>NC_037353.1:10003300-15001621 GCF_002263795.3 Bos taurus
CTCCAATTCTCATGTACTGATATATTTCAGACAATTTATCTGGGCAGATCTGACCCATTGTATTTTCTATTCCTTTTGCAGACAGTGATAAGGTTTTCCCATGTCAATATCGTCTACTCATAATTTGAGTTTACTAGGTAACCACTGAGAATCCTGACCTTATTTTGATCCTCTCATTTCATATTTCATACCAAAGGAAAACAAGCTTCACAGTCACATCTACACCAAAACTAAAGATATAGAAAATACTTTCTATCTGCAGAAATTAATACAAATAATGTCCTTTTCTTATTGAGGCTGGTTCTATTATTCATGCCTTCCACTTTAAAGAAATTATAAGGAATCTATTTGTTTTGTTGATTTTTTGATGTCCGGTTACCATGAAGCAAATATTCTGAATCCATTTGGAGAAATATACAGAAGGCTTACAG
Source organism: Bos taurus (assembly GCF_002263795.3). Taxonomy (NCBI): domain Eukaryota; kingdom Metazoa; phylum Chordata; class Mammalia; order Artiodactyla; family Bovidae; genus Bos; species Bos taurus. The sequence continues at coordinate 10,003,732 of NC_037353.1, forward strand.
TTGGGTCTTCTGTTAAGTTTGTCTTGGGAAACTGTATCATTACTGCTGTAGGAGTGTAATAAAAAGTGTTTCTGGAGCATAAGTAAAGAAGGTGGTCAAAAACTCTTAGAGCTGAAAGGACGTCAGAGATAAGAAAACTCAACTGCATACTTTTAGAGATGAGGAAACCAAAGCTGGAAAAGATGATGATGTTACTTAAAGGATAGCTGAGGGCATAGTTTCCACTTCTTTTCTTTGCTCTCCAGCTGCTTACATCATAGGATCTTAATGCTATGTCCATGTATGTGAGTGTGTACATACCGCTAACCAGATTCTTGGAGAAGATTAAAGTTACTGTTTGAGATGATTTTAGAGGTTCAACTTTGACTATGATGTCTTATGTGAAATTCTAAAGTATATGTGTGCATTTTGTTTACTGTATGAACAGGAAAATCACAAAAGCAGAAGGGCTCTCTTGAAATTTACAGTCAAATGCAGTCACTGGCAACATTTTGGATCTTGTTAACTCTTATTTTAATGACAGATAGGGTAGGGGTTAGAAGTTGTGTATTGAAAAGGCTCCCTTGCTCAGAAATGACCCCTCCAATCAACCTGCCCATTAGAGATTCATTTAGTTAACCAAACTCATCTATTAAATGGATTGTAATTAGCTCACCAGACTGCTTCTGTGCCTCTCAGATCTGCTGCAATGAATAAACTGAAGTTTGATCTTGGACAAGGAGGAATGCTTTTGAGAAGGACAGGCAGAAAATCAGGTTGTGGGTAGCTAGAACTTTGGGAGAGGTAGATAGAAAGAAGACTGCAAAGGTACCAAAAATTTCTAATTTTCAATGCTGCCTTTAGCCAAAGTACTCAGATGGAAAGCACATACATACTATAAAGTACATGTGAGCAATTAGGCAGATTATGCTCTGGACATGGTAAAAAGGTCCACCTTTGAACAAAAATATTCCATGGTGCTAGAAAGGCAACTGAAGATCAGGGTGAAAGTTTAAGAGCATATGGGCAAGTGAATCCATATGAGATGGTTTTATGAGATGGTAAAATATTTATTTCTCTTTGCCTGTTAATGATATCAGTTATTACCTCTCTTCAAATAAACCATCCATGCTGGAAATAACTAGAGCTCATTATGAAGCTTAAAAAGGGTATATGGCATTTGCAAGCACTGGAATTCGAGAGTGCATAGGTTATATACACATTCAAAGGATAGAGTTTGGCTGGATTGTCTGGCCTGATGATTTCACATCCAAAATACCTGCCATGCCATTTATTAGACTGAATTGATCTGTACTTTTCTGAATAGTCTTTTCCCCCACCTCTATCAGTAAGGTGAATACAATGATATTGGTTTCTGTGCCTACAGACATACTCAAAGAATAAAAGTTGACTTCATACACATTTATTCAGTTCAGTTCAGTTCAGTTCAGTCGCTCAGTCGTGTCCAACTCTTTGCGACCCCATGAATCGCAGCACGCCAGGCCTCCCTGTCCACATTTATTAGTTATATGATTGACTAGTTACTTGATCTTTCTAAGCCTCAGTTTAACTATCTGTAAAACGGGGATAATGGTAGCCTTTGTCTCACTGAGTTGCTGTAATTTCATTAGGGTTAAATGAGATGTACCCAAACAAAACCTTAGAAGAGAATCTGACACATAGAAATGAGATGTACTCATACAAAACCTTAGAAGAGAATCTGGCATATAGTAAGCACTCAGTGTTAGCCAGTGTTCTCCATATAGGTCATCTGTTCTTGCTCCCAGACAAGAATGCACATGAATTGGTTAGTCTGAATGTCAAGAAGAGGTGGAAGAAGAAGATATATTAATAAGGTTTCAATGGCAGCAGTTCTGGCCCTCCAAGCTTTCCCCTCCTCTCTCCGACCTGACTTCTGTACTCTTCTGTGAATCTAACCAGTGGGCCTCCTCCTGCCTCCTCTCCTTAGACCTTCAGTGTTCTGACCATGGTTAGCATGGCAAAGCCTATTTCTGACCATCCACAACCCCGATCTTGCATTTTGTTTCTGTGTTTGCATCACAACAGCTCTATCTTACGAACGAGGCACATTAAAAACTCCCACTCTCTTTCTCTTAGAGAAAACATGAATTCTAAGTAGGTGAAGGTTTCAAAATTATTCAGTCGCCACCTGATAACCTGACCTTATTTTTTCTCTTTGCTCTTAGAAGAGAAACATGAAAATTATGTTAAATTGGCAAGGTCTATTAAAATTTTTTGAGAACTTTATTTTTTAACTTTATAGCTACCTGTATGTTTCAAATGTTTAACAAGTCTAAGCCATTTTTGTAATGTAAAGAAACCTACATATGCAAAATATAATAATATTCCTCTTCTGCCTAAATTGTGATTTGTCCTATGTGTCCTGGCTTCTATCTTATTGAAAACTGGATTAAAAAAAACAATGGGCTCATTTAACAAATATCATTATGTCTCCATTTGGCAATATAGTTGCTGAATGACCGACTGAATACTTAGGAACCCAGGAAACAGTGTATTGGAGCCCCAAGAATATTTTATCCCAGTTAACATCTGGGGCTTAATTGAGGGCAAAGATCACAACTTAAAGAATTTTATGTTTATTGTTTATAAACCATATTCTCACCCTATATAGCTCTATGAGAATTTCCGCAAGGGAGGTTTCTGAATTCTTTCACAGATTTCCCTGTGGGAATTCTCACAGAATTATATAGGATGAGAATCTGGCCTTCTTAGGCTTTATGATATGTTTAGAGAGGGGAGTAGGAGCTCGGCTAGGTTATTTTTATTTTCTACTGAATTCTTCTGGGGGAAGTTGTACTTTTTGAATCAAGATTGTATGTGTTTTAAAATTTCCAAAGACTTTAAAACAGCAGGGTCTGAAGAATGCAGTAATGTTTAATAGTCTAAACCTTGGATTTGAACATGTGATTTGAGAAGATATTTCCCACACCTTTTAAATCAGTGTTTCTTCTTCTATGGTTTCTATAAGCAGAAAATCTTGGTGTAAAATACCATATTTAAGTTGGAATTTAGATTTAAAAGCCTTTGATTAATGAGGTAGTTCTTTTTGAAATGACTAGAGTCCACATTTATGGTGAATTATTATTAGTAAAACTTTACATTAGAACAGCTGTAAATAGTCTATTATGTTAATATGACAGGCAAATTAACAAATAGTGTAACAGTGTGAAACATAATACAGCATGTTTCCCCAAAAGGTCAACGTGCCAACAGTACTGAATAAAATGATTCTCTTGTTTCTTGAGGTGACTTAAAGGGCAGCTCCTAAAATATGAGCTGTAGTCCTTTAAATGTCTACATTATTAGGACAATGCGGAGGACTTCAGCCATAACTTCAATATCTACCCTGGAGAATAGGAAAAAAGAAAGGGCATTAGAAATGTTCTTCATTTTCACTTTATGAAATTTCAAGCTTAGGACCTCAGTAGGTTATTTTCCCTGGAATCTCTCTGATTTTGTTTTTTCTGTTACCCACATAATTTTATGTATTGTAAATGAATTCTTTATAAGATGAAGATAATGAATACAGTTTTATGTGACAGTATTGACATCTCTGACTCACTTTATATGCATGTGTTGTATAATTACTCACACTTTCCTCTTTGGAGTTAGTAATCTGACATGGACATCCATGGATTTAAAAAAAAAACACAAAAATATCCATATAAAATGAAGCCAAAGGTCAGCAATCAACCAGTAAATTCAGAATGGAAACAATGAACTTTTAAAAAATTCCTTGCTAGAGATACAGAGGTAGGTAGCCATCTTTTTGTCTTGATGAAGCTAATGTTTCATCAGAATTTCTTTTATGCATCAGAATTTCTCATATATGCTAGATGCTTTCACAAGTTACCTCATTTTCTTCTGGCAACAGCCCTAGTAGGTATGCATAATTAATCCTGTTTTACAGTTGAGGAAATAAAGATTCAGCGGTAAAATAACTTTTGCCTGGTCACTCAGTTGGTGTGTGGCACATTTGAGAACTGAATCCAGCTCTAACACTGATCTCTGCTCACTATAATACAACACAAAAATTAGGGTACATTAAGACTTCCCCAGTGGTCTAATGGTTAAGACTCTATGCTTCAACTACAGGGGACATGGGTTTGATCCCTGGTTGGGAAAATTCTGCATGCTACATAGGGCAGACTCCCTCCCCCCTCAGAAGTTAGATAATAGTTTTGGGGGGATTTAGAAAGCATGCCCAGTTAGTCTATCATACTGTGCCATATCTGCGCACACTTATTTCATTAAGCCATTACTGAAACTAGCAGTGTATCCTCAACTTAGGCCATCTAAAATGATGGTGTTTGTTTCATCAAAGGTTTATAAAATCTAACTTGAATCTCCTGAATGAAGGACTCAAAAGACTCTCATTCAAGGTAAGAATCAAACATGCATGCATGCTATGTTACTTCAGTCATGTCCGACCTTTGCGACCCTATGGACTCTAGCCCACCAGGCTTCTCCATCCATGTGTTCTCTAGGCAAGAATACTGGAGTGGGTTTCCATGCCCTCTTCAAGGGGATCTTCCTGATCCAGGGATCGAACCTGGGTCTCCTGCATCTCCTGCAATGAAGGTAGACTCTTTACCACTGAGCCACCAGGGAAACCCGAGAATCAAACATTACACTCTCCGTATTCTGTTTCCATTAGCAGGATTTTCACGGACTTGATCAAGCAGTTCGATTAACCAAGATATAAAGTTGGTTAAATATCTCCATCTAATAGTTCTTACTGACCACTCTCAGGTTTATGTGTATATACCAAAACATAAACTACATACTGTATTTATGTTTCTGGGCTAAGGAGTCTTTACAAATGTACTAGAGAACTTTAGGAGTGAAACACTGAGGCAGATAATCTATGAGATCCAGAGAAGGAGCTTTATGGAAAGGTCTGTATTCTTAAGCACACTATGGACATTCTCTTAAAAGCAATTTTCTTTTTGTGTGTGTGTGTGTTTTGCTCATCTATTTTTTTTTTTTACTTTAAGAGGCTGGTGGGCTTACTCTCTCCTGCTTTCTTGCTTATCATGGATGGCTGAGTCCCAGATTAAGCAGAGTTGCTCAGATACCCCATTGGCTGACCTCGAGGAACAGTGTCAGGGCCAGGGAGGTCCAGATTCCTCAGGACCCCGTGCAAGCCTGACAGTTCCTTAGATTGTTTGCCAAAGTCTGTTGCAGGGCGAATGTGGCTCTGAGTAGGACTTGAGCCGCCTGCTCTCAGCCACAGACCAGCCATCTAAGTAAACAATGCCTTTGGCATGTAAATGGCATTTCAAGGAGGTCTCCTTGCTCTTCCTCCAGAGCAAGCTGCTGCTTCTAAAAGCTCTAAGCCCAGAACTGACAATGGCCAATAGGGAACATAATACAAGAATTCTGCTTAAGAGATAAGTCATATGGCTACTGCCTGAGGATACACGCAACTGCTCTGTGGTGGGGTCGCTCACTCTCAAGACCTGAGGACTCCACTGTATGTCCAGAACTCTCTCTGACCTCTTCATGGAGGGCAAGAGGTAAGACAAACAGAGGAAAATAAGACTGGGGTCAAGTCACTAGCTTTATTTTCCAGCTTTAATTCCTGTTCTTTCTTATTCTTTTGCCTTTTTAAACATGTAGCAGCAGTCAGAAGGGGGAGAAAAGCCTATTAAAATGTTCAGATGCCTTTTGAAAAAAAATTAAATTTCCCCATTTTCTAAATTTAAAAAGTAGTTTTACCCTTCCTTGAGATTCTGTTCAGTTGCACAGTTCAGTTCAGTTCAGTTGCTCAGTCGTGTCTGACTCTTTGCGACCCCATGAATCGCAGCACACCAGGCCTCCCTGTCCAGCACCAACTCCCGGAGTTCACTCAAACTCACGTCCATCGAGTCAGTGATGCCATCCAGCCATCTCATCCTCTGTCGTCCCCTTCTCCTCCTGCCCCCAATCCCTCCCAGCATAAGAGTCTTTTCCAAAGAGTCAACTCTTCGCAGGAGATGGCCAAAGTACTGGAGTTTCAGCTTTAGCATCATTCCTTCCATAGAAATCCCAGGGCTGATCTCCTTCAGAATGGACTGGTTGGATCTCCTTGCAGTCTAAGGGACTCTCAAGAGTCTGCTCCAACACCACAGTTCAAAAGCATCAATTCTTTGGCACTCAGCCTTCTTCACAGTCCAACTCTCACATCCATCTGTGACCACAGGAAAAACCATAGCCTTGACTAGACGGACCTTTGTTGGCAAAGTAATGTCTCTGCTTTTGAATATGCTATCTAGGTTGGTCATAACTTTCCTTCCAAGGAGTAAGCGTCTTTTAATTTCATGGCTGCGGTCACCATCTTCAGGGATTTTGGAGCCCAAAAAAATAAAGTCTGACACTGTTTCCACTGTTTCCCCATCTATTTCCCATGAAGTGATGGGACCGGATGCCATGATCTTCGTTTTCTGAATGTTGAGCTTTAAGCCAACTTTTTCACTCGCCACTTTCACTTTCATCAAGAGGCTTTTTAGTTGCACACATGCCATGTAATAGAAGGAGCATCAGATTTAGTCTGGGAAAGTCCTGGCTTGGTCCTAGTTAGAGATGTGATTTTATCTTCATTTGGTCACTATATTATTAGTTGTAAAATGGTGATTTAAACCTATCTCACTGGATTTGGGGGAGAATTAAATGAGATAATGTCTACTAAGACCCTGGTGGAGGCTGTATACAGTAGGCACTTACAGATACAGAGACAATATTATTAGCCTGGAGAGATAACTGAACATTTTTCCTCTAAGGATACTCCCTTTTCTGGGTTTCAAATGGACAGGAAGCATTATTAATATTGCTGATGATATTTTATCCAAATCTTGTGATTTTGTACATTCTGTCCTTTCTGTGAAAAGGCCTACTCACTTAGAACTAAAAGAAGCTACTCTTATTTACTCCTGGAAGAAAAAGAAAGCCTTTAATCAAGCTAGCAAACAGCAATTAAGGATCCAAACAACTTCTGGTTACATAAGTGTTAACAATAAAGTCACTGTAATACAGTCTTGCTTTTTGTTCACTCTCCAGCCAGTCCCTACATCTTCAAAAAGTTGTCCATAGTTACTGCCATCTCCTGAGACTGTGCTGTCCACACACTTTGGGAGTTGTGAAGTAGTCTCCTAAGCAGAACCTGTTTCCAATCGCTCTCCATTCTAATCCATATCGTATCTGATGCTGTATGTATACTCCTTTGCTCCCATTACACGAGACTAACCAATATCTCTGAAAAACAAATAGTGTATATGAACACATATATATGAAATCTAGGAAAATGGTACTGACGAAGCTATTGGCAGGGCAGGAATAGAGACTGACATAGAGGGTGTCGGACATGTGGACACAGGGGCCGAAGGTGAGGGTGGCATGAATTGGGAGAGTGGCACTGACATTTATACATGACCATGTGTGAAACAGATAGCTAGTGACAAGCTGCTGTACGGTACAGGGAGCTCAGCTTGGTGCTCTGTAATGACCGAGAGGGGTAGGAGGGGGTAGCAGGATTGAGGCTGAAGAGGAGGAGATATGTGTATAGATATAGCTGACATAAGAGATGTATGTTTGATCCCTGGGTTGAGAAGATCCCCTGGAGGAGAGCAAGGCAACCCACTCCAGTATTCTTGCCTGGAGGATCCCATGGACAGAGGAGCCTGGTGGGCTGGCTACAGTTCATAGTATTGCAAAGAGTCGAACACGACTGAAGCGACATAGCATGCACGTACATATTCTCTGTATCTAATCTTGCTTCCTGCTAACACTGCCTTATTCAATGCACTCATGATTTTAAAACTGTCTTATGTTGAAGGATGGGGCATATGAATTAGAAGCCTAGGAGAAAAAAGTAGTTTCCAAGAGGTACATAATTTTACTTGAGACAGTTACCATTTCAAAACCAATCTATGGCACATAGCAAATCACTAAAAATATATATGGCCTTTTCAGTATTTCTTTTAAGGATTTAGAAATGCAGTTTTCTGATGGCCTGGATTTCCTTTAATGGAACATCTGCTGTGGAAGTGTGCTGTTTCCCTATACTTTCTTCCAGATATCCGGAAATTCTGAGGATTAACTAATTTAAGCTTCATCAGGGTGTTCTGTTTACTAATTGTGACTAAATGTCAGGACATATAGCTGTTTGATTTGAAAGTGTTCATATTTCATAATTTATTTTTCCTGAAGTGAAACACTTGATAGAAATCCAACAAAAAATAAGATAAAAAAGGCAAATAAAGCAATCAGTTCTGTTTTCTTCTGTCATGGCTGGTTTCCCAATTGGATAGATTTTTATAAAGGGAATACTTTTCAAAATGCCAGGAACCTTCTGGTGATAAATCCAGAATGACTGAATATCAATTCTAAAGTAAGACATTTTATACTTTTCATACTTCTAGACCATTTTATATAAATCTAATTTCTTTTTTTTTTTCTGATGACCCTGAGTTGTAAGAAGGTGGCATGATTAGACTTGCCTTGAGCTCACATTAACACTACGCATAAGCTGACAAGCAACCAGTCAGCGTTTTCCAGATCTCTTATGTCATGAGGACATGCTCTAATTATTTGGACCCAGAAATATTAATAGACATGTGGTGCAAGCAGTGCTCTTAACACTTCTTTAGAAACTAATTTCTTGGAAATGGACAAAGACTGACTTTGTTAAGGTTAATTACTTAGTATTTACCACATCTGAAGGAACATTGATTGAGAGAGTTGCTTTATTGAACAAGGCGTGTGATGCTGAGACTATGGATTTAAGAGTCTCCTGAAATTAGCATGGCTTTTAATTATAATAGATTTAAGTCGGATATAACAATTTCAAACAGACTTCTATGTAAATGGTGACAAAGCCTACTGATTGAGTGAAAGGAATGAATTGACTGCACTGGCAATCTTGGTATTTATCTGTTAAACCTTATTTGTTGCTTAGTCTGTTTTCAGTCAATTGGGCAGTGCGTTGGTATTGCACATTCTCCTCAAGTCCTTGGGTTCCTGTATTGTGAACTCCTGCTGGGATTACAGTGCTGCACACAGCAGGTATGGAGCCTTCCCCTGGAAATACTCTCAGTTATCCATTATAGGACAATGCAGGATCAAGAGCATAGCTTGCTACCATGGCAAAGAGCATGGGCTCTTGAGTCAGATGGCCTGGTTTTGAATCTGGCTTGACCATTCAAGATCAAACCAGTCCCTTCTGAAGGAGATCAGCCCTGGGATTTCTTTGGAAGGAATGATGCTAAAGCTGAAACTCCAGTACTTTGGCCACCTCATGCGAAGAATAGACTCACTGGAAAAGACTCTGATGCTGGGAGGGATTGGGGGCAGGAGGAGAAGGGGACGACAGAGGATGAGATGGCTGGATGGCATCACTGACTTGATGGACATGAGTTTGAGTGAACTCCGGGAGTTGGTGCTGGACAGGGAGGCCTGGCGTGCTGCGATTCATGGGGTAGCAAAGAGTTGGACACAGCTGAGCAACTGAACTGAACTGAACTGACCATTCACTAAATGTGTGACCTCAGGCCAATTACCTATCCCACCTATGTCTGTTTTCTCATCTGTCATGCAAGGTCTTGCCTTAATACCCCACCTCCTGCTTTGCCCACCCATCTTCTCCTTTACCCTCTTTTATTTCATGCCGTAACTTGCCACCTGGCACATATGTGTTGGTCTATTTGTTTGTTCACTTTCTGATCCCCTCCACTGGAATTGAAGGTCTGTGAGCGCAAGAACTTAGGCTCATTCACCCAATACATGTAACTGTGCTTGACACACAACAAAGCAATCTATAGTAAGTTGATGGAGAGCTGAATGAATGGATGGACAATGGAGATAGAAGTCTCCAGGTTGGGCAAAATGTCAGTTTTCTCTGATGCTCCTGGAAGACTGACAGTAGTGAGAAGAAGAAAAAAAAAAAAAAAAAACCTGGAAGTTTATCACAGGAATAAAGGAAATAATCCAGGAATGGGAAGAAAGAGAGCTTGATACTAGTGAAAAGAAGAAAGGTCTAGGTACTGTTAAATTAGTTTCATGGAAACGCATGAACAGTGAGTCTATCAAATGCAGGCCATAAGAAAGGCAGTGTGCCAAATTGAACTGAGGTAGAGGCTCATTGGAGGAGATGGCTTTATGCCTAGCTGATGATTTGGGGCAGCCCACACCAGTCATAAAGTGTTCTGTCAGATCCTAAAACAAACGGGACGTTATTCTTTCCTCGGAGGATATATAATCAAAGGCAAATGTTAATAAGGTGATGAATGAAGGGAGCTGCTGATCCAGTTCCATACAATGCTGACACATTACCCAGGTGGTAACATTCAGACAATGAATAGATATAAACAAATTTAATGCATAAATGCAGAGTAAGGAAAATGCACGGCACCAGATGCTGTTGGCCACTGGGGCAGAAGAAGTGCTTAGTGTCAAAGACAACCTTAGTCCTTGTCACGAGATCAGCTGTCATTGTGGCTGCTCTGAGATTTGCAGCAATGGTTGGTAATGTTTTTCCCTTCATCTTCATTTGAGACTCACTTATCAGGATTTAAAATATAAACAACTGGACTTCCCTGGTGGCCCAGGGGTTAAGACTCTGCACTTCCAATGCAGGGGACCCAGGTTTGATCCCTGGTCAAGGAACTAGATCCCACATGCTTCAATGAAAACCCAGCACAGCCAAATAAATAAATACTTAAAAATAATAAAATATGAACAAGAACTTATATGACCGTCCAGCATCCTGCTCATTTACAATACTTTACACTGCTTTGGATTTGGTAGCTTCATATATTGTGATAATCAGGATGCTCAAATACATTGCCACACACGGCAAATCTGGGTAATATCTGTGCCACAGTCATTAGCACCATGTTCCTGAAAGGTATGAAGAGGAGGTGGGAACCGTGCACGTAACACTTCACCCCCGTCTACACCTTCCCCACACTTCTTCAGAACAGATGGCAGAGAGGCATTAGTTGTCTCATGTTTTGTTTTGAAATGTTTCATTGTAAAATAAACAATTCTGCAGTAGAGTTTTTATTTGTTAGCACATGCAACTAGACTTAAAGTTAAATGCTGTTATCCCACCACCCTTGCCCCAAAGCTGAATCAAACAAAAATAAAAATAAAGCATAGAATCAAAAGGAATGAATGAAGCTGAAACCCTATCTGCAACTTAGATCTCTGTCCTGATGTGTCTCAGCACATAGAACCTCCCTGTTCACCCATAAACTATGTTTTCATTGTGTTGTGTTTAGTTTTATTTTTCACTGCTGTTTAAGTGGTATAGACCAAGTCACTCTAGTAACAATTATTATTGTTATTGCACTATGTAGGAGGTGCAAGGCTAGGCATAAAAGTGTAAGGTCACTGCTTTCAAGGGATTTAAAATCTGGTTAAGTATTTTTCTTGAAAAATTATAACTAAAAACACTCAACAGTACATACTAAGTGACAGCTATTGGTTTAGACAACAGCTGCAATTGTAGGTCAGGAGAAGGTGAAATGACACACACATAGAATACAGAAGGAAATGTTTCCATGTGAGTTGAGATTCAGATACGTAGACAAGGAGACAAAGGCATTCCAAAAAGAAAGGGCAGTGAGAGTAGAGGCACTGAGATAGGAAAAGATGAATTATGCGGGGGCACAGACAATGAACGATGGCAGGAATGATGATGCTAGAGAGGGAGAAAGTCCCCACACAGAATGCACAAGAGTTGCCCCCCAAATTTAAAATTTTCAGGATTATCTCAAAACTTACTTGGAAGTTTACTCTGTTGCTGAACAGAGGGCTAGCGTATTATACTTCAAGTGTGACTCCATTCACTCATTCAGTGATGCAGCAGTTCACGGAGCATTCCTGGGTATGCGTTAGGTGCTATAGACACAATAAAGTTAGGATATGGTCCTTTGACCTCAAGAAGATGACAGTTTAATGTGGAATACAGAGAAATGTGAATTATAATCCAGGTTGAAAGTCATAGCCATGTCAAAACTGGAGTACCTTTGGTCTTTCACAAAAGCCCTGCTTTAATGAACCCTCATGAGAATAATGAAGAAGTCCAGGGAGGGACTCATGTATAATAATGAGTCCTTTCAATACTGCAACACAGGACAACTGTATTGACAATACATGGGACTGGTATGCTGTAAATAGATAATACTTTGCCCTTCTTCTTTTAGTATTGGGAAAAAAGAAGAAAAGGAGGTTGGGGGAAAAAAATCATCACAATAGAAGGTCAGGACCCCAAAATAAACAGGTGCTTTCAGAAGAGAAAAAAATGAATACATTCTGTTATTTCTAGTCATAGCTACAGATTATAGGATACACATTCCAGTACTTTTCTGGCACTCTTCTAGGTGTTTCACATATATTGACTCAATTATCACAATATCTCAGACAGGTATTTGTGCCCCAAACACAAAGTCAGTAAGAGAATGAGCTAGGGTTCAAACTCATCTGTGTTCTTAAGCAGTAGCCATACAACTTTCTTACATGTGGGAGGATCCCTCTGGGTAATGGTGGTGCAGGGGAAGGGGGGTCTTCAGAAAGATGTCAAATAAAGAGCACTTAAATTTAAGGAAACTTAGAATGGGTGGAACGAACTGATATGAGAATCCACATTTTTGTTCTGCTTTTGTATTTTTCCATTTTATAAGACTGTGAAAGTGTCAGTCGCTCAGCTGTGTCCAGCTCTTTGGGACCCCATGGACTATAGCCCCCTAGGCTTCTCCATCCATGGGACTTTCCAGGTAAGAAAACTGGAGTGGATTGCTATTTCCTTCTCCAGAGGATCTTCCCGACTCAGGGATTGAACCCAGGTCTCCTGCAATACAGGCAGAATCTTTACCTTCTGAGCCACCAGGGAAGCTGGCAGAAGACTAGTAGAATTAAGTGTGAAGAGGGAATGGTCTCTTTTAGATAAATAATAATGGTATTGAATACTGACTGAACATCTATCTGTATGTACCCGGTACTCCTCACAGGTACCGTTATTATTCCCATTTTACAATACCACCAACAACAAAAATTGAAGAGACTCCTATTACAAAGAAAGAAGTTTGTTTGGTCTTTATCACAACCTACACAGTTGGCAAGGGCTGGAATTTAGATGTGTCTGATGTCGCAAAGAGTCGGACACGACTGAGCGACTGATCTGATCTGATCTGACAAATCTTTACCATCACATTACACATTAAATGTCCAGGTTATTGGTCTTGTTGATTTGCTGGGTTTGCCTTTCTTCCATTAATCTATTAGGATCCAAAAGTTCTGCTAGGCTGGAGTGGAGTTAGGGAATGGCACTGTGGGGATAAGGCTGTATTTCTTTGACAAGGCAGCTGGCTCTTCATGGCATTTTGGAACCAGAAAAACTATCTGGGAACCATTAGGTACAATCCATTCCTATCTCTACTGAAAGTGTGGAAAATTGTGGATCTCTTTCCAATAACCAATATTTAAATATTTATGAACTATTCTTTCTCTTAAAATAAGAAATTTTATCTATATGACACATCTTAAGTTAAAAGGTACAGAAACTGAACTAAGAATCACATCTTACTTCAAGTTCCAAAGTAGAGAACCATAATCATCAGAAGTACAGGATTTGGAGGTTACACTATTTCTATTAAATTTCTGATGGCCAGATAAGAATTTATTTACTGTTTGATCCAAATAAAGATATGTACATCAACAAAGGTATAGAACAGAGAGGAATTATTCATATTCTTTAATTTATTAAGGGGAAAGTTAAAAATGATGCTTATTAGACGTCTTCTATATGTCTGTTATTTTTACATATTTTACAGTAACTCATTTGGTTCTAACAATGACCTGTATATTGTGATCTCATTTTATATATGAAACACTTGAACTTCAGTGTGGTTAAGCAAATCAAACAATTAACAAGTGGCAGAGGCAAGGTAGACACACCTAGCTTTCTCTCTTTCTCTCTTTAACTATGTTGGCCTGTACTAGAAAAGAAAAGAAACCAACTCTTTGCTTCTGCAAGACTTTTTATAAAGATTAAAAACACCCTCAACAATAGGAAAAGAGAGGTTTGCCGCTGCTACTGCTGAAAAGTCGCTTCAGTCGTGTCCGACTTTGTGCGACCCCATAAACAGCAGCCCACTAGACTCCCCCATCCCTGGGATTCTCCAGGCAAGAGCCCTGGAGGGGGTTGCCATTTCCTTCTCCAATGCCCGAAACAGAAAAGTGAAAGTGAAGTACCTCAGTCGTGTCCGACTCTTATCGACCCCAGGGACTGCAGCCTACCAGGCTCCTCCATCCATGGGATTTTCCAGGCAAGAGTACTGGAGTGGGGTGCCATTGCCTTCTCCAGAAGAGAGGTTTATAGGCAGAAATAATGCAAATGAAAAAGAATAAAAACCATTGCGTGAGCTGGACAAAACATGTATATGGGACACTTGAAGTCAAGTATTTTACTTCCAATCATAATTTTCCAACCTCTTGCTCCACTTGTTTCCCCAGATGCCATACAAATATGATACTAAATTTGATTTTCAAGGGAAAGGACTAGGACTATTACTAATAAGAAAATATGGTTTTGCATTTCTTTGGATAGCTTTATAAAATGTGTTCCCACTTCCAAAAGGTTGCAAAGAGTCAGACATGACTGGGTGTGCACACGTGTGCCCTCATACACATACACACACACACACACATAATATGAAAGGTTCACTTTCTATTTATGTACATTTCTCAAATATTGTCTTTTGCAATAAGTATACTGATTTAAATTTGACTCTGTTAATAACACTCTACTTTGGCTTTCACATGGCTTAACCATGTCTAGAAGCACATGAATGAGACTGATAAGACCGCTCATGTGGTTTTGACCCTTAGAGAGGATAGTGGGTGGATATTATCCTTTATACTTTGTACCATTCTCAGAGGACAGTCACAGATGTGTAAACAAATGTGAAAAAGAAATAAAGGGGACAGCCAGATTGCCAGAGATCCATTACTTTACCCCTGGGATATAGCCATAGTATAGTGGCTATTACAGAACTGGGGCAAATGCCAAGAGCACTGAATTCAAAGGGAGGCTCCCTGAAGTGAGTCATCTATTTAGACAACATCAGAGGAATATTGGGTCAGATCCTACTGGGTGAAGAGGTTACACCATGGGCATTTGGTAGTCACTTTGGGAATTACACTAATTTACGGCAACATGAATATAGAGTGGCAAAGTGTCATTAAAGGCTAAGGTAAATTTATTTCTATACAAGATAGAAAGGGCAGTTGGTCATGCATCTTTTCTCATTAGCCACACTTACAAACATGGATGGCAGCCATGATAGGCTTGAAATAAAGATAAAGGATAGATATCTAGTTCACTAAGTAATATCCTGGTGTCTTGAGAGAGCTGATGTTGTCATTAATCTTCTCTTTTAGCAAGAACTGGCTCTTTTTTAAAAATCATAGACCAACTTCCCATTCTGTATAGAGAGGCGAAATGAGACAGTTTTTAAACAACAACCAGATTCCAAGATCAAGGAACTTGTTAGAGTCTGGCCCTGCCACTTTCTAGCAATGGAACCTTGGGTAAGTAATTGAATCTTTGAGTCTCAGTTTAGTCACATGTAAGAGGTGCATAATAAGAGTATCCTCTTTATAAAACTTGCTATATAATTAGATAATATATAGAAAATCCATCTGTAACTTTAACAATGCTATACAAAAGTTAGGCATACCTGCTATATTTCAAAGAAAAAGGATTCAGCCAATATAAGTCAAATTGTAGTTTCCTAAACAAGAATATAGAATGAATCTTGAGTTCGAGGTGATCTGTGTTATAAGGACTAGGAAGGACAAGGGTGGTTAGGGTCATTTGCTGAGCTCAAGTCCTATTCACTAATTCGTTCTTTTATGGATTATGCTTATATTTAAGTAATTGCGTTAGTCGCTCAGTCATGTCTGACTCTCTGTGAACCCATGGACTGTAGTCCGCCAGAATCCTCTGTCCATGGGATTCTCCAGGCAAGAATAATGGAGTGATTATTCCCTTCTTCAAGGAACTTTCTGACCCAAGGATTGAACCTGGGTCTCCTACATTGCAGGCAGATTCTTTACTGTCTGAACCACCAGCGAAGCCCATATCTAAGAAATCTTGGCGCGATTTCAGGCAAAGAACATTTCATGCAAAGATGGGCACAATACAGGACAGAAATGGTATAGACCTAACAGAAGCAGAAGATATTAAGAAGAGGTGGCAAGAATACACAGAAGAACTATACAAAAAAGACCTTAATGACCCAGATAACCACGATGGTGTGATCACTCACCTAGAGGCAGACATCTTGGAATGCGAAGTCAAGAGGGCCTTAGGAAGCACCACTACGAACAAAGCTAGTGGAAGTGATGGAATTCCAGCTGAGCTATTTCAAATCCTAAAAAATGATGCTGTGAAAGTGCTGCACTCAATATGCCAGCAAATTTGGAAAACTCAGCAGTGGCCATAGGACAGGAAAAGGTCAGTTTTCATTCCAATCTCAAAGAAGGGCAATGCCAAAGAATGTTCAAACTACCACATAATTGCACTCATTTCACATGCTAGCAAAGTAATGCTCAAAATTCTCCAAGCCAGGCTTCCACAGTATGTGAATCAAAAATTCCAGATGTTCAAGCTGGATTTAGAACGGCAGAGGAACCAGAGATCAAATGGCCAACATCCACTGGATCACAGAAAAAGCAATAGAATTCCAGAAAAACATCTACTTCTGCTTCAATGACTATGCCAAAGCCTTTGACTGTGTGGATCACAACAAATTGTGGAAAATTCTTATACCAGACTATCTTACCTGCCTCCTAAGAAACCTGCAGGCAGGTCAAGAAGCAACAGGTAGACATGGAACAATGGACTGGTTCCAAGGCTGTATATTGTTACCCTGCTTATTTAACTTATATGCAGAGTACATCACATGAAATGGTGGGCTGGATGAAGCACAAGCTGAAATCAACATTGCTGGGAGAAATATCAATAACCTCAGATATGTAGATGACACCTTCCTTATGGCAGAAAGTGAAGAGGAACTAAAGAGCCTCTTGATGAAAGTAAAGCCTTTGACTGTGTGGATCACAATAAACTGTGGAAAATTCTGAAAGAGATGGGAATACCAGACAACCTGATCTGCCTCTTGAGAAATTTGTATGCAGGTCAGGAAGCAACAGTTAGAACTGGACACGGAACAACAGACTGGGTCCAAATAGGAAAAGGAGTACGTCAAGGCTGTATATTGTCACCCTGCTTATTTAACTTCTATGCAGAGTACATCATGAGAAACACTGGACTGGAAGAAACACAAGCTGGAATCAAGATTGCCAGGAGAAATATCAATAACCTCAGATATGCAGATGACACCACCCTTATGGCAGAAAGTGAAGAACTAAAGAGCCTCTTGATGAAAGTGAAAGTGGAGAGTGAAAAAGTTGGCTTAAAGCTCAACATTCAGAAAACGAAGATCATGGCATCTGGTCCCATCACTTCATGGGAAATAGATGGGGAAACAGTGGAAACAGTGTCAGACTTTATTTTTTTGGGCTCCAAAATCACTGCAGATGGTGACTGCAGCCAAGAAATCAAAAGACGCTTACTCCTTGGAAGGAAAGTTATGACCAATCTAGATAGCATATTCAAAAGCAGAGACATTACTTAGCCAACAAAGGTCCATCTAGTCAAGGCTATGGTTTTTCCTGTGGTCATGTATGGATGTGAGAGTTGGACTGTGAAGAAGGCTGAGTGCCGAAGAATTGACGCTTTTGAACTTTGGTGTTGGAGAAGAGTCTTGAGAGTCCCTTGGACTGCAAGGAGATCCAACCAGTCCATTCTGAAGGAGATCAGCCCTGGGATTTCTTTGGAAGGAATGATGCTAAAGCTGAAACTCCAGTACTTTGGCCACCTCATGTGAAGAGTTGACTCATTGGAAAAGACTCTGATGCTGGGAGGGATTGGGGGCAGGAGGAGAAGGGGACGACAGAGGATGAGATGGCTGGATGGCGTCACTGACTCGATGGACGTGAGTCTGGGTGAACTCCAGGAGTTGGTGATGGACAGGGAGGCCTGGCGTGCTGCGATTCATGGGGTCGCAAACAGTTGGACACGACTGAGCAACTGAACTGAACTGAACTGAAAAAGCTGGCTTAAAACTCAACATTCAAATAACGAAGATCATGTTATCCGCTCCCATCACTTCATAGCAAATACATGGGAAAACAACGGAAACAGTGACAGACTTTATTTTCTTGAGCTCCAAAATCACTGCAGATGGTGACTGTAGCCATGATTTTAAAAGATACTTTCTTCTAGGAAGAAAAACTATGACAAACCTAGACAGTGTATTAAAAAGCAGAGACATTACTTTGCCAACAAAGGTCAATCTTGTCAAAGCTATGGTTTTTCCAGTAGTCACGTATGGATGTGAGAGTTGCACCATAAGCACGGCTGAATGCTAAAGAATTGATGCTTTTGAACTGTGGTGTTGGAGAAGACTCTTGAGAGTCCCTGGACCGTAAGGAGATCAAACCTGTCCATCCTAAAGGAAATCAGTCCTGAATATTCTTTGGAAGGACTGATGCTGAAGCTAAAGTGCCAATACTTTTGCCACCTGATGTAAAGAGCTGACTCATTAGAAAAGAGCCTGATATTTGGAAAGAATGAAGGCAGAAGGGGATGACAGAGGATAAGATGGTTGGATAGCATCACTAACTCAATGGACATGAGTTTGAGCAAGCTCTGGGAGATGATGAAGGACAGGGAAGCCTGGAGTGCTGCCGTCCATGGGGTCTCAAAGAGTTGGGCACAACTGAGCAACTGCAACAATTTCAGGCCACAAATATTTTCCTTATATTTTCTTTTAATTTTTTTAAATAATTTTAGGTTTTATATGTAGTTCTATAATCCACTTTGAGTTACTCTTTTATATATTTTGAGATGCTGATCAGAGTTTTTTTCTTCTTAGTGTATAGACATCCAACAGATCCAGCACAACTTGTTGAAAAGATGATCGTTTCTGCACTCGAAGTGCTTTTGTTTTTTTTTTTTTTCCAGTTGATTTTATTTCTTAAATTTTATTTTTAAACTTTAAAATATTGTATTGGTTTTGTCAAATATCGAAATGAATCCGCCACAGGTATACCTGTGTTCCCCATCCTGAACCCTCCTCCCTCCTCCCTCCCCATACCCTCCCTCTGGGTCGTCCCAGTGCACCAGCCCCAAGCATCCAGTATCGTGCATCGAACCTGGACTGGCGACTCGTTTCATACATATTATACATGTTTCAATGCCATTCTCCCAAATCTCCCCACCCTCTCCCTCTCCTACAGAGTCCATAAGACTGATCTATACATCAGTGTCTCTTCTGCTGTCTCGTACACAGGGTTATTGTTACCATCTTTCTAAATTCCATATATATGCGTTAGTATACTGTACTGGTGTTTTTCTTTCTGGCTTACTTCACTCTGTATAATCCATCTCATTAGAACTGATTCAAATGTATTCTTTTTAATGGCTGAGTAATACTCCATTGTGTATATGTACCACTGCTTTCTTATCCATTCATCTGCTGATGGGCATCTAGGTTGCTTCCATGTCCTGGCTATTATAAACAGTGCTGCGATGAACATTGGGGTACACGTGTCTCTTTCCCTTCTGGTTTCCTCAGTGTGTATGCCCAGCAGTGGGATTGCTGGATCATAAGGCAGTTCTATTTCCAGTTTTTTTAAGGAATCTCCACACTGTTCTCCATAGTGGCTGTACTAGTTTGCATTCCTACCAATAGTGTAAGAGGATTCCCTTTTCTCCACACCCTCTCCAGCATTTATTGTTGTTTTTTTTTTTTTTTTAATTTATTAATTTTAATTAGAGGCTAATTACTTTATAATATTGTATTGGTTAGATCTAGGTTTATACAGGTTTTCTATTTCTTTTTGAGTGAGCTTTGGTAGTTTGTTTCTTTCAAGAAATTTGTCCATTTCATCTAAGTTGTCACATTTATAGGTATAGCTGTTCATAATATCTCTTTATTATCCTTTTAATATCTGTGGAATCTGTACTGATGTTATCACTCTAATCACTGATATTGGTAATTTGTGTCTTTCCTGTTTTCATGACCAATCTGGCTAAAGATTTACTAATTTTTCTTCATCTTTGCAACGAACCAACTTTGGTTTAATTGATTTCTCATTGTCTTTGTTTCCCATTTCATCTATTTCTACTTTGATTTTTATTATTTCCTTTCTTCTGCTTCTTCAGTCACTAAGTTGTTTCTGACTCTCTTCTGCTAGCACTGGCTTTATTTGCTGTTTGTTTTCTAGTTTCTTAAAGTAGAAGCTGAGGTCACTAATTTTAGTCCTCTGAAGACCTTTATTCTTTACCAACTTACTGCTATAAATTTCTTCCTAAACAGTGTTTTAGTAGTACTTCACACATTCTGATATATTTTCACACTCATTCAGTTGTGTATTGTATTTTCACATTCATACTTTATAATTTCCCTTTTGATTTTTCCCTTGATCCATGAACTATTCAGATTTGTGCTATGTAGCTTTCCAAATATTTGGAGATTTTTCACAAATATTTCTGTTATTGGTTTTAATTTAATTCCACCATAGTAGTCAGAGAACATACTTTGAGTTACTTGAATACTTTTAAATTTACTAAAAATATTTTAATGGCTCAGGATGGGGTCTATTTCAATACATTTTCCATGTGCTTGTGAAAAGAAAGCATTTTGCTGCTGTTCAGTGGAGTGTTCTGTAAGTTAAGCAGATAAAGTCGATTAATAAGCATTATTCAAGGGTACTATATCACTGATTTCTTAATTTCTTTTTCCATACATTATTGACAAAGGGGCACTGACATCTCTAACAATTACTGTGGGTATCACCATTCCTCCTTGCAGCTCTATCAAGTTTGTTTTCTCCCTATGTATTTAGAAACTCATTAGATACATGTGCATTTAGGACTCTTTTGTCTTTGAGAACTGACTCCTTTATTGTTATGAAATGACCTTCTTTTTCCTGTTAATATTTTTTGCTCTGAAATCTAGTGTTAATATGGCCATTCAGCTTGTTTTTTTTTTTTCTTTGATTAATGTTAGCATAGCATTTAGTTTTGATCCTTTTTCTTTATATATATATAATATTTGAAGTGTATTACTTTTTGGCAGCATATAGTTGTGCCTTGATTTTTTAAATTCAATATAACAATCTCTGCTTTTAGTTAAGGCATTTAAACCATTTACATTTAATGTCATAATTGACATGGTTTGATTTAGGTCTATCACTTGCTATTTGTTTTTTGTTTTTCCCATTTGTTCTTTGTCCTATTTTCTCTCTTTTCTTTTGGATTAAATGAATTTTTTTTTTTATGATTCTTGTTTCATTTCTATTGTTGGATTATGGGCTATAACTCCTGGTTTGGTTATTTTAGGAGCTGTAATGCACTTTTTAAAGTCGAAAGTTTTCCATTCAAATACCAAGGAGTATATAAATCTGAACCCCTTTAAAAGGTCTGTGGTTATGTGTTTTGTCTTTTTTTTTTTTTAAGAGGTACTGAAATGAATGGGCTGAAAAGATCAAGCTAAAATGAATGCTTGCAATTCATAATCTTTAAAATGGAGTCAAAATGCCAGAATACACTTTACTGCTTTTAAACCAAGTTCACCATAGCCAGTACAGAGCCAAAGTGAGATTTTGGAACAAGCTGAAAATTCTTCTTTTTAAATAATATGTTGCTCTTAGTGATGCCAGGCTCAATTTCTTGATAAGTTCTGGATATCGGAAATTGTGTTTACCCAGACAAAATATTAATACCTGACACTGAAAATGAACTTAAAAGTTATGTTAATATAATCACCACAGAAATGAAATTGTTATTTCAGTAATATAGGAAAAACACTAGATTCAATTTTATATACCTTTGTAATTTTCTGTTGAACATAGTTGGAGGCAGAACTGAGAAATTCCAGGAGCCCTATGCTGGTCAGTGAATCCTAAGACCCATGTATTTACAAGGTGAATGTCTCCATCTGAGGCATGGAAACCAGTATAGAAAACCCCTGTGGTCTAGACTTGTTCTAAGTACTGCTAAAGAAGCAATTGGTGTGGCAGAAACATGGACATTCAGAGACAGACAACTGCAGTATGAGTTTTCCTTTCATCACCGCTTAATCTCTGCTTGTGCTACACAGGATAGATTACTTAATTTCTCAGAATATTTCCTTATTTTAAAATCTATATATCATATTTTAGCTATAATCTAAATAATACTTATTTTACAATGTTTTGGTGAGAATTGAAAGAGGAAACTTTATAACAACTATGATTAATTAAACAATAGCAAATGTAATAGCAAATGTAAAGTTTCCACTTTGGCCCTGCCATGTCATTCTTTCTGGAGTAATTAGTAGTTGTCCTCCACTCTTCCCCTGATGCTGGGATAGACTGAAGGCAGAAGGAGAAGAGGGTGACAGAGGATGAGATGGTTGAATGGCATCGCCGAATCAATGGACATGAACTAGTGCAAACTCTGGGAGACAGTGAGGGACATGGAAGCCTGGAGTGCTGCAGTCTATGGGGTCGTGAAGAGTCGGACACGACTTGGCGACTAAACAATGACAACAAATGTAAAGCATTGTTTCTATTATTTATTTCCTTTTTGTGTATTAGAGCAAAAATAGAAGTACAGCAGTAGGGATGTAATGAAGATAAAATTCCTCCTTAGAATCCAGATATTCATATGGTGTTGCTATTATCAGTTATCATTAAGAACAATAATTAATGAAGGGGTAAGTGAGGACTTAGATCAAACCTCTTTATTCAGCAGGGCAATGGAATTTCTCTTGAGCGATGCCACTCATTGTTGATACGTAACGCTTTCCACTTTCTTACTCTCCCACCCTGAGTACAATGATCTAGGTGACAGTACCCAAATCAAAACAACGTAATGCAGTGTTTTGCGATGGGGTCATGAGGAGTCAGACATGACTGAGCGACTGAACTGACTGACTGACTGAATGCAGTGTTTATAACTGTTTCATTACAGGCTCATCATTTTTGCTCCAGTTGACAATGATGGTCTCTTAGAAGTCTCCAGAGCAGTGTGGCTGCTTAAGAGAAGCTTGTGTTACTTGAAGTGTCTACTAGCACTAATCAGCATGGTCTGCTAGACTCCCCAGTTGATTAGATTCTTCAGTAAACTTCTGATTTGTCAATGTTTTCTCTTTGACAAAGCTAGCTTTCTCTTTCATTTCTAAGCACATTGCAGAACTGCCTTAAAACAAAGATGCAAAACTTCTGGAGCATTGAGACCGTATTGGAAATCTTTTGAAAACCTTAAGGGCTAATTCTTTGATGTATACTTGCATAAAACAGCAATGCATTATTGAACGTAGTCATATCAAAAAAGGTCAGGCATTGCCATTTGCCATTTGTAATCTCCAATAAAGTAAGGGTGTATGTGTGTGTGGGTGTGTATGTGTGTTAACAAGATGACTTTGAACAGGACCAAGGAAATGGAAGTAGTAAGGCTTAGTATAAAGGTGCCTAAAAGGTTGAGAATTATGAGAGTTGGGTTTTGTGCCAGGTTCTATTCTGTGAGGTCATGGAGTGCAGGGGCATAAAGTTTTTCTTTGCATCCTGAGCTCCTATTATGTACCAAGTATTATCTGCTGCAAGTGTAGAAATATTTTCTACATGCCACTATTAGCTGTGAGTTCCTGGGGTAGTCAACATTTCCGAATCTGACTACTTATCAGTCAACTGGAGACAATAGTCACAAAACCTTACAGGCTATACTGTGAGGGCTAAACCATTGAATGCAATCACATATAAACTGAAAAGCCTATAATGAAAATCAGAGTTCATATTGATTGGGAACACAGGCTCTGGCATCAGAGGACTTGATCAGAATAGATAGGATCTCAGATTTTTGTGCACATTCTTTAAGCTAATTATAGTTTATCTGAAAAATGGAAGTCAATATTGGTTTGAGACGGTAGATAGAATCCAGATTAAAAAAAAAAAGAAGAAGAATCCAGGAATCCACTGTCTTCTATAAAAAAAAGTCCTATGAAGTGACAGGAGAGGTATTTTTAAAAAGAATGATAAAACCACATAGCATTGGGAAATACGGACTTGTGCTATCAAAAAGCTAGAGATTTTGAAGCATTCCTGAAAGTTAGAAATAGGACATTAAGATAGGAGGAAACTATGCCCCAAGATACGAGTAGGAAAGTACGCTCTGAAGATAAGAACAGGTAAAAAGGTGTACTCTGTGCTTAGAGACATACAAGTAGAAGAGGCATGTCTGTGTGAGTAACTGCGAAACTAAAATCTCATCAGCAGTCTTGTTACTCCCCTACTTCAATTCCTCCATTTGCTGAAATGGTGAGAAAGGGCCCTGGTACCTGGAAGACAGCCACGACCAAGAAGAACCAGAGACTTTGAGGAGGAGCAAGGCACCCCCAAGCCCAGAAAGAGAGATCCCAGCACACTACAATGAACTTATATTTCTCCTTTTCCCTTTTTTAAGAGTACCTATAATGAGAACCTGTATCTTCTTCCCTCAACCCTCTCGCCCAAAGATTTTCAAACACAAAGTGAAAATACAAATAAGAATCAAATTAGGAAATATTTGGGCTGAAGCAAAAACAACATGAAAAATATGAACAAAGGTCAACAAATAACACCCCTCAAAGTACATAAGGAAACAATCAATAAAACTAGTAGAATATTTTAATATTTAAATAAAAATAACACTCCAAAAGAGAATCTAGAGGAGAATAGCATCATAAAAATAAGAAGACAGTTATAAAAAATGAAATAGTTAAAGAATGTGGAATTAAAAACTTCCAGAAAACACAAAAAGTGTCTCCATAGGCAGGTGGAAAGCAGAAAGGACACAGCTTCAGGGCAAAAGGAGATGAATAAAAAGGTACAGAGTGGGGAGAGTAAGAGTTACTGCTCTTAGAAGATTAAACAAGAGAAGCCACGTAAGACTGCCTAGTTCAGTGGCTACCGCATAGGAAGGCTACACTCTACAGGAACTTTATTACTCTTATTATAGTCGTTATAACCAAACTACCCAATTCTTAGTTACTAATTTTATCATTGTTGTTATATTATCACTAAAATACAGTCTCTGCAAGGTCCTACGTCTAATATTCTAAGAGCTGATGACAATAAGAGGAAGTAGAGGTGGAAAGGAGCCAGGAAATAGGACTCTAGGACCTAGGGGCAGGGTGATGACACTCAGTAGCTAGTTTAGGTGAGGAAAAGAAGGAAGCTAGATGTGAGGACAAGAAGGAAAGGGGAATGGGAACAAAAGAGAACTTCCTGACCTGATGTTTAGGGAGAAGCAACTATGGGGCTGATGTTGCAGATTAATTCTGGGTTCAAAATGTGATGTTACCAGGGGCCCACGATGGTACTGGCGTGGGTTGCCATGCCCTCCTCCAGATGGAGGCCCCACGTTGGTCAGAGGCCACACAGAAGGCCAGCATTAGGCTCATCTCATGGCATCCTATGCCCTGCCCACCAAAGCATCCTATGGATCCTTTGGATCAGAGATAACCTTAGACCAGATGGGTCTCCCAGGATGGTTCTGACTTAGAACAAACATTTTGGGACTATGTACTATAGCAACTCCACAGATTAAGAAGGTTTTACATTTTATTTTCATCAAGATTGACAAAGCTACTCCCAATTTCTTAATCAATTAAAGCTTCTATCACCTAATAAGAGGCTCCCCAGGTGGCTCTAGTGCTAAAGACCCCACCTGCCAATGCAGGAGATGGAAAAGACTTGGGTTCAATCCCTGGGTTGAGAAGATTTCCTGGAGGAGGTCATGGCAACCCACTCCAATATTCTTGCCTGAAGAGTCCCATGGATAGAGGAGCCTGGAAGGCTACAGTCCATGGGGTCACAAAGAGCTGGACAAGATCACCTAATGTGAATGCTGGCATCAAAGTGATTTTGTTTGCTTGTGAGACATGTTGTCAGGCTATAGACTAATATATGAATTTACGAATCCCTAATGCAGGCAAGCCCCTGAGTGCCTTTTGAGAGTTACTTCTTTAAAACTTTCCTTTAGGCTTCAAGTTGGTCTTTGTACCTCAGAATTCTATCATTTACCCCAATACCTAAATAAATATCTTTATTTTCAAGAGAGATACGCAGGACACCCATTTCTAGACGTCTTAGAAAGAACTCATTTAACTAAACGTTATATCTCATTACCACTAAATGTCTAATAATAAAATCAGTTTGCAGATACCATCTCCATTTCCATATATTATTTATACAAGCTTGAGGTTTGTAATTTCAAGACCAAAAATGTTGATAGAAATTTACATATTATTGAAATGGCATAATTTATTGATAAAGCACACAAATGATAGAGGTGATGCTCACAGCAGTTTGGAAGCTAATGTATAATTTACAACACTAAACAACTTCATGAACAAGAGTGAAAATTGCATGATAGGCCCTGCCTGAGAAAATACTAACTATAAAACTAATGTATTTGAGTTTTATGTTTTCGTAACAAGGCAAACTTTTTTGTGGGGAACTGATAAGACTGTTGGCTTTCAATCTGTGAGCACATAAAAAAGCATCAATTGGCCTGAAGAGAAGAGACAGGTACAGTCATCTTCTTGCCTACCTGCTTCCCAGTTCTCCAGCAATACCAACCATTCATTAACATTGGCATGCAAAAGGGAAATCTATAAAAGATTGTGTTTAAAGCCTCATAAATGATTGGGCTAATTTTTGTATCAGCAATATTTCTTAAAACCAGAAAAAATTATGATTTAAAATACTTTATTTTAGAATCAAGATACTATATTATAATAAGAACTGTTGCAATTATTTCATTCATTCAAGGTTTATGTCTTGGGGGGAGTAAATTCAAAATTTACTCAACATACCAGCTTTCAGATCCCAGGATAATAGACAGTGCTGGACACTGTTGGAAGTCTTCCCAATTCTCACTCCCACACTCTACTTTCTAATAAAACTTTGATTCCATTCGACCATCCAGTTTAAGATGTCAGTCCTGTTGGCATCCTAACCAACACCTCCATGGATACACAGTGCTTTAGCCTAAAGCAGTCATTAAAAGCCAAGTTTGCAGGTCTGGTGTTAGATTGGGAGAAGAGATAATCTGTGATTGGTCCTCCTCCAATTAAAGCACCCAGACAGACTTGGATTTCAATTATTTGCAGGGTCTGCCCAGACATGAATATAAAATGTTAATCATAAGTTATTGTTTAAGATGCAAAGAAAGTAAAGCTCCATTCACTTAAATAATAAGGAAATCAATTATCTCATATAATGGGAAGCCCAAAAGGAGAAAAGATTTCATGTTTGGCTAATTCAAAAGCTATACCATGTCCTCCTGGGCTAAATTCCTCTTATCCCTCTCCCCTATAATCTTTGGTATTGTCTTGTTCCTGAGGCTGGTTCCTCTCCTCCTCATTGGATATCTGCTGCTAGCAATGAGAACTGTGTACTTCATTATTCATGTCCAGCATGAGAAAGAAAACCCCTGCCCCAACTATGCAATGAAAATCCTTCCCCGTGTTCCAAATCTAGATCACATAACCAACTAACTAGATTTACTATAGTCATTACAATAGAGTCTGATCCTGCCTAGCTTAGAAATTTAAGACTGTCTCCAGACCCTGGGAAGTATTTAGCTTCCCTTCAGTCTCCTGGGCTGCTTGAGGGAGGGGTGGATACCTGAATAGATTCAGATTCTGTTTGGAAGAAGGACGGAGGTATGGATGCTTGGGAGGGAATCATCAGCATACACGATCCAAGGAAGACAGTTCTTCAAATTGTAAATTGGCAGAAATAACCTCTTTTATGGGATTTTGAGTTAAGAGAAAGAATATCACTATTTCTTTTTGTAAATAATGATGTGGTATTGGCAACATTCACTGGATCATCGAAAAAGCAAGAGAGTTCCAGAAAAACATCTATTTCTGCTTTATTGATATGCCAAAGCCTTTGACTGTGTGGATCACAATAAACTGTGGAGAATTCTGAAAGAGATGGGAATACCAGACCACCTGACCTGCCTCTTGAGAAACCTGTATGCAGGTCAGGAAGCAACAGTTAGAACTGAACATGGAACAACAGACTGGTTCCAAATCGGGAAAGGAGTACGTCAAGGCTGTATATTGTCACCCTACTTATTTAACTTACATGCAGAGTACATCATGAGAAATGCTGAGCTGGATAAAGCACAGGCTGGAATCAAGATTGCCGGGAGAAATATCAATAACCTCAGATATGCCGATGACACCACCCTTATGGCAGAAAGTGAAGAGGAACTAAAGAGCCTCTTGATGAAGGTGAAAGTGGAGAGTAAAAAAGTTGGCTTAAAGCTCAACATTCAGAAAACGAAGATCATGGCATCTGGTCCCATCACTTCATGGGAAATAGATGGGGAAACAGTGGAAACAGTGGCTGACTTTATTTTTTGGGGCTCCAAAATCACTGCAGATGGTTATTGCAGCCATGAAATTAAAAGACGCTTACTCCTTGGAAGGACAGTTATGACCGACCTAGGTAGCATATTCAAAAGCAGAGACATTACTTTGTCAACAAAGGTCCATCTAGTCAAGGCTATGGTTTTTCCAGTGGTCATGTATGGATGTGAGAATTGGACTGTGAAGAAAGCTGAGCGCCGAAGAATTGATGCTTTTGAACTGTGGTGTTGGAGAAGACTCTTGAGAGTCCCTTGGACTGCAAGGAGATCCAATCAGTCCATTTTAAAGGAGACCAACCCTGGGTGTTCTTTGGAAGGAATGATTCTAAAGCTGAAAGTCCAGTACTTTGGCCACCTCATGCGAAGAGTTGACTCATTGGAAAAGACTCTGATGCTGGGAGGGATTGGGGGCAAGAGGAAAAGGGGACGACAGAAGATGAGATGTCTGGATGGCATCAATGACTCGGAAGTGAGTTTGAGTGAACTCCGGGAGATGGTGATGGACAGGGAGGCCTGGTGTGCTGCGATTCATGGGGTCACAGAGAGTCAGACACGACTGAGAGACTGAACTGAACTGAACTGATAGATAAATATAAATATTTCAGTATTATCTTTTCATTGGATCATATGAGTTATATCATGATGATTTCTGAATTGACAAAGCAAGGAAAAATTTCTTCTTTTTCACGTTTAGTAATGTACTTTTGGGAAGCTATGGCAATTTATAAATCCTCGATTGAGCGATTTCTTTCTCAGAAGATTTACTGGAATTTTCCCTTTCAAGTCTTCCAAATTCCTATCTATGAAGCACTTACATAGCACAAGCTCTTCCTTCCCACCTACTTATATAAAAGTTGATGGCGATTCACTGAAATGCTGCTATGCTGATCACAGTGATTAAGGAAGGAGTGGAGTGCTGGGAAGTGGGCATTTTTTCAAGATTAAAAAAAAAATTGATACAGAAAGGCAAATTGCTTACAGGTCTCAAAAATCTCCCAGCCTAACTACAGCATTTCGTGCCATGCTCTCTGTACACAGAAGGCAAAGAAATGCTAACTCTGGGATGCCTGGCACTCCATGATTTGGGATATTTGAAATTAATTCTGTTCCCACTGGCAAGCATAGGTGTGCTCTGTCCAGCCACAGTCTGCTTGGTGAGGGCTGTATTTTCTCACTGTATGTGAAGTATTTGGGGGTGGGGGTGTATATGCTTCATGAAGAAGAAATCATTTTCTAAGTATCATAAATATAATCAAACAACATCTAAGATGGGCTAGGGATACAACAGCTGTAGTCAAATGTTACTGTGTTTCAGTTCAGTTCAGTCCAGTCCTCAGTCGTGTCCGACTCTTTGCGACCCCATAGACTGCAGCATGCCAGGCCTCCCTTGTCCATCACCAACTCCTGGAGTTTACTCAAACTCATGTCCATTGAGTCAGTGATGTCATCAAACGATCTCATCCTCTGTTGTCCCCTTCTCCTCCTGCCCTCAATCCTTCCCAGCATCAGGGTCTTTTCAAATGAGTCAGCTCTTCGCATGAGGTGGCCAAAGTATTGCAGTTTCAGCTTCAACATCAGTCCTTCCAATGAACATCCAGGACTGATCTCCTTTAGGATGGACTGGTTGGATCTCCTTGCAGTCCAAGGGACTCTCAAGAGTCTTCTCCAACCCCACAGTTCAAAAGCATCAATTCTTCAGCACTCAGCCTTCTTCACAGTCCAACTCTCACATCCATACATGACCACTGGAAAAACCATAGCCTTGACTAGATGGACCTTTGTTGACAAGTAATGTCTCTGCTTTTTCATATGCTGTCTAGGTTGGTCATAACTTTCCTTCCAAGGAGCAAGCGTCTTTTTTTTTTTATAGGAACTACATGAGTTTTATTTTTATTTTTATTTTTTTAATTAATTTTATTTTATTTTTAAACTTTACATAATTGTATTAGTTTTGCCAAATATCAAAATGAATCCACCACAGGTATACATGTGTTTCCCATCCCAAACCCCCCTCCCTCCTCCCTCCCCACACCATCCCTCTGGGTCGTCCCAGTGCACCAGCCCCAAGCATCTAGTATCGTGCATTGAACCTGGACTGGCATCTCGTTTCATACATGATATTTTACATGTTTCAATGCCATTCTCCCAAATCTTCCCACCCTCTCCCTCTCCCACAGAGTCCATAAGACTGTTCTATACGTCAGTGTCTCTTTTGCTGTCTCGTATACAGGGTTATCGTTACCATCTTTCTAAATTCCATATATATGCGTTAATATACTGTATTGGTGTTTTTCCTTCTGGCTTACTTCACTCTGTATAATAGGCTCCAGTTTCATCCACCTCATTAGAACTGATTCAAATGTATTCTTTTTAATGGCTGAGTAATACTCCATTGTGTATATGTACCATAGCTTTCTTATCCATTCATCTGCTGATGGACATCTAGGTTGCTTCCATGTCCTGGCTATTATAAACAGTGCTGCGATGAACATTGGGGTACACGTGTCTCTTTCCCTTCTGGAAGCGTCTTTTAATTTCATTGCTGCAATCACCATCTGCAGTGATTTTGGAGGCCAAAAAAATAAAGTCAGCCACTGTTTCCACTGTTTCCCCATCTATTTCCCATGAAGTGATGGGACCAGATGCCATGATCTTCGTTTTCTGAATGTTGAGCTTTAAGCCCAACTTTTTCACTGTCCACTTTCACCTTCATCAAGAGGCTCTTTAGTTCCTCTTCACTTTCTGCCATAAGGGTGGTGTCATCGGCATATCTGAGGTTACTGATATTTCTCCCAGCAATCTTGATTCCAGGTTGTGCTTCTGCCAGCCCAGCGTTTGTCATGATGTACTCTGCATATAAGTTAAATAAGTAGGATGACAAAATACAGCCTTGACATACTCCTTTCCCGATTTGGAACCAGTCTGTTGTTCCATGTCCAGTTCTAACTGTTGCTTCCTGACCTGCATATAGGTTTCTCAAGAGGCAGGTCAGGTGGTCTGGTATTCCCATCTCTTTCAGAATTTTCCACAGCTTATTGTGATCCACACAGTCAAAGGCTTTGGCATATCAATAAAGCAGAAATAGATGTTTTCCTGGAACTCTTTTGCTTTTTCAATAATCCAACAGATGTTGGCAATTTGATCTCTGGTTCCTCTGCCTTTGCTAAAACCAGGTTGAACATCTGGAAGTTCACGGTTCACGTACTGCTGAAGCCTGGCTTGGAGAATTTTGAGCATTACTTTACTAGCGTGTGAGATGAGCGTAATTGTGTGGTAGTTTGAGCATTCTTTGGCACTGCCTTTCTTTGGGATTGGAATGAAAGCTGACCTTTTCCAGTCTTGTGGCCACTGCTGCATTTTCCACATTTGCTGGCATGTTGAGTGCAGCACTTTCCTCTTGCAGTGTTTTCTCCATGACTAATAAACAGGGAAGGGAAATAGGAAACCTTGACAGGTCTTAATGGGGCTCCTAAGGAGGACAGCTCCTGGCTATGATGCTCTCACTGTGCAGCCAGCTCGAGCTTCTTGTCTTCAGGGAGGAAAACAGCCCCTTTGAGGCAGAGGCGGCAGGGTTACTCTCTCCCACGGTGATACCCTCACAAAAGCTTCTCTGCCACAGGAATGACAAGCTCACACAATATGATGAGAAACTGGAACATTTCCTTAGAAGCTGGAAACTGTTCAGAAGCCCTTCTGCAGAGACGGGGATCCTCCTGGGTCCTCGGTTGTATGGTTTACGAAACTGAGGAGGGGATATCATTCTTTTAACATGGAACTTAATACAGTTTTATTTGGGATTTTGTTGTTTAGTTGTTTTTTCAAAAGACATCCAGAGAAAACACACAGTTTAATGCTTCAGGACATTTCTCTCTTAAGTACTTTTTGCATATATTATCTAAAAACACTATTCATTTAGGAAGGGGGGCTATATATATGCCTTACTAAAATGAGCTTCCCTGATAAATCATAGTTGGATATTTACTTGATCAAAACTTGGTCTTAATGCCTCAAAATCTGGTTTTAAATGAAAAAAAGTCCCATCCCCCTCTTTGATATATCACCTTGACTTCTCTTTCTTGTTAATCTTCTAGAAAATCAGAACCTACTACCTGTTCTTTCCTAAGCCACAGAATTCTGTGTTCATATTTTCCACTCACTTCTTCATTACTTTTCTATCCTTAATTTACATAAGCTACATCCTAAGCAGCTGCTGACTAAGCCCTCCTTATCTGTCTCATCTCCTGGATTCTGAGCCCCGTCTCCCCTGGCTGTCCTCTCCTCCTCTAGTTCCTTGTTACTGGTCTCTGAAGGTTCCTTTTCTTTGGCTTACATCATGTTCCACAGGATGTCTTCTTGGCTTTCACATTCCTCCTGATCCATCGTCTTTGCCCACACTTATGCCTTTAACAATCACATCAACACCTCCAGCTGCAGCACTTGTTTGAGTCACAGATTCTAATGCGAAGCTCACTACCAGATACCTTTACTTCATGCCCTCTGGGTATGTCAAATTTAAGACAGCCAAATCTGAACTTGGTATTCCCCCTCAAATTTGTTTTTCCCTGCTTCGGAGACTAAAATGACTGTCTTCATAATCACTCAATGACTAGAAACTTCAGCATCACCTTCCCTTTTCTCAATTCCCACATCCATGGACTAAAGATTAGATCCGCCGCATATCCTCCTTATATTCCCCTCTGTATTTCGTCACCTGTACTCAGGTTCTTATCACTCATCTAAATTTTGCAGTAATCTTCTAACTTTTGTCCTTTCTAATTGAGATCCACCTAAAAATGTAATTCATTTTCTACTTTTTGACAGCAAACTTTCTAAAATCCTTTTAAAAGATTTTCTAAAATTCCTTAAATTCTTTTATTTCTTTATAGAAATAATTTTCTTCATAGTTTTTAAAATTAAGTTCTTTATAATTCTTTACAGTTTCTGAAGTTAAGTTCAAATTCCTATTAAACATGAAAAGATCTTTCTCGAACTATTTATTAAATACTAATCTCTTCTTTCCATAGCCTTCTCTGATCACCAAAGACTCTTCACTTTTTCTGGACACAATTAAATAGTTATAATTCCCAACTCTGCTCCCATTTATTCATACATGCAGATCTCTGTGGATGGAATAAAACTTTCCTTGACATGTTGAACTCATCAAATCTTCAAAACTCAGCTCCAGTGTCACCTTCCCTAGGAAACTGTTTTGGACTCCTCATTCTGATTTATATTCTTCTCCTCTGAGTTATCTTGGTTTACTTTCCACTTTCCTTTTTATTACCTAACAGTGATTTTTACTAACTCATGAACTCATGAAGGATAAGGACTGCCATTCACTTTCTTTGTCAATAGCTCTTGGTATTCGATATATGTTTGCTTAATGAATGAATGAATAAACAATCCCAGGTGCACGGAGGAATACAAAAGACTTATCTGACTTATTCTCTGCCCCAAATAATTAAAATACTTAATACTAGAGTCAAGAAATTAGGAGACAACTTAAAAATGGAAGGGCATATAATTAAATACGGGAAATTGGTACGGGCTACTTATGTAGCAAAGTAATATTATGAAATCCAGCATGTTTTTCCTTTTCTTACTTAATTAAAAAAAACAAACTTTTGGTTTTTCTAACATTAAAATAAAGAAAGCTGAAGCTTTTTGCTTTAGGGAAGGGAGGACACAAAAGCAACATCAAGAACAAAAAGTCCAATTCTTGGCTTTGAGTTCCAAAATAGGTCCTTGAAATTCATGGCAGAGTCAACAGTTTTGAAAGCCAAACAGTGTTGATTCACAAGAGCCATTCCTTTTGAGAAGAAAAAAAATATATTTGTAAGTTGCAGTAGAGTCTGGGAAACTTGAAATGTATATGCTATATGAAGAATATTAGAATAAGGGAAAGCTACATACTTGATGCAAAGAACAGAGAGAAGAAATCAACACCTTTCTTGGGATAAAGGGTAGAGCTCAGAGAAGGAAAAGCAGAAGAGAGAAAAGAAGCCAGACAAGAGCATGGAATGCCTGTTCTCTGTCTCCCATCTAAGGTGAACTCTTTCAGAATTAGATGACAGAAAATAAGTTGTTTAGCCTGGGAAGACTGTGCATACCAGAATACTCCCACCCCATCATGCCATCTGAGAGTAAGTGTCCATGAAGATGGATCTGGGGGCAGGTTTAAGGATTTGGATTTCCCCAGCAAGAGGCAGGAGTGCAGCTGAAAGATTTCAGAGTCCTTTGTGGAAGGTGCACTAGTACTGACAGGCTATCAGACTAGAAGTCATACAAAGACCATGACTATCAGAGGAAGCCAACCTACAGCAGCACACACCAAAGGAAAGTGCCCAAGTCCAGCGAGGAAAGAGGAGGCCTGCAGACCAGTACCCTCCTTGGGATTCAGATCATCCATCACCCAAGAGAAAGAGAAGAAATGAACAGAAGGGAATCTTGAGTTAGTAACAGTATTCACTGTTAATCAGCATTTAAGAGTCATTAGAGCAAATATTCTTTCCTAGTTCTTTCTCTAAATCTCCTTGTTTGACTTAGGTTTCCTTGTTTAGTGTGTCCCATATATTCTCTTGAATATCACCACTCTGTTTACATGGCTGTCTCTGCTACCAGTTTGTTTCTTAAAGGCAGAGACTCTTATCTTTGTATCCCCACTACTTATTATCACACAATGATTTGTCAATAAATATTTGTGAAATTAAAAAAAAAAGAAAGAATATATTGATCTGGCATATGCATAGTGGTCTAAATTAGTGATACAGATTTCATGGTGACATATAGACAGAAGTAGAAACTATGGGAATGAAACTTCTGATGGATTAGTCATAGAGTAAGAAGAAAAGATCGGAGAAGGCAATGGCACCCCACTCCAGTACTCTTGCCTGGAAAATCCCATGGGCGGAGGAGCCTGGTAGGCTGCAGTCCATGGGGTCGCAAAGAGTCAGACACGACTGAGCAACTTCACTTTCATTTTTCACTTTCATGCACTGGAGAAGGAAATGGCAACCCACTCCAGTGTTCTTGCCTGGATAATCCCAGGGATGGGGGAGCCTGGTGGGCTGCTGTCTATGGGGTTGCACAGAGTCAGACACGACTGAAGCAACTTAGCAGCAGCAGCAGCGGCAGCAGCAGCAAGAAGAAAAGATGGTTTATTTCAGAACCACGAGGAAACACCAACTCTTAAGGGATAATGGTTGGTAGAGAAAAGGATATCAAGGAAGGGTATTATCCTGGAAGCCCAAGTAGAGAAAAATCCAAGAAGGGAGTATTCAACAGAGCAAAATAACAATTGGAAATCAATTAAAATAAAGGCAAAGAAATAGCTATTGGATTTGATAATTAGGAGGCCATCAGTGACTTTGTCCAGTGATATTTTGGTGGCATCATGGGAGGAAATATATTCAGAGTCAATTTTGGGCATGCATGCTAAGTTGCTTTAGTTGTGTCCAACTCTTTGCTACCCTATTGACTGCAGCCCATCTGGCTTCTCTGTCCATGGTATTCTCCAGGCAAGAATACTGGAATGGGTTGCTGTGCCCTTCTCCAGGAGATTTTCCTGACCCAGGGATCGAACCCGAGTGTCTCATGTCTCCTGCAGTGGCAGGTGGGTTCTTTACTACTAGCTCCATCTTTTCCTATAAGTGGTTGCTCCACTGACATCTGGGAAATACACAGCATCAACTTCAGCTTCCTGTTGAAGACATTCTCTAATCCCCCCTTCAGCAGGGGACTTTGTTCTTTAGGAGTCTATTGAGGTTTCACTAATAATGCTTTTATATCTACATGGCTCTCTGACTCTGTTTTCAATGGTTAGAATTTAGAGAGGTCAGATATATGATTATAACCTTCAAACCTCCCACAAGGTCAGCTCCTTACTGAAAGTTATAAAGCCTAACTCAGAACTACTCAGAGCTCAAATAAACAGACGTGGTTAAGTCACTCAAGGGAAACATAATAAAGTCAATTACAACTCAATATGAGTAGGTTTATCAGATTTCTTTCCCCTGTGACCAAATAAGCAAGAAGTAGAACTTGTTCCAAAGTGTGGGGATAAAGGTGGGGGTGTACCCGGAGATTGATGGAGAACATGGAAACCAGAAATGTGGATAACCTGTGCCTGTTCCCCTGAGAGTTAGTTAATTAAGTCTGGACATAGTTCTTGCATTTGAACTATTTTATCTATACAAATACAATTCAGCAAATATTTATTTAGTACTGTTATCTGTCAGGCACTATTTTAGGAACTGAGAAAAAAAAAAGATTGAGAAAATTAAAAAAAAAATCATACAAGTAAAGGCATGGCTTCTGTCCTCAAGTTCACAGACTAGTAGCTGGGAACACATACAAAATTACCATATGATTTCAAAGGATAAGAGTGGTATGTGCAAAGTGAGACAGACACACAGAGAGAGCACTGCCCTTAGCCTGGGCAAGTACCACTAGAAAAGTACCACCAGGAATGCAGCAGGTTGATTAGAACAGAGTGCAAGCAAAGCAGAGGGAGAGAAAATCTTTTATTTTCTAGAAAAATCTTAGAATTAAAAGTTCTAAACTTTGTAGGGCAGTAAGTTCAGGGTTATTAAAACCTATGCAGAGAGGGAGTTATTGCTGTAATTACTTCTAACATCATGGCCTCATAATTCATGTTAAGCTCTTTCCTTTCTTTTTCTCCACAGAGGAAAAAACTGAAACAGAGTTAACACGGTGTTTACATTTCTGATAGAAGTATCTCTCAACAGCTCTGTTACTTTCCAGAAAATAAAACAACTGCTCCCCACCCGCCCCCCGCTCCCCTCCCCCCATCACTTTATCCCAATGCACACCCATTCATCATTTAGTCTTTTTGTTTTAAAGTGAATTCTAATCTACCTCCAGTGAAAGGCTCCCAGGGGGCTTAGCTCCAGTGAACATGAAACAGCTTTAACTGATGGGCTTAAGGGATGGAAGAAGATACACAAGAAGTCAGCAAGAACATTCTTTGATAAAACTAGTCCTAAACAGAATTCTTAAGATTTGGAAAGGGAATCATGTTTGTCTTACTGACAGGGGACTCTCTTATTTCCTGTTTCAACTAAGTGAATTATGAATGGTTATTTTCATGGTTATTTCTCCCCATTCTAGGCATTAAATCTCAACTGACTCCAAACCATGTTTCCAAGAGGTTGAATAAGCACTCCAAGCTTTAGAAGAATTAAAATTCTTATGGCTTTCCTGAAGTTCATTTTCCAGCTTGCTTTTGTTTCTATGACATCTTCCCTTGATGAGATATAATTATATACCTATATGGTGGTGGTGGTGGTGGTTTAGTCGCTAAGTTGTGTCTGACTCTTGCGACCCCGTGAACTATAGCCTGCCAGGTTCCTCTGTCCATGGGATTCTCCAGGCAAGAATACTGGAGTGGGTTGCCATTACCTTCTCCAGAGATACCCAGACATAAATTATATATTTCTTATACTATATTGGTAAATTACTGTGAAATCTGTATCCAAAAATTTTCAAATAATATGGAGACATGGATCACAATAAACTGTGGAAAATTCTTCAAGAGATGGGAATACCAGACCACCTGATCTGCCTCTTGAGAAATTTGTATGCAGGTCAGGAAGCAACAGTTAGAACTGGACATGGAACAACAGACTGGTTCCAAATAGGAAAAGGAGTTCGTCAAGGCTGTATATTGTCACCCTGTTTATTTAACTTCTATGCAGAGTACATCATGAGAAACGCTGGGCTGGAAGAAACACAAGCTGGAATCAAGATTGCAGGGAGATTTATCAATAACCTCAGATATGCAGATGACACCACGCATACGGCAGAAAGTGAAGAGGAACCCAAAAGCCTCTTGATGAAAGTGAAAGTGGAGAGTGAAAAAATTGGCTTAAAGCTCAACATTCAGAAAACAAAGATCATGGCATCCGGTCCCACCACTTCATGGGAAATAGATGGGGAAACAGTGTCAGACTTTATTTTTCTGGGCTCCAAAATCACTACAGATGGTGACTGCAGCCAAGAAATCAAAAGACGCTTACTCCTTGGAAGGAAAGTTATGACCAACCTAGATAGCATATTCAAAAGCAGACACATTACTTTGCCAATAAAGGTTTGTCTAGTCAAGGCTATGGTTTTTCCTGTGGTCATGTATGGATGTGAGAGTTGGACTGTGAAGAAGGCTGAGCGCCGAAGAATTGATGTTTTTGAACTGTGGTGTTGGAGAAGAGTCTTGAGAGTCCCTTGGACTGCAAGGAGATCCAACCAGTCCATTCTGAAGGCAATCAGCCCTGGGATTTCTTTGGAAGGAATGATGCTAAAGCTGAAACTCCAGTACTTTGGCCACCTGATGTGAAGAGTTGACTCATTGGAAAAAACTCTGATGCTGGGAGGGATTGGGGGCAGGAGGAGAAGGGGACGACAGAGGATGAGATGGCTGGATGGCATCACTGACTCAATGGATGTGAGGTGAGGGAGTTGGTGAGGGACAGGGAGGCCTGGTGTGCTGTGATTCATGGGGTCACAAACAGTTGGACGTGACTGAGCGACTGATCTGATCTGATCTGATCTGATGACATCATTTTAGAAATAGAAATGACTATGAGGAATATTTATAACTGTGGCAAAAAAAAAAAAAAAAAGGTTCTATGGCTTTCCCAAGGTTAAGTAACTATTTAACAGCAGAGCTGAGAATAGAATCCAGGTGAAGGAACCAGGTCCTCTGCTGGCTGTTACCACAGGCAGGACTACACACTACACAAAGCCAAGGGCAGCATTCACACAGAATGGCAACAACACACCCTGAATGTCCACCAGGGACCAGGCCTGGAACCAGCCTCAGGGGCAGCCTGTTGGTGCTTTAGTTACTCAGTCAAGTCGGACTCTCTGCGACCCCACGGACTGAAGTCTGCCAGGCTCCTCTGTCCATGCGACTCTCCAGGCAAGAATCCCACAGTGCGTTGCCATTTCCTTCTCCAGGGTATCTTCTCCACCCAGGGATTGAATCTGGGTCTCCTCCATCGCAGTTGGATTCTTTACCAATAGAGCCACCAGTGGGAGCCTGGATGTCTCCAATAACACAGCAGCCTCAGAAACACCAGACACCCATCCATTATTTCATTATGAAGTTTATGATGCCTCATTCAATAAAAAAAATTCTGCCAGTTCTGGTTCCTCAAGAGAACCAGGGTAGGTTTTATCAAGAGAAGTGGAAAGGCTCGAGGTTCACCAGTGCACCTCACCATCATAACACTTACTAGCTAAAAGCACTTTTTCTCACTGCTGCTCTGCGCAGTACCGGTGGTTTCTGGAAAGATCCTATTGAGTCATCCTTGTGGGATTTATATAGCACAAGCTTCTAAATGGTTTGATAAAGCAGAGTAGAAAACAAAGGCAGCTTCCCTCATCTACCCACATAAAACACACACACACACACACACACACACACACACAAGTTTTAGGAAAAATCCCAGCTCTAGCCAAAATCCTTGAACCCCTGCTGAAATCTCAGAGTTTTCTTCCTCCACAATTACCCGAGTTTATGCAGCCATGGCTTGAAGAACTGAAATTTGAGCAGTCATCCTCATGTATGCTGTTGTTTTCAGTGTCACAGTTGATACTATACACCCCAGTGGCTGCCCCCACCAAACATAACACAGTGGTTGTTTTTATAAGGAGGCAGGAGATTTATGTGGCTATAGGAGGTAATAAAGTGTAACAAAATCATAATACTAAATGTTAGCTCGTTATCTGAAGCCTTGGTCCACCTCAAGGAGGAAAACATCAGCAGGGGAGCAGGAACAATGATGAAGATGATGCAAATCATTAAAGAAAACCATTTGCCGCCTCAACTGCCTAATAAAGCCGATCCAGCCTGTGGTAGCCCCACATTCACAATAAACCTAATAAATTTTCTGCTGAGTGAATGCAACGGGCATTCAAACCGAATTGCCTTTGGTGTGAGGTCCATTACCAGCAAAAGGATGTGGGATCTATGGGGCTTCTGCTGTTGATATTTTGTGATTTTGAGCAGAGGGTTTACGTTTTAACTCAGCCCCAGCAGGTGCCGTTTTCTGGGGTGAATTCCTCCATATCCTGTCATTCCTCAACATCTAAATGTCTTTGTGAACACGGCGTCCTGAGCTCTCCAGCGGCTATGGAAATCTTGAAGCTAGATTTGACCTCAGAGGCAGCAGGCAGCGGGGAGGAGGCGTGCCATCTGCTGGTGCTGAGTGCCCTGCCACAGACACGCAGGCAGTCTGTGGGCTCATATTCCCTCCTGGAGACGCTGGGGCCAGCCAGACTATTTGAAACTAATACACCCTCTTATCTATACCGTTCAGCCTGGATGGTAACCTTCTGGGTATCACTCCTGCTTCCCTACCCAAATCCTTTTCCTCCTTAAGGAACCTTGTCCTTGCAGACTATTCATTCCAGGGTAAGCATGAGAGGTACCCCATGCCCCACTGGACTGGCCCCACCTTTCAGCATGGCGTATTAGCCAAGTGGATTCCAAATTGTTTTCACTGGTTTTGCCCCACAGCTCTCCATCTAGGTGCTCAGCTATACCCATTCTGCAGATACTGGGCACACAGGCAATAGAGGCCTAGCACCGCTGACTCTTGTCCGTTCTGTTAGGCAAACGCCAAATGGAGCCCTGAGGCGTTGTGTGTGTGTGTGTGTGTTGTGTGTTTATAAAGCAAAGGCCCTTGTGCACAGTCCCCTCCTCCTCTGGGAAGACCTTCCTCCTCTCTGTTCCTCTCCATTCTTGCATCTCCAAACACTTCTTATATCCATGCTTACCCCATCCCTCAGGAATTCTCCCAGTCTTACTCAGCAGGAAGAACCTGGGAATATTTCTCAGTTCTCTGCTGAATTTCTGTTGTGTAGTTAGGACATACCGGTTGACTAATTTTCTTTTTATATATAGATGTCTTGAGTTCAGTGTGCTATAAACTCTCTGAGAAATGGCACCTTGTCTCATTTGTCATTCTCTCTCCCTATAAACTACTGAACACAAACCTTCAAAGAGAGAACAGAACAGTACTTGTCTATTGATTAAGATGGCTTCCCATCTAAGATAGAGAAAAAAATAAATAAATACAACCAAAGAAACATGGTAACAGTCCCCAGCATGACTTTGGGAAGAGCAGATGTGATCCTCAATTCTAGTTTTGCCCAGGTTTATATTTTACAGGTGACTTTCTGGCTAGAAGCCAAAGGGCTCATTTCTCCAGGGAACACTAGAAGATGGCTTATAAAAATGAGCAGCAGAAGGCTTTTTGAATGAGGGAGAAGAGTACAAAGGAAAGAAGGAAAGAAGAAAGGGTGGGCTGCATCACAGCATGTGGACCCTCAGAGCTAGAAATTTAATGCTTCCAATATTTTTTCATAAACCAGAAATTCACTGTTCAATAGAAACATATGGTGTGAACTGTTCTTTCCTTTTTTTATTTTTTTATTTTTTTTGCCGTTTGCATGGTGAGGGTGCAGAAGAGGGAGGATCTGGTGGTGTGGGTTGTGGGGGTGGAGAGGTGGGAGAAGAAGAAAGGGAATGACTGTTCCCCAGAAGATTTGAGGTGGGTAAGGGCTCTTCCCCTCCCTTTTCCTTCCTTTTTTATTTTGCTATTAAGAGATGCATTTTACAGCATCCCTACTTTCTAGCAGTTACGTCCTTTGATGGAAACATGTTCTGATGTTTATAGTGATTAAGTCTGTCAGGGGTAAATTCAGTGTTCAATTTAGAGACAAAGCCATAAGACCAAACCCACCACTTTTTTATTGAAAACGTCAGGACTAAGGAAGAGAGGCAATTCATTCATTTTAAGCCTATATAGAGCAGTGTGCTCTGTCTGTCTGTTCGGTACTGTCCAGGGTAGAAGTGCTCTGTGTAGCTCTGCTACTAGAGTGGTCCCAGAACCCCGGGAGCTTGCTAATCAATTTTATTTAGAGTCAACAGAGCCCCAAGACATAGTTAAGAAACTCAAGGTTTTCAATGATGATAGCTGAAAAGGAGAACAAATGCCTGCTCTTCTCTGTGTTTCCACTCTGCAAGGCGGAAGACAAATGTTGTTTCCTGGCGATGGCATGCAATGCACCTGTGACTTCTCTCCAGTCTGACCGCAGCTCTCAGGTGAGCCCTCTGTCCACTGAAAGGCACCTGTGTTCCTCCACAACAGTGCTCACAATGAAAGGGCACTGGATCACTCCAGATCTTTCACGGTATAAATACACTGTTAGGCAGAACTGAGATAGAGGTGACCTCTATAATTCTCAGCTTGGAAATATACTGGCTTCAGAATCATTACCTCACATCGCAGACACATGATGGTACCTTTTCGCCCGGCACTGGACAGAAGGCAGAAAGGGAACAAGCAAATACGGAGGGAGCATCTGTTGAGTTCAGCATGGTGCCAGGTCATTTACCAGTTTATTTAATCCTCAACAGATCCCTCTGAAAGGTGGGTTTTGAGGCTTCCTTTACAGAAGTGGAAACTGAGAGTCAGAGGGGTAAAAGAACTTTGTAACCCTGCAAGAAAGGGGTGTGGCCAGGAAAGATGCCAGAAAAGCTTCTGTCAAGGGAAATCAGTTCATTAATAGGCAAGAGAGAAATCTGATCAGTATATTTTTCTTCTTTTCTTACTTCTATTTCAGAGAAGGCAATGGCACCCCACTCCAGTACTCTTGCCTGGAAAATCCCATGGACGGAGGAGCCTGGTAGGCTCTAGTCCATGGGGTCACTAAGAGTCGGACACGACTGAGTGACTTCACTTTCACTTTTCACTTTCATGCATTGGAGAAGGAAATGGCAACCCACTCCAGTGATCTTGCCTGGAGAATCCCAGGGACAGAGGAGCCTGGTGGGCTGCCGTCTATGGGGTCGCACAGAGTCGGACACGACTGAAGCGACTTAGCAGCAGCAGCAGCAGCAGCAACTTCTATTTTCTTTCTGGCTGTATGAAGAACAAGGACTTCAAGCACTTGCTATGAGGAATAAATGAAACAGCTCATGCCATCTTTATATTTGTAGTTCCCTTTTCATGACATTTTTGCCTTAGCGAACTCCTCTTCTTTCTGGCCTCAGCTTAAATGTCATTGTTTCCGTGAAGCCTGCCCAGGTTACCCACCTAAAGTATCCTCAACCTCTTGACTTGCTATCACATTACCTTGATCATCCTCATAGCTCCTATCACAATTTGTAACTATCTTATTATTATCCATCTTCCCACAGAAAGAAACCTCTATGAAAAAAGAGGCTGTTTCTTTGTTGCTTATGCTGTATGCTTAGTGCTTAGCACAGTGCCTGGCATGTAGCTGCTGCTCAAAAAATACTGGTTGAGTGACACCATGAATAAATAATAAATCACTCAGAAATTTAGAGCTACTGCATACACATACATGTAAGTTCCCTTCTAGTTCCCTCTTTTCCTCTGACCATTTTTGGGTTCACTTCCTTTTGACCTCATTTTTCATTATGGCGACCAGTGATGCTACACTGAGATGCATTTGAAGCAGAAGAGGAAACCTTAGCTTACCTCTTGCTCTGTGGCAAAATGATTTAGGCTGTTTTCCCCCTTTTCAATATGAGCCTGGTTGGAGAAAATGCAAGGAGGTAGAAATTGAAGATCTGGTGACTCCTGTGTCTATACAGGGATTGAGAGACTTAATAACAGGAGGGAAGAAATGGCTCCTATTGTGTACAGAAACTTGCCCTGACCATGCCCCATCTTCCTCAGAAAGCTTCTGAAGTGCTTCTCCATGGCACTGATCTGCCCTTAGCCTGCAGGTCGCAGCAAGTCCAAAGCCCTCCTTGGCTCCTGCACTTCTAAACGTAGGTTCTTCCCTCAAGACTTGGGATTTCTCCAGAGCTCAGTCGGTGAAGGATGGGTTGCCTGTTCTTAGGAGGCTGCCCGGATGCTTTTAGCTGGGCTCTGCAACCTTTGAACTGCTGACCTTTCAGCTGTGGGGGTGAAAATGGATCATCTATCTGATCACCTTGTTAAAGAGTCTGCCAAATTTTAAGCAAGGCTTTCTCCATGAAAGTCATCTTTTCTTTTATGTGGGTAATCTTTCAATAATTACACCACAAAACATTGTTCAGTGTTCCTGGCCCCAATGAAGCTTTCCCCGTCTTCTCCCAGGCACAGAGAAGAGCTCTCTGATTTCCCATACTAACACCTCTGTGCTTCCTACAGAAGTGACTTACCCTGTGTAACAATCACATTCTCATGTGTCTTGGATTGGTTTACGGTTTCATGGAGGTAATGTGTTTCACACACTTTTGCATTCTTCAATCAGGAACC
Organism: Bos taurus; assembly: GCF_002263795.3. Classification (NCBI taxonomy): domain Eukaryota; kingdom Metazoa; phylum Chordata; class Mammalia; order Artiodactyla; family Bovidae; genus Bos; species Bos taurus. Next base: position 10,048,570 of record NC_037353.1, read on the forward strand.
TAGTATGTTGTCAGATGCTAGGACTATAGCAAGTGTGCAATATATAACCGCAGGATATATATCTGAATAATAGAATTTTGGAGCTAAAAGGGATGCCAGCTAGTGGTCTGTTATATTACAAAGCCCAAAGAAAGATAAAGTTATTGCCCCAGGTAGCTACAAAGTAGCAGATATGATATACACAAATAAATATTATATATTACTTGGAATTAAATCAGCATGATAAAGACTTCCCAAAAGTTTTGAAATCTAAAGCAATTTGAAATTCTAATTTTAATGTTTAGACATTAAAAAATTTTAATAGGTTTCAAAAGATCATATGTTTTATACTTCTGAGAAACTGTCAAATGATGATTGTCCTAAAAGTAAGTGTTAGTTTTTCTATTATCCTTGAAAATACCCGCTTGATAAATGTTCATTTGGGTTAATTATTTACCACTTTATATTTATGTAGGTTGACAAACTATTGACCAGCTACTAGATGCACAGACTATATTAGATAAAATTTGATGTGGGATCTTTTCTAGTTCTAAAATGATATGCATATATGAACTTTTCTAGATTGATTCCATTTTTTTTATGTTACTTATTTTCAGTTGGAGGATAATCACTTTATAATTTGTGTTGGCTTCTTTTTCATACGTCCACATGAATCAGCCATAGGTATACATATGTGATTCCATCTTTAATGAGCTTTTATTGGCTGCTTAAAGCATCCCAAGCATCATGTGCCAGACACTGTACCAGGGAGAAATAAATAATACATCCTTATAAATAAGATAGATAATCCTGGTCCTCAAATTACTCATAGCCAAACAGATGAGTCAGGCATAAAAACAAACAAACAAAATTTAATAAATGCACTTGTACAATGGAGGCAGGTACCTAATACTGTGAGAACACAGAGAAGGGAACAATAACCTGCCTGGGAAGAGTTAGACAATGTTGTCTTCTAAATAACCTTTTAAATAAATTGGAGTTGGAAGTTGAGGATCAAGAACTTATCAAAAATTCACTCAGAGTAAATGAAAATATTTGTTCTGCTGAGAAAAAAAATAGATGAGAGGAGAGCCTGCAAAAATCAAGGTAGTATCTCAAGGTGATGAGGCAATTCATTATCTACTTAATCTCCAGGTAGTGTGTGATCTTGAATTATAGAGACTTATTTAAAAGTACATGATGGATTTAATAGTATTAAATGATTAATTCAAGTAAATACTTGCCACTTGCATTTTCTTTTCTTGATAGGCAACCATATTGCTTATATTTAGGCTTTTCCTGTTTAATTTAACTAATTAAAGAATTACACTTTTCTTAAATAGACAGTGTTATGGGTTGAATTCATATGCTGAAATTCTAAGCATCAGCTCCTCACAGTTCAGTTCAGTTCAGTCGCTCAGTTGTGTCCGACTCTTTGTGACCCCATGAACCACAGCATGCCAGGCCTCCCTGTCCATCACCAATTCCCAGAGTTTACCCAAACTCATGTCCATTGAGTCGGTGATGCCATCTAACCACCTCATCCTCTGTCGTCCCCTTCTCCTCCTGCCTTCAATCTTTCCCAACATGAGGGTCTTTTCAACATGAGCTCCTTACAGTGTAAACTTATTTGGAAATAGGGTTGTTGCAGATATAATTTGTTGAGGTCATACTGGAACAGGGTGGACTCCTAGTCCAATATGACTGGGGTCCTTCAATAAAATGGGGGGAACTTGGACATGGACAGGCACACAGGGAGAATGTCATATGAAGATGAAGGCAGAGATTGGGGTGATGCTTCTATAAGCAAAAGAATGCCAAAGATTGTCAGCAAACCACCATACACTAGGTGCCATGGACTGAATGTTTTTTTCTCCCTTCCCACTTCTAAAATTCATTTGTGGAAATGCTAACACCCAAAGTATCAGGAAGTGAGGCCTCTGGGATCTCAAAGAGATCCCTTGACCTTTTTACTATGAAAGAAGACAGTCATCATCTATGAATCAATAAGTTGACTCTCACCAGACACTGAAGCTTCCAGTGTTCTGATCTTGGACTTTCCAACCTCCAGAAGTACATGAGACAAATTTCTGTTGTTCTTAAGCTACCCAGTCTATGGCATTTCATTTAGCAGTCCATAAAACTAAAACACTAAGGAAGAGACATGGAATAGACTCTTCCTCACAACCCTCAGAAGGAACCAATGTTGCTGATACCTTGATCTTGGACTTCTAGCCTCCAGAACTGTGAGTCATAAATTGCTCTTGTTTAAGCCACTCAGTTTGTGGCAATTTGTTATGGTAACAAACTAATACAGACTATAAATTCTTTTTAGGGACTTGATGAAGGGCCACAGAAATTTAAAACTGAATTCCTTACTATATTGGAATATTAACTCAATTGAGACAAAAAATTAAAGGAGTTAAGAAAATACTATTCTTTTCCAGTTTTACTATTTAATAACTCCCTAAGAGCATTCAAATATATAACATACACTTTTTAAAAAATTTTTAATTTTATGTCAGTCTAGCATTTGGCTAGAAAATTAAATACAGTTTTTCTATCTCTTCCTGCTAGGTTCTTGGAAAGCTACACTTGTGATTGTGTATTATTCTTTGGAAACTTAAATCTGTGAGGGCTTTGAGCTTTCAAAATAATCAGCTTTTACGAAGTAAATCTTCCTTTAACTTTTCTCCTGAAGGTGCAATATTGACCTTTATTTCAAACAAACTCTGAGGATTTGGAACATAGAAAGAGCACTGAACTGTCTGTCTGGAAACCAAGAATCTAGCCTTTGTTTTGACCCTAACAAACGGTGTGGCCTTGGACTGGTGCTTAATTTTCAAATAGCTATCAGATAAAAAAAAGACTTGATCAGAGCAGCTCTTGATACTGGTCATGATCTACAGTTTTCAAAAATTTCTATTGGAAATGGATATGCTTCAAAACGAGAAAAAACTAACAGAAAGCTCATAAGAAAATCACTGCCAATTGATATCATCAGCAAGGAAAAGAAGTGAGAGGAAAAAATATCCCTCTATTTTCTCCATTTACAAAGAAGAAACCCTGCTTATCATGCCTCCCTCCTCAGTTAAAAAGGTAACCTTAAAATAGGAGTTAACAAAAGCAAATGATTCAAAGCTAGTGTTTTGTTTTGCTAGTGTCTTTAAAGTTATAGCCGTATCAAATGATTTTATAGCCCACGGGGGCCAGAAAAACCACTTGGAAGCAGAGTGTACCTAAGTGAGCAAGTTGTACTACATAAAGTGGCAAATGATCTTAGACAATTACAGAAACCTTTATATCTCATCAGTACCCTGGAGACAGTCGATAATGTTGGCATACACTGCTAAAACTGTCAGCGATAAGATGTGAGGAAAACCCAAACCAGAACTTTTAACAAATTATGAGGTTCTGAAAAAGAGCAGAAACCTGTGTGGTAATGGCTTACATCCACAATACGGCTGCCTCTTCAAGATCCCCAAGTCATAAAACACTAACCATGAGGAAATGAAAGAAAAACATGTGCACACTGCAAGGAAACCAAGATCAGGAGAAAAGAACTTCACATGGGAGTATGGTGGCTGCCAAACCAAATGCTGGAGACTGGAACCTGATGTGAAGACAGACTTAACCATAACACACTCATAGGTAAGGGCTACAAGGAGGCCTCATCATCTCATCCACATAGCATGGTACCTAAGTGGTTCAAATTGGAATGACTGGGTTTGAATCACTAGCTGTGGTGACACGAGCAAGTAGCTCAGTTTCTTTATATGTCAAATATAGAAAATAATAGCAGTGTCCATCATATAGGCTGTTGAGAAGCTTAGATGCATTGTTAATAATAGGTAAAGGTCCTCAGATAGTGTTATAACTGAATACATTACCAATCAGTTCAGTTCAGTTCAGTTCAGTTCAGTCGCTCAGTCGTGTCCAACTGTTTGCGACCCCATGAATCACAGCACGCCAGGCCTCCCAGTCCATCACCAACTCCCGGAGTTCACTCAGACTCACGTCCATCAAGTCAGTGATGCCATCCAGCCATCTCATCCTCTGTCTGTAATTTACTACTACTTCTGCTTCTATTGCTACTATTAGACAGTGAGTACTTATCAAATAAAACAAGACCGTTTTTCCAAGTATTTAGATAAAATCAGAATTTTTTTTTTTGCCATTATAGAATAATGGCAAATAAATTCATTAATTGTTCAGTCAGTTCAGTTCATTTGCTCAGTAGCGTCCGACTCTTTGCGACCCCATGAACTGCAGCACACCAGGCCTCCCTGTCCATCACCATCTCCCGGAGTTCACTCAAACTCACGTCCATCAAGTCAGTGATACCATCCAGCCATCTCATCCTCTGTTGTCCCCTTTTCCTCCTGCCCCCAATCACTCCCAGCATCAGAATCTTTTCCAATGAGTCAACTCTTCGCAGGAGGTGGCCCAAGTACTGGAGTTTCAGCTTTAGCGTCATTCCTTCCCAAGAAATCCCAGGGCTGATCTCCTTCAGAATGGACTGGTTGGATCTCCTTGCAGTCCAAGGGACTCTCAAGAGTCTTCTCCAACACCACAGTTCAAAAGCATCAATTCTTTGGTGCTCAGCTTTCTTTACAGTCTAACTCTCGCATCCATGCATGACCACTGGAAAAACCATAGACTTGACTAGATGGACCTTTGTTGGCAAAGTAATGTCTCTGCTTTTCAATATGCTATGTAGGTTGGTCATAACTTTTCTTCCAAGGAGCAATCATCTTTTCATTTCATTTCATGGCAGTCACCATCTGCAGTGATTTTGGAGCCCAAAAAAATAAAGTCTGACACTGTTTCCACTGTTTCCCTATCTATTCCCCAAGAAGTGATGGGACCAGATGCCATGATCTTCGTTTTCTGAATGTTGAGCTTTAAGCCAAATTTTTCACTCTCTTCTTTCACTCTCATCAAGAGGCTTTTTAGTTCCTCTTCACTTTCTGCCATAAGGGTGCTGTCATCTGCGTATCTGAGGTTATTGATATTTCTCCCGGCAATCTTGATTCCAGCTTGTGCTTCTTCCAGCCCAGCATTTCTCATGATGTACTCTGCATATAAGTTAAATAAGTAGTTGCTGCTACTGCTAAGTCACTTCACTCGTGTCCGACTCTGTGTGACCCCATAGATGGCAGCCCACCGGGCTCCCCCGTCCCTGGGATTCTCTAGGCAAGAACACTGGAATGGGTTGCCATTTCCTTCTCCAATGCATGAAAGTGAAAAGTGAAAGTTAAGTCACTCAGTCACGTCCGACTCTTCGCGACCCCATGGACCGCAGCCTACCAGGCTCTTCCGTCCATGGAATTTTCCAGGCAAGAGTACTGGAGTGGGGTGCCATCGCCTTCTCCAAATAAGCAGTTATTTAGGCTCAAATCTCTATGCTTAACCTTTGCTTATTTATTAATTTTGTTTTAAAGAACAAATATTTATTGAGCATGGTGCTAGGGCAGTGAGTCACATACTTGGGTTCCAACAATGAATAAGATACATAGTCTCTGAATCCAAAGGGCTCACAGCCTAGGTGGAAAGTAGATGGAATTCTGAGGAGTTAGTTTGAGCCAAGTGGAGGATACAGTAAGAATACAAAGAGTGAGGAGGGAGGAACTCTTGTTCCAAATTGGGTGGGTGGGGTGACGGTCAGGCGTCATTCCCTAGAGGTGATATCAGAACTAAAATGTGAGAGAATGTTGTTTTGTTAGAATAAAGATGGCCAGTCAAATCCGGTAATACCTGGAACACCTCGGTGTCCCTAGTGTCACTGACAAATAGCCTAATGTGTGTTTTTAAAGTTAATGCTTGCTTTTGCTTTTTTTTTGGTTGGTGGTTGCTTATGGAATCGTTATGTGTCATGATTTTATATTTGCTCTTTCAAAGGAAATATTACTTTTAATGATTATATCATGTGTTTATAAATAGTAGTTTGCATCAATCACAGTTATATAAGGTCTGTTTGGATGCATGAAGTCCTAAAGGGCCTCGAGTTGACTCAACTGACCACTAAATAAAAAAATTTTCTAAACTTAAGACTCCAGAAAAACATCTACTTCTGCTTCATTGACTACGTCAAAGTCTTTGATGGTGTGGATCACAACAAACTGTGGAAAATTCTTAAAGAGATGGGAATACCAGACCACCTTACCTGCCTCCTGTGAAACCTGTATGCAGGTCAAGAAAGCAACAGTTAGAACCAGACATGGAAAAATGAACTGGTTCCAAATTGGAAAAGGAGTACGTCAAGGTTGTTACCCTGCTTATTTAACTTATATGCAGAGTACATCATGCGAAATGCCAGGCTGGATGAAGCAGAAGATAGAATCAAGATTGCTGGGGGAAAAAAAAAAAAAGATTGCTGGGAAAAATATCAATAACCTCAGATATGCAGATGACACCACTCTCATGGAAAAAAGCAAAGAGGAGCTGAAGAGCCTCTTGATGAAGGTGAAAGGCGAGAGTGAAAAAGCTGGCTTAAAACTCAACATTCAGAAAACTACGATCATGGTATTCGGTCCCATCATTTCATTGCAAATAGACAGGGAAACAATGGAAACAGTGACAGACTTTATTTTCTTGGGCTCCAAAATCGCCGTGGATGGTGACTGCAGCCATGAAATTAAAAGATGCCTGGTCCTTAGAAGACTAGCTATGACAAACCTAGAGAGCATATTAAAAAGCAGAGACATTACTTTGCCAACAAAGGTCCATTTAGTCAAAGGTATGGTTTTTCCAGTAGTCATGTATGGGACAGTTGGACCATAAAGAAGGCTGAGCACCAAAGAACTGAAGCTTTTGAATTGTGGTGTTGAAGAAGACTGTTGAGAGTCCCTTGGACTGCAAGGAGATCAAACCAGTCCATCCTAAAGAAAATCAATCCTGAATATTTACTGGAAGGACTGATGCTGAATCTGAAGCTCCAATACTTTGCCCACCCGATGTAAAGAACTGACTCATTAGAAAAGACCCTTATGGTGGGAAAGATTGAAGGCAAGAGAAGAAGGGGACGACAGAGGATAAGATGATTGGAATAGCATCACTGACTGAACGGACATAAATTTGAACAAGCTCTGGGAGATGGTGAAGGACAGAGATGCCTGGCATGCTGCAGTCCATGGGGTGGCAAAGAGTTGGACATGACTAAGCTACTGAACAACAAACAGTCCTTGGGCAGAGCTACTCTGGGCACCAGTGTGTAGTTGGGTTTTTATTCTGCCACAGTCAGAAAGGAGATAAATGTGATGACTCTTGCATCCATTGTGAAAGGGAGAGACAAAAGAGCAGGAAAAGCAAACAGGTGATGTACTGTGAGAAGTCTAAGATTGTCCTGCTCAATATGCCCCTGGAGGAACCATCTAAACCAGAGAGAAGCAACAGTTCCCTTCTGAATATGAGGAGAGGGTTATCTCAGAAGAAGCCCTCAACGCCAATTAGCAGAAATCAAAATTTTGTTGTGAAACTGACCAAGGTTTATTTTTAACGTATATGTACAATAGATATTTTAGAAACTCCTTAAGAAATTTTCAGTGAAAGCATACAAATAATGAACAGGTTTCCTATTGTTCAATTCAGCTTTTGTGTTTTGCAACCCACTTTTAAAAATGTACAACGCTGGTGATCCAGTGGTTAAGATGCTTCCAGTGCAGGGGGCACAGATTCCATCCCTGGTTGGGGGAACTGAGATCCCTCATGCCCGTACAGCTCAGCAAAAAAAAAAAAAAAAAAAAAGTGCAACAGACTGAAGATCTTCAAAGAACAGAATTCTGCCCCACCCTAATTCTAACAAAAAACAGCAAAAGAACACTTTTCTTCCTTCTTATTGAGTTGTGATATCCTCAAAACACATTTCCGTAATTCAAAGAGTCCCCAAAACATTTGATAATTTAACCACGTGGTTTAAAAATATGCAAACAAACTAGGTTTCATTTCTTAGAAATCAAGACCACTTGGGAAAAAATAGAGATGCAAAGAATGTCTGAGCATAGTAGATATTTCATCCCCCTTAAAACCACACTTCACTTGCTCAGTGAAAAAAAAAAAATGTCCTTTTATTTTTAAAACCTCTTTCAAGCTGAAATTGGCTATGTCCAAGCCATAGCCTAGAGCAGAATTTTACAGCTGAGTAACAAACCTCCTAAAACTTGGGTTTATAATGGAAATGCTGTCCGAGGGTTAGTTACAATGGGCTCCGGTGGGGTATAATTTTTTTTCATCAGTTTAGAGTTTGGAGAGAACACCATCTTGATGTAACCATATTTATACTGAAACTCAGGCTCCATTATTTCATTTTGTTGGGTTGCATGTCCAAAGCCAGTGAGCAGGGGACGTCCCTCCTTTCTTTACTTTATAACATCAGTTTGCCCAAAAGTTTCAGAAAAAGAAACGTTCCTTCAAGAGCAGTTGGCATCAAATAACAGGTTTAAATTAGGACAGCCTGAGGGCAAGAAAGAAGTCCTGCTTGGTCTTAAGGAAGAAATCACTCATATGCTCTTAAGAAAATTTTTTAAAAGGTTAAATCTTAACTGTCTTTAGATTTCTTTTAGGACTTTGACAGGGTAGAGTTTACTCTTCCTAGGAGGTCTGTTTTCTGAAAGAACACCCAGCACTTCATCAATGACTGCAGAATTTAGCCTGAGACCTAAGAGCCTGGGTGAGGTATTTACCAACATTTTGTCCTAACCCAGTGCTCCTCAAATACTAGAATCACCTGGGGGAGTTAAAAAAAAAACTACATCTGCCTGAGTCCCACCATTGGAGTTTTAGATTCAAGAAGCATAGGGTGCAGCCTAAGAGTCAGGAGACTTAAAAGTTCCTTAGTAGATTTCGATGAGCAACCAAGACTGCTCTGTGTCGTTCTCCGAAAAGTAAAGACCACAAACCATCTGTGTCAGCATCATGTGGAAGTGTATTACAAAGGCAGAATCTCAAACCCCACCGAGACCTGCTGATTCAGCATCAATTTTAACAAGATCTTCAGGGGTTCACTTGCACATTAAAGTTTAGCTACTGCCCCTCCAAGTAACCTCCTGACAGCCTGAGAGTCAGTCTTATAAGAATTCCAAAGTACTCACTGAAAGCACGACCTGCTTTACCTTCTATGAAATAAAAATAAATAAGGGGTTTTCTTCCATCTGATTGGGAGGTGGAAGAGAATGACAGGATGGGACTGAGGCAGGAATCTCAGATTTCTGAGCTCTGGATACAGAGCAGACACAGAGTCAGAAAGTGGGATGGTGGGAGGGAGGGGAGAGAGTAGAGGGTAGCCAGTGGCTGAAACGAGTTATGACTCATCAATGTTTACACTGTACTGGTCGTTTCATATTTCGACAGCCATCTCTGTTTTTCTCTTTTGGCCCACCTCCAGAGCATTTCTTGTCATCACCTGAAATGTGCCAGGCTCTTTTCATCACAGGGTCTTTGCAGTAGGTTTTAACTGTGCCTGGCATGGCCAACTACTCTTTAGCATACAGATCTGTTTGTACTTCCATAGCAAAACCTTCCTTGACTACCTAAGTGCCCACCCAACATTTTATAACAGCATCCTCATCTTCATTCTCTTCTTTGCACTTCTCGTATCTAATTACTTTCTTATTTCTTGGCGTATTCTCTCTCTTCTCTCTTTAAATTTTATACTTTGTGAGAACAGGGACCTTGTCTTATCGAGTGTGGTACCTGTGTTCATGCACTCATTCGGCCAGTATTCATTGTTTATTGGCCATCTCTAATGTGCAGGCACATCTCTAGATGCTGGGGATGGAGTACTTTTAACAGTGCCTGTCCTATAGTAACTGTTCAATAAATGTTTATTGTCAAATCAACTGATACCCTTCTATTAATACAAACATTTTTAAAAGGCCATTATAGACTATTCAAAGTGTTCTGAGTTGGAGAATTGCACATGCAGTCTCTAGCTACAGAGAGTTCATATTCTACTGATAGTATAAAAAACAGACACACACATACCACACAATAATACAACCCCAAAAGACCAATGTAACCTTCAGAAAGAAAACCACAGGCATGAGTGGGTGGGTCAAGAATTCAATTTATGAAAGTGTTGAGAGGAAACAGTCTTTGAGGACAATTTCAAAAGGAGGGGACACTTCTAGTGTATTTTGAAAGGTAAACCAGGTGGCAGCCTGTAGAGAAATAACAGAACATTCTAGTCAGGACCAGGCTATGCAAGAAATGCTAAAGAAAATGAAATGGGTAAAGAGGCTATGGGACTGGAGAAAAAGTTACATTCAGTTAGAAAGTGCCAGAAATAATGCTGGAAAGTCATAGGGAGCTTAACAAGTATATCATCAAAGGTATTTTGATTTGGTGTACATTTCTGAAAAATAATTTATTGGCATGTATCAGAAGTTTTTAAGTTATTTACTTTGCATGACTCATTATTCCTACTTTATAGGATTTATTTAAGGAAACAATCACATTATCTGGACAATACTTTATGTCTAAAAATGTCTGTAGATAAATAGTTAAAAGCTTCCCTCATTTGTGCATGAGAATTTGATCTTTAGTTACTTGGGTAAAAAATTAAAAAGCAGAAATCTAAATTAAATACAGTTGGGAGACCAAAGAGTGGAGGGGCTTCATGCCCTGAAATGATAGTAGAGCTCAACAGGAAGAAAGACTCCTCTTCCTGGCTGGCAAGGACTCAGCCCAGGAAAGCCAAGAACTCTTTGTTTACTCTAGCCCCTTCCCGCCAGCCACCTTCCTTTTTCTCTTCTAAAAAAGTTCTTCGTTTGCTATGCATGTGGTTCACCATGGTTGCAGACCCTGAATCGCAGTTCTCTGTATGGGGTTGCAAAGAGTCAGACAGGACTGAGCGACTCAGCACAGCACAGCTTATTCCAAATAAACTCATTTTTTCTTGGAGAAATTACTGGAAGTCTGTTTAAGGTCAACACCAGGTAACCTGATGAGGGGCCATGTCAAGTAAGTTGAAAACTAGTCAACAAAAATTATAGTAAAACTGACCCTGGATTGGTAAGTGGCATCTATACTAGGAGAGAGGGAGTGAGTGTTGGTCGCTCAGTCATATCTGAACCTTTTCAACCCCACAGACTGTAGCCTACCAGGCTTCTCTTTCCATGGAATTCTCCAGGCAAGAATACTGGAGTGAGTTGCCATTCTCTTCTCCAGGGGATCTTCCCAACCCTGGGATTGAGTCCCTGCATTGCAGACATATTCTTTACCGTCCGAACCACTGGGGAAGCCCTATACTAGGAGAACTATAAATAATTGATGCTACCCATAACTTGAACTTCCTTGAGTGTGACACTCTTATAACTGAACATATTCTTCAGGAGGACCCTGAAGGTTATCCTTATGGATTTGCTTCTTTTTGGGGAATAAGGCTTTTAAACCAGGACACAAGTCCCACACTTACCTAATGTTCATCTCATCTTTTTGCACATGAGCTGCTATGGACCACTGCAAGGACTTCTGTAGTAAAGGTATGAACATCACGGCCCTTCTCACAAGCCCTGTTCTTATCCTATACCCTTTGGAATAGAATGATGTCAAATGTGGCCTTGTGAGTCTGAAGACTGAGATGAACCAAGAAGAAATCCTGATGCTGAATGTGCAACCTAGAACTTTGTATAAACCAAAACTGGGGACAAAGTGAATGCCTAACTCTAGAAGAATACAGTTCCTTCATAACATGGACTATATGCAGCTCATGTTTCTGACGAATAATGTCAATGGAAAATAAATTTTAATGGTATATTAACTGAAAAAGTATACTGTGAGAATAAATATATGGCATGCATATATAATGAGGATTCCCTGATAGCTCAGTTGGTAAAGAATCCACCTGCAATACAGGAGACCCCAGTTTGACTACTGGGTTGGGAAGATCTGCTGGAGAAGAGATAGACTACCCACCCCAGTATGGACTGTATAGTCCATGTGGTTGCAGAGTCAGACACAACTGAGCGGCTTTCACTTTCACTTTTCTTTTTCATGCATATATAAATTTGTTTTTATAAAACCCACAAGGAGGTTCAACCGAAAAGCAGAGAAAAAGAGCATACGGCAACATGTTAGACATCCCTTTCCCTTCTCTCTTGGGAAGGGAACTAATTTAGGGAGCAACTAATTTTCCCCACTCTACTATTTGTAATTTTTGCCATTTTGACCACCATAGAGCTCAGTGTCCTAGCCACAGAACTCAGCCTATGTCCCAGGCTGATCAATGGAGGTATCTTATGTCTTTCTCCACAATGACTGTTTGGGGCATGCTGTTCAGGTAGAATCAATCAGAATCACTGTTGGGCATCTTGAATGTACAAATGTTGAGACAACTAAATTGAGACTCTTGATTCCTCTTTGGACAAAGATGAGAACATCGTTGCTGCCAGTGACCAGGTTCCTAAGGTAGGGGAGGAAGCCACAGTTACTCTTCATTCTGTGGGCTTCCCAGGTACAGACATTCATACAGCAGAAGGGTTATACGGTCACATAATCTAAGAAATACTGATTAAGGAAGAGCTTTTTTTTTTTTTTAAAGTCTCCTTTAATAAACATATTTGCACTAGAACAGGGAGAGGATGCAACATGTAGTGTTTATCAAATTTATTTAAAACAATAAAACTATTTTTTCTCTTTTTCCTTTTTTTTGAGAAAACCTGCTAGCACATCTGCGATAAGATTTGTTTTTAGAATACAGAAAAAAAATGCTACTCTAAGAAAATAATGGATCAGTCCATTACTTTCTTCTTTGTGCTTTGCCTCATTTTCTAAATTTTCTACCACTAAAAATTATGTTTAGCATACATAGTAAACAAAATATATATTTATATATATAAATATAATGATATTGAATGTATTGCAGGCTTATATCTGTGAAAGGATGCAAGCATGTTTTCCTTTCATAAATATTTATATTAGTAGTACTACTTTTACCAGTGGAGGCACACAATTTTTATTTTTTTAATTTCAGATCTCTGTCTCTCTGTTTCATATCTTTGCATGAGGGTAGTCAAGTTTATCATATAATCATCACTCTAGTGTATTAGGAGAAAAGAAGTTACTTTATTACCTGTTCAGTAAATTAATGAATCCTACTGCATTTTATGGTTCCTATGCAAGTGTGCGTGTGCATAGATACAGCTTATAAAAATGGTAACATATTATACAAATTTTCATAATTTAATTTTAAACCTAATAATGTGTGATAGCATCCTTCCATGACAGCATACAGAGCTCATTAACCACTCTTGATTAGCTTAGTTTGAATTGTAAGGATGGACTCATACAGACCTTTGCCATGTGTCCTCATTTAACCTCTAGGTGCATCAGTGTTTTTCTCAGTGGGGATAATCTACCTATGTGGAAGGCTTGCTATGAACTTAAGTTAGGTACTATAAGTAATGCACTTAGCACAGAATGTGCTCAATAAATGAGAGCTTTATCATTATTACTTTTAAGGGATTATTATTCTATTAACATTGTCATCAATGGATGACTGGGTTATTTTCAATTTTTGCTTCTGTAAATAAGACAACAATACACTCAGTACACACTTGAATAAAGATTTCTATAGAATAAACTCCAAAGAGTGAAACTGCTGGGTCAATGGCATGCTCATTTTAAGTTGTTCTAATACTGCCACACTTCTTTTCAGATGAGTGTTCTCAGTGGGCACTATCGCCAGAAGAGGGTGCTACTTGCCGCCTGCCTTTCTGGAAAGGCAATGTGGAAGGGAAGGCTTTTACCATAAATATAGTAGGTCTCTGGTCACATCACTTCATGGCAAATAGATGGGGAAAAAGTGGAAGCAGTGACAGATTCTGTTTTCTTGGACTCCAAAATCACAGTGGACAGTGACTGTAGCCATGAAATTAAAAGATGTTTGCTCCTTGGAAGGAAAGCTATGATAAACCTAGAGAGGGTATTCAAAAGTAGAGACATCATTTTGCCAACAAAGCTCCATATAGTCAAAACTATGGTTTTTCTAGTAGTAATGTACGGAAGTGAGAGATGGACCATAAAGAAGGCTGAGTGCTGAAAAACTGATGCTTTCAAGCTGTGGCAATGGTGAAGATTCTTGAGAGTCCTTTGGACAGCAAGGAGATCAAACCAGTTGATCCTAAGGGAATCAACCCTGAATATTCATCGGAAGGACTGATGCTGAAGCTGAAGCTCCAATACCTGATGCAATGAGCCAACTCATTGGAAAAGACTCAAATGCTGGAAAAGACTGAAGGCAAAAGAAGGGGGCCAATGGAGGAAGAGACGGTAAGACAGCATCACTGACTCAATGGACATGAATCTGAGCAAACTCCAGGAGATAGTGGAGGATAGAGGAGCCTGGCCTGCTACAGTCCACGGGATCACAAAGAGTCAGACAAGACTTAGTGACTGAACAACAACACAGTACAGTCGAAGGCATCAGGCATACAAAAACACTTCTGAGGAAGACAATTTCAGCAGCTCAGAGGTTATCTCCCAGGAGCTGGCCATGGACTAGATGAAGGCAAGTCATTTTTTTGGAAGGTGTAGGGTTAGAACAAGCCACGCCTGCTGAGTTAACCTTCTTATGCCCATGGTGGGGCGGGGATGTCATGAACAAAGATAGGGAGATGGGAATGCATAAACAACAATTAAGGATAAGAGCGAAACTAGTATGATTAATGGAGAAGGCAATGGCACCCCACTCCAGTACTCTTGCCTGGAAAATCCCACGGATGGAGGAGCCTGGTGGCTACAGTCCATGGGGTTGCTAAGAGTCAGACATGACTGAAGGGACTTAGCAGCAGCAGCAGCAGTATGATTGAAGAGGAGAGCAGAGGGAGATTAAGTGGAAATGTAGCTTAAGTCAAGAGTCTTCAATGCAGACAAGCATGGGTTAGGGACTATTAATTGATAGTGGTTTAAAAGCTGAGTTAGAGTAAAAAGAATCTGGATTCCAGGGTATCTGTTCACAAGCCACCAGATAGGAGAGCCTGAAGCAGAGTGATAGCCAAGGAGATGTAAAGGACCTATGCAAGAAAACTGAGAAGCAACCACAGTAAGACTTCATGAGTCATTGAAAACAGGACAACAAAGGTGAAGGGGAAGAAGGGGTAATGAATCTTCTAGGACTGTAAGTTCCTGTGGTTACAGGTAAAAGCCTCTGTTGGCAGAAATAAAGATGTCAGGACAACTTTCACATGCATTCATACATATATATGAATTCATATATTCATATACCTGACAACAGTTTATCAAGGGCCCAGTCCCAGTGAAGTCGCTCAGTCGTGTCCAACTCTTTGCGACCCCATGGACTGTAGCCTACCAGGTTCCACCATCCATGGGATTTTCCAGGTAAGAATACTGGAGTGAGTTGCCATTTCCTTCTCCACTTTATCAAGGGCCCACTAAGTGCTAAAATAATAGCCATCAAAATACAACCCATGAACCACCTACACTCCATCACTTGGCGGGGCTTGCTGACAAAGCATATTATGTCCTTCAAGAACTACTAAATTCAGGTCTCTGGCACAGGGTTGGAAATCTGCATTTTCAATAAGCTCTCCAGATATTCTTATCAAAACTAAAGTTTGAGATCCTCAGTTCTCAATGGTGCCCAGAAAATCATCTGTGTATCTGAATTTAAATATATCTCAAGTTGTGAAAACAGGAAGGAGAAAAATACTATATAAAGAAACAGACACTTTTTTCTTTCCGGCAATTCAGGATGGGAGTTTCAAAGGTAGGTACAAGAATGAGGCTGAAAGCACTACTGTATTTTTGGGGGGTGGCAAAAAAATGGTGATGGGCCTTGATGTTGGGAAGGAAGGGCTGACTTGGGCAGACTTGGGCACATTTAAATGTGTGTTCAGGTATGCAATCTATGATTATGAAAAGCACAACTTTCCTTGACCAGGAGTAACAGGGTCTTCTACCTAGCACAGCCTAAAACCGCTACAAAAAATATATGACATATATTTTGGAAATAAGTATATTTAAGTGATGCCTTTATATGTGAATCTTATTTAAATGTGGGCAGCCCTTTAGACCTGAGGATATTTATGCAAAAGATTTTTTAAAAAGAAACAGCAAAGATTGCAAGTGATAGCTCAGAACTCTGTATATCATTAATTAAATATAAAAATCCCAGTATATATGTTTTCTTCTCTTCTAACCTCTTTAGCTATCTTCCCCCATCCTTTCCCTTTTTCCTTTCCTAAATGAGTCCTTTCCACTTCTGGCTGACAGTAAAGAAGATAGCATGATCCAAATTATGCAGTTTTCTTCATTTAATATAATGTTGATGGTTTCTTTCATTAAGTTTTAGCATCCTTCTGAAAATCTGGCAAACACTATGATACACGCTATCTCCATTAAATGTATTAAAAGAACATTCAATCAGGAAATTAGTTAACTATTCTCTAAATAAATTATATTTGAGCTGTTACATATAAAATATGATAATTCTGAGAGGAAATCAAATTATGCGTAATATTTTAATGTTCTGTTGAATAGAGTGAAAAAGGCATAAGCTTTAGAGCCAGACAGATATCAGTTTGATTTATGGCTCCAGATTCGGGGAAGTTATTTAGGCTTTCTGAATCCATTATTAGATTCTCATCCATTATCATTATTTCTGAGTGGGGCATCACTGGCATTTGAGGCAGGATAACTCTGTTGCATAAGGTGGTTCTCAGCATTACAGGGCAGTTCTCACCACTACACCCCTTTTTTTATCTATTAAATACTAGGAGCCTCCTCAACTCCAACTTCAGGACAACCAAATGTAACTACAAATTTGCAAATGCCCTCAAGGAGGATGCAGATGCTCCTTGCTAACAGCAAGTACATTAAATGGATTATAATAATACCTCTTCAGTTGGGAGCATTTTCCTGGCACTTCTGAGAAAACAAAGAGGTAGTTAAGAGAATGCATTGAGGTCAGTCAGACCTGGGCTAAATCTCAGCCCTGTCAATAGTGACTGGGTTGCTTCATTTAAGCCTGAGCATCTCATCTGTACAATTAAAATAGGAGTAATACTTGACTCAGAGGACTATTGTGAGAATTCACTGAAATAACGTGCTAAGCAGTAAGCACCGAGCCTGGTGCAGAATAAGCACTCAGTCAAGCCAGCCATACTTCCTGCAGTCATTACTGTTATTAAAGCCAGATGCCTGAGTCTAAGGAGACAGGAGGCGGCAAGGAAATAAGACACCTTTCTTAAGAAGTTCTGCAAAAATGGAAAAGTGGGAAATAAAAAGTACCTAGGGAGTGTAGAATTGCCAGCTTCTCTCTTACCCCTCCCCCACCATCTAAGATATGGAAACTTGTCTATTTGAAGACAGAGTGAAGGTAGAAAATGGTGACAATGAGGTTGAGATTCAAGAGAATAGAGAAAGGGCGGCTATGTGAGGCAATGTGATGAGGAAGCCAGCAGGCTTGGGCACACAGAAAGAAAAGAGATCATTGGCGTTCCACTGGAGCTTTTCCAAACGTGAAGCTGTGTGTTTACGTGGTCACAGTCCGCCACTTTCACGGGGATTTTCACCTACTCCATCCTCTATCAGCACCTTACTCTCAAGTGATGGCCAGCAATCAACAGAGCTACTTTAATGTTGTTGAACCGGGGGAAAAAAAGAGCCTGGTCTTGAGAGTGTGCTGGTTTAATAAGAGAGACCAATTCACTAGGAAGTGAAGCAATCTCTTTCCTATAACTTGTTCCTGGCACTAGATCTTGACCTCAGAGCTCTGATACCTGATAGCCTTTCAAAGACCACTTGGACATTTTCTTTAAGTACTTTTTCAATGCCTTTTTTTTAAACACTCAGTTGCCCTTTCTTTTTTCCTTTACCTTCATGAGTAACACTAAAAAACCTTTTCATATCTGGTTTATTCCAATGTCCTTTCAGATCATAATCTTAGTTCCCTATGCCAAGAGGGATTCTCCAATACAATTATTTTCAAGTCATCCCACACATCTACTGCAGAGGTTCATTCTAGATTTTTTGTGATGATCCAGAAATCAAAAGCAAAATGGAGTCTCTGACTGCTAGGAGGTAGGGTTTGTCTTGACCACCTGGTCATATATTTTTTTTTAACTAAATGAAAAGAAATCTATAAAATTAGAAAAAAAAATAAAAAACATTGATTCTAGTGGTAACAGTATAGACTATGTTTCAAAAATTTAAAAAAAAATAAGGAAAATATCAAGTTTGGAGACTCATAATGCTATACTAAAGCTGTGTAAGTAATAGTTTAAAAGTTAAAAATAGCTATGGAATTTTTTTTTCATAAAGTCACCTCTATCAGATCAGATCAGATTAGATCAGTTGCTCAGTCATGTCTGACTCTTTGCGACCCTGTGAATCACAGCACGCCAGGCCTCCCTGTCCATCACCAACTCCCGGAGTTCACTGAGACTCACGTCCATCGAGTCAGCGATGCCATCCAGCCATCTCATCCTCTGTCGTCCCCTTCTCCTCCTGCCCCCAATCCCTCCCAGCATCAGAGTCTTTTCCAATGAGTCAACTCTTCGCATGAGGTGGCCAAAGTACTGGAGTTTCAGCTTTAGCATCATTCACACTACAGATACTGTACAAATCTAGGGTTTTATGAGATCAGAGACTGTGCTTACCTTTCTCCTCCCCTGGTGGTTTACAAGGCAGTTCCTGAGGAGTCCTGAAGAACTCCAACTTATTTTACAAATTCTTCCCAAACTTATTTAAGGTTGTGTGTATGTGTGTGTCTGTGTGTTAGTTGCTTAATCACGTGCAACTCTTTGTAACCCCATGGACTGCAGCCTACCAGGCTCCTCTGTGTGTGGAATTCTACAGGCGAGAATAGTGGAGTGGGTAGCCATTCCCTTCTCCGGGGGATATTCCCAACCCAGGGATCAAACCCAGGTCTCCTGCACTGCTGGCAGATCCTTTACCATCTGAGCCATCAGGGAAGCCCTTTAGTGTGTACTTTTTATGGAACACCTATAAATATCCCACAGAACTGGTGTTCTGTTGAACAATGTGGTCAAGGATCAGAATTTAGATTTTGACTTTGTTCTGGTTGTTGTTACAGTTTTTCATTTTTTAAAGCTTCCAATCAATTGTTGACTAATACAAGAGGCATATATTTGGATGTCATGGCAATGTCAAATTATCATAGACATTTCTAAGCACTTACTCTCTACCTCTGATGTATCCTAGACTTCTAGCAAAATGTGTGCAGGTAGCCACCAGCCCATGGACATGATAGAGAAGCAATTTTTCAACTATTTCTCACACAGCACTAGTATAGCATTATGAGTCTCCAAACTTGATTTTTTCCTTATTTTATAATTTTTGATACATGGTCTATACTGTTACCACTGTGGTCAATGTTATCAATTTTTAATATCATTCACTGTGTACTATCCTTAAGCTTGGAGGAATGCATGTCACTAAGAAGAGAACAAGAGAGTACATAAGTTCCCTCTACTCCAAAATGAGTAGATTGAAAAGCAACATGCTTTTCTCTTAAGGAATGTTCATCAAAGCTACTTTCTACATCAACAGCCTTGTAATATTTCAAAGCCAAAGTCTGAACACAATATAAACCACCTCCTTCAATTACTGTTTAAGAAGAATGCATCTTAAATGTGAATCACTTCCCCTATACATGTAGGGGAATAAAGAAAATAAAGCAATAAAGAAAAAGTAGTCAACTTCTTTCCAATATCTCTTTTTTAAAAAACCTGCATATATGGGTGACCATCCGCTAGGTAATACTCTCTAAGAGTTCATAATGCACGTTGAATGCATGCATGAAATTTTATGAGGCCATGTGGTCCCATTAGATTAATGTTCATCGTGGTTAGATCTTTTTTTTTTTTTTTTAACCTGCAAACATTAAAACTTGAGAATCAGCTGCCTCAGGTTTTTTTGTGGACTAAGGATCACTATCAGTAAAGACTTTAAAATCTATTCCAAAAGGCTCTCCTATTATCTTTCAAAGACTTAAAAAAAAAAATTTACTTTCTCCCCGCTAAACACATTCCTTGTGCCAGTTTCTGAGTGTCTGCTTCCAAGGCCACAGTCCTCCTGGTCTCCAAGTTTCCTGGGCTTGAAAACGTGAGGTCATCTGATTTTCCCCTCGTTCTTATTCCTTATATCCAATCAGTCTTCTGTTGATTCCCTGCGGTATATGTTTTCACTTCACCTAGTGTATTTTTTAGTCTGATTGGCTCTTTAAAAAATTTTCCATCTCTTTGTTGAAGTTTTCACTGAGTTAACGCATTCTTCTTTTGAGTTCAGTTAGCTTCTTTAGGACTATTATTTTGAACTCTTTATCTGGCGAATTTCTTATCTCTTCATTTAGTTCTTTGAGGTATTGTCCTATTCTTCTCTTTGGAAGGTACTTCTTTCTCTCTTCATTTTGCCTCTCTGCTTCTACATATTAGGTATATCAGCTACATCACCTAGTTCTGAAAGAGTGGCTTTATGTAGAAGGTAACCCGAGGGACAGGTTCCATGGCACAACCCCCTGTGATCACCAAAGCCAGGCACTCCAGGAGTGCCCCCTATGTGGGCCCCCTGTGTCCTTGTGTTGTGTTTGGGCTGTGAATGCTGTAGGTTCAGTGTTGGGTAGGGCTGGCCCCTAGCCCAGCTGGCTGAGACGGCCAGCCATGACTGCTATTGGTGCACTGACTTCTGGGACTGGCCCCAGAGCAATGGGCTATAAGGCCTTTTGAGACTGCTTTAGGCACAGGGGTATACAGGACTGGCCCCTTGAAGAGACAGCTGCTTTAGAAGGGCAGTGGTGCCAGCTGAGGCAACCTGTCAGATAGGTTGGGTTGAGCCCTCAAAGTGGGAGCTGCTTTGGAGGGCCACCGGCACTGGTTGGGACTACTTTGGAGGGGTGCCAGATGGGATGCGTTGGGAGCTACTTTGAAGGGGCCAGCTGGGGCAGGACACGTGGTGCTTGGTACGTTGATTGGGAGTGACAGAAATGGTGCCTGCCAATGACAGTCAGCTAGGTGGAAGTGAAGTGAAGTGAAAGTCGCTCAGTCTTGTCTGACTCTTTGTGACCGCGTGGACTTTACAGTCCATGGAATTCTCCAGGCCAGAATACTGGAGTGAGTAGCTGTTCCCTTCTCCAGGGGATCTTCCCAACCCAGGGACTGAACCCAGGTCTCCCGCATTGCGGGCAGATGCTTTACCAGCCGAGCCACCAGGGAAACAACAACAAAAAGGCACCCACCAGGGTTTGTTCAGAGAAATTTCCACCAGATCCTGCCCCTTGGGCATCCACTCTAATATTAGTCAAGGAATTCCTTCTTGTATGACCCACGTGTTTTTCAAGCTGTTGCTTCTGTGCTGGAACTTGGAGAAATGAGTTTGTACGTGAGAATCTTGGTTGCCCACAACTCCCTGGCTCTCCTAGATGTAAGCCTGCTGGTTTTCAAAGCCATACACTGTGGGGGAGGCAGGGGGTCATCTTCCTAGTGGGCTTCCCAGGTGGCACCAGTGGTAAATAATCCACCTGACAATGCAGGAGACACAAGGAATGTGGGTTCAATCTCTGGTTTGGAAAGATCCCCTGGAGGAGGGCATGGCAAGCCACTTCAGTATTCTTGCCTGGAGAATCCATGGACAGAGAGGAGCCTGGCAGAGTACAGTCCATATGGTTGCAAAGAGTCGGACATGACTGAAGCGTCTTAGCACACACGTGCATCTTTCTGGTACAAGTCTGGCAGGCTGGGGAGCACCATGTGGGGCTCGAACCCCTCACTCTTCAGAGAGGGCCTCTGTGGTTGTGATATCCCTCTCACTTGTGGGCTGCCACACTGGAGATGTGGATGCTGAATAGATTGCTCCTCCTAACTGCCTCAGGTGGACTTTCATTTATATTCTTTGTTGTAGAAAATCTGTTCTGTTGGCCTTCAGAGAGAACTGTTCTAGATGGAGCTGTACTTTTGGTGTCTCTGTTGGAGAAGGGAAGCTTAGGATCTTCCTACTCTGCTATCTTGATCTGGAACTCTCTGTTTTTCTTCAGTTCTTTTTCTCTGTCTTCTTCATATTGGATAATTGCTATTGATCACTCAAGTCCATAGACTCTTTCTCCTGCCATCTCAAAACTGCTTTTGAGTCAGAATTTTTCATTAAATCTTTGTCTTTTTATAATTTCTCTCTACTTATTGAGATTACTTGATTCATATTGTCATAATTTCCTTTAAAAATGATTTCATTTAGCTGCTCTGAAGTCTTTGTCTACAGAATCCAACATCTGGGGAAACTCAGAGACACTTGCTACTGACTGCTTCTTTCCTTAGTCACACTTTCTAGTCTCAACTTTTTGTTGTAAACTGCACATTTTAGATAATATACTCCAGCAACTTTGGATTCTGAATTATCTACCTCATGGCACTGGCTGTTGTGGCTGTTGTTGTTGTACTGTTGTCTGTTTTTTGTTTAAACTACGTGCCTGGGAGAAATCTGTCTCCTAGTGAAGCACAGTCACTGGTTTTATTATTCTTGCTTTATTTTTTTTTTAATTGGAGTATAATTTCTTTACAGTGTTGTGTTGGTTTCTGCTGTACAATGAAGTAAATCAGCTATATTCATACACATATCCCTTTCCTGCTGAGCCTTCATGTCGCTCCTCTAGGTTATTACAGAGCACTGAGCTGACCTCCCTGTGCCATACAGTAGGTTCCCACTAGCTATCTATTTCACACATGGTAGTGTATATATGTCAAGGCACCCTCCCCTCCCCAACTGTGTATGTAGAATCGAGAAAAATGGTACAGGTGAACTTATTTGGAGGGCAGGAATAGAGATGCAGATGTAGAGAATGGACTTTTTTAGTTTTTAAACCTAGATTCCTAGAAGTCACCCTTGTGACCACAAAATGTAAAGGTCAGCCAAACTGGACTGAGGTTATGCTCAAACACCTTGAGTTAGTAAAGCTTCTATTTTCTGATGAATAGATCTAACATTCAATAGCTTTTCAAGCATGAAACTTCTCAGATTATTATGATTTGGGTTGTTCTACAGGACTTCAATGGTTTCCTGTTAATTTTTTTCCTAATAAGTTTTGTCCAATTTCACGATTGCTTTCTTGGGAAGAGGATTTGCCAAACTCTTCCCTTGGCCACAGCTGGGAGTCCTGAAATCAGGATTTTTACTTCATTCCTGTATTCCAGTGCTTAAAACAGTAGGTTTGCAGTAAATGTTGGCAGAATTTCACTTTAAAATTTCCTTTACTTTAAGATGGAAAAGTTTCCTAAAGGCTATAGAAAAATGTCCTGTTAATCATGATTTTTCAGAATGATAGCTACTGAGTCCCAGTTCAGATCAGTCACTCAGTCGTGATCTGACTCTTGGACTGCCACATACCAGGCTTCCCTGTCCATCACCAACTCCCAGGGCTTGCTCAAACTCATGTCCATCGAGTCGGTGATGTCATCCAACCATCTCATCCTCTGTCGTCCCCTTCTCCACCTGCCTTCAATCTTTCCCAGCATCAGGGTCTTTTCCAATGAGTCAGTTCTTCGCATCAGGTGGCCAAAGTATTGGAGTTTCAGCTTCAGCATCAGTCCTTCCAATGCATATTCAGGACTGATTTCCCTTAGGATTGACTGGTTGGATCTCTTTGCAGCCCAAGGAACTCTCAAGGGAGAGTACTGAGATGACCTATAATGCAAAATGTCACATGATACACATCACAATAGCTGCTTACTTGAATAAACTTAGTCTTTCTTGGTGGGCTTCCTAGGTGGTGCTAGTGGTAAACAACCCATCTGCCAATGCAGGGTTTCCTGCACTGGAGACATGGTTTTGATTCCTGATCCAGAAGATCCCCTGGAGGAGGGAATGGCTACCCACTCCAGTACTCTTGCCTGGAGAATCCCATGGACAGAGGAGCCTAGTGGGCTACAGTCCACAGCGTTGCAAAGAGTCGGACACGACAGACACAACTTAGCCCACGTGCATGCAGTCTTTCTTGGGACTCTCTTTTCCACCTATTTATTGATATACACTACTGTATAAGCTTTAGGTGTACAACATGATGGTTTGATAGATGTACATAATGCGAAATGATTATCTTGATATTCTTTAACTATTTCTTCCTTTATTCCAGTTTTTTTTTTTTTACATTTGTTTCTCAAAGACCAAATACAATTTTTCCTGACAAGTTCTAGGTTCCATTCTTTGCTTACTTTGTTCACTATTCTTCCTCTCAGACAATCAATAACCTCATCCTACATAATAAGAGAAAATAAACCCTCATATTTTAAACTAAGCAATCAATTTTACTCTAAATGATTTTACACAAGAACCTGACAAACTGGTAGTGATAATGGAGAATCTCTGCAGGTCACCTCATTTTGCAAATTAACACTTAAGTGACTATAATAAAGACAATTAGGATACTGTTATCACAGTACGTCTTCTTTTTCTTATCAAGAGTAACAGAGTTTTGTTTGTGTATACTAACCCCAAACTCTCAGTCCATCCCTCTTCTTCCTCTCCATTCCTCTGGGCAGCCACATGTCTGTTCTCTGTGTCTGTGGGTCTGTTTCTGTTTTGTAGGTATGTTCATTTGTGCCATATTTTAGATTCCACATATAACTATAATGGAAAAGAATATTTAAAAAAGAATGTACGTATGTGTAAAACTGAGTCACTTTGCTCTATATCAGAAATTAGCACAACATTGGAAATCAACTATACTTCAATTTAAAAAATAAAAGTAAAAAAGCTTTAATTATATCTTCTTGAAGATTCTCTTATGAATAATATTCAATTTATTATACCATGCAATTCTGAAAAGTACATCTTGGGAAAATACCCATCAACTCTCTTATACAATGTGAACTAAAAGCAAATTTTCTTAAGAACTATTTGTCCTAAGTATGAATAACATAAAAGTTTATGAGGGTTCTCAGTAATAGCTTGTTTTAAACTCAACAGCTATCAAGTGAAGTCTGTTAGATCATTTAACAAATTTCAAAATTTTAAATCTTTATTATAATGAAAAATCTTCTTCAAAAAGATAGGTTTCCCTTTTGAGAAATGTACTTCACATATGTTGTGAGTATTCACTGATAAAACACATTAACAAATTTAGAAAGCAGCATTTGATATTTAAATGTGCATATTTGTACTTTCCTGTTATTGCTAATCATCGCTCATCTGTGGAAATGTGGGGCACAGAACAGGGACAGGAAAGATAGTGAAATCCCTAAACACAGCATTCAATCCCCTTTTTCAAAAAGGCTTTTAATAACAGGCAAAAAAGAAATTATCAGTTTAGTCTCATTTCTTCTTTCTACCCCATCTACCCCAGAAGACACTAATGAGAAGTGAAAGTCCCAGAAGTAGACAAAAAAAATTGACGAAGAGAAAGAACAAAGTGCCTAGACAATACATAGAACAGCTAATGATTCCATGAATAATTTATTTATAAACACTCCTTTTCTAAACTTTCCATCAATCATTTTTTCATTAGTAACTGAAGGGAGAGACAAACAGCATAGCACACCTTTGAATTACATCTAATTTCTTTGAAGCTGGACTACAAGCAGAGAGGAAGAAAAAAAAAATCACTGGGTAAATAAAGCATGATGAATTTTTTAAATGACCAGTTGAAATGTATGTATTCAGGTCTTTAATTTCTCTCAGCAATATTTTGTGGTTTCAGTACATGTAACTCACACAGTTTTTTTTTTTAATAAATTGAAAAGCTGATTCTAAAATTTATATGGAAATGCAAAAAACACAGAATTGAAAAAACAACTTCAAAAAGGAAGAACAAATCTGGAGAGGGAACATTACCTGGTTTCAAGATTTATTATAAGGCTGTAGAAATGAAGACAGTGTGACACTGGTGTACAGACAGACAATTAGGTTAATGGAATAGAACAGAGGGTCCAGAAGTTGACCCACACATACATAGACAATTGATTTTTGACAAAGGTGCAAAGGCTCAGTGGAGAAAAAATAGTGTTTTTAATAAGCTCTTCCGGAACAATTAGATATCTGTATGTAAAATATGAACTTTGTTCCATACATTATACTAGATATAAGAATTAACTCAGAGTGTACCATAGGCCTAAAAATCTATAACATTTCTTGAAGTTTGAGAAAAATCTTTGTGACATCAAAGATATGATTACAAAATAACAGAATCACAAGTTCCCCCCCTTCAAAATTAAAAATCTTCTACTCTTCAAAAGATACTGTTAAGGAAAGGAAAGAGCCAGAGGTTGAGAATAAATATCGCCAAAGTACATATTTAATGAAAGACTTGAATCTAAAATATATAGAGAGCTTCCAAGACTCAAAAATAAGAGAAGCAGCAATCAAATAAAAAAGTGCACAAAAGATTTGAGTAGACATTTTGTCAAAGAAGATACACAGATGGCAAAAAAGCACATGAAAACATGCCCTACATTATTAGTCATTAGGCAAATGTAAATTAAAATCACAATGAGATACACATCTATTAGAATGGCTAAAATGAAAAAAGACTATACTATGAGTTGACAGGACGGTAGAGGGAAGTTGGAAGAACTGAAAAGTCCCATACATTGCTGGTGGAAATGAAAATGATATAATAATTTAGAAAATGATTAGACAATTTCTTAAAAAATTAAGCATGTACTTCATATATGATCAACTCATTTAACTCCCAGGCATTTATCCAAGAGAAAGGGAAACTCATATTCATACAAAGACTCACGCACACAGCTTGGAAACAACCAAACTGGAAACAACCCAAACATCTATCAACAGATGAATGAACAAACACACTGTTATATACCCATACATAGAATTCTAATCATCATTAAAGAGGAATGAACTACTGATACCTGCAATAAACAGGATGACTTTCAAAATAATCATTCCGAGTAAAAAAGTAAGACAAAAAGAGGACAGACTGTGTGATTCCATTTATATAAAGTTCTGGAAAAGGCAAATGTATCTATAGAGACACGAAGCAGATCAGCAGTTGCCTAGGAAAGTAAGGGCTGAAGAATGAGTGGAGGAATGGATTATACAGAATCATGTGGAAATTTGGGGGAATTACAGATATACTCACTATGGTAAGTGGTTTTGTATAAAAAATTTGTACCTATAAAATTTATCAGACTGCCCACTTGAAATATGTACAGTTTACTGTATGTCAAATACATACAAAAAATTTTAAGGAAAAAATAACCACGTGTCACTTGTTCAAAACTTCAGAGATAGCTGTAAAGACCAATGAATAAATTAGAGAAAATACAATTTCAAAATATGAGAAAGTGGAATGAAAAAGGAAATAAATGTGAAGAAAGAGAGGTTGATGCCTGAGAGAACAAAAGTACCAGAAGCCAAATTTTCTGTGACTATAGTCACAGCCATGAGTGTGCTAAGCAGAAAGTGAAGTAGTTTGGTTTCAACTAAAACACTTAAGGGAGGAATTCGGGTCATACTTGTACATGGTAGGGTTGCCAACATTTAAAATAAAGTGTATGCATTTGAATATTTACAAGACTTTTCAAAAAAAATTCTTTGTAGTCAGTTCAGACACGGACTCTTCTAAAATGTGATGTGCTCTTCAGGATAGACAGATGGTTAAAGTGAGGATTATTATCCACAATAAGACATAATGTACACAGAAGTCTTGCCTTGAAGTCCAAGAATTCCAAGTCCTAGTCACAATTCCAATATGGACTATAATCATCTTGACAGCAAATGATTTGCCTTTTCAATATCTTCCAATTTAAAAATGGGAAAACAGAGGCCTATGTTCTTTATGGAGAGGTCAATTAGGGTTTCAGATACTTTCAGTTCCCTGGAGCTAGCCACTGCCCAGGTGAAGTTATTAATTAAATTGCATCTTTGCTTTTATCATTGCTCTTCTCATAACTTAAATGCTAAGTGTCCTCTTACTCCCATTGCCACTAAGGAGACTGCTTTTGTCTGTTCAGAAAAAGTAAGAAAGAAATCAATCCTCCAGTACACTGACTGATTACCTATGTATTTCAATGGTACTTTATCACCATGGTACCCAGGTTCTCGGATCCTGCAATACATTGGGAACAAGAACGTCAAAACCATAGCTCCGTGTGGTGCAGC
Source organism: Bos taurus (assembly GCF_002263795.3). NCBI lineage: Eukaryota > Metazoa > Chordata > Mammalia > Artiodactyla > Bovidae > Bos > Bos taurus. The sequence goes on from NC_037353.1 coordinate 10,076,632, forward strand.
CAGTATAATTCTAGGACACGAGTCCTTTGAATCCATTCCCTTTGTGTAAACAAGTAGAAAACCAAAATGGATGTGGAGCTTATGGTTACCAAAGTGATTTAAATTGGAACTTAATAACAAGGACCTCATCAATTTGAGTCCCTCATTTTCTCACAAGAATAGATACCTCTTGCAGACAGGACCACATCAGTGCATCCAAGCAGTCATGTCTGTTAGATCTGTAAGGCTCAGTTCATCATCTGAGATTTTAAGACCACCAATTTGTATTTTAGTTTCTTTTACATTAAAGTATTCATGCTGTAATTTCTTGTGAGACAAGAAAGGAAATTCAAAAGTCTGGCCTTGATTGAACTATAAACTCTTATGAATTACTGATTTTCTATATTGAGATGTGACTGGTGATAGAAGCAAGGTCCGATGCTATGTATGTAAAAACACTGCATAGGAACCTGAAATGTTAGGTCCATGAATCAAGGCAAATTGGAAGTGGTCAAACAGGAGATGGCAAGAGTGAATGTTGACATTCCAGGAATCAATGAACTAAGATGGACTGGAAAGGGTGAATTTAACTCAGATGACCATTATATCTACTACTGTGGGCAGGAATCCCTTAGAAGAAATGAAGTAGCCATCATGGTCAACAAAAGTCTGAAATGCAGTACTTGGATGCAATCTCAAAATCGACAGAATGATCTCTGTTTGTTTCCAAGGCAAACCATTCAATATCACAATAATCCAAGTCTATGCCCCAAGTAACGCTGGAGAAACTGGAGTTGATTGGTTCTATGAAGACCTACAAGACCTTCTAGAACTAACACCCAAAAAAGATGTCCTTTTCATTACAGGGAACCGGAATGCAAAAGTAAGAAGTCAAGAAACACCTGGGGTAACAGGCAAATTTGGCCTTGGTGTACGGAATGAAGCAGGGCAAAGGCTAATAGAGTTTTGCCAAGAGAACACACTGGTCATAGCAAACACCCTCTTCCAATAACAAAAGAGAAGACACTATACATGGACATCACCAGATGGTCAATACCAGAATCAGATTGATTATATTCTTTGTAGCCAAAGATGGAGAAGCTCTATGAAGCGCTATACAGTCAGCAAAAACAAGACCAGGAGCTGACTTGTTACTCAGATCATGAACTCCTTATTGCCAAATTCAGACTTAAATTGAAGAAAGTAGGGAAAACCACTAGACCATTCAGGTATGACCTAAATCAAATCCCTTATGATTATACAGTGGAAGTGAGAAATAGATTTAAGGGACTAGATCTGATAGACAGAGTGCCTGATGAACTATGGACAGAGGTTTGTGACACTGTACAGGAGACAGGGATCAAGACCATCCCCATGGAAAAGAAATGCAAAAAAGCAAAATGGCTGTCTGAAGCGGCCTTACAAATAGCTGTGAAAAGAAGAGAAGCGAAAAGCAAAGGAGAAAAGGAAAGATATTCCCATTTGAATGCAGAGTTCCAAAGAATAGCGAGGAGAAATAAGAAAGCCTTCTTCAGCCATCAATGCAAAGAAATAGAAGAAAACAACAGAATAGGAAAGATTAGAGATCTCTTCAAGAAAATCAGAGATACCAAGGGAACATTTCATGCAAAGATGGGCTTGATAAAGGACAGAAATGGTATGGACCTAACAGAAGCAGAAGACATTAAGAGAGGTGGCAAGAATACACAGAAGAAATATACAAAAAAGATCTTCATGACCCAGATAACCATGATGATGTGATCACTCACCTAGAGCCAGACATCCTGGAATGTGAAGTCAAGTGGGCCTTAGAAAGCATCACTACAAACAAAGCTAGTGCAGGTGATGGAATCCCAGTTGAGCTATTTCAAATCCTGAAAGATGATGTTGTGAAAGTGCTGTACTCAATATGCCAGCAAATTTGGAAAACTCAGCAGTGGCCACAGGACTGGAAAAGGTCAGTTTTCATTCCAATCCCAAAGAAAGGCAATGCCAAAGACTGCTCAAGCTACTGCACAATTGCACTCATCTCACACACTAGTAAAGTAATGCTCAAAATTCTCCAAGCCAGGCTTCAGTAATATGTGAACCGTGAAATTGCAGATGTCAAGCTGGTTTTAGAAAAGGCAGAGGAACCAGAGATCAAATTGCCAACATCCGCTGGATCATCAAAAAAGCAAGAGAGTTCCAGAAAGACATCTATTTCTGCTTTATCGACTATGCCAAAGCCTTTGACTGTGTGGATCACAATGAACTGTGGAAAATTCTGAAAGAGATGGGAATACCAGACCACCTGACCTGCCTCTTGAGAAACCTGTATGCAGGTTAGGAAGCAACAGTTACAACTGGACATGGAACAACAGACTGGTTCCAAATAAGAAAAGGAGTACATCAAGGCTGTATATTGTCACCCCACTTATTTAACTGATATGCAGAGTACATTATGAGAAACGCAGGGCTGGAAGAAGCACAAGCTGGAATCAAGATTGCCGGGAGAAATATCAATGACCTCAGATATGCAGATGACACCATCCTTATGGCAGAAAGTGAAGAGGAGCTAAAAAGCCTCTTGATGAAAGTGAAAGAGGAGAGTGATAAAGTTAGCTTAAAGCTCAACATTCAGAAAACTAAGATCATGGCATCCGGTCCCATCACTTCATAGGAAATAGATGGGGAAACAATGGAAACAGTGTCAGACTTATTTTGGGGGGCTCCAAAATCACAGCAGATGTGATTGCAGCCATGAAATGAAAAGATGCTTACTCCTTGGAAGCAAAGTTATGACCAACTTAGACAGCATATTGAAAAGCAGAGACATTACTTTGCCAACAAAGGTCCGTCTAGTCAAGGCTATGGTTTTTCCAGTGGTCATGTATGGATGTGAGAGTTGGACTATAAAGAAAGCTGAGTGCTGAACAACTGATGCTTTTGAACTGTGGTGTTGGAGAAGACTCTTGAGAGTCCCTTGGACTGCAAGGAGATGAAATCAGTCCATTCTAAAGGAGACCAGCCCTGGGTGTTCTTTGGAAGGAATGATGCTAAAGCTGAAACTCCAGTACTTTGGCCACCTCATGTGAAGAGTTGACTCATTGGAAAAGACTCTGATGCTGGGAGGGATTGGGGGCAGGAGGAGAAGGGGACGACAGAGGATGAGATGGCTGGGTGGCATCACCAACTCGATGGACATGAGTTTGGGTAAATTCTGGGAGTTAGTGATGGACAAGGAGGCCTGGCCTGCTGCAATTCATGGGGTTGCAATGAGTCGGACACAACTGAGCAACTGAACTGAACTGAGAGGTGAGATATTGACAGCAGGCTGCCCACTGTTTGGGCTACAGGGACCAGTTCTATTGGAATATTTCTTAGAATAACATGAAAAGTTTCTTAAGACTTATAAAACTAAACTTTCTGTATGGATTTTTGGCTAAATTTTATAGGGAAAAACTATGTTGTAAAATGCTGATTTCAATTTGTGCTCTTAATAGTCATCCAAAAGACTCAATTCAAGCTGATTTTGGAGCATGCTGAAGCAAAACGTTTACCTTTAGAAACTGAATTAGTGAAATTATTTCAGTGCCTCAAGATAATTCTCTAAAATGGGATCTTTAAGATTATTAAATATCAAATAGTCCAAGGTTAATTTTAAAACTTGAATGTAATATGCAGTTACTTTCAGTTCAGTCTGTCGCTCAGTCGTGTCTGACTCTTTGTGACCCCATGAATTGCAGCCCGCCAGGCCTCCCTGTCCATCACCATCTCCCAGAGTTCACTCAAACTCACATCCAAGGAATCAGTGATGCCATCCAGCCATCTCATCCTCTGTCATCCCCTTCTCCTCCTGCCCCCAATCCCTCCCAGCATCACATCAGAGTCTTTTCCAATGAGTCAACTCTTCGCATGAGGTGGCCAAAGTACTGGAGTTTCAGCTTCAACATCAGTCCTTCCAATGAACACCCAGGACTGGTCTCCTTTAGAATGGACTGGTTGGATCTCCTTGCAGTCCAAGGGACTCTCAAGAGTCTTCTCCAACACCACAGTTCAAAAGCATCAATTCTTCAGCAGTTACTTTAATTGTAGCTAACTCTCTATTGCATAATTTTCAACCAAAATATTTTCTCATCTATAAACTCCTTAAGTATATGAGTTGGAGCTTCAATAAGCTTTATATAAAAGAACTGTGTGCACACAAAGTAAACATTAGCCACACCTATGACAATAAATTACTAAGTAAGACCAGATAATACAGAAAGCTGTCTATTTTTTTTTAAAAATCAAGAATCCTGTTTATTGTTAGCAAATGTAAAAGTGCATTTTCCAGGAATATGTGTTCTAGCTCTCCTAAAAGTAACTTTATATATTGAAAGGTATAGTAACAATCTACTTAAAAATATGACAAATATTTATATTTTAAACTTTATTTTGATGCACAGCCTTTTCAGATTCTCAGTATTCTAAGGTTGTACAACTGAGCATCAAAACAACAATCTCTTCTTACCTAAAACAGATTTTTTTCTCCCCAGGGAGTTAATGTATTTTACTTAAACCAATAATACCTTTTTTGCAATCATGTGATTATCCTGGATTTCTTTTGCCTAATTTCAGATTGTTTAGGGTTGGTTTTCTATTCTTTGGGTGTCCCTGGCGTTTCAGATGGTAAAGAATCTGCCTGCAATGAGGGAAACATGGGTTCGATTCCTGGATTGGGAAGATACCCTGGAAAAGGGAACAGCTACCCGCTCCAGTACTCTGGCCTGGAGAATTCCATGGACTGTATAGTCCATGGGGTGGCAAAGAGTCAGACACAACTGAATGACTTTCACATTCTTTGGGCACTGAGAATTAGAACCACCAATTATTGCGTTAAAGGGAAGACTAATCCAGTTTTAACACATTCCCAATTTGGAGAATATCAAAAGCAAAGATTTCCAAGGGAATATTCAAAGATGGAGACAAAACGTATTCAGGGCATTGCCATTGTGTTAGGAGACCATGGAACTAAATGATGACACTTTTAGGTTAACAACCAGAAATGGTGTGAAGAAGCGCAGAGCTAGACGGAGCTGCAATAAGCCAGTGAGTGTTTGGGTCAATGCCTGTATTGCCTCAGTTTTTCAGTCAAGTGGAAGAGTTTGGTGAACCCATGCCTATGGTCTGTTAAATTGAAAAAACTGAGATTTTCAAAATTTAAATTTTTGTCTTTCGTATAAAATTTCATGAAGTGACTAAGGTTACATGATTAGGCCACAGCATACAAGCCACCTAAGATTTGTAACAGAGTAAAACCTAAAATATGAGGGGAAAAAACAACCAAAACCCAGAGGCATTTCAAAACCTTTTTAGAAATATTTTTTTTTTATTGTGAACCTCAAAAATGGACTGAAATGGATTCTGTCAGTTTCCATTGAATACACATGAGCTAACTATTCCCAGAAAGCCTATTTAAAACTCCGGCCTATATTTCAAAACTGTATTAAAGGTATCCACACAATTTTTTATTAACCAACTATTCCATTTATTAATATTTCCTCATCACATTCAAACAGTGCTGGGAGTACTATTGATAGCCCTGTGTATCTGTGGAATATGTGGTAGGAAAAGGAACATTAATTACTCATTTACGTTTATCACTGACAGCACTGCAGATCTTGAAGACGTAGTGATGATATGACAAGAAAGTAATGAAGGACTATGATGATGAAGGCTAATCCAGTGTTTCCTGAAGTGAGGATGCTAGTTCTTAGAGATGTCAAAGCATATTAGAGTAAAAGAAACTTTTCAAAGTAAGGTAAAATAAAATAGAAAGTTAAAACGGTAAAAAAAAAAAAAAAGTAGGTTTGAGAGGAGTTGGGATAAATAATGTTAAATAATTCGCCACACAGAATTTTTCATATATAAACATGCATCATGTGTGTCCAGAGAAAAAGAGACTATGTGAGAACCTCCCAATCTTATTTTATCAGGACCCTGATGCCTAGTTCATCACCCTCCAGCCTGCAGACCATTTCCTAAGATATACTCTGGGAAAAGAGGCTCTGCTTCATTTTAGAAAGTAATGTTTGAGGTAGCATCTACTCCTTTTAAGAGATATTAAAAAAAAAAAAAAAAACAACAGTCCAGGATGTGGCTGTTAGGGGTAGTGCTGGGAAATGGCATGTGAGCTGCTAATGTATTTATAGGAGTAAAATGTAAACTACTAACTTGCTTTGTTTTCCCCCGTTTTGTGTGTGTGCAGTTACCTTATCTTTTTGAATCTCATCATCCCCAAATGTTTACTAAAAGACTATTTGAAGATGGTTCCTGAAAGGAGGAGAACGACCAAACTTAAAAGCATATTTTCTCATATTTCCTGGTGTTTAGAGCAGTCCCCTTTTCTCCCTGGATAAAGTTCTGAGTTTAAAATTTTTAAATTTCGAAAGTGAATAAAACTATGAAACTAAATGTATTTCGTAACTCAAAATGTTCATGGACAAGTGTTACTTACAACTGACATTTTACATTAGTCAACTTTTTCTGCTATGTAAGAAATTAAATCAATGTAATGGACCCTTTTTTTCACTATCTCACCAACACGTGTCATTTCTGGTCTTGACATGTGGTTTATTTGCCAGCCAGCTTTAAATTGACCACTATAATAATTTGATGTTTAGTTGGGAGAGATAATAAATGGTATTTAATGGGAGGTACATTTATTATAATTTTTCACCAATGATATATATTATGATATTCTGGCAAATTAGATAAGAAATGTAGTAAATGGATATTTAATAGAGGCTTAAGTGGATTATGATCTTGTTTTCCCCCATATTATGTAGAATATCTTTTGATATCAACAGAAACTATATATAGGAACAGAGGGAAGTGCATAAGTTGAGCATGAGTTATTAGTCAACAAATAGCTACAACATGGTATCAGTTATTCTGTGTGTTTTTTTTTTAATACTCAGCAAATTATTTTCCCCTAGATCTCTTTCTAATTTCTCAGGTTTTAAGTGTCTTTTCCCCTGAACATTTCTTTAGTTTCTAAACAATGTGTTCTATCTGTTCTCATCACTTACAAACCAGCTCAAGACCACCATATTATATTATTTCAGGGTTATCACTATGAATTGAGGTCTTTTAAAAAAATTATAGGATAATGATTTCCCTTATTTCTTTCTCTCTTTACCCTGACCTGTTTTCTGCTCTCTCTTTTTGTTATAACTGGGACAACTTGAAAGGCACAAATTTCAACTATCCTGATTGCCTCCTTAGATGTAATGGAGGAGGTGAAGGCATTCCAAATTGTATTTTTCGTGAACAATTACCACTGCTTCTTACCACTGTTGGCAACTGGGTTATAAAAATATTACTAAACAATTCTTAACACTAACAGAGCACAAGCAAGATGGAAAATTTTTAGACATTCAGATGACAATGCCTTGACCTCTGATTCTGAAATTAAACTAAAATGACACTGATCATACTTTGTCATTACAGTATAAAATGAATGTCAAGAGCCTCCCCTGATATGCATAGTAGACACACACACAACAGTCAGGCAGAAGAAAAAAGGAACATATGGATTCTGTTAAAATACATGCATTGACAGTAACAGCTTTTTGAAAGGAACAAGGAAAGCAGGAGTTGGGGGAATGTTCAGATTTTGAACAGCAATCAGCATTAGTGTGGAGAAATTTCCATAGTAGGAAGTTATAAGGCAAATGTTAAAGACTGTTAATTAAAAAAAGTAAAAATATGGAAAAAAAGCTTAGTAGCTTTTATTTTCTTAATAATCAGCATACAAATGGAATATTTGTTCATTTATCCATCCAACAGTCTTCCCAGGTGCCTCTGTGGTAAAGTCTGCCTGCCAATGCAGGAGATGCAGGAGAAGCAGGTTCGATCCTTGGATCAGGAAGATCCCCTGGAGAAGGAAATGGACATCCACTCCAGTATTCTTGCCTGGATAATCCCATGGACAGAGGAGCCTGGTGGGCTACAGACCATGGGGTTGCAAAGAGTTGGACACGACTGAGCTACAGAGCATGCACGCATGCATCCACCCAACAAAACATTTTCCTCAGTTATGTGGTACACAGTCTTTGTTTTGGGCCAGTGAAGGATGCAAAGATAAATAAAGAATTTAAACAGGAGTGACTAAAATTAAATAAGACTCTATAAGTTAATGGAATCTCATTTATTATTTCCTTTGCATTTCATTAAAATATTTATTTGAAGTTCTACTTAACTTTTCAAAAATATTCACTGCATTGTTTTTAAGATGACCCAAGATCATTCAGAAATTTTATGTATGAAGTATTTCTGAATATGAGTGGTGCCACAAAGAACTAAACAGACATTTCTCCAAAGAAGACATACAGATGGCTAACAAACACATGAAAAGATGCTCAACATCACTCGTTATCAGATCATATCAGTAACTCAGTCGTGTCCGACTCTTTGCGACCCCATGACTCGCAGCATGCCAGGCCTCCCTGTCCATCACCAACTCCCGGAGTTCACCCAGACTCACGTCCATCAAGTCATTGATGCCATCCAGCCATCTCATCCTGTCGTCCCCTTCTCCTCCTGCCCCCAATCCCTCCCAGCATCAGAGTTTTTTCCAATGAGTTAACTCTTCGCATGAGGTGGCCAAAGTACAGGAGTTTCAGCTTTAGCATCATTCCTTCCAAAGAAATCCCAGGGCTGATCTCCTTCAGAATGGACTGGTTGGATCTCCTTGCAGTCCAAGGGACTCTCAAGAGTCTTCTCCAACACCACTGTTCAAAAGCATCAGTTCTTCGGCACTCAGCCTTTTTCACAGTCCAACTCTCACATCCGTACATGACCACAGGAAAAACCATAGCCTTGACTAGACGAACCTTTGTTGGCAAAGTAATGTCTCTGCTTTTGAATATGCTATCTAGGTTGGTCATAACTTTCCTTCCAAGGAGTAAGCGTCTTTTAATTTCATGGCTGCAATCACCACGAAATTAATCACCATCTGCAGTGATTTTGGAGCCCAGAAAAATAAAGTCTGACACTGTTTCCACTGTTTCCCCATCTATTTCCATGAAGTGGTGGGACTGGATGCCATGATCTTCGTTTTCTGAATGTTGAGGTTTAAGCCAACTTTTTCACTCTCCACTTTCACTTTCATCAAGAGGCTTTTGAGTTCCTCTTCACTTTCTGCCATAAGGGTGGTGTCATCTGCATATCTGAGGTTATTACTATTTCTCCTGGCAATCTTTTTTCCAGCTTGTGCTTCTTCCAGCCCAGTGTTTCTCATGATGTACTCTGCATAGAAGTTAAATAAACAGGGTGACAATATACAGCCTTGACGTACTCCTTTTCCTATTTGGAACCAGTCTGTTGTTCCATGTCCAGTTCTTACTGTTGCTTCCTGACCTGCATACAAATTTCTCAAGAGGCAGGTCAGGTGGTCTGGTATTCCCATCTCTTGAAGAATTTTCCACAGTTTATTGTGATCCACACAGTCAAAGGCTTTGGCATAGTCAATAAAGCAGAAATAGATGCTTTTCTGGAACTCTCTTGCTTTTTCCATGATCCAGCGGATGTTGGCAATTTGATCTCTGGTTCCCCTGCCTTTTCTAAAACCAGCTTGAACATCAGGAAGTTCACAGTTCACATATTGCTGAAGCCTGGCTTGGAGAATTTTGAGCATTACTTTACTAGCGAGTGAGATGAGTGCAATTGTGCGGTAGTTTGAGCATTCTTTGGCATTGCCTTTCTTTGGGAGTGGAATGAAAACTGACCTTTTCCAGTCCTGTGGCCACTGCTGCATTTTCCAAATTTGCTGGCATATTGAGTGCAGCACTTTCACAGCATCATCTTTCAGGATTTGGAATAGCTCAACTGGAATTCCATCACCTCCACTAGCTTTGTTCGTAGTGATGCTTTCTAAGGCCCACTTGACTTCACATTCCAGGATGTCTGGCCTAGGTCAGTGATCACACCATCGTGATTATCTGGGTCATGAAGATCTTTTTTGTACAGTTCTTCTGTGTATTCTTGCCATCTCTTCTTAATATCTTCTGCTTCTGTTAGGTCCATACCATTTCTGTCCTTTATAGAGCTCATTTTTGCATGAAATGTTCCTTTGGTATCTCTGATTTTCTTGAAGAGATCTCTAGTCTTTCCCATTCTGTTGTTTTCCTCGATTTCTGTGCATTGATCGCTGAAGAAGGCTTTCTTATCTCTTCTTGCTATTCTTTGGAACTCTGCATTCAGATGTTTATATCTTTCCTTTTCTCCTTTGCTTTTCGCTTCTCTTCTTTTCACAGCTATTTGTAAGGCCTCCCCAGACAGCCATTTTGCTTTTTTGCATTTCTTTTCTATGGGAATGGTCTTGATCCCTGTCTCCTGGACAATGTCATGAACCTCATTCCATAGTTCATCAGGCACTCTATCTATCAGATCTAGGCCCTTAAATCTATTTCTCACTTCCACGGTATAATCATAAGGGATTTGATTAGGTCATACCTGAATGGTCTAGTGGTTTTCCCTACTTTCTTCAGTTTAAGTCTGAATTTGGCAATAAGGAGTTCATAGTCTGAGCCACAGTCAGCTCCTGGTCTTGTTTTTGCTGACTGTATAGAGCTTGTCCATCTTTGGCTGCAAAGAATATAATCAATCTGATTTTGGTGTTATCAATCTGATTTTGGTGTTGACCATCTGGTGATGTCCATGTATACAGTCTTCTCTTGTGTTGTTGGAAGAGGGTGTTTGTTATGACCAGTGCATTTTCTTGGCAAAACTCTATTAGTCTTTGCCCTGCTTCATTCCATATTCCAAGGCCAAATTTGCCTGTTACTCCAGGTGTTTTTTGACTTCCTACTTTTGCATTCCAGTCCTCTATAATGAAAAGGACATCTTTTTTGGGTGTTAGTGCTAAAAGGTCTTGTAGGTCTTCATAGAACCCTTCAACTTCAGCTTCTTCAGTGTTACTGGTTGGGGCATAGACTTGGATTACTGTGATATTGAATGGTTTGCCTTGGAAACGAACAGAGATCATTCTGCTGTTTTTGAGATCATTCACTCGTTATCAGAGAAATGCAAATCAAAACCACAATGAGGTACCATTTCATGCCAGTCAGAATGGCTGTGATCCAGAAGTCTACAAGCAATAAATGCTGGAGAGGGTATGGAGCAAAGGGAACCCTCTTACACTGTTGGTGGGAATGTAAACTAGTATAGCCACTATGGAGAACAGTGTGGAGATTCCTTAAAAAACTGGAAATAGAACTGCCATGTGACTCAGCAATCCCACTGCTGGGCATACACACTGAGGAAACCAGAATTGAAGGAGACACGTGTACCCCAATGTTCATGGCAGCACTCTTTATAATAGCCAGGACATGGAAGCAACCTAGATGTCCACCAGCAGACGAATGGATAAGAAAGCTGTGGTGCATATACACAATGGAGTATTACTCAGCCATTAAAAAAAATACATTTGAATCAGTTCTAATGAGGTGGATGAAACTGGAGCCTATTATACAGAGTGAAGTAAGCCAGAAAGAAAAACACCAATACATTATACTAACACAGGTATATGGAATTTAGAAAGATGGTAACGATAACCCTGTATCCAAGACAGCAAAAGAGACACAGATGTATAGAACAGTCTTTTGGACTCTGTGGGAGAGGGAGAGGGTGGGATGATTTGGGAGAATGGCATTGAAATATGCATATCATATGGGAAACGAATCGCCAGTCTAGGTTCGATGCACAATACAGGATGCTCAGAGCTGGTTCAGTGGGATGACCCAGAGGGATGGTATTGGGGGGAGGGGAGAGGTGGGAGGGGGGTTCAGGATGGGGAACACGTGTGCACCCGTGGCGGATTCATGTTGATGTATGGCAAAACCAATACAACGTTGTAAAGTAAAAAATAAATAAATAAAATCATTGCTTAAAAAAAAAAAAAAAAAAAAACAAGCTAGCCTGACAGAGGGACTGCTTTCAAAGGCTAATATTACCAATAATGGTGGAAACAATCAGAAGAGCATCAGACCTGGGACTGGAGAAACTGGCCCACGTCCTTGTACTGCTGTTTTACTAGCTGTGTAATTTAGGACAACTCTGATAGGTCCCTATCAAAATCAGTAAAGAACTTTTTCCTAGGACAGACATAATTTTTGATTCTTTTAAATTAAACCATAAAGCAGAAGTTCAAGACACTAGCTAAACAGGTACTCTACTGTCCTCATCTTCTATACTCAAAGGAAAAATAAACAACATTCAGATGTTACTAGTTTCTTTCTATGCCTGAACAAATTTGGACACTTTGTTGTTCAGTCCCTAAGTCCTGTCTGACTTTTTGCAACCCCATGGACTGCAGCACGCCAGGCCTCCCTATCCCTCACTATCTCCTGGAGTTTGTCCAAGTTCATGTCCACTGAGTCAGTGAGCCTATCCAACCATCTCATCCTCTGCCTCCCTCTTCTTTTGCCTTCAATCTTTCCCAGCAGTAGGGTCTTTTCTAAATTTAGACACATTTTCCCCTTAATATTTGAAGGTTAGACATTGAGATTTACCTCCAATTCAGCATCTGCTTTGACTAAGGAAAGTGTTCTATACTTTTTAAAATAACCTTTTCTACAACAGATATTAATACAATCCTATTCCCGCTACCTAATTTTAAATATACTAAAACATCCTGCTCTGTTTTTAAGAAGTAATATTAGACAATAATCTGGCACAAATTCCAGACAAAGATTTTGTAGAGATTATTCAGTCATTGCATGTTTTACTTATTGCAAAAATATAAAATTTATCTTTTCTGGGAAAGATGCACACAGAGGTTGGTATAACTTGAGAAAATAGTTAATAGCTTCAAGTTGTTATCTTCATCTTTAGTTCCAAGAAGGAGGGGGGATCATTAGATAAACTGAGTGTGACAAGGGAGCTTTTGGTCTATAAATCTTATGACAACTGGTTACGTTAGACATGAAAGTTAAACTTTCCAAATTTCAGTTATTATGGAAGATGTAGGACATAATGCATTTGCTCTTACCTTCTCACAGAGATTGTGTCAAAATACACAGTCTTCATTTAAGTGAGTGGAGCATACAAAAAGAAAAGGAATCAAAGGGGCTATCAATGGGAGATGAGAAAGGAGAAAAATTTGGGGAGGAAGCAGAGAATGTAGAAATGGAAATGAGACAGGGTGATGTATGGGCAGAAGGGAGTATGTAGGAAGGAGTAGGGAAGAGAAAAGGGGAGACATGGGAAGAAAAAGGGAGGCAATATGAAAACTTGGCTTGGATTTAGTTAGGGCAAAGCCTAACTAAGAAAAGAATTTAAGATCAAGGGCAACAGGAGTGGAAATGAGGGGGTGTGCCCTAGCATTTTTTCTTTTGGTTCGGGATTTTGATGACTATCTTCTTCAAGTGGGAATTTTGAAAGGAGGCAAGGGAGAGTATATTTGAAAAATTGGAGCAGGACAGAGGATAACAGTTTTAAAAAGTTGTGATGGGGGATGCAGAAGACAAAAAGGGAAAGAAGGCAACCATTTTTAACTTGTCTATTTTTCCTTCCATATGGGGTGCAGAAGGCAAAGGGGACAGAAGAAGAGGGCAGTGAACATTTACGCAGCTTCTGGAAGGGGAGAGGTGCCCTGGAAGTACACTTTGAAGGGAAAACTATTTGAAATTATCTATGAAAGAACAGAAGAGCAGTTGCCCAATGGACAGAGTGATTATGGACTATATTGTATGGACTAACTGCCATAATTAAAACCCCTGGAATTAAGGAATTGATAGGATTTTCATATTATAAAGCTGGGCTCCCTTGGAGGGATTACATTAGGAGAAAAAGATCTAAAACTTCCAAGAAAACTATTTAGAATTTCATTAACTTGGCAAAGGCTAAACCCAGTGCACACTTCGAGAATGGCACAGGAGAAAGAAGACTGTATGGCTTGATGATTTAATAGCCTGTTTGGCGTTTGACTAGAGGCTATGAACTTGAACCAGAACCTGAGAAAGGGAGATAGAATGCTTTTAAGAATTTGATGAAACCAAAAACTCTCTTCCAAGAAAAGTACACTAAAATCTGCTACAATTTCAAAGATTTCAGAGGCTCTCTATGATCAAATGCCACATTCCTTTGCCACATACAACACAAACAAACTGGATTCCTTTTAAAGAACACTTGATTTCACGGAAGAGAAAAGTTAAAGCTGGGATAGGCAAATACATGCGAAACAGATCAAGAAGTGGATCTTAAAAAACTAATTCAAGAGAGCATTTCCTGGACTTTCCTCTGGGCCAGGGGTTAACACCCTGGACACCCACTGCAGGGGGTATGGGTTCAATCCCTGGTCTGGGAAGTTTTGCATGCCATGCAGTGTGGGGGGAAACAAAACAAAACATTTCCTTGCGGCATGTAGTTAGGGAAGTTTTCAAGTTTAAGAACTACAACTTACCTGGCATTTTTTGTTTCGTTTTGTTTTGTTTTGTTTTTTGGTTGTTCTGCAAGTCTTTGTTTCTTTCTTTTTTTTTTTAATTTTATTTTTAAACTTTACAATATTGTATTGGTTCTGCCATATATCGAAATGAATCTGCCACAGGCATACATGTGTTCCCCATCCTGAACCCTCCTCCCTCCTCCCTACCCATACCATCCCTCTGGGTCATCCCAGTGCACCAGCCCCAAGCATCCAGTATCGTGCATCGAATCTGGACTGGTGACTCGTTTCATATATGATATTATACATATTTCAATGCTATTCTCCCAAATCATCCCACCCTCTCCCTCTGGCATTTTTTAAAGAGAGCAATTATATGGAACTTTCATGGGAATACAGACATAGCTATGGAGATGGCCAAAGTGTAAAAGAGAGGAAAGAATAGGTACACTAAACATCGAGAAACTAAAATTGAATGCATTGTTTCCTTGGGGAAACATATCAAAATGAAGATGAAAGGAAAGAGGAAAATGCATGGGCTATCTAATGAGTCCAAGTGAGAATGAACTGGATTGCTAGCAGCTACCCAAGCTGGAGGAGCATACAGAATATGAAGTAAATGGGAAATAAGTAAATTAATTTTAGAAAGTGAAATCAAAGTTGTTTTGAAAGACAAACTGAAATTGTTGAAAATATTGGAGAAACAAGCTGAAGGAAAACAAACAAACAATAATACAGATAAAGGACACAAATCAGTTTCCTGGAAGCAGACAAGAAGAGTACAGAATGAGCTTATTTTCATGTTTTAGTGTTTCAAGACAAAAGAAGATACAACCACAGAGAAGTAGGCTTCAAATTCCAGGAGCCCACACTGAAAGGGACTTTAAATGGCTTGATGAAGATTATTTTCCAAAGTTAAATGGGAGAGATGCAAAAAGGACATAATAAATAAAATGGCAGATGTGGAGAATAAAAGCTCTGGATTTAAATCAACAATTAATAATGGGAAAGTCTTTTACAAAGAAAGATGTCAAAGGCCTAAACTTGAGAAGAGGAAGTAGACAGATTTGAGGATGTGGACATTTAAAAAAAGTTTTTTAATCCAAATCCAGGAACAGGCAGGAGAAAAACTAGGACAAAGCAGAAATGTCATGTGAAATATCTTATATAACAAACTGATGGCTTATGCCAGTAAAAGCTCTGGGAGAGAAGCAACACCTGTCCAAAGGAAGGTGTGAGGAGGAGGAGACACAACACCACCTGGTCCCTTAATATACCATAGGAAGATTTTTGGAGCCAACTAACTAGGATTTGGGAAGAAATTTTGAGTAAAGTTATAAAATAATGTTCATGAGGTTTCTCAGGAGAGAAAAAAGTAAAGTCTTGGTCAAGGGGATAAACTTATTTGGATATGATTCAGGCAAGAATTATCGATGGATGCTAAGACTCATGGGTGGAAAACTGGATAAGAAACAGGATATTTACATGGTCTCAAAGTATCTCCCTACAAACTGCTTATTAATTACAGAACAGAAAATAGTAACTTAACAGTGGAGCTAGCTAATAGACATTACATGAACCAAGTTATCACCACCAGTTCACATTATAGGTGCTGGACGAGGATAGATGCTCATCCATCTATCCATAGAGATGAGGACAGATGCTATCCTCATCACCAGGTAGCATCATCAGTGACAGGATAAATCAATATCATGTGTCATCTAAACGTAATGTTCTGAGAAGCACACAACATCACATCCAACCCCCAAATGTAAAACCTGAATCTAATCACGAGAAAACATCAGACAAACCAAAATCAAGATACGCTTTGTATTACAATTGGTCAGAATGCTTCAACTTTTCAAGCCTATCAAGGTCATAAAAGACAAAAACTGAAAAACGTGATCTAGCACGTATGTCCTCATATGCCCAAAGCCCTCAGGGAGCCCCTTTCCAGCTGAGATCTTAAGAAGTACATATAAGAAGTAGACAAGAAAGAAGGATGTACTGCAGTCTAAAGACAAGTGTCAAATAGATAGAAGAAGGGAGTATTAACTTTCTACGTATATTTATAAGATACGCAAGTTTTCAGAAATTCTCCTATTGGCAGGAAGAAGCATGGGAAAAGAATTATGAATATGTATAATCATAAATATGCTTTACGATGAACTTGTAAAGGTTTGATGAGAGAAAAGCTCTGCTTATGGTTATAAATTTAATAGTGTTTTTCTGAGAAGCCATTTCTGTTGATGCACCAAATTGAACTTTTGACCAATGGGACGTGAAATTTTGACCAATGGGACATCATATATATATATATAGGTTAGCTCCTGTTGTAGTCTGAACAGGAGGCCATTGATTAATTATTTCACCAGAGGAATCATCTCCTACGCTAACTCCACTGGAGACAGTAAGTGGGGCCATATGCCTCACTTGCAACACTGTGATTAAGAAGATTATACAACTTATTCCAGCAGTTATGTCACACAACGTTTCAGAGCTGAATGAACTCATCTGCTCTTGGGAGGTCTGTATTTCCTTAGAAGTACATTTTTTTGAAATAACTTTGGGCATAACTGTTTAGAAATTCACTAGTAGGTTAATATTTCTGTAGTCACCTGGATTTTTTAGAGTTTTACTTCAACTTTCATATCATTATTTAATTTCATTCAGGATAAACGTAGTTCTTCAAAACTTCAGATAAAAACTAAGGCAAGCAAATCATTCTACTTAGTGTTGTCGTTTCTCTGAAATTGAGAGAAATATAACAATCAACCATTTGTGCTTAATTCAAAGACACATTTTTAATTAGCCCCTTCTTCAAAAAGTTTAGCTTGCCTGTTAATATTATTCCTGTGAGTTTATTCATCCCTTGAAGAGATTACTCATAAGCAGTGTAGTGGTAGGAGATAGATAATAAAAGCATAACCATGTCCATGAATTAGATTTGCTTTCCCTTACCCTAAATAAACAGCTATCTATATAATGATATAATTGCCTAAACTCAGGAGTATATATAAATCCATCTTATATCGTCTCCTTAGGTGGTTCAGTGGTACAGAATCTGTCAAGCAGAAGACCTAGGTTTGATCCCTGGGTCAGGAAAATCCTGGAGAAGGAAATGGCAGCCCACTCCAGTATTCTTGCCTGGGAAATCCCATGGACAGAGGAGCCTGGCAGTCTACAGTCCATAGAGTATCAAAGAGCCAGACATGATTTAGTGACTAAACCACAAACAAAACATATATACTAAACACTATACCTAATTTTTCAGCAATATGTGAACCGTGAACTTCCTGATGTTCAAGCTGGTTTTAGAAAAGGCAGAGGAACCAGAGATCAAATTGCCAACATCCGCTGGATCATGGAAAAAGCAAGAGACTTCCAGAAAAGCATCTATTTCTGCTTTATTGACTATGCCAAAGCCTTTGACTGTGTGGATCACAATAAACTGTGGAAAATTCTTCAAGAGATGGGAATACCAGACCACCTGATCTGCCTCTTGAGAAATTTGTATGCAGGTCAGGAAGCAACAGTAAGAACTGGACATGGAACAACAGACTGGTTCCAAATAGGAAAAGGAGTACGTCAAGGCTGTATATTGTCACCCTGTTTATTTAACTTATATGCAGAGTACACCATGAGAAATGCTGGACTGGAAGAAACACAAGCTGGAATCACGACTGCCAGGAGAAATATCAATAACCTCAGATATGCAGATGACACCACCCTTATGGTAGAAAGTGAAGAGGAATTCAAAAGCCTCTTGATGAAAGTGAAAGTGGAGAGTGAAAAAGTTGGCTTAAAGCTCAACATTCAGAAAACAAAGATCATGGCATCCGGTCCCATCACTTCATGGGAAATAGATGGGAAAACAGTGGAAACAGTGTCAGACTTTATTTTTCTGGGCTCCAAAATCACTGCAGATGGTGACTGCAGCCATGAAATTAAAAGACGCTTACTCCTTGGAAGGAAAGTTATGATCAACCTAGATAGCATATTCAAAAGCAGAGACACTACTTGCCAACAAAGGTCCATCTAGTCAAGGCTATGGTTTTTTCCTCTGGTCATGTATGGATGTGAGAGTTGGACTGTGAAGAAGGCTGAGCGCCAAAGAATTGATGCTTTTGAACTGTGGTGTTGGAGAAGACTCTTGAGAGTCCCTTGGACTGCAAGGAGATCCAACCAGTCCATTCTGAAGGAGATCAGCCCTGGGATTTCTTTGGAAGGGATGATGCTAAAGCTGAAACTCCAGTACTTTGGCCACCTCATGCGAAGAGTTGACTCATTGGAAAAGACTTTGATGCTGGGAGGGATTGGGGGCAGGAGGAGAAGGGGACGACAGAGGATGAGATGGCTGGATGGCATCACTGACTCAATGGACATGAGTCTCAGTGAACTCCAGGAGCTGGTGATGGACAGGGAGGCCTGGCGTGCTGCGATTCATGGGGTCGCAAAGAGTCGGACATGACTGAGCGACTGATCTGATCTGATCTGATCTGATACCTAATTTATAAGTACTCAAAAAAGTTAGCTATTATGATCTTGGTGTTATTGAACTAGGAGTATCTTTCTTCTACTTGGCTATTATTAGCACAACAAGCTCTGTAGATGTTTCTTACATACAGTAAAGTTTGAGAACTCTCTCACAGAAGGGCTACACGATACTAATTTTCTTAGTAGTTTTATTATTACTGGTTGGAGTCTTATTACTGTAATTCTGAATCTACTTTGTATGGACTGGAGCAAATGAGCAAATACTTATGTATGTGAAAGTGAAAGTCACTCAGTCATGTCCAACTCTTTGGAACCTCATGGACTATGCAGTCCAGGGAATTCTCCAGGCCAGAATACTGGAGTGGGTGAAGGTGAAGGTGAAGTCGCTCAGTCGTGTCCGACTCTTTGCGACCCCATGGACTATATAATCCATGGAATTCTCCAGGCCAGAATACTGGAGTGGGTAGTCTTTCCCTTCTTCAAGGGATCTTCCCAACCCAGGGATCGAACCCAGGTTTCCCACATTGCAGGTGGATTCTTTACCAGCTAAGCCACAAGGGAAGCCTGCTTATGGATGTACTTAAATTTTAAAAAATGTTTTGACAGTTTTTTTGAGAATCAGAGTTGTCACTGTGGATGACTATGGATACCAATGGGGACTGGAGGAAAATGAGGAAGAACTCCAGTGTTGCATTTGAACTCAACACTTCTTTAAAAATGAAATCTTAGGTCTGTCCTCTGAAAGGTTGTAGGAGCAATGACATCCCAGGAGTAATTAAATACCCCCAGGACCAAGACATTGGCTTGTAAACAATATTTCAATCAATCAAAAGAAATCAACTGTCCTTAGAGACATGGCTGATTACAGGTCTAGAGAAGAAAAAGTACAGCGTGAGGTTTGAAAATCTTTTGCCAGACAACAAGGAAATGTTCTTTAAAGAATAATAGAATAATGATAACCAATTCAGACAAGGATTATCACCGGATGCTAAAACCATGCAATTAAGGAACAGAAATTAACATTTTCTTCCTACAGATTACCTAAAGTTTTGTTGTTTAGTCTCTCAGTCATGTCCGACTCTTTGAGACCCCATGAATTGTAGCCCGCCAGGCTCTTCTGTCAATGGGATCCTCCAGGCAAGAATATTGAAGTGGGTTGAAGTTGCATCTCCAGGGGATCTTCCCAACTCAGGGATCAAATCCAAGTCTCCTGCTTGGCAGGCTGATTCTTTACCATTGATCCAATAGAGAAGCCCTACTTTTTACTTACAGAGTGTCATTCCATAAATAACTAAGTACAAAGGCGAAAAACGATCCTTTATAATGGAGAGATCTAACAGTCACCACCTTCACCAACCAAATGATCAGATTATGATCATCAGAGGAATAAGCTGCCTTCTTGCTCTTTTGATGTGATACAGTAAGAAGTACACATGTCATCTACGTCAAAAATGTTTAACCTGGTGGTTCTCAAAGTGTGGTCTCCAGACCAGCAGCATCAGCACTAGCATCAGCATTAGACATGCAAATAGGTCCTACTGAATCAGGAACTTTGGAAGTAGGCCAAACAAAGTAGTCTATGTTTAATAAGCCCTCCAGATGATTCTGAAACATGTTAAAACTAGAAAACCAGTGGTTTAACCTGAATCTAATGGAAAAACAGTGAGGTAAATTCAGATAATCAAATTTTCTACTGGCCTGAAATCTTCAAAGAAGTCGAGGTCACAAATAACAAAAGAGTAGTCTAGGAGGAATTGTGGGAGGAAACTTTTAGATTAAAGCTAAGGAGATGTAACAATCTAATACAGTGAATTTTAATTGGGTCTTGAATTTAAAATAATAAAAAACATCCAGTTATGATGTCTGCAACTTGTCAACTTAATTTCAAATGATCCAGGAAAAATAAAAACAGGCAAAAATAAACAAATAAAAAATAAACAGGTATTATCTATATAGAAAGGAAAAATAAACCTGAAACAATGCTAACAGTTGATGTATATTGAGCTATTGAGATGTCATTGAGCTATTTTTTAGCTTTTTTTTGCAATTTTGAACATTTTCACAATAAGATGGACAAAAATAAATGCAAAAATACATCTAGAAACCGTAAGAAAAATGAGTATTCTAAAAACCAAAAACAGAAGTCGACCCACAAAACAATCGAACAAATTCATTTTTGCAAAGTGAAATAAATTATTCTGAAGCAATTAAATGCTTGGCAATTGACGTGGCAGAGTTGAGATAACAGGGTTAGTCACTTACTGAGCTCTGACATAGGTTTCACCCCCGTATTTTATAGCCACCCACACGTGGACTATATTAAAAAGTGCTGCACTTCCAGTTTTTCCCTTTACTACAGAGGAAATGCAGAGAGAGTTAATAACATCATCAACCATAAGCTTTTAAGGTTCAGCATCCTAATAAAACTGATGAATCTTGACTTGCAGCCTCAGCAGTTAAATTACTGCTATGAAAATCACTGCCAATGGCCAAGTTGCATGAAAGAATAATTATACATGTTTACTGTTAACCATCAGTCAAGTCAAAGAGCTATGAGATGAAATATGAAACGCAATTAAATGTGAACGTTAGTCTGAGGGCCTACCTGCCCCAATCTCTCTCTCCTCTCTCCTCCCTACCCCCACACTGCCTCTCTCTCTCTCGCACATGCATACACACATACGCACAAGAAATTAGCATAGTATTTTCTTTAAATATTTTCCTGGAACTTTAAAAAAAGCTACTGAAAAAATAAAAAACAGTAAGTCCTAAAAGACATCCCTGAAAGAAGGGGTCCAATCAACTGCAAACAAATCAATAAAGTGAGTGCTATGTTAATAGAAGTATTAAACCTTTCATTTTGCAATCTGTTCTTTAGAAACTGTACTATCCATAGCAAGATGCTATCTCTATATTTAAAGTATATGATTTATGGCTAACTTTCTTCTATAGCTTTTAAGAGAAAGCATTTTTTAGTTGTCCCATGTGAGCTGCTAACATCTGCACTGATGAAAGAATTGAAAAGAGCAAAATTCGCAAAGGATTACCACTATCAGATTTTTAAAAAGAGAAGCAATACATTATAATTTGATGTACTGATAGTTTTTGAAGTACTTTCCAATGTAAACTTTAAAAGATCATAATGAATATTTAATTTCAATGCAGCACACATTGAGAGTTCAAAATTATCGGCCACTAAGAAACTAAATCCACCGATAAAAGAATGTAACCACTTATTACATCCACGGGCATGATTTTGAGCTGTGATTATACATAAATCTCATGTCTGTACAACTGATAACTGTAGGATTATTAGATATTTCTGCAACCTTAAAATTGAATAAATAGTCAATAGCGAGAGGAGTTAGTTAATGGATAGCAGTTGCAGCTGCAAAGTGAATTACCATTCTTTGAAAATCTGAATTTAATCTTGAATGGTCTCCATACTATAAGGAAAAACTATTTTGAAGCCTTTTATTATTAAGTCTCTTATCCTGTCTTCAGTTGCCAGCTGCATATCCATCAGACTTGGGGAAAAGAGCAAATTCCAATCAGTGAATAGCTTGAAATTGAGGGTTCTTAAGGGAAGGTTGTCAAGTGAAACAGGGCTCCAGAGAGAATTTTTAGCCTTGTGGCTATGACTGTGTCCTATGCAGACAGACAGATGTGTTTGAATAACTCCACCGCCTACAAACTGTGCACCCTAATGAAAACCACATCAGTTTTTCATGTCTTTAGTTCCCCATCTGTAAATGAGGATATTTATCTCATGATTGGGTTTCCCCAGTGGCTCAGTGGTAAAGGATATGCCTGCAATGCAGGAGGTGCGGTTGTGACACTTGAGTCAGGACGATCCTCTAGAGAAGGAAATGGCAACCCACTCCAGTATTTTTGTCTGGAGAATTCCACGGACACAAGAGCCTGGCAGGCTGCGGTCCATGGGGTTGCAAAGAGTTGGACACAACTTAATGACTAAGCAACTTATTCATTAATTCATTCCTTGTTTCTCATTTTATTTCATTTTTTTATCCCTTGATTGTAACAGACTCCTTGTACATACTGTGATAGGTTGTCTTTTGTGTTTATTGTCATAAGATTATACATAATATTTTTTTATGTGTGTGCTTAGTCGCTCAGTTGTGTCTGACTCTTTACGACCCCAAAACCGTAGCCCACCAGGCTCCTCTGTCCATGGGACTTCCCAGACAAAAGAGTCAGACACGACTGAACAACTGAACAACAACCAACCAACCACAACTGACATATATTAAGTATTCGGTAGATTGTTGTTCTTGATACTTATTATTTGATACAACCCTAATGTTATCTACTGGAAATAACGCCCAGTTGTGGATGTGTCTGGTAGTGAAAGTAAAGACTGATGCTGTAAAGGACAATATTGCACAGGAACCTGGAATGTTAGGTCCATGAATCAGGGTAAATTGGAAATGGTCAAACAGGAGATGGAAAGACTGAACATTGACATTTTAGGAATCAGTGAACTAAAATGTACTGGAATGGGTGAATTTAATTCAGATGATCATTACATCTACTACTGTGGGCAAGAATCCCTTAGAAGAAATGGAGTAGCCATCACAGTCAACAAAAGAGTCTGAAATGCAGTACTTGGGTGCAGTCTCAAAAAAATGACAGAATGATCTCTGTTTGTTTCCAGGGCAAATCATTCAGTATTACAGTAATCCAAGTCTATGTCCCATCCACTAATGCCAAAGAAGCTGAAGTTGAACAGTTCTATGAAGATCCATAAGACCTTCTAGAACTAACACCCAAAGAAGATGTCCTTTTCATTATAGGGGACTGGAATGCAAAAGTAGGAAGTCAAGAGATACCTCTAATAACAGGCAAGTTTGGCCTTGGAGTATAAAATGAAGCAGGGCATAGGCTAACAGTTCTCTCTCTGCCAAGAGAATGCACTGGTCATAGCAAATACCCTCTTTCAACAACGTCAAAAGACGACTCTACACATCAACATCACCAGATGGTCAATATAGAAATCAGATTGATTATATTCTTTGCAGCCAAAGATGGAGAAGCTCTATACAGTCAGCAAAAAAACAAGACTAAGAGCTGATGGTGGCTCGAATCATGAACTCCTTATTGCAAAATTCAGACTTAAATTGAAGAAAGCAGAGAAAACCACTAGGCCATTCAGGTATGACCTAATCAAATCCCTTACAATTATACAGTGGAAGTGAAAAATAGATTCAAGGGATTTAATATGACAGATAGAATGCCTGAAGATCTATGAATGGAGGTTCATAACACTGTATAGGAGGCAGTGATCAAAACCATCCCCAAGAAAAAGAAATGCAAAAAGGCAAAATGGTTGTCTGAGGAAGCCTTGCAAATAGCTGAGAAAAGAAGAGAAGCTAAAGGTAAAGGAGAAAAGGAAAGATAAACCCATCTGAATGCAGAGTTCCTAAGAAAAGCGAGGAGAGATAAGAAAGCCTTCTTAAGTGAACAATGCAAAGAAATAGAGGAGATCAATGGAATGAGAAAGACTAGAAATCTCTTCAAGAAAATCAGAGATGCTAAGGGAATATTTCATGCAAAGACGGGTATAATAAAGGACAGAAACTGTATGGACCTAACAGAAGCAGAAGATATTAAGAAGAGGTGGCAAGAATACACAGAAGAACTATACAAAAAAGACCTTAATGACCCAGACAACCACAATGTTGTGATCATTCACCTAGAGCCAGACATCTTGGGGTGCGAAGTCAAATGGGCCTTAGGAAGCATCACTACGAACAAAGCAAGTGGAGGTGATGGAATTCCAGCTGAGCTATTTCAAATCCTAAAAGATGATGCTGTGAAAGTGCTGCACTCAATATGCCAGCAAATTTGGAAAAGTCAGCAGTGGCCACAGGACTGGAAGAGGTCAGTTTTCATTCCAGTCTCAAAGAAAGGCAATGCCAAAGAACGTTCAAACTACCACACAATTGCACACATGCTAGCAAAGTAATGCTCAAAATTCTCCAAGCCAGGCTTCAACAGTATGTGGACCAAGAACTTCCAGATATTCAAGCTGGATTTAGAAAAGGCAGAGGAACCAGAGATCAAATTGCCAACATCCACAGGATCATAGAAAAAGCAAGAGAATTTCAGAAAAATATCTACTTCTGCTCATTGACTACACCAAATCCTTTGACTGTGTGCATCATAAAAAATGGTGGAAAATTCTTAGAGAGATGGGAATACCATACCACCTTACCTGCCTCCTGTGAAACCTGTATGCAGGTCAAGAAAGTAACAGAACCAGACACGGAACAGTGGACTGGTTCTAAGTAGGGAAAGGAAAGTGTGTCAAGATTGTATTTTGTCACCCTTTTTATTTAACTCATATACAGAGTACATCATGTGAGATGCTGGGCTGGATGAAGCACAAGCTGGAATCAAGATTGCCAGGAGAATATCAATAACCTCAGATATGCAGATGACACACTCAGATGTCAGAAAGTGAAGAACTAAAGAGCCTCTTGATGAAAGTGAAAGAGGAGAGTGGAAAAGCTGGCTTAAAACTCAACATTCAGAAAATTAAGATCATGGTATCCAGTCCTATCACTTCATGATGAATAGATGGGGAAACAATGCAAACAGTGACAGACTTTATTTTCTTGGACTCCAAAATCATTGCAGATGGTGACTGCAGCCATGAAATTAAAAGATGAATGCTCCTTAGAAGAAAAGCTATGACAAACCTAGAGAGCATAATAAAAAGCAGAGACATTACTTCGACAACAAAGATCCATCTAGTCAAAGCTATGGTTTTGCCATATGGCCATATGTATGGATGTGAGATCTGGACCATAAAGAAAGCTGAATGTCAAAGAATTGATGCTTTGAGTTGTGGTGTTGGAGAAGACTCTTGAGAGTATTTGGGCTGCAAGGAGATCAAATCAGTCAATCCTAAAGGAAATCAATCCTGAATATTCATTGGAAGGACTGATGCTGAAGCTGAAGCTTCAATACTTTGGCCACCTGATGTGTAGAGCCGACTCATTAGAAAAGACCCTTATGGTGGGAAAAATTAAAGGCAAGAGAAGAAGGGGATGACAGAGGATGAAATGGCATCACCGACTCAATGGACATGACTTTGAGCGAGCTCTGGGAGATGGTGAAGGACAGGGATGCCTGTCTTGCTGTAGTCCATGGGGTCACAAAGATTAGAATATGACTGAGCAACTGAACAACAAAAACAGTGTTCTCTACTAGTGCTTCCCCTTCAGTAGCTTGTATAGTAATACCTATAATAGTAGTGGTTGTGATGATAGTGGCTGTAGCAACCGTAGTGGTACGGCATTAAAAGACCACAGCTTGGAACTCTGTGTCTGTTGGTCAAAGCCTGTTTCCTATAATTCCCTTCTACTGCTTTCCCAGTATTCTACCCCATCTAGGAATGTCTCTTTGAGACAATGTTTATATAGAAGAAAACTATGCAGAAATTTAAAGAAACACTGGCATGGATAACGTCAAATATTTCTACTCTCAGCTTAATCCCTAAATATAACTGTTGATTTCCTGATTTACTATCACCCTCCTCCATCCTTTCTCAAAAGCACTGAACATTTCCCTCTGGGTTTCAGAATGCAATAGTTTTAGGATGACTGTTTTTCCTTTGGCAAGACACTTTTTTGTGTCTGCAGGGGAGGGGGGTGGCTCTTAAACCCCTTATAAGACTGCCCCAGTGGTGTTCTCCTCCCGTATGTCAGAACTAAATTCCTCTCTGGTTCTTTTTTGGCCTCCAGAAGAACAACTCCAGTACCTCAAAATTCAATGTCACAACACTAATGAGTGACCAGGTGGGACTCACCACTTTCTTCTCTATTTATATGATCATTACTTTTATGACCATAGTCTTTGACAAACTAACACAGGCAATTTTTGCCCATTGTCTTAAATGATGGACAGAACCGCTTTATCTGTGAGATCTATGGGAACATAGACCACATATGGTTTGATCCTCACTCCATTCTCAACACCTGGCATACTGGTTGGTGTGGTAGACACTGGGAAAGTATTTGCTGAATGACAGAATGAATGGCAGAAAGAAAGTATGAGGCAAAATAAGAGAGAAAAAGGAAGCAGAAAAAAGAAAAATAGCAGTTCTAATCTCAGTTTTGAACTCAGATGAAATACATAAAAGATTGATTGCTTTTTTCAAAAATGCCATAAAATGGTTAAGTTGAATGTTTAAAAAATAGGTTGAAAAAAATGAAAAACTAGGGAACAACTCAAAAGGCAATGCAAAAATGTTATTACATAGGTGAGCTACACAACTATAAAAAATGTAAGGAGGCTTAAATATTAATAGTAACACCTATAAGGAAGGATATCCTTATAGCTATAATTATGCAATACCAAAACAGATGACAATTTGTCACCCAATCTCTCTTTCTCAAATATTTTTGAAAACACAAGAGTGATATTCATCTGCCTGGAACAATCTAGAAATGTTTCTGCCAAGATGACTTATCAAGCCCCATTTCCATGCTGATAAGTTTTTCATAGACTCCTTTCTAGCTATGTCCAAATGGCCAATGTAAGTAATCCTCTAGGATATTAGCATTATGGAGTACATGTGCCTACTGAGGCTTTTAATATAAATGAATATTTAGAGAATAATTTAGGATTAGAAGTCTCAATTATTTTATACTTCATGAAAGTATATCAAATTTATGTCAGACTTTTAGATGAAGAACTGTATTTTCCCCAGTAGAATACCATGGTATGTATATAAATTGAATGCACACTGGGGATAATAAGTGACTACATGGTGTAATAGAAAAATCCACATTTAAAAATTATAACAAAAACATTTGGGCAGATAATTCTAACCATCCTGATATTAACAGGCAAGAAAATAGCACAGAAAAAGAAAACCTTTTAAAAATTTTTCAGCTATTCAAGCTAGCAAGAAAGTACTTAACAGCGTCAGTTAAAATTTCCACTGACTTACATTACAAGCAGCTTTAGAATAAAGCTTTTGCCAAACTTCTCCTACCTCTAAAATGCTTCAGTCCATAGTGATCAAATTGTAACAATATCTCTGTCAATATACAGGATATATTGGGTCATCAGAGAAGAAAATAAGTAAAAGGTAAGCAAGTTAGTAGCTATTAAGAACTTGTGCCAAGTACTATATACATTAGTACCTTGCAGACACTTAAAACTTTAATCTACATACACACTTATCTACATAAAAAGACTATGAGGTATATACAATTATTATGCCCATTTTACAGATGAAAAACTGAGGTTTTGAATGGAAACAATAGGAAACATAAGAATACAGATTAGGGTGAGAGAGAAATTTATCCATTCTAAAAATGTGGATTCTGTAGGACATTATCGCCCTTGCTATCAGGCCAGTCAGTGCTGGATTCCTAGCCTTCAGCTGTGCTGAGACCCTTAGGCCCTCACTTCTCAGGAGAATCATTTCTTAGTGATACATAGGCCTGGAGTGATTGTGGCAGCTCCCTCACTTCCTGAGTGATCAAGATGTGGGGTGTGAAAGAAAAGACTCAAGAATAACACCATAGTTTTTGGCTTTAGCAACTGGAGTTGGATGGCAGTATTATTTTCTGAAATGTGGAAAACTGTGGGAGAAATCAGAAGTTTACTTGGATGAGTTAAGTTTGAGGTGCTTATCAGACAAGCAGGTAGAATTCCCAGGTAGGCTTGGGTCTGGGGGAGAGACCCACGCTGAAGATGTTCATTTGGGACTTAAAGTCATGAAACTGAACAAGAAGAACGGATGTCGAGGAGAAGGGACAGACATTAGTTTGAATCCTGGATGCTCCAACATTTAGAGTTATAGAGATCGGAGAAAATGAGCAGAGGGCATGAAGAGAAGAAAGAAAGACACAAGGAGTGTTGTCTAGAAAGCCAAGTGAAGACAGTATTTCAAGAAAGAGGGAGTGATAGTAATCAACACTCAAGTACCCCAGGTAGGTCAAGTATGATGAAGGCCAAGGACAGATATTAATAGCTGGATTTTGCAACCTGGAGATCATGGACGTCCTTGGCAAACTGATAGTCATGCTGTAGAAAAACTTTTGCTTCCTATTTTTTCATTTGCTAGGAAACACTCTTTGAAATCATATTTTTAATGAATGTATAATACCTCATAATATAAACACAGAATGACTTATTTAATCAAATTGTTACAATGGATACTTAGATGATTTTCAACTTTTTACTTTTATAAATAAAAAGGCAAAGTCATTCTTGACTATAAATCAGTCATACTATTTAAGTTAATTCAAGTGAGTACTATAGCATGCACTAAGAAAAGTTATGACCAACCTAGATAGCATATTGAAAAGCAGAGACATTACTTTGCCAACAAAGGTCCATCTAGTCAAGGCTATGGTTTTTCCAGTGGTCATGTATGGATGTGAGAGTTGGACTGTGAAGAAAGCTGAGCACTGAAGAATTGATGCTTTTGAACTATGGTGTTGGAGAAGACTCTTGAGAGTCCCTTGGTCTACAAGGAGATCCAACCAGTCCATTCTGAAGGAGATCAGCCCTGGGATTTCTTTGGAAGGAATGATGCTAAAGCTGAAACTCCAGTACTTTGGCCACCTCATGTGAAGAGTTGACTCACTGGAAATGACTCTGATGCTGGGAGAGATTGGGGGCAGGAGGAGAAGGGGACGACCGAGGATGAGATGGCTGGATGGCATCACTGACTCGATCGACGTTGAGTCTGAGTGACCTCCGGGAGTTGGTGATGGACAGGGAGGCCTGGCGTGCTGTGATTCATGCGGTTGCAAAGAGTCGGACACGACTGAGCAACTGAACTGAACTGAACTGAACTGAAAATAGTACAAAATACAAGGGAAATTTTGTCTCTAAATAGCATTTACAATAATTATTATTTATAACATTTACATTATTTAATTATATAATAATATTAAGTAGCATGTTTATAATATTTATTCTTACATTTCTAATATAATATTATAACAAAGAAGCTGGGAAAATCCTGTACATAGTAATCCCTCAATAGCTCTGATGATTTTTATTAGCTCTTATTATCTTCTTTTTAAAGGAAGGTGAGATTTAGAGAAAAAAATGTTTGCATACTTTTATGTCAGCAACAAGTCCCCTTCTGCTATAATTCTAGCTGCAGTAAACTGTCAGTGAAAATTCTATTTGGGAGGTTTTTATTACACATAAGCAGAGTTTTCTTCATATGTGCATATGGAATGTAAACATGACCATTTATAATGAAAGTGCTCCACAGTTCACAAAACATTTCCCATTCCATTTCTTGACCAATGCTCGGAAAGCAGTGTGGGTAACTAAAGCTCGTCATTTAGCCAGTTGTCTGCAATTCTCATTTTTTTCTCTTCTTTATTCTTCCCCATACACGGTCAATAAGCAACTCATCTCCAACATCATCCATGGCTCCCAAATGTCTGTTAGATAGAGTTCACACTTCTGCCTGTCGTTTTCGTTCTCTCCCGCTCCTCTGCATAATGCATTCTGCACTCCCGCTACTGCGGACTGCTCACAGTTCTCCAGTGAGCACTTCGCTTCCCACTTTCACGCCCTTTGCCCAGGCCGTCTCTTCTGCTTGAAATGCACTTCTTCCTTGTGCTACTTGGCCGTGCAAAAGGCAAAGGCTTTGGCATGAGACAGACCCAGGTCCCAGCTGTGCCTTTTTCATTTACTAGTTGTGTGGCCTTGACAGATTATTAACCTTCTCAGAAATGAATTTTCTCACTTGCAAACAGTGATAATAATACCTACCTTACCGGATGACAGTAAGAATTAAATAAAGTAAGATATCAAAAATATCTATTATGTTTTTAAATTCTACTTTTGAGTAGAGAGTAAATGCACATGACTCAAAATTCAAAATATATAAAAGAATAGATCTCCCTTTATTCCACCCACCAGATGAAGTTCCTTTGACAGAGGTTGTATTTTTTTCCATTTTTTTTCAATTCCTTTTAGATACTATGCACAAGTGGCAGTATATATACGCAGTCTTTGACATCTTTCTTATTTCACTTCATAATTATATCTTGGAGAGAGAGTCTTTCCTGCCTGTACATAAACATTTGTCTTTTTCTTTTTTTAAACAGCTCTAGTGTTCCAAGTTATGGATGCACTATCATGAGATAAGCCATTCCCCTCTGGATAGACTTTAAGATTACTAGCAATCATTTTTCCCAAGTATTTTACTGTGAAGGGTTTCAAACATGAACACAAGTTTAATTTTATAGTAAAACATTCACACGTCCACCAGCTAGATTCTATAAATAATATTTTATTATACACTTGCCTTATCACATATCTATCCATGCCTCCTATGAAGTGAAGGGGAAAGTGTTAGTTGCTCAGTCGTGTCCAACTCTGTGACCCCATGTACCGTAGCCTGTCAGGCTCCTCTCACCATGGGATTCTCCAGGCAAGAATACTAGAGTGGGTTGCCATTCCCTTCTCCAGGGTATTTTCTCAATTTAGGGATCAAACCATTGCAGGGTGACTCTTACCATCTGAACCACCAGGGAAACCAGATCCCTCCTATTTCTATTAATTTCAGAATATGTTGAGGATATTATCGCTGAGATTTCTCAGTTTCAACTCTCACAACCGCTTCACTCAAATTCTACTGAATTATTTGCAGCGTCTAGGTGTCTGTGTCTTTCTCACCTATGGGCTCCTATACATATTGCTTCTTTGTGCAGAATTCTTTCAGGTTTTTTTCTGACAGATTGCTACTAGTCATTCAAAACTCACCTAAAGACTGCTTCTGCAGTAAAGGTTTTCCTTAATTCCCCAGGACAGGTTTGAATGGTCTATCCTTTCAGAGTGCCTTGTGTGCTCCCTGATCAGAACACTATCTTTCTGTAATGTAATTAAATATTTTCTTACTTTCCCCTCCAGATCTCTGGAGGAAAAGACTGTTATTTATTCATTCATCATTGTATCTTCACCCTTTAGCCAAGTACCTGGTATACAAGTAGATGCTAATAAATGTTAAAGGGAAAAGGTAAGAAAATAAAAAGGGGAAGGAGCAGGGAGAATGACAGCAACACATACGCAGTAGTATGGGCAGAACTGTGCTCCTTCAAATTCATACAATGAAGCCCTAGCTCCCAGGACCACAAAAGTGACTTTATATGGAGAAAAGGCCTTTAAAGTGGTGATTAAGGTAAAATGAGGTCATTAGGTTGGGGCCCTAACCCCATGTGCCTGGTGTCCTTATAAAAGGAGGAAATTTGGACACACAGAGAGATACCAAAGATGCATGCAGACAGACCAAAGACCATGTGAGGACAAGGAAAGAAGGTGACTGCCTACAGTCAAGGAAAAAAGTTTCAGGAGAACCTACTGATGCCTCGATCTTGGACCTGTAGTCTCCAGAACTAGGAGAAAGTAAATTTCCATTGTTTAAGTCATCCAGTTTCTGGCATTTTGCTATAGCAGCCCTCACAAGCTAATACACAGTCCTGGAAAAAATAATACAGAGGGTTAGAGCATATAGGAGGGAAGACGGCTGGGTTAGAGCCTAAGTGTAATGCATTAGAGGCATGTGGAAGACTCAGATGTCCTGGCAAGTATGTCACGACTGAGGGAAAAACTGATTCTTCATTTCTCATTCAGAACAAAGAGAAGACGGTGATTTTAAATGAAAACCTCTGTTCTCTAGATTATAATGTGAACATATAATTAAATTTGATTTTGATTGGGTAAGGCTCTCTCAGTTATAATTCTCATGGATTTAAGTCATAAACTATAATGGATTTACATAGTGTGAGAATTTAGTCTGATTATAATAAGCCACTCAAGCTTAAGGAGGCACATGCATTCACAGCAATATT
The DNA here is from genome assembly GCF_002263795.3 of Bos taurus. NCBI lineage: Eukaryota > Metazoa > Chordata > Mammalia > Artiodactyla > Bovidae > Bos > Bos taurus. Next base: position 10,109,383 of record NC_037353.1, read on the forward strand.
GCATTGTTGGGACTGCTGAGAAACCTCTATAATTTTTAGCCTGCTTATAAAGTTGGACAGAATTCTATGATTTAGTATTTCCCTCTTCACTACTGGGTTAGTTTGTTTCAAAGAGATGTTTTCCTTAAACAGGAAATTTGACACACTGACATACTCAATGGCATTATGAAAAAGGAAAAATTGATCACAGGACATGTAGTTCTGTTGTGGTTCTGTTTCATCTCATGTTGTGGCCATATTTTTGTGTTAAAAACTACATGCCAGCTTTGACAAACTGTTCATTTCCCTTCATATTTTGGGTAAGTCAATATATCTACAACAGTACATAAATCATTAAGTGAAATCAAATAATGTCTGATTTTCATCTCAAAATATGATTAAAATGCATGAAATTATATTCTGTCTATATCATGATAGCTATGATCAGGAGACTACATGGTTAATTTCCCTGACAGACTATAAAATCACCCAGCCAGGAATGGTGAAAGCTGTTAATCAGGAAGATAACCTTTGAAAGCCTTGCTCCTTTCATAATGGTTGCTAGTTAAATATGAACATCTGGGAAATCATTATGAATTCATGGTGCATAAATCTATTGCCCTATGTACAGTACCCCTTTTTATCACAGCCTTTCCATAATAAGAAAAGAATTCGTGTGTCAAAAAATTTTTTAACCATACACATATTTGATGTACCATTTATCAACAAAATTGACACTGCTCTTGGATGTCCATAATGCTGGCTATAAAATGGGGATAATAATATTTAGCTGAGAAATATCTAAAAGGCTTAATGTTGTAGCAATGCTTTAAATTTGCTACTTTTTATGATGTTGTCTCAGAGGTTCACTTTGATACTAATCTCATGACATATGAAGTGGAAAAGGTAATGACAACCCACGCCAGTATTCTTGCCTGGAGAATCCCATGGACAGAGGAGCCTGATGGGCTACAAGCCCATAGATCACAAAGAGTCAGACACAACTGAACTGACTGAGCACACATATGAAGAACAAAGGGAAAAGCGGAAGCAGTAACAGATTTTCTTGGGCTCCAAAATCACTGAGGATGGTGACAGCAGCCATGAAATTAGAAGATGCTTACTCCTTGGAAGAAAAGCTATGACAAACCCAGATAGCATATTAAAAAGCAAAGAAATCACTTTGCCAATAAAATTCCACATAGTCAAAGCTATGTTTTTTCCAGCAGTCATGTACGGATGTGAGAACTGGACCATAAGGAAGGCGGAGCACCAAAGAACTGATGCCTTTGAACTGTGGTGTTGGAGAAGACTCTTGAGAGTCCCTTGGACAGCAAGGAGACCAAACCAGTCCATCCTAAAGAAAATCAACCCTGAATATTCATCGGAAGGACTGATGCTGAAGCTGAAACTCCAACACTTTGGCCACCTGATGAGAAAAGCTGACTCACTGGAAAATGCGGGGAAAGATCGAAGGTAAAGGAGAAGAGGGAGGCTGAGGATGAGATGATTAGATAGCATCACTGACTCGATGAACATGAATCTGAACAAACTGGGAGACAGTAAAAGACAGGGAAGCCTGACATGCTGCAGTCCACGGAGTCACAGAGAGTTGAACATAGCTTAGTGACAGAACAACAACATAATGAAGTAAATTCAGTGAAATGGCCTTTTGTTTTACACATACATAACACAGAAATTTATGTGGTTTCCTCAAGCCAGTCTTTATTCTTCTAATGTTTTGTTTACTTTCAATATCTACACCAACGGGCACATACACTATTCAGTGAAGAGATTTTTCCTAGACTTCTAGGCCAAAGGCCGATGTTACTTATGAAAAGTGAAAAGCCAAGGAGGGTCATGTAATTTTAGACTGAATAAAGATTCTCCCACCTAACAAAACTTGATTATCGACGCCAGAAGACTTTGAGAGACAATTCTCATGCCATTTGAAAAGGAACACTGAATTTTACACAATAGGAAACAATGAACAGATTACAGCTCTGCCTAATGGTGTTAAGGCACTAAAATTCTTCTGTTATAAATTTTAATTTGCTGAAGTATATAACTAGGACAGACCCTAATTCCAAGTTAAACTTAATTGAAAGTTGTTTTTAAAAACATGGCAGGAGAGATTTCTCTTTTTAGTGTTGCCAAACAGAACAGACTCTGGACATTTCTTCATTGTTCTTTCAGTCAAGTTAGACCATAATGAGAACCAGTCCTGTTGTTTTCTAACCCAACAGCTTAAATAAAATTTAAAATCTGGATTCTTTATTAAAATACATGAAAAAGGGCTTTTTCAAAGCTTGGCATTAAGGTATACATATTTATCCACAATAGAAAGTAACATACATATGTATAATATAACCCACAGACAAAATAATAGTATGCATCTGTCATTTATACTTGTGGATAAGGCAATTTTATTCCTTACAATAAGCTTTCTTGTATCAAAAAAAATTTTTTTTTCATTTGCTCAGTCATGTCTGACTCCCTGCAACCCCATGGACTGCAGCACAGCAGGCTTCCCTGTCCTTCACTAACTTCTGGAGTTTGTTCAAATTCATGTCCATTGAGTCAGTGATGCGATCCAACCATCTCATCCTCTGTTACCCTCCCCTCCACCACCCGTCCTCCTGATAAAAAATTATTTCAATACATCAATATGAAAAAAATCATAGTTAAAACATAAGGCTAAAATACTATGTAAATTAGGTCAGAAAATTTTACTAGAGACCCTTGTAACATGTCATTTAAAACTGTAATTGAATAAATATTCGTGTAATTGGTTTGTTACTCATCTCCTTCATTAGACTATAAACAAGGGTGCTGAAGTACTTGTTTTGAGGAATCACTGTTTACCTAGAGAGAGGGAAGAAAGGCAAGTAAGAACTAATATTTATTGTCTACCTACTACAGGTCAGCTCCTGTGCTATAGAAGCGTTCTTTCTTTTAATAATCACAACAGCTCTGGAGAGAAAGTATCAGAGTCTCCATTAAACAGCTGAAAAACTGAGATAAAAGAGGTTAAGAGACTTCTTCACAAGCAGAGCTAGGTCTAGGACTGGATCCCAATCCCGTACTTTTCCATTGGGCCACAGTGTAACCTTAGGGAAAGCAAAGATAAGCCTTTTACAAAGGACTGACTTTTGTTTTTATAAAACAGAAAACCAGTACTTTCTCCAGCCACCAACCAGTGGTTCATAAGCCTGACTGCTCATCTGAATTATCTGAGGAGCATTTAAAACATATCTGGGCCCCACAGCCAGAGACCCTGATTCAGAAGGTTTGGGGCAGGCATTTCTATTTTTAAAAATCTCTGTAGGTGAATTTGATGCTTTTTCAGGCTTGAAGTTCTGTTCTTTTCCAAGCCTACCAAACGTCCTATCCCTACCCTTTCCTAATAAACATCTTTCTGGTTGAAAGGGGAAGATTAAGAGTATATCTAACATCTACTGTACTCAAGTTCCAGGCATTGTGTAAAAGGGTTTCATATCTATTGCTTGCTGTTGTAGAGTTGCTAAGATTGCAACCCCATGGACTATAGCACACCAGGCTTCTCTGTCCGTGGGATTTTCCAGGCAAGAATATTGGAGTGGGTTGCCATTTCCTTCTCCAGGGGATCTTCCCGATTCAGCGATCAAACCCACATCTCCTGCACTGACCAGCAGATTCTTTACCGCTGAGCCCCCAGGGAAGCCCTCTCCTAACAATTACTAAAGCTTTATTACTAGGTTAATTTTGTCTAACTTCACCTTCCCTGCAAAGGAGTTTGCTCTCCAGAAGTTCTTCCTGTAAATTGCCTTCTGGCTGATCAGTTGCACCAGTCCAACAGGCAGACCAGACTGTTGGCTATGGGCCTGGCTTAGGCCCAGACTAGGGACCACTGTGATACCCACATCAACATGAAACTGGTTCGAAAAGTATGAGGTAAGAAAAGAAGATGATTGACGTGGTAAAGGAGCACAATACCTCTGCTCTGCCTTCTTGTCCATCTCATACCCAGAACATGAACTAGTCACATCCCTGAGTAAACATCTTACTGAACACACACACAGAAAATCTTTCATCTGGAGGAAAAGTTCTAAATCCACAACAGAACTATGCCCCAGAACACTGGTCTATTGAAAACAAACCTGGGAGAGTTGTAGGAAGGGGCAGGATATCAGAAACTAAGAATCTATGTGAATACCAGTTTTTACTAACTTATCAGACAGTCCTGGAGTTTTGGCTTTTTTTCTGACCTTATTAGGAAATGTACTTAAATTTTTTTCGGGCCAAGTCATCCTATTCCTGAGGCAGCCTTTTCTAGTTCAGATCCTAACCCTGGCTACTCTATTTCCTTGTCCCAACTTTCAGTGATATTGGCTTTTAGGGAATAGAGTGGGTGGAACTGAAGGTTAGGAGCAGTGACAGAGGAAGGATTATAAAGTAATTGTGTTTACTGCTGTGATCTTGCCTTGTTCGCTGGTTTGTGTGTCTTAAAATTTGTGGACTTGACCTTTTAGATGATGTGGAACCACTGGTGGTTTTTGAGAAGTGTGATAAAATGGAATCATCTGCTTGTAGTGGGTAATCCGGATTAATGAAGGGAGATGTGTGGAAACAGGTTATTGTTAGGATACAATGGAAGAAAAAGGTGACAGAATTTTTTAAGTCACGTTTTAAATGGAAGATGTATATATGTCAGCAATAGATATGCAGCTATCAGAACTGGTGAATAATTTTGGAGAGAATAAAATGAACTAAATTTGGGATAAAACCCATTTCAGATAATGGTGTTTGAGATAGCTACTGATACAGAACTGGAGCTTAATAGAGATGATATAAAGATAAATGCAGAGAAAAAGAGTTAAATTGTTGCATGGGGTCACATTGCCAAAGAAAAGAACATAGAGAACTGAACACCAAGAACCAAATAAACCCTGGGAACACCCACAGTTACCAGAATGGAAAGTGAAAAAAGGAGATTCGGATTTTAGTCAAAAAGCAGACATTAAAGAGTGACTCCTGTTAAACAAAACAAGAAGCGGTAACTGTTGCTTTGTTTTGACCCTGGAGTAAAGGCTCAAACAAGCTCCGGCATGCTCTGTTCACTGGCTGGTACCATACGAGAACATCACCCTAATGTTGCCTTTGAAAATTCATCTTCAAATGGGGATTTTTATACTTCATTAGCTAAATTTCCCCAAATGAGTCCTAAGCACTCTCACCTTGGGCTGAAACAAAATTGTATTTATCAATATGTTAAAAATGTGCACAGTAGGACAGGCAGTGCCTGAAATATAAGGGCTTAATAAACATATGTTAAAGGAATAATTGAGAGAATGTACACAACTACAATGCAGCACAAACTGGGTATAGAAGCTAGAGCACTGAACAAAATTCTACATGGCCATAATACTGCAGGAGCTGCCAAATAGATGAAACGATAAAGACTGAACAGATTTTCTAAGTAAAACCACTCTGATCCAATAAAGATTTAGCAGGGCTGTTGAATATGCATGACAAAAAAAACTGTGCCCTGTGGAAAATGCAGGTTAAACCTGGGCCAATGTTGCTATGCATGCGTGCTTAGTCACTCAGTCGTGTCGGACTCTTTGCGACCGCCCTTCTCCTCTGTCCATGGAAATTTCCAAACAAGAATACTGGAGTGGGTAGCCATTTCCTTCTCCAGGGGATCTTCCCAACGTAGGGATCAAACCTGCGTCTCCTGCATTAGTGGGCAGATTCTTTAGTACTGAGCCACCTGGGAAGTCCATAATGTTGCTATGCTATAATTTAAAGCCCAAGCTTTGCATGAGTATTTTCAGCATGTTATTGCTAGGAAATACAGGATACTTAGCCCTTTAGGCTCAGTACTGGGCAAGCCTTTTTAAAAGTACTGACTGGGCCCCGAATACATCTAGAGAGGATTTGGAAGGGATCCTAAGGACACTGATCAAAGAGATTAGAGGAATAAAAAATGATAAGAAAATTGGCCCCAAACAGAAAGACAAAGAAATGTGGTTTATTTAACCTAAGAAAGAGAAGGCTGATAAGCAAGTAACAGCCTTCAAGTATTTTGCCAATGTGGCGAGCAGCTGTTCCATTTTCCTGTAGGCAGGACAGGAGAGAATGAACTTCCGCAGTGGAGGAAGGCAGGCTGCAACCCTGGTCTTCCCCTAAGAGCTTCCTTCCGGAACTGCGGTGTACTATTTGAGAGGATCCTAACAGGCAGTGGCATTTCTTTCTCTTGTCCTTCTTTATCATGAACGTGCAGTTATATATCTGAACAACTGTCCAGGGGAAGGGGAGAAAAATCTATGAAGAGGCAAATCTTTTTCTAGCTTTATAGTTCTCAAAATCATCCCATATACACAGCCATCAAGAGATGCAAGAAGAAATCTTCTTGAGATTCTTATGATGGTGAATTCTGAACCTTAAACCATAAAAATATTTTTTAAAGAAAATTTTCCTGCTGTTTAGCTACACGTCTGCTCGGTGTATGTCCCATTGTGCCACTCAGAAAATTACTTTATCCAGTTATCTATATTCCTAGCCAAGGGTAAAAGGACACGCCACTTGACATTAGTCCACAAAATTGGAAATTTGGAGACTTTTTGAAAATAAGTTACAACTCTTCTGTAAAGAATTATTCAAATGTCAGTGTAAGCCTATAAAGCAAAGTGACTACATGGTGGCCTTTTTATTACTGTCCTGTTCCAATTCTTTTCTCTCTTAAAAGTAAAGGATCACTTTACATCAGGTTCCAAGCTCAGGAACATTTGGTTTCAGTCCATCCTTCGCTTTGAGTTTAGAAAATTACAAGGAACAAAATGAAAGAAGACTCCCATCTCTTTCTTGGATTCCAGAATTTCAGATTCATGAGTCATTAGACTTTTTGGATCACAGACTTAGTTTAACAAGAAGTCAAGGGAAGTCCTTTGTAGCTATTGTGTGATTCTGAAGGCAAGCGTGGTTTCAGAATAGAAGAATTACTGTTCAAATGATAAATTCACCCCTTCCTCCCTCACTATTGAGCCAGGACAATATATAAGGGGAATGGGTGAGTGGCAGGCTCATATCTCATTCAACCTGCATTTGCTTGTTAGATGGATGTCACTTGGAGGCTATGGTCACTCAGCTGTACTTTGGAAAAATGCTCTATCCTGGTTGAATAGCAGCTTCCTGAGATGTGCTAATCTTGCAATAATTTCTATTGGGCTTTGGCCCTGGTTTCTGTTTCAGCTTTTAAAATTCTATCTTCTGGTAATTTTTTACCATATATTATTTCTTCAAACTGATTAATTATAACATTAACAAGGTCTCTTGGCTTCTGTCCTCTTTCTTTGGTTTCAGGAAGTGTCTCTGAGGGTTTTCTGGCCCTGTTCAATCTGTTCTGTAACAGAATAGAACCTCAACTAGTCCATTTCATATATATGTTGTAATCTTTAAAAATTTTTATGTATTTGAGGCCCAATTTAGCAACAGAAAAACTTGTTTACTTTAATTCCTAGATCATATAGTTTAAGTATTGTACAGTATATAATATAATATACAACCATCAAATTGATGCCTTCAAGCTGTGGTGCTAGAGAAGACTCCTGAGAGTCCCTTGGACAGGAAGAAGATCAAACCAGTCAATCTTCAGGGAAATTAACCCTGAGTGCTCATTGGAAGGACTGATGCTGAAGCTGCAACTCCAGTATTTTGGTCATCTGATGAGCACAGCTGACTCACTGGAAAAGCCCCTGATGCTGGAAAAGGTTGAGGGCAGAAGGAGAAGAGGGCATCAGAGGATGAGATGGCTGAAGGGCATCACCAATGAATGGACATGAACTTGGGTAAACTCCGGGAGATGGTGAGACAGAGAGGCCTGGCGTGCTGCAGTCCGTGGGGTCACAAGGAGTCGGACACGATTGGGCAACAGACCAACAACAGTATAGAGTAACTAATGATATTTGTGGAATAGATGTGTGAACAAACGACCTATGTCCTAGTCAAGCTGCTGGCGATTTTCTGTTTTATAGAGTAGACCTGCTGGGCAAAATAATTTTACTCTGTTACCTATATTCTTAGGCAATTGTTAAAGAACACCCTATTATCTAGCAGCTATTGAAATTAAACAAAATTTAAAATTCAGTTCCTTAGTCACACTATGTCAAGTGCTCAAGAGCTAAACACGGCTGGTTTCAACCACATTGGACGGTGGAAATATAGAACATTTCTATCACCACAGAAAGTACTGTTGAATAGTACCAGATTAGACTACTTTCACATTTATCAGTACAATCCTGGCTGTCCACATAATCTTGTGCCAAACACTGGATGTATCTAACTTTTCAATCCACTTCAAGTACTAAAATCCCTTGCTCTAGTCTAAAGCAGATCATACCACAGTTTATTTTCCCAATCTGGCAACACAATAACAAGGAACATCTAAATGACACATAAAAATTGCAGCAAGGAGAAACTTCATTTGTCTAGTCATTTCAGGAGTGAAAGATGCTGCTGTGTGTGTGCATGTATGCGTGTATGTGTTTATATGTGTATGTATATAACAGATGCTAGAACCAAACAGTTAATTAATAATTAAATAGTTAATCTTTTCATCCTATATCCCAACCCAAATTCCCTACTGATCATCGCTGATATGAAATATATTATACAGAACAGAAGTAAACCTGTGAACCTCTTCTTACAACACAAAACTTTCTTCACATTTATAAAGAACATAAGACAGCCCTAAATAACTACAAGGAGAGCACCTAAATAATAATACAGTTCAGATGGCCGAATCCATGGCAATGCAGAAAGGCATTCAAAGCTAAGCGGAGAGTATTTTCCCTCAACAGGTTTTTAGCAGGCTTCATTTTTAATTTTAATTTTTTTAATTTATTTATTTTAATACAGAACTATGTTCACAAATAATGCTCCATGAATTTGCAATATCTATCTATATCTATATATACTCATCCACTTAATAGTATTCAAATTGATCTTGTGGTGAAGAAAATGATCCTCAGGCTTTGAGGTCACGAAATCTTACTAAATTAGATATTCAGGTTTGCTATTAGGATTTTATGATATTCAGCAACAAAGAAGAATAAATCAGTTCAAGTTTGTGCTAAAGAATATTACTTTTTATTTATTTGACTAGAGTTCTGCTGTTGGGTACAGCTAGGCTAGTAAAAACATTATATGGCCTGGTATATTTCACGGCAAATAGAAGGGGAAAAAGTGGAAGCAGCAACAGATTTTATTTTCTTGGGCTCTAAAATCATGGTAGATGGTGAATGGTAGATGAAACTAAAAGATATTTGCTCGTTGGATGGAAAGCTATAACAAACCTAGACAGCATATTAAAAAGCAGAGACATCACTTTGCCAACAAAGATCTGTATAGTCAAAGCTATGATTTTTCCAGTCATAATAAGAGACATAAGAGTTGGACCATAAAGAAGGCTGATCCCTGAAGAACTGATGACTTTGAATTGTGGTGCTGGAGAAGACTCTTGAGAGTTCCTTGGACTGCAAGGAGACCAAACCACTCAGTCCTAAAGGAAATCAACTCTGAATATTCATTGGAAGGACTAGTGCTGAAGCTGAAGCTCAAATACTCTAGTGCATATGTCTTCTCTCAGTAAGTAGGGTGCTTTTCTGTTTTGTTGATGGTTTCCTTCACTGTGCAGAATTTATGTAGCTCGATAGAGTCCCATTTGTTTATTCTTGCTTTCGTTTCCCTTGTCTTTGGAATCAGATCCACAAAAACATAGCTAAGACTGATGTCAGTAAGGTTACTGCTTATTTTATTTTCTAGAAATTTTATGGCTTCAGGCCTTACATCCAAATATTGAAGCCATTTTGAGTTAATTTTTGTGTATGGTTAAAGACAGTGGTTCTGTTTCATTCTTTTGCATGTGGCTGTCTAGTTTTCCCAATGAAATTTATTGAAGAGACTATTCATTCTCCATTGTATGTTCAGTGCTCCTTTGATATAAATTAATTGTCCATATATGTGTGGGTTTATTTTGGGGCTGTCAATTCTGTTCCACTGAAGGGTGTGTCTTTGTTTGGGCCAGTACCATATTGTTTTGATTACTATAGCTTTACAGTATGGTTTGAAATTAGGGAACATGATACCTCCAGCTTTGTTTTTCTTTCTCAAGATTATTTTGGCTGTTTGAGATCTTTTGACATTCCATACAAATTTTAGAATTATTTGTTCTAGTTCTGTGAAATACATCATTTTGAATTCAAATGAATTTTGAAGAGATGCATTGAATCTGTAGACTTGGGTAGTAGAAACATTTTAACAACATTGACTTTCCCAATACATGAACATGAAATATCCATTTATATGTGTCTTCAATTCATCAGTGTCTTTATAGTTTTCAGAGTACAAGTCTTTTACCTCCTTGGTTAAATTTATTCCTAGGTATTTTAAATGGCTTTATTTCTATTTCTAATAATAATTAGTGTCTAGAAATGCCATGGATTTCAGCATATTGATTTGGTATTCTGCAGCATTACTGAGCTCATTTATCAGTTATAGTAATGGAGTCTGTAGGGTTCCTTTAGGGTTTCAGTGGAGTCTTTCAGGTTTCTGTACACCATATCATGTTATCTGCGAATAGTTTTTACTTCTTCCTTTACAATTTGGATGACTTTTATTTCTTTTTCTTGCCTAAATGCTATGGCTAGGACATCCAAAACTATGTTGAAAGAAAGTGGTGAAAGTAGGCATTCTTATCTTGTTCCTGATAGTAGAAGAAAAGCTTTCAGCTTTTCACTGTTGAATATGATGTTAGCTATGGGTTTGTCATATATGGCCTTTATTATGTTGAAGTAAAATCTACCTGTTCCCACTTTGCTGAGAGTCTTTATCATAAGTGGATGTTGAATTTTCTCAGATGCTCTTTCTACACCTATTGAGATGATTGTACAGTTTTTATCCTTCATTTTGTTAATATATTGTGTTGATTGATTTGAAGATGCTGAACCATCCTGTACACCTGGAATAAATCTCACTTGACTGTAAGCTATGAACCTTTCAATGCATCACGGATTCAGTTTGTTGATATTTTGTAAAGACTTCCAATTTTCTTTATTTTTATTATTTTTGTTGTATCCTTGTCTGCTATTGATATTAGAGTAATTCTGGCTATATAAAATGTGTTTGGAAAGTTTTCCTCCTCTTTGATTTTTTGGAAAAGTTTGAGGATAGCTATTAAATCTTCTTTGAATGTTTTGTAGAATTTGTCAGTGAAACTGTATGGTCCTGGGCTTGTGTTTGCAGAGGGATTTTTTAATTTTGTTTCAACCTCCTTGTAAGTAATTGGTCTATTCTGATTTTCTAGTTCCTCAATATTCAGTCTTGGAAGATTGTATGATACTAGGAATTTGTCCATTTCTTCTGGGTTGTTCAATATGGTGATGTATAGTTATCCTCAGTAGTTTCTTAAGATCTTTTGTATTTCTGTGGTCAGTTTTAATTTGTCATCCATTCCTGATTTTATTTGAGTCCCCTCTCTTTTTTCTGGGTTAATCTAGTAACAGATTTGTTGGTTAATTCTTGTTCAGTCTTTTCAAAGAAACAGTTAATTTTATTGATCTTCTGTTGTTTTAGTCTCTATTTCATTTATTGTCTCTCAATCTTTATTATTTCCTTCCTTCCACTAATTTTTGGTTTTGCTTGCTCTACATTTTTGAATTTTTTCAATGAAAACTTAGATGATTCATTTGGGATTTTTCTTATTTCTTGAGGTAGGACTTATTGCTATGAACTTCTCTCCCGGAATCATTTTTACTGCATCTTATAGCTTTTGGTATGTCATATATCTATTTTCATTTGTTTCTAGGTGTTTCTGCTTTCTTCAATGACTGACTGGTTTTTTAGTGGCCTGTTGTTTAATCTCCACATTTTAGTGGGTTTTTTCCCCTTTTTTTTCTTGTGATTGATTTCTAGTTTCCTATCATCATGGTTGATATGATTTCAATCTTCTTAAAAAATACTGATCAATTGCAGGAATAATATCCATGTAAATATTATGTGAGGGTAAAATAATGTAAAAATATCATAATAGTGTTTTCCTACAGTTACTGCTCAATAAACAGCTGCTGCTGTTATTTATCTTATCTTATTACTATGCCATTCCAGGAGATAGAAGTGAAGAGAGATGAGTAAGCATAAATTTATAAAGTGCATTAGTTGGTGTGCAGGGTGAGAGGAGGGAAGTGAAAAGGGCAGAAATGAAGCTAGCTTGATTGAAACCAACAGTATTAGGTAAATAAAATGTTAAGTTTCTATGATTTAGAAAAAAAAATCTACCAACTCAGCATAGTACTTTTGGTTGATTCACACTGATCAGAAATTTTCAGTTACATATATTTTTCATCAATAAAACTGAGAAATTAAAATATGTTGATGATCTTCTATGTATATACAAATTTCTTACCAAATACATCTACAAGACTCTTCATAGGGACATTATTTGTAATAACGCTAACTGGAAAACTACTTCAATATTCATCAACAGTGAAATAGACAAAGTATTACACAATGTAATGCTACACATTAGTTAGAAAAAAATGATTTTAACCATATGTATCAGTAACTCTCACAGATAATGGTAAGTGAATGAAGCTAAATACACGTAAGAGCACATGCTGTTTCATTTTATTTAAAAGAAGCACATAACAGGGAAATAAAAAATCTAGAATTCAGGATAACAGCTACTGGGAAGATGGAAGAGTTAGTGACTGTAAGGGAATGCAACTGAGGCTTCTCAGAGCACTAATGTGCTCTATTTCTTAAAGGAGTGCTGTGTTCCTTCAAGGAAGGGTGTACGTTCCCTTTAGAAATTCTTCAAGATTTATACTTAACACGTGTATTTTTCTAGATGTATATCTCAATAAAAGTTTTTTTTTTTTTCCTTAAGGCAAGAAAAAAGATGGTGTTGATGATGACAATTTTATACCTGAACTCTTTCCAAATCTAGTCCCAGGAAACTCTGGAGGAGAAAGGAAGAAGGCTATACTAGTTGAATTACTTGAGAGTTTCAGCAGTAGAAAAATGTAACTAATATTCAAGAAATGGCTAATGAAGCAGAACTGTATGAAAACAAAGAATTTATATATTAAATGAATTCAAAACAAGCATCAGATGCCTTTACTTACTCTTATGTGACTCTAACTGGAAAAAAATGTATCACTGGAGATTAACCTGTGACTCTCACAATTAATAGAAGTGTCTGGCATCCACATAGGGCAAGACTGCCTCTGAGCCCAGAAGTTTGCTGATTTTGAAATAGATTTTAAGAAAGAACTTTATTTAAAAGAGTTGACTAGAAACAGCTGCACTTTGTTGTCAGAATAAAAATCCACAAGTATTCTAAGACTTCAAAAAAAATTCAACAAGCAATGTGGTGACCTCATTAACCCTTAGAAAAGACATTTCTGCCATGGCTATATTTGATCACCATTGCTCTCTCCTCAAAACCTCTTGTAATACCTGTCTTCAAAGATGCTTCCAGAAAAGTCTAAAGGAAGCAGAACTTGAAAGAAAGAACAAAATACTCTTTCAGTCCTAGTGAAAATCATGGCTAGTAAAACCTGATTTTTTTTCTCTTTTTTTAAAATAAGTTTTGAGCATATTCAGTTGCAGTTTTATCCTTAATAGGGCCTAAATATGGGTTGAGGCATTAAAAAAAAAAATCCAAAATAGAAAAATTGAGAAAGATTTAGGAGATAGTTTTAGACATTATCCTGTCATTTCCTTTGTTTTTGACATGAAGGAATGTACTTAACATATGTGGCTGTTGACTTAGGTTACTTAGGGAAATTATAACATTGTCTTGTTAAAAAATGTTTAAGAAAAAAAGGTAACTGGCCCTTTTTAATTATTTGGAATTACTTCTCCCCAAAAGGCGGTGGTCAAATAGGGTATCTTCCAGATTTATAACTTCATTTTGTTCTCTACTTGCATAAACAATATTGAGAGTATCTGTTTAATGGGGTGACACATTCTGTGCCCGCCAGAAAATGTAAGCTCTAAACCACAATGAAAGTAAACATAGTTTCAAGAGATTTAGAAATTGTTTCTACAAAGAGTAAGTGAGGTAGAGACTTGATAAATTAAAAATCAAAGGCAGACAAAAAATACCTCTAATTTTTAAGAGACAGAAAAAGAAGACCTTCAGGTTAGCTATTTTCTTATTATCTGCAAAACTGTGTGACTGTGTGAGTCTTGACTATACTTTGTGTCAGTAGAAGTTCAAATGCCTTCTTGTTGAATAACAACACTACCTTACAGTTTAAAAATTTTACAAAATTCTCTCACATGCAGCACTCACATTTTATACTACATATTAAAAATACTAGGAAAAAGAAAAATACTAGGAATTGGGAGCATAGGACAATATCAATTAAGGTGACCAAGAAGAATTCAGAAAACCACAGTGTGAACTCTAATCTGAAAACTCTTTAGAGACCATGAGTTCAAATTCATCACACTTCAAAATAAAGTACAGAACCCAGAGGTTTGGAATGAGAGCTTTTCCATGCAATAGAGTGACCACAAAAACTTCTCTTCTCTCCAGAGAGAAGCTTGGTCTCTTCTCTGCAGAACCCTCCAGTCACTATAGTATAAAGCTCACTATCTGGGTGAGCTATCTGCTTTTCCATCACATTGTCCCCAGCATCTAGGGCAACATCTAGAACTATAATGGTTACTCAAGTCAAATGTGTTGAATGAATTAATTTCTATAAATAACTTGCTTTTTAACATGAACACATCTAACACTTTTTTGAATCTAATTTCATGTTCATAACTTTAGTGCTAATGTAACATACTCAAAAATTGAAGTCATTCAAAATTAAGATTTTGAAGTAAATTTGTATTTACCTTTAAATGCCCATTAAACTATTATAATGTATCAAATGTTCATAATCTAATTTCTCAATCTTCACATTCCTTTATTCCATCAATAGATTTTTTTTAACCACGACTTATGGACAACATAATGCTATTATTTTAACAATATAAGCCACAAACTAACAAAGATGAGTTAAATTAGATACTTTCTACCAGAATAAAGCCAATATAATTTTAAATGTAAAGTTTATGGTTGTGCAAAAAGCATTCCAAGTAATTATCTGGTTTACAAAATATATTTTTTCCCCTAATTTGTGAAGTCTTTCTTTATTAACAACACATTTTTGCTAATAAAAAATGTAATTAAAAAATGCTTACAGAACTACTATGCTTGGCTCTGCTATCATGACTACTGAGAAACTATAAGATCACACATTCCTCCAGAAGTCAACAACAAGCATTTCATAAGCTATTACGGAGGCTATTTGGAAGAGCAATTGTCTTCAGGTTCACGTGAAAATTTTCCAAAACAAGGCATCCACTATCTCACTACTGGATGTGTTGACAATGAAGTATTACATTTTGTCAACAAACATGTAAGAACTAACAGATACAGAAAGTTATGTTGTTTCAAAAGTGATGTTTCTATATCAAGGTTATTACTATTGTAAATATTTTGAAAAGTACCCTTCCAGAATTGCTTTTAGAGAACACAGATCATTCTTTTGAATATCTGCAAGGATAGCAAATCTTTTCCCTTTGAAAGTGGAAAAAATAATTTTAGAGGAGTCAAAATGTATTCAGGCCATGGCTAGAGAATAGGTGTGTGTCTAGAAGAACATGTGGCTGCAATAGCAATTTGAAGAATTTTTCCAGGGTGGCTCCAAATTCTCAAATCCATTCTTATGTAGTTTCAAAAAATACTTTGTTTTAGCATTATTTGAAAGAATTGACTAGAACTTTATTTAAAAGAATTTTCCAAAAGCTTCAAAAAACATTTGGAGAATTGTGGAATAAGTACAAATTTCCAGAGGAATTCTCTCAAGGACAACATACATTTTTAAAATAAGTTATATATAAATAACTGAAAAACCAAGTCCCATTACTTTATAAGCATGCCATATAGAGTTTCTTCACATGTCAAATCTAGATCAAGCAATGTTTATGGTAAGTGAAAGTGGAGAGTGAAAAAGTTGGCTTAAAGCTCAACATTCAGAAAACGAAGATCATGGCATCCGGTCCCATCACTTCATGGGAAATAGATGGGGAAACAGTGTCAGACTTTATTTTTGGGGGTTCCAAAATCACTGCAGATGGTGACTGCAGCCATGAAATTAAAAGACGCTTACTCCTTGGAAGGTAAGTTATGACCAACCTAAATAGGCATATTCAAAAGCAGAGACATTACTTTGCCAACAAAGGTCCGTCTAGTCAAGGCTATGGTTTTTCCTGTGGTCATGTACAGATGTGAGAGTTGGACTGTGAAGAAGGCTGAGCGCCGAAGAATTGATGCTTTTGAACTGTGGTGTTGGAAAAGACTCCTGAGAGTCCCTTGGACTGCAAGGAGATCAATCAGTCCATTCTGAAGGAGATCAGTCCTGGGTGTTCTTTGGAAGGAATGATGCTAAAGCTGAAACTCCAGTACTTTGGCCACCTCATGCGAAGGGTTGACTCATTGGAAAAGACTCTGATGCTGGGAGGGATTGGGAACAGGAGGAGAAGGGGACGACAGAGGATGAGATAGCTGGATGGCATCACCGACTCGATGGATGTGAGTCTGAGTGAACTCTGGGAGTTGGTGATGGACAGGGAGGCCTGGTGTGCTGCGATTCATGGGGTCGCAAGGAGACAGACACAACTGAGCGACTGAACTGAACTGATGGTAATTTGCTGGAAAGCAGGATAATTTTCCACTTTCAGTCTGAAACTAAGTTTTAGAAACTACAGATTGCTCTCAGATGATCAGGAATCACATTCTCATATATTGTGGTCACTATAGGTCTCTTCTTACTGCATTTCTTAACAAGTTTGACATCAAAATTCTAGAATATGGTTTCAATTTAAAAATGCCACAATATAAGCCACAAACTAACAAAGATGAGTTAAATACCAGAATAAAGCCAATATAATTTTAAATGTAAAGTTTATGGTTGTGCAAAAAGCATTCCAAGTAATTATCTGGTTTACAAAATATAATTTTTTCCCTAATTTGTGAAGTTGTCACTTCTACCAGGTGTCACTTTTGCCAGGTGATAAAGCTGCTGACTGTGAAAACTATAGTCTGAGTATTTCGATTACACAGAGAGGGAATATCTACACTTGGTGAGCAGTTTCAGAATGTACTATAAATCAATACACAAACTGAATTCTTGGACTGAAAGTTTTCTAAATTGCAATGAAAAATTTAATACTTAAAAAAGAACCCACAAAGCTTCTTTGATAACAACTGAAAGGAACGACAAGTCTATGTACATAACAATCATTTGCTTCATGTTGGTTTTGGCAAATTACAGCTTTTCTCAATGAAAACAGATACTTGGCCATGTTCTGAAATTAAATGCTGAAACAGGATGAAACGTATCCTTGAATTCTCACATATCCTTTTTTATTAATAGGTAGCATGTCATAAAAATGACCAACTGTGGGTGCCTGACACATTCAACCCCTTTGGACTTCGACAAGTAGCAACAGAATAAGAAGCATGTGAAACCTTCTAGACTGTTCCAAGAACTAGTGTTGAGAACACACTGTACTATAATGCAACATAAATCAGGAAATCAGGTTGGGAAGATTATGTTTGCAAAAAGAAAACAATCATAACCTTTTTTCAGCTTGAGAAGACAACTGACCCTAACAGTGGCTCCCTCTTTAGCCTTATAATTTGTATATCGATATTCTGATCAAATCCGGGTGTAGGTCAAGTGACCCCTGAGAAAAGAGGAAATATCCTTGTTGATCAAACCAGTCAATCCTAAAGGAAATCAGTCCTAAATATTCACTGGAAGGACTGACGCTGAAACTCTAATACTTTGGCCACTTGATGCAAAGAACTGACTCATTGGAAAAGACCCTGATGCTGGGAAAGATTAAAGGCAGGAGGAGAAGGGGATGGCAGAAGATGAGATGGTTGGACAGCATCACCAACTCAATGGACATGAGTTTGAGCAAGCTCTGGAAGTTGGTGATGGACAGGGAGGCCTGGCGTGCTGCAGTCCATGGGGTCACAAAGAGTCGTACACACTGAGAGACTGAACTGAACTGATCCTTGTTGTGCCACTCCAGTCAACATATGGTATTAAGAACTTTCTGTGTTTGATGTTTACTTGAGGATACCTTATGGAGAAAGAAACCTCAGTGGCGGAAGTGTCTATTTGGTGAGAGTGGAGATTTGAGGGGCAGAGGTGTAAGAGGGATAGGATAATTAAATGGAACCCTCCATGGCTCACTCCAAGGACATGATGAGGCATTTCTGAGGGTGGTGGTAGGGGGGCTAACCTGGGGAGAGACCCTTTTGCATTTTGCTTGGGGAACAAATCATGTGACTATTAAAGCCTTTTCCCACTGAGTTTCTGTGGAAACAGTGAAAGTTGTTTGTTACAGTGAAAGTTGCTCAGTCGTGTTCGACTCTTTGAAACCCCATGGACTATACAGTCCATAGAGTTCTCCAGACCAGAACACTGGAGTGGGTAGCCTTTCCCTTCTCCATGGGATCTTCCCAATCCAGGAATAGAACCCAGGTCTCCTGCAGTGCAGGAGGATTCTTTACCAGCTGAGCCACAAGGAAAGCCCAAGAATACTAGAGTGCATGGCCTATCCCTTCTCCAGTGGATCTTCCCAACCCTGGAATTGAACAGGAGTCTCCTTCATTGCAGGTGGATTCTTCGCCAACTGAGCTGTCAGGGAAGCCCTGTTACAAGTTTCATTAAAGATGGATTCCTGTGACATAAAAATTCAAAGGTACAACGAAAGGAGAGCCAGCACATCAGATTAATGCAGGTTCCTTTTACAGCTGCCCCCTCTCTAAGTCCTTAAACACAGCATCTTGGAATCGGCTCTGGAACTTAAGCCTAAAGCTATGTTTGAACATGATTATTCTGTGTAGCAGGCACTGGAATTCTGGTGAGAATAGAAAGAAGTCCAAGGAGCCAAACACATGACTGGGAGTAAGAAGCGTGGATTCCCTGTTCCATTGTGCACTCATTAGGTGCACTTGAAAAAAATACACCCCAGTTTGCTTTCGTTTCTTCATCTGCAGAAACAACACGTACATCTTGTGGAGAGGGTGACATTCACAAATCCAGCACAAACTTTCTTCTGTCCATGTGCAATCTTACTTGGTGTGACACCAGTGACCTCACAGTGAGGCCTGGGTACGGGGCAGAAAAGGTTAAATGATTAATTTGCCAAATTCGATTGCTAGGAAGAGATGGGACGATTCCAGGCAGTATAAATCAGCTATGCATTTAGAAACTATTATCAGGAGCACCAGACAGCACAGCATGATGGTCTGCAAACCACAAGTGATGTCAAAGCTGCGAAGCTGCCGGGCTGCCAGAGGCTCAAGCATGAGGATAGATGCTAAAATTACTGCTGAAAAAGCATATTTGATTACAGAGGGACCCAAGAGCAGTAAAGCCCTTGGAAGGCTTCCCTCTGAGTTTTACAAGAAATAAAATAAGCAGCATCTCCAACTGTAATCGCAAAATATAATAAAAATGCTCTGAGCTCTCATAGGACTTGCAAGGACATCTCCCTTGAGTGATATAAAACCATTCCATTTCTAATACACAGTGATGAAGACAAAGTTACCCCCACATTGAGGCAAAGTCTAGTTCATGATACAAGCAACTCCATGATCAGTCTTTTAAAACTGTGATTTTAAAAGAGAATCAGTTCTAATGAGGTGGATGAAACTGGAACCTATTATACAGAGTGAAGTAAGCCAGAAAGAAAAACACTAATACAGTATACTAACGCATATATATGGAATTTAGAAAGATGGTAACAATAACCCAGTGTACGAGACAGAAATAGAGACACTGATGTATAGATCAGTCTTATGGACTCTGTGGGAGAGGGAGAGGGTGGGGAGATTTGGGAGAATGGCATTGAAACATGTATAATATCATGTATGAAACAAGTCGCCAGTCCAGGTTCGATGCATGATACTGGATGCTTGGGGCTGGTGCACTGGGACGACCCAGAGGGAGGCTATGGGGAGGGAGGAGGAGGAGGGTTCAGGATGGGGAGCATGGGTATACCTGTGGCGGATTCATTACGATGTTTGGCAAAACTAATACAATATTGTAAAGTTTAAAAATAAAATAAAATTTAAAAAATAAAAAAAAATAAATAAAAGAGATGGACTTATCCAAATTGACCCCAACCTGTGTATTCCCACCTCTCTGCTCTTTCTCTTTATCCTCAAGTCTCAGTTATACAATCCTTTTGCTCAATACTTCCAGGCTAATTCCTCACAACATTTGATGAACTAATGTGGCTGCCAGCTTTCCTCCAATATCCAGCATCCCTTCATCTTCTACCCTGTCCTCCATTCTCATTCCCAGCTTCCGGTATTCCCACCCTAGGTCTTGCCCAAGGTCTCTCTCTTACAACTTGTGAAGTGGAAAATTCAGACACTAATAACTGTCCGAAAGAAAGAAAAACCCTATAAGTGAAGAAATGCATTACAGAAATTAAAAAAAAAAAAAAACCTTTTAAAATTGGTTTTTAACCAGTTTCCATCTTGTTCTGAAACATCTTAAAGGTCACTTCATATTTTCTCTTTATATATTTTAAAATTCAGATGGTCCAGTAGGTCATCTAGTGGCTGCCTAGTACAATCCAAATTATATTTTTAAGAAATTGTATCTCATTAAAAAAAAAACACATAGGAGAAGAAGAAATTTAAATGTCTCTGGAAAAGCAAATCTAAAATTCCCAAAGACATCTATTTAAGATAAATAATCAGTTAAAAGTACTAATTACACACAAAAATGCTTTGTACATCTTATAAAATATTTGTAAATTAATCATAATAAAATGCAAGGCATGTCAACTGCAAAGATTGTGAATGGATTAAAATGACAACAGAAGGCATCTTAACCACTACAAGCTAATCTATGTAAGAATCAGTTCCTAATACAGGTCTTGGTGGCCAATTGATTATATGAAATCTGAATGACCAAAAAGGATTTAAAATCCCTCAAATAAAATATATATTATTGAATATTTGTTTTGAGACACCATAAGAGTTTTGATTTTAATTAAAGTTATGGAATATTTACAGTGTGATTATGGAAATAACATTTTATTCAAAATACCTATTTTCTGTTAAGTCTGAAAAATTTCAGGCAAAACAGTCAGCGAAAAATCTGACAAGATTTGTCTAATTATTTTGCTATCAAACAAAAAGTTTCAACTTACAAGAATCTTTTCAAGGTTCTTCAGTATTCTGACAATCCAGAAATGAGTTCAACTGAAAATGTCAAGTGCGGCATATAAATAAACAACTCTGAGAAGAATGGATGTTCTGTTTTGCTTAATTTTGAAATAACAGTCATGGGTGCCTAAGTGACATACACCACTCCATGAGACAGGGCTTCCATTCCTTAAGTATACTTACATGGATGGTGACTTTTCAGTCTTCATTCATGATTTAAGTGGGAAATATCACCATGGAAAAGATACTCATACAAAAGGCAGAATTTTGTTTTGAGTTTAATTTTTTTAAAATAAAAATTTGAACAAGAGCATGCTGTTTGTGATGTAAAGTGCAGAATGCAGAAATAACATTCCAATCTTAGATCCTACCCAATTCTGGAATAATTCCCACTTGGTAGGAACACTCTAGGGTGTGCTATCCTGGACATCTCTGCTTTGGAGGTTCTCTAGCATTAGCATTTCATCTGATAACGTCCTTTGAACATCACCATCTAACTGTAAAAGCTCCCTTCTTAGCTACGGCTATGCTTCCCAATTCACTGCTTCTCAGGCATTTCACGACATAATCTCTATTTTAAATGTATTAAACCACTAAGAAATAGAGGAAAACAATAGAATAGGAAAGACTAGAGATCTCTTCAAGAAAATTAGAGATAACGAGGGAACATTTCATGCAAAGATGGGCACAATAAAGGATAGAAATGTTGCGGACCTGACAGAAGCAGAAGATATTAAGAAGAGGTGGCAAGAATACACAGAAGAACTATACAAAAAAGATCTTAATGACCCAGATAACCATGATGGTGTGATTACTCACCTAGAGCCAGATATTCTTGAATGTGAAGTCAAGTGGGCCTTAGGAAGCATCACTACAAAGTTAGTAGAGGTGCCACAAGGAGATCAAATCAGTCAATCCTAAAGGAAGTCAGTCCTGAATATTCATTGGAAGGACTGGTGCTAAAGCTGAAGCTCCAAAGAGCCTCTTGATGAAAGTGAAAGAGAAGAGTGAAAAAGTTGGCTTAAAACTCAACATTCAGAAAACTAAGATCAGGGCATCTGGTCCCATCACTTCATGGAAAATAGATGGGGAAACAGTGGAAACAGTGACAGACTATTTTCTTGGGGTCCAAAATTACTGCAGATGGTGACTGCAGCCATGAAATGCTTGTTCCTTGGAAGAAACATTATGACCAAACTAGACAGCATATTAAAAAGCAGAGACATTATTTTGCCAGCAAAGGTCCATCTAGTCAAAGCTATGGTTTTTCCAGTAGTCATGTATGGATGGAGAAGGAAATGGCAACCTACTCCAGTATTCTTGCCTGGAGAATCCCAGGGATGGAGGAGCCTGGTTGGCTGCCGTCAATGGGGGTCCAAAGAGTCGGACACGACCGATGCGACTGAGCAGCAGCAGCAGCAGCATGTATGGATGTGAGAATTGGACTACAAAGAAAGCTGAGTGCGGAAGAATTGATGCTTTTGAACTGTAGTGTTGGAGAAGGCTCTTGAGAGTCCCTTGGACTGCAAGTTCCAACCAGTCAGTCCTAAAGGAAATCAGTCCTGAATATTCATTGGAATGACTGATGTTGAAGCTGAAACTCCAATATTTTGGTCACCTGATGCGAAGAACTGACTCATTTGAAAAGACCCTGATGCTAGGAAAGATTGAAGGTGGGAGGAGAAGGGGACGACAGAGGATGAGATGGTTGGATGGCATCACCAACTCAATGGACATGAGTCTGAGTAAAATCCAGGAGTTGGTGATGGACAGGGAGGCCTGGCATGCTGCAGTCCATGGGGTGACAGAGAATCAGATGCTGCTGAGCGACTGAACTGAACTGAACTGATGCAAAGAACTGACTCATTGGAAAAGACCCTGCCAGGCTCCTCTGTCCAAGGGGATTCTCTAGGCAAGAATGCTGGAGTGGGTTACCATTTCCTTCTCCAGGGTATCTTCCCGACCCAGGAATCGAACCCTGGTGATTTGATATGTTGCAGGCAGATTTTTTACCAACTGAGCTATGAAAGAAGCCCACTTTAGTTCCTAGAAACTTCATTTTGTCAATAACATCAGTTTTTGTAAGTTTCTGCCATAATATATCTATCTAAAACCATAGCTAATTAAAGGCAATATAAGATTTGCTGTTTCAGGTGGAAAACTATCCAAAAGGATATGCTTTGATTAATTAGAATTTTTAAATAAAAAATTTCTTTATCGGGAGTATTAATGAACGATAATAGTTAGCTAAGATGATCATTCTGGGGTATATCAAAAATCTGAATCACTTATTCAATAAATAATTATTAAATAAAATTTTATGTGTATGGTCATGTGAAATGAAACACTGTAAATTTGGGAGTCATATTAAGAAAAAATCTATATGATAAGTACAATGCCATTGAATAATAAAGAATGGATAATATATTTAATACTTATATATTTTAATGGTAGAAAAGTTCTGCAATTACTTCCACATTAAGAATGATAACTAAAATAAGTATATGTCTGTAGCATATTCATATTAACAGATGAAATTTCATATTCACTTTTTATATACCTATTGTGAAGTCATTTGCAAACACAAAAGACTGTTTTGACAATGTTGTCTGGTCAGAACATTTTAAATTATTATAAAAGGAAAAAACATGCTTTGCTGATCTTTTCACCTACTTGAACCAGATATGAAAAGAATAAAATCCTAAAATAAATAGTGGTGAATTTTAAAAACTCTAAACAGTTAAAGACAGAGTTCACTGATTTATGTTGAGAGCAATTAAGCAAAATAATTAATCATTGCCTTTGTTTTTATTGCAAATAGACAGTTTTTATTACTTTTATGTAAGAAATAAAGAATAAATCAATGAACACCACCACTAAAGAAACTTCTGATAATTTTAGTGGTTAAAAATAGTTGATTATTAGCTTCATATTAGGGATAAATAGAAATGTTATAATCTAATCCATGATTCAGAAAATTTACGCCATATGTCAATGATTAAACAAGAAATTATCCTGGCAAGGAAGTTAAAATCTTTCTTAACTAGTCATAAATTTACTATTAAGCAGGCTAAATAAAATTTCAGGATAATAAGTATTAGAAAATCCAACAATATTACTTCAAAGGCAGCAAGAATTTTCAAACAATAAACTGATTTCTTACCAAGAACCAAGACAATGGTTAGACAATAGAAGTACCATGTAAATGACAAGAAAAGAATTATGGACGGATTATGGTGGACCAACAACAGATGTCTAATAAATACTTAGGGAACTACATTTTTTGTATGTGTCTATGTGCATTAGTGTGTTAAGAATGAAAGTTTGAAGAGAAGTGAGTGTGAACTTTTTCATTTTATAATTCTGAACCAATGGTCTTGCAGGGGATTTAAGGACCTTGTGATAATCAAGATATCAAGTCCTTAGTTTAAAACTTCCTTTTCCTATTTACTTTGAAATTGTTTCCCTCTTTTTCACATTGGTTTATGAGAACACTAACAACTCAAGTACATGATCACTGAACTCAAAGAGGAAGCAGACCATGAAAGGGCTTCCATCTGCCTGTCCTGGCATGTGCATACTGGTGTGCTATCTTGAACTTTATGAATTTAACATTCCTAGCCATTTCCAAGTGAATTGCTCAAAAGTTCATTTTAACAAGTTAGGCTATCAGTACTTGACCTAGCAAAACTGGAAGGATATAAGGATTATTTATTCCAAAATTTTAGAGAAAGCAGTCAACTGGAATTATTTATGAGAGAGAAGAGGCAAATTCCTTAAATTCCTACATTGAAGTGAATATAATGCTCAATATATCATTCTCAAATGAGAATGAGCTAGTTTCATTAAAAAACATTATTGTTAATGAAAATAATTACTGGGTATTTCTCTTGCTGCTGTAACCAATTGCCACAAATGTCTCCAAAAGCTAAAATATATTTATCAATACACTCCCTAATCCCAGTATCCACAAAACATTTCTGGAATTTCTTGGCATAATCTCCATTTCAGATTTTGTGACATTGAAGAAAATGTTTCTTATTACTTTCCAACCATATTTTATTTATGACCCAAAACTAGCTGCCCCTGGCTTGGAAAACTGCACTTTACTTAGTCATCAGTCAAGACTGAGTGCTTATCTTGCAGTAGCAAAGAGCGATGCCCTACTACCTCATAAGGTAACATGCATGTATGCATGCATGCTAAGTTGCTTCAGTCGTGTCAGACTCTTTGCAACCCAGTGGACTGTAGCCCACCAGGCTCCTCTGTCCATGGGATTCTCCAGGCAAGAATACTAGAGTGGGTTGCCATGCCCTCCTCCAAGGGATCTTCCCAACCCAGGAATCAAAACTCCATATCTCTTACACCTCCTGCATTGGCAGGTGGATTGGCGCTTTACCACTAGCGCCAGCTTGGAAGACCCATAAGGTAACATAAGAGTAGGCAAAACTACAATTGTGAAAGAAGAATTCCTGGTGAAAATGTTTGAGGAGGTAGCATCACTACAAGTCCTCCATTAACTAATTTAAAAGATAAGCTAAGTAAATTTTTAAAAATTGTGTAGTTACACATCATAACTAGTTGGATTACATTTTTACATCATTATAAATATATCCCTACAGACTTATGAGAACTTTATGTATTTTTAAAAGTCTACACATACAAAGATCAACAGATAATAAAAGCATTCATTTAACACACATGTAGTATCTAGCATTCTGCTAGGCTTCCAAATGCAAGAATGAAGGCACACTCCTTGGCTATCAAAAAGTGCCGTATTAATAGCATCAATCATGCATTAAGATATGCTTTTTCAGAGTCATTAATAAGGAGGGTGAACTGATACACCTAAATGTATGGCATAAGATACTGGCAGCACTGAATGATTAGATTCAGTATATTCAATTAATAGTTTGTACTCAGTGTGAAAAATCCCACAGCATGCTCCCATACATACTGAATCACAAGAACAAGTCAGAGCTTTTGTCACATAGTTGAAGCTTGATACTATTTCATCTCCTAAAACTTGGTCCCATGTATATCAAAATTAAAAAAGCCCATCATGTAAAGATATATT
Source organism: Bos taurus (assembly GCF_002263795.3). Classification (NCBI taxonomy): domain Eukaryota; kingdom Metazoa; phylum Chordata; class Mammalia; order Artiodactyla; family Bovidae; genus Bos; species Bos taurus. The sequence continues at coordinate 10,135,740 of NC_037353.1, forward strand.
TGAAAAATAACTAAGGCACCTACTTAATTTTTTTCATAATACAAATAGGAGAACTAAAAAAAAAAATCTTGTTTAGATGAGAAAAATGGAAGGCAGTGAAAAAGCAGTGTAGGAGAGATGAATTTAAAGAGGTAGAGAAATGTCACTCTAGAGTAAATGTTACATTTACTGAGCAACGGATTTACAAAATCAGTGAATGTTTGGTCCTCAAAGAACCTTCATTGTTGTTCAGTCGCTAACTCGTATCTGACCTTTTGTGACCCCATGGATTGTAGCACATCATAATTCCCTGTCCTTCACTATCTCCCAGAGTTTGCTCAAACACACGTCCATTGAGTCAGTGATGCTGTCTCATCTTCTGTCCCCTCCTTTTCCTTTTGCCTTCAGTCTTTCCCAGCATTAGGGTCTTTCCAACGAGTCAGCTCTTTACATCAGGTGGCCAAAGCACTGAAGCTTCGGCTTCAGCATCAGTCCTTCCAATGAATATCAGGGTTGATTTCCTTTAGGATTGATTGGTTTGCTCTCCTTGCAGTCCAAGGGCCTCTCAAGAGTCTTCTCCAGCACCACAGTTTGAAAGCATCAATTCTTTGGCACTCAGCCTTCTTTGTGTTCCAACTCTCACATCTGTACATGATTACTGGAAGAACCATAGCTTTGACTATATGGACCTTTGTCAGCAAAGTGATGTTTCTGCTTCTTAATATGCTGTCTAGGTTTGTCATAGCTTTCCTGCAAGGAGAAAGCATCTTTTATTTTCATGGCTACAGTCACCTTCTGCAGTGATTTTGGAGCCCAAGAAAATAAAATCTGTCAGTGCTTCCCCCTTCCCCCTATTTGCCATGAAATGATGGGACTGGATGCCATAATTTTAGTTTTTTTTAATGTTGAGTTACAAGCCAGCTTTTTCACCTTCCTCAAGAGGCTCTTCAGGTCCTTTTCACTTTTTGCCATTCGAGTGGTATCATCTATATATCTGAGATGAGATATGCAGATATGAGGTGAGAACGTTAAACATCATTTATCCCAATCCTATCATATCATGCTTAAGGAGACTGCGGCCCAGAAAGAGAAATGGTGGTTTGTTTTGTTTGTACAATCACGAATCGAAATCCAGTTTTTAAACTTCTCCATGGATTAAAACATTATCAGATTTAAAAACAACTAATATTGAAACTCTTGAGGAAAGTAAAAGCAGAGAGAGAAAAAAGTTGGCTTAAAACTCAACATTCAGAAAACTAAGATCAGGGCATCCAGTCCCATTACTTCATGGCAAATAGATGGGGAACAATGGAAACAGTGACAGACTTGATTTTCTTGGGCTCCAAAATCACCTTGGATGGTGACTGCAGCCATGAAATTAAAAGACGCTTGCTCTTTGGAAGAAAAGCTATGACCAACCTAGACAGCATATTAAAAAGCAGAGACATTACTTTACCGACAAAGGGCCAAATAGTCTAAGTTGTGATTTTTCTAGTAGTCATGTATGGATGTGAGAGTTGGACCATAAGGAAAGTTGAGTGCTGAAGAACGGATTCATTTGAACTGTGGTGTTGGAGAAGACTCTTGAGAGTACCTTGGACAGCAAGGAGATCAAATCAGTCAATCCTAGAGGAAATCAATCCTGAATATTCATTGGAAGGACTGATGCTGAAGCTGAAGCTCCAATACTTCGGCCACTTGATGAGAAGAACTGACTCACTGGAAAAGACGCTGATGCTGGGAAAGATTGAAGGCAGGAGGAGAAGGGGATGGCAGAGGTTGAGATGGTTGGATGGCATCACTGACTTGATGGGCATGAGTTTGAGCAGGCTCCAGGAGTTGGTGATGGACAAGGAGGCCTGGCGTGCTGCGGTCCATGGGGTCGTAAAGAGTCAGACATGACTGAGTGCCTGAACTGAACTAAATACTGAAACTTACTATTGTTAGAGTTGGTACTAAACTCATGAGTTGCTTCAGAATATTAATGTATCCAAATAACAATGTCTTTAAATTCCATTCCTCCCTCGTTATAATATCTACAGTCACACCCAAACCTACCCATCCAACCTCACGTCCACACACACAATTCCCAAACCTTTTTTTGGTTTTTGCTATTTTGCTATTGGTTGTTGCTTTAGATACACATTTTTGCAAATGGAAGAAAAGCCTTACCTACATTTCCGCTATATTTCATTTAGTGATTGTATTGTATAAGTAGAATTGCTTATAGAAATAAAAATTATTTGTTTGTAAAAGTTCAAAGAATCATTCAGCTAGTCATCAAAAATACAGCAGTGTGCTTTTCTTTAATGACAGTGCAGTGAAGGAAGAGGATAAGCAGAGAATTCTTTTTTCCTTTGGTACCTGATTTTTTTCCCTTCAACACAATGTAGGTGCACAATAGGTGATGAGACAGTTGAAGCTAAAGAGAGTGCTAAATTGAAGAAGTCGTAACTTTCTCATAGTTGTCCACAGGGTGTGATCAGGCACACTGGAGATTTTATCATTCAATTCATTCATTCATTCAAGAAACACTAGTTGGGGCAATGTAAGGTGGTAGAAATAGTGTAAGACTCAAGAAACTCAAGTTTAATGGATAAAAAAGACAAACTAAACATAATCTTAAAAAACTGAATCCTGGTTTAAATACAAGCCTTTTTCTTTCCTCCTCCAAAATCTAATGTATTCAGGAAAGGTGCAAGCTTGTTAACTAAGGTGTTTGTAAACAACAATGAGCTATTTCTCTCTCACTCACCCACATTAACATTTTCTAAACATGATTCTGTTCATACTCTATGAACTCATGTTCAAATAATTCACATTTCAAACAGCGATCACCCACCGCCCCCCACCCCCACCCCAACCCCCCAACACACACACTTGTTCTCTTACAGAATCATTTTGGATTAGATTTTAGACTGAGAAGTGATCTTGGAGTTTTAGAGTTCAATGGTCTCATTTTACAGAGGGGAAAAATGAAACCCAGATAGATGGGCATTCTCCCAAAGTAACCATTTAGAAGCTAATATTCAGAATTCGACATAGAATTCTCATTATTCTAATTCAATTTAAGAGTTTGTTCAATTTCTCCATGGAAAATACACACCCATAAGTTCCTCTTTCTCAAATCAGGAACTCTTGCTACACTGAACCCAGAAGGCAATGGCTCAACAACTGAGCCCCAGGGGTCAGCTGTACCTCTCCCTAATTGCATCATCTCTTCATGCCTGATGTCCTCAGGTTACAAGGGACCACAAAGTACTAAAGATAGAGAACTACTCTACCTAAGTAATCACAGACTGTTGTTGGTCAATGTTTACCACTTATGATTAAATAAAAGTCAAAATATCAAAACAAATCTTTTAATAAAAATCAAAGTGATAAATTTTTATCAAAATTTTAAAAATCTTTCTGAAAGCCTAAAGAAGGAAAGTATTCCCCTCAGTATATTCTCCCCATTCCTCTCTTTTAAAGAAATCTTTCAGAAGATACAGAAAAATCAACTGATGCAGATGGTAGGATCTGAGAACTACCAGGGGAACTCTGGTCTGTCCACAGACTATCAGTCATACTTACTTATAAAAATTCAGATTTTATATCTTATTTTGTTAATGACAGCATTGGGCATCCAGATTTTGAGAGTTTGAGACTGGGTTCAAATGAAAACTTCTACTGCTTATGATCATAAGGCACATCCATTTTTTAAAAAAATAAAGTATTTAGACTTAGAAGGGATCTTGGGGGAAAAATGTGGTAGTAAGATAATGATTGGTTTTGGAGTAAGTATTTCGTCCTTCAAGGTAGCTAATTTCATAGCTTTAGAAAGTAATTTTTAGGAGACGGTGGTACAAATAGAGAGAGTAGCATTGAAACATATATATTGCCATAGGTAAAACAGATAGCCAGTGGGAATTTGCTGTATTGTACTGTATGCAGGGAGCTTAAATCTTGTGCTCTGTGACAACCTAGAGGGGTGAGATGGGGTAGGAGGTGGGAGGGAGGTTCAAGAGGGAGGGGGACATACGCATGCCTATGGCTTATTCATGTTGATGTATGGCAGAAACCAACATAATATTATAAAGCGATTATCCTCCAATTGAAAATAAATACTTAAAAAAAAAAGACAAATTCAGCTTGCAAAGAAAGAAAAGATTTTTTTGTAAATCTCCCTGGTCTTCTCTTATATGGAAGGGATAATAATACTACATTGTTTAAGGATTATTAGCTAAACATATAAAATATCTAGCACATAAAAAATAATAACAAATTGGAGCTATTTCTATTTACTTTAGTTTTAAATTCCCAACTGGCTATGTGCTTGAAGAATGGATAACAGCAAGGGAATGAAAGGGAAATAAACCTTAGCAATAAGTGCCAGACATGTGACAAATGCAAGTTAAGCAACAGTAGTAGCTGTTTCCTTTCACTAACCACTGATCATATGCCAGCAATTTATTAGGAGATTTAATACATTATTTTATTTAATCTCCCCAAATGCCCTGATGAGACAGGAATTATCACCTCCATTGTATAGAAAAGGAATCGGGGAGTCAGAGAAGTTAAGTAATGTGCCCAAGAACACATAGATAATAAGCAACAGAGCCAAAGTAGGAAGAAGGGCAGAAGAAATGGCCTGAAGTTGCTCTTAAGCTTAATCATACATAAAAAAAAATATTTCAGAAGCAAATAGAAGATATATGCAACAAACACATACACATCTTCCCACTATGAGCACCTTAAGAACTGGGGCCAGGGTTCATTAACCCAGGTGAACTCAGAATCTGGGGCAATTCCTGGAATACAGTGAGTGCTCATTAGATATATGTGTATGATAATTAATTGGAAAACAATTGGCAATGGGGGCAATAAGATATCACATTCTGTCAACGCAAAGTCTTTGTGATGACAGTAAATATAAAAGATTGTGTAGTGAGAACATTCATGCAGAAAGACAATAGTCACAAACTAAAAATATCTTTACATATCTACTGTCTGATAATACTAATGTCTGTTCATAGAGCTTTCACTTCATTATGTTATTATATAAAGAGTTCAATCACTATGAGTAGTATTATCTTAAAATGTGAAGGACAATGAGGAGGATACACACATTCACAGATACACACATCTGTATTTTGGGGATGACCTAAAATTTACTCCATTGTATATGAGGGAAAAATATAAATGAAAGAAAACTCTCTTTGAAAGCTTAAAAAAATGAAACAAAAGCTTAATTCTTTCATTCAAATAATATCTATAATTTAAAGTCATGACAAGATAAATTCACAGTTACGTTAGAATCGTGCAATTACATGTGCACAAGTGAAAGCTCAGTGATGGGATAGCTCGCTCTTTGGGAGGGAGGGAGTAGAATGGGAGTATTATGAAAACAAAGAGTACCTTGGTCCATCAGAATTTTCAAAGAAAATAACCCTTTGGCCAGACCATAATTCCCCATAGAAACAACCTACATAGAGTCACATACAGTGACTAAATTATGTTTATGCTTTTATTAAGCAACAGAGCTCATTCTGACAATTTATCTACTAAGACTCATGCCAGAAAACTGCTTATTCATTTTCTATATTCTGTTTGGAAAACAAAACATGACACATAACAATATAAAAGAAAACTATAATCCCGAGACGCATGTGCAGTCACTGTACAAAAGTGTTCTAAATTGTCTTAGGCCTGTGGCATTGGCTTTCCAAACAGCATTTAAACACTGCCACATGCTGTTCATCTGTGTGTCTTGCAGCCTGTGGCACCGGCCTGACCTCGACAGAATGAATCGTGCACCAAATTAATGAAGCTATTAACTCTTCAAAGGAAACTTCCCTGGTGGCTCAGATAGTAAAGAATCTGCCTGCAATGCAGGTAACCCAGGTTGGATCCCTGGGTTGGGAAGATGCCCTGGAGAAGGGAATGGCTACCCACTCCAGTATTCTTGCCTGAAGAATTCCATGGACAGAGGAGCCAGGTGGGCTACAGTCCATGGGGCTGCAAACTGTCGGACACAAGTGAGTGACTTAACACTTTCACTTCACACTTAACTCCTCAAAAGGACCAACCAGTCTTGAAAAAGGGAAGTATAAAAATCTTGAGAATTAAATAATTCCTTAAGAATTAGTAATTTCTAATAATGCCATTTTCAGCAACATGGATGGACCTGGAGGAGTGTCATACTGAGTGCAGTCAAGTCAGAGCAGGAGAAAAATGGTATGCCGTCCCATATATGTGGAGTCTAAAAGGAAATGATGCAAATAAACGTACTGACAAAACAGAAAGACTCACAGGCTAGAAAATGAACTTATGGTTGCCAGGATGAAGGGATAGTTAGGGGGTTTCGGACAGTTATGTACACAGTGCTATATTTAAAATGGATAAGCAACAAGGACCTACTGTATAGCACATGGAACTCTGCTCAGTGTTATGTGGCAGCCTGGGTGGGAGAAGCTTTGGGGGAGAATGGATATGTATGGCTGAGTGCCTTTGCTGTTCACCTGAAACTATCATAATACTGTTGATTCACTATACCCTGCTGCTGCTGCTGCTGCTGCTGCTAAGTCGCTTCAGTCGTGTCCGACTCTGTGCGACCCCATGGACGGCAGCCCACCAGGGTCCCCCGTCTCTGGGATTCTCCAGGCAAGAACATTGGAGTGGGTTGCCATTTCCTTCTCCAATGCAGGAAAGTGAAAAGTGAAAGTGAAGTCACTCAGTCGTGTCCGACTCTCAGCGACCCCATGGACTGCAGCCCACCAGGCTCCTCCATCTATGGGATTTTCCAGGCAAGAGTACTGGAGTGGGGTGCCATTGCCTTCTCCACACTATACCCTAATACAAAATAAAAAGTCTTTAAAAAAAGGAATTAGTAATTTCTAATTAAGATGAAGCACACAGTTATAGTCATGACACAGCAGTCTCTGTGAGCACACTCTTCAGTTAAACATATTTTACATATAACATACTGAATTTACTAATGTGCTTGAATTTTTATTTTACAAATTTCATCATAATCTCTCTTTATCAGTGTTGTATGTGATACTACATAGGAACCACATTCTCTAAAAACATTAGTTTGAGTGTATCTTTTGTAGTCTACAGCAAATTACATACACTTGTTCTAAAAGTAGTGTAACATCCAGATGCTTGTAATGTACCTCAAGGCAGGAATCATGCTGTATTCAGTTTTGTTCTTTCCACGGCTGATGTAAGAGGAGATACTGAGAAAATACTTATTAAATTAATAAACAGATGAATGAATAAGCATAGTTTAAAAGTTTGGGAATTTATAGAGAATGACTACCACATCCTCAAAGAAACTACCACTGACTTCTTGTTTCCTTTTTATGAAAGTAATATAGATGGAAAGAGATTCAAGCTAGTTGTTATTTTCACATCTTCTTCCCATATTCAGCAACAGTATCAACTAAAACAAAGACACTAAAGATCTTCATTGATTTTTGTTATTTTGATCAGAAAAGTTGAACCAAGTTGTGCCATTCTTAAATTCTTATCTAAAGGCCTTAAATTTTTGTTTTTTTAAACTTAAGTTTGTATTGGGGTATAGCCCATTAACAAACAATGTGATGGTTTCAGGTGAACAGCAAAGGGACTCAGCCATATATAAACATGTATCCATCCTGCTTCAAACTCTCCACCCATCCAGGCTGCCACATAACATTGAGCAGCATTCCCTGAGCTATACTGTAGGTCCTTGTTGGTTATCCATTTTAAATATAGCGGTGTGTCCATGTCCATTCCAATCTATCCCTTCCCCTCATCCTTCTACCTGGTAAAGGCCTTAATTTTACTAAAAATCAAGTATAAGACATTCCAATTAAAAACATGTCAGTGGTAAAAGGAAAAAATGTTAAGTGGCATGCAGCATAAACTCAGTATTCACTCACTTTAGTCATTTATTCAGTGATTCAAATACTTAAAATATCTAATGTCTTTAGAGGAGATAAAGTGCTGAAGGGAAAAAGTACTGGTTGGGCTCATTTCTAAACTCATAATCACTGGGTCTGAGTGGATCTTAGTGCTGCCTAACAACCCTACTTCACTCTGCTCAATCCATTTCTCTAGGTGACTATGATCATACCTCTCTTCTCCCTTTAAACCTTCGAAACCTCCTGCCTCTCCTCAATAACAGCTGATGGTTCTGCTTCCTGTTTCATTGAGAAACAAATCAATAAGAAAATGACTTCCACAGGCTCTCATTTCCAAAGACATCTTCCTGTCCCCACATATGCGTGTATGCTCTGCTTCCCTCCTGTTATTCTGGGAGAACTGGGGCTCCCATCTAAGGCCCCATCCTATATCTCCTACTCAAGACCATGACTCCTGTCACTGTCCAGTCTGGGTCTACAACATCAATTTTCCCCTTTCTATTATATTCTTTCCATCAGTAATGACCATGTCATAATACATCCCATCTTAAAACATACAAAACAATGAAAACATGATACAACCTCCTCCTCCAGCTACCAGTCCAATTCTTTGCCCCCTTTTACAGAAAAAAACTCCTCTATAGGACTGTCAAACTATGACATTCTTGGTAGAAATAGTATAACCTTCAAAGAGCAAAAATTGGCTCTTACATGGCAAACAATTCTTATTCTTTTTTATATATAGTGTGTGTGTGTGTGTGTGTGTGTGTGTGTGTGTGTGTGTGTGTGTATGCTGCTAAGTTGCTTCAGTCGTATCCGACTCTGTGCGACCCCATAGACGGCAGCCCACCAGGCTCTCCCGTCCCTGGGATTCTCCAGGCAAGAACACTGGAGTGGCTTGCCATTTCCTTCTCCAATGCATGAAAGTGAAAAGTGAAAGTGAAGTCGCTCAGTCATGTCCGGCTCTTAGCGACCCCATGGACTGCAGCCCACCAGCCTCCTCCGTCCATGGGATTTTCCAGGCAAGAGTACTGGAGTGGGGTGCCATTGCCTTCTCTGGGGTGTGTGTGTGTGTGTGTGTATATATATATATATATACACACAATGTGTAACAAATATAAAGTATATCCATGATATTATAATTCCATTAGGGTAGATGGAGTAGGTGGAGGACAACTAGGAAAGTTGTCCTAAAAAAGCTCCTTAGGGAGGTGGTAATGAAAACAAGATTGAGAAATACTCTACACCACTATCTCTATGTCCTCTCTCTTCCCGTTTCTTCTAGAGCATTCTCCAATCTGTTTTTCATTCCCAATGACCTATGGAAGCTACTACTGTCAATGTTACCTATGTCCTTCATATTGCTAAATCCAAAGGCTAACTCTTACACGAAACTATAGGTAGCATTTGGTATAGCTTATCACTTCTTCTTCTTTTTTTTTTTGTTCTTTTAAATTTTATTTTATTTTTAAACTTTACATAATTGTATTAGTTTTGCCAAATATCAAAATGAATCCGCCACAGGCATACATGTGTTCCCCATTCTGAACCCTCCTCCCTCCTCCCTCCCCACACCATCCCTCTGGGTCGTCCCAGTGCACCAGCCCCAAGCATCCAGTATCGCGCATCGAACCTGGACTGGCAACTCGTTTCTTACATGATATTCTACATGTATCAATGTCACTCTCCCAAATCTTCCCACCCTCTCCCTCTCTCACAGAGTCCATAAGACTGTTCTATACATCAGTGTCTCTTTTACTATCTCGTACACCAGGTTATTGTTACCATCTTTCTAAATTCCATATATATGCGTTAGTATACTGTATTTATGTTTTTCCTTCTGGCTTACTTCACTCTGTATAATAGGCTCCAGTTTCATCCACCTCATTAGAACTGATTCAAATGTATTCTTTTTAATGGCTGAGTAATACTCCATTGTGTATAGGTACCATAGCTTTCTTATCCATTCATCTGCTGATGGACATCTAGGTTGCTTCCATGTCCTGGCTATTATAAACAGTGCTTCGATGAACACTGGGGTACACGTGTCTCTTTCCCTTCTGGTTTCCTCAGTGTGTATGCCCAGCAGTGGGACTGCTGGATCATAAGGCAGTTCTATTTCCAGTTTTTTAAGGAATCTCCACACTGTTCTCACTTCTTCTTTCTATGGGCTTCCCTGATAGCTCAGTTGGTAAAGAATCTGCCTGCAATACAGGAGATTCCGGTTCAATTCCTGGGTTGGGAAGATCTGCTGGAGAAGGGATAGTCTACCCACGCCAGTGCTCTCAGGCTTCTGTTGTGGCTCAGCTGGTGAAGAATCCACCTGCAATGTGGGAGACCTGGGTTTGATCCCTGGGTTGGGAAGATCCCCTGGAGAAGGGCAAGGCTACCCACTCCAGTATTCTGGCCTGGAGAATTCCATGGACTGTATAGTCCATGGGGTTGCAAAGAGTCAGAGACAACTGAGCGACTTTCACTCTTCTTTCTACAAACATTTTCTTGGTACCACTAATGCTTGGCTTGCTTTTTATATGAGATCCTATATGAGGAACAGAATTGATGCAAGAATGATTGATTATTGAACATCTGGATTGCAACCAGTCTTCAACACACCACTTGCTATAATCCAAATTACCCTCATTTCTTCCCTGTATCTTCATAGCATCAGTCTATCTGGTCAACCCAGCTCTCTTATAGTCTAAATTCCACACAACAGCAGGAAAATACTTCTTCAAATCTAAGTTAGATTATGTCATTCCTTCAGTGGCTTTCTATCTCATATGGAGTCAAATCCAATGTCTTTCCCACAACTTACAAAGCCCTACATAACTGGGCCTCCCACTTTCTGTCTCCTCTCGTCTCCTATCACTGCCCCTCCCTGTACACTGTATGGCAGCCACAACAACCCCCTTGTGAAATTCCTCATTCTTTGGGGCTTTTCTGCTTGCAACTACTTCTGTTAGACTATCCCTCCAGATAATCTCACGGCTCCTACCTTGAGGTCTCCGCTGCTCAAAAATCACTTTGTCACAGATCTGCACATAAGTACTCCTTGTCACTTTTTACTTCCATATTGCTTCATTTTCTTTCCCAGCACTTACTCTCATCTCACATAGATATTTATTTTTCCTCCTCCTACTGGAATAGAATATTATGCCTCCTCTCACTGGAAAAGAAATCCCTTGGAGGTTTTACTTGTCGGTTCACTGCTGTGTTCAGGGTGTCGAGAACAAAATCGAGCATATAGCAGATGTTCAAAAAATACTTACATATTAAAGATTCAATATCTGAATAAAAGAGATTACAATTTCTACTTTAAAAAAAAATGAAGCTGGGTTTTAAGTCCTCTTCTTGGAATTTAATTTTATAATCTCATATGCCTGTGGTAAATAAAATCATTAAGATATGAAAAATATTTAACAGCCCATGGAACAGAAGGCAAACTCTACTTTGGATATGGTGATGTTCTTTGTCTGTTTCATGGAAGAAATTTTGGGAGAGACCAATATTTAAACAGTTCCTTCAAACTAACAGAGAATGCGACACTGGTAAACATAAAATGCTCTGTGCTAGCTACACAAGTACTTCTATAGATTCTAATTCTTTTCTGGGAGCACACCTTCAAGTGAGAATGAGAAAAAGTCAGACTCTGGAAACAGGGTTCAGCAGAATAATAAGTAAGAATGTCTGATCTTCATCAGTCATGTCTCATAGATCTGATACAACAGAGTAAGAAACTTCTTAAGTGAGATACATTGGTGGAAAAGAAAAACAAATTTTAGCAAAAGCTTATCCAGTGTGGAATGTTGGTCTTTTTTTTAATCTCTCTCTTGCTCTTTTTTAATCTTAATGTTTTAAATTCCCTGCTTTAAAATTAGTAGTTGATTGTGGAGATACTTTCTTATTTGTGTTTAGCACACTTTATTTGAATCTTCAGATTTTTTCTTTTTTGTTGTTGTTCTTTTTTAAATTTTTTTTAAATTTTATTTTATTTTTTTAACTTTACAATATTGTATTGGTTTTGCCATATATCAACATGCATTCACCACAGGTATACACGTGTTCCCCATCCTGAACCCTCCTCCCTCCTCCCTCCCCGTACCATTCCTCTGGGTCGTCCCAGTGCACCAGCCCCAAGCATCCAGTATCATGCATCGAACCTGGACTGGTGACTCATTTCCTATATGATATTATACATGTTTCAATGCCATTCTCCCAAATCATCCCACCCTCTCCCTCTCCCACAGAGTCCAACAGACTGTTCTATACATCAGTGTCTTTTTTGCTGTCTTACCATCTTTCTAAATTCCATATATATGCGTTAGTATACTGTATTGGTGTTTTTCTTTCTGGCTTACTTCACTCTGTATAATAGGCTCCAGTTTCATCCACCTCATTAGAACTGATTCAAATGTCAGAAAGCTAACAATCCTAGTTCTCAAATTTCTTCTGTCTTTAAAATGTCTTTGCCAGCTCAGATGGGGAAAAGTTTAATTCTACTCAGTTGGTGACTCAGTTGGTGATAATGATGCAATTCAATAAAATATAGCTCTCCGCTCTTTCATCTCACCCCATCTCTAGTTTTGACATTCCTTTTTAAAGCATTTCTGTTATTGAAGAACTCTGATTGAAAAATAGAGTTCTAAGTTTAGAAGGAAGTACAGAGTAAGACAGCATTAAGAAGGGATCTTTTCTTCCGTTAGAGTAGCAAACTTGTGGTCTAGGTTCATACCCCATACATTTATTCATACCCCATATGTTTATTGACAGTATGTGTACAAGAAAAAAAGAGTCCAAATATTTACACTATAGGTGCATTTACATCAAGCATGGGGAGATCCCATACATAAGTGCAGGGTAAAGAGGTCAAAGGGTATATTATCCCAGTTGTTATTAGAACCTAGAGAAAATCTGGATTTCAGATTTGCTACCCAACAGCTATGTGACCTTAGACAAATTAATTTAATTTCTCTGAGTCTCACTTTTCCCTTCTATAAAATAGGAATGAAAATACTTCTTATAGGTAATTATAAAGAGTAAAACATATAATACAGCCAAAAATGCTTAATAATAAATAAAATCACAAAATGCTGTTTGATGTTGGTTCTCATCATCATCTAGTTAATCCTCTGACCCTTTTTTTTTTTTCATCACAAATAATTTGTTCCCTAGAGGGATATTTGTGCTAAACACAAATAAGAACATATTACCACAAGCAACTACTAATTTTAAAGCAGGGAATCTAAAACATTATGATTAAAAAAGAACAAGAGCAATATTCTACATTGGGTATTAACTTCCTCTGTCCTGCCAGGACATGGAGTGGTAATAAGCACAAGTAGTACCAGAGTCTGGAGAAGGAAATGGCAATCCACTCCAGTATTCCTGCCTGGAAAATCCCATGGTCAGAGGAGCCTGGGAGACTACAGTCCACGGGGTCGCAAGAGTCAGACACAACTTAGTGACTGAACAGCAACAACAATTGGAGTCAGACCACTTGAAACTCCAAGATGGATAAAAGTCTCTGCCATTTCCACTGACTCCTGAGTTTTGGAAAGGTGACAGAGAGGGAGAAATTAACTTGGGTTGCCTATCAGGCATTTAGAGAGAAAATGGAAGATTAAGTGAAACCAACTCTCATTATTTACTATTTTGTAAATAATAATAAAGACAACTAGATGAGACAGATATAAAAGGTGAAGATCAAGATATAATAAAAGGAATTCAATAGTAATAATTGGTTTTTTTCCCCCCTAAAACTGAGATATCAGTTCACAAGCTTGCAGGAAATGCCTAACAGAACAGCTAATATCTAAAGACTTCAGAAACTGAGTTATTTCCCCTCCTATGGAGATGATCTGCTGGAGAAAGCAATGAAGCATATTATTCGATGGATAAATGACTTTTATTTCCTGTGCTTCTAATCAAAATCTTTTCAGCATAATGTCAAGGAAAAATGAAGAATTTAAATTTCTTTTAGTAAAAAGAATTGGTTCTCATTTTTCCAACAAGGATGATGGGAAATTCTAGAAGTTCCAGGAAGGAGGTTGAAGGTGTTCATTATGAATTGTATTGTATTATTACATTTCATGATACATAATAAGTTCTGAGATTATGCATTTTTGTAGTACTAAGCATCTATTTAAGAACTATTACCAAAAAAAAAAAGAACTATTACCAAAGTTCTAAGCATCTGTTTAAGGAGAGAGTGCATATGTTAAGATTAGAAGCCTTTTGAACAATGTTCCCAAGTCTTCCAGTGTTTTATTCCTCTTAATCCAATTAGATAAAGCTGTTTCCCATCTCGATGTATCTAGGCAGGTTTTAAAAGGTGTGTGTGCTGTGTGCTCAGTCATGCCTGACTCTTTGCCACCCCATGGGGTGTAGTCCACCAGGCTTCTCTGCCCATGGAATTTTCCAGGCAAGAAGGCTGGAGTGGGTTGCCATTTCCTATTCCATGGAATCATCCTGACCCAGGGATGAAACACGCATCTCTTGCATCTCCTGCATTGGCAGGCAGATTCTTTACCACTAGCGCCACCTGGGAAGCCTCTTTTTTTTTTTTTTTTTTAACTGCTTTGAGTCTCTATATTTTATTATTTTTTTAATATAAATTTATTTATTTTAACTGGAGGCTAATTACTTTACAATATTGTATTGGTTTTGCCATACATCAACATGAATTTGCCATGGGTGTACACGTGTTCCCCATCCTGAACCCACCCTCCCACCTCCCCCCTCCCCATACCATCCCTCTGGGTCATCCCAGTGCACCAGGCCCGAGCATCCTGTATCATGCATCAAACCTGGTCTGGCGATTAGTTTCACATATATTATACATGTTTCAATGCCATTCTCCCAAATCATCCCACCCTCGCCCTCTCCCACAGAGTCCAAAAGACTGTTCTATACATCTGTGTCTCTTTTGCTGTCTCGCATACAGGGTTATCGTTACCATCTTTCTAAATTCCATATATATGCGTTAGTATACTGTATTGGTGTTTTTCTTTCTGGCTTACTTCACTCTGTATAATAATAGGCTCCAGTTTCATCCACCATTATGTATTCTTTTTAATGGCTGAGTAATACTCCATTGTGTATATGTACCACAGCTTTCTTATCCATTCATCTGCTGATGGACATCTAGGTTGTGGGAAGCCTCTTTAAAAGGTAGATTCTATGTTTTTTGATGAACTAGGACCTCTGTTGCTTGTTCAACAGATGTTCATATCCAAGATTCACTGCATTCTACCCCAAATCCACATCTCCAGCTTTATCTCCCCAAAATTCCCCACTGCAAAGCCCTTGCTCACACTAAGCCAATCTATTTTTTAGGTCCTAACATATAAAACAAGTGCTTATACTTTCAACTTTTTGCTAAGACCAGTTTTCTCTTCAAAGCATTCTCCTCCTTTCCTTCTGCCTGTGTTTTGCGATATACTTCAGACTGTGTCATTTTCCTGCTCAGTACATAGAGACTGAGGGCCTACATGCGTGAGGCACTCACAGGGAGCAGGTGAGTCAGAGCCAGTTTCCATCTTTATGACTTTATATTCCCACACTCTACCAGGAAAGACACACATTGCACAACGGACCAAGCCATTAATTAACTACAATTGTGATAGTGTTCAAACATGAGGCACATGAGGATAACACGTAATGGGAGAAATAGCCTGGTCTTCGGGGTTGCGGCTGCTGCTGCTAAGTCACTTCAGTTGTGTCTGACTCTCTGCGACCCCATAGACGTCAGCCCACCAGGGCAGTTGAATATTTGGTTCAATATTTGAATATTTGGTGAATCCCCCACCCCTGGGATTCTCCAGGCAAGAACACTGGGGTGGGTTGCTATTTCCTTCTCTAATTCTTCAGGGTTAGGAAGACATTATTGTAGAAACAGTTTTGAACTGAATTTGAAGGATGAGAAGGGGGCTAAAGTGGGACAAAAGGAAGTCAATAAGTAAGCTTTTTTGATGGATTCGTGGTTATTACTGGGGTTTCCCAGGTGGTGCTATGTTAAAGAACCCACCTGCCAATGCAGGAGACATAAGAGATGCGGATATGATCCCTAGGTTGAGAAGATCCCCTGCAGGAGGACACAGCAACCCATTCCAGTATTCTTGCCTGGAGAATCCCATGGACAGAGGAGCCCAGTGGGCTACAGTTCATAGGGTCACAGAGTCAGACACGACTAAGGTGACTTAGCATGCACATACACGTGAAAGTGAAAGTGTCAGTCCTCAGTTCTGTCCGACTCTGCAACCCCACAGACAGTAGCCTGCTAGGCTCCCCTGTCCATGGAATTCTCTAGTCAAGAATACTGGAGTGGGTTGCTATTCCCTTCTCCGGGGCATCTTCCTGACCCAGGGATCAAACCCAGGTCTCCCACAGAGCAGGTAGATTCTTTACCATCTGAGTTATTGGGGAAGCCCATATGCATAGTTATCATTAAATTGGGGTGTATTAAAAAAAAAAAAAATAAGGGCTTCCCAGGTGGCTCAGTGGTAAAGAATTCACCTGCCAATGCTGGAGACATGGGTTCAATCCCTGGATTGGGAACATCCCTTGGAGAAGGAAATGGCTACCCACTCTGGTATTCCTCCCTGAAAAATCCCACGGACAGAAGAGCCTAGCAGGCTACAGCCCATGGGGTCACAAAGAGTCGGACACAACTTAGTGACTAAACAACAACAATAAAAACACAGTAAGGAATTTCTTGCCTTTCAGACATTAAAACTGCAATAGTATTTTTGCCCCTTTACCCTGGCTCTCTATAAAATTGGGGATAAAAAGCAATTAAAAAATCCACTGGAGATGGACCTGGCCAACTGCTCTGAGGGGTATGAGAAATTATCAATAAGACCAGGCCTTACTGCTCTGAGCCCCACTGCCCAGACAGTACAGGAAGAAGACTCAAGGGGATATGTAAGCTCAGCTTTATGAAGAATGTCACATTCCTGGAGAGAAGCTTTTTCCCCAGATCCTGCAGGGAGAGGGTAATTCCCCTTCCAAGAGGCCCCAAGAGAATAATTCAGAAACAAACTCTGGGTAGGGAACTCCCCAAAGGGGTAGCCAGGACCTTTTCTAACTAGGTACTTCCTGAACTGAAGAACTTGCTAGGGCAAAACTTTGCTGATGCAGCTCCTGGGAGAGACATTGCTGCTTCTGAGTTAGAGAAGGGGGCTGTTAACAGCCCCAGAAATGTTCAGCGTGAAGTTGAAATCTGCCCACTGGACCAAGAAAACATATTACGCACTGTCTATGTGGACCCATCACCAACCATCAGACAACAGGAATGAAGTACAGGGAAACCTAGACCATCTTCTTACCACCACCAAGCTGCCAGTCAGTCATGGGAGCAATCAGTGTTTCCCGGAGAACACTGAGTCTAAAGGGAGGAAGGCATAGATATTCAAAAAGAAACTGAAAGGGTATGTGTGTTGATATAAAATAGACCCCACAGTTCACCCTGCCACAAGCCCCTGGTACCACAGACAGGCCTACTTGGCACTAGGCATAGAAAGAATGATTCTGAATCAAGACTGAAGTTCAAAAATAAGCACAGGTGAGTCTTAAAAACCAAATATTCAACAGACAAAAGTGACTAGAAAGTTGGAGCACATGACCAAGATGTCATTAAGGCACTCAACCTCTAGAAAGACATGGAGTTCAAGTAGGAAAATGTGAGGGCAGTTCCAGGAAAAAATAAAACTTCCCTATTTTTGCACCCATATAGTTCAGACTCCTTAAAAATGAGTTACAACCACAAAGTGACTATAAAGAAAATAATACATCTGATTTATTTCTGTTTAACAGTTGCATGATTTTCTGTAGTTTGGGAGTACTAGAATTTTGATTGTTACCTCTTATTGTTTATTGATAGCATTCACCTAGTTTCCAGTTTTTTCCTTTTTATTCCCATTTATTGCTAAACTGGGTAATAAAGGATCAACACTGGCATTTTGACATCTGTATGTTTTAATACCTATAGCTATATTACTTTCCCAAAATTTCGTAATGGTTCTCATTCTCAGTGTTTGAGAATGCCTATACACTCATTAGCACTGAATATTTTACATTTTTTATTAATCTTTTAAGATTTCTGCCAAAATGATAAATGAAAACAGGAACTTTATTCTTGCCTTAATTTATATTTCCCTTGACTTAAAGTAAGATTTAGCCTCACGGCATAAGTTTATTGGTCACTAACTCTACACCTAAAGCAACTAGAAAAGAAAGAAATGAAGAACCCCAGGGTTAGTAGAAGGAAATAAATCTTAAAAATTAGGGCAGAAATAAATGCAAAAGAAACAAAAGAGACCATAGCAAAAATCAACAAAGCCAAAAGCTGGTTCTTTGAGAGGATAAATAAAATTGACAAACCATTAGCCAGACTCATCAAGAAACAAAGGGAGAAAAATCAAATCAATAAAATTAGAAATGAAAATGGAGAGATCACAACAGACAACACAGAAATACAAAGGATCATAAGAGACTACTATCAACAATTACATGCCAATAAAATGGACAACTTGGAAGAAATGGACAAATTCTTAGAAAAGTACAACTTCCCAAAACTGGACCAGGAAGAAATAGAAAATCTTAACAGACCCATCACAAGCACGGAAATTGAAACTGTAATCAAGAATCTTCCAGCAAACAAAAGCCCAGGTCCAGATGGCTTCACAGCTGAATTCTACCAAAAATTTAGAGAACAGCTAACACCTATCTTGCTCAAACTCTTCCAAAAAATTGCAGAGGAAGGTAAACTTCCAAACTCATTCTATGAGGCCACCATCACCCTAATACCAAAACCTGACAAAGATCCCACAAAAAAAGAAAACTACAGGCCAATATCACTGATGACCATAGATGCAAAAATCCTTAACAAAATTCTAGCAATCAGAATCCAACAACACATTAAAAAGATCATACACCATGACCAAGTGGGCTTTATCCCAAGGATGCAAGGATTCTTCAATATCCGCAAATCAATCAATGTAATACACATTAACAAAATGAAAAATAAAAACCATATGATTATCTCAATAGATGCAGAGAAAGCCTTTGACAAAATTCAACATCCATTTATTAAAAAACTCTCCAGAAAGCGGGAATAGAGGGAACATACCTCAACATAATAAAGGCTATATATGACAAACCCACAGCAAACATTATCCTCAATGGTGAAAAATTGAAAGCATTTCCTCTAAAGTCAGGAACAAGACAAGGGTGCCCACTTTCACCATTACTATTCAACATAGTTTTGGAAGTTTTGGCCACAGCAATCAGAGCAGAAAAAGAAATAAAAGGAATCCAAATTGGAAAAGAAGAAGTAAAACTCTCACTATTTGCAGATGACATGATCCTCTACATAGAAAACCCTAAAGACTCCACCAGAAAATTACTAGAAATAGTCAATGACTATAGTAAAGTTGCAGGATATAAAAAAAAAAAAATAGCAATAAAATGCAAATTTCAAGACAATACATTTAGAAGGTACCATATGCCTGGAGCAAGGTGTAGAAGGGCACTCACTAAGCTGTTAACGTTAATTATTATACCTCCAGGGAGTAGAAAAGGAAGACAGAACAGGAAATGAATTATTAGTTCAACTTTGGATTGTTTCATTTTTATAAGATTATTAATCAGCTTTGTCATTTAAAGTGATGAAAAATTATTTGGGGGAGAGGAGAACCAGGACTACTTAATTTTTTTTAACTTACCCAACAAAATGTAATATAACAAACATTCAAAAAAATTTGTGGAATGAAGTACAGGGGAATAGGAGGGAGATGCAATATGTTTAAATTTAAATGTGTTTGCAAGAGGTAAGAAGATAACCAATAATGGAATGACAAAGCACTGTAGATCGTATAAATGAACAATGTGAGGAAAGGAATAAGAATATTTGATAGAGTTGGCCAATAAGAAAAAGGGAAAAAGTGGGGGAAAAAGTAAAATAAAAAATAGACATCAATGTTAAGGATAAATACAATATAATTGTTATTTCATTAAATGTAAAAGGGTTGAATTCTCTTATCAAAAGAAATAGACTTTTCATGTTAGATTTAGAAACTCTCAGCTAGATGGGTTAATATCTATGTGGCTGGAATTATGACTGGTTTTATTTTCTTTTTACTTTCAAAACTTTCATCAATAAAGTATATCAATTATAAAATAAAATTCAAATTTAAAAAGTATATAATATCAAAAAAAGAAAGATTCTGAACAATTTTATGTAACTTAAATATAAGCGCTAAGGGGAAAATTAGTGGTAGAATATCTGAAATCAGAGACTGGAAAGGAACACAGTGCAGGGACAGCCTGAGGAGCTCTGTTCTGCTGCTAGAGTACAAGTGGGAGAAAAGAGGAGGGGTGGTACTCGGGTAAGTACTGAGAAGGTGGTTATTTACTAGTACATCTTTAGAAAGTAAAAACCGTAACACCGGGATTTTTAATAGTTCATTAAAAACCTATCATCTGTGAATTTACTGAAACTTTTAAATGATTACACTTCAGATGAACAAGTGTTTTGACTTCTAAAATGTAAGCCAAGTAAGCGTTTTTTGTACTGTATGGTACATGCATGTGTGCCAAGTCACTTCAATCATGTTTAACTCTTTGCAATCCCATGGACTGTAGCCTTCCAGGCTCCTCTGTCCATGGGATTCTCCAGGCAAGAATACTGGAATGGGCTGCCACTTCCTTCTCCAGGGAATCTTCCCAATCCAAGGATCAACTCTGGTCTCTTACATCTGCATTGGCAGGTGGGTTCTTTACCACTAGCGCCACCTGGGAAGCATTTTTTAGATGTAGTCAAATAAATAATATTTTATTGTATTGAAAACTTCTGTACATTGAAGTAGAGTGGCATCTCCTTAGTGTAAAACTATGTACCTTAAGGCTTAAAGGTTTCTGCTCTTCCTTCAGTGGCTATATTCTAGAATTTTAATAACAGTTTCAGGTTCTCCTAATTTATAAGTGAATATATATGTACATGTATACATGCATCTCCATCATTACTGTAAATCTCCATTGTACAAGTGTGGAGTATTATATTTCTAGATAAATAATTTTTAATTTCTCTTGGATTATATTCATATATGCATGTGATCCTCTGGTTATTATAGTTTGCCTTCTTGAGACCTGAAGCTTTACCACATTTTTGCTATAATTCAGCAACTAGAAATTAAAGAACTCACCAAAATATGTTATTTAGGAAAAATAAACTCACTTTTCTCCACCTTCCAATCTAGGAAAAAGACTCTCAATGTTGTGTTTCTAAAGGTTGGGATGGACACACACACACACACACACACACACACACACAGCCAAAAGCAAAGTGTCTTTCTTTTGCAGAGTCTTAAACTGGATTAAGTTGGCAGATTCCTGAAAATGGGAGGGGGAGGTGGTGGAGATAAAATGCTTAAGGGACAGGGGTTTGGGGGGATTCCTGTCCAGGTGGAGACCTAGCTCTCACTTGTGTGCCCGGCCAGCTGGGATCTTACTGCACAATGCCTGTGAAGTATGTCTCTCAGCATGTAGAACAATGGAAAGCTCTCGGTGTCAGTGCAGTGTTATCCCTTGAAAGGCATCCTTGAGTTCACACAAGGCATCGCATCTAACCCATGTCAGAGGACCAGGGCTGGCCCAGTCCCACACAGCAGAGATGACGGGGCAGTAACAATGACAACCTTATGGACTTAGGTCCCATGCCTCCTCTGTTTTCTGGCATTATAGAAGCCTGGGATTCCTGTGGGATCCCAAAGGGAAGGGAAGCAGCTCTAATGACGACTGAGGTTGGGTTTGCTATCAGGTGGACAGAAAGATGGTCTAAGCAGATAATTTGTATATTTAGAGAAATGAAGGAATGAATGATCCTTTGCTCCCTAGTGTTGCAAATTCTAACTCAAGATGATCACAGGATATTCTGGATACAAATACACCATTGTTTTACAGAAGGGCAAATTAATGTTTCTCATTGTGTTTCCAATATGCTTTTTATTGATATCCAAAATCCTTACTAAGAGATTTCTGGCTGTCTTTTTGTAGGCACACATTTGAGTGATAATAATGAATCTGACTTGTCTACAGAGATGATTTGTACCACCATCATTTGCTTATTCATAACCAAGAACTCAGACCACACCACCTTATAAAAATGCTTTCCTATTGGTTTCCCTTAAAACAGAACTTCACACTTATCAGATGTAAAGCTCATCTGTTATTTTTGTGCTCACATACAGCCTAATGAGAACACCTGGCCAGTGGGCTTTGCATCTTCTAAATTTACGTGAGTTAGCATTTAGAAAAAATGTCAGGAACATGAGGACACTTAAGAAATATTCCCATCATGGTGCCTCCTCAGAGGTAGGGGTGATCCTATGAACAGTGTATACGGAGGTCACATGGGTGGGTGCAGATGTTATGACAAGGTGTTTATTCATTGACTCTAGTACAGGTTTGGAATGTGAGGTAAAGAGATGTAGCAGAGGAGTGAGATTGTACCTCCCTCTGAAAGAGGTGGCTTTCATAAAAATGTCCCTGCTGACTTGTGAAAAAGCTCTTATTCCTCTTACAAAAGTGATCAACTCATTAATCAAAAGTTAATTAATGTAGAGTTTTCAAGGCAATTGTCATGTTCTTTCACAACAGTGAATATGTCTGTGACGTGTTCTATTTGTAAAACCCTGAAAGTAAAATAGTCACCATTGTTTAAATCCCAACACTAAGCATACAACCCTTTAAACAGACATCTCAGAACTTTTCATTAAGGGTAAAGAAGTCGTAAACACTAAAAAGTTACTGGCAGTATTAATATCAATACTAACAAGTTCTTACTGTGTGCTCAGCATACTTCTAAGTCTTCTACTCAGGCTATCTCATGTAATCTTCACTAAATCTTATGTGGCTAGATAATGTTACTTATCCTCATTTTATAAAGATGGAAACCAAAGCTCAGAGAAGTTAAGCAACTTGCCCCATATCTCCCAGACATTAAGAGGCAGCGCTGGGTTACAAATTCCGGCTCTGTCTCTTAACTCCCTCCATAGAGTAGCCAATGCTAAATAAGTAAACACCAAGTGACCAGAACACTTTCTGCGAAGCACAGAATACTTTCTGTGAAGCACACTTTCTGTGAAACAGATTTCATTTCATTCCAGCTTCCCCCTGGAAGCTCTGAAGGACAGAGGCTGAGCTGGATGGATCCTGAAGGAGAGAGAACACAGAGGATGTGTCAAATCGGGAGCTCTGTGAACAAAGCACAGGTGAAGAACGCATGCTTCATCCCAAGACCCAGAGGAGACCAAGATCCCCGCAGGAGGCTAGCTCGATGACTCCCCTTGCCTCTCTCCTCTCTCCTCCTGGCGACTCTTCTGATCTGTTGCCACGTGCTCAACTCAACATAGCCCCTCACTTCTGCTCTCACCCAGTCCGTCTCCTGTCTCCCTAGATCTCTCTGTGTCTCTCTCTCTCTTTCTTTTTTCCATCCTTCCATCCTCTTTTCCTTTCTCCCTTCTTTCCTTTCTTTTCCTAAGAAAAATTTATCAGTGTTTTTTAAGGACCAAACTATAAAGGACGCATATTCATTGAGACCCTTAGAAATACTCATTCCTCTCATCTAAGCATGTGGGAGAAGACCTAAGGAGCCCCATAGAGGGGGAGGTCTGGTGCAGAGAAAAGAAACTTTTCATGTTCTTCATTCCTCAAAACAGAGAAGGCAATGGCACCCCACTCCAGTACTCTTGCCTGGAAAATTCCATGGATGGAGGAGCCTGGTAGGCTGCAGTCCATGTGGTCGCTAAGAGTTGGGCATGACTGAGCGACTTCACTTTCACTTTTCACTTTCATGCATTGAAGAAGGAAATGGCAACCCACTCCAGTGTTCTTGCCTGGAGAATCCCGGGGACGTGGGAGCCTGGTGGGCTGCAGTCTATGGGGTCACACAGAGTCAGACACGACTGAAGTGACTTAGCAGCAGCAGCAGCAGCAGTAGCATTCCTTAAAATCACTTAGCACATCCCATCTGCTTCATTTTTACAAGGTTTATCTCACTCTTTTCCACTGCCTCTGCCACTTTTCTAGCAAGAGAATGAAACAACTGTGGCAGGAAAATCAGGATGTGTATTCAGATGTTCCATTACAACTGATGAAGAGCTCTATTGAAATGTGTGTGCTCAGTCGCTTCAGATGTGTCTGACTCTGCAAGCCCGTGGACTGTAGCCCTCCAGGCTTCTCTGTCCATGAGATTCTCTAGGTAACAATATTGGAGTGGGTTACTGTACCTTCTTCTAGGGGATCTTCCTGACCCAGGGATTGAACCTGCATCTCCTGCACTGTAGGTGGATTCTTTACACCTGAGCCACTAGGGAAGCCCCCTTTAAATGTGTAGGAAACATGAAATCAAGACAATGATATTTGAAAGGTGTCTCCTTTTTTCTTGACCATACTTTCTCCTGTCCAGCCCCTAATACATTATATGAACTTATACAGGACTGATGATGTCTTAAATTGCTCATAAGGGTGAAAGAAGCAATTAGCCTCAAAGTTCCTCCTAATCCTAAAATTTCATGATCTATTGACACTCATGCTTTTATCCCAGTATCATTAACCAGGGCCCAAGCCAGGACCAGTAGACTCAATGATTCACTGACTTCTAGGAGCTTATAATCAAGTTGGAAATAAAAAAGACATTCATTTGGCAGATACTGACTGAACAATAACTATGATGTGTGGGTCTACATGGAGATGTAGGAGATACGGGTTTGATCCCTGGGTCAGGAAGATCCCCTGGAGGAGAAAAAGGCAATCCACTCTAGTATTCTTACCTGTAAAGTCCCATGGATAGAGGAGCCTGGTGGGCTACAGTCCGTGGGGTCTCAAAGAGTCAAACATGACTGAACACAGCACACGGTGGGTCTGTATGCAAAATGGTATTTGATGCTGGGTGGGGATGGAGTGGCCTATAGGAGCCGTTTTCTCTGAATTTTATGGCTTAGTGGGGAAGACACTGAAAAAATAAGGATCACAATAAAATCTGATGAGTACTTTGATAGGGCAGACTGTGCCAAACAGGCCTAACTGGAGGAAAAAACTCCCATTAGGGTACCTGTTAAAGATACAGATTCCTGGGCTCGATCCAAAGAGTAAGAATCAGAATCTTCCCAAAGGTGCCTCTTGTTTGTGGTTCAGTCGCTAAGTCGTGTCCAACTCTATGAGACGCCATGGACTGGAGTACATCGGGCTCCTCTGTCCTTCACTAGCTCCTGGCATCTGCTCTGACTCATGTCCATTGAGTCAGTGATGCCGTCTAACCATCTCATATTCTGCCACCCAATTCTCTTTTTGCCTTCGATCTCTCCCAGCACCAGGATCTTTTTTCAGTGAGTTGGCTCTTTGCATTAGGTGACCAAAGTATCGGGCCTTTAGCTTTGGCATCATTCCTTCTAATGAATATTCAGGGTTGATTTCATCCGGGATTAACTGCTTTGATCTCCTTGCTGTCCAAGGGACTCTCAAGAGTTTTCTCTGGCACCACAATTCAAAAGCATCAATTCTTTGGCACTCAGCCTTCTTTATGGTCCAACTCTCACGGCCGTAAACAACCACACTTTTTTTTTTTTTAACTCACAGTGTTCATTAAAGAAAGTTTGGAAAACATGGTGAACAAGAATGAGCAGGACACTGTGGGAATTCACAAGTACAGGAAACAATCAGTAATAGCAAGGTCTAAGACACTGTGTCTAAATGTGGTTATGTGTATGGGCCCTGAAAGCATACTACTAAGGCTCACATCTCACCATCACCACCAGAAATGGAAATAATAGTCTTTAGAATTGTTGTGAGGATCACGTGAGTTAATCTCATAATATTAATATAGAGAGAGTAGCACAGTTATAAAGTGAAAGTGAAAGTGTTAGTCGCTCAGCTGTGTCCGACTCTATGGGACTCTATGGACTGTAGCCCACCCGGCCCCTCTGTCCATGGAATCCTCCAGGCAAGAATACTTGCGTGGGTTGCCATTCCACAACCAGAGGGCAAATCATGAATCACAAGACATTCACCGTATCGTGCATAACGCTTCATTATTCTCCCAACTGGGAGAATGTAATAATCAACTGCCAAAAACACTAGCTCTGTTTTTCCTGTAAAAAGGAAAATAGGGGAAGGGAAAAGTAGATAAGGGAAAACCCAGACCATGCTGCAATCCAAAGGGAAGTCTTTCAGGTTAGAGATGGTTCTATATTGATTCTACGAGTAGACATGATTGAGAAAGAGGGACAGAGAGAATGAGAAGACAAGAACAAAGGAATCCAGAGACACAGGGCTGCTGGTAGTCTGCACGAATGTGCGACCTGTAGCACAGCTCTAGTTCTGTCACTAACTGCTATAAACTTTTGGGTAAATTAGTTAATTGTCATGGGCGTAAATGGAGTTTTGTGAATTATATTACAGATAATTTTATATACAGCCTGTATTTCAGTCTTATTCATAGTTCTCGACCCAGGGATGGAACTTGTGTCTCCTGCTTTGCTGGCGGATTCTTTACCCTCTGAGCCATCAGGGAAGCCCCCAGTTCTCTGGAGTTAAAAAATTTGGGGGGAAACTGCAATATATACGGTATCCACTAGATGGCAATAGATAGCTTTGTAAATGGAGGTCTTTCATAGAAATTGAAGATGACTAATCATTGGAAAAGACCCTGATGCTGGGAAAGATTGAAGGCGGGAGGAGAAAGGGATGACAGAGGATGAGATGGTTGGTTAGCATCACCGACTCAATGGACCTGAGCTTGACTAAACTCCGGGAGTTGGTGAT
Organism: Bos taurus; assembly: GCF_002263795.3. Lineage (NCBI taxonomy): Eukaryota > Metazoa > Chordata > Mammalia > Artiodactyla > Bovidae > Bos > Bos taurus. The sequence continues at coordinate 10,162,430 of NC_037353.1, forward strand.
GGACATGGAGGCCTGCCATGCTGCAGTCCATGGAGTCACAAGGAGTCAAACGCGACTGACAGACTGAACTGAATTGACTGAACAAGCCAGCAACACTGTTTAAGGTTCTCCAAAAACAGAGAGATGACACTAATTTCTCATACTGAGGTCCTTATTGAGATTTATAACATAAAGAGAAATCACATATTTTTAATCCCTTTCTTTTAGACCCACAGGTATTCATGGGTCATGTTAGGACATTCTGCTTTTAACCTTTACTGCTAGAGTGGGTTATTTCATAACAATGAAGTAAACACAGAATTATTTGCATGAAGGCCAATTCTGAACTGAGCTGGAACAACACCCCAAAGATCCTTGCCCTCAGTCAAAAGTACTAAGTCAATCATTTGTAAACTTTTTCATCACAAAGAGCCCTATATGTTCTCTCTTATCACATCCAAATCTTTGGGGCCCCAGAGATTGTGGGACCCCATAGACTGTAGCCCACCAGGTTCCTCTGTCCATGGGATTTTTAAGGCAAGAATACTGGAGTGAGTGGCCATTTCCTCCTCCAGGGATTCTTGCCAACCCAGTGACTGAACTCGATTCTCTGGCATCTCCTACACTGGCAGGCAGATCTTTACCACTGAGCCACCTGGAAAACCCCTAAAGAGCCTATGTATCCTACCACTAAAAAAGAAAAGGAAAAAAAAGATCTATTTTCCTTTTCAGCAAGATACACTTTTAAAATGGTGTAAACATTACATTTTTTATAGTAAGAGTAAACTACCTTTATTTTCAAAGTTATGACCGTTCAAAAAATTATAATAAAGAAAATCATCTCAAAGTAGTAACAATGCTATTAAACTATTTTCGGTAGATACAGAAGAAAAAGCAATGCATCTTTTTATCCTTTTTAACTTAAAAATATTTAAAAATCTTCCCATGTTAGTAAATAAAATGATCACTAGTATCTAATAGTTCACAGATAGATATTTACAAAATTTATGGAACATACTTTAACTGAAATGTCTGGTCTTCTGTGACAACACTTTGTTTCACAAACTGACAGACATGGCTCTATTTAAAGATGAATAATTATTAGGCAGAAACGTATGCAGAGGAAAGGAAGACAATCTCTGATAGAACATAATAGACACTAACAAATAAGCTGAGGAAAAGACATATTAGAAAATATTTTCCTAGGAAGCAGATTAGTTCAACAAATACTCAGGCAATGAATGACCTAAAAACAGTGAAGAGATCTATGACCTCTTTGAAACAATATCTCAAGGAAGGGAGCAGAAGGAATACATTTGGAAGCAACATGGATGACATAGAGGAAGGCTAGAAATAGAAAGTAAAAAATAACAGAAAGACCAAAGTTGAAACTGAGTTGAGACAAACAGCAGATATTTGTGTACTGAATTTTTTCAGATACTCTGGGATCGGAATAAATAGAACAAAGATAAATTGTCATTTAAGTATTAAAAGGAAACTGAACTGAAAATAAGGGAAAAGCTGAATCTTCAAATAAAAAACAGAATAACACAATCTGTGAAAAACTGACACAAAGCTATTAACAATAAGATATATCTTTATGAAATTACTGGACTCAAAAATAAACAAATAAAAAAGTACTTCTAAAATATCTCCAAAAGGCTAAAGTAAAAAGGATGTACCAGACAAATGAAAATAAAAGAACGAACATCTTGCTTATCAGTAAAGGTTGATGTGAAAGCAAAATAAAATAAAAAATGACACTAAAGAAAGAATTTAAGTTAAAGGGTATAATTTTAATGGAGACATATTATGAATCAAATAATGTAGTATCAAAAATTCATAAAGCAAAATTCACCTCCCCAAACCCCAGGAAACCAGCAATACAGTAATAGTAGAATTAAGTTATCTCTCTAAGCCCAACACAGTTCAGCCACTCAAAAAGTAAGACTATAGATGATCTAAATAAAATTATTGATTAGCAGGCCCTTGAACACCTTAGGACTCAGTCTATGTCATGGTGTGATATTTTGTATGTCATTTAATACAAATATTGAGAAATATTTTTAAAATGCAACACTGAAGGGTCTCTCATCACATACAAAGCTATGTTGCTTTAAAACCTGGAATATGCAATTTATAATACAACCGAATACATTGACCAATAACCACGTTTTAGTTAAAAGTTACAGTATGTTATTTAACACTGTCTCAAAATCAATTCAATTTTTACAGAATCCATGATAATAAATTATCCTACTTTAAAGTGACTTTGGCAGCACACTAGATACAGATGCATGAAAGAGATCTTTGACGTTCATTTTCTAGCTTGCCTATGGCCATATGATAAATATTCCAATCCTTTTTCTATTCCTGTCTCACACTGTACTGGAAAAGAAGCTATATATTGTTACTGCATGGTAGAATTGATACTCAAGCTGCTTTCAAGATGAAATATCCAGCTCCATTCTTACTCAGAGAACAAGCTCTATTACAGTTCTAAATCGAAGATCTAGAAACCATACTTATTGCCAGGTTTCTTTCTAATGGTGACAAAAGGCCATTTCTCAACCAAACCCAATGTCACCTTCAGTCACGCAACAAAGTCAAAAGTAACAGGCATGTCACATCCTTGCCGTCTTGCCACCATCACCAGACTCTGTTTTGTTCCAACTCATGGAATTCAAGGCAATATGAAGTATCAACCAGAAAGCAATGACTTTGACGTGTCAGGTTCACTCAAAACACGACGGTCAGGGGAATAATCAGTTAAACCTGGCACAAGTAGACGCAAAGCAGAGCTACAGAAAAGCTCTTCTTGAGAATCCAGGTAACAGGGAACTCTGTAGAGACAGAAACTAGCTAATTGGCTGCTTAGAGCTGGGGGCAGGGATGGAAGATGGAGGGATGGAAGTGAGAGCTACTGACTGTGGGAATGGTTTCATGTCATTGGATATCTGAAATAAATACCATTGAAATACACACTTCAGGTAGATGGGTTGTATAGTATGTGAATTAGTCTCAAAGCTGTTTTTTATGAAAAGAGGTGGGAGCAGTCAGGTAAAGGGTGAGTCCAACAAATTTCAGTCAGGGAAGAACCTGAGACTCACACTCAGCAACAAGTCAAGATAAAGTTTACCATGTTTGTCACATAATGAATGTTTACATCATAAAAATCTTTTTTTCCAGAATGGCCACAAAGAGACTGTTCTTCTTTTGGGTCAAACTACTACATCTCCCTCAAAAATATTTACTTCTTAAAGGCAAGAACAAAAAGAGGAATACTCAATTCTTAATTTTTTTTAAAAAAATCTGGATTGCAGTTTGACCTAGACTAGTATCATGAACCAGGCCGTAGTATCTGTTTTTAGAACATGCAAATCAGTAGAACCCATATCTACCCTTTGCTAAGACACTTAAGCTGAATTCACTCAGATCAGAGAAAGCCCAGCCCCTGAGGTAAACAGCGCGGGCTGAGACTCACAGTTGGTGATGTCACCTCGAAGCTGCAGAATCTGAGGAGCAGGCATTGTGAGGACAACGATATCAAACTGCTCAGAGGAGCCCGTTTCCCTGGAGACTTCCCACTTGTTGTCTCTCAAATTGATCTGAGTCACACGCTGTCTGAAGCAGATATCAGCACCTGTTCCAAAAGCAAAATCATGCTCACATAATCAGGATTTTCCACACGAATGAGGGGGAAGAGAAGTCACAAACTGGATCCATTCAGATAAGTAGAGTGTGAAGTTCATCTTCTACAGCTTCCTGGGCTTCACTTTCTGTCTCACGTAATGGGACTCCCTCCCTTCTGGTACTGCTAGACTTCCCTATCAATGCCCGCTGAGGGGAAAAATACTGCTACAATTAATAACAATAGTAACCATGGCTATATTTCATTAATCATCTACTGTATGCCAAGACTATGCCAAACACTAGATATACATTATACCAATTCATTTCACAGAAAAGGAAACAGATTTAGAATTGTCATGCCATGATTTAAATCCACATCCTTCGGACTATAAAGATCACTATCTTGGGGGAGCAAGTATCAGATCAGATTAGATCAGATCAGTCGCTCATTTGTGTCCGGCTCTTTGTGTCCCCATGAATCGCAGCACGCCAGGCCTCCCTGTCCATCACCAACTCCCGGAGTTCACTCAGACTCACGTCCATCGAGTCAGTGATACCATCCAGCCATCTCATCCTCTGTCATCCCCTTCTCCTCTTGCCCCCAATCCCTCCCAGCATCAGAGTCTTATCCAATGAGTCAACTCTTTGCATGAGGTGGCCAAAGTACTGGAGTTTCAGCTTTAGCATCATTCCTTCCAAAGAAATCCCAGGGCTGACCTCCTTCAGAATCTTAGTAAAGGTGTTAAGGATTCTTCTCTCCGGTAATATTCCTTATTAAAAATACCGATATTGCCTATTAAACCTGAAAAAGTAACTCTGTAAGCAAAATCCAAGTCTCATCAATAGATCAATTATCTTAATTAAGAAGAATCAAAATTAAGAAAAAGACAATCTGGAATATCCTCTCTTTTCCCTTCTTTGCACTTACCACAAATACATTTTAATAATTACTTGAGTACTTATATGATTGGTATTTTATTCCCTTTTAATTTGTCAGCTCCATGAGTTTACACCTATTTTTTCTATGTATAGTATATAGTACACAAAGTATTGTACTGGGAACAGAGGTATTTAATCAATATATGTTTAAGAGAATGAATTATGAACTGAAAGCTAGGAAAATATAATTGGATCATTAAGTCCCCTTGGTATACTAGTTCTTACTTCACATTCTGGTTTTCAGAAAACTTTCATTTTAAAATAAATCTACTTTTATTTGGCCTCATGAATAGAAAGGAAATAAGTGAAAATGGAATAAAGGGGGAAAAAAGGACACTAAAAGACCCTGCCCACCATTGCATGTGACATCTCATATTCCTAGCTACTAAGAATCCAGCTGAAGTCCAACCTTGGCATCCAGCTCCCTTTCCATAGCTATTCTAGCTCAGTGTGAACCTTCTCATCTCCATAATCACTGCCTTTACCTCTCACTCGGACACTGATTCAAAGTATCTCTATGTTTTAGATATGTCTTGCTAAGTCGCGTCAGTCGTGTCTGACTCTTAGCAATGCTATGGACTTTAGCCCACCAGGCTCCTCTGCCCATAAGATTCTCCAGGCAAGAATTCTGGAGTGGACTGCCATGCCCTCCTACAGGGGATCTTCCCATCCCAGGGATGGAACCCGCATCTTACATCACTTGCATTGGTAGACAGGCTTTTTACCACTAGTGCCACCTGGGAAGCCCTAGATATGTCTTATCAATCCCCAAATACTCTTGGGCTCCTCCATGTCAGCTCTTCTCTAGATCTCATACACCTTTATATCTTTCATATTCCCTTAAATAACTCTGCTGCTGCTGCTGCTAAGTCGCTTCAGTCGTGTCTGACTCTGTGGGACCCCATAGATGGCAGCCCACCAGGCTCCCTGTCCCTGGGATTCTCCAGGCAAGAACACTGGAGTGGGTTGCCATTTCCTTCTCCAGTGCATGAAAGTGAAAAGTGAAAGTGAAGTCGCTCAGTCGTGTCCGACCCTCAGGGACCCCATGGACTGCAGCCTACCAGGCTCCTCCGTCCATGGGATTTTCCAGGCAAGAGTACTGGAGTGGGGTGCCATTGCCTTCTCCTAAATAACTCTACAATATAGTAATTACAAATTTTAAAAATCAAATGCAAATAGAAGGACTGATGCCCTCAATCTCTTTGAGGCAATTAGAGTTATTCAGTTCAAAGAATTAGAGCAAGGGTTTGTAAATAGCATTCCAGCTTGCCTGAGGGTTTCTCTAAGGCTCCTCTTTAGAGAACGTGCAAATAATTGGCGCTTTGAACTCACACCCACCATTCCCTTTACTCCAACCAGAGCGGCTCCACTTCCCTCTCTTCATTTTCTTCAGGATGTCTTTCCCCTGACTTAGTTGCCTCACATGCCTCTCTCTCTAGTCCTGGCCCTGATCCAGACTTCAAGTAAGTCAACTGACTTTATAAACTTTATGCAGTTGTGTTTTTACATAATATTCCCTTTGAAAACAGCATTACATTGGTTTTCTTTTTGGTGGTCACTAGGAGGGTGTGGTTAAGAGAACTGAACTACACCAACTATTAACAGAAATTCTTCATATCCAGTCAAATGCCTTAGACATATATCCCAGTGGTCCTGAAGTGTTCTGCAAGATGACTATCCATGGTTCTCTAGGTGTGGACCTCAGACCAGAAGCACCTTGGAACTTGCTAGAAACACAAATTCTCATGTCCCAACTCAGACCTGAATAAGAATCTGGAGATCAGGCCTAGTAGTCTGCATTTAAGAAGCCTCCAGGTTTGTTACCACGCACATGTAACAGTGTGAGAACCATGGGGGTAGATAAATAGACCCAAATCTAACACTGAAACTGGCAAAGCCACTCAAAAACAGCATTTTCCAAGAATTAGGGGCAGTGGTATACCTGCTCTAACCAGGAAGTTTTCCTTTCCAATTGTGATGATTCAAGTTTTTGGGAAAGTGGCATTTCCTCGTAAAAGTAACTAATAACTTTTGAAAGGACCACATGACCAAATGTAAGGCTAAATGATCTAGCCACAAAACTACATACAAATTTTCAGTCTGAGCTTAGTAAATGTCACCATGTCCCTGTGTTGCATATACTTTTTCAGAGGTTTCTCACTGTATTTAGAATTAAGTATAAAATCTTAATAGTGTTTACAAAGCCCCTTATGATCTGGCCCCTGCCTTACTCTTGAACTTGAACTTACTCATTTACTACCCTCCAGTCACAATGACCTTTTCATTCCATAAATGTACCATCTTCCTCCTACTTGAGAATAGTTTCAACTTGATATGCCCATCGCATGCAGTTCTCACCACTCAGCTCTCGGCCTAGTTCATTCTTGCTTACCTTTCAAGTATCTGTGAAAACATTAGTGTCTTAGAGATGCTTTTCCTGACACATCTCCCCTGTCTCACTCTTCTCAGATGCACGTTAGTTTAGGTCCTATTACTAGAGCTCACTCATGACACTCTCACTTTTTCTTCTTAGCATTTATTATGTACATTTTTGTGTGCATGAAATCAGTTTTTGTCTTTCCCTCCAACTATGCTCTACATTAACAAAGGTGAGGATCAATGTGTTTTACTTACCACTGTTTCCCCAGCACGTATTTCATAAAACTTTTTTTAAAAATCTGCAGATAGCTACAAAGATATCAAACTACAAAGAAATTATAACCATTTTACAAAGGCAAATACGTTTCTGTTACATATTTGTTCAATGCCTATCCCCTGCCTTCCTCCATGTTAGAAGATGTTAGTCACAAGTGTTGATCACGTTCGACCCTTTGTGACCCCAGGGACTGTAGCCTGCCAGGCTCCTCTGTCCATGGAATTCTCTAGGCAACAATGAAGTGGGTTGCCATTTCCTTCTCCAGGGGATCTTCCTGACGGAAGGATACAACTGGTCTCCTGCATCGCAGGCAGATTCTTTACCATCTGAGCCACCAGGGAAGCCCCTCCATGTTAGAGAATCTAAACTTACCTTTTTCCAATAATTTCCTACAAACAGGTTTCAGTTCAGAACTACTGAAATGGACCAGTAAGCAGTGTCTAACTATAATCACTGCTTAAAGTTCACCGTGGAGTGCTTAACCAAGGCTCCCAGGCTACCCTCTACCTTGTCTCTGAAAGACACTGTTATGGATGAGTGCCATGATCACCTGCCTAGGAGCCATTCTGAGACAGAACTGCCCAGGCTTAATTCCTTTATATTAATTTTAGAAAGAAAATAAACACAAAAAATGGGAGAATATGATAAAATTAAATATTGCCAGAAAGAAGCCACACTAGCTGATAGCATCTGCAAATTAAACTATCTTTTCTAATAAATCATTCCAGTTGGCCAAAAAGCTTGTTCAGACTTTTCTATGACAGCTTATGGAAAATCCCAATGAACTTTTGGGCCAAACCAATAAGTTGTCCACGTTGACTTTCAATTGTTAGTCCATGTCCCTTTTTGAAGTAGATGGTAAAATAAAAATAAATAAATACAGCAATAGTTCTTCCTATGGTGAAATGAAAGTGAAAGTCACTCAGTTGTGTCTGACTCTTTGCAACCCATGGACCATACAGTCCACAGAATTCTCCAGGCCAGAATACTGGAGTGAATAGCCATTCCTTTCTCCAGGGGATCTTCCCAACTCCAGGATAGAACCCAGGTTTCCCACATTGCAGGCAGATTCTTTACCAGCTGAGCAACAAGGCCAAACCAAATAAAAGCTTCTCACCCTGTCCTAGAAACTAAATTCATCCTCTTATGAATGATTTAATAACATGGGCCTTATTCAAAAGCAAAAGGATTTGGCTCATCACTGTTCAAATGTCACAGAAGGAACCATCATGTGACTGATCTTCCCGGGTGCATAAAGAAATAAAATGGCAAGACTCCTTGGTAGCCCCTTCCTTCCCCCTGGGGCAGGGACTAATCAGTGAAAGAGGGGACCCAGGGAAAGGGCTCAATAGTCTATTCTCTTGAACCAGGGTGGGATGGGAGCATCCTCTCAAACTTTAGGGGAAAAACCAGGAAGGAAAAGATGTTAAATTGGAGGTTTGAGGCCTTCTCATTGTCCTCCATGGGATCCCCAAGAGGAAATGACAACAGGGTCATCTTAAAGAGAGTGCTGGCGTCTTACTTACTAGTTAAGCCATTATAAGCAATGTACTTAACTTGTCTGAGTCTCATTTTTCTCATTAGTAAATGAGCATAATGATAACTACTATGAATGGCTATAAAATAGTTAGAAATGATGTACGCTAAATGCCTAACACAACATCAGATAAATAGCTTTTAACAAATGATAAGAGTAGTTTTTGTTCTCCTGAATTTCTCCTACTCCTACAATAATGACAACAAATAAATAAATAAAACAGAAAAACAGAAAAATCACATTTTATTTACTCAGAAGACAGCATTAATTGGGAAAACAGGAAGTGGGTAAAATGAACGCCAATAAACAGTTTTCTCTGCAATAAGCTTAATGTGAACACATGAAACCATAAATGAGAACAGAACACAAGTGGCATGTGCCTATTTCCTCCTACCCCCTCCCACTCATTCTGGAAAACTGGTCTATTTAAATATTGGCTTTAGAGATTTGAACCTATTCTAAAGCATACCCGACTGGACATACCCCTTACAGATAATTTCCTTGCAAGTCTGGTCGCAAACTAAATAAAACTGCTTGTATCATGAGATTGTAAGGGTGCGAACTCAACTGATACCAAAATGTAAAGCATATTTTGGAATGACCTGGCAGTTTGGGTTGTTATACACTGAGCACCTGCAAAGATCAGCTTCATTTAAGAAGATTATTTTTTTAAGCTGACATTTATCAAGAGATTTTTAAGTATATGGGCTATTATTTGCTTGAATTGGCAATGGGTGGATTATATCCTTTATTCTTCACAAAACTTTGCATTAGGTATTGTTACTGCTCTCATTTTTCCAATGAAAGAACTAAAGTACAGATTTTAACACTTTCCTAATATTACACAGCTAGGGAAGTGTGGTAGAATGTGAATTTGAATCCAGGTCATTCTGACTCCAGGGACACTCTCAAATTTCATTGTGGAAATACTAAAATAGGATAGGAGCCATTTATAGGTAGAAAGATTTAAAGAAGTCTAAAGAATGTTTAAAGGGATATAGGGGTTTCCCTGGTGGCTCAGACAATAAAGAATCCGTGTGCAATGCAGGAGACCCAGGTTCAGTTCCTAGGTCAGGAAGATCCCCTGCAGGAGGGAATGACTACCCACTTCACTATTCTTGCCTGGAGAATTCCACAGACAAAGGAGCCGGTGGGGCTATAGTCCATGGGGACACAACTGAGTGACTAACACTTTTTCGAAGGGATATAATTATAAAATTTTAAATAGTATAGATGATTTATAAAACCTCTAATAATAGATCTGGGTAGAGGGTGGACAGACCTCTTGAAACATTACAAAGATAATATTAAAATAAACTAAGAAAAAGTTTATATACACTCAAATTATGTAGGCCTTGAACTCAATTATATAAAAATTATTTTTTTAAAAAAGTTGAAAGTATGTCACAGAATGAACTTACGGCTCACTTACATATTACTGTGACACTTTTCCCTGCTATTTTTCTGTATTTTCCAAATTTTCAACTATTAGTAATACTTTTTTAAAAGTTACTTAAATATTTCACATAGTGATAAGAAAATCTAAAGTACTCATGCTTTCAAGAGTGTACAAATTCAAAGTATAAAGAGGTTTTTAGGAAGAACTGGTTACACTACAATGAATAAATATAGGTATATTTATATATAGGGCTTCCCAGGTGGCACTATTGGGAAAGAACTCACTTGTCAATGCAAGAGATGTAAAAGACATGGGGTTCAATACCTGGGTCGGGAAGATCCCCTGGAGAAGGGCGTGGCAATCCACTCCAGTATTCTTGCCATGGACAGGAACCTGGTGGGCTACAGTCCACAGGGTTTCAAAAGAGTCAGATGTGACTGAAGTGACTAAGCGCGTGCACACACACACACACACACACACACATATATAAGAAATCTAAATCTCTATCATTTATACCTACCTACTATATACCAGGTACCATTAGATTCTATGTGAGCTACAAATAATTAAATATGACCTCTTCTCCCAAGAGTTTCCAAAGCAAAAGAAAACCAAAAACCATATATTATCCCAAACACCTAACACAAAAAGGATGTAGGTGCGGTGTATTCAAGGACTGTCCCTTAGCTATATGATGGCAGGAACTTTGGTTCCTGTATCCCTAGTGTCCAAAACAGTGTATAGTAAGCACTCAGCAAATGTTTATTGAATGAATAGGTGTATGCATATATGGATGGCTAAATATATAATACAATTAGTAAGTACTTGGAGATTCTAATATGTATGTACATCTAATTTGGGTTAAGTAAAAGTCGTGACGGAAATGAGAATTTTTTTTAAAGTTATATGGCGGCAATATATGAAGCTGATGACATTCTACAAAATATACAAAGAGTGTCACCATCTGTGATGGTTAATTTTACGTGTCAACTTGACTGAGTCATGAGGTTCTCATATATTTGGCAAACACTATTCTGGCTATGTATGTGAGGGTGTTTTGGAAGAAAGTAATATTTAAATTCGTAGACTGAATAAAGCAGGTCACCCTCCCTAATGCAGGTGGGTATCATCCAATCAGTCACAGGCCTGAATAAAACAGAAAGGCTGACCCTCCCACCAGTAAAAAAGTATTCCTGTCTGATAGCCTTTGAACTGGGACACTGTTTCATTCTCCTACCTTCAGACTTGGACTGAAACATCTGCTCTTCTTGGTGTTGAGCTTGCCAGCCACCGAAACTGGAACTGTACCTTCAGCTCTCTAGGGTCTCAGGCTTTTGGACTGAAACTAAAGCATCAGCTCTCCTGCAGATCTTCAGACTTGTCAGCCTCCAAAATCACATAAGCTAATTCTGTATAATAAATTTACCTATCTACATAAATATATCCTTTCAGTTCTGTTTTTTCCTGGAAAATCCTGATGACTACACCATAATATTCTAAATCCTAGATGAAGAAATGGCCTTGCCTGGAATGGTATTTACTGTGTCCTCATATTGTATATTCAATCTCACTGCCTTCTCTCATGCCCAGTATCGGGATTCGCAGGCTTCACAATAAGTAATATTTGTGCTGTGCTGTGCTTAGTCGTTCAGTCATGTCAGACTCTTTGAGACCCCATGGACTGTAGTCTGCCAGGCTCCTCTGTCCTCGGAATTCTGCAGGCAAGAATACTGGAGTGGGGAGCCATTCCCTTCTCCATTTTCCCAACCCAGGGATCGAACCCAGGTCTCCTGCAATGCAGGCAGATTCTTTACCATCTGAGCCACCAGAGAAGCCCAAGTAATATTTGATGTAGTCCAAAACAGTAATTATTCTTGAAATAGCTTATGAAATAAAACAAAGTCTCAACTTATACTTTTCCTCAACGGTCTTCAATTAGGCATTTAATTATGATTTATCAATAAGTCTATTTCTGTTTTAAAGGATAAATCATTAATCGTCTGGGATTATTTGTCATGCTTTTCAAAAAAGTCCATTTTAAAACACTCATCATATACATAAAAAAATGAAAATCCTCATAGAAACTGGGCAAAGGTTATAAGACATTTATAGAAATGCACAGACTTGGTTAGCAAAACAAAGGGGCATAAACTCACTCATAACTAAGTAAATGCAAATCAGAGCACAAGGAAATATCATTTCAACCCATCATACGGGCAAAAAATTTTATTTTCCATAATATCAAGATGTACAGAAAGACATGTTCTCATTCACTATTGATGATATATTTCTTAACAGGAATAGATAGCACAACTTAGTTAAATAAAAAATGCACAAACCATTGACACACCTCCTATACTGTTAGGAACTGATCCTACAGATATACTTTCAAAAGTGTGTCAGAGTTAGAAATTGCAGCAATATTGGTACTAGCATAAAGCAAAACAATCCCTAACTCCCCAAACAATCTACATACTTAACAGAAAGTTAACAGTTAAATAAATAATGATATATATATACCATGTAATACTGAACAGGCATTGAAAAGAATGAAGAACACTGAGTTTGCTGATATGAAAATAGACCAAAGATATGATTCAGTCAATGATTATGTATTAGTCAGGGTTCTCCAGAGAGATAGTATCAATAGGATAGACACAGACATAGGTAGAGAGACAGAGATAGAGATTGGTTTATTATAAACATAGATGAAATAAAGCATAGAATGGCTTATATAAAATAATCTCATCTATGTTTTAAAAAAGTATATACAAACATCTATGAATAGGGAAATAGAGATAGTCACGTAGAGCAAGAGATAGATGCATAAACATTTTTCTGGAAGCATATATAGGAAACAGTGATTAGGGAAAGAAAACTAGCTATTGAGTGGTGCGTAGGAGAACATCTATTTTATAACTTTCCGTACAGTATTAATATTTAATTATGTGTATAACTTTTAGTTTAAAATGCTTACTCTAAAAGAAGGCAGAGAAAATTTTATTCTCACCTGATTGTTTCAAGTAATGGTTAATAATTGAAGAAACTCCATGAGGTGCTACAAAGTTACAGTCTCCTTCTTTCATCACCATTCCATCAATAGGAGAGATCAGAGGCTTCAAAATGCCACCAGCTAACAATTCATCATAAAAACTGAAACAAATCAAAATGTATAACATAACTATACATATACTTTTAGCTCTAAACATTATACTCTCTTCAAAGAATTCTTTGAGATTATAATCCTAAGTAAAAATCTTCTTATAAACAACTCAACATATGTTTTGTGTTAATAAGACATAATTTTGGTGAAGAATGGAAATATTTTGAGAATCCACAGTCTTTTGCTGATCGTACTCAAAGGTCTACTTTCTCATATATTTCAAAATTAAAGTTAGTGAAAATAAACAGAAAAGTATTCATTACACCGATTTTGAATCTGGTTAAGATTTTACTTCCATCACAGTTACCTGTCCTCTTTCTCAACACCAACATAGTTAACTTTTATTTATTGAGCCCTTACCATATTCCATAGAACATCTCACCTGATCTTCACAACTGGAGAGGCATGTTTTACAGGTTTCCCACTTGACTCATGTAAATCTTTTATTGCTATTAATACTATGATCAATGATGATGATATAATTTCATTATATTACAAGAGTCAAAGCTTAACTCTGTTAAAAATGGATGATTTGTATCTTTTTACATCCTCAACCAGGAAGACTTGATTCCACTCCTTTCAACTAACTCACCTTTGGTGTATTTTGGCATAATGAGGAGTGCAGGTGATATACTGGGCACCCAAGTCCACTGTGCTCTGTGGATTATGAGGACTGCTGGCTGTAGTCATTCTTCCTCCTTGAATTAGTCCCCAGGAAAATATCTTAATATATCAGAATGAATATTTCACAATTAACACTGATCACCCCAGGTTACACCAATGGATAACTTACAACTGTTTCAGAAAACATATTTTTAATTTTTGCTTTACTTTTAGATTTCATAATAATCAATATATTTTAAAATTTTGTTTTCTCCAGATTCCAGAGATCTAAAAAAAAAAAAATTGTTTACTTTTTAAATTGAAGGTTTTGTCATCTAACACTGTTAGGAAGTAATTAACAGAGACAATTCAGTCAGGGGGTGTGAGATATTTTTTTAAAGAACACATGAATAATACAGCAGCCTTCAGCACTGTGCCTGCTGCATCTACGTACTGATCTGAATAAAGGGAATGAATGAACTGACCAAAGAAGGCAAAATAATGAATGAAATGTCAGAATGAATGAATCAACGAATGCTTTCCCTCTTGCTGTCAGGTTTCAGGAGAGTGACAGGATTCTCTCAAGTAGATAGATCCTCGGAAAGTGGTGGTCAATGGGCACTGGAGGATTCTCATAATCTAAAGAAAGCTGCCAGGGTACACAGCAGCCAAGGGAAACAATTCACTTCTTGGCGACAGCGGCAGGCCCAAGCTTTGCAAACTACAGTCAGGATGTCTCCCAGGCCGCTCGGGCCTCCCAGAGAAGTGCTCCGGTATCCCGCCCTGCCCCCACCCGCCCCACCGCCCGGCCTGGGTCGCCGCCCCAACTCGCGCCCACTCTTATGGCCGTCCCGGGCGCCGGAAGTCTCCGATCACGTGATCAGGCGCCCGCCGACCTGCTGGGTGTTCCCCCGAGCCTTACTCGGAGAAGGCCCACGCCACCTTAGAAGCCGGGTACCCGCCGGCTTCCTTTCCCTGGCTTCTGTCCGGAAACGACCCACCTGAATCCCCGGCCTTGTCCCACACAGTGAGGCGCAGAGAACTGGACGCCTCCCTCCTCAGCAGCGCCGCGCACAAGCTTCCCGTCAGCCCGGCGCCCACGATCAGCACCCGCGCCATGGCCCGCTGTCTCCGCGCCCGGGTGGCCGGCCTGCAGTCGGTGGAACCGCCGCCACAGCCCAGCGGGCCAGAGCTGTAGGCCCCGTGCTCCCGGCCCACCTCGGCCCCTGTGCAGTTCCCTGGTCAGCCTGCAGGGGGCGGAGAGGAGGCGACTCGGGCTGAGAGAAGGATCAGCACGGAAGACAAGCAAATCTTGGCCTTCCTCTTGGTTTGAGAGCCAGGAGCTGTCTTCAAGCATCGTCTGGCTCCATCCGATAAGCTGTGATTTCCAATCTGCTTCTCGTCCCCAAAACCTGTAAATCATATCGGTTAGAGCGTGAGACCCCGCCTCGCCACAGGGCTGCTGTTGACTACTGCGGAGACCCAGCCCAAGGTTAACTACCAGGGTAACTGTGCCTTCTTGGAACCTTGGCTTCTTAATAGCCTTAAGTCTGAAAGGAACACAGCAGTGAGGCCAGAGCCAGCTTTCTTCAAGTACCTTAATAGTCAGTATTCACATAACAGAAAAAGAGTTTGGGAGAGATTTTGTTTAACCCTCGGGCTTTGTGTAAATGATAAACTTTTTGAACCTCAATTTCTCCACCTGTAAAAGGGGGCCAGAAAATTCTGTATTCCAGATTATTGACAGTTAAAGATATTTGGTTCACCAGAGAATTTTAGGTCAATCTTCTCTTCAGTAAATATTAAATTTTATGCCAAAACACATTCCATTTGCTTTAAGAGGTGTGCGGATGAGCAAGACAAGGATTCATGCCCTTACCACTAGTTTTTTTTTTTGTTTGCTTTCTAACGTTGTCCTGGAAATTCTCAAGGAAACAGTAATATGCAAGGGTAAGACTGAACCATTCATTACAGGTACCCTGAATTGCAGATAAGTTATTACCTGGACACTAGAGAAACTTGTTATAAGGAAATTGACAATGATAGTCAATTATAATGAAAACATTAAAAATTAGAAGTTTTACTGTATGTACACATGAGGGAGAAATTACCAGGCTTCAAGTTGGTGATGGATCAATATAACATATATCTAATAAAAGATAACCGAACTATACTTTGGATAATAACCCCTTATTGGTCATTATCATTTGCAAATATTCTGTCCCATTCAATACATTGTCTTTTAATTTTAATAATCATTTCATTTGCTGTGCAAAAGCTTATAAGTTCAATTTAGTTTCATGGTTTATTTTTGCATGTGTTTCATTTGCATTAGGAGACAAGTCCAAAAAAAATATTGCTTACATTTATATCAAAGAGTGGTCTACCTGTATTCTCTTCTATAAGTTTTACGGTTTTAGGTCTTTAAATTGTTTTGAGTTTGTTCTTGGATAAAGTGTGAGGAAATGTTCTAATCTCATTTCTTTACATGTAGCTGTCCAGTTCTCCCAGCACTGAGGCTATCTTTTTTCCCCGCTGTATAGTCTTACATTTTTGTTATAGGTTTATTGACCTTAAGTGTTTGGATTTATTTCCTGGCTCTCTGTTCTGTTCAACTGATCTATGTGTCTGTTTTTGTGACAATACCAGCATTTTGATTTCAAGACTTTTTCATATAGTCTGAAGTCTGAGAAGGTGATACCTCTAGCTTTGTTCTTTTTTCTCAAGATTGCTTTGGCAATTCGGGATCTTTTGCAGTTCTGTATAAATTTTCCTATTATTCTAGTTAGTGAAAAATGTCCTGGTTATTATGATAGAGATTTAATTAAATCTATAGATTGCTTTGGATAGTATGGGTATTTTAACAGTATTAATTTGTCCAATTTATGACCACAGAATATCTTTCCATTTCTTTGTATCATCTACAAATTTCCTTTATCCATGTTTTATAGTTTTCAAAGTATAGGTCTTTAACCCCCTTGATTAAGTTTATTCCTAAGTATTTTATTAACGCAGTTTTAAACGAGATTGTTTGCTTGCTTCCTCTTTCTGGTAGTTCATTATCAGTGTATAGTAAACTAACAGATTTCTGTATATTAATCTTGTATCCTGCAACCTTACTGAATTCATTCTTTAGTTCTAATAGCTTTTGGGTGGAGACTTTAGGGTTCTCTATGTAGAGTATCGTGTCATCTGCAAGTAGTGTCATCTTGGCCCTTGTTGATTTTGTCGCTCAGTCGCTAAGTTGTGTCTCTTTGTGACCCCATGGACTGTAACTTGCCATGATCCTCTGTCCATGGAATTTTCCAGTCAAGAATACTGGGTTGCCATTTCCTACTCCAGAGGAACTTCCTTCCCTAGGGATCGAACCTCCATCTCCTGAATTTCCTGCACTGCAGGCGGATTCTCTACTGTTGAGCCACAGGGGAAGCCCCATTTTTGCCCTGCCCTTCCTTTAATTTGAATAGCTTTAATTTCTGTTTCTGATCTGACTGCCATGGCTAGAACTTCTAGTACCATTTATTTAGAAGTGGTACGAGTGGGCATCTTATCTTGTTCCCAGTTTTAGAGGAAGTGGTTTCAGCTTTTCAGCACTGAGGTGATATTAGCTGTGATTATATCATACATGGCCTTTACTATGCTGAGATATGTTCCCTCTATACAATTTGATGAGACGTTTTCTTTTTAATCATGATTGGATGTTGAATTTTGTCAAATGCTTTTTATGATCATGTGATTTTTATCCTTTTTATTATTGTGGTGTATCAGATTGATTGATTTACAGATATAGAACCATCCTTGCATCATTTTGCATATGTAAATATAGACATTAAATTCAAGTGAATTTTTCCTAGGTTAAGCAGTATCTTGAGGAATCAATGCAGGTCCTCATGATCTGTTGAATACGTTCTTCTCTTTCCTGTCATCTCCTCTTGTTACCTCATTTATGTTAATAGTCTGGTCACCTTCCATAGTCAGACTTGAAACCTCATAGTCATTTTCAATATATCTATTCTCTTTTCTCATCCTTGATATCTATTAGTCTTCTGGTCTTTTTATCTCTTCTCCTCTGTCTCTTAAATGCAATCCCTCACGATTGTACTTCAGAAAAGTACAAATTCCATTTCTACCAGCAATATTCTACAGTGCCTATTTTACCACATTCTTGTCAACTGTGAACATTGAGCACTTTGAAAAGTGATTATTGACAGATTAATCCATTCATTTCAGTCACTCAGTTGTGTCCAACTCTTTGTGACCCCATGACTTGCAGCACGCCAGGCCTCCCTGTCCATCACCAACTCCCGGACTTCACTCAAACTCATGTCCATCGAGTCGGTGATGCCATCCAGCCATCTCATCCTCTGTCATCCCCTTCTCCTACCCCCAATCTCTCCCAGCATCAGAGTCTTTTCCAATGAGTCAACTCTTTGCATGAAGTGGCCAAAGTACTGGAGTTTCAGCTTTAGCGTCATTCCTTCCAAAGAACACCCAGGACTGATCTCCTTTACAATGGACTGGTTGGATCTCCTTGCAGTCCAAGGGACTCTCAAGAGTCTGCTCCAACACCACAGTTCAAAAGCATCAATTCTTCGGCACTCAGCCTTCTTCACAGTCCAACTCTCACATCCAAACATGACCACTGGAAAAACCATAGCCTTGACTAGACGAACCTCTGTTGGCAAAGTAATGTCTCTGCTTTTCAATATGCTGTCTAAGTTGATCATAACTTTCCTTCCAAGGAGTAAGCATCTTTTAATTTCATGGCTGCAATCACCATCTACAGTGATTTTAGAGCCCCACAAAATAAAGTCTGCCACTGTTTCCACTGTTTCCCCATCTATTTCCCATGAAGTGATGGGACCATTTGCCATCATCTTAGTTTTCTGATTGTTGAGTTTTAAGCCAACTTTTTCACTCTCCTCTTTCACTTTCATAAAGAGGCTTTGAGTTCCTCTTCACTTTCTGCCATAAGGGTGGTGTCATCTGCATATCTGAGGTTATTGATATTTCTCCAAGCATTCTTGATTCCAGCTTGTGCTTCTTCCAGCCCAGCGTTTCTCATGATGTACTCTACATAGAAGTTAAATAAACAGGCTGACAATATACAGCCTTGACCTACTCCTTTTCCTATTTGGACCCAGTCTGTTGTTCCATGTCCAGTTCTAACTGTTGCTTCCTGACCTGCATATAGGTTTCTCAAGAGGCAGGTCAAGTGTTCTGGTATTCCCATCTCTTTCAGAATTTTCCACAGTTTCTTGTGATCCATACAGTCAAAGGCTTTGGCATAGTCAATAAAGCAGAAATAGATGTTTTTCTGGAACTCTCTTGCTTTTTCAGTGATCGTGCAGATGTTGGCAATTTGATCTCTGGTTCTTCTGCCTTTTCTAAAACCAGCTTGAACATGTGGAAGTTCACGGTTCATGTACTGCTGAAGCCTGGCTTGGAGAATTTTGAGCATTACTTACTAGTGTGTGAGATGAGTGCCATTGTGCGGTAGTTGGAGCATTCTTTGTCATTGCCTTTCTTTGGGATTGGAATGAAAACTGACCTTTTCCAGTCCTGTGGCCACTGCAGTGTTTTCCAAATTTGCTGGCATATTGAGTGCAGCACTTTCACAGCATCATCTTTCAGGATTTGGAATAGCTCCACTGGAATTCCATCACCTCCACTAGCTTTGTTCGTAGTGGTGCTTTCTAAGACCCACTTGACTTCACATTCCAGGATGTCTGGCTCTAGGTGAGTGATCACACCATCGTGATTATCTGGGTCGTGAAGATCTTTTTTGTACAGTTCTTCTGTGTATTCTTGCCACCTCTTCTTAATATCTTCTGCTTCTTTTAGGTCCATACCATTTCTGTCCTTTATCGAGCCCATCTTTGCATGAAATGTTCCCTTGGTATCTCTAATTTTCTTGAAGAGATCTCTAGTCTTTCCCATTCTGTTGTTTTCCTCTATTTCTTTGTACTGATCGCTGAGGAAGGCTTTCTTATCTCTCCTTGCTATTCTTTGGAACTCTGAAGAGAAGCGAAAAGCAAAGGAGAAAAGGAAAGATATAAGCATCTAAATGCAGATTATTCCATTACTTATGTTCAAACAGTCATTAGTTCTTAATTTAATTATTATAGTAGCTTTCTAACTGACCTCTCTGCTCCTAATCTCTGTTCTGCATCAAGTTTCTAGATTGGTCATTGCCATTCTCAAATAACTTTTAGTAATTCTCAGTCTCATACAGATGAAAGTTCAACTACTTGGTATAAAAATATTCAGTCACTACTATATATAAAATAGATAACTAAGAAGAACCTGCTGTATAACTCGGAACTCTACTCAGTACTGTGCAATGCCCTATGTGGGAAAAGAATCTTAAAAAAAAAAGAAACGAGCAGATATAGGTATATGTATAATTGATTCACTGTGCTGTACACCTAAAACGAACACAACATTGTAAATCAACGACGCACCAATAATTGGTTTTTAAAAAATATTCAGTGATATTTCTCAAATCTATGTTTATATCTTATCTCGGTAGTCTTTATATGTCTTGTGCTACTAAGTTGGGGCTACTCTGATGGCTCAGACAGTAAAGAATCTGACTGCAATGTGGAAGACCCAGGTTTGATCCCTGAGTTGGGAAGACCTCCTGGAGAAGGGAACGGCTACCCACTCCAGTATTCTTGCCTGGAGTATTCCATGGACAGAGGAACCTGGCAAGCTGCAGTTCATGGGATCACAAAGAGCTAGATACTGAGCTATTAACACTTTCACTTTCACAACTAAGTTGGGTTATTTTAGTTCCCGTGAACATATTCTCAGATTTCCCACTTGTCTGTGGAAGTGGGAAGCATTTGCTTATGTTGTCTTGAGTATAAGGTATACTTTTTGAATTGTGCTGCCAGTAGTTGTGAATGTGCATTAATTCTTCACTCTCTGTTTCTTTTCCCCTATGATCAGCAATATCATTTTTAAAAAGTTATCCACAATTTGGGAATGTTATGACCATTCAGTAGAAGTAACCACGGTGGCTTGTGATTTCTTATCACGTTTAGTCTTCAGGGAGTGATAGAGCCACCCTCCCCACCTACACTCCTAACCACCAAAATGGATTATATTAATGCAGAGCGATAACTTTAAGGTTGTGTGGGTGCATGGTTGGCTACTAGCACTGGTGTATCTCTCCGAGAGAAGTGTGAATGACTCAGTGACCTAGAGAAGGTAGTATTGTAAAACAGCTGGGACAGATGTACTTATATTTACTCTTCCTATTCATCTTGGCATTTTGCCTTACTTCTTCCCAATTTTCTGCAATGCTGGCTCCTCCTGATATTCAAGTCAAGCTTAAAAGTTACCTAAAGAGGTCTTCCCCAACCACTTGACCTAAAATAGCCACCCAGTGACCCTCTTTTCCATTAACCTATTTTCTTAATATCACTTAATTACCTTTAGAAGTGAACTTGCTTTTTACTTGTTTAACTATTTATTTAGTTTAGTTCTCTCTCACTAGAATTTAAGCACCAAGAGGACAGAAACACTGTCATGTTCAATACAGTATCTTTGGCAACTGGAATCCAAATTAGAATTCTCAGAGACTGAGAGTTCACTAACTCTTTGCCTAGGAGATATCCAGACTTTTGAGGATAATACTTAAAGGAAGACAAGCTGAATGGTAACTTAGTGGTGTGACATCAATATTAAACGTATTTTCTCAGAGAGTTCTTTTCTATGATATAATATTACTGTAATGATATAAAATACAATGTCAGTGAACAAAGAATATCTGATAATGTGATTCACAGCACTTTCTGTCCTTATTTATTTCATTGATAATTTACATAATCATTAATGGCATATCTAACAGTATTTAGATGGCATAAAATCAAGATGAATAGCCCCATCGAGCTATTTTAGATTATTCCTTAATGTAATTTGAGTTTTTTATTGAAGTATGGCTAATGCACATACTGTGTTAATTTCAAGTGTATAGTAAAGTATGTGTATATATGTGAACTTCCCTCTTATACCTGCTTTTGTGGCATCCCATAGATTTTGGAAAACTTTGTTTCCATTTGGATTTGTCTTGAGGTATTTTCTTATTTCCTCTTTGAATTCATTTTTTAAATAGCCTGCTGTTTAGTCTCCCTGTGTTTGTTCTTCTCCTGGTTTTCTTTCTGTAGTTGATTTCTCATTTCACACACTTGTGGTAAAAAAAATACTGTTTCTATAAATGTTATTATTTTATTGTTATTTGTATTGTTTTCATTGACTTTATTTGGCATGATTATTTTGAAATTCGTGTTGTCAAATGTGTCAGTTCATTTCTTTTTATGGATAAACATATTTCTTTATATGGATATATTGTAGTATGTTTATCTGTTCACCTCCTGATGAACATTTGGGTTGTTTCTAGTTTTTTACTATGAAAAATAAAGCTGCTATGACATATAAAAGTCTTTATATGAATATTGGCTTTCATTTATCTTGTGTGAATATCTGGGAGTAGAATAGTCTAATTATATGGTAGATGTGTGTTCAACTTTGAAAGGAACTATCAAGTGAAACTGTTTCCCAAAATGGCTTTTCCATTTTACATTCTAACAGAACCATTTGAAGATTCCAGTTATTCCCCATCCTTAATATCATTGAATATGACCAAACCTTTCAACTTTAGCCATTCTAATAAGTGTGTGATGGCATTTCAGTAAGGGTTTAATTTTAATTTCTCCAGTGATGTTTGATATTGACCATCTTTTCATGTGGTCGTTTGCCATTCATATATCTACTTCTGTGAAGTGCCTGTTCAAAGTTTCTACCTATTAAATAAATTGGGTAGTTTATTTTCTTATCACTGAATTTACAGAGTTTATTATATATTTTGGATACAAATAAAATGTGTGACTGGCAAATGCTTTCTTCTTGTCTATGACTTCTATTCATTATATTATCAGCATCTTTCCAAGTGCAGATGTCCTTAATTTATCCATTTTTAACTTACATGGTTTCTACTTTTTGTCTTCTATCAAAGAAATACTGGATATATACCTCAAGGTAATGAAGACTTTTCTCTTACGTTTTCTTCCAGAAGTTTTATAGTGTTATTGAGTTCAGTTCAGTCGCTCAGTCATGTCCGACTCTTTGCGACCCCATGGACTTCAGCATGCCAGGCTTTCCTGTCCTTCACCAACTCCTGGAGCCTACTCAAACCCATGTCCATCGCATCGGTGATGCCATTCAACCATCTTATCCTCTGTCATCCCCTTCTCCTCCCACCTTCAATATTTGCCAGCATCAGGGTCTTTTCCAAAGAGTCAGTTCTTCGCATCAGGTGGCCAAAGTACTGGAGTTTCAGCTTCAGCATTAGTCCTTCGAATGAATATTCAGGATTGATTTCCTTTAAAATAGACTGGTTGGATCTCTTTGCATTTCCAAGGGACTCTCAAGAGTCTTCAACATCACAGTACAAAAGCATCAATTCTTCAGCGCTCAGCTTTCTTCACAGTCCAACTCTCACATACATACATGACTCCTGGAAAAACCATAGCCTTGACTAGGACCTTTGTTGGCAAAGTAATGTCTCTGCTTTTTAATATGGTGTCTAGGTTTGTCATAGCTTTTCTTCCAAGGAGCAAGTGTCTTTTGATTTCATGGCTGCAGTCACCATCTGCTGTGATTTTGGAGCCCCCCAAAATTAAGTCTCTCACTTTTTTCCATTGTGTCCTCATCTATTTGCCATGAAGTGATGGGATCAGGTGCCGTGATCTTAGTTTTCTGAATGTTGAGCTTTAGGCCAACTTTTTCACTCTCCTCTTTCACCTTCATGAAGAGGCTCTTTAGTTCTTTGTTTTCTGTCATAAGGGGTGTCGTCTGTGTACCTGAGGTTATTGATATTTCTCCCAGCAATCTTGATTCCAGCTTGTGCTTCCTCCAGCCCAGCATTTCTCATGATGTACTCTGCATATAAGTTAAATAAACAGGGTGACAACATACATCCTTGATGTACTCCTTTTCCTATTTGGAACCAGTCTGTTGTTCCATGTCCAGTTCTAACTGTTGCTTCCGGACCTGCATATAGATTTCTCAGGAGGCAGGTCAGGTGGTCTGGTGTTCCATCTCTTTCAGAATTTTCCACAGTTTGTTGTGGTCCACATGGTCAAAGGCTTTGGCTTAGTCAATAAAACAAAAGTAGATGTTTTTCTGGAATTCTCTTGCTTTTTTGATGATCCAGCAGATGTTGACAATTTGATCTCTGGTTCCTCTGCCTTTTCTAAATCCAGCTTGAACATCTGGAAGTACATGGTTCACATACTGTTGAAGCCTGGCTTGGAGAATCTTGAGCAGTACTTTGCTAGCATGTGAGATGAGTGCAATTGTGCAGTAGTTTGAACATTCTTTGACATTGCCTTTCTTTGGGATTGGAATGAAAACTGACCTTTTCCAATCCTGTGACCACTGCTGAGTTTTCCAGATTTGTAGGTCTATGGTCCTTTTTAAGTTAAGTTTTGTATTTGATGTTAGATATGGATCAAAGTTCATACCTTTGCATATGAATATTTGTTTCAGCACTGTGTGTTTTAGACTGAATTGCCTTTGCATCTTTGTTGAGAATTAATTGACCATGTAAATGTAGATCTATCCTAAACTCTGTTCTCATCCATTTATCTATCTTGTTCTGCCAGTGCCACACTCTCTTGATAACTTTAGCCTTACAATAAATAAGTCTTAAATTTGGTTACTGTGACTATTCCAATTGTCTTCTTTTTAAAAATTATTTCGACTCTTTGAGGTTCTCACCATTTCCATATACTGTCTAAAAAGAGCTTAATTTCTGTGAAAATGCCTTAGATTTTAATAAGAATTGTGTTCTTCAGCCCTTCTAAATCCTTACTGATTTTCTATATATGTGCCCTATCAGTTATAAATTAATATTTCTAACTGTAAATAAGAATATAAATACATAAGTCTTTCTCCTTACAGCTTTATCAGGTCTGGGTTTTTGACTCCTGACTCTCTTTTTAGAGAGAGACAAATATAAATATGTAGATTGATAAACTGTTACTGAATTGATCTGTTTATCATTTTGAAATTGTACTATTTATCACTGGTTATAATTTCCTTTAAAATCTGTACTGCCTGATATTAATATAGCTTTCTTTTGATTAGTATTAGTTTGTCATATTATTTTCCCTCTTTACAGTTTTACTATAATTATGCTTGTATCTTTAAAGCAAATTTCTTGAGAGCAGCTTTCCTGTTGATCCAATCTGACAATCTCTTTTAATTGAGCTTTTAGATTTATACAAGTAGCCATTTATGGTGGAAAGGAAAGTGCTATTATAATTGGGATTTTTAAAATTTTAAATTCCAAGTGTTTATTGCTGACTCTTCTATATTATCTTTTATCTTTAATCCTCTAAAAATCACTTATTTTTTTAAGTAAATTTTTAAAGTATACATAGATTCTTTAGGATTTTCTACATAGATAATCAGGTATGCCTTTATTTTTTATTTTTTTTCCTTGCTTAATCGCACTGGCTAGGACTTTCAGTACAATGTTGAATAGAAGTGGAGAGAAAGGACCTCTTTTCTTGCTCCTAATTCTTATCAAGAAAGCATTCAGTCTTTTACCAAGTATGATTGGAACTGTAGCCTTTATTAGTTTAAGGAAGTGTCTTTCGATATATAATTTGTTGAGAAGTTTTATGACTAAATGATTAACTAAATGATTAACTTTTCTGCATCTTCTGAGGTTGTTTTTTTTTTTTTTTTCAGTTTAGCCTGTTAATATGGTAAATAACACTAATTGATGTTTGAATGTTGAATCAGTCTTTTGTTTGTGGGATGAACCCCGCTAGACTGAGATGTATTTTTTCAATATATCGCTGGATTTATTTTGATAACATTTTAGTGAGAGTCTTGGAATCTATATTTATGGGGGAAATTGGTCTATAGTTTTCTTCTTTCATAATGTGACCTTATACAATTAATTGGAAAGGAAATCAACTATACGCCAATACAATTTTTTTTAATTAATTGGAAAGGATACCCTTCTCTTCTATTTTCTGGAAGAAGTTGTAAAGAATTTTTTTTTTTTTAATATTTGGTGAAGTTTGGCAGTGAACTATCTGACCTGGATTTTTCTTTTTCAGAAGGTTTTTATGCTATACATTTAATTTATAAAATAGATACTGGAATATTCAGGTTATCACTTTTTTGGGGGGGTGTGAGTTTTGACATTAATAGTTTCTCTTTTTAAGGAATTATTGTATTTCATTTATGTTTTCAAGTTTATGAACATAGAGTTAAGTAGTCCCTTATTATAATTAATTTTAATATCTGTGGGATCAGTAGCACAGTTTGTTTTTTTTTTCTTCATTCCTGATATGGGTATTTTACATTTTCTTCTTTTTTCTTGGTCATCCTGACTAAAAGTTTTTTTTGACCATTTCAAAGGATCAGCTTTTGGTTCATTGATTTCCTCTATTTGTCTTTCATTCCTTTTCTTTGATTTCTTGCCAATCTTTATTATTTCTTTCCTTCTATTTTTATTTTAATTGTAGTTTGTTTTTTTTCCTCTAGCTTTTATGGGTAAAAACTTCAATTACTTGTTTTTCTTACCTTTCTTATTTTCTCATGTAAGTAGTTATTGCTATAAATTTCCTTCTAAGTATTGCTTAGCTGCACCACACAAATTTTGATATTGTTGTATTTTCAATTTCAGTTAGTTAAAATGTTTTTATAGCTTTATTTATTTCTTTTTGGCTAGGCTGGGTCTTTGTTGCTGTGCAGGCTTTTCTCTAGTTGCGGCGAGTGCGTGTGGAGGGGTACTCTGAGTTGCAGTGCATAAGCTTCTGATTGCAGTGATTTCTCTTGTTGCAGACAGAGTGGGCTTCAGTAGTTGCAATTCCTGCGCTCTAGAGTACAGGCTCAATAACTGTGGAACAAGGGCTTAGTTGCTATGTGGCACGTGGGATCTTCCCCGACCAGGGAGCAAACCTGTGTCTCCTGCATTGGCAGGCAGATTCTTTATCATTGAGCCACTAGGGAAGCCTCTCAAATGTTTTTAAAAGTCCCTCTTCTTTAACCTATGGATTACTTAGAAATGTATTATTTAATTTCCAAGTATTTGGGTACTTTCTGGATAACTTTTATTATTGATTGCTATTTTAATTTTGTTATGGCCCAAGAAATTTGTATGAATTTTATTCCTTTAAATTTAAATCTTTCCTACTGGCCACAATCTTGATGAATGTTTTTTTGTATGTTTGAGAAGAATGTGTATTATGCTATGGTTGTATAGAATGTTTTATAAATGTCAGTTAAATCAAGTGATTGCTAGGTATTGTCCAGGTCATCTATATTTTTACTGATTTTCTGTCTACTTATTCTATCAAACACTGAAAAGGAGGAGTTGAATTTTCCAAATATAATCGTAAATTTGTCTATTTCTCCTTTTAGTCTATTAATGCTTGCTTACATATATTTAATGCTTACTTACATATATTTTTGGTGCAGAGGCTTCCCACATGGCTAAGTGGTAAAGAATCTCCCTGCAATGCAGGAGGCATGAAAGACACAGGTTTGATCCCTGGGTCAGAAAGATCCCCTGGAGTAGGAAATGGCAACCTGCTCAAGTATTTGTACCTGGAAAATCCCATGGACAGAGGAGCCTGGCACGCTACAGTCCACAGGACCACAGAGTCAGAGGGGACTAAGCGGACACTGAGCTGTTTGGTGCATACACATTTAGGATTGTTATGTCGTCTTGGAGAACTGATTGCATATCGTTATGTAATCTTGCTTTTTAGCTATATTTCTTATTCTGAGTCTACTATAATTGAAATCAACATAGTTAGTCCAGCTTTCTTTTGGCATATCTTGCTTTACACTTTTACTCTTCAACCTGTCTATTGATAATAATAATCTGTATTTAATGCAGGTTTCTTATAGGCCCCCCTTGTGGCTCAGCTGGTAAAGAATCCACCTCCAGTGCGGGAGACCTGGGTTTGATCCCTGGGTTGGGAAGATCCCCTGGAGAAGGGAAAGGCTACCCTCTCCAGTATTCTGGCCTGGAGAATTCCATGGACTGTATAGTCCATGGGGTCACAAAGAGTCTGACAGGTCTGAGTGACTTTCACTTTCACTTTTCTTATAAACATTGCAGAGTAAAGTCTTGCTTTCTAATCCAATTTGACAATTTCTGTGTTTAACCAGTATATAGAGAGCATTTATGAATGATTTTTTGATTCCTGGGTTGGGAAGATCCCCTGGAGAATGGATAGGCTACCCACTCCAGTGTTCTTGGGTTTCCCTTTTGGCTCAGTTGGTAAAGAAACCACATGCAATGTGGGAGACCTGGGTTCAGATCCCTGGGTTGGGAAGATCCTCTGGAGAAGGGAAAGGCTACCACTCCAGTGTTCTGGCCTGGAGAATTCCGTGGATGAGTCCATGAGGTCGCAAAGAGTCGGACACGACTGAGTGGCTGCCACTTTCACAAATGATTATTATATTGTTGATTAAAATCTACCGTGTTATTACTGTGTTTATTTGTTCTTCATTTATTTTTTAAAAAGTCTTTTACTTCTTAAGGTCTAACAGCATTTATTATTAACCCGTTTTACCTTCTTTATTGACTTACTGTTGGTACCTCTTAAAAGTTTTTTGATTTTCTTGAGTTTACAACATATATTTTTAAATAACCTAAGCTAAACTTCAATATTATTCTTCCTATTATATGTTTTAGGGAAAGAAATGAGCACTTGCTTATGTTTTCCATAGGGAGAAATCTTCAAAACCCAGCAATAATGATATGACAGTCGCTTCTATATTTGAACTGCTTTATACCATCATAGACTGCGTGTTTACTACTCATTACTGCTATTACAGTGACTGCCAGTCAGAAGAACAGAAATCTACTTTAACACTTTTAGGGAGTTAGAATTATGTCTTAATAATTCTGATTTTAAAAAAAAACTGCACTAGTGGGAAACTACCACTAACCACCTCTGTGGGTATTTTTGTGAATATATTTAGTGTAGCATATGGGACAGTGACTTGAAAAGCTACTTAGCATTTATTAGTATCAACAGTGTTCTTTCAAAATTTGTTGTAGTTTCTGTTGCCAATTTATGTAATGCCAGGTTTGATTTTTGCACTGAAATTAAATGTTCTCATTTTTATTTTTTCAGCTTATCTGTGATTATATTTAGCAACCTTTGCCAAAAGGAGCACAATATGTGATTGACTACTTTGAAGACACATCTATTAGGTACCTAAAATCAAGAAGAACAAAGAGGTATGGCATAATGTATTTTATTGTTGTGGGTTATATCTAAAGTCAAACTGATGATTTTAATGGCAGAAACTGAAGAAAACTGATCCTCAAATCAACTTTTAGAAAATTCTATTTCGTTACAGATGGGTGCTATTAGTAATGCAGCTTTTTGGTTTAATTTTGTTTAAGTGCTTTTCCCAACTGTGTGATAATCTTTAAAAATCATTATGTAAGATATTGGCTACCTTGAATGGATTACTCTTGCACAAAGCTCAATTTTCTGCCATGCTTCCATCTTTAAAATCATCTTTTAAAAGTTTGCCCCTACGCTAAGCAAAGCACCAGTTCATTACATAGTATTTCACCAACCAGCCAACATAGATGAAAAATTATGGTCAATGACTAAAGTTGAGGTAATAGTAATTACTAGATTAGATACTAGGTTTTACAGGTAAAGTGATATTTTAGTAACAACATCTAACTCTATGGTATCTGTATAAATTTAATAAATAGTGGTCCACTGTATTCAAATGATCATTTTAAAACATAAACATTTAAAAAATCATTGATATATTTAAAAACTCCTTCATACTAAGCCTTTAAATATTGGTGTGCCTTTTACTCCTAAAAAATTTCAATTTGAGAGCTAAATTTTTATCAGACATTTAATGTGTTTAGATTCCATAAAATTTATACTTGAAAGAGTAGTTTCAAGTACCCAAATTGTTCTGAATATATTTTAAAGTCTCAGTAACTGAATTGACTATCAATAAGTAATATTTCTTATATATTTTCATCTACTTTGACAAAATTATTTCCAATATTTTTAGATGGATTGATTTAACTTTTAAGCAGAATACCAGTATAAAAATTGCATAGGTCCAAAGTATATTTGAAAACTCATGTTAACTTAGTAACATCAATATCAACTCAGAATTTATCAGTATCAACAAAGTAGTCTGAACTCTTTGTTGTTGTTGCCGTTTGACATAACACTGTTTAATTAACACTTTGTATAACACTGTTGTGACTACAAATGTTGTAGCCTTTTTTAAAATTTTTTTTAAATTTTATTTTGTTTTTAAACTTTACATAATTGTATTAGTTTTGCCAAATATCAAAATGAATCCGCCACAGGTATACATGTGTTTCCCATCCTGAACCCTCCTCCCTCCTCCCTTCCCATACCATCCCTCTGGGTCGTCCCAGTGCACTAGCCCCAAGCATCCAGTATCGTGCATCGAACTTGGACTGGCAACTCGTTTCATGCATGATATTTTACATGTTTCAATGTCATTCTTCCAAATCTTCCCACCCTCTCCCTCTCCCACAGAGTCCATAAGACTGTTCTATACATCAGTGTCTCTTTTGCTGTCTCGTACACAGGGTTATTGTTAGCATCTTTCTAAATTCCATATATATGCGTTAGTATACTGTATTGGTGTTTTTCCTTCTGGCTTACTTCACTCTGTATAATAGGCTCCAGTTTCATCCACCTCATTAGAACTGATTGAAATGTATTCTTTTTAAATATAACCTTTTTTTTTTTAATGCACTTAAGTTAGCAGGTTTCTCTCTCTTTGGTAAAAAGTTTGATAATATTGTTTTAAAATTTGCTTTTTTGCCTTCAGTGAAAAGCACAGATATTATACCAAATATAATGTAAACCTCTGACCAAAGGTGATATGTTCAGTCTCCATAAATCACAGCTTTAAATTAAAAGAAACTTCAAGTAATAAATACAGTTTCAATTTCGTATCCACCTAATTTGTACCAAGTCATTAAATATTGCGCTGGAGACTAGCTTAACAAACATATAAGATATAGCAATTATTTGCATGCAAATGATTTTTCTGAATTTCTAGTGTTTTGTTTGTTCTCTTAAGATGGTCTAATATGTATTAAATGTTAGTTATATGGCTAGTATTATATTACAGTTCAGTTGCTCAGTCTTGTCCAACTGTTTGTGGCCCCATGGACTGCAGCAGGCCAGGCTTCCCTGTCCATCACCAACTCCAAGAACTTGCTCAAACTCATATCCATCCCGTCAGTGATGCCATCCAACCATCTCATCCTCTGTCTTCCCCTTCTCCTCCTGCCTTCAATATTTCCTAGCATCAGGGTCTTTTCCAGTGAATCAGTTCTTTGCATCAGGTGGCCAAAGTATTAGAGTTTCAGCTTCAGCATCAGTCCTTCCAATGAATATTCAGGACTGATTTCCTTTAGGATTGACTGGTTTGATCTCCTTGCAATCCAAGGGACTCTCAAGAGTCTACTCCAACAGTACAGTTCAAAAGCTTTCTTTATGATCCAGCTCTCACATCCACACTTGACTACTGGAAAAGTCATAGCTTTGACTAAATGAAACTTTGTCGACAAAGTAATATCTCTGCTTTTTAATATGCTGTCTAGGTTGGTCATAGCTTTTCTTCCCAGGGAGAAACCGTCTTTTAATTTCATGGCTGCAGACACCATCTACAATAATTTTGGAGCCCAAGAAAATAAAGTATTATATTAAAAAAGCATCATGTCACATTTATCAAATTTAAGTTTTATAACAAACCTGTGAAAGTGAAGTCGTTCAGTCGTGTCTGACTCTTAGCGACCCCATGGACTGAAACCCACCAGGCTCCTCCATCCATGGGATTTTCCAGGCAAGAGTACTGGAGTGGGGTGCCATTGCAAACCTGAGAAGTAGGCATGATTCATACTTTTTAAGTAGGAAAACATGCTCAGAGAGGATAAGTAACTTGCTTTAAGTCACACAGTTTATAAGTTGTGAAGTTGGGAGTTTTAAAAATGCCTCATAATATCCTTTCAGATACAGTGTCTGGCTCATTTTCAAGGCTCATGAAATTGGTAAACCAAGGTCTGGGGAGAAAATCTAGATGGTGACCTCTGCGATTCCCTGCTTTCTCAGTTTTCTAGAAATGATTTACGTGTCCTGGCTTTCCAGAACTTGGTTACTCAAACTCAAAGTCATATCTCTGTAAACAAAATAAACTCCAAACCCTGAGAGGCTGAATGTAAGCTAGGCAAGCTTTCTAATCTTCACATTAGTCCCCTTTCCCTCTCCCAAACCCAAAAACCTATAAACATACTTTAAATAATAGTCTGGTAAGAGTATTATTATATCAGTTATATCAATTATATTAGTTAACCTGCAGTATATAGTAAAACTCTTAAAACTGAGCTAAGCAATACTATTAAGAAGACTTTAAAGAGGGAATTTGTGCTACAGAATAGAGTAGTTAGAAAAACATGGATTTTGGAGTTAAGCAGGCCTAAATCTGAACCGTGATTGCCAGCTATACATTGTATATCCTTAGACAGGTTTATTTAATTTTTCAGAGCCTCTGTTTTGTCATCTGAAAATGGTAATATTCCCTACCTCACAGAATTATTTAGTCAAATAGTAATAATTGCTGCAGTTTTAATATTATTAAAATCTCTTTTTATGTGTAGATTCCCAATGTGGTACCTTTTCAAGGTGATGTCTTTCATCCTAATTCTTGGAACTACTCATGGTGTGTTTAGGAAACAAAGGTCTGTGAACCCTGAAGCAAGCATGAATATTGTAAGTTGCTAGGACATAAATGTTAAGCTAATAAAGTAACGGGGAATGCTACTCTTCAGTTTTGAGGGGTTTTATTTGAATAGATCTACAGTCAGTTTATATCTCTGCATTCATGTATTTTGAATATGGGTCAACTAATATTCCTTATCTGCTATCCTATAGCTTTAAGTTTCCATTTCTGCTTTATTCTGTGTCTGAAATGAAAATATGCATAAACGTATCATTTCTCTATATATGTATTTACATAACAAATTCCACATATGTATATATTCTTAGCTATATATATAAACAAACAAACACTTGTGGGTAAACATTTTAAAATTTTATATTGGTATATAGGTAAAACTATGACTAGTTGTCAGAAAAAAAATAATTGGTTAGTTCTTGAGATATCTCCTTGAATGCAGGGGTTTTAATTTTTTGTTGTTGTTTTATTTATCTATGAACCCCTGGAATAGAAGACGGATGCTTAGTAGATGTTTTGTAAATATTTAGTACTGAATTAATCAGTGAATTAGTGAAAATAAAAAATACAAAATACATAGGCTTAAGATTGAGAATACAAAGATTCATTATTACATTAATGTGTGTTTGTGTGTGTTAGTTAGTCATGTCCTACTCTTTGTGACCCCATGGATTATAGCCTGCCAGGCTCCTCTGTCCATGGGATTAGGTTAGATTAATTAGGTTACATTAATTCACTAACAGTCTTATTCTAAAAGGTTTGCTTTTTCCTTATCTAGAGTCAAATTATTTCCTACTGGGGCTACCCAGATGAAGAGTATGATATTACAACTGAAGATGGTTATATCCTTGGCCTTTATCGAATTCCCTATGGGAAAACAAACAGTGAAAACAATTCAGGTAACACTCAGTTCAAGATAAACTGATGATTATCTGAAGCTCTTAACTTCTCCATTTCTTCTCAGTGAGTTTAGAATAAGAAAAGGGTTTAAAAAAATTAAGTGAACAGTTAACTTCTCATGCATATCTCCATATGCCCCAGAAAGAGAATCTGACTCTCTTTAGCTTCCTGTTCAGAGTGGTTTTAAAGTATGGTGGAACACACGGTCCTTCCAAGTTTTCTTTGTGGATCACCATACTCATACATGTTGATTACCTAGAGTTTTCTTTGTTCAATGAGGGGTTAGAAATGCTCTGAAACACAGTAGCTTTATTCTGTAGGTTTGAAGTATGGTTGGTAAAAATTTCTTTCTTTGTGCCTATGAATCTCTCCTCTAATAATAGCAAAGAAAAAAGTTTGGTAGCAGTCTCATGGCTCTTTACTCCAGTACTACATACACTACTGTCAGCAGAATGAGACGCTGAAAAACGCACTAGAATTTGTCACTAGGGTCATATTAATAATTCTAGATGTACCACTTACTAGCACAATACTGACTACTTTTCTTATTTGTCTAACTGTTGCAAAAAAAAAAACCTGGAGAATTTTCCTTTTCTCCTTGTTTTTCCTTGAAAAAATTGTTTCTCATATTTTAGGACACTCTGTCAAGTTCTCATTTTGAACATTATGGTACATTTCAGAGAAAATTCATTAATTTTGAGTAGCCTCTACCAATATAATTTTTGATCCTTATAGAGGTCACATCTACTAGGCAGAAAATTTTGACATAATTATTGTAATCATTCCTCAGGGTTTGACTCAATTTTTCAAACACTAATAAAAGACTTAAAGATAATTTTAAAATATAGTAAGTACCTTAGAGTTCTCTAGAAGCAGCCCTGAAACAAGGATATAGGTGTATGTAATTTATTGATTGGAATACTTTCATGAGAAGATAATGTGGACAAGAGGGGAAGGCAGGGGAAGGAGCTAAGGAAGGATGAGACTCAGCTAATACAATGTTGTCTCAGAGGAATCCTGAATTGCACTGCAGACACGGTCCCACCTTGAAGTTAGGAAGCTAGCTTTTTTGCATTCTTGTATCAGTTAGTCACTGCCAGAAGGACATCCATAGAAAGAAATAAAGTCTGCCTGAGGAAATTCCCCTTAGCCTGGGGGCAGTTCCACAGAGAAAGGGGCAACAGTGAACCCTTCAGAAGCACCAGTCCCAATAGCTGGAGAATGATTCAGCTGCTTAACAAAGGGAATCTAGGTGTGACACTAAAATAATCTAGTAAACGTACCGCTTGCACTGCTCAGAGCTACATGTTTTTCACATTAAGTTGATTTCATCTGCTATTACGTTTAATCCTAATGCCATATCTGGTATTCATACATTCCTCTCTCCACTACCCACTGTAAATTTCTCTTCCTCTTGGCTGTCTTTCTTTATTTGATAAACCAGGCCTTTATCCCTAAGGGCTGCTATGTCCCTAATATGTCATAGTTGCCATACTTGCACATTTACAGTTAAAACAAGGCATGGGAGTAACAAAAGATGCCTATGTGTATCATTTCAATACCAAATATGTTTTCCCAATTTTTCCCAGCAGCCCTACCTCTCTATGATGATCAAGGCCAGTTATTCCGGATCTAGGGTTGGTCTGCACTGTTAGAGTGTCTGTACAAACCATTCATCACTTTCCTGTATCATCACAGGAAATGTAATATTTTAGCCATTGAAGTGCTATAATATGCAAGGTTCTTTCAATACTCCAGCTACAATGCCTGTATTCAGTAATGATGATAATGATGTGGATTATGTGTGAAGGGCAATTTGGGGAGTAAAACAAAGTTATCAGTGAGCACACATTATGTTATTCAAAGCTGCTGCTTCTCAAAAACCTTGGAAGTATAAATTAGAACTCTGGAAACACTGGTGATTAAAGCAATGGTTCTAGAGATAAAATCTATATTAAATATATCTGTGAAAATGTGAGTATAAAATTATTTTATGAAGTGAGAAAGGTGGAGTAATAATATAAAATATATCTTATGTAACATGCTGTTTAAAGAAGAGGTGGCAAGAATACACAGAAGAACTGTACAAAAAAGATCTTCATGACCCAGATAATCATGATGGTGTGATCACTCACCTAGAGCCAGACATCCTGGAATGCAAAGTCAAGTGGGCCTTAGGAAGCATCTCTATGAACAAAGCTGGTGCAGGTGATGGAATTCCAGTTGAGCTATTCCAAATCCTAAAAGATGATGCTATGAAAGCGCTGCATTCAATATGTCAGCAAATTTGGAAAACTCAGCAGTGGCCACAGGACTGGAAAAGGTCAGTTTTCCTCCAATCCCAAAGAAAGGCAATGCCAAAGAATGCTCAAACTACTGCACAATTGCACTCTTCTCACACACTAGTAAGTAATGCTCAAAATTCTCCAAGCCAGGCTTTAGCAATACATGAACCGTGAACTTCCAGATGTTCAAGCTGGATTTAGAAAAGGCAGAGGAACCAGAGATCAAATTGCCAACATCTTCTGGATCACCAAAAAAGCAAGAGAGTTCCACAAAAACATCTACTTCTCCTTTATTGACTATGCCAAAGCCTTTGACTCTGTGGATCACAATAAACTGGAAAATTCATAAAGAGATGGGAATACCAGACCACCTGACCTGCCTCTTGAGAAACCTGTATGCAGGTCAGGAAGCAACAGTTAGAACTGGACATGGAACAACAGACTGGGTCCAAATAGGAAAAGGAGTACGTCAAGGCTGTATATTGTCACCCTGCTTATTCAACTTACATGCAGAGTACATCATGAGAAACGCTGGGCTGGAAAGAAGCACAAGCTGGAATCAAGATTGCTGGGAGAAGTATCAATAACCTCAGGTAAGTAGATGACACTACCCTTATGGCAGAAAGTGAAGAAGAACTAAAGAGCCTCTTGATGAAAGTTAAAGAAGAGAGTGAAAAACTTGGCTTAAAACTCAACATTCAGAAAATGAAGATCATGGCATCTGGTCCCATCACTTCATAGGAAATAGATGGGGAAACAGTGGAAACAGTGTCAGACTTTATTTTGGGGGCTCCAAAATCACTGCAGATGGTGACTGCAGCCATGAAAATAAAAGACGCTTACTCCTTGGAAGGAAAGTTATGACCAACCTAGACAGCATATTAAAAATTAGAGACATTACTTTGTTAACAAAGGTCCATCTAGTCAAAGGTATGGTTTTTCCAGTAGTCATGTATGGATGTGAGAGTTGGACTATAAAGAAAGCTGAGCACCAAAGAATTGCTGCTTTTGAACTGTGGTGTTGGAGAAGACTCTTGAGAGTCCCTTGGACTGCAAGGAGATCCAACCAGTCCTTCCTAAAGGAGATCAGTCCTGGGTGTTCATTGGAAGGACTGATATTGAAGCTGAAACTCCAATACTTTGGCCACCTCATGCAAAGAGCTGACTCATTGGAAAAGACCCTGATGCTGGGAAAGATTGAAGGCAGGAGGAGAAGGGGGCAACAGAGGATGAGACGGTGGATGGCCTCACTGACTCAATGGACATGAGTTTGAGTAGTTTCCGGGAATTGGTGATGGACACGGAGGCCTGGCGTGTGGCAGTCCATGGGGTCATAAAGAGTCGGACATGACTGAGCAACTGAGCTGAACTGAACTGAACAATGCTATTTAAATGAGTCTCCAAGTTACCAAGTGATATTTGAATATTCTATGTCCTTAAAATTTTGTATGTTTAAGTATGTGTGGGCTAAGTAGCTTTAGTCATGACTGACTCTTTGCAACTCTATGGACTATTGCCCGGCTCTTCTGTCCATGGGGATTCTCCAGGCAAGAATACTGGAGCGGGTTGCCATGCCCTCTTCCAGGAGACCTCCTGGACCCAGGGATCAAACCCACATCTTTTACTTTTCCTGCATTCTCAGGCCAGCCCTTTACCAATAGTGGCACCTGGGAAGCCCATGTTTATGTATGTGCCATGACCTAATTGCCCACTTGGTCATATGAAAGAAATTCATTAGTGAACAACTCTGACATAAAATGGAATTAAAACATGTAAAACTTACCCTATTTACACAATTAAAAAAATTTTATCCTATAAGATTAAATTTGAGGTCAGATACTCATGTAGACACTACAATATTTTAAAAGAAATTTTCTACATTTTTTCCAGTTCAGAGACTTGTTGTATACTTGCAACATGGTTTGCTCACATCTGCCAGCAGCTGGATTTCCAATCTTCCTAATAACAGCCTAGGCTTCCTTCTGGCAGATGCTGGTTATGATGTGTGGATGGGGAACAGCAGAGGGACTACCTGGTCCCGAAAACACTTGTACCTAACAACAAATTCCAAAGAATTCTGGGCTTTCAGGTACAGAAAAAACCAAGTAATATTTTGTTGTATAAGTGTATTGGACTGTTTTCTTCTTTTTGAATGAAATGAAATGAAACATAAGTCTTTTTTTCTCAACTCAGGGCTCTCAATAGACTATTAAAATTTATATAAATTTTACCTGGAAAGTTAAAGAGTACTTATTTGATTTTGCGCTTATTTCTCATTTTTAAGCAGTAAGCTTTACTGACTACCCTATTCTATTTTTTCACTCTGTAACCTATCTATTTAGTCTACTTCACTGCACTTAGAATATACAATCACCTTCTTTATAAAACTGTCTTGTGGCTATTTTATTTCCTTAACTTTGTGTTCTCACAGACGTCTCTAGTCAATAGATAAATTAGATTATCTAACTTATTGACAGTACCCAAGGAGAGTTGAAAAATGCTTTAAATATATTTAGCTAATCAATATCTTCAAATGTTAACATAACATTAGTAGAATATACATTTTTATTTTCTTTTTTCTTTTGTAGCTTTGATGAGATGGCTAAATATGACCTTCCAGCCTCCATTGATTTCATTGTGAAGCAAACCCAACAACAGCAAATATTTTATGTGGGCCATTCACAAGGCACTACCATTGGTATGGCAAGAACGATCGTTGCTGCTATTACTTTATTACACTTTTGAAGTTTGTAGATACATTCTTAAGGATATAGGTCAGTTTCTAGACCTGTAAGTGAACCAAAGCAAGGACTGTGAGACATATATCACAGAGCAGTGCCCTGGAAGATTATATCCTGTTTTAATTCTATATTGTATTCTCTAGTCACAGAGAATTGACTGTAAAAACAAGGTTTTGTTTGTTTGCAATGTATAAAAGCTGGATATCCATCTAAAAGGCACAATGAAGTCATAGCTGTCATTTATTCCACAAATAGAAATTGTATGATTATTTTTCTTTTAAAAATCAAGCATAGGGATTTATGAGTAAGAAGTTTTAAAAGGGTGCTTGGATTTTTACATTTAGGACACATTAAACTTAAGAAATGAACAAAGATGAAGAAATCCTCCCTATATTTAAAGATGACTAGAAAAGAACTTTCATCCCTTTACAATACTTAACACTTCTACCTAATGTGTATCAATTTTGCTTTCAGAAACATATTCCCTAAAACTTAATGTAATTCTCTTCCATGGTACCATGAAACTTAATCTTTCTACTTGGGAAGCAGAAAAGTCTATTTTATAATAGACCCTGATATTAAAAGAGTTTTTTCTAAACTGTAGAGTGTCATCTAGATGGTATTGGTCATCATCATTATCGTCTAGACTGAAGAGTATTAAGTATTTCCTATAGCAATCATCCACTTTCTACCAGAAAAATTATGTCAAATAACAATCTCATTCCATTTCTCATAGACCTTTTCTCTGATATTTATTAACCGTGTGTGAATTTTAATCCAATTTTCATCAGCTATTCAGTTGTATGGAACCAAGACTCTTAGGAAATAATCAAATAAGAAAAAAATGAGTCATGTGCAAGAGCGTATATCGACTCACACTTTGATATGATATATAATTCTTTGCTTCTTTGACTTCTCAGAACCCAGGGAAAAAAGAACCAGTAAAAATAGAGGGGATGTGCAGTTACATAGCTTGATAAGTTATCAAAAAAGGAAAAACTTCTATTTGTCATATTAATTACTCTGAATTATCAATAAAATAAAGTGTTTAGTACCCTCTGTTCAAGAAAAGTTTTAATTAAAAGTAAATATTAAAACAATTAGATATTTATTGAATTTCTCACCTAAAGTAGATTCATCTATCTGAAAAATTCACTAACATCATTTTTGCCATTGCCAGTTATACTAATGTATAATAGCAGATATTTCTGATTTAAAACTATGGTGTTATAAAACGGATTTATTGCTGAATTATCCTCATTTACGATCTACACATTTGCTTTAGATCCTAATAATCAGCATTATGTTGTGATCAATATGCATGTCTCATTATGGGAGGTAAATAACTTTTGATAGATAAATTAAGAAATGAATTAGTAAATTGATTATTGAAATTACCACTGTCATTTCTTACATGATAGTAATTAAGAATAGTTCATTTATATCTTATTTTCTTTCAGCTTTCATAACATTTTCCACAATACCAAAGATAGCTGAAAGAATCAAAGTATTTTTTGCCTTAGCCCCAGTTTTTTCCATTAAATACTCAAAAAGCCCTTTAATTAAAATGGCATACAACTGGAAGTCACTGATCAAGGTATGTTATTTCTTCCCTTTTTGTAGCTGACAACCCAACATGATAATGATTCTCTTCTTTCAAAATAAAAAGGCTTGGCTATGTTTGCACAGCCACATGTATGATTTTAATTTTTTGGCTTCATTTACACTGGATTCTTGCCTTTGTTTCTACACAGGAATAGCATTTTACTTATGATACTTTTGGATGACTCATTGTGTAAGAAATTCATTAATCAAATCATCTCTACATATTGTGCTCAAATTTCATCCCTTAATTTAAATGTTTTAAACTGTAAGATAATGTATTTGGTTATAAATATAGTGAATTCACCACATCAATTTTTGATTAAATTGTTTTAGTCTTCCAAACATGAATAAATTTATTTTACAGTTTTTTTCTGGCAGCAAAGAGTTCTTACCTAATACCTCCTTTAAAAGATTTGTTGGATCAAAGCTGTGTCCACTGAAGATTTTTGTTAAGATTTGCCGTGATGTCTTGTTTATGATAAGTGGATATGACCTAAAGAACTTAAATACGGTGAGAACAAGTTGTATTTAAAATATATTTTGCCAATTTTTAGAAAGCAGCTTTTAATAGTGCTTATTCTATGCTCTGTGTATCTTTTTATGTTTTACCCATTTATTCTTGTAGTTAGATTCTTAGCCTTTCTAATTTTCTGACTGAACCAACATTAAGAAACTAATTTGTATTAGCATGCTGGGATTTTTTTACTTCCATATTTGTCTTGATCTCTGTAAAGAATAGAGACTAGCTATAGCTATAGTTATCTTTATTAGTCTTTGCAGTTAGATGTTAGTTGTCTGAGGTTTCATGTATTCAGGTTGTCTTCCATTCACTGTCTTACATAACTCTTCCTCTTATATCCTGATTCCTAACACTTTTCCACTAACTTGATTTTTCCATAATTAGGGTGCCTGGCAATTAACTTATATGCTTTTGGCATTCATCAAAATTTCTGGGATGGGAAACTCTTTTGGTACTCAAGCTACTATTAGAAGGCCATTTGTATTGATTGTATATAAATTCTCTTAAAGATGCAAGGATTTATCAGCACTTTAAATTAAAAAACCCAAATTTGAAAAAAGCAGTTGTTTGTGGCATTTGGACTAGTTTATTGATTCTTGCTCCTGGGCCTTTTAAGAAAGTTCTTAATGAGAACCAACCTATCTGTTCATAGGAAAATAGGTGTTCTCTTAATATCCAAGCACATTTTCATACCACAAGGATATATATTGATTTTTTTTTTAACTTCAAGAAGGTCTTATTGCAAGTCTCAGACAATTACAGATATTTGAAAGAAACACTAATATTTTTCATAGTAGAAGAAAAGAACTCCATTCTCTCCCTTTTCCCCGAAGATATGAAAAGCATAATTTTCTGTCATAGAAGATTACCTTTTTTAAAAGGCCTCTTATATTCTTCTATCTAGTGTTATATATCTACCATAGAATGTCTAGAAACATCTTAAATATAATCTTTATTTCTGCTTGCCTTTCTGAGTTATTCTATGTCTTGGATAGTGTATTTGGCTATTGATGTCTTTTTTGTAATTATAGTGTCTTTGAGAATTCTTTTGTAGGTGGACTATTAGGAAAGCTTATATTCTAACTTCTTAGCCTTTAAATTTGTGAGTCTCCTTTCTGGGTCAAAAGTTGACAGTGTCATCAATTGCAATTAGTTGTGTACTAAGTTATCTAGTACTAAGTTATCTAGTAGTGTGGCTCAGAACATGAACTCCTTATTGCCAATTTCAGTCTGAAATTGAAGAAAGTAGGGAAAACCACTAGGCCATTCAAGTATGACCTAAATCAAATCCTTTATGATTATACAGTGGAAGTGAGAAATAGATTTAAGGGACTAGATCTGATAGATAGAGTGCCTGATGAACTATGGTCGGAGGTTTGTGACATTGTACAGGAAACAGGGATCAAGACCATCCCCATGGAAAAGAAATGCAAAAACGCCAAATGGCTCTCTGGGGAGGCCTTACAAATAGCTGTGAAAAGAAGAGAAGAGTAAAGCAAAGGAGAAAAGGAAAGATATAAGCATCTGAATGCAGAGTTCCAAAGAATAGCAAGAAGAGATAAGAAAGCCTTCTTCAGCGATCAATGCAAAGAAATAGAGGAAAACAACAGAATGGGAAAGACTAGAGATCTCTTCAAGAAAATTAGAGATACCGAGGGAACATTTCATGCAAAGATGGGCTCTATAAAGGACAGAAATGGTATGGACCTAACAGAAGCAGAAGATATTAAGAAGAGGTGGCAAGAATACACAGAAGAACTGTACAAAAAAGATCTTCACGACCCAGATAATCATGATGGTGTGATCACTGACCTAGAGCCAGACATCCTGGAATGTGAAGTCAAGTGGGCCTTAGAAAGCATCACTACGAACAAAGCTAGTGGAGGTGATGGAATTCCAGAGGAGCTATTTCAAATCCTGAAAGATGATGCTGTGAAAGTGCTGCACTCAATATGCCAGCAAGTTTGGAAAACACTGCAGTGGCCACAGGACTGGAAAAGGTCAGTTTTCATTCCAATCCCAAAGAAAGGCAATGCCAAAGAATGCTCAAACTACCGCACAATTGCACTCATCTCACACGCTAGTAAAGCAATGCTCAAAATTCTCCAAGCCAGGCTTCAGCAGTACGTGAACCGTGAACTTCCTGATGTTCAAGCTGGTTTTAGAAAAAGCAGAGGAACCAGAGATCAAATTGCCAACATCCGCTGGATCATCGAAAAAGCAAGAGAGTTCCAGAAAAAACATCTATTTCTGCTTTACTGACTATGCCAAAGCCTTTGACTGTGTGGATCACAATAAACTGTGGGAAATTCTGAAAGAGATGGGAATACCAGACCACCTGACCTGCCTCTTGAGAAATTTGTATGCAGGTCAGGAAGCAACAGTTAGAACTGGACATGGAACAACAGACTGGTTCCAAATAGGAAAAGGAGTAGGTCAAGGCTGTATATTGTCACCCTGCTTATTTAACTTCTATTCAGA
Organism: Bos taurus; assembly: GCF_002263795.3. Classification (NCBI taxonomy): domain Eukaryota; kingdom Metazoa; phylum Chordata; class Mammalia; order Artiodactyla; family Bovidae; genus Bos; species Bos taurus. The sequence goes on from NC_037353.1 coordinate 10,205,681, forward strand.
GTACATCATGAGAAATGCTGAGCTGGAAGAAGCACAAGCTGGAATCAAGATTGCTGGGAGAAATATCAATAACCTGATATGCAGATGATACCGCCCTTATGGCAGAAAGTGAAGAGGAACTAAAAAGCCTCTTGATGAAATTCAAAGAGGAGAGTGAAAAAGTTGGCTTAAAGCTCAACATTCAAAAAACAAAGATCATGGCATCTGGTCCCATCACTTCATGGGAAATAGATGGGGAAACAGTGGAAACAGTGTCAGACTTTATTTTTTTGGGTTCCAAAATCACTGCAGATGGTGATTGCAGCCATGAAATTAAAAGATGCTTACTCCTTTGAAGGAAAGTTATGACCAATCTAGATAGCATATTCAAAAGCAGAGACATTACTTTGCCAACAAAGGTCCATCTAGTCAAGGCTATGGTTTTTCCAGTGGTCATGTATGGGTGTGAGAGTTGGACTGTGAAGAAGGCTGAGTGCCAAAGAATTGATGCTTTTGAAGTGTGGTGTTGGAGAAGACTCTTGAGAGTCCCTTGGACTGCAAGGAGATGCAACCAGTCCATTCTAAAGGAGATCAGTCCTGGGTGTTCTTTGGAAGGAATGATGCTAAAGCTGAAACTCCAGTACTTTGGCCACCTCATGCGAAGAGTTGGCTCTTTGGAAAAGACTCTGATGCTAGGAGGGATTGGGGGCAGGAGGAGAAGGGGACAATAGAGGATGGGATGGCTGGATTGCATCACCAACTCGATCGACGTGAGTTTGGCTGAACTCCGGGAGATGGTGATGGACAGAGAGGCCTGGCGTGCTGCGATTCATGGGGTTGCAAAGAGTTGGACATGACTGAGCGACTGAACTGAACTGAACTGAAGTTATCTAGGATTGGGAAATTTTGAAGTGAAAAAATTCCCACACAGTGTATATGGGAACTATAAGAGTGATAGTTGAGTTTGAATCAGTTCTTTTTTTCCTTTAATTCAGTCCTCTTGATTCTATCAATATCGATGGGGAAATTAAGATCTGACTTGAAATTTCCTTCCTGTAGACAGTATGAAAAACCAGAAGAGAATCTTGCAGTTTGCAGATAGGCAGTATCTAGAATCTGGCCAATGTCACTCAGCAAACTGAAAGGAAGTTATCATATGAGGAAGATTAGGTAGCAAAAACTCTCATTAATGTAATTTGGAAAATATGTCATCAAACAACTCAGAATTTTGACTTTGTCCAGTTCTTGTAATTCAGCTTACTGATTATTTCTTTCATGGATTGTGCCTTTGGTACTGTATCTGCAAAGTCATTGCCACAGTCAAGGTTGTCTAGTTTTTTTCCTGTGTTATCTTTTAGAAGTTTTATAGTTTAGCATTTCCCATTTAGACCTATGGTCTGTTTTGAGTCATTTTTTTGTGAAGGATGTAAGGTCTGTGTCTAGATTCCTTTTTTTTTTTTTTCCCAATATGATATCCAGTTGTTTCAACACCATAATGAAAAGATTATCATTTTCCTATTACATTGCCTTTGTTTTTTGGTCAAAGATCAATTAACTGTGTTTCTAGGGGTCTATTTCTGGGCTCTGTATTCTGCTCTATTTATCTATCTGTCCACCCTTTCACCAATACTACCTTGTCTTGATTACTGTAGCTTTATATTAATAATGTCTTGAGGTTATGTCTTGTCAGTCCTCCCTTTAATAATTGTGTTGGCTGTTTTGGGATCTTTTGTCTCTCTACATAAAACTTTGGAAGTGGTTTGTCAGTACTGTAAACATAATTTGTTGAGATTTTAGTAAGGATTACATTGACCTTATATATCTTATTCACTGACGGAGGTTCCCAGGGAGTATGTAGGCAATGCAAATCTAGGTTACACATTGGCATGAGCACAGCTGTATCTGATTAAGCTTTACTTTGAGTTGTGTAGAACTTTGGGACTCCAGTTTATTATGGAAAGAATTTCTTTTTAAACTTTCCCACTGTCCTCAAAAAGTCCTGGGCTGATTTTTGCTCTCCTTAACTAGTTATCTTTTTGCCTTTCGTACTGTTCATGGGGTTTTCATTGCAAGAATACTGAAGTGGTTTGCAATTCCCTTCTCTAGGACAGGAAGTCCAGGGGGACACGACTGAGTGGCTAAACTGAACTGATTTCTTAAAATGAAACTTTAAATTTTCTAGGACTGGCAGATAAACTTAAGTGACTTTAGTACATTGCTTTTCTTTTTAAATTCTCTGTCTTTTCTCTCCCATTTGTCCTGGTACTTTCTTTCTATCTTTCCAGTTCTTCAGTGCTTTCAAAAGGTGTGTGTTACATCACTTTTGATTGTTTTCAGTATAAGTGATGGACCTCAGAACTTAGAAATCCAATAATAACTTCTATACTAATGCAAAATTTACATTTAATAAGAACATTTATGTATTTAATTAAAATGTAATTTTGTTTTATTAATACTATTTATTATAAATTAAATTTCCTTGAAATTTTTTAGTTTAATAAATATCAAAGATTGTTTTTTCTGGTTGGAAGAATAAAAATAATGTTTTAAACCCTCAGAGTCGTGTGGATGTGTACATGTCACAAAACCCAGCAGGAACATCTGTTCAAAATATGGTCCACTGGAGTCAGGTACACTAAAATACATTTTTCAGTGCATTTTGGTAAAATTTTATGTAAACTACTTGCAGCTTATCTCACCATTCTAGGGATCTGGCCATTGCCATAGAATGATAAATTTAGAAGGATACATTGAAATTATTAAAAATATGTATGATTCTTAAAAGTTTATAATATATGTTAATAATAGAATCTGTTAGATCCTCAGTTTAGGCAATAAGAGCAGTACAGTTATTTTCTATTTTACAAATGAGAAAATGTTCATTCAGAACAGTAGGCAAGGGATCAACTAGGCTATGCTCATGATTTAATTTGCCCATATATTTAAAACTTTTTCTTAAAAAACAAAACAAACAAAAAAACTAAGACAAGAACAGACGTCTCTCAATACCTACTCTCTCACTAGATTATGCTTTCTCCTCCGGTAAATTGTGAACTCTATGAAGACCATGGCCAAGTTTTGTTCAGTTATCTATTGCAAAACTAAGTTTGTGGCATATAATAGATACTCAAGAATATTTGTTGAGTGAATATTGATAAAGAAAAATTCCATATGAATGCCATCTTAATGTTGACAGCTGAGATAAAATAGGAATATATATGCTTGAGATCAAAATACAAGATATTGAGTTCTTTCTCTAAATCTTACTGGCAGTAGGACATTAAATAAGGTCATTACATCTCTATGAATTCTGTTTCTTTAATTCTAAAAATAGAATTAATAATCATGCTCTCACCTAACAAAAATAACTATGAGAATTAAATAGGATAATGATTATGAGAGTGTCTTTAAATTTAATGAACACTAGAAACATTTAAAGTGTACTAGTATTGATAAGACACTAATGAAAGAAATCAAAGATGACATAAACAGATGGAGAGATATTCCATGTTCCTGGGTCAGGAAGAATCGATATTGTGAAAATGACTATACTACCAAATGCAATCTACAGATTCAATGTGATCCCTATCAAATCACCAATGGCATTTTTCACAGAACTAGAACAAAAAATTTCACAATTCATAGAAACACAAAAGACTCATGAATAGCCAAAGCATTTGAGAAAGAAGAATGGAATCTGGAGGAATCAACCTTCCTGACTTCAGATTATACTACAAAGCTACACTCATCAAGACCATATGGTACTGGCCCAGAAGCAGAAATATAGACCAATGGAACAAGACAGAAAAAGCCCAGAAATAAACCCATGCACCTATGGGTTCCTTATTTTTGACAAAGGAGGCAAGAATATACAATGGGGCAAAGACAGCCTCTTCAATAAATGGTGCTGGGAAAACTGGACAGCCACATGTAAAAGAATGAAATTAGAACACTTTCTAACACCACACACAAAGATAAACTCAAAATGGATTAAAGACCTAAATGTAAGACCAGAAACTATAAAACTCTTAGAGGAAAACATAGGCAGAATACTCAATGACATAAATCAAAGCAAGATCCTCTACGACCACCTCCTAGAGTAATGAACATAAAAACAAAGTAAACAAGTGGGACCTGATTAAACCTAAAAGCTTTTGCACAGCAAAGAAAACTGTAAGCAAAGTGAAAATACAACCCTCAGAATGGGAGAAAATAATAGCAAATGAAACAACTGACAGATGATTAATTTCCAATATAAACAAGTAGCTTATACAACTCAATACCAGAAAGACAAACAGCCCAATCAAAAATTGGATAAAAGACCTAAACAGACATTTCTCCAAAGAAGACATACAGATGGCTAACAAACACATTAAAAGATGCTCAACATCGCTCATTATTAGAGAAGTGCAAATCAAAACTACAATGAGATATCACCTCACAGCGGTCAGAATGGCCCTCATCAAAAAGTCTACAAACAATAAATGCTGGAGAGGGTGTGGAGAAAAGTGAAAGCTCTTGCACTGTTGGTGAGAATGTAAACTGATATAGCCACTGTGGAAGACGGTATGGAGATTCCTTAAAAAAAACTAGGAATAAAACCACCATATGACCCAGAAATCCCACTCCTAAGCATACACCCTGAGACAACCAAAATTGAAAAAGACATATGTATCCCATTGTCCACTGCAGCACTATTTACAATAGCTAGAACATGGAAGCAACATGGATGTCCATGGACAGATGAATGGATAAAGAAGTTGTGGTATATATGCACAATGGAATATTACTCAGCATAAAAAGAAATGCATTTGAGTCAGTTCTAATGAAGTGGATGAACCTAGAACCTATTATACAGAGTAAAGTGAGTCAGAAAGAGAAAGATAAATACTGTATTTTAATGCGTAAAGGAGTACATCAAGGCTGTATATTGTCACCTTGCTTATTTAGCTTCTATGCAGAGTACATCATGAGAAACACTGGGCTGAATGAAGCATAAGCTGGAATCAAGATTGCTGGGAGAAATATCAATAACCTCAGATATGCAGATGACACCACCCCTTATGGCAGAAAGTGAAGAACTAAAAAGCCTCTTGATGAAAGTGCAAGTGGAGAATGAAAAAGTTGGCTTAAAGCTCAACATTCAGAAAATTAAGATCATGGCAAATGGTCCCATCACTTCATGGCAAATAGATGGGGAAACAGTGGAAACAGTGGCTGACTTTATTAGGGCTGGATGAAGCACAGGCTGAAAATGGACCAGGAAAGTTAGGTCCATGAATCAAGGAAAAGGGGACAACAGAGGATGAGACAGTTTATTGGCATCACTGACTCGATGGATGAGTTTGAACAAGGTCTGGGAGTTCATGATGGACAGGGAAACCTGGCATGCTGCAGTTCATGAGGTCACAGAGTTGGAGACGACTGAATGACTTGAACTGAACACTTTTAAGGAATGTTTTTAGCTTCTGTGTTGAATAGATTATAGTGAAGCAAGAGTATAAGCAATGAGAAAGTCAGATTATTGCAGCAATGCAAAAGAGAATTGATGATAGCTTGCTCTGATATGTTTCCAGTAGAGGTGATAAAAATTGTTAGATTCTGAATATGCATGCGTATATCATGAAATTGGAGCCTACAAAATTTAATCATGGAAATATGAGAAGTAAAAGAAATGAATGTTGGATGATCCAAAGTTTTTGGACTAAGTAATGAAAAGATGAAATTAGTTTTGAAGGAGAGGGAGAAGTTTGATGATGGATGGAAAGATAAGATGTTCTATTTCGGAGATGTTGTTTTAGACATTTAAGTCTTGATTTTGCATAAGTTGTGTATAGAAGTCTAGAGGGCTTTCTGGTGGTTCAGTGGTAAAGAATTCGCCTGCACTGCAGGAGCCACAGGAGACGCCATCAATCCCTGTGTTGGAAAGATGCCCTGGAGGACAGCAGGGCTACCTTCTCCAGCATTCTTACCTGGAGAATCCCATTGACAGAGAAGCCTGGTGGGCTACACCCTTAGGGTCACAAAAAGTCAGACATGCCTGAATCGACTGAGCATGAGCCTGATAGGAGTCTAGAATTTGGAAAAGACTTATAAAAGAAGATAAACACTTTGAATGTGTATAACGTTTAAATCCAAGAGACTGGATGAGAAAACAAATAGACTGAGTATAAATAGAGAAGAAAAGAGGAGTAAAGATTAAGTGATGAGACATGGAAAGATTTAGAGGTCAGCAGGAGAGGCTAAATTTGCCAAGGAAGCTTAAAAGAAGCATTGAGTAAAACAATGAAAAAAAAATAATGAAGACCAAGATATCATGTTATTCTAGAAGTTAAGTGAAGAAAAGATCTCAAGGATAAGGGAATAAATAGCTAATCAAATGCTTCTCATGGATAAGATTTAAAAATGTCTCAGAATTGACCAAAATTTTACAAATGTTAATGTCATAAGTAAACTTGGCCAATTTTGGAACTGCAGGGAAAAGTATTCTCAGGGAGAATCAGATTAACAATCAGAGACAAGTTTTAACATATAGGTTGATGATGGTATAATAGATAGAGTTTTAAAGAGTTGGGGAGTGTTGGGAGGAGATAAAATACGGGATATATAGAGACGTAGACATTTTATCATACTGGAGAAGATGAGTAACATGAGAAACTTAGTCTTCTTGAAATGAAAACATAATCGGGGGGAAACGGTCAAAATCAGATTAGACCTAATAGGTTCAAAGCTGGTGGTGAAGCTGCAAGTGTTAAGGGGTGAAGAAGGGGGTGGCTTCTGGAACATGCTCTTGATCTTTGTTATTTGAAGCAATAATTTTTAGGGCAGTGTCCTCTTAGTCCCAGCACGCTTAGTCCTAGACTTCTTTAGATACAGCAGAGAATTTCTGGGGAGGCCTAATGTTATCCAAACACACATGCCCCTTTAATAAGGTAAAAGGCCTTCAGGAGATGTGCATTTATATGAAGATGGTAGAATTATTGTCTGCAGATTTCCCTGCCCCCCACCTCCTAGCTCTTCCATTTCTTAACCTGTGTATAGAAAGAGAGGAACAAAGAAGCCCACCTACACAAATACTAACAGACTTAGTACAAAGGGGCTTTCTGTGCAATGCATACCTAACTCATATCAGCTGCCACTGTAATGGAAAAATGAGTATAGTCTTACTTTAAAATTTTTCTTTCAGCTTTTTAATTCTAGTCACTTGAAAGCTTTTGACTGGGGCAGTCCTGATCTGAACTTGGTTCATTTTAATCAGGTACATAATTATATATAAATTAAAAATTATCTCCCTGATCAATTGAAATGATTTTTACTATTAAAGATTCATCTGTGAAACCCAAGAGTATGGTAGTACAGTGAAAAGGATCAGTAAATGAAGATTATCTTAATTTGGACCCATATGTTCATTTCCAACCAAAGTGACTTTTCCATGTTTTCTACGTATTTTAACAACAAATATCTTAGATAAGTCTAGAGAAATTGACAAGCAGTAGAATAATTCTTCATCCCTCAAGAGGAAAAATACTGTATTTATAATATGCATAGCTCTGAGCTTGGTTAAATAAGAAATAAAAAGCAAGCATACCATTGTTCTTGACCCTAAGACTGTTGTGTTTGGGAAGATAAGACAAACATATATACTAACTAGAAAAAGTAGAAGTTACTGAGAAGCTGATAAAAACTGTCTGAGTATAATGACAGTTGTCTTGAAATACTAGAACCCAAGTCTATCTACTTCAAAATTTATGCTTCTCCACCATACTTTTCTGCCTTTGCTAAGCTCCAATGCCTGATGTAGTTTGCTTGTGTAAACATTTGAGGTAAAATATAAAGATCTAATTCATTAAAATCATATTGAACTTGACTGCCAATGTTTATCATTTACTAATAAACATACTGACTCATTTGAAAAGACCCTGATGCTGGGAAAGATTGAAGGCAGGAGGAGAAGGGGACAAACAGAGGATGAGATGTTTGGATGGCACCACCAACTCAATGGACATGAGTCTGAGTAAACTCTGGGAGTTGGTGATGGACAGGGAAGCCTGGCATGCTGCAGTCCATGGGGTTGCAAAAAGTCGGACATGACTGAGCAACTGAACTGAACTGATATTGACAGTTATATAAGCCAAAGAAAATTTTGATACTCTGAATCAGAACAAACTCTAGTTTTAATTTGTATCTGATTTATTTCTATTAATAAGTAAAAATTATAATATTCTTTCATACTCATTGCTTCCTTAATAACAACTATTTTAGATTAAGCGTATTTTTAAATTTTAACACTTCATATGTATTATTCTCTTTGAAAACTCTTACTTTTACTTATTTGCGTTTAGACAACTTCTCCATTGTACAATGTGACAAGCATGAATGTGCCAACTGCAACCTGGAGTGGTGACAGTGACTTGTTGGCTGACCCTGAAGATGTTAAAATTTTACTTCCTGAAATCACAAATCATATTTACCATAAAACTATTTCTTACTATAATCATGTAGACTTTTTGTTTGGATTAGATGTATATCATCAAGTTTACAGTGAGATCATTGATATTATCCAAGGCAACCCATAAAGAACCATGGTATTCTGTGTTGAAGGATCTATATAATTCCTATTAAAATCCAATTATTTTGTTCTTACTATGTATACTTTTCCAGTTATTTATATAAAGTCTGGAATTTTTTCCTCCTTTTTTGCATTGCCCCTAGGCTCTCCACTCATAAAGTCAATGGCATTTATTACACTAGGAGTAATGGCAGATTATAACTCAGCCCAAAGCAGCCTGTTGAGTTTCTAAGTAGGATATAAATAACTAAAAACAGAAACAATAATCTTAAATATTTTCAATTACAGGAGAAGGCTTTTTGAGAAAGGTAGAGTTTTTTCCTTCAAGAAATATGAGAATGTATGAATTTTTAGAAACATAAGAGTTTGGAAGAATACTTTCTGATATGAAAGCTAATTTTTCTGTAACCAAGTAGGGCCTTTGGGAGCTTTCTCAGGACAGACCTCGCCCACCACCTCCCTGTCTTCTGGCTGCCTCATGTTTATAGAAAAGCTTTAGTGATCCTGGCCTGTCCTGAGTCACAAAAGGCTGGCTCAAGAATTAATGTTTAAAATAATGTGAATATATAGCAACAACAACAACAAAAAAAGCAGCTGGGCCAGGAGAACCCATAACAGTTTAAACAATACATCAACTATATAGTAGATTCTTTAGTTACTTTCTGAAGAACATAGTGTCTGATGCACACAACCTCTGATATGCAGAGAATACCACCCTAATGCAGAAAGTGAAGACGAACTAAAGAACCTTGATGAAAGTGAAAGAGGAAAGTGGAAAAGTTGGCTTAAAATTCAACATTCAAAAAACTAAGATCATGGTATCTGGTCCCATCACTTCATGGCAAATAGATGAGGGAAAAATGGAAACAGTGACAGTCTATTTTCTTGGGCTCCAAAATCACTGTGGACAGTGTCTGCAGCCATGAAATTAAGAGATGCTTGCTCCTTAAAAGAAAAGCTATGACAAACTTAGCATATTGAAATGTAGAGATGCATCCAGGTTCCATGCATGATACAGGATGCTCAGTGCTGGTGCACTGGGATGACCCAGAGGGATGGTATGGGGAGGGAGGTGGGAGGGGGGTTCAGGATGGGGAACACGTGTACACCCGTGGCAGATTCATGTCCATGTATGGCAAAACCAATACAATATTGTAAAGTAATTAGCCTCCAATTAAAATAAATAAATTTATATTAAAAGAAAAGTAGAAATATAATTTTGCTTACAAATATCTGTAGAGTCAAAGCCATGGTTTTTTCAGTAGTCATGTACAGGTGTGAGAGTTGGTCCATAAAGAAAGCTGAGTACCAAAGAAATGACATTTTCAAACTGGTGCTGGAGAAGACTCTTGAGAGTCTCTTGGACAGCAAGGATATCAAAACAGTTGATCCTAAAGGAAATCAACCCTGAATATTCTTTGAAAGGACTGATGTTGAAGCTAAAGTTCCAGTACTTTGGCCACCTCCAATGGGAAGAGCCAATTCATTGGAAAAGACCCTGATGCTGGGCAAGACTGAGGGCAGGAGGAAAAGGGTGGGTACAGAGGATGAGATGGTTGGATGGCATCACTGACTCAATGGACACGAATCTGAGCAAACTCTAGGAGACAGTGAAGGACAAGGAAGCCTGGCTAACAGCAGTCCATGAGACCACAGAGACAGACGTAACTTAGCAACTGAACAACAAGTTATTTTACAGACATTGAAGTGAAGTGAAGTCATGTCTGACTCTTTGTGACCCCATGGACTGTAGCCTACAAGGCTCCTCTGTCCATGGAATTTTCCAGTCACGAGTACTGGAGTGGGTTGCCATTTCCTTCTCCAAGGGATCTTCCTTACCCAGGGATCAAACCCAGGTCTCCCGCATTGCAGGCAGACACTTTGCCATCTGAGCCACCAGGGAAGCCCAAGACACTGAAAGTGGAAAGTGGAAAGTGGAGTCACTCAGTTGTGTCCAATTCTTTGTGACCCCGTGGACTGTAGCCTACCAGGCTCCTCTGTCCATGGGATTTTCCAGGCAATAGTACCAGAGTGGGCTGCCATTTCCTTCTCCAGGGGATCTTCAAACACTGAAGTCCCTACCAAATGGAGGAAGCTGACTGTACGATGACCATGAGCATGTAGCCCCCAGTCCAGCTGAATTGACAATCTTAACCCGTAGGACACACACCTATTACCACATCATCAACCAATCAGAGAATTATGCACAAGACGATAATTTACTCTGTACTCTCTCCCTCACTTTGCCTTTAAAATTTGTTTTCCCTGAAACTCACTAGGGAGCTCAGGTCTTTTAGGCATTGCATGTACTATAGTTTGCTCATTTTTGTTACTGAGTAGAATCCCATTGTGTGGATATATACTGTATTTTATTTACCACACTTGATTGATTAAAATAATTTTACAGGAACTTGATAAAGTCTTGAAATCAAGGACAAGTCCTCCAACTTATTATTCTTTCTTAAAATTCTTGAATAATCTAATTTCCTTGTCAATCATATAGATTTTAGTATTAGTTTGTCAGTTCAGTTCAGTTCAGTCGTTCAGTCATGTCCAACTCTTTGCAACCCCATGGACTGCAACAAGTCTCCCTGTCCATCACCAACTCCCGGAGTTTACCCAAACTCATGTCCCTTGACTCAGTGATGCCATCCAAATATCTCATCTTCTGTCATCTGCTTCTCCTCCTGCCTTCAATCTTTCCCAGCATCAGGGTCTTTTCAGATGAGTCCGTTCTTCCAATCCAGGAGGCCAAAGTATTGGAGTTTCAGCTTCAACATCTGTACTTCCAATAAACACTCAGGACTGACCTCCTTTAGGATGGACTGGTTTGATCTCCTTGCAGTCCAAGGGACTCTCAAGAGTCTTCTCCAACACCACAGTTCAAAAGCATCAATCCATCAGTGCTCAGATTTATTTATAGTCCAACTTTCACATCCATATATGACTAGTGGAAAAACCATAGTTTTGACTAGATGGACCTTTGTTGGTAAAGTAATGCTTTTTAATATGCTGTCTAGGTTGGTCATGAGTTTTCTTCCAAGGAGCAATCATCTTTTAATTTCATGGGTGCAGTCACCATCTGCAGTGATTTTGGAGCCCCCCAAAATAAAGTCTTGAAGGGGTTCGGCGAACCCTCCAGCAGGAACCTTCTGGAACTCTCTCCTGAGGGAATCGTGTCGAAGATGTGGAATAGTGGATGTGAAAGCTATAGCACCTCCTCTTTTGGGGGAGCCGGCGGCTACACACAGTCCCCTGGGGGCTTTGGATCTCCAACAGCTTCCCAGGCCAAAAAGAAATCCAGAGCTCAAGCTCAGCACATTGTACCCTGTACCATATCTCAGCTGCTTTCTGCTACTCTGGTTGATGAAATATTCAGAATTGGAAATGTTGAGATTTCACGGGTCACTGTTGTGGGGATTATCAGAAATGCAGAGAAGGCTGCAACCAACATCGTTTACAAGATAGATGACATGACAACTGTACCCATGGATGTTCGCCAGTGGGTTGACACAGATGATGCCAGCAGTGAAAACACTGTGGTCCCTCCAGAAACATATGTGAAAGTGGCTGGTCATCTGAGATCTTTCCAGAACAAGAAAAGCCTGGTAGCCTTTAAGATCATGCCCCTGGAGGATATGAATGAGTTCACCACACATATTCTGGAAGTAGTCAATGCACACATGATGCTGAGCAAGTCGAACAGCCAGCCTTCAGCAGGGAGAGCGCCTATCAGCAAACCAGGAATGGGTGAAGCTGGGAACTTCAGTGGGAATAACTTCATACCAGCAAATGGCCTCACTGTGGCCCAGAACCAGGTGCTGAATTTGATCAAAGCTTGCCCAAGACCTGAAGGATTGAACTTTCAGGATCTCAAGAACCAACTCCAACACATGCCTGTAGCCTCAATCAAGCTAGCTGTGGATTTTCTTTCTTTTTTTTTTTTTAAATATTATGGGGCTGAGGCGGCCCTGGCGGGCGGAGCGCAGAGCCGCTTCAAGCCCCGCGGCGCCGAGCCCAGCGCAACTTTCGCTCTCTAGCTGTGGATTTTCTAAGCAACGAGGGACACATCTATTCCACCGTGGATGATGATCATTTTAAATCCACAGACGCAGAATAACTGGATCTAATTGGGTACCCGAGATATTTTCCAGTTGGACCTTTTTTTGCAGCCTCTTGTCTCCAGCTGTGCATATAATTGGCGAGTTGACTTCTAGGAAGTAGATTTCATCTGTAAAAGATCTCAACTGACATCCTTTTGAAACTTACTAATACTCTTCTGTGTTTTTGATGGACTTCCCTGGTAGCTCAGACGGTAAAGCGTCTGCCTACAATGCGGGAGACCCGGGTTCAATCCTTGGCTCAGGAAGATCCCCCTGGAGAAGGAAAAGGCAACCCACTCCAGTAATCATGCCTGGAGAATCCCATGGACCGAGCAGCCTGGTGGGCTACAATCCATGGGGTCGCAAAGAGTCGGACACAACTGAGCGACTTCTGTGTTCTGTGAAAATAAAGTCTGTCACTATTTCCACTGTTTCCCCATCTATTTGCCATGAATTGATGGGACCAGATGCCATGATCTTAGTTTTCTGAATGTTGAGCTTTAGGGCAACTTTTTCACTCTCCTCTTTCACTTTCATTAAGAAGCTCTTTAGTTCTTCTTCACTTTCTGCCATAAGGGTGCTGTCGTCTGCATATCTGAGGTTATTGATATTTCTCCTGGCAATCTTGATTCCAGTTTGTGCTTCATCCAGCCCAGCATTTCTCATGATGTACTCTGCATATTAGTACATAAGCAGGTAACAATATACAGCCTTGATGTACCCCTTTCCCTATTTGGAACTGGTCTGTTGTTCCATGTTCAGTTCTAACTGTTGCTTCCGTACCTGCATACAGATTTCTCAGGAAGCAGGTCAGGTGGTCTGGTATTCCCATCTCTTTAAGAATTTTCCACAGTTTGTGGTGATCCACACAGTCAAAGACTTTGACATAGTCAATAAAGCAGAAGTAGATGTTTTTCTGGAACTCTCTTACTTTTTTGATGATCCAACAGATGTTGGCCATTTGATCTCTGGTTCCTCTGCCTTTTCTAAATCCAGCTTGAACATCAGGAAGTTCACGGTTCACGTACTGTTGAAGCCTGGCTTGGAAAATTTTGAGCAAAATGTCTGCTGAAATTTTTCTGCAGTTATATTCAACATATAGAAAACTTGAGGAAAATTGACTTTATAAAATACTGAAATGATGTCAGCATCAAGGTGGCGAAAGATATGCTTTTTTGTACTCCGTTTTGACAACTAAACATTGGCTGGTGCTGCTGCTGCTAAGTCGCTTCAGTCGTGTCCGACTCTGTGCGACCCCATAGACGGTAGCCCACCAGGCTCCCCCGTCCCTGGGATTCTCTAGGCAAGAACACTGGAGTGGGCTGCCATTTCCTTCTCCAATGCATGAAAGTGAAAAGTGAAAGTTAAGTCGCTCAGTCATGTCCGACTCTTAGCGACCCCATGGACTGCAGCCCACCAGGCTCCTCCATCCATGGGATTTTCCAGGCAAGAGTACTGGAGTGGGGCAACCAGGCACAAACAAAATATTTCTTTGAGGGTTGTGGAATCTAGCCCAAGGGACCCAGGGGAAACCTCATTCCCTGTGTATCTGGTATGGCGGTATGGCAGGCATACCTCCATAGGGGCTCCAGAATTAGCAGAAGCCAGCAAATCTGCCAGGGTCTCTCTAAGCTGAGGTTGGGGAAAACCTGGGAATGTCATCTTGGGCAGATACCTCCAGACTTTGTAGAAAACCAGCCATCTGGAAGGGAGATTTCAGCATACCACTGGAGGAAAACAAAAAACCAAAGTCCCCATGAGTTTAGGCACATTGGAGTGGTTAACAACTTTGTTGGGGCTGCCACTATACTTTGTCATACATTTAAAATTTTAAGAGGGTAGAACTCATGTTATGTGTTCTTAGCACAATAAAATAAAATTTCAATAGACATATAAAACTTCATTTTGTCAGTATATGCTAGATTTGATATGTCATTTTATAAATAACTCTAGATACAACAACTCTCAAAAACTCTGGTAAAAACTGTTTTGCCCAGAATTTTCAAAACTATACCAGTAGGCCTTACTGGCTGTTTTAAGATAAATGGACATCTTTATGAGCTAAATGCTCCTACCCAAGTCCTGGTGAAAGACTTGATAGCTAGAGTCTGGATTTTTTTTTTTTCCAGTTCCTCAGTCCTGTCTGACGTTTTGCGAACCCATGGACTTCAGCTCTCCTGGCTCCTCTGACCATGGGATTCTCCTGACAAGAAAACTAGAGTGGGAAGTCATTTCCTTTTCCAGGGGATCTTCCCTACCCAGGGATCCAATCCAGGTCTCCTTCATCGCAGGTGATTTCTTACCATCTGAGCTACCAGGGAAGCCCAGAGTCTGGAATACTCAGAGAATAAAGATACAAAAAAGCAGAGTTTGACTAGCTAATAGATCAAGGAGGATGGTTTTGGAGCCAGATCCTTTTGTGAATTTACTGTTAATACAGTATTTGACTTGCAATTTGGCAAATATAAGAACTTACCTGAAATGTAACCACTGAACATTCTTAGGAAAGGTCATCCAAAATACGCAGATATATAAATACAGAGAAGGGAAAAAATAATTAAATTTTCACTTATCCAGGAAGCAGAAAGCATCCACATTTGGTGACAGTAAGTATGACTCTGGCATGGTAAAGTTTATTTATTGTACTTTAAAAATTAATTAATTGTGAAGTTTAGTTCTATTTTAGGTAAAATATAATTCTCTATTAAAATTTTCAGCCTTGATTATATACATAAAAACCTTTTATGAAAAAGTTTCTTTCCTCTTTTCTACTTCTCTAGGGACTTGATTTCAGAGAATTTGAAAAAGGAAAGACTAAGCAGTGCTCTGAATGTGTAACAGGAGCAGGCTGCCTTGCCACTTGCTCTAGCTTCTAGTTTCTAACTTAAAATGAAATCTGGCTTATTCTCAAATCTGCAAGGGGAGAGTGGCCCTCTAGCAAAATATCTGTGAGAAGACAGAAGGTGTTTGAAAACATATTCAGTATGTATTAGCAAATGGATGTGGAGTCTTCTGAAAAATTCATTGATTTCGCTAATTCCAATAAGATGCAAGGAATGTTTCTGGTGTTTATAGTTATCAAAAGAGGCCAGGTTGGAACTTGACCAGATTAGGTCCTTCACAGGCACCAATCCTGGTAGCCTATGGAGGTCGTCCTCTTTTACTCTCTCCCTCTCAGCCCTAAATGTTAATTTCCCTTCAGCCTTCTCTCTCAGGCTACCTACTCAAAATCTGGGGGCTTTGAGTTGAGATCTTTACAGTCTTTGGCCTAAACAGCAAACACTAATTTTTAGTACTTTAAGACAAGGCCTAAGGAGCCTTTGAGGAGGTTTGTACAGAGAGTGAGAAAGAATTTTATTATACTGTTGAGGAAAACATAAGGGACCATCGGTAGCTTTTAGGAACAGTGGTATCATTTATTTTTTCATTTAATTTTAACTGTTCTTTCAAAAGTATAGTGCTATTACAACAAGATATTGGATTTGAAGAGTACTCCTAATAATTGATTATTTTATTTATTGAACAGCAAATACTTATTAGAACCAAGGACTGAGCAGGATGCTCTATATCTACCTTGTTACCTAGTCATTCTTCTTTTTGAATAAGTCTAAAGTTTCAGTTCACCTATGGGATTTTAAGAGCAAACATGTAGGCCCTGAGTCGACCAGAAGTAGAAGGGACTGAGAAATGCATGGACATTACAGGTAAGAGAGCGAGTAGATAGACCTGGAACTGCTGAACTACCACTAGATTATATGCACCTCAAAGGCAGAAAACATGCCATTCCTTCATGCATCCCTCAGGCTAAACTTTTTCCCTGGTGAAAAATAGGCCAGGTTTAGAGTAGAAGACTGTGGAGCAGGAAACTAAATTTCTAAAACTTTGGAAAATTACTGGGCTGTGAATGGACACTGGAGCATTTCAGGGTGTGGGGGAGAGTGTGGCTATGCTTGTTGGTGCAGGTGTCCTTTAGGGAAACCGTTAGAGACAGGTGAAGAACTGCTGTAGGTCTTTACAGTAGCATGCATCATGTGTATTACAGTGAGTGAAACATTTAATAGGTCATTCTGAATCCAGATATTTTAAAGCAAAAATACAAAAATTTATTTGTTTTGGCAGTGTTTGAGTAACATTTGGTCTGCCTTTTTGAGGGGATTAATGTGAGTTCTCACATACAAAACAGACACTAAATCAGGGATCGCCTTGTTTTATGCATAAGTTCAACAAAGATTAGTCCAGGTATTAAAACTCTTTCCCTTCTCTGACAGATGGTTTTTCATTTTCCTAGGACTGTTATAACAAAATAGCACAAAGTAGGTAGCTTAAAATAATAGAAAATTATTATCTCACAGTTCTTGAAGTTAGAAGTCTGAAATCAAGGTCTTTGCAGAACTATACTCCCTCTGAAACTTGTAGCGAAAGAATCCTTTATTGCCTCTTCCGAGATTCTGGTGGTTTGCTAGCAGTCTTTACCATTAATTGACCTACAGCTATATATCTCCCACCTATGTCTTCTCTATCACATGGCATTCTCCCTGCATGGCCTTGTCTTCATGTGGTAATCTTATAAAGACTGGTCTTTTAGGATCTGAGGCTCACCCTTCTCCAGTATTACCTTAACTTGAATAATTACATCTGCAATAACCTTATATACATATGCAAAAACATTCTAGGGTATTGAGTGTTAGGAGTTAAACCCTTTTTCAGGGGGTGTGGTGCAGAAACACAGTTCAGCCTATAACAAATAGTAAACAGTAGCTCTGAAATCATATCTACAGGTTGATAGATAAAAGGTCCTCTGAGGAAATATCATGCACACAACTGAAAGAAAATAACCAGGAAAACAGAAGTGTTATAAAACCATCTAATAGGCAAGGCAATGAAACAAGAACCAGAGGATATGCTAACAAACAAAAACTCTGTGAAGTAAATAGCAAGGCAGCACAAGAACCCTGACTTTATATTGAAACATTTACTGCGTCATGCTAATATTTTTTTCCTTAGTAGGTTGAAAATGTGGTGGTTACTTAAAACAGTGTCTGTCCTCCATGTGTTTGGAAATGCATTTTGTTTTCCTTGGGAAAAAACCTAATAATCCTGAGGCCAGTATGGATGTTGTAAGTTTTTACTTTCACTAATTAAGAAAACACCTCCAAAGACTGTCACTATTACTTTCATTCATTCTTTTAAAATTTCTTTAATGTAAAATCTGAAAGTTCTCCTTACATAGTATACGTTAACCTACCAATAAGAAATTCTACTTTAAGAATCATAAAATTGGCCAAGTAAACTCATAAAACTAAACGGTCTGTCTTTTCTCCATTCAGAGTCGGATAATTTCCTACTGGGGTTACCCAAGTGAAGAGTATGAAGTTATCATTGCAGATGCTTACATCCTTCAGCTCAACCGGATTCCTAATGGGAAGAATGGTGCTAATTATTTAGGTAGGATTTATGTGATGGAAAAAGATGAGTGTCTCAAATTTTGAATCAAATACAATCCAGTCAGATATATTCTAATCACAGAACATGAGATTAATTTACTCATAAAAAACATCGAACCTTCTTGACTATTATGCTGAGGGTCTGAATGACTCTTGATTTACATTGGCTTCTATAACAAAGCGGAGCACACCCTGACCCATGAATTTGATTTGGTGAACCGGGTGGAGATTCAGAGCCTCTGAATAGAAGCCCCACCCAGAATTTTCAACCAGTTTTTCTCTGATATTCTTCGGTTTACCCAAGTGTGGATTATCATTGCTCTTCCTGGTGTAATAGCTTAGTTCTGGTTCACTCCTCTTTTCTGCCTTAAGTGCTTACAGCAAGCATTATTCAAGCTTAGAAGGGTATCTTTTTTTTTTTCTTTGATTATCTGCACATGAGATTTTAAAGACCCAAAGCATTCCTGTTTCTGGAGATTTCTCTCTAATTTTTTCATTAAGTGTAAACTCCCTCTCTCTCTCTCTCTATATATATATATATATAAAATATAAATTGTAAGCCCTAGAAATTAAAATCAGTAACTAAGGAAAAGTGTGCTCCAGGAAGTAGGATAAGAAGAGGACACGGGACCTCATAGATGATGTAGCAGTTCTTTTGCTCTGAAGATTAAGGGAAAATATCAGCATTTGGGGTGTGTGTGTGTGTGTGTGTGTGTGTGTGTGTGTGTGCTCAGTTGTGTCTGAGTCTTTGTGAGCCCATGAATTATAGCCCACCAGGCCCCTCTGTCCATGGGATTTCCCAGGCAAGAATACTGGAGTGGGTTGCCGTTTCCTTCTCTAGGTGATGCTGGCATAAAATAAATATGAATTGTTAGCACATTTCTTTTGGATACAATCCAATCAGTCCTAACTATATTAAAGTGACTTGAAGACCTTTGTTTTACTTTCAGATATATTTTTCTGCTATCAAATATTTTCAATGCTTTCTTTGCAGTCCAAAAGCCAGTTGTGTTCCTACACCGTGGCGTGCTTGTGACTGCCAATCTTCCAAGCAATAGCCTAGGCTTCCCTGGCAGATGCTGGTTATGATGTGTGGATGGGGAACGACAGAGGACTACCTGGTCCAGGAAACACTTATACCTAGATCCAGATTCTAAAGAATTCTGGGCTTGCAGGTAGGGGAAAAAAGTCTGTTCGTTTTATTTTGACATAAAAATGTGTTAAATGTGTTTTTAAATTAGTAATATTGATATAATTTTGTAGAACTTGGAAGGTATTTCAATGGAATGAAGGTATTTCATTAACATATGTAGCTTGAATAATATTTTTAAATATTTTAAAGGTTTATATGTAAAAGTTATTCTAGATTTTAATTTGTATGGTTATAACTGAGCCTAAGAATTTCCTGAGGGCTCTGTGGTAAAGAATCCACCTGCCAATGCAGGAGACCTGGGTTCAATCCCTGGATGAGGAAGATCCCATGGAAAAGGAAATAGCAACCCACTCCAGTGTTCTTGCCTGGGATATCCAATAGAGAGAAGACTCTGGAAGGCTATAGTCCATGCGGTTGCAAAAGAGCCTGACACAACTTAGAGACTAAACAGCAACAAGAATTAAAATGAAAATATGTCCAAAAGACATCATTTCCTATTATTCCCCAGATTGTAAAGAATTCCCCAGCTTCCCTCCAAAAAATCTGTCCTTTTCATCATAGGGGACTGGAATGCAAAAGCAGGAAGTCAAGAAATACCTGGAATAACAGGCAAGTTTGGCCTTGGAGTACAATATTAAGCAGGGCAAACACTAACAGAGTTTTGCCAAGAGAATGCATTGGTTATAGCAAACACCCTCTTTCAACAACACAAGAGGCAATTCTACATGTGAACATCACCAGATGGACAATACCGAAATCAGATTGATTATATTCTTTGCAGCTGAAGATGGAGAAGCTCTATACAGTCAGCAAAAACAAGACCAGGAGCTGACTGTGGCTCAGATCATAAACTCCTTATTGCCAAATTCAAACTTAAATTGAAGAAAGTAGAGAAAACCACTAGACCATTCAGGTATGACCTAAATCAAATCTCTTATGATTATACAGGATAAATGACAAATAGAATCAAGGGATTAGATCTGATAGACAGAGTGCCTGAAGAACTATGAATAGAGGTTCCTAACATTTTATAGGAAGTGGTGATCAAAACCATCCCCAATAAAAAGAAATGTAAAAAGTTGTCTGAGGAGGACTTACAAATAGCTGAGGAAAGAAGAGAAGTGAAAGGCAAAGGAGAAAAGGAAAGATATACCCATCTGAATACAGAGTTCCAGAGAATAGCAAGGCGAGATAAGAAAGACTTCTTAAGTGATCAATGCAAAGAAATAGAGGGAAAAAAAGAATGGGAAAGACTTAGAGATCTCTTCAAGAAAATTAGAGATACCAAGGGAACACTTCATGCAAATATGGGCACAATTAAGAACAGAAACAGTATGGACCTAACAGAAGCAGAAGATATTAAAAAGTGGTGGCAAGAATACAAGAAAATCTTAATGACCCAGATAACCACTATGGTGTGATCACTCCCCTAGAGCTAGACATCCTGGACTGCGAAGTCAAGTATACCTAAGGAAGCATCACTATGAACAAAGCTAGTGGAGGTGATGGAATTCCAACTGAATTATTTCAAATCCTGAAAGATGATGCTGTAAAAGTGTTGCACTCAATATGCCAGCAAATTTGGAAGACTCAGCAGTGGCCACAGGAGTGGAAAAGGTCAGTTTTCATTCCAACCCCAAAGAAAGGCAATGCCAAAGAATGTTCAAACTACTGCACAAATGCACTCATCTCACAGACTAGCAAAGTAATGCTCAAAATTCTCCAAGCCAGGCTTCAACAGTATGTGAACTGAGAACTTCCAGATTTTTAAGCTGGATTTAGAAACGGCAGAGGAACCAGAGATCAAATTGCCAACATCTGTTGGATCATAGAAAAAGCAAGAGAATTCCAGAAAAACATCTGCTTCATTGACTACGTCAAAGCCTTTAACTGTATGAATAATAACAAACTGTAGAAAATTCTTGAAGAGCTGGGAATACCAGACCACCTTACCTGCCTCCTGAGAAATCTGTATGCAGGTCAAGAAGCAACAGTTAGAACTGGACATGGAACAACAGACTGGTTCAAAATTGTGAAAGGAGTAGGTCAAGGCTGTATATCGTCCCCCTGCTTGTTTAACTTAGATGTAGAGTACATCATGCAAAATGCTGGGCTGGGTGAAGCACAAGCTGGAATCAAGATTGCTGGGAGAAATATCAATAACCTCAGATATGCAGGTGACACCACCTTCATGGCAGAAACTGAAGAGGAATTACAGAGCCTCTTGATGAAAGTGAAAGAGAGCTGGCTTAAAACTCAACATTCAAAACGCAAAGTTTTGGCATCTGGTCCCATCGCTTCATGGGGAAGCAATGGAAACAGTGAAAGTCTTTATTTTCTGGGGCTCCAAAATCACTATAGATGGTGACTGAAGCCATGATATTAAAAGACACTTTCTCTGTGGAAAAAAAGCTATGACAAATCTAGACAGTGTATTAAAAAGCAGAGATATCACTTTGCCGATATAGGTCCATATTGTCCATATAGTCAAAGGCCAGTATAGTCAAAGCTATGGTTTTTCCATTAGTCATGTATGGATGTGAGAGTTGGATCATAAAGAAGGGTGAGAGGCAAAGAACTGATGCTTTTGAACTGTGGTGTTGTAGAAGACTTCTGAGAGCCCCTTGTTCTGCAAGAAGATCAAACCAGTCAGTCCTAAAGAAAATCAATCCTAATATTCATTGGAAGGACTGATGCTGAAGCTGAAACTCCAATACTCTGGCCACCTGATCAAAGAACTGACTCATTGGAAAAGACCCTGATGCTGGGAAAGATTGAAGGCAGGAAGAGAAGGGGATGAAAGAGGACAAGATGGTTGGATGGCATTACTGACTCAATGGACATGAGTTTGAGCAAGCTCTGGGAGATGGTGAAGGGCAGGGAGGCCTGGCTTGCTGCAGTCCACGGGGTTGCAAAGAGTCGGACATAACTGACCCACTGAACAACAACAACTCCAGTTTCCCAAATGTTCATCACTTTGCGAACCCACCACTACTTTTTTGCTTTATTCTTTTCAGAGAAATGTAGAGAAGAGAGGAAAAGGCAAGGATAAATGTGTACATGGTTACTTTTTGCCACCGTGTGCATGCATGCTCAGGCCCTAAGTTGTGTCTGACTCTTTGTAACCCCATGGACTCTTCCCCACCAGACTTCTCTGTCCATGAATTATTCAGGCAAGAATTCTTGAGTGTGCTGCCATTTTCCTCCTCCAGGGTTTTATCACAGAAAAGTCAAATAATATAATAGCATCAACTCTCATCAGTTGCCAAAAATAATTTGACTTTCTACTTTTAC
This sequence comes from Bos taurus, assembly GCF_002263795.3. Classification (NCBI taxonomy): domain Eukaryota; kingdom Metazoa; phylum Chordata; class Mammalia; order Artiodactyla; family Bovidae; genus Bos; species Bos taurus. The sequence goes on from NC_037353.1 coordinate 10,228,223, forward strand.
TTCTGTATATCTGGAAATGATTATACCATATTGCATATTTTAGCTTTCCTATCACTCACTTGACAATGATTTTGTCTACTACGTATTTTTAAATAGTATATTTCTCATAATTCTCTTATGGGAAAGCCATAAAATACTATATCTTAGAAGTTGGGCTCTAGAACAAGAGCACTCTGAAATTTAGTCTGTCACTTATTGGTTATGCTCACAGACACATTTCCTGTTTCCTCTGTTCTAGAATGTCCATCGTTATACACTTAGGTCAAAGGTATTTTGTGAGCATGGAATGAAGTGGTGCTTAGAAGAAGGTAACAAGTTAGTAATGAACAAATAGGAAGTGTGGAATCAATGTTAGTTCTTATGATCCAGGTGTCCCTACAGAGGGCTTTTTAAGTCCATAATTTAAGATATGAAGATAACTTTCTTATTATAATAAAGACTTAAAACAAGTTTTATTCATTTTGTTTCATGCAATTTGATGAAATGTTAAAATGTGATCTTACAGCCACCATTGATTATATTGTGAAGAAAACAGGACAAAAGCAAATTTATTATGTGGGCCATTCCCAAGGAGCACTTACTGGTATGCAAAGGAATAATGAAATGTGATTTTGCTATAGTTTTTATTTTTAAAATAACAGAAAACTTTTCTTTTTAAAAGAATTTATTTTAGAAAGTATACTTACTCATTACAATTATTTAGAACATACAGACAAACCAAAAAGGAACAATATTAAAAGCCAGTGAGTATTGTTTTATTATGGCATATAGGTATATGATCCTTTAAAAATGATTAATGGATATGATCATCTATTAATGTGATCTTTCCAACCATACCACACATTCTAAACAAGATATATGTGTTAGAATTACCTAAGATTCTCTACAACTGGAATTGCCAAGACTGAAGACTTGGCATGTGTGTTTTAAATTGTTTTTTTCCCTTAGTGCTCTCTTTTTAAAAAAATTTTTTTGTTTATGTATTTATGGATGTGCTGGGTCTCTGTTGCTGCACGGGATCTTCTTTAGTTGTGAAGTGAGAGCTACTCTCTAGTTGGGGTGTGTGAGCTTCTCACTGTGGTGGCTTCTGATGCTGCAGAGCACAGGCTCTAGGGCATGTGGGCTTCAGAAGCTGCAGCATGTGCTCCGTAGCTGTGGCTCCTGGGCTCTAAGGCACAGACTCAGTAGTTGTGGCACACAGGCTTAGTTGCCCTGGCATGTGGGATCTTCCTGATCAGGGATCAAACCTGTGTCTCCTGCATTGACAGGTGGATTCCTCACTGCTGAGCCACCAGGGAAGCCCTTACAGTGTTTTCTTAACAGAAAGTTGATGTGTTGATACTCTTAAGAAAAAGTCTGAAGTTTGGTTGGTTTGGTTTCTTTGATCAGTGACATTCTGCTGCCCAGTGAATTTTGTTTGCGCTTTGCCTGGGATCCCATCTAGGGTACTATGAGGCATATTAATTCACATCCTGAAAGACCAGATGCTTCAAAACTTTTCAGTTGGACAGTAAAACGCTTCTAATTACTTCAAGTATTCATTCTGTAAATGTGCAGTGTATCTACTATTTGAAATATACGTTGTTGGCTGTTATTTGCAATGTGTTTGTTATTTGCAATGTGTACATTAAAAAATCTCATTTCCTCAAAGCTCACAATCTAATAAGGCAAGGTTTGTCTCCCTCATCACTACTGGTATTTTGCTGGGGGTCAGGGTTGGGGCTTCCCTGTGCATAGTAGGATACTTGCATTGCCCCCTTCTGTCCTTGCAGTTATGACAACCAAAATGTCTCCAGATGACCCTTGGGGACAAATCACCACTATGGAGAATTGCTGCAAAAGGGATGATGCTTTCAGCAGGCTTATAGTCAGTCAAGTGAACCAGAATGAGGATAGCATAAAGGAGAGAGTTAAATAACCCAGCATAGGAGGCCAGGCTCCTAGGGTTCATGATACTTTAGGGGCACCTCATTTAATTACTTTCAAAATCAAAAGAGTAAAGGAATATAACTCATTTTGGATTATGTTCATGTTTATGTCAACACAGTCACAAAATATGGTTTTTACATAGATTTGGGGTGGAAGTGGGGAGAAAGGGACCTGTGAAGGCAAAAGCATCTGTGCCTTGAAAGTAATCGTGTGGCCATGGAAGGAAACATTTCCTTTGATCACAGTTATTAGGGAAGATTTTGTGATAAAAAGAAAGAATGTTGAACTGCACCTTGAATATGGATGGTCTTTTGAAAGAAAGATGGCCCAGCCTCTCTTTTAGAGAAGAGGCCAAAAGAGTAGAGGATATATGTAGGCCCTCAGTAAGTGTAAACCACATTTAAAGTAATCAGTGGAGTCAAAAGCAGGTGAAACAGCCCAGAGAGGAAACTATCCTGTGACCCTGCACTTCTACTCCTGGGCATTTATAAAGAAAAAAAAAACACTATAATTAAAAAAGATACATGGACTCCAATGTTCCTTGCAGCACTATTTACAATACCCAAGATATGGAAGTAACCTATATGTCCATCTCAGATGAATGGATATAGAGGTTGTGATACATATTTACAATGGAATATTACTTAGCCATTGAAAAGAATGAAATAGAGAGACCTAGAGATTATCATACTGAGTGAGATGTCAGATAAAGACAAATATGATATGATATCACTTATACATGGAATCTAAAAAAAATGCAAATGAACTTATTTACCAAGTAGAAACGGACTCACAGACTCTGAAATCAAACTTATGATTACCAAAGCAGAAAGGTGAAGGGGGAATGATAAATAGGAAGGCTGGGATTAACATATACATATTATTATGTACAAAATAGAAAGTCAAAAAGAACCTACTATAAAGTGCAGGGAACTCAGATCAATACTTTCTAATAACCTATATGAGAAAAGAATCTGAGAAAGAATATATATAAAACACTTAATCACTTTGCTATACACCTGAAACTAACACATTATAAATCAACTATACTACAATATAAAATAAAACCAAGTGAAATTAAAAAAAAATAATCCTGAAAGCCTAAGGGAAATTCTTCAATGGGAGGAGAAATGGTTCATTTTACCCAGATTTTTTACTAATGAAATAAAACAACAGGTGTCACTGAATATTAAATAATGGAATTAGCAACCACAGGCAGATGGGGAAAAAGACAAACAAAATGGAATTCCAAGAAATTAATCTTGTGTTAGTGTGCAGAGTAAATTGTAGAGAAAACCTTTAGAGACCACTTTGGAATACATGGTAAAGATAGCAACCCTATTATGTAATCATAGGTAAACTAGCCAAGTTACAATGAAAAGTTGAGGCAAGACAGAACTCAAGTAAACTAGTCTATTTTCTTGTTTACTTTCAGCTTTTGGAGCATTTTCAATAAATCCACAACTGGCTGAAAAGATTAAAATTTATTTTGCACTGGCTCCAGCTACTTCTATTAAAAACACAATTTTAAAGCATCCTCTTACTTTCACCAAACCAACACACAATTAAGGTTTGTGATTCATTATAGTATATGCTTATAGTTTTCAAAATCAGGAAATGTGAATAATACTGAAGAAGAGAGATGCTTACATAGGCTCCTGCTGGATTAAAAAGTTCCATTTTCCTCACTGACTTGGATATGTAATGCAGCATTCTCCGGAATTTGATGATGCATTCTGCATTGTTCTTAGCCTCGCATCACCCGGTGTATTTTACCTTTTTCCTTATATTTATCATCAATCTTTTGAAATCATTATTAGTCCTTTTTTTCATATGCATATCCGTAATCTGTATTTCTCTTTTAAGTTTTGTGTGTGTCTGTGTTAGTTGCTCAGTCATGTCTGACTCTTTGCTACCCATGGACTGTATAGCCCGCCAGGCTCCACTGTCCATGGAATTATCCAAGCAAGATTACTGGAGTAGGTAGCCATTCCTTTCTCCAGGGGATCCTCCCCACCCAGGGATTGAACTCCAGTCTCCTGCACTGCAGGCAATTTCTTTACTGTCTGAGCCACCAGGAAAGCCCCTTCAAGTTTTACTATCATGTAATTTCCTTTTAATTTTACACACTGAAATTTCATAAGGTTGAATGGGTTTTTTTCCCCTTTCAACTTCCTTTCTGTTTGCTGCCACCGTGCCTCTATCTAGGTTGGTCATAACTTTCCTTCCAAGGAGTAAGCGTCTTTTGATTTTATGGATGTAATCACCATCTGCAGTGATTTTGGAGCCCAAAAATAAGTCTGACACTGTTTCCACTGTTTCCCCATCTATTTCCCATGAAGCGATGGGACAAAATGCCATGATCTTAGTTTTCTGAATGTTGAGCTTTAAGCCAACGTTTTCACTCTCCTCTTGCACTTTCATCAAGAGGCTTTTGAGTTCCTCTTCACTTTCTGCCATAAGGGTGATGTCATCTGCATATCTGAGGTTATTAATATTTCTCCCGGCAATCGTGATTCCAGCTTGTGTTTCTTCCAGTCCAGCGTTTCTCATGATATACTCTGCATAGAAGTTAAATAAGCAGGGTGACAATATACAGCCTTGACATACTCCTTTTCCTATTTGGAACCAGTCTGCGGTTCCATGTCCAGTTCTAACTGTTGCTTCTTGACCTGCATATAGATTTCTCAAAAGGCAGGTCAGGTGGCCTGGTATTCCCATCTTTCAGAATTTTCCACAGTTTATTGTGATCCACACAGTCAAAGGCTTTAGCATAGTCAATAAAGCAGAAATAGATGCTTTTCTGGAACTCTCTTGCTTTTTCCATGATTCAGCGGATGTTGGCAATTTGATCTCTGCTTCCTCTGCATTTTCTAAAACCAGCTTGAACATCTGGAAGTTCACGGTTCATGTATTGCTGAAGCCTGGCTTGGAGAATTTTGAGCATTACTTTACTAGTGTGTGAGATGAGTGCAATTGTGCAGTAGTTTGAGCATTCTTTGGCATTGCCTTTCTTTGGGATTGGAATGAAAACTGACCTTTTCCAGTCCTGTGGCCACTGCTGAGTTTTCCAAATTTGCTGGCATATTGAGTGCAGCACTTTCACAGCATCATCTTTCAGGATTTGGAATAGCTCCACTGGAATTCCATCACCTCCACTAGCTTTGTTCGTAGTGATGCTTTCTAAGGACCACTTGACTTCACATTCCAGGATGTTTGGTTCTAGGTGAGTGATGACACCATTGTGATTATCTGGGTCGCTTACTCCTTGGAAGGAAAGTTATGACCAACCTGGATAGCATATTAAAAAGCAGAGATATTACTTTGCCAACAAAGGTCCATCTAGTCAAGGCTATGGTTTTTCCAGCAGTCATGCATGGATGTGAGAGTTGGACTGTGAAGAAAGCTGAGCACGAAAGAATTGATGCTTTTGAACTGTGGTGTAGGAGAAGACTCTTGAGAGTCCCTTGGACTGCAAGGAGATCCAACCAGTCCTTCCTAAAGGAGACCAGTCCTGGATGTTCATTCGAAGGACTGATGCTGAGGCTGAAACTCCAGTACTTTGGCCACCTCATGTGAAAAATTGACTCATTGGAAAAGACCTGGATGCTGGGAGGGATTGGGGGCAGGAGAAGAAGGGGACGACAGAGGATGAGATGGCTGGATGGCATCACTGACTTGATGCACATGAGTTTGGGTGTACTCCGGGAGTTGGTCATAGACAGGGAGGCCCGGCATGCTGCAATTCATGGGGTTGCAAAGAGTTGGACATGACTGAGTGACTGAACTGAACTGAACTTCTTCTATCTACTCTAAGTTCTATCTCCATTATATTTACTTGTAGGCATTATTTTACTTGTATATTTAGTGCAAGAATATTGTAGAAATTATCATAATGAAAGATAAATAAAATTACTGGAAATCCTACTGTCATGGTAATAACAACAGCCATTTGGTCAGTGTATATTTGACTTCATGGAAACAACTTAAGTTTTCAAAATTTTAGTCTTTGTAATGGGTGCAGAGTTGTTTCTTATCATGGTTTTAATTTGTGTTAATCTATTGAATAATGATTGAGCATTTTCCAACTGTGTACTTGCTTCCATAAATTCCCTTTCCTCAGAGCTTACAACTTTTTCTATTATATTTTCAGCTATACACACACATATCATTAAAATATAAGTAACTTTGTACATATTTGCTATGTTTTCTTTTATATAATGTGTTAACTATCAGTGTGGGGTTAGGCATGTCATTAAAACAGAAGCAATTACTTTCTTAATCTTATTTCTAACTTATTTATCCCACTAGTGTTGTTGAATCAGAGAAGGCAAGGGCAACCCACTCCAGTACTCTTGCCTGGAAAATTCCATGGACAGAGGAGCCTGGTAGGCTGCAGTGCATGGGGTTGCTACGAGTCGGACACGACTTAGCGACTTAACTTTCAGTTTTCACTTTCATGCATTGGGAAGGGAATGGCAACCCACTCCAGTGTTCTTGCCTGGAGAATCCTAGGGACGGGGGAGCCTGGTGGGCTGCCGTCTATGGGGTCGCACAGAATCGGACACGACTGAAGCGACTTAGCAGCAGCAGCAGTGTTGTTGTTGAATAGGCATGTCATCCTCATGAAAATCTTTTATAGTAATTCTGGAATCCAGGAATTTTTTACACTTCACATTTGTTCTTCTTTTACAAAATTATTTTCCAATTACAGGTCCTTACACTAAACTTTAAAATTAGTTGCCAATTTCTGTTAAGCAAACATAAGAAAATGAAACAAAACTTGTTAGGACTTCCAATCCACCAATTCATGAAAATAATATCTCTTTGAATTTGTTTATGGTTACTTTATTTTCTCCCAGATTAAAAAAAAAAAGTTGATTTCTGACATTTGTTACTGTATAGAACAAAGTTGATTTTTCTATACCAATATTAGATCCAAAAAACCTGTTCTAATTGCTTTCTGTAGATTCATGGAGCTTTTTCTAAAATTATGTTTTCTGAGAATTAAGACAGCTTTTGTCTTTAGTTCAATAACATTTTAATTTAATTTTTGTGTGTGCCTTATTGCACAATAAAATTGCAAGAACAATGTTGAATATAAATGACAAGAGCAGACATCCTTTTCTGTGCTCATAAGGGAAGCAATTCAGCTGTTCACTGTAGGGAGCTGCGTTAGGCATTACTGAGAAAATGGAGGCATGGCCCCAGACCCCTCTCCTCATTCCGCAGGCACGGTCCTGGGATGAAGGAGTTAGGCCTTGTAATTCTGACTTGTCTTTTCCTCTCCTCAGCTGAGTTGACTGAAAAGGAATATTAAGGTGCTTATTGTTCTTGAGGGGAGCATGAGAAGGCACAAAGCCTTCTGCAGATGTGCTCAGAAAATAATTCATAAAGTTAATCATTGACGTTTGTTCAAGGACTTTTACAAAAGAGTGTTCCAGGATGAGCACATAGGCCGTAGCTTGAGACCATGGGAGGGATTGCTATCTGAAGCCTATTTGTGAGGAGAATGTTTAGGGCAAAGGCGTTTACCGAATTTAGGGCTTATAAATAATTAAAATAGAAGTTAAAGACTTAAGGAATGTTGTAAAGTTAGCATATTTTACTATAGCTTATAGAAGTTAGGAATTTTTAGAGACACTATAGCTAGAAGCTTTTTTAAGAGATAGTGAGCTCAGGATGTTAGGGGCAAACAGGATTTAGGAAGATAAGTAGTAAACTGAGGAATGTAGCATGAGTTACAATGTAATCACAAGTTAACTATAGGACACATTAGAGGAAGTAGATAATAGATGGTAAAGCTGATTCAGAGAGAATCCCTGAAGCAGGAACTCTGTTTGAAGAGCAACAGTGATTTATGAAGATAATAAATCTGGGAGAGGGGGAACTGAAAATGTCAAACCTCTGACCTAATGTTTTTGTAAAAGTATAAAAGAGAATCTTAAACTTGAAATAAATAGGCAGTCCAAGAAAACTGAGAGGCTGTCTCATTACTCGCCGACACCATTCATCTCTTCAGGTTGAATCCCTGGCTGCTGGAGCTGTACTCCGGCATTTCACTACTGCATGCTATTCGGTGTTGGGTTTTCTTTTTTTTTTATAGATTCACTTTATCAGTTTAAAGAAGCTAACTTCTAGCCCCAGCTTGCTGAGAATATCTATCAGGAATGAATGTTGATTATTGTTTGATTCTTTGTTGGCATCTCGAGATGAGATGATGACTTTTATTTTGAATTGATAGATTTTCTACAAATCAACCTAATTTTTCATTCCAGGGATAAATCTTTTTTTTAATTTTTTTATTGAAGGATAATTGCTTTACACAAGTTTGTTGTTTTCTGTCAAACCTCAACATGAATCAGCCTTGTGTATACATATATCCCCTCCCTTTTGAACCTCCCTCCCATCTCCCACCCTATCCCCTCTAGATTGATACAGAGCCCTTGTTTGAGTTTCCTGAGCCATGCAGCAAATTACCATTGGCTATCTATTTCACATATGGTAATGTAAGTTTCCATGTTACTCTTTCCATACATCTCATCCTCTCCTCCCCTCTCCCCATGTCCATAAGTCTGTTCTCTGTGTCTATTTCTCCATTGCTGCCCTGTAAATAAACTTTTCAGTACCATTTTTCTAGATTTCGTATATATGCGTTAGAATACGATATTTATTTTTCTCTTTCTGACTCACTTCACTCTGTATAATAGGTTCTAGGTTCATCCACCTCATTAGAACTCAAATGTGTTCCTTTTAATGGCTGAGTAATAATCCATTGTGTATATATGTAACACAGCTTCTTTATCCATTCATCTGTCCATGGACATCTATGTTGCTTCCATGTTCTAGCTGTTGTAAATAGTGCTGCAGTGGACAATGGGATACCTGTTTCTCTTTCAATTTTGATTTCCTTAGGGTATATGCCTAGGAGTGAGACTGCTGGGTCATATGGTGGTTTTATTCCTAGTTTTTTAAGGAATCTCCACACCGTCTTCCATAGTGGCTGTATCCATTTACATTCCCACCAACGGTGCAAGTGTGTTCCCTTTTCTCCACACCCTCTCCAGCATTTATTGTTTGTAGACTTTTTGATGAGGGCCATTCTGACCGCTGTGAGGTGATATCTCATTGTAGTTTTGATTTGCATTTCTCTAATAATGAGCAATATTGAGCATCTGTTAATGTGTTTGTTAGCCATCTATACGTCTTCTTTGGAGAAATGTCTGTTTAGGTCTTTTTTCCCACTTTTTGATTGGATTGTTTGTCTTTCTGGTATTGAGTTGTATAAGCTGCTTGTATAATTTGGAAAGTAATCATTTGTCAGTTATTTAATTTTCTATTATTTTCTCCCATTCTGAGGGTTGTCTTTTCACCTTGCTTATAGTTTCCTTTGCTGTGCAAAAGCTTTCAGGTTTAATCAGGTCCCACTTGTTTACTTTGTTTTTATTTCCATTACTCTAGGAGGTGGTCATAGAGGATCTTGCTTTGATTTATGTCATTGAGTGTTCTGCCTATGTTTTCCTCTAAGAGTTTTATAGTTTCTGGTCTTACATTTAGGTCTTTAATCCATTTTGAGTTTATCTTTGTGTGAGGTGTTAGAAAGTGTTCCAATTTCATTCTTTTACATGTAGCTGTCCAGTTTTCCCAGCACCGTTTATGAAGAGGCTGTCTTTGCCCCGCTGTATATTCTTGCCTCCTTTGTCAAAAATAAGGAACCCATAGGTGCAATCTACAGATTCAGTGTGATCCCTATCAAATCACCAATGGCATTTTTCACAGAACTAGAACAAAAAATTTCACAATTCGTATGGAAACACAAAAGACCCATGACTAGCCAAAGCAGTCTTGAGAAAGAAGAATGGAGCTGGAGGAATCAACCTTCTTGACTTCAGATTATACTACAAAGCTACACTCATCAAGACTGTATGGTACTGGCACAGAAGCAGAAATATAGACCAATGGAACAAGACAGAAAGCCCAGAAATAAACCCATGCACCTATGGGTTCCTGACAATATCAATGAGATCCATCTCATCTAATGTATCATTTAAGACTTGTGTTTCCTTATTAATTTTCTGTTTTGATGATCTGTTCCATCAGTGTGAGTAGGGGGTTAAAGTCTCCTACTATTATTGTGTTACATCAATTTCTCCTTTTATGTCTGTTAGTGTTTGTCTTATGTATTGAGGTGCTTCTATATTGGGTGCATAGATATTTGCAATTGTCATGTCTTCCTCTTGGATTGATAGCTTGATCATTATGTAGTGTCCTTCCTTATCTCTTGTAATCTTCTTTATTTTAAGGTCTATTTTGTCTGATATGAGGATTGCTACTCCCGCTTTCTTTTGTTTCCCATTTGCATAGAATATATATTTCCATTCTCTCACTTTCAATCTCTATGTGTCTTTAGGTCTGAAATGGGTTTCTTGTAGACAGCATATATGGGTCCTTTTTTTTTTTTTTTTTTTTGTATACAATCATCCAGGCTGTGTCTTTTGGTTGGAGCATTTAATCCATTTACATTTAAAGTAGTTATTCATATATATATGGTCCTATTGCCATTTTCTTAATTGTTTGGGGTTGATTTGGTAGATTTTTTTCTCTTGTATTTCTTGACTATATAAGTCCCTTTAACATTTGTTTTAAAGCTGGTTTGGTGGTACTGACTTCTTTTAACTTTTGCTTGTCTGAAAAGCCTTTTATTTCTCCATCAATTTTGAATGAGATCCTTGCTGGGGACAGTAATCATGGTTGTAGATTTTTCCCTTTCAGTACTTTAAATATATCCTGACATTCCCTTTTGGCCTGTAGAGTTTCTGCTGAAAGATTAGTTGTTAAGCATATGGGGTTTCCCGTGTATGTTACTTGTTGCTTCTGTCTTGCTGCTTTTAATATTCTTTCTCTGTGTTTAGTCTTTGTCAGTTTGATTAGTTTGTGTCTTCCATGTTTCTCCTTGGGTTTTTCCTGTTTGGGACTCTGTGCCTCTTGGACTTGATTGACTATTTCTTTTTCCATGTTGGGTAAATTTTCAACTATAATCTCTTCAAAAATTTTCTCATACCCTTTCTTTTTCTCTTCTTCTTCTGAGATGCCTATAATTCTAATGTTCATGCATTTGATACTGTCCAAGAGGTCTCTGAGACTATTTTCCTCAGTTCTTTTCATTCTTTTTATTTTATTATGCTCTTCAGAAGTTATTTCTATCATTTTATTTTCCAGCTCACTGATTTGTTCTTCTGCTTCAGATATCCTGCTATTGATTCCTTCCAGAGTATTGTTAATTTCAGTAATTGTGCTGTTCATCTCTATATGTTTTATTAATTCTTCTAGGTCTTTGTTAATTGATTCTTGCATTTTCTCCATTTTGTTTTCAAGGTTTTTGATCATCTTTACTATCATTATTCTGAATTCATTTTCAGGTAGTTTGCCTATTTCCTTAGGATTATACAATGGAAGTGAGAAATAGATTTAAGGGCCTAGATCTGATAGATGGAGTGCCTGATGAACTGTGGAATGAGGTTCGTAACACTGTACAAGAGACAGGGATCAAGACCATCCCCATGGAAAAGAAATGCAAAAAAGCAAAATGGCTGTCTGGGGAGGCCTTACAAATAGCTGTGAAAAGAAGAGAAGCGAAAAGCAAAGGAGAAAAGGAAAGATATAAACATCTGAATGCAGAGTTCCAAAGAATAGCAAGAAGAGATAAGAAAGCCTTCTTCAGTGATCAATGCAAAGAAATAGAGGAAAACAACAGAATGTTAAAGACTAGGGATCTCTTCAAGAAAATCAGAGATACCGAAGGAACATTTCATCCAAAGATGGGCTTGATAAAGGACAGAAATGGTAGGGACCTAACAGAAGCAGAAGATCTTAAGAAGAGATGGCAAGAATATACAGAAGAACTGTACAAAAAAGATCTTCACAACCCAGATAATCATGATGGTGTGATCACTCACCTAGAGCCAGACATCCTGGAATGTGAAGTCAAGTGGGCCTTAGAAAGCATCACTACGAACAAAGCTAGTAGAGGTGATGGAATTCCAGAGGAGCTATTCCAAATCCTGAAAGTTGATGCTATGAAAGTGCTGCACTCAATATGCCAGCAAATTTGGAAAACACTTCAGTGGCCACAGGACTGGAAAAGGTCAGTTTTCATTCCAATCCCAAAGAAAGGCAATGCCAGAGAATGCTCAAACTACTGCACAATTGCACTCATCTCACACGCTAGTAAAGGACTGCTCAAAATTCTCCAAGCCAGGCTTCAGCAATATGTGAACCGTGAACTTCCTGATGTTCAAGCTGGTTTTAGAAAAGGCAGAGGAACCAGAGATCAAATTGCCAACATCTGCTGGATCATGGAAAAAGCAAGAGAGTTCCAGAAAAGCATCTATTTCTGCTTTATTGACTATGCCAAAGCCTTTGACTATGTGGATCACAATAAACTGTGGAAAATTCTGAAATAGATGGAAATACCAGATCACCTGATCTGCCTCTTGAGAAATTTGTATGCAGGTCAGGAAGCAACAGTTAGAACTGGACCTGGAACAACAGACTGGTTCCAAATAGGAAAAGGAATTTGTCAAGGCTATATATTGTCACCCTGTTTATTTAACTTATATGCAGAGTACATCATGAGTACTGGACTCATGCTGGACTGGAATAAACACAAGCTGGAATCAAGATTGCCGGGAGAAATATCAATAACCTCAGATATGGAGATGACACCACCCTTATGGCAGAAAGTGAAGAGGAACTAAAAAGCCTCTTGATGAAAGTGAAAGTGGAGAGTGAAAAAGTTGGCTTAAAGCTCAACATTCAGAAAACAAAGATCATGGCATCTGGTCCCATCACTTCATGGGAAATAGATGGGGAAACAGTGGAAACAGTGTCAGACTTTATTTTTCTGGGCTCCAAAATCACTACAGATGGTGACTGTAGCCATGAAATTAAAAGACGCTTACTCCTTGGAAGGAAAGTTATGACCAACCTAGATAGCATATTCAAAAGCAGAGACATTACTTTGGAACAAAGGTTCGTCTAGTCAAGGCTATGGTTTTTCCTGTGGTCATGTATGGATGTGAGAGTTGAACTCTGAAGAAGGCTGAGCGCTGAAGAATTGATGCTTTTGAACTGTGGTGTTGGAGAAGACTCTTGAGAGTCCCTTGGACTACAAGGAGATCCAAGCAGTCCATTCTGAAGGAGATCAGCCCTGGGATTTCTTTGGAAGGAATGATGCTAAAGCTGAAACTCCACCTCATGCGAAGAGTTGACTCATTGGAAAAGACTCTGATGCTGGGAGGGTTTGGGGGCAGGAGGAGAAGGGGACGACAGAGGATGAGATGGCTGGATGGCATCACTGACTTGATGGACGTGAGTCTGAGTGAACTCCCGGAGTTGGTGATGGACAGGGAGGCCTGGCATGCTGCGATTCATGGGGTCACAAAGAGTTCGACATGCCTGAGCGTCTGATCTCTCTCTCTCTTGCCTATTTCCTCTTCATTTATTTGGACTTCTGTGTTTCTAGTTTGTTCCTTAATTTGTGTAGTATTTCTCTGCCTTTTCATTATTTTTTTTTAACTTATTGTGTTTGAGGTCTCCTTTTCCCAGGCTTCAAGGTTTAATTCTTTCTTCCTTTTGGTTTCTCCCTGCCTGGTCCAGTGGTTTGTGTGAGGTTCCTATAGGGTGAGATTTGTGCTGAGTTTTATTTGTTTGTTTGTTTTCCTCTGATAGGCAAGGGTGAGTAAGGGGGTAATCTTGTCTGCTGATGACTGGGTTTGTATTTTTGTTTTATTTATTGTTTAGATGATGTGTCCTGCACAGGTGCTTCTGGTGGTTGGATGATGCCAGGTTTGGTATTCAAGCGGTTTCCTTCATGTGAGATTTTACTATTTGATACTCCTAGGGTTAGTTCTCTGGTAGTCTAGGGTCTTGAAGTCAGTGCTCCCACTCCAAAGGCTCAAGACTTGATCTCTGATTAGGAACAAAGATTCCACAGTGGTTTGTCATGACATTAAGTGAGAGTAAAACAAATATCCCAAAACAAGAAACCAAAGATGAACCCCAGACAAATGGCAGTTACAAAATCAGGCAAATAATAATTAAAATAATGGAATATACACATATACATATACACCCCTGAGCAAAGTCAAAACAGTCCAACAAAAATTAAGTACAGTAGATTGACCTGGCGAACAAAGAATATCAAAAATAATATATACCAGTTAAGAACAAATCTAACTAAAACACAAACTGAAAAAAAAAACTAAAGCAAGGTGCCAAGTGGGGAATAAAGCAATGAAAACAAAACTAACAATTATGTTAAGAGGAAATGAAAGAAAGAAAAGAAAGAATAGATATGCAGTTAAATAGGGATAGATGAAGAATATTTATATACATTAAAGATTAACACCCAGGGGAAAATAACAGTAGGAAAGGCAAACAAAGGAATAAAAGTAGAAAAATATAATAATAGCTCTAAAAAAATTAAAATTAAAAAAAGAGAAAAAAGAGGAAAACTCCACAGAACTGCAAAAGCCCAACGTAGAGGCAGAGGTTTATAACAATAAAATATGAGACTGAGGAAAAAAAAAAACTCAAAAGTTTCATTAGATTTCAGAGTGCCAATAAAATTGATAATTACAACAGAGGGTGGGAAAAAAAGGGGGAAAAAAATCCAAAAGAATCTACAGAACAAGTCAAAACTCACGAATAGTAAATGTTTTTCTTGAATCACTGCTATCAGAGTCCTTTCCCTTGCTTGAGTCACGGTCCATCTCACCACTCTAGGGTGCCCTCCAACACTGTGCTGATCTCTGACCTGCTGTGGGGCAGCTCTGATTCTAATCTGGTCCTACTCCTGTGTGTTCCTGCCTCCAATGTCCATAGCTATTAGAACCAGTGCGTTTTCTTTTGTGGGAGCTCTCAATGATCTCTTATATATATCCATAGACAGAGTCTACCTAGTTAATCATAAGGATTTAATCTGCAGCTTGTACAGCAGGTGGGAAGGTTTTGGGTCTTCTGCCTTAGCCACACTGCCCCTGGGTTTCAATTGTGGTTTTATTTCCCTCTCCACATGTGTGTCATCCACTGGGGTTTGCTCCTGAGGTTGCCCTGGAGCACTTGGGTTTGCCCCTGTGA
This sequence comes from Bos taurus, assembly GCF_002263795.3. Taxonomy (NCBI): domain Eukaryota; kingdom Metazoa; phylum Chordata; class Mammalia; order Artiodactyla; family Bovidae; genus Bos; species Bos taurus. The sequence goes on from NC_037353.1 coordinate 10,243,292, forward strand.
AGGCCACGTATGGAGGTGGTGCAGCTGCTGGTTTTCAGGGGTTATGGCAGCACCAGGTACTCAGTGGAGTTGGTGACTTGGGCGGGAAGAAATATGCTTCTTTAGAAGGGTATGGCAACAAGTATTGGTCAGTATGCTCCAATATGTTTACCTGGAGAACCCCCCTCCCTGACAGAGAAGCCTGGCAGGCCACAGTCTACAGGGTTGCAAAGAGTCCAGACACGACTGAAGCAACCCTACACGCATAGATGCAAGATATTTTTTTTGCCTGTGGCAGCTCTGCCCCAGTGAGGGTTGAGCGCAAAGGCGGTGGAGCTGCTTGGCTTCTGGGGACCCTGACGGCAGTGTGCAGGGACATAGACTGCCTCCGCTGCAGGAATTATGACTCTGTCAGAGTCTTTTTTTGAGCCTCTTGTGGCTGGCAATCAGAAGACCTCTTTCACCAGTCTTTTTCCATAGCTCCTCACATTCAGGCACTTAGAAGGCTCCCTTGCCTGGAGTCCTTCTCTGCTGTTAGGTGCATCAGGCACATAGAAGGGCCCCCTGACTGGGGCCTTACTCTGTAGTTCAGTGCATCAGGCATTTGATGGGCCAGCCTGTCTATTGTTCAGCTGCCATGCTGGCATGTGGGGAGAGACAGGTGTGAAGATGGCTCCACCCACTATGCGTGACTCAGCAAAATCACCTTGCTTCCATGGCTGCCCAGCTTTTCCTCCACAGGCATTTCCCACCACAGTCTCCACCCTCACATCCCCTTGATCCATCTCTCCACAGTCAACAGCAGCCCTCGCCCTGGGATTGTTCCATAATCCCTCAACTCCAGCTCCCAGCCACTGTGCCTTCCAGGGGACCTGCAACCCTGTCCAGGGTATATATGGTTACAGCAAGGACTGTCTGCTTCTCATTCCATTTAGGCTGCCACAGATCAGCTGTTTTACTCTCAGACTTAAATGTTTCTCCTCTGACTCAGACAATTGCCCCAATGTGGGGATTGGACCTCTGCTTCAGTTCCCCCACCCACAAAGGGCAGGTCCAGTCCTACTAACACTCCATTTCCCCCTCTAGTTCTTCATCCTATCTAGTTTTGCATGGTTCTATATATTCTTTTGGAGAAGGCAATAGCACCTCACTCCAGTACTCTTGCCTGGAAAATCCCATGGATGGAGGAGCCTGGTAGGCTGCAGTCCATGGGGTCACTAAGAGTCGGATATGACTGAGCGACTTCACTTTCACTTTTCACTTTCATGCATTGGAGAAGGAAATGGCAACCCACTCCAGTGTTCTTGCTTGGAGAATCCCAGGGACGGGGGAGCCTGGTGGGCTGCCGTCTATGGGGTCACACAGAGTCGGACATGACTGAAGTGACTTAGCAGCAGCATATATTCTTTTCCACTGGTCAGGTACTTCTGTCCACTTTCAGCTGGTGTTTTTCATCCACTTTAGACACAGAAGTATTGTATTCCTGATGTATCTGTGGAGAGAGATGTACTCCACATCCATGTACACCTCTGCCATATTGTTCTTGACTTTTTTTTTTTTTTGATGGGTTATGCTTTTTCTATTGCTCTACTAACATTTTGAAAATTTTTTGAATATTTTTGCAGGTATATTCATAAAGTCTATTAGCTATAATTCTCTTTTGTAATCTATTTTTCTAATTTTGGTATCAAGGTAATACTTGACCTCATAAAACGAGTTGGATAGTAGTCCTTTTCCTACACTTTTGTGGATGTACTGTGTAAAATTAATATTCTATCTTTTAAAAATATTTGATCTATTTTACCAGTAAAGCCATCCGAGACGGAAAGTTTCTGCTGGGAGTACTTAGCTACAAGTTCAATATCTTCAATAGACATATGGCTATTCAAGTTATTTATTTATGAATGGATGGTGGTTTAGTCACTAAGTCGTGTCTGACTCTTGTGACCCCCATGGACTGTAGCATGCCAGGCTCCTCTGTCCATGGGATTTCCCAGGTAAGCATGAATGTACTGTGGTAATCTTTCCTCAGTGTGCCCATTTCATCTGAGTTTTTAAATTTATTGTCATAAGATTATACATAATATTTTCTTGCATGTGTGCTTGGTTGGTCAGTTGTGTTCAACTCTTTGTGACCTCATGGACTGTAGCCCACCATGCTCCTCTGTTCATAGAATTTTCCTGGCAAGAATACTTAGTCAGGTTGCCATTTCCTACTCCAGGACACCTTCCTGACCCAGGGATTGAACCCATGTCTCCTGTGTCTCCCGCATTGACAGGCAGATTCTTTACCACTGAACCACCTGGGAAGCCTAATAATTTTTTCCTATTCTTTTAACATCTGTTAAAAGATGTCCTTTTTCTCATTCTAGATATTGATAATATTTTACATCTCTTTTTTTGTCCTAGAAAGTCTGCCTAGAGACTTACAAATATTATGAATCTTCTCAAAGAACTGCTTTTTAATTTTACTGATTTTTTTCTATATTTTTTTAAGATAGCTCATGGATTTCCATTTGCTCTTTAGCATTTCCTTTATTCTAACTTCAGATTGTGTAATTTCTTTTTTCCTGATTTCTTAGATTATCACTTTTTCATCTTTGTTTTATAATTTAAGCATTTATTGCCATATGATTCTGTCTAGGCACTGCCTTAGAGCTGTCAAATAAATTTGAATAGGTTATGATTTCATTTTCATTCAAGTTGAGCTACCTCAGTTTCTTTTTTGATATTTTATTTGATCTTTGCTACTTGAAAGTGTGTTATATAGTTTCCAGTGATCTTTCTGGATATTTTCCAGGGATTTTTCTGTTGATTTAAAATCGTTTCTACCTTGTCCAGAGAACATGATCTGAATACCTTTAAATTCACTGAGACTTGTTTTAAAGTCCTGAATATGAATCCATTTTGGTAAATGTATCATATGCATTGAAAAGAATGTGCAGTGAATGTATATTCTGTTGCCATTGGGTACAGTTCAGTTCAGTTCAGTCGCTCAGTCATGTCCGACTCTTCGACCCCATGAATTGCAGCACGCCAAGCCTCCCTGTCCATCACCAACTCCCAGAGTTCACTCAGACTCATGTCCATTGAGTCAGTGATGCCATCCAGCCATCTCATCCTCTGTCGTCCCCTTCTCCTCCTGCCCCCAATCCCTCCCAGCATCAGAGTCTTTTTCAGTGACTCAACTCTTCACATGAGGTGGCCAAAGTACTGGAGTTTCAGCTTTAGCATCATTCCTTCCAAAGAAATCCCAGGGCTGATCTCCTTCAGAATGGACTGGTTGGATCTCCTTGCAGTCCAAGGGACTCTCAAGAGTCTTCTCCAACACCACAGTTCAAAAGCATCAATTCTTCGGCACTCAGCCTTCTTCACAGTCCAACTCTCACATCCATACATGACCACTGGAAAAACCATAGCCTTGACTAGACGGACCTTTGTTGGCAAAGTAATGTCTCTGCTTTTGAATATGCTATCTAGGTTGGGTACAGTACCATTGGGTAGAGTGTTCTTTTAATTTCAGGTAAGTCATGTTGGTCAAAAGTATAGTCAAGATCTCTTTGTTCTTACTGACTTTGTATTTTTTCCTGTCAATTATTATGAAAATATTGAAACCTCCAACTGTCATGTATTTGCCCATTTCTCCTTTGAGCTCCATCAGTTTTTTGTTTCATTCATTTTGAAATTCTTCAAAGTATATAAACTTTTAAGGTTTTTTAATGTCCTCTAGATGAATTAATCCTGTTTCCATTAAATGATCCATATTATCTCTGCAGCAGCAGCAGTTTGTTATTAATCATTATCATGGTATATATTTTTTCTACCGATTTTCTCTATTTGTCTTTATTTATAAAGAGTTGAATCTCTCCTTTCAATGCTATTTAACCATCCCTGTCTTTTAATCACAGTGTTTTAACCATTTAAATTTAATAATATAATTGGGATGTTTATGTTTAAAACTGTTTGTTGTATTTGTCCAATATGTCCTTTGTTCTCTTTTTTTTTCTGCCTTATTTTGGATTAATTGTGTATATTTTATTATTTCGTCTCCTTCATTGTCTTAGGTATATCATTTTATTTTGTTTTCTAGTGGTTGACTTAAGGTTTATAGTACTCTATACTTTTTAACTCATTATAGTCTATGTGTAAGTAATATTTACTACTTAACATGTAGTGTAATATCTTTAAAGCATTAAACTTTCATTCCCTCTCTCCCAGAATTTGTGCTGTTTTTGTCATAATTTTTATGTCAACATATATTCAGTTCAGTTCAGTTCAGTCGCTCAGTCGTGTCCGACTCTTTGTGACCCCATGAATCGCAGTACGCCAGGCCTCCCTGTCCATCACCAACTCCCGGAGTTCACTCAGACTCACGTCCATCAAGTCAGTGATGCCATCCAGCCATCTCATCCTCTGTCATCCCCTTCTCCTCCTGCCCCCAATCCCTCCCAGCATCAGAGTCTTTTCCAGTGAGTCAACTCTTGGCATGAGGTGGCCAAAGTACTGGAGTTTCAGCCTTAGCATCATTCCTTCCAAAGAAATCCCAGGGCTGATCTCCTTCAGAATGGACTGGTTGGATCTCCTTGCAGTCCAAGGGACTCTCAAGAGTCTTCTCCAACACCACAGTTCAAAAGCATCAATTCTTCGGTGCTCAGCTTTCTTCACAGTTCAACATATGTTACCAATAGTAAAATATATTATTATTCTTTAGAAAGAAATTTATCTTCTAAATTAGTTCATCATTAAAAACAGACAAACCATCTTTTATATTTTCCTGTGTTTTCCTTGTGCTTTGCATTTCATTATGTAGATCCCAATGTATCACTTTTCTTGGCATTATAAAACTTTCTTTAATATTTTCTCATGTTGTTGATAATAAATTATATCAGTTTTCTTATTTATGAATACTATTCATTTGGCCTTTGTTTCTGAAAAATGTTTTCACTGGGCATAGAATTCAAGGCTTATAGTGTTTAGTTATTCATTAGTACTTTAAAAATGTTGCTCCATGTTTCTGACATGGCAGATATTTCCAGCAAGAGGCCTTTTATTGTTATAATTTTTGCTCTATATGTAATGATTTTTTTCTAGCCACTTTTAGATTTTTTTTATCATTAGTTTTAAGCAGTTTTAAAATTTTATGACTTGATATAATTGTTCATAGTTCTTACATTTGGTATTCATTACACTTTTCGGATCTATGAGTATATACTGAGTTGGCCAAAAAGTTCGTTCCGGTTTTTCTGCAGTATCTTACATCTTTTTGGCAATTCAATACTTTGGGAAAATCAAACTTTAAAAACTTCAGCAATTATTTCTTCAAATATGTTTTCTCGGGGCACCTATGCAGCCTCTCCTTCAGGAGCTACAATTATACATATACTGGACTTTTAAATTTGTTCCATGCATCACTGATATGCAACAGTGAGAGAAAGATATTGAAAGAAATGAAAGTGAAATGAATTTTCATTCCTTTTCAGTTTGGTTAATTTCCATTGTTTTGTCTTCAGGTAATCTTCTTTTACACTATTTCATTTTCTACTGATCCTACACAGTGTGTTTTATGTCTCAGACACTTTCGTTTTCATTTCCAAAAATTCTATATGGGTTTTCTGTCATCCATGTTAACACTTGGCATGCTCATTTTCTGTCTTAGACATTGTGTGTGAGTTAGTTGCTCAGTCGTGTTGGCTCTTTGCAACCCCATTGACTGTAGCCCATGGAATTCTCCAGGCAAGAATGCTGGAGTGGGTTGCCATTCCTTCCCCAGGGGATCTTCCCCATCCAGGGGTGAAATTTGGGTTCCTGCATTGCCGGTAGATTGTTTACTGCTGAACTGCCAAAGAAGCCTCTAAGACATACAGAATGCAATCAAAATAACTTTTATCTATTAATTACATTATCTGTCTTTTGAGCCTTTTGTTGATTCATTAATCTCTCTATCAGCCCTCAGTTCAGTTCAATTCAGTTCAGTCGCTCAGTCGTGTCCGACTCTTTGCGACCCCATGAATCGCAGCATGCCAGGCCTCCCTGTCCATCACCAACTCCCGGAGTTCACTCAAACTCATGTCCATCGAGTCGGTGATGCCATCCAGCCATCTCATCCTCTGTCGTCCCCTTCTCCTCCTGCCCCCAATCCTTCCCAGCATCAGAGTCTTTTCCAATGAGTCAACTCTTCACATGAGGTGGCCAAAGTACTGGAGTTTCAGCTTTAGCATAAGGCCTAATTCCTGGGTTTTGGTGTGACTGGAAATTGTTAACAGATTGTCAGCCTTTGTAACTGTTTTTGTTGTTGTTGTTGGGTAGAATATTCTTGTATTTCTGGGAATAGTTTTGAACTTTTCTTGTGAGATACAGTTAGCTTATTTGGAAACATTTTGATCATTTGAGGCTTGCTTTTTTGCTTCATTAGTAGAAACCAGAACCCTTTTAGTGTCAGTCTAATTTTTTTCTTCCTAATAGTCAATTATTTTCTGATTACTCCAATCCTGGTTAATCATGAAGCTTTCAAATGCATTTGGTGGAGACAGATACTATTTAAGGCCTTCTGCTCTAAGGATTGTTATCTTGAATGCTTTCAAATGGCTTAATCCAAGGCTTTGAGTCAGTTTCCTCACATATATTTGTGTGTGTGCTAAGTTGCTTCAGTCATGTCTGACTCTGTGCAACCTTATGGGCTGGTTATAGCCTGCAGGGCTCCTCTGTCCATGGGATTATCCAGGCAAGACTACTGGAGTGGGTTGCCATTTCCTCCTTCAGGGGATCTTCCCGACCCAGGAATCAAACCAGTGTCTCTTACATCTCCTGCATTGGCAGGCAGGTTCTTTACCATAGTGCCACCTGGGAAGCCCAATCCATGCAGTTTTGTAGTTAGCTGAGGAATCCATATGGGACCTGTATAGATCTCTGAATTTCTCTGGATGTGTCCGTCTTTCAGTGTCTCTCAATTTCTCATTCTCTCTTTTCCCCATAGTGACTCTAGCTACGTTGGCAGATTCCAAAATCTCAACCCTGTCTCATTAATTTACATGGTTTTCCTGGTTTGCTTGAGTTTCTATACTGCAGCCAACCTGGGATCATTAGATAATAGCTGAGCATTTGTGGGGTTCAATTTATTTGTTTCACCTTTTACTTTTTTTCAGAAATCACTGTCTTGTGCTGCCTAATAGCTAATTTTTGAAAACTCTTGTTTCATAGATTTTTATGTTTTAACTATGACTGCTATCTAGTTCCATTTGTAATCTCAAAAAGAAAAACCCAGTTGTCCCTTTCCCTTAGAATCTGGGCAACCAGTAATCTTTTAATACTTTTTGCCTGTATGGATTTGTCTATTTTAGACATTTAATATGAATGGAATCATATAATCATGTGCTATTTTGTGTGTTTGACTTCTATTACTTAGCATAGAATTCTCAAGATTCACCCATGCTGTAGCATATTAATACATTTATTTGTACTTACTTCATTTCTTATGACAGAATAACCTTCCATTGTATATATATGCCACATTTTGTTTATTCATCCACTGGTGGTCATTTGCATTGTTTCCAGTTATTTGCTAATATAAGTAGTATTTATATGTACATTCCTTTAAAGTTTTAGTGTGGATATATGTTTTTATTCCTATTGGGTATATACCTGAAAATGGAATGCTGGGTCATGTGATAACTATGTTTAATATTTTTAAGAAATTTATTTTTTTCCAATTTTCCAATTTATGTTTTCCAATTTGCTGACAAATAGTCTCAGATACTCAGATGACACCACCCTTATGGCAGAAAGTGAAGAAGAACTAAAGAGCCTCTTGATGAAAGTGAAAAAGGAAAGTAAAAAAGTAGGCTTAAAACACAACATTCAGAAAACTAACATCATGGCATCCAGTCCCATCACTTCATGGCAAATAGATGGGGAAACAATAGAAACAGTGACAGACTTTATATTTTGGGACTCCAAAATCACTCCAGATGATGACTGCAGCCATGAAATTAAAAGACACTTGCTCCTTGGAAGAAAAACTATGACCAACCTAGACAGCATATTGAAAAGCAGAGACTTTACTTTGCCAACAAAGGTCTGTCTAGTCAAAGCTATGGTTTTTCCAGTAGTCATGTATGAATGTGAGAGTTGGACTATAAAGAAAGCTGAGTGCCGAAGAATTGATGCTTTTGAACTGTAGTGTTGGAAAAGACTCTTGAGAGTCCCTTGGACTGCAAGGAGATCCAACCAGTCCATCCTAAAGGAGATCAGTCCTGGGTGTTCATTGGAAGGACTGATGTTGAAGCTGAAACTCCAATACTTTAGCCACCTCATGCGAAGAGCTGACTCATTGGAAAAGACCCTGATGCTGGGAAAGATTGAGGGCAGGAGGAGAAGGGGATGATGGAGGATATCATTGGATCTCATCACCAACTCAATGGACATGAGTTTGAACAAGCTCTGGGAGTTGGTGATGGACAGGGAAGCCTGGCATGCTGCAGTCCATAGGGCCACAAAGAGTTGGATACAACTGAGCAACTAAACTGAACTGATGTTTTCCAATGTAGCTATACCATTTGTTATTCTCACCGACAGTGTATGACCATTCCACATCTTGGCACTTATTATTTATCTTTTGATCATAGCCTTGAAAGTGGTTATCAAATATTATATTACTGCAGTTTTCTTTTATTTTGCATTTATTTAATGACTAATGATGTCTTGTGCTTCCCTGATGGCTCAGACAGTAAAAAATCTGCCTGCAATGCAGGATACCCAGATTTGATCCCTGGGTCAAGAAGATCTCCTGTGGAAGGGAATGACAACCCACTCCAGTATTCTTGATTGGAGAATCTCATGGACAGAGGAGCTTGGAGGGCTACAGTCAATGGGGTTGCAAAGAGTTGCTCATGATTGAGCAACTAAACACACAAGGATGTCTTAAATTGTGTCATATGTTTATTGGCCATTTGCTTCTTTAAATGTCAGTTTAAATCCTTTGCTCATTTGTTAATTATTTGTCTATTTATTGTTGAATTGTAAGACTTCTTTATACATTCTGAATATGAATACATTATTAAATATATGATTTACAAATATTTACTCCCAGTTTATGTGCTGTCTTTTTACTGTTGTAATGGTGTTCTTTGAAGCATAAAACCTTGAATTTTGATGAAGTCTAATTTATCATTTTTCATTTGTCTCTTATGGTTTTGGTGTCTTATCTAGGAAATCATTACCCAATTCAAGATCGAGAGACCCCTGGTGGCTCCTTGGTAAAGAATCCACCTACCAATGCAGGAGACATGGATTCAGTCCCTAGTTCAGGAAGACACTCTGGAGAAAGAACTAATAAACCCACTCTAGGTTCTTGCCTGGAAAATTCCATGGACAGTGGAGCCTGGTGGGCTAGAGTCCATTGGGTTGCAAAAGAGTTGGATATGACTTAGTGACTAAACAACAAACAAAACAACCCAAGATCAGAAACATTTCCTATTTTCCTTCTAAAAGTTTTATAGTTTTACTTCTTTTGTTTAAAGCTATGATCCATTTTAAGTTAATTTTTGTATATGGAATGAGGAAAGAGATTAATTTTATTTTTGATGTAAACATCCAATTGTTACACTCCATTGGTTTTTGTAAAGAATATTCTTTGCTTATTTAATTGTCTTGCACCTTTGTTGATAATCAATTGGCCATAGATATATGAGTTTACTTTTTGACTCTTATTTCTGTTCCATTAATCTGTATGCCTATCCTTAATATCACATAATCTTGATTATTTTATCTTTGTAGTAAGTTTTGAAATCAGGAACAGTGGATCCTCCAGATTTTTTCTTCTTTATCAAAATTGTTTTGACTGCTTTTGTTTGTTTACTCACTAAGTCATGTCTGACTCTTTTGCAACCCCAAGGACTGTAGCCCACCAGTCTCTATTGTCCATGGGATTTTCCAAGCAAAACTACTGGAATGGGTTGCCATTTCCTTCTCCAGGGGATCTTCTTGACCCAGGGATCAAACCCACATCTCCTGCAGGGCAGGAGGATTCTTTACAATTTCTCTTGTATTTCCACATGAATTTTAGGAACAGTTTACCAATTTATGCAAATAAGGCAAATGGGATTTCTATGGGGATTGAACTGAATCTGTAATTGGATTATGTTTCCTACTTAAATCTATTCTGCTGACTTCTTCCTTTTGATTGGAATATTTAATCCATTTACTGCTAATGTAGTTTCTGAGAGAGCAATATTTATTTCCCCCATTTTAAATGTCTCATGCCTTTTTGTTCCTTTATTCATTCCTTACTGACATCTTTGGTGCTATGTAGACTTTTTAACGTACCATTTAATTCTGTTGTTGTTTCTTTTCTTTCTTTTTTAAACAATGACTTTGCTGCTTCAGTACATAGACAAATTTATTAGAACTAAGGCAAAAGCTGTAGATGACTCCTATTTTCAGTTGAAGGGGAAGACTCATTTGGTCTTATGATATCAAGCCAGTCAATGATTATGGTTCTCAATCAGAATAAGAAGCAATTTAGCATTCTTATCCTTTCTATTCCACTTAAGATGCTTTAAAAGAACAGCAACTTCTGTAAAATATGGATACCCTCAGGAAGATCAGGAGCAAATTTTTTGACTTAAGAATTCAGTATTTAATTGAGTGTCACAAAACAAACTTGTGGAGCACCGTATGAGTCTCTCTCAGAATCCTGCTGATTTTTCAGGAAATCAGGAACCTCTTGGCCATTTTGTAGCTCTGCTCTTTCGTGTCATCAGATGTCAGCTTCAGCCAGGTGGCGACAGTGCAGTTGTAAGGCAGAGCTGAATTGGATGGGCGTTTCCCAAGAGCGTGCATGTGACCCATGATAGCAGTAGTTAGGCAGAGAAAAAGAGCCCATTGTTTCTTATATGCTCTTTTTTGGTAATTTTTTTTGATTGACTTGGAGGTTTACAAATGACACCTTAAAGCAATCAAGTTTAAATTAATACCAACTAAACCCCAGTAGTATATAAACACTTGGAACTAATGTAGCTCAGTCTCTGTGCTTTCTGTGTTAGTCTTGTCATATAAATTACATGTTGATATATAAGTCTATCAGTATATTATTATAACGATTGTCTTTTAAATCATAAAGGGGGGAAAAGAATTACAAATAAAAGTATGTTTGAAAAAATACATTCTATATAAAGGAGGCAAAAATATACAATGGAAAAAAGATAGTCTCTTCAATAAGTGATGCTGAGAAAACTGGACAACCATATGAAAAATAAGAAATTAGAACATTATCTCACACCGTATACAAAAATAAATTTAAAATAGATTGAAGACCTAAATATAAGACCTGACCTGAAAAAATAAAACTCCTAGAAGAGAACAGAACAGTATTTGACATAAATCAGAGCAGTATTGTTCCGGATCTGTCTCCTAAGGCAAAACTCCAGGGCTTTCCCGATGGCTCAGTGGTAAAGAATCCACCTGCAGTGCCAGAGACCAATCCCTGAGTTGGGAAGATCCCTGGAGGAGAAAATGACAACCCACTCCAGTATTCCTGCCTGAAAAGTCCCAGGGACAGAGGAGCCTGGTGGGCTACAGTCCAAAATGTTCTAGAGTCAGATATGACTGAGCACACAAGCAGCTAAGACAAAAGAAAGGAAAACAAAAATAAGCAAATGGGACACAATTAAGCTTAAAAGCTTTTGCACAGTAAAGGAAACCATTAAAAAAAAAAAAAAACCTACTGAATGGGAGAAAATATTTGCAAATTAGTTGACCTTTAGGGAGTTAATACCCAGAATATATGAACAATTCATACAACTTTATATATATATATATATATATATATATATATATATGAAAGTATTAGTCACTCAATCATGTCTGACTCTTTGCAACCCTGTGAACTGTACCCTGCCAGGTTCCACTGTCTATGGAATTCTCCAGGGAAGAATACTGGAGTAGGTAGCCACTCCCTTCTCCAGGGATATTCTTGACCCAGGGATCGAACCTGGGTCTCTTGCACTGCAGATGGATTCTTTATCATCTGAGCCATCAGGGAAGCCATATATATATCAGATCAGATCAGTCGCTCAGTCATGTCCGACTCTTTGCGACCCCATGAATCACAGCACGCCAGGCCTCCCTGTCCATCACCAACTCCCGGAGTTCACTTAGACCCACATCCATCGAGTCAGTGATGCCATCCAGCCATCTCATCCTCTGGCATCCCCTTCTCCTCCTGCCTCCAATCCCTCCCAGCACCAGAGTCTTTTCCAATGAGTCAACTCTTCGCATGAGGTGGCCAAAGTACTGGAGTTTCAGCTTGAGCATCATTCCTTCCAAAGAAATCCCAGGGCTGATCTCCTTCAGAATGGACTGGTTGGATCTCCTTGCAGTCCAAGGGACTCTCAAGAGTCTTCTCCAACACCACAGTTCAAAAGCATCCATTCTTCAGTGCTCAGCCTTCTTCGCAGTCCAACTCTCACATCCATACATGACCACAGGAAAAACCATAGCCTTGACTAGCTGGACCTTTGTTGGCAAAGTAATGTCTCTGCTTTTGAATATGCTATCTAGGTTGGTCATAACTTTCCTTCCAAGGAGTAAGCCTCTTTTAATTTCATGGCTGCAGTCACCATCTGTAGTGATTTTGGAGCCCAGAAAAATAAAGTCTGACACTGTTTCCCCATCTATTTCCCATGAAGTGGTAGGACCGGATGCCATGATCTTCATTTTCTGAATTGAGCTTTAAGCCAACTTTTTCACTCCCCACTTTCACTTTCATCAAGAGGCTTTTGAGTTCCTCTTCACTTTCTGCCATAAGGGTGGTGTCATCTGCATATCTGAGGTTATTGATATTTCTCCCGGCAATCTTGATTCCAGCTTGTGCTTCCTCCAGTCCAGCGTTTCTCATGATGTACTCTGCATATAAGTTAAATAAACAGGGTGACAATATACAGCCTTGACGAACTCCTTTTCCTATTTGGAACCAGTCTGTTGTTCCATGTCCAGTTCTAACTGTTGCTTCCTGACCTGCATACAAATTTCTCAAGAGGCAGATTAGGTGGTCTGGTATTCCCATCTCTTTCAGAATTTTCCACAGTTTATTGTGATCCACACAGTCGAAGGCTTTGGCATACTCAATAAAGCAGAAATAGATGTTTTTCTGAAACTCTCTTGCTTTTTTGATGATCCAGCAGATGTTGGCAATTTGATCTCTGGTTCCTCTGCCTTTTCTAAAACCAGCTTGAACATCATGAAGTTCACGGTTCACATATTGCTGAAGCCTGGCTTGGAGAATTTTGAGCATTACTTTACTAGCGAGTGAGATGAGTGCAATTGTGCGGTCGTTTGAGCATTCTTTGGCATTGCCTTTCTTTGGGACTGGAATGAAAACTGCCATTTTTCAGTCCTGTGGCCACTGCTGAGTTTTCCAAACTTGCTGGCATATTGAGTGCAGCACTTTCACAGCATCATCTTTCAGGATTTGGAACAGCTCATAAAACAACCTTGTTAAAAATGGGCACCCTCAAAGTTACTGACAGAATTATTTACAATAACCAAGATAGGAAAGTACCCTAAGTTTCCATCAACAGATGAATGGATGAGGTTCTGGTAGACACATACAATGGAGAGTTACTGAACCATAAGTAAAAAATGAAGTCCTGCCATTTGCAACAATGTGGATGGGCCTAGATTATGCTTAGTGACATAAGTTAGAAAGAGAAAAACAAATAGTTTATGCTATCACTTGTATGCAATATAATTTAATATAAGTGGAATCTAAAAAACAAATGAATGTATATACTATAAAAAAGAAACAAATCCACAGATTTAGAGAAATAGTGATTACCAGTGAGGAGAGAGAAGAAGGGAGGAGCAAATTAGGGGTAGGGGATTAAGTGATATAGATTATTATGTATAAAAGAAGTAAGCTACAAAGATATACTGTACAGCACAGGGAAATACAACCATTATTTTGTGATAACTTTAAATGGAGTATAATCTAAAATATTGACTCACTATGTTGTACAACTGAAACTAACATAATATTATAAAATATGTAAATGAACTTAAATTTAAAATAACATAAATGAGTACTAAGGGATGTAGTGTACAGCATGATAAATATAATTAACCTTGCTGTATATGGTGGGCTGCTGTCTGTGGGGTCGCACAGGGTCGGACACGACTGAAGCGACTTAGCAGCAGCAGCAGCATATCATACATGAACATTGCAAAGGATGTAAATCCTGATCACAAGGAAAGTTTTTCTATTTTATTAATTTTCTATCTATAAGAGATGATGTTTACTAAACTTATTGTTAATCGTTTTATGATATATGTAAGTTGAATCATTATGCTGTAACCTTAAATTTGCACAGTTTTGTATGTCAACTATATCTCAAGAAAGCTGAAAAGAAAAACGCAAAATATATTTTTACTGCCTTTTATGAATACTTATATATTTCTTTTCACTGTTCCTCTTTATTTGGTATTGTGAATTCAAGTTACTGTTTAGTGTCTTTTTATTCAGCCTGAAGCCTGTCTTTAGTATTTCTTATAGGTCAGTTCTGTTATTGGCCAATTCTCTACTTTTTTGTGAGTTTTGGATGTTGTTATTTCTCCTTTGTTTCTAAAATATACTTTTGCTGATTATAGACTTCTTAGTTGATTGTTTTTTCTTTTAAAATTGAATAATGTCATTTCACTGTCTTCTAATCTCTGTTGTTACTGATTAGAGGTTACTTGTTAATTGTGTTAAGAATCCCTTTCATGTCATGAACTGCTTTTCCTTGGCTGCTTTCAGGGAAACTGTTTTGACAGTTTGGCTATGTCTCTTGGTCTGGATCTTTTTGAGTTCATCCTACTTAGAGTTCATTTAGCCTCTTATATGAAGATATATTTGGAAAATTTTCCACTCTTTTTACAAATATTTTTCTTAACTCTCCTCAATTCCCAAACTCCAACTATGCATGCATTAACATGTTTAATGGTGTCTCATAGATCTCTAAGGATGAATTAGGTATTCACACTTGGTTAACTTTGAGTTAGGGCAAATAAAAGCAAATTCTACGAAAAAGGCTTTTCCAAAATCTGTCAGGCTAATCGAATTATAATAGTTCTCTGGAAATTGGGCATTTGAGAAGCTTCAGTCCTATTCACTTTCTTTCAGTGTCTGCTAAGCTGCTGATTTACAAAGCTACATTGGTTGCAAGGCTCCTGTTTTTCAAAGCTACTACAAATTTGGGAAAAAAAACATAGGCATATCATAAGCTAAACACCTCATAATGTATTATTCTTACCAAGATTCAGGAGTTTTCTTAAAAATACATTCTATGGATTTTTGCAAGTTTTTGGTTAATTTTCAGAATCATCAAAAAGTTTATTTTAGAAGTTTTCATTGCCATTACTGAGGAGTGAGTCTTTTGTAGGTTTTTATACCACCAACTTGGAAGTCAGGCCCTTGGTCAAATTTTGTAAATTTTTCTTGTACACTTGCTAAGAATGTGGCTTTTCTCGTGTTCCCAGGCCATGTTACAAATATTTTAAATACATTATGTGGTTAAACTGCTTAAATTTGTAGTCGTTTTTGGTTTGCATTGTTTACTACCCAGGTAAACTGGAGATGGAGCCCCTTACCATGGAATTAATTTCACTCATGATTTAGCTTTGCTCCTTTCACAGGACATACATACAGATTATCTTCTCTCAACATCCAAAAGTTGTGTCTTTGTGCTGTAGGTTTTTCTTTCTAGTATCTATCTTGTATAATGTTCCTTTAAAGGTTATGGTTGCTATATTTATAATTTTATGATGCTATTTTAAAATTAATTTAATATAGGTAAGATTTATTTATAACAAACTGCACTGATTTAAAATATATTATCCAGTAAGTTTTGGCTAATGTGTAAACCTATGTAATTACCACCAAAATAAAGCTATAGAACATCTCCATCATCCTAGAAAGTTTCCATTTGTCCTTCAGATCAGATCAGATCAGTCGCTCAGTTGTGTCCAACTCTTTGTGACCCCATGAATCGCAGCACGCCAGGCCTCCCTGTCCATCACCAACTCCTGGAGTTCATCCATACTCACGTCCATTGAGTCAGTGATGCCATTCAGTCATCTCATCCTCTGTCATCCCCTTCTCCTTTTGCCCCCAATCCCTCCCAGCATCAGAGTCTTTTCCAATAAGTCAACTCTTCGCATGAGGTGGCCAAAGTACTGGAGTTTCAGCTTTAGCATCATTCCTTCCAAAGAAATCCCAGGGCTGATCTCCTTCAGAATGGACTGCTTGCAGTCCTTGCAGTCCAAGGGACTCTCAAGAGTCTTCTCCAACACCACAGTTCAAAAGCATCAATTCTTAGGCACTCAGCCTTCTTCACAGTCCAACTCTCACATCCATACATGACCACAGGAAAAACCATAGCCTTGACCAGACGGACCTTTGTTGGCAAAGTAATGTCTCTGCTTTTGAATATGCTATCTAGGTTGGTCATAACTTTCCATCCAAGGAGTAAGCGTCTTTTAATTTCATGGCTGCAGTCACCATCTGCAGTGATTTTGGAGCCCAGAAAAATAAAGTCTGACACTGTTTCCACTGTTTCCCCATCTATTCCCATGAAGTGATGGGACCAGATGCCATGATCTTCATTTTCTGAATGTTGAGCTTTAAGCCAACTTTTTCACTCTCTTCTTTCACTTTCATCA
Source organism: Bos taurus (assembly GCF_002263795.3). Classification (NCBI taxonomy): domain Eukaryota; kingdom Metazoa; phylum Chordata; class Mammalia; order Artiodactyla; family Bovidae; genus Bos; species Bos taurus. The sequence goes on from NC_037353.1 coordinate 10,259,963, forward strand.
AGAGGCTTTTTAGTTCCTCTTCACTTTCTGCCATCCTTAGAGCTCAGGTATTCTCCCACTCCCAGCCTGTAGTCACTTTAACTATCGATTATGCTTTTTGTTGCTAACAAATAGTTTTTAAATTTCTAGAAATGCAAGTAAGTGGAGTCATTTATCATGTATAAATCTGTGCTTTACTTTTTGATTTACATTTATTCTTTGACTTTTATCTGTTTATTTTCTATTTTCCTTTTTTCCATCTCTGAGATAGAATTCAATTATTTATCTAAAGATAAAATTTTATGTAATTTATTTTGCTTTTAACTCATAAATTTCTCTAAATATACTTCTTCCACTGTCCTCTCCTTGAAGGATTTCAGAGAAAACATATTTTCCTATAATGCATTCCATAATTTACTCTTTGGTATTGTTTCTTGCTATTTTTATTACATCACTTAATCTGGCTTAGTTTTTTTTTTTTTTTTTTTTTTGCCTCTCATCCACTATCTGGAGATTTATTTCTCTCTTTTAAAAAATTCACTTTATAAATCTCATTCTATTACCTTTTCTTACAAAGGACATATATTAAGATGAGCAGGTTTATTTGCTTAACTATGAATGTTTAAGTGTGGAGAAGGCAATGGCACCCCACTCCAGAACTCTTGCCTGGAAAATCCCATGGACAGAGGAGCCTGGTAGGCTGCAGTCCATGGGGTTGCTAAGAGTCAGAGACGACTGAGCGACTTCACTTTCACTTTTCATTTTCATGCATTGGAGAAGGAAATGGCAACCCACTCCAGTGTTCTTGCCTGGAGAATCCCAGGGACGGGGGAGCCTGGCGGGCTGCCGTCTATGGGGTCGCACAGGGTCGGACACGACTGAAGCGACTTAGCAGCAGCAGCAGCAGCAGAATGTTTAAGTGTGGGTGTGTTTTCTTTCCATTTTTATGTATGTAGCACAACATCAAAAAATATGTTTTGTACTCATTAGCTTTATTGTATTCTACTTGCTCTACTTGAGGTGAGATTAAGTTCATTACTCTCAAAGGTGCTTGTTTGGTTGAATTTTTTTTTTAAATGTCTAACATATTCTTTTTACTAGACAATTTTTTTCATACTGCTGGTACAGTAGCACAGTGAACTGACTCTACTACTGAGTAACACACTGCAAATTTTGTATGTTTCATTATTTCTACCATTCTTGATTTCTACTGCATGAAATACATTTTTCCATCAAAAGTTATCTTTCAAATATATCATTTTCAGATCCTGTTTGGTGAAAAAGAATTTTTACCCAGCACATACATTAGCAAGTTCATTGGTCAGAATGTGTGCAACCATGTGGTAACTGATGTGTGTAGCAAATAAACTATATTGTTCTTTGGAAATGATCCCCCAGATTTAAAAAAGGTAGGTGTCACTTAATGATTTAAAGTAAAATTTTTTGATGATGTGTTAATGATGTTGTATAGACCCAGGGACAACTTATCCAATATATGTATATCTTAAAATGTTTGATATATTATATATATATGATATAATATATCATATATATATATATATATAAAATAAGGTAAACTATATTATAATCCAAGATGTATTTTGCACATAAATTTAAAGTCAAAATTTCTGGGATGAAGTAATTCAATATGACTATGTAGATAATTCAAATTATGTTTTTATGTCTTATATGAAAGTATGTTTGAATATTGTATTTAAAAGAATTTTAATCTTTTTCCCTCTGTTTGCCTCCTAATAAATCTAGTATCATTATCTAGGCACTGATTCAATTTAAGACCTTTATCTCAGAAAAATTTTTTGATCAAACATTACCATATTAAAAAAAGTGACTTAGATTTCTCCGGCAATGGACAGTGTTTCATTCTAAACTGATTGAGGCGACACAGTTTTACTGTTATGAAAAATTCTAATTCTTGAAAAGGAACTAATGACTGACAAATGTATGTGTTGTTTTTCTTTCTTCTAGAGTCACATTGACGTATACTTATCACAGAATCCAACAGGAACGGCAGTTCAAAATGTGCTAGACTATCGTCAAGAATGACTTTTACCACTCAGTATTTATGGGACTTCCAGTTCAGTTCAGTTCAGTCGCTCAGTCGTGTCCGACTCTTTGCGACCCCATGAATCGCAGCACGCCAGGCCTCCCTGTCCATCACCAACTCCCGGAGTTCACTCAGACTCACGTCCATCGAGTCAGTGATGCCATCCAGCCATCTCATCCTCTGTCGTCCCCTTCTCCTCCTGCCCCCAATCCCTCCCAGCATCAGAGTCTTTTCCAATGAGTCAACCCTTCGCATGAGGTAGCCAAAGTACTGGAGTTTCAGCTTCAGCATCATTCCTTCCAAAGAAATCCCAGGGCTGATCTCCTTCAGAATGGACTGGTTGGATCTCCTTGCAGTCCAAGGGACTCTCAAGAGTCTTCTCCAACACCACAGTTCAAAAGCATCAATTCTTCGGCACTCAGCCTTCTTCACAGTCCAACTCTCACATCCATACATGACCACTGGAAAAACCATAGCCTTGACTAGATGGACCTTTGTTGGCAAAGTAATGTCTCTGCTTTTGAATATGCTATCTAGGTTGGACATGGAACTTCCAATACTTATTAAAAAAGCATGGGGAAAAAAAGGCACTGCTGTGTGATGTGTTATATTTTTAAAGTTGATTTTGGAGACTAGAGTAAGAAGTTATTTCAGAGCTTAAATTTCAATCAGATAACTTTTGTTTACAGTTGTCAGATTTAAAAAATATACAGGACACTCAGTTACATTTTATTTTCAGGTAAACAAATAAATTTTTAGTATATCTACGATAGCATTCCAAATTTAGCTTAATTTAGAATCCTGTATTTTATCTGGCAACCCAAAATTTATCCCATAATAAAGGAACTGTTTGAGTTTTTAGTAGAAAAGGGAAATGTTTCATAAACGTATCAGTAACATTTCTGTCATTTCTTTTCATAGTCTCATTAAAATAATACCAATTTATATAAGTCATCTCCAACCAGGTGACAAGTGGCAAATTTCTTAAACATTTCCCTCTTCTTTCCATTCAACCCTTCTTTCTTTTCCCTCTCTCCTTGTCTCCCTTTCTTCTCTCTCTCTCTCTTTTTTGTTTGAAAGCTCTCCTCCTTTATAAGTCTTAGTGATTCTCTGTTTGTTATTGTAGCCAGTATATTGTATCTTTTTTGAGGAGATAAAAGAGATCTCCTTTGATATTAAAAACAGATAATCGCCAGGGACTGGAGATTAGGGGGATGTGATAAAGACAGAATTGTTACTTTTATGTTTAAAGGTGATAGCTTTCTATTCATTTCAAATTGAAAAACTGGTACAAATGTATTTTATGTCAACTTACCATCAGTTTTCCCTGGTGGCTCAATTGTAAAGAATCTGCCTACAGTGCAAGAGACATAAGAGATGTGGGTTTGATTCCCGGGTCAGGAAGATCCTCTGGAGGAGGGCATGACAACCCGTTCCAGTATTCTTACTCTTTCAGAAGAATTTCCCATGTGATAGCCAAAATACTAGGGCCAAAGTGACCTCACATTACTAAAATCATTTGCTAAGCTATAAGCTGATATCTACATACAGGATGTGAGTGCATATTATTCCAAGGTACATACCCTTGAAATCTGTAGATGAATGATACTCTTGGATGTCATGTGTCTTCTTTGCCCTGAAAGTTTTTACTCCACTTACCTACAGTCAACAAATCAACATTTGTCCTTAGAAGAGATGTCTCACCTCATAATCTTGTTTACAGGCATCTGCTTAGGACTTTTCCACTGCCTATCATCTCCACTTTGTAGAAAAGATAGTTCCTGAATACTCTTGTCTCACAATTATGATAGAATGCTACTAAAGCCCCATTTTTACGCCTTCCAATTCTGAGGCAATTCTTTTGTACCAGAAATCTTTGTCTTACTGTATTTGAAAAATTAACTTTTCTTGGAGTATCATGAGGAAATTTTTACTAAACAAAATTTATATAAAGGATAAAAACTTTTTCTGAATATCAATTCTGAATGCAAATATTAACTGAATTATTCTGTTTGAAAATGTATTTGATAATTGAATTGTAAAGTAACAAAGCAGATTTTATACTTGTAGTAAAATTAGTATTCCATATTTTATGTGCTATAAGAATTAATTTGGATATTAGTGACTTGAAGTAGTTGGATCTTAAGCAATATTTATAGACTGAAATTTAATTTATACCACCAAAATAAAATATAATACAAAACTTAATGTTATAGTAAGTTTATATTTTAAAATAATTGGACAAGCATTCATTTGTCTGTGTGAAATCATAATTATAGTTTTCCATCTGTTTATTAGGTCCTTCCTTAATAGATAGTATAACTTACTATGTTCAAACATTGTCAAAATGTGTGTTTAATGTCCTTATTGCTTTTCTTGAAAGTATGGTATTTTTGCCAAATTATCTGCTTCTAGTTCTCTGGGAATATATTTTAGCAGTCATTCATCCAGGAGCACACAGTACTGTGACAGAAAGACTGGACTTATATATGAGAGACATTAAATCTGAGTCAATACGTCATATTGTAAAATGAAGCAATTAAACCTAGTCTCCAGCTCTACTTATTTTGTAAGATTTTATAAGTAATAGTTTATTTTGTCTCTAAGGCTGTTATTAAAGGTACATTTCAAGCCTATAACTGGGGAAATGCAATTCTAAATATTCTACATTATAATCAGGCAAGGTCATGTTTTCAAAATTTGATTATTTGGCTCTTAAAGGACAAAAATGAAGACATATTAAAGATCTAACAAACCCCTTGTTTTTAAAAGAAAATGCAATGTTTTATGATTCCTAGAAAGATGATGAAGATAGACCTAAGGATGGGTTCAAAATAATAAAGCATAATTGTTTTAAAACAGTGTCACACATGGTAAAATTCAATGTATTATGCCATTTGAACCTCATGGAAACTTTGTGATATTCAGCAGATGTTTATTATTATTACCATTTCACACATGAAGAACCCAGGTACACAGAACTTCTAATTTGTGAAAATCATTTTACTATGATGTAAGGCTTACAATAGTCCATTTCTGTCTGACAATGCTTGAGATTCCACTGATAATTTCTGTGGACCAAATAAACAGGTAATTACTATTATAGTTTCAAGGAGAAAGAAAATAATCAAGTTACAATTCCTCATGTGATATGTTATTAACATACACGTTACTATTTCTCATTTCCCTTTACCCCACTCCTCCATTATACCATGTGGAAGATATGAAGGTTCCAACTGCAATGTGGAGTGGTGGACAGGACATTTAGGAAGTTCCAGGAGATGTTAATGTTCCAGAGTTCCAAAGAATAGCAAGGACAGATAAGAAAGCTTTCCTCAGTGATCAGTACAAAGATATAGAGGAAAACAATAGAATGGGGAAGACTAGAATTGCTTCAAGAAAATTAGAGATACCAAGGGAATATTTCATGCAAAGATGGACAAATAAAAGACAGAAATGGTATGGACCTAACAGAAGCAGAAGATATTAAGAAAGGTGGCAAGAATACATAGAAGAACTATGCAAAAAAGATCTTCATGACCCAGATAATCACGATGGTGTGATCACTCACCTAGAGCCAGACATCCTGGAATGCAAAGTCAAGTGGGCCTTTACCAGGGTCCAGCCCCGGTTGGATCCAGGGATTCCCTCAGGAGGACGACATTGACGATTAAAGGATAGATAAAAGGAAAAAGACAGAGGTGAACTAACTGGTTTATGCGGAAAGCCAATAAAACCTGTAATATCAGGTTTGCTCTGACCACAGAGGCTGCAGGCTCCCTCTCGAATAGCTGAAGGTGCCCCACCTTAGGCACCTTCTCGAGTGGGTCTTAGAAGCCCAGGCAAGTAAGTGGTCTCAGAGAGCCTCCACGCTCCGATCAGTCACCCTGAAGTAAGAACAGAGAAGAAAAGGAGAGAAAAGGAAGCAAGAAAGAACGAAATGGGGAGACCAAGCTTTAAGCAAGGCCCGTAGCTTTATTTTCAAAGGGAGCTTATATACCTTAAGTTGTGCATAGAGGATAATAGGGGGTGTGAAATCATGCAAAGTCAGCAGTCTTTGATCCTTATGGAGACCAGGCATTTCTTTTCTGCAAACTTATCGTATACAAATGGTTTAGTGATTTACATCATCTTCTGGCCAGAAGGCCTGTTAACATTTTATGACTCTGATAAAGGTTTGTCAAACATAAGACTTATTTTCTCTAAGAGTAATTATTTTAAAGTTTGGCGCCATCCTCCAAAGGTGTTAGATAAAGTTGCATTCCTATAGGGCAAAGATGCAGTGGGCTTACAACAAAGGAAAGAATTTATTACCTTAAGGGTTTAAAGTTGTTAACACCAAGGCCACTACTTATTTTTTCTATATACCAACTATATTAATTAATATACTTCCAAGGTGGCACCCCACTCCAGTACTCTTGCCTGGAAAATCCCATGGATGGAGGAGCCTGGTAGGCTGCAGTCCATGGGGTTGTGAAGAGTCAGACACGACTGAGCGACTTCACTTTCACTTTTCACTTTCATGCATTGGAGAAGGAAATGGCAACCCACTCCAGTGTTCTTGCCTGGAGAATCCCAGGGACGGGGGAGCCTGGTGGGCTGCCGTCCATGGGGTCGCACAGAGTCAGACACGACTGAAGCGACTTAGCAGCAGCAGCAGCAAGGATACAATACAGGGGATGTGGAAACTTGGCAGCAAGCATTGGCTCATCAATGAAATCTTCTATTAGTTCTATTCTAACAATTTCTAACTCTCTGAAGAGGCTCTATACTACTTGAATATCTTAAGCTTCCCGTGTCTCTCGCGGTTGGGAGACTGTAAACAATTGTATGCGTAGCTGTAGGAGTCTGAGTAAACCTGTCAGGTCAGTTAGAGAGCCATCTGAGGGGTTTGGATTGAAACACTCCTATTATGCCCAGGAGTCTAATTAACTAGAGCTCTAAGTAGATTTCCTTCAGAGAAAAGTGGTCGGGGATAGCCCCCCATTAATGTCATAGGAGTTAGTGAAAGTCGTAAAATAGTAAAACAGACAGATTCTGGTTTTGGGGTAGACGCTCAGGCAGATCTGTGGGGGAGGGGGGGCGGTCCTTGAGCCCTGACTTGCCTTGCCCGTCACGGCTCTCCCGCATGACTTTGTCATGGGTGGGAACTCCCGTGCTGGCTCCCGGCAGGCCTTAGGAAGCATCACTACAAAAAAAGCTAGTAAGGGTGATGGAACTCCAATTGAGCTATTTCAAATCCTAAAAGATGATGCTGTGAAAGTGCTGCACTCAATATGCCAACAAATTTGGAAAACTCAGCAGTGGCCTCAGGACTAGAAAAGGTCAGTTTTCACTCCAATCCTAAAGAAAGGCAATGCTAAAGAATGCTAAAACTACCACGCAATTGCACTCATCTCACATGCTAGTCAAGTAATGCTCAAAATTCTCCAAGCCAGGCTTCAGCAATACATGAACCATGAACTTCCAGATGTTCAAGCTGGATTTAGAAAAGGCAGAGGAACCAGAGATCAAATTGCCAACATCTACTGGATCATCAAAAAAACAGAGTTCCAGAAAAACATCTACTTCTGCTTTATTGAGTACACCAAAGCTTTTGACTGTGTGGACCACAACAAACTCTGGAAAATTCTTAAAGAGATGGAAATCAAGACCACCTGATCTGCCTCTTGAGAAACCTGTATGGAGGTCAGGAAGCAACAGTTAGAACTGGACATGGAACAACAGAATGATTCCAAATAGGAAAAGGAGTATGTCAAGGCTGTATATTGTCATCCTGCTTTTTAACTTATATGCAGAGTACATCATGAGAAACACTGGGCTGGATGAAGCACAAGCTGGAATTAAGATTGCTGGGAAAAACAGCAGTAACCTCAGATATGCAGATGACACCACCCTTATGGCAGAAAGTGAAGAAGAACTAAAGAGCCTCTTGATGAAGGTAAAAGAGGAGAGTGAAAAAGTTGGCTTAAAACTCAACACTCAGAAAACTAAGACCATGGCATCTGGTCCCGTCACTTCATGGCAAATAGATGGGAAACAATGGAAAATAGTGAGAGACTTTATTTGGGGGGAGCTCTAAAATCACTGCAGATAGTGATTACAACCATGAAATGAAAAGACGCTTACTCCTTGGAAGGAAAGCTATGACCAACCTAGACAGCATATTAAAAAGCAGAGACATTACTTTATCAGCAAAGTCTGTCTCGTCAAAGTTATGGTTTTTCCAGTAGTCATGTGTGGGTGTGAGAGCTGGACTATAAAGAAAGCTGAGCACCAAAGAATTGATGCTTTTGAACTGTGGTGTTGGAGAAGACTTTTGAGAGTTCCTTGGACTGCAAGGAGATCCAACCTGTCCATCCTAAAGGAGATCAGTCCTAAATATTCATTGGAAGGACTAATACTGAAGCTGAAACTCCAATCCTTTGGCCACGTGATGCGAAGAGCTGACTCGTTTGAAAAGACCCTGATGCTGGCAAAGATTGAAGGCTGGAGGAGAAGGGGACGACAGAGGATGAGATGGATGGCATCACCAACTCAATGGACATGAGTTTGAGTAAACTCCAGGAATTGGTGATGGACTGGGAGGCCTGGCGTGCTGCAGTCTGTGGGGTCGGCAAAGAGTCAGAGTGAACGAGTGAATGACTGAACTGAACAGAACTGAGAGTATATTAAGAAATTAGAAGCCAAAGTTCCAATTTCATTTACTCTGAGAAAATTCCCCACTACAATTGTCTTTATTTTGTACTTGAATTAGATGTTTACAATCAGATTTATACTGAGATCATTGCAATAATAAACAAAGCTCAATAAGGTTAAAAATTTTACTCGTATTTTCCACCTCTTTGAGTTTTTATCACTTCTCTATCCACAAAGCTTTCTTGCTTGTCTCTTTGCTTGTTTGTTTGTTTAAATAATCTTGGATTAAGTCAGAATCATTTTGCTTAATCATATGCATTTGTCCAAAGAAGTATAATAAGGACTAATAAAATACTTCATTCATTTTGTCATGCTTTCCATGCCATGATGGTTTCAGTATTTTTGACAAGAGAACTCTTTGAAGAGTAAGCACATTTCTTACCAGCAATAAAAAAATCTTGAAATATTTATGGAAAAATAATCCAAGTTTTATGGTATGCATTTGGGCACTATGGTACCTTGAGAATTGACTGTAAAAAATGCTATTCTTTTGGCAAAGAAGCCAAATGAGACCTTATTAATTAGTCCTCTTGGCTAGAGTTCAATGAAACCAGGTCTTCTGTCCCACCATCTTTATGGACTAGGAACTGTTTTGAAGAAGCTGATTATATTAGTGTTTTTTAAAATGGAAAGAAGTGGAATATTTATGAATCATTCATTCATTATGGAAAATGCTCATCCTAGGACTAGTAGTTCCACAGAGAAGTTTGTCCATCAGTAATTATATTAAAATGTCAAAAACCCAAACAAACATAAAGTGTCAGAAATTGATATGACTATTTATTGACTCTCAGGATTTAATTCATTTTCAGTTATGCATTGGTCTAAATAAATCTGAGTCATTAGCATGTTATGCTGTAGAACTTAGTCATTCTATATGTATTGAAAACCCAAAATTAATGTGACATTACCAAAATACTTTGGTTCCTTTCATTTATCAGTCTCAAAATACTGTCCAATATCCGAAATATTGTCCAAAATGTAGGTGGACAATAGCTACATTTGTTGTTGTTCAGTTTCTAAGTCATTGACTATTTAAATTTTAATCAGAATTAAGTTAAAATTTCAGTTTCTCAATCTCCCTAGCTGCATTTCAAGTCCTCAACAGCCATATGTGGCTGCTGCTGCTGCTGCTGCTAAGTCGCTTCAGTCGTGTCTGACTCTGTGCGACCCCATAGATGGCAGCCCACCAGGCTCCCCAGTCCCTGGGATTCTCCAGGCAAGAACACTGGAGTGGGTTGCCATTTCCTTCTCCAATGCATGAAAGTGAAAAGTGAAAGTGAAGTCGCTCAGTCGTGTCCAACTCTTCGCGACCCCATGGACTGCAGCCTACGAGGCTCCTCTGTCCATGGGATTTTCCAGGCAAGAGTACTGGAGTGGGGTGCCATTGCCTTCTCCGCCATATGTGGCTACTGGGTACCAAATTGGAAAGCATAGATACACATTTCTTTATTGCACAAAGTTCTCTTGAAGAGTTTATAACAAGAGCTGTAAACGACCTGAAACTACTGCTATGAAAATTCAAGTTGTCATTGACAGTAACTTAGGTATTGAAAGCCTTTCCAAAATGATAGAGTCTTAATTTTTGTAAATCCTCACAGGAAATATGCAAATACCCTCATAGAAGTCACATTGTGTGATGCAACTTAATGCTGATTGTGAAAGTATTTACCCTACATTATATATTCAGTACATATTAATTGATAGAATTGCAATGATGTTCTAAAGACAATAACCATGCCATAGGGCTTCTGAGAATTAAGGAGACCTGTTGTTAGTATTCATCTCAAATTAGAATTCTGTTCAGATCTAGAAATTCCCTTAGAAAGCAGCTTCATATAGAATTCAAGAGGAACTGAAGGAAGAATGTTTGAATATGGAGAAAATTTTTATACACATTTTTATTGATTTGTAAAATAGTAAACAGGAATGCAATATTTATTATAGGGACAATACAAATGGGAAGTGTTCAAATAAAAGTTAAACTTTGAGAAGCAATAGAGAGAGACAAACAATTTTCCAAAATTTGCATATATGTGCTAACTGGGACAAAAGTAAATCAGATTTTGCTCATCATGGGTTGAATATCAGAGTGGGAAATTGAAAGAGAGAAGTGATGAAAAATTAGAATGACATAGGAATAAAAAGAGAATCTGGAGAAGTTCAATCATTTAACAAATAATAGGTCACTTGAAGTGAAGTAGTGAAAGTATTCAGTGTGTATGACCCTTTGAGACCCCATGGACTGTAGTCCACCAAGCTCCTCTGTGGAATTCTCCAGGCAAGAATATTGGAGTGGGTAGCCATTCCCTTCTGCAGAGTATCTTTCTGACCCAGGTATCAAACCCTGGTCTCCTGCATTGCAGGCAGATTCTTTACTGTTCGAGCCACCATTAATATTTGGCATTATACCAAACAGTTGGGGTACAGCTGAGATCAAACAGATAAAGATCCCTACTTTCAGGGGACTTAAAAAATTTTTTTATTTTGAATTGGGATATAACACGTTAACTATGTTTTGATAGTTTCAGGTGAACAAGTAGGGACTCCGTGATATATATACATGTATCCATTCTCCCCCAAATTTCCCTTCCATCCAGACTGCCACATAACATCGAGCAGGGTTCCATGTGCTATGTAGTAGATCATTGTTGGTTATTCTTCTTAAATATAGCAATGTGTACATGTCCATCCCAAACTCCCTAATTATTCAGAGAAATGTTATGCAGAGAAAAACAATAACATTTATTGAGGATGAAAATGTGTTAGGTGCATTTGAAGATTTTTTTTATAGTAAATAACACATAATTTTAAAAAGCCTATAAGATAGGAACCATCGCTTTCTCTATATTATAGATTGAGAATTTGAGGTAAGGGAAGGAAAAGTTACATCATGGTGTTCTTGGACTTCTGGAGAAAAAATGCCATAGTCTGGTGGTTTAAACAACAGACATTTGCTTCTCATAGTCCTGGAGGCTGACTGGTCTAAGATCCAAGTGCTGACTAATTCAGTTTTTGGTGAAGACCCTTTTCCTGACTTGTAGATAGCCACCTTTTTGATGGTGTCCTCACATGGAAGAAACAGAATTAGACAGCAGCCTCTCTGGTCTCTTCTTGTAAGAGAACTAATTTCATCATGAGGGCCTAAACTTATGATCTCATCTAAATCTAATTACCTCCCAAAGTCTTTGAATACTATCATAGGGCAGTGGAGGGTCAACATAGGAATTTGGGGGGAGACACAGGTCAGTTTTTAGCCATTAATTTTGCTGAAAATCTCACAAGTTGTCAGTGGCAAGGCCGGCATTCAGACACACAGAGTCTGACTCCAGAGAATTATCATTTTTTCACAGTTAAAAAACATTTCCATTCATTAGGGCTCAGGGCTTCACCATTACATTATAGAGAACAAGTTCATGATCAGTATTAGAATCACACTTCTAGATCTACCATTTCAAATTAATATTTATCTGTATTTGAGCTATAGAAAATACAGATCAAAATGTAAATAATAAAATATAAAATGTATTCATATTGCAAGTTTAATCTTTGTCAAGCACATCACTTATGCTCTATGAAGTTCCAAGTTAAAGAAATTTTTTTTTCATTTCATACATGAAGCAAATCTACCTTATTAAAAATACCAGTTAAGATCCTAGTATACTCAAGATGGCCCAAACAGTTGGTCAGGTTACTTTTAAGAATAGTCCTAAATAAGACCTTTTCCAGTTATTGTTTCACTGCTGCTATGAAGTCAGCCTCTCTTGAAATCTTCTGAGGGCAAGGTGGAACTACTCTATAAAAATGTTAGCATCTCCTTCACTGGTGAAACAATTAGGCTGCTACTCTTCATTTAATTACTGAAAAGTACACTAGCCAGGCTGACTGGTTGCTTAAAAATATCTTAGGTATTAACCATGGCCTGGATGGGACAAACTCTTGCTCTAATATCAGACAAGTAAAGACAGGTTTGAGTGAAGTATAATGGTGATAAAGATAGGCCAGGTAGAAAATTTTTAAAGCATTAAGAACTAATCCATTTCAAATTCTATACAGGGCCTTGAAAAAGAAGAATAAAATTTCCTCATATAAAAGTTATTTGTATTTCCCCTACTATAACTATAGAAGCTACAATGGGTCATCAGGTAAGTTAGGAAAATAAATCATTTTATTCATTGCTTTATTTATTCATTGCTTTATTCAACAAACATTTGTTTGACACCTATATTTAGATACAAAATAGTTCACTTGATTATGACAAAACCCTTATAAGATCGATAAGAGAAATAAAAGGAATTAGAAGTTAAGGATTAGAAATCTTCAGTTGAATTGTTAAATTATTTGATCAGGATCATTCTGACACTAAATGTTAGATCTGGAATCAACTTAGGTCAGTCTTTTTGTTTTCCACTCAAGGCTTTTTAAGCTCTTACATGAGGCAACAGTCTGCAACTATAGATATTCTCCAGGTAAACTCTTCAGCAAGAGTCTGGGTCTGCAAATAGAACTGAATACTACCAAATACTTATTTTAACTTACTAATATTAATTATACTAGAAATAACATAAGGAGCCATTATCCATAATTTTTCTCCTAACTAGATGCTGCTATACTGAATAACAGTTCCCACCTCTGATTCTCCCTTTATACACACATGCTTACTTCTTAATTTAGCATCTCAGTAATTCAATACTTTTTACTTAGTGGCATTAGGAGTATATTATTGATGCAAAGAGCTGACTCATTGGAAAAGACCCTGATGCTGGCAAAAACTGAGGGCAGTTTTTTAAGGAATCTCCACACTGTTCTCCATAGTGGCTGTACTAGTTTGCATTCCCACCAACAGTGTAAGAGGGTTCCCTTTTCTCCACATCCTCTCCAGCATTTATTACCTGTAGACTTTTGGATCGAAGCCTTTCTGACTGGCGTGAAATGGTACCTCATAGTGGTTTTGATTTGCATTTCTCTGATTATGAGTGATGTTGAGCATCTTTTCATGTGTTTGTTAGCCATCTGTATGTCTTCTTTGGAGAAATGTCTTATTTAGTTCTTTGGCCCATTTTTTGATTGGGTTATTTATTTTTCTGGAATTGAGCTGTAGGAGTTGCTTGTATATTTTTGAGATTAGTTGTTTGTCAGTTGCTTCATTTGCTATTATTTTCTCCCATTCTGAAGGCTGCCTTTTCACCTTGCTTATAGTTTCCTTTGTTGTGCAGAAGCTTTTAAGTATAATTAGGTCCCATTTGTTTATTTTTGCTTTTATTTCCAATATTCTGGGAGGTGGGTCATAGAGGATCCTGCTGTGATGTATGTCAGAGAGTGTTTTGCCTATGTTCTCCTCTAGGAGTTTTATAGTTTCTGGTCTTACGTTTAGCAATCCCACTGCTGGGCATACACACTGAGGAAACCAGAATTGAAAGAGACACGTGTACCCCGATGTTCATCGCAGCACTGTTTATAATAGCCAGGACATGGAAGCAACCTAGATGTCCATCAGCAGATGAATGGATAAGAAAGCTATGGTACATATACACAATGGAGTATTACTCAGCCATTAAAAAGAATACATTTGAATCAGTTCTAATGAGGTGGATAAAACTGGAGCCTTGTTATACAGAGTGAAGTGAGCCAGAAAGAAAAACACCAATATAGCATACTAACGCATATATATGGAATTTAGAGAGATGGTAACGATAACCGTGTATACGAGACAGCAAAAGAGACACAGTCTTTTGGACTCTGTGGGAGAGGGAGAGGGTGGGATGATTTGGGAGAATGGCATTGAAATATGTATAATATCATATATGAAACGAGTTGCCAGTCCAGATTCAATGCACGGTACTGGATGCTTTGGGCTGGTGCACTGGGACGACCCAGAGGGATGGTATGGGGAGGGAGGAGGGAGGAGGGTTCAGGATGGGGAACACATGTATGCCTGTGGCAGATTCATTTTGATATATGGCAGAACCAATACAATATTGTAAAGTTTAAAAATAAAATTAAAAAAAAAAAAGGAGGCACTCAGGAAGAAAAAAAAAACAAAAAACTGAGGGCAGGAGGAGAAGGGGGCGACAGAGGATGAGATGGTTGGATGGCATCATCTACTCAATGGATATGAGTTTGAGCAAACTCTGAGCGATAGTGAAGGACTGGGAAGCCTGGCATGCTGCAGTCCATGAGTCAAACACAACTGAGTGACTGAACACTGTGTTAATAAGGGGTGGATTTATAGAACCACCTTTGAGAGTTTTTCATATAGTTTGTATTTTTGATTACTTATTCTAAAGACTTAAAACACAAGGGGAAAAAGTCTGGAATTTTTCTCCCTCCTAACTCAGGCTCTTAACAACATACCTTTAATGTTGTTCAATGCATTTAATTCTGAAATTTTGTCCATCAGTTTGTGGAGAAGAAGAAACAGACAGAGGAAAGAGGGAAAGGAGAAGAGAAATTAGGTAATAGCTAGTGTTGAAGAACAGAGAAGGTGGAGACAGATCAAAAAAAGAAAACTCGCAGTATTTTAGATATGAGAAATTAGGATTAAATATACTGTTAGAAAAATCTAAGCAGAGCTCCCATTCCCTTAGATTCACTTGCAAACTAAATCTATCTGTTATCCACAACATAAGCAAAGTTAACAACACCAACTCAGAAGCTGCTGATTGTACTTACTCCTCAGGCGAAATGAACAATTTACTAGGAGGCTCCTTATCTCAACCAACTAAAGAAAGTTACTTAATTTGAATAAAACCCAGTTAGGGTTCATGAAAACACATGTCATCATCAATAATGAAGTGGTGGGATACTTTATTATATTGCCTTATATACTGGGGAAAACGAAAAGTGTGGATAATACCCATAATAACAAACATCTTTTCCTTCACTTATATTCCATTGTTCAAAGAGTTTCCCAGATGCTAGCTTCTGATTCTTAAATTAACGTCACTGCCTGAGTTAGTTGAAGACAACCCAAAGTTGTCATTGGCTTGGTTGGAGGGAGGGTGGACTTGGAGTGGATATTTCACACTCCAGTTGGCTCTCCAAGATGGAGCCTCTTGATTACTGATGTTACAGCCCAGTAGAAAGATAGAGTCTGTGTTTGGAAAGTTTGAGAAGGTGGTTGGGGCAAAAAGTGTAAATCTGTTATGTTAAATATTTTAAAGAAGCTTCTTGGTCTATTATAGCTCTACTTCTTGTAGAAAATATTTATATTCATTTGATAAGCTTATATAGAATACATGATACTGATATTCATTTAATGAATGTTTATCAAGCTAGACACTGTTCTGGGTGTAAAGAACAAAAGACAAACCCCTTGCCCTCCTAGAAGTTATATTTTAGTGGTGAAGATTGATAATAAAATATAAACAGGAATATACATATGTAAATAGTAACTAGGTAATATTACCGCTGATGATAAAAATATAGTAGATAGAGGAGTAGGAAGGACACAAGGCACTATGTTAAGTAGAATGATCAGGAAAGGCCCCTTTAAGAAGTGACACCTGAGCAGGGAATTGACCACAGTGAGAGAATTCCACTGCATTTGCGTGTCCTGGTCCAGTAGGTCTGATCTGTCACAGATAAGACTAGTCTTGTGAGCTAGTATGGTGCTGTCACTTCAGTCATGTCCAACTCTGTGCGACCCCATAGACTGCAGCCCACCAGGCTCCCCTGTCCCTGGGATTCTCCAGGCAAGAACACTGGAGTGGGTTGCCATTTCCTTCTCCAATGCATGAAAGGGAAAAGTGAAAGGGAAGTCACTCAGTCGTGTCTGACTCCTAGCGACCCCATGGACTGCAGCCCACCAGGCTCCTCTGTCCATGGGGTTTTCCAGGCAAGAGTACTGGAGTGGGGTGCCATTGTCTTCTCCAAAGCTAGTATGGTAGCCTGGCACAATTTCATGGATGCTGGCAGAAGACAGGAAGCCCCTATTTCAAAGATAAAGGCCTCAATTACTCATAGTACAGCAGACCTCATGACCCTTATATTCCCTTGATCTTCAGGCTCATAGGGATAATGTGAAGGCAGACCTAGATGAACACTGCATATACAATGTGTCTATGTCACAGTGAGGATTCCAGGGCTTAGCAAACCCCCAGTCTTATAAAGCGGGTGTGTGTTAGCAAACCTATCCGGTATCTGTCCCAGAGAGAGATTTTTTTTTTTTTTTATCATGCCCATCTAGAACAACCCTGTGCTCTACCTGAAGAGAGATAATACTTTTATCTCCTGAGGCTGTTTGCTATACAGACATCCTTTAAAAGAACAAAAATTGATCTGAGAAGTACAGAAACAGCCTGAAGAATAGGCTTTCAATGTTAACTTCTGATATACATCAGAAAGACTTTTACAGACATAAATTGTCAGGTGTTCTTGATTGAACAGGTCTGGAGTGAGTCTAAAAATTTGCATTTATAACAATTTCTAAAGTGACATTGATGCTTCTGGTCAGAAATACTTCGGGTATCACTGTTCTAAGTCTGTTAAGCAGACAAATTTTGTTGCTCTGTTGTTGATTTGCTTTCCTTTGTCTACGGTTTATAGTCAGAAACTTGCTAAGTACTTACACCCATTGTTCTAAATACTTGTACCCATTGTTATCTTTATATATTGACTCTGGTAAGTAACATACCTCTTTTTAGAGACAATTCTTATATCACATAACGGGGTTCAGTTAGTGGCTTTCATATTTCCACTCCAGACACACTTTAGCTATTATCAACTTCAGGTTATCCAGATATGAAACAAACGATTGAGATAGTGGAGAAAAAATTTTTCTCTTGGTATTATCTTTATAATATTAATGGTGATTTCATGTCTAATGGTGATATTAATGACTTCTCAGTCTATAGCTATAAGATGCACAGATTGAAGTACAGATCTGCAGGGGAGAAAGAAAAGTTTCCTCTACCAAACTAATACAACAGATTAAAAGGAGAAAGCTAAATTTAACGTGTACATATCAGAGATCCACAATGACAATGAGACACAAGGACAAGGCAGATAATTGAGGCTTATATGCCATCTTGAGCTAAAGAACAGGATAGGGGCCTGGGGCTTCAACTGGGGGTAGGTGACTCCCTGAACAAGAAGAAGGCAAGATGTTTGGTAATTTTATGTTTGTCCTGCCATACAGATAGTCATTCAGATAAAAAGTTATGTCTTAGCAATAACTCTCTTCCTAGGCCAGGCCCACATTTCAATCGTTTTAACTAGTTAAAAGAAGGATAGCATTTCTTCTTGACTCTTCTGAGTCCCAGCTGCCTTCAACTCAAAGTAGTCTACATGCCCAAATGGCACATTTAGGGAGGTTTGTTCTGAAACTCTTCAGATCATTTTAGAAGTGATGATTATTTTTTATATGCTATAACATACTCTTGGTTTCTTCAGGTATAAAGACATTTTGAAGTCAAATCTGAGTTTTAAATAACCTATTAGTATTCAAATAACTCAGATTATGCACAGGTCCAGAAATCAATGAATGCCATTAATACAGAAATGTGCTTAATGGTAATATCAGAATTGCTACAGATCTAGCAGTGTTTTAGTGTTAGCAGCTCTAAAACCATTTTATGAAATAAATTCTGTAAGTGGTCAGACAGGGACCAGAAGGCAGTAACCTTATGAGAAAAATACTTACTGTTACTTAGGATTTTCCCAACCCAGGGATTGAACCCAAGTCTCCTGCATTGGCAGGCAGATTCTTTACCATTGAACCACCAGGGGTCTTGTTAAAGTAGTATCATATTTTCATATTCACAATCTATTTTCAAAGGAAATTTATAGGAATTATTTGTTGTTGTTCAGTCGCTAAGTTGTGTCTGATTTTTTGTGACTTCATGGACTGTAGCGGGCCAGACTCCTTTGTCCTCCTCTATCTCCTGGAGCTTACTCATGTTCTAGTCTATGGAGTCAGTGATGCTGTCAAACCATCTCATATGCAGTTACCCAGACTTGCCACTAGAAGGAACATTTGGAGATTTGCTTCTGTTTTTCATCTTAATCTAGGGTATTTACTGTGTTTAGATGGTTCTTGTACTCATTTTACTCAGCATGTTAAACTTCTGTATTAAAAATTATGCAAAATTTATCTTAAAAATCAGGAATTAAATCTTAGAGAATCTCACAAGCAGAAGGTAGGGAAAACAAGTACTTTCCTAAGTACTTTATAATGACATCACAATTCCCACAAAAATGCTACAAAATTGGTAGTGAAATGAAAGTGAAAGTCACTCAGTTGGGTCCGACTCTTTATGACCCCATGGACTGAATTCTGTAGGCCAGAATACTGGAGTGGGTAGCCTTTCCCTTTTCCAGGGGATCTTCCCAACCCAGGGATGGAACCCAGGTCTTCTGCATTGCAGGGGGATTCTTTACCAGCTGAGCCCAGGGAAGCCCAACAATACTGGAATGGGTAGCCTATCCCTTCTCCAGCAGATCTTCCTGCCCCAGGAATCAACCCAGGGTCTCCTGCATTGCAGGTGGATTCTTTACCAGTTGAGCTATCAGGGATTTTAAAAAAGTGAGGACGCTGAGGATAAATTGTGTGTGCAAAATCACAAGGCAAATAGAGGAGATTTGAATTTAGGCCTTTTCTTAAAGAAAATCACTCAGTCATGACTCTTTGTGATCCCATGGACTATACAGTCCATGAAATTCTACAGGCCAGAATACTGGAGTTCGTAGCCTTTCCCTTCTTCAGGGGATCTTCCCAACCCAGGGATGGAATCCAGGTCTCCCGCATTGCAGGTAGATTCTTTACCAATTGAGCCACAAGGGAAGCCCAAGAATACTGGCATGAGTAGATCCCTTCTTCAGCAGATCTTCCCGACCCAGGAGTAAAATGAAGTAAAATGAAATGTTCTCAACTGGTAAAGATTCTTTACTCAGTTGGTAAAGAATCTGCCTGCAATTCACGAGACCCCAGTTGCCTCGAAATTTTTCTTTCAATTCTCTGTATTTCCTATGTCACCTATTTTTTCTCTAGTTCTTTCTATCTATCAACAGCTCCGGAATTCACTTCATGCCTTATGCATCTCCATAGATGACAGCGCTGGCAGGAACTCTCATTAGCTATTCAGTAGCTGTTTGAATAATTGTAAAAGCCTTCCAGATATTTCCATGCATTCATGAGCATCCTAACCTTTAGTTCCCAAGGACACGGTTGTCCAAACTACACAGTACAAAGACTCTTCATATTACTGGTAATCCATTTGTTTATTTTTATGGTACTAGCTGCTTTAGAAAAGTAGTGTGATCTCAATGATCATGCAATATATTCCCATATATTTCCAATCTTGTTTCCTAGTTGGCATTGACAAGAAATCTAAAACCTGTGAATTTATTGAACCATTGAAGTGAAATGTTCAGTGTATTTGTTTTCTGCTTAGATACTCATTTGAAGTTTCCTGATAGCTTTTAATATCTTAACTCGTTTCTTTTGTCCTGCAAGTAAGCATAAAGTTTCCACACCAGCAAGACTATAATAGCAATAACCACACCAGTTTCTCATGCCTGAATTGGTTCCCTTGTGAAGCTTTAAGATGATTAGGCCCATGTCAAAAGGACTTCTCTTCTGTCATACTTATGAATCCTTCCATTTAAATAAGAGTAGGACAGTTGTTTACCTGCCACCTCACATCCTGGGAGAGAGAAAGAAAACATTACTCCTTGGAATGTAAATGACTGGCTTCATGACTCAGGGTTTCATCCCTCTTTGAATGTGAACAACTTTTCTGGAAGAGAAACGGGACAATCCCTATCACAGAATGAAAGCAATTGATTCCAGGGAAATAAGATTTATCACTCATTGAATGGGAATCAAGCTAGGTCTAACACCCTTAACTTCCAAGGCCTATCCTTTAATTCACGTTGAAGTTTTATTTGCTCAGAAAGTGCTGAGAAGAAGTCATACTGACTAAGAAGAAACATGTACTTCTGCACAGTACCTTGGGTGCACTGAATAAACTTGAGTATAGAATCAGACAGCCATAAATATATTAAGTTAGAGATAAGTTAACGACCATCTCCAGATACAACTTTTAAATATGATAAGCAGTTTAATCTTCATCTGCTGAGCACTATCAGTCCAAATGTTGTTCAGTTGCTAAGTCATGTCCAAATCTTTGTGACCCTATGGAGTGCAGCATGCCAGGCTCCTTGTCCTCCAGTATCTCCCAGTTTATTCAAATTCATATCCATTGAGTCGGTGATGCTATCTAACAATCTCATCCTGTGCTGTCCCCTTCTCCTCTAGCCTTCAGTGCAGATTGCATAGGACTGTATTATTTTGTAAGGACACACTTGTCATGCCTCAACTTTTTGCTAAGCATCTCTTCTATAAATCAGAATATCAATAAATTAAAAATAGATGTTATTAACCTTTTATATGTTAACTTTTCCCCAAATATAATAGTTCACATTTTTTATTCTTTCACATGACTTCATTAATCACCATTCTAATATATCTGTAAGTTATACAATTCAAATTACAGAGTTTATAGAGTTTATAGGGATGGTGCTATTTGTAGCTCAGAAAAATATTTTCTCTGTAAGCTTGACTTTTTAAAAGTGAATGAATAAGTTCAATGGATTCATGAAGACTGTAGTCTCTTTATATTAAGAGATTATGTGAAAATATATGCCTAGTGGAAACTAGGTCTACAAAGAACACTGTAATAAATGTTTAGGAGTTATGCTAAGAAGAGCTTCAGAGAGGGAGAGGACTAAATAAGCGGTGCCTCTGCTAGGGCCAATTAATTCAAACAGTGTTCATAGGTGCTGATTCAAGAAAAAAAAAGTTCAAGACCAGGAGTTCCAAAGAAAAATAAAACCAAGGCCCAGTCTCCGTAACACCCTTGAGTAACACCTTTGGAATTAATGTGAAGATCATTCTGTTAAAAAGTCTCTCTCTTATTCTCCTTTTTTCTTTTACAAATACCTTGAAATATAATTAATGTACATTAATCTATAATTTAAAGGGTACAGTTTTGTGAGTTTTATTATAGGTATACATTCAGAAAACTAACATTCTAGTCAAGATACCCCACACTCTCATCACCCCAAAAAAGGTTCCTCATCAGATCAGATCAGACCAGATCAGTGGCTCAGTCGTGTCCGACTCTTTGCAGTTTCCTCATGCATGTTGTTGATTTATTCCTTAATTGTAGTCATTATAGATCAGCTTTCACTTTCTGTAATTTTGTACAAATCAAATAATAAAGTATGTATTTTTTTTCTTTTAAAAAATGTCTTGTGTTTATTCATATTATATTCAGAAGTACAAACAAAACACAACTTCTTTATTTTAAATTAACAGATGGAATGCTTACCTGAGTCCCCCCACCTCCTGAATATGAGTAAAGAAGGATGGCAGAGGCAAGTACAAAATAATAAATGTATTCCCATATGACATTTGTGCATTATAATTGCATGTATTTTAAATTTACATATTTTCTTTTAGATTGTTCTGTTCTCTCAGATCTATCTTTTCCCCTGCTCCTCTCCAAATCTGAGTGGTGTTCTCCAAGCCAGACCTGGAGTGACTGAAAGTCATGAAGTTTAAAATTCAAGATCCTCATTTGCACAAGTTCCTTCCAGGGCTCTCTAATCCACTCACAAGGTAATACCTGTTAATGAAATTTGCAAAATCCATATACATTAACCACAATTGATGAAGACTACTGGATGTTTCCACTCTCGTTTCCTCTCTGTCACTTTTCCCTTTTGCTAGCTAGTGCTAAGTATGGCCATGGGAAGTTTTGGAATTTGCTTATCGACACTTAGCTGATACATATAGTCTAAATAGAGGGTAATGTATTTTTATAGTTTGCCGTCATTTCTGTGTAAGTAAATTATTGTTAACAGTCTTTAAACACTTCTAGGAATAATGTAGTCAGTGTCAAGAGTACTTGAATATTTAGAGACTTGAACTGTCCTGAAATTTTAAAGCACGCATATGACAGGAGCTTGACAGAGGGCTTTCCAGATTTAACAACAGTGGTAAAAACCTCACAGCATTACTAATTATTAGTTGTGAAGTTGTAAATAACTTTTCTGAAGCTAATAAATTAATTTTAGAGTGATAATCTTTATTCATATATAATTGGTATAATATTACAGTTCAGTTCAGTTCAGTCACTCAGTCGTGTCCGACTCTTTGCGACCCCATAAATTGCAGCACGCCAGGCCTCCCTGCCCATTACCAACTCCTGGAGTTCACTCAAACTCACGTCCATCGAGTCGGTGACGCCATCCAGTCATCTCATCCTCTGTTGTCCCCTTCTCCTCCTGCCCTCTATCTTTCCCAGCATCAGGGTCTTTTCAAATGAGTCAGCTCTTCGCATCAGGTGGCCAAAGTATTGGAGTTTCAGCTTCAACATCAGTCCTTTCAATGAACACCCAGAACTGATCTCCTTTAGGATGGACTGGTTGGATCTCCTTGCAGTCCAAGGGACTCTCAAGAGTCTTCTCCAACACCACAGTTCAAAAGCATCAATTCTTTGGCACTCAGCTTTCTTCACAGTCCAACTCTCACATCCATACATGACCACTGGAAAAACCATAGCCTTGACTAGACGGACCTTTGTTGGCAAAGTAATGTCTCTGCTTTTGAATATGCTGTCTAGGTTGGTCATAACTTTCCTTCCAAGGAGTAAGCATCTTTTAATTTCATGGCTGCAGTCACCATCTGCAGTGATTTTGGAGCCCAGAAAAATAAAATCAGCCACTGTTTCCACTGTTTCCCCCATCTATTTCCCATGAAGTGATGGGACCGGATTCTGTGATCTTAGTTTTCTGAATGTTGAGCTTTAAGCCAACTTTTTCACTCTCTTCTTTCACTTTCATCAAGAGGCTCTTTAGTTCTTCTTCACTTTCTGCCATAAGGGTGGTGTCATCTGCATATCTGAGGTTATTACTATTTCTCCCAGCAATCTTGATTCCAGCTTGTGTTTCTTCCAGCCCAGCGTTTCTCATGATGTACTCTGCATAGAAGTTAAATAAGCAGGGTGATAATATACAGCCTTGACGTACTCCTTTTCCTATTTGGAACCAGTCTGTTGTTCCATGTCCAGTTCTAACTGCTGCTTCCTGACCTGCATACAGGTTTCTCAAGAGGCAGGTCAGGAGGTCTGGTATTCCCATCTCTTTCAGAATTTTCCATAGTTTATTGTGATCCACACAGTCAAAGGCTTTGACATAGTCAATAAAGCAGAAACAGATGTTTTTCTGGAACTCTCTTGCTTTTTCGATGATCCAGCAGATGTTGGCAATTTGATCTCTGGTTCCTCTGCCTTTTCTAAAACCAGCTTGAACATCTGGAAGTTCACGTTTCATGTATTGCTGAAGCCTGGCTTGGAGAATTTTAAGCATTACTTTACTAGCTTGTTACCAAAATGGAAAGGTGGAGGAGAAAGGATAAATTAGAAGCTTGGGATTAACATATACACATTATTATGTATGAAATAGATAATCAATAAGGATCTACTATACAGCATAAGGAACTCAAATCAGTACTCTGTAATAAACTACATGGGAAAAGAATGTGAGAAAATATAAAAACTGAAATACTTTGCTGTATATCTGAAACTAACACATTACAAATCAGCTAACTATACTCCAATATAAAATAAAAGTTATATGAAATTTTTAAAAAAGAATGATGAAAGCCTAAGAAAAATTCTTCAATGGGAGAAGAAATGGTTCATTTTATCCAGATTTTTCACTAATGAAATAAGCAACAGTTATCACTGAATATTAAATTAATATTAAATCAGTAACCACTCAGAGTGATTGGGGAAAACACAAAATGGAATTCCAAGAAATTGACCTTGTGTTAATGTGCAGAGTAAATTGTAGAGAAAATCTGTAGAGACCAGTTTGGAGTATATGGCAAAGATAACAGCCCTATTATGTAATTATAGGTGAACTAGCCAAGCAACAGTGAAACTCTGAGGCAAGACAGAACTCGAGTAAACTAGTCTATTTTCTTATTTGATTTCAGCTTTTGGAGCATTTACAGTAAATCCACAACTATCTGAAAAGATTAAAATTTATTTTGCACTGGTTCCAGTTGTTAAATACGTAACTATATGGCACCTACATCAACCCAATGCTATTTAAGGTTTGTGATATATAAGCATACGCTTATAGTTTTGAAAATGAGGAAATGTGAATAATAATAAAGAAAAGAGATGCTGACACAGCCTCTTGCTGGATTAAAATGCAATGTTTCTCTCACTGACTTAGATATAATGCAGAATTCCCTGAAATTTGATGATGCATTCGGCATGGTTCTCAGCCTTGCATCATGCAGTTTAAATAATTTTTCCTTTTTCCTTATATCTATCATCAAAAGAACATTTGAATGCTGAGTAAATTCCACAAAACAACTTCTGAATGCCAGCAGAGGACATCAGGCACCCAGAAAAGCAGCCCATTGTCTTCAAAAGGAGGTAGGAAAAAATGTAAAAGATAAAAAGAAAGACAAAAGAGGTAGGGATGGAGCTCCATCCCAGGAAGGGAAAGGGAGGGAAAGGGAAGTCGCTCAGTCATGTCCGACTCTTCGGACCCCATGGACTGCAGCCTACCAGGCTCCTCTGTCCATGGAATTTTCCAGGCAAGAGTACTGGAGTGGGGTGCCATCACCTTCTCCGAAGGGAGTCTTAAAAAAGAGAGAAGTTTCCAAACACCAGGAAACATTCTCACTGCCGAGTCTGTGGCAAGCCTTGGAACCACAGAGGGCAACATAACTGGGAGGAAAAATAAATAAATAATTAAAACCCACAGATTACGTGCCCAATGGTAACTCCCCCAGTGGAGAAGCAGTGCAGATGCCTGCATCCACCACTAGCAAGCGGGGGCTGGGCAGGGAGTCACAGGCTGCATTGCTTAGAGTAAGGACCGGGCCTGAATGCCCCAAGGGCAATCTGAGGGAACTAACTTGGGATAGCAAACCAGACTGTGGGATAGCTACCATGCAAAAAGCCCTAACCTAAAACACCGTCAGGCCCACTCACAGAACAAAGGACTGCACAGAGATTGCCCAGCCCATCCCCCCGCCTGGTGACAGGCAGGCGAGGGCAACCAGAGCCAGAAGGGGGCAATCACACCCCCAGAGAGGCATTATCTACCAAACTGCAAGCAGGCTTCATTGCTAACCAAGACTTCTTGGGATTTTGGATGGTCAACATTCCCCTGAGAAGGTGTGCCGGTTGTACACCCAGAAAACCAAGCGGCAGGGATGGGGGAGGCAATAAGTCTCAGCGACCACGCTCGCCAAACACCTGGTCACCTGAGCTGCTCGGACCTGGGAAGGGCACAAAATGCAGGCCCAACCGAGTTTGTGCCTCTGAGCACTATCCGAGTATCTGAATCTGAGCGGCTTAGACCTGGGAGATGCATGCAGCCCGGGGCCGGTCTCAAACAGTTCCTGGCAGAGCAACCTAGAGCCTAAGCAGTATAGACAGGGAAAGCACACACGCTGTGAGCGGGGGCAAATCCAGTGTGGCCGAGACACTGTGAGCACACACCAGTGTTATTCGTTTGCAGCGTCCCTCCCTCCCCACAGCACGACTGAACAAGTGAGCCTAAAAAAGTGTCCACCACCGCCCCCTTGTGCCAGGGCAGAAATTAGACACTGAAGAGACCAGCAAACAGAAGAAGCTAAACAGAGGGAACTTCCTTGGAAGTGACAGGTGCAATAGATTAAAACCCTGTACTTAGTACTGACTACATAGGAAGGGGCCTATAGATCTTGAGAAATATAAGCCGAATCAAGGCACTATCCAAAAATGAACTGACCCACGCTGCCCACAACAACACCAGAGAAAGTCCTAGATATATTATTACTATTTTAACTATAATTATTTATTTTTTTTAATTTTTAAGTCCTCTATTACTCCTTTAATTTTCATTTTTATAACCTATTACTTTGCAAAAAAAAAAAAGAGAGAGAGAGACCCTATTTTTTTAAAGCAAACTTCATATATATATATATATATATATATATATTATAATTCTTGTGACTTTGTTTTCTTTTTTTTTTTTGCTTTAATATTGTATTTTTGAAAATCCAACCTCTACTCTAGATTTTTAATCTTTGGTTTTTGATATTTGTTATCAATTTTGTACCTTTAAGAACCCAATCTTTATTATCCATTTTTACTTGGGAGTGAGATCACTGGCCTGATTACTCTCTCCCCGTTTGGACTCTCCTTTTTCTCCACCAGGTCGCCTCTATCTCCTCCCTCCCCCTTCTCTTCTCTACCCAACTCTGTGAATCTTTTTGTGTGTTCCAGACATTGGAGAACACTTAGGGAACTGATTACTGGCTGGATCTGTCTCTCTCCTTTTGATTTCCCCCTTTATCCTCCTGGCCACCTCTGTCTCCTTCCTCCCTCTTCTCTGTATAACTCCATGAACATCTGTGAGCGGTCCAGACTGTGGAGCACACATAGGGAACTGATTACTGGTTAGCTTGCTCTCTCCTCATTTGATTCCACCTCATCTCATCCTGGTCACCTCTATCTCCCTCCTCCCTCTTCTCTTCTCCATGTAACTCTGTGTACCTCTCTGAATGTCCCTCACTGTGGAGAAACTTTTCATCGTTAACCTAGATATTTTATCATCAGTGCTGTATAGATGGAGAAGTCTTGAGGCTACTGTAAAAATAAGACTGAAAACCAGAAGCAGGAGGCTTAAGTCCAAATCCTGAGAACACCAGAGAACTCCTGACTCCAGGGAACATTAATTGACAGGAGCTCATCAAACACCTCGATACCTACACTGAAACAAAGTACCACCCAAAGGCCAACAAGTTCCAGAGCAAGACATACCATGCAAATTCCCCAGCAACACAGGAACATAGCCCTGAGCTTCAATATACAGGCTGCCCAAAGTCACTCCAAACCCATTTACATCTCATAACTCATTACTGGACACTTCATTGCACTCCAGAGAGAAGAAATCCAGCTCCACCCACCAGAACACCGACACAAGGACAAGCCACCCAGAGAACCCCACCCACAGTGAGGAAACTCCACAATAAAGAGAACTCCAAAAACTGTCAGAATACAGAAAGGCCACCCCAAACACAGTAATATAAACAAGATGAAGAGACAGAGGAATACCCGGCAGGTAAAGGAACAGGATAAATGCTCACCAAACCAAATAAAAGAGGAAGAGATAAGGAATCTACCTGATAAAGAATTCCAAACAATAATAGTGAAAATGATCCAAAGTCTTGAAAACAAAATGGAATCACAGATAAACAGCCTGGAGACAAATATTGAGAAGATGCAAAAAAGTTTTAACAAGGACCTAGAAGAAATAAAAAAGAGTCAATATATAATGAATAATGCAATAAATGATATCAAAAACACTCTGGAGGGAACCAAGAGTAGAATAACAGAGGCATAAGATAGGATTAGTGAGGTAGAAGATAGAATGGTAGAAATAAATGAATCGGAGAAGAAAAAAGAGAAACAAAAAGAAATGAGGACAATCTCAGAGACCTCTGGGACAATGTTAAACGCTACAACATTTGAATCATAGGAGTCCCAGAAGAAGAAGATAAAAGAAAGACCATGAGAAAATACTTGAGGAGATAATAGTTGAAAACTTCCCTAAAATGGGGAAAGAAATAATCACCCAAGTCCAAGAAACCCAGAGAGTCCCAAACAGGATAAACTCAAGGCAAAACAACTCAAGACATATATTAATCAAATTAACAAAGATCAAACACAAAGAACAAATATTAAAAGCAGCAAGGGAAAAACAACAAATAACACACAAGGGGATTCCCATAAGGATAACAGCTGATCTTTCAATAGAAACTCTTCAGGCCAGGAGGGAATGGCAAGACATACTTAAAGTGATGAAAGAAAATAACCTACAGCCCAGATTACTGTACCCAGCAAGGATCTCATTCAAATATGAATGAGAAATCAAAAGCTTTACAGACAAGCAAAAGCTGAGAGAATTCAGCACCACCAAACCAGCTCTCCAACAAATGCTAAAGGATCTTCTCTAGACAGGAAACAAAAATGGTGTATAAATTCAAATCCAAAACAATAAAGTAAATGGCAATGGGATTATACTTATCAATAATTATCTTAAACATAAATGGATTGAATGCCCCAACCAAAAGACAAAGACTGGCTGAATGGATACAAAAACAAGACCCCTATATATGTTGTCTACAAGAGACCCACCTCAAAGCAAGGGACACATACAGACTGAAAGTGAAGGGCTGGAAAAAGATATTCCATGCAAATAGAGACCAAAAGAAAGCAGGAGTAGCAATACTCATGTCAGATAAAATAGACTTTAAAACAAAGGCTATGAAAAGGGACAAAGAAGGACACTACATAATGATCAAAGAATCAATCCAAGGAGAAGATATAACAATTATAAATATATATGCACCCAACATAGGAGCACCACAGTATGTAAGACAAATGCTAATGAGTATGAAAGGGGAAATTAACAGTAACACAATAATAGCAGGAGACTTTAATACCCCACTCACACCTATGGATAGATCAACTAAACAGAAAATTAACAAGGAAACACAAACTTTAAACGATACAATAGACCAGTTAGACCTAATTGATATCTATAGGACATTTCACCCCAAAACAATGAATTTCACCTTTTTCTCAAGCGCACACAGAACCTTCTACAGGAAAGATCACATCCTGGGCCATAAATCTAGCCTTGGTAAATTCAAAAAAATTGAAATCATTCCAAGCATCTTTTCTGACCACAATGCAGTAAGATTAGATCTCAATTACAGGAGAAAAACTATTAAAAATGCCAACATATGGAGGCTGAACAACACGCTGCTGAATAACCAACAAATCACAGAAGAAATCAAAAAAGAAATCAAAATATGCATAGAAACGAATGAAAATGAAAACACAACAACCCAAAACCTGTGGGACACTGAAAAAGCAGCCCTAAGGGGAAGGTTCATAGCAATACAGGAACACCTCAAGAAACAAGAAAAAAGTCAAATAAATAATCTAACTCTACACCTAAAGCAACTAGAAAAGAAAGAAATGAAGAACCCCAGGGTTAGTAGTAAAGAAGAAAATAAATCTCTAAAATTGAAATGGTAGAGGCAGAATGTAGACTCTTAAATGCTAAAGCCAGGAAACTGATACAAAAGACAGTACCATTAGCAAATCAATCAACCAAAGCCAAAAGCTGGTTCTTTGCAGAGGATAAAAAAATTGACAAACCATAAGCCAGACTCAACAAGATCCCAGGAGAAAATCAAGTCAATAAAATAGAAATGAAAATGGAGAGATCACAACAGACAACACAGAAAATCAAAGGATCATAAGAGACTACTATCAACAATTATATGCCAATAAAATGGACAACTTGGAAGAAATGGAAAAATTCTTAGAAAAGTACAACTTTCCAAAACTGAACCAGAAAGAAATAGAAAATCTTAACAGACCCATCACAAGCACGGAAATTGAAACTGTAATCATAAATCTTCCAGCAAACAAAAACCCAGGTCCAGACGGCTTCACAGCTGAATTCTACCAAAAATTTAGAGAAGAGCTAACACCTATCCTCTTCAAACTCTTCCAGAAAATTGAAGAGGAAGGTAAACTTCCAAACTCATTCCATGAGGCCACCATCACCCTAATACCAAAACCTCACAAAGATGCCACAAAAAAAGAAAACTACAGGCCAATATCACTGAGGAACATAGATGCAAAAATCCTTAACAAAATTCTAGCAACCAGAATCCAACAACACATTAAAAAGATCATACATCATGACCAAGTGGGCTTTATCCCAGGGATGCAAGAATTCTTCAATAACTGCAAATCAATGTAATAACCACAATAACAAATTGAAAAATAAAAGCCATATAATTATCTCAAGATGCAGAGAAAGGCTTTGACAAAATTCAACATCCATTTATGATTAAAAAAAAAAAAAACTCTCCAGAAAGGAGGAATAGAAGGAACATACCTCAACATAATAAAAGCTATATATGACAAACACACAGCAAACATTATCCTCAGTGGTGAAAAATTGAAAGCATTTCCCCAAGTCAGGAACAAGACAAGGGTGCCCACTTTCACCACTACTATTCAACATTGTTTTCGGGTGTTAGTTCTAAAAGGTCTTGTAGGTCTTCAACTTCAGCTTCTTCAGC
This sequence comes from Bos taurus, assembly GCF_002263795.3. Classification (NCBI taxonomy): domain Eukaryota; kingdom Metazoa; phylum Chordata; class Mammalia; order Artiodactyla; family Bovidae; genus Bos; species Bos taurus. The sequence continues at coordinate 10,290,892 of NC_037353.1, forward strand.
GTTACTGGTTGGGGCATAGACTTGGATTACTTTGATATTGAATGGTGTGCCTTGGAAATGAACAGAGATCATTCTGTTGTTTTTGAGATTGCATCCAAGTACTGCATTTCAGACTCTTTTGTTGACCATGATGGCCACTCCATTTCTTCTGAGGGATTCCTGCCCGCAGTAGTAGATATAATGGTCGTCGGAGTTAAATTCACCCATTCCAGTCCATTTTCGTTGGCTGATTCCTAGAATGTCTACATTCACTCTTGCCATCTCTTGTTTGACCACTTCCAATTTGCCTTGATTCATGGACCTGACATTCCAGGTTCCTATGCAATATTGCTCTTTACAGCATCGGACCTTGCTTCTATCACCAGTCACATCCACAGCTGGGTATTGTTTTTGCTTTGGCTCCATCCCTTCATTCTTTCTGGAGTTATTTCTCCAGTGATCTCCAGTAGCATATTGGGCACCTACTGACCTGGGGAGTTCCTCTTTCAGTATCCTATCATTTTGCCTTTTCATACTGTTCATGGGGTTCTCAAGGCAAGAATACTGAAGTGGTTTGCCATTCTCTTATCCAGTGGACCACATTCTGTCAGACCTCTCCACCATGACCCGCCCGTCTTGGGTTGCCCCACAGGCATGGCTTAGTTTCATTGAGTTAGACAAGGCTGTGGTCCTAGTGTGATTAGATTGACTAGTTTTCTGTGAGTGTGGTTTCAGTGTGTTTGCCCTCTGATGCCCTCTTGCAACACCTACCATCTTACTTGGGTTTCTCTTACCTTGGGCATGGGGTATCTCTTCACAGCTGCTCCAGCAAAGCGCAGCCGCTGCTCCTTACCTTGGACAAGGGGTATCTCCTCACCGCCGCCCTTCCTGACCTTCAACATGGGAAAACTCCTCTAAGCCCTCCTGCGCCCGCGCAGCCACTGCTCCTTGGACGTGGGGTTGGTCCTCCAAGCCGCCACCCCTGGCCTCCAGCGTAGGGTAGCTCCTCCCGGCCACCGCCCCTGGCCTCGGGCGTGGAGGCGTCAGGTAGCTCCTCCCGGCTGCCGCCCCTGACCTCGGACTTGTGTAGCTCTTCTCGGCCGTTCCTGCACCGTGGAAGCCTGGCACTCTCAGCCACTGACCTCGGATGTTGGGTAACTCCTCTTGGCTGCCGCCCTTCAGGCATGGGGTCCTCCTGGCTTCTGCCCCTGAACTGAAGATTAATTGAACCTAAATCAACCAAGATGGCGCTGGTCAAATCACCAATAATCAATTTAAAGATGACTATCAGAGTTGACTGTACTATTTCTGCATGTAGCCCCCTCCCTCAGTCAATAAAGTTCTTCCCTACTGATTGTCAGTGGGGGGGGGGGGGATGTCGGCATTTGGACAGACACCTATCCCCTACCCCGGTTGCTGGCATCTGAAATAAAGCAAACTTTCCTTTCCACAAACCTGGCCTCTTTATTGCCTTTTGAGTGACAAGCAGCCAGACACAGCTTCTGGTAACAGAAGTATTCTGTGAAATTGCACCTACCCCTCCAAGGTGATAAGGCATTGAGAAGAAGGAAAAGAGAAATATGTGCATTGCCCCTTCCTCAAGGCCATAAACCAGTACTAAGATAAGGGACAGAAAAACGACTTTGACCTGCTATCTTGTAATCTGTTGTTGTTGTTTAGTCGCTAAGTTGTGTCTGACTCTTTTTGCAACCCAATGGACTGCAGCCCTTGAGGCTCCTCTGTCCATGGTATTCTCCAGGCAAGAATACTGGAGTAGGTTGCCATTTCCTTCTCCAGGGGATCTTCCTGATCAGGGATCCAATCTGCATCTACTGCATGGCAGGTGGATTCTTTACTGCTGAGCCATCAGGGAAATTAAGTTTAAAGGAGACCTCAAATGCACAAAAATTAATGTGAAATTGGATGTGTAAACAGACATGGATTTCTATTCAATGATTTAAATCACAGATGAAATGAATAGAGAAATGGTAGACTGACGGAGATATTTACAACATCACAATTAGCAAACTAAATAGACAAAAAGAAAAAAGGGGGGTACTCAGCACTGTTGATCAGGGTATACAACCTATTCTAGAACCATCTGACAGCATATAGTAAAACTGAGCAACCGTATGACCTGTGACCCAAAGATATCATTCCTGGAAATACATCTCAAAGACATTCTTACACTATTCTATAAAGGTGAGTTAGGAATGCTGCTACTCTTAAGAGTGTCAAATTTGAGGAAATGAAATTTTCTGTCCCTGAGGGACCAGACACATACTGTAGAATTCTGTGGGACAGTAAGAAACAAAGCACATGTACACAGGGGAACATGCTGCGTCCTCAAAGCTCACGTGAGAGTGTGTGCCATATGCAAACACAGAGCCCTGCACCTAGAAGAGCCGCACACTTTGTTTCATCCTCTGCTGTTGCCATCTTGAAGTTCTTAACAATTTTTTACAAGGGACCATGCACTTTTATTCTACACCGTAGCCAGTTCTGATCACTAGTGTAGAGTAAGAAAGTAGGAAACAGAATGAGATTTTTTATATTATAAAATACTGTAGGAGAAGTTTATATACAATGGTATGTTACAATGACATTTTGGGATAGAAAAGAGGTTTAATATGTGGGAGTAAAGATCAGAGACAAAGGTTAAGGCCAAATTATATGAGATAAGAACAAAACAGTAGAGAGCTTTTATATGGATGAATAACTCAGGCACTATAAAAATTTCTCAACTATTTTTGGATTTCCTTTGCATGAAGGATGCATGGCAGAAAATACCTTTGGTAAGATATTCAACATCGATTATGCGATACTTGAAAATTTCTTCCCATTTTTTGTGCTCAAGGATATCTGATTTTCTAGCATGGACTATGCATGCGTGCTAAGTTGCTTCAGTCGTGTCAAAATCTTTAAGACCCTACGGACTGTAGCCTGCCAAGCTCCTCTGAAGATGGGACTCTCCAGACAAGTATACTGGAGTGGGTCACCCTGCCCTCCTCCAGGGGATCTTTCTGACCTAGATTTCGAACCCACATCTCTTATGTCTCCTGCCTAGGCAACTGGGTTCTTTACCATTAGCACCACTTGAGAAGCCCTTGGATCCCAGGTATTTATATATTGCCGACATACCAACTATCTTTACAGTTAGTTTTGTTTTTCTTTCAGAGACTCAAAAATGCATGTTAGCAGAATGTATTGCTTGAAAGTGTATTTACCTGTTAAAAACATAGCGATACAAATATATCTCCAAACAATGTTAATCAAACTGCTGAAACAGAGTAACACAAGCAAAACCAACTCTACAGATCTGAATAAAAATCAACTGCAATTTAATTACCAGTTGACAGAATCCGAAGAATCTTGAAGATATTTAAATTAGTCTCATGCCGCTAATTTTTGGCTGCCTGACCAAAATGCAAGTTCTGAAACAGAGTGTTTGCAGCATCTCCTATGCACTGAGTGGACACAGATATTGCTGAATCAGTGAAGAAAATTCAGAAATTATTTCAAGAATATTCTTTGTCTTCTTCAGATTACTTTTAAGTGAGTAAAATGTTAGTTTGGGATCATTTTAGAAGTTTGGGTAGTTTCATTTAGCCAAATCAGATCCATACCCCAGTAATGATGGAGATGTAGTTCTAAATTTTTGTACAGGATGCCTAACACCAAACCTCTGCCCAGCGCAGACCCAAGAATTGCTTATATGGTAGGAAAGAGAATGATCAAAGAGTAAGAAAAAGCCCGTTTTTGTCTTTCTCTAGCTAGAGATCTTCACTGAGACACTGCGTTTTCTAGGCTTCAGTTGAAAGAACTGGATAAAACATCTTCTTTTGTTTCCTGTCAGTTCTATAAACAATCTACACAAGGTGGAGGATATTTATGAAAGCCAAAACAGCACTTATAAATGAAAACCCTACAGGCATTGCAGTTAGATGCGGGAAGATTATGTATTTTATAGAGATACTTATGTGCTTACAGAGATGCTTATATGGGTCACCACCTGATCATTTAAAAAGATAATTTCCACTAAAACATTCTTTTTCTCATTGGCTAAAAATTCACCTAAAGAAGTTGGTTGGGGAGCATCTGTCATGTTGGAAGCCACGATTTATTTGTTTCCATGATTGGAAGATCTTCTGAGATGCTTCACACAGTCTGTGTTCCAGTGACAGCTGCTTGTGGGAAGAGCTGAATTCTATCCATAGCTCCCAGGACTTGAGGATTCACCTCCCAGAGACTTCAGAGATCAGGTAATAATCATTGATCTATTTGCAATTCTCCTTATTTTAGTGAAGAATGGAAAATATTTTTAAGTACAGAACTTTAAATATTATTATATTTATATTTTTATTCTCTGGTGTTAAGCAAGACACAGCAGGAGTAAAACGTGACCACTCCAGATGGAGAAAAGAGGCCATAGAATTTTCCAGGCATGTTATGATGAGTTTTTCCTTTCAGAAAGCTGTAGCATTTACAAAGCAGGCATTCCTATTTCTGAATATTGAGCGATCTATCAGAAGTCTGTACTTGGGAAAAGCTAATGACAGATACTTTTAAAGATGTGAGAGAACTTATTGTGGAGTTGTGCATGTAGAGATTTGAAAAAGAGTATTTGGATGATGTTTTGAAAACTGTTTAGCATTTTCAGAAAGCCCTTTATTGCCTCATTTCAATAGCCTTGAGCCTGAATGTTCTTTCTTATGAACAGGACTATCTACAGGGAAATGTTGGGTCAAATGATAGGCGGGAGTCACTGTACTAAATGACATGCCTGTTTAGGGAACTTAGAGCACGCTTCTAAGAGTTTGTGAAGGCCCAACGTTTTTTTTTTTTTTTTTTTTATGATGCTTCAATCAGAAAACCTTGCTGAGTGAGAAGTGAAAAAGTGGGTTACATTAATTTTGGGATTATTTAAGAGTACATGCTTCTCCCATCCTCATAATTGCAGACCTGCATTCAAGGCTAGAAAGGTGAGCATGAGCCAACCTGGTGGACTAATACCTCCCTTGATTATCAGCAGTTTGGATATCCTCCACAGGTCCTAGTACAAATCCCCTAAAAAAAACCAGTGGACAAATGTATGATTTGAAAATACTCTCTTCCATTCAGTAAGCAGACTTTTCAGTTTGTTAATTTGTGTGTGTGTGTGTGTGTGTGTTTGCGTGTGCAGAGCTTTTTGGTTTTATGTAGTGCTAATTTTTTTCTTTCTTTCTTGATTCTACTTTCAGTGTAAAATTTAGAGAATTATCACCAAGACCAATATCAAAGATCTTATCACCTATGTTTTCTTCTAGAAGTTTTATGGTTTCAGGGCTGACTTTCAAGTCTTTAGGTATATTTAGAGTTAACTTTTGTGTATAGAGTAAGATAGTACTCCTGCTTCATTCTTTCATATGTGGTTGTTCAATTTTTCCTACAGTGTTTATTGAGGAGACCCTTATTTCCCCATTGTATATATTTTTGGCTCTTTTTTCATAAATAAGTTGAACATATATATATGAGTGGGTTTATTTCTGGCTTCTCTATTCTGTTCCATTAATCTACTTGTCTGTTTTCTTTGCCAATACCATACTGTTTTGGTTACTATGGCTTTGTAAAAAAGTTTAAATCAGAAAGTGTGATCCCTCTTTTTTTTTACTCTTTATCATAATTGCTTTGGCTATTATGATCTTTTATGATATCAGGCAAATTTTGATTGTTTGTCCCAGTTCTGTGAAAAACACCATTAGAACGTTAATAGGCAGTCTTCTTTGACTCGGAGAAGATGATGGCACCCCACTCCAGTACTCTTGCCTGGAAAATCCCACGGATGGAGGAGGCTGGTAGGCTGCAGTCCATGGGGTCACGAAGAGTCAGATATGACTGAGCGACTTCCCTTTCACGTTTCACTTTCATGCATTGGAGAAGGAAATGGCACCCCACTCCAGTACTCTTGCCTGGAAAAACCCACAGATGGAGGAGCCTGGTAGGCTGCAGTCCATGGGGTTGCAAAGAGTCGGACACGAGTGAGCGACTTCCCTTTCCCTTCCCTTCTTTGACTAGTATGGAGATTTAACAGTATTAATTCTTCTAATCCACAAGCACAGAATACATTTCTATTTACTGATGTCTCCTTCAATTTCTTTCATCAATATCTTATGGTTTTCAGTGAAAGGAACTTTCACCTCTTTGGTTAAATTTATTTCTAGATATTTATTCTTTTTGATGCAATTGTAAGTAGGACTGCTTTCTTAATTTCTCTAATAGTCATTAATAGTGTATAAAATGCAAAAGATTTTTGTATATAGGTTTTTTTGTCCTGTAAATTTACTAACTTTGTTTACAAGTTCTAACAGGTTTTTGAGTAGTCTTAAGGGTTTTCTTATTTCTGCTTTATTGACTATGCCAAAGCCTTTGACTGTGTGGATCACAAGAAACTGTGGAAAATTCTGAAAGAGATGGGAATGGGCCAGACGACCTGACCTGCCTCTTGAGAAACCTGTACACAGGTCAGGAAGCAACAATTAGAACTGGACATGGAACAACAGACTGGTCCAAATAGGAAAAGGAGTACATCAAGGCTGTATATTGTCACCCTGCTTATTTAACTTCTATGCAGAGTACATCATGAGAAACGCTGGGCTGGAAGAAGCACAAGCTGGAATCAAGATTGCCGGGAGAAATATCAATAACCTCAGATATGCAGATGACACCACCCTTATGGCAGAAAGTGAAGAGGAACTCAAAAGCCTCTTGATGAAAGTGCAAGAGGAGAGTGAAAAAGTTGGCTTAAAGCTCAACATTCAGAAAACGAAGATCATGGCATCTGGTCCCATCACTTCATGGAAATAGATGGGGAAACAGTGAAAACAGTGACAGACTTTATTTTTGGGGGCTCCAAAATCACTGCAGATGGTGATTGCAGCCAAGAAATTAAAAGACGTTTACTGCTTGGAAGGAAAGTTATGACCAACCTAGACAGCATATTAAAAAGCAGAGACATTACTTTGCCAACAGAGGTCCGTCTAGTCAAGGCTATGGTTTTTCCAGTGGTCATATATGGATGTGAGAGTTGGACTGTGAAGAAAGCTGAGGGCCAAAGAATTGATGCTTTTTAACTATGGTGTTGGAGAAGACTCTTGAGAATTCCTTGGACTTCAAGGAGATCCAACCAGTCCATCCTAAAGGAGAACAGTCCTGGGTGTTCATTGGAAGCTCTGATGCTAAAGCTGAAATGCGAATACTTTGGCCACCTCATGCGAAGAGTTGACTCATTGGAAAAAACCCTGATGCTGGGAGTGATTGAGGGCAGGAGGAGAAGGGGACCACAGAGGATGAGATGGCTGGATGGCATCACTGGCTCGATGGACATGAGTTTGGGTAAAGTCTGGGAGTTGGTAATAGACAGGGAGGCCTGGCGTGCTGTGATTCATGGGGTTGCAAAGAGTCGGACACGACTGAGTGACTGAACTGAACTGAACTGAAGGATATTGAACCATATTATCTTCAAATACAGACTATTTTACTTTTTCCTCTTGATTTGGATGCCTTTGTCTTTGTTCACTCCATAGAATGACTTTGAGATTCATCTATGTTGCTTCACGTAATAGTAGTTTGCTCATCTTTTTTTACTGAGTAAGATTTCAATGTATGGATACATACTGAAGTTTGTTTACCACACTCACTTGATTATAGTAATGCTATAGTAACTTGATTGTCTGTGTTGAAATCAAGTAATGGCTTTCCAACTCATTCTTCTTTCTTAAATTTTTTAATATTCCAGTTGTTTTGGTTTTCATATAAGTTTTAACATTAGCATGTCAAATTTTACACTGTAATTATACTGAACATGCAGAAAAAATTGAGGAAATGGACATCTTAACAACACTGAGGTGTCCAACATCAAGATAGTGTAAGTTGTCCTTCCTTTTCGTTCTCCTTTTTATCAACTAAAAATCAATATCCATCATAAACAATAAAACCTTTCTTGGAGTTGTAGAAACCAGGACCACATGCAAGGGACCCAGGAAAATTCTAATTCATCTGTGCAGATGGTAATAGGCAGACACACCTCCATCTGGGCTGTGGAACCAGCAGGAGACAGCAAAGCTGCCATAGTCCCTCTCAACTGAGATTGGGGAAACCTGGGTGATAATGACTTGGGCAGATACTCACTGATGGGAAAGATTTTGTACAGATTCAGCCATTCTGAAGGGAGATTTCAACACAACATTTGAGGGGGAAAAAAATGAAGGTTTGGATACTGTGGGGTAAGAGGAATGTTGCTAGTGTTGCCTCTGTACTAAATTGTACACTCAAAGTTTTCTTAAGAAGTTAGAGCTCATGTTAAGTGTTCTTAGCACAATAAAGTAATATTTCAATTAACAAATAAAACTTCATTTTATTCATGTAAGCAAGACTTGGTATAATTCATTTTATAACTATGTTGTAACAACCATCAACATCTTTTTTAAAAAAATTCTTTCTCCCCAGATGTTAAAAAGTTATTTATTTTTAGTTGGAGGATAATTTCTTTACAATGTTGTGTTGGTTTCTGCCATACATCAACATGAATCAGCCATAGGTATACATATGTTCCCTCCCTCCTGAACCTCCTTCCTACCTCCTACCCCATCCCACGCCTCTAGGTTGTCACAGAGCCCTGGTTTGAGTTCCCTGATTCATACAGAAAATTCCCACAGGCTATTATACATACAGTAGTGTATATGTTTCCACATTACTCTCTCCATTCATCCTACCTTCTCCTCTCCTTCTTTACATCCATAAGTTTGTTCTCTATATCTGTCTCCATTGCTGCCCTGCAAATATGTTCATCAGTACCATTTTTCTAGATTCCATATATATGGGTTAATGTGCAATAATTGTTTTTCTTTTTCTGACTTACTTCACTCTGTATAATAGGCTCTAACTTCATCCACATCCTTAGTGCTGACTCAGATGAATTCCTTTTATGGCTGAGTAATATTCCATCATATATACATACCACCACTTCTTTATTCATTCATCTGTTGATGGACATCTAGGTGGCTACTATGTCCTAGCTGTTGTAAATAGTGCTGCAAGGAACATGGGTGCATGTGCCTTTTTTCAATTATGGTTTTCTCAGGGTATATGCCCAGTAGTAAGATCACTGGGTCATATAGTAGTTTTATTCCTACTTTTTACAGAGTCTCCATACTGTCTTCCATAGTGGTCATATCAATTTTCATTCCCACTAATAGTGTGGGTCAGGGAATTTGGAAAAGCAAAGACTAAGCAGTGCTCTGAATGTATAACAGGAGCAGCCTGCTTTGCCACTGATTCTAGCTCCTAATTTCTAAGTTGGAATGAAATCTGACATTCTCAAATCAATAAGGGGAGAATGGCACACTAATAGAATACCTATGAGAAGACAGAAGGTGTTTGAAAATATATTCAGTATTTATTAGCAATGTATGTGAGGTATTCTGAAAAATTAATGTTACTTTAGCAATTCCAATAACATTCAAGGAATGATTTTGGTGTTGGAGACTTGACCAGGTTGGAGACTTGACCAGATTAGGTCGCTCACAGTCACCAGTCCTGGTATCCTATGGATGTCATCCTCTTTTGCTCTCCCCATCTCAACTGCAACTGTTAACTTCCCTTTGGCCTTCTCTCAGGCTACCTCTACTCAAAATCTGGGGTCTTTGAATTGAGATTCTTACAGTCTTTAGTTTAAACAGCATAAACTAATTTTTAGTCCCTTCAGACAAGTCCTCAGAAGCCTTTGATGATGAGGTTGATTACAATCACATTTGGATAGGAGTGTTTCATGAGAGAGTAGGGAAATCTATAAGCCTGAAACTGAAAAAACTGGCAAGTTGTGAACAGTACACAATGCAGCATTTCCCAGGTGGAGGTGGGAGCAGGATTATGTGAGTGCAAGAGTCCCTCATGAAAAGTATCCATTAGGAAGAAGGGAAGAGTTGGTGCAGATATTTGCAGTAGGAATGGAGAACAATCAGGGCACTTAAAAGTTTGAAAATGAGCAGTGGTCACTGATAAAGTCATTTTCATCATGTGGAGTACAATGACTGAACAAAAGAGCTATTCAATAGGCCATATTTGAATCCAGATATATAAAACAATAATACAAACATTTATCTGTATTCTCAACGTTTGAGTCACGTTTGACCTGCCATTCTGAGAGGATTAAAGGAAGTTCTCAGATCCTGAATCACTGACTGCTTTGTTTTATTCACAATTAAAAAAAAAAAAAAGATCATTCCAGGTAGCAATTTTCCTTCCCTCTTTTGAAAGATGGTGTATCAGTTTCCTAGGTCTGCCTTAACAAACTACCACAAAATGCATGGCTTAAAATAACAGAAAATTATTGGCTTATCTTTCTGGAATTTGGAAATCTGAAATCAAGGTGTTTGAAGGGCCATGCTCCCTCTGAAATCTGTTGGAAAATCCTTCATCACCTCTTCCTTGGTTATGATGATTTGCCAGAAGTCTCTTTTGCTCCTTGCCTGGAAGCTGAATAGCTTCAGTCTCTGCCTGTATTGTCATATGGCATTCTCTCTGTGTGGCTCTATTCTTCAAAAGGCCATTGTCTTACAAGACTCTGAGTTCTGTCTCAGCTTAATGTAAATTATTTCTTCCGTAATAACCCTATTTCCAAATGCAGTGACGTTCTAAGGTATTAGTGGTCAGAGCTTGAGCAAGTCTTTTTTGAGAGGCATTGGGGGTGGGGAAACACAATTCAACCCATAACAGATGGTAAAATGTAGCTATGTAAAAACATCCTCCGTAGTAGGTTAATATATGAAACAATCTTTGGGGAAGCAGAATGAGGTACACAATGAGAAGCAATAATGAGAGTAATACAAGTGTAAAAGCTGTATGATAGATGTGGCGATAAGGCACAGGAGAACCGGAAGATACGGTGACAAATGGAATATCCGTGAAGCAAATAGCAAGGCAGTAAATAATATGACTTTACAACGAAACATGTACTGTGTCATGCTAATAAATTTTTCCTTGGTAGGTTCAAAATGTGATGGCTGTGTTTTATCCACATGTTTGGAAATGCATTTTCTTTACTAGGAAAAAAAGCCATTAACCCTGAAGCTAATATGAATATTGTAAGTTATTTTTATCATTAATTAAAAAAATATTTGGCACTATTATTTTCAATCATTCTTTTAAAATTTCTTTTATTATAAAATCTGAAAGCTCTGCTTATATTGTATATGTTATATCAACCCATAATTTTCACTTTAATGGTCATAAAAATGGCCAAGTGAACTCTTGAAGCTAAATATTTTGTTTTTTTCTCCAGAGTGAGATAATTTCCTACTGGGGTTACCCAAGTGAAGAGTATGAAGTTATCACTGCAGATGGCTACATCCTTCAGCTCAACCGGATTCCTCATGGGAAGAATGATGCTAAACATTTAGACAGGATTGGAGTGAGGGGAAAAGTAAAAGTCATTAAGTCCAAGTCAAACACATTCCAGTCATTCTAATCATAGAATGTGAGATTAAGTTACTCGTAAAAAATGAACCTTGAATTTCTGAGATTAAGTTGACGGTCTGTTGACACTTAATTTACATTGGTCTCTAAGATGTGAAAATGAAGCACGTATGTGTGTGCTAAGTCACTTCTGTCATGTCCAGATCTTTGTGATCCTATGGACTGCAGCCCTCCAGGCTCCTCTGTCCAGGGATTCTCCAGGGAAGAGTACTGGGTGGGTTGCCATGCCCTCCTCCAGGGGATCTTCCTGACCCAGAGGTGAACCTGAGCCTCTTACGTCCTTGCATTGGCAGGTGGGTTCTTTACCACTAGTGCCACCTGGAGAAGCACACACTGGCCAATGAATTTCTTTTGGTGTATTGGGTGGAAATTCAGAGTCCCTGAATAGAAGCCCCAGGACTTTCAACCACATTTTCTCTGGGATTCTGCACTTGCCCAGGTGTATATTAGCATTGCTCTTCCTGGTATAACAGCAGAGATCTGGTTCAGTCTCACTTTCTGCCTAAGTTCTCAGAATGTGGCTGCTCAGTCACTTCAGTCATGTCTGACTCTTTGCAACTCCATGGACTGTAGGTCACCCAGAATTCTGTCCACAGAATTCTCCAGGCAAGAATACTGGAATGGGTTGCCATGCCCTCTCCAGGGTTATCTTCCTGACCCAGGGATTGACCCCACATGTCCTGTGTCTCCTGCATGGCAGGCAGATTATTTACTGTTGAGCCACCAGGGAATCTCAAGTGCTCAGAATAAGCAGATGCTATTCTAAGTTCAGAAGGGTAACTTTTTTCTTTAATAATCTGCACATGGATTTTTAAGACCCAAAACATTCCTGTTTCTGGATATTTCTTTCAACTTTTCATGAAGTGTAAATTCTTCACATAGAAAGAATGTTAACTTGTAAATCCTAGAAATTAAAAACTTTCACTAATGAAATTTAATTTAAGGAGGTCTGGCAAAAAGAGGACATAGGACCCCATAGATGTGGCTATTCTTTTGCACTGAGAATTAGAGAATAGCATTTCTATTATTAGTATAAAATAACCTTAATAAATTGTCAACTCATTTCTTTGCCATACAAACCAAACAATCCTAACAATAGCTGGTGCTTTGAAAACCTGTGTTGTACTTTCCAATAGAGTTTCTTGTTTAAAACATTTTCTTTGCTTCTTTTCAGTCCAAAAACCAGTTGTGTACTTACAGCATGGTCTGTTTGTAACTGGCAGTATCTGAATTTCCAATCTTTCCAACAGTAGCCCGGGCTTCCTTCTGGCAGATGCTGGATATGATGTGCAGATAGGGAACAGCAGGGGAAGTAGGTGGTCCCAGAAACACTTATACCTGAAAACAGATTCCAGAGAATTCTGGGCTTTCAGGTAAGGAAGGAAAAAATCTGTATTGTTGTATTTTGACTTTAAAATGTGCTTTTTAAATTATCATATTTAAATAAATTTCTAAAACTGAAATGAAGGTATTTCATTTAAAATAGGTAACTCAAAAATATTTTTAAGGATTTATATAGAACACTGCCCTAGACTTTTTATATTGTTATTAATGAGCTAAGAATTAAGATGAAAATATGTCAAAGAGACATTATTTCCTCTTCTTCCCTCAAATTGAAAGTGAAAGAAAATGAAAATGTTAGTCACTCAGTCATGTCTGACTCTTTGCAACTCCATGGTTACAGCCCAACAAGCTCCTCTGTCCTTGGAATTCTGTAGGCAAGAATACTGAAGTGGCTAGCCATTCCCTTCTCCAGAGGATCTTCCCAACCCAAGGATCAAACCCAGGTCTCCTGCACTGCAAGCAGATTCTTTGCCATCTGATCCACCAGGGAAGCCCACCAAATATTAGTCATGTTACCAACCTTCCACTACATTTTATTTTGTGTGTCAATACTGCTGTTTTTAGGGGGGAAAAGTGGAGGAGGGAGGAGAAGACAAGCGTAAAAAATGTCCATGGTTACTTACTTTTTGCAACGGAAAAGTAGAATAATGTAAAGCATCTGCTGTCACCAATTGCCAAAAAAAAATTTGATTTTCTACTTTCGCTTCTATAGCCCTAGCAGCGGTTTTTGTCTGTGATTTTTAAATAGTATATTGTTCATATTTCTCTTATGGGAAAACCATAAAATGCAATACCTTAGATCTTAAGATCTAGAGCCAGAGCACTTTGAAATTTAGTCCGTCACTTATTGGCTATGCTCACAGGCACATTTTCTGCTTCTTCAGCTCTAGAATGTGTGTAGTCATATATTTACCTCAAAGAAATTTTGTGAACTAGGAATGAAGTGGTGATTAGAAGCAGGTAGCATATTGCTTGCTTGTTTGTTTAGTCACTAAGTCACGTCGGATTCTTTGCAACCCCATGGACTATAGTCCACCAGGCTCCTCTGTCTGTAGGATTTCCTAGGCAAGAATACTGCAGTGAGTTACAATTTCTTTCTCCAGGGGATCTTCTGGACCCAAGGATTGAACTACCGTCTCCTGCATTGGCAGGCAGATTCTTTTCCACTGAGCCACCTGGGAAGCTCTAGGTAATATATTGTTGTTGCTCCATCACTAAGTCATGTCTGACTCTCTTTGACACCATGAACTGCAGCAGACCAGAATTCCCTGTCCTCCACTAAAACATGGTCCATTGGAGGAGGGAATGGCAAACAACTCCAGTATTCTTGCCTGGAAAATCCCATTTACAGAGGAGCCTGGCAGGCTACCATCCATGGGTCGCAAAGGGTTGGACATGACTGAGTGACTAACACACACATTCTTGCCACAAGAACCCCATGAACGGTATTAAAAAGTCACATATTAGCAGGTAACAAATGTGAAAGTGAAAGTGTTAATCACTTAATCACTCTTTGTGACCCCATGAACTCCTCTGTCCATGCACTGCAGTCAGATTCTTTACCATCTGAGCCATCATGGAAGCCCTGGTAACAAACAAGATGTGGGGAATTAGTGCTAGGTCTTATGACCCTTCTTAAGTCCATTAAACAGAGGATAAGTTTCTTATTTACTAATAGCACAGAGAATTCTGCTCAATATACTATAATAGCTAAATAGGAAAAGAATTTGAAAAAGAATAGATACATGTATATGTATAACTGAATCATCTTGCTATATACCTGAAACTAACATAGTATTGTTAATAAATTACATTACAATATAAAATTAAAATTTTATTAGAAAACATAATTTTTTTAAGTTTTACAGAATTAAAACAGGTTTCATACATTTTTGTTTCATGAAGTTATGATGAAATGATAAAATATGATCTTCTAGCCACCATTGATTTTGTTGTGAAGAAAACAGGACAAAAATAAATTTACTATGTAGGCTATTCCCCGGGAACAACTATAGATATGGTAAGAAATACAAAAACTGATTATGGTATAATTTTTGTTTTAAAGATTTAACAAAGAAAACATTTTAAAAAAAAAGAATTTTGGAAATCATACATATTAGCTATAATTATTTAGAACATACAGACAATCTGAAAAGGAACACATTTAAATGCCAATGATTTATTAAAAATTTAAAAAAACACACACATGCCAAGTCCTCAGTCTTAGAAATTCTAGCTACAGAGAGTCTCAGGTGACTCTCTGCATATACATCTTCTTTAATGAGGACTTGGCATGTGTGTGTTTTTTTTAATTTTTCCTTATAGTGTTTTTTTAATAGAAAGTTGATGTGTTGATACTCTTTAGGAGAAATCTGGAGTTTGGTTGGTATGGCTTCTCTGAGCAGTGACATTCTGCTGCCCAGTGAGCTTTGTTTGAACTTTGCCTGGATCCCTCTAGGGTAGTATGAGGCATATCAATTTTCATACTGAAAATCCTATAAAGACTAAATGCTTCCAAACTTTTCAGCTGATATATAAAAACTAATTAATTCATCGTTTCAATGTACAGTGTACCTACTATTTGAAATATACTTTGTTGCCTGGCATTTGCAATGCATATTGTACGCTAAAGAAATCTCAAGCTTGTGATCTAAGAAGGCAGTTTTCTTCCTCATCACTGCTGGTATTATGCTGCAGGGGATGTGGAGGGTGAGCAGTCCTGCGCATAATATGATGTTTGGTAGTATCTCTGGTCTCTAGCCACCAGATTCTAGTAGTACCCCCTTTGCATACTCGGAGTTGCAACAAAAAAAATGTGTTCAGAGTTTGCCAAATGTCCCTTGAGGGTTGCAAATCACCGCTATTGGAGAACTGCTACAAAAGGGATGATATTTCCAGCAGGCTTAAGGTCAGTCAGATGAACAGGAAGGAGGCTAGCAGAGAGGAGAGTTAAACAGCCAATTAAGCATGAAAGGCCCCTCTTCTAGAGTTCATGATACTTTAGAGACACCTCAAAATGTTTCATTTCTTTTAAAATTAGAAGAATAAAGAAATATAATTCATTTCAGATTATATTCATCTTTATATCAGTCACAAAATATAGTTTTACATAGATTTATGTGTGTGTGCAGGTATGTGTGTGTCTGTGTGTGTAGGAAGGGACCTGTGAGGGCAAAGGTATCTGGGGCGTTGAAAGGCATCATGTGACCATAGAAGAAAACATTTCCTTTGAACACAGTTATTAGGGAAGATTTTATGAGGACAAAAAAAAGAATGGTAAACTGTACTTTGAATCTTGATGGTCTTTTGAAAGACAGATGGCTCAGCCTCGTTTTTGGAAGAGAGGCCAAAACAGTAGAGGATGTATCTAGGCCCTCAGTACGTTTAATCAGATTCAAGGATATCAGTAGAGACAGAAGCAGATGGAACAGCCTTTTGATAGGAGGGATGGGCTATATTTTCTAAATGTTTTAATAATGAAATAAAACACCAAGGGTCACTGAAGGTTAGTAATGGAATCAGCAAGCACTCATAGTGATTGCAAAAATGTCAAATAGAATTGAATTTCAAGAAATTAATCTGGTGTTGATGTGCAGGGTAAATTGTAGAGAAAATCTCAAGAGACCAGTTTGATGAAAAGATAACAGCTCTATTATGTAATCTTAGGTGAACTAGTCAAATAACAATGGAAATTTGAAGCAAGACGGAATTCAAGTAAACTAGTCTATTGTTTACTTTAGCTTTTGGAGCATTTGCAACAAATCCACAACTGGCTGAAAAGATTAAAATCCATTTTGCCCTGGCTCCAGTCAATACTAATAGGTGTATAACAAGTATAGTTCGTGGTCTTGCTTACATCGAACCAACATTGTTCAAGGTTTGTGGTTGGTTATATCACACGCTTATAGTTTTCAAAAGGTGGGAATGTGAACAAAACATTAAAAAATGAAACTGACATAGCCTCCTGCTGGATCAAAATGCTCTGTTTCCCTTGCTGACTTGACTGCAATGCAGCTCTCCCCTAAACTCGATGCTGCATTGTGCACGGTGCTCAGCCTTGCGTTACCCAGTTTATTAAGTATATTTTTCTTTTTTTACTTATATGCATTGCCTATCTTTTGAAATCATTATTAATAGTTTCTTCTTATACAAATTCCACAATCTGTATTTCTCCCTCAAGTTTACTATCTTGGTCTCCTTTTAAATTTGTACACAGAGATTTTAATTTTTTTTCTCCTTTCAACTTCCTTTCTGTTTTCCATCATTTTGTCCCTGCCTACACTAAGGTCTCTATATTGTACTTGCAGTCATTATTTTAATGATATATTTAGAGTAGAAATATTGTGCTGTTGTTGTTCAATCACTCAGTCATGTGCAACTCTTTGCAACCCCATGGACTGCAGCACACCAGACTTCCCTGTCTGTCCCACCTCCTGGAGCTTACTTAAACTCATGTCTATTGGGAGTCGGTGATGCCATCCAACCACCTAGTCCTCTGTCGTCACCTTCTCCTGCCTTCAGTCTTTTCCAGCATCAGGGTAGCAAGTTTTTTAAAGGTATGCTAAGTCACTTCAGTTGTGTCCGACTCTGTGCGACCCCATAGACGGCAGCCCGTCAGGCTTCTCTGTCCCTGGGATTCTCCAGGCAAGAACACTGGAGTGGGTTGCCATTTCCTTCTCCAATCCATGAAAATGAAAAGTGAAAGTGAAGTTGCTCAGTCGTGCCTGACTCCTAGCGACCCCATGGACTGCAGCCTACCAGGCTCCTCCATCCATGGGATTTTCCAGGAAGAGTACTGGAGTGGGTTGCCATTGCCTTCTCCTTTTAAAGGTATAATGAGAGATAAATGGAATGATTGGAAATCCTACTGTTCATGGTAATAGCAATAGTCCTGTGGTCAATTACATTTGTTGTTGTTTAGTCACTAAGTTGTGTCTGCCTCTTTTGTGGCCCCATGGATGTAGCCTGCTAGGTGCCTCTATGCAAGGGATTTCCCAGGCAAAAATACTGGAGTGGGTTGCCATTTCCTTCTCCAGGGAATCTTCCCTACCCAGGGATCAAACCCACGTCTCTTGCGTCTCTGCATTGGCAGGTGGATTTTTTTACCTGCGCCACCAGGGAAGCCCTGGTTGATGTTTACCTTGATGAAAAATACCAGTGTTTCAGAGTATCTACTCCATCTTGAACCACTAATAAAATGTCATGGTTCTAGTTCCTCTGCATCCTTGCCATCAGTTGATATTTTCAGATTAAAATTTTAGCCATTGTAATTGTTGCACTTCCTTGTGGCTTTAATTTGCCTTGATCTATTGACTAATGACTGGGCATCTTTTCATGTATATATTTACAGCCTTCCATCTCCACTCCTCATAGCTTATATTTTAACTCTCTTATCATTTTTATTTCCAGCTAGTTTTATGCATTTATGTACTGTTAAAAATATAGGTAATGTTGGCATGAATTTGTTTTGCTCCCTTTTGTATAAAAAGTGTTAATTATCAAACTGGGTTTAGGTAAAACATTAAATAGAATCAACTACATTCTTAATCTTATTCCTAACATCCAATTAATATTATTGTGTAGAGTAGGTAGACATTTAATTTTATGAAGATTTTTATGGTAATTCTGAAAGACAGTAATTCTTAGTTCTCCATATTTATTCTTCTTTTTCAAAATTATTCTCCAATGATATCTTCTTGCACTAAACTTTAAAGTTAGCTGCCAATTTCTCTTAAGCAAACCAAACAAAACTTTGTTGAGGTCTTGAATGTTCCGATTTATAAAAACAGTATCTCTCTTCATTTATTAAACATTTCTTTGAGTTCAAAAATTAAAGTATGAGTGTTACACATATATAGAACAAAAGTTGATTTTTATATATTGGTATATACCTTACACCTTTGTAAACATATATTAGATCTAATTGCTTTTCTGTAGAATTATGATTTTCTATTTAGAAGATCACATTTTCTAAAAATAAAGGCACTTTTACTTTATTTTTTTAGTTTCAATACTTTTTTTAACTTAAGTTTGTATGTGTGCTTTATTGCACTGACTAAAACCTTCATGGCAATGCTGAATATGAAGAGCAAGGGCAGACGTCGTTTTCTGTGCTCACAGGGAAAGCATTCAGCCTTTCCCTGTTCTGTGATATTAGGTGTGGGTTTTTCATAGACCCACTTTATTAGCTTAAGGATGTTAACTTCTGGTCCTAGATTGTTGAGAATGTCTATCAGGAATGTTTTGGGGGCATTGTTTGATGCTTTTGCTGCACCTATTGAGAGGATTTCATGATTTTTTTTTTTCTAATGAAAGATGTTCTGAGTGTTAAACGAATTTTTATTCCAGGGATAAATCTCACTTTTTCTTGATATTAGACTTTTTATATTGCTGGCCTCAATTTGCAAAAATTTTGTTGAACATTGCTGCAGTTATATTCATAAGGCCTATTAGCTATACTTTCTTTTCTTGTAAATCTCTTTTTCTAATTTTGGTATAATGCTTGGCCTCATAAAATGAATTGGGAAATAGTCTTTTTACTTCAGTTTTCTGGAGGGGACTATGTAAACTTGGTATTCAATCTTTAAATATATTTGGTCTAGTTCATTTTAAAAAGCCATCTGGGCCTGGAATTTCAATTTCTTTAATGGACATATGTCTCTTCAGGTTGTCTATTTTTGCGTGAATGAACAGTGATAATCTCTCTTCAAACAATATGCTGATTTTATAAGTTATTGAATTTGTTGCCATAAAATTATACATAATATTTTCTGACTGCTTCTTTAATATCTATAGAATCTGTAGTGATGTCCCATTTCTTGTTCCAGATATTGATAATTTCTTGCCTCTCTATTTTTGTCCTGATCAGTCTGACTAGAGACTTACTAATTTTATTAATCTTCTCGAAACACTAGCATTTAGTTCTATTGGTATTTTTTGTTTTGTGTGTTTTTTTTTTTTTAATAGTTCATTGATTTTCAGTGGTCATGTATGGGTGTGAGAGTTGGACTATAAAGAAAGCTGAGCACCAAAGAATTGATGCTTTTGAACTGTGGTGTTGAAGAAGACTCTTGAGAGTCCCTTGGACTGCAAGGAGATCCAGCCAGTCCATCCTAAAGGAGACCAGTCCTGGATGTTCATTGGAAGGACTGATGCTGAGGCCGAAACTCCAGTACTTTGGCCACCTCATGCGAAGAGTTGACTCATCGGAAAAGACTCTGATGCTGGGAGGGATTGGGGGCAGGAGGAGAAGGGGACGACAGAGGATGAGATGGTTGGATGGCATCCCGACTTGATGGACGTGAGTTTGAGTAAACTCCGGGAGTTGGTGATGGACAGGGAGGCCTGGCGTGCTGCAACTCATGGGGTCACAAAGAGTTGGACACAACTGAGTGACTGCACTGAACTGAACTGATTTTCAGTTGAACTTCATCATTTCCTTTTTCTAAATTTGGAATTAGTAGTTTCTTTCATTTCATGGGTTTCTTAGATAATTGCTTCTTGAAATTTCCTCTTTTCAAATTTAAGCATTTATGTTTATATATTTTTGTCTAAGTAGTGCCTTAAGGATATCAAACACTTTTGAATATGTTTCTGATTTATATTTTCCTCAAGTTAAAATATTTGGGGTTGTTTTTTGACATCTTAATGTACTCTTTGCTACCTAAAAGTATATTATACAACTTCCAAATATATGGACATTTTCCAGGTGGATTTCTGTTATTGATTTATAATCTATTTTGTCCAGAGAATATAGCTTCCGTGATCTGAATACTTTTAAATTCATTGACTTGTTTTACAGTGCTAAGAATGATCTATCTTGATAAATGTTTCATATGCATTGAGAAGAATGTGCATTGAATGTGCTTCTACTTCCATTGAGTAGAGTGTCCTTTAAATGTCAGTTAGATCATGTTGGTCAAGTGTTTTTCTCTGTAAATTATTGAAAGAAGAGTTCTGAAGTCTCCTACTATAATTATAGATTTGCCTGTTTCTCCTATCAGTTTTTGCTTCATGCAATTTGAAACTTTCTTAATTACATAAATACATAGGATTTTTATGTTCTTTTGATGAAGGGATCTTGTCATTAAATAATTCATTTTATCTTGTTGACATTCTTTGTTCTAAAATCGACTGTCTAATGTTAATATAGCCATTCTAAGTTCCTATTTGATCAATATTATTATGGTTACTTTATTATTAATCTATTTGATTAATATTATTCATAATATATTAATATTATTATATTTTTCCATCCTTTTTCTCTACCTATTTGTCTTTACATGTAAAGTGGATTTTTATTAGGAAGCACAGAGTTGGACCTTGCATTTTAATCCTAAATAACAGTCCCTTTTAATCATGGAGTTTAGACCACTTACATTTAATATGATAATTAGTATAGTTAGGTTTAAATCTTGTATTTGTGTTTGTCCAATCTTTTTTGTTCTCTTTCTTTAGCCTTATTTTGGATTAATTTTGTATATTTTATGGATTCATTTTGTCTCCATCATTGGCTTTTTAAATTTATCATTTTATTTTGTTTTGTTCTCTCATGTTTTTTTCAGGGTTTATAGTATATTTCTTTAAGTTAGCACAGTCTATGCTAATAAAGTAATATTTATTACTTATCACATAGTATAATAACTACACATTCAGCTTTCATTTGCCCCTCTCCCAGCATTTCTGCTATTTTTGTCACACTTTTTATGTTGGTATATACTATCTAAACAAAAATACATTGTTATTAGTCTTTGAATAGTAATTTATGCTTAACTTATTTTTTCATTAAAAATACAAGTTGTGTTTTATATTTTCCTGTATATGTGCTATGTCTTGTACTCTTCATGTCGCTGTACAGATCCAGATTTTTCATCTGGCATCATTTTTTTCTTTGGATTATTGGACTTTTTTTACATTTCTTATATTGTTGATGATTAATTATATCAGCTATTTTATTTATGAATATCTTTATTTTACTGTGTTTCCAAAATACATTTTCACTGGGGATAAAATTTTAGGTTTATAGTGTTTTATTTTTCATTGGTACTTTAAAAATATTGTTCCATGTTTTGGCTTTCATTGTTTCCAGCAAGAAGTCCTTTATTTTTACAATTTTTGCTTTGCATGTAATGTCTGATTTTCTGCCCACTTTAGGCATTTTTTTTTCTTTCAAAGATTTAGGAAGTTTTTAAAATTATGTGCTTTGGTGTATTTTTTTATGATTCTTATGTATGGAATTAATTGTGATTTTTGGATTTGTGGGTATATAGTTTTAAAAGTTGGAGAAGGAAGTGGAAACCCAGTCCAGTGCTCTTGCCTGGAGAATCCCAGGGATGGGGCAGCCTGGTGGGCTGTCGTCTCTGGGGTCACACAGAGTCAGACACGACTGAAGTGATTTAGCAGTTTTAAAAGTGAAATTTAAAAGTATATTTCTATTTAACATGCTCACTTTTTCCTCCATTGTCTTAGACATATGGAATATAGTTAAAATAACTTAATATTTTTGTTTCCCAATTATATCATCTGCATTCTTTATGTTGATTCATTCCTCTCCTTATATGGGCCTATTCCTTCTTTGTTATTTATAATTTTTAATTAATTGTCAGTCTTTGTGACATTTTTCTTGTTGGATGATCCTGTATTCCTGGAAACTGTATGAACTATTCTTTTAGAATGAAGTTAATTTAACCTGGTTACAGATCATTTTGAGTCTTGTTCTTTGCTTTGTTGGTAGAAGCCAGAAAAGCCTTTAGTTTAGGTCTAATTTTTCCTTCCTCTGAGTCAGTTACCTTCAGGTTATTATTAGATTTTCAAATCTGATTAGTGGGTACAGGCACAATATCAGACCTTCTAACCTCATGGATTGTAATTGCTAACTCTTCAAGTGGATCATTCCCTGGCCTTGAGTAAGTTTGCTCAAATACAGGTCGTTTTATTCTAACTAAATGAATCCATATGAAACTTTTGTAAGTCTCTCTGATCACTCTTTTTATCTCTTTCTCTCCCATTTTTAACATGTGTTCTTTAGAGACATTGAGCTTCTCCAAAATCTCAACGTTATCCCAATATTTGGGTAGTTTATACAGGTTTGCCTAGGTTTCTATACCACAGCCTGAGAACTCTCTTCAGGCAGCAGATGAGCAACTGTGGGGCTCAATTTGATTTACCTCTTACTTTTTTCAGGGATCACTGTACTGCCTGATATTCAGTGTTATAAATCTCTTGTTTAATAGATTTTTGTTTCCACTGTGACTATTATCTGGTTCCAGGACATAATCATACTCTCAAAAATGAACACCCTATTGCCTCCCTGCTCTGGCACCTGCTGACAAATAATTTACATTCTTTCTCCATGGATTTGCCTTCTCTAGATAGATATTTCACATAAACAGAATCATACAATACCTGGTCTTCTGTATCTGGCTTCTTTAGTTTGGCATAAATTCCTCATGTTCACTCAAAGTTCATCTTTGTTGTAGAATGTTTCAGTACTTTGCTCCTTTATATGGCAGAGTAATATTCCATTGTATGGATATACCACACTTTGTATATTCATCTATCCATCCATTAGTACACATTGGTAATTTTTCTAGTTTATATATATGTATTATGAGTAATGTTGATATGCACATTTGTTTATAAGTTTTAATGTGGACATAATGTTTTCATTTCTGTTAAGTATATACTTGGGAATAGAATGTGGGTCATATGATAACTATGTTTAATATTTTTAAGACATTTCTAAGGTTTTTCCAAAGTAGCTACACCATTTTTTCCCATTCACAGAGTGTTTGGAAAAGACTCTGATGCTGAGAAAGACTGAGGGCAGGAGAAGGTGGTGACAGAGGATGAGATGATTGGATGAGATGATTGATTCAATGAGCATGAGTTTAAGTAAACTCCAGGAGACAGTGAAGGTCAGGGAAGCTTGGTGTGCTGCAGTTCATCAAAGAGAGTCAGACTCGACTTAGCAACTCAGCAACAATAACAGAGTATGGGCATCCTACCTCCTGGTCAGCATTTGTTATTGTTTGTCTTTTACTCTTAGCCATCCAAGTAAATCATTGCATTTTTGTTTTGCATTTCCTTAGTGAATAATGATATTAAGCATTCTTTCTTTGTTGGAGTAATATCTATTCAGTTCTTTGCCTATTTGTTTGCTGCTGCTGATGCTAAGTCACTTCAGTCGTGTCCAACTCTGTGCAACCCCATAGACAGTGGCCCAACAGGCTCCCCTGTCCATGGGATTCTCCAGGCAAGAACACTGGAGTGGGTTGCCATTTCCTTCTCCAATGCATAGAAGTGAAAAGTGAAAGTGAAATCGCTCAGTCGTGTCCGACTCTTCGCAGCCCCATGGACTGCAGCCTACCAGGCTCTTCCGTCCATGGGATTTTCCAGACCTATTTATTTACTGGGTTCTTTATTTTCTGTTGTGTTCTAAGTTCATTATACATTCGGAATACAAATCTCTAATTAGGTATATAGCTTGCAAATATTTTCTCTTATTCTATGCCAGGTCTTTTCACTATCTTAATGATGTTCTTGGAAGCATGAAAGTTTCAATTTTGGTGAAGTCCATTTTATCTTTTTCCTGTACTTTGTGACCTTGGTGTTATAACTAATAAATCACTGCCTAAACCAAGATAAGATTTCCTCCAGCTCTTTCTTCTAAAAGTTTTAAAGTTTACTTCTTATATTAGTCCTATGATACATTTCTGCTTTATTGACTATGTCAAAGTCTTTGACTGTGTGGATCACAATAAACTGTGGAAAATTCTGAAAGAGATGGGAATACCAGACCACCTGATCTGCCTCTTGAGAAATCTGAATGCAGGTCAGGAAGCAACAGTTAGAACTGGACATGGAACAACAGACTGGTTCCAAATAGGAAAAGGAGTACATCAGGAGTATTGTCACCCTGCTTATTTAACTTATATATAAAGTAAATCATGTGAAATGCTGGGCTGGATGAAACACAAACTGGAATCAAGATTTCGGGGAGAAATATCAATAACCTCAGATATGCAGATGACACTACCCTTATGGCAGAAAGTAAAGAAGAACTAAAGAGCCTCTTGGTGAAAGTGAAAGAGGAGAGTGAAAAAGTTTGCTTAAAACTCAACATTCAGAAAACTAAGATCATGGCATCTGGTCCCATGACTTCATGGCAAATGGATGGGGAAACAGTGGAAACAGTGGCTGATTTTATTTTAGGGGGCTCCAAAATCAGCGCAGATGGTGACTGCAGCCGTGAAATTAAAAGACACTTACTCCTTTGCCAACAAAGGTCCGTCTAGTCAGGGCTATGGTTTTTCCAGTGGTCATGTATGGATGTGAGAGTTGGACTGTGAAGAAAGCTGAGCACCAAAGAATTGATGCTTTTGAACTGTGGTGTTGGATAAGACTCTTGAGAGTCCCTTGGACTGCAAGGAGATCCAACCAGTCCATACTAAAGGAGATCATTAGAAGGGCTGATGCTGAAGCTGAAACTCCAGTACTTTGGCCACCTGATGCAAAGAGTTGACTCATTTGAGAAGACCCTATTTCTGGGAAAGATTGAAGGCAGGAGGAGAAGGGCGTGACAGAGGATGAGATGGTTGGATGGCATCACTGACTCAATGGACATGA
Source organism: Bos taurus (assembly GCF_002263795.3). Classification (NCBI taxonomy): domain Eukaryota; kingdom Metazoa; phylum Chordata; class Mammalia; order Artiodactyla; family Bovidae; genus Bos; species Bos taurus. The sequence continues at coordinate 10,316,353 of NC_037353.1, forward strand.
GTTTGAGCAAGTTCTGGGAGTTGGTGATGGACAGCGAGGCCTGGTCTGCTGTGGTCCTTGGGGTCATGAAGAGTTGGACATGACTGAGTGACTGAACTGAACTGAATGATGACACATTTTAAATTAATTTTTTTATATGACATGAGGAAAGAGGCCAATTATACTTTTTGATATAGACATCCATTGTCACAGCTCCATTGGTTTTTCCAAAGACTATTCTTTCCATATTTAATTACTTTGAATTTTATTCATAATCAATTGACCATAGATGTATAAATTTACATCTGAACACTTGATGCTGTATCATTTACCTATATATTTCTATCTTTATGCTGAAACCACTCTGTCTTGATTTCTTTATCTTTGTAATAAGTTTGAAATCAAAACTATTGAGTCCTCCAAATTTGTACTTCTTTTTCAAGAATGATTTTATTACATTAGGTACCTTATATTCCATATGAATTTTAGGACCAGCTTACAAATTTCTTCAAAAATATCAGATGGGTTTTCTATAAGGTTTGAATTGAATCTGTAGTGGGATTATGAGTTTTATTTCAATCACTTTTTCTAATCTCTGTATTTTCATTAGAAAGTTTAATCCAGTTTTATGGTGTTGTTCAGTCGCTAAATTGTGTCCAGCACTTTGTGACCCCATGGACTGCAGCATGCCAGGTTTCCCCGTTGTTCAATATCTTCCAGAATTTGCTCAAATTCATGTCCACTGAGTCAGTGATGCTATCTAAACAGCTTATCCTCTGTTGCCTTGTTCTCATTTGCCTTCGATCTTTTCCAGCATCAGGGTTTTCCCAATGAGTCAACTCTTCACATCAAGTGGCAAAAGTAATGGAGTTCAGCTTCAGCAACAGTCCTTCCAGTGAATATTCAGGACTGAATTCCTTTAGAATTGACTGGTTTGATCTCCTTGCAGTCCAAGGGACTCTCAGGAGTCTTCTCCAGCATCACAATTTGAAAGCATCAATTCTTCAGCACTCAGCCTTCTTTATGGTTCAACTCTCACATCTGTACATGACTACTGGAAAACCAATAGCTTTGACTATATGGACCTTTGTCAGCAAAGTGATATCTCAGATTTTTAATATACTGTCTAGGTTTGTCAGAGCTTTCTTTCCAAGGAGCAAGTGTCTTTTAATTTCATGGCTACAGTTACCATCCACAGAGATTTTGGAGCCCAAGGGAAAAAAAATTGTCACTGATTCTACTTTTCCCCCATCTATTTGCCATGAAGTGATGGGACTGAATGCCATAATTTTAGTTTTTGAGTGTTGAGTTTTAAGGTAGCTTTTTGACTCTTCTCCCTCACCTTCATCAAGAGGCTGTTTGGTTCCTCTTCCTTTTCTGCCCTTTGAGTGGTATCATCTGTATTTCCGGGTTTCTTGATATTTCTCCAGGGAATCTTGATTCCAACTAAGATTCATCCAGCCCAGCATGTCACATGTGCACTCTGCATAGAAGTTAAATAAGCAGGGTTACAATTCACAACTCTGATGTGCTCTTTTCCCAATTTTGAACCTGTCCTTTGTTCCATGTCTAGTTCTAACTGTTGCTTCTTGACCTACATTTCTCAGGAAGCAGGTAAGGTGGTCTGGTACCCACATCTCTTTAAGAATTTTCCACAGTTCATTGTGATCCACACAGTTAAAGGCTTTAATGTAGCCAATGGAACAAAAGAAGATTTTTTCCTGGAACTCCCTTGCTTTCTCATGATCCAATGAATGTTCCCAGCCCATGTTACAAATATTTCAAAAAAATCTAGTTATTTGTGTTGTTTAAAATCCCCATATTTGTAGTAATTTTCATTTGCTTTACATATAACCCAGGTGTACTCTAGATGAAACCTTTGTCTGTGGATTGATTTCACTCATTCTTTAGCTTTACCTCTTTCATAGAAAATGCATACAAAACATCTTCTCTTAACAACCACAGGTTGTATCTCTGTTCTGTAGGTTTTCCTTCTAACATCTATTTTGTACGATGCTCCTTTAAAGTTTATGTTTGCCATATTTGTAACTTCAAAAAAATTCAAATTAATTAGTGTGGGTATGATTTACCTACAACTTAATACACACATTCTAAATATGTTTTCCAAGAAGCCTAATAAGTGTGTAATTCTATATAACCACAAAATACAGCTGTATCATATTTTCATCATCCTGGATAATTTCCATTTGTCCCTTGAGGTTTGCCATTCTCTCACTCCTTAAAGTAACCTGAAATATAGTAATTATGCTTTCTGACACTAAGGATTTATTTAACATTTTTAGAAATTCAGGTAAATGAAATCATACATTAAGTATGATTTTGTGCTTTACTTTTTGATGAACTTTTTTTCATTTTTATCCACAAATTTTCTATCTTCCTCTCTTTCAATCTCTATGTCTGAGACAGAATTAAATTATCATCTAAAAATAAATTTCTATCTAATATCCTTTGTTTTTAATGCATTAATTTAGCTAACTATACTTCTACTATCCTCTTTTTGAAAGATTTTGGAGAAAATATGTTTTTCTATCATTAAATTTTTAAATTTTTTCAGTATCTACTTGATATTTTATTATCACATCTTTAGAATATCATTACTTTTTCTAGCTTATTTTTTCTCCTGTGCTACTGTATCTCTTGAAATTTATTTTCTTTTTAAAAAAATTCAGTTTGTAAATCCCATCTTGCTATTTTTTATTACAATGGACATATCTTAATGTGAACAAAATGTATCTGCTTACCTTTGTATGCCTTTTAAGTGCAGATATTTCCTTTTTATGTCGCACATACCAAAAAAATCTTAAATTTTTATTTTCATTGTTTCTATGAAGGTAAATTCTATTGTCTTTTTCTGAAGGGAAGTCAGGTCCATTACTTGCCAAAGTGTTTATTCTAGTTGAATTAATTGAAAAATTTCTAACATATTCTATTTTATTAGGCAACTCTTTTTATGTAATTTGTAGACTATCACAGTGAACTAACTCATTCTACCATTCAGACATACATTGCAATTCTGTATCCTTTATTTCTCCTATCTTTCTTGATTTATATTAGACACAAAAGTTTTTTCTAACAAAAGTAATCTTTCAAATATGTCATTTTCAGATCTGTTTGGTGAAAAATAAATTTTGCCCAATACATATATTAATAAAATCATCGGTCAAAAAGTGTGTCACTGTGAGGTGCCTGGTACAATCTGTAATAATTTACTTACACTGGCATATGGATATGAGCCCCAAAATTTAAATGAGGTAGGTGTCATTCATGATTTAAAGTAAAAAAACTTTTGATGATGTCTTTGTGGTGATGTATCATTACCTTACTGGGCAAAATTTAAGACCCAGGGACAATTGTCTTACCCAATATATGTATATCCTAACCTGTTTACTACAGGTAAATTATTATAATCCAGGATGTATTTTGCAAATAATTTCTAAAGTTCAGTATTTCTGAGATGAAGTAATCAGTATGACTAGGTAGAAAAGTCAAATATAAGCCTTGACATTATATGTGAATATATATCTGAATATCATATGTGAAGGAATTTTAATTTATTTTCCTCTGTTTCATTTTAAAAACTCTATTGTAATGTATCTGGGCACTGGTTATTCAGTCTCATACTCTTTCTATGGAAAAATTTAATCAAACATTATCATATAAGACAAAGAGACAGATTCCTCTGGTGTTAGATAAAATTATATGCTTTCTTCTAAACTTATTGAAGAGGAATCTGAGTCATAGAAGTAACACAATTTTACTATTTTGAAAGATTCTTGGCAAGAAACTAATTATTGACAAATGCATATGTTGTTTTTCTTTCTTTCAGAGTCGTCTTGATGTCTACTTGACACAGAATCCAGCAGGAATTTCATTTCAAAATCCATTTCACATTATTCAAGAACAACTTTTCAAATTTTATCACTCAGTATTTGTGATACTGAGTGATATTAGAATACTGATACTGAATAGATATTAGAAATATCTATTTAATATCTATTAAATCTATTATCTAATATCTAAATCTAATATCTATTAAAAATATAAGGATTGAAAAGCATGATTCTGTAATGTGGTGGAGTAAGAAAAAATATTTTGGTGATTGGAATTAGTTACTGTAGTGATAGTGAAAGTCCCTCAATTGTGTCCAACTCTTTGCGACCATATGGACTGTAGTCTGCCAGTCTCCTCTGTCCATAGGATCCTCTAAGCAAGAATACTGGAGTGGGTAGCTATCTCCTTTTCCAGAATTACTGTAGAACTTAAATTTCAATTAAGTGACATTTATTTAGGGTTTAGGAAATAAGATTCCATAAATAGGAAAGAGGACATCAGTTAAATTTTAAGATAAATGAATTTTATATAACTACGTCCACCATAGTATTCTAAATTTAATTTTGCATCCTGTATTTTACTGGGAAACCAAATTCTTACCCCATAAAGAAAGGAAGTAGTTTGAGTTTTTAGCAAAATAGTATCATTAAAAATAATAATTATGTATATAACCTATTTTCAACCAGATGACAATAATAAATAACAAGTTTCTTGAACATTTCTCCCTTCTTCCTTCCCTTGTTCTGTCTCCCTCCCTATATGCCTCCTTTTCTCTTTTCTCTAGCAAAGGTATTACACTGCTTTGAGATGATAAAAGGAAATTCCTTTGATGCCAAGAATAGTTATTGACCTGTGGGGAATGGGTGGAGTGAGTGAGTGGGTGACGTTGCTCAGTCATGTCCGACTCTTTGCAACCTCATGGACTGTAGCCTGCCAGACTCCTCTGTCCATGGGATTTTCTAGGCAAGAATACTAGAGTGGGTTGCCATTTCCTTCTCCAGGGGATCTTCCTGATCCAGGGATCAAACCCAGGTCTCCCACACTGCAGGCAGACTCTTTACCATCTGAGCTACCAGGGAAGCCCGGGAATGGGTGGAGGAATGTGGTAAAAGTAGAATTTTTTCTTTTATCCTCAAAGGTGACAGCTTTCTTCTCTATTCAAAACAGAAAACTGGTAAAAATGTATTTTTGTTGTTGTTCAGTCACTGAGTCATGTCCAACTCTTTGCAACCTCATGGACTGTAGCACACCAGGCTTCCCCATCCTTCACTATCTTCCGGAGCTTGCTCAAACTCATATCCATTGAGTCGATGATGTCATCCAACTATCTCATCATCTGTCACCCCCTTCTCCTTCTGCCCTCAATATTTCCTGCATAAGGGTCTTTTCCAATGAGTCAACTCTTCACAGCAGGTAGTCAAAGTGTTGGAGCTTCAGCATCAGTCCTTCTAATGAATATTCAGGATTGATTTCCTTTAGGACTGGCTGCTTTGATCTTCTTGCTGTCCAAGGGATTCTCAAGAGTCTTCTCCAGCACCACAGTTCAAAAGCATCAATTCTTCAGTGCTCAGCCTTCTTCATCACCCATGTCCATCTGTACATGACTACTGGAAAAACCATAGCTTTGACTAGATGGACCTTAGTAGGCAAAGTGATGTCTCTGCTCTTTAATATGCTAAGTTAGTCATAGCTTTTCTTCCAAGGAGCAAGAGTCTTTTAATTTCATGGCTGCAGTCACCAAGTGCTGTGATTCTGGAGCCCAAGAAAATAAAATCTGCCACTGTTTCCAATTTTTCCCCATCTATTTGCCATGAATTGTTGGGACTGGATGCCACAATCTTAGTTTGTTGAATGTTGGTTTGTAAGCCAGGTTTTTCACTCACCTCTTTGACTTTGATCAAGAGTTTCTTTAGTTCCTCTTCACTTTCCACCATTAAGGTGGTATCATATGCATTTCCAAGGTTGTCGATATTTTTCCTGGAAGTTTTGATTCCAGCCTGTGATTCATCCAGCCCAGCATTTTGCATGAGGTACTCTGCATAGACATTAAGTAAGCAGGATGACAATATACAGTTTTGATGTACTCCTTTCCCAATTTTGACAAATTCTTTGTCCATGTCCAGTTCTGTTGCTTTTTGCCCCACATACAAGTTTTTTCTCAGGAGGCAGATGATGTGATCTGCTATCTCCATCTCTTTAAGAATTTTCCACCGTTTGTTGTGATCCACACAGTCAAAGGTCTTCATGTAGTCAGGGAAGCAGAAGTACATTTTTCTGGAATTTTCTTGCTTTTTCTATGATCCATTGGATGTTGGCAAATTAATCTCTGGTTCCTCTGCCTTTTCTAAATCCAACTTGTACATCTGAAAGTTCTTAGTTCACATACTGTTGAAGCCTAGCTTGAAAGATTTTAAGTATTACTTTGCTAGCATGTGAAATGAGAGCAATTGTACCATAGTTTGGACATTCTTTGGCATTGCTCTTCTTTGGGATTGGAATGAAAACTGACTTTTTTTTGGTCCTGTGTCCATTGCTGAGTTTTATTATCAGTTTTTGCAATCACTGGAGTTTGATGATAGATTGAAATTTTAGGAACCTTTGAGATATGAGTGTAAATTCTAACTTTTCTTTCTTAGCACTCTAGAAGCCTATCATGTGATGGCTGAAATACTGGAGACAAAGTAACCTCACATTATTAATACCATTTGCTAATGTGTAAGCTATTGCCTGAACACAGGGTACAAGAGCATCTTATTCCAAGGCACATACCCTTGAAATCCATAGATGAATGGTACTATTGGATTCCATGTACCTTCATTGCTGTGAAAGTTTTTACTCCATTGACTCATAATGAACAAAGCAACATATATCACATCCCAAGAAGAGATGCCTCATCTCATTTTTTTTTGCAGACATTTATTTAGCATATTTCCACTTGCCTAGCCACTCCTTTTTTCAGAAGAGATAATCTTTGAAGTACTTAGGCTTGAAAATTATATTTCCACAAAAGCCCCATTTCTTAGTCCTTACAATTATGAGTCCATCAGAATCTTTTGCAACAGAAATCTTTCTTACTATTTTGCAAAAATTCTTTGTCTCAGGGTATCAAGGAGGTATTTTCATAAAAAGAAAATTCCACATAAAGGTAAGATCTTTTTCTGCATACCAATTATGAATGAAAATATAAACTAGATTAATCTGAAAATGAATTTTGAGTCAGTCATACGTTTTGGCCAAGAAACCAAATGGGAACTTTTTCAGTTAGTCCTCTTGGCTGTAGCTCCACGAAACCAAGTCTTATCCTGTCGCACCAGCTATATGGACCAGGAACTATTTCAAAGAAACTCAATATATTAGTATTATTTAGTATGGAAAAGAGGAAATTTGTTAAGCATTATTTTTTATTACGGATAATGCTTGTCCCAGAGAAAAGTTTGCTAATTGGTAATTAATATAAAGTGTCAAAAGCTCAAAAGATGTTTTATTTACCCCGTTTCCATTCTTATTCAGTCATAAATTGATGTAAAAGACTCTAAGTATTAACATATGATGCAGTAGGATTTAGTCATTCCAGATGTATCGATAGCCCAAGATTAACATGACTTACCAAAATACTTTGGCTTCTTTCATGTATTTGTCAGAGAGCTGTCCAGTAAATTAGATGTCTAACAGCCTCATGTAGTTATTTAAATTTAAATCAAAATTTATTCCGTTTAGTTCAGTTCAGTTCAGCTGCTCAGTCGTGTCCGACTTTTTGTGACCCCATGAATCGCAGCACGCCAGGCCTCCCTGTCCATCACCAACTCCCAGCGTTCACTCAGACTCACATCCATCGAGTTCGTGATGCCATCCAGCCATCTCATCCTCTGTCATCCTCTTTTCCTCCTGTATTAAATTATATTAAAATTTCAGTTTCTCAATCTCACTAGCTGCATTTCAAGTCCTCAGTAGTTATATGTGGCTACTGGGTACCATATTGGAAAACATGGATAGACAACACTTCCTTACTACATAAAGTTCTGTTGAAAAGTCCTAGAAAAGGAAGACAGCAAAACATGGGGATTGCAAACAGTAGAGTTATCAAGGTTTAGAACATTCCACAAAATATCCCACAAAAGAAGCAGAAAAAAAAAAAAAAACAGATGGTTTATAATATTAGTTACAAAGGACTGGAAAACACTGCCACAAAAATTCAAATTGTTGGGCATTGCCACTGACTCAGGTATCAAAAGCCTTTCCAAAATCATAGATAGAGTCTTAATTTTTATTGATCCTCACAGGAAATATGCAGATACCCTCAAAGGACCACATTATGTGATGCAACTCAATACTGATTATAAAAGTATCTATCCTACATTATATACTCAATACATAGTGATTGGTAGAATTGTGAACATATCCTGAAGGTACTACCATAATTTAGGCCTTCTTCTTCTCAACAGATACACTTAGGTTTTCACAGGACTGGTGACATAATTCAAGGAGACCATGAATTTTGAGCCCAAGGAGCAAAATGATAACGCAAGGACCCTTTTTCTAAAATTACTATTTTGATATGATTATAGTAAAGTATTAGATCAAAGATGGGCTTTTTCAACATGGAGCCCTGTGTCATTGTAGAGGTCACACTTCCATGATGTGAACAGTGGGTCTTAAATTACTTAAATGAAAGACTATCCCATTTTGTTACCTTCTGTAACTCCTCTTCTGCTTTAGTTTTTGTCATTTCCTTTAATGCTGAATTTAACTCAATAGTTTATGCTCAATTTCTATATTTACCAACCACCTACATTTAAAAAAAATTATTTTTTTAATGTGGATGAAAGAATAGCAAGAAGAGATAAGAAAGCCTTCTTCAGCGATCAATGCAAAGAATTAGAGGAAAACAACAGAATGGGAAAGACTAGAGATCTCTTCAAGAAAATCAGAGACACCAAAGGAACATTTCATGCAAAGATGGGCTCAATAAAGGACAGAAATGGTATGGACCTAACAGAAGCAGAAGATATTAAGAAGAGGTGGCAAGAATACACAGAAGAACTGTACAAAAAAGATATTCACGACCTAGATAATCACGATGGTGTGATCACTGACCTAGAGCCAGACATCCTGGAATGTGAAGTCAAGTGGGCCTTACAAAGCATCACTATGAACAAAGCTAGTGGAGGTGATGGAATTCCAGTTGAGCTATTCCAAATCCTGAAAGATGATGCTGTGCAAGTGCTGCTCTCAATATACCAGCACATTTGGAAAACTCAGCAGTGGCCACAGGACTGAAAAAGGGCAGTTTTCATTCCAATCCCAAAGAAAGGCAATGCCAAAGAGTGCTCAAACTACCGCACAATTTCACTCATCTCACATGCTAGTAAAGTAATTCTCAAAATTCTCCAAGCCAGGCTTCAGCAGTATGTGAACCGTGAACTTCCAGATGTTCAAGCTGGTTTTAGAAAAGGCAGAGGAACCAGAGATCAAATTGCCAACATCTGCTGGATCATGGAAAAAGCAAGAGAGTTCCAGAAAAATATCTATTTCTGCTTTATTGACTATGCCAAAGCCTTTGACTGTGTGGATCACAATAAACTGTGGAAAATTCTGAAAGTGATGGGAATACCAGACCACCTGATCTGCCTCTTGAGAAATCTGTATGCAGGAAGCAACAGTTAGAACTGGACGTGGAACAACAGACTGGTTCCAAATGGGAAAAGGAGTTCGTCAAGGCTGTATATTGTCACCCTGTTTATTTAACTTATATGCAGAGTACATCATAAGAAACACTGGACTGGAAGAAACACAAGCTGGAATCAAGATTGCTTGGAGAAATATCAATAACCTCAGATATGCAGATGACACCACCCTTATGGCAGAAAGTGAAGAGGAACTCAAAAGCCTCTTGATGGAAATGAAAGTGGAGAGTGAAAAAGTTGGCTTAAAGCTCAACATTCAGAAAACGAAGATCATGGCATCCAGTCCCATCACTTCATGGGAAATAGATGGGGAAACAGTGGAAACAGTGTCAGACTTTATTTTTCTGGGCTCCAAAATCACTGCAGATGGTGACTACAGCCACGAAATTAAAAGAGGCTTACTCCTTGGAAGGAAAGTTATGACCAACCTAGATAGCATATTCAAAAGCAGAGACATTACTTTGCCAACAGAGGTCCGTCTAGTCAAGGCTATGGTTTTTCCTGCGGTCATATATGGATGTGAGATTTGGTCTATGAAGAAGGCTGAGCACCGAAGAATTGATGCTTTTGAACTGTGGTGTTGGAGAAGACTCTTGAGAGTCCCTTGGACTGCAAGGAGATCCAGCCAGTCCATTCTGAAGGAGATCAGCCCTGGGATTTCTTTGGAAGGAATGATGCTGAAGCTGAAACTCCAGTACTTTGGCCGCCTCATGCGAAGAGTTGATTCATTGGAAAAGACTCTGATGCTGGGAGGGATTGGGGGCAGGAGGAGAAGGGGACAACAGAGGATGAGATGGCTGGATGGCATCACCGACTCAATGGACGTGAGTCTGAGTGAACTCCGGGAGTTGGTGATGGACAGGGAGGCCTGGCGTGCTGCGATTCATGGGGTCACAAAGAGTCAGACACGACTGAGCGACTGACTGATCTGATCTGATCTAATCTGATCTTTAATGCTTATTAAATTTGTTACAATATTGCTTCTGGGTTTCTTTTTTTTTATGTTTTGGTTTCTTGACTGCAAGTCGTGTGGGATCATGGCTACCCCACCAAGGATCAAACTTGCACCCCCTGAATTGGAAGGTGAAGTCTTAAGCAATTAACTAGGGAAGTCCTCAACCAACTGTCTTTTAACTGAAGTGGTTCCTGTATCATATTACTAAACCTGCTCAGCAAGATCATCAATGGACTTTCAGTTCTCATCTCTTACATTTATGGCTATTTGTTATCATTTCCTTTCTATCCCTGTGGCCCTATAACCCAGGTTACACTCTCCTATTCTGGTTCTTTTGTCCTCTATCTACTCTCATGTATTCTAATTGCTCATCTCTCTATACTGAGTCCTTGACACTTCCCCACTGTGCTTTGTGTCTAGGTGATTTCATCCTTTGTTCTTATCTTGATGAACTTTCTGTATAGATAATTTTTGATCTCTTGTAATTCTGAACCCTGAGGCTGTCTTACTGTGCAACCTAGTCCCCTGACATCTACTCAATAAATATTTGTATATTATTTATCCTTCACTCAATCCATACCTGAAGTATCCACAATATTTTGTAGATTAAATATGGGTTTGCACTCAGTAAATGGCCACAGAAGTATTCCAGAATTGACATTTACTCATGAAAAATCCATTTAGGAATTATATTCTACACCATAAATTGGTCTTTCACACATTCTTCAAACACTGCTGAGGTCCCAGATCTGAAAGAAATGTAAGATGAGAAAGCTGTTTCAAATTTTAAAACTTTTAGAAGCCAAGGGTTTTCAATTAAATGTCACAATCATTCCTCTTCAGAAACACTGCTCTAAAAAATTCCTTCAGACATACTTTGTTATACATTTAAGAATTGAATAAGTAGAGGAGTATTCTAATAGTTCAGATAATTTTCTCTGATCTATTAAGCATAATATGCCATCCTAAGGATCTATCACTATCTTTGATTTGTTTACATATAATCAATGTAAGTAATTTTTTTAAGATCCCTACTGACACTTTCCTGATTTAAATCATGAAATTTCTTAATTTAAAACTTAAATCCTGATTTAAATCTTATATTTAAGATTTACATATGTAAATTCCACACGCAATTATTTTACTTATTTTACATATACATATTCACGTGTAGTTACATATGCAATTATGTGATATACGTACGTAAACTTTTAGTGTTTGCTTATTAAATATTAATTATATTAATTAAATAAAATATAAATTAAAGATTTATATTTAAATCTTAAATAAAGCCATCAATCATAGCTAAAAGGTTATTACTAGTCTCAGGCATGTGGGTGAATAGGATCTGAACAATGATTACAATGGTAACTGTTGTTGTTGTTCAGTCACTAAGTCATGTCTGATTTTTGTGACCCTCATGGACTGTAGCATGCCAGGCTCCTCTGTCCTGCACTATCTCCCAGAATTTGCTCAAATTCATGCCCATTGAGTCAATGATGATATCTAATTATCTTGTCCTCTGCTGCCCCCTTCACTTTTTGCCTTCAGTTTTTGCCAGCATCAGGGTCTTTTCCAGTGAATCATCTCTTCAGATCAGGTGGCCAAAGTATTGGAGCTTCAGCTTTAGCATCAGCCCTTCCAATGAATATTCAGGGTTGATTTCCTTTAGGATTGACTGGTTTGATCTCCTTGCAGTCCAAGGGACCCTCAAGAGTCGTCTTCAGCATCACAATTTGAAAGCATCAATTCTTTGGAATTCTGTCTTATTTATGGACCAACACTCACATCTGTGTATGACTACTGGAAAAAACATAGCTTTGACCTTTACTGGCAGTGATGTCTCTGCTTTTTAATAAGCTGTCTAGATTTGTCACAGCTTTCCTTCCAAGGAGCAAGCATCTTTTAGTTTCAGAGCTGCAGTCACTGTCCACAGTGATTTTGGAAACCAAGAGAATAAAATCTGTCCCTGCTTCTACTTTTCCCTGTTCTATTTGCCATGAAGTGATGGGACAAGATGGCATGATCTTAGTTTTTCTCATGTTGAGTTCAGGTCCGCTTTTTCACTCTCCCTTTTTACCCTCATCAAGAGACTCTTTAGTTACTCTTACCTTTCTGCCATTAGAGTGATATCATTTGCATATCTGAAGTTGTTGATATTTTTCCTGGCAACCTTGATTCCAGCTTCTGACTCATCCAGCTCAGTTGGATGATGTACTCTGCATATAAGTTAAATAAACAGGGTGACAACTGCTAGATTTAAAGTGGATAACCAACAAGGACCTGCTACATAGCACATGGAACTCTGTTCAGTGTTATGTGGCAACCTGGATGGGAGGGGTGTTTGGGAGAATGGATACATGTATATGTATGGCTGAGCCCCTTTGATGTTCATCTGAAACTATCACAACATTGTTAATTGGCTATATCCCAATACAAAATAAAAAGTTAAAAAATAAATAAGCAGGATGACAATATACAGCCTTGTTATACTTCTTTTCCAATTTTGAACCAGTCGTTTGTTCCATGTCCAGTCCTAACCGTTGTTTCTTGGCCTACATACAGGTTTCTCAGGGGACAGGTGAGGTGCTCTGATATTCCCATCTCTTTAAGAATTTTCCACACTTTGTTGTGATTTACACAGTCAAAGGCTTTAATGTAGTCAATGGAGCAGAAGTTTTTTCTAGAACTCTCATGTTTTCTCCATGATCCAACAAATGCTGGCAATTTGATCTCTGGTTCCTCTGCCTGTCCTTCCAAGGATGAAACTGAAGCTCCTACCACTAATGCATGACTCGACTCCTGATTCTGTACTTGGGCTCTTTCCCTGCAGATCACCATACTCCCTTGACAGCAGGCCCTTTACTATAGCATACTGCCATAATTACAGGGCTGCATTTAACATGTCTCTTAGATTTTATAGATATTTTAGTTTTTTTGAAACTGTTAATATACAAAGAAAACATAGTTTGAGTTACTATAACTAATAGGAGGATCTCCTTATGAACCTGTGAGTCTCAACCTGCTTGACAGAAGTACACTTTAAAACAATCTGGAGCTCTTGATCTCATAATTAGTACAGTATTTTAGGTAACTTAGTCTATGGGACAAAAATGCTTCCTTTCAGATATCCTCCCATTTCCATGTTCTCTAAAGCTGGCCTTTGACTGAAGTAGGGGTATTTGATATTTTCTTGTGGTAACTAAGTGGGTCATGACTTTCATTCATTGACCTTCATCTGTACTCTGAACTGAGGATCTCTGAAATGCGATTTGTCCCATCCCAATTCATTCAACTGTTCCATGTGGAGCAGGCACAAAGCAAACAAAGTCATGTGTTTATTCATTATAATTTCTATATTGTAGGATTTCTATAAGACTATATCAATAGAATGTAGTTAGCAATACCATAATTAGAGATCAATATTGATTTTACACTATCAAATATAACAGGAGTCCATATTCTTCTACACACGTAGTATCAATTTATATCCAGATAAAACATGAGATGCCATATGGAATTTATGTGTTCTTTTTTTTTTCTTGGAACCATGAGATTCCATTAAATTCCATTAAAGGAATGAGGATTCCTTATGTTAAGAACTAAAAAAACTTTGGAGAACTCTCTAGCAGTCAAGTGGTTAAGATTCCGTGCTTCCACTGCCAGAAGCAAAGGTTCAGTCTATGGTCAGGGAATGCACATGTCCTCTGGTACAGTTAAAAATAAAATCCCAATGGGATTATGTTGTTTCACCCCTGCCAACAAAGAATTTATGTCAAAATATATCAGCTATGCCAAAATGTTACATAAACTGACATTATCCTCTATTACATTGTCATCAACTACTTTTAGCTAAAGCTGTTGAAAATATTTCATTTTCCTTGTTTAGACCCTGCCCCACAGGTGCTTGGAAAACTTTCTTTCAACCTTTTGTATTTTCTGAATCACCTTCTATTTTACTTTTCCCTACCTCTTCTTCCCTCTTTCAACAGCTCCGGAACTCACTTCATGCATTATGCATCTCCATGAATGGCAGCACTGGCAGGAACTCTCATTAGCTCTTTTCTAGTTGTTTGAACAGTTGTAAAAGCCTTCCAGACATTTCCACGCATTCGTGAGTATCCTAACCTTTAGCTCCAAAAGACACTGTTGTCTAAACTACACAGTACAAAGACTCTTCAAATTACTGGTAATCTATTTGTTTATTTTGTATGGTAATAGCTTCTTTAGAAAAATTGCATGTGATCCCATTGAGATACAGTGAGGTTTTTCCCACATACTAGTTCTTTTTTTTTCTTCCTAGTTGGCATTTTCAAGTAATCTGAAAATCCTGTCTATTGAACTGAAGTATTGAAGTGCTTTTAGTGTACTTGTTTTCTGATATTAGTCAGACTAGATATTAATTGAAACTATGCTGATAGTTTTTAATATCTTTATTCATTTATTTCATCCTACAAGAAAACACGAAGTTTCTGTATCAGCAAGACTATTGTAGCGATAAACACATCAGTTCCTCATGCCTTAATCTGTTCCCCTTCTGAAACTGCAGGGTGACTAAGCCTGAGGCACAAAGGATTTCTCTTGTGCCATAGGAGAAGAACCCTAGACTTATGAATCCTGCAGTTTAAATAGGAATAGGAGAGCTCTTTGTCACCTCACTTTCTGGGAGAGAAAAAGAAAACTGCTCCACTAGAATGTAAATGGCTAGCTCCATGACTCAGAGTTTCATCCCTCTTTGAATGTGAACAACCTCTCTGGAAGAGAAAGTAGGCAGTCTCTATCACAGAATGAAAGAAATTGATTCCAGGGATATAAGATTTATTACTCTTTGAATGGGAGAAAATCACTCTAGGTCTAAGAGTTTTTAACTTTCAAGGATTGTACTTTAATTCAGGTTGAACATTTATTCGCTCAGAAAGCCCTGGCTAAGTAGAAACATGAAAATATTCACTTCTGCACAGAACCCTGGGTACGCTGAGTGCATCTGAGTACAGGATCAGACAGCTATAGATACCTTAGGTCAGAGATGAGTTAATGACAATCTTTAGATACTACTTTTAAACCTGAGAAGCAGCTTGATCTTCATCTACTGAGCACTATCAAGCCACAAAACTGGTAGTGCAAATTGCCCAAGTCTACCATTTTGTAGAAACACACATGTCATGCCTCACCTTTCTGCTAAGTATCCTTTCTAAAAACCAGAATATGGATAAATGAAAGAATGATATGTTAACCTCTCTCCCAAAATAACAGCTTTCTTTCATTGTTTAGTCCTTGACAAGACCTTAAATTATTAATCACCATTATGTTTGTAAATCACACAATTCAAAGTATAATGTCTTTAGAGTTCATAGATATATTGCTATCCATAGCCCAGTAAAATATTTTCTCTGTAGGCTTATCCTTTTAAAAATGAATGAATAAGTTCAATGAACTTCATGGTCATGAAGAATGTGGTCTCTTTATATTGAGAGTTTATATGAAAATATGACATATGTAAATTAGGTCTAGAAAGATCACCATAATAGATGTTTGGGAGTTGTGCTAAAATAAACTTCAGAGAGTGGTTTAAACCATAATCTTCAAGACCAAGTAAATGATGCCTCTCTTAGGGCCGAATAAGTCAGATGGTATGAGTAGGTGTTAATTTAGGAAAAACAAGATCAAGACCAGGAATTCCAAAAAAGGTAAAACTAAGGTTCAGGTTTCATAACACTCACCCTATCTGCTTGAATTACACCCTTGGAATGAGTGTGAAGATCATTCTGTAAGAAGGACTTCTCTCTTATTCTGTCTACCTTGAAATATAATTGGCATACATTAATTTATACATATTTGAAAGTTACAACTTTATGAGTTTTACTACATGTGTACATGCAGAAAACTAACATCCTAATAAAGATATCAAACACTGTCATCACCCCAAAAAGTTCCCTCATGTTTCTTGTTAATTTATCCCTTCATAGTTTTCCATAGCCAAACACTGATCTCATTTTAGTCATCATAAATCAGTTTTCACTTTCTATAATTTTATATGTCAAATAATACAGTAGATATTCTTTTTTTGTCTTTTTAAAAATAATATCTTTCATTTATTCAGATTATATTCAGAAGCACAAAGAAAACAGAGTTTCTTTATTTTCCTTAAAAAATGCAGTCTTCATCTGAGCCCCCACCCCAGGTGTCTGGGCAAAGGAAGGTGGTGGAGGCCAGTGCAGAATAATAAATTTATTCTAATATGGTAACATTTATCCATTATAGTAGAGTGCATGTATTTTAAATTTACACATTTTCTGTTAGAATGTTCAGTTCTCTCAGATATACCTTTTCCCCTGCTCTTCTGTAAATTTGAGTACTTCTATCCAAGCCAACCTGCAGTGATAGTGGAGAGTCATGAAGCTTAAACTTCAAGACCCTCATTTGCATAAGTCCATTCCAGGGCTCTCTAATTTACTCACAAGGTGATATATTTTTATGAAATCTGAAGAATCCATGTGTATTAACCACAACTGATAAAGACAATTGGATGTTTCCACTTTTATTTCCTCTCTGTCATTGTTCTCCTTCTGTTAGGGACTGTTGGCATGGCCATGGGAAGTTTTGGAATTTGACTATGGACATGTAACTGAAAATTTACAGAGTCTAAATATACAATAATGTATTTTTGTAGTTTGTAGTAATTTATGTGTAAGTAAATTATTTATAAAAGTCTTAAAAAACTTCTAGGAATAATGTGGTCAGTGTAGAGAGTACTAGTATTTAGGGATATTTGAAATGTCCTGAAATTTTAAAACACACATATGACAGAACCTTGACAGAGGGCTTTCCAGATTTGACAGCAATGATAAAAAAGCCTTATGGTATTGCTAATTATAAAGTTGTGAAGTTAAAATGAACTTTCCTTAAGCTGATGCTACTCTTTAAGAAATTAATTTTAAATAGATAATTTTTGAGGTATAATTGATATATAACATTGCAGTATCTTCAGATGTACAACATAATAATTTGATTTTTGTATATACTGCAAAATGATTACCACAATAAATCTAGTTACTATATATCATCACACATAGTTACATATTTCTTTTCTTTTCTTTTGATGAGAACATTTTAGATCTACTCTCTTAGCAACTTTGAAATATATAGTATTGGTCTTTTTTTAAATACAATTCATGAGGTTCTCAAGGCAAGTTTGCCATTCCCTCCTGCAGTGGATTGGTTTAGGATTGAGAAAGCAGGATGACAGAGCTGTCTGTTCAGTTGTTTATTTAACTTATACACTGAGCACATCATGAGAAATACAGGGCTGGATGAATTACAAGCTGGAATCAAGATAGGTGGGAGAAACATCAACAGCCTCAATATGTGGGTGATACTACCCTATTGGCAGAAAGCTAAGAGGAAATAAAGACCCTCTTGATGAGAGTGAAGGAGGAGAGTGAAAAAGTAGACTTAAAACTAAATATTAAAAAAACTAAGATGAAGCATCCTGCCCCATTTCTTCATGGAAAATAGAAGGGGGAAAGGTGGAAGTAGTGACAGATTTCCTCTTCTTGGGCTCTAAAATCACTGTGGATAGTGACTGCAGCCATGAAATCAGAAGATGACTGCTTCTTGGCAGGAAAGCTATGATGAACCTAGACCATGTGTTGAAAAGCAGAGACCACACTGCTGACAGAGGTTCGTATACTCAAGGCTATGGTCTTCCCAGTGGTTGTGAATGGTTGTGAAAGCTGGACCATAAAGGAGGTAGAGCACCAAAGAAGTTACGCCTTCAAACTGTAATGCTGGAGAAGACTCCTGAGAGTCCCTCGGAAAGCAAGGAGATCAAACCAGTCAATCTTAAAGGAATCAACCCTGAATACTCATTAGAAGGACTGATGCTGAACCTGAAACTCCAGTATTTGGTCATCTGATGCCAACACCTGAATCACTGGAAAATTCTCTAATGCTGAGAAAGATGGAGGGTAGAAGGAAAAGAGGGCATCAGAGGATGAGATGGCTGGGTGACATCACCAATGCAATGGACATAAACTTGGGCAAACTTTGGGAGATGGTGAGGAAGAGGGAGGCCTGGGGTACTTCAACCTATGGGGTCACAAAGAGTCAGACATGACTGGGTGACTGAACAACAGTGGCTATGGTGGTCCAGTCTCATTCTTTTGCATGTGACTGCCCAGTTTTTCTAGCACCATTTATTGAAGAGAGTCTCTCTTTTTTCCACTTACATTGTTGGCTCTCTTGTTATGAATTAACTGACCATACATGTGACATTTGTTTCTGGGTTCTCAATTCTCTTCCATTGATTTATGTGTTTGTTCTTATGTAAATATCATACTGTTTTGGCTACTATAGCTTTGAAACATAGTTTGAAATCAGAAACTGAGATGCTTTGTTCTTCTTTCTCAAGATTGCTTTGGCTCATTGTGGTCTTTTATGTTTTCATACAAATTTTAGGATTGTGTGCTCTATTTCTGTTTTATTTTTTTTAACTATATATATATATAGTTAACTATATATATATATATATATATATATTTTTTTTTTTTTTTTACTTTACAATGCTGTGTTGGTTTTGCCATACATCAACATGCATCCACCACGGGTGTACACGCGTTCCCCATCCTGAACACCCCCTCCCAAATCCCTCCCTATACCATCCCTCTGGGTCATCCCAGTGCACCAGCCCCAAGCTTCCTGTATCCTGCATCGAACCTGGATGGGCGATTCATTTCTTACATGATATTATACATGTTTTAATGCCATTCTCCCAAGTCATCCCCGCCCCCCCCCCCCCCACCGCCAACAGAGTCCAAAAGACTGTTCTATACATCTGTGTCTCTTTTGCTGTCTCACATACAGGGTTGTCATTACCATCTTTCTAAATTCCATATATATGCATTAGTAATCTGTATTGGTGTTTTTCTTTCTGGCTTACTTCACTCTGTATAATAGGCTCCAGTTTCATCCACCTCATTAGAATTGATTCAAATGTGTTCTTTTTAATGGCTGAGTAATACTCCATTGTGTATATGTACCACAGCTTTCTTATCCATTCATCTGCTGATGGACATATAGGTTGCTTCCATGTACTGGCTATTGTAAACAGTGCTGTGATGAACATTGGGGTACATGTGTCTCTTTCAGTTCTGGTTTCCTTGGTGTATATGCCCAGCAGTGGGATTGCTGGGTCGTATGGCAGTTCTATTCCCAGTTTTTTAAGGAATCTCCACACTGTTCTCCATTGTGGCTGCACTAGTTTGCATTCCCACCAACAGTGTAAGAGGGTTCCCTTTTCTCCAAACCCTCTCCAGCATTTATTGCTTGTAGACTTTTGGATAGCAGCCATTCTGACTGGCGTGAAATGGTACCTCATAGTGGTTTTGATTTGCATTTCTCTGATAATGAGTGATGTTGAGCATCTTTTCATGTGTTTGTTAGCCATCTGTATGTCTTCTTTGGAGAAATGTCTATTCAGTTCTTTGGCCCATTTTTTGATTGGGTGGTTTATTTTTCTGGAATTGAGCTGCAGGAATTGCTTGTATATTTTTGAGATTAGTTGTTTGTCAGTTGCTTCATTTGCTATTATTTTCTCCCATTCTGAAGGCTGTCTTTTCACCTTGCTTATAGTTTCCTTTGTTGTGCAGAAGCTTTTAAGTTTAATTAGATCCCATTTGTTTATTTTTGCTTTTATTTCCAATATTCTGGGAGGTGGGTCATAGAGGATCCTGGTGTGATGTATGTCAGAGAGTGTTTTGCCTATGTTCTCCTCTAGGAGTTTTATAGTTTCTGATCTTATGTTTAGATCTTTAATCCATTTTGAGTTTATTTTTGTGTATGGTGTTAGAAAGTGTTGTAGTTTCATTCTTTTACAAGTGTTTGACCAGTTTTCCCAGCACCATTTGTTAAAGAGATTGTCTTTTCTCCATTGTATATTCTTGCCTCCTTTGTCAAAGATAAGGTGTCCATAGGCGAATGGTTTATCTCTGGGCTTTCTATTT
Organism: Bos taurus; assembly: GCF_002263795.3. Taxonomy (NCBI): domain Eukaryota; kingdom Metazoa; phylum Chordata; class Mammalia; order Artiodactyla; family Bovidae; genus Bos; species Bos taurus. The sequence continues at coordinate 10,336,824 of NC_037353.1, forward strand.
TGTTCCATTGATCTATATTTCTGTCTTTGTGCATGAGGCCACAATCACCCTAATACCAAAACCTGAAAAAGATGCCACAAAAAAGAGAAAACTACAGGCCAATATCACTGATGAACATAGATGCAAAAATCCTTAATAAAATTCTATCAATCAGAATCCAACAACACATTAAAGAGATCATACACCATGACCAAGTGGGCTTTATCCCAGGGATGCAAGGATTCTTCAATGTGCACAAATCAATGTAATACACCACATTAACAAATTGAAAAATAAAAAAGCCATATGATTATCTCAATAGATGCAGAGAAAGCCTTTGACAAAATTCAACACTCATTTATGATGAAAACTCTCTAGAAAGCAGGAATAGAAGGAACATACCTCAACATAACAAAAGCTATATATGACAAACCCATAGCAAACATTGTCCTAAATGGTGAAATATTGAAAGCATTTCCCCTAAAGTCAGGAACAAGACAAGGGTGCCCACTTTCACCACTACTATTCAACATAGTTTTGGAAGTTTTGGCCACAGCAATAAGAGCAGAAAAAGAAATAAAAAGAATCCAAATTGGAAAAGAAGAAGTAAAACTCTCACTGTTTGCAGATGACAGGATACCTTACATAGAAAACCCTAAAGACACCACCAGAAAATTACTAGATCTAATCAATAAATACAGCAAAGTGGCATGATAAAATTAATACACAGAAATCCCTTGTATTCCTATACACTAACAATGAGAAAACAGAAAGAGAAATAAAGGAAACAATTCCATTCACTATTGCAAAGAAAAGAATAAAATACTTAGGAATATATCTACCTAAAGAAACTAAAGTTTTATAGAAAACTATAAATTATATATATATATGATGAAAGAAATCAAAGAGGACACTAATAGATGGAGAAATATACCATGTTCATGGATCGGAAGAATCAATATAGTGAAAATGAGTATACTACCCAAAGCAATCTATAGATTCAATGCAATCCCTATCAGGCTACCAATGGTATTTTTCACAGAGCTAGAACAAATAATTTCACAATTTGTATGGAAATACAAAAAAACTCAAATAGCCAAAGCAATCTTGAGAAAGAAGAATGGAACTGGAGGCATCAACCTGCCTGACTTCAGGCTCTATTTCTGTTTTTTAAAAAAAGATAGCTATTGGAATTTTGATAGGACTTGCATTGGACCTATGGATTACTTTAGGTAAGATGAAAAGTTTATATTAATTCATTCTGTTATGAGTGCAGAATATCTCTACATTCATTTATGTCTTCTCCAATATCTTTCATTAATGTCTTACAGTTTTCAGTGTGTAAGTATTTCACCTCATTATCATTGTTCAGTTGCTAAGTTGTGTCCAACTCTTTGTGACCCCATGAACTACTGCTTGCCAGGCTCCTCTGTCCATGTGGTTCTCCAGGCAAGAAGACAGAGGTGGATTGCCATTTCCTCCTCCTTGTTTACATTTATTATAGGTATTTTCTCCTTTTTGATGTAATTGTAAGAGGGATTGGTTTTTTCACCTATATTTCTCATAGTTTATTTTTAGTGAATAGAAATGCTATAGACTTCTGTATATTGATTTTGTATCCTGAAACTCTACAGAATTTGTTTACTTTAATTTTCCTTGATGGAGTTCTTAGGATTTTCCATATTTAATATGTCATCTGCCAATAGTTAAAATTTTACTTTTTTCTTTATGATTTGGATGTCTTTTTCTCTTTTCTTCTTTTTTTTTTTTTTTTTTTAAGGCGGGCTGCGCCGTAGGGCCCGGGGTGTCCCGTGCGGGGCGCGCTCCGACAGAGAAAGAAAACAGGCTCAGCGGCGCGGGGAGGTCTCCTGCTGAGCCGGAGCGGCGTGCGGCCCGCCACATGCAGCCCCTCACCACGCGCCGCCACCACACACCGTGCACCCAGACGCAGCCCGCTTCAGCGAGACCTGGGGCGAGATTCCAAATCCACTTTTTCTCTTTTTCATTCCACAGAATGACTTGAGACTCATCCATGTTTGCTCACTTTTATTACTGAGTAGAATTCTATTAAATGGATAGAGAAATAGTTTGTTTATGACACTCTCTTAGTGAGAGTACCTTTATGATAATTTAAGTCAAATCAGGAAGAAATACTCCAACATTGTTTGTTTTTTTTCTCTTATATTTTCTTTTAATATCCTAGATTCTTTGCTTTATACATTAATTTTAGTGTCAGCTTGTTAACTTTTACCAAAGAGTTTGATAAAATTTGTTACTGGAATCTATTGAATATATAGAAAAAATTGAGATAGTTGACATCTTAATAATACTAAAATAATCTCAACATCAAGGAAATATAAAATGTTCCTCTTTTTTGTTCCCCTGTTTAACAACTAAAAATCAATACCAATCATAAACAAGAAAATCTCTTTGGGAGTTGTAGAATCCAGCACCTCATTACAAGAGACCCAAGAAAAGTCTAAGCCACCTCTATATGGGCTGTGGAACCAGCAGAAGCCTTTGAAACTGTTGCTGTTGTTCAGTCACTAACACAACTATTCACAGCTGCAACTGAGAAAACCTGCGGGATGCTGATGTGGATCGGCACCTATCGATGAGAAGAATTTTGCAGAAGTCCAGCCATCTGGAAGGGATTCTAGCACATCACTGGAGAAAAAAATTACAAGTTTTAAAGCACTGATGAAGATCCTGGTGTACCAGTGCTCTGCCAGTACTGTACTGTTCACATACAATTTTCTTAAGATTGTAGTGAAGTGAAAGTTGCTCAGTTGTGTCCGACTCTTTGCCACTCCATGGACTATACAGTCCATGGAATTCTCCAGGCCAAAATACTGGAGTGGGTAGCCTTTCCCTTCTCCAGGGGATATTCCAAACCCAGGGATTGAACCCAGGTCTCCTGCATTGCAGGTGGATTCTTTACCAACTGAGCACAAGGGAAGCCCTTAAGATGGTAGTTCAGTTCAGTTCAGTCATTCAGTCGTGTCCGACTCTTTGCAACCCCATGAATCGCAGCACGCCAGGCCTCCCTGTCCATCACCAACTCCTGGAGTTCACACACACTCATGTCCATCAAGTCGGTAATGCCATCCAGCCATCTCATCCTCTGTCGTCCTCTTCTCCTCCTCCCCCAATCTCTCCCAGCATCAGAGTCTTTTCCAATGAGTCAGCTCTTCGCATGAGGTGGCCAAAGTACTGGAGTTTCAGCTTTAGCATCAGTCCTTCCAAAGAACACCCAGCACTGATCTCCTTTAGAATGGACTGGTTGGATTTCCTTGCAGTCCAAGGGACTCTCAAGAGTCTTCTCCAACACCACAGTTCAAAAGCATCAATTCTTCAGCGCTCAGCTTTCTTCACAGTCCAACTCTCACATCCATACATGACCACTGGAAAAACCATAGCCTTGACTAGACAGACCTTTGTTGGCAAAGTAATGTCTCTGCTTTTGAATATGCTATCTAGGGTGGTCATAACTTTCCTTCCAAGGAGTAAGTGTCTTTTAATTTCATGGCTGCAATCACCATCTGCAGTGATTTTGGAGCCCCCCAAAATTAATTCTGACACTGTTTCCACTGTTTCCCCATCTATTTCCCATAGAGTGATGGGACCGGATGCCATGATCTTTGTTTTCTGAATGTTGAGCTTTAAACCAACTTTTTTCACTGTCCTCTTTCACTTTCATCAAGATGCTTTATAGTTCCTCTTCACTTTCTGCCATAAGGGTAGTGTCATCTGCATATCTGAGGTTATTGATATTTCTCCCGACAAACTTGATTCCAGCTTGTGCTTCTTCCAGCCCAGCGTTTCTCATGATGTACTCAGCATATAAGTTAAATAAGCAGGGTGACAATATACAGCCTTGACGTACTCCTTTTCCTGTTTGGAACCAGTCTGTTGTTCCATGTTCAGTTCTAACTGTTGCTTCCTGACCTGCATATAGGTTTCTCAAGAGGCAGGTCAGGTGGTCTGGTATTCCCATCTCTTGAAGAATTTTCCCACAGTTTATTGTGATCCACACAGTCAAAGGCTTTGGCATAGTCAACAAAGCAGAAATAGATGTTTTTCTGGAACTCTCTTGCTTTTTCCATGATCCAGCAGATGTTGGCAATTTGATCTCTGGTTCCTCTGCCTTTTCTAAAACCAGCTTGAACATCAGGAGGTTCATGGTTCACGTACTGCTGAAGCCTGGCTTGGAGAATTTTGAACATTACCTTACTAGCATGTGAGATGAGTGCAATTGTGCGGTAGTTTGAGCATTCTTTGGCATGGCCTTTCTTCGGGATTTGAATGAAAACTGAACTTTCCAGTCCTGTGGCCACTGCTGAGTTTTCCAAATTTGTTGGCATATTGAGTCAACACTTTCACAGCATGATCTTTTAGGATATGAAATAACTCAACTGGAATTCCATCACCTCCACTAGCTTTGTTTGTAGTGATGCTTTCTAAGGCCCACTTGACTTCACATTCCAGGATGTCTGGCTCTAAGTGAGTGATCACACCACCGTGATTATCTTGGTTGTGAAGATCTTTTTTGTACAGTTCTTCTCATATTAAATGTTCAAAACATAATAAAATACCATCTCAATACGTAAATAGATAAAATTTCATTCTGTTTACATGTGCAATATTTGGCATTAGTTATTTCTTAACTTAGGCAAAGCAACCATGTAAAGCTTGTGATAAAAATTATTTTGCTCTCAAATTTTGAAAATTATTCCAGTGGGACATATTGACTTGTTTTAATATATATATGTGATTCTTTATGAGTTAAAGTGTTCCTACCCAAGTGTGAGAGAAGACTTGATAATTGCTAGGATTAAGAAAACCCAAAGAACAAGGAAGCAGGAGGCAGAATTTCAGCAGGTGATAAATCAAGAAGAATGAATCTCTAAGGATGTTTTCGAACTATATCCTTTTGCGGGTTTACCGCTTATGTAATATTTGACTTGTTATTTGGCAAATATTGGAGTTCACTGGAAATGCAGTGACTGTACGTTTTTGGGAAAGGTCACCCAAAACATACACATGTACACCTATCTATAACTATATCTATATATATAGAGAGAGACATATAGCAAGAGAAAGAAGGACGAAGAGAGCTAGGTTTTTCATTTACCTTCAAGAAACTAGAAGGCATTCACTTTGGTGACAGTGAGTATGACTCTCTGGTGTTATAAAGTTTATTTAATATACTTCAAAAGTAATGTATCTATGTGTGAAATTTATTTCTACCTTAAAAAATATAATTTTCCATTGAACTTTTAAACCTTGATTATATGTATATAGTTTTTTTCTAGGAGATTTCTTCTTTTTCTCCTTCTCTGGGGCTTGATTTCAATGATTTGGGAAAAGGAAAGAACAAGCAATGCTCTGAATGTGTAACAGGTACAAGCCATATGTCCACTGGGCTCTATCTCCTCACTGTGCAGTTTCTAACTTGAAATAAAACCTGACTGATTTTCAAATCAACATGGGTAGAATGGTACTCTGTTCACAATCTCTATGAGAAGTAGTAGGAGTTTGGAAAAATATTCAGTTTTTATTAACAATGTTTGTGGGGTCTTCTGGAAAAGCTCACTTATTTTAGCAATTCAAATGATATTCAAGGAATGTCTAGTGCTTATAGCTATCAAAAAAGACCAGCTTAGGTTCCTCACAGTCACCAGTCTTGATATCCTATGGACATCTTTCTCTTTGGTTCTCTCCCTCTCAGCTCTAATTGTTTCCTTCCCTCTGCCTTCTCTCCTAGGCTACCTCTACCATTAAAACCTGGAAGCTTTGAATTGAGCTCTATACAGCCTTGATCAAGAGAACATACACAAATTAATTTCTTTAGGAAAAAATAACCCTAATAAACCTTGAAGAGATTCATGTAGTGAATGAGATAGAATATTTATTTTAATTTCTGATAAAAGATAAAGGGACATAGGTAGCTCTTAAGAATAGTAAGGTCAGTCATTTTTAATTTTATTTTATCTGTTAGTACATATATGACTTCTAATAAGTGAAAGCCACTCAGTTGTGTCTGATTCTTTGCGACCCCATGGGCTATACAGTCCATGGAATTCTTCAGGCCAGAATACTGGAATGGGTAGCCTTTCCCTTCTCCAGGGGATCTTCCCAACCCAGGGACTGAACCCAGGTCCCCCCCATTGCAGGCAGATTCTTTACCAGCAGAGCCACAAGGGAATCCCACTTATTAGAAATCACTTACGGAGCTAACAAAAAGTTAGGTTTGAAAAGTGCTGCTAATAGTATGATTAATTTTCATTTATTGAGCAACAAATGCTTATTGAGCCAAGGTCTGAGCAGGATGCTCTGTAGCTACCTTGTTACCCAGCCATCCTTTTGTTTGACAAAGTCTAAACCCTTAGTTTACCTATGGGATTTTAAGAGCAAGCAAGCAAGCCCTGAGTTGACCTGAAGTGAAAGGGACTGAGAAATGCATGGGCAGTACAGGCAAGAGAGCAAGTAGAAAGAGTTAGTACCACTGAACTATCACTAGGTTGTAAGTTCCTTGAAGGCAGAGAACATGCCCTTCCTTCATGTTTTCCTTGGGCCACTTTTTTTTTTTTTTTTTGGTCAAATGATCATGTCAAGTTTAGAGCAGAAGACTGCAGCTGTGGAAACCTACAGCCATATTTGGCTATGATGTATTTGAACAGAGCCTAGGGGAAAATGTTAAGTCTGAAACTGAAAAAATTACATGGTTGCAAATGGAACACAATGGAGCATTTGCAAGGTAGGGGTGGGAGCAGGGGTATGTTAGTGCAGGCATCCCTTGGGAAAAGTATTCATTAGGAAAGGGGAAGAGTTGATGGTGATCTTTGCAATAGGAATGGAGAGGAATCAGAACACCTGAAGTTAAAAATAGAGCAGTGGTTATTGATTGTCGTATTTATCATGTGAGATACAGCAGGTGAACAAAAGAGCTATTAAGTAGGTCATCTTTGAATACAGATGTTTTAAAACAATAATATAAAAATTTATCTGTATTGTCAATGTTTGAGTAACATTTGGTCTGCCATTTTGAGGGGATTAAAGCAAGTTTTCACATACAAAAGAGACAGACATCCTTGTTTTATTTACAGTTTCAAGAAAGACAACCATTCTGAGTGTTAGCTTTCTCTCTCTTTTCTGACAGATGGCGTATCATTTTCTTAGGGCTGCTGGAGCAAAGTACTACAAGCGGGTTGCTTAAAATAGCAGAAAATTATTATCTTACATTTGTGGAATCTGAATCTAAAACCAAGGTGTTTGAAGGGCTATGCTCCTTCTGGAACATATAAAATCTTTCAATGTCTCTTCCTAGGTTTTGGTAGTTTGCCAGTAATCTCTTTTGCCCCTTGGCTTCCATTCTCTCTGCCTTCACATGGCCGTCTTCTTAGAAGAAGACCATTCATATGGGATTAAGGGTTCACCCTACTCCTGGATGGCCTCATCTTAACTTAAATTTCATCTGTAATAACTCTACTTCCAAATGCAGTGACATTCAGAGATATTGAGGACTTCAATATATCTATTTTGGGGGTGTCAGTGGGAGACCAACTCAAACCATAACTGATGGTAAATAGCAAATATCTACAAGGGTAGGTTGATATAAGGTCCTTTGGAGAACTAGAATCATGTACATAATTGAATAAATTACCAGAATAGCAGAAGTGTTATAAAAGTCTTCTAATTGACAAAGTGATGAGAAACAGGAGAACGATATGACAGAGAAGGTAATAAGTGAAAAATATGTGAATAAAAGAGCAAGGCAGCTCAATATCATGACTTCATGTTATATAGTAGTATTTACCACATAATGTAATAACTTTTTTCCCCTAATAGGTTGAAAATGTGGTGGCTACTTGTAACAGTGTGTTTCATCCACATGTCTGGAAATGCATTTTGTTTCCTTGGAAAAATTGCTAAGAACCCTGAAGCCAGTATGAATGTTGTAAGTTATTCATATCACTAATATTTTAAAAACACTTCCAAAGATATTAATGCTATTTGCTCTCATTAATTCTTTTAAAATATATTTTATTATGAAGTTTGAAATATTTCTTTACATAATATATGTTAACAATCAATAAGAAGTTTTATGATAAGAATCATAAAAATGGCCCAGTAAACTCATGAAGCTAATTTTTGTTTTTTTCCTCCATTCAGAGTCAGATGATTTCCTACTGGGGCTACCCAAGTGAGATGCATAAAGTTATAACTGCGGATGGTTATATCCTTCAGGTCTATCGGATTCCTCATGGAAAGAATAATGCTAATCATTTAGGTAGGACTGGCTGTTGTTCACTCACTAAGTCGTGCTCCACTCTTTTGCAACCCCATGGACTGTAGCCTGCCCGGGTCCTCTGTCCACGGAGTATCCTGGCAAGAATACTGATGTGGGTTGCCACTTCCTTCTCCAGGGGCTCTTCCCAACCGAGGGACTTAACCCACACCTCCTGTGTTGGCAGGCAGATTCTTTACCACTGAGTCACCAGGGAAGCTTGGGGGGACTGGAATGAGGGAAAAGATGAGTGTCTCGAATCTTGAATCAAATACGTTCCAGTCAAATTTATTCTAATTCTAAAACATGAGATTAAGTTATTCACAGGGAAAAAAAATCCTTGAACCACCTTGAACTTCTGAGATTAAGCTGAGGGTCTGAGTGACACCAGATTTACATTGGCTTCTATGATGTGAAGCACACTGGCCCACAATTTTAGTTTGTTGTGCTGGGTGGGAACTCAGAGTCCCTGAATAACAAATCCACTTAATTAACAGTATGCTGAATTTCTTTATAATATAATTTTTCAATAGCTTTTTGAGTTTAACTGGCATGCAACCAACTGCACCCAATTTAAAGTATACAGGTGCACATATTTTGTCATCTGAGAAAATATCACGGCAATTAAGATAACAATTTAAAAAATATTCACCTCACCAAGCAAACTTATTTAATTCTAGTCTTCCTATATTCATGTTTATCTAAGAATAAGGAGTGAGTTTATAAAGGTTTGAATAATTTTCTTCTTTAGGTCAGAGACCTGTTGTGTTTCTGCAGCATGGTCTTCTTGGATCAGCCACAAACTGGATTTCCAACCTGCCCAAGAACAGCCTGGGCTTCCTCCTGGCAGATGCTGGTTATGACGTGTGGCTGGGGAACAGCAGAGGAAACACCTGGGCCCAGGAACATTTATACTATTCACCAGACTCCCCGGAATTCTGGGCTTTCAGGTAAAGAAAGGGAGAATTAAAAATAAACATTGAGTTAAAAATCATCAGTATTCGCTGCTTTCAATCCACTAACAAATCACACTTTAAGTAGGAGGAGAAGGAAGTCCTTTGATGCTAATCTATCTTAGATTTTTCATACACCTCATTCCAAGGGTCGTTTTCCTCCTAACTGTGATCCCAGTGCCCACTATTACAAGATTCCCTGAATCTGCTTTTCCACAAGGATTGAGCAAAATGAGTAAGCAAGGAAATTTGTTGCCCTCAGAATTTCTAAAGGAACATCCACATGGATTTAAACCCAGCTGGGGTTCATGGACAACATCTCTCATCAGCAATAATGAAATGGAGGGGGAGACAATGAAATTCAGACACCATGGAGAGATTATCAAAGATTTTCTCTTACTGGCCTTCTGGTGCCTTACTTCTGGGAATTACTAGTGGAAGTGGAGAACAGAAGAGAAGTTGGTTGATGGAACTGAGAAACAAAAGCGCTCTAAAAATTCTAGGAACTGAAAGGAAGCTCATCTGTCCCAAGTGTAGTGAGGATGAGGAAGACCAAGAGGAGAGGAGACTAGAGATGCTGACAAGCCCGGATCAGGGCGGGCAGTGTAGGTCACAATGAGGGCCTTGGAGCTCGTTCTAAGTGTAAGAAGCCTCTGGAAAGTTTTAACAGGGAGGGGCATAGCCTGTTCTCATTTTCAAAAAATTATTCTGGATGACTTGTAAAGAATAAAATAGAGAAATTATTCACATTTCACGGTAGTGGAACACTAAATACAATTATTTAGTGTATTATTAAATCATTATTAAATCTGACAGTCAGACTCAGGGATGGAAGTAGTCCCCAACTACAAATACTATGGTGTTTCACATTGGATCAAATTGCAGCTACCATGCTGTGCTTTAGAAATAATGTCAGCTCTTTAAAGAAGTCACCCCCAAAGAGCCCTGACACTCAAATAGTCTATAAGCAGCAATATTTAGAGCATCCAGTTTTCTATTTTTCAAAGGAAGCTTTAGCTTAAATAGGTTTGACTTACAGAAATTATAACAAAGATGTGTATTTAGTTTATTTTGTATTTTTTACAGCTTTGATGAAATGGCTGAATATGACCTTCCATCTACAATTGATTTCATCTTAAGGAGAACAGGACAGAAGAAGCTACACTATGTTGGCCATTCCCAAGGCACCACCATTGGTAGGTAAAAGCAATTAGCAAATAGTGTAGTTCGTATAGATCCTTTACCAGTGGTCGTGCAGTTATGTTGGTCTTCATGCTTGCTAATTGCTTTCCATTCATTATATAATGCAATGCCTACAACAGCCCACTGATATAAGACCATTATTATTCCCATTGTATGTATCAGTTCAGTTCAGTTCAGTCACTCAGTCGTGTCCGACTGTCTGTGACCCCATGAATCACAGCATGCCAGGCCTCCCTGTCCATCACCAACTCCCGGAGTTCACTCAAACCCATGTCCATCGAGTCAGTGATGCCATCCAGCCATCTCATTCTCTGTCATCCCCTTCTCCTCCTGCCTCCGATCCCTCCCAGCATCAGGGTCTTTTCCAACGAGTTAACTCTTCGCATGAGGTGGCCAAAGTATTGGAGTTTCAGCCTCACCATCAGTCCTTCCAATGAACACCCAGGACTGATCTGCTTTAGGATGCACTGGTTGGATCTCCTTGCAGTCCAAGGGACTCTCAAGAGTCTTCTCCAACACCACATCAATTCTTCGGCGCTCAGCTTTCTTCACAGTCCAATTCTCACATCCATACATGACCACTGGAATAATCATAGCCTTGACTAGATGGACCTTTGTTGGCAAAGTAATATCTCTGTTTTGAATATGCTATCTAGGTTGGTCATAACTTTCCTTCCAAGGAATAAGCATCTTTTAATTTCATGGCTGCAGTCACCATCTGCAGTGATTTTGGAGCCCAAAAATAGGCAAGCAAATAGTGGGTGAAGAAATAGTTTGTGTAAGATAACATAGTTATCATAAGTAGGGTAGCTCAGATGCCAGGTCCAGAAATCTGACATCCAAACCAATGCTCTGAAACTTTGTACCACATGGTCTCTGGTCTCAGTTTATTTCATTCAGTCAATCCTATTTATGGGTCTCATATAAGATATCCTAAGGTTACAGCAAAAAAGTAAATAGTTTAAAATCTCTGTCTTTTTACTACGAATACTCTAGCAGGTGGAGGCAGAGAAAATGATAAGTAAATACATACGATGCTAGATAATGGTAGCATTTTCTATGAAGAGAAAAATAAATCATGGAGTCAGATTGGGGAGCGTCAGAGGGGTGCTTATGACTGACTCCTATGCTTTATTACAGAACATGTTGAACAAACTTAACCTTTTCTCAATGATACAGGGTTATACAATTATTGCACTTAGCTGAAATGCAGAAATGTCCTTAAGATTTATTGAGGTAAATAGAACCGCTTGTCCTGAAAGAAAATCACTCCAAGCTACTGGTCGTTTGACTATTTAAATTTTGAACATTTCCATTCTTCTTACTCACCAGTCGACAGTTTGTCATTGTGTCACCATACTCATAAATTTCAGGAAGTTGTTTCCGCCTTCTATTTTATATCTACCAGTCAATCTGCTGTGTACATGAAGTTTAGTGAAGTATCCTTGATGGAACTGCATCTACAATGGGATTAAGCTTGTTTTGAGAAATTACCTGTCCGACCCTATATGGACCTACTGACTCCCACTCAGTGTCAGTAATGCTGCTACTAATACTCTAGCAGGAGGAGACTGACTCTCCTTGTGAATGATTCCTGCGTGCTCTGGGTGACCTGCTGGCTCTTATCTTCAGAGTTAGGAAGCCAGATAAAGAACTCCTTAATCAACACAGTGCTATTGGAAAGAATGTTCTTCTTCCAGTGGGGTCAGTCTGGTATTTCTGAGTTGCATAAACCTGAAAAGTTTTTTTTTTTTTTTGCTTTATTTAAGTTTTGCACAAATCTGAAAAGTTTTGTTTCAAGCTGCTCTTAAGTCTAGTCAACATGTCATTATTAACAGTAAGGAGAGATTGTCCTATGAAATTCAACTGTAAAGAATTTAAGTTAATAATTGTTTGATTAGAACCCAGTCTATTTATATGGTACTGTTCATGAAAACAATTAAAAGTAGATAGGGGCTGAAAATATTGTATACAAATATTGGAATTATCTCAGCCACTCATTTATTAGGCATTACTATGTGACTAGTTCCTGGTAAATATTTTACACGATTCAACTTAATTATTTCCTAAACAACCTAAGGAAGTATTCATTATTATACCTGTTTTTAGATGAGGAAACTAAAACTTTTAGAATTTAGGTCTCTTTTCCAAGGTCACAAAGCTAATAAACCACAGAACTAAGTTTCAAACTCTGTTTCAACAACAGTTCAAATTTGTGCTTTAACCTTTCCACTTATATACCTTATTCATGTTAAATGTTAATTATCTCATTTTTATGAGATGAGATAAATTTAAACTGAACCAAACCTGTTGTAATATAAGTTATAATACTTTTATTACCACGTGATTATTCTAAAGTTGGCTTGTTTTCAAAAGTCAGATAAAAGAGTTAAATGTAACTTTTGAAAGTTCTAACCTCATGTCCAGGGCTTCCCAGGTAGCTCAGTGGTAAAAAATCTGCCTGCCAAATGGGAGATGTGAGTTAGATCCCTGGGTTGGGAAAATCCCATGGAGAAGGAAATGGCAGCCCACTCCAGTATTCTTGCTAGGGAAATCCCATGGACAGAGGAGCCTGCTGGGCTCCAGTATATGGGGTCGCAAGAGTCAGACACGAGTTAGCAACTAAACAACAATAGCAAACCTCATGTCCCCAGAGACTCTACGAAAATAAAATATACTAAAATCTGACCATTTTGTTGATTTCAGGTTGTCCCTTAGTAAGTCCAAAGTAATGATGTCCTACTTGTAAAGCTCATACACACACACACACACACACACACACACACACATCCCTACCTTTACACATATTCCTTGTTCTGTTTCAGGTTTTATCGCCTTTTCTACCAATCCCACATTGGCTGAAAAAATCAAAGTCTTCTATGCATTAGCCCCAGTTGCCACAGTGAAGTACACCAAGAGCCTGTTTAACAAACTTGCACTTATTCCTCACTTCCTCTTCAAGGTATGTGTTTCCCTTTACCCAGATCTAAGATATTGAATTGTTTGTGGATTTCAAAGTGATAGAAAGAGAAAAGAAATCTGGTGGACAATCATGTTTATATCCAAGAATGGAAACGAATGTGTTTATATTATATTTTGAATAGCACTCACCATGTTCGAATCCCCATTATAGTTTAAGAGATCCCCACTTTTTTTAATTCTCCATTTCTTTGTGTGCTAGCAACACCTGGGAGTGTTTTTGCTCCTTCATGGATGTTTCTTTACCAAGTATCCACACAAGTCTTCAAGGCTATGTTTCCACCCTCAGCATGGGGAAGAGGAGCTAAAAGCAACACAAAAGAATCAAATAAAATACTTCCTAGTATTTTATTAATAAAATACTACCTAGTCCATGAAAAGTGGGAAAGGAAGAACAGGAAAGAAAGGGAAGGGAAAGGAAAAGGAGAGAAAGCGTAAGATAGTGGTGAAGTAAAGCAAGAACTTGGAGAGCCCTCATCAAATACCCTTGGCTTTCCAAGTCTTATTCCTAAGAGGTCTTTACTCTTTAAATAGGGCTTTCATAGGGCAGTAGAATAGATTTCAATAAACTGTAGATATTATGTAGGCATATATGTTAGGGATTTAATAATCTTTCCTTTATCCAAAGTTTAATCACCAACTTCTCCCACCCACTGAAACCAACACACACACACACACACACACACACACACACACACACACGTACATTCCATTAGGAGAACAGTTTGCCTCAGGCTACAAAATTTAATGCTGCCATTGTCTTCTATGGTTGTGTGCTGTTCATTTTTTATTTTCACTCAGGTGTGTGCTGTTCATTTTTTTCTCACTAAACTAACACAGGTGTCTAAAACCTAAAAGATTTTTACCTGCAACTATATTTGTAAAACTTTTACTCAAAATGTAAAATTGTGTGATGACCCTGAATATATTTACAGGCTGCACTGATTCAGAACATGTTTATTTTTTACTTGTATTCAGAATTTCTGACAGGCAGTGTAGAGAGGGGTTTAAAAAAAGATAGTATTAGACCTTAAGTCTGAACCTTGAGGCTTGGATCAGGATTCTAGCTGCAATCCAGTTCTCACTAGACCAGATCCTGACTATTTATTAGCTTTCTGTTCTCCTGTATAAAATGGGGATGACAGAGTACAAACTACCAGTAATAAATAAATAAGTCACATGGATAAAATGTCCAGCAAAGAGAAAATGGTCAATACTTTATAATAGCTTTGCATGTGTATAATTTTGAAACTTTGTGTGTAATTTTGAAAATATGGAGTCACTAAGTTGTATAACTGAAACTAATATATTGTAAGTCAACTATACTTCAATAAAAAATGAATAAAATAAAATGGGGGTAACCAAGTGTCAACCTTCCTCAAGAATAATGAGGGTGAGTCCTTTCAATTATTAAGCTACCAAACCTCTTTGTCTTTTTAACCTTTTCATGAAAATATGGCTTGAAGTCATCCTTTTCCCTGCTGATTTTTTGTCATTTATTGCTGCATCTTGGAACTTTTTGATATTCTACAGTGTTGTTTTATGATTTAATCCCATAGCTCCTATTACCCTAACTAGACTGTACCTCTTTACACATTACAATTTTCATCAGCCAGTACAGTTCTCAATGCAACAAAAAATACCTAGTATTCATATCTGCCCTGCCCATTCCACATCTTTATCATTGGGATTCAATGAGAGAAAGTATTTAAACTTCCTAAGACAACATATAGAAATACTGAAACAGACATTATAATGTATATTTCTGTCAGTAAACTATACAAATTAAGAAGTCTTTTCTGCAGCTTGTTATTTGCAAATCTGTAATGATGCTTTTATTTTGCAGATTATATTTGGTGACAAAATGTTCTACCCACACACTTTTTTGGAACAATTTCTTGGTGTTGAAATGTGCTCCCGTGAGACACTGGATGTCCTTTGTAAGAATGCCTTGTTTGCCATTACTGGAGTTGACAATAAAAACTTCAACATGGTTTGTATGCCCTGAAATTTCTATTCTGATTATTTTGAGCAACACTCTTAATTCCTTGTCTTATCATCACTTAGGAATGGTACTTTATTAGAACCAGGAGTCACTTCAAAATTCTGTCCAATATGCAGATAAGCCCAAGAGAAGTCACAAGTCATGGCTCCTAGTTTTGTTGCCTCCAGGTCCCTTCCATAACCTCATTGTGCTCTGAAGTAAACAGCTTGTAGAAAAAATAAAAACAGAAAACTCGCTACTCACTTCTGATCACCTGAAAATTGTTGTGACATTTAAATTCTGTGAGGTGAGGTATGGAACCATGTTGTCAAGTTCCTCTGTAGGAAAAATACGTCTAGATATTGGATGAATATTATTTAAAATATTTTAATGCCGATAGTCAACCCTATAAACTTTCCAAAACTTCTTTCAGAGCAACTCTTTATGTAAGATCTTGTCCATACCCTTTACCTTCTATTTCATTTGCTTTGCACCAAGTGGATGCTTAAAAACACATACAACATAATGCAGTATTGCAAAGAAGTTAAAAATACGGATTCAGGTTAAAAGCATAATTCAGATCCTACCTTTGCAACACACTTGAACTCCTTCATTTTGATTCCTTATCCATGAAATGAGTCATTGTGAAGATTAAGTGAGCTAACATATGTAAAGTATGTACTGTGCTCAGATATGTCTGATTCTTTGCAGTCCCATGGACTGTAGCCAACCAGGTTCCTCTGTCCATAGAATCTCCCAGGCAAGAATACTGGAGTGGGTTGCCACTTTGTACCCCAGGGGATCTTCCTGACCCAGGATTGAATCTGTGTCTTGTGTCTCCTGCACTGACAGGCAGATTCTTTACCATTAGCGCCACCCAGGAAGCCCCAACATATGTAGATCATAGAACAAAACAATCTAGCTCAAAGTATATCGTATTTTTCATGTTTTATATTATACATTGACAACTCTTCTCACTCAAAATTGTTTAGTTTAGCTATACATCCTTGAAATTAGCCCATATAATCAGAGTTTGCAAGTCATAAAGTGATGTACAACTCTTTTGTTCATATCCTGCCAGTAATGCTGCTGGTAAAACTTGATATGGATCAGAAAAATTTAAGTCTTAGGTGTTTTCAAGAAACTGAACGTATATCTAAGTGTGTGTGTGTGCTTATGTGCTTGCTTTCTAGAGTCGCTTAGATGTGTATATAGCACATAATCCAGCAGGAACTTCTGTTCAAAACACCCTCCACTGGAGACAGGTATCATTTCAAGCTGTTAAAACTATTGTGGGCCTCAACCATCACCAATTTACCTAAAGCAAAGTCTTAAAATAGTCTGTCAAAGGTTCCTAGCAGGGAATTTTTCTGGCCTGGGACTACCAGGTGAAATTATCAATCCATGTGAATGAAAATCCTATAAAAGCACCTATGGGAGTTTTGGGTAGCAAGAAATAAATGGTTTTCACGACTTGAGTGGCAAGAAAAATTATTTAAAGGAGAGCTGCATTTAAACTTGAATAAATTGTTCTCTAGGATTAATAGTCTTCATTCTTGGAATGAGAAAAAATAAATAATATTTAAATTAAAAGTAAACTACTTGGAAATGTTGGTATGTTATTATCCACACAGCCAAGTAACTTTTTAAAATTTCTTAGTGTTTTTAATTTCTCTCCATTAGGCTGTTAAGTCTGGGAAATTCCAAGCTTTTGACTGGGGAGCCCCATATCAGAACCTAATGCATTATCATCAGGTAAGCATCTTAAGTAGTAGTTATTCACATTTTGAAAGACAAAGATATAAAAGGTTAAAGATGAAATTGCAATAACTTTACATGTATTTTCCAAAGTCAAGTTGTTGTCCAGACCTCAGAAGTCTGTCTAATGCCACCAGGGGTGATAAGTTCTGGAAGTTTCTTACTGCAGTCGTGTGGTACTTTGAGGGCAGCTGAATGAGCACAGACACTAGAGCGTGAAGGCTCTGGGGAAGAATTGGAAACCAGCAGCACCTCAGATGCTGCCTTTGTCCTCGGCTCTTAACACTAGTAACCAGAGACTCCATCCTGGGCGGGGAAGTGGGTGAAACACCCACTCCCAACTCCATGCTCCCTGCAACCAAGCCAAACACAACTCAGGATGGTGTCAGCTAACTGGGGAAGTGATGATGATTTAAGATCCAGAAGCTGGTCCTGGAAAACACTTCTAACATTGGCATATGAGTGAAGAAAAGTGGATTTATTCTCATGGGCATTCTCCACACTTTCCCCTTCTGTCCAACATATAAAGGAGCATAATAAAGTATTAAAATATTATGAAAAATACATATAATAAAACATTTCTTTGTGAATTGGCTATGACATAAGGGTAAAGAAATTTTAATGTATTAAATCAGAATTCTTGAGAATATCATCTTTAAAAACTAACAAAATTCTCTGTGAACAGTGGGAAAATTAGTAGTGATTTTCTTGTCCCATTGGTCTGCCTTTAAAATCTGTGCGAATGGTGATTTTTGTCAAAACAGGAAATGGGGCTACTGATAGATTTTCTAAGAATTTGAACCTATATTTAGTAAAAATCAGGCAAGTATTTAAAATACAACTCATTTAACAAACTGACTACCTTTCCAATGACTATACTAGGAAGTCAGACAAAGTAAACATAAATGACTCAGCCCATTTTGAGAAGCTTATACCTTTAGAACCTTTAAATTCTTAAGATTTAATTATGAAACTGAGTCATGCCACTTGTAACAACGATGGACCTTGACAATATTATGCTAAATGAAAGAAGTTATTCATACACAGATAAATATTATATGATCTCACTTAAACGTGGAATCTAAAACATGAAAAATCTGGAATTAATAGATACAAAAAACAGATTGGTGGTTGCTAGAGACATGGGCAAAATGGATGAAGGTGGTCAAAAGGTATGAACTTCCAGTCATAAAATGAGTAAGACCTGGAGATGCAATTACAGTGTGGAGACTACAGTTACTAATATTGCACTGTACGTTTGAAACTTGCCAAGACAGTAAATCTTAAAAGTTCTCTCTCTTTCTCTCTCTCCCACTCTCTCTCTCTCTCTATATATATATATATGTATATAGTATATATAATTATATATATATATATATTTTTTATAAAACCACACATGGTGTTAGATGTTAACTAGATTTTTTGTTGTCATCATTTCACAGTGTAGACATGTGGAATCATTGCTGTGCACCTGCAACAAATATAATGTTATTTATAAATTATCTCAATTTTTAAGTGATATCTGATTTACCCACTGAATAAGTATTGAGTTTAAAGTGAATTTACTTATGAAAATTCTGATTCTTTTCCTCTTGTGTTTTAGCCCACACCTCCCATCTACAATTTAACAGCCATGAATGTCCCAATTGCAGTATGGAGTGCTGACAATGACCTGTTGGCTGACCCTCAGGATGTTGACCTTCTGCTTTCAAAACTCTCTAATCTCATTTACCACAAGGAAATTCCAAATTACAATCACTTGGACTTTATCTGGGCAATGGATGCACCTCAAGAAGTTTACAATGAAATTGTTTCTTTGATGGCCGAAGACAAAAAGTAGTTCTGGATTTAGAGAATTTTTCATTTACTTTTTCCAAAATAGTTTCTTCTCGCTTACATGATTTCTGTACTGTTTGAAATGCAATGCTTCTTTCTGTAATGTTGACTTTCAAAATATATTAGCATCAACAAACTTTTCATTGGTCATTTTTAATTGAAAAAAAAAATGCTTTAAAATTATTTTTTCCCTTGGAAATGTATCTAGAAACTCTTGAGAGACCGTGAACTCAGAGAGGTGAAACTTCTCTTCCAACCCTCCCATTCAGGTTTCTTCTAAACTCCAGGTAGACAATGAGCCTTGAATCATGAGTGTTGCCAAGAGACAGTCCTGGGGTTGACTACTGATGCCTCTTCGGCACGCTTGGAGATTGAGTAGATTGTTTTCTATCATCTTCTGTTGCTAAAGCTTAGTCTCTTCATTTGTGCAGTGGGGCTATCACTTGCTCTTTTGACTGTTACACTCCATGAAAGGGCAAAGTAGACTGTAAGTTGACTTGAGGTCAGTTCACTTTCCCTTTCTAGGGAGAAAAAAACACAAGTAGGTTAGGAAGCAACTGGCAACCCGAGTTCAGGAAGTTGGGAGGTAAAGGATTTCTTACCCTCAATATTGTTGACATTTTGGGACAGATTTCTTTTTATTGTCCTGGGCATTCTGGGATATTTAGCACCATCCCTAGGCTCTACTGCCCAGATGCCTTGAATAGAGACCCTCCCTGAGTTGTGCCTCATACATACATCTTACTTTGCACCATCATATTGTTGCTCACATCCCCTTCCAAAATTTGGTCTAATTTATTTTGGGGTTACAAGTATATATTCATATTCTGTGTATAACTCACAGGAAGACCAATATATCTGAACTGTGTTGTGATCTAAAACTTATTAGATGTGATGCAATTCATATTTTTAAAAATCAAGATAATCTTAAATTAAAAGATACAATTATGTAAAGTTTAAAAATAAAATAAAATTTAAAAAAAAAAAAAAAAAAGATACTAAGCATTACCTAGTTTAATCCCTATCATTTTCCAAATGAGGATATTGAAGTTCATAAAGGTTGAGCACTTTAATAAAGGATATGTGATTGGCATTGTCAGAGCTGAAATCCACATATTCTAGTTCAAATACTCTTCTGCACAAAGTTAATTACACAGCTCTGTTGCATTTTCAAATTAAATATTTCTAGAGTTATCTAAGAGGGGAAATGGAGCAAGGTGATGCTTAGGATTTTATAAAGTATTACTCAGATTATTCTGGATATCTGAGTTACTAGGCTCTACATAGACATCTAGTAAGGGAAAAATGCCAGTTCAATGGGAGTTTTCTCTTCTAGTGTGAAAGAAGGTAGAAGTAGCTAAGTAGATGTTAGAAGGGAGGAGAAGGAATAGAGGCGAGAAAAAAGTAAAGAATGGAAAATAATGGAAGACACAGGAAAGGATTTGTGCTTTCACATGCAAAACTTTTTTACTTTGCTGTGTCTCAGCTGGTCATTTTTGCAGCCCCACTCAAAGAAGTCAGATCACAAAAGCCATGTATAATCTAAACAAAACAGGAAAAATTATTTAAAGTATACAAGGAGGATGCCACTCTAGAATTTCCTATATTGAAAATTTCCTATTTTGAAAATAGCACTTCAGATCAGATTCAGATCAGTTGCTCAGTCTTGTCCCACTCTTTGCAACCTCATGAATCGTAGCACGCCAGGCCTCCCTGTCCATCACCAACTCCCGGAGTTCACTCAGACTCATGTCCATCGAGTCAGTGATGCCATCCAGCCATCTCATCCTCTCTTGTCCCCTTCTCCTCCTGCCCCCAATCCCTCCCAGCATCAGAGTCTTTTCCAATGAATCAACTCTTCGCATGAGGTGGCCAAAATACTGGAGTTTCAGCTTTAGCATCATTCCTTCCAAAGAAATCCCAGGGCTGATCTCCTTTAGAATGGACTGGTTGGATCTCCTTGCAGTCCAAGGGACTCTCAGGAGTCTTCTCCAACACCACAGTTCAAAAGTATCAATTCTTTGGCACTCAACCTTCTTCACAGTCCAACTCTCACATCCATACATGACCACTGGAATAACCATAGCCTTGACTAGATGAACCTTTGTTGGCAAAGTAATGTCTCTGCTTTTGAATATGCTATCTAGGTTGGTCATAACTTTCCTTCCAAGGAGTAAGCGTCTTTTAATTTCATGGCTGCAGTCACTTAGGGAAACAAATTAAAATATAGATGAGGACTGTCTGCTTAGGTAATCCACCTTAAGTAGCTTTTAGATGGGTTGCTCATAATAACAGCGTATGCAAAACCTCATCAAAGATATTAAATTATAGCTGAAATAAACTATAAACAAGTCAACTATGTATAACAGGTTGGTAACATAGCAAGGTATACAGTAAATATGGATCTATATTTCAACCTCAGAGCATTGTGAGGATTTCTGTATTCATTTTAAACAACTATCTGTTGAACGTCTTCTCTCTGCCAGAGAGTTTAATATAATTAATGCATGATCCATGATCAGATCAGATCAGATCAGTCGCTCAGTCATGTCTGACTCTTTGCGACCCCATGAATCGCAGCACGCCAGGCCTTCTTGTCCATCACCAACTCCCAGAGTTCACTCAGACTCATGTCCATCGAGTCAGTGATGCCATCCAGCCATCTCATCCTCTGTCGTCCCCTTCTCCTCCTGCCCCCAATCCCTCCCAGCATCAGAGTCTTTTCCAATGAGCCAACTCTTCGCGTGAGGTGGCCAAAGTACTGGAGTTTAAGCTTTAGCATCATTCCTTCCAAAGAAATCCTAGGGCTGATCTCCTTCAGAATGGACTGGTTGGATCTCCTTGCAGTCCATGGGACTCTAAGGAGTCTTCTCCCCAACACCACAGTTCAAAAGCATCAATTCTTCGGCGCTCAGCCTTCTTCACAGTCCATCTCTCACATCCATACATGACCACAGGAAAAACCATAGCCTTGACTAGACGGACCTTTGTTGGCAAAGTGATGTCTCTGCTTTTGAATATGCTATCTAGGTTGGTCGTAACTTTCCTTCCAAGAAGTAAGCCTCTTTTAATTTCATGGCTGCAGTCACCATCTGTAGTGATTTTGGAGCCCAGAAAAATAAAGTCTGACACTGTTTCCACTGTTTCCCCATCTATTTCCCATGAAGTGATGGGATCAGATGCCATGATCTTCATTTTCTGAATGTTGAGCTTTAAGCCAACTTTTTCACTCTCCACTTTCATTTCCATCAAGAGGCTTTTGAGTTCCTCTTCACTTTCTGCCATAAGGGTGGTGTCATCTGCATATCTGAGGTTATTGATATTTCTCCTGGCAATCTTGATTCCAGCTTGTGTTTCTTCTAGTCCAGCATTTCTCATGATGTACTCTGCATAGAAGTTAAATAAACAGGGTGACAATATACAGCCTTGACGAACTCCTTTTCCTATTTGGAACCAGTCTGCTGTTCTGTGCCAGTTCTAACTGTTGCTTCCTGACCTGCATACAGATTTCTCAAGAGGCAGATCAGGTGGTCTGGTAGTCCCATCTCTTTCAGAATTTTCCACAATTTATTGTGATCCACAGTCAAAGGCTTTGGCATAGTCAATAAAGCAGAAAGAGATGTTTTTCTGGAACTGTCTTGCTTTTTCCATGATCCAGCGGATGTTGGCAATTTGATCTCTGGTTCCTCTGCCTTTTCTAAAACCAGCTTGAACATCAGGAAGTTCACAGTTCACATATTGCTGAAGCCTGGCTTGGAGAATTTTGAGCATTACTTTACTAGAGTGTGAGATGAGTGCAATTGTGCGGTAGTTTGAGCATTCTTTGGCATTGCCTTTCTTTGGGATTGGAATGAAAACTGACCTTTTCCAGTCCTGTGGCCACTGCTGAGTTTTCCAAATTTGCTGGCATATTGAGTGCAGCACTTTCACAGCATCATCTTTCAGGATTTGGAATAGCTCCACTGGAATTCCATCACCTCCACAAGCTTTGTTTGTAGTGATGCTCTCCAAGGCCCACTTGACTTCACATTCCAGGATGTCTGGCTCTAGGTCAGTGATCACACCATCATGATTATCTGGGTCGTGAAGATCTTTTTTGTACAGTTCTTCTGTGTATTCTTGCCATCCCTTCTTAATATCTTCTGCTTCTGTTAGGTCCATACCATTTCTGTCCTTCATCGAGCTCATCTTCGCATGAAATGTTCCTTTGGTATCTCTGGTTTTCTTGAAGAGATCCCTAGTCTTTCCCATTCTGTTGTTTTCCTCTATTTCTTTGTATTGATTGCTGGAGAAGGCTTTCTTATCTCTTCTTGCTATTCTTTGGAACTCTGCATTCAGCTGTTTATATCTTTCCTTTTTCCTTTATGACCCATTAACCATAGGTAATCCAAGCCTCTGCCCCAACCAGCAACGCTGAAGAAGCTGGACAGTTCTATGAAAACCTACAAGACCTTTTAGAACTAACACCCAAAAAAGATGTCCTTTTCATTATAGGGACTGGAATGCAAAAGTAGGAAGTCAAGAAACACCTGGGGTAATAGGCAAATCTGGCCTTGGAGTACAGAATGAAGCAGGGCAAAGGCTAATAGAGTTTTGCCAAGAGAACGCACTGGTCATAGCAAACTCCCTCTTCCAGCAACACAAAAGAAGACTTTATACATGGACATCACCAGATGGTCAACACCGAAATCAGACTGATTATATTCTTTGCAGTCAAAGATGGAGAAGCTCTATACAGTCAGCAAAAACAAGACCAGGAGCTGACTGTGACTCAGATCATGAACTCCTTACTGCCAAATTCAGACTTAAATTGAAGAAAGTAGGGAAAACCACTAGACCATTCAGGAATGACCTAAATCAAATACCCTTATGATTATACAGTGAAAGTGAAAATAGATTTAAGGGACTAGATCTGATAGACAGAGTGCCTGATGAACTATGGATGGAGGTTCGTGACATTGTACAGGAGACAGGCAGCCTGACCATCCCCATGGAAAAGAAATGCAAAAAAGCAAAATGGCTGTCTGAGGAGGCCTTACAAATAGCTGTGAAAAGAAGAGAAATGAAAAGCAAAGGAGAAAAGGAAAGATATAAGCATCTGAATGCAGAGTTCCAAAGAATAGCAAGGAGAAATAAGAAAGCCTTCCTCAGTGATCAATGCAAAAAAATAGAGGAAAACAACAGAATGGGAAAGACTAGAGATCTCTTCAAGAAAATTAGAGATACCAAGGGAACATTTCATGCAAAGATGGGCTCAATAAAGCACAGAAATGGTATGGACCTAACAGAAGCAGAAGATATTAAGAAGAGGTGGCAAGAATATACAGAAGAACTGTACAAAAAAGATCTTCATGACCCAGATAATCATGACGGTGTGATCATTCACCTAGAGCCAGACATCCTGGAATGTGAAGCATCACTACTGGAGCCGATTTTACAGAGTGAGTAAGCCAGAAAGAAAAACACCAATACAGTATACTAACGCATATATACGCAATTTAGAAAGATGGTAACAATAACCCTGTATGTGAGACAGCAAAAGAGACACAGATGTATAGAACAGTCTTTTGGACTCTGTGGGAGAGGGAGGGGGGGATGATTTCGGAGAATGGCATTGAAACATGTATAATATCATATAAGAAACAAATCACCAGTCCAGGTTTGATGCAGGATACAGGAAGCTTGGAGCTGGTGTACTGGGATGACCCAGAGGGATGGTATGGGGAGGGAGGTGGGAGGGGGGTTCAGGATTGGGAACACGTGTGCACCCGTGGCAGAGTCATGTTGATGTATGGCATAACCAATACAATATTGTAAAGTAAAAAAAAAAATAAATAAATATACCACTTGTTCAAAAAAAATCTTTTAAAAAAATAAAAAGAAAGGGAAGCATCACTACGAACAAAGCTAGTGGACGTGATGGAATTCCAGTGGAGCTATTCCAAATCCTAAAAGATGATGCTGTGAAAGTGCTGCACTCAATATGCCAGCAAATTTAGAAAACTCAACAGTGGCCACAGGACTGGAAAAGGTCAGTTTTCATTCCAATCCCAAAGAAAGGCAATGCCAAAGAATGCTCAAACTACCACACAATTGCAGTCATCTCACACACTAGTAAAGTAATGCTCAAAATTCTCCAAGCCAGGCTTCAGCAATATGTGAACCGTGAACTTCATGATGTTCAAGCTGGTTTTAGAAAAGGCAGAGGAACCAGAGATCAAATTGCCAACATCTGCTGGATCATGGAAAAAGCAAGACAGTTCCAGAAAAACACATATTTCTGCTTTATTGACTATGCCAAAGCCTTTGCCTTTGTGGATCACAAGAAACTGTGGAAAATTCTGAAAGAGATGGGAATACCCGACCACCTGACCTGCCTCTTGAGTAACCTGTATGCAGGTCAGGAAGCAACAGTTAGAAATGGCACAGAACAGCAGACTGGTTCCAAATAGGAAAAGGAGTTCGTCAAGGCTGTATATTGTCACCCTGCTTATTTAACTTATATGCAGTGTGTATCATGAGGAATGCTGGGCTGGAAGAAGCACAAGCTGGAATCAAGATTGCTTGGAGAAATATCAATAACCTCAGATATGCAGATGACACCACCCTTATGGCAGATAGTGAAGAGGAACTAAAAAGCCTCTTGATTAAAGTGAAAGAGAAGAATTAAAAAGTTGGCTTAAAGTTAAACATTCAGAAAAATAAGATCATGGCATCTGGTCCCATCACTTCGTGGGAAATAGATGGGGAAACAGTGGAAACAGGGTCAGACTTTATTTTGGGGGCTCCAAAATCACTGCAGATGGTGATTGCAGCCATGAAATTAAAAGATGCTTACTCCTTGGAAGGAAAGTTATGACCAACCTAGACAGCATATTAAAAAGCAGAGACATTACTTTGCCAAAAGAGGTCTGTCTAGTCAAGGCTATGGTTTCTTCTGTAGTCATGTATGGATGTGAGAGTTGGACTGTGAAGAAGGCTGAGCACTGAAGAATTGCTGCTTCTGAACTGTGGTGTTGGAGAAAACTCTTGAGGGTCCCTTGGACTGCAAGGAGATCCAAACAGTCCATCCTAAAAGAGATCAGTCCTGGGTGTTCACTGGGAGGGCTGATGCTGAAGCTGAAACTCCAATATTTTGGCCACATCATGCAAAGAGTTGACTCACTGGAAAAGACCCTGATGCTAGGAGGGATTGGGGACAGGAGGAGAAGAAGACAATGGAGCATGAGATGGCAGATGGCATCACCGACTCGATGGATGGGAGTTTGAGTGAGCTCCAGGAGTTGGTGATGGACAGGGAGGCCTGGTGTGCTGCGATTCATGGGGTCACAAAGACTTGGACACGACTGAGCAACTGAACTGAACTGACTGAATATGACCTGTTATTACTTTTATAACTCCAAACAAAATCTTGGCTTTAAGCTGGACTAACCTACTTAGTGAGAAGTTCATAGAACCGTCAACATTATATGTACTGTCTACTGAACAGCAGGCCTCATGACCTTCATACTTCTCTTGATCCTCAAGACCTACAGGGATAATGTGAAGGCAGACCTAGATAAACGCTGGACATAGTGTCTCTATGTCACAGTGAGGATTCCTATGCTTAGGAAACCCCCAAACTTATGGGGGGAGGCAGCGAGTATACCTATCTCCCTGCCCCCAAGAGAGATATTTTCTTTATCATGTTGGTCAAGAACCAACCTGCCTTCTACCTTGGAGAGAGCTATTACAGCTATCTTTCAAAGCTCCTGGCTATACAAACATCCTTGAAAAAAAAAAAAAAAAAGTCTAGGAAAAAACTAATCTGAGAAGTGCAGAAATATCCTGGAAAATATTCTTTCAGTGTCAACCTTTAGCATATATCAGAATCAATTGAAAGGCTTTACAAACACAAATTGCCAGGACTAACCCCCAGTGTTTCTGACTGGGGTCTGGGATGAGTCTAAAAATTTCTTTTTCTAACAATTTCCCAGGTGACACTGATGCGGCTAGTCAGAAATACTTGAGAATCTCTGTTCTATGTCTATTAAAAAGATGACATTTTGTCGTGTTGCTTGTTGTTGTTGATTCACTTTCCTTTGGCTATGCTTGAAAATCGGAAACTCACATTTCTAAACTACCTACATCTATTGTAATCTATTCATTGAATCTGATATGTAATGTTATCTCTCAGTTCAGTTCAGTTGCTCAATCTTTGTGACCCCATATACTGCACCACACCAGGCCTCCCTGTCCATCACCAACTCCTAAAGTTTACTCAACCTCAATCCATTGAGTTGGTGACGCCATACAACCATCTCATCTTCTGTTGTCCCCTTCTCCTCCTGCCTTCAATCTTTCCCAGCATCAGGGTCTTTTCAAATGAGTCAGCTCTTCACATCAAGTAGCCAAAGGATTGGTGTTTCAGCTTCAGCATCAGTCCTTCCAATGAACACTCAGGACTGATCTCCTTTAGGATTGCCTGGTTGGATCTCCTTGCAGTCCAAGGGACTCTCAGGAGTCTTCTCCAACACCACAGTTCAAAAGCATCAGTTCTTCGGTGCGCAGCTTTCTTTATACTCCAACTCTCACATCCATACATGACTACTGGAAAATCATAGCTTTGAATAAATGGACCCCTTTGTTGGCCAAGTAATGTCTCTGCTTTTTAATATGCTAAGTTGGTGATGATTTTTTCTTCCAAGGAGCAAGCGTCTTTTAATAACATGGCTGCAGTCACCAACTACAGTGATTTTGGAGCCCCCCAGAATAAAATCTGTTTCTGTTTCCACTCTTTCCCCATCTGTTTCCATGAAGTGATGAGACCAGATGCCATGATCTTAGTTTTCTGAATGTTGAGCTTGAAGCCAACTTTTTCAGTCTCCTCTTTCACTTTCATCAAGAGGTTCTTTAGTTTTTTTTTTTTTTTTTTAACTTTCTGCCATAAGGGTGGTGTCATCTGCATATCTGAGGTTATTGATACTTCTCCCAGCAAATTTGATTCCAGCTTGTGCTTCATCCAGCCCAGCATTTCGCATGTTGTACTCTGCATATAATTTAAATAAACAGGGTGACAATATACAGCCTTGATGTACTCCTTTCCCTATTTGGAACCACTCTGTTGTTCCATGTCTAGTTCTAACTCTTGCTTCCTGACCTGCATACACTCAGGAGGCAGATCAGGTGGTCTGGTATTCCCATCTCTTTATGAATTTTCCACAGTTTCTTATGATCCACACAGTCAAAGGCTTTGACATAGTCAATAAACAGAAATAGATGTTTTTCTGGAACTCTGTTGCTTTTCCTACTATCGAAAGATGTTGGCAGTTTGATCTCTGGTTCCTCTGCCTTTTCTAAATCCACCTTGAAGATCTGGAAGTTCACAGTTCATGTACTATTGAAGCCTGACTTGGAGAATTTTGAGCATTACTTTGCTAGCTTGTGAGATGACTGCAATTGTGTGGTAGCTTGAGCATTCTTGGACTTCCCTGGTGGCTCAGGTGGTAAAGTGTCTGTCTACAATGTGAGAGACCTGGGTTCAATCCCTGGGTTGGGAAGATTCCCTGGAGAAGGAAATGGCAACCCACTCCAGTACTCTTGCCTTGAAAATCCCATGGATAGAGGAGCTTGGTGCAGGCTACTATCCGTGGGGTCGCAAAGAGTTGGGCACGACTGAGCGACTTCACTTTCACTTTCACTTTGAGCATTCTTTGGCATTGCCTTTCTTTGGTATTGGAATGAAAACTGAATTTTTCCGGTCCTGTGCTGAGGTTCTCCTAATTTTCTGGCATATTGAATGCAGCACTTTCACAGCATCATCTTTTAGGGTTTGAAATAGCTCCACTGGAATTCCACCACCTCCACTAGCTTTTTTCATAGAGATGCTTGCTAAGGCCCACTTGCCTTCAAATTTCAGGATGTCTGGCTCTAAGTGAGTGATCACACCATCTTGATTTTCTGGATCATGAAGATATTTTTTGTATAGTTCTTCTGTGTATTCTTGCCACCTCTTCTTAATATCTTCTGCTTCTGTTAGGTCCATACCATTTCTGTCTTTCATTGTGCCCATCTTTGCATGAAATGTTCCCTTGTTAGCTCTAATTTTCTTAAAGAGATCTCTAGTATTTCCCATTCTATTGTTTTCCTCTATTTCTTTGCCTTGAACACTGAGAAAGGCTTTGTTATCTCTCCCTGCTATTCTTTGGAACTCTGCTTTCAAATGGGTATATGTTTCCTTTTCTCCTTTGCTTTTCATTTCTCTTCTTTTCTCAGCTATTTGTAAGGCCTCCTCAGACAACCATTTTGCCTTTTTGCATTTCTTTTTCTTGGAGATGGTCTTGATCCCTGCCTCCTGTACAATGTCATGAACCTCCGTCCATAGTTCTTCAGGCACTCTGTCTCTCAGATCTAATCCCTTGAGTCTATTTCTCACTTCCACTGTATAATTGTAAGGGATTTGTTTAGGTTATACCTAATGGTTTTCCTTACTTTCTTCAATTTCAGTCTGAATTTGGCAGTAAGGCATTCATGATCTGAGCCACCATCAGCTCTCGGTCTTGTTTTTGCTGACTGTATAGAGCTTCTCCATCTTTGACTGCAAAGAATATAATCAATATTTTTTTGGTATTGATCATCTGTTGATGTCATGTGTAGAGTCTTCTCTTGTGTTGTTGGAAGAGGGTGTTTGCATGACCAGTGTGTTCTCTTGGCAAAATTCTATTAGCCTTTGCCCTGCTTCATTCTGTACTCCAAGGCCAAATTTGCCTGTTTCTCCATGTGTTTCTTGACTTCCTACTTTTGCATTCCAGTCCCCTATAATGAAAAGGACATCTTTTGGGGACGTTAGTTCTAAAAAGTCTTGTAGGTCTTCACAGAACCGTTCAACTTTAGCTTCTTCAGCATTACTGGTGGGGGCATAGATTCGGATTACTGTGATATTGAATGGTTTGCCTTGGAAACGAACAGAAATCATGCTGTCATATTTGAAACTGCATCCAAGTACTGCATTTCAGACTCTATTGTTGACTCTGATGGCTACTCCATTTCTTCTAAGGGATTCTTCTCCACAGTAGTAGATGTAATGGTCATCTGAGTTAAATTTCCCCATTCCAGTCCATTTTGGTTCACTGATTCCTAAAATGTCAATGTTCACTCTTGCCATCTCCTATTTGACCACTTCCAATTTGCCTTGATTCATGGACCTAACATTCCATGTTTCTATGCAGTTTTGCTCTTTTTGGCATTGGACTTTACTTCCATCAAGAGTCACATCCACAACTCAGTGTTGTTTTTGCATTGTCTCTGTCTCTTCAATCTTTCTGGAGTTATTTCTCCACTAATCTCCAGCAGCATATTGGGCACCTACTGACCTGGGGAGTTAATCTTTCAGTGTCCTATCTTTTTGTCTTTTCATACTGTTCATGGGATTCTCAAGGCAAGAATACTGAAGTGGTTTGCCATTCCCTTCTCCAGTGGACCATGTTTTGTCAGAACTCTCCATCATGACCTGTCTATCTTGGGTGGCCCTACCCGGCATGGCTCACAGTTTCATCGAGTTAGACAAGGCTGTGGTCCATGTGATCAGATTGGTTAGCTTTTCCTCTTAAATCAGGTCATACACATTTTGTCGATTGATCCTGCTTATTCTCATTGCGGCTTCCCAGGAGGCGCTAGTGGTAGAATCCACCTGCTAGTACAGGAAATGTAAGAGATGCAGGTTTGATCTCTGAGTCCGTAAGATCCCCTGGAAGAGAGCAAGGCAATCCACTCCAGTGTTCCTGCCTGGAGAATCCCGTGGACAGATGAGCCTGGCAGGCTCATAAGGTCTCAAAGAATCGGACATGACTGAAGCGACTTAGCACATACACACACATGAGCATTCTCATTTTATGTAGTAATTTGAAGAGGAAAAGTTAAATTTGTACATAACCTCCTGCTCATCTGCCTCTGTAACTCAGCTTGCTTTTTGCAAAGTCTGGATCATGTAGGTCACGTAGTCTCAGAAAGTGGGGACTTACAATACTAGGAACTGGAACTTATCTCACTCATCCTAGTCCTACTGTTTGCAATTGCCAGGCCCCTGCAAACCTGCTTAATCATGCCTGTCTGTGTAGAGGTCAGGCATCTCCCTCCCCATCTTGACTGCGGGTCCCACACGCTCGAAACCGCTTAGTTTAAACCAGCCTATTAACAGCTAGTGTTGCCCACTATAGTATGTCTATAAAAACTCTGAAACCCCTTTCTTTGGGGCTCAAAGCTTGGAGTGTTAACTACTCTGGGCCTGCCAGCGTAATAAACCTGAGTTCTCCAATTCTCCAAGGGTGGAGCTTGGTTTCTCGATTACTGGTTTCTGCAACATATTAAGACCCTGTGTAAAAATTGTGGAAAACTTATCTCAAAAAATAGGAATTGAGTCCGAGAGAAGTTCACAAAACGTAAGATAGGGAAAACAAGCACTTTGCTTAGTTCTTTATAATGGCATCACAATTCCCACAAAAATATTACAAACCTGACATTATAGCAATTTTAAGAAGTAGGATGATGAGGATAAATTCCTTATGCAAAATCTCACAGAAAATAGTGGAAAGAAAATTTTAACTCAATTCTGTCTGACTTGAAAACCCATGTTTGCTTAATATTCCACAGCACCAATTCCATGCCTCAGATCAAGTCCTAATACAAAAAAATCTTTCATATGATAGCATGCAAAACTACATTTTTACCTCTTTTATGGCTCTTACCACTTTCCTTTGTGCAGGATGTATGTTTGATGTATTTTAATCATGTCTGTGTATATAAAGTCTGTAAACTCAGGGAACCCAGTTTGTTTCTTTTTATATCTTCTTTTATGTGTGGCACAGGCAGACACATAGGAGCTTTTGTTTAATAATTGAAGCTTATTACCATGTGTGTCTGTAATTAATGCCTTTACTAATTTTGTATAACAAAGAATTGAACAAGATTTTCTCCGTGTGCCTACCGTCCATTTCTTTAATATGCCAGATTGCCTTAAAATCACATGTAAATAGCAAACACTTGGAACTGGCTTAATCATTAAAATACTGTTTCCAAAAATTAATGCAAAACTCACAATTCTCTAAATTTTATCTGCTTCATTTCTTATTAGTTATTTTTTAAAAGCTTTTATTTTTGAAGTTTTCACATGCTTAAATTGAGAATCTAATATGGTCCCCAAATATCTACCGTCCAGCATAAAAAATTATTACCCATAGCCGAGTTTGCTGTATTTATATCCCACCGCACCAGCAATAGATTGTTTTAAAGCAAACTTCCAGACATCATATCATTTCGTCTGGAAATAAAGACAATTTAAAAATACAACCACAATATAAACATCACACCTAGACACCAAACAGATCAAAAAGTCCTCAATATTATCAAATATCCAGGCAATGTTCACATTTCCATGATTGTCTCATAAATGTGTTTTTTACAATTAGTTTGTCCTAATCAGGACATAAACAAACACTTCCATATGTTGTATTTTGTTTATAAATTATCTCAAGACTCTATATATTCCAGTTCTTCCTGTTTTCTCATTTCTTTCTTGCCATATATTTATTCTTCAGTCCCATATATTATACCATATAGTTTTCAATTCCAGTAATACAGTCTATCCTTGAGAACACTTTATATTAATTCTCTTTTTTTAAACCAAGTGCAATTCTTTTCCTCTAAAACAATAAAGGTATAACTGATTTACAATCCTGTTTTGCTTTTTAATGTTTCTATTTTTACCCCTAAATGGCCACATAAACTCAATCTAGGAAAGGAAATAAAGGAAAAGTAACTCAGTTGTGTCAGACTCTTTGCAACCTCATGGACTGTAACCTGCCAGGCTCCTCTGTCCATGAGATTTTCCAGGCAAGAATACTGGAGTGGGCTGCCATTTCCTTCTCCAACGCTCAATCTAAAGAAGTGATATATTCCTATTAGAATTACACTCCCTAATCCATTTTAATCATCTTTTCCTACCATATAACTACAGTAGTATCAGGATCCCATCTTTAACTTCACCTTATTTAATGCTTAGTTTTTTTTATTTCATCTGACATAATGAGGCTTTCACAATTTCTACCTCTGAATTTAACCAATAGAAGCTTAATATCTCAATCAGAATCAAGTTTATTTCTGAATTTCTTTTTAAAAAAATGTTTATCATGACACGACAGACCTGTGATATTAATAATATCCTTACACAATCATACCTCAGAGATATTGCAGTTTGGTTCCAGACAACTGCAATGAAGCACTATTGTGATTCAGCCACTAAGTCATGTCCAAATCTTTGTGACCCCATGAACTGCAGCATGCCATCACTGTCTCCCAGAGTTTACTCAAATTCATGTCCATCAAGTCAGTGTTATCTAACCATCTCATCCTTTGCCACCCCCTTCTCCTTCTGCTCTCAATCTTTCCCAGCATCAGGGTCTTTTCTAATGAGTTGGTTCTTATTATCAGGTGTTCAAAGTATTGGAGCTTCACCTTCAACATCAGTCCTTCCAATGAATATTCAGGGTTGATTTCCTTTAGATTGACTGGTTTGATTTCCTTGTTGTCCAAGAGACTCTCAAGAGTCTTCTCCAGCACCACAGTTCAACAGTGTCAGTTCTTCAGAGCTCAGACTTCTTTATGGCCCAACTCTCACATACATACAGGACTACCAGAAAAAAGCATAGCTTTGACTAGAGGGACTTTTGTCGGCAAAGTGATGTCTCTGCTTTTTAATATGCTGTCTAGGTTTGTTATAGCTTTTCTTCCAAGGAGCAACCATCTTTTCATTTCATGGCTACAATCACTGTCCACAATGATTTTGAGACCCAAAAAAATAAAATCTGTCACTGTTTCTGTTTTTTTCCCCTTCTATTTGCCCATGAAGTGATAGGACTGAATGCCATGATCTCGGATTTTTGAATGTTGAGCTTCAAGCCAGCTTTTTCACTCTGTTGTTTCATGAACCTCATCAAGAGGCTGTTTAGTTCCTCTTCACTTTCTGCAATAAAGTGAACATCACAATAAAGTGAATCAGGTATTTTTTTGTTTACCACAACATATAAAAGTTATATTTATACTATACTGTAATCTACTACAGTGCAATAAAATAATAAAATAATATCTAAAAGATACTAAAATAAAAGAATATCTTAAAAAGTACATGCTTTAATTTTAAAAATACATTACTGCTTAAAAAAAAATGCTAACCATCATCTGACAATGCAAAATTGCCAAAAACCTTCAATTTGTAAAACAAAACAAACAAACAAAAAAAATTCCACCATATCTGAAAAGCACAGTCAAGCCAAGTACAGTAAAACAAGATATGCCTGTATATGATTTAAAAATAAACAATGGACTCAAAATGGAATTAACTGTGCTAAGCTCCTTGTCTGCAAGGACAATTTAATTGCAATGGTAACTTCACGAAGGAATGATACCTTTAACCAGACAGTCTGGAATTTCCTGGCCAGCATTAAAGAAGCAATCCACCTGATAGATCTCTGCCTTCACCCAAAGGAAGTGATCTTGCCTGAAATAATCCTTTCTTCTGTTTATGACTTTCTTATCCCAATCTCTTTCTGCCTTTAAAAACCATTTCTTTTCTGCTACTCTTTGGAACTTCTATTTCCTAGATGAGATGCTGCTCAATTCATGAATTGTTGAATAAAGCCAATTAAATCTTCAAATTTACTTATTTGAATTTGTTTGTTTTTTTTTTTAACAAATTTGGTTAAACACAGACGTGACACCTACAAACCCTTTGAGCTCTTTGTCTTTCTCACCATTTCTAAGGGCCCTAGATAAGTTCCTCTCATTTCTGAGGTCCAGGATCTTTGTATGGAGTTTCTGATATAATCTACTTTTCAACACAGGGCAAGTCAGCTTGAGCTGGTAAATAGTTCTGATTGGAGCAAAGCCTCTATCTTTTACTTCAGATCACAATTGTCATTAATCAATGAAAACTCTTAACCTTTGATTTTGTCCCAAGATCCACTTGGGAACTGTTAGTGGCATTTCCCAGTTCCCCTTTAACGTAGAGCCGCCAGTTCTCAGTCCCCAGTCCATCTTCTCTGCATTCCGAGGTTCCATGATGGGAGGTGTTGGTGGTGCACCCAGGGCCTTCTCTTGGCCAGGATGCAGCAGCATCTCTTGTTAACTGCCTGGATATATTAAAATGCACATGTTTGCTTTCTTTTGTATATATAATGGTTACTACCAATGGGAATCTTAAAAGTCAAAAAGTGGTGGGCATGGATTGAGTATTGCACTTACCACCTAATCTAAAGACTTCCATGTTAGGATATATTGGTCATAGATTGGGTTCAATTGACACTAGGTAGCTCACCAACCTCAAGAAAAGTTTTGTGTAACGGGGTACACTGTAAAACACAACACAATTCCCAATCCAGTAGCACATACCTTTTAAGTATTAGTTTGGCTCCAACAGCCCCCAAAACTTTGCTAAAATAGACAAATAAATAGGTTTCAGTTCAGTTCAGTCCCTCAGTCATGTCTGACTCTTTGTGACCCCATGGACTGCAGCACGCCAGGCCTCCCTGTCCATAACCAACTCCCACAGTTTACCTAAACTCATGTCCATTGAGTAAGTGATGCCATCCAACCATCTCATCCTCTGTCATCCCCTTCTCCTGCCTTCAATCTTTCCCAGAATCAGGGTCTTTTCAAATGAGTCAGTTCTTCACATCAGGTGGCAAAAGGATTGGCGTTTCAGCTTCAGCATCAGTCCTTCCAATGAATATTCAGGACTGATTTCCTTTAGGATGGACTGGTTGGATCTCCTTGCAGTCCAAGGAACTCGCAAGAGTCTTCTTCAACACCACAATTCAAATGCATCAATTCTTTGGCGCTCAGCTTTCTTCACAGTCCAACTCTCACTTCTGTACATGACTACTGGAAAAACCATAGCCTTGACTAGACAGACCTTTATTGACAAAGTAATGTCTCTGCTTTTTAATGTGCTGTCTAGGTTGGTCATAATTTTCCTTCCAAGGAGAAAGAGTCTTTTAATTTCATGGCTGCAGTCACCATCTGCAGTGATTTTGGAGCCCCAAAAATAAAGTCTACCACTGTTTCCACTATTATCCCATCTATTTGCCATGAAATGATGGAACCAGATGCCATGATCTTAGTTTAAATAAATATGGAACCTTTGAATTCTCAAGAGTTAACCAAGCCACCAGCACACCTATCTATTTTATTTCCAAGAACTGTGGTCTTAGAAGATACAAATGTCTATGAATGTGACAAAATCCTACTCAAAACAAGTAGATTTAGACAAGATTACTGTTTTGTTTCCTCAGAACTTAGCTTGGTAAGCACCAGGTTGGGAGCCCCCAGATATGACCAGACAGAAATATGAGTTTACCTTGATTGCAGCTAAGATCCTACTGAATTACAGGCAGTCCTCAGGGAAATTACCATGGCCATAATGAGAAACATTCTAATTAAATAAGATCATTTAAAAAGCATGCTTGAAAATAGGATCCTGAAAGTAAACAAAATGAGATTCTTCAGTATTGAAATTGCTTCCTTAAAAAATTTATTGGAAATGCTAAAGAAAATTAAAGACACACACAAAAAACTCAAAAGACAGTAGGTGTTGTGATTGCTACTGCTCTCTTCTACCACCTTTTATTTGAGTACTCATTCTAGTCATTCTCTGTCTTGTCTTTCCATTCTAGAGAGACTGCTGCTGCTGCTGCTAAGTCGCTTCATTCGTGTCCGACTCTGTGCGACCCCATAGACGGCAGCCCACCAGGGCTGCCAGGATCCCCGTCCCTGGGATTCTCCAGGCAAGAACACTGGAGTGGGTTGCCATTTCCTTCTCCAATGCATGAAAGTGAAAAGTGAAAGTGAAGTCGCTCAGTCGTGTCCGACTCTTAGCAACCGCATGGACTGCAGCCTACCACGCTCCTCCATCCATGGGATTTTCCAGGCAAAAGTACTGGAGTGGGTTGCCATTGCCTTCTCCATCTAAAGAGACTACAAGACTGTAAACTAAACGTCGCTTAGTTACCTTATGGTTACCCTTATGTGGTTGTAATTCAGTCACTAAGCCATGTCCAACTCTTTTTGACCCCATGGACTGGGACGCCAGGCTCCCCTGTCCTTCACTATCTCCTGGAGTTTGCTCAAATTCATGTCCATTGATTGGGTTACCCTTATATCTACCCTTAAAGGACAGCTCCTGTATGGAGCCCTCCCAGGGTCAATGGGACTCTGAGAGATTTTCTAGTAAACTGCTATGTTATTTCCTTAAACAGCCAAGAGAAAACTAAAATTAATTTTTAAAAGAAAGGTTTTAAAAATTAATTTTAGTTTTCTCTTGGCTGTTTAAGGAAATAACATAGAAAACATGTGTAATATATAAAAAATTAAAAAAATAAAATATTCCTAAAAAAAATAAAACTAATTTTCATCCAAATTAAAAAAAAGAAAACCTTTCCAAACTCTGATAGATATCTAAGCTACAGATAGGATCCTGGGAATACTAGAACTGGCAAAGGGTGAGAATTCTTACCAAAGTGAGTTGGCCCAGATCCTTCTATAGTACTAACGTAGAAGACGGAAAATAATATAGCTTTTGCACCCTTATTGGGAATATCACTTGAGTTCAAGAAGTTGCTCAGTACTGCAGAAATGTTTATTGTTTTTCCCAGCTGAGAACTGAAAGATATTTAAAAGAATTTTTTTTTAAGTTTTTAAGCCTTTTCCCATAAGCTAAAATGAACCTATTTTACTATTGCAAAAATATTGCAATTCGCTTAAGGCTCAAGTGATGGTTAGCACTTTTTAGCAACGAAAGACTTCACAATTTAGGTATGTACAGTATTGTTTTAGACATAATGCTATTGCACAATTAATAGACTATAGTATTGTGTAAACATAACTTTTATATGCACTGGGAAAGCAAATAAAGTCATGTGACTCAGTTTATTGTGATATTCACTTTATTGCAGT
This sequence comes from Bos taurus, assembly GCF_002263795.3. NCBI lineage: Eukaryota > Metazoa > Chordata > Mammalia > Artiodactyla > Bovidae > Bos > Bos taurus. The sequence goes on from NC_037353.1 coordinate 10,374,787, forward strand.
GACCTGGAACTGAACCTGAAATATCTCTGAGGTAGGCCTGCAAATAAGTCTATAATCAGAAAGCCTTCCTTGACTCTTGAAAGTATTGGGGATATATAAAACAATAGCTGCCCAACAAAAATCCTTAGACTCACTGGAAAAGTTGTTCTTATAATACAATAGGAATAGTAATATGTGGAGAACTTGTTGTTTAGGGGCTAAGTTGTGTCCAACTCTTTTGTGACCCCATAGATTGTAGCCCACCAGGTTCCTTTGTCCACAGGGTTTCCCAAGCAAGAGTACTGGAGTGGGTTGCCATTTCCTTCTCCAGGGGATCTTCCAGACCCAGAGATCGAACCTGTGTCTCCAACATTGGCAGGTGGATTCTTCATCACTGAGCCATTTGGGAAGCCCTGTAATATGATAACCCTGAATTATCCTTTAGCTGAGCAAAGGGTTATCTATGCTGTGATCAACACCATGTACTGCACTTGGATTGGTGCCTCTGGGGACATTGAAATTCAGTTACATAAGATCACTGAGCAGCCACCTGGCTTAAAATGATTATTCCCTCAGTGGGATCTTTCTTTGACTTATTTGATTTTGATTGGTTTGGGTCTCACCAACTATGGCTTCGAAGCACACTCCAGACATTGAGAATTATCCTGCTTATAACAATCATGGTAATTCTGCTGGTGCCTTGTATTCTCTCAAGGACTTTAAATGCATGTTCCAGATACTGCATGCATAAGCCCAAGCATATGATCTCCTTAAGACAGGAACATCAAAAATAGAATAAAGGGAATGATCAAATGGAAAAAAAAAAAAAAAAAGAGCGAACCTGAAATTGTGACCTATGACTACAAGAGAGGCTCAACAGAAACTTCAGTACCTGTCAGTATCACACTGAGAATCAGCAAAAACTGGGCGAACTCCAGAGCAGTAGCTGCCAGCGGCTCTAGTGCCTTAAATTTTGATCACATCTCTGAACTAATCTGAGGATCTGATCAAAAGTGGGGAAGTGTTTTAGTTTGTTTTGTTTTAATGCTCAAAATGAAGTCACTTGCGCCAAATTCTATGTCAAGAAACCAAGACTTAATTGCAGTTTCAACCTTTTCCAGGAATATGAAATTTAACCAGTCAATCTGGAATTACACAGCCCAGCAGTAAGGAGGCAACCGACGTGATAGACCCCTGTCTTCCCCTACAGGGAAGTGAGCTTTCCTGAAATAATCCTTTCCCTTGTTTATGACTTTCTTGTCCCACTCCCTTTCTGCCCTTAAAAATCTTTCCCAGCCTGTAGCTCTTTGGAATTCCTTTCTGTTTAGGGAAAATGATGCTGATTCATAAATCATTGAATAAACCCAATTAGATCTTTGAATTTACTCAGTTAAATTTTGTTTTTTGACAATTTAAGAATATATTGCCATTACTTGAATTTTCACCCTCCTATCAAAATATCAAGGTGTGCTTTCAGGAATAATTAGGATTAATGAGGAGGCTTTTCTTCCTGGACATATTTGGTTACTTGTTTACCCAGGTCAGAACTTTATTTCATTTACATCACATGCATGCATGCATGTATGCTAAGTCACTTCAATTGTGTCTAACTCTTTGTGACCCCATGGACTGTAACCTGCCAGGCTCCTCTGTCCATGGAATTCTCCAGGCAAGAATACTGAAGTGGGTTGCCAGGCCCTTCTCCAGGGGATCTTCCCCATTCAGGGATTGAAACCTAGTCTCTTATCTCCTGCTTTGCAGGTTGGTTCTTTGCCACTGGTGCCACTTGGAAAGTCCCTTATATCACCTGTGAGCAAACTATTCTTAATAACAATTAAAAGCTCTTTCTGGAGTCTGTTTTATATCCATTGAATAAACAGCATGGTGGAATAAGAAAGGCAAATCTTTCCAGAGAAGCCGTGATCATCAAGGACACAGGCAGGTGGTTGATAACACCTGTCACTTGTTCTGCAAGTGCTGCAAGATTCCAGTACCAAGTCATTCATGTGTTTTCAAATTATTAAGGCAAGTGTCCTCAATCAAAAGTATATCCTGGACCCTAGTCATACATGATCCAAGGTATAGCTCTTCCTGTATTTTATTTTATTTTATTTTTCTTCCTGTATTTTTAAGTTGAAGTCAATGCATAACACAATTAGGGAAATACCTTTAGGCTGATTTAACTGCACTTTAGTCTGAAGTTATTGAGCCAAACAGCACAGCCAAATATTTGAGCTCTTAACAGAAGAATTTTAAACATTAAACTATTTTCAAACACTAATCTTAAAGTCTTGGTTAGTTTGTACAGAGGAAATAAACATAGGCTCAAGAGAAGATCTTTTCCCCCCACAGTTTATGCCATATTTTTTTTTCTTTATTGCAAGACAGAATATTAGAACATATGCTTTAGAGTTGGGTCTAAATACAGATTTCAATTTATGACTAATAGTGTTGAAAGGGAGCAAATTGTGTCACCCTAAGACATGCCTCTTTGGCATAATGATTATTTTAGTCTGATTATTTTTTTAATTTAAATTTATTTATTTTAGTTGGAGGCCAATTACTTCACAATATTGTATTCATTTTGCCATACATCAACATGAATCCGATTATTTTTTAAGAAACAGCACACAGAGGAAAGGCTCTAATTGAGTACAAATTAGAAGTGACTTAGCAGCAGCAGCAGCAGCAGCATTTTGTGAGAGACACAAGTTTATAAGTGAAATCCCCACTTGTAAGGCAGTCTCCACGTCTTTTTAGAAAGAGAAGAATGACTTTAAATCTCTAGACAACCTTGTGTATGGAGAAGACAGTGCCTTAAATGTGCATAAGTCTTTACTGTGTTTTCTTGTTCATCTCTCATAACTGCTCCCTGCACCCCAAGATCTTTTTTGTCTTTAGCTGGAGATGGTATTTAAGGTGGTGGCTTGGGCCATTTCTGGGAATGACTCAGTTTTCCTGGATCTCTTCTATGTTTTATACAGGAGGCATACATGGTGTGAAACTTGCTTGTTTTTTTCTCTTACTAAATTGTCTTTTATTACAGTGGTGTCTCAGCCAAGAACCTAGAAAGTTAGAGGGAAAATTATTTTTCTTCCCCATCAGTGTTAGTTTTGGAGGTTTTCTATTAATATCATCTCAAAATTTAAGAATGTTTTTAATGATTCCTTCTTTCTAAATATGATGCTTTTCCTCTAAGATCCCAAGACCTATCCAACTAATTTTCCCATTCTAACCTTTAACATACATGTACCTCTTTACTCCACTGAATGTATATTATTTTTATTGTATATTATGCAATGTATTTGGGGCTTCTCCAATGGCTCAGCAAGTCAAGAATCCACCTGTAAGGCAGGATACACAGAAGATATGCATTCAATTCCTGCATCAGGAAGATATCCTATAGGAGGAAATGAAAATCCACTTCAGTACTCTTGACCAAAAAACCTCTTGGACAGAGTACCCTAGTGGTCTACAGTCCCTGGGGTCACAAAGAGTCAAATGTGACTGATCAACTGAGCACACACACATGTGATATATTATATATTACATTTTTTCTATTTTGTGATTGCTTTTGGTTTATGTGTTCTGTTTTGTAAATCTGTGGTCAATTCTTGTACTATGATACACTTTAAAAATTTTCAATAGCTTTAAAATATATTTTAAAATAAAGCTGGATAAATTCTATCTTGTTACTCTAAATATTTTAAATAAATAATATTTTAAAATATTTTAAATAGTCTTGCCCTTTTATTCTTAGTAGAACTTACATTTTCAGCAAGTTTTCAAAAATTACAGGAATTTTGATTAAACTTGCATTAAGCTTTTGCAATAAATTGCAAAGAATTCATAATGCTTCCACAGTCACTTTTTAGATGAAAACCTTAGTCATGAAGATGTTTAAATTCTATTTAGTAAATGAACCCCTGCATGAAAGGGTGGTTTTTCATTATCAAATGAACTCAGTGGTTTTAATGAGTTCCTTTCCATTGAGGGATCATAGTATTGTCTGAAAAACAAACAAACAAAAAAATAACTACAAATGCCTTCTGCATTTTTAGCTATTTGTGTACACTTCAAACTTCTACCACTAAACTATAAGTTTCTGAATGAGTAAATCCTTTCTAAAAACATTGCTGTCACATAATAGTCGATATATTACAGAGAATACATACAGCCTATGTGTATTGATGAAGCATAACAAATCTAATGCTCTAAATTCAAATGATGCATGAGAAGAAAAGATTACCAATTCTGTTGTGCCCACCTGTGTGCTTGTGATTGACAAGGGGAAAAAATGGTCCCTCAGGGATATATTTGCCTCATAATCTCTGGAATCTGTGAATGTTCTGCAAATAATCTGTGTGTACATAGTTATATGTACATGTACATATATACATTAAACTTCCTTGTGACTTTCAGTAAATGAAAACAGTAATTTAGTAAAATTAACACTGTACAGAAAATCAGTTCTAACCTTAGTTCTGTTACAACATTTAAGTAATTCTAACTTTTTTAAATGCAACTTTTCTTTAAATGAAAAAGTATGAATACATAATATCTGAGTATTCCATGAGCCCTAAAATTTCATGATTTTATGAAGAAATTTAATGAAGTACCTGAAGAGAGAGAATAAGTAAAAGTTTAATATAACTATCAACTGAATTTGGAAACAATTCTCATTTACTTTTTGAAGTAAAATCCACATGCCAACAGAAATAAACACAGTTTTATTACTGGTACTTCAAAAAATTGAAATGAGTGCTAATGCATTAGAACTATATTTAACCTCTTTCTTTAATAAACTTAAATTGGTCAAACTTTAACATTTTATATATTTTTGCTTGCACTTTATTGTTGTTGCTGGTGGTTAGTCATTAAGGTGTGTCTGTTTTGTGACCCCATGGACTATAATTCCCCAGTCTCTTCTGTCCATAGGATTTTCCAGGCAAGAATACTGGAGTAGGTTGTCATTTCCTTCTCCAGGAGATCTTCCTGACCCAGGGAGTGAACTCACATCTCCTGCATTGGCAGGCAGATTCTTTACCACTGAGCCACCAAAGTGAAAGTCGTTCAGTCATGTTTTACTCTTTGCAACCCCATGGACTATACAGTCCATGGAATTCTCCAGGCCAGAATACTGGAGTGGGCAGCTGTTCCCTTCTCCATGGCATCTTCCCAATCCAGGGATCAAATCCAGGTCTCCGATATTACAGGCAGATTCTTTACAGGCTGGGCCACCAGGGAAGCCCTCTGAGCCACCAGGGAATCCCTTATATACTTTATTACACTAAATTAAAAATACCCCTACTCTTAAAGTGAAAGTGTTAATCACTCAGTCATGTCCAACTCTTTGCAACCTCATGGACTATAGCCCATCTATAGTGGGCTATAGAAAACTATAGTTTCCTCTGTCCATGGAATTCTCCAGGCAAGAACTCTCGAATGGGTAGCCATTCCCTTCTCCAGGGGGGTCTTTCCATTCCAGGGATTGAATCTGTGTCTTCTGGCATTGTGGGCAGATTCTTTACCATCTGGCAGATGTGTCTGCCATTGAATCTGTGCCTCCTGGCATTGTGGACAGATTCTTTACCATTCTTTACCACCAGGGAACCCAACCTTAGAGAACTCAGAATCTAATGGGAAGAACATACAACAAATGGATAGATAATGTGTTAATTTTCTATTGCTGGACACCAGGAACAACACAGCACAGAATTATTACCTTATAGTTCTGAAGGTCAAAAGTCCAAAGTGGGTTTCATTGGACTAAAATTAACTAATCAATTTTTAGGTTTGTAGTAGCTCTTGAGGGAGATAACATGGAAAGTTCTATTTAGACTCAATGCAATAAAAACAGTATGCCAAAGTGAAGGGCTATACTCCTATGCAAGATTAACAACAAAGGTAAGAGAAAATGTTTCTTTGATTCTCATACACTGTTGGGTCATAAACTGGGCCCATACATTAAGAGTAAGGAGAGATTGAAGAAAGAGGCAGGTCTCTCCAGATTGGCAGATGACAGAATTTGATAAGGAAGGGAACTTATTTAGGAGGCTTGTCTTGGACGGCCACAAGACAGGTTATCTCTGCACCTGTCCACTAGAATCTTAAACATTTATATAGCAATTTTAACTGGGTCCAGTCACATACATAGCCCAGATGGTCTCAACAGCAGCTTACTATGTATATATGTGAATGAATCACTTTATGGCACACCTGAAACTAACACAACATTGTTAATCAACAATACTCCAATATAAATGAAAAGTGAAACAAGCAAACGAACAAACTTATTATCTCAAAGCTATGTCTTTGGGGTAGCTTCTAATGCAGAAAGAGCAAGCAGAAGGCACGTTCCAAGGACAGGGGAGCCGGTGAGGAACCTCTGGTTACCCAGATCCAGCTCATGGGTCAAGCAACAGTCACTTCCTCTCAATGACTTCCTCCAACAAAGATAGTAAGGATCTGAAAAGGTCAGCAACTATGGGTTTCAGGAGAGGGTATTTGGAGAAACCTAATACTATGCTGTGTATTCTACCTCTTCTTTTCCCTACACATTCTCCCTCCTCCAAGGAGCAGAGATGTGGGTGCCTGCCTCTCAATTCAGGACCAAGGAAGGGACTTCAACAGAGCAACTCGGAGAGGGTAAGGTATTCTCTGGTGACTCAGACAGTAAAGAATCTGCCTGCAATGCAGGAGACCCGGGTTTGATCCCTGGGTCAGGAAGATCCCCTGGAGAAGGAAATGGTAACCCGCTCTAGTATTCTTCCCTGGAGAAGCCCATAGACAGAGAAGTCTGACTGGCTACAGTCTATGGGGGTCACAAAGAGTCAGACACAACTGAGTGACTAACACTTTTCTTTCACTTTCAAGGTATATACCCTACAGTTTGGGAAAAAACAGCCTGGTATCCAACTTTACCTGGAAAGCTAAAGATCTAGAGATTCCCTAACTGGCTGCACTTTAAGCTAGGAAAGAAGAAGTGGGATAGAAGCAGGCAAAGAAGAGACAGTTACCATAGGTTTAAATGGGAGAACATATTTGCAAATGATATATCAGTAAGACATTAATATCCAAAATACATGAACAGCTCATACAACTCAACGTCAGAAAAAAAATTTTTTTAATATGTTTATTATCCAGCAGTCTAGTGATTAGGATGCTACACTTGCACTGCAGGGAACACAGGTTCAATCCCTGGTCAGGGAACTAAGATCCTGTATGCTGTGTGGTGAAGAATAAAAAAGCCGAAGACCTAAATGGACATTTTTTCAAAGAAGACATTGATGGCCAACAGGCACATGAAAAGATGCTCAACATAGCTAACCATCAGAGAAAAGCTAATCAAAACTATTATCCAATGAACTGTCATCTCACACCTGCCAGAATGGCTATCATCAAAACAAAAGTTGTTTATAAAAAAGCCCCTATAAAATTTAACTGGAGGAGGACATGGCAACCCACTCCAGTATTCTTGCCTGGAGAATCCCCATGGACAGAGGAGCCTGGCAGGCTACAGTCCACGGGGTCGCAAAGAGTTGGACACAACTAAGAGACTAAGCACAAAGCACATAAAATTTAAAGACGAGATATTTGGGGCTTGCAAAATCCTAGGTGGTTTCACTTCATCAGATCAGTCGCTCAGTCGTGTCCGACTCTTTGCGATCCCATGAATCACAGCACGCCAGGCTTCACTGTCCATCACCAATTCCCGGAGTTCACTCAGACTCACGTCCATCCAGTCAGTGATGCCATCCAGCCATCTTATCCTCTGTCGTCCCCTTCTCCTCCTGCCCCCAATCCCTCCCAGCATCAGAGTCTTTTCCAGTGAGTCAACTCTTCTCATGAGGTGGCCAAAGTACTGGAGTTTCAGCTTCAGCATCATTCCTTCCAAAGAAATTCCAGGGCTGATCTCCTTCAGAATGGACTGATTGGATCTCCTTGCAGTCTATGGGACTCTCAAGAGTCTTCTCCAACACCACAGTTCAAAAGCATCAATTCTTCGGCGCTCAGCCTTCTTCACAGTCCAACTCTCACATCCATACATGACCACTGGAAAAACCATAGCCTTGACTAGACGAACCTTTGTTGGCAAAGTAATGTCTCTGCTTTTGAATATGCTATCTAAGTTGGTCATAACTTTCCTTCCAAGGAGTAAGAGCCTTTCAATTTCATGGCTGCAATCACCATCTGTAGTGATTTTGGAGCCCAGAAAAATAAAGTCTGACACTGTTTCCACTGTTTCCCCATCTATTTGCCATGAAGTGATGGGACCGGATGCCGTGATCTTTGTTTTCTGAATGTTGAGCTTTAAGCCAACTTTTTCACTCTCCACTTTCACTTTCATCAAGAGGCTTTTGAGTTCCTCTTCACTTTCTGCCATAAGGGTGGTGTCATCTGCATATCTGAGGTTATTCACTTCATAGTACAAAGCAAGTGTTTTAACTCTACATAATAGCCAGTCCCCTTCACCAAACACAGTGTAGAGTAAGAAAAGTAGGAAACAGATGAGATTTACTATAAAATACCATGTGAAAACCTTATATACAATATTATGTTGCAACATTTTTGGATAAAATGGAGGGTGAATATGTGGGAGTGAATATCAGAGACAGAGATTACAGCCAAATTATATGAGATAATAGCAAAACAGTAGAGACCCCTTATATGGATGAATAAGTCAACTCACTCTAAAAATTTTCCAACCAGAATGGTATGGATTTCCTTTGCCGAGGGATGCACTGCAGAAAATTTTTGATAATATATCCAACATCAACTATCCAATACTTGAAAACTTCACCTTCCCATTTCTTTTGCTCAAGAATAATCTGATTTTCTACCCTAGACTGGATTCCAGTTATTTGTGTATTGCCAACATGTATACTATCATTCCAGTTGGTTTTGTTTTTCATTCTGAGACTCAAAATGACATGTTAGTAGAATGCATTGCTTGAAACTGTAATTTTCTGTTAAAAATATAGAGATACAAAAGTCTTTCTAATAAATCAAATAAATCTCTAAATAATTTTAATTACACTGCTGAAAGAGAGTCACAGAAGCAAAACCAATTCCAACTGCAATTTTGAATCAAATCAACTCCAATCCAATTACAAATTGACACAATCCTAAAAAATCTGAAGATATTTAAATTAGTTTCATGCGACTGAGTTCTGGCTTCCTGACCAAAATTCTGAGACAGGGTGTTGACAGCATCTCCTATATGCTGAGTGGAAACAGATATTCCTGACTCAGTGATGAAAATTCACAAACTAACAAAAATACTCTTTCTCCACTTCAGATGACTCTTATTGTTTGTAAAATGTTAATTTTGGGTCATTTTAGAAGTTTGGTTAGTTTTTTTAGACAAATTAGAACTGTATTCTTGCAATTATGAAAGTGGAAAATAGAAATGTGCAATTCTAAAATTTTATAGGTTATCTAGCACTAAGTCCCTATAAAATTTAAAAAGCCCTTATAAAGCCCCTATCTAAGCCCCTATCTAACACATCGTAAAGGAAATCAGTCCTGAATACTCATTGAAAGGACTGATGTTGAAACTGAAGTTCTAATACTTTGGCCACCTGATGCGAAGGACTGACTCATTGGAAAAGACTCTGATGCTGGGAAAGATTGAAGGCAGGAGGAGAAGAGAATGACAGAAGATGAGATGGTTGGATGGCATCACTGACTGGATGGACATGAGTTTGAGCAAGCTCTGGGTATTGGTGATGGACAGAGAAGCCTGGCAAGCTGTAGTCCATGTGGTCTCAAAGGATCAGACATAAATGAAAGACTGGACTGAATTGAACACCAAGCCTCCTCTGCCCAGTGTAGACACAGGAGCTTCTTACTTAGGGGGAATGACTGGTTAGAGAGTAGGAGAAAAAGCTTTTTCTTTTTTTTTTTTCTGTTTTTTGTTTTGTTTATTTGTTGCCTTTATCCAGCTGGAAATCTTAAATCAGATACTGTTTTTCTAGGGCTCAGTTGAAAGGATTAGAAACAACATTTTCTGTGTCACCTGCCAATTCTAACATGAAATTTATAGAACAAGGCAGAGAAAATTTGGGGGCTCCCCTGGGGGTGCAGTGGTATAAAATCCCCATGCCAATGTGGGAGATACATGTCCAATCTCTGGTCTGGGAAGATCCCCTGGAGAAGGGAATGGCAATACACTCTAGTATCCTTGCTTGGAAAACCCCATGGACAGATGAGCCTGGTGGGCTATGGTCCACGGAGTTGCAAAGAGTCAAACACAATTTAGTGACTGAACAAGAAGAAAAAATCTAGGAAAGCTAAGGCAATAATTGGAAATAAATACAATTACAGATATTGTAGTTGGATGATGCAGGAGATTAGGTAGTTTACAGAGATGCTTATATGACTGGGACATTGCAACCATCCTTGGGTGAAAATTATTTTCTGAATGGACAGTCTATATTCTGTTGAGAAGCTCTCAATCCATTTATCCCTGGAAGCACACAACTCAGGCACTACTCGGCAGAAGCAGGAACTTTGGTCCATGACAACTCTTTTTTTCATCACAGGCTAAGAACTCACCTAACAAGGTTGTCTGGGAAGCATGTGTTGTGTTTCAAGGCATGATTAATCTGCCTCCAGTTGAGAAATTTCTGGTTGCAACATCTTCTGAGCTGTTTCAAACAGATCATGCTCCATTGACAGCTGTCTCTGAAAGAAGCTGAAATCTATCTGAAGCTCCCAGGATTTGAAGACAGATCCCCGGACATTTCAGAGATTGGGTAATGACTGTTTATTTATTTGCAGAGTCTGGATCATGGTATTTCAATGAGACATAGGAAATATTTGGAGGTACAGAACTTTAGTTGTTGGTAAGGAATATCGTATATTGATAGCAAAAGACAGCAAGAATAAAACATGGCCACTCCAAATGGAGAAGATAGATTGCCGTTTTCTAGATATGTTAGGGTGAGTTTTCACTTTCAGAAAGCTGTAGCACTTACAAAGCAGACATTGCTATTTTTGAAACTCAAAGAGAGGTGATATCACAAATCTGTACCTGGAAATGCTAGTGACTGATACTTTTTTAAGAATTTAAGAGATCTTTCCTCGGGGGTGTGTATCTAGAGGTTTGGGAAGTAATATTTAAGTAACATTTTAAAAACTGTTCAGCATTTAAAGCCCTTTATTGTCTCCTTCCAAAGGCCTGAAGCCTGAATACTCTTTCTTATGAGTAGGGTCATCTGCAGGGAAATGTGGGACCAAGTGATTGACAGAAGTCACTGTACTAAGTCATACACCTGCTTCTGGACATTATGAACACCCTTCAAAGAGTTTTTGAAGGTCCTGCCACTTTTTGCTGCTGCTTCATAATGAATAGCCTTGTTGAATGAGTGAAAAAGTGATTAATATTAATGTTGATGTTAAGAGTATATTCTCCTTCAGTCCTCATGATTACAGACCTGCATTCAAAGCTAGGGAGATGAAGATGAGCCAATTTGATGGACTAGTATCTCCATCCTCCCCCAGACATTGAGAGATTGAATGATTATCCTTTAATTCTATATATCAAAGTCAGCAGGTTGTTTTGTTTGTTTTTACAATATACTTATTCTTTATTTTCTGTTTCTAGAATTAAGAAAGAAGTTCTTACCAGGTTTTTCTCTTGTTTAAAAAATATATGTAATCATTTATCTATCAAATAAATAATCATGACAATACATTTCATACTTCAAGCAGGAAATATGACAATACGGAAGGAGTCATTTTACTCTAATGCAGCTTGCTTTAATAGTTCTTCAGGAAAAAAATATTTCCTCCACACCTCCTCCTTGCTTGGTAGCTCAGCTGGTAAAGAACCCACCTGCAATGCAGGAGGCCCCAGTTCGATTCCTGGGTGAGGAAATTGCTGGAGAAGGGATAGGCTACCCACTCCAGTATTCTTGGGCTTCCCTGGTAGCTTAGCTGGTAAAGAATCCGCCTGAAATGTGGGAGACCTGGGTTCGATCCCTGGGTTAGGAAGATCCCCTGGAGAAGGGAACAGCTACCCACTTCAATATTCTGGCCTAGAGAATTCCATGGACATGGGGTCACAAAGAGTCAGACATGACTGAGCAACTTTCACATTTTACTTAAATTAACATCTCCTCCTTGGTTATTTATCTTATTATTTTAGATTTTGAGGCATCAAACTTTCAGAGGCTACCTTGCCATGTAGAACAAGTGCTTCATTCTTCATATTGTAGAAGAGCCATGAAAGTATATGCTATTTATTTTTCTTTTCTCTTTTGCGTTTGCTCTTCCCATTCACTCTAAAACTCCTTTCTCTCCTGTTGCCTTTGATGTTGGAGCACAGAGCTATTAGCCTCTCCACCCTATTTAAAGATCTTGTCACAGTTGCCTAGTCCTTCTTCCTTTGACAGAAAGGTTCTTAATCCTCAAGTCTGAAATTTGCAGGCCTAGACATCTGATTGCGCAATGATTTCCTTTCTTTCACTTGTTAATAACCTCATTAGTCTTTCTGAGTCACTAAGTCTTTCCCTCTGTGGAAGGGGGAATTCAAAAATAGAGAACAAATTTAAATCTAGACTCTGTTTAACTTTGCTCCCGATGTTTGTGTGATCTTATGAGTCACTATACTTTGGTAAGAGATGAGAATATCAGACTTTTGTGAAGGTTGCTGAGATAAAGGCAAAACGGAATCTAACTTTTTGTAAACACAACGATAGCAGATCCACCTACAATAGCAGGAGACCCAGATTTTATCCCTGGGTGGGGAAGATCCCCTGGAAAAGAGAATGGCTACCCACTCCAGTATTCTTTCCTGAAGAATTCCATGGACAGAGGAGCCTGGTGGCCTACAGTCCACAGAGTTGTAAAGAGTCGAACATGACTGAGTGACTAACACTTTAATCAGTATCAGATTGAAAATGTCAAATAAAAAGGGAAATTGTGTCAGAGGCCAAAATATTTTAATTGACAGACAATGGGCTTCTGGCAAACCCAGCTGTTCATGTCATTGACAAAAATCTCATAATAAAGAAAAACTGGGGAACTGTGAAAAGGTTATTACAAGGTGGAAATACTAAAACTTGTGGACTTTGCCCCACACGAAGACTTCTAGAGCCTTTATTCAGAGCTCACTGCATTTAAATTTATAGCTAATTATTTCTAAATATCTTTATTCAGTATAAATACATTATTATTATATTTTATACCATAAATATTCATTATAATAAACTTTTTAGTACATTTTAATTGAAAGAATAACTCAAACTAATAAAGTCAGTGAGGAAAATACATAACCAAGAAGCAAATTAGTAGAAGAGGAATACTTTTAATCCTAGTACTTGAATATAACCATAACCATTTAGCAGTAATCCTTTCAGAATTTGCAAATATCATACTTTTTTGGTTTGTTTATTTGTTTGAGATATTAAAGAAATAAGATTGTAGTTGCTTAAAATTTGGTATTGTTTCTATAGGCACAAACAAATTTTGAAAAACTCTATAAATGTTAACATATTTTTAGGCTGATATATGAAAAATATTTATTATAATTTTAAATAGTTACAAAGAATGTATTTAAAGGTAGTTCATAAATATTGCCAGTTTAAATTGAAATTATTATAAAATTATTAAAATATATCCAATAGAATAGTTTTTTGATATCTAAAATTATCCATTAAAATATTTTATTTAATGGATTAAATTTTATCTGCCTTTTATTTTCTTATTGAATTCATGTTTCCATCCTAGTTTTTTTAACAGATGTTTTACATATTTCCATAAATATATATCCTAGTGGCATTTACTTATATGCTTAAAAATTATTTTATTGATCAATGATCCTTCTTCTCTAGGACTGAAAAGTGGATATACATTAAAATTTAAGCTGTTTTCACTAAAGTATAAGGCTGTATTTTTCTTTTAATTTTTAAATGATTTATTATTATAACTTTAGTAGAATTCATTTGGTCAAAGGATCATAAATATATTAAAAGTTCAATGAATCATTATTAAGTCTTAAAATCAAATCTTAATAGCAACGACTCTCTTACTGATATGAATGGAACTTTTCCTCTTAATTCATACACCCAGTGAGAATTATTATTTATTCACAGGTGACAAAATTCTTTAATCAATTCTTTTCCATTTATTTGATAAATGTAAGTACTGGAAAACCATGTTTACCTAATACCATTCAACTCTTTTAACTTTTTGAAGCTCCACATCACAAGTCATACTGGTGCATCTACAAAAAATGATTTTTAATGATTTACCTCTTAACAAGTCAAGTAGATCCTTTTTCAATTTTTTGAAAGCAAAGAATTTGCAACTACATGATTTGTAGAGGTTACCTGCTTTTGAAAAAGGATTGATACTTTATTAAACTCTCCCTTTCCTAATACCAGTGTCAATGCTGTAAAGTTAGGGGCCCCACTATCCTTCGTTAGAGGCCCCATTTTTTTTTACAACCTCAGATAATTCATCATAGTTAAGAATTCAAGAGAGGAGAGTTATGCATTTCCTTTGTAACATTAAAAAATGAGAATCTCATTGAAGTTAGAAATCTCAGGCCATATCAATTTGAGGAGAGAATATATATGTGAGTGAAAGATCTAGAATTTGATTCTTTTTAAACTATTTAATTGTCTATGTATCTGCTGGAAAGTCCTTGCATACCTTAGCATAAAGACTATAATCTTTCCTCCCAACAGTAATTTTTTCCCATTTAACATATCATTCCATGTGTGTTTTCTCATTATTATGGAGTCCTTATACACACTTTATAGCAGTTTTCCTGGGGGCTCAGACAGTAAGCAATCCATCTGCAATGGGGGAGACACAGTTTTGATCCCTGGGTGGAGAAGATGCCCTGGAGAAAGAAATGGCTACCCACTCCAGGTTTCTTGCCTGGAGAATTCCATGGACAGAGGAGCGAGGTGGGCTACAGTCCATGGGGTCGCAAAGAATAAGACACTGAGCGACTAACACTTTTACTTTCATATACATTTTAATGGCTAGATCTATAAAATTTCACTAGTATTAAAGTTTAAGCTTCGCTTTATAATTTAAATGTTTTTCATTTTTTAAGATAAATAACAAGCATAAAAGCAATTTTGTAAAAAGAAATCTCCCCTGCATTCAAATTTGAGAATTGTCTTCTTAGTATAAATTTATAGAGCAGAAGCTCTGGATATAAGATAAGAATTTTCTTTAAAATTCCATAAATATAACAATACAGATTTTAATTGTTTCTCCAAATTTTAATAATTTATTTCTCAAATATTAAATAGGATATTTACCAGTGTAATCATTGGGTCTGAAATTTGTTTTTTCAAAACAGATTTAATTTCTTTAATAGATATAGGGCTAGTCAAATGTTCTATTTCTGCCTGAAACAGCTTTCCTTTGATTAGTCTTGCTATTGCTTATCAATTTTATTGATCTTGCCAAATTATTGATCCATCTCTTGTGGCCTAGGCCTACAGCCATTTGAATTTTGGTTCCTGGCCAGAGATTAAAGTCAGGTGGCAGCAGTGAGAGGCCTGAATAATAGCCACTAGACCATCAGGGACCAGTGACCAGTGACAAGGCCCTGGCCCGTATGGCTTTGCAGAAATGAATTCCCACAAAGATTGAAAGTAGTGAAACAAGTGGAGTGTTTATTAGGGGAAAAAGATTTCGTGTGGATAGGCACAGAGGCAGGCTCAGAGAGAGAATCACATCCTCATGGTGCTTAAATCACTTATATGGGCATTTCTTTCCAATGTCCTTTGGTCAATCATTTTGCTTTGCCTGGTTCTGAGTCTGTATTTGGTATATCTCAGGATCCTCCTGTGTGCTCGCACACCTTTCAGCCAGGACGGATCTAGCAAAGAGATTTATGAGTAGCTTGGCATCACTCCCCTTTTGACTTCCAAGGAGCAGACAGGTTGGGAAGGTCTCCTTGGCTTTGAGAATGACAAATATGTGGTCTCTTATCTTTTATCTGGGCAGGGTTTAGCCTCCTCTCTCTCTCCTGCTATCTTCATTTTGGAGTATCGGTCCACAGGGAAGGAACTCCAGCTGCTCATCCTGGAGGACTATCTGTCTCATGCTTTATGACCAGCTCTGACTTTGTTAATTTTCTCTAATACTCTCTTCTTTATTTTATTGATAATTGCTTTTTCCCTGTCTACTCACTTTTTGTGTGTCTGTGTGTGCCTGTGTGCTCAGTTGTGTTAGACTCCTTGCAACTTTCAACAACCAGCCTCCTCTGTCGATGGAATTTTCCAGGCAAGAATACTTGAGTGGGTTGCTATTTCCTACTCCAAGAGTTTTCCCTGACTCGGATGGAAACTGCACCTCCTAAGTTTCCTATATTGGCAGGCGGATTCTTTACCGATGCATCACTTTGGGCTTAATATAACTTTCTTTTTCTACTTAATAAAGTAAAAGTTTGGATTACTGATTATAAACCTTTCTTTTTCCTAATAAAGTTAAATATCTATAAATAACTTTCTAAGTACCACTTTGGCAGCATCCCTGGTTTTGATTAGTAGTGTTTTAATTACCCATCAATTATACATTTTTCCTAATTTTCCTTTTTAATTTTTCAGCTGTGTGGTCTTTAGACCTGTTTTGCAAGTGTCAATTAGATCAATTTAGCTATAGTATCGTTCAGATTTTCTGTATCATTACTGATGTTCTGTCTACTTTTTCTATCAAATACTGAAAGACAAATGTTGAAATCTACAACTACAAAGCTGAATTCCCTTTGGTTCCATCAGGTTTTTTTCTTTTGCATTCCTAAGTTCTGTTATTAGGTTTTTGTTGTTTAGTCACACTTTGGTATCCAACTCTTGCAACCCCGTGAACTCTAGTCCATCAGACTCCTCTGTCCGTGGGATTTCCCAGGCAAGAATACCGCAGTGGGTTGCCATTTCCTTCTCCAGGGCATCTTCCGCACCCAGGGATTGAAACCACCTCTCCCCACAATGCAAATCTCCTGCATTGCAGGCAGATTTTTTATGGCTGAGTCATCAAGGAAGATCTCTATTATTACCTCCACATGTAGGGTTGTTTTGTTGTTCTGATGAACTGGCTTTTGTCTTCCAGGTTAATAAACACTATAAGCATTCTTCTTTATCTCAAACAATACTCTTTGTTTGAGTATTGAAAGTCTGCTTTGTCTTATATCATTATACCCATGTACCCATGCCAGCTTTCATATGCTTACCCCTACATGGCATACTCCTTTATTTATTTTAATTTTAACCTATTTTTCTGTATATTTAAAGTGTGTCTCTTGTGCAAAGCTTGTAGCTGGGCTTTGCTTTTCTATTCAGCCTGACAAGTTCTGTCTTTTAATTAGAATATTCCGTGCATTAACATTTAATATAATTTTTGGTACATTTGGGTTTGTCTGCCATCTTTTCCATTTGTTTTCCATTATCATTTCTTTTTCTCTCTCTCTGTTTCTCTCTGTGTGTGTCTCTCTCTCTTTCCTCCTACTTTCTTTCAGTTCCTGTTTATCTATTTATCCCTTTTCTGCCTTCTTCTAAGATGATCAAAGATTTTTTAGCATTCTGTTTTGATTCTTCTATTGGCTTTGTAAAATATACCTGCTTCTGAGTAGTATTAATAATACTCTACCCTGCTGCCTCATATCTGAAAATAATTGACTTCTATCTATCTATGAGACAACTAGTCTTGTATGGGTTACTGCAGCATGATAGGATAAGTTCAAGTCTTTCATTATGATTTCTTGAATGGAAATTTGGCGTGAAAAAATGAATTTTATACAAATCAATCTGTCAGCAAAATACATAATGATTTGAGTCATAAAGACTAATGAAAGCCCAACCAGGACCCCAGTAAAATGATACAGGTATTTGAAATGAAGCTGTGGGCTAGAGAGGTAGTAGAAGTAACTGAAAATAGTTTTGAGAGAATAATAGCAAAAATGAAAATCTGAGCAAAGTTTTGAAGGAGAGTTTTTAAAAGTTTGAAGGAAGAATATTATTATTTAGTTAAAGATTTGGAGATAGGGTTTGAAGAAGCCATAGAATATAAGAAAATGTCTAAGATCCCAGCTTTCAGGATGAAGGGGGAAAAGAGTCTAAAACTGAGGGGACAAAAGAGGAATTGAGAAAGAAAAAAAAGAGGGTGATTTTATTTGGAAACATGCTGGATTAAAGGTTTAAAAAAGAAAAAGTGGATACATCCTGAACACTCAAGGAAATATGGAATTAGAGCTCAGATGAGTGGTCAGGGTAGGTTGTATGGATTTGATTTCTTTCTCACTTAGAATACATGAAAGCACATGGTTAGGGAGAGAATGCGTATGGGACAAGGAAGAGTGAGCAGCGGACAGAATACATGATGCCATTGAATCAGGGGGAACAGGGACAAACAGTGGATGTGGCTAAAGAATTATGGAGCTGGAAATTAGGACACCAGTAGTGAAATTAAAAGACGCTTACTCCTTGGAAGGAAAGTTATGACCAACCTAGATAGTATCTTCAAAAGCAGAGATATTACTTTGCCAAGAAAGGTCTGTCTAGTCAAGGCTATGGTTTTTCCAGTGGTCATGTATGGATGTGAGAGTTGGACTGTGAAGAAGGCTGAGTGCTGAAGAATGGATGCTTTTGAGCTGTGGTGTTGGAGAAGACTCTTGAGAGTCCCTTGGACTGCAAGGAGATCCAACCAGTCCATCCTGAAGGAGATCAGCCCTGGGATTTCTTTGGAAGGAGTGATGCTAAAGCTGAAACTCCGGTACTTTGGCCACCTCACGTGAAGAGTTGACTCATTGGAAAAGATTCTGATGCTGGGAGGGATTGGGGGCAGGAGGAGAAGGGGATGACAGAGGATGAGATGGGTGGATGGCATCACTGACTCGATGGACGTGAGTCTGAGTGAACTCCGGGAGTTGGTTATGGACAGGGAGGCCTGGTGTGCTGCGATTCATGGGGTCGTAAAGAGTCGGACACGACTGAGAGACTGAACTGAACTGAACTGAGTGAAGAAAAGGCTGGATTATGAGGAAGACAGCAGGAGAAATCTCACAGGTGGTTTTGATTGTGAGATTTGTCAGTTCATTTTAATAGTAAACACAGGGGAAAGCTCTCAAAGCTTCTGCTAAATTCACGGGGTCACAAAGAGTCAGACACGACTGAGCGACTGAACTGAACTGAACTGAAGTATATGGTCATCAACACTGGATTTCCTGGAAAGTCTCTCTATCACCTTCCAGGAAAAACTTCTGCCCTTGGATCTTTCTAAAGAGAAGGTGCACGCTGCCTTATATTCTTGCATTTTATAATTCTTCATAATTTAAACATGATGTATTTAACATTAACACCTTGGACCCTCACAATAGCCTGCAGATATAGGCTGCACAGAGCATATATTTTCAGCCTTGAGTGTTGTTCCAGATAGGAAAAGAAAAGCCCAAGAGGATTTTTGTCTTCCCACTCTTCCAACGTTCTTTCACTAACCCCTAATACATCTTATAATTCTACATTATGATAGAGAAAAGTATTATAAACTTTCCCCACACTCTGCATAGCTGGTGAAATAAGGATGTATTATCTGATGACAGAATAAATATAAACAAATGTTTCATTGCCATATACTAATATTTCACTGGAACATACATAGAGAACATAGATTAAGGGTCATTTGAATTTACTGGGAGTTTTGTATCAGTTCAGTTCGATGCAGTTTAGTCACTCAGTCGTGTCCGACTCTTTGCGATCCCATGAATCGCAGCACGGCAGGCCTCCCTGTCCATCACCAACTCCCAGAGTTCACCCAAACTCATGTGTATCCAGTCGGTGATGCCATCCAGCCATCTCATCCTCTGTCGTCCTCTTCTCCTCTTGCCCCCAATCCCTCCCAGCATCAGGGTCTTTTCCAATGAGTCAACTCTTCGCATGAAGTGGCCAAAGTATTGGAGTTTCAGCTTCAGCATCAGTCCTTCCAATGAACACCCAGGACTGATCTCCTTTGGAATGGACTGGTTGCATCTCCTTGCACTCCAAGGGACTCTCAAGAGTCTTCTCCAACACCACAGCTCAAAAGCATCAATTCTTCCGTGCTCAGCTTTCTTCACAGTCCAACCCTCACATCCATACATGACCACTGGAAAAACCATAGCCTTGACTAGACTGACCTTTGTTGGCAAAGTAATGTCTCTGCTTTTGAATATGCTATCTAGGTTGGTCATAACTTTCCTTCCAAGGAGTAAGCGTCTTTTAATTTCATGGCTGCAATCACCATCTGCAGTGATTTTGGAGTTTTGTATACTAACCACTAAACATTGGAAAATTACTTAAACATAGACAATTTTAAGATAGGAAGTTAAAAAAAAAAAAAACAAAACCAGCACCCAGATTGCTTAGAAGCGTTAATATATAATTCTTTCTTTCTTGAACTTTTCTCCTATTGTCTTTCTTTTGGGACAGGAAGAATGCTCTTTCTGTGTATTGTTTATCTGGGTTACAATTATATGTAACACTGATTCATTATAAATTTGCATCTTTTACCATTTAGTCCAAATAATTATCCGTGATATGATTACTTTCTTTCTCCCACTCTCTCTTCCTACACCTCTTTT
The DNA here is from genome assembly GCF_002263795.3 of Bos taurus. NCBI lineage: Eukaryota > Metazoa > Chordata > Mammalia > Artiodactyla > Bovidae > Bos > Bos taurus. Next base: position 10,395,350 of record NC_037353.1, read on the forward strand.
CTCATCCTTCTCAGTTCATTAATTAATAAAAGATGAAAGGGAAAAGTATGCTGTCATTGACAATAGGAATGATATGCCATCACTTATGACAGAATTTTCTTACTAATATTATACTTGGTATATATATATACATGCATGCTAAGTTGCTTTAATCATGTCTGACCCTTCGTGACTCTATGGACTGTAGCCTGCCAGGCTCCTCCATCCATGGGATTCTCCAGGCAACAATACTGGAGTGGGTTGCCATGCCCTCCTCCAGGGGATCTTTAAAACCCAGGGATCGAGCCTGCATCTCTTACATTTCCTGCACTGGCAGGTGGGTCCTTTACTAGTGCCACCTGATATATACTTATAAACGTACATATACATATTCAGTTCAGTTCAGTTCAGTTGCTCAGTCGTGTCCGCCAGGCCTCCCTGTCCATCACCAACTCCCGGAGTTCACCCATACTCATGCACATCCAGTCGGTGATGCCATCCAGCCATCTCATCCTCTGTCGTTCCTTTCTCCTCCTGCCCCCAATCCCTCCCAGGATCAGGGTCTTTTCTATATACATATACATAATTTTCATCACAGTTGTCACCTCTCCCTTGGGCTGTGAGAATACCACACATTTAAGTTACATTTTATTGTGCTTGCGAACACAGGCTTTCTCTTGTTATTTTTTATTTGGTTGCCAAGCAACATGCATACACAGAGTTTCATATTTCTTGTCCCTATCTCATTTTCAATTCTGTTGATGATAAGAATTTTACACTCAAATCTGTTATCAGAATTATTCCTCTCTTCAAATCTTCTACTAAGTTACACTGTGCCCAGATTTTCCGTTGTTATTCAGTTGCTAAGCCATGTCTGACTCCTTGAGACCCCATGGAGTACAGCATGCCAGGCTTCCCTGTCCTTCACTGTCTCCTGGATTTTGCTCAAATTCATATCCATTGAGTCAGTGATGCCAACCAATTATCTCATCCTCTGCTGCCCCCTTTTCCTCCTGCCCTCAATCTTTCCCAGCATCAAGGTCTTGTCCAATGAGTTGGCTCATTGCATCAAGTAGCCAAAGGATTGGAGCGTCAACATCAGCATCAGTCCTTCCAATGAATATTCAGAGTTGATTTCCTTTAGGCTTGACTGGTTTGATCTCTGTGTTGTCCAAGAGACTCTTGAGAGTCTTCTCCAGCATCACAACTTGAAATCACCGATTCTTTAGTGCTCAGCCTTCTTTGGTAGCTCAGATGGTAAAGAATCTGCCTACAATGTGGGAGACCCGGATTTGATCCCTGGGTCAGGAATATCCCCTGAAGAAGAGAGTGGCAACCCACTCCAGTATTCTTGCCTGGAGAATTCCATAGACAGAGGAGCATGGGTGAGATACAGTCCATGGGATTGCAAAGAGTTGGACACGACTGAGCCACTAACACTTTCACTTTCAGCCTTCTTTATGGTCCAACTCTCACATCCATACATGGCTACTGGAAAACTATAGTTTTGACATGCAGATCTTTGTTGGCAAAGTGATGTCTCCACTTTTTGCTTCGTTGTCTAGCTTTGCCACGGCTTTTCTTCCAAGGAGCAAGCATCTTTTAATTTTGTGGCAGCAGTCACTATCTGCAGTGATTTTGGAGCCCAAGTAAATAAAGTCTGTCACGGTTTCCATTGTTTCCCCTTCTATTTGCCATGAAGTGACGGGACTGGATGCCATGATCTTCATTTTGGGAATGTTGAGTTTTAAGCCAGCATTTTCTACTCTCCTTTTTCACCCTCATCAAGAGGTTCTGTAGTTCCTCTTTATTTTCTTCCATTAAAGTGTTATCATCTGCATATATGAGGTTGTTGATATTTCTCCCAGAAATCTTGATTCCAGCTTGTACTTCATCCAGCCCAGCATTTCACATGATGCACTCAGCATATGTTAAGACACCTCTTAATACTTTGAGATATTTTCACTATAGAATATTTTATAAGAAAAGGCAAAATTCAGTGAAAAGAACATGGAGTAAATAAACCTTGTTCAAATCCTAAATTGGCATTTTCTACTTGTGGAAAAATAATAATTTATGATGATTAAGCATATACATGCTCAATCAATGGCTTAAGAAATATATATTAAACATTTAATAACTAAGGTATTTCATATGATAAAAAATAAGAATTCTTGGTGAAAGTTATAAACAAACAGAAATTTTAAAAATTAATTTATTTATTTTAATTGGAGGCTAATTACTTTACAATATTGTGGTGGTTTTTACCATACACTGACATGAATCAGCCATGGGTGTACTGCCAGGGTCCAGCCCCGGCTGATCCAGGGTATTTGAAGGAGAGACGGCGTAGGCGACCTATTTATTTAAATATTTATCAAAGATAGAAAGAGTAATAGAATGAGGATAGCTCAGTAAGAAAATTCAGTGGAGAAAAGAGGCTGAGTAGCTTGGTTTACGCGGGAGACCAATAAAACTTCAAGACAAGAAGTTTGCACCACTTACATAGGCCGCAGGCGTCCTTCCATTCTCCTGAAGGAGAGGAGACACTGAGGCCTCCCCCGTCGGATCTTAGAAGCCCAGGCATAATTAGCAAGCATGACGGGTTCCGTGCTCCAGATGGAGACTCAGCCAGAGTGAGAGAGAGAGAGCGACATGGGGAGACCAGTATTTCGAGAAACTGATCCCAATTCTTTATTTTCCATGGTCTACTTTTATACACTGAGATGTCATGCAAAAGTCACGTGGGGTCAGCAGTCCTGACTTTTATCGAAGTCAGGTGCTTCATACAAATGTATACAGAGGTCTTAGGGGTGTTACATCATCTTCTGGCCAGGGGACCTGCTGACAATTTATGACCCTCTCCTTGTGACAGCAGTCAGTCAACCAGGACACTTATTTCTCCAGGGGTGATTATTCTTAAAACAGACGCCACCCAAATAAAGTTACATTCCTATAGGGTGAGGGTGTAGTAGGTTTTAGTTAAGGAAAGAATTTACTTAGCCTAAGGTCTAACGTGATTAATATCAAAGGTTAATACTTATTTCTTCTATATATTCATTAATGTGTGTAAGGGCAGGGGATATGGAGACTTAGCAACAAACATTGGCTCAACAAATGAAAAACCCTTCACCAATACAATTTCTAATCAGTCCATTATACTTATACTAATAGTTTTCTAACTTTTCTAAGGAACCTATTTTTAGAAGGTTTAAAGCATCTCGTGCCTCTCACGGTTGGGAGGCTGTGAGCAATCACATGTGGCTGGACAAGCCTGTCAGGCAGGCTAGAGAACCTTCAGAGGAGTTTGTAGGTTAAAACAGTCTTGTCACGCCCAGAAGTTTTTATTAACTGGAGCTCTAAGTTAACTCCTTCTCCGAAAGAGGTGGTGAGGGACAGCCCCCCATAAAGTCAGAGGTGTAGGTGGGAGCACAAAGTAGTAAAGCAGGCAGGCTCTGGTTATGGGGGTAGATGCTTGAGGATTTCCAGGGGGACTCCTGAGGCTCGATCCCACCTTTGCATATGTCGAGCCTCCTTCCTCATGACCTTTGCCACGGGCGGAGTGCCTCACTCTCGCCCCCAACAGTGTACATGTGTCCCCCATCCTGAAACCCCTCCCACCTCCCTCCCTATTTCATCTCTCAGTGTTATCCCAGTGCACCAGCTTTGAGTGCCCAGTGTCATGCATCAAACTTGGACTGGTGATCTATTTCATATATGGTAATATATACGTTTCAATACTATTCTCCCAAATCATCCCATCCTCATCTTCTCCCACATAGTCCAAAAGTCTGTAATTTACATCTTTGTCTCTTTTGCTGTCTTGCATATATGATCATCATTACCATCTTTCTAAATTCCATATATATGCATTAATATGCCATATTGGTGTTCTTTTTTCTGACTTACTTCACTCTGTATATAGGCTCCAGTTTTATCCACCTCATTAGAACTGATTCAAATGCATTCTTTTTTTAATAACTAATTAATAGTCCATCGTGTGTATGTACCACAGCTTTCTTACCCATTCGATGGATATCTAGGTTGCTTCCATGTCCTAGCTATTGTAAGCAATGCTGCAATGAACACTGGGGTACACATGTCTCTTTCTATCGGTGTGGATGCGCAGCAGTGGGATTGCTGGGTCATATGGCAATTCTCTTTCCAGCTTTTAAAGGAATCTCCACATGGTTCTCCATAGTGGCTGTACTACTTTTCATTCCCACCAACAGTGTAAGAGATTTCCCTTTCTCCACACCCTCTCCAGCACTTACTGTTTGTAGACTTTTTGATAGCAGCCATTCTGACCACCATGAGATGGTACTTCATTGTGGTTTTGTTTTGTATTTCTCTGATAATGAGTCATGTTGAGCATCTTTTCATGTGTTTGTTAGCCATCTGTATGTCTTCTTTGGAGAAATGTCTGTTTAGTTCTTTGGCCCATTTTTTGATTGGGTTGTTTATTTTTCTGGTATTGAGCTGGGAGCTGCTTTTATATTTTTGAAATTATGTCAGTTGCTTCATTTGCTATTATTTTCTCCCATTCTGAGGGCTGTCTTTTCACCTTGCTTATAGTTTCCTTTGTTGTGCAAAAGCTTTTAAGTTTAATTAGGTCCCATTTATTTATTTTAGCTTTTATTTCCATTACTCTGGGAAGTGGGTCATAGAGAATCCTGCTGTGATTTATGTCAGAGAGTGTTTTTCCTATGTTTTCCTCTAGGAGTTTTATAGTTTCTGGTCTTATGTTCAGATCTTTAATCCATTTTGACTTTATTTTTGTGTATGGTGTTAGAAAGTGTTCTAGTTTCATAATTTCACAGGTGGTTGACCAGTTTTCCCAGCATCACTTGTTAAAGAGATTGTCTTTTCTCCATTGTATATTCTTGCCTCCTTTGTCAAAGATAAGGTGTCCATAGGTGCATGGACTTATTCTGGGCTTTCTATTTTGTTCCACTGATCTATATTTCTGTCTTTGTGCTAATACCATACTGTCTTGATGACTGTAGCTTTGTAGTATAGTCTGAAGTCAGGCAGGTTGATCCCTCCACTTCCATTCTTCCTTCTCAAGATTGCTCTGGCTATTCGAGGTTCTTTGTATTTCCATACAAATTGTGAAACTATTTGTTCTAGTTCTGTTAAAAATACCATTGGTAGCTTGAAAGGGATTGCATTGAATCTATAGATTGCTTTGGGTAGTATACTCATGTTCACTATATTGATTCTTCTGATCCACAAACATGGTATATTTCTCAATCTATTTGTGTCATCTTTGATTTCTTTCATCAGTGTTTTATAGTTTTCTATATATAGGTCTTTTCTTTCTTTAGGTAAATTTATTCCTAAGTATTTTATTCTTTTTGTCACAATGATGAATGGAATTGTTTCCTTAATTTCTCTTTCTGTTTTCTCATTGTTAGTGTATAGGAATACAAGGGATTTCTGTGTGTTGATTTTATATCCTACAATTTTGCTATATTTATTGATTAGATCTAGTAATTTTCTGGTGATGTCTTTAGGGTTTTCTATGTAGAGGATCATGTCATCTGCAAACAGTGAGAGTTTTACTTCTTTTTTTCCAATCTGGATTTCTTTTATTTCTTTTTTTTCTCTGATTGCTGTGGCTAAAACTTCCAAAACTATGTTTAACAAAACCCTTGTCTCACTTCTGACTTTAGAGGAAATGCTTTCAATTTTTCACCATTGAGGATAATGTTTGCTGTGGGTTTATCATATATGGCTTTTATTATGTTGAGATATGTTCCTTCTATGCCTGCTTTCCGGAGGGTTTTTATCATAAATGGATGCTGAATTTTGTCAAAGGCTTTCTCTGCACCTATTGAGATAATCATATGATTTTTATCTTTCGGTTTTTTAATGTGGTATATCACATTGATTGATTTGCAAATATTGAAGAATCCTTGCATCTCTGGGATAAAGCCCACTTGGTCATGATGTAAGATCTGTTGGATTCTGTTTGCTAGAATTTTGTTGAGGATTTTTGCATCTATGTTCATCAGTGATATTGACCTGTAGTTTTCTTTTTTTGTGGCATCTTTGTCTGGTTTTGGTATTCGGGTAATGGTGGCCTCATAGAATGAGTTTAGCAGTTTATCTTCCTCTACAATTTTCTGGAAAAGTTTGAGTAGGATAGGTGTTAGCTCTTCTCTATATTTTTGGTAGAATTCACCTGTGAAGCTGTCTGGTCCTGGGCTTTTGTTTGTTGGAAGATTTTTGATTACAGTTTTGATTTTCATTCTTGTGATGAGTCTGAAAACAGAAAATTTTTAACAGCTTTGCTGTGTTCTTATTTGAAAAGAGATGTTAGTACATTATAACCTGTCATTTACTCACAACTCAATTCAAAGAGTTATATCATATGTAGCATGAGCAAGGGTAGAGAAATGAAAGATATAAAAGCTTAAATACAGGCACAGTATAAAATGTGGTTTTTACCTTTAAGAACTTATGGACTAGTTTCACAGCCAAGACTTACCCATCTGAAGCAATCACTGAATAGTAGAAGACATGTTGTAATAATAGCTGCTGCTGCTAAGTCGCTTCAGTCGTGTCCGACTCTGTGCGACCCCAAAGACGGCCTCCCACCAGGCTCCCCCATCCCTGGGGCTCTCCAGGCAAGAACACTGGAGTGGGTTGACATTTCCTTCTCCAATGCATGAAAGTGAAAGTGAAGTCGCTCAGTCGTGTCCAACTCTTAGCGACCCCATGGACTGCAGCCTACCAGGCTCCTCCATCCATGGGATTTTCCAGGCAAGAGTACTAGAGTGGGATGCCATTGCCTTCTCCAGTAATAATGGCTACTGTTTATTAAATGCCAAACTCTATTAGATATTTTATAGACATGATTTATCATCTTAGTTATCATTTATCATCTTAAACTAATCTTCCCAGGAAACTAAGTTTCAGGGAGGTTACATTAACTAGCACAGCTAATAGTGATAGCCAATACTTAGAGAGTGCCTAAAATGTTTGGCTTCAGTGGGGACACAATGATGGATGCTAGAGCACAGGAGCTGTGGCTCATAACTAGTTCTACTCCCTGTAGTCATAGATCTGAGATCAAGTTCTCATGGCCTCCACACCCTCCAAAGCACAGATCTAGAATTTTAACTTAAAAATGTTCACAAAGCACTCAGGACTCATTATTGGCTTTATTTTACCATTGAGCTGACTGAGATTCATCAAAGAACCATCCAGAGAAACTGACCTTTGTGTGCTTTCAGAACCAAAGCTTGCTTAGAGCTACCTGTGGAGTCTTTATACCTGTATAATCTGGCTAACTTTCACTTCCATTTCTGCAACATCATTAAGGGTTCGAGTGGGGATTCATTGAAAATGCTGTCCAAGCATCAGCATAATCCCTGGTTACTTGTTTGCTTGATAAGCTGACATGACTATAACTGAACAATGAGAAAAACAGAATAAAATTCTTCACTATTTCCTTTGTTGAGTAATTGTTATTCTTGGTTTCATCATCAATGTATCTGTCAGTGCAAAATGCATGGCTTATGAGAACTACCTGTATAACCCACATGCATTTGACTTAAAATAGTTAAGGCCAATATGAAGCAAAAAATACACCAACAATTTTTTGGAAGTCTCATAGTACTTCCTGGGGCTATAACAAGAAAGAGAGAAAGAAAGTGATCATTAGAGAAAGGAGATTTTGAACATTAGAGGAAAGTCTTACCATTCTTGGTGTTATCATTTTTAAAACCACTTTCATTAAGTCTCTCATCACAGTCATGGGGGGCATCTGCCTACAGGAAAGTTTTCAAAGATGAGGTTCCAGTTTTTGGTTACTTGCATTGTTTTAGCCTCCCCTTCATCACAGTGTATGTGTTAGTGCTAATTGCTCAGTCATGTCCAACTCTTTGTGACCCCATGGACCCTGCCAGGCTCCTCTGTCGATGGAATTCTCCAGGCAAGAATACTGGAGAGGGTAGCCATTCCCTTGTCATCAGAGTGTACAATGAAGAGAAAGAGAAAAAATATCAAACAAGCATTTCCTAAGGTTTTCCCTGGAAAATTTGGGTCAAGTTATGTTTAACTGATGTCATTCAAATGATAAAATTCTAAGAGCAAATAAGACTATGAAAAAATAAAAAGTTAAACAGAATCTTGGTTGTAGAACCATACTGAGTCTTAATTATGATATTTTAAGTTAAGACTCTCCAACAATCATGTACATAGCTTATATATATGTATATACAAATATAGAGAGTCTAAAAACATACATTTATGTCTATATATTATAACATTTTCCATGAGTTGATTTTAAAAATACCATTTTGCTATTAAAATGGAAGTCACTTTTACAGCAAAGCAACATAAATGCTTTAGAGTAATAAATCAATATAATCTATACAGATTATATTATCTACATATAAAATATAAATTGTATTCATATAATATGAAAATAATAAATATAATCTATATTGATTTAGTCTGGGTTCTTGAGGCTAAAGGTTTTATGTTTAAAGATTAAAAGTTCCCTGGAATTTACAATGTCTTCTGTCTTCTTAGTCAAACATTATGTCTTCTCTCTTCTTAGTTCTACATGGAATCAGCAGGATGTCAATGTACAACGCATTCATGAGGAAGCTATCCTAGAAACGGGTCAAAGAAATTAGAGGATTGTTGCAGTATCACTAAGGAGGAGTAAATAAGGTAGATTTACCCAACAATTACACTAAATATTGTGAGACTCAGATTACACAGAGCAGGTAAACACATGCCCAGAAAGCACATGTAAGCACAGCCCTGTGAGAAGTACCTGCAGAAAGGTTGTTTGGTTAGGACCTGCTACTTCTTATAAACATATAACACAAAGACACCTGTTGCCTGGGTGTATCACCCTCCCATACCCAGATCCAACACAGAGGAGAACAAAACAAAGGCAGCCAAATGGGCCTTCCTCCAGTCATGGCTGCAAAATACAGTCTGTCATGACTAATTCATTCTTGTACACAGCTAGGGCTCTTCTAAGCAGCACACAGCCCTCTTCCTGCATCACTACAAGCCCCACAAAGTCTCCAGTCTGCCCATTTCAGAAGAGTGTCCAATCTCCTCTAATTCAGGAACCCCAGTCACTTGCCAGTGATCGCAACTCAGAGGCCTCAAGTATCAACCACTCAGCAGAGACTGGAGCATCTAAATTGTCAATGTCTTGAGAGAAAAGACTAATTTTTTAAATTGCCCTACTACCTTCCTGTAGGGGCTTCGCTGATCACTTGGTGGTAAAGAATCTACCTGCAAGGCAGGAGACACGAGAGACAGGAGTTTGATTCCTGGGTCTGGAATATCCCCTGGAGGAGCAAATGGAAACCCATTCTAGTATTTCTGCCTGGAAAAAAATCCTGTGGACAAGGGAGATTGGCAGGCTACAATCCATGGGGTCACAAAGAGTCAGACAAAACTGAGTGACTAAGCACACAAATTCCCATAAGATACAGTCATGAATTAAGGACACAATGAACTCTCAAAACTTAGTGTCAGAAAGAGAGGACCAATTCAGTGGGGTAAGATGAAAGCAGACAAGTGATACAAAATACTGAGTCAATTTGCGATAGTCTTTAAGATTAAATGACAAGTACTCATGCTTTCTTTCACCCATCTATATATTTGGCAAACATTTATAGGCACTGTTGACTAAAAGATATATTCACACACTAAAAGTTGAGAATTATTATATGCTTTATTCAGTGGACATACTGAAGACTTCAAGCCCTGGAGGTAGCATCTCAAGTAATCCTGAGAAAACTTCTCCAAGTAGGCAAGGGGGTAGTTGGAACACATAGGAGTTTCTCAACAAAAGGTAGGTGGTAGGAACACAAGATTATTGTTAATAAAAGAAAACTAGATATCTCAGGTTAAGGAATGTAGTGCTTTTCTGTGTATGGAAAGATGTCAGAATATGGGCTTACTGAAATCATTCCTTTGATATATACCTCAGCTGTCTGGGACCAGTATCCTGGGTTTTCACAACCTGAGTTTCCTCAGGGCTCACCGTAGGGCGTGGCCACAGTCTGATGCCTGCTAGAAGGCAGGTGTTTTTAATTTCCTTCCTTAGTTCCCACGGGGCTCACTGCTGAAGGGCTGCAATCACTGATGACTCTGACATCCTTTGTTTACTAATACGGCAGGCAATATTTGACTTCTCAGAACCTTCATGCTAGGTCTCAAAGAGGTAGATATGAGAACAAAACTTTTTCTTTTCTCAAGGAATCCAGTCTGTTTTTCACATGTGGAAATACACATGAATCACTTGAAATGAGGGTTTTAAATGCAGGCGCCTAGCTATATACCCATAGATTCTCATCTGGTTTGGCTGGGGTGGGTTCTAAAAGTCTTCATTGTTTTAACAGTAATTTTGATGTCTGTGATCCATGGCCACATGTAATACTAAGCAGGCACATAGCAGAGGGTCCTAGTAAGTCTATTCTGAATTGTCTTGGTCTCAGAAGGCCTCAGCTTGCAGCTGCTTGAAGCTGGATTTTGGTTTCCAACCAGAGACTGAAGTCAGGCCATGGCAGTGAGAGCTTTAAATCCTAGCCACTAGACCAGAATCAGCAACAAGGCCTGGTCCTTCTCTTTGCAAAAATGAATTCCCACGAAGATATGGAAAGTAGTGAAACATGTTAAGTGCTTATTAGAAGGAAAAGGCTACATGTGTATAGACAAACACATGGGCTCCAAGAGAGTCATGCCCCGTGGTAGCTGAATCACTTATATGGGGCGTTTTTTTCCTGGGTTTTCTTTAGCCAATTATCTTGCTTTGCCTGGTTCTGCGTCTGTATTTATATATCTCAGGCTCTTCCCATGTGTGTGCACCCCTCTCTTAGCCAAAGTGGAGTCTAGTGAAGAGGGCTATGGGTAGGTGACATCACTCCCCGTTTGATCTCCAAGGGGCCTTTCTGCACATGCATAGTCGGGAAAGTCTCCTTGATCTTGAGAATGAGAAATATGTGGTGCCTTATCTGGACAGGGCTCAATTCCTTCTCCTGTTCATCTTGGAGCATCTGTCCACAGGGGACAAACTCCAGCTGCTCAGCCTGGGGCCCATATATCTCCTAACTCAGACAGAAAGGTTAAGAGCCTAATGATTCACATTTCCTTTAGAATTAAGCCACCAGAGTTTAGACCTTGGCTCCATCCCTATATGTCTGACCTCAGGCAAACAACTTGACCTCAACACCAGGTTTCATTTGAAATACAGTTGTAATAACATTTCTTAACCCTTGGGTTTATTTTAAAAAGAAAATGAGATCATCACAATCACGTCTGACACCTTACTTGGCACATAATAGGTGTTCAAAACAAGTTATATTAGCTACAATAATTATCACTGTTGGTGGTGGCATTATTACTCTACCATATTGTAGTGTTTTACCAGAATTTGGCTCTATTAATCAATACTTGTTGTATATAAATATATTAACACAAACCTACATATGTATTATGTGAGCTTCCCAGGTGACACTAGTGGTAAAGATCCACCTGTCAATGCAGGAGATTCAGTAGACTTTGCTTCGATCCCTGGGTCGGGAAGGTCCCCTGGAGGAGAAGGTGGCAACCCACTCCAGTATCTTGCCTGGAGAACGTCATGGAGAGAGGAGGCTGGTGGGAGACAGTCCCTGGGGTTGCAAAGAGTCAGACACGACTGAGCAACTAAGCACACACGTACCACATACATAATCCATATATTATTAATCATATTAATTATAGTATAGATTCAAAACGCCAATACTTTGGCCACCTGATGCAAAGAACTGACTCACTGGAAAAGACCCTGATGCTGGGAAAGATTGAAGGCGGGAAGAGAAGGAGATGACATAGGATGAAATAGTTGGATGGCATCACCGACTCAGTGGACACGAGTTTGAGTAAACTTCAGGAGTTGGTGATGTATAGGGAGGCCTGGCATGCTGAAGTCCATGGGGTCGCAAAGACTTGGACACGACTGAGTGACTGAACTGAACTGAACTGATATACTCAACAAAGATTATGACTTTAACAAATCCAAGAAAGGAGTTCATGAAATTTTCTGTAACAGAATAGTGAAGGCATAGTCTGAAAAATCCTTCCATTTCTTACAGAGTGAGACTTGTCATCATCATTGAGATTTTCATTTTATATAGTGGTTAATGGGAGATCACCTGCAAAATGCCCCCCTCTGTTACTTTTGCAGTCATTATTTGTTTTTTCAACTTGAGTAGTTTAAAAGCCAAATGAGGAATATATTTCATCTCATAATTTTCACAATTTTCTATTTGAAAAACAGCTTCTTTCTTATGATAGAGTAATATTGGACATAGAAAATTTAGAAATGGAGAGTCCTTTAAAAATAAGAAAAAATTTACTGTCTATATATAACCATAATTAAAATTTGATGCTTAGTCCTTTCTTTCTCTTTATAGTTTGTTATATCACTGAGATCAAAATGTATGCACAAATTGCATTATTTTTCCCTTAGTATTATATAATGGGAATTCACATATCATGCAAAAAGATAATATTTGGGTGTTGAATAATTCCATTCTTCCTCCCCCATAATTTATTTTATCACTCTCTTATTTTAGGAAATTAAGATAAACAATAAGGTAAATTTTACAGATGATGCTTTCATATTTTTTTTCTTTTGGATAAACTCTTGGAATTGGAATTATAGAGTAAGGTGTATAAATATTTTTAAATTTCCAATATGTGCTAACACATTTCTTTCCATTAAGGTTGTGTCAATACTCGCTTCCACCATCAGAAGAGTACTAATTTATCTGATAACTAGAGATATTAAATGTGCTTTGATTCATATGTTTGTCCTTTGGTTTTTCTGTGAATTATATATACATTTCCTTCTTTTGTTCAATTATCTATTGTAGATTTAATTGATATTGGTTTTATTTTTTTCTTCTTTCCTTCCTTTCTTCTTTCTTTCTTTTCTTACTAAAAAGTCACCAGTTCAGATTTTTCATGGGATGAATCTTGAATAATTAAGTATATTATTTGTTAGGACACCACCTAGAAGGATCTTTCCACTCCCTCCAACAGTATTCTTATAGAAAGTTTACACAGAATTTCACTTTTAGAATTCTCTTTGATGACAAATATATTAATATTTCCTTTTACAGGTAGATTCCAAATGTGGCAGCTTTTAGCAGCAACATGCTGGATGCTTCTTCTTGGACCTGTATTCGGTTATCACAAGAAAGGATGCACCACAAATCCTGAAGCTACTATGAATATTGTAAGTCGTTCATTAAGGAAAAATATTTAAGATAAGACAATTATTAAGCTATTGTCATTTTAGGGGCTTTCCTGCTGTCATTTTTAGATATGACTGGTATGCCTGTCTAGTTTTTAAAAATTCTAAGTTGACTAAATCTGTGTTTCCAACCTTTGTTCCTTGGCGTCGTTGACTAAACAAAGAACTGCAAAACCTGACTCAATTTGGGGCAGTGAAGCTCCCTCTGCTGGTGGCTTGAGCTAACCATTTCATTGTGGTTTCTTGAAGAGAAAGTTCACAAATTCCTGTTGATGATCTTTTTAGAGAATCCTTGGGCTCTTCTGAGGTTTTTTATAGAGCAGTATCTCTGATTTATGAACTACATTTATGTACATTTTAAGTTTAGTAAGCCAGATTTGGTTTGGGCTGCTTATAAACAAAAATATCTCAACAGGCAGAAATTCATATCAGAAGGGGACTAGAACAAAGTGGAATGAAATAGATCTATGCAAACAACAAAAACAAACAAACAAAAAGACCAGTCACAAATGCTTACGATATGCTTCATTCCAATGGAAAACATATTTCTTGTATACACTGTGTACCATCATGTCCCCACCCATACCCATTTGTATTAGAACTTTAAGAATGGAACTATCAATGACATAATTTTTCAAAAAAAAAAACATTTACAGAGTGAACCTGAGTGCCTTAATAATACCATGCCAAGAAAACTACCATGTATGATTACCACCTTACCTTACCAACACCTTGGCATACATCTTCCTTTTAAAACCCACCTCAAATCATCCTGATTTTCCTGCTGTATTCTGTTCCAAAACATAGATAACAGTAGATTGTGACTTAAAGTATTATATTGCAATGTGGGTAAAAATCTAGGCATTATATCATGAAGGTATACATGTTCCTTTCCCCTTTTTAGAGCCAGATTATTTCCTACTGGGGCTATCCTTATGAAATATATGACGTTGTCACAGAAGATGGTTATATCCTCGGAACTTACAGGATTCCTCATGGAAGAGGATGTCCAAAAACAGGTAGGATTTATTTCATTATGAAAGGAATTATGCCTAAGGGGAGATTCCTGGATGTGCTGATAGCAGCAGGACAGCTGTGATTCTAAAATAGAGCCTATTCTCTTCTATTCCTCCTTCTAGTGGAGGAAAATCATCACCATCACCTCCACTCTTCCATTTCATTTATATAATGCTGGAGTTTTTAAATCATTGCGGCATGCACTATTCAGTCTTTCCTTTTCTCCATCATTTTGCCCTCTTTCACAACAAACACGGAAACAAAAGAAAATGTGTGGTCTTATTCTAGGAATACTCACTTTCCAGCTTAAAAACCAGAACTCTAGGGTCATGTTGATGCTTTCTCCCCTCACTTTCTATATCCAGCCAATCACCAAGACCTACCAATTTTGCCTTCTAAATGTCTCTCTAATCTGAAAACTCTCAGTTTCAACGTCACTCAAGTCCAGGCTTAGACACCATTATCGTTGACAATATCAGTTATCTTTTAAGCTACTGCAATAGCTTTCTAACTGCTTTTATTCCATTTGTAATTAGTTCTGTACACAAGTAATTTGGATTTTATTTTTTACAGTAAACCTGACCCTATTAGTTCTATACTTGATTGTAATTAAAGAGCTATTCCTAGCTCCCTACATTACAGGTTAGTATCTGAGAGAAGACAGGATCCACTTGGCAAGAATTGTTTGCTTCTTTTCTCATTTCTTAGCGCCTTTTATTCTTTGGAGCTTTGTATAAACAAACTTTTCAATATTAGAAGGGTTATTTGTCAGAAGATTAAAAAAAAATGTACGCAATCTAGATGGAACAGTGTTGCTCACTTTATAGAACTGACCATTCCCTAAAATAACTCCATTACCTTTGGAAATACTCGTGAGAACTTTTCTTGCCCAAACTTTTACCTTGTCAGTTCTGCCAGGTAGATGCCAAAAAGCATGGAAGGAAAGCTGTCTCTACAATGAGAAGCTGCCTGAAGGCTCAGATTAGAGATGAGCTATGGGTTGTGACTGCACTTTGGTGGTATTTTAGCAGAATTAGTAACACCTCTTCCTTCTGTCTTTTTCTCAAAAGGCGGATTAATGGATATAGATTTTGGTCCTTGCTTCCAGATAGTTGAGGCTCTCTGAGACTCCAGTCTCGCCTACTCAATCTCAGGAAGCTGGTCGAGCCCCAAAGGGGACCTGTGGGAAAGCCTTGTGGTACCTACACAGCATCATAAACCATTTATAAAAGACAGAAATATCCAAGTCACTTCTCTTGCTCTTCTCGATGTTTTCAGCACCACTTCCCCATTTCCTTCTTCTTTTCTCTTTCTTTAGTCAAATTGTTCCAATTCTACATTTTGAGCAGAATTTTTATATCAAATGAAGAATTTTACCTTGTGCACATTTCACTTAAGACCTTGCACTTCACCTTCTGACAATGCAAATTAACTAGCACAGTACCTGGCATTCAGTGAAATAGTCAACAAATGGCATTTTTATTGTCTTTGTTCTTATCTTGGAAAAATACTAGCTTTGTAATCAGATGCTTTTTGAGAAATAAAATGTCATTAATGTGAATAATTATAGAGCAGGTAATTATTGTGGCTGAACAAAATTATGTGTATTTTAATTCTAATTTAATTCTTATAACTACACCATAAGATAGCATTTTTTATTATCCCCCATTACAAAATAAGTTAACTAAGGCACAAAGAGGTTGATGCATAGCAGAAGAAATTTTTGAAGCAGGGCACTCTGACTCCAATAGCTATTTAACAATTCAATGCATTGGACATAATCCCAGTTTTACAGAGAGAAAAACAAGACATGGAGAAGATAAATAACTTAACCAGCTTCAGAAGTAGTTCAAAATCCTAAAACCTAGACTTGCCTGGAGGTGTCAAATTTCTTTCTTAACCTTTCTTTTGTATTACAGGGAGTCAGAAGAGAGAATTTTCTTGTAGGCACCAAGGAAGTTCAGATAAAAAATTCTCATTGTCTGTGTTTTGCAGCTCCAAAGCCTGTTGTGTATTTGCAACATGGCTTAGTTGCATCTGCCAGTAATTGGATTTGCAATCTGCCCAACAACAGCTTGGCTTTCCTTCTGGCAGATGTTGGTTATGATGTGTGGCTGGGGAATAGCCGGGGAAATACTTGGTCCAGAAAACACCTGAAATTTTCACCCAAATCACCAGAATACTGGGCCTTCAGGTAAGAAGAACACTACTAATGACTAAAGTGTGTACATTGCTCTTTTATATAGATAACTACCTACCGGGGTCCAGCCCCGGTTGGATCTAGGGATTTCCTCTGGAGAACAGCATTGGTGATTAGAATAGAAAAGCAGAGAGATTAGAGGCTCATTATAACTGGTTTATGCGGAAAATCAATATAACCTGTGACATCAGGTTTGCTCTGACCATGGAGGCCGCAGGCGCCCTCTCGAATCGCTGAAGGTGCCCCCACCTTAGGCACCTTCTCGAGTGGGTCTTAGAAGCCCAGGCAAGTAAGTGGTCCCAGAGGACCCCCACGCTCCAATTAAATGTCATGAAGGAAGAACAGAAAAGAAAAGGAGAGAAAAAGAAACAAGAAAGAACAACACGGGGAGACCAAGCTTTGAGCAAGGCTCATAGCTTTATTTTCAAAGGGAGCTTATATACCTTAAGTTGTGCATAGAGGATAATAGGGGGTGTGAAATCGTGCAAAGTCAGCAGTCTTTGATCCTTATTGAGACCAGGCTTTCTTTTCCGCAAACTTATCATATACAAATGGTTTAGGTGATTTACATCATCTTCTGGCCAGAAGGCCTGTTAACATTTTATGACTCTGATAAAGGTTTGTCAACCATAAGACTTATTTTCTCTAAGAGTAATTATTTTAAAGTTTGGCGCCATCCTCCGAAGGTGTTAGATAAAGTTGCATTCCTATAGGACAGAGGTGCAGTGGGTTTACAACAAGAAAGAATTTATTACCTTAAGGGTCTAAAGTTGTTAGCACCAAGGCCACTACTTATTTTTTCTATGTACCAACTATATTAATTAATACACTTCCAAGGATACAATACAGGGGATGTGGAAACTTGGTAGCAAGTATTGGCTCAACAATGAAATCTTCTACTAGTTCTAACAATTTCTAACTCTCCGAGAGGCTCTATACTATTTGAATATCTTAAGCTTCCAATGCCTCTCATGGTTGGGAGACTGTAAACAATCGTATGTGTAGCTGTAGGAGTCCAGGTAAACCTGTCAGGCAAATTAGAGAGCCATCTGAGGGGTTTGGATTGGAACACTCCTATTATGCCCAGGAGGCTAATTAGCTAGAGCTGTAAGTTGATTTCCTTCAGAGAAAAGGTGGTCGGGGATAGTCCCCCTTGACTGTCAGAAGAGTTGGTGAAAGTTATGAAGCAGTAAAACAGGCAGACTCTGGTTTTGGGGTAGATGCTCAGGCAGGCCCAGAGGGGCACCCCTTGAGTTCTGGCTCGCCTTGCCCACCAGAACTCGCCCACATGACCTTGTCATGGGTGGGGACTCCCGTGCTGACTCCCGGCAACTACCCTTTTGAATTTTCCCTTTTTGTCCAACTGCACGTTGTGGAATCCACAAGATGGAAATAAACATACCTTCTTCTACCCAGGTTTTCTTCACAAGCTCGAAAGAAATGCCATTATTATTGCACTGATAGTTGTTTTAAACACTCCACTTGGCCTGTGTGTATGTAAAGTATATAAGAAAGAAAAAAAATCAAAATGCAAATTCCAGGACTATCACATTGTCAATGCGCAGTCCAGAAATTTACATGGTATGCGTAATGAAGAGGAATAATGACACTGATCAAGACATGGGAACAGAGACAATGTTCTGGTTGAAAATCCTGAGAACCAGACATTCGTGTTAAGTCAAAATGAGCCAAGCACTTGAGCAGAGATGACACTCCAGTGTTTATTCACCGAGGAGTGAAGGAACTCTGTCCTCCATAGACTGAGGGTGCTGAAATCTCTCCATGCAGCCAACCTGCCAGCAGCAGTCCCTGGGGGTGCTGTCTGCCTTAGAAGTCAGGCCAGCTGAGTCACAGAAGCAAACCTGGCATTTGTAGAGAAGCTGAGAACCATGCCTTGAAGGTCACTGACGTTGCTTGTTCCTTGACCTCACTCCCGCCTTATTCCTGGAAGCCGTTTGTCAATCCCTAAGTCCACATCCCAATCCAGTTGTGTCACGGCACCATTGCAAACAGCATCACAATTCCCAGGATGAATGTTCTCCTGACCACACGCAGAAGAGAAAGCCCCTGAGGCCTCTTCCCTGAAATGTTGATTCAGTCTGTCTGGGCTGAGATCTGCAAGTCTCTTCACTTTTTCTGTTTGTAAAATAAGTATCCCAGGTAATTTTTCTTTCCAAAGGAGTTTGGTAAATCTGCTATAGAATTCAGTGAAAAGCCTCTGTAGATTGAGTAAAAAAGCCCCCGATGCTGGGAAAGATCAAAGGCAAAAGGAGAAGGGGGCAGCAGAGGATGAGATGGTTAGATAGCATCACTAACTCAATGGACAGAAATCTGAGCAAACTCTGGGAGACAGCAGAGAACAGAGGGGCCTGACATGCTGTAGACCAAGGGGCCACAAAGACATGACTTAGCGACCAAACAACTGCAACAACTCTGTAGGATTTGTAAGTCAGATTTTTCAGTTTCTTAACACAAAGTTACTCTTGGATCAAGACGAGATCCTCAGAAGATGCCTGACATCATATATTGATTCTAGTCTTATATTTAACAAAAGCTAAGCATCTAGATTTGCAACACGTATTTTTAAGTATTACAAGCCTAACAATGAGATGGATTTTTTTCTAATGCCGTTTTGTTTTGCTTTGTTTTTTCCTTTGGCAGTTTGGATGAGATGGCTAAATATGACCTTCCAGCCACAATCAATTTTATCATAGAGAAAACCAGACAAGAGCAACTCTACTACGTGGGCCACTCCCAAGGCACCACCATTGGTGTGTTTGGGGCAGATGTGATCTGAGGGTGTCAGGAGATTTTCTTCATTCTCATGAAAGGGGTCAGAATTTCTTCCCTCTGTGCAGTCTCTAGCTTGGGAAATTTGAGTTGGAAAAACATCACGTCTGGCTGTCTTTCTGAAGAGTAAATAAAGTGAGGATGACTAAGGGATTTTCCTGCCCTCTCAGGACTAAATTTGGAGATTAATGGATAAGACTGTAAGAAAGTCAATTATTTATTTCTTCATTTGTGTACTCAACAAACACTTGCCAGACACTGGGTTAGATAACAGGAAATCAAAGACAAATATGGTATACATCTTTCCCTTGAAGAGCTCACAGTCTAGTAAGGGAAACTAAAAAGAAAGCAGAAAATTACAAATTTCAGTGATCACATGCCACAATCAATGTGACTTTGAGTTAGGTCCCAGTGGGTGCTAGGGTAGGCTAGATGTGGATGGGCCACATTGGCAGTTCCACAAGGCTCTCCATTCTCTTCTCTGTTGTCTTTTCAGCTGGAGACCTTGACAATGCTAACAGCATTTACACCAGACATTTGAGAGCATTATCATCCATATTTATAAATGGCTGAACTTACAAATCCTTTCTAATGGTGATAATACCATTAGAAACTCTATGTATATATAAAATCTAACCTTTGAAAGAATTTGAATCCTTTCTGTAATATTCTCTGTAAGTAGATTTGCATCCTTCAGAAACAGGAAACTCACTTTATTCTTAATTAGCCAGTTTCATCTTTGGAAATTTAAAAATCCTTGCCCCCAGATTATGCTTACTCTAAGTGTCTTTATGTTCTTTTTTAATATATCTGCTTTTACTATCACTTAAAGTGAGTTAAGTAAGAATTGTTCTAAATCCATGAATTAGTATTTTCTTTCCTTTCAGCTTTCATAGCATTCTCCACTAATCCAGAGCTGGCTAAAAGGATTAAGATATTTTTTGCATTGGCTCCAGTCACCACCTTGAAATACACCCAAAGTCCTATGAAAAAATTAACAAATCTTTCCAGAAAAGCAGTCAAGGTATGTGACAACTTTTCCCCAGGTTTCAGTCTGTAGTAACTAAAACTAGCTCTATGTCTACTGATTTCAAGAAAAGACAACTTGAGACATAAAGTTTTACCAAGTGGATCAGTGGTAAAGAGCCCGCCTACAATGCTGAAGACTCAGGTTCGATCCCTAGGTCAGGAAGATCCTCTGAAGAAGGAAATGGCTAACCCCACCAGTATTCTTGCCTGGAGAATTCCATGGACAGAGGAGCCCAGCAGGCTACAGTCCTTGGGGTCACACAGAGTCTGACACAACTGAGCATCTAGAAAGAATAAAATAGATGCTTGAGGTACACATGTAGGTTTACTGATGATATACAATTTTGCCAATTGAGTTCAAGATGCTCACTCTGATACCATTCTACTCTACCGTCTTCATTTTTTATTTAGAGGCTGCTCTCTCACGTGATTCCTCAATCACAGATATAGCAAAAGCTGATTTGATTGATGGGCTGATTAATTGGTTTAATTTGTTGTTGTTCAGTTGCTCGATCATATTCAACTCTTTGCGAACCCGTGGACTACAGTATGCCAGGCTTCCCTGTTCTTCACCATCTTCTGGAGTTTTCTCAAACCATGTCCATTGAGTCAGTGATGCCATCCAATCATCTCATCCTCTGTCATCCCTTTTTCCTCCTGCCCTCAATCTTCCCCAGCATCAGGGTCTTTTCTAATGAATCAGCTCTTCACATCAGGTGGCCAAAGTATTGGAGCTTCAGCTTCAGCATCAGTCCTTCCAATGAATATTCAGGGTTTATTTCCTTTAGATTTGATCTCCTTGCAGTCCAGGGGACTCTCAAGAGTCTTCTTCAGCACCATAGTTCAAAAGCATCAGTGGTTTAATTTAGTAGGTTAAATTTCTCTCCCGTGCCCCCTAGTGTATCAAGGACAGCATAATGTAGTATTTCAGACTGTATGGAGTCTGATGGCATGAATTTGAATCCTAGGTAGCTGGGTGAATTTGGTCAAGACCTTAATTCTAGGAAATATTTTATTCATCTATCGAGTGAGGATAATAGTAGTCTCTACTCGTAGGGCTTCTCTGAAGATTAAGTGAGCACATATATATAAATCTTTTACACATTGTTAGCCTTTAATAAGTTCCAGCTATTGTTATTGTGGTCATGATTTCCATAGAACACTATAAGTCCAAAGTTGCCCATACTTCGTCAACTCTGTTTGTCAACTCCTCAAAACATAGGCAGTATCCTAGACCTCAGATGATTTCTGCTAGCTGCCAGCTAACTAAATGATTATTTGCTCAATGGAGAGAATTGTTCTATGTGAGTTCATGTGTTTTCCTGTTACATAGTAATATGGGCTTCTCCTGTGACAGACAGAAAGTGATTAGACTGTTTAGTGATTTCAGTGAAAGCATATGAAAGTGAAAGAATTTTTATAGAAGCCAGGAGTTCTGATTGGTGAGAGATAAGCAAATTATCCCAAGGTGATTTAATTCCATACCTATACAACCAAGAAAGACCGTAGCAGCAAAATTACGATAACAATGTGAAAAATGCTCACAGATCCCTCATAGTACATGGGCATCTTTCACCACAGATATTTCAGTCCAACCCGGTCCTACATTATCAGGCAAACAGCACCAGACTTCTTGTTAAATTATTTCAGCATTCCCACAAAGTTAAGAGATATTTTGAGATGGTAGGATCTTCACATTCTCAATTTGCACAACTCTGCTTCAGCTTTCAATGTTTTGATCTACCTATAGTGTAGTGCAGTTCAATTCAATTTTGTAAGAAAAGATGATCTAGGAGCTGCTGTTTCAAAAGCATGGCACCAGGAAACAGCTATGCCTATAAAGCTACTTTTCAGCCAATCGGCATGACTGAAAATTGGGGTACATGTGTGAATGGTGGAAGACTTGACCAAGAAGAGAATAATGGACAGTTCATAGAAAGCAGCTATGTCATGTTAAAGAGTTTTGTTCGGTTGGTGATGGGAAGTCACTGAAGAATGTTGAACAGAGAAATGGATTGATCAGTTTTGTAGTTTTAGAAATATTACCCATAAGATGCTTTAACTCCAATAGAGAAACTACCACATGTGACTAACTCACTAATTCCTAATAGAAATTCCCGCAAAATCATGATAGATCAAAGACACTGACAGACAAACTCAGAGAAAATGTTTCTAGTCATTGGAATCACAGAAGACTTCCTGGATGGCATTTCTGAGTTTGGGCTAAAGGACAAGATTTCAATTTACAATGTCTTGTAAAAAGTCTTTCCAAACTAAGAGGGAAGTCTGAGTACCATTGAAGGGGTGAAGCACAAGCCATGGGAAATCACATGTAATTGACTTCATTTAGCTTTAAATTTATGAAAGCCATGAGAAATAATATTGGAAATGTATGAATAGATTCTGTAGGAAATGTAGGAATATTGGAAATGTGGGTTTAAATGCCAAGTTAAGAAGCTTGGGTTATATTAGATATATGGTGGGTGATCATGGAAGGTATTTACACAAAGGAATGGCATGCATAACGCTCTTTTTTGAAAAATTCTCTTGGGGACCAAATGGAAGTGAATGAGAGTAAAAGATATAAGAAGGGCAAAAGATGAAGGAATGGTTATAGAAATTATTGTTACACTTCAGTTGAGAAACCGAGCCAGGGTTGTGCAAAAAGAAGACAAAATTTATAGGATTTGACAATGAAATGATAGGCATGGTATCAACTTTTAGAGAGTTAAGATTTTTGTTTTTGTTTTTGTTTTCTCTTTTCCTCTCCTATTAGCCAAACGTTGGTCTTCCGGTTTTTCTCATCAATAGTTGCTTTGTAAATAGTTCTAATTTTAGAGTGCCTGTGGGGAAGATGAGCTTAGGGTCTTCCTACTCTACCACCTTGCCTACTTTGCACTAGATGTATTTTAAATGTGATTTATTATCTACACAGAAATTATTAGTGCACATTTATTTTCTATTTTCTAGTTGAGGAAATCCAGAATAATAGAAAACTAAATATGAGACAGAGTTTAGAATCAAACCAAGATATCACTGACCCCAAAGCCTTACCAATTTCCTATGGAGACTAGTATTTTAGGGGAATGCTCCAAAAAACACTTCAACTAAAGGATCTTGGAAGAAAAAGCTTCAAGAGGTGAGTTGGGAGGACTATAAAGACAAAATTTAATGGGCTTTTTGGTTTCACTGAGGACTAGTACCGAGCGGATGTCACCCATGTCCAGTGCTTGACTGATTTACCACTCATTTTCCACTTGACATTTACATCCATGAAAGTTGATGATGTCTTAAATCGATCTTGCAGGTATTATTCGGTGACAAGATGTTCTCTCCTCACACATTTTTTGAACAATTCATTGCCACCAAGGTATGCAACCGGAAGATATTTCGTCGTATTTGCAGCAACTTTATATTTACTTTGAGCGGATTTGATCCAAAAAACTTAAACATGGTACGTGTAAGTAGTCAGATCCAGGAAAGCAATTGTTTTGTTGGACAGAGATAAGGAGAGTTCATTCTTAATTGCATGGAAACCACATTTCAAAGGTTTTTTTGTCTCCTGGAATGCAACTAGCATGTTCTTGGCTTCCAACCCAAGCTGAGAGTTCATCTGCTTGAGTAGGAGGATTTGAGGCTTCATTAAATATCTCTTGACTATATTCTTGGACCTGGAAAGAAAAAGCGCATTGCCTTTTGTCTTTGACCACAGGATGTCCTCTTTGGGCTTTACACAGATACTGCCCTAGGCAGGAGAATAGAGGTGAGGGAAGAGAAAATTCTTAAAGATGGGCTTCTTTGCTTAGTTTGTCTTCAGAGGATGTGGTACATATTTGTTCTGAGAGAGAGAGATTGGGTCAGGTGAGAGAGGGAAAGAAAATACTCAAATTCACTTGTGGTGTGATTTCATGATTAGCCTTCAGGTAAGAAATAATCTTTTTACTTTGCAGAGTCGCTTAGATGTTTATTTTGCACAGAGCTCCGCCGGAACATCTGTTCAGACCATGCTTCACTGGGCCCAGGTATGTACTCCCACTTCCTGATGTAACACACACGTATCTCTGCAAGATCCTCGAGCAGCACGTCTGGAGAGCTCACCCTGTGGGTTATACCAGTGCCAGGTAGATGTTTCCGGAATCAGATCAACTCATGTCGATTTGTTTTCCTCTCATCTATTCTCCAGGTCCTCTGCGTATTCCTAGATATTCTGACTGAATTCTGATCTTCAGATTACTCCTAACTGTCTTATCTAGGAAAAGTTTGTGTTTCTTCTTTCGGGAAATCATTCACTCTAACAGAGCTATACATAACATGATAAATGCTATTCTAGAAAGATCTTTTTACCCTCCAACTGGGATATGGGCGATTTCAGAGTGTGGAAATACTGCTTAATTTAGAGGAAATTAAATGTTAGAGAGGGTTTAAAGTGGATTAAGGGTTTCTGTTTTTACTCTCCATTTAAGTTTTTTGTGTGTGTTACTATATTTCTCAGTATTTGGCAAGCTCAGCGATGTCAAATTCAGTTGGTATAGCTTTCTAAGCCACGTAGGTCTGAGTGTGTGTATGTGTGCACATGTACAAGTGGGGGAGGTTTAATATTTAATATTTAATTAAATATCTTAATTTTAAAATACTTTGAAAGTTGAATAAGAATCTGAAATCCCTAGGAATCTGAATTTTAACCTACACCCTGATAAATTTCTCCCATGCTTTAAAGTTGACAATCACTGCTATAGATAGTCTTAAATACTAGTTGAAGATTTCTGAAATTCTTTGAAGAGTTCCACCCTCAAGAGATAAGTGTTCAAGTTCCAAAAGGAAGACAGATATTCCAGATTTAGGGCTTCTTACTGGTGAGGAGACAGGTAGACTCTGAAAGGCATAGTTTTCCAGATAATACAACTTCGATTCCATATTCATTGAGCACTTACAGTGTGTTCTTATTGTCCAGATATATATCTCATTGTCTGTTATGAATTCTCCTAACAATCTTTCAATGAAGCCATTGATATTCCCCACTCTAAAAATGTCATAGCCAATCCTTACCCCTCACAGTTGACTCTTCTTAAAGCTATCTCTTCTCCTTTGATAGAAAGTTCTCTTGAGAATAGAAATAAGTGAGTGGGGTGGGGAGATAAAATATTTGGTTATAAGTTACGTAGACAGCTAAAGCAAGGATGAAGATAATGACATGATGGTAACAATATCAATAAAAAGAGTGATTTCTTGACCGTTCCTAGGTGCCACATGCTTTGCGTACATTGAAGAATGCTATTGTCATTTCCATTGCACAGATGAGAAAACAGGTTTAGAGAAGATGCATATACAGCCTGGATCGCAGATTTAAAAATCCATTAAGCCTGGATTGAAACTAGGTCTGTTTGATGCTAGAACCCAAGTTCCTAACTATTTGGTACATTCTATTGCCTCTCATTGCTGAAAACCTACAGAATTTCAACCACAGCAGACTACTGCCTCTGTGAATATAAATCACAATGGGAAACATTTCAAACAAAAAAATTAAGTCAGTTCATGTGAAAAAAATCAAGTTAAAGGGAAAAAAACCTTTGGAGTAGTCTGAAAATAATTTAACGAAGTGCTTGAGGTAAATGTAAAAATTATGCCTCTTCAATCCAAATGGGTGACAAATAACCAGAAAAAGGAACCCCTAGAAGTGTTAATATTTCTATATTAATATTTGAAGTCTAAAATTTAAAATAAGAAAAGGGCACACACAGGGTCTCAGACACTCAGCCTATAGCCATGTTACTGACGACATGGCAGGCTGTTTGGCCATATAGACAGGAGACAGACAGACACTATCCCTCAGAAAGCCTTGAAGATGTACTTTGAGTGAGCATTCCTTTCAAAGGTAGCAAAAATGTTTAAGATTAAGGAATATAGTCATAATATCCTAGATCGTCTGATAAGATAACAAAGTATAAAGTGTAATAATAGAAGCAGTCATTTTTTAATGTATAGCTAGTGCCTTTTAAAAAATATTAAAACTCTTGAAGCCAAGATGTTTAAGAATCAATGTATCATCTTTAAAAACATGTCTATGTACACAGCATAGAATTTATTTAAAGGCATCACTGCTCAAAGATTTTCATTGGAAAAGTATGCTGCTAAGTCACATTAGTCGTGTCCGACTCTGTGTGACCCCATAGACGGCAGACCACCAGGCTCCCCCGTCCCTGGGATTCTCCAGGCAAGAACACTGGAGTGGGTTGCCATTTCCTTCTCCAATGCATGAAAGTGAAAAGTGAAAGGGAAGTCCCTCAGTCGTGTCCGACTCTTAGCGGCCCCATGGACTACCTACCAGGCTCCTCCGTCCATGGGATTTCCCAGGCAAGAGTGCTGGAGTGGGATGCCATTGCCTTCTCCCTGGAAAAGTATAAAAGGGAAGAAAAGATAGTTCCATGAATTTGTATCAATTTTTATCATTTTTATTATTTCATTTATTAAACTTTGACTTTTAGCTCATGTTCTAAAGCGTGGGATATTATGTCAATCCTTTTTGTATATTTTTTGCTTACTGTCTTTACATGTATGTTGTTTTTGTATATCATTTTAACATGTTTATTATTTGTATTTTTTTTATAGGCTGTTAATTCTGGTCGGTTCCAAGCTTTTGATTGGGGAAACCCTGATCAGAACATGAAGCACTTCCACCAGGTACAATAACAATAATCACCAATTGCATACTGCAAATGAAATTTGTAAAAATAGTATCTACTCATCAAGCACCTACTCACTATGCTCCATTCACTATGCCAGATACTTTGTATAGATCAGATGCTATTTGGGGGGATCTTACCACTTGCCATATCATTGTTTTTGATTCTTAGCATGACCTCCCCAGATAAATATTAGGTTAGGTAAATTGTCTCTATTTTTCCAGAAGCTCAGAGAGGTTAGGTGAATTGTCAGAAATTATTTAGCTAATAAAGAACCAGAATACCACCCAGGGTTCCTGGATCAAAAGTCCTTTCTTCTGTTACACTTACTCCTTCTCAAAAAAATAGAAACTCTCAGCACTTAAGACCATATTTTTAAAGAAAGAATTAAAGATGCGCAATTTTATTTCTAAAGCGTATTCTCTGGCTTCTTATCCATCCTTCATAAATGAACCTGATAAAATGAACTAACATTATCCTAATAAGTTTTTGGATGTCATTTACTGCTCATTCAAAAACAATTATGAATTATTAAAGGTATTCCAGACAGGATTATCACCTTTAGAAAAAAGCAATGCTATTTGCCAGATGATATGTCCATGTATATCTTGACATTATATATGAAAACTTTCCTTTGTGAAAAAATTTCATATTAAAGTGAATAGGCATTGTTGTTAATTTTTCCAGTATTTAAGGAAATCCAATGATGGCTTTAGCTTCTGGCTAATAGACTGAGCTCAAATTAAACAAGTAGGCAACAAAGATACATGGATTTTTTTCAAATCCGGCATGTGGAAATCTGGAGTTTTTTTAAAGCAATTTCACTGTTACCATAATAACTATGATAGTGAAAATGCATAACTTCAAGTAGTGTGAAAAATCTGATTTTCTCCTAAACTGCTATAATTGTATGTGTGTGGAGAGGTGTGTGCCCACACACACAAACTCACACACTGTGTCAGAGTGCTATTTACTCTTGTGATTAACAACTCCTTGTACTAGCAAGAGTATGTAGCTGCTTTAGGAAAAGCTTTTTAGATGATGACCTTACCCTATAAGACAGAAATACCTACTTGGATAAAAGCTGAATCACAGGTATTAACTCCATCATTGTGCTCGCAGATTCTATCAAAATACATGGCGGTTCAGGTTCAATTATGGATCTTTTGCTTGGAACTTTAGGGAGGAAAAGAAAACTTAAACTGTAAACAATATATAAGGTTTTTTTTAAATTTTATTTTATGTTTAAACTTTACAAATTGTATTAGTTTTGCCAAATATCAAAATGAATCCGCCACAGGTATACATGTGTTCCCCATCCTGAACCCTCCTCCCTCCTCCCTCCCTATACCATCCCTCTGGGTCGTCCCAGTGTACTAGCCCCAAGCATCCAGTATCGTGCATCGAACCTGGACTGGCAACTCGTTTCTTACATGATATTTTACATGTTTCAATGCCATTCTCCCAAATCTTCCCACCCTCTCCCTCTCCCACAGAGTCCATAAGACTGTTCTATACATCAGTGTCTCTAAACACCAATACAGTATACTAACGCATATATATGGAATTTAGAAAGATGGTAACAATAACCCGGTGTACAAGACAGCAAAAGAGACACTGATGTATAAGTTTTAACAATTAATAACCTTTGTCACAACTATAAGTAATATCATCATAAGTTAGACAGGTGTAATTACCAATATAATCACCAAACCTGTATTACTTTAAAAAAAAGTGAAAAAAGAAAAATTCTGAGCCAAAAGCCATCACATTTCATTTGGATCCTGATCTGGATGTTCATTTTTGTTTTGACATCTTCTGGGCTTCCCAGCTCTTTCTGAGTAGGGTATTAATTACTGCAGTAAATGTATTCTGATTTCAGGAGCTCCTCAGACCCACTTGTGCCTTAAAGCTTGCTAATATTCTTGCTTCCTCTGTGCTGTGTTGCTTTTCTATTCTTTATCTCGCTCTATCCTTGCATTTGAATATTTATACCTTGTATTATTCTACTGAGAACACTACCAAGTCAGGAAAAGCAAGCGTCTTCTTTCATCAATTGCACTTGGCATTGAGTGCACCAGGCTGTCCTTAGCCCACCATTCCCTTGCATGCAGTACTCATTAGTGCTAATCTTCACTGATTTCCTTCTTTGCTCTTAACATTGTCTTTTCATGGCTACACATTCCTATTTACCGCTTGCTTCTAAGCCCAGATCCAAGGTCTCCCAGTATTACAAGGGACTTACACTTAAGATATTTGCTAATGCAAAGACCCATCTACTGA
Source organism: Bos taurus (assembly GCF_002263795.3). Lineage (NCBI taxonomy): Eukaryota > Metazoa > Chordata > Mammalia > Artiodactyla > Bovidae > Bos > Bos taurus. The sequence goes on from NC_037353.1 coordinate 10,424,610, forward strand.
TTAAGATATTTGCTAATGCAAAGACCCATCTACTGACGGTGACATGTGGAATGGCTACACCAACGCTCTGCCTGCGGATCACTCATGGTGCAGTTACCAAGTCAGGGGTCTCCCCAGGCACATTTCTAGTCTTAGAAACCTCTTCCTGGCCAAAGTTAGTGTTTTCTAAGGATTTATAAGTTGGTCTATGTAACCTTTTCTTCTTAGTCTTTCTGCTGAAATTGCCTATGGTGCATTAATCACCTTTGGCTACTATAAAAAAATCCCATAGACTGAGTGGCTTAAACAACAGAAATATGTTTTTAACAGTCCTGGAAGCTGGAAGTCTGAGAGCAGGGGTGCCAGCATGGTCAGGTTCTAGTGAGGGCTTTCTTACTGGATTACAGACAGCCACCTTCTCCATGCATGTCCACATAGCCTTTCCTCTTTGTGTCTGGTTGCAGAAAGAGGTCTCTCTCTCTCTCTCTCTTTATCACTTCCCCTTCTATAAGGCCACCAATCCTGTTGGATTAGGATCCAAATCTTATGACCTCATTTAACCTTAATTACTTCCTAAAAGTCTTTTCTCTAAATACAATCACCTTGGGTTAAGGTTTCAACATATGAATTTGCGGGGAACATAATTTAGTTCATAGAATATGTAAGTCTTTACAATGCAAGTAGTAAAAATCACTCTATTTTACATTTTATAAAAATATGGTTTGGTTTTACTGAAATAAGAAGTATAATGATAAACTCACAATAGCCAGGAATATACACAATCATCAGGCTCTCTCTTTCTCCCTGTCACTCTCTCTCAATTCTGCTTGCATATGCTGCTTGCATTTTCAGACTATTTCTAAGATAGTAGTACAATGGTGAATGTATGTACATAATATACAGTAACATTTAGAACATACAGAACTTGCTTAACAACTGATGATTGATGTTCCTTCTATAATATGATTTTCTGTGAAAACTATTTTTCTCTCTCTTCAATTTTATTTAGCTTACACCTCCTCTATACAACGTTTCTAATATGGAAGTTCCAACAGCAGTGTGGAGTGGTGGACAGGACTACGTGGCTGATCTCAAAGATGTTGAGAATTTACTCCCTAAAATTCCCAAGCTCATTTATTACAAGTCAATTCCACACTACAATCATGTGGATTTTTACCTTGGACAGGATGCACCCCTTGAAATTTACCAAGACCTAATTAGAATGATGGAGGAATGGCTGTAAAATTAAATACACTTTCCTTTCTCTAAGGAAGTGGATTTTAGTCATAAGAATGTGGTACACCGACTCTAAGGTAACCCCTCCAATAATCTGTGGTCCACCCAGGAACCACAAATTTATGTAATCCTTTCCCGTCGAGTGCGGGAGGGACCTGAGACTTGCTTCTAGACAGGAGAATTGGCAAAGGTGATGGGATGTCATCCCCTAATTGCAGTCTACTATATAAGAATCCATTTTAGCAAACTGGAGCAAGAGATTCTCCTTGTTGGCTTAATAAGGCAAACAAATGTGGGAAGGAACCGTGTGTGGCTTCTAGGATCTGCAGGTGGCCTCCAGCTGATAACTTGCAAAGAATTGGGACTCTCAGTCATATGTGAGAAAATGAATTCTGCCAAAACCTGAATGAGCTTGGGAGGCCACTGTTTCCTAGTTCGGCCTCTTGTTGAGAAAACGGTCTGTCTAACACCTGGATTGCAGCTTGAGAACCAGTGAGACCTGGAGCAGAGGACTTAACTATCCCATACCTGAACTACTGACCCACAGAAAGTGAGATAATAAATACTGTTTTAAATCACTAAATTTATGGTCATTTGCTATCAGCAGTGGCAAACTACTACTGTTATTATTAATAATGAATTATTATTATTACCATTATCATTATTTTTTTCTTCAGTTAAATGCTCGAGAAATCCTGTTTCTTATTTCATTATTTTTCTCTGTCTTATTTTTCTTCTCATGATGAACTGAGTTGAATATTTCTTGTTATGCAGATCTGCTAGCAATTCATTCTCGCAGTGTGATACCACATTCTCTTGTTGTGGTAAGGACACTTAACGTAAGATTTACCCTCTTACTATGTTTTTAAGTGTATTTTTAAGTGGGTCACCTACCCAGGGGTGTGGGTTTTGATTATACCACGTCTTCACTCCCTTCACTCCTCCTTCCTGTCTTGTTGTTCCTTTTTTTATATCTTTCAGTTCAGTTCAGTTCAGTCGCTCAATTGTGTCCAACTCTTTGTGACCCCATGTATTTTCTGGTAGTGCTCAGATCATTCTCATCGATAGTTGCTTTGTAAATAGTTGTAATTTTGATGTGCTCATAGGAGGAGAGGAGCTCAGTTCTCCCTACTCTGCTATCTTGATCACTTTCCCTACACCATTTTTTAAAATCTGTTTATTTTGCATTGGAGTATAACCAATGAACAGTGTTGTGACAATTTCAGGTGAACAGCAAAGGGACTCAGCCATACATATACATGTATCGCTTCTCCCCCAGACTCCCCTCACATCCCAGCTACCACATAACATTGACCAGAGCTCCCTGTGCTATACAATATGTCCTTGTTGGTTATCCATTTTAATTATAGCAGTGGGTACACAACATTACATCTCTTAATCAGGTAGGATTTTCTTGTTTTTATTCCTACATCTTAAAAAATATTCTATCTTAATTTATAATTTATTTTCAGTAAGAGCCTCAAGGTACATCACCACCATTCTCATCAGTCATATCAATTTAATATTTTTGGTTTGAATTACATGTTCAGGAATCTGAACTAACAACTTCCAGAGGGGAGAACATTTTAATATGGAACCATTTTTCAGTTCCACTATAAAGCTTCTGTGCATAGGACTTGGGGAGTCAGAGTCTCCTTGGTGACATCAAGTCTTTGTAATCCTTACCAGTTATTAATATAAAAATTTTACCGTGCACCTCTTGTGGTTTCTTGGTGGCTCAGTTGATGAAGAATCTTCCTGCAATGCAGGAGCCCTGGATTTGATCCCTGGGTTAGGAAGATCCCCTGAAGAAGAGAACAGCTACCCACTCCAGTATTTTGGCCTGGAAAATTGCGTGGACTGTACAGTCCATGGGGCCACAAAGCGTTGGACATGACTGAGAGGTTTTCACACACACACACACACACACACACACACAGACACACACGATATTTATTTAGCACTTGTTAGCTTATTTGGCATTTATCAAAGGCATAGCCAAAGATGTCTATTCCTGTCCCTGTTTCTGTGATCCAGTACTATGCTTATCTTATTTTAAGGAAGACCATTGATGCTCAGAAGACTTAAATACTAACTCAGACAAATATTTAAGAATAATAGTCAAATCTGGATCTTGAGTGCAGAGTTATTGAAATCCAAATTCTAGCTCTTGATACTTCCTGGTATTGTTCCCTAAAGATGTAGATGAGGAAATCCAATATAGATTGTCCTGGTCAGGGAAGGTCCTGCTTATTAGAGAATTTCTGAGGCTTTGTACAGTGGGTAAGGGCAGAATTTAATACACATTTTTACTTAAGAGAGAAGTCTATAAAGTAAACAGGGGGCTTCCCTGGTGCTCAGTGGTAAAAAACCTGTCTGCCAGTGCAGGAGACATGGGTTCAATCCCGGATCAGGGAAGATCCTAGATGCTTTGGAGCAGCTAAACCCACGCACCACAACTATTGAGCCTGTGCTCTGGAGCCCAGGAGCCACAACTACTGAAGCCTGCACACACTAGAGTTCATGCTGTGCAACAGGAGAAGCCACACCATGAGCACCAGAGAGTAGCCCCCACTCCCTGCAACTAAAGAAAAGAGCAATGAGGACACAGCATGCATTTATTTATTTAAATAAAATTTAAGATTAAACAGGGAGACTAAAGCAAAATCACCAGAGAACAGAAAGGGAGTGGCTGAACCAGAAACAAGGACAGGGTATAAGATGGGTAATAGAGCAGGAGTGTGGGTGACTAAATGAAACAGGCTACCCAGGTTCTGAGTCAAAATTAGGTTGGCAGAGAGCAAAGCCAGATCTGGCAGCCTGGTTGGTATTTATCTGCCAATGTGTTGATAGGTGTGTTCTGACAGTTTTTCCATAGTCACACTTTCAGATAGCAAACGCTTGACCCTACCCAATGTAATATCCATGGAGACCTGTCTTGCAACACTGGAGAATTACCCAACCCTTAACATAACAATCTTCCTTTCCACATTTAGTTGAGTCAGAAATTTGGGGAAGTCACTATTTTTTGTAAGAAAAGGCCTTTCCTTCATCTTCATACCTGAGATTGCCTAAATGAGGCTGAACATTTCACACTTTCTTTCACATCTTCCAGATCCAGTCCTTTCAGTGTTGATTCCAAATATTGTGTCCTACACACCAGTGTGATGTTACATGGATACATCTGGCTCAGTGGAATGAACTAGTTCTGTTAGTCCTTCCTTTAAAGGACCTCAAGGATAATACCAGTAGTTATAAAGATCATCATAATGAAAATCATTCTCATTTCTGTACCATGTTGTGTTCTACTCAAGGTGCTTTTAGAGCTGTAATTATCTTTCTTTTTAATGATTGAGAGGTAACAAGAAATGGTTATGGATAATGCTAATGTTGGGCTTCCCCAGTGGCTAAGTGGTAAAGAATCCACCTGCAATTCTAGAGATGAAGGTTCAATCCCTGGGTCAGGAAGGAGAAGGGAATGGCAATTCACTCCAGCATTCTTGTCTTGGAAATCCCATGGACAGAGGAGCCTGGCAGGCTACAGGCCATGGTGTCACAAAAGAGTTTGACATGACTTAGCAACTAAACAACAACAACAAATACTCATGTTAGCATTAGATATTGGAAGTTCCAGAGCCAACTCCACAATTGATTAGCCACATGACACCAAAAATATCATGTATCATTGACTCCAGCAATTTCCTTTTATACAAAATAGTGACATTCTTTCCTGCCTACATCATCTGCTGTCACGGATACCAAAGATGTATTAATACATGAAGCATATTTGTAAAGCACAGTACTTAAACATAGGCCCTGAAGTCAATTGTTTAGATTCGGTTCCTAGCCCTATTACTATCTTTATATCCATAGACAAGTTAATGAATCACTTTAATCACATTTTCCTATCTGTGAGATGGAAATATTTGTTGTCGTTTAGTCACTACATTGTGTCTGAATATTTTGGGGGGTTCCAGCCCTCTAGGATCCTCTCTATATGGGATTTCCCAGGTACGAATACTGGAGTGTGTTGTCAATTTCTTCTCCAGGGGATCTTCCCAACCCAGAGATAGAACTCACGTCTCCTGCATTAGCAGGCAGATTCTTCACCACTGAGCCACCAGAGAAGCCTGGAGACAACACTAGTACCTTGATTATTGAGTTGTTATGAGATAATGCATTAAAAGAATTTAACACAATGCCCGTTACATAGAAAGGGATTAATAAATATTATTTATAAAATGCTGGGTGGGGCACTTCCCTGGTGGCTCACACGGTAAAGAATCTGCCTGCAGTGCAAGAGACCTGGCTTCGATCCCTGGGTCGGGAAGATCCCCTGGAGAAGGGAATGGCAAACTACTCCAGAATTCTTGCCTAGAAAATTCCATAGACAGAGAAGCCTGGTGGGGGTATAGTCCATAGTGTTGCAAAGAGTCACACACAACTGAGCGACTTTCACTCATACAAAGATAATTGATTAATATATTTAATTATGATCAAATTCCCATATGGAAAATATAAATCTTAATTTACATAGGAATTAAGTATACCAAGACATTAAATGACATATGCAAAATCCTATTTTCCTGCCATCTTGAGACTTTGATATATTTATCTTACTAAACATTAAAAATAGAAATCATCTCTACCTATTATTTTGAAACACTTCACATTTGCCAGGTATTATACTAAGTGCTTTCTATACATTATCTTGTTGGATTCTCATAATAGTCCTGAAAATGGACTCCATGTTCTGTCCATTTTACACATCTTTATAGACATAACAGTATGTTTGTAAAATTAATAACTTGCTGAAGTAATAGACCCACTATTTTGGGGAAAAGTTATCTCAATATGGGGGCCAGTATTGTTGATTAACCATGATGCTATATTGCTTCTCACAATGCAGTATTGCCAGAATAATAGCATTTGTCAAGTAATTAATCTCCATTTATTCACACAAGCAATTAAATAGGCTCTAAGATTTTATCCAGTGCCAGACTGCCTAATACAATGGAGGGAGAAAGAGAAGAAGCATGTGCACAGAAATAAGAATTAATATTTATTTCCTACTATGCACCAAGACCAAACTAGACATATGTTATCTCATTTAGTCCTTACAATGGCTTATGAGTTAGATATTAGTATATCTGTTTTATATATGAAGAGGATAAGTAGTTGAAATAACTAGGGTACCCAAAATCAAACAGCAAATAACTAGCTGGTTACTCTAATTCTCAACAGCACTTTCCTGTGCTCTCAATGTTATGATCTAGGTGTGCCTATGTGCTGTACTTAGTTGTTTAATTCTGTCCAATTCTTTGCAACCCCATAGACTGTAACCCACCAGATTCCTCTGTCCATGGGGATTCTCCAGTCAAGAATACTGGTGTGGGTTGTCATGACCTCCTCCAGGGGATTTTCCGAGCCCAGTGATCAAACCCAGGTCTCCCACATTGCAAGCTGATTCATTATCATCTGAGCCACCAATGAAGCCCAGGTATGAATATAGTCATACATGAAAAAGGGATGATTACACAAGGCTAAAGTGTCTGAGCAGACATCCCAGAGGAGGAAATAAATGATCTAAGTTGTAAGGGAAGACTTGGGTGTCTACAGACAAAAGAAAAAGCAGAGAATGTGAAGTCTATCCATTTCTAAATGGACATGAGTGGGAAAACAGGTGTCTTGTGACAGTGGTTCTGTCTGTCTCATTCATGATTGCACCCACAACTACTCAGGCACATTCAGTGATCAATAAATAGCTGTTGAATGGCTGGCCATCTCTGTCCTCTAAGCACTTGACTAGGTATTATGGAAACTGGAATACTTTTCATACATGCAATGAATACATATTTGGCTAAGACTCATTTCTCAAAAATGTCTTAGCGTACTTAAATAAAAGAGCTATAGGTGTGAGGGGGAGTATTAAAGAAGATCTGAGTGTTGGCAGGGGAAGGCTGGCTGGCAGGGCACCAAAAATTTTCACAGGGAGGCACCTCTTTGGTGACTATGGCATATCGGACTGGCCAATCTTAGCACTTGACTTGTCAGTGTCCCAGAAATGATTGCACTTACCCATGCTGAACACTTAACGCATGTTTCAGTCACGTAACTGAAACTTACAAGAAGGTGAAAAGCATAAATCAGAACATGTCTTTATAATTTACACTAAAAACTATAGTTGTCAAAAGAACTATTTCAATTTTTTGGCCACAGAAGTGCATTCTTTCCCTGTAATAAAACACATAGGAATCCCCAGTATAAAAATGTTACTTGTTTATGCAAGGGAAGAAAACACAGAGGAAGTATATGGTTTAGCAAAAATTACCACCTAAAAAATAATTCAAGTACATTGAGCCATTTTCCATAAGGAAATAACTGTAAGTACTTTACATGAATTATCTTATTTAATCTTAATAATCACCATTTAAAATGATATCATTATTATCCCCATTTTATAGACTAAGGAATTGAAGTTTGGAGCTATTGAGCCACTTCTCCCAACATATTACCTCTCTAACTCTGAAATCTTGACTTTGGATACCAAGCTCTTTATCTTTGTGCAATAATGTTGTATTTATTATGAACTATTAATAACTAGGCATTCAAAACATGAAGGGCAATAAGGTAGACACCATGCCTTCCCAAGTGGAACTTAAAGGCTAATGGAAAAAAATCAGATATTTTATAGCTACTTACTCACATAATTAAATCTAAATGTAACTGTAATGAATCACCAATAAGGAGTCCACTCTCATCAAAGTGGACAGGCAATTCTTTGAGGAAATGAAATTTTGGCTGAGATCTGTACATTCTGCCAGTTGTTACAGATAGGGAACTAGCTCTCAGTGGCAAGGAGATAGGCTTACTAAAGAAAGTCGAAGAAGCACAGGAGGAAAATGGGGCAAGATGAGTTTAAAGAGATGGACACTGGTTTTACGCTTTCCTTGCCACTCACTGAAGTTTGGATGCTAAGTCATTAAGGACTTTTAATCTCAAGAATGCTTAAAACAGAATCAGATCTGTGATTTAAAATGATGACAAGAGTTTGCATAATGAGAACAAATGAGACAGATGGAGAAAATTTAGTTAGAAGATTGCAGTGGTCCAGCTAGTAATGAAGATAGCTTGGGCTACTATGTGGCTATTGAATTAGCCAGAAACAAAGATATTCTCAGCTCAATTTTAAGGAATCAGGGCTCTTTTAGGGACAATTTGTGTTGATACTCACAATCTCAAAGCAAAATCTCTCAAGTAAGCTGCTGTTCCATTTACACACATATATACCTATGACCATCCTAGACAGCATATTAAAAAGCAGAGACATTACTTTGCTGACAAAGATTCATCTAGTCAAGCCTATGGTTTTTCCAGTGGTCATGTATGGATGTGAGAACTGGACTATAAAGAAAGCTGAGCACTGAAGAATTGATGCTTTTGAACTGTGGTGTTGGAGCAGACTCTTGAAAGTCCCTTAGACTGCAAGGAGATCAAACCAATCAATCCTAAAGGAAATCTGTCCTGAGTATTCATTGGAAGGACTGATGCTGAAGCTGAAACTCCAGTACTTTGACCACCTGATGCAAAGAACTGACTCATTGGGAAAGACCCTGATGCTGGGAAATATTGAAGGCAGAAGGAGAAGGGCATGGCAGAGGATGAGATGGTTGGATGGCATGACTGACTGGATGGACATGAGTTTAAGCGAACTCCAGGAGTTGGTGATGTACAGGGAAGCCTGGCATGCCGCAGTCCATGGGGTCGCAAAGAATTGGACACGACTGAGCAACTGAAATGAACTGATACCTGTTGCTATTTATTCAATCAATACTCTCAGAAGAGTTAAGTCCAGGAAGCTGTCAAATCTGTAAATAAGTTTAAATAATATTATTTTGGTGAAATTTTGTCTTAGGAAATGTTAAATCTTAAAAAAAAAAAAAAAACTTTTAAATAGTAGTTTGCATTTATTATTGGAGTAGATAGAGTCAGTGTAACAAACCATTCTTCCAGATGTAGTGACCACAAGAGAACACTGTTGGATATCACACTTTTGATAAAGGACTGTAGCTAAGTATTTATGCTCACATCTTTTTTGCTGGACAGTAAGGCTCAAAGCTCATTTGGAGAGCAGAGGCCAAGCACTTGAGAAGATACAGCTGATGATTCAAATAGTAGGAGGTTTGATAGGCAGATACTCAATTCATGTCAAATATAAGGAGAGCATAGCAACCCACTCTAGTATTCTTGCCTGGAGAACTCCATGGACAGAGGAGCCTGGCAGGCTACATACAGTCCATGGGATCACAAAGAGTCGGACACGACTGAAGTGACTTAGCACAGCACATGTAAGATACAAAGTTATGTATTTGGGGTGAGTACGATATGAAAAATAAAGAATCTGGTTGAAAAGTTTCAACAAAATAAAAGGAAAAACAAGAAAAAAGAAACATAAGCCTGAGAGTACAGAGCTGCAATCTCCAATAAATACCACTAGTCAGATGTGACTGTAAAGAAGGAAGGAAGGAAGTGAAGTCACTCCGTCGTGTCCAACTCTTTGCGACCCCATGGACTGTAGCCCACCAGGCTTCTCTGTCCATGGGATTCTCCAGGCAAGAATACTGGAGTCGGTTACCATTTCCTTCTCCAGGGGATCTTCCTGACCCAGGGATCAAACCTGGGTCTCCAGCATTTGAGGCAGACACTTTAACCTCTGAGCCACCAGGGAAGCCCCAGATGTGACTGTTCAGCCCTTTAAATGAGGTAATACTAATGGAGATGTGCTACACTATAACATAATATTCAAACTTAAAGACTTAGTGCAAAAAAAAAAAAGAATGGAAAATTTCTCAATAATGATATTGATTACATGTTGAAATGATAATATTTTGGATCTAATGGCTTAAAAGAAATAGAAATAAAATTAAATTTTATAAAATGATTATAAAATGAATTATAAATAAAAATTTGATGTCATCTGTTCTTTTTTTAATTTTTTTTATTTGTCATTTGTTCTTTATACTTTAAAACTTGTGGCTGTAAGAAAATGTAAATTGTATATGTAGTTCACATTACATTTCTACTGGACAGCACTGGTATAGAGAAAAGAATAAAGGTAAGTGTCCCCTATGAAATATGATAGAAAAATGTGAATAATTATGCATTTCTAAATTTTTTTAAATATATGGAGAAATGAGAGAATGTAGATTGTGTCAAAGACATCAGATTGTGCCATAGTGGTCACCAAACTTAAGGATAGTTTGGAGTCTGAATGGAAGAAAAACTATTGAGTAATAATTTTTTATTTTATTAGTGTGCAATGCACTTTACAGATACAGTGGACTTATTCCAGGTTAGTATAAAGCAAGATTGTTTATTCCTATGAATTTACTGGAAAAAGACGACTTTGTGCCTTTACAAGAAAATCGGTTGGAAGTCTCTAGATTCTTTAAATAAACCTCAAAGCTGAGTAAGATTATGAGAAGGCAATGATGTTGAAATCCTTCTGGGATTTAAGCTAATCTACAATCCATAAAGACCTGAGAAGTTTAACTATATTTATGCTATTTCCACAAGAAGTCATAGCAACATTTGTGCTTCCTAGAATTCTCCAATGAGTTCATTGAAATTTTGTTAAAAGGATTGTTTTTAAAATCTCAACCCATGAGAGGATCCAGACAAATCTACACACCTCTGCCACTGCCACACACACCTTTGCCCACTGTCACTGAAGGCAAAGTATGGTTGTCTTTTTCATCAAAGAGACTGAATGAGTGTGGACTGGGACTTAAGCTTTCCACCTACTCCAACAAGCTGAGTGTTTCCTTTCACTCTACATTTGTTTAATTGGCTCAAATGGAACAGATCTTAGGATCTGGACAAATATGAACATTCGTGTTTTTGAAAGGATTTGGGAATGAGTCCAGACTAATAGAACTGGAACTACTTTATCCTGGGCAGCAACTTACCATTCTTCCCACTGGAAAAAGAAAGAGGTTCAATTACTGCTAGGGCTTTGCCAGCATTCAAAATGAAGTAGGAAATGAAGGCACTTCTGCCTCTGTCATCCAGTATTTTAGGTGGGGTTTAGAGCTAAATTGTCTTCATTCTCCTCAGGTCTCTATGCCAAAGTTAACAGCTGGTCAAATCCCTTTGGCATAAGGGTTCATTTCCTCTGCTACATTGATATGTCCAAACACTCTCTGGCCTCAAAGGTGAACCTGCTGCTGCTGCTAAGTCGCTTCAGTCGTGTTCGACTCTGGGCGACCCCATAGACAGAAGCCCACCAGGCCCCACTGTCCCTGGGATTCTCCAGGCAAGAACACTGGAGTGGGTTGCCATTTCCTCCTCCAATGCATGAAAGTGAAAAGTGAAAGTGAAGTCGCCCAGTCATGTTCAACTCTTAGCGACCCCATGGACTGCAGCCTACCAGGCTCCTCCGTCCATGGGATTTTCCAGGCAAGAGTACTGGAGTGGGGTGCCATTGCCTTTTCCAAAGGTGAACCTAGAGCCTGTCATACAGAGGGAAGTAAGTCAGAAAGAGAAACGCAAATCTGTATATTAACATATACGTATGGAATCTAGAAGAATGGTACTGATGAACATATCTGCAGGAAAGGAATGCAGATGCAAATATGAGAATGGACTTGTGACACAGGGGAGGAAGGAGAGGGTGGGACAAATTGAGAGAGTAGCATTGGCATATATACACTACTATATGTGAAGTAGACGGCTAGTGGGAAGGTATTACCCAGGGAGGTCAGCTCAGTGCTCTGTGATGACCTAGAGTGGTAGGGTGGGGGTACGGTGGCGGGGGGACAGAGGCTCAAGAGGGAAGGGGATATAGCTGATTCACATTGTTGTACAGCAGAAACCAACACAACATTGCAAAGCAATATACTCCAATTAAAAAACAAATTTTAAAAAATACAAAAAGAAGCGAATCAGGAAGGCCTCAACTTGTCACCTGTTGCAATCAGTCATTTTCCTGCACGTTGCATGGTACCGGGTGGCTGTCAGCACTTTCACGAACACTGCTTCAGTTGACCCTCCTAGTGAACTCTGGTACTGAGAAGGTAGATGACTGCTAACTCTGATTTTGCCTTAGGATCCTGAGTACACACTTCCACGTTGGCTGCCTTGTTTTGAAAATGTTGCTGAACCCTTCCAAGGGTGACAGACATTCAATGGAAATGAGGATTCAGTCAAACAGGTTAACCTTGGTTGTGTGTCACTGTCCAGGATTTCTTCATTTCCTCGGGCTTCCTGTCTCTCATTTTGCTAGCTTCTAGCTGCAATCATCATATCTCACTGTCACAAGCAAAAGTTCAGAAGTCCCTCATCGATAAGGAGTCCTGAGGAACAGGGGAAGCTCTCTTAACTAGGTAAGATCAAGACTCAGAACACCCGGGAGGCAGGTGGGGAGTGGGAGCCAGGGATGGGGCTCTGCACCGAGGCTTCCTGTGTTCCTGTCCTCTTGGCGCTGTAACCTTGGACAGATCTTTAATCTCTCTAAGCTTTCGCTAGTTTCCTTGATAAAATGAGGATAATAACAGTAGCTATTTCCATGGCATTTCTTCAATATCTAAATAACATACATGAAACATTTAGAACAGGGCCTGGCACAAGCTGAGCCCTCAATACACATTAGCTATTATTAATTTCAAAAATGGCTTTAATTACATAACATTTGTAGCTATAAAATCAACTGCAGCCAGATAACAAGTTTATGGAAAGCTACTGAACTTCAAAAGTAAACTCTGAATTTCTCTAGAAGTCTGTCATTAAATTATTACCATAAAGTTTCTCTGATGTTACTCTTGCTCGTTCTTAGATTAAAAAAAAAAAAAATAGTGAAAGAGCTTACACTACGACTAATGCTTGTCACTGATCCTCCCTACAATCCCATAAGGTAGGTTGTTTTATTATCCTAATATCACCAGCAGGAAAAACAAGAGACAAAGCTACTGAATAACTTGCCCAAGGTCAGAAATCTTGTTCATGGTGAGGCTGGACTTCAAATTCAGACCACTGAACTGCAGCTCCCCTTTGATAAGTACTCTGCATTGTGATGTTGGTCAAACTGCTTTGAGGAGGCATGCTTTTAAACTGTGCTAAAGAAGAGACACTGAACATTCAAATGTGCAAAATTTGCCTTTGGTTGTTTACAAGAGAGATAGTTACATCATTTTAAACTCACCATAAACCTGTTTTCACATCACTTGAAACTCACCATAAACCTGTTTGTTTGAAGCTTCATTGTTCATTGCTCTTGTTTATTTTGTGGGATGTTAGAGGAGCTTAAAGGATAACTCCATTTTTAGCTTCTCTATGGTGTGGAAACTTGTCCTCTGACTCTTTATATATCCTGGCAACTCACAGTTAAGCAAAGATTTAAATTAAGTGAAAATCCTGTATTAAAATAAGAGAAAACATTAGCCTTCACCAGTTCATTGTTTTTTTTTTTTTTAAACTTTACAAATTGTATTAGTTTTGCCAAATATCAAAATGAATCCACCACAGGTATACATGTGTCCCCCATCCTGAACCCGCCTCCCTCCTCTCTCCCCATACCATCCCTCTGGGTAGTTCCAGTGCACTAGCCCCAAGCATCCAGTATGGTGCATTGAACCTGGACTGGCAACTCGTTTCATACATGATATTATACATGTTTCAATGCCATTCTCCCAAATCTTCCCACCCTCTCCCTCTGCAACAGAGTCCATAAGACTATTCTATACATCAATGTCTCTTTTGCTGTCTCGTACACAGGGTTATTGTTAGCATCTTTCTAAATTGCATATATATGCGTTAGTATACTGTATTGGTGTGTTTCTTTCTGGCTTACTTCACTCTGTATAATAGGCTCCAGTTTCATCCACCTCATTAAAACTGATTCAAAGGTATTCTTTTTAATGGCTGAGTAATACTCCATTGTGTATATGTACCACAGCTTTCTTATCCATTCATCTGCTGATGGGCATCTAGGTTGCTTCCATGTCTTGGCTATTATAAACAGTGCTGCGATGAACATTGGGGTACACGTGTCTCTTTCCCTTCTGATTTCCTCAGTGTGTATGCCCAGCAGTGGGATTGCTGGATCATAAGGCAGTTCTATTTCCAGTTTTTTAAGGAATCTCCACACTGTTCTCCATGGTGGCTGTACTAGTTTGCATTCCCACCAACAGTGTAAGAGGGTTCCCTTTTCTCCACACCCTCTCCAGCATTTATTGCTTGTAGACTTTTGGATCGCAGCCATTCTGACTGGTGTGAAATGGTACCTCATAGTGGTTTTGATTTGCATTTCTCTGATAATGAGTGATGTTGAGCATCTTTTCATGTGTTTGTTAGCCATCTGTATGTCTTCTTTGGAGAAATGTCTATTTAGTTCTTTGGCCCATTTTTTGATTGGGTCATTTATTTTTCTGGAGTTGAGCTGTAGGAGTTGCTTGTATATTTTTGAGATTAGTTGTTTGTCAGTTGCTTCATTTGCTATTATTTTCTCCCATTCTGAAGGCTGCCTTTTCACCTTGCTAATAGTTTCCTTTGTTGTGCAGAAGCTTTTAAGTTTAATTAGGTCCCATTTGTTTATTTTTGCTTTTATTTCCAATATTCTGGGAGGTGGGTCATAGAAGATCCTGCTGTGATGTATGTCGGAGAGTGTTTTGCCTATGTTCTCCTCTAGGAGTTTTATAGTTTCTGGTCTTACATTTAGATCTTTAATCCATTTTGAGTTTATTTTTGTGTATGGTGTTAGAAAGTGTTCTAGTTTCATTCTTTTACAAGTGGTTGACCAGTTTTCCCAGCACCACTTGTTAAAGAGATTGTCTTTAATCCATTGTATATTCTTGCCTCCTTTGTCAAAGATAAGGTGTCCATATGTGTGTGGCTTTATCTCTGGGCTTCCTATTTTGTTCCATTGATCTATATTTCTGTCTTTGTGCCAGTACCATACTGTCTTGATGACTGTGGCTTTGTAGTAGAGCCTGAAGTCAGGTAGGTTGATTCCTCCAGTTCCATTCTTCTTTCTCAAGATCGCTTTGGCTATTCGAGGTTTTTTGTATTTCCATACAAATTGTGAAATTATTTGTTCTAGCTCTGTGAAGAATACCGTTGGTAGCTTGATAGGGATTGCACTGAATCTATAAATTGCTTTGGGTAGTATACTCATTTTCACTATATTGATTCTTCCAATCCATGAACATGGTATATTTCTCCATCTATTAGTGTCCTCTTTGATTTCTTTCACCAGTGTTTTATAGTTTTCTATGTATAGGTCTTTAGTTTCTCTAGGTAGATATATTCCTAAGTATTTTATTCTTTCCATTGCAATGGTGAATGGAATTGTTTCCTTAATTTCTCTTTCTGTTTTCTCATTATTAGTGTATAGGAATGCAAGGGATTTCTGTGTGTTGATTTTATATCCTGCAACTTTACTATAATCATTGATTAGTTCTAGTAATTTTCTGGTGGAGTCTTTAGGGTTTTCTATGTAGAGGATCATGTCATCTGCAAATAGTGAGAGTTTTACTTCTTCTTTTCCAATTTGGATTCCTTTTATTTCTTTTTCTGCTCTGATTGCTGTGGCCAAAACTTCCAAAACTATGTTGAATAGTAATGGTGAAAGTGGGCACCCTTGTCTTGTCCCTGACTTTAGAGGGAATGCTTTCAATTTTTCACCATCTGGAACTGAACTATGTCAGGGCAGTTTCTATGTGAAAAAATAGATTAATCGTGTTCAGAGTTGGCTCACTGTATTTACTCCCTTCTACACTGTCTCAGCTTTCTCAGGATGTTATTCAAGTTTTCACGGGGGGACTATTTCATTTCATTAATCACTTTTGACATATAACAACTTGTGGTTATTAAATGTTTTCTATCAGGCATTCCCACCATGTGGCTGTTTCTAACAACAGCCTATTTGATTTGTGGAACTCTAAATGCTGCTGGATTCTTCAATTTGGAAAAAGAAGCAAATCCTGAAGTGTGGATGAGTACTGTAAGTGATGGAGAATTCCAAAGAACATCAAGTAAAGCAAATTAATAGGTTGTAAGATTATTGAAGTTCCTGTTATAGCAGAAAATCTCTGATATAGACTAAACATAAGTGATTTTTAGAGATTTTCTGGTGGCTCAGACAGTAAAGAATGCCTGCAGTGTAGGAGACCTGAGTTTGATCCCTGGGTAGGGAAGATCCCTGGAGAAGGGAATGACTGCCCACTCCAGTATTCTTGCCTGGAGAATTCCATGGGCAGAGGAGCCAGGAGAGCTACAGTCCATGGGGTCTCAAAGAGTTAGACATGACTGGCAACTGAGCAAACACAGATTTTAAGCCCTCTGGACGATATATGTGACTGCCCTCTACTGGACCGTGGTTTTATTCCTTTGAACCAAGTGCAGTCTCACAGTTGACATTTGTATATATAAACATCAATTGTTTTATATATATGTGTGTGTGTGTGTGAGTCACTTTGCTGTAGCCCTAAAACTAAAACGACATTGTTAATCAACTATACCCCAGTATAAAATAAAAACTTCAGAAAGATGTAATACCTACATTCTGTGTATACACAATGGAACTTTACTCAGCTGTAAAAAGAATAATGCCATTTGCAGTTATATTGATGGGCCTAGAGATTATCATACCATGTAAGTCAGAAAGAGAAAGACAAATAGCATATGAAGTCACTGACATATGAAATCTGAAATATGATACAAATGAACTTATCAAGAGTTGGACACAACTGAGTGACTGAACTAACTAACGAAACGGGAGCAGACTCACAGAGAACAGATTTGTGGTTACAAAGGAAGGGGGACGGGGAGGGTTTGGGATTAGCAAGTGCAAACTATTATGTATAGAATGGATAAACAACAAGGTCCTATCGTCTCCTGCCTAGCACAGGGAACTATATTCAATATCCTATAATAAACCGTAATGGAAAAGAATATGAAAAAGAATATATATAATACATATATATTGTGTATATGTGTATAAAACTGAATTGGTTTGCTATACACCAGAAACTAACACAAATTTGTAAATTAACTACATTTCAATTAAAATATGTCTATATGTACTTTAAAAGAGACAACTGACGTGAGAATATAGTTTTGTCAGAAGAACGGGTCAAAGGTAGATATTATCTCCAAATCCCCCAAAGCATTCACCACTAGCAGACACTTTCTAATAGTCTACTTATTTTTTTAATTATGACTTTATGTAGTAAATTAATCTCACTGTTACCTGGGGCTGCAGATTTCAAATAATTTACCCTAATAAGCACACACTAGCTGCTCTGTTCTGGCTCCTTTTGATAACCTTTAGAGAAAATGTGTAGCTAATGCTTCTATTTTTACTGAGCAGAGTGAAATCATCACCTATAATGGCTACCCCAGTGAGGAGTATGAAGTAACCACTCAAGACGGGTACATACTCAGCGTCAATCGGATTCCCCATGGGCGAAAAGACACCAAGATCACAGGTACAAGACATGTCTATCTTGAGAAGGAGAATTGCACATGACTAAAATTTAGTACAGGAGAAGTTACTGGCTGTTCATTAAGATAGTGACTGATTTATCAAAATTGGTTTGAATTTTGGATTCGTTTTTATACAGTTAACAGGAAGTCTCATTGTATTCCAATTCTCTGAAGGCAGGGAAGAACTGAAAATTACAAATGGCAAGACTGATCTAGTTGACTGCTGCCAGACTTGCTTCTTAGGGAGTCAATGTGGAGGTGGAGCCTACCTTATGTCAACTCATTGCTTATATTTCACGTGAGAAATTGCTGTATTCCCATAAAGTGGATTTCCTCATTTTTGGAAAGAGATTGTGTATATGCGTCAATCCCAATCTCCCAATTTCTCCCACACAACCCCCTTTCTCCCTAGATATCCATGTATTTGTTCTCTACATCTGTGTCTCTATTTCTGCTTTGTAAATAAGATCATCTATACCACTTTTCTAGATTCCATATATATGTGCTAATATAAGATATTTGTTTTACTTTTTCTGACTTACTTCACTCTGTATGCCACTCTGTAGGTCCATCCACATCTCTACAAATGACCCAATTTCATTCCTTTTCATGGCTGAGATGTATTCCGTTATATACATGTACCACATCTTCTTTATCCATTCCTCTATTGACGAACATTTAGGTTCCTTCCATGTCCTGGCTATTGCAAACAGTACTGCTATGTATCCTTTTGAACTATGAGGGAAATGTAACCACAAATCTTCCGAGAAGGGAGAGAGAAGAGTAAGCAAAGTATCTGCAAAGGCTCAGTGGTCTTTATTTACCAAATCATTTACTGTGATCGCTCTGCATTATCTCATCTCCCATCCACATTCAGAGGCAGCTAAAATCATGTTGCTTAAGAATTCAAGAGTTTCAAAATGAAAAAATGGGAGTGTGACATGGGTAGGATTACTATATAAAATATGAGATGCCCAGTTAAAGTTGAATTTCAGATAAAGAGCAAATGAGTTTTTCATATGCCTCATTTTATGATATACTTATATTAAAAAGCTGCTGCTGCTGATGCTAAGTCACTTCAGTCGTGTCCAACTCTATGCGACCCCATAGATGGTAGCCTACCAGGTTCCCCCGTCCCTGGGATTCTCCAGGCAAGAACACTGGAGTGGGTTGCCATTTCCTCCTCCAATGCATGAAAGTGAAAAGTGAAAGTGAAGTCGCTCAGTCGTGTTCAACTCCTAGTGACCACATGGACTGCAGCCTACCAGGCTCCTCCGTCCATGGGATTTTCCAGGCAAGAGTACTGGAGTGGGTTGCCATTGCCTTCTCCTATATTAAAAAGCTGCTGCTGCTAAGTCGCTTCAGTCATGTCCGACTCTGTGCGACCCCATAGGTGGCAGCCCACCAGGCTCCCCCGTCCCTGGGATTCTCTAGGCAAGAACACTGGAGTGGGTTGCCATTTCCTTCTCCAATGCATGAAAGTGAAAAGTGAAAGGGAAGTCGCTCAGTCGTGTCCAACTCTTAGCAACCCTATGGACTGCAGCCTACCAGGCTCCTTCATCTATGGGATTTTCCAGGCAAGAGTACTGGAGTGGGGTGCCATTGCCTTCTCTGATATTAAAAAGCTTGTTCATTATTAATATGAAATGTAAATTTAACAGGGCATCTTGGGTCTTTTTGTTTATCTTTATTTTTGTTTTTGCTAAATCTTGCAACACCAAGCATGATGAAGAGTTGGGGGGAGCCACTATGAAGTATAAAAGGACAAACATTTATAGGAAAGACTTTGCTTAAGAAGGGAGGATAGAGGAAAAGGCAATGGCACCCCACTCCAGTACTCTTGCCTGGAAAATCCCATGGATGGAGAGCCTGGTAGGCTGCAGTCCATGGGGTCACTAAGAGTTGAACACGACTGAGCAACTTCACTTTCACTTTTCACTTTCATGCATTGGAAAAGGAAATGGCAACCCACTCCAGTGTTCTTGCCTGGAGAATCCCAGGGACGGGGAAGCCTGGTGGGCTGCCGTCTATGGTGTCGCACAGAGTCAGACACGACTGACGTGACTTAGCAGCAGCAGCAGCAAAGTTTCTAACCCGGTGGGTGCTCCTGCTCAGTATTACCGGAGACCTTTGGAAATAGACATTTCCCATTTAGCTGTGTTTCCTCCCAGATGGGTTGGAAGGAGATTAACACATATGCACCTCCTGGGCCTTGAAGCCTGATGTTCACTTTCTCTCTCCCTCTCGTTTAAAAAAAAAAAAAAAGAAGGGAGGATAGAATTTGGACAAGATTGGGAATTAAAATATATTTATTATGTGTCTTTTTTGGTTTTGGTTTTTTCCAGTGGGGGTGTGTGTGTGTGTGTGTGTGCGCGTGTGATTCTTATGTTTCTGAGACGCTTTAGTTGTTATAAATTTCTCTCTCTGCCTTCTTGCCTCCCTCTAGGTGCCCGACCAGTTGTATATCTACAGCATGCCCTGTTTTCAGACAATACCTCCTGGCTTGAGAATTTTGCCAACGGCAGCCTTGGATTCCTTCTAGCTGATGCTGGTTATGATGTATGGATGGGGAACAGTCGGGGGAACACTTGGTCAAGAAGACACAAAACACTCTCAGTGAACGAAGAGAAATTCTGGGCCTTTAGGTAAACTATATCTAAGAAAGACCATGAACACAATTTGAGACAAGTCCTTTAAATATAATAGTGTGGACGGTATTAATAATAATGTATGATACTTGGAGTCACACAGCTCCTTGCAGTCTCTACTAACAGCTCAAAGGAAAGAAACAGCAGGACGCTCTGATTTACACTGATTCTTAGACAAGTGAATTATCATTTCAACAAGGTCATTTTAACATACGTTCCTATCCAATACAAAGTATGTCTCGAACGACAGCTTAGAAAATTTCTGGAACAAAGTATGCACTCATGCAGCCAATATTTACTGAGTGCATATTCTATGTACTGTTCTAGTCCCTGAGCATTCAAGAGTAAACCAGCCTCCACCTTCACGAAGCTTATATTTTTATCCTAGTGATGCTATTACAATTTTTTTTTCTCTTGGACTGTCAATTAGTTTTGTAAAGATGATGTATATCAGTACTATATTATACCTACAGGAACTGTGGTTGAGAATGTATAGAATACCATTTTCAGGAAAACTCTAATATGAGATCTTTACAACCTTGTTATTAGGCAATAGGAAAGAATCTTTTGACACGCTGACTGCTTGCTTTAATGAAAGTGTTTTCTGCTGTCATCAGAGAACAGGCTGATGCCTGCAGTATCCTTTCTCAGGCTTAAACTCCCTGGTTGTTTGAAGCCTGCTGCTAGAACAGAACCATATTAATGAAATATTCCATACCTTATTTCTGTACCTACTGACAAGTTGGAAGGAAAGGAAGAATAGGCCAGATTGTTATGGTGAAAGCTTTTGCCCAGGGGCAAGCATCACGAAATACTTCATGTAGCTGGTCCTTGGTTGGGAACTTGCAGCTTGTTTACTGTAAGGCATCACAATGATTCTCTTATACTGGAAAGTATCAATCTATATTTCCTCTCATGTTCTTTTAATAAGCAGGTCCTTAGTTTGTGAAGTACCTAACTCAACCATATATTATATAGGCATTTTTTGTTCTCTCAACATTTGTATTAATGTTGGCTGAACCAGTACTATAGGATTTTGCTATATATTGAATATAACCATATATGGACAGAAATAATAATAGCAATGTCCGATTGAATGTCTAATTGCTGCTAGAGTCATTCCTTTAATACTATCCAGCCCCCAAAGCTCCCCTGCCATATAGCACTGCCATGCTTATTTTACAGATGATGACACTTAAGCTCAGAGCATTTAAGTAACTTACGGAAAACTACTCAGCTAGTACATGATACAATCATGATTTACAATTACTTCCATTTTGAAATCTGGGTGTTAAATGGCCCTAAGCATCTTGAAGTTCCCTGGGAGAGACTGAGAGAGAGGTGTGCAAACAAGATTAGGTAAAGGGCAGCAAAAGAAATGCAAGAGAAGGGAGTGAAGAGGAAGAATGTCAAGACTGAATTTCAGAAACTGTAGTATACACAAGCCTTGAAATCATTCCTGCTATTAGAAAGTAACACATATAAGTGTAGCAAACAAAAACCACAATAGCCTACATGTAACGGGATAAATAATGAAACACAAACCAAGTAAGTGGACAGCACAAAATTCTGTGTATAAAAAATAAATGAGCAAGTGCTCTGTTTTGAACTTAGCTGCAAATATTTATAAGGTTCTGTTTTATTCTTTAGCTTTCATGAAATGGCCAAATATGATCTCCCTGGAATAATAGACTTCATTGTAAATAAAACTGGTCAGCAGAAGTTGTATTTCGTTGGATATTCGCTTGGTACTACAATAGGTATGTTTACAAGGGTCAACATTTTTACAAGGGTCAGAGCCATGCAAGGGTTCACCTTGGAATCAGGAAGAGTCACTGTTCTACATTTACAGTGTCCTTAATTATATGTCCTGTGGTGGGAATGTAATTCTAGTGGCTGTAAACCTGAATTCCAGAGACTGTGAGTTTGTAGGAAGAATCTTTCATCCATTTCCAGTCACTGCAGCACAGTTGTAATGGTGATGTAATTTGCCAGGAATTCCAAAGAAATATTTCCGAAGACTGAGTCTCCAGATCTCCTCCAGGCTGAAAAAGTAAAGCCAAATGGCATGAAATATCCTTGAAGAATGTTAAATATACATCAATCATACCTTCCTCACAACCCACATGGACTATTAAAAAATAAAAGAGAGGGATTATATTCATATTTGAACAAATGTTAAAAGATATAGTAATGTTTTCTTTGTGAATCAGAATGCAAAAACTTACTATAATAAGTAAATTGGGCATATACATTCAGTGTATGATTCATGGGTGGCACAAGGGGTAAAGAACCCGCCTGCCAATGCAGGAGACATAAAAGACACGGGTTTGATCCCTAGCTCAGGAAGAGCCCCTGGAGGAGAAAATGGCAACCCACTCCAGTATTCTTGCCTGGAAAATCCCATGAACAGAAGAGCCTGGAGGGCTACAGTCCATAGGGTCACAAAGAGTCGGACACGACTGAAGTGACTTAGCATACAGTTAACTGTAAGCACTGTATAGAAAGTTTTTTAAAAGTCCAAGAAATGTACTTTGAATGTATACTTCTTAATGGTTTCCCAAATTTTTTCAAAAAAGAAATCAATAATCTAGCTCCAAATAAAAATTTAAAAACCCTATACTACTAAAAATATGAATTTGTTATCAATCTTCCACTAAAATTTCTAATTTTAAGAGACTGGGTTAAAGGAAAATGTACTCTTAGTTTGGGTGAAACTGTGTGAGAGATAATAAATAATCCAACATTACCACTATTATCATCAAGAACAAACATGTATTTACCAGTGTTTTATACTGATAGAGTAAAAATGAAAGTTGCTCAGTCATGTGTGACTCTTTGTGACTCCATGGACTACACAGTGGAGTATACATGCCTATACATGGACTATACCGTTCTCCAGGCCAGAATACTGGAGTGGGTAGCCTTTTGCCCTTCTTCTGGGGATCTTCCCGACCCAGGGATCACACCCAGGTCTTCCGCATTGCAGGATTCTTCACCAGCTGAGCCACCAGGGAAGCCTATTTATACTGATAGGCAGCTTACAAATTTAGGAGAGCTGTGAGGCTGTGAGCATTGTTTCCCAGGGGGCGCTAGAGGTAAAGAACCCACCTGCCAGTGCAGGAGACATGAGAGACCTGGGTTTGATCCTTGGATCGGGAAGATCCCCTGGAGAAGGGCATTACAACCCACTCCAATAGTCCTGCCCGGAGACCCATGGACGGAGGATCCTGGCCGGCTACTGTCCATAGGGTTGCAAAGAATCAGACACAACTGAAGCAACTTAGCTTGCAGCATATGAGCATTAGAGAGAATATACTAAAGGAGTATCAAAGAACTAGTAAGAGGACCCTATCCCCCAACAACAAAAAAAAAAAACCTGCCACTAACAGGAAAATAATCATACCATAATTGCTAACAGAAGCATTTTCTATGTTTAGGGCTTTTCATTCAGGACCTTTACTACAATATCCCTCTCTAAGCTTTAGAACAAGCCTACCACTATTATTCCCATCTCATAGAAAAAACAGAAGTTCAAAGAAATTAATTGGCTCCTTCAAGGTCTCTTAACACATTAGAGATGGCACCCAAAATTCACACCAGGTAATCTTGACTTCACTGATGGGGTTCTCGGGTGCTGTGGAGAGATTGTATGGAGAAAGATGATTTGAGTGTGACTAGAAAAGTAGGTAAGACTCAGATATGCTCTCATTACCTGATTGGCAGGGAAAATAGTCAATTTGATTATCAAGGCTCTGCATTGCATTTCAAGCATGACATTTTTCAGTGAGCATGATTTGCATCCTGAGCAGAGAAATTTCTGTTATGTGGGAAGGAACGATTCTTCACAGGACTTCTAACAAGTCAGGCCCAGCCCATTAAATACAGCGTGGAGTAGGACTCTTCAGCCAGTATGACCATCAAAAAATTACCTCTGCACATTTCTAGACATCTTCTGGGGAGAGCTATTATGCCTGTTTCAGTTTTTGTATCAGTGCCCAGCCAGCTCCTTTTCTGGTTAAGACAGTTTCAATATTTCAACAAGAAATTCAGAAAAAAAAAAAAACTTCTGCTATGGTTTTGCGCGTGCGTAAACACACACACACACACACACACACACACACACAATGGAGGGGGGCCCAGGAAAGCACAACAGGGAATCAAAACAAAAAGAACCTCCACATAGACTTTCCTGTGTGGGCCTGAGCCCCACCACCTTCACCCTCATATTGCTAGATACAAATGCAGTGCTATTGCTTTATAAATGCAGACACTTGGTCCTTCCTGGGACCATGGTGGACCTTTTGGAAGCAGAGAAGATTCTGGAGGTTTGGTAAGTATGCAATGAAGCACTGGGAGCAATGCAATCTCGTTCCACTCTGAGAAAGAAAAACCATGGAATAGCTGTGTGTGTGTGTGTGCTCAGTCACGTCCAACTCTTTGTAACCCCACAAACTACAGCCTGCCAGGCTCCTCTGTCCATGAGATCTTCCCAGCAAGAATACTGGAGTGGGTTGCCATTTCCTCCTCCAGAATAGCTATATGGTGATGCATAAAGAGCTGGTTGATTTACCTCCTACAAACCGATCATTTATTTCTAGAGGTTCCGTGACTCTGTCATCTCCAAGTTGGAGTAGAGTGAGAATACTGCCAGCACTTAGCCCCCGCTTGGTGGGGGTTGAGGGCATGCTCAGTGTACTTGGCAGGAGTTGCTTCAGCAATTTATCCCTAACTTTCCCCAACCAAGTTAAATGTCCAGAATAAGAAAGAAATGGAGATTTGAGAGTAGACAGGGTTGAAAATAGATTAACTTTGCAGAATAACTCAGAAGAGTTGCCCCATTCATCCCCCCCGATTGCTGCAGTAGAAGAATAAAATGAAAAAGGAGAGCTTCACTTTTGTTAGTAGAAACATTACATCACTACTCCTAAATTTAATGCGGTTGTCTTATCTCATGTTTTCTTAGGGTTTGTAGCCTTTGCCACCATGCCTGAACTGGCACAAAGAATCAAAATGAACTTTGCCTTGGGTCCTGTGGTCTCTTTCAAATATCCCACGGGCATTTTTACCAGATTTTTCCAACTTCCAAGTTCTGCAATCAAGGTAAGTTCTTCCTTTTGCCACAGTGTATATGAGGATCTCCTTTTGGAGGATAGACCCTTATTATTTGAAAATCTATGAAACAAAAGTAGGACATTTTGAAATCTGTAGATCCCAGACTCTGGGGGCAGGTGCTGTGTGTGTGTGTGTGTGTGTGTGTGTGTGTGTGTGTCTACGTCACAGCATCTACAGCTCTCATATATAACTCACTATACTCAGTTATTAACAGACCTGAGTATAACTCAGAATTTCTAGCTGAGCTGACTGCTATGGCAGTTTCCTTTTTCTGTTCTTGTTCCACTGGGCATGTCAATGAATTCACAGTGCTCAAATGGAAGACATTTTTCGATTTGATCACTGATGTCCTTGACTTTGATGTTAGATAAGTTGGAATAATATACCCCTTTCCATATGGGAGCTTGCTTCAATTTACTAAAGGGAAAATGCCAAAGCCTAAAGGTTTTACAGCTGAATTATTCATTCAACTATTTATTGGTTATTTTCCATTGGTTGGAAAACTGGTTTGATGGTCAATTGTGAATTTAAGATTTTATCCATTAAAAGTTTTTCTCTGTTTGCTTTTTGTTTCTCTAAAAAGCTCACTGACTAGTATTTTATCAAGATTGCCCCTTAAATGTGAATTGAAGGATAAAATAAGTTGTGGCCAAAATGAGATCAAAGAGACAAGTCAGGATATCAATAATTCATTTTTAAGATGAGATCCTGGTTTGTGGTGGAGAGGTAGGAATGGGGAAAAAAAAAAGGATTTGTGAGTTAACACAAGGAAGAACTTTCATGAGACCTCATGATTGATTTGATAGTAGGTTTTTGGTATTGTTTAATAAACTTAGTTCTAGGAGGTCTGCTAGGTCTTCAGCTTCAGCTGATCAACTTCAGCTTCTCTACCGTCTTCAGGTGATAGAGGCATAGATTTGAATTACTGTGATGTTGAATGGTTTGCCTTGGAAACGAACCAAGATCATTCTATCACTTTTGTGGTTGCACCCAAGTACTGCATTTTGGACTCTTGTTGATTATGAGGACTACTCCATTTCTTCTGTGGGATTCTTGCCCATAATAGTAGATGTCATGGTCATTTGAATTAAATTCACCCATTCCCGTTCATTTTAGTTCACTGATTCTTAAGATGTTTATGTTTATTCTTACCATCTCCTGCTTGACCACGTCCAATTTTCGTTAATTCATTGCTCTAACACTCCAGGTTCCTATGCAATACTGTTTTCAGTATCATATCTTTTTGTTCTTTTATACAGTTCATGAGGTTCTCACTGCAAGTATACTGGAGTGATTTGACATTCCCTCCTCCAGTGGATCATATTTTGTGGGGAAAGACTAGAGATCTCTTCAGGAAATTGGAGATATCAAGGGAACATTTCACCCAAAGATGGGTACAGTAAAGGAGAGAAGCAGTAGAGACCTAGCAGACATTGAAGAAATTAAGAAGAGATAGAAATAAAACATGGAAGAACTGTACAACAAAGATCTTAATGAACTGGGTTAGTACAATGATGTGGTCATTCACCCAGAGCCAGACATTCTGGAGTGCGAAGTTAAGTGGGCCTTAGGAATCACTGATGTTAATAAAGCTAATGGATGCAATGGAATTCCAATAGAACTAATCAAAACCTTAAAGGATAATGCCATCAAGGTGTTGCATTCAATATGTCAGCAAATCTGGATGACCCAGCAGTGGCCACAGGACTGGAAAAGGTCAGTCCTCATTTCGATCCCCAAGAAGAGTAGTACTAAAGAATGTGCTAACCATTGGAAAATTGTACTTATTTCCCATGCTAGTAAGGTCATGCTTAAAATATTGCATGCTAGGCTTCAGCATTATGTGAGCCAAGAACTTTCAAATGTCCAAGCTGGGTTTAGAAAAGAAAAGAAACCAGAAATCAAATTGCCAGCATTTGCTGGATCATAGAGAAAGCAAGGGAATTCCAGAAAAAAGGTCTATGTCTGTTTTATCAACTATGCTAAAGCCTTTGACTCTGTGGTCATAACAAACTGTGGAAAGCTCTTAACGAGATGGGAATACCAAACCATCTTACCTGTCTTCTGAGAAACCTGTCTGTGGGTTGAGAAGCAAAAGTTGGAACCCTGTATAGAACAGCTGATTGATTCAAGATTGAGAAAGCAGTATGACAAGGCTGTCTGTTGTCACTCTGTTTAACCTATACACTGAGCATATCATAAGAAATGCCGGGCTAGAATCAAGATATACAGGAAAAATATCAACAACCTCAGATATTCAAATACTGCCACTCTAATAGCAGAAAGTGAAGAAGAACTAAAGAGCCTCTTGATGAGAGTGAAGAGGGAGAGTGACAAAGATGGCTTGAAACTAATATTAAAAAACCTAAGATCATGGCATCCAGTCCCATCACTTCATGGCAAACAGAAGGGGGAAGGTGGAAGTAGTGACAGATTTCCCCTTCTTGGGCTCTAAAATCACTACAGATGGTGACTGCAGCCCTGAAATCAGAAAGTGATTGCTTCTTGGCAGGAAAGTTGTGACAAACCTACACATGTGTTGAAAAACAGAGACATCACTCTTCCAACAAAGATCCGTATAGTCAAGCTATGGTCTTCCCAATGGTCATGTGCAGTTGTGACAGCTGAACTGTCAGAGAGCCAAAGAATTGATACCTTTGAACTGTGGTGCTGGAGAAGACTCCTGAAAGTCCCTTGGACACCAAGGAGATCAAACCAGTCAATCTTAAGGGAAGTCAACCCTGAATATTTGTTGGAAATACTGATGCTAAAGCTGAAGTTCCAGTATTCTGGTCATCTGATGTGAACAGTCAACTCACTGGAGAAGTCCCTGATACTGGGAAAGATTGAGAGAAGAAGGAGAAGAGGGTGTCAGAGAATGAAATGGCTGAATGGACATGAACCGATGCAATGGATATGAATTTGAGCAAACTTCGGGAGATGGTGAGGGACAGGGAGGCCTAGTGTACTGCAGTCCATGGGGTCTCAAAGAGTCAGACACGACTGGGCAACTGAACAACGGCAACAATAAACAGGGATTCCCAGGTGGCTCAGTGATAAAGAATCCACCTGCCAATGCAGGAGATGCAGAGATATGGGTTCAATCCCTGGGTCAGGAAGATCCCCTGAAGGAGGAAATGGCAGTTCACTCCAGTATTCTTGCTGGGAAAATTCCATGGACAGGGGAGCCTAGAGAGCTACAATCTATGGATTTGCAAAGAGTGGGACACAACTGAATGACTGAGTACAATGCTTCCCTCATAGCTCAGTTGGTAAAGAATCTGCCTGCAATGCAGGAGACCTAGGTTAGATTCCTGGGTTGGGAAAATCCCCTGGAGAAGGAAATGGCAATCCACTCCAGTATTCTTGCCTGGAAAATGCCATGGACAGAGGAGCCTGGCGGGCTACAGTCCATGGGGTTGCAAGAGTCGGACACGACTTAGCGACTAAACCACAATGTAACTTCCCTTTTGTGTGATTGATAGTTCTATTTCAAAATGTGTTGGCATCCATTAATTTGGGATGTTTTCTACATTGGGGCAGAGTTAAGCAGGCAAACTGCTGCTGCTAAATCACGTCAGTTGTGTCCGATGCTGTGCGACCCCATAGACAGCAGCCCACCAGGCTCCCCCGTCCCTGGGATTCTCCAGGCAAGAACACTGGAGTGGGTTGCCATTTCCCTCTCCAATGCATGAAAGTGAAAAATGAAAGTGAAGTCGCTCAGTCATGCCCCACTCTTAGCGACCCCATGGACTGCAGCCTGCCAGGCTCCTCCATCCATGGGATTTTCCAGGCAAGAGTACTGGAGTGGGTTGCCATTGCCTTCTCCAAGCAGGCAAACTAGTTAAAGTAAATCCAGAGATAGACACATGTATCACTAAGTTTACCTGTTTTGCATATGTATTGCTTTGCCTACATAGGTCAGATCTGAGGTAGGTATTTCCCCTAATTTATCTCAGTTTCTAATTCCCTATTAAACTTTCTGCCAATTTAAGTCCCATTCTCTACTCCTACCCCTCCATAATATCTGTTGCCCCAGAAGCTCCAGTCATTCCATCGGAGATCCCCACCCAAGCTTGCTTTTATAAACTCTAGAAGTTTTAATCAAGCTGTCGCCCATGACATCATTTTCTTCTATCCAATGGCACCCTCCCTTCAGTACACTTTCCTCTACTTTTTAGCATGAAAGTGATGCACTCTGGTACACTATCAGAAAGGTGATGTGTACATGGGTAAAACCCTGCTTTTCTTTCCTAATCAAGGCAATGTTTGACCTTAAAGGAGAAACTGTTCTACTTCTTTTGCCAGTTAATGAGAAATATAGGTAATCCCTGATTGGACTGATGTCAGGGGAGCTTTCATAATGGATAAATTAGCTAATCTGGGGCTGAAGATCATTGCTACCATCTCCTTGTAAATTACGTTTGATGATATTCCCTAGGTAAAGATTGATTTATAAATAGTTACTTTTCCAAAATAACTTGGTCTCCTTGAGCAAAACAGGAAAAAAATAAATGAATATAAATAGATTCCTAAGAATTCTCATTCCGGGGTGAAGGGAATGTCAAGAAGTCTGAAAATGATTCTTGAAAGAATAATTATTTTTTATTTTTTACAGAAGTTGTTTGGTACCAAAGGTTTCTTTTTAGAAGAAAGTATAGGGAAGTCACCTTCTGTCAAAATCTGCAACAATAAAATATTATGGGTGATATGTAGAGAATTTATGTCTTTATGGGCAGGATCCAACAAGAAAAACATGAATATGGTATGTATAATGATTCGAGGGCCGTTTGATGCTTTTAGAAATTCCAGCTTTCCTTTGGTTCTTCTTTTTGTTTTTTATTCATTTATTTTTGGCTGTGCTGGGTCTTTGTTGCTGTGCCGGCTTTCTCTGGTTGCAGGGAGTGGGGGTTACTCTCTAGTTGAGGTGCGTGGGCTTTGCACTGCAGTGGCTTCTCTTGTTCTGGAGAACGGGTTCCAGGCATGCTGGCTTTAGCAGTGTGGTTCCTGGGCTCTAGAGCACAGGCTCAATAGTTGTGGCCCATGGGCTTAGTTGCTCCACGATATGTGGAATCTTCCCAGATCTGGGATCAAACCTGTGTCTTCTGCATTGGCAGGTGGGTTCTTTACCACTTAGCCACCAAGGAAGTTCCCTTTGTTTCATTTTGATGCATCTATCATATTACATAAATTAATGCAGTGTTCTTAATTCATTTTAAAGGCAGAGATTTTCTCTGCCTAGAAGATTAGATATTCAGTGTGAAGACTGGAGAAGAGAATAGGCAGCTTCATCCTTTCATCTCTGGTCAAATTTAAGCTAATAGTTGTCCAACAATAGGTAGCAGTTTCACATGTTTGGAATTAGCCACCACTTACTATAGTCAGCTTGATTTTATAATACAATGCATTAAAAAATAAAATAAAATCCTAGGAAAGAGGCTTTAAACTTATTCTTTGTGCCCTGTCTTGTTGGATCACGTTAGCCTCAAATAAAATGCACCACTTGAAACATATAAAACAGCGTGGAATGGAATGGAATGGATTCTGCCTTGCCATTCTACTGCAATATTTGTTTATTCATTCTTAGCATAATTATTCTCTGCTTCTTAAAGGCACAGTTTTTTCATTGGGTGGTCATTGCTTTAATATGTTTTGTTTTGTTTTATCTTCAGAGCCGAATGGATGTGTATATGTCCCATGCTCCCACTGGATCATCAATACAGAACATCCTTCATTTAAAACAGGTAGTGTCTTTGTCACGGAAAACCATTCCCCTTATTTTCTTTATATTTGAAAGGACAGAGTTAGCATGTCTGTTCTAAGAAGCTTGGCAGCTAGCTTCCATTTAACCTTTTTATGCATCTTTATAGTTGCATTTCCCCGGATTTTAAGAGAAAGAACAAGGTATGTGCAGACCAAGTCAGTCACATAAATGAATCCCATTTTCAATACGAGCTTGTAAAGTAGGCTCTGAGCTGAAACTAAACAAACTTGGAGAACCTCAGAAGAACTGAGCCTTCCCCAGAGAGAAATACCTGCCGTTTGATTTCCCTCAGTGAGTCTCGGGTTCTCACTAGCTTTTCCTTCAAACCAAGGAATTCATGGCCTCCCTTTCTCTTGATCTTATTTTGCACACTGACAAAATTTATTTATATCCTCCGGTGATGCAGAAGCCTTATTTTCTTCACAGCATACAGTATATTTTTCTAAGATTTGCTATTAACAATCGTAATTCTTATTCTGAACACTACTTTTCTATAAAACATTTCATTCCAGCTTTATCATTCTGATGAATTCAGAGCTTATGACTGGGGAAGTGAAGCTGAAAACAGGCGTCACTACAATCAGGTGAGTTACTCAGAGCAACCCTAGAAGGCTGGCTTTGAAAAATTATAATGATAAATTATTTGACAGTAAAAAGAATCCTAGCTGGCACTTGGTCACATTCACATTGGTATACAGAGATTTCTCATAGTGTATTTTAAATATTTATTTATTTCAAAAAATCTAAAAATAAAAGAAGTATATACTAAGGAAATTAAACTGTTTATAATCCCTCCACCCAGAGATAACTAGATAGATCAATATTTTGTTACATTTCTTCCAATCACAACATCACTGCTTTTCCACAACTTTCAATCTTGTTTTTTACTTATAGTCATAGCAAAACATAACTAATGTTGCAAGAGACATTTTTAATATAATTTTAATGGCTGCATAATAATTAAAATTGTATGATAAAATTTATATAGTAACTGAATACATACTTCTTGATACCAACAGAAAAAAATAAAATTGCACATAGAAGTTAAGAGAATTATCCACTTGTGAGGAGTGGAGTCTTAAGGCATCTTTTTCCCTCTAACTTTCCATACCAAAATTTATGTATTCATTTAGCCATCTGACACTTTTAATCAACGCTGTTGCCAAGCTTCCATTTTTTTTTCTAAGTCAGAAGCTGGGCTTCTCAGTATGAACTAAAAATGTTAAATTAAATTTTTCCTTTATTTTCCCAAACTGGCATACTTAAAGCTATGGGTACAAACATAGGTCAATTAAATTGTTTCTGGGCCTCAAATGAGTCGATCAGACCAGTCAATTTCTCAGTTGTTGTTTAGTCAATAGGTCATGTCCAACTGTTTTGTAATGCCATGGACATTAGCCTGCCAGGCTCCTCTGCCCATGGAATTTCCCAGGCAAGAATATTGGAGTGGGTTGCCACTTCCTTCTCTCGGGATCTTTTCCACCCAGGGATCGAACCCATGTCTCCTGTATTGTCATGCAGATCCTTTACTGCTGAGCCACCAGGGAAGCCCTCAATTTCTCAGTAACAGATTGAATTGTTAGGGAAATGAATCTGCTAGCTTCTAAGACAATGAGTGTGGTATATAATTATATTATTTTTTATTAGCATGATTAAGATGTGATTTACATACAGTATAAGTCACTGATTTTATATGCTCAACTCAGTGTTTCAACGAATATATCCATTCATGTAACCATATCACAAGCAAAATATTGAACATTTTCATTACCCACAAAAGTTTTCTCCTGTTTCTCAGACAATATAAATTCACAGATGCATATATTTGCAAATGCTTAGAAAAAGGCCAAAAAATAAACAGCACATGTTAAAGTGATAACTCTCAAGAAAAGGAAGAAAGAAAAGGTGAAGTGGATGCACATAAAGGAGTAAAAGGAGGCTCTTATTTTGGATTTCACACACTTTTGTTCTCTTTCATTGTTTTTCATGAACATGTTATATTTATATATTGTTTATATTTACAAGAAAATAAGACCAAAAAATCACATACACACAAAACCATTATTATCAAGTTCTCTTTTTTCAGCTTTATTGAGGCAAAACTGACCCAAAAGATTTAATATTGAAGTATATGATGTGAAAATTGAGAGTGTAAATGTTCTCAGAATTTACAGTTAAGCTAGCTGGGCCTACCCTACTCCAGGCCAATTCTATTTTATTTGCTTGCAATTTTGTATCATTGGAAGTCAGTTTTTATTTTATTTTATTTTTAAACTTTACAATATTGTATTAGTTTTGCCAAATATCGAAATGAATCCACCACAGGTATACATGTGTTCCCCATCCTGAACCCTCCTCCCTTCTCCCTCCCCATACCATTCCTCTGGGTCGTCCCAGTGCACCAGCCCCAAGCATCCAGTATCGTGCATCGAACCTGGACTGGAAGTCAATTTTTATTCCGTTCTCAACAGTGCGTCCTCTTCATAAGTTCCCCAACACAACCTCTGTGTCCATTTTATGTTTTCTTGAGAATAAAAAGATTAACTTATATAAGCCTTATGAGGGTAGGAATTTTCTTCTGTTTTGTTCAGTATTGTGCCAGCTGGTAGAGTAGCTGGCACTCAATAGTCCCTTGATAATCATTTGTTCTATGAATGAAATTTCTTAACTTCCCTCTAATCCACCTTAAAATCTCTCTGTCTTTTTGATTCTGTCTTTCCTTTCACTCTCAGAATATGATGGTCCTCTTATCCAAGTTATCCTGTCTTGTGTCCTCAATCCCATCTCTTCTCATCTATTCTTACTGGCTTCTCTTACTATCTTAAATGAACTCCTGTTTCATACAAAAAAACAAACAGAAACCCTTCCCTCAAGCCTTCAATTCTATCAATCCATGCTTCCATCATTCTGTTTTTATCAACATTTTTTAATATCTAAATATGTTAAGTATCTCTACTTCTCCACTCACTCCTGAACACTGGAAAAGGTAGTTTGAGTCTTCATCCTTTTATTATAGCTGTTCTATTTAAGGTACCTTCCCTGGTGGCTCAGACTATAAAGAGTCTCCCTGCAATGTGGAACATCTGGGTTCAATCCCTGGATGGGGAAGATCCCCTGGAGAAGGAAATGGCAACTCATTCCAGTATTCTTGCCTGGAAAACCCCGTGGATGGAGGAGCCTGGCAGGCCTCAGTCCATGGGATCATTTGTGGCTTTTAATTGCCAAACATAATTGCCTGTTCTCACTTGTAGTGTTAGTTACCATAGACTCCTTGCAACTTACCACCCAGACTTGGATTTCCATAATGTAACACTCTGTTTTTTTTCCCTCCCTTTTTGATTGCTCTCTTTATCCTCTCACTAGCTACTCTCTAACCCTCACTGCTCTCAATTATCAGAATTCTCCACAATTCTTCCCATATCTCTCCCCTTTGTGTTTGAATAGTTTAGCCATCTCTACAGCTTCAACTGAGGGCTTCGCTGGTGGTTCAGTGGCAAAGAATAGGACTGCCAGTGCCCGAGATGTGGATTCGATCCCTGGGTCAGGAAGATCCCCGGAGAAGGAAATGGCAACCCACTCCAGTAATCTCGCCTGGGAAATCTCATGGACAGAGGAGCCTGATGGGCTATAGTCCATGTCATCACAGAATCAGACATGATTTAGCGACTGAACAACAGCTTCAGTTATCCTGCTCTGAGGATAATCCAAACTGCCTGCCTGTATTTTTTCGGGACCCCTTCCCAACAAATTTCTTCAAGTCATCCCACAAACTAGGCAGAGCTATGAGAAATGACCCTGCCTTGTCTCTAAAACTTCTGAAGGATGCCCAACTGCCTTAACCTGGCATTTAGACCTTGACTGTCTCCAGTCTTATATCTTACTGTATTCCCTTACATAGTTTCCTTTTGGGGTACACTGGGCAGCTTGCCATTCCTGACCACAGCACACATGCTCTATCTGCCTGCCCACCTTCATCCTTATCTTTAAAATACAACCTTTCCTCAATGAAAATGACAGTGTTAGTTGCTCGGATGTGTCCAACTCTTTGCAACCCCTTGGATGGTAGCCCACTAGTCTCCCCTGTCCATGGGATTCTCTAGGCAAGAATACTGGAGTGCGTAGCCAGGCTCTTCTCCAGGGGATCTTCCTGACCCGTGGATCAAATCCCGATCTCCTGCATTTCAGGCAGACGTTTTACCATCTGAAGCACCAGGGAAGCCCTTCAAATGACTGCTCTTTACATGAAACCTCAGTGGAAAATAATTTCTTCTTTGTCTTCATTTCCATCATATTTGGGGAATGTTTTGTAGCATTTAACATACCCTCCTTTGTATCAGATCAGATCAGATCAGTCACTCAGTCGTGTCCGACTCTTTGCGACCCAGGCATCGCAGCACGCCAGGCCTCCCTGTCCATCACCAACTCCCAGAGTTCACTCAGACTCACGTCCATCGAGTCAGTGATGCCATCCAGCCATCTCATCCTCTGTCGTCCCCTTCTCCTCCTGCCCCCAATCCCTCCCAGCATCAGAGTCTTTTCCAGTGAGTCAACTCTTCGCATGAGGTGGCCAAAGTACTGGAGTTTCAGCTTCAGGATCATTCCTTCCAAAGAAATCCCAGGGCTGATGTCCTTCAGAATGGACTGGTTGGATCTCCTTGCAGTCCAAGGGACTCTCAAGAGTCTTCTCCAACGCCACAGTTCAAAAGCATCAATTCTTCGGCGCTCAGCCTTCTTCACAGTCCAACTCTCACATCCATACATGACCACAGGAAAAACCATAGCCTTGACTAGACGAACCTCTGTTGGCTAAGTAATGTCTCTGCTTTTGAATATGCTATCTAGATTGGTCATAACTTTCCTTCCAAGGAGTAAGCCTCTTTTAATTTCATGGCTACAGTCACCATCTGTAGTGATTTTGGAGCCCAGAAAAATAAAGTCTGACACTGTTTCCACTGTTTCCACATCTATTCCCCATGAAGTGATGGGACCGGATGCCATGATCTTCATTTTCTGAATGTTGAGCTTTAAGCCAACTTTTTCACTCTCCACTTTCACCTTCATCAAGAGGCTTTTGAGTTCCTCTTCACTTTCTGCCATAAGGGTGGTGTCATCTGCATATCTGAGGTTATTGATATTTCTCCCAGCAATCTTGATTCCAGTTTGTGTTTCTTCCAGTCCAGCATTTCTCATGATGTACACTGCATATAAGTTAAATAAACAGGGTGACAATATACAGCCTTGACATACTATTTTTCCTATTTGGAACCAGTCTGTTGTTCCATGTCCAGTTCTAACTGTTGCTTCCTGATCTGCATACAAATTTCTCAAGAGGCAGATCAGGTGGTCTGGTATTCCCATCTCTTTCAGAATTTTCCACAGTTTATATGCAAATATTTATTTAGCCATTTTGCCTTGTTCCTTCACACTCCTTGAATATGGGGACCATTGCATGCTGTCTTCCTATGGTCATTGTAAATACTCATCTAGTAGTCTCTCTACTTATTTGAAGTCAGTTGTTGCTCTGAGGAGCTTCCTCTCATGAAATGTCCTTTCTCTGTCTTCCGTAGAGTCATCCTCCACTATATGACCTGACTGCCATGAAAGTACCTACTGCTATTTGGGCAGGTGGAAATGATATTCTTATCACACCCCGAGATGTGGCCAGGATACTCCCCCAAATCAGGAATCTCCGTTACTTCAAACTATTGCCGGATTGGAACCACTTTGATTTCATCTGGGGCCTCGATGCTGCTAAACGAGTATACAGCAAAATCATAGATTTGATGAAGTCATATCCCTAACTGCAATATACCTACTTTTCAGATAGGAGTTGCTTCCAAGCCCATAAGAGGCTTTGGGGAAATACTAGTCTACTTAAATAGCAGTGAGATGTACACCAGCCTCCTTCACCTTGTTGCTTTTGCTGAGGTGTTCTCTTATCATGGCATCCCAGCTAGGAATTATTCCAACTGTGCTGCTCTTTCTCAAGCAAATGTCCACATCTGAACTCTCAGAATCTCTTCCTTTCAGTCAGAGCCAAGTCCATGCTTTTCATCTAAGAAGCTCTAGCAAACTCTTCTCTGCTAACTGTACACTTCAGGGAAGAATTAAAGGAGGCCTTTGTCTTTCTTATTTCAAATATATATAGTGGCTTCATGCAAATAATACCCACTCCCCATCCTGTCTTTTCAAAGGATTGAATGTAAGCATAGGAGTGCTGGCCTAGAAAAATCTTGTCAGGAGGTTATTTGGGAAAATATTTCAGATGGCTGTAATCTGTGGCTTTCTCAAAATCACAGTCCGAGCAATAGTCACATGGTCATCTAGTAGACAAGCCATGAAATAAGCCTGATCCACATCAAGCTTGAAAAGAACAGCAGAATGGAAAACGAACCACATCAAACTATTCCTGGAGTTTTACTGTTACAAGCTGGGGGATTGGGAGGGGGTTGCAGAGACAAGATTGAAGATGACTAGGATAAACTGAATTTCTAGTTGTTAAAATTTTTCACTGTAGACTACTGTCTTTAAAACAAGGTTAAAGTGAATAAAGCTTTTTGAAAATAGTGTACTAGAACTCATAGACAGTAGTCTTAAGTGATAGCATTTGAGAGCTCATTATTTCTTGTTTTGCTTTAAAGATAAACTAAACTGATCAGCCATTATGCCTTCATTATCAAAGTGGAATTTATACTATTGCATTCATACCCTTTAGCATTTAAAGCAGCTTTCTGAAAGCCTGACTGAGGACCAGAAGAGAGGCACTAGGGATTCTAAAGTCGTGCTTTATTTCAGTCTCTAACTGATGCCAGACACTGAGTCTAGGACTCAGTACAGAGTTCCAAGAGTAGCAGGAAGTTTTAGTGTCAGTTCTATATTCCTGAATGAATTCATTCAGGAATGAATTCCAGGTGCGAACCTGGAAAGGACCTTTCCTTCCATGAAGATGTAATTAATGGAAAACTGTCTATGAGCCTCAAGGAATCATAAATTTAATAAATAATGCACAATACGTACTTTCAGCAGTTTAATTTAAAACAGATAAGTGTAGTAGTTCACAAATATTTGCATGCAGAGTCAAGGTCTTTGGATGCTGAATACTATATAATCATTCTCCAATAAATAATCTATAATTGATCATTTTTAGTTTTAGTGTCTTTAAAAGGGATGACAATTTTTTAAAATTTGGGAAGCAAGTTTAAATAAAATCCTTTTACGTCTTTATAGTATTTATTTACCAAGATTAAACTAATTTTATCACAGTTTTTAGTGACTTTTATTGAGCTCATTCAAAGATCACATGGTAGTTTTCGTATAGGCAATACGTTCTGTTTTGCGTGCATACATACTAAGTTGTTTTAGTCATGTCTGACTCTTTGCAACCTTATGGACCGTAGCCTACTAGGCTCCTCTATCCATGGGGATTCTCCGGGAAAGAATACTGGAGTGGGTTGCCATGCCCTCCTCCAGGGGATCTTCCCAACCCAGGAATTGAACCTGTGTCTCTTACATCTCCTGCATTGATAGACAGGTTCTTTACCACTAATACTTCCTTGGAAGCCCACATCCTATTTTAGCCACATTTAATTAAATTATGAGTTATCATAAACTATGAGTTATCAATAACTCAACTGATAGAACAAATAGGTAAGACTGAGAACAGATATCGGTCTCTTAGTAAGCATATGACTCAACTGGAAGGAGTGGAAGGATGTGACTGTAATAGATTAGGCTGCTAATTATGAATATTTAAGAGGCAATGGCCATCAGTTAATATGTTTACATAGAGAAAAAAGGGCGTTGGTTAATATAGGAATCTGGTTAAGTGAGGGTCAGTGAAGAGAGCTTCGATAGGATTTGCCCTATTCAGCTACTGCTACAACAATCCTGCGCAATAAACAACTCAGTGGCTTACACAGCAAACGTTTATTTTTTTATGCTCACAAGTCCACAGTTTGGCTGGTGTGGCTCCATTTTACACAGATCACCTGGGCTTGGCTCAAAGCTGTAAGTTGGGTCCTGGTCTGCGCCATACCTTTTCTTCATTCTGGAACTAGCAGCCCTCAGGATTATGTTCTTCATGTGACAGATCCCAAGAACACAAGATGGTGAACAAGATCATGCTAGAATATTTAAACCTCTGCTGGTTCACATGCCTTCAGCTAATTCAGATCACAAGACCAAGCCTTACCTCAATGATGCAGAATAGTCTGCTTCACCTACAGGAAGAAACTGCAAACCACATGCCAAAAAGTGTGGATATAAAATGCTATTATACAAGAATGAAGAATTGGGGAAGATACTCTATTCTACCATACATAGGCACAAAATCTGAAAGATAAAAATAGGGAATAAAAAGTAAGTTTTCCTCTTTCTCCCAACTCCTTATCATGCACTATTTCCTCCAAAGACACCTAACTCTTACCAATATTTTTGTGTGTCTTTCTACAGATTATGCTCTGCTTATTCAAATGAATCCACAGATACCCATTTAGTTTTTTCTCCTTTTGGTACCATATTGTACAGTCTTTACCATGTCTTGCTTTGATCACTTACTATCTCTTAGAAATCATTCTCCATCAGTTCACATGGAACATTATTAAAGGTTACATGGAAATTCATCATTAATAGAGATTATGATGAATTAGGATTTTTTGTAATTACATTAAGTATTGTAGAAAATATTGTACAAATATCAGTTTAAACTTTATACAAATATAATTTGTACCTACAAGATAAAGTATCTTTGAACCAGAATTATTGGTTCAAAGAAAATATAGAATTATAATTTAAGTTAATTCCTTGTCTCTGGTGGCTCAGCAGT
This sequence comes from Bos taurus, assembly GCF_002263795.3. Taxonomy (NCBI): domain Eukaryota; kingdom Metazoa; phylum Chordata; class Mammalia; order Artiodactyla; family Bovidae; genus Bos; species Bos taurus. Next base: position 10,464,658 of record NC_037353.1, read on the forward strand.
ATAGAATCCACCTCCCAGTGCAGGAGATGCAGCTTCAATCCCTGGGTCAGGAAGATCCCCTGCAGAAATAAATGGCAACCGACTCCAGTACTCTTGCCTGGGAAATCCCATGGACAGAGGAACATGGTGGGCTACTGTTCAAGGGGTCGCAAAGAGTCAGACACAACTTAGCGACTAAACAACAACTCAACCAAAGCTGAATTTTATGCTGACACCATCACTAACATGTATAGGGACCTAAGGGGAAATGTCAGTGCTCTAAAAGCTTCCGCTGACTTAACTACACAATTCTCTGCCCATGATTACAAAACATTGATGTGATTCTCATTACATTTTAGAGTTCTGTGTGATTTAAGTGCTTTGGGGTAGAATGCAAACAGATTGTTGGTATTCTTGATAGGTTAAGAAATACTTTTCCTAGCCAATTTCAACATGTAAGAGGACTTTGCTGCTGCTGCTGCTGCTAAGTCGCTTCAGTTGTGTCTGACTCTGAGCGACCCCATAGACAGTAGCCCATCAGGATCCTCTGTCCCTGGGATTTCCCAGGCAAGAATACTGGAGTGGGTTGCCATTTCCTTCTCCAATGCATGCATGCATGCTAAGTCACTTCAGTCGTGTCCAACTCTGTGCGACCCCATGGACAGCAGCCCACCAGGCTCCTCTGTCCACAGGATTCTCTAGGCAAGAATACTGGAGTGGGTTGCCACTTCAGTCCCATCAAAACTTCAGTCACTTTTAAAATAAAACAAACAAAAATCTCATCAGTCTCATTACATCTCCCACAGAGCCAACCCAAATACAAATAATAATGATGAAAATAGTATGGTTCAGTTCAGTTCATTGGCTCAGTCGGGTCCGACTCTGCGACCCCATGAACCACAGCACACCAGGCCTCCCTGTCCATCACCAACTCCCGGAGTTCACCCAAACCCATGTCCATTGAGTCAGTGATGCCATCCAACCATCTCATTCTCTGTTGTCCCCTTCTGCTTCTGCCCTCAATCTTTCCCAGCATCAGGGTCTTTTCAAATGAGTCAGCTCTTCACATCAGGTGGCCAAAGTATTGGAGTTTCGGCTTCAACATCAGTCCCTCCAATGAACACCAAAGATTGATCTCCTTTAGGATGGACTGGTTGGATCTCCTTGCAGTCCAAGGGACTCTCAAGAGTCTTCTCCAACACCACAGTTCAAAAGCAGCAATTCTTCAGTGCTCAGCTTTCTTTATAGTCCAACTCTCACATCCATACATGACTACTGGAAAAACCATAGCCTTGACTAGATGGACCTTTGTCTTTTAATATGCTGTCTAGGTTGGTCATAACTTCAGAATTTTCCACAGTTTATTGTGATCCACACAGTCAAAGGCTTTGGCATAGTCAATAAAGCAGAAATAGATGTTTTTCTGGAACTCTCTTGCTTTTTTGATGATCTAGCAGATGTTGGCAATTTGATCTCTGGTTGCTCTGCTTTTTCTAAAACCAGCTTGAACATCAGGAATTTCACGGTTCATGTATTGCTGAAGCCTGGCTTGGAGAATTTTGAGCATTACTTTACTAGCGTGTGAGATGAGTGCAGATTGTGAGGTACAATCATTAAAAGCATTATATAAAGTATGGGGCTTTCCAGGTGGCGCTAGTGGTAAAGCATCCACCTGCTAATGCAGGAGGTACCGGAGACACAGGTTTGATCCCTGGGTCAGGAAGCTCCCCTGGAGGAAGGCATGGCAACCCACTCCAGTATTCTTGCCTGGAGAATCCCATGGACGGAGTAGCCTGGCAGGGTACAGTCCATGGAGTTGCAAAGAGTCAAACATGACTGAAGCTGCTTAGCATGCACAGCACACACATGTAAAGTATACATAAAAGCACCAGGGATTTTTTGTGTGCCAACTGTTCTCCTAACCAAACCAGTTCTCAGCTGAACTGAGAAAGTTAATTTATTTGGAATCCTATGTGCCCTCCATAAGCTTCATCAAAGTTAGCACCTAACAGCCACAACAAAAAAGTACCTTCCATGCCCTGCCATTTCCCCCTCTTCCAAGAAAGGATTTCTGGAAACTCTGTTACAGGTGATGAACATCTGGTCCCAGGTAGCCAAAGCATGCTGCCAACAGAATGGGATGCAGAAGCTCTGCACATTGAAAACAAAAGCCAACACATCAGCACTGGAATGGAGGGAAGGGAAAATTACTAATCTCATACTCCACAGGACTTATCACAAGGCTATGTGGAAACTGCTTATGTTTATATGTTAACAACAGTTTAATAATGAAATAGTGAAACAATACTATTCATACCATAAAACTGATACATGTGTATGGTGGGAAATGAAAATGTTATAAAATTGTTCACTACTAAATAACTTCTTTAAATAGATTTTTGGGGTGGGGAGGTTGGTGCAATGCATATCTGTATTTCCAATTATTTAAAGTTTGGAAAGGCAAATATAGAAAATTACAAGTTTTAAAAAATTATTCTTTTGTTGAAAAGACTTAGTTTTCTAAATAATCAAAGATTTGAGCAAAGCAGTGTGAAATACAAGACATATTGAAAAGACAGAATCTATGATTCATGGGCACATTACATAAAAGGTAAAGAAAATCCTTTTATAAACTTTATTAACATAAGACTCATAATTTAAGATATCTTATGATTTTAACAGAGAGAAAATTAAACTCTAGTTTTATATCAGCACATTATTAGCAAGTTGGCAAGGGACTCAGGAAATCTTTCTCACACCGAGAATGGTGTCAAGGAAAAACCCCAAGTGATGGCAATGATGAAGCCTCCCTCCTCAAATGCCTCCTGAGGAAAGGCCTGGTGAAGTCTCTGAAGATATTTGGCAAAACTAATACAATTATGTAAAGTTTAAAAATAAAATAAAATTGAAAAAAAGAAAAAAGGAAAATGTCTTCATCATGAAGAGTCCCTTGATCCTCCACATTCTCCATTTATTCCCTTCTCACCGGTTCCTCTCTACCTTCAAACTGAAAGGATCATCTCCTGTCTGAATGTTGCAGCTTTGTATCGCTGCTTTTCCTATGGATCTGACCTTTTCCTCCTTACGCTGCCCTGATCTACAGTCATTTACTAGAATAAGACCACCAGCATTCAAGGACTTTTCTTTCCCCTTCAGCAAGATTTGCAAGGTGATAGGCACTAATCCAACACTCAGGGCATGTTACCCCATAGATCGCTGGCAATTTGTCAATGCCAAGAATGAAAAGGAAGGTCTTTTTCTCTGTCTTGTTGGCTCATCCTCAAGCAGCTACAGAACCAACAGTCAAAAGAGACAGAAAGGAAATTTTGTCTGTTCCGGGGAGGCATCATGCAAAACTAAGTGAGAGGCAGAACCATCCCTGGATTCCCTGATTCTTCCCTAATTTTAATTAGGGTGGGTTCTACTACGGCAGTATTTCCTAAACTGTAGTTATTCATAATGTTCGCCCCATCTGTATGCCACCTTTTGTACTACCTATTTAAAAGCCTCAAAATCACTTTGCCTATTCAATTAAATAACTTTTAAAACTAAACTTCCTACAATTACTGTAAATGAGAGGGAAAAATATTATTTGCTAAAATTTGAGGATAACCAGAATCATAATAGGGCCTTCCCTGGTGGGTCAGCAGTAAAGAAGACGCCTGCAATGCAGGAGATGGCAGGAGATTTGGGTTCAATCCCTGGGTCAGGAAGATCCCCTGGAGGAGAGCATGACAACCCACTCCAGTACTTCTGGGAAAATCCTGTGGACAGAAGAGCTTGGTAGGCTACGGTCCACGGGATCACATAGAGTCAGAGTGCACATGCATAAACATAGCAACAATGAAAAGGAAATGATTGAGAATAAAATTGATTACTATTCAGGACACTGGAGTTTCAGAACTGCCTTGCTTTTGTTCAATATGGCCTCTTCATTTGAAAGAGAAGTTAACAAGTGTTAGAAAAAGAGACATAAACCAAAGTTAGACTTTCTTCTTGATGCACTCAAAAGATTGAAAGAAATTATATAGAGAGACTATGGTAGGATGAATAATGTGAATAATGCCCTCCCCCCACCCAGCTGAAAGATGTCCATGTCCTAATCCCAGAAACCTGTGAATATATTACTTTATATGGCAAGAGAAAATTTAGAGATGTGCTTAAGTTAGGATACTTGAGGTGGAGAGTTTATTCTAGGTTATCTGCATAGGCCCAATGTAATCACAAGGGTCCTTATAAGAGGGAGGCAAGAAGATCAAAGTCAAAAAAAGGATCTATGACAATGGAACAACCAGAATTGGTGTGATACACCAGGAGCCAAGGAATGCAGGAAGCCTCTAGAAGCAGAAAAAGGCAGGGAAGTCTCCAGAAAGAATATAACCTGATCAACCCCTCCAACTTAGATTTCTAGCCTTCAGAACTATAAGAGAATAAACTTATATCATGAGCTTCCCTGGTGGCTCAGATGGAAAAAATCTCCCTGCAATGCAAGATTCCTGGGTTCAATCCCTGGGTGGGGAAGATCCCCTGGAGGAGGGCATGGCAACTCACTCCAGTATTCTTGCCTCGAGAAACCCCGTGGACAGAGGAGCCTGGCAGGCTACAGTCCATGGGGTCTAAAAGAGTCAGACACAACCGAGCAACGAAGCACAGGACAGGTTTGTGGTAATTTGTTACAGCAGCAATAGGAAACTAATACAGAGACTAATTCTCATATGAAGTGATATAACATTATTTAAAACCATGCACATGTATCAGCTAAAATCTTCCATAGCCCAGTCTTGTACATCTGCACTTGGGAAACACTGCCTAATGAATTCCACCAGGGCGTCAGAGAAAAGGGTAGCCACAGATGAACGCAACTGCAGAAGAATTTAGCCCTGAGGCAGTGAAGCTGGTTTCTGAAACGATGGCCGATTATAGGGGAAGAAGCTTTGCGTGGTCGGCATCCTGCTTCCTCTCCTACTTCAACCTCCCTTGATACTGTAGTGTCTGAGCTGAGGATACAGCATTCCTGAACCTTCAGCGAATGGACTTTGTACTGAGGTAGGTCACAGCTATAGTTCTTCTTGCTCCTAAATGACACTGCCTTTCTGTTAGATTAAAATAGGCTTGGGAATGTTTTCTCAAGTTTGAAAAAAATAACTGTGTTCTTGTATCATTGCAAAAGAAAAATCTGTTAATGACAGACATTTTTTTAAACATAAAGAAAAGCTAACAAAAATATATAAATAAATAAATAACCAGTAACTGAACCCCCTCCCCAGAGAAAATTCCTTTTTAATATTTTGATAGATTTTTCTCTGGTCCCATTTCTCCTCACGTCTGCTTATAACTTAAAAAATAGCCAATAAATACTGTGTAATAGCCTTCATTATCCCCATTAAAATATAAACACTTTTGCATTAGCTATGATAAAACATTTATAATATTTTTGTAATAACAAAATAGTATTGGGTGGTAAGGATAAAGTAGAATTTCTGTAACCATTTCACTCATGTGGCTATTTTTGCTGTTTCCAACTTTTCACTCTCTCCTTGAAAATATTTTTGTTCACTACTGATGGCTCCTAGAAATAAATTTCTGAATTAAGAATACTTAAATTTTTAATACTTATTGCCAGATTTCCCATCAGAGAGTTATAAAAATTTATATTGGGAAAAAAATTTATTTTAAAGAGAATGAATTGCACATTTAGGTAAATAAAAGAGGAAAATAAGTGATAACCTTTTGGGAAGAAAGAGAAAGAAAAGCTTTTTTATTTCATATTTTATATTAGAAGCAAGAGAATATGCTTGTCTTTCTCCTCATTTGGCTATCTCTTGGAGAAAGAAGAGGGCAGAAAAAGATGCTCTGGAACTGGAGTGACTTCTTAAAGGTGAAAAAATAAGTAAGGAAATTTTTTAAGGGTATTTAGATGAATTTATAAAAACTTCTGGGCTTCCTAGGTGGTACTCGTGGTAAAGAACCCATCTGCCAATGCAGGGGGCTCAAGGGATGCAGTTTTGATCGCTGGGTTGGGAAGATCCCCTGGAGGAAGGCATGGCAACCCACTCCAGTACTCTTGCCTGGAGAATTCCATGGACAGAGGAGCCTGGCAAGCCACAGTCCACAGGGTCACAAAGAGTCAGACACGACTGAAGCACAACATGCATAAACACGTTCAGAGTCAGTGTTTTCAGGTTCCAGAAAGGTGTAGCAGGTGGACAATCCCCAGTAGGGCAAAATGTGGAAGGTCTTTTAAAAGTCTTTGCCTGTTTCAGAAAAGGTTTGTGCAAGGTACACACACAGCTAATAATAAACTTGATATTTTAATTGCTACAGACAACCAAATTATGTAACCTTAAAGTAAATTTCTACTTTGGCTGTCCACACGGGTTATTAGATGGAGAACTTCCAGATTCCCTGCTTGCTAGGTGCTGTCATGGCAAAGCCCATGATGCCCAGAGCAGCCTGGCCAGTCCATACAGCAAACTCTGCCAGCTAAAGACCATAGGTTGTTGTTGGGGTTGCCCATTCCAGGGTCTATGTATATATTAAAATATGAGGTAGAGAATTGCCAAGTAATCAACCTAATTTCCAGTCTTCTCCACCTCAAGCCTGGCAAATTGAACATAATCCTAGAAATAAGGTTAAGAACAATAAATAACAAATTATTAGGTAGCCTCTGAGTGCCAGGCATCATGCTGTTCACCTCACACACATATTTTGCTTAAACTTTACAACAGTGATGCAAGAAAGGTGTTATTACTGTTATCAATTTATAGGTAAGAAAAAAGAAAATCAGAAAATTGTCCAGGGGTCCACAGCTGATGAGAGGCAGAGTTGGAATTTAAACACAGGTCTGTTGGATTCCACTACCATTGACCGTCCCTTCCAGGTGGGACTCTCTGCAAGGTGCCCCTGTGACCGAGGCTTCAGTTGGTGCTTCTAGGCGTCATAACTAAGTCTACACATTCTCACACTTACCCCTTCAATGGCCCTGGAAAAAATTTTTTAAAGCAACTAATGACAGCTAGAGTCTTTCATGATCCTCAATTATACCATTCTTCATTAGGTATAGCATAGATTTTAAAGAGCAGGGAAAAAAACTGCTTTTCTTCTATGTCTTTAAGGGCATTGTTTTAAAATTGTTTTCATAAAGTTTCTGGATTTGTTATTGTTTGTTTTGATATATTTCATTTATTCTGTATTAATGTGATTAAGAATAAGCCCTATATTCCCTGTTGGAAAGATATACCAGAATTTTTTGTCAATTCATTGCAAATTTTCTGGTTTTTTTACATGTTCTTCAGGAAATCATTTTGATAATTAATATAATAAATCTACTAAAAGCTGAAAAATTGGGAATGCCAAGATTTAAAGAATTCAAGATAACTTTCCCCTAATTGTTAAATGTACTTAAGAAAATTCTTTCACTGTTGTTGAAGCAATTTTTGAAATTCAGCCCCGTCATTGCTGTTTTGAGAGCTCTTTTATCTCTGGGACTGGGTGGCCATAAATGCCAACCATCTCAATAAATCATGGAAAGTTTAGTTAATCAGACTATTTGCAAGATGTCCCAGTGGGTAGACTGAGGTGCTCCATGGTGTTTTCTACCTAGCATCATTCAGACCAAATCCTCCTGCTCTTGTTCCCTAGGCTTTACTATATCTTTTAAGTGTAGTCCAGTTTTATGATAATTAATGTTTAAATCAACCTTGAGATGAAAGGAAGCTAGTAAACTATCATTAGCTGTTATTTTTGTTTCTTCAACCCCTATGATTTCTCCTTACACATTTTAAAAACTCAAAGAAATTGTGTCATTATGAATCATCATTTTACTACATTTTTTATGCTGGTGAGTACAAGGAAAATCTTTAGCCCTGGAAGCCCCCCTTCTTATTTCACTATCTGGAACCAAATTCATCTCTGGGGAAGGAACAAGGCTGGAACAATTTGCTGCACAGAGATTAGAGCTTCTCCTCCTGCAGGCAGGATGTCTGTGAGCTCTGCAAGGCAGCGACCTCCAAACCCCGGTCTTCCTCAGAACCGTCTGGTTCATATGATAAAAATACTGATGCCTGCACCCCAAGCCCAGATACCTTGCTTCAGTTGGTTTAGGGTGGGAACTGAAACCAGCCTCATCAATCAGATGATTCTCTGTCTGGTTTTCTTGCATATAAGAGGTGACATCAGGTTTGAAAACTTGGTCCCCATCTGATCCAGTAAAAGCCAGTGCTTTGAACACACAGTTAATATATGTATCTGTCATCCAGAGGATAAAACATGGTGTTCTACAGTTGGTGAGTATAAAATATTTTAGTTATCAGAATAGGGAACATTGCATAGAAATGACAATGAGGAAAGGTCTTTTGTTTTTCTTGCCTGCAAAACAGGTACTAAATCGTGATGACAAGCTCATTTGCAAAACAACTCTCAGAGGATTTGTCAACAGATACAAAAAAACAATAGTTTTAAATGCTGATTTTAAAAATGTGTTCACATACCTTTTCTAAACAGGACTTTTTTCAGGCTTATATTCATATACTGTGATGACTCTGTGAGCCTCCCAAGTGGCTCAGTGGTAAAGAATCTGCTTGCCAATGCAGAAGATGCAGATTTAATCTCTGAATCAAGAAGATCCCCGCCCTGGAAAAGGATATGGCAACCCACAGCATTCTTACCTGGGAGATCCAATGGAAAGAGGAGCCTGATAGGCTACAGTCTGTGGAGTTGCTAAGTCTGATGTGACTTAGCAACTAAATGACACTGTGATGACTCCATAGGCCAAGATTTCTCAACCTCAGCATTATTGACAGTTGGGGTTGGGATGTTCTTTGAGGATCCATCCTGTGCACTGTCAGATGCTTATCAGCATCCCTGGCCTCTACCCCTAGAGTAAGACTCCTATAGTAGTGACATCCAAAAATGTCTCTAGACATTGCCGGAAGCTTCCTTGGGAGATGAAATCACTCCCCTCTGAGAAGAATTGCTCTAGGAAAATCATGTTAAGCTTAGAAGATTCAGGATTTTGTGATATAAGCTGAAAGAGTAAAGGTGGCTTCATAGTAGTGGAATCAGAAAAGACTATATGATCGTTGATACTGGTTAAATTAAATAGCTATTTAGAAAGAAAAAATAATACACATTAAATACCTACTTATACTGAAAAATAAATTTCAAATGGTTCAGAGTTCTAAGAAAAAAATATTGTGAAAATATTGAAAAGCATATGAAATGTATTTGTATAACCTCAGTAAAGAAAAACTGTCTTAAGATTCAGAAAATCCAGAAACCCAAGGTGAAAACCTCAAGAGACTTAACTCGTAATATCTTAGCACTTCTGCATGATGAATTAATAACTAAAGAAAGTGTTTTGCCTATGTTCTCCTCTAGGAGTTTTATAGTTTCTGGTCTTACGTTTAGATCTTTAATCCATTTTGAGTTTAAAACTCCTAGAGGAGAACATAGGCAAAACACTCTCCGACATACATCACAGCAGGATCCTCTATGACCCACCTCCCAGAATATTGGAAATAAAAGCAAAAATAAACAAATGGGACCTAATTAACCTTAAAAGCTTCTGCACATCAAAGGAAACTATTAGCAAGGTGAAAAGACAGACTTCAGAATGGGAGAAAATAATAGCAAATGAAGCAACCGACAAACAACTAATCTCAAAAATATACAAGCAACTCCTACAGCTCAACTCCAGAAAAATAAACGACCCAATCAAAAAATGGGCCAAAGAACTAAATAGACATTTCTCCAAAGAAGACATACAGATGGCTAACAAACACATGAAAAGATGCTCAACATCACTCATTATCAGAGAAATGCAAATCAAAACCACTATGAGGTACCATTTCACACCAGTCAGAATGGCTGTGATCCAAAAGTCTACAAATAATAAATGCTGGAGAGGGTGTGGAGAAAAGGGAACCCTCTTACCCTGTTGGTGGGAATGCAAACTAGTACAGCCACTATGGAGAACAGTGTGGAGATTCCTTAAAAAACTGGAAATAGAACTGCCTTATGATCCAGCAACCCCACTGCTGGGCATACACACTGAGGAAACCAGAAGGGAAAGAGACACGTGTACCCCAATGTTCATCGCAGCACTGTTTATAATAGCCAGGACATGGAAGCAACCTAGATGTCCATCAGCAGATGAATGGATAAGAAAGCTGTGGTACATATACACAATGGAGTATTACTCAGCCATTAAAAAGAATACATTTGAATCAGTTCTAATGAGGTGGATGAAACTGGAGCCTATTATACAGAGTGAAGTAAGCCAGAAGGAAAAACATAAATACAGTATACTAACGCATATATATGGAATTTAGAAAGATGGTAACAATAACCCTGTGTACGAGACAGCAAAAGAGACACTGATGTATAGAACAGTCTTATGGACTCTGTGGGAGAGGGAGAGGGTGGGAAGATTTGGGAGAATGGCAATGAAACATGTAAAATATCATGTAGGAAACGAGTTGCCAGTCCAGGTTCGATGCATGATGCTGGATGCTTGGGGCTGGTGCACTGGGACGGCCCAGAGGGATGGTATGGGGGGGGAGGAGGGAGGAGGGTTCGGAATGGGGAACGCATGTATACCTGTGGCGGATTCATTTTGATATTTGGCAAAACTAATATAATTATGTAAAGTTTAAAAATAAAATAAAATTAGAAAAAAAAGAAGTAATAACTAAAGAAAGGCACTGCAATTGAAAAATTTTAAAGAGAAAATATATGTAATATATATAGCAAACTGATGACAAATATCCATAGAAAATTAAAAGCCCAAATTGAAAAACACAGAGAAAACAAGCTAATAATTTGCAAAAGCAATTCATAAAAGAAAATCAAATAGCCAAAACATTTTAAAAGTCTCATTTTCATGGAAGATTGGAATTGATATATATATACATACTACTGCTGCTGCTAAGTCACTTCAGTCATGTCCGACTCTGTGTGACCCCATAGATGGCAGCCCACCAGGCTCCCCCGTCCCTGGGATTCTCCAGGCAAGAATACTGGAGGGGGTTGCCATTTCCTTCTCCAGTGCATGAAAGTGAAAAGTCAAAGTGAAGTCCCTCAGTCGTGTCTGACTCTTAGCGACCTCATGGACTGCAGCCTACCAGGCTCCTCTGTCCATGGGATTTTCCAGGCAAGAGTACTGGAGTGGGGTGCCATTGCCTTCTCCGATATATACATACTACTATATATAAAATAGATAACAAGTAATAGCACAGAGAACTCTACTCAATATGCTGTAATGGCCTATATGGAAAAAGAATATAAAAAAAAAAGAATGGCTATTTGTATATGTGTAACTGATTCATGTTGCTGTACACCTGAAACTAACATAACACTGTAAGTCAACTATACTCCAATAAAAAACTTTTTAATTTATACACATGATACTGTATTATGGACAAAAAAGATAGCATTTATTATTTTCACCCAAAAAAAGAACAAGTATATTAATTGTGTTCAAAAATTTTATATCCATACTAAATTTTCTCTCCTTAATTATAGATGCATTAACTCTACCATGATGATAGGAAAAAAAAGGTCTCAATTTCATTATAACTTAAGCCAATGGAGGAATTCCCTGGTGGTGGCCCAGTGATTAGGACTCGGTTCTTTCAGTGCAAAGGGTCTGGGCTCAATCCCTGGTCAGGGAACCAAGATCCCATAAACTGTGTAATGTTGCCAAAAAAAAGAAAGAAAGAAAAAATTGCAAACTAAAATTACAATGAGATGTCTTGATCCCATCATACTGGCAAAATTTAAAAGATTTACGAAGTGCAGAATGAATGAAGGAAGATGTGAAGAAACAAGCATGTTCATGCCCTGTTAGGAGAACTTACATTAATTTGGTCTCTTGAAGGCAACTAAACAGTAGCTATGGAAATGTAGATGGTATACTCTGACCCAGTATTTACATCTATAAATCTTTTCTATAAAAATACTCTCATATGTGCTCACTATAGATATATATATACACATACATATAACAAGGGTAATTGCATGGTACTATTTATAATAACAAAACTTTACAAACAAGCTGTAAGCTATCAACAAGGAATATTTGGCACAACACTCTATCTTGATACATACAGTGTCAGTCAGTTCAGTCGCTCGGTCATGTCCACCTCTTTGCGACCCCATTGACTGCAGCATGCCAGGCTTCCCTGTCCATCACCAATTCCCGGAGCTTGCTCAAATTCATGTCCATCTAGTTGGTGATGCCATCCAACCATACACTGTAGCTTTATGCAATGTTTACATTGAATGAGATAATTTAAAATATTGAAGTGAAAAAACCTTTTATATGACAGAGACTCCCAGAGCTGTATATAAACATGTAAATATACACATGTATGTAAATAAATTTATTTATTCATGTAAATAATGTCATGTGTATGTATAATTATCAACATAATTATGCATATAGGTAAACTTATAAAAAGTGTCTTAAAATATACACATCAAACAATCAGTAGGAATTAATTCCAGGAAGAAAAGCAGGATATACATCTCATCCTATGTGTTTCGTAGTGTTTTAGGTTTCACCACAAATATTGTATAATTTTTAAATTAAAGTGATAAGATTGAACTAAATGATTTCAGAAATGTGTAATTTTGGCTCTAACAACCTATGCCTTAATTCTGATTTAGAAATTAATTTGAAAACAAGCCACGAAGCTTGAGTCCATATCACAGAATCCTTCAAGGAAAAGAAAAAGAGAAAGGAAAGACAGTTCTCTAAGCAGACACTTCATGCTTATTCCATTTGCATACATTTCCCCATTTGTCCTGCTAGCATCTCACTTCTACTGAGACTCTGAGAGGCTGAGAGGTTTAACAAAAATCACAGGGCCATGTGATTTCCCTGGTGGTTCATTGGTTAAGATTCCAAGCTTTCACTGAAGGAGGTGAAGCTTCAATCCCTGTTCAGGGAACACGTTTGTCCCACATGACAAGTGGATGAATGGTGTGGCCGAAAAAATAAAAAATATCACAGGACCAGGACAGGATGGAGTTGGGATTTACACTTGGACCAGTCTGTGGGGAATACAATTGTTGCTTTCTATATCAGATATCTCATCGTTTCACTGGTTGATGAAGAAACTCTGGTTTACCTTACAAATATCAAATCAGAGCACAGAGGGCCACAGCTCCAGGGGAGAAGCACTGTGTGCCCCTGATGGGGCCGGCTCTTGCTGCCTCCCTAGCTCCCAGCTCTACCTGGGTGTCTGCGATCAGTCCCAGCCACGACACAGGCCCCCGCAGCCGATCCCCACAGCCGGCCCCCGCAGCCGACTGTGTGCTCAGCCTCACCTCCAGACACCACTGTTGCCTGTCTCAGTCCGTAACGGCTGGCCCTGCAGGCACTTCAGGCACTGGACCTTTTGAGGGCCCCGAAAGCCCCTGTAGTCACAGAGGAGTGCAACACTGCAGCACTCACCAAGGATCACACAGTTGTCAATGCTATGGGTCCTAGTAACCGGAGCCCAAGAGACATCATTCCTCACTAGACCCAGAGCTGCCACACACTCCTGCACTTGGTGCCCTACACAACTAGCTCTGAGGTCACGGCACACTTCAGCATGCCACCACTCACAGGTCAAAGTCATCCTTTACCAAAATCAGATCATGAAGTCTGGAAGAGATGACTGTCTCCAAATACAGACACCAATACAAGGCTTTAGGGATCGTGAAGAATGAGGAATACACTAAACCTCCAGTAACTTCCCCAAAGAAATGGAGACCCAGGAATTGCCCAACAAAAATTATAAATAATTGTTCTAAGGATGCTCAGCCAAAGTAAAACACAAATAAATAATTGGATGGTATTGAGAAAACAATATGGGACCTCCCAGATGCTCCAGTGTTTAAGAATCTACCTTCCAATGCAGGGGACTCAGATTTGATCCCTCACCAAGGAACTAAGATCTTGCATGTTGCAAGGCAACTGAGCCCACATCACAGCTAGAGAACCCCTTGCACTGCAGTGAAGACTCAGCACAGCCAAAAAGAGAATAAAGAAAGAGAGAAAACAAGAATAAAATGAGAACTTCAACAAGGAGATAGAAAACATTAAAAAAGCAAACAGAAATTTTGGAGCTGAAACAGAAACCGTGTACACATCACTGGAGTCCTGGAAAAGAAAGAGAAATTCTCAAACCTGGGGACAAATTTGGAGGCATCCAAGTTCATGAAGCTAGTAGGTCAACTCAAAATTTTTATTCAAAATGACCTTCTCGAAGACACTTTATAACAAAACTAACAAGAAAACAATAGAAAAGATTGATAAAGCAATGAATTAATTTTTTGAGTAGGAAATCAAAATTGACCAACTTTTAGCCAGGCTAAAAAAAAAGGAGAGATAAATAAATCTAGAAATTTAAAAAGGCAACACTCTAGCTGGTACCACAGAAATACAAAGGATCCAATGAAACCATATGAACAATTACATGTCAACAAATTGGATAACCTAGAAGAAAGGGATAAATTCCAAGAAACATGATGTTAACAGACTAGTACTGTATATTCTCAAATTCTCTGGAACTTCATCAGGTGATAAGTTTAGGGTATGAATATTTATGAACTCACCTAAACAGATTATACCTTCTATAATACCAACAACCTCAATATAGTACCATGGTTATTTTTAAACCTTCTAATTTTCCTTGTGCATAAATATCAATATAAGTACATTCTGCTGTTTAAATAATGTTTAAAATATTTTCCCCAAAATTAAAAAAAAATTTTTTTAGATGTTTATTTATTGGTGGTGCCAGGTCTTCGCTGCAGCCCTCAAAATCTTCTATCTTCTTTGAGGCATGTGGGATCTTCATTTATAGCATGCAGGATCTAGTTCCCTGACCAGGGCTCAAACCCAGCCTCCCTGCATTTGGAGTGTGGAGTCAGCCACTGGACCAACAGGGAAGTCCCCCTAAATTTTTAAAAAATTAACTACAACTAAGTTTAGAGTTTAATAGCTTTATTTTAAAATAAAACAATTTAAAAGAAAAGAATCATCACATATTGATTAATGCAGCTAAGTGATACTTGGATCTTGTGCATGCTCAGTCATGTCCGACTCTTTATGACCCAGGAACTCCTCTGTCCATGGGATTCTCCAGGCAAGAACACTGGAGTGGGTTGCCATGCCCTTCTCCAGGGGGGATCTTCCCAACCCAGGAATCAAACCCTCGTCTCTTGTGTCTCCTGCATTGGCAGGTGGATTCTTTACCATTGTGCCACCTGGGATTAATGCAGCTGAGAGACAGTGATTGATCTCAAAATGAGAATTATACATTTTCAGGTATGTCTGACAAATGGGAGGGCAGATAAACCAAAAGAGCATTTGCCAGGTGGCCCAGAGTCTCTTGTGAGGTAACTCACTTTGAGAGAAGGAATAGGGCCTCTGTTTGTACAAGAGCTTTGGTCATTTGATCATAGTGTGATCCTAACAAGAGCACTGACTTGGGCCTTCAGGCACATTTCATGGTATAACCTTCACTGGACGTGGGGTTTTGGATTATAGAACCTGAATGAATTTTTTAATAAAACTCTATTTAACTTTGGGGGAAAGCAGCGCTTGAGAGCCCTTTAAACTGCAACGCAAATAGAAGAAAGACATTCACTCCTGGTGGTGTGTTTTTTACACTCTTATGTTACTGGCATGTGTGTGTGTGTTTGTGGGGTGTAAGGGGGTTCTGTTTTGTTTAACTGATCAATGTAACATTTATTTATTTTGCAAAATAAAATTTTGGTGATCCATGGGGTCACTAAGAGTCACAACTGAGCAACTTCACTTTCACTTTTCACTGATCATTTTCATAATTTTTACACATAGAACATCTATAGATAATCACCTTCTATTCGCTTTTTTCTTAGTTTTTCCTTAACCTGTCTCCTATTTGACCTGTTGCTTTTCATATAATTTTGATATTTAATTGATTTATGGGTTATATACACTAGGGGAGATGTATTTTCTTAGTTTCAAGGTGTCAGGGTACTTCAAATCATCCTTCTTTATGTGTTGAGATTGTAAATATATATATATATTTAAAAAGATCAGAGTTCCTTGATAGAAACCTCTAAAGATAAACCTCTCAAAATAAACAGTTCCAAGCGCAAGGTCACACTGGCTCATTTTGTGATGCTGCTGATGCTTTCCATGAGCGGTGGGTTGCTCAGGTGTTTAAGGGCATTCTTAAAATTCTGCAGTGGAGAAGAACTATAATTATTTCACATTTGTTCAAGATGTAGCTCTTTGAGCTGGACTTTGCCTGTCACTTTCTTGCTTCCAAAATGACAGTTGTGAGTTCATAAAGTCACCCAAGAATTTGATAAGCTGAATTGAACTCTATTTTCTCTACATTGAAGTGAAGTGAGGTGAAGTGAAGTCCCTCAGTCATGTCTGACTCTTTGCAGCCCCATGGACTGTAGCCTACTGGGCTCCTCCATCCATGGGATTTTCCATGCAAGAGTACCGGAGTGGGTTGCATTTCCTTCTCCAGGGGATCTTCCCGACCCAGGGATCAAAACCAGGTCCCCCTCATTGTAGGCAGACTCTTTACCATCTAAGCCACAGGGTAAGCCAAAGGGGAGAACAGTTTCTAAAGGCTGAAAAAGAGGTAGTGTTGGGGGAAAGTGGTCCCACTACCAAAAACATAGGGTTTTCTTCCAAAACTAATCAGTTTTTGGTATCAAGTCTTTCATACAGTATTCACATGTAAATTATGTGAGAGTTGATCTTCCCTGAATATACTGGAACAATGGGAGATTGGTCCCAAATTTATAATGAAGTTATTGGGAGTCATTTTGAGTTTTAAATCTAGAGAGAACTTTTAAAGAGACAATTCATAGAGTTTGATATAATTGCTTTTGATAGTAGATGCAATTTTGTCCCAGAGAAAGCAATGGCAACCCACTCCAGTGCTCGTGCCTGGAAAATCCCATGGGTGGAGGAGCCTGGTAGGCTGCGGTCCGTGGGGTCGCTAAGAGCCGGACATGACTGAGCGACTTCACTTTCACTTTTCACTTTCACGCCTTGCAGAAGGAAATGGCAACCCACTCCAGTGTTCTTGCCTGGAGAATCCCAGGGACGGGGGAGCCTGGTGGGCTGCTGTCTATGGGGTCACACAGAGTCGGACACGACTGAAGCGACTTAGCAGCAACAGCAGCAACTTTGCCCTTGAATGTGGAACATTGAAATGTTACATTTTCTTCCCATGTATTAATAATCCTCAATGATGAATTAAAACACCTGAATTTTATTTCTGGCCTTGCCACAGTCTAGCTAGGTAATGTTGGGCAAGGCTTTTTAACATATTTTCCCAAATGAAAATGACAGGGCTGAATGAGAGTTTCTTTCCTTCTGACTGTATAACTTTTTGAAAACTAATTTACTGTGTTAGTTTCGAGTGTACAGTAAAGTGGACTGTCCGAATGGACATTCAGCAAAGTGGATTCAGATTTTTCTATTCTTTTCCAGATTCTTTTCCATTATAGATAATTACAAGATAGTGAATGAGGCATTCTGTGCTAGACAGTAGGTCCTTGTTGTTTTCCTACTTCACATACAGTACTGTGTATATGCAGAAGGCGATGGCACCCCATTCCAGTACTCTTGCCTGGAAAATCCCATGGACAGAGGAGCCTGGTGGGCTGCAGTCCACGGGGTCGTTAAGAGTCAGACAGGACTGAGCGACTTCACTTTCACTTTTCACTTTCACACATTGGAGAAGGAAACGGCAATCCACTCCAGTGTTCTTGCCTGGAGAATCCCAGGGACGTGGGAGCCTGATGGGCTGCCGTGTCTGGGGTCACACAGAGTCAGACACGACTGCAGCGACTTAGCAGCAGCAGCAGTGTGTATATGGGGCTTCCCCAGTGCCTCAGTAAAAAATCTGCCTGCAATACAGGAGACAAGAGTTCAATCCTTGGGGTGGGGAGATCCCCAGGAGGAGGGCATGGTTACCCACTCCAATATTCTTGCCTGGAGAATCCCATGGACAGAGGAGCCTGGCGAGCTACAGTCCATACGGTAGCAGAGTCGGATACAACTGAAGCGACTTAGCATGCACACAGTGTGTATAAATCTGGCTGAATGACATTTTAAAATCCTAAAGTGTCGACAGTGGGAACCCAAGTTCTTTTCCAAAATTTTATTTTGCAGAACTTCAGCGTGAGCTGAATGGGCACCAAGGACTTGGGCTCTGCAGCATTGGGCACCCACTCCTCTTCTCTCTTCAGTTCAGTTCAGTCACTCAGTTGTGTCCAACTCTTTGCAACCCCATGGACCACAGCACGCCAGGCCTCCCTGTCCATTACCAACTCCCGGAGCTCACCCAAACTCATGTCCGTTGAGTCGGTGATGCCATCCAACCATCTCATCCTCTGTCGTCTCCTTCTCCTCCAGGGTTCAGCCTTTCCCAACATCAGGGTCTTTTCAAATGAGTCAGTTCTTCACATCAGGTAGCCAAAGTATTGGAGTTTCAGCTTCAGCATCAAGTCCTTCCAATGAACATTTAGCACTGATCTCCTTTAGGATGGACTGGTTGGATCTCCTTGCAGTCCAAGGGACTCTCAAGAGTCTTCTCCAACACCACAGTTCAAAAGCATCAATTCTTTGGCACTCAGCTTTCTTTATAGTCCAACTCTCACATCCATACATGACCACAGGAAAAACCATAGCCTTAACTAGATGGACCTTTTTTGGCAAAGTAATGTCTCTGCTTTTTAATATGCTGTCTAGGTTTGTCATAACTTTCCTTCCAAGGAGTAAGTGTCTTTTAATTTCATGGCTGCAATCACCATCTGCAGTGATTTTGGAACCCAAAAAATAAAGTCTCTCACTGTTTCCACTATTTCCCCATCTATTTGCTCTCTTAAATTAGGTCAAAGCTTACTCTTAGCACACATCAGATCTTTAGTGGCGGAGATGTTGAGACTGGTCCAAATAAGAGCTGCAAGCTCACCTCCTCACGTCTGAGCCAGGCAGCCCGGTGGGTGAGGCTGAAAGTGTGGGTGGGTATTTACTCACAGACTCACCATTCCTGTTTTAGCTTTAGTTCCTTCACCAACCACATTCCAAAAGTCTCTCATTTAGTGTGGCTGCTGGTACCTCAGTTCTGAAGCTTTGATGTAAAAGCAAACAAATATTTTACTTTAAATAGTATTTTTTCTTAAATTCCAACACATTCTTTACTTACAATGACAGTAAGACTATTCTCCTGCTTTGCTTAAATATTAGTTGGTTAAGGCATTGCTCAAACAGTTGGTTGAACTGGGACATTTAGTTCATGAGAATAACTAGGCTGCAACTCACTTTAGTTATTGCAGATGATTTAATTACCAGATATCCGTCAAATTAATCTCTCAGCTACTAACTAGTGATTACAACCCCAAATAAAACTCATCATCTATTTAGCTGAGCTAGTTAGAAATGACCTAAACATGGAGGATTCAGTCTTCCAATCAATGTTTTTACTCATCACTGAAAATAGAAAATATCTTAAAATTTTTTCCACATTTTAAGTAAAAATGCTTATCACTACATTAACCTTCAACCAAAGGACAGTGATCACTAAAGCCCTAGAATGTGACTGTAAAGTTTTCTGCAGACTTCATATCTTTCTACTTAACAAAATAAAGGTAAGATAAGAAATAGGAAAAAGTTCGTTTGTACCTTTGTTTCAGTTTCCATATATAAGTGATATCATACACTTGTCTTATCTATGAAACAGAAATAGACTTACAGATGTAGAAAATAAACCTATGGTTACAAAGGGGTAAAGGGAGAGAAATCGGAATATTGGTATTAACATATACACATTACTATACATAAATATAAAATAGATAATAAGGGCCTGCTGTATAACACAGGGAATTCTACTCAATACTCTGTGATGACTAATATGGGGGAAAAAATCTAAAAAAGAGGGGATATACGTATATGTATAACAGATACACTTTGCTGTACATCTAAAACTAACACACTATAAATCAAGTTTATTCCAATAAAAAAATTTTTTGAAGAACTAGGTAAAAAGAAAATGATGCTTCCTTCCTATGTTCATATTGGGCTTCCCTGATGGCTCAGTGGTAAAGAATCTGCCTGCAATGCAGGAGACCCGGGTTCAGTCCCTGGGTTGGGAAGATCCCCTGGAGGAGGGCATGACAACCCACTCCAGTATTCTTGCCTGGAGAATCCCCATGGACAGAGGAGCTTGGCGGGCTACAGTCCATGGGGTCAAAAAGAGTCAGACACGGCTGAGTGGCTAAGCACAACCAGGTTCATATTACCTGATGGTGAACAGAGATTTTTATGGGTTGTATCAGATGCACTTAATTGCAGGTTGCATCAGAGAAAGTTCTTTCTACACACCAATTCATGTGATGGAATGGGAGGAGCCAGATAGTATTGGGACGCTCTGGATGGTGTTTCCATTCTACTTTATGTTCCTTCATTCCTATCAACCAAGCTTATTTAATATGCTTTGGAATTTGGAGAAGAAATTATAGCTGGCAAACATGTGAAAAAGTTTTTAAACCTAGAGGTTCTTCTGACTTTAGAATCAGTTGTTATATGACCAGGAAGAGATAAATGCAGGTGTTGAACCATGCCAAAAATCTTGTCAAGAGAATGGATTGTTTCATACAGAAACGAGATGTGGCTTCTGATCCTGGTGGCCCATTTGTTCCAGAGAAATGTGAATTCAGGACATATGCGAACTACCACTGTGGACCCAGAAGCATTCATGAATATTGTAAGTCGGGATTTTCCATGTTTGGGGGACAGGAAGTACCTTACGTGCTTATTGCTTACAACTGTATATTATCTGCACTATGTATCATATTTATATGTGGTGGTGATTTTTGCTAGTAGAGCATAGTTGTAAATTAACATATTGTCCTGAAAAGAACACTAAGCTGGGTGTGAGTGGATATGGGCTCACCTCGAACAGTTTTGGTACATTCAGGCAAATAATTAAATCCCTTTGAGCTTCAAATGTAATTTAACTTTTTCTTGAATTCTTAGGTTCATCCTATGAACTGTTAAATCATTGCAGTGTCTTGGGTCAAGCTCAGAGCTATGATTATTTCCATATCATCTGTGCTAATTATATTCCTCTTCTACTTTTTCCAATATTAGAAAGATGTTAGACCTCCTTTCTTACTCTCAGGACAGCCCTTTTTAGTAACATTTTGTGCCATTCTAATCTATTTAATCCTAGTTTGAACTGGTAACTCTGTTGACTGGCAATAAAAGGACCCTTATGAATGATAGAGAGGTCTTCCTGTCGGTAAAATTCATGAATGATGTGACCTCTCTAGGCATCCCACAAAATTTTTTTTGGCTTCTGCTCACATTCTTAGCTGAATTTTAATAACATTCATGGTATAGTAATACTTATCCCACAGCAGACATTGTGATGAAAGCTGAAAAGATATTATTTCATCTTCACTGTCCTATGCTATAGATATGACCATCCTCATTTTCGCAATCAAAGAACTGAGATGAAAGAAGTTAAGCAACTCAAATCAGCCCCATCCCTGGTAGGTGGTAGAACTAGAATTCAAATCTAGGCCTGCCTGAACACACAACTCATGATTGTAACCACTCTGCAACAAATCTTCCCAGGGAAGAAGAGGCTGCCTCCAGATGAGTAAGGTCACTCTCTGTAATGTTCATGCTCCACAGCTTTATCATAGACTTAATATACCTTTATACAGATTTAAGATGCTTTTTACAGAAACTTCCTTGAATGAATTCTAAAACTCTAAATAGGCTATTGAAATATTCTGAATCTACACACATGCAAATACTGGGAATGGGTTGCCATTTCCTTCTCCGGGGGATCTTCCCCACCTAGGGATCAAACTCTCGATTCCTACATTGCAGGTGGATTCTTTACCATGAGCCATCGGAGAAGCCACATAAATTAGTACTCTGAAGCATTTCTATTCTACTTCATTTAATTTATATGAGAGATTATAAGAATTTTCTATCTTAATTTGCCTCTCCATGTACAATTCTCCATGTCAAGTCCAATTGAATGGATTTTAGTCTTCGGGCTCCTGAAGCCCGAGCGTTGTGTAGGTGCTAGGCACACCCAGTAGGTGAGGCCCAGGGAGATTAGCTATATCTACAACTAAAGAGATTCTCTTCACTCAACAACCCAGAAGAATCTGTATAGGAACTTCTAAGGGCCAGAAGGATGTCTCCTAAAGATCTGGCTCAGTGATAAAGAATATGCCTGCCAATGCAGAAGACACAGTAACACGGGTTCAATTCCTGTATTGGAAAGATCCCCTGGAGAAGGAAATGGCTACCCACTCCAGTATTCTTGCCTGGAAAATGTCGTGGACAGAAGAGCCTGGCAGGCTACAGTTCATGGGGTTGTAAATAATGGGACATGACTAAGTGTCTGAGCATATACACACAACAAATTCATATGGATATAATTTATCCTATATTTTGGTATACAACTTGCCTCACTCAAGTATTCTTCCAGCTAGTGTTAATTGAGCACCTGTTAGGCCTCAATACTGGGCTAAGCACCAAAGTTAAATCTAAGCATATCAAAGCCCTGAGTTCATGGAGTTAACAATCCAGCAGAGAAGACAGACACTCAATTATTAACCACAAGAGCAGTGACATCAAAAAAGAAAATGTAAAATAGAGAATTTAAGAACGTTTTTCTGAAGAAAGATTTCTTAACCTGAATTCTGAAAGATGAATAGGAGTTACTTGAAGGGGTAGGGATGATTTTTAATTACAGTAGCAGCTAATGCTCTTTAAGTCCCTACTATGAACCAGTCAATCTTGTTGGTGTCACATGTGAATTATCTTTTTACATTCTTTGCAATAATCCCACAGAATGCAAACTATTGTACGTGCACGTCTGGGTGCTCAGTTGTCTTTGAGATCCCACAGGCTGTAGCCTTCCTCTGTCCATGGGATTGTCCCAGCAAGAAAATGGAGTGGATTGCCATTTCCTCCACTAGGGGATATCTTCCTGACTCAGGGATCAAATCTGCATCTCCTGAATAAACTATTGGTGTAGCTAATTTGTGAACAAATAAACTGAGCAATAGGGGCAGGTTAACTAAATTTCCTAAGATCACACAGTTTATATATTAGTCCAAGAGTCAGGATTTAAAAACTCAAGTGGTGGGACCCCACAGCCTTTCCCTTAACTACTATGCCCTTTTATCCTGTATACTACACTGGCCACTTTGCACCTGGCTTTCTCCTCTCCTGTTCCTTTAAAACCAGCAGCTAATAGGAATAATTCCCTCCTCCTCTAAGTAATGACAATGGGCAGAAACTGAGGATACTTAGGAGATTTGGCAGCTTTATATTCTACAAATGCATTGGAATTACCTGATTCCTAACCTGAAGTGAGTCAGTAATATTTAAGTGCCCTGAATGTTTCTGACACATGCTCAGGTTTTGGAATAAATGTTCTTGTCCAGTGGTTCTCAAATGTTAGAGTGCATCAGAATTTCCTAAGAGACTTGTTAAGACCCAAATTGCTGCACCCTATCCTCAGAGTTTTCCAATTCAATAGGTTTGAGTGGAAACTGATCATTTTGTGTTTCTACCAATTGTCTAAGTGATGCTATGCTCTTGGCTCAGGGCTACACTTTAAAAACTATCCTTCTAGTTCAATCTCCACATTAAAGATAAAGAAAATGAGAACTGGAAAAGGTTTACTTTTTTAAAAAAACAATAATCTAATTAGCTAGTGAGAAGCAAGGAATTTCTTGTCTATTTCTTCCATGCTCAAGAAATCTACTTTTTACTTTATAATCATTGAGAACATAACCATACAGAACTGAACTAAAAAAAAATTTTTTTTTGCTTTTTCTGTAGAGTGAAATAATCCAACATAAACGTTATCCTTGTGAGGAGTATGAAGTCTTAACAGAAGATGGATATATCCTTTCTGTTAACAGGATTCCTCAAGGCCTCGTGCAACTTAAGAAGACAGGTATGATTTCCCCTATATTATCCCAACGTCGCAGTCTTCCCTACAGTAAAGAATTCCTTGTGATTTGAGTATGTAGAAAGAAACATGGATTTTTGGTACAGACTGGGCCCATTATTCCAGCCAAAAAGTGGCTTCAGCTCCTTCTTAATTCCCATCACCACTGCCCCACTCCCAATTATCTCAAATAAACAGTGAGGTATGGTTTTTTGTGGTTTTTTTGGCTGTGCTGAGCACACAGGCTTTCTCTACTTGCAGCACACAGGTTTAATTGCCCCTCAGCATGTGGGATCTTAGTTCCCTGACCAGGGATTGAAACCACATCCCGTGCATTGAAAGGAGAATTCTTAACCACTGGACCACCAGGGAAGTCTCTAAACACAGAATTTGCTTTTCAAAAAACACCTTCAAGAAAAGTTTATTTTTTATCCCTTCTAGTAATTAATTCATTCCCCCCAATCCCTCCTATATAAATATTCTAGAATATCTCCTGATGATCTCTTAAATCAGATCAGATCAGATCAGTCACTCAGTCGTGTCCGACTCTTTGTGACCCCATGAATCACAGCACGCCAGGCCCCCCTGTCCATCACCAACTCCCAGAGTTCACTGAGACTCACGTCCATCGAGTCAGTGATGCCATCCAGCCATCTCATCCTCTGTCGTCCCCTTCTCCTCCTGCCCCCAATCCCTCCCAGCATCAGAGTCTTTTCCAATGAGTCAACTCTTTGCATGAGGTGGCCAAAGTACTGGAGTTTCAGCTTTAGCATCATTCCCTCCAAAGAAATCCCAGGGCTGATCTCCTTCAGAATGGACTGGTTGGATCTCCTTGCAGTCCAAGGGACTCTCAAGAGTCTTCTCCAACACCACAGTTCAAAAGCATCAATTCTTCGGTGCTCAGCCTTCTTCACAATCCAACACTCACATCCATACATGACCACAGGAAAAACCATAGCCTTGACTAGACGAACCTTTGTTGGCAAAGTAATGTCTGTGCTTTTGAATACGCTATCTAGGTTGGTCATAACTTTCCTTCCAAGGAGTAAGCATCTTTTAGTTTCATGGCTGCAGTCACCATCTGTAGTGATTTTGGAGCCCAGAAAAATAAAGTCTGACACTGTTTCCACTGTTTCCCCATCTATTTCCCATGAAAATAGATCACAGCAAACCTTGCTCACAAAGAATATAAACTACAACATGGCATCTGATATCTACCCTAGCACACTATATTCCCCATCCAGATAGTCTTATAAATATCCTGTAAATATTTAAGATGTTGCTTAGCTTTTCAGTAAAGTCTTTTAAAGAATTGAGCACTATATGTGTATTTTAAGGTTTTGGTACATGTTTCCATTGCTCTTACAATCCCTTTTTTTAAACAATGATTTTCAGCCACTGTTGGCTTTTAAGAAGTTCACCTTCATTACTAATTAAAGTATACCCATCCTTCAGCTACATTTGGCTCTATTCCTTTTAAAAGGCGAGAGCTACGTTTACAGCAGCCACTATGTTATCAGTCATGAGTACAGATAATGTAATTTCTTACTGTCTTCTTTCCATGTACCAGGTACAATGCTAAATTCCTTTACATTAATCCCATTTAGCTTTCATAATAATCTGAAGAAACTGCCACTCACAGAGGTTAAATTACCCAGAGAATCTCTACTAGTACTTGCTAGTATGTTGCAAAACCTGCACTCAAATTAAGATTCCTGTCTTAACTAGGACCAGAAAATGCTGAATGAATGCTATTTGGCTTTGGTATAAAGAAGCTTCAGGGTTCTATTTTACTCTAATTTACATTTGTACAGCTTTTTCAAATAATATATCTTCATTTTATTTTTTTCTTTGGAGTATAATTATTTTATAATGTTGTTACTTTCTGCTGTACAAGGAAGTGAATCAGCTAGATGTATACATACATCCCCACCCTCTCGGACTTCCCTTCCTCCCTACCCCAATCCCACCCCTCCTAGGTCATCAAGGAGCACCAAGCTGAGCTCCCTGTACTATAAAGCAGGTTCCCACTAGCTATCTGTTTACACATGGTGGGAACCTGGTGAGCTAAGTCCATGGGGTTGCACAGAGTCGAACACGACTGAGCAACTCAGAACAGCACACAGCACAGTGTATATATATCAAGCCTCATCTCAAAATTCACCCCACCCTCTCCTTCCCCCTTCCCCATGTCCACATATCAATTCTCTAGGTCTGTGTCCCTATTCTTGACCTGCAAATAGATATATCTGTACCATCTTTCTAGATTCCACATATATACATTGTGAAGTGAAAATCTCTCAGTCGTGTCTGACTCTTTGTGACCCCATGGACTATACAGTCCATGGAATTCTCCAGGCCAGAATACTGGAGTGGGTAGCCTTTCCCTTCTCCAGGGGATCTTTCCAACACAGAGACTGAACCCAGGTCTCCTATATTGCAGATTCTTTACCAGCTGAGCCACAAGGGAAGCCCACATATATATATTAATATATGATATTTGATTTTCTCTGACTTACTTCACACTGCATGACAGACTCTAGGTCCATCCACATCTCAACTAATGACCCAATTTTGTTTCTTTTTATGATTAATATTCTATTGTGTATATATACCACACCATCTCTATCCATTTCTCTCTTGATGGACATTTAGGTTGCTTCCACATCCTGGCTATTGTAAATAGTACTTCAATGAACTTTGGGATACACGTGTCTTTTTAAATTATGGTTTTCTACTGGAGAGGGTGTGGAGAAAAGGGCACTCTTTTGCACTGTTGGGGGGAATGTGCAGCTTTTTTTCACACCAGCTAAATAGCTATGCTTTATATATGTCCAACATGCCCTTATGTCAGCGCTTTTGAACTTCCAGTTCTCTCTCTGGAACACAGTTTCATCAGATATCCATGCAGTTTGCTCTGGCCTCTCTTTCAGGTCTTCTGCCATGTTCTTCCCTAACCAGTCTGTTCAAAAGAACAAACCCTTCCCAACTATGGATATCTGGCCCTTTATCCTGATTACTTTTCCTTATAGCCCTTAACACCATTGATATGATAGATATTTTCTCGTTTGTTTATTAACTGTCTCTCCCAACCAGGATGTAAACTCAGCAAGAAACTTTATCAGTTTTGTTCAAGGGTATAACCAGTGCCTAAAATAGTGCCAAGCACATGGCAGGTGCCAAATATATGTGGAATGAATGAATGAATGTTTTATAAATAAATGAATGGCCTGGAGATAGAAAGAACTTTTTCACTAAGCCCCATGAATCCTAGAGGGAAAGCAAGCCACAGTTCTTCCAAGCAGTCAGGAGACTGCGGCCTTTCACAAGCTTAGGGGGTTACCTGCAGCACCTATTCATGGATGGAGTTTGTTTTCTTCAATACTGTTTATTCAGACTGTTTCTTCATTGCCCAGGCAATTGGAGTTCAAGGTGAGTGAAAGTCACTCGGTCATGTCCGACTCTTTGAGACTCCATGGACTACACAGTCCATGGAATTCTCCAGGCCAGAATACTGGGGTAGGCGGCCGTTTCCTTCTCCAGGGGATCTTCCCAACCCAGAGATCGAATCCAGGTCTCCCGCATTGCAGGCGGATTCCTTACCAACTGAGCTACCGGGTGCAGAATACTCCCCTCTAGTGGCTGATGTTGTTCCTGCAGCTCCCATTGGCCTCTTCAAGGAAGAAATCTCCCAGCAGTGATGGAAAAGGATTTCTCGCCGTCTCTTCAAAAAGAGGGCCGATAAAATTCATACTGAAACAACTGAAAGATGTCTATAAGTTTGTGACAAAAGCCTTTTTTAAATTTTATTTTCTCAAGTAATCGTTGTTAGCTTCAAATATTTACATCAAGAGGTGAAATAGGCTGGGCCATCTTCAGAAACTATAGATCTTTAAGCAGCCCTTACACACTCACCTGCTAGCTATAATTTAAATGAAAGCCCATGACTCAAGGGGAAATTTGAAATGAAATAAATCATTTCTAAGCCAATTCATTCACTAGGTGAACCATAAGTACAAAGCGTACTGCTAAGGAGGACCAAGCTGGCCCCAATTAGGGGAAATGTCCTTAGGGCTCCAAAGAGGAGCACTGATTCGCCTTGATTTGATCACCTCATGTTAAGGTCATCTCCTTGAGGGTTAAGAGGATGAACTCAAGGACCAGACATAAAGGAAAACCTAAACTAACTCTGAGTTCCTTTTTCCTGGCCTTGCAGTAGCAGCCCTCGAGTTCTCTCTCCAGAAGGACAAAATGAGGCAAACAGCATTCATGAAGATTGCCCAGATGCTGAATGAGTTTGCTATAGAAAGGCCTTTGTCTTATATGGAGGCTCTGAGTATGGACTGAGTATGGACTCAGTTCACTGATAAGAACTGTTTACTGAATGACAAGAGCTACTAACTTTTAAGAGGTCAGGCATTTCCATTTTGGCAATATTTAGCAATGATCACTTTGCTAAGGTGGTGTCTGCTGTTTTTCTACCATAAAGTTCATATTCTTCACTCTGGAATTCATAAATAATTTGTGAGGAGATATTTTCAAGATATGTAAATATCCTACACCTATTCAAACTTTTACCCACTAATTTTAGCATCCATGGATGAATTTAAACACCATCCAAGTTTCCATATTCCCTGGTGGCTCACACAGTAAAGAATCTGCCTGCAATGCGGGAAACCTGGGCTCGATCCCTGGGTCAGGAAGATCCCTGGAGAAAGGAATGGCAACCCACTCCAGTATTCTTGCCTGGAGTATTCCATGGACAGATGAGCCTGGCAGGCTACAGTCCAGAGAGTCACAAAGGTCAGACACAAATGAATGACACTTTCACACAGATGCTGTAACTAAGAGTTTTTTCCTCCCATAATTACTTGTTTATTTTTTTCTTGGTGTCAATATTAACTCATACATTTTTAATTTATGCAATGGGATGTAATTTATATCATCATTATTTATTCTGATGTTAAAACTTTCACATGTTTAACAGTTGGAACTCCTTCAAGCTGGCTTGCCAGTCCTCTTGATTTCAAAGATCTATAATAATTAAGCCATTAAGTGTATGGTGTGCGTGTGTATATATATGTGTGTGTGTGTGTGTGTAAATATCCTATTTATAATTACACAAGTGTATGTTTATATATTATTAATATAGTAAACATATAATATATTAAATATATTTGTATATATTTATATCTGTGTATATTAATAGTATGTCAATAATTATATATACTTTAGAATCCTAATTTTAAATTGTATATTAATTTTATTGCTCAGTCACTAAGTTGTGTCTGACTCTTTACAGCCCATAGTATACATTATTGATATTATGATATTAATATACACATATATTTATATATAATTTTATAATATAGCTTATTAAAATATAATAACATTATTTTCTTATTTGTATATGATAGTTATAATTATATATAATTAAATTAATTCTGTACGTTCTTCCTGGGGCACTTCCAATATCCTCTGACCCCAGACAAGTCTAACGATAATGGTAACTACACAAAAGCAACAATAGAAGGCAAACGTTATTGATTCTTCTCTGTGCCAGACATTCTGCCATCTGCTTCTTGTGCACTATTTTACTTAATCATAACAAAAATACTATTTTCTTCATGAGGAAATCAGGGCACAGAAAGGTTAAGTAACTGCCCAAGGTAATCAAGTTAGCAAGCAGCTGAATCGAGGTTTGAACACAGGTCTGTCTAACTTTAAACCTTCAAACACATTAAGGGATAAGGCAGGTGCAGAACATTACACGCTGTTGAAATTCACTTTTCTGTAGGTCCCAGACCTGTGGTGTTACTGCAGCATGGCCTGTTGGGAGATGCTAGCAACTGGATTTCCAACCTGCCCAACAACAGCCTGGGCTTCATTCTGGCAGATGCTGGTTTTGACGTGTGGCTGGGAAACAGCAGAGGAAACACTTGGTCTCGGAAGCACAAGACCCTCTCCATAGACCAAGATGAGTTCTGGGCTTTCAGGTATATGTAAATCTTGAGAGTGGAGGTGAACATGGATATCTTTGGGAGAACTGAGTAAAGAATTAGAGCTCCTGGTATTAGGATAATTTACTTTGGTTG
The DNA here is from genome assembly GCF_002263795.3 of Bos taurus. Classification (NCBI taxonomy): domain Eukaryota; kingdom Metazoa; phylum Chordata; class Mammalia; order Artiodactyla; family Bovidae; genus Bos; species Bos taurus. The sequence continues at coordinate 10,494,734 of NC_037353.1, forward strand.
GCCCATCAATATCCCAACACTATGTCCCCTAATTGTCATAGTTGACTAGTGATTCTCTGGGGGCAGTAAATTGAGTTCCTCAAGTAGAAGGTTGGTATGGCCAGTGGGATAAGAATGCTGGTTAGTGTCAGGTGATGGAGACTGGAATGGGAGAAATGTAGGTCCATTTCCTTGTAGATGGATATCCTGGGACTGACTCTTCCCTAAGTGAGGACTCCCACCCCCAGAAGATGATGAGGACAGGCAGTGTTAAAGATATACGGGGAATGAATAAGCCTTAGGGGCCATCAACTTGGTTACTATCTCTCTCACACTCTTACAAAAGTTTTTTTAATGTTTTTATTTGAATGATCTTTTGATATTCAACTTGCTGTTTATCCATTTCACCAGAGAAGGGACCCTGCAGCATCTTTAATACATTTCATATAAAGAATCTGCATAGGAATTCTCTGGCAGTCCAATCATTCAGACTTCATGCTTCCACTGCAGGCAGTATGGGTCTAATCCCTGGTGGGGAACTAAGATCCTGCAGGTCACCTGGCATGGCCTCAAAAACAAACAATCTGGTTGGCCCTGTTCTATTCTGCTAGTCGAATAACAAGGACACCCCCACCAGGAGGTGGAGCTTGTGCTCACTGAATGTTGATTAAGATGGCTATTTCTCTTTGATAATTCCTAGAGAAAACAGCAGTTTGCTAACAGCCCATGCTCCCAGAGGCACCCCGTATCATGGGTTTGAAACAAGTCCATCCTGAGTGTTGTGAGGAACACAGTAACAAGCTGATGGATAGGTCTGACAACTCAAGGGTGTTTGTAAACCCTGGGGGGCTGCTTTTGTTTGTTTCTGGTTATAATTTTTCATATAACTTTGTCTTTTCCCCTTGTAGCTATGATGAGATGGCTAGGTTTGACCTTCCTGCAGTCATAAACTTTATTTTGCAGAAAACGGGCCAAGAAAAGATTTATTATGTCGGCTATTCACAGGGCACCACCATGGGTAGGTTCCAAAAAAAATCAGGTTTGTATATTCAGGAGAAATGTGAGCGTATATGAGCACAGCCATGCCAGGCATCACACACTTCTCTCAGATCTGGCTTCTTCAGGGCCATGAGATTCTGGTTTCTCCCTGCCCACCCTCCTGCCCCACAACATGCAAATATCAGCTTGGACAGAGAGTATGCAGGTGCTTTTGAAATAGACACATAGTATTTCAAATATAATGGCCATGCCCTGGCTGTCTACATTAGTATTTTCCTCCCAAAGGCTCTAGAAAGATTGTCCCTTTGCAATCTGGGGTATTAGTCTCTATTTTATAAGTATGGAAACTGAGGCACAGATTGACTTTACCAATATCCCATACCTAGTCTATGGGCAGAAATAAGAACTGGAATCCAGTTCACTGGACGACTTTTCTACTAGTGTGTGTGAAAGTTGCTCAGTCATGTCTGACTCTTTGCAACCCCATGGACTATACAATCCATGGAATTCTCTGGGCCAAAATATTGGAGTGGGTAGCTGTTCCCTTCTCTAGGAGATCCTCCCAACCCAGGGACTGAAACCAGGTCTCCCACATTGCAGGCAGATTCTTTAGCAGCTGAGCCATAGGGAAGCCCAAGAATACTGGAGTGGGTAACCTATCCCTTCTCCAGCAAATCTTCCCAATCCAGGAATCAAACCAGGGTCTCCTGCATTGCAGGTGGATTCTTTCCCACCTGAGCTACTGTGTTCCAATTTGGGCTCCAGAAAAGCTGGAGATCCAAGAAAACCAGCAAAACTCTGTTATCTCAATACCCATTATGTTAGAGAACATACTTTTTATCAATAAACAAGAAAATGTCTCTCAGCCTTGATGTCTCTCACTATAAAGATTTATGAAAAATACCTCACAAGCATCTGAGAATTAAGTAAGATCCATGAAACTCTCCTGCAAAGTGTCTAACATATAGTTACCTCTCAAAATACATATTTTCTCAAAATCCATATTATTGGATTCAATAATTTAATAATTCACTGAAAACCTAGTAATGGGCAGCAAGTATCCTATACGTCAGAGGAAGCTCAGAGATGCGGTTGCGGCTGTTGTTTTTGCCTGTCAAGGAGCTTATAATTTCTCAAGAGAGTTAGAACACACATAATTACTTAGCTGCTGCTGCTAAGTCGCTTCAGTTGTGTCCGACTCTGTGCGACCCCATAGACAGCAGCCCACCAGGCTCCCCCGTCCCTGGGATTCTCCAGGCAAGAACACTGGAGTGGGTTGCCATTTCCTCCTCCAATGCATGGAAGTGAAAAGTGAAAGTGAAGTCGCTCAGTCGTGTCCGACCCTCAGCGACTCCATGGACTTCAGCCTTCCAGGCTCCTCCATCCGTGGGATTTTCCAGGCAAGAGTACTGAAGGGGGGTGCCATTGCCTTCACCAATTACTTAGCTACTAAAGAACAAAACAATTACTGAAACATCTTGATAGAAGTAAAATAAGCATTTTATTCGCTCTAGGATATTCAATATCCATGTTGACATATTTCTTTTTTGCAGGCTTTATTGCATTTTCCACCATGCCAGAGCTGGCTCAGAAAATAAAAATGTATTTTGCTTTAGCACCCATAGCTACTATTAAATATGCAAAAAGCCCTGGGACCAAATTTTTGCTGCTGCCAGATATGATGATCAAGGTATGTGACTCCTCAGAAAATTCCTTGCCTATGCACAAGAGTTTTCCAGTCCATTGGCTAGGAAATATGCTTTTACACTAGAGACACTTCTTTTTTACTATAATGACTATTTCATTTCATGTTTTTACAGGGATTGTTTGGCAAAAGAGAATTTCTCTACCAGACCCGATTTCTTAGACAGTTTGTTGTGTACCTTTGCAGCCAGGTGATTATGGATCAGATTTGTAGCAACATCATGTTACTCCTGGGAGGATTTAATCCAAAGAATATGAACATGGTAAGTGGCAGCCTCGTCAATTCTCAGTGTCCCAGAACAAAGCAAACAATTATTAGTCTCTTTCCTTGATGGTGAGCTAATGCCAGGGAAGATTTAGGGAAGTGATGCTCCAAGAAACTCAGTTTTCTTCAAATCATAATACTGTGCAGAAAATACTTCAGCATGGGCTGAGTCAAGTTTAACATAACAGCATGACTACGCATTAACTCCATAGATTCAAGATTGAAAAGGTCTGAAAACAGCTTTCCTACAGTGAATTAACATCCGCAAAAATATGTGATTAGAACCCATAAGTCGAAAGAGAAAACTGCTGTGCGCCATCCATGTCTTCTTTTTACTCAGACCTTTCCAGTTTGTAGTTTAAGTCCTGTGATAGGCTGTCTGGGAGTTTCAGTTTGGCTAAGATAGCTTGCCAGTTCTTCCCAGGTGGTGTTAGTGGTAAAGAACTTGCCTGCCAATGCAGGAGATGTAAGAGACACAGGTTTGGTCCCTGGGTTGGGAAGATCCCCTGGAGGAGGGCATGGCAACCCACTCCAGTATTCATGCTTGGAGAATCCCATAAACAGAGAAGCCTGGCAGTTTATGGCCCATAGGATTGCAAAGAGTCAGACACAACTGAAGCAACTTAGCACACACAAGGCATAGCTTCCATTTGGCAAGCATGACAGTGGGTTCCCCAGGAAGCGTACTCTGAGATAGAGATTCGTGTGCAGAATGATTCAGGCTATGGCCTTGGGATAACACATAGGAAAGGGAAGGCAACAGGACTTGGTAGATCAAAAAAGTCCAGCTGGGATGTAGCCTCAGTGGGAACCTCAGTTGACCCTCTAGGGATCTGTAAAGATGGATGATCCTTCAGAATTGTCCCAAGTTAGCATGAGAGGGCTGGGTCTTTATAACCCCCACAGACAGCACCAGTCATGGGGAGATGGGCAGTGCAGCTCTCTGCAGAGGGGACAGTTCCCCAAGGACACCAGACAGTGGAGGGCTATCTGTCAACAGCTGGAGGAACATGGTTTTAATTCCTGAAGATTTTTTTGCCTTTTTTTTAATCAAAAATATGATGAACAGCTATCATTTGATAAGCATTTCACTGCATGCCAGGCTATTATTCCCTATAACAACCCTATGAAACAGGTATTATCAATATTCCCACTTTGCAGATTAATAACCTCACATTTAGTGGATTAAGCTATGCTCTCAATTTCTCCTAAAAAATAAACAGCAGAAATGAGATTTGAATGCAGTCTCAGTTAATTACTTTAGGAAAGCTTTCTAAAAGATGAAGTCAGATGTCTAATGAGAAGCTTTTCTCAGATGAAAAATTCAGGTGCTTGGGATAGGTTTAGGGGCATTTTTTAATTATGTGCATGTGTAGTTTTCTATTTCATGGATAAATGCTGGGACTTTAATGATGTTCCCATTTCTGCGTTTGACACCCTGAAGATTTGCTCTTCAGTTCAGTTCAGTCACTCAGTCGTGTCCGACACTTTGCAACCCCATGAATAGCAGCACGCCAGGCCTCCCTGTCCATCACCATCTCCCAGAGTTCACTCAAACTCACGTCCATTGAGTCGGTGATGCCCCAGCCATCTCATCCTCTGTCATCCCCTTCTCCTCCTGCCCCCAATCCCTCCCAGCATCAGAGTCTTTTCCAATGAGTCAACTCTTTGCATGAGGTAGCCAAAGTACTGGAGTTTCAGCTTTAGCATCAAGTCCTTCCAAAGAAATCCCAGGGCTGATCTCCTTTAGAATGCACTGGTTGGATCTCCTTGCAATCCAAGGGACTCTCAAGAGTCTTCTCCAACACCACATTTCAAAAGCACCAATTCTTCGGCGCTCAGCTTTCTTCATAGTCCAACTGTCGCATCTGTACATGACCACTGGAAAAACCATAGCCTTGACTAGACGGACCTTTGTTGGCAAAGTAATGTCTCTGCTTTTCAATACGCTATCTAGGTTGGTCATAACTTTCCTTCCAAGGAGTAAGCGTCTTTTAATTTCATGGCTACAGTCACCATCTGCAGTGATTTTGGAGCCCAAAAAATTAAGTCTGACACTGTTTCCACTGTTTCCACTGTTTCCCCATCTATTTGCCATGAAGTGATGGGACCAGATGCCATGATCTTCATTTTCTGAACATTGAGCTTTAAGCCAACTTTTTCACTCTCCTCTTTCACTTTCATCAAGAGGCTTTTTAGTTCCTCTTCACTTTCTGTCATAAGGGTGGCATCATCTGCATATCTGAGGTTATTGATATTTCTCCCGGCAATCTTGATTCCAGCTTGTGCTTCTTCCAGCCCAGCGTTTCTCATGATGTACTCTGCATAGAAGTTAAATAAACAGGGTGACAATATACAGCCTTGACGTACTCCTTTTCCTATTTGGAACCAGTCTGTTGTTCCATGTCCAGTTCTAACTGTTGCTTCCTGACCTGCATACAGGTTTCTCAAGAGGCAGGTCAGGTGGTCTGGTATTCCCATCTCTTTCAGAATTTTCCACAGTTTATTGTGATCCACACAGTCAAAGGCTTTGGCATAGTCAACAAAGCAGAAATAGATGTTTTTCTGGAACTCTTTTGCTTTTTCGATGATCCAGCGGATGTTGGCAATTTGATCTCTGGTTCCTCTGCCTTTTCTAAAACCAGCTTGAACATCTGGAAGTTCGCAGTTCACACATTGCTGAAGCCTGGCTTGGAGAATTTTGAGCATTACTTTACTAGCGTGTGAGATGAGCGCAATTGTGCAGTAGTTTGAGCATTCTTTGGCATTGCCTTTCTTTGGCATTGGAATGAAGACTTCCATTCATGTCCCACAAACTACTCATGCTTTGTTACAGAGCCGAGCAAATGTGTATGTCGCTCATACTCCTTCAGGAACGTCTGTGCAAAACATCCTGCACTGGAGCCAGGTAAGGGCGCTGAGTTTGTACTCTTTGTTGAAGGTGTTTGTGCAGTTTGTCTGGAAAAGTCAGTGCTCTTCGGACAGCCCAGGAGTTATTCCAAGATGACATGTGATTCTGTCAACACTATTTCAACTGTGAGTTTGATCTAGAAAACTGAAACTTTTCAAGATATGGGAGGAAAGGACTGGCCCTAGGACATCTTTAGTAGACTCCTCAAAATGTGAATTCAGACGGTTCAGGTGAGACCTTCTCAGTCTCTAGCCACCTCAAAGATAAGACCGGAGATAGGCTTTTCCAGCAGGATGGCATGGTCAAGTAGAAATAAAAATGCAAATGCAGGTCTAATTCCCCAGAGAGGCTTCCACGGAAGTCCTCTGTGCTGAAGATTGCACCTGGAGCCGAGGAAGGAATGTCCTGATGAACAGTCATGGAAACCATCTCTAGGCACAGTGTGGTGAGTTTGTTCTGCCATCAGTTCAAGGAACAATGTGACTGCTCGTTATTCTTTCACATGTGAAGAAGCAACAAAACTAATATTGCTCATTATAGATGATACTATAGAGTGACCCCAATCGGCTGTGGGAATGACAATGCACACAGTACAGAGAGTTAGAACCTCACTAACCTTAGATTCTCACCTATTAAAAATGCCCCCGGAGAAGGGAATGGCCACCCACTCCAGTATTCTTGCCTGGGAACTCCATGGAAGAGGAGCCTGGTGGACTTTAAAGTCCAAGGGGCTGCAAAAGAGTCAGACATGACTGAGTGACTAATGTATATACATATGTACTAAAAATACTACTTTGTTTTTGAAAATGAGAGACTTTTAACTCAACAAAAAGTTGTAATAGTGATGATGACATTAATAAATCATAAATATTGGTAGTGCCATTTTTCTAATTTAGAACCTAGTCGAATTGTTCTTCAAAGGTCATTGTTATATTTTGGTAGATGTGTGTGAGAGCAAGAGAGAGAGAGAGAGAGAAGAGTGGGGAGAGGCATTTTATCATTCAAATTAAAGAATTCTAAACTGGATTAAGTGTTGGTCATCTTCATCCAGAGTCACTACATTGCACAACTGTAGGGGGTACTCTCCCACTGTAGGTGTGTGCAGGATACCCACCTACATAGACTATGATGGGGATACACTTTCTGGGGTTGTATAATATGGTGGTCAAGTTCTGTAGCACATTTTTATTCCTGAAGGACCTTATTCTTGTCTTTACACTCTCCTGAAGATTATCCTGAAGTTGAATGGAAAGCGGCTTCAGGCTTTGTCCTCTGCTTCCCTCATAACTGCAGACTTGGCAGCATGTTTTCAACCCTTTTCCCACCTTTATCCCTTAACACATTTGAATGCCATCTAAATTGTTGTTTCCTTTTAGGCAGCGAATTCTGGGGAACTCCGGGCATTTGACTGGGGTAGTGAGACCAAAAATCTGGAAAAAGGCAATCAGGTAAGAAAATCAAATACCATCTGCTGAAAATATATCCTTTTGAAATGCATGAGAGAAAAGTTATACTGGCAGTTTATTCTAGAAATGGAAATAAAGTATAAGAAATCAAGTAGAATAGAATACTACTCAGCCATAAAAAAGAGTGAAATAATGCCATTTGCAACAATATGGATGGACCCAGAGATTATCATACTAAGTGAAGTATGTCAGAGAAAGAAAGGAAAATACCGCATGTTATCACTTATATGTGGCATCTAAAATACGACACAGATGAACTTATCTACAAAAGAGACTTACAGACGAATAGAACAGCAGACTTGTGGTTGCCAGGGCGGAGGGGTTAGGAGACGGACTGACTTGAAGTTTGGGATTAGCAAATGCAAACTATTATATATAGGATGGATAAACAGCAGGGTCCTACTGTATAGCACAGAGAACTCTATTCAATATCTGGTGCATATAATTGAAAAGAAAATGAAAAAGAATATATATCTGAATCATTTTGCTGTACAGCAGAAATTAACACGACATTGTCAGTCACCTATGTGCATGGCATAAAATAAATTCTTACAAAAGAATTCAAGTAGAAAGTAATTAGTTCTGGTTCAACTTCATTTAAGGATATGAGAAAGTTTAAAGCTTTGACAAGAGACTTTTAGAAGTTAAAATAAAAAAACTGTTATAATGCTTAGGAGAACTTTTCTGATGATGCTGCCTCTGTGAGCAAGGGACTGGGCCTCCTAGGAGCAAGACTGGGTAGACAGTGAAGGGAAGGGTGTAGTCTGGTGGCTGCTAGAAAGATCTTTAAGATTTAAAAAACAACAATGACAACAGAAAAAAAAAAAATGAAGGTGGCAGGAGTGAGGTTGGTTCATGGTACAGTAAAAGGAGTATTAATAACAAGTGAGAATTACTGCATTAGTTATGCCTCTGCCCTACAAAGTTGTGTAATGATGGCCAGACTGCTTTGATTCTTCAGGCCTCAATCTGTTTCTCTTTAAAATGAAAATTATTGGATGAGATAACTTGTAAGAATTCTCCCTGGTTACACTTTTACTGAATCTGTAATCTGCAAGTGAAAAATATGAAAACATATTACCCAAGAAAATGTGTGTGTGATCAATGCTATGGACTAAAATTTAAAGTAAAAGTAATGGGCATCAAACTTTTCTGAGCATAAAATCTTCACTGAAGTTTATTGGTTAGCTTGTATATGAATGTAAACAGATATTGACCACACAAACATAAAGCTGGAAGGAGCAGAATACACACACAGGTGGATCTTTGAGAGTCTCACATCATACTTAGCATCCACTTTTCTGTAACAGTCAAGATATAAAAGTCTAGGAAACTGGAGAGACCACTGCAGTGCCACTGAAGAGCAAACTCTCAATCACGAGTATCAGCTATGTATTTTTAGACCCTTCTTGTTTCCTAAAAGATAGCTTTAGAGAAAGCATACCAGTTCCACGGTGGATTTAATTAATCAATATTTAAGGTCATGAATTAGAAAGTGAGGCATGCAAAAGGGGTGACAAAAATGTCACGGAAAGAAAAACACACATACCCAAAAGCATTATTACACAAAAAGATATCATAGAGGCACACAGCCTTAGAGCCAGTCCTGATATTCAGGCCAATCTTTTCACCTGTTAGATGAGAAAAACATAGGTTCCATAGACTATCCCAACCTTCCATATCTAAAGTGAAAGTGAAGTCGCTCAGTCGTGTCCGACTCTTTTCGACCCCATGGACTGTAGCCTACCAGGCTCCTCTGTCCATGGGATTTTCCAGGCAATAGTCCTGGAGTGGATTGCCATTCCCTTCTCCAGGGGATCTTCCTGACCCAGGGATCGAACCCAGGTCTCCCACATTGTAGACAGACACTTTACCGTGTGAGCCACCAGGGAAGTCCTTTCCACATTTAGTTACTCTATTAAAGTGGATCTGACCACAAACTTGGATGAAGACCATATACATATGTCTTATGATAACTCACAGTATCAGATGCTATTCCTTCAAATTCTTAAAAGCCACAAAGAGAAATAAAGACTCCCAGGATTGGAGTCCTGGGTCCAGGGTGGATTTTCTAAGAAGTGGGCCTGGACATTTCTGTTGAGAGTTCTTGGTATTTATTAACATCAAGGGCTCTCAGCCAGCCAAACTGATCTGGTAGTTCTGTTTGAATAAGAGAAGATCTCAAGAACTAGGAATCCTAGATATCCTTTCTCTGGGTGATGGGCGACTAGAGCAAGGATCTAATTCTTACCACTTCTAGGTTCAAACTCCCTAAGTTTCAGTGCCATTGGCTTCCCCATGTTTCTTGAGACACAGGACAGAAAACCCCTGTGAACAGCCAAGTCCTTCTCAGTAGATTCCATCCTCTTGCCTTTCTCTGTAGAATCTTTTCAATCTGACCTCATGAAATGTTGTGAAATTATCTTTGAAAAAAACAGGAGTATTATCTTTTAAAGGCAATTTGTATATTAAACATTTACTAATAGGAAGGGAAAGAATTGAACATGCAATGCCAAAGGCGCTAGGCAATTGAGATGTTTTCTCATTTAACTTGGTAAATTATTCCAGGCATCATCCACATTTTGCAGATGAAGAAAACGAGGTTAAATGAGGTTGAGCAGGAGTTGGCGTAGAAACTCTCAATGCAGTTTTGTACGGCTCCAGTGCCCATGCACCTTTCATCACAACACAGAGCACATTTACTGAGTTTATTAGAAAAGTAAATTATGAGTTTGGATGTCCAAATGTTATACAGTTAAAAACTATTTATTTTCTCTAGCCAACTCCTGTAAGGTACAAAGTTAGAGACATGACAGTCCCTACAGCAATCTGGACTGGGGGTCAGGACTGGCTTTCAAATCCGGATGATGTGAGAACACTGCTCTCCGAGGTGACCAATCTCATCTACCATAAGAACATTCCTGAATGGGCTCACGTGGATTTCATCTGGGGTCTGGATGCTCCTCACCGTATGTACAATGAAATCATACATCTGATGAAACAGGAAGATACCAGCCTTTCCCAGGGAACTATCAGTGTGAGCTTGTGAAGCACCTGATACTAACTAGTCTTAGAAAAAACCTCAAGAATGATGGGGCCAAGAAGGAAAGATATTAAAGATTTTCAGCATTGGAAACCCACCATATTAGTAAAAGGGAGGGCAGAGATTAGGGTTAAGATTGTATTCATTCCTTCAGATTTTTTGCATTTTTGAGGCTAAAACTGACATTTAATTTTTTCAGTTAATTGAACTACTCATTGGGTGAACACAGTTTTCATGTACTATTATGTATTCTGCCATCTTGAAAGGTAGGTGTTAGCTGACAGCTAGGAATTATCTAGTCATTCTTTAAGTCATTCAAATAAACTTCCCTAAAACTTTTATTCTTGTCTATGAGCCATATTTTTGGAGCAATAAAGTAAAATGATGAATTGGAGTCAGAGGTCTTGAATCTCCAGATGGTTGCTGAATTTGAAAAAATAAGCTAGATGTTTTTACCTTATTGCTACAGAGACATAACACTATCTCAGGAAGCCAAGTTGCTTTAACCAAAAAAGAAAAATCAATGTACAGTATAGATGAAAAGGCCAAGATTCATAGCTGAGAGTCAAAGAAGATATCTTCTAGGATATTTACGAGTTTTTCCAATAAAGCATGTGTGTGTGTTTCAGTACCTAGGTTCTAGCTCAAGCTTCTTTGATAATTTACAGGTTGTTGCTAGGAGACCTACTGGCTACAAATGTCTAGCCCAGTTTTCTGCCTTCAAAAATTAAACACCAGGAATAAAGTTTTAAAAATATCATGAACATAATACAACATTGTGCTTTGATCTTAACAAAGGTACTGTTATTAGACAATCATACCCAATTCAGTTCAGTTCAGTTGCTCATTCGTGTCCGATTCTTTGTGACCGCATGGACTGCAGCACACCAGGCTTCCCTGTCCATTGCCAATTCCTGGAGTTTACTCAAACTCATGTCCATTGAGTCAGTGATGCCATCCAACCATCTCATCCTCTGTTGTCCCCTTCTCCTCCTGCCCTCAATCTTTCCCAGCATCAGAGTCTTTTCAAGTGAGTCAGTTCTTCACATGAGGTGGCCAAAGTAGGAGTTTCACCTTCAACATCAGTCCTTCCAATGAATATTCAGGACTGATTTCCTTTAGGATGGACTTGTTGGATCTCCTTGCAGTTCAAGGGACTCTCAGGAGTCTTCTCCAACACCACAGTTCAAAAGCATCAATTCTTCTGCACTCAGCTTTCTTTATAGTCCAACTCTCACATCCATACATGATCACTGGAAAAACCATAGCCTTGACTAGACAGACCTTTGTTGGCAAAGTAACTCGTTTATAAATCTGGATTTATTTCTTTAGAAAATTGTTCAATTTTCACACAAAGACAACAGTTATGAATTACATGGTATGGTGATTTTGCAGAACACTGACACCAAACTGAAGGCATACTGGCAATTTGTTGGAAGTTTCACTTTTTTTTTTTTTTTTAAATCTTCAGAGTCACCTTATAACTCAGTTCAACGTGAATGGATCTTAGATAATGTAGTAAGAGACATTTAAGGTCTTCAGAATCTATATCTACACACAACTACTTCCCTCAAAAAGTATGTGCTTAAGGTACTGTGCAGAGTTCAATGAATTTTCCTGGATTTTATTTTTTTATTAGACCTTTGTTCTGTTTGGAGATGGTAAATCTTTCATTCTTAGACTGCATTTGTTACTACATACTGTGTAGTCCATGGCTAAAAATAATCAAGATGCAGTCTTGCTTTGTAAAAATTCAATCATTTTTAAATATGCTTATTTCTGTTCTGTCTCACTGACAAAGAACTTGAGACAGATCTTTCAATGTTCACTCTCTCTCCTCTAGAAGTTTAATCCAGACGCCACCTCATCACGTAGTTCTTTCTTGTAAAGAATTATTTATTCAAATAATTTACAATATTTTAATTTTATCAATAAAAAATGCACTAACAAGATTAGTAACTGCCCTGCATTCACAAGAGAATCATAAAAATATTTTTGAACAAACAACTTGATAGTCATATAATCATGTTTGAAATCAAGATGGCTCTAATTTGTAAACTGATAGCAAAACATCTCGAGATGCTGATACAGTGGCTCTTTGTAAGGGAAAAAAAAAAAGCTGACTTGAAGCATTTGCCAATATTTGTTGTTGACAACTGATACATGATTTTGTTGAAGATGGAATATTTACATATTAATCTCTAAACCTACACACATACATATACCATTCTGTACGAATATATCTGCTTGATTCTTCGTCTTATTACTCAAAGGAGCCTCAGAGGAACAGTTTGTCTTTTGGGGCAGGATATGGACGGGACAGCCTCTTTATAAGAGCAGTGCAACTGAAAAGAGAGAACACTGATCCTTTCCTTCAGGAGAGATTGACTTTGAAACATCACCTTTTTTTGACTGATGTGGAGAGTCCAACATCTTTAGTGTTTCCCCCAGAAGGATTGTGACCACAATGAACTCCACTGAGCAAAAAACATTGGAAATACAAAGCTCTTCGAAAATGTTACCCATGGCAACCAACCTTATCCCCGTACCACGGGTGTCCCCAGAGTGAATGGTCTGCAGACCCATAGTCCAAGATTGAGACACAATCCAGGCCTTTTACTACTTCTTCATATGAGATCGCAAAGATTATGATGCTTTCCTTAGCATTAATTCAATCTGGGAAAATTTTAATCTCTGTGCAATATCCAGGGAAGTCTCACCATCCTGAGAAGAAAAAGAAACTGTAGTTATCTCCAAGAAAGTCAAATGTCAATGCAAAGGATCTAGTAAATAGTTTAGTGTGATTGACTCAGGCTTGGCAAGGGCTTTGAATGTCACTGGGTTCTAACTTTAATGGGATAACTTGATTCCTTAATAATTTGCTATTAACAACTTCAGGGGCAATTTATTTATGTCAACACAAGGCCAACGTTAGAAGGTGATGCTGCTGGAAGGACCTCAGACCGTGGTCCACAGATCCTTACCTTATTCTTTATCGTGGGGTTTGCACGGGCTTCAAGGAGCAGAGGAATGAGCGTTTGGTTTTTCATTTCACAGGCATAGTGTAGTGCAGTGCAGCCATACTGAAACACAAAAGACCAACAATACAACGGCTCCATCGGAACCTTACACACCGTACATGTGGCTTCTTCAGCAAGTACTTTTCATATTTTGTCTTACACCGCTAAGCCAAACCAACAGTCTGCAAACCATCCACGTGCAATTGCATTTCTTGTGCTCAAAAAGCCTGTTCTGCCTCAGTGTGTATATTATCAACATCCTGTAAGTCATCCATATCGTCCCTTCTTGTTTTCTGTTGCAGACTAAACAAATTCCGCTTATAAAAGGCTGATGCTGAACTATCCCAGGGTTTCTTTCTACAATTCTGGACAATCACCACCTTGATTATGTTACCATCTTTTCTCTTAAAGAGTTCACAAGTTTTTACAAATATCATCCTTTATGGTTCATAATCAAAATGCCTCCAGTCTGAAGAAGGTTGCTGGTGCTCAGATGTTATAGCATACCTACGAGATCAGTGCTGGTCCACATGGTCATTGCTCATCCTTGCTTTGTTGTAGCTTATATTATGTTATAAGCTTATATTATTATATTATATTATAGCTTATATTATGCTATACAATAGCAGATCTACTGCTGCTGCCGCTGCGTGGGTCTAATTTAAAACACTAACTGACAGTCAAAGGAAATTTATAGCTGAGATATTCGTGCCCCAAATTTTGTCTTTTAAAAAGCAGCCAAATAACTATGATTTTGAATAATAATATTCAAGAAGTGAAGAAATAGTATGCTTGACTGTCAAGACTAATAAAATTGACTCTGGATCTTATTCCCCAGAAATTCCTCTAAGATCATAGGAAATAATGCTGCAAACACTTATTTTTTATTAAATGATAACATGTTAAATGAAGATCTGGATCTGAGTTTTTCCATGTGAAATAAATAGGATCTAATTACCTAAAAATGCAATATACTACATTATTTAGATTTGGAAAATGGACCTTAATGTTTAGATGGTTTTTGAAAAATAGTGGGGAAAGAGTGTGTCTGCATGTATGTGCTTGTGTGTATGCAGAAATGTGATTTTTCTATCAGAGATGGAGAGAGACATAGATAGTGAGAAAAATGTCCTAGGGAAATTTCAGTCATAGGCAAAGTTGTAAACCTTTTTTAAGGGAAATTAAGTTTGCAATTATTATTACGAACACATTTTTTAAAATAGATACATTCTCTGTTGACTCATTTATATGCATCCTTGGTGTAGCAAGTTGAAAATCATCAACTACTAAGTTAGAAACTAAGAAGCTCTGGATGAAATGATCTTTCAAGACATTACACGTGTTTTACATATTTTAGTTGTACAAATAACACTAAATAAGCAGAATCTTGAATTAGACAAGACATCAGAAGTCATCCAATACAGTCTCTAACCACAAATGGTTAGACAATACTTAAAGCAAACACTATTAAAAAAAGAGAAAAAAAGAAATACAACTTTTGAATTTAAATAAGAAGACCAAGCAATACCTGCAACAAACCTTTTAGGTTTTTTAAACATCTTACTTAATACATTTTAAAGTTATCTAAGAAAATGATGATGCACAGTCTATCTAAATTAATCCAAAAATTCTACCTTAAATAAAAGGGAAAACATTAATTTCACAAATGTATTCTCTTGGGCATTCTCCTCCTGTATCTCTCTCTCTCTCTCTCTCTCTCTCTCTCTCTCACACACACACACACACACACAGAGTGTGTTACCTCCATTTAAACATACAGTCTCTAACCACAAATGGCTAGACAATACTTAAAGCAAAAACTGTTAAAAAAAAAAGAAAAAATAAATAAATATACCTTTTGAATTTAAATAAGAAAACCAAGCAATACCTGCAACAAACCTTTTAGGTTTTTTAAATATCTTACTTAATACATTTTAAAGTTATCTAAGAAAATGATGATGCACAGTCTATCCAAATTAATCCAAAAATTCTACCCTAAATAAAAGGGAAAACATTAATTTCACAAATGTATTCTCTTGGGCATTCTCCTCCTGTATCTCTCTCTCTCTGTCTCTCTCTCTGTCTCTCTCTCTCTCTGTCTCTGTCTCTTTCTCTCACACACACACACACAGAGAGTGTGTTACCTCCATTTAAACAATACCGATATAACCAAAACTAAAATTACAATAATGCAAACATGGGTAGGGACATTTTTTCATCACACAAAAATGGTAATAAACATGCACACACACAGATGTACACAGCATAAAATACACAGCATGGATGTACACAGCATGGATCGTAAAGAAAACCTAAGAATATTGGTTTTCTTAGGATCAAATTTCAACTTGCGTGCCCTTTCAATAAAGAACTGGGAATCAAAGTTTCATTTTACTAATATAAGCAAAATTTCATGCCAGTAATTCTGATCCCTATATTATCATGTAAGAGAAGATGAGTACACGGGTATGGAGCAAAAGGTGAAAACAAAATCTTATATTTAAACAGGAGGAAAGTAGCTTACACTGCTTCTGTTATCACTGTTTTTACTGTCATTTGGATTTCTCTTTGACCTTTGCCCTTATTTTTCCTTGGTTTGCAGTTGGGGACCTTCTCACCAGTGGGTTGGGGTTTTGGCTGCAACAGCTGTTAGGATTCATTGAGCACTTACTGTGTGCCAGTTACTCTGCTCAGTGCATCACATGATGAGCCTTGTAGGAACTAGTGATGTCCCCATCTTACAGATAAGGAAACCCAAGAGTCAGGTAAGTTTAAAACTTGCCACAACTCGCATACGTAACAACCGGCAAGGTTTACGCACAGGCATTGGGGTTCCAGCTTAACTACTGAGAATGCACTTTTGTAATCAGAGCCTCCATTTTTATTACCTTCCCACTACTGGTGGAGCAGTTCTCTTAAAAATGTCCTATATTCAATAAAAGTATTAATCCCATGAGATCAGTGGCAATCTCAAGGTTGCCTGACATAGTAAAAATGAAGAAGAAAAAAGAGGGCAGGAGGGAGTGAGGCAAAGGAGGGAGGGAAGAAGAAAGGCAAGAAAGGAGGAAGGAGCAACTAACTGTTCAAGTGTTTCACAAAATAAAAAACAAGCAACTTTATAGATGACAAGTATTGTTGTTCAGTTGCTAAGTCATGTCTGACTCTTTTGAGACAAGTATACTACCCATAAATACCATTTTGAATGTTATTTCAAAGTGACTAAAAATGTAAGCTTACACAGTCTATGGCATTAACGTCAACACCAGCATTAAGCAGCATTCGTACAAGAGCCTCATTCTGCTTCGTCTTTGACACCTGTTACAACAGCAAGCACAAGAAGAACAAGAGAGGGTTATTTACAAACATTGTCTCCATCTTATACCTGGAATATTCCCATCAATAGGCTTTATTTTAATCCCAACATCCCCCTGCATCTATGCATCATTCTTAAATTCTCCCCACCTCCCCCCTGCCCTCCCATAACAACTAGGGAAAGCCATAGTTGTCAGAGTGTAATCCTGGAGTAGCAGCATCAGCATCCGGGGACCTAGAAATGCAAAATCTAGGGCGCCATCCCAGACCTGCCAAATGCTACTGAGGCTGGAGTCCAGTGACCTGTCTTTCCTTTCCTCACTCAAAACCTTTCTATAACATCCCGTTGCTCTGGGGACAAAAGCAAAATCTTCAGCCTGTGGCAATCCCCATATATTCCACCCTCCGCTTATGGCCTCAGCCATCTCAACCACACCCCCTGGCTCACCTTGCTCCAGCCACATTGGCCTCTGTTAGTCTTTCATCCGGAGAAGGCAATGGCACTCCACTCCAGTACTCTTGCCTGGAAAATCCCAAGGACAGAGGAGCCTGGTAGGCTGCAGTCCATGGGGTCGCTAAGAGTCAGACATGACTGAGCGACTTCACTTTCACTTTTCACTTTCATGCACTGGAGAAGGAAATGGCAACCCACTCCAGTGTTCTTGCCTGGAGAATACCAGGGACGGGGCAGCCTGATGGGCTGCCGTCTATGGGGTCGCACAGAGTCGGACACGACTGCAGCGACTTAGCAGAAGCAGCAGCAGCAGCAGTCTTTCATCCCCACAGGCTGCCCTGTGCCATAGAAGAGTTGCACTGAATGTTTCTTCTGCCTAGAAGCCTCCTCTCTTTCTTCTTTGCCTGGTAAATATCTCACCCTATGCCCTGTCCTCCAGCAGGCTTTTTCTGACCTACCTGTCCAGGCAACATCCCTCTCCATTGACCACCTCTGTGTACCAACTACCTCATGAGAATTTTGTAAGTTTCTTTCACTGTTTGATTGAGTGACTCATTCTTCACTACCATCTAACTCTCATGAGGACAAGGACCAAACCTGTTTGGTGCATCATTGTATTCCTAATACCCAGCACAGTGTCTGGCACATAAAGGGTTCAGGATGGGGAACACATGTATACCTGTGGTGGATTCATTTTGATATTTGGCAAAACTAATACAATTTGTAAAGTTTAAAAATAAAATAAAATTTAAAAAAAATAAGTATGTGGTGAATGATTGAAAACATGAATGAAATTAACTAGGGTCCTCGGAAATCCACTTTTTCTGCCTAGTCCTCTGAGATTCTGATCACAGGACACTTTGAGCATCCCCCACCATTCCACTGTGTAGGGAGCATGGCTGTCCCTATTCAAGTGGGTATGTCCTGGAGTTAAGCACCTTTATCATTTAGGAAGCTCCTTAGAGCTGACTGTGGCTCAGACCATGAACTCCTTATTGCCAAATTCAGACTTAAATTGAAGAAAGTAGGGAAAACCACTAGACCATTCAGGTATGACCTAAATCAAATCCCTTATGATTATACAGTGGAAGTGAGAAATAGATGTAAGGGCCTAGATCTGATCGATAGAGTGCCTGATGAACTATGGAATGAGGTTCATGACATTGTACAGGAGACAGGGATCAAGACCATTCCTGTGGAAAAGAAATGCAAAAAAGCAAATTGGCTGTCTGGGGAGGGCTTACAAATAGCTGTGAAAAGAAGAGAAATGAAAAGCAAAGGAGAAAAGGAAAGATATAAACATCTGAATTCAGAGTTCCAAAGAATAGCAAGAAGAGATAAGAAAGCCTTCTTCAATGATCAATGCAAAGAAATAGAGGAAAACAACAGAATGGGAAAGACTAGGGATCTCTTCAAGAAAATCAGAGATACCAAAGGAACATTTCATGCAAAGATGAGCTCGATAAAGGACAGAAATGGTATGGACCTAACAGAAGCAGAAGATATTAAGAAGAGATGGCAAGAATACACAGAAGAACTGTACAAAAAAGATCTTCACGACCCAGATAATCATGATGGTGTGATAACTGACCTAGAGCCAGACATCCCGGAATGTGAAGTCAAGTGGGCCTTAGAAAGCATCACTATGAACAAAGCTAGTGGAGGTGATGGAATTCCAGTTGAGCTATTCCAAATCCTGAAAGATGATGCTGTGAAGATGCTGCACTCAATATGCCAGCAAATTTGGAAAACTCGGCAGTGGCCACAGGACTGGAAGAGGTCAGTTTTCATTCCAATCCCAAAGAAAGGCAATGCCAAAGAGTGCTCAAACTACCGCACAATTGCACTCATCTCACACAGGAGTAAAGTGATGCTCAAAATTCTCCAAGCCAGGCTTCAGCAATATGTGAACCGTGAACTTCCTGATGTTCAAGCTGGTTTTAGAAAAGGCAGAGGAACCAGAGATCAAATTGCCAACATCCGCTGGATCATGGAAAAAGCAAGAGAGTTCAAGAAAAACATCTATTTCTGCTTTATTGACTATGCCAAAGCCTTTGACTGTGTGGATCATAATAAACTGTGGAAAATTCTGAAAGAGATGGGAATACCAGACCAGCTGACCTGCCTCTTGAGAAATCTGTATGCAGGTCAGAAAGCAACAGTTAGAACTGGACATGGAACAACAGACTGGTTCCAAATAGGAAAAGGAGTACATCAAGGCTGTATATTGTCACCCTGTTTAGTTAACTTATATGCAGAGTACATCATGAGAAACACTGGACTGATCTGATCTGATTTAATCCAGCTGTCTTCTCTTTGCAGTTCCCTCCCACCTCAATATCTGCCTTTCTCCTCCTGTCCTCTGATGTAATACAGTCCTTTCTGATCCCTTCCCAGATTATTTCCTCTCATGTCATTTATTCCTTATGCATCACAAATTTACAACTTCAGTTCAGTCGCTCAGTCATGTCCAATTCTTTGCGACCCCATGAATTGCAGCACGCCAGGCCTCCCTGTCCATCACCAACTCCCGGAGTTCACTCAAACTCATGTCCATCGAGTCAGTGATGCCATCCAGCCATCTCATCCTCTGTAGTCCGCTTCTCCCCCTGCCCCCAATCCCTCCCAGCATCAGGGTCTTTTCCAATGAATCAACTCTTCGTATGAGGTAGCCAAAGTATTGGAGTTTCAGCTTCAGCATCAGTCCTTCCAATGAACACCCAGGACTGATCTCCTTTAGGATGGACTGGTTGGATCTCCTTGCAGTCCAAGGGACTCTCATGAGTCTTCTCCAACACCACAGTTCAAAACATCAATTCTTCAGTGCTCAGCTTTCTTTACAGTCCAACTCTCACATCCCAACATGACCACTGGAAAAACCATAGCCTTGACTAGAAGGACCTTTGTTAGCAAAGTAATATCTCTGCTTTTCAATATGCATCAGAAGGCAGACATACTGAAACCATAATCACAGAAAACTAGCCAATCTGATCACATGGACCACAGCCTTGTCTAACTCAATGAAACTAAGCCATGCCATGTGGGCCACCCAAGACAGGAGAGTCATGGTGGAGAGGTCTGACAGAATGTGGTCCACTGGAGAAGGGAATGGCAAACCACTGCAGTTTTCTTGCCTTGAGAACCCCATGAACAGTATGAAAAGGCAAAATGATAGGATACTGAAAGGGGAACTCCCCAGGTTGGTAGGTGTCCAATATGCTACTGGAGATCAGTGAAGAAATAACTCCAGAAAGAATGAAGGGATGGAGCCAAAGCAAACACAATATCCAGTTGTGGATGTGACTGGTAATAGAAGCAAGGTCTGATGCTGCCAAGAGCAATATTGCACAGGAACCTGGAATGTAAGGTCCATGAATCAAGGCAAATTGGAAGTGGTCAAACAGGAGATGGCAAGAGTGAACGTCGACATTCTAGGAATCGGTGAACTGAAATGGACTGGAATGGGTGAATTTAACTCAGATGACCATTATATCTACAACTTCAGTTCCCATGAATTAATATAATACATGTACAATCAGAGTTGACTCATTCACTGTAATTCATCTTTTTTGCCCAGGCTCCAGCTTTAAACACTGTACTGTTTTAGAGAGCAAGTTTGTGTGTCAACAAATTCTGAAACAGCCTGACCAATCATGGTTGAGACTTTTTCCTCAAAATCTCTGAAAAGGCTTGGAAGTGAAGGCAGATTCCGCCCCACACACACACACACCAAAACTACAAACATTCAAATGCTGTGGACTAAATATACATTTTTAAGAACTTTTTGAGAGTATAAACAGATTATATGTTTGTCAGTGAATTATAGTTTTCCGTCTCTCTCATAAATCCAAGCATCAGAATCAATGTTGCCATATTTAATTATAGTTCTTCAAAATTTATAACATTTAATTACTCAAGGAGATAATCACATTGCCTAGTGGCAGAGTTTGTTCTGGAGCTTATGTTGACAAGAATAACTAACACCCATAGTCTATTAGCCAGAAGGGAAGGGAGTTGGTCACTTAACTGAAATAAATTGCATATATGTTGAGTCATCTCTCAAACGTGGAGCTTGCCAAAAGAAGAACCAGATGGGAAAAACTGAATGAGTCAGTGCAAACCTGTCACTCTATTTGGGGAAAAAAAACTCAAGCTTAATTTTCTATTCATAATATGACTATATTCATATACCAACTGCATCTTTCTTTATGCAAGCAGATTACTGCACTCCAAAGATTCCTGCAAGCATGAATAAATCTACCAAGGGGAAAGGTGGGCTTCAAATTCTCCATAAAGATCTCTTATGTTTTTCAGCTTCTGGTGCATATCTCCTGGGATCTGTTTTTTAATTCACACCAGGGTGGGTCCTAAAAGTCAGAAACTCAGAAAGACATGTACAGACTTACACTCTCCTTATAAAAAAAAAAGAGAGAGAGAGAGAGAGAAAATAAACAGTAGGGAGGGGATTTTTTTAATATTTATAATTTTTGCTTTTCCTTCAGAAGATTCGTAATCAAAATTAATTTATTTTTCCAAATAAACATTGCACAGATTATTTTATCATTGATTGATTGACCTGGGTTCCTTTCTTCTTGCTTTACTTCAATCATAGTATTGCATATATGTTGGTAATGCGATTTATAGAATACAAACCAAGAGCTTATTTTTGTTACCATTTATTTACATCTCACCAGTGTAGCAAAAATGACTCATGCTGACGATCTCTTACTCACTTATCTCATGAGTATTGTACTCACCATGAGGAAATACCCAATAAGCAGGACAGGCATTAAGAGGACAATGAGTAGATAATCAAAGAAGGTAAATCTTTTCTTCACGGCATAATGCAAGCAGGTTCTCTGTTTCTAAAAAATCCATAAAAGGACTCTTTATTAATGAAACACTTTTTCAAAAGTCAGATTTTTAAATTATAATATCAAACAATTTAGTCTGTGATTTTCATTTTTGTGATACCCATGGCACCCTTTTCTGAAGAGTACATCTAATGAGTAAACCCTGCTTTCCATTGACCAGAATGTTGAACACAGTACAGTCGAAAGGAAAAGTTGGGCCACAGAAGAAGACAGTAAATAAAATGTACATTTTACGAATTATCAAAAGATGGATTATCACACTCAGTTTGGGGGAAAAATACATTGAGATATAAACAAAGGACTGAATTTAGTATGAAAATCTATAGTTAGTCCTTAATCTGGGCTTCCCTGGTGGCTCAGCAATAAAGAATTCAACTACAATGCGGGAAGTGCAGGTTTGAGACTTGGGTTTGATCCCTGAGTCAGGAAGATTCCCTGGAGGAGGGCATGGCAACCCACTCTTGCATTCTTGTCTGGAGAATCCCCAAGGACAGAGAAGCCTGGCAAGCCACAGTCCATGGGATCACAAGAGTCAGACACGACTTAGCAACTAAGCTACCACCACCACCCCTCTTTAATCATCAACGGTACACACCAGAGCTTTTTGTTTGTTTGTTTTTAAGGACTCCGGTTAGGAGTCCTTACTCCTAACTCCTAGGTTAGGAGAACTTCCTGAAGGCAGTTCCTAGACCCAAGAAATGAGAAAGCATCAGTTCAAATTATTAATGTATAAGAATTAATAATAGGGGAAAATGTAACAGATTAAACCTTTTAAAAAAACATTAAAAATATTTTTTAAATTGCAGACCAAATACCACTTCCCATAAAATCTCTACTTAAGTATCCACTGAAGTCCTTTCCATCATCTCCATGAGCAGGCTGACTCAGGTTCTCTGCCAAACAGAGCTAAGCTGCCTCCTCAGCCCGTCTTGGTGTTGACAAACATCTCCCTCTCTCAGCTTCCTAACCACCAAGTCTCCTGAGAGGGCATGAACCCAGACACATCTGTCTTGGCTGCCCGCTCTCACCACAAGGCCACCCACCTGGTTCCTCAGCTGGGTGCTGGGGCAATCATGTCACACTCCACTAAACTGCCTATCTGTTAGCCCAGCCGTGACTTGCTTTTAAACCCAACAACACAGAGAATAGGAAGCACAAATAAGAAAGTCCAGCAGTGATCCATTTTCTGATAATATATTACTCCAAATGCGGAGTTTGAAGTGACTTGAAAGGGGCAGGTGGGGCCTTATGGGCTATTTTCTGCCATTGAATGTACTCGAGTTGGTACTGGGCATTCACAATTATTACAAAGAGTGACTTTTAATATTTATTCAGTGTGCTTTAAATGTCAGCTTTACTGTGATGCCAGAATTGGACATTCCCATCGGGTTCTGAAAGGATGTTCACAGCATCTCCTGTCTGGTTTCAGGTAGCTTCATATTTATTCTTTGCAAATGTCTTACTGAAATTCTTTTATTCCATAAGCAAATTATAGAATCTTCTGGAGATCAGAACATTGACATAGTAGACAAAAGTCTAACTAATGAAATAGCAGCACCAGGTCAATACTTGTTTTCCAGGGACTCTTGCCAATTACTTTTGTAATAGTGAGGAAGATGAGCAGGGAAAGAAGAAGGGCAAAGAGAAGCCTGGGGAGGAGGAGAAGGAGGAAAAGAAAGGAAGATACTCTTTGCAGACAAATGAGTGAACCATTCCTGTTTTGTTTTGTTTTGTTTTTTTCCATAAATGCAAGGACATAATCGCTATAAAACCAACAAAATACGCCTGCTCATGGAACTATACCTACCCATGGAATTAGGCTTTATTTTGCTTTTTAGGCCAATAACATGGCCTCAATAAGTGTCAGTCTCTCTAAAGTAAGGCCAAAAAAAGTTTTGTTTGTATTAAGAACTGCGAACAACAAGCAAATGACGCCCACTGCTTCCACTGGGCCAAGGGAAAGGCATCACCGCGGTCACAGCCTCACCTGGTTTTTGAGATTCACATCAGCATTCCTTCTCAGAAGGAAGGAAACAATTCTCATGTGCCCCCGCCTGCAAGCACAGATCAAAGGGGTGTCTCCATTAAAGCCGTCTTGGATGTTGATATAGCTGCCGTCTTCCCTCACCCACCGCCACACTTGACCCAGGTCATTCTGATAGGCCGCCTGGCAGATGGGCTGAGGAGAGGAAAACAAAAGCAGGCTTTGAAACAGGAATAATTAAACTACAGCCAAAAAAAAAAAATCACCTGATACCTTGAAATTCAGTGTTTTGGAACACTTGTCCTCTGCTTTGTAGATGAGATCTTGGGTCTCCATTATGCCTAGTCTTAAGTCTAGGACAAGCATAAGGACACAAGGAACCTGTTATGATTTCCTAAATTGCTTGGCACACAGGCATGTTCATCCAAGACCAGCGAGTGAAAGAATGGCTACAATATTACCAACTCAGTAAGGAAATCATGTGTTGGGTTCATGGATTAATGTCTGTCAGGAAAGCAGGATTTTACTTAAAATGAAATCAGCCTATGGGAGGAGTTCAGGGCAGCACCAAACAATGAGTTAAAGACATATGACCACCCTTCCAGCACACCCCACCAAGGAGCTCTGCACAGTGGGAAAGACCTATTTCAGACAAATAATATGCAAATAATGAATTATATAATTAGTTGCAATTAGATGCTTTTTATTTTATAAAGCATTATAAGGAACTTTGCAAAACACAGTGGGAGGTTCTGAGCCTACCTAATCTTGCCTAATTTTCCCTCTTTGCTCTCCCTCTGAACTTCTCTCTTTTTTTCAATTTGTTGTTGTTTAGTCGCTAAGTCATGTCAGACTCTTTTGCAACCCCATGGACTGTAACCTGCCAAGCTCTTCTGTCCATGAGATTTCCCAGCCAAGAATACTGGGGTGGATTGCCATTTCCTTCACCAGAGGGTCTTCCCAGGGATCGAACCCACATCTCCTACACTGGCAGATGGATTCTTTATCACTGGGTCACCAGGGAAGCCCATGTTTAATTTTCCCATCAGGGCCTCTGCCCTTACTACCCCTTCTACAAAATAAACAAGCTAAACAAAACACTTTTCACCTCTCTCCTTACCTGGCTAACTTCTAGCTTATCCTTCATGTCATAAATTATTTTCATATTATCTAAGTCTTTGCTGACTGCAGCATTCCTTTACAGCAACTGGCATGATTATACCTCTTTTCTTACTTATAATTGTGTGTTTCACACCAGTGTGAATCAGGAGGTGTTGAGGCCATGGTGACTGAGGGGAAGCACTGAAGCTCAGGCTAGAAATTCCACTTGAATAGAGACTACTTAATTCCATTCACCACCACAGCCCCAGAAAAGATTGCTGAATTTGATCATTAATGACCATTCAGAGATCAGTTTCATGCAGTGTTGGGCAGCACTGGGAACAGAGTAGAAAAACATTAATTTTCAGATTTATTTTAATTAGACAGTATTTAAAAAACACTAAAAATACCTAGCACATGAATCATACTTAGTTGATGGAAGTTATTATTATCACTTCTGGGTTTCCCGGGTGACATTAGTGGTAAAGAACCCACGTGTCAATGCAGGAGACATAAGAGACACAGGTTCGATCCCTGGGTCAAGAAGATCCCCTGGAGGAGGAAATGGCAACCCACTCCAGTATTCTTACCTAGAGAATCCCATAGACAGAGGAGCCTGGTGGACTGCAGTCCATGGAGTTGCGGAGAGCTGGACATAATTTAGTGACTAAAACAAGTATTAATTAAATTAATCAGTAGTATCGGCCAAGAGGAAAAGAAATAGTGGGCAGAGAGGTTGCAAGAGAAGCCAGAAAAAGACATGGCCCAAATGCAAATGAGGCAAAGCTTCTTTTAATTATAAAATTAAATTGTTATGAATGCTCAAACTACCGCACAATTGCACTCATCACACACGCTAGTAAAGTAATGCTCAAAATTCTCCAAGCCAGGCTTCAGCAATATATGAACCGTGAACTTCCAGATGTTCAAGTTGGTTTTAGAAAAGGCAGAGGAACCAGAGATCAAATTGCCAACATCCGCTGGATCATGGAAAAAGCAAGAGAGTTCCAGAAAAACATCTATTTCTGCTTTATTGACTATGCCAAAGCCTTTGACTGTGTGGATCACAATAAACTGTGGAAAATTCTGAAAGAGATGGGAATACCAGACCACCTGACCTGCCTCTTGAGAAATCTGTATGCAGGTCAGGAAGCAACAGTTAGAACTGGACATGGAACAACAGACTGGTTCCAAATAAGAAAAGGAATACATCAAGGCTGTATATTGTCACCCTGCTTATTTAACTTCTATGCAGAGTACATCATGAGAAATGCTGGGCTGGAAGAAGCACAAGCTGGAATCAAGATTGCTGGGAGAAATATCAATAACCTCAGATGTGCAGATGACACCATCTTTATGGCAGAAAGTGAAGAGGAACTAAAAAGCCTCTTGATGAAAGTGAAAGAGGAGAGTGGAAAAGTTGGCTTAAAATTCAGCATTCAGAAAACGAAGATCATGGCATCTGGTCCCATCACTTCATGGCAAATAGATGGGGGAACAGGGGAAGCAGTGTCAGACTTTATTTTTTTGGGCTCCAAAATCACTGCAGATGGTGATTTCAGCCATGAAATTAAAAGATGCTTACTCCTTGGAAGGAACGTTATGACCAACCTAGATAGCATATTCAAAAGCAGAGACATTACTTTGCCAACAAAGGTCTGTCTAGTCAAGGTTATGGTTTTTCCACTGGTCATGTATGGATGTGAGAGTTGGACTGTGAAGAAAACTGAGCGCCAAAGAATTGATGCTTTTGAACTATGGTGTTGGAGAAGACTCTTGAGAGTCCCTTGGACTGCAAGGAGATCCAACCAGTCCATTCCAAAGGAGATCAGTCCTGGGTGTTCTTTGGAAGGACTGATGCTAAAGCTGAAACTCCAATACTTTGGCCACCTAATGTGAAGAGTTAACTCATTGGAAAAGACCCTGATGCTGGGAGGGATTGGGGGCAGGAGGAGAAGGGGACAACAGAGGATGAGATGGCTGGATGGCATCACCAACTCGATGGACATGAGTTTGAGTGAACTCCGGGAGTTGGTGATGGACAGGGAGGCCTGGCGTGCTGCAATTCATGGGGTCGCAAAAAGTCGGACACAACTGAGCGACTGAACTGACAGTAAAGAGCCTGCCCGCAATTCAGGAGGCGTGAGTTCCATCCCTGGGTCCGGAAGATCCCCTGGAGAAGGAAATGGCAACACACTCCAGTATTCTTGCCTGGAAAATCCCAAGGACGGAGGAGCCTGGCGGCTACATACAGCCAATAGGATTTCAAAGAGTCGAATACGACTGAGCGACTACACTTTCACTCTCAACTTTTATTTAGACATCACACAATGATTTGGTGGATGACTTGTACAAGCAAATGAGAAAATTCCATGCTGTTATGCATGCTATCTCCACTAGGGAGCAGTTCGGAGTCATAAAAGCACTGACAACAGACATCAGTCTGTAATCAGAAGGAAAAAACAGTCTGTCATATTAGCTAGATTAAGCTGTTTGGAAAAAACCATTTCATTTTTAAAAATTTAACCATAGACCTGTGAAACTTTGCCTCTGATCACTACTACTCACGGACTAGCTTTTGGGAAATGATGGTCTCCAAAACTTAAAAACAGGTGGTTCTAGAGTTAATTTTTCTGTTAAAAAGTAAAGTGTCTTCCTGGTTTGGTTAGACATCCTATACGAATTGTTAATTTTTCTTTTTCTAAAATTTTTGTTGAAAATATTTAAAAAGGTGGAGTCTTTCATGTAGTAATCTGGCTTTCCAGATCAAATATTTTAAGAGCCCACAATTCACACAGGACTCCACACAAAGCTCCCTCTACTTAGGCTGTTCAAAATTTCATTGAGAGTTAAATATGAGGAGGAAAGGAAAAGTGGACGGTTTTCCTGCAAGAGTTGCCCAGTGCCTTGGCGTGTTTTCTCAATCCCATTTGAGCAACATTATTTACAGTATTAACCTGACCTTATTTTTCCATCATTCCTAGGCTTCTTATATCCTAGACACACAGTTTCTGTATTTAGCAATATCTGCTAAAAAAAAAAGAAAAGTTTAAAAGTTTCAAGAAGGAAGATAGAATTAAGAAAGTCAAGTGCAAGAAAAGATTGTTGGATCTAATCATTAATAACCATTCAGAGGTCAATTTCATACAGGCTTGGACTTCCCTGGTGGCTCAGACGGTAAAGCGTCTGTCTACAATGCGGGAGACCTGGGTTCGATCCGTGGGTCAGGAAGATCCCCTGGAGAAGGAAATGGCAGACCACTGCGGTACTACTGCCTGGAAAATCCCAGGGACAGAGAAGCCTGGTAGGCTACAGTCCATGGGGTCCCAAAGAGTCGGACACGACTGAATCACACACCAGACTTGCCACAAATTCCTCTCTGATCACACTCTGTGGAATTTCCCAGAAAAGAATACTGGAGTGGGTTGTAAGTTTGGTAGTGAAAGCTAAGAGGGAGCCAGTGGGTACCCAGAGGGGAGCAGCAGGGTCCGGCCAAAGTTCTACCCCCCTTACAGACAGGATGGTGGTTTCAAGTGGTTATAAATACAGGCACTGGAGGCAGAGTTTCTAGGCTCTGATCTCAACTCTGCCATTTAACAACCGTGCTGTTTGGACACTTAAGCAATTTGTGTTCACTTTGTGTCTTCATTTAATAATCACATCTTCTTTATTAGGTTACAAAAAGGGTTAAGTGTGACCGTATAGATAAAGCACATAGCTCAGATCTGACTCATAATAAACCCTCAATTAGTATAAACTATACCCTTACAATTATTTTTTAAAAACATAGGAGCCAATGAAGAGGAGCAGAGATGGTTATCAGATAAATAATTACTGAGAGAGTAATGATGGGATAGAAAACAGAAGTCAAAGCATTAACCTTACCAAAGAGAATGACAATTTGGTGCTAAGGAAATTTGAACAGAACTTTATATTAGCTGAATTTTTTGCCAGAAAATCTAAGGTTTGACCTTCATGCTTTATGCTAACATGTTTTTATCATAAATAAATATAGACACAGTTACTCAATAAATAGCAATTATGTTTAAATAGATGAATGGGTTAATGATGTAGGGGAGCAAAATTTGATACCCCAAAATGTGTCTCTTTGGCATGAGGATTAATTTAGGCTGGTTATTTTTAAGAAACTGAAGACTCAGAAAGTCTTTCTTTTTACCTCCCACTTAGCTACCAGAAGAATTTAGATAAAAGGGCCTATTACGATTCTTTGCCATGTGTATGAAAGTCACTCAGCTCTATCTGACTCTTTGCAACACAATAAACTGTACAGACCACGGAATTCTCCAGGCCAGAATACTGGAGTGGGTAGCCTTTCCCTTCTCCAGGGAATCTTCCCAACCCAGAGATTGAACCCAGATCTCCTGCATTGCAGGCAGATTCTTTACCAGCTGAGCCACAAGGAAAGCCCAAGAATACTGGAGTGGGTAGTCTGTCCCTTCTCCAGGGCATCTTCCCAACCCAGGAATCAAACCGGGGTCTCCTGCATTGTAGGTGGGTTCTTTACCAACTGATGTTAGGCATTTCTGCAAAGAAGACATATAGATGGTCGGTAGGAACAAGAAAAGATGCTCAACATAATTAATTATTGTGCATGCTAAGTTACTTCAGTCGTGTCCAACTGTTTGCGACCTGCTGTCCATGGGATTCTCTAGGCAAGAATACTGGAGTGGGTTGCCATTCCCTACTCCAGCGGATCTTCCTGACCCAGGGATGGAACCCAAGTCTCCTGCGTCTCCTGAATTGCAAGTGGATTCTTTACTGCTGGGAAGCCCCATTGCTAATTATTGGAGGAGGGGTAAACCGGGGAATTGAAATTGACATATACACACTACTATATATAAAATAGATAACTAGAAAGGGCCCATTGTATAGCACAAGGAGCTCTACTCAGTGCCCGGTAATGACCTATATAGAAATAGAATCTAATGCCATTTGCAGCAATATGGATGCAACTAGAGATCATTGTACTAAGTGAAGTAAGTCAGAACGAGAAAGACAAATACCATGTGATACCACTTACATGTGGAATCTAAAATACAGCACAAATGAACCTATCTATGAAATAGCAATAGACTCATACACTGTTGGTTGAGATCAGACTTGTGGTTGCCAAGGGGCTGAGGAGAGGGAGAGGGATGGACTGGGAGTTTGGGGTTGGTAGATGTAAACTATTACATTTAGAATGGATAAACAACTATATCCAGTCTCCTGGGATAAACCCTAATAAACAAAATATTTAAAAATAAGAATGTATGTATATGTAAAACTGAATCACTTTGCTATATAGCAGAGATTGGCACAACATTCTAAATCAACTATAATTAAAAAAAATTAAAAAGGCCCGTTCTAGAATAGAGCTATCACCAGAGATCTCTGCAAGGAGTATGGGGAAAACTCACCAAAGCCTGAAGACCAGGGTCCACTTTGTGTCCCACTGTTTCTGCAGGCCCAGCAAACATCCATCTACCAAATGTTTGCTTTTTCATCTTCTTAAAGAAAAAGGTTCATTTTTGGTTTTTTGGCTGCACCGGGTCTTAGCTGTGGCATGTGGATCTAGTTCCCCAACCAGGGATCAAGTCTGAGTCCCCTGCATTGGGAGCATGGAGTTTTAGCCACCTGCCCACCAGGGAAGTTCTCTGCTTTTTCATCTTTACATGAATTGCCTTCCTCCCCTTTGAAGTCTCAAATCACTACCCCGACATCCTCTTCATATTTAGCTTAAGATGGTATTTAACGTGAGGGTTTCAGCCATTTTGGCGAGCTACTCAGTCTTCCTGGGTCTCTCCCATGTAAACATGTCCTCAAACTTTTGATTGATTTTCTCCTGTGTATCTTCCTCATGCCCATCTAATTCGCAGACCAGCCAGAAGAAGAGGAAGTGTACGTGTCTGGCCTTAAAAATAGTCAAGAGCTGGGTGCTAGAAGCCCACCTCCGTCCACTTTGTATCTCACCTTTTCAGGTTTCCTTGGTGGCTTAGAGGGTAAAGAATCCGCCTGCCAGTACAGGAGACCCAGATTCAATCCCTGGGTTGGGAAGATCCCTTGGAGAGGGGAATGGCAAATCCATTCCAGTATTCTTGCCTGGAGAATTCCATGGACAGAGGAGCCTGGTGGGTTACAGTCCACGGGTTTACATTTTTAGTAATATGGAAGAATCTGAGCTGCCTGCACCATTATAGATTCTCTAAAAGCAAAGTTTCTCCCACCACTCCCATTCTCAGTATTGCTTCCCTTTAAGTGTAGAGGATCTTCCTTAACTGTCAGTCTAAAGAAAGATGATGTGGAACTCTGCCTTGATAAGTTGCTTATTAACCATCTGCATGCTGAAGATCCACTCATTTAAAATGTTCCCTGGGACTTCCCTGGTGGTCCAGCAGTTAAGACTCTGTGCTCCCAATGCAGAGCACACAGGTTTGATCCCTGGCTGGGGAACTAAGATCCTGCATGCTCCATGGCATGGCAAAAAGGTGTGTGGGGGAATTAAAATGTTCCCTAACAACTTCTGAGAAGGATGAGTGGCTTTTGATGCAACACGGTTCACGTAAAGAGCCTTGTATATTAACAAAATGTCTTCCCAGAAAAGTCGAGAAAGCATTTTCTTCCTCTTCAATTCAGGAAATCTTAGGGAACAATCAGGAAGGTTTAATTTTATTTGTACAATAAATCTCAAGCCTTTCCTTCTGATGACTTCTTTCTTTACATACTGTGACTTAAATTTCCTAATAAATTCTTTCTTTCAGACAAATTTAAAAAAAGGCACAAGGTATATTTGTTGTTGTTGTTGTTTTGTTTGTTTGTTTGTTTGTTGTCTTTAAGTCCACCATCCTTTATGTTACATGAAGGATAGTCTCAGCAATGGTTGGGTTATAAGGAGTAGTAGCAGTGAAGGGGAAATCAAGGTAAGGCACACATTTATCTATTTTCTGTTCTTTCTCCAACAAAGATCCTCTTGAGAACGTGATGTTGTCTTCACTGCCAGAAAGTTAAAGAAGCATCATGACCACACTTGAGACTGAGAAGCCCTGCAGTCAGTGATGAGGACCAGGAGAAGGCAAAGGCTTGTTTGAGGAGAAGGGGCAAAGGAAGCATGGGTTCTAACTGCTAGATTTAGCACCTCAGAAGCCCTGTATCTCCACACCAGCTCAGAGCACAAAAGAAGCAAGTGCAGAGCTTTGAGGAGGAAGTAGTGTTGAGGCAGGAGATAGATGGGCCCCAATCTGAACAACTGGAGTTTCTTCCCTGTGGACAGATACTCCAAAATAGCTGGAGGAAGAGAGGAGCTGAGCCCTACCCAGGTAAGAGATAAAAGATCACATATTCCTCATTCTCGAAGACAAGGAGACCTTCCAGATGACACCTGTGCAGAAAGACTCTTTGAAGGTCAGAGGGGGAGGCAGCATCACCTCATAGTAAGTGATGTCAACTTCCCATAGGCCTCTTTGCTAGAATCCATCTTGGCTGAGAGACACATATGCATACTTAGGAGGCTCCTGGGATGCACCAAATATATCAGAACCCAGCAAAGCAAGGTGAATGGCCAAAGGAAACCCAGAAGAAACGTCCCATAAAAGTAATTCAAACCACCCCAAGGACAGCACGCTCTCTCTCTGAGCCTGCCTGTGTGTCTTTCCATACGGACTCTTTTTCCTCCTAATAAACACTGTACTTGCTTCACAACTTTCCATCTCTACGTGGAAATTCATTTCCACACAGCTGTGGGGCCAGGGCCTTGTCGTCGATCCCTGGCCCCTGGTGGTCTGGTGGCCAGGATTTGACACTCTCACTGCCATGGCCCGACATCAGTCTCTGCCAGGAGCTAAAACTCTGCTTCAAGCTGCTACAGGTCAAGACCACCAGAGGTCAGTGTCACACTTCTTGCTTCCTGTACCCGGGACTTTCTGCCAAACAATGACTGCCCAAGGGTGGGGAGGACCACGTTAAACTGACATTATTTAGAATCACTGGAGCAGTGATGACAAAAAGCAAATCAATCCTGAGTCAGATTCATTAATCTCTAAATTCCAGGCTTCCCTGGTGGCACAGTGGTGAAGAATCTGCCTGCCAATGCAAGAGATACAAGAGATGTGGGTTCAGTCCCCGGGTCAGAAAGATCCCCTGGAAAAGAAAAATGGCAACCCACTCCAGTATTCTTGCCTGGAAAATGCTATGGATAGAGAAGTCTGATGGGCTACAGTCCATAGGGTCACAAAGGGTCAGACACAACTTGAGCACAAGAAAGCACAAATTCTGAATAGACAATAAAACTTCTTATTGCCTGCACCTGGATGAACTGCTCTCACCTGCATGCCTTGCATGTGCTGCTCAGTTATTCCAATTGGCCCAACTTCCCATGCTTCACATTCTCCACACATACATCTTCTGTCCAGGACCCTATCCCCAAGACTAGATTCTAAGACTGATTCATTTTCCCCGGAGTTTAGCTCGAATGTCACTATCTCAGAGAAGCCTTTCAGGTCAAATCTAATTCCATATATACACCCCTCTTAGATACTCTTTCTTTATCCTGTTGCTTCCTTGCTTCCTCTTTTCACTACATATAATACTCTTTTTTTCAGTTTGTATATTCATTTCACACTGGTAGCTCCAAGAGGTCCAGATCCACTTTGATTTTTTTTTATCACTATGTACCAGGAACTAGCACGTGCCTGGAATGTAGTATGTGATCAGTAAATATTGTTGATTAAACAAATAGATGACTGAATGCATGAATAAATATTTATTAGCACTTAGTTCTGGTTTCCGCTCATACACTGAAGTTATCATTTCCTCTTTGAAAAGTGATTTAGTGCCTTCTTATCATTTGTAAAATACTTAAAATATACAAGGAAGGAATCAAGACATCAACTGGATGCTCTTTGGTGCTCTTTTTAAATACATAATGCCAACATTTTGCAAAGGGAGCAATATACAAACAAAGAAGATACCGCTTGTAAAATTAGGAGGGAGGATTTTTTTTTTTTCAACTGCCTTTGCTTCTCCTTTTCCCTCATCTGGAATGACACAGTGTTTCATGCTGAACTGGATCTCACCCAGCCCTCTTGTTTTATGTGGTATCAAAACTGTGACCTGGAGAGGTTAAATGATTTCCTGTAAGGGCCAAGAGTTTCTGGCACAATGGGGACTAAATTCCAGGTCTTCTGGATTTCCATTCCAATGGCCTTTCCACTCATTACATCTCTCTTTCTCTCCCCACTGAGCTCTCCTCCTCAGGAGTACCAGCTCTCCCCAAAAAGCCCTGTTCAGCTGAAATTGCTTTCTCTAGACACTGTTTATTTCAACATGATCCCACTTTTCTCTAAAACATATGCTCTTTTTCTATGGCATCATCTTCCTATCTGAAAAATAGATTCATTTCTAAAACATTAATACCAAGTGTGTGTGTGTGTGTGTGTAAGCACCTCTGTTCATAGGTAATTTTAACATTCAACTTTCCTAAAGTTTAAAGGGCTACATCATTTATCATATGATCCTCTAGACATTCCTCTTAGGGCCTGATTCCCCAGCTGACAAGTATAAGAGCTTAGAGAAGATTCTATAGGTCTCCTAAGCACAAATCCTTGAGCTCTTTAAGTTTTTATACATATTCCTGCTTTCTAACTTTTGTTTTGCAACAATACTTCCCAGTGCAACACTTCTCTACAGCTGAGAGTAAGGTGTACCTCACTGGCACCTGGATTTAGTACCCTATTCTAACTAAGGGAAAGGGCCATAGTGTGTCTTCGTGGGGAGCAGAGTGGTTAAGACCAGCCTCTTTATGGAGGGTGACATGCCTGTTTAGAGAGCTTTAGGGAAAGAGTTTAGCAGATTCACCAGCAGGTAAGCAGGATTTCCCTGAGTATACACAGGTCTCTAGCCAGTAAGTATTCTTTAGTTGCATAACTCTGAACAGGTTCCTGAAACTGTCTTTGCCTCATGTGTGCATGCGTGCTAAGCCGCTTCAGTCGTATCCAACTCTGTACAACTGTGTGGACTGTAGCCCGCCAGGCTCCTCTGTCCATGGGATTCTCCAGGCAAGAATACTGGAGTGGGTTGCCATGCCCTCCTCCAGGGGATCTTCCCAACCCAGGGAAGGAACTTGAATCTCTTATGTGTCCTGCATTGGTAGGCACAGCCAGACACATAATAAGTCCAAAGTACATGTTATTATTGTAAATAGTATGAACAGATATGTGTGATAAGAGTTTAAATGAATCAGCCATGTTTAAAAGTTCAGCTTGTGTAACTGGGGGTGATCACTCCAAGCTAGGTTCTCTCACTGAGCTCTGAGCATATCCCCTACTGTAGGCATTAGGAATGACTCTGGGATGCCCCCTCATTCCCTCCTATTTAAAAAAAAAAAAAATTATTGGAGTATAATTGATTTACAATGTTGTGTTAGTTTCTTCTTCTTTCTTAAAAATATATTAGAAACAATTTAAATGTCCATCAGTGAATACATGGATAAAGAAAATGTGGTACATCTATATCTACAATGGAATATTATTCAGACATAAAAAGGAGAAAATTTCTTTTACCATTTGTAACAACATAGATGGAGGAGGAAATGGCAACCGACTCGAGTATTCTTGCCTGGAGAATCCCATGGACAGAGGTGTCTGGCAGGCTATAGTCCATGGGGTTGCAAAGAGTCAGACATGACTGAAGCAACTTAACAGGGGCTCATAACAAAGATGGACCTTCAGGACATTATACTAAGTGAAGTATGTCACACGGAAAAAGATAAATACCAGATGCTCTAACTTTTGTGCTGTGATTAGTGGCTCAGTCATGTCTGACTCTCCGCGGAATCAAATAACAACAATGAAAAACAACAAACAAGCACACACTCACACACATGCACACATGAATATTGAGAATAGATGGTGGTTGCCTGAGACAGAGGGAAGGAAGTGGAAGGTGGGGGGAATGGGTAAAGGAAGTCAAAAGGTGCAAATTTCTAGTTATAAAATGAGTAAGTCATTGGGATGCAATGTAAGCTTGGTAACTATAGTTAATAACAGTACAGTTCTTGCTTGAAAGCAACTAGGGGAGTGGATCCTAAAAGTTATCATCAAAAAATTTTTCTAGGAACTTCCCTGGTGATCCAGTGGTAAAGACTCCAAGCTTGCAGTGCAGGGGTGTGGGTTCAAACCCTGATCAGGGAGCTAAGATTCCACATGCCACATGGCCAAAAAAAATTTTTTTTTTAATTCTAACTACATATGGTGATGGATGTTAACTGGACTTATTGTGGTGATCATTTTGCAATATATGCAAATATTGAATCATAACTTTATACACCTGAAACTAATATAATGTTACGTCAGTTATATCTCAATAAATATACATATGCTAGGTATTAATATAAATAGATATTAATATAAAATAGCATAACTATTAGCAATGCACGACTCTAAAGAGTAGCAGAATATGCACCCCAATTTTCACTTATTAATGTAACAGTTATTTTGAGGTAAAAGCAATTGAGAAAAAGTAGATACAAAGATTGTTCTCTACCCTCCTATTTAATTAAAACAGGATATAAATTTGTGAAGGTGTCTCCCTTCCTTCTCTACCAGCAAACACAAAATTACCTTTGTCCGCCCAGAGAAGGCAACAAAGCAATCCACAGAAACTAGCTCTCATCTTCCCTTAGCTATCTTAAGTATTTGCCTTCCCTCAATTTTCTGCCTTAGGAACTCAAAGTTCTTTTCCTTCCACCTTGCCTCTGATCTACAAACTTGTTGTTCTTTTGTTAAGATGCTGTGTGAGCCCAGGTTGTAAGTACCTCTTTGAGTTATCCAGAGTAGTATCATTTGATACTGAGTTGCATGGAAATACCTTTTATCCCATATCAGTAAACAAAGGATGTCATATCAGTAAATAAAGGATGTCAAAGTCATCAAAGACTGCAGCCACCTCTGACCATCAAAGGTGACCCGGTGAGCCCTGAGGGAACTAAGGAAGAAAACAAAGAACAACCTGCCATCTAGAAGCCAGCAGACTGCGGCCACTCCCTACAGTGAGCCCTGAGAACACTCAGGAAGTGGAAACCAGGATATAGGCCCCAGATAGCTGAGATGCATATCAAAGAAATGATTTCAGTGAGCCCAGACTCTGGCGTCTTTCCATACATGGAAAAGCACTAAATTTTTAACTTGAGATATCTAGCTTTTTTTTGTTAACAGTAATCTTTTGTTCCTACTCCTGCCCTTGCTTGCAAAGCTCCTATGTATCCTGGCTTCCCCTTCACCTCCTTGGAGCAGTTTTCTCAGGGTTACTTGAGATGTTGCCTTCTGGGCTTAAGATCCTCAGAGTGTCTGCTGAATAAAACGTAACTCTCAACTTTTAGGTTGGGCATATGTTTTTCAGTCAATACTACCCATGATTCAATATTAATTATGAGCTTTGAATAATGACCTATGAGTTTCTGGGTAAGTTAAAGTCTTTTAGGGATGTGTGTAAGCATATGATGTGTGTGTATGCATGTGGTTGTATTTGCTTTCAAATATCACAGTAAATTCCACATTGCTTTGTCCTCAATATATCTGAAAAGTGAACCATTCAGTCTGCTTCTGAGGATATTCTTATTGATACTGCTAAATAACTCATTGTGTCTTGCCTTGCCTTGACTCAACCACCTGCCACATCAGCAGACCATTAACAATTACACTGCTCACACAGAGATTTCTGTAAGTAATTATTCCTGGGGCCTAAACTACAGTCTGGTCTTCCCTGTTGGTTCAGTTAGTAAAGAATTCGCCTGCAATGCAGGAGACCTGGGCTCGATCCCTGGGTTGGGAAGATCCCTTGGAGAAGGGAACGGCTAAAACTATAGTCTGGCTTCTCACAGCTGTGGTCCTGGCCCAGCAGCATTATCTTAGGCCCAGCCAGACCTACAGAATAATAATCTATATTTGCACAAGATGTTTGAGTGACCTGTATGCACATTAAAATTTGAAAAGCACTAGCCTAAAGCAGGGTTTCTCTCCCAAGAGGTGGTAAGCTGATCACCTACATCAGGATCACTTGAGAGGCTCCTCTACAAAGCAGGTTTCTGGACCCTACCCTAAACTGAGTGAAATAGACTCTCTGGGGTGGGGGGCCCTTAAAACTGCATTTTCAACAAGTTCCTCTCCCCGGCACTTAGGCAATCTAGGGTTTAAGAAAAGCCAGAGTAGCATTTTAGAATATTATACGTGTTGACACTTTCATCTATGAGAGTTTTTCACCAGCTTAAAGTTGCTGGTCAAGACATACTTAGAAATATAAACTAATTAAAGAACAAGTTGACTACAGAAACACACACCCACAACTGGCATTAGACAAAACTGCCAACACTGAGAAACGGCTTTTAGTAATAGACGAATGACCCAAAGAGGTTCTACTGAGCGTCTGCAATGAAATGCAGACAGACAGGCTATTTGTGTCAGAGAGGAGAGGGAGCAAACCGTGAATAATAACATCATTTGCTTTCGTGGACTCTTGTTTAAACATCATTCTCTTGTTCTTTAAAACATTAGTAAAAATCTATTTGATTTTAACTGGTTACTCTCAATATAGGAAAAAGTATTTCTGTATCCATCAGATATGAAAAGAAAAATATCGAAATGCATTCTGTTTTTATCTGTCTTCTATATAGGTACAGGCTTTATTAGTAATGCTAATATTTGAATTTCCTTCTATATAGGTACAGGCTTTATTAGTAATTGCTAATATTTGAATTTCCTTTCAAATAGCAAGAAGAAAGGTGTTACTCTGTATTATATAAATGGTTCCATAAAAGAACCAGGCTATCTTTTGTCTGTTTAGAAAATTCAGCTGAGGACAAGTTTTACTTATCCCCTGGATATTTAACATCAGAAAACAACAACTCCATTAACTCCATCTTCATAAACTTCATTTTATGAATCTAAATTACCCCTATAAACATCTGGACATCATGACTTGTTCACACTATGGCTCTGTCTAGCTAAAGTTTTAGAGCTGCAAAATAATATTGCCTTTAAAATATTAAACATGTCAAAAAGACTAGCACACAGGACCTTGTTTCGACTTAAAGCTCTTACAGAAAGTTAGACAGAAGAAAAGGAGACATATTAACAGGGATAGGAAGTTCCATTTGAAAAGCAGGAGCCAGTTTTAACACCCTGGAAATCTCATTTCCAGAGAACTTACGTACCTCAGAGTATAGGATTCCCATACTGGTCCTTCACGGGTTTACTTCACCTCTACAGCTTCTTGAATCTTCTTGAGGTATTTCCAGTTAATATCCAAGTCCTTCCCAGTCCAGAGAAAGGTCTCTAGAAGCCCAGGTTGGTCAGTGGCAGGTCGTTTCTTCCCACGCCGGTGAGTGTTCTTCCAGCAGCCCAGGCAGCAGCACACCTTCCAGAGAGCCCAGCCCAGTGAAACAAGGGCATTGGTTTACCATGTAATGAATGACCCAAGTCCTGCGTCATCTAATGTTACAACCCCGAGGAACCGGTTTCTGAGTCATACCTACTCTGCCAATGGTGACATGTGAAAAGAAGGAAGCAGAGCTGAAGAGGGAAGGAAAGTTCTCACAGGGGCAGGAAGGACTCAGGGCTCAAAATGGGGTACTGTGTTTGGGACATTTCCTATTGAAATCTGGTTTACAGTGGCTATTAAGAAAGGCTAAGTGCAAACAAACTCACTTGTTAGAACCATATATGTCTTTGTGAAAAATCAACTTTAAAACTAATGGATTATTGCTATCTTTATTCACAGATAAGTTCATTTAATATTCCTTGATGTTTTAATATAAAATAATAAAGCCAATTTGTGAGCTATATTATTTTATATACATAAATATACTCATAATGACTTTCAAGGGCATCTCTGAGTAAAGTTTGAGCAACTCAAAAAGAAACTGAATTTTGGAAAAATTAGTCCCATTTACATTCTAGTCAATTCAATTACCTTGAAAGGTTTAAATTATACTTATAGTACTACCATATTTGATTTTCCTTTATAAGTACTGTAATTCTGAGCATAACAAGTAATACTTTCACAGCTAAACAACCTTGTAAATCTAATAAACTAAACTCACTCTAATAAAACAAATATTAAATTATCTTAAACATTCTTTTTTCAAATTTAGTCAAATTGATTTATAATATTCCATTTAAAAATAATGAGTCTAACATCTGTATTATACATCTGATGCTTTTGAGCTATGGTATTGGAGAAGACCCTTGAGACTCCCTTGGACTGCAAGGAGATCAAACCAATCAATCCTAAAGTAAACCAACCTTGAATATTTATTGCAAGGACTGATGTTAAAGTTGAAGTTCCAAAACTTTGGCCACCTGATGACAAGGGCCAACTCATTGGAAAAGACCCTGATGCTGGGAAAGACTGAAGGCAGGAGGAGAAGGGGACGATAGAGGATGAGATGGTTGGATGGCAATACAGACTCAATGAACATGAGTTTGAGCAAAGCTCTGAGAGACGATGAAAGAGAGGGAAACCTGGTGTGCAGTCACAGTCAGACACAACTGAACAACTGAACAGCAACAATACATTTTTCATGGAATCACCAGGCCACGTGGTCAAATAGGCTAACATGCCAAATTTCTTAAGCACTGTTGACATTGTGTGTGTGTGTGTGTGTGTGTGTGTGTGAATAGTCAGTTACTCAGTCATGGCTGACTCTCTGCAGACCCATGGACTGTAGTTTGCCAGGCTCCTCCATCAGTGGAATTTTCCAGGCAAGAATATTGGAGCAGGTTACCATTTCCTTCTCCAGGGCATCTTCCCGACCCAGAGAGCAAACCCATGGAGTTCTCTTACTCCTCCTACATCGGCAGGTGGATTCTTTACCACTAGCGCCATTGGAGAAGGAAATGGCAACCCACTTCAGTGTTCTTGCTTGGAGAATCCCAGGTACGGCGGAGCTTGGTGGGCTACCGTCTGGTCCCAAAGAGCCGGACACGACTGAAGTGACTTAGCAGCAGCAGCAGCTGCAGCAGTGCCATCTAGGAAAACCAGACATTTTATATACCAAGTGAAAGTACAAGTTGCTCAGTCACGTCCAACTCTTTGTGACCCCATGAACTGTATGTAGCCTGCCAGTTCAGAGCCTCCTCGGTCCGTGGAATTCTCCAGGCAAAAACATTGGAGTGGGTAGCGGTTAGTTCCCTACTCCAGGGGATCCTCCCAACCCAGGGATCAAACATAGGTCTCCCGCGTTTCAGGCGGATTCCTTACCAGCTGAGCCACCAGGGAAGTTGTTATATTTGGTATTATACCAAATATATTACAAAATATTCACACATTTTCTCTGAACTTAACACAATCACAGCAAAGTGCTAAATGTTCCCAGAATTAAAACACACACTCATGAGAAAAGAGTTCAGTCATCCCAAGCAAACGGATGGGACTTTGATCAATTGAGGTTCTTTCTGGTCAAGATTAAGGAGCTAGGATTCAACCTGAGCTCTTGAATTTCTTTTCCTCCCCAGGGAAATTCTTTCTACTCCACTGATGGATGCAGTGGGCTAGTCTTATTGTTGTTATAATGAGAATTATACACTACTATGCCTTGGCTTTGGAGCCAACCCCCCAATAGTTTTAAGAATTGGCTAACACTTCTGTTGGAGACTTGGAGACGGAAGTCTGCAATATCCACTAAGATTGCAGCTGACTTCCTCTTTGGCTTAGTTTGGTTTTGCATTTCTTTATTCTTAAGACATTTAGTGTCTTTCCCACTGACCTAAACATTAATGCTATTTTCACTCTCTTGTGTAAATCTTCTGTAACCCTTTTTAGCTTCCATTGTAACCTCTTCTAACTAACAGAACTCTTCACTTTCACTACCTCCACACTAAGTTGCTGCTGGCTTCTCCAAGCTCTGTGCACCCTAACTGAACTGAGATCAGATCAGATCAGATCAGTCGCTCAGTCGTGTCCGACTCTTTGTGACCCCATGAATCGCAGCACTCCAGGCCTCGCTGTCCATCACCAACTCCCGGAGTTCACTCAGACTCACGTCCATCGAGTCAGCGATGCCATCCAGCCATCTCATCCTCTGTCATCCCCTTCTCCTCCTGCCCCCAATCCCTCCCAGCATCAGAGTCTTTTCCAATGAGTCAACTCTTCGCATGAGGTGGCCAAAGTACTGGAGTTTCAGCTTTAGCATCATACTGAACTGAGAAGTCTTCTTTAATTTCCTATCAGGACCACAACTCCTCTAACTGGAATCTGTATCTCTTTCTTGACTGCATCTTGAAGATGTAGGAGTTTGAAACAAGTTTCCCCAAATGTTCCATGTTAACATGAAGATTACTTTGAACTAAAGGCAACAGAGACCCAGTGGGTTCAAGAGAATCCATTGCCCCTCCCTTAATTACCCAGATTGATTTTATTCTTTGCAGCCAAAGATGGAGAAGCTCTATGCAGCCAGCAAAAACAAGACCCAGAGCTGACTGTGTCTCAGATCATGAACTCCTTATTGCCAAATTCAGACTTAAATTGAAGAAAGTAGGAAAACCACTAGACCATTCAGCTATGACCTAAATCAAATCCCTTTATGATTATACAGTGGGTGAGAAATATATTCAAGGGATT
Source organism: Bos taurus (assembly GCF_002263795.3). Taxonomy (NCBI): domain Eukaryota; kingdom Metazoa; phylum Chordata; class Mammalia; order Artiodactyla; family Bovidae; genus Bos; species Bos taurus. Next base: position 10,537,456 of record NC_037353.1, read on the forward strand.
AGATCTTATAGAGTGTCTGAGGAACTATGGACAGAGGTTCATGACATTGTACAGGAGGCAGGGATCAAGACCATCCCAAAGAAAAAGAAATGCAAAAAGGCAAAATGGTTGTCTGAGGAGGCCTTACACATAGCACTGAAAAGAAGAGAAGCAAAAGACAAAGGAGAAAAGGAAAGATATACCCATTTGAATGCAGAGTTCCAAAGAATAGCAAGGAGAGATAAGAAAGCCTTTCTTATCAGTGCAAAAAAATAGAAGAAAATAACAGAATGGGAAAGACTAGAGATCTCTTCAAAAAAATTAGAGATACCAAGGGAATTTTTCATGCAAAGATGAGCACAATAAAGGACGGAAATGGTATGGACCTAACAGAAGCAAGAAGATATTAAGAAGAGGTGGCAAGAATACACAGAAAAAACTATACAAAAAAGATCTTCATGACCCAGATAATCACAATGGTGTGATCACTCACCTAGAGCCAGACATCCTGGAATGTGAAGTCAAGTGGGACTTAGGAAACATCACTATGAACAAAGCTAGTGGAAGTGATGGAATTCTAGTGGAGCTGTTTCAAATCCTAAAAGATGATGCTGTGAAAGTGCTGCACTCAATATGCCAGCAAATTTGGAAAGCTCAGCAGTGGCCACAGGACTGGAAAAGGTCAGTTTTCATTCCAAACCCAAAGAAAGACAATGCCAAAGAATGCTCAAACTACCACACAATTGCACTCATCTCACACACTAGTAAAGTAATGCTCAAAGTTCTCCAAGCCAGGTATCAACAGTACGTGAACTGTGAACTTCCAGATGTTCAAGCTGGATTTAGAAAAAGCAGAGGAACCAGAGATCAAATTGCCAACATCTGTTGGATCATCAAAAAACAAGAGAGTTCCAGAAAAACATCTATTTCTGCTTTATTGACTATGCCAAAGCCTTTGACTGTGTGAATCTCAACAAACTGTGGAAAATTCTTCAAGAGATGGGCATACCAGACCAGCTGACCTGCCTCCTGAGAAATCTGTATGCAAGTCAAGAAGCAACAGTTAAAACTAGACATGGAACAGCAGACTGGTTCCAAATCGGGAAAGGAGTACGTCAAGACTGTATATTGTCACCCTGCTTATTTAACTTATATTCAGAGTACATCATGAGAAATGCTGAACTGGATGAAGCACAAATTGGGAATCAAGATTGTCGGGAGAAATATCAATAACCTCAGATATACAGGGGACACCACCCTTATGGCAGAAAGCAAAGAGGAACTAAAAGCCTCTTGATGAAAGTGAAAGAGGAGAGTGAAAAAGTTGGCTTAAAACTCAACTTTCAAAAAAAAAAAAAAAACTCAACTTTCAGAAAACTAAGATCACGGCATCTGGTCCCATCACTTCATGGCAAATAGACGGGGAAACAGTGAAAACAGTGAAAGTTTATTTTTTTGAGCTCCAAAATCATTGCAGATGATGACTGCAGCAGTAAAATTCAGACACTTGCTCCTTGGAAGAAAAGTTATGACCAACCTAGACAGCATATTAAAAAGCAGAGACATTACTTTGCCAACAAAGGTCCGTCTAGTCAAGGCTATGGTTTTTACAGTAGTCACGTATGGATGTGAGAATTGGACTATAAAGAAAGCTGAGCGCTGAAGAATTGATGCTTTTGAACTGTGGTGTTGGAGAAGACTCTTGAGAGTCCCTTGGACTGCAAGGAGATCCAACCAGTCCATACTAAAGGAAATTAGTCCTGAATATTCATTGGAAGGACTGATGCTGAAGCTGAAACTCCAATATTTTGGCCGCCTGATGGGAAGAACTGACTCATTTGAAAAGATCCTGATGCTGGGAAAGATTGAAGGTGGGAGGAGAAGGGGATGACAGAGGATGAGATGGTTGCATGATATCACTGACTCAATGGACATGAGTTTGAGTAAACTCTGGGAGTGAGTGATGGACAAGGAGGCCTGGCGTGCTGCAGTCCATGGAGTTGCAGAGTCGCACACGACTGAGGGATCAAACTGAACTGAACTAACTACCCAGAAGAACTTAAGTTTGGAGTTTTTCCCAAAAAAATCCTTGCTACTGAAGATAAATTTTATCTAAATGACCTATTTAATATTTAACACTGCAGGGCAAATATTAAATTACCAAACATGTCCTCTTATTATCTTGCAAATGAATTTCCTGTGTTTTGAAGCCCCAGGCCCCTGTTCCATTCCTTAGCTCAGGATGGCATATATACCTCATTCACTTTTCTTTCTCTGAACCTCTCATGTATGTGCAGTTCCAGTGTGTACAAAATTAAATCTGATCTTTTCCTGTTAATCTGTTTCTTGTCAATTAAATTTTTATGCCAGCCAGAAGAACCTAGAAGAGTAGAGAAGTTTTTTTGTCCCTCCTGATAAATGGTAGCAGAATATGTCATCCTAAAATAGGCCTTTTTGACATAAGGATTATTTTGAATTGATTATTATTAAAAGTGCAAATTCACAAGAGAATCTCTGAAAACAGTAGAATTTACTCTTTTTCAAATTTATTTATTTTAATTGGAGGCTAATTACTTTACAATATTGTAGTGGTTTTTGACATACACTGACATGAATCAGCCATGGGTGTACATGTGTTCCCCATCCTGAAACCCCTCCCACCTTTCTCCCCATCCCATCCCTCTGGGTCATCCCAGTGCACCAGCCCCGAGCACCCTGTCTCATTCATCAAACCTGGACTGGTGACCTGAAAACAGTAGAATTTACCCTTTTGCGAGGAAGATTTACATTTATAATGAAAGTCTCCATTTGTAGAAGTGTCTCCTTCACTGTACCAGGAAGAAAATGTGCACGTGCCTACTCAGTTGCTAAGTCTCTCTGACTCTGCGACCCCATGGACTGTAGCCCACCAGGTTCCTCTCCATGGAATTCTCCAAGCAAGAATATTGGAATGGGTAGTGATTTCCTTCTCCAAGGGATATTCCTGACCCAGGGATCAAACCGTGTCTCCTGTATTGCAGGCAGATTCTTGACCACTGAGCCATCTGGGAAACCCCACCAGAGAGAAAGGGTGATTCTGAATCTCTAGAAATTTATCTGTGGAGAAAGGAATGACTTAAATCTGCCTAACACCATTACCCTTGTTTTCTGTGCTTTCTTCATCACCTCCCATAACTGCCGCTCCCCCAACATCTTCTTCTGCCTGAAGATGGTATTTAAGGTGGTGACTTGGCCATTTCCAAGAGTTCTGGTTCTCTCCCAATACATGAGATATACATGCTAGTAAACTCTTGCTCAATTTTCTCTTGTTACTCTGCCTTTATTACAGGGGGGTTCTCAGCCATAGAATCTAGAAGGGTAGAGGGAAAATCCTTTTTCCTGCCCTATAATCTGTTTCTAAAGGCATGATACTTATCATAATCGTGAAAAATGAAATGTTTGAATGTAGGTATTGTTGTATTGTTCAGTGGACAAGTGTGTCCAACTTTGTTCCCCCATGGACTACAGCACACCAGGCTCCTCTGTTCTCCACTGTCTCCTGGAGTTTGCTCAAATTCATATTCACTGAGTCAGTGATGCGGGCACTAAAAGCAAAGTAATAAAAAAAGCAGCTGATTCATTGCAAGTGGTGAAATACTTACACTAATCTCTGAACCAGAGACTCTAGATCAGGGATGATTTTCTTCCCCAGGTAAGACAGCCAGATCTAGCACACAAAAATACAGGATGTTCAGTTAAATGTAAATTTTAGATCAATTTCTAAAATGTTGCATGGAACATGTTTATACTAAATAATAATGTCATTTGACTGAAATTGCTATTTAACTCAAAATGAGACATCTGGCGTTATCTGGAGACGTTTTTGGTTGCCACAAGCAGGTGTGTGGGGCTTGCCACTTGTCTCAAGAAGCTAGGGGTGCTGCTAAGCATCCTGGCACAGGACAGTTCTCCCAGCCAAGAATTATCCTCCCCAAATAGTGTTGAGGTAGAGAAACCCTCTTCTGGGCCAACAGGAGAATTAAAGGTGAAGATAGAGGACTAGATCAATTGTAGTGTGAGAATGGAGTATCACTGTAGAGGAGAAAAAAAATATTTATTTTTCCTTCTACCCTTCTAGGTTCTTGCTGGGGGCTCTTAACAACTGGAAAGTTTCCTTGTTTTTCCTTTGGCTGTGCCTCTCAGCTTATGGGATCTTAGTTACTTCCCTAGGGATTGAATCCATGCCCTCGGCAGTGGAAGCACCGAGTCCTAACACTAGGGAAGTCTTAACCAGTGGACCACCACAGAATTCCAAGGGGCTGTTAAGAAAAGATGGATTAATAAGAGAACAACAGAGACTTTCCTGGAGGTCCAGTGTTGAAGACTCCCAGCTTCCAGCGCAGGGGGCTCCAGGGCTCCACCCTTTCCTTTATAGATACAAATTTTCTTCACAAAAAGAAAACTTGTATCTTGCTTTTAAATCTTTTCCTGCATCTGCTGGTTCTCAATGGACTTTAGTTCACTAAAGTAATTCATTTGCCAAAGAAGGATAGTTAGGGGGAGCCTGTTCTGGTGTCCCTCATGGTGAAACATGGTCATAATGAGATCTGAAAGTGAAAGTCGCTCAGTTGTGTCTTTGCGACCCCATGGACTATACCGTCCATGGAATTCTCCAGGCCAGAACACTGGAGTGGGTAGCCTTTCCTGACTCCGGGGGATCTTCCCAACCCAGGGTTCGAACCCAGGTCTCCCACATTGCAGGTGGATTCTTTACCAGCTGAGCCACCAGGGAAGCCCACTGAAATATGAGAAACATAATTTTTTAAACCTGTTTAGAGTTTACGCTCTGGCAAACTGAGCCATAATTACAGGGGGGAAAAAAAAGTTCCATGAAACAACTTTCACACATGAATGTCTTCTATCAAGAAATAATGTTTGAGTCAGACACTGGCAGGCTTAAAATTAAAAGTGTCCATTTCATATGGCTTTTGCTGTTCTGTCTCTCAGTTGTGTCCAACTCTTTGTGACCTTGTGGACTGCAGGATGCCAGGCTTCGCCATCCTTCACTCTCTCCCAGAGTTTGCTCACACTCATGTCCACTGAGTCAGTGATGCCATCCAACCATCTCATCCTCTGTTGCCCCCTTTTCCTCTGGCTGTGGACAGATAGTGTCAACTCCAGCTGCCCAGCACCTTACTGTCTGTGAGGAAAAAGAGGTTCCTACAAGGTATAACCCAAAGGCTTGATCCTCATGAGAGTTCAGTAGAGCATACCTAGGGAGTGTGGTCCACACAACCTCAGAGTTTTCCTCTGAGATCTTGACTCATCACATTGTCTAAGGGCTCCCATAGGAGGCACTTGAGTAAAGGAATGTCATGATCAGAAGTTCCTTTATATAATAAAGCTATCACTTTGGCCACTGTGTGGAGACTGGATTTGAAGTAGCCAAGAGAGAAAGCAGCAAGACCAGAGAGGAGGATGTTGCATTAGGTCAACTGAGACATTATGGTTCCAAAAGCAGAAGAGCAGTAGTGGGATTGGAGAGAAAAGGAAGAACTCTGAAGGCCGCAGGGAGCCAGGTCAACAGACCAAAACTTACTTAACCTTTGTGTCCTTATAAATGCTCTGATTGACCCAAAACACAATATTTCCAGCCTGCCAGTCCTCAAATATCAAGAACCTGTTTTCATATCTTTGTTCTACATAAGGTCAAAGGGACTTCCCTGATGGTCCAGTGGCTAGGACTCGGTGCTCCTAATGCAAGAATCCTGAGTTCAATCCCTGGTCAGGGAACCAGAATCCACATGCCCCAATTAAGAGTTGGCATTCCACAACTAAAAAGAACCTGCATGCTGCAACTAAGACTCAGTGAGGCCAAATAAATGAATAAGCAAATAAGATCAGATGGGAACCCCAGAGTAATCAGTTTAAGACAAATGACAAAACATTTTCCTTATTCCGTAAATGACCTGCCAGCCTTATGAAGAAATCTCCACACTCCTAACCCATCATGCCCTATTTCTGTGTCGCTGCTCCTAACAACCTATAAAATTCACTCCTGCCCAAACATCCCTCAGGCAGAGTACTCCACTGCTTCTGAACCACTCTCCTCCTCCAATCCACAGATTGCTTTCCCTTAAACGAAAGGACATTATATTGAACGGTTTTATTTTTGTCATTTGATGGCTACTATCTCCTGGCACCAAACACAGTGCTTTCTGTTTTAGCCTGTGACGCTGACATCGGAACCCTGTAAACTACTATTTCTTTTCTCTCCATTGGCTTCCTGTTGGGTTCTCCCAATAGGGAAATCTCAAGGGAGACTACACGGCTAATGAGGGAGAAAGAGACTCCCTCATGCCTCCATGTTTGCTGAGCCTATCCGCGTTAAGCCCAGGACAGCGTTTCATTCTAGGAATAGCCATTGGTCCAGCTTCCTTCCACACTCCCTGAACCAACCTAATCACACCCTTCAGCGGTCCCAGGACCAGCTCTCTCTCTCCCAACTTGATGCAGCTCCTCTGCTGAGCTCCTGCAGCATTAGCAACAACCAGACAATGACCCGTCTTTGTGCCTGGGTCTCAAGAATTTCAGGGTCCTTCCCGAAAGTTCCTGAATTCTGATGATCCAAACCTGTGCTCTCTGTTCCTCCAGTCCAAGAGGTAGTGGCTGCCCCTGAACTCTCTCAGTTAGCTCAGGAATCCCTCTTTCCTTTTCCAACCCTCCAATACCCACTTAACTGATTCCTTATATTAAATCTTTTTTTTGAAGTAACTAGTGTGGTTGTCCTCACTGGAGCCCCCTGACTGACATAATAATCTAGAGATGTTTAGACACTAAATATAGCATGAATTCTTAGTCCGATATGAGATACACAGGAAATAGCATATCAAGGGTGACATGCAGTTTTGAAATTTGGTAGATTTTGATACCTTTCACAGCAATTCCAAACTCTAGGAGCAAGACTAGGGAAAGGTTAGGGAGAGATGATCTGTTCCAGTTTTTGCAAAATTGTAAATAAGGGACATAGGTTTAACTCATATAAGTTTGTTACATGGTTTTAGAACTTTGGAGTAAACTGTTGTAGAGATAAAGATTTTGAGAATTATTAGCATATCAATCAATAGTTTTTACTGTAAGAAATAAGAGAGTTTAGATACCTTGTTACAGTCTTTTTTTCTTGTCTACAACCTGTACAGATTCCTTGGTTGTATAGTTATATCTTAAGAGTACTGGAGTGGGTTGCCATTGCCTTCTCCGAAATAATACAAGGACATTTGTTTTTCATTTGAGCACCTTTTAATGTTAAGAACTGCTATCTAATTAGATAAGGACTTTTGCTAATCAGAATGTGTTTCTGACTTTCATGTATTCGATGAGCCCTGACATTTCTTTCTGTAATTCTCTCTTGTTTTGTAATATTCACTTAAAATTAAGCCCAGGATTCAGAAGTCAAATTGAAATTATACTTCTTGTTTTGTACTAACACTGGATCTTTACGTCAAGACTTAAAAAATCTTGTCAGATTTGAAATCACTTTTGAATTTGCCAGTAAATAGAGAAATTTATGATAATAGAGAAGGAAATGGGGTCAGCCAGCCCTGAAAATTTTAAAAAATCTGAGCATTGCAAGTGGGGATTTAAAATAGAGAACTTAATTGTTTAGCTCTTATGCAACGATTAATTCCATGGTGTGTTCTACTTCTGTGTCATTCTTCACCATGTATTTGCAGAATTAATTATAACATGCTTTAATGGAAACAAAAGAGTAAATACCATGCTTGCAACCCCATAGTCTTTGCAATGGTGACATTTTTGTTTCCTAATTTTTTTCAAATTTATTAAGAGACAAGCAAGTTTATTTTTGTTGCTGTTCAGTCGCCCAGTCATGTCTGACTCTCTGGATCCCATGGACTGCGGCACACCAGGGTCTCCTGTCCTTCACCATCTCCTGGAGCTTGCTCAAACTCATGTCCATTGAATCAATGATGCCATCCAACCATCTCATCCTCTGTCATCCCCTTCTCCTCCTACCTTCAATCTCTCCCAGCATCAGGGTCTTTTCTGATGAGTTGGCTCTTCACATCAGGTGGCCAAAATATTGGAGCTTCAGCTTCAGCATCAGTCCTTCCAATTCAAGGTTGATTTCCAAACTGACTAGTTTGATTTCCTTGCAGTCCAAGGGACTATCAAGAGTCCCTTTAACAAGAAACAAAAGAGTTTATTTTTATTTCTTGGTAAAAACAGGAAGTAAAACTTAGGAAGTAAATATATTACTAACAAATCTTATTACACTGATGGCTCTTTCAAGATACAGCTACCTACTTCTGCAAATTTTCCATTATTTCTACACTGACTCAAGAATCTGCTGGATGACTTAAATTGTAAGTGTCTTTCAATTTCGCTGTAAACCCAGTTTCACAGTATGAGACAAACACTTCAGGGTGTGAGTTTATTACTCTGACCCAGAATGAAGAATGCAGCCTACTGTACACTGTGACCTACAAGTTTATTTTATTCCTGGTGCTTTTCAGGGTTTAAAAAAAAAAAAAAGATGATTTATGTCTACTCCTTTATGAGGTCCTGTGAAATGGTCCTATGAGCCTATGAAATGCAGTCTCAAGCTGTTATGGGATTTTGTGTGTTTGGTTTCAATTTATAATAAAGTGTTTTTTGGGTATATACCCTTCAATCTTCTTCCTATAAATACGTATACACTATTTAGTTATTTGAGAAAAAATGAGATATTTTTGCATGATTTTTTTGCATCCTATGTTTGCCCTTCAACAGTACATAGTAACATCCTTCCATGTTATAAAATAGGCTTTAATATCATTTTTAGTGACTACCTAGCCATTCCTTGATATCAAAGATAACAGCTCTTATTTATTTATCACTTACCATGGGCTGAGCCCATCGCCGGTAGGCTTAACAAGCATGATTTCCTAGGACCCTCTGCCCTGGTGCTGCTTCCCCATGTTTACCAACTCACCATTCTCTTGGGGAGTCATCCCATCTGCAGCCTTGCCCCTCACCTTGTTAATCCCAATGATGATACTGGTTCTGGACACCTGTAACTTGCCTCATCCTAACCCTGAGTCATCCATGACTCTACAGGAAACCATCTTATTTGAGATACATGAAAACAAACACTGGAATCTGACCATATCTCTTCTTCTCTTGGAAAGATTCTGGTGTGCCTTGATTTGCCTTTCTATCAACAAGCCATGAAACAAGCAAACAAACAAAAGCAAAACAACCCCTCCAAATCATCCAGTGCGGTTAGAAGAGAGTAGAAAAATCCACCTACAATGCAGGAGACTCGGATTTGATCCCTGGGTTGGCAAGATCCCCAGGAGTAGAAAATGGCAATCCACTCCAGTATTCTTGCCTAGAAAATCCAATGGACAGAAAAGCCAGGCAGGCTACAGTCCATGGGGTCACAAAGAGTTAGACATGACTGAGCACACACACATACACACAGAGAAATGTATTTACTGCTTAGAGTGCCATCTGGTGCATTTTTTGCCAAGTGGCATAAACATCTCTGTTAGGAGCCATGGGAGCTACCCCTTGTGGCTCAGCTGGTAAAGAATCCGCCTGCAATGCGGGAGTCCTGGGTTTAATACCTGGGTTGGGAAGATCCCCTGGAGAAGGGAAAGGCTACCCACTCCAGTATTCTGGCCTGGAGAATTTCATGGACTGTATAGTCTATGGGGTCACAAAGAGTCGGACATGACTGAGCGACTTTCATTTTCTTTTTCATTCTAACAGTTTTCTAAGATGGATTGTGTATATTGTATCATCTTCCCTCTAAGAGTAGCCACTTTGACTAAACTCCAACTCTACATTTCAAGCTATGGTTTTCCTAGTAGTCATGTACGGATGTGAAAGTTGGACCATAAAGAAGGCTGGACACCAAAGAATTGCTGCTTTCAAACTGTGGTGCTGGAGAACACTCTTGAGAGTCCCTTGGATAGCAAGGAGGTCAAACCAGTCCATCCTAAAGGAAACCAACCTGAATGTTCATTGGAAGGACTGATGCTGAAGCTGAGACTCCAGTACTGGCCACCTGATGTATAAAGCCAACTCATTGGAAAAGACACCGATGCTGGGAAAGGCTGAGGACAAGAGAAAGGGGCAATAGAAGATGAGATGATTGGATCACATCATCGACTCAAGGGACATGAATTTGAGCAAACTCAGGGAGACAGTGAAGGACCGGGAAGCCTGACATGCTGCAGTCCGTGGGGTCACAAAGAGTCGGACACGACTGAGCAACTGAACAACATTTCAAGTTAATTAAATATCACATAAAACTCTATTAATTTAAAGAATGATGGACTGATAGAGTGAGAAGAGCCTTAGAAGTCATCTTTTCCTTTACTACTTAATTTTAAATGCCTTTTTTTTTTTTTTTTTTTGGCTACTTCACACAGCATGCAGGATCTTAATTCCCCAACCAGGGACTGAACCTGGCCCCATCAGTGGAATCACCAAGTCCTAACCACTGGACCCCAGGGAAGTCCTGCCAAACCATCTTGAATACAGTGGCCAGATGCCCTTTCAAACTGGCTTTTCATAAAGGGGTGTTTAGTGAAAGACATGTGTTTCTTCTATAACTTTTAAAAGTTTTATTATTATAAAAGTAATAGGTGTTCTTTGCAGAAATATTGAAAAAATAGAAAAACCATACAATTAGAAAAACTGCAAAAAATGAAGAAGCTTAAAATCACTTATGAATCCATCCCCCATCACCCAAGAGCTTCCCAGAATTCAAGTCATTTTCTAGGCACTGACATAATGCTAGAGTAAGTTATTTCTATTGCGACAGCTTCCCTGCTGCTGCTGCTAAGTCACTTCAGTCGTGTCCGACTCTGTGTGACCCCATAGACGGCAGCCCACCAAGCTCCGCTGTCCCTGGGATTCTCCAAGCAAGAACACTGGAGTGGGTTGCCATTTCCTTCTCCAATGCATGAAAGCGAAAAGTGAAAGTGAAGTCGCTCAGTCGTGTCCGACTCTTAGCGACCCCATGGACTGCAGCCTACCAGGCTCCTCCGTCCATGGGATTTTTCAGGCAAGAGTACTGGAGTGGGGTGCCATCGCCTTCTCCGAACAACTTCCTTAGGCTAAGTCAATATCGATCTTAATCAAGTTAAATCAGATTTTAATTAAGTATCTGCTGACAGATGCATTTGTCTCCTTAGTCTAGCCTGCATTGCAAGTATATCTTTTTAGCTTTGATATAGGGATTCCCTGGTGACTCAGACGGTAAAGCATCTGTCTGCAATGTGGGAGACATGGGTTCAATCTCTCGGTAAGAAAGATCCCCTGGAGAAGGAAATGGCAACCCACTCCAGTATTCTTGCCTGCAAAGTTCCATGGACAGAGGAGCCTGGTAGGCTACAGTCTAAGGGGTCGAAAAGAGTCAAATACAACTGAGCAATTTCACTTTCACTTTTGTCAAGGCTGAAAGAGTATCCAAATGCTTCCAGGTAGAACACGTCACTTTCCAGAAAAGTAAGCTTGGCTATTTGCATACTAAATAGCCCGTAAGTACATAGACAGACTGTACCCCCTGCCCCTGCCCCATAAACACACTTTTGTTGTTGTTCGGTTTCTTAGTCATGTCTCTTTGTGACCTCATGGACTGCCACACACCAGGCTTCTCTGTCCTTACTATCTCCTAGAGTTTGCTCAAACTCATGTCCATTGAGTCAATGATACCATCCAACCATCTCATCCTCTGTCATCCCCTTCTGCTCCGCCCTCAATTTTCCCCAGCATCAGGGTCTTTTCCAATGAGGTGGCTCTTCGCATCAGGTGGCCAAAGTATTGGAGCTTCCACTTCAGCATTATTCCTTCTGAGGAATGTTCAGGGTTGATTTCCTTTAGGATTGACTGGTTTGATCCTATTTTGTGGCTAAAGAACTTGCAGGATGGCTCAGAAAAGTCTCTCCATCTGACTCTGCCTATCTGACTGACCTGCTAACCAGGGACTCATTTTTCACCACGAACTGTAATGGTGACTAGTTTTTGAGTGCCCACAGGGTGCTGATCACTGTGCTAAGTACTTACTATAATAGCTCAGTGCGTAGCTATAAACTCCCTTTGAAGTAAATTATTATCCCTATTTTATAGATGAGTAAACTAACATTCAGAGAAGTTAATCCACTGGCTCAAAGGTCACACAGCTGCAAAGTGGCAGTACTAAGATTTAAACCCATGTCTGACTCCAAAGCACTTTCTCTCTTAATCATTGCCGTAAATGACCTTGCCTTTGGCAGATATGGCCTGTGTTCATGGTTCTAATGATCCAAGTTCAGAGGAAAACGCTGAACCAAGAGTAAAAAGTCTCACACTCAAAACTTAACTCAAAATTGAATAGTCTGGGGTCAGTAATTACCGTGAGGTAGATTTCCATTGAATTATTTTATTTGGTAAGATAGTTCCTCTCTCCCTGCATTATTGATCCCATCCTTTAAGACCTTGCTGTCTTCACTGAATGCATGCTAAGTTGCTTCAGTCGTGTCTGACTCTTTGCAACCCCATGGACTATAGCCCGCCAGGCTCTTCTGTCCATGGGATTATCCAGGCAGGAATACTAGAGTGGGTTGCTGCTCTCCTCCAGGGGATCTTCCTGACTCAGGGATCAAACCCACATCTCTTGAGTCTTCTGGCAGGCAGGTCCTTTACCAGTAGCACCACCTGGGAAGCCCAAGAAGTAATAAAGCTGTCTTCATTACTTCTTTTCATATTGCACAGTCTTCTTTCTGCCTTTTGATACCTGGTCTTTCCCTTTGCTTCCCTGACTGGACGAAGAAGCTATCAGTGCTAGGCTCTGGGGACTCCCTGACTACCAGTCTAGTCCTTGCCTTCCTTTGGGGTAACTGGTGCACAGTTGCCTTCCCATTTCTTTCCCAACACTTTCTTTTCACTTTCCTATAACCTGGTTGATATGCTACCCCTCTTCTGAAAGCATACTCTTTACGACCAGTAACTTGTAAATGGGAAAATCCAATTGCCTTCCTTCAGACTTTGTTCTTGCCATCCCTGCCGCATTTGGCCCTGTCCACCTCCCCTTACTTAATGAGATCTTCTGCTCCCTGCGGTTCAGAATGCCAGCTTTCATCATGGCTGTATCACTCCATTTTCTCACCAGGAAAATAAAGGTGATGATATGACCTACTTTGTTGAGTTGTGTGGATCAAGTGAGAGGATGTAAGCAAATGGGCCAGGAAAAGTCAGCAGTTTTACAACATTTCCCACACTCAGTTATAACTGGCTCTCTTCTAAGATTGCCCTTTTCTGGCTCCTCTTCCTTCTTCAGCCTAGCACACATGGACATCCATGATGTGCAGGCCTTTCCCATTAAGCCTTTAGGCTTTCATTCATTTTCTGATCACCATTCAGCAACTAATATCCAAATCTATACCTTAAGGTCTCAGGATTGCTAGGCATTTCCACTTGGCTGCTCTGTGTTTGGAGAAGCCAGTGGCAACCCACTCCAGTACTCTTGCCTGGAAAATGCCATGGGCAGAGGAGCCTGGTAGGCTGCAGTCCATGGGGTTGCACAAAGTCGGACACGACTGAAGCGATGCAGCAGCAGCAGCAGCAGCAGCAGCAGCTCTGCATTCATTGCCAACACATCACCATCTCACAGAGCCTATATAATTGCTTGATTTTTTTTCCTAGCAAAAACAGTGTGAAAATTAATAAAGGGAAACTCATGAAAATAGATTTGGGGACCAGCAGGGGGAGCCCTCACACATTTACCACTTGCCATCAATACAGATTCCAACAAAAAGAGATGTACCTTGCACCTCTGGCAGGAAGTGACTACTTCACTACCACCAACAGGAGGAAGATTTTCTTCTTACCTAGTAACAGCTCCACTAATGAGAGACTGCCACAACTCAGCCAATGAAAAGCTACTAGACTTTGACCTGCCAGTTTCCTCCAAAGGACTCATTTTTACAACAGGCTTTCCCAATGTCCTAGTCTCCTCTATAAAAGTATAGCTTCCTCGCCTTTCCTGTTCCCAAATAGATCCATCTGTGGTAATAAATAAATAAATAAATGGCTATTTTATTGCTTTAAGTTAACAACAGCACCACTGTTTTGTAGTCCAGACTCTAAAACCTCCTTCCATCCCTTCCTGCCTTACACAGGAAGAAGCTAAATATGGTTTTATTTAGTCTTCCTAAGAATTCTACTATATTTACCCATCAATAAACTGAGGCTTAGATAAATCAACTGGTTTTTAATTTTTTAATTTATTTATTTATATTTTTTGGTCATGCTACCACACAGCATGTAGGATCTCAGTTTCCCCAGTCAGGGATCAAACCTCCAGTCCTTGCAGTGGAAGCACAGTCTTAGCCACTGGACCATCATGGAAGTCCCTTAACCAACTCGCTTTTGATGTAAAATTTGTCCGACTAAAGGCATCCATGTTTTGTCCTCGACTATCTTGCCACTTCACACCCAATTTCACAAATTCATTTATCTTCCATCATGCAGAAAAGATATCCACTTGCGTCTATATGGGACTTGAGTTCCACTTTATTTCTGACCCTTACTCTCGTGTGCTTTGCAGATTTTCAGTCTTCTCACCTCCACTCCTTTCTGTGTACCCTTTCTAGAAACACAATCCTTCACCTTTTGGCCTCACATACAGCCTTTTAGTTTCACAGGTTTAAGAGAACCAACCAATTAAATCATGCCTGGGAAAGTAATGTACAATCAGTAAAAGTAAAATCTAACACTGGCTAGTGGTGAGCTAACCATGTTTCCTGACCGTAATGGAACAGATTCAAGACTAAACTTGTGGTGCAGTCTACAGTGACCTTGACAAGTCATTGCTGCTTTCAAGACCTCAGTTTCCTCCTCTGTGAAGCAAGGAAGTTGGGCTAGATGATATCTGTGGTAACTTCGGATTCTCAAACTTGAAAATTCTGCTTGCTCAAGAAAATATACTGTATTTTCCACCTCAAAAAAAAATGATAACAAAATCTTTATGATTTAAAAAAAATGACGAAGTCAAAGACAGGGAATAAATATAACCTCTTAGCGATTAGTCTGCCCTCCTTTTTGCAGGGCAGACTGTGTTTGTATCTATTTGAGTCTAAAAACATAACGCATTACGACAGAGTGACCTATGATGACAAAGTCTGACATTTATTCAGAGTAACTGAATAAGTGAGTGCATAACGTGAGAGTCACGAGTATTTCGTGCTCTGGGGTAGAAGAATCCTGTAGTTCCTAGGAGACTTGTGTGAAACTACGCGGTTTCATTCAAGGTCTATTTTGTATCAAATACCTACTTCTATGGGAAATATGTTGCTAGAGATGAATTGGGTACCCATAAATGTGACTCAATATGACTATATTTAAAGACAAGACTTTTAGGGAGTGATTAAGGACATGAGGGAGTGTCCCAAGACATTTAGGGAGTGATTAAATGACATGAGTTTGGGTAAACCCCGGGAGTTGGTGATGGACAGGGAGACCTGGTGTGCTGCAGTCCATGGGGTCAACAAAGAGTCGGACACAACTGAGCAAGTGAACTGAACTGAACTGAACTGAAGGTTAAATAAGGGCTTTCCTGATGGCTCAGATGGTAAATGCAGGAGACCTGGGTTACCCACCCTAATATTCTTGCCTGGAGAATTCCATGGACAGAGGAAGCTGGCAGGCTACAGCCCATGGAGTCTCAAAGAGTTGGACAGAACTGAGTAACTAACACTTTCACTTTCTTTTCAAGATTAAATAGTCAGAAGGGTAGAGTCCTAACCCTGAAGAATTTGTGGCCTTATAATAAGATGAAAAGAGAGAGAGATCTGTTTCTCCCCTGGGCCTCCATGTGAGGACACAGAGAGAAGGTTGGTGTCTACAAGACAGGAAGAGAGCTCTCACCAGAAACGCAGTTGGCCAGCACCTTAATAGGGACTTGCCAGTGTTCAGAAACATGAGAAAAATTCTGTAGTTTAAGCCACCCTGTCTATGGCCTTTTGTTGCAGCAGCCTGAGCAGACAAAGACATTAGCATGTATCTACATTATGAGACTAAGGTTAAGCCCAGTTGCACAGGTATCTTTAGAGATCTGCTATTTTTACTATTTGTCTTTGGAAAAGGTCATGTCTTTGCTCACACAGCAATAGATTAAGAGTTGTATTTTAGGAAGCTTTTATTCTCTCCAATGAAAACTTCAGTTGGGCACATTTTTCTATAAACAGAAGATATTCTTCTTGCATTGCCCAGACATTTTAAATTTAAATAACAAATACAATGCTATCTTGTGTGCTTTTCTGCTTGAATCTATGAATAGCTGTTAAATAATAGTCAAAGCTTGCCACAGAAGGATTTCTATTACATGAAGCAGCCCCAGGGGAGATGCCACTGTCACAGGACACATTGTGACAGTAAGGGTAGGGGGTCAGGTGCTCTTCTATTAACACCACCTCTCTCCTGCTCTCCCTCTACCTGTCTGTCCCTCCAAACACATCCTTTATGTCTGTATGTAAGTCAGCCTGCAAACAAAGGTCTTTAGAAAAAAGTCTATTGCTCCAAACACTACTACTATTTATCCACATTTATCAACATATTATGTACAGAAATCCAAGGGATTAAATAATACCAGTTGAAGAGAGAATTTACATTTTCATCAAATGTCTGGATGTCAAAATGTTAAATTGTAGTAAGCCTTCTATCTGTAAAGCTCATTGTAGTTTCCAAAATATTCTCATATTTATCAGTTTCATAACTATATTAAGAGCTTCACAGCTACCTTTGTAATGTGGCCATCATTCCCATGTTCTGCAGAAAAATTTAGGCTCAGAAAAATTAGGGCAGTTTGTAGGAGAAGACAAGTTTCCAGGAATTCTGAAACCTCATTGAGTATCCAGTATACTGGATATGAGAACATAATGGGCATAGAATTCTCTGAAGCCTAAGTAACTAACAGGAAGAAAGCACCAAAATAAATCCCAGGAGTGGAAAAAGCCAAACATGCCTGCAGTTTCCATTTTTGAAGCAGTTGTTTCCTGCGTTTACTGACACAGGCTAGTTGCCATAGTTATGATATATTTCCTCAATGAGGTTTGAAGGGAAAATAGGTTATTCAGAGCTTGGGTGGTGGTGTGTGTTCTCAGTCCTGCCAAGGCTTTGAGACCCCATGGACTGTAGCCTGCCAGGCTCCTCTGTCCATGCAATTTTCCAGGCAAGTATACTGGAGTGGCTTGCTATTTCCTAATCCAGGGGATCTTCCTGACCTAGGGATCGAATCTGTGTCTCCTGTGTCTCATGCATCAGTAGGCAGATTCTTTACCCCTGAGCCACCTGGGATTTTCCAGTGGTCATGTATGGATGTGAGAGTTGGACTGTGAAGAAAGGTGAGCGCTGAAGAATTGATGCTTTTGAACTGTGGTGTTGGAGAAGACTCTTGAGAGTGCCTTGGACTGCAAGGAAATCCAACCAGTCCATCCTAAAGGAGACCAGTCCTGGGTGTTCATTGGAAGGACTGATGCTAAAGCTGAAACCCCAATACTTTGGCCACCTCATGCGAAGAGTTGACTCATTGGAAAAGACTCTGATGCTGGGAGGGATTGGGGGCAGGAGGAGAAGGGGACGACAGAGGATGAGATGGCTGGATGGTATCACCGACTCAATGGACGTGAGTTTGAGTGAACTCCGGGAGTTGGTGATGGACAGGGAGGCTTGATGTGCTGTGATTCATGGGGTCACAAAGAGTTGGACATGACTGAGTGACTGAACTGAACTGAACTGAGCCACCTGGGAAGTCCCTATTCAGATAATAACAAGCCCCTTATTATTAATAACTCCTTGATGTCACAGATCATTGGTTTGCAAACTTTTCAGTCTCTGGACTCTATACAATCTTCTTCTTTTTCATTTCTTTTTTATTGAAGTATAGTTGATTTACAATGTTGTGTTAGTTTTAAGTGTACATCTATATAGTCTTAAAACAAGTTTCAAAATTATTGAGGACTCTAGAGAGCTTTTATTTATGTGAGTTACATCTATTCATTTTTTACTATACTGCTGCTGCTGCTAAGTCGCTTCAGTCGTGTCCGACTCTGTGCGATCCCAGAGACAGCAGCCCACCAGGCTCCCCCGTCCCTGGGATTCTCCAAGCAAGAACACTGGAGTGGGTTGCCATTTCCTTCTCCAAAGCATGAAAGTAAAAAAGTGAAAGTGAAGTTGCTCAGTCCTGTCCGACTCTTAGTGACCCCATGGACTGAAGCCCGCCAGGCTCCTCCATCCATGGAATTTTCCAGGCAAGAGTACTGGAGTGGGTTGCCATTGCCTTCTCCTTTTACTACACTAGAAAATAATATAGACACATTTAAAATATTTATCAATGTAATAAAAATAATAAACTGATCCCATGTTAAACCAAACAACTCACTTTCATTACAATATAATGGTATTTTCACCAAACATAATGCAAATTAGTAAGAAAACTGGCCCTATTTTATATTATTACAAATCTCTTTCAGCATCTGGCTTCATAGGACATGACTGGATTCTACATCTGTGTCTGCACTCTAGCTGTGGAGACAGCATCCATGCAGCTCTGGAAAACTTTACTACAAACTCATGAGAGATTGAGGACAAAAATGTCAAATCATGGATTTATGTTTTCATGAAAACAGTTTTGACCTTGCTGAAGAGACTGGATAGTTTTGACTGTCTGAAAAGATTTCAAGGGTCACTTCCATATTTTGAGAACCATTGGTATAAACAACTGCAAACCCAAGAGTTTTAAGAACAAATGTTCTAAAAAATATAATAATTTCTAAAGCACATGCTTTTAAACACACAATCTATGAGATGAGTTTTTCTTCCAGTAGAATGAGTTGGTCATTTTCATTCACTTTTCCCCTTTGATTTTAAAGATAATCCAGAATCAGGAAATTTTAAATCTGTGAAACAAAGAACAAGAATCCCAGTTCATCTGGTCTCAGGAAGGACCCCCAGTAAAGAAAGTTAAAGTTGCTCAGTCATGACCGACTCTTCACGGACACAGAACTCCTCTATCTGTGGAATTCTCCACTCAAGCATACCGGACTGGATTGCCATTCTCTTCTCCAGGGAATCTTTCCCACCCAGGAATCAAATCCAGGTCTTTTGCACTGCAGGCAGTTTCTTTATCATCTGAGCCACCAGAGAAGCATTCCAAGGACCACCATTTTATGTGCACACACCAAACAATTTGGGGAATGCACAAATGCAATTTCAATTTCTTAATCAATTTAAACTCAACCCTGCCCACTTTCTCTTTGCACTATTTGTTGCTGTTCAGACTCTAAGTTGTGTCCAACCCTTTGAGAACCCATGGATGGCACCACACCAGGCTCCTCTGTCCTTCACTATCTCCCTGAGTTTGCTCAAATTCATGTCCATTGAGTCAGTGATGCTATCTAACCATCTCATCCTCTGCTGCCTCTTTTTCCTCTTGCCTTCAATCTTTCCCAGCATCAAGGTCTTTTCCAATGAGTCAGCTATTTGCATCAGGTGGCCAAAGTATTGGCGCTTCAGCTTTAGCATCAGTCCTTCCAAAGAATATTCAGGGTTGATCTCCTTTAGGATTGATTGGTTTGATCTCCTTGCTGTCCAAGGGACTCTCCAAAGTCTTTTCCAGCACCACACTTTGAAAGCATCAATTCGGGCCCAGGTTTTTTTACTGTCCAGTTCTCACATCCTTACATGACTACTGGAAAAACCATAGCTTTGACCATACAGACCTTTGGGGGGAAAAGTGATGTGTCTTTTTTTTTTTTTAATATGTTGTCTAGGTTTGTCCCATAGCTTTATTTCCAAGGTGCAAGTGTTGTCAGTTTCAGCAAATACGATGCTATTAGGATGTTGACTGATGGGGAGAACAAAGACTACTCCAAACTTGTGGACTTTTGGGTGCCCCAAGGAGGGCTGGCCAGCCGCCAGGCGAAGGCCAATCAGAGGCAAGAAGTTGCCTCTTTGTCTTAAACACCAACACCCTGTGCTCATCCAACTTCTCTGAACAGACTTATCGCTGATGTTGTGGAACACGAGAAAAAAAACTCCCTACTACTCATCCAGTGAGAACGGTATTACTGTTTTGCCACTTATTACAGTTGGGAAATACTCAAATGCAGCATTACTTAATAAAGCAATTTAGAGTTGCATTCCAGTTTCTATATGTACCATCAACTAAGCAAATGACAGAGGAGACACTATCCCTTAATTCATTTTGTGAAATAGTATGACCTTCCTTTCTCCCTCCCTTCTTTATTCCTACCTTTAGATTTTTCTCAAACATTTGTTATGTAACTATTACAAATGAGGCACAGTGATAAATTATTGTTGTTTTAGTCCTTAAGTTGTGTCCAACTCTTTTGAGACCCCATGGACTGTAGATCATCAGGCTCCTCTGTCTATGGGATTTCCCAGGCAAGAATACTGGAGTGGGTTGCCACTTCCTTCCCCAGGGGATCTTCCTGATCCAGGAATCAAACCCTTATCCCCTTCATTGGCAGGTTGATTCTTTACCACTGAGCCACCAGGGAAGCCCACTGTGACAGATAAAACATTATTATTTTTCTGATTACAATACTGTTTATTTTTATTTCTTTTCCCTGAATAAGACAAAATCATGTCCTTTACAGGAAATTTAAATTATAGCAATGTGTAAAGAAGGCAATTAAAATTGCCCATAACTAATCTCTAGGGGGTAATTTTAATAAATTATCTTATGTGTTTTCCCTCTGTTTTTACCTACTTGAGATTATATATATATATGCAGTTTTGTACCATTCTTATTTATTTAACATTGTATTGTAAGCAGTTTCATAATAAACATAACTTTAAAATCCAAAGTTGGTGATAAATATCTCAGTGGAAAAAAATCTTACTCATTTCCAATTTCCTTAGGATAAATTGCTTCCCGGAAGTGGAATTACTTTGGGCAAAGAGATGTGTGTATTTTATAGCTTCTGTTAAATAAATTAACGCACTGATAAATTCCATCCCTGGGAGAATATCCAAATTGCACCACCAGATAAGGGGCTCATTTTATTGCATCCTCACTAGCATTGAGGTCAACTTTTTTATACACAATCTTTGTTAATATAATGGATAAAGGTGAAAAATCCTATCTTTTAAAGAGATTAATATTGAAATAGAATCTCTACAAGTGGAAGAAAAATTACAGAACACTTTAAAATTCTCTAAGATAAAAGTTGTAGGGCATCCCTGATGGGTTAGTGGTAAAGAATACACCTGTCAATGCAGGAGACACGGATTCAATCCCTGGTCCAAGAAGATCCCATATCCTCAAAGCAATTAAGCCCAGCTCTTGAGCCTGTGTTCTAGAGCCCATGCTCTGCAACAAGAGAAGCCACCGAAATGAAAAGCCCAAATATGGCAACTGAGTAGCCCCCAGTTGCCACCAGAGAAGAACCTGTGCAGCAACACAGCCCAGAACAGCCAAAATAAAATTAATTAATTTTAAAAAGTTGTATAAATACTTGTGCCCACCTTATTATTGTTATTATCATTATCATTATTTATTATTATTTTTTTAGGCCCCACTGTGCAGTGTGAGGGATCTTACTTCCCCAACCAGGGATCAAATCTGTGCCCCCTGCATGAAAAGCATGGAGTCCTAACCACTAGACCACCACAGAAGTATCTGTGCCTACTTTTCATAATTCAGTTAATGAAAGGGAAGCAGAGTTTGGATCAACCCAATGGCACTGTGTCAGAGCTCTCGTAGATAAAACTGAAACCAACTCTGGTTAACTTAAGCAGAAGGGAAATGTCTTGGAAGGCCATTACATCGAACACCAAAGAGACAGGAAGGTTGGAAACGCAGGCTCATCACACAGGCAGGGCCGCTGGGTAGCTGGCAGGAGAACAGGCAACACCGCCCAAACAGCCTGTGGAGGACACCACCGACACTGCTACTGGGCCGCCCCGCTTCTCACCTCTGGCACTGCTATTTATGGGCACCAAAAGCCACTTTACAGAGCCTGGTGTTATTTCAAAAATGTCCTTTGACTCAGATTCCAGATTCAGAGACATGGATAAAGTAGGTCGCGTGACAGTACCTAAGCTGGTACGGGGAGGAGACCATGAGTATGGCCATTTTGGCTTTTATGAGAGTTTGGGATTCTAGGCAACAAGACCATGATCAATGACTACTGTAAATATTTATGTGGGATTCTTTGTTTCAGAGTATTAATATTTTTTAGAAATCTTGAATAATTTTTTAAATAGCCAATGAATTTTAGATTGTCTAGTAGGTCATGGGGCTTCCCTGGTGGCTTAGATGGTAAATAATTCACCCTCAATGTGGGAGACTTGGGTTCAATCCCTGGGCTGGGAAGATCCCCTGGAGAAGGGCATGGTGACCCACTTGAATTCTTGCCTGGAGAATCCCCGTGGACAGAAAAGCCTGGAGGGCTATAGCCTACAGGTTGGGTCCCAAAGAGTTGGACGTGACTGGGCGTCATGAGATTATCTAGTTGAGGACTACACACTCAACTGTCTACCATATCCTCATGGTCAGTGAGGTGGGGTACAAAGGAATGGTGGGAGTGTGGGAAATTGAAGCGCATATTCCATTCCAGATGATGGCTGCTAGAACCCACCATAATCCAAAAATTGCAAGTTCTTCCAACTTTCTAGCACATGCCCAAAGTCTGAATTTTTATAAAGTTTCCTGATTTTACTTATTTATTTTCTTAATTTTTGGCTGCACCCCACAGCCTGTGAGGCCTTAGTTTCCAAACCAAGGATGGAGCTGTGCCCACTGTTTTGGAAGGCAGAGTCTTAACTACTGGACCATCAAGGAAATCCCCAAATTTCCTGATTTTAAAATTTAGACTCAAATTTAAAATTTGAAAGCAAAAAACCCCCCCTTAACTTCTCCCCCCAACCCCAATGACATCATTGCTTCTTAAAAATCAAGGGTGCCTGTAATAGATCTCTCCATTTCAAAACCCAGCACAGGTGTGTGTGTCCAGTCTCTTAGTCATGTCTCTTTAAGGACCCCAGGTTCCTCTGTCCAAGGGATTTCCCAGGCAAGAATATTGCAGTGGGTTGCCATTTCCTTCTCCAGGGGATCTTCCTGACCAAGGAATGGAACTGGCGTCTCCTGCGTCTAATGCACTAAAGGCAGATTCTTTACCCGCTGAGCCACCAGAGAAGGCCTCTAGGTAGGTAACCTGGGACAAATTACCTTGCTTCTTTGTATCTCAGTCATGGGAAAAATAGCAGTAACTTTTCTAAGGCTGTGGAGAGGATGACGTATGATTTCACGTCAAGAGTGCCCAGCTCAATGCCAAGGCCATACTAAAAACACTACACATGTTAATATAATATCCAGCATATATAATAGCTTTCATTACCGGAGGACAGGGAGTGGGCAGAAAGGAAGAGGACTAAAGTGTTTCATGGTGGTGGTGGGTAATGGATAAATCTCAAGATGGAATTCCTAACAGGAGGTCTAATGAGATTTTCCATCAAAACCCTTTCCTTCCTCTGACTCCAATGCGAGTGTGTGTGCGCGCTCAGTCGTGTCTGACTCTCTGCAACCTCATGGATTGCAGCCCGCCAGGCTCTTCTGTCCATAGGATTTTCCAGGCAAGAATACTGGACTGGGTTGCCATTTCCTCCCCCAGGGGATCTTCCTAAGCCAGGGAAGGAACCCCAGACTCCTGTGTCTCCTGCATTGGCAGGCGGATTCTTTACCACTGCGCCACGAGTTCACGCTCAAATCCTGCTGTATCACCACACGTGTACACTTAAAAGGCACCTACTCTGGTCCACCTGGGTGACACTGATGGCGGAGCAAAATGAGAATTCCGGGCGAGGAAGGGAGGGGCAGAGTTTCAGGAGAGAAAGTGCGCTCCATCGTTTCACACTCCCTCTAGGCCGAAAGCAGAGACCCGCTTCCAACCGCGAGCTCTCTCTGGGACCACTGGAGGCCGCCGCCGCCGCCGCCGGGGAGAGGGAGGGGGGCGGAGGCAGAGGCGGAGGCGGCACCCAGGGGCCCGAGCAGAGGCGGCCAGGACTATCGCAGGGGCAGTTTATTTTCTTGCCGCGGCGGTAGCAGGGACGGCTGCTGCAGGCTCGGTTTCGCCAGGCCTGCGCGTCGGGGTTTGAGGAGCCACGGCGGCGAAGAGAAGCAGGGGAGGAGCGCACCGAGACCCAACAAGTGAAAGCGGCAAAGCACCACCAGTCCGCAGAGCAGAGGAGGAGGGTCGCCGAAGCCAGGGAGCGGGCGCCTGCTCCCTGGGCGCGCTATCACCCGGCGGCACTGCCTTCTAGCAAAAGCCACCGCGGCCCGGGCTGCAGCGGCCAGACGGATGCCCAGGCCACACGGCAGGCGTGGAGAGAGCCGCTGCAGTCGCCGTGCCACGCGGGCTCCGGACATCAGAGGCTGCTGGTGAGTGGGCGCGCGCGCCCGCGGGTGAGCGCGCACCGGCACAGATGCGTGTGCACGCCGGGCGCGTGTGCCACCGGCCTGGCGCGCACTCGCCCCTCTTCCGCTAGCGGCGTCCTGTCCCGGGCTTGCTCCGCGGGAGGAAAATGCGCTTTGCCAGCCGCTCACTTCCTTCCTGCCAGCCCTGCGATCGCCTGTCTCCGCCTGTGTTGCCTCTGTCCGCCCCCCGGCGGGCTCCCAGGGGTTAGTTTCACCTTGATGGGGAAAGCAGGAAGCTGTGACTCCTGGGGGGCAGGGCGGGACCCTGGCGGTGATCCATGTACCCGCGTGTGTTTCTGGTATAGACTTGGGGTGCTGCCTCGGAGACGGTTCAGAGAGCCCACCGCACTGTCTTTGGGGGTGCGTGGTGTGGGGAAGGAAGGGGCGAGGTTGGAAAAACAGGCGTCCCGGAGGGACGTGTGGCAGGTCTTTGTATCTGATGCTTACTGTTATGCCCTTGACGAGCCACTCTTAAGGCTTTTTTTTTTTTTTTTTTCTCACCTGAATAACGTATAAGCCTTAACTGAAAGCCTTAATGAAATGCACAAAGTGGCATGTCACTAAAACATAATTTTCCAGAACTTTCTGAGACAACCCCACACCGCTGATAGTCAAAAGCCTAAGGTGTTGTAATTACAGACATTCAGAAATAAAGAAATAAACAAGTAATTCAGGAAGCAGAACCTGATGGGGAGGATTGAAGGAAATCTTAAGTGCTTGAGTGGCATGGGGGTGGCTTTATGGAAATCAGTGTTTGGTAGTAAGTAAAACAGAAATCTAAGAGAGCTCCGGAGAACACACTGCGTTCCAAACATCCTGCTAGCCACTGAGAATAAAATGAAGTCCTGGGTTTTAAGGCGTTTCCGACTTTATAATGGATAATCATCAGGATGCTGATCTATGATTTCATGATTCAAGGCCCTGTCAAGGTCAGTATGGCAGATTCGTTTCAGCAGTTCCGTTACACCTGAATGTTTGATTTTCTGTTTCGAGTTTAGGGGAGTAGTTTTCTATGGTGGTTTTATATAGAGATGAAGCCTGTTTTCTGTTTTTCCAAACCTTGTTTTAGTTGGCAGTCTTTGTGGGATGGATGCTAACTTGAACTTCAAAGATGTTCTCTGTGACTCTGTTATAGTGGGCATTATGTAGCTTCTCTGTAAAGACCTATGTTTCCATTTAATACTGAGTCAGTGCCTTTGAGAATTAGGTTCCTCTTTACGATGTACTCCATTACATCTTTTTCATTCAGAAACTTGAGATGTTATTGGAATCCCCCTGGAAAATGAACTGGCTGCTTGTTTTCTGTTCAAGCATATATACAGCAATTTGCTTGCCTCTTGGGAATCTGCTCTTGAATATACTATTTTAACTGTAATTTATGTATCAGCTGGTTCTTGGGAATTTTAGGAAGAAACTTGTTTTCTTACACTCTTTTGTCAAGGAAGCACCATTTAAATCAGCAGGTAAAGAGTCCTACTGCTTTATCCACTGTGGTCTTCAGGGTCAGTTTCTTGCCTACTTTCATCCTGTTTCATAAGCCTCATTCCCAGTGAGAGGCTTGGAGGGAGAAATGGGAGCATCGTGGTCCCCAGGATGGAGGGGACCTCAGTAAAGAGACTTGTTCCTGGAGAGGAGACTGTTTCTGGGATTGGCTTCTGAGAAGGACTGATAAAAATAGTTAAAGAATTGTTAGCAATAGTTATCTCTCTCTCTCTTTTTAAGCACAAAGAACTTAACACAGTTTGATCACATTCCTCCCTCAAGGATTCTCCTCAAACCTACTTACAGCTACAATCCAGGGAGTGAGGTTGCCTTTTACAGAGAAGGAAAGCCTGGTGATTCTTGCTTAAAATCTGAGGGGTAGAAGAAATAGTACATGCTGCCCAGAAACCACCAGGTGCCTCCCTGGCGGACACATTCACCCATTAGACACAATTTTAAACCACTGGGCTTGTGATTCTGTCTAATCCTAGCATTTTTTTTTTTTCTCGGCCCTGTGAAAAATTTAGAAGTAACTTCAGTTGAAACTACAAAAAGTGACTCATGGTCATTCTGGAAAATATGATGATCAGTTCTCTGTCTCTGGAGTCTAATATTTAAGCTGTACACTAAATATTCATTTAAATGAATACCAATTCTAGAATCTTCCCATGCTCACTATATAACCTCTTTTAATGTTGACTGTTTCTAGCCATCACTTTATAGGAATCATTAAACATTTCGTCAAAATGGAGGCAATTGATACAGTCAACTAAGACCAACTGAAGGAACAATAGCAATCCTTCTAAAACAAAAGGAAAAACCACTGTAGTGCTACCTACTGACTTGCTTATTTCAGCTGTCTGAACATGTGAGTTGTGCAACTGGATGTGTTGAGTGTACATTCAGAAATCCTGAGTTGACATCAGAATGTTCAACTCAGGAATGATCTGGATGTAGCTACATCTGGATATGCCTTTTGTCAGAAATTAGTTGGATTTCTAAGCAAATCAGGTGAACTTCTAGTACAATCCTTCATCTTCTCATGCTGAGTGGAAAAGTCACTTAAACATTTGACAAATAGCTAAGTCTTTGAAGTTCATGTTTGATTTTCTTTCTAAGTTTTAAATTAAATCTATACTATTTTGCCCATTGATATGGTTGGAAAAAAGACATTAATTCAGACCACTGGTTACTTAGCAACTTGTATTTATTAAAAGCAGCCCTGTGAGATAAGAACCAGTAATTCATATTTTTGCTTAGCTCTAGTTAGCCTTTCAAGACACTCTTGGAAATGAATGCATTGTGTGATCTTGAATATGAAGGGTGTTATACCCCCACCTCCCCCCTTTTTTTAATAGTTCTCATTTTCCATCCTCAGTCATTGGAGGTTTACCCTGTGATTCATGATCTAATTTCAGAATGAAAGATCAGAAAGCTGACTGGAATTTGCCTAGGTATTAACATTATAGTGCATATAATAAAGCAGATTTTTCTCTGTTATTCTTCCCTTTTGAAACTCCAGTCAAGCTGTTTAAGATGAGATACTTAAATATTTAAGTTTTTTTCTCTTGGGCTTTGCCCAAAATAAATAAAATTTTAAAATTGCTTATCATGGTTTTGAAGTAGCACAAATACTGCTATTCTCTGCATAGTGAAACACGGCCATTCTTATCAAGTATTTATTTGGTAAGTAGGCACCGGAGCACTTGAACTAAAGTTAAAGTCATGTTCCTTTCATGTCTTATTAAGGTCCTTGAAAGCAAGGGAGTGGAAATTTGATTTTGGTAACATAGCCAATTCAAGATAGGTTTCTTGAAAGGAGTAGGTGTGAAAGAATCTTTATGGAAGGGCACTTTGGCAATTGGATGGGGAGTGGATTGGCAAAAGGAGAGAGTACAGGTATAATCTGGTGTCAGATAATGACAGCCTAACGGAGGATCCCAGTGACACTGGGATGAAGAAGGGAGAACTTTAGACAGCCAGACATCAGGATTCTTTGTTTTATGTGGAAGAGGAGGTGTTAATCTGGGGTACATACAGTGTGGTCACACACGTATTCCACATCCACAGAACACCTCTCCACTTGATGCAAAGCATTATTTCCTCCCAAGCCATGATGTAACCTCAGAATCTTGCAAACATTTGACAAATGCTTATTAATAAAAGCATTAGTTATGAAACATATGCCGTATGCTGGGCACTGTACTCAGCCTTTACATGTATTATCTCAAAGATGATGTAGTGGTTAGGAAAGTGAACTCTTTTTGCCATTTATGAGTTATGTGTTTTTGGGGGAGTTCCTAAGTTCTCTGAGCTTCAGTTTATTTGTCTTTCAATTGGGGTGTTAGTTTTTCTCTCATGAGGTTTGGGGGAGGAGTAAATGAATAAATAGATATAAATGGAAAGTTCTAAGAAGTGTCTGACATGAGGTTAATTGCAACGTGTTTGTTATTATTATTATTAATTCATAAAACAATCTTATGCAATAGGTACAATTTTGCAGATTAAAAAACTGAAGCACAAAGAAGCTAGGTAAATTGCTCAGGGTCATTGCTCAGAGAGTGACAGAGCTGAGCATCAAACTTAGACAATCTGACTCAGTGTCTGCTTTCCTGACGTAGGTGGGGACACTTATTGGAGTGAGAAAAGTGGAGGCTTGTCTTCATGAGAGTTGGTGGTCCAATCATTTCCACTGTAGGGTTTATCGTCTCCTGTATAGAATTAGTACCCAGATTCTTGTACAAAATTTTTGCTATTTTTCCTTGATGTTTAATGGTTTTGTAAATGGTATTTTTCATTGAATTCCTTATTAAGAAGGGTTCCAATTTGTTTTTGCCTAAAAGTTGACCTGTGTAATATATATTATATTCATTTGTGACATCCCTTCTTATACCTAGTGAACCTTTGCTGGAGGCAGGAAGATGTGTGTGTGTGTGTGTGTGAGTTGTTTTGTCATGTTCGACTCTTTGAGACCGCAGGGACTGTAGCTTGCCAGGCTCCTCTGTCCATGGGATCCTCCAGGTGAGAATACTGGAACGAGCTGCCATTTCCTACTCTAGGGGGTCTTGCTGACCCAGGGATCAAACCCAGGTCTCCTGCATTGAAGGCAGATTCTTTACCACCCGAGCCACCAGGGAAGCCCGTGTAATACGTACTATGTATCTTTTATACAATGCGCGTGTGTGCTCAGTCGCTTTAGTTGTGTCCAACTCTTTGCAATCGTATGGACCCACCAGACCTTTGCAACCCTATGGACCTAGGGATCAAACCTGTGTCTCTTGTGTCTCCTGCATTGCAGGCAGATTCTTAACCCACTGAGCTACCTGGGAAGCTACAGTGTATGTAGAGTATATGTAATATAGTGTGTACATTATATAAATGTGTGCATTATAAAAATATACATTATATGTAATATATATGCTGTATAATACATTATATTAGGGAGATATTTACATTATATATAATCACTGGATAAGGAGAGATGTTACAGATGAGTATATATATTATATTATTGGAAATGTATCCAATATTATAATAATTCCAATATTATATTATTGGAAATTATTGGAAATGTAGTTAAAAAATTTCTATGCCATCTACCTTTATCCACTTTTTAAGAGTCTCGTATATCTCCCATTCATAAGCCATGGTGAAGTTATGATGCCATTTCATGACCATTTTTATTCAGAATATTTTAGAGTATTAATATTTTAATTTAAATATTTTAACTTGAATGTTAAAATTAAACTTAATTTTAGTTTAATTTAAATTAAATATTAAAGTTAAATATCAGCTATTCTTTGACTTGTTGAAATAATTACATCACATCTAATTATAAAAGCCCAGATCTTTTTTATAATTGGACCTGCCACTAACATTATATTATACTTCAGTTATACCTCAATTAAAAAAAAATAGATATCAGATTTTAATTAGAGGTGGGAAGATTGCTGTGGCAACAAAGAATAAAAAATTCTCAATTCCTCCACCACTTCTTTGGGAAGGAGTATGTCATCACTGATTTCAAAATTTAAAATTACGTTGTTGTTGTTGTTCAGTCACTCAATTGTCTCTGATTTTTTGCATCCCCATGGATTGCAGTATGCCAGGCTTCCCTGTCCTCTACTATTTCCCAGAGTTTGCTCAAGTTCATGTCCACTAAGTCGGTGATGCTATCTAACCATCTCCTCCTCTGCAACTCTCTTCACCCTTTGCCTTCAATTTTTCACAGCATCGAGGTTTTTTCCAATGAGTTGGCTCTTCACATCAGGTGGCCAAAGTATTGGAGCTTGAGCTTTAGCAACAATCCTTCCAGTGAATATTCAAGTTCCCTTGGGATTGACTGGTTTGATCTCCTTGCAGTCCACGGGACTCTCAGCAGTCTTTTTCAGCACCACAATACAAAAGCATCAATTCGGCGTTCAGCCTTTTTTATGGTCCAACTATCACATTTGTACATGACCACAGGAAAAACCATAACTTGGACTATATATGGCCCTTTGTTGGCAAAGTGATGTCTTTGCTTTTTAATATGCTGTCTAGGTTTGTCGTAGCTTTCTTTCTAAGAAGCAAGTGTCTTTTAATTTCATGGCAGCAGTTACCATCCACAGTGATTTTGGAGCCCAAGAAAAGAAAATCTGTCACTGCTTCCACTTTTTTTCCCTTCTATTTGCTGTGAAGTGATGGGAACAGATGCCGTGATATTAGTTTTTTTTAATGTTGAGTTTTAAGTCAACTGTTTCACTCACCTTTTTCAAGGTGAGGCTGTTTAGTTCCTCTTCACTTTCTGCCATTAGAGTGGTATCATCTGCATATCTGAGGTCATTGATATTTCTCCCTGCAATCTTGATTCTAGCTTATGACTCATCCAGACCAACATTTCACATGATGTACTCTGCATATAAGTTAAATAAGCAGGCTGACAATATACAGCCTTGTACTCCTTTCCCAATTTTGAACCAGTCGTTCTATGTAAGGTTCTAACTGTTGCTTCTTGACCCGCATACAGGTTTCTCAGGAGACAGATATTGTAATCTGGTGTTCCCATCTCTTTAAGAATTTTGCACGGTTTGCTGTGAATCACACAGTCCAAGGCTTTCTCACAGTCAATGAAGCAGAAGTAGATTTTTTTCTGGAATCCCCTTGCTTTTTTTATGGTCCAACGAATGTTGGCAATTTAGTCCTTATAATTATTTGTTCTCATAAATAACTTTCAGAAATTTGTAACTCATTGTTTTTTTCTAAAGAGGCAAAAACTATTCTTGGTCTTGTGTAAAAAGTTCATGGATACTATTTAGTTGAGGAATATTTTTTAAATCTGACTTTAAAAAATATAGCCTGTGCTGTTTGATTTTACCCTTTTGTGTAAGTAATTATTTAACTGAAGTCCAGTTTATTTAAAGGAACTGTTTTAAAAATTTGTGAGTTTAAACTTGATTAAGGATGAAACACTTTGAGTTTTGATGAATTTGGTGTTTTGTTTTTACACTTTTGCTATACTTAGGTTTCAGCAGTACTGCAGTAACTGAACCAAAGATTCAACCCATGCTCATTTAAGAGATAACTGTTCAGAGACCCATCACAAATTATTCACTTTGATTGCTTCACTTGACTTGACTCTGGTTTATCTGGAAACAGGTGGCCAGTGATGAGTCATTTTTAACCCTTCTAGGCCCCAGTTAACACTGCCTGCCTGTTTTGTCTTCCCAGGTACTTAGAGGTACACTCTAAGGCACCTCTGAGGGTGGGTCTCTGGGGGAGTATTACATTTCAGACTTGAATGGCTAGGCCAATAATCAACTGTGCACCTTTTCATTAAAAGCAGAAAGAAAACTGTAATCACTAATGGCCATCTTGGTTAACTTCTGCTCATCTAAGGACCCTGTAATTTTATTTAACCTGTTGCTGGAGCCTTGTCTTTTAACTCTGGGAGCATGAATTTCAGCCACTGGGAAGAAATATGGGGAGGCCTTCATGCCTGTGGGTTCCTGCTTCAGTCATCTGATGGGTTGACTCCAATTTTTTTTTCCAATCTGTTTTGTCCTTGAAAGATTGGCTTTTAAGTCGTTCCATAGGTAAATTTTCTTTAATGGGAAGAATAATTGGAAGTGGTGAATGGAATGAGGTTAGAAAAGAAAAACCTGGAATTAATCCTTCATACATTCCTGTTTTTGTAAAAATGGGGCAGAGAAACTGCTTACTGAACCATTATACCTCTTTAAGGGGGAAAAAAAATGAAAATCATTTGGAGTCAGTAGTGGGCGTGGAACTTTTTTGTCCAAATGTTGAAAAGTTCAAGAAATTCAAATATGGCTTTGAAAGAAATGTAAATGACATTCTTAGGAGATCAAGGTTCTTTTTCTTTCCTCAGAGTGTTAGTGAAAGTGTTAGTCACTCAGTTGTGTCCGACTCTTTGTGACCCCATGGACTGTAGCCCACCAGGCTCCTCTGTCCATGGAATTCTCCAAGCAAGAATACTGGAGTGGGTAGCCATTTCTTTCTCCAGGGGATCTTCCTGACCCAGGGATCGAACCCAAGTCTCCTGCATTGCCAGCAGATTCTTTACCATCTGAGCCACAAGGGAAGCCCTTTCTTTTGGTCAAGTGTAATATTATTGAAAGACTTAGAAAAGTCACTAAGGCAGTGCATCTCAAACTGTCTCTAAAAACCAGAATGACTTCCATGCCACCCCTATAAGTTTAAAAAAAATTTTGTTTTATTTTTTGGCCATGTGGTATGTGGGATCTTAGTTCCCCAACTAGGAACAGAACCTGTGCCCCTACATTTCATAGCCCCTGGACCACCAGAGAAGTCCTCCCATAGGTTATTTATTATTCAGTAAGTCTAGACTGGGCCCGGGAGACTTCTTTTAACGACCTTTTCAGAGAATTCTGATGCAGGTGGTCCATAAACCATACTTAGAGGAAAACCTATTTAGAAGCTAAATTTAATTTCATATTCAGATTTGTGCTTCTGTTTTTAAGTTTTATGCATTTATTCCTCTGACTTTCATATACATTTTTATGGAATAACATGTGTCAATGCTGCCTTGGGGTTTTTATAATGGCACCCAATACTGTGTTTTATTTCCTTATTACTACCTATTTTTAAATAGATGAAATCAGAAAACCACAGAGTTGGTGGGAAGTTTTAGAAAGGATGTCGAACCTTCTGAATGGCGGATGTTGGGGTAGGACAGGGAGGGTTTGATCAAAAAGAGAAGTAGAGGAAGCCATATATTATGAAGCAGTGGAAAACAAAGTCAATAGTGCACAGCACCGAGGGCTGGCAAGAGTGTTTGGACCTCTTCTGGTAGGCAGTAGGTTGCCAGTTGCTTTTTTGAGCAGGGGACTAACCTGACGCAAACAAGCCTTACTCTTGGGCAAGGGACACCTGATACCTGGTCCAGAAGAGAGGATTCATGAAGGGCAGAAGGGAGCAGGTGAGCACTTAGGCCTTGATTTTAGCAGGACTGACTGAAAGGTTCATGAAGCAGAATTGTCCCAAGCTGTTTTCCTTAAGGCCTTTGGCCAGTAAATTGCTGTCTCCAGCAGCCGCAGTGGTGGTGGCACAGTGTTAGAGTCCACCTGCCAACAGAGGAGACGCGGGTCTGATTCCTGGGTCAGGAAGATCCCCTGGAGAAGGAAATGGCAACCCACTCCAGTATTCTTGCCCGGAAAATTCCATGGACAGAGGAACCTGGTGGGCTACAGTCCATGGGGTTCACAAAAGACTCAAAGGTGACTTTACTAAACAACAGGCAGCTAGCTGCATGTTATGGTGTAACATCAAGGTCACCCAGCCCAGCCGTCAGGACATATAGTCTCTCTCAGCTTTGAGAGCCCTTGAATAACTATATATTTCAACTAGTATCACTGCCATACCATGGTTGGGCATGAGTCTCACATTAGACCAGGGAAATAGACTCAGGGAATAATTGGTCAGAACCCATACATCTAGAAACTGGCAGGGCTGTACTAAAACTCTGGAGCTACCTACTTATGATGTATAGGCTCTTTTTTAAAAAAAGTATTATTTGATTATAAAGTGATACATATCTGTAACAAATTATGTTGAAAGTGAAAGTGTTAGTCTCTCAACTGTGTCCGACTCTTTTCGACCCCCTGTACTTTAGCTCACCAGGCTCCTCTGTCCATGGAATTCTCCAGGCAAGAATACTGGAACAGGTCACCATTCCCTTCTCCAAGGTATCTTCTCAACCCAGGGATCGAACCAAGGTCTCCCATATTGCAGGCAGATTCTTTACCATCTGAGTCACCAGCTGAAAACAGTCCAGTGTATGTTGTTCAACTTTTTTCTTGCAAACACCAACATACATTAAATACATATGTATTAGGAATACAAGATGGGAGTTATGTTATTTTATAACTTGCCTTTTTTTCACTTGATGCTGTAACTCGGACAACTTCCTGGTTCAGAGCATACAGATGTAAGTCTTTTCTGATGGCTTCATTTACTATAGAAATTTTTTTTTCAAATAACCTGCATATTTCCATTTCCTCCTACATATTTCAGTTTCCAGAATTATAATATGTTTAAGCTATTCTGCATTGATCTAGAGCAAATGTGTATTTGAGTGTGTGTGTGTGTGTATGTGTGTGTGTTATTAGTGTATTATTGGGCAGGACAGTCTATGGGAAAAACTTGGAATTGCTGGGTCAACAGAAACATGTACTATTTTTTAAATAGCCAATTTTTCTTCCAGTCTTCAATATTAAGTATGATGGATCATGTAAAGTTTATCAAATAAATGAAAATACCATTTCAAATTCATAGTTTCATAATTACTAGTGAAATTAACATCTTTCACATGTTGCTTAGCCATTCATAGTTCTCTTATGACTTGTTCATTTGCCTGTTTTTATTCAACTTTTTATCTCTTTCTTACTGTTACCCAAATATGCCTTATAGTTTAGACATAGCCGGTATTATATATATTGCATGTCATGCAAACTTTTTTTCCTTTTGTTGTCCTTTGTTGAAGGAATTGTTAAAGTACTAGCTGAACATTTTACAAATATTTAATTTTAAGTAATTTCAGACTTACAGAAAACTGCAAAAATAGTACACAGAGTTTCTGTGTATCCTTTACCCATTTCCCCCAAATTTTAACACCTCATTAATCATGGTAGTTATCAAAATAGGATACTAACATTGTTACAGTACTATAATGTCTAGTCTACAGATGTTATTCCCGTTTCACCAGTGTCCTCCTGGTCCAGAGTCCCATCCAGGATCACACATGGCATTTTGCTGTCACGTCTTCTTAGTCCCTTTTGGTCAGAAATGGGAATCCCTCAGCCTTTGTCTGTCTTTCATCATCTTGACACGTTTTCGGAACACTGGCCAGTTGTTTTGTAGAAAATCCCTCAATATAGGTTTGTCTTATATTTCTTCATGAGTGTATGACTAAGAGTGTGGCTTAGTCTGGAAATAGCCAAAAATATCTGCCTGAGGAAGAGATGCTTAAACTAACCCTGGAAGGATACAGAGGAAGTAAACGTGTGAAATGAGGGTACAGAGAAGGCTGGTGGTTTGGCAGCTGGATCAGGCCCAGCTCTGTGGGACCTTTTAAAGATACGTGATGTTGACAGTGATGGGAAGCTGTTAAAGGGTTTTAAGGGAAGAAATGACAATATTTGAATGGCATGCCGGTTGTATGTAGAATTAAACAAAGAGGGACGTGATGGAAACAAATAGACCAATTAGAAGGCTATTCTAGTGATGCAGACATAATAAAAAGTGACACAGATTAGGCTCCTCTGAAGAAAGATGGTGAGAAAATGCAGATTTGAGAGTTATCTTGGAGGGTGACTCAGTAGATATGAGCGATAGAATGGATGTGGATTGAGGGAGGAAGGAGATGTATGGCAACTATTTCCAGGTTTTCCCGGGTTTGTGTAACTGATTGGATGTTGATGGCATTCACTGAAATACAGGAGAAATCTCTTCTGAAGTCAGATGCTTCACCATCTCTGCTCCCCTTACATGCCAACATTCACAGTATCTTTGCCTGCTTGTGCTCCTGCATCCCAGTCTGTCCACTTCACTTCCAAGCTCTATGTATTTTCCCCTCAGAATCTCTCCCAATAGCTATTTATCCTGCTACATTCTTTTTACCACTCTCAGTCCAGTCCTGCGGTACCTCAAACACAGCTGCATCCTTGCCTCCTTTCTGAATTGCCAGTATCTTTTTTTCTATGTAAGTTTACCCATCATTCACAGACTCTGTTTTTTTCAGCTTCATTGAGGTATTATTAACAGTGTTAGGTGCTCAGTCATGTCCAACTCTTTGCATCCACATGGACTGAAGCCTGTCAGGGACCTCTATCCATGGAATTCTCCAGGCAAGAATACTGGAGGGGGTAGCCATTCCCTTCTCCAAGCGATCTTCCCAACCCAGGGATGGAACCCAGGTGTCCTGCATTGCAGGCAGATTCTTTACCACCTGAGCCACTAGAGATTACTTCATTTGAATAAATAATGTACTATGTGTCTAGTTTGGGCGGATCACTTTATTGAGCAGAGTTGAGAATTAGACAAGAAGCTAAGCAAAACTGAAGAGATTCAGGGTCAGGTTGCCTCATGATAAAAAGAAACTGTCCTTGTCATACTCCTTACATAAAAATAAATTGCACACAGATCAAAGGTATTCATTAAAAAATAACTAACCATAAAATTACTAGGAGAAAAAGATTGGTAGACATATTTAAAATTTTTATCATTAGTGAGTTTGAAGACCCTCTAAAGAATGATGTATAACGCAGATATCATCAAGGAAAAATAGATTGATTAGGCTAAAACTTTAAAAATTTGGTACAAAAATTAAACAATCTTCAACAAAAACTCCAACTAAACTAATAAATATAGAATAATGATATAGAAGAACAGAAATATAAAATTCACCATTTTCAAACTCTACAGAAATAACTGCTTCAGAAATGAATCATCTTTGAATGCTGAAATGAATAGGCAAAAGTATATTTGCATTTCTCAAAGTAACTCGCTATAAGATACTTTGTAATTATAAGAGGAAAACTAGTGTCTTTACAGGGAAGAAACCTGGCAGATGTAACTTAGGTGATCGAATTTGACATCGGGTAACAAGGCAAATCAGTGTCCTCCTGAAGTACTGAGAAGAATACGTCACCACTTCTGAGGTATTTTTGCCCCCAAAATGCATAACTACCTGTTGTATTTTGTATTTGTAGCACTTACCACAGTTTTAATGATTTATTTGTGCAGATGGTTAATATCTTAGCATCTCTCTGCTCAACTTCCTGCCTCTAGCAGAATATAAGTTTCATAAGATGAATAGTGTCTGAATCTTTTCTCACTAGCTCCTAGCATGAAGTTGGAGCTTTATAAATAATGTTGAATCAGTCAATGAATGAATGAATTTACTTAGAGGTAATACTGTACCAAAAAGATCTTCACGACCCAGATAATCATGATGGTGTGATCACTCACCTAGAGCCAGACATCCTGGAATGTGAAGTCAAGTGGGCCTTAGAAAGCATCACTACGAACAAAGCTAGTGGAGGTGATGGAATTCCAGTTGAGCTATTTCAAATCCTGAAAGATGATGCTGTGAAAGTGCTGCACTCAATATGCCAGCAAATTTGGAAAACTCAGCAGTGGCCACAGGACAGGAAAAGGTCAGTTTTCATTCCAATTCCAAAGAAAGGCAATGCCAAGGAATGCTCATACTACTGCACAATTGCACTCATCTCACATGCTAGTAAAGTAACGCTCAAAATTCTCCAAGCCAAGCTTTAGCAATACGTTAACGATGAACTTCCAGATGTTCAAGCTGGTTTTAGAAAAGGCAGAGGAACCAGTGATCAAATTGCCAACATCCGCTGGATCATGGAAAAAGCAAGAGAGTTCCAGAAAAGCATCTATTTCTGCTTTATTGACTATGCCAAAGCCTTTGACTGTGTGGATCACAATAAATTGTGGAAAATTCTGAAAGAGATGGGAATACCAGACCACCTGACCTGCCTCTTGAGAAACGTGTATGCAGGTCAGGAAGCAACAGTTAGAACTGGACATGGAACAACAGACTTGTTCCAAATAGGAAAAGGAGTAGGTCAAGGCTGTATATTGTCACCCTGCTTATTTAACTTCTGTGCAGAGTACATCATGAGAAACGCTGGGCTGGAAGAAGCACAGGCTGGAATCAAGATTGCCAGGAGAAATATCAGTAACTTCAGATATGCAGATGACACCACTCTTATGGCAGAAAGTGAAGAGGAACTCAAAAGCCTCTTGATGAAAGTGAAAGAGGAGAGCAAAAAAGTTGGCTTAAAGCTCAACATTCAGAAAACAAAGATCATGGCATCTTGTCCCATCACTTCATGGCGAATAGATGGG
This sequence comes from Bos taurus, assembly GCF_002263795.3. Lineage (NCBI taxonomy): Eukaryota > Metazoa > Chordata > Mammalia > Artiodactyla > Bovidae > Bos > Bos taurus. The sequence continues at coordinate 10,575,782 of NC_037353.1, forward strand.
GAAACAGTGTCAGACTTTATTTGGGGGGGCTCTAAAATCACTGCTGATGGTGATTGCAGCCATGAAATTAAAAGACACTTACTTCTTGGAAGGAAAGTTATGACCAACCTAGATAGCATATTCAAAAGCAGAGACATTACTTTGCCAGCAAAGGTCCATCTAGTCAAGGCTATGGTTTTTCCAGTAGTCATGTATGGATGTGAGAGTTGAACTGTGAAGAAAGCTGAGCACCAAAGAATTGATGCTTTTGAACTGTGGTGTTGGAGAAGACTCTTTTGAGAGTCCCTTGGACTGCAAGGAGGTCCAACCAGTCCATTCTAAAGATCAGTCCTGGGTGTTCTTTGGAAGGACTGTTGCTAAAGCTGAAACTCCAATACTTTGGCCACCTCATGCAAAGAGTTGACTCATTGGAAAAGACTCTGATGCTGGGAGGGATTGGGGGAAGGAGGAGAAGGGGACGACAGAGGATGAGATGGCTGGATGGCATCACCGACTCGATGGGCATGAATTTGAGTGAACTCTGGGAGTTGGTGATGGACGGGGAGGCCTGGAGTGCTGAAATTCATGGGGTCGCAAAGAGTCGGACACGACTGAGCGACTGAACTGAATTGAACTGAATACTTGTGGGAAAGAGGTAGTTAACCTTGGAAGTGTTGAGTTCTCACTCAATCCCAGTTGGATGCCATGGTGAAAGTGGCTGGAGTGAAGACACAGTGCTCAGACTAAGCCTTAATTGAAGCCTTGAAAGAAACATGGAATAATTAAGAGAAAAGACTTAACATAAAGTGTGTTAAAAGAAAAAGCTAGCTTAAAATTCAACATTCGAAAAACTAAGATCATGGCATCCGGTCCCGTCACTTCATGGCAAATAGATGGGGAAACAATGGAAACAGTGACAGACTTTATTTTCTTGGGCTCCAAAATCACTGTGGATGGTGACTGCAGCCATGAAATTAAAAGACACTTGCTCCTTGAAAGAAAAGCAATGACACACCTAGACAGCATATTAAAAAGCAGAGACATAACTTTGCCTACAAAAGTCCATATAGTCAAAGCTATTGTTTTTCCAGTAGTCATGTACAGATGTGAGAGCTGGACAGTAAAAAAAGGCTGAGTGCTAAAGAATTGATGCTTTGAAACTGTGGTGCTGGAGAAGACTCTTGAGAGTCCCTTGGCCTGCAAGGAGGTTAAACCAGTCCGTCCTAAAGGAAATCAGTCCTGAGTATTCATTGGAAGGACTGATGCTGAAGCTGAAGCTCCAGTACTTTGGCCACCTGATGGGAAGAGCTGACTCATTAGAAAAGACCCTGATGCTGGGACAGATTGAAGGCAAGGGGAGAAGGGGGCGATAGAGGATGAGCCGGTGGGATGGCATCACCGACTCAATGGACATGAGTTTGAGCAAGCTCCGGAGATGGTGAAGGACAGGAAACCTGGCGTTCTGCAGTCTATGAGATCGCAAAGAGTCAGACACGACTGAGTGACTGAACAGCAAAGGTGAGGGAAGTGGGAGGAGAAAGGAACTACCTCTACTTCATTTAAAATGAGGCAGGAGTTTGTTCTAGAGTAGGTACTGTTCAGCTGATCAAGGCCAGGCATTTAGAGGTTATTGGTAACTGTCTTAGAGAACTTTTTCCTAATGCACTGAGCCTTAGGTTTCAATGAACATAAAGATCTTCTGGGGCGCTTGATAAAAATAGAGATCTGTGGGGCACCCTTCCCAGAAATTCTGACTCGGTGAGGCATAGAAATCTGTTTCTTGTTAACAACCACCCTCCTCCTCTACTGAGTAATTATGCTGCAGGTGGCCCAGGAACCACACTCAGAGGAAACTACATCAGAGTGGAGGGATGTCAGCTGCAGGGAAGGAAAGTAGGAAGTGAGTGGGGTGTGCAAAGAGAAACAGTGGGCTGGACTGCCACTTGCTAGTGATTTTGGCAATACATAGGGGCTCCCCTGGGAGAAGACGACGGCACCCCACTCCAGTGTTCTTGCCTGGGAAATCCCAGGGACGGAGGAGCCTGGTGGGCTGCAGTCCGTGGGGTCGCACAGAGTCGGACACGACTGAGCGACTTCACTTTCAGTTTCCACTTTCATGCATTGGAGAAGGCAATGGCACCCCACTCCAGTACTCTTGCCTGGGAAATCCCATGGACGGAGGAGCCTGGTGGGCTGCAGTCCATGGGGTCGCACAGAGTCGGACATGACTGAAGCGACTTCACTTTCCACTTTCATGCATTGGAGAAGGAAATGGCAGCCCACTCCCGTGTTCTTGCCTGGAGAATCCCAGGGACGGCGGAGCCTGGTGGGCTGCCGTCTCTGGGGTCGCACAGAGTCGGACACGACTGAAGCGACTTAGCAGCAGCAGCAGCAGGGGCTTCCTTGGTGGTTCAGCCGGTAAAGGATCCACCTGCAATGCAGGAGACATAGGAGATGATTCCCTGGAGGAGGAAATGGCATCTCACTCCACTGTTCTTGCCTGAAACGTCCCATGGACAGAGGACCTTGATGGGCTGTAGTCCATAGGGTCACAAAGGGTCGGACACGGCTGAACGACTAAGGACACAATTGGCAGTATAGGGAATTTTTTGAGCATTTAAAAGTAATCTGCCAGGGAAACTTTTGGAGGGACACAGCCTGTTTAGATTTTGTCCACTGCATTGAAGAGATTGTCTAGTTCAAAACCAGAAATGTGACTGCAGCTGTCTACTGAAATATGTTGAACGGTTAGAATATTTCCTGTGGTTGAGGAACCCTGGAGAAGCGGTGGATGAGAGGTATTCTAGGAGAGGTTTTGCTTTTGAAAATAGTGCTGGATTAAATTCATCTCGTTCATGTACTGCCCTTAGAAAATACATGAAAATTAAATAAAATTGATTAATAATGCCCAAGGACTGACCTCATCTCTGGGCTTCAGGCATCTGGCAGGCAAAGAAAATGATATTTAGAAATTTTATTTCTGATTCATTATGCTTTATTGAATTAGATAACTTCTGGATGGTATTTTCTTAAAAGCAAATTACAATAAAAGGGAAGTATGTTCAAGTGGATATTAGAGTTTGGTGGTTTATGGGCAGCTTATCTTTAGAATGCATAATTTCTAGGAAATTTTAGTATTTTAACAGCAAGATAACACAATTAGGCTCTTGTGAATTTATGGTGACAAATTAGCTGCATTTCTTCCCAGCACTTCAAATTCATTTTCCAAATGTTTTATGAAGTTTTTATTGTTTTATGAAAATATTAATTGAATCATCTCATTTAAAAATACAACAGAATCATGAATTAGTACATTTATGAGCATATGAAATGCCTTTTGAGTATCACAATTTATTTTATTTTTGTATTGAAGTATAGTTGATTTACAATATCATCTTAGTTTCAGATGTACAGAAAACCAATTCATTTATACATATGTATTTTTTTCTAATTCTCATCCATTATAAGTTATGTGACATTGATGTACTTGTTATTTATCTATTTTATATATAGTATTGTATATCTGTTAATTCCCTGCTCCTAATTTATCCCTACCTCCATTTCCCCTTTGGGAAGTTTGTGTTCTATCTCTGAGTCTGTTCTGTTTTGTAAATAAGTTCATTTGTATTACTGTTTAGATTCCACGTATAACTGATATCATATAATACGGCTTTTTCACTCAGTGGGATAATCTCTAGGTTCATCCATGTTGCTACAGAGGCAGTTATTTCATTCTTTCTTATGGCCAAGTAATTTGAATACCACAACTTAGAATTTATATTAAAAACCAGCAAATATTTTAAATTGAACTCTCTTGGTTAGATAATTATGCATTGAATTTCTTTTCTTTTAATGTTTATTTATTTACTTATTTTTGGCTGTGCTGGGTCTTCATTGCTTTGAAGGCTCTTCTCTAGTTGCAGCCCGTGGGGGCCACTCTTTCACTTTGGTGCCCAGGCTTCTCTTGCTGCGGAGCACAGGCTCTACGGTGTGCAGACTTCAGCAGTTGCAGCTCCTGGGCTCTAGAGCACAGGCTGTAGTTTGTGGCACGCAGGCTCAGTTTCCCCACGGCACATAGGATCTTCCCAGACCAGGGATCAAACCCGTGTCTTCTACATTGGCAGGCCAGTTCTTTACTGCTGAGCCACCAGGGAAGCCCTACATTGAATTTCTTAACTACGTATTCCAGGTGTTCAGTCCACAGACATTGAATCATCCTGCCTAAGAAACAAGTGGAGGGAATGGATGCCCTTTTACTTTCTGGCAGCAAAAAGACTATGAATCAGATACTAGTAATGCCAAACTGAAGTCTCGTTTCTGCAATAAAGGCTACTGCTCTTATCCGAAGGCCAAGAATTTGACCTTCCCATTATTTCATCATTAACTATTAAATGTGAATTGCCAGTATCACTGTGTGACTAATGGTAGGAACTCTGGGATCTTACACACCTAGTTTTAAGTCTTTGCTTCACCACTTAGTTGTACTTCCCTGGTGGCTCAGATGGTAAAGCGTCTGTCTACAATGCAGGATACCTGGATTCGATCCCTGGGTTGGGAAGATCCCCTGGAGAAGGAAATGGCAATCCACTCCAGTACTATTGCCTGGAAAATCCCATGGACAGAGGAGCCTGGTAGGCTACAGTCCATGGGGTCGCAGAGAGTCGGACACGACTGAGCGACTTCACTTTCACTTCACCACTTAGTTCACTTGCTTACCTATTCTAGGCTCTAGTTTTCTACCCTTTAAAATGGAGATGATGATCATTATCAGTTGTTGAGTGCTTCCTGCCACCAAGCCTCTTGCCACGTTGGTTTCACAAGCATTTTCTCACTTTACCTTCTCAACAGCTCTTTCCTTCCTTACTATTATCAGTCCCACTTTGACATTTGGGTAGCTGTGACCCCGAAGTTAGTGATTGGAATTGGAATTTGAACTCCTGTGGTTGACCCTGGAGGTTGGATATCAAATGTCTAGACTCAACTGCCTCCTGTTTGATAAAGCTATTGTGAGGACTGAGCTCACGGGGGTTAGTACATGATTTCAGTTAACCAGAGAAGGAAAGCTTTCAGTTAGTTGTGTGTGTGTTAGTCGCTCAGTCGTGTCTGACTCTTTGCGAACCCATGGACTGTAGTCTGCCAGGCTCCCCTGTCCATGAGATTTCCTAGGCAAGAGTACTGAAGTGGGTTGCCATTTCCTTCTCCAGCAGATCTTCCCCACCCAGGGATCAAACCTAGGTCTCCTGCATTGTAGATAGATTCTTTACCATCTGAGTCACCAGAGAAGCCCTATGTATTATTATTGTGATAGCTTTTGCTGAATTAAAGGTGATATACATAGTCTTACCTCACCTTCACAGAACTCAGCTTGCTCTTATCTAGAAGGAAGTGGAGGGGGAAAAAAGGTAAGAAAGATGATTTTTGAGCAACCAAATTATAAATCATGTAGCAGTCATCGTAATCAGCATATAGTTTAATCACAGGAGACTATACAGGAGATCCCTTCAGACCTGTGTCCAGTTCAGCTTTGATTTTACGAATAAGCTTAAATTACAGTGACTGACCTAGACTAACAGGAGAGAAAGGCTGAAGTCAGAGCGGTTTGGTGAAGTAATTTTTCTAAGTGATTTTCTAGATGAAAGCAAGTTAGAAATAGAGGGAAACATTGCTATTAGCAGGTACATTGAAATAAGACTGAGTCACCAAGAAAGAGTGTATAATGAATTGTGTGTGTGTGTTTAGTTGCTCAGTCATGTCCACCTCTTTGCAATCCTATGGACTATAGTCCGCAGACTCCTCTGTCCATGGAATTTTTCAGGCAAGAATACTGGAACTGGTTGCCATTTCCTACTCCAGGAGATCCTCCCAACCCAGGGATCTCTTGGGTCTCCTGCGTTGGCAGGTGAATTCTTTACCACTATTTATATTTTAATCAAAGAAAAATATAATACTATCTTAGAAATATTTACTTCGACAGTTCAATCTCACAAAATTCTCCTCCTCCTTTGTCTTACTGATATTCAGAATCACCACTTTGACCCCTGGATTCACATAGGTAAATACCAGTACTTCCCTATATTGCCAGAGTAACCCTGTATCAATTAGGTGGCAGATTATGGAATCCTAAGAGTGCCTTAGACAATGGTACTTGTCTTACACAATAACAGTTCAGAGGAGAGTGGTTTCAAGATAACTTCAGCAGCTCAGCAGTATCTGCAAGGAGCCAGGCTCCCTCCACCCTCCACCTCTGCCATCCTCCGCACACCAGCTGCCTCTTAGGCTTGACCCATCTGGGTTGCAAGAGGGCTGCTGCATTTCAAGTTTTACATGAAGACACATGTCCAGCTGATGAAAAGGCACATGTTCTGCAGTCTGTTTGTATTGAGATGAAAGTCTCTCAGAGTCCTCCCAACAAATTGCTTCCTTCTTGTCTCTTTGTCCAAGATTTGGTCAACTGTCAACTAGTCAAGTCCTGAGTGCCACAGAGTCTGGAAAAGTGAGTATCTCTAGTGAGATTGGACCCTGCTGGCAGGAAGAATGGTGGGGGTTGGAGGAGTGGGCGGCTGTTGGATAGACAACTGACAGTGTCTGGCAAAAAGCTAACTGCAATGAAGCAAGTAGTTAGATATTAGTCATTTCTGATATCTATAATAAAAGTCTGTGTCACTTTACTTTCCTAACCATTTGTTGTGAAAAAGGGCTGATTTTTTTTTTATCTTCCTACTGCAAGCCAGGAACTATAATAGAATTTTGTTTGTGTGTTTCTTTAAATAAATTTCCATTCCAGTTCTTCTGGAAAGCTGTTATTTCTCTCCATTTAATAGATGAAGATAAAGTGCACAAAAAAGTTAAATTTAAGACACCATAGCACTCCTGTCTCACAAGTGGTAGATGCTGGAATCTCCTACAGGTATATGCCCCCAAAGCCTGAACTGTTGGGTTAAGACTATGCAACGACTTCTTCCTGGTGTCAGAACGAAAACTACTGCACTATGAGAAATAATTCTTTTATGGCCCAAAGTGCGACTTGATTGCACTCAGAGTGGCCTAGATTTACCTCACAGTAATTTAAAACATATGTTGGGTGTGGTGATTTATTTAATAATCTTTCCTGAAGCGACTGCATTCCTGCCGATTGATCTAAATTACACTGCCGAGGTGTGTTTCCCTTTGGATATCCTTCTGAGGATGGGCTTCCCTGGTGGCTCACATGGTAGAGTCCGCCTGAAATGCAGGAGACCTGGGTTTGATCTCTGGGTTGAGGGACGGCTATCCACTCCAGTATTCTTGTCTGGAGAATTCCTTGGACAGAGGAGCCTGGCAGGCTACAGTCCACAGGGTTGCAAAGAGTCAGACATGGCTGAGTGACTAACACAACTTCCTCCTAGGGATAGGAGAGAAACACCTGATCCCCAATGAGTACTCGCATGTAGTACTTAACAAGCATATAAAAAAATCAACAAAAGCTAGTTCTCATATTTGGATCAAATTTCACATTTATCTTACCAATATTTTAATACAAATAAGATATCCTCTGGGTCATGGCATATTTCTGATCTACAAATATTACATAGAAATAACTTTCAAGTATAAAAAAATAATCTTGGGTTTTAATGTCTGAATCCTTCCAAATAGCAAGAATGGGCTTAGGTCATTTTTTCTTTTTTCCTGAAGCAGGTCCCAATCTGTAAATGTGTGACTCAGGAGCTCCATCTTTCTGCATCTGTCATTAAAGGCATGGGAGTGACCCTTTGCTTCCTTTTATCTAAATCAGATTAGGTCACTGCAGCCCACGGCCTGGGTTATGATCATTTCCTTTATCTCCAGCTGTAAACTTCACCCTTTTCTTCCTGGAAAGCGTGAACTATAACCCAGTGGGGAGAAGAAAGACTGCTGGATTGACCAATTAGAAATGAGAGTCCAGGACATGCGTGAGGTGTTCTGGCCTCTCTCACCTGCCAGCAGCCTATACCTGCTTATCCAGTTCTGTACAGCAGTCAGTCTGAAAGGAGTGCCAGGGAGCCAATGACATGTTTGTGCCAAGGTCTCTCTGCTGTCGTGTGTGCCCCGTCGCTAAGGAGACTGTTCACTGCCTGGTTGGTCTGTATTCTATACTTTGTATTCTGGAAAATCTGGTTCTGTGTGTGCAAGGAAGTTAGGATTCTGAGCTTACAGACACACACACAGTAAGAAAAAGAAGGAAAATTAAGGGAATTAAAAATTAAGGCTCAAAAGAAACACTGTGTTAACCAGTCGGACATTTTCCTCTTATTCTTGGCATTACTTGCTCCTGGCTATAAAGTGCAAGATCGTAGAGCTGCTTCCACATTTCCTTGGGGGCAGTTGAGACACAGCCATCCAGATAGGACCCTGAACCCAGAAGGATCCTGGTGTTGGGTGTAATAAATACCTTGAGGGCATAGAGAGAGTAAAAGTCAAAGCTATATCAGTTTGGAGAGGGTTGTGCCCCTTCCCAGGCCACTCTTGGCTGAGATTTGATTTTTGCCCCACCTCCTCTGGGCACAGTCAGGAATTGCTCAGATGGTTCTTGGAGCTACTTGTTAGCTGTTCCATGGATGCTTGGGTTGGTCTCCGTGTGCTCATTGTAAATATATGGTCCCGATACTCCTTCTGTGCCTGATTCCCCCACAGTGTTGTATGTGAGGATGAACAGAGAGAGGACTCTTTACACTTTAAAAGGTCCATTCAAAGAGGAAATATGTTGTGTCTTTAGAACCTACAGTCCAGAGATAAAGGCAAGAAAACAGGAGCTCTAAAACAAAAAGAACTTTCAAGAGGTATCTTACAGGCTAAATGTATCACAAGGCTGTAGTTTAGATGTTATCAAGCTTCAGGACGGAGAAGGCGATGGCACCCCACTCCAGTACTTTTGCCTAGAAAATCCCATGAACGGAGGAGCCTGGTAGGCTGCAGTCCATGGGGTCGCTAGAGTCGGATACAACTGAGCGACTTCACTTTCACTTTTCACTTTCATGCATTGGAGAAGGAAATGGCAACCCACTCCAGTGTTCTTGCCTGGAGAATCCCAGGGACGGGGGAGCTTGGTGGGCTGCCGTCTATGGGGTCGCATAGAGTCGGACACAACTGAAGCGACTTAGCAGCAGCAGCAGCAAGCTTCGGGAATATGGGCTCTTCTGGGAGCAGAGAGTAGGGAGCAGGTTGGGATTAAATCAGGCATTCCTGATGAATGTTTTTGATTAGTTGCAGACCACTCTGAGGGTTTCCCTAGTAGCTCAGCTGGTAGAGAGTCCACCTGCAGTGTAGGAGACTCTGGTTCGATTCCTGGGTCAGGAAGATCCCCTGGAGAAGGGATAGGCTACCCAAGCCAGTATTCTTGGGCTTCCGTGGTGGCTCAGATGGTAAAGAATCTGCCTGCAATGTGGGAGACCTGGTTCGATCCCTGGGTCAAGAAGGGTATAGAGGAGGGAATGGCAACCCACTCCAGTATTCTTGCCTGGAGAATCCCCATGGACAGAGGAGCCTGGTGGCTACAGTCCATGGGGTCACAAAGGGTCAGACACAGCTGAGCGACTAAGTACAGCATGGCACAGACCACTCTGAATTGACGGAGTGGTGAGGAGCCCAGTTGTGAATGAGAGAAGTGAGCCTGGGAGGGTCCAATGAGGATGATTAGCAAGTAGATACTGAAGTTGGGACTCACACCCAAGCTGAAGCCAAAGGCTGTCTTTGCACTATGTGTTCCTGGAGCCTCCACTTAAAAAAAAAAAAAAAAAATTTAGGCTGTGCTGAGTCTTAGTTACAGAACCATCCTAGTTCCTCACCCAGGGATCTAACCCAGGCCCCCTGCATTGGGAGTGCACTGGACCGCCAGGAAGTCCCAGAGCCTCCACTTTGAAAAGGGACTTTGTATTTTATTTGGGTATGATGTCGAGTCCTTTCCCTGTGCCTTTGGCATCCTCTGGGGTGTCCTGTTTCTGTGTATTTCTGATCCTCCAAATGCAAGGTTTATCTTATCTCTGGCACTCGAGGTCACCTTCAGTCTGCCCTCCCATGATAAGTGCTGAAATGTGAGGATCTGGAGAAGACAGCATTTCCAGCATCATGCCAACTCTCCTGTCACTGATGTTACATGGATTACTTCCTTCCTTCAAGGACCATTTGCTTCTTATTACGGCACTTAAGTTGTCTTTCCTTCTGCTGGAAATGGAGGAAGTACTAGACATCATATTGGCTTGATCCACTGCAGTCAGCAAGGCGCCACCACGTCTTCCCTCCCTTGCTGCCCACATTCCGTTTTCAATAGCACACCCACAGTCACTTTTTAAATTATACCGCCATGGATGTCCCTCATTTGCCCATAGCCCTAAATAGTTCCCCATTTAACTCTGAGTAAAAGTGAAAGTCTGTTTGGTGACCTTGTGGTGACCTCTTACTTTCCTTACCTCTCTTGTTTCATGTCCCACCACTCTCCTCTCCGTTCACCCCGCTCCTCTTGCTTTTTGTCAAACACACAAAAAGACGCATTGCCACTTTAGGGCATCTGCACTGGCTCTTTCCTAATCCTCATCTCCTTCAAGCCCCTGCTTCTTTTTGGCTTCAAAGTGGGGTGTGTGTGTGTGTGTGTGCGCGTGCCTGCTCAGTCGTGTCCAACTCTTTGTAACCCCATGGACTGTAGCCCACCAGCCTCCTCTGTCCATGGAATTCTCCAGACAAGCATACAGGAGTGGGTTGTCACTTCCTTCTCCAGGGGATCTTCCCAACTCATGGATCAAACCCACATCTCCTGAATCTCCTGCATTGGTAGGTGGGTTCTCTACCACTGAGCCACCTGGGAAACCCTTGAAAGTGATACCTATCTTGAAAATGCCATTTATTACCTGCTGCCTGACAGATGCCCTCTGCAGCATTCCTGATTTTCTTACTTTTTTTTCAATAATACGTATTACCTTCCAGCTTCTATACAGTTTATTTATTGAACAGGTTTATTCTCTGTATGTTTGCTCCACAAGAGCAGAAATCTTTGCCAGTTTTGTTCACTGCTGACCTCCACATGCCTAGAATAATGCCTGGCACGTTCTAGGTGTTCAGTCCATGTTTGTTGAATGAATATAGGATTGAATTAATAAATTGACTATTAAGACAATTAAATGAGCCACCTGTAAGTTCTTAAAGGCTGGTTAGCACCTTTGGAAGATACATTTTAACACAGATCTACAGCCAAATATTTAGTAAGCTTTTGTTATTTTCCAGGGAATGTGATGGGAAGTATACTGTATACTTTAAGGGAATTACATTTTCATTTGTTCAACAAATTGTATGTGGAGGGTGGGCGGGGGCGCTTCCCAGGTGGCTTAGTGGATAAAGAACCCACCTGCAATGCAGGAGATGCAGATTCAATATCTGGGTGGGGAAGATTTCCCTGTAGGAGGGCTTGACAACCCATTCCAGTAATCTTGCCTGGAAAATCCAATGGACAGAGGAGCCTGGCAGGCTATAGTTCATGGGGTCCCAAAGAGTTGGACATGACTGAAGCAACTGAGCATGCATGCGTGTGTGTGTGTGCGTGTGTGTGTGTGTATTTATGTGTGTGTATTTATGTGAGTGTATATATAGACCTTATGTAGGAAGCACTGTTAGAAACTTAGGATAGAAGACAAATAATAACAAGTGTTCCAAGTATCAGGCTCAGTGGAGCCAGATTCTCTGATTTTTTTTTTTTAAGAGAAGCTTTAATCTGAATTTTTCTATGAAATCTCTCAGTTTTTAAATGTTGATAACTAAATTAGAATTTCTAAACTTACTGTGACAACAAAATTAAATATTTATCACCACCATATGTTGCCTTTGGGCTTTGCTTATAATATCTGCTAGTTTGAAGGATAACATGGTATCAACTCAGAAGCAGTCTGAAACTTGTAGATGATAAGTGGATCTTAGAGGATGGACAGGATTTAGGTGTGCTGTGGGGATGAAAGAGGGAAGGAGTGGTTTTTTGTGGCTTCTGGTACCTGAAGCAAAGGTGTGGAGGCAGGACAGGCAGAGTGCTGCCACCAGGGTTGCGGAAGGGTGATGGAGAAGGTATATTCTTAGCAGTCATGGCAGTCGTCTCCCTTGGGTTATACTGAACTACCCTCTTAGGTTAAACTTACCGCATTTGTCAGTATACAGATCTAAACAAAGTATTAGGTAAGACAGAAACTTACCTTTGTCATAATGGTCTGAGTGTAAGCAAACTAGAGTGCTCCTTTTCTCGATTCGCTAAGGCTCATTCTCATAAGCCAAAGATGGCTCAGCTGCAGGTTAGCATTCCAGCCGCTGGGAAGGGAAGGGTAGGATGGGTGAAGGCCATGACCCTTTCTTTAAAGGCAGGATCCAGACTTTGATCACAGTACTTGTGTTCACACCCCGTTGGCCAGAACTTGGTAACATGGCCACATCTGATTCCAAGAAAGCCAAGAAGTGTAGGTTTTTACCCCGGTGGCTATAAAAAAGTTACATTTTTATAGTAGAAAAAGAGAATGGGTATTGCTGATTATATAGCCATCCGTCACATTTGCTCCTGTGGGTATTGGGTTCTCTGAGGTAAGGTATCTCTTATTATATCCTCAATTTTCTAATTATTTTAGTAAGACTTCAGTGGTACAAATGGAAGGTGATCCTTTTTAAAAAAATTCTATTTATTTATTTGTTTTTGGCTGTGCTGGGTCTTTGTTGCTGCACGGGGTTTTCTCTAGTTGCGGCAAGCAGGGGCTACTCTCCAGTTCTCATGAGCAGGCTTCTCATTGCAGTGGCTTCTCTTGTTGCAGAGCACGGGCTTTAGGGTGCTAGGGCTTCAGTGGTTGCAGCCCATGGGCTCAGTCATCGCAGCTCCCAGACTCTAGAGCACAGGCTCAATAGTTGTGGTGCAGGGGCTCAGTCACTTCACTGTAGGCGGACTTTTCCAGGACCAGGGATCAAACCTGTCTTCAACACTGGCAGGCAGATTCTCTACCACTGAGCCACCAAGGAAGCCCCGGAAGGCGATCCTTGACAATAAGTTTTTCATCTTTTAGATTCTTATAGCCCTCTGTATTTCTGGTTAAATCAAAGTAGCTTATCAAAGTAGCTTGGTGAGGTTTGTTTTTTGTTTGTTTGTTTCTTTCTTTATTTGCATAAAAGGTCTAGAGCAGCTGGTTTTCAATTTTTTTTGTTGTTGTTCTTGGGACCCTTTTGCACTCTTAAAAATTACTAAGAACCCTGAAAAGATTTGTTTCTGTGGAGTAGAGTTAAAGAGAGGTTTAACTATTGGTTTTCATCTATAGCAACTCAATAAATTCTGGTGTTTAAGATATATTGAATTAAACAGTTTATACATCTAAAAGCTCATTATGGAAAGCTTTGATTTCTGTGCACGCTTATCATTGCTTTTGGCCACCCAGCCCTGCATCTACCTTTTCTCACTTGGCAGGTCCTACTTTGCCTCCTATGGAAGAGTAAAGATATTTGCACTTTCAACCACCTTTGCAGCCTGGCTGCAGGCATGTGACCGAGGTTCTGCCGGTCAGACGCACTTCCATCTCATATTTTGAAATAGAAACCAGTGACATGAGAATGTGTGTGGCAGCTCCCCAGGTGGTTTCCAGGACAGCAGCTGCTGTTGGCAGTGGAAGCTGCTGGCTGCCCTACCCGTCAGCGACAAGCAGCAGGCCACAGCTGCTGTGTGACTTGGGGTGATGTTCCCAGATACGTAGCCTCCAAGCCCAGTTTCTCCGGCCCTCTTGGAAACTTGTGATCCTTCCATTATCATTCTGTGGGTTCTTTGCTTGAAACTGAGAATCCTGCTTGATCCATTCTCAGATGCAGTGTCTTTCAAAGCATAGCTTGGAAGTCTCACGAAGCAGAATTACCTGGACCACATCCTAACAATCCGTGCCTGTCGGTGGACTTGAAACTAATGGATCCAGAATCTTTTTGAGTTCCAGGAACCTGAATTTCATGTATTTTATTTTTTCTTCTTTGGCCATGCCAAAGATGCTTCCCTAGTGGATCAGATGGTGAAGAGTCTGCCTGCAGTGCAGGAGACCCAGGTTTGATCCCTGAGTTGGGAAGATCCCCTGGAGAAGGAAATGGCAACCCACTTCAGTATTCTTGCCTGGAAAATCCCATGGATGGAGGAGCCTGGTGGGCTACAGCCATGGGGTCACAGAGAGTCGGAGACAACTGAGCGGCTAACACTTTCTTTGTTTGGCCATGCCACCTGGCATGTGGGATCTCAGTTCCCTGACCAAGGATCAAACCCACCCCCATCCCCACTACATTGGAGCACAGAGTCTTAACCACGGGACCCCCAGGGAAGTCCCAGCAACCTGCATTTTAAACATCTCAGGTTTATATGATTTTAGAACTGCTCTCCTAATGTTTCCAACTTTTTAAATTATTTGTGCTATGTTTAAAGATCTGAGTAAGCCCTCAAAGAATTCACTTTCTGTTTTTAGGAGACTCTAATCAATGAGTGACTAGTATCTCCTGTCCTCTTCTCTCTCCAGCCAGCCTCAAATTCTCCCTAAGCCTCTTTGTTCTGTCTCTTCAACTCTTGTAATGTCTTTATTTTTCCTGGCTTATTCTCCCTGCTGCTGCTATGTCACTTCAATCGTGTCCGTTGTGCGACCCCATAGATGGCAGCCCACCAGGCTCCCTGTCCCTGGGATTCTCCAGGCAATAACACTGGAGTGGGTTGCCATTTCCTTCTCCAGTTCGTGAAAGTGAAAAGTGAAAGGGAAGTCTCTCAGTTGTGTCTGACTCTTAGCGACCTCGTGGACTGCAGCCTACCAGGCTCCTCCGTCCATGGCATTTTCCAGGCAATAGTACTGGAGTGGGGTGCCATTATAATTCCCCCAATGGGATTGCCTATATTCAGTGGTCCCAGGATTGATTTGGATTTTAAAACTATACGATGACTGGGGCTTCCTGCAGGTCATTTCTTTCTTGGGCATTTCTGCAGCCTGCTGGTCCACAGCTTGATGTTTATTGCAGGGATCGCTGGAGAGGATGAAGGTGAGAGATCGGAACATATTGAGTGACTTTCCTTGGAAAGCTTTTCATTCATGGATTCAGGCCAGAAAATAGCACAAAAGGATTGAATAATGTACCTCTGAAGTTTCTAGTATCACAGAAGGTTATAACTTGAAAGACGCTTAGCTCCCTTATTTCATGAATGAGGAACTGAGGAGAGGTTATGTGTCCAACATCACATAATTGATTAGTGGAGTTTAAAAGCCAAAATAAATTTAGAAGTGGGAAGTGATAATGCAGTTCTTGATCTAAAGTAGCATACAAGGGAAAGAGACTAGCATTTATTGAGTGAGTATTTGAACTTGGGTACATTCACCTAACATCTTGAAGTCTCAGCTTTCTCGACTGCAAAATCAGGATTCTAATAAGAGCAAACATTGATATGAAATTGACTGTGTGCTGGGAACTGTTCTAAGCACTTTATATGCTAGGTCATTTAATCCTTACCACATGGACATGACTCAGGTACTATTATTTTTTCCCTTTATTCAGATGTACAGAAAGCTATATATTTACCTGCAGTCACCCTGATGAAATATTCTGTTTTCTATTGCTGCATTACAAATCACCCCAAGCTTCATGTGTTAAGACAACATACATTTATTATCTCACAGTTTCGTGGGGTCGGGAGCCTAGGCAGCCCAGGCATAACTAGGTCCACTGCTCGAGGTCTCACAAGGCAGCAAGGAGGTGTTGACCAAGGTTAGGATCAGATCTGAGGCTTGAGGTCATATTCTAAGTGCACGTCATTCTTGGCAGCATCATCTCCCTGTAGCTATGGAACTCATGATGACTGAGTCTTCAAGGTCAGCAGAAGAATATCTTTTTCTTTGAAAGGTCTCCCACTCTGGATAATCTCCCTTCTGGATAAAAACTTAACGTCAAATGTTTAGGGGCCTTAATATATCTGCAAAACTCTGTTCATCTTTGCCATATGACAGGATGTAAACATGGGAGTAATGTCCCATCACCTATGCCATGTTTTGCTGAGGTTAAAAGCTGGTTACAGGTCTTCTCTACACTCATGGGGAGGTGATTATATAAACCTGAGCATCCCAAGGTGTATCACAGCACCATCTTAGAATTCCACCCACCATAAGCCAGGAAGACTTAGATTAAGCCCAGACTGGATCCAGGTCTAAGAGTCCATGCTCTCAGTCACAATGACCTTCTTTCTCCTTCTGAAGCAAGTAAACCCACTTTATAACCTTGCATGGTGTTCTAAGAAAGATAACACCCAGCAGATTCTTACTGGGTACTAGGCAATAATTAAATCTCTTCATACCTCCTCTTTTCAAAGTCTGCTTCAAGAAACCTTATAACCACCTGCAGTTTTGTATGTTCAGAAAGAAATTTCCAGTAGTCTATGATTATATAACTTATTGCAATTGGTTCATATTTTTTCTCAGGCAGAAATAACCCTGGGTTTTGGGATACGAGACCTGAGTTCTCAAGAAATAACCCTAGCTCTGCTTTTTTTGCCTTTGAAACAGATGAAGTGATTGAGAAGAAACAGTGAACATCGTCATCTTGTAGACAGGACAACATGGATCAGCCATTAACTGTGAACTCCCTGGTAGGTGGCACCAACTAATACTTTACACGTGGTTCGAAAACCCAGAAAGAAGAACAGAAACATGCCAGATGTGAAATGAGTCACGATTACTTCAAGAAGTTAAACACTTGCTGTTTTCATCCATCTGTGTGGTCCTCTCCTTTGAGGAAGTGACTAATAAAACCATCTTTGCTAGAATTAAAAATAATTCTTTTTTTTTCCATGAAAGTATGAAATTTTAATTCTCTGGTTTGGTTCCAGGAGTGTAGTTCTTTAGCACGACACCAGAGAGAATTTCAGAGATGACATTGTAACAGGTACTTCGACTGTTCTGTGCCTCCGTGTGTCACAGATGAAAAATTAGAGGTTTACCTTGTGTGGTAATAGCTAAGGAAACATTGTATGTTTAACACTGAGATGTGGCTTTGGGATCCTTGTGTAAATGTGCAAATACCTGAAACACTTGCCCTTTTCATCTTTTCTCCTTACAGCCAACATAGTACACACCTTCTTGAACTACATCTTAGGAGAAATAATGTGCTAGAGAGGAAATAACAGGGGCCTAGGGGTCCCATGGGTTTATTATGTGTCCCAGATCAGTCTCTGAATGTGAATATAGCGACATTATATAATCTCCATGGCCCAGTTCTGTACTTTGTGCCTTACGACTTTTGGAAATCAGTTTTAATGTTACGAGCCTATCACTGGGGCTTGATAAACAAAGGTTGCCATTACCATCCACCTTCTCCTGATGACGCTCCCAAACCCACTCACTAACCTTGTCGCCCTGGGGGCAGCAGTAGACTGAATACCCTCTACACACAAAGCTTAGCACCAGAACACAAATACGGGCCCAGTGCTTGCTCTGCAACAGGGTAGTGTTCTCTCTCTGTGGAAAAAGTCCTCCAAAGTTGCTCAGTTGCTTTTGTGAGTATGTTTGAGGAGCAGAAAGTTGTAGACACTTTTCATTTTCTGACACTGTATTGTCAAGACTGCCGCATTTCCACCTCCGCAGAAGGAGTCATTTTCCTGGAGTTCCTCGTGTGTTTTTCTAGAACGTTATGTGCAAATAATTAAAATTTTAGTGGACATGTCGATGTAAAAAATGAACACTAAGGCTTTGTCATCTGGAAAATTTTATTTACATCCAAGCAGTTCATATTCAAATGAAAAATTATAGATTGATGGAGAGTTTAGGCTCTTTCCCAGTTTATTTCTGAAATCAGTTTTAAACTTAAGTAGAGTAGCACCATTCCCATAGATGGAAAATAAATATTTTTTTCTTCAGGTAAAAAGATAGTCTAATTATAATCACATTGTTCCCTTTCTGTCTTCCTCCTTTATTTGATATATTTATTGGTTATCATTTGTGTTACAGGGAATATACTATATTCCAGAGCACAAAGATGAGTATAAAATGATTCCTTTCCTTCAAGGAGCTTATAAGGAGTCAAAAATACTTGTAAACAAATAATCATAACTCAGCATAGACTGCATAGTAAAAAAATGGAGAAGTTACTTTTGTGCATGCAGGAGGCTGAAGTCTGCCCTAATTTTCCTAGATTTTTTTTCTAATGTCACTGAAGCATTAATCTGTGGTCATATAACAGCATTCTTGGAACACAGTCAGGATTATTTGGTTACATGGGGTTTATGCCGTTTCCTCACTAGCAGAGCTGAGAAGCTGCTGCAGAGACTCTGTCCCACAGAGCCTAAGAGATGTGCTATAGGGCCTTTAACAGGAAAAAAAAATTGTTGACTTTTTCACCTTTCAGAAGTACTGACTTTTTATTGAATAATTATCCTGAATTTATATGTTCTGTGTTTTTCCGAATGTGTATGTGTTTTTATTAATAAAACACAAATGTATTAATATCACAGATCCTTTTTCAGTAATTATTATCATTATTTTCTTAGTCAGGGATGAATTAACAGTAGAATTATGTTGGGGGGGTTGAGGGGGAGTGGGACGGCAGGAAGGTGGTGTGTCCATATGCTGAAAAAGGCTTCTCTTAAGACTTATTGGTGAGGTTTTATTCACTTGGTAAAGATTTAAAGAGGCCCTGAAAGCTCATTAAACCAGGAAATATCAATAACCTCAGATATGCAGATGACACCACCCTTATGGCAGAAGGTGAAGAGGAACTAAAAAGCCTCTTGATGAAGGTGAAAGTGGAGAGTGAAAAAGTTGGCTTAAAGCTCAACATTCAGAAAACGAAGATCATGGTATCTGGTCCCATCACTTCATGGGAAATAGATGGGGAAACAGTGGAAACAGTGTCAGACTTTATTTT
Source organism: Bos taurus (assembly GCF_002263795.3). Taxonomy (NCBI): domain Eukaryota; kingdom Metazoa; phylum Chordata; class Mammalia; order Artiodactyla; family Bovidae; genus Bos; species Bos taurus. The sequence goes on from NC_037353.1 coordinate 10,594,640, forward strand.
TCTGGGCTTTAAAATCACTGCAGATGGTGACTGCAGCCATGAAATTAAAAGACGCTTGCTCCTTGGAAGGAAAATTATGACCAACCTAGATAGCGTATTCAAAAGCAGAGACATTACTTTGCCAACAAAGGTCCATCTAGTCAGGGCTATGGTTTTTCCAGTGGTCATGTATGGATGTGAGAGTTGGACTGTGAAGAAAGCTGAGCACCGAAGAATTGATGCTTTTGAACTGTGGTGTTGGAGAAGACTCTTGAGAGTCCCTTGGACTGCAAGGAGATCCAACCAGTCCATTCTAAAGGAGATCAGCCCTGGGATTTCTTTGGAAGGACTGATGCTAAAGCTGAAACTCCAGTACTTTGGCCACCTCATGCGAAGAGTTGACTCATTGGAAAAGACTCTGATGCTGGGAGGGATTGAGGGCAAGAGGAGAAGGGGATGACAGAGGATAAGATGGCTGGATGGCATCACTGACTCGATGGATGTGAGTCTCAGTGAACTCCGGGAGTTGGTGATGGACAGGGAGGCCTGGTGTGCTGCGATTCATGGGGTCGCAAAGAGTCGGACACGACTGAGCGACTGATCTGATCTGATCTGATCTGATTTTGGAATAGAATTGAATACATACAGTAACTTCGGATCCAAAACATGTCTTGGAGACCCTTCGAGTATAATGATATGATGCCTACCCTGGCAGGAATCCATCTCTTGGCTTACTCCCATAAGGATATCAGATCAGATCAGATCAGTTGCTCAGTCGTGTCCAACTCTTTGCGAACCCATGGATGGCAGCAATGGTCAATGATATTTTACCTAAAATGACCTACACATACCCAGGAACTGCCACATAGCTGTAGCTGAAACCTGCAAGAGACCTTAGTCCAAAAGAGTGTATGTTTACCCTGCAGATATGTGCTTTTCTGGTGTGCAGACCACATGTTTAAGCAAAAAGACCTCTTTTATCATGTTATTAACTCATTAAAAAAAAAAAACTTTCCTTAGGTTCTGATGTCAGATATTTAGTACAAAAAATACATCTATAATTTCAGTCTGTTCATTTCTTCTTATAACCAGAGATTCAAATTTGGCTCTGCAGAAAAAGTTAGCTGCGATGCCCGACCACACGGATGTCTCCCTCACCCCAGAAGAACGAGTCCGTGCCCTGAGCAAGCTGGGCGGGAACATCACCATCAATGAAGATATCACTCCACGCCGCTACTTTAGATCCGGAGTAGAAATGGAGAGGATGGCATCTGTGTATTTGGAAGAAGGAAACCTGGAAAGTGCATTTGTGCTTTATAATAAATTTATAACGTAAGTATTTTATCTTGGAGATCTTTGAAATGAGAACATTGGGAGCAAATATTTACATGCTATTTTGATGAGACAGCTTCAATGCCAGGCATGTATTCATACTCAGATCAAATTTACAATTTCCAGAAGCAGGAGGGGGTCAGGTTTTTAAGTTACCAAGTCATGTACTCAAAGGTGTCCCAATATCGTCTCTGAGGCTTAGGGGTGGAAGATCAGAGATGAAGTGAGGTGCAGGGATGTATATCCATAGGCCAGCACTGTAACCTGAGTGCCCACTTCTTCCTCTTCACAAAATTTCTTGTTCCCTGTCATTCTCCCTTCACAAGAATGCAAGCCTTAGAGAGCAGACATCATATTGTGGCTCTATCTAGAGCATCTGAAACGTGCCATTAACGTTCTTGAAGTTCAATTTGATGGGTTGAAACAAGGGATAAATTGATGATCCTAGGAAGGAACTGATTGGGGGACAGAGTGTAGTAGTTGATTTAACATTGTAGTCAGTATTTCTTAAGGCAATTATTTAGCTGTGTAAGAGTTGGTGTGTATAATAGATCTTCCAATATACTGAAGTGGCAGCCTCAAAATAGTCGTGTAAAAATATACTTCACATTAGATAGAGATTTGTTAATAATGTGTCCTCATTTGAACTAAAAAATGAGATTTGGACTTTCTGTACCGATTTGCCATCTTACTGATGGTGAAGACCTCCTGTTACCAAAAGTGATCTGATCAGAGCCGAACCCCTTATTTTTGTTTCCACTGAAAGTCACTCATTGATTAATTGTATTAATTTACTTGGGGATTTAATCTGAGGCCATGCAAGAAGTTGAAAAGATTAACTGTTTTTTGAAATTTGCTTTTGGCTGCGATGGGTGTTTGGTGCTTTGTGCAGGCTTTCTGGAATTGTAGCCACTGGGGGCTACTCTCTAGCTGTGGTGCCGGGGGGCTTCTCTTGTTGTGGAGCACAGGCTGTAAGCACAGGGGCTTCAGTAGTTGCCACTCTCTGGCCATAAAGCCCTAGCTTAGAAATTGTGGCACACGGGCTTAGTTGCTCCTCGGCATGTGGGGTGTTCTCGGACCAGGGATCAAACCTGTGTCCTCGGTGTTGGCACGCAGATTCTTATCCACTGCACCACCAGGGAAGTCCAAGATCAACTGTTTTAAATGCTGCATCCGTGATTCTACCATGGGTGAAATTAAAGGCAATTAGTATGGTATGCAAAGTGGTCTCTTTCAGCCAATAAAAACACTAAGTAGTTAATTGAAACATGTCTGTGGTGAATCAATAATTAAACAATGTCAGAGGAAGGAAGAATGCGCTACTATGTTAATCAAAACTAGTATTTGCTTTAAGGACCATTCGTTGATTTAACAAATATTTATGGGCATTTATTATGATGAGATGGACACTATTCTACAGGCCGAGGATACATCAGTAAGAGGAAAAAAAGAAACAGAATTTCATGCCCTTGTGGAAGCAAAATCTTAACTTTACCTGGAAACAATGAACCTGGTTTGCTGTAAGGATTTCCCTTCATTTTTACTGTCCCTTGTTCCTGAAAAGGTGATGAAAAATAATTAACTATTAATTCAGTTCAGTTCAGTTGCTCAGTCGTGTCCGACACTTTGTGACCCCATGAACTGCAGCATGCCAGGCCTCTCTGTCCGTCACCAACTCTGAGAGTTCACTCAAACTCATGTCCATCGAGTTCATGATGCCATCCAGCCATATCATCCTCTGTCGTCCCCTTCTCCTCCTGCCCCCAGTCTCTTCCAGCATCAGGGTCTTTTCCAATGAGTCAACTCTTCACGTGACGTGGCCAAAGTACTGGAGTTTCAGCTTTAGCATCAGTCCTTCCAATGAACACCCAGGACTGATCTCCTTTAGGATGGACTGGTTGGATCTCCTTGCAGTCCAAGGGACTCTCAAGAATCTTCTCCAACACCACAGTTCAAAAGCATCAATTCTTCGGCACTCAGCTTTCTTCACAGTCCAACTCTCACGTCCATACATGACCAATGGAAAAACCATAGCCTTGACTAGACGGACCTTTGTTGGCAAAGTAATGTCTCTGCTTTTGAATATGCTATCTAGGTTGGTCATAACTTTCCTTCCAAGGAGTAAGTGTCTTTTAATTTCATGGCTGCAATCACCATCAGCAGTGATTTTGAAGCCCAAAAAAATAAAGTCTGACACTGTTTCCACTGTTCCCCCATCTATTTCCCATGAAGTGATGGGACCAGATGCCGTGATCTTCGTTTTCTGAATGTTGAGCTTTAAGCCAGCTTTTTCACTCTCCTCTTTCACTTTCATCAAGAGGCTTTTGATTTTCTCTTCACTTTCTGCCATAAGGGTGGTGTCATTTGCATATCTGAGGTTATTGATATTTCTCCCAGCAATCTTGGTTCCAGCTTGTGCTTCTTCCAGTCCAGCATTTCTCATGATGTACTCTGCATAGAAGTTAAATAAGCAGGGTGACAATATATAGCCTTGACGTACTCCTTTTCCTATTTGGAACCAGTCTGTTGTTCCATGTCCAGTTCTAACTGTTGCTTCCTGACCTGCATATAGGCTTCTCAAGAGGCAGGTCAGGTGGTCTGCTATTCCCATCTCTTTCAGGATCTTCCACAGTTGATTGTGACCCACACAGTCAAAGGCTTTGGCATAGTCAATAAAGCAGAAATAGATGTTTTTCTGGAACTGTCTTGCTTTTTCCATGATCCAGCAGATGTTGGCAATTTGATCTCTGGTTCCTCTGCCTTTTCTAAAACCAGCTTGAACATCTGGAAGTTCACAGTTCACATATTGCTGAAGCCTGGCTTGGAGAATTTTGAGCATTACTTTACTAGCGTGTGAGATTCCGTTAAGGATTCTGGCTGACATTTATCTGAGTTATGAATTTTCATGTACGAGTTTTTAATACACATATATATACCATGTTGGGCTTCCCTGGTGGCTCAACTGGTAAAGAATCCTCCTGCAATGTGGGAAACCTGGGTTCAATCCCTGGGTTGGGAAGATCCCCTGGAGAAGGGAACAGCTACCACTCCAGTATTCTGGCCTGGAGAATTCCATGGACTATTCCATGGGGTTACAAAGAGTTGGACACGACTGAGTGACTTTCACACCATGGCACTGCTGATTCATCAGGGGCCCTTTGAGTCTGTTTCTGTTGAAGGTGTTTTTATCCGTCTTTCCGGACTCTTACGTTTTCATGTGGTACTCAGCGTTGCCACCACTACACTCAAGTAGAATGGTGCTCTAGTGGGGTTACGTGCCCAAGACCTGAGAAAAACTAAAGTGATGTGATCTGTCGAGGAGCATCCTGACTTTACCCCTCTTAACCTCAGTGCTTAGTTTGCCGAGCTTAACTCCTCTGGAATGCCAAAATCATATTTATACCAACCTTTGATGGCGGATGGAAAGAATATAGATTAAATAAGAAGGAAAATGGCAACCCACTCCAGTATTCTTGCCTGGAAAAATCCCATGAAGGAAGAGCCTGGCAGACTACAGTCCATAGGGTCAGAAAGAGTTGGACAGGACTGAGCACACATAAATAATGTTATTAACCATGTCCTTTTGAAAAGGAGGTTCATCTTATATTAGAAACCATCACTGAGCTTTTTCTGTCCTATAACTCTAAGGATGTGTTTTCTCTTTCTCCAGTTTATTTGTAGAAAAGCTTCCCAACCATCGAGATTACCAGCAATGTGCAGTACCCGAAAAGCAAGATATTATGAAGGTACTGAGTGATCAACTCTCTCTGGAGGTTCAAGTTCCCCAAGTATCCATTATTGATTCATCCCTTTTCTTTCCTCCTCTGTCTAATCCTCTCGAGAGTTTCAGTGCAAAAAAAAAAAAAAATCATTCCATTAGCTATGATATTTTGATCTCTTCTTAGACCTTTAGTCATCATTACTGTGGGATGTCTACTTAAAATTTGGAGAAGAAAATAAAAAAATCAAGAATGCACTTGATCTTAAGATATGAAGAAGGAATTATTTTATGATTCCTCTCAGAGATTGAGAGAATAGTTGTCTGTTTCCCCATACTTATTTAAGACAATCATTTTGGCGGGTTTTGGTTATTCCATACAATTCTCAACTCAATACCTGTTTGAAAATCGGTGTTGATTATCAAGGCAGCCACAAAGTTCTAGTCATTTTCTTCTTATAGTACTCACCTCTTAGACAATGAAGACTTTAGTGAGTGACCTGAAATATTCCAAAGGAAAAGGAAGGCTATTGAAATGTATTTATTTAGCATCAATGTTTGCTACATATATAGTTTCAAATATCTTTAGCTGAGAATATATCCTCTCAGATAACATTTAAGCAGTGTTTTCCATTTATTTGTCTTAAGTAGTTTGGGTTGATTTTATATGATGGAGATAATGTACACAAAGTCGATCACAACATGAAATTTGAAATTACTCTCCAAAAGTATTTTACCACATAATGGGATAAAACTCTCTTAGCCAGTTATGTCGGGCTTCCCTTGTGGCTCAGTGGTCATGAATCCACCTGCAATGCAGGAGATGTGGATTGGATCCTTGGGTCAGGAAGATCCCCTGGAGAGGGAAATGGCAACCTACTCCAGTATTCTTGCCTGGGAAATCCCATGGACAGAGGAGCATGGTGGGCTACACTCCGTGGTGTCACAAAGAGTCAGACACCACTTGGCAACTAAACTACAACAACCAGTTATGTCAGGCCTGAGGGTGCCTGTAAGTAGAACACAAATGGTCATCTACATTGTTAATTTCTGTACACTGTCTGAGGGGTCATTCCTTATCCAGCCTTCGTGTAACATTTCCCTTCAGTTCTCTTGTTCATTTAATGTTAGAAAGTTCTGGATGGAAACCAAGGTGTTAGGCTGCAAAGATGACTCTTTTATTCTAACTTGGTGGTGGTGGTTTACTTGCTAAGTCATGTCCGACTCTTACAACCCCATGGACTGCAGCCTGCCAGGCTCCTCTGTCCATGGGATTTTATAGGCAAGAATACTGGAGTGGGTTGCCATTTCCTTCTCCAGGGGATCTTCCCGGTCCAGGGATTGAACTCGGGTCTCCTGCATTGCAGGCAGATAATTTACCGACTGAGCTATGAGGGAAGCCCACTCTAATTTAAGATTATTCTTATTTTCACTTATAGAGAAAAAAAGTTCTCCAAAAGCATATACATTTTCTGTTTGTGCTCATTGAATAATGGATCGATGGATGACGAAAGATTAAGAGCACAGAAATTTTAATGGAAGAGCTTAGCTAGAGTTAGGAGTTTGGGGTTTTAGTCATAAGGAGGCCACAAGTCAGTTGTATGACACTGACAAGCCTTTTGATGTCTCTGAGCCTTTGTTTCCTCATCTGTACTAAGGCTGGGGTGGGTACTTGAATGGTATTTTCATGCCATCAAGAATCACTGAGAAGTTGTTTGAGATACAGATCCCAATCCTTTCTCTGAATATGTTGATTCAGTAAATCTGGGGTTAGGCCTGGGAATCTGTATTTTTATAAAAGGTGCCTCAACTGCTTTTTACAGTCTGTTAAGCCTAGGGATCTCTACTTACCGTGTTCTCCAATGTCCCTTTTAACTATGATGCCATATAATTTACATACCATGGGATGTGCAGTTGCAAGTCCACTACCTGAAAATGAGGTACCTACCTATACAAAACGCTTACCTAACCAGTGGAGTCAATAAAGGTCTTACAAAGGGGATAATTTCTTCTCTTCTCTGCTGAAAAGTTGTATTTTGGAGCCCTAGAAAATACTGATTTTTCCACCTTCCTGTTTGGTTACTTGTGTCTTGATTTCTAATACACATACCAGTTGTTTTTCTTTCTCAGCTGATGATCTGAAAGACTATACTGAAAATTCTACTAATCAATGTGTATATATATATATTTTTAAAAGAAACTGAAGGAGATTGCATTCCCAAGGACAGATGAATTGAAAAAGGACCTTTTAAAGAAATATAACGTAGAATACCAAGAATATTTGCAAAGCAAAGTAAGTTCAATCGGTGCCTTTATTTCATGAATTGTTTTCTGTGCAAATATTTTTTTGAATTTTATTTTCATGAGTTTTTCAAACGTCATATGCATTTGAGTTGAAATTAAAGAAACAGTGATGGAGAACACATTAAAAAGTTGATGTTGATGTCCAGGTTAAGCACTTGCACCAAAGATGTGGTCATTTTTATTTCCCAACAAGATCTAATAAAGTGAAGCATTAGAAAACAGACTTTCTACAGTAATTTAACCAGAGTGTTCTTTCACTGTTTACCTGAGGCTGCCACAACATTGTCAGTTGGCTATACCCCAATACAAAATTAAAAGTTTAAAGTTGGGGGAAAAAAAGAATAAATTTAGAGCTCTTTGACCAACTCTTGCCAGCGTAATCTTGAACCAGATGGCTGCTCTTTAGCGATGAAAGGAGTCAGTAAGAGAGGTAGGGAGAATAGTATGTAGTTTCTGAGGTATCTAATTCGATTCTTAAATATTTTAATGTTATGTTATTATATTCTTAAATATTATAATTACTATAATAACATAGAATAATATCTAGCCGTATGAGTGAAATGTAATCATACCATCAAAGGATGATGACTTCTGGATTCTTACTAAATAGAGAGTGAAAAGAAAAATTATGTCTGAGATCAAAGGGCATTGAGTGATGAAACTGACCGATCGGTCTATAAGATATTCCAGTTCAGCACTTGAACTCTTAAGGTTTACAGCTTGTGTTTTGCTGTTTTGTTTGACTGTGTGTTTATGTGCTTTGAAAGTTTCACTATTACTGATTCTCAGTTCAGTCCAGTCTCGCCGCTGAACATGGTCACAGGCCTTGTGTACTTCCTTTGGTGTCGCTGGAAGTAGGTTTGAGTGAGCCGTGTGCACTGAGTAACAGAAGGAAGGTTGAAATCAGAAGATTCCCTCCAGGGTGGATAGTGATCATTTGATTTGAACTGTGAAAGATTGGGGCTTCCCAGGTGGCCCCTGGGAAGGGGTTACAGCGGTAAAGACCCTGCCTGACCTTGGTCAGGAAGATTCCCCTGGAGGAGGGCATGGCAACCTACTCCAGTATTCCTGCTTGGAAAATCCCTATGGACAGAGGGGCCTGATGGGCTGCAGTCCATAGAGTCGCAAAGAATCAGACACGACTGAAGTGACTTAGCAAGCACACACACTCGAAAGATTAAAGTAATTTTGGCGGCCCAGACAGGACAACAGGAAGGGGGAGCAAAGCCTGAGTTCCCCTCCCTACTCAGCGGTGTGAACGCTAGTCCCCTCTGCTCTCTGGGAGGAACAGCATCAGCAGTTGTAGTCTGCTGTTAGTGATACCAATTACTGCATAGTCCACAATAGGATCCCAAGTATATGACAGGTAGAAATATTTGGGGGGATAGCATGGTAGCCTTTATGTCTGGGAGATATAGACATAGCAATAAGCCTTTGGTGCAGGCAACACTCACGTCACCTGCAGTCTGTTAGAATGCAGATTCTCTGGCCCCACCCCAGACCCGCTGAATGCCAGTCTGCCCTGTAACAAGACCCAGGGGATTCGTGGACATAAAGTACTGCTTTAAACTGTGTCCCCCACCTCGCCCCTGCCTCCTGGTAGCTCCCAAAGTTTAGTTTTCAACAGAATTATTTGGGAAGCTTCTTAAAGATTAATTCTCTGACCTAATAAAGCCTAGATATTTTTGTTAAGGCTGGGGAGTTTGGGAATCATCATTTTTAACAAAGCTCCGATTAGTTTGTTCTGATAGAGATGATGACCCCATTCTGAGAACCACTTTTTAGGGATATCCCCTTCTCCATGAAGTCCCAGCACTGTGACTTCAAGAGTCAGATGCAAAAAGGTTCAAGGGTGTGGTACTATCCCCAAGAGCTTTCAATGATGATGGCAGCGTTCTCTCTGGTGCTGTCTGATATGGGAGCCACTAACCTGTGGTACTTAACACATGGCTAGTGAGACTGGGGGATTGATTTTCGGATTTCATTTCATTTTAATTAAATTTCAGTAGTCACATCTAGCTAGTAGCTACTATACTGGGCAGTGCAGTCTAGGGTAATATGACCATTCTGTGAAACAGTCTGATCAGCCAGGCTATGCAGACAGTCCTGACTTTGATTTTCTAGTATTTAAAAGCACAGGAGGATGGAGGGAACTTGATTATCCTGGCTCATCTCTGGTAAATTATGAGTGGATTCCAAACTGCTCCTGAAATCAGATTAAGGGGCTTTTGCCACTATGTTATATATTTCTCTGGTGGTCTCAGGAGTGTCTCTGTAGGCATGTGGGAGTATCTAGCTGTGTCTGCTGGAAGATTGAAAGCATCTGCTTTTTTGGCCTGGAAACTAACCTTTTCCTGTGGCAACCACATTTTCTAGAACAAATACAAAGCTGAAATCCTCAAAAAACTGGAGCATCAGAGGTTGATTGAGGCGGAAAGGAAGAGGATCGCCCAGATGCGCCAGCAGCAGCTGGAGTCAGAGCAGTTTTCGATTTTTGAAGATCAGCTCAAGAAGCAGGAATTAGCCCGGAGTCAGCTGCGAAGCCAGGAAACGCCGGCACTGTCAGAGCAGATCGATGGCAGCGCTTTGTCCTGCTTTTCCACACACCAGAACAGTTCCTTGCTGAACGTACTTGCAGATCAGTCTAGTAAAAGTGATGCAACCAGTTATGCTGGCCACTCACCTCCCGTCAACAGGGCCTTAAAGCCAGCTGCCAGTCTAAGTGCTGTTCAGAGTAAGTGACACATGCCCACAAGACATGCAATCACCTCTTTTTTGGTTTGTTTTTCATTTTTTTTTAATTTATTTATTTTTAATTGGAGGATAATTGCTTTACAGTATTGTGTTGGTTTCTGCCATACATCAATGAATCAGCCATCGGTATACATTTTGCCCCCTTCTTGAGCCCCGCTTCCCACCTCCCAGCCCATCCCACCCCTCTTGGTTGTCACAGAGCACCAAATTTGAGCTCTGTGGGTCATACAGCAAACTTCCACTGGCTGTCTAATTTTATATACAGTAATGTATATGTTTCAGTGCCACTGTCTCAATCTGTCCCATCCTCTCCTTCCCCTCACTGTGTCCACAAGTCTGTTTGCTATGGAACCGTATTTCTGTTGCATCTGGGCAGGGTCTACTCATTGTATCATGAGCCGTGGTAGTTCCCCTGTATGATGTGGTGTGAATGACTGTGTCATCTGCGTTTTGCTATATGTAACCTTAACGTTCAGGAAATGTGATTTGCCCCTTGATAGAGCAGAGACTCAGAGAAGGCAATGGCAGCCCACTCCAGCACCCTTGCCTGGAAAATCCCATGGGTGGACGAGCCTGGAAGGCTGCAGTCCATGGGGTCACGAAGAGTCAGACACGACTGAACGACTTCACTTTCACTTTTCACTTTCATGCCTTGGAGAAGGAAATGGCAACCCACTCCAGTGTTCTCGCCTGGAGAATCCCAGGGACGGGGGAGCCTGGTGGGCTGCCGTCTATGGGGTCGCACAGAGTTGGACGCGACTGAAGCGACTTAGCAGCAGCAGCAGCAGCAGAGCAGAGACTGCATAATAAACAAGATTATATTTGATCATGGTACAGATATTTTAGAAGAGAAAAATTATGAGCGTTTTTTTCATTCGTGTATTTTAATCAAGAAACATAAATCCTAAAAGGTAAACACTTAACACTGGAGAAGAAAGAAGATGCTGGCAAACTTGTTTGTCCAGAACTTTGCTCAGTCATTAAATGTAAATATTTAGCATTTCCGTGGCCCAGGAGGATCCGCACACATGGGTGGTTAACCTCCCAATGGATTATGTGTCTCTGCCAAGAATTAGTGCTGCTTGGGACTGTTACATCAGTGCTGGCAGGTTTCCAGAACCAAGTGGGAAAATTTCCCAGCAAACGCTGTCAGATGGAGTTTGTATTTCTTTTTATTTGGAAAGACTTATGATAAGCAGTCATGCTATAAATTACTTTACTGCCAGCTATTTCTGAAAACATGGTGCTATTACTTAATGATGACCAACTTCCATAAGATATAAGCAACACGTGGCAAACACGAAAAAAGAATATCCTAAGGCTTACAGAATACGAGATGTGTCGTCTGCAGCCTCTTTGCTTTGTGCCAAGTGAAAACAGCACACACGCATGTGAACAGTTGATCCAAGACCCCAAGATGTACAAGCGCTTGTACCTTTTTCCCACTTACATATAAATAATCTGTATGCAAAGGGTAATTCTACCTTCCCTCTGGTCACTGTTCACTTTTATAAGTTTTAAAATAAAATGCAGAAGGGGAGCACCAGATCATTTCATTTTTAGAATTTATATTTACCTGTAGTCACTTGAGGGAGGGGATGTAAGGTTTGTTTTTTTAGCTTTTTCTCCCTTTTCTGTTTCTTAGATTTAGTGGTTGAAGGACTGAGATGCGTCGTTTTATCAAGAGATCTTTGCCACAGATTTCTGCTGCTGGCAGAATCCAATACAGTGAGAGGAATAGAAACCTGTGGAATACTCTGTGGGAAGCTGGTATGGACTGTGTTCATGTCTTCTCTGCACAGGATACTGTCAGGAAAACTGGCTTTCTCGTGATGAGTTGAGCAGAACAGAAACATCCTCAGTGTCATTATGAAATCACCTGTATATAGACTAACGTGATAAAAATACTGTCATTAATGGAATTATCCTTCTAGAAAATAGATTGCAAAATCTCGGGAGGCTATAAAGTTTGTTGTAAAGAACTAATCACACTGTAAATTAAGTGTTTAGAAAAAGGGGGGTTTTCAGATTTCCAGAACTGTCTAGTTTTCTAAATCAGATTTCCCTTGTAATTGTTAGTTTTGCATGCATTCCTATAATTAACTCAACTTGCTTGTATCTGTGGCAGTGATAATCTTGCCACCCTTTTTCAGATATGTGATGAATAAAGCTAGGGTGGTGTTGTTTTCTTTAAAGCAATAGCTTCAGCAAACCGGAATCACATAGCACCGGTCATGTTTAAGTATGGAAGATTTTATCAGAAATAAGTGATGAAAGACCACGTCAAACTAGAAGGAGATAAAAGAGAGAAGATGCGTATATTTTTCTGCTTCAAGAAAAATATACTGTCTTTGGGGTATCAGTTTATATTTCTGAATTCAGGCACATTTTCATTCCTAAACATTTACTTGAGGACTGTTATTTAATGGTATGTTTCATTCCCTGGTGGCTTAGAGGGCAAAGCGTCCACCTGCAATGCGGGAGACCCGGGTTCAGTCCCTGAGTCAGGAAGATCCCCTGGAGAAGAAAATGGCAACCCACTCCAGTACTCTTGCCTGGAAAATCCCATGGACGGAGCAGCCTGTGAGGCTGCAGTCCATGGGGTTGCCAAGAGTCGGCACGACTGAGCGACTTCACTTTCACTTTCATTCAACACATATTCTCCTACTGTATTCCAGTGTTGCGTTATCGAGGTTTCCTCAAAGGAAGCAGAGAAGATAAGCACAGAATAACCTGTCATTTCCTCCCCACAGCCCACCTTCTTTGCCCTGCAGGGGGACAGTATGATATGGATTTGTCTTCCCCAAGACCATATGTTGTACTTAGTTTGATTGATTCATTCATTTTTCCTTCATCCCTTCATCAAACAAATAGTCACAGGCCCTGCCCTAGATGTTGGCATTCAGAAGCCTGCAATAGCCACAGTCTTGCCACGTGATACCTATATGATGCTTGTAAAGAACCAGACAGATGATTAGTTATAAATGGAGCTGGGTGCTCTCAGTGGAAGTGTAGGGTATCCTGGGAAGGTGTATGGGAGGGGGTCAAGAAGGGCTTCCCTTGGGACTTCCCTGGTGGTCCAGTGGCTAAGACTCTGCACTCCCAATGCAGGGGGCCTGGGTTCGATCCCTGGACAAGGAGCTAGATCCCACATGCAGCAACTAAGACCCAGTGAAGCCAAATTAAAATAAATAAGTGATTTTTAAAATTAAAAAAAAAAGAAGGGCTTCCCTTGAAAGGTAATGTTTACATTACATATGTTTAGAATACATAAAGTTAGCCATGAAAGGAGGGGCTGGGGTGGAGGGAAGTGTTATAATCAAGGCCAAAGGAATAGTGCCCAGTTTGCAGAGGCATCCTGAGAGCAGAGACAGGGTCGTGCTGTCGGAGGGATAGCTCCTCACTGCACAAACATCTCTTATCTGAGGATCCTATCACTACAACCCTCTTCCTTTCAACTCTTTATCTTTTACCTAAGGGGATAAAGGAGGGAAAGGGGGTCACAGAGGAAGAGATGTTTGGATGGCATCACCGACTCAGTGGACATGAGTTTGAGCAAACTGTGAGAGATAGTGAAGGATAGGAAGGCCTGGCGTGCCACAGTCCATGGGGTCGCAAAGAGTCAGACGTAATTTAATGACTGAACAGCAACAAAGGGATAAAAGATTTTTTTCTTTCCCCTTTATCTAATTGCCTGTCCAAAACAGTGTCTTAATTATGGAAAATCCTCGTGAATCCCTACCCCCAATAGTAGAAGAAAGTCGTGAGTCTTCAGATGAAATTAAATAATAAGAAAGACCATCAACCTTCACAAACCATTAGAAATTGTCCTTCAGTAAAACCCCAGAATTCTTTAATGACCATCTCCCCTTCCAGAGAAACCTGCTGCTATTTTATTCTGATTTTTCTATGGCAGTTCTAATGAAGCATTTTACTTACTATCTAAACTCCCAGGGATCAGCCCAAGATACGGATTCCTATTTATGATACATTTTTCTGTTGTGAAAATGGGTTTCAAGCGCCAAACAGTTGACTCTCAAAGTTTTTGGTAAATGATCCGTTTTCAAGTCTGGGCCTTTGTTTTTGAATTGTGATGTGGGTGGGAAGAGGATGATGTAAGTGGTGGGTACTTTCTAGTCTTATTAAAACATTACACTTCCTACTCAGGCTTTTTTTTTTTCCTCTCAGGTGTTTATTATTCTCTATGCTCTTTGTTTTTCAGACACATAATGAATTTACTATTACCCACTTAATAGTGCCCAAGCAGTCCGCGGGACCAGACTATTGTGACGTGGAGAATGTAGAAGAATTATTCAGTGTTCAGGATCAACATGATCTCCTCACTCTGGGGTGGATCCATGTATGTTCGACCTTTTGGGTTTTAGGTTGTTGCTGGTTTGTGTGTGTGTGTGCATGTGTGTGTGTGTGTAAGGCTTTTTTCCTCCTAGAGGAATTTCAGCTTAATCGAAATAATTTATTATTTTTAATTTTTCCAAGTGTAATAAATGCCATCATATTAAAGCATTTTCTTCAATGTGAGGCAATGTCTAAATCTGTCAAATCTGGATTTGGAGAGGGCTATTATAAATATCCTTTTTTTACTACCATTCCAAGTTAAAAGAAGAACTTTTGGAAGTCAGGTTGGCTTGTCTTAATGATTTTATGTAGTCTAATGGAGGCCTAGGCAGATTTTTATCTGTCTAATGTGATTAGACAATTATTAATATTCCTTTTCCATTGGCTGTGGGTCTAAAGTAGATTAAGAAATTTTTCTGAAAATGTTTCTTTTAAACAATGTTTGTACTTGTTAAATAGGGACCATACACTCCATTGTATAAATACCTCCCCTACAGGCCACGGATACTTGTGCCGTTGTGTATGTAGCCACGGAATGGGACCAAAAATTTGTGTTCCAGCATTTACCAAGCCACCGTAGAAGCGGGACAGGGCTTATAAATCAAAAGACATGAGTTTAAATATCAGCTCTGCTAAGAATTCACTGTAGGAATGTTGGCAAGTGATTTAAGCAATCTCAGCATCAGCTTTTCTTCCATAAAATAGGGACATAATAATGGACTTCATATGTCAGTGAATTTCTCAACATATTTTCTTCTAGGGACCCAGAATATTGAAGCAATTGTTATTGGTGATGACATGGTACTTTTGCTATCCAGGTTTTCCCTATTTGGTAAACATTTTTCCATCCAGTCTCACACTGGGCCTGGGGTAGGAACAAGTCATCTCACCAAAGACTGAGAAAGAACCACCTTTTATTTTGCTTGCTTTATAGAGAAGTATTTAATAACAATGTTAAAATAACAATAACGGCAATAAGAGCAGTCATAACAGCTAATGATTTTGACAGCTTTCTGTGTACTGGGCACTGTTCTATGAATTTTACATTGGTTGTCTCATTTAATTTTCATAGTAATCCCATGAAGAAAATTATTATTATTGTTATTTTACAACTGATGACATACGTTTGAGGATGTTAAAGAATTTTTGCAGTGTCATACAACTAGTAAGTGAGGAATCCGGGACCCCGCATGAATACAGCCTTGGATTCATGATTTAAGTGGTCACATTCCTTTTCGAAAGTGGTTGGAGTTTATTGTGAATTTAAAAATCATTATGAATGCATGCATTTTTCATGGTCAAATATAGACTTCTGATTTGCCTCTCATAAACACTTCCGTATATAGCCAAAACCTAGAAGATAGTTCTTTTAATTTATAATCTCCCCTTTCCTCTCATCATGCAAGATGGGCGCCAAACATCTTCAACAGCTCTGAGAATTCCTTTCTCTTATTTTAGGGGGCGGAGATCCATGAAAGGACACCAGCATAGTGGGATATATTTAGCAAGAATTTTCCTTCTGTGTCCACAGTTTCACATCTTAAGTATCTTGCAGTTGAGGTTCTGTTCCTTGCAGGCAAGTTACTTAAAGGAAGCTCAGGATCTTTATACATAAAACTGAGATATTAATAATAAGTATCTCCCAGATGAGTTGCAATGATTAAATGAGGGTCTATTTAAAGCCTCTGGCAAATCTCCAATTTTATCTTTCCCAGTAAGCAGAAAGTATATAAACACTCCCAAGAGTCTCTTTTCAGAGTTAGTTATTCCATAGATGTGTGAAGGGAAGGATTATGTCAGTAAGACATTTTTCAAAACCCTTATTTGATTCATGGTGGTAAAAAATATAAAGCAAATAGCTAGAGTTTTTTCTTGGAATAGGCTCTGGTTTTGGCTAAGACTTATCTGTTGCTTGTTCAATAAGATTGTCCTCTTTTCTTTTTATAGACACATCCAACCCAAACTGCATTCTTATCCAGTGTTGATCTCCACACTCACTGTTCCTATCAGCTCATGTTGCCAGAGGCCATTGCCATCGTCTGTTCACCAAAGCATAAAGAGTGAGTGTAACTCAAGAGGGTTTAAGTAAGGTTTCACCCGGGGCTGCTGGGTTCAGGCGTGCCCACACACCAGGCTGAAGCCCTTGGATAAGCAGGTACACCATGCCCTTAGGGAAAAGAGGTTGGTTCCTGCTGGCTTCCAAATATGTGCAGCTCTGCGGTCTTTTGCTTCTTAAGATCTTTTCCATGGTAGAATTACCATGGAATTCTTTCTTTAGTTAATGTGACCTTGAAGTGGATAAACCAGATGTTGTTTCAGTTTGCCATTTGGGATCTTAGTTCTGTTGTATGATTTCTTTTGTGAGAAGATGTCCAGCTCAGGGAATTCCCTGGTGGTCCAGTGGTTAGAACTCCACACGTCCATTCGTGGGGGCATGAGTTCGATCCCTGGTCAGGGAACTAAGATCCTCTTCCCACACAATGTGGCCAATAAAAAAAGAAAGAAGGAAAATTTCCAGATTTAGCTTAATTATCTCCAAAATCTTAAGTCTTGGGGACAATGATTATTGCAGCACAGTTATGAGCAGAGGAATCTGCCATTGGAATCCCAGCTTGATTAGCAACCACTGTGAGCCTCAGTCTTATCAGATCCCTGATACCTGCCCATCACAGATTAATGTGAAGGTGAACCTAGATGATCATTTATGTAAAGGGCTTAGCATGGTGCCTGGAACTATAGCCAGCACTCAATACATATTTGCTGTGACTGTATAAGTATGAGTTATACCATAGAAATACTGCAGATTCAGTTCCAGACCACCACGATGAAGCAACTAACACAAGTCACATGAATGTTTTGGTTTCCCAGTGCACATAAAACTTTGGTTCACACTGTCGTCTATTAAGTGTGCAATAGCTTGGAGAAGGCAATGGCACCCCACTCCAGTACTCTTGCCTGGAGAATCCCATGGACGGAGGAGCCTGGTAGACTGCAGTCCATGGGGTCGCGAAGGGTCAGACACGACTGAGTGACTTCCCTTTCACTTTTCACTTTCACGCATTGGAGAAGGAAATGGCAACCCACTCCAGTGTTCTTGCCTGGAGAATCCCAGGTACGGCGGAGCCTGGTGGGCTACCGTCTGGTTGCACAGAGCCGGACACGACTGAAGTGACTTAGCAGCAGCAGCAGACTTAGCAGCAGCAGCAGCAGCATTATGTCTAAAAAACTGTACATACCTTAAATTTAAAAAAACCATATTACTCAGAAATGCTATCATCTGAGTCTTCACCAAGTCAGAAAAGTAACAGCAAAGATCACTGATCATGCTTTTCCATAACAAATACAATAATGAAAATATTTGAAGTATTGTGAGAATTACCAAAATGTGACAGAGAGATTTGAAGTGAGCAGATGCTGTTGGGAAATGGCTCCAGTAGACTTGCTTAATGAAAAGTTGCCACAATCCTTCAATTTGTAAAAAAACGCACTATCATTAAAGGGCTGTGAGTGAAGTGCAGTAAAATGAGTATGCCGGTCATTTTATGTATGACGGCATACATGATAGATAGAGGATAGAAATATCCGTCACTTGTAATTTCTTCCCATGGGGTCTTGGCTTTTCCTCTGAGGTCTCCCACTGCCCCGTTACCATCCTTCAGGCACTCGGCATTAGCACTGGTCTCTCCAGTCTTCCTCTAGGCCGCCAGCACAATACTGATTTTTTTTAAAAAACTGTAAAGTTTATAGTTTGTAGTTTCTTTCTCCATTCCATTTGAGGAATATGTATGCATGTGCCATTCAAATAAAACATCTGCAAAGCCCAGATGATCCTTAATTTTTGTACCTTTTTTCTCTAAAATTTAGCACCGGGATCTTCAGGCTCACTGACGCTGGCATGCTTGAGGTTTCCGCTTGTAAAAAGAAGGGCTTTCATCCACACACCAAGGACCCCAGGTTGTTCAGTGTGAGTAGATAGACAATGCTGATTATTTTCTGTACACAGTATTTACTTTTCACCCCTTCCTTTTTTTGAAAATTGAAATATAGCTGATATAATATGTTAGTTTCAGTTGTACAATATAGTAACATTTTCATCCCTTATGAAATGATCAGCACGGTAAGTCTAATACCATCTGTCCCCATACTAAGTTATTACAATATTATTGACCATATTCCTTATGCTGTATATGACACCCCTATGGCTTAAAAAGATGTGGTGTTGTATATGTACACACACACACACACACGCACACACACGCACACACGCACACAGTGAAATATTATTCAGTCATAAAAAAATACAGTCAATCTTGTCGTTTGCAACAATATGGATGATCTATAGGGTATTATGCTAAGTGAAATAAATCATACAGAGAAAGACAAATACCATATGGTTTCACTTATATGTGGAATCTGAAAAGCAGAAACAAAACAGTAATAGATATAGAGAACAAATGGGTGGTTGACAGAGGGGAGGGGGTTTGCAGGGTGAAACAGATGAAGATTAAGAGGTAGAAATCTCCAGTTATAAAACAAATAAGCCTCTGTTTTTTAAGAGGGAAATAGTAGCAGTATGATATAGGATAAAACCCTTTATTGCTTAGTTTAGAGTTTTCTTATCTCAAAAACTTAATCAAAATCTTTGTATTTCCTTCTGATGTCTTGTCGTTATTATTTTATTTACAAAGGAAAGAGTATTTCTGTAGCATGATTACATATAAAGTTTCCTTCCCATCACTGTATATATGTGTGTCTATATATATTTAAGCAATTATAGTTTTCTCTGGAGTCCCCAAAAGCAAGCAGTTATTAAAGAAAATGAGATTAAATGTGTCTTGAATTATTACTGCTTGATACAACCATATTAGTTTTTTATAACAGTTCAATGAAAACTATAATCCTGTTTTTTGATGAGCTTTGTATAACTCTGAATATATCTTTTTCTGTTTGCTTGGCTTTGCCCTGTCTGAGACATCAGAGAAACATGATTTTGAAGTTAGGATTTATTTAACATGAAAGCTACTTGGCACCTTCTGTGACTATTTTCTTGCTGTTGAAAATGAGTATATATGGTTATGTTTGTTCTGAGTGGAAATATTTTTCAAAATTAGGAACATTTTTAGATCAGGAAATTCATACTCCTCCTCTAGAGAGAATCATGTTAAACATTATGAGCTAAAGCCAGTATTTCTTTCCTAGGTATGCAGACATGTATTGGTGAAAGACATAAAGATAATCGTGCTGGATCTGAGGTGATACGTTCTGAAGATTAGCGCCCTCCGCGCCAGACACTTACTCATGGACACGTGGTTGCCGGATTTTCTTAAGATGTTTCCAGAAATGACTGATATTTTATATTTATACATTTTAGATCAGAGAGTTTGATATTTATTACTTTTGCACATTTTGACGCTTTATTTTTGGGTTGCTTTGTCTTAAGAGGTTACAGTGGATTTGTCAGTATCCATTAGTGTGCCTGAATACTATGACCACATAATAAATTGTGCTGCAAACAACATGTCTGGTTTTAAGCTTATTTTTTGGGTGTATAGTTGATGTACAGTATTATATAAGCTTCAGGTGTACAAGATAGTGATTCATAGTTTTTAAAAGTTATCCTGTCTGGTATTTTGAGAGACCTCTGCATGAGTTTTCAGAGCTTCACATGTTTCACTATTTTTTTTTTTTCCCTGTAAAATGCAGTTCCAAACAAGAAATTCTGAGTACCAGGTGATCTCTAGGACAGGCCATCTGTTTCTGCAACTTTTCCCTGTGGGTGGTCAAGAAGAGTGTGAGAAGAAGTTCAGTGGCAGACAGTTGAGTGCATCCTGTGATTTTCAGTGTCAGGGAGTCCTGGCTCAGAGTCTGCAGTCAATCTTAGTGTAGGAGACCAGAGCCTGAGCTACTATCCAGGGGTCAGGTGTCGGAGGGCCTGAGATAACCTGTGATTCATGAACCTGATTTAGAGGAGTAAGAGCAGAGACACTTGAGAGAGGAATTAAAAAAAAAAGCTCAGATGGAACCGTAAAACCTATTTCTGTGAAAGTCAGTGGGGCGACCGGGAGAAGAAATGAGGCATAGGAAATCCTGATAATTCTCAACCAAAAAGAAGAAATAAAATCATTTGAAAAGAACATTTGTAATTAAAAGTATCTATATAAACCAAGGCACAGGGAATAGGAAGAAAAATATGTTTAAACTGAATAGGGTATCATGAATACAATAGGCTTAGAATGGGGTTTGTGACTGGTACCTGGATAATAAAAGTGTTTACTTGGATTGAAAGATAATGGATTAATAGAAGGAAAGAGGGACTGATGGAGTATGTTGACAAGTTGAATTGGTAGGAAAACCCTGAGAGTGGAAACATTATGAAGAAAATTTAGCCCAAAAGAAAGGGAGAAGAAAGGAAGACAAGCTAACCTGATCTAATGTCTCTTTTTAAAGTCTTGCCTGTCAACCACAGCTTTCCCAAATTTTAGCCTCCTCCTGGCATTGTATCCTAAGTGCTCCTGTCTGCATGTACAAGCATCCACTTTTAGTGCCAGGATTTCTGTAATCCTTGGAGGAATACTCCCTGCACTCTGTGCTTAGGTGAAATAACATTCCTCCTCCTCTTGTCTGCTCCCTAATACAAGTATACCATGGCAGCCAGCTTCTACTCCAGTTCTCATTCACTGTGGGCAGCTCAGTGGCTTGTTTCTGCCTATGACAACTCGTAGGCTTGGAAAGTTCAGTTTCCAGACCCCAGAAGCAGATCTCTGCCTGCTCGAGGCACCGAGACTTGAGTCTATAGTCTCTGTCAGCTAAGGGCAAATTACCTCTGTGAACCTGGCTCCACAAACAACCCACTTTCCCCTGAGTGATGCTGTCCCCAACATCTTAGAATTTAAGGACAGTGTGATCCTGACATACTTGATCACAGGAAAAGATTATATAACTTATTCAAGTAAAAACAACTGTTAGGACTAGGCAGAATTGAGAAATGAATATCCTCAGAGTAGAAAGAGATCCTAAGTATCCTAAGAGATTGCAAGGATGTAAGATGAGAAACATCTGATGAAAAAACTATGGCCATGAAATGGTGCCTAGAGATAGAAAGGACCCAACTGAAAGCCCAGAGCTTTTAGCTTCCTAGCTTTCTGGAGAAAACAGAAACAGTATTATGACCATTTGGAGCCAATTATATCCCTTCTGAATAGCAAATTAGACAACTCATTTTTCATTAAAAAGATGATGTCTCCTAAAGGAGTGGAGCATTTTTGGCATTTTTATTCCCTTGCAAGGAGATGTAAAACGTCAGGCCTGAAACAAATTTTGAAGAGTTGCCCTTAAAGGGCGTGTGGTTTTCTTATTGCTGGGTGCAAACCCAACTAGCCAGATTTGCCGGGAGAACCTTGTCCCAGAGCTGAAGGCAGCAAAACCTGTGGCCTGCCCTGCCTGGAAGAGTCTCTGTGTCTGAAAGAGGAGTCATCAGACATGTGGCCACACCCCTGAGGGCTGGGCTGTGAGTCACCCTGGAGGTTCTCCGAGGGTGAGTGTGAGCGTATGTGGGTGGGTGTGACCATAGATGTTCCCTGGAAGTGCTTCCTCTGGCAGAGCTCGTTTCCAGCAGGCGGTGCAACTCACTCTTTTGAAAATTAATCCATTCCAGAACCCCATTTGCCACCTCCTTACCTTCAAAGGAGAAGATAGTTCATTTCCAAGATAGTTCATTTCTATCAAAGGCAAAGATAGTTCATTTCTTTTCAGATGGGTGCTTCTGTAGAAAAAAGAACAAGTTACACCTTTTATTGGAGTATAGTTGATTGACAACGTTGTGTTGGTTTCTGTTGTAAAATGTATCAGTTACTAGCATATAAACATACATCCACCCGTTTTTAGCTTCTTTTCCTATATAGGTCATTTCAGAATATTGAGAATTTCCTTCAGCGTTTACTGCTGTCTGTATTCAGCGCCTGGCACCTGGTATGTACTTATTATGGACTTGGTTGTGTCCCCCCAGAAATTGTATGTTGAAGTCATAGACCCACAATGCTTTAGAATGTGACTGTATTTGGAGATAGAACTTTCACAGAGAGGTTAAAATTTGGCCACTAGAGGGCTCCCTAATCCAATGTGACTATTAGGAGGTTAAGTATTTGTCCATAGTCAACCCATGTTCTACGGTCAACGTGTGTGTGTGTGTGTGTGTGTGTGTGTGTCCACGCACACGCCTGTGCACATGCACTTGGTCGCTCAGTCATGTCCACTTCTTTGCGACTGCATGGACCATAGCCTGCCAGGTTCCTCTGTCATAGAATTTCCCAGGCAAGTATACTGCAGTGGGTAGCCTTTTTCTGCTCCAGGGGATCTTCCTGACCCAGGGATCAAACCTGGGTCTCCTTTGCAGGCAGATTCTTCACCCTCTGAACCACCAGAGAAGCCCATAATTAAGTTAAAATTTGGCCACTAGAGGGGGCTTCCCTGGTGAATCAGCTGGCTAAAAAAAAAATGTCTGCAAAGTGGAAGACCTGGGTTTGATCCCTGGGATGGGAAGATCCCCTGGGGAAGGGCATGACAGTATTCTTGCCTGGAGAATCCCCGTAGACAGAGGACCCTGGCGGATTACAGTCCATGGGGTTGCAAAAAGTCAGACACAACTGAGTGACTTAGCACAGCACACAGCCCTCATCCATTGTGGCTGGGTCCTTATGAAAGAAGAGCTCAGGACACAGACACAGAGGGAAGACCCTGTGAAGGCAAGGAGAAGATGGCCATCTGCAGGGAGAGAGACCTCAGAAGAAACCAAATACGCCAACAACTTGATGTCTAACTTCCAGCCTCCGGAAATGTGAGAAAATAAATTTCTGTTGTTTAGATCAAGTCACCCAGTCATGGTATTTTGTTATAGCCACCCTAGCAAATCAGCACAGTACTCCAAAAATATTTACTGAAGTTGTTTCCCCACCCCCACCCCCACCCCACCTCAGGGAGTAGAAATGACTTTCTTTGTTGTCATGCAAAAATCATCCTCTTTTCCACAGACCTTTTCAGTTATGGAGGAGAAAAGCAAGATGCCTATGGATTATTCTCAGCTACTGAAGTTATTTCTGGTTTCTTTTTAGTAGAATTTGGCTGTGGGGGAAATGGCATTTATATTTGATATAAAATGTCAGTTATTGGCCACATCCTAGAATTGGCTCAGTATTTTTCTCCTCAATTCATCCCCTGCTGCAGCCACTTGGTCATGCTGGCAACTGCCTTGTTACAATGTTTGGATTTAAATAGAAATTTCTGTTGCAAAAGCCACTACAGTTGTCCAGAATGTGGAAAGCAGATGTTTCTCTTCCAGCATGTCTTGTAGAATTTCCTAGCAAGCAAATGCCTTCTCTGAGAAGGATGCGTGAGAAAGGTCATGTCTTTGGCAAAGATAAAAGGAGAAAGGTAAAATTTTATCTTCTTATTCTTGGAAGGCTTTAGTTTATTACTTATTGTGAAGACAACCATGTGATTGTGGGTTAAGATATGATAAGACAACCAAAGAACTCTTCTGGGTTTTTTTGTTTGTTTGTTTTTTAAGAAATTTGTTTCCTTTTTTAGCATCTTGGCTCTTCACCAGGCAAGAATGTATTTTTCTTGGGGGCAGCTGACAAAAACAGTAGTTTAGTTGGGTTTGGGAAATGCAGAGGATGAAAGAAAAACGAGGAAAATAGAGAAAGACCCTGGGAGAGAGAGGGTAGAATTAGAATACTGGAGACTGACTTTTCTTAATTTGTGTGAAGTGAATGTCTTGGGCATTATCTAGACCAAAAGACATTCTAAAACCAAATGGAGAGAATTAGTTTAGTTTTGTCTTGTCTCACTTCTATCAAGGAGGATTAACTATTCATTTGCATCACGTTAACAAGAGTTGATATGAAAAACTAGTTTACTCAAATTAGTCATTGAATGGGTGTATTCCAGATGTATCAATGTAATGAGTAGTGAATCTGTATTCTTGAATCTGAAGAGGATATTTAAAATTTCAGTTTTTCAAGAAAAAAAGCTTTTATAGGTTATGCAAAAGATAAGCTTCATTATGTTTCTTCCTAATAGAAAGCTAATGCTTAAGAAAAACAAACAACTGGAAGACATTTACCCTGTTCTTGATTTTAGGCAGGGGTCTTTACCTATAGAAATGAGGTGTCTGAATTAACTGATTTTGCAGGTTTTTTTCAGCAATAAAACTTTATACCTGTCAATGTTTTTTTTTCCAGTGCAGTATATTATTTTTTCTTTTTTATTAAAAATTTATTGAGGTGAAATCCACATAACACAGAATTAACCATTTTAAAGTGAACAAGTCAGTCACAGTACATTCACAGAGTTGTACAACCATCATCTCTGTCTAGTTCCAAAACATTTGCATCTCTGCAAAGTGAAACCCAGTGAGCCATTTATCCCCATGCCCCTCCCCCAACCTCTGGCAATCACCAATGTGCATTCTGATTCTACTGATTTATCTATTGTAGAGATTTCATATAATTGAAATCATACAATATGTGAACTTTTGTGTCTGGCTTCTTTCCCTTGGTGTAACATTTTAAAGGTCCATTCATGTAACATACAGCAATGCATTCCTTCTCATTGCTTTTCATTCATCCATCAGTGGACATGTGGGTTGCTTCTCCTGTTTGGCTGCTGTGGGCATCAGGGGCTGCTATGAGCCTGTGTGTGCATGTACTTGTTTCAGTGTATTTTTTCCATTCTTTGGGGCACAAATTTAGTGGTAGAATTGCAGGGTCACGTAATTCTATCCTTAACTTTTCCATAGCAGCTAAAACATTTTATATTCCCACCAACGATGTTCACGGATTCCAATTTCTTCACCTTGCCAACAACCTAATTTTTTACTGTTATAGCCATCCTAGTAGGTGCGATGTGGTATCTCACTGTAGCTCCTCCATCCATGGAATATTCTAGGCAAGAGTACTGGAGTGGGTTGCCATTTCCTTCTCCATTTGACAGAGCAATTCACTATTAATTCTTTCAAAGTCAACTTAATAATAAAAGCAGAAGTAATGATGAAGGCATCTGAATCTTCTAGAATCCACTCTTATCACACTTTTATTGTTGTGGGTGACTAATCCCAGGCCCTTACCAAGTTCACTAGAACTAAGTTCAGAAGCAGATTTTTTTTAAATCAAGGACGGTCAACTCTGGGCTGCATAAGAGCAAACAATCAACTAGACTCACAGTAACAGCACTCTAAAATACTACTTTAGCTTTTCATCAAATGCACTGGTTTATACATTCACAGGCTGCCCTGGTGGCTCGGTTGGTAAAGCGTCTGCCTGCAATGCAGGAGACCAATCCCTGGGTCGGGAAGATCCCCTGGAGAAAGAAATGGCAACCCACTCCAATGTTCTGGCCTGGAGAATCCCATGGACAGAGGGGCCTGCTGGGCTACAGTCCAGGGCGTCATAAAGAGTCGGACACGACTGAGAGACTAACGCTTTCACTTTCACATACATTCACAAGGGAGAAGATTACATCAGGACATCCATCTGAAATCATAACTTCTTCTATTTTTAAGAATGAGGGCTGGTTGTAAATTTGGAGGTAATGATTTGCCTGCTTAATATATTTTGGTCTGAGTAGGTGAAGCCACTTCACAAAGGAAGGTTGAAGTACATGATTTTAGGCCATTTCTTAAGGTATTTTGTTGTAGCAGATGCAGAGTTGAAAGCAGTGGTCGAGGGGGGCGGAGAGAAGTGATTCAGTGAAAGGACCAAGGAATAAGGTTCAAAACTGCATGTGGAGGGAAAGAAATAGAAGACACAGTCTAAGAAGAATATGAAATATGAAAAGGGCATCTTTTGGTGTGACTGCAATGCTTTTTTACAGCGTGACTCATTGACTCAGTGGACATGAGTTTGAGCAAACTCTGGGAGATAGTGAAGGACAGAGAAGCCTGGCGTACTGCAGCCCATGCATTCACAAAGAGTCGGATACGACTGAGTGACTGAACAACAATGCTTTTTCTCAATGATGGAAAACCTGCCTAAGGATCCCTGAGCATTAGGCCACTGAAAACTGTCTTTAACTACCCTCCAGAGGAGCCTGTTTCAACATCTGTTTTCCTTGAAGACAACATGTTACAAGAACAACCAGGTAAGTGGTAATCATTTTTATTTCTTCTGTCTTTAAGGGGCATAAAGTTACCATAAGAAGAACAGCCTAAATAGCTAAAGTCATCAGGAACAAATTAGAGTGAGGTGATGGTATTAGTGCATTCATTTCCCAGATACATTTCTGAAATTGAAATGAAGAATTGAATTAACCTGTAAGAGGAAATGCTCAGGAATGGGAAATAAATCAGAGATACCAAAATTCTCACTTCAACATTGCCTTAATTGCTTGTAATCAGTGTCTAATTTCAAGGCAGACATTTCATAGGGAAAATGTTATGAACTTTACTTCGGAAAATTGTACTACCTGGTAGCTCAGATGGTAAAGAATCCGCCTGTAGTTCAATCCCTGGGTTTGGAAGATCCCCTAGAGGAGGGCATGGCAACCCACTCCAGTATTCTTGCCTGGAGAATTCTCAGACAGAGGAGCCTGGCAGGCTACAGTTCATGGGGTCACAAAGAGCCGACGTGACTTAGAGACTGAGCATATAAGCACGTTCTTCCAAGGAGCAAGTGGCTTCTACTTTCATGGCAGGGATTAATTGTTAAAAAACAGCACTAGATTTTGGGATCCACTAAGATATTATCAAGTGGGCCTTAGAAAGCATCACTATGAACAAAGCTAGTGGAGATGATCAAAATCCAGCTATTTCAAATCCTGAAAGATGAGGCTGTGAAAGTGCTGCTCTCAATATGCCAGCAAATTTGGAAAACTCAGCAGTGGCTACAGGACTGGAAAAGGTCAGTTTTCATTCCAATGCCAAAGAAAGGTAATGCAAAAGAATGCTCAAAATACCGCACAATTGCACTCATCTCACACGCTAGTAAAATAATGCTCAAAATTCTCCAAGCCAGGCTTCAGCAATACGCAAACCATGAACTTCCAGATGTTCAAGCTGGTTTTAGAAAATGCAGAGGAACCAGAGATCAAATTGCCAATATCCGCTGGATCATGGAAAAAGCAAGAGAGTTCCAGAAAAACATCTATTTCTGCTTTACTGACTATGCCAAAGCCTTTGACTGTGTGGATCACAAGAAACTGGAAAATTCTGAAAGAGATGGGAATACCAGACCACCTGACCTACCTCTTGAGAAACCTATGTGCAGGTCAGGAAGCAACAGTTAGAACTGGACATGGAAGGGCAGACTGGTTCCAAATAGGAAAAGAAGTACATCAAGGCTGTATATTGTCACCCAGCTTATTTAACTTATATACAGAGTACATCATGAGAAATGCTGGGCTGGAAGAAGCACAAGCTGGAATCAAGATTGCCAGGAGAAATATCAATAACCTCAGATGTACAGATGACACCACCCGTATGGCAGAAAGTGAAGAAGAACTAAAAAGCCTCTTGATAAAAGTGAAAGAGGAGAGCGAAAAAGTTGGCTTCAAGCTCAACATTCAGAAAACTAAGATTATGGCATCTGATCCCATCACTTCATGGCAAATAGATGGGGAAACAGTGGAAACAATGTCAGACTTTATTTTGGGGGGCTCCAAAATCACTGCAGATGGTGACTGCAGCCATGAAATTAAAAGATGCCTTCTCCTTGGAAGGAAAGTTATGACCAACCTAGATAGCATATTCAAAAGCAGAGACATTGCTTTGCCAACAAAGGTCCATCTAGTCAAGGCTATGGTTTTTCCAGTGGTCATGTATAGATGTGAGAGTTGGACTGTGAAGAAGGCTGAGTGCCGAAGAATTGATGCTTTTGAACTGTGGTGTTGGAGAAGACTCTTGAGAGTCCCTTGGACTGCAAGGAGATCCAACCAGTCCATCCCAAGGGATATCAGTCCTGGGTGTTCATTGGAAGGACTGATGCTGAAGCTGAAACTCCAATACTTGGGCCACCTCATGTGAAGAGCTGACTCATTGGAAAAGACCCTGATGCTGGGAGGGATTGGGGGCAAGAGGAGAAGGGGACGACAGAGGAAGAGATGGCTGAATGGCATCACCAACTCGATGGACATGAGTTTGAGTGAACTCCGGGAGTTGGTGATGGACAGGGAGGCCTGGCGTGCTGCAATTCATGAAGTCGCAGAGTCGGACTCGACTGAGCAACTGAACTGAACTGAAGATATTATTTGTGCTCTAGGTCCTTTGATTATAACCATCAGGTGGATGTATAAAAAAAAGAACAAAATTAAAGCAAAGTTACATTTTTCTTGAATTGTTTATTGTAAAAATTTTATTGTAGAGTCTCATCTAAAGAAAAGAATCCACCTGCCACTACAGGAGATGCAGGTTGGTTCCCTGTGTCTGGAAGATACCTGGAGAAGGACATGGCAACCCACTCCAGTATTCTTGCCTGGAGAATCCCCATGGACAGAGGAGCCTGGCAGGCTACCGTCCATTGGATGGCAAAGAGTCGGACACGACTGTGCGACTAAGCACACAGCATGTACTTCTAAAGTCTGTATGTAGGTTCAGTTCTTTGCCTTCTCTTTTCTACATATGCAGCGTCCTCTCCCATATCTTGCCTGTGCTTGGAACATTCCCGTACACTCTACTTTCTCTTGTCCAGCCTCAACCCTTTCATCCCCCCTCCTTTTATTCTAGTTAACTCTTGCTGTTTAAGCCTCTGCTGAAGCCCCACCTCCTGAAGTTATAAGAGCTTCAGGAAGCCTTCCTGAAGTCGTAAGAGCTCATACCCCATGTGTTTCCACTTCTGTAATCCTTTGCTACTTGTTTCATGTCCATTTTCTCCATAAATTGTAAATTCCATCCAGGCAGAAACTTGCTCTTTGTATGTCTAGCATGTGCTCTTCAAACACTACCTGAATAGACTTGGCTCTCCTAGGAATGAAATAACCATCTGGTTTTCATATTCTGATGCAGAAGAACCATCTCCCCAGCTTTCCCATCCCCTTTTCTCTCCCTCCTTTTTTGTCCTATCTTTTTGAATAAGCTTAGTTGCAGATAGAGAGTGTGTTAGCCCAGACAGCCCCCGCCATTGCAGTAATCACAAATTTTCTTCCAGAATGTTCTTTGTTTGAAATCCTGCTAAAAAATACTCAAACTCAGCCTGACTACACAAATGATGCTTCAGAGATAACAGAATTATTTGTTTTTCAAAAATAATGTTTTCTCTTGCTCATATGCTCACAGCAAAGCTTGCATGATATGAATAAATGTTATTAGAAATCCAGGTCATCTTCAAGGGCTATATAAGCCTGTTGTGGGAAACTCTGTGCTCACAGAAGGAGTGTTAGAGTTTGGGGAGAGAAGAGGACTCAGGAAACAGCCAAGCCTGTCTGTTGCTAGGTTTCCCTCCTCTGGAGATTCATGTGAGGCTCAACAAGAAATTCTCACCTGTCCAGCCCTTTGCGTCATTAGCATCTGTGGAATCAAAGGGAGGAATTACTGATCTATGACTGGAAGAAGGTGCTTAGGCACTGCCTCTGGGTGCTCATATGGAAAGAACATTTCACCGATGCACATTCAGCGGGCCGTTCTGGTTTTCCTGATTTTTACTTCTGGCCACGCCAGTTTCTAGATACTTTGTTCTAGACGCCCTTGCCTTTACCAGAGAGCTCGCGCCCTCTGGTGGTGAATATGAAGTACAACAGCACAGTCAACTTGGTTCGCTTTACCTGAACCCTGTAGGGACTATGAAATTGTAGTGATTTTTTCCTCAACTATGACTGTGATCTGTTTCCAAATATCTGTATATTAATCGTTAAGCTTCAGTTTAGTGGGTATTAAGTGTCTTGCCTGGTAAGCATAAATTTAAAACTGGAATATTTTAATCCTAGCATTTTATAGTGGTTCTCAAGTTTTGATGTGCGAAAGAATCACCAGAGAAATATGATTAAAGCTCAAGTTCCCAACCACAGCTCCAGATGTCCTTGTTCTGCAGGCTTTGGGTTTCCCAGAAATAGGCCCATTTAAAATGAGCTCCCAGAGGATTCCCTGGTGGCTCAGTGGTAAAGAATCTGCCAATTTCAGAGTTAGGATTGGCACAAGAGAAGCCACTGCAATGAGAAGCCTGCTTGCTTCAACCGGAGAAAACCCATGCAGCAGCGAAGACCCAGGACAGCCAAAAATAAATACATAATTAATTATCTTTTAAAAGATAAGCCTCCGATGAGGTTGACCTGTGTGAACTGTTCTTTGAGAAATGCTGGCTTCAATACAGATTTGGAACCAAACCCAAGTCCCATCTCTGCCAGTAGTATGACATTGGATTGTTCCATCCATAAGAAGGTAGTGAGAATATCTACTCCATAGATCTGTTGCAGGATAAAATGAGATCCTAATATAAAGGGCTTGGTCATGACAGGGACCCAGTACATGCCAGCTCTTATTATTTGTAGTATTGATTTAATTAGGTCAAGCTATAGGGCAGAGAAGACCAGGGGATTTTCTGGATCAAAAAGGCATTCAGTCTTTGGCTCTGAGTTCCCTGTAGTGAGATGCTGCCATGGATGGAAACCCACTCCCTCATTCCCAAAGACAAGAGGCAGCTGTCCCCAGGGAGACAAGTGGCATGTACCGGGGAGCTTCACGGATGTTAAGCAGCCTGGGAAGAAAACCGCTTTGAGAAAAAGTGCTTAAGGGCAGGGAAATACTTTTATACGTCTTTGTACCTCTTGGGACAGATGAGTAAAAGAGAAGTTGGCAGCTCTCCTATATGATTTGAT
Organism: Bos taurus; assembly: GCF_002263795.3. Lineage (NCBI taxonomy): Eukaryota > Metazoa > Chordata > Mammalia > Artiodactyla > Bovidae > Bos > Bos taurus. The sequence goes on from NC_037353.1 coordinate 10,625,880, forward strand.
ATTAAGGGAACAACTGCTGTTTTTCTCTCTATAAAATCTTTAGGATTAACACACACACACTGCTACATGTAAAGCAGATAACTAACAAGGACCTACTGTGCAGCACAGGGAGCTATACTCAATATTTTGTAATAACCTATAAGCGAAAAGAATCTGAAAAAGAACAGATACATTTGTGTGCATAACGGAATCACTTTGATGTACATCTGAAACTAACACATTGTAAATCAAATATATTTCAATAAAAAATTAACGTCAAAATAAAATAAAATGGGCCCAAAGAGTTCTGAAGAACAAATGAGTGGAGACATGTGTAAACCCCTTAGTGTGATGACTGACACCGGTAGTGCTCACAAAGTATGGTTATTTTTCCCATCCCTTCCAGCCTGAATGTATCTGTAGTATCATTTTCAGAGACAGGTATTGATCAGGAGAAGGGAAACGGATGCTTTAGATGTGTAGTAAGATTTTAGCGGTGTTTCTGTTTTTTAAAAATCTGTATTTCCCCTGGTAAACTTAAAAGTCACACTTTTTAAAATATATATATATCCAAGTTTAATATCTCATATATAAAAAGTCATATATATGTATAATATATGTATGTATGTGTACGCAGGCTATCAGTCAGGCGGTTATAGAGAGCAAAGTTATATAATGACTTATCAGGTTGTGAAGTCAGTATGCACTATCCTATTGATACACTTTAATCCATGTTTATGTTTATCTCCTGTGTATCTTCAAATTTTTCCTGGTACAGCATTAGTTGGCACTTCTCACCTTAATGTAATTGTAGCCTTTCCTGGGAAACTTACACACCCTGGTTGTCATGTCCCTAGATGCACCACTAGAGGGAGCCACTCCATAACAGGTGAGGTCAGTCTAACCAAATCAACATGATCAGCCTGATGCTGATCCGAAGCCAAGGCTACAGATTACAGGTACCATATCTCAGATTTATTAAAAAACACATAGGTAACGAGTCAGAGCTTGGGCTAGGAATGATTTGAAAAAGAATTGAAGGCATTATTCCACAGAACATTCACAGTGTGTACTAGAGACAGACAAGAGAGCAGGGAGTGTCTTAGAAACATTTGCGGTGGACGATGGATGGCCCGGCTTCGTCGTACTCCTGTTTGCTGATCCACATCTGCTGGAAGGTGGACAAAGAGGCCAGGATGGAGCCACCAATCCAGACAGAGTACTTGCGCTCGGGAGGGGCGATGATCTGTTGGTCAGGATGAGAAAGGACCATTAGTGCACTAGAAGGGGAACTGGGGTTTCCAGCATGGTCAGGATTTGTGGCCCCGGCTGAACTTTCATGGGCCTTGGGGACAGTCTTGGCTGTTAGATGCTGAAACTGGACCCTAACCCATGGGGTGTGAATAGTTGTGGATTTATAGATTCTTCAATCAGCACCTTTGATTTCCCGGCTTCCTTTTATACCAGGGGTCACTAACCCTCGGGATCTAATGCCTGATGATCTGAGGCGGAGCTGATGTAACAACACCAGAAATAAAGCGCACAATAAATGCACTTGAATCATCCCGAAACCATCCCCTAACCCCCAGTCCGTGGAAAAAATCGTCTTCCACAAAACCAGTCTCTGATGCCAAAAAGGTTGGGGACTGCTGTTAAACAATCTACTCCAAAACTTCTGACACTTCAGCTTCATTCAGCCTCAGTTCAGTTCAGTCGCTCAGTCGTGTCCGACTCTTTGCAACCCATGAATCGCAGCACGCCAGGCCTCCCTGTCCATCACCAACTCCTGGAGTTCACTCAAACTCATGCCCATCGAGTCGGTGATGCCTACTATCAGGCAAATGGAAAGCTGGCCCCCAATTCTGCATAACCTCCACTTAAGCCCTGACATTGTCCCTGATTCCTATCAGCTGCTCTTCAGAGCTCAGCACAACACATACGCTCTGTGGACACAAACACCAGCAACTTCCAGGGGAACTTTTAACGGTGTCAGAATTTCTGGCCATATAAAAACTTACTGTAAGACCTGATTAAGTCTACCAAGAGGCACTGTTTAACACTGAGGGATCCATTGCTGGTGGGATGAAGATTCCCCTGGGATAGGTCTCAGCTAAGCTTGCACTGGCTGGCCCTACCTGCATGAACCGGCCTGGCACGCAAGGACATGCTGACGTTTCTTAAATCAATGAATGGTTTAGGCCCAAAGAGCAGTGATTCAGAACAAGGGTACATCTACCTTGATCTCTGCTCTCTGGTTCTAAATATAGCTAGAGTTGAGTAAGTCTAAATTCCACATCAGACTTGGATACTTAGGTAGAAATAAATATTGACCAATAGATAAGATATTTCTGAAACTGTGGTGAAAGGGTTTAATTTCTCTTTATTCCTTGAGCTCTGGTTGAACATTTATTTTTAATGCAAGGGGCTGATATTTACTGAGAACTTACTATCTGCCAAGCACTTTGCCCAGCATTTTACATGTACTATCTCATTTAATCTTCATAACCACCTTGAAGAATAAGGACGGAATCTGTCCCGTATTCTAATGAGGAAACAAACTGAGCGAGGTTTAAGTAATTCACCTTGGTCACACCGATTGGTACAAGTAAGACCCAATATGCAAACCAGGACCTCTCCCAGGTGTTTTTCTTTCTGTTTTGTTTTAGAAATAACCTTTCAGTTTTAGATACTTTTAGATTTACATACGAGTGGTACAGACAGTACAGAATCCCCACAGACCACCCCCCAACCCCATTCAGTTTCAATTTCCCATAATGTCACCACCTTACTGTCCCAGGTTTTCAATGGTTTGCTCTCACCACACTGGAGCTCAAAATTCTACACTCATTTCTATTCAAGACTCCAAGGCTGGAAAACTAGAAACTACCCAACTCTGGCTGGGTGTCTATCATCCGAGGAACACAAATCCTCAGAAAACAGGCTCTCTCCTCTCACCCCACAGTCCCTCCTCGCCTGTAATGTGGAGAGAGAGTGTGCTTCAGTCTAGCACACCCTGTTATGTTAGCTGCAGACTCTTTCCTTAAAAAAAGAGACGGGAGCGCAAATAACAGAGAACTTGTCTGAATAGCTCTCGTGCGTGTGAACTGCACCCCGAGTGCCCTTTCTCCCGCTCCCTGGGACATGGATCAGAGGGTCCCAGCCTGGCCTCCTGATTTCAGAGTAACAGTAGCCTTTGCGAAGTCACCGGCCACATGTTAGCTTGCCTCCAAAGAATGATAGCCTTTTAATCTGAGTTCCTCTGACTGACTCAAAACGCACACAGTGTAAGGGTCCTGCTGGCTCAGGGAGTGAGTTTGGCCATCCTGGGGTCATGCTGCAGTTTGGAGCACTCATTTCAAAAGGTGCATCAGAAAGAGAGATGAAGATAAAGCTCCAATTCCTGGCTGCCGAGATGGAATCACATTTAGTACTGAAAGAGGAGTATACTACTCAATCTACAGGATTTATACCTGTTTAGAAAGGTCTGGCTCACCTGTAATGTTTATAATGTTCTATACATGAGATGCACCACTTTCATGATGAGGAAAAACAACGTATTGTGTATTTCAATGAGATATGGGCACATGAGTGGCTCTATTGACCTTTTCCTGCATCCGCTGAAAGTAGCCGACTGACATGGCTAAGTATTGATTAAACTTTGTACAAGATAATTCAACTCCTCTATGAATGGAACTGACTTAGACCCTTTAAAGGATGATACTTGAGGACTTTTACCCACCGCCTAGCTCTAAGACCCATAGTGTATGCAACCAAGATGCAGCCTCTGCAGAATCCCTCACTTCTGGTTATAAGCTTGGCATTGCCAGCAGCTATAAGGGTCTGTCACAGAGCTTTACCTTGATCTTCATGGTGCTGGGGGCCAGGGCCGTGATCTCCTTCTGCATGCGGTCAGCAATGCCGGGGTACATGGTGGTACCCCCGGAGAGGACGTTGTTAGCATAGAGGTCCTTCCTGATATCAATATCACACTTCATGATGCTGTTGTACGTGGTCTCGTGGATGCCAGCAGACTCCATCCCTGGAAAAGAGACACAGGTTGTGGTCCTTGGGTGATAAAGAAAACCCAGGCTGACATGGAAGATGGTATGAGCAACTGGATGATCTTACACTAGACCACAGCTTGGCAGGCACAATGCTCTAGCTGCCACCATCTCAGGACTGAAAGACGCTTGAAATGTCCCAGGTCCTCCTACCATTTGTCTAGGGAGGAAGCCCTGCTTCGGCATCTCTGGAAGGGTGAGAGGCTACAGTATCACAGTCCTCAGTCTTAATAGACTCTATACTATAAATGATTCAAATAAAAAGCAAAGCCTTCAAATTCCCAAAGCCTTGAGAAGGTCCCAGGCTGAGCTAATGCCACAGCTGTTGTTCAGAACTCCTAAATCTCTCCTTGACTGCTGTCATGTTCTCACCCCTCAAAGCTAAATGGTGCTGGAACATTCGAAATAGGTTTCATTTTATTTGGACAAAGACTCATTTTTCTTCAACCTCGATATTTTTTTGTCTGAATTTCTTGTTAATTTCTGACATGGGTCTTTTGAAAAGAACCTCCAGATGGCTCTTCATCTTTTACAGTTTTATGATGTACTACTAATCATGCTTAGTAATGGATTACTGCCAATATGAGTTTGGGTAAACTCCGGGAGTTGGTGATGGACAGGGAGGCCTGGCGTGCTGCGGTCCATGGGGTTGCACGGAGTCAGACACGACTGAGCGACTGAACTGAACTGAACATCCAATCAGCATGGAGTGCACTTAGTGCCCCCGCCCCCACACATCTCATTTTAAAGATGAGGACACTTTTTACAAATGAAGACATTTTACAGATGAGGCTCCAGGAGGCAACATTATGAAAGGAGAACTAAGATTCACACCCAGGCTCACCTCTCTATAAACAACTATGCGAACCTGTCTCCCAAGGTCAATGCCAATGTAGGAACGGACATCTCCAATTTTCTTTTCCCCTGTTATTTCCAGACTCAGCATTCAACCCATCCTTCCGGTGGCTCCGCTGTCTCCTAAGCATGGACAGTATCTGATTCTTTCACCATAAACCATGCACCAAGAATGCTTCAGCTAGACTACAACCTAAACAATGTTTTCTTAAAAAGAAAACTCCTTTCATGGCTTCTTTATGTCTTCTCACTTTAAAAACGTGACATTCTTTCCCTTGCCCTGGCTCAGAGGTGCCCTTTTGGCCCCTGTCACATGTGGCCACACGCAGAAGGGAGCTGGGGGCTGAGACCGGCTGGTGGAAGGAGGGGAGGGTGCTCTTCCCGGGTGTGCTGCCTACCGATGAACGAGGGCTGGAACAGGGTCTCAGGGCAGCGGAAACGCTCATTCCCGATGGTGATCACCTGCCCATCAGGCAGCTCATAGCTCTTCTCGAGGGAGGAGGAGGATGCGGCAGTGGCCATCTCATTCTCAAAGTCCAGGGCTACGTAGCACAGTTTCTCCTTGATGTCCCGGACAATCTCACGCTCAGCTGTCAATGAGACACAAACATGGTGGCCAACCTTGAGATTTGCACAGGTGGTAAAAATCCACCTGCCCTACAGTACTTACAATACAGGTTTCTCCCTGAAAGTGTATATTCTATTCTGCAACCCCAAATCCATGAGGACAATTAAATTATAGGTCCATTAGGGAACCACTTCTGTTCCCAGCAAAGTGCTTCCCACAGAGAAACTTCTAAGCAGATAATGTCCAGACAGTGCATGGTAGAATGAAAATGAGCTGGCTAGCGACAGACAAAGCGCAGGAATCCTTTTGGACGTTAACTTTTTTGCATGATTAATTAATGACTCTGTTATATGTTATATATATCATATATAACATATATATATATATGTTATATGTTATATCTGTTATATAACAGTTTGTTATATTGGATTTTCAGTTGACCAGGAAGATTCATGCCGAAACAGTCCCTTAGAAGCACCTACAGTTTTAAAAAGCTCTGAAGACCCATGTTGTCTGACCTGGGTGGATCCCAACTCAAGTCCTTGGAAAACTCATCACCTTCCAGAAAGAGGCTCAGGACCAGTCCCGGTAGAGAAGGTCCCAGTGGTGCATGGAAGAAGTGGGTGGGCAGACCCTTTTCTGACTCCTGTCCTCTGAAGTTCTAAACTATTGGTTTTACCCAGGCCCCTGGGAACTTTTTGGAGGCTTCTTGGAATTCCTCAGAGAGGGCAGAGAAGGGTCAGAATTCATTCAACTCTCTATTCCAGAAGGAGATTTTTAAATTGTCAGGGCTCAAGTCTGGAGTCTAGGATAAGTCTTGGGCATGTCCAAAAACCTGAACATTTGGACAAGAGCAAATTGGCCAGGGAAGGGCAGGCAGCCAGGGTCAAGGGCGCTGAGGTCGTCCTGATGTCTCTAGGACTCTCTGCCTCTGCCTCTTATAGAGAGAGACCAAGGGTACCAGTTTAGTCGGAAGACAAACATGTCATTGCCTGCTGGGTTGGTATTACTAATCCCTAACAAGTAAGTATCTCATGCTTCCTCAGGACCAGGAATTCCATGATCACATTTACTACTCCCAACATCCTTGGTGAGAAAGTAAATGATTACTCCCATTTTACAGACAGCCTGTGGCTTAGTGGACTTGGGCATCTTGTCCCAGGTCACACAGTTAGTGAGCAGCAGAACTGGGACCCAAGCCCTGTCAAGATGTTTCCAAAGACTGCCAATCACCATGCCATACTATTTTCAGGCTCTTTTCATATTAATTTTTTTGGAGTATAGTTGCTTTACAATGTTGTATTAGTTTCTACTGCACAGCAAAGTGATTCAGCTATACATACACATATAATGTGCTCTTTCTCTCTGGATTCCTTCCTATTCAGGTCACGGTGGAGTATCAAGTAGAGTTCCCTTTGCTATACAGTAGGTTCTCACTAGCTATCTACTTTCCACATAGTATCAGGAGTGTATATATGTCGATCTCCATCTCCCAATTCCTCCCCTATTTTCAGTCTCTGTGTGTGAATGGAAGGGATTAAAAATGTTCAAATAATGCAACTCTGACAAGCTCATAATACCTGATGGTTAAAACTATTCTTCTCAAGGAAATGGTGTAATCATTTTGTGGTAAGGAAATGGCGCAATCCTTTTGTGGTTACACATAGCAAAATAGTCAGAGCTTTGCCCTGGGCATTAAAGTCAGGTCTCGCTGTCTGCAAGGCTCCCTCCCACTGTTTTCTCAGATAGTCACCAGGTCAGGGAAGAACACCCCGCCCCAATGACCCCTCCCTTTATGTCCCTCAGGCCTCACCGGTGGTCACGAAGGAATAGCCTCGCTCGGTCAGGATCTTCATGAGGTAGTCGGTGAGATCTCGGCCAGCCAGGTCCAGACGCATGATGGCGTGGGGCAGGGCGTAGCCCTCATAGATGGGCACGTTGTGGGTGACACCATCTCCAGAGTCCAGCACAATGCCTGGGGGACAGTTGTGCATGATAAGTCACCAGGGGAGCTGGTGTATGATCACTTACTGGTCTAGTAGAAGGGGAATTTCTAACCCTTTTATTTGAAAGGAAGGAAGGCATTTGATAGGAAAAGAGAGTTGAGGCAGGGCTAGGTAAAGAAAAGAAAGAGACAAAAAAACAGGAAGAGGGAAACAATAGAAGTCCTCCTGGAAATACAAGTTAAAGGGCTTATTTTCAAAGGTGAGAAGAAGCCCTCAAGGGGTGGGAATTAACTCTGTCAATTCTAAATACCCCCAGTCCATCACAACACACATGTTTATAAACCATTCGATCCTGTAACTGATGGTGTACTCAATCAGGGCCTTCACCCGGCCCAGCCACCTACCAGTTGTGCGTCCAGAGGCGTAGAGGGACAGCACCGCCTGAATAGCCACATACATGGCTGGGACATTGAAAGTCTCAAACATAATCTGCAAAGCAAGCCAAAGAGATGAGTTAATGATGCTGCCAGTATCATCAAGCATGCACAAGAGAGCATCTTGTTGATGACTGCAGATGGGCCCGCCTGGTTCTGGGCAGAGGAAACTAAGGTAAAGGAGGGTCAGAGAAGCCTTGGTTACTGGTCGAGGAGAAAGGAAGGTGTAAATGGAGAGACCACCATACCGGTGACCTGGTGTCATGGCGGGTGGAAGGGACAGTGTGCACACATGACCAGCCAGGTATTAGGAGGGTCTAGTTTCTGATCCTGGCCCTGACTTGAACGTGACCCGGAGAATTCACCAAACTAACAACTGACTAATGTGGGCAGCCTGTGGGATCTTTGTTCCCCAACCAGGGATCGAACCCAGGCCCTGAACAGTGAAAGCACAGAGCCTAAACCACTGAAGCTCAGACTGGTTGAGATGAACCCCATTCTGTGATCTGTCTGAGATTCCATTTAATCTGTTCAACTTTTTTCTGTAGTTGCTGTGTCAATGTCAGCCCTAGAGTCTGAGGCCATTCTAGCTGCAGTGAAGGAGTCCTGATTGCTGGAAGAAAAGAACTGCCTGCTGGTAACAGAGAACCAGATATGAATGTTGATGTGGCGGTTCATGCCATCCAGAGCATAGTTAGCACCAGAGCCCCTCCAGGTCACGTGTTGGAAATGTGTGCCCATGGAGAGGCCCATAGGCCTCCATCTCTCCATCTGCAAAACCCTCTCTGGTCTATTAACCAGAGTAAACATCTAGCATAGTTTGCTGCTGCAGCTGCTGCTGCTGCTGCTAAGTTGCTTCAGTACTGTCCGACTCTGTGCCCCACAGATGGCAGCCCACCAGGCTCCCCCATCCCTGGGATTCTCCAGGCAAGAACACTGGAGTGGGTTGCTATTTCCTTCTCCAAGGCATGAAAGTGAAAAGTGAAAGTGAAGTCGCTCGGTCGTGTCTGACTCTTAGTGACCCCATGGACTGCAGCCTACCAGGCTCCTCCATCCATGGGATTTTCCAGGCAAGAGCACTGGAGTGGGTTGCCATTGCCTTCTCTGAGCATAGTTTGTTAGACGGCCATAATTCCCAACTATTCGTTTTTACCATTCACTGGGAAAAAAGCTCCCTTAAGAAACAGCATCTCTTGCGTCATGAGTCCTTTCCAGACACACAGATGTTCCCCTGCAGAAAACAGCTGCTAGTGTGTTGATGAGGCATCCAGAGCTCTTCCAAGAAAAAGGCTTTGCAGTGTTTATGTTTATTATTCTCTGAGGTCAAAAGATTGTGGGCCAAATCCAAGCTCTGACACTTCTAACTGTGTGACCTTGGGACCATCACCTAATGTACTGAAGTCTCAAATTCTTCATTTATATTGGTCGTGGTTTAGTTGCTAAGTCTGACTCTTACAACCCTATGGAGTATATAGCCCACCAGGCTCCTTTGTCCATGGGATTTTCCAGGCAAGAATACTGGAGAGGGTTACTATTTCCTTCTCCAGGGGATCTTCCTGACCCAGGAATAGAACTTGGGTCTCCTGAATTGCAGGCAAGATTCTTTACTGACTAAGCCACCCGGGAAGCCTTCATTTACATTATTAGGATAATAATAGCTCATGCTTTAAGTTAAGATTTAAAGAGACAATCTGTATAAAACGCTTAGCCTAGTGCTTAACCATAACAAGCATGAAGTTGACACTAGGTATATTTATTAAGCAGCTCATCCAAACTGGAAACTTTGTCTGGATGATGGAATAGATAGTCTCCTGTTCCAAAATCTCTGAGCTTCAGAAAGTCACAATAAAGATAATAATAAATACCTGTTTAGTGTTTATCATACCAGGTACCATGAAACACATTTAGCATTTGTCTCATTAATCTTCAAATCGTTTGAAAAATAATAGTACTAATATTATTCTCAGCATATGGACAAGGAAACTGAGTCTATGAAAATTAAGTGGATATTTTAAAGTCACACAGCTGATAAGTGATGTATCGAATCTTCAAACTGGGATCTGACTCTAGGAGCAAAATTCTCCATTGTATGTTATCCTGCACTTTGAAATGACTTCTCCTTAGAAGCTTTAAACCTAAACATGTGGCCTTTTCAGTTAAATCTGGAGTTTCCTATTGCTCTTGGAGCCAAGGGGCCATTCCTGCAGTAAGGATCTCTGATGCCAGTGGCCTTGGGAATCCAGGAAAGTTGTCAGCCTTCGAGTGGACTGTTGGGTGGGCCTTTTATCTGCTATTCTGTACAACCCCCTTCAAGGACGTCCTCCAAGCCCCAAAGTGCTGGGTCCTAGAGTGGTATTTACCTGGGTCATTTTCTCCCGGTTGGCCTTGGGGTTCAGGGGCGCCTCGGTGAGAAGGGTTGGATGCTCTTCAGGGGCAACACGAAGCTCATTGTAGAAAGAGTGGTGCCAGATCTAGGGGACCGAGGAGAAGCACAGCAATGAGGCGCAGCAGAGGCACGACAGCCCTCGAAAAGGGACCGAAGGAGCACGTGAAACCAGGTCCAAACACAAGGGCTCATTACGTGCCTGCATGTTTACAGGTGCAGAGACTCAAGCTTAAAGACTACAAGGAACTTCCCTGAGAATTCACACCCAGTAAGTGAATGAGCAAAAACCCAAGCCCAGGTCTACGAGGCAGGAAAGGGTGGTGGTTAGGGACATAGGCTCTGGAGTGAAACCTGGGTTCAAATCCCGGCTTAAGCACTTCTTGGTTATATGAGTGTAGGCAAATTTTAACCCTTCCCTGCAACAATCTCTTCATGGGGAATATAAAAATGATTCATGTCTTTGTGAGACTAAAATCAGGGAACCCTAGAATTACTATTTAGCCCAGTGCCTGGCCCAGAGCAAATGTTGCCATTATTCAACTATATCTTCTTTACCCACTGGTGCTCACTGAGTCGTGTCCAACCCTTTGCAAGCCCATGGACTGTAGCCCACCAGGCCCCTCTAGCCACAGGATTTTCCTGGCAAGAATACTGGAGTGGGTTTCCATTTCCTCCTCCAGGGGACCTGCCTGAGCCAGGGATCAAACCCCTGTCTCTCGTGTCTCCTGCATTGCAAGCAGAAGCTTTACTGCTGAGCCACCAGGGAAGCCCCCACTTTAATTAATATTCATGGGCAGGTGACTTAGTGTAGCAAGTAAAAGAACAAATGAATGAATATATGAATGGATGAATGAAGCAGGTCTGAAAACCTAATGGTTATTTTTAATATTTAAGGGCATTTTCCCACCCCTCCATTCCTCTTTTCGCTCCCCAGGGTTGAAAGACGCCTACCCTGGTTGGCACACACTGGACCTTTCATTCATGGACAGACCTTGGCCTTCAGGTGTTTCCCCAAAAAGCCAGTGCCTGTTTCTAGCACGATGTACTTTGAATATGCTTGTGTTTGCTTCATGGTTAAGCATGCGCTTTATTTTTATTTTTTGAGCTGTTTCTTTTTGTAATTTAATGTTTATTTTATATTGGAGTATAGTCAATTTACAATATTGTATTAGTTTCAGGTGTACCGATAAGTGATTCAGTTATACTGAAAAGTCTTTTTCAAATTCTCTTCCCATATAGATTATTGTAGAATATTGAGTAGAGTTCTCTGTAAGCGTCCTTTTTAACCCTGGATGCCATAAAGAACAAACTGTTGTGAAAAGAGTTCAGGTGATTAATTATTTTTAAAGGCCCCAAATTCTCCAGTAGTGCCTGAAATATTAAATTCATTCAGAATTGAAACAAAATAAAAAGAAGAACTGCTAGTGAAAGTTTGTACATTAACAAAAGCTAGATTGACTTTAAAGATTCTTTATCTTGTTGCAGTTTCTTTGGTTTTGAATTTGCAGTTTCTAGAAAGGAAATGAGACTCCTGAAAGTTCTACTCCTTTGATGGAGTAAAAGCAACCCAGTGCTCAAGAAATTAAAAAAAAAAAAAAAAAAGAAATGCTGCCAATCTCATTGAATACCGTGGATACTTTGAAACATCGTTAGAAACCAAACAATCTCTCTCTCTCCCCACTCTGTCTCTCTTCTCTCTCTCTCTCCAGAAGACACTTTACATTTTAGAAATGACAGTATGCTTCATTTGTTTTTGTCCAGGTGAATCCCTTCTGTGATGCTGCCAGCTGCATGGAGAAAGTCTTAAAAGAGAATTTTCTCATCGCTATTCTTATCTTCTCCTCGGTGTCTCCTGCAGTCTCACCCAAATCCAGACTCTTAGACTCAGCAAACCTAATGAAACACATTCTTTTGTAGAGCAGCAGAGGTTTCAGCATTACCACTGATAAATTCTAGCAACATTATTTTCTTTTAAAGACTATTCTCATTTAAAATTGTGAGAGACAGTATGTGTGTGTATCTGTGTGTGTGGAGCTGACAGATATATAAAAGTCCAGATTTTCTGGTTCTAACATATTTGCCGCATTTAAAAATTTAAGTCACTTTCTCATTATTTCTTCTGCTTTTTCTTTGATCACTTTGTTTCCATGATGCTTAAGAGCAAACATCAAAATCCTTGGATTTAACTCTTCTCATTAGCTCTTCTATATGGGTCTGGGAGAGAAAGACTTCACTTAATGCCACTCAGGGAGATATTTTTTGAACTGTTTATTTAAAAATTTGTGTTGGTTGCTTGTGTTTCAATATGTTGAGGGACATTTTAAGAATGTACAAAATCTACAATGTCACAGCCCCTTTTCTACAGAGAAAACTAAAAGCAAAAAAAAAAAGAACAACTAGTTTTTTTTTTAATGTTCAGGGTAAATTAATGAAAAACTTTCAGGAGTGGGTGGGTGAAGGCTCTTCCCAGCTCTTCCATCCCTTGTTATCCTGTTTGAAGCCCATACAGTGCTTGTCCTTGGAGGGCAAGCCAGTTGTCTGAGCAATAGATTATAATTCCCAGCACTGTCAAAGGACTACTGTTCTCATTTTTAGAGCTAGCTCCCTCTGTGCCATGCTTAGTCGCTCAGTTGTGTCCGACTCTCTTCAACCCCATGGACTGCAGCCCACCAGGCTCCTCTGTCCGTGAGATTCTCCAGGCAAGAATACTGGAGTGGGTTGCCATTTCCTCCTCCAGGGGATCTTCCCCACCCAGGGATCGAACCCATATCTCTTGCATCTCCTGCACTGGCAGGCGGATTCTTCACCACGAGCACCACCTGGGAAGCCCATCTGCCTCTAATTGGTTTATAAACCCTCGTAGTCAAGGAATTTGCTTTTTAAAATAAAGTTCAGAATTTTAAAAATTCAGTTAGTAATAATCTAGAAGGATCAGGCAAAGTGAGCCTGTTCTTTTCCCCAGCAGTAGCCAGAGTTTGAGATCCGGGCCACAGGAACTAGCCATGCCTCTCCCAGTACCTTTTCCATGTCGTCCCAGTTGGTGATGATGCCGTGCTCTATCGGGTACTTCAGGGTCAGGATTCCTCTTTTGCTTTGTGCTTCATCACCCACGTAGCTGTCTTTCTGTCCCATTCCCACCATCACTCCCTAAAAAGTTCAACACATTACAAATCAGCCTCTCTCAGAACTTGTGAACTGATTACTGTCCAAACACAAAGGGTTAAATCATTGCAATGAAAGTCCTTCCAGTACCAGCAATGACCCGCTGATCCTATAGTTACTGAGCTCTTAGGAAACATCCGTTAGGTGATTTGAAACAGGCCTGAACAGGCCTACAAATAGCAGAGAACCTTGAGGGTAAGGCGACTTTGTCATTTATCTTCTGTGTTCCTTCATGAGCTCTCTTAGGGCAAAGATTGTATCTGTCTTGTTTGCCACTAAGACAAATTGCCTGGCGTGTATCTGCCACTCAATCATTATTTGTTGAATGGATATACAAAACTTTACACGTTAGTTAAATGGCATTCTGCCTCTCATGAATCCTGTAAACTGTACGTTTCGAACTGTCACCTACTCAAGAGTATATCTAACCATTATAAGCAAAAGCATTATTTCTACAAATGACCACTCAGTACTTGGTTTCTAATAGATAAAATCATACTGATCAATATTACCCTATCTGCCTAAACTAGTGGGATGTATTTTTTTACTCATTAATATGAATCTTTAGAAAAAAAGAATCCTCATGACTAAAATTTAAAATTGCATTGGAGTGACAGAATTGCAAAACAGGTGGGGCTCCTATAGTTCCTTAAGAAGTGATTTTTGCAAAATATCTTGGTTGTAAAAGTTCAACAAAAAGACAGAGTTCTTTCCCTGGGGAAGGCTTCTATTATGTCTTCTTGTGAATTGATGCCAGATCAAAAGTCTAAATATCAATCAGATAGGCTCAATGTGCAAAATACATTTCTGATGTGAAAGGAGAATTTCTGGGATGAAGCTCTCACCTTTTACCCTGTGGCTGCCATCCATATTTTCTTTCTATATAATGTTGTGTAAAATTACCATGTCTATCCACATGTATTTCGTTGACATCTAACAGATGTAAAATTACATTGGGTAACAATGCTTACTTTCATTTCACATTAGGTTCTTTGAGAATGAGCAACCTGACTTTTCACTGTAGCTTCTTTCCATAGACTAGCTATGGAATACATCAAATCACTCATAGATATTTCTGATGCTGATGACCATGGTTACATTTAGACAAAAACGATTTATGAAAAAAAAAAAAGTCTCCCACCAGGTAATCTGTCAACAATGTATATGAAATGGGCACGTATCTCTGGACATCAGTCATCAAAAGTACATTTCTAACAAAGTTACATAATTTCTAGGCAGAGAGCAACAATCTACGAATATCCATGGACACAGAGACATAGAGGGACCAAATCTATATGGCTTTGTTTCTCTCTGCTTCAGAGAGAATTTTGCTCACCTGATGTCGAGGACGTCCCACGATAGATGGGAAAACAGCCCTGGGAGCATCATCCCCCGCAAAGCCGGCCTTACAGAGCCCAGAGCCATTGTCACACACCAAGGCGGTGCTGTCCTCCTCCTCGCACATCTCGGCTGGAGCTGCTTCACAGGGTCCTAAAGGGATCAGGGAGGAAGCCAACGCAGGGGTGATCCAGCAGTCTTGGAGCTTACCTGACCACTCCCACCTTCCAGCCGGAGTTAAGACTCCTCCTCTGTACTCCTAGAGCGCCCTCTGCTGATTCTTATCTAACACACCATTTATCTCAAAGCACTTTGATTAGACCGTAATCTTAAATTCAGACTTGTCCATTCATACAGGAGGTCTCCAGCACAGGAACATCACGTGTGCTGTAAGCACTTTAAAGATTGACTAAGCAAGTGAAGGAATGAACCACTGCAGAACACAGATGGAATATTGGCCCACGAGATCTGATCTCACAGGGACAAGTCACCCGTCATTTGTTAATGAAGTACCTAGAATTTGCTGTCTGTATATACCCATACTCATATTTTTCTAGATATGCTATAAATTAAAATTTTTTTCCAAAAAAGTAGATTTTGAGGAATGAACAGCATGTGAAATTTTGGAAGTACTGAAACATTTCATGTAAAAAATGTTTAAAAGAATATTCTCTTTTGGATCCGGGGGACTTTAATTTTACACAAGGGTAAAATTAAAGCCCTGAGGAACCAATCAAAGTGTCTTAAGGAGGGGCTTAAAATTTTAGGGGTCACAGTCATTCCATTAATAAAAATCACTGCTAACCTCTAAGTCCAACTAGGCAGAGTGAGTCCAAAAAATTACATATCATGCAGTAGAATGTTCTATTGTCCTTAAGAAATATAAATAAAAGGATAAGTTACGGGTCATTCTTATGCAACACTAGGCTTGAGGTATGCGTTGTATGATCCCATTAAAATGTATTGTGATGCACTAGAAAAAAGATTAATCATATTTACCAAGATGTTGATGGGGGTTATTTTTGAAGTGGTGGATATTCTAGGTGTTTTACATGAAACCCTGGGTTCTGTGATATTTTCTAAATAGATCGAGCATATATTCTTTCAGTAAGAACACAGTATTTTAAATATCCCACGTTTAAGCTTGAATTGCATGGCAAAATTTGGAAGGTTGGAGCAAAAGTAACAACTTAAAGATTTGGGAAATTGAAGGCTTATTAGAGAACATTTTCGTTTAATATCCTCATTTCTACAAATGAGAAAACTCAGGGGAAGTGATTTGCCAAAAAACATGAACCTCACCTTAGAGGACATAACTTAAAATCCAGGACACTTGCTATCATTGCCAACTGACAGACAAGGAAATCAAGACTCAAGGAGTTGAAGTGACTTGTCCAGATCTCAAAAGTGGTAAAGTTGGGACAGCAAAGATTATAGCATCCAATGACTATGGTCTTGGACTCTGGAGTCTCACTGCCTGGATTTGAGTGTGGGTTTCACCACTTAGAAGCTATGTGATTTAGTAAGTTATTTAATATCTCTGAATCAGTCTCTTTATCCATCTATGAAAGAACAATAATATCCATGTGTAGTGCATAGAATCTTGTGGGGATTAGATATTTTAAAGTATTTAAAATAATTGATAGTGGCATATACATTATGAATTCTCAGTAAATACTATTTTTAAATTATCAATTTAAATTATAATTATTGTGTGATTATTATCATTATCCAGATCTTTTTATTTCTAGTCTTGGCTTCCTTTCCACACTACTTCCAGGCTTAGGACAGAGATCTTCAACTTGTAGATTCTACTTGTAAGAATAGAAAATGTAACTTATAAGTGGCTGACTCTTTCCTTTCCCACCCTTCCCTTCCCTTTCCAGGCACTGAATTGTGTTTGGCAGTCATGTGACTTGGCTTCCTTCCTAGCAGATCAAGAAGTAAGGAGATAGGTGAGAAATTTAAGGGAGATGAGGCAGAAGAAGCAGCCTGAGGCAAGTGTCAGAGGTGGCCAGCACCAGATCAGTACCCTCTCTGGATGTGCTAAGCAGACTTTCCAAACCAAAAGGAAGAGCTGAAAACAGGATAAAATATTCAGAATTAGAAGACTTTGAAAATATGATGGTATGGACACCAGGAATACACGTTTTAGTAACCCTTTCCTTGGGCAAGAAAGGTTTAGGGGAGTGTCAGAATGCACTGCAGAAGAAATAGATTGAACCCTCAACATGCAGGGGAAAAAAACCCAAAATTTAGTAAATGTGCTTTTATTTGACAAAAAAAAAAAAAATGTCTAGGAAGAATCTTAAAATCTCTAAACCAAGCACTGTCGTTAGAGAAATCTGTATGCCCCAGAAAGAAGCTGGCTGAATGGTTTACAACTCTTATCTAACCTGATGAGCAGCTGGGTTTGGAGCAAAGCATTTCCTAATTAGGTAAAACCCACTAGAATGTCTGCTCTTGGAACGGCACCCAGGTCAGGGGGGTTTGCTCCAACTGACTGGAGTGCATCTTGTGCCAAAAATGAGGAGCTAGTGGGAGGGGAACACTCCAGTTCCCAGCTCCACGGTCTTGAAACACAAACCATATTTAGTCATGAATCACAAAATGGAAGGAAAAATCTTAGCGTGAAAACCCCAGTCGGGGCCGGAGCTGCCAAACCCTGATTCACAGTGAAGATCAGCCTGGGGTGGCGAGGCTGGCTCCGTGGTCCCGCCTGGCTGAGAAATGCAAACCATCCCATAGGCTGAAATGCAAACAGCTGTCAGTTGCACGCCAGCTCCCTCCCTCTTTACTCACCAAGATTCAGTTGAGTTCCTGCTATGCTCTGCTGCAAACCAACCAAGGGAGACGCATATACCCTGAACTGCAAGCTCACAGTTACACTCAAGAGACTTTCCCATAGAAGATACCACCAATGAGAGCCAGAGGAACCCAGATGCAAATACACAAAGAGCCAATATCAAAGGCTAGGCAGCTAACCTCTGTTCAGTTCTAAACTCCACTGTCAAGACACCACAGTTGCACCCAAAGTACAGTCCAGTGAAAAATCCCCATACCAAATCTGAACCACAAGCAGATACTGGAGTTTCCAGTGTCTAAATATACATCGTTATGTAGCTGACTGCAGACAGCTAGACTGCACCTCTGAAATGCACTGCAAGACCGGGGCTGCTGGTTTAATATAAACAAATTTTGCAGGTGACACTCATAGATTTCATTCCATCTTCCTCACCCCTTCCTCCCTCACACAGGCTGCATCTTAGCTTTGTTTTTGAGGTTAGATAATTATAGCTAAAGGCTACAATCGTGTTAGTAGTACAATCCTCATTCAAACATTTCTGAGCGTGTGAGTCTGGCTAAAATCTCCATAGATGACATCTGATTATACTGGGAAATGTCAGAGCTGCTGGAATCTAAGCCACATCTCTGGGCCGGTGCCACTTACCCTGAAAGTTCTCGGCTGGGCTTCTCCGCTCTGGGTGGTGTTCTGGAAAGCTGAAGGCTGGAGGGTTATATAGCCCCTTGGCCTGTTCCCCTCCCACTGGCTTCCCAAACAAGGAACAAAGACGGACTCAAGCCCTCTGTGGAGTCTAACACAACCATATAGGGACCTCAGCACAAAACTCTCTAATCTGGGTGGCCGGAGGCCTGGGTCTCTTCCACCGCATTCCATTGCTCTGCTCATGAAACGGGAGGCAGCTCAGCTGCCTGTGGGAGATAAACACCCCCAGCCTCCAGAACAACTGCTGAAATGCCCAGAGATACAGAGCGAGCCTCAGGGGGCATAGGCAGGCACGGTTCACACATTCCTCAGGAGATGCCAACCGGCTGTCAGGCTAGCGTTTCATTTCGGGGCATTTCCTCATGAACTGAGCACAGAAAGCAGCAGCCTCTGAGGAGTAGGGACTTTAAAAAGTTCTCCCACAAATGGGGCCTGCAAGGAACAAAGAGATGCTTCAGTGGTTCAGAAGTAAGGAGATGGTGTGAAGATCATCAGCGCTGGGTTTGTGAGTCAAGTCTGTGGGGGTGTTAATGGAAGCAGGAACTGCAGGGGAGCAGGCTGGAGGGCCCGTGTCTCACAGAGGCGCTTCCAAGTCTGCACAGTCTTAACCATTTTGGTCCCTGGTTTATTAGCGGTGTCTGCTATTTTGTCCTGACCCGTGTAGCAGCATGCTGAGGGTCATCCTTCCAGCAGAGTCCACGCAGGCCCCTGTCACAGAGGCAGTCCAAGAGCAAAGCATGTGTTTCAGGGAAGGCTCTCACGCACTTCGAGGGCCTCCTCTTGCCCTGACGACCCCCTGACAGGTGACAGACAGACGGGGTGACCCAGGCATTCCTCCAAGGAAGGTAGTGAATGAACACACGTCTGGTCTAAGCTCTCATCCCCAGATGGCATGGATAACTTCAATGGTTTTACGTTTTCCTACTCCCCTCCACCAAGCCACGGTTCTGACTAAATTCATGACAGAAATATTTTTTTATGGATACATAAGCATTCTGCTGACATGTGAGAAAAATCCCAAGGTGAATGTCTCTGTTTCACAGCTGTGGCCAGCTCTTCCCTCATGTTACTCTATCTGACTTACTTGATTTATGGTACAGACAGAAACTCACATTAATCTTTGAGAAATCGCGCTATTGACTATTATGTAATTTTCTGTAGCTTAAGACTAAATAACTAAAATACAGATTTCTCTGTATTTTCAAGCATTTGTCAACTGTTTCTAGTTTCTGGCAACCAGAAAACAGAATTGTCTGAATGTTCAAACTTGAAGAAGACTATGCAGTACAACATAAAATAGGGCATTTGGGATATCCAGTGTTGTTGTTGTTTTTTTTTTTTTAATCACAGGGAGTATGTGAAGCAAAAATGTCATATTTTCCTCATTGGGAGGGCAATTTGAGTAGCAGTAGGACCCTCCCTCCTCTCACTTCTGTCCCAAGCAGTGTCTGTGTAGTCCCTGATAGCTTTATGAAGTGAATGTTTATTAAATACTGAAAGTAAGTTTTGATGTTCACTTTTACGGTTCTTCATTTTCTCCCTCGATTCTGGTAGTGCGTATTCACAGGCCTGACAGCAACCAGAATATAATGACATAAACAGACTTACAAGACGGTGACTCAAGGTTTAATTTTTCTTACAAGTTTGCCTTCCTTCCTTCTTTCCTTTCTTCTTTCCTTCTCTTTTCAAATTCACAACACTAATGAGGGAGCACCTGTAATTGAAAATAAATTTTTGACCCAGCAATTAAATGGTCTCATTGTCTGGGTCTGAGGTTTACCCCATCCAGGCCTCCTCAGTGAGAGAGAGCAGCACTGCGTGAGCACGGATGTGTGTACAGAGAAATCCCCAGTCAAGAGGCCAGATCTTTTCTGGGGCTTTCAGCCATGTATCCAAGGAGCTACAGAGCAATTAGGAAAACAGTAGTGTCTGCTGACTTGGTTGCTGTTCAGGAAAACTATAAAATAAATTTCAGGCTATAAGCACAGTCAAGAATCATCTCCAGATGTGTTCTTCTATAAACAGCACACCCCATCTTGGTAACATAATCCAATGATGATTTACTGTAAATTCATAGAGAGCTGGGGCAATGTTAATCCTCTTTGGGGCCTAGTCCAGAGCTGAGTAAGCAGTGAGTGTTCAATAATTGCCTAATGATTTCTTGATTAATCTTTATCTCCTGTACCCTGTAGATTTCAATTGGCTGTGTCCATGCTGGCTCACAGCCACATAAGATGGATGTCTGGCAAAGAAAATGATTTTCTGCTGCTGTTGAATATTTGTTGAAATTGTTTTCTCTAGACTCATCACAGTCATTAGCTATTTTGTTCAGCTCATAGAATTCATTTTTCTGAGAAGACTCAATGAGAGCAAGCTATCTTTTCTATCTCTCATTCTTGGACTTGAGTTCTGGAATTCTCAGAACCAAAGCTTGAGTCCTCCTAGGAGCCCAAGCAAACTCATCCCGCCCACGCTGGCACAATGGCCATTCTAACCACATTTGCATGGGTGTGCCCGACTCTGTTCTGTTCTTTGCTTGAGCAAAATCAAAATTTTTATGGCAAATTTGATTTGATACCTGCTGGATGGCATCACCGACTCGATGGATGTGAGTCTGAGTGAACTCCGGGAGTTGGTGATGGACAGGGAGGCCTGGCGCGTGCTGTGATTCATGGGGTCGCAAAGAGTCAGACACGACTGAGCGACTGAACTGAACTGAACTGATGGGAAGGTAAGGGCTTCCCAGGTGGTTCAGTGGGTAAAGAATCTGCCTGCAATGCAGGAGATACAGGAGCCATGAGTTCGATCCCTGCGTTGGGAAGATCTGCTGGAGGAGGGCATGGTAACCCACTCCAGTATTCTTGCCTGGAGAATCCCTATGGACAGAGGAGTCTCGGAGGCTACGATCCATAGTGTCCCAAAGAGCCGGACGTGATTGAAGCAACTGAGCATGCACGCAGGTACCTGGGAAAGTAGGCTGATAATCTGGGGATATGCTAATACTGAGAAGATGGTATTTATTTTCACAATGTTCTCATTTATTTGAAAAATCTGAGAGAGTCAAAGGAATTTCCTATAAGAGAAGACACTTGGCACACTAAATGTGAGATCAAAGACCTGCAGCATATGGAGGAGATGTAGTGAAAATCAGCCCTCAGTCCCTGTCTTTGTGCAAAAAATTTAGAGCAATACAGAAGGGATTTTGATTCAGAGTTTAAGTTCTAGAGCCACCATTAGCTCTGTGTCGTCTCTCTGCCCCTTAGATTTCTTATATGAAAAACAGGGTTAATAATCATATCTTATCACAAGGTGGTAGTGAGATGCGGAGAGTTAATAAATGAGAAGTACCTGGAATGCTGCCCTTGCCCATGGAGAACACTGTGGGATCATTAGTTATTATTATTATCCAGTGTCCTATGAGGGAAATTTAGATCTAGAGGTGAGAGAGAGATACTTTCTCAGGGGAAAAAAAAAAAAAAAGAATTGCAGACTTAAACTCTTTTTTTAAATTTATTTTTAATTGAAGGATAATTGCTTTACAATATTGTGTTGGTTTCTACTAAACATCAACATGAATCAACCGTAGGTATACATATGTCCCCTCCCTCCTGAACCTCCCTCCTGCCACTTCCCTCCCCAGCCCACACTTCTGGGTTATTACGGAGCCCAGTTTCAGTTCTGTGAGTCACACAGCAGATTCCTGTTGGATATGTGTTTTACATATGGCAGTGTATATTTCCATGTTACTCTTTCCATAAACTCTTAACCAGTAGAATGTGACAGAGTGTTAGTTTCCTGTTTCTGCTTTACCAAATTAAAACAAACTTTCTACAAACAACAAAACTTTATTTCATTATAGTTCTTCAGGTCAGAAGTCCAGGTTTCACTGGATTAAAATCAAGATAATTATCTTTCTTCTGGAAGCTCTGAGGGAGAATGTGTTTACTTGTCTCTTCCAGTTTCTAGAGGCTACTGCATTCCTTGATTTATGGCCCCTTCCTCCATCTTCAAAGCCAGTTCTGTAGCATCTTCAAATCTGTCTTTCTGACTCTGACCATCCTGCCTCCTTCTTAGAATGACCCTTGTGATTACATCGGACCCTGACGGATAACCCAGGATAACCTTTATATTCTAAGAAGAGTAACTTAATCACATCTGCAGATTCATAAGTTCAGGGCATTAGGATGCAGACGTGTTGGGAGGCCATTATTCTGCACACCATATCCAGTCACATGCAGATGCATTTCCTGTTGCATATCAAGGCATTTGTAACAGTTTTTCAGTTAAAACAATATTTCCACCAATAGTGTTGACATTAGGTATACTTACTAACATCTAATAGACGTTTAAGAGATAATGCACAAGTCCTGTGTTAGGAAAGGGATCAGAAAACCATAAAACTATCTGTCCACAATGCCATAAAAGCCAACTGGAAAAGCAGAATTAGCTTGTTCATTTCTTTAAGCTTGTCAGGCTGTCTAGAATATGTAATGTATTTCAAGATGTATTCAAGTGCTTTATTACTTGTAAAATGTATGTTGGATTGCAGAAAAGCACCCTGTTAGATTTGGGAGGCAGACCAACTTTTAGTATTCTCACTATCACCAAAAGATAGCTCGGGAAATTAGGTGTGATCATAAAGAGTGGAGACTTCCACTGGCTGAGGTGAGTTTCTGGACGAGAAAGATGCTATGTATTGTCCTTTTTTTTTTTTTAATTTAATTTAATTTTTAAACTTTACACTATTGTATTGGTTTTGCCAAATATCGAAATGAATCCGCCACAGGTATACACGTGCTCCCCACCCTGAACCCTCCTCCCTCCTCCCTCCCCATACCATCCCTCTGGGTCGTCCCAGTGCACCAGCCCCAAGCATCCAGTATCGTGCATCAAACCTGGACTGGCGACTCATTTCATACATGATATTATACATGTTTCAATGCCATTCTCCCAAATCTTCCCACCCTCGCCCTCTCCCACAGAGTCCAAAAGACTGTTGTATACATCTGTGTCTCTTTTGCTGTCTCATATACATGGTTATTGTTACCATCTTTCTAAATTCCATATATATGCGTTAGGATACTGTATTGATGTGTTTCTTTCTGGCTTACTTCACTCTGTATAATAGGCTCCAGTTTCATCCACCTCATTAGAACTGATTCAAATGTATTCTTTTTAATGGCTGAGTAATACTCCATTGTGTATATGTACCACTGCTTTCTTATGCATTCATCTGCTGATGGACATCTAGGTTGCTTCCATGTCCTGGCTATTGTAAACAGTGCTGCAATGAACATTGGGGTACACGTGTCTCTTTCCCTTCTGGTTTCCTCAGTGTGTATGCCCAGCAGTGGGATTGCTGGGTCGCATGGCAGTTCTATTTCCAGTTTCTTTGGGAATCTCCACACTGTTCTCCATGGTGGCTATACTAGTTTGCATTCCCACCAACAGTGTAAGAGGGTTCCCTTTTCTCCACACCCTCTCCAGCATTTATTGCTTGTAGACTTTTGGATCGCAGCCATTCTGACTGGCATGAAATGGTACCTCATAGTGGTTTTGATTTGCATTTCTCTGATAATGAGTGATATTGAGCATCTTTTCATGTGTTTGTTAGCCATCTGTATGTCTTCTTTGGAGAAATGTCTATTTAGTTCTTTGGCCCATTTTTTGATTGGGTCATTTATTTTTCTGGAATTGAGCTGTAGGAGTTGCTTGTATATTTTTGAGATTAGTTGTTTGTCAGTTGCTTCATTTGCTATTATTTTCTCCCATTCTGAAGGCTGTCTTTTCACCTTGCTTATAGTTTCACTTACATTTTGCCTGTATCTTCCACACTATCTACTTTGACTCAGAAGTACTATGCTCCCACATTGCCATAATAATCCTGGACTTTTCCGCTAACAAATCAGACTAGGTCATAGGTAAGGACCTTCGCTCTTGCTCTTCCTCTGCCTGGAACAGTCTTTCCCCATTTACCTCTCCAATTCCTCCTCCAAATCCAATTCTTCTGTTGTGTTCCACTCATCCTCCTCAACTCAGCTAGGTCACTAATCTCCAGTAAGCCTCCCCCCCACTTCCCGCCCCGTCCTGCACCCTGAGGCGATCACAACTGAGCGGCTGCACACACATAGTATATTGAGATTTCCTTAGTTTTTACCTAACGCCTCTTTTTTTGTTCCAGAGTCCCACCCAGGACATCACATAACATTTAGTTCTTTAAGTTCCTCTTGGCTGTGACAATTTGTTGCTGCTAAGTTGCATCAGTCGTGTCCGACTCTGTGCAACCCCACGGACAGCAGCCCACCAGGTTCCCCTGTCCCTGGGATTCTCCAGGCAAGAACACTGGAGTGGGTTGCCATTTCCTTCTCCAATGCAGGAAAGTGAAAAGTCAAAGTGAAGTCACTCAGTCGTGTTCAACTCTTAGCGACCCCGTGGACTGCAGCCTACCAGGCTCCACCGTCCATGGGATTTTCCAGGCAAGAGTACTGGAGTGGGGTGCCATTGCCTAGGCTTTCCTTAAGGACCTTGACAGTGTTGCGCAATACTGGTTAGGTATTTTGTAAAATGCCCCTCAGTTGGGAATTACTGGATGATCTTCTCATGACTAGACTGGGAGGTCGTAAGTTTGGGGAGGAAGGCCCAGAGGTAAAGTACGGCCGTTTTCATTGCTCCTTGTCAAAGTCCGTGCTACCAAGATGACGCGTTATAGCTGATATCAATCTTAATCCCTGGTTGATGCTTGTCAGGTTTCTGCACTGCGAAATTTCTCTTCTCCCAGTCCCTTCCCCACTGTCCTGTTTGGATGAAGTCACTATGCACAGCCCATATATGCCCTTAAATAACGGGGAGCTACCCTCCATCTTCTTGAAGGCAGAGAACCTACATAAAGCTTATCCAGCATGAAGTCTAATTTTGATAGGATCCCAAAAGATCCCTATCCATACCGAAACCTGGGAATCACCAGTCCGAAGGGCAGAATCACGTGATGTCCTGGGTTTTCTTCCAACTTGATGACTCGCTGATTGTCTGAGTGTGGACGACATGGTGCATGGATGGATTTGCTGGACTTCCGTGGAGACTGATAGTCACTTATTTAGTCTAGAAACCAAGTCTCAGATCCTCTAGACACAAAACAGTGGATAAATATAGAACTGTTGATATTACCACCATGGAGTGTTTTGGAATTGGAACCCAGCATATTGGAGGAGAAAAAAATATCATTCCAAGGAGAATATATATACAGTGCTTTGGACTGGAGTCATACACACCACTGAGGGATCAGCTAAAGAGGAGAAAGTATCAGCCGAGTCAACTAGAAGAACAGTGTTAAGGAGGAGCCCAGAATCCTAGGGGATAAAAGGCCATGTGAAGAGGATCATATGGCACATGAGCAGTAAAGGGCATTTCAGAGCCACAGTAGCATTAACAAGAGCAACAAACATTTATTAAGCTATTTGCATATATCAAGCATCAATTGTACTATTAATATATCCATTCCTTAAATTAGGGACTGCAACTGAGTTTAAGTAACTCACCCAAGGTCACACCATTACTGTGTGATGGGTTTAGGATTCAAAGTCAGGTCTGTATGACTTTGGATATGAGGTTAAAACAAAAGATTAGGTCAGCTGTTTTCTTAGAGAAAGGAGACATTCCCAAAGTTATCCAAAGGATGTAGTAAACATGTAAGAGATGAGAAGCAACCATGTTTCTACTCAGGAAGGGGGAAAAGGTAAGCACCTTTATGAAAGTTGCTGACTTCAGAGAAATGATACAAGGAAGGCAAGCTGAAGATGGAACCATTCGCAAGAACACATGAACACATGAACTGTTGAGAGAGCTTATGGTGTAAAATGAAATTCGGAAACTCATTTTTCCCTAATGGAAGCCTTGAACTAATAACAAAGCTGCTACACCAAGGAGAAAGTTGGGTGGGTTATAATATTTCCTTGTTAAAAGCTCTTACATTTTCTCATGTGTGCCCTGCACTCAGCATTAGGTTGCAAACTTTTACAGGCAGGCTGTGGTTTGGTTATTCCCAGAGGGCACAGAGTGGGAACTCAGGAATGCAGTTAAGCAACTTCCTACTTTCCTCAAGCCTTAAAAGAGCTGCAGTGACCATCTCAGACATTGTTATTTTTAGAAAAATTTCCTAATGTATTTTAAGAAAAGAACAGATAAGATGCATATGATAAGGAAGCGCTCTGGCTTTAGGCTTTCTTTAGCACATTTCAGGGTTATGGAAACATGCTACCACTGCCCTCTTTTCCTTAAACAGTGTGGCTGTCTAGTATCTCAGCCTTAGGAGGTCAGGCCCACTAGCTCTACCAGTCTACTTCCACTGCTGAAAACCAATGCCCAGAAGAGAGCCCTGGGTCGAGCAGGCTGGACCAGAGTCCAGGTCATTTGCCAAGGCAGGCAGGGGTAGCCATCAGGCTTCTCTTTGCGCCTCTGCAAGGGAGAGATTTTCCCAAGATTGCTGAGCAGAGGAGCCTTTTACTTAAGGAACATCAGACTCCTTAGAGGAGTCTTTATTTTATGATATGCCCCTGGTTTGGGTTGACCTGCTGCTAACC
The DNA here is from genome assembly GCF_002263795.3 of Bos taurus. Classification (NCBI taxonomy): domain Eukaryota; kingdom Metazoa; phylum Chordata; class Mammalia; order Artiodactyla; family Bovidae; genus Bos; species Bos taurus. The sequence goes on from NC_037353.1 coordinate 10,652,693, forward strand.
GATTATTGATTGCAGATAACTGGTTTCTGGGACAGCTTTACAAAAGTTGACCCTTAAATGTAGTTAATCAGTGCATTTCCCATCCCAGTCCTTGGAAATACTGAGTTAGAACAGTTTCTTAAAACATGGCTTAAACTTATAGAACCTTAGCCATTGGAATTACTCGTTAGTTTATAAAAATGCACATTTCTGGGGTTTCCTTGAGCCAGATTCTCTGGGGCAGAGCCTGAAGATGTGCATTTAAACCAGAGCTACTTAGAAGCACTAGCACAAAGTGTAGTGGGATAATGTGACTCTCCAAAGTATAGGAAAACAGTGTAGGTTGGGTCATCATTAACATTATCATCTCTCTTGAGATGACAGGTCCCAGGCATGTGTCCTCAGAGAGCAGACACAGACAGGGGAAGGCAACTGAGCAAGACCAGAAGTCTCTGCTCTATTTTCGGCTCCGTCACTGATCGTCCATGTGGCTTTGTATGGTTCACTAAGCCCTGTGGCCCTGGTTTTGTCATTCATAACTATAAGTGTGGGGGCCTACATATTTCAACGTCCTTTTCATGTCCACTCATCTCTGATTGAAATATTGTCTGAAAATACAAAGTATAAACTGGCCTGAGGGCATCTGTGAGGTTCAGTTCAGTTCAGTTCAGTCACTCAGTTGTGTCCGAGTCTTTGGGACCCTAAGGACTGCAGCACGCCAGGCCTCCCCGTCCATCACCAACTCCCGGAGTCCACCCAAACTCATGTCTATTGAGTCGGTGATGCCATCCAACTATCTCATCCTCTGTCATCCCCTTCTCCTCCCGCCTTCAATCTTTCCCAGCATCAGGGTCTTTTCAAATAAGTCAGCTCTTCACATCAGGTGGCCAAAGTATTGGAGTTTCAGGTTCAGGATCAGTCCTTCCAATTAATATTCAGGAATGATTTCTTTTAGGATGGACTGCTTGGATCTCTTTGCTGTCCAGGGGACTCTAAAAAGTCTTCTACAACACCATCTATGAGGTAACAGGCTGATAATGTTGACAGTTTTCATAGAAGGTAAGGTATGAAAAATACAGCGGCTGAAATTTTGCCCCAAGAACTGGCACTTTATTACTCCCTGGCTGTGGGTGTGACCTTCACCTCAGTTTTCTCATTTACAAAATGACCATGAAACCTACTCAATCACGGCACAAGATTCCTGAGCTAAATTTTATAGAAAGACTTAAATTGCTAGAGTACTTTGAAAACTTTAAATAGCCAATCAAGGGAGCATATTATGAGTCGTCACCAAAACGAGGATTAACTCAACTGAATAGCAGGAGATACTTCAACGCTGTTGTCCGGAGTGTTGTGGGAAGCCCTGGGAATGTAGGGTGCCATTAAATGGTCCTGAGGTTTAAGCGGGAAGATCCCATAGAAAGCAAAGTGGCCTGATCCAAGCCAAGGCAGCACAGGCTGAGTGCCAAGATCAGCTGCGAGTTTACACAAACACTCTCATTTTAGCATCAGACATACTTTTTAGCCCCCAGAAAAGAAAGTGAACAGGAAGGACCCCACGAGATAACTTTGGATGCTTCAAGAATTCTAAAATCTTCAGTTTGGAATTTGAAGCATTCATTTCCTTTTCCAACAAAATTGAGACCCTATAGGGTAATTTCAGGCTGATGAACTCCCGCTTCTTTAAAACCTGATTGGAATTTGACATAGCTGGATCAGGCTGAGATTCGCACTGTGATGAAAAGTTTCACAAAGTAGCAGAAAACATATGGGCTTTGGAATCAAGTTGGATTCAAAGGCTGGTTTTTTTTCCAACAATCTAATTTGACTCATTGGGCAAATCATCTAACATCTGAGCATCTCAGTTTTCTCGTTTGTAAAATAGGAATATTGTAATATTATAAGGACTGACGGGAGAACACAGTGGAATAATGAATTCTGGTGACTTTCAATAGAATGTTCCTCAGCAGTCTTCCATTCTAACATGCATTTGATTACAAGCTACGTTGTCTGAACCCAAACTGCAAACACACCCTTCAAACACAAACAAAAAGAAGCTTAAGAACCCTTGCTTCTTAAATTTTCCAAGATGAAAGATTAATATATAATGTGGAACAAATGGTTTCATAACTTTCTTGCCATGGGCAGTGTCGTGTTAAGGCCAGTAAAAGACAAGCAGGATGAAGCTCTGTGAATTACTTCAACTAGTCCAGAAGCCATGAGGCTTCACATCCCTGAACCCAGTTTATTCTCTTTTTCTGGTAATATATCTGATTGCCTTATGCATTTATCCTTTTTCTCTTATTGAAGTATAGTTGACGTACAATGATATATAAGTTACAGGTGTACAACACAGTGATTCACAATTTTTAAAGATTATACCCTTAACACATTTTATTCATCACTAAATTAAACAATAGGATGACGGTTGATAAGTCTTCCCTCAAACCCCTACATTGGGTCTCTCATAGGAATAAATTTGAGTTTTTTAAATGACTCTCAAGATTTTTCTGGTATTATTATCACCCTGCAAGCTTACATTTCCTCCAGAATTTAAGCTATATCATGCATATAACGATTGCTTTTTTGCTGTAGCTTATAACAATAATTGAGATTTTCCAGTTGTGACTTGTAAGTGTGGCATGATTCTAGCATTCCTTTGGAAGTAAAGTATTCAATTCAGTGGGGTTGTATATATAATTATTTATGTACAATTATATGTTGTATATTAAATCTGTATGTAAGTCTTTGCAAACTTCTAAATCAGATCTATTAGATTTAGCAACTCTCATTCATCCAGCATATCTGACTAATCACAATATTTAATTATGTTCCCATGTGATCACACCTATGCATTAATAAACTTCCTTACTGTGCAGCAATTTTCTTACATGTAGTAGAGTCGGTTACATATATAATCATCCTGACAGGCACAGGAACACAGGGAGTCTTCAGGCAGGGTCTTTGGTCACCTTGGGTTTAAAATTCATCATAGAACAATAAAACATGTTTGTTTTACTGAACCCATGACAACGAGGACTTTATCCAAAAACCAGCTGTAGATGCTGGTAACACGGGCACTCCACTGACCTGAAAGAATGTGAACAGGGTTTGTGTCTTGCACACGTATTTGTCGACAGAGTACTTTTTTGGTAGAGAGGAACAGAAAATTCTGGCTTCTTCAGAGAGCTGGATGCAAGCAACCCCTCCTCCAAAAGTAGTCAAAATACCACTGGGGAGAACCTTGACTTTATAAGGGAAGGCAGCTTCTGAGTCACAGAAAGTCTTTTCCTGCTTAATTCTGTCTCACTGGCTGGCCTGGAATGAGGCTCTGCTAAAAATGTTTCAGGCAACTGTTGATTTAGGAATTTCTGTCCTCTTTTCTAGTAACAGACTGTGTATGTGTTGTGGAAATTCTACAGATCCCTACACCTCACTCACCCCTTTTAAAGTCTTCCTCTTGAAAAGTGGACGTGGATGGAAGATTTCTCAGGCTTAAAGAAGGAAAAGTTTCTGCCTGTCAGAACTTTATATAGGTCTGGCATTTGGGGGTAAAACACTACATTAAAAAAGCTTTTTTTCCCAGATGACATACAGATGGAAAATGTGTCTGGGTAGAAGATTCTTCTGAATAAGAAGAAACATCCCAGAAAACAGAAAGATTTAGGGGTTTGGAACATTATTATCTGTGTTGCATCGGGGTTTTTTCCCCTCACATTGAATAGTACTCAAGACAATTTTATACATAGGATCTTGATTATTGAACCAGTAAGTATAATCTTAAGTGACGGGAGTAGGGGAAGTTGGAACACATTGTCTCCATAAAATTAAAATGGATTTTCCAATACGCTGTTTGCTTTGCCACTTCTCTCATCTCCCAAAAACTTTCTTGACTTTAGTGTCAATATTCCATCTTAAAAAAAAAAAAAAAAAACTGCTTTGTAAGATACAAACATTTCCACATTCTGGGGTATTTGGGGCATCAACTGTGCCCAAGCCTATTCTGTAACCTGAGCTGTCACTCTGCCTTGATATGCCTTTGATCTCTCTATCGGAAAGGACACAACCCACCCAGAATAACAGATTTTCTGTCACGCAAAGGAGACTTTCCAAGCCTTCAGCTTCATCTCTCGTCATCCTTTTATGGCTGCCTTATTTCCACTCAGATTTTTCAGATCTCTCAGATGGTCAACTTCTTGGAAGCCTTCCCTGACCACCACACTCCCTCCCAACTAGATATTATGTTCTTTAAGAGCACTCAACTGTTTTCTAATAGTACTTGTTGGTCTTTGTAATAGTGTAGGATTATTTTGTGATACCCACCTTTCTCATTAGACTGGGTAGGGACCTGACTGTTCACCACAGTATCTCCGGTGTCTTTTAAAAGCTGTGGGCATAGCAGGTGCTCAGTAAATGTCTCTCATGTGGATGTTGGCAAAGGACCAACTCCACCTGGGCCTTGATGATGACTTGTCGTTGTTTTTCAGTTTCTATGTTGTGTCTGACGCTTTGAGATCCCATGGACTGCACAGTAGGCTTCCCTGGCCTTCACTGTCTCCTGGAGTTTGCTCAAATTCATGTCCATTGAGTTGGTGATGCTATCTAACCAGTGATGATGAGTGAGTGCCTCTAATCCTTCAAGAAGCAGGCACTCCTTGCAAAATATGCTGATAGTGGACTATACTGGTAATGAAAGAAAGATGAATTTAGATGCAATTTTAGTGACAGAAAAGTGTTTTCAGTATTCAGGCAATCTGTAAATCCCTTACATTTAGTGTTAAAATGCCGCTTAAGGAAAATGTTTACTTTCGTGGACTGGAGCTCACCAGTTCTTTCTCCACTCAGAGGCAATGTCGTTATTCCATTCAAGCAGATCTATTTGTCCAAGAAGCATTCCTCCAACCTCCAGCTCTTAACTCCACTCTCCAGAAACATGCTGGAAAAGTCACGTTGACCTGACTCTCCTCTCCTCTGAGTTCCCTTCTAACCCAGAAAATTGCTGAGTGTTCTCCAACTTCCATTACCACTTAAAAAAAAATTTTTTTTTTTTAATCTTTTGGCTCTGCCACAAGGCATGTGGGATCTTAGTTCCCTGACCAGGGGTTGAACCTATGTCCCCTGCTTTGGCAGTGAAGAATCTTAACCATTAGCCTACCTGGCAAGTCCTCCATCACCACTTTTATTCCAAAGTTTCCTTGGAGCTCAGGTCCCTGCTCCTGAGAAAGGGCTTTCAGTTAGGAATTCAGGGACCATCTGAATAGAGCTGGTTCTAGCTAAAAACAACTCAGCCCAGCAGTGAGTCTTAGAGGGTAGAAAGGACACACAGTAGAATATTAATATTGCATTGGGTAGTCCTAAAATTAGTTTGCACAGCTCTAGAATTTTCCACTCGATATTTATGAATCCAAAAATCTGACAAAGAGATATGTCTGAATTTGTGTCTGACATTGGGATTTTACCATCAAAAGACAATAAAATGTAGTGACAAACTTTGTTCTTGGCTTACTCTTATCCATTAAAGGGATAAATAGTAGACATCTTCCTAAGTGATTAAGCCTGATCTTTAAGCACTTCTCATACAATTAGGAATGGGGCAGGAAAGAGTTTTTAGAACACCTAGGCTGTCACTCTGCTTATTTAACTTATATGCAGAGTACATCATGAGACATGCTGGGCTGGAGGAAGCACAAGCTGGAATCAAGATTGCCAGGAGAAATATCAATAACCTCATATATGCAGATGATACCACCCTTATGGCAGAAAGTGAAGAAGAACTAAAGAGACTCTTGATGAAAGTGAAAGAGGAGAGTGAAAAATCTGGCTTAAAACTCAACATTCAAAAAACGATGATCATGGCATCTGGTCCCATCACTTAATGGCAAATAGATGGGGAAGCAATGGAAACCATGAGAGATTTTATTTTCTTGGGCTCCAAAATTACCGCAGATCGTGACTGCAGCCGTGAAATTAAAAGACGCTTGATCCTTGGAAGAAAAGTTATGACCAACCTAGACAGCTTATTAAAAAGGAGAGACATTACCTTGCCAACAAAGGTCTAGTCAAAGCTATGGTTTTTCCAGTAGTCATGTATGGATGTGAGAGTTGGATCATAAAGAAAGCTGAGCGCTGAAGAACTAATGTTTTTGAACTATAGTGTTGGAGAAGATTCTTGAGAGTTCCTTGAACTGCAAGGAAATCAACCCAGTCAATCCTAAAGGAAATCAGTCCTGAATATTCACTGGAAGGACTGAGGCTGAAGCTGAAGCTACAATACTGTGGCCACCTGATGCGAAGTGCTGACTCAGAAAAGACCCTGATGTTGGGAAAGATTGAAGGCAGGAGGATAAGCGAACAACAGAGGATGAGATGGTTGGATGGCATCAACAACTCAATGGACATGAGTTTGAGCAAGCTCCGGAGTTGGTGATGGACAGGGAAGCCTGGTGTGCTGCAGTCCATGGGGTCACAAAGATTCGGACACGACTGAGTGACTGAACAACAACAAAGCTGGAGAAGGCAGGTGTTTTTCTTATTTTCACTTTGCCTAGAGTTTAAAACTTCAACTCCTTAAATGAATATCTCACTTCCAAGTGTGTAAAATAACAGATGGTACATTTGTTTTTTATCCTTAATTGTTAACATGATGAAACAAGTACAGTTAAGCACAAATACAAGCATAAAATGGGCAAACCCCACGTAGTATGTTTTGTAAAAGGAATCAATGGCATAGAGACATAGGATTCTGTCTCAATCATTGTCAACATGGCCCCTGAAATTTTTTGTTAGTATGTGAGTGTTTGGGTAAATAGAATAAGAATGAATAGAAGTTATATTTCCTTAAATCACATCTGCTAAATGGTAAGACCCAAATTTCGTTACTTGACTCTTTCATTTCAGACCATTGGGTTTTATTTATTTATTTTCTGATGGGTTTATCAGAAGCAGAAGCAACAGTACAAATCACTGGAAGAGAATTTTGTTGTAGGTGTTGTCCTTTGTTTTTTGTTTTTACTAATAGGACCTTTGTATAATGAAGACAGGATCCACAGCATGTAGTGGCTCAACAATTTGTGCGATACTCCTCTTGTTAACCTTGCTGCATACTTTTTCCCTAGAAACAGCCAAGAATAAGTGTTTGGAGAGTAGTACTCTGAGGATGAGTTAACATACAGATCTGTAGCTTCTCCAATAGTTCCTTATTTATTCAAGCCAGATTTACAGTTCCTGGAGAACTAGGAGGCTGTTGTTCAGTGGAACTACTTATTGGTTATGCGTTTCTAGTGAAATGAAACAAAGTCATCAGCTAACAAGAGGAGAGGAGCTTAAATTCAGCCATTGGCTGGTCTTCAGGCAGCAGGAGAATAAGGGACTCATTATTTTTGATAGTGATTGATGTTTTTCTCTTTGTCCTTTCTTACTTCTTTTGTGCTACGTAAATATTTTCTAAACATCATTTTAATGTATCTATTTTCTTTTTGGGCTTCCGTGGTGACTCAGATGGTAAAGAACCTGCCCACAATGCAGGAGACCTGGGTTCGATCCCTGGGTCAGGAAGATCCCCTGGAGACGGGAATGGCTACCCACTCCAGTATTCTTGCCTGGAGAATTCCACGGACAGGGGCGCCTGACAGGCTACAGTCCATGGGATCACAGAATTGGACACGACTGAGTGACTAACACTTCATTTCCCTTTAGCTGTATCTTCTTGTACTATTTTTAAGCAGTTGCTCTAAAGACTACAATGTGCCTCCTTAAATAGTCACAATCCACATAGAGTTAATGCTGTTTCACTTCATGGAAAAAGCTGAAACCTTATAAGTGCATAAGTACTTTTATCCTCTCATCCTGTTACAATGCCTATTATAAACCCCATACAATCGTATAATTTTTGCTTTAATATACTTTGCTTTTTTTTTAATAGTACAATTTGCTTTATTTCTATTTGAGCATATGCACTGTCAAAGTGAGCACCTCGTTTATCTTTTGATCTATGTCTAGACTGTTTCTCCAATATGTATTTGAACTGAGAGTCCTAAAGGCAATTTTTTAGTGTTTCATGTGTTTTTGATTGCTGATGGAAAGATTGTGTTTCTATGTACATGTGTTTGTAAGGGCTGAACTTTTGAAAAAAGCCATTGCAGGAGACTAAAGAAGAATGAATCCATATGGTGTTTGTGGTTGTTTTATTTTAAAATCCAACTTAGTAAGTCCTTGGTCTTTCCAAAAATAAATTTTAACTTCTAAATTTCATTTTTCTATTTTTGCTTTCCTTCTCTTCCACTGACCATCCCCCTTCTTTCCTCTGTGTGACCCATGGAGTCAGAAACTCCTTATTTGGATAATTTCAGGTACAACTTTGGAGACAAACCCCAGGAAATTGATCCTGGAGATGCAGTCTGACCCTTATGGGGTCCCACCCTTAGGGATCTCGAGGATATCATCCCCATCTGAACAGCAGCTTTAAGAGAGACAGGAAGTGAAATGTCTTGATGGGGCCAGGGAGATGCAGTCCCAGAGATTATCCCTTTCTAAACAAAAAAGTATTGCTTCATCCTGATTCATCATTCTATCAAGTATCATGGATGTAAGACGATGTGCCTGCAGGCCCCATTTAAAGTGCAAAGTGCCCCCAAAGCTCTTTAATGGGCCATTCTTTACAAAGTGCTTAAAATGAACTAACCTCAAATGGCTCTCATTCAATTATAGACATTCAGATAAAACTTATATTCATTTTTGCAACTGAACCAAAGTCACCAGGCAATCTAGTGTTTGCCAGGCCAAATACAAACAAGTATATATACCTGTACCTGCATAATTACCTGTGTGTTTTGCATAATTATGTAAGCATGTACCTTCAGAGCTACAAAGTTTATTAAATTTTACAGCTGGGCCTAAGACAGGCATTAGGGTGAATTGTAAATGTAACCTGATTTAAGCCATATTGAATTTGGCTTGACTCTTCAGCAAAGAAATGAGGCTCTCAAGACCCTGATTTAAGAAACCAACAGCAAACAGAAAACTGTTCTTGATGTATTTCACCTAATAGGTGTCCAAAGAATTTATACTTGAAATTGGATGATTTATGTATTAAAAGAGAGATTGAGGCTAAAGCCCCACTCAATTAATTTGAAAATATGGAAAAAGCAATTGCCAAAGTGTGTAACTTATTAAATGTTGGTGGTCTCCAAACTTCATCTTTAAAGTGGGGGGGAAACGATATAGTTATTCTGACAGTGAGTGAAATAATGTACATTGCTTAGTGCAATGTCTAGCAGGCAATAGGTGCTCAGGGCCTTTCACTGTTATCATGGATTGTATTAGTATCACATTAAATTGCCAACTAGAGTCAAAGTGAAACAGTGTTTTAAGTCATTGATTAAAAAGAAAAGAAGATGACTTTCAAGCAGGAGCAAACAATCATACTGCTTCTATGTTTTCTAAATCTCCGAATATGTGGGTATTTTAAGGCTTCTGAAGAAGACTGCTGAATTTATAAAAAGAAAAACGATAAATCGGAGACAGAGAGGACCCCCACAGGTCAGCATCTGTGCTTCAGTGAGGTACTAGCCCCGTGGGTATTTTGTGCGTGCTTAGTTGCATCCAACTCCTGTGACCCCATGGACTGCAGCCCACCAGGCTCCTCTGTCCATGGGTTCTCCAGGCAAGAGTACTGGAGTGGGTTGCTGTTTCCTATTCCAAGGGATCTTCCTGACCCAGGGATCGAACCCTCATCTCCTGTGTCTCCTGCACTGCAGGCAGATTCTTTACCCACTGAGCCATCAGGGAAGCCTAGCTCCATGGAAGGGAAACCAACTGAAAAAAAGATAAATTTGTGATTCTTTTTTAAGGGAACGAAAAACACCATAAGTGTTTTGTTTGTTCCAGAGTAGACATAACAAAGTTTTCCTGTTGCTTCTGGCTTCCCAAAGCTCTAAGGCAAGAATCTCAGGTGGAAAGGCAAGAAGAATATGGGAAGCAGCATGGAAAGGGCAAGAACAGAGCCTTGGGGAAATAAATCTGTGGGTTCTGGGCTCGCTTAAGTGGGGCCACACGTGCTTTTCACCTGAACTGTAAACTCTAAAGGGTAGGAAATTTTCTTCAATTGTGTTCCCTGCTGCATCTCCAGAACACAAACCCGTGCCTATCACATAGTGGGCTTTGAATAAGTTTTCTAGAATAAAAGCAAGGAGAGAAAGTGGAAGATACTAAAGGGTTAAGGTAGTAAAAACCTGTCTTCTCTCCTTAGACTTGGGGAATGTAGCAGTATTAGTGTACATGTATAGTGTGTATGCAGAGAAGGCAATGGCACCCCACTCCAGTACTCTTGCCTGGAAAATCCTATGGATGGAGGAGCCTGGTAGGCTGCAGTCCGTGGGGTCGCTAGGAGTCGGACATGACTGAGCGACTTCACTTTCACTTTTCACTTTCATGCATTGGAGAAGGGAATGGCAACCCACTCCAGTGTTCTTGCCTGGAGAATCCCAGGGAGAGGGGAGCCTGGTGGGCTGCCGTCTATGGGGTCGCACAGAGTCGGACATGACTGAAGTGACTTAGCAGCAGCAGCAGCAGCAGAGTGTGTATGTGGGCTCCCCAGGCGGCGCTAGTAGTGAAGACCCCTCCTGCCAGTGGAGGTTAGACATGAGAGATGTGAGTTCAATCCCTGGGTCAGGAAGATCCCTTGAAGGAGGGCATGGCAACCCACTCCAATATTCTCGTCTGGAGAATCCCATTGACATAAAAGCCTGGCAGGTGATGGTCCATAGGGTCTCAAAGAGTAGGTCACGACTGAAGCAACTTAGCACACACGCACACATAATGTATATGTAGTAGTAGTCGTGTTCACGTGTAGTACTAATACATGTGAATACTATACAATAATACAAAGTATGTAGTACAATACTATAGTGTGATGCCAGAGCACTATACAGTTGTAATTCAGTGAATTTAATTTAAAACCAGTATTTGTGACATCATTTGATTCTTCTTTAAATTCTCAAATTAATTGCTGCCAAAATCTGAGATCCTTCTCAAGCTTGATTCTTGTGTCCTTTGTAGATTAGGACGCTATTATAGATCATTGATATTGTCATGGATTATTATTATTAATTTTATGATGTGGGTAGATGATATATAATTGATATATTAATTAACTATATTAATATGATCACAAAAGCCAGAGTAAAGATAATAGGAAAGTATATATTCTCAAGGAGGTTGATAGTGTTGACGACAATATACTGGTTTATTTTGATAGTCATGCAAAAGACAAGTACATTGATTACTTTCAAGTAACCTTTCCATTGTACTGATCTAATTAAAGATTTTGATTCTGAAAGTCTGTAATTTTATAGTTAAAAAACACTTCCTCTCGGTGATTTGAAAATGACTAACTGTAACAAATGCTGAATTCATTACAATTCAGTGACATTGTATTATTATTTTAAAATGTATGCTAAGTATTCTGACTGATTGTAATTTTAAATTAATACAATTGTGTTCTCTTGACACTTTAAAATGTATATCCATATTTAAATAATTATGTTAGGAAGAAAATGTTGAATAGAATTCTTTGAAAATGTTTCATTAAATAACACAAAACATAAATGTTCAGGCACTTGGGTAGAGTTGAGGTTTGAAAATTAAATAATTATTTATTTTATCAAACATTATTAGACCCTCTTAAAGGCTTAAATCAATACCAATGTTTGTAAAAGATGTTGACATTGTTTGAGATGCTTGACTCTGGTTTAGGGAGTTTTGCCTACGCCCCCGCCCCCTCCCCGTCCCGCCAGTTTCCTTTGAATAAGCAGCAAAATATTTTATTCTAAATCCCAAAGGAGAAACTTATTCCTGGCCTCTCCAGCATTGAATGAATTAATATTTTGGAGGATTGAATTATTAAAAGGCTAAAAGAAGTCTCTATCTCCATTTCACAGAAATAGGTGAAGCTGAGAAAACATAACTGTCAGTACACTTGTCAGAACTCTACAAATCTGCACGAGCCTGTCTTCTGTGTACACTGAGAGAGCTTCTGCAAACCTTCTCTGACCTGTCAGCAAGTGGAAGGAGAGGGAAAAGACTGTTCTACCGGAACCAACTGCAACGGAAGGAAGAAATGAATGCCGCCAGGCTTGTGCTGACAGCTGATCTAGTCATCAGTCCTTTCACACTAAAGCTCCAGCTCACCCTACTGCCAGGGAACCTAGAAGTCTCAAGGTGTTCGGGGACCACTCCGGGAAGGGACTTCTATTCAAGTGGATCTTCTCTCCCACTAGGGCGTGCTTGGTGTCTCCGTAAAGAATCTGCCTGCAATGCAGGAGACCAGGGCTTGATCTTTGGGTTGGGAAGATCCCCTGGAGGAGGAAATGGCAACCTACTCGAGTATTCTTGCCTGGAGAATTCCATGGACAGAGGAGCCTGGTGAGCTACAGTCCATGGGGTCACAAAGAGTCGGACATGACTGAGTGACTAACATTTTCACTTTTTCTCTCCCACTAACACATGGAGAATTGGGCCATCCCTCGCAGCAGCAGCTTCTCCATAGTCTTCTATGGCCCCTGAAGCTAGAAGCAACCTTTCCTCCATTTGGATTTCTTGGCAATTTGACTTTCTTATACAAATAATAACACTATTAGGGAATAATAGTAGGAAATATTAGGAAATAATATTAGGAAATAATAACACTCATCAGGAAATGACTATGTGTCAGATTCTGTGTAACACGCCCTTTCCCTGAATTACCTATACCTTCATAACAAGCATAGAAGGTACGTTTTGTTGTTAACATCTTTTTACAGATCAAACTAAAAGTCCAGAGAAACTAAGCAACTGCTCCATGCCCACCTACTTAATGGTTGTGGAGCCACAGTTCAACTCCCGGAATCCATGCTATGACCCCATAGATTATACTGACTGCCTAGGTTCTCTAGCGGAGAAGGCAATGGCACCCCACTCCAGTACTCTTGCCTGGAAAATCCCATGGATGGAGGAGCCTGGTAGGCTGCAGTCCATGGGGTCGCTGAGAGTCGGACACGACCGAGCGACTTCACTTTCACTTTTCACTTTCATGCATTGGAGAAGGAAATGGCAACCCACTCCAGTGTTCTTGCCTGGAGAATCCCAGGGACGGGGGAGCCTGGTGGACTGCCGTCTATGGGGTCACACAGAGTCGGACACGACTGAAGTGACTTAGCATAGCAGGTTCTCTAGGGGACAGGACCCATATGCTATATATCTCTACATCCTAAGTCTTCCTTTTCTCCCGCTGCTGCAAAGATAGAGACTTGCCCAAATGTCAATACATAGTTTTGGAATTAAAACCCAGAAGTGAATTGGTCTTTGGTTTCACTCTGGATGGGGGAACGGGCTGGCTTGTTATGACATCCTCACTGAGGGACATGAAAGGGTCATGTAGCAATGTGAACTAATTGAGAACAGAACTGAAGGCAAAAAGGTTTCCTCCCTATGCCTTCAGAATTATAAACCAAGTCAAAGTCAAGCCATGGTGGACTGTCAGGGTAACCTAGAAAGTTCCTCTTCTCCCTCATGCTGTTTAATAAACCAAATCTATTTTCACTCGGCCACCCGACTGAATACACCCAGAATCCTACCATCTTCCCTAAGACAACAGTAGAGAAATATCTTTAATACAAGTGAGCCTTTGAAAGTAGTTAGTATGGGGAAATGTGGTTTCTATGGACAAAAGGCTCAGTCCTGAGAACGTGATGGCACCTGACAGTCTCCCAGAACAGAACTGAGGATTTTCCCTGTCCTGATATACATCTACACTAATCCAGCTGTCCTTATGTCTCCTTGCTTAATGGAGAAAAAGCAGGATGACCAGAGGCAGAGTAAAGAGAAGAATAAAATGTGCATCCAAAAAATGGGCACTGGTGAGGGGAAAAAAAACATATTATTTTATGTTTAGGAACATGGTCCACTGTCTAAAACCCTGGAAAACAGAGAAAAACAAACATAATTCAAGTGATAGATTCTTTAGCTGTTATTAAGCCAGTTCTAATGGGCTGCACTGGTGTGTGTGCAGGGGGAGGGGTGCAGAGAGAGGGAGATGAGAGCTGAGAATAAAGGGAAGAAAGAAAAAAAAAAAAAAATGGGGTCAGTGAGTTTCCAGGCTCTGCAGCAGGGAGGTTTGGCAGCTCTGGTTCCTAGAGAAGCCAGGCCTTGTGATTCATCACAGACCAGATTCCTGCTGACTTCAAAGAGAGATGTTTAGGAGGAGAAGATGCCAGCATCCAGGAGGGAGGCAAGTCTGGCCAAGTAATTGTCATGACCCCTGAAAACGTATGCTACTCATCTAGAGGTGATACTAAACTCTGGTTTGTGTAGCAGTCATCACCCAGCAAAGAATGGGAAAGAGAACTTAATGGTCTCAGGCTGAGGCATCTCTCTCTTCCTCTCTGTCCCTCTGCTTTTCTTTTGTGGATGATGACATTATTGTTTATCTTAACATGTCTCAAAGCCCTGAACTTTGGGGAAGGACAGCATGGATATAATTCTTTCTATCATTTTATTAAAAATCAGGGCAAAATTAAAACCTCGTTCAATCAGAAAAGATTATAGGTGTTTGGCCTTATAATTTGCCTTGTTCAATCAGAAAGGATTATAGGTGTTTGGCCTTATAATTTGCTAGCCATCTAGTCCTGACTCCACAATCAAGTGACAGGTGAGTCTGTATGCTGCTGATGCTGCTGCTAAGTCGCTTCAGTCGTGTCTGACTCTGTGCGACCCCATAGACGGCAGCCCACCAGGCTCCTCTGTCCATGGGATTCTCCAGGCAAGAACACTGGAGTGGATTGCCATTTCCTCCTCCAAAGCATGAAAGTGAAAAGTCAAAGTGAAGTCGCTCAGTCGTGTCTGACTCCTAGCGACCTCATGGACTGCAGCCTACCAGGCTCCTCCGTCCATGGGATTTTCCAGGCAAGAGTAATGGAGTGGGGTGCCATTGCCTTCTCCAGGTGAGTCTGTATAGAAACAGCTAAAGCCATTTCCAGTGTCTGCATCTTCACCACAAACCTCCTCAAACAGTAGAAAGTGCAATATGGAATAGTAAAAGTTACACTTCCTACTTTTAAGGAGCTTCCAATCTAATTACGGAAATTAACAGACAGAAGAAGCAAAACACAGCTGCAAAGTCTGTGGGTTCTGAGCATGGCCAGATGGGCCCAAAGACTAATCGTGGGCTTGTTTCCACTTGAAATTTGACTTTTTTATTTTGTTCACGGCTTTCAATTTCCTCACCCTTGTGGTCTGGATGAAAATCAAAGAGCTCAGTTTTAGACAAATGAACAGTTTGAGGTGATAAGTGGAAAATGAGAAGGAATTAAAACAGTGCAATGGGAAGGTAAACCTAAGTGGGAGAAAGAGGGAGAGATCTGAAAGTCATCTGGAAAGAGGGGATGGTCAAAGCTTTAGGGCATCTTTGAGAAAGTGAGGGGAACAAATGCTGAGGAGAGTAGCAGGAGGTCAAGCATAACCAGGGTGAAGATGGCAGGGAAGGAGGAGCACCAGAAGAGAGGTGTCTGGTGAACCGAAGGAGGTAAGTGTTTCTTAGGCAAGGGGAGTCAAGGTTGAGAATTACAATCATTTTGTAAAATCTGTTAAGGCAGGGACCACACCTGTTCAACTCACTGCTGTTCCCAGGACTTAGTAGAGCCCATGCCACAAAGCAGATATGTATAGATATTCATCTAATTAAGGAGATTGTTGGGATCCAGACAGACTTAAGTTCAAAGCCTCCATTCAAAGACAGTAGTAAAGGATGCCCCTCTCTCAAGTAACTTGTTTTCTGATTTAGCAATGTATCTGGTGCTAAATAAAGTCAAGTCCATTTTTAAGGCAAAGGTGAATCAGGGTGGGGTAGTTCAGTTCCACGTTGATATAGATTTACCTGAAATGTGGTTTTGTTTTGTTTTTTAAAGATGATTTTCACAGATTCCAAATATGAAACTCAATATCATTCACTCTTCAAAAGTGGTGAGAAAGTTCTATGTTCTGAAAGGTCACAATGGGTAAAGACAGTCAGAGAAGGCTAGAGTTTTAAATTCTGCCTTCTGTGAGAAGTGGGATTTGGAGGGTCAAAGTGGAGGAAGAGGGTCCTTCCAGATAGGCAGTTTGGATGAGAGGTTGGGGACAGGGCATGGGGAGGCTGACTGCCAGGAAGTCAGTGTTAGCAAAGGGCAAAGGCAATACATCATCAAAGAGGGAGTGGGGTTAGTTGATGAAGGGATACCTTAGGAGACCTGAGACCTGTGTTCTAACCTAGATCTACCCTATACTGGCATGTGTAACTCAGGCAAATAACCTAAATTCACCAAGCCAAAGGTTCTTAATTTGTAAAATGAGGACAATCTTACATAATGAGATTATGTTAGGATCACATGAGGTTGTGTAAAAAGCACTTCCTAGTGGGCTTCCCTTGTGGCTCAGCTGGTAAAGAATCCACCTGCAATGCGGGAGACCTGGGTTTGATCCCTGGGTTGGGAAGATCCCCTGGAGAAAAGAACGGCTACCCACTCCAGTATTCTGGACTGGAGAATCCCGTGGACTGTGTAGTCCATGGGGTCGCCAAGAGTCGAACACGACTGAGCAACTTCCACTTTTACGTACAGTTAAACTCTTGGCTAAAGGTTAGTAATGTGTCAATCATTGGGCTGAGAGAGGAAATACTTTTTCTGAAGAAATTGGCCAATGCTTTACCCTTTGTCATTGTGGTTTGTGAACTTTCGCTATATTCACAACATGAAAAGTAGATAGGAAATTCTGTTTTGAATGAGGGCTAGAATAGTATCTAAAGAAAGAAAAATGAAGAGATACAATCCTAGGGCATGGGAAAGCCCCAAGGGAGGGTGAGGGAGGGACATTTTCCAATTCCCATCTAATGTCGCAATTGTTGGTAAGACCACAAAGGAGGAGACGGATGGGGGTGGCAGACATGAGGTCACAGGAAGAAAGGAAAGGTGAGGTGGGGAAAGGACTAAGGAAAAGTTAGGCCAGGTATTTCAGACCCTTCCAGAAAGCGCTCCAGAGCCAGAGAATATACATCCTAGTCTATGCTCTGGTATATGACCAGGTTTCAGATTGGTGCTATATCAAAAGAAAGCAAGAGATAAACTCTCATTCACTAAAAAAGGTAGGAAATATCAAGATATTGGGCAAAGACAGAGCACAGACTTTAGAGTCAGACAAACCTGAGTTCAGTGGACATGAACTTGAGCAAACTCCAGGAGATAGTGGAGGACAAGGAAGCTTAGCATGCTGCAATCCAAGGGATCACAGAGAGTCAGACATGATTTAGCAACTGAACAACAGACTTGAGTTCCTTATTTACCTGAGGAACTTGATCAAGGTACCTGTTTATGTGAATAAGAAAAGTTAGTCTTTCCTCATAGATGTGGGTAGGAGAATTAAATGAGATAATATATGTAGAAGGATCTAATGCATAGTGAATGCTCAATTAACTAATCTATACTGGTTCAGGAAGAAGGCAGTACATGGTTAAATGCAAGAAATAATTGTTTGGTTCACATCCCAGCCCTACAATTTACTTGTTGTGTGACTAGAGCAAGATTTTTAACCACTTGGGGCCTCACCTTATTGCATCTATATAATGGGTATAAGAAGATCTATCTCTCAGGATTTTTATGGGCATTAAATGATATGATATTTATAACCCTTAGCATAGTACCTGGCTCATATTAAGTGCTCTAAATAAATGTGTTAAAGATAATCAAAAGCTGTACATGCACTAAATGTAACATAAAAAAAAATTTCTACACGAGAGGTCCACTGTGGGTTATTTATTTATTTATTTATTTTGGAGAAGGGGAAAGACAGACATAAAAGGCAGAGTATGTGCACAGAACTGTAAGATACATGTCCCCACGACAGAAATAAAGAAGGCAGAGATTCACTGAGGGGGGAATTCATGGACATTTATGGTCACATTATTCTGATTGGCTGAGGGGATCAGCAGGCTTCTGGCCAGTTTTCTTTCCGTTCACGGAAATAAAAGTTCAGTGTGTTTGAAAATGAACTAAGTTTATTCCCCCTTATTTTTCTTGATAGGAAGGATTTATTTATGTAGTCAGAGTAGGCTTGTTTCTGCTAAGTGAAAATTTGGCCCAGGGAGTATAATAATAAGCTAAATGGGAACTGGATAAAAATATGTTTATTATGACATTATTTAATTTGTTGATATCCCTACATTCCCTACCTAATACCATGAAAGAGCTTCTCAAATAGCAGTACAGTTGGTCAAATTGTTAAAAGTGGGGTCAGCTTGTCTGTATCTGTATGAGCTGGATCAATGGCTAGTTTCTTTGAGCTGGTTACCTTGACAACCCAAGGCTCCTCTCCAGATGTGCCATCCACAGGAGTAAGCGTATGAGAAATGCAGAATCTCATGCTTCTCTTCAGACCTACTGCATCAAACCCTGAATTTTAATAAAATCACAAGGTGATTTATCTCTATATTACAATTTGGAAAGCACTGAGAATGTGGAGTTGTGGCCACATAATCTTAATCATTACAGTCATCACTTCAATCCAATTAACATGGACAAGAGCTATGATAATTAGGAGTGAGTGGATATAAACAGCAACATTTCATACTTGATAGATTTGCTTGGTGCAGTAAAGAGTTCCCTTAGCTCATGATATCTTAGGAAATAAACCTGAAACTTAAGAAAATAAAATGATGAAAGTATGACAGTAATCATCCAGAAACCAAGTGCTCAACAGAACCACAAAACAATCAGGTTCTGTACTTCCTTAGAGTAGATTCAGCCTGGACTGTAGAACTTCACCTCAGCCACTTTATAACCAGGTGACTTTGGGTAAGTTGCTGCAACAAATTTCTTATATCTGAAACGAGATGCTAAGAGAACCTATTTCATGAATCTAAGGGATCTACTTTAAGTTACGAGGCTTATATGAATTAATATGAATGCAAAGAACACATAAATGTCTGTGCCAAGATTAGTTATTATTAAGCATTAGACATTTTAATATTATTAGATATTATTATGAATAATGCCTTAGGTTTGTTGGATTTCACAATTCCCTTCTCTTTAAACAATTCTTCCCAACATATTTCCATGGTTTAAATAAAAATAAATCTGAAGAAAAATCTTAAAAGAGTATTGATAAGCCCCTTGAATGACTTGGAATTTCCAAGACTTCACAGCCAGGTGAGTAGAAGATGCCTGCTTTGGGTCTTTGCTCAGTCCCAGCCTCTCCAAACCCCAGCAGACTCATAACCACTACAACATGGGAAAGAGTCTTCTAAAGAACCATCCTTCCCAGAGGGTGGTGTGTGTATAGGAGGACAGGATGCTTAGCAATTTAAAACTATTTTAAATAGTTTATCTATGACATTCTCCCTTTTGGGCCATGTCTCATTATGGGTTTGAACAACTTGATCATAATCACTGCGGCACACACAAAGCAAGTTACTAACATCTTTGTTTTTTGTCAATACCCATTTGATAGACTTGAACCAGCAAATGAACTATGGACATGGCATGAACTGGGCACATAATTTGTATTTGGTTCTTAATGAAACCTTTGGGCCAGCCTAAGTAGTCAAGTCACATATGAAGAGATCTGAGCAGAGCCAACAACAGATGATCATGGGATCAAAAAATTTGAGACAATGATTTCTTTTTAGTTCTTTTCCAGGAAGTTTAAAATATACTTTCCTTTGTGGAGAAGCCAAGATGAGGGGCTGCAGGCCATGTTTATGCTCTCCAACCTAGTGAAGAAGGAAAAGCACTGCAGGTAAGTAAAAGTTCACTGATAGTGATAACTTTGGGACCAGCCCGTGTATGTTGTCACCCATTAAAAGGTGCTAGCAATCCAAGAGGTTTTGAGAGGACATTTGCACACCGCAAAAAAAATAAAGTTGCAAAGTACAAGACCGGCTCCCAAGCAAAGCATTATGCTGAAAGTGCTTAGGTTTACCAGGTGAGAAAACTGACACTGAAAGAGGTTAAATATTATGCAAAGCTTCCCACAGCTAGTGAAGGAACTGACCTAGGATTTAAATCCATGGGCCTGTCCTCCTCACTCTTCTGTATTAGCTGACGAAGGCCATCGTCTGCAGAAAACCATCTACGTCCTTCTCTTCGTGTGCTCTGTGCTCTAGATTAGCCTGCTGTTCCCCATCCTCTCTTTTCTAATACCTTACTCCGCATTCTCTCTCTAGCTTTACAAGATTCTCTGTAACCCTCCTTTACCTCTTATCCATCATGTCCCTTGAGCTGCCACTTAGCCTGTTCTAATGGGAAAGGCTTGGGCCTTGGTACAGGGTTCCCCCCAATCTCATCCCTCCAGCACTAGGTGGGGCCTAAGAGGCAATGACTGCCCCTAACTCCATGCTGCTCTGACATCTCTTGATGTTGATATTACCCAGGTTTGCTGGGCCTTTTTCTGGTGGTCATTTTGGAGGCAGAGGAAGGCTAAAACAGAAGATTTTCATGCCTTATGTCAACCTTTTCAGTACCCTTACCACTGGTGGTTTGGGAAACATTTTTAGTGGTAGGAAGGCAACTATTTCATTTCAGTGGTTATTTTTACAGATACCTTCTATCTTTGGTAATGAATGCTGATTTTCCATTTATGGTTACAATGTAATGCTTTTTTTTTTTTTCTATTTCTATAACATCTTTTTAAATTTATCTTAATTGGAGTATAATTGCTTTACAATGTTGTGTTAGTTTCTGCTGTACAACATGAATCAGCTATATGTACACATAAATCCCCTCCTTCTTGAACATTCCTCCCACCCCACCCCCATCCCACCCCTCTTGGAGCACCCAGCTAAGCTCCCTGTGCTATACAGCAACCTCCCAGTAGCTGTCTGTTTTACACACGGTAGTATACATATGTCAATCCCGATCTCCTAATTCATCACACACACATACACACCCTCACTGTGTCCAGAAGTCCATTCTCTACATCATCTTTGTACAGAGAGAAGCAAATCAGAAAGAGAAAAACGAATACCATGCATTGACACATATATATGGAAGGTAGAAAAATTGGTACTGATGAATCTACCTGCAGGGCAGGAATACAATGTAATATGTTATTGTAAAAATAAGTTACTTATGAAACAATGCAAGTTGACTTTATATTATATATATATTAGTTATATATAACTAAGTTATATATTATATATATATAGTTGTATATAACTAAGTTATATATTATATATACATATTAGTTATATATTTTATATATATATATTAGTTAAATGAAAGTACAAGTGGACCACAGAAATAGCAAAAGGTTTAAGAAATATTGCCTCAAGATAAGCCTTAAATTTCATCTGCCCCAGATCAGCTCTTCTTGAAAAGTGGCCCCTATCTTTTCATGTGTGGTACGGAACACCTTGGATGGGCCCACTTCTGGTGTGTGGATTCATAGAAAATCTGTGCTTTCAGGGCGCTCAGGGAAGGAGTGTCCAGCTGGATTACAAAACCAGGACCTACAGAAGAACCGTTTTCTTCAACCACTTGCTGCTCAGAGTGCACTCTGCATCTTAACCACTCCAGTCTTTAGGGACTTCCCTGTTGGCTCCGTGGTTAAGAATCCATCTGCCAACGCACGAGATGAGAGTTAAATCTGTGGGTCGGGAAGATCCCCTGAAGAAAGAAATGGCATCCCACTCCAGTATTCTTGCCTAGGAAATCCCATGGACAGAGGAACCTGGTGGGCTATAGTCCATGGGGGCACAAAGAGTCAGACACAACTGAGCAACTGAGCATGCACACAGGGAACTAAGATCCTACACGCTTTAGGTTTACTGAGTCTGCATGCCGCAAGTGCTAAGCACTCTCTGGAGCCGCAACTGGAGAAGCCTGCACGCTGCAGCAAAGATCCTGTGGGCTGCAACTGAAGACCTGACTCTATCAAATCAGTCAATAAATATTAAACAAATAAATGCTCTTTAATCCATTGTCTTTTTCAAGTTCTTGCTCAAGAGGTAGACTGATACATCAGGTTTCAAGGCAGAAGACATTGGGAGATTGAGGAACTTGTTCCACATCCCAGTGGCCAAGCTTTCCAGCCTCTGTCTGCCAGGCTCCAAGTATTTTCCTTGAGCTGTACCTTTAGGCCACAATCACACTCATACAGGAAGTAGCACAGAAAAGCAGTTGTAAGCTACTAAACTTGTCTTTCTTTCTACCTGAACTGTGACCCCAATTAGCAACCTGTCCTGTGAACACACCTCATTTAGGAGGAGCAATGATAAAGTAGTATTTATTGTATGTGCTAGGTGCTTTGTATACATCATGTCTTTAATCCTGGAAGAATGTTCTCATACAGATGAAAATGTCTAGATAATCAGTTCACAGATTCTCTCTCTTCTTTCTTCCATTTCCCAAGAATCCAAATATATTTTTATTCACGAATCAAAACCTTGTTCAAGTTGCTTCATCGTTTGGCTGATGTGGTATCTGGCACCCTCTAGTGACAGAAAGAGTCTTTGGTAGAAGTGATGTTCTAGATCTTCAGCCATCTCTATAGGCTTGTTTAAGACCATCATCCTTATTGAAACTGTAACAGTCTATTTGTAACAACTAATTTTGATAACAGAGAATTTCTTATGCCGATTATAAGCTCCGATGACCTACTTGTTAAGGCTCTTTTTAGCTGTAAGACTGTGGCTTAAGCAAACGTTGAGACTGTACTGAGCTGGGTAACTGTGGGTAGTCTAACTTTCGATTCCAGGATTAAGTCGATTCCGGACTCAGGCGACACTATCAGGCTTGGCCCTTCGGTGTGGTTTCTTTTCATCCTGGGTTGACTCTGCCTTCAGCTCTGGCAGGAGCAACCTCATCAGTTCTGTACCGCAAATATTTCCACTTCAAATACAGTGGAAAAAAAGAAAAAGAAGAGCTTGTGTCCCACTGTTTCCTGGAAAGCTCACGACAGAATGTGATGTGCTGGTTGCATTAACCACGTGGGGTTCCTTGTCCTCCTCTCCCCCGCTTTACACACACACGCAGACTCTGGGATCGGTGTCACGACCGCTGTAGTGATTAACCTTACGTGTCACCTTGACCAGGCCACAGGATCCAAAGACTTGGTACTTTTCTAGGTGTTTCTTTTAGATGGTGTATTTTTTAGATGGGTGTATTTTTTAGATGGGATTGATATTTAAATCAGGAGACTTTGAGTAAAGCAGTTGCCCTCCGTAGTATGGGCGGGCCTCGTCTACCAGTTGAAGGCCCTGAGTAAAGGACTGACCTCTCTTGAAAGACAGGGAATTTTGCCAGCAGATGGCCTTTGCAATTCTTCCTTGGGTTGCCAGCCTGCTAGCCTACCTGGCACATTTTGGACTTGTCAGCCTACAAAATCACATAAAACAATCCCTTACAACACATCTTTGTCTCTCTCCCTGTTTATATATAGGTCTATGTAAAAATAGATAGATATAGCTATATAAATCTTGGTATCTATGGCTAATCTGTATGTATCCTATTGGCTTTGTTTTTCTAGAGAACCCTGACTAACGCAACCATGTCAATAGCTAGGAAGACGGAAGAGGAACAAAGACAACTTGGAAGATGTTACCAGGAAGAAGGGGAGAAGATGTAGGATAAACAATCATGAATGTGCACTACAGATGGGGATTATTGAAATCAATTTGCTGCTATTTAGTAGGAGAAACTTTGTTGACAAAAATTTTCAAACATTAGGGGATAAGAAATAAAAAGTCTTGATGGTAAAAGGGTATTGGGGGTTTTCTTCCTCCCAGCTTTTTAAAATAAGTAGAAATATGTTTAAATGTTATTTAGAATGAAATGTTCAATGGCAAGGATTTCTTTAGAGTAGAAGCAGCAGGCTTTAACTTACATGGTGTGGTTTGAGTAAAATCAGGATGGTTGTCCGAAGTGTCTCCCACATCTGGTGGAGTGCCTGAAACTCTATTATTAAAATTGTATTTCTTTGCCCTTGAAGGCCTGTAAAAATGTGTTGTTAAAATTAACTGTTAAAGATGTCTGAACTGTTTCTTCCAGAACACCAGCATTCTTAAGGTGTTATTCAGTAGGTGTTCTTCAAAGAACTCCATAAAGACAAAGAAGACTAGGAAACAGTATAGATCACAGTTTATCTTAGTCAGAATGCATATTAGCATATTGAGGGCTCAGAGAACTCTTAGATTAGGAGACCTGTTTAAATTAACCCAGAATTTTCTAAAATCATTTGATCATGTAACACATTTCTTCCCACAAAGTACCTATTACTATTTCATTAAACTTAAGGGTTAGGTGTGTGTGTGGAGTGGGGGAGGTTTCAGGGGAGTTAGAAAGAGCAAGAATATCTAAGTTTAATTCCTGAATCTACTATTTACTAACTAATCAAACTGTCAGTGTTGCTTAAATTTTTTTGGCTACAATTCTTTATAAAGTAAATATAATACTTAGACACCTCACTGGGCTAAAATGGCAAATATTAGGTAAGGAAGAACCATTTGTGAAAGTTGTTGACTTATGATTCATTCTCAAGAGATGCTGATTTTGTCAGCTGTCTCGCTCTCCTCCCTCCCTTCCTCTCGCCTTTCTTATGATTTTTTTTTATTTCAATAAACTTCTAATTTCAGAATAGTTTTCGACTTACAGAAAAGTTGCAAAGATAATACAGAGTCTCCATATGCCAGCCCCTTTACACCCCTCTCCCCAACCTCCCACCATTCATTTCTTTTTGTGTCTGTTTTGGGTTGGGAACTGCAGGAGCAGGATCTTCTTCACAGCACTAACAATCTGCTGGGCAGTGAAGCAGGGGGCAGGTAAATCCACACCTGTAAGACAGGGCCACGAGTGCAGAGCAGAAAACAGGGAGAGTGAAAGCATTTAGAAGCAAAGCATTAGAAGCAAAGCAAAGCTCCTAACCTTGAATTGGGAGACAGGAAGATCTCCCAGACGAAAATGTCTTGAAAATGTCTTCAGAGAGGGATCCAGATGGATGAGGAATGAGCCAGGCAAAGGGAGGGAAAGGAGAGTGTTCCTAATGGGATACAGCCAACAGGGAAGATGGACAACCGAGTGCAGGTGCAGAGCTTATGGAGGAGGCGGGCCCCAGCTTACCAACTACTTGCAGAATCACGCTCACGAAGGATGTCATTATACAAACCTTCTGTAAAACTGTTGCGAACTGGCTAACCAGACGAATCAACTTTTCCAAAACAGTAATGACTTCGAGCTGTTAACCAAAGCACTAAAATATACTTTTTTTTTAAATAAAGAAAATTGGCCAGGAAATGAGTAATCAAGGAGGGGAAGTAATTGTACGCTT
This sequence comes from Bos taurus, assembly GCF_002263795.3. Lineage (NCBI taxonomy): Eukaryota > Metazoa > Chordata > Mammalia > Artiodactyla > Bovidae > Bos > Bos taurus. The sequence continues at coordinate 10,677,995 of NC_037353.1, forward strand.
TTAATCATATAGCTGGAGGTGTGTGATTTGTCTTAGGAGTTAGCTTTGTACTCCTCGTGAGAATAAAATATAGAGGGTCCTCCCTCTTCGGAATCCTCACAGCACTGGCCACTACAGACACTAGTCCGGGGTTCCTGTGAGCCTTTAACGTCGCCACCACGGCACACGGAGCTGAGCCAAGGCTGGGTCTGCTCTGGGAATCCCAGCAGTCAGCCGAGGCTCCTGCTCCGAGCAAGACGCGTGCGCTCTGCACTTCAGTCCTCCCCAGCCTCCCCAGATGAAACTGCAGAAGAGTTTAGAAAGGACATGGGGCCCGTTCTCAGGATCCTCACCTGAACCCGAGCATGCCAGTCGACTGCGGAAACGCTCCCAACGGGGAATGCCCGCTTGTGCAACAACGCTGGCGCTTTCCCCGCTCCCCGTTCAACACCCCTTCCCCCACCCCACCCCCAACTCCAGGCGCAGGGTTGCAGAATCAAAGGCGCCCTCCCCTACTCGGGCGTTCCCCAGCTAAGCTTCCTCCTCCAACCCCCACCCCCTGGCTCCGGGGACATTTCTTTAGGTCTTTTCAAATGAGCTACCAACAGGTGTTCAGACACGCTGCTGGAGAAAGAGGAAAGCGTCCCGAGAGTAACTGTGCGTGAGCGCCCGGGGCGGGCCCGGGAGGGGAGCACTCTCCCAGGCCGGCTGGAGCGCGGGGAGGGGCCAGTCGGGGCTCACTACTCACCGGGTGCGTAACTCGCCCTGGTGCCAGTTGTAAGGCTCCTTCACTTCGGAGATTGTTTCACAGCCATGTCCGGGATCTGGGTTCACTTGTCACTGGTGAGTCGTCTCTGCCCCGGCGAGGGCCTCTCCCAGCTCGGCCACTGGGCTGGCGCGGGACGCGCTCTGGGGGCGGCGGGGGAGATGCGCGCGTGGGCGGCGGACTTGGCCGGCCTTTGCCCGGCTAGCTCCGCATGACTGCTAGGACTTCTCTTGAGGGCGAGGTCTCAGGAAACCAGGCTACTCGTTTTTCTTGGGGCTGGACGCGAAGCTGCGAGCCCTCGAGGCAGGCGGAACATCTCTGGGTGCCCCCTGGGAACGCGGTTTGCGGCGCCGAGTGGGTGGGCGCGGGGGGCTGGCCGGCGCCGAGGATGTTTGGGGGTCGCTGCAGGGAGACCCCCGTCTGAGGCAGGAAAGGGTCTTCTGGATAAGTCCTTGCATGTCTCGCTAAGGCTGTGCTATGAACGTGTGCGCCCCGGGGCGGTGAGAACTTGCTCTCTCGAAATTGATAACACAAGTTTTTCCAGCACTTCCCAACTTTGGAAATAAATCAGCCTCGAGGCAGTGGTTACACCAGAGGCTTTGGAGCGCACCGTTTCTTTCTTGAAAACGTTATCTTGGGGCTGAATGCGCCTTAAAGAGACTTGTTTACCTTTTTGCCGCTGCACAGAAAAAGAAACTGTTTTGTTTCCCTTCCGGGAATCCCTCTCCTTGAGAGTGTGAGTCACTGTCTCAGGTTTGCCCCCCGCCCCTTTTTTTCCCTCTCTCTCTCTCTTCCGTTTTTTTTTTTTTTTTTTAATCTTTCATTGCTTGCCTGACTCGGAGGCGGGAGGTAACCCTGGCCCCATTGCTCAGGCGGTGGTACCTGCTGCCACCGCGCATGCGCTGAGCAGCCTGTACTTGGCCTAGAAGCCTAAGCCGCATCCACCTCTTTTGGAGAGTCCCTACCTCAGACATCCCGGCTTGGTGATGGCTGATCGAAGACTTTGGCCTCAAGGGGTTCATTTGAGTTCCGAACTCTCTGAAAACCAGTGGATTCTTATTTGCTGGGCCTCATCGACGTGCCAGGCAGTGTGATAGGAATGTTTATGAGTATGATCTGAGTCAGTTCTCGCAGCAGCTGCGCAGTATCTCCATCTTACAGATGGCAAAATGAGGTTCAGACAGCTTACAAGTCGAGTCCAAACAGTAAGAGGCAGGACTGAATTTAAATCCAATTTAGATCCCATTCCAAAGCCTGGGGGGTGGGGGTGGGGGTGTCGACCGCAGCTATGTCCAGGTGACACCAGGAGTTTTAAGAAAAAAAAAAAAAGATAAAAAATGGATGTCTGGAACCGTCTTATGGTTGGGAAAAAAATTCTCCCTGGTCCTTTTGGAAGTAATGTACGATATTTGGGCTCCTTTAGAAATTTTCTTTGAGAAAATTTGAGATTCAAAGTTGGGAAACCATTTATACAACCTCAAATCACATTCTTCCTTATCATGAACCACTGCCTTATTGCAGTCTTGGTTGCTTTGACAATCTCTTCGTTCTAGGAACAACAATTCCAACTAGTATAGCAAAATTATCAAAGCCCAGAGCTACACTTTACTTTTATAATAATGCTATAGTGTCTCTACCAGGGGTGCCTGTTTAAAACAGCAAGGAAACTGCTTTTCTGAAAGAATGCACACGTATTCATACACACATATGTGCAAATACAGATTTATTTACATTTATTTGTATGTGCAGATTATAATAGCTATGATATATATTGAACATTTATTATTGTTATATGATATAGAACCTCAGAAGTGAATGTTTATTGAATAAAATGTGTTAATACAGATGTGTAGAAAGAAAAAAAATCTGATATAACTATCACCTAGATAGTGCTGTTTACATTTTGTAGTATATCTTCTATTTCCCTTTTCTAATATGGCTCTTCAGTTTAGTTACCCAGAATCCTGCCCTGCCCCCATCACGGGCCCAGCATCACACCTCTGTTCTTAGAGAAGTTTCCACACCATTATGTCACCTTGTGTGTCTCCAGAAAATGCTTGCTTTTATGACCTCGCATTTAGTGGGGCTTAATTACTAGTCGCAAATAAATTAAACCAGTTAAACCGGGGCGTGAGTGCTAGCTACGTGGGACACAGGAGCACATTTGGCTCAGTCATGTCAGTGGCCTGGAAGTGGATGGGAGGGAGCGACCATGCTGTCTTTTTTCCTCTTTCTTTCTCTGGTCCGTTCATCTCGAGTGTGGTCTATCATCAGCAAATATCCCATCCTTTACCTCTTTCCTTCTTTCTCCCCTGTTGAAGTTAGTTTTCTCTCTCTTGGATTCTGGGTGTTGTTTGGATACAGAAGAAAAGGCATAGTTACTTTAGAAATTTGTGTGAGAAATAGCTGTGAGTACTGCTGCTGCTACTTGTAATACCACATAGTTCTGATAGCTTTTGTTTTGTACTCTTTAGGTCTATGGTTAGGCAATTACTAGATAGCCATTTTCCTGTCCTTTATTTCTTGGAGTTTTCAAAATTATGGGCAAGGGAAAGGAGAGGGCAGCTGAAAAAGTGTATTTAAAGTAACCATACAGGAGAGCTTTGAGGAGAAAGTAAAGGACAGTCATTTAATTTGTAATTTAATAATTTTTCCATAAACAAGGCTAAGAAGCAAGAAATAGGTTGTGGTGTGTTTCTATTTATTGTTGTTTTTCGCAGGTTTTCCTTATCTCATGGCAGACTTGAAAATTCTTTTGAATTAAATAATATTATGAAATGTAATTTAAAACATTAACAACCAGCATGTAAAAACACACATTGATAAAAGATGGCAAGATTGGGAGGCAAAAATGAAATTGATATGTGAAGATCCTCAGGGCCTTCACCGCTAGCTTCAATTAGCTGAATGAAAACTCTTCTATTGTCTATCTCCATAATACAATTACCACCCTTAGTGGCAAAACTGGAGTTTAATTTAGCAAAGCAGTTTTTATTCTTGCACTGAGTTTATAGAAGGAGAAAAGTGAGATAGAGGCAAAGAGGACTCAAGATTTTGATGTTGTCTCTAAGTAAGTTTCTTTGGAATACGAAACAAGTAATTTACCTCTAAATAGTTCCTAAGAGTGGAAGTGTCAGCATTTCAAAGGAGCCTCTCTGAAGGCTACCAGCACTGTACCACAGCTGCTAAGGAGTAATCACTTTCTAAGAGATGATCAAAAACCTGAATAAGGAAATCCCCCACTTGAAAACCCCTAATGAGTTAAGTACATTTTGGTAAATTATCTTGGGTTCCAAAAGTCCCTTAAATGAGCACATGTTTTGTAATAGGTACTAAAGATTTATTGACTTACGATGAAAAGTAATAACATAAAGGTAATAACATGTATAGCTTGTTACCAAAAAATTATTTGCAGAATCATTGTAAGTACCTTAATGGACAGTAGTGTATTCTTTTTGCTATGTGTGTGTATCTATTTACAAAAGTGGGAAAACAGCATTTAACTACTTAATAAGTCCTTTCATTTCCCAGAAGACCTTTGCTTTTAAATGAAATAGATAAAATGAGTAAATAAATAAACAAAAATGAAATAAAGTAGTGTATCTTTTGCTTTGTATGTAATTGGATCCCTAACACCAATTGAGTATCTTCCATTCAGTCTTAAATAGGAACAAATAATTCAAATGTACTTGCCTACTTTTATTTTCTTTGATGTGAGAGTATGAGTAGTAAGACTCGAATTAGAAAGTTGATCATTATAAGACTGTTAACTTCACCTTCCTCAGAAGGAAATGGGCTGGTTCTCCTCTTTGATCACAGTTCCCTTCTTGATTTGGAATGAGCTTTTGCGCAACTGAGCCATCCCCATCTGTGGACCAGTTAGAAACAGCAGCTATTGCTCTACTGGACACCTGGCTAGAGACCCACTAAGTGAGGGGTGATAGTAACTTTTGTATGAAATTATGCATTTTGATTAAGGCTAGTCTTATAAATTAGCAGTCTGACTACAAACTCATTCAGCAGATGTACTCTGCCCAGCAAAGCAAGCAAACCTACTATATGTAGGTATTGTTAAGCTGTGAACTGGGATAAACTTGGGAAATTAGAATAAACTTTTTTTTGAAGTCATTAATGTCAGGCTGTCTTATAGTCGAGTGATGGCTGCATTGTAGATTTAGTCACTTCTGTGTTCTGGGACACCATAAAAATATAACCTGTGAGAAACGTCAATACTTTTGATTTCTGACTTCAAAGATCTTGGAAAAAAGAGAGATAGAGAGAGAGAGAAAATGAACTCAGAACATGTGGTATAATGTTCCCACCCCTTGCTGAGGTTTGAGCTTTGGTTTTTAGCCATCTTCACAAAAGGATCCTTGTACCTAATGGACTGTTTTTTCATATGAATGTCTGTCTTAGGCGTGATTTCAAAAATTGGGCTTACATTGCCCCAGACTATGTTCTTGTTTTTTAATATTTATTTATTTGGCTGCACTGGGTCTTAGCTGCAGCATGCAAGATCTTTATTTGGAGCATGTGGGATCTAGTTCCCTGACCAAGGATCGAACTGAGGATCCAACCCAGGCCCCTTGCATTGAGAGCATGGAGTCTTAGCCACTGGACCACAAGGAAAGTTCCCGCCCCAGACTGTGTTATGTCTCTGCTGCACTGCCTTGACACATGCAGAATGTATATAGGCAGGTATGTATTTTTAATATCAGTTGCCCCATTTAAACGTTGGAGGATTTTGGTTTCTCTTGAAAAATGAAAGGTCTGGACCCACATGCCACCTGGTCCCCACCCTCCTGGATTAGAAGGCTGCCCCTTGGGTCCAAGTGCACCTCTCCATTTTCACAGCCCAGCCTGAACTTTGTTGTCTGTTCCACCTGGATGCTTTACTCTTGTGACCCTTCTGGGCATTTGAGAATTCTTGGGCTCTAGTTTAGGACTTGGTAATCTTCCCATTTCCTCCACCAAAGATGACTTCTCTTCCGTTCAGGCTTAGTTTTAGAAGGGTCGTTATTTCTCCATGAAAAGTCAAATTCTAATTGGCAAGTGCAGAGCACAGAGGCTGTTGGTCTGTAATACTCTTCTCACATGTAAATGTACTCATCTGCTAACCTCAGATTTCGCTTCCTCCAGCCCTAAAGACCTTCCCAGGTCTTCAGCTGCGAGCAGCAGCAAAATAACCAGGGTTATTAGATATTAAAAAACAAGGTTGAGCATAATCATGAGGAGGCCCCATTCTCAGAGATCCTGATTCTGTAGGTCTGTGCTGGGACCGAAGCATTTCATATTTTTAATGTATCACTGTGTATGTGTGTGCTCAGTTTTGTCCAACTCTTTGTGACCCCATGTACTGTAACCTACCAGGCTCCTCTGTCCTTGGGATTTCCCAGGCAAGAATACTGGAGTGGGTCTCCATATCCTTCTACAGGGGATCCTCCTGACCCACGGATCGAACCTGCATCTCTGTGTCTCCTGCATTTCAGGCGGATTCTTTACCTGCTGAGCCATTGGGAAAACCATCACTACATGATTCTAATGTTTTTCAGGGTTTTGAGGACAGTTTTTCTAACTCTAGCACAAAACCCCAAATCTAATCCCAAATGGAATTCTCTAGGTTTCATTTTATTTTATTTACGACTTGATTCAGTCAGGAGTCTAACCAATCACTTACTCTACTGACCTTGCTATTTTTCTCCTGGTCTTCCCAGAAACCAGCCTTAAGAAAGAACGAAGACCTTACTGGAATAAGATTACCTTGTGTGTTTTTATTTACACACAAAAAATAAGAGCGAAAGAAATCTTCACTTATCTCTTTAATACTGAAATGTTTCTATGTTTAGAAAATTTAGAATACTTGTTTTTATTTCAGTTTTTCAATAATGTACCTACTACAAAATACCATCACTATTAATATTATCTCACTTTCTATACAAATAGAGATGCATTGAACAGTCAGAAATGGTGGACTATTAATGGTTTGTTAGAAGTTCTTTTTCCTAAAGTGTTGATCAGTAACTAAAAGTCTGAAAAGGGAATGACCAGTACTCATGTGTTGCTACAGTTGTGCCCTGGACAGGAGGGGCCAGTGAGATTTCAACTTCCTAGTGGAGGTCTGTAAGACTGGGAAGTTCAGGTTCCTCCTGGCCCCTGAGGATTCCAGTTCTGAAGACCATTTTCAGTCTCTAGTCCGTTTAGCACAGTGATGGTTGAAGATGGGAAATCCTAATGCTCAGCTGCGAGGGATTCCCAAATGTGTGTGTACCACGGACCTCCCTCAAATCTAGACTCTGAGGGAATCAAAAGATGGTGGTGTGGGCCGATAGGTACTCATTTCCTGTGGCTGCTGTAACTGGGTGGCTTAAACAACAGAAATGTATTTTCTCTCAGTTCTGGAGCCTAGACGTCTGAGATCAAGATGTCGACAAGTTTGGCTCCTGAAAACCCCGAGGTAACGATCTGTTCCATGCTTCTCTCCTTGGCTCATGAATGCCCTTCTTCCTGTGTCCTCATATCCTCTTCCCCTTGTCTCTGTGCCCAAATTTCCTCCTCTGAGAGGGACACCAGTCATATTGGATTAGGGTGCACCCAATGACCTCATTTTGATTTCCTCTTTAAAGACCCTGTCTGTAAATGTGGTGACATTCTGGGTTACTGGGGTTAAGACTTCAACAGAAGACTTTGGAGGTGAGGGAGAGACAACTCAGCCTAAAGAGACTGACTCTCTTGATCCAGACCCGACCGCCAGTTTGGGGCATAGCTGCCTCTAACAGATGAAGGGCTTGGGTTCTAAAACTCTTCCCAGTGATTACTGGAGAGCTTGTAGTCAGTCTGAAGTATGTGGTCAGTATCAAAAATTCTCACTGACCATTCTAAGCATCTGTCTTCTTACTCTTGTCATTTGAAGGACTGCCATTTTTCACCTTCAGACACCTTTTTTTTTTTTTTTCTCCTCTGCTTTTACAAATTCTTTTCCTGTTGCTTTGAACTTCACTGAGAACAGAAAAAAAGGTGATTTTTTTTTTTAAACTTCCTTTTCAAACCCTGGCTCATCTCTAAGGGCTATTGCCACACTGATTCTTTGAAGTAACCCTAATTGGATTCTCAGTTTCTTCCAGTAGTTTGTTTAATTCAGTCACTGTGAGGCTACTCTATTTGTGATTGCCATGTTAGATCTTGAATGTTTACAATTCCTGGGAAAGCATGGTGAGCTGGTCAAAGGGGAGTGATATGCCTCAAGGGTGGTTGTCGATTTCTGGATCTGGCCCTTCCTGCTTTGTTTCTTCTATGTAGTAACCCAGTTGGCTATGAAAAGTGATCCATCATATGATACAATTAATTAATATAAAGTCAACCGTCATCTGATACAAGAGACAGACTCTCATGTCAGCCTGTTTTTGAGACTTTCAAAGGGAGCAAATGCAAAGATCAATGATAGGCTAGGAGGACTCCTGGTTCCCAGCTATTCATTGCAAATCCCCGCACCCACAAGAGACTCACAGTGCCTTTGATGGCTGTGCTCAGAAACTCAGCACCCAGATGGGAGGAAGGGAAACCCAAACTCCCCTTCTTTTCAAGATGCAGATCAGGGCTAAGAAGTTTCCCCTTCCCTGCCAGCCAGAATCCCAGCCTGGATAGCCCTGCCACAGTTTTCCCAGACTAGAGGGCTTGGGACGGACTTCTGGTTTTCAGAAAGTTCCTGCTAACTTCCTCCACCCTCAACATGCATTTGCTTTGAAGGTTCATTGTAAAATTAACACTCAGCCATCTTGCCCACAGTTGTCTGAAAACAGACTGCATTGTTTGCATGCATAAATGGAGAAAGCGATTAAGAAACTGATTTATAAACCAGAACCAGAGTCCAGATTTGCGCCAGAGGTGCCGAGTCTTCCCTTAGCCTGTCCTAACGGGGATTATCCAATGAGTCATTTCACATACTCTGTTCAGCTTCCTCAGCTATAAAATAAGAAAGTAATAATTCCTCATGTCTAGGTTTATTGTGGTGACCATGAGGTGATTTTTGGAAGGAATGATGCTAAAGCTGAAACTCCAGTGCTTTGGCCACCTCATGCAAAGAATTGACTCATTAGAAAAGACTCTGATGCTGGGAGGGATTGGGGGCAGGAGGAGAAGGGCATGACATAGGATGAGATGGCTGGATGGCATCACTGACTCGATGGATGTGAGTCTGAGTGAACTCCGGGAGTTGGTGATGGACAGGGAAGCCTGGTGTGCTGCAATTCATGGGGTCGCAAAGAGTTGGACACAACTGAGCGACTGAACTGAACTGAACTGAGGTGATGTATATGAATGAACTTCATAAAACGCCAGGCAAATGTCAAGGGAGAATAGGTAAATGACTCTAGGGTTTGGTTTCCTGACAACACTTTCATGAATGATTTGGGACTCTATCCATTCGACCGAATGACATTTTGGTCATAATATTCTCCTCACTTAGGATGCTAGATATGAGTTGCCACTTCATTAACAGAACTCTCAAGATTCTGAATTTAAGAGATTGTAATATTTTTACGTGCCATTTCTCAAAATGAATTTCACCAGGTTTTAGGCTTTATGCTGTTAAAGCATCTACTGGGCATGCTAAATAACAAACCTTACCTTTCTTCATCATTTCATAAGAAATTTTCTGATTTGCAGAAAACATTAAAATCTTGTAGATAAGGAAAGACTCAAGAAGATCCACTTTTTAAATCTATGTGGAAGTGGAGCAGATGGTTACATGGTCCCCTTCTGCTCTGATGTTTCAGGATTCTACAAGAGTGCAGCGTCTGTGGTTATGATTGGCTGTGTGATCCCATGCACTAAGTCTTCAATAGTCAACATGTTAATTACCTGTGTGGTTCAGGAGACATTGATCTTTATTTCTGTTAATAGCTAACTGTTAATAATATTTTTCTGAGGACCTCAGGTAAGTCCCCATTTGGGCTAAGCCAAGTTGTCTGGGTGTGACTTGCCTGGAAAGCCCTTTTCAGCTAATCATCTACTTGCAACAAGTCAGTTTTCTTATTCAGTGGCCTTCACAGACAACTCTTCCTAAAAGAGCACTGCCTCACACCTCAAATTCTCCATGCCCCCTAAGCTTGCCTTATTCCTTTAAATAGTCCTCATTCCTCCTGGTTATGTTGCCTATTTCTTTGTTTCTTCATCATTTCCCTCCGTGTGATGCCTAATATTATTTGTCTACATGACTGGACCATGGCACCCAGATATTTGTTCAAACAGTACTCTGGATATTTCTGTGAAGGTTTTGTTTGTTTGCTTTGTATGAGTTGAACATTTAAAGTGCTAAACTTTGAGTAAATTAGATACCTTCTGTAATGTGTATGGGTCTCATTCAATCAGTTGAAGGCCTCAGTAGAACGAAGACTGAGACCACCCCCCTAAGGAAGAAAGAATTCTGCCAGACTACCTTTGAAGTTCAGCTGCTACTCTCCTCCGACTCTCCAACATACTGACCTACCCCACCAGCAGAATCTGGACTTGCCAAGCCTTTACAGTTGTGTGAGCCAATTCCTGAAAATCAATCAGTCTCTCTTTCTTCATACACACACACACACACACACACACTCAGTACTGAGCCTGTTTTTCTTGAGAAGCCTAACCAATAACTTCATTTACATATAAATGCTGTAAGAGCTGAGTCTTTATCTGTATACTGCTCTGTTCCCAGAGTCTGTCTGGCGCATAGCAGGCACTCAACTGAAGAAGGAAATGGCAGCCCACTCCAGTATTTTTGCCTGGGAAATCCCATGGACAGAGGATCCATGGGGTCACAAACAACTGGATATGCTGAGTGACTAAACAGCAGCAAAGGTACTCAGCAAAGTATTTGCTCATTTAAATAATTGATTAATGTATCAGCTAAGATTATTCCCAGCAGAATCTAAAACTGAGGTCCTTTTGACTTTTTGATCTTTGTTATGATGGTTAATTTTATTCCTTTTTTCCCCATTTGGTTATCATTTTCCTTAGTTTTTCTGCTTTTCAAATCTTGAACTAATTTTCTGGCCTTTTCAGCTTTTTTGAAAAAACAATTTTTGAGCATTCTGATCATTTAGTTCTTTGTGGGTTTCCTGCCTAGTCGCAATTAAAAACACCCCAGTTTCTGCCAGGAAAGTTTGGGTTAAATCTTTGCATACTGCAAACTTGAGCTAATATAAAAACTTTAAAAAATGCAAGCTGTGTGGAAACTGTTTACATCGAATCATGTAACAGAATATGCTCTTTAGACACATCTTTCTTTTTTTAATACTTGACATAATTCTTTGATGCTGAAGTAAGTAGGAAATGTTTCCAGAAATTGAACTCTCTGAAGCTGGTGTGATCAGATATGAAGTGAGTTTGGTGCCGGTGTCTGCTTCATGGCCAATGATATATATGTCTTTCACTGTTCTACTCCAAGATTCACATTTCTCAAATTCTGAATGTATTTTGGACAGTGACTTTTGATTTCCAGTCAAAAACTTCAACACTAAAACGAAATGTATTAGCAAGTACATTTCTTTCAGACAGTTCCAGAAAGTTGAGTATATGCACAGTGTTTTTAGAAATAACACTAATATAACAATTCATACATATAAAATGTGCTGCTCCTCTGAGCACTCGGTCATTTAAACCAGGAATTGTGGACCTGCTTATAATATTGTCACATGATTACTGAATGAAATTAGTATACCAAGGAAGATGGGCCCTATAGCTGTAGGGTACACACACACACACACACACACACACACACACTCTACTGTGTATCAATTTTGAACACCTTTAAATTGTCAGTTTTAACTAGTCCAATTTTGACTCAAATCTCTTTGAGTTTGAATGTGTGGCATTTTGTTCATTTTCTGGTGAGATGAGAAACCAGAATTGAAAGAAGAGAGCAAGTAGTATCTCACTGTTAACTCCCTCTTTCCAGGCCTTGAGGTGGCTGATAACAGAAAGAATTGCTCCTCCGCAGTTTGGTTGCTCAGATTCAGTTTTCCATTATCTGTTTTAGAAGGGGCTTACTGATTTCTTCTAGCTACAGAAACTTGTTAATTTGTGCAAGAATTTTCATGTGCTGGCAATGTCTGGAATGTTATATGGTTAGTATATTTAATTCCTGACTGTCACATAGAGCAAAGTTTGTGATAGAATAAAGATCCTAAAACATGGGTGATTTTCATTTGAAAGCCCTTCCCATCTTAACAGTGAAAGCTTTGGTGTGATTTCAATCACATTATTTCCTAAAGTGTTCAATTCAGTTACTGTTCATTAGCTATGATTCTATGGTTTAGAAGAGGGACTGATATTAAGAGGCTGATCTTCTGTAGAGAAGGTAAGAACTGGTTGGGGAACTGTCATCTTGAAAAGAGAAATTGATACTGATAAATATCTTTAGTTCAGAGCTGCTTTAGACAAAGACCATAGATTCAAATGTGTTTTAAAAAGTAAAAGTCAGGCAAATATAATGTTAAGAAATTAAAAAATTCCCAAATGATTAATATATTACAAATAACACGCCCCTGTGCAAGTCTGCTTTTGGAAACTTAAAATTCATTTTTGATTATAAACAGTGTTACACATATAATTATAATTTATATATTATATATAATATAATTATAATTTCTATTATAATCAGTGTTACGCATCTCTGTATTCACAGAGTAGGTGCTAAAGAAATGTCTGTTGGGTTGTAAAGGCAGTGGTTTGATAGTGAAGCCAGCACACTGAGGCATAACTCCTCTGATCTGTTTACCAGTTCCAGTTATTCTTTAAATAGAATTGTTGACATAGAAAAAGTAAGCTACATTTTATGGTGAGTTGGGTGTAGCAGGAAAAACACTGTAATATGAGTAAGGTGACTTAGACAAGTCCTAGCTCTCTGCTTTTTTGCTCATGAGTGACCCTGGATAAGTCAGGTATTTTCTTGATATTTTGGTGTGATTTTTTTTCTCCTGGAGTCTGGATGTTAGTAATGGATTTTTGCTTTTTAATTTATTTTTAAAATATTTTTCTTCCTGTCTTTCTTTGCCTGGGCTGGGACTTAGTTGCAACATGTGAATCTTTGCTGCTGCACACAGACTCTCTCTAGTTATAGTATGTGGGCTCCAGAGCTTGTGGGCTTCAGTAATTGTGGCACATGGGCTTAGTTTCTCCATGGCATGTGGGATCTTAGTTTCTCCAACCAGGGATCGAATCCATGTCTTCTGCATTGCAAGGTGGATTCTTAAGCACTGGACTACCAGGAAGTCCCTGGAAATGCATTTTTCAATCAGCCATCCCAGAAGGAAAAGTTCCTTCATCCTTCCTTCCTTGGAGGTCCCATGGTATATTGTGACTTGGCAATGCAGGCTTTGGTGACAAAGGGGGAAAGGCTAAAAGGGAAGATTTGGGGACTCCTGTGACAGTGATTTATACACAAAGAATATTTAGTTCCCTTAACCCAGAACATGCCATGAAGTAGAAAAAATAGTGTATGCCATGAAAAATGTGAAAAATGACCTTGAGGGAAAAAACCCTCAGAACTAGTAGTTTAAAAAATTGTGATGCTTGGCAATGAATTTACATATTCCACACAGAAGGAAAGATTATTTAAATTTGTGTTTAGAGAGACAAACAATAAATGTTTAGAAAACCTGAGAAAGGGATCAAACAGGCATTAACCCCAAATGTTTCTATACATTTTAGGAGCTCATTTTTCTGAGGAACTCAAGCCTACAACTGACTAAGATAAATTTGACACAGTGTCCCTTATGGATTTTGTCTCCCAAACAAAGGAACCAATATTAAAAGAAGTTCATTTTTCCTGAATAAAAGTGAGAAAAATCCTGTTGGATTTATTGTGAAAGCCACCAGGCTCTTATGTCCGTGATTCTCCAGGCAAGAGTGCTGGAGTGGGTTGCCATTTCCTCCTCCAGCAGATCTTCCCCACCCGGGGATTGACCTTAAGTCTTCTGCACTGTTGGCAGATTATTTACTGAGTCACCTATTAGTGCTGGTTAACCAGGAAGGAGTTCATCAGCACTGACTATTCTGTCACTATATATAAAAAAGGAAGAAATAGAACATGCTGTACGCTAAGTACCAGGTTTGGGAGAAATTACCACTTTTTATCCTCAGCGCTTCGAGACAGAAACTGCTGTTGTCACTCACAGATCAGGACCTTGAGGATCCCTGAGGTTATCTAACTTGCCTAAAGTCAATGTCGACCGCAGAGCTAGGATTCAAGCCACAGTTGTTTTGAAATTTCATGTATTTTCCCAGTCTGCTACGTTGTCCCTTGAGCTACCATCTGTGATGCTGTTTCTCAGGTGGTTTGGAGAACCCGAGGTTTGGACTGTTATGCTGTTGACCTGCTCCTTTTTTGGAGATGGGTCAGTGGAAGGATGGGGCCTATGTCGATCTGTGTGCAGCAAATAAAATACAGCCGTTTGGGGTGAGTTAACACCTTTTTTACCACGTTGCTTAGATGAGAAGTCAGTAAAATTCTCTTCATGCTTTTCTTTTACAGATATTTATCTCTGTTTCTGGACCATTGTCTAAAGGTGAAAATGCCCACATGGCTGGTATCAACTCTGAGGGGCTGAAATTGAATATTACTGAAGCGAACTCCTGCCAAGAAGGCCTGTATCGTGAGCACCAGTTTTGTTGTCAGCCTTGTCCTCCTGGTATGTTATACACACGCAAACAAAAAAAAATCCAGTAATCAGGGTGAAAATCGGGGTGAGGACTAGCATGTGGTAATAATGAAGAGAGTGTTTTTACAGCATTTAGTTCTCCTGCATTATGGCATGACTGAAAAGAAAAAGAACTATGACATTATTTTCCCAAGACTGGCTTAATTTTTTAATTTATTTACTTTTTAATTGAAGGATAATTGCTTTACAGAATTTTGTTGTTTTCTGCCAAACATCAACACTAATCAGCCATGGGTGTACATATGTCCCCTCCCTCTTGAATCTCCTCCCCAACCCACCCCTCTAGGTTGTCACAGAGCCCCTGTTTGAGTTCCCTGAGATACACAGCAAATTCCTGTTGGCTGTCCATTTTATATGGTAATGTAAGTTTCCATGTTACTCTCTCCATACATCTCACCTTCTCCTCTCCTCTCCCCATGTCCGTAAATCTATTCTCTATGTCTGTTTCTCCATTGCTGTCTTGCTAATAAATTCATCAGTACCATCTTTCTAGATTCCATATATATGAATTAGTATATGATATTTATCTTTCCCTTTTTGACTTACTTCACTCTGTATAATAGGTTCTAGGTTCATCCACCTCATTAGAATTGACTCAAATGTGTTCCTTTTTATGACTGAGTAATATTTATTGTGTATATATACCACAACTTCTTAATTCATTCATCTGTCGATGAACATCTACCTTGCTTCCGTGTTCTAGCTATCGTAAATAGTGCTGCAATGAACGTTGCAATTTTGGTTTCCTCAGGGTATATGCCTAGGAGTGGGACTGCTGGGTCATACGATGGTTTTATTCCTCCAAGACTAGCTTATTTTATCTTTATCACACTGATTTGATGTGAACATGAGTAAATATAATTTGTAAATGACATGTAACTCAGAAGTGAGAGGACTTATTTGTTTAGCTCCATTTTTCAATAGCCAAAAAAGACTAAGTTGTGGATATTAAAACTTACCACATCAGAACTGGTTAGAATGTATCATAATAATTGTGGAGCTCTAAATGCAAGAAACTTCTACCCTTAAGAGATATGTCTCAACACTTCCCTTCAATCAGAAAGTCTCTAAGAATGTTTGTCCTAGCACTGAAGCCTGAAAAATACATTTGCATTTTGCAACCGAATAACTAGATGAGCTACGAAAGCAAAGAATAAAAACCAACCATTTTTTTTAAATCAGTATTTTTGAAATGAAAACCAATTTCAGATCGGAAATCCTCTGAACACTAGCAAATTAAAAGCTAAGCAAAAAGCAATTGTGCAGACTTTTATTTTCAACACGGAGTAGAGTTGACTGTTATGTTATACAGATAAGCATTTCCCAGCTGCATCATGAAGGAAGACAGGAAGATAAAGGAAAACAGCACATGGGCATATATAATAGATTAATAGAACCATAAAGGATGGTAGTTGGAGAAGGCAATGGCACCCCACTCCAGTACTCTTGCCTGGAAAATTCCATGGGCGGAGGAGCCTGGTAGGCTGCAGTCCATGGGGTCGCTAAGAGTCAGACACGACTGAGCAACTTCCCTTTCACTTTTCACTTTCATGCATTGGAGAAGGAAATGGCAACCCACTCCAGTGTCCTTGCCTGGAGAATCCCAGGGACCGGGAAGCCTGGTGGGCTGCTGTCTATGGGGTCGCACAGAGTCAGACACGACTGAAGCGACTTAGCAGCAGCAGCAGCAGCAGCAAAGGATGGTGGTAGGTTTCATGTTTGGCTTTCTGGGCCTCCAGTACTTAAGCTGCTAAACAGATGTGGGCCCTGTTTATGAAAAGATTCTAACAGTCTTACTTGGCCTTCTCTCCAGGTTTTAACAATCCTTATGGAAAATCTGTCATAATCCAACTATATTTAAGCCTGTTTATATTTAGTCTCCTCCAAATGAGAATAAAGACTGGCTTCCTGGCTTTTTGTAATCTGCTGGTAAAGAATCCGCCTGCAATGTGGGATACCTGGGTTTGACCTCTGTGTTGGAAAGATCCCCTGGAGAGGAGAAGGAAATGGCAATCCACTCCAGAAATCTTGCCTGGAAAATCCCATGGACAGAGGAGCCTGGTAGGCTACAGTCCATGGGGTCGCAAAGAGTTGGACATGACTGAGCGACTTCATGCTCACTCACAAACACCATCTATTTGTCTTATGAATTGAGATCTTTACTCATATTTTTAAATGCTAAAATGCAAATTAAAATGAAGATAATATGCTTTGCATATCAAGCTGTTAAGGACTTTTGTTTGCTTCCTTTTTTTGTTTTGCTTTGTTTTATTTTCATTTTCGAAGTGATCTCAGTGAGTTTGCTTATGAGATAAGCAGACTCTCCTACATCACTCTTGGAATGTCAATTGTTAAAACATTTTAAGAAAGAAATTTGGATATGTGGGTCAAAAATTTGAAAATCTACTTATACTATAATAGATTTGTGGAAAAATGTCTTAAAAATAGTAAAAAATAAATATATGCATAACATTTCACTGTGATATCCAATGATGTGAGATTAAGTAAATTTCAAAGTATTCAAAGATTGGAATACTATGTATCAATCAAAATCATGTTTCTGATATATTTATGATATAAACCTCAATGTATATAAATTTTCTTAAGAGATTTCTAACTGATCTGCTGGCTGGATTAACTGATTCTCTCTGCTCCATCTCTAAAACATCCTGGATGGTGTCCAATATGTACTAAAAATCTTCCCACTTCTATTCCTTTTTGAAAAGAAATTTAAGCTTATCAGTATCCAAATTGCTTCCAAAAATTTTTGCGATAGTAATATGTAATTTAACATTACATAAATCAGTAAATAAATACACAGGAAAAACATTTAATTTCTATGAAAATTATTTTTAATGCTTTGGAGAATTTCAGTAAAGTCGAGTTACTAAAAAAAATTATTAATGAATTAGGTGGAGGCAAAATACATGGGGAAAATAATGAAACTATGAAAGCCTTTCATACAGATTATTGAAGTCTTTAACTTTTCTTTCCATCAAAAACAAAGGAAGAAGGAGAAAGAAAAAAGAAATTGTGAGTGATACATTTTGGATGTGACTTAAGTGAGAAAGAAGCTGGAATTCTAATAAGTTGTTTCTATATCACAAGAGTGGCAAATAATTATACAGTTATACTTTATAAACTGAATTATTTATAGTAATTTTTCTGTGATCCCCTATTTGAATTGACATTTTTTTAATCAAAAAATATATATGCAATGTATGCAGTGTACCATAGAATCCTTCTTATTGAATATGGTGATGTGATAAGGACTTTTTTGATTAAAAAAAAGTCAATTCACATAGGGGATCACATACATACCTATGTGTGTATATATATATACACATACATATACACATAGGTGTGTATGCATACATACACTCACATGTATATATGTGTAGGAATGCACCAAAATAATATCTCAGAGTGGTTGATATATAGGTGCTTTTTACACTTTCCTAAAATTTATACAGTGAGCATATATAGTAGTATACTCAGAAACAAATATATTTTAAAATATTATTTTCAAGAAAACAACTCCTTTTTTAATATTTTGATAAATTTAGGTTTTATCCTTTGGAAGAAAGAAAGAACTTGTGATATTATATCTCTGTCATGCCATAGGCATTCTGAAAGGTAATTCATTAAAGAGGTCAGCCCGTTTAGAAAGCAGTATTATTCTACTGGCAAGCAATTAAAGTTGTACTTTGACTTGGTTTTCTTAAACAAACTGCTGCAATGATATAGAACCCCGATGCGCTGTATTTAAATTGGTTCCAAGTTTCCACCATTTGTTTATTTTTTTCTATTGACATACCATTGCCTTTGTTTACTAAAGTATTGTATATGTTTAAATTTCATGACTTGTTTATGTATTGAGTAGTATTTTGTTTTATCAAAAGAAATGCTGTGAAAAGAAATTATTAAGAATTTCTATGTTCCTAGATTTCCGAGGAACAATTTCTATGTTCCTAGGAAAGATAGTATACATAATTTTTGCTCTTCATGCGAATAGGGCAGATTAAACTTTAAAGTGCATTCCAGCTCTCTTCAGGAAACATCCTGTACGATATTACTGGACACTTTGCTAACATCCCATTGGCCAGAATTTAATTATATGGCCATGCAAAGGAGGCTGGGAGATGTAGTCTTGACTCAGGGCAGCCATGTCTCCTAGTAAATATTCTCTTCTTATGAGAGAAGGAAAAATGGATATTAGGTGAATCAGGGATCTCTGCAACATTGATCTTTTACAAAGTTCTACATTAAGAAAAATGTGAAGACATTGTCATGTGTTGATCTGTGTAGTATCACCGTTTGCAGTTAGGTTTTTGGCACCCATAGTGGGCACACCCAGTAAAGAGCTCCCCAGTAAAGCGATCCCAGGAAGGCAAACTGACTTCCGAGAGACAGTTATGGGACAATGTTAGAAAGGAAAAGGAAAGCAAGTAAAGAATCATGCTCTGGTACACACATTCTCCAGTGCAGCGGATAAGCCACTGGGACTGTGAGATGAAGGCAGAGAAATAGGACAGAGCCCCTGAAAAGTTTTGTCATATTAAGAGTTTGCAATATGATAGCTGAAATCTTTACCAAGCAGATATTGAATTGTGTTTCATAGTTTAAGTACTGGCATCAGACACTGCTTTCAGGTCCTCCCTCTGACACTTAACAGGATGACCAGCATATTCTGGTTTGCCCGAGACTTCCCCAGTTTTAGCACTAACAGTCTCACATCCTGGGCACACAGGGATGATTGGTTCTCCTAGCTATTTACAAGCTTCATTGGGCAAGATACTTGATTTCTTTGAGTCTGGTTCTTTAATTGTAAAATG
Organism: Bos taurus; assembly: GCF_002263795.3. Lineage (NCBI taxonomy): Eukaryota > Metazoa > Chordata > Mammalia > Artiodactyla > Bovidae > Bos > Bos taurus. The sequence goes on from NC_037353.1 coordinate 10,697,275, forward strand.
GAAGTAGTAATAGTTCTGACCTTTTGGGATTATTGTGAACAACAAATGGAATGTGTTTCTAGTGTGTAGCAGAGCGCTTGGCTCAATGAGTGTTACTATTATCATGTATTGTTACCATTGTAAGAATTATAACAGGTTCATATACATTTGAATGGGTTCATTTGAATGGATCTGATGCGTTCATATACACTTTACCTGCATTCTTCTGGATGGAATGACATGCTATATTGGAATAAGTGAAACTGAGAATTTGTGATGGCCTTATAACATATTTCTCATGAATGACAATGAGCTACTGTAAGTGAGGAATTTTCTTTTAAAATTTAACATAAATCTCAAATGTTCCTTCTCTCATTTTCTCTGTATACTAATCCACTAATCTTTTGTTGTTCCACCATGGAATCTGAAATGAGAATATTTTCTGAACAGTCATGTAAAGTAATTGTCTGAAATGTTACAATAAATTAGAGTAGCACTGGACATGGAACAACAGACTGGTTCCAAATAGGAAAACGAGTTCGTCAAGATTGCATATTGTCACCCTGCTCATTTAACTTATATGCAGAGTACATCATGAGACACACTGGGCTGGAGGAAGCACAAGCTGGAATCAAGATTGCTGGGAGAAATATCAATAACCTCAGATATGCAAATGACACCACCCTTATGGCAGAAAGTGAAGAGGAACTAAAAAGCCTCTTGATGAAAGTGAAAGAGGAGAGTGAAAAAGTTGGCTTAAAGCTCAACATTCAGAAAATGAAGATCATGTCATCTGGTCCCATCACTTTATGGGAAATAGATGGGGAAACAGTGGAAACAGTGTCAGACTTTATTTTTTTGGGCTCCAAAGTCACTGCAGATGGTGATTGCAGCCATGAAATTAAAAGATGCTTACTCCTTGGAAGAAAAGTTATGACCAACCTAGATAGCCTATTCAAAAGCAGAGACATTAGTTTGCCAGCAAAGGTCTGTCTAGTCAGGGCTATGGTTTTTCCAGTAGTCATGTTTGGATGTGAGAGTTGGACTGTGAAGAAAGCTGAGCGCTGTGGTGTTGGAGAAGACTCTTGAGAGTCCCTTGGACTGCAAGGAGATCAGTCCTGGGTGTTCTTTGGAAGGACTGATGCTAAAGCTGAAACTCCAGTACTTTGGCCACCTCATGCGAAGAGTTGACTCATTGGAAAAGACTCTGATGCTGGGAGGGATTGGGGGCAGGAGGAGAAGGGGTCGACAGTGGATTAGATGGCTGGATGGCATCACCAACTCCATGGACATGAGTTTGAGTGAACTCCAGGAGTTGGTGATGGACAGGGAGGCCTGGTGTGCTGCAATTCATGGGGTCGAAAAGAGTCGGACATGACTGAGTGACTGAACTGAACTGAACTGTCATATGTACACCCTGTTTCTGAGCCCTAGGTTGAAAGAACTGAAATCACCTAGTGGAATTTTAAGTAGACAGACAAGCCAGCAACCGGGACAACCGCACCTTTACTTAAAATGGCTCCCCTGTTCTCATCTAGAGCCTGTCTACTCCAAGTATGGTTTATAAGTCAGCAAAATCCACATTAGCCAGGAGTTTGTTAGAAATGCAGAGTGTCAGGCCCTGCCCCAGACCTACTCAATCAGACCAATGCCAAAACCCTCACTTAGAAATTCTGATTTAATTGCTCTGAGATGGGACCTGAGTGAGAGAGTGAGTGAAAGTCGCCCAGTGGTGTACGACTCTTTGCAACCCCACGGACTATAGCCCACCAGGCTCTTCTGTCCATGGGATTCCCCAGGCAATATTTGGAGTGGCTTGCCGTTTTCTCCTCCAGGGGATCTTCCTGAGCCAGGGATTGAACCTGTGTCTCTCACATCTCCTGCATTGGGAGGCAGATTCTTATGTATACATAAAGCTGATTTGCTTCGTTGTACAGAAGAATCTAACACAACGTTGTAAAGCAATTATATTCCAATAATAAATTTTTTAAAAAACTAAGAAGAAGACAAAAAAGAATGCTATGAAGTTATTAAGAAAGTCATATACCTGAGAAAAACAGAATAAATTATGTTTGCTGTTCATACGAGGGGGGCAGATTAGATTTTGCCTATTCTTTTTGTTTAGTTATAACAAGTTTAGTCACTACTTAGGCTTTTCTCTTAAATGTCCCTTTATATTTTTTCTTTCATCTTTCTCTGTTCCCTTGCTATAACTTACCTTCCCCCACAGCAATTATCACCACTTGCCATCCTGTATTTATTTGTGTATGGCCTGCTTATACCTTGAAAATGTGAAGTCTTTGGAGACCAAGGACTGGCCTTCCAAGGGTATCTCCAGCTCCCAGAACGTGCCTGGCACACAATCGGTATTCATAAACACGTCTTAAGGAAATGAATTTTCCAGAACACAGTGTTGTATGAAAAAAGAAAGTGAAACTCTCTCGGTCATGTCTGACTCTTTGCAACCCCATGGACTATACAGTCCATGGAATTCTCTAGGCCAGAATACTGGAGTGGATAGCCTTTCCCTTCTCCAGGGGATCTTCGCGACCCAGGAATTAAACCAGGGTCTCCTGCATTGCAGGCAGATTCTTTACCAACTAAGCTCTCAGGGAAGGCCATTGTTGTATAATACTTACTAATAGCAGTCCAGTGATTCATTTTATTTTTAAAGGAAAGCAAACATGAATATGATTTAAAGTTTTGTGTATTAAGATAGCAAACCTACACATCATAACATACTCTGCCACTTAGTGGCAAAGGAATAGAAAGAAAGAGGAGTGAAAAGGAAACTGTGAGCACTTACTGGGGCAGGTCCCTTGCAGTTCTTTTAGTTGTGCAAACGAAGTGTGATTATCTCCATCACATGCATGAAGAAATTCGGCTCAGAGAGATTAAGCAGCTTGTTAAAGATGTTATTGCTGTTAAAAATATAGCCAGAGTCTTTAGAACTTCAAATGTTCTTTTCCTCAAACACTACTATTCTTACCAGGATTTGTGGACTTTGGAAAGTCAAATGAGAAGTCAGAGCAAGAATTGGGTCATCTCAGTGGCCAGTGGCAGTCATCTCTTACTGTGAATATATACTTAACAACCTTCTTCCCTCCGCCCCCAAAGCTGGTAAAAGCATCTCTTCCAGTGCTTTTGGTCATTCTGACCTCCTTTTCATATGTTCCTATTGCTAATCATCCTATAGAAGTAGGCATAGGAACTTCCCTGGTGGGCCAGTGGTTAGAAATCTGCCTGCCAATGCAAGGAACGTGAGTTCGATCCCTGGTCCAGGAAGATTCCACATGCTGTTGGGCAACTAAGCCCATGTGCCACAACTACTGAAGCCTGAGTGCCCTAGAGCCTGTGCACTACCCTGAGAGAAGCCACCGCAACGAGAGGCCTACGCTCCACAGCCTGAGAGTAGCACCTCCTTGCTGCAACTAGAGAAAGCCCCTGTGCAGCAGTGAAGATCCAGCACAGCCAAAAATCAATCAATCAATAAATAAAATTAAAAAAAAATAAAGTAGGCATCAGTTCAGTTCAGTCCCTCAGTCGTGTCCGACTCTTTGCAACCCCATGAATCACAGCACGCCAGGCCTCCCTGTCCATCACCAACTCCCGGAGTTCACCCAGACTCACATCCATCGAGTCAGTGATGCCATCCAGCAATCTCATCCTCTGTCATCCCCTTTTCCTCCTGCCCCCAATCCCCCCCAGCATCAGGGTCTTTTCCATTGAGTCAACTCTTCACATGAGGTGGCCAAAGTGTTGGAGTTTCAGCTTTAGCATCAGTCCTTCCAATGAACATCCAGGACTGATCTCCTTCAGAATGGACTGGTTGGATCTCCTTGCAGTCCAAGGGACTCTCAAGAGTCTTCTCCAACACCACAGTTCAAAGCATCAGTTCTTCGGTGCTCAGCTTTCTTCACAGTCCAACTCTCACATCCATACATGACCACTGGAAAAACCATAGCCTTGACTAGATGGACCTTTGTTGGCAAAGTAATGTCTCTGCTTTTCAATATGCTATCTAGGTTGGTCATAACTTTTCCTTCCAAGGAGTAAGCGTCTTTTAATTTCATGGCTGCAATCACCATCTGCACTGATTTTTGAAGCCCCCAAAATAAAGTCTGACACTGTTTCCACTGTTTCCCCATCTATTTCCCATGAAGTGATGGGACCAGATGCCATGATTTTCGTTTTCTGAATGTTGAGCTTTAAGCCCACTTTTTCACTTTCCTCTTTCACTTTCATCAAGAGGCTTTTTAGTTCCTCTTCACTTTCTGTCATAAGGGTGGTGTCATCTGCATATCTGAGGTTATTGATATTTCTCCCAGCAATCTTGATTCCAGCTTGTGCTTCTTCCAGCCCAGCGTTTCTCATGATGTACTCTGCATATAAGTTAAATAAGCAGGGTGACAATATACAGCCTTGACGTACTCCTTTTCCTATTTGGAACCACTCTGTTGTCCCATGTCCAGTTCTAACTGTTGCTTCCTGACCTGCATATAGGTTTCTCAAGAGGCAGGTCAGGTGGTCTGGTATTCCCATCTCTTTCAGAATTTCCCACAGTTTATTGTGATCCACACAGTCAAAGGCTTTGGCATAGTCAATAAAGCAGAAATAGATGTTTTTCTGGAACTCTCTTGCTTTTTCCATGATCCAGTGGATGTTGGCAATTTGATCTCTGGCTCTCAGTAACTCTTTTAGCTTTTGTCTTGGGAGAAATTCTGTCTCTTGATATGATTTTTCAACAGCCTTCTCCACTACTGTATTTATATTTCATTAGCTTAGCCCTTCCACTCCTGTTTCAGGAGTGTTTTATTATCATCCCTGCAGACTTCCCTTGCTGTTGTTTAAACACTTGTGTTTAAACACTTGTTCCATTTTTTCCCCATGGGCAGGCAAACGGAAAAACGGTGATTGCAAACGCGACGGAGATACACCAGAATGTGTGCTCTGCTCAGAGGGGAACGAGTACACAGACAAGAGCCATCATTCTGACAAATGCATAAGATGTAGTATCTGTGATGAAGAACATGGTAAGTGTCTTAAAAAAACATTCAAAAGGGACAAATCATGGTACTGCATGTAGCACCATGTATAATACAGTCAGAAACTGGGACCTATGCTAGGGCTATGTCAACATACAGGAGGGAGAGGGTGGGGCTGATGGGGATGAAGCAGGATCAGGTACCCAGTGAATGAGTGGTCTGGACATTTATGGGTCAACTCTAGGCAATTCTTCCAGATGTAAGAGAATGACTAAATGTAAGCATGGTGAACAGGACCCATCAGCTCTAACCAGAATTGCAGGGACTTTCTTTCCTGCCTTGATTTATGCTTGTAAAATGGCTTTTGTTCTTAGCCAGAAAGAGCTCAGAAGCCTGCAGATACAAGGACACAGAAACCCAAGAGGTGGGTGGACTGCTCCCCGTTTCTCTGAGGATCTGGCTTGTCCTGATAATTACTGTTGAGGACCTGAATTTTCATGGATATTCCAGTCTATCTTGAGGGTTCAGATTAAAATAAAGCAGAAGTACTCCCAGTTTTGTTAAGAAGAACATCAAGAACCCTCTGGACATAAAGCTTTTCTTGTCCCTATGCGGGCTCTAAAGCAGTGTTTCTCAACCCTAACTGTATAGTAGAATCAAACAGTAAGCTATGAAAATTGCCCACATTTAGGTCCAATTTCAAGGGCTTCCTAAGTGGCTCAGATGGTAAAGAATTTGCCTGCAATGCAGGAGACTCAGGTTTGATCCCTGGGCCGGGGAGAACCCTGGAGAAAAGAATGGCTACCCACCACAGTATTGTTGCCTGGAGAATTCCTTGGACAGAGGAGCCTGGTGGGCTACAGTCCATGGGGTCACAAAGAGTTGGACACCACTGAGTGACTTTCACTCACTCTCTCACTCAGGTCCCATCTCAGAGCAATTAAATCAGAATCTCTAAGTGAGGGTTTTGGCATTGGTCTGATTGAGTAGGTCTGGGGCAGGGCCTGACCGAGCTCCTGGGTGATGCTGAGGTTGCTGATCTATAAGCCATACTTTGAGTAGCCAGGCTCTAGATGAGAACAGGGGAGCCATTTTAAGTACAGGTGGGATTGTCTAGGTTGCTGGATTGTCTGTGTGCTTAAAACACTGCTAGATGATTTCAGCTCTTTCAACCTGGGATTGTCTATTTGGCATTTAAACGCTAGATATGTTACTAAAGGTTTGATGGTTTGATTGCTGATGTCAGCACTGGATCTCAAAAACGCATGCTACTCCTGCCCATCCTTTTCATTGTTCATTCATCAAATTGGTATTCTAGGGCTAGAAGTGGAACAAAACTGTACTCGGACCCGGAATACCAAGTGCAGATGCAAATCGAACTTTTTTTGTAACAGTTCTCCGTGTGAACACTGTAACCCTTGCACCACGTAAGTTTTAGTCTTTCTCTGGTTAAAACAGTAGGTGTATCTTGAGAGAAAATGATTTCCTGAAAGGGAAGCAGCACTGGCTGAGAGTGAAGAATCTGGGTTTTAATCTTGCTTTGACTCCAAGAAACTAAACAACCATTTTTTCACCCAAACATCCTGTGTCTAAACATTTATTGAACACTTCCTGAGTGCTTGATTCTGTGCTGGCTGCTCAAGCCATTGATGTATGCAGACGCATGCCTGGTCTTGAAGATCTAAGGCTAGAGGCAGAGAGTGTCAAGGAAGATGATGGTTATTATGTCCAGACCATATGGTTAGACTTGTGTTCCAGATTTTGAGTTATATAGGAAAACCTTTGAACTCTGGGGGATGGGTAAAGATATGACACATGGCTTGAGTCTTGAAAAAAGGAAGGAAAGATACTTACCTGGTGTGAACAGAAAGGACATTTCAGGCAGGGGAACAGCAACTGCAACAAGGCAAAAGGAAGCTCTGGAGAACAAAGGACCTGGCTGGAGTTTAGGAAAGACTGAGAAGGAACCAGGTCAGATCATGAAGGACCTGTCTTTCATGCTAAAGTGCTTGATTTTAACCCAAAGATAGGACACCTGATTGTAGGTTTCACTTTTCTTCCGATTAATTGGGTGATTTTGAACAGATCACTTAACCTCTCTGCACTTTGGTTTCCTCACTCATTTTGTTGTTGTTCGGTCGCTAAGTCGTGTCCGTTTGCCACCCCATGGACTGCAGCATGCCAGGCTTCCCTGTCCTTTACTATCTCCCAGAGTTTGTTCAAACTCATGTCCATTGAATTGATGATGCCATCCAACCATCTCATCCTCTGTCGCCCTTTTCTCCTCCTACCCTCAATCTTTCCCAGCATCAGGGTCCTTTCCGATGAGTTAGCTGTTTGTATCAAGTGGGCAAACTATTGGAGCTTTATTTTCAGTATCAGTCCTTCCAATGAATATTCAGGGTTGATTTCCTTTAGGACTGACTGGTTTGATCTCCTAGCTGTCCAAGGGACTCTCAAAAGTCTTACCCAGCACCAGGGCTAAAAAGCATCAATTCTTCGGCACTCATACTTCTTTATGGTCCAAATCTCACATCCGTACATAACTAACGGAAAAACCATAGCTTTGACTATATGGTCCTTTGTCAGCAAAGTATTGTCTCTGCTTCTTAATACGTTGTCTAGGTTTGTCATAGCTTTTCTTCCAAGGAGCAAGCGTCTTTTAATTTCATGGCTGCAGTCACCATCCGCAGTGATTCTGGGTCCCAAGGAAATAAAGTCTGTCACTTTCCATTTTTACCCCCATCTATTTGCCATGCAGTGATGGGACTGGATGCCATGATCTTAGTTTTTTGAATGTGGATGCAAATAATACTCACTTGTCTTATCAACATCATTTCTGTGGCAATCAGATTGGGTAGTATGTGCTGTAGAAATTTGTCCAAGCTCACCTAGTTAGGGAATGGGCAGAGCCAGGTTATAATTCAGACAATTTGTCAGTATTTGGCTGTCTGAAGAAAATCCTACAGGAACTTCTTGAGTGCCCTAATCACTAATTGATATAAAAGAGGAGGCCTTTAAGGGGCTAGCTAAGTAGACTCCATAAGCAGCAGCCTGGGCAGTGGGCTATTGTCTGACCATTTAATTGCTCTATGACTGTTTTGAAATTGCTTTTGGAAATTTATGATTTTACGTTTATTAGCTAATTAAACTTTATTTTTATGTCTATTCCATCTTTTTTCTCACATGTTGATATTTTAATGCCTTTTTTTTAACCTCAAGGTATTTTTAACCCCAAGGTATTTTTAACCCATAGTCATTCTTTAGGATATTTTTCATCCAAACACCCAAATTATGTCATGAATTTGCACCAAGTAGATGCTAAAAAACACTAAAATCGTGTCATCCGATCCCATTAGGCATGCGTGCTTAGTCGCTCAGTCATGTCTGTCTCTTTGCGACCCTATGGACTGTAGCCCACCAGGCTTCTCTGTCCATGGGATTCTCCAGGCAAGAATACTGGACTGGGTTGCCATTTCCTTCTCCAATCTGGTCCTATCACTTCATGGCAAATAGATGGGGAAAAAATGGAAACAACGACAGACTTTATTTTCTCGGACTCCAAAAATCACTGTGAATGGTAACTGCAGCCATGAAATTAAAAGACACTTGCTCCTTGGGAAAAAAGCTATGACAAACCTAGACAGTGTATTAAAAAACAGAGACATTACTTTGCTGATAAAGGACTATATAGTCAAAGCTATGGTTTTTCCATTAGTTATGTATGGATGTGAGAGTTGGACCGTAAAGAAGGCTGAGTGCCGAAGAATAGATGCTTTCGAACTGTGGTATTGGAGAAGACTCTTGAGAGCCCCTTAGACAGCAAGGAGATCAAACCAGTCAATCCTAAAGGAAATCAACCCTGAATATTCATTGGAAGGACTGATGCTGAAGCTGAAGCTCCGATACTTGGGCCACCTGATGTGAAGAGCCAACTCATTGCAAAAGACCCTGATGCTGGGAAAGATTGATTGCAGGAGGAGACAGGGATGACAGAGGATTAGATGGTTGGTTGGCATCACCGACCCAATGAGCATGAGTTTGAGCAAACTCTGGGAGATGGTGAAGGACAGGGAAGCCTAGCATGCTGCAGTCCATGGGGCTGCAAAGAGTCAGACACAACTGAGTGACTGTACAACAACAACAAAATGCTAATCTAGAAATATTTGAGGGAATATGTTTGCCAGAGATGCAAAAATGGATAAAATGTCCCTGGATTTATAGTATGTTATTGAAAATGATCAAGGAATCTGTCCATCAGAATTTTTGAATTCCCTCTGTATTTTTTTCTAGGTGTGAACATGGAATCATTGAGAAATGCACACCAACGAGCAACACCAAATGCAAAGGTTATTATTTCTTTTTATGATTACATTCTCCTTTCTCCCAAACTCACTGCAAAATATGAAGAAAAGGCAATCCATTTTGACTCTTTGAGTACTTTGTTTTCATCTTTTTTTAAATAATCTTAAGAAGTATGTACTTTCATATATCATGTACAATGTTCCTATCTACAGGATCCAGATCTCACGCAAACAGTTTATGGGCCCTCCTGATCCTCCTCATCCCAATAGTTCTAATAATATACAAAGGTAAGCTCTTACTTCATTCAAATGGCGGGTTGAAGTGACTTGGGAAGTCATTGTTCACAAGAATTCCCTTCTGTCTTCTACTTGTAAGAAAGCTCCTACCAGGTAGCAACTCTAGTATAGTTAAATTCCTACTTCTAAATGCACCCCTGAGAGCTGATAAGAATAGATGATATTATCCTTCAGCTACTGTTTCTGAGCAACCATTCTGGGGCACTGATTGGGTATTCCCATCCTCCCCATGAACAAGGGTATTTTCATTTACACAGCAGCCAAGTTGGCCAAGAATTAGAAGTAGTCCTTGACTCTACATTGAGATCATCCCCTGCATAAAGAGAACTCCAAGAGCAAAGGGATTGCAGCAGACACTTGATAAATTCATCCCTCTCTGTGCCTCTTCTCCCTTGTCAAGACCCCATGTTTTTTTTTATTATTTATCCACTTTAAAGACTGTGGCATACCTTTTATGCAAGAGTTACTTAGTAAAATCATCAGGTAAACCAAAATTTGGAATACTTGTAATTACCCTGGGCTTCCCAGGTGGCTCAGTGGTAAAGAATTTGTTTGCCAATGCAGAAGACACGGGTTCGATCCCTGGGTCAGGAAGATTCCCTGGAGAAGGAAATGGCAATCTGCTCCGGTATTCTTGCCTGGGAAACCCCATAGTCAGAGGAGCCTGGTGGGCTACAGTCCATGGGGTCACAAAAGAGTCGGACACAACTTAGCAACTAAAGCAACAACAATAATTATTCTAGAAAACTCCCATTAGATCATTCATACAACACATGGCAGAGCCAACTTTTGATGACACTGATACATCCAATTTTTCCTTTCTGTTGGAACAAATCACTGTTTCTCCAGGTCAGCTGAAGATAAAAAAATTGTCTTGCCTTGAGAGGTTTAGCTGAAAATATAAACTCAATGTTTAAATAATGCCACTTCCCAGCAAACTGAAGTCAACTTTCTGTAACCTATGGCTTCTGTGTCCTGCTGTAGCCATGTCACCCAGCTTCAAGCGAGCGAGACAGAGTGGCGATGGCCACACAGTAAGTCAAAAGCCAGCTTCAGGCTACTGTGTGGTAACTGGATGGCTCCATTAAGATGTGGCATATCAGGACATTCCTAACGGTCCAGTGGTTAAGATTTCACCTTCCAGTGCTGGGGTGTAGGTTCGATCCTGGTTGGGGAGCTACCATCCTACATGCCTTATGGCCAGAAAACCAAACATAAAACAGAAGCAATACTAGAACAAATTCAGTGTGTGTGTTAGTTGCTCAGTCGTGTCTAACTCTTTGCGACCCGAATGGACTGTAGCTCACCGGGCTCTTCTGTCCATGGAATTCTCCAGGCAAGAATACTGGAGTGGGTTGCCATTCTCTTCTCCAGGGGATCTTCCTGACCCAGGGATCGAACCCAGTATCCCACAATGCAGGCAGGTTCTTTACCATCTGAGCCACCAGGGAAGACTTAACAAACTCAATAAAAGACTTTTAAAATGGTCCACATAGAAAAAAAATTTAAAAAAAGATGTGGCATATCTCTGTACCACTTGACTCAGTGGGATGGAATTTTCAAAATCAGGACAAATAGGCTTCTTTTGGTGGTTGGTTGCTGTAAATTTTAGTGAATGAATTTCTCCTTTCTTCTCATGCTTCTCTTAGTATGAGACTTTGTTCTGTCATGCTTCCTACAAGGCTGAGACCTGAGTCTGATAGATATTTCTTGGATCTTTCAGTGGCGAAAAGTCGAGAGAGGAATAAAAAAAATGATTATTGCAACTCTGCAGCCTCAAATGATGTAAGTGTTGAAATGTGCATCAGCTATCCTAAAAAAATAGTCATTCAGCTTTTTACTTGTTACTTTTTAAAAATTAATTTATTTTAATTGGAGGCTAATTACAATATTGTGGTGGTTTTTGCCATACATTGACCTGAATCAGCCATGGGTGTACATGTGTCCCCCTACTTGTTACTTTTTAAAAAGCAAACGTTTATGGTGCTTGTGTGTGCATGGATTAGAGGGGCATCAAAAATGAATTAAGATATGGTGCCCAGTTTATAAGAAACTTCTATACAAATAACATACAAATAAATTCTTATTAATAAGTTCTCACTTACACAAAGGGAGCTGACAAAAGGATGTGGCCAAGCGTCCACGTTCCATGTTGGTATTATTCATGAACAGAAATGCAGAGAGATATCCTTTCCCAGAGCATGGATTCAACATGCCCAAGCAAAGAGATTACTCTGGAAGTCCACACTAAAGGCACAACTCAGCTCTCTCCAGTCACTTGTTACCTTATCTGTCACCATATCTTTTTCCAACATGGAATCAAAGCCTGTCACATCGCTAAAAAAAGGAGTTCCCTGGTGGCCTAGTGGCTTTCAGTGCCGTAGCCTGGGTTCAGTCCCTATCAGGGAACTGAGATCCTGCAAGCCGTGCCCAAAGGAGGAAAAAAAAAAAAAAACAGCCAAAGGTACAATGGGGAGAGTGACCTGCTCACCTGGTAAATATTGATTTTCTCATTTGGGGCCAGTGGGATTTAGGGTTCTTTAAATCAATATAGTACAAAATCACTTCAACTTAAACTATGTTCTTGTGTCAAAAATTCAAATCGTTACAGTAAAGAAAATGTTAGAATGGTGTTTACTATGTTGTTTTTCATGTGCCTGTACAAAGAATAATCTCAGCACATTTCACAAACCCTTAGGTTTCTTGCCTCTGTAAAAAAATGAACCATTATTCCCTTCGTTTCTGGTTAGGCTGGAACATTTCAGAATAAAAATTTGAATGGTGAAAGAATCCTCCTTAGTCATTTAGTCTAATTGTATACATCAAGTAAGTGTACTTCCTTGAGTATTAAGGAAGAATTGGAAGATTGCATTTAGAGTATTCTAAATATATTTTTATTTCCCTCTCTTCTTCCCTCTGTTTTTGTTTTTTTTTCTCCCCAGGAAGGGAGGCAACTGAATTTAACAGGTAAGATTTTTATCATTTTGTTTGATAGAGATGGCTTCCTTGGGAGTAACAGGCTAATTTTGCAGTTAAAATAATGTTGTAAATTTCAGTGGCACATTGTGGGGTCTTGCTATTCCTTGAGGCTGCACTTCTTCCTGCTCACTAACAAGGGTTTCTTAGGCAGTGTGTTTAAATTTATAACTAATGCTCATTATTAAAAATAAGTCAGGTAACATAAGATGCTATATTCTTAAAGCTTTGTTTTCCTTCACAAGCAGTTGGGTATAGTATAGAAGAACTCTGCCTAAACTCCTAGGTAATCTGAATTGTAGACTCAGTTGTATACTTACTCTTGGTGTATCCTAGTTCCAGTGAGTCAGTGATAAGATGGTCATAAACCCTTGGCCTGCCTTTTATATTTGTGGATCATTGATCATCAGGTCCATGAAGGCATTAGAAATGAGCACTTCCAGCCCTCTTATTATATAGATGAGAAAAGAAGATGCAGAGATGTTATGTATCTTGCCCAGGGTACAGAGCAAATTACTGGGGACATAGAAGGAGCTGGGATAAGAACTCAAGGTTGTTTCTGTTTTTATTTTTCCCCAATTGGCTCTTTAGATCTCTAGGACTTACCCATATTCTTAAGTACAGTAAGAAGAGAAATAACTATGGTTTTTCAAAAGTGGGAATTTTGTTTAGAAAAACAAATTTTCAGAGACTGTTCTCTATTTTTTAGATGTTGACTTGGGTAAATATATCCCTAGTATTGCTGAACAAATGAGAATAACTGAAGTTAAAGAGTTTGTTCGGAAGAACGGTATGGAGGAAGCCAAAATAGATGATATCATGCATGACAATGTCCATGAAACAGCTGAACAGAAGGTCCAACTGCTCCGCAATTGGTATCAAAGTCATGGGAAGAAAAATGCATATTGCACTTTGACTAAAAGTCTCCCAAAAGCTCTTGCAGAGAAAATTTGTGACATAGTCATGAAGGACATTACTAATGAACGTGAAAATGCAAACTTGCAAAATGAAAATGAAAACTTGGTTTAAAGTGAAAAACAACTAACTCAGTTCTGAGAATATACTAAATATTCTAAATATGTTAAAATAAGTTCTGAGTAGCTATAGATATTGCTTGGCTTGGCTTTTTACTGGGTGTGTTTTCTTTTTTCATTTATTAGATTTGTAGAGCTAATATATTTGCTCAAAGCTATTTGTAGGGCTAATAGCTTTTAGCATTTCATGATTCTGCCTTCAAGGATTTTTAAAGTCTAGTTGGGGAGATGAATGCTGGTGAGAGTAAATACCCATGTTCATCTTCTTGCCTGTTAAGTGTCTAAAAAAGCATGAATTCAAAGATTGAGATCATGCTCAAGTGTGTAACATATGATCCTGTTAGTGTGAAGGTAATTAATGTATGTGAACACACATGCCTATCCACAGGTTGACCCCATTCCATGAATTAGTCGATGTGATCAACTGCCTCTAAATTACCTCCCCAGCTCCACTGATAATTCTAGAGATTTTGCCATATTTATAAATTTTGTTTACACCTTTGAGAGGAATATATTCAGGGAAAACCTGCACATATCCTCTGAACGTAAAATTTAATAAGGATTAAGATCTTTACACAGATTATTGCACAAATAATCTTTACACAGATTATTGGCCTTTCATAGTGAATATTTCCATTTTGGATTCACATAGAAAATGCAGACTCAGTTATAATGCTTGAATATTTTATATTTGTCGCTTGGATCAAATAACCCACTTCTTTCTCAGGTGTCAAACATTTTGATCAGGAAAGAATTATTAGATCACTGTCATCTCTCTGTTTTCACCTTGATGTGCATCCTGGTAGACTGTGTATCCCCAGACTTGAAAGGACTTTCTAAGAAACGCTGAATGATTCGTGAAAAACTGGGGCTGCCCTTAGAAACATCTAGCTTGGTTTGGAGAGACCAGCTGCTCTTATGGAAGGTAGCTTTGTGGCATATCATGAGCCCATGTCTATCATCAAAGCTGATAAGATAGATTCTTATTTTGTTCCATCCCCCACAAAGTACTCAGTAACTTGCCATGTGTTCTCTGTTGGTGTAAAGTCAGCTTATACACAGCAGAAGTGAAATCATACTGCTGCTGCTGCTAAGTCGCTTCAGTCGTGTCCGACTCTGTGGGACCCCATAGGCGGCAGCCCACTAGGCTCCCCCATCCCTGGGATTCTCCAGGCAAGAACACTGGAGTGGGTTGCCATTTCCTTCTCCAAGGCATGAAAGTGAAAAGTGAAAATGAAGTCGCCCAGTCATGTCCGACTCAGCAATCCCATGGACTGCAGGGCTCCTCCATCCATGGGATTTTCCAGGCAAGAGTACTGGAGTGGGGTGCCATTGCCTTCTCCAGAAATCATACTAGGTGTTAAGAATTGCTTCTGTTGTTTTCTGTAGCTTCTTAGACAAGCCCCTCTCCCCACTATCACTTCCTTGCTTTTACATTTAAACACTTTTGAAAGTTTGTATTAACTGTGAATGTTAATAAATACTATTTATATTTGTATAGTTGTAAGTTATAAGCTGAAGCAGATGCTCCAAACTACCTAAAGAGCTTCCATTGATGGAAGATGTTTTCTCTTTATGTCTGGAAATAGAAAATATAAGTAAAAATATTTTATTAAAATCATGTTTTTGGTATTTCTGGTTATCTCTTTTTTGGTGGGACCTTGCTTTTTATTTTCCTTTTTTCTATTTATTACTAACTGTAACCTGTTCATTAATCTTTCATCCATTCTCTGATCTCTCAGGAGGTATTTTCTTTTTAAAGGCTTTTAGTGGTTAAGTCATTTCCTCCATAGGCTGCTACTCTAAGAATATATCTCCTAAACAACACATAATTAACTTATTATGTGAGGACTTACCATGACAAGATTATATATTAGGCACTAGAAGTGTTGTATACTGACACATGTAAGTGAAATCTAGAAAAATGGTACCGATGAACGAATTTGCAGAGCAGGAATAGAGATGCAGATGTAGAGAACAGACGTGTAGACATAGGCAGGGAAAGGAGGGTGAGACAAATTGGGAGAGTAGCATTGATATATGGAGAAGGCACTGGCACCCCACTCCAGTACTCTTGCCTGGAGAATCCCATGGATGGAGGAGCCTGGTGGGCTGCAGTCCATGGGGTCTCGAAGAGTCAGACACGACTGAGCGAATTCACTTTCAATTTTCACTTTCCCGCAGTGGAGAAGGAAATGGCAACCCACTCCAGTGTTCTTGCCTGGAGAATCCCAGGGACGGGGGAGCCTGGTGGGCTGCCGTCTATGGGGTCACACAGAGTCGGACACGACTGAAGTGACTTAGCAGCAGCAGCAGCAGCATTGATATATATATGGTGCGTGCATGCTGTGTCACTTCAGTCACGTCCGACTCTTTGCAACCCTGTGGACTCTAGCCTTCTAGGCTCCTCTGTCCATGGATTCTTCAGGCAAGAAAACTGGAGTGGGTTGCTATTTCCTCCTCCAGGGTATCTTCCCAACCCAGGGAGCGAAGCTGCATCTCTTATGTCTCTTGCATTGACAGGTGGGTTCTTTACCACTAGCACTACCTGGGTAGTATCCTATATTACAGTACCATGTGTAAAATAGATAGCTAGTGGGAACCTGCTGTATAGCACAGGTAGCTCAGCTGAGTGCTCTGAGATGACCTAGATGGGTGGGAGGGAGGCTTACGAGGGAGGGGATATATGTGTATGTATAACTGATTTACTTTGTTATATAGCAGAAACTATGGAGAAGGCAATGGCACCCCACTCCAGTACTCTTGCCTGGAAAATCCCATGGACGGAGGAGCCTGGTTGGCTGCAGTCCATGGGGTCGCTGGGAGTCAGACATGACTGAGCGACTTCACTTTCACTTTTCACTTTCCTGCATTGGAGAAGGAAATGGCAACCCACTCCAGTGTTCTTGCCTGGAGAATCCCAGGGACGGGGGAGCCTGGTAGGCTACCGTCTATGGGGTCACACAGAATCGGACATGACTGAAGTGACTTAGCATAGCATAGCATAGCAGAAACTAACACAACATTGTAAAACAATTATATTTCAATAATAAAATTTCTTAAAAATATGTATAACTGGAAATATATAAGAAAAAGAAAAAAGTAAATAGTTCAAAGGATTTGTTTTATTGGTAAGAAAGCTAAATGGGGATTTTGAAATATTCCTTCCTGCATACTTTTTATTTCTGGCTCCGTAACGACCACTGGACTATCTCTCTTTTTTAAAATTTAATTTTAATAATACATTTTGTTTAGCCCATTATTTCCCAAATGTTATTGTTGGGAGCTGGGTTACACATTACTGACAAATTGGAGGCACGGCCCCAACCCCCTCTCCTCATCTCGCAGGCACAGTCCCGGGATGAAGGAGTTAGGCCTTGTGATTCTGACTTGTTCTTTCCTTTCTTCGGTTGAGTTGGCTGGAAAGAATGTTAAGGTGTTTGAGAGAAGCATGAGAAAGCACAAAGCCTTCTGCAGTTGTGCCCAGAAAATAATCTATAAAGTAACCATTGACGTTTGTTCAAGGATATTTACAAAGAATGTTCCAGGATGAGCACATAGCCCGCAGCTTGAGGCCATGAGAAGGATTGTTATCTGAGACCTGCTTGTGAGGGAAATATTTATGGCAAAAGAAGTTTGCTGAGTTTAGGGTTTAGGAATAATTAAGAATAGCTAGAAGCCTTTTTAGGAGATAGTGATCTTAAGATGCTAGGGGCAAACAGGATTTAGAAAGATAAGAAATAAACTGAGGAATGTGGCATGAGTTAACAATGTAATCACAAGTTAAGTATAGGACACATAAGAGAAAGTAGGTAATAGATGCTGCTGCTGCTGCTGCTGCTGCTAAGTTGCTTCAGTCGTGTCCAACTCTGTGCGACCCCATAGATGGGAGCCCACCAGGCTTCCTGTCCCTGGGATTCTCCAGGCAAGAACACTGGAGTGGGCTGCCATTTCCTTCTCCAATGCATGAAAGTGAAAAGTGAAAGTGAAGTCGCTCAGTCGTGTCCGACTCCTATCGACCCCATGGACTGCAGCCTACCAGGCTCCTCCATCCATGGGATTTTCCAGACAAGAGTGCTGGAGTGGGTTGCCATTGCCTTCTCCAGATAATAGATAGTAGAGCTGATTCTGAGAGAATCACTGAAGCAGGAACTCAGTTTGTAGGACAACAGTGATTTCTGGAGACAATAAATCTGGGTGGGGAAAACTAAAAATGTCAAACCTCTGACCTAATGCTTTTGTCAAAGTAGAAAAGAAAACCTGAAGCTTGAAATAAACATGTAGTTCCGTACTGTGAGTCAGAGGCTACATCATCGTCCGCCAACACCACTCAACCCTTCAGGCTGATTCCCTGGCTGCTGGAGCTGGACTCCAGCATGTCATCATTTCAACATGTATGCAATATAAAAACTATTAATGAGATTATTTGCATTCTTTCTTTTTTTCCTAGTAAAGCCTTCAAAATCTGGTTTGTATTTTAGTTACAGTTTTAAACACATCTCTAGTTTGGACTGGCTGCATTTCAAAGATTCAACAGCTGGTGGCTAGTGGCTATGGTGTTGATAGTTCAGGTCTCTATCTTTATTAGGGCAGGTCTGCAAATTTAACTCTATGGTTGGTTTAGCCCTACTACTAGAGTCCAGTACTTTCACCGTCTTTTCAAGGGCTTCTCTTCACTCTGGTTGGTTGGAGTGTCAACATCTCCCACCCCCATGTCATTGCTGGGAATTGTTCTGCTTACAGCACCCACAGCTGTTCTTTGCTGGCTCTCAGAGTCTTATCTCTGCACATAGTAACAGCCAAAGGTTTCAAAGAATCTCTGCACAGATTTCTGGAACTCTTTTTCTGTGTAACTTCCTTCTTTTCAGTACTCTGTTCTGAAAAGTCTGGCAGCCTCAGCCTCCTAAATACTACCCTGTGCCCCTCAACTTGATAAGAAGACTATTCTCTGCTTAGAGTTCCTCCTGTACCGGGGTCTGAAAAGAGCCTGTGGGCAGAAGGTCTGAGTGATCATAAGGGTCACCTCATTAGTTTCTATCCTCTAAGGGACAATCTGTACTCTATTATCTGGTTTTCTAGTTCTAGACAACAGTGGGGCAACTAGTTCATCTTCATGGCCAAAAGCAGAAGTCCTATGGCCACATCTCAGTATGTTGTGCTTCACTTATTGCATTTACAGATATTGTGATTTTTCCCAACAGGTTTTGTGGCAACCCTGCATCGAGCAAGACTATTGGTGTCATATTTTTCTAACAGAATTTGCTCACTTCGTGCTCATTTTGGTAATTCTTGCAGTATCAGTATCTTGGACTTTCTCATGATGATTTATTTACTATGGTAATGTGTGATTAGAATCAAATCCCATACCAACCAGAGATGCTCAGAGGGCTCAAACAAACCTTGTGCGCACCAGGACCCAGAGACCCCACACAGACTGAGACAGAACTGTTTTTGGGTGTCTCCTGAGGAGGTACAGTCAGCAGTGGACTGCTTCAGGGGCAGGGGCTCTGGGTGCAGTAGACCTGGGTATGGCATAAGCCCTCCTGGAGGAGGTCGCCATTAACCCCACCATAGAGCCAACAGAACTAAACAGGACTGGGGAGACAGACTCTGGGAGGGCACAAACAGAAACTTGTGTGCATCAGGACCCAGGAGAAAGGAGCAGTGACCCCACAAGAGACTGACCCAGACTTGCCCATGAGTGTCCATGTGTCTCTGGCGGAGGCGTGGGTCAGCAGTGGCCTACTGCAGAGTCGGGGGCACTGAGTGTAGCGGTGTGTGCATGGGATCTTTTGAAAGAGGTCACCATTATCTTCATTACCTCCACCATAGTTTGGTCTTAGGTCAAATAACAGGGAGGGAACACAGCCCCACCCTTCAACAAAAAATTGGATTAAAGATTTACTGAGCATGGCCCCGCCCATTGGAGCAAGACCCAGTTTCCCCCTCAGTCAGTCTCTCCCGTCAGGAAGGTCCCATAAGCCATTTATCCTTCTCCATCAGAGGGCAGACAGACTGAAAACCACAATCCAAGAAAACTAACCAATCTGATCACATGGACCACAGCCTTGTTTAACTCAATGAAACTATGAACGATGCCATGTAGGGCCATCCAAGATGGATTGGTCATGGTGGAGACAAAACGTGGTCCACTGGAGAAGAAAATGGCAAACCACTTCAGCATTCTTGCCTTGAGAACCCCATGAACAGTATGAAAATGCAAAAAGATAGGACACTGAAAGATAATTCCCCAGGTTAGTAGGTGCCCAATATGCTACTGGAAATCAGTGGAGAACTAACTACAGAAAGAATGAAGAGATGGAGCCAAAGCAAAAACAGCACGGAGTTGTGGATGTGACTGGTGATGGAAGTAAAGTCCGATGCTGTAAAGAGCAGTACTACATAGGAACCTGAAATGTTAGGTCCATGAATCAAGGCAAATTGGAAGTGGTCAAATGGGAGATGGCAAGAGTGCATGTCGACATTCTAGGAATCAGCGAACTAAAATGGACTGGAACGGGTGAATTTAACTCAGAGGACCATTATATCTACTACTGTGGGCAAGAATCCCTTGGAAGAAATGGAGTAGCCATCGTAGTCAACAAAAAAGTCCAAAATGCAGTACTTGGATGCAGTCATAAAAACAACAGAATGATCTCTGTTCATTTACAAGGCAAACCATTCAGTATCACAGTAATCCAAGACTATGCCCTGACCAGTAATGCTGAAGAAGTCAAAGTTGAATTGTTCTATGGAGACTTACAAGACCTTCTAGAACTAACACCCAAAAAAGATGTCCTTTTCATTATAGGGGAAAAAGTAGGAAGTAGGAAAAGTAGGAAGTCAAGAAACACCTGGAGTAACAGGCAAATTTGGCCTTGGAGTACGGAATGAAGCAGGGCAAAGGCTAATAGAGTTTTGCCAAGAGAACACACTGGTCATAGCAAGCACCCTCTTCCAACAACACAAGAGAAGACTCTACACATGGACATCACCAGATAGTCAACACTGAAATCAGATTGATTATATTCTTTGCAGCCAAAGATGGAGAAGCTCTATACAGTCAGCAAAAACAAGACCAGGAGCTGATTGTGGCTAAGATGATGAACTCCTTATTGCCAAATTCAGACTTAAATTGAAGAAAGTAGGGAAAACCACTAGATCATTCAGGTATGATCTAAATCAAATCCCTTATGATTATACAGTGGAAGTGAGAAATAGATTCAAGGGATTAGATCTGATAGAGTGCTTGAAGAGCTATGGATGGAGGTTCGTGACATTGTATAGGAGGCAGTGATTAAGACTATCCCCAAGAAAAAGAAATGCAAAAAGGCAAATGGTTGTCAGAGGAGGCCTTACAAACAGCTATGAAAAGAAGAGAAGAGAAAGACAAAGACAAAGGAGAAAAGGAAAGATATACCCATTTGAATGCAGAGTTCCAAAGAAAAGCAAGGAGAGATAAGAAAGCCTTCCTTGTTGATAAATGCAAAGAAATAGAGGAAAACAATAGAATGGGAAAGACTAGAGATCTCTTCAAGAAAATTAGAGATACCAAGGAAATATTTCATGCAAAGATGAGCACAATAAAGAACAAAATGGTATGGACCTAACAGAGGCAGAAGATATTAAGAAGAGGTGGCAGGAATACATAGAAGAACTGTACAAAAAAGATCTTCACAACCCAGATAATCACGATGGTGTGATCACTGACCTAGAGCCAGACATCCTGGAATGCAAAGTCAAGTGGGCCTTAGGAAGCATCACTATGAACAAAGCTAGTGGAGGTGATGGAATTCCAGTGGAGCTCTTTCAAATGCTAAAAGATGGTGCTGTGAAAGTGCTGCACTCAATATGCCAGCAAATTTGGAAAACTCATCAGAGGCCACAGGACTGGAAAAGGACAGTTTTCATTCCAATCCCAAAGAAAGGCAATGCTAAAGAATGCTTAAACTACCACACAGTTGCATTTATCTCACATGATAGCAAAATAATGCTCAAAATTCTCCAAACCATGCTTCAACAGTGCATGAACTGTGAACCTCCTGATGTTCAAGCTGGTTTTAGAAAAGGCAGAGGAACCAGAGATCAAATTGCCAACATCCGCTGGATCATCGAAAAAGCAAGAGAGTTCCAGAAAAACATCTATTTCTACTTTATTGACTATGCCACAGCCTTTGACTGTGTGGATCACAATAAACACAATGGAACACAATGGAAAATTCTGAAAGAGATGGGAATACTAGACCACCTGACCTTCCTCTTGAGAAATCTGTGTGCTGGTCAGGAAGCAACAGTTAGAACTGAACATGTAACAACGACTGGTTCCAAATAGGGAAAGGGATACGTCAAGGCTGTATATTGTCACCCTGTTTATTTAACACATATGCAGAGTACATCATGAGAAAGGGTGGACAACCTGGAATCAAGATTGCCAGGAGAATATCAATAACCTCACTTATGCAGATGACACCTTATGGCAGAAAGTGAAGAAGAACCAAAGAGCCTCTTGATGAAAGTGAAAGAGGAGAGTGAAAAATTTGGCTTAAAACTCAACATTCAGAAAACTAAGATCATGACATCTGGTCCCATCACTTCATGGCAAATAGATGGGAAAACAGTGATCGACTTTATTCTTCTGGGCTCCAAAATCACTACAGATGGTGATAGCCATGAAATTAAAACATGCTTGCACCTTGGAATAAAAGTTATGACCAACCTAGACAGCTTATTAAAAAGCAGAGACATTACATTGCCAACAAAGGTCTGTCTAGTCATGTATGGTTGTGAGAGTTGGACTGTGAAGAAAGCTGAGCACCGAAGAATTGATGCTTTTGAACTGTGGTGTTAGAGAAGACTCTTGAGAGTCCCTTGGACAGCAAGGAGATCCAACCAGTCCATCCTAAAGGAAATCAGTTCTGAAAATTCATTGGAAGGACTGATGCTGAAGCTGAAACTCGAATTCTTTGGCCACCTCATGTGAAAAACTGACTCATTTGAAAAGAACCTGATGCTGGGAAAGATTGAAGGTGGGAGAAGAAGGGGACGACGGAGGATGAGATGGTTGGATGGCATCACTGACTCTATAGACATGAGTTTGAGTAAACTCCAGGAGTTGGTGATGGACAGGGAGGCCTGGTGTGCTGCAGTCCATGGGTCACAAAGAGTCGGACACGATTGAGCGTGTGAACTGAGCTGAACTGTGATCAGTGATCTCTGATGTTGTGAAAAGTGAAAGTGTTAGTTGCTCAGTCATGTCCAACTCTTTGCGACCCCGTGGACTATAAAGCCTGCCAGGCTTCTCTGTCCATGGAATTTTCCAGGCAAGAATACTACAGAATATGTTGCCATTCCCTTTTCCAGGGGATCTTCCTGACTCAGGGATTGAACTTGGGTCTCCTGCATTGCTGGTCTTCCCTGATAGCTCAGTCAGTAAAGAATCTGCCTGAAACGCAGGAGACCTGGGTTCGATTCCTGGGTCGGGAAGATCCTCTGGAGAAGGAAATTGCAACCCACTCCAGCATTCTTGCCTGGAGGATCCCGTGGACAAAGGAGCCTAGCAGGCTACAGTTCATGGGTTCACAAAAGTCGGACATGACTTAGCAACTAAACCACTACCACTCCTGCATTGCAAGCAGATTCTTTACCATCTGAGCCATCTGCTGCCAATATATATACATATATATATATGTATATATATATAAAACTTGCTGGAGGTTCAGATGATGGTTAGCATTTTTTAGCAATAAAACGTTTAAAAATTAGTGTTTATAAATTTTTTTAGACATAATGCTAATGCACACTAAATAGACTAAAGTATAGTATAAACATAACTTTTACATGCACTGGGTGACCCCATAATTTGTGCGACTTGCCTTTTTTTGCAATATTTGCTTTATTGCAGTAATCTAAAGCAGAGTCCACGATATCTCTGAGGTATGCCTTGTACTTTGCAAGGTGTACTTGAGTCATAGAACACCCTGTACCCTCTCTGGTGAGCTCCAATCCAAGAATTTCAGGTTCCTTTGGGAGGACGAGGGAAGTTGAGAAGGTCTTTGGACTTGGTGGCATGGCTCTTGCCCTCATAATTTCACTTGAGTGTGACTGTTCCGAATAGTTACAACCATGTTCCAGAGTCTGAGATGGCCCTTGGTTCAAGATCACCCTTACTGTGGTGAACATGATCTGGTCTTCTTGGTGGCAGACATCATGGGGAAGAGTATCACCTGTGAGCCGGAAGGAAAAGTTCATTTGCAGAAGGAGGTCATAGATCACACAGTGAGACTTGCTTACACAAACAGCTTGGTCTTCCCCATTGGCTTGCACATGGAGCTCTCCTAACTCTGATTTGATCAGAAATTTTTAGCTATCGAATCAGTTTCTGCACAGCTGTCTAGATAAGTTATAGAATCAATAAAATTTAAAAAATTTTCCACACGCACTCCTGAAAGGTATTTTATCTGAGTACAGAATTTTATGTTAGGATACTTGCAAGTTTCCCTCATCTCTTTGAAAATGTTAATCTATTGTCTTCTTACATTTATTGCTGCCAAAGGAATGTCTACTGTTGGTCTAAATATCATTCCCTCAAAGATAATATTTATTTTTTAACTCTGATAAGTTTTAAAGTTTCCCCTACCTTGTCCTTGGTATTCTGCTGTTTCACTATAATGAGCTTCAGTGAAGATTTATTTTTACTTAGCCTATGTAATAAGTGTAGAATTTTTATCAGAAAGATAGGGCTGTGGTTTTTGTTCTGTCTGGAAAATTCTCAGCTATTTTCTCTTTCATAAGAGTTTCTTTTGAAACTCTTAGTATTATCTGGTGAAGTTTCTTGAGTATCTAATTTTTACCTTTTTATTTTTAATATATTTGTCTCTAAATGTTGCATTTGGGGGAAATTCCTCATTATTCTTTTTAAATTAACTATTTTTTCTTACTAATCAGGTTGGAGTATTCTGTCCACTTAGGTATATATTTTATTCTCTACCTTTTTCGTTCGTAACATTTCTAAGTGCTTCTTTCACATTTTCTCTTGTACTTATCTCATTTATGCTTGTTTTTCATTGGCAATGTATTAGAGTTTAATAGATTTTATTCCACCATCTATCTCCTTATAGAGAAGAGGATCTTATAGTTATTTTAAAGTCTTTTTTAGAATTGCTTTGTTAACTTTAACTGAAGCAATTTCATACTGATTTTGAAGTGTGGCTCTTCTGGAAGGATTTTCTTCTTGTATTTTTGAGCTCTGTAATAACAGATCCTCACCTCCCCCCCAACCCCTTTTCTCTGCAGTCTCATCTGTCTAGTAGTTTCATGGCCTCTTTTACCAGGGCTTCCAGAATCCTCAGTTCTGAGACTGGATTTATAGATGTGTTATGCAACTCACAGTTCTTGGTGACATTAGAGCTGTCGCATATTCAGACGGAGGAGCCTGGTGTGCAGCAGTCCATGGGGTCACAAAGAGTAAGACACAGCTTAGCGACTGAACAACAACAATATTCAGTCAGGCATCTAGGGTCAGCTTGGCTCAGCTCCATGTCATGTGGCTGTTGTACCTAGGACTTACTAGCTCTCAAACTCCACAACTCCATATAAGCCATAGTCCCGGGCCATGTCTGGCAGAAGTTCTGTTTAGCTTTCTTCCACCAGTCAGAAAGCTCTGCCTCATTCCCCGATTGTAAGAAGGGAGGCTGGCTCTTGTCCTCAGCCTCAAATGGGACATATTTATTGTTGACTAAACCCATGAACAAGCCCTGCTTTCCTTCCAGGCATTGATCTCACAGGGCTTTGGCTTGTGTCAGGTCATTAATTATCTTGCAGTTGTTTTCCATTCTTCTAGCAAGGAAGAGTTCCTTATTCTTTAGCCTGGCTGTGCCTTTTCATTTTCCTTTTAAAGTGTGTTGTGGATCATTGCTATTTGTTCAGATTGGGAGGGGCTGGCCCTCCAGAAGTGCACTTACAATTCTAGTCTAACCCTAAGGCCCCAATTTTGTCATTAGGTGATCAGAAACAATGCTTTGTTTTACATTTTTAAGCTACAACTAACACTCAAGTTGTTTTCAGTTACACAGAGTCCTTTGATAAGAATAGAAGAATAGGGACTGTAGGATTTCCCAAGTGGACCTGAGTTTTATTATTGTGATACATCTAGAGACCTACAGATCTGGGATTAAATGTTTATTTTCTCCATTGCCGGGATCCAACCCCGGCTGATCCAGGGAGTTTGAAGCAGGGACGGTGTCGGCGAGGATCAGGATACAATAGCTTCAATTAGATATTAATTAAAGATGTAAAGAGTAATAGAATGAGGATAGCTCAGTAGGAAAATTCAGTGGAGAAAAGAGGCTGAGTAGCTTGGTTTACGCGGGAGACCAATAAAACTTCAAGACAAGAAGCTTGCACCACTTACATAGGCCGCAGGCGTCCTTCCGTTCTCCCGAAGGAGAGGAGACACTGAGGCCTCCCCGGTCGGATCTTAGAAGCCCATGCAAAATTAGTAAGCTTGGTGGGTTCCGCGCTCCAGATGGAGACTCAGCCAGAGTGAGAGAGAGAGCGACATGGGGAGACCAGTATTTCGAGAAACTGATCCCAATTCTTTATTTTCCATGGTCTACTTTTATACACTGAGATGTTATGCAAAAGTCACGTGGGGTCAGCAGTCCTGACTTTTATCAAAGTCAGGTGCTTCATACAAATGTATACAGAGGTCTTAGGGGTGTTACATCATCTTCTAGCCAGGGGGCCTGCTGACAATTTATGACCCTCTCCTTGTGACAGCGGTCAGTCAACCAGGACACTTATTTCTCCAGGGGTGATTATTCTTAAAACAGATGCCACCCAAATAAAGTTACATTCCTATAGGGTGAGGGTATAGTGGGTTTTAGTTAAGGTCTAACATGATTTATATCAAAGGTTAATACTTATTTCTTCTATATATTCATTAATGTGTGTAAGAGCAGGGGATGTGGAGACTTAGCAGTAAACATTGGCTCAACAAATGAAAAACCCTTCACCAATACAATTTCTAATCAGCCTATTATACTTATACTAATGGTTTTCTAACTTTTCTAAGGAACCTGTTTTTAGAAGGTTTAAAGCATCTCGTGCCTCTCACGGTTGGGAGGCTGTGAGCAATCACATGTGGCTGGACAAGCCTGTCAGGCAGGCTAGAGAAACTTCAGAGGAGTTTGTAGGTTAAAACACTCTTGTCATGCCCAGTAGTTTTTATTAACTGGAGCTCTAAGTTAACTCCTTCTCCGAAAGAGGTGGTGGGGGACAGCCACCCGTAAAGTCAGAGGTGTAGGTGAGAACACAAAGTAGTAAAGTAGGCAGGCTCTGGTTATGGGGGTAGATGCTCGAGGATTTCCAGGGGGACTCCTGAGGCTCGATCCCGCCTTTGAGTATGTCGAGCCTCCTTCCTCATGACCTTTGCCACGGGCCGAGTGCCTCACTCTGGCCCACAACACTCCATAAGGGTAGAAATGCGTATTTTAATGTCTTTGAGACTTAGTTTCCCCATCTATAGAATGGGGAAATTGTTTCAGCATTTTGGAGTTTTATGATGAATAAATTGAACATGTATGAAGTATATGCCAATGGTGCCTGACTCCATACCTTGGCAGATAGTAATAAAAAAAATCCAACTGAGATGCATAAGCAAAATGTAAATTGACTGGCATATTTTACTAGCAGTTCAGAGATAGGGTGGGTTTAAGCACTAACCTATTCCAGTGCCTCCAGTCATGATTTCCTATGATTCTCTTGGATTTACCATCTTCATATGGATCTACTTGTCAGGCTGATGGCGACAAGCTACTTGGACCTATCTGTGTATCACAACATCCAGGAAGGACAACAGTTATGTAAGGGGGCAAGACGTTCTGGTTGGCTTAATCCATGTGGCTCAATCTTGAGCCTCGGGTAGGATCAGGTTTCCCTGAGTTGCCAAAGATGTAGTTGGGAGGAGGACCCTTGCTAAGAGGGTAAAAGGGGGAGGGGGGATCTCAGTAGGAGTGCTAGGATGTTTTGGGTACCCAACTCAAACTGACAATAGAAAAATACAGTATCACGTTGGCCAAAAAGTTCATTTGGGTTTTCCATAAAATGCTATGAACTTTTTGGCCAACCCAATACATTACAGGACGGGCAGCCCAAAGGCATGGCTCAGCAATACCATGAAGACTGCTTGGACCAGCTCACAAGCATTAATTGTTCAATACTCAGGAATTTTGTAAGCCAACTGTTAAATTGTTGGCAGCTTACTGACCGGGGTTCGATCCCTGGGTCGGGAAGATTCCCTGGAGAAGGAAATGGCAACCCACTCCGGTACTCTTGCCTAGAAAATCCCATGGATGGAGGAGCTTGGTACAGGCTACTGTCCATGGGGTCACAAAGGGCCGGGCATGAATGAGCGACTTCGCTTCACTTTATATTACTGTGGTGGGAATAATTACTTTGCTTTTTAGGTAGAAGACATCAGTCTACTATGAAACCCAGTGAATGTCAGGAGACTTCCAAGTTTTGCTTAAAAGTCCTACATTTAATTTCTAGCCACCATTCCAAGCATCTGTCTGGTAACGCTTACACTGATAAAGATAGGGTCAAGCTAAAGAGTGGGACACGTTGGAGAGACTAAGCAGAGCAGAGAGAAGCTCTGTCTTCTTCTCTTCCATGAGCATGTTTGAAGGGGACTTTCCTGGTGGTCCGGTGGTTGAGAGTCTGTGCTCCCAATGCAGGGAGCCCAGGTTCAACCCCTGGTCAGGGAATTAGATCCCACATGCCACAATTAAGAGTTTGCATGCTGCAATGCAGATTGAAGATCCCACATGCCACAACTCAAGACCTGGCACAATCAAATAAATAACTAGTGTTAAAAAAATGTTTGAAGAGAGGGGTTAGCTTTCTGACACCAACAGTAATATTTTTTTTAGTTTTTTAATGAGAGGGGACTAATCTAGTGGCAACATTAATCACCTTGTGAGACATCTGCAGTCATCAACCATCAGCTCCTATTGGAGAGACAAACCCAGAACACGGAGACTGGGTGCCACCAGTGGCCACCGAACCAGGAAGGGAGAGCCTTTCCTTTCCTTCCTGCTCGCCTCATTTTCTCGGCTTTCTCCTCTTCCCCTTCTTCTCTAGCAACCACTTGAAATCACCTCTCTCTTGCCCCTCGCTCTTCCCCATCCTTCTTCTTTCCCTCCATCTCACTCATTTGCTATATTCTTTCCCTTTACTTCTCTAACTTGCACATTGGATTCATCAGGAAAGTTGTATAACCATAGCAAAAAATATTTTTAAATTAAAAACAAAGACTAAGAGTCTAGAGATTCAGGATATGTTGGCCCCAGAAAACATTTTCATCAATGTACCTTGGATCTACTGTGTGTATGGCACTAATAATCTTGTGGTATCTGCCCTCCTAGACGAGTAAGCTAACTTCAGCTACGAGGGAAAAAAATCGCAACTACAAAATTAAAGACCAAAGGACTGGTCCACTGGTCCTTCAAATGCATCTGTGGTGAGTGAGGATGGCTCAGAACATATCCATCATTGAAAGGCGCATCAAGGTCAGCAAGAGAAAATGATCAGTAAAATAACAAGGTTACACTTTGCTTTCAGATGGCCAGAAGATGGCAGTGTTTCTCCTAGTACTAACTGCCCTGCTTGTATAAAAGACATGCCTACAGAAACAAAGTGGTCATTTTGTGCTTTTAATTCTTTTTTTTTTTTTTTTTTTTAATTTTTCCTAGTACAGGCACAGCACAGATTGGAGTAGTAGGTCAAGGACTCAATCTGAAATCAGATAAATCCAAGTTCAGATTCTAGTTCTGCCACTAACTTACAATCTTGAATTTAACATCTCCAAGTTTCCCTTTCCTCACCTATAAAAGACACATTTGGCTTGCCCTTCTTATGATGGAGAAGAACAAGAAGAAAATACATTGGCAAGTGTAATAAATTATAATGCACTATGGAACAGGTTCTTAACCATTAATGTGCATAGAATCACCTGAGAAAATCCTTTAAATGCATATTCCCCAGGTCTTTCTCCCAGAGATGTTCAGTAAGTACAGGGCTGTGCCTGGAAAGGTGTATATTACCAAGCATCTTTGATAAATAATCATGATGCTGAAGGCTCTTGGACCACAATTTAAGAAACTGCATTATGCAAATATATACCAATTGAAAGAGAGATTAAGGCACAGAAGTTATTAACTTCCTTTGTAATAACACTAATTATTTTCTATTTTGAATAAAAGTTTTATGAAGTCCCCTTTACTCATAGATTAATTAAATCAGAGAATTGTATTTTGTTCATCCTTTGGTGTTCACAGCAAATATTTATAAATATTTACTGTGTGGTAATCAGATCTGGGGGAGGGGGAAGATCGCCTGGAGGAGGGCATGACAACCCACTCCAGTATTCTTGCCTGGAGAATTCCATGGACAAAGGAGCCTGGCAGGCTATGGTTCATAGGGTCACAAAGAGTTAGACATGACTGAAGTGACTTAGCACACATGCAATCAGATCTAGGACAGTCTATAAAGCATCCTTGAAGGTTTTACCTCATTTACAGATATATTTGGGTAACAGGACTTGGCAGACTCAACAGAATCATCTTGAGCTCTGCCTCTGGACTCCCATGGGCTGCTCTTTGCTTACAAATAAGTGACCCAGTGCCTTCTGATAATGGCTTCACCCTGCAGAAAGAGGTAGATGTGCAGGAAGTTTAGCAACGAAGTTTCAGGAATCTCATTAAGTTCTCCGTCACTGTGTCTATCACAGACCTCCAGGTCTTTCCGACCAGTACTGGCAAGATTTTCACAATATCAAAGCAAAGATTCGGCCCCCCTACTCTTCAGAGTGTGCTCATCCACTGCGTTGTTGCCCCAGCAGAGACGGTCCAGTTCAAAGCGTGCACAAGCGTTATGCAGTCTGGCCCCTGGCGAGTGGGGCTGGAGTAGAATAGCTTGAAGTGACAACCCCAGCACCTGGACATTAGTATTTCTATTCTCATCTTAGGCAACAGGAGACAGCAAAGCTTCCCAAAGGGGCTGCAGAAACTTGCTTTGCTGGGGCTATGTTCAGACTTCACACTAATATGGCAAGGAAGGTGCTTAAATGGAATCACAGAATTTTTAGTCTTTGAGAAAATCCCTGTTGAACTATTCTTTTTGAGCCAGGCACCATTTTAAACCTTTCACTAAAATGTTAATAAAATATCCAAAGACTCCAGTACTCTTGCCTAGAAAATTCCATGGACTGAGGAGCCTGGTAGGCTACAGTCCATGGGGTCGCAAAGAGTCAGACACTGACTTTACATACTTACTTACTCTTTGTGGAGCTAAGATTCTAGCAGCAGGAGACACACTACATAATAAATGGACTTGATTGCAGTTAATCTTTGTAAAGACCATTTGTTGAATTGGTGGAAACCTGAATCAGTAAATGAGAGGTGATCTCAATGCAGCACTTCCTTTTTTTATTTCGGTGGTTTTATTCGTCCAGCTCTTGCTCTCAGCAGTTGCTTAGGAAAAAAGATTGAATACAGAAATGTGAGGAGCATGGGAGAACTAAATCTGATTTAAATGTAGTATAGCAAATAAAGGAATGTGATACTGTTTTTGCTTGACCTAAAATGTGACTCATTAATGCAACACTTTTTGCACCCCATCCTGCCAAGTCCTTGTGCAAAGCACACTCTGCCCTTGGGCATTTTCCTGACTCCACTACTTTTTTCTAGGGATGACCTATGCCTCACACCTTAGTCATCTCTTCACTGAGAAAGGACTTTCTTAAGAACATCGAATTTGGAAAGTCCCTTTCTGCACCTCTCTTTTTTTGTTTTCAACTGAGATGAAATTCACATAAGATTATCCACTTGAAAGTGTACAGTTCAGCGGCATTTAGTATACTCACAAAATTGTGCAATCACCATCTCTCTCTAGTTCCAAAACATTTCCATCATTCCTAAAGAAAACCCTGTATCCATGTAGGGGTCATTTCTCCCTATCCCCAACTCCAGCCCCTGGAAACCACCAATTTGCTTTCTGTCTCTAAGGGTTTAACTCTTCTGGACATTTCATATAAATGAAATCACATAATATGTGGTCTTTTGTGTTTGCTTTCTCTCAATGAACTGTATGTCTAAGAATATTCAAGTGAAGCAGCAGATTTTAATTCTGCAGTGAAAAAAAGGAAATGCAATAAGAACCTGCTAGTTCTTATCTGATAGTTATAATCAAAGATTTTTCTGATTTCTTCAGCTTCAGGTGACACATACAATGCTTGTCAGATTTATATTTCCTAGGGCAAGTTTTCTTTGGATAAAGATATATAATAACACCTGAAACTAACACAACATTGTAAATCAACTATATGCCAATAAAAATTTTAAAAAATATTCAGAATACATGTGGCAACAATAATAGCTTTTATAGGTCCTTGCATAGTCTTTCCTCAGTTTCTGCCCTTATTGTCAATAAAAGCAAGCATTTCAATAGAGGTTTCAGTTCACTTCAGTCGCTCAGTCATGTCCGACTCTTTGCGACCCCATGAATCGCAGCACACCAGGCCTCCCCGTCCATCACCAACTCCCGGAGTTCACTCAAACTCGCGTCCATTGAGTCAGTGATGCCATCCAGCCATCTCATCCTCTGTCGTCCCCTTCTCCTCCTGCCCCCAATCCCTCCCAGCATCAGAATCTTTTCCAATGAGTCAACTCTTCGCATGAGGTGGCCAAAGTACTGGAGTTTCAGCTTTAGCATCATTCCTTCCAAAGAAATCCCAGGGCTGATCTCCTTCAGAATGGACTGGTTGGATCTCCTTGCAGTCCAAGGGACTCTCAGGAGTCTTCTCCAACACCACAGTTCAAAAGCATCAATTCTTTGGTGGTGAGATTGTTTCCTGTAAGATGTGAAGCTAGAGGGTCTCACATGTGGAGAGATTTGAGGTAGTCTTACTTTTTTCATTTATGGAGAAATATTTCTGGTCCTGAGTGTTCATTGGAAGGACTAATGCCGAAGCTCAAGCTCCAGTACTTTGACCACCTGACGCAAAGAACTGACTCATTGGAAAAGACCCTGATGCTAGGAAAGATTGAAGTCAGGAGGAGAAGGGGACGACAGAAGACAGATGGTTGGATGGCATCACTGACTTGATGGCCATGAGTATGAGCAAGCTCCAGGGGTTAGCAATGGACAGGAAGGCCTGGCGTGCTGCAGTCCATGGGGTTGCAAAGAGTCAGACATGACTGAGTGACTGAACTGACTGAGTGACTTACTGATTACTGGTTCACTCAAGAATCCTTTTAAATTTTAATTCCATCAATGCATTTTATTCCCAGACTTTGAGGCAGGTATTATTATCCCCATTTTAAGGATGAAGAAACCAAGGCTTTAAGAAGATAAAGCTTCATGCATATTTATACATCTTTCAGCTGACAACGCAGACTGAGTTTTTACATTCTAGAGAAAGTTCTAAAATAAGGAGCAGTGTCATTTGCAGGAACTCTTAGTCATTCCTACATCTCACTGGAAGCCTAATGAGCTTTCATTGAAAACCAACATAGGTCTGACATGAGATTTAGAATTAGATGAAGAGGTGCCTGCTCTCACCTAGAGAAGACTCTCTCAGTTGACACTCAATAAAGATGACCAGACCAGGCTCAAACTTTGCCAGTGTCCTCTATGCCTCATACTGCTCCTCACAAACTCTGTGTACGTGTACGTGAGTTCCCTGTTCTGTTTTTTTTTTTTTTTAATTTGAGGATAGTTGCTTTACAGTGTTATGTTGGCATCTGCCACAAACAAGGTGAATCAGCCATAAATAAACAAATATATGTATATCCATCCCTCCTTCTTGAGCATCCCTGCCCCCTCTCATACCTTACTTCTCTTGGTCATCAACTCTATTCTGTTTCAACTCCACAAAATGTATCAGTTCCTAATGAGAGCTTTAGTAGCATTCTTGTTTCTATAGGATGTTTTCAAGACTGCACCAGACAAAAATGTTTGAAATGGTAGCTAACTGACTTTACAACACACACATAGACTTTTAACGTTAACCTTTGTTAATTCAAGAAACATATGCTATATACTTAGCACTCAGTTTAATGCTGGGGATATAGCAATGAATGAGATAGACATTGTTCTTACCTCACTATGCTATGTTAAGTCACTTCAGTCGTGTCCGACTCTGTGCGACCCCATAGATGGCAGCCCACCAGGCTCCCCCGTCCCTGGGATTCTCCAGGCAAGAACACTGGAGTGGGTTGCCATTTCCTTCTCCAATGCATGAAAGTGAAAGTGAAAAAAGTGAAGTCACTCAGTCATGTCCAACTCTTAGCGACCCCATGGATTGCAGCCTAATAGGCTCCCCCGTCCATGGGATTTTCCAAGCAAGAGTACTGGAGTAGGGTGCCATTGCCTTCTCCGTCTTACCTCACTAGTAAGAACTTATTTCATAGTGGAAATATACAGCAGGAAACATCTCCAGTAATTAACTAAATAATTTCTTCTCTAATAAGGAATATCAAGAAAAAGTACAGGTGATAAGAACTGGTTTAACAGGGGAAACTATTCTAGACTGGGATGAGGGTAGAAGACTAAGGAAGAGCTTCTCAAGGACATGATATCAAACTGTATTCTTCTATATCTAAATGTATCTCTAATGGATATGAACAGATATTCATGAAAAATTAAAATGTAATTATCTCCAAACAGTGAGCATTGGAATTATGTAGAATTATTCTTTCAACACACACACACAAACACACACACACACATATGAAACGAATTATTTTTAAGGCATTTCCTATGTAAACTACATACACATTTATTGAAAGTTAGATTTAAATACAATCAAATGAAAAACAGATGATCTCTGCTTATTTTTGATCCTTGACTCTGCGATTTTTACTAAATAAGGAGCTATTTGATATCCATAGAGGCACTTAGGAACTGTCAGATGTTTTGTTTTTCCAAGAATTGGATTGCAAAATACCTATTACAAACTCAAATAATGACAGTGTCTGCTGGAGAAGGAAATGGCAACCCATTCCAGTGTTCTTGCCTGGAGAATCCCAGGGATGGGGTAACCTGGTGGGCTGCCGTCTATGGGGTCGCACAGAGTCGGACACGACTGAAGCGACTTAGCAGCAGCAGCAGCTGGACCCTAATGGAAGCCATCGCACGAGGCTAGTCTTTCTGCAACACCAGGCAGAGAACTTCCTTTGTGATGCACTCGCTCAGGTCAGAGCGCCTTTGCTGGATGAGTATGTCAAGGAGGCTCCTGGACAGAGTTTCCTTGCTGTCCTGAGGGAAAGGCAAGCCGAGCATGTAAAAGCACATTCTGAGTGTGCTTAGGCTGCATCGTCTTACTCCTGCGAATAACCCAGAATGGCAGGCAGGACATGACTGGAGTCATTTAACCTCTGTGGTAGTGAGTGCACATGAATCACCTTGTGGGGTAGGTTTAAAACGTAGAGGATGTTCTCATGCAGATTCCAGTGCACAGTGGTAATAGCTGAATTCCTAACATGGTTCTCCATGAGTGAATTCCAGTGATGATCCCCTGAGAAATACAGACCTAGGAACCTGCAGATGTGCTTCCAGGAGCCTTGAGTTCTCTAGAATTATGTATTACATTGAGCTTGTGTGTAAATTTTTCTAGGAAACAGCCCATCCTTTTCATCAGCTTTTCTAAAATCCAGGTTGGAAATGAATTACAAATCACCTCCTTGAAGAGTATTGATTGACGTGTGCTTCTTAAGGGCTAGGTGCTCATTGAACACTTCATTTCAACAAAAGCCGGTGAACTAAGTAATTTACAAATGATAAAACTGAAGCTCAGAGAAGTTAAATAGTCCCTCCACCTGCTGCTTCAACAGCCCTGAATGAATTCATCTGTTTAAAGTGTACAGTTCAGGAGACTTCCCTGGTGGCTCAGTGGTAAAGAATCTGCCTGCCAATGCAGGGCACACAGGTTCCATCCCTGAGCCAGGAAGATCCCACATGCCCCAGAGCAACCAAGTTCATGCACCACAGCTACTAAGCCTGTGCTCTAGAGCCGGGGAACAATTACTGAAGCCATGCACCCTAGAGCCCATGCTCTGCAATAAGAGAAGCCACAGAAATGAGAAGCCTGCACGCCTAAACTAGAGAGTAGTCCCCCACTCCACAACTAGAGAAAAGCCCATGTAGCAATGAAGAACCAGCATAGCCAAAAAGTAATTAATTTAAAAAATTAAGTGTACAGTTCAATGGGTTTTGGTATATTCAAGGAATTGTGCAGCCATCATTATAATCTAAATTTATAACATTTTTATCACCTCACCAAAAAACTCATACTCATTAGCAATGAGTCCCCATGTCCGACCCTAGGTAGGCACTAATCTACTTTCTATCCCTATATCCTGGACATTGGATATCAATGCAGTCATGCAATATGTTGCCTTTTGTGATTGCTTTTTTCCACTTAGCATAATATTTTCAAGTTTCATCCATGTTATACCATGTACAGTACTTCATTCCTTTCTGTGGATAAATACTGTATACAATTACATTGTATAGATATATCACATTTTATGTATCAGTTGGTGGATATGTGGGTGGCTTACACTTCTTGGCTATTACGGATAATGCTGTTTGGCACATTCATGTACCAGTTCTTGTGTGGACATGTTTTCATTGCTCTTGGGTATATACTTAGAAATAGGTAGACTTTCTGGATCCTATGTCAACTCTAGGGTTTACATTTTGATGAACTGTCCAACTTTTCTGGGAAGTGACTACACGACTTTACATTTCCGGTAGCAAGCAATGTGGGTTCCAGTTTCTCCACGTTCTCCTAATACTTGCTACTGTCTGTCTTTTTGATGATATTCATCTTATGGGATGTGAAAT
The DNA here is from genome assembly GCF_002263795.3 of Bos taurus. Lineage (NCBI taxonomy): Eukaryota > Metazoa > Chordata > Mammalia > Artiodactyla > Bovidae > Bos > Bos taurus. The sequence continues at coordinate 10,733,758 of NC_037353.1, forward strand.
GATATTGCACTGTAGCTCTGATTTTCAACTCCATAATGACTACGACATCTATCAAAATTTAGAGCCTATTGGTTATTCGCACAACTATGGAGATATGACTATTCATGTCGATTACCCACTTTTGACTTGTCTTTTTATTATTGAATTATTAATGTTCTTTATAAATTCTAGACTTCAGTCACTTATCAGATACATGATTTGCAATATTTCTCCTATTCTTTGGGTTTTCCTTTCACTTGCTTAATATCATTTGCAGTCCAAAAATTTTAAATTTTAATACAGTCTACTTTATCTCTTTTCTTATCTTGTCACTTGCGCTTTTGGTATTGTATCTAAGAATCCACGGTTTAACCCAAGGTTACCAAGATTTATTCTTATGTTTTCCACTAATGATTTCATAGTTTTGTACCTTTAGGTTTATGTCTATTTTGAGATAATGTTGTTATATGGTGTGTGATAGGAGCCCAGCTTGATTTACCGGTATGTGGATATGCCCAGGCGTCCCAGAACCATTTGCTGTTCTTTCCCCATTGAGGCATCTTGGCACCCTTGTCAAAAGCCAATTTACAATAAATGTAAGGGTTTGTTTACTAACTCTTGATTCTATTCTATCATTCTATATATCTATCCTTATGGAAGTACCACACTGTCTTGATTACAGTCTGTTTTGAAACAGGAAAATATGAGTGCTCTTGCTTTATTCTTTTTGCCAAAGCAAAGATTGCTTTGGCTTTCGAGGTCTCTTACATTTCCATATAAATTTTAGGATCAGTTTTGTACATTTGTGAAAAAAAAAAATCCATGTAACTGCAAGCCACATTTTATACTTTATCTTCCTCTTCTTTCTTGATATATATTAAACTCAGAATGTATATGTTATTGGCAGGCATGTATGCTATTCAGTGTGCTGTGTTATTGGATAATGTTTCCATATTCATTTTTAACCACACTGTCATCAAACATAAATCTAATTATGGCTGTCAAAGAAGGAAAAACAAAATATCTGTATTATGGTCTTTCAAAGCTATGGGAGCTTAATAATTTACCAAGTGTTGTGCTTCAAAGGCTTTCATATTGTTGATGACTCGTTATTGTATACAAGCAGTTAATCTTATGTGCTTAAAGTCTAACATTTGAGATAAAAACTCAGTGGATTTATTGTTAAATTTTAATGATTTATTGCTGAATGATGAGATGGGGATTGCATTCTGCTCTCAGGGAGCACTTTTTCATAAATAATATATCATAGTGAGAAAAGTATGTCTACCAATGAGAATTCATATTGTACATAATTGAGACTCTTTTTTTTCTTCTAAACTATATTTTTCAGCATTCCAAAGGGACCCAGAGTCCTATGGTTTTGAAAAATTACACAATAGGTAAGTTAAGGAGAAAGAATGCAAATAAAATATTTTTTTCGAGTAATGGAGTGTTTTGTTTGTTAAATTTATTCAAGCAGTGCTAATGGAATGCATATCTTCTGTGGCAATAAGACAGCCAGGGTCTCAACTTCATGATGTCGATGATCAAGTGCAGGAGACTTTCCTCCAAGTCTGCCAATTTAGTACTGTGGCCAAGAAATTCCTTCCAAATTGTTCTGCATTTCTAGCAGTGTGGACTTAGCCAACACATTAACCTCTGTCACACATTTTCCTCACATGTAAAATGTCTACAAGGTTATAATGATTAGATGATCTGAACAGAGTATCTGGTGTGCAGCAGTGACATAGTGAAGAAAATAGGTTATGTATGGGGCACACATCTTATACACCCTTTCAGCTTCCTTCAACTCCACAGGTCTCCCAGGACTCCAGCTACTACTCCACTTGTCAAGTACAGTCCCCTAAACTCTGCTTGTCCCTGTCGCTCTGCTATCTAAGGCCACCCAGTAATTGGCGCTGAGTGTGTTGACTCAACCTTGACTACCAGCCCTGTTGGTGTTTCCAGTTCTGGTCATCATTTCTAGATTTAGACAGAACACCGTGTATCAGGGTTTGGGGATGAAAAGACTGGATGACACAACCCAGGCGCATTTTCTCCTTGTGGGAAAAAAATGTTGAATATGGCAAAACATCCATTGGGAGGAATCTGGGCAGATGAATCTTCTCCCCCTCCTCTTTCCTCAAAAGATAGTCTCTCTTTGCCATTCAGTTGGAGAACTTCCAAGTAGATAGGTACTGCTCTGCTGAGCAACCCTCTGTGTCTTTTGATGACTTGTCAGGGAGCAGCGTGCAGCGTCATTTCTGATGGTTTCACATCCTTCCTTGCCCAGAATTCCCAGACACACATTTCAGCAGAGTTCAAGTTTAAATTTTATTGCCATTATTTCTTTCTTGGTCTAAGAATAATTTTCATGTAGATTTTGGGTAAGAAGTATCTAAGACCTATGACACAAACATTGATAAACTAGTAGAACACTCCTGTCTTAAACAAAAGTCCTGTGTTCCTGGAAGTCTTTTTTTTTTTTTTTTTTTTTGCAAATTAGGCTCTCTTCTCTGGAAAGTTAGAAATGATAACATAAGAAAGGAAACATGCCAGTTGTTCTATCTTAATGAGAAATTATTTAAACTGGAAAACTCAAGCATCCCCATCTCTTTCTCTCTCACTTCCCATATCCTATTTATCACTCATGCTAGTCAATGAAATTTATTAACAATTTTAACCCATGTCCTTGGCCTTTGTCCCATTATGAACTTATTCAGACCCTAGTCACTACACTTCTAGACAAAATGCTGAGTTGCTGGTTAACTGGTCTCCAGTTTCATCCTATCTGAACCCATCTTCCAAACTCCTACCAGATCAGTCTTTCTAAAATATAAAGTAGATTGCTTTGCCCTTCTACTCACAAATCCTCAATAACTCATTGTCTTTTAGAGATAGTATTCAGGTTAAATTCATTTGCCTACTAGTATGATGTATTACAAGAGTATGATAAATATTGAGGAGGGAAATGCTAAGTACTATGAGAACAGGGAACAGGGAGAGTGGGCAATGTTTTATGAGAGGTATTGATGTTTGAGCAATTTTTTTTTCAGGAACTAGATTTAGAAAGGGTCCAAACCATTGACTGTTTCCTGTGCTTTCTCCTACATAAGGATGTCCCCTCCGGCAGATCACAACACTGTCCAGCAAGTTCCCTACTCCTCCCCGTGAGAGGGTGTTGCATGCATGTCCCAGTATGGCTGCTCATGTGGCTTCTGCTCCTTCATTTTATTTACAGCTGTGCTGGGTCTCTGCTGCTTTGTGTGGGCTTTCTCTAGTTCGGTGAGTGAGGATGTGCAGGCTTCCCATTGTGGTGGCTTCTCTTGTTGCAGAACAGTCTCTAGGCTCATGAGCTTTAGCAGTTGCAGCTCGTGGGCTCTAGAGCACGAGCTCAGTACTTGTGGCACACAGGCTTTCGTTGTTCCATGGCATGTGGAATCTTCCTGGACCAGGGATTGAACTCCTGTCCTCTGCATTGGCAGGCAGATTCTTATCCACTGAACTACCAGGGAAGTCCAGCTTCTGCTGTTTCTTGCAGGAGGCCATCCTTTCCTGCCCCATTTGAAATGTAATCATCTTGGCCATATGATTTGTCTAATGAAGCCTGAGTGGAAATGTATGAATCTTCCAAGTAGAAGCTTTAAAGGCCAAAGTGTAGTTACCTCATTTCCTTTTGACCCTTTGCTATGACATCACTAAGCTGCAGACTGAAGCTGCCCTCTCATTTTGGGTCCAGAGCAAAGATTATTTGGAGTAGAACTGCAGCTGACTCACAGTCGGCAAGTGATAGGAGCAAGAAATAAACTTTTGATGTTATTAAGTCTCTGAGATTTGGCGAGTTGATAGCTATTGTAATTAAACCTAGTCTAAGCTGATCCATATGTTTACTTACAAGGTATTTCAGTTATCAATTGTTGTTTACAATCCACCCAAAAACTAGTGGCTTAAAACGGCAATTATCATTTTGTTTGCTTACAAACCTGCAACTTAGGCAGAGCTGGCGTTGGGGAGAGTTGAAGCTAGCATCTTTCTGTTCCCTGAAGAATAAATTAGTGCAGCTCAGTGGCTGAGGGCTGGACCACAAGATCCCTCCCTCCCTCCCTCCTTTCCTCCTTCATGTGTCTGGTGGTTAAGGTTGGCTGCCATGTGGGATCTGAGCTGGACTGTAGTCAGAACACCAACATGCAGTTTTTTCATTCATCTTCCAGAGTGATCGCTGGCTCTCACCAGCAAGCAACCCAAAAGAAGTAAGCAGAAGCCCCATCATTTTTGAAACCTGGCCTTAGCAATCACAGAATCACTTCTACATCTATACTACACACCCCACATCTTAAACAAAACAAAACAAAACAAAAAAGCAAAAAATTGTATTAGAGTTCTCCAGAGAAACAGAGCCTATACGGTGATCTATATGGTGAGAGAGAGAGAGAGTTTTAAGGGATTGGCTCATGCAGACGTGGGGCTGACAAGTTTGCAATCTGCGGTGCAGGGAGGCAGGAATCTACATTGCGGTTTTGAGTCTAAAGGTGGTCCAGAGAAGAATTCTTTCAGATTTAAATCACAAGTTGCAAATCCCCCAGGAGAAACATAGCTCTAACCATATGAGAGAGATTATGAGTTCTTTTTGTGATACAATGGTAACACTATCCATTCATGGACACTAGTGAAAAGTGGCTATTTCACCAAAAAACCTTCATAAGGCAAATGGGACAGAGGAGGTATAGAAACTACATTAAATTTAAGATACTCCGATTACCCAATAAAAAAAAAAATCAAATCAATTTAATAGGAAAGGAAAAATTTTCTCAGAATGTAGAGGCAAAAATGTGATTTGAGAGTTAAAAGGAGAAGATGGCAAACATTTATCATTAAAATGACTTTAGAGTTGTGGTTAATACACTCAAACATTAAATAGATTTATAGATTTAATCTAATTAATTAACAAAACAACCTAGGAAAGGATTACAGAATGCCATCTAAGCATGTCATGAGACAAAGGTGAAAGAACTCAGAGGTCAAGATTTTAAATCTAATCTCATAAAATGAGTATTAATTTGGAATCTCCCACTGCCATCATAAAAACTCAAAAAGAACGTGTGTGTAGGGGATATGGGGGAGGGTATTAGTGCTTCTATCTAGGGCTCAAGAAGATTCAGCTTAGAATTATGTAGCTTCCGGTTCTTTATACTGGTACACAATTGCATTAAAGTTATCAGTTGTCAACCCAGAAACTGAAACTTGTTGCAAATTTTGATGTATTTAACAAGAAAATTGAATATAAAAATTATAAATGCAGTTAAATATTTACATAACTACATAATTTAAGCTTGTAAATAATTTGATATGTTTGAAATGAGGTCATCAAACATTAATCAAAGCCTCTCCTGGAAATAATAGTTCTTGTTTTATATAACATGTACTCAATTGGTAAATATACAAGATTGACAAAAGATATATAGACAAAGAAAATTAGATTTCTAAATTTTTGCTTTATAAATTAACTATTACAAATGGATTCAAGGTAACATCACACATTACTCAATTAAACTTTCTCAAGTGGATAAATAGCTAAAGTGTAAGACTAGTAGTGTTAAGAAGATTCTCTTCTATTTCTACTTTATTCTCAATACTGAAAATGTGTTGCTGGCACCAAATTCTTCATTCCATTAATTGACTGGAACTCCTTACCATTTTTTGAGTAAAATTTACAACAGTCCTGGAGGGTGGAAAGTGCTGATTCTCAAATAACAATATACCTTGTTTATTGTGCTTTGCTTATTTGTGTGTGGGTGTTTTTTTGTTTTGTTTTTTGTTTTTGTAAATTGAAGGTTTGTGGTAACCCTGCATTGTCAAATGATGGTTAGCATTTTTTAGAAATAATTTTTTTTTAAAAATAAGGTATGTGAAAATGGTTTTTAGACGTAATGCTATTACAAGCTTAACATAACTGAAGTTATGTTTATACTATATAAAGTATAGTATAAACGTAAGTTCTGTATGTACTGGGAAGCCAAAAAGTTCATGTGACTTGCTTTATTGCAACATCTGTTTTATCGTGGTGGTCTAGCACTGTATCTGCTATATCTCAGATGAGCTCGATAAAGGACAGAAATGGTATGGACCTAACAGAAGCAGAAGATATTAAGAAGAGATGGCAAGAATACACAGAAGAACTGTACAAAAAAAGATCTTGACGACCCAGATAATCATGATGGTGTGATCAGTGACCTAGAGCCAGACATCCCGGAATGTGAAGTCAAGTGGGCCTTAGAAAGCATCACTACGAACAAAGCTAGTGGAGGTGATGGAATTCCAGTGGAGCTCTTTCAAATCCTGAAAGATGATGCTGTGAAAGTGCTGCACTCAATATGCCAGCAAATTTAGAAAACTCAGCAGTGGCCACAGGACTGGAAAAGGTCAGTTTTCATTCCAATCCCAAAGAAAGGCAATGCCAAAGAATGCTCAAACTACCGCACAATTGCACTCATCTCACATGCTAGTAAAGTAATGCTCAAAATTCTCCAAGCCAGGCTTCAGCAATATGTGAACCGTGAACTTCCTGATGTTCAAGCTGGTTTTAGAAAAGGCAGAGGAACCAGAGATCAAATTGCCAACATCCGCTGGATCATGGAAAAAGCAAGAGAGTTCCAGAAAAACATCTATTTCTGCTTTATTGACTATGCCGAAGCCTTTGACTGTGTGGATCACAATAAACTGTGGAAAATTCTGAAAGAGATGGGAATACCAGACCACCTGATCTGCCTCTTAAAAAAACTGTATGCAGGTCAGGAAGCAACAGTTAGAACTGGACATGGAACAACAGACTGGTTCCAAATAGGAAAAGGAGTACGTCAAGGCTGTATATTGTCACCCTGCTGTCACATGTCACCCTGTCACGTGAGTCTGAGTGAACTCCGGGAGTTGGTGATGGACAGGGAGGCCTGGTGTGCTGTGATTCACGGGGTCGCAAAGAGTCGGACATGACTGAGAGACTGATCTGATCTGATCTCAACTGATGCCTGTATCTCAGAGGTAGCTCAGGTAAGAGAAACAGAAACATGTGCTCTAGTGCCAGCTACTGAAAAACAAAAGAAAGGTCTCTAATTACTAAACTTGAATCTTTAGAATCAAGTTAAATAAGAGCTCTACCTAAAGATGAAAGGTGTTTGCTACTTCATATTCACCAGCAGAGGAACAATTCATCAAGTACCATGTAAAATCATGGAATACAGTATCACAAAAAGAAAATAATAATTCTCCAGAAGCCATACTTAAAGTTATGGAATATTGTGATATAACTGATAGAGAATTCAAAATGGCCACTATGAAGAATCTAATGAGCTACAGGAAAATTTACAGGCAGTTCAATGAACTCAGAAATAAAATTAATAAACAGATGGAATACTTTACCAAAGAGATTGAAACTCTAAAATAGAACCAAATAGAAATTATGGAGCTAAAGTATTTAATAAATGAGACAAAGAAACATTGGAAAGTATTGGAAATAGAGCAGACCATACGGAAGAAAGAATTAGTGAGCTGGAAGATAAAAATTTAGAAATGATACAAGTAGAAACAGCTAAAATCCAAACCAATGGGACTTTCCTGACAGTCCAATGGTTAAGACTTTGCCTTCTAATGCAGGGAGTGTAGGTTTGATTCCTGGTCAGGGAGTTAAGATCCCACATGCCTCATGGCCAAAAAATCAGAACATAAACAACAGAATCAATATTGTAACAAAGTCAATCAGATCAGATCAGATCAGTCGCTCAGTCATGTCCGACTCTTTGCGACCCTATGAATCGCAGCACGCCAGGCCTCCCTGTCCATCACCATCTCCCGGAGTTCACTGAGACTCACGTCCATCGAGTCAGTGATGCCATCCAGCCATCTCATCCTCTGTCATCCCCTTCTCCTCCTGCCCCCAATCCCTCCCAGCATCAGAGTCTTTTCCAATGAGTCAACTCTTCACATGAGGTGGCCAAAGTACTGGAGTTTCAGCTTTAGCATCATTCCTTCCAAAGAAATCCCAGTAAAGACTTTTAAAAAATGATCCACATTCAAAAAATCTAAAAAAATTAGAAGCTAAAATATGAAGAAATTCTATGAGGACTATCTGACTCTATAAGGAAGGGAAACATAAGGATAATGGGTATCCCAGAATGAAAAGAGGGGAAGAAGGAAGCAGAGAGTTTATTTAAAGAAACAGTAACTGAGAACTTTCCAAATTTGGGGAAGAAACATATACAAGTCTATGAAGCTAAGAGAACGTCCAATTACCTCAACCCAAAAAAAACTGTCTCCAAAACACATTATAGTAAAATTATCAAAAGTTGATGACAAATAAAGAATTTTGAAGGCAGACAGGGAATAAAAACAGTAACCTACAAGGAAACCACAATAGACAATCAGCAGATTTTCAGCAGAAACTCTACAAGGCCAGGAAACAATGGAACCACATACTTAAAATACTGAAAGACAATACTGAAAATTATCTTACATACTTAAAATACTTGACATACTTAGAATACTGAAACTGTCTGCCAAGAATACTCTATCCAGCAAAGTTATCATTCATATATAAAGGAGAAATATCCTTTTTTTTTTTTTTTGGCATCTGTCTTCTCATGCAAGGGAAACAAAAGCAAAAATAAGCAAATGGAATTACATCAAACTAAAAAGTTTCTGCATAGCTAAGGAAACTATCAATAAAGTTGAAGAGACAATCTACTGAATGGGAGAAGATATTTGCAAATTGTATATCCATTAGGGGATTAATATTCAAATATGGAAAGAATTCAAACAACTTAACAACAACAAAACCCCCCCAAACAACCCGACTAAAAAGGGGCAGAAGATCAGAATAGACATTTCTGTAAAGAAGAAACACTGATGGGAAACAGGTACATGAAAAGATGGCTAAACATTGCTGTACTAGGGAACTGCAAATCAGAACTATAATTGGAATTATAAAGGCTATTATTAAAAAGGATAGAAATAACAAATGTTGGAGAGAATGTAGAGAAAAAGAACACTTATATACTGTTGCTGGGGTTGTAAGTTGGTGAAGTCACTGTGGAAAACAGTATGAAGATTCCTCAAAAAATTAAGAATAGAACTATTAATATCCACCTCTGGGCATTTATCTGAAATGAACAAAAACACTAGTTCAAAACAATATCGGCACCTCTATGTTCATTGCAGCACTATTAACAATAACCAAGAGATGGAGACAGCCTAAGAGTCCAAGGAAAAAGAAGACAGAAGATGTGGTTGGTATACACATACACACACACACAATGGAATACTACTCATTCAAAGATATCATGAAAAAGATAAAATCTTGCCATTGGCAAAAACACGAATGGACCTTGAGAATATTATGCAAACTGAAATAAATCAGAGGGAGAAAGACAAAAAGCATGTGACTTCATTCACATGTGAACTATAAAACAAATAAATAATTTAACAAACAAAAACAAACACATAGACACAGAGAACAGAGCAGTGGTTGCCAGGGTGGGAGGGGAAAGGCACAATTAGTAAAGGGAGTTGACTGTAAGGGGAGGAGTGGAAAATGTGTACAGAAGTTGAAATATCATGTTGTATACATGAAATTTACATTATGTTATAAACCAGTGTAACCTCAATAAAAAGTAGGGGAAACCAAGTGTATTATTATCTTAATTTTTTGTAAATCTCTAAATCTGTTCTGGAAAACAAGGTTCAGTTAAAAAAATTCATTGTCTTTCAAATACAAAAGTTGCAAAAATGGAAACACTTCCATCAACTATTCTGATGGAAGTCCAGGTCCAACTAGAGAGCGTGTGTGCTGCGGTTTGAGAGTGACTGGCAGGCTACAGTCCGTGGGGTCTCAAGAGCCAGACACGACTTAGCGACTAAACAACACTCCAGGAAGGCTATGCCCCTAAACTATTAGGAAATGAGCCAGTCATTTCATTTCTTGAATTCATAAAGACTTTTCTGAGCTAGAGATGTTAAATGCATTATGTGTTTGGAAGCCTTGGAAGGATGTGTAGAGAAGAGGAATAGTAAAAAATATGGAATTATACCATTTCTTCTTTTTGTTTTCTGGGTGGTACATTTGACTTCTATCGCAATTTGATTCTGTTAAACTTAAGTTAGAGATTTGCCTTCCTTTTTATATTAAAACAGTTTTGTAACTGTCATCCCAAGCTAATCTTTCTCACTTTCCTCCTACTTGCTGTGTTGGATATAAGTTATCCTGGGGTTTGCCTCATTTGTTGATGATGGATGTTAGATTGTAGCTGTGAGCTATATTCCTAATGCCAAGAATTTGGGAATATTATAATTGGGTAAAAAGTTTGTTTCTATTTTGAAAAATGTAAATATAATCTAATAGGATATATATGGTACATGATACAATAGAGACATTCATGTACTCACAACCAAAGTGTAACAAATATCAGCAGTTGTCATAAATGTTTCAAATATTTTAATAAAAGAAAAAAAGCTTTAAAATATATGCCCTGGAAAAAACTAAATATACGCCCTGGAAAAAAACTAAATATACACACAATTTCCATTCTAAGAATTCATTATTGTACTTTGAATCCAGTAGAAAGTTAAGAAGGACGGCCTTGGCAAAAGAACAATAAAAAGTATAGCACAAAGCTTTGAGAAATAGGAAATTAATAGAAATCTGTACTCTTAGGAGGAAGCAGAAAACATCACATGTGTTTCCTCCTATAGTGTCAGTAAGTAATTTACTTCAAAAAGGATACAGAAGAGGGAAAAAAAGGATACAGAAAGACTAAAACACAACCTTGAGTCTATCTTTCCTGGAAAAATGCGATCTTATACACATACACACACACAAACATGCTAATTTGCCTCCAGGTTTTTCTTTCTGGAATTTCCAAAGTCATTTAGAGGTCAAATTTACTTAGGTTCTAATTTTTTTGCCTCTTACTGTCTAAATAGCCGTCACCATATCATTTATTGTTATAGCCCTTGACTTAGAGAGTTGAGTGATCCATTACATAACCTAGTACATTATTTTACATTACATAACCTAATACATTACATTACATAGTGCTGTTAGTTCTTATCACTAATTGTTTTATAACTTTATATCTTGTCTCCCCAGCTGGGCTGTAAATTCTTTCATAAAAGATTGGTGCTGATTTTGAAGTCCCAGAGCTTAGTGACTGAAAGAGTTGTGCATCTTGTAAGTCTTCAATAAACACAGGTTGAACTAGTATTTTTATTGCATTTAATTAGTGTTTTTTTGCATTTTTGTAAGTGTCCTCTATTCTTGATACCATCACTAAATCCCGTTAACATTTAAAAGCCCAGCTCAAGTCCATATTTCTCCAAGAAGCCTTTTCAGGTGTTCCAAATGACATTTTTAATCCACATAGTTCTTATAGGCTTATAACTCTTATGTTTTAGTTTGTATGGTACATTGTACTTACATTTAAGTTATGCTGTAACTTACATTTACATATTTGGTAACCATGCTATGGGCAATTTGACCAGAGATCACAGCAAGTGTGCATCCTGAAGTCAGAGGCCATCCACTGACTGGTTATAGGACTTAATCAAAGAGGTTATATGATGCCATGCATGGAGGATGCTCCATAAACATTTGTGGAATAACTTTAATAATTCAAACCCTCCAACTCTCAGTTTTTTCATCTATTAAACACGTGCAACTGGATCTAACCTGGAGAAATTATTGTAAGAATTAAATGAGATAATGTGCTAAATGTAACCATATATTAAATAGAAAATGTTTATTTCAGGACATATCGTTGGCATTTGCCTGTCTTTTAGTTTTCCATAGACTTAGTGAGTTTTCTTTACATTTTTTCTTTTCCTTCGAAGGATAATGAACCCACTTCACCTTTCATGCTTTCACTCACTGTACACCACTTATTTCATTCACAGCACTTATTGCGATGTATATTTTTTGGCGTGCCCATCACCTTATGGTCAGTATATTTCTCTAGACATCCACACATCTGATAAACCCTGTGTACTGTTCACCTCCATGATCTATCGCTTTACACTGAGCCTGACAACCCATGTGAATCTTTTTCTGTGGGTTATGGAGTCTGAGCTACATAGCACAGGCGACACCTTGTCACTTGCGTGGGTCACCTTCAGGACAAAAAGAAACAATCTCCCTCCCACTCAGCCCCTAGTAATGAGATAAGAAGGATAAATTATCCTTTCCTCTGAGGGGTGTTGGAGACACACTGGCAGAAATAGGTGGGAAATTCCTCCCCCGTGCTGGGAAGCTCATTGGCCCCTGAGCAATGTCTATTAACTCCTTCAGGACAAAAGGACTCATTTCCTAAGGACCTTCTTAAGCAGGGATTTCTAATATTTGAGTGCATAAAAATATTTGAGTGCATAAAAAATCACCAAAGGAGTTTGTTAAAAATGCTGCTGGTAAACTAATTTGTTAGGGGGTAGTGCTCAGGAATCTGCATGTATTCGTCACAACTCTCCTCCCCATTATACTGATGCAGGTGGTTCTCTGCCCCTAATTCAGGAAAGATTGTTAGGCTACCAAAAATTCTCTTCTCCAGATTGGTCAGAATCTTCCTTGGCAGGGCCAGGTTAGTCCAAAAGCCTTATATAATACTTATTGGGTTGGTAGGATGATACCTTTATGGCTCAGTTGGTTGCTGTGCAACAAAGCAATCATTGGAGTTAGTCACTTAGATCCTCAGTAGTTTAAAAGATGAACTCAAGACCCAGAAATTCTGCCCAGTTCCAGATGATGCACTTTTATTAGGGTTATGTCTGGAAAAGGATAAAGTTGGGGAAGCATTTAAAAACCATGACATATGCTAAGTGGCTAAAAGACCCAAGGACTCTGAAGGCATTGGGATAGGAGCTACCTTCAGATAGCTGTAGCATGGCCATCATAATCGGGGGTGAGAAGCAATTACTGTGTGTGGCCCCAGAAGGCAAAACACATTTCTCCCTGCAGATTGTATCCTGATCTACATCCCATCCTTCAGTGCATTCAATGCCATGGTTTGTCTCACATGTATCCCTGGGATCATGATGACATCAATGTACAGCAACAATTAAATTTCAGTAATGATCAAAATTTGATTAAATCGTTGAAGCTGAGAACAATACTTTAGTCTGTAGTCACTGGAAATAGTCCTAGTACTTTCCTCATCCTATATCCATGTCTTTGCTCGCTCAATTTCCACTCTCTAGGGTGTTTTACTTCTCTGCCTGGTGACCTCATATTTATTATTAAAGTTAGACAATGCCTCTAAGAATTCCTCCTTGATTTCCAGGCAGAGCAAATTCTCCATGGGGCTCCTGTGATTTCGCATGTCTTATGAGTGAGGTATGAAGTGTCCATTTGTTTCTGGCTGTCTTTTTAAGGGTGTTTATACAGCCAGCAGTCTTAGAAGATAGATAGTGTCTCTCTCTCTGAAGAGGAAAGAGTAGTACTTTCATACTGTATAGAATCAAAGATTCAGGTTCCCTAAACTCAAGGCAACCTCAGCTATGACACAAACATCCAGACGGATCTCTCCTTTGTGGGAATTGCTGGGCAAGAGAAGTGACGCAAACATGAAGTCCATGTTTGTGTCATGAGTAACAGAATTCTTTGTCTTCGATCCAGAAGTATGATTGGTGTCTTCTCTCAGATTCCATGAAATTGCGTTAGGCTAATGTGTTAGCTTGCGAGGAGGGTAAAAGCTCTGCTCCATCACAGTTCTCCGTAAGTGGCCTTCCTGTTAACTGCGTTTATCATAGTATTATTCATATCCAGTGTTAAAATAATCAGTTTATACGAGGAAGGTTTCACTGGAAGAAAGTGACTGTTTTTGTGTTTCTGCTTGTATGTGTACCTCATATGATTCAGTGAAGGTTTACAAATAAGACAATTACCATTAGAAGAATTTTGTTGCCTCAACTGAACTGAAGATTCAGTACATTGAATTGAATTCAGTTATTATTATTTGCCATCCATCCCACTAAACACACTTGTTGAAAGTAAGAAAGATTTCTGAGAATAGAGAAGAACAGTAGAGGTGAAAGTAAGGGAAAAACTATGAAAAAACTAGGAGCAATTTAAGGACACGTATTTACAGATGGGAGAAAGATCCTGCAGGGGATGAGAAATAGGTGGGCTCAAGGGAACATTATTTAAGCCCACCCATCCAAGGTGCCAACCAGGAACTCTCTGGTAATTTTTTCAACTGATTTTACCTCCACCTGTTTCCTAATGGTCATTCCTAATGCCTTCCCTAATCTAGCATCCTAAGCACTGAGAATATAGACTCAGAATCAGAAATATACTTTTCCCAACACACACATTCCTAATTAGTATTGATAAACTATTCTAGCATCTTTTCTTCTAAACCATGAATCTGTTTCTCCACCTAGTTCTCCAGTTATCCATTACCAGTCAAGAGGAGTTGATACATGTGATACAGTTCATATATGCCATTGCAGACAAATCCCCCAGGAATTATTTTTTAAAATAGGATACAGATAAAAGATAAATCCCTCCCAAAAGAGTAGCCCTGAATAAATGACAAGGCTCATCATTCTAGCCCTGAAGAAGGACAATCAGAAAAGTAGCTTTTAGGATCAAGAAGCAAACTCCTGCAGAGATGAGCACCAGACTCTACACAGAACCAGACCCAATTGACCACAGCAGGCCTACAGCCCTGTGGCTCTCCCACCTCCTTTACCCTTCCTACTGCAAAGTAAGTAGGGAGAAAAGTGCCTATAATATGAGAAACACACCAGAGGAATGTCTTCTAAATTCCATCTGGGGCACTGTCTTCTCCACATCTGGAGCTTCTGAGGCATTGCGAAAATGTGTTGGATATCTCTGAGGAAATTTACCAAATGTGGTTTACCATGTGATTTAGTGAAGACAGGAGATGGGGGGGAGTTGAGCTGTCTGCCAGATGTCCTCCGTGGCCTCGCATGTCACGTGTTCTTGCCCATCAGCACCACGGCCTTCCCATGGAGGAGTATGTGGTTTGGCTCCATCTGCTTAGAGCCCACATTTTCTGCTCCCACAATGAAGTATTTTGGATAATCATCCAATAATGAGATGATCAAAAGGAAGCAGTTGAATTCCTAGGTCATGCGGTCTTCCCTGGATGACTTGGTGGTGCAGCCAAAGATTGTCATGTAGTGTTTAAAGATGACTTCATTCTCATGAGGACACCTGGCAAGAAGGGCCCCCAAAATTTCACAGAATCCTGATAGTCAAGCATAAAACCAAATATTTATTTACAAGAATTTTTGTTCCAGTATGATTCAGAATAGAAAAAGAATCTAAAGAAACTTGAAATTAACAATGATAAGCGTTCTGTTAAATAGTTTATTTGATGCCAATATGTTGGAACAGTAATATTTAAGTATTTTTAAAATCATGTTTAAATAGAAACTTATACAAGTGAGAAAATATCTTTGAAATACTTTAGGAGATAAGTGAAAAAGTGAAAGTGAAAGTCACTCAGTTGTGTCTGACTCTTTGCGACCCCATGGACTATACAGTCCATGGACTTCTCCAGGCCAGAATACAGGAGTGGATAGCCCTTCCCTTCTCCAGGGCATCTTCCCAACCCAGGGACTGAACCCAAGTCTTTCACATTGCAGGCAGATTCTTTACCAGCTGAGTCACAAAGGAAGCCGCAAGGAGATAAAGGAAGACAAAAAAGACTGTATATAGTACAATCCTCATTTTATGGCATATATGGAAGATACTTACGCAAAGATATTCATGGTGATTTTCCCAGAAGGTAGAAATAGCGATGGCACCCCACTCCAGGAGTCTTGCCTGGAAAATCCCATGGACGGAGGAGCCTGGTGGGCTGCAGTCCATGGGGTCGATGGGAGTCAGATGCGACTGGGTGACTTCTTTCACTTTTCACTTTCATGCATTGGAGAAGGAAATGGCAACCCACTCCAGTGGTCTTGCCTGGAGAATCCCAGGGACAGGGGAGCCTGGTGGGCTGCCGTCTATGGGGTCTCATAGAGTCGGACACGACTGAAGCGACTTAGCAGTAGCAGCAGAAGCAGAAATAGTGAATGAATTATTTATTTTCTCTTTTTTTTGTAGTTGAATTATTTTTGTACTTTGACTAATCATTATGCATGTAATCAGAAAAGATACATATTAATAACAAAATGATAAATAAAAAGCAAAATCTCTGAGAAGGATGGTGTGCTCTTTTTGAGAAATGTTAAAAAAAATATGTATTGAAATCATGTTAATGGATAAAACAACTTAATATTGTAAAAACATCACTTCTTCCCAAGGTGATCTATAAATTTAGACAAATTCAATCAAATTCCAAACAAGTTTGTGTGTACACATGTATTGTTGTTCAGTCGCTAAGTCATGTCCAACTCTTTGCAACCCCATAGACTGCAGCATGCCGGGCTTCCATGTCCTTCACTAGCTCCCAGAGTTTGCTCAACCATGTAGAAATTAAGTGAAAGTGA
Source organism: Bos taurus (assembly GCF_002263795.3). NCBI lineage: Eukaryota > Metazoa > Chordata > Mammalia > Artiodactyla > Bovidae > Bos > Bos taurus. The sequence goes on from NC_037353.1 coordinate 10,750,234, forward strand.
AAGTCACTCAGTCATGTTCGACTGTTTGAGACACCATGGACTATACAGTCCATGTAATTCTCCAGGCCAGAATACTAGAGTATGTAGCCATTCCCTTCTCTAGGGGATCTTCCCAACCCAGGCATCAAACCCAGGTCTCCCACATTGTCGGCAGATTCTTTACCTGCTGAGCCACCAAGGAAGCTGCCTATTATTTATGTGAGAAATGAAAAGATCCAAGAATAACAAAGTCAATGCTGCAGAAGAAACATAAATCTGAAAGTCTTAAAGTATTAGATACAAAGGCTTGTTACAGAGTAGTTAATCAGTTTCAGTGGGGGAATGGTGCAAGAACACACAAATAGACCAATGGAACAGAAAGAAGAGTCCAGAGAAAAACCACATATAGTCACTTGATTACTCAGTGCAGTGGGGAAAAATTGGTCTTAATAAATGACGCTATGTCAAATGGACATCCATATGAAAAAAAATTTTTCACCTCTACTTCTCAGTATAAACAAAATTAATTCCAGATGGACAGATTTTATGACAGATGAAATAATAAAGTTTCAAGCCTGAAGTACAGAAGAATGTCTTTATGACTTGGCAAAGATTTCCTAAATAAAATACATTAGAAAGCACTAACCATAAGAAACAAATACATTGGATTATATTATAGTTTAATATATCAGTTCATCAAAAGACATCACTAGTGAAAAGACGAGCTTCAGAATGGGAGAAGATATCTGCAAAACTGGTATCACAATAAGGTTCATATACAGAATACATGTATTTTTAAAACTTATAGGAAGGAAAAACATCAAGTCGTACAATAGGAAAAAACAGACAAAAGACATGAAAAAGACTCATCAAGAAACAAAGGGAGAAAAATCAAATCAATAAAATTAGAAATGAAAATGGAGAGATCACAACAGACAACACAGAAATACAAAGGATCATAAGAGACTACTATCAACAATTACATGCCAATAAAATGGACAACGTGGAAGAAATGGACAAATTCTTAGAAAAGTACAACTTTCCAAAACTGGACCAGGAAGAAATAGAAAATCTTAACAGACCCATCACAAGCATGGAAATTGAAACTGTAATCAAAAATCTTCCAGCAAACAAAAGCCCAGGTCCAGACGGCTTCACAGCTGAATCCTACCAAAAATTTAGAGGAGAACTAACACCTATCCTGCTCAAACTCTTCCAGAAAATTGCAGAGGAAGGTAAACTTCCAAACTCATTCTATGAGGCCACCATCACCCCAATACCAAAACCTGACAAAGATCCCACAAAAAAAAGAAAACTACAAGCCAATATCACTGATGAACATAGATGTAAAAATCCTTAACAAAATTCTAGCAATCAGAATCCAACAACACATTAAAAAGATCATACACCATGACCAAGTGGGCTTTATCCCAGGGATGCAAGGATTCTTCAATATCCACAAATCAATCAATGTAATACACCACATTAACAAATTGAAAAATAAAAACCATATGGTTATCTCAATAGATGCAGAGAAAGCCTTTGACAAAATTCAACAGCCATTTATGATAAAAACTCTCCAGAAAGCAGGAATAGAAGGAACATACCTCAACATAATAAAAGCTATATATGACAAAACCACAGCAAACATTATCCTCAATGGTGAAAAATTGAAAGCATTTCCTCTAAAGTCAGGAACAAGACAAGGGTGCCCACTTTCACCATTACTATTCAACATAGTTTTGAAAGTTTTGGCCACAGCAATCACAGCAGAAAAAGAAATAAAAGGAATCCAAATGGGAAAAGAAGAAGTAAAACTCTCACTATTTGCAGATGACATGATCCTCTACATAGAAAACCCTAAAGACTCCACCAGAAAATTACTAGAACTAATCAATGACTATAGTAAAGTTGCAGGATATAAAATCAACACACAGAAATCCCTTGCATTCCTATACACTAATAATGAGAAAACAGAAAGAGAAATTAAGGAAACAATTCCATTCACCATTGCAACGAAAAGAATAAAATACTTAGGAATATATCTACCTAAAGAAACTAAAGACCTATATATAGAAAACTATAAAACACTGGTGAAAGAAATCAAAGAGGACACTAATAGATGGAGAAATATACCATGTTCATGGATTGGAAGAATCAATATAGTGAAAATGAGTATACTACCCAAAGCAATTTATAGATTCAATGCAATCCCTATCAAGCTACCAACGGTATTCTTCACAGAGCTAGAACAAATAATTTCACAATTTGTATGGAAATACAAAAAACCTCGAATAGCCAAAGCTATCTTGAGAAAGAAGAATGGAACTGGAGGAATCAACCTACCTGACTTCAGGCTCTACTACAAAGCCACAGATATCAAGACAGTATGGTACTGGCACAAAGACAGAAATATTGATCAATGGAACAAAATAGAAAGCCCAGAGATAAATCCACGCACATATGGACACCTTATCTTTGACAAAGGAGGCAAGAATATACAATGGATTAAAGACAATCTCTTTAACAAGTGGTGCTGGGAAATCTGGTCAACCACTTGTAAAAGAATGAAACTAGAACACTTTCTAACACCATACACAAAAATAAACTCAAAATGGATTAAAGATCTAAACATAAGACCAGAAACTATAAAATTCCTAGAGGAGAACATAGGCAAAACACTCTCTGACATATATCACAGCAGGATCCTCTATGACCCACCTCCCAGAATATTGGAAATAAAAGCAAAAATAAACAAATGGGACCTAATTAACCTTAAAAGCTTCTGCACATCAAAGGAAACTATTAGCAAGGTGAAAAGGCAGCTTTCAGAATGGGAGAAAATAATAGCAAATGAAGCAACTGACAAACAACTAATCTCAAAAATATACAAGCAACTCCTAGAGCTCAACTCCAGAAAAATAAATGACCCAATCAAAAACTGGGCCAAAGAACTAAATAGACATTTCTCCAAAGAAGACATACAGATGGCTAACAAACACATGAAAAGATGCTCAACATCACTCATTATCAGAGAAATGCAAATCAAAACCACTATGAGGTACCATTTCATGCCAGTCAGAATGACTGTGATCCAAAAGTCTATAAGCAATAAATGCTGGAGAGGGTGTGGAGAAAAGGGAACCCTCTTACACTGTTGGTGGGAATGCAAACTAGTACAGCCACTATGGAGAACAGTGTGGAGATTCCTTAAAAAACTGGAAATAGAACTGCCTTATGATCTAGCAATCCCACTGCTGGGCATACACACTGAGGAAACCAGAAGGGAAAGAGACACGTATACCCCAATGTTCATCACAGCACTGTTTACAATAGCCAGGACATGGAAGCAACCTAGATGTCCATCAGCAGATGAATGGATAAGAAAGCAGTGGTACATATACACAATGGAGTGTTACTCAGCCATTAAAAAGAATACATTTGAATCAGTTCTAATGAGGTGGATGAAACTGGAGCCTATTATACAGAGTGAAGTAAGCCAGAAAGAAAAACACCAATACAGTATACTAACACATATATATGGAATTTAGAAAGATGGTAACAATAACCCTGTGTACGAGACAGCAAAAGAGACACTGATGTATAGAACAGTCTTATGGACTCTGTTGCAGAGGGAGAGGGTGGGAAGATTTGGGAGAAAGGCATTGAAACATGTATAATATCATGTATGAAACGAGTTGCCAGTCCAGGTTCGATGTACGATACTGGATGCTTGGAGCTAGTGCACTGGGACGACCCAGAGGGATGGTATGAGGAGGGAGGAGGGAGGAGAGTTCAGGATGGGGAACACATGTATACCTGTGGTGGATTCATTTTGATATTTGGCAAAACTAACAGAATTTGTAAAGTTTAAAAATAAAATAAAATTTAAAATAAAAAAAAAAGAAAATACAAAAAAGAAAAAGACATGAAAAAATGCTTCTCAAAAAGAAATATTCAAATGGCAAATCAACATAAGAAAAGGTGCTCACCTTTACAGATTATTCACAATTACATGAATAGCTAAAATGAAAAAGACAAGGAGAACAATAGCTCAAATATACATTGAGTAGAATGAATATATAAATCATGGTGTTTTCATACAATATCAGTAAAACAAAACATTATTGCTACATGCAACAATGTGTGATTTTCACAAATATAATACTGAATCAAAAAAGCCAGTAAATACTGCATATTCCATATATATATAATTAGAAAACAAGAAAAATCACCTATGTATTATATAAGGATAGTGGTCAGCCTTAGAAGGATAATGCCTAGAAAGGCCGTGAAGATGTTGGCAATGTTTTATTTTTTAACTTGGATGCTGATTACCTGGTTTGTTCACTTATTTAAAAAATCCTTAAGCTGCATACTTGTACGTGTTATACTTTAATGTATACTGTTAGAAAAATTGCTGAAGAAACCATTTTTATGTTGTAATTAAGTTATATAGTGGAAGATATTAGAATATGATTTTTAAGAAAAAAGATGAAAAATAACCGACCTGGCCTCAAGTTTCTATGTGTGCTGAAGTGTTAAAACCTAGGCGGGACACAAGTTCCAAACATGTTTTCCTCTTTGAGTTTCCTGAGCTCTGACTTGGTTCTTCCAGTAAATTCTTGACTTGGTTGCTATCTGATCTTTGTGATACCGTTCTCAGCTTCCTGCCTGCCTCCAGCTTGGCTCAGCCCCATATGTGACCCCAGGTCCTCACGCCATGGACTGGATTTATTTATGTCCTATCTATAACTCCATCTCCTTGATTTTTACCACTCTGTCAGCAGTCTCTGATAAGCTTTTAATCTAAATTTATCACTATTCAGAAGAACACTGATAGGAAAAATAAAAATAATAAAGATTTATTTTACAGAAAACAGTAGTTCTCTCTCTGGGTTCTAGCTTTTGTAAAGCTATGAGAAATGAAAAGCATAGAATCTTTATCACAGAAAAAAGACACTAGGGCAAGAGTTGTAAAATCAAATACTCAAATGGGCCAGGCAAATTAAAAATGATACATTTCTGTAAATGAATTTATTTTCCTATTAAAAGAAAAACACATACTTATTTCCATTTTTTCTAAAATTATACAGCTCTTAGTCTAAACTTGTGGTACAGGGAAATACATATTTACCATATATTTGAAGAGTTGCTGCTGCTGCTAAGTCGCTTCAGTTGTGTCTGACTCTGTGCAACCCCATAGATGGCAGCCCACTAGGCTCCCCCGTCCCTGGGATTCTTCAGGCAAGAACACTGGAGTGGATTACCATTTCCTTCTCCAATGCATGAAAGTGAAAAGTGAAAGTGAAGTCGCTCAGTCGTGTCCGACTCCTAGCGACCCCAGGGACTGCAGCCCACCAGGCTCCTCCATCCATGGGATTTTCCAGGCAAGAGTACTGGAGTGGGGTGCCATTGCCTTCTCCGATTTGAAGAGTAACAGCAAATAAAATCATTAACGGCATCTCCTCTTAGGGCAGACATGAATAGGGGTAAAGTGTAGGGCTCATGACTTGCTGAAACAGGTAGCTGATATTCTGATCCACCATATGATGCTGTGGGAAAAATATAGATCTACTGCAAGCAGTTAGAATCTATATTTTTGGGTAAAATCCCCAACTCCTAAATTTTAATTAAAAACCTTAAAAGACTCTGAAAGTCAAATAAAAAATGTTTGGGTGTGGATTTGGCCAATGAACTGTTAGTTTGTAACCCCTGTTATGGGCTAGTTGCATATTCATTAAATTCATCCTTTTATTAAAGAAATTTCAGAGGACTATCCAAGATGACAATAACCAGACATGCTGGTGCAGCATACAAGTTTTGGAACAAACGTGGAAGGGTCAATTCAAGCACTAGTTCTCAGATCCAAAGATGGAAACAAGGTTTAGGTAAGTAAGCCAATTCATTCATTCACTCCATGAGCAGTTATTGGGTAGCTGCTCCCCAGATGTGCTTCAGTTTGGCTCAATTAGAATTATGTAATTATTCTGAAGTAAACAACCAAATATAAGCAAGTGCACAAACCAGGAAAACTTTTGGTCAAATGACAGGCCAGGATTTAAAATTCAGAAACCTTGACCCCTCTTTGGGAAAGCTTTTTGGGATCAGCTTTTATGGTAGTTACTTAGGGGTTAGTCCTGGAGGCTAGAGGGAAATTAAAAGCCTCTTGAAGGCTGACCTTTCAAACCAAAGTCTAGCCATTGCTCAATTCACATTCAAGATAGAGAAACAGAAGATAGAGAAAAAGTTCACCAGACACACACAGTGAAATAAATTCATGCAGAATAATATTTCGAAGTGGACATGCAGTTAGAGCTAAGATTGCAAGAGCTAAGGAGAGATACAAGGACAAAGTGACAAATAACTAACTCATTCCATGTCCTGCTGCTATTCCATGTCCCAGTTTTTGTTTTCAAGAAAAAGGCACAAAGAATAAAATGTCTGTCATCCCAGTAGCTTTTTTTCCTCCTTTCTGTAATAGGAAGAGAGTTGAGGTCATTATTCTTTTTTATCTTTCTTTTTTTTTTTTTAATGTTACTGTCTCCGGGGTCTAGTTTTTCCTTACATATACAGGCCAGTCTAATAAATATTTTGCTTCTCACAATACCACCCAAGGACTCAAACATTAATTATTTCAAATGACAGCAATTACTCTTTTATGTAGCATCAGTTCTCCAAGCTACTTAGGGACTTCCCAAAGATGTTGCAGCTGCCAATTCAAACCAGATTGAATGCAGAGCCGAAGTAAATTCTTTCCTGGAACTAAAGGGCGTCTTTCTGAACTTTGTTTACAGAATTTAATTTCTTCTCTCTTCAGTTCCAACAGAACTTGTGACAAAGAAATATGAAAACATTCTTTAGCAATTCCAAGGTCAAGACCATAGGACAAAAAGGGGCCCTGTGGTTTGTTCCTTTTTATCAACATTTGGTGCAGCAGAAAAAGGATTGTTAAATTCCCCTGTATTGAGGTAGTCAAAATCATGTCTGATTCAGAAAAAAAACAAACAAAAAAAACTTGGATAGGATTTTGTTTACCTAGACCTCGCCCTCAATAGAAAGGAATGGAAATGCTTGGCAAGCTCTGTCCACCCATGTTCCATCTCTGTACCCACTTCTTCTAGCCTGCTACTAGTGCTAAGTCACTTCAGTCGTGTCTGACTCTGTGCAACCCCATAGACAGCAGCCCACCAGGCTCCCCCGTCCCTGGGATTCTCCAGGCAAGAACACTGGAGTGGGTTGCCATTTCCTTCTCCAATGCATGAAAGTGAAAAGTGAAAGTGAAGTCACTCAGTCTTGTCCGACTCTTAGTGACCACGTGGACTGCAACCTACTAGGTTCCTCCGTCCATGGGATTTTCCCAGCAAGAGTACCGGAGTGGGGTGCCATTGCCTTCTCCATCTTCTAGCCTAACATCTGTTTATTCATCGGCATAGGATGGCGCCTTTGTCAGCATAGCAAAAGACTTCCTGTCTCCTGGATCTCTCAGCAATGACAGTCTCTAAAATATCATCTCTGAGGATCACTAGTATGACAGAAAAGGCTTAGATTTGGAGTCGGAATTCTTGCTGAGCAAGACAATTTCAATAGCCTCAGTTTTCTTATCTGTATCATGAGAATAAAGACCCAAAACCATTATCTATAGCTACAATCAAAATTAGATGAAGAATATGAAATATCCAGAATGGTACCTTAGGCAAAACAAGTTGAATCTGAATTCCTAAGAGAAATGCATCTTGAACATTAATCACAGTGTTATATGTTATTCACAAAATTGTAGAATAGTCAACTTGAATTATTTCTCAATATGTGTCTCTTTTATTGGTTTGAAAAAGCCTGAATACTCTAGAATTTTAATAAATTAAGCACATATTATTTTTTCAGAAGAGACTCAGGCTGCAAGTTATGCTGCTAGGAATACTAGCATGCCTGCATGCATACTACATTGCTTCTGTCGTGTCCGACTCTTTGAGAACTTGCAGACCCTGAGCCCCACCAGGTTCCTCTGTCCATGGGATTCTCCAGGCAAGAATACTGGAATGGATTGCCATGCCCTCCTCCAGGGGATTTTCCTGACCCAGGGATCAAACCCACATCTTTTACGTCTCTTGCACTGTGTTCTTTACCACTAGAACCATCTGGGAAACCTGAATACTAGTATACAACAACTCAAACACATTCCCTCACGCCCCCATGGACACATAAAAGTTTAATTCCAAGTTAAACTATCTAGAAAATTAATATGAAGGTCAAAATGGGACAGTTTTTCTAGTTGAAAACCCTGTTTATTTATTCTTTAATCCAAACATTTTTACAAATCTGAAAAAGAGGTTGATTACATTTTAAATATTCACTTCTGCCTATTTGGTTCTGTTTGGTTAAAGGGTGATGGGATTTGGCCAGGCTTTCTTCCCAGAATCAAGAGTCATTCTCTGAGGAAGAGTAGACTCACTCACTGTCTTGAAACACTGATGGTATGTACTATTCACTAGACTATGTGGGGAAACTGCATGCCTATAACTTTTTAAAAAAAATCTTTTACTAACATATAACATACCTACAGAAAAGTGTGCACATCATAAGAGTATGAAAGTGAAAGTGAAGTTGCTCAGTCGTGTCCGACTCTTTGCAACCCCGTGGACTGTAGCTTACCGGGCTCCTCTGTCCATGGGATTTTCCAGGCAATAGTCCTGGAGTGGATTGCCATTTCCTTCTCCAGGGGAATCTTCCCAACCCAGGGATGGCCCGGGTCTCCTGCATTGTAGACAGACGCTTTACCGTCTGAGCCACCAGGGAAGTCTTTTTAGAGTATAGCTCAACAGAATTTTAATAAACTGATTACATCCATGTAACTAGCACCCCCCCTAAAAAAAAAAAAAAAAACAGAACACCACCAGGAACTCAGAAATCTCCTGATGCCCCTCCCCATCTCTGCCCATCCAGGGGATAAGCTTAAAGCACTCAGAGGTTTTACCAGTTTGCATACATTACATAAAGTGACTCATACAGTATGTATGGCTTTTTGGTCTGGCTTCTTTTACTCAACAGTATGTTTGTGAGACTGATTCATATTTTTGCACCTATCTGTAGATCAATGTAGCATCCCATTGTGTGACTGTATCACAGTTGGTTTGCCTACTGTGCCGATGCATATTTATCTTTTTTATCCTTCCAGCTTTGGGCTTTTACAATTAGTGCTGTAAAAAGTATTCTGGTGCTGGCCTTTTGATAAGCATGTGTATGCATTTCTGTTGGTTACATACCTAGAAGTGGTATTTGAAAATTTAAAAATAAGCCTATCTTTATCTTTGGTAGATAATGCCAAACAGCCATCTAAAAATGGCTGTGCCAAAATCTATTCTTGTGAACAATATATGAGAATTCTGATTGACCCACATCCTTGTCAACACTTGCTATTGTCAGCCTTTTTCGTAGTAGGCATTCTTCTGAGTGTATAGTTATTATATGGAAATCATGTGTGCATGTGTATGTATATACTCAGTCATGTCCAACTCTTTGTGACCCCATGGACTGTAGCCTGCCAGGCTCCTCTGTCCATGGGATTTCCCAGGCAAGAACACTGAAGTGTTTTGCCATGACCTCTTCCAAGAAGAAGTCTAGTTGTAGAAGTAATTTCTAGGATCAAGAATCACACACCCACAGAGAAGAGCTGCCTACATAATCTTCACAAAGTAAAGACGCATTTGACCACAGTACAGCTGTGAGCTATTGGTCATAGCTTACAGTTTTTGAAACCACGTCTCAGATATATTGAAGCCACAAATAAGCTGGTTATCTTTCCATAGAGTAGTACTCTTCCTGTCCAGAAGTGGCATACCTAATGATTGCTAACAACTTTGTAAATAGACGCTGGCCATTCTCAAAGGCAATGAAAAAGAGTGAGTGGATGGATCACCACAAAGCCTTCAGGGAGATCAGAAAAAAACTTTATGGGCTTTTGCAATGGTACCTCTATAAATTTATCATTACTTGATATAAGAATTCCTTTTATTTTATTGAGGTACTTGTTAAGCATAGAGTCTGGAACCAAGCTGCCAGGATCTGACTCCTGATTCTCCTATTTACTAGCTGTCTTACCTTGCCCAGGTTTTTTAGTCTCCCCAGTTTCCTCATATGTAAAGTGTGGAAAATAATAGTATATGGTAAGAGTTGTCACGAAGGTTACATGTGAGTTCAATGAGCTATATGAAGTGCTAGAATACTGCTTAGCACATGGTAGGCATTACACAAATATTTGCCTCTATTTCATAATGTTATGTCATGAAACTATACCCCATCACCTAAGAGAACACTCCAGTAGTCCTCAAAACCTAATATTATATGTGGACAGACTATGGCCAAAGGAGACATTATCAGCCTTAGACTAACTCAGGAGTCATGAATTACCAAGTTAACCATGCTGATCAGTGTGACTTCTGGGATCTCTTGCATCTGTAAGATTCTCTAATTCTAGTGAGTATTGAAATAAGAAATGTGGCTTAATATTTATGCTTGCCAGCTTTTTTAATCTTGAAACTTCTTGCTTATTTCAAGGATGAAAGAGACCAGATAAAGAAGACCAATACCCTGAGTACCTTGGGATACTTATCCAGAAGTCAATCAAGAAATAAAGGTTAGTCTAGCTAAGAAGTTTTATGTGTTGAGTGCATTGTAGATAAAAAACAAAAAACAAAAACAAACAAACAAAAAAAAAACTGCCCAGTGATAAAGGGAAATTCAGTGTGTGGATAGTCAGGTTTCAGGCACATTGTTTCAGGAAAAGTCAAGAGTCTGGGTAGATTGTCTGTTAGACATGCATAGAAATAATGTCCTAAGGTCAGCTTTAATCCAAGCCTCAGAAAAGGCAAATAATTTGCACAAGGAAAAACTCTTTGAAATGGTCAGAGAATGTAGCTTCAACAGCAGCTTGGAAATTTGAAATGCTCAACTTTAGAAAGGTTGGCCCCCACATGACAGAAAGCTGCCGAATTAGCACGAACCCATTCCTAGTCTAACAAAGACTGATTTGATTCTCATCAGATATTGTTGTTCAACTGAGAGAGACTATTTCTGAATATTTGATAATAATTCTATAACCTCACAAAGATTTTCTACTTTTGCAAATAAAACCTCTAAATAATTCTGGAACCCTGCCCCTTCTTTAAGTCTGTATCTGGTCAATTGTTTTTGTTGGCACACATACACACATACAAATACGTCAATTTCTATCACAAATGATTCTAAAAAGTATCTGTTCAGACCTTTTTACTCTTCATTTTCTGGTACACTGCATGAAAGAAGCTTGGTAAGTCTGATTAGCAGATAATCCTAAAAGTGTGAAATAGGTGCCTCTCATGCATTATTTAAGGAAAATCTTCCTGTTACTTATTGAAAGAGATCCCTTCAAACATGTCTGAATTTTTAGAATGCACAAGCAATGAGACTTCCCTGTGGGAAACTCAATAATTCACTTGTAGTTTGTAAGTTCACTGAAGGTAAATTTGCTGAATGAAACTGAAAGCACCACCATTTCAATAGGAGGCTGTTTGTGGCAGTGATTAAACAGATCAACTTATTAAATATAACACTGAGTGATTTAACCAATGTATTTATTGCAACAGTTAAAAGACCAGTTGTACACTCCATGCAGCATAGCTGCTTAAACAGCTATAGTTCCTCAATGGTTATTTTCAGACCAGATTGCTTACATTTTAGTCTCCTTTATAAACCATTTCAAGGTCTCAATTTGTATTAAAGACAACCCTCATTCTATTTAGTACTTTAGCCAATAGAATGTACTGCAAGGATGGACTCAATTTCAGTTAAAAGGGCTTTAATTCTGACATAAGGAATGACCATGTTGAGTGTACAAATTAGGTTTGAATTTTATAGCCAAAGTGCCATGAAAATCATGGGCAATATTAAAGCTGCAAGTAAATGCCAACTTTTCTTTATTGAGCCAATATGCAAAGTTTGTTTTGAAGGCATCCATGTTTTGTTTTAAGCATCACTTCATCTGTCTTTGCAGCTGTTAATACAAAATCTAATTCATGGCAAGATCACCTTGGACCACTGCTCTCTCCATCTTTTCTCTTCTTTCCCATATCCCTTGGATTACTGCCCTTTCCATCTTTTCTCTTCTTTCCCATATTTTTCTCCTACTGTCTCCTCACCAACCCTCATATCTTTTCTCATCTTCTATACATGGGATAGGTCCTACTTATTTGCATTTTCAAATCAATTAAAATAAAAACCATCTGTATTTCAAACCCAGTATGTTATAAACTGTCCACTCTAAAAGACTATGTTCAGGAAATGGAATGTTAGCTAAAATATATTTTCATTAATATACTATTCTTCATAGTTAAGATGAGGGTTTGGACTCTGGCCAGAATGTAAGCTCCCATGAGAACAAGGAGTTATTTCTTACTATTTAATGGATATTTGAATTTTTTTCTTATAATTCGGATACTATTACTCTGGACTTTAATGACTTTACAGCAAACATCTTTACATTTATCAACATTAACAAGTCATTCTAGAATATTCCATGTGCCAGGCAACACATATGACAGCTGCAAAATTGCAATTATAATCCCTTTATGAGCAGAGGGACAAATCCCAATATAAAGTTGGGGGTTGGCACAGGTATAAAGAAAACAAAAGTTTGAGGGGATATGGTGGTAAATTTAAATTGGGTAAGTATTTTCAAATTTACAAAGGAGAATATGGAACAATCTTAAAGGGCTGATACAAATGTGAACAATTCGAATTCATCAATGATGAACATAATGTAACTCCAAGCAGTAAGCAAATCCAAGGTGAGTTGCGTAAGGTTCCAAGGTTGGACGTTGTGGTATTAAGAACCAGTAAAGATCCGCCTGCAACGCAGGAGAAACAGGAGACAAGGTTTTTTTTTTTTTTTTTTTTTTTAATTTTCTCTAAAGGGAGAACAATTCTTGGGGGCTTGGGGTACTTCTGAGATAAAGCCACTCTGCCAGGAGACAAGGTTTGATCCCTTGGTTGGGAAGATCCCCTGGAGGAAGGCATGGCAATCCACCCATTTTCTAGTGTTCCTGCCTAGAAAATCCCATGGACAGAGGAGCCTGATGGGCTAGAGTCCACAGGGTTGCAAAGAGTCAGACATGACTGTAGCGTCTGAGCAAAGATATTGTAGAAAACCAAGGAGTAGGAAATTAAGGAGCGAGAGGCCCATTTTCTTAGATGGCTCTTTCTGAAAGGCTTCCCAAAGCTAACTCAGTCTCCTGTTTCAGTCTTCAGCCTTCGACCAACTCTGCAGTCTGAGTGACTCTCTCACCCCTGCCCCTGTTGATCTTCATCCTGTCACACTGTTTACATCAGCCACAGCACTTACTATGATGTGAATTTATCATAATATGTCTTTTACTTCTCCTCACTGACGGGCGCTCCATGAGGTCACCACTGTGTCAATCTTTTTCATCACTGTAATCCTCAGAGCAGTGCCCAGCACATAACGGTTGAATGATTGATTAATTGACTGAAGGAATGAAAAACTGAAAGAATTAATTTGCTTCGGGGGAGAAGCAATAAACCTAATGGATGAGATAGCAGACGGAAAGATTAGTATTCAAATTTGGGCTAGGAACAAGTACTGGCTATATGTAATCAAGCGACTCAAGGGCTCTGCCTCTCCATTGCCTCATTTGTAATCTGGGTAGTGTTTCTTACCCTTCTCTGTGTTTGTGAAGACAAAGGAGCTATTTTATGAGACAAGATTTAGCATAGTATTTGTATTAGTCATCTACTGTGTTGTTGTTGTTTAGTCACTCGGTTGTGTTAGACTCTTTGTGATGCCGTGGATTGTGGCCTGCCAGGCTCCTCTGGCCATGTGGTTTCCCAGGCAAGAATACTGGAGTGAGTTGCCATTTCCTTCTCCAAGGTGTCTATTGTTATGTAACAAATTGTAGTTGACCCTTGAATAACATGAGCTTGAACTGAATGAGTCCACTTACACATGGATTTTTTCCCATTAAGTATGTACTTCAGCACCACATGATCCGAGGATAGGGAGGAACCATGTATAAGCAGGGCCAACTGTAAGTTATAATCAGATTTTCCAGTGACCAGAGGATAGGTACCACTAAACCCTAGTGATGTTCAGGGTCAACTGTACCCAAAAACATGCAAACTGGAAACAAAGAACATTTATTATCTCACCAGTTCCATGGGTCAGGAATCTAGGGGGTGCTATGCCAGGTCTCTCACAAGGCTGCAATTGAGATGTTAGCTGAGGCTGAAGCCACCTCAAGGCCCATCTTGGAGGATCTGCTTCTAAGTTCACCCATGAGCCTCTCTGAGGACTGTCTCATAACATAGCAGCTGGCATTCCCCACTGTGAGCACTCTAAGAGAAAGCTGAGAGAGCTCAGGACAAATCAGTCATTATAATCTAATCTCAGAAGTGATATCCCACCACTTAGTCATGTGAATTACTGAGTCTGCCTCACACTCAAGAGGAGGAGTTTCATCAGGGCAGGGGAGGTAGGTATCAATGCAGCCATCTTAGAGGCTGCCTACCACAATGCCTGAACAGTAATAATAATAAGCTAACATTAAACAGCTACTGTAGGGCTCCCAGACAGCCATTTTGCTTTTTTGCATTTCTTTTCCATGGGGATGGTCTTGATCCCTGTCTCCTGTACAATGTCACGAACCTCCATCCATAGTTCATCAGGAATTCTATCAGATCTAGTCCCTTAAATCTATTTCTCACTTCCACTGTATAATCATAAGGGATTTGATTTAGGTCATACCTGAATGGTCTAGTGGTTTTCCCTATTTTCTTCAATTTAAGTCTGAATTTGGCAATAAGGAGTTCATGATCTGAGCCACAGTCAGCTCCTGGTCTTGTTTTTGCTGACTGTATAGAGCTTCTCCATCTTTGGCTGCAAAGAATGTAATGAATCTGATTTCAGTGTTGACCATCTGGTAATGTCCATGTGTAGAGCCTTCTCTTGTGTTGTTGGAAGAGGGTGTTTGCTATGACCAGTGCATTTTCTTGGCAAAACTCTATTAGCCTTTGCCCTGCTTCATTCCGTATTCCAAACCAAATTTGCCTGTTACTCCAGGTGTTTCTTGACTTCCTACATTCG
This sequence comes from Bos taurus, assembly GCF_002263795.3. NCBI lineage: Eukaryota > Metazoa > Chordata > Mammalia > Artiodactyla > Bovidae > Bos > Bos taurus. Next base: position 10,765,346 of record NC_037353.1, read on the forward strand.
CATTCCAGTCCCCTATAATGAAAAGGACATCTCTTTTGGGTATTAGTTCTAAAAGGTCTTGTAGGTCTTCATAGAACCGTTCAACTTCAGCTTCTTCAGCATTCCTGGTTGGGGCATAGACTTGGATTACTGTGATATTGAATGGTTTGCCTTGGAAACAAACAGAGATCATTCTGTCGTTTTTGAGATTGCATCCAAGTACTGCATTTCGAACTCTTTTGTTGACCATGATGGCTACTCCATTTCTTCTGAGGAATTCCTGCCCGCAATAGTAGATATAATGGTCATCTGAGTTAAATTCACCCATTCCAGTCCATTTTAGTTCGCTGATTCCTAAAAGCAAAGGAGAAAAGGAAAGATATAAGCATCTGAATGCAGAGTTCCAAAGAATAGCAAGAAGAGATAAGAAAGCCTTCCTTAGGGATCAGTGCAAAGAAATAGAGGAAAACAACAGAATGGGAAAGACTAGAGATCTCTTCAAGAAAATTAGAGATACCAAGGGCACATTTCATGCAAAGATGGGCTCGATAAAGGGCAGAAATGGTATGGACCTAATAGAAGCAGACGATATTAAGAAGAGATGGCAAGAATACACAGAAGAACTGTACAAAAAAGATCTTCACACCCAAGATAATCACAATGGTGTGATCACTCACCTAGAGCCAGACATCCTGGAATGTGAAGTCAAGTGGGCCTTAGAAAGCATCACTATGAACAAGGCTAGTGGAGGTGACGAAATTCCAGTTGAGCTCTTTCAAATCCTGAAAGATGATGCTGTGAAAGTGCTGCACTCAATATGCCAGCAAATTTGGAAAACTCAGCAGTGGCCACAGGACTGGAAAAGGTCAGTTTTCATTCCAATCCCAATGAAAGGCAATGCCAAAGAATGCTCACTACTGCACAATTGCACTCATCTCACATGCTAGTAAAGTAATGCTCAAAATTCTCCAAGCCAGGCTTCAGCAATACATGAACCGTGAACTTCCAGATGTTCAAACTGGTTTTAGAAAAGGCAGAGGAACCAGAGATCAAATTGCCAACATCCGCTGGATCTCGAAAAAGCAAGAGAATTCCAGAAAAACATCTATTTCTGCTTTATTGACTATGCCAAAGCCTTTGACTGTGTGGATCACAATAAACTGTGGAAAATTCTGAAAGAGATAGGGAATACCAGACCACCTGAACTACCTATTGAGAAACCTGTATGCAGGTCAGGAAGCAACAGTTAGAATTGGACATGGAACAACAGACTGGTTTCCAAATAGGAAAAGGAGTACGTCAAGGCTGTATATTGTCACCCTGTTTATTTAACTTCTATGCAGAGCACATCATGAAAAATGCTGGATTGGAAGAAGCACAAGCTGGAATCAAGATTGCTGGGAGAAATATCAATAACCTCAGATATGCAGATGACACCACCCTTATGGCAGAAAGTGAAGAGGAACTAAAAAGCTTCTTGATGAAGGTGAAAGAGGAGAGTGAAAAAGTTGGCTTAAAGCTCAACATTCAGAAAACTAAGATCATGGGATCTGGTCTCATCACTTCATGGGAAATAGATGGGGAAATGGTGGAAACAGTGTCAGACTTTATTTTTGGGGGCTCCAAAATCACTGCAGATGGTGACTGCAGCCATGAAATTAAAAGACGCTTACTCCTTGGAAGGAAAGTTATGACCAACCTAGATAGCATATTGAAAAACAGAGATATTACTTTGCCAACAAAGGTCCGTCTAGTCAAGGCTATGGTTTTTCCTGTGGTCATGTATGGATGTGAGAGTTGGACTGTGAAGAAAGCTGAGCACCGAAGAATTGATGCTTTTGAACCGTGGTGTTGGAGAAGACTCTTGAGAGTCCCTTGGACTGCAAGGCGATCCAACCAGTCCATTCTGAAGGAGATCAGCCCTGGTATTTCTTTGGAAGGAGTGATGCTAAAGCTGAAACTCCAGTACTTTGGCCACCTCATGTGAAGAGTTGACTCATTGGAAAAGACTCTGATGCTGGGAGGGATTGCGGGCAGGAGGAGAAGGGGACGACAGAGGATGAGATGACTGGATGGCATCACTGACTCGATGGACGTGAGTTGGAGTGAACTCCGGGAGTTGGTAATGGACAGAGAGGCCTAGCGTTCTGCGATTCATGGGGTCGCAAAGAGTCGGACAAGACTGAGCGACTGAACTGAACTGAACTGAACATTAAACATGGTTTACTGCCTGCCAGCAAAGGTACTTTATGTGTATTATGTATTTAATTCTCATACAGTGCTGTGAAGGAGGTAGAATTGTTAGCCTCACTTAATGGACGAGGAAACTGTGGTAAGCCCCAGTGTTACTAGTAGCATCCTCAGGCTTTAAAACACAAGAATCTGACCCCAGGATCATGGTCTTAACCTCATTGCTAAACTTCCTCCCAGAGAAGAGTTTAATAAAAGGCAGCTGTTGCCATTAAATTCAAGGATCATGAGTGAAAAGATGATTCAAGGAGCAGAGGCAAAGAAAGACCCAGAAGACAGGTAGCTGGATTCAGGAAACTGAAAGAAGGAGATGAAATGTCACATCCAGGAGAAAACACAGTGTCTTGTGGGTTAAGACAGGGATTAGGGCTACCATGAGAGAATCTTGGTGGTTAAATGATACATGACTAACTCAAATGTAAAAGAGCCTTGGTGAAGACAGAATCATAGCTTTACGATACAGAACAGCATCGTAGGCGTGGATCCCTGGGCAAGATTTTTAGAACCTTAATTTGCCACAATATAATAATAAAATATTATCATTTTTTTTCTAGTCTAGGGGCATTCAGGATAAAAGTTTTGGGACTCCCAGACTAAGTTATTGTTTGTGGTTAGAGGTGGCGGGGGGGAGAGTATTTACTGAAATGACATGTACTCTTTCATCTGTTTCCCTAAACATACAAATATGTTTCAAAAAACATCCATGATTCAAGAGCCAAGTTTGCATCACATTCCTGGACAGGAAATAAGGACTCTGCACATGACACCTGGCAAACCATCTCGCTATTCAGGACCTTCGGAACACTTGCTATGATCCTGGCAAAAGTAAATTACTGAAGAGAGAAACAGCAGCCTCTCCCTTCTAAGTTAAACAAATGGTCAAAACATTTGGTTAGAGGACAGGAAACAGCAGATAAATGTAATTTCGTCTGAACTCATGCTTGCTAGCCATATCCAAAAAGTTTCAAAGGAAGCCACAGCTGGTGTTCAGATAATTACCCAGTAGTTGTAGCAAAGCCATAGAAGAAACTGACATGGACCACTGAATTTTTTAAGGAAACAGAAAAAAAAAAAAAAAAAAATGATTCCTTGACCACTCTCTAACTCAGCGCCAGAATGTGAAGCAGAGAAGTATGAATAACATGTAACAATTTCTTTTTTGCAAAATATGACTCACTTTAAGAAATGTAGTGTGAAATTTTTAAGTTGGAGAATAAATTATTTTGAGGGTGACTACTGCATTTATAAGCATTGTTTAATTTAGGAAAGGATTCTGGTAAGACTTCAGAGTTTCTATTTTTCAAAAGTTTTCTTGGAATTGTGACATTGCAAATTTTTGGAGCTGGAGAGAACGTTGGAGGTCAGGGTATATCTGAAAAGTGTTGTTTGAGGAAGAAGGAGATCAAAATGCTGCTAGTAAAATAAAGTTTTACCTTATATTTCTGACTGGTCAGAAATTAGATTAGGACAAGGATAGGCTGGATGTATCATGGAATTTGCTTCTTTCCCTAATAAATTTTTACACATGACTAAGGCATCTGGTCCCATCACTTCATGGCAAATAGATGGGGTAACAGTGGAAACAGTGTGAGACTTTATTTTTCTGGGCTCCAAAATCATGGCAGATGGTGATTACAGCCATGAAATTAAAAGACGCTTACTCCTGGGAAGGAAAGTTATGACCAACCTAGATAGCATATTAAAAAGCAGAGATATTACTTTGCCAACAAAGGTCCATCTAATCAAGGCTATGGTTTTTCCAGTGGTCATGTATGGATGTGAGAGTTGGAGTGTGAAGAAAGCTGAGCGCCGAAGAATTGATGCTTTTGAACTGTGGTGTTGGAGAAGACTCTTGAGAGTCCCTTGGACTGCAAGGAGATCCAACCAGTCCATCCTAAAGGAGATCAGTCCTGGGTGTTCATTGGAAGGACTGATGCTGAGGCTGAAACTCCATTACTTTGGCCACTTCATGCAAAGAGTTGACTCATTGGAAAAGACCTTCTTGCTGGGAGAGATTGGGGGCAGGAGAAGGGGATGACAGAGAATGAGATGGCTGGATGGCATCACCGACTCGATGCACATGATTTTGGGTGTACTCCTGGAATTGGTGATGGACAGGGAGGCCTGGCGGGCTGCGGTTCATGGGGTCGCAGAGTCAGACACGACTGAGAGACTGAACTGAACTGAACTGAACAAGCTGGGGCTGTTCTTCAGGACATTATCCAAGGAGTTTACCAGTAGCCAGCGCTTCAGGTTCTTGCCCCATTAGCCCAGTTAAAATGAACTGTCTTTTTTTTTCCCCCTTAATTTATCGGCTGCACTGGGTCTTTGTTGCTGCATGAGTTTTTTCTAGTTGTGGCGAGCAGGGCCTATCTAGATGTGGTTCTTATTTAGGTGGCTTCTTATTTAGGTGGCTTCTCTTGTTGCAGAGCACAGGCTCTGTAGTGAGGGCTTGGTGGCTCAGACAGTAAAACATCTGCCTGCAATGAGGAATACCTGGGTTCCATCCCTGGGTTGGGAAGATCCCCTGGAGAAGGAAATGACAATCCACTCCAACACTCTTGCCTGGAAAATCCCATGGATGTGGGAGCCTGGTAGGCTACAGTCCCCGGCGTCACAAAGAGTCAGACACAACTGAGCGACTTCACTTTCCTAATAAGTAATTGTGGCTTAGAATAAAGATGCACAGGAAAGACCTCTTTCAGAATCTTCATGTTGTATTTATTGCATTTACCTTGTCCCAAAGCAGTTATACATGAAGAGAATTTCATGTTGAAATTCTCGTAAAGGAGTGGGATCTCAGAGCTGTTGAAAACCATGGAACTCTATGATATTCTTTGAGTACTCCTATAGCAGTAGTTTATACTTCACCATCAAAGTCAATATAAAACATTTAAATAGAAACCCTTTGAAGGCAGAGTCCAGTCTACCTCATCTTTGTATTCCGTGCTCCACACAAGGTGCCCAGTGAGTTTCCATGAACATTAAACGGTGATTGATAACACGACTTAGTGTAGCAGCAGTGAAGGCTCCGATTGGCATGTCCATCTCCAGATACCTACACCCTCTACGTCTGACAACCTGAGCGAATCACACCCACATTCAGAGGTCATAAGTTTCTTTAGGAGTCCTGGGTGATTCATGAAAGCACATGTCTATTATTTAGTTAATCTGTTTATTGAGTATTTTCATGTTGGGCAGTATCCCAGGTGCTGAGGATCAAAAGATAAACAAGACACAAAGCTGTTTTGTGTCTTGCAAAAAAAGGGGCATATTTCTTTTACACTAAAAACATGACTCATTTCATAACATTTATGTGTACATTCAACTTGCCAGAAATATATCTATTACTTACAGATCTGTACATCTAGAGTGAAACAAACAAAAAAGTACTCAAAATCTATCACTTACCTATATAGAAAGTACATCTCATCTTTGCAAATGAATTGAGCACACATAAATAGGCAGCTGTAGCAAAGCTGAAATGATAAATACAGCTACTTTTCCAAAAATGATTGAAGTTCCAGATCTATTTTATCACTTGCCAGGCACATAAACTTGTACAAGTCATCTGTAAAAGGGGTGAATGAAATTTGTCCCACGTTACTATAGTCCCAGCATTCAGCCTATAGTAAATACACAATAAATATTTCTTAAGTAAATCACTGAATAAACATGTATCTTATCTATGTTATAAAACGTCTTCTTATTTTCTTAGAATATAAAAAACCCTGGGAGATCATCCTTTGGAACGGAAGGATGAAAGTGTGAAATCACTTTCATTCAACAAATAGTTTTTGAGCACTTAATCAGTTCAGTCACTCAGTCATGTCCGACTGTTTGCGACCCCATGAACTGCAGCATGCCAGGCCTCCCTGTCCATCACCAACTCCCAGAGTCCACCCAAACCCATGTCCATTGAGTCAGTGATGCCATCTAGCCATCTCATCCTCTGTCGTCCTCTTCTCCTCCTGCCCTCAACCTTTCCCAGCAAAAGGGTCTTTTCCAATGAGTCAGCTCTTTGCAGCAGGTGGCCAAAGTATTGGAATTTCAGCTTCAACATCAATCCTTCCAATGAACACACAGGACTGATCTTTAGGATGGACTGATTGGATCTCCTTGCAGTCCAAGGGACTCTCAAGAGTCTTCTCCAACACCACAGTTCAAAAGCATCAATTCTTCGGCACTCAGCTTTCTTTATAGTCCAACTCTCACATCCATACATGACCACTGGAAAAACCATAGCCTTGACTAGATGGACCTTTGTTGACAAAGTAATGTCTCTACTTTTGAATATGCTGTCTAGGTTGGTCATAACTTTCTTTCCAAGGAGTAAGCATCTTTTAATTTCATGGCTGCAATCACCATCTGCAGTGATTTTGGAGCCCCCCAAAAATAAAGTCAGCCACTGTTTCCACTGTTTCTCCATCTATTTGCCATGAAGTGATGGGACCAGATGCCATGATCTTAGTTTTCTGAATGTTGAGCTTTAAGCCAACTTTTTCACTCTCCTCTTTCACTTTCATCAAGAGGCTCTTTAGTTCCTCTTCACTTTCTGCCGTAAGGGTGGTGTCATCTGCATATCTGAGGTTATTGATATTTTTCCCGGCAATCTTGATTCCAGCTTGTGCTTTATCCAGCCCAGTGTTTCTCATGATGTACTCTGCATATAAGTTAAATAAGTAGGGTAACAATATACAGCCTTGATGTACTCCTTTTCCTATTTGGAACCAGTCTGTTGTTTCATGTCCAGTTCTAACTGTTGCTTCCTGACCTACACTTAATATAACACATATAGTACATGCCAGATTCTGTGCTGAGCTCCATGGATCAAGTCTCCTGGTGGAGGAAGGCAAATTATGAGATTATTTCAGAAATGCAAGTAATATCTAGAATATTGTCATTGTCAAAAAGAATACAAATGATATGCAGTCTGGCTCTGAAATTGCATCATTTTTCCTCATGAGTAGCAACTGGTAAGAGTGCCAACTTTGAAAATGATCCTGTTTTCATCTATAGTAATTTTGCTTTTCTCTTTCTTCTAATCCTCTTTGTATTTTCTCTCTATATATATTTTTGGTCAAGCCACATGCATTGAAATAATCCTTTTCAAGGATAACTTTCAAATATGTTTTACAACCAGCAGTTCAGGCAACAACGTCACACAGGTCATGGTGCTGAAGCCCAGGTCTGGGTGTCCCTTGATGTTCTGCATGTTACCTCTTTAGACACAAAGAGATTACGAAGAGATTCTGAGAAAGGTCCTGAGGAGGGGTGGGGCTGCAGTGGCAGATGATGGAAGGATTTGGGCTCAGGATAGTATCTACCTACCCAAGCTATAAGGTAGTATTTCAACACCATAAATGGCACTGCCATGCCAGATGAAAAATAAAGCTTCTGCATAGTTAGTGTCTGGCTATGGCAGAGCTTCATGTAATGCGAAGCTTTAAGAATGTTTGCTCTGCTTCCATATACTCTGCAAAATGAAAACAATCACCATTAGGATCCATATTTCAAAGGAGCCATGCATGGACTTGCATATAAACTCTTGGCTTTTTATTAAAATGACAGCTTCTAGTTTGTGTTATACATAAAGTTGGGTAGAAATCACAGAGTCTTTGCTGTTTCCTATTCTCCCTGGAAATAGTGTTTTAAACTTTCTATGCCAACTTTCCTACTGTTTACACCCATGGACCTAGTCCCGTGGATTTCCCAAAACGGCAAGTAGTACACTCAAAGTACTAAGAAGCTAACATTTCAGTTATGATTATATCCTGTTTATGTGAATTGTTACTTATTTAAAAAGTAGTCTGGGTTGCTTCTGGTTGTTTGGAGTAGGAGGAAGAATGAAGGAAAACAGGAATAACCTTGTTTGCCTTTAGTTCCAAAGGGGAGGCTCGTTTCACTATAAAGAATTGGGTAATACTGGAGGAATCAAGGGGAGGCCCCCTTGGAAGGTGGTGTTCCTGAGACAGAGAAATGAGAACAGCAAGGGCAACGAGGCCTCTCCATGAAGACAGGCAGCCTGGTGGGCAGTGGAGGAAAAGTCCACTGAGCACTCATCCATGAGTGGCCAGGAGGACAAGAAATAATTCTGAGGAAAAATAAGGCAGAAAATGATCTTGACTCACTTGAACTTCTGGTTTTGTTCCATATTAATGGTCATTGTAATCTTGAGTCATTAAGTGCAATGAAAAGATTTTTGAGGTGCTGACAAAATGAAGAAAATGGGAATTGGACCTATTGAAATAAAGTGATTGTTCCTTTCTTTCTCCCTTCTCCCTTCCCTGTTGTTTTCTTCCCTTTCTTCCCACTTCCTCCCATTCTTCTTCCTTTCCTTTTTCCCTCTTCTTCTCCCTTCTCTCTCTTTCCTCTGAGGGAAGGAAAGGGCTGTGTTCAGTTGACTCTCATGAGGCTTAACTCGAAAGTCCATCTGGTTTCTCTAGAAATTAAATCTCATTAGGAGCCAATGTGTCTCTACCACAGATAACTAATCCCTTGAACAGATCCCTTTCCAAAATTGCAAAATTAGAAAGACTTTCCCATTTGTCAGCCCTATTCATGCCTCTCTCCCCAACCCCTACCCAAACACACATGTGAAGATGCTGCTGTTGCTGCTGCTAAGTCGCTTCAGTCGTGTCTGACTCTGTGCGACCCCATAGACGGCAGCCCATCAGGCTCCCCCGTCCCTGGGATTCTCCAGGCAAGAACACTGGAGTGGGTTGCCATTTCCTTCTCCAATGCATGAAAGTGAAAAGTGAAAGTGAAGTTGCTCAGTCATGTCCAACTGGGTTGCCATTTCCTTCTCCAATGCATGAAAGTGAAAAGTGAAAATGAAGTTGCTCAGTCGTGTCCAACTCTTAGCGACCCCACAGACTGCGGCCCACCAGGCTCCTCTGTCCATGGGATTTTCCAGGCAAGAGTGCTGGAGTGGGGTGCCATTGCCTTCTCCGATGTGAAGACGACCTTCAGGTATAAAACTAAGCTAAGAAGAAATCCATAACCTGCTCATTTTTAGAATAGAACAGATCATCAATGCTCTCACCACTGTTTTCATATTTTCTAGTGTAATACCTATCATAAAAGAGGCATTCAGAGGAAAAAAAAATTCTTGAAAAAATTATGACAAACTCATAAATATAGTCTACATACAGAGAGTCTAAATATGGACTTTCTTCAGTGTCATATTTCCATGGAACAGCGTCAGTTTCCTGGTTAGTTTCACAATAAAATTAATTGCCTTTATCAAGTTTTATCATTTTTACAACAGACATCTATTCGATAAGTAGTGAGCAAAGAGTCAGATTCATTCATTTTCTTTTCAGCAAGCATTAATCATGTCAAATACTGTGTGCCAAATACAACTGTAAACAAGATAGAGTCTGCTGGTGTCCTGGAAGAGCTTACCTTCTATTGGATTACTTAAGCAGCTCAGATTGGGAATGGGCCAGACTCTCCAGAGCTAAGTGATTCTCTCCAATGTATTATTCAAAATTTTCATTACTACACATTGTGGATAGTCACTGTCTCTAGCTGAAAACTGCAGAAGTGAAAGTCATGAACACTCAACTTAGACTGCAAGTACATCGAAGCAACTAGCACCTCTAAAGCAGCTAGGAAGCTGGTTTTACCTTCCAGAATCAGTGTCACTTCCTTATACCGGGGAAGTGATATTGCTTTAATGTGCATCTTTTTAGCCCCTAAAAAAATAATTTGGAGCTTAAAACTTACTCTTCCCCACCCCCCCAATAGCAATAATTAAAGAAAACCCTAAAGCTCGGACAACTGACAAATATTCAGTAATATGCATGCTATGACTTATTTTTCCCAGGAGTGAGCATAAATTTGCACTGTTTTTACCACATTCGTAGGTCCAGTTTTCTCTGTTAAACAATGGCTAACATGAGAAAATCCATTCATGGGTGTGGTTCATGGCCTGGAACATGGTCAAGGAGCTACCCCCATGGGACTGGCAATTACTTGTGGTGAGTCTGGAATCACAGTGCAATCTGTTCCTGGGCCCACACTCGGACAGGCCTTGCCCAAGGAATTGTCTGTGTGTGCAACACACGGGAAGGAATTAAGACAGGCTGGAACCTGGGACCTGGAACCCTTTGCTGTAAAGCTTGCACCTGGAGAAACATCTACTCAAACTACAAAATACAAAGAAACTACAAGAGACTAAAAATACTTGTGCCTGTGCAGCTGGGGCAGTTTCTGGACAAAAGATACAAAAAGACCCAAAACTCCAACTGCCAATTCTGAAGAGCCAGTAGCATAAGCAGGGTACTGCACATGCCCTTTGCACTCAGTACCACCCAGTTCAGTTCAGTTCATTTCAGTCGCTCAGTCGTGTCCAACTCTTTGGGACTCCATGAATTGCAGCACCCCTGGCCTCCCTGTCCATCACCATCTCCCGGAGTTCACTCGAATTCACGTCCAGCGAGTCAGTGATGCCATCCAGCCATCTCATCCTCTGTCGTCCCCTTCTCCTACTGCTCCAAATCCCTCCCAACATCAGAGTCTTTTCCAATGAGTCAACTCTTTGCATGAGGTGGCCAAAGTATTGGAGTTTCAGCTTTAGCATCATTCCTTCCAAAGAAATCCCAGGGCTGATCTCCTTCAGAATGGACTGGTTGGATCTCCTTGCAGTCCAAGGGACTCTCAAGAGTCTTCTCCAACACCACAGTTCAAAAGCATTGATTCTTCGGCACTCAGCTTTCTTCACAGTCCAACTCTCACATCCATACATGACTACTGGAAAAACCATAGCCCTGACTAGATGGACCTTTGTTGGCAAAGTAATGTCTCGCTTTTCAATATGCTATCTAGGTTGGTCATAATTTTCCTTCCAAGGAGTAGGCGTCTTTTAATTTCATGGCTGCAGTCACCATCTGTAGTGATTTTAGAGCCCAGAAAAATAAAGTCTGACACTGTTTCCACTGTTTCCCCATCTATTTCCCATGAAGTGATGGGACCAGATGCCATGATCTTCGTTTTCTGAATGTTGAGCTTTAAGCCAACTTTTTCACTCTCCACTTTCACTTTCATCAAGAGGCTTTTTAGTTCCTCTTCAGTTTCTGCCATAAGGGTGGTGTCATCTGCATATCTGAGGTTATCGATATTTCTCCCAGCAATCTTGATTCCAGCTTGTGCTTCTTCCAGCCCAGCGTTTCTCCTGATGTACTCTGTATAGAAGTTAAATAAACAGGGTGACAATATACAGCCTTGACGAACTCCTTTTCCTATTTGGAACAAGTCTGTTGTTCCATGTCCAGTTCTAACTGTTGCTTCCTGACCTGCATACAGGTTTCTCGAGAGGCAGGTCAGGTGGTTTAGTATTCCCATCTCTTTCAGAATTTTCCACAGTTTACTGTGATCCACACAGTCAAAGGCTTTGGCATAGTCAATAAAGCAGAAATAGATGTTTTTCTGGAATTCTCTTGCTTCTTCGATGATCCAGCAGATGTTGGCAATTTGGTCTCTGGTTCCTCTGCCTTTTCTAAAACCAGCTTGAACATCTGGAAGTTCACAGTTCACATATTGCTGAAGCCTGGCTTGGAGAATTTTGAGCATTACTTTACTAGCATGTGAGATGAGTGCAATTGTGAGGTAGTTTGGGCATTCTTTGGCATTGCCTTTCTTTGGGATTGGAATGAAAACTGACCTTTTCCAGTCCTGTGGCCACTGCTGAGTTTTCCAAATTTGCTGGCATATAGAGTGCAGCACTTTCACAGCATCATCTTTCAGGATTTGAAAGAGCTCAACTGGAATTTAATCACCTCCACTAGCTTTGTTTGTAGTGATGCTTTCTAAGGCCCACTTGACTTCACATTCCAGGATGTCTGGCTCTAGGTGAGTGATCACACCATTGTGATTATCTTGGGTGTGAAGATCTTTTTTGTACAGTTCTTCTGTGTATTCTTGCCATCTCTTCTTAATATCTTCTGCTTCTATTAGGTCCATACCATTTCTGTCCTTTATCGAGCCCATCTTTGCATGAAATGTGCCCTTGGTATCTCTGATTTCTTGACGAGATCTCTAGTCTTTCCCATTCTGTTGTTTTCCTCTATTTCTTTGCATTGATCACTGAAGAAGGCTTTCTTATCTCTTCTTGCTATTCTTTGGAACTCTGCATTCAGATGCTTATATCTTTCCTTTTCTCCTTTGCATTTTGCTTCTCTTCTTTTCACAGCTCTTTGAAAGGCCTCCCCAACAGCCATTTTGCTTTTTTGCATTTCTTTTCCATGGGGATGGTCTTGATCCCTGTCTCCTGTACAATACCACTCAAGGGGTAGACAAAAGACCTAAGCTACCCACTCCCACCCAACTCCTGGACATACCTCTACCCTCACCCTGTAAAGGAACCAGCTTGCCCCTCCCTCAGAGAGTGAGCAAGGGAATCTGTTGTGTTTTTTGCTCTCTGGGAGAGAGATTGCCTTGGTTCCTTTACAGGGTGAGGGTAAGGGTGTGTCCAGCTGCAGGGCCTTGCCTGAGTTTCTTGTCTGGCTTCTGGTCAATGTCTATTGATTGTGGAAGGTCAAGAATCCTGGTTGGTATCAGAATGGCTTCAGACCAGATCAAAACAAACAAAAGATTAAAAACCATTATGGTTAGAGTTTCTTATGAAATTATTGAACCAAAAAAGAATATCCAAGATCAAGAAGCTGGGACTGTTGAGGCCAAAAATTTTTAATAAATAAACAATAAGGGGATGAGGGTACAAGGGAAAGTCAGTAATCCAATATCAGAGCTAGGTACCAATCCTGCCAACCAAAAGTGTCCAGGTGTACTGATGCACAGTTAAATGTGCAAATGTCTAAGGATGGGTTTGTGAACATTGAGCATGTTCTAAACTTCTTGTGCCCTGACACAAAATGGCATCACAGATGTATGCAGAAAGAATGGAACCAAAACAGTGTAGCCAGTTTGGATGGATTATTTGACTTTTCTGGGGGGAAATTTGCACTCAGTATCCCATTCTTAATTGCTGAACTTCCAAGTTCCTATCTTCTCCTTTTCCTAGAGTAAGTTATAACCATTGTAATCATGAAGAAGTCTCTTAATCCATTTTTGTCCCTTTTTTTGAGCTCTGAATATCGTTTGAAATGGTGGTAAAAGGACAGAATAATCTAAATAAGTGTGACTATCTGGAGGTCAATAGTGCTCTCAATCACTCAGATGCTTAAATAAATCTAGATTTTATTTTCCAGGCCAAGAACATATCAAGATGATTTAGTGTATTTTCCCTCTGTGTGTGTGGAATCATGTGTCAATGTCAAATTGTCATGTCAATGTCAAATCAAACATTGAGCACATTAATCAAATTTTTTTTAAAGAAATGGAAAATAATAGATCCCTCTTCATCAAGATTCCCAAGACATCTAACCCCTAGGAATAATTTTAAATTTAACGTAATATACAAATTCCCAAGGAAAAATCTCCTCCAAATGAATTTGTTCAAAACATGTCTTCTGACATTTCATCCATTTAGAGAGGCTTATGAGGAAGTGGGAGTTGGTGATGGACAGGGAGGCCTGGCGTGCTGCGATTCATGGGGTCGCAAAGAGTTGGACACGACTGAGCGACTGAACTGAAGTGAACTGAACTGATGAGGAAGCTTGATTGAGCAAGCTTTAGATAGATAAGGCATCTTCATTCTCTGATAAAGACCCAAATCAACAAGCCACCAAATAAATAAAAAGGAAGATAAAGCTGTGTTAGATGAATCAGCAGCCCCTAGTCTTACACTTGAATGTGCCTTAAGACTTCAGTTGAAAACATCATTGTAAATGTTTCCTGGCTGCTTCAGTTACAATCCAATTGGGTTTCTCCCATGACTTTGTTACAGCACATGTCATTTTGTTATATAGCTATTTGCACATGTGGCAGAAATTTATTCCAAAGTACTAATAGCTGTATTCTCCACTTCCTACAGCTCCTCTCCCTCAAAGTCTAAGGTTGGCCTGGCCCTTTCCTTGTTCAAGAAACCACTGGAGGTTCATCCGATGCCTGAGGGGAAGATTTCAGGGCAAAACCACAAAAGAACCATCTCTGGGTTATGAATTTAAAAACTGAGAGGATGGGCTAAAACTGAAAGATTTGGAAGATAGATGAATTACTTTCTCCTTCCTATTATCTACCAGGCCAAGAAAATACTCTGTGGACCTGGGAAAGAGGAGAAGAAAGATATGCCAGGAAATGAGAATAAAGGAATAAGCAGAGAAGAGTGAAGTCAACATGAAGATATGATCCACCTTCATATGGGGAGAAAAAACACTGGCAGAGGGACTAGAAATCACGAGTAAAGTGGTGTTGTGTGAGTCAAGGAGTGGAAGGAAAAGGAGACTGTGATCAGAGAATGGTTCACTCATTTTTCTGCCGTAGAACATTCCCAATAGGTGTAAAGAGCAGGTATGGCCACAGGTGCATAGAGGAAAATGAAAACAAAGGCCACTGCATAGAGAATATCAAGGAATACTGACATGAGGGGACGACCTGAGTAATTGCACTACCATCTTATTTACACAGCAAAAGGGTCTCCATCCTGCCTGTGAGTGGGATGCCAGCTCTCCACTGATGGCACAGCAGGGCAGAAAGGATTTGCCTCATTGAAACAGACACTGTCCTCCCCATAAAACAATACAGTGGTGCAATGTAAAGAAAGTAGAGTGGGACGCGACAGTGAGTGAATCTTCTAGCCTCATGAGGAAAGTTAATGATGCAATCAGGGAAGGGTAGAGCAGCTGTGCTGGAAGACAGCTGAGGGCGGAGAAGTGAGTCATGGTAACTCTTCAGGAAAGGCCACCAGGCTCTCACCACCTGCCCTCAGCCAGGGCTGGCCGAAGTTCTAAAAGTGTCCAAGGAGGCGACCCAGTTCCAAAGACCATATCACTTGTGGCAAACTGCAGCCTCTCTCCCTAAGTGTTTCTGGAAGCGTGGGAACAAACATCATCTCTGGCCTCCGGAAGAACGTGCTACGGCTGAATTGCTTTCAGTCTTGGAAGTTGCTGGCGTCAGAGACTCTTATTTTCTCCAGTCATTAGAGTGCATTCAAATCAAGGCACTCCTTTTTCCTCAGCTTTTCGTTTCCTCAAACGTAGGCGATCAAACCTCTCCCACACATCTGTCTCCGCTCAACTGAGCCAGGCCGCCTCGGGAGGCGGATGCTGGCAGCTCCCGTTTGTTAGCATCAATGCTCATCAGCAAAATTCCTTTTGTCGCACACTGTAACTTATTCACATGTCCCAGGGATTGGGGCATGACATCTTGGGGTGGGGCAGGCATTATTTTGTCTAGCACACTCAGCTTCCTTTATCTGTAAAGTGAGAGTAATAATACTACCTACCTTGCAGAATTAATACACACACATTGCTTTGGACAGTGTTTGACACTCATAAGTTACAGCTTATTGTTGGCAGAGTCGTACCCAGGTGAGATCCAGGAGGAGAGAGAAGATGGGGGAAAGGACTGTGTTTTACAGCTCTGGGCAAAGAAAATGCTGCGAAGCTCAGAGCTAGGTCAATCTGAATTTGAATCCTTGTTTCATCCCTGATAGCTTCATCACCTTAGAAAATGAACATTTTTTGAGCCTCAATTTCTTCATCTGGAAAAAGGAGACAGTAATATTCAGCTTGCTACTGCTAAGTCACCTCAGTCGTGTCCGACTCTGTGTGACCCCATAGATGGCAGCCACCAGGCTCCCCATCCCTGGGATTCTCCAGGCAAGAACACTGGAGTTTATAACTTCCCTGGTAGCTTAGATGGTAAAGAATTTGCCTGTAATACAGGAGATGCATGTTCGATCCCTGGGTCAGGAAGATACCCTGGAGAAGGGAATGGCTGCCCACTCCAGAATTCTTGCCTGGAGAATTTCATGCACACAGGAGTCTAGCGAGCTACAGTCCATGGGGTTGCAAAGAGTCAGACACGACTGAGAGACTAACACTGGACACAGTCTATGGCAGGACTGCATGTATAAAATGCCTGGTAAATGACAGTACATGATCAGGTAATAAGTCCACTTGTCCCCCCCGCCCCTTATTTTTTTTCTTATACTTACATAAGTGCCATGTCCTGGGGTCTGTGACAGTGCGGAACATAACGTGTCATCTTATATTCTACTATGAAGTCACTAAGATTATAATAGAGTCATGATTTTTTTCCTGCAAGTTGACTTTTAATCTTTCATTCTTTCCCAATGAGTTCTACTTCCTTGTATTATTTTGGTTTCCGTCTCCATTCATTAGATAATATTTACCATGGAAAGGCAAATTCTTGGGAATACTAGATTCTGGAACCCCTAATAAGAATGCTAGATATTAGCATGGTCAAACTCATACAGTGTGCACCCCAGGGTTTTTGAATCATTCACTGTTTTTGAAATTACCCTTCACATGTGTAAAGTAACTCAATACAAATGCAGATAGACATAAGACTGGTTCCTGGAAAGATCATGTAATCTTGGTCCTTGAGAAATCCAAGCATGATATACCCAAAGATATTTAATTATGATTGATTATCTTCCACATATTCCTCATGTATGTATTAACAATCTAGTAGGACAGTAATTCTCAAATTTTGCTACCCATTGGAATCACTTGGGAGTCTTTAAAAAATACAGGTTTTTCTTTGCCACTTTCAAAGAGTGCAACTTAATTAATACAGGATTTGACCTGAGCACAGTGTTTTTCCCAGATGATTTTAATGTTCAGCAAAGTTTGGAAACTGCTGTCTGAAGCTAGTACCTACCCAGGAGTCATTACACAAAAGACATGTGTTTATATGTTATTCAGCTTGAGTTTCACCAATTCATTCAATAAATATTTGTATACAGAGAGATACTGCATTGTTAAAATGTATTATTTTTAGTAGTACTAATTCATCGGACGTGACCGAAGCGACTTAGCATGCAATTCATCTGTATTTTCTTTCATAATTAGTAAGAGCGCCCCCACTCAAGGTGGAGCATAGAATTTGTTAAGTCAAATGAACAAATTTTTTGGTAAAAGGTAAATATTACAAACTATACGACAGAATAGCCTGTATCTCTTTTGTTTTTCTCTCTTAGGACACTCTGCTTTTAGCCACATACCAAAGTACAAAAGCAAGCCAAGTGGAGGGCTATCTGCATGTGTGTGTGTGTTCACACATGTATATGTGTATATATTTCTGTCCAGGGACAGCCAGGCTTACCTGGGGCTTGTAAAAGACACAATGACACAATTCTGTGTCACATTCACCTCATCTGCTACTAACCTCAATCCCCTTTTACCTTTCATGTCTCTCTCCTCATCCCTGCTCTTTGTGGAAATAGCAGAGCATCCATCACACTGCGGGTTATGGAATAAGTGCCCACATTTTTAAGATTTATTTATTTGACTGGGCGTGGTGGCAGAATACAGTTGGAAGACATTTAATATGGAGCCAAAAGGACCCACTAATATAAATATTTGCCTTTAGCATTAGCTAAAGGGTTAGCATTAGCTAACCTGGCTACTTAGGGGAATCATTGGAAGAACTTAAAAAAACAAAACACTAATGCCAATGCCAGGGTCCCATCTAAACAAATAGATTCTGTTTCCATCGTTTCGAGTGGAGTCCAAATTTAGGGCATTCATATTTTGCTGTATTCTTCTTCTCCTTTCCTCCCTTCCTCCTCCTCCTCTTTCTCCTCTCCTCACTTCTTCCTCAAAGCTCCTTAGGTAACAGTAATATAGAACTTGATATCAGAGCTGGAAGGAAAAAGTAATATATTCCTAGGCAATGACGGTCAAGGAAGGAAACATTACCACCAATATGTGAATGCAATAACCTGCACAGATACAGCATAAAACAAATGCAAGCACATTCATTAGATTAATCATATGAGGTCATTGCTTCTGTATATGATCTGTTTAAATTAAGGGTTATTGGGTCAGCATCTACTATGCACCTGGGTGACGCAACAAAGGTCCGTCTAGTCAAGGCGATGGTTTTTCCAGTGGTCATGGATGGATGTGAGAGTTGGACTATGAAGAGGGCTGAGGGCTGAAGAATTGGTGCTTTTGAACTGTGGTGTTGGAGAAGACGCTTGAGAGTCCCTTGGAGATGGGACTCTCCATCTGGATATGCAACCAGTCCATCCTAAGGGAAATCAGTCCTGGGTGTTCATTGGAAGGACTGATGTTAAAGCTGAAACTCCAGTATTTTGGCCACCTGATGCAAAGAGCTGACTCATTTGAAAAGACCCTGATGTTGGTAAAGATTGAAGGCAGGAGGAGAAGGGGACGACAGAGGATGAGATGGTTAGATGGCATCACTGACTCAATGGACATGAGCTTGGGTAAACTCCAGGAGTTGGTGATGGACAGGGAGGCCTGGTGTGCTGTGGTTCATGGGGTCGCAAAGAGTCAGACTTGACTGAGCGATTGAACTGAACTGAACTGAACTGATGCTACCTGGGTCTTTGCTAATGTCTCCAATCTAGCAGTCTACTCAGTCAATTGTAATTCTTTCCCAACACATCTGCTATTCCCATGATGGGGAATTTTTGATCCATAC
This sequence comes from Bos taurus, assembly GCF_002263795.3. Taxonomy (NCBI): domain Eukaryota; kingdom Metazoa; phylum Chordata; class Mammalia; order Artiodactyla; family Bovidae; genus Bos; species Bos taurus. The sequence continues at coordinate 10,784,117 of NC_037353.1, forward strand.
ATCCCCAGCTCTTTTTGTGTGCTCTCAGGGGTTGACCAATAGAGTCTCACATGTAGTTGGTGCTCATTGACTCTTTATGGGTTGACTGTAGAAGTGAGCAATTAAATTAAATGCTGAGAGTCATGAAATATGCAGGAAAAGACACAGTCTAGCTCCCACATTCATGGAATTCATAATATCATGTGAGAGTCACATGAAAAATATATTCATGGCTTCCCAGGTGGTCTCCAGTGTGGGAGACTTAAGAATCATGGGTCCAATCCCTGGACTGGGAAGATTCCCCAGAGGAGGGCTTGGAAACTCATTCCAGTACTCTTGCTGGAGAATCCCATGTATAGAGGAGCCTGACAGGTTACAGTCAACAGGGTCACAAAGTGTTGGACAGGATTGAAGTGATTTTCTTGTTGTTCAGTCACTCAGTCATGTCCAACTCTTTGCGACCCCATGGACTGTGGCATACCAGGCTTCCTTGTCCTTCACCGTCTCCCAGAGTTTGCTCAAACTCATGTTCATTGAGTCGGTGATACCATCCAACCATCTTGTCCTCTGTCATCCCCTTTTCCTCCTACTTTCAATCTTTCCCATCATCAGGGTTTTTTCCAATGAGTCAGCTCTTCTCACCAGGTGGCAAAAGTATTGTAGCTTCAGCTTCAGCATCAGTCCTTCCAATGAATATTCACAATTGGTTTCCTTTAGGATGGACTGGTTTGATCTCCTTTCTTTCCAAGGGACTTGCAAGAGTCTTCTCCAAGACTCTGAGCCAGAGAACGCTCAGAAGGTGCAAACAAAACTCTCTGTGCTCCAAGACCCAGGAAAAGGAGCAGTGATCTCCACAAGAGACTGAGGCAGACCTACCTTTGAGTGTTTGAGTGTCTCCTGGGGAAAGACAGGTCAGCAGTGGCCTGCCACAGGGACTGGGGCTCTGGCAACAGTAGTCCTGGGAGGCACAGCAGAAGTCCTCTTAGAGCAGGTCACCATTAACCCCACCTTAGAGCCGTCAAGCAGGTGACCCACAAACTGGATAATAATTATACCAAAGAAGTTCTAGCACTGTTGTGAAGGTTCTAGTGCCCACAACAGATTTCCCAACCTGTGGATCCAGCAACAGGACTAAGAACCCCCAGGGAATTTGACTTTGAAGGTCAACAGGGTTTGATTACAGAACTTACACAAGACTGAGGAAACAGAGACTGTTGGCGGGCACAAACAAAATCTTTTTTGCACCAGGACCCAGGAGAAAGGAGCAGTGACCCCACAAGAGACTGAGCCAGACTTGCCTGTGAGGGTTCGGGAGTCTCCAATAGAGGCGAGGTTGACAGTGGCCTGCCACAGGGTCAGGGACACGGAGTGCAGCAGTCCTGGGAGGTGTGGCATGCTGGCATAAGTCCTTTTGCAGGTCGCCATTACCACCATTACCCCTACCATAGTTTGGCCTCAGGTCAAACTACAGGGAGGGAACAAAGCCCCACTCATCAGCAGAAAATTAAAGATTTACTAAGCATGGCCTTACCCACCAGGGCAAGATCCAGTTTCCCCCACAGCCATCCCTCCCGTTAGGAAGCTTCCACAAGTCTCTTATCCTCATCCATCAGAGGGCAGACAGAATGAAAACCACAATCAAAAAAAAAACCTAACCAAACTGATTACATGGATCACAGCCTTGTCTAACTCAATGAAAACATGAGCCAAGCCATGTAGGGCCACCCAAGATGGACGGGGGTCATGGTGGAGAGTTCTGATAAAATGTGGTCCACTGGAGAAGGGAATGACAAACCACTTCCTCATTCTTGCTTTGAGAACCCTGTGAATAGTATGAAGCAATTTAGCATGCAAAATTAAAAAGTAACATGGGACATCCTCCCCGCCAAAAATTTGTTAAAGCAATTGAGGGGCAAGGTCTCTGGTCAAGAAGGGGAAAAATAATATGTATCATCATGGCTGATTTTCATTGTTATAGAGCAGAATCCATCACAACATTATAAAGCAATTTTCCTCCAATTAAAAAAATAAATGTAAAAAAAAAAAAAAAAAAGAAGGGGAAAAATAATCATGGGACTAAGGAGTTAAGGAGGAAGGCTTTGAGAAGGAAATGAAACTTGAACTCAGTATGGAAGCTGTGGCAGAATTTGAAGGATTAGAATAGTAGCAGGCGTTGTGTAAAGTGAGAATTACAATGTGGAAATGATAGCAATGGATGCGCAGCGTAACATCTGAGTAAGGATCTTGTTGTCTATCCAACTGATAAGAGCAACATAGATTAAAAAAAAAATAAACCATGTGACAATAAACTTTGATGAGTGGGATTGTTCACCACTGCATTCTTAGTTCCTAGAAATGTGTGGTCTATAGTAGGCTCCTAATAAATATTTGTTGAATAAATGACTGTTTAAACAACTAAATGAAAAATGAAGGAAGGCATGAAGAATCAGTATTCATCAGGCATTTATTTATTGCTCAAATTTATTAAGTACCTACTGCATGCCTGGTTATATCCTAGAAATTAGAGACACAAAGATAAATATAATTGTATTCTCTATTGTCACATTCAGTGATTTACGTAAGAATCACCTAAGGAGTTTAGTAAAAATGAGGATTCTTGGGATTTACTCCCTAGATACCTCAGAGATTCTGACTGAAAATGCTGTGGGTGGGGTTTAGGAATATACATTTTCATAATTTTTCTTCCCCTGGATACTGAGTACTCTGAGGATTATACTTGGAGAAATTCTTGCGTAGGAGAAAAGATCTAACATGCACCTCACCAAAGAAATCTCCCAATAACTGTGAATATCAGGTAAAGGGTGCTATAATAGAGACTCTCTCAGGGAATGACGGTGGTAGTATTACTGAACTGAGTCCTGAGTATTGAGTCGGCTTCTAGAGAGTCAGCATGAAAAGAAAGAAGCAACAGCAGGGAGGTGTGAAAAAAACAGAACATTCAGGAAACAGCAATTGGCTTGGTACAAAGATTTGATGTATCTTGGGATGTACCAATTTCTCTCAATAATGTATTTTGGCTGCTTGGCCTAGCATTGTTAGGAGAGAAAGAACAAGCAGTGCTTAAATCAGATGAACCAGTTAAAAACCTGGGAGGATTATGAAACAGAGAGACCACCACATGACTGTGATCATGCTTCTACAGGTCTAGCTCTAGCTCACTGCTTGATGTAAGTTCACAGATTAGTACGATTCATGGAATGCTTACTTCTCTAATTATAGGACCTTTGGTTCTCCAGTGTTGGAAAAACTGAGCTCGAAAAAGCAGAACAAAACACTTTCTTGGTACTGACTTCCTCTGTACCAAGAATGTTCTGTTTAATCAAGAAAATGTGACCTTTCACTTTACTTATCAAGAAAGGAACACATTTCCAACTAAGTACAGATCATTCAGACACACTTCTTAAAAGAGGAGTTTGGGCTGTTTATAAAAGGCAGTTGAACACATCCTTTGGTCTATCCATGTAAATCTGTAGGCTAATCTATAATTATACTGTCTGGAAAGAATATAGAACATGATTTCAACATCTAGTTGTTTTTTCTCATATTGATGCTCCTGATTCTCTTTTTGAAACATCAAACCTGTGGGAAGAGAATTTTGAGTTATCCCAGAAGAGAGAAGCAAGCTGACAGAAAACTGCAATTCAGCTTGAGTCTATTGCGTATTAGTGTAATACAAGACTCATCCTCCTGTGCAATTTAGATGCTTCAGCTCAGGCAGGCTTGGTGATTCCTCAAACATGAGACATGCTTGAGAAAAAGACTGTCAATCATAAATTGGGGAGATGCTAGGGACAAAGCTCCCAGGCTACCTATCTCTGAAAATAATTAATTTAAAACACAGCCATCATCTTATGGGACTTCTACAACTGCAGAACGTTGGGAGGGGCTGTTTTCTTAGCCCAGTGGCTTGGATGTGGGGACACTGTCTCCTCGGCTTCCTGGAGCGGATCATCGCCTTTTTAACCTAGCCACGCACATGCTGGCAGCATCAGTGCATGTTAGTAAGGGCCTTCAGAGGCTGGGGGATGGGAAGTTGTTATTTCATCAATCACAGTAGAAGAGGTTCCCAAGTGACCAAAAGGTAGGTTTTTTTCTTTTTTCTTTTTTCAAGTTGAATTTCTTCTGCCACATTTAACGGAGGCTCCACCCCAGGTCACTGACCTCCTATCTGAAAGAAGCATCATTTAGGGGTTGCCCTCCCTACCTCAGCTGCTCCCTCCAAGCTTTATCTCTCATGGGGGTACAGTTACTCCAGTCCCCTGCAGCATCTCATGGCTATTTTTTGAGTGACAAAATGGTTTCTTTCACATATACAACCTGCCACAAGATGCTATTCCTTTTAACAATCAGAACAGTTGACTGTTTCTACCTCATTGAATGCTCTTTTTTTTTTTTTTTCCTTTTGAACTGTCTTCTGTTTCCACACCAAACATACTGGGTTTCATTGTGCTAGACAGTGGAAGCGAGAAGTGTTAGTCACTCAGTCATGTCCAATACTTTGTGAACCCATGGACTGGACTCAAGCCCGCCAGGCGCCTCTGTCCATGGGCTTCTCCAGGCAAGAATACTGGAGTGGGTTGCCATATCCTTCTTCAGGGGGTTTTCCCAACCCTGGGATTGAATGGGTCTCCCTGACTGCAGGCAGATTCTTTACTGTCTGAGCCATAGGTGCACTTTTCCTTCTTATCCCTTTGAATTTAGAAGCAAATTAAAAAGCCTAAGTTCTGACTTATTTTGGTGCCTGTGACCAAAAATAGGGGATTCACCTCCCATCACTAGGACCCTATTTGTGGATGCTCGAACTTGAAGAGCTGAGTCACACTTAAGAAGCTTCAGTCCATTGGATTGATATAGGCATCTCTGAACGTGACTTCTTTCTTGGGTCTTGTTCTCTAGCATTGCTTCATTTACCCTCTTCTCTTCCTCCTGAATTATTTTATGTATAATCAAATCAATGGGAACTTGAAAGGAGAAGACATTTGATCCTTTCAACCCCAATTGGGTCTGATTTCCCAAATCGCACCTCATAGCATTTTGTGGTATGTTTCTTGGCAAAAGTCTAAGCAATTACGTAAGGCTTTCCCATTCCTATATGTGTGTGGTCACCATACAAATCCTGTAACTATGTATATCACCAGTCACCAACAACCTTTGCAGTACTACCAGGGTTTGTCCCCAAATGGCAGTTATTTAAACTTTCCTGATGACATAATTCTTAAGGCTGGCCCTGAAAAGTCATGGAGTAATTGACAGCCTTTGTTTCTTGATCTACAAGGCCAGGTACCCTATGGCAGATGTTCTTTGTACATTGATCCCCATGAAGGATCCCTGCAGACAGTTTCCATTCAGGGCAATGGTTTCCTGCAGCTTTTTACCTAAGAGCATCTGTTCACCTTATATTTAGCCTATGCATAGAACAGCAAGAAATGTCAAATAGTAAGGTGTCAGGAAGGAACTTTGCCTGTTGAGGACGACAAGATTTCTTGTCCCTCTTGGGACAATTCTGAAGCGTGTTCTGCACAGTTTTTCAGAGACTGCCCAGTGGGATCGAATCCCAGTGAAGCTCAGCCACCATCGGATGATGAACTTACCCTTCATTGGCTCTGGCCTGTCTCCTTTCCTCCTGCTGTTGGCATGCTTTCTGGGATCACCTTCAAAATAAATTTACAGTGAAAACCTTGTCTCTGGGTTTTCTCTAAACAGTACCCAAATGAATACAGATCCCAGGCAAGTATGGGACCTGTTCTAACCACAACCCAACTCATTCTCCTTAGAATCAGGAAGTATAATGCACAATGAGCTATGGTTTCTTGCAGCATATTGTCTTGACTAGGGTTTCCAATGAAGAATTGATAGCACCTCCCATACTAATGTTTCACGCTATCACCAGGGATTCCTATGTTGGCAGGTAAAACAAAAAGACCATGAACCAAACGACTGCATCTGCCTTCCCCCAAGAAAGGCTCCAGGTCTTTAATAAAAGGTTTGTACACAAAGGCAGGATGAACGCCAACTTCTGGCCTTTTCTTGCAAGAGTTTCTTAGACATTTTTATTACACCCATACAAGGTTATTTATTCCTTATTCTTCATCAGGAGCATCAGCTCTTGAATGATCTTTCTCCCAGGGGTTGTACAGAATATTTTGCACAGCTTCTGCCCAGCACTAATGTAGTGTTTGGGGAAAACACCCAGGGAAGAAAATCCCACCTGTGGTCCTTCAGGTCCTTAATCGCAGATGCTTATGAGCTTTGGATAGCAGACCTCCTGGAGGTGGTTGCCCTTCCCACCCGACATGAGGTGCTCAGCCAACGCACTGCAGTTTTCTGAAGAGAGCAGCAGTCAAAGCTCAGGCCTCACCCCTCAAAACCAAGCCAACCATGCTTATACTCACACCTGCATCCCTAACCCAGATACCTCCTTCTGGTGTCTCAGCTTAGGTACTTCCTAGGTGTCTTCTTTATCCAGAGTCTTGGCTAAGTCACTTTTCTCCACTCTGATTCAGTGCTTTCTCTACTCCTAGCCTGTTCCCCTTCTCCTACCCCTGACCACCAGATTCATAAAGAGAAGGACCCCTTATTTATTTATGGGGTCTCCTTCTACAGTGAGACCACTCTTCCCATTTGTACTGCATGTCACGTCTGATCCTGGCTGGGTGCTGTTCCATGGGAAAAGTTGGAACACTGGGAAGCCAGTGCTTCTTTTTCAGGGCCTCTTGCTTGTGCAGTCACAGTAAGTGATTAAAGGCTTGATTGTCACTTTCAGTTTGGCTCATTGCCCTAGGTGACCACTTTATCAGCTAGAAGCTCAACAACAATCTGCTGACCATCATGGCCCATGTTGGACACTCGGTTCACAGTGACCCGAGTTGAACACTTCGCTGTCACAATAAAGGCATACACTTGGCTGGATTCCGGGGCAGGAAATGTCACCACAGACATGGCAAGGAAAGGCTCCTCTGTTTAAGTCTCAGAGTCATGATTCCAAAAGATAACCCCTAGGTCTTCTGAGACCTCCTTAGCCTTTGGTGTTTGGTTTGTTTTTTTTTTTTCAAACTTGACTCCAATCCCCAATGTCTTAGTCTGGGTTTTTCCAGCACCCTCCTAATGTTGTCTATAAATTCTTGATCTTACTTCCTCGTGGCCCTTTTTCTCCTATGCTGACATGAGGCAAATGCACTTTTGATCTAGACGCAAATTTCTTTTTGCCAAAATCTGCCAGAAATGCAGTCTCACCAAGCATACTGTGACTTCCGGCTTCATTAATATTTTGCAGGGTCACATTTCTCTAGGGTAAAAATTCCACTATGCACAACCCAGGGCTTCCCTGGTAGCTCAGCTGGTAATGAATCCGTCTGCAATGCAGGAGACCCCAGTTCCATTCCTGGGTCAAGAAGATCCCCTGGAGAAGGGACAGGCTAAGCACTCCGGTATTCTTGTGTTTCTCTTATGGTTCACATGGTAAAGAGTCCACCTGCAACGTGGGAGACCTGGGTTCAATCCCTGGGTTGGGAAGATCCCCTGGAGGAGGACATGGCAACCCACTCTAGTAGTCTTGCCTGGAGAATCCCCATGGACAGAGGAGCCTGGTGGGCTACAGTCCATTGGGTTGCAAAGAGTCAGGCATGACTGAGTGACTAAGCACAAGCACAACTGTGGGATGTTTTCCAGCTGCCCACTCCAGGGAGTTGTCTCCTGGGAGCAGCTGTGACTGGGCAACGTGTAGTTTCCAGCTCTCCTAGGAATTCTGTGGGGGTAAAAATGACTTTTTCAAATACCATGAGGGTGATTCTCACTTCCTTCCACCTCCAGTTTCCCCTCATACCACAGATTGTTCTATTTCTCTTCCTTTAAACTCCTTGAACTATTGCTCCCATATCAGAGTCAGCATGAACTTCTCCCTCTTCACATTTCCCGGATCTGAGAGGAAGGAACTAAAGAGGCAAACACTGAAGTGGGTAAGTTAGACAAGGCTATGGCAGAATCTTGGAATGCTTGCAAGCGAAGGATCTGTGTCCTCGTACAACTATAAATGTAGCAAATGAGTCCACACTCCTTATCTATAAAGTAAGTATAAAGAAGGCATGATTTTCTCATTTTACAGACAAAAACATGGGTTTAGAGAGAGGTGATACAAATTTCCCATTATCAAACACATTGGAAGTTGTGGAGTTGAGATTTAAACTCCTGTTGTGGTCTTCACACCAATGCAACTTTTCCAGTTAATTGATTTATTTGCTCATCATTTTGATGAAGAGTTGTATTGGTGTCGAGACCAATACAGGAGTTTAAATCTCAACTCCACAATTTCCAAGGGGTTTGATAATGGGAAATTTAAATCACCTCTACTTACTTTATAGATCAGTTCAGTTCAGTTGCTCACTGGTGTCCAACCCTTTGTGACCCCATGGACTGCAGCACGCCAGGCTTCCCTGTCAATCACCAACTCCTGGAGCCTACCCAAACTCATGTCCACTGAATTGGTGATGCCATCCAACCAACTCATTCTCTGTCGTCCCCTTCTCCTCCCGCCTTCAATCTTTCCCATCATCAGGGTCTTTTCCAAGGAGTCAGTTCTTCACATCAGGTGGCCAAAGTATTAGAGTTTCAGCTTCAACATCAGCCCTTCCAATGAATATTCAGGACTGATCTCCTTTAGGATGAACTGGTTGGATCTCTTTGCAGTCCAAGGCACTCTCAAGAGTCTTCTCCAACACCACAGTTCAAAAGCATCAGTTTTTCAGCTCTCAGCTTTCTTTATAGACCAATCGTCACATCCATACATGACTACTGGAAAAACCATAGCTTTGACTAGATGGACCTTTGCTGGCAAAGTAATGTCTCTGCTTTTTAATACTCTGTCTAGGTTGGTCATGGCTGCAGTCACCATTTGCAGTGATTTTGGAACCCAAGAAAATAAAGTCTCTCACTGTTTCCATTGTTTCCCCATCTATTTGTCATGAAGTGGTGGGACTGGATGCCATGATCTTCATTTTTTGAATGTTGAGTTTTAAGCCAACTTTTTCACTCTCCTCTTTCACTTTCATCAGGAGTCTCTTTAGTTCTTCTTTGCTTTCTGCCATAAAGGTGGTGTTATCTGCATATCTGAGGTTATTGATATAACTTTACTTTACAGATAAGGTGAGTAAAATGTTTAGCATCTGTGCCTAGGACACAGTGAGCACTTTATTGTATTTTTCCTTATCCCTAGAAAAATATTAAATTTTTAGCTGGAAATGCTTATTTCATGTTCCTGGCTCCCAGTCATATAGTCCATAAGAAACATTTCCTTGAAGGTTCCTAACAGATCAAGTGAACCCATCCTGCTTTTCTGCTCAATTGTGTGGAACACAAAATCACATGCAGCTCCTTCTTTTACACCTGAAAATGTTTCTGAAGAGATAGTCCATTGTGGAGTGTGAGCAGATAGTTGAAGATGAAGTTTGCATTGATTTTAAAACCGCTATGCCTGCAGGTGATTGATTTTTTTATTGAGCTCTTTTTGTTTGTTTGTTATTTTATTTTAAAGCTTCAGGACGCTCTGACTTGTTTTAGCTAATTACAGATATGTAGGGTCATTAACTTGAAAAGCTATAGCTTTTCAGCATCAGATTTCCTTGAAATTCACTTTTATTCAAAAGATTCAAAAACAAGAAATCACAAAAGACCATGTTTCCTTCATCTCAAAAAAAAAATACAAAAGAAACTTAAGAACACATGTTGATAGTTCTCATAAAAACAAAGTGTGCAAAATCATACATCAAGCATTTCATGGTCAGTCTCCATTTTAGAGAAAATACTTATAAAGAAAAAAAAATACTTGTAAAGAGGCATAAATGTACTATGCACAAAAAATTGATTATACTATTATGCATATTTTATTATGGGAAATTTCAAATATTAAAGTGGACAGAATAGGATAATGAATCCCCCATACCTCAGCTATTATCAACTAATGGCCAATCTTAATTTCTCTCTAGTCCCACCTATTTTATTGAACTCTTTTTAAAATGTGGTTTTGTGGAAGAACCAAAGCAGATTACAGTTTCAACAGAGAGTGAGTAAATGAAATAGTTCCTGGCTTCTTATTTGGTACTGAAGTTGAAGGCAATTCATTGCCACTGAATCATAAGGCAAATGGTCCTCTTGAGTGGGGTCTCATTTTTTTATAGTCAGTTTCCACAATCTGGGGCTTCCCTTGTGGCTCAGCTGGTAAAGAATCCTCCTGCAATGCAGGAGACTTGGGTTCAATCCCTGGGTTGGGAATATCCCCTAGAGAAAGGAAAGGCTTCCACTCCAGTATTCTGGCCTGGAGAATTCCATGGACTATACAGTCCATGGAGTCACAAAGAGTCAGACATGACTGAGCAACTCTCACACTTCCACATTCTGAGCAAAATGAAGGGGAAATTAAAACTGCAAACAACTCTTGCTATAATTTTTAATGCATTTGATCAGAACTTTAATTTTCTTCCTACCTTTACTAAATCATTTCCTCAATGTACTTCTCTAGGTTGCATTTGTTGACTTAATGAAAAAGAGGATTTCAGGAGTAGTGAAGTGATCACTTAGGAAAAGCAGACCTAGTGAATTTAACAAGGAGAAGGCAATAGCAACCCACTCCAGTACTCTTGCCTGGAAAATCCCATGGACAAAGGAGCCTGGTAGGCTGCAGTCCATGGGGTCGCAAAGGTCGGACACGACTGAGCGACTTCACTTTCACTTTTCACTTTCACGCATTGGAGAAGAAAATGGCAACCCACTTCAGTGTTCTTGCCTGGAGAATCCCAGGGATGGGGAAGCCTGCTGGGCTGCCGTCTATGGGGTCACACAGAGTCGGACACGACTGAAGCAACTTAGCAGCAGCAGTGAATTTAACAACTGCAGGACATCCTGAAATTTTCATAAAACATTGTATTAATGTACATCTTCAAAAATATTATACAAATGGCAATACTCTGACATAACAGAGAAACAAATGGAGATAGATAACTTATACACTGATATTGTATAAAATATATCATTATTTAGAAATTTTTCTCCACTATAACAACAACAGCCTCAGACATGAATATAGAATTTGCTAATTTATCTCTTAAAACTACTCAATGTTTGTAGTCCTGAAAACTATACAGTGTTATACTAAGAGTAATGAATACAGGTTAAGAAAGGAGAACTGGCCAGAAGAACTCAGACAGTGAAAGTCAAGATTGAAACATGGAAATAAAAATATCATTACAGAACAAAGCAAGACGTGAAATTCCAGACAGATTTTTAACTAGAGTCTAAGCTGAGTAAATCTAAAGATTTTCTCAATTTATGCTATGAAAATAACAGCACCCAAAGATGTTCTACCTTTTCATCATAAGCATTATCAATTCATTGTTAACTCACCATTTGGAAAATATTGCACAAAGCCTCTTAGGCACATTATTTTAAATGAAGGAACGGTACATTCCTTTTCCGTCCAAAGTGTGAATTCCCATACTGGAAAGAATTAGTAACCAAGGTCATTAAAATATTGAAAAAAGAAACGAGACATGCCTCAGGAATTATGCACGCCAACTTCCTTGGCAGCTAGCCTGGGTATAACTCATAGTCACTTTCATAGGCCCTGGAACAACTAACCTGGTCTTTTGTTTTGATGACATCTTATTATGTGGAATATCCTTCTGTTCTCCAAAGAGAAATCTTAGCTGCCAGAGTTTTAGTCTCTTCCTTCTCCCATTTTCAGGACACTGGATTCTGTCATCTTTGCCTGATGTCCTTTCTCTGATTACAACATATACACAGAGGGAGCACCTGGGTACTGGCTGAGAGAAAGCTCTCAGACCCCTTCTCTGAGCAGCCTTCATCTCTCACACACCAATACCTCAAATGATGCCACTAGAATCACTTCTGAGAGTTAACTGTCACCTGTCTTCACCTGACCTCAAAGGGTCAACTCAAGAAGTCTTACTTATTCCACTCGAATGCAATGGGGAATTCAGAAAGAGTGAGATTCTGACTTGACAGGAACCAGTTCTCATCCATTTCCATATACTCAGTATGTGCCTGTCCTGTGATAGGTGCTCAGTAAAAGGGCAGTGAAATGAAAATAAACAAAATAAATATTCAGTGAGGAAATGCTAAAATAAGGGAGAAAATGTCTAGAGAGTGAAGACCAGAAATCCACCATCTTTACCTCTTTGCTACAGATGGACCTTGAAGTCCAAACTCATTTGTCAGATGCCACCAACTGCTTTCTGTTAACATGTTTCTAAGAGCAGACTGTCCTGCTTCCTGGGTACCAGGCTTCCAATCTCTCTAGTTTAGATGTCCCTGATAATTTAGATGTCTCTGCAGGAACCTGGATCTGCAGACTACTGCGTAAGCAGAAAGTACTTTCTACCTGTCCGAGGAGTGAGAAGAAAATGGATTAGTCTACAGGGCATTGGAAAGGGAGAAGGAAATGAATTAGAAGTATGAGTGGCAGAACTACTGCATACCTCTCTGAGGAAAACTTCGTGGAAAGTAAGCAGAAATGGATAGTTTTAAGGAAAACAATTTTGAGATCTCTGCTTGTTTCCACTGACTTTAAAACTCCCCAAATCATAATAAACCCCCATATGCACTTTAGATTCAGCAACTTATTAGCATTTTTGATATTTCCTTTTTTTTTCTCTCTCTCTCCTCCTCTTACCCTCATTCAAGTGGAATCCCGTAGCAAAGTGACCTTGATCCCAAAGTTTCACAGAACTTGGTGAGAGAGCCCTTTTAATTCGTATTTGCATACATCCATTTTTCCCCAAAGTCATACTCCTGTTTTCAAAGTGAGTCCAGTCCTGGCTGTATACAATGGATGGAATCTAAAGCCCTATCCCTTTTCAGGCCTTGAAGAGCCCAGACTCCTGATTATTTTGTGGCTCTTTTGAATGAAAATTGGAGAATATAAATAAGAAGGAAGAGGTGAGGGAATTCTCTGGTGGTCCAGTGGTAAAGAATTCACCTGTCAATGCAGGGGACAGAGTTCAATCTCTGGCGCAGGAACACTCCATATGCCGTGTAGCAACCAAGCCCATGCACCACAACTAATCAAGCCCACTCTCTAGAGCCGGGGCCCCACAACAAGTGAAGCCATCACAACGAGGAACCTGTGCACTGCCACTGGAGGGTCACTCTCTCTTGCTGCAACTAGAAGAAGCGTGTGTGCTGCATCAAAAACCCAGTGTCCAAAAAGAAAGAAAGAAAAAGAGGGAAGAGGAGAGGGGGTGGAAAACCAACACCTGTTGCCCCACATGCACATGGCTTTGTAGAAAGAAGGATGTTTTTCCACATCCTCTTATGATCTTAAACTCAGAGAAGACACCAAGGACCAGCTAATATTAAAAGTGTACACAGAACTAAAATCTGTGGACTTACCAGTTGTTCTTCCCTACTGTGGAAGTTACCATTTGTCAGATTTTATCCTCCACTTAGAAATATGGCACAATCATGCAGAATCATTTAGGTCAACCACCAATCTTACAGATACAGAAAGTAAAGTCCAGAAAAAGGAAGTGACTTGCTATGTTGGCGTGGCTTGTAAATATCAGAGTCAGTACTTGGACAAATGGTTTCCTGGGCTCAGTTTGGTGTTCTTTCTTCCATACCATTCCTTCTTTTCATAAAACTTCCCTGGGGAAGTTTAATTTGATATTATGTCAAGTGAGGTGCCTAAACTAACTTACCAAATTCACAGTTCATGAGTCAGCAATTACACGAGTGGAAGAAAAATAAACCAGAGGGAGAAATCTAATGACAAGTATTTTGGATAAATGACTCAAAGGAGTGAGGACACAATGCAGTTTATAAATTAATTTAAAATTTCTCCTTAAATAAGTCCGACATGACTGAACACACACATCATCATCATAATCTCCTTAAACAAACACTTTGGTTGAAATATATTGAGATGCTGTCCTCATGCTCCAGGCTGTGACTCAAGGCCACTTTCATTTTGGGAGGATCTAGCAAATGTGGTCCAAGAATTCTATACCTTCCAAACTGTTGTACCTGAGTGAAGGGAAATGAGAAGCATTGTCAAAGACTGAGTTTATCCTCACTCACCCTTGCTAAAAAGGTGGTGAACATTGTGAATCAACTATATTTCCATTAAAACAAAGAACAAATGGAATGTAAACAACAAGGTCCTATTGTATAGCACAGAGAACTATATTCAATATCTTATGATAAGCCATAATGGAAAAGAATACATATGTTTTTTTAAATTTATATACATACCCTGATGCTGAGAAAGATCAAGGGCAGGAGGAGAAGGAGTTGACAGTGGATGAGATGATTAGATGGCATCACCAACTCAATGGACGTGAGTTTGACCAAACTCAAGGAGATAGTGAAGGGCAGGGAAGCCTGGTGTACTGCATTCCATAGGGTTGCAAAGGGTCAGACATGATTTAGTGACTAAACAACAATACATACATATAAATGAATCACTTTGCTGTACAGCAAGTAACACATTGTAAATCAACTACTTCAATTTAAAAATTAAAATTAAAAAAAAAGCAATGAATGAATATAGTTCGGGAAGAAGGATTTGAATTCAGAAAGATGGCGTATTTTATATTTTCTGTTTATAGTCAAATATTTCAAAGTTGAAAATAAGAAATAAAAAATCAAGTGATACTGAAACTTAAAACAAAGTTAAACTGAAGATAGTCAAAAGGAACAATTTTCTAGTCATAGAGTAAATTAATCCTGAGACTATCACATTCAGTATGGTGGCTATAATTAATAATACTGCATTGTATATTTGAAAGTTGCTAGAGAGTACAACTTAAAAGTTCCCATCACTCCCAAAATATTTTGTAACTATGTGTGGTGATGGATGTTAACAAGATTTATTATTTTTCAATATATACAAATATCAAATTATTATATTGCACCCCTGAAACTAATATAATGCTAGACATCAGTTTTATCTCAATGAAAATGGAACTTTAATATACTCAATAATCTGGTGAGTATTTTTGTTAGAGGGCATATGACACATAGAGTTGAGAGAACTGGGGCTCCTGAGGAAAATAAATGCTGAAAGCTAACATAGTACATGAAACAGCTAATGGCAGTAAATCAGGCATCTTCCATCTAAAAGCAATTATGTTTTGCTCTTTTATTTATTCAGAAAACATGTCAATGTGTTAGAAATTAAGGATACAGATGAATTAAGCCTGGCTTTCATTCTCAGGGTCTTCCCTGGTGGCTCAGACTGTAAAGAATCTGCCTGTAACGCAGGAGACCCAGGTTTGATCCCTGGAGAAGGGAATGGCTACCCATCCTAGTATTCTTGCTTAGAGAATTCCATGGACAGTGAAGCCTGGTGTGCTAGAGTCCATGGGGTCGCAAAGAGTTGGACATGACTGAGTAACACTTGCTTTACTTTGCTTCATTCTCAAGCTGATTAGTGAAATAAGACATGACCGTCGGAATTTCAATACAGACTATAAGAAGGTTTTAATAGACTGTGGACTTCTAGATGTTAAACCCTGGTGACCAGGAAGGAGAATAAAAGTATAACTCTCCACAGCAGGATGTATTCAGCCTGGGGCAACTAGAAGGTTGATTCTAATATTAGGTTTGTAAGGTTTCAGCGGTAGCTGGAATCAGGAAGGAGATTAAATTTGTAGGAATGGGGTGTGATGGAAAATCTGCTTTTAGTAATCATGTCATTTCCTTCTCTGGAGCTCATATTTCTATTCTATAAAAGGGAGATTAAAAAATGTATTCACAGAATTACTGAGATGATGCCAAGGATTAATATTGTAGCCCTTTTACTCAATTTAGCCATCAAGTGTCCCACAAGGGAGAATGCTAAGTGGAAAGATTCATCCAAATCACGTTAATCTTAATTTCTAACTCCTAAATCTCTAACTATCCATTCTTCATTGCCAATGCTCACTTCAATTCAATCATCATTTTTGAAGGCTTTTATGTCTGGTCTTAGCATATGGAGATCAATAACACACCCATTCTGTCACTGAGGAACTTCAAATTCTTTCCCTAAAAGTCTTCCCTGTATTCATATAGCATCTTGTTTTTATCTTTAGGATATAAATCTTTATTAACATCTTGTTGCTGCTAAGTCGCTTCAGTCATGTCTGACTCTGTGCGATCCCATAGACAGCAGCCCACCAGGCTCCCCCATCCCTGGGATTCTCCAGGCAAGAACACTGGAGTGGGTTGCCATTTCCTTCTCCAATGCATGAAAGTGAAAAGTGAAAGTGAAGTCGCTTAGTCGTGTCTGACTCTTGGTGACCCCATGGACTGCAGCCTACCATGCTCCTCCATCCATGGGATTCTCCAGGCAAGAGTACTGGAGTGGGATGCCATTGCCTTCTCCATCTTATGAAAATAATTATCCCACTGAACTTGGGGGGAGAGGCACCCTCATACCACCAAATTACAAGCTTTCTTTGAGTGATGTCAACCTAATTCTTATTCAGTTTTGTACCCTCAAACTTGTGTTAAAAAATGCCTGCCATAAAACCATGCCCAATAATTGCTTTTGTTGTTATTTGTCTTTCTTGAATTGAAAATGATCATAAAAATAATATTGAATGCAAAATCACTGTATTTTTTGTTTTATTCCCAACATACACAAATTGGTTTATGTATGATAGTTATCATCATTACAGGATTCCATGCAATGGCTTGTGTTTGTTTAAGTGACGTGGATTGTTCATCAGATTAGGATATCACTTCTATTTCTCTTCTGCCTTTCCACACCTAATTCCCTAGATTTAGTAGCCTCACAACAAACTGCCCTTTCTTTCCTATATGGAAGAGTCATGGTCTATTTCTACCACTTCCTTTTCCTGACATAAACCCATTCCTAGTATAGTAGGTTTGGGGGACTTCCCTGGTGGTCCAGGGGTTAAGACTACCCCTTCCAAAGCAGGAGATGCAACTTCAATCCCTGGTTGGGTAGGTAAGATCCCACATGCCTCATAGTTATAAAACCAAAACATAAAAACAGAAGTAACGGTGTAACAATTTCAATAAAGACTTTAAACATGGTCTATGCTGTCTGGGGAGGCCTTACAAATAGCTGTGAAAAGAAGAGAAGTGAAAAGCAAAGGACAGATATAAACATCTGAATGCAGAGTTCCAAAGAATAGCAAGAAGAGATAAGAAAGCCTTCTTCAGTGATCAATGCAAAGAAATAGAAGAAAACAACAGAATGGGAAAGACTAGAGATCTCTTCAAGAAAATCAGAGATACCAAAGGAACATTTCATGCAAAGATGGGCTTGATAAAGGACAGAAATGGTAGGGACCTAACAGAAGCAGAAGATATTAAGAAGAGATGGCAAGAATACACAGAAGAACGGTACAAAAAAGATCTTCACGACCCAGATAATCATGATGGTGTGATCACTGACCTAGAGCCAGACATCCTGGAATGTGAAGTCAAGTGGGCCTTAGAAAGCATCACTACAAACAAGGCTAGTGGAGGTGATAGAATTCCAGTTGAGCTATTCCAAATCCTGAAAGATGATGCTGTGAAAGTGCTGCACTCAATATGCCAGCAAATTTGGAAAACTGAGCAGTGGCCACAGGACTGGAAAAGGTCAGTTTTCATTCCAATCCCAAAGAAAGGCAATGCCAAAGAATGCTCCAACTACCGCACAATTGCACTCATCTCACACGCTAGTAAAGTAATGCTCAAAATTCTCCAAGCCAGGCTTCAGCAATATGTGAACCGTGAACTTCCTGATGTTCAAGCTGGTTTTAGAAAAGGCAGAGGAACCAGAGATCAAATTGCCAATATCCGCTGGATCATGGAAAAAGCAAGAGAGTTCCAGAAAAACATCTATTTCTGCTTTATTGACTATGCCAAAGCCTTTGACTGTGTGGATCACAAATTGCCAATATCTGCTGGATCATGGAAAAAGCAAGAGAGTTCTAGAAAAACATCTATATCTGCTTTATTGACTATGCCAAAGCCTTTGACTGTGTGGATCACAAATAAACTTTGACTGTGGGAAATTCTGAAAGAGATGGGAATACCAGACCAGCTGACCTGCCTCTTGAGAAATCTGTATACAGGTCAGAAAGCAACAGTTAGAACTGGACATGGAACAACAGACTGGTTCCAAATAGGAAAAGGAGTACATCAAGGTTGTATATCATCACCCTGTTTATTTAACTTATATGCAGAGTACATCATGAGAAACGCTGGACTGGAAGAAACACAAGCTGGAATCAAGATTGCCGGGAGAAATATCAATAATCTCAGATATGCAGATGACACCACCCTTATGGCAGAAAGTGAACAGGAACTCAAAAGCCTCTTGATGAAAGTGAAAGTGGAGAGTGAAAAAGTTGGCTTAAAGCTCAACATTCAGAAAACGAAGATCATGGCATCTGGTCCCATCACTTCATGGGAGATAGATGCGGAAACAGTGGAAATAGTGTCAGACTTTATTTTTCTGGGCTCCAAAATCACTGCAGATGGTGACTGCAGCCATGAAATTAAAAGACACTTACTCCTTGGAAGGAAAGTTATGACCAACCTAGATAGCATATTGAAAAGCAGAGACATTACTTTGCCAACAAAGGTCCATCTAGTCAAGGCTATGGTTTTTCCTGTGGTCATGTATGGATGTGAGAGTTGGACTGTAAAGAAGGCTGAGCGCCGAAGAATTGATGTTTTTGAACTGTGGTATTGGAGAAGACTCTTGAGAGTCCCTTGGACTGCAAGGAGATCCAACCAGTCCATTCTGAAGGAGATCAGCCCTGGGATTTCTTTGGAAGGACTGATGCTAAAGCTGAAACTCCAGTACTTTGGCCACCTCATGCGAGGAGTTGACTCGTTGGAAAAGACTCTGATGCTGGGAGGGATTGGGGGCAAGAGGAGAAGGGGACAACAGAGGATGAGATGGCTGGATGGCATCACTGACTCGATGGACATGAGTCTGAGTGAACTCCGGGAGTTGGTGATGGACAGGGAGGCCTGGCGTGCTGCGATTCATGGGGTCGCAAAGAGTCGGACACGACTGAGCGACTGATCTGATCTGATCTGATGGTCCACATAGATCTGTAGAATCTCATGGACAGAGGAGCCTGGTTGGCTTCAGTCCATGAGATTGCAGAGTCCGACATGACTGAAGTGACTGAGCACATGGTCCACATCAAAAAAAAAAGATTCTTCAGGCCTCTCTGGTGGCTCAGTGGTGAAGAGTCCACCTGCCAATGCAGGAGAAATGCATTCAACCTCTGATCCAGGAGGATTCCACATGCCTTGAGGCAACTAGGCCCACGTGCCACAGCTACTGAGCCCATAGGCTGCAACTACTGAAGCCCTCACACCCTAGAGCCTACACTCAGCAACGAGAAAGCCCATCACAAGGAGAAGCTTGTGTACCTTACTAGAGAGTAGCCTCTATTCACTGCAACTAGAGAAAGCCAGGGCTGACAATGCAGGAGACATAAGAGATGTGGGTTCAATCCCTGGGTCAGGAAGATTCCCTGGAGAGGGAAATGGCAACCCACTCCAGTATTCTTGTCTGGAGAATCCCATGGACAGAGGAACCTGGTGGGCTATAGTGCATGGGGTCACAATGGTCAGACACGACTACACTGACTTAGCACATAGCAGAGAAAACCCACGCAGCAATGAAGACCCAGCACAGCCATAAATAAATAAATAAGTAAATAAAAATAAACATTTTAAAAAATCTTGAAAGAAAGAAACTCAGTCTTTAGTTATAATGTCAAGCATTAGATAGACATTGCCTAAAGTTCTAAACTGGAGTATAAAACTTTGACTAATGGATCTCCAGCTAACCCTGACAGAAGTTGTACCTGAGAAAATAAAATGGAGTTTTCAAGGGATAAAGAATCCTATATAACATACTTATTAGCTTCAGAAAATGAAAGGGTAAGAGTAAACTTAAGCCCTCCTCAAATGTAACACTGTTTTTCTTCCAGAAGCTATATTATATGTGCAATTGCCTAGGGTTCAGTTGGGTAACAGAAAAAAATCTAACTTGATGTTTTTTCAGCAAACATCTGCTCATCTCTAGCCCAGATCAAAGCTCTATGTCTGCAGAGAGACAGGCTACAAAGGTAAATTAAATATACCTATGTTCTCCACAGGAAGTTTACAGTCTTCATTTTATACTAAAGTGAATTCACCCATGGCAGGAACCCAGGGCACTATGGTAGGTTCATTGATTTGTGGGTAATTATCACAAAAGGAATACAGTGCGCAAGGAGTTCAAAGAAGGGAGAGAGTGATAGTTTACGGTGATCAATGTCGGATTCATGACCTCCAAAGATGATTTAGCTTCAGGACCAGGGACCAGGCTTGATCACTCAAGAGCTTTTGTGTAGCAGAGTTTTATTAAAGTACGAAAAGGGACAGTGAAGCTTTTGACATAGACATCAGAAGGGGGATGGAGTGCCCCACTTACTAGTCTTATCAAGGCCTTATATACTTTTACCAGACCCACTCCCACAACATACTTAAGATAACAAGATTAGTCAGTAGGTCCTTGTTAAGGAAATACATGTCCTTGAGCAAGATACATTGTTATATTGACTAAGACAAAGCAATATAGAAAAAAAGTTTGTCCTTTTCTCCTTGAGAGCCCCAGACCCCTTTCTCCTTCTTGAGGGCTCTGGACCCCTTTCTCCTCCTTGGGGACTACAGACTTCTTATCAACGTGCCTAGGAATTGACTATCTCAAGAGACCATCTATATTTGGAGTGATCAAGAAAGAATCTGGAGAAGGCAATGGCACCCCACTCCAGTACTCCTGCCTGGAAAATCCCATGGATGGAGGAACCTGGAAGGCTGCAGTCCATGGGGTCACTGAGGGTCGGACACAACTGAGCGACTTCACTTTCACTTTTCACTTTCATGCATTGGAGAAGGAAATGGCAACCCACTCCAGTGTTCTTGCCTGGAAAATCCCAGAGATGGGGGAGCCTGGTGGGCTGCCGTCTGTGGGGTCACACAGAGTCGGACACAACTGAAGTGACTTAGCAGCAGCAGGAAGAATCTAGGTGCATTTGAGTTGAACACTGAAGATATGGATACTATTGATATTTGGAGAGGAGTTATCAGAATGAAACCCTGTCTGGAAGGACTGATGCTGAAGCTGAAGCTCCATCACTGTGGTCACCTGATTCGAAGAGCTAACTCAATGCAAAAGACCCTGATGCAGGAAAGATGAAGGCAAAAGGAAAAGAGGGCAGCAGAGGATGAGATGATTAGATAATATCACTGATTCAGTGGACATGAATTTGAACAAACTTAGGGAGATAGTGAAGGACAAGGGAGCCTGGTGTGTTGCAGTCCATGGGTAGCAAAGATTCGTACATGGCAGTGACTAAACAACAACAATCAGAATGAAAATCCAGGCTTTAAGGGATAATGCAAACAAAGGCATTCTAGTAAATAAGTACCAAGGCTTAACTGAATCCTAATTTCCCCATATTAAAACTTCACTAATTTTTCATCCATCTATGTCACCCATTTTTCAAACAAATGTAACAGGTAGATCTCTTTGGAATGTGTCTGCTTATGAAATTTATTCATTCAGTTAACTCCTCTTATTCTGTGTTCAGAATTGTGCCAATTAATAGAGAGATGGAAGCCACTGCCGGTTCTCAAGGTAACTGGTTTAGTCAGTGAGGAAGACAGATAAGTAAACATGTTGCAAATCACACACATAACACCGCAGTTTGAAATTCTCTGGACTTGGGAATAAAAAGTCACGTCAAGTGTGATTTTTAATGACCCTCCCCAAAGAATCTATTAATCTTCAAAATTAAAAGAAATTTAAAAAAATCCAGAATAGAGAACAATGGGGGTGAAGGGCAAAGGAACTCAAATGTCTAGAGTAAGAGGAAAAGGATAATGAGTCAGAAAAAAGTATTAAAAGAATCTGGGGTGAGTCTTGTTGTGAGAAGAGTAGGACTTAAAAAGAAAAGAGAATTCCTGGGATCCAGACAAAGAAAACATTAGTGTCCAGAAAGATGGGAAGAGTGAAATCAAATGAAATAAGTATGTATTCCAAAACTATGTATACCAGGAGTTGGCATGCATGTATACCATGCAATTTGGGGGTTTGAACATTAAACATAAACATATGGACTCAATATGATTATATGATCCAGTTAAAAGAATGGGCAGAGGAACTGAATAGACATTTTCCCAAAGAAGGCACACAGATGGCCAAAAGGCACATGAAAAGGTGCTCAGGATCACTAATCATTTGGGAAATGCAGATCACAGTCATAGTAAGATATCACTTCACACCTGTTAGAATGGCTATTATCAAGAAGACAAGAAATAACAAGAGTTGGTGAGGATATGGAGAAAAAGGGAACCTTTGTGCACTGCTGGAGAGCATGTAAGTTGGTGTCACCACTCTGTAAAACATTGTGGAGGTTCCTCAAAAATTAAAAATAGAACTGTCATATGATACAGCAATTCCACTTCTGTGTATTTCTTCAAAGGAAACAAAAACACTAATTTGAAAGGACATATCATCACCTTGTTCACTGCAGCATTATTTATGATAGTCAAGACATGGACACAACCAAAGTGTCCATCAACAGATGAATGGATAAAGACGCGGTATATATACACAATAGAATCCTACTCAGCCATTAAAAACACGGAAGTTTTCCCTTTTTTGACAGTCTGGGGGACTTTGAAAGCATTATGCTAAGAGAAATAAGTCAGACAGAGAAGAAACAAATAACATTTAATCTCATTGTAGGTGGAATCAAAAAGAAACGAACAAACAAAAAATCAGAGACACAGAGAACAGATTGGTGGTTGCCAGAGGCAGTGTGGGGCAGAGGGTAAGGTGTGTGAAATAAGGAAAGGTGATCAAAAGGTACAAATGTTCAGTTATAAAATACATAAGTCTTGGGGATGTAATGTACAGCATGGTGGCTAATTAATACTGTACTCTATATTTGAAAGTTGATGAGACCAAATCTTTAAAAAGTTCTCATTAGAAGAAAAAAATTGCAGCAATGTGTGTGATGAATGTTAATTAGAAACTGTGCCAATCACTGCAATATATACAAATATTGAATCATTACATTCTATACCTAAAACTAATATAATGTTTTAGCTCAATTATATCTCAAAAAAGGAGATCTAAAAAAAAACATGACAAAATATCCACAATGGGTGTTCCTTTTTGGTGAGCAGTTTTCCTCCAAGTTACAGAGATTTAGGAACCCAGAGTCCTTTCATTTTGTGCCCCCACTATCTTCCATCTGTGGCTTCCAAAGTTGGCTGCAAGATTTTTAAGGACTTATCAGTAATACACTACCTGTTACCTTCCACTGGCTAGAACTCAGTCATGTAGACACACCCCATCTGTCAAGGAGGCTGAAAATTATAATTAGAATCTGTATCCAAGAAGAAGAAAAAACAGATTTGTTAAAGAGTGAGCCATACACTCCATAGCACTGTGAAAAGCGAAAGTGTTAGTTGCTCAGTGGTGTTCAACTCTCTGCAACCGCATGGACTGCATGTAGCCTGCCAGGCTCCTCTGTCCATGTAATTCTCCAGGGTAGAGTACTGGAGTGGGTTGCCGTGTCCTCCTCCAGGGGATCTTCCCAACCCAGGGATCAAACCCAGGTCTCCCACATTGCAGGCGGAATCTCAACCCACCAGTCCCAAATAAAGTTGCCAGTTTCCTACCCTTGATCCTCCTCATCTATGATCCAGCATGATTCAGTCTGGATGATAATAGTAACTGAAATCAACTTATTTGACTTCCTGGACATCCTGATTGGCTCAGATATTGACACATGACTCACACTGGTTCAGTGAGACTCAATCCAATCACAGCACTGGAACTTTTGGCAACAGTAATCTCTCTTCTCAGCATGGTTTCTGAGCTGTAAAGATATGAACAAGGACAAGTATTTTGCAGTGAGTAAACATTCCGTCAGACTTTATTTTCCTGGGCTCCAAAATCACTGCAGATGGTGACTGCAGCCATGAAAATAAAAGACACGTGTTTCTTGGAAGAATAGCTATGATAAACCTAGATAGCATTTTAAAAAGCAGAGACATTACTTTGCCAACAAAAGCCCTTCTAGTCAAAGCTGTGGTCTTTCCAGTAGTCACGTATGGATGTAAAAGCTGGACCAAAAAGAAGGCTGAATGCCGAACAATTGATGCTTTTGAACTGTGGTGTTGGAGAAGACTCTTGAGTCCCTTGGACTGCAAGGACATCAAACCAATCAATCCTAAAGGAAATCAGTCCTGAATATTCACTAGAAGGTCTGATGCTGAAGCTGAAGCTCCAACAATTTGGCCACTGAATGCAAGGAGCCTACTAATTAGAAAAGACCCTCATGCTGGGAAAGATTGAAGACAAGAAGATAAGGGGATGATAGAGGACAAGATGGTTGGATGGCATCTCTGAGTCAATGGACATGAGTTTGAGCAAGCTCTGGGAGATGGTGAAGGACAGGGAAGCATGGTGTGCTACATTTCAAGGTGTTGCAAAGAGTGGGACATGACTGAATGACTGAACAACAACAAAACATTTTGTCAGGATGATGGGAGAGTCTGCTTGAGAATGAAGCCAACAAATAAGAAAGCAGAGCTGAGAGATAGAAAGAGATGGCTTTTAATGATATCCTTTGAGTGTATTTAGGCATATCTGATGAGTCCTACTCCTGACTAAGATATCCAATAAATCCATAAAATATTGTTTCTCTTGAACCTAGTTTAAACTGAGTTTCTGTCACTTATAAGCAAAAGACTTAAGAGAGGCCCACTAGCAAAATTCTGGAGCTCCCTCTTGCCCCTCCTTCCTCCTGAAATCCAATGACATAGATATACCTAGTCAGCTCTTTGTGAGAGCAGTTCCTCTGTACGTAAGTAAATGAGCCCTTTGAGATGGGGCTGCCTACGAGTCATCCAGTCTCCATATGGCTGGCCTGTTCATTTTCTAATTTGTGTTTTGTTTTGTTTTTACACATAGGAATTGTTTTAAATAAAATGCAATGCATTTCTTTCTAAAGAGGTCAGAATCATTTTAACTAATTAAAATTTTGTTTCCTTTGTATACGGTTTTTGAAGATGAGTGATCTAATCAGGTCAGCACTGGAGAGTTTTGTTTCATCATAAGAGGCAAATTTCCATAGTTATTCCTCCTTTAAGAGGCAGTAGGATCCCAAATGGTGATAGCTGAGGCTGAGCAAAGACGTTAAGTAAGTCACATGGAGGAAGTGGTTACTGGAAGAACTTTGGGGTAGTCAGCAGGGACTGTTGCCACTGCCTCCACTTCATCTATTTTTACTCTGTTGAAAAATAAGTCTAATATAAGGGTTCATTTGTCATTAGTAAAGTACTAAGTTGATGCCTCATGTCTGCAAATGTCAGATTTCAAGGAAAATACTAATGAGATTATAAATAAAGAAGGCGGAACAGGATGCTTGAATTTCATGAGAGATGGAGAGAGAGAACAAAACAGTTGTGTAAGTACACTCAGGACATAATTCCAAATAAGGAAAATGCTACTTACAGAAGCAAAATCAGTTGGTACTATCTTGCAAGTCAACAGTAAGCCAGACTAGCTTTCAGTTCAGTCACTCATTCGTGTCCGACTCTTTGAGACCCCATACACCACAGCACACCGGGCCTCCCTGTCCATCACCAACTCCCGGAGTTCACTCAAACTCATGCCCATTGAGTCAGTGATGCCATCCAACCATGTCATCCACTGTTGTCCCCTTCTCCTCCTGCCTGCAATCTTTCCCAGCATCAGGGTCTTTTCAAATGAGTCAGTTCTTCCCATCAGATGGCCAAAGTATTGTAGTTTCAGCTTCAGCATCAGTCCTTGAATTTTCAGGACTGATTTCCTTTAGGATGGACTGGTTGGATCTCCATGCAGTCCAAGGGACTCTCAAGAGTCTTCTCCAACATCACAGTTCAAAAGCATCAGTTCTTCAGGGCTCAGCTTTCTTTATAGTCTAACTGTCACATTCATACACGCCTACTGGAAAACCATAGCTTAACTAGACAGACCTTTGCTAGCAAAGTAATGTCTCTGCTTTTGAATATGCTATCTAGGTTGGTCATAACTTTCCTTCCAAGGAGCAATCATCTTTTAATTTCATGGCTGAAGTCACCATCTGCAGTGATTTTGGAGCCCAAAAGAATAAAGTGTGTCACTGTTTCCACTATTTCTCCATCTATTTGCCATGAAGTGATGGGACCAGATGCCGTGATCTTCATTTTTTGAATGTTGAGTTTTAAGCTAACTTCTTCACTCTCCTCTTTCACTTTCATCAAGAGGCTCTTTAGTTCTTTTTCACTTTCTGCCATAAGGGTGGTGTCATCTGCATATCTGAGGTTATTGATATTTCTCCTGGCAATCTTGATTCCAGCTTGTGCTTCATTCAGTCCAGCATTTATCATGATGTACTCTGCATATAAGTTAAATAAGCAGGGTGGCAGTATACAGCCTTGACATACTCCTTTCCCATTTTGGAACCAGTCTGTTGTTCCATGTCCAGTTCTAGCTGTTTCTTCTTGACCTGCATACAGATTTCTTGGGATGTAGGCCAGGTGGTCTGGTATTCCCATCCCTTTAAGAATTTTCCACAGTTTGCTGTGATTCACACAGTCAAAGGCTTTGACATAGTCAATAAAGCAGAAGTAGATGTTTTTCTAGAACTCTCTTGCTTTTTTTGATGATCCAACAGATGTTGGCAATTTGATCTCTGGTTCCTCTGCCTTTTCTAAATCCAGCTTGAACATCTGGAAGTTCACGGTTCATATACTGCTGAAGCCTGGCTTGGAGAGTTTTGAGCATTACTTTGCTAGTGTGTGAGATGAATGTAATTGTGCAGTAGTTTGAACATTCTTTGGCATTGCCTTTCTTTGGGATTGGAATGAAGACTGAACTTTTCCAGTCCTGTGGCCACTGATGAGTTTTCCAAATTTGCCTGCATATGGAGTGCAGCACTTTCACAGCATCATCTTTTAGGATTTTAAATAGCTCCACTGGAATTCCATCACCTCCACTAGTTTTTTTTTATAGTAATGCTTCCTAAGACCCACTTGACTTCGCATTCCAGGATGTCTGGCTAGCTTTACCATTCAGTTATAGGGGAATAACAAGCCTGGTGTAATCAATTCATACAGAACAGAAAATAAGTATTTTTCAAGGCCCAATTGTGGCTCAGCTGGTAAGAATGCGCCTGCAGTGCAGGAAACCCGGTTTCGATCCCTGGGTTGGGAAGATCCCCTGGAGAAGGGAAGGGCTACCCACTCCAGTATTCTGGCCTGGAAAATTCCATGGACTGTACAGTCCATGGGGTTGCAAAGAGTCAGACACGACTGAGTGACTTGCACTTCACTTCACTTCAATCTGTACAGAATTCGTGTGTGACTTTGGACTTTCCATGTCAGCAAGCAACCTGATGGCCATGTTGCTATAAAACTATCACTAGACAGAAACTCACAGCCTAGGCAACCACTCAGAATCACACACAAGAATCAAAATTCTTAGGAACTATATACTTCTTTTTATGACATGACAGATGTAGAAATCACAATACTTAGTCTTATGACATTTGAAGTCTTAACAGTTTAATAGGCTCTGAGGCACAACACAGAATCCTAAACCGAAGTTGATAGCTCAGTGCACTCGGAAGAATGATTAAGGCAAACAAGTGTTTTTCAAGTTTGATTCTTTATCTAGCTCTGTAACAAAGGAATTGTAAGAGAAAAATAAGCCACGTGTCCTATCCCTCTCACAAGCTTTTGGTTATCAAATATCAAATTGCATAGAACAGTTAGAAGTGATCAATAACAGGAGAGATCACTGAGGGTGAAACAGAAGCACTGTGAGCCCAGCAGAACTGGTAGAATTTGGTTACTTCGGATGTGTAGAGAGAAGAAGACTGTTCTGGACTGGTGTGTGTGTGTGTGTTTTCATGTATTGTGTCCTGTGGGTTTTAGAGGCACCATAATGGTACCAATTTGACTGGAAGAAATAAACAGTGCTCAGGTTTTTATAGTGAAGTAGGTTCAGATGAACAAGGCCCTGAGAGACAAGGCAGGAGGGTAGACACTTGATAGGGGAGGGAGCAAATGAGTCAGTATAATTCACTGGAGAGGAGAAAGGGTGGTGTGTGTGTTGCTTTCTGATGGCTGCTGTAGCAAGCTACCACAAACACCCGAGGCTTAAAAAGAGCACAAATTTATGATCTTACAGGTTGAGAAATTAGTGATGCCAACACAGTGCTGTATTTTTTCTGGAGGCTCTATGAAAGAATCTGTTTCTTTGCCTTTTACAGCTTCTAGAAGCAGCCTAGATTCCTTGGCTCATTGCCCCTTCTTCCATCTTCAAAACCATCAGTCGCATCACTCCAACCTCTACCTCCAGCCCTCATATCTTCTCTGACTCTTCTGCCTTTATCTTCTACCTTTTAAGGACCTTTGTGATTATGCCAGGATATCTGGATAATCCAGAATACTTTCCCTATGTTAAGACTCTTAACTTTATTACATTATATCACCCTCTTGCCATGAAAGGTAGCACACCTGTAGGTTCTGTAGATAGGTTATGAGCACTTTGTGGGGAGCATTAGTCTGCCTACCACCTATGGCAGAGGGACTTAATCCTAATCCTGAATCAGTAAATCACTATCAGCTTTTAAAAGTTGATGCTAATACTAAGATGCTGAGTAGGAGAATATAACAGGCTTCATTACTTATAATGACTGCTTTTGGTACATCTCTGTGTTTCTGATATACTTATCAATTCTAGAAACCAGCAGCATAGAAGAGAATACTGTACTATGGGCCCACAAAAGCAATTCAGACTAGTCTAGCACATGAGAATTCTGCAGGCATAAATAACCAGGGTACAGCATGGTTGCCAGTGAATGGAAAACAAAAGTACTTTGTTCAGAATGGAAAACTGGGACTTTAGGAAATGGTACAGACATATCTACAATGAGTGACCACAGGAAGGAACTGGATCATTTTAACAAATGCACTGAGTATTTAATTTCACTTCTCCTTTTACATGAGTGGGTTTTTTTTTTTCCTTCATAGATTTTCAATGTAAGTTGTTATTTTGGTCACATAGATGAAGAAAATGTCCATGGATCTATTTCATTGCAGTGAGAGGGAATGCAATTTCTAAATGACTTCATAATGGCTGACTCAATCATTCTTTTAATGAATATATACTGTAAACCAACTTGGTGACAAAAAAATGACATTTAATCCATAATCTCAAGGATTTCATGGTCCTGTAATCTTCATGATAATTATGTGAGATAGATGTACCATTACTCACTTTTAAGTAAAAGAAGAAAGTCTCAAAAAGTTAAATAATTCATCCAAGGTCATTCAGCTAAGAAATGACAAGGAGTAATTTGAATGAACATTCATGTAAAGGTAAGGCCCATTTTTTCCCACTACATGATGTGGCTTTTCTCTGGGCTCAGATCCTTTTATAAAAAAGACTTTATAACAGACTTTATACCTTGATATTTTCGGCTCCTATTCTATAAAGTGTTCATATTCACTAAACCAAGGAGGATTCATAACTAAAAAACTTTACAAATTTCTTATTTCCATCAGTCTTATGCAATATGGCCCTGTAATTCTGAAACTCACTGACTCACTTGTCAACTGTGGTTGTGGTGCTTTCCTCCTTACACTGATGAATATAGTTAATAATATTAAAAATAGGCAAGAGAATTTTACAGCCAGTAGTCACAAAGAGTCAGACAGAACTTATTGCCTGAACAAATTATCTCAGGTGGCTCAATGGTAAAGAATCTACCTGCCAAGCAGGAGACTCGGGTTTGATCCTTGGATCAGTAAGATCCCCTGGAGAAGAAAATGACAACTCACTCCAGTATCCTTGCCTCGGAAATCCCACGGACGGAGGACCCTGATGAGCTACAGTCCACGGGGGTCGCCTAAGAATCAGACATGACTTAAGAACTAAAGAGCAACAGCATTAAATCTGCGGCACTGGGCTCACAGTGGGAGAGACTATTGATTAACTGACTGAATGACTGCCTCTCTCATGAGCTGTGAGGTCTGTGGCCAAGGCTGTGTCTTCACAACTCTCTAGCTCCAGCTCTGAACCAACATCTGTAGGTTTTCAGTAAATGTTTAGAAAAATGATTTATTCAGTCAAACTTCTACTCATTTTCAAGGGTCCCCCATGCGACACATCCACTTACCTCCTTTTGAAGTCTCTCCTGTTCACTTGCCAAGCAAATGCAGAGCATCACACACAAGGGCGCTGTTTACCGTCAAGTGCCAGAGCCATCTCAGACCAGACCCTGAAAGCCGATTATAAAATGTTCAGGAACTTAGCGAGCCAGCTGTTAAACTAGGGTAAAGTAAATTACATAAACTTGAAATCAAATAAATTATATTAAAAATAAAGACAATAAACAAAACTCACTTCCTAATTATTTTACTGTATTTTTATTACCCGTGCCCTTGAAATTCTTTATGCCAATTTCAACTGTTACAGTGCAAATTTTATATAATCATGCGCTACTACTGTGAATCTCCTCTCAGCTCACATCAGTGACGTCACGTTGGAAGCTTAAAACAAGCCTTGGAGTTTTACAACATGGAAACTGCAAACACTACAGGACAGAGTGTGGTTTGTTGTTTTGCTGATTGTCTAGACTAGAGGCCAGTCGCCTTTTTCTGTAAAGAGCCAGATAATAAATATTTAAAACTTTATAAGCCATGCAGTCACAACTAATCAACACAGGCTATAGCTTAAAAGAAGTCATACACAACATGGAAATAAATGAGTAAGCTTGTGTTCCAGTAAAACGTTCTTTTAAGAAAGGCCAAGGTGTTTCGGGATGGTGGGTAGATTTGGATGCAGTTTGACAATCCTTGGTCTAGTCTTAAGAAATGTTAACATTGAGGGTTAAACTTAAAAGTTTAAACAGTGTCATAACTGTTATATTATGAGTAATACCAAAAATTGAGGATTATTCTCCCAGTGTTCTAAAACTATTATCCAATTTAGCAATGAAGTTAGTCACATAACTAACGAATGAGTGAAGTTCTAATATTTGTTTCTGCCTTTTGACTTTTACCATACTCATTAACACTTATGAAAATATCAATAAACATCCCTATCAGAACTACATTCCTTTGTCATCTGTAACTATGGTTGGACGACAGATATGAAAATATCAATAAACATCCCTATCAGAACTACATTCCTTTGTCATATGTAACTATAGTTGGACGACAGATATAAGAGTTCAGCCAAAATCACTGAAGGCCTTCTTTGAGAATTGGTTATATGGAATTTACAATGGAACATAATCTGAAAATATATATATATATATAACTGAATCATTTAATTGTACACCTGAAAAAAATATTGTATATTTTATTATTATATTTGTAAATTGTATGCTATATATCCATTATCCTAAGATTTATAATAAGTATATGTATGCATAAGTGCTATGCCCTTGGTCCTCAGCTGTAATTCAATGTCTATTACTTCAGATCAGATCAGATCAGTCGCTCAGTCGTGTCCGACTCTTTGCGACCCCATGAATCGCAGCACGCCAGGCCTCCCTGTCCATCACCAACTCCCGGAGTTCACTCAGACTCACTTCCATCGAGTCAGTGACGCCATCCAGCCATCTCATCCTCTGTCGTCCCCTTCTCCTCTTGCCCCCAATCCCTCCCAGCATCAGAGTCTTTTCCAATGAGTCAACTCTTCACACGAGGTGGCCAAAGTACTGGAGTTTCAGCTTTAGCATCAGTCCTTCCAAAGAAATCCCAGGGCTGATCTCCTTCAGAATGGACTGGTTGGATCTCCTTGCAGTCCAAGGGACTCTCAAGAGTCTTCTCCAACACCACAGTTCAAAAGCATCAATTCTTCGGCGCTTATCCTTCTTCACAGTCCAACTCTCACATCCATACATGACCACAGGAAAAACCATAGCCTTGACTAGCCGGACCTTTGTTGGCAAAGTAATGTCTCTGCTTTTCAATATGCTATCTAGGTTGGTCATAACTTTCCTTCCAAGGAGTAAGTGTCTTTTAATTTCATGGCTGCAGTCACCATCTGCAGTGATTTTGGAGCCCAGAAAAATAAAGTCTGACACTGTTTCCACTGTTTCCCCATCTATTTCCCATGAAGTGATGGGACCAGATGCCATGATCTTCGTTTTCTGAATGTTGAGCTTTAAGCCAACTTTTTCACTCTCCACTTTCACTTTCATCAAGAGGCTTTTGAGTTCCTCTTCACTTTCTGTCATAAGGGTGGTGTCATCTGCATATCTGAGGTTATTGATATTTCTCCTGGCAATCTTGATTCCAGCTTGTGTTTCTTCCAGTCCAGCGTTTCTCATGATGTACTCTGCATATAGGTTAAATAAACAGGATGACAATATACAGCCTTGACGTACTCCTTTTCCTATTTGGAACCAGTCTGTTGTTCCATGTCCAGTTCTAACTGTTGCTTCCTGACCTGCATACAAATTTCTCAAGAGGCAGGTCAGCTGGTCTGGTATTCCCATCTCTTTCAGAATTTTCCACAGTTTATTGTGATCCACACAGTCAAAGGCTTTGGCATAGCCAATAAAGCAGAAATAGATGTTTTGTCTGGAACTCTCTTGCTTTGTCCATGATCCAGCAGATGTTGGCAATTTGATCTCTGGTTCCTCTGCCTTTTCTAAAACCAGCTTGAACATCAGGAAGTTCACAGTTCACATATTGCTAAAGCCTGGCTTGGAGAATTTTGAGCATCACTTTACTAGCGTGTGAGATGAGTGCAATTGTTAGTAGTCGGAGCATTCTTTGGCATTGCCTTTCTTTGGGATTGAAATGAAAACTGACCTTTTCCAGTCCTGTGGCCACTGCTGAGTTTTCCAAATTTGCTGGCATACTGCGTGCAGCACTTTCACAGCATCATCTTTCAGGATTTGGAATAGCTCAACTGGAATTCTATCACCTCCACTAGCTTTGTTCATAGTGATGCTTTCTAAGGCCCACTTGACTTCACATTCCAGGATGTCTGGCTCTAGGTCAGTGATCACACCATCGTGATTATCTGGGTTGTGGAGATCTTTTTTGTACAGTTCTTCTGTGTATTCTTGCCATCTCTTCTTAATATCTTCTGCTTCTGTTAGGTCCATACCATTTCTGTCCTTTATCAAGCCCATCTTTGCATGAAATGTTCCTTTGGTATCTCTGATTTTCTTGAAGAGATCTCTAGTCTTTCCCATTCTGTTGTTTTCCTCTATTTCTTTGCATTGATCGCCGAAGAAGGCTTTCTTATCTCTCCTTGCTATTCTTTGGAACTCTGCATTCAGATGTTTATATCTTTCCTTTTCTCCTTTGCTTTTCGTTTTTCTTCTTTTCACAGCTATTTGTGAGGCTTCCCCAGACAGCCATTTTGCTTTTTTGCATTTCTTTTCCATGGGGATGGTCTTGATCCCTGTCTCCTGTACAATGTCACGAACCTCATTCCATAGTTCATCAGGCACTCTATCGATCAGATCTAGGCCCTTACATCTATTTCTCACTTCCACTGTATAATCCTAAGGGATTTGATTTAGGTCATACCTGAATGACCTAAATCATTCAGAACAGAATGGTCTACTACTTAGAAAGTAGCATTTAGTTATATCTGAGTCTTCCAGTCAAATAACACTCCATGAACCCCAACCTCAAATTAATATCTAAAAAACAAGTTTTATGAAAGCAACTGTATACCTCATACAGGTACTCCCATGGACAGAGGAGCCTGGTAGGTTACAGTCCATGGGGTCAAAAAGAGTCAGACACGACTGAGCGACTTCACTTACAGATACTCCAAGGAGAGTTAAACTAAATTCTTTGGAGAATTAAAAATTGCTTATGCAATAGCTTGTCTTTAAAAGTCCCTCTAGACAAGCTTTATTACTGTTTGGTCTGTTGTACTTAATCCAGTTATCTTTTACTCTGTGGAAGCACAGCTGGCTTGATTAAATCACACTCAGAGTAGGTTGAAAACCAAAAGACAACATCCCAGAATAAGATGGCCTTAAAAGGGAGAGACAGCATTTGGTCACTCACCCTCCTCCTCAGCTTTGAGAAGTCTTTATCTCTGCCAGGAAAGACATTGCTAGTTTGTTTAAATTATTTAAGACTAAAGGATTAGACAATAGTTTAGAACCTCAGTGTGGTTCTAATGAAGAAGTCTAAAGAAGTGTATGACTCTTTGAGACCACATGGACTATAGCCTGCCAGATTTCTTTAATCATGGAATTTTCCAGGCAAGAATACTGCAGGGGGTAGCCATGCCCTTCTCCAGGGGATCTTCTCAACCCAAGGGTTGAACTCAGATCTCCCGCATTGCAGGCAGATTATTTACCATCTGATTCACCAGGGATGCCCCTGATGAAGGTATAGTGGTGGAAGAAAAAATCATCTCCAGATATAGATAATAGAAAAAGGTAGGTAATAGGAAAAAAGAAGAGTATAATGGCTGCAGCTCTGCTTTAGGACTCAAACTAGTGTGCGGGATAGGATGAGTGTGGTCAGATTAGTCTTTACCACCTCCGAATGGGCTTCTCTGGGAAATTTTGGTGGTAATACCAAGAAAATTCAGGCTACATTCCCGTAACTCCATTGTGTCAGAAATAAGACTCTGGCAGATACCATCTTGTATTGCCACTGTTTTCCTGTCTATTGTTCCATCTGTGAACAACTTGGCAGTAAGGGTGGTGACCTATTTATCTTTGTAATTCAGTTTCTAAAATAGTGGCTGAGGTGAAGTCAATGTTCCATAAAGGTGCACCACCTGGATACATGAAACTGAATTAGGGAGCTTCTGAGAAAGCTGGGTGCCCTGTTACCAGTTTCATGTTTTGGTGTAATTTAAAAGTCTCATCCCACAATGCTATGAGAGCAATGAAGCAGAAATGACTAAAATAATTCTGATTTTTAAAAAAATCAAAACAAAGGGAGTTTAAATGTTTGCCCAAAGTCATAAATATGGTAAGTGGAAGAGTCAAGAATAAACTCCCAAACCTAAAGCAACTTTGAGAATCCTAATTATAATGTAGATTCAGGAAGTTTTAGGAAAGAAAATTGAGCATCATTTCAGTAATCAATGGATTACAGAAGTTGCAGATATAAGAAGGTTGGCTTTAAAAGAATAATAAGTTATTCAATTTTGAAGAAAATAATAATGAGTAGTTTTATTTTGGTTGCTTTGTTAGTTAGATGCCTAAAATTCCAATAATTAGTTTTATTCCATAGGAGCCATCTTAAGGAACAGTTTCTCTTTGCTTCATGTAAAACAAAATGATTATTTCATCCTATGAACAAGGGTTGGTTAATTTGATGACTGCAGCCCACTGTTAACATGTTCATTTCCCATGGAATTCAGGCCAGGCATACAGAGAACAGGGTCTGATAGTTGTAGTTATGTTCTGGGAAAATAGTTCTTAGCCTTTGCTGGACATCACATCACCTGAGGAATTTTTAATGGCACAGACGCCCAGGCCAGAAGCCAGAATATTTTTATCAGAATCTTTGGGAGTGCCACCCGTGTATCAGAAGGCTCTTTGAGTGACATAAATGTCCAGCCAAAATCGAAAATCTCTTTATTAGTGGGTCTTAATGTAGTAGTGACAACCAACATTTTGTCAAAAGGAGTGGAATGAAAAAGAAAACATAAGAGGGTGTTCTG
Organism: Bos taurus; assembly: GCF_002263795.3. Taxonomy (NCBI): domain Eukaryota; kingdom Metazoa; phylum Chordata; class Mammalia; order Artiodactyla; family Bovidae; genus Bos; species Bos taurus. Next base: position 10,819,854 of record NC_037353.1, read on the forward strand.
CATAATAAAAATACAGTTTGTTTTAGTAAAACTTTGGTTTCACTTTTGTGTCTATATGTGCTTGGACTGTGCTGCAATGTAAAACACATTCACTATACGCTGTGTTCTAGAACATTCAATGAATACTGATTTGGGTAGGTGAGACTCTGTGATTGGGTCTTAGGCAGAGGTGGCAGGAGAAACATGTAGGGAGGGCATTGTTCTCACCTCCTTCTCTATTCCACATAAAACCAGGTTGGTGGGTCCATCAATCTTTAGAAAATCAAATTCATTTGATGAATTGGCAAACTGTCTCAGACTTCACAGTAAGGGAAAAATTTGTATTTTGATGGAAAACTATGTATTGTCTCTAGCCTATCTTTCCAGGGTATCTTATTGTAATTCTATGAAAGCTATTGTACAACTCTGAAAAATGATAGATGGCTAATAGAAATGAATGCTTATCTGTAAGCATGCAAATTCTGTCCTATCCAAGAGAGCTTCAATTGACTTACCTCCCCAACTTAGAAGAGGCTAAAGAGCAAGGTCTGCCCATGCACATGCATTTCAACACTTCTTCATTTCATGGGAATTTGTGCTTTGTTAATTCCCTGATAGTTCAGCTGGTAAAGAATTCGCCTGCAATGCGGGAGACCTGGGTTCGATCCCTGGGTTGGGGAGATCCTCTGGAGAAGGGAAAGGCTACCCACAGGCCAGTATTCTGGCCTGGAGAATTCCGTGAACTGTATAGTCTACAGGGTCGCAAAGAGTCGGACATGACTGAGTGACTTGAACTTCACTCAATTTCCTTTGAGCCAGTTATAAAGCAGTGTGATTCCTTCATTATGAATTAAATAAGACATTTAACACATGTTCACTTCTCCATCTCTATAAGAGTTATGATCTTATACTGTTTTGAACATTAACTTTTAATAGTGATAATTCCCTCTTCAGAACAATGTGGCGGGTCTTTGTATTTTGCGGTCTCCTCTCTCTGTGGGCCAAAAGGACATGACTTCACGACCACATACCACTCTTGCAACTTGCCTCAGTTCAGCCACAAAAAAGAATCTGAATTCACCACAGTTGTCAGGCTTGGATCTGACCCAGGAAAGTCATGCCCACAGCTAAGGTTAAGTAATACCATGGCATATGTGTGGTTTCATGTAAAACAGAATGAACACTGATGAAATCTTGGAAATCAAATTGTAAGGAAAACTGCTGAATTTACTAATTTATCTTTTCTATTTTTTTTTTCTAACAGGCTCAACTTTCAGTATATTTCCCAGTCATGTGATTTTTTTTTTTTATTTCAACAAGCATTAACAGAGAACTTTTTTCTTGCATCATGATATTAATAGAAAAGACACACTGAAAAATCCCCCCTAAAAATACCCAGAAATTAAACAAACATCCTTTAAAATATACAGCTAAACTTTAAAGAAATAGAGAAAAGGGTGCTAGAACAACTAGATATCCTCTACAAAAAAAATTATATATATATATATATGCATAAACTTGACACCCTTTACAAAAATTAACTCAAAATGGATAGACATAAGTGTAAAATGCAAAACTAAAACTCGTAAAAGGTAACACAGGAGAAAATCAATATGACCTTGGATAAGACGATGACTTTTGTATTTCAGTTTGCATTTCATCACTACATTGGATTTCAGTCTTGTATTTCATCATTGCAACCAGTTTACAGATTGGCAGATAGATGTTTACAGGCTATCCACACTACCACATTACAATGAGGTTTTATACTTCTAACAGCTTTTGTATGGCTTGTCCTGTTTTCAGAGCCATCTGAAGCTTGAAATTCAAAGTCAAAGTCCTTTTTTAAAAAATTACTTTCATTTCCCATTGACTTCTAAAATTCCCTAGAGCCTATATTAAATGTTTTCTTTTTTCTTATGTGAGTATAGAGGTTCTCAACTTAGGACCTGTGTTAGAATTACCTGGGGAAGCTTTAAAAATCCTAATACCTGGGTCCCAACCCAAATATTTTTATTTGATTGATTTGGGATAAGACCTGGACATCAGTGTTCTCAGGAGATCCCAGGTAATAATATTATATAGGGCTTGATGGGGCTTCCCAGGTGGAGCTAATGATAAAGAACCCACCTGCCAATGCAGGAGACATAAAAGACGAAGGTTTGATCCCTGGGTCAGGAAGATTCCCTGGAGGAGGGCATGGCAACCCATTCCCGTATCCTTGCCTGGAGAATCCCATGGACAGAGCCTGGTGGGCTACAGTCCATAGGGTTGCAAAGAGTCAGACATGACTCAAGGACTTAGCATGCATGCATGCAAGATATGATGATGACTTTTTAGATACAACACCAAAGGCATGATCCACAAAAGAAATCATTTTGTAAACTACACTTTGTTAAAATTAAAAGGCTTCTTCTCTGTGAAAGACATTGTCAAGAGAAATAAAATTCAAACCACAGACTGGGAAAAAATATTTGCAAAAGAATGTCTGATAAAGGACCATTATCCAAACTGCACTAAAACTCTTAAAACTCAGCAAGAAAACCAACCCAGTTACAAAATGGTTATAAGATCTTACCAAAGATATCAGTTCAATCAGTTCAGTCGCTCAGTTGTGTCTGATTCTTTGTGACCCCATGGACTGCAGCATGCCAGGCTTCCCTGTCCATCACCAATTCCCAGAACTTGCTTTCCCAGCATCACGGGCCTTTTCCAATGAGTTAGTTCTTCACATCAGGTGGCCAAAGTATTGGAGTTTCAGCTTCAGCATCAGTCCTTCCAGTGAATATTCAGGACTGATTTCCTTTAGAATGACTGGTCTGATCTTCTTGCAGTCCAAGGGACTCCCAAGAGTCTTCTCCAACACCACAATTCAAAAGCATCAATTCTTCTGTGCTCAGCTTTCTTTATGGTTCAACTCTCACTTTCATACATGACTACTGGAAAAACCATAGCTTTGACTAGACAGACCTTTGTTGGCAAAGTAATGTCTCTGCTTTTTAATATGCTGTCTAGGTTGGTCATAGCTTTTCTTCCAAGGTGCAAGCATCTTTTAATTTCATGTCTGCAGTCACCATCTGCAGTGATTTTGGAGCCCAAGAAAATAAAGTCATCCACTGTTTCCATTGTTTCCCTCTATTTGTCATGAAGTGATCGGACCAGATGCCATGATCTTTGTTTTCTGAATGTTGAGTTTTAAGCCAACTTTTTCACTCTCCTCTTTCACTTTCATCAAGAGGCTCTTTAGTTCCTCTTCACTTTCTGCCGTAAGGGTGGTGTCATCTGCATATCTGAGGTTATTGATATTTCTCCTGGCAATCTTGACTCCAGCTTGTGTTTCATCCAGCCTAGCATTTCACATGATATACTCTGCATGTAAGTTTAATAAGCAGAGTGACAATATACAGCCTTGATGTTCTCCTTTTCCAATTTGGAGCCAGTCTGTTGTTCCATGTCTGGTTTAACTGTTGCTTCTTGACCTGCAAACAGATTTCTCAGGAGGCAGGTAAGGTGGTCTGGTATTCCCATCTCTTTAAGAATGTTCCTCAGTTTGTTGTGATCTATACAGTAAAAGACTTTGGCATAGTCAGTAAAGCAGAAGCGGATGTTTTTCTGGAACTCTCTTTCTTTTTTGATGATCCAGCAGATGTTGGCAATTTGATCTCTGATTCCTCTGCCTTTTCTAAAACCAGCTTGAACATCTGGAAGTTCATGGTTCACTTATTGCTGAAGAATACTGTCTTGGAGAATTTTGAGCATTAGTGTGTGAGATGAGTGCAACTGTGTAGTAATTTAAGCATTCCTTGGCATTGCCTTTCTTTGGGATTGGAATGAAGACTGAACTTTTCCAGTCCTGTGGCCACTGCTGAGTTTATATTGAGTGTAGCACTTTCACAGCATCATCTTTTAGGATTTGAAATAGTTCCACTGGAATTTCATCACCTCTACTAGCTTTGTTTGCAGTGATGCTGCCTAAGGCCCACTTGACTTTGCATTCCAGGATGTCTGTATCCAGCTTTGCAGGCCAGTGGAATTTGATTACAGAACTTCCACAGGACTGGAGAAACAGATTCTTGAAGGGCACAAACAAAACCTTGTGTGCACCAGGAGCCAGGAGAAAGAAGCAGTGTCCCCACAAGAGACTGAGCCAGACTTGCCTGTGAGTGTCCAGCAGTTTCTAGTGGAGGCGTGGCTGGACAATGGCCTGCTGTGGGGTCAGGGCACTGAATACAACAGTACTGGCATAAGCCCTTTTGAAGGAGGTCCCCATTACCCTCATTACCCCTATCATAGTTTGGCCTCAGGCCAAACAACAAGGAGGAACACAACCCTGCCCATCAGCAGAAAATTGGATTAAGTGATTTACTGAGCATGGCCCCGCCCATCAAAACAAGACCCAGATTCCCCCATAGTCAGTCTCTCCCATCAGGAAGCTTCCACAAGTCTCTTATCCTTATCCATTAGAGGGAAGACAGAATGAAAGAAGATATACAGATGGCAAACAAACATATGAAAAGATGCTGGACACCATATGTCCTTAAGAAATTGTAAATGAAAACAACATTGAGATACACCACTACATGCCTAGCAGAATGGTCAAAACCCAAAACACTGGCAACACCAAAAGTTCATGAGGTTATGTCACACAAGTGTATTCCTCGGTTCTTTGTCTCGTCACAACAAAGATTTGGAGCAATGGACATTAAAGCCCTCGGCGCATCACAGCTCTCAGGTCTTGGACAAACCATGCTACAGCTCTTAGGCAAATCAGTGTTACAGCTCTATTTTAGTTAGAAGATAGTAGGAGAGTGAGAGAGAGAGAGAAAGAAAAGAGCGCACGAACGTGGGAGAGAGAGTCCGTGAGAAAGAGCTTTGGCTTCTCCTTTTATATGTTTTTTTCCTCCACCTGGGCCTGCCCTATGCAAATTGGGCTTAGCCAGGAGTGCTGTTTGTTCTGCCTGAAGTCTTCACTCTGGTCCTCGGACCTTCCTTTGACCTTCCTTGTTTTTTAGCCACTGCCATTTTGGACTCCTTTTCCCTATTCTACCTACCTAACAGTTATAAAGCAACAAGAACTCATTGTTGATGAGAATGCAAAACAGACAGCTTGAAAGACAGCTTCGCAGTTTCTTACAAAACTAAACAGACCTTTAAATATAATACACAGTAATTGTGCTCCTTGGCATTTACCCAAAGGAGCTGAAAACTTTTGTCCACACAAAAACTTGCACGCAAATCTTCATAGTTGCTTTATTCATAATTTCCCAGAACAGAAAGCAACAAAGATATCCTTTAGTAGGTGAGTGAATAAATAAACTGTAGTGCATCCAGACAATGGATGAACTAAACAATGGATTTCTAAAAAGCAATTAGCTATTTAACCATGAAAAGACATAGGGGAAACTTACAGGCAAATTACTAAGTTAAAGAAACCAATCTGAAAAGGTTATATATTATATGAATCCAACTCTATGATATTCTGGAAAAGCCAAAACTATGGAAGCAGTAAAAAGATCAATGGTTGCCAGGAGTTAAGAGGGAGGGTTGGACTATTGATAGGTGGGACACAGAGGATTTTAGGGCAGTGAAACTATTCTGTATGATACAATAATGAGGGATATATGTCATTATACCTTTGTCAAAACCCATAGAATGTGTCCACTAAAAAGATGTACAACTTGAGAGTTGTGAATTAAGTTTTATTTGGGGCAAAAGGAGGACTTCAGGCCAGGAGCATCTCAGATAGCTCTGAGAGACTGCTCCAAAGTGGCAGTGGGGGAAAGTCAATATATAAGGTTTTGGTGAAGGGGGAGTTCAATACCATGAAGCACTAATTTTACAAAAGCTTTTTTGTTAGTCATGAGGATCTGATATCATTATGAAGGGATTTAGTTCTCTTCTAGATATGAGGAGATGAAAGGATTGAGATCATAAAATCTGTTCCTAAAAACATCCAACTATACAAGGAACTATTAAAAGACGCTTACTACTTGGAAGGAAAGTAATGTCCAACCTAGATAGCATATTGAAAAGCAGAGACATTACTTTGCCAACAAAGGTCCGTCTAGTCAAGGCTATGGTTTTTCCTGTGGTCATGTATGGATGTGAGAGTTGGACTGTGAAGAAGGCTGAGTGCCGAAGAATTGATGGTTTTGAACTGTGGTGTTGGAGAAGACTCTTGAGAGTCCCTTGGACTGCAAGGAGATCCAACCAGTCCATTCTGAAGGAGATCAGCCCTGGGATTTCTTTGGAAGGACTGATGCTAAAGCTGAAACTCCAGTACTTTGGCCACCTCATGCGAAGAGTTGACTCATTGGAAAAGATTCTGGTGCTGGGAGGGATTGGGGGCAAGAGGATAAGGGGACGACAGAGGATGAGATGGCTGGATGGCATCACTGATTGGATGGACATGAGTCTGAGTGAACTCCGGGAGTTGGTGATGGACAGGGAGGCCTGGCGTGCTGTGATTCATGGGGTCGCAAAGAGTCGGACACGACTGAGCGACTGAACTGAACTGAACTGAACTGATCCCACCAGATTCCCTGGAGCACGGAGTGCCTCACTCCACCCTGAACTCCCTCAGGGGTTGTTGAAGGTCATCAGCTATAGCAGCATGGGGTTTAGTCTCTGTAGAGGCTGATGGCAAATGCCTTTGTTGTTCAGTCGTTGGCAATGCTCTTGCTAAGTGCCAATTTGTAGTTGACAAATGTACAACTCGAAGAGTGAATCCTGTGGACTTTGGGTGATCATGATGTGTCTATGTAGGTTTGTTGATTATAGCAAATGTGCTAGTCTGGCATGGGGAGTTGATAGTGGGGGAATCTACTGGGAGCGGTGAGGGGCAGAGGCAGGGTGTGTATATTAGGAATTTTCTGTGCTTTTCTCTCAGTTTTGCTGTGAACCTAAAATTGCTCTAAAAAAAAGTCTAATTAATTAAAAAAAAAAAAAACAGGAAAATGAAATCAATGTTAATCTTCCCACAAAGAAAATACCAATCTTAAGACTATTTTTAAAAGTTACATACACCCAAATGCTCAAATGACAAATAATTCTGATCTTATGCAAAATATACCATAGCATGAAAAATGAAGGAATGATCCACCATTCATTTCATTAATCTAGCACAATCTTGACACAAAGCTTCTGAACACAGAAACGTGGACACTGGACCAAACCACACCTTATTGCCTTGTGTAATTGTAACTTGCACCATTTCTTTGTACCCATTAGCATGTTTATTCATCCAGGAGTCACCTGCTCAGGCAAATGGTTATTTGATTCTTCATTATAGGAATTTCCCGGAAGACTCATCACCTCCTCAGTGTGAAACATTAACAGTTTACAACCTGAGAGTCTTTGAATCTTTTGCTGCCTCTCCACCAATCCTGGACTGTTGGATCTTAAATTCTTACCCAGTCCTAATCAGCCATGCCTTCTTTAAAAGACCTGCCTTTAAATCAAACTTTCAGTTTAACAAATTCTGATCTTACCTTCCATCTTCTCATAGTTGCTGTCAAAGCTTTGCAGGGCTGGCATTCTCATGAAATTGTTATTTTGATCAAAAGGCTGTGTTAGCAATGTTTGAGGAGACAGATTTTGACATTTTGGAAAGATAGTACTGTCATGAGAGTGTATGTTCCTCGGTTCTTTGTCTCATCACAACAAAGATTTGGAGCGACGGACATTAAAGCCCTCAGCGCATCACAGCTCTCCGGTCTTGGAGAAACCGTGTTATAGATCTTAAGCAAATCAGTGTTACAGCTCTATTTTATTTAGAAGATAGTAGAAGAATCCATCCTCGAAGTGTGAGGGCATGCCAACCCAAAGACTCGAAGAGAAGAGAGTGGAGGAATGCACAGGGAGGGAGAGAGAGAGAGAAAGAGCGCACGCACGTGGGGGAGAGAGAGTTCGTGAGACAGCGCTTTGGCTCCTCCTTTTATATGTTTTTTTCCTCCACCTGGGCCTGCCCTATGCAAATTGGGCTTAGCCAGGAGTGCTGTTTGTTCTGCCTGAAGTCTTCACTCTGGTCCTCGGACCTTCCTTTGATCTTCCTTGTCTTTTAGCCACCACCATTTTGGACTCCTTTTCCCTATTCTACCTACCTAACATCCCCTCCTCAAGAGATGGGAGGCCCAATTCTTTGGGAATAGGGGCGTCAAGGTCTTTCTGGCTACTTCCTGCTGAACTGGGACGGTGAGGGGTATTGGGCCTCCCCCTCTTGCTAGTCTCAATCCTCAGAGTCTTTATAGTGGTGTCCAAGGGTGTGTGATATTTTCCGTGGTCGGCTGTAGTTTTAAATCTTTGTTGAACTGGCACTGCATGTTGTAGCTGGTTGACCTGGGCAGAGACAAAACAGGGTAGACAATTGACAGTACATGGAATAATCATAAGTATCATCAATATAGCATAACAAGGACTAGTAGGGACATTGGTCGATTTTAAATTCACATGGCCAGTATGGCTCAAGTCCCTCCTTGTTCAGGGATCAGAAGATCTCTCTCCTGTCTGTTTTAGAGTACAGTCTCTGTCAAGCTGTATTGGCTCTTTAGAGTTATCCTGAGAAATTTTATCCCCAGAAACCAGATTTTGAGGGTGTTCATTAGAATGACACTCATTGGTAGTTCTGAATAGGTATCTGAGATCTCCCAGGGGCTCACAGGTGTATCGAGTGTCCTCTTCTGTTTTCTTCCACAGCTTGACTAATGAGTAGTGAATCCAGGAGTCATGTCCTGGTACCTTGACTGCTGTGGGGGTAGAAAGTATTACAGGGTAGGGGCCCTTCCATGTGGGCTGGAGTTGAGCCTTTTGGGACCCACCTTTCCAGACTTTAATTAGGACTTGATTTCCTGGAGCATATACTGGTGACTCTTTAGAATCTTTTGGGTCCTGGTTCATACCCCACAAGCGTATATCCTGTTGGAATTGCCCAATGGCCATGGTATAAGACTGGAGGGTCTGAACCTCTAGATCTAGGAAGAGGTCATTGACATAAACAAAAGGTCTCCCATATAGCATCTCATAAGGACTAAGACGAACCTGTTCCTTAGGGGCAATTCGGGTGCGGAGGAGAGCTATTGGTAAAGCTTCCTTCCATCCCAGGGAGGTCTCTTAGGTTATCTTTTTTTATCACTGATTTTAAGAATTGAATGGCTCTTTCTACTTTTCCTGAGGACTGAGGCCTCCAGGCACAATGAAGATAATAAGTAATGCCCAATGCTTTCGAGACCCCTTGGGTGACTTTAGAAGTAAATGATGTCCCATTGTCACTCTGTAATGACCTGGGCAGACCAAATCTTGGAATGATTTCATGGAGCAGTTTTTTTTACCACCTCCTCAGCCTTCTCGGTCTGGGTGGGAAAGCCTTCAATCCATCCTGTGAATGTATCTATCATAACTAATAGGTATTTATACCCTTGAGAAACTGGCATCTGGGTGAAGTCCATCTGCCAGTCCTCTCCTGGGTAGGCCCCATGTCGTTGGACGGGCTGGGCCAGCTGGGGTCTTCGAGCTCCTTGGGGGTTGTTTAATTGGCAAGTGGGACAAGAGGAGACCACCTGTCTTATAGTTGTTTGGTAGCCTGTTCCTCTGAAGGACCTTTCTAGTAATCTTTGGAGGGCCTTTTCTCCTAAATGAGTAGTGGCATATAAGGAGTTAACCAACTTCCATTGGAGGTTCCCAGGCAGAAAAAGGAGTCCCTCCTTTTGGAACCACCCCATATGATTTTCTTGAAAGCCCTCGCTCTTAGCTTTAAGAGTCTCACCTTCAGTATATAAAGGAGTTTCTGGCAAATTAGTCTGTGGAACTAAGGTGGCAATCCTTATTAGGTCATGGTTCTGTAATGCTGCTCTCCTAGCTGCCTGATCAGCTGCTTGGCTCCCTCATGCCACTTCTGTGTTCCCTTTTTGGTATCCTTTACAGTGGGAGTCTGAAACCTCAGTGGGCAGATGGACTGCCTCCAAGAGTTGAAGAATCTGATCACCATATTTGATTGGGGACCCTCGGGTGGTCAAGTGGCCTCTTTCTTTCCAAATAGCTGCATGTGCCTGTAGCACCAGAAAGGCATACTTGGAGTCAGTGTAAATGGCTATTCTTTTTCCTTTTCCCAGCTCTAAAGCTCGAGTCAGGGCTATGAGCTCAGCTAATTGGGCTGAAGTACCTGGTGGCAGAGGCTTAGCCTCTATGGTCTCAAAATTGGAGACTACTGCATACCCGGCTCTTCTTTTTCCCTCCAAGACAAAGCTGCTTCCATCAGTGTACCAGATTTCCTCAGGATTGGTCAGAGTGTCTTTTGACAATCCCTTTCGGGATTTTGTCCAGTGGTCCAAGGTTTCTAGACAAGAGTGAAAGGGGAGAGAGCCCTCGGGGGTAGGCAGGAGGGTGGCTGGGTTAAGAACCTCACAAGGGGATATAGTGAGGCCTGGATTTTTCATTAGCATTACTTGATATATGAGGATTCTTTGATCAGACATCCATAAATGGCCTCTCCCATTTAGGAGTTGTTTTACTTGGTGGCTGGTAAAAATAGTTTGCCCCCAAAGGAGAGTTTTAAAGCATCTTCTATCATGATTGCAATAGCTACAAGATTTCGAAGGCAGAGGGGCCAGCTTCGGGTAGTTGGATCGAGCCTCTTGGATAAGTAAGCTACAGCTGCTAAGTCACTTCAGTTGTGTCCGACTCTGTGCGACCTCATAGATGGAAGCCAACCAGGCTCCCCCGTCCCTGGGATTCTCCAGGCAAGAACACTGGAGTGGGGTGCCATTGCCTTCTGCCAGCTACAGGCTGGGGCTCAGATCCCAACCTTTGAGTTAACACTCCCAAGGCTATTCCCTCTCTTTCATGGACATAAAGTTGGAATGTTTTTTCTGGGTCTGGCAACCTCAAGGCAGGTGCCTGAGTTAAGGCCTGTTTTAGTGTAGCCTCTGCCTTCTTTTGAGGAGTTCCCCACATCAGTGGGATTGAATCATCTCGTCCCTTTAAGCTTTCATATAAGGGTAGGCACAGATTCTACAATATCCAGTTAGCCCCAGGAAAGCTCGCAATTGTTTTCGAGTCGTGGGGGAGGGTAACTGGAGAATTCCTTGTACCCAATCAGAGGACGGCCTCCTGGACCCGTGTGTAATCTGAACTCCCAGGTAAATGACCTTTGTCTCGACCATTTGTGCCTTAGCACGGGAGCCTTTATATCCCCTTTCTGCCAAGAAGTTTAGAACCTGAATTGCATGTTGTTGGGCACTTTTCTCATCTGGAGAGCAGAATAGTAGGTCATCTACGTATTGTAATATTTTCCCATTAGGCCCCAGGTCCAGATCTACGAGATCCCGGCTAAGGGCCTGTCCAAACAGGTGGGGGTTATCTCTGAACCCCTGAGGTAATACTGTCCAAGCCATCTGTTGGTGTTTTTCTCCTGGGGCCTCCCACTCAAAGGCAAAAAGGTATTGGGATTCTTTAGCCAGTGGTATGCAAAAAAAAAAAAAAATGTATCTTTGAGATCCAAGACTGTAAACCACTTGGCACTGGGTGGGATTTCTCCCAAGATTACATAGGGATTGGGTACTGTGGGATGGAGGGGGACTACAGCTTCATTTATGATCTGGAGATCTTGAACCATTCACCAGGTTTCGTCTTTTTTCATTACTGAGAGGATTGGGGTGTTACATGGCGAACTGGTGGGGACCAATAGCCCACAAGCAAGGAATTTATTTCTTAAAGGCTGTAGTCCCTCCCGAGCCTCTCTTTTGAGAGGATATTGTTTCCGGTTAGGAAACTGAGTGGGATCTCGGAGGACAATGATGACCGGTTCAGCGTGGTGGGCTCGTTCAGGAATCCCCTGGTCCTGGGGGTTAATTTTGTCTTCCCATAGTTTTTGGTCTCTCTCTATTGAAGGTGTAATGGGTTCTTCAGTAGTAACCAGGAGCTGTAGAGCTCTAGGGGCTGAAAAACTTCCCATCACAAGGGTGGTCCCCAGTTTAGTGAGTATATCTCTTCCCAATAAGGGGGTAGGACACTCAGGGACCACCAGAAACTGGTGGGAAGATATTTGTCCATCCCAGCAACAAACAAATGCTCGGGTGAATCTTTTAGTAGTTGCTTTTCCTGTAGCACCCAAAATGGTACAGGTTTGGGAGGAGAAGGCTCTGGAGTAGGAGATCAAGACAGAGTAGGTAGTCCCTGTGTCAACTAAGAAATTCTCAGGCCTACCTGCCACATCCAGTCGCACCCTTGGCTCCAGCCCCGTGATGGTTATCTGTGACAGGCGGGCTGGTTGGAGCGGGCCGCTTCAGTCCTCTTGAACCATCGTGAGGGTAGGCTTGGTGCTTGACCTTGAGGCTCTTGAGTCTCGAGGGCAGAGTGCCGCCCAATGTCCCAGTTCATGGCATTTGTGGCACGCTGTTCTAGGAGACTTGTCACGGTTTGGATACTCTTTGGCCCAATGCCCCGCCCGTCTACAGATCAGGCATCTGTCTCGTGCCTTGTCTCTCAAGGACTCGGGGTTTGCCATAGGGCTTCTCTGGAGGGCGGCCAGCATCTGGGCATGCCTTGTCTTTCTTTCTCTCCTTCTTCTGGGCCTTGGCCTCCTTCTCCTGTTCTCTGTTATAAAAGGTATTGGTGGCTGTCTGGACCATCTCATCTAAAGAGGCAGCAGGGTCCTGCTGTTGTAGCTGCTGTAACTTAATTCTGATATCTGATGCACATTGGGACAGGAATTTGTCCTTTAAAATCACCTGTCCCTCGTAAGAGTCTAAGTCCAGGTTGGTAAACTTTTGGAGTGCCTCTTTTAGCCTCTCCAGAAAGGCAATGGGGTTCTCACTGGGCTCCTGAGTTATTGCTGAGACCCAGGCACAGCTAATTACTTTTTGTTGGGCTGCTTTCAGTCCTGCCTTCACACAGATTAGAAAGTGATCTCTTTCCCAGATGTGCTCAGGGTCATTATAATTCCAATTAGGATCGGGGACTGCAGTTTCCCCTACTGGGCATCTATCACTGGAAATGTGGAGCGCTGTTGCATACCTCCGGGCTTCCTTTAAGACCCTGGTATGTTCAGGATCAGATAAAGTTTGACAAAATATGACCATGATGTCTTTCCACGTCAAGTCAAAGGCCAAGGTAATATGTTGGAATGTATCTATATATTTGCCTGGGTCATCTGTATAGCTTCCCAGGTCTTGTTTGATCTGCCTTAGTTCTAAGAGGGAGAAGGGCTTATGGACCTGAGTTGGTCCGAATTATCCTCCAATTTCAACTAAAGGACATACTCGAGCTGGCTTTTGTGGAGGAGGTGCTCCCGGATATGGGGGCACGTTTGGGTACGAGGAAGGAGCACCAGGCAACTCGGGAGCTGTGGGAGGTGAGCCTTCACGAGGGGGTTCCTTTTCTTGGTTGCCTGTGCCTAACACCATTTGCCTAGTGGGCTCACTTTTAGGGCATACTATAATCCCATACTTAAGACAGAGTTCCTTCATATCTCTTAGTCTGAAGAAAATTTGGACATAGGGGATCCCTGTCCATTTCCCTTGTCTTTTGCAGAATAATTCTAATCGCAGGATGGTATTGTAATTTAAAGTTCCATCCTCAGGCCAGTGTTCCTCGTCCCCCAGTGGATACTGTGGCCACACAGCGGCACAAAAGAATTTCAAATGACTTCTCCTTAGAGCTAGAGGGTCGAACAGCTTCCAGTTATCAAGGATGCATCTCAAGGGCGTCTGTCAGGAAGTGGATTGGTTATTTCCCATCTGAAAGACAGTCATGACAGGGAGAAAAGAAAAAGACCACTTTCGATTTTTATGGGTGGACTTCCTTAGGGGTGAGTCTTTCTGAAGCTTATCCTACCCAGAACTGTTGCAACCTGAGAGCCAGGCGTCCCCAGGTCAGGGTGCAGATCCCCAGGCAAGCTGAGGCGTGACAGCCTCCTAGAGATCGAATCCCCAGGCAGGTCGAGGCGTGACGACCTCCTGGGACCTCTGGGACTAGCGGATCCCCGAGCAGGTTGAGGCGTGACAACCTTTCGAGGACCAGATCCCTAGGCAGGTCAAGGCGTGATGACCTCCTGGGACCCCCCGGACTGGAGTTGGACGTCCCCAAGATCTCCAGTGTGACCAGTATTGGGTAGGATAAGGGGGTTGGATATTATAGAGTATTTCCCTCCCAAGGCCAGCTATTTTCTGGTTGTCCTTCCAGAAGATTGTAGAGGCAAACTTGTGGGTCTGGATGGGGCTCATGAAAAGAGCATGAAACAGGACGGAAGGGGGCAGAGCACAACCTTTGAAAGAATGACATAGCACAAGGGTATAACCTTAGACAATTACAATCAGTTGGGTCCAAGATGACAAGTCAAATTGAAGTAAACCTTAATCCCCAATGTATAAGCCAACAAGACATACCCAGAGGTGGCAGGACAGCTCCAAGGCAGGGAGCAAGGAGTGGGTGGTTCACCAATGGCTGGGATGATCCTCTCACTCAGATCAGATCAGATCAGATCAGTCGCTCAGTCATGTCCAACTCTTTGCGACCCCATGAATCGCAGCACACCAGGCCTCCCTGTCCATCACCAACTCCCGGAGTTCACTCAGACTCACGTCCATCCAGTCAGTGATGCCATCCAGCCATCTCATCCTCTGTCGTCCCCTCCTCCTCCTGCCCCCAATCCCTCCCAGCATCAGAGTCTTTTCCAATGAGTCAACTCTTTGCATGAGGTGGCCAAAGTACTGGAGTTTCAGCTTCAGGATCATTCCTTCCAAAGAAATCCCAGGGCTGATCTCCTTCAGAATGGACTGGTTGGATCTCCTTGCAGTCCAAGGGACTCTCAAGAGTCTTCTCCAACACCACAGTTCAAAACCATCAATTCTTCGGCACTCAGCCTTCTTCACAGTCCAACTCTCACATCCATACATGACCACAGGAAAAACCATAGCCTTGACTAGATGAACCTTTGTTGGCAAAGTAATGGCTCTGCTTTTGAATATGCTATCTAGGTTGGACATTACTTTCCTTCCAAGGAGTAAGCATCTTTTAATTTCATGGCTGCAGTCACCATCTGTAGTGATTTTGGAGCCCAGAAAAATAAAATCTGACACTGTTTCCACTGTTTCCCCATCTATTTCCCATGAAGTGATGGGACCGGATGCCATGATCTTTGTTTTCTGAATGTTGAGCTTTAAGCCAACTTTTTCACTCTCCTCTTTCACTTTCATCAAGAGGCTTTTGAGTTCCTGTTCACTTTCTGCCATAAGGGTGGTGTCATCTGCATATCTGAGGTTATTGATATTTCTCCTGGCAATCTTGATTCCAGCTTGTGTTTCTTCCAGTCCAGCGTGTCTCATGATGTACTCTGCATATAAGTTAAATAAACAGGGTCCTCTCACTCATTAGCATATAAATTCCACCCCCTCACAAAACCTAGCCAGGCCTAATACCATGGCCCCAGCCCTTGCCCTTGGCAATGGTTCACACCCTGAAGAGTGGCTTCTCTCTGGATCCTAACAAATCCACCACTTATCACTTTGTCTCTCAATGAATTTTTGCAATGAGACATCAGAGCCCGAATTTCATTAGTTTTGGCCGGGCTTGAGTCCCGGGAGAGAGCTGAAGGACAGGAGGAAAAAGCAGTGGGAAAAACGTGCCAAGGAATCCCCTTCATAGCCCACCGGAAGATTTGCTAAATATCTGACCGGTGCTCACAGTTTCATTGGTCTGATCCTTGGCATAAAGAAGAGGAAGGACAGAAGAACCGCCCCCCCTCCACCCCCCCCCCACCCCACCCCCACCCCCGCCAGCTTGGGTAACAGCTACTGGGACTCAGCAGACAGCGACATGCTGAGACATGCTTTGGGACATGCTGAGGAGTAGCCTCTCCAGAGTCCCTCAGTTGTGCCCCCTGCCGCCAGCCTGTTCACGGGAGGTTCAAGGAAACAAGAAAATAGAGATTGTA
This sequence comes from Bos taurus, assembly GCF_002263795.3. Classification (NCBI taxonomy): domain Eukaryota; kingdom Metazoa; phylum Chordata; class Mammalia; order Artiodactyla; family Bovidae; genus Bos; species Bos taurus. The sequence continues at coordinate 10,835,758 of NC_037353.1, forward strand.
AAAGTCCCTCCAGCCATAGGAGTGAGGACCTCTTACCTTAACCGGAGGTCTTCTGGAATCTGAGACTGGGCCGCGTGAGCTTTCTGCTGAGTTCGTTTTTCACTGTCCCGGTTTCCAGCACTATGGGCCTTCCCCTGCGCTGGGTTTCTTTGCCTTCCACTTCTAGCACAGGAGCTTCGCTGAGTTGGGCTCCTGCTGTGCTTGGCCTCTTCTGCGCGGAGGTTGTTTCAGCCAGGTTAAACCCGAGTCATGGCACCATAGATGTCACGCGAGTGTATGTTCCTTGGTTCTTTGTCTCGTCACAACAAAGATTTGGAGCAACGGACATTAAAGCCCTTGGCGCGTCACAGCTCTTGGGTCTTGGACAAACCGTGTTATAGCTCTTAGGCAAATCAGTGTTACAGCTCTATTTTATTTAGAAGATAGCAGTTGAGAGAGAGAGAGAGAGTGAGAGAAAGAGAGAGAGAAAGAGCACATGCACACGGGACAGAGAGAGTTCGTGAGAAAGCGCTTTGGCTCCTCCATTTATATGTTTTTCTCCTCCACCTGGGCCTGCCCTATGCAAGTTGGGCTTAGCCAGGAGTGCTATTTGTTCTGCCTGAAGTCTTCACTCTGGTCCTCCAACCTTCCTTTGACCTTCCTTGTCTTTTAGCCACCGCCATTTTGGACTCCTTTTCCCTATTCTACCTACCTAACACTTCCGAGGTCAGGGGCAATGGCCGACAGTGCCAGACTGCGATGGCACAGGAGTGGCCGAGAGGAGCTACCCCATGTCCGAGGTCAGGGGGGCGCCTGAGAGGAGCTACCCCGCGTCCAAGGCCAGGGGCGGCAGTCAGGAGGAGCTACCCCACACTCCCACACCCGAGGCCAGGGGTAGTGGCTGGGAGGAGCAACCCCACATCCAAGGAACAGTGGCTGCAGGGGCGCAGGAGGGCCTAGAGTAGCTATCCCACATTGAAGGTCAGGAAGGGCACGGTGAGGAGATACCCCTCGCCCAAGGTAAGGAGCAGTGGTGGCTGAGCTTTGCTGGTGCAGCCATGAAGAGATACCCCACTCCCAAGGTAAGAGAAACCCAAGTAAGATGGTAGGTGTTGCAAGAGGGCATCAGAGGGCAGACACACTGAAACCATACTCACAGAAAACTAGTCAATCTAATCACACTAGGACCACAGCCTTGTCTAACTCAATGAAACTAAGCCATGCCTGTGGGGCAACCCAAGACGGGCGGGTCATGGTGGAGAGATCTGACAGAATGTGGTCCACTGGAGAAGGGAATGGTAAACCACTTCAGTATTCTTGCCTTGAGAACCCCATGAACAGTATGAAAAGGCAAAATGATAGGATACTGACAGAGAAACTCCCCAGGTCAGTAGGTGCCCAATATGCTACTGGAGATCAGTGGAGAAATAACTCCAGAAAGAATGAAGGGATGGAGCCAAAACAAAAAGAATACCCAGCTGTGGATGTGACTGGTGATAGAAGCAAGGTCCGATGCTGTAAAGAGCAATATTGCATAGGAACCTGGAATGTCAGGTCCATGAATCAAGGCAAATTGGAAGTGGCCAAACAAGAGATGGCAAGAGTGAATGTCGACATTCTAGGAATCAGTGAACTGAAATGGACTGGAATGGGTGAATTTAACTCAGATGACCATTATATCTACTACTGTGAGCAGGAATCCCTCAGAAGAAATGAGTAGCCATCATGGTCAACAAAAGAGTTCGAAATGCAGTACTTGGATGCAATCTCAAAAACGACAGAATGATCTCTGTTCGTTTCTAAGGCAAACCATTCAATATCACACTAATCCAAGTCTATGCCCCAACCAGTAATGCTGAAGAAGCTGAAGTTGAATGGTTCTATGAATACCTACAAGACCTTTTAGAACTAACACCCAAAAAAGATGTCCTTTTCATTATAGGGGACTGGAATGCAAAAGTAGGAAGTCAAGAAACACCTGGAGTAACAGGCAAATTTGGCCTTGGAACACGGAATGAAGCAGGGCAAAGACTAATAGAGTTTTGCCAAGAGAACACACTGGTCATAGCCAACACCCTCTTCCAACAACACAAGAGAAGACTCTATACATGGACATCACCAGATGGTCAACACCGAAATCAGACTGATTATATTCTTTGCAGCCAAAGATGGAGAAGCTCTAGACAGTCAGCAAAAAACAAGACCAGGAGCTCACTGCGTCTCGGATCATGAACTCCCTATTGCCAAATTCAGACTTAAATTGAGGAAAGTAGGGAAAACCACTAGAACATTCAGGTATGACCTAAATCAAATCCCTTATGATTATACAGTGGAAGTGAGAAATAGATGTAAGGGCCTAGATCTGATAGAGTGCCTGATGAACTATGGATTGAGGTTCGTGACATTGTACAGGAGACAGGGATCAAGACCACCCTCATGGAAAAGAAATGCAAAAAAGCAAAATGGCTCTCTGGGGAGGCCTTACAAATAGCTGTGAAAAGAAGAGAAGCGAAAAACAAAGGAGAAAAGGAAAGATATAAGCATCTGAATGCAGAGTTCCAAAGAATAGCAAGAAGAGGTAACAAAGCCTTCTTCAGAGATTAATGCAAAGAAATAGAGGAAAACAACAGAATGGGAAAGACTAGAGATCTCTTCAAGAAAATTGGAGATACCAAGGCAATATTTCGTGCAAAGATGGGCTCAGTAACGGACAGAAATGGTACGGACCTAACAGAAGCAGAAGATATTAAGAAGAGATGGCAAGAATACACAGAAGAACTGTACAAAAAAGATATTCACGACCAAGATAATCACGATGGTGTGATCACTCACCTAGAGCCAGACATCCTGGAATGTGAAGTCAAGTGAGCCTTAGAAAGCATCACTATGAACAAAGCTAGTGGAGGTGATGGAATTCCAGTTGAGCTCTTTCAAATCCTGAAAGATGATGCTGTGAAAGTGCTGCACTCAATACGCCAGCAAATTTGGAAAACTCAGCAGTGGCCACAGGGCTGGAAAAGGTCAGTTTTCATTCCAAACCCAAAGAAAGGCAATGCCAAAGAATGCTCAAACTACTGCACAGTTGCACTCATCTCACATGCTAGTAAAGTAATGCTCAAAATTCTCCAAGCCAGGCTTCAGCAATATGTGAACCGTGAACTTCCTGATGTTCAAGCTGATTTTAGAAAAGGCAGAGGAACCAGAGATCAAATTGCCAACATCCACTGGATCATGGAAAAAGCAAGAGAGTTCCAGAAAAACATCTATTTCTGCTTTATTGACTATGCCAAAGCCTTTGACTGTGTGGACCACAATGAACTGTGGAAAATTCTGAAAGAGATGGGAGTACCAGACCACCTGATCTGCCTCTTGAGAAACCTCTATGCAGGTCAGGAAGCAACAGTTAGAACTGGACATGGAACAACAGATTGGTTCCAAATAGGAAAAGGAGTATGTCAAGGCTGTATATTGTCACCCTGTTTATTTAACCTATATGCAGAGTACATCATGAGAAATGCTGGATTGGAAGAAACACAAGCTGGAATCAAGATTTCTGGGAGAAATATCAATAACCTCAGATATGCAGATGACACCACCCTTATGGCAGAAAGTGAAGAGGAACTCAAAAGCCTCTTGATGAAGGTGAAAGTGGAGAGTGAAAAAGTTGGCTTAAAGCTCAACATTCAGAAAACAAAGATCATGGCATCCGGTCCCATCACTTCATGGGAAATAGATGGGGAAACAGTGGAAACAGTGTCAGATTTTATTTTTCTGGGCTCCAAAATCACTACAGATGGTGACTGCAGCCATGAAATTAAAAGACGCCTACTCCTTGGAAGGAAAATTATGACCAACCTAGATAGCATATTGAAAAGCAGAGACATTACTTTGCCAACAAAGGTCCATCTAGTCAGGGCTATGGTTTTTCCAGTAGTCATGTATGGATGTGAGAGTTGGACTGTGAAGAAGGCTGAGCGCCGAAGAATTGATGCTTTTGAACTGTGGTGTTGGAGAAGACTCTTGAGAGTCCCTTGGACTGCAAGGAGATCCAACCAGCCCACTCTGAAGGAGATCAGCCCTGAGTATTCTTTGGAAGGAATGATGCTAAAGCTGAAACTCCAATACTTTGGCCACCTCATGCAAAGAGTTGACTCATTGGAAAAGACTCTGATGCTGGGAGGGATTGGGGGCGGGAGGAGGAGGGGACGACAGAGGATGAGATGGCTGGATGGCATCACTGACTGGATGGACGTAAGTCTGAGTGAACCCCGGGAGTTGGTGATGGACAGGGAGGCCTGGCGTGCTGCGATTCATGGGGTCGCAAAGAGTCGGACAGGACTGAGCAACTGAACTGAACACTTCCAAAGAACACCCAGGTCTGATCTCCTTTAGAATGGATGATTGGACCTCCTTGCAGTCCAAGGGACTCTCAAGAGTCTTCTCCAACACCACAGTTCAAAAACATCAATTCTTCAGCACTCAGCTTTTTTCACAGTCCAACTCTACATCCATACTTGACTACTGGAAAAACCATAACCTTGACTAGATGGACCTTTGTTGGCAAAGCAATGTCTCTGCTTTTTAATATGCTATCTAGGTTGGTCATAACTTTCCTTCCAAGAAGTAAGCATCGCCATACCTACTACTAAAACACTGAAAGCTTTCCTTGTAAGATCACACTTAAACAAGGGTAACATCCATTACCATTTTTTCTTTTCAACATTATGCTAGAAGTCCTAGACGATGAGTAAGAAAACAAAAATATATAGGCTACAAAGGATAAAATAAAAATCTCTTCAATAAGATGGTAAAATTACAATCTTTTATAAGAATTTGGCTGAATATAAAATAATAATAATAAATAATGTGCATTTCTATAAAATAGTGAGTAAGAAAAAGTTTGTCACTTACAGTAACTTCTGTAAATGTAAAGTACATGATAGTAAATCTAACAAAAGTGTATAAAATATTTATGGAAAAAATTTTAAATTATATTAAAAAGTTGTAAAGACTTAGTAAATGATGAGACAAAGCAGAATCAATATATTAAAAGATTTAATATCACAAAGTATTCATTCTCCTCAGATTCATCTAGGGATTCAAAATGATTCCAATTAGAAAATCAGCAACATTTCTATTTTTGTAGAAATTGACAAGATAATGTGGAAAATAAAAATTCTAAGATAGTCAAAACAATCCTAAAATCAAAGAACAAGGAGGGGTAATGGCTTTTACTAGACATCTATAATTACAAGGTTGTAATGATGAACATAGTATATTATTACCCCAAGAAAAATAAAAATATCAATGAAATGGAATATATAGCCTAGAAATGAATGCATATATGCATGACATTTATTATATTATATAATGTGTAAATCAGTGGGGATGGATTTTTTTTTAAATAGTGCTGGGGAAATGGTCATCCATATTTTAAAAAATAAAATTGGATACTTATTTCAATCAAAAGATCACTCAAAATCCTAGTAGCTTTTCTGTAAAAATTGACAAATTGACTCTAAAATGCCTATGGCAATTTAAGAGACCCAGAAGAGCCAAAACAAACAAACAGAAAGGGCAGAATGGGAAGATTATACTTCCCAATTAAAATTTTTGCTTTAGAGTTATAGGAATGAAAACAGCATGGTGCTGCTGTCGGGACAGCAAATAGATCCATGAAACAGAATAAAAGTCCAGCATTAGACTCACTCATATTTGGTTAATTGTTCTTCAGCAGAAGTAAGTTTGATTTAAAGATAAACATAATTTAATAATAACAGTGAACTAAAATATTGGGTAATTTATGCAAAATGAGAGTGACAAGATTTATAGCATTCCAAGGTCATTATACTATTTAGGTGGAGAAAAACAAATGTTAGCTTACTTGACTTTCTAAAAGGAAGTATACATTTTCTTAACGTTTAGCTTAACCACCAAAATAGAATGCAGTAGAAATAAAATGTATGACTAAAAATCACAAAGGGAAATAAAAGTAATTTGTTTAAAGTTCATCCAAAAGAGTACAGGAAAAGATTTTTTAAATAAAGCATAGAAAACTGCGTGTGTCGGGGCTAAATCACTTCAGTCATCATGTCTGCCTCTGTGTATTCTTCCTCCAGGCAAGAATACTGGAGTGGGTTGCTATGTCCTCCTCCAGGGTACCTTTCCAACCCAGGGATCGAACCCACATTTCTTCTGCCTCCTGCATTGGCAGGAGGGTTCTTTACCAGTACTGCCACCTGGGAAGCCCAGAAAATTGTTCATGCTCTTGCTGTGTTGTGCTATGTTGCTTCAGTCACGTCTGACTCTTTGTGACCCCATGGACTGTAGCCCGCCTGGCTCCTCTGTCCATGGGTTTCTCCAGGCAAGAATACTGGAGTTGGCTGCCATGCCTTCCTTCAGGGAATCTTCCTGACCCAGAGATTGGGTCAAGTCTCATATCTCCTCCATTGGCAGGCAGGTTCTTTACCAGAAAATGGTTTAAGTAGCACTAAATAAGATTAAAAATAAATCCGAATGTATCAAACTTCACAGAATATGTAAGTGGACTGTACTTGCCCCAGAAAAGATACCGTAGCAGATTGGAATGCCTACGATGTGCATGGCAAAAAGGATGGAAAGCTGAGGAGCTCATTGTGAAGGGAGAACTCAGGAAAATGGCTACTTAATCATCAGCACCATGAGCTGTCTGAGGGCAGAGGTCATCCCAGGGTACTACAAGAGCACAAGCAAGTTGGGAAGGGTCCTCTCCGTGGAGTCACCTGTCGTGGCAAAGATGGCCACTGAGTTTAGTTGCCCAGGTTAAGACAAAGGGAAAAGGCATTTTTGGCAGAGGGGACAGCCTAAGCACAAACACAGAGGACAGAAACAGCACACTGTTCAGGAATAATGAGCAATTTTATGTTACTGATCTGAGACATGATGTCTAATAGATAATGGTTTCTTTATATCCTTCTGTGTAGAATGCCTTTTTTGGCAGGTTCCAGTCTATCTTATTGATGGTTGCTCAGCAGTTCTGATTTGGGTGTTCTTGAGGGAAGAGGTGAGCTCGAGGCCTTCTACATCTACACCTTGTCTTCTCCTTTTCACTTTATTTGATCCATGAACTGGGCAACTCTTTGACACTTACATGTCAAGGACTCATTTCATTCTCCATCTCAGCATAAAGCAACTCAGAAAAGGATCATTTTGAGAGTAGGGCCTACCTCAATGGAATCAACCCATAATGGAAATTACCAGTTATTCCTGAGGAAGAATCTTTTTCTTCAAATACTCCTGTGCCTCCAAGGAGTTAGCATCTTAGTTAGCGTTCATAAATTTATACATTCAGATTTGCAGATTGAGTGGATCTGGATGATCATTCATTTCTATATCCTATCTAACCCTTAAGAATGAACCCACCTGTTACCTCTTCCATAAATTTCCCTATATGATTTTCTTTTCCTCTGAGATGATAGTGTACTCTCCTTAAGAAATTTTCAGTTTTCTCCTTAGAACTCAACTTATTCGTACCTCCATACTTCCAAAATTTCCAGGAAGACATAGCCTATGTCCATTTCATTTTAGTTACAGTACAAAACCCAGTCCCTTGCACACATAGGTGGTTGTTTTGAATAAAGGTGATGGAATAGTTGTTACACTTTCAGCAAATTACTCTTTCAAAGATCATTTTAAAATAATACCTTGATTGTCACTGTTAATGATGATTTGATTATGCTTTTACACGAACGTTAATGATTTTTTTATTCTCTAAAAGAAAAGGAGAAATTTTAAATAAGCTTTTACATATACTATTTGAAGATCTGTTGTTATTCAGTCTCTAAGTCATGTTTCACTCTTTGCAAAACTATGGACTTTAGCACGCTAGGCTTCTCTGTCCTTCACTAACTCCCAGAGTTTGTTCAAATTCTTGTCCATTAAATTGATGATGCTATCTAACCATCTCCTCCTCTGTGGCCCCCTCATCCTCCTGCCTTCAATCTTTCCCAGCATCAGGGTCTTTTCCAATGAGTCGGCTCTTCACATCAGATGGTCAAAGTATTGGAGCTTTAGCTTCAGCATCACTCCTTCCAATGAATATTCAGATTTAGGAGTTGAAACAGTGGCATTTCAAGATGGTATAAATAAAGTCCACTGGCATACACATCTATAAATTGTCTGCCACATCTATCTTGCATCTCAGGAGGTGTTACCTTCTGCTTCAGTACCGGATGGGCACTGCCTGGAAACCCCTTACAGCTCAGGGATGGCACTAGCAGTGAGAAACTGGGAAGCTAGCAAAATCTTTCTGTGTACATTCCCATTACTGCCAGCATTCTCTTCTGTTTGGTATTTCCTACTACGAAAGACAGAATTTTTTTTCAGTGATTCCTTTTATTCTTCAGTTATGCCTCATTAGTAAATTAATCCAAATAGTAAATAAACCCAAATACTTGAGATGCTTCTCTCTCTCCTTTATAAATTTTCCATTAGCAAACTTCATCAACTGATCTCAGAGTAGCCTGTTTCATTTGTTGGTTAGGGAAAAAAGAAAAGAAAAATGTACAGAGTACTCCTTCCATAAGTGTACAGCACTCTACACTTTCACAACTATAGTTCAATCAATCTTCACAAAAACCCTGCTAATAACATTAGTGTTACTAATATAATATAATCAGTAACTAAAGTTTATCAATCGCTACATGAACTTTTTCACTTGATTTTCAAACCAACTAAACAAGGCAGATATATTCTTCTCCATGTTTTACAGATGAGAAGCAGAGTCCTAGCTGAGTTAAGAACCTAAGTAAGAAGTTCATGGCATTAAGACCTGAACTCTCGTTGGGAAGGGGTTAGCAGAAGGAAGGAGTGGGAGGTTGGGGTTAGCAGATGTAAGCTAGTGTATATAGAATGGATAAACAACAGGGTCCTACTGGATAGCACAGGGAACTCTATTCAATTATTTTACAATAAGCCATAATGGAAAAGAATATAATTATTGCAATATGTATAACTGAGTTGCTTTGCTATACAGCAGAAACAACACACACTATAAACCAACAATACTTCAATAAAATTATTTTAAAATAATGAAAAGTGTTTTAAATAATAAAGAAATCCCCCTACTGACTCCTCTCTGTCTTACCAGTTACGTTTCTTTCTCTCCTTCTCTTTACAGCACAACCTCTTGACACATTCTCCTTCTTTCTCTCCTTCCTTTCGCTCTTACACTCACTCCAAACAGGTTTTTGCCAACATTCCACCAACAAGTTTTTCCAGAGGACACCAGTCATTGCTAAGTTGCTAAATTCAGGGATCATTTCACTTTCTGTCTCAACACCATTCTTTCTACCTTGAGATCCATCCTCATTTTGTTCCCAGGAACCACACCCAGCCAATTACATTCTTACATGGCTCATAATCCCTTTCATATCTTTTGCTGGTAATTTCTCTTTCACATTTGTATATAATGGCATGCTGTAAGGTTCCATATTTGGACTATATTTTTTCCTTTGTTTACAACCACTCTCTGATGATCTTATTCACTGTAATGGCTTTAGTTATATCCATTCATTTAACTTTGGCTGTGCTGGGTCTCCAGGGCTGCACGGGTTTTTCTCTAGTTGGGGTGACTAGGGGTTACTCTCTAGGTGCAGTGCTAGGGCTTCTCATGACAGTGGCTTCTCTCGTTGCAGAGAATGGGCTCTAGGACACATGGGCTTCAGCAGTTGCAGCCAGGGGTTCAGTGATTGTGGCACATTGGCTTCGTTGCTCTACAGCGTGTAGGATCTTCCCAGACCAGGTATCAAACTCATGTCTCCTGCATTGGTAGGCAGATTCCTTACCACTGAGCTACCAGGTAAGCCCGGCTTTAATTTTAATGTCAGCTATTAGGTGACGGCTTCTCAATTATCTCCAGCTTGGAACTTTTCTCTTAAATAACAAACCTATGTGTCCAAATGACCATTGCCATCCACAGCAATCTGCATAGCTTGCCCCCCACTTCCTTCATCTCTTGACTGGAAAAGTCACTTTCTCAGTGAAATCTGCCCTGGGCATCTTAAAATTCCAACCCCCTCTGCCAAACTATTTACATTCCCCTTTCCTGCTTTACTTTATCTTCATAGCACTATCTAATGTATATTTAGTTATAGATCTTACTTATTATTTCTCCCCCTTGCCTTGAATATAAGCTCCAAGAGGCAATGGTTTCTGTCTTCTTTGTTCTTTACTATATCCCTCATGCCTAAATTAATGCATGGCATATATTGATAGCTATTGCTCAGTAATCACCGGTTGAATGCCTGATCCTATTTTCTAGTTGAAGGGACATGAGTTCCAGAACACAATTTCCCATGGTCACAGAGCTAGTAAATTGCAACACTTTGAACTGAATGCTTTCCAATCAGACACCAAATGTCTTACTATTAATATCATGGACTGCCTCTTTTTGAAAGAGTTTTCTATGATCATTTTAATGCTTCAGGCTTCATTTTGGTAAATTATGTATCTGAGGGGTGGGGGATACTCAGCACTCCCCTCCTATATAGGACTATATTCTCTACCAAGACTTGTTAAAACATAGTCAAGCAACAAGGAAGGAAGCGTCAGGATGGTATCTTGCCTGAGGCATCCTGCTTTCAAGAGGTCCTGTTTCAGAGAACTTGATTCAGAGCTGAAAGGGAAGTGTGTAATGCCCCTGCTTCATCCCTTCCTGCCACCCCCTCCTTCTGCCCCCTCAAATAGCTCAAGGAAAGTTTTCCTACAGAACAAATATAGGAAGTAAAGGCTTGTCACATTTAGCTCCCCTAAAAAGTAAGGTCTAGTTTAGAATATCAGGAATGTCTATTTTTTCGAAATAGACATTTAGAAGTTAATGTCCTCGCCTGTAAAGCAATTATACTCCAAAAAATGATAACTGAGAGACTACCACTGACATATATACACTACCATGTGTAAAATAGGTAGCTAGCTGGAAGCTGCCGCATAGCACAGGGAGCTCAGCTGGGTACTCTGTGACAACCTAGAGGGGTGGGATGGGGTGGGGTGGGAGGGAGACTCAAGAGGGAGGGGATATATGTATACTTATAGCTGATTCATGTTGTTGTAGAAGAGAAACCAACACAACATTGTAAAGCAATTATCCTCCAATTAAAAATAAAAAATAATTTTATAAAAGAACACATCTAAAACAAAAAGTCCTTGCCTCTCTAGCCACTTAGCCACAGGACTAGGATTGGTTGAAAGGGAGCACAATTTGTGCAAAATATTACTCTCAGCCCTACCACTTACCAGTGTTCAATCAGAACTTCTTTTAATTTTACTTTCCTTATCCCTCTTGCATGGATTCTCTTGTGGTTCAGACAATAAAGAATCTGCCTGTAATGTGGGAGACCCAGGCTCGATCCCTGGGTTAGGAAGATCCCCTAGAGAAGGGAATGGCAACTCACTCCAGTATTCTTGCCTAGAGAATTCCATGGACAGAGGAGCCTGGCAGACTACAGTTCATGGGGTCACAAAGAGTCAGACATGACTGAGTGACTACACTTCCTTATCTCTAAAATAGAAATAACAGACCACTTGAGAGATTGGCTGCCACTATTAAAGAGAATATACGCAAGCACTTAGGGCAAAGCTTATGAGCTGTCAGGAAAGGCTATCTGTTTCTGACTGAAGTCAAACTGGATCTTATTGGTAAGATTTATGGCTGCTTATTCATTCCAGTAGGAAAGCAGATTGATTGGCTTCCTGGGGGGAAAATAAAAGAGCTTTGCATAGATCTGATGTGTGCCAAGTTGCTGTGTAAATAGCTTGCGTGTATTATCAACGACTCTGTAAGGTAAGTGAAATTAGCTCCATCTCAGAGATGTGAAAACTCAGGTTCAAAGCTGGTAAAGAGTCGTTTCTGGCTTGTATTGTATAATCAGTAAGTAGCAGAATGAAGATTCCAGTGCAAGTCTAACTTCAAAAAGCCCATCATTTGTACCAGAACAGCACCTCCACAAGCCCCTCAAATCCTTCCCCCACCATACAGTCTCCTTATGAGTTTTATGGCATGCTAGCCATGAACTTAACTGTGACTATTTCTAGTATTCTTTGAATTCTGTTCTTATGTGTTTCTCTGAAAGGATCAAAAATAAGAAGAGAAGAATGCACACAAGGACATCTCAGGAGGAAGAGGATCAGCAATCACCATATTCCTTGACTCTGGCTTCCTCTGCATTTCCTTCTCCATCTCTGTTCTAATCCCTCCAGTTTTTCTCTGTGCCTTGGGTAATACAGCATAATGTGTAAGAGATGGATTTAGCATCACACTTGGGTCTAAGTGCATCCTCCCTAACTAGTCACCAGGGTCTTGGGAAATGTTTAATTGAATCTCAGTGTTCTCATCTAGAGAATGGGAATAATAATAGCTACTTGGTATTGAGATGAAGGATGGGAATAGCTTAATTGTGTTTTTTTCACTTTATCACTTGATAGTATGCCTACACGCGTGCCTGCTCATGCTCAGTTGCTAAGTCGTATCCAACTCTTTAAGACCCTAGGGACTGCAGCCTACCAGACTCCTCTGTCCATGGGATTTCCCAGGCAAGGATATTGGAATGGCTTGCCATTTCCTCCTCCAGGGGATCTTCCTGACCCAGGGATAGAACCCAAACCTCCTGCATCTCCTGCATTGGCAGGTCGATTCCTTATCACTGAGCCACCTGAGATGCCACCAGCATGCCTATAGCAAGTGTGTATTTGACAGAATAATTTATATAAGTTTGTTTTAAGCTTTGACATGAATGCCACAGAAGGTTTAAAAGGAAGAGTCCTTCCTGTCTCACAGCCCCAAAGTTTACATCCTTCTGAACATCTCTGAACATTTTCCTTTCCCTTTTACTGTTAGGCTTCTCTTTCTTCTGAGAAGGCAAGTGACCATCTAGTTACACTGTTCAATTCCGGATATTTAGACTTAGATGCTTTCTCTCCTGGAGATTGTGCTCACATGTTACAACAGTTTTCATGAGGTTTGGGGCTGACTCTGTTTCTAGTCTATTCTACCAAAAGTAGTTGAAAGCAAGAGTCTCATTAGTTACTGATTGAACTATTAATCGGTATTACTGATGGAAGGGCGGTTGAACCATCTCTATGAAGCAATAATTCTCAAGTTTTTTTCACTGTCACATCCTCATCACCTAGAAAATACTGACAAAGGGAAAAACACTGAGCAAGCTCCCCCTAGTATACATACATGAACATATTTAGTTATTATACTTGTATACAATTTTATTACTATATATTGTGTACACTAGAAAGTACCAAAACCAACTAAAAAGGCTGAAATGGAAAAGTTAGTAAGACTAAAGGTTTTACTATTATTTACTCTTGTTTCAACAGTTCTCTACTAAGACTTCAGAGGGAGCAGAGGCAAGGGTAAGAGAAATACCAGTGGTAACTCCAAACCATTGTTAAGTTTCTCATCAATCTGTGCCCAGAAGCTTAAGCTTCCACAGTCACTAGTCCTTTCATTCTCTTCTTCTTTGCCTCTAATAAGGAACCCAAAGGCCTTTGCATCAATAGGTTTGCCCTTCATTCCTAGGAAATGTATGGTATTTCTTCTTTGGCTGATCAAGAAGGAGGAAATATTTATGTACCTTCCAGAGAATGCACATAGAATCTCGTGTTTGTTTCCTCCAAAGTGCCAACAAAATAGTCAAAAAGTTTATTACAGAGAACAAGATGGCGGAGGAGTAGGTGGACATGGAGTACATCTCTCTCCACAGATACATCAGGAATACACCTTCAGACACAGAAGTGCATGCAGAACATCAGCTAGAGTGGATAGAAGTACCTGACCAGCAGGAAAGAATATATAGAACCACATAAAACTCGGTAGGACAAAGGAACTAGGGAGAAAAACAGGAGTGTTAGTAGGACCGGACCTGCCCTCAGCCAGTGGGGGAACTGAAGCAGGGGTCCCATCCCCACATCAGGGCAATTGTCTGAGTCAGAGGAGAAACATTTAAGGCTGAGAGTGAAACAGGTGATCTGTGGCAGCCTAAATGGTATGAGAAGCAGACAGTCCTTGCCACAGCCATACGTACCCTGGACAGGGACGCAGGTCCCCTGGGAGGTGTAGCGGCTGAGAGCTGGAGTTTAGGGATTGTGGAGCAATCCCAGGGTGAGGGCTGCTGTTGACTGTGGAGAAATGGATCAAGGGGATGTGAGGGAGATTGTGGTGGAAAATGCCTGTGGAGGAAATCCAGGCAGCCATGGAAGCAAGGTGATATTGCTGAGTCATGTGTAGGGGGTGGAGCCATCACCATAGCCTCTCTGTCCCCACACTGCCAGCATCTGCAGCTGAGCAATAGAAAGCCTGGCCCATCAAATGCCTGACTGAACAACAGAGAAGGACCCCACCTAGGGTGCCCATTTAAGTGCCTGACACGCCAAACTACAGAGTAGGATGCCAGCCAGGTGGGTCCCTCTATGTGCCTGAGGAATGGAACAACAGAGAAGGATCCCAGGCAAGGGAGCCCTCTAAGTGAATGAATGGGTGGAGCTACGGAGAAACACTGGCCAAAGAGGCGTTCTGATCACCAGCTATAAGAGGCTCAAAAAAAATACTCTGATAGGGCCCTGACTCCTGGGGCATAGACAGTCTGTGTACCTGCACACTTTGCACCACCAAGGTCCATGCAAGTCAAGCAGCTGTGCCACCTTCAAACTCAACTCTCACTGGGACAGAGCTGCCACAGGCGGAAAAACAACAACAACAACAACAACAACAAAAAAAACAACAACAACAAAAAAAACCTTGCATCTATGCAGGAAGGGTCACTTTGGTAGTGTCCAATTCTTTGCGACTCTATAAATTGTGGCCTGCCAGGCTTCTCTCTCAGGGGGGTTCTCCATGCAAGAATACTGGATTGTATTCATCAATACTGGTTGCCATACTGTTCTAGAGCACTGTATTTCCTGCTGCCCTAGCCGCCAACTCCCCTGAGTGCCTGGTGCTGCCAGAACCCCTGTGACCCAAGCAGCTGCACCACCTCCACACCTGGCCCTCACAGGGGCAAACCCAAGTCCTCCAGGGCAGCCTCAGGAGCAAACCCCAGTGCACGACCCACATGTGGAGGTGGAAATAAAACCACAGTTGGAACCCAGAGGCAGTGTGGCTAAGGAAGAAGACTCAAAACCTTCCCACCAGCTGTACAAGCCACAAATTAAATCCACATGATCAACTAGGTAGACTCTGTGTCTATGGAATATATAAAAAGACATTGAGAGCTCCCACAAAAGAAAACAGTGTTTCTGATAGCTGTGGACATTGGAGGCAAGAACACACAGGAGTAGGACCAGATTAGAATCTGAGCTGCCCCCATAACAGATCCAGAGATCAGCACAGTGTTGGAGGGCATCCTAGGGAGGTGAGGTGGACTGTGACTCCCAGCAGGGGAAAGGACTCTGACAGCAGTGACTCAAGAAAAACATTTGTGATTCTTATGTTTTGACTTGATCTGTAGATTCTTTTGGATTTTTTTTCTTTTTTTTTTCCCTTCCCCCCCCCCCTCTGTTGGAGTTGTTGATTTTATTGCCACTATGAAATCTAATTAAGCTTTTGAGCTTTTTTTTTCCCCTCAGTCACATTTTTTATCGTTATAAACCTTTGCCTCTACATTGGGCTTTTGTAGTTCTGTGGCATTTTCCGTTTTCCTTTTCTCTTTTTTTAATTTTAATTTTTTAAACCTATTATTATTTTTATACATTTATTCCTTTGTTTGCTTTTCCTACTGTTCTTTTCCCCTTGCAGTTAACCTTCAATGTATATAAATCTTCTTTATCTACCTCTATTTAACTTTGTATATCTATTCTTTCTTTCCTTTCCTCTCAACAAATTTGTTAGTTTTATTTTCCCCAACTGGCACCTTGCTTTAGTTTTGTTTTCCAGTTTGTGTTTTAGTTAGTTTTGTTCTTAACTGGTGGATATAATTTTTGGTTTCCTTTATTCACTGGGTCAATCTATTATACTTTATTTTTGTTGGACTGTTTCAATTTTGCTTATGGGTGTATATGTAAATGTGTATATTCAGTCACACTTTTTATTGTTGTTATAAACCTCTGTCTCTACATTGGGCTTTTGCAGTTCTGTGGAGTTTACCTTTTTTTTAATTCTCTCTTTTTTTTTAAATTAAAAAATTTTTAAATATTTAAATATTTTAAATATTGTAATTTTTTTACATTTATTCCTTTGTTTGCTTTTCCTACTCTTTTTCCCTTGCAGTTAAGCTTTAATGTATATAAATCTTCTTTATCTACATCTATTTAACTTTGCATATCTATTCTTTCTTTCTTTTCTTTCTTTCCTTTCCTTTCAACATATTTGTTAGTTTTATTTTCATTGTTTTATTCCCCCATTTGGTACCTTGCTTTAGTTTTGTTTTCCAGTTTGTGTTTTAGTTAGTTTTGTTCTTAACTGGTAGATATAATTTTTGTTTTCCCTTGTTTGCTGCATCAATCTATTGTACTTTATTTTAGTTGGGCTGTTTGCTTATTGGTGTAGATGTATATGTGTATACCCCATTATTTTAATTGTTATTTGCCTGATTTTGTAACTTCCATTTGTCTGGGGTTCATCTTTGGTTTTTCATTTTTGGGTATTTGTTCTAATCTCACTTAATGCAGTAGCAAACGACTTGTGGAATCTTCATTACTGACCAGGGATCAAGCCCCGAGCCTTTCAAGTGGGAGCACTGACTCCAAGACCTTAGACTACCAGGGAACTAACCCTAGGGAGTATCAAATAGTGAGAACCTACAAAAAGGAAACCACTTGAATACCAGACCTGGCATCACTCAACCACCAGTAGCATCCTGTGTAGGATGCTTCATCTAAAAAACAAATAAAACAAAAATACAAACCCAATCATCAGCAGACAGGAGTACCACCTCACTCAGCCTTGCCCATCAGGGGAAAAACAAAACAAAAAAACTCAGCACAAATCTCACCCTATACAAAGCTTACACAAGCCACTGGACCAACTTTAGGAGGGCAGAAATCAAAAGAAAGAAATAATTCAACCTTGAAGTCCGGAAAAAGGAGACATCACGCACAATAAATTTTAAAAAAAAAGAAAAGAAAAGGCAGAGAAATACTACACAAATGAAGGAACAAATTAGAAACACAGAACTTCAAATACATGAAGAGTAAATAGGCAAACTACCTGAAAAAGAATTCAGAATAATGATAGTAAAGATGATTAAAAACTCTGAAAACAGAATGGAGAAAATGCAAGACTCAATTAACAAAGACCTAGAAGGATTAATGGAGAAGGCAATGGCACCCTACTCCAGTACTCTTGCCTGGGAAATCCCATGGACGGAGGAGCCTGGTGGTCTGGAGTCCATGGGGTCGCTAAGAGTCAGATATGACTGACTTCACTTTCACTTTTCACTTTCATGCATTGGAGAAGGAAATGGCAACCCACTCCAGTGTTCTTGCCTGGAGAATCCCAGGGACAGGGGAGCCTGGTGGGCTGCCAGCTATGGGGTCACACAGAGTCACTGAAGTGACTTAGCAGCAGCAGCAGAAGAAGAATTAAAGAATAAATATACAGAGACAAACAACACAATTACTGAAGTTAAAAATACTCTTGAAGGAATCAATAGAATATCTGAAGCAGAAGAATGAATCAGTGAGCTGGAACATAAAATGGTGGAAATAACTTCTGAAGAGCAGAATAAAGTAAAAAGAATGGAAAGAACTGAGGATAGTCTCAGAGACCTCTGGGACAATATCAAACACACCACCAACCTTCTAATTATAGGGGTCCCAGAAGAAGAAGAGAAAAAGAGAGGGTATGAGAAAAATTTGAAGAGATTATAGTTGAAATTTTCCCCAACATGGAAAAGGAAATAGTCAATCAAGTCCAAGAGATGCAAAGAGGAAAACCCAAGGAGAAACATGCCAAGACATATACTAATCAAACTAAACAAGACTAAACACAAAGAAAGAATATTAAAAGCAGCAAGGGAAAAGCAACAAGTAACATAAAAGGGAAACTCCATATGTTTAACAGCTGATCTTTCAGCAGAAACTCTGTAGGCCAGAAGGGAAGGGCAGAATATTTTCAATGTACTGAAAAGGAAAAATCTACAGCCAAGATTACTGTATCCGGCAAGGAATCTCATTCAAAATTGATGGAGAAATAAAAAGCTTTTCAGGCAAGCATAAGTTAAGAGAATTCAGTACCACCAAACCAACTTTACAACAAATGTTAAAGGGACTTATATAGTCAAGAAATACAACAGAAGAAAAAAGATCTACGAAATCAACCCCATATGCTTAAGAAAATGGCAATAGGGGCATATATAACAATAATTACTTTAAATGTAAATGGGTTAAGTGCTCCAACCGAAAGACACAGCCTGGCTGAATGGATACAAAAGCAAGACCCATATATATATATATATATATATATATATATATATATATGCTGTCTATAAGAAACCCGCTTCAGACCTAAAGACATATAAGACAAAGTGAGAGCATGGAAAAATATATTCCATGCCAATGGGAAGCAAAAGAAAGCTGGAGTAGCAATCCTCATATCAGACAAAAACAGACCTTAAAATAAAGGAGATTACAAGAGATAAGGAAGGATACCACATAAAAATCAAGGGGTCAATCCGAAAGGAAAACATAACAATTATAAATATCTATGCTCCCAACATATAAGCACCTCAATACATAAGACAAACACTAACAGACACAAAAGGAGAAATTGACAGTAACACAATAATAGGAGACTCTAACACCCTACTCACACTAATGGACGGGTCATCAAAACAGAAAATTAATAAGGAGACACAAGTCTTAAATGATACGTTAGATGAGATGGATCTCATTGATATTTTCAGTACATTCCAACCAAATGCAGAATGATACATCTTCTTCTCAAGTGCACATGGAACATTCTCCAGGATAGACCACATTTTGGGTCACAAAAAATTGAAATCGTATCAAGCATCTTCTCCAACCACAACACTATGAGACTAGATATCAATTACAAGAAAAAAACTGTAAGAAACACAAACACATGGAGATTAAACAATATGTTTCTAAATAACCAACAAGTTACTGAAGAAATCAAAAGAGAAATCAAAATATTTCTAGAAACAAATAACAATGAAAACATGACACTCAAAACCTATGGGATGCAGCAAAAGCAGTTCTAAGAGGGAAGTTTATAGCAATACAATCCTACCTCAAGAAACAAGAAAAACATCGGAGAGACAACCTAACTTTACACCTAAAACAACTGGAAAATGAAAAAACAACAACAACAAAAATTAGTAGAAGGAAAGAAATCATAAACATCTGAGCAGAAACAAATGAAAAAGAAATGAAAGAAACAATAGTAAAGATTAATAAAACTAAAAGCTGGTTCTTTGGGAAGAGAAACAAAATTGACAAACCTTTAGCCAGACTCATCAAGGAAAAAAGAGACTCATCAAGGAAAAAGAGGAATCACATCAACAAAATTAGAAATGAAAAAGGAGAAGTTACAACAGACAATGCAGAAATACAAAGGATGATAAGAGACTATTATGAACAATTATATGGCAATAAAATGGATGACCTGGAAGAAAAGGACAGATTCTTAGAAAAGTTCAATCTTCCAAGACTGAACCAGGAAGAAATAGAAATTATGACTCACCCAATTACGAGCACTGACATTGAAGCTGTGATCAAAAATCTCCCAAAAAACAAAAGCCCAGGACCAGACAGTTTTGCAGGAGAATTCTATCAAACATTTAGAGAAATGCTAATGCCTAACCTTCTAAAACTCTTTCAAAAAATTGCAGAGACGGGAATACTTCCAAAATCACTCTCTGAGGCCACAATCACCCTGATACCAAAACCAGACAAAGACAACACAAAAAAAGAGAACTACAGGCCAACATCACTGACGAACATAGATGGAAATATCCTCAACAAAATTTTAGCAAACAGAATTCAACAACACATCAAAAAAACTCATACACCATGATGAAGCTGGGTTTATTCCAGGGATGCAAGGATTCTTCAATATACGCAAATCAATCAACATGAAACACCATATTAACAAATTGAAAGATAAAAACCATATGATCATCTCAATAGATGCAGGAAAAGCCTTTGGAAAAAATTCAGCACCCATTTATGATTAAAACTCTTCAAAAAATGGGCATAGAAGGAATTTACCTCAACATAGTAGAGGCCATATATGATAAGCCTACAGCAAACATTACTCTCAATGGTGTAAAACTGAAAGCATTCCCCCTAAGAACAGGAATAAGACAAGGGTGTCTACTTTCCCCACTATTATTCAACATAGTTCTAGAAGTCCTAGCTATGGCAATCAGAGAAGAAAAAGAAATAAAAGGAATCCAGATTGGAAAAGAAGTAAAGCTCTCACTGTTTGCAGATGATATGATACTGTGCATAGAAAACCCTAAAGATAGTATCAGAAAATTACAAGAGCTAATCAGTGAATTTAGCAAAGTTGCAGGATACAAAGTCAATACACAGAAATCACTTGCATTTCTATATACTAACAATGAAAATTCAGAAAGAGAAATTAAGGAATCAATCCCATTCACCATTGCAACAAAAAGAATTAAATATCTAGAAATAAACTTCCAAATCCTGAAAGATGATGCTGTGAAAGTGCTGCACTCAATATGCCAGCAAATTTGGAAAACTCAGCAGTGGCCACTGGACTGGAAAACATCAGTTTTCATTCCAATCCCAAAGAAAGGCAATGCCAAAGAATGCTCAAACTGCCGCACAATTGCACTCATCTCACATGCTAGTAAAGTAATGCTCGAAATTATCCAAGCCGGGCTTCAACAGTATGTGAACCGTGAACTTCCTGATGTTCAAGCTGATTTTAGAAAAGGCAGAGGAACCAGAGATCAAATTGCCAACATCGCTGGATCATGGAAAAAGCAAGAGAGTTCCAGAAAAGCATCTATTTCTGCTTCATTGACTATGCCAAAGCCTTTGACTGTGTGAATCACAATAAACTGTGGAAAATTCTGAAAGAGATGGGAATACCAGACCAGCTGACCTGCCTCTTGAGAAATTTGTATGCAGGTCAGGAAGCAACAGTTAGAACTGGACATGGAACAACAGACTGGTTTCAAATAGGAAAAGGAGTTTGTCAAGGCTGTATCTTGTCACCCTGTTTATTTAACTTCTATGCAGAGTACATCATGAGAAACGCTGGACTGGAAGAAACACAAGCTGGAATCAAGATTGCCGGGAGAAATATCAATAACCTCAGATATGCAGATGACACCACCCTTATGGCAGAAAGTGAACAGGAACTCAAAAGCCTCTTGATGAAGGTGAAGGTGGAGAGTGAAAAAGTTGGCTTAAAGCTCAACATTCAGAAAACAAAGATCATGGCATCCGGTCCCATCACTTCATGGGAAATAGATGGGGAAACAGTGTCAGACTTTATTTTTCTGGGCTCCAAAATCACTGCAGATGGTGACTGCAGCCATGAAATTAAAAGATGCTTACTCCTTGGAAGGAAAGTTATGACCAACCTAGATGGCATATTCAAAAGCAGAGACATTACTTTGCCAACAAAGGTCTGTCTAGTCAAGGCTATGGTTTTTCCTGTGGTCATGTGTGGATGTGAGAGTTGGACTGTGAAGAAGGCTGAGCGCCGAAGAATTGATGCTTTTGAACTGTGGTGTTGGAGAAGACTCTTGAGAGTCCCTTGGACCGCAAGGAGATCCAACCAGTCCATTCTGAAGGAGATCAGCCCTGGGATTTCTTTGGAGGGAATGATGCTGAAGCTGAAACTCCAGTACTTTGGCCACCTCTTGCGAAGAGCTGACTCATTGGAAAAGACTCTAATGCTGGGAGGGATTGGGGGCAGGAGGAGAAGAGGACGACAGAGGATGAGATGGCTGGATGGCATCACTAACTCGATGGACATGAGTGAGTGAGCTCCGGGAGTTGGTGATGGACAGGGAGGCCTGGCATACTGCGATTCATGGGGTCGCAAAGAGTCGGACTCCACTGAGCGACTGATCTGATCTGATCTGATCTGATCTGATCTGAAGGAGACAAATGGAGAAGGCGATGGCACCCCACTCCAGTACTCTTGCCTGGAAAATCCCATGGATGGAGGAGCCTGGCGGGCTGCAGTCCATGGGGTCGCTCAGAATCGGACAGGACTGAGCGACTTCACTTTCACTTTTCACTTTCATGCATTGGAGAAGGAAATGGCAACCCACTCCAGTGTTCTTGCCTGGAGAATCCCAGGGATGGGGAAGCCTGATGGGCTGCCGTCTATGGGGTCGCACAGAGTCGAACATGACTGAAGCGACTTAGCAAGGAGACAAAATAACTGTACATAGAAAATTATAAGACACTAATGAAAGAAATCAAAATAACATAGTTCTGGGTAGGAATCCCATGTTCCTGGGTTGGAGGAATCAATACTGTGAAAATGACTAAACTACCAAACACAATCTACACATTCAATGTGATCCCTATCAAATTACCAATGTCATTTTTCCCAGAACTAGAACAAAAAATTTCACAATTCATATGGAAAAGAAAAGACCCCGAATAGCCAAAGCAGGCTTGAGAAAGAAGAATGGAGCTGGAGGAATCAATCTTCCTGACTTCACATTATACTACAAAGCTACAGTCATCAAGACAATATCATACTGACACAAAAACAGACATATAGACCAATGGAACAAGATAGAAAGCTCGGAAATAAACCCATGCACCTATGGGGACCTTATCTTTAACAAAGGAGGCAAGAATATACAATGAAGCAAAGACAGCCTCTTTGATAAATGGTGCTGGGAAACCTGGACAGCTACATGCAAAAATATGAAATTAAAACACTTCCTAACATCAGACACAAAGATAAACTCAAAATGGATTAAAGACGTAAGTGTAAGACCAGAAACTATAAACTTCTTAGAGGAAAACATAGGCAGAATACTCAATGACATAAATCAAAGCAAGATCCTCTATGACCCACCTCCTAGAGTAATGGAAATAAAAACAAAAGTAAACACATGGGACCTGATTAAACTTAAAAGCTTTTGCACAGCAAAGGAAACTATATAAGCAAGGTGAAAAGACAACTCTCAGAATGGGAGAAAATAATAGCAAATGAAACAACTGACAAATGATTAATTTCCAAAATATACAAGATATATTTCCAAAATATACAACTCAGTATCAGAAAAACAAACAACCCAATCAAAAAGTGGGGAAAAGACCTAAACAGACATTTTTCTAAAGAAGACATACAGATGGCTAATAAACATGAAAATATGCTCAACATCACTCATTATTAGAGAAATGCAAATCAAAACTACAATGAGATATCACCTCACACTGGTCAGAATGGCCATCATCAAAAAGTCTACAAACTATAAATGCTGGAGAGGCTGTGGAGAAAAGGGAACACTCTTGCACTGTTGGTGGGAATGTAGATTGATATAGCCACTATGGAAGACGGTATGGAGATTCCTTAAAAAACTAGGAATAAAACCACCATATGACTCAACAACCCCACTCCTAGGCATATACCCTGCTGCTGCTAAGTCGCTTCAGTCGTGTCTGACTCTGTGCGACCCCATAGACGGCAGCCCACCAGGCTCCCCCATCCCTGGGATTCTCCAGGCAAGAACACTGGAGTGGGTTGCCATTTCCTTCTCCAATGCATGAAAGTGAAAAGTGAAAGTGAAGTCGCTCAGTCCTGTCCGACTCTGAGCGACCCCATGGACTGCAGCCCACCAGACTCCTCCATCCATGGGATTTTCCAGGCGAGAGTACTGGAGTGGGCATATACCCTGGGGAAACCAAAATTGAAAACGACACATGTACCCCAGTGTTAATTGCAGCACTATTTACAATAGCTAGAACATGGAAGCAACCTAGATGTCCATCCACAGATGAATGGATAAAGTCATGATACATATACACAATGGAATATTATTCAGCCATAAAAAGGAATGCTTTTGAGTCAGTTCCAATGAGGTGGATGAACCTAGATCCTATCATACAGAGTGAAGTGAGTCAGAAAGAGAAAGATAAATATCATATTCTAATGCATATATACAGAATCTAGAAAAATGGTACTAAAGAATTTACTTACAAGGCACAATGGAGAAACAGACAAACAGAATAGACTTGTGGACATGGGGAGAGGGAAGGAGAGGGTGAGATGTATGGAAAGAGTAACATGGAAACTTACATTACCATATGTAAAATAGATGGCTAAAGGGAATTTGCTGTATGGCTAAGGAAACTCAAACAGGGGCCCTGTATCAATCGGGGCGGGGGGGGGGGGGGTGGATGGGGAGGGAGATGGGGGAAGTTCAAAAGGGAGGGGATATATGTATGTCTATGGCTGATTCGTGTTGAGGTTTGACAGATAACAACAAAATTCTGTAAAGCAATTATCCTTCAATAAAAATATAAGTAAATAATTTTTAAAAAGTGTATTACACATATGTTATTTTCAGGTGCTAAATATTAAGGAATCACTACAGTCTCACATGCCACAGCTTCTCATCCTAAAACTACAATTTCCAAGAGACATGGAGGAGCCATCTTTCCCTCTGCTCCTTATATCTTCCTCTCCACCCTGAGAATCTTCAAAATCAAGGGTTCCTTACCTTAGAAGTCTTAGTTGATCAGGTAACAGGGGAAGGAGGGCTACTTTCAGGGTAAAACATAAGTGAAATAGAGAGAGGCAGGGCAGGAAATCAAGAACCATGAAGGGCTGGGCTTGGAGGAAGTTTTTATTGAAGTGAAATGGAAAGGTAAACAGAATTTCACTGATGACAATGGGTTGATAGAAATCTTGAGAGCAAGAGAGATGAGACACAAGAATTTTATGGAGGAATCAGAAATGGGAATTTTGCCACAGGATATAAATCGAGTCCTCATAAATGTCCTACATGAAATTCTAATAAACATTGAAGCACATGTAGGCTCAGTTGTGTCTGACTCTTTGCGACCCCATAGATGGTAGTGGGTCAGGCTCCTCTGTCTATGGAATTTTCCAGGCAAGAATACTGGAGTGGATTGCCATTTCCTATGCCAGAGGATCTTCCTGACCCAGGGATCAAACCTATATCTCTAGCATCTCCTGCATTGACAGGCAGATCCTATACCACTGTGCCACTTGGAAAGCCCACTGAAGACTGTTACTCTGAGTGAGATTCTATGCTAGACATTGTGAATCCCTTGCCCCACCCCACCCATGCTTTCATTAATTTTATATGAGTAGTAATGAGGCCCAAATCTTTTTTCAATCTCTTGAATAGACTAATGAAGTAATATATCAGCATTCAAAAAGTGTCTGAGACAGACTCAAATATATTACATTCCTCACTTTGAACCAGAAGCATAGTATATCCATGCAGCTACACTTGTACCTTCATGTGGCTCAGATGTATATTTCTCTACTGTGATAACTACTTACAAAATAAAATGTATTGATTAATAAATGCTTTTTGGAAGCCAAAAGAAATCTTATGAGTTCTGAGGTCCATAGTTAGGAAAATACAAAGAGGGGAGTACATTGGTGACAGACAAGTCTGGAGTCATGCAGTTGCATCATTTAACCCCATGGTGTGATGGAACAGGTTAATCAATTAAGAAGCATAGAATCTGGCTGTTGAAATTCTGTTTCTATGTTTCCTATAAAAAGGATGGCCCACCTGCAACCCCAAGAATTTCTTAATGGCCAAATAGCAGAAGAGACACACAGAACTGGAAGACTCTCAAAGCAAGATTGAAAAATGTTGAATTCAGGTAGGACACCCTTCAGTTTAGTTCAATTCAGTCGCTCAGTCGTGTCTGACTCTTTGTGACCCCATGAATCACAGCACACCAGGCCTCCCTGTCCATCACCAACTCCCAGAGTTCATTCAGACTCATGTCCATTGAGTCAGTGATGCCATCCAGCCATCTCATCCTCTGTTGTCCCCTTTCCCTCCTGCCCTCAATCCTTCCTAGCATCAGAGTCTTTCCCACTGAGTCAACTCTTCGCATGAGGTGGCCAAAGTACTGGAGTTTCAGCTTTAGCATCATCCCTTCCAAAGAAATCCCAGGGCTGATCTCCTTCAGAATGGACTGGTTGGATCTCCTTGCAGTCCAAGGGACTCTCAAGAGTCTTCTCCAACACCACAGTTCAAAAGCATCAATTCTTCGGCGCTCAGCTTTCTTCACACTCCAACTCTCACATCCATACATGACCACAGGAAAAACCATAGCCTTGACTAGATGGACCTTTGTTGCCAAAGTAATGTCTCTGCTTTTGAATATGCCATCTAGGTTGGTCATAACTTTCCTTCCAAGGAGTAAGCATCTTTTAATTTCATGGCTGCAGTCACCATCTGTAGTGATTTTGGAGGCCCCAAAAAAATAAAGTCTGACACTGTTTCCACTGTTTCCCCATCTATTTCCCATGAAGTGATGGGACCAGATGCCATGATCTTCGTTTTCTGAATGTTGAGCTTTAAGCCAACTTTTTCACTATCCACTTTCACTTTCATCAAGAGGCTTTTTAGTTCCTCTTCACTTTCTGCCATAAGGGTGGTGTCATCTGCATATCTGAGGTTGTTGATATTTCTCCCGGCAATCTTGATTCCAGCTTGTATTTCTTCCAGCCCAGCATTTCTCATGATGTACTCTGCATATAAGTTAAATAAGCAGGGTGACAATATACAGCCTTGACATACTCCTTTTCCTATTTTGGAACCAGTCTGTTGTTCCATGTCCAGTTCTGACTGTTGCTTCCTGACCTGCATACAAATTTCTCAAGAGGCAGGTCAGGTGGTCTGGTATTCCCATCTCTTTCAGAATTTTCCACAGTTTATTGTGATCCACACAGTCAAAGGCTTTGGCATAGTCAATAAAGCAGAAGTAGATGCTTTTCTGGAACTCTCTTGCTTTTTCCATGATCCAGTGGGTGTTGGCAATTTGATCTCTGGTTCCTCTGCCTTTTCTAAAATCAGCTTGAACATCAGGAAGTTCACGGTTCACATATTGCTGAAGCCTGGCTTGGAGAATTTTGAGCATTACTTTACTAACGTGTGAGATGAGTGCAATTGTGCGGTAGTTTGAGCATTCTTTGGCATTGCCTTTCTTTGGGATTGGAATGAAAACTGACCTTTTCCAGTCCTGTGGCCACTGCTGAGTTTTCCAAATTTGCTGGCATATTGAGTGCAGCACTTTCACAGCATCATCTTTCAGGATTTGAAATAGCTCAACTGGAATTCCATCACCTCCACTAGCTTTGTTCATAGTGATGCTTTCTAAGGCCCACTTGACTTCACATTCCAGGATGTCTGGCTCTAGGTCAGTGATCACACCATTGTGATTATCTTGGGCATGAAGATCTTTTTTGTACAGTTCTTCTGTGTATTCTTGCCATCTCTTCTTAATATCTTCTGCTTCTATTAGGTCCATACCATTTCTGTCCTTTATCGAGCCCATGAAATGTTCCTTTGGTATCTCTGATTTTCTTGAAGAGATCTCTAGTCTTTCCCATTCTGTTGTTTTCCGCTATTTCTTTGCAATGATTGCTGAGGAAGGCTTTCTTATCTCTCCTTGCTATTCTTTGGAACTCTGCATTCAGATGCTTATATCTTTCCTTTTCTCCTTTGCTTTTTGCTTCTCTTCTTTTCACACCTATTTGTAAAGCCTCCCCGGACAGCCATTTTGCTTGTTTGCATTTCTTTTCCCTGGGGATGGTCTTGATCCCTGTCTCCTGTACAATGTCACAAACCTCAGTCCATAGTTCATTAGGCACTCTATCTATCAGATCTAGTCCCTTAAATCTATTTCTCACTTCCACTGTATAATCATAAGGGATTTGATTTAGGTCATACCTGAATGTTCTAGTGGTTTTCCCTACTTTCTTCAGTCTAAGTCTGAATATGGCAACAAGGAGTTCATGGTCTGAGCCACAGTCATCTCCCAGTCTTGTTTTTGCCGACTGTATAGAGCTTCTCCATCTTTGGCTGCAAAGAATATAATCAGTCTGATTTCGGTGTTGACCATCTGGTGATGTCCATGTGTAGAGTCTTCTCTTGTGTTGTTGAAAGAGGGTGTTTGCTATGACCAGTGTGTTCTCTTTGCAAAACGCTATTAGTCTTTGCCCTGCTTCAGTCCATATTCCAAGGCCAAATTTGCCTGTTACTCCGGGTGTTTCTTGACTTCCTACTTTTGCATTCCAGTCCCCTATAATGAAAAGGACAATTCATGAGGTCACAAAAGACACCCTTAGGCAAAGAAAATTTCACAGAGTATCACTCACATTATCACCACTATCAAGCTTAAATCTCACATCCAGTTGGAAAAATAAAAGAGCAGACACAATATTGATGACTCTAATCCCATACTATGCACTGATTTTTGTAAATGGTAATACCTAACCTATTTCTAATTTATCTCCTTACATAAACTTTGTTTCTAAAAATAATAGAGATAGATATAGAAACAACCTAAATGCCCATCAACAGATGAGTGGATAAAGAAGATATCTACTCCATACACTCTATACACAATGAAATAGTATTCAGCCATAAGAAAGATGAAATCTTGCCATTTGTAACAACATGGACAGATATTGAGGATGTAAGTGAAATAAGTCAGATGGAGAAAGACAAATACTGTACGATTTCACTCATGTGTGGAATCTGAAAGAGAACAAAACAGGAATAAATGAACAAATCAAAACAAAAGCAAACACACAGATACAGAGAACTGAGTGGTGGTCACCAGAGGAGATGAGGGTGAGGAGGAGCGAGAAGTGGGTAAAGGGAGTCAAATGTATCATGATGGATGGAATCTATACTTTTGGTGGTGAGCACCCTGGAGTGTTTGATATTCTCACATGAGCAGATAAACATGTGAAGGTATCATACAATCTAAAATAGCAATGAGTAAATAGGTAAGTTAGAGAGAGAAATGAAGAAATTACATTTAATTTTTAAAAGAAAGGAAAGAAGACAAGCAGGAGTAAAGGAAAACATCATGCTGAAGACCCAGAGCAATGGAAAGTAGGTAAAAGGAGACTTTTGAGAACAGAGAGGGATGACTCAAGAAAACTTTCTAGAAATATCACCATGATCATTTGTGCATCCCAAGCACATCTCAGATATTTTCTTGCTAGATTAAGCAAGTAAATTTTTTTCAATTCATCAGAAAAAGAAAGATAGAAAAAAGACAATAGAGGCATCTGAACTCCTTAGGCAAGAAGGAGCAAGAGTTACAAGTTGCTGTGAAATCAGTGCCTTTGGGTGAGTTTCAAAGATTGCTAAATAAGTCACCTATAAGATGTTAATTGCCTCATGGAAAGAATTACTTCTGTTGGCAAGATAGGGAAAGGGATCAACTACACATTTATATAAGTGACTAAAAAAATGTGGAGGGAAATTGAGTGAGGCAAGACTGTTCATTCCAAACATCCTAGAGTCAGTAATCATTGCCAAATAGACACCACAACCTTTCTTTCTCAGGCCGTGCTCCAGAGCCTGCTATATTGTATTATACAGTTGGTGCAATCACCTGTGAGATGTTGATGATTCATTCAAAATTTCCCATCACTCCTCATTCAAAGTGCTGATGTTCTGTGAGGTAAGAGCTAGTTTTATTACCATTTCACAAGCAAAGATATTGAAACACAAAGAGTTTAAATTACTCCCAAGACCCCACACCTGATAAGTGGTCCAGTGAAGCCTTTATCATTCTGTCTTCCCCATTCTAGCAAAAAAGAGTATCAGATCACCGGCTACCCAAAAAGGGGAAAGGATTACCCCAGGAAGAGGAACAAGGGGCCAAAGAGACTATTTCACTTTTTTTCCGCTTTGTATAAAGTCGCATGAAAAAAAGAAATTGGGAGAAAGACTGGAAAGAAGGCGGAGATGGGGGTGAGATGTGGTACCTCATTGGACTCGGTACCACAAACTTAAATGAGAATTAAAATTAAAAGCCCTGAAACTGTTAGGGAACAGGATGAGAAGACCCTGGGAACTTGGTGGGTAGAAATTCTTTAAAGGATAAGGGAGGAACAGAAAGGAAGCAGGCACAAACTACTTCCTCTCTGCCCAGTCATCAAATCATCTCCTAATATCAAATACATTATCATTCTCAGTGGAAGCCTTTCAGAAGCTTTGTCATAGAAAGCTAGGATTGTATACAACATGAACAAAAAATAGAACTCATAGTCAATAAGAATGTATCAACACAAACACAAGACTCTAGGCTAGGCTTGGGGAATAAATATAAAATACATACATTCTATATTCTTTGTCAGATTAAAAAAAATAAAATTATATTCTTGTCTCTAAAAGTAATTGGTCCTATGTAAACTGTTTTATAAATTTTGTAAGCTGTTTCATAAAACAAGTTCCAAAATTTGGAATAACTTTTTGTTTCACTTGGGTTACAATGATTAAAAGCCTTACTATGACATGTATTAGAACTGTGACTTTGGGTTCATATCTTACTTCTGAGCTACAATTTTTTCATTGTTAAAACAAGGATGACAAAATATATCCTGGAGTTCTTTTGAGGATACAGATAAAAATAAGAATGTGTGTAAGAATGAGTTCTAATGGATGGATGATACAGAAAGCCAATGTAAGGCACGGGCTTTACAGCCCGATGGACCTCACTCACTGCAATGCAACCCTGGGCAGTTTTCTTGATCCTCATAAACCTTTTTCCTTAACTTTAACATGTGAATAGCAATAGAAATTTGTTAAAAAGGATTGAATGAGATGATGTTGCTATAGTATAGTATCTGTCACAGAGCAAGTACTCAAAATTGGTAGGTATCATTCACTAACATATTCCTTCAGTGCTTATTTGTTGACAGTCTATTATGGGACTAAGGATATAGCAATCAACAATACACTCCCAAATTCAAGAAATCCATGTTATAATAAAAGGGGATAGTGAATAAACATAGAAACAAATGAATATCTACTATGTCAAGACATAATAAGCATAGTGAGGAAAATTAAAGAAGGAAAAAAGGTTGTAGTGAGTGACAGAGGTACCAGTGTATATCAGGCCATCTGGGATGGTCTTTTTGATGAGACGCCATCTAAGTAGAGACATGAAGGAAAGGAGAGTAAGAGCCATGGGAATATTTAGAAGAAAAGGGTTCTGAGAAGCAGAAGGAGAAAGTGCAAAGGCTTTGAGGCAGGAATGTGTTTGCCATTGTCCAGGAATAGCAGAGGCCAACTGGCCTGGAAGAAAATGAACAAGCACAAAGTTGTTGAAATGAGAAATGGAGGAACTGAGAGGGAAATGAAAGAACTAAACTGGGAGGATGTGTTTTAAAGAACTGATGTTGTTGTTGTTGCTGTTGTTTATTTTTAAGATGGAGTCTATTGAAGCATGTTTGACAGTTAATTGGAATGATCCAGTAAGAAGAGGGAAAATGAGGGACACTTAAGAAAAAGGAGGACCCAATTGCAAGAGCTTTGTCTTTGAGTGGGAGAGAGAAGATGGGATCCAGGAGGAAAATGTAGCCATGGGGCTGAGACAGGGATGTGGACCACACATCCCCAGAAGGAAGGAAAGCAAAGCACTGCGCAGGTGGGTGGAAATACATGGTGGGAGAACTATGAGAAATATTTGTTCATATTGGTTCCTTTTTCTCAGTGAAACAAGAGAAAAGGTAATCAAATGAGACTGAAGAGAGTCATCTCAGATTGGGGCTAATGATTGGGCTAGAGAAATAAAAAAGATCACTGGTCAGCAAAAAATGTCCTTTTGGAGTTAGAAATTGTTGTTCTGTCACTAAACGACATACTAACATTTTTGTTACTAAGTTTATAACAGCATTTAATGGATTTTTTTTTAACTTATTTAAAACACATCCTTAAGAAATGCTTCTGCAACAATATTTAGTTCTATGTTTGTTACTGGATAGTATAAATCGATAATTCTCGGGAATGTAAGTGCAGTGTGTTGAGTGATGTCTTTATTTCATGGATCTTTTTCAACTTTTACAAATTGGTGATGCAGATGCAATTTTTTTCCCCCTCAAACAGACTGGGATTAAGCAACAATAGACTCTAAAGTACTTAATTGTTTTATTTCTATATAAGACTCAATTCCAATAATTTTCCTAATAGATGGTAGGGCTTCATACATTTCTAACCCTAGGGAAAATTCCTTTTGATACTAATTTAATGGAGATAAGAAAGAAAGTAAAGTTGAAAATACATTTATTCACTCTACAAAGAAGGACTGGTTTAGAAGACGCTGTGTACTTTTATGTATTTTAATATTTTGTTCATTTTTGTTTTACAATAAATAATTAATGACTAAATTAATTCATCTTTGAATAGTTCCTATATTTTACTATCTGCATCAACATATAACTTTTTTGCCCTACTCAGAAAGAAATGGGTCTATTCCGTGGTGACTCAGTGGTAAAGAATCCACTTGCGATGCAGAAGATGCAGGTTTGATCACTGGGTCAGGAAGATTCCCTGAAGAAGGAAATGGCAACCCACTCCAGTATTCTTGCCTGGAAAATCCCATGGTCAGAGGAGCCTGGCAGGCTACAGTTCATGGGGTCTCAAGAGTTAGACATGACTTACCTACTAAACCACCACCAAGTTGATATTATTCAGAAGAAAAAATTGAAGAGAGATGACAGACTGATTCTTGAGCCTGCAAAGCAATAAAACTGAAAATGTTATAGCATGTGGTTTTTATTACTTTCCCAAAAGACCATACATGTTTAACAGAAGAATGAACTAGACAGAAAGTTATTTGATTCCAGTTTCTTGATAAGTCTGATTCAAACAGGAATAAGGCCAATTACTTGCGTGTTTTAGAGTCATATGAAAATGAAAGTGAAAGTTGCTTAATCGAGTCCAACTCTTTTCGACCCTATGGACTATACGGTCCATGGAATTCTCCAGGCCAGAATACTGGAGTGGGTAGCCTTTCCCTTCTCCGGGGGATCTTCCCAATCCAGGTCTCCTGCATTGCAGGTGGATTCTTTACCAGCTGAGCTACAAGGGAAGCCCAAGAATACTGGAGTTGGTAGCCTATCACTTCTCCAGCGGATCTTCCCGACCCAGGAATAGAACCTGGGTCTCCTGCATTGCAGGTGGATTCTTCAACTGAGCTATGACGGAAGGCCATTTAGAGTCATATGGCTTCAAGGAAAACAAATCATTAGGACATGGGCACCACTGAAATGAGAAAGACAGATCAGTCAGAAACTGATAACTATTACAAAGAACAGTTTCATATAATTTAGACATGTGGAAGAGGATTTCTGGAAAATATGACCCCATATGAATGGGTCTGAATAAGTCATAAATTGGTTAAGGATAGTTTTCACATACATACTAAGAAATTTTGATGTTTTATGCAAATTGATATTGTTCAATAGAAGGAAGGAAAGAAGGGAAGGGTCCACTTATTAATCATTTCTCTTCACCATTCATTCCATCTTTTTCTATTTCATAGACCACTATTAACATCTTATTAACTATTAATAGTTAGCCATCATTAACTATTAATGACTTCCCTGGTGGCTCAGATGGTAAAGAATCTGCCTGCAATGTGGAGACCCAGGTTCAGTCCCTGGGTTGGGAAGATCCCCTGGAGGAGGACATGGCAACCCACTCCATTATTCCCTGGAGAATCCCCCTGGACAGAGGAGCCTGGTGGGCTGCAGTCCATGGGATCACAAAGAGTCAGACACGACTAAGCAACTAACACTTCACTTCACTATTAACATCTTAAATTTAATGATGAAATATTTTTAAATGGCTTCCATTTAGAAATCCCATGGGTGCCCCTGTGGCCAGTGTGAATGATAGCCCCTCTGTTACCAGAGCCTCCTATCTTAGTTGATGACCATCCAGCTCAAAGTTGATGAAATTCTGATGTCTTTTAATGAACAACATTATCTACTGGAAAAGGCAAAACTCTTCTACAGGCTTGGCAATTAAAACTTGGAAGCGGCTCACAACATCTGGGATTTCCTTCCGGAGTTAATGAAGATGAAAAAATAGACATGTTCCTATGTGTAAAGAGCAGCCTCAACACTGAGGGTGGTTGGATGTGTGTGTGGTGTGAGCAAAGGTGCTGGTTATAGCTGGTTACCTCTCCAAGCCAAAAGAGAGGTCCACACCACCGATTAGATAGAATAGTTTTGTTTTTTTTTCCCAAGCCCAGGAGCAGGAATGGGGGTGGGGGGTGAATTTCCAGACAGAATCGTTGAAATCCTCAGAAAGAATGAGAAAGTAACCTTGAGAGATTCCCCAAAATAGCTACAGCAGAATGACAGTGACCATCCAAGCATCCATAGAATGAAATCACATTTTCATCAGTTGGATCTTAAATAAATACTCTCTTTTGTATTTTATGAAATGACTAAATATTTTATTTCTGACTTATCTCTAAAACTATTGGAGAAATACGTTTATGTGTGTGTGTGCTGAAAATTTAAGCCATTCAAAAGTAGATATTAAAGCCTCTTCTATTCTTTCTATTTCTTAGAGGTAACTATTACTAATATTTAGGTACTTATGTTTTAACTATTCTTCTATCCATACAGAGATTTTTATAAAGCAAATAATACTGTTCAACAATGTGCTTTTCTCTTTTGTAACAAGTCATATCCTTCTTATCAGACTATATAGGTCAACATTTTTTTAATAACTGCAAAGCGCATCATATGGGAACACCTACATTCTTCCTGAAATTCCTGTTTCCACTAGATTACATGGACGGTGGTTAGTTTTTTCTCTTTTCTCTATTTCATGAAATAGAATATTGAACTTTTATACAAGAACTTTTGTTCAGATATAGAAATATTTGTTAGGATACATCCTAGAACTGAAAGAGATCAACAAATGAAACAGTTAAAGTTATAATAGCTATTTTAATATCTGACAATTTTTTGGTATTTGTGTTTGACATTTGACTTTAAACTTTAAAATATTTTAAAATAATAATTATAGTTTTGATTTGTTATTTATCAGTAAAGTTAATCTTGCAATGAACATAGGGATGCCTGTAAGACAAACGTAGACAGCTTATTAAAAAGCAGAGACATTGCTTTGCTGACAAAGGTCTGTCTAGTCAAAGCTATGGTTTTTCCAGTAGTCATATGTATGGATGTGAGAGTTGGACCATAAAGAAATCTGAGTGCCAGAGAATTGATGCTTTTGAACTGTGGTGTTGGAGAAGACCCTTAAGAGTCCCTTGGACTTCAAGATCAAACCAGTCCCAATTCTAAAGGAAATCAGTCCTGAATATTCATTGGAAGGGCTGATGCGGAAACTGAAGCTCCAATACTTTGTCCACCTGATGAGAAAAACTGACTCATTGGAAAAGACCCCAGTGCTAGTAAAGATTGAAGGCAGGAGGAGAAGGGAACAACAAAGGATGAGATGGCTTGATGGCATCACCAACTCGATGGGCATAAGTTTGAGCAAGCTCCAGGAGTTGGTGAAGGACAGGGAAGCCTGGCGTGCTGCAGTCCATGGGGTTGCAAAGAGTCAGACATGACTGAGTGACTGAACTGAAAGTTAATCTTGGCTTCCCAGGTGATGCTAGCGGTAAAGAACCCTTCTACCAATGCAGGAGACATAAGAGATTCAATACCTGGGTCAGAAAGATCCCCTGGAGGAGGACACAACAACCCATTCCAGTATTCTTGCCTGGAGAATTCCATGGACAGAAGAGCCTGGTGGGCTGCAGTGTATAGGGTTGCAAAGAGTTGGACACCACTGAAGCAGTTTAGCACAGCACAGCATGACACAAGTGAATCTTACTATAACAGTTATGTTCATACTATTAACCTGTTTTTCTGCTTGTTTGTT
This sequence comes from Bos taurus, assembly GCF_002263795.3. NCBI lineage: Eukaryota > Metazoa > Chordata > Mammalia > Artiodactyla > Bovidae > Bos > Bos taurus. Next base: position 10,871,619 of record NC_037353.1, read on the forward strand.
TTATTGGTTTTTTAATCGACCTATATTCTTTGTATCTAGACTGCAATTTTTTCTGTTGTTGCTTCCTTTTAACTTTGCTTATGGTTTCGTTTGCCCTAACATGTCAAATTAGTCCTATTAGTCTTTACTTTCTTTTATAATTTATTGGCCAATGCCATATTTAGAAAAGGCTTCTCCACTACTAAATACAAAAATACTTTTTATATGTTTTACCTTTTCATGGAGTTTTGTATTTTTTATTTAGGTATTTTACCTACCTGGAATTTATCCATGGATGGTCTGAGAATCTAATTCTTTCCAAAATTCATTCATAAATCATTTTATTTTTAGATAAATGCTTTGTTGTGTAGTGGTTAATATCACAGTGTTTGGTTTTTTTTATCCCCAAGAACATTTACCGGAGATCCAACTCAGCCTTTTTCATTTCATGACTCTTGGCAGGTTATTCTCTAACTTTTAACTTTTTCATCTGTAAAATGTGGATATTCCACTACATAGTGGAAGAGTCAGAAAATTTCATAAGTTCAGTTCAGTTCAGTCGCTCAGTCATGTCCAACTCTTTGCAACCCCATGGACTGCAGCATGCCAGGCTTCTCTGTCCATCACCAACACCTGGAGCTTGCTCAAACTCATGTCCATTGAATCGTTGATGCCATCCAACCATCTCATCCTCGGTCGTCCCCTTCTCCTCCCACCTTCAAAAGACCCAGCATCAGGGTCTTTTCAAATGAGTCAGTTCTTCACATCAGGTGGTCAAAGTATTGGAGTTTCAGCTTCAGCATTGGTCCTTCCAATGCTGAGAGTTGATTTCCTTTAGGATTGACTAGTTTGATCTCCTTGCAGTTCAAGGGACTCTCAAGAGTCTTCTCCAGCATCACAGTTCAAAAGCATCAATTCTTCAGTGCTCAGCTTTCTTTATAGTCCAACTCTCACATCCATACATGACTACTGGAAAAACCATAGCTTTGACTAGACAGACCTTTGCTGGCAAAGTAATGTCTCTGCTTTTTAATATGCTGTCTAGGTTGGTCATAGCTTTTCTTCCAAGGTGCAAGCTTCTTTTAATTTCATGTCTGCAGTCACCATCTGCAGTGATTTTGGAACTCAAGGAAATAAAGTCTGTTACTGTTTCCATTGTTTCTCCATCTATTTGCCATGAAGTGATGGAACCAGATGCCATGCTCTGCATTTTTTGAATGTTGAGTTTTAAGCCAACTTTTTCACTCTCCTCTTTCACTTTCATCAAGAGGCTCTTCAGTTCCTCTTCACTTTCTGCCATAAGGGTGGTGTCATCTGCATATCTGAAGTTATTGATATTTCTCCCTGCAATCTTGATTCCAGCTTTTGTTTCATCCAGCCCAGCATTTCTCATGATGTTCTCTGCATATAAGTTAAACAAGCAGGGTGACAATATACAGCGTTGACGTACTCCTTTCCCAATTTGGAACCAGCCTCCATGTCCGGCTCTAACTGTTGCTACTTGACATGCATACAGGTTTCCCAGGATCCACGTAAGGTGGTCTAGTATTCCCATCTCTTGAAGAATTTTCCACAATATGTTGTGATCTACACAGCACTGTGAAATTCAATAAAACTAGGAGCCATGCCATATAGAGCCACTCAAGATGGACAGGTCATGTTGGAGAGCTCTGACAAAACGTGGTCCACTGGAGAAGGGAATGGCAAACCACTTCAGTATTCTTGCCTTGAGAACCCCATGAACAGTATGAAAAGGCAAAAAGATAAGACACTGAAAGATGAACTCCCCAGGTTGATAGGTGCCCAATACACTACTGGAGAAGAGAGGAGAAATAACTTCAGAAAGAATGAAGAGACAGAGCCAAAGTGAAAACAACGCCCAGTTGTGGACGTGACTGGTGATGGAAGTAAAGTCCAATGCTGTAAAGAGCAATATTGCGTATGAACCTGGAGTGTTAGTTCCATGAATCAAGGCAAATTGGAAGTGGTCAAACAGGAGATGGCAAGAGTGAACATCAACATTTTAGGAATCAGTGAACTAAAGTGGACTGGAGTGGGCGAATTTAAAGTTCCATAAGAATATCCATAAAAGCAGTTAGCACAAGACTGGGACATGAGAAGAGCTGAATATCAGCTACTCTCATTATTATTATTTTCTTTTAAAATAAGTGTCACTCAATTAATTTCTGTAATATTAGAAACTTCTTGCTGTTTAATTGATTTACTGTTGAGTTAGTTGCCTTGCTTGTTTGGTTTGAATTGGATTCACCTTCATTTCCTTTTTCTTTAATCAACTTTACTGAAGTATAATTTGTATACTCCATATTTACGCTGTATATTTTAATTATTTTTACTACATTAACCAAGTTGCGCAACTATCACCACCACGAAACTATTTGCAGCTAATCCCTATTCCCACTCTCCAGCCTTAGGCAAGTTCTGACCTAGTTTCTGTCTCCATAAATTAGCTTTTTCTGGATAGTCCATGTAAATGGCATCATAGAGGAAGCGGTCCTTTGTGATTGGCTTATTTCACACAGCATAATGTTTCTGAACTTCATATTATAGCATACAACAATGTTTCATTCTATAATATTGCTGAATAATATCATATTCTGTTGTATTGATTTGGCATTTTGTAATCCATTTACAAGTTGATGGACATTTGAATTTTTTAAATTATTTTTGGCTACAATGGATAATGTTGCTGTGAATATGTGTATACAAGTCTTGGTGTGGTCATACATTTTCATTTTTCTTGGGAGTGGAATTGCTGGGTTGATGCTTAATTTTTTAAGAAATTGCAAATTGTTTTCCAAAGTGGTCATAGCTTTTATATTACCATCAGCAATATATGAAGGTTCATATTTTGCCATACTTTCTTGCTAACATTTGTTATTATCTATATTTTTGATTAACTTTATTTTAGTGGGTATGAAATAGCATAATGGTTTTGATTGGCATTTCATTAATGACTAACGATGATGTCTTTTCATCTTTATTAGCTATTTATATACTTTCTTTGAAATGTCTATTCTAGCCCTCTCTGCATTTTTAAATTATATTAGTTGTCTCCTTGTTATTCCGTTTCAAGAGTTCTTTTTAAGTTCAAGATACAAGACCTTCATTGGTAAGAGATTTGCAAATATTTTCTTCCTGTCTGTGACTCGCCTTTTCAGTTTTTAATGATATCTTAGAAGTTTTGAAGTTCAATTTATCAATTTTTCTTTCATTTATAGATTGTACTTTCAGTCTGATAGTTTGGAAACCTTTGCCTTATTCAAGCTGTTGAATATTTTTCTTCTGTCTTCTAAAATTTTTATAGTTTTGACTCTTGCATTTAGGTTTGTGATAGTTTTATTTTTTAATATATTTTGTAATTAATTTATTTTTTAACTGAAGGATGATTGCTTTACAGAGTTTTGTTGTTTTCTGTCAAATCTCAACATGAATCAGCCATAGGTATACATATATCCCCTCCCTTTTGAGACTTTCATTTCCTTTCCGGCAAAATTAAGGCAAAACAAATTACTATCTACTGCACAACTCTTTCTACTTTTCTAATCTATATCATAAAACCCATTAGGTAATAGCTCCAGCTTTCTGCTGAGAAATGAATGCTAAAATGTTTTGTTATTTGCCTTACATTAAAAGTTGCTGATTTCCAGTATTGTACCACACTTGGGATTAAATAATGGCAGAACTAACATAGAGCCCTGTTCATTTTTTAATTTTTATTGCAATTCTAGCATTATTTTAAGATTACCTGTAAATTTTTTTTGTCTCCTCCACTAGTTTAACTACGAGCATTCTAAGAGCAGAGATGCCATCCCTAGTATGGTATCTGGCTCACTGTAGATACTCAATAAATATTCCATATTTTAAGATTACCTGTAAATTTTTTTGTCTCCTTTACTGGTTTAACTACAGGTGTTCTAAGAGCAGAGATGCCATCCCTAGTATGGTATCTGGCTCACTGTAGATTCCCAATAAATATTCCATAAATAATGAATAGAAGTCCTGTTTTACATCTAATATATGTCTTGAAATGATAAAATTTTTAGCACAATCTTGTAAGCTAGGTGGTAATAGTCCCATTTCACAGATGGATAAATTGAGTCCAGAGTTGATGAACTGAAGACTGAAGATATGCATGATGTAAATCACAGCTTTGGTATCTTCACTGCTGGTAGCAGGGGCACGACTGGCCCTGGGCCGGGCATATATAGTAAGTGTGGGTCACAGGTTGGCACTTCTCAGGGGCAACTGCCCAGGATGCTTCCTAGCAAGTCCAATGTTAGTGGTTTCCTTTATATAAAATAGAACTGGGTCCTGTATGAAGCAAGACAACAAGCTTTCTGTGTGTCCCTGAGAAGTTAAAATAGACACTCATTTTCTCTATTGCTGTTGCTGTTCAGTCACCAAGTTGTGTCCGACTCTTTGTGACCCCATGGACTGCAGCACACCAGGCCTCCCTGACCCTCATCATTTCCCGGAGTTTGCCCAAGTTCATGCCCATTGAATCAGTGATGCCATTTTCTCCATATGCAAGTAAGCAAGGCTTACTCTCAGCAAATTTGCAATGTGGCTAATGGTCAACTCTCCAATAGGTTGACAGATAGGTTCTGATTTAGGTGCATAAAGGAAAAAGTGAGTAGGTGTCTGAAAAATTAACACCACCTGCGAGATGAATGATATTTTCCTATATCTGATGGCTTTCTGCTTATCCTTGTTTCCTGCTGTACGTTTGCACCAGCCAAGCGGCAAAACAAGACTTGTCAGGAAATGGAAATTTACAACCAAACAGGAGAGGCCACTTACCAGAGAGCATGTCCCAACATTGCTGTGTCAGTGTTATAACATACATACTTGCCAATCTACGTGCAGACATGAATTTGAATTGGTAACAATAAATTTGATTTCAGGTAATCCAGTTCAAGAGCTCTTGATTGGAAATTTCACTTGTGTTTTTTCCAGGAACTTTGTAGTATTTGGACTTTTTTAACTTCTCTGGGAATAATATGTCTGCAAAGTCAACATTAAAGAGAATTTTAAGGAAAAATAAAGTTTGTCTATGTGAGAGAGAAGGGTATGGTGGAAAAGAAGCAACATGGCTACTCATGGTGAAGAGAAGGGGCTGGCATGGAGACATGGAGTGGAGTGACTTTCATGGAGAGTCAGAAAGTACAGGAGGCAGAGGACAGGATGTGGGCACCAGCCAAGCAGAACCTGATGAAGAAAGAAAAACTAACTGTAAGGGACTTCCCTAGTGGCCCAGTGGTTAAGATTCCATGCCCCCACTGCAGGGGGCATGGGCTCAATTGCTCAGGGAACCAAGATCCCACATGCCATGTGGTTTGGCCAAAAACAAAAAAAACTGACTATAAGAGCCACTGCGGCCAGCACACAATGTGGGAGTTGGGGTCGAATTGAGCCAACTGAGTCTGGGCTATTTGTGATTGCTATAAATGGGTGTAAGAAATGTCAATGGAAGAACAATGGAAAAAAGTTTTAACAGAGAAAAACCAGAGAAGAGTTTTTAAAGAAAAGGAGAGAAAGAAGATTCTGGTCATTATGACTTTTGTGTTAGAGGACAAAGAACGGGTCATGTGGCTGAGGATAGTAGCGTGGAGAACTTTAAGGATCACTCATAGAGAAGGAGCCTATTAGGGGAGGGAACTCTAGAAGTCACTACAGGAAACAAAAAAGTCCCTGGGAAGCATTTATCGAATGAAAACAAATGGAGTTAGAAACCACACCTCCCACTGCAGATGTCCATCTGTCCATCTGCTAAGGCACAGAACAAGGGACATAAATAGAGTGCATTTGAGTTCTTAACATAAGAAGGGAAGACTAATATGATAAATATCAATAATCAATTCTATTTTATTATACGGAATTCACAACCAAAATGTGATAACAGAAAAAGGATATTCCTTTTTCAAAAGCATTGGTCTGATGAGGATTGTTGCAGCCAGTTGCAAAATTGCTGCGTATTTTACTTAGAAGGAGATCACATCCCCCATGGCTGTCTGCTATCTCCACTGTCCTTACTACCCCTTACTGCCAGGAAATCTAATTGTTCAGCTGGTCTCATTTTGGCTCTGAAAAAAGTATTATGTTAGTAAAGGAGGAAAACAAGGGAATTCCCTAGCAGTCTAGTGGTCAGGAATCCACGCTTCCACTGCAGGGGGCATAGGTTCGATCCTTCGTTGGGGAAACTAAAATTCCACTAGCTTTGAGACCGGACAGACAAACTAAGTATCACAATAGAATTAATATTTTAAATAAATCTTTTAATTAGTATTTAGTAATAAAATTGAATAATTTTCTCTATATAAAACAACTATATTTTAAACATATAAACAGTTAAAATGTACTATGATTTTTAACACTATATTTTGACTTTTTATCATTTTTAAATAATCTGCTAACTTCAGATTTTTTAAATGGGTTGGGCCTCTGTCAATCTCTGAAAGATGTTGGTGCTGAAATAAAGATTGTAGACTATAAGTGTTTGTATCCTGAGAAGAAATGCATAAATCTAATGATGGGGAATTAGAAAAAATAGGAAAATATATAAATAATAAGTGAATAAGTTCTAGAATTCCTACTTACCAGATAAAGGATGTAAAAGTATATTGCTGATAAAGATAGCTATTAATAACTAAATCAGCACAGAATGAAATATAGTCTCAACAGGAAACCTCTCCTACCTGAATATCTGGTTAAATTAACTAAAGTTAGAGAATTTAATAAGATCATGATCTTAAGTTTGAAGTTTAGTTTCAGCGTCAAAGAAAGTAAAACTAAATAAAGTAAAAATTATTCAAGGGTTGAATTATCCATAAAAAGGAAACAGACCCACATAAATATAGTTAACTTATCTTTGACAAGGAAGCAAAAGTAATACAATAAAGAAAAGATGGTCTTTTTCAACAATTGGTGCTGGAACAATTGGACATCTACATAGCAAAAAATAATAAATCTAGATACAGACCTTATACCTTTCACAAATTTTAATTCCAAATGGATCATAGATCTAAATGTTAAATGTAAAACTATAAAACCCCTAGATTTAAGAGGAAAAGTCTGGATAATCTTGGGGATGAGGATGGTATACCAGTTCAACACCAAAGGCACAATCCATGAAAGAAATCATTGATAAGCTGGACTTCATTAACATTTTAAAACTTCTGTTCTGCAAAAGACACTATCAAGAGAATGGGAAGACAAGTCATATACACTGGAAGAAAATATTTGCAAAAGATAAAGACTATAATTGAAATATACCAAAAACTCTTAAAGCTCAGCAATAAGAGAACAAATAACCTGATTAAAGAAAGAACAAAAGGCCTGAATAGACACGTCACTAAAGAATTTATATGGACAGCAATTACGTACATGAAAAGATGTTCAACATCATATTTCATTAGGGGACTGCAAATGAAACAACAATGAGATACCGCTACACACCTTTTAAAATGGCCAAAATCCAAAACACAATCCAAACACAACATCAAGTGCTGACAAGGATGTGGAGCAACAAGAACTAATTGGTACTGAGAATGAAAAACTGTAAAGCCACTTTGGAAACAGTGTGGCTGCTCCTTACAGAACTAAACATACTCAGGCTCCTTGGTATTTATCCCAATGAGCTGAAAATTTATGTCCCACAAAAACCTGAACTAGAGAGTTACAATAGCTTTAATCATTAACTACAGAAACTTGGAAGCACAAAGACACTGTTCAGTAAGTGAATAGACGAATAAACTGTGGTGCATTCAGACACTATACTATTATTCAGGCCTCAAAAAGAAATGAGCTAGAAAGCCATGAGAAAACATGAAAGAGCCTCAATTTCATATGGCTAAGTAATAGAAGCCAATCTGAAAGTTTGCATAATATATGATTTTAACTCTATTACATTCTGGAAAAGCCAAAGCTATGGAGATCATTAAGGGATCAGACATACCATGGGTTATGCATGGAGGAGGGAGGGATGACTAGGCAGAACAGAAAGAATTTTTAGACCCTATTAGAAGCTACTCTGTTGGAGAAGGCAATGGCACCCCACTCCAGTACTCCTGCCTGGAAAATCCCATGAACAGAGGAGCCTGGTGGGCTGCAGTCCATGGGGTCGCTAAGAGTCAGACACGACTGAGCGACTTCATTTTCACTTTTCACTTTCATGCATTGGAGGAGGAAATGGCAACCCACTCCAGTATTCTTGCCTGGAGAATCCCAGGGGCGGGGAAGCCTGTTGGGCTGCCGTGTATGGGGTTGCACAGAGTCGGACACGACTGAAGCGACTTAGCAGCAGCAGCAGCAGCAGAAACTACTCTGTAGGATACTATAATGGTAGATACATGTCATTATACAGGTGTCAAAGCCCACAGAATGTACAGTGCCAAGACTGAACATAATGCAAACTATGGAATTTAAGTGATAATAATGTGTCAACATAGATCACTGATTGTTACAAACTCCTCTGGTGTGGGATGTTGATGGAGGGGAAGGGTGGGTGAGGGGGCAGGGGCTGTATGGGAATTCTCTCATACTTTTCTCTCAATTGTGCTGTGAACTAAAACTGTTCCAGAAAGTGAAGACTGCTTTTTTGAAAAAGTGAAAAAATAAAGTAAAGAAAGATAGGGTGATATTATGACCCAAGAACCTAAAATGTAAGATGGTCTATTAAGATGGAACATGCTTAAAGGAATTCAGACAATAAAGTCATGTGAAAAGTAATGGAGAAGGCAGCTAAAGAAAGCTCTGGGGTGAGATAGGAAGCTCTTTACTATGTTCTGATTTTTAGAGGGCTATGGAGAAGGCAATGGCAACCCACTCCAGTACTGGAGAAGGCAATGGCACCCCACTCCAGTACTCTTGCCTGGAAAATCCCATGGAAGGAGAAGCCTGGTAGGCTTTAGTCCATGGGGTCGCTAAGAGTCAGACATGACTCAGCGACTTCACTTTCACTTTTCACTTTCATGCATTAGAGAAGGAAATGGCAACCCACTCCAGTGTTCTTGCCTGGAGAATCCCAGAGACAGCAGAGCCTGGTGGGCTGCTGTCTATGGGGTTGCACAGAGTTGGACACGACTGAAATGACTTAGCAGTAGCAGTAGAAAATATGAAAGGAAAATTCGTGTCAAAGGTACATGATCGATTTCTTAAGACTCTCAGAAAGTTAAGCCTCAGGCAAAATCTAGGGCTAAAAAAGAAATTTAGAAGCAAATTTATTAATTTTAAAATAAATATAAGTTATTTGCAGAAAATTTTCAACATGCATTTAAGCAACTGAAAAACAAAATTATCTCACAATTCTATCACCCATCAGTAATCACAGTTAACATTTTTATATTTTTCCAAGCTTTCTTTCTATGTATGTTGTTGCAAATAATGCAATTTTTTTCTAAAAAGCTTTGCAAGTTCTTTTTAATCTAGTAACACATTATATATCTTACCTTTTGTCATCAATATCAATGTAAATTTTACTGATCATTACTATGTTATTATATTATGGCTTTACAATATCTTAGTTAACAAGTCTCATGTTGTTTAGTTGTTAATTCATATCAGACTCTTTGCAACCCCATGGACTGTAGCCTGCCAGGGTCCTCTGTCCATGGGATTTCCCAGACAAGAATACCAGAGTGGGTTGCCATTTCCTTCTCCAGGAGATATTCCAGACCCAGGGATCAAACCCACATCTCATGTATTAGCAGTCAGATTCTTTACCCCTGAGCTACTTGAAGTCCTACCAAATCTCATACTATGTATGACTATCTCACTGATCAACACTTGAAGTGATATTGCTTGATCAAAGGGTATACCACATTTGAAGTACCAAAATACAGTCCAGAAACTTTCTGTCCTCAAGTGAGCCTTTGAAGCTGTATTTAAAACAAGAAGATACTAAAAAAAAAAAAAAAAAAAGGTGTAAGCCTTTCAGCTAGAGACACATGGTAAATAGGAAAAGTTCATAAAGGGACCGTGAAACTGTTGATATTGGTTTTACCTATCTCTTTCAAGGAGGATTTTTAGGCAGGGAAAATAGAAGGAAAATGGCTTAGGAGAAGTTAAAGGCCATTGCTGCTAAGTCGCTTCAGTTGTGTCCGACTCTGTTCGACCCCATACACAGTAGCCCACCAGGCTCCTCTGTCCCTGGGATTCTCCAGGCAAGAACACTGGAGTGGGTTGTCATTTCCTTCTCCATAAAGGCCATTAGAAAGCCCATAAATATTCAGAATGAGCCAAGTCTTCTGATGGAGTTGAAATAGATCCCAGGATGCTGAAAGTATAGATGTAATTGTTGAACAGAATTTCATCCACTATTGAGAAACTGTGGAGAATGGAAGAAGTCCTACAAGAGTGGAATATGGACAAGATAAATTTTTAAAACTCAACGTTGAATTTGAAACTGAGCAGAACACACCCTCAGAAAAGTCTGAGGGACAGTGAGGTTTGAAGAGAGGAAACTAAAGGAGCTCATAATAAAGAAAATCAGTATGGCACCTGGGGACCTAGGTTGGAATCCTAGCTCCCTCACTTATGGCCAAGTGGGCTTTAGCAAATTACTGCATTTCTTGGAGCCTCAGTTTTCCCATCAGTAAAGTAGCCATAAAAATAAGTTTTCTCTTTGAGTTGTAATGAAGATTAAATGAGATAACATCAATTAACATAAAGCATCCAGACTAGTAGTCTCCTAGTATGCAGTAAGTGCTCAACAAATATTTGTTACCTTTCTCCCTTTTGGTTGCACAAAGAATTTTTTTTTTAATTGTTCCTTCAAACAGCTGGGATTCAAGAAAAATGAACTGGGGGGGAACAGCTGCTCTACAGATGGTAGGAGAACTGAGGAGAGTTATCACTAAGACTTGTCTTATTACTAAGACTTATGCTCTTTTCTCGGAGAAGGCGATGGCATCCCACTCCAGTACTCTTGCCTGGAAAATCCCATGGACGGAGGAGCCTGGTAGGCTGCAGTTCATGGGGTCGCTAAGAGTTGGATACAACTTCACTTTCACTTTCATACATTGGAGAAGGAAATGACAACCCACTCCAGTGTTCTTGCCTGGAGAATCCCAGGGACAGCAGAGCCTGGTGGGCTGCCGTCTATGGGGTCGCACAGAGTCGGACACGACTGAAGTGACTTAGCAGCAGCAGCATCCTCTTTTCTATCTGGTTGACTAATATGCAGTCAGAGAGAACCTTCACATCAAGATGTACAGGAGACAAAAAGCTAAGTTGAGTAGAATCTGGAAGAAATCCTGGTCCACTGGAGGAAAAAGGTCAAATTTAAGCAATTTAATATAAAAGAGTACATGTAAACTTCCACATGTGGGTCCAACAACCCAAGCACATGAAGACAAGCATCTTACCTCAATGCAAGAGACTTATCCTATCACTCTGCTGCTGCTACGTTGCTTCAGTTGTGTCTGACTCTGTGTGACCTCATAGACGGCAGCCTACCAGGCTCCCCCGCCCCTGGGATTCTCCAGGCAAGAACACTGGAGTGGATTGCCATTTCCTTCTCCAATGCAGGAAAGTGAAAAGTGAAAGTGAAATCACTCTAGTCTGCGCTTAAGGAGAACATACTATTAAGGTTCTTTTCTGGTCCTCCATTTAAATGCAGAATACGTTTTACATTCACGTTTGCTGAATTTAAGCTGAAAATTGTATTTTTGATATGGTTGACACTAATTTGTTTATAACATGAACCCTTAGCCAAGCACAACCATGAACTTTGGCACCTTGGTTTGAGTTTGTGGGAACAAAGTCTGCTTCAATGACTCAAGTAGATTAACAGTCTCTTTCATTTTCCCCAAATGTCTTTAGGCTGTTCTAACACAACACAGCCAACGTGACTCAGAGGAAAATGTAGCATGTCCTGTCCTCCTACGTGAGTCTCATATTCCTGAGAAACCCTTTCTTATAAGCATGAAAGACAACAAGAATCAAGACAAAATCCTGAAATTCTGAGAGCAATTATAATATTGAGTAAGCAAATAGCATTGCTGTGATAGAGCCAGGAAACAAACCATAGAAGAGAAGATCTCTGCTTAATGCCAAAAACGAAGAATTTATTCAGGACAATTTTGGAGATACATAAATGCAACAATCCCATCCTCCCAAAGGACTAGGAAATAAGGGAAATCAGGTTGCCCTTTGAGGATAAACTTCATTTTTAGGATGAAGAGGAAATAAATATTCAAAATCCATAAAAATAACTACTTCAGGGAAACTAATCTTGATGAGAAGTGAAAGTCGCTCAGTCGTGTCTGACTCTTTGCAACTCCATGGACCATACAGTCCATGAAATTCTCCAGGCCAGAATACTAGAGTAGGTAGTCTTTCCCTTCTCAAGGGGATCTTCCCAGTCCAGGAATCAAACCCAGGTCTCCCGCATTGCAGGCGGATTCTTTAACAGCTGAGCCACAAGGGAATCTTGATGAAAGAGGGATAACAATTCAAGCAAAGCAAAACTGTAGAAACGAATGGGCTGGAAAATCTAAAAAAGTGCAGTTTGGAGAAGCACAGATGGGCAAGGAGGCTCAGAATTAAGTAAGCAACCACCTTGCACCTAGGTCAGCTCCCTGGATTCTGAAATACTAGAACCTGTGCATCCTGGTAAAGGGATGTTCCCCTTGTTAGATAAAAAGTGGGCTACTTAATAAAAAGTGGGCACTATCAGTAAAGCTAACTGTCTGGGTTTACAGTTTAAGACCAGATGCTGGGCAGCATATTGGATGCCATGCCGTGGTGATTCGCTTTGACTTGACAAATATAAAACCTTGTATTTCCAGCATCATGCCAGGTTCTCAGAGCAGAGTGATGAACAAAGCAAAGACCCTATCCTCCTGGAGCTTGCAACTCAATTTTATCCTGTAGGATTTCTTCATAGGCAGCCAGATGCCTTCCCAAACAACATCAATAGACCAAACATCTTCTTTCAGATCCCAAAATATGCTGCTGCTGCTGCTGCTGCTGCTGCTAAGTCGCTTCAGTCGTGTCTGGCTCTGTGCGACCCCATAAATTGGTTTAAATTTCCGAAGGCACTGATGACCCATTAGAGGCCAGTTATAAGAAGCCAGATCACACTCTCCCACTTCACAGAGAGCTCTTTTACATGTCAGGTAATAAAATATGATATTTTGTAGCCCTAAGCTAAGGCACAAGAGAAAACATAACTTTGTTCAAGAAGAGATTAGAAGAAATAAATCTATTAGACATGATCCTAGGTGATGAGTCTATAAGAAGCATCTGCAGTTGGGTAGAATGGGGGATGAGGGAGAAACAGCAGCTTCCTTTGGGGGTTGATTTCAAGAAACACAGTGTATCCTCTCTTCAAATATCTCTTAATGCATATAAATGGAGTATTAGACTGGATTCACCGGGAGTTATCAATAAGAGCTTATTCACCCTTTACACAAAATAAAAGATGATGGTATGATTTCCTGGTTTGGTTGTATCAGAATTTTTGTCAGAAGTCTTGTTTTATATTTGTTAAACTGAACAGAATGTTGGATAATGTTTAAACATTACCTTTCATACTTGAAATAAACATTTATTTTCACAAATAGGCATGAAATCATGCCTTCATTCTTTATTTCATGTAATGAAAATAGTAAATGGAAATTAACAAAAAAGTTACTGCTTGAGGATGCATTGGGCATATAAAAAATTGGAGGCATAAAAAAAGAGTTTGAAAACTAGGCATAGACCATGAGTCTGACTGGTAACAGAACTCAAGCTTTAGGAAAGTAACAGTTTGTTTTAGTCACTAAGCTGTGTCCAACCCCCATGGACTGTAGTCAGGTTCCTCTGTCCATGGGATTTTCCAGGCAAGAATACTGGAGCAGGTTGTCGTTTCCTACTCCAGGTTATCTTCCTGACCCAGGGATGGAACCTGAATCTCCTGCATCTCCTGCCTTGGCAGTCAGTACATCATTACTAACTATGGTATTCTAGTGTCTGTGAAGGATTTATCTCTCCATCTGCAATTACTTTATACCTAAACTTAAGTAGCCATTTCACTTATGTAAGAATAACAGTAAATCTTCTGTTAGGATAATTACTGTGAGAGAGTTGCATGGGGTTGAGATTAGGAGAGAGGGACTCGAGCAAACCTCTCTCAACTCAAAGACCTTCCCTATGCATCTCTCACATTAACCACAGGAGTCAGATATGGACAGCACTCTCTACTTGGAAAGAAATACTTAGCAGGCTGCTGTCACTGAAGAAAGGATGCCTTCTCATTGCACGTGTGAAAGGAGCCTATAATGACTTCCGATTGGACCAGACCAGAATCTCAGAATACTGAGGTAGGAAAACTGCCCAGCATTATATGACTTCTCCCCAAATAGTGCTCAGCTTGAATTGTAACTGGACCAAGAGCAGGGAAGTCTAGAAGCAGAAATAAATAAGAAACTGGTGTAGGAACACTATTTGCCAAGAAATGTTAATATATACCCTATGCAAAATGGGTTCTGGTCCAATAAGCTTGAGAAATATTGCAAACTAAATCACCCCCTTGAACACTGACATTTCATGTGAGTACATTGAGGCTCCTCCTTCAGTCATTATACTTGACACACAGTGGCTTTCATTCAGTTCTTTAATCACACCAATATATTTTAGGATGTTAAAGGAGTGATTCTTTTTGCCTAGAATCCTCTTCCTTCTAAGCAAGCTCTTCCTTCAGAATCCTTATATTATATAAGGTCCAGGCTAGCATAAAATTTTCTTCCTGTTCATGATTAATTCCCTAGTGCACTGAAGTATCTGGCACAAATTTAACACTGTTTGTGAATAAATTGTTGAAACAGTACCTATTTGTTTCCTATTTGGAATATAATATCCAGTTTCAACTTTTTCTTTTGGACAGTGAGAAAATGTTTCCTCACAGAAGAACACTGACTCGCCATGTCGTGACATTCACTGTCAGCACAAGGAAAAGCAAGATAGACATAGATCCCAGAATGAGGAAGGCATCGACCTTTATTATTTCCTACGTGCTTTTTAATGGTAAAGTACACGGAGAGCAACAGTTCCGCAAGAGGGGCCTTATCACTGCGTTTCTTCAGATGAGGAAACCAGGACTCAAGGTAGGACTTAAATTTGAATCCACATCCCAGGGAGCCCAAAGCTCACAACGTTATATTGCACCGCCCCCGCCTTTGTGGAGCAGAGGGCTCTACCATGGCCTTAGCCATCAGGGGTAAAAAGAAGAAGCATGTCCTAACCAGGTGGACTTTAAGCATCCCCTCACAGGCCCAGAAGTACAAGGGCAGGGCCTGCACAGGAACAAACTGCTGAGCTAAGCCTTCTTAAACCCTACCTTTCCAACCTTCTTGGGATTTAAGAAGAATGAACTGGGACGGAACAGCTGCTCTACATATGGTAGGAGAACTGAGGAGGCTTATCACTAAGACTTGTCCTATTACTAAGACCTATCTTCCTTTCTATCCTCTACCCTTCTTCTCCAGGCTTGGGTCTGGAGTCACGATTAGTCAGTAGATAGGACCCCAGTGCCTTTGACTTGCAGGGTTTCTAGTGTGGGAGCCAGAAACAAGGCAGGGGACCATGAATACTTACAAGAGAAGGTTAACTTGAAGCAAAATAACAAGCTGAAAAAGGCTTCCCAGGCGGCACTAATGGTAAAGAACCCACCTGCCAATGCCAGCAAAGGAAGAAACATGGGTTTGATCCCTGGGTCGGGAAGATCCCCTGGAGAAGGGCATAGCAATCCACTCCAGTATTCTTGCATGGAGAATCCCATGGACAGAGGAGCCTGGTGGGCTACAGTCCATAGGGCCCCAATGAGGTGGACACGACTGAAGCCACCACTTAGCATGCATGCACACGAGAAGCTGAAAACCCTCTACAGATATTCTAGTTTAATTATCCATTCAACTGACACACAAATAGGCAATGTAAGATCTATAGCATTCATTCAACAAAAGCTCAATGATTGTTTGCCACATCCCAGGCACAGTGTTACATGCTGGGGATACAGTGGTGAACAGGACAGAGGAAGTTCCTGTCCTATTCAATAAATGGTTAAGCATGAATGCTGCTGCTGCTAAGTCGCTTCAGTCGTGTCCGACTCTGTGCGACCCCATAGACAGCAGCCCACCAGGCCCCCTGTCCCTGGGATTCTCCAGGCAAGAACACTGGAGTGGGTTGCCATTTCCTTCTCCAATGCATGAAAGTGAAAAGTGAAAGTGAAGTCGCTCAGTCATGTCCGACTCTTAGTGACCCCATGGACTGCAGCTTACCAGGCTCTTCTGTCCATGGGATTTTCCAGGCAGGAGTACTGGAGTTGGGTGCCATTGCCTTCTCCTCAAGCATGAATGAATGTAGGAATTAATGAGCACAGCTGAAGATGTGCAGGGTCTGAAGGGCTGCTGGCTCTGCTTCAAGTGTTCACTTTGGAGTATATATTTCTGGGAAAAACATTTGATTACCTCATTATTTCTCATCAAAGTGTTCATTTACCTTGGGTAAATTTGGTTTTGAGTTCTCCCCAGAGGAAGTTATACTACTGTGTCTCTGGCAGGTCTAATCAGGCATCAGCTACCACCTGCTTCTACTTACCCTCCGTAAACTGACACCTGAGACATTTATGTAGCCAACTTTGATTTCAAAACCTTTTTCACTTTCAAGAGAAAATGTGATAAGACCTCTGCCATCAGTCAGGGTGCTCCAGAGACACAGAATCAATAAGATACAGTTGTTCCCCGCCCCCACCCCCGCTGTCCAATAGCAGATTCCTCTGAAACCTTTTATGAGTCAAAATGGCATACAGTGAAGAAACAGTTACCTCAGGACACATCTTGCTAATGGACGCTCAACGTGAACAGATAAAGCACGGATCCTCAG
Source organism: Bos taurus (assembly GCF_002263795.3). Lineage (NCBI taxonomy): Eukaryota > Metazoa > Chordata > Mammalia > Artiodactyla > Bovidae > Bos > Bos taurus. The sequence continues at coordinate 10,888,485 of NC_037353.1, forward strand.
GAGCTCAAAGCTACTGCGGCTGGATGCTGAGATGCTGGGTGTAGTTCCCTGGCAAGGAGCTTGGCGGCGCTACACTCATCGCCCTGTACACGCACCGCCTCTCCAACTGCTAAGCTAACGCTGAACGCCATTTTCACTTTTTGCCTGTTTTCTGAAAAGCAGAACATTTTGGTTATCAACTAGTGAAAACAGGTGTTAATATAAAGTGAAGTGAAAGTCGCTCAGTCGGTCCGGCTCTTTGCAACCCCATGGACTATACAGTCCATGGAATTCTCCAGGCCAGGTAAGGGAAGGGGTAGCTGTTTCCTTCTCCAGGGGCTCTTCTCAACCCAGAGATGGAACCCAGGTCTCTCACATTGCAGGGGGATTCTTTACCAGCTGAGCCACCAGGGAAGTTTCATTAATAAAAGCAAAGTGGCATAAAGCAAACTTTTGAAAAGCAGGAACTACCTGTACATGTGTATTTATAGAGAGCTTTATTTTTAAGGAATTGGTTGATGTGATTGTAGACACTGCGAAGTTTTAAATCTGTAATGAAAGATTTCTGTGTTCCAGTGCGATGGAGATTTCCTTCTCTGAGAAATCTGTTTTTGCTGATTGGATGAGGCCCACCCACATTATAGAGAGAAACCTCCTTTACCTAAAGTCAACTGCTTGTAATAATCACATCTTCAAGACACCCAGCAACAGCTAGACGAGTTGTTTTTGACCAAACAATTGGACACCATAGCCTAACCAAGCTGACATAAAATTAATTTGCACAACCTCTTAAGTAACCAAAGCATTTTGTGTGACTTAACTGAAGCCTTTGGTTAAAGTATTGCTTTCTGCTTCTCAGCAATAGTTCCAAACAAAGTCAAATAAACTTCAGGAACTTTTTCAGTAAAATGAAGCAAGAGAAGTTAGCCGGCGTGGGAAACAGAACAAAGTTGTCCTTTTACTGTTTGCAGAAACACTACTCAAAACTCTACAGCTCTTCAAGGGATTGCGTGATAGTCACTAAAATAAACAACATTCGAAATAGCCAGCCTAATTATTGCTGTCACCAAAATAGCCAGGATGCCAGTAAAGACAGTGAATTTTCATAGGATGCTGGCTCCCTCAACAAAATCAGACCCAAAGAAACTATAGAAGAATATATAGACTTTAGGAATTAAAGAGAAGAAAAAAAGAGGTTAAAAAAAGAAGAGGAGATTGAAAAAAAAAAATAAGGGGAAGAGGAAAAGGGAGGAGGCAGGGGATTAGAGGAGGATGAAACCGAGGTAGAGGAGGTGCTGAAAGGGGGAGGAGAGCAGGAGAGAAGAAACCCTTGGGGAGATGGAAGACTGTTTTGAACTGGGATGTGTGTGTGTGGTGTGTGTGTGTGTGTGTGTGTGTGTGTGTGTGTTGGCCAATGCTGTGAGTGATGACTACAGCCTTGGGTGGAGGGTGCCTAGCACTGTGAGATTTGAGAAAAGCAGAGTAAACTTCTACTCTTGCTTTTACCCCTCCTTGTGTAACTTGAAAGTGTTAATTTTAAATTTACACTGTAACTGCTTCTGTGACTTTAACCCTTTTCTGTTATAAACATACGTAATTGCCTGGCTCAGGGAGATAACCTGAGCAGCCCCACCCCCTGCCCCCCACACTGTGAAAGATTGTGAGGAAGTAAAACTAACACATTCCCCTGCCTGAAGCTTGCTATTCTAGGGGACATTTGCAAAGACTGACTAGTCTTTCTTCTTTGTTTCCTCAGTTCAGTTCAGTTGCTCAGTCATGTCCGATTCTTTGTGACCCCATGGACTGCAGCACACCAGGCCTCCCCATCCATCACCAACTCCCAGAGTCTACTCAGATTCATGTCCATTGACTCAGTGATGCCATCCAGCCATCTCAACCTCAGTCGTCCCCTTCTCCTCCCACCTTCAATCTTTTCCAGCATCAGGGTCTTTTCAAATGAGTCAGTTCTTTGCATCAGGTGGCCAAAATATTGGAGTTTCAGCTTCAGCATCAGTCTTTCCAATGAATATTCAGGACTGATTTCCTTTAAGATGGACTGGTTGGATCTCCTTGCAGTTCAAGGGACTCTCAAGAGTCTTCTCCAACACCACAGTTCAAAAGCATTGATTCTTCAGTGCTCAGCTTTCTTCACAGTCCAACTCTCACATCCATGCATGACCACTGGAAAAACCATAGTCTTGACTCAACAGACCTTTTTTGGCAAAGTACTGTCTCTGCTTTTTAATATGCTATCTAGGTTGGTCATAACTTTTCTTTCAAGGAGTAAGTGTCTTCTAATTTCATGGCTGCAGTCACTGTCTGCCATGATTTTGGAGCCCCCAAAAATAAAGTCTGTCACTGTTTCCACTGTTTCCCCATCTATTTTCCATGAAGTGATGGGACCAGATGCCATGATCTTCATTTTCTGAACGTTGAGCTTTAAGTCAACTTTTTCACTCTCCTCTTTCACTTTCATCAAGAGGGTCTTTAGTTCCTCTTCACTTTCTGCCATAAGGGTGGTGTCATCTGCATATCTGGGGTTATTGATATTTCTCCTGGCAATCTTGATTCCAGCTTGTGCTTCTTCCAGCCCAGTGTTTCTCATGATGTACTCTGCATAGAAGTTAAATAAGCAGGGTGACAATATATAGCCTTGATATACTCCTTTTCCTGTTTGGAACCAGTCTGTTGTTCCATGTCCAGTTCTAACTGTTGCTTCCTGACCTGCATACAGATTTCTCAAGAGGCAGGTCAGGTGGTCTGGTATCCCATCTCTTTCAGAATTTTCCAGTTTGTGGTGATCCACACAGTCAAAGGCGTTGGCATAATCAATAAATCAGAAATAGATGTTTTTCTAGAACTCCCTTGTTTTTTTGATGATCCAATGGAGGTTGGCAATTTGATCTCTGGTTCCTCTGCCTTTTCTAAAACCAGCTTGGACATCTGAAAGTTCATGATTTACATACTATTGAAGCATGGCTTGGAGAATTTTGAGCATTATTTACTAGTATGTGAGATGAATGCAATTGTGTGGTAGTTTGAGCATTCTTTGGCATTGCCTTTCTTTGGGATTGAAATGAAAACTGACCTTTTCCAGTCCTGTGGCCACAGCTGAGTTTTCCAAATTTGCTGGCATATTGAGTGCAGCACTTTCACACCATCATCTTTCAGGATTTGAAATAGCTCCACTGGAATTCTATCACCTCCACTAGCTTTGTTCATAGTGATGTTTCCTAAGGCCTACTTGACTTTGCATTCCAGGATGTCGGCTAGTTTGAAAGCAAAGCCCTGATGGTGACTGATGAGTTGCTAAAAACTTGCTGGTGGGTGATTCCAGAGGAAATGGATTAACTCTGAGTTTTTAAATCTTGGGGTTCATATCCTTCTCTCTCTCTGAACTCAACACTGACTAGAGCAGAGTTTCTCAAGTAATTACTATACAAAAAGAAGAAGAATAACACCCATTGTTTGCCAATAGAAAATAAGGATTGGAAGAGTAAGGTAAATTGAAGTCATACATGGTTGCATATTTTCTTAAACTTTTGATTTAAATTAAAACAGTAACTGGAAAAGTCAGAGGGTTTCCATATCTGGCATGGTCAGTTTATTAGAAAAACAACTTACAGCAGTTGAGAGAGAAAGAGAGAGAGAGGTGAACACCTAGATTTTTTTTAACTTCATAGTAAGATGTGTGCAGGGCTTTCCTGGTGGCTCAGAGTGTAGAGAATCCACGTGCAATGCAGGAGACCCTGGTTCGATCCCTGGGTCAGCAAGATTCCCCTGGAGAAGGGTATAGCAACCCACTCCAGTATTCTTGCTTGGAAAATCCCATGGACAGAGGAGCCTGGCGGGATACAGTCCATGGGGTCACAAAGAGTTGGACATGACTGAGTGACTAAGCGCACACAAGAGGTACACACAAAACCAAAATGAATGGCAATGACTGTTGGGGGCCCAAAAAAGTGATAACCACGTGGCTTGTCTACTGTGGTGCCTTTGACAAGGGAGAGAGGGGAGGAGGTAAGAATGGCAGAGACAATGAGTAAGGGGCCAGGGTTGCCAGCACTTGCACTATAACCCAGGTCTGTCTTACTCCAATGGAGAAGGCAATGGCACCCCACTCCAGTACTCTTGCCTGGAAAATCCCATGGATGGAGGAGCCTGTTAGGCTGCAATCCATGGGGTCGCTAAGAGTCGGACACGACTGAGCGACTTCACTTTCACTTTTCACTTTCATGCATTGGAGAAGGAAATGGCAACCCACTCCAGTGTTCTTGCCTGGAGAATCCCAGGGACGGGGGAGCCTGGTGGGCTGCCATCTACGGGGTCGCACAGAGTCGGACATGACTGAAGTGCCTTAGCATAGCATAGCATAGTCTTACTCCAAAGTCAAGATTCCAGTGGTGGAAGGGCAGGCATGAATAGAACACACGATTTAGAAGAAGGAACAAGAGGAAGGGGAGGCGGGAAAGAAGAGCAGAGAAAAGAGAAATTTGTGCAGTTAGAGGCCACAATATAAGGAACACTTCATTATCAACAAGTGTCCCTAGAAGATTAAAAATGGATTGATAAGGCAGCATTTTTATACTCCTGAAATATTGCAGAAGGAAGCAGAGGAGGAAGAAGAGGAGGAGGAGAAAGAACAACAATCAAGCAACAACTGAAGCATATATTTAGTAGAACTAAGATTTTTAAATACTCCATAGCGTTGACATGTATACACTACCATGTGTGAAATAGATAGATAGTGGGAAGCTGTTGTATAACACAGGGAGCTCAGCTCAGTGCTCTGTAATGACTAGAGGGGATAGGGAGGAGGGAGGCTCCAGAGGGAGGGGACATATGTACATATATGATTGATTCATACTGATGTACAGCAGAAACCAACACAGCATTGTAATTGTAATTATACTTCAATAAAAAAAAATACTCCATCTGTGTAGGGTCTTGAAATGTAGATGAAAATGGGAAGAAGTCACACAAAAGGAAGCATAAAGAACTGTAGGAGGGCTGAGCAGTGGCAGATCTTAGAACTCTTCCTAAAGGAGAAGAGTTCAGTATGAAAGGCAGAAGCTATATCCCTTGTTGTCAATAAGATTTGAGGGATAGATACAGGAGTAGAAAAAGGAAATTGAAAGAAAACAGGAATGATGGAACAGAATATTTACAAAGATATATTATAAAAATTATAATTTTTAACATTTTTTTCTGAAAGAAAAGAAGTCCTAAATCTTCCTGTTGAAAGAATACCATATGCCTGTCAATGGCCCAGTTTATTTGAATATGAAGACACATCCTAGCAAAGTTACTGCACATTACAGATGAAGAAATATTACTTCAGACATCCAGGTCAGAAGATCAAGCTCCTAAGAGGGGAAAAATATTGGTTTGGCCTTAGATTTGTCCTTAGCAAAACTCAACTCCTGAAGAAGGTGGAGCAAGATGGCAAAATATTCAAGAAAATGGGTTGAACTTACTTACAAAGCAGAAAGAGACTCACAGACTTAGAAAATGAACTTAGGGTTGCCAGAGGGAAGGGATAGTTGTGGAATTTGGGAAGGTCAAGTGCACACTGCTATATTTAAAATGGATAACCAACAAGGACCTATTGTATAGCACATGTGATTCTGCTCAATGTTATATGGCAGCCTGGATGGAAGGGGCTTTGGGGGGAGAATGGATACATGTATATGTGTGGCTGAGTCCCTTTGCTGTTCATCTGAAACCACCACAGCATTGTTAATCAGCTATCCCCCAACACACACACACACACAAAATTTAAAGTTTGAAAAAGAAAGAAAATGGGAACCAAAATTTTCATATCCATTCAAACTCTTCTTCAAATTAGGAAAATGTGTTTAATACACAAAATAAGAAAGAATGAGTAGTGAAATAAGACAATCATGAAAAACTACTTTGCTGAACTTAATACAAATAAATTCACAAATATGGCTGAATTGAGTAATTTTCTAGGAAAATATTAAATGTAATTTAAAATATAACTTAGGAAATTGATAGATATGCATAGAGCAAGCAGAGAAGAACTGCTCTTTCATCCAAAAATATACCAGGATCAGACATTTTTATAGAGTTCAACAATTAGGACAAGGACAACATTTCAGTGTTACTTGCCTCAGAGCACAGATAAAGAAGGAAAGCTCTCATATTCTTTTTATGAAATGAATGTAACATCAGTACAAAAACTTGATGAGCACCAACTGACTGGCCTCCCCCTCTGCCTTCTTCTTCTTTATTTCTCCCTCCCACCTCTTTCTCTATTCTCGTGATCCTCTCCTCCCCATTCCCATATAGACCCACACCACAGTATTCAAACTCAGTAATGAATATTGGAGAAGAATTCTAAAACAGTATTGGCATAGCAAATCCAGCAGCATACTGCAAGAATAATACCAATAGCACCAAAACAGTTTTTATTTCAGCTATATAAGAATAGTTCAATATGATGAAATCTATTAGTTTAATTTATCAGACTATGAGACACAGTAATGAAGGGTTTTTAATAATAGATCACATTAATAGGTTGTATCATCTCTGTAGACATTAAAGGGTATTTGACAAAAGCAATAATTTTTCGTTATTAAAAATAATAATAATGGTAAATGGGAAAGATGAATCATACCTCATATGATAAAAGAAAATCTATCTCAGGCCCAACCAATATCATGCTTCGTGTAAGGAAAACATTGAAGAAGTTCCTACAAGAGTCAGGAAGTGGACGAGAATGTCTTCCTTCACTACTATTGTTTAACATTTGCTGGAGGTACCAGCACGTCTATTATACAAGGAAGAAATTACAGATATAATTATAAAACAGGAGGTAAAACTGTAATTGCTTTCAGATAATATCATTGTAAATATAAAAAGCCTAAGAGAATAAACTGAAAGCAAATGAATACAATAAAAACTTGATACAGTGATAGGCATGCATTTGTTTAAAATCTGTATCCTTCACCAAAACAAGACTACATGGAAAGATATAAAGAGAGAGGGGAAAAGCATTAACAATAATAAAAGAAATCCAAAATACTTAGGTATAAGATTATAAAAATTGTATATGATCCTGCTGACAAAATAATTAATCGGTAGTCAATATAAAAAAAAATGAAAATTTTTATTCCCGCCAACCTGAGGATTATAACGCAGAAGACAGTCTCTCAGCTCTGAGAACTATTCTGAAGCGGTAAAAGGCAAACCAGTATGAATGTGATTTTAGTGAAGGGGTGCGTGCAATAAAGCACACATCTCAGTAGAAGGTTACTGCTGTATTGTTAATGGTTTATTTTGCTGTACAGCAAAAACTAACACAACATTGTAAAGCAATTGTACTCCAATAAAAATTAACTTTAAAATAAATTAAGTCTAAGTAGCACTAGTGGCTAGTGGCCACTGTAATATATACATATACATATCAGATCAGATCAGATCAGTCACTCAGTCGTGTCTGACTCTGCAACCCCATGAATCGCAGCACGCCAGGCCTCCCTGTCCATCACCAACTCCCGGAGTTCACCCAGACTCACGTCCATCGAGTCAGTGATGCCATCCAGCCATCTCATCCTCTGTCGTCCCCTTCTCCTCCTGCCCCCAATCCCTCCCAACATCTTTTCCAATGAGTCAACTCTTCGCATGAGGTGGCCAAAGTACTGGAGTTTCAGCTTTAGCATCATTCCTTCCAAAGAAATCCCAGGGCTGATCTCCTTCAGAATGGACTGGTTGGATCTCCTTGCAGTCCAAGGGACTCTCAAGAGTCTTCTCTAACACCACAGTTCAAAAGCATCATAAATCAAAAATGTAAATTAACAAGCTTGGAAAACTATTACCAATTCATTATAGCCTGAAACTTATGAGTGTGGAGCAGAGAAATATTTACTGTGCAGGCCAAGCAAGGAGAACAGATCGCTGGTACTCAAAAGACCCAAAATCACTGACGGGTTGCAGGGAAGACTGTTTATAGGCTAGTCTGAGGTGAGAGCTTCAGGATGTGTGATCTTCTTCTAATTGGTTGGTGATGAACTAACAGAGTGGTTGTTGGAGGAATCCAAGTGCTTAGCTTTCTGGTTCCAACCAGTCTGCGATCCACATGCTTGCGCTCAACCTGAAGCATGTTGAGCTTCATCCTTCATCCTTCCTGGGGGCTAGGGAGCCTTAGTCCCTTTAGAAGAACCCAGAGATGTGCATCAGAGTGCTATGCGCATCTCTGGAGGAGAGCGAGGAATCTGCTTTTTTGCCGCACTGCTGTTTTTTGACCACTTTTCTGTTGTTTCTGCACTCTCTTACTTCCCTGCTTAGCATCCGTTTGCATCTGCCCTTTGGACCTCAGCAAAGATCTAGTCAGCTGAAGACTTTCCCCTACAAATAAGGAATGGAGGATCCGGGAAGGCTTTTGCACCCAGGAAAGCCCCATAGAATCTGGCTTGGTTTCATTTCTTTTTTTCCCTTCCAGTTTTGTTGAGATGTAACTGATACACAGCACTAAGTTTAAGGTGTAGAGAACGATGATTTGACTTATATCCATCATAAAATGGCTATCACATTAAGTTAGTGAATATCCATCCTCTCATAAGGATACAAAACAGGAAAAGAAAGAAAATTTTGCTTTCCTTATGATGAGAACTCTTAGGATTTACTCTTAACAAATTTCATATAAATAACTACAGCAGTGTTAATTATATTCATTGTGTTGTAAGTTACATGCTTACAATGTTTTTATCTTATAACTGAAAACTTGTTCCTTTTGACTACCTTCATCCAATCCCCCCTCTGCAGTACCCCCAGCCTTGTCCATGTTTCTGGTAACCAGAGATCTTACCTCTTTATCTGTGAGGTTGTTGGAAAACAAGTGTTTCTATACATTGCTTGTGACAGTTCAAGTTGATAAACCACTGTGGAAAGTAATTGACATGATTTATCAAAATTACAAATGCAGAGATTTACACTTAGCCTTGGGCAGACTTGTCCAAGGAGCCATGGCTGTGCGGGCACAGGAGGGCCTAGAGGAGCTCTTGCACGTTGAAGGTCAGGAAGGGCGGCGGTGAGGAGATACCCGTCGTCCAAGGTAAGGAGCAATGGCTGCGCTTTGCTGGAGCAGCCTTGAAGAGATACCCCATGCCCAAGGTAAGAGAAACCCAAGTAAGACGGTAGGTGTTGCAAGAGGGCATCAGAGGGCAGACACACTGAAACCATACTCACAGAAAAGTAGTCAACCTAATCACACTAGGACCACAGCCTTGTCTAACTCAATGAAACTAAGCCATGCCCGTGGGGCAACCCAAGACGGGCGGCAACCCAAGACAGGCAACCCAAGATCTGTCAGATCTCTCATGGTGGAGAGATCTGACAGAATGTGGTCCACTGGAGAAGGGAATGGCAAACCACTTCAGTATTCTTGCTTTGAGAACCCCATGAACAGTATGAAAAGGCAAAATGATAGGATACTGACAGAGAAACTCCCCAGGTCAGTAGGTACCCAATATGCTACTGGAGATCAGTGGAGAAATAACTCCAGAAAGAATGAAGGGATGGAGCCAAAGCAAAATCAATACCCAGCTGTGGATGTGACTGGTGATAGAAGCAAGGTCCGATGCTGTAAAGAGCAATATTGCATAGGAACCTGGAATGTCAGATCCATGGATCAAGGCAAATTGGAAGTGGTCAAACAAGAGATGGCAAGAGTGAATGTCGACATTCTAGGAATCAGCGAACTGAAATGGGCTGGAATGGCTGAATTTAATTCAGATGACCATTATATCTACTACTGCAGGCAGGAATCCCTCAGAAGAAATGGAGTAGCCATCATGGTCAACAGAAGAGTCCAAAATGCAGTACTTAGATGCAATCTCAAAAACGACAGAATGATCTCTGTTCGTTTCCAAGGCAAACCATTCAATATCACAGTAATCCAAGTCTATGCCCCAACCAGTAACGCTGAAGAAGCTGAAGTTGAATGGTTCTATGAAGACCTACAAGACCTTTTAAAACCAACACCCAAAAAAGATGTCCTTTTCATTATAGGGGACTGGAATGCAAAAGTAGGATGTCAAGAAATACCTGCAGTAACAGGCAAATTTGGCCTTGGAACATGGAATGAAGCAGGGCAAAGACTAATAGAGTTTTGCCAAGAAAATGCACTGGTCATAACAAACACCCTCTTCCAACAACACAAGAGAAGACTCTACACATGGATATCACCAGATGGTCAACACCGAAATCCGATTGATTATATTCTTTGCAGCCAAAGATGGAGAAGCTCTATACAGTCGGCAAAAACAAGACCAGGAGCTGACTGTGGCTCAGACCATGAACTCCTTATTGCCAAATTCAGACTTAGATTGAAGAAAGTAGGGAAAACCACTAGACCATTCAGGTATGGCCTAAATCAAATCCCTTATGATTATACAGTGGAAGTGAGAAATAGATTTAAGGGCCTAGATCTGACAGATAGAGTGCCTGATGAACTATGGAATGAGGTTCATGACATTGTACAGGAGACAGGGATCAAGACCATCCCCATGGAAAAGAAATGCAAAAAAGCAAAATGGCTGTCTGGGGAGGCCTTACAAATAGCTGTGAAAAGAAGAGAAGCAAAAAGCAAAGGAGAAAAGGAAAGATATAAGCATCTGAATGCAGAGTTCCAAAGAATAGCAAGGAGAGATAAGAAAGCCTTCCTCAGTGATCAATGCAAAGAAATAGAGGAAAACAACAGGATGGGAAAGACTAGAGATCTCTTCAAGAAAATCAGAGATACCAAAGGAACATTTCATGGGCTCAATAAAGGACAGAAATGGTATGACCTAACAGAAGCAGAAGATATTAAGAAGAGGTGGCAAGAATACACAGAAGAACTGTACAAAAAAGATCTTTGTGACCCAGATAATCACAATGGTGTGATCACTGACCTAGAGCCAGACATCCTGGAATGTGAAGTCAAGTGGGCCTTCGAAAGCATCACTATGAACAAAGCTAGTGGAGGTGATAGAATTCCAGTTGAGCTATTACAAATCCTGAAAGATGGTGCTGTGAAAGTGCTGCACTCAATATGCCAGCAAATTTGGAAAATTCAGCAGTGGCCACAGGACTGGAAAAGGTCAGTTTTAATTCCAATCCCAAAGAAAGACAATGCCAAAGAATGCTCAAACTACTGCACAATTGCACTCATCTCACACGCTAGTAAAGTAATGCTCAAAATTCTCCAAGCCAGGCTTCAGCAATATGTGAACCGTGAACTTCCTGATGTTCAAGCTGATTTTAGAAAAGGCAAAGGAACCAGAGATCAAATTGCCAACATCCACTGGATCATGGAAAAAGCAAGAGAGTTCCAGAAAAACATCTATTTCTGCTTTATTGACTATGCCAAAGCCTTTGACTGTGTGGATCACAATAAACTGTGGAAAATTCTGAAAGAGATGGGAATACCAGACCACCTGACCTGCCTCTTGAGAAATTTGTATGCAGGTCAGGAAGCAACAGTTAGAACTGGACATGAAACAACAGACGGGTTCCAAATAGGAAAAGGAGTACATCAAGGCTGTATATTGTCACCCTGTTTATTTAACTTATATGCAGAGTACATCATGAGAAACACTGGACTGGAAGAAACACAAGCTGGAATCAAGATTGCCAGGAGAAATATCAATAACCCCAGATATGCAGATGACACCACCCTTATGGCAGAAAGTGAAGAGGAACTCAAAAGCCTCTTGATGAAGGTGAAAGAGGAGAGTGAAAAAGTTGGCTTAAAGCTCAACATTCAGAAAACAAAGATCATGGCATCCGGTCCCATCACTTCATGGGAAATAGATGGGGAAACAGTGGAAACAGTGTCAAACTTTATTTTTTTGGGCTCCAAAATCACTGCAGATGGTGATTGCAGCCATGAAATTAAAAGACGCTTGCTCCTTGGAAGGAAAGTTATGACCAACCTAGATAGCATATTGAAAAGCAGAGACATTACTTTGCCAACAAAGGTCCATCTAGTCAAGGCTATGGTTTTTTCTGTGGTCATGTATGGATGTGAGAGTTGGATTGTGAAGAAAGCTGAGTGCTGAAGAATTGATGCTTTTGAACTGTGGTGTTGGAGAAGACTCTTGAGAGTCCCTTGGACTGCAAGGAGATCCAACCAGTCCATTCTGAAGGAGATCAGCCCTGGGATTTCTTTGGAAGGAATGATGCTGAAGCTGAAACTCCAGTACTTTGGCCACCTTATGCGAAGAGTTGACCCACTGGAAAAGACTCTGATGCTGGGAGGGATTGGGGACAAGAGGAGAAGTGATGACAGAGGATGAGATGGCTGGATGGCATCACCAACTCGATGGACGTGAGTCTCAGTGAACTCCAGGAGTTGGTGATGGACAGGGAGGCCTGGCGTGCTGCAATTCATGGAGTCGCAAAGAGTCGGACATGACTGAGCGACTGATCTGATCTGAACTTGGGCAGACTCTGAACCTTGACTACTGGTTAAAATCAATAGAAGAAACATTCTGTTAATAATATGGAGAAAACAGTTGTTTAGGTATCTAAGAAAAAATGAATTTATATCTTTATCTAACTTATACTGATAAGAATTTAAGAGGCTATATGAAATCCTAAGTGGAAAGTGCTGAAGATTTTAAAGAAAATTACAAAGGAAAGTGGATAAGTATTTGGTGACATGCGCAAAGGTATCTTCCAATCTGGAGTTTCTATAATAATAAAATATCCCTAGGTCCAATGTTGATGTACAAAAAATCTCTTCTGGCTTACCCATTATCCTCCATTCACAGTTTATTTTAAGGGAATTTGTGTTAAAAATCTCATTACTAATAAAGAGAGAGAGAAAATACACTGAAGAGTTAACATAGGTTGCATTAGAATGCTGAGTTCAGAAAATGTTTTCTTTTTTTTTCATATCCTAAATTCCTTCAGAGTGTTTACATTAAATGTATTGCCTTTTGTTTTCTAATTTAATTTCTGTGTCAATATTACACTTGTATGGCTTGAAAATATTAAATAATGAATACAGTAAAATCTTCTACCCATTGCTGTCCCCATCAGACCATTTCCTACCCTTGGCACTTCCATAATTACTGTTATTATTTTCTTGTGAATCTTTCCAGAGTCTCTTTATACATGTGTAGGCAAATAGAAATATGTATATACATATATTACATATACAGTATACACATATTATATATAGACATAGTTACACTACCTCTGAGCTCCCTGGTGGCTCAGATGGTGAAGAAACTGCCTGCGGTGCAGGAGACCCAGGTTCAATCTCTGGGTCTGGAAGATCCCCTGCAGAAGGGAAAGTTTACCCACTCCAGTATTCTTGCCTGGAGAATTCCATGGGCAGAGGAGCCTGGCAGGCTATAGTCCATGGTGTCCCAGAGTTGGACTCAACTGAGCAACTAACTATATATATATATATATATATGTATATATATATCCTTATTTTCTCCTTTACATAAAAGGTATCATAAATCTGCTAAGTGTCATCATTTCTATCACCATTTCCATCGTGTTCTTAGTTCCCAATCTCCTGCCAAGTCCCACTTAGACACTCTATTGATTGACCTACTAGACTATAAATTTCTGAGTGGTAAACAAAGTGTCTTTGTCATGTGGTGTCAAGCTGAGTGCCTAATACTCAGTGATACTCAATACACCTTTGAGCTGAATGAGTATCTCATCACATTAGAAGAAGACAGGAGGAGTCTGATCTTGCAGAGGGAAAATACAGAACAATTACTCAGGAGAGAGGGAGAGGGTTAAAGTGGCAAACCCTGAGTATTCAAGAAGCAGCAATCGAATGGGTCTCAAACATGGAAAGTCAGCCAGGTGGTGAGGGTACCATCCAGGGAACTAGAAAGGAACTAACATTTGCTGGGCAGCCACTGAGTACCTGCATGGAAGAATCTGCAGGTGAGTAGGTAGCACTCCTTCTGCCAGTCACTGTGAAGAACACAAATGCCTATAAGACAGGATCTGGGTTGAGAAATCAAAGCGCCATGAAGTCTCACTCCAGCCTTAGAGACTTACCAATGTAGATGGGCAGGTAAGACGAAACCGAACATATATGTCATGAGCCAGGTCTGAAAATACTGCAAAAGCCAGTGTTCACCCAAACGGACCCCACCTGAAAAATGTATGATGTTTCTTTCAGTTCCTGGTTTAGAGCACAAACTCCACATGAGAAAATAGAAGATGCTTAGACAACAGGGTAAAGACAGAGTCTGGAAGATGGCCAGTGTCCACATGCCAGGATGCACAACAAAGACAGCACATCTGAAAACTCAGGGCTGAAACTGAAGTTGAGGCCAAGGACCCCCATGTTCAGAAATCAGCAGACAGCTCCTGACGGGGCAGGAAGGAATGTTGTGATGGACTGCTGATGTCTCTGAGAGAAGAGTTTGGAAATCCATTTGTCACATACGAAAATTTAAGCCCTCTATGTCAGTGGTCCCCAACCTCATTGGCACCAGGGGCCAGTTTCATGAAAGACAATTTTTCCATGCAGCCCCGGGGGAGAAAGGGAACGTTTCCTTTTTGCCTGCTGCTTACCTCCTGCTGTACGGCCTGATTCCTAACAGGCCACAGACAGGTAACTGGTATCGGTCCATGGCCCAGGGGGCTGGGGACCCCTGCTCTTTGTAATCCAGTTTACCACCCTCAAAATCTGGGGAGAAGCCATCACTGAACACACAGCCAAATGAACAGCAGAGGTCAATTTGTTGTGCTTTACCAATAAGAGAAATAACCTCAGATTCCTCTCAGATTATATACCAAAGCTAAAGACATTTTTGGACCTCAGAACATTCCTTGTGAGCTAAGCTTTCCTTGCAAACCTTGTGACTCCCCCACTGCTTTCTCTGCAAAACTAGTGAGTTTTAACACATATGTTTCTTTAAATTCTTTTATGGCAATCATTTCCTTGAAGACAGCTTTTATTTTCTCTATTATTGACAGCACATGTCATGTTAAAAATTTAAGCCTAGCCTGAAGTTGAGGAGGAACTAATCCAAAGTTGTTCCATGGAATAACTGCACTCTGCCACCATCGGAACAACTCTCCAACACACACAGATTCATCTGAGTACGCCCATATGCCTGAGCACACACTCTCATACCCACACACCACACACCTATCACACACAAAGGCAAGCATAACCCTCTACATGCACCACACACAGACGCAAAACATTCCCACAGAGGGACACTGCATATGTGCAAAACACACACAGAAACCACCACCCACATGCACACACACCACACCACACCACACACACACACACACACACAAGAAAGAATTACCTCCTACAGTTTACTTTTCTTTCTTTCACACAAGATTATAAACAAAGAATACAAGTAGTCTGTCTTAATTGAAATATAGTTGATTTCCAAAATCATGTTAGTTTCAGGTGTAGGGAGGGCATAGTGATTCAGTATGTTTGCAGACTATGTATTATCCAACAAGGCCTCTGTCTTATTCGTCTTTGATCTTTATGACCTCCTGACACCTAATTATATATGACTGGCTACAGCATAGTTTTTCCTCAGCAAAGGTTGAAATCTAGCAGCTGCCACTTTGAAACTTAAAGGTGAGATTTTTTTCTATGTGTGACCTATGTTAAGTAATACTTTCTCCAGTTTACAGCTGGTTTGACTCCCAAATCCATTCATCACAAATTATATTAAGAGTAATCTCTTAACTCCCTGGCAGTCCAGTGGTTAAGACTCTGTGTTTCCACTGCGAGGGGTGCAGTTTTGATCCCAGGTCAGGGAAATAAGATCCTATGTAGCATGTGGCATGGCCAAAAAGAAAAAAAAAAAGGTAACCTCTGTTGAAAACAACAAACCGTATAACAACAGTTGAGAATATAGGTAAATTGGCTAGAATGTAGTGCATGTGGATTTTAAGCTCAGTCCTGGCCCCTTATTAGCCATGTGGCATTGACTGAGCTAAATAATATTCTCAAGCTTCGGATTTCTCCACTTCCAAAACAAAGACAATATTAACAGTAACTTCCCCTAAAAACTGCCAAGATTAAATATTATAAAGTGCTACACTGAAGTGTTTGGCACCCTCCGTGGTGCATAGTGAGTGCTGGATAAATATTAGCTATTTTTATTAGTTCTCAAAAGATATCAGGAGCCTTAAAGCCAGCTAGTGCAACTCTTGACTTTCATGTGGAAACCAGCTGGAATCAATTCTGGAACAAGAAAAGTCACAGTCATTTCAACAAGTAATGAAATATTTGCATTAGCCTGAGGAACGCCAAGTGTGATGGAATCACACATTGGTTCATTTATCATGAATGAGGTTTGTGCCTTCTTCATGGCAAATACATCTCTAGATAGCAAATACATGGCAAACACAACTCTAGAGAGTTGTTTTACTGCATAGTTATTGATTAAATTGGTGTTAATTAATTTAATTAATTAAGCAAACTGATAAATGGGGCCTAGGAATGAAAACCTCATGGGAAATCCCTGGTCAACACTCAGTCAGATACTCTCAGCAACATTTAAGGAACACTTTGAGACCAAAATTCCCTCTTACATTTCTATGTATTTGGAACTATTTTCTTTACATAGCTTTCCTTAAAAATAAGACTAAAAGAAGGCAAATCAGTGTTGCTATTCTGCTAAATTAATTCTAAGATGCTTTGGGGTGAGGAACGTGGAAGACGACTCGACTCTACCCAAAACCTCAGACTGACTCCAAGGACAAACCAAAAACTTGAGGTTAAATGCTGCCTGCTCTGATCTGAATGTGTGTATCCTCCCTATATTCACATGTTGAAATCATAACTCCCTGAAGATGATGGTATTAGGAGATGGGGCCTTTCAGCAGTTCTTAGGTTGTGAGCCCTCATGAATGAGATTAGTGTTCTCATGAAAAAGACCCCACAGAGAACCCTGGCCCTTTCCACCATGTGGGGATACAGCGAGAGGTCACAGACTGTGAACCAGAAATAAGACTCTCATCCAGCCATGCTGGTGCCTCAATCTTGGACTTTCCAACCTCCAGAGCTATGAGAGAGAAATTTCTTTTTTTTTTTAATTTATTTTTTTTTAATTTTAATTGGAAGCTAATTACTTTACAATATTGTGGTGGTTTTTGCCATACAGTCACATGAATCAGCCATGGGTGTGCATAAGACATGCAGTTGTGGTATTTAGCAGCCTGAATGGATAAGACACTGCCAGAAAGAAACAAGGCATGAGAGGATCCTGGTTCGTGCTTCATTTTCGGATTTGTCCTATTTATTTCCCCAGGAGAAAGAACATGAAGGGGACACAGGGAAAGCTTTCAGCTCTTGATTCCCAAGCTTTGGGTCAGATAGGAGCGCTTGTGGACACATACACACACCAACTAAGGTCAGTTGAGTGGAAGGTAATGTAGTCTCCAATCAAACAAGAGAATCGTTCTGAACACCCAGGAGAAGGAACCTCATATCTCAGAGAAGAAAGCTCTAATCAGAGTACAGGAAAGTTTGTTGAGAGCAGTTAGCATTATGATCCTTGGCAGGGTTACATGACACCTCCCACAGCTTGCCTCTGCTGAGCACGCATCTTAATTTCTCATTAGAGGGGGCTGTTGATGGGGGTGGAGAGCCTGGTTCAGATCCAACTAAACTGTTTTGGGAGCCAGTGCCCACTGGGAGACCATAAGGAGTCACCCACACAGAGAGAATGTACGTGGGAAGAAGAAAGGAGAGGACACACGAAGGGAGATTGAAGGATCCAAATGCTGATCTTGTGTGCTCCAGGCTGCTGACCACACAGGAAGAAAATAGGTGGCCACTGGCAGCACTGGCTTGCTCACTCCAGACTGTGCTATTCAGCTGTCCTTAGGAGCTGTCTGTAATTCATTCTCACAATGTCCCAAGATTGGGAGTTTTGAGAGCAGTTGTCACATTTCACAACAAGTAGCAGAAGATCTCCGAGAAGGCAATGGCACCCCACTCCAGTACTCTTGCCTGGAAAATCCCATGGACAGAGGAGCCTGGTGGGCTGCAGTCCATGGGGTCGCTAAGAGTCGGACACGACTGAGCGACTTCACTTTCACTTTTCACTTTCATGCATTGCAGAAGGAAATGGCAACCCACTCCAGTGTTCTTGCCTGGAGAATCCCAGGGACAGGGGGGCCTGTTGGGCTGCCATCTATGGGGTCCCACAGAGTCGGACATGACTGAAGCAACAGCAGCAGCAGCAGCAGCAGATCTGGAAGCAGGCCAGTCTTCTCTGGCATTTCTATAATTCTGGGACAACTTGGTCAGAAATCCATTTTTCTTTAGCTTGGTTTGCAGTACATGATTCACTTTTTGGAGGAACGTCATTTTTCAGATATTTCAAGGTTTTGTTATTATTTTATGCATATTTTACAGAGAAAATTGTGGTAATTGAACAACTGTACAACGTCTGTAAATTCTTTTTTCCCTCTACTCATTATAAAGCCTCTGGATCTTGAATCCCTCATGCTTTTTCTGTTGTCATTGTTATTGTTGTTCAGTTACTAAGTCGTGTTTGACTCTTTGCAACCCCATGGACTGCAGCATGCCAGGCTCCTCTGTCCTCCACTCTCTCCCAGAGCTTGCTCAAACTCATATCCATTGTGTCAATGATGCCGTGCAACCATCTCTTCCTCTGTTGCCCCTTTTTTCTCTTGCCCTCAATTTTTCCCAGCATCAGGGTCTTTGCCAATGAGTTGGCTCTTCGCATCATGTAGCCAAAGTATTGGAGCTTCAGCTTCAGCATCAGTCCTTTCAGTGAATATTCAGGGTGGATTTCCTTTAGAAGTGACTGGTTTGATATCCTTGCAGTCCAAGGGACTCTCAAGAGTCTTCTCCAGCACCATAGTTTGAAAGTATCAACTCTTTGGTGCTCAGCCTTCTTTATGGTCCAGCTTTCAAACCTGTACATGACTACTGGAAAAACCATAGCTTTGACTATATGGACTTTTGTGGGCAAAGCGATGGTTTTTCTGATAGCTACATTATGAATGTGGAGACTGAGGTTCTAGCTTTTTGTACTGAGAAGAGAGCAGGAGACTTGGAACAAAACAGGACCAAATGGTTCAGTATTCTCAGTTCAGAGATCATAGCAACTTTATAGCACATAACTCCCACAAAGAGTGAGAACTAAGTGTACTTCCATATTCTCTAGTAAATTGCTACTCGTCCTACACCCCTGAGTGTCTGCCTGTTGCCTTGGCTGCCCAGTCCTCCTCCCGCCTACCCTGCCCTTTTAGACGCCCCCATTATCTATTAGCTGAAGGCTCAGCAGGAGTCTCCATGGCAGGAAGACACCTACTTTTATGGGTTGGTGCCTGTGCTTTCTCCCAGGGAATGGAATGAGTTCTCCATTAAGCAGAACTTGTCAGAATAACTTTTATTCAATGAACACTGTGAGACTCCTCTCTTAAAAGTTGTGGGTTGGGTGGTGGGGGCAACTCATGAGAAAATTAAAAGAGTTTGCAAAAACAATGAATTTTCTGACATCCGTGAATTTTTAGCCAACCTCTTAGGCCATCTAGAGGCTCAACTAATAAGACTGAGTTTCAGAATCATGTTTCTTGTGGTTTGTTCAAAATAATAATTTCCTGGGATTCTAAGTTTAAAAAGGAGAGAGAGTTAAATGGTGAGAAGTGAAGAAAAAAGATCTCATTGTTGAGACAAGAATCCAAAACTGACCATGTTAGGAGGATTAGCTTTAGTGGTTAGATCCTGTCGAGAAAGTACATGAATTGACAGCAATCTACAGTTGAAGAGGTGTCTTGATTTTACTAATGAAGTTTAGGCCAAAGGCCCTAGAGTCACAAAACACCTGGGTTTAAATCCTGCTTCCCTGGTGTCTCAGAGGTTAAAGCATCTGCCTCTAATGCAGGAGACCTGGGTTCAATCCCTGGGTTGGGAAGACCCCCTAGAGAAGGAAATGGCAACCCACTCCAGTATTCTTGACTGGATAATCCCATGGACGGAGGAGTCTGGTAGGCTACAGTCCATGGGGTCGCAAAGAGTTGGACACGACTGAGCAACTTCACCTTTCACTTTCAACTTTCACTTTTTGCCATGTACTTACCCATATGAACTTGGGTAAGTCACTGAACCTTGATAAGCCTGCTTCTGAATTGGTTAAATGCAGAGAATGCAAGTTCCACTCTCAAAGGTTAAAGCAAGCAATGAATGCATGCCGAGTACTGAGCCTTCAGCACCTAGTCTCCAGAATTGTAGCAGTTATGATTACACTGATTTTGAACACTATTTATATTTCTCTTAATGTACAAATAATATATGATTATGTTTTAAAAACTTTAAAAAAACTATAGAAAATTATAATCTTATCACTCAGAGATTACATCTTTTAAAAACTTGATACATATGTTTTAGACTTAATATATTACAAAATATATCCTTTTTCTTGGGCTTCCCTGATGGCTCAGCTGGTAAAGAATCTGCCTGAAATGTGGGAGACCTGGCTTTGATTGCTGCGTTGAGGGGATCCCCTGGAGAAGGGAATGGCTACCCACTCCAGTATTCTGCCCTGGAGAATTCCATGGACTTACAGTTCATGGGGTCTCAAAGAGTCAGACATTTCATACAAATGCCAACAAACATCTAGAAAGAACTTCTAGCCTTATGACTCTTAGTTGCTTTCCTATCTCCACAGGGCCCTCAACCAGTCCTGTCACTGTCTAATTCCAAGTTATCATATCAGACAGCAGCAGGATTAGAGTCCAGTTAACATTCTCAAAAGGGCAAGGATCACTCAGTCCTTGTCAAAATACCCACACACCCATTTTCTGCCAGAGAACTGCCCACAACCTACATGCCAGGGAAAGAAAACACTTCCAGGCCCTTTTCATGACAATGACTCCTCCATTACGGATGTGTTTGTTAGCAGTTATTTGAGCAGAGCTCAGTCTTCCAGAGGAATAGTCGTTTTCTTCTTGGGCTAATTTATACACATCTAGATATGCTTATGTAGGGGAGCAAAACTTGCCACCCCAAAATGTCTCTGGCATGTGAATTATTTCAAACCAAAAACAATCAAGGCCTAAAGACTCAGGAAGAGATTTTGACCTATCCCCTATCTGCCTAAAAATTTTTTAGGTAGAGTCTGTGCCCACAATAGAGCTATCATCAAAGATATCTGCAAAGATTATAGGCTGAGTGTGGTTGGAAAAACTCAGCAAGACCTGGAGATCAGAGTTCACTCTGTGGCCCACTGCAGTGCACGGCCCAGCAAACATTTGTTTACCAAACAAATGTTTGCTTTTCCATCTCCGTGTGGATTTCTTTCTCCCTTTTGAAGTCCCCAGCCACTACCTGGAACATCCTCTTTTGTCTTTAGTTGAAGATGGTTTTTAAGGTAAGAGTTTAAATGGAAGGGAATAGAAATATTTCTGGGCTCCTTGTAAGACTGATAATTGTTGATGGGGTTCTAGTGGTGACTGAAGGTAAAGGTATAAGAGTTGATGGAATTGAGGTGAAAGTTTAAAATTGGGTGTATTTGAACTGTATTTACATGAGATGGCTGCATCTCCTTTACCTGATTGCATTGTGAGGATGGCCATCACTGTCTTACTGGGGAATACTTCCCCAGCCTGGTATTGTAAGACCAGGCCTGTCAACCCACCTATGGGGAAGAGAGCCAATTAGCCAAGATGGCATGTGCGGGCTCTCTCACCCCATGGCTTCTCGCTCTTGCCCCACGTTTTATAAGTAAGGATAATGTAACAGCTGAAATCACTTATAGAACTGTGCACATGCCTTACAAGGTACTCGCTTGGTCACAAGTTACTTTATGTGGTAGCCTGTGTGAGCTCCACCTAGAAAGCGACAGCACTGCTGCCGTGTCACAGCTATGTCCATTGGGTCAGCCATGAGAGGAGAGAATATAGCATGTCTGCTACTACGGCTGCTGCGTCAGCCCAGAGAGAATCCTGTTCTGGCCGCTGTCCCAGCCAGGAGACAGGTTGTGTTGGGTCAGGAAACTCCAGAACTTTGGCCACCTCATGCAAAGAGTTGACTCATTGGAAAAGACTGATGCTGGGAGGGATTGGGGGCAGGAGGAGAAGGGGACGACAGAGGATGAGATGGCCAGATGGTATCACTGACTCGATGGACGTGAGTTTGAGTGAACTCTGGGAGTTGGTGAGGGACAGGGAGGCCTGGCGTGCTGCAATTCATGGGGTCGCAAAGAGTCGGACACGACTGAGCGACTGAACTGAACTGATGCTATGGCTGCTGCTATGGCTGCTGCATCAGCCAGAAGAGAATAAGTGTGTCTGCAGTCCCTATAGCTCCTCAAGTCTCCTTCCAGCCTCTTAGTGCAAACCTTACCTACTCTAAGTTCAGGTAAACGTGAGGTCATTGAGATATAGCGAGACAATTGGCATCATGAACAGGCTGAGCAATACTCCACCCTTCAGGCAATGTTAATTGATATGCTAATGGAAGCCAGTAGGCCTGCCTGAACCCATACTGTGGAGGTAAAAACCCCTGGCTGATGTTCAAGAGCCAATAGGAGCAATAGTAGAGGCCTTTTTCCCCAAAGGTGAGTAGGTCTGGGGTTGGCCTGTGTCCTCAGTAAGAGTGTCTTCATTGCATGCCTTCTGAAAATTTTTTGAGGGCATGATACACTGAACCCTGAACTTCTAGAACATAGAAATCTTTCAGTTTCCATTTAAAAGGGAAATCTAGTCGGATGAGCAGATCAGCTTTTGGGTACAATTTTGGCAGCAGTCCAGTTCCAGCTGTTCTTGTCTTGCAAATCTCTCCAAAATCAGAAATGAAAATACAGTCCACAGTGGGCTAAGACTGAGCCAAGATGACTCAGTCAGGTAGAACCTAAAACCAACACGGGGTAAAGAGAGAAAGAGAGAGCCCTTTTTAAAGCACTAACTGCTGGAAATGTGCCCTCACCCAACATCTAATTCACAGATTCCTTAAGGATTTGTCAGAGACAAACATAAATCTTAAAATCTTTCTCACAAATAGCAAAAACCCTTAGCCATCTGAGCTGATAAACTTGTTATTTATAAAAACTGCTGCTGCTGCTAAGTCACGTCAGTCGTGTTCGACTCTGTGCAACCCCATAGACGTCAGCCCACCAGGCTCCACGGTCCCTGGGATTCTCCAGGCAAGAACACTGGAGTGGGTTGCCATTTCTTTCTCCAATGCGTGAAAGCGAAAAGTGAAAGTGAAGTCACTCAGTCATGTCTGACTCAGCGACCCCATATAAAAACTAGTAAGTTTTATATTATTATACCTGATTAATGATTTAAGTTTTACAGTAAAAGTGATGAGGTCTCTGGTAATATAGGTATGTACACTGATACATCTCTCCATCTCTGGAAAATATTACCAAAATTAATTTATAAGAGCTCTATTTCATGGGCTTATAAGTATGCACTTATGAGCTAAATATTTCTAAATGTAGTAGAAATTAATCCAAATGTTTTTCAAGTTCATGTGATCTAGGATTGATCTTTAGCAATTTTAAAGTTATTGGTTTAATTAATACAGGCATGTCGTTAGGATTATCGACATTAAATCTAATGCTTTTATTGTACCTAGGTTTAGTCAAATATGGGCTTCCCTGATGGCTCAGACTGTGAAGAATCTGCCTGCAATGCAGGAGATCTGAGTTCATCCACTGGGTTGGGAAGATCCCCTGGCGAAGGGAATGGCAACTCACCCCAGTATTGTTGCCTGGAGAATTCCATGGACAGAAGAGCCTGGTGGGCTACAGTCCATGGGGTCACAGAGTCAGACACGACTGAGCAACTAACATACTTTGTCAAATAAGATCATCTTAATTCTTACAAAACTTGTTAGCAAGAAAAATAGCTTTGGATGATAGATTTTGTTTAATTTCTCACAACGTTTTCATGGGTAATCTAAACATAATTGTTAGGAACGAGTGATCTAGTTAGATATAAATAAGCTTAGACTTCTTTTGTATTTAAAAACATTTTAATTGTAGGATAATTACTTTACAATATTGTATTGGTTTCTGCCATGCATCCACATGAATCAACCATAGGTATACATATCTCCCCTCCCTCTTGGACCACCCCTCCACCTCACACCCCATCCCACCCCTCTAGGTTGTCACAGAGCACTGGATTTGAGCTCTCTGCATCATATAGCAAATTCCCACCGGCTATCTCTTTTACAAATGACATGTGTATGTTTCAATGCTACTCTTCCAAGTTGTCCTGCCCTCTCCTTCCCTCGCTGTGTCTATATCTGTTCTCTATGCCTGCACCTCCTTCACTCCTCTACAAAAAGGCTCATCAGTACCATCTTTCTAGATTGCATGTGTGCCTGCTTAGTTGCTTCAGTCATGTCCGACTCTGCGAACCCAAGAACCATAGCCTGCCAGGCTCCTCTGTCCATGGAATTTTCCCAGTAAGAATACTGGAGTATGTTGCCATGCCCTCTTCCAAGGAATCTTCCCAACCCAGGGATCAAACCCGTGTCTCCTGCATTGCAGGAGGATTCTTTACTGCTGAGCAATTGGGGACCGTCTCTAGATTCCATATATATGTGTTAATATACTATCTTTGTTTTTCTCTTTCTGACTTCCTTCACTCTGTATAATAGGCTGTAAGTTCTTCCACCTCATTAGAACTGATTCATATAACACGTGTTCCTTTTTACAGCTGAGTAATTTCCATCATATGTATGTACCACAGTTTCTTTATTCATTCATCTGTTGATGGACATCTAGGTTGCTTCTATATTCTAGCTATTGTAAATAGTGCAGGCTAAGACTTTTTAGGTAAACTCTTTAAGAGTAATTATGTTTTATGATATGCCTACTTATTTTTAAATCTCTTCACATTCTTTTGGTAACTTAAAACATTATTTCTCTGTTTAGAGAATGACATATTCTCAAAATACAGATCTGTTTTAATAACAGATTATAAAGTTTCTCTACCTTTTAACTAATCTGTTCTTACTTTCTGTATTTACCTCTGAAGTCTTTTACTGTCATTTAGGTTAAGTAAGTATTCTAAAGGAGATCAGCCCTGGATGTTCTTTGGAAGGGATGATGCTAAAGCTGAAACTCCAGTACTTTGGCCACCTCATGAGAAGAGTTGACTCATTGGAAAAGACTCTGATGCTGGGAGGGATTGGGGGCAGGAGGAGAAGGGGACGACAGAGGATGAGATGGCTGGATGGCATCACTGACTCGATGGACGTGAGTCTCAGTGAAATCTGGGAGTTGGTGATGGACAGGGAGGCCTGGCGTGCTGCGATTCATGGGGTCGCAAAGAGTCGGACACGACTGAGCGACTGAACTGAACTGAAGTATTCTTTCACAGTTAGGTATAATCCTATTTGACCAAAAGTTTTTAAATCTTTTGATATCTTTGACAAACTTCCCAAATAAAATTCTAAATGAAGTCCTTTTGCTGTCTAGTTGACTTTGGGATATTTCCAAGGGTCCCTGAAATGTCTCAAAGAGAGATCTTAAATAATCAGGCTTATATGGTATGTTAAATTACATGGGAAGCATTGTCAAATGAGTGATTAAAAACCTTAGGTTATAATGTATAGGTAAATGTTATTAATATAAATAACACTTATATTCTGGAACTTATAGGAAATGTCCTATAAGTTCTAGAAATTACTGAAAGTTGGATATGTTCTAGCATAAGGTTATCAGTCATAATTCTAGTTATTATCTTAAAGTGTTGTGTGTCACAGAGATAACCAAATTTCTTTGTCATTGCACTCTAATCAGACCTTTAACCATGCCATTTTAATCTTTTGTCATTTATAGACAGTTACTGCTTTACTCTGATGCCTTTTAAAAAAATGTTTCATCTTCAAGAAGAGTCATAGAAAGAACTTTTTGACAAATAAGAGGTCTCTGACAACTTTCAAATCATACCAATGAGTAAAGAGTTTGCATCACAGAGGAAAAAAAATGTTTCTATTTCTTTTTTTCTTATTTTTAATTGGAGGATAATTGCTTTATAGTATTGACTTGGCTTGTGCCATACAACAAGAATCAGCCATAAGTATACCTATGTTCCCTCCCTCTTGAACCTCCCCACCACTCCCCATCCCATCCCATCTCTCTAGGTTGTCACGGAGTATCTTGTTGAGTTCCTTGGGTTATGCAGCAACTTCCCATTAAATACCTATTTTTCATTTCTTTACTTTTGTGTCTATACGAGATGATGCGTGTTCACTAAACTTATTTTGATAATCATTTCATGATATAGGTAAATCAAATGATACACCTTATACTTATATTGTTGTATGTCAAGTAGATCTCAAAATTGAAAGAAAAAAATGAAAATAGAAAAGTTCAATCTAGAGATTCCTTATTAAAAGTTCCAACAAAGCATATTTTTTTAAAAAGGCTAATGGTCAATTGTTATTCTTGCTGGACTTATGTAAATAATCAAGCCAAGTTTAATGAAACTATTTATTTTGCAAATAAATCAGTCTCAACTTGACTATCTTCAATAGAAATAAGAGCAATTTTAAAAGAACAAATGTATTTCCATAGAAACTAGAATACTAGTTGTAGATTAGATTCTAGTTCTCTTTATTGCCTTTGAAGTTTTGCTTTTCCATTTGTAAAATAGACTGGATCCTGAATTTTTTTAGTTTCCTCAAAAAGTTGGCTACAACTCTTCAAGATAACATTTCCAATTTTTCTCCTACTCTTGACTTGGAATCATTAAGGACTAAAGCTGTTCTTTTTCTGAAACCCTAAAAAACTGAAACTGAACAACATGATATAAACTTAAGAAACATCACAATAGCTGATGTTTAGACAGTTCATGTGCCTGCTGACTCGCTAGTGGTAAAGAGCCGTTTGCCAGTGCAGGAGACATAGGAGATGTGACTTCAACCCCTAGGTTGGGAAGATTCCTCCGGAGGAGGGCATGGCAAACCTCTCCAGTATTTTTGCCTAAAGAATTCCATGGACAGAGGAGCCTGGAGGACTACAGTTTACAGGGCCACTAGAGTGTAAGCAACTCAAAAAGTTGACCTGAAAACCTGATGACACCATCAGAGACATTTCAAAGTACAAAGGATATTTCGACCTTAACATTTAGAAATCTTCTCCAATGGTAGCTCTCAGGACTCAGACACTGGGTTTATAATTTGCTCTAATCATTTACCTTTGTTTTTCTTTTGTCTCTTTAGTAATGCCTCTTATTAAATACCTGATTACTTGCACCTTATGAGCCTAACTTTGATGTCTCAAGCCACTATCCCAACAACCTCTTTGTCTTTAGCTGAAGATGATGTGTAAGGTCAAAGTTTCAGTCAGTTTGGTGAATTACTCAGCTTTTCTGGGTCTCTCCCATGTGTACATGTTATTAAACTTTAGATTTTCTCCTGTTAATCTGTCTCTTGTCAATTTAATTCTTAGACCAGCCAGAAGAATCTAGAATGGTAGAGGGAAATTTCTTCCCCCCTGACACTTACATCCATGTTTTCCTTCTCAGATTATATCTGGATAATAGAACAGCACTGATTGTGACTTGATACTTTCTCCCCTCCTTTCCAAGCAGTGCTCTTGCTCTTCAGAGTCCCATCTGAGAAAATTTATCTGTTTGGGAAGCAACCCAGCTACTTTACATGTTCCATCAGTTGTGATCACAATTCATAACTCTGTCATATTTCTGATGGCATATTATAAAACATCAGAGCTTGAACAGAGTTAGAGATTGAGGTTTATAACTGAAAAATGGAAAGGGCCAAAGAGGAAGGTGCATTGTACAAGGGGTAGAGTCATGGGATGAATAAAACCCATCATTTTTTAACTTCTATTCCAAAGCTGTTTACCAGACAGCTTTATTAAATTAAAATATATTATTTATTCTTCATGAATAACCTTTACAGAAGATTATTTTTTAAGGATTCCATTAATAGATTCCAACCATGAAAAAGAGATTTTCAAAGGAAGAAGGGAGGCAAGAAGAAATTTGAAGATCTTTAATGTTAATTAAAAGTGAGACAAATGTTCCAAAAAGTTTGAAAAGCATTGTTTCAGTAAGAGAACTCTCATTATGTGTTAAAAGTCTTCTTGGCAGACATCCTCAGTTCTCTCAGAAATGTTTGCAAATTGTGTTTACATATTTTAATGAATTTTGTTGTGGTATTTCTATTCAGCTATTTCTGAGTAAAGCTGACAAGGTTGAGAGGTATCTGGGATAACAGATCTCATCAATATCCAGAGATACTTTAACTATAAAAGACTGACTGCTCAGTATTTTGTTCAAACAAGGCTACAAAACAAATCAGTGACACACGATAGGGCTAATTTACATTTCCTGGGAAGATACAGCTTGCTTCAGACATTCTGGAAGTGGGGGGATAGAGGGTGGAGAGTACAGTGGTCTCTTTGTAACCTGCCCTCAGAGGCTTTTATCTGCTACATAGAATTTCAATCATCCCCTAAAGTATTAAAAACCTTTTTTTGATGTTGGAACTAATTATGGAACTGATATTATTTAAGGTGATGGTTCCCTACCTTTAAGGTGATGTCACCCTACCCCACCATATATGGCCTTGTACAATGCTCCAATTAAAAATAAAGTACTAATTTAAAAGTCTATAATAATTTTAAAAGATGATGTTTCTTTATTTAAAAAATTAATATTCTAAAATCAAATCTGCTGTACCAACCTCTCTAGGCTTCCTTACAGACTAGTTGATTAGAATAACCCTCTGTACATGTGCATTATATAAAAATGTCAGTTGTTATCAAGATCTAAAAGCCAGGCCTTTAGAGTCATAATATTTAGCAACTCAGAAAATACCATAATCACTAAGGAATTTGGTTTTTCTGTTCTGTCCTGCCAGTAGATTTCAATAGACTTGACTAATAAGATGGCTTTCTTTGAAAGAATGTGGTTACAGAGATTTGAGTTGTACTCTGCTGTTATTGTTTTCACATAATTTTGAACACATTCTGACAACCACTTGATACTTTGGGGACTCTTCCAGGCTTTTAATAGAGATGTGTCAAATGAGCAAATCCAGGCTACAGCCGCAGCTGGGATCATCTTCCAGGCCTCTGCCCCTGTGGTCCCATAGCAGGTGGTGAGCTAGACCATCTGCAAGGTGAAAGTTACCACTCTGGGAGCCCCAGGAGAAATGGGGCTGATCTTAGGGCTGCCTTCAAGATGTGTGTTGGGATTCTTGGTTTGCCTAGAAATTCACTAAACCTAGATGTGTAGCTGTCACTCCAGAAGCAAGCAGTTAACTTTCATCTCCTGTTCCTTTCATCCAGGGCCATCAGGGTATCTTTAAATGTGCCCTGTGAACCACTTGTACAAGGACTCTTAGTCCTTACCCTGGACCTGATGAATCAGAATGCTTAGAGCATGTCTGGGAGGAAGATTGTTTCCTCTGCCCATCTAGGTTCTTCTGGCTGATCTAAGAATTCAACTGACCTGAGACAGATTAACAGAAGAAAATCTAACAAAAATTTAATAAAATGTACACGTGGGAGAGAATCATGAAAACTGAGTAGCTCACTAAAATGGCTGAATAGCTCGCCTTAAATATCATCTTCTGCTAAAGAAAAGAGGTTGCTGAGGTAGTGGTTTGGGACATCAGGCAATTCATATGGAGATGACAAGGCAAATGTTTGGAAAACAAGTGTTTGCAGAGACAGTGGGATACAGAGTGGGCTGCGACTTCCAGGTTCTGTTCCCCTCCGCCCCACCACATCCAGTCCATATTCTAGCAAATATCTCTGGAAATAGCTCTATTCCTGTAACAGGACTTCTAAATTTCTTTAGACATTTAGGGGGAAGGGTAAAGTATCTTCCTGTATCTTTTGGGCCTTGATTGTTTTCAGTATGGAATAATCCACATACCAAAGAGATAACTTAAGGGGATAAGTTTTACTCTCCTGTAAGTACAACCGAGGAATCTATCTTTTTAGTTTCCTAGACAGAATCTCATGCGTTCTAAAATTTAAGAGCTATAGTTTTTCAGGTTCTTAAACCTGACTTCTAGGATATATATGAACTAGATCTGATAATATATCAGTGTAAAGTTTCATTAAGCTGGGAGATTCATTGGTGTGGTGTAGTTTATTCCTCATTATGAAAAAATAGTAAGAGATACCTCCCCACATAAGGTAACTATGAGGACATCAAGGCCCATAAGACCCACATCCATTTACTTTCTTGATCTCACTTGGTTTTAGGTACAGTACTTTTGTTACTCAAATACGGATTTCTTAAAATAGAGCCATTTATTTAACAAATTGCGAATTTACTTAGCACCTGCCATGAAACCAGGCCCTGTGCTTGTCATCAACAATATAAAAATGAATAAGTTAGGATCCTTCCTGAAAAAGAGTTCAGAGTCCAATCTTTTCTTCCTGGCTTTCTCTAGCAATTATTACAGAACAACCACTTCATTTCCCACAAAGAAATTCTAGAAACTGCCCAGTGCACTGGTTTTCACTGCGTTCCTTAGAGACCTGAAGTCCCTCAGTTGTTCCCCAGAGGATATGCGTGAGTGGCACGTCGAGTAGGCGCCATGTAACTATGTCCCATTTGACCATAACAGCTCCAGTTTTCTCTACATTTTTTGTATTACATGTCCACATGACATTTCAGTTAAGACAAGAAAGAAAATTTGTAAAATATCACCCTAGAATACATATGTTGTCAAGGATTTCTCTCCAACAAAGAGTTTCTAACGTTATATTCTGCCCTTCTTGTCTTTTTTTGATGTTTGTGGTTGGTCAGAGGGAACACATCTACCTGTGTTATATGTCATAAACTCTTTCCCCACCAGCTTAGGCTTGATAAAAAGTGATGGCCCTCAAGGGAGCTGGAGGTAGTTAGAAATACTAACTTTCAGTAGAACTACAGCTTTGGTATTTCACTTGGAAGAGGAAGTTTTTGGAACCCTGTCAAGTAAACACAAGGAAATTTGGAATCACAAAGCTTAACTTCCATTTTCTAAGTTTTCTCTCTCATTTCAACCTACTCTAATCTTGATCTAGGCTAATCTATTGGCTAAACTCCACCCCAGGCTGTGGATCAGCAACGACTTCCACCAAATCAAAAGATATTTCCACTTTTTAGAAAATCTTCCATTCACATCAAGATCCTACTAAGTTTGTTCAATTGTTCCCAAGAAACCAGATGTTGAAAGTAAACAAGAAGAACTTCGTTTTTAGCCATCAGTTGATGTACATTAATGCATGTGTTTCCCCCAACATACACATAGAGACACAAATGACTTCTGTCCATTGGAGACCTTATTTGAAGACAAGGTAATACAGGGGACCACCTGAGGGGGGTAAGCACAGATTTCTTAGAGAATAAAGTTGTTTTTAAGAGCAACTTAAAGGCGTTGTTGAGAACAGCAGAGCATCCTATTCAGTCGGCTGGGCTGTCCACACTCCGCCTCCCTCTGACTCTGTAGGACAACAGGGATCACACTTCACTTTTGGGTATGAGTACTGCTGGCCTTGGGGCCATTCTTGTTGAAGCAATTCTTAATAGACAACAACTACAATTCTTCCCTTTACTGTTTATGTTGGCACTTGTAGATGAGATAAAGGATTATGTAAAGGGCTATTTCTGGATGAGAAAATTTATAAAAACAAGGATTTATTCTACTAGAATACTCACTCAATTCTAGTTTAAAATCACTATAATTTCTTAGTGAGTTACTCACTCACTTTAATGTTCTTCACATTGTTAAAGTGAATTGAGAAAAGCAAAGGCTGTAGGTTTCTGTGACCTTTGAATGGGTTCAGTGATTGCTATAGCCATTCTTAGAAGGACAGCTCAAACAGGGGCCAGAGCCTAACTGATTTGTGAACTTGGACCTCTTGTTTGACATCTCTAGCCTCTTATTCCTGTCTCCTCTTTTATGAGACAAAAAGTTATCTCTCCAGATTTACAAGGTTATAATACAGATCACAGTTTCTGACTGTGAAAGCTCTCTATTAAACCCTATATAAATGAAAGGGAGGCTTCCCCCTGTGGCTCAGAGGTAGAGAATTTACCTGCAATGTAGGAGACGCAGTTACACAAGTTTGATCCCTGGGTTGGGAAGATCCCCTGGAGAAGGAAATGGCAACCCACTCCAGTATTCTCTCTGGAAAAATCCCAAGGACAGAGAATTCTGGCAGGCTACAAACCATAGCATCGGACCTTGCTTCTATCACCAGTTACATCGACAACTGGGTATTGTTTTTGCTTTGGCTCCATCCCTTCATTCTTTCTGGAGTTATTTCTCCACTAATCTCCAGTAGCATATGGGGCACCTACCGACCTGGGGGGTTTCTCTTTCAGTATCCTATCATTTTGCCTTTTCATATTGTTCATAGGGTTCTCAAGGAAAGAATACTGAGGTGGTTTGCCATTCCCTTCTCCAGTGGACCACATTCTGTCAGATCTCTCCACCATGACCTGTCTGTCTTGGGTGGCCCC
Organism: Bos taurus; assembly: GCF_002263795.3. Classification (NCBI taxonomy): domain Eukaryota; kingdom Metazoa; phylum Chordata; class Mammalia; order Artiodactyla; family Bovidae; genus Bos; species Bos taurus. Next base: position 10,920,921 of record NC_037353.1, read on the forward strand.
ACACGGCATGGCTTAGTTTCATTGAGTTAGACAAGGCTGGGGTCCATGTGATCAGATTAGCTAGTTTTCTGTGATTATGGTTTCAGTGTGTCTGCCCTCTGATGCCTTCTCGCAACACCTACCATCTTACTTGGGTTTCTAGTGGAGGTGATGGAATTCCAGTTGAGCTATTTCAAGTCCTGAAAGATGATGGATGCTGTGAAAGTGCTGCACTCAATATGCCAGCAAATTTGGAAAACTCAGCAGTGGCCACAGGACTGGAAAAAGTCAGTTTTCATTCCAATTCCAAAGAAAGGCAATGCCAAAGAATGCTCAAACTACTGCACAATTGCACTCATCTCACACGCTAGTAAAGGAATGCTCAAAATTCTCCAAGCCAGGCTTCAGCAATACGTGAACCGAGAACTTCCAGATGTTCAAGCAGGATTTAGAAAAGGCAGAGGAACCAGAGATCAAATTGCCAACATCTGCTGGGTCATTGAAAAAGCAAGAAAGTTGCAGAAAAACATCTACTTCTGCTTTATTGACTATGCCAAAGCCTTTGACTGTGTGGATCACAGTAAACTGTGGAGAATTCTGAAAGACATGGGAATACCAGACCACCTGACCTGCCTCTTGAGAAACCTATATGCAGGTCAGGAAGCAACAGTTAGAACTAGACATGGAACAACAGACTGGTTTCAAACAGGAAAAGGAGTATGTCAAGGCTGTATATTGTCACCCTGCTTATTCAACTTCTATGCAGAGTACATCATGAGAAACGCTGGGCTGGAAGAAGCACCAGCTGGAATCAAGATTCCTGGGAGAAATATCAATAACCTCAGATATGCAGATGACACCACCCTTATGACAGAAAGTGAAGAGGAAGTCAAAAGTCTCTTGATGAAGGTGAAAGTGAAAAAGTTGGCTTAAAGCTCAACATTCAGAAAACAAAGATCATGGCATCTGGTCCCATCACTTCATGGCAGATAGATGGGGAAACAGTGGAAACAGTGTCAGACTTTATTTTTTTGGGCTCCAAAATCACAGCAGATGGTGACTGCAGCCATGAAATTAAAAGATGCTTACTCCTTGGAAGGAAAGTTATGACCAAACTAGATAGCATATTCAAAAGCAGAGACATTACTTTGCCAACAAAGGTCTGTCTAGTCAAGGCTATGGTTTTTCCAGTGGTCATGTATGGATGTGAGAGTTGGACTGTGAAGAAAGCTGAGCACCGAAGAATTGATGCTCTTGAACTGTGGTGTTGGAGAAGACTCTTGAGAGTCCCTTGGACTGCAAGGAGATTCAACCAGTCCATCCTTCCTTTAGGAAATCAGTCCTGGGTGTTCATTGGAAGGCCTGATGCTGAAGCTGAAACTCCAGTACTTTGGCCACCTCATGCCAAGAGCTGACTCATTGGAAAAGACTCTGATGCTGGGAGGGATTGGGGGCAGGAGGAGAAGGGGACGACAGAGGACGAGATGGCTGGATGGCATCACCGACTTGATGGACATGAGTTTGGGTGAACTCCGGGAGTTGCACAGCGTGCTGTGATTCATGGGGTCGCAAAGAGTTGGACACGACTGAGCATGAAAGCACAAACAAAATGTAAGAAAAGTACCCTAATCGTTTTGCAACTATGACTGAGGTAATTAAATGAAATAACTCACTGGGCCTAGCTCAGGCTGCAGGCCCTTCTCAGATCCCCTGAAAGACAGTGTTTCCACTGCCTCCAGCTGTCCTGAGTGTAAACATCATTGTTAAAGCTTTGCTTGGAGGGAAATATCTCTGGGGACCATAGTAGTTAAGAAGTTAGCCTAGAGAAGAAGAAAACATGCTCTAGTGAAAGCTACTCTTCCTTTAACTTATCCCTAAACTCAGACATTCGCTGATTCATGGATAGGGGCGTATCTCACAGCCAAAAGAACAGAGCAATTTTCTGGAAAATGAGACATGAAAGGGTTTATTTCATGAAAGACTGCCTCTCAGACTTCTAGTGGCTTCAGCACCCACAAATCCATGAAATAAATCTAAGGTGAACTCAGAAAATAGCTCACTTGTGCTTATATTTTAGCATCGCACTGCCAAATGTAGCAAGGCAGTTTCTTTCACAGCAATTTTTTGGAAGGTGGCAGGCATGTAGGGGCATGTGGAAAGTAAATACTCAAAGGATATGATCCAGGCATATCCATCACCATCGTATTGAGAAATCACACCACATGGTAAGAGGTGGTATGATCAAGGACCTTCAGGTCATTTGCTCAGAATCATAAAAACATGGAAAGCACCTCCAAGAATGATTTGGAGGAGGACTGCATGAGTGGTTTTAAGCAAAATCTTCTCTCTGTACTGAATAAAACCTATTAGCTGCTCCAGGGATTCCTCATACATGTCTGCAAAGTGTGCATTGCATACCTTGGGGAGGAAGGCACCATTCACATTGATATCTGTGAAAAAGTCACTCTCTGAATTTGTTCGGTACACAACCTGCATGATAGTACATGGATGACCTAGGAGAGCCTGTCTCTCATTTGAGGAAGAAAGGAGAGGAGAAATGTGGGGAAGAAAGAGATTTACAGACTGAATGTGTGTCCAATTTCCACATACACTCTGGGCCCAATCATGGGCAAGTAATGTAACCTCTCTGAGTCTTGATTTCCTCCTCTGAAAAATCTGATAACAAAAAGATTCTACAAAGTTGTTTGGTTAATGCAATAAGATCATGTAGATTAAAGTGCCTGATCCATAGAAGAGACACAGTTACTAACAACTATTAGTCCTGACTCAGACTGTCATGCAGATACTGGAGGAAAAAGACCTCCTTTGCTTATATAGAGAGATAATTATAATAATAATGACCCATAATTAAGTAGAATTTTATGTATTACTATTAAAATACTATGTACTATGAGTAGACCCATTGTACAGATTAGTTAAGTCATTTTCCCAAAGACACAAAGTTAGTAAGTGGAAAAGCCAAGACTCAAATCCATTCTTTTCTTTAAGTCCAATTTCCCTATCTTATAGTGATTAAAGCAGAAAAAAAGAGGGTTGTAGGAGGCACTTGAAGGAAGCTCTACTGGGAAAGTGAGATTGGCTACTGAGCTCCATTGTCAACAGGTTTCATGGACTTGCCCAAGTCTGTTTAAGGTGCCTCCATCTTCTTTCATTGGCCATGTTTAGACTGCTTTTGTACAATCCAGGAACAAAGACAGAGATCAGCTTTCAGGCCACAGAGACAAACAAGGAGACAGGAATAGAAACATGTGGAATGTGAAAGTTGGCTCCAACATAAATTACTTCTGTTTTGTTAGGAAATGTTTCTCCTCTGCTAACAGGTGTGCACAATATGCCAAGATTTGAGCCAGATTAACAACCAGAACAAAAGGCCAAAATATTGAGGCCTTTTGTACAAAATATTGAGGCCTACAGTACAATCATATTCCTTACCCTGACCTTGCCCAAAGTTCAAATTCCCACTCTACACTAAAACAACATAATGTTACAACTGAGGACTCTGGGATCTAACTGGCTGGGGTTTTATCCTACTAGGTAAAAGTCTGTGCAAAGTTCGTCACCACTTTGTGTGTCAGTATTTTTCTCCTCTCTAAAACTCACATACTGATTCTGGATGGACTTTTAACAACAAAGGAGGACTTCCCTGGTGGTCCAGTAGCTGGGAGTTCATCTGCCAATGTTCATCTGCCAGGTTCAGCGCCTGGTCTAAGAGGATTCTGCCTGCTGCAGTGTGGCTCAGTCCACACATGGCAACAGAGAAGCCTCCACAACGAGAAGCCTGTGCCCCACAGCCAGACAGCAACCCCCAGTCACCACAACTAAAGGAAGGCCACATGCACAAAGGAAGAGGCAACGCAGCCAAAAACAAATAAATAAATATTAAAAACCAATAGAGTTAATGTAAAGAAACCTGGTTAGAGAATGCTTGTCACTGTCAACTACAAATTGACTTACCAAGAGCATTGCCAATGACTGAACAACAAAGGCATTTTCCATCTGCCTCTAGGGAGATTGAAGCCCATGCTGTTATAGCTGTTGACTTCCAACAACCCTTGAGAGAGTTCAGGGTGGAGTGAGGCGCTCTGTGCTCCAGGGAAACTGGTGGGACAGGTCTTTAGATATTTGGATGTTTTGAGGAACAGATTTTATTATCTCAATCCTTGCATCTCCTCATATCTAGAGAAGCACTAAATCCCTTCTTGGTGACATCAGAGCCTCATGACTAACAAAAAACCCTTTTGTAAAACGAGTGCTTAAGGTACTGACCTCCCCCATCACCAAAACCTTATATATTGACCTTCCCCCACTGCTGCTTTGGAGCAGTCTCTCAGAGCTATCTGAGACGCTGCCTCCTGGCTGCAGTCCTCATTTTGCCCCAAATAAAACTTAACTCACAACTCTCAAGTTGTACATCTTTTTTAGTCGACATCACATAGTTGGTACTCAATAAACTATGAGTGCATAATAACTGTAAAGGTTTCTGCTCCTTATACAACAGAGTTCAGGGTACATGAAGCAAAAACTGATAGAACTAAAATGAGAAATATACACATTCACAATTATAAGCAGAAACTTCAAAAACTCACTTTCGAAAATTGACAGAACAAGTAGAAAGAAAATAAATATACAGGGGACTTGAATAACACTTTAATCAACTTGATGCAGTTGACTATTACACAACACTCACCACACTAGAATAAATACTGGTTTCAAGTACTGTTATAGACTGAATGAATCCCCACCTCCTATATTCATAAGTTGAAATTCTAACCCTCGATGCAATGGTATTTGGAGTTGAGCTTTGGGGAGGTAATCAGGTGTTAATGAGGTCATGAGGCTCTCATAATGGGACTAGTGTCCTTACAAGAAGAGGAAGAGAGTCCAGAGCAGGCTCTGCATCACCTGAGGACAGAGCAAGAAGGTGCCCATCTCCAAGTGAGGAAGAGGACCTTTGCCGGGAACTGATCTGCTAATGATCTTGGACCTCTCAGGCTCCAAAACTGTGAGAAATAAATAGCTGTTATTCAAGCCACCCAGGCTATGGCATTGTGTTACAGCAGGCCAAACTAATGTGAGTATACATGAAACATTTGCTGATAGACCACATACTAAGCCACAGAACAAGCCTCCATGAATTTAAAACCACTCGAAACATACAAAGTGGATGTCATTAGTGAAAATGGAAGGTAAAGAACTCCAAAATTTCCCCCTCTTTAAAGATATTGGAAAAACTCTTAGAAACAACATGTTGGGGACCCTGGAAACAAACCAAAAGCTTAGGGGGCAGGAAAGTGCTTAATCAAGGGGGGGGGGGGAAGGCTGAATCTTAACTTACCTTGGTCCAACCTCCCATCCCTGAGCTCAACATCATTTATTAGTCATTAGGGAATGCAAATCAAAACCACAGTATCACTTCACACCCACCAGAATGGCTATATGTTGTGTAAACCCCGATGGTGGGTTTTTTTGTCTTTCTGTGATCTAAGCACCTGCCTTAACCCACTTCAAAGATGGCTATCTAGAACAAGCACATTGCCAGTTCCACAAGCTAGATAAAAAGCCAGATTGTCTTCCTCTACTGAGGCATCTTGGATTTAGAGCTCCTGGCTCACTTAAGGGCTTCCCTGATAGCTCGGTTGGTAAAGAATCTGCCTGCAATCCAGGAGACTCCAGTTCAATTCCTGGGTTGGGAAGATCCTCTGGGAAAGAGCAAGTCTACCCACTCCAGTAATCTGGCTTGGAGAATTCCATGGACTGTTTTTAAGTAACTGGCCATTTGGACCACTTGCCCCCACACCGCCCCATCTTATGTTGCAAATTCATCAATAAAGAGTGAACCCACAAAACCCTAGGCTCCGACTCTTGACCACAAAAAAAGTCAAACCCTAGGTCTCTGTATTCTTGCTCTCCCCCAATCTCCATCCCTACCTGTGGCCTTAATACATGGCTCCAGTTGTGCTGCATAATTCCCAGCTCCTGTAAGTAAGAAACTTTATTTTTCAAAGTTTACTATCACTATTACCAAAGGGCATCTTGCAATCATAATAAGAACTGCAAAGGCCAGTCCAATCTCAACATTGGTTATTGGTAGCCTGAGAAGGGCATACAAAACACTGTAATTTTTTAAATGAAAATAACAGGTATTGAGACGATATGAAGAAATTGGAACTTTCATGCATTTCCAGTGGGAATACAAGGTGGTACATTCATTTTGAAAACAGCTTGGCAGCTCCTCAATAATTAAACAGTTACTATATGCCCCAGCAACTCCATTCCTAACTATACTCCAGAGAAGTGAAAACACATGTTCCCACAAAAAGTTGTACATGAATGTTTATAGAAGATTACCTAAGTAGACCTGTATCTATTAAAGACATTCAGTTTGATGGTAGGAGGGGTGGGGAGGAGGGAATTATCCCACAAAAATACACTAGGTCCATGGCTTCACTTAGACAACATTTAAGGAAAACACAGTACAAGTTCTACATAAACTTTTCTGTAACATTTAAGAGGAAATAATATTTTACAGTTCATTCCATGAGGCTAGCATTATATTGCTATACTACCAGAAAAAATAAATAGAGGAAAAGAAAATATAGAACAATATTCCTCATAACCATACATGAAAAATTCTTAACAAAATTCTAGCTAATCTATCAATATAATGAAAGGATATTACATCATGACCGTGTAGGATTTATAATAGGGATGCAAATTTGGTTTAACATTTCAAAATCAATCAATCTGATTCGCCGTATTAACAGGCCCCAAATCAAAACCATATAATCATCTCAAAAACACAGTAAAAGAATTGGTGAATGAACGCTTTCCACCATTCATTCTCATAAAAACTTGGAAAACTAGGAAGAAATTCTTCAATCTGATAAAAGGCATATACAAAAAGCTGAGAGATAGTATCATATGTAACGATGAAAGAATGAACACTTTTCGTCTAAGCTCAAATACAAGTCAAGGTTATTTTGTACTATTATTTTTATTTAACAATTTACTGGAAGTTCTATCCTGTTAGCCAGAGCAATTAGGCATAAATAAGCCAGTACAATAAGGAATAAAAGGCATCCAGATTGGAAAGGAAAAGGAAAAAGTTTTCCTTATTTGTATACATACCTCCTTTGTGTATTTCCACTCCATTTCAGACTCCAGTCTGTCAGAATTTGACTATCATCTTTATTCTACAGGCTGGGATCTAGAATGGACTGGAAGCTCTCAAATGCAGCATCCTGCAGACAGTGACAATGTACACACCACCGCCCATCCCATAGTAACTGCCAAGACAGAAATGTTGTTTTTAAGGATGCAAAACAATCAGACACGTAGAATGCCTGAACCATAGTAAGCAATTGCTGTCTAAGAGCTGTTACTATTATCATTGTTATCATCCTTATTTATTATCACGCTGTAAGTGCTCCTGAAACTGTTGACTGAAGAAGAGCTGGGCATGAGGCCAGGGAGGCACACAGAGCAGTCCTGAGTGGGCTGATGTGTTGGGCTGTGCTCTAATGACATGGTCAAAAAAAAAAACTCCCCCCCTCCAACCCCCACAACTTAAGCAGGCCATTCATGTGGGTAAACCCCTGGACTTCCAGACCACAGTTTCGGCTGTTTGCAGCTGGCTGGCTGGCTGGTCAGAGACCAGGACTCATTCATGAGATCCACTTCCACAGTCCCTTACCAATTCCCTCTTTACTTCCCTTCAGAGGGTCACCAACCCATCTCAGCAGAAGAATGTATCTGAGTTACCAATGAAATTTCCTTTGCAAACTTCTTTCATTTGTGATCCCCTCTCCCTTTTGTCATTGATTTAGAAAAGGCAGAGCAACCAGAGATCAAATTGCCAACATCCACTGGATCATCAAAAAAGCAAGAGAGTTCCAGGAAAACATCTCCTTCTGCTTTATTGACTATGCCAAAGCCTTTGACTGTGTGGATCACAATAAACTGAAAAATTCTGAAAGAGATGGGCATACCAGACCACCTGACCTGCCTCTTGAGAAATCTGTATGCAGGTCAGGAAGCAACCGTTAGAACTGGACATGGAACAACAGACTGGTTCCCAATCGGGAAGGGAGTACATCAAGGCTGTATATTGTCACCCTGCTTATTTAACTTATATGCAGAGTACATTATGAGAAACACTGGGCTGGATGAAGCACAAGCTGGAATCAAGACTGCCAGGAGAAATATCAATAACCTCAGATATGCAGATGACACCACCCTTATGGCAGAAAGTGAAGAGGAACTCAAAAGCCTCTTGATGAAAGTGAAAGAGGAGAGTGAAAAAGTTGGGTTAAAACTCAACATTCAGAAAATGAAGATAATGGCATCTGTTCCTATCACTTCATGGGAAATAGATAGGTAAACAGTGGAAACAGTGACAGACTTTATTTGGGGGTGAGGGGGCCTCCAAAATCACTGCAGATGGTGACTACAGCCATGAAATTAGAAGATGCTTACTCCTTGGAAGAAAAGTTATGACCAACCTAGACAACATATTAAAAAGCAGAGACATTACTTTGCCAACAAAGGTCCATCTAATTAAAGCTATGGTTTTTACACTGGTCATGTATGGATGTGAGAGTTGGACTATAAAGAAAGCTGAGTGCCAAAGAATTGATTCTTTTGAATTGTGGTGTTCGAGAAGACTCTTGAGAGTCCCTTGGACTGCAAGGAGATCCAACCAGTCTATCCTAAAGGATATCAGTCCTGAATATTCATTGGAAGGATTGATGCTAAAGCTGAAACTCCAATACTTTGGCCACCTGATGTGAAGAACTGACTCATTTGAAAAGACTCTGATGCTGGGAGGGATTGGGGGCAGGAGGAGAAGGGGACAACAGAGGATGAGATGGCTGGATGGCATCACCTACTCGATGGACTTGAGTTTGAGTAAACTCAGGGAGTTGGTGATGGACAGGGAGGCCTGGTGTGCTGCAGTCCATGGGGTCACAAAGAGTCGAATATGACTGAGCAACTGAACTGAACTGAACTGATGGTGTTGGTCCTCCCATCCAGTCTTAAAATATCCTGCTGAGTAAGCCCAGTTGTGGGTAATATAGGGAAAAGCTGCCTCTGGAAATGTCCTCCTGAATGAGTTCATCTTCCAGCCTCCCTCGATGACAGTATAAGCCCTGCTTGTAGGAAGCCGTCTTTTTCTTGCAGATAGAGGAACAGGGTCACAAAGGAAAGACCATATACAAACTCTTCTAAGCAAAGTTTGGGCTTCCCTGGTGGTTCAGATGGTAAAGAATCTGCCTGCAATGTGGGAGACTTGGGTTCAATCCCTGGGCTGGGAAGATCCCCTGGAGAAGGGAATAGCTACCCACTCCAGTATTCTTTCCTGGAGAATTCCAGGGACAGAGGAGCCTCGCAAGCTACAGTCCATGGGGTTGCAAAGAGTCAGATATGACTGAGCAACTCACACACCCAAAAACTTTTGACTCATTTTTCTGCAAGAGCATGAGAATCTGACATGACAAAGGAAAAGCAAACTACTGAGGAAGAGTGGCAACAAGCGTGGGTTCTGGAACCAGTTGGTCTGGTATGTGTCACAGCTCTGTGCATACTAGCTGAGTGATAAGAGGTAGGTTTCTTAACCTCTCTTTCACTCTTGGGGTTGCTGTGAGAAATTAAACCAGTGACCATATGTACAACGAGTCGAATAGAGGTTGGCACACAGTACACGTTTGATAAACGTTAACTGGAGAACAAAGCAAAACAAAAATGAAGGAAAATGGCAACCGTAGAGACACAACAGGAGACAGAGACAAGGAAAGCACCAAGATCCATCAAATAGAAAATTAGGCCAGCAGAGGAAGTTGGGCTATGTGCTGCTGCTGCTGCTGCTAAGTCGCTTCAGTCGTGTCCAACACTGTGCGACCCCATAGATGGCTTCCTACCAGGCTTCCCGTCCCCAGGATTCTCCAGACAAGAACACTGGAGTGGGTTGCCATTTCCTTCTCCAATGCATGAAAGTGAAAAGTGAAAGTGAAGTCGCTCAGTCATGTCTGACTCTTAGAGACCTCATGGACTGCAGCCCACCAGGCTCCCCCACCCATGGGGTTTTCCAGGCAGGAGTACTGGGGTGGGTGCCGTCGTTAGCAAGCTGCTAACATCAGCAGAGACCTCATGCCCATGGAGACTCCAGTGGGCCCCTGTTGGGCCCATTACCTGTTAGGAGATAGAGATATGTCCCCTGTGGGGAAAGCAGGAGTTGTGTGGGTGTGGGCTTCCAAACAGGCTTTGATTCAAAGTCTCTTTGATGGGACTTAAGATGTCTTAGTACAAATTTGATCTGCACTTATAAAACAGCATTGCTTGCCCACCTCAGGCAACAGAAGGTCAAGATGAGATTTATTGCTACTATCAATAAAAGTGACAGACTTTATTTTCTTGGCCTCCAAAATCACTGCAGATGCTGACTGTAGCCATGAAATTAAAGGACCCTTGCTCCTTGGAATAAAAGCTATGACAAACCTAGACTGTTTATTAAAAAGCAGAGATGTCACTTTACTGACAAAGATCCGCCTAATCAAAGCTATGGTTTTTCCAGTAGCCATGTACAGATGTGAGAGATGGCCCATAAAGAAGGCTGAGCACCAAAGAACTAATGTTTTCAAATTGTGGTGCTGGAGAAGACTCTTGAGAGTCCCTTGGACAGCAAGGAGAACAAACCAGTCAATCCTAAAGGAAATCAACCCTGAATGTTTATTGGAAGGACTGATGCTAAAGCTGAAGCTCCACTACTTTGGCCCCCCTGATGCCAAGAGCCAACTCACTGGAAAAGACCTTGATGCTGGGAAAGATTGAGGACAGGAGAAGAAGGGGCGACAGAGGATGAAAAGGTTGGATGGCATCACAGACGCAATGGACATGAGTTTGAGCAAACTCTGGGAGATGGACAGGGAAGCCTGGCATACTGCAGTCCATGGAGTCACAAAGAGTCAGACACAACTGAGCAACTAAAAAGCAACAACAATCAACACATAATGTTAAAACAACGCGTGCTTCCCGTTCTCCTAAGAACCACGCAGGGTCAGTTTGTCCATCTGGGCTGCGGAGCCACACAGCCTCTGGCCATCACATATGATGTGCCTGTTCATTGTTCACTGAAGACAGCATCCATAACCCCTAGACTGATTACACCAAAGAGCTCTCCTACTTCAACCTAAAGGCAGGAGGACAGCACAGAACCCTCATGCTTTCATCAGTGTTCTCTGTGACAAGAACCAGAAAGCCATTTAAATAGTTGAGCAGTATTGGAAAGTCATGGAACAGGCAGGAAGTACAGCAGGGCTTACTTTCTGGAACCTGTAGAATCCCCAGAGGTTCTGCAATGGAGACTGTGGAGTCTCCATTTTGGAGAAACCAAAATGACCGATTGCCCTTACTGCTCTCTCTCCCCTACTCTCCTTCCCAGGCTGTATGTGTCTCATCTGTCCTCCTTGGAAATCTGCTCATCCTCCCTTTGTTCTGTCGATGATCTTTCTGTGCATTTCCATGCACATGGCACAGGACAGCAGACTTGCTTAGTTCCTAAATTCTTGGGAAATAATAATAATATTCCTATGTGGATCTGATTCCAACCCAGGACCAGAAAGCGGAGGCCACAACAGAGGATCAGAGAGTCAAATATGGCTGCTCCTGAACTCTGGGGAGAGGTTAGAAGGGCATGTTGGGGAGATGCTTAGAGAAAGCAATCTGGATTTTTCAGGATCTCACACAGGTCTTTTTCCACCTGAGGCTGACTCTTACAGGTCAGGAATGCAGATAAGCAAAGGACGGTTCTTAGACTGCTGATGTGTGTGCATTTCTGGCTATGATGTTATCATTAAGTCTCCTGCCATATTTTTTTCATGGCAAAATAGCTTTGAAACTAAAATTAAAATATAAGGTCCTGGATTAACTTATCATCACTGTCATCATTATCATCTACTGTAATTGATATACAATAAACTACACATATTTAAAGTACATGATTTAATACATTTCGATTATGTATACACCTATGAAATCAAACCCACAATCAAAGATACTGAGCAGTCATCATTTCTAAAACTTTCTCATGCCCTTTCATCCATCTTTGCAGCCACTCTCCTTCCCTCAAACTACTACAGTCATACAAATTTCTGTCCTATGAGTTCATTTACATTTTCTGGAATTTTATATACATGGAACCATATGCTACGTGCTAAGTTGCTTTAGTCATGTCCGACTCTGTGTGATCCTATGGACTGTAGCCTGCCAGTCTCCTCTGTCTCTGGAACTTTCCAGGCAAGAATACTGGAGTGGGTTGCCATTTCCTCCTCCAGGGGATCATCCCAACCTGGAGATCAAACCCCACATCTCCTGCATTGGCAGGCAGGTTTTTTTTTTTTTTTTTTTTACCACTAATGCCAACTGGGAAGCCCAGGAATATATATGGAATCGTATAGTATACACTTTTTTGGTCTGGCTTCCTTTACTCAGCATAATTATTTTAAGATTCATCTTTGTTTTTGTATGCATCAATAGTTCATTTTTGCTTATTGTTGAGTTGTATTTCATTGCACAGATGCTCTTAGATGTTTTCTAAAACAGGGTTTTCAGAGTTCACAGGAATAAAAGTTTACACCAGCTACCCATGAAGGAAAGCAAAATAGATCTCAGCAAAATTTGAAATGAACACTTCACTCAAGTTCCCACAAATCAGCAAAGTTGTTTATGTTGTATTTATGCAAATGATTAATGAAGAATACAGATTGCAACAATTTCTAAGCAGTGTCCCGTAACTGCACTTCTGCTACTCAGCAAGAGATAGTTTCCAGGACCCAGAAGATGGGAGGGAAGCAGCAGGGAAAAGCAGGAGAGCATGGGTCTTTGAATTTTAACCCAGCTGTGTGACCCCGGGAACATCACTTCCTATCTCTGAACCTCAGTTTCCGTATTCATAAAATAGGGAAACTGGAATGCGATGTATCAGCCTAAGCATTTGTAGACTCTCCAAGCTTGACAATGTCAGCACGTGAGCTATCTTCCCTTGGTGAGATCCTTTGATCTCAGACAGATCGAACCCACTGCCAAGCATGGGCCACTCTTCCTTTTTGCATCCTAACAGGGAATTCAAACTGCTGAGTGGAGGGTGACTTCTTTGCAGTTACTGTCCAATTCCAAGAGGCTTCTTCTTTTAAAAGCCTTTTCTACTTATCCAGCAGGCTGCAGCTCCTGGCTTGGAGCCTGTCCTTAGCACAGAAAGAAGAGCCCTCTCCTGGCGTGTCTCAGTCACTACTTCTGACTGTGGGACAAACATTATCACTGGCTAATTTTACAAACTGTGTTACCCTGGGGCCAGTTTCTTCTACTTCTGGTCTCTCTGAGGCTTCCTGCTCCTCCTATGTCTCCTGAGATTCATTCAGTAGGGCAGCAAGAGCCAGGGCGTGCAGAGGAGAGGAATACAAGTAAAGGGAAGTCTGGAGCCCTAGAGGCAGGAGCTTGATGGAAGAAGCCCTCCACCCATGGAGGAGTGTGGTCATGGCAGAAATGGAAGGAGATGGCAACCGTATAGCCTTCATGCCTCCATAGATGCGGAAGGTCCACATCATCCCATAGCCACTCAGCAACTTGTTCTATCTCATTGGAGAATCACAGCAGCCTGAGGAAGTAGGCAAGGTCAGTTATTACCCCAAACTCCACCCAATTCGCAGAGAAGCAGAGAGAGAAAAACTCGTGCTCAGAGTGATCCAATGAGTTCTCCCAAAGCAGAAAAATCAGGCAGCTCAACCCCAGGTATTTCAGACTCCAAGCCCTTGAACCTCCACGCCAGAGACATTTATTGACCTTATTTCAAGTGTAAGATCCTTGAAGGGATCAAAGATCTGTAAGACAGGACCTCTTCTTTCAGAAACCTTTTTCCCCTGGGAGAGAAGGCAATTGCTTTGCTAGAAGGCAGAGGGTAAAGCCACCGTTGTTGCTTTTCAGCCTCTAAATCATGTCAGACTCAGCAACCTCACTGTGAGAGGTGCCAAAGAAGTGCCACAGGCATGAGAAGGGGAAGCGAGGAAAACTTTGCTTTTCCTCTGGGCCGGACAGTTCAGTGACACCCATGCGACCTGTGGATGAGAGACAACTCGAGTTTCTCTTCTTGTTTTGTGTAATGATCAAAAGGAACAGAAAAAAGAAATAAGCAAAAGATGTTTAAAGAAAGGAAATGCTCTTGGGCCTTTGTCCAAAGAATTTCTGTTCACAATTTCCTTTTATGCATTGATTTAATGCAAACCATTGAATGCATCCCAGCTGATAGGGAGAGAGAGAAAAAGATACTCAGTGACTGACTTTGGGATTGGTATCCAAAAAAGGGTTAACTGTGATTATATCTGGGGTGGAAGTAAGTTCATTAAATGGAGATGGATGTTACTTTTTACCTTACACCGTACTCTAGGTTTGACATTTTTCTATGAGCATGTATTGTTATTGTTTCGTTACTAAGTCATGTCTGACTCTTTTGAGACCCCATGGATGGTAGCTGGCCAGACTCATCTGTCCATGGGATTTCCCAGGCAAGAAGACTGGAGTGGGTAGCCATTTACTTCTCTAGGGGATCTTCCCAACTCAGGGATCAAACCTGTGTCTCCTGCATTGGCAGGTGGATTCTTTACCACTGAGTCACGAGGGACGCAATGAGCATCTTTTATGTTAAGAGAGAAATCCATGTCTTCCTCTCCACCTCTCTCAACTTGTTTTGCAACACAATTATCACCTCTCACCTGAAATCCTAACCCTTCTGTAACAATTTCTAACGAAGGAGCTACTATTTACAGTTTGCTCTAGGTGGAGCAGAGTACTAAATTCTCTAAGCATCTTCCTTATTCCTCACTATACCTTCTTTTTCCAGACGAGGAAACTGAGCCTTAAATGAAGTAATCTGTTCAAACACACAAGTTCAAAAACAGTGGAGGAAGTATTGGAATCCAGGCAGAACCTGCAACGGTCCTAGCTAGAATCACCACTACCATTCTCTGCTGCCAGTTACTTTCTTCCACTAGATGTGATTATATCACCCCTTTGCTTAAGATCTGTGCAACTCTCACTCATATCCCACTCACCAGCCATTGCCTAGCATATCATTTCCAAGTGCAGTTTTCAATTCATCCAGAACTCATCATAAACCAACAAGCAATAGCAAAGCCTAACCTTCTTTTCAAATCAATTTTCCATACAATTTCCCAAGTCCCTGTGACAAGGGCAAATGAGCAAGCAGTTCTAGGCAGCTTCAACGGCTTGTCAAGCAGCAAGACAATATGCCTTGATGCTCCTTCCTTGTTCACCCAGTGCTCAGAGCTCTGATTATCTGTTTCTGTTATCTCATCTCTCTCTGATTTACAGTGCTGTTTCTTCTTCCAGGTATATCCTTTATCCCATCCAGTGAATGCACACAAATCCTTCATGATTTCTAGTGTTCAAATGACCAGTCTTTCTTCGGGCTCCCGTACAAATCTCTTAACACCATCCCTGCATTATAGCACAAACTACATTAGATTAGATGCACTTGCTTGCCTGATTCTCTTTCCTAATATACTGTGACCTTCTCTAGAACATGGGTTGTGAGTGTGGCCTTAGTCAGGAAGCGGAAATTGATGGAGGAGAGAATGAATGAAGAAAAACATGATTAATGGCAAATCTGTGTTTTCACTGCTTCCAGGATTCATGCAACACTGAACCAATATTTATCAAGAATGAGACATAGTACTAAGGGCACAGATAACTGATAAACAGGACAGAAATGATAGTATGTGTGTGTACTTAGAGAAGGAGTATATATATATACACACACATATACATATATGTGTGTGTGTATGTGTGTGTGTATATATATGGTGGATGTACATATACAGTATCTCTCTTTATGTGTATATATATATAATACATGCATACACATATATATGTCACATTTGTACATACATATATATTCATATTATGGGTACATATACATGTGTATGAGCTTCCCTGGTGGCTCAGTGGTAAGGGATCCACCTGCCAATGCAGGAGACACAAGTTCAATCCCTGGGTCAGGAAGATCTCCTAGAGAAGGAAACAGCAACCCATTCCAATATTCTTGCCTGGAGAATCCCACAGACAGAGGAGCCTGGTGGGTTACAGCCCATGGGGGTTGCAAAAGAGTTGGAAATGACTTGGTGACTAAACAACAACAAGATATGCACGTATAGGGTTATAAAGTGTGTTGTACACATAAAGTGTTTATGCATATATTGTGTGTGCTCATGTACACATATACAGTGGGCAAATACATGTCTGTGTCTGTATGACGGTATGTGGACATATAGTCTGTGTGTGGTAGGTACATGTACAGTGCGTACACGTATGAGGTGCATACAAGCACACTCACATGGCCTGTGCATGTTTGGGTGCCTGTGTGTTCACTAGAACGCAATGCGAGTGGAGATTTAGAGGGTAGAGCAGAAGGGCAGGAAGGATGGCCAGTGCAGGCAACATAGATGCTTTTCAGTAAAACGAGGAGAAGCTTGAGGCTGCCTGTCTGCCAAGGAGAGTGAGGAGAGTGAAGGAAGAAGAAAGAGCTGGAGAATTAAGAAGGAAAACAGCTTAGAGAAAGTTCACTAAACCCAAGCAAGAACCATATTCTGAAGGTTGGTAAGCAGACACAAATACCTTTAAAACAAAGCCGGGGAGGTGGAAAACCAAGGGGTGGGAAATAGGGAGTGAAAGCCTCAGGAAGAGGTGGGGGGATGACTCAGTGATGAGGAAACAGAATCAGACAAACACAGACTTGTGTCTCTTTCCAACACTTGGGCTTTGAAAGGATGATGAGAGAAGCAGCTTTGATAAAAGCAGGATCAAAAACTTGGCTTTTTTGTTTTGGTTCTCTGTAAATGCAAAAGGTCAAACATGTGTGTGGACAGAAGGTTATGATTCTGGTGCTGTCCCGGGGCTCACATTGTAAAGCTTCATTTGCAGCAAACACAAATACAGTCAAGACCTCTAACCCTCATAGCACTCACATATAGAAGCCCAAAATCTCTCACAACAGGTCTGGGAGGTAGGTTCTATAATTATCTACATTTTACAGATGAAGAAGCCAAGCACAGAGAGGTTAAGTAACTTGTCCAGAGTTGCTTAGCTAGTTAAGTCCCAAATTAAGTCCCCTTCCCTCTCCCAGGCAATCTGATGTACAATGAGAAATACAGAAAATAGAGCCTTTGACATGCTTCATGCTTTCCCAAGTCCTGCTAAGACTGACCTGGCTTTCTCCCCTGCCAAGCAGAGGCTTTGAATTTGGGGCGGGGGTGGGGTGGGGGGGAGCTGTGTTTGATGGAGGAGGAATAGCAGAAGGAGCCCATTTATTGGTGTTGCAGAGTTTGCAGCTCAATTGCCAGTTGTGAATATTATCATAAGCATCATCCACAGACAGTTACAGTACACACTATGAGACCTAGGTTCAAGAACTGCCTCTAACTCCAAATATTTTATAATCTAGAGCAAGTCACTTAACTGGTGCAGGTACCAATTTTCCATTCATAACATGGAAAAATAATAATAAATTATTCTACATCCCTTAGAGTGCAGTTGTGAGGAGCAAGTGAAAAGATGTGAGAAAGTTCAAGCAAATGTGCACTATTTCATTATTATTATTATTCTCTCAAAACTGAGAAATTGCTCATTCTCTCCACTTCCCCATTCCACTTTCAGAGGTATTAAAAACTGGTAAGACATCCAACTCTGGGAAAGTGTTTCTAAACCTAAGTAATTTCCATGTGTACAATTTGTCCTAAGTGGGAAATTCCCTTACACAGTGAGACAGGATGACCCATTTCAAAATTTCTCTGGAAGCAAGCTTTAATTAACTGTCATTATCTAAGATTTGCAGGCTGTTTTTGGATGCTTAAAGCTGCTCAAAGCAACTAATACTATATATTCTACACCAGTCTGTTCATCCTCCTTTTCTTTTTCCACTCACCATGTGGATCATGATATTAATACACTAACTCCAGTGCAGCATTTTCCCCTCACTACCTGCTTCTGTGAATTTCACTTTTATTCATTGATATAGTCTTTAAGTCCCAGCATGGTCCTGCTGCAGATGATCAAGGAGGTGACTTCAGCAGAAGCCAACAAGGTACAGGCATTGGAAGGGAATGTGAGAAAATCAGCCAGGCAGCCAGGCAATCTGATTGTATTTTGCCAAATGTTTGGAGCACCGATACAGAGTGTGGCTATCAAGTCTTCAGATGGATTTTTTCATCTTTAAACAAGACAGTTTGGTGCATATATAATGAGCCTAGAATTCCATGCAAAGCAGCTGTCCTTCAGATTTTTAAATCATCTTGATTCTTTTTAAAAACTTTACCCTTTCTATCTAAACTATGTCCCAAAGATAAAATTAAAACAATTAGGCAGCAGTATGATGGGGTATATGAACAGGTGACTGGTGTGTGGTCAGTTGTAGGCACATTACTGTATCTGTGAAAACATCTGGGCCACAATCAATCTTCTTTGCAGGTGAGAAACTAGGGATCCAGGGCGAAATTTCACTTTTTCTTTCTTTGAGAAAGGAGTATGCAGTTTGCATGTATGGCTTCATAAAGAAAAGTGAACATACAAAAATCTCAAATTGCAGAGACAACCTGTGTGATGGTCATTTGTATTAGACAGCTTTATGAAAGGTTGTTGGGGTGGGGGGTGCTCATTCATAATCCCTTCCCTATCTGCATGCAAGCTCAGTTGTGTCTGACTCTTTGCGATCCCATGGACTGCAGCCCGCCAGTCTCCTCTGTCCATGAAATTTTCCAGGCAAGAATACTGGAGTGGCTTCCCATTTCCTACTCGAAGCCATCTTCCTTACCCAGGGATAGAACCTGCAAGTCCTGCCTTGGCAAGAGGATTTTTTTTTTTACCACTGCACCACCTGGAGCCCCTTTAAAGCAGACACTTAACAGTTTTGCAAAGCAAAGGACTTCACTAATTCTATTCATCTCCCAAGACAGCCCTTCTCCCCAAATAATGAAATGGTGACCCCACTGTTAATCTCGCTGTAAAATTTTACAGAGAGCAAAAACTTTTAAAATTTACTCTCTGTAAAATTTTAGAGAGTAAGTCTCATTAGTTCCCTGTTATGCAGAAATCAGCTGAAACACACCCACAACAATGGTGTTTTCCCCTCTGTGAAATCTCTAGACCAAGACCAACACACAGCTCCCTTCTCCTACGGCCATCTTTCCTTCAAGTTCCATCACCAGATCCCTGTCTTTCCACAGCTGGGCTGATGCAGACTCGTGAGCCTCTACCATCCCACTGCTCTCTTCCATTCCAGTTTTTATCAGCCAAACTACTAGTGAAAAGGACAGAAGCCAGCACTTGTTGAAGTTAGGTGCTTTACTCTTTTTCAAGCACAAATAACATTTATTTCAATATAAATATACAAGTCTACAAAAATATTTTTTTAAAGTACAATAATCTGAGTCACTGCCCAGCAGGACCATGCTTCACTTTTACAGAGATCAGATGCTCCACAAAAATATATTCTTTTAGCCTAATTCTAGGACACCTTCAAACATAGTAAAATTCCTCATTCTACAAACAAATCTTTTTAGAGATTATTTACATATGCCAGTGATTTTGGATACTTTATACCCAGAAATCAAGACTATTGAAGTGAGTTAGAATTCCACGTCAAGAATACAACTGTTGATACACAAACATTACAATAAATTACCATATTAGATTGTGAAAAACACATCAGATTCTCTGTAAGTTTCTAGCAGATAATAAGTTACCCACGGGAACAAGAAACAACAAAATAAAACCACCTCAAGTCCACCTCAAGCGTGTCTCTCCTGATTCAAGTGTGAAATGTCCCAGGTCTGAGGTGCACCCACACCTCACCGCAGCACGCACTATGCCGGGAGGGGTGTGTGCACATTACTTGGCGTGAGCAGACCTCAGAGTTCCCAGTATTTTGTCCCAGTGTGTGAAGTAAGGCGCAAAGTTGCAGTTAAACTGGGAGTGATGCAGGTCGTGATGCGCCACGCCCCCAAACCACCCGAAAGGTACCAGTCTGTGCGTGGACCAGGGGAAGTCGTAGCCGGAGTGGTCCTCCACCGACAGCCAGATGTTGACAACGTGGAAGGTCAGGGAGGTGAGAGGGTGACACTGGAGCAGCAAGACGTTCACCATGTCAAAGACACCCAAGGAAAAGAGCTCCCCGACGCTCATGTACTGCGTGGACAGCGCGAACGGGGACGAATTCTGATGGTGCATCTTGTGGAAGGTCCGGTACAGCCAGGGCACCTTGTGATGCAGCAGATGCCACACGAAGAACTCGGTGTCAAAGAGCAGCAGGCAGAGCGCCACGTGGCTCACCAGCTGGAACAGTTCGGGGGCTTCGGCGGGCAGGAGAGCCGGGCTGACAGCCCAGTGCAGCAGCGTCATGGGGAACACGAACACCACGTGCTGGTAGAGCGTCTGCCCCAGGCAGGGCAGCAGCTGCCGCGCAGAGGGCGAGAAGTCCGGGTGGATCTTGTAGCGCCGCAGCGTGGGCACCCAGGGGCACAGCACGTCCAGCACCACGAAGGGCAGGCAGAAGCCCACGTAGGTGGTGATGGAGAAGACGACAGGAAAGAAGGGCGACTGAATGAGAGCGTCCCAGGTCCTCAGGCGGTCCCAGAGGGGCTGCAGGAACAGCTGGCCAGAGCTGCAGAGGACGTGGAGCTCGGAGCGGTTGTGGCTGTTCATGGTGAGGCTGTGGCGGCGCGGCTGCTCCGGTCCTAAGGCTTTTCTTAGGGCTTTCGACCCGCCCCCCGTGATGTCAGCCGCCGTTTGTCCTCCCTTTCCCGTCTTCGCGGAGCTTGCAAAGATAAATAATCCAACAGAATTGCGCTTAGTTGCTAAAAATACTCAAGTACAGCTGCGTTCAATGGCATTCAGATATGCAATTACGCAATGACACGTAGTAATTTCTATGCCTACAGGATTACGTTCTGATGTTTTAAGGGATGTACAATTTATATACGATACAATGCACAGAGCTTCAGTGCAGAGTTTCTACGAGTTTTGACAACTCAGTTTATGGATTATCACCATCCCCAAACAAGAGAGAATATTTCCATCATCACCAGAAACAGCTCCTTTGCAATCAAGTCAGAAGTACTTGTGTTTTTAATACATACATTAAATTGCGTCTGTGTGTTTTAATAAAGACAAATGTGGCTGCATTTAAAAAAAATCTTTAAAAAGCGACATACCTTTCCTACTTCGGAACTTTTCTTTCTGCCGGCGCGCTCTATTGATCTAACTAGCAGCGATCCGCAAACTAACCTTTCTTAAATGGAACCGCGCAGGTAGCTGGCCGCGAACCGTGGCGATGTGCGCAGAAAATCAGCCGGAAAGGGTAGCGGGTCGGGAACTCCTCCAGTTCCCGTATCTTTCCCGGGCGGGCTCGCGGAAAGCTCCAGACCCTACCGCACGCAGACTCCCTCGGAGGAGCCCCCCAAAACCCGGCCGGAGGGTCTTCCCTTCGCGGTGCGCCCGAGTCGCCCAAAGCAGCGACGGGAACCGGGAGGTACTGCGGCGAGAGAGGGGACAGCGACTTTTAGCCTTCGCGTTACCAAAAAAAAAAAAAAAAAGTCAAGGGCTGGATTTAATATCCAGAGCCTGCCCACCCAAATTTGGCTAAAAGCCGCTGCATCTCATTTGGGATAAGAGCAGTACAATCAGTAAACCACCCACTTTGAGGGGAAAAGGGAAGATTTTTGCGTTCCCTGAAGCCTACGGGGAGGCTGTTGATTGAACAGATGATGTCGCGCCCTCCTAGCGCTTCCCTTTGCTGGCTCCGCGACGCCAACTTGCCCCACGTCCTTGACCCCGCCATCCCCCAAACCATCCCTGGTGCTGCGAGCCCAGCGGCGAGGCCACCCCCACCTCTGCGTTTCTCCGCCATCAGCAGTGGTCAACTGGCCGGGATTGAGCCTGAGAAAGTCGGTATTAGGAGAGCTCAGATGGGTCGTGGCTGGGCCGGGAAGGGAGTGGGGTGTGTGTGACCCCAGGCCTTGCAAGAAGAGCAACCTCCGCGTTTGACCCGGGGGCCTGACGAAAGAGACGTCTAGAGGGTAGAAGTTTGAGATGGAAACTGAAGCCAAGGGTCACTCCTAATCCTAGCTTTGTCCATTCTTGTGTCTATGAGGTTGGGACCAGCGCCTCGCTTCCAGGAAGTTCTGCTTTATCTTAACCCCCCTTTCCAAAGGGAAATAACAATCATACCCATCTCATGAGGCTACTGCAAGCATTAAATGAGAAAATAGTAATAATGATATTGTTAAAGTTACCCTGTAATGTCTGCTAGACATTAAATGAGAAAATAGTAATACTGTTGTTAAAGTTACCATGTACTGTCTGCTAGACAGTAAATGAGAAAATAGTAATAATAATATTGTTAAAGTTATTGTGTAATGTCTGCTAGACATTAAATGAGAAAATAGTAATACTATTGTTAAAGTTACTGTGTACTGTATGCTAGACATTAGCTAAGTGTTTTACTTGAAGTGATTAAATGCAGTCCTTGGAAGAGCTGGGTTTGCCAGCTGCCAAGATTATTTTTGCCATAATCTTAACAGAAGTGAAAATATAGTGCCTGGAGCCCAGTTACAGAATGAAACACCTATTATTTTAAATGCATACTCTACGTTTTACCTAAGGAGCAAGTGAGGAAGCTTGCAATTAAAATCAAAGTCATATAACAAGAAATAAAAGATATAAAGCCATATGTTATACTACAAGGAAATAATAAGTACAACAAAAATACAGACCAATATATAGGCCTAGAAATGAATGATATATAATAGTTCAAATCGTAATATATAATAATATATCAATATGTAAGTCTCAGACTTACAAATGAATTCTGCTCAGAGGCAAAATATCACTCACATCTGCCATCAACAAAAATTAAGTCAACCTTCAACTTTCAGTTCAGCACATGCTGTTCTTTTGTGGTTTCAGCTTTATGCTAGAATGCTTTGGATTCTCTCACAGCTTTTTTTAAGTGGGTGGCTTAATTTGGACTTCATTATTAGATTGCTATCAGGACTGCCTGCTTTGAGCCCCCAGCCTCGACCAACCTGTTCTTTTACTTACTCGGTTCTTCTGTCCCTCTATCCCTAAACCTGTTAGAATATGCTTTGTAAAACGCTGAGCAGCAAGACCTGGAAGCCGCAGCTTCAGCCTGCTTGGCCCTGGCTCTCCCCTCTAACTTGCAGCACTTTGAAGAACAGCTACCAGCTTCTCTGCCTTTCCAGCCCACAGAGCGGCCCAAGTCCTCCTGTGTACAAATGTAGTTGTCTCAGGGAAAGCGGTCAGTTAACTTCTCATCAGTTGTCCACTCTGTGTCATGGAGGATGCTGAAAAGATAGGCACAACATTTTGACTAGTATCATTCAACTGACTCAAATAAAATTGAGCCCTATTTACTCTTAAGTAGTGCCATTTCCTAAACTGGCATGTACCTTTCCTAAACATGTACCTTTAAACACTTCTAATTTACACAAAATGTCTTTAATTACCTGCTAGATGAATAAGTCTTTTTAGGGCACAGAGTCCATCTCCTAGGATGTTTTTTCAGCGATGTCAAGCATTATACCTTGCATGTAATGAGGTTCAAAAGATATTTGTGTGCTCAATGCTCATTTTAGAATATATTGGCTTTAAGGGTTAAAAAGGAATCATTTTTTCTGGGTCACTGGTTGGTGTCATTTAGGTCTATTTACTTACTGGGATGGTTTTCCATAGAAAGAGATATTTCCTGATGTCTGATGGTATTAATCATAAGGGATTTGATTTAGGTCATTCTTGAATGGTCTAGTGGTTTTCCCTACTTTCTTCAATTTAAGTCTGAATTTGGCAATAAGGAGCTCATGATCTGAGTCACAGTCAGCTCCCGGTCTTGTTTTTGCTGACTGTATAGAGCTTCTCCATCTTTGGCTGCAAAGAATATAATCAATCTGATTTCGCTGTTGACCATCTGGCGATGTCCATGTATAGAGTCTTCTCTTGTGTTGTTGGAAGGGGGTGTTTTCTATCACCAGAGCGTTCTCTTGGCAAAACTCTATTAGCCTTTGCCCTGCTTCATTCCGTGTTCCAAGGCCAAATTTGCCTGTTACTGCAGGTATTTCTTGACATCCTACTTTTGCATTCCAGTCCCCTATAATGAAAAGGACATCTTTTTTGGGTGTTAGTTCTAAAAGGTCTTGTAGGTCTTCATAGAACCATTCAACTTCAGCTTCTTCAGCGTTACTGGTTGGGGCATAGACTTGGATTACTGTGATATTGAATGACTTGCCTTGGAAATGAACAGAGATCATTATGTCGTTTTTGAGATTACATCCAAGTACTGCATTTCGGACTCTTTTGTTGACCATGATGGCTACTCCATTTCTTCTAAGGGATTCCTGCCCACAGTAGTAGATATAATGGTCACCTGAGTTAAATTCACCCATTCCAGTCCATTTTAGTTCGCTAATTCCTATAATGTCGACGTTCACTCTTGCCATCTCCTTTTTGACCACTTCCAATTTGCCTTGATTCATGGACCTGACATTCCAGGTTCCTATGCAATATTGCTCTTTACAGCATCGGACCTTGCTTCTATCACCAGTCACATCCACAACTGGGTATTGATTTTGCTTTGGCTCCATCCCTTCATTCTTTCTGGAGTTATTTCTCCACTGATCTCCAATAGCATATTGGGCACCTACTGACCTGGGGAGTTCCTCTTTCAGTATCCTATCATTTTGCCTTTTCATACTGTTCATGGGGTTCTCAAGGCAAGAATACTGAAGTGGTTTGCCATTCCCTTCTCCAGTGGACCACATTCTGTCAGACCTCTCCACCATGACCCGCCCATCCTGGGTGGCCCCACATGGCATGGCTTAGTTTCATTGAGTTAGACGAGGCTGTGGTCCTAGTGTGATCAGATTGACTAGTTTTCTGTGATTAGGGTTTCAGTGTGTCTGCCCTCTGATGTCCTCTTGCAACGCCTACCATCTTACTTAGGTTGTTCTTTCTTTGGACATGGGGTATCTCTTCACGGTTGCTCCAGCAAACCACAGCTGCTGCTCCTTACCTTGGATAGACTGCCTGAGGAACTATGGACTGAGGTTCATGACACTGTACAGGAGATAGGGATCAAGACCATCCCCATGGAAAAGAAATGCAAAAAAGCAAAATGGCTGTCTGGGGAGGCCTTACAAATAGCTGTGAAAAGAAGAGAAGCAAAAAGCAAAGGAGAAAAGGAAAGATATAAGCATCTGAATGCAGAGTTCCAAAGAATAGCAAGAAGAGATAAGAAAGCCTTCCTCAGTGATCAATGCAAAGAAATAGAGGAAAACAACAGAATGGGAAAGACTAGAGATGTCTTCAAGAAAATCAGAGACACCAAGGGAACATATCATGCAAAGATGGGCTCGATAAAGGACAGAAATGGTATGGACCTAACGGAAGCAGAAGATATTAAGAAGAGGTGGCAGAATACACAGAAGAACGGTACAAAAAAGATCTTCACGACCCAGATAATCACGATGGTGTGATCACTCACCTAGAGCCAGACATCCTGGAATGTGAAGTCAAGTGAGCCTTAGAAAGCATCACTATGAATAAAGCTAGTAGAGGTGATGGAATTCCAGGGGAGCTCTTTCAAATCCTGAAAGATGATGCTGTGAAAGTGCTGCACTCAATATGCCAGCAAATTTGGAAAATTCAGCAGTGGCCACAGGACTGGAAAAAGTCAGTTTTCATTCCAATCCCAAAGAAAGGCAATGCCAAAGAATGCTCAAACTACCACACAATTGCACTCATCTCACACGCTAGTAAAGTAATGCTCAAAATTCTCCAAGCCAGGCTTCAGCAATACGTGAACCGAGAACTTCCAGATGTTCAAGCAGGATTTAGAAAAGGCAGAGGAACCAGAGATCAAATTGCCAACATCTGCTGGGTCACTGATAAAGCAAGAGAGTTGTAGAAAAACATCTATTTCTGCTTTATTGGCTATGCCAAAGCCTTTGACTGTGTGGATCACAATAAACTGTGGAAAATTCTGAAAGAGATGGGAATACCAGACCAGCTGACCTGCCTCTTGAGAAACCTCTATGCAGGTCAGGAAGCAACAGTTAGAACTGGACATGGAACAACAGACTGGTTCCAGATAGGAAAAGGAGTATGTCAAGCCTGTATACTGTCACCCTGCTTATTTAACTTATATGTAGAGTACATTATGAGAAACACTGGGCTGGAAGAAGCACAAGCTGGAATCAAGATTGCCAGGAGAAATATCAATAACCTCAGATATGCAGATGACACCACCCTTATGGCAGAAAGTGAAGAGGAAGTCAAAAGCCTCTTGATGAAGGTGAAAGTGGAGAGTGAAAAAGTTGGCTTAAAGCTCAACATTCAGAAAACGAATATCATGGCATCTGGTCCCATCATTTCATGGGAAATAGATGGGGAAACAGTGGAAACAGTGTCAGACTATTTTTGGAGGCTCCAAAATCACTGCAGATGGTGACTGCAGCCATGAAATTAAAAGACACTTACTCCTTGGAAAGAGAGTTATGACCAACCTAGATAGCATATTGAAAAGCAGAGATGTTACTTTGCCAACAAAGGTTTGTCTAGTCAAGATTATGGTTTTTCCAGTGGTCATGTATGGATGTGAGAGTTGGACTGTGAAGAAAGCTGAGCACCAAAGAATTGATGCTTTTGAACTGTGGTGTTGGAGAAGACTCTTGAGAGTCCCTTGGACTGCAAGAAGATCCAACCAGTCCAATCTAAAGGAGATCAGTCCTGGGTGTTCTTTGGAAGGAATGATGCTAAAGCTGAAACTCCAGTACTTTGGACACCTGTTGACTCATTGGAAAAGACTCTGATGCTGGGAGGGATTGGGGGCAGGAGGAGAAGGGGACGACAGAGGATGAGATGGCTGGATGGCATCACTGACTCGATGGACATGAGTCTGAGTGAACTCCGGGAGTTGGTGATGGACAGGGAGGCCTGGCGTGCTGCGATTCATGGGGTCACAAAGAGTTGGACACGACTGAGCGACTGAACTGAACTGATGGTATTAAGATTTTGGCCACATTATTTCTTCTGCTTCTCTAGTTAGTTTTGATTTCCTGTGTATTTTTACCTTGGAGTGGTCTTTGTGACAGGATTGGAGGATAGGAATTCTTTCTTCCCTAGCTATCCTAGAGATCATATCACTTTGCTGAGCATACACCCACTAGGTGTGTACATATTTAACACAATCTTAAAGCTGGTTGGTACCAACTCACCACAAGACTGTGTAAAGCACCATCTCACAGAAAATATAGAACATGTAGTTGGAAAAACCTTTTACCAATGACACAGTTTCTTTTTATGAGTGACCTGTATGATTTTTTTTCTTTCCAAAATTAGGTAAGACTGTCTTAGCAACTATGTAACTGAAATGATTATTCTTAGATATCAGAAATGAGACATGTTGTAACATCTTACAGTGGTAATCCATAAACTTTATAGAAGGGGAAGATAAAGATCACAATCTAACCCCTCATTGTGGAGAAGGCAATGGCAACCACTCCAGTACTCTTGCCTGGAAAATCCCATGGATGGAGGAGCCTGGTGGGCTGCAGTCCATGGGGTCGCTAAGAGCTGGACACGACTGAGTGACTTCACTTTCCCTTTTCACTTTCATGCATTGGAGAGGGAAATGGCAACCCACTCCAGTGTTCTTGCCTGGAGAATCCCAGAGACGGGGGAGCCTGGTGGGCTGCCGTCTGTGGGGTTGCACAGAGTCGGACACGACTAAAGTGACTTAGCAGCAGCAGCAGCAGCATTGTAAAAATGAAGATTCAGTCTCAGAAAAGTGAAGACCAGCTAGGGTTCAATAGGAGGTTACAGCCAAACTGAGAGCAGAACCCCATCAGTGTCAGTTTCAAGACTGACACCTCTACAGGAGGAGTTTAGTTTTGGAGTGGGACACGGACAATGCATTTATAGGGCAGTTTACAAAAGACTCCAAAAACCAAACAGTTTAATTACCAGCACCCAAACAGTAGGGTATGCTGATGATGGACATGGCAGGGGGTGGGCAGTGTTAACTCCCCCAAGAGATTCCTTGACGCCCTATTCGACATAGATGCTAATGCGTATTTAGTTTTAAACACTTTATATTTCAATCCATCTGTGTCATGTGTAAATGAGTGCTTCTACTGAGATTGTTGGAATTCTCATCGACCTGCATGAAATATAAAAGCATATAAAACCATCTCCTTTAAGAGGCATACCACTGTCCCTCACCCATCAAATGGGTTGTTGTAAAGATCAAAGCCTTAGGCTGCTGCTGCTGCTGCTAAGTCGCTTTGGTTGTGTCTGACTCTGTGCGACCCCATGGACTGCAGCCCACCAGGCCCTCTGTCCATGGGATTTTCCAGGCAAGAGTACTGGAGTGGGGTGCCATTGCCTTCTCTGAAAGCCTTATGAGAAGGCTTCAAAACCCAGGAAGGCACAGGGTAAAAATACAAAGTATTTGCTGTAATACTATTAAAACAAGTTGACAGAGAAAAACTTTTACTTGCTTAGTTTGAAACAGACCTTGAAACTTGCACAGTAAAATAAATACTCAATAAATACTCTTGAATGAATTATTAACAAACTTCTTAAAAATCAGTATTATTATAACCTGATGTCTTTCAGGGGTCACATTTTGAAAATCTCTCCATATATTAAAAAAATGAGTTAAAATTATAGGGTATTTTAAATGTTTACATTTAACAAGTTAACACCTTTCATACCCACAAACACAAAATAATCATTGCTTGAAGATAATGTCAACAGTCTTATTAAGTGTGAAGCCTCCATTTAAACCTTCCCCAGTTCCTCCCTCTTGTCTGAGTCTCTGACCACTCTTAACTATTAGGCAGGTTTTCATTTTTATGTCCCATCTGGGACTCAGTTATTCTTTGAGAACATTTTTCATATATTATGCATTAGGCAAGAATTAGTTGTAATCTTAGATAGAAATGACCACAGACATGGTTGGTTTAAGCAGTCCTCAAATTAACAACTGGCTCCTAAATCCACAAAGTTCTCGTCTAGTCCAGGAAATGGAGAACGAAATGGCAACCCACTCCAGTGTTCTTGCCTGGAGAATCCCAGGAATGGGGGAGCCTGGTGGGCTGCCGTCTCTGGAGTCGCACAGAGTCGGACACGACTGACGCGACTTAGCAGCAGCAGCAGCAGCAGTCCAGAAAAGGTGAGGAAGCAAAGCCAAGAGCGCCCCCTTATGGCGAATGAAAAAAAAATGACTTGATTCTCAACTGTGACTTCATGCACACGCACATGGGCTTTGCCCAAGCACACACAAGATCTTGGAGTTCCAAGCTGACAGAATATTAACTAGTCTTCTCCTTGCCCTAGAGGTCTCTGGAGATCTTTGTGTTCTGCTCAAAAGAACATATATCAAACACAGTGGAAAACAACAGACTCAGAACTCCTCCCAACCTATTACGGGACTTCTGAAGCCACAAGGTCCAACAGTGTTCTGTACTGTCGGCCAACCGTGAAACAAGCCTACATGAATCCAGTAGGGCTGTAAGGATACAAGAGCCTACACGACACATCAGGAGGAAGAGGCCGACAACAAAGGCAAATGCCCCACGGCCCCCAACCTTTCTGGCTCTGGGGACTGGTTTTCTGGAAGATCATTTTTTCCATAGACGGGGTCGGGGGGTGGTTTCGGGATGATTCAAACGCCTTTCATTTATTGTGCATTTTATTTCTAGTATTATTACATTGTGATACATAATCAAAGATCCAACTCACCATAACACAGAATCAGTGGGAGCCCTGAACTTGTTTTCCTGCGACTAGACAGTCCAATCTGGGGGTGATGGGAGATAGTGGAAGCCACCCCCTCCAGCATTAGCATCACTGCCTCAGCTCCACCTCAGATCAGCAGCCGGCATTAGATTCTCATAAGGAGTGACGCACCCTAGATTGCTCGCATGCACAGTTCATAGTCCCGTCGGAGCTTTGACAGGAGATCTGACAGGTGGCGCAGCTCAGCTGGTAATGCCAGCGGTAGGGAACAGCTATAATTACAGATGAGGTTTCGGCTCCCTCACCAATGCTCACCTCTGCTGTGTGGCCAGGTTCCTAACAAGCCATAGGTGGTCCTGGTCTGTGGCCTGGGGGGTTAGCGACCCTGGTGTAACTCAGCTGTAGTAAGAACCACCGTGCAACATCTCCACCTCTGGCTTGGCCCATGTACTGATGAAAAATCCCCAAAGAAAACTTTGGCAAGGAGGCGAAGAGCAAAACAATAAAAGGTGGACTCTATAGAACTTAGGCCCTGTTCCTTCACTCCCATGTTCCGGGGAGTGGCAGATTTACTCCCCACGAGTTCACCAGGGCATCTGAGGGAGACTCCGTGATAGCAACCAAAGAAGGGAAACCAAGTCACCTAAAACCCGGAAGCCATTCTCTGGCCAGCTCTCTCTCACTACTGGTGGGAAACAACAAAAATAATCATGCTATTTCTGGCCCTATACTTAAGGATCTTGTACCTGGTTGGCAAACCAGTTTGCCTTGGTCAAAGGAGAAAGAAGTGTTCTTCCTTTAGGGGAACATAAGACCAGCAGGAAGAGTGTCATCCCCCGGGGTCATATATCCTTCCCATCTAGCACAATTTTACTCTTTTCTGCACAATTTTACTTTAGTTGCCATGAAAAATCAGATTCCACTTCAGACTCTCCCAGCAGTTACTTGTGCATCTAATTTCATTCAGCTCAATGACAAAAGTCTGCCACTTTTCACACATTCTGTCAGTCCACATATATTTATTGACTCACGAATATTCCAGGCTTTGTGTTAGATCCTAGGTATACAAAGGTGAGTAAGACAGATCTTAAAGCTCACAGAGCAGTGGGAGAGATCACATTAGACCCCTAAATCTACGTTTTGGGAGCCCTGTGACGTTGCCTCTGCTAGCTTCGGTCGCTTCATTTGTTTAAGGAGAGCAGGTGATGGACAGAGCTTGAATCTAGGGTCCCGTCTGCAGCCACTACCTGCAGACGGGGTTAATCAGGGTTTAGTCTCCGCTCACAGCCTCGCTCAGCAGACCCTGAAGATTCCCAAACCATCCCCCGACTCCTTAGGTTTAAGAGCAGACCCTGAAGATTCCCAAACCATCCCCCGACTCCTTAGGTTTAAGAGCAGACCCTGAAGATTCCCAAACCATCCCCTGACTCCTTAGGTTTAAGACCACTCTCCTCCCTATGGGAGAGGACCAAAGGTCCACGGGCAGTATCAATGAGGTTTACAAAGAGTAAGGAGGAGCAGGGGGAAAGACAAGAAGGAAAACTAAGTCCTGCTGAAAGAAGGAAGTCCAGAATGACTATTAAATAAAGGCGAACTCACACCTGCACACAGTGCTTCAGGCCTGGGAGGCTGAGTTTTATTGACAAGTTTAAATAAGGTCACTTGAATGTTATAAAGTAGTCTTACATTGTCTGCACAGATTAACCAATACCAAGTGTTGTTTATTATCGCAAAGCAACTCTATCAGAAAACCAGAGCAACTGTCACTGTTCATCTGCCAGCACTGTAAGGAAACGGGGCTGCGAGAGAAGCAGGTGAATGTGGGTGTCCTGACACAGGGATGCAAATCAGGAGTATTAAAAATCTGAACACATACAAAAGGAAAAAACAATCCCTGAGCTTTACTGAAAACAACCAAGTTCACATTCACATCTCTTCTGTGCACTCCACCTGAGTGGCATCAGGGCTTCTGCTCTACACATGCCATCGCCAGGCTCCAGCAGCTAGTGAAGTGAACACTGCAATTTCAGGAAAAATAGTGCTATCGTGTCTTCATAGGACTCTTCTTCTGAAACAAGTGGCTTTATGGCCTGCCACACAATGAAAAGTTCATGCATATCAGTGGTTGGCTCTACCAGTCAAGTTACTTAAAGTATAGTGGTGGTTGTTGTTGATGAATGTATTTTTTTTTTAATGAATGTAATTTATTTTTGAAGACTCCAGAAAATTATTTCCCTCAGTCTGAGCAATTTAAATATTTGCTAAATAGCAGCTCTCGCAATTAGGCTTGATAAAATTCATCATAGGATCATTATAACCAGCACTGCTGAGGTGTCACTGAAGTTGATTTCGTACCTACTACATGAGAACATGAGGAGGTGTCACTTAGATCTCTAAATACAAGGCCATTCGACCGAGAGCCCTTTAAGGCAAGCAGGTAAGAACTGGGTACTTATATACTGAGCTTATTTCAAGTCTGTGTCAGATTATTTACTGATGAACAAGGCATCTTGAAAATTCCAACATGTGTCAATACGTCCTGTGTTGAGAGTAAAAAGGCAATATAGTGTATTCTAAATAGTAAGGATAAATGGAATGGTCATGATCGTTTATGAATCAGTGTCATTTTTAAGACTGGTTGAGGCACCAGCTTTCTATTTGGCCATGATTAAATGAAAAAAGCAAAAGCATTTCTGATCCTAACTGGAGAGAATCAGGCATCTTCAACAGCATAATTTCCTTGGTTATAAAAATATAAAAGGCCTGGGAAAGGAAACGAGTATTTTAGAGAAATTAAGCAAACACACTTGACAGCGACTTGACAGTGAATGTCTCCAGTCTGACACTCACTGGTACTTCCTCATTAGATTTATAATTTCATTATAGAGTTTCCACGGGGCATCCAAGCCCCAGATGAAGTCAAGATGCTCCCACTCAGGAATGCGCTTGTGGTACACCAGGTTGGAGATCTGCATCTGTAAGAGGACGATGTCCTTGTCGTCCGCGAGCCAGTCCCGACCTCCGCTCCAGATGGCAGTCGGCACCAGCATGTCTTTCACGTTGTAAAGGGGAGGGGAACTCTGTAATGAAAACCCACAGGAGCCTCTGTGTCTGTTGTTTTCATTGACAAAAATGCGATCCCCTGAAAACACTGCCTAGAAAATCTGATCCAAGAACAAAAGACCAAATTTTGAAAACTGCTCTCAGGTTACTTTTTAACTACTGCCAGAACAAACAAGAAGACTAACCCAGAAGAAAGAATACTATAATGACTGCTGGCTATCGAATTGTTACCCTGTGCTGGTAACATCCTTGAGAGGAAGGCATCATTCTCCCAGGTGGTTGATGCCAAGCTGCAAAACCAAACCAAGTGGTTGGGAAGGGGTTTTGAAGTCATATCCCAAACCTCTCCTCCCTCTGGAAGTCATAGAAATTCTCTAAGTCTCAGTTTCTTCCGCTTTAATAATAATAATGACATCTATGTCACACGGATATTCTGAGAATTAAATAAGGAAAATATGGGCGTAGGGCCTCACACTTTAGACTCCTTAGCACTCAAAAAAAAAAGGTCAATTTATTTGTATATGGAAGAACAGGTTTAGGCAATGTAATTTGGCCAAACACCACCCCCCCGCCCCCCGCCACCACCAGCCACCAGCTACCAGACCTTGGTTTGTCTGACTCTAATATCTGTGCCTGATCACTATCCATGACATATGAGCAAGACAGTTGCACATACAGAGCCAGAGAATGGACAATGCTCAAAGAGTGAACCAGGAAGCTTAGGCTGTTCTAGAATTGACTAGGACAAAACAAAGGCTACCTAGTCAACCCTCCTGGACATTTCCCCAGCACCTGAGCCCAGCCAGAATTCTCATAACTCAGGCTGGCTTCTCTGATGAGTTTTCAGGGCCCATTTAAATTCGAAAAACTTTGAACACTTTACCTGGTTGTAATGAAAATAATTCTTGGCACTGCTTCCCCAGTCAAAGGCTTGAAACTTGTGCAATTTAACAACCTAGATAGAAGATAATTGGGGGCGGGGGAGAGTTATCTAACATAGAAATTTGATTTAACATCATAGGTTGCAAGAGTTAGCCACCTCCCCAGATACCAAATTTATTAGTTCAGTTCAGTCGTTTAGTCGTGTCTGACTCTGCGACCCCATGGACTGCAGCAAGCCAGGCTTCCCTGTCCATCACCAACTCCCAAGTTTATACTGAAACCCAGTTCACTCTTCATTTCCAAACTGATTTAAAATAAAATGGCATTATTTTTTTCTCCATTCCGAAATGATTCAGTTTCGCACTGTATGATTGGAAAGTAGCTATTACATGACACAATAAAGCAGCTACACCTGTGTGCTGTAAACGATACTCGATCAACAGTGCATCCACTGGGTAACCTTTATGATGATGTTCTTACTGAAATTTGAATCTTAAACTTTTCTAAAGTGTTAACTATCTAACTTGGGAAAGGAATACATATTACAAATAAAATATAGATTAATATACATTTATACATGATTAATGTATATTTATATGGGTAATGGCAGAAGGCAATGGCACCCCACTCCAGTACTCTTGCCTGGAAAGTCCCTTGGATGGAGGAGCCTGGTGGGCTGCAGTCCATGGGGTCGCTGAGGGTCAGACATGACT
Source organism: Bos taurus (assembly GCF_002263795.3). Lineage (NCBI taxonomy): Eukaryota > Metazoa > Chordata > Mammalia > Artiodactyla > Bovidae > Bos > Bos taurus. The sequence goes on from NC_037353.1 coordinate 10,955,450, forward strand.
GAGCGACTTCATTTTCACTTTTCACTTTTCACTTTCATGCATTGGAGAAGGAAACGGCAAACCACTCCAGTGTTTTTGCCTGGAGAGTCCCAGGGACGGCGGAGCCTGGTGGACTGCCGTCTATGGGGTTGCACAGAGTCAGACACGACTGAAGCAACTTAGCAATATATGGGTAAATATATTTATATTAGTATGTAAATATATTAATTGTATTAGCAAACATATATAGCCTAATATTAACACAATATACTTATATTAATGTTAATATATTTATATATTATTACATACAATTTCCATCATATTTCCTATATCCATTCTATTTGATTAGTCATATTACTTAACATTTTAATTATTTTATTTAATATTTTTCTTGAGTACCAGTACCAGTATAATCACCAAACTGTACTGCACACCAGAACATTTCTAACCACTTGAGGATACTGGAGCCATGAAATGATGTATTTGAAACTTAAATGTGTGCTTATTTTGAATAGCATGATATAAAAATATTAATAAAAAGTCACTTATTCATAAATTTTGAAATAATGCAAATTCATACTTCCTCTATATCCCCCAATTAAAAACATGTGGAGAAACAAATTCAAAATGGGCGAACTAAATGAATTGGAAACTGTTCACGTTTTGGCCAGAGGGTGGTGCCTGCTGCTGCTGCTGCTAAGTCGCTTCAGTCGTGTCTGACTCTGTGCGACCCCATAGACGGCAGCCCACCAGGCTCCCCCTTCCCTGGGATTCTCCAGGCAAGAACACTGGAGTGGGTTGCCATTTCCTTCTCCAAATAGTAAATGGAAAAAAATCTAGACATTTTTGCCAAACTGCTTTTGATTTATGAGAATACTGGAATGGATAGCCATTCCCTTCTGCAAGGCATCTTCCTGACCCAGGAATTGAACCCGGGTCTCCTGCATTACACGCAGGCTCTTCACCGTCTGAGCCACCAGGGAAGCCCCAGGAGAAGTTTTCAGCTCTTACCAACTGCATGAAATTCTACTGTTTCACGCAACAGAAAACAATGTGAGATGAGGTACTACAGGGGAAATATTTAGCATCTGCTTTTGTCATCACGAATGACAGAGATTAATATCTGAAGCACATTGAACAAGCAGAATAAGATATGAATTTACAGCACTTGTTAGTACATCTGTTCCCCAACTCTAATTGTCAGTGAAAATATATGAATGCAAGATTGTTCTGCCCCTGGAGACAGACATCAGTTTGTCCCTTTCTCACATATGTCTTGAAAGGGCATTTCAGAAGATGGGAAATGTGAAGAAGATTATTTATAGTAACAAAAATCTATTAATAAGCTAACATTCAATGACAGATACTTAGTTAAATATATCATATTGCAATATTCACATAGTATGCCACTGTTGTGAATGGATATATAATAAAATAGAAAGAGAAAACTGTTTATAAACAATATTAAGTGGAGAAAAGTCAGAAAATAAAACTGAACAGCACTATGGTTATACTCAGGGTCAACCTTTCTAAAGTACCATGCTGCTGCTAAGTCACTTCAGTCATGTCCGACTCTGTGCGACCCCAGAGACGGCAGCCCACCAGACTCCCCCGTCCCTGGGATTCTCCAGGCAAGAGTGGGTTGCCATTTCCTTCTCCAATGCATGAAAGTGAAAAGTGAAAGTGAAGTCGCTCAGTCCTGTCCGACTCTTAGCGACCCCATGGACTGCAGCCTACCAGGCTCCTCCATCCATGGGATTTTCCAGGCAAGAGTACTGGAGTGGGGTGCCATTGTACATATCTACAAGTCTTAAAGATATACTTATCCTCTGATCATTAAGTCTACCAAGACCATATCCTAAGAAACTCATCTCCCTAAGGTATAAGAACAGATGTCTAATTCAAGAATACTTATTCTAGGATGTTTTATTGCCCAAAAAACACTATCATTGTAATAATAAAAATAATAATAAATTCAAGCAATAAAAAGCTGTTCTCAGTTAAAATATTTCTAAGTATAGTTACTGACCTGGAAAAGTATTTTTGACTATGGCACAGACTGTTGTTTGTCCCCCCAGGACCCAATCTTGCCTTCTTCCTTTCAGTAATAAAATTTCTAGGTTTTTTGCTAAGGACCTAGCTGCCAGAGTAGGAACTCTGGGCTTCCTTCGTGTGGGCTGAAACTGCCATGAACGTGACCCAGTTTCAACCAGACGAAGAGGCCAGTGCCCCGGAGATGGTGAGCTACACTGCAGGGGGCACCGGGTCCCTGCAGAACTTCCTGGAGCAGTCATTCCCCCCACTCCACAATCACGGGCCACTCATGTCTGGACTGGATTCTGAGGAAGAAAACTATTTAGCTGCTGTATTTTAGAGTCTCTGATACAGCAACTTAGCCTGTACCTAAGAAATACAATGCTACTTAATTCAATAAAAATAAAATAATTAAAAAGTGCACGTAGCATCATTCTTCTTTTGTAATGGAAACAACTATACCAAAAAATTATAAGATTACACTGAAAGAGTTCAGGACATGCCAACTCAAAACATGCCGCTTTGGCATAATGATCATTTGGAGTTAAAGGCACTTGAAAAACAGCAGATGCAAGGAGGACACTGACCTTCCTTTTTCTTTCTAAAAGGAGACAACAAAACTTGCATGTGAATGAAGCCCTCCCTACATCAGGGGGAAGAAGCGTGCACAACACCAGAGCCTGAGAGAGGAGGCTGTGGGAAGCTAAACACACAGACCTTGTAAAAATCACTCTCATATCCTGTAAGTCTCCCCAGATATTTTATTTTTCCACAACTACTACTCTTTGTTCAACCTAGTATTTTAGCACCTCGGCAGAGTTACTTCTTTGGGTCTTCATTTTTCTTGTGAGGGCTCCCATGAACACAGAAAAATATCCATATACTTTACTCCTGTTAATCTGTCCCACAGTAGTCCCAGTCAGAAACCCTAAGGGGGTAAAGGAAAAATTATACCTCCCCTATAATACCCAAATACTAGTAGTAGTTATCATTGGTGGTAGACATGGGATGTATTTTCTTCTTTGTACTCACATATTTTTGAAAATTTCATAATGAACATATATATGTAATAAAGAATTACTAAATGTATCTTACAGTGTTTTGAAGAGCCTAACTAATGTATATTTCTTAAGCAGCAGGTTTCAAACAATAGAGAACATCAGATCTTACAAGGTACTTATTAAAAAACAGATCCCAGGGCCATACCCTCAGGAATTCTGATTCCTAACAAGTCTTGGATAGACCCAAGTTATCTTAGAGTGCCCTAAATAATTCTGAGGGCTTCCAGGGTGGCTCAGATGGTAAAGAATCTGCCTGCAATGCAGGAGACCTGGGTTCAATCCCTGGGTCAGAAAGATCCCTTGGAGAAGGGAAAGGCTACCCACTCAAGTATTCTGGCCTGGATAATGCCATGGACAGAGGAGCCTGGTGGGCTACAGCCCACTGGGTCGCGAAGAGTCGGACATGACTTAGCAACTACTACACACACTTCTGAATAGCACTGAAAAGATATGTTAGGACCTGCCTTTTTCAAACAGGAGCAAGGACCTGGGCTCTGGGCACAGCCACCAAGGCGATTAGAGATTCTGGAAGAAATCTGCAACACGTGAGGCTTATACTAGAGGATAAGATTTTAAGCTAAATACTAAAATCCAGTAAAGAACTACATTTAGAATTATTGAGCAGCGAATGCTAATTACTTAAACAAAAGATTCATTTCAAAAGGTACTATGAATACAATGGCCTTTAAGGGCCAAAAAAAGCAACTATCTTCTTGACAAAGGGAACGCAAGGAGCAGAAGAGCAAAAGGGTAGGGCCACCTTCTGCAGGGAATCTGGACTTCAGAAAGACTCTTGGGGCACATTCCAATGCACTTAGGACCTAAAACCACATGGTCACCCCCGGGTGACCTGAGAGTGCTGCTCGTATCCACAGCCAGCAGCTTCTGACTCCCACCAGCTATTTGAGAAAAGGGCTAGACAAGAGCAGGAGCCTGGCTTATAGCCCATCCAAGAGCTCCAGGCAAACCCAGAGGACAGGGAGGCGTGCAGCAGGAAAGGCCGAAGGAATGCCAACCTGGGGGGCAAACGGGGGAATCTGACAGCCCTGGCCGCCACACTCCCAGGGGCTCTGAGAAGCCAGGGCTGGGGGTCCCTGTGCTGTGCTAAGAAACAAGGGTGCAATGCCTGGACGCTCAGCATATGCTCTGAGCTCAGCTCAGTCATCCTCTGCACGAGGAGCACTGGCCTCTGAGATGACAGACGCTGGGCCTTCCTGAAAAATGTCCATTAGGGGTGAGGGTAAAAATGCTCATGCAGACCAGCAGACGTTGATGGCAGGGCATACAAAGAAAACCACTGGCTAAACAGAGATGTGGTTGAGGAGAAAAGCAGGGGCCTGAATGGATACTTAGCAGTGAACATCTGAGGACTTTTGAAGGTTTTAGGACATTACTTCAGAGGTAAGTGTGTGCTCTTCTGCCTGTCCCGAGCTCCCTGCCTTACAGATGCCTCTTCTAAGCCAGACTCTGACACTGAGTCACTGATGCTTAGCACTGGGCCTCATAGTCACCATGGCAATAAAAGCCTCACGCCCCATCCTGCCTGGTTCGTAGGGACAAGCCTAGGGGGAGGTGACCCACGGCACTCCCAACAGCCAGGGTTCCCGGGACATGAACGTGCCAGTAATGTCCTGAAGCAATGGGTCCCAAATCCTGTTGAATAGTAGAATCTAATGGGCAGAATTTTTAAACAATATTTAAATTCTCACCACTCGGCACCAAAAGCAGTCCATCCTAAAGGAAATCAACCCTGAATATTCAATGGAATGACTGATGCTCAAGCTGAAACTCCAATACTTTGACCACCTCATGCGAAAAGACCCTGATGCTGGGAAAGATTGAAGGCAGGAGAAGGGGACGACAGAGGACGAGATGGTTGGATGGCATGACCAACTCAATGGACGTGGGTCTGAGCAGGCTCCAGGAGTGGGTGTTAACAGGGGCCTCTGGGGGGAGAGAGATGTTTATTGTCTTGACTGTGGTGATACATTTGCAGGTGTATATGGCAAAACAGACTACACTGTACACTTTAAATACTGTATGTCACTTATACCTCGATAAAGTTGTTTTTAAAAAACAAAAGTTTAGGCTCTCCAGTCCGAATGAATTGGAATCTCTAGGGATGGAACACAGGAGTCTGTGTTTTAAAACACTGTTGTTGTTATTCAGTCATTAAGTCAGGTCCAACTCTGCAACCGCATGGAAAGCAGCATGTCAGGGTTCCCTGTCCTTCACTATCTCCTGGACTTTGTTCAAGCTCAAGTCCACTCAATTGGTGATGCCATCCCACCATTTTATCCTCTGTTGGCCACTTCTCCTCCTGCCCTCAATCTTTCCCAGCATCAGGGTCTTTTTCAATGAACTGGCTCTTCACATCGGATGGCCCAAGTATTGGAGTTTCAGCATTAGTCCTTCCAATGAATATTCAGGGTTGATTTTCTTTATGATTGACTGGCTTGATCTTCTTGCTGGGACTCATAGAGTCTTCTCCAGCACCACAGTTCAAAGCATCAATTCTTCGGCAGTCAGCCTTCTTTATGGTCCAATTCTCACATCTGTACATGATTACTGGAAAAATCATAGCTTCGACTAGATGGACCATTGTTAGCAAAGTGATGTCTCTGCTTTTTAACATGCTGTCTAGGTTAGTCATAGCTTTTTTTCTAAGGAGCAAGCATCTCTTAATTTCGCAGCTGTAGTCACCATCCACAGTGATTCTGGAGCCCAAGAAAATAAAATCTGCCACTGCTTCCACTTTTTCCCTATCTTTTGCCATGAAGTGATGGGACTGGATGCCAGGATCTTAATTTTTTGAAAGCTGAGTTTTAAGCCAGCTTTTTCACTCTCTACTTTCACCTTCATCAAGTGGCTCTTTAGTTCCTCTTCACTTTCTGCCATTAGAGTGGTATCATCTGCATATCTGAGGTTGTTGATATTTCTCCCAGCAATCTTGATTTCAGCTTGTGATTCATCCAATCTGGCATTTCGCATGATGTACTCTGCATATAAGTTAAATAAGCAGGGTGACAATATACAGCCTCATCGTACTCCTTTTCCAATTTGGAACTAGTCTGTTGTTCCATGTCCGATTCTAACTGTTGCTTCGATTCTAACTGTTGCCTCTTGACCTGCGTACAGGTTTCTCAGGAGGCAGTTAAGGTGGTCTGGTTTCACCATCTCTTGACAGGTTTCTCAGGAGGCAGTTAAGGATGGTCTGGTATCCCATCTCTTGACAGGTTTCTCAGGAGGCAGTTAAGGTGGTCTGGTATCCCATCTCTTGAAGAATTTTCCACAGTTTGCTGTGATTCACACAGTCACACAGTGCACAGTCACTTTAGTGCAGTCAATGAAGTAGAAGTAGATGTTTTTCTGAACTCCCTTCCTTTTTCTATGATCCAGGGGATGCTAGCAATTTGATCTCTGGTTCTTCTGCCTTTTCTAAATCCAGCTTGTACATCTGGAAGTTCTTGGTTCATGTACTAATGAAGCCTAGCTTGAAGAATTTTGAGCATTACCTTGCTAGGATGTGAAATGAGTGCAGGCTCAAAAGCCTGGACTGTAGTTAATCCAACGTGCAAGTGTGGTCAGTCGTGTCCGACTCTTTGCAACGCCATGCACTGTGGCCTGCCAGGCTCCTCTCTCCATGGGATTCTCTGGGCAAGAATACTGCAGTGGGTTGCCCATTCCCTTCTCCAGGGGATCTTCCCAACCCAGGGATCGAACCTGCATCTCCCACATTGCCAGGTGGATTCTTTACCACTGAGTAGCGCTACAACAAACCTACTCCCCCTTTCTTTTTAAAAACAGTATTTTATTAAAAAGTGTATTTTTAAAGGCAACTCACATGATTCTGATGCAGGCAGTGACTGCCAGATGTTTGGAAACTGCTATCCAAGACACCCCCTGCATCTTGGTTTGGTATTTAAATGGTGAGTTATTTCATATTTAAAAAGAATCTGGGGGGAAAATTGTACAATTGTACAAGGGGGAAAAAACACGCCCCAAGGTAGAAATAAGTCCTTGACATATTGTCAGGTGGGAAAAAAAATTAAGCTATAAGAGTAAGAAGAAAATAAATCAATCTATTTCTATAATTATGATCTCTATCTATATCTTTAACTACTACTTTTTGAAATGACATGCAGCCAGAAACAGTACAATGCAGAGACATTTCATATCCCTGGGTACACATTTTCTCCATGGGGGATTACAGAATGATATAAGAGAAACCTTATTATTATAGCCATATGTAATTTATACATTTTCTAGAATAAACATTGGAGAAGGCGATGGCACCCCACTCCAGTACTCTTGCCTGGAAAATCCCATGGACGGAGGAGCCTGGTAGGCTGCAGTCCATGGGGTCTCGAAGAGTCGGACACAACTGAGTGACTTCACTTTCACTTTTCACTTTCATGCATTGGAGAAGGAAATGGCAACCCACTCCAGTGTTCTTGCCTGGAGAATCCCAGGGACGGGGGAGCCTGGTGGGCTGCCGTCTATAGGGTTGCATAGAGTCGGACACTACTGAAGCGACTTAGCAGCAGTAGCAGCAGGAGAATAAACATGCATATTTTTGTGATATGTGATCATTCAATCAAAAGTCTATATTAAAACTCAGTGACTCTCATTTATATCCATGATTGATTTAGCTGCTCATCCACTGATGTTTCAGGTAAACTGTGTTCATGGGTTAATGCTGAAATGCTCCGTGTGCTTAGCTGCACAGTCATGTCCGACTCTTTGTGACCCTGTGGACTGTAGCCCACCAGGCTTGTCTGTCCATGGGGATCCTCCAGGCAAGAATACTGAAGTGGGTTGCCATGCCCTTCTCCGGGGGATCTTTCCAACTCAGGGATCGAACCTGTGTCTCCTGCAACAGCAGGCGGATTCTTTACCACTGAGCCACCAGGGGAGCCCTCAATAGCTGTTTGGTGAATCTGCATGTAATGCAGTCTCCCCAAGGAAGGATAACACAGACAACGCTGACACAGTGACAAGAGCCTAGGGCACTGGAAGGAAGGCAGCCCAGATGTGTGAGCAGACTTTCTGTTTCTTAGACTGCACAGAACTTTCCAATGCTGATTTTCTACAACCTCCCACCACGCTCCTGAAAGGCCTACCTGGAGCCAGTGTATCATGTTTTGCACAGAAGTTCCGGCAGGATTGTGTGTTGCATACACAGCCACTCTAGACTGCAAAATAAATATGTGGAAATAAAGAATGAAAATAGCATGAAGGAGGCATTGATATTAAACACAGTTCATACTGGGAAGCATTAAAAACTACAGAGCCATAACCTCAAATACATGAGATTGAGAACCAGAAAAAATTCTTTGACCACAAGTATTAATACATCCTATAAAAATATGCATAATCACACACACACAAAGGAAATACATAAAAAAATTAAAAATAAATAAATTAATTAAAAAAAAGGAAATACAGCAACATTGCAACTGTGGTGCTTACCAGCTGAGATTACTGGTCATTTCTATTTTCTTCTGCATGTTTTTCTGAATTTCCAAAGTTTTCTATGACAATCACACCCTGCTTTTTATTCATCAGAAAAATCAACATCCCTTAAAAATGTCCTTGAGTCTTCCACTTCAGAATTTTAAAACTTATTTTCAAACTATAACTCAATAAATTACAAATGTAACTTGTAATTATAATATATCAGCACATTGCTGGCCAAAGGTTTACATTTTATAAAATAAATAAGTAGATGTATATAAATGGGTGTTTGTGTATCAGTGGACATTCCAAAAGTTAAACACAGCTAAATGTGTCTATTATTTTAAAGAAAAAATTCCTTAAAAAATATAAATATCAGAATTTAGATGATGAGCAATCTCCTCATTGCATAGTTTTCACACAGGTGCAAGGCAGGAACCCGACAAGCACTGGCCAGAGGCTGGCCGCAGATGGTGCTTCAGGCACCTGCCAAGGTGGCTTCTCGTGCCTCTGCAATGAGATTCTTGAGCTCTACTGAGGTCACTCCTGCCTCTCCCACATCCTCCAACACAAAGACACATATTCACAGATAAAATAAAATCTCTGAAAGTTTAAAGCAAGTGTTATTGTAAACATACATACCATATTCAAATTTCTCTCATTAAATCCACACAGAACAAAAAAGACATTTCCGCAAAGCTCCTTCAGAATGACGTGAGTGCACATATGGGTACTCAGCCACTTCAAAAACGTATTCTGTGGAAAAAATTCTTTGATCCCAAATAAATCCTATAAAATAAAAAGACTGTCTCAGCATTTCATTATGATGTAGCGGCCTCCATGTCCCGCCTCACAAGCAGATACATGCCACCTATCTCCACAGAGGGACTCAGACGAGAAAGGGCAACCAGTCATGCAAACCAGGATTCCTGGGTGATGTGCTTACTAAGGCAACAGCAGATGTGACACGTGTGAAAGTCTCAAATGCAAACATGAAGGCAGCGAATCAAATAGGTCCACAGAAGGCTTTTACAGAGGGAAAGGGCCTGAATGATCCCTCATCCCAGGGCCATCCCCAGAAGGTTTCATCTGACGTTGATAGATGGCTAGTGACTTCTGAGAAACAGATGAAACTGTAATTGGTCAGCAATGTGTTTCCTTAGAACACATATGTCTAATCCAATTCCTACTGGCCAGTGCGCCAAATCCTGCCCACTCCTTTTGGGGGCTTTTTAATATTTGATATAAAATTTACCATTTGAACCATTTTTCAGTGTTCAGTTCCGCATCAGTACATTCACAGTGTTGTGTGACCATCACCACTATCAGTCTTCAGAATTCTTTTAGCGTCTCGGACTGAAACTCTGTACCCATTAAGCAATAAAGCCCCATGCCTCCTCTGTCAGCATGCCGTTTTTATAAAGCTTTATGAGAACACAGCTGAGCTTATCTCTTTACACACTGTCTCACATGATAATGGCAGAGTTCGGTGGTTGCAATGGCAATGATGTGACCCATAAAGCCAAAAATATTTACAGAAAATGTTTGCTGACTCCTCGTGTACAGCAGGCTTGATCAATGGCCCCTGGACCTGTGCTCAAGTATTTCTGGGGTAATCACCATGCCTTCCAGGCAGATCTTCACAGATGTACATACCATGAAACAGGAAAAAGATCTTCCTTATAGTGAACTCAAATTATCTCCTTATAATTTACACTTTTGCTAATGCCTATCCAGAAGGATAAGCAGAATGAAAAATTCAAATGCTTATAAAGGCAGTTTTATGGGTTGAATTGTGTCCCTTCCCCAAAAGACATTCCTTTTATCTCACTATGTGACATATTTGGAAATAGGGTCTTTATCAAGGTACTCGAGTTACACAGTTGAATACGTTAAAAAAATATGTTTCTCTCTGGACCTATACAGGTATGTAAATTCACCCACAAGGTCCATAGGAAAAGACCCCAAACTGAGCACCATGAGGAAAGTACTAGGAGAAGCCTTGGTAGTTGAAGGTACTTTGCAATCTCTAATTGTTTATAATGAAAACTGAAGCTTCTATTATCCAAGGTACTTAAAATAAATCTGGTTAGAGGGACCCATGTCTTATCTGCCTGTCTGACCACTGGTACAGAGAATCTGGGTTCTGAGGTCAGAGAAGGGTCTGTATGTCCTGTGAACATACTTCTTAAATGGCCAAGAGATATGTATACATTAAGGGTATATTCCTGTATGGGGTTTCAAATGTGTGTGTATAAATGTATCATGTCCAGAATATAGATAGTGCATCTGGCCTCAGCTGGTTCTCAACTTCTCATAAAAATTACTGCCTCCCTGAGTACAGCTTGGGGGCTTCACGCATTGATCTCTGATGACGTTATCAGCCCGCGCATAGGGGTCATATAATAAAATATAATAGGAACTGTATCTTTAGATCACCATCAGTGTGGCCAACGTCAGGCACGTGGACGCTCCCATCTCCCACTTCCTGCCTATTCCTCTACGCTCAGGCCCATCCTATGGAATAGAGGGCAACTTCAAGGAGGTTTAAGCTGCCTTTCTCCTGGTCTTCCTCATGCTCTCTTTCTTGGCAGGTAGGGCGCTGCACTGATATGTTAACCATGAGAACAGGAGGCTCCAGTGTAGAGTTAAGGATACCTTCCCTGACTCCCTAGGATCTGGAAGTAGGGGTGAAGCAGGGAAGAAAAATCATGGAAAGAAGGAAACCCGCTACTCCATTGGTGGGGGAGGAAGACACATTCTTCCACTAAAGGCCAGTTCTTCAGCACCAAAGGAAATCTGTGAAGGAAGGGAGTGGGGGTGGGGTGGGTCCAAATACCTTGAGAAAAAGTTCTGGAATTTGTGCTAATTTAACTACAGGACCAGTCATGAACTCGGTTGAAGCCACAGGAGCCAGGGCAAAAAACATTTTAATCTTTTTGGCCAGCTCGGGGATCCGTGAAAACGTTATAAAACCTGTGAGAACAAAAGGAAAAGAACAGAATTCCATCTTCCAGGACTCCCCTCTGCAAAGGCAAGGCTGGGTGTGCATGCTGCCCTCTAGTGGCACCTTGAGAACCATGCAAATAATAGTGAAGGCGTTCAGGTTGTTGTGCCTGACTCTTTGCAACCCCATGGACTATACATACAGTCCATGGAATTCTCCGGGCCAGAATACTGGAGTGGATAGCCGATCCCTTCTCTGAGGATCTTCCCAACTCAGGGACCAAACCCAGGTCTCCCACACTGGGCTTCCCTGGTAGCTCAGCTGGTAAAGAATCCACCTGAAATGCAGGAGACCCCGGTTCAATTCCTGGGTCGGGAAGATCTGCTGGAGAAGGGATAGGCTGCCCACTCCAGTATTCTTGGGCTTCCCTGGTGGCTCAGCTGGTAAAGAATCTGCCTGCAATGTGGGACACCTGGATTTGATCCCTGGGAACAGCTAGCTACCCAGGGATCAGCTAGCTACCCAGGGCTCAGCTGGTAAAGAATCTGCCTGCAATGTGGGACACCTGGATTTGATCCCTGGGAACAGCTAGCTATCCCAGGGAACAGCTAGCTACCCACTCCAGTATTCTGGCCTGGAGAATTCCTTGGACTGTATGGTCCATGGGGTTGAGAGTTGGACATGACTGAGTGACGTTCACTTTCACTAGATACTGAGTATGGTTCCCTGTGCTATACAGTAGGTCCTTGTTGATTATCTATGCAAGCGATGCCAGGAAGCAAAACTCTAGAAATGAGGGCCTCTGAAAGCCTACGTAGCTTCCCAGGTGGCACAGTGGTAAAGAATCTGCCTGCCAACGCAAGAGACTCCAGAGACACGGGTTTGATCCCTGGGTTGGGAAGATCCCCTGGAGAACGGAATGGCTACCTACCGACTCCAGTATTCTAGCCTGGAAAATTCCATGGTCAGAGGAGCCTGGAGGGCTTACAGTCCACGGGGTTGCTAAGATTTGGACACGACTGAGCACACATGCACACACAGACACCTACGTGTGCACACACTGAGTTTGGTTAAATCAGTAAATCAAGTATTTGTTAAGTGCTTGTTTCGATTTTCAACCTAGATATACACTGGAAGAAATCCAAGTTGCTAGAACCAGGAGATGTTTCCCATTCCTTTATGATGTAAGCCAGACTGAAGACTGTATTCGTAATAGCTCCACCCCTGGTCCCCATCCCTTCACGCTAAGAATGATGTACAAAGGTACTCAAAGCGATCACGATGGACTCAAAAGGAACTCACACATTTAGGGTTCTCTAGCTCTAAAATGGAGAAGGCAATGGCACCCCACTCCAGTGTTCTTGCCTGGAGAATCCCAGGGACGGGGGAGCCTGGTGGGCTGCCGTCTATGGGGTCGCACAGAGTCAGACACGACTGAAGCGACTTAGCAGCAGCAGCTCTAAAATATCTTTTAGCTTCCTTTTGGGTCACTTCTTGCCTTAAACTTGGCCCCAGAATGTCAACTTTGAAAGCAGTGGAGCAAAGGACACAAATAAACAAGTCAAGGAAGAAGGAATATAGACGAAAAAGCGGTTAAGTCCATTAATAAGAAGAGCAGTTATGTCCATGTCACTTTTTGCTTGAAGGCTCTCAAGCTGGCTAAGAGCGGAGGGGTGGTAATGAGAGCACGGCTGCTTGACCACATATCTGGAGACACTTTAAAGTATTTTTACCTTTCATATCATAGTTTTCTTCTAGAGAAGTATTCTAAGGAGATTGTGTAATAGGAACACAAAGATATTAGTCATAACTTACCCTTAAAGAGGGAATTAAACCAATTATGACACAGGTCTCTAGTCCGTATTCAGGGGAACTCGTTTGCTCAAATTATGGGCAATTCTTTTTTTTCTTGAAACTTTGCTAAATTTTGTTTCTGTTACAATGAACACATATTACTTTTATCATCAGCATAAATTAAAAATGCATGTGACTTTTAAAAACTGTAAATAAAGCATATTATGGCATCCTTATAATTAGTTTAGTCTACTTTACTTTTAAAAATCAGCATATTTCCTTGTTTTCTTTATAAAAGCTCCTACATTTATACAACTCCTTGTTGTCTGTCTGCCCTCTCACATCCCCATAGTATTTAACTAGGAAGATATGTAATATGCGTGTGTGTGCGTGCTCAGTCATGTCCTACTCAGTGGCCCCCTGGACTGTGGCGTGCCAGGCTCCTCTGTCATGGAATTTTCCAGGCAAGAATACTGGAGCGGGTTGCCATTTCCTGCTCCAGGGGATCTTCCTGACTTGAACCCACATCTCTTGTATCTCCTGTTTCTCCTGCATTGGCAGGTGGATTCTTTACCACTAGTGCTACCTGGGAAGCCCCGTAATAGGCTGTGGCTTACATTAATTCCTTCAATCAAGGGAGCCATATACAGCATGTTTACCTATTTACGTTTAAGTCTGAATTTCCAGAGAAGACTCGGTTTTACAAAAATTCTTTGCCCTTTTCACTATTTCTGCTTGGCATTAAAAAACAAACATAAAACTCCATCTGAACTAACCATTTTTTAATATTTCACTTTTAAGGGCAAACACTGTAACGACATTTTATCCACCTTCCGTTTTTACTATATACATACCTATTGTGGTGCCTTGAGAATGACCCACATAATACAGTTGTTCTTGGCCAGTTTTATTCAGAATGAAGTTAATTGAAGCTGGTAGGTCATAATTTGCCATCTCATCAAAACTGTAATCCAAATAAAAGGAAATCTTTCATGGAGACATGGTACACAAATACAACAGAATACAAATAACAAGTGTGTGGGTCTGATGAGTCATTACAAGCTGAACACAGCTGGGTACACCAGCCCTGAGTGCAGAAAACTGAACTTCACCGGATTGCAGAAGCCTCTCTGGGCTTCTTGATACCCATGCCTCCTGAAAATAACTGCTTTCCTCACTTTTCAGAGTGTGATCCATTTTTGAAATTTTCTATGATGGCAGACTTCATCTCTGCCATCGCATATAGCTGTCGGTTGGTGACTGTGTCAATACATCACACTTTATTTGTCCATTCACTGCTGATGCGCATTTGGGAGTTTGCAACTTTTTGCTATTACAAATAATGTAACAACAAATATATTCCTGGACAGGCCTTTGGTAAAAAGCTCTCATTCTTCTGTTTTACGGCCTTGGGTAGGTTCTGGTATTACAAATGGGAAGCAAGCCCGAAGGAGTCCCTGGTGCTGACTTTCTCCAACGCCTGGTTTGGGGACACAGCCCTGAGCCCGTGTGCACGCGTGCTGTTACCACCACTCCCAACGTGTCAGGCTCTCTGCCAGTCTCTTTCCAGCTTGCATCTTCTCTGTTAAGCCCCCAGTGACCTTACAAGATAGGTATTTATTATCCCCATTTTACAGACACAGAGCATGCCGCATGCATGCCTAATGTCATGCAGTGATTAACTGGTCCAGCTGGAATTAAAGAGAGAAGAGAACTTCTGGAAATAAGAAAAGTGAACACTTGGAGGACACGTTTATGAAGGAAAGGAGAAGGTTATGGGACACAATTTACTCAGCAGAACCCACACCACCAGGAATGCCAAAATAACTAAAAACTCCTTACTGAATCTAATCCTTCAATGTAACCATTTATTTATAATTTACCTTACTGCTATTTATTAAATTCCTCATATTTGGAGTACACGTTTATGAAGGAAGGGAGAAGGTTAAGGGTAGAACCTTCCATAAACCATCGGTTTCCTGTCATACGGTCTTGAATTCCCCATCTATTAGCCTCCCCAGTGTTTACACTGAGGGTACCAAGGAAATAGACCCCTGCCATAATCGACTCAAAAGATACCTGAAGGCCCAGAATTCATCCTGAGAAACTGAAAGAGTCTTGTGTTTCCGAGACCAGGTGTTTCCCCTGCTGTTCCCCATCCACACGTCAAAACCAGCATCTGCCAGGATGAAGCCCAGGCTGCTGTTGGGCAGGTTTGTGACCCAGTCGCTCGAGTCTGCCAGCAAGCCATGCTGCAGGAACACCACTGGTTTGGGACCTGGAAGGCAATCATGTGAAGAGTTAGCAGCACAAAGCTTCAAAACTGACATGATATCAGGCTAACCAGATAAGTCGCAAAAGATCACAAAGCAAATAATGAAACAGAAACAAAAGACCGAGGTGGTGTTACCATTCAGGGGTAACTGTACTGTACATAATGTGTGAAGAGAGCGTGGGAGCTGTTTTTCTTGGGCACATGAAGACACTTCTCACCCATCAAAGGTGTTTTGGTACTGGGCCGTGGGAAAGGGAAAGTGAAAGTTGCTCATCTGTGTCCGACTCTTTGCGACCCCTTGGACTATACAGTCCATAGAATTCTCCAGGCCAGACTACTAGAGTGGGTAGCCTTTTCCTTCTCCAAGGGATCTTCCCAACCCAGGGATCGAACCCAGGTCTCCCACATTGCAGGCAGATTCTTTACCAGCTGAGCCACAAGGGAAGCCCACGAACGGTTAGCCTATTCCTTCTCCAGTGGATCTTCCTCACCCAGGATTTGAACCGGGGCATCCTGCATTGCAGGTGGATTCTTTACCAACTGAGCTATCACGAAGGTCATGGGAAAGATGATTGGACATTAAAAGACCAGGAAGTCAGGCTGACCAAGGAAAGACCTTAGGGACCAGTGGGGCAGGACTGCCTTGTTCCAAGAAGCTCTGGTGCTGGTCCTCACTAACAGAAGGAGCGTCTGTGCTCCGTGGTGTCTGCTGGGGAGGGTTAAGGGAAGGCAGGAGGTTAGCACACAGGGAGCGAAACTCCTAGCTGCTGGTTCCAACCTGTGCCTCTTCAGATCCTTAATGGAAAACCTGAGGCTGCGTAGTAGCAAACTTCGCAGGGCAGAGTCTTGAGAAAAGAGGATGGGCTCCAGTGGGTGTGGGAGAACCGAGGAGGGGACAGCAGCATAAAGGGTGGGGCAGCTAGGACTGAGCGGGACGGGGAGGCAGGCGCCAGTTTGTGGGGACCAGGAGTCAGCTCCCTACCTTTTCTTGAGGGAATATTTCAAATGCCTCTGAAATCTCTCTATACTTCCCTCCCTATCCCCCCAGAAGGTTCAAAGGATTTTTGAAACGTCGAGTTGGCAACTTGAAGATATACCAGGAAACTCTTTAAACGCCACCAGTAAATAAGTTCTGGATTCCCACAAGCAATTAGGAACCACAGATGCTTTTGCAAGAGGTGACCGTGAAGCCCAGAAAAGTGCAGGCTGCCAACTCAGGCATGTGCCCACCATACACGGTGAGCCGAGGGGCCAATTATGGCAGCTAAGGGGCTTTCAACAACATCTGCAAATACTTCTACTGAACCCCGAAGCTGCCATTACCCCTGTATGAGGCTTACAACGTTCCCAGACCCCTTGCTCTGTAATGTATGGAAGGGTTTCCCAAAACTTGTATTTACCCCACATTTTGAATTTCCATGGACTTGGCCTTGCCTAAAACAACCTCTATTGCAATCCATGGTTAAAAGGAGTCTGTGTGTAACAGAAAAAGAAAGAAAGAAAATTGTTTCAAAATGAAACAACCCAGGTACCTGGATTGCAGTTCAGTTCAGTTTAGTCGCTGTCATGTCTGACTCTTTGTGACCCCATGAATCGCAGCACGCCAGGCCTCCCTGTCCATCACCATCTCCTGGAGTTCACCCAAACTCATGTCCATCGAGTCGGTGATGCCATCTAGCCATCTCATCCTCTGTCGTCCCCTTCTGCTCCTGCCCCCAATCCCTCCCAGCATCAGAGTCTTTTCCAATGAGTCAACAGGTGGCCAAAGTATTGGACTTTCAGCCTCAGCATCAGTCCTTCCAATGAACACCCAGGACTGGTCTCCTTTAGGATGGACTGACTGGTTGGATCTCCTTGCAGTCCAAGGGACTCTCAAGAGTCTTCTCCAACACCACAGTTCAAAAGCATCAATTCTTCGGCACTCAGCTTTCTTCACAGTCCAACTCTCACATCCATACATGACCACTGGAAAAACCATAGCCTTGATTATATGGACCTTTATTGGCAAAGTAATATCTCTGCTTTTTAATATGCTGTCTAGGTTGGTCATAACTTTCCTTCCAAGGAGTAAGCATCTTTTAATTTCATGGCTGCAATCACCATCTGCAGTGATTTTGGAGCCTGACACTGTTTCCACTGTTTCCCCATCTATTTTCCATGAAGTGATCAGACCAGATGCCATGATCTTTGGTTTCTGAATACTGAGCTTTAAGCCAACTTTTTCACTCTCCTCTTTCACTTTCATCAGGAGGCTTTTTAGTTCCTTTTAACTTTCTGCCATAAGGATGGTGTCATCTGCATACTGAGGTTATTGATATATCTCCCAGCAATCTTGATTTCAGCTTGTGTTTCTTCCAGCCCAGCGTTTCTCACGATGTACTTTGCTGCTGCTACTAAGTCGCTTCAGTCGTGTCCGACTCTGTGCGACCCCATAGACGGCAGCCCACCAGGCTCCCCTGTCCCTGGGATTCTCCAGGCAAGAACACTGGAGTGGGTTGCCATTTCCTTCTCCAATGCAGGAAAGTGAAAAGTGAAAGTGAAGTCGCTCAGTCGTGTCCGACTGCTAGCGACCCCATGGACTGCAGCCCACCAGGCTCCTCCGTCCATGGGATTTTCCAGGCAAGAGTACTGGAGTGGGGTGCCATTGCCTTCTTCAGATGTACTCTGCATATAAGTTAAATAAGCAGGGTGACAATATACAGCCTTGACATACTCCTTTTCCTATTTGGAACCAGTCTGTTGTTCCATGTCCAGTTCTAACTGTTGCTTCCTGACCTGCATATAGGTTTCTCAAGAGGCAGGTCAGGTTGTCTGGTATTCCCATCTCTTTCAGAATTTTCCACAGTTTATTGTGATCCACACAGTCAAAGGCTTTGCCATAGTCAATAAAGCAGAAATAGATGTTTTTCTGGAACTCTCTTGCTTTTTCCATGATCCAGCACATGTTGGCAATTTGCTCTCTGCCTTTTCTAAAACCAGCTTGAACATCTGGAAGTTCACAGTTCACGTATTGCTGAAGCCTGGCCTGGAGAATTTTGAGCATTACTTTCCTCGCGTGTGAGATGAGTGCAATTGTGCGGTAGTTTGAGCATTCTTTGGCATTTCCTTTCTTTGGGATTGGAATGAAAACTGACCTTTTCCAGTCCTGTGGCCACTGCTGAGTTTTCCAAATGTGCTGGCATATTGAATGCAGCACTTTCACAGCATCATCTTTCAGGATTTGAAAGAGCTCCACTGAAATTCCATCACCTCCACTAGCTTTGTTCATAATGATGCTTCCTAAGGCTCACTTGACTTCACATTCCAGGATGTCTGGCTCTAGGTGAGTGATCACACCATCGTGATTATCTGGGTCATGAAGATCTTTTTTGTACAATTCTGTGTATTCTTGCCAACTCTTCTTAATATCTTATGCTTCTGTTAGGTGCATACCATTTCTGTCCTTTATCGAGCCCATCTTTGCATGAAATGTTCCCTTGGTATCTCTAATTTTCTTGAAGAGATCTCTAGTCTTTCCCATTCTGTTGTTTTCCTCTATTTCTTTGCATTGATCGCTGAGGAAGCCTTTCTTATCTCTCCTTGCTATTCTTTGGAACTCTGCATTCAAATGGGAATATCTTGTTTTAAGCAGGGGAGGATGTGGTAGAGAAAACTCAGAGACTTGTTAAGATACCTGTCACAGGGGATGGGAGTGGATCAAAGTCAGGTTTTTTTCTAATTCTCTTTTTGTTTTTTAGGGTTCCCCCATCCCTCCCTTCAAGCTGGATCCAAAAGCCTAATGAACCACAGATACAAAGGTGAAACCAGACAGGAAGAAAGGAGTGAATCTGATCTTTCAAAGTCAGGTGTTTTCAAATCTGGAGGATCTGGGCCAAGAACTGCAAAGGGGAGGGCAGACCCCACAGCTTTCTCCTGGGAAATGCCAACAGGGGAGGAAAGGGGCTGGCATGGAGAAGCACATGGTTGAGAAACGGCTCCGCCTGACAGCAACCTCAAGCCTCTCAGCTATGTCCTTTTCAATCATTTGAGGAATGTTCACTGAGAGTTTCACTGGATAATAAGCAAAACACTGGAAGTAAAAAAAAAAAAAAACAAAACAACAACAAAACATCAAGTGATTCAAAACACACATTACATTTTCTGTCCTGGTACGTACTCTGTGGCAGTCACTGAGCTAGCTTCAGGGATAAGAAAGTGGGTAAGCAGTGCTCCCTTCTTCATGGAGCTTCATTCTAGTCAAGGAGACAAACACGATTACCCTCCAGCCCAGTGTGGAAGGGGCTAGACTACCACACAGTAAAACTCAGAGGAAAGATAAATTTCACTCCGCCAGGAGATGAAGAGTTGAGACAAATCTCAAGTGACAGACAGACTCCCCACAAAGGGCTCAGCCGCGTGGATCTGCAGAGACCTGACATTGTATCCGGGGCCTCAGCCAGACGGGACCCCAGAGGGCACTGTAAAAGCGCTGAATCACAGGGGTTTGGGGAACCACTGGCAGGGCGTGGTGCCTTATCTGATCTGGGCACAGAGGCGATATGAAGGACTTCCTTCAGGGGCGCATATCCTTGCACGTGGGGCCAGCTCCCCTTCCTCCCAGAACGAAAGGGGCCTCCGAGGAAGAAGCCACAGAGAATATACCCCACTGGGCTTCCCATGCCTGTGACTCCAGGAGACATGGTGGGCCACCAACAAAGAGAAAATACTAACAAACCCAGGCCTGGGGTGGAAAATACGTGCTGAACTGCCTGTCCCTTCCCTTTGACATTTAGCGAATGCAAAACGGCAGCAGAACAGACAAGGGCACTGTGACAGGCCTACCCACCTGTCTGCCAGCTTCTCCTACCTGCTCCTACCTGGCTCCCATGAGATGGGGCAGGCGGAGGAAGGAAGGCACGATGTCATCTCCTCCAACCCGCCACCAGTCAAGGATTTGCTGGAAAAAGAAGTTTCTCTCCAGGAGGGTTAAGCCTACTGTCATTCTCATCTTCCAGTGAATTACTTTAATCAGATTTCTCTTCATCCTGCTGAGAGAAGCTAACTGAAGTAACAGCTAACTATTACTGTGCACCCCTCTGTACACAGGCGATTCTCCCAAGGACCAGCCTATCCACGCATGCCAGCACCTGCAGCCTGGTATGTCTGAGCAACAGACCAACACAGCGGGACAAGGGCTGTCTTTCCTGAAGAGCCCTACTGTGAGTTTGTCCAAACTGGCCGTACGAGGGCTGCAGGCTGAGGAAAAGGCCTCCGGGCACCTTTAGCCCAGAGAGGGTGAGTGACTTTATCGGTTACCTACGTAGTCAGCACAGAGCCAGCAAAGAGATGCAGTCCCGTGATGGCCCTGATAGGGCCAAACGTGGGTGGGAGCCCAGAAGGGATTACTCAGGCTTCAAAAATGAATCTGCTGAGCCCACAGCCTCACAAGACAAAGATGACTGGGTGCCTACGGAAGTTCCTCCCACCTCCCAGGGCACTGGCCTTCTCTACCAGTGCAGTGTGCCTCCACCACCCTGGAAACCGCTGTGAGAACTCAGCTGAGGTCCAATGAAGAACTGAAAGGAGGAGGTGGAGGAGCAGATCACAAAGATCAGGACATTGGCATGAAACAGACTGTGGTTCTTACTGGGTATGAAGCCCTATAGGATTTACTCAATCTCTCTGGAATATAGATGTTCTTATCTAAAGTGGGGGATGACACAGTGGTTGATAAATAATAGTGACTCATAATAATAATACTAATAAATGTACTACTGTAATTAATTATTATTAGAACAGTTCTGTGAAGAAAGACAACATGAACGGGCATTCTTTGGCCACGGTAACGTCATCTCAGTTACAGTAGGAGTGAGAGAGTCATTTCCTAGGCAGGTTGATAGGAAATCTAGGGATCCCCAAGGAGAGAGGGGTCTGGAATTCTCAAGGAGGAAGAAAGGACAAACTTTTCACAGTCTTTGTAGACCAGGACCTGGGGACTGGAGTCGATGAAAATGAGAGGGTAACAGGCAGGAAGGCCAGGGGTCTCCAAATGGAGGAAATAGCCTGCAAGTGTCAGACATTTTTATCTCTCTTAAGCGGCAGGAGGAAACAAACTAGCAATACTTTTTCCTTCTCTATACAAATTTAAAGGGAGGTTTCTCTTAAAATACTGTGTTGCCATAATGACACCCGGTTTCCCCTGAAGTTAGCTATTCTTGAGCCTAGAGATAACCAATGCCTTTTTCTTATGGAAATGTTTGTCTTAAGCTATGCTAATGTACTATGCCTTTACCCCAAACTCTGTCTCCAAGTCGGTTCCGCCTCTTGGCCCAGAACCTACTTGACAAACAGGTATGTTATACTCAGATATTGTTCCCCTAATCTATGTAAATGAAACTATTTGTATGGTGGTCTGCCCTTCTTCAAGATTCAAGTTAATCATTTTATGGCCCAGGATAAACCATTTGGCGCCAAAATTATCCCAAAATGCATCTTATGGGTGAGGGGCCTGGTGCCATTCTGAATTTTAAGACATTCCTTTCTTTCATTAACAGACTGCTAGTGACTATATAACATCCAGCTGAAGACTAGCAGGGGGGTACTCTTTCTGTCCCCTTCTGATGCCTATGTCAGAAGCTTTCTCTATCTCCTTTATACTTTAATAAAACTTTATTACACAAAAGCTCTGAGTGATCAAGCCTCGTCTCTGGCCCCGGATTGAATTCTTCTCCTCCGGGGGCCAAGAATCCCGGTGCAGTCCCGTGATTCAACAACAACCTTTCAGGAGCGCACTAAGTGTTGACTGGGTCAGGCACCATGCTACATGCACCATCTCAGATAAGAAACCATGCATCTTGCTGAGCTGGGGCAGCAGACTACACGGTGGCCATCAAAGATGTTGTGTTGTCTAGTCACTAAGTTGTGTCTGACTCTTTTGAGATCCCATGGACCATAGTTGGCCAGGCTCCTCTGTCCATGGGATTTTCTAGGCAAAAATATTGGAGTGGGTTGCCATTTCCTTCTCCAGGGGATCTTCCCAACCCAGGGATCAAACCCACATCTCCTGAATTGGCAGGTGGATTCTTCACCACTGAGCCACTGGGGAAACCCATTCCCAATTCCTGGAACCTGTGAACATGTTACCTCATGTGGCAAAAGGAACTTTGCAGATGTGATTAAGAATCTTAAGATGGGGTATCATCCTAGGTTATCCAGTAGCCCCAATAAGGGGGGTAGCTTCCAGATGCTGGAAAAGGCAAGAAAAGGGATCTTTCCCAAGTGCCTCCAGGAGGCAGCCCTACCTTGATCTTAGGACTTGCGACCTGCAGAACAGTAAGATAAAAAAATCTGTGCTGTTTTAAGCCACTAAGTTTGTGGTGGTTTGTTACAGCAGCAATAGGAATTTAAGGAAATAGTTGGGTACTAGCTTTTACCCTCATTTTTCAGATAAGAACTCTGAGATACAGTGTAGCTAAGTTATCTGTGCAGAGTTACGCAGCTGGAAATCCCAGATCAGGACTCTCTGCAATCCCATGGACTGTAGCCTGCCAAGCTCCTCTGTCCATGGGGTTTTCCAGGCAAGAATACTGGAGTGGGTTCCCATTCCCTCCTCCAGGGGATCTTCCCAACCCAGAGACTGAACCCAGGTCTCCTACATTACAGGCAGATTCTTTAAAGTCTGAGCCACTAGGGAAGTCACTGCACTCACATTTCACAGTCACCCTGCTAGAAAGGTCATGACCCTCAGCAGGAAGGAACACAACAGTGCTGGGATCACAGAGCAGGGAAGAAAAATACCCCGTCCTCAGGGCGCCTCTCTCCCCAGCAGTAGCCATGGTCACGATGATTGCTAAGCAACAAGAAGGCAGAAACCATTCGTCTCATCCACTGCAGCATCTGTGGCACCTGATGCTGAGTCTGCCATGTGGTGCTCACGGCAGGGAAATTTGATAAATAAATGCAATAGTGAAGGAATGAAGAAAGGAAAGGAAAGAAAAACAAAACAGTGCATACTCAAAGCTACGGATTTTCCAGTAGTCACATATGGATGTGACAGCTGGAACATAAAGAAGGCTGAGCTCTGAAGAAATGATGCTTTTGAATTGTGGTGCTGGAGAAGACTTTGATATTCTTTTGGACTGCAAGGAGATCAAGCTGGTCAATCCTAAATGAAATCAACCCTGAATATTAACTGGAAGGACTATAGCTGGAGCTCCAATACTTTGGCCACCTGAAGTGAAGAGCCAACTCATTGGAAAAGACCCTGATGGTGGGAATGACTGAAGGCAGGAGGAGAAAAGGGTGACAGAGGATGAGATGGTTAGACAGCATCACCAACTCAATGAACATGAATTTGAGCAAACTCCAGAAGATAGTGGAGGACAGGGAAGCCTGGCATGCTACAGTCCATGAGGTGGCAAAGAGTCAGACACAATTTAGCAACAGAGCAACAACAACAAATTCACACACACACACAGATACACCATGTGCACTTTCCAGGGCACAGCCTTCATTAGAGCTTACTATGTACCCACGATGGTGCTAGACCATTTATGTTACTCTTCCCGCGTTATAGATGGGGTCTCTGAGGCATAGAAAAAAAGAAATAATTTGCCCCAGGATGCAGATACAATTAGTATATGGTGGAGCTGGGAACCATGTGATCACGTGACATTAAAGTGCCCATTATCTCCATGCCAAACTGCCCTTCCACTTTCCATGCCCTTCTCTGTTACCACAGCCTGCCTTTAAACAGAGGTGCCGTGCCTCTGAGCTCAGGAGGATCCTACCCCGCTGTGGTCATCATAAAGTGTAGATGCTTCGGTCAACCCAGGCCCCAGGAGGACCAGGACTGCACTAACAGGCAGACTAAAGCCCTGGACCAGAGAGATTATCAAGTAATCAGAAAAGGTCTGGGCCCTCCGACAGCTCACAGTTTAGTGGGGAAGCCAGAGATTACAAGCATCATCACCCACATAAGCTAAGCTAAGCTAAGTCACTTCAGTCGTGTCCGACTCTGTGCGACCCCATAGACGGCAGCCCACCAGGCTCCCCTGTCCCTGGGATTCTCCAGGCAAGAACACTGGAGTGGGTTGCCATTTCCTTCTCCAATGCAGGAAAGTGAAAAGTGAAAGTGAAGTCGCTCAGTCGTGTCTGACTCTTAGTGACCCCATGGACTGCAGCCTACCAGGCTCCTCCGCTCATGGGACTTTCCAGGCAAGAGTACTGGAGTAGGGTGCCACTGCCTTCTCCGCACCCCCATAATACACTATTATTTATTGTCTTAACTGTCTTAACTGCTGTGAGGGAAACACACAGAGAGCTATGAGAATGTGTAGCCAGAGGCCTGACTGGGTGTGAGTGGCTGGGGAATTCCTCCCTGATACAACACTGAGGTTAGACAGGAGGAAGACAGGGAGTCCAGGGGAAGAAGGGGTGCTGAGCCAAGCATCTCCTCTTTCACTCTGACTCTCTGCTCCTGGCCCCAATCTGCAAATACAAAAGAAAACTGCTGTGCAGCTGACACTGCCCCGCGGCACTCAGTTAGGCAGAGGGTCTGAACACAGCCCCACACCCAGTGCGTCATCAAGGTCCCAGGGCATGAGCTCAGAGAGCCAGAGTCAACACGTCCAGGCACTGCCTAATGGCCCTACATCTTCCCAATGCCACCCCGGGGGGAGGAATTGCATCCTAGTTGATCAAGGCCTCTGTTTAGCTTGGCAGGGCACTGCATTTTGGAAATGGTTTCCTTAGGAATCACATATAAGAACAGAAAATTCAGAAATTGGATGGAATCCTAAAACATATAACCAAAATTAATTAAAAAAAAAAAAAAAACACAGGCTGATGGACTTTTCCTGCAAAACCTAACTCACAAGTCAGGTTGTGTATTTTCAATTATAACTCAAAAAGTACAATGGGCAACCCCTGAGGAGTTTTACCAAGGCAAAGTTCAGAAAGCCTGTTTCTTCACTAAGACAATTACACTCCAGAATGCACTTCACTCATCAAGCCAGTAGAACCACCGCTTTTCAGATATGAATTTTCACTGTTGGTACTTTATCTGATGGCTGCTTTAGTTTACAGTTTATTTCGCAGTTAAGCAAGAAGTCTGCCTCACTGATATTGTTGCTATTTTACCTATTTGGGACAAGGCCTTTATTTCTGTGTTGTAGCCAAATAAAATAAATATTTTGACTCCCATAGATCCAACTTGCTCATTACTTATTAAACACATAAGGTCACACACTCCGGCTCAAAGAATACTGAACTGGAATCAGACTGGCTGGGCCACTAGCCTTTGATGTAAAGCAAATTCCTTTCCCTCATTGAACCTAACTGTTCTGCCCAGTAAAATGAGGGTGCACTGCTCTAGAACCCGAGTTCCCAAACCCTAGGATTTTACCTTGGAATCCACTAGGGAGTTATGTTAAAAATGCAAGCTCTCCAAATCCTCGGTTCAGGCAGGACTCTGAGATCCTTCCAGTGCCAGCATCCCATGACTTTCTGAAATAAGGCTCAGGAGATGAAAATATGACCACTTCCCTATAAAGGATGAATTTTTGAATTTCAATTCCCTTACAAAATTAGTGTAAAGGAGGGGGAGCTCAACACTTGAGAGAGAAGGTTGTGTAACACAGAGAAACAGCCCACACATGCTCTACTGGTCACCAAGAGCTTTCTAAATACACATTTCAAGCCACCTTACTCCTTAGAAGGAAAGTTGTGACCAACCTAGACAGCATATTCAAAACCAGAGACATTACTTTGCCATCAAAGGTCCATCTAGTCAAGGCTATGGTTTTTCCAGTGGTCATGTATGGATGTGAGAGTTGGACTGTGAAGAAAGCTGAGTGCCGAAGAATTGATACTTTTGAACCAACCAGTCCATCCTAAAGGAGATCAGTCCTGGGTGTTCATTGGAAGGACTGATCTAAAGCTGAAACTCCAATACTTTGGCCACCTCATGTGAAGAGTTGACTCATTGGAAAAGACTCTGATGCTGGGAGATTTGGGGGCAGGAGCAGAAGGGGACGACAGAGGATGAGATGGCTGGATGGCATCACCGACTGGATGGACGTGAGTCTGAGTAAACTCCGGGAGTTGGTGATGGACAGGGAGGCCTGGCGTGCTGCGATTCATGGGGTCGCAAAGAATCGGACATGACTGAGCGACTGACCTGAACTGAATTAGTAGAGGTCTGACTAGACAGATTGTAAATGATTGTCTAAATCAGGGGATTCTCCACTGGGTGCATAAACTCTCTGCATCTGAATATAAAACCTGTGTGTGCACAAGTGTCTATTCTATTTTACTTGAGAGAGGATCTGCTGCCTTCATCGCCCTCAGAATCCTAGTTCTGATGACTGCCAGGTACACCTCTGAACGAGGCCAGCCATGCAGACAATACGGCCATGCTCCTTGCTGTGAAGAATAGAAAGGTGATAAAGACGCAGCCTCCTCCTTCAAAAAGTGGCTGCGGGAAGGACTGGGGGCGGGATAGAGAGAAGTACACACCTAAGCCAACCCCACCACAGAGTAAGGCAAGGACCTCAAGAGGTGTATCAGCAAGGCCTTTGGGAGTTCAGAGGAAGTGGTCTCCTTCCTGCTCAAGCAACCAGGCAGAGTGGCCAACTAAGCCGGGTGGGATGGCAAGGGTGGGGAAAAAAGCGTTTTTACGGATGTGTAGAAATGAAGATGGTAGGCACAGTGACCACCGTTCCAATGGGTTGAGTCACCAGCTGAGGCCCAGAGAGAAATTAGCAAAAGGGGAATAAATTATTTGGATTTGAGAGTGTGAAAGAGTGACTCTTTAATACTTACAAACTGATACAACTTAAATGATACCATTTGCAATTTGGCTATGGTGCCAATTTAAATCTGTGCCAGTAAGAAATGTTTCTTAGACAATGGGTAAAGATCAATGGTTCTCAAGCACTCCTCATAAACCAGATGAAAGAGACAGTCTATCCCATTCTACAGAAGAAGACACCATAGACATCCTATCCTATGACTGTAATCACTAACTTGGGGATTCACGAAGTTCTCTGCACACACCCAAAGTGAACTTCAAAACTCCACTGCTCTACAAAATGACGGTGAATAGTACAGACATCAGCCAGGACACAACATTAAGGAATGGTGTTATCTTTATTCATTAGATTCATGAAGATTGTTGAATGGCAGTATCATATAATTATACTTGGGCTCTAAGAAACTTAATCCTGCAGAACTACATGAGATGGATGAGAACAAGGAGATTGGCAGAAAGGAAAGCAGTTGACATGGTAGAGGAGTCATGCAGCCAAGGCCTGTGATAAAAATCTTTTGATGATCCCCAAGTGAGGCTCTACATAAAATCGGAGGGGGCCACTGAGACAGGATTGAAAGATGCTCACCACGCAGCTTTAACTAAGGTTCCACAAGGAATGTGGTATCTATAAAGTAATGGAGGTGACATTGGCAAGATGGAGAAGGGACAGGCTACCCACTCCAGTATTCTTGGGCTTCCCTGGGGGCTCAGAGAGTAAACAATTTGCTTGCAATGCTGGAGACCTGGGTTCAATCCCTGAGTTGGGAAAATCCCCTGGAGGAGGACATGGCAACCCACTCCAGAATTCTTGCCTGGAGAATCCCCATGGACAGAGGAGCCTGGCAGGCCACAGTCCATGAGGGTGCAAAGAGTCAGACACAACTGAGGGACTAAGCACAGCACAGCACAACCCTAGTCCCCTCACAGCAACTCCAACTTTGCAACCACCTATAGAAGGGTTGTTAGCATCCCTGAACCCAGGGGTAAGGTTGTTACCCTTAACACAAAAACTGAGAAAGAAATGAACTACACTAAGAAGGGCAGGGGCTTCCCTGGTGGCTCAGTGGTAGAGAATCTGCATGTCAATGCAACAGGTTTAATCTCTGATCGGGGAATATCCCACATTCAGCAGGCAGAGCAACTAAGCCTGTGTGACACCACTACTGAGCCTCTGCTCTAGAGGCCTCGAGCCCCAACTACTGAGCCCAGTTCAGTTCAGTTCAGTGGCTCAGTCGTGTCCAACTCTTTGCGACCCCATGAATTGCAACATGCCAGGCCTCCCCGTCCATCACCAACTCCCGGAGTTCACTCAAACTCACGTCCATCAAGTCGGTGATGCCATCCAGCCATCTCATCCTCTGTCATCCCCTTCTCCTCCTGCCCCCAATCCCTCCCAGCATCAGAGTCTTTTCCAATGAGTCAACTCTTCGCATGAGGTGGCCAAATTTCAGCTTCAGCATCATTCCTTCCAAAGAACACCCAGGGCTGATCTCCTTTAGAATGGACCGGTTGGATCTCCTTGCAGTCCAAGGGACTCTCAGGAGTCTTCTCGAACACCACAGTTCAAAAGCATCAATTCTTTGGCACTTAGCTTTCTTCATAGTCCAACTCTCACATCCATACATGACCATAGGAAAAACCATAGCCACTACTGAGCCCACTCGCCACAAATACTGAAGCCTGCCCCCCTGAGCCTGTGCTCAGAAAAAAAGTGAAACTGAAAGTGAAGGTCACTCAGTCATGTCTGATTCTTTGTGACACCATGAACTATACAAGTTCATGGAATTCTCCAGGCCAGAATACTGGAGTGGGTAGCCTTTCTTTTCTCCAAGGGATCTTCCCCACCCAGGGATCGTACCCACGTCTTCCACATTACAGGCAGATTCTTTACCAGCTGAGGCACAAGGGAAGCCCAAGAATACTTGAGTAGGTAGCCTATCCCTTCTCCAGGGTCTCCTGCATTGCAGGTGGATTCTTTACCAACTGAGCAATGAGGGGAGCCCACAAGCCACTGCAATGAGAAGCCTGAGAACCACAATGAGAGAGTAGCCTCTGCTCATCACAACTAGAGAAAAACCCACACAGCAACATAGAGCCTGGATGGTCAAAAATAAATTTAAAAAAAATTATTTTTTAAAAAAAGAAGAGTAGGAAGAGCAGCTTCACTTCATTCTTGATAAATGAATTATGTTTTAAAGGATCATGTAATGACTTATAAATAGTACAGATATATGGCATTATTCTCTTATGCATTAAGAGCATTAATCTCTTAAAAGATAAGCAGAATGAACAGCCCTATTCTTGTTTTGAAATTATTTCTCTCTCTCAGATTCTGAGTTTATTTCAGATGGCCAGGTAAGCAGTCACAAGAGCATAAGGTAGGGTGGTGGCCTGGCAGACAGGAAAAGGCTAAACGGAAGCCATGTAACATGGGAGCCTAGAGAGGACTTGTCAGCTCCTGGAGGATGGGAGTCAGGAGTGACTGTGCAGTTTCTGGTCGTGGTCATTAGGACAATGAGGGTGTTATTAACAGAAGAGGAAGTCGGGAGACGGAGCGGCATGGATGAGCCAGCTTCCAAGCTGGGTGTGAAGAATTTTATGTATTCTTTCTGTCTATCTGGCTTAAATAAGCCAAACTAGCACCACTGACAACACTGCTCCAGGATGGGAGTGAAGGACAGGGCAGAACCTCAGCGCCATGCTCGGCCGTGGACCAAGGAAACGCAAACCATCAGAGAAGAACCTATGCAGCTCTGAGGACAATCACAAACTCCTTTAGATAACTGACCACCTTCATAGATCGCTTCCAGACTTGTCTCTGAGCTTAGCTCATAGAAGGTGTTACACACACATCACTGATCTACAGGGAGGCCTCTGCAGAGCAGAGGAAAAGGGCGGGGACTTGATGCTATGACCAGACTATGAGTGCCTTCGATCTGTTCCCCATTCTGAAGACCAAAGATAGTCACTGCCCCAATCCACATACCCCTGCCAAAAAAAAAAAGAAGAAATCTAACCCATATAACTAGGGAGCAATAAAGACTAATGGGGAACTTTGAGATCATCTCAGGCAATCGACTATTTTTAAAAATGAAGAACCCAAGACCTACAGAGGTGAAAGCACAGAAGTGCTTATGGGCAGACAGAATTCCCCCGTCTCTTCTTCTATCACCTGAGAACAAGTCAAGAAGGATGCTCGCTTCCTAGGGTACAGCAATTTCACCTGCGGTGGCTGAGATAAATACCACAGGAAGCCACCTGGCACTATTTGCTTTGATTGCTATAGGAGAGAAAAGCCTGGAGGAAGGAGGCACATTCTTTAAGCTTGTTTTCACTGAGGTTTCCTGTATCTTTTAACAATGGCTCACATTAGTAATTATATTAGTCAACTAGCCACTTTTAAGAGAAACAGTATCAATACATATCTTTCTTTATATTGACTCTGAAATCTGTATACAAAGTTCACTTTAAAAGTAAAACAGAGGAAGGAAATCAAGATCATATGTTCACTCTGAAATGTTTTGCATGTCTTGAGCAGAAGAAAAACAGAAGCCCTTGTTGTAACTCATTTCCGATTTTGTAACATACATTTAGCAGGATCTATAAATCATAAAACTCTCAAGAGTCAGAAATTAAATTTCAAAAAGAGCACTGGCTGTCTTCACCAGGTAACATCATCAAAAGACTCATTATGGCTAGAATTTATAGGAGAAAAACATAGATAAGTCAGATTTTATTAAGAGAAAAATAGACAATGATATAAAGCTCAATTAACACAGAGGGCTTTTAAATTCATTTTGAATAAATATTTTCTACTCACATAAAATTTTGAAGAAGACAGTTATCCATTTACCTTAATCTCACCTTAGTAGCCTAAGGAAAGTTTCTAAAAACAAAAAGTGTTAAAAAAGAAAAAAAATCTGTATCTAGAGAGACAATTGACTAAGGATCAGATCCTTATTCTGATGTCTGTTCAGTGATTTCAAGAAGTCTATCTAGAAATTCTTCAATCTGCACTGGAAACCACAGTTTTGCTTGAGTTATGAGACAGAAAAAATATGCATATATTTTAAGCCAAAGCTCAAGTATTCCCAATAAGTGTAGTTACCAGAACAAGACCACATGGAAAGTAATTTAACAATATCTGGGTCTTCCCTGGTGGTTCTGATGGTAGAGTCTGCCTGTCAAGGCAAGGAGACTTGGATTTGATCCCTGGGTTGGGAAGATCCCCTGGAGAAGGGAATGGCAACCCACTCCAGTATTCTTGCCTGGAGAATTCCATGGACAGAGGAGCCCTGAGGGCTATAGTCCATGGGGTCGCAAAGAGTCGGACATGACTGAGTGACTAACATACACACATCAAAATCACAAATCCACATATCCTCTGACCCAAAAATTCTATTTCTGAAAGTGTATCTTATAAATAAACTTGCACACAAACAAGGTTATTTACAGCAGCAGTACTTGTTAAAGGAAGAGTAGAAATAGTCCAAATGCCACTAAGAGAACACTTGCTAAATAAATCATGACAGTTATACAGTGGAATACTATGTATTGGTAGGGATGAATGATCAAGTACTCTTTGTACTGTATGAAAAATACTCAAAACATTAAACAAAAAAATTCAAGAAACAAAAATGTGCGTTATATGCCACATTCTGAATTAAAAGGCAAGCAGGGAAAATAGTAATTTATGTTTGTTTCTAAAGAGGCTTTTTTAGAGATAAATTTAAAATAAAGAAATTTTGGAAGGATACATAAAAAAACTGGGGAGGTAAAGAATGAAATAGGAGGGAGGTATTTTACTGTGTAGCTTTTCATTCTCTTCAATTTTTGAACTATGTGACATTACCTACTCAAAAATTAAGTAATCTTCAAATAGCAAGAGCTATCTACTTAATGTTCAAATCACTTTATTAAATAAAATGCTTCCTTATAACAATGAGATATTTTAGCATATTCTCAAACAAACCTGACCTTTGAATTTTTAAGTGAAAATGAAATTAGATGATTCTTGTCCTTGCTTCTTTAAAAGAAGTGTTTTTATATATCTGGCATAAATTTAATATGTTGAGTACTTTGATCTAAAAGACAATCCCATTTCAATGTTTTCATGTTAAATCTGAACTTGTGACTGGTATAAAAACCAGCCAAATTCCAGCAATGCAATTAGATTTTCAGAACTTTCCTGTCTCAGCACTGAAGATACCCATACCTTTGTCGGAACGGTTTTTCCTCCCATGGGGAATTCGGTTAAGGCAAAGAATATACCCATCTGCTGTCACAACCAGGTGTTCCTCACTAGGGAATCCCCAGTGAGAGATAATTTCACTCTGTGGAGCAAAGGAAAAGACAAAATGTCAATGACCAAGTTTTATTTAAGAAACCATTACTGAAATTTTAGTCTGCTCTATCTAGTAGCCAATCTCCATCACAAGAGTAAATCCTCCCCTTGTTTCACCCCTGCATTCTACTCACAGATGCTTACTTAAACCTTGGATTCACCATTCTAACATGTTCTGCACCAACTGTGCCTTATTTTACCATAGCTTTGGGCTTCTTTGATTCCATCCTGGCTCCCAGGCACAAATAACCACTTCTTTCTTTCTTTTCTAAATATGCCAGTTAATTCTGTAATCTACAATTTTCCTTGTTTCAAGAGACCCCATCCTGGGAAATGAAGGATAAAAAATATTAATCTGTTTTTAATCAGTGGACCAATAAATCTACACTAGAATGTCAAGGTAGAGTTGAACAAGATAAAATGATATAGACCCAGAGCAAATCACTATCTTGTACATCTTAAACTAATTCAATGCTATATGTCCATTACATTTCAATAAAACCAGGGGGAAAGATGAAAAGGAATAATGATCAAATTCACATAAGGAAAGATCCATCGGGCAATTAGGTTTTCTTTCTTTTTTTTTTTTTTATTGAGGGAATGCTCAAACTACTGCACAATTGCACTCATCTCACACACTAGCAAAGTAATGCTCAAAACTCTCCAAGCCAGGCTTCAGCAGTATATGAACCATGAAGTCCCAGATGTTCAAGCTGGGTTTAGAAAAGGAAGAGGAACCAGAGATCAAATTGCCAATATCCACTGGATCATCGAAAAAGCAAAAGAGTTCCAGAAAAGCATCTACTTCTGCTTTATTGACTATGCCAAAGCCTTTGACTATGTGGATCACAATAAACTGCGGAAAATTCTGACCACTTGACCTGCCTCCTGAGAAATCTGTATGCAGGTCAAGAAGCAACAGTTAGAACTGGACATGGAACAATAGACTGGTTCCAAGTAGGGAAAGGAGTACATCGAGGTTGTATATTGTCACCTTGCTTATTTAACTTACATGCAGAGTACATCACGAGAAACACTGGGCTGGATGAAGCACAAGCTGGGATCAAGATTGCCGGGAGAAATATCAATAACCTCAGATATGCAGATGACACCACCCTTATGGCAGAAAGCGAAGAAGAACTAAAGAGACTCTTGATGAAAGTGAAATAGGAGAGTGAAAAAGTTGGCTTAAAGCTCAACATTCAGAAAACTAAGATCATGACATCTGGTCTGATCACTTCATGGCAAATAGATGGGGAAACAGTGGAAACAGTGGCTGATTTTATTTTTCTGGGCTCTAAAATCACTGCAGATGGTGACTGCTGCCATGAAATTAAAAGACACTCTTTGGAAGAAAAGTTATGAGCAACTTAGACAGCATATTAAAAATCAGAGACATTACTTTGCCGACAAAGGTCCGGCTAGTTAAAGCTACGGTTTTTCCAGTAGTCATGTATGGATGTGAGGGTTGAACTATAAAGAAAGTTGAGTGCCAAAGAATTGATACTTTTGAACTATGGTGTTGGAGAAGACTCTTGAGAGTCCATTGGACTGCAAGGAGATCCAACCAGTCCATCCTAAAGGAAATCAGTCCTGAATATTCATTGGAAGGACTGATGCTGAAGCTCAAACTCCAATACTTTGACCACCTGATGGGAAGAACTGAGTCATTTGAAAAGCCCCTGATGCTGGGAAAGACTGAAGGTGGGAGGAGAAGGGGATGACAGAGGATGAGATAGTTGGATGGCATCACCAACTCAATAGACATGAGTCTGAGTAAACACAGGGAGTTGGTGGTGGACAGGGAGGCCTGGCGTGCTGTGGTTCATGGGGTTGCAAAGAGTCAGACACCACTGAGCGATTGAACTGAACTGATAGTTGATGTTTAATATAAGTTTCAGGTATACAACACACTGATTCATAATTTTTAAAGGTTAAATTCCATTTATAGTTATTATAAAATATTGTCTATATTCCCTGTGCTGTACAATATATCCTTGAAGCTTCTTTATTTTACATATAGCAGTTTGTACCACTTAATCCATTGGGCAACTGTTAATTAGGAGCTCAGTGGCATACAGCTAACTCAGTTATCCAGAAGACAATGTGAATAAGTGCTTGTGATTCTCTCTACCACAAACACTTGAAAGGATTTAAGTTTATCATTCTTACAGAAAAAATTCAAAAAGAAAAATGCTTTTAATTTTAAAAAACCTTAAAAAGAAGAAATCAGGAACAAGAGATAAAATGCAACCTTAAGACCCTGATAACAGGTCGCACTCTCTTGACTATAAATTTATCAAAATCTCCAAAGCTACCTGGTTCTTCAGTTGTGTCATTGTTTTAAACCTGCTGTTTTCTGTAGCAATCTACACTTTCCTGATATTTTATGCCTAAATAAAGTGTCTCCAGATTTAATTGTTTGCTTAAGACGAATAACTTTCAAATGTTTTCATTACTTGACGGATTATATTTTTATTTGTTCTAACAAAATTGTTTTCAGATACTTTGATTTTTGTACTGAACTATGAACACCGGTAATCTGTCCTTGTTCAACACACTCAGTATTAACATTCTTCGGAAGTTTTAACACTTTTTTACTGTTGTTTAAACACAATCAGTGAGATTTAAAAATGAAATGCATGTCTAAAAATATCACTTATCTTATTAAGAAGTATATCATTTCATCAGTAAAAAGAGGTTTGTAAAATACACATTACCTAGTGGGTAAAGTCCAGCTAACTGAACTGGAGATTCAGAGAACATGAAAAACACAATGAGATATAAAGAGAATGGAGTTTGTAGCTTCATGTAGCTGTGTAACTGGATTTCAGAAATAACATTGATCACAGATGCGTTTTAAGAAGCAGACGCCTTTAAGAAACTTACCACATTCATATTTGTTTCAGGATCCACAGGTGTCTGCTTCCATCCAGATGCCTGGGAAGGCAGGGTCCCAAGGACCAAACAGACCAGCAAACCCCAGAGCCACATTTTCATTCTGTATAAAACAGTCTGTTGTTATTTGCCCACACCAATTTTACTACACAAAATTACACTGGTAAATAATGCTCCCATACGAGGTTCTGAACCAGTTTACGTCAGCTAAAAGTTAGGCAAAGGCCAAATAGGGAACAAATGACTCAAGCCACACCTCAAAGAAAAAATTCAGGAATTCTTTTTAACTAGGAAACCTCCCACCCACCACCCTCAGTTAATTTGTGACACATGGAGCCCAGAACACCCACCCACCTGCTCACCACAAAGTTAAACGTAATGTTCCTGGAGCAAGAGCGGAAGAGAGGACTATACGTTAAGAAAAGGGAAGATCCCCAAAATTCCAGAGCCTGTTAACCTCCCACCTTTTCCTCTCTAACTGTGATTCAAATGTTCTGAAGTTCAGCTGATATGAGCTCCTATTCTCGCTAGTTATTCACTTCCCTTCTTGCACAAAGTTACACGTTAGGATTTGAATTTGTCACCCAAGGGGAAAAAAGTGAAATGAAAAAAATACGAGAGCATGCAGAAGAAATAGAAGGAAAGAAGATTGCCCCTCTCTGCTTCTGAGACCCTCTCCAGGGATCAGTTCTAACAGTGATGGCACAAAATCACAGCACAGCAAAGACCTTGGGGATGGATATTAAAGGCAAAATGAAGTGACTCTTTCAAGGACACGCTGATGGTTAGAGGCAAAAGTGGGACTACAGCCCCAGCCTCCCATATATTTTAAAATAAATATAGTCCCTTAAAGATATGAATGATGGCAGATGAATGGACAAGAAGTTGTGGCACATATACACAATGGAATATTACTCAGCTATAAAAAGGAACACATTTGAGTCAGTCTAATGAGGTGGATGAAACTGGAGCCTATTATACAGACTCAGAAAGAGAAACACCAATACTGTATATTAACGCATAAATATGGAATTTAGAAAGATGCTAACAGTGACCCTATATGCAAGACAGAAAGACACACAGATGTAAAGAACAGACTTTTGGACTATGTGGGAGAAGGAGAGAGTGGGATGATTTGAGAGAATAACATAGAAACGTGTATATTACTATATGTAAGACCAGTGCAAGTTTGATGCATGAAGCAGGGCACTCAAAGCCAGTGTGCTCTGGGACAACCCAGAGGGATGGGGTAGGGAGGAATGTGGGAGGGGGATTCATGATGGGGGGACACATGTGTACCTGTGGCTGATTCCTGTCTATGTATGGCAAAAGTCGTCACAATACTGTAAAGCAATTATCCTCCAACAAAAATAAATAAATTAATTTTTTAATAAGATATGGATGAGTGTATCCCAATACAAAGACTTGTATAAAGATGTTCATAACAGCTCTATGGGCAATAGCCAAACACGAGAAAAACCCAAATGCCCTGAATGGGTGAATGGATCAATATATTATGATATATACATACTATTCAGCAATAAAAAGGAATGCACATAAATAACATGGATGAATCTCAAAATAATCCTGGTGAGTGAAAGTCCACAGTCCCAAGCACATGATGTGTGCAGTCGCTCAGTCGTGTCCAACTCTTTTCGGCCCCATGGACTATAGCCCGTCAGGCTTCTCTGTCTATGGAATTTTCCAGGCAAGAATACTGGAGTGGTTTGCCATTTCCTACTTCAGGGGATCTTTCTGATCCAGGGATTGAACCTGCATCTCTTGTGTCTCCTGCATTGGCAGGTGGATTCTTTACAAAGCCAGATCAAATAAATAGATATGATTTCATTTCTATAAAACTCTAGAAAATGCAACCTAATCTCTATTGACAGAAAGTAGATAAATGGCTGCCTGGGGAAATGAGGGGCAGGAAGTAAGCATTGCAAAGGGGTACCCAATGCACAAGGAATCTTTTGGGGGTAACGGATGGGTTAATGACGTTGAATAATCATAGTTTCACATGTATAAACATATCAAAATGCATAAAATGTACATTCTAAACATGTCCTGCTAGTACTACATGTCAGTAATTCAACAGAGCTGTTTTTAAGATGGGCTTAAACCCAGAATTCCACAAGTCTTAAGAAATTGGTTCTCAGATGATTGCAAAAGTGAACTAGCTCCCGTCTGCTGATGCATCTCCTGCTGGTGATGGAGTGATTTCTCCCAGAAGTGGTGAACCTGCAATTTCTAGACAGGAACAGATATTATCTTGAATCTGTACAGACAAAGTCACAAGTTTGCATTTCTTTATGGTGGTTAGGAAGGGCTGTACAGTTCAGGTCTACCTTTATCATAAATACAACCTTCCGAAAGCCTATTATTACTAGGGAATACCAAGTAGATTGAAAAAGAAAAGAAAAAGTTTGTAACCACAGTTTCAAATAGTAACACCTCCGGTGGCAGCTGCTTTTCCAGTCAGTGCCAATGCTCCTGGATTTGGGGCTGCTGCTGCTGCTAAGTCGCTTCGGTCGTATCCGACTCTGTGCGATCCCATAGACTGCAGCCCACCAGGCCCCGCCGTCCCTGGGATTCTCCAGGCAAGAACACTGGAGTGGGTTGCCATTTCTTTTTCCAATGCAGGAAAATGAAAAGTGAAAGTGAAGTCGGTCAGTTGTGTCCGACCTCCAGGGACCCCATGGACTGCAGCCTACCAGGCTCCTCTGTACATGGGATTTTCCAGACAAGAGTACTGAAGCGGGTTGCCATTGCCTTGGCAGCTGTCTGCAAAGAAAGCTCCAGAAGGATAACATCTGAAGCTACTCAACTAGAAAAATCATCCAACTGATTTTTCCCTCCAACAAAACACTGGACAGTTTCTCAACCTATCAGTCAAGTAACTGTCATAGGATGATGACTAAGAAGTTCAAGGAGAAAAAGCCTCCTCCAAGATGGATTCAGTGGGCTCTGCAACTTTATCTCAATTCTTTTGGTACTGTTAACAGCCCAACTAAGTACTTGTCTGTCTTCATTTTACACCAGCCTGAGGGCAGAGCCAGTCTCTGGGTCAACTCTTAACTCCCAGGACCCAGCAAAGGGTGGACACAGAACAGATTCTGAAAAACAGGATTGGGGCAGTCCAGAGTTCAGTAGCTGAAGAAAAGATAAGCTCCAAAGCAGCTTGTTATTCAGCTAACAATAAGAACAACACTAGTAATTTTGACTCCCATTTAAGCTCTTGCTATGCTCCAGATTTCGCAGGCAGCGCTTCGGTCCTACTATGTTCATTACGCCTCCAACAACTCTCTGCAGTACCGTTAAATCCTTTTTCCAGGAAACTGATGCTGACCCAGGTTTATTACTGGAAGCAAAATGTCCAGTGGTTAAATAGTATCTCCGGGATATTCACCAGGACAGGTATCAAGCCGTTCCTTGACTATGCCTTTGGCTAAAAAGTAAGCGAGGTCTGGGGGCTGCCTGGCGGAGCTAATGCGAGTGAAGGACGAGGAGGAAGTAGGGGAACTGGGAATCAGAAATCCCGGGTGTCGCTGCAGCGCAGAGAAGGACGGGCTAAAGTTGCCCGTCCTCGGGTGCTCCGCGAACCAGCGCAGAGGGGTCCTGCAGAGGTTCACAGGCGGTGAGACTGAGCACCCGGCAGGGTGCGAGGCCCTCGGAGCCCGCGGAGGAAGGCCGATGCTGCGGAACCCTAGCAGTGCAGCAGGGCCGGCACTCACCTGCAGCCGTCCTCCCGGGCCGCTGTCGAGAGCCGCAGTGCCTGCTCGAGAGGCTGGGGCGGCCGCAGGGAACCTGGAGGGGGCGGAGCCTTGCTGGACCCGGGGCCCGCGCCCGCGCCGGGCTCAGGCTCTAGCGCTCCCAATCAGATCAGCCTGCCGCCGGGAAGTGCAGCGGAGACTCCTTCGCTTCCGAGCGGGCTCTCGGCTCCCGCGGAGCATGCGCCATGGGCGCGCTCGAGAGCTGCGGCGTCCCGCAGCCGGCTCCCGGGCGGAGCGGATCACCAGCTCCACCCACTGGCCGCGCCGGCCGGGTCTAGTAGGCTGCGTGGGCTCCACCGCAGGAGCTCCTGCAGAGCCACTAAGCTCCGCCCCTGCCACAGAGAACGTGGGCTCTGTAGATGTAATTACATGCTACTTATGAATCCCTCAGCGGCGTGCCTGAGGCAGGGCAATCTTGCTGTACATTTTATTTTTATTACTAAAATGCCCTAGTGGATAAAGAGTTTGCCTGCAATGCGGGAGAACAGTGTTCGATCCCTGGCTTGGGAAGATCCCCTGGAGAAGGAAATGGCAACCCCCTCCAGTATTCTTGCCTGGAGAATTCCATGGACAGAGGAGCCTGGTGGGCTACAGTCCAGAGGTCACAAAGAATCGGACACGACTGAGTGACTAACACTTTAACTTTTGAAGATACTAGGGGTATAGCAGCCAAACAAGAACCGTCATCTCCTGCTTACATTCTAATGGGAAGAGACATCATGAATAAATATAAAAATGAAGTAGTGAAAATGCCATGATGAACAATAAAGAGATAATGAAGGTGGGTGCTATGTTATGTCTAAAGTAATCAGGAAAGGACCCTCTGATGGCACTTCGAGCACAAACAAAAAGAAGGTGATTTCGAACCATGTGGATACTGGGAAGGAGCATTCTGAGATGAGAGGATAGCAAGTGCAAAGGTCCTGCGGCAGGAATATTCTTAGTGGTGTTTAATAAGCGGAATTTGGTCAGTGTCGCTGGAACAGAAAGTGGGAGGTGGAGAGCAGTAGATCATGATGTCCTAGAGGTAACTGGGGGCCTTGGGGACCAACTGGAATGACTCTATTACTTCTTACCAAGAAGAGAAGCCATTGGAAGGTATTCAGGAAAAAGCAACATAACTTTGTTGACCATATCGTTTGTAACTATTGCCACCTGTTCCATAGATTGTCCTTTTATCAGTGATGTCCTTTGCTATGCAAAAGCTTTTAAGTTTAATCAGGTCCCATTTTTAAGTTTTTGTTTCCTTTGCTTCAGGAGAAAGATCACATATATAAAATATAATTATAATGTTATATATATTATATATATTGCTGTGATTTTATGTCAAAGAATCTTCTGCCTATGTTCTCTTCTAGGGGTTTATGGTTTCAGGTCTTACATTTAGGTCTTTAAACCACTTTGGGTTTATTTTTGTATATGATATGAAGGAAATGTCCTAATCTCATTGTTTTGCCTGTAACTGTTCAGTTTTCTCAGCACCACATGTTGAAGAAACTGTCTTTTATCCATTGTATGTTCCTGCTTTCTTTGTCATAAATAAATTGGCCATAGGTGTGTGGGTTTATTTCTGGTCTCCCTATTCCATTTCCTCTTAATAGTTTAACTCTTAAGCAGGCCATTTTTCACTTTATCACATAGAAGGGGATGGTTGAGTCAAGCTGAAGGAAATAGGGAGCTTGCCCTGTCAATATCAGAGCAGCAGAGCATACCAGCTAGAGATTCAGAGGATGGCAGGGATGGGGGTAAGGATGGGGGAGCCCATCATTTATGTATGTGAAGTGAAGTGAAAGTCACTCAGTCGTGTCTGACTCTTTGTGACTACATGGACTATACAGTCCATGGAATTCTCCAGGCCAGATTACTGGAGTGGGTAGCCTTTCCCTTCTCCAGGGGATCTTCCCCACCCAGGGATCGAACCCAGGTCTCCCACATTGCAGGCAGATTCTTTACCAGCTGAGCCACAAGGGAAGCCCAAGAATACTGAAGTGAGTAGCCTATCCCTTCTCCAGGGTCTCCTGCATTGCAGGCAGATTTTTTACCAACTGAGCTATGAGGGAAGATTGTATTCCCATCTTCAAGAGATAGGAATATACAGCCTTGATGTACTCCTTTCCCAATTCGGAAACAGTCTGTTGTTCCATGTCCAGTTCTAACTGTTGCTTCTTGACGTTCATAAAGATTTCTCAGGAAGCAGGTAAGGTGGTCTGGTGGTCCCATCTCTTGAAGATTGATTCCCATCTCTGCGAAGAACTGATTCATTGGAAAAGACCCTGATGCTGGGAAAGATTGAAGGCAGGAGG
Source organism: Bos taurus (assembly GCF_002263795.3). Taxonomy (NCBI): domain Eukaryota; kingdom Metazoa; phylum Chordata; class Mammalia; order Artiodactyla; family Bovidae; genus Bos; species Bos taurus. Next base: position 10,997,106 of record NC_037353.1, read on the forward strand.
AGACACGGATGACAGAGGATGGCATCACTGACTTGATGGACATGAATTGAGCAAGCTCTGGGAGTTGGTGATGAACAGGGTAGCCTTATGTATATATGGTCACATAAATCCTTCTGAGAACTTTGGCTTTTACGAATTTGGAAACGTTCTTATTCTAATATTGGTTATTATTGAGTTTGCAGTTGTTCTATAAAACACATGATATTTTTAAGCAATGAAATTGTGCTGATATCTTTAACAATTTGTCTGCAGCTTCTTCAATACCACCTGTCACAGTATAATCCACAAGTTTCTGTTGGAGTTCCGTAACATTATCATTTTTAAAATGATTCATGGTTCAAATGAATCATTTGACAAATGAAATGAAAATGACATTTCAGACAAATGAAAAAAGGCAATATTAAAGTAGAGGGACAGTAGGCAATTACATTTTTTGTCTGTACCATTCATTTTATTATAGAGAAAGAATCTTTCAAACCAGAGAAGAACCAGGCTAAATCCCTGGGATCTTCAGGAGAAAAGGAGTGAAATGGAGCAGACTGAGACCTGAATAAAGGCTACAGTGGTCAGCAGTCCTGAATTCTTCCACAAGATCCTGGTTAACTGTAAACCCTGGGAATATGGAAATCAGTGTCAATTCTAAGTGCCAGTCAGTTCCAGACAAGCCAATCTCACAATTACACTCATGAAATTTGTCTTTTCAAGTATTACAGAATTTATTTGCATTTTATAGAAAGCACAGATCTGAATATAGTTAAGAAGCAACTATAGACAGAACTAGCAGATGCAGCATTAGCTTTAAGAGATGATCTGATGGCTTTTTCCTTATTTGTGCAAGTGACTTTCTAGAATCTCTTACTCTCCACCTCCTCCTCCAACCCTTTCCTATGTGAGTCAGAACTCAGCTGTTAGAGCAGAGAATTAAAGGCTGTGTCCTTGCCTCAAATTTCGAAGAAAAAAAAAAAAATATATATATATATATATATGGAGAGAGAGAGAGAGGGAGGGAGAGATAAAACTTTTGTATATTATCACCGTCAATCTGTTGGGTACAACAGAAAAAGGCAGATGCCTCAAGGGAGTGGAAGAGTGACCAGGTCATGACTTGTGGTGTTTGGCTATTGACGTCTCAGAAGTTGCAAGTCCTCAAACATCTGTTCTGCTCAGACTTGTAAGAGTTCAGTAGTTAATGAGAAAGGTCTCAACATTAGAGGACTGAGAAAGCAGGGAAGGAACTGTATTATTATAGCTTTATGTTATCTTGAGCAGAAGATAAGTCCATAAAACATTCTGACTCAAGTCTGTCTCAGCTTCTATTTTGTGTTTCTGTTTCTAGAGAGGTCCTATCTAATGACCTCGTGAATCTGTTCCAAATAAAGAGTTGTCTATAAAATGCTCTATGATTCAATGTCCATGCGTGTCACAAGCTCTGTAAATTGCTCTGAAAACCAGTGTGAGAATTACTTTGCTATAATTACTTCTGACACGGAGATTGCAAAACTTCAGAGCGCATCTTGATCGCCATGCAGCATGCTTTACAGACATCTCTACAGCTAAAGAGGAAAATAAGAATGGAGAATAAGATGCAGGTGGCCAGGAATATGCAACTTAAAACACCTTAGTTTGTAACCATCAACCTTACTCCTACAGATGATCTCTTTTTATACAGTCTTCAGCTTTCCTGTTCCTGAGGTATATGCCCCAAGTACTCTATGTCAGCTTTTTAAAAACAGAGATCACACCTTGCATCAGTTTGGATTCTAACTAGGACACTTAAAATGGGATGTTTGAGAGAGCTGATTTACAAAGGGGCAATTTAACTGTGGTTGGATAGGAGAATCACAAGATGGCACAGTTGTTAGCCATCCCTAGGCCCAAAGAGATGAGATGGTTACCGGAAAATGGAAGGAAAGCATCTCATAGAAGCCCCCGTGAAAGGAACAGAATCCTTCTTCAGAATGACACAGCCCTTAGCCTCTCAGCAGGGAGAGAAATAAACCCTGTGCCATCACCATCTCCCTCCCTTCAGTCTTCTGCAAAGCATTCCCTGTTGACAAAACCCAGCCAGTAGCTGGAGGATCAAGGAACCTGTTAATATAGTCCATTCCATAATCTTCCCACTTTACAAGGCTGGATGGAAAAGGATGAAAAGTGGAGCCAGAGAGGGAAATTCAACATAATGTTCACATGATCTTTCTATATTCTATGTTGGCAAAGTAGGAGGAAGTCCAGAATTGTGGTCAGGAGTGCAGACTCAGGGGTCAGACCACTCAAGTTCAAGCCAATATCAACAATTTGTTAGCTGTGCAAATTTGGGCAAGATTTTTAACTTCTTTTTCTCAGTTTTATCACCTGTAAAATAAAATTAGAAGGGTCAAAGACCATTTCAAAGTTTAGACAGGATAATATGTGTAAAGCACTTAAAATTGGTCTGGCATATAGCACTCAATAAATGCTAGTTAATCGTTTTTTTTTTAATGTTTTCTTACAGTAAATTCCTTTCTATAAATACAATTTATCTTATTATTAGTGGCTTCTAGTTATCATATAGGTTCAATGTATTTCCACTTGTGTGTATAGCATCTAACCCTATTCTCCTCTGCATACATAATTTTACAAAACTGGGCTCAGACCACATATATTATTTGTCTGCTTTATTCCCACTTAATATTGAAAATCTTTCTATGTCATTCAACATTTTAAAAATCATTTTTAGTGGCTACATGTATGATACTGTTATTTGGAGTCACAATAATTTACTAACAAATCTCCTTTGTTGTATGTTTAAGTTATTTTTAAAAACCAATATCACCTACTTATCCATGGTAATTCCATTAGGATAAAGTCTCTGAAATAAAACTTGTAGGTCTAACATAGGCTCTCCTTTAAGAATTTTTTAATTCTAATTAATATTTTACAATTCTTTTAACATTGTTCAAAGGTGCTGACATATTAGATAAAGAAATCTTTGGTAACATAAGTGTTACCTTCTCTGGAGACAGCCGTACAATCCTTTAAGATGACATGAAAGTGTGTATAAGTGAGACTGACGTTTCTGTAGCCTAGATGTTTCCCCATCTTGGGGAAAATTTAAAATGACATATTAGCAATATGGCAGTTCAACTGTAGCTTTTGAAAATATTTTCTTGCCAAATGTTAACATCCAATAAATGAACATATTCCTTGTTAGATCAAAGAACTCAACACAGGAAAAATACAAGCTTGGGTATTCCCTTCACCTCCATTCATCATCTAAGACTTTTCTGATACCCCTGGCTGCTTCAGGAAAATATGATCACCTAGAATGATCCTTCACCTCTACCTCCTATGGGAAGTACTCCTTATTCCCAAAGAGATGCAAGATAACAGTCTTCCTAAGGGAAGGCAGAAGGAGGAAACATATTTGTTAAGCATGTCTTATGAGTGTCTTCCTAAGTACCTCACATCCAATATTTCAATAACCCCTTGCAAATATGCATACAATTCTCTAGACTGCTCACTTCTTTATGCAGAAAAGAAGGACGCTATCTACGTCTTTCTAATTCATCTTAGGTGACACCTGGCACAACTAAGTATTTTACTGAGAGATAAGTAGTAAGTATTGGACTTACTTGCTTTCATCTGGCTTACAGTAAAAAAGAAAATACTCTATTAAAAGCAGTACTCAGAACTTCCTTGGGTGGCTCAGTGGTAAAGAATCTGCCTCTTAATGCAGGAGACACAGGTTCAATCCTTGATCAGGGAAGATTCCACGTGCCACGGAACAACTAAGCCTGTGCGCTACAACTATTGAGCCTGTCCTCTGGAGCCCAGGAACTGCAACTACTGAGCCTTTGCTCTGAAACTTCTGAAACCTGTGCACCCTAGAGCCTGTACTCAGCAGCAAGAGAAGCCACACATCAAAATTACAGAGTAGCCCCTGCTTGCTGCAACTAGAGAAAAGCCCACACAGCAACAAAGACCCAGCACAGCCAATACATCAAAAAGCTAATAAATAAGTAAAATTATTTTTAAAAAAGCAGTACTCAGACCAATGCATGATATAGTACAAAACTTTAATGCACTACTTAAGTACATGAAAGTCATCTTCTGACAGATGAACTGGAAATTTTTTTCAAGTTTCCTTATATAATTGTAACCTTATAAAATTCCTCCTTTCAAAAGTGACACCGATCCTGATACTTGTTGAAAAGTCTAAGATACATCGCTACAGTGATTTAGGAGATTATCCTAAAGCCCATCTTTTGAATACATCATCAGAATGTAACAGAGCAGGGTGAGCACAGCCCTTAGCAGGCAGCCATTGCTGTGCCTCATTGCTGCCCCGCCCTCCACTCTGTCACTAGGCAACAGGTCTAGCGAAGCCATTGATCAGTGCCTCAGTGGGCCCCGCCCACAAGCAACCAACTATCAGTGAGACACCGGGTTAGTTGTCCTGCTCAGCTATTGGTCAGCACCGCAGTGGGCTCTGCCCACAAGGAACTGTCAATGAGGGGCCATTAAGGAAGTGATTGAGCCAAGAGTCAGTGGTGTAGTGGTCATCAGGTGGAGAGTAAGGTAAGAGGCAGATTCAGACCTTTTCCTGGAAGCCCTCCAGCTCACCCAGGTTTGGGCCAGCAGGTGAGCTGGAGGGCCCAGGGAACAGGCTGAGCACTATTTCCTGCAGGGCTCTAGAGCCCTCACTAAGGCTTTCTAGTAGCCATAGCCCAACCCTTGAGGTAGGGGTGAACCTCTCCTCTATCCCTGTCTCTGTGGTCTAGTAACAATGAGTAGCAATGGCTGTCTGCATGGGTTGCAGTCTGTGAGACCTGGTCTTACCATTTGGGTTGGCCTGAGGAGACTGAGGGCCAGTTGTGTTGGGTGTTTGGCTCCCTTAGGGGTTGCAGCTGGGAAGCATGTGGGAACCTGGCCCTGAAGGAGCTACCAGCTGAGATCTGCCTCCTCTTAGCCAGGACTGGGACCTTGGAGGGTGAAAGTTGTATCTTGGGACCTTGCCCTTTCTTGTCAAGACAAAGAATAACATTCCTTTAGTAGAGATTTATGGGAACATCATTACCTGACCATGCAATGACTCAAGAGCAAAAGATCTGGCATCAAGAAGTTTGCAACAACTAACCAGGCCCCTCCCTCACATTTTGCCTTTAGAGGGGCTTGCTGAACGCTTTCTGTAACATAGGGGTTCTTAGTGCATGAGCCACCCATCTCCCTGTATGAACCTCTAATAAAACCTTTTTCTGGTCCAGATTCCAATGTTCTAATTTTGATTTGCCTCACAGTGCGTCAGGCACTCGGACTTGTGATTTGGTAACAAGAGAACTGATCACTGTCTTCATCACTTCTTGGGATTTCCCCCAAAGTCTGATTCAGTTCAGTTCAGTTGCTCAGTCATGTCCAACTCTTTGCGACCCCATGAATCCCAGCACGCCAGGCCCCCTGTTCATCACCAACTCTCGGAGTTCACTCAGACTCACGTCCATCCAGTCAGTGATGCCATCCAGCCATCTCATCCTCTGTCGTCCCCTTCTCCTCTTGCCCCCAATCCCTCCCAGCATCAGGGTCTTTTCCAATGAGTCAACTCTTCGCATGAGGTGGCCAAAGTACTGGAGTTTCAGCTTTAGCATCATTCCTTCCAAAGAAATCCCAGGGCTGATCTCCTTCAGAATGGACGGGTTGGATCTCCTTGCAGTCCAAGGGACTCTCAAGAGTCTTCTCCAACACCACAGTTTAAAGGCATCAATTCTTCAGCGCTCAGCTTTCTTCACAGTCCAACTCTCACATCCATACATGACCACTGGAAAAACCATAGCCTTGACTAGACGGACCTTTGTTGGCAAAGTAATGTCTCTGCTTTTGAATATGCTATCTAGTTTGGTCATAACTTTCCTTCCAAGGAGTTAGCATCTTTTAATTTCATGGCTGCAATCACCATCTGCAGTGATTTTGGAGCCCAAAAAATAAAGTCTGACACTGTTTCCACTATTTCCCCATCTATCTGCCATGAAGTGATGGGACCAGATGTCATGATCTTTGTTTTCTGAACATTGAGCTTTAAGTCAACTTCTTCACTCTCCTCTTTCACTTTCATCAAGAGGCTCTTTAGTTCTTTTTTACTTTCTGCCATAAGAGTGGTGTCATCTGCATATCTGAGGTTATTGATATTTCTCCTGGCAATCTGGATTCCAGCTTGTGCTTCATCCAGCCCAGCGTTTCTCATGATGTACTCTGCATATAAGTTAAATAAGCAGGGTGACAATATACAGCCTTGACATACTCCTTTTCCTATTTGAAACCAGTCTGTTGTTCCATGTGCAGTTCTAACTGTTGCTTCCTGACCTGTATACAGATTTCTCAAGAGGCAGGTCAGCTGGTCTGTTATTCCCATCTCTTTCAGAATTTTCCACAGTTTATTGTGATCCACACAGTCAAAGACTTTGGCATAGTCAATAAAGCAAAAATAGATGTTTTTCTGGAACCCTCTTGCTTTTTCCATGATCCAGCGGATGTTGGCATTTTGATCTCTGGTTCCTCTGCCTTTTCTAAAACCAGCTTGAACATCAGGAAATTCACAGTTCATATATTGCTGAAGCCTGGCTTGGAGAATTTTGAGCATTACTTTACTAGCATGTGAGATGAGTGCAATTGTGCAGTAGTTTGAGCATTCTTTGGCATTGCCTTTCTTTGGGATTGGAATGAAAACCGACCTTTTCCAGTCCTGTGGCCACTGCTGAGTTTTCCAAATTTGCTGGCATATTGAGTGCAGCACTTTCACAGCATCATCTTTCAGGATTTGAAATAGCTCAACTGGAATTCCATCACCTCCACTAGCTTTGTTCATAGTGATGCTTTCTAAAGCCCACTTGACTTCACATTCCAGGATGTCTGGCTCTAGGTCAGTGATCACACCATCGTGATTATTTGGGTCGTGAAGACTTTTTTGTACAGTTCTTCTGTGTATTCTTGCCACCTCTTCTTAATATCTTCTGCTTCTGTTAGGTGCATACCATTTCTGTCCTTTATCGAGCCCATCTTTGCATGAAATCATGAAATATTCCCTTGGTATCTCTAATTTTCTTATTACAGGTCTGCATTTTAATATCCGATCTTTCAGCTAATCTTTGTCCTGTGAGCTTGGTTCTCATCTCCGCATAACTATTTCTGCTGTTTCTGAAGTGCCAAAGATCCTTCTAGAAAAGCAGCTGATCAGGTGTGTGGTGAAGTGTTACAAGTCTGGCTTCTGCGATGCCATCAAGATGATGCTTCTCCCTGTGCCCTCCTTCCTCAGAGGAAACAGTCCCCCTTCTCGCATAATGGCAAAAGCTAATACATTTGATTTAAACATATGCCATGGGGGCACTGGGTTTGGGGTTCAAATTCCTAGAACTTCCACGGATGAGGCTTCTTCTGGGTCCCACTATGGAGGTACTACTGTCAAGGTAGAGTACTTGTGTTTTCTGCCTGGTGATGTTCACCTCGTGATCCTTTGTAACCCATCAATACAGGAGCTGTCAGAGCTGGAGTCTCTTACAAGTCACCTGAAGATGAATGCTGAGGGAAGGTGCTCACCGGCTTCAGAAGAGGGAGGCGCCTGGGCTCTGCAGCAGGAAGGTCGGCGCTCACCCTCGGGGGACTCGCCTCTTCTGTCTCCATAGCTTGTGAAGGGGGCCTGCAGCCCCATTGTGTGACGTTGTTTTAGACGACCTGCTGTTACCTGCAGAAGAACAACCAGAAACTGTCCCGAAATGTCTCGAGTAGCTGTCAGCATCCTGGGCCTTCTCCGTGTCCACATCCTCCCGCTCAATGGCTCTCGCCTTGGTGCACCGTCTCCGGGGTGAAACCCTTCACTCTTCCTCCGAGCTCCTCGCGTTCTGCAGTTTGGTCACAGAGTCGAAGTTCCCACCCTCAGTGGGCAACTTGTAAGTGAATTTGTCGTGGTCATGGTCTCTCCTGGCGCTTCAGCGCCTCCCAAGCTCTGCCGGGCTCCGCGGTCCGAGTCCCTGGAGCTGGGGCTCAAAGCGCGGCCGGCGGACCCGGGTGAGGCCGGAGGGCAGTAGACACTTGGCCGCTCGGCAGTCCCGCCGCTCGCGCTGTCTGAGCCGTTAAGGATGTTGATTGTTACCAAACCGCCGGCTGGGAAGCCGGTCACAATTCAAACATCCATCAGAGATCATCCAGTTATTGAAGGATTGTATCATATTTTGGGCACCTACTTTTGCAATCTCTTAATATTTCACATCGGAGAAGGCAATGGCAACACACTCCAGTACTCTTGCCTGGAAAACCCCATGGACGGAAGAGCCTGGTAGCTGCAGTCCATGGGGTCGCGAAGAGTCCGACACAACTGAGCCACTTCACTTTCACTTTTCACATTCATGCATTGGAGAAGGAAATGGCAACCCACTCCAGTGTTCTTGCCTGGAGAATCCCAGGGACGGGGCAGCCTGGTGGGCTGCCGTCTATGGGGTGGCACAGAGTCAGACTCGACTGAAGTGACTTAGCAGAATATTTCATATTGGAAAGAAGGTGAATTTTTTAAATTTTCTTCACCAAAAATTGAGAAGTCCTAGTAATGAATCCGCAGGTCCAATTTGTGATGGCAACTGGATATGATTACAGAATCACCGAGGTCTTATGATGTAAGGACATGGGCTTAGACTTAGGGGCCAGAATTCTGGTCGGAAATCAAAAGGGGGCAGGGGTGGTCTTCTTCCCTCCAGGCAGCTGGCTGTGCTGTGGTCCTCTGCCCTGTCCCCTGATCCTCCCCCAGATCTGCCTTCCTCCTCCAAGTGCTCTTGGTAGCAGTTAAAGGTGGGGATGTGGTGCTTGCAGTTGGCAGGGACCCTGTGCTTCACCTGGGGTGTGGGCAAGGAGGGCTGCTGTTGGTTAGATTGTCTGATGGCTGAGGCTTCAGGGTGATCGGGCAGCCCTCTGGCCTCAGATCTCTTATAACCGGGGAGTGATACTAGAACATTACCTCTTATTTCTGGCCTATCAGTGAGTCCTGGATCTCCAACTCCACGTGAAACTGTGGACGCCAAGAAGTCAGTCTGCCCAGTCCTTGTAGCTCCATGTAAAGCTTTAGTTCCTCATATCCATGACCCACAATAATCCTCGGATCCTTCACAATCTGCTTTAAAGTGCCTCTCTAGTTGGGATGGAGAATGAGAAATTCCCCCAGCAGATTTTCTCATTCCATTGACAAGAATGGAATGTGATACGTTCTGCTCAGACCCTGCGTCCATAGCTCCTTGAGTTTCCATAATTCTAAAGGCAGGGAATCTCTTTGTAGACAGGATGACTTCCTATGGTTCTTCCCTGAGAGAGTTCTGGGGCAGCATGAGGGGGACCACCCCAGAAGGTGTCCAGTTTGTTGTAAAAGGTGAATTTGCTGCTGAAGCCAAAGTATGATGCTTGTGCTCACATCCAAGAGCAGGTTTTCTGCTTGTAAATCTCTGTGGACAGAACCCTCCTGGTGACCACACAGCACACACTACTGGTGGACTCTGCCCTCAGCCTCTCTGCTTTCCTACTGCCCTGAGCCACGGGTGCTCACCCACCTCTCCTCCACAAGCATCCTCTGAACAAGGCAGGGAGTTTCCTCAGCCTCTGTCACTTCAAATATTTCACTATGTTGGGATGATCCAAGCCTTCATGATTCCTGCTTTGTGGCACAGTCAGCAGAGGCTGGAGAGTTCTGCCGAGATCAGTGATCTTTATGGCTGTCGCTTTCCCATCCAGGACGTGCTGGCCAGCTTCACTGGAGCCCAGTCTCCCTTACTGACAGTCTCGAGGGCCTGGGGGAGACCATGTGAATCTGAGTGTCTCCTCAGCAGAGAAGGCTCAGAGGGCCCTTGGCATGGTGAGACCCCTGGTCTAAATCAAAACAAATTCAGTTCAAAATTCACCCCATGAACTGGTCTTTATGATGAGTCAAAACACAGTGCCAGACAAGAATAAAATAAGAAAAATGGGAGGTCCAGTGGCTAAGACTCTGTTCCTAATGCAGGGGGCCCAGGTTTGATCCCTGGTCAGGGAACTAGATCCCACATGCTGCAACCAAGACTTGGTACAGCCAAATTAAAAAAAAAAAGAAAAAGAAAAATGGGAACAGAAGTAAAAGAATAAAGAAAAAAATGAGAAGAAAAAAAAAGAAACAGACAAAAATGCCAAAGAAGAAACAGGGTACCTCTTCAAAGTCTCTCAGGTGACTGAGAAGCAGCTACCTGAGCCAGAGGACTGACAACCTAAGCCCAGTCAGGGACTTAGATACATGCTACGAACTCCAAAGCCATAGTTTCATATGAGGTCATGGAAAGACATGAACCTATCAACAAGGCTGGCATAACCCACTGTGATTTTCTCACTGTTCGATTTCACAACCTCCTTATTCTTAAATAGTAAGGATCTCAGAGAGCTTTTTACCTGGGTTAAAGTGACATTACCTTATTAGAAACTGAAACTTGTAGGATGCTTCAGTGGCCTTTTCTAGTTTGGAAAGGTGTGATTATTTTTGGCTTTTGAAAGCCTCATAAAGGTCTACACTTAAAATATTCAATTTCCTTTAAATTCTGAATGACTGGGCTCAAAACAACATCACAACTTAACTGGCATTATGAAACACATGTGATACTGTATGAAGTGCATCAGACACAATAAAGAACCTTGTTAGTATCTCTAAAGCCAAGGGGAAGCTAGCAGACATCATAGTTTAATTTCTTCTTCACAGATCTGCCCATTTCTTTGAAGTACATTTCTCTTTTCCCACAGTCCAACCTCAAGACTCTGCTCTAGCTCCTACCTCTTCCTGAAACATTCTCGGAGAGCCATACGGCTCCCTCCCCCACCTCATTTGCTCCAGCGTCATTTTCTTAGACTCTGGTGACAGTAGGCGCATGAAACCAGTTACATTTGCTGAAAGCCTGTCATTGATGGAACTCATTGAAAGCAAGCCTATTTCACAAAGCCAGCGAAAAGAACTTGTAAGAGTTGTTGTAATTTAATGAAATTGATCAATGCAAATAATTTACCTTGTATAGATGTGAGGTTTTGTAACTTGAGTTACAAAACCCCCAGGATTAGAGCCCATGATGGACGTCATATACTGTCTTCTTTTTCCATCATAACCTTGTGGTCGTGTGGCCCTCCTCTGTCCCTTCTGTCTCTCTCAGCCATCTCAGACCTATTAGGAGGTGTCCAGTATCTGGAAACATTTCGGCATCTCAGGCCTCCACTGACCCAGCAGCTGCTTGCAGAAGAGCAGCTGGGAATCCTGGGGATCAGCGACTCTCACTGGGTCACCATTAATTGTGAGGAAATGTTCTGGCTTTTCCATCAAGTGTTGTAGTTACCATGATCAAGGCGCTGTGCTAGGCAGAGAGGGGGACTCTACGTCTCCACACATCTTTAGGAGTGTTTGGGGAGAAAGAACACACACTGAAATTAGAAAGGAAGAGAGGGGCATCCCTGGTGAGCCAGTCTTTAATAATCCACCTTCCAATGCAGGGGATGCTGATTCGATCCCTGATCAGGGAACTAAGATCCCACATTCCACAGGGCAACTAAGCCTGCATCCACAACTAAGACCTGATGAAGCCAAATAAATTTAAAAAAGGAAAAAAGGAGAGAAGAAAACAGAAGGACAATGTCAGGTAGTGTGTATGTTCTGATGCAATCTTGGTTGTTTACTTTTGCTTTTAGTGCTCGTGCTTCTGGTGTCATTTCCAAAAAATCATTGTCAAGACAGATGTCAAGGAGCTTTTTCTACAAGGAATATTTTAAGAGACGCTGGAGGGGTCGAGGGCGCTGTCCGGTTTCCCCACTAGGGGGCGGGCTTGGTCACTAGTTGATTGCAGTGTTTTTCCCACTTGTGCACACACAAGCTCAGACTCCTTCCCAGCAAACCATTCTAGTCCTTTGCTACCAATTCATGGGAGTTGATGTTCAAGACGAAATGTTCTGCTCATCTTGACTTAGCCATAATATACATTCTATTGAAGCCAGTTCTCTTACAATGCCTCTGATGGATGATTCAAGACTTCCCACATTTGCCTCCAACTTTTCTAACTCTAAACAATGACATGCCATCAAATGGAATGCTTTCTGGTGCTCAATAAAGCCTTCACTGTTCTTGTATTACTGTGTAAGTCTTTGGAAGTCTCCAGAATTGCTCCCATCTCAATAACATTCCAGCATCCTTCAGCCAGCGTTTAAGAGCTGCTTCTGTAGCAAAGTCTTCTAACCATTTAGGCCTCACAGAATTTTATATGATCACTTCATTTAAATGGGAGAAGGCAATGGCAACCCACTCCAGTACTCTTGCCTGGAAAATCCCATGGACGGAGGAGCCTGGTAGGCTGCAGTCCATGGGGTCGCTAAGAGTCGGACACGACTGAGCGACTTCACTTTCACTTTTCACTTTCATGCATTGGAGAAGGAAATGGCAACCCACTCCAGTGTTCTTGCCTGGAGAATCCCAGGGACAGAGGAGCCTGGTAGGAGGCCATCTATGGGGTCACACAGAGTCGGACACGACTGAAGCGACACAGCAGCAGCAGCAGCAGTGTTTTGCCACAAGATTTCTTCCTTGGTTAATGCTTTTTTTTTCTTCCTATTTAAGAAATCATGTCTGCCCCAATTTACCTAAGTATCAATAAAAATGCTAAAAAATCAGAGCTGACAACTAATACATTTTTGACACCCAGGAAAGAGGTCTGCTAGGAAAAATATTGTAAAGGGGAGCATCGAGGACCCTGCTAAGGACAGGCTCAGGTCACAATTGTCAGGACTATATTGATCACTTGGTCGAAAGATTTAGCCAATGTATAGATGGAGATGGTATGTTTGGGATGTTCAATGACATTTTCCTGAGCTTTAGGTCATTTGTAGTAATAACAGAAATTCGAAGCAAAAGGAGGTAGACTGGATAACTGTTGCTGTGCTGTGCTCCAGTGTGTTTGACTCTTGGCAACCCCATGGACTATAGCCAGCCAGGCTTCTCTGTCCATGGAATTTCACAGGCAAGAATACTGGAGTCGGTTGCCATTTACTTTTCTGGGGATCTGCCCAACCCAGGAATCAAACCCATGTCCCATGCGTCTCCTGCACTGGCAGGAAGATTCTTTACCACTGAGCCACATTAGGTGCCATTTCCTCAAGATGCTCTGTGACTATGAAGAACATATTGGGCCACAGAGCAAGGACTAACTCCCAACAGCTAGTGGACTCAGTATAATCAGCTACTTGCTTATGTAAACAAGTTTTACTGGAACATATATTGTCTATGACTGCCTTTGCACCTTAACAACAGAGTTAAGGAGTTGAGGCAGAGACTGTATTGCCCACAATGCTGAAAATATTTACCATCTGGCCCTTTAAAAAAGTTAGAAATCTCTCCTAGAGAACATTATTATAGCTGTGAATCCCATTCCTGGGATCCTTGACACTCAGCATCTGGAAGAAACTGCTGATGGTGTGCTAGTAATCCCTGGACAAAATACAGGCACCCACTGAGGTATTTTTTGGCTATTTGAAATGTTTCAATGCTTTGCATGAGATATAATTTAAATAATAAGAATCTAAAATAGAGCAAGGATTATCCCTGGTCTTGCACTCTACTGTAAGAATATTTGCACATTTGTTGCTTTGAATTGTCTTTGTTAGAGACAAGAGAATGAAAACCCAAATGAAAATGAGAAACTTATATATGGCTGTAGACGTTGTCAGTCATTTGGGTATAATTAGAGAAGTAGACGTGACCTCGAGGGAAAGGACTATATTCATGGACACAGGATACATTCATGGTACCTGAGTCCAGACAGCCTTTAGTGTTGATCCTCTTAGAAGGGGGGATGTTCAAGTCTCTGCTCTGCTCAGTCCTCAAAAGCAGCTCACAAATTACAAAGAGAGACCTCTGCATTGAACAGCTAAGAAACCAGAGCAGGTCATTGTCTATACTATCTTGATTAGGATATAAAAGAATTAAAAAAAAATTATTTTGATTGATGTCTGCCCCTTAGCATCCTAGACCTTGTATTCATTGACTCATCCAACACTACCGTTTACGCTACTAAAATCTGGCAAGATGAATATTTCCCCTGATCCTTGGACCACGACAAGAGACTGTGGATAAGGGTGGGGACCAGGGCTCCCAGGAGGAACTGTCATTTCTGTGTCTGATGGAAGGTAAGTGACTTCGTTGAGGACAGACTTCCTTGGAGTTTTCTTCAGAACCCACACAGAGGCAGAATGATTGCATTTGTCAGTGCTGCTGCTGTCATCAGAAGAGGCATCTGGTGCTATGATTGCTTTTCATCATCCCGTTGCTCAACGCTGACCTTTCTTTCCCTATATTCTGTTCCACTTTTTTTTCTGAAGTTAAAAGAAACAAATGAGTTTCTTTTTCTTAGGTTTCTTTTCACCTTCTCAGCCGCAGATCTTTTCAAAGATCCGCAGATATTTGCAAACATTAGGTAAGCTGCCAGTTTCACATTTCTGTGGAAATCACTCACAGGACCCACTCCTCTCTACACAGCTTGCTTTCCAGGTGGCTGCAAAGTAGCAGATATTTCTGTCCCTTCCCCTCCATCCAGAGTTCTTCCTCCAGCTCCCTTAATTAAGGTTTTTAAAAATATTTATTTGACTGCATCAAATATTTAAATATTTATTTATTTATACTTACTTATTTAGTTGTGTCATATGGGATCTTTCTTTGTGGCGCATTGACTCTCTGGTTGCAGTGCCTAGGCTTAGTTGCCCCAGAGCATGCAGGATCTTAGTTCCCCGACCAGGGATCAAACCCACATCCTCCACGTTGTAGGGTGGATTCTTATTGTATGGACATTCTCTCACACTGGGTCCTGTGTCTCCTAAATTCTATTTCTTTATTCACTCCTAATTTTGATGGGACAATCCCTCTCAGCTTCCTGAAGAAGAGGGCACGGAAAGGAAATTTTATTTACATGTATAAAAGTATATTTTTCCTCATATTTAAATAATTACTTGGCTATGTTTAGAATTCTAAGTTAGAAACTATTTCTCCACAGTATTTCTGAAGGCATTTCTCCACTGTCTTCTAGCTTTTACCAGTTGTTGAGAGGTCCAATAGCATGTGGATACTTGTTACCAGTTGTTGAGAGGTCCAGTAGCATGTGGATACTTGCTTACATTAATCCTTTTTCCCCTAGAACCTGTAGAATTCTCCTTGTCACCAGTATGTTCTAAAAGTTTACAATCGTGTAGTTGGGAAGGATTTATTTTTATCCATTTGGAAACATACCGCTCAGCTCAGGGAAATTTTATTGGATTTTTCTTGACAATTTTTTCTTCCTTTCATTTTTCTTTGGCCTCCCTTCCTAGCACTCTTTGGTTAGATGATGGTCCTCATAGTCTGATTCTCTAATTTTAAAATTTTATATATGCTATTTTCCTTTTTTAGTCTGTTTTTCTATTTGAAAGAATTTTTTTCTGTTTTGTTCTAATCTTTCTTTTGAGTTTTTCCACTCAATTGTTGCTTTAATTTCCAAGAGTCCCTCCAAGTTCTTTAAATGTTCGACTTCTTTCATAGCATTTTATTTTATTTTATGGATGCAATGTCTTCTCCAATATCTGAATTTACTGATGGTAGTTTGTTGTTGCTGCCTTAACTCTTCTCCCTTCAAATCGCTTGTGTTTGGCCACTGTCCTCTATATTTGAGGCTTTCTTAAACTATCTGGGGATCCTTTGATTCTAATTCAGAATTAAGAGTGGAACACTAACTGGCCAGAAGCATGTGTGTGGGCTAGATGACTGGGTTTCCTTTTCAGGTGATCTCACTGTGCCATTTTACTGAGGTCATGCTGAGACCATGATCTTTAGGCTTTTTCCCTGGACTTCCCTGATTTCCTTCATCGGTCCAGTTCAGTCACTCAGTTGTGTCCGAGTCTTTGCCAGCCCATGGGCTGCAGCACACCAGGCTTCCCTGTCCATCACCAATTCCCGGAGCCTGCTCAAACTCATGTCCATCGAGTCGGTGATGCCATCCAACCATCTCATCCTCCACAACTGTCTTCTAATCTCTTGCCTGGAGGGAATAAGTCTGGGTGCAGTATCTGACTCAGGAAGAAGACACGGTCTCAAAATTTGATATACAAACATAAATTTAGCACTCCTGTTTTCAGTATAGTATCCCAGAGTTTCAACTGTGCCTGTAACCCCAATCCAGGCCCCTTCATTTTATCTTCTATCTAAAATAAACCTACCATCTTCTACATAAATTGGGGAGTGGGAGTTGCAAAGACTAGAGGGAGAGTCTTTAGGTATAGATTCTCCTTAAACTTTTCATCAGTCCTCCTAGTCTTAGCTTCAGTTCATCCCTACATACACATATACATTCGATTGATTGAAATGGCAATGTATTTGCTTTGTGATATTACGTAAGTAACTAGCTCTTTGAGTTTCACATCTGAAAATGGGAATACTGACCACCTACCTCCTGGGGCTGCTGTGAATATGTGTATGGCCTCATTTGATTAACATAACTTATTGTTACCCATAGAGATAACAATACTAATAAATAGCCTTTTCAGATGCTTTCTATGTGCCAGGCAATGTTACAGGCACTTTTTATGTATCTCATCACACCCTCACAAAAAAGATGAGAAATCTAAGCTCAGAAAGGCTAAACAACTTGCACAAGGTCACAAAAAGAATACTGTAACTTCATCTGCCAGTTAGTTCTCAGGTTCTGAGTCCTGATTTTTAAAGTTTCCTTCCTTTTTCTAAGTCAGATTCCTGGCAAGAAACTGACAAACTCAAGCTGAGTCATTGAAGAAAGTTGAATAAGGAAGTCCCTTGAGAGTCCCTTGGATTGCAAGGAGATCCAACCAGTCCATCCTAAAGGAAATCAGTCCTGAATATTCATTGGAAGGCTGGACACTGAAGCTGAAACCCCAATACTTTGGCCACCTGATGCAAAGAACTGACTCATTGGAAAAGACCCTGATGCTGGGAATGATTGAAAGCAGGAGGAGAAGGGACGACAGAGGATGAGATGGTTGGATGGCATCACCAACTCAATGGACATGAGTTTGAGTAAGTTCCAGGAGTTGGTGATGGACAGGGAAGCCTGGCATGCTGCAGTCCATGGGGTCACAATTCTGCTTTATTGACTATGCCAAAGCCTTTGACTGTGTGGATCACAATAAACTGTGGAAAATTCTGAAAGAGATGGGAATACCAGACGACCTCACCTGCCTCTTGAGAAACCTGTACGCAGGTCAGGAAGCAACAGAACTGGACATGGAACAACAGACTGGTTCCAAATAGGAAAAGGAGTACATCAAGGCTGTATATTGTCACCCTGCTTATTTAACTTATATGCAGAGTACATCATGAGAAACGCTGGGCTGAAAGAACACAGGCTGGAATCAAGATTGCCAGGAGAAATATCAATAACCTCAGATATGCAGATGACACCACCCTTATGGCAGAAAGTGAAGAGGAACTAAAAAGCCTCTTGAGGAAAGTGAAAGAGGAGAGTGAAAAAGTTGGCTTAAAGCTCAACATTCAGAAAACGAAGATCATGGCATCCGGTCCCATCACTTCCTGGGAAATAGATGGGGAAACAGTGGAAACAGTGTCAGACTGTATTTTTGGGGCTCCAAAATCACTGCAGATGGTGACTGCAGCCATGAAATTAAAAGACGCTTACTCCTTGGTAGGAAAGTCATGACCAACCTAGATAGCATATTCAAAAGCGGAGACATTATTTTGCCAACAAAGGTCCATCTAGTCAAGGCTATGGTTTTTCCAGTAGTCATGTATAGATGTGAGAGTTGGACTGTGAAGAAAGCTGAGCGCCAAAGAATTGATGCTTTTGAACTGTGGTGTTGGAAAAGACTCTTGAGAGTCCCTTGGACTATAAGGAGATCCAACCAGTCCATTCTAAAGGAGATCAGTCCTGGTTGTTCTTTGCAAGGACTGATGCTGAAGCTGAAACTCCATAATACTTCGGCCACCCGACTCATTGGAAAAGACTCTGATGCTGAGAGGGATTGGGGGCAGGAGAAGGGGATGACAGAGAATGAGATGGCTGGATGGCATCACCGACTCAATGGACATGAATTTGAGTGAACTCCGGGAGTTGGTGATGGACAGGGAGGCCTGGAGTGCTGCGATTCCTGGGGTCACAAAGAGTCGGCCAGGACTGAGCGACTGAATCGAACTGAACTGAGCCACTGAACTGAATAAGGAAGTGGGTTGGATTTAGAGATAAGAAGAGGTGATATAATACCCTGGGGCTACTAACAAACTAAGCCCCACCCCAGAGGGTCACGAAAAAAGGAGAAGTTATAGCAGCGTAAAGAAATAGAAGAAAACAATAGAATGGAAAAGACTAGAGATTTCTTCAAGAAAATTAAAGATACCAAGAGAACATTTCATACAAAAATGACTCAATAGAGGACAGAAATGGTTTGGACCTAACAAAAGCAGAAGATATTAAGAGGTGGCAAGAATACACAGAAGAACTGTACAAAAAAGACCTTTACAACTCAGATAATCATGATGGTGTAATCACTCACCTAGAGCTAGACATCCTAGAATGTGATGTCAAGTGGACCTTAAGAAGCATCACTACAAACAAAGCTAGTGGAGGTGATGGAATTCCAGTGCAGCTACATCAAATCCTAAAAGATGATGCTGTGAAAGTGCTGCACTCAATATGCCAGCAAATTTGGAAAACTCATCAGTGGCCACAGGACTGGAAAAGGTCAGTTTTCATTCCAGTCCCAAAGAAAGGTAATGCCAAAGTATGCTCAAACTACCACACAATTGCACTCATGTCACATGCTAGTAAAGTAATGCTCAAAACTCTACAAGCCAGGCTTCAACAATACGTGAACTGTGAAATTCCAGTTGTTCAAGGTGGTTTTAGAAAAGGCAGAGGAACCAGAGATTGAATTGCCAACATCCGCTGGATCATGGAAAAAGCAAGAGAGTTCCAGAAAAACATCTATTTCTGCTTTATTGACTATGCCAAAGCCTTTGACTGTGTGGATCACAATAAACTGTTGGAAATTCTGAAAGAGATGGGAATACCAGACCAGCTGACGTGCCTCTTGAGAAATCTGTATGCAGGTCAGGAAGCAACAGTTAGAAGTGGACATGGAACAACAGACTGGGTCCAAATAGGAAAAGGAGTACATCAAGGCTGTATATTGTCACCCTGCTTATTTAATTTACGTGCAGAGAACATGATGAGAAACGCTGGGCTGGATGAGGCACAAGCTGGAATCAAGATTGCAGGGAGAAATATCAATAACCTCAGATATGCAGATGACACCACCCTTATGGCAGAAAGCAAAGAAGAATTAAAGAGTCTCTTGATGAAAGTGAAAGAGGAGAGTGAAAGAGTTGGCTTAAAGCTTGACATTCAGAAAACTAAGATCATGGCATCCGATCCCATCACTTCATGGCAAATAGATGGAGAAACAGTGGAAACAGTGGCAGCCTCTATTTTGGGGGGCTCCAAAATCATTACAGATGGTGCCTGCAGCAATGAAATTAAAAGACACTTACTCCTTGGGAGCAAAGTTATGACCAACCTAGACAGCATACTAAAAAGCATAGACATTACTTTACCAACAAAGGTCCATCTAGTCAAGGCTACTGTTTTTTCAGTAGTCATGTATGGATGTGAGAGTTGGACTATGAAGAAAGCTGAGTGCTGAAGAATTGATGCTTTTGAACTGTGGTGTTGGAGAAGCCTCTCGAGAGTCCCTTGGGCTGCAAGGAGATCCAACCAGTCCATTCTAAAGGAGATCAGTCCTGGGTATTCTTTTGAAGGAATGATGCTAAAGCTGAAACTCAGTACTTTGGCCACCTCATGTGAGGAGCTGACTCTTTGAAAAGCCCCTGATGCTGGGAAAGATTGAAGTTGGGAGGAGAAGGGGATGACAGAGGATGAAATGGTTGGATGGCATCACCGACTCAATGGGCATGAGTTTGAGTAAACTCTGGGTGTTGGTGATGGACAGAGAGGCCTGGCATGCTGCAGTCCATGGGTTTGCAAATAGCCAGACACAACTGAGTGACTGAACTGAACTGAAAAAGGGAATTGTAAACAAGCCAACTGATGGCATCTGTGGGCTTCAGGAGAGGAAAGTTCTGCAGTGTGGAAGCCCCAGAAGTAAATACTCAGGGATACCATTCCCTCTCTCTGAGATCTGGTTGTGTCTCCCTTTGGCCAAACCCCTTGGGAAGCCAGAGACCATAGAGCTCCTTGTCTGACGGTGACAGTCAGGTGGAGAAGGATGCAGAGTGGAGCTGTAGGGGCAAGTAGAAACTATCATGTCCCAATTCCATGGACTCATAAGACCTACATTACTTAGTTTTCAGAAATGCATTACAGCATTACAGCTCAAAAGCAAAAACTTAAAGGTGGAGGATAAAAACACAGAGAAGTAAATAAAGATGAAAAATATCTTCATCAAATACTTCCATCAAAGTATTTCACCAAAAGTATATTTTGGTGTCAAGTGAAAGTCACTCACTCATGTCCGACCCTTTGCGACCCTATGTCCATGGAATTCTCCAGGCCAGAATACTGGAGTGGGTAGCCGTTCTCTTCTCCAGGGGATCTTCCCAACCCAGGGATTGAACTCAGGCCTCCAGTACTGCAGACAGATTATCAGCTGAGCCACCAGGGAACATTTTGGTGTAGACCTTCCCTTAGAAGCAGACTTAGAGAATCACCCTCATGTATCACTACCAAATCTTCTGCCTGTGTAAATCTGTGGCTTCAGGATGCCTTC
This sequence comes from Bos taurus, assembly GCF_002263795.3. Taxonomy (NCBI): domain Eukaryota; kingdom Metazoa; phylum Chordata; class Mammalia; order Artiodactyla; family Bovidae; genus Bos; species Bos taurus. Next base: position 11,017,893 of record NC_037353.1, read on the forward strand.
CCTTCCATAATTTGGATGAATTATTCCTAGTATTTTTTTTTAAGTCAAGCATCATAATTTTGTTCTAGTACACATCCCATTTCACCTACTTAAAACTCCTCTCCGGCAATTATGAGCTCTTTGGTATCCCAGTTTTCCATCTCTCTGATCAGCACATATACATTCATTAAGTGAAGTGAAAGTGAAGTCGATCAGTCATGTCGGACTCTTTGCGACCCCATGGGCTGTAGCCTACCAGGCTCCTCTGTTCATGGGATTTTCCAGGCAATAGTACTGGAGTGGATTGCCATTTTCTTCTCCAGGGGATCTTCCCAATCCAGGGCTTGAACCTGGGTCTCCCTGCATTGTAGACAGACGCTTTACTGTCTGAGCCACCAGGGAAGTCCATTACATTCATATCACCCAATTCAAAAGCAATATTGCCTCAGTCCTCTCTAGTTTTACCCACCCAAGTTTCTGCTTTTACAGTGAAATTTAGAATTGTCTCCTTACTTCTTGTTTTTTTGTTTACTCATTCCACACAAGCATTTGTTTCATCACTCTTGATTCACACACAAAGTTACCAGTGACCAACATGTTGCCACTTTTCTGTCCTTGTTGTGGTTCTTTCTCAAGAACTAATTCTACAGCTTCCTCTTTGGAACTTCTGTTTTTAAATTGGTTCTTAGAGCAGCATCACCTTCTGGTTTTCTTCCCTCCTCACTGGCCACTCCTTACCTCTTCTGCAGTTTTTCATCCTCTATCCAATTTCTCTGACTGTCACTGTGTACCAAGTCTTCATCTGGGCCAGCCCTCTCCTCTGCCTCTAGTCTTTCTATAGGTAATGGCTTGCAGACCCAAGGCTTTCAGAACTACCTACACGCTCAGGAATTCCAGATTTATCACTCCAGCCTGGACCTTTGAAGTCCTGACTCAAATATCTAGCTATTGCCTTATTAGTTCCACTTGGATATCTACTAGGCATCTCAATTTGATGATCTCAAAACAGAACTCTTAAATCTACTCCCAAAGTCTACTATTCTCCCATAAATCTGCTATTCCTGTTGTCTTCATCTCAAAGTTATCAGGGTCTATCAAGTTGCCCAGGTCAAAAACTCACTATAATCCCAATTTCTCTTTTTACCTTATACTATATACCATCAGTTCAGTTCAGCTCAGTCACTCAGTCATGTCAGGGTGACAATATACAGCCTTGACATACTCCTTTTCCTATTTGGAACCAGTCTGTTGTTCCATATGAAGTTCTAACTGTTGCTTCCTGACCTGCATACAGATTTCTCAAGAGGCAGGTCAGCTGGTCTGGTATTCCCATCTCTTTCAGAATTTCCAACAGTTTATTGTGATCCACATAGTCAAAGGCTTTGGCATAGTCAATAAAGCAGAAATAGATGTTTTTCTACAACTGTCTTGCTTTTTCCATGATCCAGCAGATGTTGGCAATTTGATCTCTGGTTCCTCTGCCTTTTCTAAAACCACCTTGAACATCTGGAAGTTCACAGTTCACGTATTGTTGAAGCCTGGCTTGGAGAATTTTGAGCATTACTTTACTAGCGTGTGAGATGAGTGCAATTGTGCGGTAGTTTGAGCATACTTTGGCATTGACTTTCTTTGGGATTGGAATGAAAACTGACCTTTTCCAGTCCCATGGCCACTGCTGAGTTTTCCAAATTTGCTGGCATATTGAGTGCAGCACTTTCACAGCATCATCTTTTCAGGATTTGAAATAGCTCCACTGGAATTCCATCACCTCCACTAGCTTTGTTCGTAGTGATGCTTCCTAAGGGCCACTTGACTTCACATTCCAGGATATCTGGCTCTAGGTGAGTGATCAAACAATCCTGATTATCTGGTATTACCATATAACATAGGGAACTATATTCAGTATCTTGCAATAACCTATTAATAAAAAATAATATGATATACATACGTATATTATATATATAACTGAATCACTTTGCTGTATACCTGGAACTAACACAATATTAATTAACCCCCAAAAATGTAGGCTTTCAAGCTAGACTGCCTAGATTCAAATTCTAACTCTACCAGTTAATAAACTATATGACCTTGCACAAGTTATTTAATGCCCCATCTGCAGATAGTAGCTCCTTCCCTACAGAGTTGTGAGGATTACATGAATTAATACAAGTGAAGTCCCTAGGACAGTACCTGGCATATAATTAGTGATCAAGAGATGTTAACTCTTATTTTCATTATCATTATCTATCTTCTTTCTCAAAGTTCTATCATATTTTACATTCAATAGAACACATGATATCCTGCATTTGTCTTAGTCATGGACTTTGACCATTTCCTCACACCAGTTAATGCACTTCTGCATGTTTAATAAATATTCTTGAAACGCCACCTGCCTTGGTGTGAAGAAGGTACACTGTGAAACTTTAGGAGGTGAAAGAATTCAAAATCAGTATAAAATAAATTAGATTTGAGTATAACATTAAAAATCCAGGCTCTTTAAAGCAGTGTCTGCTGTGCTGCAACAATAGCCAGGAACAGCATGGTGTGGCCATTTCTTGTCTCAAACAGCTGAGGAACAAGGCTTGTGACATTCTGGCCATTGATAAGTCCCTGGCACCAGTCACCCTGCCTGGCAGACGATGTCACTATAGCGGATGACAATGATTACTTCCTGTGTCTTCCTACCAATACTAAGTTTGTGGCTTGGCTGGGAATGAGAAGTGGACACACAATTCAGATGGAGGTACAGCTTGGATTACCCAGGAATCCTTCAACAGAGGTGAAACAGCAGGGCAGGGTTGAAGTGGAAGAACGTCGCCAGGCAGCTGAAGGAAGACCTATCCAGTATCATCCTGCTGTCTGAGGAGGAGCTCCAGATGCTCATTAATGTCCTGTGTTTGGAGCTGGCTCAGGAACTCGGCCAAAGTCATGTGGCAGTCCAGGGGCTCCAGCAGGTGCTTGACCAGAAAGAGGAAGCCCGTCAATCCAGGCAGCTCCTGGGACTTTACCTCTGGGCTTTGGAGAAGGAAGGTAGCATCTTATTGAAGCAGCAAGAGTCCAGAACTGACCTCAGGGACAAGAGGGAAGTTGTTGACATGAGTGTTAGAGAGAGCTCCTCCAAAGTTACACCTGCGAGCCAGATCCTCTTGGAGCTAAAGGAGAAACCTGCCCCAGAGCTGAGTTTGTCTAGTGAGGATCTGGAGGTGGGCGAGCACCAGGGACCCTGACCTTTGCAGGGAGACACTTGTATCGGGCTTTTTTCACCTCTGCAAACCCTGAATCATAGCTGCCAATTTGCCTATTATTATGTGCAAAACTTACCTTGTTGCTGAGTTGGTAAAGAATCTGCCTACAATGCAGGATACCCAGGTTCAATTCCTGGGTTGAAAAGATCCCCTGGAGAAGGAAATGGCAATCCACTCCAATATTCTTGCCTGGAGAATCCCATGAACTGTAGCCTGTCAGGCTTCTCTGTCCATGAGGCTGCAAGAGTTGGACATGACTTAGCAACTAAGCCACCACCGTAACATTAAAAATAAAGATCATTATTTGGGCACAGAGTGAATTTGTGAGCTATTGATAAATATGCTTGTCTCCCTTGGATGGTCACTTGACAAAGCAAATTCTTTTCTTTCCCCCTGTCCCCCTTTGCTTCCCCTCTTCCTGACTCTGTAGATATGAGTTTGTCTTCCTTTCTCTCTCTTTCTCTCTCTTGTCCCCAGACTGATATGCATGCATTTAGAAAGACTAATGGAAAGAATTCAATCAAATCTAGGAATGAATCAAATCTTGGTGAATAAAATGGTCTCTTGCACATGGATTGATCTGGGAAGGACTGCTGAGCTAATTTTTAGCCACTGTTGTCTGGAATGAATGCCAGCTCCCTAATTAGTACAAGAATTTATCCTTCTCCCATGTCTTGTCTGTCAGGTAATATCTTAATACTGTCTCCTCCAAGACAAGTTGAAACAGCCTGCAAAAGAAACCACAAGGTTCATGGTTCATCTTACTACTGTGTGAAGGTAGATGAAGGACTATAAATCGGTACATCTTCTGTATATTTAACCTCTTCTAAGAAGTGGCCCAATGCCTACGCCTTAAACCTGTTACTTTGTACATCTGCTTACTCACATTCCTAGATGTTCACTTTCCTTAGCTACTGTGAAATCAACACACATTCCTTAGAAAATATCTTTCTACAACTGAAATGCCATTTTACCTGGAATGTACGTGGTGAAGAAAGCTCCTTAGATGATTTAGAAGACAGAGGATATGATCAGGTAGAGTTTTTAAACACAGAATTCAAAGCAATCATGTACAATCTGTTTGCCTATATTAAACACTGCAGAGGCCAATACCAGGTGGCTCTGGAATACTTAGAACCAGCAGAGGAATTTATCATGCACAGACAGGATCACCAAGGCAAAATTTGGACATCTGGTCACCTGGGGAAGCTATGCCTGGGTCTGCTATCACCTGGGCAGGCTTCTAGAAGCACACACTTACATCTGTGCATGCGTGCATGGTAAGTCACTTCAGTCATGTCTGACTCTTTGTGACCCTATGGACTGTAGCACACCAGGCTCTTCTGTCCAAGGGATTCCCCAGGCAAGAATACTGGAGACATTTACATCCACAGGGTGGGAAATCTTTGCAAGAAGTGTACAAATTCCTATAGAATTGAATGTCCTGAGATTGACTGTGAAGAGGGAAGGACACTTCTAAAATGGGGAGAAAAGTACTATGAACAGGCTATGCAGTGTTTTGAGAGGCTCTGGAAAAGAAACCCACCAGCCCAGAATTCTCCCTGGGACTGCCCACACACTCTACTGTCTGCATGACAAAGCACCAACAGAGATCACCATTCACCGTCTGAGGCAGGCCACCAAGTCAGAGCCAGATAACAGGCACATTAACACTCTCCTGGCTCTGACTCTTCAACCGATCAAGAAAGAAGCAGAAGAGACAAGCTAGTAGATGAAAACACCAAGTCCAACAGACATACTCTGTGGTGCAGCCAAATATTACTGAAATAAAGGCACTCTGGACACAGTTATAGAATCATTGATACTTAAAAGGCCTTAGAAGCAGTGCCAAACAACATTGACTAACATCCCGAGGTTGGATGCTGTCTACAGAGCAAAAATCAGATGAATACAGAAACCAAATAAATGTTCAACGAATAAGGACAGAGAACTACAGGAAATTATGAAAGGCGCTGTGCAGTTGAATATTAACCCCCCTGTACCTGCTCAGACCTTGCCTGCCTCTACACATCAGATCGGTATGGTGAGGCAGAGTATTGCTTCTAGAAAGAATCCAGTAAGGATCTCTCTCCAGTGGAGAGACAAGTGCTCAGCTGCACTATGACCACTCTCAGAGGCCAGCAGATGTGCAAAGACCACACCATCTGCCATTACCCAGAGGGCTACACCACTACAGCAAGTTAAAACTGAGTAGGAAAAACCGATCCTAGACCTAAGAAGAATTGCCAGACTCTGAAAATGCCTCAGACATTGTGGGTTGGCGAGTCTCCAGATTCCCTCCTAAAGTGACTAGGAAAGGGCACCCAAGAGCTGATGGCTGTTGGCCCATCCAGCCTCCAACCCTGGCAGATTTGACCCCTCCTCGTCTCTGGCTGAGAAGGGCAGTAAGGAAATGGTAGAGGGTGCAGGGGGGCCCACGACTCAGAAAAGCAGGAAGCCCTAGAGAGGCCATAAGCAGGCCTCCGGGCTTCAGAGAGAGGGGGGGAGAGCAAGCAAGGCCTGGTGTGGTGGTCACAAAGGGCAGGTTAATGGGGGAGAGAGAGAATCTGAAACCTCACAGGAGTGCGGCTGAATGGTGGGGCATTTCATTTTGCTGTTGCTTTTTCCTGGTTCTGAAAATTCTCTCATCCAAATCTGGAAATTCAGAATCACATTTCCTCTGCTATATAGATGTTCTGGGGGCTTCTCTGGTGGCTCAGAAGATAGAGAATCTGCTGCAATGCGGGAGACCCAGGTTCAATCCCTGGGTCTTGAAGATCCCCTGGAGAAGGGAATAGCAACCCATCCCAGTACTCTTTCCTGGAGAATTCCATGAACAGAGGAGCCTGGCTGGCTATAGTTCATAGGGGTGCAAAGAGTTGGACATGACTGAGCAAGTAACACTTTCACTTTCACAGATATTTTGAACAAATGTTGCTTTGAGGGAAAGGACTTGCTTTGGGACTATATGATCCAGGCTTATTCTCAGTTTGCGTCGTCCAGATTTCCCAGCTCTCACTCACCCAGTGACTTGCACACGGCCTGACATACAGCATACATTCAACATTCGCTGAGTGAATTAGTGACTAGAACGTCACTCCAGGGTGGTCCTCTTTCCTCACTCTTTAAACTCCAAAATAAATTCCATGTATGTCAAAGTTTTAAATGTTTAAAAAGTAGAAATCATAAAATTACTATCGAAGTGTTGAGATATTTGTAATCATGGGGTCTAGAAGGTATAAGTATGAAAAAACACAAAAGGGCATAAAATATTAATACATATACATTAAAAACATATTTCATGGAAGAGATAACTTCAGAAAGTCAAAAGATAAATGACAAACAAAAATACTATCTCAACACATTACTAGGTAAAGGACTAATTTCCTTAATGCTGAAATAGTTTCTGTTTATCAATAAGGGAAAAGAAACTCAGTGGGAAAATGGACAAAGGTCAGGAACAGACAGGAAATGAAGAAAGCTGGTAGACATGTAAAATGATATCAGTGTCACTTTTGTTAAGAGCAAAGTACACCGACACTGCAAGGGAGACTGTCTCAGGTCAACAAAGAAAATGCCCTTCCTAAGTGTAGACTAAAAAGGACTTGGAAACAGGCTGTATCATGCACTGCCATTGAGATTAGAAATTGTATAGCTGGAGGGAATTTGTTGATGGTTATTAAGTATTTGTGAATCCTTCCCCAGCAATTTCACTCATTAATTTACTCTGTATTTGCATGTGTGTGCAAAGATGTGTACATGGATGTTCATGAAGCTTTGTTTATAATAACAAAGGACTGAAAACAACTCAAACATCCATCATTAGGGGCCTTACTTATTCAATATTAACATTTCATAACATGAAACAGCATGTCCATACTTTTAAGAAGAGTTCTAAATGTAATAATACAGAACATTATAGCTAAAATATATTTAAAAAATAAAGTGAAAGTGCAGAAAAGCGTGTACAGAATGCTAACGTTATTTCCCAATATTAGCTTTGTCCATCCCATGTTCTTTTTGGTTTTGAAGGGCTCACCTCTCTGTCATCAGATGTGTGAAAGTTTAATCTTGCAATCAGATTGTAAACTCTAGAAAGGCAAGAACCAGGCTTTTTATTTCATAGTGATACTTACCTTCCCTGACTTTGAGGGGCAATCTTAGCTGGTATTGCTTGGGCCTCACATGAATCTTGGGGTCTCTGCCTTCAGCGCTGTAGTAAGCATAAAAGGAGTCTAAAAGCAGGTGCACAGATGGGCTGGAATCTGTGAAGTACCCGTGAAGCTTTGCCCAGACTGGGGGAGGCAGCTGAGGAGAGAGGTGAAACTGCTCCTACCACTAATTTCAAGAACTTTCTTCAAGAATTCATATCCATGCAGAGAACACTCAATCCACCCATTTCCTCTGACTACTCTCCCTGTCTTTTGTACCTTTAGGTGGTCTTTTTCATCTCTCTTTTACCTACCAATGCTTCCATGAAATTATATATTTTTCAAACGCTCTTTATGCTCAGAACCAAACATTGACAAATATCTGAGGCATTCTTTGAGAGTATTAATATTTTGGATAAATGTTCTCCTTAGAATGCTATCAACAAAAGTTTTATGTGAGTATAGGAGTCTCTGGTACCAACAAAGTGAAAACAGAACCCCTAGGTAAGGCAGGAGAGGTGAGAATAACAGAGAAAATGAATGAACTCCCAGAGGCTGGAGTCAGGGATATGGAGAACAACGGCAGAATTGTTCCCATCAGAGAGCACAATCAGGATCTAACTAAGAAACTTCCACCATTGCCAGGATAGAGGATCTTCAGAATGTCTTCCCATCAGAATGTCATCATTGCCACAGACTTCCGCCTTCTGAGATTTCTCCATGTTCCCTTTCTTTCAACTGAGAGTATTTATTACAGTTATCATGCCCCACCGTTGCATGTGGTACACATGAGTTATCTAATCTTATCTAGTCTTTTAGGTTTTGTAATCATCAGACTGAAAGGAGTCACGCCCAGATCATTGGCAGCAGATCCCTGATCATGAGCTGGGTGCAATGATTGCCTTGATTCCCAAGGGCTGACTCCCGTGGAAAGGTCTGAGTATGTTTGGAAAGAAGGATACATCGTGGGTATTTAGGACCAGAGCAAGGTACTCACGGCCCACCCAAATTAGTGCTCCCACTTGCACAGTATGAAGTTGTCATTGGTAAAAGCAGTCCCCAGTTTGAAACTACATTTTCCAGGCTTCCCTTACATCTAATTGGTCCCTGAATTGCTGGTCCATGAATTCCACCTGAGAATTTCTGATTCATTTGGTCTGGACTGGAGTCTGAGAATTCGCATTTCTAGCAGGGCCCCAGGTGATGCTGATACGGCTGGTGGTTGATGACAGTGTTCAGACTAAGGCATTACACCACTTTGTAGCTGATGCAACCCCTTAAGGTGGCTTTCCTCATTCTTGGGAACAGCAAATCAGGACTCTCCCTTAGTCTATACTGAGACAGGGGCAGCCCTAGGCCTATATTTTAGGACACAGAACCATAAATATTGGTAATGAGCTGAGTAACCAGAACTCTCACTGTCTCACTTTTTTCAAAACAGAAATACTGCTAGAGGTGAACTGATTTTCTTCACAGTTTCTGTTTTGCAATCACTCAGTGAGTTCTCGAATTAACCCAGCTGCCAGCTCAGCTGATGCATTCCTGTTGTGAAAGCATTATACACAGGCACTGGCCACACAGATTTCTAAAGAATAAACCAGCACCTCTACACACTTTGAAACACAGTGAGCATGTTCTTTCTCTGTGCCTCTCCCCAACCAGGACCTTTATTAACAAGACTTACACATTTCTATCCTATAGTTTTCTTGAATGTAAATTCCAAAAACCAAAACAAAAGCCACAGTGTTCTAGTTCCCTGATCAGCATTTCTTGTACATCTGACCTGCATTTCTATAAATACATCACAGAACTTGTTCATAGAACTAGAACTTGTAACTCTTGAGTGAGACCTACAAGTAAGGGTTACCAGCTTAGCTGTAATCCTAATGAAATGGTAGGGAATCTCCAAGAAGCATAGGTTCTGCTTTTACCTTGCCCTAGGCAGAAAAATCCACCGTAAATAATGCTTTCCCCAAAACTGAATAACCTGCCTCAGCAACCTCGGTTTTACTGGGAATGTTTCATCTGTTCTCTGTGTAATTTCCTGACCTCAAAGACAGTTGGTGTGATTACCTTTTCCCTCTTGGGTCTACGTACATTGTAATTCCTTTATGATTAGGGATATGCATAAGGATAAAGCACATTCCCTCTGTTAGAAGAAACCACTCTGGCTGCAAATTGTAGTGTGCAGATGCTAAATTCTAAGATGACCCACGGGGATTCAAACTGCGGAGCTCAGGAGAGCCAAGAATGTGTAGAGATGCTAGGAATTGTTTTTCTTTGGTTAATGATTCATTCCATGATGGATCATGGAATGTCAAACCGAGGCTCTGGAAAAGATAAACATCCGAAGTTTCCTTCCTGGTCTCTTTGGTTAATGATTTAGTTATTAATTATAATAAACACTGACACTTATTATGTTCCAGGCATTATTCTAATGTATGAAGCCATTCGATCCTCACAACAAACACCACAAGATCGTGGCAGTGTCTTCATTTCACAGGAGAAGAAACTAAAACACAGAGACATTCAGTAATTTCCACATATAAATGGAGCCTGGTTTCCAATGCAGACAGACTGACATCAGAGCCCACAGTTCCAATCACATATTCATTCATTCAGCTACTACTTTGTGAATGCCTGCCATGTGCCAGGAGGCATGACTTCAGGAACTGGAGATTCAGTACTGAGTAAAATAGAAGAAACACCCCCTGCCCTGTGGAAGTTACATAACTGTTCATCACAGGGGCCAGCAGGACTTCCCAAGTGGCGCTAGCGGTAAAGAACCCTCCTGCCAATGCAGGAGACATAAGAGACGTGGGTTTGGTCCCTGGGTCGGGAAGGTCCCCTGGAGGAGGGCATGGCAACCTACTCCAGTATTCTTGGCTGAAGAATCCCCATAGACAGAGGAGCCTGGCGGGCTACAGTCCATAGGGTTGGAAAGAGTTGGCTGAAATGACTTAGCACACACTCAGCATGCACAGGGGCCAGCAGGTCATCTTGCTGTTAATAGTGGACAGAGTGAAGATGGGTTAACATTCCAATAATGAGGCAGCTGCTAAGTCACTTCAGTCGTGTCCGACTCTGTACAACCCCATAGAAGGCAGCCCACCAGGCTCCCCCGTCCCTGGGATTCTCCAGGCAAGAACACTGGAGTGGGTTGCCATTTCCTTCTCCAATGATGAAAGTGAAAAGTGAAAGCGAAGCCACTCAGTCGTGTCCAACTCGCAGCAACCCCAGGGAGTGCAGCACCAGGCTCCTCCGTCCATGGGATTTTCCAGGCAAGAGTACTGGAGTGGGTTGCCATTGCCTTCTCCAATAATGAGGCAGAGTACTTGGTAAAAGTATCCTTCCTGGAGCTGGTAGCTTCCGTTGATGGCAGCTGATATTACCACATCAAAACAATTCACAAAGAACTTCTGACTAACTGTAGGGGGAGGGGGAGGAAGTCACCCTATCAGTTTGGCTCTCACTTAGCACCCAAGATTCATTTCCTCTTAGAGTCTTGTCAATTTCAGTTTCCAGTTTCATTTTCTCTTTCCTAAAGTCTATTTTGGCAAAGGAATCTGGTAATGCATTCATATATAAGTCTCTTAACATTCCACTGAAGCAGAGGAGGAAGATTTCTGAAGAGCGCAGAAGCCCTAACTGCAGTCTTTCAGAACAGCTGAGAAGTGCACGGCAATCATGAGGTAAAAGACTCTCTCTTCTCTGATTGTGGTGAAAATGCCTAATCCTTCTTGTTGTGGAAGCTGAATTGTCAATAGCCATGCTCCTAAAAGACAAATTTCTAGGTTGTTTTGCCTTAGTATTTGATTACAGCCTTACACTCTTCTATCTTCTGTAGGTCTTTAGGGTGTTGGCTTGTTTACTCCTAAATTATTTCTGCCTCACACCTTCAAGTTTCCTGCAGGATCTCTCACCGGGAAGCTGAGAATTGAGGCTGGAGAACAATGAGGCAGGAAGGGAGGGGCAGAAGGAGAGAGATTAAAGCAGGCAGGTGCTTCACTTAAAGATCCATCTAGAGAAATTGCTCCTGTAGACTGCCCTGTGTTTCTTATCCAAAGGAATAAGTGAGGGGCTTTTAATAAGATTGTTTTTTAATGATCTAAATGTTTTTCATTTATTTTAAATGCAACTTTGTTTCATAAAAATGAATATTTTTAATGATAAAAGGTACACTTCACAAAGAAGATAATCATAAACCATTAGATACCTAACAACAAAGAAGCAAAGATACATGAAGCAAAAATCAGAAGAAATATAAGGGAAAAGAAAACATATATATAACCACAGTGAGACATGTCTCTTTTTAGCAGATACTGTTAAAAATGTACTCAGGGTAGCAACCTCACTTCATGCTAAGGTGGAACATTTTTAATGTATTCATGCATCTCAGATTTGTATTAAGGCTGGCAAAATAACAAATATTTTCACCCCAAAATGCTACTGACTGGCTAGCATCCTCCTACCTGACATAAGAATTGGAGATAAACTGCTTGGAGAAAACAGTCCCCACTTCTAAAATCTTCTCATATTTCAGAAACATCAGATTTCCCTGGGGAGGAAGAGTTCCCACAGTGAGTAGGAAGAAAGCTTTCTATTCTATTTTCTCCAGTTTAAGGGTCAAGAAGTCAGACTGGATAGCTAAGCCTCAGTCCTAGGAGCTCCAGAATCTAGGGATACCAGCCCTGGTACTTACTTCCTAGAGGAAATACATTTTTTCTGCTAGTTTGCACCTCTGCCTGATAGGAAGAAAATAATAGTTTGAGATACTTCCAGATGTCAGTTTCTATAGTAATTCAGAATTTTTAGAAACTTTCTTCCTGTTTCTTAGAATTTTAGCATGTCCTTCTCTTAGAGTCTTTCCCATAATAATACTGACCCATCAGTTCATTTTCTCTTTTCCTTTGATTCTTTAGCTACAGGGATTGTTATTGGGCATTGCTCCTGTGGTGTAAGAGAATGTGTAAGGCTCAAACTTGAGCCTGAGTAAGATTCACAGAAAGCTTGTTAAAGACTGATACTTGAGCTCAAATACTAACCTCCCCAAACCCCAAGACTCTGACTTGGTAGGTCTGGCTTGAGATCCAAGCCTGTGCGTTTCTAATAGGCTCCCCCACCCCCAACCCCACCCTGGTGGTGCTGGTACTGCTCTAAGACAATGTGGGGGCAGCACTGGCTCTGAGCCTGGCAGACAGTGGGACTGTGGCTTTCATTCAGACAAGAAGCAAGGGGAGAAATTGTTTGCTGTGTAAATACTTGGAATTTCTAGGGGCATCAGGGGCACAAATCTCACAAGTCTGAGTTCAGGATGCAAGGATCTGGGACCAGGTTCTAATTTACCAGTAGAAATAAAAACTCAAAACCACACAATAAAATTGGATGCCTTTTGAATGACCACTCAAAAGAATTTAACATACATGTATATATTAAATGTATTTATCTTGTAAATGTAGAGTTGACTATATGTATTGTATGTGAGAGATAATCTCAACTGTATTCACTCTCTCTGCTCCTGTACACAATGAGAAAGGAGCTAAAGAACCCATGTGCTAAGTAAGAGAATCTTCCCATAACCTCACTAAGAAGGAAGAGAGACCAGATTGGACATAAACTTTGCAAGGAGAGGCTGGTGTCATTACAAGGTCAGATAGCAAGTGAGGCTCTCTCCTGGCTCACATTCCCTGTGTTACATCAACAGCCTCAGACAACCCTGATCTTCACTAAGATCTTCCTGATCCCTGGTTCAAGAAGATGCCCTGGAGGAGGGCATGGCAACCTACTCCAGTGTTCTTGCCTGGAGAACCCCATGGACAGAAGGCTTTGAAAAGAAGAGTTTTTCCCTAAGCAGTAACTCCTACCCATTTTCCCTCCTAGTTTTTGTTTATTCTGCTTGGGTAATTATAGCTCCATTTCTTACAAGTAACAGAAATGAGCAGGAACTGATTTAAAGTTCCTAGAATGGCGCAGAGAACCCATGCACAGGATCTAATGACCCCAGGAGACTAGACTAGGACACTGGTGAGCTTGGGGGACCCAGTCACTGAGTCTTCTCCACGTGTATCTGGGTCATTCTCTCTACAGCAGGTTGTATGGAACTTGTCCACCATCAAACCCCAGCATGCACAGAACTCTTCTTAATGTATGAAGACTCACTGACTCCCTCTCAGTTGCATTTCCAGCTTCCACTTGAATCTGGGTACCTGGCCCTGGTCTAATCAAACTGAGGGGAGGTATAAAAAGTGAAAGATAGAGAGTAGGAAAAAATGAAGGACTATTATCTTCCATTTAGACGATTATTTCAAAAGTGATCCTTGCCACATAACAAGACTTCCCAGATTTCTATTGGTTGTCTATGTCAGAATCCATAATATATAGAATATCAGCTTCTGATATGAGAACTGATTAATGTATATCATGAAAAACTTTGTAAGTGAGAATAAACAACATTTCAGGGACCCTAATACATAGACAACATTGAAAACAATTTTAGGTAATGAATGATTTTTAACCTACTCTTTTCCAAATTTACTCAAGATAGGGATTTTATTTGATTGCTGTTTCTGTTGGTTGGTTTTTGCTTATTTATTTACTTGTTTGTTTATTTAGTGGACTAACACAAAGGAATAAAAAAAATCTTTCCAGAAGAGTTGCAAAGGCACCCTCAAGGAGAAAGAACATTTCCCATAATGAAAGATGCTAGCTGCCCATGACACTCCTGTAGCCCCCTGCTTGCTCTTTTACGAAAGTGTATGTCTGTGCATAGTTGCTTCAGGAGTGTCTGACTCTTTGCCACCCTATGGACTGTAACCCACCAGGCTCCTCTGTACATGATGGGATTCTCCAAGCAAGAATATCGGAGTGGGTTCCCATGCTCTCATTCAGGGGATCTTCCTGACCCAGGGATCGAACCTATGTCTCTTATGTCTCCTGCACTGAATCTACTGGGTCTTGATTGCTTTCCACTCAAAACAGTCCACTTGCCAAAATGGCACATTTTGGGAAGACTTGTTCTAAACTCCTTCAAAAGCAAACCATAGGAGGGTCAAAGTTAAATTTCAAAGGAAAATTAAAACAAGTACAAAATTATTAATAAATCAAATCAGTGAAACATTTTAAAAAAAGGAATTGCCAAAGAAGTAACACATTGAATGGCTCTTTGTTTCTGTATTTCCTTCTTACCTAGCACTTACTTTGAAATTTCAACTGTATAGTTTTATAGTTCTTTATTGTTTTAATAAGGACATCCTCATCGTGCTTCTGAACTTCAACTCTATTTTCTCTTCGATGTTTTAAATTCTTTAGTTCTCCCTACTTTGTCTTTTTTTATTTTTATTACTTCATGTTTCCTGTCTAATTATGTGAGCTTGTTGTAAATCCTTAACTGATTTTCTTTGTCTAGCCAAACTTTTGGAGCTTTTATCAAATTGGTTTTGTTTGGTTCTTTTATTATTTTGACAGTCTATATTCTCTTTTTTTCCAAAGTTTTCTATTTTGACTATTACTTCTTTAAAACTATATAAAATCAAACCTGAAATCAGTTACCAAAGATTTGGCTGCTCCTGTAGAGACCCTTGGGCTTCCCAGATGTCACTAGTGGTAAAGAAAGAAACTGCCTGCCAATGCAATAGATGTAAGAGACGCAGGTTCAATCCCTGGGTCGGGAAGATCCCCTGGAGGAGGGCATGCCAACCGACTCCGGTTTCTTCCCTGGAGAATCCCATGGACAGAGAAGTCTGGTGAGCTACAGTCCATAGGGTCACAAAGCATAAAAGTGACTTAGCATGCACACATGCATGTAGAGACCCTCGCAGAAAGCCAAGAGCCAGCATTCCTAATAAAAATTCCCTTTTTCAGGAAAGACTAGCCTCAGACTCAGATTCCTGCCCACTGCCCTCTCCCTAATTCTTTTTTTTTTTTTTTAATATTTATTCATTTTACTGTTGACTGTGTTGGTAGGGCTCTTCGTGCAGCACGCAGGCTTCTCTCTAATTGTGACCTGAGGGCTCTGTGTTGCCCCAGGGCACATGGGCTCTTAGTTCCCTGACCAGGGATCAAGCCTGTGTCCCCTGCATTGGAAGGCAGATTCTTTTTTTTTTTTAATTTAAATTTATTTATTTTAATTGGAGGCTAATTACTTTACAATATTGTATTGGTTTTGCCATACATCAACATAAATGAATCCGCCACGGGTGTACACGTGTTCCCCATCCTGAACCCCCCTCCCACCTCCCTCCCCATACCATGGGTCATCCCAGTGCACCAGCCCCAAGCATGCTGTATCCTGCATTGAACCTGGACAGGCGATTCGCTTCTTATATGATATTATACATGTTTCAATGTGGAAGGCAGATTCTTAACCACTGGACCCCCGGGAAAGTCCCTTCCTAATTTTTCTGCTGCCTGTGATCACCCCATTTCTGCTTCCTTGTGTATTTGACACATATACCAAGACTGGAAAAAAAAAAAAAAGAAAGGATATTCTTTTTTTTTTTCTTTTTTGGCTGAGCTACACACAACATGGGATTAGTTCCCTGACCAGGGATCAGGCTGCAGATGCCCCCTGCAGTAGAAGTGTGGAGGCTTACCACTGGACCATCAGTGAAGTCCAAGGAAAGGATACTCTTCTTTTTTATTGGAGTTAACACTGTTAAGGAGAAGGAGAATCCTATTTGTCATGCTCCCCTTTTCTCGTGGGTAAACCTGTGCTATGTCTTAGAATGTTCATTTCTGTTTTTCCTTCACAGTGAGACCACAAAGAACTCCTTGGAGCATAGTCTTCAGCAGCTCAAGAGCCATTTCACCTGGAACTTGGTAGAGGGAGAACATTCTTTGGATGATTTTGAAGACAGAGTGTGTCACCAGACTGAGTTTCAGAACAGCGAATTCAAAGCCACGATGTGCAACATACAGGCCTTCATAAAACACCGCAGAGGCCAGCATCAGGCAGCCCTGGAATGCTTGCGGCAAGCCGAAGAGTTCATCCAGCGAGAGCACGCTGACCAGGCGGAAGTCAGAAGCCTGGTCACCTGGGGAAACCACGCCTGGGTCTACTATCACCTGGGAAGGTTCGCAGATGCTCAGCTTTATGTAGACAAAGTGAAACGAGTCTGCCAGAAGTTTTCCAGCCCCTACAGAATTGAGAGTCCTGAGCTGGACTGTGAAGAAGGGTGGACACGGTTAAAGTGTGGAAGAAACCAAAATGAAAGGGCCAAGGTGTGTTTTGAGAAGGCTCTGGAGAAGAACCCCAAGAACCCAGAGTTCGCCTCTGGACTGGCCATCGCGAGCTACCGGCTGGATAACCAGCCACCATCTCAGAACCCCATTAACCCTTTGAGGCAAGCCATTCAGCTGAATCCTGACAACCAGTATGTCAAAGTCCTCCTGGCCCTGAAACTTCAAAAGATGAATAAAAAAGATGAAGGAGAGAGATTAGTTGAAGAAGCTCTGGAAAAAGCCCCATTGGCCACAGATGTGATTCGAGGGGCAGCAAAGCTGTATCGAAGAAAAGGTGACTTGGACCTTGCTATAGAACTCCTGAGAAAGGCTCTAAAATGCATGCCCAACAACATCTACCTGCATTGCCATATTGGGTGCTGCTATAGGGCCAAAGTCCTGGAAGTAGAGAAAATGGGCGGGGAGAGAGAGGAATTACAGAAATTAGTAAGACATGCTATAGATCATTTAAAGAGAGCTGATGAGAGTAATGGAAATTTCTTCCGTATCGGCTCCTATCTCGCCTGCCTCCATGCACAAGTCGGTCAGTATGAAGAAGCAGAGTATTACTTTCAAAAAGAATTCAGCAAAGAGCTTCCTCCCGTAGCCAAACAAGTGCTCCACCTGCGATATGGCAACTTTCAGCTGTACCAGAGGAAGTGTGAAGACAAGGCCATCCACCATTTCATACAGGGTGTGAAAATAAACCAGGGATCAAAGGAAGGAGAAAAAATGAAAAACAAACTGCAAAGATTTGCCGACATCAAGCTCTCGAAAAACAGAGCGGATCCTAAGGCTTTGCATCTCTTGGCGTTTCTTCAGGAACTGAATGAAGACATGCAGCCAGCAGAGGAAAACTCTGAGAGGTGTTTGGACTCTGGAAACCTCATCCCTTTAGCATCTTTAGCTGAGGAATGAGGAAGTGGAATGTGGTACCCACAGGGCTACTGCTAGAGAGATCTGAAACCCCTCCACCAAGTTGGTATTCAAAATATTTAACAATTGGCACAGGCGTGGACTTAGACCCTGGCCACACAGTACTTGATCAAGGTTGGGAAGGAACTCTGCTGGGCCAGTGTTAACATCTGAATTGGGTTCTGGGAGGGGGACTGGACTGGGGGCAGGTCCGGGGGCTCAGTAAAGGGGCTATTTCCCAACTGACCTCTTGGGAACATTGGCATTCCCTCTGTGGGGTGATGTCATGGCTATGTTTCTATAAAGTAGTCAGATGTCTCACACCTATAACACTGTGGTCGCTTTCAGCAATGTTTTTCTGTTTTTGGAGTCATTTTAGATCCTGTACAGGTTGGTCCTGTGATACATTTCAGGGCAGGCTTCCCTCAAATATGCCAAAATGGAATATTGATTATTTTGAAGTTATTACTTGAGAAAAGTCTGACCCTTCTCTCAGAGCAGGAAATAAATCTCCCATGAGAAAGGTACCTTCACTATGCCAGGAGGCAGAGAGACATCCTTGTCACTGGCGGTAGGGAATTGAGGGCTGGGAAGGCTACATAAATCAGCTCTGCTTAGATTCTCCACTAATTAGTACCCAAGCCCAAGTTTCTTTGCCTTGCCAGTTTCTCATGAATTTATTATTTCTTTGTCTAAAAGGTATAAAAGCTGCCAGCTTTGGTCACTTCTTAGGCTGTATACTAGGAGACCTCCATATGTATGAAATTAACTTAGAGTTTCTCCTGTTAATTTGTCTTGAATCGATTTAATTATTAGATCAGCCAGAAGAACCCTGAAGGGTAAGCAGAAATTTCCCCTTCCCAACACCCTGCACAGACACTAGAGTGCTGTGTCCATCCAAAGGCTGGGGGATGGAAGCCTAGGGAGGCCTGGGGGGTCCTCTCTCCCTTCTTTCTGCCTTCTGCCTCGCCTCCCCAGACAAGTCTTAATCTAGGACTGTTTATACAAACTCTATACAACATGAGTTCAAGCGTCCCATTGACTGAAGGGAGGAAAGAGGTGTTTTTTTTTTTTTTTTTTTTTAAAAAAAGAGAGAGCAGAGAACATCAAATCTGGAAGGAATATAGCTAGAAGAAGTGGGGTCAGGTGACCAGAGTACAAGTGTTTCAGGAAGCAGGCAGGGAGGTTTCCCCCTTCTCTGTCCTCCCTGTAACCACAACACAGCAAGTGAGGGTAAAAAAGGTAGATTCTGTACAATACGCTAGAAACCAAAATAATGCTTTTCTTTAAAATATCTTGAATTGGTTTATAGTGCTCTTCAGGTCTACTATATGCTTCTATTCTCTGTATATTCATTCTTTTAATTTTTGAGAATTTGATATTGACACTCCAACTAAAAAATCTTATCTGCTTGAAAAATAATTGTAATATATAGTGAAACTATATGTAATCTTGTTCTGTATTTTCCAAGTCTCCTATAGATGTGTTATAATCTTTCATAATTAAAAAAATAAAAAAGAGAAAAAATTCTGACTCTTAAATTTGTCCATGGAGGTTTGAATAAAAAGAAAGGGGGGGAAATGTGTATGGAAAGATGTCTTACCAGTAGGGAGAGGGAAAGAGTAGGCAAAAGGGAAGGAGAGAAGAATGCTGCTTTGTCATTGTAGATTATAATCATATGGAGAAAATGTCTTGGCAACACAAAGACTTGCTTTGATGAACTCAGTTGCTTTGATGAGCCCAGATTCAAAACGATAGGGAAGCAGCAGGACAGGGGAATTATTTGGTGATTAAGGACCTAGTGCTCGTTTCTGGGAAATGTCGTCAATAATGGAGGTTCCCCCCATTAGAAATGTTGTGTATTAGGTGATATAAAACTCCATTTAATCCTGAAAGTCTTCAGGGAAACCATGAAAGTCATGGTATGCCTGGGGCAATTGGGATTTTCTGGGTAAATACTGAATGACCAGGGATAGACATCAAGGTTGGTGTGAACCAAAACAGTCAGGTGACCCAGCAAGAGACTATCAATCACCCTCTGGGTTGCAAAATGATTGCCTGTTGGAATTAAATTTAGATGGTAGTTACCAGGGGCTGGATGTGGGGGAATAGGAGAGATGTAGTTTAAAGGTATAAACTTACAACAAGTAGATAAATAAGTCTTGGAGATTTTATGCACAGTATAGTGAATATCTTTTGTATTAAAAATAGTGTAGTGTGCACTTGAGATCCTCAATATACATAGCGTGGATGCCTGAAAAATCATTAATTAATAAATAACTTAGATGTGATCAAACATAAAGGTGTGTTCTGGTTTTTCTGAAATTTGGCTGTACCTTAAATCTTCCAGACTCAGCTACTGAGAAATGCAATGTTACACTGGGCATGAACTGGTTCCAACTAACACAGACTGGTCTAACACTGAGGGGATAACAGGCAGGAAGGACAGAGGTCCCCAAGTGGCAGGAGGAAATAAACTGCAAGCTGCGGACGGTTTTTTCCTTCTCTACACACACACACACACACACACACACACACACACACACACACACACACACACACGGCCTCTTTTAATTCTGTGCTGACAACACTTGGTTCCACTTTGAGCTAACCAATGCGTTTTTCTTATGGAAAGGTTTTTCTTAAACTATGTTAATGAAACCATGTATTTGTTTTGGAATTTGCCTTTCTACAAAATGGTTCCACCTAAGACTACATTTTTTTCTCTTCTCACACCTTGGGCTGATGATAGCTTCACAAACCAGTATTCCTGTCAATTTTTTTTACGGCCATCCTATCTCAAAAGGCATATTGTGGGAGAGGGGCCTGGTGAAACTCCCTCAGCCTTGAGGTGTCTCTCTTATCTGATTAATAGTTTTCTAACAGACATAAAACACCTTGCTAAAAACTAGCAAAGGGGCACTCTTTCTTTCCCCTTCTGATGTCTATGTCAGAAGCTTTCCCTATCTCTATTATATTTTAATAAAACTCTGCTACACAAAAAAGCTCCAAGTAGTCAAGCCTCATCTCTGACCCCAGATCGAAATCCTCTGGAGGTCACAAATCCCAGAGTAACACATAGCTCGCAGCAGCAACCTTTCAACAATCTTTTCACTGAATATCAGAACAAACATTTTTCCCTACAGCTTTTAGAGTCCAGGGCTTTATCTTACATCCTGACACCACCATGAGGTACCTTTGTGTACATAAACACCCTACCCTGCCCTCCACAGAAGCAGATCTTGTTATATCTTGTGTTCCATCCCTGTTCTCTCTCCTTTTCTGATGTCGATTAGGAGAAATGAGGAAGTATCTCCAGTTCTGTTTTAGGCCCCATCCTGGAGGCAATCTAAACACATGTGGGAGAATTTTTCCTGTTAAGTAAAGAATAGAAAGAAACATGAAGCGGTGAAATCTTTGTTTGTCAAAAGGCTTCTGATGGAAAATACAATTCACATCAGCTGCAAAGGTAAACTCATTCCATTGGACTGACTGGACAAGTAACCATTTCAAAAGAAGGTTTTAGCTTACTTGGCCTGAGTAACTTATTATCAGGGGCACCCCACTCTAGTACTCTTGCCTGGAAAATCCCATGGATGGAGGAGCCTGGTAGGCTGCAGTCCATGGGGTCGCTAAGAGTCGGACAGGACTGAGCGACTTCACTTTCACGCATTGGAGAAGGAAATGGCAACCCATTCCAGTGTTCTTTCCTGGAGAATCCCAGGGACGGAGGAGCCTGGTGGGCTGCCGTCTATGGGGTCACACAGAGTCGGACACGACTAAAGCGACTTAGCAGCAGCAGCAGCAGCAGCATGGTGCCTGGGGGGAAGAACTGGGAGTGTTCTTAGTGGAAGGTAAGATGGGCAGGCACACTGACCTTGAGAGAGGAACCCTGGCACCTGTATAGTGCTAAAGAAGGCACACCGGGTATCTGTAACCTCGTCCTCGCAAGTCATGCCACCAAAACCTTTGCTACAGCAGAAGCCCCAAAAGAAAAAAGGAAGGAAGGGTAGAGAAGAGATATATGTCATGTTACACTTAATATTTATTTGAGGACTTAAAGTTGAAAGAAATGATGGGAAAACAATCAACAAAATTACATATATAATTCATGTTTCTTGAAATCTCACTATCCACGAATAACAAACAGAAACACATTAATTGGAATTACTTTAATTCCCTGCCCCTTGACCACATCTCTCAGTGCATCTCCCTCTCCTCCAATACCAAGGACTGACTGAGGAGAATGTCTCTTATCCTGGTCTGGGTTCTTAGTAATGCCAATTACTTAGTAATTACAGTTACCTCGGTCCCCAGCCCCCTTTTTCACAGCGCTTTCCTCTTTCTTCCCCATCACGTCCACTGACCTGCACAATTGTGCACAATGTGTGTCCGGTGCGACTGGAAGCGTGGAAGTGTGAGAATCCTGAAGATAAACAGGACTGTGTCAGGATCCCTACTATATGCACAGTCAACCTGGGATGCCAACCTGAAAAATGTGGGATCCAACCAGAGACCATATGCTCCCGTCTTCTCCCCTTCCCCCACCACTTCTCCCATCATCTCTTTTGGGAAAGGAGGTAACTTGATTTGTCTAATTGCAAATTTTCCTTATGATTTACAGCACAGCTGCCTCATTGCTGGTAGTCTACACCTTCTTAGGAGGCAACAAAGAGGGAGACCGACTAAAACCTTTACTGTAAAAATGGTGCAGTGCCTTTGGAAAAACAGTTTAGTAGTCCCTCAGTTGGTTAAACATAGAGTTACCACATGACCTAGCCATTTTATTCCTAGGTATACAAAGAGAAATGAAAACATACATTCATACATAAACCTGAACATGAATGTTTATATCAATGTTATTCACCTCAGCCAAAAGGTGGACCCATCAACTGATGAACTGATGTATTAAAGTATATCTTCACAGTGAAATATTATTCATCAATGAAAAATAAAGTACTGTACATGCTACAGCATAGATGAAATCTGAAAATGAAAGAAGCCGTTCACAAAAGGTCACATATTGTATGATTCTATTTATATGAAATGTCCAGAGTCGGCAAATTATAAGAGATAGAAAGTAGCTTAGTGAAGAGATAGAAGTAGATTGTCTAGGGCTAGGAGGACCGGTTGCTGTGCTTTGTCACTCAGTCATGTCTCACTCTTTGTGACCCCATGGACTGGAGCCTACCAGTCTCCTCTGTCCATGGAAATTCTCCAGGCAAGAAAACAAGAATGCCCTCCTCCAGGGGATCTTCCCAACCCGGGGATTGAAGCCAGGTCTCCTGCATTGCAGGTGGAGTCTTTACCATCTGAGCTATCAGGGAAGCCCAGGAAGACTGGAGGGGAGAGCAATGAAGTGTAGGTATCCTTTTTGGGGTAATGAGAATGCTCTAAAATTGACTATAGTTATGGTTGTACAGCTCTATAAAATACTGAATTGTATAGTTTCAGTTCAGTCTCTCAGTCATGTCCATCTTTGCAACCCCATGAGACGGCAGCACACCAGGCCTCCCTGTCCATCACCAACTCCCGGAGTCTACTCAAACTCATGTCCATTGAGTTGGTGATGCTATCCAGCCATCTTATCCTCTGAGGTCCCCTTCTCCTCCTGCCTTTGGTCTTTCCCAGAATGAGGGTCTTTTCCAGTGAGTCAGTTCTTCGCATCAGGTGGCCAAAGTATTGGAGTTTCAGCTTCAGTATCAGTCCTTCCAATGAATATTCAGGACTGATTTCCTTTAGGATGGACTGGTTGGATCTCCTTGCAGTTCAAGGGACTGTTAAGAGTCTTCTCCAAAATGGGTGAATTGTATGGTATGTGAATTATGTTTCAATATGACTGTTTAAAAAAAGAATGAGTATTCTTGTTGTTAGTTAGTCGCTCAGCCGTGTCCAATTCTTTTCCAACCCCATGGACTACAGTCCACCAGGTTCCTCTGTCCATGGGATTCTCCAGGCAAGAATACTGGAGTAGGTAACCATTCCCTTCTCCAGGGGATTTTCCCAAACCAAGGACTGAACTCGAGTCTCCTGCATTGCAGGCAGATCCTTTTACCATCTGAACCACTAGGGAAGCCATCCTTATTATAAATGTACATAAAGAAGGTAAGCTTTTCTTTCAACATCTTCTATTTTTAACCTCTAAATTTGTTGGCACTGTGTCGTGCCCTTCTTATTATTCCAATTTTAACTACCATCATTACTTTTGCTCTCAAGAGACATGTTGGAGAAATTCTATATTGTATTTTCTGGATAGGGTGTGGGTATGAAAATCTGGTCCCACTTGATTTTATTTTTAAACATCCATTCTCAGGAACCATTAATCAGCAAGTTGGCACCAAGGAAGAGTTTAAAAGCAGAAGAAAATATGACTCAATGCGTAAGTCTAAATCTACAGGTGTATAAGTCTAAGTATACTATGAATTTCTTAACAGGCATAATATTATTTAACTACCATATGCAGCTGTTGCAAATACCATGCTTATTCACGAGCACTTCATAAGCCAGGGATAAGAACAAGAAGAGAAACAAGAAATGGGCAGCTGGTACAACTACCCTGGAAAATAACTTCATACTGTAAGATTGCAGTTGGGATGAGAGGACGCCTTCGGCCAGTTCAATAAATTTGCCTTTTCTCTGATCTAACGACTTCTGATCACTTCTATCGTTCAAAATAGTGTCTATCCCTAAAATCAGCACCCTCACAACACAGAAACCTTCATGACACAACTTCCTTTCTCTCTGAGCAAAGAAGGCAAAAGATAGAGACACATTTTCCCTGGGCTGGATGTTTAGGGTTTCATGTCTGGCTATGCCAGGATTAAGCACCAGGTTCTCAGTAACAGAGACACCATGAGTTATTTTTGAAATGTACATTTTGTTGGGAATTCCCTGGCGGTCCAGTTGTGTGATGCAGTCAAAAAAGCAAATAAATGAAAATGTACGTTTTATGTGTCTGTGGTGTGTGGGGCCCTCTAAAGCACGGGGCCAAATGCAGGAGCCCCTTTTACCTGGGTGACACTGTAAAAGATATAAAGGTACGTTACTTTATCACTACCAGTGTAACATATTGTTAAGGAAGACAACCAACAAAATTACATACTTTCCCAGGTGCAGGTTACTTTGGCTGGACATAACACAGTCTCTGAACTTGAAGTATTCTATGATGCTCCCATTGGTGCAAAAAAACAAACAAGTGTCAGTCTTGTTACACGAGAACCTCTGCTTGCTGCAGCTTCAGAATAGAAGGAGTCTTTCTCCTAGGCAACTGACATTCCTTGATCTTCAAATCAGCCTTGAGAATTATCCTCCATCTTTTTTCATGGATATTTACATCATAGGAAATTCTATTTTTAAAAAAATCTCTCAGGGTATTATCACTCCTTCAGAGCTCAAAGCATATATACCTAAATTTATCAGCTAGGCAGCTCACCCAACAATACTACATGTGTTACTATTTCTCAGTTTATAGCTGGGAAAACCGAATGATTGCTTTGGATCTCAGAGACCCTAAGTGCCCAGGGTTTATTCCAGGGCTTGGCTTCTTATAGTTAGCATGGGGGTGGGGGGCGGGGGGGACTCAGGCTCAGTGATTTGATTCATGGATAATCCCAGAGATAGTAAATAACACACTGAATTAAATCCAGGTGGCTCAGATGATAAAGAATTTGCATGCAATGCAGGAGACCTGGGTTTCATCCAAGGGTGGGGAAAATCCCCTGGAGAAGGGAATGGCAACCCACTCTAGTATTCTTGCCTGGAGAATTCTCATGGACAGAGGAGTCTGGTGGGCTATGGTTCATGGGGTCACAAAGAGCCAAACATGACTGAGAGACTAAGCATAGAGGCGCCTGAGCCACATACATCAAGGTGCAAATTGTCTCCCACAAGTAAGATGACTTGTCTAAGCTACTTTTTACAACAGTATTTCTTGAGCAGTCTTTCACATCATGTGCTCCCAGAAACCCTTACATAAGAATCTCCTGGAAAAAAAGTGAAAGTATTAATCACTCAGTCCTGTCCCACTCTTTGCAACTCCATGAACTGTAGCCTGCCAGGCTCCTTTGTCCACAGAATTCTCCAGGCAAGAATACTGGAGTGGGTTGCCATTCCCTTCTCCAGGGGATCTTCCTGACCCAAGAATGAAGCCAGAGTCTCCTGCATTGCTGGCGGATTGTTTACCAGCTGAGCTACCAAGGATGCCTTTCCTTCTCCTGCTGCTGCTGTTGCTAAGTCGCTTCAGTCATATCCGACTCCTACATACTATTAAAAAATGCAGTTTCCTGGGACACACCCTAGCGTTAAGGTTAGATTCCTGAAATCGCGATTTTTATTTATTTGCCGCTACACACCTCTTGTGAGGTCTTAGGTCCCCCACCGGGTATGGAAACCTGCACCACCCCAACCCCCACCCCAACGGTGCTCCGCTTGCTCCGCTTCCCCAAGTGGAAGGATTTGCTTCTTCTGAGTCATGATAGATTTCAACCTTGTTTCCTTTTCCTCCCCTTGATTTTAACACAGCTTCACTTTCCATTTCTTCTGTTTCATAAAGGCAATCACTCAGAAACTGAGAGAAAGCATCAGCTGACACATTCTCCCCACCCCATGTCCCTTTTAATAGCTCCTTCAGTCTTTGCTTGAGGCAGACTCGGAAGAGTTCTGAAGAGCAAACCAGCTTGGACCCCAGCTATTCAGAACAGCAGAGAGCAGATCGCCATAATGAGGTGAGTTAAGGTGCAGGCAGCCTTAATCTTGAATGCAAATTGTAAGCCGAGCTTCTCGAGTGCAGGCAAGTTCCGGAGTTTGTCCTGTGCTTGTGGACTAAAGTTCCTGTATCAGTATGGGCACATTTTATTTCTGTGACTTTTTCTGGTGTGTGCACTCACACTCTCTAAGCTTCACGGGGAGGAGCTGGGAGCAGGGAGCTGGATGAGAGGGAGGTTTGACAGGAGTGATTAAATCCAATCAGGCACTAAGTTTGCAAATTCAAATTTAGATCTAAACAAATTACTCTTTGGGGGCTTTTCTGTTGTTTCCTTTAAAAGAACTAAGAGGCTTTCTTTTTGTCATTCTAAAAGGAAGCATTTCTTTTCAGCAGATGTTATTAAAGATGGAGTTGGTAGTATAAAGCCAAGTCGTGTTGGGAATTCTGCCCTGAAAATTTGATCACTTCAAGATGGGAAGTGGAAAAAACAATCCTTACAAATGGACATTTTTTTCCATTTCTTATACAAAACAAACCCGAAGCTTAGAGTTTATTTTTATTGCTGTAATGAAAGCTTGTGAGCAACAGAAAATAATTTTTCTTCAAAACTTAAGGATGTAATTGCCTTCCTATGTGTGTGTGCTTAGTTAACTCAGTTGTGTCCAACTCTTTGTGACCCCATGGACTGTAGGCCGCCAGGCTCCTCTGTCCATGGGGATTCTCCAGGCAAGAATACTAAAGTGGGTTGCCATGTCCTCCTCCAGGGCCTCTTCCCAACTCAGGGATCAAACCCAGGTATCCCAGTTTCTTTCCTAGTACTGATCTAATTTCTAATGAATGAAAGCAGAGCAATTATTGCCTGGGGATGGTGGAGGGTGGGATTGGGCTTGACTAGCAGGGCACACCAGGGATGATACAAATAGTCTACAAGAAGGTAGTGGTGGTGGTTACATGGGTATATCCATTTGTCAGAATTCATCAAACTATAAGTGGGTACTTTTTAGTAAAGTATAATCGTGGTAAACTTGATTTTAAAAGATGTCCATAGATCTGCTTGAGTTCTACCATCAGATAGAGCCTCAGGAAAGATACAGCCAAAAAAAAGGAAAACTTTCCCATCAAACAACAATGGGAAGGAATTGAGAAGCTGACTGACTGGGGAGGGGCATTCTAGTGATCTTTTAGCGAGTGAGTACAAGGAGCCCCAAGGGCTCCCAGATGCTCTGCAGGCTTGTATCTGGGGATGGGTGGTTAGAGGAATTTACCGTCAAATGCCTCAGATCAGCTTTCCTATATAATGCGCTCCCGGTTAAGAATATGTTAACTGTGTCTGCATAAGTGAGTTGACCAGAAAAACCTAGCCCTGCCCAGTGTCTTGGTATCCCGTCTGCCTGAGAAGTTTGGTAGTGACCTTTGCTTGGGTATGTCCAAAGCCACTGGCCCAAGGAAGTCTGAGAGAGGCTCTCTGGACTATGGTGGACTGAAGCCCACATCAAGGTGCCTGTTCCCAGTTGTTTAATCGCTCAGACATGTCCAACTCTTTTGCGACCCATGGACTGTAGACTATAGCCTATCAGACTCCTCTGTCCGTGGAATTTTCCCAGGCAAGAATACTGGAGTGGGTTGCCATTTTCTTCTCCAGGGGATCTTCCCGACCCAAGGATGGAACCGGAGTCTCTTGCTTGGCAGGTGGGTTCTTTACCACTGAGCCACCAGGGAAGCCCTGTTCCCAGAGGCTGTGCTAAAAATTACCAAACAGGGAAGCCCCCTGGGGAAACACCTCACACCTGCGGGCTGAGTGATGAGTGCCTTCCTCTGCCCAATCCACTGTGGAACTCTGTTGGCCCCCTTGCACACTCAGAATTCACTTAAAATGATAACACTGATACGCCAGTGACCATGGCAGTAACAGTTTTCATGTGATCAGTAGTTGCTAAGAGGTCTACATGCCTTGTATCATCCTACCAATAGCCCCAGGAAAGCAACCCTATTATTTTTAACTAGGCTCATTTTGTAGATGAGAAAAATGGGTCTCAGAGGGCAAATTACTTGGCCAAGAGGTCACATAAAAAGTAGGTGTCAGAGCATGGTCATTATCCAGGAGCCACACTCCAGTGCCAAGCATCTTCTGGCTCTGGTCAGTAGCGCAAATGTCTCCCTTATGCTTGTGTTAGAGAGGAGGGGCAGGGACTGGACGGTCTAGGCCCTTGGAGTCCCTAGCTGGAGAGGGAGGACTATTCCTTAGAGTGCTCAGAACCATGCCTTAGATAAGGGTAAAAGCGTACCCCTAGGGCACGGTCTCCTATCATTTGGTTGTTAAGAAAAAAAAAGGTAATTTAGAAGATATCTTCTAAAATGGCCTGGAATAACTTATAATTTTGCTGATTCGGTGTTTGCTAATAGATTAAATATGTATTTCATAATTTGATCATAAATCTACCTTACCAGTTCATGCATTTTCATTTCTGTGGCTCTTTCTGATCTACAGAGTCAGGTGCTGAGGACGTCCTCCCAGCAGAGCCAGCATCTGGTAGCTGGGCAGGGATGGGAGCTGAGGAAATGAGGCTAAGTGATGTGATTCAAGAACTTTCCCAGAGGCTGGTCAAAGAGAAGACTGAAATCCAGGATTTCTGGGGTTATTTTCCTCTCTTCCAGATTGTCTGCCTCACTGATACATTACATGATCTCTCATAAGTAAATGGAAAACTTTTCAAAATACCTCCAGGGACTTGCCTGGTGGTCCAGTGGGTAAGACTCCACACTTCCACTGCAGGGAGCATGGGTGTGATCTCCTGGTCAAGGAACTAAGATCCCACTGGCTACACAGCCAAAAACACCAAACCAAAACAAAATAAAGGAGCTCCAGGACTATGCTCCTCAAAATGTGATACAGGGGCTCCTACAACAGAATTTCCAGGATGCCTGTTAAAATGCAGACTTGCTGAGCCCAGGTCCACCTCCAGGCTGCATCTGAGTCTCTGGGAAGAGAGCCTGTAATATGCACAGCACCCACAATGCCTTCTTTCAAACTCACAAGCAGTTACAGGAGCTGTGTAGAAGGGTACTCCCAGCGGGGAACTGAGTTCAGCTCTGCACGTTCAGTTTCAGTTTTCAGTTTCTCCTCAGCAGGAATCTCACTAGCACTGCCTCAGTTTTTTCCTTTTCTGTTTTTTAAAAGCACAGACCTAGCAGCTAGCATCCTGAGTGGGAACCTGCTCTGCATTTGCTTGTGATCCACAAGCAGAAAATAAAACCTGCCTGAACCCCAGCTTTTCAGAATGGCAGGCAAACAGCCATCATGAGGTAAATATTCTCTGCTTCTCTGATAGGAAGTTGAGAATCTCGTCCAAATCTTGTTCGTGAGTGTGATGTCCTTAAGTATGCTGATCCAGTGTTTGCTAATAGATTACAGATGCATTGCACTCATTCGATCGTAAATCTGTTATTGACTCACGCACTTTTATTTCTGTGGCTTGTCTTGTGCAGAGTCAGGCACTAAAAACTTCCTCCCAGCAGAGCTAGCAGCCGGTGGCTGGAAGGAATGGAGGCTGTTAAGACAGTCTAGGAAGGCGTGCTAAGATCCCTTTAGCAGCAAAATCTGGTCCGTGGGAGCTGGGGCCTGGAAGAAAGTTGCTAGGGGGATCCTGTTCTTCTTTTGTTTCTTATATTTGAAAGGACTAAATCAGAGGTTTGTGTGTTTTGTTGTGGCTATCCCGGTCATTTTTAAAGCATTTCCTTCTCAGCAAATGTGCTAAGGATTAGTTCACTGCTGTAAAACTTCATGATGAGACTGTTTTTGCCTTGAAATCTGCCTTTTAAGGACTGGAGAATATGTCTCTCTGAACGGTCTTCTTACTGACCTGCTAGACAGGGAGTAAGTGTCTCAGAGACATGACTTAGCGACTAAAAAACAACAACAACTATATACATATATATATATATCTGTGTGTGTGTATATACATATATATATAGAGAGAGAGAAAGTATTTAAAGCAACTTGCAGAAATACATGAGCTAAATTAGTAACTGAGGATACTTTGGCAAATGGAGTATTAGTTTTTGAAAAGACAGCAGTATTTTTTTTTTATTAAATCAGAATTATCTTCAAATATTTTATTTTGATCTACTCAAATATGTTAACATCTTCATAAACATCAATTACATATGACACATGTAAACATATCAACTAACATACAGTTAATAGGTAATAAAAATACAAAAGGTTTTGGGGGGAACTGAGTATTTCACGTACCTAAACTATATAGAAGTGACCAGAATGTCTAAGATAATTCTTTTTAAAAATGTTTATAATTGATATATAAAACTGTAAGATACTGAAAGTGCACACTGTAGTGATTTGATATATGCGTACATTGTGAAGGGATTCCTCCATTTAGTTAATTAACATATCCATCACCTCATATATTTTTTGGAGGGTGAGACCATTTAAATTCTACTCTTAGCAGATTTCAATTATACAACAGTGTTATCAAGTGGGCTCGCCATGTTTCACATTAGCTCCTCCAACCATATTCATCTTATAACTGAAAGTTTGTGTTCTTTCACAAACCTCTCCTTATTTCCCCCTATTTCTTTTGTACATTTATCATAAATTTTTGCTTTGTGGTTACCGTGAGGCTTTTTACAAAACATAATAGTCTATTTTAAGCTGATAACAAGTTCAAACACATACTAAAACTCTACCTTTTTAACTCTCTCCTCCTCCCATAGTTTATATTTTTGTTGGCACAATTTGTATATTTTTACCTAGTGTGTACATTAACAAATTACTGTAGTTATAGTTATTTTAAAAACTTTTTCCTTTTAATCACTAGATTCACAAATGATTCACCCACTGAGGCAACAGTATTTTAACGCTAACCCCTGGATACTGGCTCTGGGTTTCATGTTTCTTCTTATCCAGATCTCAGGACTCCCAACCCAGTATACTCTGCTCTAAATCATACTTCCAGGGGAGATCAGGTATCAAATATCTAAGCAAACTGGCAACCTAGGGTGGAAGGCTTAGGGAAATCAACAGACCTGATTTCTAACATTCAATAGGTTTTGTGATCATGAAGCCACATACATAGCTGGCTATCCTCCTGAATAAACTGTTCAGCGTTACCACACATTTCTTAACATGGCCAGCTTTAGCATTGGTGAACTGGTGGTATGGATGCAATGTCCCCAGGAGTTCCATACTCCAGGCTCTCTCACAGGTTTAGGAATGTTGGGTGAGCTTTTCTGCTTGCCCTACTTTCTTGAGCAATTGAGATCTTCTGAAGTTTATGAGAAGATTGGAATATGTTTCATCTTGGAAGAAGAATATCAATAAGTGCTTTTAAATTTGATGTGCAAAGATCCCTCTGGTTCATTGATACATCAAAGCCTGCTGTCTGCCCCGACAATGCACCCC
Organism: Bos taurus; assembly: GCF_002263795.3. Taxonomy (NCBI): domain Eukaryota; kingdom Metazoa; phylum Chordata; class Mammalia; order Artiodactyla; family Bovidae; genus Bos; species Bos taurus. The sequence goes on from NC_037353.1 coordinate 11,049,525, forward strand.
CACTACTACCCTTGGGGGGAAAAAAGTGTTATCAGACTGGTAAGGTGATTTCTGGTTCTGCTGAAATGAAAACATCCAAGGTCACCTGTCTTTCTGCAGACTCACTGAGAAGTTGGATGTATATTCTCTATTAATCCTTGGAGTATTCACCTGTTGTTCTCAGGCACCTAAATAACACCTACAAATCTGCAGACACATTTTATTGACCTGAAACTCATGCTTTTTTTTTCTCTAAACTTCCTAATTGGGCAGTTAGCAAAGTTAACATGTGTTGAAACATGAAATGCCTTTCATATTTGAACCCAGGTCTCCCACATTGGGCTTCTCTGGTAGCTCAGCTGGTAAAGAATCTGCCTGAAATGCAGGAACCCCCAGTTCAGTTCCTGGGTTGGGAAGATCCCCTGGAGAAGGGAAAGGCCACCCACTGCAGTATTCTGGCCTGGAGAATGCCATGACTGTGTCAGTCCATGGGGTCACAAAAAGTCAGACACAACTGAGCAACTTTCACTGTAAGGGCCAGTGCTGGGCCACGGTAAACTGCCAAATACAGTCAGTGGCTCCTCTTACAGAAAAATGTGTTTGACAATTTAAAGAGCTTTCCTTTATTCGGAGGTTACAGTCTCACTTCTTCGGTGATAATAAAAGTGCTTCTTTTCTCTCTTTTTCTCTTATTTAGATAAAATTTTAGCAAACGTAGATGGTTGGTTCCTTTTGATGAATTTTCTCCCCACGTCAGTGTTGCCAAAAAGTTGGCGGCCCTGTTTGCTTCAACAATTTTCTGAAACTGTGCCAGTCCATGAAATCCAAAATTGTGGACAGTGGTGGGTTTAATGATTCTGGAGGTTCTTTCCAATTTCATGGTGCCAAGAATCTACTGAGAAAAAAGGAAGAGTACAAAATCCATAAACTATACCCCAAGCCCCAGGAAAATATAGACATGAGAACACATTTTGAGAATTTAGGTAATTTATTTAACTAATTAAGGCAACTGATTTCCCTTGGTATCCTCCAACTACAAAACACAAATATGTCCATTTTGTTTGTCATTTTTCAAAATAAATGTATCCTCTCTGGGGATCTGGCCTATTTAGAGTGACTGCTTCAATCAAACTGAAACCAGGCCTTCATGGGTCTTTGTGTCACCGTAGGGAAGTGTGGAAAAGAACAAAACCATGTAACACAGTGGCAAACATCCCTGGGCTTTCGTTTCTTTCTTTACGTGGTTCCTAACCAGATTGTGAGCTCTGAGGGTCAGAGATTACCTTTATTTTTCTCAGCATCCTTAAACACTAGCAAAGTGACACCAAGAGGCAGCCTTGTGAAGGGTCACTGGATGGCTAAATAAACCTGACTTCATAACTGAAACAGGCAAGAGAGACCTCAGTTCCTCCAACTGTGGCGCTCTCCTCTTATCCACCTTAACCCTACTTCCTACATAGCTGCTCACACGATAGAAGGGATGGGCTTTGTGGGTTTCCTGCATAGACCATAGATGTAGAAAGGTAAATCTAGGAAGCAAGAGAAAGTACTGTCTCCTCTGTCTTGGAAAACTTAGAGGTATGTATTAGTGAGAGCTACACACACACACTGCAGGTTGCTGTCAGCCCCAATTCATGAAGGCTGGACGTAGGCAAAAGGCATTTGCTAAATGCTGTTGTTCCAGGCTCTCCCATGTGTTTGCTAGCCAAGAAGTAAACTATTTTGAGCACTGGAGTGGTGGGAATCCATTCAGCCAGGGATAAAGCTGAAGGTCCATTCTGGTTTCACTGCTGAAAAACATACAGAATAACACAGGAAAACCAGCTGAGATCAAATATGTAAGCCCATTCCTGGTACCTTCCCACTTAAGCTCTGAGGAAAGCTGATGACCGCAATGCAAGGCAAAGCTGGTAGGTGGGCAACCAAGAATTCTCCATCCCAGGAATCCATCCTACATTAAGGATGTAAAAGCTAGAAAAAGAAGGCTTTAGTGAATTTTGAGCTCAAAATTGGTTTTTCTATGTTATTCTGTATGTTTTTCAGCAGTGAAACCAAAATGGATCTTCAGCTTTATCCCTGTTCCTTGTAAGGAAAGAAGTTTTATATAACTGGACACATTTTGGTTTACCCTCATTGAGAATTTTAACCTGTTTTTGTATGACTGCTACAAGAATTTAAAAAATTTTTTATTTATTTACGGCTGTGCTGAATCCTCGCTGCTGTGGAGGCTTTTCTCTAGTTGCCGTGAGTGGGGGCTACTTTCTAGTTTGTGGTGCTCGGGCTTCTCAGAGCATTGGCTGCTCTTGTTGAGGAGCATGGGCTCTAGGGCATGTGGGCTTTAGCAGCTGTGGCTCCTGGGGTCTACAGCACAGGCTCAGCAGTTGTGCTACAGGGGCTTAGGTGCTCCACGGCTTGTGGGATCTTCCCGGATGAAGGATAGAACCCGTGTCTCCTGCATTAAGAGCCAATGCACTGAGCCACCAGGGAAGCCCAATAATTTTTAAACATATTTATTTTATCAGCTTAAAGCATGAGGGCAACAGAGAGAGAGATTTACTGTAAGGAACTGGCTCAAGTGGTTATGAAGGCTGAGACAATCCATGATCCCCTGTCTGTGAGCTGCAGACGCAGGGAAGCCAGTGGCATAAATCCAGGCTTGAGTCCAAAGACCTGAACACTGGAGGGCTGACGGTGTAAGTCACAGTCAGAAGGGAGGAGAAGACCAAAGTCCCAGCTAGTGCAGACAGGCAGAGAGACCAAAGTGACCCTTCCTGTGCCTTTTTGTTCTACTCAGGCCTCCAACAGACTGGACGATGTCCAGCCACGCTGGGGAGGGCAATCTGCTTTACTCAGCCAACTGATTCAAATGCTCTTCTCTTCTGGGAACATCCTGGCAGACACGACCAGAACTGACGTTTAACTGGATAGGCTGGACACCCCGGGGCGCAGTCGGGTTGACACACAAAATCACCTGTACTTGCATTGCAGGGCGCCACGCTGGGCAGGCGCACACCACACTGACTGTTTCCTTTCTCCACAGTGAGGACAAGAATTCTCTGGAGCAAATCCTTCCCCAGCTGAGATGCCACTTCACGTGGAATTTATTTAAGAAAGGAAGTGTCTCTCATGACCTCGAAGACAGAGTGTGTAACCAGACTGAATTTTTAAACTCTGAGTTCAAAGCTACAAAGTACAACTTGTTGGCCTACATAAAACACTTGAAGGGTCAAAACGAAGCAGCCCTGGAATGCTTGCGGCAAGCCGAAGAGTGGATCCAGCGAGAGCACACTGACCAGGCGGAGGTCAGGAGCCTGGTGACCTGGGGGAACTACGCCTGGGTCTACTATCACCTGGGAAGGTTCGCAGATGCTCAGCTTTATGCTGACAAGGTGAAACGAGTCTGCCAGAAGTTCGCAAATCCTTACAGTATTGAATGTCCTGAGCTGGACTGTGAGGAAGGGTGGACACTGGTAAAGTGCGGTGGGAAAAAAATTGAAAGGGCAAAGGTGTATTTTCAGAAGGCTCTGGAAGAGAAACCCAACAACCCAGAATTCTCCTCGGGACTGGCCATCGCGATGTACTACCTGGATGACAGGCCGGAGCAGCAGTCTTCTCTGGAAATTCTGAAGCAGGCCGTTGAGCTGAGTCCTGACAATCAGTACATCAAAGTTCTCCTGGCCCTGACGCTGCAGAAGACAAATGAACAATCTGAAGGGGAACAGCTGGTTGTAGAGGCTCTGGAAAAAGCTCCTTGTCAAACAGATGTCCTTCTCAGTGCAGCCAAATTTTACCGAGGAAAAGGTGATCTAGACAAAGCAATTGGACTGTTGCTAAGGGCACTGGAATCCATACCAAACAATCCCTACCTCTATCACCAGATAGCATGCTGCTATAGGGCAAAAGTCAAGCAAATTCAACATACAGGAGAATCTGAAGCTATCGGGAAAGGAGAGAAGATTGAAGAACTGAGGGAACATGCTAGAAACTATGTGAGTAAAGCAATTGAGAAGGGACTAAATCCTCTGCATGCATGTTCTGATGAGTTCCTGGAAAACGAAGAATGTTATCAGACAGCTTTCAGTAAGGAGCTCCCCAGCACCAAGGGACAAGAGCTCCATCAGCATGATTGCAATCCTCAGGAGGATCGTGAGATATCCGAACACACTGCAGTCCAATGTTCTTTAGATGGTTTATCCATAAGCACAGAATCAACTGAGAAAGAAAAGATGAAATTCCAGCTACAGAATATAGCTAATAACCAGCTACCACAGAATGTACCATATTCTTGGTCTCTCCAAGGCTTAATTCACAAGATGAATGGAGACCTGCTTCAGGCGGCTGAATGCTATGAGAAGGCTCTGGATCACCTCCTAAAGAACAGCCCTTCGGGCATAGGCAGCATTTTCCTGCCAGCAACTGAGCGTGAAGAAGGCAGTGAGGAAATGGAGCAGGATGCAGACAGCTCTATACTCAGAGAGCTTCCCGACCCCTGAGCTGAGACAGAGAGGAAGAAAAGGAACAGAGAGTCAGGGAGCAAGCCTGGTATTGTAGGGGAGAAGGCTGGGAAAGCAGATCCCCAGTCTGAGCTTACTGAGCAAGATGGTCCTGCTTATCGCTTTAAGGCATATTTCTAGAGAGTGGCTTGCTCACGACTGTTTTCCCTGTCCATACCAGCTACACACAGTTCTTTGGTCTGCAGGTCTTAAACTGCCAGCAGAAACAGTGCTTCAGGCCTGCATGAGGCATTCCGTTCTCCAGACAGCCCTGTGTCTGCCCCTCTTGCCAGGGTCATAACTGGTGACTATCAGCAGAATCTCATGTCCTTCATCCCATTATTATCCAGGCTTCTGGGCCCCCTGGAAGACTAGCTTTTGACCAAAAGACTAGCTTTTGTCTTGCTTTTGGCTTCAGCTATATATTATTTTTGTTAGTGAAAGTACAATAAATATATATTCTTGATTTGTTGTTGTTATTTAGTTGCTATGTCCAACTCTTTTGTGAGCCCATGGACTGCAGCCCCATCAGGTTCCTCAGTTCATGGGATTTCCCAGGCAAGAGTACTGGAGTGGGTTGCCATTTCCTCCTCCAGGGGAATCTTTCCAACCCAGGGATAGAACCCATGTCTCCTGCATTGCAGGTGGATTCTTTACCACTGAGTCACCTAAGAAACCCATATTCTTGATAGTAACACTATAATAAATTTTTGTGATAGATTTAATCATATGGTGTGTGTGTGTGTGTGTGTGACTAAGAGTGACATCAATTCTCAAACTTTCTCTTGCAATGGATGGTAAGTAATCGCTACAGGCATACTAGACTATTCTCAACACACCCATTTTATCTTCTCCTTGGCACTAATACCCTCACCCTGTAGCCAGTCCATCTGTGGCTCTGGGAACTGTGACTCTCATTCTAGCCCAGGGGCCTCAGCTGAGCCCAGGGCCCAGTTAACATCTGCTGCTGTTGACCAAGGTGCACCAGAGTGTAAAGGGTACCAAGACTAGGCTGGCCAAAGATATTTAACCTCCAGGGTGAATAAAAACATCCAAGTATTCTCCTCTCAGCTGGGAAATCCACAAGGGTTGTTTGCTTTGTGCAACCAAGTGATGGACCAAGAGCCCTATCAACCTCCGCTCAACCCACTAAAAGGCTGGTGCTCATAAACTTTTCCAGTGATATCCTCTGACTGACTGTGTGCAGAGGAAAATTGTTAAATTAATATACCAGATCCCAGAGAAGACAGAAGAACTGGCATTCCCACTTGGACTGTGAGTAGAAAGCCAGAAAGTTGGATCTTTGTCATGCAGCAGAGTAATCCTGAAAAGCTATTTAGTCAGCTACACTGGCTGTGGGAGCAGCAGACTTCAGCGAGGGTGCCCCCCACCCCTGAGTTATCTGCTGGCTCCAGCAAGGCTGGGGAGCCATTAGGTGTCCAACAGTGAACTCTTGACTCCAGGCCAGCCTTGACCTTGAGCAGCACTGTCTCGTGTGACCAGTTCCAGAGGGGACACTGGGCCCCTATGAGGGATATGACCATGGAGACTAACACTGAAAGCCTGATTGAGGTAGAAGAGTGATTTGGGATGAAGGCAGGGCCTGGCTATTTCTTGCCCTGAAAGACAGCTAGAGCTCTGGGGTAGGTGAATAATTACCTATCTTTATGCCAACACATATACTCAAGGACACAAAGAGTTTGGATACTCAGGGGAAATTGGAGGCTTTCTGCACGGCTACTCTAACAGGGGTACCTAGTCCCATCCTCAGACTATATAGGTAGCTGACTCACAGAAGGATCATGAACACTGCCCAATGCAGTCCCTCTGCACTCTGAAGGAGTCTCATTCACTCTCCAGACGGTGCTGAAGCTTCCCAGAAAACGCAGCTGACTGGTCCTGACCTACAAACTGGGCTGTGATTTATTTTTCGCCTGGATAATGTTATTGAAAAGATGCCTGCAAGGCAACAATCTACCTTTGTCCAAGAACACATCCCCAACCCGCATTCCCTGGTGTGTGACTCTGATCTCACAGATCTTTGCCTCTGGAGACGCAGAAGGAGTCACATGAACTGCCGGTATTCACTGTCATCTGCTCCTTCTTACTACCTGGGGCTATACTCAGTGTTACCAAAGTAGTACCCAGTGGGGACTTCCAGATCAATTCCATTTTACCTCCACCCTGACTGTCACAAATATCTGTATGGCAGGTTTGACTTGCTATCACGTAGCATGTCCCAGGAGCTTCTAAGATTGTCCACAAAAAGACAGTTGGAGGAGTGGGGTAAATCTCCACACAGGCAATCGCGGACCTCTCCCCTTAAGTGTGTCAGACCAAGGAGGCAGGGACTCCATCTCCTTTGCTCACAACTGTGTGCGCATCCCCCAAAATAATGCCTAGAATGAATTAGGCCCTTAAGAATTTTTGATGAATGAAGGAACGTGTGTGCATGCTCAGGTGGTTCAGTTATGTCCGACTCTTTGCAACCCTGTGGACTGTAGCCGGCCAGGCTCCTCTGTCCATGGGATTTCCCGGGTAAGAATACTGGAGTGGGTTGCCATTACCTTCTCCAGGGGATCTTCCCGACCCAGGAATTGAACCTGCATCTCCTACACTGGCAGGAGGGTTCTTTACCACTGAGCCCCCAGGGAAGCCCTCTAAGCTCATTGCCGGCACCTAAAACCGGTAGGGAAGTTATGAGGCTCAAAAAGGTTTAGTAACCTAACTAAGGCCACACGGGAACAGACTGGCAAAAAATGATTAAATAAAGGAGGAACAGCGGGCGATGGCCTTGCAAATTGCCTTCTTTTCTGAAGATGTGATATAAAAGGCTTGAGAAAAAATAAAAAAAAATAAAAGGCTTGAGAGTTTACACTAATATTAATTTTTTAAAAGATGTATTTTTCTCTAAACGTTAGAGAACTGATATCTTCAATATCACCACAGTAATACCATTACCATATGCAAATGATTAATATGCACACTTCAAGACTCCCAGGTCTCCATGAATTTGACTTTAGAATGTGTTTCTATAAAGACAAGAGAGATCACTGGGGTAAGAGAATGGTCTCTGGTGTCAAGCTCCAGCATGACTGATGAAGGATGTCTTGATGTTTTCCTCCTCTCTTCCCTGGCCTACTGAATGCAACTGCACCAATTCCAAACATCTTCCTCTCTGCAAAAGAGGATATTCATGACATTTTCTGGAAAAGGGACAGTTTAACTGAAGTATATTTCTATATTAACAGCAGGCATGGCTGCCTCCCACCACCCCTTTTCTTGTCATTCCAAATCAAGCATCTAACAAGTCAAGAAAAAGGACTCAAAGGTAGCCATCTGCCAGTGAAGTGACAGTCAGATCTACTCCCTGACCCTGAGGATCTCTTTACTTGATTCAGTTTCAGAGTTTTTACAGCATCAGCACCTGGGTCCCTAAAATTGTTCCTGGCTCTCAATCATTGACTAACCTGGTCCTGACAGTTGTCCAAAAGAAAACAGTATGTCAGAAATACAATTCCTGGGTAAAAGCAAGCAAAGTTGCTTTCCTAATGACTCCTGTATTCTATATATATCCTGGACCCAGCATCCCATCTTCTCAAACCTTAAACTGATAATGGCTCAGCAAACCAGTACATCTTACTCATGGAAATGTTTTTCTTCAACTATGTTAATGAAACTATGCATTTGCTTGGAAATCTGCCCTTCTTCAGGATTCATGTCAATTGTGTTATGGCCTGAGATGACTCCCCTTGTGCCATTCTATCTCAAAATGCATGTTGTGGGAGAGGGGCCTGGTGCAACTCTCTCAGTCTTGAGGTGTTTCTCTTATCTGATTAGCAGCTTGCTAACAGGTATAAAACACCTTGCTAAAAACTAGCAAGGGGGCATTCTTTCTGTCCCTTTCTGATGTCTATGTCAAAGCTTTCTCTATCTCTTTTTATACTTTAATAAAACTCTGCTACACAAAAGCTCCGAGTGATCAAGGCTCGTCTCTGGCCCCAGATTGAATTCCTCTACTATGGAGGCCACGAATCCTGGGGTCATTCATGGCTCTCAGCCACAACCTTTCATAGGGGTGGGGAGTACACTGAAACCAGCTATTAGCTGGAGCTAATTTCTAACATCCAGGAGCAGTTAGGAATTCAACCACTGGATGATGCCTTTACAATCTTATCATAAGAAAGAGCACTGATATACTTTGCTTCCCTGTGATTGGCTTAAGGGCAGGTGAGCAGCAGAAAATATTTTGCCCTGGAAAGTGTACTGACCTAAAAAAATCATCAAAGGACACAGGAGAAGAAATGAAAGGTGTGAGGTTGGGGACTGTGATAATAAGCTCCAACAGTGCAATGAGGAGAGATGAGATCAGTCAGGGAATAGGTAGGGAACTTGCCATTAACAAAGGGGTCAGATTGGAGAGCAGGGCCTGACCCCTAGGTCCTCCCAGTTGCTCTGTGGTGCAATCACTCAAGTATCATTCAATGAATTTCATTAAGATTTTGGAAAGTGCCCTGGTGTTGGCTCTAGACCTGTTTGAGTCTCATCTCCAATCTGCAGTGCTGGGAAAAAGTATTTTGACTTCTGTGATTCTGAAATATCCCAAAATAAAACCTGAAAATAATAATTATTCCTCCCAGTGTTTCATAAAGATTAAATGGTTTCTTTACAAGTATTAAGGTAGACCAGATATACAAAGAATAAAGCCTATATAACACAATAAAAAGATCTGAGTAGTATGTAAAACGTATCTTTATAAATGCCTAGCTGCTCTGGGAAGGGACTAGAGAATTCCAGGAAGTCCAGAAATAACAAGAAAGAGAATGCACATGAATAAGAACTCACTAGCTCCGGTGATACACATCTCTTACTGTGGTTGAAGCCATTAGTTTTAACAGACCGTTATCAAGGAAATGACAAAGCCTGGGACCCACACATGGGAGGTTACATCATAGAGCCTATGTTAAACCTGGGTCCACGCAGAGGATGAATTAGAAAAACTAACACCTCACAGACCTGGATGTTGGGGAGACACCTGCTTTTTCTACTTTTGACCCTAGGTGGAGAAGAAAAAAAGTCTTTCCTCCGTAAGTGAAGGGAGTTGACTCCATGCTAAACACAAGCACCATACCCCAGACTGGGGACATCTGGGCTGGAACTCAAAATGGGGAAGTGGTGAGGGGGAGTGTTATGGAGGAACTTATCAGAGCCTTACTCAGCAGCCAGGCTCAAGAAATGACTACATCTGTTTTTTTTTCCCCTTTTTCTTTTCCCCTGGGAACTGATTTAACCTTTTCTTCCTCCTAAATAGCAATACAGACTTTTACTACTTTTGGTCAACCCAAACTCAACTTTAGGAATGTTTCAGCACTTTTTCCTCCCACTTACAGGAGGGAATTAAAGCCTAAGGAAGCGCCCTGCCAGCGTCTTTTTCCCCTCACTCCAGCCAGCTGGGCCTAAAGAAGCCAGAGAATCCACAAGCCAACTCTGTTGGGGCTGGATTTATCATTTTCAAATTCCACAGGTAACTGTTATCTCTTACCAACAGACAGGAGGTCAGCTACAATTTTAGGCAATTAGAGGGAGGTTAAGAGCTTTTCCTATACCTACTGACTCTCAATTGTCTTTAGCTCAAAAGTAATCCATATGCCGAAGAAGCATATTTTAGGGTGGCACATTTTGGTATCCTTCAATAACACTGTAATAGAAGATCAATAAATTTGCAGGAAAAAAATAAAATAAAATAAATTTGCAGAAAAACAATGAGACAAAGGAAAAGGGTTTTATGTTCTTAGGGGCAGTCAACTGTGGGCAGGTAAATATAGGGGAAAACTAATGGAAGACAGGGCTTCCCAGGTGGTACAGTGGCAGAGAATCCACATGCCAATGTAGGAGACACCAGAGATGGGGGTTCAATCCCTAGATTGGGAAGAAGCCCTAAAGCAGAAAACAGCAGCCTGCTCTAGTATTCTTGCCTGTGAAATCCCACAGACAAAGAAGCCTGGCGGGCTACAGTCTGTAGGGTCACCAAGAATCGGCCACAAATGGACGACTGAGCACACACGCAGTGGAAGAAGATAAGGGTTACTCTAGCAGGGTCTGTCTGCATAGACTCTCTGAATGCCATCTAATCTCTGGTAATAAGGTTGCAACCTTTTTCTCGGTACAGGAAATAGGAAGGCAAAGAGCTTTTCTTGTGTTTGCTGCCTTTTAACTGATTTCAGCTCCAAATAATCTTTATGCTTGACTGACATATTTTGGGGTAGGACACTCTGACCCTCTTCAACAACAAAAGGATACAAAGCAAAATCAGCAAGAGAAAGGCACGTGAAGAAAACCAAGTACGATTTTCCAAGAATCTTGTCCCAGTTGGAGTCACACAAGATGTGCTTAATTCCTGCTGCATCAAATTATGACAACACATGTAAAGTTCTTGTCTACCAGAAAAGCTCACCAGAGACCTAGCACCTAAGGCTTCTCAAGGAGGTTGGCCACATAGGCCCCATCTATCCAGTATGTAGCCAAATTCCAGACTCTCAGGAGGATAGCATGAAGTTGCCATAAACCATAGTGTTTGTACAGTTTAGGCACAGTGAAAGCTGTTTGTATCAGAAAACAGTGTTCCCAGAAACCAACTATCAGGTAGGCTTTTCTAAAAACAGTCTCAAGCCTGTTAACTCTTTTCTGCACAGACGTGTATCTCCAAGGAGATAGTGGAGTTGAAGTACTTAGATCATAATTTCAAATTCCCCAGGGAAGGGGCAGCCAGATGATCAAGACCTACTCAGAGCTTATTAGAAATCTACATGAATGTGGAGTAGTTGGACAGACAACAACTAAGATGCCATCACTAACACAAGCCTAGTTCCCAGCTCAAGCCCCAGCATGAACAAGTCTCTCTCCTTTTCATCACATACATTAGGAATTGGGCCCCACAGCAGAAGGGGAGCAGCTCACCATCACTTGCATTACCGGCTGAACCATCCTGCCCCCTCTATCCATGGAAAACTTTTCTTCCACTGGTCTCTGGTGCCAAAAGATTGAGGGCCACTGAAATGCATTATAAATTTTGTGACAGAATGGTATTTGGGGATCTGGGAAATTTTTCTGTAATCATTCTCCAAAAGTCAACATATTCAGTAACTACAGATTATATATACAGTTTAAATGCAGAGAAAACATATATGATTAAAAATGAAAATATTAATTGATTTAATAAAAATGGCATTTTTTATTCAAAGCATAGAATGGGTGCTTTAATTATGTTTAAGTTTTTTATGAGAAATGGAGTATTTCCTGCCATATCAGTAAACAAGTTATGTCACAGTCATCAGTGATACCTGCCCTCAAAATGTAAACTTCTGAGCCCTAGGCACAATCAGGAAGGAGAACAATACCTGCCCAATATGGCAGCCATCAGGCTGCAGCCACTCCCTATGGTGAGCACTGAGGAACTCAGGCTGTAAAAAGAAAACACAGGAAACTGGCCCCAGATAGCTGAGATGCTTATGAAAGGAGTAATTTCAGTGAGCCCAGACTCCTGCATCTTCCCATACATACAAAAGCACTAAATTCCTTAACTTGAGCTATCTGAAAGTGAAAGTGTTAGTCACTCAGTTGTGTCTGACTCTTTGTGACCCCATGGACTGTAACCCACCAGGCTCCTCTGACCATGGAATTCTCCAGGCAAAAATACTGGAGTGGGTTGCCATTTCCTTCTCCAGGGGATCTTCCCCACCCAGGGATTAAACCTGGGTCTTGCACACTGCAGGGAGACTCTTTATCAACTGAGTCACCAGGGAGCCTGATCTAGCTGGTTTTCCTTAATTAACAATAATCTTTGGATGTTCAGACTACTTGCCCCTTTGTTGCAAATGTCTATATAACCGGACTCCCCACCCCTGCCTCCCTGAGCAGTACTCTCAGGGTTACTTGAGATGCTGTCTCCCAGTCTTGACATCCTAAAAATTCCTACCGAATAAAACATAACTGTCAACTTTTAGGTTGTGATTATCTTTTAAGTTGACACTGAAGACAAAGAGTTTAGAATCATATGTGTGATCTTTAATAAGAGAAGAGGCTCATGAGTCTGGCAGGAACTCTTGTATGTTATCCAACAGGTTAAGCCAACAGGTTAAGGGGCTGAGGCTTAGCCAGTTTTCTCAAGCAGAGATGAGGATCAGTGGGTCATTAGGCAACTGAAACTTTTCTAATGAACGAGGGAATTTTAGCTCTTCTTGAGTAAGAAACACTAGGAAATAAGAAAAAAAGCACATGAAGACAGGTTCATATTTGTAGGAGAACACAGGCACTGCTGTATATGCACCGTCTCTTCCTAAAGAAGAGGACAGAGGTATTGTCCATTCTCTTGATGGGGGCAAAAAAGGCCAAAGACAATGAAGTTTCCAAAGCAAGGCCTTTCAGAGTCAGGGCTACAAATATGGTTCCAGGTTATATTTTCAGGAATTGTAAGCTCTAAAGGATCATGAAATTTCCCCTAATAACCTCTTTTGTTACAGTGATAGGAAACTGAGGCCCAGAGGATAAGAGTAAGTGGGTCACCAAATAGCCTATTTGCACAGGCCACCTAGCTCTAGGCCCAGTCCTCATTCCACAGTGCTGCATATTCTAAGTTCCAGTGCTGCTCTGATAGGCCACTTTTATCCCACAGAGAGGTAGTATGAAAAAGCTGCAACTCACAACTTCCCTCTCAGAGAGTTTAAAGTTTCGGTTTAATTTCCTTCAAATTGGCATCTCCCTGCCATATTTGTTTCCTTTTTTGCTTACAATATTCCTGCAGTTGTTATAGGTCTTTTCCCCCATCAGATCAATCAAATCTGACACCAACTCTACATCTCTCAGATTCTCTGAATACCAACTGGCTGTCCAACAATTCTACTCTGTTCTAATGCTAACTACCTGGAGTTAGCATGAGTCCCCACAAGTCTAGGGTGTAATCCAATTAGATTGTCCTCTCTTTAGTTACCACTTACAAGTAGTCGGTCCCCAAGTTATTTTTACTTCTGTCTGACTTAGCTACACATTCAGGAGTTCCCATAAACCCTTCCTCAGTTTTGATAATTCACTAGAACCACTCAAAGAACCCAGGAAAGTGTTTTACTTATGACTGCCAGTTTGTTATAAAGGATGCAGCTCAGGAAAACCCAAATGGAAAAGATGCACAGGACAATGTGCGGGTGAGAGTGGCACGGAGAGTGCACACTCTCTCCTGGTGTGCCATCTTCCCATATTGCCGAACATCTACATTACACAGGCGTGACTGATTATATGAGGTCACTTATATGTGGGATCTACAAAATAGTACAAATGAACTTATTTACAAAACCAAAACACTAACAGACATATAAAACAAACTTATGGTTACCAAAGGGGCAGGAGGGTGGGATAAATTGGGAATATGGGATTAACAGACACACACTACCACATAAAATCGATAAATAACAAGAATTTACTGTGCAGCTCAGGGAACTATAATTCAGTATCTTGTAATAAACTATAATGGAAAAGAATTTTAAAAAGAATATAGCTATTTACATGGAAAAAATATATATATAATTGAATCAATTTGCTATATACCTGAAATTAACACAATTTGTAAATCAACTATACTTCATTTAAAAAAACAGAATATGCAGAGGCACATTTCTTTTTTTTTTTTTAATTGTAGTTGATCTACAACGTTGTGCCAATGTCTTCTATACAGCACAGTGACTCAGTTATACATATAGATATATATACACTCTTTTTTTATATTCTTTTCCATTATGGTTTATCATTGGATATTCAACACAGTTCCCTATTCTATGCAGTAGGACTTAGTTGTTCATCCATTCTGAATGTAATATTTTGCATCTACCAACCCCCAAATCCCAGTCCATCCCTCTTCCTCCGCTCCCCCACCCTTGGCAACACCATTTCAACCTTGTGGATACTAAACAGAGCAGATTTATTAGATTTAGACAGAAGAAAACTACTAGAGCAGGAATACCATCTTTTCCTTGTAAACAAGGTCCGACTAAGTTAAAACAATACATATGCTGAAATGTTTTATCAGTTAATCATACTGATTATCTTCTTACACAACAACAAAATAAGATAAATTGATTGGTAGATCCAGAAGCTGATAGCTGAATATGTGACAAAGCAAACATAGTAAAATGTTAACTGTAGAATCTAGGTGGTGAGTACATTAGCATTTGTTGGAAAATTCTCTGAACTCTATGTTTAATGATGTTCATAATAAAATGTTAGGGTAAAAAAAAGTATTTAAAGTAAATCAAAACAAGGAAAATGAATATATATACATATATATATATATGGGATAAAGGCTAAAACCACATAGAGAAGTATTCCAAGTGATTTTTTTTAACACATTGTAATTCAACTTTTTAAAAGGATATATCTTGTGAACAAAAGAACAGCAAATAAGCAGTCATTGTGAATTGTTTTGTTATTCTGAGACTTCTTAGTGTATTGTGGAGTAGAACATATGTACACTGGTATCACTTAGAAATGAGATAGTCAATTCAGGAGAAAAGAAACAGAGATGTAGGATCAATTAGGTTAAGTAAAATTTTGGTAAATTTGAATTTGTAAGATGAAATCACAATATATTCTATCTTTAAAATATATACGGGGCTTTCCGGGTAGTTCAAATGGTAAAGAATCTGTGGGAGACCTGGGTTTGATCCCTGTGTTGGGAAGATCACCAGGAGAAGGGAATGACAACCCACTCCAGTATCTTGCCTGGAGAATTCCACGGACAGAGGAGCCTGGCGGGCTACAGTCCATGGGTTCAGAAAGAGTCGGACATGACTGACTGACTAACTCTTAACAAGGGATACTGAGCTAGGCTTCTAACAGACCCCCATGTAGTTTTCTGAGACTTCCCAAAGTAACTTTCAGGAGCATCGCCCATGACCGTACCTCCCTCTTTAAAATATACACACAGTACCAATATCATTTTCCTGGTTTTGATACTGTACTACAGTTACACAAGATGCTGCTATTGGTGAGGGGGGGTGGGTAGTCAGGGGCTGGTGGCTCAAGACTTCCTACAACTCCCTGTGAATCTATTCAAGAGAAGCCTGAAATGTAAAGGAGGAAATGGTACAAGTTCAGTTTGTACTTGACTGTGTTGCAACAAGCCAAACTGCAGGTCAAGGTGGGCTGAGTGGATGCCTGAAAACCCATAAGTATGTGAACATCTGGAGAAGGCAATGGCACCCCACTCGAGTACTCTTGCCTGGAAAATCCCATGGACTGAGGGCCCTGGTAGGCTGCAGTCCAGGGGGTCGCTAGGAGTCAGACACGACTGAGCGACTTCACTTTCACTTTTCACTTTCACGCATTGGAGAAGGAAATGGCAACCCACTCCAGTGTTCTTGCCTGGAGAATCCCAGGGACGGGGGATCCTGGTGGGCTGCCGTCTATGGGGTCGCACAGAGTTGGACACGACTGAAGTGACTTAGCATAGCATAGCACGTGAAAATCATCAGAACATTCACAACAAGAGACTTCTGATGTCTCTGAGTTCTTCACCATGGATGTGAGGGGAAGTATTTAGAAATAATCTCAAAAGCCAGGAACATACTCTTTCTGTTGGTTTATCACATTATGTAAGTTTTATATGTACAACACTATATTTCAACTTCTGTACACACTACAGTGCACTACCCACCAAATGTTTAGTTTCCACCTGTCACCACAGAGTTGACCCCCTTAACCATTTTGCCCTCTCCCATCCCTGTTTCCCTCTGCTGCTGCTGCTGCTGCTGCTAAGTCACTTCAGTCATGTCCGACTCTGTGCGACCCCATAGATGGCAGCCCACCAGGCTCCGCCATCCCTGGGATTCTCCAGGCAAGAACACTGGAGTGGGTTGCCATTTCCTTCTCCAATGTATGAAAGTGAAAAGAGAAAGTGAAGTCGCTCAGTCTTGTCCGACTTAGCAACCCCATGGACTGCAGCCTACCAGGCTCCTCCATCCATGGGATTTTCCAGGCAAGAGTACTGGAGTGGGGTGCCATTGCCTTCTCCGCTGTTTCCCTCTAGTAGAGGTCAAAACATTCAGAATCCCATTCTTCTTCCATGCCATCCTGTGAATCAGGAGGAAACTGAGGACTTCATTGCCCGCCGTGCAGGTGGGGAAACAAGTCACAGTCACGAACAGACTGAAGCTGGGCCTCACAGAAAGGGAAGGAGGCTCAGGGACTGAGTCCCACATCGCTCAGTCAGAGAATTTCCGTCATACAATAGACAACAGTACCTTGTTCTAGCCCAGGCATACATCAAAATCACCTGGGCATTTCCTTTTACTACTGAGATGGGGAGAGGGGCATTCCCAGGGATGTCTTCAATTGGGCCCAGGTGAGGCTGAATTAGCATTATTCTGAAGTCTCCCTAGATGATTCTCGTGTGCTATGATGATTGAAATTCAATAATCTATTCCCAATCACTTCTGCATCAGTTGAGGAAACTGAGGCTCATAGAGCTGAAGTAGTTTATCACAGCTGGCCAGTCACTCAGGGAGCCATCTAATCCTACTATACTCCTGGGAATGGACTTATAGCATAGCGCTGAAATTCCATTTCTGTAAGTCTCATTTTCTCCAGTTCTTGTTTTCTTTTCCTAGCTGTAAGTGTACTCTTGGACACACACATACACAGACTTTTTGGGGGGCTGTTTTCTTCTCTACTGCTTTGTCTTGTGTTGTTCAAAGATCTATTTACTCCACAGAGACACGAGGCAAGATTCCGAATATCTAATCAGTCCAAGCCACAGTCCCATAGACCCAGGACTGCTGCCAAATTCATGGCAATGGTGCGATAAACGTTTTGTGTGCGTCTCTGCGTTCTATCTAGTGCCCTGGAAAATTACAAACCCAACTGTTTTTCTTCACACGAATTCCAAAGACATCTCACTCCCCTGCAAAGAGAGGTTGGCTCTCTAATTAATTTATCTTGGCATCTGCTTATTGCCTGAACATTTATTAGAATACAGTTTATTCAGAAATTTTTATTTGTGTAGAACTTTCTAACCAGTTCAGGATGACATGGCAGATGAGCTGGGTGGGAGGGATTAAGCAGGAAGGGTTTAGATTTGGCAGTGTGTTTAAGTGTTTCTAAGAGGAACACATTCTTACAGTTCCTCCTTTTCTGATTCTTTTTTAAAAGAAAGAATATAGGTGTTGTGTGTGTTTTTTTTTAAGAAAGCACTATTTAAACTTGATGACAGAAAATACCACTACTACTACTACTATTATTACCACCATCATCAATAGTCACCTTTTATTTGCAAGCTTTTATGTGCCAAGTAGTTGCTAAGTACTGGATTGGCCAAAAATTCATTCGGGTTTTTCCATCATATCAGCACTTACTCTTCTCAACCTCTTACCACAAGCACCATGACTCTGTAAGATTACACAGGCCAGGCTGAGGCAGGCCAAAGTGGATGCCATGGGCACCAAGAGGATAACAGTCTTACACAGATATGATAATCATGTCTAGTGAATACGAACACTTTAGATGGCTACAACAGAGGGCATTACAAATAAGGAAATATTTTCATTCAGGCCCAACATGTTTTATTTGAAGTCTCAAGATTCTAGCAGATTTTCTTGGTTCCCATGAACAAATAAGCAGTTTTAGGACTCTTTTTTTTAAATCACTGATCATTCTCCAGAAAGAAGGGTATGCAAAAGCACAAAATAATTAGTAAGACTGATCTCTCAGAGAAGAGGAACAAATTTGAGTTAAGGCTCCAGTTTACTGACTTGCAGAATTTTATACCATATAAAGAACAATGTCTGTTTCCAGATGAGCAAACAAAGGCACAGATTGAGGGCATGACTTTGGCCAGTTCACAGAGCCAATTTTCACAGGACTCCCTGGCTCTAGGTTCAGTGGACTCTACATTACTGGCATCTCTTAGTTCCTGGGTTTCTAAAAGGCCTTACAAAGTCTGAGAGGAATTTGTTGTCATTCAGTCGCTCAGTCATGTCTGACTCTTTGGGACCCCATCAACTATAGCCCCCCAGGCTTCCCTGTCCTTCACCATCTGCAGGAGCTTGCTAATTCCCGAAGAGAGGAATCAGTACATCAAAAAGCTGCTTTCCACCAGCCTTTTCTCAATCCATTTTCAAAACAACAAAGGAAGCATTAGCTGTTTAAGTTTCATTTTCTGCAATTCTGCCTACTTTAATTTCACTTTCTACTTTCAGTTTCCAACTTATCGTTGCAAAAACACACCCACAAGTTACATCATTAGCTGTGGTTCATCTCCCATATATAGCCCTGACCTGGGGCATAAATTTATCTGAAAATCCGTAAGACGGACAGAACAGACCTCAGAGAAGACCATCCAGCTAGACAAAGCATTGCAGAACTGCTGCCTAATTCACAGCAACCATGAGGTAAGCCTTTCTCTGTTTCTCTGCCTTTCTGTATAAAGCTTCTGGAAAAAATTTTAACCATACTATATCAACAGACTTAGTCTCGGTGATGCCATTTCCTTATTTTTCTATTTGACCAACTGTTTCGGACTGAACGTATACGTGAGTGCACTCACACACATGCACATTCATACATGCCCATAAACTGTTTTATCAGTTCATTTTCCTTCTTTGTCAGCATCTTCCTGAGGAATTTGCTGAAACCCAAAGAAAGGGAGGGAAACAGAAAGGGTGGAAGGGAGAGAACAATCCCAGTCTCTGAAACAATTTTCCACCAATCTCCCTTCTGTCTGAGCTAGGGGGGGAATGGACAGTTAATCTGGATACAGATGTTGCTTTCTGGCTCCTCGACAGGAGGAAAAAAGTAGAGTGCACACAGCTGTGTGAGCCACAGCAGTGGCGTCTCTCAGCTATCTTGAGAGAAATATTGTGGTGGATGAGGAAGAGATGCTCACTGCTTAGAGAACAAGACCTTTCTCTGCTGGCATCTGGTCTCACTATCTGCACTGCTGGGCTCCTATGTCAGGCTTTGTCAATCTGACTGGATCTAAGATTCGCAGGTTAACTGTCCTCTGGGGCAGCCAGGTGGCCTGCGATCCTTGACAGCCTCCTGTTCACAGGGCTCGGCTAGAGTTCTGTGCTTGGGAACTCCCACATCTTCCTTAGCTAAAGGGCCTAAAGTAAACTGTATTATCTAAACTGAATCTTGATTCAAAGAACCTTGGATCTTATCAGATCAAAAAAACATTAATATTGGCCTGCAAATTTGCCCTCAGTGTTCCAGTGTACAAAACTTTGAAGGGGCAACAGTTTCAGAAAATGCATAATTACAGACCTATTGTCAACCCTTCTCCCCTCCTTTGGTTCACAGACAAATAAGAGTGGATTATCACTGATAAGAAAATAATAACAACAGCAACAAAAATCATCATCATAATAATAGAAAAGTAGATATCATGTCCTGGATGCTTATCAAGTGCCAGCCTGGCTTCCAAAGTATTATGTAAATTATTACATTTACAAAAGAAACTTATGAGGCAAGTACTCGTATTATACTTTTTTTTGCCAATAACGAATTTTAAATTAAAAAGTTAAGACTACACAGATAATAAGTGATAGAGCTAGACATGAACCAGAGTCTCTATTCAATGATACCTTATTTAATCTTTAAACTGATGTTTCTTAAAAGGTACCAACGGAGGTTCATGAGATCATTTCAGATGGCATAGTAATTAGCTTTTATATTTTAAAGGAAGATCCCCTAGAGGAGGGTATGGCAACCCACTCCAGTATTTTTGCCTGGAGAATCCCACGGACAGAGGAGCCTGGTGGGCTATAGTCCATGGGGTTGCAAAGAGTCAGACACAACTGAAGCAACTTAGCATGCATGCATGCATATTTACATAATTTGCAGAATTTTTACTCAGGCTAGTAACATGAATTTTTATAGTGATAAAATACATGTATGATAAAATTTACCATTTTAACTGTTTTCAGTTCAGTTGAGTTCAGTCATTCAGTTGTGTCCGACTCTTTGTGACCCCAAGGACTGCAGCATGCCAGGCTTCCCTGTCCATCACCAACTCCTGCAGCTTGTTCAAACTCTCGGCCATCAAGTCGGTGAGCCATCCAACCATCTCATCCTCTGTAAACTCCTTCTCCTCCTGCCTTCAATCTTTCCCAGCATCAGGGTCTTTTCCAATGAGTCAGTTCTCTGCATCAGGTGGCCAAAGTATTGGAGTTTCAGCTTCAGCATCAGTCCTTCCAATGAATATTCAGGACTGATTTCCTTTACAAATGACTGGTTTGATCTCCTTGCAGTCCAAGGGACTCTAAAGAGTCTTCTCCAACACCACAGTTCAAAAGCATCAATTCTTTGGCGCTCAGCTTTCTTTATAGTCCAACTCTCACATCCATACGTGACTATTGGAAAAACCATAGCTTTAACTATTTTAAGTATACAATTTTGCAGTATTTAGTACAACAATGTAGTGCAACCATCACCACTATCTACTTTAAGAAAATTTCGTCACTCTGAGAAGTCACTCACCTCTCATCCTTCACTCCAGGACCTGGTAACCATTAATCTGCTTTCTGTCTCTATAGATTTGTCTATTGTGGATATTTCATATATATGGAAGCATACAACACACGGCCTTTTGTGACTGACTTATTTAACTTAATGCCTTCAAGGTTCATCCATACTGAAGCATGTGTCAGAATGTACTTCCATTTTAAAGCTGAATAATATTCCATTGTATGCACTGACTACATTTTGCTTATCCATTCACCCACTGGAGAACACTTGGGTTTCTCCCACTGTGAATAATGCTGCTATGAATATAAGTATACAAATATCTATTCAAGTCTTTGCTTTATTTTGGGTATCTACCAGAAGTGGAACTAATGAAGTATATGATAATTCTATATTTAATTTTTTGAGGAATCATCATTTTCCACAGCAGCTGCCCCATTTTACATTCTCCCTAGCAATGCACAAGGGTTCTAATTTCTCCACATCCTTGACAACATTTGGTATTTTCTGTGTTTTTGATAAATACCCATCCTAATGGATGTGTAGAGGTATTTTATTATGGTTTTGATTCACATTTCGTTAATGACTGGTGATGTTGAACATCTTTTCATGTACTTACTGGCCATCTGTATATTTTCTTTAGGGAAATGTCTATGCATGTCCTTTGCCCATTCTTTTTATCAGTTATCTGTTTTTCTGTTGTTAAATTGTAGGAGCTGCTTATTAGTCTAAATATTAATCCCTTATCAGGTACATGATTTGAAAACATTTTCTCCCATTCTGTGGGATGTCTTTTCATTCTATTGATACTGCCCTTTGATGCACAAAACTTTTTAGTTTTGCTAAAGCTCAACTTGTTTATTTTTACTTTTGTTACCTTTGTTTTTAGCATATCCAAGAAATTATTGCTAAATCCAATGTCATGGAGCTTTTTCCCTGTTTTGTTTCTAGATTGTTATAGCTTTAGATGTTACATTTAGATCTTTGACACATTTTGAATTCATTTTTTGTATATAAGGAACAGGTCCAACTTCAATCTTTTGTATATGGATATTCCTCCTTTCTGCATATATCCCAGACTGAGTACTGGAGAAGCCAGAAACCTAGAAATGCTGGTAGGCATGAATAGAAAAGTCCCATGAAAAACCTGCTCTCTCTAGCCAAAGGACCCAAAAAGGAGACAGTCTAGCAAAACAAAAAATTTATAAACAACCACTACTCTAGCCAAATACCACAGAAAAAGTCAAACAAAAACTAAGGCCCCATTCCCAACTCTGCTAGTAAAGGCTGAGTGGGTAGCCAAGACTTCTATTCTCACCAGGCTATGAGCTAGGCATCTGGACTCTTCCACTCCGTCCCCCAACAGATGATGTCAGAGAAGGCCAAGTGGAGTGCATTGCCTTCTCTGGTTCAAAATCACTAGCATTAGGGAAATGCAAACTAAGACCACAAAGAGCTACCTCTACATCTATTAAAAGAGCTAATAACATTTTCTTTAAAAAAGTGGAAATATCAAATTCTGGTAAGAATACAAAGAACTAGATCATTCATACATTACTCTGTATGTGTGTTAGTTACTCAGTTGTTTCTGATTCTTTGCGACTCCATGGACTGTAGCCTGCCAGGCTCCACTGTTTATGGAATTTTCCAGGCAAGAATACTGGAGTGGATTGCCATTCCCTTCTCCAGGGGATCTTCCCAATCAAGGGATTGAACCTGGGTCTCCAGCACTGCAAGCGAATTCTTTACCGTTTGAGCCACCAGGGAAGCATACGTTACTAGTAGGAATGAAAAATGAACAGTGTGCATATTGTACCACTGTCAGTTTCCTAGTTTCGATGTTGTACTATAGTTGGATAAAATATAATCTTTGGGAGAAACTGGGTCAAGGATACACTGCCTTATGTTCTATCTTTGCAAATTTCTGTGAATATATATAAATAAATAAATATTTCCCACAAATAAATCCAACTAAAATAAATGGGTCAAATATGATCACATTTAGATAGTCTTAATTTGTTACATAATCTGTAGACTAAGGTCGTGATGTCAATAATATTTCCTAAGGCTCTGCGTTTTTTACTGGTCTCGACCTTAAATACAGCAATAGGAAAACAGAAAACTCTTATATAACATGAAATATGCATGCTCTAAGTGTTTTACATAGATAGGCTTATTAATTCTCACCAAATCCAGTGTGCTAAGTTTATCTTCTGTGCTTTACAAAGGAGGTTCTGAAGCACAGAGAAGTTTCATGGCTAGAAAATGCTGGAGTCAGTGTATGGAGCCAAGCAAACTGCATTCAGAGGCCAAATGGATCTTAGAAATACAGGAACTCGATGGAAGATCAAAGCAGGCAGGCCCTTTTCAAGGCTAGGCTCTAAATAGGAGGTGTTTTACTTGGCTTATTTCTATTGGCTGTTTGTTACCTAACAAAGAAAATCTGCTTTTGTTTTTACAGTTATAAAGCTGATGAGGATCAGCTCAAGGATAAGCTGCTACTGTTGAGATGTCACTTTACATGGGATATGATCATTGCAGAGACAGAAATACCGGATTTAGAAAACAGGGTCTTGGAGGAGATTATGTTCCTGGACATCAAATACAATGTGGGAATATACAACTTACTGGCCTATGTGAAACACCTGAGAGGCCAGAATGAAGAAGCCCTGAAGAGTTTACAAAAAGCTGAAGACTTAAGCCAGCAAGAACATGCCAACCAATCAGAAGTGAGAAGTCTGGTTACCTGGGGCAACTATGCCTGGCTGCATTACCATATGGGCCAACAGGCAGAAGCCCAGATTTACCTGGACAAGGTGAAGAACACTTGCAGGAAACTTGGGAATTCCTCCAGCTATAGAATGGCATGTCCTCAGATGGACTGTGAGGAAGGATGGGCCTTGCTGAAATGTGGAGGAAAGAATTATGAACGGGCCAAAGTCTGCTTTGAAAAGGCTCTGGAAGTGGACCCTGAAAACCCCGAATTCAGCACTGGGTATGCAATCGTTGTCTATCGCCTGGAGGGCTTTAACAAAGCACAGATTAGTGCGGAATTTTGTCTGAACACCTTAAAACAGGCTGTCAAGCTAAATCCAAATGATGCATACATTAAGGCTCTTCTTGGCCTGAAGCTTCAAGATGTAGAACAAGAAGCTGAAGGAGAAAAGTACATCAAAGAAGCACTGACCAATGCGTCCTCAAAGGCTTATGTCTTTCGGTATGCTGCCAAGTTTTACCGAAGAAAAGGCGTTCTGGATGAAGCTCTTCGGCTCTCAAAATTGGCCTTGGAGGAAACCCCCTCTTCTGCTTTCCTGCATCACCAGACAGGGCTTTGCTACAAGTCACAAATAAGCCAAATAAAGTTCGCTACAAACTGTCAGCCTAAAGGACAGGATAAAGAAAACATCAACAGAATAATACCATTAGCCATACATCATTTGGAACGTGCTGTGCAACTAAAGCCCACATTTGAGTTAGCTTATACAAGCCTGGCAGAAATGTACGCAGAAGCAGGTGACCACAGAAAAGCTGATGATACTTTTCAAAAAGTGCTCTGCATGAAAGCACTCGACAAAGAAGTGCTGCAACACATACATTTGCACTACGGCCGATTTCTGGAATTTCACAAAAAATCTGAAGTCGATGCAATTAGCCATTATTTAAAAGCAATAAAAATACAAAGCCCATCAACAGATAGGGATAAAAGCATCAATTCTTTGACGAAATTGGCTTCAAAGAAACTCCGGAGAAATCCATCAGATATAGAAAGCTTGAGTATCCTTGGGTTCATCCACAAAGTAAAAGGAGAAATGAATGAAGCCCTGGAGTATTATGAGCGGGCCCTGAGGCTGGCTCCTGGCTTGGAGAACTCTGCTGTGATCCCTAGGCACTGAAATACGGAATCATCTTTTCTGCTTGTGACTTTCAGAAACGCATTATGTAACTCACCACAATGCTGTAATCTTTGAACAATTACTCAAACCTGATAAAACATTAGTTGTATTCAGAAAATAGGGAAACAGCCTTCAGGAGCGACTGTGCGATCAGATCGATCTAAGACGGCGACTGTAGAACCGGAAACCACCCCTATTCCCAATCCCCCGCCTACAGAAGAGAAGACAGAATCTAATCAGGAGGTCACTAACCCAGAACACTGGATTAAATAAACACCCTTTACAGAACAGATGGGCACTCTGGTTTTTTAAAAATGATAAAGGCAAAACTTGGCAAGCAAACCTTCGATTGACCTCTAAGTTTGATACTATTGAAGACTTCTGGGCTCTGTACAACCATATCCAGTTATCTAGTAATTTAATGACTGGCTGTGACTACTCACTTTTTAAGGATGGTATTGAGCCTATGTGGGAAGATGAGAAAAACAAACGAGGACAATGGCTAATTACACTGAACAAACAGCAGAGACGAAGTGACCTCGATGTTTTTTGGCTAGAGACACTGCTGTGCCTTATTGGAGAATCTTTTGATGACTACAGTGATGATGTATGTGGAGTTGTTGTTAATATTAGAGCTAACGGTGATAAGACATGGACACGAGTTTGAGTAAACTCTGCAAGGTAGTGATGATCAGGGAGGCCTGGCGTGCTGCAGTTCATGGTGTTGAAAAGAGTCGGACCGACTAAACGACTGAACTGAACTGAAAGGTGATAAAATAGCAATATGGACTACTGAATGTGAAAACAGAGAAACTGTTAGACATATAGGGAGGGTATACAAGGAAAAGTTAGGACTTCCTCCAAAAATAGTAACTGGTTATCAGTCCCATGCAGACACAGCTACTAAGCAGCTCCACCACTAAAAATAGGTTTGTTGTTTAAGAAGACACCTTCTGAGTATTCTCATAGGCAACTGCCTCAAGCAATCAAGATTTGGGAGCTGAAGGAATGCCTCTTCAAAAGCAGAATGGACTGCATTTAAATTTGAGTTCCATCTAAATGTTGCTAAGATAAAAGGAAGTTTCATTAGCCTTTGTCTTGTACTTCTGTATTCATATTTTCTTTTTTTTTTTTAGCTAGAGTGTCCATTATCCCAATCAAAGTATTACAGTACACATCATATCATCCCCAGAATCCATACATGTGTTCCTGGCCCACTTTGTAATAGCTTAATAGAATTAACCATTACAAAAACATTTGACCCATCTACAATATTAAAAAAAGAACTTGCATTTCTATACCTTACAGGAGAATGATTTTGCTTACATTCCTTTATATGAAGGAGCGTATTTTGCTGGTTTGAAAGAGTATAATGCATAGTTTTCTGGCAATTTTCTTTGTTTCTTTTTACAGCATTATCTGTCCTGTACTCTTGCTGATGGCTGCTAGATTTTATTTGCTTCCCTACTTGATAACATTAGTGATTCCGATTTCAGTTTTTCATGTGTTTTGGTTTAGTTTTTCTTTCTCATGTAACATTGGTGAAGAATCTAGGAATATGACATAAAGGTAGAATAAACAGTAGTTTTGTGCATTCTTTGGTAATTTTTTTTGTAACTACAATGCTTTGCTACAAATTTATGCTTTTCATTCAAATCACTGATCTATGTTTGTGTGATTTCCTAAACTTAATTGTGTATTATAAAAAATATAGTATCATAATTACATTCCTAATTAGAATTAGTATGTCTGTTTTTGTATCTTTACGCTGTACTTTAACACTTTGTATTACTTAGGTTATTTTGCTTTAAAAATTGCCTCAAGTAGAAAAGCAATCCCACTCATATTAAGACAGTGTACAAAACTGTAAATAAAATGTGTTCAGTGAGTTGTCTTTAAAAAAAAAAAGAGTCAATCAGAACATACATGCCTCTACATGTGAGAGAGAGAGAAGAGAGAGAAGAACCATTTCTCTGTGAATGTTATAGAGTAGGGAAAAAAAGAAAACAAATAGTAGTTTGTTGAGTAGATTTAAAGCAAAAAAAAAAACAACACTGGACTTACATAAAATAAAATGTTCAATTCATTCACTTTATCAATAAATAGCTTTCAGTGCTAGATACCAAAAGTACTAGGGTGAAGGAGCGAAGAGAAGGTTCTTTCAGCTCTACCCATCTTAGGGTTACTGGCTACAGCCTGAAATTAAACTGTCAAAAGACAGATTAACAAGAGAACAACCAGTTTATTAACACATGCATCAGGCATATACATGAGTACCCAGTGATGGGTAACTCAAAGGTGTGACCAGAATGTGGGCTTATATAGCATCCTAACAACCAAATGATACATTTTTAGAGAAATGATAAGGCAAAGGCAAAGAACTTCAAATTGCTGAGTCGCAAATTGTATGAAGGCAAATATCGGGGAAACTAATGGAAAGTAAGAGTTTGCCTATAAGGTTTGTTACATGTGTCTTTCTGTCAGTGTCTCTGGGCTGTTTAGGGACTAGAGCTGTCTCAGGTGATTAACTTCTGTCCTTCCTGGTAGAGAGAGGAGAGACATTATTTTCCAGGCAGATGGGGGAGAACAGAGAGCTTTTCTTATATCTGCTTCTTTTCAATTGCCTTCAGCTCAAAATAACCCTTATGGCAAGGTGGCATATTTGGGGATGGCATATTCTGCTACCCCTCAGTGAACAAAGCAGACATTTTCCTCCAAACCTCAAGCAGCTTACCATCTAGTGAGAGAGACAGACAGGAAAACAAATACATAGTCAAAAAAAAGAAAAAAACAAATACATAGTCAATGAAAGGTCAGTTTTCTACATGAAGATGTTTGAAATGTAATTCATTGTCAAATTGTTCCAAGCAATTTCTATTGCTTTATGCCATTTTGCTCGAAGCACTATTGATTCAGTCATTTGCTAGCACTGATTTAGTTAGATGAATAAATAGGAAAAGGATGCTAAAGAGTCTGAGAGACCATCTGTAGCAATCACCTTTGATTATAACATTTTGTTAAAAGACAATGCCCTATAAATAACATTTTTAAAAGGAAAATTAAGGAAACAATGTCATTGTTTTTTCATTCTTGTCCGTCTTTGGGGGGAAGATGTATGCATTCCTATTGTGGCTCTCTAATAAATTACCATGAACTGGGTGGCTTAAAATCACACTCATTTATTATCTTACAGTTCTAGAGGCTAGAAGCCTGAAATGGGTTTCACTGGCCTGAAATCAAGGTGTTGGCACATCCAAATCCCTTCTGG
Organism: Bos taurus; assembly: GCF_002263795.3. NCBI lineage: Eukaryota > Metazoa > Chordata > Mammalia > Artiodactyla > Bovidae > Bos > Bos taurus. Next base: position 11,077,664 of record NC_037353.1, read on the forward strand.
AAGCCCTAGGAGACAATCCTTGTGGTACCTTTTCCACATTCTGGAGGCTGCCTGTGTTTCCTGGTGGGAATCCTAAATCCACAGAAAAGACAAGTCCCCAAGGAATTCACAGACCTACTGGACAAGGCTTTGGATTTCTACTGAAATTCTATTGGAACTGAAGTGAGTAAGGTTTGTATCAGGAGCAGGCCTGAGAGTTACAGAGAAGCAATCTTCACAATTTCCGTATCACTAAAACTAGAGGTTTATTAGATTAACAAAAACATGACTTAAAGCGCTTGTGTTTGAGGAAGGAGGCTGTAAGGTACTAAAATAAGTCTACCCACTGCCAACTCCTCCAGGTCAGAAATATGAAAATCAAATAGTTATTGGATAAGTGTCAATTCTTGAATGGCTAACTCTTCTCCAATATTGTTATACACCATCTGTACCCAGAAAGCAGAGCTCATTAAGGCAAAATAAATCTCTGGATTATGCAATGTGTTTGTGTGATGTGTTTGACAAGCTTCAAGGATCACATTTACTTATTGTGTTTAATAACCTAACAACCATCTCTCTCACCCATCTTTCCCAACTCTGGAAGACATCTCTGCTCTTCGGGCAGTTCAGTAAAACTAAAATGTGGGACAGCCTGGATGTCTGCAGAGGAAAACAAGCAGTGAATCCAGGAAAAGAGATGCTTTCTGGTATTGAAAATACTACTGCCGAATTTACAAATGAGGATCTCCAGGCATTACCAAGAAGTTTTTAAATTGACAGCTGAATCTCAGGAGCTTGTTACTCCCATGTAAATGACTGGCAGAACCTCAGTTATTCACTGTCCTTATTTAGAATTCCCCGAGTGCCCAGGGAATGTCTCTCATGTACCCTAAATCAGGCCAAACCTTAGCTCAGGCCATTCACTACTATTATAAGTGCCCCAGCCTAGGTCTTTGATAACCACTGTCTACACACCACCACAGGATCCACCTACTTGGGAACCATCCTGGCCACCAGTATCTCCATTCTCCTGAGGCTGCTAGAACTGGACCTGCATAGGGACTAAGAGCCTCCACCCTACGGCATGCCCCAGCTTGAACTTCCCACCTTCAGTCGGTGTCCATAGCTCTGCACCTTGTCCCCAGTCAGGCCCAGCCACCTCCACTTCGGAGCTGGTGCTTAAGGGAGTAAGCATTCTCTGACATTGTCCTGGATATCAACTCTTTCACCTGGGCCACCTCCTGAACTCCAGTACCACCCTTGACTTTCTGTGATCTGATTTCAACTTTTCCTCTCCGACCTAAAGTCCATCTTCTATCTCTTGCAGCTTGGGCTGTGAAGACTAATTCAAATAAATTAGGTATATACATGAGGGTGTTACATGATTCTCAGTTGTGGGGGAGAGAGAAGGATTTTGCCCCGAAGGCAAAAAAAAAAGTTGGGTTTGGCAATCTTTGGAGTTAATTTCGTTTGTCGTAACTGCAGGGTGCTACTGACATCTAGTGGATAGGTGCAAGATTGCTGCTTAAACATCCTAAAATCCACTGCACGGCTTCCCACAACCCAAATGTCAATAGCACCAAAGTTGAGAAACTCCGGCTTAGATCTGTACCTTGGAAGAGTTACGAAGTTTTCAGTTTCCCAAACAGATTTTCTATTAGTTGCCATTTTTCATGTTCTACTTCTCTTTTTCTCCAGTTGCTGTGTTTTACAGGTTGATAAGAATAAATTCAGAAGACAATACACTGCTAATTTTCCCAAGAATTCACCCAATCCGACAAATTATGAAAAAAATACTGATATTCAAATTCCATCTAAAATTCAGCATGTTCAACACCTACTCAACAGCTGGGTCTTTGCTTCTTCTCAATCCTGATAATGCATATTCCTTTAAACTTTTTACAGATCGTTTTAGTCTTTCTGAATCTGAAATCCTAAACAAACAAGCTGATAATCAGGATTTTTTTCCCCTTTTGATTTTTATCATTTACTGTTTAGTTGCTGTTCATTCAAACTGATAACCAAAGACTATCTCTTGGCCCTACAGCTAAAAGAAAGGAAAGAAGTAGGAACAAGGAAGAAAAAAACACAATCAACAAACTGGAAATATTTTTCAACAGAGGTCTATTAAATATTCTAAATCTTCAGGAAGGAGGAGATTCTGGGCATATCTTTGTACCTCCAAATAAGTCATTCAGTACTTTTTCTAAAATGTGGTTTCCCACTTAAAGGTTACCATAGCCTACAGACCCACCACATCCACATTACCTCCCAACCTCATTTCTTAGGACTTCTTCCCTGCCCTCTCCACTCCAACCACACCATCTGTGCATGCCAAGTATGCATCCATCTCTAGGCCATTGCAGTTCCTGTTCCCCCAGTCTGGAAGGCTCTTCCCTGACCCCATATCCACAGTGCTCACTTCTTCCCCCACCTCAAACCTTTCCTCCCCAATATATTTATAACAGTAAAACACCAACCCTCTCTCTGCTTTTTCTCCATAGCACAATCTGACATAAAATATTATGTTTGTTCTTTACCTTCACCTCTCACACTAGAAATTAACTCCTAACAAACAAGTGTAACAAAATCAAAAAGGCACAACAACCTACCGTTCCGGACCTACACTGTTAATTAGCCACGCTGAACTTAATTCTGAGGGAGCAACAACTGGCTTTAGGCATAAGCCCCCTTTTCTTGCAAAGCCAAAGTCAGCATTATTTAAACTAACGGACACATAGCAAAACCTGTACATTGTTGTCCATTCATTTGAAAAACAAAGTGCCCAGCACGGCATTTTGCCAAGGCATAAAAGTGATAAGCTTGTGCCTTTTAAACTTTGTGATGATGAACACTTTTTCTCAAAGTTTGAGAACTATCTCCACCCTGTGCATAATCAGGAACAAAATGCAGAAGACAGTGTGTTGGGCGAGGAGGGAGGAAGGAGGAGGGCTTGTCCCTTGTCTGTTTTATTCCATGCTATATTGACTGGGCCTTGAGCAATGTCTAGCTCTTAGCAGTTGTTTAATAAAATGTGTTGAGGGGCCTTCCCTGGTGGCTAAGACTCCGCACTCCTAATGCAGAGGACCCGGGTTCGATCCTTGGTCAGGAAACTCAATCTCACATGCTGCAACTGAGAGTTTGCATCCTGCAACTGGAGATCCTGAATGCTGCAACCAAGACCCAGTGCAGCCAAATAAATATTAAAAAAAAAAAAAGTGTTGAAAGAACGAATGAGTGAATTTGAAGGGGGTAAAGTGTATGGGCATTCGATATTTTCTGCTTAGGTTCCAAACCACCCCATCTTTGTTGTGTGTGTTAGTCGCTCAGTCATGGCCGACTCTTTGTGACCCCCATGGACTGGGCTCCTCTGTCCATGGGGATTCTCCAGGCAAGAATACTGCAGTGAGTTGCCATTCCCTTCGACTGGGGATCCTCCCTACCCAGGAATCGAATCCAGGTCTCCTGTATTGAAGGCAGATTCTTTACCATCTAAGCTACCAGGGGAAGCCAACTCCATCATAAAGATGGGACCTTATTATAGGATTATTATTATATTATTATAGGACCTTATTATAGGAAGCTCAGTTGTCAAGGGCATGGAAGGGAAGGGAATTTTCATAGAATTGTGGGTGGGGTGTAAAAACCTCTTTGCAAAGGGAACCTGGAATAGCTACCAAAATTTTGAATATATACATGTTTTGGCCCCCAAATTTCTCTAGGTTTACCCAGTGAAAATCACGGCACAAATGCACGGCATTGCACTTGTGTTTGTTAACTCAAGACTTGAGTTTTAGCCTAGGATGCACAAAGCTATAAAGAGCATCGGTGCCACCCAACAAAAATAACGCTGAAATATTTCCAGTCATCTTAGCTAAGGAAAAAAAAAAAAATCCAACAAATAACAACCACCCGCAAAAAGCTAAGGCACGTAGACTCAGAAGGCAGCTGAGCAGCCAAGACCAAAGTCTCAAGGCCCAGCTGCAAATTCCACCCGGAACGTCCCCCTGCTGCGCAAACCTCTCACAGCGGTTCCTCAGCCCGGCCGGGGGGCGCCCCGACTCAGCTCTTCCAGAAGTTTCTGTTTCCCGGAGCTGGACTCCGCCTAGTCGGGGATCAGATTCACTTTCTAGTTTCCCTTTCCCGCTCCTGTCCGCCCTTTAACAAAGACGGCCGCCCTCGCGCGCGCACGCAGCGCTGCGGTCACCTCGCCCGCGCGCCCACGCACACGCACGCGCGCCGCCGCTCAGCCGCAAAGGAGCAGAGGGCTGAGGAGAAAGCCCGAAGGGACCTGCACCTCCCGGCACTGCAGCAGAGCCCAGCCACCATGAGGTAAGGGCTTCTCCCCGCCTCTCCTCCCCAACTCCCTGTGGCCTTTGTTTTACACGCCATTCTCTCGTGTTCCGTTTGCCGGGCAGCGCCGCGGCCCTTGAAAAGGCCGAGCCCCAGAGCCCGGCCGCCGGGCGTCGGCGTTGGGGGCGCTCCCCTGCTGGGAGCTCGGTCCAGGTCCGGGGCGGCTGAAGGTGGGCCTGCGGGGGAGGGTGGCCGAGTGGACCCTTCCGCCAAGTCCCAGGCATCCGCGATCGGACTCTCGGGCCGAGTCGGGGGGCGGGGGTGGGGGTGGGGGCGCAGGGGCGACGCGCCCCGGGGACTTGTCACTTCCCTGCGGCTCCTGTCGCCGCCGCCCCCGGGCCGGTGCTGAGCTTCTGCGGTGCAGGTCCCCGCAGGCCGCAGCCTCGCGTCACACGCGTCCACTTCTGCCATTTTGCCTTTTTGATTCTTGGGTCTGACTTCCCCTCCTTTGTACCGTGGACAGATTGTTCCGGCTCCTCCCCATCCCCCGTTTTGTGGGGCTTTCTTTCTCCGTTTCCGAGACTGGCCTGTGGTGGGGGTCCTTGGCTGACCCCTTTTCATCTGGTCCCCTGCCCTGCACGGGGATGGTGAACGGTCTGCATTTAGGAAGCTGAGGCCTGAGGAGGTTCAGATGGTGGACTCCTGCAGGCCTTACAGCCTTTTGTTCTAAATCCTGACTCCGACCACCTACTAGTTGGGTGACCCAAAGCAAAGTTTCTTCAACTCGGTGAGGCTGTTTCTTGTCTGTAAAAAGTGATGGCATCCATCTCTTAGGACTGTGGAAGCGGTTGTTGCTGAATGCCCAGCTCAGCTGAATGCCCATCTGCATATATTTGCACATGTTGACTTTTGTTAGGTATAAAACTGTTTAATAAATGCCTTACTTCTACCCTTTGTAAGAAAGGAGGGAAGTGGGAGGTATAGGGAGGAAAAGGCCGATGGTGCCCTGCGAGTGTCTGGTGGATGGGATGAAGAGGGGTGAACCCCACTGGGCACTAACTGTCTACCAAGGAAAATGAGACTGCTCCTTCCTGGCAAAAAAAACAAACACAATAAAATAACTCCCCACCACACACACACAAAATGGCCTAAAGATAAATGTTGCCTCTTCAGACACAATAGCCTCTCTCTGCCAGCTTCCCAGAGACAAAGTTAAAATAGTAAGTAGACAGAGTTGAAAAAGTAAAATTTGTCATAGTGCCCAGTTGTGCGTAAATTCCATAGAGTGTAGGCAAGACACTTACATGGCTGACTGAATGTCCCCTGGAGATCTCACAACCACATGACAATCCCTGGGCAGCCCTCCCTCCTCATCCGCCTTGGGCAGAGGCAGATGTTCATTTCACTCTGTGGATGGGCAGAGGCTGGTAATGGTAAGCCCATATTGTGGATCTGAGCAGGCTGTTAAGGGCGTGGCATGTCTTGCCTATGATTTTGGTGCATTTACACCAGAGAAAGGAACAACTACCCAGGGACAGTCATACCATGTTTCCCAGTCAGGACCTTAGGACCTTAGTCCAAAACCTATTTTCAAAATCTAAACAGAGAGCCAGAGAGCATGCCAAGATGGAAAAACAAATAGGACAGGGAAGACTGAAGTGGCAGAAAGTTTGGAACCAGTAGCAGGATGGAAAGAACTAGCAGGAATTCCCTCATCTGAAATTCAGGTGCTTTTTTTTTTTAATGCTAGGCTCATGCCTCTGGGTTGAAAATGCCAGAAGCTACCAGTATATAACTGCATTCATTCATTCATTCACTCTGCAAGTATTTATTATTGAGCTCCTCTTATATACGGAAATCATAGATTCTGGGGACACACGGGTGAAAAAAATCAAACCAGAACAAAGTCCCTGTTCTCATTTAAATGGGAGAAATAGACAACCAAAAATAAGTGGGTAAATAATCAACATAAATAACCAAAAATGAATGAATATATAACATAATTCAGAAGGTGGTAAGAGCTATAAGGAAAATAAAATGGTGTAGTGGGCTAAGAGAGTGACCAAGAATGGAGGGGGTTGTTTTAGATACCTTTGCCACAGATTGCCACTTGGATAGGGAAATTTTTGAGCCAAGTTAAAGGAAGGAGCTAGTCACACAAGGATTTGGGAGCAGAGCTTCTCAAGTAGAGTAAAAACAAGTGTAAAAGTCTTTGAACTTGATATGTTCAAGATAGGAAGAAGGTCAGTATGTCTAAAACACAATTAAGAGGAGGAAAGGAGAGATGGTTGGGTGGGTACACAGATCTAGCATCTTTAGGGACTTGTAAGACGTGGCAAAGGCTAGATTAAGGTTTCAAATCTATTGGGAGTTTTTAAACCAAAAGACTGACATAACCTGGTTTACATTTTCAGAAGTTTACTAATATTATATGGGGACCAAGAGTAAAAACAGGGAGACCAGATTTTTACCCCAGCTCAAAGGAAAGGTAGTAGTCTTTTAGACTAGGAAAATTGAAGTGGAAATGGGGGGAAAAAGTGGATGGATTTGATATATCTGGGTGGTAGAATTAACAATTTCCCATTGGATTAGATGAGGGGTTGAGAGAAGAGGAATCAAGAGATTACTTCTAGGTTATTTGGCCTGTGGGACTAAGAGGTACCAAAAAAAGGTGGGGAAAACTAAGGTATGAACAGACTCAAGGAACCCAGATTTCTGTAATGAATATATTTACTTGAGATCCCAACTGAACTTCTAATTGAAAATGTAAACTAAAAACTAGAAGTCTGGAATTCAGGAGGAAGCAGAGATAGAGGACATACCTTAGGAGATCATCAGCATATACTATATCTTTAACTGGTTTATGGGGGAAAAAGATGTTTTAATTTCCTTACATTAATAATGATGATAATTATATCTTTGATAACTACGATTTTTAGTCTTTCTTCAGATCAGTTTTAACACATTTCTTCTCAGATCCTTTATTACTTGAAATAATCAATCCTCTCTGTCACTCCACAGCATGTCCTAGTGAGCTCCATCTCAAAATAATTCCAACAATGTAGAATGCTGTGACTTCAGATTGAGGGCTTATATTTGAAACCATTGTTTTCTTATCCCGAGACTTTTAACTGTTTGGCATGTCTTTCTCAATGAGCAGTTACACAACCTCTACCCGCTCTTTAAGCTGCTCTAAAATCTCCGTTTTTCTTCTAAGTCCTTCCCAGGCAAAGTGAATTTTACATACATTAGACATAGCCTGTATTTTAAAGCAAATCATTTTTTAAAACGAACTCCAATTTTTATATGAAAGATGTTGTATAGTATTATGGTTAAAAGGCATAAGCTTTTGTTTGAATTAGAAGTAACTTTGAATCTGTACTTGGCCACTTTATAGTATATAACCTTGGATATGTAATTTAAACTCTATTTCCCAGTCCTCATCCATAAAATTGTAAAAATAATAAGAAGTTATAAAAGTAAATATAATTTGTGTAAATTGCTTGGCACTCTGCCTGGCTTGGGTAGTGTGGCAAGTGAATGGTTTTGGGGGATGTTTGGGTTTTTTTCTGTTTTGCTTTTTTTTTTTGAGCTCTCATCTGATTCTGGAAGTATATGTTACACGTGTAACATTTGTACTTTTGAGTTGAATCTGTAGTGAGCCTAGGTCATATGCATAAAATTTTCTTCTCAAGTATATCCTTGTTTGCCATTTAATTTAGCTTTTCACCTTGAATAAAACGGGGAAAATTTCAAGTTAAAGGAGAGGTCTAACCTTTCGAGCTTAAGGTTTTCTTATGCATTAATCTCTATAGGCCCAGTGTCTTCAACTCTCCTGTCACATACAATAACCACTAGTCATGTAATATTTAAATTAACTAAAAGTAAATAAAATATAAAATTTCAGTTCATAGTTGTACTAGCCACCATTTCAAGTGATCAGTGGTCATGTGTGGCTAGTGGCTACCATACTGTACAGCATAGATAAGAACATTTCCATCTTGGCAGGAAGTTCTGTTGGAAAGCTCTGGTCTAGAACCTGCAATCGCTAAAATGTGGGACCTGTATATATATGTTTATATGTATACACAGATGATAAAAGAAAGAAAATAAGAAAAAAATTATAAAATTAATAATATAAGTGAACATGTCTACTAAATATCTAAATATATTAAGTAAGCTATTAATGTTTAAATTTAGTATTTATAAAAATTGGGAAACATTTCATGAAGTATACTATTAGGTTATAAATATGAAGTGGTTTTATTTTTCTGATCACTACTACTAATTCTGTTAATTAACCCGGTTCTCTAACTCTTCAACCACTTTTGGCTATTAGGGCAGCCTCTTTCCAGTTCCTGAAACTCAGCCCAATTCATTTTAAAGCCTCAATCTCATTTTGATTCAAAGCCCACTCCCCTTCCTCCTCAGCTCCCAGAAAATATTGATAAAAGTGCCATGAAGAACAGGAAAACGTGATAGACTAGACTTTAGAATGTCAGGCAAGGTGGAGATGCAGTTTAACCTATGGTGGTCAGGAGTCAACTTCTTTGAAGAGCTGAGATTTGAGCCAAGGCCAGAATTATGAGAATAAGTATGCCCTCTACTCTCCTAGGGCTTCCCTGGTGGCTCAGATGGTAAGGAATCCGCCTGCAGTGCAGGAGACCTGAGTTCGATCCCTGGGTTGAGAAGATCCCTTGGAGGAGGGCATGGCAGCCCACTCCAGTATTCTTAGCTGGAGAATCCCCATGAGAGAGGAGCCTGGCGGGCTACAAGTCCATAGGGTGGCAAAGAGGTGGACACCTCTGAGCAACTAAGCACAGTACTCTCCTAGGGAGAGTTCACAGAGTGAGAGAATTAAAAGTGTATTAAAGTACACCACCACATAATCCCATTACTCTGATTTTTTTCTTAACACTTATTAATATCTGGAATTATGTTGTCTGTTGATTTGTTTACATGTTTATTTTCTGTCAACCTCTATTGTTCCTTCCTCTCCTATAATGGGATTACCATGGAGAAAAGGCCTTTTTCTATCTTGCTCATTACTATATCGACTACAACTAGCATATTGCCTGGCATGTATGACATGAGGTGATCAATAAATGTTTCTTGATAGAAATATTACTATAGTTCTCATAAACATTTATACAAATATGCATACATATATATAAGGGAAAGGGTCCTGTGTGCAACAGAAAGGGAAATAAATACACACACACTGTTCATCCAATAATTAGAACATTTCCTTCTTCGAGAGAAGCCTTAAGCAGCTTTGTTCTGTAAATTTCTTGTGACCCTTAATTATGCCCAATACTAGATTTAGAAAGTCTTTCCTGACTGCCTCAGCACTACCATAAGCAAAACAAACAAAATTAGGTATATTAATCAGCTTCAGACAGGAGAAATCCAGTTCATACTGGCTTAAGAAAAGAGAGATTATTTCCTTAAAAAGGTAGAAGTACAGGGATTGACAGGGTGATCCAGGCAATACCTGATTTCAGGAATTTAGTCAGCATCACAAGCAATCTGTCTTTGTTCCCAAGCTCTGTTTTCCTCTGTGTTTGAGTCTCTCTTAGGCAGGCTGTCCCCAAGGATTTGGAAAGATGGCCACCAGCAACTCCAGCTTGTATTCTACCAGCTTAAAATTTTTGGAAGAGAGAGAGTTCCCGCAAAGCCCCATTTCAGCAAAATTATGTTTTAATTGAATAAATCTGAATAAATCACTGAGGCCAGGGAATGGCTGGAATACTGTGTGCCTTCACATGCTGGAGGAAGTGTAGGCAGCCTGTCTCAAATCACATGGATTGAGACGAGGGGGAGATGTTGCTCCGCCAAATGAAAGCCACAGATGTCTACATCTGGACTGTGTGCCCTTCCCGAGTCACTTCCATGGCACTGTATTGGAATGCTGATTTGTAATTGGCTGTGTACTTATAAGCTGTGTATAAGTAGGCCTGTGTCTTATTCACAGTTACACCTCCAGGGTTATTCAGAAGATCTTGGGCATAGAAGCCTATCAGTAATGAGTAAATATTTCCTAACCCCTTCCTCTTCATCTTCCTGGTTTCAGAGATGAAACTAGGCCCTGAAGAAATTACACTATGTTTCACAAAGGGAGTTTAACAAATATTTGTGACGAACATTAAGGGCAGTAACAGGTGACAGTCTTTATTGTTGCCCACAACCCTAAAGGTCAGAAGGATGTGGCATTTAACATTAAAACCTACTAAGCCTCCTTTTGCCTTTTCCCCATTTTCTCTAAATCTTTGTTATCTCTCAAACGTATACTTCCTCCCATCTCCTGGTGTACCTGTTCCTATCTGACTCTGCTTTTTTTCTGTGTGGAGTTCCCTTTCTTTTTCTGCAAAACTTATGTATTCATGTGGCTTCACTCTCTCCTTCAGTTTTTTCTTTTTCTTATTTTTCACTTTCTCCTCTTTCCCTTCACTATTCATAATACAGAGATGAAATTTTTATGTTATTTATTGTGTATATATCTATTATTCTTAATTTTCAAAGCTAGTAAATAAAATAATTTAAATTCCCCTCTCTAAAAACAGGTGTTCCATATGGGTTAGTGACTGCCTAAAGGAAATAGATACCTTGTAAGATAGAAAACACTGTTCTCTGTAGAATTGATTTTGCAATAAATAATGTGAATTTAATGGAATATTTCTAGAATACAAGTATACACAGAGGAAACTAGTATAAACTTACAGAAGCCTAGTGCTTTAACTATAAAATCAAGTAGATAAAATAGGTTGTTAAGCAAAGAACTGTATTTAAGATTTAAAAATTTATTATTTTCTTTATTTCTTCAGAAATTAAAAAGTGTTTTTATCTTTAACAGTGAAATTCCTAAGGACTGCTTGAAGACCATTCTTTTGGAGTTAGAATGTCACTTCACATGGAATTTACTTAAGGAAGACATCGATCTGTTTGATGTAGAAGATACTATTGGGCAACAGCTTGAATTTCTTACCACAAAATCCAGACTCACTCTTTATAACCTATTAGCGTACGTGAAGCACCTCAAGGGCCAAAATGAAGATGCGCTAAAGTGCTTGAAACAAGCGGAAGAAATCATACGGCGAGAGCACTCGGACAAGGAAGGAGTACGAAGCCTGGTCACTTGGGGAAACTATGCGTGGGTTTACTATGACATGGGTCAGCTTAAAGAAGCCCAGAAGTATATAGGCAAGATAGGGAGCGTCTGCAAGACATTGTCTAGTCCTTCTGACTACAAGTTGGAGCGTCCAGAGATTGACTGTGAGAAAGGATGGGCACTCTTGAAATTTGGAGGAAAATATTACCAAAAGGCTAAAGCCGCTTTTGAGAAGGCTCTGGAAGCAGAACCAGACAATCCAGAATTTAACATCGGCTATGCCATCACAGTGTATCGGCTGGATGATTCTGACAGAGAAGGGTCTATAAAAAGCTTTTCTCTGGGCCCCCTGAGGAAAGCTGTCACCCTGAACCCAGATAATTCCTACATTAAGGTTTTTCTCGCACTGAAGCTTCAAGATGTGCATGCAGAAGCTGAGGGGGAAAAGTATATTGAAGAAATCCTGGACCAGATATCAGCCCAACCTTATGTCCTTCGTTATGCAGCCAAATTCTATAGGAGAAAAAATTCCTGGGACAAAGCTCTAGAACTTTTGAAAAAGGCCTTGGAGGTGACACCAACCTCTTCTTTCTTGCATCACCAAATGGGACTTTGCTATAGGGCACAAATGATCCAAATCAAGAAGGCCACTCGCAACAGACCTAAAGGAAAGGATAAACTGAAAGTTGATGAGCTGATTACCTCGGCTATATCTCATTTCAAAGCAGCCGTGGAGCGAGACTCTATGTTTGCATTTGCCTACACGGACCTGGCCAACATGTATGCTGAGGGAGGCCAGTATAGCAATGCTGAAGACATTTTTCAGAAAGCTCTTCGTCTGGAGAACATAACTGATGATCACAAACATCAGATCCACTACCACTATGGCCGCTTTCAGGAATTTCACCGAAAATCAGAAAATACTGCCATCCACCATTATTTAGAAGCCTTAAAGGTCAAAGACAGGTCATCTTTGCGTCCTAAACTGACAAGTGCTCTGAAGAAATTGGCTACTAAGAGACTTGGGTACAATGCTTCAGATGTGCAGAGTTTAAGTGCCCTAGGGTTTGTTTACAAGCTAGAGGGAGAAAAGAGGCAAGCAGCTGAGTACTATGAAAGGGCCCAAAAGATAGATCCAGAAAATGCAGAATTTCTTACTGCTCTCTGTGAGCTTCGACTTTCCATTTAAGTACACACTAGGAAATTAGTTCTAAGCTTTTCTCTCCTTTTTGCGTTCTTATATTTTTGTTTATTGCTTTAATCCATTGTTCATTTAGACCTAACTTTTATTGAATGGTTACTGTGTACCTGGCATCATGCTAAATACTTTATATACATGATGATGAATCTTTTGTTTTTAAAAAAATTTCCATTGAGAAACAGCAAAATTTCAGCTGTTGTAGCTTTTAAAAATCATATGGTCATGATGACTTTATATCCTTTATCTGTGCTATTTATAATTTCTGATTAAGTTTTGTCAGATTTTCCATATGTATGCCTAAGTTTAATCCTACACAAGCTTTTGACACCTAAGTCATGAGCACTCTTTCAGGAGTGCAAAATTATATCAGTTAAGCACTTAACTTGTAGCTTGCAAAGATGGAAACTTCCAAGTTACAGATGTTCTGACTTTGATGAGGATATTTAACCACAAGCCTGATAGTTATCTAAAGAATCCTCTTTGTTGGAAGAAAAAAGTTTATAATAATAAGTTTGTCATCCCTGATGACTTCAATAAAAGGAGGAAAAATTAGAACATGAGAGAAAAGATCTTCCCAAATACAGAACTTCAGGGACTCATGAGAAATCCAAAGTATTAACTCCCAGAATGTTCATCAAGTAGCTAGAAATAGTGATGAGAAAAAACAAGGATGGGAAAATCATTAGTCTCAGTTTTTTCTAGTTGTTTTAACTGGAAGAATAAACCTAAAGCTAATTAGATGGAATTAATTTAATTCCTTCCCATTAAAATTGCAGTATTTTTAGGGTAAAATTGAGATTAAAAAGCAGACCAATTGAAAATTTGGGAGAAATAATAAACAAATGGGTAAAATAGATACCCCTAACCTGTTTCCCTAGATTACCAAGACTTCAGTGATTTAGTTTTGGGTCTGAACTGGGTCATTTCTGGCCTTTGGTTAGCTGTTTTAGAATTCCAGAGTTACTTCTGTGAAGCTTTTCCTTTTGTCTGAAGTTTTCAGATTGACATGTTTTCCTGTAGATCCTCTAGAAACAGTTAAACCCTGTTTTCAGTTTTAATATTCACCTTGAAGGGTCACTGCTTAAGGGCTCTTATCCCAGAGGACTTTTAAAATTGAGATGTTGCTAAAAGTATGCAGTTATATTTACCACCACAGTATTAGTGGGGAAATGTGCCATATGATTTAATTCTCTGTACCTCCAATGAAGCTCTTAAAACTATTGTATATATGTGTGTGTTTTTCACTTTTTCTTACTATGTTTATTTTTTAAATTTCTATTATGGTTTTCATTATTATAAAATTAATAAATTCTCATTGTACAATTTCACAAAATACAGAAGTGTAAGAATTTAAAAATAAGAGCACTGTCTTCACCCTACCCCAATTCCACATGCCCAAGGTAAACTGTTAATAATCTGATATGTATCCTTCCAGATATTTTTTCTATGCATATTCAAACATACCTAAATACTTCAGTGTATCTCATAAATTAAAATTTTTAATGTTTGTTTTACTTACATCCCTGCTGTTTTTATTTTGCTGTTTTGTTTATTCAAGAAGGAAGAATAGGCAAGGAATGATTTTATGTATTTCAGTAATTTAGGACTGAAGTCCTAACCTATCAGTAGAAGTATTTGGCCTGTTTTGTAGCAAATGTTTTATTTTGCAGTAAGTCATTTTTCCCATAGAGAACAATACTATGATTAAGGCTGTGTTCCCAAGTAGAGACTTCACAGTGAATAAAATTACAGTTGTGATATCAAAACAAAGATACAACTATAAACCTCTATATCTAAACATTAGACTTTTAGGTCTATTAAATGACTTTAAAATCCACTAGATACAAAAATTTTGAACTATATAAGAAGCATAACATACTAAGAAAATGTAAAATCAGTACAAAATCATATGAAAAATACAACTCTATTAACCTAAAATTAATTAACTTTAAATTTTGTCAATAATTGTGCTTGCCTACTTAAAATTTGTAAGTATGTAGAGATACTTTCATAGACTCATTTTTTAAAAAAGACCTCAAACTTCACCTTTATTAATTAACCATCAAATTTTGAATACTGAATTACCTTCCTAAATGATAATTTCATCTTTGAGCCACCAGGGAAGCCCCAATTTCATCTTCAGATAGTCCTTATTCTTTGAAATTTGTTTCTTCCATTTAACAAGAGACGTCTAGCCTGTAGTCTACACATTTTGGTCTATAGGGACCTCAGAGATCTAAGCCTTCCTAGAGATTTTGCAGTAGTTAAAACTCTTGATTGCAAATCAGAAAACTCAGCTAAAATGACCTAAGCAAAAATGAGAATATAGTGGCCGATGTAATTTAATAGTCCAGGGACAGCACTAATTTCAGATAAATTTGCAGGGACAAATAAATCACCAAATACATATGGCTATTGTTGGAAGTCAAGTAATGCTGAATAGCCAAAAACCAAATGTCTACTACATATATCTTAAAGTAATTGAAGACTATCGCCATGTGTCCCTGAAACTTAAATTTAAGTTAAACATGCAGTTTTCTTCCACCCACGCTCATAAGATATTGAAGTCTCTTCCTCATCATGGTTATTTTGAATTCTCTCCAAATTGTCCTTATCCTTTGCCTGGGTTTAACTTCATAACCAAAATGAGGCTTTAGGACTCTGGTAGAATGATCCCTTGTCTGTTTTTTCTAGGGATTATATGTATATTAATTTAGGGAAAATAATATCCACTTACTACCTACTTACGTGTAGTTTTTTCCACACACGCCATTTTAAGACATGTCTTTCATATCCTAACCCTGAGCATTTGGCTTTTGAAAGTGTTTTATGTTACTTGGTAGCATTTAACACTTCAATTCAGATGATCCATATCTCTTCAAGAAATTGTTGAGGAAATGTTTGTATCTAATATGCTATCCATTGCAAATAACAGAACAGATAATAGAAAACCCAGGTTAAGCTGTCTTTAATAAAAACCAGTACATCATGTTTTCCAACAAGGCTTGATCTCAAAACAGTGTAATCAAGACAAAGTCGCAGTCTCTCCTCAGTACTGAGTTATCAAATTTGGCTCTATTCTGAGAAAAATAACTGTGATCCTCATATGGAAGACACATGTACTCTTGTCTCTATGCAGTGGAAAAGTGCACATCTCCTCCCACAACCATCTGAGAATGCCAGGTTTGCTCTGATAGGGCCATCTTGGCTTATATAACCATTTTCAAATAAGTCATCCTGGCCAAAGAGAGACAACGTTCATTAGTTAGGCATGAGTCACAGCTGACCCAGAAAGCCAGGAATGAAGACAAAGTTGACTTCCCTGGAAGCATATGGACTGCAAGAGGTAGGGGTGGAATTACCAAGAAAATCAGGATTGGAACACTGACAGCCAAAAATACCAAAAGTACGTAGATTCAAGTTGTGCCTTCTTACCCACTCCATACGTTTCTCTGTAGCAAGTAGAGTATTTCAAAAAGGAGCTAGTCATTCAAACTCTAGTCAATAATGAAGGCCCCGGTAAAGTTTTATCTGTCGGGATTTTAGTCTGGTCCTCTTATTCCTCTTTATCCCTTCAGATCTGTTCTCAGCATCATTGAAGGCAGCCTGGTAGGGGCAGTAGTGTGTGGAAGGTGAACCGAGGGAAGTTATACTCACATTGTAGTAACTGCCACCAACTGTGATTCAGACAACTTCAAGAAATAGGTAGAATAACCAGAGGCATTACAGCTTGTGAGTGTACCTGAAGTACCAGAGATGACTGTGATGACCGAAATAATGACCTGTATTCAACAGAGCTGAGCAGCCCCAGAAGAAGCCTTCACCAGCTTATTCACAGCTGCCATGAGGGCTACAGGCCTTGAACCAGACAAGTCCAAATTCAAAGTGACAAAGGGAGATGATAAAAGTGAGTGTGGGATGATTTAGACATCAAAAGACAGATTACCCATGTGGTCAGCTTGTACAAATATATATGTCTGTAATGGTAGAGGCCCATATCAAAATAACTGCTTTGCATTCATTAAAAGGTACTTCAATACGTTACCTTATTTAACTATATCAACACTGCAAATGAATGGAGCAAGCAACTCCTCAGAAGTCAGTTAAGTAACAATCAGAATCACACAAGGGAGGATCTTACCTCTCCACTCCCCTCTCAGGACCACAGCCTCTTGTTCCTCTGCAGTTGTCTTCTTAGCCAAAGTTCTCTGGATCATTGAGATGTGGTTTCTTTTCCGCCTTAGTTTCATCTTGTCCTGTGATCAAGCCACACATACCTATCCCACCCCAAACAACTCCAACCCTCTCTGGCAGTGTCTTATTTCCTAAGATAAATGTGTTCATAAAGTATTTTATTGTACTTCAAGTGAATTAAAAAACAGATCTAATTACTAGAAACATGTGCAGAAGTGCCATGTATATATTCCTCTATTTGCTCTGAACTTAGGGGTCCTCTATAAGTGATTAACTAGAATCTTCTTCTTAATATCTCCTATCATGATGGCCTAAGCAGAGTAAGCAGCAGAATAAGGAAGGTGAGACGTGTGTTTTGGGAAAGCCATATCTCATGGGAGCACACAGGTGCCTCATGGGTAAACTCTGAAGGACGAGCATGGATTGGTGTCTCTCGGATTGAACACCGAAGACTGAGCACACTGGCTTTTCCTGTCCTTCAGGAAAAGCGACGCCTGTCTAAGCTGCTCCCAGCATCAAAGGGTAAAATGGGCTGAGGGTAAAGAGAGAGAGATGAGTACTCCAGAGTTCAGAAGTGAGCTGATAGGTCAGTTTCCTCCAAACATGTCCCTAACTCACCACCAGACTGGAGCAAAGCCCTGGGAAAGAGAGAATGCTAGTTCAGCCATATATTAGACTCTAGTTGAATAGCCGTAGCTAACTCATAGCTACATAGAATATAATGTGTACTATGCTGTTCTAAGTGCATTGCATGTATTAAACTTATACAATGTTCACAAAATCCCTATAGATAAACATTTTTGTTATTTCCTTTTGCATATGAAGACACTGAAATTTGGAGATATTAACTAAGCTCAAGGTCACATAGCTAATAGGTAAAAAAAGGATTCAAATCCTGGATGTCTGGTTCTAAAATACAATATACTATACAATATTATCTAGATAGGTCTGAAATTTGGAATGAAGGATGTGGGGAGATAGGACCAATCTTTATAGAAACTTAGGAGAATGCCACAGAGAATGACATGAGAGACAGACGTTCTACAGTCATAGGTCACCCAACACTTTCACAGAGAGTTCCAAACTCCCTGGAAGGAATTGTGAAAGGGACAGGGATTAACAACTGCTCTGAAACCACTGGAGAGAATGGCCCAAGAAATCAAGGGACTCAATCGTCTTACGAGTTGGATGTTAAAAATCAGAGATTTGGGATAAATTCCTCGAAAAAGAAAGCAAGCCTTGCCTTGAACCTCCAAGCCATGGACCTTGGAAAGTACCTCTGAGCCCCTAATTCCACTGATTATTCCTTTAGCTTAAGAGACACTTCACCTCCCTTCACATCCTTTCCCTCTTCCATACCATTTTAACTCTAGCAACCTTACCCCCAATCTCACCAAAACAAACAACAAACATAAAAACCAAACAAACCCTGAAAATGAAAACTGCTTACAGGTCATTTGTATAGAAAAGCCTTTTATTGACAAAGTTTAGGAGAGAATCTATAATTTAATAATTTAATATTAGATAAACACTTTTTTAAAGGAAGAGAAAGGAAGAAAGCATAGAAGGAAAGATGGAGATGGGAAAAAAGAAGCAAAGAAAGAAAAGAGAGAGATGGATTGAAGAGAAACAAGAAAGAAGAAGGAAACACCCTCAACCATTTCTTGATAGTTCCACCTCTTGCCCTGATTCTGGGCCTTACCTCCTTCCCTCTCTCTACTGTTCTGAAATAAGAACCAATTCTACTGATTTCCTTAAAAAGAACAATTCAGTTTTCTCTTATCTTCATATACAGACCCACTTATGCACAACCAAATTCAAGTTGCTTAGTTCAACAAAAAGTTCTTAATGCTTATATGATACACTCTCATTTGAAGGCAATTGTTGCTATAAATAAATAGCAGCCCCTTACAATTTCATAGGAATTACACATTTAAAAATAAATTCAGTCACTAAATCCAGCATAATTTGTATACAGTAAAACAAGGATGCTTTATGCTTCCAAATTACACAGAATACACTCCTCTATTCATTTGGTTTCAACATTTCTCAAATTCGACTCTGGTATGTGTTTGAGCTTTATCTTATACTTTATTTTTTTTCTTTATCTTATACTTTAATTAAATCCTTTATCAACTCACATCAAACCAATTAACACAATAGTAGGGGACCAAAAATGGGAACCAGGACAGCAACCTGAATTCCCAAAAAAGTCCACAAAGGGCTCAAACACTTTTTCACATTAAATTTTGCCTATGGCACGCTGCAGTCCATGAGGTTGCAGAGTCTGACATGACTGGGCAACTGAACATAACAATCCCTCGTTAGGTCAATTACAATCATCACTTATTTTAACTTTGATATGCTAAATAGAGAAGTGACCTAGGAAATAAGAATATATACAGAAAAATACAACACAGCACCTTTATCCCTATATTTGTATTGATACTTGCAAGAGGAAGAGGATAAATGTGGAATGGGTCGCAAGTAGGAAATGAGGGAGGGAAGAGAAGGAAATAACAAATTTTAATATTTGTTCTAAGCCTGGTCTTGTCCAGTTAAGCTATAATTGGAGGCACCACCAACTTTAGGGACGTGGTCTCAATAATTCCAGCAGATGGCAGTGCAGTGCTGCATAACAGGTATTATAGTTATTTCAAAATAAAAACCACCAAAAAAACCTTCTTGAACCTCTGGACCCCTTAAGAAGAAAAAAACATACAAAGTATTCCTTTTTAGGGTTGAGAAGTAATTATTAAAGTATAACCCCATGCTCTGAACATCTTTTTAATTTGTGAAGTGAACGTGAAAGTGTTAGTCACTCAGTCCTGTCAGACTCTTTGTGACCCCATGGACTGTAGCCTGCCAGGCTCCTCTGTCCATCCGATTCTCCAAGCAATACTGGAGTAGGTAGCCATTCCCTTCTCCAGGGGATCTTCCTGAACCCAGGGATTGAACCTGGGTCTCCCGCATTGCAGGCAGATTCTTTACTATCTGAGCCACCAGGAAGGTTTTAATTTGTAGACAGCAAATGCAACCCCAAATCCCAGCAGTCCCCAAAGTTCCAGACACCTCTGTGGATCCCCTCATCAAGGTTTTTATTACTGTCAGCTTATGCATGGTTTTGCATTGGCCTCAGGAATTGGCTTCCCTTGTGGCTCAGCTGGTAAAGAATCCCCCTGCAATTCAGGAGACCTGGGTTTGATCCCTGAGAGAGAAAAGGCTACCCACTCCAGTATTCTGGCCTGGAGAATTCCAGGTCACAAAGAGTAGGACACGACTGAGCTACTTTCACTTCTAGGAATCAACTAGAGCCCCAGGTAGCTGCATAAAGCAGCTTCCCCACATCCTTTCCCCTTACTCCCCAGCTTCTTCCCCTGAAAACAGAACAGGCTGTTTCCAACCCACTCAGTTCCATACCAGAGTTCCTCAGAATCATCTCAAAATTTGGCCCTTCATGAATTCTTCCTCTCCTAACCTCCAGCGTGTGCAGTGCCCTTAGCCCCAGGTCAGCATTGAAAACCTCTTGTGATCATTCTCACCTGTGTTCGTTTCAATTTACCGATTAGTCAGTACACCTGAGACCACTGGACAGGGCAGTACGTGTGTTTTGAATTCCCCGCTATATATAACATGGTGCCTGATTCCAAGGAGGCGCTTAATAAATAGTTGTGGTTGATTAACTCCTCTCACCAACTCTTTAAAGAGTTTGTCAGCATGCCATCTGATTTTCAGTCACACCCGGTGAGTTAGAAGCCAGCCATTAGAGCAGGTTGACTCTAGCGGGGAACTTCTGCTACTGGCTGAATCCTGGTGCAAGGTTTTCGTGTCAAGTAAAAGCAGCTTGTTTGGTCCCTGTAACTGAAACCCCAGCTTTTCACACTTGAGGCACATGTGCTCCACTTTTTCCCAACTTTCTAGGGTTTCCTTGCATGGGCAGTGCTCCATGCCTGGGCCTGGCCCTGGGCCTAATTTAAGCACAACACAGTTATTTAATTAAACTAGTCTCAGTTCAACATTGGAGAAGGCAATGGCACCCCACTCTGGTACTCTTGCCTGGAGAATCCCATGGACAGAGGAACCCGGTGGGCTGCCATCTATGGGGTCACACAGAGTCGGAAATGACTGAAGCGACTTCGCAGCAGCAGCAGTTCAACATAGTCGTATCATTTTTACATTCAGGCCTCAATCTAAGTTTTATTTAGTGTATTTCTACCAGCTCTTCTCTTTGCCACTTTTATTCCCTTTCCCAAACCTGCCCCATGATACTCAATGCTCTGGAAGTCCTGCTTCTTATATAGGACACTTCTCATCAGGTGTCCTATTTCGGCCCACTGAATTGGGAACATCCAACATATCCTACCTTGGGGCTTCCCTGGTGGCTCTGATGGTAAAGAATTTTGCTGCAGTGTGGGAGATCCAGGTTTGATCCCTGGGTCAGGAAGATACCCTGGAGAAGGGAATGGCAACCCACTCCAGTATTTTTGCCTGGAGAATCCCACAGACAGAGAAGCCTGGTAGGCTACAGTCCATGGGGTTGCAAAGAGTAGGACACCACTGAGCTACTAACACTCGCACTGTCAACATATCCTGTGCATTCTGAGTGCGAAACTTCAAGCAAACCTGACCTTCTTTAGCCCCACCCTTGCTGCATTATAATTCTCTTTAGTAGCTGCTTCCTTTGTTCTTTTTTGTTTGTCCATTGGTTGTTTTTACTCATTCATTCACCAAGTATTTACTGAGTGACTATGGATTAGGCACTGGACTCCGGCAAGTCAGTCAGTATGATCTCTAACCCCAGAAAGCTTGTGATTTTGTAGAGGTGACATTTAAAAATAAACACACAAATGAATATGGAATTATAATTAAAATATGTTCTCTGGTGGGAAAGAGCAGGGTGCTATGAGAACGTGTCGTGTGGGTGGTGATAGTGTGATAGGCAATTTGTGTGCCTGTGTGCTCAGTCGTGTCCAACACTTTTGGGACCCCATGGACTGTAGACCACTAGGCTCCTTTGCCCATGGGATTCTCCAGGCAAGAATACTGGAGTGGGTTGCCATTTCCTACTCTAGGGACTCTTCAGGCACTGTGATTGAACCCACGTCTCTTGTGTCTCCTGCAGTGGCAGGCAAATTCTTTACCACTGCATCACCTGGGAAGCCCATTAAGTAATTTAGATGGAGGCAACAGTTCAGGGTAGTGAAGTGACATTTATATTGAAGCCCAAAGGGTGAGAAGTGAGTATCTTGAGGGATGACATATGCAAAACGACTTTGGAAACAGAACAGGGCACTGCAGTGTGGTGAGAACAGTGTAGCCCAACAGGAGGTTTGGAAGTGAAGCAGAAGCTCACCACGCAGGACATCATGGGCCATATTCCAGTGTGTAACGTCAGTGATTCTGAAACAGGCTTGCCCTGGGACTTCCCTGGCAGTCTAGTGGTTAAGATACCATGCTTCTAAGGCAGGGGAGGGGTGTATTCGACCCCTGGTTGGGGAACAAAGATACTACATGCCATGTGGTGTGGCCAAAAAATTAAAGAAAAAAAAAAAGGCTTTCCCCCTCCCTGTTTGACCTTTAGAAACTTTTGAGTCAGATGTCCAAATTCTCCCCCCTCGGTGTTCCCACCTGATACACATTCAGACTCTGCTTAGGTCCCTGTTGAAAAAACAGGGACTGAGAATATGTCTTCACTTTTCCTAGGGTCGGGACCACCAACCCATCCATCATTTCAAGTGCCAGGAGGAAAAGACCTAACCTGCCATCACAGGAGTAACGGTTTTATGGGAAAACTTTAAAGGGGCTGCACTTTAAAATGCTAATTTTAATGCCTTTTAATGTCAATGCATTTTCAATGCATTACTTTGCCAACAAAGGTCCAACTAATCAAAGCGATGGTTTTTCTAGTAGTCAGTTATGGATGTGAGAGTTGGACTATTAAGGAAGCTGAGCACCAAAGAATTGATGCTTTTGAACTGTGATGCTGGAGAAGACTTGTGAGAGTCCCTTGGACTGCAAGGAGATCCAACCAGTCCATCCTAAAGGAAATCAGTCCTGAATATTCATTGGAAGGACTGATGCTGAAGCTGAAACTCCAATACTTTGGCCACCTGGTGCGAAGAACTGACTCATTGGAAAAGACCCCGATGCTGGGAAAGATTGAAGGTGGGAGGAGAAGGGGACAACAGAAGAAAATATGTTTGGATGGCATCACCGACTTGATGGCCATGAGTTAGAGCAAGCTCTGGGAGTTGGTGATTGCTGGCATGCTACAGTCCATTGGGTCACACAGAGTCGGAAACAACTGAGTGACTGAACTGAATTGAACTGAATGTCAATGCAAATCTTCAGTGGAACATACACTAACTCCTCAAAAATAGGGAATTCCCTGGCAGTCCAGTAGTTAGGACTCCATGCTTTACAAGTGCCTGGCTTCAATCCCTGGTTGTGGAACCTTCAAGCCTCACCATGTGGCCAAAAAACATTTTTAAGGAAAGTATAAAAGTGTTTGTATTTAATTTTAGACCAATCTTAGAGCCTGGATCCCTCAGAGAGGCCTCTGACACTTAAATAATTAACAGTAATGAGTGAGTGAGTGAGTGAAGTCGCTCAGTCATGTCCAACTCTTTGCGACCCTGTGGACTGCAGCCCACCAGGCTCCTCCGTCCATGGGATTCTCCAGGCAAGATTACTGGAGTGGGTTGCCATTTCCTTCTCCATGGGATCTTCCTGACCCAGGTCTCCCACATTGCAGGCAGACGCAAGTTAAAAGTGATCACTCTTTTCCAGAATTGAAGCACTTTTCACTTATTTGACACTTCCTTAAGCTTGGTGGTGCTAGTGGTAAAGAACCGCCTGCCAATGCAGGAGATGTAGGAGATTCAGATTCCGTCCCTGGGTAGTGAAGATCCCCTGGAGGAGGGCATGGCTACCCACTCCAGTACTCTTGCCTGGAGGATCCCATGGACAGAGGAGCCTGACGGGCTACAGCCCATAGTGTTGCTAAGAGTCAGACATGACTGCAGAGACTTAGCATATAGGACACAAGCTTCAGGTAGCTAGATCACATGGGGGCTAGGAAAGGAAGAGTTTTAGCCTGCAATTCAGACACCTGAAGGAAGTCCACAGCAAGGGGTCCCCATCAGCCTTGTAGGTAATGATGTGGCCCTTTAATATGTGACACTGACCACCCATACCCTCGACTAGCATGAATAAATTGTTCTTGCCAAATTTAGTTATTCCTTGACAACTGAAGGAAGACATGTCCTGTCAACATCTCAAATGGCTTCATCAGGAGTGGAGGCAAAGACGTAAAGAACTGTAGATGCTGGGACAATGGGTACTTCAAGTACATTGTACTTTTCTTTCTGGCTTTGTCTATGTTTGGAAAGTTTCATTATTAGTAAAATGATCTAAATGTTTCCTTTTATGTCATTATTTATTATTTTCCTCACTTCTCCCACCAAATGTTTCTCTGTGCTAATGGGACAAAACCCCAGTTATCTCTTACTGGGAGCTGCTCTGGCAACAGGTTAAAAAAGACTCACAGCTTTGAAGTATAAGAAGAGAAACTCGGGTATTTATCTTGAATTCACACTATTTCACATCAATGAGCAGTTTCTGCGTTAGATCTATTTGGCCCAGAAAGGTGAGTGCCAAATAGATATCACCATCTTCATCATCACGGGGCAATGGGGTTTCAGAAGGAACACACTGCCTGGCTGAGTAAGCATGACTTTGGTTATGCACAGCGTGCTCCCCAACCTTTTCCATGTGCCCCCACACGCAAACGCTCCCAAAGAGGAGTCTGGATCAACAGACAGCAAATTAAACCACTAAGCCTGAAGTAGTGGTCTTAATAGAACCAGGCTCTTAGGAAGTCTTGGAAATTTCCAGTCCAGGGTCTTCTCATCTATACTCATTGGAAGACTGAAGCATAATCTAAAGGATTTTATCTGCCCAAGGAAGGGCTTATTTCCAAATGGTGCAGTGACTACTGAGTCAGAAGTCATGGGACCTGATGCCTCAGTTTCCATGTTCATGAAAGGGTGAAAAGATAGGTTATTATGGGGATTAAGTAAGACATTGCATAGGAAGCGCTTAACACGGCAGCTAACACACTGAAGTACTCAATAAACGGTTTTGGCTTTTGTAAATTATTTGATTACTTACAACATCTTTATATGCCAGTGACATCTTGGCTTGACCCCAGATAGACCCACTCATAATCCAATTCAAACCCCTCGTGCAGGGGAAAAATGTTTTCCAAACATGACTATAAACTCATTTTATTATGCTTTTGAAATAAGAAAATATTATCATAAATATGTGATCTATTAGTGAAGTCACAATCTGAAAAAAAAAAAAGTCAAATGGTACAGTGTATCTGCAGAAGTTACATATTTCTTTTGCTTTTTTTAACTCAATTTCAAAGTAGAACTTGCAGTGATATAAAGAAATATTTAAGATGTAAAATCATCCCACCACAATTTTGTTCTTGATTCCACAAAACAAACACATCATTCTCATGAATCTCTCCATTTTAAAATAAACAGTATAGGCACATGGAACGTGACAGTAAAATTTTGTATAGATGACAATGGTAACCTCTAAAATCTACATTTTCCTTACTGGTTTTATAAAAATGCTGCTCCAAAAAGAAAAATAAAATACAAATGTATGCCTGTATAAAATCAGAATATCCCAAATATTTTATACAAATTTTTAAAAGCTCTGATCTCTATGCTCATTTTTCATGAATATTTATAATACTTTAGAGAAATTACATTGCAGAACAAGATAAACATAATATTATTGTGACCATCATAGGAAAAAACATGTATAAGAATATTTATAACTCTTCATATTTCAAACAATCTTTAGGTTTGAAGATTTAAGAAATAACATTTAATATAAAGTGTTATTCCAAACACATACAACTTCATTTTAACTTTGACTGTTTACAGATATTTTCCAAACATTGCTTTTAAATGGCAAATGACAAAGAAAGTGGTTTCACAACTAAATCTTCAAACTAAGTATAAAAATAACAGGAAACATTCAAATTTCTCTTTGGAAAACATTTATGAGATACCAGCTTTCTGCTATCAAATCAAGTCAGCATTTCATTCTGAAAGCACTGTATTAATATGTAATTTTTAAAATAATCCAGTTATAGGCAAAGACTCATGCTGAATATACTTAGTCAACCTGGGTGCCCCTCATGGCTGTGTTTTTGCTTTCAGTACCTGTGTCCAGGCATTTGTGAGACCTCTCTGGAGACAGTGGATTGAATGACCTTCAGGGTCAAAATATTTCCTTGAGGTTCAAGACTTAATTTTTTTTTTTTGGCCATGGGGCTCAGCACGTGGGATCTTAGTTCCCCAACCAGGCATCAAACCTGAGGCCCCTGAATTGGAAGTGTGGAGTCTTAACCACTGCACCTCCAGGGAAGTCCCCAGATTTAAATTTTTTAATTAATTAAAATCTCCTTTCAAATGTATAACTTGCCCCTATTTACAAGTGCAGCATGATTTGGATTCAGGATTATAGTTCAGAGGACTTAAAATGGTTAGGGACAGGCTGGGGGTCTGACCTCTCTCTTATCTCCCCATGCCCTCCCCACTTCAATCTGAAGACCCAAACCATACGGAGATAGGGTACTGGGAAATGAGAGAACTCTTCTAATCCAGTGACTTAAGGTGTGTGAAAGAGTTCTATGAACTATAAAACAACACACCACTAGCCTTCTTAACTTTGTCCTTCCTCTCTCCTGACCAAAGCTATAATTCGTGAGAGGGCCATAGTGCTGAGGTTAACTCCCAAAGCCTTCTCATTCAGCTGAGAAGGATCACCAAGTTGCTAATGGTTATCTATAAAGAGATGAGGAGCAGTGGACGCTGGAACAATAATTGACACAGGGAGAAAGGAATCTCACTTTCAGAACATCTCTAGAATAATATTTTTCAGGCAAAACTCTCACCCTGTTTTGGATAATGATGAAGTTAAATGTCTGATCTGAAATGAAAACTCTCACCAGAGACCTGCTGATTCAAGAATTCAATTCCTGCCCAGCTGGAATGCTGCCAACATTTTCCCATTCCTAACAGGAAAGTCTACGGTTAAAATAAGTGCTTTATTTCTGAAGAAAAAAAGGGAAATGTTAGTGTCAACATTTCTGGTAAGATTTAGGAATCACCCATGTGACTTTGTGTGTTCTATCAATTTAAAGTATCATATGTGATAGCAACAGAGGCGAGCACCTGGCCGGAGGAAATGAGCTTTCAGTGGTGGTGGAGGGTGAGGATGCTAAGCCTTCTTCCTAGTGGAGCTTCTCATTAGGATATGAAACAGAATGCTTAAGCAATAGATTCTTCAAACAGCAGTGATTAAAATGGGATGCCCCCTTTTCCAAACAGCATAAAGAAACCACATGTCAATGCTTCTGGCTTACCTTCTAACTGAAGAAGGAAGGTGGAGGGACAGAGAGTTTGAAACAAAGCTGTTCCAGTGTTATCTGCTTTAGTCATTCATTGAAATTTCTCCTGTTTTCAGGAAATTATGTCAGTTGTGTCCTAACATTCTCCTTGGTGTGATGCTCTTTGAGTTCAATTGTGAATCCCAAATAGGGAAACTCTCAGCCAGTCCAGTTTGCTTTGTTATTTGCTATTTTCCACCCCGCTACAAACATATTAATAAAACAATAAATTTCCTTGGAAGGCAATGCTTCTGCCAAAATAAAGTCCTTCAGAAACATATACAATCCGGTGTCCCACCTCTCTCAGCCCTGAAGATTCCTAGGCTCAAGGCCACTGGTCATGTGGGGCTGGAACCAAGCATTGCTAGAGCCACAGATTCCCCATCTCTCTGATCTAATTCTCTTGCTACAGAATAAGCCACCGAGCCATTGGTCCATAGCTGCAGCTTGGGATCTGATTCTTTGGCAAGGAACCGCAGCTGGGTTCTTTTCATCTTCTTTACAACTCTAGCAAAGCCAAGCAACAAAGAACTAAATATCATTGAGAATCCACAGAGAAGGAATGCTGCAGTGTAGCTGCCAGTCGTATCTACGAGCCAGCCTGTAACAAGCAACAGCAAAATGATATTGTTGAGGTGAAAATTTGACTATTTACTCCCTCAAGTCTAATAATTTGTGAGGATAATAACAATAGATTGCTAGCACCACCACTATCATTTTGACACAAAAAATAGATCTAAAAGCATTTTGCAACAACTGAAAAATGCATTCTATTTTCTAGAGAACTTCTAAAACAGATTGTTGTTATTATGTAAAGTGTTTGGAAGTACCACATTCTATACTAAGAATAATATTATTCTTAATACACAATAAATATTAGTTATTATTAATTCCATGAAATATGGTAGAAAAGATAAAAACATCATTCAAATTACAGAGCTTAGGATGATCTCTACCTAGAGTGTGAAGAGAATATAATTGTACAGAACCCTAGTAGTCATGTTCCCAACACTCATATACTGTCTATCTTGAGTAACTGAACACGCTCCTAGATAAAGCAGAATCCAAATTTCCTATTAGATCCAGACATTTTACCCTATCCAGTTTGAAAATCAGATCGTTGGGCCATGTTAAAGTTTCAAATGCAGATTTCAGGAAGCGTAATTCTGTAATCACAGTTTTTTAAAATTTACCTGTTGTTGCAACAAATTAACCACAATATCGACTCCCGCTCTAAATTTTGAGGAGAACCAGAGTATATGATATGCAAAATGTAAGTCCCAATAATCAGGGACTCAATGGGGTAAAATTAGACATTGGCAGGAAATTATTTTGTAATTAAAAAGGTTTTTAAAGTTCCTCCAAACTTTACTTATGTGCCAAGAAAATCCACCACAGAAGTATATGACTTCTGCTCTCGTCTACTTCAACAATTAGTCAAAAATGGCAGGCAAAAATTATTAGAAGCCCCATAAAGTTTCCTACAATCCAAAGTGAAAATGAAGGTTGCTCAGTCATGTCCAACTCTTGTGACCCCATGGACTATACAGTCCATGGAATTCTCCAGGCCAGAATAATGGAGTGGGTAACCTTCCCTTCTCCAGGGCATCTTCCCAACCCAGGGACTAAACCCAGGTCTCCCACATTGCAGGCGCATTCTTTACCAGCTGAGCCACAAAGGAAGCCCAAGAATACTGGAGTGGATAGCCTATCCCTTCTCCAGTGGATCTTCCTGACCCAGGAATTGAACCGGGGTCTCCTGCATTGCACGTGGATTCTTTACCAACTGAGCTATGAGGGAAGCCTACAATCCAAACTGTTACTCTCAAATATTTTAGTTATGTGATTTACTTGTACATTTCTTTAGCAGCAAACAAGAGACTGAGTAAAGAACTGTCATCTTAAAAGTCACTAAATAAGAGAAGTATTACAACAGGAACTCACACACTAATCCTCTAATACCTAGCAATGAGTATAATGTCTGATATGCCAAATGCTGGAGAAGACTCTTGTGAGTCCCTTGGACTGCAAGGAGATCCAATCAGTCAATCCTAAAGGAAATCAGTCCTGAATATTCATTGGAAGGACTGATGCTGGAGCTGAAACTCCAATACTTTAGCCACCTGATGCACCGACTCATTGGAAAAGACCCTGATGCTGGGAAAGATTGAAGGCAGGAGGAGAAGGGGATGACAGACAACAGATGGTTGGATGGCATTACTGACGCAATGGACATGAGTTTGAGTAAACTCCAGGAGTTGGTGATGGACAGGGAAGCCTGGCATGCTGCAGTCCATGGGGTCACAAAGAGTTGGACACGACTGAGCAACTGAACTGAACTGATGCCAAATGAAGGCCATGGTTTGACAAAAGGATCCAGGAATCCTCATTTATGTTCCATGACTGTTTAACAGAATCACAGCGTTCCTAAAGGTTGGTAAATACAAAAACTGTCTATGGAGGGAGGATGTGAGAACATATTGGGGGTATTTTCTAAAACTGAAGCACTAAACATATCCTTCTATATCATGGAGTTTAAACTGACCAGGAATTTTATCCGTAGCCATCAAGCAGTCACAATTTTCCCTGGTTTGACACTTTAGCAATTGCTGGGTTTGGAAATAACTTGAACTGTTGTCTATTTACAACAGTTGCTAAGGCAGAAATCCTGCCTTCTTCAAAATATCCCCTTCTTTCCTTCTAGGCAAATGTTTACTTCATTTCTCTTTTGCCTGTCTTCAGAGACCTTCTTCACTCTCAGTTTTAATCTAGGCAGGTAATAATCTGGACCAATCATTCTCATTCTTTAGTGTACGGGAGCATCACAAGAAAACTGCCTGAGAATGTAGGTTCCTGGAACTCACCCCCAAAGATCCAAATCACGGGTGGAGGGTCATGGAATCTGCAGTCTCACAAGGGTCCCAGGGGATTCTGTTGCAGTGATCTTAAGACCTCATTCTGAGAGACGCTGGTCTAGACTACACACCCCAAGAAGACGGAATGGGTTCTTACCTGTTTGCTGCTACACCAACAGCACCAGACACAGTGCTGATGTACCAGCAATAAACATCTGATGAATTACTTGTTTAAGGCATGCAATACGTATTTCTTGAATTATTTAATACACTCAATGAATATTTGTGGAATTACTTAATCATGTTTTTAATGTCTGTTATCATTTTACAAAACATTCTAGATGCTTTATCTTGAGTCCCAAACCTGTGTATCCAAATCTGGCCTCCCTCTAATGCTCGGATTTCATCCTTAAATACCTTATTGGGTATTTCAGATATCTGAGTATGTCTAAACATTACATTTATTATTTTCTGGCAAAGCTACTCTCTTCAGCTTCCTTATTTCTTTCAAGTGTGCCATCATCTCCTGATATATTGGAGTTGTTTCCCTCCTTCATATCCCCACGTGCTAAAATCAGCTGATTCCACCCCCCCAACATTTCCTCCTTTGACCCCAGAGTTCATTCTCATTTCTGCTACAGAAGCCATAGTTCAGGCCTTTATCAGACGGCTCCTGAACTATCAGAAAGAAATTCTGCTTCTCCACTAAAGTACTAGATCATCTTTCTAAAACACATCCTTTGCACAAAAGCTGTAATACTTTAGAGACCCATATTCTCTGACATATATAGGGCCCCACCTCCTTTAGTGGGCACTGGAGACACTCCACTATGACACCTGTACATTAATATTTCAGCTCACCACCTACCTCATCATTCTACCTCTATGGCCGCCAACCTTCCCTCTGAATGTGCCCAACTTATATTTAAATCTGAACAGCTGTTTCATTCCATTGCTCCCATCATTTGTGTGGAACAGAATCAAGATCCTAATTTGGGACTTTTTTTCCCCAAGTACACTAAGGTCCTCCATTAGTTGGAAGAAGATTATAGAACAAGGATGTAGGTGAGACCATGGTATTTTGGTGGCTCGGCCATTCCTTTCTCTTTCATTCTTCCCAACTTACTTTCACTTCTCATAGTATGTTGTGTGAGTTCACTGTTTTTACATCAATATGACGAAGAGAAGAGGTGACTGGGGTGCGGGGAGGGGGTTTCCTCTGGAAACTTACCTGCGATGGGTGGGCTCACCAAGTACGGCACTGCATGCAAGAAGTATACCACGCCGAGCGCTGATGACAGAGAGGTGGTCCCCACAATTTCTGCGGTCACTACTGGGATTAGAGTCACGTAGGCACCATCGAAGTAGCCAAAAGTACAAGCGAAAGGCACGAGCAGGGGAAGGCTTTGAAGCATTGGGAGGCAGAGATAGCACAGCCCATCCAGTCCGATGGCAAAGAGGTAGCAAACGTACTGGTAGTTCTTCAGACACCTGTGGATTTGAGACCAAGAATGAGTGCAGGATACACAGCTTCTATCAAAGAGCTCTAGAATCCTGGCCATGTAGCAGTAAGCACTTCATTTATAGAGATGGCCTCCCCATTGTGTGCTTTCTACCTTGTCTTCCTATCTTTCTTTTGGTATATGCAAATGCAAGAATGTTATCTTCCCAGGAAGCATTATGGTAGAAAATAACCCATGCACTAAGATTAGAAAGATAAGACGTTTGAATCCAGTTCTCCCATCTACTAACTGCCTAACTCTAACCTCAATTCCTTTAGCTATCAAACAAGATGTTGTCTATCTCAGAGTTAATCAAGGAAATTTGTGAAATAACACATAGAGTGTCAGGAGACTAATATTTTCTATAAGTCTACCATATTAGATGCTTTCACATATGTCATCCACTAGTCTCCAGCTCTTCATATATGTTCAGTAACCCAAGGGGTTATACAAAGAGGAAGCCATAACATGAAGAAATGAAAATGATTTGCCAGAGATTATGATGGAAGGCAATGGCACCCCACTCCAGTACTCCTGCCTGGAAAATCCCACGCATGGATGGAGGAGCTTGGTAGCCGTCAGTCCACGGGGTCGCTAAGAGTCGGGTACGACTGAGCGACTTCACTTTCACTTTTCACTTTCATGCATTGGAGAAGGAAATGGCAACCCACTCCAGTATTCTTGCCTGGAGAATCCCAGGGACAGGGAGCCTAGTGGGCTGCCATCTGTGGGGTCGCACAGAGTCGGACAGACTGAAGCGACTTAGCAGTAGCAGCAGCAGCATGATGGTCATGCATTAGGACTAAGTCTTATTTCAAGATCTCCCCAGTGGTACATCCATGAATATTTTCCCTTTGTAGATCCAAACCCATCTATGATATCAATTATTACAAAGACTCTGTATTATATCAGCATCAGCAATTTACACTTTATAAATTATGTAATAAAAGCAATTTATGCTTTTCTGCTTGTAATCTCATTTGAGCCTCACAAAATGCTATAAAGTCCTTAGGCAAATATTGAACTGGTCCATTTTACAGATGAAGACCCGTGAGGATCTGAGAGTTGGGTGATTTTCTCTAAGTCTCAAGGATAATATGGGGCAGAGCCAGGACAAGAACTTGGGTCTTTTATATCTTAGACTAGAAATCCCTCTTTCAGATCTGTATCAGACTGCTTCTGGTTGGGTTATTTGATTGTAAAGAAAGATACCCTTTTCTCTTCCCCACATTCCTTAGCTATTAAAACTGTGGCTTTTATATTTAATCCTAAATATTGTATTCATGATACCAGTGAATGGCAGTTGGATCCTGATTACTTCCCAAAGACATAACAGCTAAGAAGCCACATGATGATAGCTCTCCCAGCTCATAGCTCAAGTGTGAAAAGTCTGTCATTTAGGAGAATATGAATAGTTTGCTCTCTTCAATCTAGATTAGCATTAGCTGAAGAAACTGCTTAGATTTCTTAAAATACTGGTTTCTAAGTCTAAAATTATAATGAAACGATTTGCTACTTGCACTGTCAAACATAAATATGTGGTGCTACAGATAATGTGTTATTATTGACCTGGTCCTCCTACCTAGACTGGAGTCTATTCCTCTGTCTGTTGCCAGCCAGTCTCTGGGGTGGTTCAAAAGACACTAAAACCACAGTGACCAGTCAGAAGTTGTTTTACTGGAGGACTGACCTGACTTAGACTGGAATTAAATTTGTTACCAGAACTTGTAACTATCCTTTGCTTCTGCCATTTAGACATACTCATCATTCTAAATGATCTAGATCAGGTGTCAGCAAATATGGCCAAATCTGGCCCACCACTTGTTTTTTGGACTTAGAATGGTTTTCCCATTTCTGAATGATTGGAAAAAATCAAAAGAACAATAAAATGTTGTGACATGCAAAAACTGTATGAGAAACTAAAATTTTAGTGTCCTTAAATAAAGTCTTATTGGAATATGGCCACTCTCTTTTGGTCACATATTGTCTATGGTTACTTTTGTGCTACAACAGTAAAGTTCGGTGGTTGGGATCATATGACCTACAAAGTCAATGAGACTTGATCTGTTTAATGTCTATCCCTGTACAAAAAGTTTGCTGACGCCTGACTAGAAGAACCAACATGGGAGTTGCCTTCAGATATTGAAAACCTGTTAACATTATTTAGACTTAGGTATTCTAGAGGGTAAGGTGATGAAAGTGAAGTTAAAGTCATTCAGTCATGTCTGACTCTTTGCAACCCCATGGACTAGAATTCTCCAGGCCAGAATACTGGAGTGAGTAGCCATTCCCTTCTCCAGGGGATCCTCCCAACCCAGGGATTGAACCTGGGTCTCCCACGTTGCAGGTAGATTCTTTACCAGCTAAGCCATCAGGGAAGCCCAAGGTGATGAAAGGAAACTCAAAGCTTAAAGTTCCTTGTGGGGAACCAGCGGTGGTTTCACAGGTTTTTACCTTCTGTCAGTTAGCCATCCGAACGTGATATTGCCAATAATGTCAATCACCCCAAGAATAGACATAAGAAAAGCAGCTTGCTGATGAGTCACTCCGACACTCAACGCATAAGGCACGAAGTACACAAACAGAGGACTACAGCCATAAGCCATAAACAGAACAGAGACGGCCAACACAACGAAGTCCGACATCAGTAAAAAACTGTATTCCTGCTGCAAAGAGCCACAGAGGCAGGTCTGCACCCATTCTTTAGTCCAAGTCGAACAGGGAGACGCCTGCTTAAAGTCTTGTGTCTGAGTTCTGCAGACATGGTTCTGCTCTGGAGTGGTTTGGTCCTCTTTAAGAGTGATTGGCCGCATCAAGGCACCGCAGACACAGAGATTCAAAACGAAGCCCCCAAGGATGAGTAATGCTCCCCTCCAGGAAAACTGTTCAATGAGGAGCTGAACCACAGGAGCCAGGATGAAGATGCCAATGCCACTTCCTGACAGGGAGATCCCATAAGCAAGGGCTTTCCGTCTGCTGAAATACTTGCCAACCATGGCAATAGCTGGAGAATAACAAAGTGCAAATCCAAGACCTGGTGATAAAGAGAAGTCTATGAGTCTAATGGCATGTCATGAATAGCCACTGAAAGAACGTCTCTCAGAATCATACTATTGATAGAGAGAAGTCTATGAGTCTAATGGCATGTCATGAATAGCCACTGAAAGAACGTCTCTCAGAATCATACTATTGATAAAGAGAAGTCTATGAGTCTAATGGCATGTCATGAATAGCCACTGAAAGAACGTCTCTCAGAATCATACTATTGATAGAGAGAAGTCTATGAGTCTAATGGCATGTCATGAGTAGCCACTGAAAGAACATCTCTCAGAATCACACTACTGGCATTTAAGAGGATCTGAACCTCAGGTAAATCCCTTTAAAATTGCTTTCTACATCAAGCTGAAAATGAGTCTCCCCTCACCAGCCATCCACAATTTGGAAAGTATAGCATCTGTATGACTTTCTTCTTGGGAAGAAAAGCTTTAAGGGACTATGACTTAAGCAAAATAAAATGAAGACTTTAAAAACTATTATACAAGTTAAATTTGAATTAACTAGAAAATCAGGGTAACACTGACCTGAGAAATGTATTCTCACCACAATGATTCTTTTTTAAATAAATTAAAGTTAACTTTAGTAAATTAAATGATCTCTGGGTAATTTAAGTAGTGTTAAATTATTGACAATACTTACATTATTAATAATACTTAAATTATCCAGAGAATTACTTCAACTCTTCACTGCACGTGAAGACACAACCCTGATTATCTGGACCACTTTGGAATTTGTGTTTAAATAGCATATGTAATCCTGTGAAAGTTCCAGAGTACTTTCAAATATTAAGAAACATGCTCATTTTATCCATGAACATAGCATGTACATAGAGCAACCTGAAAATACCTCCAGCAGAAAGTCTCTTCAAGATTTTCCAGTTCTATTTTTTTTAAGTCAAGAAAATCAGAAAGGCTTTAAACCTGGAATTTAAACATCAAGGAAGGAAAAGGAGAACTGCCTGCACCTCCTATTTCCATCTTCGGAGCAGGGTGAGCAACAATCCCAGTTTGCTTGGACGGGGGTTTCCCACATGTGAGGCCTTCAGCACCAGACCCAGGACAGTTTCTGGTAAACTGGGAGGATGGGACACCCTAGTGGTCAGGCCTTTTGGGTGACAGGGGACAGACACCTTTTTAGCTGACAGAGCTAGATTTATAACCTCACTGTGAGATTATATCTTTTATTGGCCAAATCATGCTAGTCCCTCCAACCAATCTTGATCCTCTGCAGTCCCTGTAAGTGTGATTTATGGAATGCACATCGGTTGCTTCTCTTTCTACGGACTTCATTCTCTAACATATATTTCCATAACATTGAAAGAGAATGTGTGATGTAAGAATATTCACAAGAGGCTTTTTTTTTTTTTTTAACTGTAAACCCCCCTTTATTGGACAATGATACTCACTAAAAAGTAAGGGCAACTCAGGTCAACCACAGATAGTATTTCAATGTCTTGGCAAAGACGTTGGGAGAATGATCATTGCTAAAAATTTATGTTGCCCTGGCTAATGTTGCTCTGCTTCTGAGTGAAGGATCTCAGCCATACATGGTTGCCCAAGGAAAGTCAGCAGTCACTGTTCTCACGTGGCTGAATTAAAGTGGTGACACAGTTTCATTACGTATGACAGTCCATTAAATTTCTAGCCCTTTTGTTTAATGTTTGGTAGGCAGACGTTCAGCTAAATTATACATCCAACAATATGAATATTTTATGAATTACTGCTCTGTGGGAAGGCTTAATAACCCCTGGATAGGGTGGGATGAGAAGGGTGGTAAAAAGTGCCCTTACCTGTAAGAACTCCCAGAGTGAGGTAGAGATGCTTCAGGCTGGTGGCAAATGAGCCCAGGATGAGACCAGTAGATGCAAGCAAGCCACCCAGCATGATTCCCACTTGACAGGAAAAATGGTTACTGACAACACTCCCAAGTGGAGCTTCAAAAACAATAATAAATAGGTTCAACATAGAGGCCTTGAGGGCGCTGTGTGAAGGCTGTGGTGCATCAGTGGAGCAGATAACCCTCCATCCTCAAATCCTTGAGCCCACCCCACTCATTCTATGGATAGAAACCGAGGGGAGAGGAAAGGACTTGTCCATGGCCCCACAGAGAACAAGTGGCAGGGCTAGAATCAGGATCAGGTTTCCTGACTAGCATTTGACTGCTCATTCCATTTCTCCATTTAGAATGGTCATAATCCCAGGAGAATGGGCTGCTTTTCAAACAGCAAGTCAGCTCCTTTAAACAAAGGCCTTGGATAGAATGTAAACACACTGCATCTAGTGTGACCCTGATTTAGCTCAGCGGTTGCACAGTGATATGCCTTGTATGTTTCACATAATGTGGATCATACACAGTTAACGATAGTCATGACAGGTAAATGGTGGAGAAGAAAGTGGGCAGCACTGCATGGCCAGCAGTGTTATGCGAGAAAAGGCCAGGGAGAGAGATCATAGACACGCTTCACAATCTGGCACTGCTTCCGGGCTTTTGGAAACCCTGTGCATGAGAAATGAAAGCCCAGAAAATCTAGGAAATGCGATAACATTTCAGTTAGCCTCATTCTATCTATGGTTTAACAATGTGTCAGAATTATGCCAACTTCCAGGTTTATAGGATAATAATTAAAGCTGGAAGAGACCAAAAAGAAACTAAAGTTCAGGGGAATATGACATACCCAAGATCACTAAAAAATATTCAGCTCAGGGAACCTGACACCGAGCACAGTATTATTTCACCCTATTATTCTGGCTTCTTGGGTCTTTCAGGCAGAGGAGATGGGTGGAGGAAGCATGTGAATTTCTTTCTAAAGAACAATTCATGCAGACACCAGTACTCATGGTAACAAGATCAGAACAGCCAGTTCTCTGGGTATCTGTGGAGTGTAATTTTTATATAGATCAGGTTAAAATTGGGGCTTGATTCAAATGTACATGATAGAATCAGTCATCAGCCTAATATCCCATCTAGTTAGAATAGTAGCTGGATGCATATGTAACCTCTAGATAATAGGAATGAGCAAATCTCCTAAAAATATATTTAATTCTCCAGGCTGATGCTGTGATGGCTGTTGGAAAGTGACAAGATGTATATGAGACTCCATGAAAAATGTTCACTTCTCTGCCCATCATAGTGCAGATATGGCCCCAAGTATGTCCCAGATTTGATTCTGCAGCCTCTTGTCCATACTCCGAACTCAACCAATGAGCAAACGGTATACAGTAATTGTGTACAAGAGGACTCAAGGCCTTGGATAGAATTTAAATACACTGCATCTAATGTGACCCTGCTTTAGCTCAACGGTTCACACGGTCATTGTAACCACAGTGGTCACTGAAGGCCATTTATTCCTCTTTGGGGGATTATAAATATTCTCCAAAAGATAACAGTGGGAGAAATGAGTCACCTGCATCCTTCATGAAAGATAAACATGGCAGTTCTCAGTGCCATGAGCACAAGTGTGCTCACACAAAGACAATGACTACTCATCTGACCCTGAAAATCAAGTGATCATCTTACCGTTTTAAATTAAAAAGATAGGCTAGAAAACCCGAGTTACGATTTTCTGATCCCTTCTGACCTTCCAGTGTTATCAGTAGTGTCAACTTAGTGGTCTTGTGAAACCTAGAATGGCACTCAAATTCCTTCCAACCAAGGAACTACATCAGAACAAATCAACCAGCTCCTGATTATGTACACTTTTCTAAAAATAAATATGAATCAGAACCTAGAATGGAATACTGATGTTATTTATATTACTAAACCATATAGTATTTTCTTCTGCAACCAAGATATGGCCTGAAGAGATCACAGTTTTTTAAAAATATTCAGGAGTCAATAAATGAAAGGATTAAGTGGGTCAAGCCTGCAAATAGATGATTTCAACTGGACCCGATCTCATAACATTTCTATGACGCTCATGTAGTAACTTTGGTTGGAAATTTTTAAAAATTTACTGTACAGATGGAATGAGAGACTCCATGAATCTTGAGATCACTCTACACATTATATATAGCACCTCTGTGGTTCTGGAAGGATACAATAGCCATTGTGAATACGCTTATCTTATGATTGCAACATTCTATTTTTCCACAATACTTCTCTAAGAATGAAGACTTATGCATGAAAAATGAATCAGTGAGCCAAATTTTGAACCCTCTGGGAAGGAAAGAGAGTGAAAACAAAACTCGAGGCATGATGTACATGTTACTGGCACTTATTTAAGGAGACTGCATGGAAATGACTCACAGTGCCTTTTAATGGCTGTTTACATGGCTGGAAAATAAGGGGGCAACAAGACAGAGTGTACAGTGTACAGTTAGCTGCGTCCAAAATCAGGACGAGTCCTGTGATGCCTGGCTCCCTAACTTGATACAGAAGAACCAATGGTAAGTATCCAACCGACTGTACTCACGACCTGGTCCATCCGACATCAACCAAGAACATGAATTCCAACACCATGTCTGATTGAGTTTGGTTAAAGGCAGGATCATATTTTTCCTTTATATACTTTTAGTCAATTTTTACCATAGCCCTTCTACTCAGAAAAACAGGTCATCAAAGACAGTGGAAGGTCACTGTTATGTACAGTTCAAAGGGAGCCACTAATTGTCTATCCCTGGAGATACTTACCACAGAGCATGGTCACACAGTCTACAATGGAATGGATCCAGGCTGTCTGTGCATAATCCTGAGAGAAGTATGTCTGGAACTCCACAAAAAAAATTGAAATACATCTGAAAAAAAGTGCAAGTATTTTATACAAAAAAAAAAAACCACAATGAATATAGATTTGAACAAGAGCTTCAAGTTTTGGTTCAATCAGCTGTTCCAGTCTCTAAGGGTTTTAATTGATTTTGACTGATTTTCAATGATACATTGCTGGTCCATTGTAAGTGGGAAATCAGAAGCTAACCATTGGACATTCTAAGGGATAAGACCAAGTGTTCATTCACTACAGGGGCTGTGAAGCCAAGTAGATGTGAAGATCACTGCTGTAGGAAAAGTCTTGTGGAAAAGACGGCAGGTCAAACACATGGGTTCTTACTCAGCTTAGTGTTTCACTAACATCTGTAGCTTCTAAGAGATGGCTGTACAAGTTATGATTTGACAATAAACAGTTATACATCACCCAGCAATTTCACTTCTAGGTTTTAACCAAAGTTAATAAACAGATAATGGTGATAATAATAATAGAAAATAATAATACAAAAAAAAGATACACATATATTGTGGATAACTATTTATAATAGCCAAATGTTGTCACCAACCTATTTGTCCACCAGTAGGGACTGGTTTAAAATTAAAAGATGCTGAAATGATACGGGACTGAAGTTAAAAGATGCTTGCTCCTTGGAAGAAAAGCTATGACAAACCTAAATAGTGTATTAAAAATCAGACATTACTTTGCCAACAAAGGTGTCTAGTCAAGTCTGGTTTTTCCAGTAGTCATGGATGGATGTGAGAGCTGGACCATAAACATGGCTGAGCACCGAAGGATTGATGCTTTTGAACTGTGGTGTTGGAGAAGACTCTTGAGAGTCCCTTGGACTGCAAGGAGATCCAACCAGTCCATCCTAAAGGAAATCAGTTCTGAATATTCATTGGAAGGACTGATGTTGAAGCTGAAACTCTAATACTTTGGCCACCTGATGGGAAGAGCTGACTCACTGCAAAAGACCCTGATGCTGGAAAATATTGAAGGCAAGAGGAGAAGGGGACGACTGAGGTTGAGATGGTTGGATGGCATCACCAACTTCATGGACATGAGTTTGAGCAAGCTCAGGGAGTTGGTGATGGACAGGGAAGCCTGGCATGCTGCAGTCCATGCGGTTGCAAAGAGTCAGACATGACTGAGTCACTGAACTGAACTGAACTGAGGGACTGCTTAAGTAACTTAGACATAGTAGACATAACGTCCCATGTCTGGCCTCTGGGAAGTGAGGTCACTCAGTCGGGTCTGACCCTTTGTGACCCCATGGACTGTAGCCCACCAGGCTCCTCCATGCATGGAATTTTCCAGGCAAGAGTACTGGAGTGGGTTGCCATTTCCTTCTCCAGAGGATCTTCCCCACCCAGGGATCGAACCCAGGTCTCCCACATTGCAAGCAGATGCTTTTACCATCTGAGCCACGAGGGAAGCTCCCTTGTGGAGTTATAGCATATTAATAAAATGAAATATTTATTAGGTATTTGATTTATTGACTTGGAAATAAAGTCATAATATAATGTTAAGAAACAAAGTAAGTTACAAAATAGTTCACATAGAAAAGGCTTATTGTTATAAAAACACAGTTTATGTAACAAAAAAAGCCTCAAAGCATATAAACCAAAACGTATCCAGCCATTACATGTGCATGGTGATGTTGTAAATGTTTTTTATTTTGTTCTGCACTTTGAATTATTTGACAGTGAATATTTCTTATACAGAAACTTATGTGTGTGTACATATACATATATACGAGAGTATGTATACACAGACAGAAACAAAGAGACAGAATTTTTTATGTTGAAAAACAGAAAACTACTTGG
Source organism: Bos taurus (assembly GCF_002263795.3). Classification (NCBI taxonomy): domain Eukaryota; kingdom Metazoa; phylum Chordata; class Mammalia; order Artiodactyla; family Bovidae; genus Bos; species Bos taurus. The sequence goes on from NC_037353.1 coordinate 11,118,858, forward strand.
GAAAAACAAGACATAAGTGAGTCAGAAGCAACAGTTTATACCATCGTACAACTCAGAAGGAACCTCACACAGATTAGTAGGGTGTCTAATGCAGGCCAGGAAGCTTTTAGAGCTCTAAGATACAGGGAAAGAAATCAGGCTTGCAGCTGGGGATGAGATAGAAGGGTATCTGCCTCCTGGGACAGGCCTTACATTCCAGCTCCTTATGCTTCAACAACTCCTGTTGCTGCTTCTGCTGTTGCATCGCTTCAGTCGTGTCTGACTCTGTGCGACCCCATAGACGGCAGCCCACCAGGCTCCTCCATCCCTGGGATTCTCCAGGCAAGAACACTGGAGTGGGTTGCCATTTCCTTCTCCAATGCATGAAAGTGAAAAGTGAAAGTGAAGTTGCTCAGTCATGTCCAACTCTTAGTGACCCCATGGACTGCAGCCCACCAGGCTCCTCCATCCATGGGATTTTCCAGGCAAGAGTACTGGAGTGGGGTGCCATAGTAGCCTGTTATTTATTCTCCCTGACTCTCCAGTTGCTGTTGGAAGTGAAGGTGAGTAGATGGGAAAGTTAAAGAAGAGGGAAGAGAATGAGGAAGCATGAGGACAGCAGTGTTAGGCAGATCTGGCTTTACAGTTTACAACCTATACAATTGCACAGAATCTGACACTTAGAGGCATAAAACTTGGTTTAACTCAGCTGTCACTGTCTTAAAATTCCTTATAATTTTATCTTTGAAGTTGGGTTTGTAAGTGAAGTCCACTGGGATAATGAAGCATGCGTGTGAGCAGAGAAGAGCCACAGATTCTTCAGTCTGCAGTTCTTAGAGATGCTCCAGGGCACAAAACTCCAGTAGACTCTTGTGTGGGAGTCCAGTAAAGCTCAGACCGAGTACAAGGTAAGTGTGTTATACCTACAACTGAGTGATCATGGACAAAGGGCAAGAAGAGAGGCCAGGCTTTTCTTTCAAACCAAATCTTGCTTCAGATGCAGAAGGCAGTGATGCTGTAAGAAACACAAAGGTCAAGGATTCCTATCAGATCCTTTGTTACTCATGTTGCTTCTCTGTATTATTTGGTCCCGTATGCTGAAAATGATGACACAGAAGGAAAGAAAAAGATGGGGCTACTGGTAATATTAAGATGATCAGTGGATCTGTGCTAGTTTCCATTTTTCTTTACTCAGAACAACACTAAAGAGAAAACTAAAAACATCATGAAAAATCAAGATAGATTACTGAAAAAGGAAAAGCTTCCTATTTTAGTACACTTTTGTGTGCATAAGTCTGTGCTCAGTCGCTAAGTCATGTCTGACTCTGCAATCCCATGGATTGAAATTCACCAGGCTCCTTGTCCAAGAGATTTCCCAGGCAAGAATACTGGAGTGGGTTGCCACTTGCTACTCCAGGGGGTTTTCCCAACCCAGGGATCAAACCCAAGTCTTTTGCATTGGCAGGCGGATTCTTTACCACTGAGCTACCTGGGAAGCCTTTTAGTATATTTACCAGCCCTTTATTTCCTGCCTTTTGGACAAGAGGCCTTGCATTTTCCTCTTGCATTGCTGCTGCTGCTAAGTTGCTTCAGTCGTGTCTGACTCTGTGCGACCCCACAGACGGCAGCCCACCAGGCTCCCCTGTCCCTGGGATTCTCCAGGCAAGAACACTGGAGTGGGTTGCCATTTCCTTCTCCAATGCATGAAAGTGAAAAGTGAAAGGGAAGTCGCTCAGTCGTGTCTGACTCTTCGCAACTGGGTCCTGCAATTATGCTGCCAGTCCTGGTGATAGGAAAGAGCAAAGGGATGGGATAGGATGCTAAATTCTAAGTCCCAAAGGTGCTGGGGTGGAATTTGATGTGCAGAGGATAGATTAGGTTCAGCACTTGTAGAAGTGTCTTCTCTCCACTAGACAGTTTTGGGAAATTTAAAATCTGTGGGGCTATGTTTGTCTCTTGTGACTTTTTTTTATCTTGTTCTATTGTCATTTCGTTTTGTTTGATGCTTTTTTTTCCAACTGATATGATTAGTCATATCAAACTGTAAGCATGCAAAATTCAAAAGTAACACTTGAGATTCTTATCTAAACATGTGAGTAGGCTTGTCAGAGGTAACATTTAATAACTACATACACAGACTTCTGAATGACTGTGACTTTTATGAAATATGAGAGGGATTATTGTTGTCCTTTCCTTTATTCTCCAAATGGAAAGGACCATGGAACTTTTTAGATGGTAAAGTTTTATGATTTATGCCTTCTAAACACAGACAGTGAAAACTAGGAGTCCTAACCACTAGAGCACCAGGGAATTCTCTCTATAAATATTTTTTGAATGAGGAAGAATAACAGACAAGAAAGGTACTTCGGCTCAGATTTTTCCAGAAGGTGAGAATCACAGGCATGCATATTGGCTTTGACAGGCTTTACCCAAGTGTTGGTGCCAGAGGTGTTTGCCTCTTCAGAATTGAGAGGCCACCAAGAGGGGTGCTGCACAATGATGAACGCACATATTACAGAAATATAAAATAAGCCTAAAGCTCCATGGATATTCAGTTGAGGAATTAATCTAATTTTGGTCCATTGGGAGTGGTGACTAGACAATCAGGAAGTCTCCATGAAAGGGGCTTCCCTGGTGGCTCAAAGGTAAAGAATCCGCCTGCCAATGCAGAAGACTCAGGAGATGCAGATTCAATCCCTGGGTGGGGAAGATCCCCTGGAGGAGGAAATGGCAACCCACTCCAGTATTCTTGCCCAGAGAATCCCATGGACAGAGGAGCCTGGAGGGCTACAGGCCATGAGGTCACAGTCAGACACAACTGAGCGCACACACAGGCTAACACTGGCATGACCTTAAAGAAAACAAATGTTATTGGCTGTACATGTGCTTCTCACCCCAGATTATTTTTGCTGTCCCTTGGAATATTTGGGCATCTGACAGATGTCAGCAGACCTGGTTTCTGATCTCTGATTCCCATGCTGAATAACTGAGGGTTGCAATAAAGCTTCTAAATCTCTCAGGGTCTTGATTTCCTCATCTATAAATTAAGCATTTGGAGAAGCAAGACTGTATCAGTCAGATTGGATTAGATTGTGCTGCAATAGCAAACAACCCTGAACAGCCTCCAGGGGTTAGTAGGTTTTGTTCATGGTATCATCCAAGTGGTGTCTGCTATATCATTCTCAAAGATACTTTCTCTCAAGGGGTCAGCATACCTGCAGCCTCTGTCTTGTCACTGTGCTGGAAAATTCTTCTCTGGCTCCTGGAGAACTGGGAGCTGACAACAACTGATATTTGGTGAAGACTTTTTTTCCCGGTTGATGACGTTATCCACTAAGTCAGCACAGTAAGTAATCCACTGGGCAGCGCAGCCCAGTGGTTAGAAGCACTGTCACTCACCCACCATGCGACTTTGGACACATTATTCAACCTCTGTGTGTTATCATAAGGATTAAATGACTTAATCAATGAAAACTGTTTGGAATAATGCCCAACAAACACAGAGTAAGTGCTCAGGTAACATGAGAAATTATTTACAGGAATTGAGCTGTTGCTATAAGAGCTTCACAGTTTCATAGGACTCTAGATATCTATTACAATTAAGTTAATTTAGCCCCAGAAGAATTTGAGAAAAATAGGTCTCAGAGATGGGGGTTTCCTTTAAACAAACATTACTTTTCAAGTATCAACTCCAATTAATTTTTCAAGTACTAATAGAATGCCATGTAATTCCACAATGAAATGAATTTATTAACATAGACAATGTGTTTGGTAATAAGACATCTTGAAGCAAAAACAGGTAATCAATGCATATTAACAAGCACAGGGAGCAAATAACAAGAATGACTGCTTTAACAGCCTGCACAACCTTAAGCTTTTTATAAATTTTATGTGTAAGAAAGCATTACCAGTTACAAGGCAAGAGTGAAATATGATTTAAATGGTAGATTTAATGGTAGCATTATTTGTAAAGCAAAAGCCAGGAGACAATATAAATGTCCACCAATAAAAACATTTTAAATACATTATGGACTCATCTATATGAAATCTTAAGTACCTATTTTCAGTGAGGTAACCCTTGTGCATTGTTGATGGGACTGTAAATTGGTACAGCCACCATAGGAAACAGTATGGGACCCAACAATCCCACTGCTGGGAATAGATCCAAAGGAAATGAGAGCCCTAACGAGAAAAGATACCTGCGTCCCCATGCTCACAGCAGCGTGATTTATAATCGCCAAGACGTGGATGGATAAATGGATAAAGAGGGTGTGGTGTGTATATACAATGGAATATTATTCAGCCAGGAAAAAAACACAAGGAAATCCTACCACTTTGCAACAATATGAAAGGGCTTTGAAGGTATTTTGCTAAGTGAAATAAGTTAAACAGAGAAAGAAAAATACTGTATGATCTTACTCATATATGGAATCTAAAACAATAATCAAACTCATATAAAAAGAGATCAGACTTGTGGTTACCAGAGACAGAGGGTGGGGGAAAGCGGACTGGTGGGAGGTGGTCAGTTATGAGATAAATAAGTAGTAGGGATGTCACGCACAACATGATGACTACAGCTGACACTATGGTATGACATACAGGAAAGATGTTAGAAGACTACATTCTAAGTGTTCTCTTCAGGAAGAGAGATTTTTTTCCTCTTTTCTTCTTTCTTTCCTTTTCAGTGTAGTTATATGAGAAGGTGGATGTTAGCTGAACCCATAATATATGTAAATCAAATCATCATGCTTATAAACGATTATATATAAAGTAGATAAACAATAAGGTCTCACTGCATAGCACAGGGAACTACATTCAGTATCTTGTAATAAACCATAATGGAAAAGAATAGGCGTCCCTGGTGGCTCAGTTGGTAAAGAGTCTGCCTGCAACGCAGGTTCGATCCCTGGGTAGGGAAGATCCCCTGGAGAAGGAAACGGCAACCCACTTCAGTATTCTTGCCGGGAGAATTCCATGGACAGAGGAGACTGGCGGGCTACAGTCCATGGGGGTCACAAAATCGAACAGCTGAGTGACTCACACTTTGACTTTGCTGTACATCAGAAACTACCACCACACTGTAAATCAAACATACTTCAATAAAAAATCATCAATATGTATGCCTCGAACTTACATAGTGACTAAGGTTGATTATTTCTTAATAAAACTTGAAAAAAGTGGAAAAAAGAATTAACTGCCCGGTAGGCACTGATCCTCTGAACTGACAAACCCCCGTGTAGGCTGCTCTCCTTGCCTCTGTCTTCAGTTCTCTTGGCTGCTTCCTGGTGCTTCATACTTTTCTCCTCCAAGCTTATTCTGCTCAAGGACCCTGCTCTCAGCCTCTCCCAGGAAGCTCTGAAGACAAGTCTTTGCTGCCAGCCACAAGCCTCTTTTTTAATTTCCAGCCGCCCTTCTTATAAAGCACCAAGCTCACTTCCAGAACTTTCCTCTCATCAAATTATATATAAAATAGATCAACTATTGATGAAATGCTTAAATGAATGATGAAAGCTTCTGCATGGAAGAACCAAGATGAAAGATTCCTTTTAACTCTATGACCCCTCACTCCCAGAACACAGGATCCATAAAATAGATGGGAGAAAAATCAGACTCAACCATCACATTATTTTAAATAAATCTACAGTTTATGATGACACATAACAAAACCTTATTGTAGCAAAAACAAACACTGCTTCTTTCCTGCATTATCTGTTTGTTATGGGGAACACATCGATGCTTTTATGGATGGTGCCAATCAAATAAAGTTATGTAGAGCAGCCTAGGGAGAGTTGCCAGAGAAGAGAGTTCAGTCTGAACAAAGGTACCTCTAGAGGAAAGAGCTGGCACATGCAGATTTCAAGTGTGTATTTATTCCAAACGTAAATAAGGTGAATGCATCTCAGTGTATGGCCATTTAATGCAAGTATATTCAACACTATGCTCTTGAGTAAAAGAAAAAGAGGACCCATGACCAAAAGAGATGAGAATCCCTGCATTTGTGCTGTTTCTCTCCTTCAACCTAGAGTTCAGCCTCCACTACCACAGCCAAGTGCAAAATGAAGCAAAAGAATTTCAATTTTGGGCTTTAAGCTTCCCATGGCTTGGTATCCTGGTGAGCTGAGAGGCTCTCGTGGCTGTTTTGAACTTATAATTTTTGTCCTTTGTGGGATGAACTGCTTATGAAAATAAATGTCCGGCAATAGCCATGATATTTAGTCAAAAGTGTCGTAAAACTCCAGGTTTATAGGTCAGATATTATAAAAAGAGATCCCTATCCAGTGTCAGAAAATGACATTCCTTGCAAAGAAGAAGATATCTGAGCAGTCAAAGGAAACACACACACACATAACACACATATACACATTTATTTTCACAAAGACAGGTTCAGAGATAGAATGAAACTGAGTTAGGAAAAAAGACAAGCCAGATCATAATAATGAATCAAGAAGAAAGTCCCGCCTACCTGGTTACCGCTCGGGTGCAGATGGTAACAAGGAAACAGCCAGCCACGATCATCCAGCCCCAGCCTCCATCGGGAGGGGAGGTAGACCGAGCTCTTTTTACTTTAGCCATGCTTTCAATTCCTCTTTCTTCTTTTCCAAGTTACTCCAACAGCCCAGTTATGATCTTGGAAGGGTTTGCCGTCCAGTGACTTCCTGTTGGCATTCAAGATTGGCATAGAGTGCTACCTGGCACATGGGTTATTGGCCATCTAAAATAAAAAATCAGGACATATTTGTATTTCATTGCCATATCCAAAGATAGTTCTTCACTTGCTGAAAATGATTATCACCTTTCTCTTAAATATGAGTATTTGTGACTATGAAAACTGGACTGCAGCAGAGACAAGTAGTTCTTCTTGGAACCCATCCCTCATCTTCTTTTTAATAACAGATCCTCTCAACTTTCAAGTCAAGTCTAGGATGGCTGTTTAAACTATTTTCCATACCTTGAAGGTAGATGTGGCAACGTGGTTTAGTTAGACTAAAGGGATGTGAGCAACATAATACATGCCACTTCTGGTTCCTCAGCTCAAAGGCAAAGGATGTCTCAAGACACGCACCACCTCCTTTCCCACAGACCGGAACATGGATGAGGAGATGAGACAGCTCCAACCATACATGCCTGAACATTGCCCTGGGGGCTGGCAGAGCTACGGAACAGGAAGAGCCTGAGTTCTCAAACGACTCTGTGGGGAAGAGGTGCCTCTCCAGGTCTGGGTTTCACCTACTCACTATTATGCCAAAGGTAAATATGCCTCAGCTGTATTTGTGCTGTGCTGTGCTGAGTGGTTTCAGTTGCGCTGACTCTCTGCTACCCTATGGACTGTAGCCCCCCAGGTTCCTCTGTTCATGGGATTCTCCAGGCGAGAATACTGAGTGGATTACATGCCAGCTCGCTATGCTGGAGTCTTTCAACAGCTTAGGCTATGTCTTAATTATTATACTAAATGATTCTGACAGTAACTGCTTTGGCATTTCTGACCAAGAATGCTATAATTCTTAGATGGAAAAAACTGAAACGAGAATGAAAAATAATGAAACAGAATACAAAGCCCAGAAACCAGTACATAATAATTCAATAAAACTAAATAAGGTAGCGAAGAGGGATGGATGGAAAAAAAAGATCATTTGCTACATCCTGTTATAACTCTCCATTTAATTTTTGACTTTCTAGATAGATCAGAATTACATGGGAAAAAAAAGTAATTTAAAATCTAGGTGAAAATACAGGCAAACATTTATCTGATCTCTGAATGGGAAAAGGACTCCCTGCGGTGTAAAGTGATATCAACAAATTAAGGGAAACTTTTGTTGATTTGTCCAAATCAAAATTTAGCATTTATATACATTAAACCATATAATAAATACAACCAAAAGGTAAACCATAGACTTGGGTGGGGGAGGAAATTAGCAATGCATGATTCAATATCTGCAATGTTAATTCATTAATTCAACTACTGACACTTATGGAGTATCTAATATATGTTAGGCATTATTCTGGACACGAAGGATTTGATGGTGAGCAAGACACAAACACATCTCCTTTGGGAGATTCTAAGGCTCCCCTATGGTCTCACCTCCTGCCGCTCTGTTCTTTGTATAATCCTGTTCCTTGCATTTCCGCAGGACCTATGATTCCCTTCTCACCAGAATATGGCACATGTGATGGGACAGGTGTGACTAGTTCATGCTGAGTAAGACTCAGACCTGGGCTTCCCTGATGGCTCAGTAGTAAAGAATCCGCCTGCCAATGCAGAAGATGCAGGCTCAATCAACGGTCTGGGAAGATTCCACATGCCACAGAACTAAGTTCATGCTGCTGCTGCTGCTGCTGCTAAGTCACTTCAGTCGTGTCCGACTCTGTGACCCCATAGATGGCAGCCCACCAGGTTCCCCCGTCCCTGGGATTCTTCAGGCAAGAACACTGGAGTGGGTTGCCATTTCCTTCTCCAATGCATGAAAGTGGAAAGTGAAAAGTGAAAAGTGAAAAATGAAGCTGCTCAGTCGTGTCTGATTCGCAGTGACTCCGGGACTGCAGCCCACCAGGCTCCTCCGTCCATGGGATTTTCCAGGCAAGAGTACTGAAATGGGTTGCCACTGCCTTCTGAACTAAGCCCATGAGCCACAACTACTGAAGCCCTTGAGCCCTAGAGCCCATGCTCTGCAACAAGGGAAGTCACTGGAATGCAGATAGAGAGTAGCCCCCATGAGCCACAACTAAAGAAAAGCCCATGCAGCAACGAAGACCCAGAAGAGTCATAAACAAATCAATAAATATTAAAAAAATAGATGTTATATCTATATATAGTTTTTTTAAAAAAAGCCTCACTCTTGCCAGCTGACTCGCTCTTGCTCTTTCACAGGCCTTAAAAAAGGAAGCTGCCGTGTTACATGCTGCCATGGAGAGGGCCATGTGGCAGCAAACCACGTGGCATCTGAGGACAGCCCCCAAAGGCTAAAGTGACAGCAAAAAGCTAAAGTTCTCTGTCCTACAAGAGAAAGGAAATGAATTCTGCCAACATGCCAAGTGAGCTTGAAAGCAGATTTTTCCCTTGTTGAGCCTCCAGTAGAGAACACAGTCTGGCTGACACTCTGCAGCCTTGGGAGACCCTGAGCCAAGCACCCAGCTAAGCCAGGCCTGGGTTTGATCCCATAAGAACTGTGAGATCAAGTGTTTCTTATGGTATACTTTGGCATGTCCAGCAAGCTTCTTAATTAGAATTAAAGATGAATTCTTTATGCGGCTACATAAGAGTTTTAACAGGTGATTTTTCCATTGGATTGAGCCAATCACCAGTTTTGGGTAGAATTTTATTATGATCAACAGAAAAAATTTTAAGTAATATTAATTATATGAAACATTATGTCAAGTATGACTAAGCATGTATTGTTTGGCGAACACAGACCATGCACCATCTGATAAATTATAGACAAACCAATTTAAAATTTAAATTTACTTTAAAATCACAACTTTCTCAAGAAAATGGCACACAGTAAAATCTTGCAAGCATGGATCTTTTAAGCTACTGGAACAAATTGGCAGCTTTGAGTTCAAAGAGCAAATGCAAAACAAAGATAGGGAGCCCAAGACAACAAGAGTGACTCCATGTAGACAGACCTCTTAAATTTGCTTCTTTTCAAGACTCAGAAGGGCCCCTCCTTCATCTTAATTAGCCATCCTGTGAATGTGGAGAGACTGACAAAGCAGATGGAGTGAACGGCTGGAGAGGATAAATCTGTCAGAAGTACTAGAAGAGCAATATTGGTACAAATATTCAGTCTACTGATTGACAGAAAGTCAAAATTATTATCTGAAATGCTAATATTGCTAATCACTGGGCTGGGGACAGTGAAAGTGAAAAGCGAAAGTATTGTTCAGTTCAGTTCAGTTTAGTTCAGTCACTCAGTCATGTCTGACTTTTTCAACTCCATGGACTGCAGCATGCCAGGCTTCCCTGTCCATCACCAATTCCCAGAGCCTATTTAAACCCATGTCCATCTAGTTGGTGATGCCATCCAACCATCTCATCCTCTGTCATCCCCTTCTCCTCCTGCCTTCAATCTTTCCCAGCATCAGGGTCTTTTCAAATGAGGTGGTTCTTCATATCAGATGGCCAAAGTATTGGAGTTTCAGCTTCAGCATCAGTCCTTCCAATGAATATTCAGGACTGATCTCCTTTAGGATGGACTGGTTGGATCTCCTTGCAGTCCAAGGGACTGTCGAGAGTCTTCCCAACACCACAGTTCAAAACCATCAATTATTCCGTGCTCAGCTTTCTTTATAGTCCAACTCTCACATTCATACATGACTACTGGAAAAACCATAGCTTTGACTAGATGGACCTTTGTTAGTAATGCCTCTGCTTTTTAATATGCTATCTAGGTTGGTCATAGCTTTTCTTCCAAGAAGCAAGCATCTTTTAATTTCATGGCTGCAATCACCATCTGCACTGATTTTGGAGACCAAAAACATAAAGTATCTCACTGTTTCTGTTTCCCCATCTATTTGCCATAAAGTGATGGGACCGGATGCCATTATCTTAGTTTTCTGAATGTTGAGCTTTAAGCCAACTTTTTCACTCTTTTCTTTCCCTTTCATCAAGAGGCTCTTTAGTTCTTCACTTTCTGCCATAAGGGTGGTGTCATCTGCATATCTGAGGTTATTGGTATTTCTCCCAGCAATCTTGATTCCAGCTTGTGCTTCATCCAGCCCGGCATTTTGCATGATGTACTCTGAATATAATCACTGCAGATGGTGATTGCAGCCATGAAATTAATAGATGCTTACTCCTTGGAAGAAAAGCTATGACCAACCTAGATAGCATATTCAAAAGCAGAGACATTACTTTGCCAATAAAGGTCCATCTAGTCAAGGCTATGGTTTTTCCAGTGGTCATGGATGGATGTGAGAGTTGGACTATAAAGAAAGCTGAGCATGGAAGAATTGATGCTTTTGAACTGTGGTGTTGGAGAAGACTCTTGAGAGTCCCTTGGACTGCAAGGAGATCCAACCAGTCCATCCTAAAGGAGATCAGTCCTGGGTGTTCATTGGAAGGACTGATGTTGAAGCTGAAACTTTAATACTTTGGCCACCTGATGCAAAGAGCTGACTCATTTGAAAAGACCCTTGATGCTGGGAAAGACTGAGGGCAGGAGAAGGGGATGACAGAGGATGAGATGGTTGGTTGGCATCACAGACTTGATGGACATAGGTTTGGGTGAACTCCAGGAGTTGGTGATGGACAGGGAGGCCTGGCGTGCTACGGTTCATGGGGTCGCAAAGAGTCAGACATGACTGAGCGACTGAACTGAACTCTGAATATAAGTTAAATAAGCAGGGTGACAATATACAGCCTTGATGTACTCCTTTCCTGATTTGGAAATTGTGTTCAACTGTTTGTGACCCCATGGACTGTAGCCTGCCAGGCTCTTCTGTCCATGGAATTCTCCAGGTAAGAATGCTGGAGTGGGTAGCCATGCCCTTCTTCAGGGGATCTTCCCCACCCGGGGATTGAACCCAGGTCTCCTGCATTGCAGGTGCATTCTTTACCATCTGAGCCATCTGGGAAGCCCCAGGCTGGGGACAGAGTCATACCCAAAACACTGGGCTAAGCGAAAACAGCATGGAAGTAGCTTTTCAGACCATTTCGATAGGCCACGCTGCTATGATGTATCGTTATAGACAGTATCTCATTTAACTTTTACAGTAACCATAGGTGTGTGTTTTAGTTGTTCAGTCATGTCCCACTCTGCAACCCCATGGACTGTAGCCCACCAGGCTCCTCTGTTCATGGAATTATCCAGGCAAGAATATTGGAGTGGGTACCCATGCCCTTCTCTGTGGGATGTCCCCCACCCAGGGATCAAACCCAGGTCTCCTGCTTTGTAGGCAGATTCCTTACCATCCGAGCCACCAGGGAAGCCCACAATAACCACAGACAGTAGGTATTATTATCCCTATTTTATATATACACCAGCTCAGACTAGAGAGAGTCAGTAATTTTCCTATTATTAACACTATCAAGCAGCAAAAGTGGGACATGAATCAGTCTTTTCCTAACAATGCCTGACACTGTTTCCACCACCTTTCATCACTCCTTGATGTAAATTCATATACACTTTTATTTAATCAAATGCAAGTAATTCTTGCTGAAGACACACCAGTAGGATGACATTAATTACAGCCTGATGCAGCTAGAAATACAGTTCTTTAAATGGTACCATTGGCATTCCCCTGGCATGCCTAAGGTCACTGACTTAATCAGCCAGGGAACTCGCCAATGTGATGATATTTGGAGATGGGGGCCTTTGGGAAATGATTAGGTCATGAGGGCCCCGCTCTTGCAGAATGGGATTAGTGCCCTTTTAAAAGAGACCCCAAAGAGCGCTTTTGTCCCTTCTGCCATATGATGTCACAGTAAAAACAGGACCCATGAAGAGGGTTCTCACCAGACCCTGAGTATGCCAGTGCCTTGATCTTGGAATTTCCAGCCTACACAACTATAAGAACTAACAATTTGTTGTTTAGGCAACCCAGTCTGTGATATTTTTGTTGTAGCAGCTGTATCAAGAAACCTAAACATTCAGATTTCCAAACTGTCTTGAAAAACTTAGAGCACTGAAGACATTGGTCTGGCATTCATCCGTGGCCCCATCAGCTGGAGCCAAGAATGGCACTCCTCCTTTGGATAAGGCCTGTACATCCCCCTCCACCCTCCCCTGACCTCCTGTGCTGCCCAGTCTCTGCGCCGTTTCACTCATGTATGACCCCTGCCGGGTCCCTGGAGGCAATAAGATCTTCCACTTCAGCCGGTTCTGTGTCGCTATAAACCAGCTTCTTGAACAGCCACATCTGAGTCGTGTTCGTGGCATGCTTTATGTCTAGCCTCTGACACTTTCAATAGGACTAGCATTCGAGTTCTACCAACACTTGCCTACAAATGCACATGATGTAATAACTCACAAATTGGACACAATTAGGTGTCATGAAATGACAGAATCCATTGTACAAGTGAAAAAGCCAGAGCTTAGAAACATCTGCCTTGGTATAATCCTAGCCTCTTCCTAGGGTTCTCCATTAAAATAGTCCCCAAGGTTAAACTGTCTTCCAATTTAAGATTATGGATCCATCTACCCATAAATGGCCTGTGTGAGACGTCTGTGCTGCCTGGCACTTGAAAAACTTTGAGACAGGCAGTGCGATGCAATAGCTCTTTGGAAAGCAACATAGTGCAACATATCAAGAATTAGAAAGTTATTCATGTTCTTTGAAGAGTAATCTCAGTTCTGGGAAGTTAGCCTAAGAAAACAACTCAAGAGAAGCTAAACACTATGAGAAAAAAATAATAGCTGTGCTTTGAATAACATGTAAAACCAAACCAGTGTAAATGCTTGACAACTGGGAAGTGTCTGGAGAATCATGACATATGAAACAAATGGGACAGTAGTCAATGCTTTAAATTATAAACTAAAAGATGATACTGTAATATGGGAATCATTTATGATACAATGTTAAAACAAAAAGAGGACTCTAGAATTGTGTGTACAATGTGAGGTAAGCCATGCAAAATTTCTATAAGGGTTGTATACTTGTGTCATATGGAGTGGGAAGACTATACAGAAATATAGCAGGATGGTATAATTAAGTTGGGCTTCCCTGGTGGCTCAGCTGGTAAAGAATCCACCTGCAATGCAGGAGACCTGGGTTCAATCCCTGGGTTGGGAAGATCCCCTGGAGAAGGGAAAGGCTACCCACTCCAGTATTCTGGCCTGGAGAATTCCATGGACTGTACAGTCCATGTGATAATGATTAATTTAAAAACTTCATTCAATACCATAATATATACAATTTTCTGAAATAAATATTTCAGGTTACTCCTGCCGTATAAATATGAACACAAAAATCTCTTTTGTATAGTTTCTCTAGGACTAAAAAAACCCGTATCATTTATTGATGCTGTACATTAAAAATTAGGTGATTATCCCATAAAAGACACAGGGAAGGTAACAGCCCCTGGCAAAATAAAATGTCCTGTTTCCTTACAAAGATATTAAACATCATTAAGTCCTGTTTCCTTACAAAGATATTAAACATCATTAATTTTTACTTTGCCTCTGCTATCCCCAGATGATTCCATTTTCATTTGTTTCAATTAGACATCTTCTCTTTGGCGTTCCCACATCTTATAAGTTAAGAACTAACTGGTGAGTGTCTCTCTAAAAATATAATTGCATAAATCCAAATTAAAAGGTAAATAACAGTATAGTAAGCAAAGGTCTGCTGATTAGAGTCAAGCTGGGCAAAACCACAGACCACGGAACCTCCTCACAGGGTTCCAGGGTGGGAAGAAGGGACCTCTCTGAAAACATCAGTATGCGAGACTATTAATAGTTCCTCATGAATAGTCACTCTGGAGCCTCACAAATCTCAGAGATAGGCACAATTTTCCCTCTTCCACGAGGATGAAACCGAAGCTCACAGAAGCGAAGGCACTCACCTGACAACACTGTATGAATTGAAATGGAGATAAGGAACTCTGGTAGAGTTTAGATAGCACACTCGCCCATCTGCCCTCCAGACTTCAAAACTGTTATTGCGCATTTGTGTCAACAAGCCACGGTAAAGCTTGAGCACTCGTTCATGTGAGTGAGTGACCAAGACCAAAGGAAGTGGGGGTGGGGGGGTGGGGGTGAGTTGAGGAGAGAGGTTAACCACAGGGTTAACTCAAGAGTATGCGGCTGCTCACAAAACAACACGTGAGTCTCTTTCAAAACAAGTCATGTAATAGATTTATATGTATTCAGAAGAGATGCACAGGTTAAACAAAGCTAATCTAGTTTCCTAGACACTTTGGAGCAGTCTGTGGTTCCCCTGGAATATTAGCCTGAGCTTCTTGTAAATAATTAACCCACCTGATATGACACAGATATAATGGAAACATCGTTATTAAGAGCATACCTAAAACTATAGGCAAAGAGAGTACATTTCCATCAGGCCATTCTTCATTTTCCCAAGCAGCCTTCCATTTATTTCATTTTAACATCCAACCACTAAAATATAATTGCATTCTGCATTTCATTCTGGCTTCAGGAAAAAAAAAATTGAAACAAAAGACGCTCTATATCATGATGTTCCTCTAAGTGAACGTGAAGGTGAAGTCGCTCAGTCGTGTCCGACTCTTAGCGACCCCATGGACTACAGCCCACCAGGCCCTCTGTCCATGGGATTTTCCAGGAAAGAGTACTGGAGTGGGGTGCCATGGGATATATGTTCCATTTCACTTTGTCCCCTTTCAAAAATCTACTCATTTGCAAAGAATTCTTGCTAACAGTCAATCACCTTCAAATAAAGCACTCCATTTGTAGGGCAAATCTGTCACATTGCCCTCCGTAAAGTTTTCTGAAGTGATCCCTCTATCACTAGAAAAACTGCACATCTTATAGACAGAAAAGGCACTTATTTGGGTAGGCTTCCAACACTGTCTTTCCGTTATTCTTCCCTCCTCAATCCCTCCTTATTTCCAGTGTCTTAACTTTCAGTAGTATCCGTACTTTTTAAATTGGTTTGCTGCCTTGAGAGGTAAAGGTGAGGCAGAAAGATACCAAGAGTGGGATTCGAGACCACTGGGTCTGAGTGACACTACTTACTTGCACGACACTGCGTGATATCACTTCCTGTCACTGGTCCCCAATCCATAAAAACAAGCCATCAAATTACTGATGTCAGACTTCAAACCAGTTGGCTGATTGTTAAGTGTCTCTCCCCCAATATCTAAGATACCTGGTAGACGTGGTATCGTCTTTTTTACTGTGGAAAACAAGGACATGGATTCCATCCAGAATAAATCCATCTGTAAACAAGAAGTCACAGGAGTGTGTTGCAGGGGAAGTTCCCACCACACAGAAAGGGAGTGTAGAAACCTATGCCACGAAAGGAAGCGGAAATTTTTTTTTGCCACTATGAGTGGCATGTGGAACTTCCCCAGTTTGTGTGTGTGAACGGTCTCTTGTGTCTGACTCTTTGTGACCCTGTGGATTGGGCCCACCGGACTCCTCTGTCCATGGGATTTTCCAAGCAAAAATACGGGTGTGGGCTGCCATTTCCTACTTCAGGGGATCTTCCCGACCCAGGGACTGAACCTGTGTTTTTGCATGCCCTATGTTGGCAGGCATTCTTTTCCACTGCCCCACCTGGGAAGACCATGGAACTTCCTGGACCAGGGATCAAATCTGCCACCCCAAATAGTGGAAGTGCAGAGTCTTAACCACTGGACCAGTAGGGAAGTCCTGAAAGAGGTTACTCTAAATGTGAAAACCTGTTAGAAACTTTTTTAGATTGAGGTATAATTTACATACAGTAAAACACAACCATTTTATGTCTACATTTTGAAGACATTTGACAAATGTACACACTCATGTAACCTCAACCACCACAATCAAGATACAGAACACTTTCATCACCCCAAACATTTTTTCATGCTCCTTTGCAGTCAGTCTCCACCAGCCTCAGCATTGCATTACCACAGGTTTGCTCTCTGTTGATAAAGATGAGTTTTGCCAGTCACTATTTTCATAAATATGGAATCACACAATATGGACGATTTTGCTTCTGGCTTCTTTCGCTTATGATAATATTTTGAGATTCATTCATGCTGCTGTGCATATGTGCACCTGATTCATTTTGTATTGTGAGCAATAATCTGTTTTATGAATATATTACAGTTTATTTATCTGTTGGTGGACATTAGGGTTGTTTTCAATTTTAGACCATCATGAATAAAGTGTCTGTGAACATCTGTATACAAGTCCTTTGTGGACACATGTTTTAATTTTCTTGAGTAAATACCTAGGAATGAAATTGCTGAGTCATACTGTAAGTGTATATTTAAACTTAGAAGAAACTGCCAAACTGTTTTTTGACATAGCTGTGTGGTATTACCAGTAATATATTAGAGCTCGGAGGAGGGCATAACAACTCACTCCAGTACTCCCACCTGGAAAATCCCATGCTCCCAGAGGAGCTGTGGGGTCACAAAGAGTCAGACATGACTGAGGAGACTCAGCACAGCACACGTATTAGAACTCCAGTGTGTAATGCAGTCTCATTGTAGCTTTAATTTGTACTTTCCCGACTACTCATGATGTTAACCATGTTTTATTAACTATTTATATATCTTCTTTTGTGATGTTTCTGTTCAAACAGCATGCTCATTTTTAATTGGGTTTTTATCTTATTGAGATACAAGAATTATTTATATAGTCTAGATATAAGTCTTTTGTAGATATTTGTATTATAAATATTTTTCCTTATCTGTCAGGAAGCATTTAACAGGAGGCTTCCTGTGTGCTGTTTTGGATCTGTCAGGAATTCTCTGTTCCTTATTAATTCCTGAATACCCAGGAATTAAGAGGAGAGGCAAGCCTCTCCCGGGGGCTGAGGAATCCGGGCATTTCCTTCATTAGTGTTTCTATATGGTGATAAGTACCCTCTTCCTTCTTGTGAACCATACGGTAAAAGTGATTGTTTACAACTCTCTCTCTCCTTAATATGGATTGCCTATGTTTTGTAAGTCTGGAATTTTAATCTTTATCTTTGCTGAGAACAACTACATTGTAAGACAGTATATATGCCCACACCATGTTGATTAAAACACCTTTGCTCCATCAGAGCTCTGGTCCCCGTGTCTTTCTTTCTCTCTCTCTCTCCCTCTCTTTTTCAGGCTGATCCCCTGGAGCACAGAGGCTCTCTGAGTTCACTTTCCTGCCCGGGCTTCTAAGACCCTCTCGAGAAGGCGCTCTGCACCTTCACCCCATCGAGAGGGCGCCTGAGGCCTTCGTGAACAGAGCAAGCCCCGTGTAGGGGCTTTATTGGCTTTCTGTGTAAACCAAGGAATATCAGCCTCTTTCTCTCCTTTACTTTCTTATCGTCGACTCTGGACCACCAGGTTCCGGTCCATTAAAGGACCTCAACACTTATCCTGTGGCTTTCCCATTAACTTCTCAATGGTGCAGTTTTGAAGAGCAGAAACTATTACTTTTGGTGAACTGAAATTTATTATTTCTAAATATTAGTAGCTGTTGCTGAAACTCAGCAAACTGGCACTCAACCCGTGCCAAATAGAAACACGGGAGTGGGGTTTTAGGTTAAATAGAAAAGAATAGCTCTTACTGTTTTGCCAGGCAAAGGGCAGCACAGTAGGCTAATGCCCTCAAGATTATGTGTCCCACCCTGGAGGGGGCAGTGAGGACTCTTATAGTGTTCAAGTAGCAGAGCACGATCAACTTGTGGACAATTCTTGGATTGGTTGGCATCAGGGTGAAGTTTCGAACATCATCAACCTGCTAGTTTCAACCAATCTAGGTCAATCTGGCCTGGTGGCCAGCAATTTTCATTTGGTGCAGGTCTGCTTCCTGTAAAACAACTTAGGAATGTGTGCCAGCCCTTTATCTATATAATTTGATGATTCTGTTATGTGGTGGATTTACAGTCTAAATTGTTACCAGTTTCCCAGCCCAACAGCTATTCTTTGTTCCTGCATCTTTACATGTACCAATCATTAAATCTTGATTTGATTAAATCAGTATTTTGCTTCAAGGGCATGGGGGCTTGTACACAATTTTAGAGTGAACAATTAGAAATTGGAATTTTAAAGTATTGCCTTACATTATATTTCATCAAAAGTCATGAGATGCCTGCGAATGATTTTAACAAATGTATGCATTATTTGCTCATTGCTGTTGTTACTGTACAGTCGCTAAGTCATGTCTGACTCTTTTCAACACCATGAACTGCAGCATGCCAGGATTCTCTGTCCATCACTATCTCCCAGAGTTCGTTCAAACTCACGTCCATTGAGTCAGTGATGCTATATAACCATCTCATCCTCCATCCCCTCCCTTCTCCTCTTGCCCTCAATCTTTCCCAGCATCAGGGTCTTTTCCAAAAGGTCAGCTCTTTATAACAGGTGGTCAAAGTACTGGATCTTCAGTTTCAGCATCACTCCTTCCAATGAATATTCAGGACTGATTTCCTTTAGAATGGACTTGTTGGATCTCCTTGCAGTCCAAGGGACTCTCAAGAGTCTTCTCCAACACCACAGTTCAAAAGCATCAATTCTTCCGTGCTCAGCCTTCTTTATGGTCCAACTCTCACATGACTACTGGAAGAACAATAGCTTTGACTAGACGGACCTTTGTTGGCAAAGTGATATCTCTGCTTTTTAATACACTGTTTAGGTTTGTCATAGCTTTTCTTCCAAGGAGCAAGCATCTTTTCATTTCATGGCTGCTGTCATGGTTTACAGTGATTTTGGAGCCCAAGAAAAGAAAATCCGTCACTGTTTCCACTTTTTCCCTATTTGCCATGAAGTGATGAGACAGGATGCTATGATCTTAGTTTTTTTTTTTTTTTTTTGATCTTAGTTTTTTGAATGTTGTGTTTTAAGCCAGTGTTTTCACTCTCTTTCACCCTCATCAAGGGGCTCTTCAGTTCCTCTTCGCTTTCTGCCTTTAGAGTCGTATCATCTGCATATCTGAGGTTGTTGATATTTCTCCCTGCAATCTTGATTTCAGCTTATGAGTCATCCAGTCTAGCATTTCACATGATGTACTCTGCATGTAAGTTAAATAAACAGGGTGACAATATACAGTCTTGATGTACTCCTTTCCCAATTTGGAACCAGTCTGTTGTTCCATGTCTGGTTCTTAACTGTTGCTTCTTGACCTGCATACAGGTTTCTCAGGAGACAGGTAAGGTGGTCTGGTATTCCCATTTCCCATAGTTTGTTGTGATCCACACACTCAAAGGCTTTAGTGTAGTCAATGAAGCAGATTTTTTTTTTAAATTCCTTTGCTTTTTCTATGATCAAACTGATGTTGGCAATTTGATCTCTGGTTCCTCTGCCTTTTCTAAATCCAGCTTGTACATCTGGCATTTCTCCGTTCACATACTGTTGAAACCTGGCTTGGAAAACTTTGAGCATTACTTTGCTAGCGTGTGAGATAAGTGCAATTGTGTGGTAGTTTGAACATTCTTTGGCATTGCCCTTCTTTGGGATTGTAATGAAAACTGACCTTTTCCAGTCCTGTGGCCACTGCTGAGTTTTCCAAATTTGCTGGCATATTGAGTGCCGCACTTTAACAGCACCATCTTTTAGGATTTGAAATAGCTCAGCTGGAATTCCATCACCTCCTTTAGCTTTGTTTGTAGTGATGCTTCCTAAGGCCCACTTGACATCACACTCCAGGATGTCTGGCTCTAGGTGAGTGATCACACCATTGTGGTTATCTGGGTCATTAAGAACTTTTTTGTTCAGTTCTTCTGTGTATTTTTGCCATATCTTCATAATCTCTTCTGTTTCTGTTAGGTCCTTGCTGTTTCTGTCCTTTATTGTGCTCATCTTTGCATGAAATGTTCCCTTGGTATCTCCAATTTTCTTAAAGAGATTTCCAGTCTTTCCCATTTTATTGTTTTCCTCTATTTCTTTGCATTGTTCACTTAGGAAGGCTTTCTTATCTCTCCTTGATATTCTCTGGAACTCTGTATTCAATTGGGTATATCTTTCCCTTTCTCCTTTGCCTTTCGCTTCTCTTCTCAGCTATTTCTAAGGCCTCCTCAGACAACTAGTTCCCTGACCAGGGATTAAACCCAGGTCCCCTGCATTGGGAATGCAGAGTCTTAACCACTGAACCACCAGCAAAATCCCTCATTTGCTCATTATACAAAACAAAGCTAAGAGAAACTTACAAAGGCCTGAGAGAGAGAGTGTGAGTGAACAAATTCATTCCACGGAAGATGGAGAAGATGTCATATCTACACAAGTCGGTTGTTTCACTGAAATCCCAATCAGCAGCCTTATTTCAAGCTGACAAGCTGATTTCAAAACTCATACAGAAATGCAAAGAACCTAAAAAATAGGAAATAATTTTCAAAAAATAGAACAAAAGTTGAAGAATTACACTAACTGATTTCAAAGACTTGCTCTAAAACCAAAGAAATCAAGAATAATATTGGCATATTAGATTAGTGGAACAGAATAGAGAGTCTAGAAATAACCCCACATGTTAATTCATATGGGAAGAAAATTACTCTCTAGTCTAACCTCACACCATATATAAAACCTAATTCAAAATAACATATCTAAATATGAATGCAGAAAAAAAAATCTAGAAGAAAACATAAGAGAAAAACCTTCGTAACTGGGGGAGAGGCACCAGATTTTTACACAGGACATAAAAAGCAAAATGGACTCATCACTCTCACTTTCATAGAGGCTTGTGATGAAATTTTATTTTTTAACAGCAACAAAAGTTAAAGTGAGTGCAAGTTGCTCAGTCGTGTCTGACTCTTTGCAACCCTATACAGTCCATGGAATTCTCCAGGCCATAATAGTGGAGTGGATAGCCTTTCCCTTCTCCAGGGGATCTTCCCAACCCAGGGATCAAGCCCAGGTCTCTGGCATTGCAGGCGGCTTCTTTACCAGCTGAGCCACAAAGAAGTTGTTATTTCTTTCACATCTGTGTCCTTATAGAAGCAAATCTCAACCCCACCACAGCTCACTGCTGCTGCTGCTGCTGCTAAGTCGCGCCAGTCGTGTCCGACTCTGTGCGACCCCATAGACGACAGCCCACCAGGCTCTACCGTCCCTGGGATTCTCCAGGCAAGAACGCCATTTCCTTCTCCAATGCGTGAAAGTGAAGTTGCTCAGTCATGTCCGACTCTTCACGACCCCATGGACTGCAGCCTACCAGGCTCCTCCGCCCATGGGATTTTCCAGGCAAGAGTACTGGCGTGGGGTGCCATTGCCTTCTCCAATACAGCTCACTAGAGATTTCCAAATGAACTCTATTATTGCTTCTACAGTGGGATAATATTGTTTAATAGTAGATTGTAGCCCTTAGGGTGTCCCATTTGAAGTTCCTTACCTAGATACTCACTCCGGTCTCTGTAAAAACAAGAGGAAAACTCAATGTCCTCAACGACGGCATGTTGGCTGAGGACTGTCTGGTCCCATCTGCACCCCATCTATATGACCATGAACTTAGTCAAATATCAGCCTCACTCCCAGTCCTGCATCCCACTCCCACCTCTCTTATGATACTATAAGTTCCTTGCAACCCACTAAATACTCAAGCTTTAGTATTTTTTGCATGCTCTCTTCCTTGCCTTCAAATTTCTTCCTTCCCCACTTTCTCATCAGACTTATCTATCATTCTGCTTCAACTGCTGCCACCCACCC
This sequence comes from Bos taurus, assembly GCF_002263795.3. Taxonomy (NCBI): domain Eukaryota; kingdom Metazoa; phylum Chordata; class Mammalia; order Artiodactyla; family Bovidae; genus Bos; species Bos taurus. The sequence continues at coordinate 11,141,077 of NC_037353.1, forward strand.
CCACTCTTCAAAATAGTTATCTCCCTTCCCCAGACTCTTGGAGCTCTCCGCACATACCCTTCCTGGCCCTTATCAAATGCAGTGTTGTTATCTATTTAATGTCTCTCTCTACCACTGGACTGTTTTAACTCCACAGAACAGAAGCTACCTTAAGTTGTCCTTGCTTTTTTTCCCCAAATTTTCTCCACCATCTTCTAACTCCAACACACACACGCACACAGTCTGATGCACAGTAAGAGCTCATCAGTGTCTAATAAATGAATAAGTTTTTCCTTCACCAGAGAGAACCCCAGCAAGTCATAAGAAATAAATTAAAAGCATAAATAACAGTCACTAGTTCTAAAATGGTAATTCAATTGAAAGAAATAGGAAAAGCAGTTCATCTGCATCAGAAAGTTCTAATCTTCAGACATCAAGCAGGAGAATCAATCACCGGCGCTAGAAAATGAAGAATACTCATCACAACCAGGTTCTCTCTAAAGGACACACACCCAGGGCCAAACAGTCCAGTCACAGAGGAACCAGCCAGTACTTAGAGTTCAAGTCTCTGATGCCAGTGCCAGAGAGTAAGGCACACAGTACAAGAGAAACAACAGTTGCCGTTTGGGGCACCTAATTCACCAAGCTCTGAATTTACCATTATACGTATGTTATCTCACTTTAGCTTTATCCCAGCCCTGTGAAGGAGATATTATAATTTCCATTTCACAGATAAAAAAATGCTCTAACTATCCAAGATTCAGCCTTGGCCTGAGTCCAAAGCTTGTGGTCTTCATCTCTGGATCCTGCTGCTCTCCACTTGGCCTCCAAGCTAGCTGCTGCTGGAAGCTAGCACGGTTATGTTCAATCTTGTGTCTCCAGCACCTAGAGCAGTGCCTGGCATATATTTGCTAAATGTTGCGGTGAAATATGTATGAAATATGTATGGCAGAAAGTGAAGAACTAAACAGCCTCTTAATGAAAGTGAAAGAGGAGAGTGAAAAAGCTGGCTTAAAACTCAAAAACATTAAAAAAACTAAGATCATGGCATCTGGTCCCACCACTTCATGGCAAACAGATGGGGAAACAATGGAAACAGTGACAGACTTTATTTTCTTGGGCTCCAAAATCATTGCAGACGATGAGTGAAGCCTTGAAATTAAAAGATGCTTGCTCCTTGGAAGAAAAGTTATGACCAACCTAGACAGCATATTCAAAAGCAGAGACATTACTTTGCCAACAAAGGTTCGTCTAGTCAAGGCTATGGTTTTTCCTGTGGTCATGTATGGATGTGAGAGTTGGACTATAAGGAAAGCTGAATGCCAAAGAACTGATGCTTTTAAACTGTGGTGTTGCAGAAGACCCTTGGGAGTCCCTTGGACTACAAGATCAAACCAGTCCAACCTAAAGGAAATCAGTTCTGAATATTCATTGGAAGGACTGATGCTGAAGCTGAAACTCTAATACTTTGGCCACCTCATGCAAAGAACTGACTAACTGGAAAAGACCCTGATGCTGGGAAAGATTGAGGGCAGGAGGAGAAGGGGATGACAGAGGATGAGATGGTTGGATGCCATCACCAACTCAATGGACAGGAGTTGAGCAAGCTCCAGGAGTTGGTGATGGACAGGGAGGCCTGATGTGCTGCAGTCCATGGGGATGCAAAGACTCAGACACAACTGAGCAACTGAACTGAGCTGAACAGCGAAATATGGGTTTCCCAGGTGGTGCAAGTGGTAAAGAACCTGCCCGCCAATGCAGGAGACATAAGAGATGCAGGTTCGATCCCTGGGCTGGGAATATCCCTGAAGGAGGGCATGCTAACCCACTCCAGTATTCTTTTCTGGAGAATCCATGGACAGAGGAGCCAGGTGGGCTACAATCCATAGGTTAACAGAGTCAGATACGACTGAAGCAACTTAGCACACATGCACAGTGAAATATCTTCTTGGTAAAAAGAGACCTCTCTCCTAGTCCCTGGACATTTTTATTACACCCTCTAACCAAGGACTGAATGTCTGGTTCCATCCCACTCCAAGCCTCAAGGCCCCACTGAACACGCAAGCCTGGGGGATGTGCATTAAATGGCCATCTTCCAGGTGTGATGTGAGGGAATTCCAGCACTTTCCTGCACAGCCTTTATCGCAATGGAGCAAAGCATCACAGATGATCCTTGCAGACTTTTATCCAGGGCAAACTCAAACCCCAAAAAGGGCTGAAAGTGGGAGGGGAATTAATGAAAACCCTTCTCTACTCTGCTCAGGTTTGTGTAGTCGCTGCCTCAAGGACTCAACTTGTTTTTTTTCCCACATGGACTCTCTGGGTCTTAGGGATATCTCCTAATGCATGTGGATTTATTTATTTATGTTGCCCAGTGAATTACACATATGCTGTGAAAAAAATATATTATTCTTAAGTGCAGAAAAACTAAAGACTAAAGTAAAGTGTTTTACTTTTTTGCTTTTCCTTTCTGCTTAGTCTTCACACAGATCCTGGTAACAGGGGAGTAAATAATTACTGTGTTCAACCAGAAATTTTTGAATGTCTGTCAGGACCTTTGGGCACTAAACTGAAACACTGACCTTAGATAATAAAGCTGCCGATCTTTCCACATTGTCTTTTAAGACTTTGAGGATAGGAATACCTTACATAAGATGTAGAATAAATGGCAGAGTGATTGATATGGTATTTGGACTACAGAAAAAGAGAAAAAGGTACAATTCGTGATTCATAAGAGGCAGAAGGTAGAAAGCAAGCTTCTTTCTCACCGTGTCAGTCCCTAAGCCAGAATCTAGGTAACATCCGAAAAATGCTTACTCCAGAGTCCAGCAGTTTGCTGACAGTGCAATGCATAACCAGGAGCTTGCCCCCAGTAACCATTTTCTACAAAAATACAGCTCTTTTCTCTCCTATTTGGAAATACAAGTAAAAGCAGTGATAGGCCTGAGCTGTAGCTAGCCCTCTTTGATAAAAAATATAACATGTTGTTAATATTCCAGCACTTAGCACAATGTCTGACAGAAAACTGGTGTTCAATATCTGTGCGGTTCAAGGAAGAAATTTTTGTGTCTAACTCAGTGACCCTGCAGAACTCTTTCTAATTTTATACTCTTAAGAGCACACAGAATTATTAAATCAGATTATGGTCTATCAGAGGCTTCTTGCTACGGAGAAAAAACGTGGAGCTTGAGATGCATTTCACAGAGTCGTTTTGATAGTTGACAGAGAAGCTTTTATTGCAGAACGGCGCTGCCTGCTTCTACCACATTTTCCTCACTCTGTAATCATTGCTCCCGCCATGGTGCTGACATGGGAGGGGAGCCGAGTGAAATATTTCAGTTGGCTGGAAGTTAACCCCTCAAGTCACAGAATGTTACAGAGAACCAGTGTTGAAGAGAATGCAGGCAGGGACTTCTCTGGCAGTCCAGTGGTTAGGACTTGGCGCTTCCATTGCATGGGGCACGGGTTCAGTCCCTGGCTGGGGAACTAAGATCCCACCAGCTGTGTGGAGCAGCCAAAAATAAAATGATTAAACATACAAAAGAGATAGCAAGTGGGAATTTACTGTGTGACACTGGGAGTTCAACACAGTACTCTGTGACAACCTAGAGGGGTGGGATGGGGTGGGAGAGGGGTTCAGAAGGGAAGGGATACATGTATGCCTGTGGCTGATTCATGTTGATGTATGGCAGAGGCCAACACAATATTGTAAAGCACTTATCCTCCAATTAAAAAAAATAGAAAAAAAAAAAGAGAGAGTGCAGGCAGAACTCAGGTCTGCACTCAGAGTGTGAGCTCCCTGAGAGCAGGGAGCCTCAATGCTTCAGTGGCTAGCATGGTTCCTGAGAGAGAACAGGACTCAATAAACAGTAACAAGACACCCCCCCAGTTCTAGAGTTCTGGGTGGGAGCTTGAGGAAGAGGGGCAAGAAATCATCCATTCTTATTTTGTTCTTTTTTTAAAAAAATTGTTTTGTTCTTTTTAGCCAGATTAATCTGTCCAACTAGATTAACCAGCCTTCCCAGTATCTGGGTTACGGAGCCCTAAGTACAGAGATGTCACTGAGAACACGGCGGGGCGAGGCCAAACCTGGAAACAGAACTTCACTGCCAGGCTGGCCGTCTCCTCTTGCTTTTGCAGAGTGACTGAAAACGAACGTGGGCTGCCGAGAGGCTCACCTACCAGGTCTGGCACTCGGCCCACTGTCTGGCCCACGCTGCACAGGCCATCAAATTCCACAGGCCCTCAGAGATGTTTATTTTTGCACTCTGTAGACTCTGCTCGCTGCTGGAGCCAGGGCAGGTCACACAAAGGACACGGTGTTGCCAAGCTGAGAATGTGGGGTGCTCCTCAGTGCAAGACCCAGAATCTGAATTTCTTCCTGGAAATGAACAAGTTACCAAAGTTTTTAGGAAAGTTCCTTCAAGATGTAGGTGATTGTCTCTGTCTCTGCCTTGATTGAAATAGTTAGGACTGAACCCATTCCTCTTACTTCCTTCTGGCTTTGGACTCACGGAAAAGTCTGATTAAAAAAAAAAAGGTTGGAAGTAATTCCCAACATTTTTGTATGTGAGGTCCCTGTATACATCGCAAGGTATTTCCTTAGCCAAGTAAGGTAATAGTTTTATTTTTAGAATAAGTTATCTGTTGATTCATAAAATATGTAAAGGCAACAGTTAAAATGAATTTGAAGGCATTTTCAGATACATTTTATTTGAAGACTCACTAAGACACTTACAAACGTGAAAAATCGTGGTAACTGTGTAAGACATTCTTCTGTCCATTGACAGGATGCTGTCATGTACGTGTGGATTTGTACACCTTGTACTAATTCTGTTGTCTTCTCGTGAGTCTGAGGACACCCCCCCCCCACCAAGATTAGAAGCCTCTGTTTATTAAGGGTAAGCCTAGTGCCTTGAAGAACATCAATTCCTTCTGGTTTACTTGATATATTATTTATTAAAGGTCCCAGTAGGAACTGAAAAATGGGAGATTCAACAAAAGTACTATTTAGAAAGGTGTTGGCAAGTGTTCATAAGATCTATCGAAGGTCAGCAGAGTCCTCAGGGACTGGTCCCATTACCACCTCTAGGCCAGAGAGGCTAAGGAAGAGAGAAGTTACTGGACTCTTCTGTAGAGTCACTGGGTAAAGGAAAATAGCCAGTTCGTGAGGATCTGACAGTGAAAAAAAATCAAGGAAATAAATACACCAACCTCACACTCCACCTGACTTCCAAGTCCCATCAGTGGCTGAACCCAACAGGAATCCAATTGATGTAGCCCCTACATGTCATGTGGAAAATTCTGAAAGAGATGGGAATACCAGACCACCTGACCTGCCTCTTGAGAAACCTATATGCAGGTCAGGAAGCAACAGTTAGAACAGGACATGGAACAACAGACTGGTTCCAAATAGGAAAAGGAGTACGCCAAGGCTGTATATTGTCACCCTGCTTATTCAACTTATATGCAGAGTACATCATGAGAGACGCTGGGCTGGAAGAAGCACAAGCTGGAATCAAGATTGCCAGGAGAAATATCAATAACCTCAGATATGCAGATGACACCACCCTTATGGCAGAAAGTCAAGAGGAACTCAAAAGCCTCTTGATGAAAGTGAAAGAGGAGAGTGAAAAAGTTGGCTTAAAGCTCAACATTCAGAAAACGAAGATCGTGGCATCCAGTCCCATCACTTCATGGGAAATGGGGAAACTGTGGAAACAGTGTCAGACTTTATTTTTTTGGGCTCCAAAATCACTGCAGATGGTGACTGCAGCCATGAAATTAAAAGACGCTTACTCCTTGGAAGGAAAGTTATGACCAACCTAGATAGCATATTCAAAAGCAGAGACATTACTTTGCCAACAAAGGTTCGTCTAGTCAAGGCTATGGCTTTTCCAGTGGTCATGTATGGATGTGAGTTGGACTGTGAAAAAAGCTGAGCGCCGAAGAATTGATGCTTTTGAACTGTGGTGTTGGAGAAGACTCTTGAGAGTCCTTTGGACTACAAGGAGATCCAACCAGTCCATTCTGAAGGAGATCAGCCCTGGGATTTCTTTGGAGGGAATGATGCTGAAGCTGAAACTCCAGTACTTTGGCCACCTCATGCGAAGAGTTGACTCATTGGAAAAGACTCTGATGCTGGGAGAGATTGTGGGCAGGAGGAGAAGGGGACGACAGAGGATGAGATGGCTGGATGGCATCACTGACTTGATGGACGTGAGTCTGAGTGAACTCTGGGAGTTGGTGATGGACAGGGAGGCCTGGCGTGCTGCGATTCATGGGGTTGCAAAGAGTCGGACACAACTGAGAGACTGAACTGAACTGTCAGCCTGCCAGGGCAGAGAACTGAGTGGAAATGGATGGTCAGTGAACTTGGAGGCGCATGTCGAAACTGTCCTGCACACCAGGGTAACCTAAAAGCTTGCCCTGTAGTGCACAGGGCTATGGTTAAAAACGAGGTCAAGTTCTGAGCCAATCAACACCTTAAAATTATATTAAGCTACTCAAGGTTACTGACTCAAACCTTCTGGTGTATTTCAAATATATAACTCAATTGCACAACCAAACTCCTCTGCAGCTCATATTGAAATGCTCCCTCCATTTCAGCCCGCGATCACTTTATAAGGACAACTCTGCATCTCTGAAGCTAATCTTTCTACCAAGTTACAGATTCAAATTTCCAACAGGCTACAGGGTACCTCAGACTCTATAAGATATGCCTATAAAGCATTGGCTAGTCTCTCCTGGAAACACATTTTATTTTCATGCTGTTACCATTTCCCAACTAGGTGCATTAGAACACTCTGAGGCTTTTGACTTCTCCCCATCTCTCAGAAGAAGTGAGTGAATCTCATACCACTTCTGCTGGTAGCCGGCTCAGATCTGCCCTCCCTCTTAATTTCCCAAGACCTTATACCTGAACAAAGTAAGAGCCTGTCTTGGCTGGCCTGACTAATCCTGACTCCACCACTTAGAATTAAGACTTCCCTGCACTTATTAATTATGACTCTTATTTTATGCTTCAAGGCCTCAGTTCCCTCATCTGCAGGGTGGAGCCATGCATAGCGTCCTACCACTGGGGACAGAGACCTCCTCTCCATTGATTCAAAGGGGCAGAAACTCCAGCACAACTAGCCTCTCCGGCCTTTCTTTACCTTCTCACCTACTTTTCTCCCCAGGAGAAGGAGTTGGTTATCTGATTCATGGGTGTGGGAAAAACAGAGGTACATGCTCAGCTTTTTGTTTTCTTCTTCAACATGGGATCTGCCTGCAAGCAGAGAGTGCTCATTCTTTTCAGCTCTTTCACTCTATACATAAATCCGGGGCAGACGCCCATCAGACGAGGCTTGTGGCTGCTTGAGGGCTGCCAGGGTCGGTGACAGGGTAGCTCCACCTTTAATGTGGCTGGAGTGTTGCAGTCCTTCTTGGCTAGTAGTTCTGAGCCTCTCTCCCCAAGTATCAGCACACAAGGCAGCATTTTAGGAAAGAATAGTTAACATTTATTTGAATACATACTACGGGCAGATCCTATGCTTTGTAATATAATATGGATTACCTCATTTCATTTTCTCAACAACTCTGTGAGGTAGGAATTGGGATCGAAAAGATCAGTAAACCACTGGTCTCCTCACAAGTTCAAAACCAATTTAGAGTTAGAAACAAGAACCAGTCAATACTCTGGCCACCTGATGCGAAGAGTCGACTTAGTGGAAAAGACCCCGATGCAGGGAAAGATTAAGGGCAGGAAAAGAAGCAGGTGACAGAGGATGAGATGGTTGGATGGCATCACCGACTCAATGGACATGAGTTTGAGCAAATTCCGGGAGATAGTGAAGAACAGGGGAGCCTGGCATGCTGCAGTCCAAGGGGTTGCAATCAGACAGGACTGTGTGACTGAACAACAACCTTCTTACTATGACGATTGTTGATGTAACAGACCACCTCCATGAGTCTTAGGAAAGGGATAGGAATTTTAAATTTCAATATTCTTTGATTATCATAATATTTCATATCAAGACAGTGCGGAAAATAACAGTGACATCAAGTAGAACTTTATAAACTGCAAAAGAAAATCTATCACCATTTCCTGTCCAAAGACTTCACCGGGAGGCATTCACATGGATCCTGAGGCTGGGTGTGAAAGCTGTTTTGAACACACATTTCTCTGTGGAGGCTTACAAGAGGCCCTTAGGCCATGGTGCAACTGTAAATAGTAACACAACACAGCTCAGGGAAAAAAAAGTCTTAAAAATAAAAAAGAAACTCACATTCCTCTGACAGGATACTCCTCTCCAAAGAGTTCCAGAGGTTTCCCCATCCCTCAGCTATACCACTGCCCTTTGAAGCCTTTTAGACTGCTATAAATATGAATGCTGAAGCACAGACCAGGGCACTTGGCCTGGGGTCAGACACGTCTGGCTTTGAATCCCAGTGCTGACAGTTAATAGCTGTATGAACTTGACATTTGATTTAACTTCCTGAGTCTGTCTCCTGCTCTGTACTTTGGAGTTAATAGCTCCTCTTTATTAGGGCTTTAATGAGGATTAAAGGGCAAAATATGTGTTAAAGTGCCTGACAACTATTAAAATATTCACATAATAACATATATTAATCTCCTTCCCTATTATACCAGCTGGTACATTTTTCATCTATATTTGTACCTTTCAATAATTTTCCTAATTAAAAAGTGAAGCAAAAAGAAAAAAAAAAGCAAAGCAATTATACAACTATACAGTAGACACTCAAAAAATGCTTACCTAAGTTAGACATATACCAGTTACGATTTCAAATAACGACATAGTTGCTAAGTCGCTTCAGTCGTGTCCGACTCTGTGCGACCCCATAGACGGCAGCCCACCAGGCTCCCCCGTCCCTGGGATTCTCCAGGCAAGAACACTGGAGTGGGTTGCCATTTCCTTCTCCAATGCATGAAAGTGAAAAGTCAAAGTGAAGTCGCTCAGTTGTGTCCGACTCTTCGCAACCCCATGGACTGCAGCCTACCAGGCTCCTCCGTTCATGGGATTTTCCAGGCAAGAGTACTGGAGTGGGGTGCCATCGCCTTCTCCACGACATAGTTAGCAAAGTATTAATAAATAAATATCTTTATCATGGGCTTCCCTAGTGGCTCAGCAGTGAAGAACCCACCTGCAATGCAGGAGACACAGTTTCAATCCCTGCATCAGGAAGATTCCCTGGAAAAAGAAACGGCAACCCATTCTAGTATTCTTATCTTGGAAATCCCATGGATGGAGGAGCACCGTCTTGCAAAACAGGCAGACAAGACAGCATCTAAGTAACAACGACAATCTTTATCATAGCTGAAAGCACCCGTATTTCTTGTCATTTAGCCAAAGGAAAAAAGTCAGGGAGAGACCCAGAGATTTTATCTATGTCAATTTTCCCTTACATTATTGGGACAAGACAAAGAAGTTAAATAATTGAATGAGGGAGAGTGGCAAAGAGAAAATGATGGGGAAAACAGTAAATTCAAGAAATACTATGTTCTTTGAACATTTAAACTAATTTTCACTTCTCTGCAATATTTAGTTGGTTCTTTCTTTTGAATTGCACACTGAAATGCTTTGCAGGCAAATATCTATATATCAAATAATAAATACGTCCATGTTCTCTTCCCTTTTTAATGACTTTTCCTAAGTAGTACACAGACGGCAAGTCCCATCCATGGATAATTATAAAGCCTTTACAAAGGACGGTTATGAGGACTGTAGCAGCACCCAAAAAGGCCCGTGTTGGGCTAACTCTTAATCAGAAGATGAAATGTACAAGCTATGAGTACAACCACAAAAATGCATATGCGCAAGGGCACCAAGAGAAAGGAATGCAGAGAAAAAGAAAATAGCTGTGTGAGGAAAGGAAGATTATGAATGATTTCTTCCTATATTTTCTGAACTTCTTGGAATATTCTTATACCCTTCTTATAAAAAGTAATAAAACCACTTTTACACATTGTAACTAAGTATATTCTTACTGCTTTTTTTGTTTTGCATTCAACATCGATTCATATATTCTTTTTCACATTTGGACAGATTTTACATTTGACATTTCATATCTGTATCATGGTTGTGTTTGCCCTCTTCATTTAAACTTGTCAAGATCTTATTCTCTGGAATACTTAAAGGGGCTTTTTACTTGGGGCCAAGTACATACACGTGCACTAAAAGTTACCCTCACTTCTTTTCTTCCCAACAGACCGAAAATAAGACATCTATCTGTGGAAAGAGAAAATTTATGATCATATGTTAAGGCTGTCTAAAGGAAATAATTCAGTTGACCAAGTTCAATTTTAGGGTTTTTTTTTCCCCCAAAAAGTGAATGTGTGTTGTGTGTGTGTGTAAAATAAATTTATTCCAGCATGCTCCTTCACTATAATTTTCAAAACTGCTTTCCTCTTACAGAGTGATGCAATATTTGATGAGTAAATAACAAGGAATGAAAAAGTCCACTTTAGGGCAACTGTAACCAGACAAAATGAGAATACAATGTTCTTTTTGTGGCATTTTAGGCTCACTCAGGGATATCACTCCCTTTTCTTTGACAGACTTCTTGAGAGAATGCTGAAAATGACAGAACTGTCTTTGCTGGGGGTTAGGAGAAGAAGAGTTCTTAATATTTTCAGGATAAAAATAAATAAATGCTTGATTTATACCGAAAGAGTTTTAGGATCATAGGATGAGAATAGAAGATAAATATTTTAATGTCTAAAAAAAAATTAATCACCTATAAAGATTGAAAATTGCAGTTTTGTCTGTAATTAACCATTCATATCTTAAATCCTTACTCTTCGCTTAGAAGAGAATGATGAATGGCTGAGGTCTATATTCCAAAGTCCAGTGTCATTTTTACTGGTAACAAGGCAGATTTTATGGGTGTCAAGCCTACCAATGATAAGCTGTAAGCACAGTGTGAGGGAAAAGATATAACAGACAAATCTGTAGTCAAGCACAGAATCATTGTAAAGAGTCTAATGGCAATAGAATCAACCAAGTAAAAAGAGAAAGAAAAGAGAAAAAGAAAATTCAACAGCTTGGAGTCATTTTGTGTAGAGAAAAATACATCAGCGTGTCTTCATTCAGAGCTTCCCAACTGCTGAACGTGTGGGACATGGATCTGTATTAGTCAACTTAGGCTTGTATAACAAAATATAACGTAAGACCACTGACTGGCTTAAACAACAGACATTTATTTCTCACTGTTCTGATGGCTGGAAGCCGGTAACCACGGTTCCGATTAATCTGGCTTCTGGTGAGCACTTTCTTCCTGGCTCGTTGATGGCTGCCTTCTTGCTGTGTTCTCACATGGCCTTCCTTGGCAGGTGGGTGTAGGGGGTGTTTGGCCAGAAATAGAGGAATGTGGGAGGAGCTCTCTGGTGTCTCTTCCTATGAGGACACTAATCCTATTAGAAAGGGCCCCACCTTTATGACTTCACTTAGCCTTAATTATTTACTTAGAAGTCCCATCTCCATGGTGGTTAGAGCTTCCATATGTGAATGTGAGGGGGTACATTCAGTCCATAATAGGATCCCTCAGCTGGGCAGAACCTTGGACTGGGAAGGGCCCAGGCCAGAAACAGTCTCATGGTTTTCCCAAGTGTGGCTAAGAAGATCATGATTTTTGAGGTCTGGATCCATGAGAGAGGTTGGGAAGCACTGGTTTATGGACCCTGAATGCACCACTGCACTGTTAACCATTATGAGAATAAACTCAGTGATCCCTAGGAGTGAAGAAAAATCACAATAATAATGCTTAAATAACATGCAGTATATGCCACACCTGATCTTAGTGTTTCTTTACGCGTTAACTCATTTAATACTCACAACAGCCCTCTGATATATAAAGTATTATAACACCAAGCTTAAGAGAGAGTCCTTGATCTGAATCCAAATCTTGTCTTCTGCACTTTTAGCTCTGTAACTGTGGTTAAATTACTAAGTCTCTCTGAATCTGTTTCCTCTTCTATAAAATGGGACGGATATATAAGCATAGAATTCCAAAAAGCTGTGAAAACTGAAAAATTTCCATACATTAACAGTGTACTCATTTCATTGCTAGATCTAAACACTCATGGTTTTTATTTACCTTTCTGGATGGGACAGTCTTAAAGGTTTCAACTCATAGTTGTGACAATTTAGTTAATTCAATTAACACACTTAGCATAGTGCCTGGCACATGTGGGAAATGATATACTAGTATGAACTATTATTGTTGTTGTTCTTATTATTATTACTACTGCCGTTCTCTAGATGAGGAAACTGAGGCAGAGAGAAATCAGTCTGTCCAAGCATCAGCCAGCATGTGGCGCACTGGAAGTGAACCCAAACAGTATGGCTTCGAGGACTGTGGTCTTAAGCACTGCACCATCTCTACAAATTACATACATTTCTTTCATGTTTACATACGTTCAATCATGTTTAATGCTCCATGTTTAAGAACTATTACTCAGTTGAAAAAAAACAATGAAAGCCTGCCATTTGTAGTAACATAGATGCACCTAGAGGTTATCACACGAAGTCAGACAGAGAAAAACAAATATAATATCACTTATATGTGGAATCTAAAAAAAGATTAAAAAAAAACTGTTTTATAAAACAGACTCACAGACTTCAAAAACAAACTTATGGTTACCATAGGGGAATGGTATGCTGCTGCTGCTGCTGCTAAGTCACTTCAGTCGTGTCCGACTCTGTGCGACCCCATAGACGGCAGCCTACCAGGCTCCCCCGTCCCTGGGGTTCTCCAGGCAAGAACACTGCAGTGGGTTGCCATTTCCCTCTCCAATGCATGAAAGTGAAAAGTGAAAGTGAAGTTGCTCAGTCGTGTCTGACTTAGCGACCCCATGGACTGCAGCCCACCAGGCTCCTCCGTCCATGGGATTTTCCAGGCAAGAGTACTGGAGTGGGGTGCCATCGCCTTCTCCACGACATAGTTAGCAAAGTATTAATAAATAAATATCTTTATCATGGGCTTCCCTAGTGGCTCAGCAGTGAAGAACCCACCTGCAATGCAGGAGACACAGTTTCAATCCCTGCATCAGGAAGATTCCCTGGAAAAAGAAACGGCAACCCATTCTAGTATTCTTATCTTGGAAATCCCATGGATGGAGGAGCACCGTCTTGCAAAACAGGCAGACAAGACAGCATCTAAGTAACAACGACAATCTTTATCATAGCTGAAAGCACCCGTATTTCTTGTCATTTAGCCAAAGGAAAAAAGTCAGGGAGAGACCCAGAGATTTTATCTATGTCAATTTTCCCTTACATTATTGGGACAAGACAAAGAAGTTAAATAATTGAATGAGGGAGAGTGGCAAAGAGAAAATGATGGGGAAAACAGTAAATTCAAGAAATACTATGTTCTTTGAACATTTAAACTAATTTTCACTTCTCTGCAATATTTAGTTGGTTCTTTCTTTTGAATTGCACACTGAAATGCTTTGCAGGCAAATATCTATATATCAAATAATAAATACGTCCATGTTCTCTTCCCTTTTTAATGACTTTTCCTAAGTAGTACACAGACGGCAAGTCCCATCCATGGATAATTATAAAGCCTTTACAAAGGACGGTTATGAGGACTGTAGCAGCACCCAAAAAGGCCCGTGTTGGGCTAACTCTTAATCAGAAGATGAAATGTACAAGCTATGAGTACAACCACAAAAATGCATATGCGCAAGGGCACCAAGAGAAAGGAATGCAGAGAAAAAGAAAATAGCTGTGTGAGGAAAGGAAGATTATGAATGATTTCTTCCTATATTTTCTGAACTTCTTGGAATATTCTTATACCCTTCTTATAAAAAGTAATAAAACCACTTTTACACATTGTAACTAAGTATATTCTTACTGCTTTTTTTGTTTTGCATTCAACATCGATTCATATATTCTTTTTCACATTTGGACAGATTTTACATTTGACATTTCATATCTGTATCATGGTTGTGTTTGCCCTCTTCATTTAAACTTGTCAAGATCTTATTCTCTGGAATACTTAAAGGGGCTTTTTACTTGGGGCCAAGTACATACACGTGCACTAAAAGTTACCCTCACTTCTTTTCTTCCCAACAGACCGAAAATAAGACATCTATCTGTGGAAAGAGAAAATTTATGATCATATGTTAAGGCTGTCTAAAGGAAATAATTCAGTTGACCAAGTTCAATTTTAGGGTTTTTTTTTCCCCCAAAAAGTGAATGTGTGTTGTGTGTGTGTGTAAAATAAATTTATTCCAGCATGCTCCTTCACTATAATTTTCAAAACTGCTTTCCTCTTACAGAGTGATGCAATATTTGATGAGTAAATAACAAGGAATGAAAAAGTCCACTTTAGGGCAACTGTAACCAGACAAAATGAGAATACAATGTTCTTTTTGTGGCATTTTAGGCTCACTCAGGGATATCACTCCCTTTTCTTTGACAGACTTCTTGAGAGAATGCTGAAAATGACAGAACTGTCTTTGCTGGGGGTTAGGAGAAGAAGAGTTCTTAATATTTTCAGGATAAAAATAAATAAATGCTTGATTTATACCGAAAGAGTTTTAGGATCATAGGATGAGAATAGAAGATAAATATTTTAATGTCTAAAAAAAAATTAATCACCTATAAAGATTGAAAATTGCAGTTTTGTCTGTAATTAACCATTCATATCTTAAATCCTTACTCTTCGCTTAGAAGAGAATGATGAATGGCTGAGGTCTATATTCCAAAGTCCAGTGTCATTTTTACTGGTAACAAGGCAGATTTTATGGGTGTCAAGCCTACCAATGATAAGCTGTAAGCACAGTGTGAGGGAAAAGATATAACAGACAAATCTGTAGTCAAGCACAGAATCATTGTAAAGAGTCTAATGGCAATAGAATCAACCAAGTAAAAAGAGAAAGAAAAGAGAAAAAGAAAATTCAACAGCTTGGAGTCATTTTGTGTAGAGAAAAATACATCAGCGTGTCTTCATTCAGAGCTTCCCAACTGCTGAACGTGTGGGACATGGATCTGTATTAGTCAACTTAGGCTTGTATAACAAAATATAACGTAAGACCACTGACTGGCTTAAACAACAGACATTTATTTCTCACTGTTCTGATGGCTGGAAGCCGGTAACCACGGTTCCGATTAATCTGGCTTCTGGTGAGCACTTTCTTCCTGGCTCGTTGATGGCTGCCTTCTTGCTGTGTTCTCACATGGCCTTCCTTGGCAGGTGGGTGTAGGGGGTGTTTGGCCAGAAATAGAGGAATGTGGGAGGAGCTCTCTGGTGTCTCTTCCTATGAGGACACTAATCCTATTAGAAAGGGCCCCACCTTTATGACTTCACTTAGCCTTAATTATTTACTTAGAAGTCCCATCTCCATGGTGGTTAGAGCTTCCATATGTGAATGTGAGGGGGTACATTCAGTCCATAATAGGATCCCTCAGCTGGGCAGAACCTTGGACTGGGAAGGGCCCAGGCCAGAAACAGTCTCATGGTTTTCCCAAGTGTGGCTAAGAAGATCATGATTTTTGAGGTCTGGATCCATGAGAGAGGTTGGGAAGCACTGGTTTATGGACCCTGAATGCACCACTGCACTGTTAACCATTATGAGAATAAACTCAGTGATCCCTAGGAGTGAAGAAAAATCACAATAATAATGCTTAAATAACATGCAGTATATGCCACACCTGATCTTAGTGTTTCTTTACGCGTTAACTCATTTAATACTCACAACAGCCCTCTGATATATAAAGTATTATAACACCAAGCTTAAGAGAGAGTCCTTGATCTGAATCCAAATCTTGTCTTCTGCACTTTTAGCTCTGTAACTGTGGTTAAATTACTAAGTCTCTCTGAATCTGTTTCCTCTTCTATAAAATGGGACGGATATATAAGCATAGAATTCCAAAAAGCTGTGAAAACTGAAAAATTTCCATACATTAACAGTGTACTCATTTCATTGCTAGATCTAAACACTCATGGTTTTTATTTACCTTTCTGGATGGGACAGTCTTAAAGGTTTCAACTCATAGTTGTGACAATTTAGTTAATTCAATTAACACACTTAGCATAGTGCCTGGCACATGTGGGAAATGATATACTAGTATGAACTATTATTGTTGTTGTTCTTATTATTATTACTACTGCCGTTCTCTAGATGAGGAAACTGAGGCAGAGAGAAATCAGTCTGTCCAAGCATCAGCCAGCATGTGGCGCACTGGAAGTGAACCCAAACAGTATGGCTTCGAGGACTGTGGTCTTAAGCACTGCACCATCTCTACAAATTACATACATTTCTTTCATGTTTACATACGTTCAATCATGTTTAATGCTCCATGTTTAAGAACTATTACTCAGTTGAAAAAAAACAATGAAAGCCTGCCATTTGTAGTAACATAGATGCACCTAGAGGTTATCACACGAAGTCAGACAGAGAAAAACAAATATAATATCACTTATATGTGGAATCTAAAAAAAGATTAAAAAAAAACTGTTTTATAAAACAGACTCACAGACTTCAAAAACAAACTTATGGTTACCATAGGGGAATGGTATGCTGCTGCTGCTGCTGCTAAGTCACTTCAGTCGTGTCCGACTCTGTGCGACCCCATAGACGGCAGCCTACCAGGCTCCCCCGTCCCTGGGGTTCTCCAGGCAAGAACACTGCAGTGGGTTGCCATTTCCCTCTCCAATGCATGAAAGTGAAAAGTGAAAGTGAAGTTGCTCAGTCGTGTCTGACTTAGCGACCCCATGGACTGCAGCCCACCAGGCTCCTCCGTCCATGGGGTTTTCCAGGCAAGAGTACTGGAGTGGGGTGCCATTGCCTTCTCTGGGGAATGGTATAAGAAGGGATAAATCAGGAGTTTGGGGTTAACAGAAGCACACTACTGTATATGAAACAGATAATCAACAGGGACCTACCTCTATAGCACTGTGAACTCTAGTCAATATTCTGTAATAACCTAAATGAGAAAAGAATCGGAAAACCTGTAAAACTGAATCACTTTGCTATACATCTGAAACTAACACAACACTGTAAATCAACTAAACTCCAATATAAAATAAAAATTTTAAAAAGGCAATGTTTTAATAAAATATTTTAGAAGTTTTGTCCAGCTCAGCTTCAAGGGAATTCAGCTCCATCATTCAGAATGATCCAAGAGCAGGCCCTGGGGAAGGGGGCCTGCAGCCATGTCAGTGCTCTACGATCTGAACCCCTGGCCTAGCTCACCAAACCAGGAGTCCACACCTGATCCCCAAGAGCCAACCAAAGGCTGAACCAATTCTACATCGTTTGAACAGGCCATGCATTCTTGCCTGGAAAATCCCACGGACGGAGGAGCCTGGCAGGCTACATACAGTCCATGGGGTCGCAAAGAGTCTGACACGAATGAGCGACTTCCCTTCTTCTCCAATGGGAAAATGAAGTGACTGAGTCAGGCTGGAGCTGGAAGGTGCTGAGTTAGGCTGGAGAGCCATCCTCTGCCATGAGTATACCCAGAGGAGCTAAGAACCGGGAAAGGAAGATCGCAGTTCCAGGGAGACCAATGGTTCTCAACCAGGGACAATATGAGCCATCAGGGGCCATCTGCAACGGCTAGAGACACATTCTGCCATCGCAGTCAGAGTACTTTTTTCAGCATCTGGTAGACAAGTTAAAGGTGCTGCTTCAACCCCACAGTGCACAGCACAGCTCTGCCAAAAAAAAAAGTATTATCTGGCTCAAAATGTCAATTATGACAAGGTTGAAAACTCTGCTTTAGACTCGGAGGAAGCAACCATGTAGCACAAGGAGAGGGTGAGATAGAGGAGTTATTTGCTTTAGTTCCAGAGGCTCCTCAGGCCCCGATTCCAGCTGCTCACAAAGCTGCATAGCTCTTCCAGCCCTAAATTCACCCGAGCTTCTTTATGGTCCATGTTCCTCCTGTCCGTTTATCATTCCATAAAAGTTCCCCTTTACGTTATACCCGTTTGATGAGTTGATGTTTCCTGCAACCAAAGACAACGGCACCCCACTCCAGTACTCTTGCCTGCAAAATCCCATGGATGGAGGAGCCTGGTGGGCTGCAGTCCATGGGGTTGCTAAGAGTCGGACACGACTGAGTGACTTCACTTTGACTTTTCACTTTCATGCATTGGAGAAGGAAATGGCAACCCACTCCAGTGTTCTTGCCTGGAGAATCCCAGGGATGGGGGAGCCTGGTGGGCTGCCGTCTAAGTGGTCGCACAGAGTCGGACACGACTGAAGTGACTTAGCAGCAGCAGCAGCAGCAACCAAAGACACTAGAGCAGGTTTAGGGGAGAGCAACTCAGGATGGTGGAAAGAGTGCTTCAGGCAGAAGAAATAGTATATGTAAAGGCACAGAATTTTAGAAGGCAGGTGGAGAAACACAGCGGGGGAAATGAAGAATAAAACAAAGGAGAGGAAAAATATGAGTCAAAGCACAGAAGCAGCATTAAGCATGGTATGTTTTCATGTAGAAAGGAGAGTGGTCTCACTAGGTCAGCAGGTGCATCCTGGGGAAATTAAAGAAATTAAGTGAAAACGAAGCATCAGACTATACAACTATAATTGGAGAAGGAAATAGCAACCCATTCCAGGATACTTGCCTGGAGAATCCCATGGACAGAGGAGCCTGGCGGGGTACAGTCCACAGGGTCTCAAGAGTCACATACGACTTTGCAACTAAAACAACAAATAAAAACATACAACTACAATACAGGCTTGAGCTTCCCAGGTGGAGCTAGTGCTAAAGAATCTGCCTGAAACGCAGGAGCTGCAGGAGACTCAGGTTTGACCCCTGGCTTGGGAAGATCCCCTGGAGGAGGAAATGGCAACCGACTCCAGTATTCTTGCCTGGAGAATCCCATGGACAGAGGAGCCCATCAGGCTCCTTGGGGTCTCAGGTCCATGGGGTCTCAAGGAGTCAGACACGACTGAAGTGACTTAGTACATAGCATAATACAGGCTTGCATATCAGTGACTCTCTTAGGCCTAATTCATCCTTTGAATGGATAAAAGAAAAAAAAATATCGATGTGTTTGGGAATGTATACTTTCTTGGCAAGCCATCTCTACTCAGTAAAAACATTGCCCTATCAGTTAAAAGAAAAGAAAAGGAAAAAAAAAAAAAAGCAACAAGCAGGATTTCCCCAATATGTGAAATAAACTAAAGCAGAGGCAGAAATCTCTATAGCATTTGTGGCAATCAGACAGAAGTTTTTAATCAATAAGTTCCTTGATTCCCCTTTCTGTACTGTAGGGAGGATGCAGCATTCTCACTGTCTGGCACTGAGGAGGGTCTGACGTAGTACCTAAAAGCCCCATATGACTCACTTTCTTTTTTAATGAAAAAAGAAAAAGTCCACAAAGACTGGGAAATGGGCTTCCCTTCACCTCAGTCAAGGAGAGAGAGGATTCGCAAAAGCATCATTAAATCTTTCTGGGGAAGAAAAAACAAACAAAAGAGGGAAATATACATGTCAATTACGTGACACTGACATGGAACAGAAATAAGTTTAGAAACAAAGAGAGAAAAGGAAATGAATGTTATTAAAGCAGAGGCCCCCACAAGGCTTTGTTTCTCTTTTTCCTTCCTGCTTTCTAACAGGGATAATGTGATTCCCGAGGAAAAGCTGCTTTTGTAGTCAGCAGGTCAAAGGTCTTAGATCCAAAAAGAGTGGATACACAATGTTCCAGGAGAGATGTGTGTGGCTTCCTGGTACTGAATCGACCCCTGCAGGTCAAAAGACACCCGGGATGAAACACCGAACTGTGGAATGAAATGCATACCCCTTCACTGCCAACAGGCAGTTCTTCAAGGGTGGTGGACAGCCACCAGGAACCTTTTGACAGCTGGCTGGGAAGGAGGCCTGGGCTCGGTGGGATCGGTACAAAGGGTCAGATTCCTCTGAGTGAGCACCGCCATCCTGGGGAAAGGCAGCAAGGCTCCTCTAAGAGGAAATAACATCCGGCTGATGCATTGGGTGTTTAAAGGAAATGCCCAGGATGGTGTAGCAAAAAAAGACAACTCAACATTTTAATTTCATAGGTGAACATCATCACCACAACAGCAGACACTACTTTTTGAGCACTTATCTGTGAGCCAACCACTGTGCTAGGAGAGTCACAGACATTAGTTATAGTCATTCAGAAAGGGATCTGAAGGACCTCCCTGGTGGACCAGAGGTTAAGACTCCATGCTCCCAAGGCAGGAGCCCCAGGTTCAATCGATGGTGGGGAACTAGATCCCACACGCCACAATTAACTATTCCACATGCTGCAACAAAGACCTGGTGTGGCCAAATAATTAATTTTTTTTAAAGTATGGTATCTGGATACCTGCACTTCAGCATCAGTGCAGCTTGGCATCATGGTACCACAGTTTTATACGTCAGAATTTCACTGTCCTTTCTGAATTAATGCCGTGCCTATAAAAAGTGCTAATAAGGGCTTAGGAGCCAAACCCATCCCTTCCAAACTGGCAGGCGATGGGAGGGGTTCAGTGAGACTTGGGAAACAAGCTGGCTTTCATTAGTCGGGTCACTGCAATGCCCATGACTGAGACAGCGGCAGTGATAACAAACCGACAGTCCCACCAAAGGATGCCTCAGAAATCTAAAAACACTCCTTCTCTGAGCAGTTTGGAGGATTTTCAAAGAATTACCTCCCTCATGAAAAGGAAGCAGGGGAGCTTCCCTGGTGGCCCAGTGGTTGAGAGTCCACCTTGCAATGCAGGAAATACAGGTTCAATCCCTGGATGGGGAACTAAGAGCATCCATGCCACAGAGCAACTAAGCCCGTGCGCTGCCAACCGCTGAGCCCACACGCTCTGAAGCCCACGCGACACAACTAGAGAGCCCGAGTGCCACAACTAGAAAGTCGGTGTGCCACAACAAAAGATCCTGCAGGACGCAATGAGACTCCGGGTGCCACAGTATAAAAACAAAATTAAAAAAATAAAAGAAGTTCGGAGGAAGAATGACCAGGATGCTGAGCGCTCATGGTGAACCAAGACACAAACTATACCCAGAGATATCAAGATCTGGTTGAACTTATTCTGCACAATATTAGGATAAGTAGAAGCTCTGACGTGACAAGAGTCAGAAATGGGAACTGATACATCCGCAAAGTGACCGGAAAGTCACTTTGCCAACTCACACCCCTGTTGGCACAAGCCTCTTGAAAGGAGTCTTTTGACAGAAAAGAAAGGGTGACTGTACTTCTTACTTTTAAATACTCATCTCTAAAAAATCTGACTATTTTTACAATGGCATTAAATTCTGAAAAATCCTTTGAAATTACTCTTTGTATTGTTTTCAAATCCAGGTCATTTAAATAAGGAATTCATGCTCACCATTTTGTAGACAAAGTATTTTGACCCCAAAGTACTGCCTAATTTGATCATCAATAATGCAAATCAGACTTGGTTCCCAATGACCTTTGATGTTTCCAAAAATTATATTCACCTTCTTGAAGACCAGACATTATTGAGGATATTCAAAGAATAAATTAAAAGTTTAAAGTAGCTTCAAAAAATGAAAGTTCTAAAATATAATGAACAATGATAGCTTGACCTTAAAAGTCCCTAAGGCTACTTTTAAGAGGATAATATCAATTGGATATATATTTCACACTATATTTTTGAGTCAATATTTTACTACATGTATTTATACCTGTGAATATTTAATAAGGTCTGTTATTTCAAATATGCTGAAAAAAGGTATAAAAGTTATTGTTAACTCACCCCTAAAGATATCAGTCCAATGTCTTTTTATGATCATAAAAGTCAGTATAATTGCTGGTCATCATCAAGGAGAAAGTGGAATACACTGAAAAATATAATCCTGCTTGTATCAAACATCAGCATCCATAATGCTGCATATAATTCTGTTCACTTGCAAATAATATATATTTCAATCTCAGAAGAGTCAGATGACTAAAGTGTCTCAAGATATGAAGTCTCCATGTGAAGAGGAATTAAAAAGTAGGGAGTTTCTTCAATAGCAGAGAAATAGATCAAAGAGTGATGGGCTTGAATCTCACAAATTACAGGGCTCAGCCCACCAGACTGCCCCATGCTGGTCTCAGGCCCTGGGGAACCCGTACCTGTGGCTGATCAACTAGATTTCTGGGTGACCACCCCCTTTTCAGGTTCTAAAATTTGCTAGAATGGCTCACAGAACTCAAGAAAACACTACTTACTTTTACTGATTTATTATAAAAGATATAGATGAACAGCCAGATAGAAAGATACATAGGGCGAGGTCCGAAAGGGTCCTGAGTTGGAAGCTTCTGTCTGTGGAGTTAGGGTGTGCCACCCTCCCAGCAAGTGGATGCCAAGTTCACCAGTCCAGAAGCTCTCTGAATCTCTAGTTCAAGAGCTTTTATAGAACTCAGTCTCCAGCCCCACTTCTTTCCTCTCCCAGGAGATGAGTGAGTAGGGCTGAAAGTTCAAATCCTCTAATCACTGAGTCTTTCTGGAGACCAGCCCCACCCTGAGGCTATCAAGCCACCCCTCCAACTGCCACTGCCCCCCTCCAAAATTATCTCATTAGCATAAACTCAGGTGTGCTTAAAAGAGCTTCCCTGGTGGCTCAGTGGTAAAGAATCAGCCTGCCAGTGCAGGAGATGCTGGTTCGATCCCTGGGTCAGGTAGATCCCTTGGAGAAGGAAATGGAACTCATTCTCCAGTATTCTTGCCTGGGAAATCCAAAGGACAGAGGAGCCTTGGACTACAATCCATGGGGTCGCAAAGAGTCAGACACAATTTAGCAACTAAACAAGACAACTAAGTATAACAAAGTACACTCCAATCGCTCAGAAAATCCCAAAGGTTTTCAGGATGCCTTACCAGTAGCTAGAGACAATAACTATGCTTTTTTATTTACTATAAAATTTTATTTTTACTATACCTCAAAGTTTCAATTGAGGTAATGATATAAAATTAATGTGAAATTATATTGTGATGAGCCAGATGACCATCTTTAGAATTTACACCAAAAAACCTCATTTCACATCTCTTGGGTTCCTCACTCAGCTTTGAAAATACAAAAAGGCTGGGAGAGTGAAGATTAAAAAAGAGGCTTTGGGGGAATTCCCTGATGGTACAGTGGTTAGGACTCAGAGCTTTCACTGCTGTGGCCCCAGTTCAATGCCTGGTTGGGGAACTAAGATCCCGAAAGCCATGTTGCAGCTTCAGAAAATAAAGAAGATTTTTTTTTTTTTTTAAAGAGACAATTTCTTTATGGAGGATGGCTCGACCCCTATCTCATGCTTAGAAAAACGAGGGTGTCAAGGAATCCAGGGCCTAGTTGGGACTCTGCGTTTGAAAGCACAGTGGAGGGGGATCAGATTCCAGGCCCAGAGGACCAGAAGAGAAGCTGGAAAATGACTCTGACCCTGGCACAGAGGAGAGTTGCCCGCTTCTGGCAATAGTAACTGCATGTTCCCTTCTTCAGGAGGACTCCAGGGATCCAGGAAAGTTTCCCACAGGTCATGACAGACTTTGCTGTGGAAAAAGCTGCCTGGAGCCATTATCTATGCTAGCTGAGTCACTTAGCCTTATCTGACTCTTTGCAAGCCCTCCAGGTTCCTCTGTCCATGAGATTCTCCCGGCAAAAATCCTGGAATGGATAGCCATGCCCTCCTCTAGGGGGTCTTCCCGACTCAGGGATTGAACTAGCATCCTTTTCATCTCCTGCATTGGCAGGTAGGTTCTTTATCACTAGGACCACCTGGGAAGCCCTCACAGTCCCACCAAGAGGGTCTCTAGGAAGGGGAAGTGGTTCTCTCATGCACGGCAAGGGTCCATAACTATCAGAGAGCCAAGAACTGAGGGGGTTACAAGCAGCCAGGGAAGCACCTCATGCCTCGTGCTTGTGCCTAGAGGGACAAGCAAAAATAAAATTAAATTAAAATGAAACCAGCCCCTGGATAAAGAGCGTACATACCAAGTAAGATTGTGCCCTCATCTCCTAATCTCCTCAACGACTGAACTAAGCCCTAGTGGAGCTCAATTTTTTTTTTGTTTTACAACAAGCTGGGAGAAAAGAAACACTAGTCCAAAAAAGAAGGAAGGATGATGCCTCCCTCTCCCTCTCCAAACAGCCAACTTCACAGCAGTGCTGCCTGGGGAGAAGGTAAGACAGCATTATGTTAAATTTTACATTTTTATCATTTGCGTGGGTTCAGTTCAGTTCAGTTCAGTTGCTTAGTCGTGTCTGATTCTTTGCGACCCCATGAACCACAGCACGCCAGGCCTCCCTGTCCATCACCAACTCCTGGAGTCCACCCAAACTCATGTCCATTGTGTTGGTGATGCCATCCAACCATCTCATCCTTTGTCATCCCCTTCTCCTCCTGCCCTCAATCTTTCCCAGCATCAGGGTCTTTTCTAATGAGTCAGCTCTCTGCATCATGTGGCCAAAGTACTGGAGTTTCAGCTTCAACATCGAGTCCCTCCAATGAATACCCAGGACTGATCTCCTTTAGGATGGACTGGTTGGATCTCCTTACAGTCCAAGGGACTCTCAAGCGTCTTCTCCAACACCACAGTTCAAAAGCATCAATTCTTCGGCCCTCAGCTTTCTTTACAGTCCAACTCTCACATCCATACATGACCACTGGAAAAACTATAGCCTTGACTAGACAGACCTTTGTTGGCAAAGTAATGTCTCTGCTTTTTGATATGCTGTCTAGGTTGGTCATAACTTTCCTTCCAAGGAGCAAGCGTCTTTTAATTTCATGGCTGCAATCACCATCTGCAGTGATTTTGGAGCCCCCCAAAATAAAGTCTGTCACTGTTTCCACTGTTTCCCCATTTATTTGCCATGAAGTGATGGGACCAGATGCCATGATCTTCGTTTTCTGAATGTTGAGCTTTAAGCCAACTTTTTCACTCTCCTCGTTCACTTTCATCAAGAGGCTTTTTAGTTCCTCTTCACTTTCTGCCATAAGGGTGGTGTCATCTGCATATCTGAGGTTATTGATATTTCTCCCAGCAATCTTGATTCCAGCTTGTGCGTCTTCCATCCCAGCGTTTCTCATGATGTACTCTGCATATAAGTTAAATAAGCAGAGTGACAATATGCAGCCTTGATGTACGAATTGAGATGGTGTGACTTGAAGTGACCAAGGGTGAACAGAAAGTTACAGAAACAGTTCACGTTTTCATCCAGAGATAGCGGTGGGCTATTCTCTACTGAACAAGTTTTAAAGAGAAAATGGGAAATGGGGGAAAAAAAAAAAAGAGTTGCAGTTTCAATACAACCCACAAAGGAGGGCTGTTCAACATCAATAAGAGTATCACTGTGACCCATAAAAATTTTACAAAATATCTCCGGAGGCAAAACCAATTGAAGTAGAAACAGTCAGGAAAAGTTTAGACCAATTCATAGATAATATAGTAAGTCCCCTACCTATGATCGTTCAAGTTTCCAACTTTCAAAGTTGTAAGCGTGCATTCCCTCAACATTAGGCTTGAGTGAACTGCAGCTCAACCTCCGTCTCCTATTGCTGACAGTCCTTCGGCTCTACCAGCTCCCACCTCCTCTCCCTCCCCCAGTCCGCAGCTCTACTTGCCTGTTCACTCGATGCCACCCTGTGTGCCAGCTGTTCTACTGCACCACTGTACATTTCAAGGTTATGTACTGTAAGATTAAAAATGTCTATTTTTTCTGCTTTTTCGGTATTATTGTATGAAAAGTATTATAAACACAGCACATAGAGCCGATTGTGTTAACTGGGTACCTAGGCTAACTGTTGGACTTACAAACTGGACTTATGAACGAGCTCTCGGAACATGTGTATGTGGGGACTTATTGTATCAAAATAGGTTTCCCAGACCAAGAGGGAAGATGTTTGGAAGCTGCTGTCACACTTTGATGCTAACATGATATCCATGTCCTCCCACTGGCTCCATCTGTTTGTGGTGTCACACTTACAAAAGAACCACAGGGCAATTTTAATGTTTTAAAGCTGCACATATCTTAATTGACCATAACCATAATATAGCAAAATAGAGCACTCCATCATGATCGGTACTTCATTGACCAAGGCACTTTAAATAAGACTCTATAAAGATGATGATAAATGTATATAGATTATCCACTAAAGGTTAGTATTGATTTTCTCTTGAAGTCATCCTTTATCTTATGTGGCCTGAGAGAGAAGAGCAGTTTAGGCACAAAAGTGGGAACAACCCAGCCATGCCTAAATGAATTAGCAAAAATTGTCTATAAATAATTTATTTTAGTAAGCCTGTACTACTTTGTCATGGTTGCACATCCATAAAATAAAAGAATAACTTACATTTGTTGTACAGTGCAATGGACTTCCTATCCATAACTATTACTGTATTTAAGTCTCAGAGATCTAGTGAGGAAAATAGAGGAAGTAATGGTCATATCTTGTTTTTCCTTTTTTTTCTGCCCAGCATCCAGGCCAAATCACTTAGACCACAGCATCTCATTTTTCCATCAGGAATCTTACCCATTCTCAGATAGTGTGCTTTGGGAACCTACATGTTCCTGGAGAGGCATGGCTGGTTAGAGGCACAATGATTCATTCAGAGACTTAGGAACCAAACTAGACCAGTAAGAGTCAGCCTTGCAGCATTTGCTGGAACAATTGGGAAGAAGTGCCTTCATTGCATGGGATTCCAAGTCATAGAATGGATACAGTGAGCTGCTGGTGGCCATTTTTGTCTCCACTGGGAGACACCCCACCTAAAATGAAGTCAACCCAGGAAAGAGAAGGAGTGAGATAAATACATATTTCTGAAACTGTGTAAACATTTGAATCAGCCCTAACTAAATCCCACCCTTGGAGCTCTCTGTTCAGTGAATAAATGAATTAGTTTTTGCTTATAGTCACATTGACTTTTATTTCTATTATTTGCACCCAAGCTCCTGATTAGTTTTTTGATGTCAAATTCATCTTTTCAATTCCTCAGCTTGGCTCCCCATCCCATATAGTTGTACTGTCTGTGTAGCTGTGCTGTGCCTAGTCTCTCAGCCCTGTCCAACTCTTTGCGACCCCATGGACTGTAGCCCGCCAGGCTCCACTGTACGTGGAATTCTCCAGGCAAGAATACTAGAGTAGGTTGCCATGCCCTCCTCCAGGGGATCTTCCCAATCCAGGGATTGACCCCAGGTCTTCCGTGTTGCAGGCAGATTCTTTACTGTCTGAGCCACCAGGGAAGCACCACCAATGTTTTATAGGCTTAAACACTCAAATAATCAGATAAGCCAGCAATCATCAGAACCAGGAGGTTCAGAAGAATGAGTCTGTAACATACAGCAGATATTTTAAATGCAGGGTTCTCACTAAAGTAATTTTGTCAAAACAGACTAGTACCAATCAATCCATTTCCCCTAATGCTAAGTTTTGGATGCCTGGGAAATTGAAGCATTGAGAGCTACAGAAATACAGTAGAAATAAAAAAATCCAAGTAACTATATTGGTTCCATTCCTGTTAGCAAACAAATTCAATCATCCACACACTATTTTTTCTTTTCTTAAAGAACTGTTAATAGCAATGTTTGGGATCAGGTTTTTCAATTATATAATATGAAAATCTGCCAGAATTATTACATAAAGCAAATATTTTAAATCTGACAATGAAACCAATCAGTCAAGGATCAAAGAGGACATATATAGCTAGTTCATTAACAAAAACATATGTTCTATCTTACACTGTTGATAGGATATTAGTTGGTTCGATTTTTTTGGAGTGATATTTTGCAGCATCTAGCAAAAGTTTAAATGAACTTAAATTCTGACCCAGTACTTCTACATTTATTTAGGAATCTGTCATATAGTAACACTCCCCTAAATGCTCTAGTATATTTGGATAAAGGTGCATTAGCACAACTTGTAACTACAAACACACTGGAAGTAGTTTCTATTTGCAGGGAATCAGCTGGATAAATTGTGGTACATTCAGACTCCAATTTACTACAGATTGAATATAAATGTTTATCTTTGCTCTCTCCTAAAATGCCACTGATGGTAAAGGCATAAAAAACAGAAACAAGTCACAAAGATAAAGTGAACAGGAGAGATGATGACAGCAGATAAGAAATGTGAACCAAACACTGGAAGCTGGGAAATAAATGAACAGATGGTATAGGACTTAGCCAGAGAACGCTGAAACCTAAGCCAGCAGGGAAGGAATACAATAAGGAGTCAGCCAATTGCAGAATCACAGGAAGAGTCAGAAATGGAGGAACAGAGGATTTCTTAAAGGCAGCAAATGTGGTTAAAAACAGGATAGACAGAAAGTCTTTAAAAGTTCTCCTCCTCCCCACCCACCCCAGAATCAATGTCATTTGCAACAACACGGACGGACCTAGAGACTATTACAACCGAAGCAAGTCTGCTGCTGCTGCTAAGTCTCGTCAGTCGTGTCCGACTCTGTGCGCCAGCCCACCAGGCTCCCCCGTCCCTGGGATTCGCCAGGCAAGAACACTGGAGTGGGCTGCTATTTCCTTCTCCAATGCATGAAAGTGAAAAGTGAAAGTGAAGTCACTCAGTCGTGTCCGACTCTTAGCGACCCCATGGACTGCAGCCCACCAGGCTCCTCCGTCCATGGGATTTTCCAGGCAAGAGTACTGGAGTGGGGTGCTATAAGTCAGACAAAGACAAATAACCATAAGATATCACATATATGTGGAATCTGAAATACAGAAATAAAGCTGTCTACAGAAGAGAAACAGATTCACGGGCTGTCAAGGTGGAGAGGGTTACGACAGGGATAGATTGGGAGTTTGAGATTAGCAAATGCAAACTATTTTATAAATAGGATAGATAAGCAACAAGATTCTATTGTACAGCACAGGGAACTATACTCAGTATCCTGTGACACATCTTAGTGGAAAATAATATGAAAAAGAATACATATATGTGTATATTTTATATATATATATATAACCGAATCACTTTGCAATACAGCAGAAATTTTAATATAACATTGTAAATCAACTATATACTTCAATCTCTGGAGTAGGAAATGGCAATCCACTCCAGCATTCTGCCTAGGAAATCCCATGGACAGAGGAGCCTGATGGGCTATAGTCCATGGGGCAGAAAGAGTCAGACACAACTGAGCATGCACACTGATACTTCAATAAAACTTTCTTTAAAAGTTCTCCCCCTCACACCATGAGAAAATTGGTCTCCCCTTCTCTGGAGAAAAAAATGGTGTTTACTCTGGAAACACTGCACACTATGATATTGGAAACTGCAGATACAGTTGGGGGTGAAGGGGGAAGGTGAAGCCCAATATGACAACACACAGGTTAAATGAAAACCATACTGAAAGGTGAAACACTCTGTCCCAAAACCTGTGCTTCATTTAACTCCCAGAACACCACCAGCCAAACTTCTAATATCGGGGCAAAAGACTGAGATATATCTTTGGAGAAACTGACCACACTGAGAGCGAAGGTACTAATTTGGGAGATGCAGGAACTACATTCTACAATACTGCTGGATCCAGAGCCCCTCTTCACAATGCGGCTTGCCAGTTCACCAATTCTTCCACCCAATCAGCTTTCTAGCACCTCATTCTTGAATGAATAGACAACCACAGATCACAGATAATGAAAGCCTCTAGTATAAGCTAGGATAGAGGGAAATCAGGAGGGGGATGGAAAAGTCAACTCAGAGGAAACAAGGATCATGACAGTTGAGGGCATGAAAGAAAAGGAAAGGTCAGGAAAGAATTAAAAAGAAAACACACAACTTTTGTTAGTATCTTCAAAAAGTTAAAGAAAACAGTGTAAAAATGAAGCATGAAATGGTAGGCTATAAAAAGAACCAAAAAAGAACTCTTGGAATTAAAATATGACTCTTGGAATTAAAAAGTTTATGGAAGGACTGGAAGATAAAGTTGCAGAAATACCCCAGAAAGTAGACAAAAACACAAAGATAGAGAATACTAGAGAGAAAGAATAAGAAAATTACATTGGTCCGGAAAATTAAATAGTCAAATAATAGGTGTCCCCATAACAGAGGAAACAGGAGGAAATACGTGATGAAAAACACTATAAAAACATGTCCCACATTTGAGTATCCAACAAAGTTAATGAAAATCCTCACAGCTCCCAATCTCACACCATTTACAAAAGTCAATTCAACAACATATGAAAGGCAAAATGATTAAGCTTTAAGAATATAATACCTTCATGAGTTGGAGGTAAGGAAAGAATGCTAGAACAGAGCTCAAAGAGCCTTAAGCACGAAGGGAAGACACTGATTCATTTAACTGCATTAAAATTTATAAATCAGAAGATATGATTAAAGAGTTAAAAGACAAAACAGAAAACAGAATATATCTGCAACAGATATAACCCACAAAGGGTTTATATCAAGAATATAAAAGAAATTCCTATTAATCAATATGATTAAAAGGACAATACAATAGAAAATGGACTTGCACAGACAATCCACACAAATAGAAATCCAATGGCCAGTGAATATATGAAAAGATGCTCAACATTATCTGCAGTGAAACATACAAATTAAAACACGAGATAAATGTGAGCCCTAATGTAAGCTATGAACTTTGGTAAATTGCTTCAGTCGTGTTCAACTCTTTGCAATGCTTTGGACTGTAATCTGCCAGGCTCCCCTGTCCTTAGGATTCTCCAGGCATGAATACTGGACTGGATTGCCGTTTCTTTCTCCAGGGGATCTTCCTGACCCAGTAATCATAATCATAATAATAACATATCAATACTGGTTCATCAACTGTATTGAATATACCACATCAATGCAAGATGTTAATAAAAGGGGAAAACATGTGGGGCCAGAGAAAGAGTATATGGAAACTCTGTATTTTCTCTTCAATTTTTTATAAACCTAAAACTGCTCTAAGAAAGTCTATTAATTAAACACAAACACACACACACAATGAGATACCAACATACATGCACCACACTGACAAAAAATTTTAAAAGGCTGGTGATCTCAAGTGTTGGCAAGGATGTAGAGCAATGAGAACTCTCACTTACTATTAGTGGAAGTGTAAATGGATACAAATATTTTGGAAAACCACTTGGCACTATCTAATAAAGTTAAAGACAGGATTTCCACATGACCTCTCCTAAGTGTGTATCAATAGAAATGCATATACAAATGTATGAGAGCATGTGTATGAGAGTGTTTATGCAGCCATCTTTTGTGAAAACCCCAAACTGGAAAAGTCCAAATGTCTACTAATATCAGTAACTGGAACAAAGGAAAACCAAGTTGCAATGAAACATGCACCCATACAGATGAATCTCAGAAACTTAATAATAAGTGAAAGAAACAAGTCCCCAAATACTATGCACAGTGGTATTTCATCCTCATGAATTTCACAAAATTAAAACTAAATTGTATTATTTAGAGATGTACACAAAAATGATAAACATATAAAGAAAAACAAGGAAGTGAATTCCACAAAACATAAGACAGTGGCTACCTAGCTGGGGGAAGGAAATGTGATCAAAGAGATTCAGCACACAAGAAGTGGGGCTGAAGGGGGAGTATCTTCTAAGATATTTGCAAAGTTCTATTTCTTAATCTCCGTGGAGTTAGAAAAGGAAAAAATAAAAAAGAGCAAAACACGGAAAATATAACTAGTCCCTCTGGTTTTGTAACTAGTGGTTGCTTGCATTCTCCAGATCAGTCATTCTCATCGCAGCCACGTTAGAAGACCAATAAGCAGTTTTGAAATTAAAAGATGCTTACTCCTTGGAATCAAAGCTATGACTAACCTAGACAGCATATTAAAAAGCAGAGACATTACTTTGTCAACAAAGGTCCGTCTAGTCAAGGCTATGGTTCTTCCAATAGTCACGTATGGATGTGAGAGTTGGACTATAAAGAAAGCTGAGAGCCGAAGAATTGACACTTTTGAACTGTGGTGTTGCAGAAGACTCTTGAGAGTCCCTTGGACTGCAAAGAGATCCAACCAGTCCATCTTAAAGGAGATCAGTCCTGGGTGTTCATTGGAAGGACTGAAGTTGAAGCTGAAACTCCAATACTTCGGCCACCTCATGCGAAGAGCTGACTCATTTGAAAAGATCCTGATGCTGGGAAAGACTGAGGGCAGGAGGAGAAGGGGATGACAGAGGATGAGATAGACGGTTGTATGGCATCACCGACTCAATGGACATGAGTTTGGGTGAACTCCGGGAGTTGGTGATGGACAGGGAGGCCTGGCGTGCTGTGGTTCATGGGGTCACAAAAAGTCAGACACGACTGAGCGACTGGACTGAACTGAACTGAACTGAACTGAACTGAAGCAAAGTTCTAGGGCCAGAAGAGACTAGCTCCCTCAAACTTTCATAGAACTCTGTGAACTGTTCCACTCTCCACCTTCATAAAGGGTTCTTAGGAGAGCTGTCTGGTTGAACCAGCGTCGTAAAGTGAGGGTAGTTGGCAACAATGTGGGGGGTACCAATAAGACTGACTGTTAAACTTTTTGTTAAAAGCAAAAATGAAATGAAGCAAGACCCTATGGTCTTTGCCCTCCACATCCTCCATCTGCCTTTTGTCTGTGGAAAAACTTATGCCAAAGAATAAGTTTAATCAAAGTGAGAAAATGTAGAACAAAAGAAAACAATCAAAGGAGACCAAATAATAGTTCAGTCATCAAGCAAAGTCAAGGACCTTTAGTTCCTCCTCAAGGGCTAAAGATAATATTCTGAGCCATATCCTGTGAGCTGCCCTGTAGATACTACAATGCTCACCATGTGGAAGAAGTTAACTGCATGATGACCAGACTGCAGCCATAAATAAGCTGCTACAGTTCTGAGAACTGGCCTCAAAAAAATGGAAACAAACCAACCCTGGAACTGAAGACTAACTTTACCCAAAACAATCAAAATGACGCTGGATTAGACCACCGATGATCTATTTCAAAATGACTGTCAGAGCTAACGGTGCTGCTTCTGCATGTAGCCCTCTCCCTGTGGCTCTCACGGCTTTTGCCCACTGGTTGTCAGTGGGGTGGAGGGAATCGGCTTTTCGACTGAAGTCGGCCCTCCTCCCCGATTGCCGGATTCCAAAATACGGCAAACTCTCCTTTCCACCAACCTGGCCTCTCTATTGGCTCTTGAGCAGCAGTTGGACTCCATTTTCAGTTCCAAAAGGATATGATCAATTCTAAGCAAAAGTTTTCTTAGTGATTTAAGTATTTATTATTCAAGTGGCAAGAAATTTAAGAGCTATCTTTAACCTGATTGGTGGCATTAAGATATTGAGAGGGGAAAAAAAGAGTTGGATTAAGGATGGATAAATAGGCAAAAGGAATAAAATATTATAAATAAGTAACATAAATAACATAAAATACAAGAGAAAATGCACTCTGCATAAATCCACTTTGATACTGTATCAGAAACTAGGGGTTATAATCAATCCATTATAAAGAAAAAAGTGTTCTGGAGCAAAAAAAAAAAAGTATAAATTACAATTATTCTCACCACCACTACCAGAACATTAAATAATGTTTCTGATTGGTTCTTACCTCTGTAATGACGGTAACTCTCAGGACTAAGAAAATTTAGAGGACCGTGTTTTACTTCCCTACTTCCTCACTCAATGAGAATGGGTCACTCTCTCAAGAAAGCTGCATTCACAGTGGCATAGTTTAGTGCTAAGTTGCTTCAGTCATGTCCAACTCTGTGCGACCCATGGATTATAGCCCACCAGGCTCCCCTGTCCATGGGATTCTCCAAGCAAGAATACTGGAGTGGGTTGCTATGCCCCTCTTCAGGGGATCTTCCAGATCCAGGGATGGAACTCTTATCTCTTCTGTCTCCTGCATTGGCAGGTGGGTTCTTTATCACTAGCACCACCTAGGAAGCATAGAGTTGCATAGAGTAAACCATATAATGCCTCCTTGCCCCACTTATCCACATTCTTATGCCACTGGATACAGGAAAATCCCACATAGGCCCACTCTCTGATCCCACCCCTCATTCACTTTCTCTGGAGTTTGAATTCTGGAAGGGAAGCCAGTTCATCAATGTTAAACTGAATCAAGACACATGTAGAAGACAAAAACCACAGATCAATAGAGTTCTAAGGAGACCCTAGGAGTCACTAGATGAGGCATGCATGATCAACTGGCATCCATGGGCCACATACAGTCTCCCAATATGACCTGTTTGACCCTCATGCTGATTTTTTAGAAATTAGAACCAGTTTCCAATACTTAAGAACCAGACAATTCTACAACGATCCAGATTTCTTGCTTTGCTTTAAAAATCTGGAGATTCTAACAACTCTGTGTCCCAAAACTTATGACATGACATGATCAGCCCCTGGTGTAGCTCAAGATCCTCATTTTTCAGAATGGAAAAGCTGATGCTCAACAAAGGGAATTCATAGATATCACACAGTAAGTTAGAACCATTAATGAGATGAGAACAGAGGCTATCGGGCTCTTGACTACATAACCCTGGAGACAACCCTGGAGACGTCAGCCAACTTGCCAACACATCGTCCCTAACGCTCGGACCTGTCTAGTCATATAAGCCACAGAGCAATGTCTTGACGAGGAGCCTGGTCCACCTGCAAGGAGCTCAGGGATTCAGAAAGCTGAGAAAAGCATGGTTCTAAGCTTACCTTTCTACTTGCTGGACAGGAAGTAAACTCCTTTCATGGTTGCAGCTGCATGTCAGGGAGGCTGAGCACCGAATCCCCAGGAGGTTCTGACACTTTGTGAGCTGGGGAGGGAGGGGAACTGAGCGAGAGGAGGCCTGTGCGCCTCTACCTCCAGTCTGCACTTTAATTAAAGTACACACTCTGTGTCTGTTCAGAATTGCCCTGTTTGGCCATGTGCCATGTTGATAAACATTTTCTCCGGATTTCCTGACTCCTCATCTAGCACACATCCTATTATATGCTATTGCTATCCTGCGTGCAGCTACTGATTTAAGGATTAGACCGGGATAAACATCAGAAAGAGATTAAAAAAAAAAATGATTTCATTAAGAGAATGTTTCTCTGAAAGAAGACACTTTCTAATCAGATGTAAAGTAACTTTTTCCTATGGAGGTCAGAATTATATTTTACGTATGTATGTGAACTATGTAATTATTCCCCCAAAAACCTAAATTTATAAAGGCACACAGCCTACGTAAGATAAAACTAAAAGTACAATTTTCATTTTACCTACTTCTGTACTATTTGAAAATTTAACAGGAAACAAGTATTACTGTTATACCCAATAAAAATACAGTAACATTTCTAGTTCGACTGACTGAGATTAATTACATTAGCTATGATCTCTAATTTATATACCATTGGCTGAAGTATAATTACTGACAAGGGAAGTTGTTCCAGATATAATAGTTACGTGAACAAATTAAGTTGCAAAACTGTGTACCA
The DNA here is from genome assembly GCF_002263795.3 of Bos taurus. Classification (NCBI taxonomy): domain Eukaryota; kingdom Metazoa; phylum Chordata; class Mammalia; order Artiodactyla; family Bovidae; genus Bos; species Bos taurus. Next base: position 11,176,417 of record NC_037353.1, read on the forward strand.
TCTACCACGTTTTTATCAAATATATAATACGTAAAATATCTATAAAACATCTGAACATTTTATTTTTAAAGGATAAGATATAAAAAGGAAAGACTAAGACAAAGGTACAAAATAAAATGAGGGAGAATATTAACACAGATAAAATCAATCCACTTCCTATAGGGAGGTCACAAAAGTTGGCCTTAAAATTTCTAGACATAGACAATAAAGGAAAACTAGCCTGAAGCTGAAGCTCCAATACTTAGGCTACCTGACGCAAACAGCTGACTCATTAGAAAAGACCGTGACGCTGGGAAAGATTGAAGGCAGGAGGAGAAGGGGACAACAGAGGATGAGATGGTCGGATGGCATCACCAACTCAATGGACATGAGTTTGAGCAAGCTCCAGGAGATGGTGAAGGACAAGGAAGCCTGGCATTCTGCAGTCCATGGGGTCACAAAGTGTCGGACGCAACTAATCGACTAAACAATAGCCAGATACGTGATCTGTAATGTCCCCAAGGTAATGATAAACCAACTAGACTAAAGCCATACAAGTTTTCCTAACAGTAATAATAGTGACGCTTACATAGTGTTTATTGCATGCCTGGGAGTCATTCATTTAATCTTCTCTATGATGACCAAAGGGAGTGCAAAAACTACTAGCCCATTGTAAAGATGGGGAAACAGAGGCACACAGAAATTAATGCATGACTTACCAAAGGTCACACAGGTGTTTAAATCCTGCCTGGAGTGCAGGCTCCAGAGTCTCCACAACTTCAATTTGAGGCTGAAATTCAGACAGAGTGACTTTTAACCACTGCAGGATCTCTTCCATCCCTCACAGGAAAAACTATGTTGTAAGACTAACATTCTCAAGATCAGTCTTACAGGAGGCACCGTGACACATTTTGGAAGGCTTTTCATTTTTTATTTAATTATTATTTTGCCATGCTACATAGCATGTGAGAAATCTTAGTTCCCCAACCAGGGATCAAACCCATGTCCCCTACAATGGAAGTTCGGAGTCCTACTCCCTGGACCACCAGGCAAGTCCCTTGGAGGGCTTTTTAGATGGGACTGTACCTGTATAGCAATGGCACCCAACTCCAGTACTCTTGCCTGGAAAATCTCATGGATGGAGGAGCCTAGAAGGCTGCAGTCCATGGGGTCGCTGAGGGTTGGACAGGACTGAGCAACTTCACTTTCACTTTTCACTTTCCTGCATTGGAGAAGGAAATGGCAACCCACTCCAGTGTTCTTGCCTGGAGAATCCCAGGGACGGGGGAGCCTGGAGGGCTGCTGACTATGGGGTCACACAGAGTTGGACACGACTGAAGAGACTTAGCAGTAGCAGCAGCATACATGTATAACTGAATGGAAGGCAGCACCCTTTATCAGACCAACCCCCGTCCCACCCCCGGCCCCCTCCCACCCCCCCCACCCCCGCTGCCACTTCTTAAACTCTCCAGCGGTTTTCTCCATTGGCCTGAGAATACCACCGACCCTCCTTACAACACACAAGGCCTTGAAGGATCCCCTTTAAAGCTTCACTTGTCACCTCTTGCCACTCTTCCCCTCAGTCTTGCTAAAGCAGCTTCCCATGTCTTCTTTCTCTGAACATGCTAAACTCATGTTTGCCTCTGGGCCTTTGCAACTGCTCTTTCTTGCCTGGAATCCCTTTCCACCCCCATGGTCTTTAAAAGGTGGTCTCTTCTTGTCATTCAGATCTCAGGTCAAATGTCTCTTTCTAAGAGAGCCCTTCCCCACCGTAACAATGCATGACCTCCCTTGTCCCCCCACCTCTAGTAACTCTATTAAATCAGGCTCTTTCATCTTCTTCATAGTACATTTATCACTCTTGGAAGCTGTTGCATTCACTAATTTTTTTATTGTCTTCACTACAAAGCCATAAGCTCTACGAGCAGGGGTAAATCTTGCCTATCTTATCCACTGCTGGATTTCCAGCACCTAGAACATGCTAATATATAACAGGTCCCCAGTAAATATTTATTGAGATTAAAAAATGAGTGAAGTCAAGGTGATCCTTACTGTGCTGCTTCTCATTTCAGTTATCTAGGCTGGCTATTCACACGGCCCAGATCCTTAACTGTTTGAAAGCATTGCTTCAGTGAGGACAGTGTAGGGAATATATGGCCTGCACAACCACCATTTGATGCTGGAATTCAGGCAGGATTGGTGCCCCCCCAAGTATTCCGGTCCAGCTGCAAACAAAAGGCCACCGCGGCATTCACCAGCTGGTGGGCAACGCTCCCGAGCAGAATTCAGCTGCTTGCCCAGGAGTTTGCATTTCAGAGCCGTGCACTGGACGGTTATCAAACATGTGTCAAGTGCCTGGAGCCCTTGGGAAAACAGAAGCAAAGAAACATCAATCATCTTGGCCGTACATCTGCCGAGCCTCGATACAGTTAATACCACTTCTTCAAGGAGCATGTATTTAAGTTTCCAGCTGCCACATCACGTTGGCTGCTACAGATCTAGGCCAACACAATGCTTATAAATACTGATTTGGCAGAGGACCAAGAATTCCCCACCTTTGTATCAACTAGGCTTCCATCTGTCCGAAGAAGCTGGACAGTGTTGGCACTCAGCTTTCTCTTATCTCTTCATCAACGATTAAAAAGATGAGGAGCAATGGAGGAGCAAAGCTTGTAGGAAACGTGTGCTCTAACCAAGATCAAAACCACAAGCTGAGGTCAGGGAAGGAGTTCCTATTTGGTAAGAAGAAACTTGTCAAATAGACACATACTTAATTTATTTCTCTCTGGTGAACATTCTCAAAGCAGCCCATGTCATTCAAAACAGTAGGCATTAAGGAAGATAACGCAGCGCTCCCTATAACAAATCTTATTAAATGATAATCCATCAAATGATGTGTTTCTCACATAACTGGCTTCTACCTTTTTTTTTTTTTATATTATTTTCCCTTGACATTAAATGTGCTCATGTGCCTCTGCTGCTGCTGCTAAGTTGCTTCAGTCGTGTCTGACTCTGTGCGACCCTGTGGACAGCAGCCCACCAGGCTCCTCCATCCCTGGGATTCTCCAGGCAAGAATACTGGAGTGGGCTGCCATTTCCTTCTCCACATGTGCCTCAGTTATATCCTACTCTTTGAGGCCCCATGGACTGTAGCCCGCCAGGCTCATCTGTCCATGGAATTTTTCAGGCAAGAATACTAGAGTAGGTTGCCATTTTCTCCTCCAAGGGATCTTCCCAACCCAGGTATCAGAACATTGTCTCTTGCATTGCAGATGGATTCTTTACCACCGAACCGCTGAGAAATCCCCTTGACATTAGCAATATCTTCCTAAAGTGGTAGGTCTTTGACTAGCCTCATTACATACACATAGCCTTGTTTTATTTGAAAAGGTAGTCAAAATGTGCTTTGGCAAAGAAGAAAACTCACAAACAATTAATGTAGTGCTAATCCATAGCTGTACCCTAATTCCACTTAGAATTATAAAAAGGTCCCTGTAAAATCACACTAACTTGTAAAGAACCTCTCTTCCTGGCTCTGTGTCTTCTCTGAGTGGAAGCACAGAGGGATGAAGTAGATGAAATATGAGGTGATTTCACGTCCAGGAGGGTAGAGAAGGGAGCCCTTGAGTACCCGGTAAGCGCCTTGAGTATGTGGATTTCTAGATGTGCATAAAGAAAGAGATGCAAATAGGTGGGTCATGGGCAGTGACCTGAAAAATGCCATGGGGCCAGGTGGGTCAGGAGAGGCGGGGGTGTGCAGTCATTGGCCAGATGGAGAAGAGATTGGGAGGAAGGGGCTCGCAGGGGAGTCTGCAATTGTCCCCATATGATTTAGACTACTAAAGCCACACTGAGCTGGTGCTTCAGTGATGGACAGGAATGGCAGCCCTCAGAAAAGGCTCTGGAGGAAGGCAAGTCACATGTCTATAGGCTAGAAAGGGGCAAGGGGTCTGCTTATCTTTTGAGAAGTTTGGGAGAAAACAAAGCACAAGAAATGTTGAGATGAACAGAGATGTCTTATCCAGATGTAATGATTAAGAAGTGAAATCACTCTTGGGCCTCTGGGATATACAATCTGTCCTCAGCTTCACCTCCTTCCAGCTCTACAAGGCCCAAATTTAGTCATCAGATCTTACCACTCTTTCTCGTAGCCACACAAAACCAGCACAAGTCCTAACAGCCCAAGTTAAGACCATTGCAACTGTCTCTCTGACTCTGCTTCAAATTCTTCAAACAAGGCAGCCAGAATTATCATGTCAAGAGAAAACAAACCAAAAAAAAAAAAAAAGGTTCCTCAGACCAGAAAAAGCTCCCTTAAAAGGTCACTGATAACTGATTAAACCAGTCAATCACTTGTAAAGATGCCCTTAACTAGTGCCTTTCCTTATCACCTATTCCCTGGCTCATCACTCTATCTCTAAAAACAAAACATACTCTCTCTCACATATATTATTGTAAACTGAACAGGCCTTATTTTCATAAACGTAATTATCTCCATGTAAGGATTTCTTTCAACTCTTTCTGAATTGATTCCTATGCAATCTTTACGGCCTTTTAAGCTGACGAAGGCACTTGCTATGAGCCTTAAAACTCTTTGGAAAATTACAAAATACATAATTTCACAGACGAGGAAATAAAGAAGCCCTCCCTTTCATTTGCAATCAACCAAGATGACCAGTCATAACCCTGGTGAGTAAACACACCGAAAAAGGAGATTTCTTCGTGCTAAAAATCCAAATGGGGCAGGAAGACGCACTTGGGCACCAGAAAGCCACCTGCCGAGGCCTAGTGATAACCGTGCTCTGCTGTGCTTAGTCACTCAGTCGAGTCCAACTCTTGCGCCCACATGGACTGTAGCCCGCCAGGCTTGTCTGTCCATGGGGATTTTTCAGGCAAGAATACTGGAATGGGTTGCCGTGCCCTCCTCCATGGTATTTTCCCAACCCAGGGAGACCCTGGTCTCCCGCACTGCAGGCAGATTCTTCACCATCTGAGCCATCAGGGAAGCCCATGAATACTGGAGTGAGTAGCCTATCCCTTCACCAGGGGATCTTGCCGACCCAGGAATCAAACCAGGGTCTCTGGCATTGCAGGCAGATTCTTTACTAGCTGAGTTACCAGGGAAGCCCCAGTGACAGCAGGCTCTGTAGTCTAATCTGCTGCCAAGAAGCCCTGTTTCTGCTTCACTGAACAGAAGAACGTGTGGCAGCTGGGCCTCCAGCGCTGGAACATCTACAGATGGCCTCAACCCTTGCAAAGTGGCAACGTGACAGGGGCAGCACCGAGTCCAAAGTCAACAAGCATGAGGACTCACGTGAAGTCCGCACAGTCCAGGGTAAACAGGAGCTACTGTCAACCTCTGAATTAAAACAGCTTGATTCTGAGTTTCAAACATTTTAAATTATGTGCGTTATACACGCTAAATTGGGGAAAAGGAGAGAATAGAGAAAAAAGACAATAATAAAAAATATTTACATCCTGCCAACTAATAAGCACTGTTTTTATGTGGAATAAATTCTTTGAATTTTTTTAATATTATATATGTACGTAAATGGGCAGCTGTGCTGTGCTCAGTCGCTCAGTTGTGTCCAACTCTTTGCCATTCCGTGGACTGTAGCCCTCCAGACTGCTTTGTCCATGGAATACATCTTTTTTTAAAGCAAACCTGAGAATTCATACCCATTACCATGGTTATTATTAAAAACAAAACCAAAAAAGTTAGCAAGGGTTCATAAGGATGTGGAGAAACTGAAACCCTTATGTATTGCCGGTGGGAATGTAAAACAGTGCAGCAGCTATGAGAACCAGTGTGGCGGTTCCTCAAAGAGTCAAAAGTAGAATTATCATATGATCCGACAGTTCCACTCCTGAGCACACACCTAAAAGAAACGAAAGCAGGAACTTGAACAGATATTTGTACATCCTTGTTCACAGCAGCATCATTCACAGTAGCCTAGGGATAAAAAATGTGGAAGTGTCAGTCACTCACTCGTGTCCAACTCTTAGAGACCCCATGGACAACAGGCTCCTCTGACCATGGACATCTCCAGGCAATACCGGATGGGTAACCATTCCCTTCTCCTGAGGATCTTCCCAACCCAGGGCCTAAACCAGGGTCTCCCACAGTGCAGGCAGATTCTTTACTGTCTGAGCCACCAGGGAAGCCCCAGCCAAAAGACAGCAGCAACCCAAATATCCAGATGAATGGATAAACAAATACCAGAATACTCTTTAGCCTTAAAAAGAAACCTCTGACTCATGGTACATCACCGATGAACCTTGAAGACATTATATGAAGTGAAATAAGCCTGTCACAAAGCGGCAAACAAGGTATGATTGAATTTATGTGAGGTATCTAGAATGGTCCAATTCATAGACAAAACGAGAATGGCAGTTGCCAGGAGCTGGAGGAGGGAGAACGGGGAGTTATTGTTTAATGGGCATGGGGTTTCAGTTTGAGGTGATAAAAAATGTTCTGGAGACAGATGGTGATGATAGCTGCACAGTAATGTGGATGTACTTTAACATCAGAGAACTGTACTCTTGTTTACTGAAATATAGATGATTTACAAAGTTGTGTTACTTTCACATGTACAGCAAAGTGATTCAGTTATATATATATATATATATTTCAGTCTTTAGAACTATACTCTTTTTTAATATATTTAATTGGAAGATAGTTGCTTTACAATACTGAGTTGGTTTCTGCCATACATCAACATGAATCAGCCACAGAACAAGACTCTTAAAAATGGCTGAAATGGTAAATTTTACATATTTTTTACCAAAATAAAGGATCATCCTATCTGTAATTTGCTCTTTTCACTTCATTTGATACCATGAGTGTTAATAAAGGTACTCTGTCTGAGCATGCAGACATGATTGCAAAGTATTTGACTGTATTAAAGTACCATAATGGGTTTCACCAGTCCTGTGTATTGGACAGTTATTAGGTTGCCTCTGATTTCTCTCTTCCCAAAAGACATTGAATGATTCAATCATGAGACGTATCAGGTCACAGTACATTCCTGATGATCCTTCTTTGGGATTCATTCTGGTCTTTCACAAATACACTGTAAATCTTCCACATCAGTCAGCAAAATTTCCTCACTATTAAGAAATATTTATTAACTACTTGTCCCTGGTAATATATTAATCATTAATAACAAAGATAATGATTGATACTTAATTTAAAATATTTGTTAAGTACTTATCTGTTTTCAAACTTACTGGAGGAAGATTAGCAACATTACTGACAGAACATGACACCCTGGGCAAGATTCAAAATATCTCACAAGAGACTGAGAAAGGCACTGGTCACTCAGAGGAAAGGTTGGCTGGACTATGGGTCAGCCAGACCACTGCCCACCGCCTGATCAACTCCACAGAAACCATTTAACCAGGAGTATGGGATAAAATGGGAGTTCTAAAGTAAAATTTTCAGAACAGACCCTATTTTTTTGTCAGTTGCCCAGAGGAGAAAGGGGCTTCCCAGGTAGCGCAGTGGTAAAGAATCCACCTACCAGTGCAGGAGATGCAAGAGACATGGGTTTGATCCCTGGGTCGGGAAGATCCCCTGGAGTAGGACATGGCAACCCACTCCAGTATTCTTGCCTGGGAAATTCCATGGACAGAGGAGCCTGGAAGGCTACAGTCATGGGGCCGCAAAGAGTCAGACACGATTGAGAACAAGGACACAAAGAAGGAAAAGCATAACTGGGGAAAGAGGAGCCAGACTCTAGACTGGTAAAGTTAAATACCCCTATGGAACACGGAAATGGACAGTCGAGAGGTTCTGTTGGATAAGCTGGTCTAGAGGTCAGGAGAAAGATATGGTATCCAGCTCAAATGTGCACTTGGAAAAATCAGAGCACAGAGCTGGTCACTGAAATCTTTGAAAGCAGGGCTTTCAGACTTCTGTGGGCATCACCTGTTAATGTCAGAGTCCATTCTGCAGGTCTGGGAGAAGCCTGAAGCTTGCATTTCTGACAAGCTAGTGGGTGAAGGCCTATGGTGATGCTCAGACTATAAACTCAGGAATAAGGTGTCTTGAGGGTGGATAGAAAAGGAGAGAAAGAGTAGGACTTCAAGGAACCCTGAGGTTTAAGAGAAGATTAGGAGAAGAGGAGGCTGCAAGGAAATTGAGAAAGGAATGAGAAGTCCAAGAGAGTCTGGGATTACTGAGGTCAAAGAGGAAAGGAAGAGTATTATAGCCCTGCTGATGGGTCAGGTAAGACCTCAAGAAGAGGTACTTAGTCCACTTGGGCTATCACGACAAAACACCAACAGTGAGCATTTATTCTCCCACAGTTCTGGAGTCTGCAAGTCCAAGATCAGGGTGCCAGCCTGCTCAGGTTCTAGTGAGGGCTCTCTGCCTGGCTCGCAGTCAGCCACCTTCTTGCTATGTGCTCACATGGCCTCTCCTTGGTGTGTGTATGGACAGAGAGATATTCCTCTGTCTCTACTTCTTGAAGTGAAGTGAAAGTCGCTCAGTCATGTCCAACTCTTTGCGACCCCATAGACTATACAGTCAATGGAGTTCTCCAGGCCAGAATATTGGAGTGGGCAGCCGTTCCCTTCTCCAGGGGATCTTCCCAACCCAGGGATCGAACCCAGTTCTCCCGCACTGCAGGTGAATTATTTACTAGCTGAGCCACAAGGGAAGCCCAAGAATACTGGAGTGGGTAGCCTATCCCTTCTCCAGCGAGGAATCGATCCAGGGTCTCCTGCATTACAGGCGGATTCTTTATCAGCTCCGCTACCAGGGAAGCCCCTCTTCTTACAAGGACACTAATCCAAAGTCCAATCATGGGCTCACCCTCATGATCTCACCTAAACCAAGTACCTCCTAAAGGCCTTACCTTCTAATACTATCACACTGGAGGTTAGGGCTTCAATGAGTGAATTGCAGGGATGAGGGGAGGCAAGGAGGTGTACAAACACTGCACCCCTAACAGTGCTCACTGGACTTAGTCTGCTTGTGCTATCACAACAAAGCACCAACAGTAAACATTTATTCTCCCAATAAATGGGGTCTGCAAGTCCAAGATCACGGTGCCAGTCTGGTCGGATTCTAGTGATAGCTCTCTGCCTGGCTTGCATCCCAGCTCCATGCAGCACCCTCAACATAGAAGAGAAGACAGGAGCTCCTGGGTGGGTACACCTGCCAAGAGGCTCTGGAAACAGAAATCCAGGCCACAAACATTCACATCCCTCACACCTGTTAATTTGCTAAAAGGATACTTGCCCTGGGCACTACAGCCTGAAGAGAACAGAGTCAGAGGGCTCAAATCTCTGCCAGCAGCCTGCATTCTCTGTCTCTAAGACTACCAATTTTGCCTCGCTTTTGCAGGCCCAGCAGAAGTTCCGTTTGTGAAAACTGAAGACAAGTGCAATTGCAAATGCTTCTTGTCCCCATATTACCACAAGAAGCTCAAAGAAAAGGCACATGGGCTCCCAGGTCCAAGCTCCCAGGTTTGTTATTCTAGTTGGTCACTCTGCAGAAAGCCCTGCAAGAGCCTCACTCCCTTGGAACGGCTTCCTGGGGAGTTCCACGCTCAGCTCATGGTTCTCTGGTCCCAGCCTTGGGATCCACTGACGAGGGCAGCCATAAACTGCACTTAGCCATTATGAGTTAACCTTGGAAAGTCATCACAGTCAATATGAGAGATGGGATCTCCCACAGTGCTTTATTCTCAATTAAAAGTAAAGTCAAATAAACCAGGAGCTGCCTTGTACAGCCAACAATATTTTATACTGCAGTTATTAGAAAAATTAAGACAACAGACCAAGCAGAATGCTAATAAGAAGCTATCTCAATCTCCATTCCAACAATTCCAATAATCTCATTTATTTTTCCATTTATTTATTTATTCATTTATCCAGAAATATCAGCTATGTGAAAAAGGCCTAAAAGCTAACAACACCAAAATCTATGCAATTTATTCATAGAAACACATCAATGTGTCTGATTCACTTACTCTAGAGATAATTCTAACTGGTTTAGTTATCTGTTTTTCAAGGCAGCAACAAATTAGAATGTAAACTCCAGAGCAGGGATTTTTTAGGGTTTGTTCACTGATGTATCCCTAACACTGAGAACAGAACTCAAGTATCTAATGGATGGTGAGAGAGGGAACCTTTACACATTCTCCTCAATTTTATACCATATTATGTCACCACTCAGCTGCTTCATATACTTGAGCCCCCAAAGACCTCTGATTCCGCAGACACTGGTTTCAGTGCCATGACAGAACACTGGCTTGTGAATGGACATTCTAAATATTAATAACTAATACAAATTCTAGTAGGAATAAAAATATTCCCTCTGTGATCTTGCTTCCACTGGTTATTTGCTTAGCCGCTTATTTTTCCCAGGAAAATAAATGTCTACTTTGTTTCTTTCAAGATTATAAACTCGTTCACACTAGTTATTGGGGTAAATAGGTTGAATTGAGCTGGAAAGGGAAATTTTATCTTGGTCTTCAACATTTGAAGGCTTTCCAAACTGAAATCCACCTGGAGAGAAACAGGGTCTCACAAAAATTGATAAACAGAAGCCTCAATTAAAGAATCAGGAGATGAGAAAGGGGAGCATTTAAGCCCTGTGATGATAACATAGTCCAGCCGGAAGAAGAAACACTTCTCTTCTTTCCCAGCAACAGCTCAGCCAACTAAAAGCCATGGACTCAGTGTTTACTCTAGCCCTCCCAACTTCATTTTCCTCTCCCCTGGCTGTGTAGAGACTTACACGTGGCTCACCATGGGTGCAGACCCCAAACTGCAATTCTCTACTGATCCTGAATAAACCCATCTTGGTGAGAGAACTATCTGGCAGTTTATTTGTCTTAGGTCAACAGTGTGAGTAATTGTTTATAATCCCCTCTCATTACCTGGCATATCATAAGAACTAAGTGGCACTGTAATTACCCATTTGAAACATAGCACTTTTTTGGATTAACATTCTGATTAAGTTACAACAGTTTTGCGGCCAATCCGATATTTCCAATAATGGCCAGGAATCTACTAAATCCACGACATGCAAACAGCTCTTGCCAAGGTCTAATTCAAGAAAGATTCAAATGTTTAAGAGTCATTTTTTAAAAATTCAAAATGAAAATAGCTTATTGAATTCTATTGGAAGAATGGGGAGATTAAAAATGTACGTTCTCATAACCCAGAACACCAACTTTATTGAACAGGAGACTCACTACTTCTTTAATCAAGAAGTTCCTGTCTGGGCATCTCTAAGAAATAGCCCTGCAAGGGCAATTGGGTAGTTTTTCTGGTCTTTCATATTTATATATAACTCTACCATTCATGGGTTTCCCCAATGGCTCAGTGGTAAAAAAAAAAAAAAAAAAAAATCCGCCTATCGTGCAGGAGATATAGTAGACAGTTTTGATCCTTGGGTCAGGAAGATGCCCCGGAGGAGAAAATGGCAACTCACTCCAGTATTCTTGCCTGAAAAATCCCATAGACAAGGAGCCTGGCAGGCTACAGTTTAAAGAGTCAGACATAACTGAGAATGAGCTACCATTCACAAAGTGGGTTATCAGGCATCACTCGTTCTCTAAACCACTCCTCAAGGGATTGATTCCCATGTTCCCACAATAACAGAAATTATAAGTTGCCCCACAGACTTAAAAACAACTTTTCAAGATGAAGGAAAAATTAAGAAACTCCCCGGATATTAAATATATTCATCTACTGCTAATCACATCTTATTTCAGAAACATTAAAACAAGAAGCCAAAACAGTGTACCTTAGAAACCGAGACTAGAATCTTCAGATCTTCATGGGACTTGCCCAAAGCCACTCGATGATGTGACTAGGGCTAGCGCATCTTCATTTCTGTCGTGCAGCAGTACCACTGGTACATACGGGCACTGGGAAACAGAGATGAGCAAACGTCCTCCCCACCTCTCACTGGCAGGGGCTCTGCTCTCTACTCGGGCAAGGCAGGACAGAGCAAGGCAGGAAGTCAGGGCAGCACAGATGGCTCTCCTTCCCCAAAAGCACTGGCTCCCGGGACACTCAACTGCAGCTAAACCTGGGAGGATCCTGGTTCCCAGAGCCCAGCACCTAACTAGCCTCACCCAGGTAGGTCCTGGAGAGGACAATGCATTCCTGAGCCCCACCTCTGCCCTCTCGGCAGTTCTCACTGGAGACAGGCATGCCTGGCTCCTTTAGGTAATCTGTCCATGCAGAGAAGGTGGCCAGGGAGCATACCCACCAAACAGTTAGCTGTGTAGGCCTGTGCCAAGCGAGAAGCGGAGGTGGGGTGGGGAAGTAGTAGGCCCTTTATTCCCTTCTGCAAAGTCTGAATGATTTTAGAGGTAATTTTGAAAATGATAATCTGGAAAAAAGAAGCCAAGAGAAGCAAACACAAATTGTGCAATTTGGATATAGAAAGGTTTGGGTTGAAATCTGGGCTCTCCTATTGACTTGCTGGGTAACCAGGTCTCCATATTCTATCCACTTCACAGGGCTATTCCAAACAATGTAGAACCTCTCTGCCTCCCCTCTCCACCATCCTGGTCACACTGTGTGGTCAGTCTGTTAATCGGTTCCTCCAAGTGGTCCCACTCTTTGCTTTTTCCTGTTATCACATATGGCATATTAGTGTTTAAAATTACCGGGGGAAATACACAGACAGAGAACACAATTTGTATCATATACACTCCACTCCCAACTATGATTTTTAAGAATCTGTTTAAATATAGTGGCAGTTCCTTCCTCTGACTTTCTGTTGCTACGTAGCTCTGTATCTTGTAGACAATGGGAAGACTTGGGGAGAAGTATTTTAGGAATTGTTGAAAGAATTACACGGGGTCATAGGAATGAGTCTTTCTACTTGCTCCTCAAAACCAATAACAACTATTTCATGTTCATATTGCACCAGCAAAAAAAAAGAAACAGTATCTCTCACTTAATTTTTCCCATCAGTTTATTCACAGAATGTCTTAAGAGTATAGCAGAGGTCCCAGCATGAGGGCCAGAACCATGAATAAAAAGCAGATGTGCCTGAAAAATAGGCCTTTAGGGAGCCCATGTGCATGCAGATCAAGAAGTCTCAGGAGGGAATTCCCTGGCAGTCCAGTGGTTAAGATTCCACGCTTCCACTGCAGGAGACACGAATTCAGTCCCTGGTTGGGGGAACTAAGATCCCACATGCCACGCAGTGTGGCCCCAAACAAGCAAAAACAACAGACCAAAATAAACAAGAAGCCTCACGAGCAGGAACTCACACTATGGACAGGATGAATCAAGATGCGTAAGCTCAGTTTCTCTTCTGAACTTTACAACTAATGGGGAGGAATGGATGTGGGCTGAATTTCCTCAACATCCAGTACAAGTGGAGCCATGCAAGCACTATTTTTATGATAAGTGCAAAAGGGGCCTAGGGAAAAAGTATGTTATACTGTATCAGAGAAAACAGTTCAGATTTTCTGGAAATCTTTTATGGTCTTAGGCACTTATTATGAAATAGCAGAATGAAAAAACACATAATCCTCAAATAACGCTACATACAAGTATGGCATTTTCATCACTCAAAAGCCTTCCACGAGTCAATCAAGTAACTCATAACAATTTCAAACTCCATCACCCAGCTATTCTCCTTCAAAGAAACTATCGTAAGGATATAAACCAAAATAGTCCTCCAGGAAACGTTCACTCCACAACATTGTTCAGAGCAAGGCAATATGCAGCATTCGAACAAATGATGCCCCACACTCACTGACTTCATTACCTGCTAGATCTTTTGACCATGAAGCCTCCATACAATACAAATTCAGTCCTGACCTCTTCATAAGGCTCAGATGACACAACAGATACAAGGACCTGAGAAACCTCTGTAAACCCCTCTACTATTTCAAATGCATAAATATGCAAAAAGCTTATACTTGGGGAAAGAAAGCAACAGCGGAAAGAAAAGCGTCACGTGTTCTAAAAGCACACATACACCCACGTTGTGCAAATCTCCAGAGCGGTGAGCCCTGAACTAGTGAGCCAAAGATGACGAGCGACAGGTAACCGAACAATTGTCTGGGGCCCCACAGCCAGCTGCCGTTACTCAGTCACAAAGGCCAAAGCAATGGAAGCCCTGACTGAAACTGAGCCCACAGCTGTTCACCGTCCCTACCTTGAGCTGTACTGTTGCAATTTCTGCTTAACTGAAATCAGAAATAAAACGTTTTGTAGGATGCCTCGAGTTGCTTGGTATGTGTTTAATGAATAATAAAGAGCATGTGTTTAAGCCTGTAACATGCAAATGTCAGTAAATAAAAGTTGTTACTCTTGTTAATCATTATCGATGCCATTATTATTATTAAATAAATAATTATCATTTGTATAGCTCCTTAAAGTTTATATAAAATGTGGTCTGACAATGATCCTATAAGAGAAAAAGAGGCTCACAGAATTTGGTAATTTATTCAAGGTCACACTGCCAGCAAATGCTGAAGTTGGGATTTGACTTCCATTTGAGGTGTTTTCCCCTTGATGAGTCTGGAATCTTAAGAATGGCCTCAAGAGTTCTTTCTATCATGGACATGATTCCCAAAATCCAGTCCTTCCTAAATGGCTAACCAAGAACTACAACAATCCTGTTCCCCCTGTCAGTCACGGACTGACTTAAGGATAGGGCAGTGACTTGAGGAAAAGTCTTTTGGGAGATTCTGAGAAAGGTTTCCACACTCCTGAGGAGATAAGAAGACATGGCTTCTTCCCTTCCCCTCGATGTTTTCTATCTCAATATGAACCTTGAAGCTATATTCCATCTCGGGATCATGAGAGTCAGGCTGAAATCAAACCAATACAGGGCAAGAACAAAGCTAAAAGAATCACAGAGAAACAAACGCAGAGCCAGACACTCTGCTCCTGACTACACTCTGCTTCTACTACACAAAGGAATTCTCTCCCTGACTAGGAAAGTTAGAGTTTCTGTTCCTCACACCCAAAATATCCTACCTGATACATTATCGACACGTGCCACCTTGTATCAGACCAAGCTTACATATTTTTTTTCCCCATGTAGTAGCTTCATATCTTCACATGTGGGGATTTCTAAGCTTACATCAGATGTAATTTTGATCTCCCGAAATCCTAAATGGGCAGAAGGAAAAAGGAGACAGTGGTATGCACAGCTGTACAAAGGGAACATATACAGCTGGTTCCCACCACACGGCTAACTATAGAAGCAAAGGACACCACGCTGAGTCAGTGAAGTTTCCGGCCCCTCTCCCACGATCCCCACCCCCATAAATCACAACAAAGCTCGAAGCCTGATGATCTCAACTGCCTCTCTGTGCCCAGAGAGAGCACCACACAGCACACGACCAGAAGAAAAGAAAAAGGAAGGAGAAGGAAGAGGAGGAGGTGATTTCATAACAGCATGCCCTCCTTTCTTTCCAAGGTGATAACAGCAATTTGGCTAAGCACCCAAAATTCCTTGTGAAATGTGTTGTTTTGTCAATTAACACTTCACATTCTTTTTTCAAAAATTACAACGCAGAGAACCTACTATATTGCTCAGGAACTCTACTCAGTGCTCTGTGGTGACCTAAAGGGGAAGGAAATCCAAAAAAGAGTGGATATATGTATACGTGTAGCTGATTCACTTTGCTGCACAGCAGAAATTGACACTATATTGTAAAGCAACCATACTCCAATAAAAATTAACTTAAAAGTAAATAAATAAAACAATGTAATAGTATCATGAAATTCAAAAAATTACAGTGCAAAATAGAAGTAATTCAACAGTTCTCTGCCAATGTTCTACTGAGACCATTGAAGTGATTTTTATTGCATGTCAGGTGTCAGCGACCCTTATGTGCCTTTCCCTAAAACCATAACACACTTGAGTTGTAGCTTTCTAAACTCTAGACCAGTCTTCAGAGCTTCTCAGCACCACCCTCCCAGGAGAAGCAGGGTCTCCCTCTCCTGTTTGCTTTTATTGGCATCCTAATTATAATTGTTATTTTTTTTTAATTGAGTATTTTCTGTGACAAACATGCATGAAAGTGCTTTCCCCAAGTCTGTTTATTATAAACACATAGCGAGGCATTATGTTCATTGTTATTATTACCTTTGGTCCTTGCATTGAATTATTTTGTATAAATATTCTATTATTGACTACCTACAACAGCTCTCACATCTAATTTCTTTTGCTCATCTAGTTTCTACCCTACAGTTGTTCAAAATCAAAACAAGAAAAACTTGTAAAGCCCTATCACTTAAGCAGGAGGATTTAGTAAAAGGCTAACTTGATTGCTTGTATTATTCAGTGAACTAATCCTTGAAATGTTTTTAGAATTAATGGCTTTTTTATTCAGTAAATCAGAATCCACAGAAGAAAAAAAAACATCTACCCAATATCTCTAGTGATGTCAGCCTCGACCTTGACCTCATGAGGTTTACCTCCAATCCACTTGAGTCATCTCCTCCCAAAGCCACAACATCAACTTATCATCACCTGTGCCTATCCTTCTTTTTTTTTTAATCCTCACTTCTGAAATGTGGGGTTGTTGTGGGAATGAAATATCCCTCTCTAAGCCCAGCTTTCTATGCTCCCCAAGACTCTAGTTCCTCCAATCCTATTGCACCTAGCTTTCAACCTCCTTGAACCCTCGGGCCCCTTGATTCTCCGTTTTCTCCCATGTCATCAGCCAATCCTGCTCTAGATTCCTTCTCCTTAGAGGCTAAAGCTCATGATCCATCATATCCATTGCTCTCTTTCTGGCATCCCCAACCCTTCCAAGCCACCAATCTCCCACTCCACATCAGTCCAAACATCCAAACATTTCCACTCCTATAACTGGTAAGGCATGTTTTGCTAGAGGCACTCTCTCAACCTTGCAGATTAATGGTGTGACACAATTAAGATTTCCAACACAGGCTAAGTGCTTGGAGTGACTCAACAACAATATGTTACACCAATTCCATAAGCACTTGGGTTGAAAATCTTAAGTACTCAACGCACCTGCCATGTCCAGCAGGAGAGTGCAGTGGGGAAGAGCCTTGCATCCTGGCTCTGGCCCTTAGTAGCTTAAGACAGACAACTTGCTTAACCCTTCTATGCTTTGTCTCATTTGTAAAATTAGGATAGTAATTCCATCTTTAAAGTGTTGTTGCAAGAAATTAGCGAGTTAATATATGTAATTTTAACAAAGCTTAGATAATAAAAATTGTCCAAAACTATTGGTGTCAGTTACTATTTTAGAGAGAACTGGGGCCACTGGACAGGAAGAATGAGAGAAAAGAAAGAAGGGAAATGACAGAAAGAGAAGGGGTGAAAACTCCCCTTCTGCCTTCCCACCCTTTTTAGCTACCTCCAATCATTTTCTTTCTTCATGTTCCCAGCCTCTTAAGAACCTGTCTAGGCTGACTGTCTCCTCACCCCTTTTTTCATTCCCATCTCCATGCAATGGAATTTGCCACCTGCCTCCATACACACCATACAAGCTATTTTTGACATTATCACCAATGACTCCCAATTGTCAGTGATAGCTGTGCCATCCTTGATTAACTGACCCTCTCTGTATCATCTGACCCTGTTAACTTCTCTCTCATTGTTGAACTCTTTCTCCCCTGAATTTCCATGACAGGAGTCTCTCTTGTTGAGTTTCCTCCCCTCAAACCTGTACTTCCCAATTCTCTGGCTAGATCCTTCCTCCTCTGACCACTCATTAGATTTAATTCATTCATTTTGTGCTCAACCCTGTCCTACTCTTTGCGACCCAATGGATTGTAGCCCACCAGGCTCCTCTGTCCATGGGATTCTCCAGGCAAGAACACTGGAGTGGGTCGCCATTTCCTCCTCCAGGGGATCTTCCCAGCCTCGGGAGCAAACCCAAGTCTCCTGCGTCTCCTGCATCGCAGGCGGATTCTTTACCGCTGAGCCACCAAGGAAGCGTTTATTCGTTTTTTCAACACATGTACTGAACACTTACCAAAGGGCAGGTACCATGACAGCTGGTGAAACCAGTTAGGCAGGGACAGCTGAAACACAGCTCCAGAGGGCTCTATTCACCGTGAGATGCAATGACTCAGAC
This sequence comes from Bos taurus, assembly GCF_002263795.3. Taxonomy (NCBI): domain Eukaryota; kingdom Metazoa; phylum Chordata; class Mammalia; order Artiodactyla; family Bovidae; genus Bos; species Bos taurus. The sequence continues at coordinate 11,194,452 of NC_037353.1, forward strand.
ATCTGAGTGGTACTTCAGACATCTGAAGTTGTGTGATAGCCATGACATGACTTAGCTCTTGCCCTCACACTTTTTCTAGGGAAAAGATCAGCACATAACTAGACAATCAGAAAACATAAAGAAAGGTACAGTGACCAAGGGAGAATGTGAACACACTATAGAGACTCTTGAAAGCATAAGTTTTTGATCCATTTCACACTTCACTCTTCACATGCTGCTGCTGTGCTAAGTCACTTCAGTCGTGTCCGACTCAGTGACCCCATGGACTGCAGCCCACCAGACTCCTCTGTCCGTGGGATTTTCCAGCCAAGAGTACTGGAGTAGGATGCCATTGCCTTCTCCGACTCTTCACATACTGCCCAGGAAATTACATCCCATCATGGGATGTAATTAACTGAACCTAGTAGCCAATGATGCCCAAATTTTGCATTATTTGCATAGAATATTATATTGCCTACCAAACTTCTCTACCACATGTCCTAGAGGGCACCAAGCACCAAAAATATAAATATAAACAAAGCAGAAGTCTTACCCTGAGGCATTAATCTTACTTCCCATCCATATCACATCAACACACTCGCTGATTTGTCACCCTCTTCGACTTTCTAGAAGCCCGATTGTCATCTGTTAAACACAAGCTGATTTTATCAGCAAACCCCTAGTCCTACCCAACTCCCGTGTTTAAAAGCTTTCAAGGATTATTCGTAGGAGCCAAAGCAAAACTGAAATTCCTTCTACCTTAGTGTCCCTAAATGACCTAGCTCCCGCCTGCTCTTCCGGCACCTACGTAGTCACATATAACACACCCTGCATGCCAGCCACTCCAAAGCACCTTGAAGAACCAGGCAGTTCTTTCAATTTACTGTCCTTTCCACCTCATTGCCTTTGTACCTACTGTTCCTGTTGCCTAGAACTGCCCTTCCTCCGGCTGCTCACCTCATGAATTTCTACAATTGTTTGACCACTCTAGGCAGAGTTAAGTGCCTCTGTCTCTGAACTCCCATGGATGGCGATCACTTCTGGGACTCATCATTGCTATGATTCTTTGTCCACACACTCGTCTCCCTGAGGACAATGTAAGCCTCCGAGAAAGAACCCTGCCTGTTCTCTGTGGGTCCTCAGCACTGGGGGCTGTGTCTAGCACGTGCTGTGTACTCAGCCTGGTAAAGAGGTAAACTCACTGAGTTAACATCCCTTAATCACAATACCGGGCTTCCCTGGTGGCTCAGTAGTAAAGAACCCACCTGCCAATGCAGGAGATATAAGAAAGGTGGGTTCGATCCCTGGGTCAGGAAGATCCTCTGGAGAAGGAAATGGCAACTCATTCTAGTAATCTTGCCTGGGAAATCACATGGATAGAGGAGCCTAGTGGGCTACTTAGCAACTAAACCACAACAATAACCACAATATTCTTTATTAGGGGCTTTTTTTTTTTTTTGCCAAACTGTGCATTTTGCAGGATCTTGGTTCCACAATCAGGGATCAAACCCAAGTCCTAACGACAGGCCAGCCAGAGAATTCCCCAAAAGAGAATTTTAAGAGTATTAAAACTATTAAAAAAAAAAAACTAAACTGAAACTTTTCCTTAATGTAAGCTGTATTTGGAACCAATTAGGTATACTATGGGGCTTCCCAGGTGGCCCAGATGGTAAAGCCTACAATGCAGGAGACCTGGGTTCAATCCCCGGGTTGGGAAGATCCCCTGGAGGCGGGCATGGCAACCCACTCCCGTATTCTTGCCTCAAGAATTCCCATGGACAGAGGAGCCTGGCAGGCTACAGTCCATGGGGTCGCAAAGAGTCAGACACGACTGAGCAACTAAGCACAGCACAGCACAGGTATCTTATCGTGCAAGAATTTATAAAGAGAGCAGAATATATCAGGACACTTCTGAGATGCCAATCTGGTGGCGTAAGATGACTCAATTTGAAATTCTAGAATTTGAAATTCTAGTTAGACCTCCATCTCTAATAAAATTAAATATATGGGGAGATCAGCCCTGGGATTTCTTTGGAAGGAAGGATGTTAAAGCTGAAACTCCAGTACTTTGGCCACCTCATGCGAAGAGTTGACTCATTGGAAAAGACTCTGATGATGGGAGGGATTGAGGGCAAGAAGAGAAGGGGACGACAGAGGATGAGATGGCTGGATGGCATCACTGACTCGATGGATGTGAGTCTCAGTGAATTTCGGGAGTTGGTGATGGACAGGGAGGCCTGGCGTGCTGCGATTCATGGGGTCGCAAAGAGTCGGACACGACTGAGCGACTGATCTGATCTGATATTTTATGTGAATGTGGAAGATAATCAAAGAAGTCAACCTAAAGAAGTAAAAAAGGAATAACCCATATTAGAAGATAATATAAAAAAGAATATATACATATGTATAACTGAATAAACCTGAAATGAATATAGCATTGTAAATCAACTATATTTCGATAAAATTTTTGTTAAAAGAAGTGGGAAATGTGTGGGGCTTAATTTTTGATCCAGTGACCAGTCCCTTTATCATTGGAACACCCTACCTATTGAGCAAAATATTTTTGACAGTATCTTGTTTATAAACATTTATTCTTTACCCAGGTCCTTTAACTTTTTCTAAGGTTTGTGAGTATTTCTTAATGAAGTTAATACACTGTTGCCTGGTGAGCCTTGTAACTAAAAGTGACAAACAGCTGGCCAGTATGGAGGGCAGGGTTGTGTCGATGAAACAAAATTAAGTTTCAGATCCATGTGGAATGAACCTTACCCCTGGGCTCACTGGGATCACACTCAGAACCTAACAGTCACTAGGTCCAATTGCAAAATAGAGAATGAAGACATGGGGAAATGTCTGCAGTTTAAAAGTCAAGAAACCACAATACTTAAATCATTTTATGCCGAAAATACCACAATGGTCATCTACACTGCCAAAGCCACTGGTTAACTGCTCGAGTTTACCTTCTCATTCTGCACCTCAATACACATACAGCAGGAGCCCTGCAGTTTCTGTATAGGGTGTAGGGTTTTGAAAAGTGGGAGAACTTCCTTGGGTGGTTTCCACACCCAGTGCTCCGGCTCCCCCAGGTTACCCTACACCCCACCCACCCACATATACATTCATGCTCCGACTCTTTTGACAGTTATGCACAACTTATGTGGGGAAATAGCAATTTAAAATATAAAAAGGAAACAGCACTGACCAATGTGTACTGGATTAATTCGAGGACAGAAGAGGGACCTGACCTAGCACAGCTACTTCTCAGGACTTAATCTTTATCGCCTCTTTATAAATACTCCCAGTGAGTAATTACTTCACACACACAGACACACTCACACACAACGTGACTTAAATTGAGTTTCTATGCTGATAACTTCCAATCTATTATATATTTCTCGCCCAGAATATCTAACTGTTCATTTGGCTCTCTATACCCACAAGCATGAAGGATATAAAGTTAATACGACCCAAGTCTTCCCCGTGCTTTTTCAACACAGATGCACAGTCACACGGGGCTTCCCAGGTGGCTGGCTCAGTGGTAAAGAATCCGCTTGCCAACGCAGGAGCTGCAGGAGACCTAGGTTCGATCTCTGGGTCGGAAAGGTTCCTTAGAGGAGGAAATGGCAATCCACTCCAGTATTCTTGTCTGGAAAATTCCATGGGCAAAGGAGTCTGGCGGGCTACAGTCTATGGGGTCTCAAAGAGCCTAACATGATTGAGCAACTGAGCATCATGCATGCCTGCACAGAAGCATCTAGAGAACAATTAGGAGCTACCAGAACTACATAAACCAAATTTGGCAGGGAAAGAAAAGCAGAAACTTAGAAACATGTGGCCTAGGGATTTACAAACTTGTTTTTGCCAAAAAAATCCTTTGTTCAAATAAAATCTTCCTTGCACACCCACAATGTGAAACCAAGAATAGCCCACCTGGTCAGGTTGCAGAACAGACCACTGAAAGGAACTCTAAATGAACACTGGACTCTTGGACACACTCTACTGTCTGTCCCCATGCCCTGGAATGGCCCCTGAGGCTCCTTGAAACTCTCAGAAATCTGAAAACCTAGTTCAAAAAACTACTGGTCAACATCCATGACAATGCTATTTTTAACACAAAAATGAACAGTTGAAGCACAATTTGGGAAAGCTAATTGGTAACTGTGGGTCAGAGTTTCTATGAGTATTAATAGATACATACTACAATACAGAAAATAAATAACCAAAAAGGACCTACAGTATAGCACAGGGAACTATACTCAATATTTTATAATAACCTATAAGGGAAAGGAATTTAAAAAAGAATGTGTATTTTTATACATATGTGTGCATGTGTGTGTGTATATATATATATATATATATATATATATATATATCAAACAGAATCACTTTGCTGGTTCAGCAACACAACACAGTAAATCAACTATACTTCAATTTTTAAAAAATTAAATAAATAATTAAATAAAAGAACAAATGTCATTAAATCTAAAGTCGATTCTAAGTAGTGAGCCAGATCGGTCTTTTACAGGTCCTACATCAACCACTTCACCACATTTTCTCAAAGACAGTAAATTGCAATGACAAGGAAAAAACTAACATTAGTCATATTTTGTCTAAGTCACACAAGGCCAGGTTTAAGCTGCTGCTTTCTTACATAAAGTCCTATATTTTCAAAATCAATTTGGTACAATTAAATGCAAAGTATCCAGAGGCAAATCTGAGCATTAGGATGAACAACTCGATCAACTTAAAGAAACACATAAAAACGAGAACATATCTGTAAGTCATTACAGAGGAAACACATTGTTGGAGAGGAAAACCCCTACTTGCTGTCCTCAAGAAATAGACCTTTATGACATTACAGTTACCAAAACATGACATAAGTAAAGCTGCCGACTGGTTGGTTGACTGTCATGATATCAGTTTGGTTGCTTTGGCTCTTTTGACACTGTAAGTTCAGTGAATCTCACAGAGGGGAAAAATCAGGGGAAATTCACTCAACCATTAGGAAAGCTTCTCATATACTGAATGGACCCTGTATAGAGAAATTACCAAACAAAAAAAAAAAAAGAGGAGGAAAAAATGATCACATTTAATTTTGTCTTCAGATATGATAAAACGAGCCTCTAACAACCATTTGTTTCAGTAACATTTATTTTGAAAAAGCATAAAATGATTAAGTATTATGTAGATTGGTGGTTCTCAACCCTGGCTGCACATGAGATTCACCTGAGCTTTAAAAATCCGTGATATCCTGGATCTATCCTAGTTCTACTGAGTCAGAATTTCTGAGGCTGGCCCTTGGCACCAGTGTTTTCTTTTCCTTCCTCAGGTGATTGTAATGTGTCACCAGGCTTCAGAGCCATCAATATAGTCTTGAATTGACTGATCAACTCAGTTGTCAAACATCAATCTGAACAAATCATTCTGTTGTGATAGCAGTGATGCCTGTGCGTTGGGGTCCCCCTGTTCATGATAAGTTAATAATGATGGGAAAGGGTGCTTGGGGCTTCCCTGGTGGCTCAGACAGTAAAGAATCTGCCTGCAATGCAGGAGACCTGGGTTTGATCCCTAGGTCAGAAAGATCTTTGGAGAAAGAAATAGCAACCCACTCCAGTATTCTTGCTTGGAAAGTCCCATGGACAGAGGAGTCTGGCAGGCTACAGTCCATGGGGTCGCAAAGAGTCAGATATGCCTGAGTGACTAACACACACATGCAAGGTTGTCTGGTCAACTCATATCTGACTAAAAAGGCTCTCTTTTCCTTTAAAGCAGATCTAACCTTGCCGAGTGTGGGTTTGGGGATTTAGGGGGTGGTTCTTTTGCTGGCTTCTTCATGAGCTGTGAATGTCATTGTTTTGATATAGGTTCAGCTTCCCTAGGGCTCAGACTGTAAATAATCTGCCTTCAATGCAAGAGATCGGAGTTCAGCCCTGAGCTGGGAAGGTCCTCTGGAGGAGGGAATGGCTACCCATCCCAGTAATTTTGCCTGGAGAATTCCAGGGACAGAGGAGCCTGGCAGGCTACAGTCCATGGAGTTGCAGAGAGTCAGACACAATTGAGTGACTAACACTCACTAACACTTAGAGAACTGAAATTGCTATTTCAATAAATACAACTGGTTTTGGTAGATAAATACGAGTCCACTTCTATGGAAGATATTTCATCAAATAAAAAAAGAATTATAAAATAAGCAATTATGGCCTTAATCTATAAGATGTTAAACCACAAGATGTGAAATGTGCTCAAAATATTTTGAAAAGTTATAAAGTCTACAAGTGTTTACTGATGGGTAGAGTTAAGATTTTATGTTGCTACTTTGTTTACATGTATATCCAGGAAGCCATAAGACAGTTTGGGGAAAAACAGGTTGTGATTTCTATGGTGATTTAGTAGATTGAAAATTAGGTTCCGGCCTCCTCTGCAAGCATAAGGGACTAATATGACATCCATAAGAGAACCTCATAAACATGGAATTTCCCTCTAGAGCCAAAGAGATGAATTATTTTCAAGATACACAGGGGTACCCTAAGAAGTTGGAACATTATAAGAGCTCATAATTGAAGCAATCAGAAGTCAGTAAAAGCAGGGAGTCAAAAAGTTGATACATCATGTTTCAAACATATTTCAATTTCAGTCACATAAATAAAGGGGAAATCAGTCACTAATTGTTGCATGTCCCCTGATGATTTCAGTTCTGTGTTGCCTTTCTTGGTTACACCATGGCCAGATTTCTTCCTTCCATGTCTTAAATGCATTTGTACCTTAAAAGGCACTTGTGAAAAAACCTGAGGGTAAAAATCCCTCTAGTTTTTTGTTTTTACTAAAGTTTTCTAATCTTTTATAAAAGCAAACTATTCCATACCTGCAGAGCAGCAGTTTGCTAATTTTTTAAAAATTTAGCCTTCTAAAGTATATTAAAAAAAAGTATATAATTCAGATGTTGTAAAACCAACACCACTAATTCCAGAATCCAGCCATCACCCCAAAAATAAATCTTGTACCTATTACCATTCACTCTCAATTCCTGCTACCCTATACCCTGGCAACCACAAATGTACATTTCGTCTCTGTATATTTACCTACTGTGGATATCTCATACAAGTGGAATCACAATTTGTGGTCTTTTGTATCTGCCTTCTTTCACTCATCATAATGTGTTCATGGTTCATTGAGGTGGTAGCCATTTATATTGTTTTTTAATATGGCTTATTTTTACAAGTCTCTGTGGCAATCAAGTTTTCACAGAAATAGCATTCCTTTTTGGCACTCCCATTATATCAGTTTATTTAATATTTAATTAAATCACAAAATTACAGTAGCAAGTATTATTAAAATAAACAAGACTGTGACCAAACACCACTGTAGGCGTGAACCTGAGCTGATAAAAGCAAAGTACACCAGTTTATTATGATGGCAGTTATTTGCCACAGTGGCCTCTGCGTTCTGAGCAACAACGGGTTCCTTTTTCAGAGGGAAAGGAGAGCAACAGTTAACACCATCAGGTGCATTAGTGTTGATGGGTACTCCATTACCTAGGATGAAGCGGTGTGTATGTAGAGGTGTAGAGGTGATCTGTGTCTATTAGATAACACAACATAACTTCAACTGTCCCAAAAGGAAGTCTTCCGCACGTCTAAGTCTTCAGAAGAAGCAAAGATGGGCTCCCATTGAGATAGGTATACCCTGCTCCCTCAATAAAAACTTTACCATCCTACTTATCTTTTAAGGATCAGCTCAAACATGTCCTCCTCCTAAGCCTTGACTCCTCATAGTGCCTACCTGCTCTCTCACCTTCCTTTTAATTTCTAAAACAGTTATCTATCTCTTATGGTCGTTATAACCGGTATTCTGTTGCTAGTTGTTTTATTCCCTAAGTTGTGTCTGATTCTTTTGTGACTCCATGGGCTGTAGCCCACCAGGCTCCTCTGTGCATGGGATTTCCCAGGCAAGAATACTGGAGTAGGTTGTCATGCATTCCTCCAGGGAATCTTCCTGACCCAGGGATCAAACCTGAGTCTCCTACACTGGCAGAGGATTCTTTACCACCAAGACATCAGGGAAGCCATATAGCTAGTTACACAATATCTTTTCTTACATATGAGACCATAGACTGCTTCAGAGGCAAGTAGTATGTTTTTATATCCCCTACAGCCACCGGCACAGGAAACAAGGGATGCAGGACATAATCTTTGAACAAATCTGTAATAAGAAGTTCAATAAATATTTGTAAAGTAAATAATGAATGAATACATTGATTAAATAATTAATTAAAGGTGTGTAACTTCTTACCTGGCTACAGAGCAACACATCTCTTTCTTCAATGTACATGGGGTGGTGGGGGGTAGGTAAGAATCTGACGGGGGCATAGTGGTAGGCAAAGGAGAAAATCAACTGCCCCTGGGTACCTAGCAGCTGTCAGGCGTCATGACTCTCCTCCAAGTGTTTAACAGAGATCACTTTCAAACAGGACATTGTTAGATAATGACACTTTCTGATGCCCTTTGATGAAGAACAAATTAAAAACAGAGACAAAAATCTTTGTACTCAAAACTGCCCAATGTCTTCAAGTGTGGATTTAGTTTCTCTAAATTAAATTATCATACAACTTGAATGGGTTTTTAGAAATCGTACAAAAAGGGACTCAGAAGAACATCGTTTCCAAATTGGCGATATTTAAAAGCAAAGCCATTGGTTAGGTAAGGAATGCATAAACAACCCCCAAAGCTGTATTGAATACTTTTTTTTGGCTATATATGCCCGAAAGACTGCCAACTTCATTTTGATAAGCCTTTGTTAAAAACAACAAACATGCCTGAGCTTGCAAACCATGCCATTCTGAAGAAAAAGCAATTGAGAAGATGAGGAAATGCTTAAAACGGCAACGTCTGATTAAAAAGAAAAACCTCTGTGGTAACAGGTTTAGCAATAAGTCACAACACTGTGCTGCCTATTAACATGGAGGGGAGCAGGCGACAACGCAAACAGAGAAAATCAAAGCACAACACTTACCTTCATAAATAAATAAGAAGCTACATCTTAAAACTAATACAATTATAGTCCACAACACTGACATCAGGGCACCAACATCATTGAGAAAACGAATCCTCTCATGCTTCATTAAGTTTAATGTCACCACAGTGATGTCCTTGCACTAAAGGAAGTGTCATTTCAGGGACTCTGAATGAACACACATAAAGTAACCAAGTGTGGGAATTTCCAGTCATGTAGAGTTCACGTACATCAGTTCATAAAAGTCAAAGTAACTTTACCTGAATTTGTTTCTGTATTTATTTTCACACTGATTATAAAATCAGCAGAATTATGGGATTGGAAGGTAGATAATTTGGAATATTTGTGTTCATTTCCCTATGGTAAAGAATCTGCCTGCCAATGCAGGAGAAGTGAGTTCGATACCTGGGTTGGGAAGATTCCCTGGAAAAGGAAACGGCAACCCACTCCAGTATTCTTGCCTGGAGATATCTGCCTGTTTTAGTCAAAACTGAAATTCTCTTCCATCTGCCAAACAATCCTGGAAAAATTCTAATAAATAAATTGTAACCTAAGGTTCATAAGACCAAAGTTCTTTGTTTTATTCACTGATATACCTTGAGTGACCATAACATCACTGGGCACATAGTAGGCACTCAATAAATACCTATTAAAGTAAACTGAAAAACATAAAAAATGTGTAATGTAACGCGGAAATGCTAAATGTGTGTGTTCAGTCCCTAAGTCGTGTTGACTTTTTCAGACTCCAAGGACTGTAGCCCACCAGGCTCCTCTAGCCATGAGATTTCCCAGGTAAGAATACTGGAGTGGGTTGCCATTTCCTCTGCCAGTATCCTCCCAATCCAGGAATCAACCCAAGTCTCCTGCACTGGCAGGCAGATTCTTTACCACTAAGCCATCTGGGGAGCCCCAAATGCTAAATAAGTCTCTTTAAAAATTCCTTTCTCTGAGCACTGTTATAGGTCATCATGTTAATCACAACACACAAACTGTCCTCATATAAGCCACTTTTCCCAAGCCAGCTCCAAAGTCACAAATCACACTCTGAATTCTAACCAATGATCAGCACAGGAAGGTAAGAACCCAAAGAGACTCCAAAGACAGATGAGGATACATTTTATCCATCTGTAGTTTTGATTACTTTTCTTCTCCTGGTGGTTTACCTGTAATGTACCTGCATATTCATCTTCATATTATTATTTAAATACATGCATTTAAGATGTATTATTTAAAATTAAGGGTTTGTATTTTTTAAAATTATCCTAAAAGGCGGTTTGATAGACCTCTCAACTATTTCAGAATCCCACCAGTTTAAAAACAAAAAGATGAAAAAAAAAAAAAAGATGGACAAAAAATAATAACAGGAAAATGACATGATCAGATGACTCTAATCATTAATTTTGTTCTAAATGCCTGAAAGTAATATGGTTTGAAAACTGAACTGAGTTGGAAGGAGAGGGCCTGGATTCTGGTACTGCCTCAGTCACCAATGAACTTAACCAATCCTTGGCAACAGGAATCTGAGCTTCCCAGGCTGTCTGGTGAAGAGTCTGACCAGACGATCTCTAAAAACCTGAACAATTTCCAAGATCCTGTGATTATAAGTGACCAAATCCAGTCATTTAATTACTACTTCTGGGAGGGTCAGACACCATTTGCCTAGTTTGACATGAGGTTTATGGCGAGGCAGTTGATTTTAAAAGCTAGTGATCTCCAAACACCTGATGAGTGTTTCTAAATATGGAGGGTCTGAAGACTCTGCTTCTGGGTTAAGCTGACTGCAGCCACCAGAGTGCCCAACTCTCAGCAAAGAAAAGGTAAGTTAAACTAATTAGAGTCCCTCCAGAATGGAAGGATTGAACCAGTGCCCTAGTAGGTCCCAACTGACTTATTACAAAAAAAAAAAAAAAAAATTTACCAAGAGATTCAGAATGAATGCTGAGTGGTGAAAGCCAAAGGCTAACCAAATAGCCTCAGGACTTACTGGAACCCTGCTCTCAAATTTTGCTTCAAGCACTTTTCCCTGAGTCTGCACTACTGGTATCACTGATTTTGAGGACAAGAAGCAACTAAGAAATTAAGCCAATGGAAATTAAGTAAACATTATCACCTGAGGGAAGGGAAGATCCGAAATAAATAAGATACGTTAGGTACAGAATCCAGAAGGAACCTTGCGCGATCTCTCCTGCACGAGAAGTCGGCATTTGGAAATCACAGGAGGTGAGGATCAAAGCCGCTCCCTGTCCAGCCGCCTGCCCAGAACCTGCCCGAGCACCGGCCCAGCACCGCCGGGGCAGGTGGGCATGTGTCTTTCCCCAACACAACGGGCGCTCCGAGGGACCAAGCTATGGTGGCGGGCTCCCGGTGCGTCGCGGGGCAGCCAAGGGAGCGCCCTCTGCCACCTCCACCCAGCCCAGCCCTAGAGCCTGCCGCCCGGCCGCGAAGGATGCCCGGATCACCTGAGCCACCGCGTCCTGAGAGCGGACAGAGGGTGTGCCAGTGGGCTCCCGGGCCGGTACGCTGGGGATCCTGGTGCCAGAGCGATCGGCGGGAGACTGCGCCCCGGCAGCCCGGTGGGCCAGCCTCCAGCCCTCCGCAGCCCGCCCAGTTAGTGCAGATCCCCCTCTCCTCCCGGCCGCTCCTCTGGCTCACCTCGCGTGGACCGCTGCAGCCCGGGCGGTGGCGTGCGGACATGCCCCCGGGGTGCACCCACCGTGCCGCGTCCCCGCGCGGTGGCCCCTTCCCGGGCCCCAGGCGCCGTGGTCCGCGCTCCCGAGGGGCGGGGAGCGGACGGGGTGGAGGCGCCGGCGGGGCTGGGGCGGGGGCCCCACGGGCAGCGCGGGGGGCGGAGAGCGTGGCAGGGAAAATCCCCGCGCCCAGCCTCCGAAATGCACCCGGGAGTTCAACGCCCCCAGCTCCGCCGTGGACTCTGGCCGGCGGGTGAATGGGATTTATCCAGGGATCCGCTCTACCGGCCGCGGCTTGGCGAGGGGTGAGGGGCCGCCTCGCGGTTATGTAATGGACCTGCCCGCTGTGACCCGAGCCACCTCGCTCCGGACTGCCCGACCCTCCCCGGGAACGGCGGTGCCTTGCTCCTGACCTAGTAGGCAGGCAGAGGGGGCTCGGTATTCTCAAAAAGAACTTTCCCCTGCAGGGTCAAAGAGCAAGCTCTGCTTCAGGAATCCAAGGACTCCCAGAGGTGAACGCGGCAGGGATCTCTGCCCGTGCAGCCCGTCCATTTCACAGCACAGAAAACTGAGGCTCCGACGTGTTTAAAGCGCTGTTTCTTCGAGTTGGAGGACCTAGATTCAACTCTCTCGAAAAGCCATGACCGTAGGCAAGTTACTTAAATCTCAGAGCTCAGTATCTCCACCTGTAAAACGAGGATAATAGTGTCCACTTCCTGTGCTTGATGAGAGGACAAAATGAATGAGGCGCAGGAGCCCGGTATGTAACACACCCCAGTAAAAAATTACTGCTGTTGCTCGTGCTAAGGTTCGCCCCCTCCGCCAACGTCGCTGTAAAGTCGGCTGTCCCACGGGCCTAAAGAGCTGCCCCAGGGACCTTCCTGTAAAGTCCACTTTTTGTCAGGAGCGAAGTCTCTGAACTGAGGAGGTCCGATTCCAACTTCTTGGGGTCTACATGCTTGCTACTCCATAGCATCAGTGTCATCTGGGACCTTGCTAGAAATGCAGAATTGCAGGCCCAACCCCAGAGCCACTTGTAACAAGAATCCCTAGGTGATTTAGTCGGTGGTACTTCAGAGTTTCACAATGAATCCGACTTTTTGGAAAATTTGAGAAGGGGACTAGAAAGTTGTGATGCAGTGGCCACACAATACCTTAGGGTATTTTTAAAAATAGACCGCCAAAGTCCTTCCTCTTGTACATCTGGCTGTTTTGTTTCTTCCCCTCTCCGCAGTTTCCTGTTCTTTATAAATCTGGATGAGCTCTTGTCACTTGTAAAATAAAGATCTAAGTTACCTGAAAGTAAAGGCAGTGAAGATACCTTTAAGGCACACTATAGAGGGACGTCCTTGGTGATCCAGTGGTTAAGACTCCCCTTCCAATACTGGGAGAAGGAGTTCCATTCCACAGGCCCGCAAAACTAGCAAACAAAAAATGCAGCAGAATTTGCAAATAGAACTTGTAAAAGAATTCATTAGCATTGCGTATGGACTTAAAATGTTGAGGTTGCGGGGAGCCCTGAGCTTTCAACTGTGAAGCTCTTTTGGTTAAAGGCTGGAGTACTTTTTGGTTCAGAAAAATACTTTTTTTAGTTAAACATTGCTTTGGGAGGCTGAGAAGCCCCATTTTCCACTTCAATAATGTAGGGTAACCAGTTGTTTTTAAAAGTTTTGAAGAAGAGGAAGAAACCTCACAGGCTTTCCTCCATCTACATCATTTGTCATAGAGGCCCTAGAAAAGCCAAGGACAGTTCTTTTATTTATGTCATGAAGTGTTGGTTGGTTGTGTTTGCTTGTTCAGGTTTAGCTCGGCTGATCCTGTCTCTGACAGAATGATTTTCATCTTTTGAGAGGTGAGTCTTGGTGGATTATTGATGATGGTGCTGATAGAGAAGGTCACTCCCATCTGCCTCCCCCTTCAGGGTCCCCCCCACCCAGCTCCCATGCAAGGATGGTTCCAAGGGGTGGGTGGTGTGGAGGTGGAGTTGGAGAAGATGGAAAGAGGAAAGGAATCTCTTTTCCGTGAGGCCAGAGGAACTGGGAAGGAGGGGGACAGACCCCTCTCCTTGCCTTGGAATCTAATGAGGAAAGAAGGGGGAAAATGCAGCATTTCTCTTAAAGAGTGCTATCCAATAGAATTTTCTGTAATGGTGGAAATGTTCTGTGTCTGTGCAGTCCAAAATGGCTATGAAATGTGGCTTTGTTGTTTACTTGCTAAGTTTGAGACCCTATGGACTCCCCATGGACTCCACCAGGCTCCTCTGTCTGTGGGATGTCCCAGGCAAGAATATTGGAGTGAGTCGCCATTTTCTTCTCCAGGGGATCTTCCTGGACCAGGGATGGAACCTTTCATCTCCCACATTAGCAGGTGGCTTCTTTACCATTGAGCCATCAGGGAAGCCCTAAATGTAGTTATTTACATTTAAATTTTAATCAAAATTCAAGTTTTTTGTGTTTGTTTCTTGTTGCTAGTCCATTGCAGCAATCACATTTCACGCTCTATACCAATATGTAGCTAGTACCGTACTGGACAGTATATCAGACAGTTCCTTCATCACAGGAAGTTCTGTTGGACAGCAGTGCCTAGAGGCCAGGATTTTGGTGAGGAGGTGAACCCACATATTTCACCCTTTCCAAATTCTAGTCAGACTCTCATCTGTCCTCTGGCAAGTGAGGAACTGATCATTAAACCTCAGCCATTGAGTCCTTGTGAGAGTCAAGCTGGAATAACCCATAGAATGTGTTGGTTGTCATGCCCTGCACATAGTTAAGTGTGCAAAAAGTCTTAACCAGTATTAATATTTCACAGTTTTTAAGTTTTATTAGTCAAGTAACCTTTTGCTGATGTGCTGAGCTGCTCTGGTCCCTCAGTGACCATCTATAGCTGTGCTCCAGCCCCCTCCGTTAGCTTCTTCCTCCCCTTTGTGAGCTGGGCACTACCTTTGCTCTTTTGGCCTGGAGATGCAGCCTACTTGGTCAAATCCCTACCATTTGTGCCCAATAAATAACAAATGTGTGAACTAAAGTCACAGTGTACCATGGTTCAGGGGAATCAATTGTCAAATGAGATTCTCAGAAGCATGACACCTTAGGGTACATCCATTATAGAAGGAGTTGTTTGTTCCTGTTATTTGGTCAAACAAGGATGTGTGGACTCAGCAGAGAGAAACGAGAACATTGGCTCCAGATAAGTAATATCTGGGCTGTCCACGTCAAGCTGGAAGCTACCAGGAGGTTGGAGGTGGAGGCGGATGGAAACATGAAGCTTTTACCTAAATAGAATTTGAAAGTTCATTTCCATGGCTAATAAGGAATCCAAGGATAAACTGTAAACAGCATAAAAAAAGATGCAAGTATTTTATGCCGTCAGGTATGCGAATGAGGGCAGTGCACAGAATGGGAAATCGTGAAATTCTCCGCAGAACACCAGGAAACAGCTTTCTGAATATCCGGCTTCTCAAATTCTTTCTCTTTGACTTCTTTAATAAGATCACATGCTGTGGGCACCTTTCAGATTCCACTTTGTGTATTGTCTTCCCTGGTTCCTGTTCCATCACATCACTTCTTCTGAAAGTTTTAGAATTCAGCATCTATTTCTCTGCTTTTCTTTCTTCACCCAAATCCTTACTCCTGCCTTGTCATGACAGTGACTGAACACCTGCCTGTCAGAGGCTGTGCATTCCCAGTTCTGACCTCTCTCTGAGCCCCCAGGCCTCCAGTGGATATCGTCACTTAAATCTTCCCCACCCCATCACTTCAAATGTTAATTTATCAAGAACTTGCTAGCTGGGTGACCTTGGGTAAGCTGAATAACAAAACTTCCGTTTCTTCATTTATGAAACAGCAAAATAGCACCTTCCTTCTAGGGCTATCTCGAAGGTTAAATCAGACATATATAAAAAAATAAAAAGAAAAAAAAGAGACGTATGTGTGAGTACCTAGCACAGTAGCTAACGTATTGCTGTTTTTGTTGTTTTAGACCCACAATCATGTACGACTCTTTGTGACTCCAGGGACCTTAGCCCACCAGGCTTCTCTGTCCATGGGACTTCCCAGCCAAGAATACTGGAATGGGTTGCCATTTCCTTTCTCAAGGGGTCTTCCTGTGTTGGCAGGCAGTTTTTTACCACTGAGCCACCTAGGAAGCCAGCTAGTGCATAGTAAGTACTTAATCCATGTTAGCAGAATGATTCTCAGTAGCCAAGATAGGGAAACAAACTTTGTGTCTGTTGATGGATTAATGGATAAAGAAAATGTGATATATATGTATATTATTCTCATAATAAAGAAGATCCTGCCACTTGCAACTGTATGGTTGAACCTGGAAGACAATTTGCTGTATGAGTAAGCCAGACACAGAAAGACAAATACTGTATAATCTCACTTACATGTGGAGGCTAAAAAATTTAAGTTCATATAAGCAGAGAATAGAACAGTGGTTGCCAAGGCCTGGGTGCCATGGGAAGTGGGGAGATATTGACCAAATGGTATGAAGTTTTAGTTATAAGATGAGTGAATTCTGGGGATCTAATGTACAGCGTGGTGATTATAGTTAACAGTACTGTATTTTACAGTGAAATTTGCAAAGTGAGTAGATTGTAAATGTTTTTACCACACACAAAAAGGTAATTGTGTTATATGTTAGTGATTTAGTTAGCTTGATTGTGGTAATCATTTCACAATGCATACATATATCAAATCATGCTGTACACTTTAAATATGTTTAATTTTTACTTGTCAATTATACCTCAATAAGTTGAGGGGGGGAATTAAAAATAAATGCTAGCTGAAAATACACCAAATACAAACACTCCTCCTCCCTTGACCGCATAGAGTGTAAACTGGTTGATGGCAGGAGACTTCCCTGTCTCATTAACTATTGCCCCAACGCTGACAGAGCAGGAACTTCAATAAATCTTTTGGAATGAGTAAATGTTAGTTACGCCTCACCTTTGCGGTCACCTCTGTGATTCTTCCTCTTCTAGATTCATTCAATTAGTACTTATAACATTTACCCTGAACTAAGTCACCAACCAAGGGCAGGACCATGACAGCCCCACATCTAACTCAGTGCTGCAACTTGCTCCCTGCCTCAGGGCTGATGTGCGGCTTGAGAGTTCCCTGACCCAGCTCGGTTGTCTTCTGAGGACACCTGAGATAAGAAAATTTACATGGAGATTGGAAACGAGAGAGAGTAGCTGCTGGTTTTTTCACTCGACTAGATGTGAGGTATGACCCAAAACACTGGTGAGAAATTCCCTGCGGTCTGACCACAGACCTTGTGACCTACCCTTTCTTGACCCATAGGATCAGCACACAGGGCCTACTGATGTCAATAACATTGAGCTTCATTTTCCAGTTAATTTCTTCAAAATCTTTCAAATTATTGCTCAAACTTTTATGTCATTTTCCCCCTGAAATGTACATTTTGAGTTTAGCACTTTGTATCTCTAAGTCAAACTTATATAAAATTATGTAATTTTCATAATGTTAAGAGATGTCATATACCTCCTTTCCTTATCTGAACAGTTGTTGGGAGAGTTGTGAGGAATTTATTGATATTTATTGAGTTCCTTTAATGTCCCCAACTCTGGGTATAGATTTCCTTCCATCCTCACAGGACTTATTTTCCTATTGAGGGACAGAGCTCAGAGTGGTTAAATAAATTGCTCAATATTATGCAACTAGAAAACTGTGCTGCCATATGAAGCCAGGTCTGTTTACTCTGGGGTAGACTGATTGCAAAAACAGCTGGTATTCTCCATTCCTGTTTCCATATCCTTCGCAATGTGAGTTAGCACCAACCATCAAGAAGTGGGGCCTTGTTTCCCCAACCCCTTGAATCAGGGCTGGTCCAGTGACTATTTTAACCAGTGGGAAGGAAGAGTGGTGGGCCAATACTGAGTCTAGACCTTAGGGGCCATGCCCCCGCTGGCTCAGTCTCTCAGTACCCTTCATTGCCGCAAGAATGAGCCTGAGCTAACCTGTTGGAAGATGAGCAAACACATGGGAACAAGCTCAGTCAGTTCAGTCACCCCAGCCAAGTCCCCAGACACCAGGAGAGCCAAGCCAAGGTTAGCAAAGCTGGCTGCTAGCCCCACAGCAGGCTCTGGGTGTACCAGTGAGCCCATCTAGACCAGCTCAGATCAGTAGAACTGCCCAGCCAACCTACACAGGCTCACACATAAAGGTTTCCTATTGTAGCTACTGTGGGTTTGTGGTGGTTTGTCACGCAGCATTATTTAACCAAGAGATAAGTAAGATAAATTCACAACATCTGCAGATCTTGTTTTTACCTTGTAATAGTATAAGAGAAAAGTTTTTGCAAACATGTCTATCAGAAGTCTTTCTTCCCCAGGGTTTATCATGCTATTATGCTCTTTTCAATGACTCGAGGGGAAAAAAAACTCTGTTGTGAGCAATATATTAGAAAAAGGAAAGTATTTGTGTTTAATGGGCCAATTTAATGAGCGACCGAATTGCAAACTGAACTACAGTGTGTGTCTCTTCATTTCTATCATCAGACAAATCCAGCATAAACAAATGAACCAGTTTTTTGAGTGTCTAGGCTGTGCGTGGCACAATAGTATTTTAAGACAGGGTTCCTGTCATCAAGGAATTACAATCTAGTTGAAGTAGAAATGCAAATGAGAGAAGCTGAATAACAATAAAAGATTTCAAAAACACCATCACCACAACCTACCACTTCAGAAGGATAAGGTGCATGATCATTTTGGTAAAGGAAGTCAGTGTTTGCTCTAACTCAGTTGTTGCTGTTCAGTTGCTAGGTTGTGTCTGACTCTGCTAGAATTCAGAGGAGAACCTAAACGCTTGGGACAGAAACTAGATAAATGCTGACTTTACAGGTGGTTCTGGAACTCCTTGGAGCAAGTCAGCAAGCAGATAGGAAGGCCCTCGTGGTAGTGTGAAACTGCAGGTAATAATATTAGCAGTGAGAAAGTGCAAGGTGTGTTTGGCGGTGAGTAAATAAGTCTTTTTGATGAGAACAGGGAAAATCAATAGGACAAAGTGACTGATTAGATAGGGAGTGAAAGAGACAGAACAAGCACATGTGTCTCCAGCTGGGAGGACAGTGATCATTAACAGAGAGAGGGGTTAAGAGGTAGCAGTTGGTGAACAATTCAGTATACACGTGGAGCTTGGGGTGGGTGTGAAATACCCATCAGGCTGCTGGAAATGTAGGGCAGGGGCCAGGAGAAAAGGTCAAAGTTAGAGATAAGGCTTGAAAATCTTCAGTTCGAGAGAGCTGAGATGAAACCATAGCGGAAGGACAAGGCCTGGACCTTGGGGAATGCCCACAATGTCTAGTGGGGAGATAAGGGAGATGCGTAGCTGACAGCTAAGCAGGATGGAGCGAGTGCTACATGAGTCACAGGAGAGTGATAACCATTCAGGGCTACGAGAGGTGTACAGGAGCAGAACAGAAACTTTCTCTTTCAGGAGAAGAGTGAGTGAGAATAAGCAGGGCCTGCTCCCAGAGGGCTTCTGGAAGTCCTTTGAAGAGGCACATGGTTCCAGCTAGACAGCTCACCTGCTAACATCAGAAACACAGTGAAGACCGATTAGACTTTAATTGCCCCAAAAAAAAAAAAAAAAAAAATCAGCCAGCTTTGTTTGGGGCTGATTTACCCTTTTTGACTCACTCTGTTGATCTTCTTAATGGATTAATTAGCAAGTTCCTGCTTCACCTTTATTCATTTTGATAAATTCAGAAAGTGCAAAGTGAACAAACTATTTGATGAGGATAAAGCCAACCCAAATAGATAAGGCATCAAAGTAAACAAAGAGTGGACACACCCCCTTTTAGTTTCTATGCTAAAATTTCTTTTACTGCTTACTGCTAAGTCACTTCAGTCGTGATCGACTCTGTGCGACCCCATAGACGACAGCCCAACCAGGCTTCCCCGTCCCTGGGATTCTCCAGGCAAGAACACTGGAGTGGGTTGCCACTTCCTCCTCCAATGCATAAAAGTGAAAAGTGAAAGTGAAGTCGCTCAGTCGTGTCCGACTCCTAGCGACCCCATGGACCGCAAGCCCACCAGGCTCCTCCGTCCATGGGATTTTCCAGGCAAGAGTAGTGGAGTGGGGTGCCAATTGCCTTCTCCAAAATTTGTGTTACATAAATTAACATGTACTAACTGGGTGCTGCTGTTTCTGGTTTTTCATCGAGACACATTTATACATCCCTATGAATTAGTCTCATGATTATAGATGATGCCATGATAGCATCATTAAGTGAAGAAAATACAATTCATTCCAACCACTGGAAGAAACACTCAAAGAGTTTCTAGCAATATAAATAATAGCCATTGGTTATATTTTATTTCAGTAGAATGTGAAGAATAGAAAAGCACAAAGTGAAAAAAAGGCCACATTGGCTTTTATACGTTTGTTGAAAGAAGCCAAAATCTGCCAGTAAACTGCTTTCCAGTTGCTTAGAGTGTTTTCAACCAATGTGAAGGCTAGTTGAAGGCAGTGTACTTGTAAGCAGACTCATCCTCGTTAACCTGGTGTATACCTGCTCCAAGTGCTATGCTCCAGAAAAACTGCATGAAGGAACGGGTACATTCATAATCTTTCCAAATGGTCCAGAGTCCTAAATCTGAGAATCATGACCCAGGTATTCTAGGGAGACCCAAGGATGGTTGGAAAGAGGGAAGGCACCCCAGTGGACCGGACCTTCTTTCCCTTTTCTGCCTCTTTGAGTAAAATAGTTCTCCTTTATGGTTTTATTGTATTGGGCTTCCAATTCATTCCATTCATCAAGCCAGAAATCTAAGTTTTCTTTTAGAAGTCTTAAGTAATCTTACCTCCCACATCAATCCATCTGTTGCTGCTGCTGCTAAGTCGCTTCAGTCGTGTCCAACTCTGTGTGACCCCATAGACGGCAGCCCACCAGGCTCCCCCATCCCTGGGATTCTCCAGGCAAGAACACTGGAGTGGGTTGCCATTTCCTTCTCCAATGCATGAAAGTAAAAAGTGAAAGTGAAGTCGCTCAGTCGTGTCCGACTCTTCGAGACCCCATGGACTGCAGCCTACCAGGCTTCTCCATCCATGGGATTTTCCAGGCAAGAGTA
This sequence comes from Bos taurus, assembly GCF_002263795.3. Lineage (NCBI taxonomy): Eukaryota > Metazoa > Chordata > Mammalia > Artiodactyla > Bovidae > Bos > Bos taurus. The sequence goes on from NC_037353.1 coordinate 11,215,224, forward strand.
CTGGAGTGGGGTGCCATTGCCTTCTCTGAATCTGTCTGTAAGTCCTGTCAATTATCTCATCAAAATATAGCTCAGAATCTGCCTCCCTTTTCTCCATTTGCACTGCTGACACCCTAATCCAGTCTGCCGTCTTCTCTTGCTAACTCCTGCTATAGCATCCTAACCCATCTACTTGTTTCGGCCCTAAGCCTCTGCCAATCAGTCCATTCTCATGAGAACACTAAGAAACTTTTTCTCAAACTTAAATTAGGACTTCCCCGGTGGTCCAGTGGGTTTAGAATCCGCCGGCCAACGTAGAGGCCAAGGGTTCCATCCCTGGTCTGGGAAGATCCCTGCTGCTGCAGGGCAGCTAAGCCAGTGTATCACAGCCACTGAGTCCATGTGCTGCAACTTCTGAAGCCCACGTGCCTAGAGCCCACACTGGGCAACAAGAGAAGCCACCACAGTGAGCAGCTGGCCCACTGCAACTAGACAGCAACCCCCACTTGCCACAACCTGAGAAAGCCGGCACACAGCAGTGAAGATCCAGCACAGCTCAGATTAAAAATAAAAAAAAAAAACTTAAATTAGATCGCATTGCCTCACAGCTTAAAACTTTCCTCTGGTTCCCAAAGTACCAATCTGGGCTCCTCTGACCATGGTCCATAAGTGTGCCATGCCCCTGCCTGTCTCTGCATCCTCTTGTGCCATATTCCCCATGTCTATTATTATTATTATTATTTTTCACATCAAGCCAAGGAAGCAGAGGCTTTTGCTTTTGTCTTTTCCTCTTGCCTGGAAAGCTCTTTATCATTTTTTGCAAAGACCTCAGCTTCAGTATCCCCTCCCCAGAGGCCTTATCAGACCATTCTAACTTAAACTCAATCTCCCTCCCCCATTATTTTCCTTCTTCGCACTTTTTCCTCCTTCATAATTTTTTTTGCAACTTTTTGTTGCTGTTTGCTTTCGTTTTGTTTGACCCTGAACTAAAAGCTCAATGAGAATAGGAACTATGCCCGTTGTGTTCACCACTGTGCCTGTAAACCTAGCCTGGTGCTTGGCGTATATTAGGAACTCAGTTATTGGATGAATTAAATGGTTAAAAGGAGTCAAAGCTTTCAAGGTGTGGAGTCCCTGAGACAGACAAATTAGGCATTTTGGATGGGGTGACAGTGTTCATAAACTTCATTCCAGAGTTGCATTGATGACTGGTGGTCTGAAATTCTCAAGCCCATGCTCTTCCAGCCTGGTAGAGCTAGACCACGTTGTCGTTGGGAAAGTTTTTTAAAGCTAAGAGGTTGCTTTGCCCTGTTGAAGAGAGATGTATTCTTGTTTATCTGTGTGTATGAATGTATCAAAGTAAGAAATAAGAGTTGCAGTACTTTGAGGGAGAATGCCAATTGATTATACAACATGCATTATTAATACTTGTTATGGTTATATTAAAACTCATACAAAGCCCATGTAATCTCATTTCCAGAGTTTAGGCTTCTGGCCAAGAACATTATGACAGTCTAGTTTGGCGTTAGCATCATCTGGAGAGGGTCTGAGGCAGGGTTATTGAATTAGATTTGGCTGCTTGCTAGCAGCACATTGCATTTCCCATCCCTGATGGAGGCGGACGTGGGAGACGAGGGGCCGGTGTCATGCTGGGAGGGTGGGAGTGGGTGAGATGATGAGAACTACCTCTCAGCTCCCTTCCAACTGCTTCTGATTCTTCCATTCCAGCTGAGCCAAGTCAGCCTAGCTAAACAGTTATGGAGGGCCTTCTGCATGCCAGGAACTGAGCTGGAATCATGACCATGGACAATGTAGACACCTGCTCTGCCTTCACAGAATCTGGAGATGGTCAACGGGAGGTGAGCACGACTTGGCAAAATCAGATGGTGACATCAGTCAGTACTCGGCTCTCCTCTTGGAATGTCAGTTTGGCACAAGAATTAGCCATGTCGTGAACAATAAAAAAAAAAAAATAATAGCACTTTCTTGAGTGGTGTAAAATATTTTAATCCCCAGTTCCATGAAATGACCATTGGACGCATTTGAAATGGCCCCGGAATTTGAAGTCTCAGCTGCCTTCTCTTGAATGTTCCTCCATCCCCTCATTTGTTGGAGCGCTTTCACCATAGCTACATGTTTATTGTATTTACTGGGTGATACTGAGCCATTTTTTTCTTAATTTAATAGTAAAATCCGTATGCACTTCTCTTATTAGATTTGTGAAATAATAGAATGTCTGACTTGCCCAGAATTTCATGATATGCAATCCTGCAGCTGTTTTCCAGTATCCTGTTGTGTTTACAGCTACTTACTCATATTTGATGGAAACGCCATGTGCCAATTTGTAACCCATGGCAGCCAGAGTAGTGCACCTTTTATTTTCTCATTAGCCCCTCTGCATCATCATCACTTTCCATATCAGGTAGTATGTTTATTGTTAGTATAAATCATACTCTTCTGAATTGTCTCAGCACCAACATCGCCAAGTAGCTGGCTCTTTTCACACCTACCTTTTTTAAGCAAAATATTGACTTATTTATTTGGCTGCACCAGGTATCTGTGGCAGCTTGCAAACTCCTAGCTTCAGCATGTGGGATCTAGTCCCCAGACCGGGATCGAACCCGGGCCCCCTTCCCTGGGAGCACAGAGTCTTAGTCACTGACCCCCAGGGAAGTCCGGCACCTACCTTTTATTTAAAGGTGACAGTAGTTGTCTGACTAGTTGCCAGATGTTTCCTCCACCTTTTTCAGCTATTTTATGACTTAGAGGAAAAAAATAATTATGGATTATGTGATGATGTTGGGCAAGTCATTAAATTCTCTGGGCCTGCTATTTCTTCTGTAAAACTGAAGGATTTAATTACGTTAGAGGTTAAATTACTGGACAGTAGGCAAATTTAGCTCTCAGATGGCTTAAAATGGCCTTCACAACATATAGATTAATTCATTGACAGCTGTCTAAAATTGAGAGATTTCCTATAAAACTCCAGATTTCTAGCTTCTGTTTGAAAGATCAACATCTGAATTCCCTTGAAATGTCTGGCTTCAGAGGCTCCCTGCCTCTATCTCAAATCCTCACATTCACTAATGACAAGGGAGGAAGACACTGCTAACCCTTTGCATTTCTTTTGTGAGGGCACCTGAAGATGGTTACGCCCCATGCCCTGTTCCTGCTGAAATCTAACAGGAGATTTAGAAGAACCAGGCTCAGAAAGGGAAGCTCTCCTGATGGTCTAGAAAATTCCTTGAGGAAAGAGAAACAGAGACCTTACCTATATGATAGCTTTTGACCGCTGTTCATATCGTGATCTTGCATTGCTCATTATTTATCATGTCTCTGGTTGAATGCATTTGTTTAAAAAAATATTTGGGGTGGGGGGAGGTAGGGTGGAGAAATTGCTGCCAATGCAGGAGACACAAGAGACATGGGTTTGAGCCCTGGGTTGGGAATATCCCCTGGAGTAGGAAATCGCAACTTGCTCCAGTATACTTGCCTGGAAAATCCCATTGACAGAGGAACCTGGTGGGCTACAGTCCATGGGGCTGCAAAGAGTCAGACAGGACTGAGTGCACGTGCGTGCACACACACACACACACACACACACACTCACTCACTAATTCACTAAGGGTGTAGGACAGGGGGGTTTATCTTGCCCCCTTGCCCCTTCTGGTTCTCTGAACCAACTTTCCCTAGAGCAGTTTTTTCTGTCTGCTAACTTTAGGAGAAGGTGTGTGCGTGTGTCAAGGGGAGCCGGTCTTGTTTGAGTTTTGTGAAAAAAGAACAAAATTCTGGCCTGAACTGCTGAGGAGAGAGTGGTCTTTAAGTTGGACACCTGTTCTTCACCCAATTGCAGTCCCCACCTGGCCCATTTTATTTATTTATCCGTCTGGTCCCTTTAGTCATCTGAGTTCCCACTAGGAAATCTCTAAATCCTCCTGCATCTTAATAAATCTAAACATTTTAAGATATTCTTTCAAAGGAGTCTAACCTCTGCAGGCAGGTATATCCTCCCTCCCTCTCCTGACAAGAGTATTACCAGTCTAAATACAAAGGTACAGTCCTTGTCTGGGTTCCAGCAAATCCCCAGAAAAATCCCTAGCACATAGAGGTATTCAGTAAATACTTGTGGAATGAAGTATTCAGGATTAGCGATTAACTTTGGAAAGGATCTATGATGATTAACAGAGCAAATTAGTGTTTAAGAGGACCCGGACAACCACCTTAACTGCAATATCATTGTATTTTATGTTACCCATTAGAGCCAGCTTAACATGCTTTGGTTTAAATATTTTATTGTTGTGCAGTCTCTCAGTCGTATCTGACTCTCTGTGACCCCATGGACTGCAGCAAGCCAGGCTTCCCTGTCCTTTATTATCACTCCCTATTAACATGTCCTGGGTACAAATACAGTCAGGCTTCTAGGTTTCAATTTTATTTCTACAGAAGGATAGGTATATATTCCAGGCAGTAATGAAGAAAAACAATAAGCCTGAGTCTTAAAGAAATAATGAGTTTGCTTCTTTTACTAAGATAGTCTTTAAAAAAAAAAGCTCTGAAAATGAGGTTTCTTAATGGCGCCAGGGCAGGGATAGGTGGCTGAACACTGCCCCCTTGTGGTTAGTATTAAAACTTAACAACCTAAGTGCCTTCACTTAGGCGGCTGAAACTCCAATATTTCAGCCACCTGATGCAAAGAACTGACTCACTGGAAAAGACCCTGATGCTGGGAAAGATGGAAGGCACGAGGAGAAGGGGATGACAGAGGACAAGATAGTTGGATGGCATCACCGACTTGATGGACGTGAGTTTGAACAAGCTCCAGGAATTGGTGATGGACAGGGAAGCCTGGCATGCTGAAGTTCATGGGGTCGCAAAGAGTCGGATATGATTGAGCGACTGAACTGAACTGAAGTGCCTACACAGATACAGAGAACAGACTAGTAGGGGTTCCCAGAAAGAAGAGGGAGTGCGGAGGAACAAGTTAGGGGTAGAAGATTAAGAAATATGAACTACTATGTATGAAATAAATAAGCAACAAGGATAAATTGTACAGCACAGGGAAACATAGCCACTATTTTGTAATTATTTTAAGTGGATATAATCTATAAAAATATTGAATCACTATGTTGTACACCTAAAACTAATATACTACTGCAGACCAGCTATCAGATCAGATCAGATCAGATCAGTCGCTCAGTCGTGTCCTACTCTTTGCGACCTCATGAATCGCAGCACGCCAGGCCTCCCTGTCCATCACCAACTCCCGGAGTTCACTGAGACTCACGTCATTCGAGTCACTGATGCCATCCAGCCATCTCATCCTCTGTCGTCCCCTTCTCCTCCTGCCCCCAATCCCTCCCAGCATCAGGGTCTTTTCCAATGAGTCAACTCTTCGCATGAGGTGGCCAAAGTACTGGAGTTTCAGCTTTAGCATCATTCCTTCCAAAGAAATCCCAGGGCTGATCTCCTTCAGAATGGACTGGTTGGATCTCCTTGCAGTCCAAGGGACTCTCAAGAGTCTTCTCCAACACCACAGTTCAAAAGCATCAATTCTTGGGCACTCAGCCTTCTTCACAGTCCAACTCTCACATCCACACATGACCACAGGAAAAACCATAGCCTTGACTAGACGAACCTTTGTTGGCAAAGTAATGTCTCTGCTTTGGAATATGCTATCTAGGTTGGTCATAACTTTCCTTCCAAGGAGTAAGCGTCTTTTAATTTCATGGCTGCAGTCACCATCTGCAGTGATCAGCTATACTTCAAATTAATTAATTAATTAAAAGTTCAATCTGGAACGTTTTTAAACAAAGAACGCTTTGGTATTTGGAAAGTGAAAGTGAAGTTGCTCAGTCGTGTCCAACTCTTTGCGACCCCATGGATTGTAGCCTACCAGGCTTCTCCGTCCATGGGATTCTCCAGGCAACAGTACTGGAGTGGGTTACCATTTCCTTCTCCAGGGGATCTTCCCGACCCAAGGATTGAACCCGGGTCTCCTACATTGGAGGCAGACGCTTTAACCTTCTCAGAGAAGAGATTGAGAAACCTGCCTCATCTGACTTCAGAATAAACTATCAGTATCAACTATCAAACCAGCTGACAACACTGGATGGAGAGCAAAGATTTTAGACATTTTTAATTTTATCGTAAAACTCACCAAGTAGTGTGTATTGAACATCTGGATGGAAATCACTGGGATGAAGATGATGAATAAGATCATGGAGTTTTTTCTTTTTTGAAACAAGGACTACAACTTTATTTGGAAAGCTAGGCGTCCTAGAAGATGGCTAGTGCCCCCGCGTATCATCTTATCTGGGTCTGAACGCCAGTTTCTTTTACAGACAGAGAAGAGTAGGAGGTGAGGAAAGTGAAAGTGGCGTCGCTCGGTCGTGTCCGACTCTGCGACCCCCTCTTTGCGACCCCATGGATTGTAGGCTACCAGGCTCCTCTGTCCATGGGATTTTCCAGGCAAGGGTACTGGAGTGGGTTGCCATTTCCTTCTCCAAGATCATGGGGTTCTGAGGAAGAATTTCACAGCCCTGACTTTGGATGGTTCTCGGTAGGGTTTAACTGCTCATACTCCTTTGTAAGACCAGGAGCTTTGTGACGGCAGCAACCCTTCCTTCAAAGCCTAACTGTCCTAAACCCCAGGCCTCAAGGTCATCAAAGAGTTGATACCACTTTGCTTCTGTTACTGAGAACTAGTTCAATGTTGATCATAATACCTAACATTCTGAGAAATACATACATGTGCCATGCACGTATCTATGTGTTGCCATCCGTTCACTGATTCCATCTGCACGGTGACCCAGTGAAGTGAATATCTGTACTGTCTCATCTCACAAGTGAGTAAAGCCATGGAAAGATTACTCTGCTAATATGTACCCACGGGTACACTGGGGAAGGCTGACCACTCTGTCATGCTGTCTCTTGATGACAAAAGCTCGCCCAGGGGCCTCCAAAAGTTGTTCTGCAGGTTGTGTGTTGTGCAGGGTTGTGGCCCAAGGAACTTGGGGACAATCATCCAGCACCTTCAGCTTGCCAACTGTAGCCCTGGGGGGCTGCATCTGCCCACAGGGGTCTTTTCCTAATTAGCACAGAGGTGCTGGGAGCCAGGTACTGAGTTTAATGCTCTGTCTGTATTATCTCGTTTCATCCGTTTGTCTCCAAGCCTCTGCCTGTTCTGTTTGCAAGATCCCAGTGCTTCCTGCCCATGCAGAGAATTCTGTATTGCTGACATTTTAAGAAATTTAGGTCACATGACTCATTTGTAGACCAACCTCTGAATAGTGCCTACTTTTATTTTTATCTGTCAAAAGATGTTAACTGTCTGGGAAGCTTTAATTAAGCAACCAGGTCAACTAGGGGAGAATGGGTAATTTTGAAAGACGCTGTTAATAATTTAAAACATAAACTATTTTAAACCTATATTTTGTGCATCTTTAGTAGCAATATTTGTATCTAGTAATTTGTTCATTTTGCATCCAACCAACACTCTTTTTTCTTTGGTTGGTTGGGTTTTTCTTTGTTTTTGTTTTGATGGTCAGGCACTAAATTTGGTAGTGAGAATTCAATAAAGAATAAAATTATTGTTACCCTAAAGAAAATCCTAGTCAAATAAAGGAGAACTATAGGAAATGGAGCTTCCCTTGTGGCTCAGCTGGTAAAGGACGCGCCTGAAATGCGGGACACCTGGGTTCAATCGCTGGGTTGGGAAGATCCCCTGGAGAAGGGAAAGGCAACCCACTCCAGTATTCTGGCCTGGAGAATTCCATGGACTGTATACAGTCCATGGGGTCGCAAAGAGTCGGACACGATTGAGTGACTTTCACCCTATACACTCTCTTTAGGAAATGGAACTTATTTATTTGTCATTATATATTTAAGGGCTATTATGTGTCAACTCTCACAGCATCATCTTTCAGGATTTGGAATAGCTCAACTGGAATTCCATCACCTCCACTAGCTTTGTTCGTAGTGATGCTTTCCAAGGCCCACTTGACTTCACATTCCAGGATGTCTGGCTCTAGGTCAGTGATCACACCATCATGATTACCTGGGTCGTGAAGATCTTTTTTGTACAGTTCTTCTGTGTATTCTTGCCATCTCTTCTTAATAAACTCCAGTACTTTGGCTACCTCATGTGAAGAGTTGGCTCATTGGAAAAGACTCTGATGCTGGGAGGGATTGGGGGCAAGAGGAGAAGGGGACGACAGAGGATGAGATGGCTGGATGGCATCACTGACTCGATGGACGTGAGTCTCAGTGAACTCCGGGAGTTGGTGATGGACAGGGAGGCCTGGTGTGCTGCGATTCATGGGGTTGCAAAGAGTCGGACACGACTGAGCGACTGATCTGATCTGATCTGATGTGTCAACTGACACTAAAGGTATAAAGAAGCTCTGAATTATTACCACCAGAGAGGACAAATGCTTCTCATCCAAAATATATTTCCATCAAGTCAAAGTTACCTCTTATAACTAAGCAAATTAGGAGTATCCAGCACAAAGTTCACTTACTTCAAAGTGCTAGAATTCGTCACAGAATCTTCTCAGACCACTCTCTCCAAATAATCTCAGAAAGATACTCAAAGTGGAGTTGCTTTTTAAACCTAAAATTCATGAGAAGCCTTGAGCTTAATTACATTGACTACCTTAAAGAAAAAAACAATTGTATGCGTAATATAAACACCAATGAGTATGAATCTTTAAGTCCTCAAAATTAGTCACAATTAGCAATGTTTCCCAGATTACAGTGTACTTTCACAGACATTTTTATTTGATACTCATAAAATCCCATAAGGAAGGTTTTAACCTACTTTAATCTCTTTCTAGAGGATTAAGCAAGTCCAATGGGGTTTGCCCATGTTCCTTTAGGTAATAGAGCCAGGTGTATACTCAAACCAAGTATTGTGTAGATTTCACAATGACATTACAAAATCCCACATCATAATTTGTTATTCCTGTCTTGACAGGGTTTTTATCATTCACTGCCAGCTAGACGAACAGATTCAAGCTACAATAATTCAGTAAGAAATAGATACTTTCAAAACACATCTGAAAAGTAGTATCTCCCTCCGCAGAAGCCGCTGTTACTTGTAACAGCATATAATGGCCAGATTCACGGCCTGTTGTATGTTGTGGTGTCAAAGCATCCGTAATGGCTGATTGATGAGAAGTCAGCTGGCTTTGCAGTGAAAGTAGTTCCTGAACTGATAGGGTTGTACAGTTTAATTTCACTAATTCTGGGACAGACCAGGAAATTCCCAAGAAAGCGATGCCACCTAGTGGTAAAATCAGGCAGTTGGCCATATACCTCCAATAAACTGCAAAATAGAGTAACTTAGTCAACCGTGAAAAGGAGTGAATTCTCATACTCTGAATTCTTTCCAGAAGGCTCTCAGTTGACTTTTCCCACATCCACTCAGAGTAATCACTGTCTATGGTAGTGATAGCCTCATGGGATGTATTTCTTTAATAATAAGACAGTCAAAACGACTCCTTGATCCCCGGGCTGCAGAATGGATGTCGCGTCACAGTGTGAAACAATATTAATCTCTTTATATGTACACATCAAAGCGCTTGGATGACTGGCATCTTGTCAATGAGCAGTAATATTGTGAAAGGAGTCTTTTTTTCTGAAGAAGTAGTTTTTAACAATGGGCTTAAAATATTCAGTAAACCATGTTGTCAGCATATGTACTATCATCCAGGCTTGCTGTTCCATTTACAGAGCATAGACAGAGTAGATTTAGCATGGTTCTTAAGGGCTCCAGGATTTTGGAATGGTAAATGAACGTTGGCTTTAACTTATTGTTATCAGCTGCCTTAGCCCCTAACAAGAGAGTCACCCTCTCCTTTGAAGCTATGAAGTCAGACATTGGCTTCTCTCTAGCTGTGAAAAGCTCTAGTTGGCACCCTCTTCCAACAGAAAGCTATTTCAGCTACACTGAAAATCTGTTGCTTAGTGTAGCCACCTTCATTCCTTATCACAACTCGATCTTCTGGAGGACTTGCTGCAGCTTCTACCTCAGTGCTTGCTGTTTCGCCTTGCCACTGTTTTATGTTATAGAGATGGCTTTTCCCCCTTAAACCTCATGATCCAATCCCTGCTGACTCCAGACTTCTCTTCTGCAGCTTCCTTATCTCTCTCAGCCTTCACAGAATTAAAGAGAGTTAGGTCCTTGCTCTGGACTAGGCTTTGGCTTAAGGGAATGTCGGGGCTGGTTTGATTTTCTATCCAGATCACTAAAACTTTCTCCATGTCAGTAATTAGACTGTTTAACTTTTTTATCATTCCTGTGTTCACTGTAATAACACTTTTAATTTTCTTTAAGAACTTTTCTTGGCAGTGCAGGAGGGATAAACTGGGAGATTGGGATTGACATATACACATTTATGTATATAAAACAGACAACTAATAAGAACCTGCTGTATAGCATGGGGAACTCTACTCAATACTCTGTAATGGCCTATATTGGAAAAGAATCTTTAAAAACAGTGGAGATATATATATATGTGTGTGTGTACATGTATAACTGATTGACTCAGCTTTCAACATGCCTCCTTCATTAAGCTTAATTACTTCTAGCTTTTGATTTAAAGTGAAAGGTGTGTATCTTTGGGGAATTCCCTGGCAGTCCAGTGGTTAGGACTCTGCACTTGCATTGCTGAGGGCCTAGGTTCAATCCCTGATCAGGGAACTAAGATCTCACAAGCTGCATGGCGGGAAAAAATGAAGTGAGAAATGGGCATCTCTTCCTGTCATTTGGAGGCCATTGTAGGATTGATAATTGGCCTAATTTCAATATGGCCAATTGAAACATTATGGAATGTTTCTTAGGAACAGGGAGGCCCATGGAGCGGGGAGCAATGGGAAATGGACAGTCGTTAGAGCAGTCAGAACACACACAACGTTTTTTGATAAGGTTCTCTGTGCCCCCAAAACAATTACAATAGTAACATCAACGATCCGTGTCAACAGATCACTCTAACAAATATAATACTAATTTTAAAAGTTTGAAGTGTTGTGAGAATTACCAAAATGCGACACAAAGACATCAAATGAGCAAATTCTGTTGGGAAAATGGCCCAACTAGACTTTCTCAAAGCTGGGTTGCCACAAACCTGTAGTTCTTAAAAAATGCAACTTCTGTGAAGTGCAATAAAGCGAAGCACAGGAAAACCAAGCGCGCCTGTTCTCTGCCTACCGGAGAAGGGCAACACACTTCACAGTGGGGGCCAGGGCAGGGGGGCCGTGCAGGGAGCCTCCCAGAGAAGCTGGTTTCAGAGCTGGAGTTTAATGGAAACCAACACACTGTGCAGAGAACGCAGCTTGAATTTAAACAGGCTGCCATGAGGCCCAGTCAGTGCAGCAGTGCGCGTCTTGCTGGCGCCTCTTCTAGCAGCGAGACCCAGGTGCTCATATTCTAAACGGCTCTCTCCGGTCAGCAGCAGACACATAGCTGAGAGTGAACTCTCACACTCCGCGTGCTGAGAGCCGAGGGCAGCTCTTTCATAACCTTCTCTTGAACTTCAGACTTATTCTTCCCATGCATATTTTATATTTCTAATAAATATAAAAATATTTTTATATTTCTAATATGTATCCATAATTAATACATGTTATTGAAATGATATATTTCCATGAGTACCTATAAACGCAAACGAATAGGAGAAACGTGGCAGTGTATGTACTGAACTGCCATCAGTGCTTCCCTCTGGGGAGACAGGAAGAGTGGAAAAGGGGAAATAGGTAATTACTTGATGTGTTATTGAATGATTACGTGGAGGTCGTGTTATTTTTATAATTTTTAAGCTGGCAAAACAAATGTGATTTATACTTTTTAAATTCATTTTATCGAAGTATATACTTGATTTACAATGTTCTGTCATTTCTGGTGTAAAGTGATTCACTTATATCTATATCTATATCTATATCTATATCTATATATATATACACATATAACTGTTTGCATCTGCTAATCCTAAACTTCCGCTCCATCCCTCCCCTACCCCCATTCCCTTGTCGACCACTGGTCTGTTCTCTGTGAGTCTGTTCCTGTTTCATAGGTGAGTTCATTCGTGTCCTATTTTACATTCCACATATAAATGATATCATATGGCATTTGTCTCTTTCTGACTTCACTCAGGAAGCTGTATTCAATATCTTATAATAACCTATAATGGAAAATAATTTTAAAAGTGTATATATATTTGTATGTGTATATATTCATATTACACATACATATATATGTATCACTTTGCTGTACTTTGTTATTTTGTTTGAAATAACACAACATTGTAAATAAACTGTATTTCCAATTTAAAAAAAAACAAAAAGGCTGAGGAAAGACTAGTTGAAGGAAACATTCAGTTGTTCAAGATATACTGAGTACCTGTTAATACCAGGTGCCAGATCCTGTGCTGAATTTTAGAATGTTTAAGCTTCTACCAAGATACGGACTGTTGGATCATTAATAGCTGATGTTGGCAGAGAAACGCTGGGACCCTGCATTTTGCCTCCACACAGTCATCTATCCTGAATTGTCTCAGTGTGGGAATGTGTGCCAGCTGTAAGTCTCCAGAGACTCAGAAAACGAAGTAAGTGTCCTGACAGTATGAGTGAGCTGGAAAGAGAGAGGGGAAGGGAGAACCCTGTGGGTACCTACCGCTTACACTCACTCTCCTCAACAGATGTACACATCTTCGGAGTCATGATTTCTGAGTTAGTGTCCCTGAACAGCTCTGTGCTCCCCTAAGGACAGAGGAAAAGAGGGTAAATTATGGCCCCTCAGACTTCAAAGCAGCACAATTTTCAGAAAGTTCAAATGATCCACTTCTGCCAATAACACGGGGTGCCAATATAGTCCTGCCATCTGTTTTAAATTCTGACTGCCACAACTGCTACATATCGTAAATAAATATTTAAACCAGCTGCCAAGATGAAATTTTGTTAATAGTACATTTGTAAAGTATCTAATTTCAAGTATGATATGGAAAAGAAGTATGAAGAGTTTATAAAAGGCTAGGAAAAACGTTTTTTGAGTACAATGGAATGCAAAGGTCAATTCCATGCTTATTTGGTTTCCTCACTAAACCAGAAAAGTTTGCCCTTCCTAATCATGCCAGCTGACTCTTTGAGTTAGTGTGTGTTATTAATCACCATCCTAACTCCGACTTAAACACAAAAATGTGGTGCGGTCATGTGATTGGAATGTTCTTTAGCGTCCCTGCCTTTGGGGAATTAAAATGCTAGCTTTAACTTTTTTGAAAGAATGATCCCTATTTCCTAAATCATTTCCTTCAGGAAAGTCAAGTTTATTGAAAATAATGGGGGGAAAGAATCAAACAAAAAAAGAGAGAAATAATCACTATGCAGTGTTGATGCTGGAAGTAGATGTGTGCCTCACAGTCTTGAAAAACACCCCTGCTTGGTGGGCTGGGTGGACAGCCAACTATTAGAACGGCCAGCTGCGACTGTGAGAACAAAGGGTCTTGGCCCAAGTGATGTGATTGGCTCAAATGTCAAAATCATTTGGGGATTTTGTATACTCCCTGTTGACTCTTTGTTTAAGTGCTGCAAGGAAGCTGTAGGAGGTCATAATTGCAAGAAATGCAACAATTAATAAAAGCATGCTTTGAATAGAGTTTTTTTAATTAAAAAAAATTGCTTTCTTGAAGTATATTTGATTTACAATATCACGTTCGTTTGGCTTCCCTGATAGCTCAGTTGGTAAAGAACCCTCCTGCAATGCAGGAGACCCTGGTTCAATTCCTGGGTCAGGAGGATCCCCTGGAGAAGGCAAAGGCTACCCACTCCAGTATTCTGGCCTGAAGAATTCCATGGACTGTGTAGTCCATGGGGTCGCAAAGAGTTGGACACCACTGAGCAAATTTCACTTTCATCATGTTCGTTATAGCTGTATACACAGTGATTCAGTTATACACATATATGTGTATATATGTATTCTTTTTCAAAGTCTTTCCCCTTTTAGGTTATTACAAATATTGAGTAGAGTTTCCTGTGCTATACAGTACATCCTTGTAGGTTAACTGTTTTATATGTGTAGCCTGTGTATCGGAGAAGGCAATGGCACCCCACTCCAGTACTCTTGCCTGGAAAATCCCATGGATGGAGGAGCCTGGTGGGCTTCAGTCCATGGGGTCGCGAAGAGTTGGACACGACTGAGCGACTTCCCATTCACTTTTCACTTTCCTGCATTGGAGAAGGCAATGGCAACCCACTCCAGTGTTCTTGCCTGGAGAATCCCAGGGGCGGGGGAGCCTGGTGGGCTTCCGTCTATGGGGTCGCAGAGTCGGACACGACTGAAGCGACTTAGCAGCAGCAGCAGCAGCAGCAGTAGCAGCAGCAGTGTGTGTATATTAATCCCCAGCTCAGTTGCTCAGTCATGTCCAACTCTTTGCGACCCCATGAACTGCAGTCTGCCGGGCTCCTCTCTTCATGGAATTTTCCAAGCAGGAATACTGGAGTGAGTTGCCATTTCTTACTCCAGGGGATCTTCCCAACTCAGGGATTGAACCCATGTCTCCTGCCTTGGCAGGTGGATTCTTTACCACTCTACCACCTGGGATTAAGCCCCATGTTAATCCCAAACTACTCATTTATCCTTTCCCCTACCTTTCTTTGCTCTTTGGTAACCATAAGTATGTTTTCTATGTCTGTGAGTCTCTTTTTGTTTTGGAAATAAGTTCATTTGTATCCTGTTTTTGGAGAAGGCAATGGCACCCCACTCCAGTACTCTTGCCTGGAAAATCCCATGGATGGAGGAGCCTGGAAGGCTGCAGTCCATGGGGTCGCTGAGGGTCAGACACAACTGAGCGACTTCACTTTCACTTTTCACTTTCGTGCACTGGAAAAGGAAATGGCAACCCACTCCAGTGTTCTTGCCTGGAGAATCCCAGGGACGGGGGAGCCTGGTGGGCTGCCATCTATGGGGTCGCACAGAGTCGGACACGACTGAAGCAACTTAGCAGCAGTATCCTGTTTTTAGAGTTTTTTAATATAATATAAATATTTATTAATGAAAAGATATAATAGCAATCTGTGAACACATATTTAAGTCATGAAACAGCTCTACAGACGTGGATGTAGACCTGTGTATATACATTTGCAGTGAAATGATTCATGTACTTTAAACTTTCAGAATGATGGACCTTTCAGAATAATAGAGTGTATACAAAGCAAAAACAAAAAGTGGGCTTTTTTCCTTTATATTTTCACTTGATCATCACCTCATTAAGTGCGAAGAAAACATGCTTCTAGTTCTAGATAAATGACCCCAGGGAGTAAATTTTTAGCAGTTATGCAGTAAGAGTGAAAACAGTATGTTTATTTTAATGATCTTTAATTTAATATGGTACTGGTTTATCAAAATAACAGGATTTCAGGATATGCTGGAAATTAATAGAGCTTTGTAAAGAAACAGAAATACCTAAGTGAATAAGTGACTCACAGTCATTTGGGAACTTTGACATTCCTGAGCCTGAAGAATTTAGAGCAGTTCCTCTTCTCAGTTCATGGGGAATACTACTTATTTTAAACCAGAAGAGATGGCCAAATAGAACATGAAAAGATGCTCAACATTACTAATTTTTAGAGAAATGCAAATCAAGTCTACAATGAGGTATCACCTCATGCCAGTCAAAATGGCCATCATTTAAAAGTTTCCAAATAACAAATATTGGAGAAGGTGAGGAGAAAGGGGGACCCTTCTGGTGTACAACTGCACTCTTCACATGCTAGCAAAGTTATCCTCAAAATTCTTCAAGGTAGGCTTCAGCAGTACATGAACTGAGAATTTCCAGATGTACAAACTGAGTTTAGAAAAGGCAAAGGAAGCAGAGATCAAATTGCCAACATTTGTTAGATCATGGAGAAAGCAAGGGAGTTCCAGAAAAGCATCTACTTCTGCTTCATTGACTACACTAAGGCCTTTGACTACGTGATCACAACAAACTTTGGAAAATTCCAAGAGATGGGAGTACCAGACCACCTTACCCACCTCCTGAGAAACCTGGATGTGGATTAAGAAGCAACAGTTAGAACCTTACATGAAACAATGGACTGGTTCAAAATTGGGAAAGGAGTATGACAAGGCCATATATATCATCACCCTGCTTATTTAACTTCCATGCAGGGTACATCATGCGAAATGCCATGCTGGATGAAGCACAAGCTGGAATCAAGATTCCCTGGAGAAATATCAACAACTTCAGATATGCAGATGATACCACTCTGATGGCAGAAGGTGAAGAGAAACAAAAGAATCTCTTGAAGAGCATGAAAGAGGAGAGTGAAAAAACTAGCTTGAAACTCAGTATTAAAAAAACTAAGATCATGGCATCTGGTCCCATACTTCATGGTAAACAGAAGGGGAGAAAAGTGGAAACATGAGAGATTTTATTTTCTTGGGCTCCAAAATCACATGGTGATTGCAGCCATGAAATTTAAGGATGGTTGTTCCTTGGAAGGAAAGCTGTGACAAACATAGACAGCATATTAAAAAGCAGAGACGTCACTTTGCTGACAAAATTCTGTGCAGTCAAAGCTATTGTTTTTCCAGGAGTCATGTATGGATGTGAAAGCTGGACCATAAAGAAGGCTGAGCACTAAATAATTGATGCTTTTGAATTGTGGTGCTGGAGAAGACTCCTGAGAACCCCTTGTACTGCAAGGAGATCAAACCAGTCAATCCTAAAGGAAACCAACCCTGAGTATTCATTGGACGCACTGATGCTGAAGCACCAATACTTTGGCCAGCTACCTGTTGGGAAGACCCAACTCACTGGAAAAGGCCCTGATGCTCAGAAAGATTGAAGGCAAAACGAGAAGGGGGCAACAGAGAATGAGATGGTTAGATAGCATCACTGACTCAATGGACATGAGTTTGAGCAAACTCTGGGAGATAGCGGAGGACAAAGGAGGCTGGCATGCTACAGTCCATGGAGTCACAAAGAGTTGGACACAACTTAGTGACTGAACAACAACCACCACCTCCCCAGTTGGTGGGCATGTAAATTGGTACAGCCACTATGGAGAACAGTACAGAGGTTCCTTAAAAAACTAAAGAAAGAACTACCATATGATCCTGCAATCCTGCTCCTGAGCATACACCCAGAGAAAACCGTAATTTGGAAAGATCCATGTACCCCAATGTTCATTGTAGCACATTTTACAATGGCCGAACAAGGAAGCAACCTAAATGTCCACCACCAGAGGAACGGATACAGAAGATGTGATACATATATACAATGGAACACTCAGTTCAGTTCAGTGGCTCAGTCGTGTCAACTCTTTGCGACCCCATGAATCGCAGCACGCCAGGCCTCCCTGTCCATCACCAACTCCTGGAGTTCACTCAGACTCACGTCCATCGAGTCAGTGATGCCATCCAGCCATCTCATCCTCTGTCGTCCCCTTCTCCTCCTACCCCCAATCCCTCCCAGCATCAGGGTCTTTTCCAATGAGTCAACTCTTCGCATGAGGTGGCCAAAGTACTGGAGTTTCAGCTTTAGTATCATTCCTTCCAAAGAAATCCCAGGGCTGATCTCCTTCAGAATGGACTGGTTGGATCTCCTTGCAGTCCAAGGGACTCTCAAGAGTCTTCTCCAACACCACAGTTCAAAAGCATCAATTCTTCGGCACTCAGCCTTCTTCACAGTCCAACTCTCACATCCACACATGACCACAGGAAAAACCATAGCCTTGACTAGACGAACCTTTGTTGGCAAAGTAATGTCTCTGCTTTTGAATATGCTATCTAGGTTGGTCATAACTTTCCTTCCAAGGAGTAAGCATCTTTTGATTTCTTGGCTGCAGTCACCGTCTACAGTGATTTTGGAGCCCCCCAAAATAAAGTCTGACACTGTTTCCCCATCTATTTGCCATGAAGTGATGGGACCGGATGCCATGATCTTTGTTTTCTGAATGTTGAGCTTTAAGCCAACATTTTCACTCTCCACTTTCACTTTCATCAAGAGGCTTTTTAGTTCTTTTTCGCTTTCTGCCATAAAGGTGGTGTCATCTGCATATCTGAGGTTATTGATATTTCTCCTGGAAATCTTGACTCCAGCTTGTGTTTCCTCCAGTCCAGCGTTTCTCTTGATGTACTCTGCATATAAGTTAAATAAGCAGGGTGACAATATACGGCCTTGACGTACTCCTTTTCCTATTTGGAACCAGTCTGTTGTTCCATGTCCAGTTCTAACTGTTGCTTCCTGACCTGCATACAGATTTCTCAAGAGGCAGGTCACGTGGTCTGGTATTCCCATCTCTTTCAGAATTTTCCACAGTTTATTGTGATCCACACAGTCAAAGGCTTTGGCATAGTCAATAAAGCAGAAATAGATGTTTTTCTGGAACTCTCTTGCTTTTTCCATGATCCAGTGGACGTTGGCAATTTGATCTCTGGTTCCTCTGCCTTTTCTAAAACCAGCTTGAACATTAGGAAGTTCACAGTTCATGTATTGCTGAAGCCTGGCTTGGAGAATTTTGAGCATCACTTTACTAGCGTGTGAGATGAGTGCAATTGTGCAGTAGTTTGAGCATTCTTTGGCATTGCCTTTCTTGGGATTGGAATGAAAACTGACCTTTTCCAGTCCTGTGGCCACTGCTGAGTTTTCCAAATTTGCTGGCATATTGAGTGCAGCACTTCCACAGCATCATCTTTCAGGATTTGGAATAGCTCAACTGGAATTCCATCACCTCCACTAGCTTTGTTCGTAGTGATGCTTTCTAAGGCTCACTTGACTTCACATTCCAGGATGTCTGGCTCTAGGTCAGTGGTCACACCATCGTGATTATCTGGGTCATGATAATTTTTGTACAGTTCTTCTGTGTATTCTTGCCACCTCTTCTTAATATCTTCTGCTTCTGTTAGGTCCATACCATTTCTGTCCTTTATCAAGCCCATCTTTGCATGAAATGTTCCCTTGGTATCTCTAATTTTCCTTAAGAGATCTCTAGTCTTTCCCATTCTGTTGTTTTCCTCTATTTCTTTGCATTGATCGCTGAGGAAGGCTTTCTTATCTCTTCTTGCTATTCTTTGGAACTCTGCATTCAGATGCTTACATCTTTCCTTTTCTCATTTGCTTTTCGCTTCTCTTCTTTTCACAGCTATTTGTAAGGCCTCCCCAGACAGTCATTTTGCTTTTTTGCATTTCTTTTCCATGGGGATGGTCTTGATCCCTGTCTCCTGTACAGTGTCACGAACCTCATTCCATAGTTCATCAGGCACTCTATCTATCAGATCTAGGCCCTTAAATCTATTTCCCACTTCCACTGTATAATCATAAGGGATTTGATTTAGGTCAAAATGGAACATTACTCAGTCATAAAAAGAACAGAATAGTACCATTTGCAGCAACATGGATGGAACTAGAGATTGTTGTACTGAGTGAAGTAAATCAGACACACAAAGACAAATATCATATGATATCACTTATATATAGAATCTAAAAAAAAAAAAGGCTTCAGATGAACTTATTTATAAAACAGAAGTAGAGAACAAGCTTGATTACCAGGGCATATGGGGGTGGAAGAGATAAACTGGGAAGTTGAGATTGGCATATACACACTACTATACATAAAATAGATAACTAATAAGAACCTGCTGTACAGCACAGGGGATTCTACTCAGTAGTCTGTTATGGTCTATATGGGAAAGAATCTTTAAAAAAAAGTGGATATATGTACATGTGTAACTGATTCACTTTGCTGTCCGCCTGAAACTAACACAACATTGAGAATCAACTATACTTCAATAAAAATTTAAAAAGGAAGTAATAATGACTTTCATTTTCTCAACAGAGGGAAATGCAAAGACATTTTTTAAGATAATGAGAGAGACCTGGATTCTGCCAACCCAGAGATGGGACTGGGGACCAAAGACAAGCACCAGACTCTTGAGAGGT
This sequence comes from Bos taurus, assembly GCF_002263795.3. Classification (NCBI taxonomy): domain Eukaryota; kingdom Metazoa; phylum Chordata; class Mammalia; order Artiodactyla; family Bovidae; genus Bos; species Bos taurus. The sequence goes on from NC_037353.1 coordinate 11,235,137, forward strand.
GATCAATAAGTACTTGTCGAATTTACGAACTTCTGTCACGGAGACCTCTATGAACATGCTGTTAGAAAACTGAGTTTTTTGTCATAGATTGTTGTTGTTGCTATTGGAGAAAATTTGGAGGAGCCCTAGGTGAAGAAAGACTACATGATTGCAAGGTGTAATTGCTGTTTTCCCACAGTGTGAAATAATTATACAGTGTTGTCTCTGCCAGTTAGTATAAAGGTCTTTGGGGGAAGAGATGAAATCTTTAAGTTTCTGTGCAAACTGTCGTTAAAGTTTCCCGTGTGTTTGCAGAGCACTTCCACAATGCAAAGTGTTTATTTAGTAGCCAGAGATGACAGCAGAAGTAAGTAAGGGCAGGCTGACCTTATGAAGATGCCTTTCGTTGCTTCCATACTTGGAGTGAGGATCGTGCGTCTCATTCGAGACGAACCTCTGACCATCTTAAGAGGAGTAACTGCCCAGCTAAGAGACTTTCTCTCCTAAAAACTAAACACCAAAGGAGGTATTAGAAAAATGTGGGAGTGGAATAGCAGCTGAAAGCCCAACTATTAAACTGTGCTATTTGTGTGTGTTGTTTTGAAGGCTGTCAGCTGTTTTGTGGTAGCCATGGTGGAGTGACATCCATGTGGTGCCATCATTTTTAACACATAGACAGCAATTGGGTTTATTTAACCCATAGTTGATCATCAAACAATGTTGCTTTTCTACAACTAGGTATGACCTGCCAGAATATCAGGAAGTCTCATTTAAGTGTGGATATGATGTTTAATGTTAGTGGTAACATAACTGTTAAGACAATGAGTCTCAAATTTTAGGTTTTTAACAATTAGAAGATCTTTTTTAATGCATTCTGGGACCCCAGTCCCAGAGCTTCAATCACAGGCAGTCTGGGGGAGGTCTGCAAATAGTCCTGCATGCGTGTGTGCTAAGTTGCTTCAGTCGTGTCCGACTCTTTGCGACCCTATGGACTGTAGCCTGCTAGGCTTCTCTGTCCATGGGATTCTCCAGGCAAGAATCCTGGAGTAGGTTGCCATACCCTTCTCCAGGGGATCTTCCCCACCCAGGGATCAAACCTGTGTCTCTTACATCTCCTGCATTGGCAGGCGGGTTCTTTACCACTAATGCCACCTGAGAAGCAACCTCCCCACCCTTGCAAATAGTCATGTTAAGAAAACCCTCCAGGTTATTCTGAGGCATGTTGGCCTACACCACACTTCAAGATACTCTATATTCTGGGCATCTCCTTCTATAAAAGCCACTTGACGTCTGAGATGATATAATTATTTTAGTAATTATGCTGGGCTGTTATGGAGAATGTAGGATTTCACTTGAAAAAAGAAAACTGTCTTTGACCTACATCATTTCTAAGGACAAAAATGTTGAATAGGAATAAAAATAACTCAATAAAGAACTCCTCTTCTAACTATCTTTAAGGATGGCAGTGGGTTTAGAAGACAAGGTCTTCCTAATATAAATCATAATCAAGACAAAAATAGTATGTCATTTAAATATTAGCTATTGAAAAAAGGTTTACTTGCTGAAACTAAATATTTTAAATCTAATGAGAAATACTAAAAGCCAAATACCAAAATTTCTATATACCTCTCTTTCAAAGTAATTGAACTGGTTAAAAAATCACCACAAGATGAGCTGTTTCATGAGAAATATAAGTTTTCTAAGTCCTATCAGAGCTAAGAAGTGTAAGGGATTGACTAGAATAGAATTTATTTCAAATCATAATAGAGGAAATTGATATAGAAGTCAATAATTATTCCATTTTACAAAAGTAATTTTGGCATGAGTCTTCACAATGACAAGTCAGTGCTTTGTAGACCCAAGTATTTCTTCTTGGACCAGATGAAATACAAATTATTTAAACCTCAGAAAAATGTAGTCAGTAAGTTTCTTGTTTTCTGTTTTATGAGAGCTCTAGATGCACAAGTCTAGCATCAATGTTTGTGTAAATTGTGGTGGAAGTATGACGAAAAGAAAGAGAGAAGGCCGCAGGGCGGAATGTTAATATTAACTAAATAACAGAGAAGGAAAGCCTTGGAACTGAGACCTCAGATCAGCCCATGTGGAATTCTGAGCCTGGGCATGAGGAAGTTTCAATAAGATGAAAGATAGCAGTGATAGTTACACAATCAGGCATTGTGCTATGTACAATCCCTTTTGGAAAATGGAAGCAAATATCTGGATTATTTGAACTCAGAGAAAACCTTGATTTTTCCCAGGCCATTTCAAGATTCTTGATGACTGGTACATGATCATGGGTATGCTCCTTTACCTCTCCAAGCCTTGATCTTTTCTGTGAAGTGGAGACAGGAATGCCCACCGTGTTCGTATGCTGGGTGCATTAAAGGAGGTTACGTACATGGAATGCCAGGCACATGAACGGCTTAATCCTCAGACCTGTCCTTGTTATGAACTCTTTTCTGTGTTAACACTTTTTTTTCCTCTTAAAAGTGATAACTTTATAAAGGGCAGGCTCAGTGTCTGATTCTTAGAATCAGAAACGCAGGTTTGGAAGAATGTTAAAGGTCATCCCTGTCCCAATCTCTCCCTCTTCATCCAGTGCCAGGTCAGAAACTGTGAGAGTTCAAAAGAGTTCAAAGCAGGCTAATAAATTGACTCCTTCCTAACTGATATTCCCTAAACAGTTGTTCAACATTTATTTGGGAATTAAAAACGAGAATAAAAGCATAAAGTGTAATTTCCACTCCTCATACTTACTTTGGGTGAAGCTTTTAGCATAATTTTGCAACTCACCACTTGAACGATCAAAACTAATTTCTCCTGAGTTGAAATGTAAGACTCCATTATTGCTTCCAGATTCTCTTTTGCAGTACTGCATCAATAAGCTGACATTAAAACATTAGCAGGCGTATGACACAGGGAGCTCAGCCTGGTGCCCTGTGACAACCCTGAAGGAGGGGCTGGGATGGGGCTGGGAGGGAGGTCCAAGAGGTAGGGGACATACGTATACCTGTGGCCGATTCACGCTGTTGTGTGGCAGAATCCAACACATTGGATTGCAATTGTAAATTGCAATTGGATAATTGTAAAGCAATTATCCTCCAATTAAAAATAAATTAAAAACTAATTTAGAGTATAAATAAACCTATGCTTCGTTTATAAGGGCTATAATGTCCAATTCATTTTTCAATGAAATTGGTCATTAATGAATATCAAAATTATGTTTTCCCTGGTGTCTCCAAGAAGATGGCTTTCAGATTCTCTGGCTTTTATGTTGCCTACTTTTGCTGCTTTTTAAAGACTGTTCCTGACTGGTATTTCATACTTTGTTCTATAATTAAACTATACCATGGGGAAAAAAAACACATGAGCAATAATTAATCAGTAGTTAGCATTATATAATGAGTTGATAAATCTTAAAGTCTGTATGCAAATATATTTGGAATTTGCTTGGCATCCAAAAACTAGACACAATTTGGTGTTTTCTTTTTAAAGCAAATCTTAATGTCATATACCATTTTAGAAAGGTTGTTTTTTTTTTTTATATCAAAGGGTAGTTATATCTTGGTCATATTCAATGTCTTTCTCTATGGCCATGAAAACAGATTATGCCACAGATGAAATGGTCCTTAAGGTTCTCTGAGACCAACTGTGTGATGCACAGATATTCCTCCAGCCTGATTTTGCTGAGTAGTCGTCATGGTTAATTAATGACCATGGTCGAGGCTGTGAGGTCAGGACAGCTGAGGTCGGTCATTGGCTGTAGAAACACAGCCTGAAGCACACGAAGAATTGTGTAATTAACTGAATATTTAGGGTACAGTCAACAAAACTCAATTGTTCTCAACAACCAAGCCATTTTCTCTGCTGTCACTGAAAGCTGTGTGGGTCGGATCTGCAGATAATTGCCTCCCTTCTCCATCTCATTTTGCTTGTCTAAACATTGCATAAATAACTACTTGATAAATTCAATGTTGATGTTGGCACGTGAACAGACAGACAAGAGTGACTGCTTGTTTCAAAATTTATAATTCCAACATAAATAGTAATCAAACCCCAAAGGAGACTGCTTAAAAATATTCCTGTTTAACATTCACGATCCCATTTAACTTGCCTAATTTCAACCCACACACTTGTGGAACTTAATACAAAAATACTCTTGGCCTATTTTTAAAATAATGTGACATTTGACAAACTGTTCAAGTATTGAATTTAAAAATATGCTCTGTGTGAACTATAGTTCTAATATAAATTCCAGATGCATCACTGGCAGGATTAACACTGGGCTTTATCTCTTCCCCAGTGCACCACGTCTACACACACACACACACACAAACACACACAAACACACACAAACACACACAAGCATGAACACACAACCTAAATGCTAGAAAATGTAGTCTGAGAACATTCCATGAAAAAATATTAACCGGTCAGGGTAAGTTAACTTGAGTAGTTAATGAAAAAGCAATTATTTCAACATTTAAGTTTTCTTTTAAAATTACAATTTACATATCTCTTAAAGATACAGAAGAAGAAATGTACCACCTGCCTCACTATGGAACATGCTAAAATAGACATAATTCATTAGACACATTATGGCAGCCAAATGGCAAGAATTTTTTAGATGCCAAACCTGGTTAGAATAGCAGCAGTGAATTTCATGAACAGAGGGAAAGCAGAGGGAAGAAAAGAGAGAAGGAAAAGTCTAATATTAAAAAGATCCAATTCTTTCTAGTTGCTTTACAACCAAAGGGGAAAATTAAAACTCTTCTTAAGCTGTAAGAGCAAAAATTAAAAGAGAAATTCATTTGTTAAAAAAAAGAAAATGGAGACAACTGGGACTGAGGCTGCTGGCATTTATTTTTGCTGGCATTTATGATTTATTATTGTTACCACATCAACTCTGTGATAGATATTTGACTAAATGCACTTGGTTATTGTGTCTGAAAATGTGAGGATTCAAGGAACGTGCAAGAGAACTCAATTCAGTTTCTCAGTTAAGTCCAACTCTTTGCGACCCCAAGCCAGGTCTTCCCTGTCCATCACCAACTCCTGGAGCTTGCTCAAACTCATGTCTATTGAGTCAGTGATGCCATCCAACCATCTCATCCTTTGTTGTCCCCTTCTCCTCCTGCCTTCAATCTTTTCCAGCATCACAGTCTTTTCCAATGAATCAGTTTTTTGCATCAGGTGGCCAAAGTATTGGAGCTTCAGCTTCAGCATCAGTACTTCCAATGAATATTCAGGACTGATTTACTTTAGGATAGACTGGTTGGATCTCCTTGCAGTCCAAGGTACTCTCAAGAGTCTTCTTCAACACCACAGTTCAAAAGTATCAATTCTTTGGCACTCAGCTTTCTTTATGGTCCAACTCTCACATCCATACATAATTACTGGAAAAACCATAGCTTTGACTAGAGAGACCTTTGTTGGCAAAGTAATGTCTCTGCTTTTTAATATGCTATCTAGGTTGGTCATAGCTTTTCTTCCAAGGAACAAGTGTCTTTTAATTTCATGGCTGCAATCACCATCTGCAGTGATTTTGGAGCCCAGAAAAATAGTCAGTCACTGTTCCCACTGTTTCCCCATCTATTTGCCAGGAAGTGATGGGACCAGATGCCATGATCTTCATTTTTTGAATGTTGAGTTTTAAGCCAGCTTTTCCACTCTCCTCTTTCCCTTTCATCAAGAAGCTCTTTAGTTCCTTTTCACTTTCTACCATAAGGGTGGTGACATCTGCATATCTGAGGTTATTGATATTTCTCCTGGCAATCTTGATTCCAGCTTGTGCATCATTCAGTCTGGCATTTCGCATGATGTACTCTGCATACAAGTTAAATAAGCAGGGTGAAATATACAGCCTTGACGTAATCCTTTCCCAATTTGGAACCAGTCATTGTTCCATGTCTGGTTCTAACTGTTGCTTCTTGACCTGCATACAGATTTCTCAGGAGGCAGGTAAGGTGGTCTAGTATTCCCATCTCTAAAAGAATTTTTCACAGTTTGTTGTGATTCACACAGTCAAAGGCTTTAGTGTAGTCAGTGAAGAAGATATTTTTTCCGCAATTCTCTTGCTTTTTCTAGGATCCAACAGATGTTGGCAATTTGATCTCTGGTTCCTCTGCCTTTTCTAAATCCAGCTTGAACATCCGGAATTTCTCAGTTTATATACTGTTGAAGCCTAGCTTGGAGAATTTTGAGCATTACTTTGCTAGCGTGTGAGATGAGTGCAATTGTGCAGTAGTTTGAACATTCTTGGCATTGCCTTTCGTTGAGATTGGAATGAAAACTGACCTTTCCCAGTCCTGTGGCCATTGCTGAGTTTTCCAAATTTGCTGGCATACTGAGTGCAGCACTTTCACAGCATCATCTTTTAGGATTTTAAATAGCTCAGCTGGAATTCCATCACCTCCACTAGCTTTGTTCGTAGTGATGCTTCCAAAGGCCCACTTAACTTCGCACTCCCAAATATAATGAGTAGAATATTTTATGAAATTGAAATGACACCATAGGTTAAAATAAAGAATATCCAATTAATGTAGATAATTTCACTTTTGTGCTATATATAAAGGATTTTTTTCAGCTTTCAAATGTAACTTATTTGTGAAAAATAGCTGTACTGAAATATAATTCACATACTATTTAATTTATTTAAAGTGTATAATCAGTGATTTCTGAATTGTACAAGCATCACTTCAATCAATTTCAGAACATTTTCATCTCCAAAAAAGAAACCTCATTAACAATGAGCAGTAACTCATTTCTCTCAAATCCTTAGACTTAGTAAACCACTAATTAGCTTTCTGTCTCTATATTGTGTGATAGCTTAATCTCTCAGTTGTGTCCGACTCTTTGCTACCCCCTAGACTGTAGCCCATCAAGCTCCTCTGTCCATGGGATTTCCCAGGCGAGAATACTGGAATGGGTTACCATGCCTTACTCCAGGGGATCTTCTTAACTCAGGGATCAAAACTGGGTCTCCTGCATTGAAGGCAGATTGTCTTTTGAAACTAGCCCCTTTCACTTAGTATAGTAGTTTCAAGGTTAATCCATGTTGTAATAGATACCAGTACTTCATTCCTTTTTATGGTTAAGTAATATTTATAGCTATAAATTTCTCCCTAAGCATGGCTTTACCTGCATGCAACAAAGTTTTGGATGTTGTGTTGAAATTTTCATTCATTTCAGTTTATTTTCTGTTTTCTTTGCGATTTTTGTTTGACCTATTGATTACTTAGAAGTGTATTGTTTACTTTTCACATATTTTGAATGTCTCAAATTAGCATTCTCAAATTTGATAATATATCCTTGCTTAAAATTTTATTTCTAAATTTTCAAGAAGCTTTATAAGAGACTCTGAGATGAGGCAATTCTATGGTAGTCCAGTACTTAAGACTCCACGCTTCCATGAGTTATGGGTTCAAGCCCTGGTCAGAGAACTAAGTTCACACATTTGTGAACTAAATTAAATACTCAAAGCTTACGAAATGGGTTAGCCATCAAACTGCTTCCCCAAAATATCTTTCATTTTCATAGAGGTGGTGGTAATGAACGAAAGCAAGATGAACTCACTGGCATTCCTTAGAAGCTGAGGCCATAACTTAATCATATTTGTATTTCATGTCCATCTGATTTTCCAGGCAACTCAGTGGGTAGAGAATCTGCCTGCAGTGCAGGAGACACAGAAACGCAGGTTTGATCCCTGGGTTGGGAAGATCCTCTGGAGGAGGGCATGACAACCCACTCTAGTATTCTTTCCTGGGAAATCCTAAGGACAGAGGAGCCCGGCGGGCTACATCTGTAAGGTCACAAAGAGTCAGACATGACTGAAGCGACTGAGCATACTCCTACACCCATCTGACTAAAGGAAGTCTTGTTCTTTCCTATTATATCACCCTGTTTCTTTTGTAGCATTTATCACTATCTGATTGTTTTCTCATTTATTTATTGGTCTCTGCTTAAAGTCAATTTTCCCTCACCAGAATGGAAGCCAAATGAAAGGAGGGATCTTGTTGTCTTATTCATAAAAGAATGTATTCTAAATGTTACCCAGTGCCTCCCGGATCATAGGCATTCAGTCAAAAGTAAATAGAATGAGTGAGTACCTAGAAGACCCTGTAGAAAATGTGCATTCATTAAACCTTCTTCAACAAATTTGGAAGGATCGTCTTCTGATCACTGGGAGGAAAAGTGCCTTCTCTCTAAACAGTTCTTACCAATAATGGAGTTTATGGCAATCTCTGATGGTGAAACCTTCCCACTCACTAAACAGAACCACAACAGAATTGTATCTACTAGTTTCCTGTGGGAAAATGCTCAAGAGTTTATATAACCATCTTAGTTACAGAGAAATGTGGTCCACTAAGCAGCTCCTGGAGAACCCCATGGACGGAGGAGCCTGGTAGGCTGCAGTCCATGGGGTCGCTAAGAGTCGGACATGACTGAGTGACTTCACTTTCACTTTTCACTTTCATGCGTTGGAGAAGGAAATGGCACCCCACTCCAGTATTCTTGCCTGGAGAATCCCAGGGACAGAGGAGCCTGTTGGGCTGCCGTCTATGGGGTCGCACAGAGTCGGACACGACTGACGCGACTTAGCAGCAGTAGCAGTAAGCAGCTCCTGCACAAGGTCTGGCACAGTAGAGGAAATAAAGTAACCACGATAATGGAATAGTATGTATTCAAAAGCACAATACACAGTTTACTCACGTTAATAGGACATTTTGCTCTACTATCACTTTGAAGCCAGATTAATTCTAGTTTCACTTTACTTGAAACTCTCTGACAGCTCCACACTGACTACAGAAGAGACCAACATCCTTAATGCAGAATACGAGTCCTTTCAGAATCTGGCTGTTGCCCTCTCTCCCGTGTCTGGTTTCTCTCTCACTAACCACAGCCTGGCTGAAGCAGACAGCATCCAGTTTCCTGAATAAACAAGGCTTCTTCTTCCCTCAATGCTTCTCTCACCCTGCTCTCTCTGCTTGGGCAGCCCTTCCCTCCTGGTTCGCTCAGTGCTCTGGGCTTGCTGGTTAAGGCTCCGTGAAAACTTTTCTTGTACCCTCCTCCAGGAGAGAGGACCAATGTCTCCTTCAAGTGCAGCTTTCTACCCTCACTTGGAGGACTTCAAACAGGACCTAGTCCACGGCTACTGTTAGAACTACATTTCCCACCACTCTGCCCATTGTTGACTCCAGACGCACCGGCCTCTTTACGGGTCTTTACCACTTCCATTGACATTTTCCAGGAGTGAAAGAATTTCTCCCAGGTATTTCCATGGTGTGTCCTCAACTTTATTCAACTCTGCTCCAGCATCACCTCCTAAGAGAGGTTGTCTTTGAGCATTCTAACCAAAGAAATTTCTCCTTTTCATTTTCTAAACAGAATTACCTTGCTCTCTGGCCCCTCTATCTTTTTCCTCTTTGTAGTACTGATATAACATTATGTGATTAGTAATGTTATCTGTCTTCCCTTCCAGAATGTAAGCTCTCTGAGGATGGGTCTGAGTTTTGTTTACTGCTGTGCATATTTGTGAATGAATGAATGACACCTGAAATTATATGGTTGGTTGAAGACGTCTATCTTCCCCGCACTTGACAAACATCGGTCATAACCTATTCCTCCTAGTCTACTCAGTGCCCCTTCCTGGCACAAAATAACTTAATATTCCTTGTACAACTGAATGATGTCAAGTATAAATTACCTGTAACAATGGTTCTCAACAAAGGGACTCTGAATCCATGTAAAGATGGATGAAGAATACATAAACTGAAGAATGCAAGTAAATATTTCCACAATTCCTTTACTGAAACTCTTGGCACCAGATGTGTTTCAAATTCAGAATGCTTCCCTACTTAATTAACACCCTTAGTAGGGTCTGGTGGAGAAGGCAATGGCACCCCACTCCAGTACTCTTGCCTGGAAAATCCCATGGATGGAGGAGCCTGGAAGGCTGCAGTCCATGAGGTCGCTAGGAGTCGGACTTGACTGAGCGACTTCACTTTCACTTTTCACTTTTATGCATTGGAGAAGGAAATGGCAACCCACTCCAGTGTTCTTGCCTGGAGAATCCCAGGGATGGGGGAGCCTGGTGGGCTGCCGTCTCTGGGGTCGCACAGAGTTGGACACGACTGAAGCGACTTAGCAGCAGCAGTAGCAGCAGTAGGGTCTGGGGCAGTACCTTGTAATCAAACACGTTAATTTCTTTGCAACGTGTAGAGACCTCCGAAGTGTCATAAATAATGCTCAAGTCAACTTTTTCTGTGAAATGAATTATCAAGATAAATTTTAAGAGTTTGGGATTTCAGAATTGTAGATGTGGGCTGTAGATGTAGACTAGCATATTGAGATCTGTGTAGTATTTTCATGCTAAAATGGGTTCCCCACATTCCATTTTAGAAATCACCGATTTAACCTGTTCATTTAAAAAAACATCTATTTTTTTTTCCAGCATAGCTAGCATTAATGAAGTATATACTGTGTATCAACCTCTGTGCTAAGCTTTTTAAGTATACAGGTAAAAACTACTATTTGCCTCATTTTATAAGTGAGAAAGAGCTTCCCAAGTGGCACTAGTGGTAAAGAACCTGCCTGCTAATGCAGGACACATAAGAGATGTGGGTTCGATCCATGAGTTGGGAAGATCTTGTGGAGGAGGGCATGGCAACCCACTTCAGTATTCTTGCCTGGAGAATCCCATAGACAGAGGAGCCTGGTGGGTTATGGTCCATAGGGTCACAAAGAGTCAGACACGACTGAAGCGACTTAGCACCCATATGCACACATATGAATGAGAAAAATGGGTTTAAAGACAGGGTTAACTACTTGCCCACACAGCTCATCAGTGGATAGGCTGGATTCAAACAGAAGCTGTCTCACAACCAGATGTCCTGCTGTGGATCTTCTGGTCACCCTGACTTCATGGAGTTCAAGATAAGCATTCTTCAGTTCAGTTCAGTTCAGTCGCTCAGTCATGTCCGACTCTTTGGGACCCCATAAATCGCAGCACACCAGGCCTCCCTGTCCATCACCAACTCCTGGAGTTCACTCAGACTCACGTCCATCGAGTCGGTGATGCCACCTAGCCATCTCATCCTCTGTCGTCCCCTTCTCCTCCTGCCACCAATCCCTCCCAGCATCAGGGTCTTTTCCAATGAGTCAACTCTTCACATGAGGTGGCCAAAGCACTGGAGTTTCAGCTTCAGCATTCTTAGTCTTGCCAAATTTCTTCATGATGTTGAGCCAAAGTGTCTGTTATTCAAGTGAATGTAAAAAAATTCCTCTGGGTACTACTTCCTCATTGTTTAAAAAAAAAAAAAAGACTGGCTATAAGTAGCCAACATATAACTGATATTTGTATAATGGAGTAATTTATTTCCTTAGTTAAACCCATATTATATACATTTATAATGAGAGATCAAGCGATTCCAGATAATTTAAAAATTGTGTAGTTGCACTAACATGCCTTGATTTCTTTTGAAGAACCATGATCCAAGGGGTGTTATTCCCTGACGGATGAGAGTAGGAATGGCAGAAGAGAACAATCTGAAACAGGTACTCTCACAGGCGATATGTGGGTTTTCGCACTTACCTTTTTCAAAAACATCTTAGTTTCTGGAATTTTTTTCAGCCAGGTGGAAGTTGATCAAATGTTTTTGTGATGACCAAATTTTGAAACTCTTTCAGAATTATCAAATACAGTAGTGATCTTTTGGGAATAAGGAGTTAGTTGTGTAAGAACAATAAAGCTACATTAAAAAAATAAATCCTTGCATAGGGCTACACTACAGCTTTAAGTGAAGACAGAGGATTTTGGACCTTACCAAGCTTATGTGAAAGCTTCAAATTATGAAACGTAGAGTAGCTAAAGTATAACACATATTCCTTTTATGATACAAAAGCAGATAATATGGACATAAAGGTTAAGATATGAAAATGACATACACACTAAAACAAATCACAACAGAAACAGGCTTTATTTCAACCAGACAAGTGAACACTTTCATTAACATCAACTTCTTCAAGACTTGAAGACATGGAAATTAAAGATGGTGCCCAGAAGGCAAAGAAGGAAAGTCTCATCATGGAACAATGGTACTGCCCTTCAAAAATCCCTTTCGACAATATGCTCAATTCAAAAGATTAATTAGTTCTGAATCATTAGATCTCATGTTTCAATATTTGTACAAAGCTCTCATTTTCAAGTTACCCATCAGTCCCAATGATATCTTTCAAACAGAAAAAAAAATATAGATCAGTATCATAATTTTTTTTTTAAATTTTAGAAAGTGGGATTGAAATACAGTTTTCAGTCTAAAATATTTTAAATAAAAAAGTTTGTTATTATTTAAGATGCATTGTTACAAAGCTCCTAGGTACATACATGTACAAAACACAGATGTTACTACATGACACCTCAACCCATGACTTCTCCTAAACATCCCAGTGTGAACAGTTATCTACCGGGAGACTTTCCCTGTAAATTCCAGCATCTTGCACAGGATTCGCTGCCACTCACATGCTCTGCATGGATGAGGACATTTAATCAGAGAACATTTCAATGTAACATTATAACCTAACATAAAAGAAATTCAATGCAACACTTTATATTCATAAGGGTGATGACAAAATTGCATATATTAATCATTTTCAACTTTTGCCAGACTCACTAAATTCATGAACACTTCTTCAGAGTTTTCTCTTCAAGGGCACTTTTGAGAGCTTTAGGTCTCGTGCTTAACTTTGTATTGAGTTGGTCAGCACCTTGATTAATGTGAACAAGGACACTGAAGAACGAATGTGTTGCAGGGGTGGGGGAGGGGTCATCTGAGGATAGAAACGGGGAAGGATTCTCTTTTTCCATAAGACAGTCAAACAGAAAAAACAAGACCAAAAAAAGGGAAACAGACAAACAAACAAACAAAATAGTGTTCACAGTAAAACATGCCAGATTTGTAGTTTCATTTGAAACCAACAGCAAATCATGAAACGTCATGAAAAATATGTCAAGGTAAAATCTTCTAGAGTCATTACTAAATGAAATTAAAAATTATCACACTGATCAGTAAACCCCAGAAGAAAAATAACCAGCACTTACATTTCAGGTCCTTCTTTAAACATCATTCAGTTTTTCAGAGTCAATGCATAAAATTGGTAGGTTTGGCCACGTTGCACAAATGTTTTTCTTTTTTTAAAAATACAGTATACAGAAAAAACTCTTGTATTCCCCATTTTGAATCATAAGCTCAAAACCCAAGAGTAAAAGATCAGCAAGAAGGATTTTAAATTATGTACAAATCCAGCAGGTTCATCTGCCATAATGGCTTGGCTTCCGTCCCGTGGCTCTCACCCTCTCCAGCAGCAGAGCTTGCGTCCCTGTCCTCACAGAGGGCTGCTCCATGTCTATGGCTCATCTCTACTGGTCATCAGGCATTTTGAACAGTTCCAACAGTGCCCCGACAGCTCCAAAGTAACCCTACAACAACAATGGGAAAACTTCTGTATGATTATCTCTGAACCTTGGCCCAATACCTGCTGTTTTTCATAATTTGAGGAATGCTGCCCACTAATGCTGTGTGTGCGTGCATGCTCAGTCACTCATTCATGTCTGGCTCTTTGAGACCCTATGGACCGTAGCCTGACAGGCTCCTCTGTCCATAGGATTCTCCAGGAAAAAACACTGGAGTGGGTTGCCATGCCCTCCTCCAGGGCACCTTCCTGACCCAGGGGCTGAACCCGCGACTCTTTGTCTCCTGCATTGGCAGGCGGGTTCTTTACCACTAGCACCACCTGGGAAGCTGTAGATAATGAGAAATTTAAAACCTGAACTCTGGTATGAAACATGATAGAATAATAATAATAAAAAATGCACTGTGTATCTATTTGCTTATAAACATTAATTAACAGATGTAAAGTGCTTAGAAAAATCTCTGGCACCACAGTATACACTACTACCTTGCTGTTGAGTATTTTTAGGATTTTTCGGATTATAATTATTTCATTTTAATCCGTGTTATGGCAAAATTCACATTATTACCTCCATTCCACAGATAAGAAATGGAAGGTAATAAAGTAAATTACCCTTTCAGGGTCACATGCCTTGTCCTGGGCTCAATCCCCAAATCTATCTGACTCCAAAGTTGTAATGTCTCACAGGAAGGAACTCTAAGCTTCTCTCATCTGTAAAAATGACAGAACCTGAAAAACAGAAATATTTAGAGAAGTTGGTTTCCAAAAGGCAGGAGACACCTCTTCTCTGCTTTTGCCTAGCTCAGTGGTTACTTCCTGCAGAAATGGGTGGCAGATGTCAGAACACTACACGGCAGGGATCTCTGTCTCCACTGCCAACTGCTAACATTTATTGAGGGCTTGCTATAAGCTAGAAATTGTTCTAAGAACGCTATATGAATTTCTTCACTTAATTCTCACAATAACTTTATGAGACAAATACTATTATCACTTCATTTTACAAAAGCTAAAAGAGAATGGAGAAGTCATTGACTAAGGTCTCCAAGTCAGTGGGAGCCTGTGTTCTCAACTGCTTCACTAGACTATTTCTTTTAGTTCCAAGATACATGCGTGTGCATGCTCAGGCAGGTGTGACTCTTTGCAACCCTATGGACTGTAGCCCACCAGGCTTCTCTTTCAAGAATACTGAAGTGGGTTGCCATTTCCTGCTTCAGGGAATCTTCCCGACCCAAGGATCAAACCAGCATCTCCTGTGTCTCTTGCATTGGTAGGCAGATTCTTTTACAACCGAGCCACCTGGGGAGTCCACTTCTCTTAGGAGATGCTCACTCATATAACTGAAATGAATGAGACTGAGTGAGGACTCCAGGCAGGGCAGGAAAGCCACCTTACCAGCCCTCCCAAAAGTTCTCTCTCCATACCTTCCTCCAGAAAGACCTGCCTAACTGAGAATGAACCCAAGGAGGTAGAGAATTTTCTGAGAAGTACCTACAAGGAGATACAAAAACGCTCTATTTTCATTGGCCATAGAGACTGAGTTTAACACTTAGTAACAAACCATAGCTATCATCCAGAGGCCTAAGACTGTATGAAGGATATGCCTTTATACCCGGAGAAGTGGGTTCCCCAAAACATTGAGTTTTGCTCCCTATCTTACCATCAACTAACTACCCGTGTGCTCCGTAGATGGCTTTTAATCCCTGATGACTTCCAGAGTTTGTTTTCTATTTTAGTCCAAGAGGATCATAACTTAGGGTTGCCAGATAAAACAGATAAATGCTAGATAAAATAAGTGTGTCCTATTTGATTGCTAAATATAGTAACACTAGGGTTTCCCCAGTGGCTCAGTGGTAAAGAATCCACCTGCAATGCAGGAGCCGCAGAAGATGCAGGTTCAATCCCTGGGTCAGGAAGATTCCCCTGGAGGAGGGCACGGCAACCCACTCCAGGATTCTTGCCTGGAGAATCCCATGAACAGAGGAGCCTGGTGCGCTACAGTCCACAGGGTCGCAAAGAGTTGGATACAACTGAAGCGACTTAGCACAGATATCCAGAGGAGTGTTTTTCTTTTTCATTTTATTTTTTTAAACAAAACTTTACAAGGAAAATCGATTAACTAAGTAGATAGAAAGGGAGATGCTCTGGTTGGGGGAAGGAAAGTGAAAATTCTGAGGCCCCATCCTCCCCACAAAAAAAGTTAATATCATTTCTTAGCCTGCGTAAAAACATGAAAACAAAAACTTTCTTTAGTACTAATGTCTATCATTGGCCTTTAACTCTTTTGTATTTAACTTCCTATTGTTTTATATGCTTTAATAGAACATAGGTTTGCTGCTGCTGCTGCTAAGTTGCTTCAGTCATGTCGGACTCTGTGTGACCCCGTAGACAGCAGCCCACCAGGCTCCGCTGTCCCTGGGATTCTCTAGGCAAGAACACTGCAGTGGGTTGCCATTTCCTTCTCCAATGCATGAAAGTGAAAAGTGAAAGTGAAGTCGCTCAGTCGTGTCTGACTCTCAGCGACCCCATGGACTGCAGCCCACCAGGCTCCTCCATCCATGTGATTTTCCAGGCAAGAGTACTGGAGTAGGGTGCCATTGCTTTCTTCGAGAACATAGGTTTAGAGAGCCCTAAATAACTTAGAAATGCATCAGCAACTTTTCAAGTAAATAATTCAGTTTGGAAATGAGAAAAATGCCACAGTATTCATTACAATGGAAATTTATGATACTGCCTGTTCTTCCTGCTGCATTATATCCAAGGCACTGGGTACCTGCTATGATAAATAGCTGCCTTCTTAAAAAAAAAAAAAAAAAAGAGCTGCTTTCTACAGTATTGATTTTATTTTCTTCCATTTTAAAATTAATTAATTTATTTTTGGCTGTGCTGGGTCTTTGTTGCTGTGTGGGCTCCTCTCGTGGTGAGCCGGGGCTGCTCTCTAGTTGCAGTGCTCAGGCTTCTCGTAGCAGTGGCTTCTCTTGTTGAGGAGCGTGGGCAAACAAGTTCCAGTAGTTGTGGCACATGGGCTCAGTAGTTGTGGCACATGGGCTCAAGAGTTGTAGCCTGTGGGCCCGAGAGCGCTGGCTCAGTGTTTACTCCACGGCATGTGGGGTCTTCCCAGAACAGGGATTGAACCTGTGTCTCCTGCACTGGTAGGCGAATTCTTCACCACTGAGCCACCAGGGAAACCCTATAGTATTGATTTTAAAGGAGGATAGAGGAGGTGGGAAGAAAAGAGGGTCCCCCTACTCACTCTTAGAAACCTCCAATTTAGAAACTGGATATAAGGGACTCTGAATTAATCAGAGCTCTCTACTTCTGTAAACAGGCTGCCTAATGTCTAGCACACTAGCCTCTCAAGGCCACCAGGTTACTAAGAGTAGCCTGAACACTTCTGTTCTCACTGACTGAGTTGTTTATTTGCCAAGGGTCAGTTGTGTTTATCCTCAAATTTGTTTAGGACAATTTCATTATTAATGTAATAATCTAATGTAAGTATATACCACCAAAACCAATAAAAAGAGTACAAGATGGTATGGTCACCTCTATGAAAATCCAGTTATTTTCTTAAAAAAGATGAAAAAGCTAGTTAATAATAGTGAAAGTTGCTAGGAGAGTAAATGTTCAAAGTTCTCATTACAAGGAAAAAAAATCTTTGTAATAATGTGTGGTGGTGGATGATAACTAAACTTATGCTATTAATAATAACCATTTTATAATACATACATATATTGAATCATTATTGTCTACCTTAAACTTATACAGTGTTATGTGCTAACTCTATCTCAAAATTGAAAAAAAAAAAAAAAGCTACAAAGATTGAAAAAGGTAGTCACAACCGTTGCTCTCTAGGTAGATTCTACGTATGAAAGATTGGGATAATTTAGAATGATTTTGCAATCAAATTACTTCATAAGGATCTTTAATTTCTTGATCTACTTTAAAGAAACAAACCAAAAATCAAAAAATGTACATAATACTGTGGATTATAAAAAAGAGACAATTACAAAGCTCCCATCAGCAGAACCCATGCTCAAAATTAGGTCTTGGACCTGCCTCAAAAAATTGGTGAGCAAATGAAAATTTACACATTTTATATTAAAATAGAATGTTGAAAGTAGGGAGGTATTTTCCTAGGATCACTCATTTTTTAACTTAAAAAAAAATTAACCATCTACTAGTCTTGATTGTCGGAGAAGGCAATGGAACCCCACTCCAGTACTCTTGCCTGGAAAATCCCATGGACGGAGGAGCCTGGTGGGCTGCAGTCCATGGGGTCGCTAGGGGTCGGACACGACTGAGCAACTTCACTTTCACTTTTCACTTTCATGCACTGGAGAAGGAAATGGAAACCCACTCCAGTGTTCTTGCCTGGAGAATCCCAGGGACAGAGGAGCCTGGTGGGCTGCCGTCTTGGGGTCGCACAGAGTCGGACACAACTGAAGCGACTTAGCAGCAGCAGTCTTGATTGTTGGATAAGAGAGCTTCCATTTTATATACTGTTCTTCCTTATCTTTTGCATAAATACAAACTAAGGAACCCACTCACATGTTAGACAACCCAAAAATGTCCACAGAGGACAATTAAGTCCTTGTGAACTCAACTTACCTCATGTTCCAAAAACAGAGCTTTTAGCTGTCCTTTGGACCAAAAATCCATGGCGTATGCTAGCAGCTTCATGGAGACCATATTGATTCTGAGAAAATTCCCAACGAACACAACTCTATCAATATTCTGGGAAAAGAAAAAACGAAAGAGAAACAGTGAACCATGGCATAAAAATAGCATTTAACAGATCCAATGCTTTGTATATCACTGTGCTCCAGGACTTTGCAGAGTGAATTTGTTGTTGTTGTTAAGCAGAATTATTTCAGGATTTCCAAGGTGAAGCCAAATCAACCTCATAGTTCATTCCACAGTTTGCATGGGTGAGGCAGAGACTGATATTGGGCTTGTTTACAGGTATTATGTTAGGTTGCCCTGGGTCTAATATAAAATTCACCTCCCAACATTTCATATACGGAATTAAAACTGGAATTCAAGCTCATCGAAATTGCTTGTGCTTTCCTTCAATCCCCCAAACTTCCAACTCTAAAATATTATCAACTTATAAATTATTTTTTTTATAAATTTTATCTATTTTTTAAAAAAGTTTTTGGTGCTGTGATGGCAGCACCAAATCCCAACCACTAGGCTATCAGAGAACTCCCAACCAACTCATAAATTAAATGGTTATGGTATAAGTTATTCATCTAACAAGTCTGGTCAGGTTGCTCTGTTGCAAACACTGGGAATACAAAAAAGAAATGGTACCCAGTTTCGCCCTTTAGGATATATGATGAAATATCCTGTTTGATCAATATGTGGGTTACAATAAGATAATGAAAATCACATTTATATTTTTGTTGTCATGGATACAGATTTGTATTCTGAACACACACCTCACACTGAACTCAGCCTGTCTGCCACACAGACGCTGCTCACCATCACTCACTCAGAGAGTCGGTTGCTATGGTCACTCACATAAAAGGGAACAGAGTCTTGGGATCTGGCATTAATTTCTGTTCAATCTATCAAGAGCAATCAGAGTGTGGGAACATCACTTTCTAACTGTCTCAGATTTCAACAATACATGTTAACAAATCTATTAACCACAGTGAAAATTTTCCCTGGGTAGAGGTGTGGGAGGTAACTTTAATGTTTCCACAAAGAAGAGCTGTAGCCACAAACTGCCCAGGTAGGACTTGCTCAAACTTTCGGTCCTGCTTTGCTCTGGCAGGAAGCCAGAAGAAAGGGAAATGGCATTAGAATGGGATAGATACTCCTATTTCAAATAAATTCCAGGTGCGTCAAAGATATAAACGTTAAAAAAAAAAAAGAGACAAAGAAAACACGGAAGAATTCTTTTTAAAAATGTTGAAGTAGAAAAGGTGTAACACTCAGACTCCATTAAAGAAAAGTCTGACATATTTAATTCAAAAATCAAATATTTATTCAGCATGTTTACCCTATAATGCAGATAATACAGAGTCAAAACAAAACAGAAAAACTAAAACCAGTGCTACCTCTAGTGAGGTTAAAATTGAGGGATGGGATGGCAGTGGTGACTCATTTCCATGTATACTCTACTTGTGGTGTCTTCAGAGCTCTGTATTATGTGTTTGTACTCTCTATTCCAAAAAAAAAAAAAAAAAAAAGAATACAAACTTTAAAAGTTGGTAGAGAACTATTTGATAGCATTCCAGTAATCACAGAAAAATATTTTAGAGTCAGTAAATGTGGTGCCCCTCCGTGAAATGGCTGGAATCAAAGATCCTCCAGTCAGTGACTCCAGGGAGCAAAGCAATGGCTGGCAGGACGCTGGCCAACAGAAGCCTGGCCCCAAGCGATCCGTGAGTCCTCTTATTCATTCAACACCACAGAAACATTCAAAAGAGTTACTCCAACTGTTAATAGGATGTACCATGGCTACACTACAATCCAACAATAAATGGTATTAACACTGAAATAAAAGTAAAAAATAAAAGCAGTTACTCTACTCGTAAAGTGATTATGATACCTGTAAAAAGATCTGCTGGCTCACGGCAGCTCTCCGGAAAGTAGGGGAAATGGCACCTATTGCTCTATTGGATGGAAGACATTCCACCCAAGTGACCTTTGAGAGTTTATGGGCACAGCCAACTATACACATACTAGTCCTAGGGCTTGTTTGGCTACTTGGGAAAACTTTCCTCAAAGGTTAATGTCAAAAAGTAAATTCTCTGTTAAAGTGAATCCCATGACCACAGTGGACTTTGAAAAGGCATGTCTCTGGAATACATACTTTCATCTGAATACCACCCTCATTTAAACTCCAACTGAAATGGGGGCTTACAAAAAGCATGACACTGATCCATAGGCCAGTGACAAATTCTGTTCAATGCTGTAAAAGGAGTGTGTCTCTTTCGTAACCCTAGAGTTCAAAGGCAGGGCTGTCACCCACCTGTCATACAGGCTGCCTCCTACCCTGTGTAATATTCCACTGTTCAACTAGAAGGGGGCTGGAGAGGGTTTCTGCAGTTACCTGTATTGTTCCAATTCTTGATCTGAGTGGTGGCTATACAGGTGCGTGTGTGCACACATGCACATGTATCTGACAATCTGTCGGCTGTACCCTTGTGATTCGAGCCCTCTTCTGTATATATGTCAGATTTCTATGAAAACTCATATTTTAAAAACTCTTACTGATGCTCCAGTGCTAAGTCGCTTTAGTCGTATCTGACTCTTTGTGACCTCATGGACGGCAGCCCACCAGGCTCTTCTGTCCGTGGGATTCTCCAGGCAAGAATATTGGCAAGCAGGGTCTTTACCACTAGCGCCACCTGGGAAGCCCCACTACTGATGCTACAGTGATTCTTTAATACTTTTGCTATTACTTATTCCACATCCTAATGCCTCTTTCTTGTCTTCCTAATACAACTCGGTGAGAACTATTCTACTTGACACATCTTGTATTTCAGAAAAGGGTTCTGTTCTTCTCAAAGCAATTTTGCAATGTTTTAAAACACGTTACCAAAGCTTTGTCAGTCACCAACTCTGCCCTTTCTTGTGCCTGGGGCTCTGGCTGGCCTCAGCTGTAGCAAGCTCTCTGTGCTTTGATAGCCCTGTACAATGCTGCTTGAACTCCATGCCACAAGGCAACACTGTAAAGAAGCTGAAAGCAGAGAGAATATCGAAAATTGCAAGTAGAATGTTTTACCTGCAACTGTTTACAAGGATGCATGAGCTTTCCCTCACCGTTCAATAGGTGTGTGTCCACAAGGTTGGAGAGGTTATAGTATGGACTGTCATTTTTACTGTTTCCCCAGTTAGATGGTTTTATTTGTCATCACCCAGTGTCTCCTTAAAACACATACTCCTCTCCCTCCCCCAACAAACATCCCTCATGTTCTGCAAGGTATGATTATGAGAAACAGCAGGTTTTCCAAGGATCTGTAGTGTTGTGAGGGTCCCCAGTTACTGCGCTGCCAAAAATGGTGTTTCCGAATGACAGATGGCTGTTCCCGGGTGAAGGCCTTACCTCATTCAGCGCACACATCCGAGCAATGGAGCCAATGTTGTTGGTGATGGTGACGAGCGTGGCTCGGGCGAGGTCTTCCTTGCTGATGGAGTCTCGCTTTTCCTTACTCATCATGTTGCCAAAGCTATGTTGGAAATATTAGCGAGTGTTCAAAATCATCCTCAGGCAGGCCCCATGCTTCCACCAAAGTACAGTGGAGAGTTTTATGAATAACTCTGATCAAGCTCAAATGACCTGATTTAGCTACCATGGATTACAAGCTGACAGGATTACCATATGGATGATTGGCCGCCCTTTTCTTAATAGGGACAAAGTAGCATGGCTATTAATGGGGGGAAAAATTTTTTTTTTAATGCCTCTAGATATCTGGACAAGAATGGAACAGGGGAAACTGTTGCAGTTTTCCAGAACCTTCTTTCAACGCTGCCTTATTTTAAGCACAGGTATCCAAAGCTAAACATCTCAGTGCTTCACCAAGGGCAGGAGATCAAGTCTGAGCTCCAATACCATAGATCCTTGCACCAGGCTGGTGGGTTGACATTAAAAAAAAAACAAAAAACTAAATGAACAGCCAGGGTGGAGAGACTGCCTTGTGTTTAATCGCTACTGCTCCTAGCTACTTAGTCTCTACCTTGATGCTACCGCAGATCCTTGAAGGCCAAATCGTTCATAGTCTCCTCCGTAAATGTCCTTCACCAGCTTATCAACATTGGTGCTGTCGCCTTTGGCTGCCATTTCCAGAGCTTCTTCAAAGGTCTCACAACCAGTCAGCAAGCAACAAAGGCCTAGGAATGTTCCACCTCCAAGACTGAAGGAACAATAAGGTTTATTTTTTAAGTTTTACTGGAAGACTTTGCCCATCCAAGTCCCCAACTACATCAAGACCACTAATACGGGTGAATCAAAACAGAAAAAAAACTAAGGGGGCACTTGAATTAAAGTGCTGGGTGAAAAAGAGCTTCAGGGTAGATCGGATTGGAAAAAAAAAAAAAAAAAAGAGGGCAGAGACTAAAAGAAACATCAAGGAAAACTTGCCCTGAATTTTAAGAACAAAACCCAGAGAAAGACTCTCACTGATTTCCGTTGTGAGACCTTCAACCAGCCGCTGACCTAAGTGCTTCATGCAATCGTCCCGCCTAGAAACGGGGGCCAAATCATGAGCTAGCTCCCTTAATTTGGGTGGTGTGGAAGCAGCAAATAACCAGAGAAATGACTGCTATTAAAAACAAACAAACAAACAAACATATGTAGCTAAATGCAAATACTTAGAAACTGTGTATACATGAAGCACAGTTCATATCTAGAGAGACAGACTCTATGACGACGAGACTGAACTGGGACTCTGCCAGGAATAGCCAGTCCCAAAGCTGTATCTTTCCTCCGACCTTGCTTCTCCTGCAGAAGTAATGTCACTGAAGATTCTCAGAAATTTCAAAAAGGAAACAATTGATGGATCTCACATTTGATTTTTTTTCTAGTAAACTTTGGAAAAGATTATTAGTATTTTACTTACCATGCGATAGTCAAAAAATAGCAACAGAGATCTTAAAATGGTTTCAGTGCTTGAACCATGTTTTAAAAGCTTTCAGTTTTTTTGTGGGGGTGGGGGGGTGGTGCTGCAGGGAATTCCTCTACGATAGTCTTTTGAGACAAAATTCGAAACCAATCATGATAGTTGAGAGGGAACTCAATTGTATATTAATGTCAAAGTTATTTGAGGGGAAGAAAAGCAGATTCAGAATAAAACTGTCAGCAGTGAGCGCCTGGCAGAGAAGAGCACTGATATGGCCATGAATGGGCCTTACTTTCTGTTTGCCACTCAGAAGAGTAAATGCACATCAGTTCTGAAATTCCAAGAACTGCCGGCCCTGGGGATTCCATATGTGTTTGGATACTGGCTTTTAAGAGGAAATTCAAATTGAGATTGAGGTTATTTTCAAAACTTAAATCTAAAAAAAAAAAAAAGAAAATTTAGGGTAAACTATATTTATTGTCAAAAAGTTGTTACCAAAAAGGTACCAGATTATAGACACACAGTTCTTTAGGATTTACATCTAAGGTGTAACTGTAATATTTCTTAAATAGTGATTCTTACGAAAATGCATACTTGATTGAAATGATGTGTCTTCGTAGCAAATTAGGTAGTTAGGCACCAGGCATAGCCATGCAAACTAGGTGCAGTCCCGTGAGGACAAAAAGAGCTCCACGGGCATTACACTCTTGACAACTCAGTCACAGCAGAAATTCTGGATTTCCTCTAAGAAAGTTTGTGTTTATTTACATTTAACATGGTGCATCATGAGATGTTGTTAGTTTTTAGTCTGCCCCACATAGCTAGCATGGTTTAATGGGAACACTTTTTGGCTTGTGTGATGTGAATTTGTCTTGTTTTCTGTGTGTGTGTGTGTGTGTGTGTGTGTATGTGTATAAAAAGCTTAACTCCCATTTCTAGTTTCTACTTTTCATCCACACTAATATCCTGTCTTTGAAATCACGTATTTGTATTCCTCAAGGTGTTCAGCAACTGACTCCAAACATACAAGCACTTAAAGGCACTGGCTGACTTAGAAAGAAGGCAACTCATCATCTGATGTGTTGGTATGAGTGAAAAGGGACGAGGGCTTTGTATGAGTGGAAAATGACAGGTGACTGACAAAGAATCGGTGCTGAATGGGGAAAGCAAGCATGCACTGGCACAGCTGGGACACTGCAGGTTGGATGAAAGAACATACAGTTGCAGAAGAGCACTTTATTAACATCCTCAACCTGCCCCCCGTTATCCAGTCTAGTGATTCTCTCGCTCATCATCAGATGCATGTTTGTTTCAGCAGACACATAGTAAAACCCTCAGCAAATCAGAGACCAAAACATCATTGTTTTTTTTTAAAAAACCCAACAAACCTGTAGTGAGGAATTTCAGGAAGAAAGTAAAAGAATCCAATTACATGAATGCTCATGCCCTTAAAACAGATTCCAAAAGAATGAAATAAGCTGCACTGCTCATTTCATTGAAGCTTGGAAAGTCTTTACATTCCTCTTTTCATAGATTACACATTCTAACAATATAAGCTGTTAAGTTCTGCTTTTTTTTTTTTTCATTGACTGCTATAATATAATTGGAGTTGTGTCAACAGAAAGGAAATGTTGCTATGAATCTAGGATGCAGTAAAATTACATATAACACTGAAACAAATCATTTAAAATCATAAGTCTAAAAGAAAACTGATATCCTGTAATAATGTGGGTTCCTAAAAATAAAAATGCTTAATAGGAAAATAGGGTATAGGAGAATAACAAAAAACCTAGAGTTACAGCCATCCTACTAGGAGTAGCAAAACTTAAAGATCAAGCCATTTGCTTCAATCAGCGATTTCCAAAGTGTGTTCCACACACTGATGTTCACGGCTGACCAAAATATAGGCACACCTCATTTTCCTGTGCTTTACTTTATGGTACTTTACAGATACTGAATTTTGATAAATTGAAGGTTTGCGGCAATCCTGGATCCCCAAGCCTATCAGTGCCATTTTTCCAATGGCACCTGTTCACTTGTGTCTCTGTGTCACATTTTGGGTAATTCTCACAATATTTCAAGTTTTAACATTATGATTTTATGTGTTATAGTGATCTGTGATCTTTGGAGTTAAAGGATTATGACTTGCTGAAGGCTCAGATTATGGTTAGCATTTTTTAGGAATAAAATTTTTAAATCAAGGTATATATATGTATTTTTAAACATAATGTCATTGCGCAATTAACAGACTACAATATAGTATAAACACAACTTTTAAATGCACTGGGAAACCAAAAGACTTATGTGATCCGCTTTATTGTGATACTGGCTTTATCGCAGCAGTCCGGAACTGATCCTGCAATTTCTCTGAGGTATGCCTATAGTTTATAGATAAATGGTTTTCTAACTTGGATCAAAAACAAAACAAAAAAACTTTGGCAGAATAAATGGTTGGACAAGGAAGACCTGGGGTCCAGAGACTTGATATTTCGTTCCCTTCCCCAACCTGTGGCAGCCCTGGAAAGGGCTCTCTCATAACCTTCAGTCTCCTGCAATACCTTTCCAAAACTACTGGTTAAAGAGAGCTTGTCAGAAAGCTTGGACATCCAAACAGTATTCGCTGATTGCGAAGCACTGGTCATTAACCAGCATTTACCAGTCACTGGAATTTATAGGCATTACTGCACATATATCAGATACCAAGCAGCACAGTTTGGCTCATTATTCAAAGTCAACCAGATCCTTGGAACCTCCAAGGTTGAGAGCATGTACCTGTGATATAAATCATGACTTTGTTTAGTGTTAATCAACAAAACTATAAATATCTCTAATTGTGGACAATGGTTAGCTTGTTGTTACCTTGGGACTAGCTCTACCAATTCGATGGCTCCTTTTGGGAGGAAGTCTGTAGCTGAAGATTATACCTTTCCCAGAAGATCACTCTCTTCAGGTAAACCCAGTCTAGCCAAAATATTTACTTGTCTCTGATACTTCTGACAGTCCTAATGAGGCCGTGGGGCCGATTCTTCAGCTTAGTGCTGTATTCTTAGTAAGAAAGTGTGTTGTCTGCAGGCAATTTACACACACACAAGCAGGATCAGTCAGGATGTGTGTACCAGGGTTTCTTTATACCACTAACTGTTAACATTTGGGACTTGACACTTTTTTGCTGTAGGGAGCTATCGTAGGATATTTAGCAACACCCTTGGTCACTAGATGCCAGTATCGCTGAATCTCCAGTTGTGACAACCAAAAAACAATGCCTCCAAACACTGTCAAACGTCCCTCCCCTGAGGGGCTCAATCTTCCCTTCCCCAGTGGTGAACCACTGATTTATGCAGACCCATCAAAAGTCATGTTAATACAGGAGAAAATCTCCTGTTAATACAGGAGTGCTCGCCTCCTCATGCGTGAGTAGAATTACAGAATGTCGGTACTGGAGAGGCGGGTACAAATTAAGAAACAACTCACTTCATGGCACAAACAAGGATACTGAGGCTCAGAGGAGTTACATGGTATCTCTGTCTATCAAAAACAACACTTTCAATATCATGTCTCAAAGCACGTGTCACACAGCGCCAGTTCCTTAAATCATTCCTCCAAAAATGGGTTCTTGTGGTCCAATAAGTTAAAGAAACTTCATTCTAATCCTCTTACAAGTAAAGAAAACCCTTGTAATTTTGCTTACACTATGATCTCTCAAAGACTTCTGACCCTGTATCTTCGTTCCGTGTTGAATCCCTACTAACAGGAAGCTGAGCCCACATGCCCGTAGGGTGTGTGTACACAAAGAAACACTCCCTGCACCCCACTGCCGTCACAGGGCTGTTTGTCTATCCACTGCACTTCCAAATTCCCTGTGAGGTGTGCTGACTATTCCAGTTTGCAGCAGGAGCATTTATCTGAGGGTAAAAAGCACTGTAAACAGAGTCTGGCTCACTGATTGGAATGACATTATTTCAAGCAATTCTTTCTGTGCTGGGCAGCAAGGCAGTTCCAAAGGAAGGGTTTCTCTGCAGCCCTCTGACTATCACAAGCACCCTTCCACCTGGCTTCTGGGTTGTGTGACCCTTTTCCCGCACCTGACCAGTTTCCCACCACAGCAAGACCTGTGTTTTATTAACCTTTCTATCAATCACCCTGTATAACACATTCAATAAATCCTTTTTGGTTGGTTGAGGAGGTAAGATCTTTCTTTTAAAAATGTATTCAATATAAGTAACCTTTTCAGAAACTGGTCTTTAAGGAAGAGGCCTGGGTTTAATAAGCACAGAAAGGTTCTCCTAGTGGAAACTGCGTTTACCTGGTCCCTGTAACTCTTTTATAGTTGTCCTTGGAGTACACAGCTAGGATGCTGACACCTGAGCCCATGTTCACCAGCAACATAGGGTACGGGTTATCCAGGCAGTACGGCTTTTTCTGACACAATTCGGGATTGGTGGGATTTTCAAAGTAGTAACATTCCGGCTTGCCGTTGAAGCCAATGGAGTCGACGTAAAGCAGGCCCTGAATCAGACAGTCCAGTTCGTCCAGTTTGTGGAGCTGCAGGTCAGCAATCTGAAAGAAAACAAGCCCGTGGGAGGGAGACTGCCACCACCTCAGGGGATGTCCTGGGGGCTTTTCTTTGGTCTAAATGTGTCATGAACGTGAAAGGCATGGAACCATTCTTCTAGCACCGCATTGGGAAATCTTGTTGAGACTCAGTCATTCCAGTGGAAAACCAGCCCTTAGCATGTGGGGTGGGTTAAATGCTTGCCCCTGAAAGATATGCCCATATCTTAGTTTTCAGAACCTGTGACTGTAACCTTATTTGGAAACAAGGTCTTTCCATATGTAATTAATTAAGGATCCTGAGATGAAGAGAGCATCCTGGGTTATCTGGATAGCCCTAAGTCCATGGACAATTTCCTGATAAGACACAGGGAAGACTGGATGGACGCAGGGGAGAAGGCCACATGAAGACAGAAGGCAGAGACTGGAGGGCTGCACGACAGGCCAGGAATGCCAGCAGCCACCGGATGCCAGAAGAGGCAAAACATGGGTTCTGCCCGAGAGTCTCTGAAGGAAGTATGGTTCTAGCAACACCCTGATTTCATCTTTCTGGCCTCCAGAACTGTGACTGAACACATTTCTGTGGCTTTAAGCCGCTAGAAGGGTGGTAATTTGTTATAGCAGCCACAGGAAACTAACCCAGCGTACCATGGGGTGAAGAGAGTGAGAATGTTCTGGAAGCAGAAAGACTTCTACACTTCCTTGAAAAGATACAGTCTTGAGGGAGGCACGTGAGCCTGGGGGCTGGGGACAATCTCCTTTGAGCCCAAATAGCCCAGCTCTCCTTTTCCCAGGCACCAGGCTTTGGAGTTAGAGGGGCCTGACTTTGAATGCTAGCTCTAACACTTAGCTAATTGAGGGATGTGGGGCTAGTTCCTTAACTTCTCAAGCCTCAGTTTCCTCCTCTGTAAAATAGGGACGATACCCACAGCATAGTGTGAAGACTACATGATGATAATATATAAAATGCTGGGACTTCTCTGGTTGCCTAGTGGCTAACACTCTGCCCTCTCTGTGCAGGGGGGCCCGGGTTTGATCCCTGGTCAGGGAACTACATTCCAAATGCTGCAACTAAGAGTTCAAATGCCATAAATAAAGATCCCATGTTCTGCAACTAAGGCCCAGAGCAGCCAAACAAATAAATATCTTAAAAAATAAAATAAAACAAAATGCTTACACATGGCTTGGCAAGTATAGAGGACTCGAAAAATAGTGACTCTTTTACTAATAGCTTAAGCAATGGCACCCCACTCCAGTACTCTTGCCTGGAAAATCCCACGGATGGAGGAGCCTGGTAGGCTGCAGTCCATGGGGTCGCTAAGAGTCGGACACAACTGAGCGACTTTCCTTTCACTTTTCACTTTCATGCATTGGAGAAGGCAATGGCAACCCACTCCAGTGTTCTTGCCTGGAGAGTCCCAGGGACGGGGGAGCCTGGTGGGCTGCCGTCTATGGGGTGACACAGAGTTGGACACAACTGAAGTGACTTAGCAGTAGTAGCAGTAGGTAGTCCCAGAGTGTCCTTTCATGCTCCTGAGAAACAAAAACTCCTTTTCTCCTAGGTACTGGGGGGAAAAAGAAAAGGGGAATGAGTTAACTGAGGGCTAGCCTTAGCAGGCAATGGGTACTTTGCATCCTCAAAAGTTTATTAATGGTCCTCAAGAGTGATATTACTGCTGGTCCCCCAAAAAACGAAAACAATCTAATATTCACCAACATGAAACTGAGTCAACAATGGAAGATAATTTATAGGGTCTAATTTAAATTTTAAAAAATCTCTTTAAGAAAATAATAACTAGTATTTACTGTTTACTATATGCCCAACCCTTATACTAGATCATTTAGTTCTCACAAAAATCCTATGAAGAGGTACCATTATCCTAATGCTGTTTGAGGCTCATAGACCTGAAGTAACTTCCCCTAAGTGACACAACTGGCAAATGCCTTGCTGTTCTTCTGTCTTCATTCATAATGAGTCCTTCTTCTGGGATCTGGAAACCACCTACATGAGTACTATACTTAGATATATTGCCCCCAAAGCATCATCTTCATTATGAAAGTTAATAGCTAGAAGGAAATTTTGGACTTTTTGTCATCTCACTGTCCCAGTCAACAAAATCTACTGAAGCTTTATCTGCAGAGCAGAGTTAGAATAGGTTACTGGCAAGATGGTGGACTTTTTCTTGATATACAGGAAAAAGCATTCTAAATGACACATGATGATAAAGCAAATCTATCAAATGATCCTGAACATTTCATTTTCCACCAAGTGAAATTCTGGGTGAGATGCATACCATGTGTTCGGGGGTAATACTAGAGGTGTAAGACCATCTGGAGAGCTAAACGCTATAGTGATACACAGCTGGGTAAACCCTGTCTTCTCTTCCTCCTAGATTCCTCAGCTCTATCCATGTCTTCCATTGCACTCACAGCAAGGGTCACATTCTGGCTTGCTTTGTGGTTCACTGGGTGCCCCTGCACACCACGCTCAAAGGCCTGTCCATTAGAATGGCTTAATAAACATTTCTTAAACAGAACAGGGAAAGTCGTCCCCTCTTAAATCACCCCACACTGAAAAGTAGTGATTTCATCAGCCAGTCTTGGGGTCATAGGTTAATCTGCTTAAAAATTAATCAGAGGTCCATCAACAATATTGAAACCCATGCCCAGAACTAACATCACAAACGTGAACAAAGTGTGTCCAGGAGACGTCCTGAAACTGCTCAGGAGAAAGAAAAACCTGTCAAGGCATATAAAGCATGCAACTTTGCTCTGAAAGGAAAGATCTCAACTTTTCCCTCAAAATCACTTTCAAATAATGTGCTAGCTGCAAACAGACATCTCTTCTATAGCATTTTACTGAGGGATGGGTATTTGTTTTTATTTTTTAATTGGAGTATAATTGCTTTACAGTGTTGTGTTGGTTTCTGCTGTACAACACGTGAATCAACTATATGTATACGTATATTCCCTTCCTCTTCAGCCTCCTTCCTCCACCCATCCCGCCCCTCTAGGTGAGCACAGAGCACTGAGCTGAGCTCCCCGGGCTGCGAAGCTGCCTCCCACTAGCTGGCTACTCTACATGTGGGTGTATTTATGTCAGTGCTACTCTCCCAATTGGTCCCACCCTCTCCTTCCTCTCCACAAGTCCATTCTCTACGTCCTCTTCTCTATTCCTGCCCTGCAAATAGGTTCATCAGTACGATGGATATTTCTGAAGCCTGAGGTCATGCACCCCACACTGAGAAACAGAAATATTAGTCACTTTCATTGAGACCTATGGAGACCTCCCTCAAAGGTCTTTCTCATCCGGGAAATAGGACAGGCTCCCAAGTGTAAGCCATGAGTCAAATCATTACTTGGACAGCATGTTCAGATCCCAGATACAGAGAAACGCTCTTTCTTGGGACTTAGTTTTCTTTATACTGGGGGTAAAGAAAAACAAATGCTGCAGGAGCCAGTAAAGGAGTAAAGTCCCTTGACTAAACGCTCAAGTAACAGAAGGATGGGGATTGTGGCACACAAGGCAATCCACATGTGTTTAAAATTCACTGCAGCCCACGTGATAGTGGGGGCTCACTGTTGCCAATGATCAGATTTCTCAAGAGTCAGAAATCTAGACTTTTACGTGAAACTTCCAATTTTTAAATGCTGGCAGCTAGTTTAAATTAAATATCTATATAGAAGGGCACCATAACAGCTGTGGGCTACATCTGACTTCCCACTAATAGGCAGTAAATTCCTATGAATTTTATATGTATTCTTAATGGTGATCTCTATAATGGGTCTTAGATGATGGTAGATCTGAAATATCAGATGCAGTGACTATGCAGATGAAGCTTCAGTTAATGTGAACATAACCTTGTCACCAAGGTGTGTTGGTAAATGTTTAACAATTACCTCTCTAGGAGCAAAAGCCCTGGTTTACAGCTTTTACCAATTTCAGTTGTATCATCACTCCCACCATGGCCAGCTTCAAGCTGCCAGCACAATGTCACTAAGCACCAAGTTGGGAAGACACAGTGGGTTCTCACGAGCCAACAGGAGCTGACTCCAGCGCACCACTGCGTGTAACTCTCCTTAGCACTTTCAGAAGATATGATTTGCAGGACTTCCCTGGCAGTCCAATAGTTAAACCCTTCGCTTCCACTGCAGTGGGCACCAGGCTCAATCCCTGATGGGGAACTATGATCCCACATGCTGCACAGTGCAGCCAAAAAGAAAAGACAGTATGAGTTCTGCCCGTTCTTAAATCATTAAGTTTAAACTATTCCCCAAACTTAAAAACAAGAAATCAAAATTAGCCCTAAAACTCAAACTCTGTAAATAACGGGGATAGAGGAAGAAATAAAGTAAAAAAAAAAACCACACACAAAAAAACCCCCATTTTTTTTCAAATTATTACTATGATAAACTAATTCTGTTTTGCCCATTCCCAAAGTCACCCAAGCAAGCATGGGTGCAGTGGGGATTCTCAAATTTTAGGCACCATCAGAACACCTGGAGGCTTTGTTAAATCAGATTGCTGGGCCCCCACTCCCAGAGTTTCTGATTGCCTGTCTAACAATATCCCAAGTGATCCAGATGCTGCTGGTCCTGCGACCACACAGACTTTGGAGCTGAAGAGCTGGTATGAATGCATGATCACAGAGTGACAACAGGCCTTCAATAAAATCACATACTGTCCCCAGTACCAGCTGCTCTAGTTAACTTTCAGGGCTCTTTTCAAGAACCGGATGAGATGGCTGTGTGAATGCCTTGGAAACATGAGCTACACATGAGTTATACAATTTATACAAGAGGTGAAATAATTCAATCTTCTTAAGCTGAAATACATTTGGAAACCCACTTCCAAACCGAAGGCTCTAATTTCTCAAAGGAATTCAGTGATTCCCTGTATGCTGAAATTAGAAAAAAAATATGGATTATAAACACAAGACATGTTGAGGATACAATTGGAAGAGGTTCTCCTTATGTGTTTCCCTCTGTCAAAAATAACTAACTAGCAAAAATTATTATATATAAGATAGGCTAAACAAGAAGGCCCTACTGTATAACACAGGGAACTGTTGTCAGTATCCTAAACATAATGGAAAAGAATATGAAAAAGAAGGTGTATATGTGTATCAATACAGAGAATCTTTCTGCTGTACAGCAGAAATTAACACACAATTGCAAATCAACTAGTGAAAGTCACTCAGTCATGTCTGACTCTTTGCGACCCCATGGACTATATACAGTCCATGGAATTCTCCAGGCCAGAATACTGGAGTGGATAGCCTTTCCCTTCTCCAGGGGATCTTCCCAACCCAGGGATCGAACCAGGGTCTCCTGTACTGCAGATGGATTCAATTAGATTCAACTAGGAAATCAACTAGACTTCAATACAATAAACTTTCAAAGTAACTAAATAAATAGCTGAATGAATAAATAAATAAATGCATTCATACATACATATGTATGTTCATAAATCTGAAAAAAACCATCCCAGGAGGTTTCATGCCTGCTCTCTATGGGAGTATGCTATTGACCTACCCCATTATATCACTCTCCTGCCCTTGAGAAATGAGTCACTAAATTGTTTGTATGATACACATTTGTATGATACCCCACACTGTCCAAGGTGCTTTTGCTGACATTGGCTCTATAAGTCATACTGGAAATGGCAGAAAAGGTTATCTTACTAAGCTCAAGAACAATCTGCATATAAAATGGTTGACTCTGAACTATAGATTACACTAGGGGCTCTTTGCTCCTTACACAGGAGAGCTGAGAGAGACCAGAAAGAGAGTTGAATTTCAAATATGTTTTGTGAGTGAGAAAAATAACAAAACCTGAGTAGGCAAACAGAAGGCAGCCCATATATTGATACTTTCTTTTATAGATGGCTAGACTGTTAGGCAAGTACTCCAGACTTGCTGCCTGCACCAATCTGTTTATTAGGCTCCAGCAGCCTGAAGGAACAGTTCAGTTCAGTTCAGTTGCTCAGTCGTGTCCAACTCTTTGTGACCCCATGAATCGCAGCATGCCAGACCTCCCTGTCCATCACCAACTCCCGGTGTCCACACAAACCCATGTCCATCAAGTTGACGATGCCATCCAACCACTTCATCCTGTGTTGTCCCCTTCTCCTCCTGCCCTCAATCTTTCCCAGCATCAGGGTCTTTTCAAATGAGTCAGCTCTTCACATCAGGTGGCCAAAGTGTTGGAGTTTCAGCTTCAACATCAGTCCTTCCAATGAACACCCAGGACTGATCTCCTTCAGGATGGACTGGTTGGATCTCCTTGCAGTTCAAGGGACTCTCAAGAGTCTTCTCCAACACCACAGTTCAAAAGCATCAATTCTTCAGGGCTCAGCCTTCTTTATAGTCCAACTCTCACATCCATACATGACTACTGGAAAAACCATAGCCTTGACTAGATGGACCTTTGTTGGCAAAGAAATGTCTCTGCTTTTTAATATGCTGTCTAGCTTGGTCATAACTTTTCTTCCAAGGAGTAAGCATCTTTTAATTTCATTGCTGCAATCGCCATCTGCAGTGATTTTGGAGCCCAAAAAAATAAAGTCAGCCACTGTTTCCCCCTCTATTTGCCATGAAGTGATGGGACCAGATGCCATCATCTTAGTTTTCTGAATGTTGAGCTTTAAGCCAACATTTTCACTCTCCTCTTTCACGTTCATCAAGAGGCTCTTTAGTTCTTCTTCGCTTTCTGCCATAAGGGTGGTGTCATCTGCGTATCTGAGGTTACTGATATTTCTCCTGGACAGAGGCTTCTTTTTTTTGGTTAAATAAGACATGACTTTTCTCAAGTCAGATCCTTGAGAAACACACTTGCTCATGACCAACAAAAATTGAGTAACTTTCTCCTGGGGCATTACCCCAGAGGAGGGATAGAGCCTTTGATAGAGGTTGCTTAAATGCTGTAGGTCACCTTGGTTCACTTCAGGCTCCCTAGAAGAGATGGACACAGGCAACCTTGAGGGACCTGGGGAGCTCACAGCACTAGCAGTGGGTCAGCATCTGCTGAATCAGAATTGAGCTAACACTCAGCTCTCACCTAAGGGGGCACTATGAATGCCTCTTTATGGCTCTTTAGCTTTAGTTTCCTTATCCTTGTAGCCACCTTCTGCTGCCTTCTGAAGATGATGAAACTGAGTCCCACAGGAGGGACATGATTTATCCAAAGGCACCCAGATAGTTAAATGCAGAAACAGAATTCAGGATCAGTGCTTTTTCATTTATGAATTTGCACTTAATGTTCATGCTCCTAGATCTCAACCTTCTCAGTTTCAAAACTCTTCAATTATTGGGCCCCAAAGAGGAGAGTGAAAAAGTTGGCTTAAAGGTCAACATTCAGAAAACTAAGATCATGGTATCCGGTCCCATCACTTAATGGCAAATAGATGGGGAAACAGTGGAAACAGTGGGTGACTTTATTTTTTGGGGCTCCAAAATCACTACAGATGGTGACTGCAGCCATGAAAATAAAAGAGATTTACTCCTTGGAAGAAAAGTTATGACCAAGCTAGACAGCATATTAAAAAGTGGGACATTACTTTGCCAACAAAGGTCCGTTTTGTCAAGGCTATGGTTTTTCCAGTAGTCATGTATGGATGAGAATTGGACTATAAAGAAGGCTGAGCAGCAAAGAATTGATGCTTTTGAATTGTGGTGTTGGAGAAGACTCTTGAGAGTCCCTTGGACTGCAAGGAGATCCAACCAGTCCATCCTAAAGGAGATCAGTCCTGGGTGTTCATTGGAAGGACAGATGTTGAAGCTGAAACTCCAACACTTTGGCCACCTGATGTGAAGAGCTGACTCATTTGAAAAGACCCTGATGCTGGGAGGGATTGGGGGTAGGAGGAGATAGGGATGACGACAGGGGGTGAGATGGTTGGATGGCATTACCGAGTCAATGGACATGAGTTTGGGTAAACTCCAGGAGTTGGTGATGGATTGGGAGGCCTGGTGTGCTGCAGTACATGGGGTCACAAAGAGTCAGACACAACTGAGCAACTGAACTGAATTGAACTTGGTGGAGAAAAGATTCCATGGATCATTTAAG
This sequence comes from Bos taurus, assembly GCF_002263795.3. Lineage (NCBI taxonomy): Eukaryota > Metazoa > Chordata > Mammalia > Artiodactyla > Bovidae > Bos > Bos taurus. The sequence goes on from NC_037353.1 coordinate 11,270,773, forward strand.
TAAGTGGCAGCATCAAATTCTACTGCTGGGCAGGGAACACGGACACAAAAGGAAAAGTGAACACCTGAATATAATCAATCTGATTGAAGGGAACGTTCCAGGGCTCTATTGCTAGCTCTTGCAGAAACTACTTATCAATGAGATAAATGATGCTCCTTTTGAATGTGCAAATCAATTTGCATTAGAGCTTTATTCAATACAATGAATAAGGCATTGATTTACTAATTTATTCATTAATGATAAAGTTTCTGGCAAGACTAATCCCAGAATCTTTCAACCCTTCCTTCTTTTATGTTCAAACACTTCTGTTCACTTAAATTTCTCTATTATTTTTCTTTCTTCTCATTTTATTCCCTGTGAGATGAACCTAGACATTAAACAGATTATCTTGACTATAGAAATGGGGAAATTGGAACACACAGGTGTTAGAGATTGCTTAATAAAGAGGAAGTTAGGACTCTATGCCACTCATCCATATCTTCCATTTAGCCAACTCTGTCAAATCTAAATAAGCAACACAGAGGCAGAATATCCTGCTGGTCAGGATAAGGTATTATTTACTTATTTGGCTGCACCATGTGGCGTATGGGATCCTAATTCCCTGTCCAGGGATTGAACCCACACCCTCTGGACTAGAATCACAGAGTCTCAACCACTGGACTGCCAAGGATGCCCTCAGGATAAGTTACTATTCTTATTATGTAGAACCATACTGCCTAAATCTTGTTTATTTATAAAGGAATTTACCTGTAAGTAATATCAAAGATTTCATTTTTGTTTGTGAGCAAAACTCCTAAAGGACATTCATAAAACAGAAAAGACACAGAGCAAATGGGCAGAAAGAAGTACTCATTTTTAGAAAGATGTATAAAAAGTCTTTCCTGCAGGCCTCGGTCTATATATCTATGAAACTGGCACAATAATTATGTTTTTCACAAGACTCAAGAGTCTGGAAAACTAAAATAGTTCAGAAGGTGATTTACATCACCTTGTCTTTAGCACATTGTGCAGACATAATTGAAACAAAACTGAAGAGGGCAGCTAATATTTACTGGGCATTGTAAGTGCCAGGTACATATTATAGCCGCCAGCCCTATGAAGTAGGAACTATTTTTATTCTCATATAGATGAGGAAGCTGAAGCAGTGAGAGGTGAGGTAAACTTGTCCAAAGTTGCCAAGCCTAGTAGCCTAGTTCTTCCATTGGAGACGCCATGCTTATGGGCATAGGAGAGGCTTCCTTTGTTTCTCTAAGAGGTGGTTTTGTGGTTTGCACAGGGCTAAAGCGGAAGACCCTGATGCTGGGAGGGATTGGGGCAGGAGGAGAAGGGGACGACAGAGGATGAGATGGCTGGATGGCATCACCGACTTGATGGACATGGGTTTGGGTAAACTCTGGGAGTTGGTGATGGACAGGGGGCCTGGCGTGCTGCGATTCATGGGGTCGCAGAGTCAGACACGACTGAGTGACTGAACTGAACTGAACGCGGACATACCGTTCTGAAATCCTCTTCGAACTTGAAAGCCCCGCCTCCCGTGGCACAGAGCGTGGTGTGCAGGCTGGAGAAGTTCTTCTCGCTGCCCATCTGGATGAACTTGTGCATTGCACAGCTGGGGAAGCGGATGAAGTGCAGGTTCCCCTTCCGCCCACACATGGTCAAGTTTTTCAGTTCCAGGTGGACGTCTCGGATCCCGGTTTTCCCATAAGCCGTGTTAGAAGTCAAATACTTCCTGATGCTCTTTAGGTTCTCCACCTCCTCCTGCTCTTCTTCAGCTGTAATATCCTTCGGCTCAAAGTAGACCAATTTAACCAGCGTCCCACCGATATCCATGCCGAACCACGGGAACGCTAGGGGACAGAAAGAGTGACCATGAATTCTGTACATTCAAGAAACAGTCAATAATGAAACGCAGTGGTGTCGCATATGTATGTGCATTTACCATTAAATTTACCAGAATTCTACTCTAGGTGCCTAAAAGAAGAGACAGGCGAGGTGAAATACCCTCTTTAAAATGGTGCCCGTGATTCTGCTTTCATCCCACTCAAGAGTTGGACTCAGAATTGACTATGAGATAAGAATAGGATTCTCTAAGGCAGTCAATGGCCGCTTGCTTCTCAGGGCTCCAGAATGTCACCAAATGGAGTGCAATTTCAATACTTAGAGATACATATTTTGCATACACTCTGGCTCCCAAAAGCTATTTTATCAGAATTTCAGGGAAAGAAACAATGATCTGACACCAGAGGAAATGCTGCTATGCTATCTGTATGTACCAAGAGATGGTATGTTGACCCCTAAGCCTCATGCTCTCTTCCCAGAGCACTCTTGGATGATAATTATCACAGTATACAATTTTTGCCTTCACGAGCTGACTTTTATACAATGTGACTCCACTGCTTCACTCAACAGAATAAACAGGAAGGAGAAAGGAGAGACAGTGGCTTATAAGAGCTGAGGGGCAGACATGATGATTCCGATGGCAACAGGCCTCTCAAAAGAGCAGATCGAATTACAACTCATTCCTTTCTTTTCTAAGGAAGAGATTCTCTCTCCATCTCCAGGTGCCCACCCAGAAGTCCTCACCTCAGCCCTGTGTCTCCTCCCCCATCGATTCTGATTTAATTCTTGGGGAGGACCTAGGCATGAGTATTTTTTTAAGTTCCCCAGATGTTCCAGTTTGCAGGCTTGCAAACTGCTGAACTACAAGAACCATGACCACCGATGGTCAAGCCTACAAATACCAGGTATACAACACAGAGGCATGTTTTGTGTAATATTTTAATACATAAATATATGTTTATATTTAATAAAATGCTGGAGAGGCTTACCTATGACAAAATGAATTTCCATAGTAATTATTTTTATTGTTATTGTGAGGAAAGGGCTGAGCTCCCTGAACAGGCTGAGTTTATTTAGAGGCAACCTGGAAAATTAATACTGGACTGTTGAATGCTTTGTAGTAAGCACGGGGCAAACCCAAATGGGAATCTGAAATTTGGAGATCCCTTTTCATCTTCCTCAGTAGACTGTATGGGCTAAATCTGAATCTTACAGTAAAAGTGAGTTTACATTCTAAATCAACTATACTGAGATCTCGGAGAAGGCAACGGCACCCCACTCCAGTACTCTTGCCTGGAAAATCCCATGGACGGAGGAGCCTGGTAGGCTGAAGTCCATGGGGTCGCACAGAGTCAGACACGACTGAGCGACTTCACTTTCACGCATTGGAGAAGGAAATGGCAACCCACTCCAGTGTTCTTGCCTGGAGAATCCCAGGGACGGGGGAGCCTGGTGGGTTGCCGTCTATGGGGTTGCACAGAGTCGGACACGACTGAAGCGACTTAGCAGCAGCAGCATACTCAGATCTAAACTAAAAACACCAAAACTGAGTTTAAAGACTCAAGAAGTTAAAGTGGCTTCTTTCAAAAAGCTTATTTCATTCAGCCCTAGACAACAGCCACTTGAGCCCTGGTCAAATTGTGCACATTATGCCTAGAGATTACACGGCCAGCAACAGAACTAGGACTTAGAGGAAGTCTTCTTTCTAGGCAGCCCCACTATTTAGCCCTCTCCATCAGTACACTGGGAAGGGAGGAGGAAGGAGTACATAGGAGGAAGCCATTCCTGCCTAGAATCTTCTCTCCTGTGCTTGCCTGTTGTCATTTGAGTTCTGATCCAAGCCAGCTCCTCCACACTTGGTAAGCAGTAACTCTAATGGTAAATCCCAAACTCCCTAGAAGATTGAGAACAGCAGGGACTTCCCTGGTTGGTTCAGTGGCTAAGACTGTGCTCCCAATGCAGGGGGCCCGGGTTCAATCCCAGTTCGGGGAACTAGATCCCATATGCTGCAACTAAGAGTTCTCATATGCCATAACTAAAGATCCTGTGTGCCTCAGTGAAGGTCAAAGATCCCTCATGCCACAACTAAGACCTGGTGCAGCTATATAAACATATTTTTTTTTCTCAAAAACATATTAAGAGAAGCAAATTCCGGTAACAAGACTGTTAACAAATGTCCTCTTATCTTTGCAGAAGTTTGCAAAGCAAATCCCACACAGCTCAGTGTAGACCGGGAAGCTTGCCTATCCTAGCAGGAGAGAGCAGAAACCTGGGAACCATTCATCCCTAGCTCACAGATGATGTTCTTGGTCCATTCTCGAAAAATCACTGTCAGCACGGCCCACAGTGTGCATGCGTGAGTGCTCAGTCACTTCAGTTGTGTCCAACTCTTTGCGATCCCAGGGACTGCAGCCCACCAGGCTCCTCTGTCCATGGGATTCTCCAGGCAAGAATACTGGAGTGGGTTGCCATTCCCTCCTCCAGGAGACCTTCCCGACCCAGGATTGAACCCATGTCTCTTACGTCTACCTGCACTGGCACAAGGGTTCTTTACCACTAGCGCCACCTGGGAAGCCCAACCCACAGTGTAATAGGTCGAGTCCCAGTTCAGGATTCTGAACAACTGCTTCTCAGAAGCAGCAGCCAGTAACTAGCTCACACTAACTTCCTTCACCTCTCTGGATCACAATTTCCTTATCTGCGAAAGGAGTGGACTGTGTAAGAATGGCCTCTAGCCCCCTCCCTCCCATAAACTTCCCAAGGATTTTTTTTTTTTTTTAAGAAACACATATACAAAAATCACAACCAGCCCCAATCAAATAGGCCAACCAGAGCCCTAGTTTTAAACCCCACTGAAATATACTGTAGTATGTCAACAGTGTCCAGTTATGCAATCGAGGTTGCAGGTATAATCCATTCTTGTCCACGTAGGAAAGACACCTACTACTGAACAGGATGGGAGAAGTGTATTCTGGAACACTGCTAAGGATAACCATTTTTGACAGACTCTGCCAACATCTATTAAAAGCACACATACATTTTAAAATGCAATTAATTCCTCTCTCGGACCATATTTTTTAAAGGACTAGTATTTGAGGATGGGTATAAAGAAGTTTACTGCACCCCTTCTTGTTGACTAGTCACCAAGTCATGTCCAGCTCTTTCGCAACCCCATGGGCTGAACCTAGCAAGGCTCCTCTGTCCATGGGATTCTGCAGGCAAGAATACTGGAGTGGATTGCCATTTCCTTCTGCAGGAGATCTTGCTGACCTGGAGATCAAACCCATGTCTCCTGCACTGCAGGCAGATTCTTTAACACTGAGCTACCTGGGAAGCCCACTGCATCCCTTACAGTGGCCAAATGTAAGAAAAACAAAAAAGCAAGATCAAAACAAATTGGAAGCAACATACATGCCCTTTAATAGAGAAACTTCAATAAAGCATGACTTTCCAAACCATGGGATATTAGGCAGACATTAGAAAGAATGAATGAGATCTATACTAGAGATACCCCCAATCTTCTACGGATGAGAAAAACAAGAGATACCTAGCAGTGTAAATAACTTATTAACTCCATCTGGTTTGGAAAAAAAAAAAACGAAGGGAGAAAGGAAAAGAGGAAGGAGGAACGAAGGACAGTGGGCAGGCAGGTGGAAGGCAGACCCCAAGTGTTTATGATTATATGAGCCCACATGAAGGTAGAGAAGGCCACCCCTTCGGGTTGTTTATATTGTCGGAGGATGGTGGGATAAGTAGATTGTATAGGTAGAGGCTAGAAGTCAGAGAAAAGCATGAGAAAATTCTATACTTAGAAATTTCAGTACGTGAAGAAGTAAAATAAGAATTCAGTGATAATGGAAAATAAGACATCTTAGTGCAGAATGGACAGAACAAGTTGTATGTAACCCAGAAAAGCCCCTGTGGCCTGTATATGGTTGGCTGTTGTTAATTTAAGTACAGGCAACTGAAAAGAGGTCTCCCTTTTTAAAATGTGTCTAGGGACAGCTAAGCATATTATAAATTATTTATAATTCCAGTTTCTTCTTCCTGCGTCACCTCCTCCATTTCAAAGCTTTTGTTAGCAGCTCAGCAAAACAGTGGGGGAAAGTGTAGAGTTTTGAAAATTCAGTTAAATGGCGTATGAGCAGTTTGGGTTAAGGTAAAAGGGAATAAGGATTGGAAAACTATAGTTTAAATGGCAATATAAATTGCTTTCACTTACTGTATTCATTCCTTACCTTCATAAAAAATTAAATGCCCTTCTATTTACATTTTAATGCTTTTATAGGACACTATCATATTTTAAATGTTCAGTTTTATTTATCTTCCTGATATCAAGGGCTACCTAAACGACAGTTCCCATATACAAGCTGTGGTTGGAGACAGAAGAGAAAGGGAAAAAAGAAATCCGAATGCAGCCACCATCCATGACTCGTGTTTTCTTTAATCCAGGGTATGCAGATGTTTTGATAAATTTAGCTGAACCACTGATAAGAATCTCTTCTGTGTTTGCCAGAAGTGATGCTCCTTCTAGATACAGAATATCTGCACTCACTCTTTACTCTTCCCTTTTAAACCCAGATGCTTTTTTTTTTTTTTTTTTTAGTTCAGAAGCCTCTAGATCAAGAGGACCCACATCTAGAGTTGATGTTGAAATAACTTTGTTTCACCTCCTAATTTAGTGCCAACTGTGCATCACCTAGGCTCTTTGACTGGGTGGGACTGTGGGGTTCTCTCCTTTGGGGAGGAGATGAGTATTTCACGTGGAGGAAGGAGAGTGAGCCAAATACCTGGGAACCAGAAGCACACCTTGTGGTGGTCACTGGTGCTGCTGGCCCCTTCCCTCCTGGACTGAGTTTCTTTCCCCACTCTTTGTTAATAGATTGTCAAGCAAACTAATAAATAGGTGGGAAAGAAGTTTGAGGATTGTGTAATCAACAGAAAAGAGACTTTTCAAGTACTTTGGAAGATATTTTTATACTATGTGAGTACCGATTATGCTCAAGTTGCCTAGGGACTTCTGCAAGTTAAAAACACCACCAATAACAACTTTAATTTAGATCCAAGTATGTAATACAAACTGCATTTCTTTACAAATTTCCTCAGTGCTAGCCACCCCCTCACTGTGTCTCAATTTGACTGACAGCATAATGAAATTCTCTGCTAATGTATTCACGGAAGCATTGAACTTTAAGAGGTGGAAGGGATCTTTGGTCAAATTCAACACTTTGTTTACAGATAACAAAATCGAGGTTTGGAAAGATCAAGAGATTACCCAAGGTTGATCACAGTAGGTAACAGAAACTATTTTCAGTTTCATGAGCCCACATATTCCCCATTTCGCTAGGCTGGTCTGAGTTGAGTTGTCAGTCACAGACAGAATGATTGTAGGCAGGTTTTTCTCTTGAGCCATTTACTAACCTGTAAGATGAAGTAGACTAACTAACTAAGGTTCTGTTAAATTCTTACATTTCATCATCCCAATCACACATATACAAAGTCCTCCAAAAGCATAGCTTTAACAGCATAAAATATAAGAGTTGAAAACCTAAGAACTATTTAAGGACCTTGAAGAAAATGGTAAATGTAAAATTTAATAAAAGGGTTTCCATAACATTGTGAAGAAACCCATAATTATTGTACACAGAGCAGTCTGCTAAACATTAAATACTCTACGCAAAGAAACTTGAGTCATGGTTTCTTTTAAATTAATGCATACCAGATTTCTTGAAATTTTAGTCACACTGCAACCCACTCCAGTATTCTTGCCTAGAGAATCCCCACGGACAGAGGAACCTGGCAAGCTACAGTCCATGGGGTTGCAAAGAGTCGGACATGACTGAGCGACTAAGCACAGCACAGCACAGCACAAAGGTATCAGAACACAAGCACTTCCAGAGTAGGAATGGGAATATAAATGGTTGGAATCCTTCCTCTGGGCTATTTGGAAATATATACTAAAAAGCACCAGATTCCTATGCCCTTTGATACACTGGTTCCGCTTTACCCTATAGAAATAGTTATGCATGCATTCAAAAATTTATCTTAAAAATCATTGTTTTACTACTACTACTGAGGAAATGAATTTCATGTCCAAAAATAAAAGGTTGGTTATAGACAATTATCCATTAATACAAAGGAACAATATATCACCATCAAAATAATTTTGTAAGATAGCAATTAATGCGGAGAAGGCAATGGCACCCCACTCCAGTACTCCTGCCTGGAAAATCCCATGGATGGAGGAGCCTGGAAGGCTGCAGTCCATGGAGTCGCTGAGGGTCGGGCATGACTGAGCGACTTCACTTTCCCTTTTCACTTTCATGCATTGGAGAAGGAAACGGCAACCCACTCCAGTGTTCTTGCCTGGAGAATCCCAGGGACGGGGGAGCCTGGTGCGCTGCAATCCATGGGGTTGCACAGAGTCGGACACGACTAAAGTGACTTAGCAGTAGCAGCAGCAGCAATTAATGACATGAGGAGAATGTTCATTATATATTATTAGGTGAAAAGTGCGGGTGGTTAGTGGTACATTTTGTATGATTACAGTTTTGTGTAAAAATTAAACAGTTACTTGTTCCCAGAAAACAAGACTAGAAACTTCAGGCCAAAATGTTAACAGGCATTATGGATAGTGTGTGCTAAGTCACTTCAGTCCTTTCCAACTCTGCAACCCTATGGACCACAGCCCACCAGGCTCCTCTGTCTGAATACTGGAGTGGGTTGCTGTGCCCTCCTCCAGGGGATCTTCCTGACCCAGGGATCGAATCCACATCTCTCATGCCTACCTGCATTGGCAGGCAGGTTCTTTACCACTAGCACCATGTGGGAAGCCCATTAGAGTGGGCTTATGGTTTTTTTCTTCTGGCTTTGCTGATAGGATGTTTTTCAATTTTTACAATCAATATGTTTAATCTTCATAAGCAGAGTTTATTTTATAATTCTCAATCAAAAACTTCTCTGTAATGATGCAAAAGCTAAAAAAAAATGTTTTAATTTCACTTCAATGAACAGAGAGCAGGTCTGTGGTCTTGCTCATGAAAAAGTGTGCCTTCATTTCCTCATCTCAACAATTTGGGTTACTCATCTCAACAATTGCTTTCTCAAGCAATATTCTGCTCATGTCAAGCCTGTTACCAAAATCTAAGATAGCACTATAAAGAGCGTGTGATATATATACACACACACAATGGAATACTACTCAGTCAAAATAAAACAATTAAATGTTGCTATTTGCCACAACATGGATGGACTTGGAAGGTATTCTGCTTAGTGAAATAACTAAACCAGAGAAAGACAAATACTGTGTGCTATCCCTTATATAGGGAATCTAAAAAATAAAACAAACTAGTAAATATAACGAAAAAGAAACAGACTCACAGATATAGAGCACAAACTAGTGGTTACCAGTGGGGAGAGAGGGGCAAGAAAGGGGTAGGAGAGTAGAGGTACAAACCATTAGGTACAGTAAGTTGCAAGGACATACTGTACAACACAGGGAATATAACCAATATTTTGTAATAACTATAAAAAGGAATGATGCTAAAGCTGAAACTCCAGTACTTTGGCCACCTCATGCGAAGAGTTGACTCATTGGAAAAGACTCTGATGCTGGGAGGGATTGGAGGCAGGAGGAAAAGGGGACGACAGAGGATGAGATGGCTGGATGGCATCACCGACTCAATGGACGTGAGTTTGAGTGAACTCTGGGAGTTGGTGATGGACAGGGAGGCCTGGCGTGCTGCGATTCATGGGGTCACAAACAGTCGGACACGACAGAGCGACTGATCTGATCTGATCTGATCTGATAAATGGACTATAACCTTTAAAATTTGTGAATCACTATATTGTACACCTTTAACTTACATAATATTGTACAGCAACTATATTTCAATTTAAAAGGTTGGAAAAAAAAAAAAAGAGGGACTTCCTTGGCTGTCCAGTGGCTAAGACTTCACATTCCAACACAGGGTGTGCAGGTTCCTTCCCTGGTTGGGGAGCTAAAATCCCATGTAACTTGCAGTCAAAAAACCAAAACATAAACAACAGCAGCAATAGTGTAACAAAATCAATAAAGACTTTAAAAATGGTCCACATTAAAAAAAAAAAAAAAACATTTAAAAAAAGAAAAGGAATGACAGGGGAAGCCTGACACTCAAGAGCAGAGTTGTTTAGCTAGTTAGATGCTTGACATCACCAGGGCTCTTTCAGGCAGGAAGGGACCTGATTTCCCTCACTGTTGGCAAGGCACACCCTTGACAGCCTGAATGTTAAACCTGGAATTCAGAACGCACTTAAGAAAGCACAGGGATGTTTGTGGGAATGGATCACCATGGCAAAGGGCCCACGTCGCTGTGTGATAATAGCCCTTCTTCTACTGACAAGCCTCAGATGCCCATCAATTTTCTCCCTCTCCCAGACAGGTGGGAAAGAACCAAAAGGCCGATCATATTCTCATATGCAAAAGGGGAACAGAATAGTGAGAACAGTCCTTTCAGAGAATAATCCTTTCAGAACTCCCAAGGCAAGTAGAAGTATTACCACAACAGTCACCAGAACTAACTTCTGGATTTCACCACCTCTGCCATACAGGCTCCAGTTAACTGTTAGGCACCAAAGGTTCCATGCCTACCATATTTTAAACAATCACAAAAAAATCAGAAGAAAATATGAATTTTCATGTCAAAGGAAATGCTGTCATACATAACAACACATCCAACTTTACAGCAACAGTCGTAAAAGGCCTTTTTTTTTTTAAATGGAGCAAGAGGCCCATAAAGTCAAGAGTGCCTGAGATCCATGAGAGTGAGACTCTGTTTATATTCTGCTCTGTGCCAACCCCAGGTTAGAAGTGACGTGAAACCCAATCAGGGTCTACTTTGCATGTGCAATTTGAACCGCAGCTCTGTGATTTTCTTACAACTGTATTTCCCGAAAGCAACTCCCATTTTAGTATTTTATGCAACTAAATTTTAAAGTCAAATGTTTCAATTATCTTTAGTTTTAAAAACTGATTGTGTAGGGACTTTCCTAGTGGTTCAGTGGCTGGGACTCTCCTCTCCCACAGCAGGGGGCTTGGATTCGATCCCTGGTTGGGGAGCTAGACTAAATATCCTGCATGCGAAGATCAAAGATGCAGGGGGCTGCAACTATGATCTGGTGCAGCCAGATAAATAAAGAAAGAAAAATAAATATTAAAAAAAACCCAAACAACAACAAAAACCTTGACTGCCATCAACAACATTTCTCAAATTTGCCTCATCATAAAAAACATCCAAGGCACTTGTTAAAAATACAGACTCCTAGGCCTTTGCCTGGAGAGTCCAGAGCAGGGGGACTAGAGACAATGTTTTCAAGGAGGGGCCCCTGGAATTCTCATGGGTCAAGTTCAAAACCAGAGTTCTAGCTGAACTAATGCTCTTGAACGCTCGTAAGTACTGGACCACAATTTGAAAGTGAGAGTCAGAGTCTGAATGAGCTGTCTTTGCTCATAACTGCCAGGGAGCTCAGGCTGCCAACTGAGGCCAATGCATGGTAATGACCCGGCTGACGTCCCCATTCCCAGAGGGACTTGGAAACATCTTATCGCTTGCTAATGAAATTATTTCTGGACAATTTATAACACCAGTGCCGCGGGTGATTTTCACATTTTAAAGACAGCTTCTCAAGTTTCCAGTTATCATTCAACCAGGACTGAACCCAACCGACATGGGTCTAGAAATGTTACACATGTAATTAAATTTCATCATGTGCTCCTCTCTCCCAATGACTTCCATTTTAAAGGTAACCAGCCATTCTTCCATAAAGAAGTAAGCTCTGGCAACAGCACTCATGTATTTAGGTCAGGCAGGCAGATATTCTCTGATTTGCAACCCATGGCACAGACAACCCCATGAAATCAGAACAAACAGGTATACTGACATGAAAGTCATGTCTCTCTCTTTTTTTTTTTTAAGTTAAGATTGGGGAGGGGAAAAAAAGGCCTTGCAGGGCCCCACTGTGGTGGCACCAGTAAGTGTATTCTTAGCCTGGATCTGGGCCAGGAGGAATCGGGGCCAAGTTGGAGCCAGACATGCTGCTGCTGCTAAGTTGCTTCAGTCGTGTCCGACTCTGTGCGACCCCATAGACGGAAGCCCACCAGGCTCCCCCGTCCCGGGATTCTCTAGGCAAGAACACTGGAGTGGGTTGCCATTTCCTTCTCCAATGCATGAAAGTGGAAAGTGAAAGTGAAGTCGCTCAGTTGTGTCTGACTCTGTGTGACCCCATGGATTGCAGCCCACCAGGCTCCCCCATCCCTGGGATTCTCCAGGCAAGAACACTGGAGTGGGTTGCCATTTCCTTCTCCAATGCATGAAAGTGGAAAGTGAAAGTGAAGTCACTCAGTCCTGTCTGACTCTTAGTGACCCCATGGACTGCAGCCCACCAGGCTCCTCCGTCCATGGGATTTTCCAGGCAAGAGTACTGGAGTGGGGTGCCACTGCCTTCTCTGGGAGCCAGACATGACGGGACCCAAAATGTCAAACCCCTGAGGCTAAAACAAACTTTTCCTCGAGTCTCTTCCATGAGTTGCTGACAGGCTCAGTGAGGTGCAATCTCTTTCCAAGGTCCTGGAATCTCTCTCTCCATTCCACCTTCTTACAAGAAGTTAGAACAGTGAGGGCGGTCATTGCAGTGTCCATTGAACTCATCTTCTCACCCTCACGCCTGAAGTCCAGCCCTGCTTTCCTGCAACAGGTCTTAAGGAGGAGAAATGAAAGGCAGATGAAATTTGTTTCCTATTCCCTTGCAATATTCTCAGGCTGAGTGTGTGTGTGTGTGTGTGTGTGTGTGTGTGTGTGTTGGGGTGGTGTGTGTGTGTGTGTGCATGTTCAATTGTGTCCTACTCTTTGGGACCCCATGGACTGTAGCCTATCAGGCTCCTCTGCCCATGGAGTTTACCAGGTGAGAATACTGGAGTGGATTGCCATTTCCTCCTCCAGATGATCTTCCTGACGCAAGGATCAAAACCGAGTCTCCTGCCTTGGTAGGAAACATTCTTTACCACGGCACCACCTGGGGTGGCAAGAGATGTATACAATTACAGATCTTCCATGTGGTCTTCACCTTTAGTTACACCACTCGACTCATCAGAAATGGCTTTGCTGGTGCTCAGCAGTAAAGAATCCACCTGCAAGGCAGGAGACATGGACTTGATCCCTGGGTTGGGAAGATCCCCTGGAGAAGGAAATGGTAACACACTCCAGTATTCTTGCCTGGAGAATTCCATGGACAGAGGAGACTGATGAGCAACAGTCCATGGGGTCACAGTCAGACACGACTTAGTGACTAAACAACAACAATTCATCAGAAATATAGTCCATGAATTAAAAAGAAGATGCCACAGTTTTGACCATGCAGAGATGTGCCAAGGGGACCTGAAGGCAGTGCACCTGTATGACTGTCTCCAGTGTGATCGTTTCAGCCACCAGAGCTGATCCCAGCATCCACTTAAGAATGGTTCTTCCAACTTCCTAATACCCTGCACTGAAGCTCAAGATGGTAATCTCATTACCTCCTTAAACAAATCCCAGTTTAAATCTCCAAGAGGTTTAGCTTTGTGTCTTGACAAGCCACCAGAGCATGCTTACTTACTCTAGGGACGCTATTGACAATTTAATACCAGGGGGTGGTTAATTAAAGAGGCTTTGGGGAGAACGGCATTGCTAGGTGGCACTGCAGAGAACAACGGGGCTACCAGAAATGAGCTTTGTTCATTAATTTTAGCTGTGAAAGCCTGGCAAACCTTTCAGGTCTAGCTGGGTGGGGACTGAGAAAAGATGTGCTAACTGCTCATGTGGCGATACAAGCTGAAATCGAGGAGGTCACAAGGACCCTCCTTCAATGATCTAAGACCAAGTTATATGCTTATGGGGCCACCGATTCAGTGAACAGATACTTTGTTCTATAGACTGGGAGGTTCTATGGTGGAGTCAGGATGCAGCAATGAACCCGGTCTCCTGGCATTTACATTCTCCTCTGCAAGGACTGATCATTAATCAAGAAGTCTGGAAAGAAGAAGTGAAAATTCTGCTATGAGTGAAATTCACATTGTCCTTGTACCAGACATTACTTAATTAAAACAATCCTTTAATATTTACAAAGGGCAGCAGTTCTGTGCAGGGTTCTCTTTTGAGCACAGTAAAGTTTGACACTTCCCAGACATTCAGGAACCTTCTAATTCAACTGCAGATAAAGTTTGAACCTACTAAATGTTTCAAAATCACAGGATGCTAGTGTTGGAGGGATGTAAGGGCACTTTTTTAGGGAAATGCACATCAAAACCACAATGAGGTATTTCCTCAAACCCACTAGGATGGTTATAATTTAAAAAATGGAAAATAACAAGTGTTGATGGGGATATGGAGTAACTGGAACCCTCCTACACCGATGGTCAGAATATAAAACAGTGCAGTCACTTTGGAAAATAGTCTGGCAGTTTTGCAAGAGGTTAGACATAAGCTTGTCTATAATCTAGCAATTGCATCTTGGGTATATACCCAAGAGAAATGAAAGCATATGCCCACACAAAAATTTGTATGTAAATGATCAGAGCAGTATTACATATAATAGTCAAAAAGTGGAAACAACAGAAATGTACATCAATTGATGAATAACACAGGACATGTCCATACAATGAAATATCATTTGGCAATAAAAAGGAAGGAAATACTGATACATACTAACACACAAGTGAAGTTTGAAAACACTATGCTAATTGAAAAGAGCCAATCACAAAAGACCAGATATATGATTCCATATACATGAAACACCCACAATAGGCAAGTCTATAGAGACAAACGGAGAAGGCAACGGCACCCCACTCCAGTGCTCTTGCCTGGAAAATCCATGGACGGAGGAGCCTGGTGGGCTGCAGGCCATGGGGTCGCTAAGAGTCGGACACGACTAAGCGACTTCACTTTCACTTTTCACTTTCATGCATTGGAGAAGGACATGGCAACCCACTCCAGTGTTCTTGCCTGGAGAATCCCAGGGACGGGGGAGCCTGTTGGGCTGCCGTCTATGGGGTCGCACAGAATCAGACACGACTGAAGCGACTTAGCAGCAGCAGAAGCAGGACTAGGAGTTGTGGGAGAAAAGGGGAGTGATTGCTAATCAGGTTTTTTTGGGGGGTGATGATGTAGTCTAAATTGTGTTAATGGTTTCACTGTGAATATGCTGAAAACCACTGAACTGGGCACTTTCAATGGGTGAATTGTATGTGTGTATGTCTCAATAAATTTCATAACAGATTTCATAACAGATTTCATAACAAATTTCATAACAAATTTCATAACAGATTTCATAACATATATAAAGCTCTGACCCAATCCATGCATTTTACCAATGACTTTTAAGATATAAATGCCAAATTATAAATAGTTTTTGAAGGAAATCTTTCTAAAATGCATGACTCACTTCTCATATTCTTAAAGAAACATGAATAAAGTCTTAGCTCTTTTGATGA
The DNA here is from genome assembly GCF_002263795.3 of Bos taurus. Classification (NCBI taxonomy): domain Eukaryota; kingdom Metazoa; phylum Chordata; class Mammalia; order Artiodactyla; family Bovidae; genus Bos; species Bos taurus. Next base: position 11,286,116 of record NC_037353.1, read on the forward strand.
CTCAGGGTCATGTGAGAATCAATTACTGTACCCACTATATACTGATGCCCTTAAGTACCACATAAACCTGTGCTTCCCTGGCTGCTACGGTTTGAGTATTCATCTGTCTCTGTTATAGCTTTCTATGTCTTTCTTTTCAGCTAATGCTGTTAATTTCTTGGCTGCTGTTGGTGTACTGTAATGTCTATCCCTAACCTGCTATGTATGATTGCAGAGAAACCAGAAGATCAAGTCTGTTAAAGCTGTGACTTGGGTGAAAGTAAATAGACTCGAGAGAGTCCAGGAAGTACTCCAAGTGCAAAATGCACGAGCATCTCCAACTTGATCTACTTTCCAACACTGATTTTTGGCAGCTCAGAAGGGTTTGTTTCCTTCCAGATTCTCAGCTGCCTTCTGGGTTATGGCTGCCAAGATGCCAGAAGTGATGATCGCTGTGATCAGCAGGAACAGCCAGATGTAATATATAATTGGGAAAAGAGAGTCAAATTTCACAGATATATGAGTATTCAAAATATTTTGTCTGGTGCCACTTAGTTTGGGGGCATGGTGACCTTCTCTATCACTAAGGTGAGACTGTCAAACTCTTGAGCATGGGAGCTTTTTTTTTTTTAAACATCTTAACTGTGGATCTCAAATATGAAAGAGGTAAAAACAGTATCTTACTTAAGTTGGTTTATTTTACAAAACATATCACGTATTTAACATTAAGTTAACCAATAAGAACGATGCTGTTTTGATGAACATAAAGACCGGAAAACTGTCATTTATGGATGACAGGCGCAGCGTCAGGAACCTCAGCACAGTTTATCTTTGTACTTTCTTTGGATTACACAATATGGAGACAAATTTGAGTCACAGACAGTAGGCGTAAATCCTATCTGGTTTTGCAGCAGTTTTCCCTACAATCTCAGAGATTTCGTGAATCAAAACTGATGCAGTAGCTTGAAAAGATTTACTGGAAATGTATCACAAAAAGCTGAATAGTAAAATATCTAACAGCTCCTCAGTTTACTTGTAGTAAACATTAAAAAAAAACAAAACAAAAAGCCTCTAAATCTTATACATGCTAAAACTCGACGACGACATAATCAGGACGCAACAGGTTATCCATTTACTTGTGAGAGCATTTGCCAACCAAATATGCCTAAGCCTTGCCCCAAATTTAATGGAGGGTGGTAAACGTGTGCTGAAGTACTAGCTTATGCAAGTTTATCTGGATGTGTGGGCATAGACACACAGGCCAAATTTCAAAAAATACTTCAGGGCTGCACACATGCCAATCAAAGGTCTCTTTTTAGAAGTTCTGGAGAAGTTTATTCCAGGGTCTATAAAAAATGCAGCAGCATTGTAACAACTAGTGTTAAGGGCATACTATGTGCCAGGCGCTGTGCCAGGAGCTTCACAGGCAATATTTAATTGTCATAACCGAACGAGGTACGCACTGTTATTATGCTCAATTTACAGATGACAAAACTGAGGCGCAGAGAGGTTAATGAACCCACCCAGACATTAGTTAAATGATCTCCAGCTTTTTAATTACAGCTTTTAAATAAATAAACAATTTTTTTTTAAATTGAAGTATAGTTGATTGTAGAATGTTGTGTTAGTTTCAGGTATACAGGTGTTTACACACACACACACACACACACACATCCTTTATTTATTTTTGGCCATGCCACACAGTATGTGGAATCTTAGTTCCCTGACCAAGGCTTGAATCCGTGCTCCCTGCATTGGAAGCACAGTCTTAACCACATGACTGCAGTTATATCAATAAGAACTCACTGATGTTTAACTGATTTGATCCCTAGGAATGTTTGACAAACAAGAGTGATACTAGACAGATTCAGGATCTTTTTTTTCTCTTTTGTGGTTAACCTGAAATACAGGGTCATCGGTGGAGAGATTGCCTGAATCACAAATATCTCACAAGTTTCAGCAATGTCCCTCTTGGCTCAACCCTGAATCTAGCACCTCCAGATTGCCAGGCCCGAGTCCAGACCTACATCCTACTTGTCTTTCTTTATCTCCAGTGTGAGTGCTAGCTTGCCTGTTCCCAGCCTACTGACTTCAGAAGAAAGGAGGGGAGAATTCTTGTAAGACTGTTCCTAACCTCTCAATGAGGGCTTCCCTAGTGGTTCAGTGGTGAAGAATCTACCCGCCAATGCAGGATGCACAAGGTCAATCCCTGGGTTGGGAGGATCCTCTGGAGAAGGAAATGACAACCCACTCCAGCATTCTTTCCTGGGAAATCCCATGGACAGAGGAGCCTGACAGGCTACAGACCATGGGGTGGCAGAGTCAGACACAACGGAGCAACTAAACAACAAGAAACCTCTCAAGCTCAAGACAAAAACTACATAGGAGATACCAGATGCTTCCATCTCAGTGATTTTGGAGTGACCCCAAAGCATCTGTTTTGGGGCACAGGACTATTTCATCCCAAGAAAGGTTTAAAAATCTCAGACCATGAAGAAATGGTTAAAAATTAATGATATTATGGAAATAGTACTTTAAGCATAAAAGCTATCTACAAATTCTTATAGAAAAAAAAATTAATGATAAACAAATAATAAAAGGTACTGCCCCCCCCCCCCCCCCCACCGCAAAAAAGAAAAGGAATCCTTCAGGGCAACACGATATCAGATTTTCAGCTATCAACAAATAGGATGCAACAATTTTAACCATGGTTAGATAACTGAATTTATTCATCTCATCGTGCATCATAAAATACTATTTTCTCAATTGGATATAATACATTGTTAATGTTTTTAGCAAATAACAGATTATGCCTATTTTTTTAAAGCATTCTTATCCTTTAAACATATATATGAAAATATCTACCACTGAAATGATACGATATCTGAGATTTGCTTTCAATATCATCCAGTTTGGGAGGGGAAGATTTGCATGTAATAGCCTAAATAAGATTGGACATGAGTTGATAACTGAGTTGAGTGATGAGTACTTAGTAGTTAGTTATACCATATACTCTGCTGATGCTGCGTCGCTTCAGTCGTGTCCGACTCTGTGCGACCCCATAGATGGCAGCCCACCAGGCTTCCCATCCCTGGCATTCTCCAGGCAAGAACACTGGAGTGGGTTGCCATTTCCTTCTCCAAGGCATGAAAGTGAAAAGTGAAAGAGAAGTCGCTTAGTCGTGTCCGACTCTATCGACCCCATGGACTGCAGCCCACCAGGCTCCTCCATCCATGGGAGTTTTTAGGCAAAAGGACTAGAGTGGGGTGCCATTGCCTTCTCCGACCATATATTCTAGTTTTGTATAATGTTTGAAATTTTCCTAAATAAAAAGATTTAAAAACAAAAATCCCAACACTCTCCAAATACTTCTTCAGGACAGTGAGAGAATAAATGGAGCATAATGAGTTGCCTTTGGAGTAAAATGCAAGTGGGGATGAAATGGAGAAGTCCCTTTTTTGCTTGAGAGATCCTGTTTTGGAAGCAAACTTACATACCAAGTTCTTTCTCCTCCTGGCTGAGACAAATTTCAACCTGCCCATCATAACCAGAAACATGAAATGAAGATACTCTGGCAACTCCACCCTGTTGCTTCAGCAGCAGTAAATTCTAAATCAGTGTAGAAATTCTAAATTGGCAAGGCTCAACTGGGGCTGGATTTATACCTATAGCCTCTTGATGAAAGTGAAAGAGGAGAGTGAAAAAGTTGGCTTACAGCTCAACATTCAGAAAACTAAGATCATGGCATCTGGTCCCATCACTTCATGGGAAATAGATGGGGAAACAGTGGAAACAGTGTCAGACTTTATTTTTGGGGGCTTCAAAATCACTGCAGATAGTGATTGCAGCCATGAAATTAAAATATGCTTACTCCTTGGAAGGAAAGTTATGACCAACCTAGATAGCATATTAAAAAGCAGAGACATTACTTTGCCAACAAAGGTCTGGCTAGTCAAGGCTATGGTTTTTCCAGTGGTCATGTATGGATGTGAGAGTTGGACTGTGAAGAAAGCTGAGCACCGAAGAATTGATGCTTTTTGAACTGTGGTGCTGGAGAAGACTCTTGAGAGTCCTTTGGACTGCAAGGAGATCCAACCAGTCCATCCTAAAGGAGACCAGTCCTGGGTATTCATTGGAAGGACTGATGCTGAGGCTGAAACTCCAATACTTTGGCCACCTCATGCGAAGAGCTGACTCACTGGAAAAGACCCTGATGCTGGGAGGGATTGGGGGCAGGTGGAGAAGCGGACGACAGAGGATGGCATGGCTGGATGGCATCACCGACTTGATGCACATGAGTTTGGGTGAACTCCGGGAGTTGGTGATGGACAGGGAGGCCTGGCATGCTGTGATTCATGGGGTCGCAAAGAGTCAGACACAACTGAATGACTGAACTGAACTGAACTGAAAGAAAAATTATATTGTTCTCCAATCCACAGGCGATGAGAGTGTAACTCAAAATTTGTTATTCAAGTAAAAGCAATGGTGAATTATGAAAGAAGTATAAAGAAGTCCAAAGTTATGATTTTGCTCTGATTAATACTTGGGTGCAAACATGTAAGTATACACACACACAAAGACATGTATGTTATTGTCTCCTTTCCTTGATTCCCATGCTGCACTGCTGGTACACTAACACCTACCTGCTCGTTCTACCTGCTGGGTCATCCAGCACTAGCCCCAAAGCGTTAGTCACTCAGTCGTGTTGGACTCTCTGCGACCCCATGGACTGCAGCCCTCCACTCTCCTATGCGCGTGGAATTCTGTGCAGGCAAGAATACTGCAGTAGGTTGCATTCCCTGCTCCAGGGGATCTTCCCGACCAGGGAGCAAACCCAGGTCTCCTCTATTGCAGGCAGATTCTTTACCATCTGAGCCACCGGAGCCCAGCTATTTTATTTTTTAGATATTTTTTTTCTGTGGGGGCCATTTTCAAAGTCTTTTTGAATTTGTTACAACATTGCTTCTATTTTATGCTTTGGCTTTGGCCATGAGGCATGTGAGATTTTAGCTTCCTTACTGGGGATAGAACCTGCACCCCCCTCAGTGGAGGGCAAAAGTCTTAACCACTGGACCACCAGGGAAGCATGTGTGCATGTGTGCTCAGCCATGTTTGACTCTTTGTGATCGCAAGGAGTGGGGCCCACCAGGCTCCTCTGTCCATGGAATTTTCCAGGCAAGAATACTGAAGGGGGTTGCCATTTCCTACTTTTCTCAGGGAAGTCCGAAGCCTAACTATTTTTGATGTAGAAATTTCAGAGGGAAAAAGGAAAGCAGATAATAGTTGTTCATCTAAAATCCAAGGGGGATTTGCTCCAGAACCTTGAACCCCTCCCCACCAAGTGGATACCAAAATCTTCAGATGCTCAAGTCCCTTATATAAAATAGCATAATATTTGTATACAACCTACATGCATCCTTCTGTATACTGGGGATAGAACCTGCACCCCCCTCATTGGAATGATCTCTAGATTACTTATAATACATAATACAATATAAATACTATGTAAATAGTTGCCAGTACATGGCAAATTCAAGTTCTGCCTTTTGGAACTTTCTGGAATTCTTTTTCAAATATTTTAATAGAATCTGTAGTTGGCTGAATCTGCCGACACAGAATCTGCAGGTACAGAGGGTTGACTGTGTGTGAGTCTAAATTCTACCCTTATATTACAGTGGGTTTTCAAACATTTGTAGAATACTTTCTTTCCTGAGAATGAGGCTCCATCATCTAATGTCTCATATTCTAGTACTGTCCTAAGTATCAGAAGATATATTGAGCTTTTTCTCCCATTCTCTGCCCACAAAGCTGTGATAATTCAGTTTGTATTACTGCTGCCCTCTGGGACTTTTCTCTGAGTGACATGTGACCTGTATTATGGTCAGTGGTCAATATTTAACAACCGGATCTCTGAAAATAAAGCCCTGATTTTTGGCGTTTGCCAATTCCCGTTGTGTAAATACACCCATTGTAGCCAATTTCAAGCTGTCAATACAAGGACACTGACTGCAGAGTTGGGATGTAATGTATACAGCTGGCTCCGAGAGCCTGTAGCAGCCAGTTCCAGCACACCACTGGAACTCCTGGTTTGCCCAAGATGGTTCTGGCATCTTTATTAATGGTACCCTCTACCACTCTGTAAGGCTGCTGATGCAAAGGAGACATGGACATTTTGGACACAGTGGGGGAAGGAGAGAGTGGGATGATATGAGAGAATAGCACTGAGACATATACATCACCAACAGGTAAAACAGATAGCCAGTGGGAGGTCAGTGTATGATGCAGGGAACCCTAAGCCAGTGCTCTGTGACAACCTAGAGGGGTGGGATGGGGAGGGAGGTGGGAGAGGGGTTCAGGAGGGAGGGGGCGTATGTATACCTAATGCCTATTTATGTTGCTGTAAGGCAAAAACCATCACAATATTGTAAAGTAATTATCCTCTAATTAAGAAAAAAATAAAATAATTTTTAAAAGACTGCTGATGAAATATTATGTGGTCACTGCAAAGAATAAATCACATTTGGGCTACTTCTTCACAGTAGAAAGCTTCCATGAAAGGAAAGAAGACGTGATACCTTCCCTGACCAAACTCATGCTATCTTTCTTCTAAATACATGGTATCTCTTTAGATGTTTTTCATCAAATGAAGGTAGCTGAGGAAATATGAATGGTGAACAGTTTTAACTATGTTCAAGCCTTCTGACTCATACACACAGTTTCAGGACTTATGGAACTGCCATAGCACAGGAGTAGAATAAAGTCATGTAACTGGTTTCAGGCTACACTACAGCTTGGAATCACATGGAAGTAAATATCACACCCAGAGTCTAGCACGGTACCTTGGCCCAAAGGAATAAAAACTGACTGACCCCTGTGCGACCCATGGGGAGTATTAAATCTCAGTTTTCAAGGTCACCCAGGTCAATACTTACCTGATCTCCTTTATGACAGTCCAAAAAAAGTCATCCTGTAGTCTAAACTTTAATACTTTCTGGTAAGTCAATACAACCTGTACTCAATCACATGGGTGAAGGAATCTGTCAGCTGAGAGTATGGCTCTTGGTTCTTCAAAGGGTGGGACCCCAAGGAAAAGTAAAAATAAAATAGCTATCTTTAAATATCTATATAATATAAATTAGATGTGCTGCATTGTCAAGGAACACAGGGTAGAAACTGTGAGATGGATTCTGACTTAGTGTAAGGAAGGATATCTAACATCAACTCCCGTAATTTCTATTGAGTGCCTATGTTTTGATGGAAGACTCACCATACTGCTGAATCTCAAGTCAGCTGAGACTGAGCTTCAAGTCAGCTAAGTCCATCCCTGTCTCTTCCACTCCTGGACTGCTTACTTCAGGCTGTAAAGCAGTTGTTTTTCCGTAAGCCCCAGGATTCCCAGCAACTGGTACCACTTAGGCTGGCTTTAGCTTACAGAGGTCCATGCAGGTCCAGAGTGTCCCGAGCCTCTATCTAAAGTCCTGTGGCCTAAGATTCAGCATAGAGTCAAGGCCAGACAACACCAGAAGGTTCATATTCTGGCCTTGCAGGCAACAAGCACCCAGAAGTATCCATCTCATCTTCTGCCAGAACAAAGTTTGCTAGGCTGAGGGTTAAAAAACAACACCTAAGCACTGGATGTGGCTGTTCTGAATTCTGAAGCTTTGTTTGTGCAGCTTTTATAAAGGAAAAGTGCTCCCTTTCCTTATCTTTCTCCTCTCCATGGTGCCTGTCTGCCTCACTCAAGGGCTGAGATATCAAACGGTAAAAGATCAAAGGAAGATACTTCCTGTTTTAAAAATAACTTTGTCCTGACACTAGATTAGCAGTAACATAAGTTACACAGCTTTCTTATTCACATCATTCTCAGGCAGGGCCTGCTCCTACTTGGTCTCAAGAGTTGCCATGGAGCCACCTATGAAAGTGACAGTGAGATAAAGACACGACACAGCCATGTGTCCTGCTTCCAGAAACCTCAGAAGGAATTAAGGAAGCTTCCATTTAGGAGATGATGTCAGATCAGGTTGGAGGATACCCTGAAACCCTGTCCACAAAAGTACTCAGTCAGAGCAAGATGGGTTGATGAGAATCCTGAGATTTTAGAAAGATTTGAAAGCCTCTGTGACTAAATAATAGCAAGAAAATTAATATTGAATACCTTTTATAAATAGTAGCTAGTATGAATAGTAAAATATCTTTTGCTCTGCACACATCAGGATATAGGCATTCTACTATACGAGACTTCACCTACATTTCCCACATTTGGTGCTCAAAACCGGTAAGATGTGTGTGTGCATGCTAAGTCCCTTCACTTGTGTCTGACTCTTTGCGACCCTACAGACTGTAGCCTGCCAGGCTCCTCTGTCCACGGGATTCTCCAGGCAAGAATACTGGAGTAGGTATCTATCTATTTCCTTCTCTAGGAGATCTTCTCGACCCAGGGATGGAACTCACATCCCTTCTGTCTCCTGCACTGGCAGGTGGGTTCTGTATCACTAGTGCCACCGGGAAAGCCCTATTTTCCACATTTGGTCCTCACCACTGGTAAGACAGATGCCAGTTATTTGTAGTCAACAAAGTGAGCCTCTGAGAAGGTAAGCATCTCAACTGAGACTGCACTGTGAACAGGTAGTAGAATGAGGCTCCGAATCCAGGTCTGGTGACTCCAAAGCTCCTTCCACTCTAGAACACCACCCATTCATCCTGGGAATCCAAGAGGGTCCTGAGCCTGGTCTCCTGACCCAGCAGAGTCCAAATCGAAGCTCAATTTTCCCGAGTCCCGGAGCCCTTGCTCGGTTTCCTGGAGAAGGATAAACGGAAATTTATTCCTCACAGTCCTGGAATCCAAGATTAAGACACTGGCAGATTCAGTGTCTGGTGAGCTCAGTTCCTAGAAAGCGGTCTTTTTTATTTTTAAGCTTTTTATTTTGCATTGGCGTATAGCTGATCAACAACGCTGTGACGGCTCCAGGTGAACAGTGAAGGGACTCAGCCGTGCATATACATGTATCGATTCTCCCCCAAACTCCCCTCCCCTCCAGGCTGCCTCACAACATTGAGTGGAGTTCCATGTGCCACACAGTAGCTCCTTGCTGGTTATCCACAGATAACTGTCTTTTTGCTTTTAACCTCTGGAGAATTCTCTGGCCTCGTCCTTATGACCTAATCACTTCTAAAACGCCCCACCTCTTATTACCATTATCTTGAGGGTTAGGATTTTGATATCTGAATTTCGGGGGGACACAAGAAATAAATCTAGAGTAGGACCTATCTCATAGGGAGCTGGGAGTGCTGTAATGAGATAATCCATGTAAAATGTTTTGGTTCCTGGCACAGAGTAAGGGTCCCTTAACATCGGCTACTGTTACCTCCACTAACACATGAATGAGCTTTTTGCCAAAGGTGTACCAACTGTATACACCGATCTCTTCTACAAGTTTTACAGAACACACTTCCTTTCCCAAAATAATAGGCTTAATGTGGCAGAAAAGAAGGCAGCTAGCTGAAAATGGAGGCAGACTTGGCTTTGAATTCTGGCTCTGCCGTTCACTGACTTCAGGTAGGTTGCTTCAATTCTCCAGGCCTTTCTTTCCCCATCGTATAAATCGAGTGTGGGAGTGCTGACCACATTCTTTTGTAAAGACACATAGAGAGCAATGGGACACACAGCTGTTGCTCAATCATAGCTAAGCTAGTTACTTGGTCAATCAAAGTGACCACTGTAAGTACCCACTATTGTCATAAATCTTTTCACCTTCTTTCCAAACTATAGAGAAATCTGTTAGAGGCACAGATCATTATTTTGATGTAACTGCCTCTAAAAATAACACTCCCTTACCCCTTGGAATCATTGACTGCTTTCAAATACACTCCCAAGGATAAAACATAGTCAAACATACACACATACAATTAGCCAACTCTAAGCATCTAAAAGATCTCATAAATTAAGTAATGAGATACCAAGCTTGATAGCTGCACTATCCAGAGGAAAGAAAGGTCTGCTGAGACATTCTGAGCACCCTATCTAATTCAGAATATTGTCATCCCAAGGCGAACACTGCCCTACACAGTGAAGGTAAAGCATAAAATTAAATGTAATGGAAGTCAAACCTTGATTGCTTTTCATGGTTATTGGTTTGTATTAAAACATACATACACACTATTAAGAGTCAGGCTATCACACACATTTAAACAAAAAACCAACCCCAAACCTGTTAATTAAAACCAGTACTCTTCTTTCCTGACTAATTATGTCTCCAAAAACCATGCTGGATTTTGTTTTATACCCTTGTTGAATGTCCCACATGTTAAAAATTAACAGCACTCTTTCTGTCAAAATTTTTGGTTACTGTGCCAAACAAAATATGTTTTGTATTAACGTTGAAATTCACTTGGCCTTTTGGGGAAAAGTGGTGTTAAGGTCCCTAATGAATCCTCACACCTAATTTAACCACGTAGATACTGAACACTTGGGCACTTAAATTCATAAATCTCTAGTCCAAATGTGCATTGTAGAATTCATAACTTCACTGACAAACTTAGAAATCGTACCACATCCCCGAGGTAGGAATTCTAGAGTGTGCCCCTGCTTTCCATCCTAAGTCTTTTGTTCTTGATTTGCAAAGCTTGTCCACCATCTAGAAGTTCTGATTATGTTTTTAATAAAAACGCATATATAGTCACACCGTTCCAGCCAGAAAATTCTACCTATTTACCTTTATATCCTGGTTTTTCCATTAGCCCGATTCAGAAGTTGGGGAAACTCTAGGTGCCAAAGCTAAATATCCTAATATTTAGGAAAGTGAAGACTTACACTTTGTCAATGGTGGCCAGCTAAAACTGGTAATAGACTTGTGTTTCTTCAGTTTATACCCCACGAATGTGTTAGGTGCATAATGAACTCTCACCCATTTTCTGCTCGAGTTCTATCTGCATGATCTCAGAATCCAGAACTTCAACTAGGAGGCTGCAGGCACTGCTCCAGCCCTTATTCCTGCTTGTTGAAGAGGGCAGCTCACATCCTCGAGTCTTCTGATGACTCTCAAATATTTGCCTTTCTATAGCATAGTGTTTGCTGGCTCAAACAGCAAAAAAGTTATCTCCTTTGCATTTTTCTCCTCTCTTCAGTAGTATGGCTCATCTACAAGTATCCTTAGGGTCTAAAACATCCAGGATTTCAAGGCAACAGCTCTATACTTTTTTGTGCCATTTCTGTTCCTTCTCCAAAAAGTATATATTCATCAGTTTCATCAAAAATAAAAGAGTTATGTACAAAATTGTTGCTGCTGCAGTGTTTATGATGTTTAGAGACTCAAGCTGCAGTCTAAAGCTACTAGAGACAGGTTAAATAGATTACGGTGTATCTATATAATGGAATATTGGGAATGTAATACAACCACTACAAATGACGCTTTAATGCTGTAAGAAAATGCTTTTACTAAGATTTTCAAATAAAAAAGGGTAAGTTGGGAGTTTGGGATTGATATATATAGTACTATATTTAAAATAGATAATCAACAAAGACCTACTGTATAGCATAGCTGGTGGTGTTTAGTTGCTAAGTTGTGTCTGACTCTTGTGTGACCCCATGGACTATAGCCCACCAGGCTCCTCTTTCCATGGAATTTTTTTTCAGGCAAGAATACTGGAGTGGGTTGCCATTTCCTTCTCCAGGGGATCTTCCTGACCCAGGGACCAAACCTGTGTCTCCTGTGTTGGCAGGAAGGTTCTTTATCATTGAGTCACATGGAAGCCCACTGTACAGCATTGGGAACTATTGATACTTCGTAATAATTTATAATGGAAAAGAAAATGAAAAGCAATAGATATATGTATATGTAAAACTGAATCACTTTGCTGTATATCTGAAACTAATATAACATTGTAAATCAACTATGCTGCTGCTGCTGCTGCCAAGTCGCTTCAGTCGTGTCCGACTCTGTGCAACCCCATAGACAGCAGCCCACCAGGTTCCCCCATCCCTGGGATTCTCCAGGCAAGAACAGTGGAGTGGGTTGCCATTTCCTTCTCTAATGCATGAAACTGAAAAGTGAAAGTGAAGGCGCTCAGTCGTATCCGACTCTTCTCGACCCCCTGGACTGCAGCCCACCAGGCTCCTCCATCCATTGGATTTTCAAAGCAAGAGTACTGGAGTGGGTTGCCATTGCCTTCTCCATCATTACTCCCAGACATAACCAATTAGATCATATCTTCTTATTTTCAATAAGCAGTCAGCACTTCTCAAATAATTCAGAACATTGATTTCCAGGTATTTATCTCTTATGCTATTTATCCAAATAGATTTACATTGGAATTGAGCACTTTAGAAATGTATTAATAACAAAAATGTATTAAACACTTATAATTGGACCACATATGGCTTTCCTTGTCTTCTATATAGATATACTTACTCAATCATTAATTTACTTATAGTAATACCATCCAGACCTATGAATAGTAATAGCCTGAGAACAAAATCCTGAGCATTAACGTCTGACCTCAGAGTTACAGGGTTTAACCAAATCATTTATTCACACACACCTCAGATATGCATTGGTTCAAACTTTGCACCTTTCCATTCATGCGTACCTTTGTTTACTGATTCCCTAATTAAGTCACTAATAATAATAAAGTCAATATGTAAAATTCAAAAAACCCTAAAAACAATATCCTAGAATATTACTAAGGTCTATCTATAGGCTTATTTTTCATAAAACTAAGATGCTATGTCTTTTTTGCAGCAGATCACGTTACACACAAAGATTATGGGCTTACTTGCTTCATGTCAATCCCATATTTATACTTTATCTACTATGCCTGTCCTTCATTCACTTAACTTTTCCATGTTTTAAAGATGGTACATATGGTAGCCAGCCTCCAAGACAGCATCCAAGGATTCCTGGCTCCTAGTACTCGTAGCCTTGCAGTCTCCTCCCATATTAAATCAACTATGGTCCAACATAAAATAAAAATTTAAAAAATCGTATCTTAGTGTGATCCAAAATTACCTTCAGCAAACGGCACATTTTAAACAGCCATTTTCTCTGGGTGATGGTATTTGTGAGCACTTCTTCCTGCTTTGTTTCCTCCAGTTTGTATTATGTAATATTTTTATTGGAACAAGGGTGTTGGAAGTAACTGTGGGACTAGGAGTGTCATAGATAATCAAATAAAACGTTTTGGCTTTCTTATATTAGCCAACTCCCACCTTTTTGTAAACAAGAAAGTCAATCTGAGGTGTCTCTGTCAGCTCAGTCTCTTGTCCTATGGGTTAGTGGTGGACAGTGTTTTGCATGTGTGATAACAACTGGCATTTGCCAAATAACTGCTATGTGCCAAGCAGGAATGTACATATATATATATATATATATATATATATACACACACACACACACATATAATATATATCTTATTTAATCCTCAGATCAACCTGATCACATAGTATGATTAGCTCCATCTTATCAATACTGAAACTGAAGCATAGAGGTTAAATAAGTAGCCCCAGGTCACCCAGATGCAATTTAAACTCAAGCCCTCCAGAGTCTGGATAACTCCACCATTTACAAACATTAGGCTCTTGGCATTTTATTAGGACTATAAAATTAGTTTCAAAATATTTGGGAAATGAGCTGACTTCATAAGGTGCTACTTACGTATGCTTCAAAGAATCAGAACACCAAGGAGCATACAAAAGGATTCTCCCTATAGAGACCTTACCGAGACTCCATTGAAGGGCTTTCGCCTCATCTGTCCCATGGATGGAAATGGCTACTTTGATGAGGTGGTGATGATGTCACCTGTACCTTTTTCGTCAACATCAATCAAGTATTCATGTATCCAAGTTGCAAAGCATATGAAAAAAACTATCATCTGTAATAAGACTTCCAACTTAATTGGGGAGATAAGACCAATAACATGCAGGGACAAGGCAAAAATAAAAAATTTTTAAATGATAATAAAATGCTAAGCCATGTGGTAGACTAGATGACTAGGGTGGAAGTTATGAAGAAAGAACTCTCAGCTCTTTAGAATCTTAGCACTTTGAAAGTACAAGAAACAACCCTTGAAGATCATTTCGTGGACTCCAGCATTCCAAGAGGAGATCTAACCTGGTTGAGGCCACACAATTGCTCAGTAGCAGAGACAGGTAAAGTAACCAAGGAAGCTCAATGAACAGTTAAGTCTTGGAAAAGCTTTCCAAGGATAAGCACAGTGAGTGAGGTCATGGTACTTTTGATGAACAGAGTGGACAAGATTTCCTGGTTTAACAAAATCAACCTGCCACTACTCTGATTTTTAGATTACAAGATTGTGAATAGTCCTCGTACTGAGGGATTAGATTTAATTTTTTTAAATAATCAAAAACTACTGAATTGCCTGTTTCGTTGCATTCATTATTTTCAAAAATGCAGTATTTCAAAGTGTATTGCACTCTACCCAATATATTACTAAATAGAAACACATCTACCCACATATGCATTCCAGGTGCCTATCTGACAGAAGTGATACCTGGCTGTCCTAAAGCACTTCTGGTTCAGATAGAAACAGGAGTCTGAAGTTGCAGACTGTAAGTAGGAAGTAGTTATTTGTCCAACTTTGATGATTTTATCAACAATACACTCAAGTAAATTAAATTTCATTTAAATTTCATTTAAAGCATGTAAATACTCTTTGTAATAATTGCTTATGTAAAATTTATCAGTCATCAGAAAACAGAGAGATACTTAAGTCTAAGTAGATTTGTTTTAGATTACCTAAAAAATCAACTGATTTGGCAAATTTTTTCTTTTTTTTTGTAAAAAGATACTTGAATATTAATACACAAGGTATAAGGATCCTAAATTAAACCTAATTTCAACTAAGAAAATTTGGTAGTGAACACAGCAGATGTGGCTTAGAACATGTAAAATTTATTTCAGAAATGTTTGTTCAAATTTGAGGAAAAAATAGGCTAATGAAACACCAATTCTGATGAATTTTTTTAAAAAGTTGATAAATAAGTATGATCACTAAACGTAAAATACGTACGGTTTTCATTAAAAAAAAAAAAAATACAAAACCTATTTCAATACCTGACAAAACACACAGGCATAAATTTATACTTTCTTATATTCTAAATAATGCTTCCAGTGGATTTTCAAGCAAAAGTTAAGCCTCAAGGTTATTCCTCTGCCTTCCTGCAGAGAAAATTGTTGAGAGTATATTTTCAATTCCTCAAAAATTATTTCAAGAGGTATAATACACTCAAACATAGACCATTTATGCTCGCAATACTACATAAAAACTCAAAGCAGTTCTCTTTGTTATATTTTAGCTATTTACATTTTAAACTCTAATATAGTTTGTTAAAGTAAATCAGAGAAATAAATGAAATGTGGCTTCAAAAGAAGTAAAACAGGTTAATAAATCATAAACAATCAATACTAGTGCATAAATAAAGTCATTTTCTAACAAGGTTCAAAAACAAAAGAAAACAGAAATTCAGGTTTTAGATGCCTTCCTTACAACCCTACCAATCTGCTGTGTGGGTTCAAAGTTCCTGACAAGAAGTTAACTTTGAACCTGAACTTTCAGACTTACAAAACACAAGTATCAGAGTTACTGAGTCCCACAGTTGGGTTAAAAAGCTTCCCAAAGTCTCAGACTTTAACTGAATGCAGAAAAGCTAAGAGTCTAAGATAATAAACAGAAACAGCAAAAAGTGAAGTTGCCAAATATCAAGGTTTTACAGATGAATCTAAAGTATATCTAGCAATTTCCCTGTATGAAACAATAAATAACCTATACGCAAATATGCATGTTTGAATGCAATCACGTTATTAGCATGCATTCTACTTACTTTGCTTTTTGCCATTTATAAGCTTCATTGGGGAGACCCAGAAAGAGGTAACAAGTTGAAAGAAGTTCGGCTCAGATAAGAAACAGCTGTATACTTGATCTACAAATTTGCATCTCAGAACGTTCAGTGGGGGAGAGACTCTTCTCAAACTAACATATATACAAGCTTTAGATTGTGAAATTACGCATTTCAGCTTTCAGCACTGTATATTACTATTGGAAACCTCAACTCTACCTCCCCATTCTCCGAAAAAAAAAAAAAAAAAAAATCCACCTCCAATCTTCATTGGTCCACATAGTTCCGGCCCACATGGTATCAGTGGGTGTGTCCCTCCCAACAAGTCCTCTCATTGGCTGCGAGGAAACAGCCTCTAATAGGCTGTGATTTGGGGGGCTGTCAAACTCCACGCCTCCAGACCTCGCGCTCGCCAATAGACCCAGGGAGCTGGCGGCTCCTCTGCGATTCAAAGGGCAGGCTGACTGCCTGAGCGCCAACCCCAGAAAGATGAGCTCTCAGAAAAGGACGAGGAGAAGGGCGACGGCAGCTCAGGCTCGCCCCCCACCGCTGCTCGACTCCTACTCCCGGACCGCACCAAATGTTGGCACACGTGCATTTTCCCACCGACAAATTAGCGCGTTTGCCTTCTGCAGAGCCGTTACCCGAGGAGCAGCTCAGAAGCCGAGTCAAACCGGCCCATTTTACAGATGAAAGCAGGAAAGGGATCTGTAGCGCCTGGCGCCCCTGGGGAAAGAATCAGTCCCGTGCGCCCCCTCAAAGCCGTCCCCAGACAGCCGGGGCTGGGATGCCCCGGGCGCGCTTAGGTGCCTGTCCCGCCGCTCCTGGGGGTCGCGCCCCGTTCTGCGCCCGCGCTCCCCTCCCTGAGAGACTTACGCGGCCTGTTCTTCCTCCCGGAGTCCATCCTCCTCCGCAGCCGGCATTTCTTGGCGGGGGAATCGTGCTGAGGGGGCGGCGGCTGTGGCTGGAGCTCTGGCTGGAGCGGCAGGCGCGGGGGTGCCGCGTCGCCGCCGCCCGGGGGGCCCCGGCTGCAGAGGCGCGACGGGTGGAACCCGTTGTGCAGCAGCCCGTTCACGGCTGCAGCGCCGACGCCGGCGGGAGTCCCCGGGGCGTGCGGGGCCGAGCGCTCAGGCTGCCCGCCGTGGTCGCCCATGCCAGAGGCTGGTGGGGCGGCGCGCGGGCCCCGGCTCAGACGGCCTCGCTGGAGGTCATTCTCGGACGTCTTTATTTCCCCGGATCCTCCTTGCGGCTTCCGATTCAGCAGCCGCAGAGCCGGCGCTGGAGGATGGCGAGCCGGGCGCTCCTCCCCTCCTCCCTCCGGCGTTCCCACCTCCTCCACGCCCTGCCCCTCGAGTGCCGGCCCCCCGGCGCCCGCCTGGAGCATGCCCGCTCCCGGCGCGGAATTGGGGATCCCCGCGCACCCCCAGCCGGGGCCCCCAGAGCCCGCCTTCCCCCGCTGCCCCAGTCGCGCGACTTCAAACGAGGCTTCCTCGCCTCCCAGACCTGTCCCCGCTACTGAGCATGCCCAGTCCTGCCCGCCACCGCCGAGCTTCAACATGGGGACTGAAGTTCTCCGGCTTCGCAAAGAAGAGATGGGCGGGTTGGGCTTTGTATGGCGGAGCAAGCCGAGAAGGGACTGGGCGAGGCCGGCGCGAGAGGAACGAGCAGCTTCGGGAGGAATGCGGGCAGGGGGAGGGGGGAGGCAATAAATATATGTAGAGGTTTGGGTTTGCTAATCCTGTCCGCACCGAGCTAGATACCTTTGCAAGGTCATTCACGTTGTCCCCTCCTCCCTGAAAGCTTTGTGAGCGTATATGTGTTTCTCTGGGTTTAGTTAAGTGACCAAACTACTCACAGGCACGAGGGGAAGAAGGAGAACGATTATTTATAGACAGGTAGGCAGATTTGGAGAGGGAGGGGAGTGTAATTTCTTTACTGGCACTCACAGACACCATGTGGCCTCATGGAGTTGTCTTTTACAGGGAGGAACCTAGGAATACAGTGTAAGGACAGTGAAGGACATAGATGTAGGCGGGATTAACCGGTGCTGGAAGAGACCAAGTAAACAGAAGCAGTCCCAAGCTATAAAAAGCACTTTCCTCACCCAGAAAGGACGCTGAAGAGACAATGTCACCCTATTTATAGAGTAAGGAGTTGCCTGTGTTTTCAGAGGGGCAGGCAGCATCACAGGGGAGACAGCACCACAACCCTGGAGTCAGAGCTGGATTCAAACTCCAACTCAGGCACCCAACAAACCCTGAGAAACTCATTGCTCAAGTTAACACACCTGGTTTCATGAAACAGGACTGGGCATGCTCAGTAGGCAGGACAAATTTGGGTGCTGAGGACCTTCCCAAAGTTGTGCAATCCCTTGAGGCCTCAGCTCTTGACTCTAGAAACTGTCTTGAGAAATCTGCTACAGTCCTGGTGCACAGTAAATGCCCCGAAGAGTTGGTTATCCTTATTACTGTTATTATTAGCAGATCGCCCTTCATTTCCAACAAGGGGAATAAACCATACTCACAGTCAGGTTTATTGTGTAACTTACTGTGTGTGATGTTCTCCATCATCTGCACTTATTTAATCTACAGAGGAGTCAGAGGCCTCAGAACACTCAGCAGCAGCCAGGGGCCTGTACCTGGAGGGGAATTCCTTCCAGCAGTCTAACCTGGAATCAGCTTTAGGACCCATGACCACTTGAGTGCACAGGTCCCTTGACTCCTTTTTTTTAGATATGGAAACTGAGCCACAGAGGGATGGCTGAGGTTATTAAGAACAAAGCAAAGAATAAACCAGGTGGTTAAATGACAAAGAATCCAATGGAGGAAACACAGGAGGCTTGGGTTCAATCCCTGGGCGGGGAAGATCCCCTGAGGAGGGCATGGCAATCCACTCCAGTATTCTTGCCCGGAGAATCCCATGGACAGAGGAACCTGGCGGGCTAGAGTCCACAGGGTTGCACAGAGCTGGACTCGACTGAGCTCGCACGCGCATTAAAGAATAAGTCTTAATTCTCCTATTTTTGTTTCCCTGACGTTATCATCTTATTTGAAAATATGAAGGAAAAACCTAGGTGACCTGGCCCCTGCCTCACCTTGAGCTCCTGATTCTCCCTCTATAGAGCAGCCTTTCAGTTCCTCAAACACACGAACATCCCTTTTCATCTGCTGTGTTCCCTTGCGTGTTCCCAGATGTCTGTTTACCAGATTCCAACTCAGTCTTCAGATCTCTACTTCAACCTCTTAAAGTAGCCTTCCCTGACCCTTGGAACAAGATTAGAGCTCCCTCCTCCTACGCTTGACCTTCATGACTATCAGTTTGTAACACCACAATGGGGGTATAATAGGACATGACTGAGTTGTTACAGTGATAAAATGAATATATATGTAAAGTGTCCAGCCCATCATAAGTGCTATAAAAAAGCTCAATATTTGATTGTGCGTCTCCCCCAACTACACTGTAATCTCCATTAAGGCAGATGACTCTCTTTCATAACTATCCTTAGGAAGCTCTTGGTAATTATTTGTGACTGAATAAATGACTTGGGTGGTATTTCCCCAGCGTGTCTCTCACTTTCTACTGTAAATTTGCTAAAAACAAAACGCCTGGATTGTCACTCCTAAATATTCAAATATAAAGCTTTCAAATTCTGACATAATTTAAGCTCAGTAGTTTAGGAAGCACTTTAGAGCAGAAATGCAGAGAGTTAGCAATGCAGTGTATCCAAGGACATATCCTCTCCAGCATGATTCCCAGGCATGGTGAGGAAGGCCTGAGCCAGGTGGCTCAGACCCAGGTAGGGCAGGAGCACTGGTGCTGGGGACAGAACATCCTCTGCCTGCTTCCTTTCTCTCGTCTTTGCTCTGGGTGCCTTGAATCGGTTATACCTTGCATGTGATAGAGAGGAAGCCAGGTGGCACATCGCAGGTTTATGGGGTGTGTGGGAGTCAGGCGGGTGCGGGGAGGTTGCGGTTCAGAGGTGTCATTTTGAGGTATGAACTATGATGTGCTCCAGCAGGGGAATGGAACAAATAATGTTTGGAAGAGAGAGAAGGAGGAAGAACCCACAAGGCACTCTCTCCCTCTGTTCATTCATTTATTTACCAGTCATTTATTATGAGTGCACTATGTTGTAGGCAGTGAAATAAATGCTGGGAGTAAGTACGAAGTCAAAACAAATGGCTTCATTGCCCTCTAAGGGCTTACAATTCATAGACAGAGAGAGACAGAGACAGGTAAGTCAATGATTCTCCATCATGTGGGTACATAAGAATAACCTAGGGACTTTTTCCTTTTAAACTTCTTGTTGAAAATAACATACATACAGAAATATATACATATCCTAAGGGTAGAGCTCGCTTCCTAAGGCCCACTTGTCTTCACAGTGAATTTTGCAGTGAATGAAACAAAGTGTGTCACCTATACTATGGAAGGGAACTCCAAAGGACTCCAGAGAGTGAGCAATGATGGAACAGGGAAGAGAAGAGGAAGATGGGGCTGAGATGGGTGTTAAAATACGCTTCAGGGAGGAAATGACCCTTAAACTGAAGTTTGACCAATCATGGAATTTCATCATGGAACGCTGAAGGAAATCCATTCAGAACTGAGGGAGTGGAGGCCCTGCAGGTGTTTTGAAACCATCTGGCACGCTTGGGAACCTGCCAGGAGATCAACAAGGCCGAAAGGCAACCTACCGAGGGAGGAGGTGAGTGATGGCCAAAAACGTGAGATGGGGTCCAAATCTCAGATGGCTTTCTGCACCATAGGAATCAATTCAGACTTTTTTCCTGAAAGCCATTAGAAACCACTGAAGAGTTTTAGATTGTGGAAAAACTCCTAGATTCGCATTCTGGAAGGATCTCTGGCATCAGTCTGGAGAACAAAATAGGGGAGGAGGTCCCTAGTTGGAGGGACCAGATAGACGACTACTGGAAACAACCAGGAAAGAAGTGAGATGGGACCAAGTGAAGGACATACCATTCAGAATGAGATCACTAAGGGGACTCAAAAACTGTTTAAAGAATTCATAGGACTTAGTAACCAACTGCACAACGAGGAAGAGGTAAGGCCAGGATAATTTTTATGTTTCCAGTCTGGGCAACTGGGAATCTGGTGGTTTCAGCATGTAAGACAAAATATGCAAAAAAGAAGCAAGACCTTCTACTTATATTCTCTCTGGGATTTATATTTAAGAAGGGTGATCCTTTAAAAATGTAGATATGATCATGACATTCTTGTACTTACACTGATAGGTAAGCCATATCAATATCTGTCTGTTTCAGTCTAACTCCACACTCCCCACTTGCCTTCTTTCCTCCCTCTCTCTTCCCCTCCCCCCATAAAAAGAGGGAGGTCAGCACTAGTTTTTAACTACTATTAATTAGACTTTTAATTTACTTTTTTTGGAAGACAGAGATTCAAACCTGTCCACCATGCCATCATTATACATGATCACTGTAGAAATTCTAGTTCCTTGCTAAAATGGAAATAAAATCCAATGTGCCCAAGCTTTTTACCACTTAATAACCACACTGATGACACAGTATGAGCTTGGGAAAGGATACTCTTCAAGGCATAGTTTAAAAAGAATTACTAGAATTTTAACTGTCAGAATACTATCCACCCACGATGACGTCTTTCTTTCATTTTTTCCTCTTCTGCTATTGGTGTCGGGGCCTTTCTTAGAGATTCGCATGAGGCATCTCAGGAGGCTATTTTCAAGGACTGTGCTATTTTCGATGACCGTGCTTTTCACTTCGACGACAGTGCTTTCTTCAGGGCCCTAGGGGGTAGCACTGCTTCAGGGAGTCAAAGACCACCAAAACCCAACAAAACCGCCCTGTGAATAACAGTGTTATGCAGAGATTCTGAGGACCACTTCATCAGAGCCTCCCTCTTCTCCTTTCTTCAGAATTGAGCAACTGCTACACAACAGGTACCATACCAAGTACCAAGGACATAGTCTTACGCAGAAACAAAGTTCCCATCCTTATCCACATTACAGAATGCACAGGCCTTAAGCACGTAATCACAACAGCAAAAGCGTAACCATCACTCCGAGAAATGCAAAAACGGAACGACTCCCAGTGCCATGAGGGCACATACCAGGGTGACCTGGACTCGTCTTAAACTTTAGTAGATGAAATGACATTTGCTGAATTCTGAATGCTGAATAGAAGCTAACTAAGGTGGAGGGGGAAGTGCAGGAGGTATTCTTAGGCTCTCTTATGTCATAAACATGTGGGCACTTCATAAACACTTGCTGATTGAAAAGATGAATTGACCCTGTTCCTCTCAATAGGGCAAATCGAATGTCAGGAAGATTATTCACCAAAATGAACCACTGGAGAGGGTTTAGGCCAATCCCGTTCTTTTTACTATTTTTTCTATATGGCTTGATGGAATATTTTAGTTTTTGTTGTTGGGTTTTTTTGGTTGTTGTTGTTTTTTCTTTTTTGGTCAATAGAAGTGGAAAAACAAAACATCAGCAGTTGCCACTACAGTAATAACTGTGTGTACAGGAATGAAACACACCCCACATGAACTAACTTCCTGTTACTCACTACTATTTTTTGAGCACCTACCAATGATGATTTATAGGTCACCATTACCAATGGTGAAGGGAGATGGGAGTGTGACTACCTAGGAATTTGATAAGCTATAATCAGAGTGACCCCAAATACTGGGCATAAGTTTAGGAATGTATCTGGCTTTAGCAAATTGTCAGTAGGCTTATTATCTAACATTTATTGAGTTCTTACATGCCATACACTGTACTAAGCACACTGGAAGTGTCATCTTTTTTAATTAGCAAGGTAGTCATGTGAGTTGGATTTGGATACTATTATTAGCTCATATTTTGTATGAGCAAACTAGAGCTTAGAGAGGCTAATGGGTCCAAGGTCACACAGCAGAAAATCTAACAGACATTTGAGTCAGGTCTGGATGGCCCTAGAACCTCACGTTTTGTAACTCAACCACCATGCTGCCCTCCCAAAAGATGGTGTACCTGCTGTCACCTGCAGATTTTACACCACGGTTGCAGACACCTGATAGAGTATCCACTGCCCACACAACACTGCCTTTTAAACTACTGAGTCCCTTTACTTCTCACTGAAATGTTTTTGCTGTCCAGTGTCTTAGACTTTTGTTTCCAAAAGGGCTTTTTTCCCTCCCTTTTAAAAAATGTGCCAGCTATTGCCATTTTTCTATTTTGTATATCTATTCAACAAATATTTTAAAACGATGTGCAAACCATTGTTCCAGTTACAGTGATGAGCAAGGCAGAAAAGTCCCTCCCATTCCGGAGCACACATTCCTTTGGGGAGGGGGACAAGGAAAGTCAGAAAATAAACAATAAATACAGTCTGTGTTACGTAACATAAAAATTAAACGAAATGACGTGAAAGAGAATTATTGGGAGAAAGGAACCAGTTTACATGCAGGTAGTTGAGGAAGCCACACTGATAGCGGTTTCTAAGGGCTGAGAGACTGAGGTGTGAAGCACTGTGAAGAGAGGTTTAGAAGAGCATTCCAGCACATGGAAGAGGGAAGAAAATGAGTATCTGGATGAGATGGCTGGATGGCATCACTGACTCGATGGACTGAGTCTCAGTGAACTCTGGGAGTTGGTGATGGACAGGGAGGCCTGGCGTGCTGTGATTCTTGGGGTCGCAAAGAGTTGGACACGACTGAGCGACTGATCTGATCTGATCTATATCTATGTGTGTGTGTGTTTGACTCTTTGGGACCCCGTGGACTGTAGCCCACCAGGCTCCCTCCTCCGTCCATGGAATTTTCCAGGCAAGAATACTGGAGCAGATTGCCATTTCCTACTCTTAGGGGATCTTCTGACTCAGGAATGGAACCTGGTCTCTTGCGTCTCCTACGTTGACAGGTGGACTCTTACCACTGTGCTGCCTGGGAAGCCCACTTCCGTATCTATATCCATATGTGTATGTGTGTGTATATATACATATGAATATATATACGTATATATATTCATCTCTTCATCACCAAAGTTCCAATATTTGGGGGCATGCTGATGAATAAGGGGTATGCATTTTCCTTTGAGAACGACAGCAGTGGAAGGAAGAGTCTTTGATTAGGTCCCAGCATTCAGGACATTCAAATTTGTCTTATAGTTTTCCTGTTTTCTGAGTGAAGTCCCCTCTGAATCCTGAAGTTTCGTCAGCTACAAATAATAAAAGCTGCTTTAACTCATTCCTACATAAAATGAATTAGTACAGGGAACTGGGTGAATAAAAATCTCTGAAAGGCTAAAGGAACAGCCTCTAGGCTGAGCTCCCAGCAGTGAATCCCACCACAGGATCACCTTCCTAAGGGAACTGCTGCAAGGGAGCTGCTACTTCTGGTACAATAGTAAACCAAGAAACCAGGGAGTCATTGCACCCTTGGGTCCAGGGCTGTCTCAGGCTGAATGGAAACGTCCAGAATTCATGCCCTATATTCTGTCTGTCCAAATCCATGGTGTCCAGGACAAGACACCAGGACCCCTGCTGCCATGCCACTGCCCACCAGACGAAACGGCAGAAGTCGGGCCTCCTCCTCCATCTGGACTTCCACATGCTGTCCAGCTGCATCTGCTTGGCAGAGCTAAGCGGTGTACAGGACCCGGGCACTAGCAGGGCCTGGGAAACTGACATCTTCAATTTTCTCATGTGTAGCAACTGATACGGCATGTTTAGTTCAGTTGCTCAGTCATGGCTGACTTTTTGTGACCCCATGAACTGCAGCACACCAGGCTTCCCTGTCCATCACCAACTCCTGGAGCTTACTCAAACTCATGTCCATTG
This sequence comes from Bos taurus, assembly GCF_002263795.3. Classification (NCBI taxonomy): domain Eukaryota; kingdom Metazoa; phylum Chordata; class Mammalia; order Artiodactyla; family Bovidae; genus Bos; species Bos taurus. The sequence continues at coordinate 11,310,761 of NC_037353.1, forward strand.
AGTCGGTGATGCCATCCAACCATCTCATCCTCTGTCGTCCCCTTTTCCTTCTGCCTACTATCTTTCTCAGCATCAGGGGCTTCCCAATGACTCAGCTCTTCTCATCAGGTGGCCAAAGTATTGGAGTTTCAGCTTCAGCATCTGTCCTTCCAATGAATATTCAGGACTGATCTCCTTTAGGATGGACTGGTTTGATCTCCTTGCAGTCCAAGGGACTCTCAAGAGTCTTCTCCAACACCACAGTTCAAAAGCATCAATTCTTTGGCCCTCAGTTTTCTTTATAGTTCAACTCTCACGTCCATACATGACTATTGGAAAAACTATAGCTTTGACTAGATGGACCTTTGACAGCAAAGTAATATCTCTGCTTTTTAATATGCTGTCTAGGTTGGTCATAGCTTTTCTTCCAAGGAGCAAGTGTCTTTTAATTTCATGGCTGCAGTCACTGTTCACAGTGATTTTGGAGCCCAAGAAAATAAAGTATGTCACTGTTTCCATTGTTTCCCCATTTATTTGCCATGAAGTGATGGGATCAGATACCATGATTTTAGTTTTCTGAATGCTGAGTTTTAAGCCAGGTTTTTCACTTTCCTTTCCCTTTCATCAAGAGGCTCTTTAGTTCCTCTTTGTTTTCTGCCATAAGGGTAGTGTAATCTGCATATCTGAGGTTACTGATATTTCTCCCAGCAATCTTGATTCCAGCTTGTGCTTCATCTAACCTGGCATTTCGCACGATGTACTCTGTATATAAGTTAAATAAGCAGGGTGACAGTACACAGCCTTGATGTACTCCTTTCCCAATTTGGAACCAATCTGTTGTTCTATGTCTGGTTCTAACTGTTGATTCTTGACCTGCATGCAGATTTCTCAGGAGACAGGTAAGGTGGTCTAGTATTCCCATCTCTTTAAGAATTTTCTGCAGTTTGTTGTGATCTACACAGTCAGAGGCTTTGGCGTAGTCAGTGAAGCAGGAGTAGATGTTTTTTTGCAATTCTCTTGTTTTTTCTAGGATCCAATGGATACTGGAAATTGATCTCTGGTTCCTTTGCCTTTTCTTAAATCCGGCTTGAACATCTGGAAGTTCTCAATTCATGTACTGTTGAAGCCTAGCTTGGAGAATTTTGAGCATTATTTTGCTAGTGTATGAGATGAGTGCAATTGTGTGGTAGCTTGGACATTCTTTGGCATTGCCTTTCTTTGGGATTAGAATGAGAATTGACCTTTTCCAGTCCTGTGGCCACTGCTGAGTTTTCCAAATTTGCTGGCATATTGAGTGTAGCACTTTCACAACATCATCTTTTAGGATTTGAAATAGCTCAACTGGAATTCCATCACTGGCAGTAGCTTTGTTTGTAGTGGTGCTTCCTAAGGCCCACTTGGGACTTCGCATTCCAGGATGTCTGGCTCTAGGGGAGTGATCACACCATTGTGGTTATCTGGGTCATTAAGATCTTTTTTGTATTGTATACGGCATGTTACAGGGAGCTGAAATGGAGCTGAGTGAGCCCATCTATTTACCTGCAATAACCTCAATTGAGAATCTTGATAATGAAGTGGCACTGTTTGCCTCAGAGTTTTCTGTTTCCAGCAAACCCCATGGGACAACTGTTTACCCTAGGATGTAGCCAGGCTTGAAGCTCCCTATAAATCCTTCAAAGGGGCTGAGATTGAAAATAGGACTAAGCAACTAATAATAATAATGATACTACCTTATGCAGTTAAGAATTCCACCTTTGAAGTCACTCAGACATAGGCTTGAATCCCAGCTCCTCCTCTCAGCCAGCTTCCTCTATTATCTGGCACTTTCCAAGAATTTTGTGATGAGGTAAATGTACCGTGTCTACTCTTTGGTGGTGGCCACTGGCCATGCATCATTTCTGAGTACTTGATATGTGGCTAATATGACAAAAGAACTGGATTTTAAATTGTATTTATGTTTTAATTAATTGACATTTTAAAAGTTAGCTTATTTTAAAAACCACTTTATTGAGCTATGATTGACATATAAAAAAACTGTACATATTTAATGTATACTACTTGATGAGTTTGGAGATAAGTAGTATATACCTGTCAAACCATCACAATTTGGCATAAATTTATCCATCACCTCCAAAAGTCTCCTTCTGCCCTTTTCCTCTTATTATATGATGATGATGATAAAAACACGTAATATACCACCTACCTTCTTAGCAAATTTGTAAGTATACACTAAAGTATAGCCATATTGTTTCCCACAGTAGCTAAACCATTTAAACTCAAATAGTAATATGTGACCAGTAGCTACTGTACTGGAGAAGGCAATGGCACCCCATTCCAGTACTCTTGCCTGGAAAATCCCATGGACAGAGAAGCCTGGCGGGCTGCAGTCCATGGGGTCTCTAAGAGTCGGACACAACTGATTTCACTTTTGCTTTTCGCTTTAATGCGTTGGAGAAGGAAATGGCAACCCACTCCAGTGTTCTTGCCTGGAGAATCCCAGGGACGGGGGAGCCTGGTGGGCTGCCGTCCATGGGGTCGCACAGAGTCGGACACGACTGAAGCGACTTAGCAGCAGCAGCAGCAGAGCTACTGTATTGGACAGCACTGTATACAATGGGGATAATAGTGGTACCTACCTCATTCATTTATTCAATGAATACTTATACAGTATCTTCTATGAGCATCTACAGGTATTGTGCTAAGGAAAACATCCTGAAGCCTACAACCAGTAAGGCAATCAGACCCATTTAACAAGTGAACAAATAAAATAGCTACAGTTTATAGTCAGCAGTATAAAGGAAGTAACACGGTAGAGCTTTGCAGAATAACAGGGGGTGAGAGGACACAGGATAAAGAAGTTCACCCACATGCTGGCTTCTCCATAACCTAACATAAAACATGAAAAAAGTGATGACTTAAATCACAACAACTGGAACAGGACCTCTCAAAAGCAAGAAATTTAAAAACATCCCACCTTTGATTGCAACACTCTTTTAAGTTGCTCTGACACTTGACCTTTTATTTTTACTGAGAATAGAATGTTCTATATCTGTTTTTTTTTTTTAAACCAGCTTCTGTGGGTCTTATGCTTATGTGCTCAGATCTGTTGCCTGCCATGCCCCTGCCCTGTCTGGTGAGGCAGGGGGCTGGCTACGGAAAGCCAACTTTCTTAGGGTCAGTTGTCTTCCAGCAGGCTTAGTCAGTGGGAGATGTTGGTGAGAATGGCAGAATCTTCTCTTCCTCCCCTCGCTGTCTAGGGAGGCATCTCCCCAAAGTTGCTGACCCTCTTCTGGGGTCTCCATCACCTACGGACACGCCGGCCTTAACTGTCTTCTGCTTGGTGACCGTAACTCCTGGGATCTCATTCTATCACCTTCTCCCTGCTTCTTGCCAGCCTAAGGTGGTGATGGCTTCGTGCCATTGCTAATGTCTGTGTTGCCTCACTGTCCTCTGACTAGCTTCTCTGCTTCTTCTTCCCTCTCTTCTGAACACCCTGGTTGGATGTTAGATGACAGACCATCTATGATGTTGACTCAGGATTGGACCTAGGACCATACCCGAAAACAGTTTTAAGGTTTTAACTACTTCCCATGGCATCCCTTTTTGGCCCACCCCTCAGGCCCGTTGAGGTATGATATTCATTATTCCATTATGGGTGGGTATATTTGTGTCAGAAATGCAACCTTCAGAAAATTAAATTTATCAAGTCAGCTGGGCTGCAATCATATAACCGCTGAAATAATGTATTTAAAAGGTCTGGAATCTCTGAATAAAGATTAAACAGTCCACTGGTCATGTAAGATGTAGCATGTTCAATCAGCATACTGGAAATTTTATTAGCATACTTTATACTAGTTTCTGTGTAAATAAATAAACCCAAAAACTCAGTGACTTAATGCAATGAAAGTATATTTGCTGTTCTCAAAGAGTTCAATGTTGTCAGCTGGGGGGTGCCTGGTCTGTGTGGTTCATTTGGAAACTAGTGTTGCCCTAGATGTTGACGTCCGCTAGCAGATGAGGGACAAAGAGAGTAGAAAGGATGGTGGTGGTGTTTTAGGGACCAAAACTGGAAACAGCATACATCAACTTTGGCCACATCTCACTGGGCAGAACTCAGTCAGTGTTCCCTCTGCACACCCACACCAGTTGCAGGAGAGCCTGAGAAGTGCAGTTTAACTTAATGCCTAGGAAGAAAAAGAAATGACCGTGGAAAATACATGGTCAATAACTACATTTCATTCTTCCTCCCATTTGTAGAATAAACTCCTCCCCGCTCACTTCCTAAAACATTATCCAAAGCTCTAGACCTTGGTGTCGGAGAAGGCAATGGCACCCCACTCCAGTACTCTTGCCTGGAAAATCCCATGGACGGAGGAGCCTGGTAGGCTGCAGTCCATGGGGTCACTAAGAGCCGGACACGACTGAGTGACTTCTTCACTTTCATGCATTGGAGAAGGAAATGGCAACCCACTCCAGTGTTCTTGCCTGGAGAATCCCAGGGACGGGGAAGCCTGGTGGGCTGCTGTCTATGGGGTCGCACAGAGTCGGACACGACTAAAGCGACTTAGCAGCAGCAGCAGCAGACCTCGGTGATGCTCAGCCAGTTCTATTTGGTTCACATGTTGTTCTTTTTGGTTGAGTACTTTGCAAACTAAAAAGAGGAGTCGTCTGCCCCTGCTCCTTTCTCGTCCCCAAATATACACTGGCGAGCAGAGACAAGGAGCTTCAGGGTCCCATCTGGAAAGGGAAGCAGTAAAAGAAAGCCGACAGTGGCCCAAAGTGGTTGGTCAGGCATTGAGACATTTCCCTGACCAGAAAGCACTGGAAAATGTCTTTTGATTGGACTCTCGCTCTCCTATATGAGAGGCATTATCTTGTCCATATTTCTCTGTGACCCCTGGTTCCACTCTTCTGGAATTCTCTTCATTGTTCATTATCTATCCTCTGTGGCAATATCTGACGTGAGTGATGGGGAGTAAATTATCTCTGACACTATGCAGATTTTGTAGTCTGCCTCCTTCTCATGGAAACCTGTAAGTCCAAGGCTGGTTGTTGCTTTGTACCTTTTTCTAAAATTTATTTTTGGTTGCTTTGGCTCTTCATTGCTACTCACAGGCTTTCTCTAGTTGCGGCAAGCAGAGGCTACTCTTCATCGAAGTGCAGCGGTTTCTCTTGTTACAGAGCAGGATTTCTAGAGCGAGGGCTCAGTAGTTGTGGTGCACAGGCTTAGCTGCCCTGCAGCATGTGGAGACTTCCCGGACCAGGGATGGAACCCATGTCCCCTGCATTGGCGGTGGATTCTTATTCCCTGTACCACCAGGGGAGTCCTGTTCTGTGCCTTGACTCATCTTTGTCCCAGACTTCTGTTTTCTTTGGAAATATCATTTGTGCAAAAACCTAACAGACTTCCCATTGATTTCCTTCTAGACAGTTCCTATGCCACAAACTGAAGACCGAACACTGTTGCAGGCAGTGTTCTCAACATTCTTTATATCTTTCCCCCTTATCCTCATGCCTCCCTCATCTTAATGGCAGCCACCTGGATGACGTCAGGATCGAAATGGAAAGCCACACCTGGGAGGTGATCTTTGCCGAGAGGTGGTGGTGACATAGCCGTTCTTTGTTGCTCACAATTTTCTCACTTTTATTTCCTACCATTTGAGGTCTAGATGTAGTCTACTTCAAGACTTCCAATTAATGTAGTTTTTCTATTTTCTTTCACTTCTCCCTGCAAACTGCCCAAATGTGCCAGCCACTTGTGGCCAAAAAGCACTAACAGTTTGATTCCTTCCAACTGCTTCTCTTGGAGCTGACAGTCAGGAAGCATATGGCTGGCCTCTCAACTGAGAATTCTTGCCAAGTTTTTGCCATGACAGCATGCATTGCCACCTTTTCTGCCTCCGGGATCAGTTTCCTTTCTTCCCACAACTGGCATGCTAAGCCGGTGCCACTTATTTCAGGTTTTCTGGATTTTTTATTTTAGGAGTTCCCGCCTTTAAATTGTAATACTGGAGAAGACTCTTGAGAGCCTCTGGGACTGCAAGGAGATCAAACCAGTCAATCCTAAAGAAAATCAACCCTGAATATTCATTGGAAGGTCTGATGCTGAAGCTTCAATACTCTGGCGACCTGATGCAAAGAGCCGATTCATTGGAAAAGACCCTGATGCTGGCAAAGATTGAGGCAAAAGGAGTAGAGGGTGGCAGAAAATGAGATGATTAGATAGCATCACAGACTCAGTGGACATGAGTCTGAGCAAACTTTGAGAGATAGTGAAGGACAGGGAAGCCTGGGGTGCTGTAGTCCATGGGGTCACAAAGAGTCAGACATGACTTAGTGACTGAACAACAGCAACCCCCACATCAAGGTCCTGTTTGTGGTGTTTGTTATGGTATTAATGCTAGTTGCATAAAAAGAACCTTCAAGTCTCAGTACCTTAAGACAACAAACACAGTCAAGTTCATGTTTCACTCCACAGTCCAATGTAGGGGTGAGGGCGAATGTGGAGAGGGAACTCTGAGCTGTGCAGTCAGAGAGGAGGCTCAGAGGTTCTACCATCTTCAATGCATGACTCCTGAGGGTGCTCTGAGCATAGATATCCAGCCAGCAGCTGGGAGAGGACAGAGAGCACAGATGATCATATGGGTTGTTTTAGGAGTTGGGTCTGTGAGTGGTGGTGTCTCACCCTGCATACATTTCATTTGTCAGAAATCACCAGTATAGCACAAAAGCTCAGTAGGTCATATAAGTGAGTTGAATAGGAACCAGGATGAATTCAGAAAGTGCATATTCTTTCTAAAGTGAGCAGCAGCCACTCAACTCCAACTGCTTATTGTCAGGTGGGAATGCAGGGTTGCCAGAACTCATTTTTCTAAAGTAGCCAGAAATCCAGATTTTTACATGAAGTCTTGTGATGTTGTCTTCCAACAACACAAGAGAAGAATCTACACACGGACATCACCAGATGGTCAATACCGAAATCAGATTGATTATATTATTTGCGGCCAAAGATGGAGAAGCTCTATACAGTCAGCAAAATTAAGACCGGGAGCTGACTGTGGCTCAGATCATGAATTCCTTATTGCCAAATTCAGACTTAAGTTGAAGAAAGTAAGGAAAACCACTAGACCATTCAGGTATGACCTAAATAAAATCCCTTATGATTATGTAGTGGAAGTGGGAAATAGATTTAAGGGACTAGATCTGATAGACAGAGTGCCTGATGAACTATGGACGGAGGTTGGTGACACTGCACAGAAGACAGGGATCAAGACCATCCCCAAGAGAAGGAGATGCAGAAAAGCAAAATGGCTGTCTGAGGAGGCCTTACAAAAAGCTGTGAAAAAAACAGAAGTGAAAAGCAAAGGAGAAAAGGAAAGGTATACCCATTTGAACGCAGAGTTCCAAAGAATAGCAAGGAGAGATAAGAAAGCCTTCCTGAGATCAGTGCAAAGAAATAGAGGAAAACAATAGAATGGGAAAGACTAGAGATCTCTTCGAGAAAATTAGAGATACCAAGGGAACATTTCATGCAAAGATGGGCACAATAAAGGACAGAAATGGTATGGACCTAACAGAAGCAAAAGATATTAAGAAGAGGTGGCAACAATACACAGAAAAACTATACAAAAAAGATCTTCATGACCCAGATAATCATGATGGTGTGATCACTCACCTAAAGCCAGACATCCTGGAATGCAAAGTCAAGTGGGCCATAGGAAGCATCACTATGAACCAAGCTAGTGAAGGTGATGGAATTCTAGTTGAGCGATTTCAAATCCTAGAAGACGATGCTGTGAAAGTGCTGCAATCAATATGCCAGCAAATTTGGAAAAAACAGCACTGGCCACAGGACTGAAAAAGGTTCAGTTTTCATTCCAATCCCAAAGAAAGGCAATGCCAAAGAATGCTCAAACTACCACACAACTGCACTCATCTCACACGCTAGTAAAGTAATGCTCAAAATTCTCCAAGCCAAGCTTCAACAGTACGTGAACCATGAACTTTAAAGATGTTCAAGCTGGATTTAGAAAAGGCAGAGAAACCAGAGATCAAATTGCCATCATCTGTTGCATTATCAAAAAAGCAAGAGAGTTCCAGAAAAACATCTATTTCTGCTTTATTGACTATCCCAAAGCCTTTGACTGTGTGGATCACCACAAAAGGCAGGTCTTTCTCAAGACCTGCCTCTTGAGAAATCTGTATGCAGGTCAGGAACAGTTAGATTTGGACATGGAACAACAGACTGGTTCCAAATAGGGAAAGGAGTACGTCAAGGCTGTGTAATGTCACCCTGCTTATTTAACTTATATGCAGAGTACATCATGAGAGACGCTGGGCGGGAGGAAGCACAAGCTGGAATCAAGACTGCCGGGAGAAATATCAATAACCTGAGATATGCAGATGACACCACCCTTTGCCTGAGGACACTCAGGCAGTCTGTGAAGACGCCTACATGGGTTTACTGGTGTCTCCCATCAAGAGTCGCACCATTTTGCCCACCATGCGAGTGTGCCACCTTGATCAATCATCCATCTCCAATCGAGCCTTCGGATGATATAGCTGCAGCCAATATTACATTTGCAACCTCATGGGAGACTGTGAGCTAGCACCACCCAGCAAAGACTCTGAGTTAATAGATTCTTATTTCTTTTTTCCTTATTGTTGTTTTAAGCCACTAATTTTTTGGCGTTAGAGCTCAGCAATGGATAACTAATAATGGCCCTAAGTCATATTTTACATTTTTTAAATACTTTTATTTATCGGGCTGCGCTGGGTCTTTGTTCCTACGTGGACTTTTCTCTAGTTGTGGTGTGGCGGCTTCTCTGCTGTGGCTCCCGGCCTCTAGAGCACAGATTCACTAATTGTGGCACATGGGCTTAGTTGCTCCCCAGCATGTGGGATCTTTATGGATCAGGAATCGAACCCATGTCTCCTGCTTGGCAGGTGGATTCTTTAACACTGAGCTACCAGGGAAGCCCCATTAAAAAAAATTTTTTTTTAATTTAAACATTGTATATTAAAAAAGATTCCTTCTACTGAATTCAGGTTACGAATTTATAACATCTATAGGGAAACCAAGAAACAGTGGGCTCCCTTTTTGTGATTTTTGCTTGTTTTGAATTGAGCTTTTCAAGCATGATAAATCCAAGAGGGAAAATGATTTAATTAACTGCATTACTTTTTGCCAGATTCAGTAAGACTGAAGCTTAAACATGATTCCACTATTTATTGGTTATGAGACCTTAGAAAATTTACTTGACCTCTTTTGAGGTCCTTAACTGGAAGAAAGGAATAACAACAGAAGTACTTCTTGGGGCAGGGGGGAAAATTGTGAAATACTTTGAAATAAGAAAAAATTAGTGGGTGTCCTATCTGTTAATCTATTAAAAGTTTACTCTCTGCATTTCATTGGCTTTGAGTTATTTTACAACTCTACAATTTGCAGAAAACAGAGTAATGTAAATGTTCTTATACATAGAAATGCAAATTGTGTCCAGGGGTATGCAACCCATTACTTTCCCATGGATAAAGATCAGTTTTACACCAATAAAGTAAGTGCTTAATTAAGCATTCCTGATGGCTTAATGTATTCTCATTTGGACTGGCTGCAACATCTTAGTTATTACATCATTAATTAAATTAATAAAACCAGAGACATGTTTATATTTGTGAGTCATGACTCAACTTAAAAAAATTTCTCCTTCAACAGATTTCAGAGTGTTATTATGATGAATAAATTAATTAATGCATGTAAAGCCCTTGGCACCATGACTGGCACAGAACTTAAAATGCTAAGGAAGAGGGTAGTGAAGATGCAAAGATGTGAGGTCACCAATTTAGGTGAGACAAAGGTCTGTTGGTCTACCTTCTCTACAGATTCCTTTTGCTTTTTAAAAAATTTCCTATTTATTTATTTGGCTGTGCCAAGTCTCTTAGTTGCAGCATGTGGGATTCAGCTCCCTGACCAGGGATCAAACCTCGTCCTCCTGCATTGGGAGTGAGAAGTCTTCTCCACTGAACTACCAGGAAAGCCTCTTCCATTCCTGATTTCTAAAAAGAATAATCAGAGAAAACAACTTTGCAAATCAACAAAATGGCAGTCAACATGCTAACCAACACAGCAATTACACAAGATTTCCAAACACTCATCTCACCTATCCTATCCCAGTGAGAAAGATAATACAATACCAACTTTAACAGTTGCTGAGAAGGCCCATGAAAGTAATATACATGGGGGGACTGTGAATGAGCCAGAAGGGTGCTAATCTGAAAACAGATTTAGAAAGCACGTGTCTGAGAATTCTTTCAATTCTCTGCTTCCTGGTAAATAACTGAAATGCCTTAAGTGGGCCAGCTATAAGAAACAGCTCTATCAATTTTTGTTCCAGACAGAGATCAAATATTTAATAAAGAGAAAACATTTCTTCTTACACTGCCAACTGAAATTTTTATCACTTGCCATCTGCCTCTGCAAAGATTAGGTCACTAGCCACCACAGTTGCTGACCTACACCCCCTGAAAAGAGTTCAGGGAGGCAATCAGGAATGAGGCACTCTGTGCTCTGGGGAAAAACTCACAGAATAGGCCTTCAGATAGTTAGATATTTTCAGAAGATTTTATGAGCAGAATTTCTTGTATCTGCTCATAACTAGAAAAGCACTAAAATAATTAATGGAGACATCTGCTCCTCTTGACGAGCACCAACCTTCTTGTGACCAGCAGTAACCTTTGGCCAAAATATGTGCTTGTTTGCACATATCACCCCCACCTCCCAAATCACATATATACAGACCTCCCCCCTTACCTCTTCAGAGCAGTTCCTTAGAGCTACCTGAGAAACCGTCTCCCAGGTTATAGTTTTCAATTTGCCCCCAAAAAACTTAACTTCACAACTCTTCCCTTGTGCATTTTTTTCAGTCGACACTAAGAAGTGAACAAACCTGATGATAACTGGAAACAAATACTCTGGCTTAGCATCAGAGAAGCAGTATGGAATGGAATGATGAACTGGAAGTGGGGGCCACTCTAGTCAAATGTTGCCACCCAAGAATTCTGGCCTCGGTTTTGTAAGAGCAGCAAGAATCTCAGTTATTACGGATATTTCTTCAGTTCAGTTCAGTTCAGTCGCTCAGTCGTGTCCGACTCTTTGCGACCCCATGAATCGCAGCACGCCAGGCTTCCCTGTCCGTCACCAACTCCTGGAGTTCACTCAGACTCACTCACGTCCATCAAGTCAGTGATGCCATCCAGCCATCTCATCCTCTGTCGTCCCCTTCTCCTCCTGCCCCCAACCCCTCCCAGCATCAGAGTCTTTTCCAATGAGTCAACTCTTCGCATGAGGTGGCCAAAGTACTGGAGTTTCAGCTTTAGCATCATTCCTTCCAAAGAAATCCCAGGGCTGATCTCCTTCAGAATGGACTGGTTGGATCTCCTTGCAGTCCTAGCTCAAGCAATTAACTAAGCACCCAAATCAGGCAATCAAGACACATCTACCATTTCTTTGTGACCTCTGACTTAGGCCATGATGTTCTGGATGTGCTCTCTAGGTGGCAACTACTTGTTGGTGACACTCATCAGAAGTTTCTTATCATGGTTTGAAGCCTTATTTACTGGCATGAGTAGGAGATGAAGTGCCAGAGAACTGCTGATCATGTTTGCTTATCAGACTGGGGTTGCTGGTCCTCAACAAAGAGAAAGAGTAAGTAATATTTGTGGCTCTCCTGTCAGCCACTGGATACTTTCTTTTGCCATCGCACTTTGCTTTGTCCATCATAAAATGTACACGTGGGGAGAAAGGGTTCTAAGTATGTTCATCCTTTCAGGAAGCTTGTGAAAAACTGTAAGTGTTAGTCACTCAGTAGAGTCTAATTCTTTGAGACTTCATGGACTGTAGTCCATCAGGCTCCTCTGTCCATGAAAGTCTCCAGGCAAGAACACTGAAGTGTGTAGCCATTCCCTTCTCCATGGGATCTTCCGGACTCAGGGATTGAACCCACATCTCCTGCATTGCCGGCAGATTCTTTACCATCTGAACCATCAGGGTAGTCCAGGAAGCTTGTATTGTAGCAGAAAACAGACAACTTTGGAGTCATATAGACATAGATTTGAGGTGCAGCTGCAGTGCTTAAGAGGTAACTGACTATGGATACTTTGCTTAACACCTCTGAGCCTTGGGTTTCCTCACTTGTAAGAGAATAAAAGTTGAATACAGAACCAGGCTTCTTCATTCTGACTGTTCGGCCATCTTCAATGTGTGTCTTTCTGCCCATAGGTTGCAAGGTGGCTGTTACAAGTACAAGCATCGTTTCTGAGTTCCAGGCAGGAAAATGCAGAGTGAAGGTTAAAAGGCACATGTCAGCTATGTCTCTTTTATCAAAATTCAGTAGCTTCCTAGAAGTCATATTGAGCAGACTTTTGTTACTGGTCATATTAGCCACCTCTGGTTGCAAAGGAACTTGGGAAATAAAATTTTTTTAGTTGAGTACATTTCCACTTACTCATAGGGCAGAATTCTCCTCTGAATGGGAGATTGGCTATTGGGTTAAAAACAAAAAAACAAAAAAACAACCAAGTGGTATATCTGCCAAAGTGCTCAATAATCCTGGATATTATGTTTATATTATATTAGTTTTTATCTCAGCTAGTATATTTCCTTTGTCATCATATCCAAAGGGCTGGGCATATGGTATATGTGTGTGTATTCATTCTTGCTTCTTGCCCATCTAACTGGTACGTCAGAAGTACATTCTTCCTAGCTAGACTTAACAAAAAGCTAAAAATTAAAAAGAAAGAAAAAAAAGGCACTTCTTCCATAAGTAACTACGCCAAGAAAGTACCTTTGGTGTTTTTTGTTTTCTGTTGAAGATGAACCATTATCATTATGATAATAGCTAAAATTTACTGAGCATTTATGGTGTGACAAGAGACTGTGCAAAGTTTTTCTATTCATTATAACCATTATAAAAACTCTATAAAGTGGATTCCATCATCCTTACTTTACCAGTAAGGGAACTGATGCTCAGAGAGGTTAGTTGGCCTAAGACCACACAGCTAATACACAGTAGAGCCAATATTTGAAGGTGGATCTGTCTGATTGCAAAATTCCTGCTCTCATTTTATAGTATTGACTATACTGGCAGGTTGTGAGATGTTCCTCACCTACATTTGGAAACTCTTTCCAAACTTTATTCTAAAGCCCAAATCTTGGTCTCAGCACTTGGCCAATGCCACAATAATAACTGATGTAGGTAAACTCCACCAATGGATTGTAGAATTAGTGAGGTAAAGTGTGATGAAAAACAGGATAGATGCATATTTAAAAAGTATCTCCACATGAGAAACTCAATTATAAAAATAGTAACTTCATAGTGTAGAAAGCAGGCTCACATCACCGTAACCAAGTAATCCAAGTTAACATCACTAGTAATGAGACAGAGCAGTATCATGTGACCCCTGAAATGGTGCCCTGAGAAGCGCACAGCATTACTTCTGTAGTGTTCCTGCCAAAAATGCACAAGCTAAATTTAATCATAAGGACATCAGACCCAACTTGAAGGACATTCTACAAAGTAACTGGCCAGTATTCCCCAAAAGTATCAATGTCATGAAAGACAAAAAAAAATTAAGGAAGTGTCTTAGCCTGAAGAAGACAGAAAAATATGACAACTAAATGTAATGTATGATCCTGGATTGGATCCAGGGCCAGGAAAAAAAAATCAGTGTGACAATTAGGGAAATTTGAATAATATCTGTATATCAGTTAATAGTATGGTAAGAAAATTTTCTATTCTTCATAATTGTGCTATCATTATGCATTGTGAACATTTGGAAACTGGGTGAAGGATATATGAGAACTTATTTTTGGTTCTTGGTGACTTTTTCTTGCATCATTTTTTATAAGTTTGAAATTATCTTAAAATTAGAAATTAAGAAAAACCTGCCTTACCCAGTTCACCTGCTAAAGGTGTTTACTTATCAAAATTATGTCTGAACTGCAAGTATGTCTCCACCAGTTTTCTCATCTGCTCTGTGTTCTGTCTCTAAGAGGCTGACCTGTTCTTTGTCCAGATGGTACCAGGCTCAGTGGTGCCAGATCTGAGAACTATTCACACCCTAGATAGCATACATTTGTATATTCATTATGACAACTTTCTGGCAAATGAAAGGAAAATGTTTTGTGCTAAAAAACAAAGTATTGTGACAGTCTGTCATGATATGGAGGTAAAGTGTCTGGGGAAGGCTACTTTGTTCTAATTCAGTGCGGGTGAGCAGTGGTCCTGCAGTCTGTTTCCTTCCGTCACCACCCGGGTACAGCCTCTCCTCGTCCAGATTAGATCTCGGCATAGGCCACCTCCTGGTGGAGGGATATCCCCTTTCCTTATCTCTCCTTCAGCTGCAAAACAGAACCTTCTCCCAGATTTTCAAATATCCTGAGGCGCGACATCCTCAGTTGGCAGCAGGTAGGCTACACTGACCAGCCAGAGTGTAAAGAGGAGATGCAGACCTCAGGGCTGTAAGATGAAGAGCTGATTCTCAAACTTTCCCCCAGAGGTTCCCCAAGGTAGAGGAGAGTTCTATCAGTTCTGCAAATAACTGAAAATCCAGTTGAGGCTAGATTACACACAAAGAAATTTATTTTGAGCTCTCAGGCAGTCCAGAGCTCAAAGGGGCTGCAGGGCCACTGCCATAAGGGCTTCCCTCCATTTCTTTGCTACTCTCCTGGTTCATCCTTTGTATATCAGTTTTGTCTCTAGATTAGAGTCCTCACTGAATAAATGGCTTACAGAGCAAATGCAGACACACATTTCTTCATGTTCTACAGGAGAAAAAGACCACCTTTCACCCACTGTACCACAGAAACCTTTCCCTTCAGGCTGACCGAGGGGTCAACTGAGGTCACACGTTCCACTCCTCGGCCAATTACATGCCCAAGGGAGCTGTGCCATGAATGGCTGGAGCCTGAGTTCCTAAACCATTCAACGGCAAGGTGGTGGGATTACCACGAGTCGTTCAGAGTAAGCAAGACACACTCCCAAAACTAGGAATGAGGTTCAATTCCTTTGAGTACTGGGCCTCCTGAAGAAAAAGTGGATACCTGAACAAAAATCAGGGCTTTGCCAGGGAAAGGGACGGGAACAATTGACGTTGTTAAGTGAATTCCTATGCCCTGTGAATCTAGAGTGTTGGCCCAGCCTGACCTTCTACAAACAGGACTTTTCTTTGTATACCTTCTTCCTTTATAAATGGATTATACTGCTATGGAAGTTCCTCAAAATATTAAAAACAGAACCATCACATGATCCAGCAATCCCACTGCTGGGTGTACATCCAAAGAAGTGGAATGCAGGATCTCAAAGAGATATTTTCACACCCATGTTCCTGACACCACTGTTCACAATAACCAAGAGGTAGAAGCAACACAAATGTTCACCCCCGGATGAATGGCTAAACGAAATCTGGTTTACAGGAATATTATTATCAGTCCATAAAAAAGAAGGAAATTCTATCAGAAGCTACAACATGGATGAACCTTGAGGACACTATGCTAAGTGAAATAAGCCAGTCACAAAAAGACAAATATTGTATGAATCACAAATGGCCATCACATTGCGAATATTATATGAATCACAAATGGCCATCACATTGCGGGTTGTGATGACGTTTCACAAATTAATAATTTTCTCTTCCATCACATTTCATCTAATTTAAAAAATCCTTTTCCTGCTTTCTTTTAAAATTTTATTTACATTCTTGCTCTATTTCATAATGTCTGAGCTGGGTTCATCTTAGAATGAATCTTCCAATTTTGTGGGAAATTGGTTACTTTATTTTATATATATATATATATTTTTTTTATTTAGAGGATAATTACAATATTGTGATGGTTTTTGTCATACATTAGCAAGAATTGGCATTAGGTATACATATGTCCTCTCCCTCTTGAATCTCCCTCCCACCCCTTAGGTTGTTATAGAACACTAGCTTTGGGTTCCCTGCATCATGATGGAACTCCCACTGGCTATCTATTTTACATATGGTAATGTATATGCAGATATTTATTCTGTGGCATCCAGAAACCCTTAGCCACATTTGAGAGGAAAGGTATGGAACCTGGAGGAATGGGTTTTCTGGAAGACAATCTCTCTAGTTAAGTGAATTGTAATGTCGTCATATACATGATGAACTATTAGCCATTAAAAAGGCTTATGAAGAGTATAATTTTTAAATGCGGGAAATTCTTATTTTACAATAATAAATAAAAAAGACAAAAGAGAAGTCAACGTTGACCATGACTATAAAAGAAAGAAGTGACAGGAACAATATTGGGAATTTGAAACAGAGGTATAGGAAAATACCCCAAAAGAAACCAACGGAAATGTTAACAGTGGTAGTCTTTGGGTGGTAGATTTCCAGGAAAGTTTTTCTTTGAACTTTCAATTTTCTTGTTTTTTTTTTTTCCCCCCTCCTAATTTATGATGCGTGTAGAATGTTTAGTAAGGAAAAAGTGAACTGGGGTAAACATAAAAATTGCATCTCTAAGGGACTCACTTATAAAAACATAAACATCATGACCACTGTTCTGGCTGTTCAGAGAAATTACACTACCACCCACGCCCCTGCTTTTTTATTTTTAATGTGATTTTTGACAGTTGAGGTCAACATAAAACTTCTACTGTAAACATAAAAATAACGATAGGTCCAAAACTAGGTGGCTCAGCTTTCTCTGTGATTTAACTTCTTGGCCATTTAAAGTTTTATCTCTGAGTAACAACAAACTATTCCTATTAGCATTGAAAGTAAAGTAATTCAGAACAAAATGCAATTCTTGGTTGTCCGAAAAAGGATTAAAAGTCTTCTATACAAAAATAGAAAATTGTTCACAGGGATATAATTTGAAAGTCTGAAAGCAGCACATTTATGTGTAAAAAGGTCATTTTGTCTTAATTCTCCCTTACGTAACTCACATACTAAAATTTAAGGAGGCTGAGTTTGTTCCATGTGAGTGCTCTTTAATAGTGCTGTCATTCCGTTTCTTCTAAGTACAGCTTTACATAAGCATCCCCATGTGGAAATTCCAAGGTCAGAATAATTCAGATTCTCTCCTGGGGACGAACTGTGTTTGTCTCGTGTAAGATGACGGAATGTCCCTGTAGTGAGATGGCTCTGGGTTCGGTCTGCAGACTCTGCTAAGACTCAAGCCCCTGGATGTGGTCCAGCCATGATCTCCATCAGTGTGGTCACAGGGCCGCTCTGAGCTGGCATTTGCAGCTGCTGCTCTCCCCTGCCCTGAGCACCTGCCCTGCAGAGACTTGAACTTGGTCTATCCAGGCATGTTCTAGTCAGCTGCTGTTGGTCTGCATCTTACTACTGTGGGGCTTTGGGTTAATCGGTAACTTAACTTTTTGTGGCAGGAAAACTTATTGAGAATCAGTTTTTTTTTTACATTCTCCAGACCCTGTGCTCACCATCCCTTTTCTCAGCAGCAGACTCGTGGTATTTTCCTGCCTTGGGGTTTTTTTGCACAAGGAAAGACATTGCCATGGACCACTTTTTGCTTTGTTAAAGTTCAAACTCGGCCAGCTTCTTCTATGCATTCTTAGAAAGACAGGAGAAAGGGAGACTCTTTGAGAGAAGCAAGAAGGAAGAGACAGATATACCTGTCACTAAAAAAGGGGAGGCCTGGGAAGGGGAGGAGCCCAGAGATTTGAGTAGCTAGAGGAGGATGCTAGTGCCCAGAGAGGAAAGGTGTGTAGTGAGGTATACCTTGACCTACCCCAGCCCCTCAAAGATCCTTGACATTGCAGGTCACACAGAAGACATGGCATGTCTCATTTCAGAGGACATTTCCTAGTACAGAAAATGGGCATCCAGCAGGTAATCATGCAGTTGGATAAGAAAGGACAGGGCCAGACCCCCCCAATGCTTTAGCACACTGGGCAAGAACTGGAATCCTGAGTCAGGTCCCGTGAAGGAAGCCCTCTAATGGCTGAGATGTCATTTCTTGCCATCCCAGTGGAACCATGTTAGGAGTTAGATTTAATTAAATTTTAGAGCATAAAATAACTGGACATTTCTTACTCATTTGAATTTGTGTATATTTCTGCTTTGGCTGTTTGAACCTCTATTTCTTCATCATATCCTGGAGATCAAACACTTGCCTCATAGTATCACTGTAAGGATTAAGTTAGGTTAAGATGGGAGGACCTGGGAAGGCCATTGGCCATACTCACTAGGTGGTTGGTTGCTGTTGATTCTCTAAAAAGAATGTTTTTTCCCTTCACTTCAAGATGGGACTGCCAGAAAGAATGGCAGAAGCTGCCATTCAGCTTCTATGGAAGGCTTTGGGTTAGGGAAGGCAGAGGGGCAGTGATTTTAAAAGTAATAATAATGATTGCTACTTTTTTTGGCGTCTATTAATTGGGGACTTTTTAATATTGAGGTTTAAACTGATTTGGGCTTTCCGGGTGGCTCAGTCGTAAAGAATCTGCCTGCCAATGCAGGAGACGCAGGAGACTCAAGTTTGATCCCTGGAGCAGGAATATTCCCTGGAGAAGGAAATGGCAACCCACCCCAGTATCCTTGCCTGGGAAATCCCATGGACAGAGGAGCTGGCAGGCTACAATTCGTAGGGTCACAGAGTCAGACACGACTGAGCACACATGCATGCACATAAGTTGATTTACAATATTTTCTTTCAGGTACAGTACCTGAATTCACAATTAAAAATTCACAATTTTAAAAGATGGTAATCCATTTATACTTATTATAAAAATTGGCTACATTCCCTGTGCTGTATAATATGCCCTAGTAGCTCCTTTTATGTATAGCAATTTATATCTCTTAGTATCTCTTAGTACCCTAAGCCTGTTCTCTATAACTGTGAGTCTTTTTTTTGTTGTTGTTGTTATATTTACTAGTCTCATTTTTCAGATTCCACATATAAGTAATAATATAGAATACCTGTCTTTCTCTGACTTATTTCACTAAGCCTAATGCCATTCAGGCCCATCTGCACGGTTGCAAATGGCAAAACTTCATTCTTTTTTATGGCTGAGTAGTATTCCATTCCACCCACATGCTGTATCCTTTTATTCATAATGATAGGCAGTATTTATTAAGAACCTGTTATGGATCAGACATTCCTGGACTATAAATCTTGTCAGAGGTTTTTCATCTGTTCTGTGGAGTTCTAAGATTCCATGGAGGGTCTCAGGAGCTGCAGTGAAGGGTCAAAGGGAAACCTGTGAGTCCACATACAGGGCTGATTCCTTGGCTTCAACTAGGTCAGTTTTGCATTTACCTGCTTAATGCATTGATCCTCTACATGAGACTTTGTTTGAGAAGTAGTATGTCTTTTAAAAATGTTGGAAAACTTCTACAGAAATATTGGATCATGATGGCAATCTAAACAAAAACATGTTCATCCAGCCTTCCTCCCCTGATCTAAACCCTAGAACTAACCTAAAGGATATATATATCTACAGATACCTATAAATATATAGATTCTATATGTCTTTAGATATATAGATATTTGAAGATCCTGTTGACTTGCAAGAATTTCTCTAAACGGATCAAACATTCTGCACAAACTGTTGAAATACAGAAAGTAGAACTGAGATAATACTGAAAAGGGACCCCTGCCCAACATTAAAGAAGAGGGCACCTATAAATTGTGAGTCAGGCTTCAGTACTGCTCCAATACTCAATATTTTCCAGTAGTTAGGGAAAGGAGATAAACGGTCAGGAGGCAGTCCCAAACCAACATTTAGGGTGATTCTGGTAGCATTCCAGCAGCAGGGACAATCAGGCAGTTCCTCTTTTCTTCCTTCCACCTGTGCTACGCAGCAAACAGCCAGAGTAATTCCAACAGGACCTCTCGGGGATTATAAGCAAAGTAATAACCAAGAGATGTGTGTACCCCATAAGAAGTGGGAGTTCCCATGCTCAGAAGACCAGCTACTGATCCACTTGATCTGGTGGTATATCCTTCCTCTAACCATAGGAAGCAGAAACAACGAACAGATAAGCACTCGAACATATACGCAAGGCTAAGAGATAATGGAAAATGCAGACAGATGAACAACTGAGAATCACCAAGTATTTGAAGAAAAACAAAGAGGTGTCCCAGAAGGAAAGAATGGAGGGAATGAAGGGAAAGAAATATTAAAAAACCAACAGAATAAAATAGCTCATTGTCAATGAAAGACATGACACCTCCAATGAAAAGAGCCCATTAGTGCTGCTTCAAATGAATAGAAAAACAAAGCAAAACCCAGATCACATCCAGACACTTGATGGTAACATTTCAGAAAACAAGGATAGATGACAATTAAAAAATTATCCCTAGGTAAAGAAATTAACAGCTAAAGTAAAGCATATTACTTGGGAGAAGGAGACCATCATCTATTATTATAATTTTGTAAAAATTATAGAAAACCCTGGCGTCACATGGGAATAAAGTCCAAAAATAAAATCACACAAGGCCAGTTCCCAGGGTCTGCCTCACAATACCAACTCTAGTGTCATCTAGAGCTAGCTGTTCATCTGGCTACATACCAGTGAGGTGCACTTTTAATCATGAGCTGTCTTCCCATTAGCTCACACCTATTTCAGTGACTAATTTTGAGACTGGCGTGGGTACCACTGAGGACACAGGGCCCACCCCTCACATCCCTACTTACCAAAATGGAGTTGCTGCTGTTTTTCTCTCCGTGGAGACTCTCACTCTCTTCCATGCCATGTCTTTCCTGCACAACATCAGCTCGTCCCAATCCAAGAACAGTGCTGAGTGGAGAATGGGAACCAACCTCCAGTCAGGTTACCTGCGAGTCCACACGAAGGTGAAGGTTATTATACCTTATAAGAGCAGCTTGCAGAGAGGCAGGGCATAAGACAATGGGAAATGAGAGGGACCATTCTGATGGGGAAGCGGTGAGGACAACAGAGAAAGGAAGGCTGGTCTGCAGAGGGGCTACAGCATAGTGTTTCCCCAGGGCTAGGGAGTAGAGGTCCTGAAGTAAAGAGGGTAAGCGGAATGCAGTGTAGAAAATCAGATTTTGTCAGATCAAATAGGATTGATATGGGAAAATACAAGATAGTGTTAACTAAAAGTAATCTGGATCAAAGAACCTGTGAACACAGTTTGATCCCTGAAGGTGTGTTTTCTTTAAATCTTTTATATGCCTGCTACATGCTGAGGGCACAGCAGACAAGAGGCATGAATGGAAAGCCTGCCATTTGTACCCCCAAAGGGCTTATAGATCAGCATCATAGATAGCTTTCAAAGTAAACAAAGGTTAAGAGTGACTCTCACTGGCTGTAACATTGTTCTTTTAGTATCACTAAGTCCTGTTCAATTCTTTTGCAACCCCATAGACTGTAGCCCTCTAGGCTCCTCTGTCCATGGGATTTCCCGAGCAAGAATACTAGAATAGGGTACCAGTTCCTTTTTCAGGGGATATTTCTGACCCAGTGATCGAACCTGCATCTCTTGCACTGGCAGGCGGATTCTTTACTGCTAAGCCACCTGGGAAGCGGTTGTAAAACTAGGAGTGAGTTAATTTTCTTCCTTATAAATCATGCTTTCTACAATAGCTATGTATGCCTTTTATGAGAGAAAAGCAATGAATCTTATATTTTAAATACACAAACACTACAGAAAAATGAAAACAAAGGAGACTAGGCTATAGAGAATCGATTCACACTCATCAGGCTAACAACAGCTTTATTTATAAAACACAATGCCAATTTTATTTATTCAGCCATGTCCAAGATCTTACGATAGCGGCCGAGGTTATACAGAGGGTTAGGATAAATCCTTGTTCACAAGGAAGATTAAATTATGGTTTATGTGGTATTTATGGAAGAGGGAGCTGGAAGAATGGTTAACAGATAAGGCACGTATTAATAATTGTATTTCTTTGATGAATAAAATAAGGGCTAACTAGAGGTGTATGCGGAGAAGGCAATGGCACCCCACTCCAGTACTCTTGCCTGGAAAATCCCATGGATGGAGAAGCCTTCTTTCCTTGCTTATGATAAAGCTTATTTCTAGGAAAGGTCTTAGCAATATTTAAAATTTATACTGATGAAAACAAACCTGTAACACATGCAACAAATATCACTTCTTGAAGAGATGATGCTGGTGTTACCACTGCCTGTGAAACCAGGTTGGAGCTGAACATCTGATGAGGAGCCAGAAACAGAATCCCCAAGTGATGAAGTGTTACCAAACACAGAGAGACTTTCCTTTTTCAAGACTTTCCTCAGTATTACTGGTCTCCCTAAACTCAGGCTTGCGTTTAAGCAGTTTCTGTTTTTAAAAAAATTTATTTATTCACTTAGTTTTATTTTTGGCTGAGTCTTTGTTGCTGCACAAGAACTTTCTCCAGCTGTGGCGAGCAGGGGCTACTCTCTAGCTGTGGAGTGCAGGCTTCTCATTGCGGTGGCTTCTCTTGTGGAGCGTGGGTTCTAGGCAAGCGGGCTTCAGTAGTTGTGGCCGCATGAATGCAGTTGCCCCAAAGAATGTGGAATCTTCCTGGACTGGGGATCAAATTCATGTCCCTTGCACCAGCAGGTGGATTCTTAACCACTGGACCACAGGGGAACTCCAGCAACTTCTATCTAAATGAGTAAACAGTCATAATCTCTTGCTCACTGATAAACATACGCTGTTCAGGGCTAGCAATTAGTTGGTCACACATTTTCAGTGTTTGGTCTTTGGAGACTTTTTCAAAGACTGTGCTTGTGATGCCACTGTCGGCACTGCTATCTTTGGACTGACCTGTACTCACCACTCTCTCAGCAATCTCCCCGTGACTCAAAGAAAGCATGGGGGCGTCGTTATGTGTTCAGCATCTCTTCAAAGTCTGCTCCTTTCGACTCCATTTACACTGTCAGCTGATACGTTTTTGGCAAAAGTAATGAGCTTTGCTATCATCTTTTAACCAGAGTCTCTAAATACTTCAAAATCTTTATCGGTCAGGTAATTTTCAAACATCATTGTGGCCCAAAGTCTGTACTAGTTAGCGTTGATTTACTGACATCATTCTAAGCGTTAGCAGTTGTGTTGGTGGCTCAGAGGGTAAAGAACTGACTGCAATGCAGGAGACCTGAGTTCGATCCCTGGGTTGGGAAGATCCTCTGGAGAAGAAAATGGCAACCCGCTCCAGCATTCTTGCCCAGAGAATCCCACCGACAGAAGAGCCTGGTAGGCTACAGTCTGTGGGATCGCAAAGAGTTGGGCATTACTGAGTGACTAACACAAAGGGCATTCTCGAGACTAAATTCTTAAGGAAATCTTGGATTTTCAGGCTCCTGTTGACCAAAGCAAGAATACTACTCAAAAAAAGGAAAAAAGCATTTATACCTGTTCTTCAAGGAGCATAGAATTCCCTGGTCACAGGGTCATATTATGGATGTAACACTGGGGGAAAAGTAAGTGCCATAAACATTATTTTTCACAAGAAGCTCAGGAGGGGGATGTGCAGAACAGTTGTCCAGGCACAGTAAAGTTTTGTAATTGTCTTCCAGTCCAGCTTGCTTGCAATGAGTTCATGTTGCTGGCACAAAGTGCTAATACAACCAATCCAAAAAGATTCCTCTTGTTACTGGTGCTTTCCTGTTTGCATAATACTGCAAAGGTAAACTGTGTACACCTTTTTGTTTTTTTAATGTATTCATCTGGCTGCACTAGGCCTTAGTTTTAGCACGTGGGATCTAGTTCCTTGACCAGGGATCAAACCCGGGCCCCTTGCACTGGAAGCCTAGAGTCGTAGCCACTGGACCACCAGGGGAGTCCCTGTGCACACCTTTTAAACATCTTGGACACAGACTTTTCTCAATCACTGTCAATTTTAACTTGTGTGTGTCTGCAGCCTAAGCACAACCAAGAACAGTCAACCTTTGCTTGGCATCCTAGATATCTGTTGGTGCCTTTTTGTCTGCCATTGTTAAGGTTTGTCTAGGAATGCAGTAGCAGTACAGAGCTGTAAATGTGTTCAGGGCTAAGGTTTTCATCAGATATAATCTTGGCAAATTCATCAATATCATTTTCAGTGGTCTCGTGATCATCAGCAGCTTCTTCACCACAGATTTTAAGATACTTGATACCATGATGCTTTTAAAAGTTTTACAGCCAGTCTTCTGAATATTCACACTCACTCTCAATGTTCAGTTCTTCATGGTATAGCCTAGCTTGTTTTATGACCTACAAGGCAGTCAGTGGTGTATATTGACTTCTTTGTTGTTGAATCCATTCAGTTAACACACAGTCAGGATCCTTGTTTTTGGTCCTATGAAATGTTTTTCTATTTTTCACTAGCACTTGGTTATCACCATCACCGTAAAAATTTTAAGAACTTATCTTTCTGTCTGTACAAGTCATAAATGTTGATGGTTCCCACACCATGTTATTCAGTAAGGCATCTCACAGACATACCACCACCAAGCTTTGCGGTAACTCCACTTTCTGAGCTACTGACAAAGACAGATGCATCCTTTTCTTCTGTTACCCAGAGGCATGTCTTTAACTCTTTGGGTCATTTTCACAGTGCAATTAATCCTCAAGCCACCAAATGTCAGCCGAGAGGAGACATTAGTGGTGATGGATATGATGGATATGAGTGCTGAGATATACCTAAGGCTGCAGAGCTGAGGTTTTGCTTCCAAATAATCCTGGTGCCAAACTTATAAAAATGCTTTTGGGTCTCAGACAGTACTTTTTTGGTTTTGTGTTTCGTCTATTTTGGAATTGTGGAGTAGAGACTGTAGATCTGTATTAAAAATATCATTTTAATGATGACAAGACTGAGGCTCAATTAGTAACTTGATTTTCTATTTCTTTTCAGTCTCCTAAACTTCGGCCACTTTATTGCACAAAGAAATTTTATTTTTTTTTTGGTATTGTCTGCCAAGATGATTTGAGTTGGAATATTTTTAGCAAAGGAACCTAATACTCTTGGCTGTTTGACTGACATAGCCAATAGTTGAGGCCCGTGCTGGGCAGTGTGAAGATGCCTAGGCAAGAAGAGGCTGGATGTGCTAAATTTATAGTCATTGAATCTAGATGTTTCTTTTTCTTCCAAATGATCTGTTTGGTACTTAATCTGTCTAGATACTTATTGTCCCACAATGAGTAATCAGGACAAATGAGAGAAAACAGCTCATTTCAGATCTGTCTCAGATACTCCTACAAGTTTCCCATAAATATCCACTCATCTGAAAGGTTTTGTTTGTTTTTTCTAATGATTCCCTAAATTATACATCCCAACTGTGACTCAGAATTATTGTTCATCAAGTTTCAGAATTAAAAACGTATTTTAGACATTCTGCTAAAATATTTCCTTTAACTTAGAAAGAATTCATTAGAATCTTGAATGCCTTTTAAGAGTCTGTGGTTAGGGTCCTACATCAAATATTATTTTATAAGTTCTTTGTGGAGGACCGGCCTTTCTCCCTTAGTCTCATCATCCCCATATTTGTGTAGATCTTCATGGAACATCTATAATGAACTGGAGATTGTTGATTCAGGCCTAAATCTTTTTCTCTTTTCCCATTATGTGCGAGAGCTGTCCTTAGGACTGAGGGGTTTATAAAACTATGTAAAGCACAGTTCCTGTAATCCCAGAAGTTTAAAACCTAGTAAATAAAATGAGAAATATATAAAATCCAATGAAAATTCTCTATCTCAGGAGAGGAAGGGATCACATTTGTTACAATCTATACCACACTTATGTTATTTTTTTACATTGGTTTCTCCTGTAAGACGGCAATAATAACTACCATTTATTGGTCTCTTCTGTACCCAACAGAGGCTGGCATTTAAAAAGCACCAGACTCAGAAATGTCCATTGACCTTACTCAGTGTCACAAAATTCTAAGTGAGAGAGTCTGGAATTGACCCTACTACTTGACTGCTGCTGAGTCTTCAGTCGTGTCCGACTCTGTGTGACCCCATAGGCGGCAGCCCACCAGGCTCCCCCGGCCCTGGGATTCCCCAGGCAAGAACACTGGAGTGGGCTGCCATTTCCTTCTCCAATGCATGAAAGTGAAAAGTCAAAGTGAAGTCGCTCAGTCGTGTCCGACCCTCAGCAACCCCATGGACTGCAGCCTTCCAGGCTCCTCCATCCATGGGATTTTCCAGGCAAGAGTACTGGAGTGGGGTGCCATTGCCTTCTCCAACTACTTGACTAGAAAGCTCTATTTATTTTTCACTCTAACTTAAACAACACTCTTTCCTTTGCCTTCAGCATATATTCTGTGTTCCCACCTGTCTCTTCACTATAGTCCATTCTCCTACTTTAGAAAAGAAAGGCATACCCTAACTTATCTGAAATCTTATGGTATATTATCTCAATAAGTAAAAATCTCTGGTTGCCCAACAAAAGGACGATTCAAATGACTGGGAGACTTCACTGGAGATCCAATGGTTAAGACTGTCTTTCGATGCAAGTGGTGCAGGTTTGATCAGGGGACTAAGATCCCATACGCTTTGTGGCCAAAAGACTGAAACATAAAACAGAAGCAATATTGTAACAAATTCAATAAATATTTTTAAATGGTCCATATTAGAAAAAAATCTTAAATAAGGCTCCTTGAACAATTAATCAAGGCACATAAAATCCTAACGTTTGTCTTTCTTATACATATTTCTGTTAAGAGAAAAATGTTGCTTTAGAACCAGCATATTTTGGCCAGTGTTTGGATACTCTGAATTAAAACAGAATAGGTATTGGGGGTGACTGTGCCTCGGCCCTTTATGGACTAGAATCAAAGAATGCAGTGCCCTTGAAAGTTCCATGATAGTAAAGGAAAGACAGCTTAGATTTTTTTTTTTTTAAGGAAAGCAATTTTTTTCAGCTACTTAAAGAATGCTCATCTTGGCACTTGTCATTAGCTAGAAAAAATTATAAGATTTTTCTCAGGTTAGTTGTCTATCATCCAATAAGGGAGCTAAACCCTATTTTATCAAATCAGATCATGAGATACTTATCCTGATTAAAGTCCATTCCCATTTTTAATATTTATTTGATTGTGCCAGGTCTTAGGTGTGGCTTACAGGAGCTTTAGCTGTGGCCTGTGGGACCTAGTTCTGTGACCAGGGATTGAACCTGGGCCTCCTGCATTAGGAATGCAAGGTCTTAGCCACTTAGCACAGGACAACCAGGGAAGTCCCCCATTCCCATTTTATTTCATCTTTTGAGTTACTTACTGTTTACTATCTCCTAATAGCTTCCCAGGTGGCTCAGTGGTGAAGAATCCACCTGCCAATGCAGGAGACACAGGAGATGTGGGTTTGAGCCCTGGGTTGGTCATTACGATCTCCTGGAGTAGGAAACAGCAACCCTAATAACAACATCTCCTAATAACAACAAGTGAATTTGCTAGATGCTGGGCCAATTAGTTATTAGCTGTGTGACAGAGACTGGTTGTGTGCTCATCAACTGGGCTTCTTCCTGGGTGTGAAGGAAAACCACATTTCCCACTCTCCCCTGCAGTCAAACTGGGACCACATGCCTAGGTTCCTATCCCAGGAACATGAGCAGAAGTAATCGACACCACTTTCCAGGCCTAGTTATAAACTCTCTGGGCACCATTATTCAAGCTCTCTCTTCTCCTTCTGCTGGGCCCACGGAGGTCAAAACTGCAGATTACCAGATGAAAGGAACCAAGCCACTGTTCTGAAGACAACTGCACAGGGGTGACCCTACTATCACTAGGGCTATGACATGAATGACAAATAGGGTGGAGCTGTAATTTTTTAAAATAGCATCTACCTTTAATTACCCTGATTAATATAAACAATGTATACTTTTATTATGGAGAAGTAAATGGCAACCCACTCCAATATTGTTGCCTGGGAAATCCTGTGGACAGAGGAGCCTGGCAGGTTACAGACCGAAGAGCTGGACACAACTTAGCGACTAAACAACTACTTACTTTTATTAAGCATACCAGATTTCGAATCAAGATTCCTAAAGAATATCACACCTGTTCTCATAGATCTTGATTTATATGCAACTTCTACTCTTAGCTGGATACTACATTGCATTATTGCAAATTAAGAAATGAAAAATGTGTTGCTTTGTTTAAGTCATGTAAAATTACTTATATGAGAGCTGTATCATCGTAATCTTGACAGCTCATAGAAATACACTGTACAACATGGATTCTGTAACTTCTCAGTGATTTTGATACTGTTACTTAAAAGAAATATTAGCATATCTGAATTGAAAAATAAAATCTGACTTTTTCTGTCAGAAAATAAGTCATATTTTAGAGATTAGTTTCCAAATGAGGACTGGCTTTATTAATTGGGTCATATGGCTTTGTCATTTGTGGTCTGGTTGACCACAAGATAGGGGTACTTTCCATATATTCAGTGAATGAAAGCTTTAAGTCTTGACATAACTATATTTAAAATATGCTAAAAGAAGTTTATAAAAAACACTTTACTATCATAAATAACTGAAATTAGTATCTCCAATTTTGACTGAGTATATTGGTTTAAATGAAACACTGCTGAGTGAAAGAATAAAAGGTAAAATTAACATTTACTAGATAATCTGTGATAATAGCATTTTTGGTGCAGTTTCAGAGACTGAGACTCTTAATATCTGTCTAATAAAACCTTTTATAAGTGAGATGGTTTCTAATTTATAGCTTTCAATAAAACTAAAAAGAGGACCTAATTCAATTATTAGCTGATAAAACTTTTAAGTAATTTTGGATAATAAATCACTTATTTTTGACATCTAATTTGAAAGAAGTTAAAGAAATTGGGTGACACTGCCATAATTTCTATTATTATATTATTATTGTGAAAAACAGCAAGAGAATAGAAGTGGCACTTTGTCCTATTTTTAGAAATAATGTTCTTCTAGGAGTACCTCAACTAATGATATACGGAATTTAGAAAAATGGTAACAATAATCCTGTATACAAGACAGCAAAAGAGACACTGATGTACAGAACAGTCTTTTGGACTCTGTGGGAGAGGGAGAAGGTGGGATGATTTGGGACAATGGCACTGAAATATGTATAATATCATATATTAAAGGAATCGCCAGTCCAGGTTCAATGCACGATACTGGATGCTTGGGGCTGGTGCACTGGGACGACCCAGAAGGATGGTATGGGGAGGGGGGAGGGAGGAGGGAGGAGGGAGGAGGGTTCAGGATGGGGGACACATGTATACCTGTGGCGGATTCATTTTGATATATGGCAAAACCAATACAATGTTGTAAAGTTAAATAAAATTAAATTAAAAAATAATAATAAAATAAACTTTTATTAAAAAAAAAAAATTATTTTTGCCATACTGCATGGCATGCAGGATCTTAGCTCCCTGACCAGGAATTTAACCCTTGAACTCTATATTAGAAACACAGTCTTAACCCACTGGACCACCAGGAAAGTTCCCCCACTAACTTCAATAAAATGTACACGCCTACAAACTTCTACTTAGGTGCTTGGCAATTACGAAAAATATTTAACTGAACTGATTTTTTAACTACGTGTACAACAATAATAATCTTAACTACAGAGTATTTTTTTTTAACTTAGAGGGAACTAAAAAAATTAAAATCTGTATCTGTTTTTGTTTGAAGCACATGATAAGTGATCAGTGAAAATCTTTGGAGCACAAATACTCTGTATTAGGGTAAAAAAAACTTGCATTAGGGTGAAAAACTGGGGGAAATGGAATGAAAAAGAGCTCAGGAAGTAAAAAGAACAATGCTCATTTTCTGAGTGCTAAAGAAGAGTTCATGTATTTTTAAAAAAATGTGTGCTAGTCTCAGAGTTGCTAACATGAGATCATACTATTCTAATTATTTGGAGCTGATACTTTTCCTTGTGTATCTATTTTTAAAAAATTGGTTAGGTTCTTATAATTTATGTATTCATATTCTGGCTCTGGCACTGCCTATGATGAGACCTTGGGCATGCTGCTTAACTTTTCAGAGCCTTGGTTTTTTCCCTATAAAATGAGAAAGTTGAACCAGATCACTTGCATGTCCCATTATGTCTCTAATATTCTATAACTCTGTGACTAAAGACTCAGAAATATTCCTTTAGATGACTGAAAACAAAAACTACCCAAAGAGGTGTTTCCTTTTCCCCCCTTCTTTCTCATTTTCCTTTTTCTCTCCCAACATCACTAAGGCCCTGTTGGCATACAGCAAAGATTGTATGTTTTGAGGGAGTTACTAAAATTGGTCTCATTATGTTCCAATTAATTACAGTGAATTCACTGGCTTCCCTCAACCAAAAACAGTCAAACTACTCATGACATCATTATTTCCCCTAGTAATGAAAATCTGAAATGCATATAATAAAGGTAATATTTTCTGAAATAAAAAGATCACATTGGCATGATCCTTCTTCCTCCTTCTGAGGAAGACAGAATCTTGAAATAGCTCATCAGAAAGAGAACTCTTTAGAAAAGTTCACCAGAAAGTCTATAATTGCTCCTGAAAAATATGTGAGGTCAGCTAGCACCGCCTTGTGCTATTTTCAAAACAATGCAAGATATAATGCATAAATAGTACTGTTTTGGTTTTAAAAGGTCTGTCTGGTCAAGGCTGTGGTTTTTCCTGTGGTCACATATGGATGTGAGAGTTGGACTGTGAAGAAGGCTGAGCGCCAAAGAATTGATGCTTTTGAACTGTGGTGTTGGAGAAGACTCTTGAGAGTCCCTTGGACTGCAAGGAGATCCAACCAGTCCATTCTGAACGAGATCAGCCCTGGGATTTCTTTGGAAGGAATGATGCTAAAGCTGAAGCTCCAGTACTTTGGCCACCTCATGCGAAGAGCTGACTCACTGGAAAAGACCCTGATGCTGGGAGGGATTGGGGGCAGGAGGAGAAGGGGACAACAGAGGATGAGATGGCTGGATGGCATCACCGACTCGATGGACGTGAGTCTGAGTGAACTCCGGGAGTTGGTGATGGACAGGGAGGCCTGGCGTGCTGTGATTCATGGGGTCGCAAAGAGTCGGACATGACTGAGCGACTGAACTGAAGAAAACTGAACTTTCATTTTGATAATAGAATGGTCTGATTTTTCATATTTGCAGTGAGAAAAAGTCTTGAAATGCTAGTGCTGTGTTCTTCTTTCTTGTTCCACACTTCCATGTAGTTAGATCCACCCATGTCGACTTGGGGACAACTGAGATTTTTAGATCAGGGATTCAAAGAGAGACAGTTAATAACTCAACTGATGGACTTCCAAAAAACAGCAGAGTAGGGCAGGGAACCCATGTGAGGAGATGGTTGCTGACCAACCCTGGGGAGCTATGTGGAGAGGAGTCCGGGGACTGCAGTTCATCCCCACCATGCGAGTGAGCGTGCCTCTTTGCGTATTAGGAGAACCGCAGGTGCTGCGGTCATCACTGTCAGCTCATGGTTGCACCTGCGCTGGGCCTCTTGGCTCATCCAGCTGAAAGACATCTGCTGCTGCTGCTGCTGCTGCTAAGTCGTTTCAATCGTGTCCGACTCTGTGCGACCCCACAGACGGCAGCACACGAGGCTCCCCTCTCCCTGGGATTCTCCAGGCAAGAACACTGGAGTGGGTTGCCATTTCCCTCTCCAATGCATGAAACTGAAAAGTGAAAGTGAAGTCGCTGAGTCTTGTCCGACTCTTAGCGACCCCATGGACTGCGGCCCACCAGGCTCCTCCATCCATGGGAGTTTCCAGGCAAGAGTACTGGAGTGGGCTGCTGCTGCTTAGTCGTGCCTGAATCTTTGCAATCCCATGGACTGTAACCCGCCAGGCTCCTTGGTCCATGGGATTTCTCAGGCAAAAATACTGGAGTGGCTTGCCATTTCCTTCTCTATAGGATCTTCTTAACCGGGGGATAGAACCTGGATCTTGGCAGGTGGATTCTTTACCACTGAGCTACCTGGGAAGCCCAGAGAATGTCTGCCTGTGTCCTAAGACCTTGCTAGGCTCCCAAATAAACTGCTGTGAATTTCAACCTTGTCAACAGGATATATTTGAAAAGATATATATTTAAAAAGATGTTTATCTTTTCAAAATCGTGTGAGATCCTTCCCCACCAGAGGACACTGAAGATGAAGTAGAAAACAGAAACCCCAGCTTTAGGACTTGGAAGAGTCTGGACTGGGAAACCCATCTGTGGAGTATGTGTGTGTGTGTGCGTGTGTGCGTGTGTGCAGTTACATGTATATATTTATGATGAAGAAATATTAAAGTCTTAAGACCAAATGAGATGGCATATAAGAAAGTGCACAGTGTGAACTCCTCTATACATCCTATTAATAAAAGTTTTATTGAATACCTAATGAGGATTTATTGGGCACCTACTATGTGCCAGGCACTGTCCTTGGTACTAGGGATATAGTGGTGAACAAGATGGATGAGGTCTCTGTCTCATAGGTCTGCCCTATAGTGGGAGAAGACATATTATAAACAAAGAAAGTAATTTCAGTTATTGTAAGAACCTTATGAAGAAAGTAAATGAGGTCAGTTGGATAGAAAGTGACTGGCTAGGGGGGTGAGGGGTGAAGGGAGCAACCTCAGGGACAGTGGGCAAAGATCACCTCTTTGGGGAGGGTAACACTGACTAATGACAAGTTAGTCATGGAGAGACATCTGGAGAGAACAGAGGGAAGACAGAGTGCAGAAGCTCTCAGGCAAGTACCAGTTGACCATGTTTTAGAAAGATGGCCAATGATGCAACTTCTGCAAGCTCAGGAGTGGGGAGCCTCCTTCAGTGAGGAGATGATGGGGTATTATAGCTCAACACAGAGTTAAGTGAATAGTGTGTTGTTTCTTTGACACACCACATAAGAAAATTCTTATTAGGAATTTAAAAAGAGCTTGTAACAAAAAGCTTCCCTGGGCCCCCTCCTGTCCTGCTTCTCAGAAGCAATCACCCTTACAATCTACTTTTAGTTCTGTTGACATATTTTTGAATAACACACTCCTAACGTTATTTCTTCATGTATTAATTATAGGCACTATCTACTTACTTCCTACAATGACAGATAAGTACTTAGCCAAGAGAGTTATGGTTATTTTTCTGCCTCTACTGGTTACCCTCACACCTATAAATAATTAACTTCTATGTCCTGTTCCTTCATCTCTTGATTCCCACATTGTAAGACTGGGATATTACAGACCTAAACCTTTCTGTTGCTTTTCTTCCTCCCATTTCCCCCCTGCATGTCTCTGTTGCACACAACCTCCTATGCACTACAGAATACAGTAATTCTAACTCTTTTTTAGCATGTCATACATACAGGACCCTTTATATGTAGGTGCTGCCTGCTTTTTCCATCTCCTGTCATTGTCCACAGTAGCTATACTCAAAGTCTTACTGAACTAGGTACTTACAGTTTTTGTAATGACTTTTGTGTGCTCATGTCTTTTTTTTCATTACCTCATATGTTTTCATTGCCTGGAATGGCCACCTTCTACAATTCACTGGCAAACCCCATTCATTCATTTCAGTCTACATGCCACTTTACAAAACCTTCCTTGGTGGATGTCATTTATAAATATAAAAAATATTTATTCAATGGCTGTTATATGCAAGGCACTGTTGTAAGTGTCAGGGTTACAGAGGTTCTAGACAGACACGCATGAGCTTGCATACCAGTGACTTATGCAGATTGAATAAAAACAAATAGCATGATGAAACATATTATGTGTTAGGCTTTACTAAATAACTAACAAATGCTATTTTAATCCTCACAACATTAGGGAGACTTTTATATCCTTCCCGAGGTCACTTCCTGTAAGTGACTGAGTTTATATTCAAACTCAAATCTGTCTATCATCAGAGCTGTCACTCTAAATTATTCTCATTCTGCTCCTATTACTCTTTGTACACTTCTATCATAACATTTGTCATACTGTTTTGAAATTGTGCATGGATTTCCCCATATAAACCACAGGATATAAAAAAAAAAAATCATTCGTGTGACTATTTTCTCAGTTTTCTCAGGATGGCCACAGAAGTAATACCATTCTACAGGCATAAGAGAGAAATGATTGCATTACATACGATGGGTGCTGTAGGGAACAGGGATTATATTCTTGCTTGAAATCTCAGATTGAGAAAGACTTGCTTTAGGACAAAGCCTTCTTAAAGACAGAGATACCTGCTGCATAATGGGTACCTGATAAATGTTTGTTGAACCTGTTATTCAAACCTTTGCAAAAATACCTACTCAGTTTTTGGATTGAAAAACTGTCTACATTAGTCCTGTATTTGGAGATGGCTTTGCAGCAGGAGCTTGGCACTCAAGTCTTCTTTCAGTAGAGTTTCAGGGTGTTCAGTCCAAACTTTAAGAAGCAGTAGGAAGCAGTGGTTAACTGTGCAGACTCTATAGCCATCTACCCAGATTCCAATTCTATCGTTTACTATTTGTACAATAAGTGATTATTTAACATGTGCCAGGCACTTTTAAAAGTACTTTACAGGCATTTCCTGACTAAACCTAACACCTCTGCGTAGTGAATACCTTTACTATTCCTCAATAGTGCTACGACTCAGTTTTCTTCTCTACTAAAGGCAGAGAGTTGGACATGACTTAGCAATAGAATAATAACTAAAGGCAGGATACTGATAACAGAATACTTTACATGGTATCTAGGATTGAATGAGTATAAAATGCTTAGAATAGTATCCAGCACAGAGGAACTTAGTTATTACTACTTGTACAGGCTGTGATCAGAGCAAGAAATCAGCTTGATGTAACTTAATTTTTTCATCTTAAGCTAACGTTCACTTCAAAGGGACTAATGGGAATTATCTGGAATGGGCCTAAATCTTAAGCATCTCCCAATCAAGTTGGCTCTGTGTTTCTAAGGGAAAACTAGTGGCTGGTGCTGAGATGGAAAAAGCAGGAAAAAATACCTCTGAAATCTGTTCAGTTTTCTGCATCTGCTCTGCCATGTCCCAGTTCCACATTATCACCACCTCTTGTTGGGATGGCTGCAATAGCCTCCTGGCTGGTTCAACGGCATTCTCCTTGGCGGCCTCTATTCTCTGCTCCAGGAGATTAACCTTTTCAAAACACAAAGGCAAATAGTATTGTATGATACGCACACTTACAACAGTCCTTTGGTTTCTCATTGTTCTTAGAATAAGAATCCAAATCAGCCACTTAGTTGACTAAGCCTTGTAGGATATGCCCTTAGCCCATCCCTCTCCACCCACCTCAGCCACATCAGCCTTCATTCATTATTCGGCAAGTATTTGTTTGATCACCACGTATTTACGGAGTCACTGGGGATACAGCAGTGACCAAGAGAAACACAGCTCTTATAGAACTTACCTTTTAGGAGGTGGGAGAACAATGACAACAAAAACCAGACATGTAATAATTACTATAAAAAAGATAATTGCTGGTTGTAATAAGTAGGAAAATGAAATCTAGCCTGCAAATAAGAAAGAGGAGCATTTGAGAT
The DNA here is from genome assembly GCF_002263795.3 of Bos taurus. Classification (NCBI taxonomy): domain Eukaryota; kingdom Metazoa; phylum Chordata; class Mammalia; order Artiodactyla; family Bovidae; genus Bos; species Bos taurus. The sequence goes on from NC_037353.1 coordinate 11,346,185, forward strand.
AAGACGGACAGTCTTTTCTAAGCAGGTAATATGATAAAAGAGATCTAAAGCAGGAAGAGAAGTGAGTCACATGATAAATGGAGAGGAGAGAATTCAGGTGGAGGGAATCTATGCAAAGGTTCACATATGCTACAAGAGGCTGGTGTGTTTGAGGTACCCAGAGTAGAACTCATGGTACAGAGGTAAGAAAGTAGGGAGTAAGATTGACTGGTACTTGATCCTGTAGGGCCTAGTAGGTCATCATAAGAATTAGGAATTTGGGGGACTTCTGGTAGTCCAGTGGTTAAGATTCTGTCTTCCAGTAAAGGGGGTGTGGGTTAAGACTCTACCCTCCAATGTAGAGGGGGTGTGGGTTCGATCCCTGGTCAGGGAGCTACGATCCCACATGCAGGGCAGTGTGGCCAAAAAAAAAAAAAAACTATGAACTGTTTGTCACATAACTGTTTTGGTTCTATTTTCTTTGTTCTCTCTTCTTTTGTTCTCCCTAATATTCTTTTTTCCCCCTCAAATCTTCTGAAGGTAAGTAGTTGCAGACACTGATACACTTTGCTGCTAAATACTGAAACAAACATCTTTCCAAAATAAAGACATGCTTCTACATGGTTACAAATTATCACATGCCCCCAAATTAATACTGACTCAGTATAATCTACGTGTAATCCATATTTAAATATCCACAATTGTCCACAATATGTTTTTCTTTTTGCAGTTACTTTTTAAAAAATCTATAACCAATGAAGATTCATGAATTTCATTTAGCAACAAGCACCTGCCTTTTGACTCTCTCTTTCCCTAACACTGACATTTCTAGGTCTGTTGACCTGTAAAATGGTCCTCACGATTAGATTCAGGTTAAACATTTCTGTCAGGCTTCCCGGGTGATGCACTGGCAGGAATCTGCCTGCCAATGCAGGAGATGCAGGTTCGATCCCTGGGTTGGGAAGATCCCCTGGAGTAGAAACTAGCAATCCACTCCAGTATTTTTGCCTGGAAAGTGCCATGGAGAGAGGAGCCTGGTGGGCCCCAGTCCAAGGGGTCACAAAGAGTCGGTCTTGAGTGACCACACACACACACACAATCCATTGTTTTAGCATTCACTGATAAGCTTTATCTATGTTGATTTTGGGGCTTCCCAGGTGGCACTAGTGGTTAAGGAACCTGCCTGCCAAAGCAGGAGACATAAGAGACGAGGGCTCAATTGCTGGGTCAGGAAGATCCCCTGGAGGAGGGCATGAAAACCCACTCCAGGGTTCTTGCCTGGAGAATCCCATGGATAGAGGAGTCTGGCAGGCTACAGTCTACAGAGTCCCAAAGAGTTTGACATGACTGAAGTGACTTAACAGGGATGTCAATTTTTACATTGGGAGTTGCAAAGTGGGGACAGTTTACTATTCTTTTTGCATTAACTGGCATTCTCGTGTAAAGAATAGCTTTCCATTTTTAGTCCTTTTCTCCCTCATCCATCCTCCTACAAAGAGGACTTAAAACATTAAATGTGTTATTAAACTATTACCATCATTATTCTTTTGATGCACAATTTGTGCCAAACATGGTCAGTGTAAAACCCTTTATGCCAGATCCAGTGTCCTTTGTTAAATGACTTCATTCATTCTGAAGACTTCTTTGCTTTTTCTGACAAGAATGTTCTAGGCTCACTTTATAATTTTCTTGCCCCAGACCTGGAAGCAGTCTTCTCTCCAAGAGGCACTGTTTTCTTTTAGGGATAAATGGTATTTAGAAACCATTTGGGTGGCTTGGTCCTGGGGTGTTCATTGTTACTGGGGTGCCAGGGCTTCTATGCCTCCAGGCCCTCTCAGTGGACCCAATTAAGATAAAAAAAAGATAATAAAACCCAAACAACCCAGGTCATTCTACTACCAATTCAAATCCAACTTCATGGGATTCTTCTTTACTTTCTATTATATTTATTTCCCTTCTCCCACAGTGAGAACCCTAGAACCAAACATGAATATATTTACTGATTTGCTTTTTCCTATAACACATGCATAATAGTTTCAAAATTATACCAATACCCGTTTCAACATCAAGCCTACTAAGCCAAGTTATTAATTTTTTTGCATTTCTTTTTGCTCTTCATCATATCCCACAACTCCTAACTCCTGAACATAGTATACTGTGCCCAAGTTAACTGAACAAGCTCTTTATCTCTGTGTAGCTATGCTGACAATTTGATATACAGGTAAATTCATCTCTTTCTTTGCATTAAATTTTAGGGCTTGCTTTTATTTTTAGATTTAATTTTTTGAAAAGGCAAACTCTGTTTTTTTTAAAAAGTTACAGAAGTCACATTCTCATCCCCTATAGATAACCATTTACAACTAATTTTCTGTTTTATAGTTTTTGTATTTCTATCTTCAAAAATATACCAAAAATGTGTGTGGAATATATATGTATGTAAACTCTGATTTCTTCTTTTTGCTTACATAACAGTACAGTTTTTATATACTTTTGCATCTTTTTTCTTCACTGAACAATACAAATATCATTTTATTCTAAAACATCATTGAAGTGCTTTAAGCCAGAGGTTGACATGATCATTCCCACCTGAAGCTGGTTTTGCTGCCCTATAAATAATGGAGAACACGATGTGAAGCAGGCGACCAGCTGGAGGCTGTAGGGGTCTGGGCAATGAAAAGGGAGGGGAGCATTTTATTTCACTTCTAACAAAAAAGTGCAACAGATACATTTGTTTATGAACTGGATGAGAGTGGTGAGGGAAAAGGAGAGCTCAGAGATGATTCCTCCTCATGAATAACTAGGTAGATGTGTGGTAGTGTCATTTACTGAGGCACAGATTAGGGAGGAGAGGCTTCACGTTTTGCAATGAAAAATCACGATCCCATATTGAATATGCCAAGGCAGAGATTAACAGTAAACAAGGAGAGGGTGACCTTTTGCTGGCCCAGAAGCCAAATGAAGAATGTTTCAAGGCTGAAACATTTAACTGTGTGGATGAAACAAACTGTGAGGAATACTTCTGGGAGCGAGAATAAAATAAGGCAGAAAATCCACTGGTTCTTGTATTTATCCTGCCCCTATACCTGGGTGCTTACTCCTCTCTTTTTTTTAAACTTATTTGACATCTAATAACCCTTGGAAATCCAGATCAAACACTACTTGCTCAGGTTCCAGTGACATTGTCTTTAGAAATGCTCTAAACATTTTCTTCAAAACACTCAGTACAGTTGTAATTTCTCAATTATTTGTCTTTGCAATTTTTTGTCAATTATTGGAATATAACAGTGACAGACTTTTATTTTCTTGGGCTCCAAAATCACTGCAGGTGGTGACTGCAGCCACAAAATTAAAAGATACTTGCTCCTTGGAAGAAAAGCTATGACAAATCTAGACAGCATACTAAGAAGCAGGGACACCACTCTGTTGACAAAAGTCCGTATAAAGTTATGGTTTTTCAAGCAGTCATGGACAGATGTGAGAGTTGGACCATAAAGAAGGCTGAGCATTGAAGAACTGATCCTTTCAAACTGTGATGCTGGAGAAGACTCTTGAGAGTCCCTTGGGCAGCAAGGAGATCCAACCAGTCAATCCTGAAGGAAATCAACAATGAGTTTTCATTGGAAGGACTGATGCTAAAGCTGAAGCTCCAATACTTTGGCCACCTGATGTGAAGAGCCAACTCACTGGAAAAGACCCTAACGCTGGGAAAGACTGAGGACAAGAGAAGGGAACAACAGAGGATGAGATGGTTGGATGGCATCACCGACTCAGTGGACATGAGTCTGAGCAAACTCCTGGAGACAGTGATGGGCAGGGAAGCCTGGCATGCTGTAGTTCATTGGGTTGCAAACAGTCAGACATGACTGAACAACAAAGCTCCTGGAGGGTTAGGGTCTGTTTTGGTAGCTCTCCTCCACTGTCTCAGTACGGCCTAGTCTAGTGTGTGGTACTTAGCAGGTTTTCAATAAATATTTGTTGAACAATAAATAAATGTAGCACCTGGAGGGCCCAAGAGTTGGAATCAGTAACAGCTAGTAAAAAGCAATACAGGCATTATGAGGTAAAGACTGGAAGCGTAGATTTTTGGGTAGACTTGCCTGAAGGGGTAATGAAGAGTTTGACACAGAGGCCCCTAAAGACTTAAGTTCCAGCCCAAACAGTAAATTACAGTTTTATTTGATCATCTCTGCTTTCTTCCCTTTCACATCTACTTTCTCTGCTCATTTTTACTCCTGGCCTTGCATCCCTTCTTTACTCCAAACTGGCTCACCACAAATATGATTTTGTGGGGAAAGAAAGCAAACGGAATGAGACAGTGGGAAGTTAGAAAGGGAAGCGGGGTAGGTTATGGGAAACATAAATGTAGAAAAAGAAAAAGAAAGACAATAAGCTCAACAAAACAGTTACTATGTTACAAATGCTGCTAACCAAATAAAACAGTGGAAAATAAGATCACATGTGAGAGGGCAGGTCTTGAAGTCATCCAGCTGAGTTTAAATTCCTAGTTCCACCATTAATAGCTGTATGCCTTTGAGCAAATTATTTAATCTTGAACTCAGTTTCCTAAAAATCTATAAAAATGGCATAATAACAGTTTAAAATCTATAAAAAGTGCATATTAACAGTATCCACCTCATAGGGTTGTTCTCCAGATCAGTACCATAACCAGTTTTAAAGTGCTTAGGACCACGGCTGGCACAAGGTAAATGCTCAGTTAACGTTAGCAGTTACTTTTCTTTAAAATGAAGCACAGCACGCAGAGATGGCCCAAGTAGTAAATATTTGTCATATGACTGTAATAACACTGCACCAAAAGAAAAGGATCACTTTAAGATAATCAGAGACGATGTACTGGCACTTACATTTGAGCACTGCAAAGACCTTACCTGTGCATGCAAGATAGGTAGCTGCTTTATATTTTCAGAATGGCAAAAACTAGCAAACAAACCCACAAAGAGTGAAGAATGCTTTTGAAAATCTTTTCTGAGAAAAATGTACCTTGTCCATGAGGGCGCCTATGGACAACAGGTAGGATCATGAAGCGAAGGAAGTGAAGTGACCTTCTGGGTGCGGGCAGCGCTCATTCTAAGTTACTCTTTAGAAGCAGAGCCTGTCCCGGTCCACAGTGAAAAGGCCTGCCATTTCTCACCTGGTCCCTAAGGGAGTCGCGGAGTTAAGTGGAGTGGCAGCGGCCTCACTTCGGGGCCTCCGCTACGTCTTTATTGTCTCCAGATTGGAATCCGAGATCCGCAACGCTGCCAAGAGAGGGTGGCACCCACCGCAGCCAGGAAGCAGCATCCTACCCGGCTTGGCACGCGGATACCCGCGGGAAGCTCCGCCCACTAGCCGCTCTCCAGTCTGCTTCCGCCCATTGGTCGCTCGGCATACCGAGACCCGCCCCCAAATTTGAAAGCTTCTCCCGGGAGCGGAAGAAAAATCCACAGAGAGAGACCGCGGCGCTCCAACGCGTCTTTCCGGAAGCTCCGCCCACTCCCAGCGTTCAATGCGGGACCCTGGCCGCCATTGTTTGAATTTGAAAAGGGCAATAACTCAGTGCTGGTCGCGGGTGGGGCTGGCAGGTTAACGTTTGCAGGTGAGGGCCCGAGGAAGGAAATGGGGGACTCCGTACATACCAGGTGAGGTGAAGAAAGGTCTCAGACGGTGTGAGTACCTTCCGACCGGGCTCAAGACGCCCCTCAGGTTACTGTCGATACGTGGGGCTCCGGGTGCTCTGTGGAGGGCTGAACCATTTTACTAGAGTTAGGGTTTAAATCTGGTCTCTGCCGTTTCAGTCCATGGGGTTGCAAAGAGTCGGACACAACCGAGCGACTGAACAACAACAACAATCGCCGCTTATTAACTCTGAGGCAAGGCAAAGTCTTCAGTATCTCTGGGCCTCAGTTTCTTCATCTGTTAAAAGGGCTTAATTATAGAACTTACCTCTTCCGCCTCTTACGAAGATAAGGATAATGTGTAAAACTGTTAGAAACAGTGCCATTGGTATAGTAAGCACTATGTATTTGCAAGCCTTAGTATTTTTATTATTGTTACTGCTGCTTTGAGGATCAGGCCTCCTTTGCCAAATCTGGTGTCCTGTATCCCCAAGGTGAGCATTTTGCTCGGCAAGTGGCTTGGTCTGTTTTTAGGGCAGTCGGGGGCTCGATGTCTGTGCAGTTATTTCCAGACTGCTACCGCCGGTGCCGGGGCGCTCCCTTCTTGGTCTTTGCAGTGCGGAGCGAAAGGGGGGGGTGTGTGGCGTGTGTGATGACTGCAGTCATCTCCACCCACCCACCCTCACCCCCGGTTTGGAAGGTTTCCCCCATCTCATTATACTTTTTGGTTCAGTAATTCCTGCTTAATGTCGCTCTCTAATATTCCTTACTGGAGGGCTAATTGACAGAAGGTCGAGCCTTATGGGTTAGTTTGTTTTTAATCCCCAAGCTGATCAAATTCAGGTTTGAATCCGTTCTTAAAACAAGGTAGCATTACCCGGAAACAGCCTTAACTGTGTACATTTTATTAAATGTCCAAGACCTGAGACTTCAGGTTGCAAAATAATGTAAAAGACTCATAAGTTAATTGTAAAGACTTTTTTTGACTGTATTTTGTGGATGACATGCGGCAACCTCAGTTAGTAATCAGTCTTCAATCATGAAATCTCATTGGAGAGACGAAAAAGGATACCATTTCTCAGACTTGGGAACAGCCTTCCGCAATGAGGTCTTGAACCTTGCTGTTGGCTAGAGATAATATAGGACCAAAAAAAATTTTGCGCATAGAGAATTTTATTTATTATTTAACCCACTTAACCCACTATACAAGGAGTCTTTATCACTGCCTAAATCTCTGAATTTGTTGTAGGGGTACAGAGTAGTATAAGATAAGGTCCTTGCTCTCATTTCTAGTCTAATTAGGGAGGCCACACATCCATAGAAGTTAACTACAAGTACAGGAAGTGACAATGTATCTCTCAATTTTATGATTGTTAAGGGGCAGTTTATTCATGAAAACTGAACATAGAAGCAAGCACAAACAACTGTAACATTTTTTTTTTAAGGAGGTACAATATTTTTTTTTAACTTAGTAATTTCATAAAAGATGTGTCAACATTTTTTTAAGCCAAAAATTAATTGAAGGCCAAGAATGAAGGTTACTTTCCAGTTTCCTGGGCATTTCCATGAAACTTGAGTTATGAAATGTCAAGCCATTACGTTCATGTTTTTGTAAACTTTTCCTCTGTGTTCTACATCAGTGGTTTTTATTCTATCAGATACGTTTTCTTTCTAATTTTCACCCATAAATTAAATATTTGAAATATTCTATCAAACTACATTTAAATACTTTTCTCATTTTGATTACATCACTGATACAATGAAAGCAAAAAGCAATAAAGATTAAACGTGCTTAATTGTATGGTTGGTTGATGTAGTTTGCTGGGTTTTGTTGAAGGTAATTGTATAGTTTCTTTAAATCTTTGAAGTTTAGGAAAAAAGAGAAACAGCTTTGTATTGAGTTTGGGGGTTTCAACGCTGATCAAGGAAAAAGATACCACAAGGTGGCAGTAACACACAAGGGTCTTTACCAGGTTAGCACTTGGACAGGACTGCATGCTTGGAAAGCTGCCCAAATCGTGAGACTTCTCGGAGACTAGAGTGAAGGGCTACCACCTAGAAGGGGAGGGTAAGGAATTGGAGAGAAGTGGGAATGATAGCAGAGGGAGCTCAGTATAAGTGTCCTAGCACAGTAGGGAGTCCGCATATCTGAGAACTTCAAAGGGCAGCAGTGGCTTGGGGTCTTTATTGTCTTGGATTTTGTCTGTGGCTAGCGAATGGTTGAGTGCAGTTTCATGGAATGTGCAAACCAGATAGGCTCTAAATGGCTAAAACTAAGATTATTTTGGCTATGTATAAAGCAAACAGATGTATAAAAATTTGAGTTTGACACCTCATTGGTTTTTTGAACTAACGTTGCCAGCCTGCTGTGAAGAAGTAAACAATTCAGGGCCAGTATATGGGGACCATCTTTGGCTCATTTACTTAATGCCTGTGGATGCCCGTTACAAGTACCTTCTTGAGCCAGGAACCCTATTGGCAGTGACTGTTCTGAGTATATCATAATATTCAAAGAATATGGTGCTCTCTCCATTTCTCCCTAATATTGTGCACCTAGTGGATTCTCAGTAAATATTTGAATGTTAATATTTTATCAGTGAAACTTACCTCTACATTTGTCTTTAAATTTAGCGAGATGCTTAATTTAGTTGTAGTAGTTTCAATTCAGTTCAGCCCTTCAGTCGTGTCCGACTCTGCGACCCCATGAACTGTAGCACGCCAGGCCTCCCGGTCCATTGCCAACTCCTGGAGTTTACTCAGACTCATGTGCATTGAGTCAATGATGCCATCCAACCATCTCATCCTCTGTTGTCCCCTTCTCCTCCTGCCTTCAATCTTTCCCAGCATCAGGGTCTTTTCAAATGAGCTAGTTCTTTGCATCAGGTGGCCAAAGTTTTAGAGCTTCAGCATCCGTCCTTCCAATGAATATTCAGGACTGATCTCCTTTAGGATGGACTGGTTTGATCTCCTTGCAGTCCAAGGGACTCTCAAGAGTCTTCTCCAACACCACAGTTCAGAAGCATCAATTCTTTGGCGCTCAGCTTTCTTTATAGTCTAACTCTCACATCCGTACACAACTACTACGAAAACCAGAGCTTTGACTAGACAGACCTTTGTCAGCAAAGTAATGTCTGCCTTTTAATATGCTGTCTAGGTTTCTTCCAAGGAGCAAGCGTCTTTTAATTTCATGGCTGCAGTCACCATCTGCAGTTATTTTGGAGCCCAAAAAATAAAGTCAGCCTCTGTTTCCATTGTTTCCCCATCTATTTGCCATGAAGTGATGGGACCAGATGCCATGATCTTAGTTTTTGAATGTTGAGTTTTAAGCCAACTTTTTCACTCTCCTCTTTCACTTTCATCAAGAGGCTTTTTAGTTCTTTTTCGCTTTCTGACATAAGGGTGGTGTCATCTGCATATCTGAGGTTATTTCTATTTCTCCCGGCAATCTTGATTCCAGCTTGTGCTTCATCTAGCCCAGCATTTCTCATGATGTACTCTGCATATAAGTTAAATAAGCAGGGTGCCAATATACAGCTTTGATGTACTCCTTTCCTGATTTGGAACCAGAATGTTCCATGTCCAGTTCTAACTATTGCTTCCTGACCTGCATACAGATTTCTCAAGAGGCAGGTCAGGTGGTCTGGTATTCCCATCTCTTTCAGGATTTTCCACAGTTTGTTGTGATCCACATAGTCAAAGGCTTTGGCATAGTCAGTAATACAGAAGTAGATGTTTTTCTGGAATGCTCTTGCTTTTTTGATGATCCAGCAAAAGCAATTTGATCTCTGGTTCCTCTCCCTTTTCTAAAACCAGCCTGAACATCTGGAATTTCTCAGTTCATGTACTGTTGAAGCCTGGCTTGGAGAATTTTGAGCATTACTTTACTAGCGTGTGAGATGAGTGCAATTGTGCAGTAGTTTGAGCATTCTTTGGCATTGCCTTTCTTTGGGATTGGAATGAAAACTGACCTTTTCCAGTCCTGTGGCCACTGCTGAGTTTTCCAAATTTGCTGGTATATCGAGTGCAGCACTTTCACAGCATCATCTTTCAGGATTTGAAATAGCTCAACTGGAATTCCATCACCTCCACTAGCTTTGTTCATAGTGATGTTTCCAAGGCCCACTTGACTTGGCATTCCAGGATGTCTGCCTCTAGGTGAGTGATCATACTATCGTGATTATCTGGGCCGTGAAGATCTTTTTTGTATAGTTCTTCTGTGTATTCTTGCCACCTCTTCTTAATATCTTCTGCTTCTGTTAGGTCCATACCATTTCTCTCCTTTATTGTGCCCATCTTTGCATGAAATGTACCCTTGGTATCTCTAATTTTCTTGAAGAGATCTCTAATCTTTCCATTCTATTATGTTCCTCTGTTTCTTTGCATTGATTGCTGAGGAAGGCTTTCTTATCTCTCCTTGCTGTTCTTTGGAACTCTGCATTCAAATGGATAATATCTTTCCTTTTCTCCTTTGCCTTTCGCTTCTCTTCTTTACTCAGCCTTCTCAGACAACCGTTTTGGCCTTTTGCATTTCTTTTTCTTGGGGTTGATCTTGATCCCTGTCTCCTGTACAGTGTCACAAACCTCTGTCTACAGTTCTTCAGGCACTCTGTCGGATCTAATCCCTCGAATCTATTTGTCACTTGCACTGTATAATTGTAAGGGATTTGATTTAGGTCATAACTGAATGGTCTAGTGGTTTTCCCTACTTTCTTCAATTTAAGTCTGAATTTGACAATAAGGAGTTCATGATCTGAGCCACAGTCAGCTCCCAGTCTTGTTTTTGCTGACTGTATAGAGCTTCTCCATCTTTGGCTGCAAAGAATATAATCAGTCTGATTTCAGTATTGACCATCTGATGATGTCCATGTATAGAATCTTGTGTTGTTGGAAGAGGGTGTTTGCTACGACCAGTGCGTTCTCTTGTCAAAATTCTACTTCTTTCTGCTTCATTCTGTACTCCAAGGTCAAATCTGCCTGTTTACTCCAGATATTTCTTTTTTTTTTTTTTTTTAACTTTACAATATTGTATTGGTTTTGCCATACATCAACATGAATCTGCCACAGGTGTACACGTGTTCCCCATCCTGAATCCCCCTCCTGTTTCCCTCCCCATACCATCCCTCTGGGTCATCCCAGTGCACCAGCCCCTACTCCAGGTATTTCTTGACTTCCTACTTTTGCATTCCAGTCCCCTCTAATGCAAAGGACATCTTTTTTGGGTGTAGTAGTTTACTGGTAAAGTATTCCATATTCTATTCCACATTCACCTGTGACATATCAGGTACTGTTTTAAATACATTCACATCTTTTTTTTTTTTAAGTCATGCCTCATGGCTTGCAGAATCTCATTTCCCCAGCCAGGAATTGAACCTTGGCCCTGGCAGTGAAAATGCTGAGCCCTAACCACTCAACCACCAGGGAATGCCCAGTACTTTACTTTTTACTTGTATCGTTTGGAAGAATTCAGTTGAAAGTAATTGTCCAGATAACCGAATTTAACTCCTAAATTATAAAACATTACAAAGTCTCATATTCTTTAGAAGACACTAAAAAAACTAAGCACAAGGTTATATTTATTACACCTTCTTATCTGACTTCTGAGAGCATTTCAGACAGATTGAATGTTTTATACTATCTTACTTTGTAGATTATCTTCACTCTTGAAATCTCTTTGGATGAATCTACCTACCTATAGGTTGGATCACATGAACAGTAGTGGTAGGCAGTGTCCAATATTAGTTGATTCAGAATCTGTAAATAATCTGTTCTTTTGTCTTTTCCATGGCTCATTATGTTGGAATAGTAATATCTTTCTTTTGGAAAGATAGTAGATGCAATAATATGTTTCTTTTGAAAATCTAGTTTATGTGGCAAGAAGTAGCGGGCTGGACTCATAGACTTTTTAAACTATGGATGGTTTATATGCTGATATATTGAGATTTTCTAAAGACGTTACTGTTATTCTTACAGAATGGAATCTAATTTAAATCAAGATGGGATGTCTAGACCATCTTATGTTTTCAGTGCTGACCCACTTGCAAGACCTTCAGAAATAAATTTTGATGGCATTAAGCTTGACCTCTCTCGTGAATTTTCCTTAGTTGCTTCAAGCACTGAGGTAAGTACAAGAAAAGTATTATGTTGATTGTCGTGATTGAGTGTTAATGGACGTGTGCACACATGCACACATACACTTTTTGACAGGTACGACTAAAGACGAGCTTTCCAAACCTTGTAGGTTTAAGACAGACTTATCTCAGTAATTTTCTCATGGTGCCCTAAATACAGAACAGTTGCTTTCCAAATAGTAGGTGCAGACAAGTTAATAACTATTTATGCCTAACCTAGTAGCCATTTGAGAAAAAATTAAATGAAAAAAGAATTTTAACATCCTTCTTCACTAACCAAAGGTTACTTACTGATGGGTTATGTGTGCCTTTTGGGTGCTGCACAACTTCTCAAACTTTGCAATCAGATTAGACACTGCCACCTTCGTTTCCTTTTCTTCATTGTTTTGGGGTTGGACTTGCTTTTCATCACAACAACCACTGAGAAATCCAGCTTCACTAAGATATGACTTTATCAAAAGAAGTAGTGTGATCCAGTGTTGAAACCAAATTACTTCATGGTTTTCAACATGTGTCAAGTATTGGTATGGTTCTCTCAAAAATGTCAAGTATTCCACTATGCCCCCGGGAACTGCCGTTAGTTTAAAAAATCATGCAGATTAAAAAAAAATTAGTAGTGTTTAAGAAATAAACATAACGAAGTTTCTACCACCCTACCTGTTACTATGTTTGCTGTGTTTATAGACCTTTTCTTACAAATGTACTTTCATTGTATTTATATTCTCTTTATTACAGATTAGATTGTTAACTTTGATGCCTTAGAGATGTACTAACCCCTTTTATAAAGACAGATGGAGTGGATATATGCATAGGTATAACTGATTGACTTTGCTGTACAGTAGAAACTAACAACATTGTAAATCAACTGTATTCTTATAAAAAAAAAAGACTGAACTCTAATTAATGGAAACTGTGTACTTTGGGTTATAATGACATGTAACAAAGTTAGCACTCTGGTGTGGGGTGATAGTGGGGGAAGCTGTGCTTGTGTGGGGACAGAAAGTATATGAGAACTTTGTACTTCCTCATGTACTTTCTCTGTCCTCAGTTTTGCTGGGATTTTAAAACTACTCAAAGTGACTTTGTTTTGTGTGTGTGTGTGTGTTATGTAAGTAAGGGGTCTAGGAACTGACACTAGCAAAAAAGGCAGACTAGAATGCTCCAAGTCCTCATTTCCCCCATGAAACATTAAAACAACAACAGTATCTAGAGACTAACTAAAATACCTTTATGAGAGCTCTGAAAAGCAAAAATGCACACCAACCATGTGAATACCCAATTAAAAAAAAAAAAGCTATGAAATGGTAGGAAAAAAAAAAGGATGGAAGGGGAAGAGGGGGTATAGGAAACATAGATAAAAGAAAAGTAATTATTTAATACCCATTTCATGTGTCAGGCTCTTTTACTTTAGCTGATTTAATCATAAAAGAAGAGAGGAAGAGATGGCCTGTTTTTGTACTGCTCACAAGCTGTCACTGGTTTTTGCAGTTCTAGATGGTTGAAGAAGAAAAATCCAATTTCATGACATGAAAGTTATATGAAATTCAAATATTGATTGGTTTACTTATTTTCTAGGTCTTCTAGGTCTGCTTTTGTATCACAGTGGCATTTGCTTGCTGATGGGCACATGTGTTTATAGTGTCTGGCTATTACAAACAAAGCTTCTATGAAATTTTGTATACAAATCTTTGTATGGATGTATGTTTCCTTTTTTTCTCCCCCTTGGATGAATACCTAGGGTTGGAATGACTGGATCATTTTTAAGAAACTACCAAACTTTTCCAAAGTGATATAGCATTTTATATTCCCGGTAACAATGTGTTAAGTTCTTCCACATCCTCACCAACCCATGGTGTGGTCAGTCGGTTTGTTTTTAAATAGACTTCATTTTTTAGAGGAGTTTTATATTCACAGCTAAAATGAAGAGAAGATACAGTGATTTCCTATATTCTCTTTGCCCCCAAATAGCTTCCTTCATTACTAACATCTCCCACCACAGAGGTACATTTGTTACAATTCATGGATGTACTTTGACACATAATCACTCAGACTGGTTACAATATAGTTACATTATGGTTTATGCATGGTGTTACACATTCTATTGAACAAATGTGTAATCACATGTATCCATCATTATGGTATTATAGAGTGTATTTTCACTACCCTGAAATTCATCTGTTTCACCTGTTCACCCACCAACATTGATCTTTTAACTATCTCCAATGTTTTGCCTTTTTCAGAATATCATATTTTAATAGTTGGGATTATATGGTCTGTAGCCATTTCAGATTGGCGTCTTTCACCTAGCAGTAGGCATCTAAGATTCTTCCATGTCTTGCCATGGCTTGATAGTTCAGTTGTTTTTAGTTCTGAATTATATTCCGTTATAAGGATGTTCAGTTCAGTTCAGTTAAATTGCTCAGTTGTGTCTGACTCTTTGCGACCCCATGAACTGCAGCATGCCAGGCTTCCCTGTACATCACCAACTCCTGGAGCTTACTCAAATTCATGTCCATCGAGTTGGTGATGCCGTCCAACCATCTCATCCTCTGTCGTCCCCTTCTCCTGTCTTCAGTCTTTCCCAGCATCAGGGTCTTTTCCAATGAGTCAGTTCCTTGCATCAGGTGGCCAAAGTATTGGAGCTTCAGGTTCAGCAATCGGTCCTTGAAGCGAATACTCACTTCTTTAGGATGACTGGTTGGATCTCCTTGCAGTCCAAGGGACTCTCAAGAGTCTTCTCCAACACCACAGTTCAAAAGCCTCAATTCTTCAGTGCTCAACTTTCTTTATAGTCCCCACCTCTCACATCCATACATGACTACTGGAAAAACCATAGATTTGACTAGATGGACCTTTGTTAGCAAAGTAATGTCTCTGCTTTTTAACATGCTTTCCAGGTTGGTCATAGTTTTTCTTCCAAGCAGCAAGCGTTTTTTAATTTTATGGCTGCAGTCACTGTTCACAGTGATTTTGGAGCCCCCCAAAATAGTCTCTCACTGTTTCCATTGTTCTGAATTATATTTAGTTCTAATTTTAATTTAGTTTATAATTTAAACTAAATATGTGTAAGTATATATTTAGTTTATAATTTTAATTTAACTTTTGTTTATAAGTTTAGTTGTGAATTATAATTAGTTCTGAATTATATTCCATTATATGGATGTACTGTGGTTTATTCATTCACCTATTGAAAGACATTTTAGTTACTTCCTTTTGGGGAACTATGAAAAAAACTTTTATGAGCATTCATGTGCACATTTTCTGTGGACATAAGGTTTCAGTTTCTTTGGATAATTACCAATGAACGTGATTGCTAGATTGTATGGAACAAAAATATGTTTAATCTTGTAAGAAACTGTTAAACAGTCTTCCAAAATGGCTGTAACATTTTGCATTCTCACCAGCAGTGAATGAGAATTCCTGTTGATGCACATCCTCACCAGCATTTGGTTGTCAGTGTTCAGATATTAGCTATTCTAATAGATGTGTAGTGATAGCTCATTTTAATTTGCATTTCCTTGATGATGTAAAGTGTGGAGCATCTTTTTATATGCTTATTTGTCATCTGTATATCTTATTTGATAAGATATCTGATAAGGTCTTTGACCCATTTTAATCAGTTTGTGTTCTTATTACATTTTAAGAATTCTCTATATATTTTGGCTAATAGTCCTTTATTTGGTATCTTTTTGCACATATTTTCTCCCAGTCTCTGGCTTGTCTTATCATTCTCTTGATTATGTCTTTTACAAAGCATAAAATTAGTTTTAATGAAGCCCAGCTTATCTGTTACTTCTTTCATAGATCATGCCTTTGGCGTTGAATTAAAAAAGTCGTTACCAAACACAGGATCATCCAGATTTTCTAGAATTTTAGTAGTTTTGCATTTTACATTTAGGTTTGTATTCTTTTTAAGTTAATTTCTTTGGCGGGTGTGAAGTCTATGTCTAGGTTAGTTTTTTGCATATGGATGTCCAGTTGCTCCAGCACCACTTGTTGAACAGATTGTCTGCTCCCTCGTGTAGCCTTTGCTTTTTTGTCAAAGATCAACTGACTGTATTCATGTTGATCTGTTCCAGGGCTCTCTTCTGTTCCACTGATTCGGTTCTTTTGCCACTGCTACACTATCTTGATTACTGTCGCTTATAGTATGTCTTAAATCTGGGTATTGTGAGTTCTTCATCTTTGTTCCTCTATTTCAATTTCATGTTGGCTATCCTGAGTAGTCTTTTTATTTTTAGTCATTCTAATAGGTATGTATTGATAATCTAATTGATATTTGCATTTACCTAATGACCAAAGATGTTAAATATGTTTTCATGTACTTATTTGCCCTCTGGGTGTCTTCAGAGAAATGTCAATTTAAATCTTTTGCCCATTAAAAGAATTTTTTTTTAATTTTAAGTGTTCTTTATGTTCTCTGGATACATCTGTCTGTCAGATATATCCTTTGCAAGTATTTCCTCTATGGCTTGTTTTTTCATCCTTTAACTGTTTTGGAAGAGAAGTTTTAAATTTTGACGAAGTCCATTTTACCAGTTTGTTCTGTTATGTATTATGCTGTTGATGGCATATCTAAGAAATCTTTGCTTAAGGCCACAAAGGTTTTCTTCTATGTTTTCTTTTAGAAGTTTTTAGTTTTATATTTAAGTCTGTGATCTCTGACCCATTTGAAATTAATTTTTCTATACAATGTGAGATATGTATTCAAATTGCTATTTTTAAAAATTGTATATAGATATCCAATTGTTCTAGCACAGTTGGTTGAAAGAGCTATCGTTTCTGTACTGCGTTTCCTTTACAACTTTGTCATAAATCAAATACTCTTGTATGTGGAGGTTTATTTTTTAATACTCTATATATTCTGTGTCATTTATGTATCTCTCTGGCTGTCGGTACCCCACTGTTTTGATCACTGTAGCTTTAAAATGTGTTGAACTCAGGTGGTAGTGTTAGCCCATCAAATGTCTTCTTTATCAGAATTGTTTTGACTGTTCTAGGAACTTTGCATTTATCTATGAGTTTTTAAATGAGCTTGTCAGTTAATCCCTCCAAAAAACTTCCTGGGATTTTTTGTTGCATTTGCATTGAATCTATAGATCAGTTTTGGAAGAATGGATTGGATATCTTAACACTGAGTCTACCAAATAATGAATGAGGCATATCTCCGTTTATTTTGGCCCCTTCTAATTTCTCTGAGCAATGTTTTTAATTTTCAGTGTATGGTGTTCCTGATCTATTGTTAAGATTTTTCTTTAATTAGTTTATAATTTTTGAGGTTATTGCAAATGGTATTTTTTTTTTTAATCAAATTCTGTTTCTTCCAAGCATATACAGAAACGTTACTTTTTGCATATTGGTCTTCTATCATACTACATTGCTGAACTCATTTAATAGTTCTGGTAACTTTTTTGAAGGTGTTGTCATATTTTTAACATATAAAAATGTAGATGTTCATGATGTCTGTGAATAAAGACAATTTTATTTCTCCTTCCCATCCTTTCCCTCTTCCTTTTTCTTCTCTTCTTCTTCCTCTTCCCTCTCCTTCGCTCTTTCCTCCTCTCCCCCTCCTTTCAACTGATGACTTAGGCTAAAACATCGAGAACCTCTCATATAGTGTTGAATAGAGGTGGTGAAAGCAGAAATCCCTTTGTTGTTACTCATCTTGCTACTCTTCTCTGATTCAGTCTTTTGTCATCAAATATGCTGTTAAGTATAGGTTTCTTATAAGTGCTCTTTATCAGGTTAAGGAAGTTCCCTTCTGTTCCAGTCTGCCTGTAATTCTTATTATGAATGGATGTTGAATATGTGTATCAAATTCAAGTCACTCATATGCACTTCTTTTGCATCTAGTAGTGATGAAAGTTTCTCATTTGTTCTTTTAATCTACTAATTGATTTTTGAATGCCAGCTTGACCTTGCACTAGGATAAACTATTTTTTGTTAGGATATACTTTCCTGTTTTATGTATTAGCTAATATTTTGTTAGAGAATTTTTGCCTCTCTTTTTTCCTGACAGGCAACTTTTTTTCAGATTATATTAAAACAATTACATGTCAATAATAAGAAAACAGTCTAATAAAAATGGACAAAAGATTTGTACAGATACTTAACAAAAGAAGCTATACATAGGGTTAATACAGACATGAAAAGGTGCTCAACATCATTAGTCATAGTCAGTTCAGTCACGTCCTACTCTTTGCGACCCCACGAACTGCAGCACGCCAGGCCTCCCTGTCCATCACCAACTTCTGGAATTTACCCAAACTCATGTCCATTGAGTTGGTGATGCCATCTAGCAATCTGTTGTCCCTTTCTCCTGCCTTCAATCTTTCCCAACATCAGGGTCTTTTCAGATGAGTCAGCTCTTTGCATCAGGTGGCCAAAATATTGGAGTTTCAGCTTCAGCATCAGTCCTTCCAATGAACACCCAGGACTGATTTCCTAAAGGAAGGATGGACTGGTTGGATCTCCTTGCAGTCCAAGGGACTCTCAAGAGTCTTCTCTACCACCACAGTTTAAAAGCATCGATTCTTTGGTGCTCAGCTCTCTTTATAGTCCAACTCTCACATCCATACATGACTACTGGAAAAACCATAGCCTTGACTAGACGGACCTTTGTTGACAAAGTAATGTCTCTGCTTTTTAATATACTGTCTAGGTTGGTCATAACTTTCCTTCCAAGGAGTAAGCATCTTTTAATTTCATGCTGCAGTCACCATCTGCGGTGATTTTAGAGCCCCAAAAAAGTGAGGTCAGCCACTGTAGCCATTGTTTCCCCATCTGTTTGCCATGCAGTGATGGGATGGGATGCCATGATCTTCGTTTTCTGAATGTTAAGCCAACTTTTTCACTCTTCTCTTTCACTTTCATTAAGAGGCTCTCTAGTTCTTCTTCACTATAAGGGAAATGCATAAATTAAATCCACAATCAGATACCACCCTCACACCCACTAGAAGGGTGATAATGAAGAAGACTGGCCCCACCATCCACTGGTGAGTGTACAGAGCAACTGACATGTTTATCCACTGTTTGTGGGAATAGAAGATGGTACAACACTTTGGAGAACATTTTGCCTTTATCTTATAATTATTAGGGATATTGTTCTGTAATTTTTTCTGAGGATATCTTTGTCAGATTGTGGTATTCAGGTTATGTCAAACTCAAATTAATTGAAAGGTGTTCTCTTTCCATTTTCTTAGAGTTTTAGTCTTTAATTTGTGTAATTATAATCTTAAATGTTTGAGAGAATTTACCAATAAACTACCAGGTTATTGCAAATGGTATTGGTTTTTGGAGGGTTTGGAGTTTTTATATAGGATTATTTTGTTTGAATATAAGTTGAATTTCTTTAATAAGTATAGGGTTATTCAACTTTTCTTCTTGTGTCTTGTTTGGTGAATTGTGTTTTTCATGTAATTGTTTTCTTTTTACTTTTTAATATAAAGCATTTCTTTAAAATTATTTTTAAAAAATGAACTAAGCTAATTCCTTTCTTAAAGGAAGCAGTAAGGAGAATATAATACACCAAAATAAATAAATAAATAAAAAATGCATGATGGTCTTGAGCATTTGGGTTAATTGAGTATTCTGGGGACTTGTGATTTACTCTGCTCTTCTATGTTTTAGTGACTTTCAGCCCTGTTATTTGTATTGGTTATAAAAGTTACAGTTTTATGCCAAAGAAGCATATTGTAAACTTTAAATATAAATATAGAAGGCAGGGAAAATTGAATCTTCTCTGGCATTTTTGTTTTTTTTTAAAACAGATTTGTTTTTCTTTAAACAAATATAAAATGGATGAAAACAGAAGAGTCACTGTTTGCTTAGAGGTTTTGTATAATCTCAGATTATTCTATAACAATCAGCCACTTTAAAGAAAGGTGATCTCTGAAACTCTACATTTTGTATCTTTAAAATATTTTCTCCTTTTTAAGGCAAACAGTTCTGAATCTAAAGATTATCTCCAAGTTTGTCTTCGAGTAAGACCATTCACACAGCCAGAAAAAGAACATGAGTCTGAGGTTGGTGCTGAATTTAATTTTATAGTTTATTTCCATTAAGTGAGCACAATATCATCATTTTCATGTACTTGTTGTGGGTTTTTAATTATTTGTGTTCTAGGGCTGTGTGTATATTCTGGATTCACAGACTGTTGTCCTGAAGGATCCTCAGTATACTACCCTTGGTCGTTTAAGTGAGAAAAGCTCTGGGCAGATGGCACAAAAATTCAGTTTTTCCAAGGTAGGTACCCATATGAAACTGAAAATTTTTCTTTTAAGATAAAAAGACTTGGCTTGAGCTAAATTGCTGCTGCTGCAGCTGCTAAGTCACTTCGGTCGTGTCCGACTCTGTGTGACCCCATAGACGGCAGCCCATCAGGCTCCCCCATCCCTGGGATTCTCCAGGCAGATACAGTGGAGTGAGTTGCCATTTCCCTCTCCAATGCATGAAAGTGAAAAGTGAAAGTGAAGTTGCTCAGTCGTGTCCGACTCTGTGCGACTCCATAGACAGCAGCCCACCGTCCATGGGATTTTCCAGGCAAGAGTACTGGAGTGGGGTGCCATTGCCTTCTCCAAAATTGCTACCTAATTGTATATAATGAACTCTACACACCTGTGCGACTCCATAGACAGCAGCCCACCGTCCATGGGATTTTCCAGGCAAGAGTACTGGAGTGGGGTGCCATTGCCTTCTCCAGAATTGCTACCTAATTGTATATAATGAACTCTACACACCTTGTGCTTATGAAACTTAGATCTTAGGTTCTGGTATTTTTTTCTCAATGGTAGGGCTCAACTTTTAGGTGTATAAACATATAATTGGAAGTGAATAAATCATTGTAAAAATCTTACAGTCTCTTTGTGGTTGGTGGAAATGTTCTTTTAACAGTTTAGATGAAAGGTTATTGGCTGGATCAGATTTCTATCGTGAAAACTTTTGGCAGTAGTTAAACTAGGAATTGCATCTGTTGGGATTGGGGATATGTCAACTCTAAGAATGAGTCTTGTAAGACAGATCTTTTAAATATTAAAAATATTAAAGGGTAGAACTCATGACTATTAATTAACTTGAATTTTCTAAAACTACTTGTTTTAAAAAATGCTTGTTTAGGTTTTTGGCCCAGAAACTACACAGAAGGAATTCTTCCAGGGTTGCATTCTGCAGCCAGTTAAAGACCTCTTGAAAGGACAGAGTCGGCTGATTTTTACTTACGGGCTAACCAATTCTGGAAAAACTTACACGTTTCAAGGTAAATGGTTTTATTTTTGGTAGAAAGAAAAAAGGAAGCCCTAATATTTGCTCATTTTCATAATACTTATAGTTATGTTTCCATTACCTTGCAAATTTACTCTGTTTTTAATAGTAATAGCATATTGAATGTGTATTGCCCATGGCTTTTAAATCAGATTGACTTAATTTGTAAAACTGCTTTACCCATATGATAGAGAATTAAATGATGATGAAAACTTGGGAAAAGGACTGATGTAACATAAGGAATTAAGCAAAGAAAACCAGGGAAACACTTTATATTTTATTTTACTTTTATACTTTGTGATAATGAATGATAGCCAGTTTTAAAATCGGATCTGAATGTAAAATTTCAAGTTTTACATCAGACTAATAGCTGATAAATGTCAGTTATACAATGAAAACCAAAGTGATTGAACACTGAGTAATCTGCAACTTTCCTCACTTTTTGTCTTAGCTTTTTACTCTTGCCTATTGGTGGTATAAAAGGAGTCTTGGTAGCTCAACAATGTTTCTTTACTCTTCCTTAGTACTTTGAGAGACTGTAAAACACAAATTCTTGTCATAGGCACAGAAGAAAATACTGGCATTCTTCCTCGAACTTTGAATGTATTATTTGATAGTCTTCAGGAAAGACTGTATACAAAGATGAACCTTAAACCACATAGGTCCAGAGAATACTTACGGTTATCACCAGACCAAGAGAAAGAAGAAGTCGCTAGCAAAAGTGCATTACTTCGGCAAATTAAAGAGGTATGGGAGTATTTAAGCAGATAAAATACACATAATTGTGACCTTTTATTAGCTCTTCAGTTTGTTTTCAGCCTGTATTGAAATAGCTTGTTGTAGTTGTTGTCTTTTCTTTGTGATTAAAAGCTTTTTTGAAGACATTTCTTCATTTTGTATTGTACAAACAGCTGAAATGTTTAAACAAAACAAATGTAAATGTTCTTTAATCATTTTAGGTTGTAGAAACAGCAACTTTCTATATACTGATTTTTTAAAATCCTTTTTCTATTTGTAAAAGTAATGTGTATATACAAAATCTAAACGAGGATATGAAAAATAAAAAAATAATTTTCTATAATTTCATTTCTGAAGAGAAAAACTAATATTAACAGATATGAGCATATCCTTTTTGGTCTTTTTCTCGGTATACCAAAAATAATAAAGTCTACTGAGGTTTCTGTGTACGTCTATACATTGTGTAGTCTGTGAGTCATGTCCGATTCTTTGTGACCCCATGGATTGTAGCCCCCCAGGCTCCTCTGTCCATGGGATTTCCCAGACAAGAATACTGGAGTGGGTTGCCATTTCCTTCTCCAGAGCATATTCTGGACCCAGGGATTGAACCTGCGTCTCCACCTTGGCAGGCGGGTTCTTTACCACTGAGCCACCTGGAAGTTCATCAGATCAGATCAGTCGCTCAGTTGTGTCCGACTCTTTGCGACCCCATGAATCGCAGCACGCCAGGCCTCCCTGTTCATCACCAACTCCTGGAATTCACTCAAACTCACATCCATCGACTCAGTGATGCCATCCAGCCATCTCATCCTCTGTCGTCCCCTTTTCCTCCTGCCCCCAATCCCTCCCAGCATCAGAGTCTTTTCCAATGAGTCAACTCTTCGCATGAGGTGGCCAAAGTACTGGAGTTTCAGCTTTAGCATCAGTCCTTCCAAAGAAATCCCAGGGCTGATCTCCTTCAGAATGGACTGGTTGGATCTCCTTGCAGTCCAAGGGACTCTCAAGAGTCTTCTCCAACACCACAGTTCAAAAGCATCAATTCTTCGGCATGCAGCCTTCTTCACAGTCCAACTCTCACATCCATACATGACCACAGGAAAAATCATAGCCTTGACTAGACGAACCTTTGTTGGCAAAGTAATGTCTCTGCTTCTGAACATGCTGTCTAGGTTGGTCATAACTTTGCTTCCAAGGAGTAAGCGTCTTTTAATTTCATGGCTGTAGTCACCATCTGCAGTGATTTTGGAGCCCAGAAAAATAAAGTCTGACACTGTTTCCACTGTTTCCCCATCTATTTCCCATGAAGTGGTGGGACCAGATGCCATCATCTTCATTTTCTGAATGTTGAGCTTTAAGCCAACTTTTTCAGTCTCCACTTTCACTTTCATCAAGAGGCTTTTGAGTTCCTCTTGACTTTCTGCCATAAGGGTGGTGTCATCTGCATATCTGAGGTTATTGATATTTCTCCCGGCAATATTGATTCCAGTTTGTGTTTCTTCTAGTCTAGTGTTTCTCATGATGTACTCTGCATATAAGTTAAGTAAGCAGGGTGACAATATACAGCCTTGACAAACTCCCTTTCCTATTTGGAACCAGTCTGTTGTTCCATGTCCAGTTCTAACTGTTGCTTCCTGACCTGCATACAAATTTCTCAAGAGGCAGATCAGGTGGTCTGGTATTCCCATCTCTTTCAGAATTTTCCACAGTTTCTTGTGATCCACACAGTCAAAGGCTTTGGCATAGTCAATAAAGCAGAAGTAGATGTTTTTCTGGAACTCTCTTGCTTTTTCCGTGATCCAGCCGATGTTAGCAATTTGGTCTCTGGTTCCTCTGCCTTATCTAAAACCAGCTTGAACATCAGGAAGTTCATGGTTCACATATTGCTGAAGCCTGGCTTGGAGAAGTTCATATACACACGTAAATATAGTCGTATATAAACAGTTGCGTATATCTTTATTCCTTTTTTTTATATGTGGGATAATGGTCTTTTATTTGAACAAAAATGAGATTTTATAGACATTCTATAACTTGCTCTTTCATTTAACATATCATAAATCTGTTACTACATTAGTTCACGTGTCTCATTGGTTTGTTTTTTCCTTTTTTTTAAATAATTTTTTATTAAAACATGTTTTAATAAAGTTATACTTGTCTTTTTTCCTTCTGTGCCTTTTGGATTTTGTGTTATGTTTTTGCATGTTTATTCTAAAATTGTTAAAAACTAGTAACAATCTTTTTGGATATATTGAAAACACTGATGGGGATTTGTTTTTAAATAATTTAGAAATCAAGGTTTCAAAGTAGTGTTGCTCAGTAGAGAGTAAAGTTCAGAGTCCATGATTATGCTCTCTGAAAGTAAAATAATATTTTAACAAGATTTGTAGAGATTGGTGGATATTTGTATAGATAATTCATAGAGGAAATTCAAGTCATTAATATTGAAAAAAAAATTCTCCAACAGGTTATCTAGTTAAAATATTATTTTGCCTGTGAAATTATTAAAATATTAAAAACTTGAGATCATATTTTCTTTTTTAAAAATCTGTTTTTATTGAGGTTGCTGTACAGTATTATATGTTTCAGGTATATGACATGAGATACACACTTTCACTTCCATAGATTGATTGTAAACTGTATTTCTCCAAAGCAATTTAGCAGTACTATATTATGAGTGAGAACCTAAAAAAAAGTTCATTATCTTTTCATCTATCAATTCAGATTAAGGTATATAGCCTAAGGGAACAATTCAATTACAGAAAGAAAAAATATACTAAGGTGTGTATCTTAATAGTATTTAATTAAGTCATTTCACATCACATCTAGTCAGTTATACAGCCACAAATGTTTGTTAATAATTTTTAATTTTATAGAGAGAAAGCTTACAATGCAATCAGTGTAGGGAAAAGAATAGAAAGGAATATATTGACATATTAATAGTAATTGCCTCTGAGTGGCAGGGATCATATATGACGGTATTCCTTTGAATATTTTCTGTAGTTTCCCCAAATTTCTTATTAGGTTGTTGAATTGAGTAGATGTAAAGCTGGTGACTTATTTGGATAGGTAATGAATTTACTGGTTATTTAATCTTAACAAAAAACATTTTTTAACTTAAGAAATCTTTTTCAGGTTGTTATGCATAATGACAGTTATGGTGCTCTTTATGGTAAGGTTTCCTTTCTCATATACTTTTAAGATGTTGATTATTTAAAAGACTTTTAATTTTTGAATCACTTCTGGTGATTTAATTTCTTTAATGACACAGTCAATAATACTTCAAAAATGGTACATAACTATATGAAATGCCAGTCACTATAAGGGTTTATTTGGATTTAATAACTGATTGTTACTGATTGTTAACTTTTACTGATTGTTAACTTTTATGTTGAATTCAAGAGTGGCACTATTTTTTTCTCTGTCCTTTACGTTTAATTTCATTTTGGTTTGTTAACATATATGCAAAACAAAAAAGCCAAATTTTGGTTAACACAAATATTTTTATCTGCTTTGGACACTGCTAATTTGGACACTGCTAATTAGAAGATTTGTATACTTAAGTTTCTCAAGCTGGGGAATCTTAAAAGATAATGAGATAATAGCCTATTATCTTATTTAATTTTGTGATTATCTTTTTTTTTATTTTCTGTAGGAAGTCTAACAAACTCTTTGAGTATCCCAGAGTTTGAAGAATCCATGAAAGATTGTGAACACTCAAACTTGAACATAGATATTAATAGAAAATTTTCTGTGTGGGTATCTTTCTTTGAGATTTACAACGAATGTATTTACGATTTGTTTGTTCCTGTATCATCTAAGTTCCAAAAGAGAAAGACACTGCGCCTTTCCCAAGATGTAAAGGGCTATTCTTTCATAAAAGGTATACTGATGAGTATTGTTTCCTTTTTTGCTCTGAAGTTTCTTTCTAGGCTTTGTTATAAGAAAGCAGACTGGAAATTGAAAGTTTTTATACTATTTATTAATAGCAAGATAGTAAGAGTAGTTTGTGCTTTGAAAATATGTTTTGGAATGTTCATTAAACCTGAAGGTAAGAGGGTTTAGTAATTTGTTTCTGGAGTATTATTGATTGGATTTTAGGGAATAGGAAAAGCTGTGTGTGTATATTCACATTATTCTGCTGCTCTGTAACAGTATTCAGACCTTGGAGTTACTAGGTATACCACAGTGGTATTTTTCCAGCCTTTTAAAAAATCACTACCCTACAGCAGGAAATACTTATTAATGACATCATGATTCTCCACCTGCACGCATGTGTGTGTGTGTATGCATATTTACAATTGAAAATGATCATTAATTATATTTACCCTCACTGCAAGGAGTACACTTGGGTGTTTTGTACATTCTACTTCATTTTTACAAAATGCTAGTTATGGCTCAAGAAATTTGATTTCATGACTCACAAATGAATTGCAATCTATCTAAAATCTCATAGCTAGTTAATTATCTACGTTTACTCTGTAATGTACTTTGTCTTTTTTTTTTTTTTTTCCGATGTCTAATTCTGAGGAATCTTAACCTATTTTTAATTTTCCCTTTGGCAAACTGTTGAAGAACATTTACTTTTTGTGTTTATGCTAGAAAATCATTATAATATCCTCGTCTTGTGTATTTATTTTCTAGTGGAATATGAGATAGCTGAGTTGGCTATACCTAGGACGTGTTACTAAAAGAAAGATTTCATTATATGTCTTTAGGAAAGAGATTACAAATCTTCAAAGAGATTACATTATATAGCAAATGCTGTACATTTGTAAATTGATATGTGCCTCTTTATTTTTTAAAGATCTACAGTGGATTCAAGTATCTGATGCCAAAGAAGCGTATAGACTTTTAAAGCTAGGAACAAAGCACCAGAGTGTTGCTTTCACAAAACTGAACAATGCTTCTAGTAGAAGGTAAGGAGTAAATCTTGTGGTATAAGCCTGACCTGAGGCACCCAGGTGTTCTGTGCTCATTTGAAAGTGAAAGTCACATAGCCCCGTCGGACTCTGCGATCCCATGGACTGTAGCCCGCCAGGCTCCTCTGTCCGTGGAATGCTACAAGCAAGAATACTGGAGTGGATTGCCATTTCCTTCTCCAGGGATCTCCCCGACCCATGGATTGAACCTGGGTCTTCTGCATTGCACGCAGATTCTTTACCAACTGAGCTTATAGGGAAGCCCTAGTAGCTGTGCTTATTTAAATACAACTAATTTAAGATTAAATCAGACAGTAGGTTGTCTGATAAGATTATCAGGACTAATTTCATGTTCTAACATACAATTTACTAATTTGCACTCAAAGTGAAGTATTTTTATTCTCTCTATACGTGAATATCTAAACTCAATGTTTTAATTGCCTGTAATACAGGACATTTCTCTGGGTTTTTTCTGCTTACTCCATGAACATAGACACTGTATAAATACTGAGTTAGGCCAGTATTTCAAAGGGCTAAGGAAGGATTTTGTTTTAATGAAAGGGATTGGAGAATGAGAAACAAAAGGATGTTAAGTTTAAACAGTGAGATACTTAAAACAGATTTTCTCTTAAAGGGGAAAGAGCCCCGTCTCCCATGTATGGCTTAAGGACAACATATAATCCAGATAAGCCAATATTTAGTAGACATCTAAGCCAAATGTATACTTGGCTTGATTCAAGTGATTTAGCTGTACATTATACCTAAAAGCAATACCTTTGTAAGCAAATTGAGACTTTATTATGAATTACTTCATTCATAGAAGTTGGAATGTTGAGAAGAGTAAATTTGAAGGGTCTGGGGCTAAGTGAAAGAAAGATAAGCTCTTTGGTTTTAGTAGTTGAGTGTTGTGTAGGTGGCAGTGGAGCGCTAAACTGAGATACCTGACGGCTAGTTGGAGAATGTAGTACTGTGATGATGGCCAGTATTAGGGTGAAAATAGATATTGATTTAGATGCTTGCCTCTCCTATTAGAATGCAGAAATAAAGAAGGAATGATAATATGTAATCTTTGTTTATTTCTTTTAGTCACAGCATATTTACCATTAGAATATTACAGATTGAAGATTCAGAAATACCACATGTAATACGAGTCAGTGAGTAAGTTGAGCATTGTTTAAATTGTTATTATTTTGAATTTTTTTGTTTTGAAGAATTTTTTAAAGTTTTTTTCCTTTGGTTAATTTAGATTGTCTTTATGTGATCTTGCTGGCTCAGAACGAAGCATGAGGACACAGAATGAAGGTGAAAGGTTAAGAGAGACCGGGAATATCAACACTTCTTTATTGACTCTGGGAAAGTGTATCAGTGTTTTGAAGAATAGCGAAAAGTCAAAGTAAGAGTTGCTGAACATGTTATCAGCATATCAAGGATTATATTAATAATATTTACACTTTCAGCTTTGCTAGTTTTAGAAAGTTCTTTTCTTTTTAACTTGCTTCTTACATAATGACTAGGAATGATAGAAATGAAAAGCATTATCAGTCAATGCCAGTGACTCAGGTAAACAGTATTTTCTATAGCAAATATGTATCAACAGACAACTTAGATAATAAGCTTCTAATGCTGGTTTATTAACAGACTTTGAAACCATATTATTCTTATTAATGCACTGTGTTTTTCTAGATGTGGTAGATTTCTGTATTAACTAGCATTTTAGGCTAAGTAAATGATAAATCCAGCCTTTACCATTTTCTAGTTAAGGTTTATATATTGCATAATTGCTATACACTAGAGAACACAACCCACTTCATTGTGACTTCCTTTACATTTTGCCTAGTTGGTTATTATTGTCAGTATTAATAATAATAGTAGCAGTGTTTAAAGAAAACAACATGAATAAACAGAAAATGACTAGTACAAATGAAACTAATCACTAACCTAGAATTTAAGTCCATGGTTGTTATGTTATCTCTTTGTAAAATTTATCAGTATCCTGACTTCACAAGACTTGTTTTAACTTTTAATTTTTTGAAAATTTTTTCCATAGGTTTCAACAGCATGTGCCTTTCCGGGAAAGTAAATTGACCCACTATTTTCAAAGTTTTTTTAATGGTAAAGGGAAGATATGTATGATTGTCAACATTAGCCAATGTTCTTTTACCTATGATGAGACACTCAATGTGTTGAAGTTCTCAGCCATTGCACAAAAAGTAAATATAGCTAAATTTCAGAATTTGTTAAGCTTTGTATTATTAGAGTAGTAATGATTTTTTTTCTTAGAGTAGATAATACATTTTGCACTTACAGCTGTAAACCTAGAAAATAATTGAAAATTAAAAATGTAATATTTGAGTAGTAGGCATAGGAAAAAAATTGAAAGTTACCCCTGCTTAAGAGAAAATGACCTCAGTAATAAATAACTTACCCATTACAAATTGCAAGTACGCAGCGAACTATATGCTCTGCTGTCCGTCTGGCTTATATAGTGGCTAATCAGGAAACCACCTGCTGGAAATAGTACTAAGACCTTAACCCAGGAAAGTAGATTTATATGTAGTATACATGTGTAATTAGCTTTTTTCTTATCAAATATGTATTTGAGTATGCTAATTCCTTCTATATTTGGATAGATTTTTCTTTTTAATTCTCAAGTTGTCATTTGACTTAAATTTATAATTGTTTTTTCTTTGTTGACAGTTTTTGCCTTTGTTTTAAAAGTTACATTCAATATTTTACCAGGTTTATGTTCCAGATATTTTAAATTGCTCTCAAGAGAAATCATTTGGACCTGTCAAATCTTCTCAAGATGAATCATTAGATATTAATAATTCAGATAATAAAATACTAAATGAAAAAAGATCCACAATTTCATGGGAAAGTAGCCTGGAAGATGTGGTGGAAGATGAAGATTTGGTTGAGGATCTAGAAAAAGCTGAAGAAAAGCAGAATGTGGAAACTGAATTTATTGATGAAGATCTACATGATACATTAGAGGATGATAAGGCTTTTAGTAGCCATGCAGGGAAGAGAGTATGTATTAACTCATACTTCTAAAATTGGCTTATTTATTATTCTGAAGTTATGGTTAGTAATTCTTAAGGCTCTTTCTCCCATTTTTTCCAACAATACACTAAGTTTATCTTTCATTACATGTTTTGAAAGTTGCCATTTCCTTCTCCAATACATGAAAGTGAAAAGTGAAAGTGAAGTCGCTCAGTCATGTTTGACTCTTAGCGACCCCATGGACTGCAGCCTACCAGGCTCCTGCGTCCATGGGATTTTCCAGGCAAGAGTACTGGAGTAGGGTGCCATTGCCTTCTCCAAATATAATGAATACTCATTTGCATTTCATCTGGATTTGCTAGTTGTTAAAATTTTACCATTTTTATATTCTCTTTCTGTGAGTGTGAATACACATCTTTTTTGCCTGTATCATTTGAAAACAAGATGCAGACATAATGACACCTTACAACTAACTACTTCAGCATGTTTCCCAAGAACATGGGTGTGTTCCTCACAATCAAAAGGCCATTTTCATACCTAAGCACTTTCACATTAATACAGTAACATAGTGTTGTATTGTCCATATCGAGATTTCTCTAGTGGTCCAAGTATTTCCTTTCATAGCCACTTTGTTTTTGATCTACAATTCAATACATTGCTTTTGATTATCACGTTTCTTTAGTTAATCTCTAATCTAGCATAGATATTTTTGAAAATTTGTGGTTAATTGTCTTGTAAAAAACCTCCAGTCTGGATCATCTTATTATCATAAGATAATTATCATAAGATGATCCAGGTTTAACACTTTAGGCAAGCTTGTTATATATATGAAGTTCTGAATTTCCCATTGAATCACATTAGGAGGCAGACAGTGTCTAATTTCTCAATTTTTGGTGAAGCCAAGTTTTAGTTAACTCGGTGTTGTGTTTCAGGTCTCTTTTCATTGTTCCCCAGTATCGTTTCACCCTGTGATTTTAGCATACTCCTCCAAAATTTTACCTTGCAGTCTTAAGTACAAGAGTGCAAAATGTGTGCCTAGTACCGATTATTCTATTTTAAAAAATCACTTGATCATCTTATATTTATAGAAACAAATAAGATTTAATGGTGTTTCTTATAATTTCTGTCCAAATAAAATTCATACATATATTTAAGTTTCATTAATCCTGAAATACGGCTTCCCAGGTGGCTCAGTGGTAAAGAATTCGCCTGCCAGGGCAGGAGATGCAGGTTTGATTCCTAGGTCAGAAAGATCTCCTGGGGAAGGAAATGGCAACTTGCTCTCATATTCTTGCCTGGAGAATCCCATGGACAGAGGAACCTCTCGAGCTACAGTCCATGGGGTTGTAAAGAGGCGGACACGACTGAGTGAGTGAGCACGCATGCACACAGTTCTGAAATATAGATCATGTCCACATTACTGGTTCCCCTCATTAACTGACTTGAGTGGTGTTGACACATCTGACATCATAGTACTCTTTTGGACTATAGACGTTTAAATAGATCAGTGATGTATTGAGTTAAATACTCTCATCTTAATAGTTTATTCCAGTGTCCCTGAAAGCCATTGTTGTGCCTGTGTTGCTTAGGAATGAAGATGAAAGCTTCAGATGCCATTAGTCCTAGTTTATCTGGTCACCATGTGATTGAACATGCTTTACCCTGGATCTCTGTAATGTTGTACTTCCCTCAGTGAAAAACTAGGCTAAGTTGTTAATAGTCATCCTTTAATTTTTTTTTGATCTCAAAACTGAAGTTTATATATCAATGTAATGTTTGTTAAACTTATTAAGTTAGTCATTTATGAATTTATTAAGGAAAAATAATGTCATTTATGTAGGATTATGTAGTGTAAATGCATATCTTATAATATTTACTAGGTACTTCAAAATTAAAATTTCATCCAAGTTTTTTGTAATACTTCTCAAAATTAAAATGATTAGGCTTCTCATGCTTCACATTGTTAGCATTTTATTAATTAGAGGGTTGTCAGTATTAAAGATCATTATGAAATTATTAAAGATCATTATGAAATATATTGATAGTAACATATCTATGCTTAAAATTCATTTAACTTGAATAACCAACCAGAATTTTTTTCACTCAATACTTTATCATATACTAACAGTGGTAGAAAACTAGTTGTTGAGAATTACTGAAAGAAACCAATTTCCCAAGGTTTTCATACAGATTTCTCTGAGTCTCCCACATTTCTTCTTCCATGTGAAAAGTGAAAGTGTTAGTAAGTCGTGTCTGACTCTCTGTGACCCCGTGGACTGTGCCTGCCAGGCTCCTCTGTCCATGGGATTTCCCAGGCAGAAATTCTGGAGTGGCTTGCCATTCCCTTCTGCAGAGGATCTTTCCCACCCAGGGACTGAACCTGGGTCCCCTCCATTGCAGATGGGTTCTGTACCATCTGAGCCATTAGGGAAGCCCCTCTTCTTCAATAGTTACTGTGAGTTACTATTAAATATTTATTGTTTTGAACAGTGGGAAAAGAATGTGGTTATTTAAAATTATAAAAATATTATATAATCATGACAGAGTCTAGAAAAAGAAAAAGGGAAATAAATATAAATGTCTCTAAATCTACTTATCGTGTTAATAGATTTTTACTGTTTGTTACAATGTTGTTAACTGATTTTCTTCATTTAAAAATAAATTGTGGAAATTATGAATTGTAAATATGTCATCATAATTCATTACAGTAGTTTCACTGTATGATGGTGCTATAGTTGAACCCATTTCTTAAGTTTGACTTTCAAGTTGCATTTTACTTTTTCTTTTTTGTTTACATATAACCACTCATTGTTGCAAAAAACACAGTGTCTATTTTATAGCCAAAATATAAAATTATTTCCTCAGTAGAAGTTCTTAGAATTTCAAAGTCAAGATATCTGTAAAATATTTTCAAATATAAAGTTGAGAAAGTGAAAGATCTGTAGCTTTGAGAGAGTTTATTAGTTTCTTATTGAGAAACTTTAATCAGAAACCTTAAAAAAAGGCTATCAGGCTGTTTTCTTGACTGCTATAATTTACATACCTATACTGGCTATAATGTCAAATTTTAATTGTTTTATTGTTTATTGTCCATGTTAAATGATTAATTATGTGTGTGCTTTCAAAGACAGAGTTGTTGCTTACATTTGGATAGTTATAGAAACCCAATAAAATATGTAATATCTCCCTTTGCCATTTTGAAAACTGGGGATTCACAGTAACTGCTCTGTGTAACATGTCAGGTTTATATTTTGACAGACTAACTTTAAACTCAGACTTAAGCATTTACCACAGACTTGGTCCTTACTTTCCCTACCTAGGAAATTTGAGTGCTCCTACTAAGTATAAAAAGGGTTGTGTAGATTAAATGAAATAAAATATGAACTCCCCAAAGTAGTTCCTAGTAGATAACAGATGCTCATATTTTCTTTCCCCTTCATTCTTTGTGTAACCAGACAGACATTTGAACTGTGTTTCTAAAATGTGGTGAGACGAACTTGATTTTTCACATTAATCAATCTCTGCATATACATAGTTTTTAGTGAAAATACTATCTTTGGTAAAAAGAAACATAGTAATGAAATGAAAAGTTTTATTTTTAAACACATGGAATATCTTTCTCTTGGAATTTATTTGCTTTTTAATTAGAATTTTAATATTTATATTTTAGAAACTTCTGGATTTAATAGAAGATTTGAAAAAAAAACTAATAAATGAAAGAAAGGAAAAGTTAACATTGGAATTTAAAATTCGTGACGAAGTTACACAGGAGTTTACTCAGTATTTGGCCCAACGAGAAGCTGACTTTAAGTAAGTTTTTTTGTTCATGTCTAATAAAAATTGAAAATTTTATTTACTTGTGAAAAAAATTTATTTTTGCTTTTTTATATTAGGTGACTTCTAAACTCTAATCTTTATGCAAGCTTGAAAATAGCTATTACTAATCCCCATGGTGACTGTGAATTATATATGAGTGAGCATTTAAATTGACTTTTAATTTATAAGTCTTTTTATTTACTTTCTGAGCTCAGATGGTAAAGAATCTGCCTTCAATGCAAGAGACCTGGGGTCTATTCCTGGGTCAGAACGATCCCCTGGAGAAGGAAATGTCAACCCACTTCAGTATTCTTGCCTGGAAAGTCCCATGAACAGATGAGCCTGGTGGGCTAGTCAGTGGGGTCTCAGAGAGTTGGACACGACTCAGCAACTAACATTTTCACACTTTTACTTTAATTTATAATGTGCTTAACCTTAGAAATTTAAAATAAAAATGTAAAGTAGTGGTTTTTCTGTTTCTTAATGGGATTTATTTCTGTTATAAAGGGAAACTCTCCTTCAGGAACGAGAAATTTTAGAAGAAAATGCTGAATGTCGTTTGGCTATTTTCAAGGATTTGATTGGTAAATGTGATGCTCAGGAGGAACCAAAGAATGAAGATCATGCCATAAAAGATGAAACTGAAGTATGTTTACTGAAATATTAAATACATGAAGTATAGGTACCAGGATTTAGTATATAACATCAGTGATAATTTAATATACTTCAGATTTTTAAAAAAACTTAATATGTAACTTTAAGTAAGTGTGCTTTGTTAGGAATATAAACACAAATAGTTTAAGTATAGCTATTGAACTTAGGAAAAAGTAGCTTTTACGTTTATATCTCAGTTTGGTGTTGCTTGAGTCATTGTGTTGTTTGTAGGTAGATTGCTTTTTGTCTGATTATGGGATACCCACTCAGATTTGTTTTAAACTCAAGAATTTTATGTGGCTGACAGACTTGTGGGATCATTTAATTCTATTCTGATTAAAACAAAAATATATATAGAAAAATCATTCTTGCTTGGCTGAATAACCGTTCTCTACTGTTTAGGAAACATTTTTCTTTTCTGCTGCTTCTACGGAAGCTGAAATTAATCACATCTTTTTGGAATGGTTGGTTGTTTTTGTTTTGCTTTGTTTTTTAATTACTCAGTTCAGCGGTCCACGATGATAATGTCTAGGCTCTTGCCCTCAAACCATCATTCTGTGTCCCTGACATAGTTTGGGATTCAGTCTGAATTGTGAAAATGAGGATTTGTTTCTTCAGCTTGCCCAAAAAATATTTTAAAGACTCATATGACTAAAAGTATACCTGAACTAGGTAATTATAATTGTTCTGTAAACTGTACATAAACAACGTACAGTTTATGACATTGTTCTTACGGAGAAATAAAGTCTCATGTTCCATAAAATAGAAGATGACTAATGGAACACATCTTTTTCATATTTGGAGCTACTTCTATATAAGAAAACATAAACATGTCTATAGTCACCTAATAGAAAAACATAAATAATATGTTTAAAAAATTGTAAGTTGTGCATTTGTTTTGCTATTTGTTTTTAAAACATGCTAGATGGTACCACACTGAAGTAGTGAAAGCCACTGTTAACATTAGGCATGTGGTTTTTGCTGTTTTTAGGAAGGACATAATTATGTAGGAATTGAAGATATTATTGATTCTCTTCAAGATGATGTCACTGGTATTAAGAAACAGGCTGAAATTGCTCACTTATATATTGCATCTCTTGCTGACCCCCAGGAAGCTATTGCTTGTTTAGAAATAAAGTTTAATCAAGTTAAAGCTGAATTAGCTAAAACCAAAGAAGAATTAATCAAAACCCGAGAAGAGTTAAAAAAGAGAGAAAGTGGTAAGTGGTTGTATTATATCCCTATGTAGATGTTACAAATTCTTAAAAAGACAGTTGGTAAGTATGAGATTTATGCAGCTTATTTACAAACTGGTCAGAAAATGATGGAGGTAACATTTAATATTTTACCATTTGTATGAGTTTACAGTAATTTACTAGTAAAAATATATTTTTCCTTTTCTTTACTTTTAGACTAATATTACTAGAAAATAGACTTTCAGGAAAACCCAAAACCTAAGTATAGCTTTATTAGCAAATTAAGAAATCTCATAGGAAATTGTAAAGCTGTGAAGTTTGTTCATTTATATGTGTGTGTGTGTGTGTGTGTGTGTGTGTGTGTGGTGGTGGGGGACTGGGAGGACTTGTCACACCTGAGTTTCAAGTATTAGATGAAATACGCTGCCCTTTTCTGTGTGAACAAGATGGGTGGAAAATAGCAGATAAGTGATGCCTCATTATGAAGTGGATCAGAAAGGTATAAGCTACTTCTCTTCTGACATTATTCCAGAAATTTCCTACTATTGAGCAGATGGCATTCATTTTTGCCCTGGGTTTTGAAAGTAGCTTTTTCAGAAACAGTACTCTCTGGTGGTAGAATTTGTAGCTGTTTGTGTACTTTTAGGGCTGTGAAAATTCTTTTTCCTGAGTATAACAATGAAGTGTCTGCTGTAGCAGCTTATGTTTCATGTTTATTTAGTGATATATTTTTTTAGGTGCTTAGATATTTATTTTTAATATTCTTACTTTTTCAGAATCAGAAATTAATTTAAATTCATTGGTTCAAGAGCTTGAGAAATCTAATAAGGTAATGCGTTTAAGCTTTATTTTATCTTAATAAGGAAATTAATAAGTAAAATTGACAGTATGGATAATTAATGAGTATATAAGTGACTTCACTCTCATACCTCTTTCCATATATGGTCTCTGGAAAGTTTCTTGGTCTTTCCAGAAAAGGTTTTATTTGTATATGTGTATATATATGTGTGTGTATGTGTGTAACATACATCTTTTAAAAATTTTATACAAATAGGATTGTAGTTCTGTGTCTTGCTTTCTTCCTTTAGAAGGCATCTTAGATCTGTATGTGCTGCCAGAGAATCATCTCTATGTCACTCTTTTACCAGGTACATTGTATTGAATAGATTATTTAAATAGTATTTATCTTGTCTGAAGTTACTGTTTTAAAATTTAGGATATGGCCTGATCAGTGTGCAGCATCAGAATCTGAAAATCTCTTGCACTTTATACCTTCAGATCAGATAATTACTCTAAGTGGTTGTAGATGGATTTGACATTGTGAGATCTAAGTATGAAATTGCAGGGATACATAGAGGTGAAGTGAATTTAAAACTCTAAACTTAATATTTTTCCTGACCTTCTCTTAACTTACATTTGTTCTTCTAAAGAGCTGAATATTTTAACATATGATCAGATATAAATAATTGGAAATCTTGGCATCTAATACCCAGTACTTAAAAAGATAACCAAAATAATGTACTCAATACAAGACATTTTAGCTGTTGTTTAGACAATTCCTATTCTCCTTTCCTTTTATTTTTTTCCTATTTATAAAAATAGCTGCTAGTTGTAAACATACTGTTATATTAAACTATGTAAAATAGAAGGTACAGTAGTCCCCCGTAATGTCTCTCTTACATTGAAAACAAATCCAAACCAACTTGCTTGGTAGCTCTTAGAGATTATTTTATGTATATATACACATACATACACACATATATGTATTTTTTATAGAACATTTTCTATGAACTCTTTAAAGTTCTTTAGTTGTCTAAGTCTCACAACAACCTTATGATGCAGATACTGTTATTTTTTTACGTAGGCATTAAATAACTTGCTTGAGGTTCACAACTAGAAAGTAGAGAAGCTTGGAATCAAACCCAGATCATGTGACTCCTGATTCCTCTTATCCATTATGATGTATTGCTTCTCTTTCATTTTATATTTAGGCATGTTAATTTTTTAAAATAAAGTCATGCTATGCATAGTGTATTGCTGTTGTTTTGTTTTGTTTTGTTTTTTTTGCTTAATCTTAAAATTTGAAGCAGTTCTAAACTGTATCATATTTGCATTCTAGTTATCCCCAAAGTACATTGACTAAACTTTGTTTTTTCCCTTCCCAAAGAAAATAATTATGCAGAATCAAAGAATTCAAGAGTTGATGGATAAAATTGACCAAAAAGAGGATACTATTAACAAATTTCAGAACCTAAAATTTCATATGGAAAACACATGTAAAGGCAGTGTAAGAATCTAATTTTATTTGTGTTATAAATTAAATAAAGAATATGTTTTGTTTGGTTTAAAATTATTTAAAATAGCTGATACAACTTGAGACTAATTCACTAAGAATGTTGACTTGCTTATCTTGGCATTGAATGCAATTCACTATTGCACCGAGATGAATTTTTGAAAACTTAGAAGATGGCAGTTTGATCTCTACAAACTAAGCTATGAATGCTTTGTACGTAAAAGGGACAAGACCGTGTAGCCCTTAGAAGTTTAAGCCTCAGCAAACTGGATGGGGAGCTCTGGGGTGAAAGAAACTTAAATGTGCTTTGATTCCACAGATCATAAAGATCTGTATCTCTCTGTAGCTCTACTCTATTGATATATCTGTCTATATCTGTATGTCCATTTCTGTAGAACTATAAATGACATTAGGTTTTAGAAGCTTGTTTCTAGTTTGTACAATTTTGCTAAAGTTCATCTATTTAATAGCAGGGATATTTTCTTTTAAAAATTACATTATAACTATAGCATATAAAGCCTTTATGGGCTTGTCAGGGCTCAGCAGTGAAGAATCCGCTTGCCATGCAGGAGGTATGGATTCAATCCCTGGGTCGGGAAGATCCCTGCAGAAGGAAATGGCAACCCAGTCCAGTGTGTCTTGCCTGACGAATCCCATGGACAGAGGAGCCTTGTGGGCTACTCTCCATACTGTTGCAAAAGAGTTGGACACGACTCAGTGACTAAAATATAAACTACAGTGTTTTAAGGGTTTTTAAGTAGCCTTTCATAAATAGAAATTTAGGTAATTTTATATTTAGTTAGTTTAGGATTGGATGATCAGCCTGTCTTTTAGTTGTTTTATTAAACAATGGTTTTTGGCTTTCTTTTATATTCATTTTTTATTGCAGTACCTTCAAATTATTTTTTGACATATTGTTAATAACACAATAGGTTGAGTAAATTAATAGCTAAAATTCTCTGCTTTTGTATGTCTTTTCTCTAACAGAGGCAAGCGTGGTATACAGTAGTTTCCCTTTATCTGCAATTTCAGTTTCTGTGGGTTAACCAAGGTCAGAAGGATTAAATGAAAAATGCCTGAAATAATTCATGAGTTTTACATTGTGTGCTGTTCTGAGTAGTATGGTGAAAGCTTATGCCATATTGCTCCATCCTGCCTGGCCTGACTCATCCCTTTGTCTAGCATATCCCTCCTGTTAGTCTTGTTTATCAGATTGTCTGTTGTTGGTATCATAGTGCTGTGTTAGAGTAATGCTGATTTTGCTTAATAATGCCCCCAAAGCAGAAGCGTAGTGATGCTGACAATTTGGATATGTCATAGAGAAGCTATAAAGTGCTTTGTTTAAAAGTAAAGGTAAAAATTCTCAATAAGGAAAAAAAAAATTGTATGCTGAGGTTGCTAAGATCTATGGCAAGAATGAATTTTCTATTTGTGAAATTGTGAAGAAGGAAGAAGAAAATCTGTGCTAGTTTTGCTGTCGCACCTCAAACTGCAAAAGTTATGGCCGTAGAGCATAGGTGCTTAAGATGTAAAAAGCATTAAATCTGTACAAGATAATTTTGAGAGCAACAGAGGCTGCATTCACATAACTTATTATGGTATATTGTTATAATTGTTCTATTTTATTATTGTTAATCTCATTCTGTGCTTAATTTTTAAAAAAAAAAATATTTATTTGGCTCTGCCAGATCTTAGCTGTGGCGTGAGGGATCTTTAGTTGCAGCATGTAGGACCTAGTTTCCTGACCAGGAATCAAACCTGAGTCCCGGGCACTGGGAGCAGGAAGTTTTAGCCACTGGGCCATCAGGAAGGTCCCTGTGCTTAATTTTTAAATTAAACTTTAGGCATGTACTAAACTTTGTAAGCATGTAAAGGAAAAAGCATAGTGTATATAGGATTCAATATTTCCATGGTTTAAGGCAACTGCTAGGTCTCAGAATGTATTCTCTATAGGTAAGCAGGGACTACCGTACTATAAAATGTTACATTTGACCCTCCTTTGGGTCTTGAGAGTTGAATGCCAGTACCCACAACTTTCTCTGTATCATCTCAACATCAGATAGGTTTTTGATGCTACAAGGGTAAATAAGGAACATTGTCTGGAGAACCATAGCTCAACCTTTGTCTACTCTTGTAGCAGACCTCTCTTTTGGCATTTATTATAATATTTATTAATTATAGATAAATATAAATGCCATTTATTGGCATTTATCATTATTTTGGCATTTATTATTGGCGTTTATTCACTCCATCTGACTTTTTGTCACTTCCGTTGAATACGTTATTGTAAATTAATTAATAATTATATTAACAGTTTAGGATTTATGTTAATATAGTTATCAACAAATTATATTGGTAATGTAATTAATATTTTAATTATAATTTATAATCATATATTGTTGGATTTCTTTCCAGATCTGTTTTATGTATTATTGTTTAACTTTTCTGAACTGGGAGAATACCCCTGTAGTAAGGTAGAGAGTTAGGAGGAGAAGCATAAAATGATTTATTTTGTCAAGAAAAACTGAGATTCTGTGTGCCGGATGCTCTGCTAGATTCTAGGGATTATACAGATTAATAAAAACTACTCCCCTTAACAACTCCCCAGTAAGAGAAAAGCAACATAAATGTATTTATAATGAAATGTGCAGTGGTAATCAGTATGTACAAGAAGCTGAGAATAGAAGGGTTTGAGAGAATACTTTGTGCAGATGAAAATGATTAAGTTGAATCTTAAATGGCAAGTGAAATTTATCTAGTCCAAAGTAGGAGCAGTTGGTGGGTGTGAGGGACAAGAAGATACACTGCTTTTCTAGATAAAAGAATCAGAATGCACAGTTATGGACATAGAAGGCTTTCAGTCAGTGTAGGAAAGTATAAGTTTTAATAATTTGCTCAAGAAGAAAGTTTGAAGCAGGAGAAGTGAATAATGATGCTAGGAGCAGTAGATTGGGGTGAGATAGTGTGTGTGTTAGTCACTCACTTGTGTCCGACTGTGCGACCCCATGGATCACAGCCCTCCAGACTTCTCTGTCCATGGGATTGATTCTCCAGGCAAGAATACTGGAGTGTGTTGACATTTCTTTCTCCAGGGGATCTTCCTGTCCCAGGGATCAAACCGGGATCTCCTGCACTGCAGGCAGATTCTTTACCATTTGAGCCACCAGGGAAGCAAAAGGCCTTAAATACTTCATTAAAGCATTTGGGTTGTATTCTGTAGGCAGCAAGGAGTCTAAGGAGAAGGATAGCAAAGTTGATTTTTTATTTTGAGTTGATATTTTTAGAAACTTGGAAGATAGGATTGAAGTGGAATTAGAATGAAGGCTGGGAGACCAACTAGAAACCTCTTGGAAAAGTTCTGGTGATAGCTGATGAGGTTTTGATTTAAGGTAGTTGGGTAGTGGTAGTATGGATTAAGAAGAGGAAATTGATTTGTGAAATAAAAGGAGGAAAAACTTTTTACAACTTAGGGCTTTTGACTTTTTCAAGTAAATGAATTGCTGGACCTCCAGGCTCTTAGCACTTTGAGATTATTTGCCACCTGTTTTTGTTGAGTGAGTGAGTGAAAGTTGCTCAGTCTGTCCGACTTTGCGACCTCATGGGCTATACAGTCCATGGAATTCTCCAGGTCAGAATACTGGAGTGGGTAGCCGTTCGCCTCTCCAGGGATGAAACCCAGGTCTTCCGCATTGCAGGTGGATTGTTTACCAGCTGAGCCACCAGGGAAGCCCAGGAATACTGGAGTGGATAGCCTATCCCTTCTCCAGGGCATTTTCTGAACCAGGAATCGAAACAGTGTCTCCTGCATTGCAGGCGAATTCTTTACCAGCTGAGCTCCCAGGACTTGATCTGAATTTTAAGTTCAGCCTTAGATTTGTTGAAGGTTAAGGAAAAAAAAAAAAAACTAGAAAAAGAGAAGCCAGAGACAGATCACTTCTATTGCCTACAACTTTGAAGAAGATTGTTGGAACTTTAGCAGGGGATTATATCTATTTCTGTAGTATGTTTGCATATCACGTAATGTTAATAATGTTTATGTAAATAATAGTAAAAAAGCAATATAAAGTAAGCAATATTCCTAATTTAATAATCCTTGCCTTTGAGTAAATTTTTTAGATAGGCTCTAGACTCTGTTTTATCAACTAACTTAAAACAGTGTGCTAACTTGTTCACATAAATAAATGCAAAGTAAATTAGAACTTAACCTGACTGTGCTGATCAACTGTTGATCTAGGGTCACTGTTCCAAAGAGTCCAAAGCAGACTCTTTTAATGATTAAAAGTTTGTTTTGAATGGTTCTTTAGCATCCTTCCTAACAAGAATACTCTAGGCAGAAAATATTCCTTTTGGGAACTGACACTTGTGGAGGATAGATTTTTTTCTTGGTGAAGATTGTATAGTTTGAAGAGGAGAAAATTGATTAGGTGATTATAATACGTCTGAACGTGGAAGAGGGGACAACTTAAAATTGTCGTGGACTGTTTGAAAACTCAGACTTTGTCAGAGGTCTGATTCCTCTATCCCAGGACTTTGTCACTTATCAGTGACACCAAGGGACTAATTGTGAAAAAGCATGGAGGTTGTTCTTCATGATATTCTTTGATTAGGGCTATCTAAAAAAATTGCTCTTTTTTTTTTAATCATTACTTTATGACTTAAAATCGTTTAAATCTATATCTCTTAACAAAGTGATGATTTTATAATATAAAATGATGTTTTATTTTCTCATATAGTTTTACCTACCACCTACCCGCCCCCCGCAAATGGTTGGCTACCAATATGTAGGGATTTAATTAATCTCTGCCTTTCCCAAACCTTTAATTACTTTATAAACATGCACTTAATTGCTAAGGTTTCACCCTTCTTTCTGGCTTCCTTTCTGCTGTCCTATTAGGGAGGTGTAGTCTTTGCCTTAAAAAATGAAA
This sequence comes from Bos taurus, assembly GCF_002263795.3. Taxonomy (NCBI): domain Eukaryota; kingdom Metazoa; phylum Chordata; class Mammalia; order Artiodactyla; family Bovidae; genus Bos; species Bos taurus. The sequence continues at coordinate 11,388,703 of NC_037353.1, forward strand.
ATCTAAATGGTCTTTTTCATCTAGATAAACTAGGAACTCAGTTTTAAAGCAGTATGTAGATTGTGTATCTTTGAATATACAAAGGCAAGAAGCTAAGATTAGAACTTTTTCTGGGATTGGTTAAAGTGTAGGACGTGGTTACTTTGAGCTTTGGTTGCAAAACAAAATGACTGATGTTTTCTAGTTATTCATAATTACTCAATTTTAAGTGAAAGTATCTATAAGGAGCAATTATGTCATACTGTTTTCCTATTTCTCTTTGTCAAAGCTCATTTTGTTTATGATTTAGAGGTAAGTGTTTTAGGACTTGGTTATCTGCAAATAAGTCTCTAACCCACCTAATCTTAGAAAATCTAAAGATGAATTTGTTTTTAGTTTTGGTTTCAGGATGAAACTACACAGTTACTTTTTTTTGGTGGGGGAGTCCTGCTTAGTGATTATACAAGTTAGTTAATATTACTTATTTCATAGAGTCATCAGTTATTTTAGGGTAGGGTGAGATTTAGGAAATAACCTAGAAAATATCTCAACAAACTTGAAAATATAATTTTTATAATGCAGTATTGAATTTTAATTTATATAGTTCTTACATTTATTATAGCTTTCTATATGTGAACTAATTTTAATTTATTTTACTTTAGGACAATGTTGGTAATTCTTCTTTAATAATAAACAGTAAATTGGTTTGTGATGAAACGACTGAAATGTCTAAGGACAGCAAAACTAAAACGTATTCAGGAAGAAAAAGATTAAATGAAAACGAACTTCAACAAGATGAACCACCAGCAAAGAAAGGTACTTGTTCAGCTGCTAACAGGAGGCCATTAAGAAAGCTGACTCCTACACCAGGAAACACAAAAGTTGCAAGTAGAAGGAAATTTACTTATCTAAGGAAAAAACCTGAGAAAATCTAAATGTCCCTAATTTTTACACTAACATGTTATAAACTATCTAGAGGATGCAGGTATTTAAAGCTGCCTTTATTTTAATGTTTTTAGATATTATGCTTTTATCAATTTAGCATCATGATAATTCTCTTATTTCTGTGCCTATCGTAATTGAAAGTCACCTTTTCTGCCAAAATTTCTCCACATTTTGTTTCTCTCTTTATTCTGTTTTTCATTTGAAGAAAAGGCCATTTGACAGGAAGACTTTGAGCTAAACGTTACAAAAGGCAAATGTGGTCAGGTTGTGTTTTCTGTGAAACTGCTAGAAAAGAAGTGTGCTGAGCTTACTCACTTTGTGCTGTACCTCCCTGGCTATGTAGGAGAACATAGTGGCTTTCACCTTGTCTCTAAACTATTCTGTCTTTAGGAAAACTTTTATAATATAATACAGAGAAGGAAGACTTTCTAAGAGAACATACATTACTTTAGAAACCTAATTAGCTGCTTCACTTTGAGATAAATGGATAAATTAAGTCTTGCTTTGTTTATTAGTAAAATAAGTTAAATATACCTGCCTCCTAAGGTTGTTAAGAATAAAAACAATTGGATAATACACCAATATAATACAAACTTCATAGAACCTCAGTAAAAGTAATGTTTTCAAAAGTAGTTGACTTAAAGGATAATATAGCAGTAGTCGGACACGACTGAGCGACTGAACTGAACTGAAAGCATTAGCTATATTAATGTAATAATTTATGAGCTAATAGGTTGAAACTAATATGCATTTGTTGCTGTTCAGTCACTCATTTGTGTCTGACTTTTTGGCACCCTGTGCACTGCAGCATCGGAGAAGGCAATGGCACCCCACTCCAGTACTCTTGCCTGGAAAATCCCATGGGCGGAGGAGCCTGGTAGGCTGCAGTCCATGGGGTCACAAAGAGTCAGACACAATTGAAACGACTTAGCAGCAGCAGCACTGCAGCATGCTAGGCTTCCCTGTCCTTAACTATCGACTGGAGTTTGCTCAAGCTCATGTCCACTGAATTGGTGATGCCATCCAACCATTTTATCCTCTATTGCCCATTTCTCTTCCTGCCTTCAATCTTTCCCAGCATCAGGGTCTTTCCCAGTGAGTTGGTTCTTTGCATCAGGTGACCAAAGTATTGGAGCTTCAACATTAGTCCCTCCCATGAATATTCAGGATTGATTTCCTTTACTATTGACTGGCTTGATCTTCTCGCTGTCCAAGGGACTTGTGGGAGTTTTCTCCAGCACCACAGTTCAAAAGCATCAGTTCTTCGGCAGTCAGAGTTCATTATGGTCCAACTCTCAGATTTGTACATGACTACTGGGAAAAACCATAGCTTGACTAGATGGACCTTTGTCAGCAAAGTGATGTCTGCTTTTTAACATGCTGTCTAGGTTAGTCATAGCTTTTTTTCTAAAGAGCAAGCGTCTCTTAATTCGGTGGCTTTAGTTACTGTCCACAGTGATTCTGGAGCCCAAGAAAATAAAATCTACCACTGTTCGCACTTTTTCCTTATTTATTTGCCATGAAGTGATGGAATTGGATGCCATGATCTTAATTTTTTGAAAGTTGAGTTTTAAGCCAGCCTTTACACTGTCCTCTTTCACCTTCATCAGGAGGCTGTAAAGTTCCTTTTCATTTTCTGCCATTAGAGTAGTATCATCTGCATATCTGAAGTTGTTGATATTTCTCCCAGCAATCTTAATTTCAGCTTGTGATTCATCCAGTCTGGCATTTTTCTCTGTATATAAGTTAAATAAGCAGGGTGACAGTATACAGCCTTGACTTATTCCTTTCCCAATTTGGAACCAGTCTGTTGTTCCATGTCCAGTTCTAACTGTTGCTTCTTCACCTTTTTACAGGTTTCTCAGGAGGCAAGTCAGGTGGTCTGGTATTCCCATCTCTTTAAGAATTTTTCACAGTTTGTTGTGATCCACACAGTCAAAAGCTTTAGCATAGTCAATGAAGCAGAAGTAGATGTTTTTCTGGAATTCCCTTGCTTTTTCTGTGATCCAGTGGATGTTGGCAATTTGATCTCTGGTTCCTCTGCCTTTTCTAAATGTGGCATGAACATCTGGAAAGTCTCAGTTAACTTACTGTTGAAGCCTAACTTGGAGAATTTTTTTTTTTTAATATATATTTTTTAAAATATAAATTTATTTATTTTAATTGGAGGCTAATTACTTTACGATATTGTATTGGTTTTGCCATACATTGACATGAATCCGCCACGGGTGTACATGTGTTTTGAGCATTACTTTGCTAGTGTGTGAAATGAGTGCAATTGTGTGGTAGTTTGAACATTCTTTGGCACTGCCCTTCTTTGGGATTGCAATGAAAACTTACCTTTTCTAGCCCTGTGGCTGTTGCTGAGTTTTCCAAATTTGCTGGCATATTGAGTACAGCACTTTAATAGCACCGTCTTTTAGGATTTGAAATAGCTCTGCTGGAATTCCATTACCTCCACTAGCTTTGTTCGTAGTGATCTTCCTAAGGCCCACTTGACTTCACACTCCAAGGTGTCTGGCTCTAGGTGAGTAATCATACCATCGTGGTTATCCTGGTCATGAAGATCTTTTTTATACAGTTCTTCTGTGTATTCTTGCCACCTCTTAATAATATCTTCTGTCTCTGTTAGGTCCATACCATTTCTGTCCTTTATTGTGCCCATCTTTGCATGAAACATTCCCTTGGTATCTAATTTTCTTGAAAAGATCTCTAGTCTTTCCCATTCTGCTTTTTTCCTCTGTTTCTTTGCATTGTTTACTTCGGAAGGTTTTCTTATTTCTCCTTACTATTCTTTGGAACTCTGCATTCAAGATAGGTATATCTTTCCTTTTCGCCTTTGCCTTTCGCTTCTCTTCTTTTCTCAGCTATTTGTAAGGCCTCCTCAAACATTTTGCCTTTTTGCATTTCTTTTTCTTGGGGATGGTTTTGATCACTGCCTCCTGTACAGTGTGTGAACCTCCGTCCATAGTCCTTTAGGCACTGGAGAAGGGAATGGCAACCCCCTTCAGCATTCTTGCCTTGAGAACCCCATAAACCGTATGAAACAGCACACTAATATGCATGGTCATTTTCTATTATCCACTGAACGAGTGGTGCCGTAACTACAGGGAGTATAACCTTTTTATGATTTCCACAGCACTGTTCCTCTGTTTTTTACCTTGTTTGGAGCCATGGAGTAGTTGAGAATTCAGGGTAGTTGAGAATGTAGGATCTGTAGATCACTAGGAAGTGGAAGTGTGCAGGAGCGAGTGATCCACATGGTACGGCTAATCCTAAGGGTAACTCATTCATGAAAAAGATGATTATATAGTGATCTGAATTGTTAGCAATAAATAATTTGGATGTGAGTAGGTTTATAAGTTTAGGTAACAAAATACTTTTTCCCCCCTAAATTCATAACCACTGTGGCTATTTCTTAATTATTTGTTGTTAAGAGATTGTAAGGACTACGTAAGAGATCATATGACAATTATAGCTATAATATAACCATTTCCCCCCCTCTACCTGCTACTAAAAAATCTCCAGAACAAAATACATGATTTCTGTACTTACTAGGATAGGATTAGGGGGTTATAGTTATGCAGGATTGATGTTTTCTGCTCTTAAAAGGAAATGCAAAGCTATTTCCCTATGAAAGTGAATTTACTTCTTTGCGTCACTGTATCTGTATTTTGGGTAAACTGAATAACCATGTAAACATTTCAAGAAATAAGCCTTCAGAATAGTGATAAAGGAGACAAACCAGAAATATGCTATAGTCTGCTCACCTGTGACTTTTCAACCAAAACTAATTTTTGTAGCAAAATATAGGTAAAGCAGTATATGTACAGGTTGGCTGTGGTGGACATATTGAATTAAAGTAATTATCTTTCTTATTGCTATGTTTATTTTTTATAAGTTAACCTATGTTAGGCTCATATACTATAAAATCTACTTCATCTTTATTGCTAGACTAATAATTTAATTTCTTCCTGACAACACTGTTCTGAATATGGTCTATGAATCCTTTGATATGAAACATAAACATTTATAAAAGGATAATGTGAATATCTGAATATCAGATGCAAATCCAATTTCCTGAAGTATCTTATGTAGTTATCTAGTTTATTAAAGTATAGTAAGAGAACAACGTGACAAAATGCTTTTTTTGATCACAAAAGCTATATTGCATTGCTTTAATTTGCCTCAGTGTTTAGGGATATGTCCATATAGTATGCATGACTCAAGTCTCTCCTCTCAGGATATTCAGGATTTATTTGTGAGCTCTGAATTTCTCATTATCATTTTTAACTTGCTTACATCCCATCTCTCCTGATAAAGGGTTCAGACATTTTTTTTATAACTTGTCTTCTTAAAGGGCAGGAGGATTTAGTCATTTCCACTGGTGAAGTTCCACCGATGAAGTCATAGGTGTGAAAATTGTGCCATAAGTACTAAATTACTTAAAGGGAAAGTAGAACAGAAGTGTGAATCAGGGGGAAAGAAAGTTATTCCACTTTGGGATGATGTGGCTACAGTTTTGTAAAATGTTAGGAGACAGTCTGATAAAAAATAATGCATTGGTTGAAGATTATTTTAAAAAATTCATTAGAATAAATGGGCAAGTTTGTTATAAAAGTAAATAAGAGTGAATCTGTTAGTTTCCAAAGTAGCTGGAATCCTTAGAATAAACTGAGAATCTGAAGGAGCTAAATTATGAAAATGTAACTACAAACATAGGAAAATCTTCAATAATCAACTCATTAGCTTTTCAGAAACCAGGCTATAGAGCAGGAGTAATGCCATGATTTTCCTCTCCTTTTTGAGTCAGAAGAGACAATGTAATTTATAGGTATTAAAACGTTATCCAGTGTGCTTTTAGTTAGTCTGTTAAAGAAATCTTGGAATCCTGTTACGGGATTACATAATTACTGCTGCCCAAGAGCATTTAAACTATTGCGTGAAGGAAAAGAATATGGATTGTATTTGAAAAATGAAAGCTTAACAAATAAAGCTTGTTTTCACAAGTATACTACTGAATGTAAAAATGGATAAATTTTTGGAGTGGCAAAATGATGTTCCCAGATTATATAGTGAGTTTCGGGGTGAGGGGATACTCTAACAGGGGACATCAGTATATTGAGAGAACTGGGATTTCCCCCCCGCCCCGGTCCTGTTGAGGTATAATTGAGAAATAATATTGTGATATATTTAAACTGTTTAACATGATTTGATATACATTGTGAAAAGTTTCCCACCATGTTAATTAATTAATACATACATCATCTCATGTATTCACCTGTTTTCCCCCTCTTCTTCTTTTTGGTGAGAACACTCAAGTTATACACCCCAAGCAAATTTCAGTTTTACAATACATTGTTATCAATTATAGTCACCATGTTATAGTTAGATCCTATGACCTTATTCATCCTCAACTGAAAAACTATACTCTTTTCCATCAACCACTATTCTACTCTTTGTTTCTATGAGTTAGATCTTTTTTCTTCCTTGTATTGATACCATACAGTATTTGTCTTCCCATGTGTAGTTAATTTCACAAAATGAACCCTCCAGGTTCACCTATGTTGGAGATGGCAAGATTTCATTCTTCTTTAGGTTGAGTAATTATATTCCACTGTATACATACTTATACCCCTTTTGAAAAAATCCATTCACCCATCCATTGACACTTGGGTTTTTTCCAACGTCCTGGCTATTGTAAAAAATGTTGCAGTGAACATAGGGCATGAACTCACATGAACTTTGAATAGTGATTTCATTTCCTTTGGATATATACTCAGAAGTGGCGTTGTTAGATCATATGATAGTTCGATTTTTAATTTTTTGAGAAATCTCCATACTGGTTTTCTACTGCCTATACTACTTAATATCCCCATTAACAGTGAACAGATGTCCTCTTTCTTCTCATTCTTGTCAGCGTTTGTTATCTCTTATCTTTTTGATGATAGACATCCTAACAAGGGTTAGGTGATAATCTTACTGTACTTTGGATTTCCTTTTCCCTGATGATTAGTGATATTGAACACCTTTTCCCGTACCTGTTGATTATTTGTATGTCTTTTTGGAAAAATACCTGGTTGGCTCCTCTGCCAGTTTTTAAATTGAATTGCTTGATTTTTTGGCTGTTGAGTTGTGTGTTTCCCATATATTTTAGATATTAACTCCTGGTCCTATCGGACAAATGGTTTGCAAATATTTTCTCCCATTCCACAGGTTGCCTTTTCATTTTGTTGACTGATTCTTGTGCGTGCATACTGTTTGTATGTAGGATAGTATTAATTTTAAAGAGCTTTTTATGATCTTAAAGATGCCTTCTTAATTGAACAGATTCATTAGACTGGGTACTATCGTCTCTCATCGAGATGCCCAAGAGCCTGCCACAGCAGGGGGGAAAATTTAAGGGCTTGAATCTCATTGCTGTGTGAGATTTGATATTTATCTCTTATGGAACAATTACATGTAGCCAGCCTGCCAGATAGGGGCTTTGTAATGAAGCAAACTGATATGTTTAAATCCCAAATGTATTATAGGGGTGACCATCAAGTTCTTCCAGAAGTTTAAACAGATAAGTACCTGGATCATTGTGTATGTACGCTCAAGGTGTTTGCATGTACAATACATTCCAGATTTACCAAATCAGTATGTTTTATATCTGTTTGGAATCTACATTCTGAGTTCTCTTGCTCACTCTAAAACTAGAGAATCACTGTTGTAAAAAAGATACCGTAAAGATAAAACCTTAAAATTTAAAACGTAGAATTACACTATAGTAACTGAGTTAATATAACTGGGGCATGTTAGATTATAAATTTGCACATATCTAGAACCGGAGTAGGTGACTGATTACAAAAATTGTGTTTTTCTGATCCAGTGATATGTCTTAGAGATAGAAAAGGAGAACATAAGCAACATAGCTAAATGTCAAAAATAATTCATTTAGGATTATTGTTCAAGTATGTAAAGATGCATTAGACACAGAGAGTCTTCTGTTGGGAAATTTGGAATATAATAGATGAGAGCAACAAGTATACATAGTATTTCAATATAATATGATGTACTCAGATTCATAGGATAATATGGTGGCACTTACTAAAAAGACAACTATAAAATATACCTTTTAAAGATTCTTTGTACAGTTAACAACTGAAAGTAATAGATTTTTTGGAGAATTTCAATCCAGTTCTCCCTTATGACTGCCTTCTACATTTATGGATTTCATATTGTACCTGGAACCTCTAAGCAGGAATTTGAACATTTAGAAAATGCTTTAACATACATTATATATTAATTTATTTGGCCCTCTTAACACTATCTTGTAGAAAGTAGGGCAGAGAAATATCCTATTTTTGAAATGTAGGTATTAAGCCTGAAAAAGACAAACTTATTTATTTTTAACTAGCTGAGCTCTTCTGTACAGATTTTCAGTTTTTAATAATGTCTAACTATATCCCAAGCACAGTGTTCCAAGTTCATTTATTTTCTTGATCTTCACAATAACTCTGAGATGAAAGTAAAGTCGCTCAGTCGTGTCTGACTTTTTGCGACCCCACGGACGGTAGCCTACCAGGCTCCGCTGTCCATGGGATTTTCCAGGCAAGAATACTGGATTGGGCTGCCATTTCCTTCTCCAGTGGACCTTCCCGACTCAGGGTCTCCTGCACTGCAGACAGACTTTACCCTCTGAGCCACCAGGGAAGCCAGCTCTGAGATAGGTGATATTATTATTTCCATTTTACATTTGAGGAAACAGCCATGGAATCAAACAGTTGATTGACAGTTATGCAACTAGTAAAGATAAGGCTCCATTAGACTTAGCAGAAGTTTAACCATTTTTCTCCTAATTTCCGCTCTGAAAGTATAAGGCACTCTGTAAATCACTGATTTAGTAGACCTATAATATAATTGTACTTTTAAACTCTTCTTTAGTCAGCCTTAGGGTGTGATTCCCTACCCTCTGTCTCATAGTAATAATAGAGATTTGTGGTAGACAATTCAAATAACATTAAATGCTGTAAAAAGAAAGTAGAAATAACTGGTAATCCCATTCAGAAGTAGCTGCCAGTATTTTCTAGTACATCCTTTACTAGTAACTCTGCTGTGACTTAATGGAACTATAATTTTTACCTAATTGGGTTTATAATATGTATGTTTTGCAACCTGATTTTTCTTTTTTAACTCAATAGCTTATCTCTGTTTTTCATTGTTTGTTTTCATATGTTTCATATTTTTGAATATTGGCTTATATGGTAACTTAGATTTTATTAAAGTTTGCAAGATTAATAATGTATATATATATTTTTTAAAGGACTTACGCATGCTAGTCCAGCTATCACTGAAGACCAAAAGAAAAGTGAAGAAATGCAAGAGAGCATTTCAGATGAGGAAAACATTAGACTTCTACAAGAAAATAATGAAGAGCTAAAAACACGTTTACTCACCATTGAGAATGAACTTAAAAATGAAAAGGAAGAAAAAACAGAATTAAATAAACAGATTGTTAGTTTGCAGCAGGAACTTTCTTCTTCTGAAAAAAAAAGTTTAGGCTTTAGTATAGAGATCCAACAAATTCAGTCGAGTTATGACAATGTGATTTCTGAATTACATGTGCAGAAAAGTATAAATCAAGAACAGAAGGAAAGGATCATGAAATTGTCAGAGGAGATAGAAACTGCTAGACGAAACATCACAAACAATGTTTCACAAATAAAATTAATGCAAGCAAAAATAGATGAACTGCGTAGACTTGATTCAGTTTCTCAGATCGCAAACATAGATTTACTCAATCTCAGGGATCTGTCCAGTTGTTCTCAAGAAGATAATTTGCCAAACACACAGTTACATCATTTGGATAATGATTGTTTGATAAGTAAGCAGGTTAAAGAACATGGTATTCAAGAACTTAGTAGGGAAAGGTCTTTCCACTCTACTGTTGAAGCCATTTGGGAAGAATGTAAAGAGATTGTAAAGACTTCCTCCAAAAAAACCCATCAGATTGAGGAACTAGAACAACAAATTGAAAAATTACAGGCAGAAGTAAAAGACTATACAAATGAAAACAATAGACTAAAAATAGAGGAGAGGGAGAAAAAGAATCAAGATGATTTACTAAAAGAAAAAGATAGTCTTATACAGCAGCTGAAGGAAGAAGTGCAAGAAAAAACCATTAGTCTTGATATTGAAGTACAGCATGTAGTGGAAGGAAAAAGAGCACTTTCAGAACTTATGCAAGATGTTACTTGCTATAAGGTGAAAATAAAGGAACTTGAAGCAATGTTAGAAACTCAGAAAGATGAATGTAGCCATTCAGCCAAGTTAGAACAAGAAATTATGGAAAAGGAATCTATCATTTTAAAGCAAGAAAGAAATCTGAATGAATGTCAAGCAAATCTTAAAGATTCTATCCAAAATGCCAGAGATTTAAGTGAAAGGGAGGTCAAATTGAAAGAAGAAATCATGCAATTAACAAAAAATTTGCAAGATGCTAAGCAATCACTTCAATTAAAGGAAGAAGAAAAGGAAAGAAACTGGCAAGAAACAGAAAAGTAAGCTAAACGTTTTTAAAAGGTTTTAAAAATTTGCATTTCTTTTATTGATTTTTCCATATAGCTTTTAAAGAATTTAGGTGGGCATAACTTAAGCTGGTTAAATATAGCATTGTATGTTGAGAGAAGAACTTGAACTTTGTATAAACCTTTGGGACTGAATGTTATTTATATGCAGAGTTCTGTTTATAAAATCTCCTGAAATCCTCTTTGAAGTACTCATTCATGCTATGGAGATTCCAAATTTGTGAAAAGATCTAATTTTGTAGGTTACTGGTCACACATATGATCCTAAGTGATTAGTGATATATCACCATAGGAAAGTGATTTTTGATTTTTAGGTTGAAAGAGGAGCTCTCTGCAAGCACTACTCTTACCCAGAATCTGAAAGCTGATCTTCAGAGGAAGGAAGAAGATTATGCTGAGCTCAAAGAGAAACTGGCTGATGCCAAAAAGCAGATTGAGCAAGTACAGAAAGAGGTTAGTTATTTGAAAAGTTGTGTGGCCAATTTAAATGATAATCATTGTTTTCCTTATATATAATGTTTATACACTAATTTTAGTATTGACCAGAACATTTGTCAACTCCATAATTTTTTTTAAAATGATGTGATCTGTTATTTCACCAAAAATTTAGTCAGCTTAAACAAACCAAAGAATGTCTAATAGTAAGAAAAATACTTGCCTTATGTAAGATTAGAACCTTTTTTTTCTTTTAAGGACTAAGCTCAAGTCTCCCCAAAAAATAAAAAGTAAACTTCTGTTTACAGATTGTATGTAGGAGAGTATGTAGTGCAGTTGTGACAAGTTTTTATTATAATTTGATTTTAAAAATAGGAAATACGTTCACATGGTAAAATACATGGAAGTGTATATAGTGAGGGGAGGCCGTCAGGCTCCCACCAAGGAATCAGATGTTACCAATAATTGTTTTTTCTTCACTTCTCTGTCTTCCTCTGTTGTTCCTTCCTTCTCTTCCTGTTAAAAAATGGAAACCTCCAATAAACACTATGTGAACCTTGTTTTTCTTCACATAGTGTATCTTGACTGTCTCTCCATCTCAAGATATAAGATATAAGTTTCCAGGTGACTTTTTTAATGACTAGGAACATGTATTTATGGTTAATAAGTCCCCTATTGTTGAACAATTAAGGTAATTTCCAGTTAATGATGCAGTGATGTCATTTTGAACTTTTGTAAGTCTTCCTGTGAAATAAATTCCTGAAAGTGGAATTTATGAGTCACTGGTTTGTACATTTTGATATTTTTTATGCTTTTTAGAGATTATGCCAATTTACTCACCAGAACTAATGTGTAAGAAAGTATTTTTTTCTATACTCTTATCCACAAAGTAGTATTTTATCATTATTTCTTTGATATCTGCTAACTTGACATGTAAATAGTATATCTCAACTATAATTCTAACTTGCATATCTTTAATTAGAATGAACATTTTTTGGTTTACAGTTTAATTTTTTTTTCTCCTGTGGTCTGAGTATTCATATTCTTTAAGTTTAGGGTTTTTTTTTTTTATTGTTATTGCTTTATGGGAGCTTATATATTTAGGAAATTAACTTTTTAGGGATATTAATTGTGGATGACCCCTGTACCTGACCCCTATCTTGACATTTTTCTTGATTTTGATTATGGTGCCTTTTTCCCTTGGAGCAATTTATTTTTCTTTTATGAATGCTGTATTTTATATCACAATTAGACCTTTTTTAAAAGTTGAAATAATTTTAAATATTTTTCATTACTTAGAGTTAGTTACAAAAGAATACTTAAATGCTAAGGTCCGAAGATTGTTCACATAGCATATGTTTGTGTGTCTCATCCATTTTTTGTTTCCTATCCCCAATGAAGTTAATATAATGAATGTTTTGTATTTGTCTTTTTTTAGATCTGTTAAAAATGTAAGTTAAACTATATATATATTTTTTATTTCTACACATTAATTGTGTTCTGAGACATTATCCACATCATATTCCTGAGAGTCATTTATGTATGGTTATAGTTAATCACTTTCACTGCTGTGTAATGTTCCAAAGTGTGTGTGACTATGCAATTTAGTTATCTTTTCTCTTGACCATTTAGATTGTTTTCATTCTTTGCTCTTAGAAGAAAGAGTGATCCTATTTTAAACATGCCCTAGGTATACGTGTACAAGAATTTGGAGAGCATGGGGTGGAATGGTTGGGTCAGGAGATAAAGGGGTATCTTATGGTTTTAAGTTGTATTCCTCACAGTGTCTGTTTTTATTCACTATATGTCTATTCTAGTTTTCACTTTGTGAGATACGTTTGTCCATATTTTCTTTTAATTTTTCTGTCCTTTTAAAAATTATTATTGTGTTGGATTTCTTGTGTCTGATTCTTTTTTAAGAATTTTTTTGTTTATTTATTTATTTTTGGCTGTGCAGAGTCTTCACTGCTACGCGAGAATTTTCACCAGTAATTCTTTACCATTTCCCACCAGGGAAGTCCTTGGTTCTAATTCTTATAAAATATATTGCAAATACCTTCTAGCTTACTTGTTGAAAGTCAGGCCTCCTCTTTCTATGAAAGCCAGTCAGTGTTACACTTATTTCTGTGATTATTTTTTCACTTAATTTTTTTCTGTTATCTCGATATTTATTTTTTTGTTAGTTCCTCTGCTGCTGCTGCTAAGTCGCTTCAGTCGTGTCCGACTCTGTGCGACCCCATAGACAGCAGCCCATCAGGTTCCACCGTCCCTGGGATTCTCCAGGCAAGCTGGAGCGGGTTGCCATTTCCTTCTCCAATGCATGAAAGTGAAAAGTCAAAGTGAAGTCGCTTAGTCATTCCCGACTCTTAGCAACCCCATGGACTGGACTTTTAAAAAGATTTAAAACTTTTTTATCCAGCATTTGAAGTCCTTGAATAATTTTTTTAGGTAGCCTAAGAAAACTGACAATAATATAACATTAATGTAAATTAAAAATGAATGAAAAGAATGGGTGTGAACTTTTTGATCAAATAAATTATAATTTTCATGACTGTTAGGCCTGTACTGGTAAAGAGAAGCTCCCGCTATGACTTGGGAGATACCCTCCATCTCCATATATGTAAAATAGTTACTCTATGTGCTTATGTGTTTTTATTTTTATAAATGGGATCAGCTATACCTAACAGAAGCAGAAGATATTAAGAAGAGATGGCAAGAATACACAGAAGAATTGTACAAAAAAGATCTTCACAACCCAGATAATCACGATGGTGTGATCACTGACCTAGAGCCAGACATCCTGGAATGTGAAGTCAAGTGGGCCTTAGAAAGCATCACTACGAACAAAGCTAGTGGAGGTGATAGAATTCCAGTTGAGCTATTCCAAATCCTGAAAGATGATGCTGTCAAAGTGCTGTACTCAATATGCCAGCAAATTTGGAAAACTCAGCAGTGGCCACAGGACTGGAAAAGGTCAGTTTTCTTTCCAATCCCAAAGAAAGGCAATGCCAAAGAATGCTCACACTACCACACAATTGCACTCATCTCACATGCTAGTAAAGTAATGCTTAAAATTCTCAAAGCCAGGCTTCAGCAATATGTGAACCATGAACTTCCTGATGTTCAAGCTGGTTTTAGAAAATGCAGAGGAACCAGAGATCAAATTGCCAACATCTGCTGGATCATGGAAAAAGCAAGAGAGTTCCAGAAAAACATCTATTTCTGCTTTATTGACTGTGCCAATAAAGCATAGTCTTTGACTGTGTGGATCACAATAAACTGTGGAAAATTCTTCAAGAGATGGGAATACCAGACCACCTGACCTGCCTCTTGAGAAATTTGTATGCAGGTCAGGAAGCAACAGTTAGAACTGGACATGTAACAACAGACTGGTTCCAAATAGGAAAAGGAGTACGTCAAGGCTGTATATTGTCACCCTGTTTATTTAACTTCTATGCAAAGTACATCATGAGAAACGCTGGACTGGAAGAAACACAAGCTGGAATCAAGATTGCCGGGAGAAATATCAGTAACCTCAGATATGCAGATGACACCACCCTTATGGCAGAAAGTGAAGAGGAACTCAAAAGCTTCTTGATGAAAGTGAAAGTGGAGAGTGAAAAAGTTGGCTTAAAGCTCAACATTCAGAAAATGAAGATGATGGCATCCGGTCCCATCACTTCATGGGAAATAGATGGGGAAACAGTGTCAGACTTTATTTTTGGGGGCTCCAAAATCACTACAGATGGTGACTGCAGCCATGAAATTAAAAGACGCTTACTCTTTGGAAGGAAAGTTATGACCAACCTAGATAGCATATTCAAAAGCAGAGACATTACTTTGCCAACAAAGGTTCGTCTAGTCAAGGCTGTGGTTTTTCCTGTGGTCATGTATGAATGTGAGAGTTGGACTGTGAAGAAGGCTGCTCGCCAAAGAATTGATGCTTTTGAACTGTGGTGTTGGAAAAGACTCTTGAGAGTCCCTTGGACTGCAAGGAGATCCAACTAGTCCATTCTAAAGGAGATCAGCCCTGGGATTTCTTTGGAAGGACTGATGCTAAAGCTGAAACTCCAGTCCTTTGGCCACCTCATGTGAAGAGTTGACTCATTGGAAAAGTCTCTGATGCTGGGAGGGATTGGGGGCAGGAGGAGAAGGGGATAACAGAGGATGAGATGGCTAGATGGCATCACTGACTCTATGGACATGAGTCTGGGTGACCTCCGGGTGTTGGTGATGGACAGGGAGGCCTGGCGTGCTGCGATTCATGGGGTCGCAAAGAGTCGGACACGACTGAGCGACTGATCTGATCTGATCTGATACATAAATACTGCTTTTAAAATTTGATCTAATTTTAAGATTTTTTTTTTCATAGTTTTAGGTGGTATCTCTTTTTAAGTAATGTTTTACTGTGCAGATAACTAACATTACTCTTAAGGGCGAGAATTAAGAGTGTCTTCTGTCTTTCATTGTTCTGAATTTACATGTATCATCTCATTTAATTTTCATACAAATGTTAGGCATAGGGACTATTTTTAGCTTCCATTTTATGACTAGGGAAATAGGCATTAAGAGAAATAACTTGTCCAGTGTTAGAGGCAGGATGGAAACGGAAGCAGTCCTTATGTACATCTTGGTGTAATATATAGTCTCTATATTATTGGCAGACAGTTTATTTCTGTAAAATTGATGAAGATGGTGTTTATTAGTGGAAGTCCCTTGTTTTTGAACAAAATAATATATAAAGTTAAATTTTATTAATGTATGATTATACAAGGAATATATGTTTATTATAGTAATTTTGGAACATACAGGAAAACTAAAAAGAAATGTAAAAATCCCCTGAAACCAAAGAACTGCTATTATTATGGTATCTCCATAATTTTTATGAAGGGGAACTTTGTTCAGTTTATTTCCTTCAGTTTATGAGATCCCTAGGTATCTTGAAAATTGGCCTAAAAATGTACTTTGATTACATGTTTTCTCTACTTATCCCTTTCCCTTCTCTCCCCTCTCTCCTTCTCCCCTCTTTTCGTTTAAGGTTTGCATACTAATTCAAAGTGCTTTTTGATTTCTTTAATAGGTTTGTAGGATTAAGTTACCTATAACACCAAAAATCAATTGACCTTCCCTTGCATGGGTACTTTTTGATCTTGTAATTGTTCTGTTTTCATCTTCTACATGCCATTATTAGCTGTTAAGTTACTTCTTATATTACTGGATCATATTACTTAATAAATCTTGGAAATCAGAGTCAGTATTTTTCCCCTAGAGTATCTCTATTGATTTTTCCATGATAATGATTTCCCTCTTGCATGCATGGGACTATTCTGAGTCTTTTTTGGGAGCATTTACAGAGTTTGAGATTCTGATAATTTGAGTTACATCATGTATGTTGAAATCTGTAATTTTTCTAATGCTCTTAAAAGGACATTAATCTTTGAAACAGTGGCCTTGAATTTTAAACAACAAAAGCAGTTAATATTTTTAGAAATACCTAATTTGATTTATTACTTTGTAGATCTCTGTAATGCGTGATGAGGAGAAATTGTTGAGGATTAAAATTAATGAACTGGAGAAAAAGAAAAACCAGTGTTCTCAGGAAATAGATATGAAACAGCGAACCATTCAGCAACTTAAGGTAACAGTTTTGTTTTTAAAGATGATTTAAGTAGATTCTGTTGGTATATTTTAGTGTTTAATTAAATGTATATATATATATTTTTAAGTAAGAAATGGATAATCTGAGGATTGTAACCTGGAAGACAGTCTTTCAGAAAGCTCTTAGGACTGTTCTACCCATTAGAGGTCAAAGCAAAATTGCATACTTTTTGAGACAAAGGGTTATACATTAAATGATATATTGTTGACAATTTACAGTACTCAGATGTGCAGTATAAAGTGAGTAGGGGGTAATCATGGCCCCTTTGACCATAAGAAGGAAGGTTATCTTCTAAGGAGTTACCTTGCTGGCACCAGGAGAAAATAGCTTTTTACCATCCAGCAGGCATTCCTGTGTCTTCTAAGGAGGGGTTAATGCCAGTGCATAATGCACAGTTAAAATAGGGTAGGAGGCGGGCACAGAGAATTTTATGTTTGAAAAAAATTTTTCTTTTTTTTCTTCTCCTGCCTTAAAATGTTTATCACAACTCAGGACTCTTAGGTGGTAAACCCAGCCCAGTTGTCTGGTCAAGGTGCCTAGAATAGCTGGGATTGCCCCAGAGATGCGTTTGCATTTGCCGTCAGGGAAGGGCACCGCAGCCCTGGGTTTAGGGGAGATTCCCAGGCCTTGGGAGCCCAGTTTCAGGGGGATGTCTTAGTTCGCCATCATGTTCCCTGGCACCTGCAGAGCAAGAGTCACGTTTTCAAGAGATGTTTAGAGGCCTTTAGGGGGGAAAAGCTGTTAAAATCCTACTTTCAAGAAGACAATTAGTTCATGATTCCAATACCTTAGGGATCTTTAGGGGACTTTGAGGAACAGCTATGAGTACTTGGCGATAAATGATTTGAGCATCAGTCCAAAGGAATGGTGAGGTGTCAAAACAGATGGAAATTTTGTTTATAGTGCGCCCTTGTGTAACCAGACACCGACTAGGCTCTTTCCCTCACTGTCGGACCACCTTTGATTACCGCTGTTGTTCTCCGTCTGTTTCCGTCCCCATCTGCCTACCTCTGTCGCTCTCCATCTGCTTCTGTCCTGTCTGACCACCTCCATCGTTCTGTTAACAGCCTGTGGTGTTCTCAGCGTTTGGGTCTCTGGTCACCCACTTCCGCCATTCTCCGTCTGTTTGCATCCACCGTCCTTGTTCTCTTTTTCAGTTGTGTCATGCTACTGCATCATTCTACATCCACCTCCGTCGCTTTCCATCTGTCTACCTCCCTCATTCTCGTCTATTTCCACCCTGTCCGTCCACCTCCTTGGTTCTCTGTTTTCCTTTCTGTGGGTGCGTCTCTGTAGTGCTGTTTCTGGTCTGTTTTGTCCCTGTCCGTCAACCTTTGTAGTTCTCTGTGTTTCCATCCGTCTCTGTCCATCCACCTCCATAGTTCCTCTCTCGTTTTCTTTCATTGTCTCTTCACCATCCTTCCAGCTCCAGATGGAAGGTTAGATTACCAGACAGGTTAAAACTAAAATTGAGGAATTTCCAGTGTCCATAAATTAATGTTGCGTCTTTTTCAAACCTTCCAGCTACTTTCTACATATAGGGCATGTGGGGGCCCTATTTTTTGTGCATCTTGAGTTTACTTGATAAAGAATTTATTTATGGTTTACTTTGTTGTTCCCATATTAAATATATTTCTTCCCCTTTATGCTTTTTGTGTTGTGTAAGAGAACATACATGCTAGCTTAAAATGTTGAGTGAAGAAGATGATTTGGCATTTTTGAGGTAGATTAAAGGTATAAAGTTGGGGGTTTGTTTTTGTTTTATTTTTTCCGATTATCACTCTCACCTTTACTCTGAGATGAAACAAACTTGGAAGCTTAAGACTTAGCCTTCTAGGAGATGGATTTCAAAGTTAATAATAAACCCTGTTCAAGTCCTACTATTAAATATTGGTGTATAATTAAGTTTCACTTGGATTTCATGTTCTTTCATTTTGCAGGAGCAGTTAAATAATCAAAAAGTGGAAGAAGCTATACAACAGTATGAGAGAGTGTGCAAAGGTCAGAAACAAAACTCTTCTTCCAGTACTAAAAAGACTGCAAAATAAGTAGCTAGAATAACAATTGGTTCATCATTTTCCTTTGAAAATTTTGAAGTGAAATAAGGACAATATAAAATGTAACTTTATCAAAAGAGAAAAGCATTGATTCTCAAGAGTAACTTACCACCCTGAAGTTTATCAATGAAGAGGGACTAATTTGGATCAGTAATTTGGATGTGAAAATATATGTCCCTACAGAATCTTATTTTCCTACCCTTCTAGGCCATTGTCCCAGAAGCATCTCATATTTCCGTAATATTTTTGGAATTTTCCTTTATTTTGGCTCCTTTGTCATTGTTGTCAGGTGTGAATAGATCTTGGCTAGTCTATAAAACATTCTTTGAACCAGATATAGTTTCTTTCATATTTTAATATTTTATTTCTTGGCCATATATCGAGATGTGTGGTGTAGGCCCATTTTGAGTACTCTTAATCTTCCATCTTCTCCATTCTCTCTAAACTTTCATCCAGGCCACTTGCACCCTACATAGTGTCAGATCTTTTGGGGTTTTGCAATCCGTCCTTTCCTTTATTTTTTAATTATTTGTCAATTCATTTTCTCTCACTTTTGTTTTTTAAGTAGTATTAATTGTATGAGTATTTTTTCTAAGTATAAAGGTGATGTGTAGCTTCCCCCTTTTTGAAACTCTTTTACCTTGGCTTTTGTGATCTATTCTTCTGGTTACTGCCTTTCTCTCAGAATGGACCTTAGCCGCTGTGACAGATTTCCTGAATAAGGCATCGTTATCTTTTTTGTCTTTGTTTTCACTGTTGAGTTCCTTCACCTTTGTGATTTTAACTTTGTATTAGACATTCTCTGACAAGCCAAAAAGTACATTTTTAGCTCTTAAGGATTTCCCTGGCTTCTAAAGTTCTATTTAAATATTGAATGCCATTTACCTAGATATCTTATTGAGTTTTTAAATTGAGATATACAAACCATAAAATTTACCCTTTAAAAGTGTACAGTATGGTAGGTTTTAGTATATTCACAAACTTGTACAACCACTACCACCATATAATTCCAGAGCATTTTCATCACCCTAGAAAGAAATGCTGTACTGATTAGCAGTCACTCTCCATTCATGCTTCCATCAGAACTCCAGTTTGGTTTTATCTTAACACAGACATCTTCCCTCTGAGTGTGTTTCTTCTCCCTATCTGTTGCCATACAGACTTCCCTTTTCTTACAAGGACACCAATTATGTTGAATTAGGGCCCACTGTGGAGAAGGTGATGGCACCCCACTCCAGTACTCTTGCCTGGGAAATCCCGTGGGCTGAGGAGCCTGGTAGGCTGCAGTCCATGGGGTCGCGAAGAGTTGGACACGACTGAGTGACTTCACTTGCAGTTTTCACTTTCATGCATTGGAGAAGGAAATGGCAACCCACTCCAGTGTTCTTGCCTGGAGAATCCCAGGGATTGGGGAGCCTGGTGGGCTGCCGTCTATGGGGTCGCACGGAGTTGGACACGACTCACGTGACTTAGCAGCAGCAGGGCCCACTGTAATCCAGTAAAGGGAGTTCCCCAATGGCTCAGCTATTAAGAATCCACCTGCAGTGCAAGAGACATGGGCTCCATGCTTGGGTTGGGAAGATCCCCTGGGACTTCCCACTGGAGCAACCCACTCCAGTATTCTTGCCTGGAGAACCCCATGGACAGAGGAGCCTGGTGGACTGCAGTTCATGGGGTCGCAAAAAGTTGGACACTACTGAAGCAGCTTTGCATTCAGGTACACTAATCCAGTATGACCTTATTCTGAACTTGATTACCTCTGCAAAGACTCTTTTTCCAAGTAAGGTCATATTCACAGGGAGTAGACATAATTTTTCCCCCTGACATGCTGGTGGGTATAAAGGAGTATGTCATTTTGGTTCACTCAGCTGCAGCAAGTCTTAGTTGTGGTCCGTGGGATCTTCCCAGAGAAGGCAGTGGCACCCCACTCCAGTACTTTTGCCTGGAAAATCCCGTGGACGGAGGAGCCTGGTAGGCTGCAGTCCACGGGGTCGCTAAGAGTCGGACACGATCGAGCGACTTCACTTTCACTTTTCACTTTCATGCATTGGAGAAGGAAATGGCAACCCACTCCAGTGTTCTCGCCTGGAGAATCCCAGGGACGGGGGAGCCTGGTGGGCTGCCGTCTATGGGGTCACACAGAGTCGGACACAACTGAAGTGACTTAGCAGCAGCAGCAGCATGGGATCGTCATTGTGTCTTTGAGATGTTTTGTTCTGGTGCACAGCTTCTCTAGTTGTGGACACAGGCTCCACAGAGCAGGTTTCGTAGTTTAGACATGTGGACTTCGTTGGTCCACAGCATGTAGGATCTTAGTTTCCTGACCAGGGATTGAAACCATATCCCCTGCATTGCAAGGCAGATTCTTAACCATTGGACCACACGGTAAGTCCTGTTGTTTTTGATTTACATTTCCTACTGATATTGAGCATCTTGTCTTCTGCTATTGGCCGTTGGTATATCTTCTTTGCAGAAATGTCTGTTAATGTCCTTAATGTGCTTTGCCTATTTTGGGCAAAAGTTGCCCCCTCAGACAATGCAGTTGGGTTGTTTGCCCCCTCCCCCAACTTGTTTTTTGTGTGTGTGTGTGTGGAGTTGTGATTTTTATATTTTCTGGCTTCTAGACTCTTATCAGGTAAATGTTTTCTCCTATCCTGTGGGTGGTTTTTCACTTCCTGGATAGTGTCCTTTGATAGATAAAAGTTTTTAATTTTTTAAGTTAATTTTTATTGGAGTATAGTTGCTTTACAATGTTTACAAAGTGAAAGTTTTTCATTTTGACGTTACCTATCTTGTTTTGATTGCTTATACTTTAGGTATCATGTCTAAAAACCTGTTGCCTAATCTAAAGTTACCTCAGTTTTCTTCTAAGGGTTTTATAGTTTTTAGCTGTTGTATTTAGGTCTTTGATTCACTTTGAATTAATCTGTTTGAGTATAATTTTGTATATTATGTGAGGTAGATGTCTAACTTAATTCTTTTTCATTTGGAGATCCAGTTGTCCCAGCACCATTTGTTGAAAAGACTATTCTTTCTCCTGTTGCATTGTTTTGCATCTTTGTTGAAAATCAGTTGACCATAAATGTAAGGATTTATCTCCTAACTCTTAACTCTGTTTCATTGTTCTATATGTCAGTCTTTATGCTAGTACCATACAGTATTGTTACTTACCTTTTAGTGAGTTTTGAAATTGAGAAGTATGAATTCTCTCACTTAAAAAAAAAATTTATTTGGCTGCCCTGGGTCTTAGTTGTGGCACTTGGGATCTTTAGTTGTGACATGCCAACTCTTGGTTGTGGAATGTGGTATCTAGTTCCCTGACCAGGGATCGAACCTGGGGCCCTGGCAGTGAGAGATCTTAACCACTGGACTGCCGTGAAATTCCCAATCACTGAGTATTTCTAATCCAGAGTTTTACATGACATTTGTATGTCGTTTCTTTCACAAGTTGGTGCAATGTCCCTTCTTTGCACAACCAACCTGTTCTCGAACATTATGCTTAAGCTTTTCTTCCTTGAAGCCTTGCTAGGACATTATATAGCTTTCAGTGATCCTCTCTCCTGAATGTTAAACACTTGATTGATTGTCTGCCAGGCATTTATTTAGCTATGATAATTCAGAGCTGTCTTTAGATAGCTTTGATGAAATATCTAGTTCCTGTCCTTTTGCTTTATTTTGTGTTTTATTTGTTGCATATTTCTGGATTCTTTTCTTGAAATAAAGTTCAGTTATTGGAGGCTGTGACCAATATAATTATCTTTTTTCTTTTACTGTTTCTGCCTTTCAAAATAGATGGATAGCCATTAGTGAAGTTATCATTGGTGTCTTGGAACTTTACTGATTGCTATCTAGATACTTAAACTCCTTTTTTTGAACCCTCTAATTTAGAGCAGAAGATAGGATGTAGGAAGAACAGATTATTTGAATAAAATTGTGATTAACTATATAGTCAATATATTTGCATATCATGCTTTTTCAAAGGAAGAGTTTGGGGCAGAATACCAGTACTACTTTAACCCTAAGAAAGAATTCTGTTTCATTAATTCTCCTGGTGGCTTATATCAATGAACAGAAATACTGAAAATTACTCAAAATATTTTCTCATTGTTTTGTTTTAAGCTTACTTTATAGTAAGTATTTTAAGGAAGCCATCTTTAGATATTTGTGTCATTTTTAGTGTTTCTTTTAGTGCTCTGAGTTTGAGCTATGCATTTATAAATTCATCACCTCTGACATGAATAGTAGTCTTGGTAAGAGGTGTGGGAAGTGAGCCCTGGTACTGTGTCACCAAAGACAATAAGCCAGTCTTTCCTCCTTATCTCTTTCAGGTAGGATTAGAATTATTTATAATCCATTATTATAGTTATTTTTTCAAGGGCCAGAAACAGTTTTAGTAAGGTTATAATAGCACAGTTGTTCCTGAGGAGCTGGTTTAAAAAGCACTAGAAGTAAATATTTTGCTTTGAAAATTTTTCTAGAAAAAATAATTACTTGAGACTTTTGAAAAAGTAAATTTGGGATTGAGTACTTATTGTTTTAAGGAGGTAAAAATTATAGTTTTAGTTTTGGTTTAAGAATATTAATAGTTCAGTTCAGTTCAGTCGCTCAGTTGTGTCCGACTTTTTGCGACCCCATGAATTGTAGCACGCCAGGCCTCCCTGTCCATCACCATCTCCCGAAATTCACTCAGACTCACGTCCATCGAGTCGGTGATGCCACCCAGCCATCTCATCCTCTGTCATCCCCTTCTCCTCCTGCCCCCAATCCCTCCCAGCATCAGAGTCTTTTCCAATGAGTCAACTCTTCTCATGAGGTGGCCAAAGGACTGGAGTTTCAGCTTTAGCATCATTCCTTCCAAAGAACACCCAGGACTGATCTCCTTTAGAATGCACTGGTTGGATCTTCTTGCAGTCCAAGGGACTCTCAAGAGTCTTCTCCAACACCACAGTTCAAAAGCATCAATTCTTCGGCGCTCAGCTTTCTTCACAGTCCAACTCTCACATCCAGACATGACCACTGGAAAAACCATAGCCCGGACTAGACGGACCTTTGTTGACAAAGTAATGTCTGTGCTTTTCAATATGCTATCTAGGTTGGTCATAACTTTCCTTCCAAGGAGTAAGTGTCTTTTAATTTAAATTTTGTCAAATAGGTTTTTTTTCTAAATCCCAGTATATGTGTTTATTAGTACAGGTGTACCTCAGAGATGTTCAGATGCTAAATCACTTCAGTCATGTCTAACTCTTTGTGACGTTGTGGACTGTAGAGCCTACCAGGCTCCTCTCTCCATGAGATTCTGCAGGCAAGAATACTGGAGTTGGGTTGCCATGTCCTCCTCCAGGGGATCTTCCCAACCCAAGGATCGAACCCAGGTCTGCCACATTGCAGGCAGACTCTTTGCAGTCTGAGCCACCAGGGAATCCCTTAGCACACCCATGCACATAGTTAAATGGCTTAAAACAATGCAAATACATTACCTTACAACTCTGGAGGTCAGAACTCTGAAAAAAGGTCTATTAAGGCTAAAATCAAGATATCTGCAAAACTGTGTTCCTTCTGGTTGCTTTAGGGGAGAATCTGCTTCTTTACCTTTTCCAGATTAAGACATAATAGTATTATGTTTAAAAAAACAGTGCTCACACCTAATTAAAAAATACTTCATTGCTAAAAAATGCTAACCATCATCTGAGCTTTCAGGGAACTGTAATCTTTTTGCTGATAGAGTAGAGCCTTACGTTGATGCTGAAGACTGCTGACTGAACAAAGTAGTGGTTGCTGAAGATTGGGGTGGCTGTGGCAATTTCTTAAAGTAAGACAGTGAGGAAATTTGCCGCATCAATTGACTCTTCCTTTCATAAACAGTTTCTCTGTAGCATGCTCTGCTGTTTGATGCCTTTTTACCCACAGTAGAATTTTTTCAGAATTAGAGTCAAGCCTCTTAGACTCTGCCACTGCTTTATCAGTTTATATAATATTCTGAATCCTTTGTTGTCATTTCAACATTTTTCACTCAGAATAGATTCCATCTCAAGAAACCACTTTCTTTGCTCATCCGTAAGAAGCAACTTGTCGTCTGTTCAAGTTTTATCATGAGATGGCAGCAGTTAAGTCGTATATTCTGGATAACTGGCAGCACCTACGTCAGCACTTGGCTTCTTCACCTTGCACTTTTATGTTTTGGAGACAGCTTCTTTCCTTGAACCTCAAGAACTAACCTCTGCTACCTTGAAACTTTTCTTCTGTAACTTCCTTACCCCTCAGCATTCATCAGATGGAAAGAATTAGGGCCTTGCTCTAAATTAAGCTGTGGCTTAAGTGAATTTTGTGGTTATTTTTGATTTCTCTGTCCAGGCCACTGAAAGTTTCTCTATATCAGCAGTAAGTCTCTTTCGCTTTGTTATCATTTGAATATTCACTGGGGTAGGACTTTAAAGTCTCTTGAAGAACTTTAATTTGCAGTCACAACTTGAGTATTTGGAACAAGAGGCCTAGCTTTTGGCTAGTCTCAGCTTTTGATATGTCTTCCTTACATAATCATTTCATGTCTAGCTTTTGATTTAAAGTGAGAGTTGTGTGCCTCTCCTTGAGCACTTCCTTTCACTTGAGCACTTAAAGGCCTCTGTAGTGTTATTAATTGGATTAATTTCAATATTGTTGCGTCCTAGGGAATCGGGAGGTCCATGGAGAGGGAGAAACAGGGAAATAGCTGGTCATGGGAGCAATCAGAGCACGCACAGTCTTTATGGGTTAATCTTACTATCTTGCATTGTTGCAGTTCATAGCATCCCCCCTAGAAATACAATAGTAACGTCAGAGATCAGTGATCATAGGTCATCATAACAAATACAACAGTAATGATAGAATTATTAAAATGTGATTCAGAGGCAGGAAGTGAGCAAATACTGTTAGAAAAATGGTGCTTATAGACTTGCTTGATGCAGGATTGCCACAGACTTTGAATTTATAAAAAAACACAGTGTATCTGAAGCACAATTAAGTGAAGAACAGTAAAATAATAGTTTTATAATTTTCATTAATAGCTTAATTGAAAATGATTAATTTTATTTGAAAAGCTTTTCTGTCTGTTTATTCTTGCATTCATCTGTTCATCAATTATTTGTTTGATCCTTCATTGATGCCAGTACTGGTCTAGGCATTGAAAATACAGCAGTGAACGAGACAAAGTTTTGTCTTGGTGGAACTCATATTCTATTTAAGTTAACTTAATTTTCAATATGGATATCTAGATGTAGATGTTAATAATTTCTAAAATGTTCTTTATAAATTTTTAGATCTGAGTGTTAAAGAAAAAATAATCAAAGACATGCAAATGACCCTGGAAGAACAAGAGCAGACTCAGGTAGAACAAGATCAAGTGCTTGAGGCTAAATTAGAGGAAACCGAAAGACTGGCCACAGGTAAAACAAGATTGCTTACATATTTCAAAGCATACTTTTTCATTTTCTTTCACTAGTTTGCTTTCCTTTTTAATGTGGTTTAATATTTATAATAATTTATAATAAGAAAGTATTTATTGTCTTTTTGGAATATCCTGTCACTTGTTATGTTTTACTGTGATGAAAATCATTGTATCTCATTGAAAAGAGGAATCAGTATACTTTCATAATAACTGGATGATAGCTTGCAGTGTTCCCCAGATGTTAAGAATAAACTTTCAACTTTTTTCACCTCTCTACAGCAATTGGTATCATCTTGTATGTTTAACTCAATAAATACTCTGATTCTGTCCTTCAGAATACCATCAGTGGGTTTTTTTTTTTTTTTTAATTTTTGAGAGCATGAGGTTTCCTATATATTGGCATGCATTTAAACTGTATACTCAGAACACTATTCAATGAGTTATTGAGAGGTTTTCATAGTTCTTGTCTTAGAATTTGGTAAACTTGTAGAATGGTCTGTGTGTATGTGTGTACGAAAGTCTCTCAGTCATGTCCGACTCTTTGTGACCTCATGAACTATACAGTCCATGGAATTCTCCAGACCAGAATACTGGAGTGGGTAGCCTTTCCCTTCTCCAGGGGATCTTCCCAGCTTAGGGATCGAACCCAGGTCTCCTGCACTACAGGTGGATTCTTTACCAGCTGAGCTACAAGGGAAGCCCAGAATGGTCTCAGTTCTATTTAATATCCTGGCCTATGATCTTCTGCTTCTGGGCTCTGCTGTCTGTATTCCTGTCTGTATCCCATGCCACACACATCTCTGTGCAGTATAACTTTTGCATGTAGTTTAAAAAAAATTTATATTTCCATATCAGAATTGGAAGAATGGAAGGAAAAATACAAAGATTTGGAAGCCAAACACAATCAAAGTTCAAATAAAGAATTTGAGGATAACACAGATGTACTTAATACAAAACTCAGTAAGCTTCAAGATGAGTTACAGGTATGATTTTTATCTACATGTGTAGTTTTATCTATATATTTATTATATTTCTCTTAAGATTATTTAGTAAATATTTTATAATTAATTTAGATATGGAGGTACTCATAGCTGGGAAATGTTAGAATATAATTTCTCAGTACACATTGAAATGACATGGGGAAGAGATTCCCTAGAATACAAGCTACTAAGTGCCAATGAAAATGCAGTGGTTGGGTCTTCAGTTTTACATATTTAATTCTTGTATCATCATGTCTTACGTCTTTGTACCTATTTTTGTACTGTTTAAACTTTTAACTCTTCAAATACTTCTGTAGAGATGAAACTATTAGGAAAATTATTTTGATTATTGTAAATGTAAAGATGGGCTCGATAAAGGACAGAAATGGTATGGACATAACAGAAGCAGAAGATATTAAGAAGAGATGGCAAGAATACACAGAAGAACTGTACAAAAAAGATCTTCACGACCCAGATAATCACGATGGTGTGATCACTGACCTAGAGCCAGACATCCTGGAATGTGAAGTCAAGTGGGCCTTAGAAAGCATCACTACGAACAAAGCTAGTGGAGGTGATGGAATTCCAGTTGAGCTATTCCAAATCCTGAAAGATGATGCTGTGAAAGTGCTGCACTCAATAGGCCAGCAAATTTGGAAAACTCAGCAGTGGCCACAGGACTGGAAAAGGTCAGTTTTCTTTCCAATCTCAAAGAAAGGCAATGCCAAAGAATGCTCAAACTACCACACAATTGCAGTCATCTCACACACTAGTAAAGTAATGCCCCAAATTCTCCAAGCTAGGCTTCAGCAATATGTGAACCGTGAACTTCCTGATGTTCAAGCTGGTTTTAGAAAAGGCAGAGGAACCAGAGATCAAATTGCCAACATCCACTGGATCATGGAAAAAGCAAGAGAGTTCCAGAAAAACATCTATTTCTGCTTTGTTGACTATGCCAAAGCCTTTGACTGTGTGGATCACAATAAACTGTGGAAAATTCTTCAAGAGATGGGAATACCAGACCACCTGACCTGCCTCCTGAGAAATTTGTATGCAGGTCAGGAAGCAACAGTTAGAACTGGACATGGAACAACAGACTGGTTCCAAATAGGAAAAGGAGTTCCTCAAGGCTGTATTATTGTCACCCTGTTTATTTAACTTATATGCAGAGTACATCATGAGAAACACTGGAAGAAACACAAGCTGGAATCAAGATTGCCGGGAGAAATATTAATAACCTCAGATATGCAGATGACACCACCCTTATGGTAGAAAGTGAAGAGGAACTCAAAAGCCTTTTGATGAAAGTGAAAGTGGAGAGTGAAAAAGTTGACTTAAAGCTCAACATTCAGAAAATGAAGATGATGGCATCCGGTCCCATCACTTCATGGGAAATAGATGGGGAAACAGTGGAAACAGTGTCAGACTTTATTTTTGGGGGCTCCAAAATCACTGCAGATGGTGACTGCAGCCATGAAATTAAAAGGCGTTTACTCCTTGAAAGGAAAGTTATGACCAACCTAGATAGCATATTCAAAAGCAGAGACATTACTTTGCCAACAGAGGTTCATCTAGTCAAGGCTGTGGTTTTTCCTGTGGTCATGTATGGATGTGAGAGTTGGACTGTGAAGAAGGCTGCTCGCCAAAGAATTGATGCTTTTGAACTGTGGTGTTGGAGAAGACTCTTGAGAGTCCCTTGGACTGCAAGGAGATCCAACCAGTCCATTCTGAAGGAGATCAGTACTGGGTGTTCTTTGGAAGGAATGATGCTAAAGCTGAAACTCCAGTACTTTGGCCACCTCATGCGAAGAGTTGACTCATTGGAAAAGACTCTGATGCTGGGAGGGATTGAGGGCAAGAGGAGAAGGGGACGACAGAAGATGAGATGGCTGGATGGTATCACTGACTCGATGGACGTGAGTCTCAGTGAACTCCAGGTGTTGGTGATGGACAGGGAGGCCTGGTGTGCTGTGATTCATGGGGTCGCAAAGAGTCGGACACGACTGAGCGACTGATCTGATCTCATTGTAAATGTAATTATTACGCTGGAAAAGAATAGAATTGTATGTCTGAACATTGGAATAGATTTGAAACTGTATTACTACATTTGAAAATATATTACGACATAGAAGATAATCTGTTTTCTATTTATATATTTTTCCGTATTTAGCTTTCACATACCATGAATAGGACGTACAGGGCAAAGATTTTTTAATGGGACTTAACAAATATGTAAAACTTTATACATTTTATTTATTAGAAGTTACAATCCAACTGTAGTTTTGGCATTGAAGAAAGCATAGTAATGAGTTTTGAAAAGATTGCATCTAAATTATTTTCTTAAATTCAGGCTGTATAGAATAAATCCGTTCCTTTCTTTTTTGTAACTATTAATTACATACTATAGAATTTATCCTTTCCATTGTCAGAACTGAAAGCAGCTGGAACAGAGTGGATAATCCATTAGTTATGAAAAAATGCACTAATTACTTTGTGAATATTCATATTAAGGAATACTGGTGTGTTTTGCATTCTAAAATAATAAGATCATGTATCTTAGATAATAAACTTTGTAATTCTGTAATGGACTAGTGATAATTTATCTGGCACAGTGGTTTTGCAAGTTTTAAAAACAGATTTTTAAATACATAGCTTTTAGTGTAGTAGTAGTATTTTTGCTTCAAAAGAAGTTTTACGTCAGTTTTGAATGTATAAATGAGATGTTTTTGAACTTGAAGGATCTATGGAAGCCTCTTTAAAATTTACTGATCAACTGTATTTTCTATCCAGCTATTCCCTGTATTCTTTAATAAATATTTGTCCTGTTACACAAGTTACTCTTTATTTGACATTCTGTATACCTGGGAAAATTTTATTTTGGAATCTCAGCTGGAAATGACCACTACAAATCAAAAATTTTTTTTTAATCTAGCATTTAAAAAGACTTGGTTCTCTGTAGTTCAGAAATTTCAGTTATTTCTTCTTAAGCTCACTGATGAAGGAAAGTTCTTAAATGGATTTTGTAGCAAAATTAAGTTTATGAATGAAATAACTATTTAGGAAGGCAACCAACAGTGTTCATTTTATAGTCTGAAATATACTCAAACTTTGTCATTATTTAAAGAAAAATGCTTGTTTTAAGTTTTTGAAAAGGTGAAATGAAGAGCCATGGATTATATGGAAATGTTTATAAATGCAGATTTATTAACTGCTTTCAAAACATGTGATAGTTACTTATGCTATTTCTACATGTAGGAATCGGAACAGAAACATGAAGCTGAAAGAAAAAAATGGTTAGAAGAAAAAATGATGCTTATCACTCAAGCAAAAGAAGCTGAGAATCTACGAAACAAAGAGATGAAAAAATATGCCGAAGACAGAGAGCATTGTTTGAAGCAACAAAATGAAATGGTTGGTAATAGTTATACTTTATCTGCTGTGTATTTTGCCTGCTTTCTTTGGCTTCTTAAATTGTTGCCTGGGATTCTTAGATTCTTATCAGTGTCTACATGGTTGTGTGGGTTTCGTTGGTTGTTTATTTTTAAGGCAGTTTGTCTATTTGTAAGATGAGTTTTCTATCCCAGTTTATCTTGAAGTTCTTATTCTTGGGAAAATAATTATTTCTCAATATCTAGATTCAGAACTTAAAAATATTTTCCTTTTGACTGCCACAGGGTTATCCCTACTAGAATGTAAAATATTTGCATTTTGAACTGTAGATTCTGCTAACATGGTGTATGCATTTTACCTCATAAGCTGCTTTTGTCAGATCTTTTTTTAAAAAAAAACATCAACTATATAGTTTCTAGAAGACTGTAGGTAGAAATAACTTTCTGTTTTACTAGCTATAGTTCTCAAGTAATTCTGTCTTATTAGTAGTTTGTGTTTTTTCCTCCTATTTTAATCTACAACTTAGTCTCTTTGATACTCAATCAGAAAAAAGTTCAAAGTCATCATTGATCCTGGGAAAACTATTGAGTAATATGTTATCTTTAAATGAAAAGATAACCTAACCCTAACCTAGTTCCCTGTTTACAGTAATACTAACATGGCAGTATCACATTGCCATCTGTTGGCATTTCCTTTGTTTATGACAGAATTTTACTTATATCAGCTCAATTTTTCTGAACAAAAACATTAATTTTCACTAAGTTAAAGAAGATTTTCCCACAGATTTTAAGAAATATTTTTTATTTTGAAATCATTTTATTTCCAGAAACATTGCAAAGCTAGTACAGAGAATTTCTCTATATCTGTTACCCAACTTCTGATGTTAGAGCTTACATAACAACAGTACATTGATCAAAACCAACAAATTAATATTATTATAATACTGATTGCTAAATTATGGATCTTACTAGAATTTTACCAACTTTCCCAATAATTTTTTTTTTTTCCTGGATATAGGATCATATCTAGGATACTGTGTTCCATTTTAGTTGTTAGGTTTCCTTAGAGTCCTGACCCTGTTTTCTTTGTCACATGACAAAGTACGTGAGACTAATACTTGTTATTACTACGGCACCCAGGTAGCAATATATTTCACTTCATGTACCAATGCCACCTGACTGGAGTTACCTTCAGGAAGTGTTGTGCTGAGCAAGATTGAAATGCTACATCTATCTTAACAGGAAATGCTGCTGCTGGTTCTGTTTCTGTCCATAACCCATTTAACCTTCCAGACAGTAACAAGAGGCAAGAAGTGCAATCAGAGCTGTTGACTTTCATAGTCAGTCACTCCAGCCCCAAACCAGGAATGGGCCTACTTCTTTTCCTAATCAGTGGTCCCTCTGGCAGCAATGCCAGCAAGTAAACCTCCTTTGAATTTTTAGTCCTAGAGCAAACTAGCTTTCTCCTTTCTCCTATATATTTCTTTGCACTTGTACCTAGGATGTGTGTCTGCAATATTTAAGAAATAAATTGTTGATTTTTTAGAAGCCTTTTAAGCTGGAATACACAGAACACAGTAAGTAAAATAAACCGTGTTCAATGAATTATTATAAAGCCAGTCCCCAGTTAACTACCATTGAGTTTAAGAAATAAAACAATATTAGCATCCAAGAGACCCCATCTTCTCAATGATAATAACTATTCTATCTTTTAATGTTAAACTTCAGTTTTGTTCATTTTTTAAAACTTTATATAAATAAAAATACGTAGAATGCATTTTCTTGTGCCTGGCTTCTTTCACTCAGTATTATGTTTGTGAGGATCATCTATATTTGTTCCAAGTAGCTGGAGTTAGTCTCCTTTCATTGCTGAGTATTTCAGTGTATAAGTATACCACAGTCTATTCAATTTAAAGTTGAAGATACAGGGGTTGTTACTGTTTGGGGCTGTTATGAGTAAGATATCCTGTAAACATTTTTATATATTTCTCTTAGTGCACGTGTGCATTCATTTCTATTGCATATATAGCCAAGAATAGAATCGCTAGTGGATAGGGTAAACATCCCTGGAGGAAGGGATGGCAGTCCACTCCAGTATTTTTACCTGGAAAATCCCATGGACAGAGGAGCCTGGCGGACTGCAGTCCATAGGGTCACACAGAGTCTGACATGAATGAAGCAGTTAGCAGGCAGGCAGGCACGGTAAACATATGTGGAACTCTAGTAGAATGCCAGACTAATTTTCAAAGTAGTTTTACCCATTTATACTGCAATTTGTATTGTTGGATGTTTTGTTTATTGGCTCTGCCTACCCAAGTCCCCTTGTTTATTTTCTGTTTGACTATCTTTTTTATACAGGAGTTCCTTATACTTTCTGGATAGGAGTGTGTTGCAATTACCTTCTTTCAAACTCTGGTTTACCTTTTTACTCTCATTGCCTTTTTAGAACAGAAATGAAGAATTATTCTAATTCATTTTCTCAGTCTTTTCCTTTATTAACTTCAAGGACATGAAGCTGTTCTCTTACATTATTTCCAGAAAGGTTTGGGGTTTTACCTTTCCTATTTTGATTCCAGTATTAATTTTTGTGTTGGGGTGAGATAGGGGTAAAGGCTGTCATCGTTCTTATAAATTTGAATTACCAATCGACCTGGTAGTACTTTTTGAAAAAGCTGTTACTTTTCTACTGCTCTGCAACTTTTGTTGTAGGTCAGTTGTCCAGTGGTTAACTTTTGTATATGGTGTGAGATTATAAGTCTTTTTTTCCATTTGGCTGTTCAGTTGTTCCATCACCCTTTGTAGAAAAGACTGTTGTTTTCTCCATTGAGTTTCTTTGACATTTTTATGGAATATCAATTGACCATGATATTTTTGGACTGTGTCCTCTGTTCTCTGGTGTCTGTATATCCTTAAGACAATATCACACTGTCTTTATTATTATATATAGTAGGCTTAAAATGACATGGTATGATTGCTTCTACTTTGTACTTCATTTTCAAAGTAAATTTGACTATGTCATTTGCATTTTCATGTTATTTTTAGAGTCAGCTTTTCCACTTCTACTCACTCACAGACACACAGATACACACACACACTTGCTTGGATTTTTATTGAAGTTGCTTTAACTCTAGATCTTCTAAGGGAGAACTGACATTTTAAAAATAATGAATCTTTTAATCTTTGAACACAGGTTCTCTTTATTTAAAAAAGAAAGTGAAAGTGTTAGTTGCTCAGTCTTGTTCTACTCTTTGCAACCCCATGGACTGTAGCTGGCCAGGCTCCTTTTTCCTTGGAATTCTCCAGGCAGGAATACTGGAGTGGGTTGCCAGTCTCTTCTCCAGGGGATCTTCCCAACCCAGGAATCGAACCTGTGTCTCCTGCATTGCAGGCAGATTCTTTACTGTCTGAGCTACCAGGGAAGCCCCTTGTTTATTTACATGTTCCTTTATTTCTTTCAGCAGTGTATTGTAGTTATGTTTAGATCTTGCACATATTTTCTCTAATTTGCCAGTTTTTCAACCCAGTGAAAAAGTATTTTTAATTTTCATTTTTCTGTTGTTTGTTGCTATTGGTTTTGTCATTTATTTTTTTGTAATTTTACCATCTCA
Source organism: Bos taurus (assembly GCF_002263795.3). Taxonomy (NCBI): domain Eukaryota; kingdom Metazoa; phylum Chordata; class Mammalia; order Artiodactyla; family Bovidae; genus Bos; species Bos taurus. The sequence goes on from NC_037353.1 coordinate 11,422,747, forward strand.
TTTTGCAAATATTGAGGGAAATGCTAGAATTAGTTTAAAAGCTCTAATTGTTTATTGAAGGAAGTGCCCAGTAAGCTTTTTTTGTTTTGAATGAGGTGGGATAGGATATAATATGTGGATAGTTAAGGTATATAAAGGCATTATGTATTTGGTTTTTTAAGTAAATATTTTATCTAGACTTGTCTACGTAGTTTATTGTGTATCCTGTTCACAGTTGTATTTATTGTGTTATCCATAATAACTTCAAAAATTCTTAGATTCATAATGTTACAACATTTACTTTAGCATTTTGTGTTTATTCTGTTTAGGAAATACTTAAAGGACAGTTGGCTGAGAAAGATGGTAACCTCCAGCAGTGGCGGGAAGAACGCGATCAACTTGTTGCAGCTTTAGAAATACAGCTGAAAGCACTGATCTCCAGTAATGTACAAAAAGATAATGAAATCGAACAATTAAAAAAGATCACATCAGAGGCTTCTAAGACAGTCAGTAGAATCTTTTTCTTTCTATGCCTTTTTTGATTAAACATAGGAGTTTTCCAAAATTATTTAATTGATTAACTTTTAAAGAATACAAATGTTAGTAGATCAGTTAGGAATCATAGATTGAAAAAAGTATTTGCATGTTTGCCATGAATTTTGAGTTTTCAGAGTTTACTCTGAGTTGACCCATCAGTGACTGGTTGAGGAATAGTACTTTCTCTAATATTTTGGCCATATCTTCAGGTAGAGTATTTAGAAAATAAACAACTGGTGATTTAGTCCCTCATCTGTCTTTAAAATATGGCAGTGTGACTCAGCCTGAACTCTTGCTAATATTTAAATATTTGAGCCCATCCTAAATTTATGATAACGATACACACTGTTTTTGAAAATAAGCACAATGGTGAGGAGATGTGAGTCATTCAGCAGGTACTTTTTTTTTCTTGGCCACACCACTCAGCTTGCAACATCTTAGTTCCCCGATCAGGGAATGAATCCGGGCCCCAGCAGTGAGAGCTCTGAGTTCTAACCACTGAACTACCAGGGAATTCCCAGGAGCTACTGTTGTAATATGCATTGGAGTTAGGAACCCTAGATGAAGAAAGTATTGCATTTCTCAGATAGCTGTTTCCCAGGAAAATTGAATCAGGGTGCATCTAAAGCTAGTCTTTTCAGAGTAAATGATTGGCATTTGAAAAATATGCCATTCTAAAGCCTTTAGATAAATAATAAAATAAATGTGTATGTGTGTATCTGTCTCTTACATCAAAAGACCTTGGGATTCTCAGAGAAAGACTGCTCAAAACAGGTATTAGCATGTTGTATAAATTGTACAGAATAGACAGTTAGAAAAATGAGGTATCAACTACTGTCATTGTGGTTTGGGACCTTTGGGAAAATTACTCAACATTTCTGAACTTTAAATCAGAGGTGATAATGTCTTCCTAATGGAATTGTGAAAATTTATTGAGAGTGTTTATAAAACAGTTAGCACAGTTATTACAACAGTGGAAGTCAGTACATGCTAGTTGCTTTCTGCATTATGAGTGCAAATAGGATCTTTTTTACTTACAATTTTGGGTAGGTGACATAAGAGATGTATTTGACTTTTGATTTTGGTGGTAGTGATTAGAGGGTCCATGTTGGAATTTATCAAGTTTAGCAATGTAAATATGATTTTTTTTTATAGATAGGGTTTAGGAATAGAGAATATCCTGTGACTAAGTGGGATGAAGAGCGTGCAGCAAGGAAAAGTTTAGTTATCAGTATAGTCTTTTCTACTCTGATTCTGTAGTTGCATTCCTAAGACACCTCTAGTTTTTCAGAATTACATTATCAAAGTGATTTGGGAGGTTTAAGCTCCAACTCAGTACAGAGTCTGGTTTTGTTATTTAATGTCTCTAGGTCTCTGTTTCCTATACGGAAAGTAGAAATAATGATTCTTGCCAAATCTAACTCTGAGTTGCAATGAAAGTAAAATGAGAGAATATGTAAAACACCTTGGAACTTGAAAGGAATCTTTCAAATTTCTGTTTAGGTCAGACTCAGAGAGGCTGGAAAGTTGCCGAGTCTATGAGCATGCAAAAGAGGAAGAAGGAGAGTTAGTTGGTCATTGAAGTCTTTAGTTACTTCCAGTATTTAATTCATCTAAATCTTGATTTTATATTCTTTAGGTGAATTATTTTAATGTATATTCAGTTACAGCGGCTTGTTGCTTTAATATTTCCTTATTTTAGGAAAAACAGACCATGGATATCCACCTCACACAAATGAGTTTAACAGATCCTGGCAGGGTTGAAATTGAACCTCAGTCAACAAGTTTTGAAATTTCCAGAGGTGAAGTAGAGGTGGGTATTTGATAACACAGTCTGTTCTTTAACCCTCTTTGCCAATGACCATTAATTACTAAATAACACTTGAAAGTATAATTTAATTAGCTGTTGAAGGTATCTTGCTGTACAGTTAGCTATGAGTGCTCTTGGGAAGGAGAACTAAAGGCTTTTGAGGGGAGATGCAATTCTCCTGAGGAAATTTGATCCCCAAATGATACTGATCTCCTCAAAATGATACTGATCTCAAACAACAGATCTTTTAATATAAATAAATTTGATGGTCAGAAATAGGAAATCCCACCAAAGATAAAATTTGGATGACTGTTTTCTCTCATAAGTAGTCCATTTAAAAAGCATTCTAGTAAATAGTATTTTTTGGAAATTTTACCCACTTTACAACTTTATCACAAAATCCCAGTAACCTCACAGTGAAGTTTCTTTGGTTTGAAGTGGGCTTGGGGTTCTGTGACTCATGTTGTATAGCATAGAGTTTATCAGAGTGCCTATGAAATAGGTAAAAATCATATGTCACTTTTTGAAAATAAAATTACTTTTTAAAATATTTATTTCAAAAACATTTAATGGGAGCATTCATTGTTAGGAACTTTGCTAAGCCCTGAGGGTAAAGACATAAGATCGCCATCCTCGAGGAGTAAGAATTCTAATAAGACAGGTATTTAATGACTGTCTTGTTTGACCATTAGGACTGAGTGTTATGAAGAGAGTGCTGAGAAGGCACACTGAGGAAGATAGGATGAATTTTGCTTGAGTGGCTGTGTAGAAAAAGTAACATTATACTGGGTCTTGAAGGCTAATGGAAGTTTACCAAGCAGAGAATGGGAAGAGAAGGGCATTTTAATTCAGGAAAATAGCATAAGGCATTCCTTACAAGGCTTCAGAAGAACCATGTTACTTCCACCACATGCTGTTAGTCATAGAAGCCATTAAAGCCAGCCTGTATTCAGGGGCGGGGGGATGAGACTCTTGAGGAAGAATAGTATTCACAGCAAACTGTAGTTTACCACAGTGAGGGTGCTTATTACCTGGTAGCTCAGACAATAAAAAATCCGCCTGCATTGTGCGAGACCTGGGTTCAATCCCTTGGTTGGGAAGATCCCCTGGAGAAGGGAATGGCTATCCACTCCAGTATTCTTGCCTGGAAAACCCCATGGACAGAGGAGCCTGGCAAACTATAGTCCATGGGGTCCTAAAGAGTTGGACACAACTGAGCAACTTTAAATAAACAATAGATATTGGAATAGATAGGGTGCTTATTAAAAATCCTAGACTCTTTTCTTCGAGATTCCTGGTTTAGTAAATTCGTGGTAGAGTTCAAGAATTTTTAAAACTCTTTCTCCAGAGTATTCTTATGATGATACAGGTTTGGGAAATACTGAGTACCATGTGTAAACCTGGAGAAAGTAGATAACAACTCACTCTTTATATCCCTGTTGTGGTGAGTTTGACCCAAACGTTTTATCTTTCCCAATTCATTCTTTTTAATAGGTATTTGACAGAGGTAATTTTTGGCAATTTAGAAATTCATGTTCTGCAAATACGGTTTGTTTTCCTTTTAAATTCTGTTGTAGGATGGATCTGTAGTCCTTGACTCTTGTGAAGTGTCGACAGAAAATAATCAAAGCACTCGATTTCCAAAACCTGAGTTAGAGATTCAATTTACACCTTTACAGCCAAACAGAATGGCAGTGAAACACCCAGGTTGTACCTCACCAGTGACGGTTAAGATTCCCAAGGCCCGAAAGAGGAAAAGTCATGAAATGGAAGAGGTAAATACTTAACTATTAAGTGAACTAAACAAGTAAGTTTTATTATTGTTCAGCTATATAGTTAAACTCTGCTACGTTGCCGTCCTGTGCATAAGCACTAGTATTAGAACCCAGAGTCATAGTTTACAGTGTATTTAATACTCTTAAGAATGTCGCTGTGCTAAACAGTCCTTAAACAAAAAGCTTGAGGATTTTAAAATGTGTAGACGTTTCCTTGTTTCAGTGAAGCTGTGATAGGTCAAATGGTGGTGAATTTTAGTAGAAAGCTATTTCAGTATTCCGGTTCTGTTCATACTTAGTCACTTTCCTTCCTGTGGAGTAGAAAAGGGATTAAAGATAAAGGAATTAGAGAAACTGAAATGACTAACTTGCTTGAATAGAACCGTTGTGATTTAGTTAAAATCTTAGGTCTCTATGATCGTAATAGGTTTCAGAAGAGAAATTCTTTTTCTGTGAGCCAGTATGAAAATTTGGATCCTATTTAGTGGTAGGCCAAAAATGATTTACTTTTGCTTCTGCAGCTTTCTGATTGTGGGGTTACCAACCTTCTATCATATTCTAGCCATGTCGGTTCAGCAAGTCAACATAAATTTTCTGATTCTCACTTTCCTCCTTTTGAAATAAAGAATTAGATATACTGTGTTTAAAATGTTTTGCTGTAACATTATGTACCTGTAATAGGTACATAATAAATGACAATATTTATGCTAAAAGCAGTATTTATGTTTAAAACTCTTTAGCACAATAACTTTTTCTCCAACTTGTCTTTTTCACTTCTTTAAAGAGTAGTGTATTTTCAAGCTGGTGGAAGAACAGAAATAATATTAAACATACTCCTGAGGCTCTCTGTCAGATAATACATTTGATGAATGAGTATTATTTAGCATATTTCTTGCTACACGTAGAACACCTTAAAAGATTGTTTTGGAGAGCCTTAGTTAACTTTTATTCTATATTTAATACACTTAGATACCATTAAGATACAGATGACCCTTGGACAACATGAGGGCTCAGTGCCAGTCATTGTGCAGAATTAAGAGACAGTTATTTTATTCATTTTACTGCTGGTATATACTCCCCATTTCAGAATTACTTACAACAACAGATTGTTCAAAGTAAACCATGTAGAAACTTAAAACTTTTAAGTGATTTTGCTAGGCTCTTTCCTGCTATAGTAAACAGTGTTGTGAAGTCTTCAGGAAAATAATTTATACAATGCTATATTCTACTCTAAATTCTACTCCAAATTTGAAGTGCTCTATTGAAAACAGCAAGTGTGATGGAGTTACAATCTTTCTTCCTTTGCTTTCCCTGATTACCATCTATCTGTCTTTCCTGTCTTTAGAAAATCTGCTTCTTGTCATCCTTATGACTTTACTTTGTAACTTGAATTCTGAGGTTCAGTCGTGATCTTCTCTCTTTCTGTTCTTGCCTTCCCCCGCCCCCTTTATGCTTATCATCTTTAGCACAGTTAGGATTTGCACAAGTTCAATTCAGTTAATAACTACAAAAGATTTTGTCTTAAGTAAGATTATGTGGGGGAAAAGAGTAAGATGTCATGCCTATTTAGTACTGAAGGCAGATTTTATGTCTTCACTATCATTTTTTACCTGTGCTTATACTGAAGATTTTTGTTTTCAGTGTCACCAAGTACCAATTAGAGGTCATACTCAGCATGATTTGGGAGTTGGGAAAAGGGTAGATATATTACTATGTTGTATTTTAAAGATGGGACTCAAAAGATGTTATCCCTTCATTTAAGTAATGTAATTTCATTATGATGCATGTGAAAAATTCATACCTTCAATCATTTTGTAATAAAAACATGTATTATATCGTCACGCTGTGCACTTAAACCTACATATGTTATATATCAGTAATATTTCACTGAAGGTGAAAAAATTGTGAGAAGAAAGTTGTACCTTCAGTCAGGGTTTCTCAGCTTCAGCATGATTGACATTTTTGGCCAGGTATTTCTTTGTTTTGAAGAGTTCAATGTCCTGTACATTGTAGGGTTTTTTAGCAGTATTCCTGGCCTCTACCCACTAGTTGCCATTAAACCTGCCTCTTATACCTAGCAATGACAATCATAAATATCTTCAGACATTGCCAGTGTCCCCAGTCAGAATTGCTCCTGGTTAAGAACTATTTGCTTGTTTTTTTGTTTGTTTGTTTTCTTTTTTTTCTTCCTCTGGAGTCTAGAGAGAGAAAGAATATGTTGTTTAATCAGTGCTGAACTTCATTATTTTTAGGACTTTGTGAAATTTGAAAATAAGAAGAATGCTACACCAAGAATTAATTTGAAGTCCCCTGTTTCTGAGCATAGAAATTCTTTCAAAAAGGAACAAAAGGTTTGTCTTTTAATTTGTCCAGAATTGACCATTTTCATAAGTTACATTTGTGAAGTAGATGATGAAAATAAAAATGTCAAATTTGATTAGTAATTATTCAGAAGTTGAGTTTTGTCCAGTTATAACTCACTTATATTCTGTTTTCTATTTATCTAATTCAACTTAGAATATATAACCTTTAACATTTGACAGGTAGCAGGTACTTCCTGATGTGTTCACCTCTGACTTAGCACTCTTATCACACTCATTCTCTGGCCCTTTCATCCCTCTCCTATATTATTAACCCCAAGTTCCCTGCCTGAGAATTTATAACTTGTGTCTGGCCTCTTTAATTCAACTATGGCTATAACTGTTTGTTCTAACATGCCTCATTACCAATAACAACAAAAAAATGTTTGTTTATTAGGTTTCCATACGCCCATCATCTAAGAAAACTTATTCTTTACGGAGTCATGCATCCACAGTTGGTGTAAACGGGTCTGCTAAGAAAAAAGAAGGAACGCTACAGAAATTTGGAGACTTCTTACAACATTCTCCAACTATTCTTCAGTCAAAAGGTTTGCAGACTATTAATTAAATGACCCTTTATGTTACATGTATGGTGTTTTCTAATATCTGATTTGTATAAACTCAACCACAGTGACTTACATCTCCAGTAGAAACTGTTCTGTGTTAATGTTAGGTATTGAGGGAGGAAGCATGAACCTATGATGTGCCTTGGCGTTCACTGTGTGGTGGGAGAGAACAGTCTGTATTTAAATAATTGATCCAGAGTAGCTTCCCAGGTGGCGCTAGTGGTAAAGAGCCTGCTTGCCAGTGCAAGAGATGTAAGAGACATGGGTTTGATCCCTGGGATGGAAAGATTCTGTGGAGAAGGGAATGGCAACCCACTCCACTATTCTTGCCTGGAGACACCAATGGACAGAGGAGCTTGGAGGGCTACAGTCCATAGGGTCGCACAGAGTTGGACACAACTGAAGCGACTTAGCATGCGTGCATGCAGACTGCTTAATGCATTGTAGAGATACAAGGAAAGAACTATGGTAGTATTGGAGGAAAAGAACTGTTGGGGCTATGGGAAGATTTGATATTAATAGAAGAGATGGGATTTAACTTGGGTATTGAAATGCTGGAAGATTATACCTCCTAGAAGTAACCACTATTAGTATTATGGTATATATTCTAGTGCTTTTTTCCTCTGCATGGATAAATATTACCTAATCTTATGTACTATATCAAAAACATATTTCTTTAAATATCTATAAAGTTTAGTTGCTTAATTCTTTTTTCTTTATAATGTAGACATATTAATACTCTGGTATTAATATGTGATAAGATATATATTCTCTCTATACACTTACACATAAATACATACTTACATACACATCTACCAGAAAGAACAGTTTTAATATAAGTAGAGTACCAGGGAAGTGGAGCACTTGTGCAGGCAGTTCTAGGTAGCAGTATGCATCTGGCATCTAGAATGTGGAGAGGTTATTAGGAGGAAGGGAGCAGGAAGGAGTGAGTTTTCATGAAATTACCTGAGTGGTGGTGGTGGGATAAATTGGAGACTAGAGGTGGGGAGAATGAGGAGGGAAATGACTAAAAGCAGGGGGACAGTTGAATTGAGTCACATTGGTTGTGTAAAAATACTTTGTGTAAAAACTTACCACAGAGCTTCCCAAACTTTCTTGGTTCACAATGCCTTTAATGTGTCAGTAATTTTTTTCAGTGCGTCCATGCACCCAAAGAAACACCTAAATAGTCCCATCCATTAATACTTAAGGCCAAACAATCCCTGAAAATTTAGCTTCTGAAAATCCAGGTTGCTAAAATATGTCACCATCCAAAGGAAGGATATTTGATACCTTTTTGAAACTGTGTACTACCTTGAGTTGAGTGTCACTGTTTTCCTTAGAAATTTAAAATATTCCAAGTTGCTCTTGTGAATTTGCTGCAACATGTCTTGGCACACAGTTTGGGAACTTCAGACTTAGATCCATTTGTGTGTATGTATGTGTGTGTATATATATATATTGTGTGTATGTATTTGTGTGTATATATATATATATATATATATTAAAAGTATACATTGTTGGAAAGGTATCATTTGTATAAGCATAGAAAATATCTGGAGAGGTAAACAGCAAATTGTTAAATGTCTAAATTTGGAGAAGTGGGACTTGTTATTTTAGATTTTTAGGTATTCTACTTAATTATATTGACCATTGTTTATATTTATTTAGTTGCTAAATTGTGTCCGACCCTTTGTGACCCCATGGACTATAGCCCACCAGGCTCCCCTGTCCATGGGATTTCTCAGGCAAGAATACTGGAGTGGGTTGCCATTTCCTTCTCCAGGGGATCTTCCCGACCCAGGAATCAAACCTGGGATTCGGGTTGATTCTTCCCGACCCAGGAATCGAACCTGCATTGCAGGTAGATTCTTTACTGACTGAGCTACAAGGGAAGCCCTTCTCCTTGAAAACATATTTCCTTTTGATATATAAACAATATATTGCCATAAAAAGCAATGCATATATGGTTTATATATTAACAGGAAACATGTTTTCAAGTAAAGGGAAGTACCCAGATAGTAATGACTTCCTGACTTGGTTGATTTAGCTTAACAGCTTCCCTACTATATACCTGGTATGGGTTTCTTTTTTTAAAACTCCTTTCTAGGAATATAAAGATTGCCTGTTTTGGATTGTAACTGCAGTACATGTCTCTTGTTGATCACTTGGAAATAAAGGGAAAAAAGAAGAAAATAGAGGCTAGTTCTTAAAATTCTGTTGCTCTGATAACTACTCTTAATCCAGTACTCAGTATCACTGTTCTCCCCATTTATCCCTTATGCCTATCTCCTATCCATTCAGTACATAGCAGCCAGAGTGATCTTTTCAAAGTACAAATTATTTAAGCCATTTAATTTTTTGTTTTCTTATTATCTATTCCAGTAGGATATAAGCTCTGCAAGTGCGACATGTCTGTCTTGTTTACATCTTCGGCTCTTAGTACAGTGGTTTGCACATAGTAGTGTGGGATTTTGAGGCTCCAACCCAAATCCTATGTGTGATTTGTTTCAGGCTGACCATGGGCGACTACAAAGGTTTTACCTGTTAGGCCTCATAAGGAAAAGCTGCCCTTCCCACATCAAACATGATACACAGCCAGTGCATTCCGGTCTTTGAAGGGAGTTAGTCAGTCAAGGACTCAGATCTCCTGCTGGCCATACTCTTACACATATCTGCATTCCTAGCCTGTGTGTGTGTGTTAGCCACTCAGTGGTGTCCAATTCTTTGTGACTCCATGGACTGTAGTCTGCTAGGCTCCTCGTCCATGGAGTTGTCCAGGCAAGAATAGTGAATGGGTTGCCATTTCCTTCTCCAGGGGATCTTCCCAACCCAGGTATTGAACCTGGGTCTCTTGCATTGCAGGCAGATTCTTTTACCATTGAGCCACCACGGAATTGCTAGCCTAGGGGCCTTCATTTGGATGCTCCTAATTGTGAGTGCCTTCAGTAGAGAATGTCCTCAGGCATCTCTGCTGAAGACTTTATGATGGGGAAGGAGAAGGAACCTTGGAGACACTTTTTTCCACTGACTGTACTTTTCCACTCCTCCCCTCTGGTCTCCAGCACCAAGGTCTATAAAACTGCAAGTGCGGAAGCCTTTTGACAGTGATAGAACCACCACTTCTGTGCTGATGCACCTGACCCAGACATGCATTATCCCATGGGGGAGTGTGGAGCAAGGCGGGGTTTGGTATGTTCTCAGTTTAGACTTCCCTGGTGGCTCCGATGGTAAAGCGTCTGCCTACAATGCAGGAGACCCAGGTTCCATCCCTGGATTGGGAAGATTCCCTGGAGAAGGAAATGGCAACCCACTCCAGTAGTCTTGCCTGGAAAATTCCATGGACAGAGGAGCCTGATAGGCTAGAGTCCATGGGGTCGCAAAGAGTTGGACACGACTGAGTGACTTCACTCACTCAGCTTAGCCTCTTGCTTATTTAATTGCAGTAGATGGTTAAAGGCTTTAACTTCCATGTTGACTTATCTTAATTAGCTACTCTGACATCTGGCAGCTCCGCTCTTAGGCTCAGCTTAGCCACTGACAGGTAGACACTTAATTCTGCCTATTCCCTTAAATGTGTTCTTTTTTTAAAAAATATATATTTGATATAATATATATATATATTTATATATTTTAAATCCAGAAGTTTTCCTAAATGGAAATGTTTTGTGCTGAAATCAGTATTTGTCTGTTAAAATAAATAAATAAATAAAGCAGATGTACAAAGTAAGAAATTGAAAAATTCCTTTTCAACTCCCTAGAAACCATCAACTGTTAAAAATTTGGTTTCTATCTTTTAATCTATGTATCTGTGTGCATGTGTTTGTTAACTGGAAGTAAATGGCTCACAATTACAAGTTACTTTTACTTAATATTCATGTGGACATCTTTACATGTGAATACTGAACTAGCTATGCCAACCTTATTATTCTTAGTGCTGCATGGTCCACTGTGTATGTGTACTGATCTTTTCCATAAATGTAGTACTGACCTCTTCCGAGTCGTTAAAGATGCCTGAGTTTTACTGGTGGTAGTATAATTTACAAGTATGTAAATTTACCAATAGTAAATTTACCAAATTTACAAAATTTCAACCTTTACAATATGTTGAATATTAGTGAAGTGATATTTTATTTATTTGCCTATTTTTGCTGTTGATCATTAGGTCATGTATTTATTGGGCATTTCTTTGTTTTCTATTTGTGTCCTTTCACCATTTATAAATTGCAGTGCTTTTTAATATGGCTCTTTATGAAGGGTTTATAATATTTGCAATTAGGAAATTATTTCAGGATTTAACTGATAAATTTTTTTTCATAGCAAAGAAGATAATTGAAACAATGAGCTCTTCAAAGTTCTCAAATGTAGAAGTAAGTAAAGAAAATGTGTCTCGACCAAAACGGGCCAAACGAAAATTATACACAAATGAAATTTCATCTCCTATTGATATATCTGGCCAAGTGGTAAGCTACTATTTCAGTTCTCTTAAAAGTAAAACTCTTTATGTTCTTTTTAATTCTGAAGTACTCTTACAATTTGAATTACATAGTGGTTTGAATCTTTTATTCTGTACACCAAGTCTCATAAAACTTGCTTTAAAAGTTATACTATTGGTACTGGATGTGTTAAGTTTGTAGTAATTGAATGTAAATGCTACATTGATGTATACAAGTGTCACGTGCATCTGCATTGGTAAACTCATTAGAATTCTAGAACTTTTAATTCCATCAATAGAATTATCACTGTTTAATAATTTATTGGCTTCTAACATCTGTTTTTTCATGTTATCTTTATCATAAGAGTTGTACAAATCTGGGCCTAAGTCTGCCTGGTAAAAATATAGACTTGACATTCAGTCATTTCCTCCCACTTTGCCTCTAAGGCTTCCATGTTCTCTTAAGCAAAGACTGTAGTTTGTCACCCCGACTCTGTGACTCATTCTCCTGACTCAGAACACGCTGTTCTATTACAGGGAAAGTTCTAATTTTCTATCATGCTTGCATTTGCCTAGTGGATAAAAGTGAAGATAGGAAAATAATTAAAGGAAAAGCCTTCAACAGGAAGTGGCCAAGAAAAATCAGGAGAGACCTTTTTGTAACAGTAGCTGTCAGATAAAAGACAGACACTTGAAGCAAGTAGTAAAGAATTAGGTCATTAGGACATGCTTTTCAAGGTGCTGTTCTCTTGGTAACTTTTTTCCATCTGTCTGATAAAGTACATGATTTCTCCCTTGGCTGAAATTGTTTCTTTTCTTAGTTGCAAAATAATGCTCTACTTGTTATTGCAAAAAATAATTTCTTAAAAATTACTCGAGATACTTGTTTCGAAATATTTTAGTTATTATTTCAAACTATGTATGTCCTGAATTCAGTAAAAGTGTGGATTTCTTTAATTTTAGAATGAGGTGGTATTGTAAGAATCTTTTATAAAGTCTACTGCCTCAGGCATGCTTTTTTTATAGAAGATAGTGTAATTGCAGTCCAGGAGGACAAAAATTACTGTCATGTACTTATTTCAGTTATTAAACACTGAAATATGAACATATCTTATTAATTGTAAGTAAGGTTTCATTTTTACTTTTATTTTCACTTATAAAATTTGTGAAATTGTTAATTTCAGATTTTGATGGACCGTAAAGTGAAAGAAAGCGATCATCAGATTCTCAAACGACGACTTCGAACCAGAACAGTCAAATAAATCACTTATGGAGAATATTTTAATATAAATTTTGTATTCATAATCATTGTAACTTGTATCATAACTTTTTAAAGATAATTGTATATACTGTGTTGCATCAAATCCCTTTGTATATACATTGTTATTTTATACTGGTATAATTTTAATTCAATAAAGAAAACATGTCAACAGTAAGTTTACTTGTCTACTTTTCTAAGGCTTTTAAATAATAGCTTCTTTTTAATAATAGTTTCTTTTATCCTACGCGTGGGCCCAGAAAGATGCTATGGTTTTTGTTTGTGTTTATATACATAGATGTTATAAATTAGATCTTTGGTTTACTTATATTTAACTGTTGTAGGACTTGCTTTTACTGCATCTGTTAGGAAATACAGGTGATTTTACATATCTATACAGGAAGTAAGTGTGTATAGGTCATCTGGTTGCTAAAATGTGCACATATTTTAGAAAAGATGTCAGGTTTTTAATTAGAATATCTTTTATTTTTAAATAATAGAATAGAGTTGGCTTTCTGAATTTTTTAGGACACAGATGATTAGAAGCAGAAAGTTAGAAGGGAAGAGGAGATAACATCTAGAGGCCAAAAATAACACTGTTATCTAAGAAAGATAGAATTTTAGTCGGCACACGCCCTGCAACTAGAGAAAGCCCACATGCAGCAAAAAAGACCCAGTGCAACCAAAAAATAAATAAATAAAAATAATAAAGCCATATGTAGAGAGAAAACTGCAGTGAGGGAAGGAAGATCAGTGATTGCCTTGAAGCCATGGTCAGGAGATGGAATCTGAGGACATGAGGAAACTTCTTGGGGGAATGGCTATGTTCTGTGGCTTGAGTGTTCTGTATGCAATCTCTAAAAATAAAATTGTCTTTGAATTAATTTTATTGCTTGAAATATAAAGCTGGGAAAAAAGATTTTAAAATAAGTACCAAAACTGCAATGAGGTACCATTCTGTGGAGACCAGAATAGCTAAAATTAGAAAGACTGACAATACCAAGTGAAAGATTCTGGCTTCTAGCATGTACATTTAAAGGAAATTTTTTTCCCCCTGTAGAGTAACTGCACTCGTTCTTTATTGTGGCAAGAGATCATATTTTGGAAAATGTTTTGGAGGCATTTTTTGACCTAAGGTTCAGTTCAGTCACTCAGTCGTGTCTGACTCTTTGCGACCCCATGGACAGCAGCCTGCCAGGCCTCCCTGTTCACCAGCAACTTCCGAAGCTTACGCAAACTCACGTCCATTGAGTCGGTGATGCCATCCAACCATCCCATCCTCTCATCACCTTCTCCTCTTGCCTTCAGTCATTCTCAGCATCAGGGTCTTTTCAAATGAGTAAGTTCTTCACATCAGGTGGCCAAAGTATTGGAGCTTCAGCATCAGTCCTTCCAATGAATATTCAGGACTGATTTCCTTTAGGATGGCCTGGTTGGATCTCCTTGCAGTCCAAGGGACTCTCAAGAGTCTTTTCCAACACCACAGTTCAAAATCATCAATTCTTCAGTGTTCGTCTTTCTTTATAGTCCAACTATCACATCCATACATGACTACTGGGAAAACCATAGCCTTGACTAGATGGGCCTTTGTTGGCAAAGTAATGTCTCTGCTTTTTAATATGCTGTCTAGGTTGGTCATGACTTAAGGTATGGTGACTTTAAAATGATAGAATTATAATAGAAACATTTTATTAAAGCTCACTTTAGAATACAGGTATTAATAATTCCACTTGATGAAGTGGTTATAGCAAATTTGAGGGAGTTTGCAAATCTGTAGGTAGAATTTAAAATGAAATATAAGACAAGTATAAGCTGGGTTCTGAATGCCCTAGGGGCTATCATTAGAGGAAGGCTTTTGTAAAGGAAATAATGCTTTAATACTTAGAGTAATCACTTTCTAATTTATGTGTTTTATAAGTTTAAAATTTTATTTTTTCTTATGTCAAGTTATGCCCGATTTGTGATTAAAAGTCAGTTTAGCAAATGCTTATCAAAAGTTAATGATGATAAATACTATTTAAAGGCATAACAGAAGAAAGCCAAATATTATATAATCTAAAAATGGTAAGAGGATATATACTTCTGAATTCTCCTTTTGGTTACTAATTTTTTCATCTTCAGCATTCAAGAGAAGTGAAGACTTTATATGGAAGTTAAGGGAACAACTTCAAAGAAGTTTAGTAACCTATTGGTAGGTGTGTTAAGCCTGTAATTTTTTTCTCCCTGTGGCTTTCAGAGGTATGTTCATCTGTTAATGCAATCGTACCCATTTTTAAGAAGTCACAGTCCAGTATACTGAATATTCTTACTGATCTGAGTCTCAAATCTCAATCGGGGGGACCTGTGAATGTCATGTTCTGGTTACTCTGATCTACTATACCAAGCTGTGCTTCACTTCCCAGCTGCCCAGCTTCCCTAATCTTGGTCTTATTCACTGCTTTTGGAGCAAGACGAAAGTACTATACTTGAGCTATTTAATCTCTGCCTACAACCATCACTGCTGATGTAACTGCTATAACTGCAGTTTGATTAAGATGGGCATTTTCCATCCCCTCTTCATACATGGTAAAGCATGTAGGCTATCAGTGTTTCTGATTTGGCCAAATCCCAGATACGGACCAGACTGGGTACTAGATTGGGATTTTACTGGCTGTCATTCTTCAAAGCTTTTCATTTCCTATTGGTGACTAGTATCTTTGAACCAGTATCTGAACTTTGTCTCAGTGTCACATACACAGTCAAGTCCCTTGTTTCCCCAAATACGGAATTCATTAATGAACTACTATATATAAAACATAACTACTAAGGACCTACTGTATAGCACAGGAAACTATTCAATGTAATGACCTAAATGGGAAATAAATCTAAACAAGAGTGGGTATATGAATAATTGATTCACCTTGCTGTGCAGCAGAAACGAACACGACATTGTAAATGAATTTATACTGCAGTAAAAATGTTTAAAAACAGAAAAATATCTACACTCCCCCCCCGCCCCCACACACACACACAAAGAGGAAGTTTAGGCTTTGCTTAGGCTGTTTCATGGCCAAGTAGGCTAAACTTTCATAAATGGGAGGCTTCATTGTGGCTTTCTAAACCTAAGGCTTGAGCTAGCAGAGCCTAGTCTAATAATAGCTAAGCATTCAGTCTTTGGTTCTAAAAGTCACTTTTTATTTTCCATGTGACTGAGGAACATAAATTTATGTAAAACAGTAGATGAACTGTTTATAATAGCCAGGACATGGAAGCAACCTAGATGTCCATCAGCAGATGAATGGATAAGAAAGCTGTGGTACATATACACAATGGAGTATTACTCAGCCATTAAAAAGAATACATTTGAATCAGTTCTAATGAGGTGGATGAAGCTGGAGCCTATTATACAGAGTGAAGTAAGCCAGAAGGAAAAACATAAATACAGTATACTAACGCATATATATGGAGTTTAGAAAGATGGTAACAATAACCCGGTGTACGAGACAGCAAAAGAGACACTGATGTATAGAACAGTCTTATGGACTCTATGGGAGAGGGAGAGGGTGGGAAGATTTGGGAGAATGGCATTGAAACATGTAAAATATCATGTAAGAAACGAGTCACCAGTCCAGGTTCGATGCACGATACTGGATGCTTGGGGCTGGTGCACTGGGACGACCCAGAGGGATGGTATGGGGAGGGAGGAGGGAGGAGGGTTCAGGATGGGGAACACATGTATACCTGTGGCGGATTCATTTTGATATTTGGCAAAACTAATACAATTATGTAAAGTTTAAAAATAAAATTAGAAAAAAAAAAACAGTAGATGAACCTTGTGGTACAGACTCAGCATGACTAGATTCTATATCCAATCTAAATGCAGATACATATTTTCCATACAGTTTGTACACCAGCAATATGATTGATGACTAGTCCCACAAAACTAGTGCAATATTAGTTTTATATCCTTCAACTAGCAGTGTATGGTTCAAGAATACAGTTTATGTATTAACATTTAGCCTCCTGTCCATATTATCATTCCATTTATCATTTATTTGGGGACTCTTGTCTTTAGAATACCATTTAAAACTTAATAACCATTGACAGCACCAAAATGATGTTCTCGAGGTAAAATATGTACGTGGATTATTGGGCAATGTTAAAACTAACTTCTGAAAGTTTCAACAGAAAAGAAAACAAATGATTTCTCAGATAACACATTAAGTGGAAATTTGAAGACAAGATACATGTCATTGATCAAGATTTGTATCAGTGATCCAGTAACCAGAGATCTATTTAGTAGACCATACTGTGGCCATCACTCATACATCTATAGTTACATTCATACTACAGAGTTGAGTGGTTGTGACCCTTGTCTGCAAAGCCTGAAATTTTTACCATTTGATCCTATACAGAAAAAGTTTGTTGGCTCCTGTAGTAGACAGTCCAACATACATAATGCCAGTCGGTAAGTGGTATTTATCCAGCAAGCTGCCAAACATGTTTTGGTCATAATCAGGAGATGTTTCTTGCCACTTCCCGGCATATTTTGGATTTAATGTAGTATGACAGTGTCTGGCATATAGGTATATTTTTTGAACATTTACTGTTTCAATTGACCTGTTTTAACTAAAAACATGTATATGATACCCTTATTTTTTAAAATGGATCATCACAAAATAAGAACTTAGAAATGCTTAGTATTATTTTTAAAAGAAAATTTTGATTAACATTTTAATACTGTCTCTAGATGATTTTGTGAAGCATCACTGTTGAGGAATATAGTTTGGAAGGACTGTCCAAGGTCCTTGTTACTTAAAGTGCAGTCAATAGACAGTGTGGGCATCACTTGGAAGCTTGCTAGAAAAAGACACTCATGGGTTCCACCCTAGACGACTCCTGGAAACAAGTTGTTTTTTTAAACAAGATCTCCAAATAAGTCATGTAGAGTTTGAGGAGTACTGCCAGTTACAGCACAATGGCAAGTGATTGTGAGCAACTTCTACTCATGCCCTGCTGATGCTAATGTACTTGATAGAACCATTTTGGAAAATTGGTAGTATCAATTAAAACTCCCCCACTTAAGGTGAAAAGCACAGGGAAGACTTGATTCCTGATGAAACTATTTTCTACCATCCTGGTTAAAAAAATGTAAACAATTCTCACGTCACAAAATTGTATACAGCTCAATGAGTTATCAAAAGTGAATGCATCTATCTAATGAAAAAGCAAATTTTCTGTTATTACTCTCTTGGTCTGTCCCAGTTACAACCTGTCCTGTTATTGAAAGTAACCAACTATTTAAATTTCTAACAGCATAGAATGTACAAAAAGTATGCATATGTTGTGGCTGATGCCATTTGTACTAAAATATACTTGTGCGATTTATCTATATTTTTCTTTCTGGTTATAGTATTTTCACTTATTGCTATGTGATATTCCATTATATATCACAATTTATTCATTCACCTATGGATGGACATTTCAGTTCAGTTCAGTTCAGTTGCTCAGTCGTGTCCGACTCTTTGCGACCCCATGAATCGCAGCAGGCCAGGCCTCCCTGTCCATCACCAACTCCCAAAGTTCACTCAAACTCAAGTCCGTTGAGTCGGTGATGCCATCCAGCCATCTCATCCTGTGTCGTCCCCTTCTCCTCCTGCCTCCAATCTCTCGCAGGATCAGAGTCTTTTCCAATGAGTCAACTCTTCGCATGAGGTGGCCAAAGTACTGGAGTTTCAGCTTTAGCATCATTCCAAAGAAATCCCAGGGCTGATCTCCTTCAGAATGGACTGGTTGGATCTCTTTGCAGTCCAAGGGACTCTCAAGAGTCTTCTCCAACACCACAGTTCAAAAGCATCAATTCTTTGGCGAGCAGCCTTCTTCACAGTCCATTTCTCACATCCATACATGACCACTGGAAAAACCATAGACTTGACTAGATGGACCTTTTTGGCAAAGTACTGTCTCTGCTTTTGAATATGCTGTCTAGGTTGGTCATAACTTTCCTTCCAAGGAGTAAGCGTCTTTTAATTTCATGGCTGCAGTCACCATCTGCAGTGATTTTGGAGCCCAAAAAGATAAAGTCTGACAATGTTTCCACTGTTTCCCATCTATTTTCCATGAAGTGATGGGACCAGATGCCATGATCTTCGTTTTCTGAATGTTGAGCTTTAAGCCAAATTTTTCACTCTCCTCTTTCACTTTCATCAAGAGGCTTTTTAGTTCCTCTTCACTTTCTGCCTTAAGGGTGGTGTCATCTGCATATCTGAGGTTATTGATATTTCTTCCAGCAATCTTGATTCCAGCTTGTGCTTCTTCCAGCCCAGCATTTCTCATGATGTACTCTGCATATAAGTTAAATAAGCAGGGTGACAATATACAGCCTTGACGTACTCCTTTTCCTATTTGGAACCAGTTTGTTGTGATCCACACAGTCAAAGGCTTTGGCATAATCAATAAAGCAGAAGTAGATTTTTTTTCTGGAACTCTCTTGCTTTTTCTGATGATCCAGCGGATGTTGGCAATTTGATCTCTGGTTCCTCTGCCTTTTCTAAAACCAGCTTGGACATCAGGAAGTTCACGGTTCACATATTGCTGAAGCCTGGCTTGGAGAATTTTGAGCATACTTTCCTAGCGTGTGAGATGAGTGCAATTGTGCAGTAGTTTGAGCATTCTTTGGCATTGCCTTTCTTTGGGATTGGAAAGAAAACTGACCTTGTCCAGTCCTGTGGCCACTGCTGAGTTTTCCAAATTTGCTGACATATTGAGTGCAGCACTTTCATGGCATCATCTTTCAAGATTTGAAATAGCTCAACTGGAATTCCATCACCTCCACTAGCTTTGTTTGTAGTGATGCTTTCTAAGGCCCACTTGACTTCACATTCCAGGATGTCTGGCTCTAGGTGAGTGATCATACCATCGTGATTATCTTGGTTGTGAAGATCTTTTTTGTACAGTTCTTCTGTGTATTATTCTTTTTTTAAAATTTAATTTTATTTTTTAACTTTACAATATTGTATTAGTTTTGCCATATAGCGAAATGAATCCGCCACAGGTATACATGTGTTCCCCATCCTGAACCCTCCTCCCTCCTCCCTCCCCATACCATCCCTCTGGGTCATCCCAGTGTACCAGCCCCAAGCATCCAGTATCGTGCATCGAACCTGGACTGGTGACTCGTTTCAATATGATATTATACATATTTCAATGCCATTCTCCCAAATCATCCCACCCTCTCCCTCTCCCTCTCCCACAGAGTCCTAAAGACTGTTCTATACATCAGTGTCTCTTTTGCTGTCTCGTATACAGGGTTATTGTTACCATCATTCTAAATTCCATATATATGCATTAGTATACTGTATTGGTGTGTTTCTTTCTGGCTTACTTCACTCTGTATAATAGGCTCCAGTTTCATCCACCTTATTAGAACTGATTCAAATGTATTCTTTTTAATGGCTGAGTAATACTCCATTGTGTATATGTACCACTGCTTTCTTATCCATTCATCTGCTGATGGACATCTAGGTTGCTTCCATGTCCTGGCTATTATAAACAGTGCTGCGATGAACATTGGGGTACACGTGTCTCTTTCCCTTCTGGTTTCCTCAGTGTGTATGCCCAGCAGTGGGATTGCTGGATCATAAGGCAGTTCTATTTCCAGTTTTTTAAGGAATCTCCACACTGTTCTCCATAGTGGCTGTACTAGTTTGCATTCCCACCAACAGTGTAAGAGGGTTCCCTTTTCTCCACACCCTCTCCAGCATTTATTGCTTGTAGACTTGAATCGCAGCCATTCTGACTGGCGTAAAATGGTACCTCATAGTGGTTTTGATTTGCATTTCTCTGATAATGAGTGACGTTGAGCATCTTTTCATGTGTTTGTTAGCCATCTGTATGTCTTCTTTGGAGAAATGTCTATTTAGTTCTTTGGCCCATTTTTTGATTGGGTCATTTGTTTTTCTGAAATTGAGCTGTAGGAGTTGCTTGTATATTTTTGAGATTAGTTGTTTGTCAGTCGCTTCATTTGCTATTATTTTCTCCCATTCTGGAGGCTGTCTTTTCACCTTGCTTATAGTTTCCTTTGTTGTGCAGAAGCTTTTAAGGTTAATTAGGTCCCATTTGTTTATTTTTGCTTTTATTTCCGATAATCTGGGAGGTGGGTCATAGAGGATCCTGCTGTGATGTATGTCAGAGAGTGTTTTGCCTATGTTCTCCTCTAGGAGTTTTATAGTTTCTGGCCTTACGTTTAGATCTTTAATCCATTTTGAGTTTATTTTTGTGTATGGTGTTAGAAAGTGTTCTACTTTCATTCTTTTACAAGTGGTTGACCAGTTTTCCCAGCACCACTTGTTAAAGAGATTGTCTTTTCTCCATTGTATATTCTTGCCTCCTTTGTCAAAGATAAGGTGTCCATATGTGCGTGGATTTATCTCTGGGCTTTCTATTTTGTTCCATGGATCTATATTTCTGTCTTTGTGCCAGTACCATACTGTCTTGATGACTGTGGCTTTGTAGTAGAGCCTGAAGTCAGGCAGGTTGATTCCTCCAGTTCCATTCTTCTTTCTCAAGATAGCTTTGGCTCTTCGAGGTTTTTTGTATTTCCATACAAATTGTGAAATTATTTGTTCTAGCTCTGTGAAGAATACCGTTGGTAGCTTGATAGGGATTGCATTGAATCTATAAATTGCTTTGGGTACTATACTCATTTTCACTATATTGATTCTTCCAATCCATGAACATGGTATATTTCTCCATCTATTAGTGTTCTCTTTGATTTCTTTCACCAGTGTTTTATAGATTTCTATATATAGGTCTTTAGTTTCTTTAGGTAGATATATTCCTAAGTATTTTATTCTTTTTGTTGCAATGGTGAATGGAATTGTTTCCTTAATTCTCTTTCTGTTTTCTCATTATTAGTGTATAGGAATGCAAGGGATTTCTGTGTGTTAATTTTATATCCTGCAACTTTACTATAGTCATTGATTAGTTCTAGTAATTTTCTGGTGGAGTCTTTAGGGTTTTCTATGTAAAGGATCATGTCATCTGCAAACAGTGAGAGTTTTACTTCTTCTTTTCCAATTTGGATTCCTTTTATTTCTTTTTCTGCTCTGATTGCTGTGGCCAAAACTTCCAAAACTATGTTGAATAGTAATGGTGAAAGTGGGCACCCTTGTCTTGTTCCTGACTTTAGAGGAAATGCTTTCAATTTTTCACCATTGAGGATAATGTTTGCTGTGGGTTTGTCATATATAGCTTTTTCTTCTGTGTATTCTTGCCACTTCTTCTTAATATCTTCTGCTTCTGTTAGGACATTTAGATTTCCAGTTTTTTTGTTGTTATTTACAAATAATGCTGCCATAAACACATATCTCTGAGGTGTACCTAGCAATTGAAATTTGTAAGTTATATAATATATTTGTATGTTCAGCTTTAGAAGATACTACCATTTTCTAAAATGGTTGTACCAAAGTACATTAGCATATACATGTACAACTCAGCAGGGCATGAGTTGTAGTTCACAATCACTTGGCATTACATGGTTTTAATTTGCATTTCTTTGATGACTAATGAGTTTGAGATCCTTTCATATGTTTATTGACTATTTGATTATCTCCTTTTACTAAGTCATTTGCCCATTTTAAAATTGGGTTGTCAGTCTTATTTATTTGTAGGAATCCTATGTCTTCTAGATATGAGCTCTTTTGTCATTTATATGTGTTGCAAGTATTTTTTCTCTCTGATTTGCCTATTCACTCTTTTTTTTAAAATTTTTTTACCTTTTACTTTTTTATTTTTGTTTCACTCTTTTAATAATATATATTTTGAATAATTTTTCACGTTGTACTTAGAGAGTTGATCAGAACCATCTAATTCAGTATTGCCAGAAGTAGAACTAGTTTCCTTTTTAATAACTAAATTTTATAGCAGTAATGTATATTTTGGAGAAGGCAATGGCACCCCACTCCAGTACTCTTGCCTGGAAAATCCCATGGACGGAGGAGCCTGGTGGGGCTGCAGTCCATGGGGTTGAGAAGAGTCGGACACAACTGAATGACTTCACTTTCACTTTTCACTTTCATGCATTGGAGAAGGAAATGGAAACCCAGTCCAGTGTTCTTGCCTAGAGAATCCCAGGGACGGGGGAGCCTGGTGGGCTTCCATCTATGGGGTCGCACAGAGTCGGACACGACTGAAGCGACTTAGCAGCAGCAATGTATATTTATGATTAAAACAGCCATTATCAGCAGGAATTAGTTTGACAAGATTTTAAAAGATAACAATCTATTTCAACCTATTCAGTCTTCATTTGAAATCTTCTAGGATATGTAAAAAAGCAATAGATAAGATGTAGCCTCCATGTTACATGGGTAAGAACTTCTATAGTTGTATATTTATGCCTTTGATGATCTTCTCTCAAGATTACCAACTATGTGTTCAACAAATGCACATCAAATAGATCTGTATTGGTTGGGAAAAAGAGACAAGCTGAGATCTTGGCAATGTAAATATTAGAAAAATATTTTAAAAACTTATTTGTAAATAACTTCAAGATTATAGAAAAGTTGCAAGAATAAGAATATTATATGGAATACCTATATAATTTTTACTCAGATTCTCCCTTTTTCAGCGTTATTAAGGTATAATTGATGGAAAAATTATGATACTTAGAGTGTACAAAGTGATTTGATATACGTATACACTGTGAAAATATCCCCCATCAGGTTCACATATCCATCACCTCATGTATTTACCTTTTTTTTCCTTTTGGTAAGAAAACTTAAGTTCTAGCAAATTTCCGTTATACAGTATGGTGGTCTTCAGCAATACATGAACTGTGAAATTCCAGTTGTTCAAGCTGGTTTTAGAAAAGGCAGAGGAACCAGAGACCAAATTGCCAACATCCGCTGGATCATGGAAAAAGCAAGAGAGTTCCAGAAAAACATCTATTTCTGCTTTATTGACTATGCCAAAGCCTTTGACTGTGTGGATCACAATAAACTGTGGAAAATTCTGAAAGAGATGGGAATACCAGACCACCTGACCTGTCTCTTGAGAAATTTGTATGCAGGTCAGGAAGCAACAGTTAGAACTGGACATGGAACAACAGACTGGTTCCAAATAGGAAAAGGAGTACATCAAGGCTGTATATTGTCACCCTGCTTATTTAACTTATATGCAGAGTACATCATGAGAAATGCTGGGCTGGAAGAAGCACAAGCTGGAATCAAGATTGCCGGGAGAAATATCAATAACCTCAGATATGCAGATGACACCACCCTTATGGCAGAAAGTGAAGAAGAACTAAAAAGCCTCTTGATGAAGGTGAAAGAGGAGAGTGAAAAAGTTGGTTTAAAACTCAACATTCAGAAAACAAAGATCATGGCATCTGGTCCCATCAATTCATGGGAAATAGATGGGGAAACAGTGGAAACAGTGTCAGACTTTATTTTTTGGGGCTCCAAAATCACTGTAGATGGTGACTGCAGCCATGAAATTAAAAGATGCTTACTCCTTGGAAGAAAAGTTATGACCAACCTAGATAGGATATTGAAAAGCAGAGACATTACTTTGCCAACAAAGGTCCATCTAGTCAAGGCTATGGTTTTTCCTGTGGTCATGTATGGATGTGAAAGTCGGACTGTGAAGAAAGCTGAGCGCCGAAGAATTGATGTTTTTGAACTGTGGTGTTGGAGAAGACTCTTGAGAGTCCCTTGGACTGCAAAGAGATCCAACCAGTCCATTCTGAAGGAGATCAGCCCTGGGATTTCTTTGGAAGGAATGATGCTAAAGCTGAAATTGCAGTACTTTGGCCACCTCATGAGAAGAGTTGACTCATTGGAAAAGACTCTGATGCTGGGAGGGATTGGGGGCAGGAGGAGAAGGGGACGACAGAGGATGAGATGGCTGGATGGCATCACTGACTCGATGGACGTGAGTCTGAGTGAACTCTGGGAGTTGGTGATGAACAGAGAGGCCTGGCATGCTGCGATTCATGGGGTTGCAAAGAGTCGGACATGACTGAGCGACTGAACTGAAATATTAATGAGGAGGAGAAGAAAGGAAAAGCAAGGTCTGAGTGTGTACCTAGACTACTGTAGGGCTTTGTGTTCTTAGGTGAGTGTTGATACTCACAGGAGGAATGACTATCCACCTTAACAGGTCCTTAAGAGAATTAAATGAGAAAATATGTGAGAAAGTTTTTGGTAAATACAAAAGGTATGAAAGTCCAGTTAAAACTACGTGACAGTTTTGCCAAAGTACCTGATTGTGTACTTAGTGTGTGTGTGTGTGTGTGTGTTTGCTTAATGCATTCTTATCTCACTACAGGGAGAGTCACTCAGGAAGAAACTGGGATTTAGAGTTCTTATATTCTAAGACAGTCCTTAGTGATTTCCCCTCTGGAAACTGTAAAGGGGCCCCTGGAAGATGATGGAATCTACATACACAGATTGCTCTTTTCCCTTTGTGGCCATCAGTTTATCATCGTTTTAGAACTTCTAACTCAGTGTATATTAAAATCATGTACGTATTTTTTAAACCAAATATCGCTGGCTGGATTCTGTTGCCGACCTCATTGAATTAGTCTGGGGCAGGGCTGGGGTATTGGGATTATTGAACCCCTGGTGATTATAAGGGCTTGCAAGGTGGCACAACGGAAAAGAATTCGCCTGCCAATGCAGGAGACTTGGGTGTGATCCCTTGGATTGGGAAGATCCCCTGGAGAAGGAAATGGCAACCCATTCGAGTATTCTTGCCTGGA
This sequence comes from Bos taurus, assembly GCF_002263795.3. Lineage (NCBI taxonomy): Eukaryota > Metazoa > Chordata > Mammalia > Artiodactyla > Bovidae > Bos > Bos taurus. The sequence continues at coordinate 11,448,206 of NC_037353.1, forward strand.
AAATTCCATGGGCAGGAGCCTGGCAGGTACAGTCCACGGGGTCACAAAAGAGTCGGTCACGACTGAGCTTGTGTGCAGAGGGATCCCAAAGTGCACCCAGGCCCGAGAACTGCAACTGATGTTGCAAACATAAATTTTTCCACCAGAGGGAGACAAAGCACTTCTCTGTGAAAAGGCCTGGCATAAAACCCATTCTCTGACTTCATAGCTGCACCAATTTATGTAAAGTGCCAAGCAGGGCAAAAATGTGGGAAGATAGGTAATATTATCTTTGGCACTGTTCCTTGCCAACCAAAGAAGTTCTTGCCACCACGGGAGAAAATTCCAGGAACTGGAAATGCAACCCAGTCCAGTATTTTTGCCTGGAGAATCCCAGGGCCAGAGGAGCCTGGTGGGCTGCCGTCTATGGGGTCACACAGAGTCAGACACGACTGAAGCGACTTAGCAGCAGGAGAAAATTCCAGGAACTAATTTTAAAAGTAACATCGTTAAAAATATCTCATTCATTCAGTTACCTGTACTAGCATCTAGAAATCTTTTCATTCCTTCAACTACCTCACTTTGATAAAATAGACTGCATGAAAAAAAGGGTTATATTGTTCATATCAAGTGGAAAATTTACATAAGATCACTTGAAAAATTTGACATAAGATCACTCGAAGAATCATGCAAATAGAAATCAACATCAGCAAAAGTAAATTAGCTTAAGTTATGCTCACAAAATTTTAGGAAATATGCATACATAATAGTGTGATTTAGATGTATTTGACTGGCATCTCCCAATTTTAATTTCTCCCATCTCATGCCTACTTCATCATGCATTGCAGGCAGACTCTTTACGATGTGAGCCACCAGGGAAGCCCCATCCTCCATCATAAAAGCCATAAAAGCTACAAACTTGATCTCTGTCCTCTTGTGGCTGAAGACGGTCAGTGAGAAGGAGGTGAAAATCACTGGGGAGGGCTTCCCTTCATGAATAAAATGGCAAAGAAATTTCTCTCTTTTCATTACCTAGCAGTGTGCTTGGCAAATGCCATATGTGATGGAGCTCATTATGGTATGGAACCAAAGTGAAAAGATATTAGCTTGCCTGGAAAGAAATGTAATTTGATGGCCAGGACAAGGAAGTAAATGATGATTTATGATCTGATTATTCAGTTCAGTCACTCAGTCGTGTCCGACTCTTTGTGACCCCATGGATTGCAGCACACCAGCTTCTCTGTCCATCACCAACTCCCGGAGTTTACTCAAACTCATGTCTATTGAGTTGGTGATGCCATCCAACCATCTCATCCTCTGTCGTCCCCTTCTCCTCCCACCTCCAATCTTTCCCAGCATCAGGGTCTTTTCCAATGAGTCAGCTCTTCGTATTAGGTGGTCAAAGTATGGGAGCTTCAGCTTCAGCATCAGACCTTCCAATGAATATTCAGGACTGATTTCCTTTAGGATGGACTGATTGGATCTCCTTGCAGTCCAAGGGACTCTCAAGAGTCTTTTCCAACATCACAGTTCAAAAGCATTAATTCTTCGGCGCTCAGCTTTCTTTATAGTCCAACTATCACATCCATACAGACTACTGGAAAAACCAAAGCTTTGGCTAGATGGACCTTTGTCTGCAAAGTAATGTCTCTGCTTTTTAATATGCTGTCTAGGTTGGTCATGACTTTCTTTCAAGGAGGAAATGTCTTTTAATTTCATGGCTGCAGTCACCATTTGCAGTGATTTTGGAGCGCAAAAAAAGTAGTCTGTCACTGTTTCCATTGTTTCCCCATCTATTTGCTATGAAGTGATAGGACCAGATGTCATGATCTTAGTTTTCTGAATGTTGAGTTTTAAGCCAACTTTCTCACTCTCCTCTTTCACTCCCATCAAGAGGCTCTTCAATTCTTCTCTTTCTGCCATAAGGGTGGTGTCATCTGCATATCTGAGGTTATTGATATTTCTCCCAGCAATCTTGATCCCAGTTTGTGTGACCCCAGTCCAACATTTTTTATGATGTACTCTGTAAGTAAGTTAAATAAGCAGGGTGACAATATATAGCCTTGACGTACTCCTTTCCTGATTTGGAACCAGTCTGTTGTTCCATGTCCAGTTCTAACTGTTGCTTCCTGACCTGCATACAAATTTCTCAGGAGGCAGGTCAGGTGGTCTGGTATTCCCATCTCTGTAAGAATTTCCCACAGTTTGTTGTGATCCACACAGTCAAAGGCTTTGGCATAGTCAATAACACAGAAGTAGATGTTTTTTCCTAGAACTCTCTTGCTTTTTCGATGATCCAGTGGATGTTGGTAATTTGATCTCTGGTTCCTCTGCCTTTTCTAAATCCTGATTGAACATCTGGAAGTTCATGGTTCATGTACTGTTCAGTTGGTCCTAAAAGTCAGCATCACAGCTACTATAGCTCCCTTACCCATGCATATATTCTCATCAGTCCCAAATGGGCATATCTGCTTGAGCCATTAAACTGTGAACATGTCAAGGGCGTTACCTTTAAGGTAACACTGATAAAGTTGTACCTTACACTTTTGACAGGAAAGCGCTCATTTTACCCTAATGAAAGTCAGGGTTTTTGTGGCGATGGTTGCTTGATCCTGGCTCTGTCCGTAATAGCACACTGGAGAGTATGATTTATGAACTGAGTTTTTATTGTTCAAACTGGGAGTTAAAGAATAGCGTCTTGACAAAACCACCTGATATCACTTATATGTGGAATCTAAAAATGACAGAAATGAACTTATCTGCCAAACAGACGCAGATTCACAGACAGATCAGACCAAGGGGTTGCCAAGGGGGAGAAGGTGCCAAGGGGGAGAAGGTGCAAGAGGGTTTGCCAAGGTTGCCAAGGGGGGAGAAGGTGCAAGAGGGTTTGATGAGCAGTTTGGGGTTAGCAGATGCAAACTATTATCTATGGACAAACAAGGTCTACTGTGCAGCACTGTATACCGCTCTAACGGTAGAAAGTGAAGAGGAATGAAAGAGCCTCTTGATAAGGGGGAGAAGGTGCAAGAGGGTTTGATGAGCAGTTTGGGGTTAGCAGATGCAAACTATTATCTATGGACAAACAAGGTCTACTGTGCAGCACTGTATACCGCTCTAACGGTAGAAAGTGAAGAGGAATGAAAGAGCCTCTTGATAAGGATGAAAGAGGAGAGTGAAAACACTGGCTTGAAACTCAACATTAAGACCATGATCATTAAGATCATGGCATCTAGTCCCATCACTTCATGGAAAATAGAAGGGGAAAAAGTAGAAGCATATGACAGATTTTCTTTCCTTGGGCTCTAAAATCACTGAGGCTGATGATTGCAGCCATGAAATTAAAAGATGTTTGCTTCTTGGAAGGAAAGCTATGACAAACCTAGACAGAGTATTAACAAGCAGAGACATCACTTTGCCCGCAAAGATCCATGTAGTCAAAGCTACGGTTTTTCCAGTAGTCATGTACAGATATGAGCATTAGTCCATATAGAAGGCTGAGCACCACAGAATTGATGCTTTTGAATTGTGGTGCTAGAAAAGACTCTTGAGAGTCCCTTGGACTGCAAGATCAAACCAGTCAATCCTAAAGGAAGTCAACCCTGAATATTCATTGGAAGGACTGTTGCTGAAGCTAAAGCTCCAACACTTTTGCCGCCTGATGCAAAGAGCTGGCTGATTGGCAAAGACCTTGATGCTGCGAAAGAGTGAGGGCGAAACAAGAAGGGGGCGGCAGAGGATGAGATGGTTAGATAGCACCATTGACTCAACGAACATGAATTTGAGCAAACCCCCGGAGACAGTGGAGGACAGAGGAGCCTGGAGTGTTGTAGTCCATGGGATCACAAAGAGTTGAATATGACTTAGTAACTGAACAAGAACCACTGTAAAGCGCAGAGAACAGTAGTCAATATCCTGATAAATCATGATGGAAAAGAATATGAAAAAAAATGTCTATAACTGAGTCTCTAAGCTGCACAGCAGATATTAACACAGCATTGTAAATCGACTACATTTCAATAAAATAAAAATTTTTTAAAAGAGCAATCTCTTGATAGCAATACAGTGAAAGCCTTGGTGCTGTAGCAGCTTCTAAGATGGAGCATTTATGGACCCTGGTGTTTGGACAGCTGGACAAGTGCAGCTGTATTTGAGACATATTAAAATTTTTGTGTGTTGTTTATCTGATAGTCAAACATAATGGACATCAAGTGTTTCATTTGGCATGGAAATGGCTTAAAAAACCACTCCACTGATTCCTTACCTTAAGAAATGAGAGGGTTTCAGATGCCATGATTTTCGGATTTTACTTGTTTTCAGAAACTCTGCACAAGTGAAATTTTAGGCAGAAGTCCACTATACAAAACAGATAAAAGCTGAGTTGCTCTGACTGAAACTGAGTGTGGGTCACTACCTACCTGAAAGTGGTAGAAAAGCACTGGACTTAGTGATGTCTAAAATTCCTTCTACCTGTGACAATCTGTGTGTCCAAGTGAATTCGTTTTACAGGAAGTAATCGTCCAGATTGTGATTAATCAGATGTCGTCCTTTCCTTTGACACTTAGGAAGGACAAAGTAGAATTAGTAACTGCCTTCATTTATTCTTTCCACGATATTTGTTGAACACTTACTACAGCAATGTATTAGGCACTTTGGAACAAGAATACGAAGGGAAAATTTTAGAAGGCGCTCTGAATTTAGTAGAAGGGCTGATACTTATGACAGGTAACTGTAGGTGCATTTATTAAGATTTACTATGTGATGGGCATGCGTTGCTTCCAATTTTAAAAAGTATTTCAGTGAGCATTGGTCTGACTCACAGCTCTTGTTCTTTTCCACCTGCTTTCATCACACCCTTATTTCCTTTTTTTTCTGAAACTAATATGCAGATGATTCCTCTACTTGTTTTTATCTCTGAATTTGCCTATCTAATTTTGGATATTTCTTAGAAGCCCTGCCTCTACTAAAGTGTAAGATGATAAAGTTATAACGTGTTTTTTTTTCCCTCCCCTTTCAGAGAGGCATTCCAGAGACCCAGCCTCTTCCCACAGCATGCTGTGTCCCAGGTCGGGGGTAGAAGAGGTCATTTTGTACATAATCCTCATTTTCACCTATTTCCATGCTGAGGCTGTTAGCAAATTTCACCATTCCCTGCTCTGCAGGATTCCTGGCTTTCTCTCCTTCCTCCTTCCTCTGCCAGGCCAGATCCCTCACCTGAGTTCTGGTCATCTCACATCTCTCTCACTGCTGTCTTCTACTCTTTATTCCTCCCTTTCATATTTTGCATAACTCAGCAAAGGTTCTTTTTGACCATTCTAAGGTAAGTGGTTTGAACCCACAGCTTTGTCCTTGTCTTCCTGCTATTGAAAATTCCCAGGTGCACGGTGGAACAAATGTTCTCATTTTGACACAGCTCTCAATGGCCAGATATTCTCTTCCATTCACTTTCGGTTTTTAAAAAACATTTTTGTTTTTCTTTCATGGACTACAAAATAATATCTGTTGAAAAAATTTAAACATATGCTTTTTCAAAAAGTAAGTGTAAATCATATGTAATTCTGTCTCTCTGGAGTGGGAGGGGAGGTGGGGGATCTCTAAGGTATATTCTTTTGGATTTTTTTCCCCTATGTATTTTTTTTTCAACAAAAATAGAAGCAAATACACATACTGTTTTGTGGCTTACTTTTTCATTTAACAATAGTTAGTGAACATCTTCTGATTTTATTAAATTTTTTCCCTTGATATCATTAAAGACTGTGTAGTGTTCTATCAGATGGATGTGCCCTACTTTGTTGGTCATCTGACTTTCCCAGGTTTTCCCTATTAAAAACGTCCTACCCTCAACAATATTGAAGCTAAAGTATAACATACATCAGTGAAATGTGTTAAATGTTTTTTCCCTTAGGTCAATTCATAGAGAAAATATTTACACATAACCCACTTCCCAACCAGATTTCACTTTGTGTTTCGGTCAAACTTTCTTGTGTGACTAGCCAGTTCCTGGATTGCTCCTTCTTGGCCATTGAAGACCCACTTCTCTCCTGTCAGTCATAGTCTCTCACTTTATACCACACCTGTGTTGGCAGATTTCACCCCATGAACGCTGCTCACTTTCCTTTCTGCAGGTGGAAGGAGAGCAGAGCCTCCAGCTCCTTTCTCTTTCCAATGTTACCGTTATTCCTGCCTCTTTCTTGGAAACAGAGAGGCATGCACAAATCCCTTAATAACTTGAGCTTCACTTAAGATGGTGCTGGGGAAGCCCCTCCAGTCACTGTGTGACTCAACTCAGACACACACACACACACACACACTGCCTTCTCAGACCTTTACCCAAGCCCCAGGTTCCCAGCGATGCTCCCACTGAGAGGCAGTCTGCATCCAGCAGGGTGGAGATAGTTCCTATCTTTGGTGCGAGAAGAAAAGTCAAGCACTAAGTGCTATCATTTCAGGAAGTCTCAAGGCTCATTTTATGTTATTATATGTTTTTTACAATTTTTTTTTTTAGGCCGTGCCCCACAGCATGTGGGATCTTAGTTCCCTGGCCACAGAATTAACCCACAGTTCCCCTGCATTGGAAGTGTGGATTCTTAACCACTGGACTGCCAGGCAAGTCCCCCATTTTATGTTATGATGTAAGACTTCTAAAGAATCTAAAAGAGTGGATATAGATATTATATAACTGATTCACTTTGCTATACACCGAAAACTAACACAACATTGTAAATCAGCTATATTCCAACAAAAATTAAAAAAATTTTTTCTTTGATAGAAGAAGATAAAACTGTAGTTTTTCAAGCTGGGTTCTGTGAGGCCCTTGGGTTCTAACCCAACTTCTTGGGGGTCATCCCAAGTGGGGAGCAGAGAGCAAAGTTGAGGTGACCTAAGCTGATCTGTCTTTTTGTCTTGCCAGAGAAGAAGAAATGAAGACGCTGGAAGGAAGCGAGGGCCTTCCTAAAGTAAGCAGAGGTCACACGTCTTAACCCAAAGTTCCCAGTCTTTTCGTCTTTTTTGAGAGAAGGCTGCTTCTGCGTCTGGAAGGGGGCCCAAGAGAATCCCCCAGAGGTTGAGAGTTGACTTGGAGTTACTTTCTGATATGGTGTCTGTGAGTGCCGGACAGGGAGGCCTGTGCAGAGACACAACTGAGCGAGAGGGAAGGCGACAGCTGTGTCCCGTTGCGCGACGTGGCAGACACACTCAAGTTCTCCCGTGGGCCCCGAGTGAGTGGGGAAGCGAGTGGAGAGCAGGGACTGATGGTCAGATACTCAGAAAATACTGATATAGCCAGATACTCCTCCTGAAAATACTATTTGAATGTTGCCTTAGATTTTGGGGAAGAGGTATATGAAACAGATGAAGTGGAAGCAGGGACTTTTTCCAGGCTCCTATGTTGTTGTCTGGGTTTGGCCTCTGGCTGGAAGAGAAAATTTCCTTGGGGAAATTTCAGGGTTGCTGGACAAAAGCTCTACCTTACGGAAAAGCCAGGGAAAGCTTGTGGATTTGGTGTTTTGTGGGGTTGCATTAAGTCCAGACTAAACTCTAGTGCCTGATGAACAACATCTGGCTCATGAACTGTAGATAGGACAATTAGTTTCTCCACAATCAGTCCATCTAGACTAGACAGCAGTGCCGTTTTTTCTTAAGACATTAAAAAGAAGAGGCATAATGGATGGGGACTCTCAGAGTGGATTATCTCAGATGCAGAGGATCCTCTGGAAATATCCAGCTGCTGAAAAAATTATAGGAGAGCAGCAGCGGCAGAGGAGGCGGGGCTGAGTGTGGGAAAGAAGTAGATCCCTCGGCGAGAAAAGCAGTGTGGACTCCCTGCAGAGTCAGGAAACCTCAGGGTCAAATCCGGCTGCTTCCTGGGAGACAGAGTTGAGAGTAGGCCGGCACGCTGCCCTGCTCTCTAAGAATCCAGGTGCTGCTAGGACGAAGTGAGGGATGCTGGGAGCTTCCACTGCGGGGAGCTGGGTTTTGAAAAGCATCCTCCTTGCCTGTTCCATGTTAATTAAACTGAACGTGGGAAAGGAGCAGGAACCCTGTGGGGAGAAGCAGAGCGGGCCAGGTGAAGGCGAAGCTGTTGCTCAGCCCATTTCCGCTGCTTGAATCTGTACTCTGTGCCTTCTAGCTGTGTAACCTTGAATGTGCTCCCAACACTGTCTGTGTATTGAGTTTTGCATTAGTCAAGGGGAATAGTAAATGCCTTCTTCGTAGGGTTGATTAGAGGACGAAGGGAGATGGGTTTTTTAAAGAGCTATGGTAGGCCCTACCTAACATCTAGATGGTTCTCAGTGAATATTGGCTCATTTCTTCCTCCCTCAGCAGAAACTAACTTTTCCTCTGGTAATCTAGCAAGCATGGGGTGGCAGGAATTGACAATGATTTCACATAACCCTCTTTCTAATTTTTGGCTTTAACACAGATTGCAAGGAACAGAGCAGGTCACTGCAGGAGGCCTGTCATTTGGATCCAATACAGCCCTGCAAGCCACAGGCCTGAAGACACGTAATTCTAATTACCTGGAAGCAGAGAGGGGACTTGCCTGGAGGTCCAGTGGTTAAGACTCTGCAGTCCCAATGCAGGGGGCATAGGTTGCTTGATCAGGGAACTAAGATCCGTCATGCCACATGATGTGGCCAGGAAAAAAATAAAAAAAGAATGACTTTGGAAAACCCAAGCTGAGTGAAAAGAATAAAAGCTTACTAATATAACATTTACGTACATGTTTAAAACATACAAAGCAATGTCTAGAGCCAGAGAGAGAGGGAGCTGATTGGGTTGACTGACAACACTTACGAACATTGACACTGGTGTGTTGATTTCTGTCCCCCTCTAAACACATGTGTGCTGTGCTAGGTCACTTCAGTCATGTCCGACTTTTTGCAACCCCATGGACTGCAGCCTGCCAGGCTCCTCTGTCCATAGAATTCTCCAGGCAAGAATAGTGGAGTGGGTTGCCATGCCTTCATCCAAGAGGGGCAGGTAAAACTTGGCATTTCCGAGTGTCTGCAGGCAGCCAGCAGCTAAAATTGACTGAGTGGCTCATTCGCGTCCGACTCTTTGCGACCCCATGAATTGCAGCACGCCAGGCCTCCCTGTCCATCACCATCTCCCGGAGTTCACTCAGACTCACATCCATTGAGTCAGTGATGCCATCCAGCCATCTCATCCTCTGTCGTCCCCTTCTCCTCCTGCCCCTAATCCCTCCCAGCATCAGAGTCTTTTCCAATGAGTCAACTCTTCGCATGAGGTGGCCAAAGGACTGGAGTTTCAGCTTTAGCATCATTCCTTCCAAAGAAATCCCAGGGCTGATCTCCTTCAGAATGGACTGGTTGGATCTCCTTGCAGTCCAAGGGACTCTCAAGAGTCTTCTCCAACACCACAGTTCAAAAGCATCAATTCTTTGGTGCTCAGCTTTCTTCACAGTCCAACTCTCACATCCATACAAGAAAGTTTCAAATTCTAGTTCTGTTTCCATGGATCTAGGTGGAAGTTAGATGAAAACAGAGAAGGCTTAGAAATGGTTGGGGTGAAGAAATCAGCCCTACCAGGAAGCATTAACTTTCCCCCCTCTAACTTGCCAAAATGCACAACTATTTACAATGACTAGCTCATCCTGGTCTACCTGGACTTTTCCTGGCTATATCACTGAAAATCCTGAGTTCCAGTAAACCTTTGTCTTGGGCCAACCAAGACAGTTGGTCATCCTCCTGGAAAGGACGAAGAAAAACTGTTGAGAAAGAGACAGACTCAATGAACTCTGGATGGATAGGCTGGGGTCAGGAGTAAGGGGAAATGGGTGGGGTTAGCTGCTTGAAGTAGGCCTGCAGAGTCACAAAGCTGAACTCTTAAGTAATTGAAACCCAGAAGTTGGAGAGGTTGCGGAGGCCACCTTGAAAAACCAATAAGCAAATAATCAAATGCCAAAAAATGAAGGCAATCTACTCCCCACCTGAAGTTGGAATAGGCTAGACCTAAAGATCTCCTTTGGGACTTAGGGCAGAGAAAGAAAATTAGTTTTTTAGGGAACTGGTCTGCAGAGAAAGACTCCATTAAAATTGCTTAGAGTGTTTATTAAACAGTTTCCTGGACCTTACCCCAAACCTACCAAACTTAATTGTTCAGGCTTAGGACTGGGAATTTGTCCTTTTAATAAGCACCTTGGCAAAGTTAATATGAAGTAGGTTTGGAGGACCACTTGCTCTGGAGTGGAAACTTTAAATTTTAATTTCTGACCACTCACCCCTAGAAGTGAAAAAAAATTTTTTTTAATATATATTGTCAACATATGTTGTTGTTTAGCTGCTAAGTCATGTCTGACTCTCTGTGACCCCATGGACTGTAGCCCGCCAGGCTCCTCTGTCCATGGGATTTCCCAGGCAAGAATACTGGAATGGCTTGCCATTTCCTTCTCTGGGAGCTCTTTCTGACTACAAGATCAAATACGCATCTCTTGCACTGGCAAGCAGATTCTTTACTGCTGAGCCACCTGGAAGTCCCAACATATATATTATACACATTTATATTTAAAAAAATGTATATATATGCAGCTGTCTTTTAGGTTTCACATTTCACACTTCTAGAAGTGGTTTAATCGAATTGGTCTATGTTCTTATCATACCTTGGATCTTTCTTTCCAGGACACATTTGTCTGCTAGACCAGAGTTTCATGAGGGCAAAGGACTCTATTTGATTTACCTTTGTACTCATACAGACTGTGCTTGGCCCATAGGAAATGTTCAATAAAATATTGGTTTGAGCTGAATTTTAAGGACTCCTCCTTGAAAGAAAGGGGGCTTTCCAGGTGGGTCTAGTGGTAAGGAACCAGGCTGCCAATGCAGGAAACACAAAAGATGTGGGTTCAATCTCTGGGTTGGGAAGATCCCCTGGAGTAGGGCATAGCAACCCATTCCAGTATTCTTGCCTGGAGAATACCACGGACAGAAGAGCCTGGCAGGGTATAGTCCATATGGTCGCAAAGAGCCCGATACAACTGAAGCAACTTAGCACGCACCCTTAAAAGAAAGAGAGCTTGTCCATGGAACAATGCTGGTTAATGCTAACATTGCATGTCCAAAGTGCTTCAGGTTTCCATGGAAACTCTTCTAGGAGTTCATGTAGTCACCTCTACCTGTCGGTGCCAGGTATCCAGAGAGTTTAAAATCCCATTTCCTAGTCTCCAGCTGGTTTTCTCCTGCAATGGCAGAACTCCTGCTGTAGGAGAAAGGACCCTCCGTTAAAAGAGCAGCAGGAGATATTAGTAAGAAGCTTTCAGTCCAGACAAGTAAAGAGTAAAGCAGTGGAACAGCTTCATTCTTCAAATATCACCTCCCCATAGGAGGCATGACTCAGTGGGGAGGTCTCCTCGAACAGGTAGGCGAGAGAACAAATCCGCTTTCCTCTCTCGGGGGCTTTATTGTTGAGTTCCAGTGATTGCTAACATCAATTATGCCATCACTACTTAATAGCACCTTTGAAAATAGGGATTGCTGGCTTTGGAAAAACCTAGTTAGTTTCTTTATCTACTTTGGGGTAAAAAAAGTCAACATGAAAATGAAGATTGAAAGACAAGGAGTGCTTTCATGGTGATGTAACTGCTTCCAGGCATGGGTGGCAGATGCTGTGCACGTTTAGGGAAATGATGAAATGGTGGAAGGTTGTAGCTGGGGAGATGTTCACGATTCTGACCCTCAGTCTGCATCATCACTGAGGTAGGTGTTGTGAAATGACCCAAATCGCTCTGGTACAACCACTGGGTTCTTTTTGGCAAATGTACAAGTAGTTTTCAATGATTAGAAGCTGCTAAGGGTTATATGTTCCTGCTCATAACTTCCTACTAGGTTAGGATGGAAGCAAATTTCAAGCCATACCTGACATACATACTCACATTTAGTAGCAAGGAGACCCCCAAATGATCAGATCTGATCTTTGAGGTCTTTTGACTATTGGTAAAGAAAAAATTATCTGTGACACTTGTTACAACAGTAAGGCAGATTTTTTTCTTCAGGACCTTTGAGATAGGTATAGGGACTAATGCAATGGGGCTTTGATGTAAGGGAGAGAGATTGTGCTCAAATCCTGATATAATAAGAAAAAGTGGGAATTTTTTAAAAAAGTGGAACTCTGTGTGTGTCGGGGGGATGGATTGGTGGGTAGGAAATTATTGAGGAAACATCAAGGGGAGGGGAGGGACTCTGGCCAAACTGCCCTCATTAGACTGTCACTGAAGGCAAGCTAGGATGATCAGACATCACCTGGAGAATGGTGGAGACCCTAATGAGCAAGGAGATGTGGAACATGGGGGTTCTGGCTAAACTGACTCAGTGGGACTCCTCTTGAGGACATGCCCAAGGACAGAGGTTTGTTGAAGCAGAGTTCAGAGGATACAGATTAGAGTTTGATCAAGGAGAAAATCTTTGTTACTATACCTCCATGAGAAGAAAATGTGGCTAGACTCAGCTAACTTTACAGTTAAATCCCAATGGCAAGAATCCCTTGAATCAGTCACTGTTGTGTCTGGAATCAAGCTTGGGGTACATTTCAAAGGATACAGATGCCTGCGCTTGCTCAATTTGTTTACACTTCTCACACTAGAGCAATAAAAGACTATAAGACTTTTAGCCAAACCCACTGTCATGAAGACTGTTCATTCTAGTGGAAAACCATAGTTCGTTATCACTACCTGGCGTTGATAAAGATGGTTGAGACAGTCATAGGAGCCAGCTCTGAAGTGTGGCTTCCTGCCAGTCTTTCCAACACTAGCTGCCAGTGTGGAGTGGTGTTCCCCTTAGGGCAATTGACCACTCGAGATTATAGCCTGGAGCTAGCAGGCAGTTAATGCCAAGTACTTAATGTAAATTACAGACTGCAGGATGGTGGAACTCAGGACTTTTTTTTAAAGTCTAAAACCATAACTGGAATAAAGCAAGGCTCTTGTGCTTCTTTCTGGTGTAGTACACCAGTCGTGCATGGTAGTGATTTTTAAGAAAACCCATATTGACAACAAAGGCATAATTTTAAAAAATTTACTCAGTCTAACAAGGTGGGAAAGACCATTCCTCATATATAGCAGAACTTAAAATATGTGTCCCTATCATTGCCTCTCTTAAAATATTCCTCATGGACAAAAGCTGCTTTCAGAAGCTCTCAATTTCTTTCAACTCACAACTTTAAATATTCTTCCAATTCCAGACTCACTTCTCTGTCTCCTCTCTCTTATTTTCTCTCACAATTATTTTTTGCCTCTTTTGTGGGAATCTAGACTTTCTTGCTGATTTCTCGCCATTCTTGCCATCAGTGTAATGAAGCACAGAAATGAGAGGTAGGTGGGGAGATAGGGAGAAAGGCGGGGCAATTGTCAGAGTTTGGGGGGAAGGGAAAAGAATGAATATTTCCCCCCACTTGTTACATAACTTAATAAAACCCCAGGCTCATGAGTTGAGTAAGATATCTCTATATACAGGTTATTCATTTTGGATCTCTTGTTTTTCTTAATCACTCCCCTTCCATTACAATACTCTTACATTTAAAAATAGTTTCATGTTTTAGATTAGTGTAGCAATAACATATATTCCAATGGATTACAAAGTTTCTACTAGTAATGAAATTACTATTTTTCTTGTGCTTAAAAATGATAGTGAAAAATGTGTTCTCAGCTACACCACTGCAGTGTTTAAACGCATGCAAGATAATAAACAGAGCAACATGGAGTCTGTAACTATATAAATATCCTCCTCAGAACGAGTTGGCTTTGGTCCCTCTCACAGTGGGAGTCAGGTTATTTGACCTGGTAATTAGTGGGAATGCGAGATGAAAGGTAATTGTGTTTCTTTACTACTCAGCAGAGAAAAGAATTTTTGGAGCAGGGTGAAGGTTTCCCTAAGATTATATCAATTGATTAGTGGCCAGAATCTGGTGCTCTTTCCTCATTTTAAAGCTGTCCCTTTGCCAGATTTTGTCTGGCAGAAAATGGTTTGTTTTGACTAGGATATAGGAACGTAGAAAAGGACTTTTATTTCTACACATACACAAAATTGAGCTTTGGGTAACTGGGACAGTTTAGATAAAAAGCAATAAAGGAGGAGTGCATCCTCTTACAGCATAATGCAATTTGGCATCTGTTCTCAGGTTTGCTTATAACAAAAGAAACTCAAGCACCTCTCTTGGCTGTTGCTCTTAGTTAAGTTGCAAAGGAGCAGCTGGGAAACATTGCTCTGATTGAGACTTCCCTAGGCCTGCTGAGAACAGGATGGGTGATGCTGAGAGCTTGAAGAGGAGAAAGTCGACCTAAGAGAAAAAGTTGACAATGAAATATTGTACTGGGTGGAGTTAAACAGGCAAGAAAGATTTAATTTGAGACTAGGTAGGGGTTTAATTGCAATAAAGATACAACAGAAGCGAGAGTGAACTCCATGGGAAAAAAAGGCTGGAGGGTTTTGTTTGTTTGTTTTTAATTTACTTTTTTTGGGGCATGCAGCATGTGGGATCTTAGTTCCCTGATTAGGTCTCAAACCTGCACCTGCTGCATTGGAAGTGTGGAGCCTTAACCACTGGACAACTAGAGAAGTCCCTGGAGGGTGTTAGTATTGAGGTGAGCTCATGGGAAAGTACTGAAGGCATTAGGAGGAGGCTGGTTGATGTGATTAGGCCACGCGTGTTTGCTTGTTGACATCAGCCTCCTACTCCCCACAGATTAGAGATATACGGACCCAGTCTTTTTTGATGATTACATTTTCAAGGGCTGCCCTTCCCTCCCCTGCCTCCTAGAGAATGATTCTTAGGTTGTAGAAGTTGTTGTTGTGTCGTTGCAAAGTTGTGTCTGACTCCTTTGCGATCCCATGAACTGTAGCATGCCAGGCTCCTCTGACCATGGGCTTTCCCAGGTGAGAATCCTGGAGTGGGTCGCCCTTTCCTTCTCCAGGGGATCTTCTTGATGCTTGTCTTCTGCAATTCGCAGGCAGGTTCTTTACCACTGAGCCACCTGAGAAGCCCAGGTTGTAGAAGTGTTACGTCTCAAAGGGGCAGAGAAAGAATTTACAATACAAATTTTCTAAAGTTAATGCTCTAGGAAAAGGGAGATCAGTAGTGGGCCTACAGTTGGAAAGTAACCAGTTTCAACTTAGTCAAGTTGAGGGGCAGGTTAAGGTTTTCTTTGTCAGGGGGATGAGGCTTGGAAGCAGGTGGTTGCAGAGGTGTCAACTGAGATAAACTGGATTATACCGGGAAACGTCTCTGTTCAAAAATTCCCCATTACAGGGACTGCCCTGGTGGTCCAGTGGTTAAGATCCTGCCTTCCAATGCAGTAGGGCTGGGTTGGATTCCTGGTAAGGGAACTAAGACCCCACATGCTGAAGGGCAGCTAAGCCCATGCGCCACAACTACGGGGCCCACACGCCCTGGAGCCCTCGCGCCTCGACTGGAGAAGCCTGCACACCATAACAAAAGACCTGAGCGTCACAGCCAAGATCCCACATGCCACGTCTAAGACCCGCACAGCTAAATAAATAAAGTAAGAGGAAACCAAGGTCATAAAAGCAATTCCCCATTACAGGCAAGCCACCTATGACATCACACTTAAAGTGATTCACCCTTACCTGTACTACAGCTAAGTGGTTAGCATTCTAACATATTACAGTATTAGAGTTTTAAAAATTTGGCTAGATGTTTATCTTTACCAGTGTGTCATATGTTTTCTTGTTACTAATTAGCATTCTTTTATTCAGTTTGAAGACGTTCAGCATTTCTCGTAAGGGAGGTCTAGTGGTGGTGACTCCCTCAGCTTTCATTTGTCAGAAAAAGTCTATCTCTTCTTTATTTCTGAAGGACAGTTTTGCAGGATAGAGTGTAGTTCGTCAATAGTTTTTTGTTTGACTATGTATGTATATACACGTACGTAATAGTCCATTTTATGCTGATAAAAACTTAACTTTGCATACAAAAACTCTACCCTTTTACTACGCCCCATCCTTGCCCTTTTGATGTTTTGATGTCAAGTGTGATCTTTTGAAACATAAATTAGACGAAGTCATTAATCTGTTCAAAATCCAGTCATGCTAAAAGTAAATGTCAAAGTGCTTGTGATGGCCCAGCGCTGCTTCCCCATCCCCAGCTGTTACCTCCTGGACCTCGCCTCCCGCTGCTCTTGAGGTCTATGTTACCTCCCAGACCTCGCCTCCCGCTGCTCTTGCGGTCTCTGTCTCCTGCCACTCTGGCCTTTTGCTGCTCCTCCAGTCCTGGCCTATCCTGGCTGTGGCTCTTTGCCTGGTTATCTCCTTTGCATCTTTTTACACCCAAGATGAATGCTGGGACTAATCCCTCATCTTCTTTATGTCCACTCAGACATCACTTTCTCAATAAGGCTGACTTGGACCACTCTATTGAATACTGTAAACTTCCTCTTTATCCCACCCGCAACCTTCCTTACCTGTTGTTATTCTTTTTGTAACTGTGTAATTTACAGTATCATTTATTGTCTGTCATCACCATCTACTATCGAAGTTTCCTAAGATTAAGTATTTTGTTTTATTTACTGATACACCTCAAAGGCCAAGCACACAATAGGTATTCAGTAAATATTTATTGAATGAACAGATGCAGGCAGCCTAAAAATGCCCTGAAAGTGGGAACTTTGACTTGAATTGGGAGAGAACCCTTTGGTAGGGGCTAGGAGGGAAAACGGCAAGAAGTCAGTCTGGAGCCCAAGCCACCTTGAGGCTACTGTCGGTTGTGGGGTAGTTATAGATGGAATTTGTCCTCTCCTTATTCACATATTAAAGCCTTAATGCCCCTTGTGCCTATATTTTTAGACAGAGCCTTTTATAAGGTATTTAAGATTAAATGAAGTCATAAGAGTGTGACCCTAATCCAATGGGACTGGTGTCCTTACAAGAAGATACCGGTAATGTGTGCACACAGAGAAAAGGCCACGTGAGGAGAGGGAGAAAGTGGCCATCCTGCAAGCCAAGGAGAGAGGCCTCAGGAGAAAACAAACCTGCCAGCAACTTGCTCTCAGATTTCTAGCCTCTAAAACTGTGAGAAATACATTTCTGTTACGTAAGCCCCCGTCTGTCATATTTTGTTGCGGCAACCTAGTAGGCAGGTAGTATTTGGCGTGAGAGTTTTTACTCCTGTCTTGGGAGGATCTGTCAGAGGAAAAGGAGAAGTGGCCAGAGAAACAGAGTTGGAAACTTAACCCTGTGCTCCCTTGGATGTTTGTGCAGGTCACTGTGCTTTTTCCCTCCAGCAGGTGTGAAACACATTGACTACTTGCCCAGTTTCCTTGATAAACTTGCTCTCATTTTGTGGCTCCTGCTTCAAGTAGAGTGGCTGGGGATGGGGATGAGTGCGGTGTGGCGTGTTTGGTCATTCATTTGTCCATCCGTTCACTCTTTCAAGGAATATGTGTTAGGTACCTGCATGTGCTAGGCTCCTGTGACATAGAGATGAATATAATATGATTCCCAGCATAAATCAATCATGTGCTGATAGTGGAGAAATACATAGGCAGATAATTGCACTACAGTGTGAGACGTCTGAAGACAGGCATTCTAGTGACAGCAGTGATAGAAGAAGGTGCTGAACAGGAGGAGCTCTTGCATCCTTCTTGGTGACACCCAAAGTTCACAAATGTTCAAGTTAGCACAGATGCAAAACTGAGCCAAAGAGAGTCATTTTGGCTCATAGATATTAAGAATGTTAGTTTGCATAGAGCTCTCCAAGGATTCTGTAAACAATTGACAAAGCCTCATTCCGAAGAAAGCAACATTCCCAAAGGAGCACATCATGATGAAGTCTTCAGGATTCTGAAACCCCCTCTAGTGAATAAGTGCTCTTGATGGAATTCGGGCTTCAAATATTCCATTGTGTCTCGGTTCTACCGGCCTTCTGTTGTGCCTGAATTTCTATGGGAACAGGATTTAACCTTTGAGGTAAAATGGTTCTTAAATGGCACGATGGTGACAAGAATGTCATATCAGCACACTGAATTGCCGCTGTCCCTCGTGTGGTATTTTGTGCTTTGTGAGATCCCCAAAGTACAGTTTAATGGGAATCACTGTCACTGTAGAGTGGGTAAGGGCATTTTGTCTCAGATTTGGTGCTAGCTTAGAGACAGGGAGCAATGAGTAGGTAGAAATGCACATTTGTTTAGAAGGAAAAGGGTAAGCACAGTGGGGTTCCTCAGGGGTTCGTCTGAGTCAGCCTTAGTTAGTGCCTTTATAAAGGATCTGCAGAAGGCTTTGTACTGTGAAATCTCCAAGTCTGCAGCTAATGCTGAACTCTTCTGAGTCGGGAAAAACCAAGCTGATGAGTCCTGATTCCCTGATGAGCAGGGGAGACTTAGGAAGCTGTGCTAATGGGCAGGAAAGTGGTAGATGAGTTTAAGTGTGGACATGAGCGACATAATGCATTTAGAAGAGGAACATTAAAAAAATTTAAAAGGATGATTCTAAAATGGGACACAAGAGACTCATGGAATCATGATAAATTCTGGCCGAATGACATTAACCCACATGCTTCTGCAGCCAAATATGTGTATTATAAAAGGGAAAACAAGGACAACTGTTGTAAGTATGATGTTAGATTTTCTGAAGCTCAGCCTCTTGGTCATGCATTAATTTAATTTATGTTTATGGAGCACCTACTATGTGAAACATGTGTTTGGCACTGTGCTGGATAGGAACAGGGCTTCAAGGGAGATGGCCTGATAACTATGCATCATCTGATAAGTGAAGGTGGTGGAGGGAACCAGTGAGGGTCCTTTAAATTACCAGGATCTGGCAGGCAGCCTAGAGTGAGAAGCAGCCAAGAACCTCAGGCACTGGTGGAAGCATCTGCTGATAAGGAAACGATGGTGTCCTAGGAAGGATACCCTTTGCTTTTGTGTTGACTTGATACAACAATCGCTGCCACTTGTAAGAGCCTATTACATGCTCTTACACTGCTAAACACCCTTGTTTACCCAAATCTGTAAAAACCCAGACTCTCTCCCTTTCTTTGACAAAATGAACATTCTCCTTGTTGCAGTAACCTAGATAAAATAATCTTCTCATTAATTGTCCCATACATCTTATTTTTCACAATTTCAAGCAATTAACTATAATTAAATATTTGTTTACCTAACCTCTGTATATTTGCTCATCAGGCACTATATTGGCCTCCACATGTATAGCACTAAGCAAGGCAGACATAACTCTTTTTGGAATCCCCAATTCACAGTCTAGTGAGGGTGTCAGATGAACAAGGAATTACACCAAAGTGTGATGATTGTTGAGATAGGTGATATAGTGCAGCATCGGTTATAAAACAGGAAAGGATTTAATCCAGCATTGAAAAGTGCAATGTTTACTTTCCTATGAAATGCTTCTTTAATTTACATCTTAAAATACAGACATTGCCTTTGCCAAGGAGCAACGTGACTGATCATACAGAGGACTGATGTGTTTGAGGGAAGGCTTTCCGTGGCTCTGTCCTGGCTGCTCAGGGGGCTCCCAAAATGAATAGACAGTGGCCAGATGGATTCCCTTTGTTGCTTCGTGATGGAGAGGACTCCACGGATGAATAAGCAGGCTGCCAAATCTTGGGTCTACTACAGGCCCAGTTTGAAGGTGAAGATGAGGATGAAGGTATGTTTCCTTATATGAAGTATAAACCTGAATTGATCTGGATTTTCAGTGTGTGATAGGAGGTAGAAGGAACTTGCTGATGGTCCATTTAGAAGACAAAAAAGGTCTCTGAACCAAGGCCACTGAGCAAGAAAGCATTAAAAATATTTCCTTCAAGTTTGTTTTATTTAGTGAATTGCCATGGCAATGGTCTATTGGGAGGAAACAGTTCTACTTACAAAGTTTTTTATTTTAGGAATTTGCCTGACTCCCATAGTGTGGGAAACTCAACGTTTAATATTCCCTAAGATCCCGGTGTGCAGATTTTCTAAATTTTTAAAATTTATCTTCGGGCCTTGAAAGGAACCATGATAGATATAAACACAGGTCCTGGTTTCTATGAATATTTTACAGTAATAATATTATTGTTTATGATAATGATTGTAAAAGTAATCAATTACAAACATTCAGAGAAAGAAGCAAGAATAAAATAGTATTTATTAATATTCTCTCTCCAACAAGGTAGTGATTATCAGCTTCATTTTACATATGAATAAACTGAGGCTTCAGGTTGAATACCTAGGTTTGTCTGGCTGCAAAACCACACTCAGAACCACTCTGCTATACAGTTTCTAAACATTGTCACGTGTTTTTGAGACAGTCATTTCCTAGGCAGGTTGATAGGGAGTCTAGAGGTCCCCAAGGAGAGAGGGGTCTGGAATTCTCAAGGAGGAAGAAAGGACAAACTTTTTTTTCTTTCTCCACATTCCTTAGGATTATATAACAATAATGTATCCTGCCTGAGGACAGTCTCTGGATTAAGGACAGTCTTTGGATTAAACCTTCTGGCTAATTCTGTTATCTTAAAATGTAAATTATGGGAGTAGGTCTGATGAGGTCTTTACAACCTCCAGACATTCTTTGGATTCACTGGAGAGTATATAACTTCATTGTTAACACTAGCAAGCGGGTATTCTTTCTACCCCCTTCTGATGCCTATGTCAGAAGCTTTCTCTATCTCCTTTATACTTTAATAAAACTTTATTACACAAAAGCTCCGAGCGATCAAGCCTCGTCTCTGGCCCCGGATTGAATTCTTCTCCTCCGGGGGCCAAGAATCCCGGTGTATTCGTGTGATTCAACAACAACCTTTCATTTTCCCATGGCCATTACATTTATTTTTAATGGTTTGCATTTTTAAGAAAGTACACTTTTTGAGGTGTTATGGTTTTTATTTATTTTTTCATTTTTGGGCTGTGCGGCACGTGGAATCTTACGTTTCCCATCCAGGGATTGAACCCATTCCCCCTGTGGTGGAAGCACGGAGTCTTAACCACTGGACAACCATTATCATTGAACACTGTGACTACTATGAAAGAGAAGTTGCCCCAAACCTGGTATAGGAGGGAATCTTTGTATATGATGTAATTTGCTACCTCTTATTTGGGAAGAAATGAACATTCCAGTAAAATACTTAAGTAATTTTCTGGTAAATATTAATGGAACAAAATCTTGTTCTAGGAAAACTGTCATGTATCTACCCTGCTGACTGACTCAAAAATCTAGCATCTTTAGCAAGCATTCTTTTCTTGTATATTTCCCTGTAACATTTATCTATAAAGAATTCATTTTTGATCACCTCACTAGAGGCTTTTGCCCTTGCACCAAGACTGCAATAAACTGTGACAATGCCCATAATTAAATAGCCTGGAGGGTTTCGATGAACACTATAGCCTCACATCTCTGTTGTGGAACCTAGCTTTATTATAAATCCAGTGGGTAAGGAGTCCTTCAACTGTCTATTTCTTACCAACGCCTTGCCAGCTTCTCCATTGTCTTCCCCACTGCACAATGATTTCTGTTCCCAAATGATTAGGACCAGAGACATGGAGATGGCTTAGTCTTTGCCTGTATTGGAAACTTGCCTTGGAACATGTTTTTCCTTAAATGATTCTGAACCACATTTCAACTTCTAAGTGAATTTTTTTCAGAAAAGATGTCATGAGAGGGATGACTCATGAAGATAAGCTTAACTGCCCAAGATCTAGGCTGGAAAGAAGAGAGGTGCATTGGGAGATAAAACCCCAGCTAATCTCTAAGATCAACAGTCTAATCTGGCTATCAACAGAAACTGCCTCACCAAATCCTGAACACAAGAGAGAGCAGCCTCTTTGGAGTTTAAGTGAGACATGATTAGGATAAATAAAAGGAGATACTGTACTTCCTGAGTGGACAGTGAGTAGAAAGAAATATTAAGAGGTTAAAAATATTTTGATACATTCACAGATAAAAAAGCCATGATTAAAGGACCCTGAAATGCTTGAGAATGTTATTCCTGTTAATATGGTAATCAGGGATAAATTACATGCCCAATGTATTGTTGAAGATGCTGTTGGACTAAATAGATCGTTGATCCAATCCAGAAAAGTTATCATTTCCTGTTTTTGTTTTGGTTGGGGGGGTTGTTTTCATCATTTTGATAAAAATTATAGAGAAAGAAGCATATTACATATTTAGCATATTGCTAAATTTCCGGTGATAAAGGAAGCAGGGCAGTTGACCATGAAGAAGGCTTAAACAGCATTATATATCATTCCCTAAGGTCCTCAGCATCAATAAGGCTGAAAAGTACGGTGTCTCAGAGTTCAGACTTGAGAATCTGAATTCCACCCAGCTCTGTTATATGCCAGACTTGAATTTTTCAGCAAATAATTTCATCTCATTCAGACTGTTTCCTCTTAAAGAAAATGGAAATACCTTTTCCACAGTGTATGTGAAGCTATCTACTTCTGTTTTGTTTGTTTTTCTTTGTATCAATTTCTCCTAGGTTTTTCAAGTAATAATTTTCCTATAGAAAATAACCTCCCCTTAACTTTGATCCAAATAGTTCAAGTAAGATTGACTCACAGAAGGAGCTCAAAAGGTCAGCAGGTAACACAGACCTGGTAATGGGAAAACCCATGCTGCAGGGATTGGTTCAGTGGTGGACACGTGACCTGAACCAGGCAAATCAGAATCAGTTCTGGGACTTTTGCTGAGGTTATTAGAGAAACTCCTCTGGGGTTACGTATTAGCTGGGCTGCCATGACGCAATACCATAAACTGGACAACTTAACAACAGAGATTTATTTCTCACAGTTGTAGAGGCTGAGATTTCTAACATCAAGATGCTTGTAGGGTCAGCTTCTGGGGAGTATTCTTCCTGGCTTGTAGGTGGTTGCCTCCCCTCTGTGTCCAGATATGGTGGAGAGCACAAGCTTTCTGGTGTCTTCTTCTCTTATAAAGACACCAAGCCAATCAGACCAGGGCTCCAACCATACAACCTCATTTAACCTTAACTACCTCCTAAAGGCCCTATCTCCAGTATAGTCACATTGGGGGCTGGGACTTCAACGTCTGAATTTAGTTGGGAGTGATACAAATCACTTCACAGCAGGTTTGTTTTGCTGATAGGATGTAAACCTGGAGCTAATGGCATTCATCTCATAATTACACAGAGACAACCTGAGAATAAGGCAATTTAGAAGGAAGTGGAGAGGAGAGAAAAAAAGTGTCTGGATGATATCATTGAGGTCATGTCTTTAGCTAACTATGTTCCAGAATTTTAGAGCTGCATTTTTGCCATTTGCAATCCAAAGACTCTTGACTAATAGTGAGTTGTTGGGAAGATACAATGAAATTGCACTTATGAAATACTTAACACATTACCTGGAGGAGAGTAAGTGCTCAACAAATACTAGCTGTTATTATTACTATCAGCAATTGCATCAGTGACAAACTCAATTGATTTTGGATTTTTCTGAGACATCTAATGGAAATATGAAACAGTTTAATCACCTGAAAAATGTTGTGAGGGTAATTTAGAGAACTATAAGTTTTGTGGAAATTCATTTTTGAAGGGCAGAGGGTGGTTGGACAGACTGCTCTCAGCAAAAAAGAAACAGCCGTAGCAGCACACAACTCATAACTTTCAGACAATGTGATTTGTCTTTCCAATGACTTGAAGGAAAGGTCAGTAGAAATATATCAAAATGGAGAGCTGAAGTTACAGAAGATGATTACTTTTGGCCCTCAAATCAATTCAACAAAGTATGAGCAGAAGGGAAAGGAAAAGAAATAGAAAAATATATAAAGTTTCAACAAATTATTTAGCTGTTTGAACAAACACAGATCAAAACTAGTGGACTGATGTTTTGGTTTTCATACTTGGTGGGATATTACATTGATAAAGAAAACAACTTATGACATCACATTTATGATTGCCTTTCATTATCACTAGATTTACTTTTTTTTTTCTGTTTATTTTACTTTACAATATTGTATTGGTTTTGCCATACATTGACGTGAATCCACCACAGGTGTACATGTGTTCCCCATCCTGAACTCCCCCCAACCTCCCTCCCTGTACCATCCCTCTGGGTCATCCCAGTGCACCAGCCCCGAGCACCCTATATCATGCATTGAACCTGGACTGGCGATTCGTTTCACATATGATACTTTACATGTTTCAGTGCCCTTCTCCCATATCATCCCATCCTTGCCCTCTCCCACAGAGTCCAAAAGACTGCTCAATACCTCTGTGTCTCTTTTGCTGTCTCACATACAGGGTTATCGTTACCATCTTTCTAGGTTCCATATATATGCGTTAGTATACTGTATTGGTGTTTTTCTCTCTGGCTTACTTCACTGTGTATAATAGGCTCCAGTTTCATCCACCTCATTAGAATGGATCAAATGTATTCTTTTTAGTGGCTGAGTAATACTCCATTGTGTATATGTACCACAGCTTTCTTATCCATTCATCTGCTGATGGACATCTAGGTTGCTTCCATGTCCTGGCTGTTATAAACAGTGCTGCAATGAACATTGGGGTACACGTGTCTCTTTCAATTCTGGTTTTCTTACTGTGTATGCCCAGCACTGGGATTGCTAGGTCATATGGCGGTTCTATTTCCAGTTTTTTAAGGAATCTCCACACTGTTCTCCATAGTGGCTGTAGTAGTTTGCATTCCCACCAACAGTGTAAGAGGGTTCCCTTTTCTCCACACCCTCTCTAACATTTATTGCTTGTAGACTTTTGGATAGCAGCCACTCTGACGGGCATGAAATGGTACCTCATAGCGGTTTTGATTTGCATTTCTCTGATAATGAGTGATATTGAGCATCTTTTCATGTGTTTGTTAGCCATCTGTATGTCTAGATTTACTTCTTTTGAATGGCAGAAAATATTCTTACTATTTTGCTTATAGAAATATTTTTTTCTGTACAGATCTCCTAAGGAACTCTATATTCCATTTAAAATTTTGATTTTGAACATTATATTTTAAGTTTAAATTGATTTCTCTCTCTCTCTCTCTCTTCCTCTCTCCTCTCCCTATCCCCACCCCTGACCCTTACAGGGGAAAATATATAAAAAAAGATTCTGATATTTTTATCTAGAGCTTAAATAACTCTACAATGCTTAGAGATATTAACAAGATGGCTGTCTTCACCAAATGAGGAAAACCTAGCAAAATGTGTGTGTTTATTAAGGTGGTGTAAGACATTTTCAAAGCAATGAAAATATATAGTGATATGTAGGGGTGTAGAACCTGGAATTATAATTTTTAGAAGTGACTCATTCCCAACACTCTCTGTCGAAATGTAGAAGACCCAGGGCTTTAGAAAAGTCTCTAGTTTTCATAATCTCAAAAAATAAGAAAATAAATACAAATCCTAAAATATTTTGCCATTTCAAGGGGTGAGGAAATAGAAAACATACAAATAAAATATCTAGACAGTACGAGGATATATTATTCTGTATCTTCAATTAAAACTGTTTGATATAAAGCAAAAATTCCTGTTTTGTCTTTAGCACCCTGTTTGATATGTAAGAATTTTCAGCAATATGATCTGGATTCTTTTTTGGCGTTGCCACTGTCAAGGACAGACTCTTTATAGAGACACACATTTTGGAGCATCTTGAGTTTAAAAAGCCACTGTAGAATTGGGTCACTGACATCCAGATGCCTAACTCCTTGACAGCAGAACTAGAATGGCCCAGATGAAATGTTTTTGTGTCCTTCTCAAAACTTTCATGAGGGTAAAACATATGATTTTACCTTCTATTTAGTCCACTGGTAGAAAAGAAGGAAAAAGTTTGCTTTAAAGTTCAGAATGCTATACTTGTTCAGCGTGCTGAAGTTGTTCAAAATTTGGTATGCAATAATTCCGAAATGGATGCGTCCCACATTTCTCTTCCTATCAGTCAGTTCAGTTCAGTTGCTCAGTCGTGTCTGAGTCCTTGTGACCCCGTGGACTGCAGCACGCCAGGCTTCCCTGTCCATCACCAACTCCCAGAGCTTGCTCAAACTCATGTCTATCGAGTCGGTGGTATATGATACAAAAAAAAAAAAAAGAAAGAAAGAAAAAAGTATATTAAAAATGGTGGCAAGGGTGGTTCCTTGTCTTTAATCACTGGGCAAGGATTTCTATAACACCTCAATATGTCCCAAACAACATTAAGATAGAGGGGATAGAATGATGTGGGAGACAAGCATCATCCTCTTACCCTAATAGAGCTTCCTGTTTAGTCAAGGAGACAGGTCAAAAATACAAGGGCCTAGAGAATAGAAGAAAAGGACTTAAGTTAGTGAAATGACAAAGTGGTGAAATTTGTGACAGACCAAAAATAAGATGTACTGAATAAATCTCTTCAAGTTTAATGAAAAAGAAAACGCTCTTTGGACCATGGAATGTACATTTCTCTAGGCACTTTAGAATCATACATCATTCGAAACTCCTACATTAAAGGAAAACTGCATAAATAATTTTGTAGGTGGGAAGGAGAAAAAAGACTATCAAGAATAATGTCATGGTCTGTGCATGAGTTGGAAGAGAATTTCTAGTCACGCGGCAGAATGAGAAGAGATAAGTTTATTAGAGTGGGAGATGCTATTAAAATAGTGGGCTGGCTCAAGGGAGAGGCAACACTTTTGTGGGCTAGTAGCCAATTTTTCTAGCCTCAAGACAAAGACAATTCCTGCTGGAGGGCTGGAATTAGGTGATTGGTTAGGATGCTACAGGGTAGGTATTTCCACCTAATATGGAATCAGGGAGCTGGCTGGTTTAGGTCTTTTCCAGTGAGTTGGCTCCTCACATCAGGTGGCCCAAGTATTGGAGCTTCAGCCTCAACATCAGTCCTTCTAATGAATATTTAGGATTGATTTCCCTTAGGATTGACTGGTTTGATTTCCTTGCTGTCCAAGGACTCTCAAGAGTCTTCTCCAGCACCACAGTTCTAAAGCATCAATTCTTTGGCACTCAGCCTTCCTTATAGTCCAACTCTCATATCCATACATGACTACTGGGAAAACCATACCTTTGACTATACAGACCTTTGTTAGCAAAGTAATGTCTCTGCTTTTTAATACATTGTCTAGGTTTATAATAGCTTTTCTTCCAAGGAGCAAGCATCCTTTAATTTCATGGCTGCAATCACCATGCATAGTATTTTAGAGTCCAAGAAAATAAAATTCGTCACTGCTTCCACTTTTCCCCATCTATTTACCATGAAGTGATGGGACTGGATGCCATGATCTTAGATTTTGAATGTTGAGTTTTAAGCCAGCTTTTTCACTTTTTCCTTTCACCTTCATCAAGAGACTCTTTATTTCCTCTTCCTTTCTGTCATTAGAGTGGTATCATCTGCATATCTGAGGTTGTTGATATTTCTCCTGGCAATCTTAATTCCAGCTTCTGATTCATCCAGCCTGGCATTTCACATGATGTACTCTGCATATAAGTTAAATAAGCAGAGTGGCTTTGGTATAGGGCCATACAAATAGCTCAAGGTGTCATGAGGAAGTGGCTCCTCACTATAATTTCTGAGGCAGTTACAAATTATCAGTGACATGAAAGATTAGTAGGAGTTAGGCAATAAGGATTGGGGAGAAAAGGTTTACATTGAATGCAACAGTAGCACTGATTGTGGGATGGGAAACAGCAAGTGATGAACTGAAGGGGCCAATGTGAGATTGAATAGGCTGTCTTGAGAATTTTAAATTCTTCCTGAAACAAATAGAAAATCAGTAAAGGATTGTAAACAAAGTGATTTAATCATATGTATATTTTTTATAGGAATACCCTAGATGGAGTGTGTAGAATTGAATAGAGAGAAGTCAAGATTGGATGTGTCAGGGACAGTTAGGATGCTATTACAGTGGTTCAGGTGAGATGGGCTGGGCTTGGACCATATGGTTGATGGTTGAAATGGAAAGATGATTTATCACTTGAAATTAGGAGTAGCCTTGACCAAAAACTTTGTACTATAGTAGATTGGGCAGATAAAATGTTTATTTCTTGCTCACATAATTGAACTATGCACATAGTCAGCATAGAATTAGATTGGTGGCTTCACAGTCATCAATACCAGGGACTAGATCCTTCTATCTTGTTTTCCAGCATATAGTCTCTACCTCCTGATCCAAGATTGTTGCTCCGATTCCAGCCTTGTTGTTACAGCTAACATGAATGAGGAAGGGGAGAAAAGGGTATGCCCCCTCCTTTTAAGGGCATTTATAGAAATTATACATGATACTTTTAGTTACAGATCATTGGACAGAAGTTAGTCATATGGCCGCATGTGGTTGCAAGACGTGTAGAGAAATAAAATGATTATTATAGGACTAAAGGTCTAGTTGAAAACATGGGATTTTATGACTAGAGACAAAGGGGACAATGAACAATGGAGACAGCTAACATCTGCCCAGAAGTAGACAAAGTTGAGATATGTTTTGGAGGTCAAGCTAGCAGGATATGATGATTAATTTAATTCAGGCAAGGTGAGGAAAAGAGAAGGAAGAAAACTGAGTTCAACTTTCCTGACATAGTCAAAGGGATAAGTGGTAGTATATTTTTGAATATGAAGAAATGAAAGAAGGGGCAAGTTTGAGGCAAGAAACTAGACTTAATTAACTTCTAGGAGCTTGTCGACTCTGTCTTCAATCCTGGAGGAGAGCAGTTTATCCGATTGCTGTTGCTGTTGTGATGTGCTCTATGACCATATAGGTGGGTTTGTGTCAGCGTGTATACAATCTGTGTGTATACAAAGTTACTTAGACTCATGTAGATGCACACACATTTCTAATTTTATTTTTATGCAGTGGTAGTGTTCAATTATCACACCATTATAAATCTTAAATTTTTCACTTAATGTATCTTAGAGACATTTCCATATAAGTGTATGAGTGAGGGTGTGCATGCTCAGTCATGTCTGACTCTTTGTGACCCTATGGACTGTAGCCCACCAGGTTCCTCTGTCCGTACGTAGGGTTTTCCAGGCAAGAATACTGGAGTGGGTTGCCATTTCCTTCTCCAATAAGTGTATGAAGGGGTACCTTAGTATTTTTAACCATCACAGAATATTGTATTGTACAGCTATGCCATAATTTAACCAGTCCCTGAGTTGTTTCTAGTTGTTTCCTATTAAGAAAAATGCTGAAATGCTGTAATACATGTCCTTACACATGTCATTACCACATGATTGAATATAATTGTGGGTTAAATTCCTTTAAGTAAAATTGTTGCGTACAAAGGTGCATGCATTTGAAATTTTCATTTGCCTATTTCACTCCATGGAAGTTTTAGCAATTTATACTCCCACCAGCAGTACATTAGAGTGTTTTCCTACACTCTTGCCAACTGAATGTGTTAAACTTTCTGAACTTTGCCAAGCAAAGGGCTTAAAAATTATACTTAGATTTGGTTTCATTTTGCATTTTTCTTACTATGAGTGAGATCAAACATGTCAAAAGTTTAAAAATCAGTTTTATTTCCTTTTCTCAATAAGTCTTCACTTTTCTAATTGATTTGAAAGAATTGGTGACATATTGAAGAGATTATCTATTATGTTTTGTGAATACTTTCCTCATTTTATTCTTTTATTGCTTATATTTTCCTCATAGTAAATTCCTTTCTGTGAATTAAGTTAGATGATTATTTTTTAGTTGAAATAGAATTCCATATAACATTATATTAGTTTCAACTGTATAACACAATGATTTTAATATATGCATATATTGCAAAATGATCCTCACAATATGTCCAGTTAACATCCCTCACCACATATATTTACAACTTTTTCTTGTGATAGAACTTTGAAGATCCACTCTCTTAGTGACTTTCAAATAGACAGTACAATGTTATTAGCTATAGTCACCATGCTGTACATTACATGCCCAGGACCCATTTATTTTATAACTAGAAATTTGAACCTATCGACACCCTTAACCTATTTTAGCCACCTATTCCTGTCCCCATCAACTATCACTCTGTCCTCTGTATCCATGAGGTTTTTTTCTTTACAGTCCATATGTGAGATCATAGTACTTGTTTTTCTCTGATTTATTTCACTTATGTAATGCCCTTAGAGGGGCTTCCCAGGTGGTCCTAGTGGTAAAGAACCTGCCTGCCGTTGCAAGAGACAAAAGAGATGTGGCATTGATTTTTGGGTTGGGAAGCTCCGCTGGAGGAGGGCATGGCAATCCACTCCAGTATTCTTGCCTGGAGAATCCCATGAAAAGAAGAGCCTGGAAGGCTACAGTCCATAGGGTTGCAGAGAGTCAGACATGACTGAAGCTACTTAGTATGTACTCACACAGTGTCCTCAACATCCATCCATATTGTTAAAAAATGGCAGGATTTCCTTCTTTTTACAGCTGAATATTATTCTATTTATCATTAATGGCTTCTTACTCAGATCAGATCAGATCAGTCGCTCAGTCATGTCCAACTCTTTGCGACCCCATGAATTGCAGCACACGAGGCCTCCCTGTCCATCACCAACTCCCAGAGTTCACTCAGACTCACGTCCATCGAGTCAGTGATGCCATCCAGCCATCTCATCCTCTGTCATCCCCTTCTTCTCCTGCCCCTAATCCCTCCCAGCATCAGAGTCTTTTCCAATGAGTCAACTCTTCGCATGAGGTGGCCAAAGGACTGGAGTTTCAGCTTTAGCATCATTCCTTCCAAAGAAATCCCAGGGCTGATCTCCTTCAGAATGGACTGGTTGGATCTCCGTGCAGTCCAAGGGACTCTCAAGAGTCTTCTCCAACACCACAGTTCAAAAGCATCAATTCCTCGGCGCTCAGCCTTCTTCACAGTCCAACTCTCACATCCATACATGACCGCAGGGAAAACCATAGCCTTGACTAGACGAACCTTTGTTGGCAAAGTAATGTCTCTGCTTTTGAATATGCTATCTAGGTTGGTCATAACTTTCCTTCCAAGGAGTAAGCGTCTTTTAATTTCATGGCTGCAGTCACTGTCTGTAGTGATTTTGGAGCCCAGAAAAATAAAGTCTGACACTGTTTCCACTGTTTCCCCATCTATTTCCCATGAAGTGATGGACAAGATGCCATGATCTCTGTTTTCTGAATGTTGAGCTTTAAGCCAACTTTTTCACTCTCCACTTTCACTTTCAGCCCGAGGCTTTTTAGTTCTTCTTCACTTTCTGCCATAAGGGTGGTGTCATCTGCATATCTGAGGTTATTGATATTTCTCCCGGCAATCTTGACTCCAGCTTGTGCTTCCTCCAGTCCAGCGTTTCTCATGATGTGCTCTGCATATAAGTTAAATAAACAGGGTGACAATATACAGCCTTGAGGAACTCCTTTTCCTATTTGGAACCAGTCTGTTGTTCCATGTCCAGTTCTAACTGTTGCTTCCTGACCTGCATACAAATTTCTCAAGAGGCAGATCAGGTGGTCTGGTATTCCCATCTCTTTCAGAATTTTCCACAATTTATTGTGATCCACACAGTCAAAGACTTTGGCATAGTCAATAAAGCAGAAATAGATGCTTTTCTGAAACTCTCTTGCTTTTTCCATGATCCAGCGGATGTTGGCAATTTGATCTCTGGTTCCTCTGTCTTTTCTAAAACCAGCTTGAACATCAGGAAGTTCATGGTTCACATATTGCGGAAGCCTGGCTTGGAGAATTTTGAGCATTACTTTACTAGCGTGTGAGATGAGTGCAATTGTGCTGTAGTTTGAGCATTCTTTGGCATTGCCTTTCTTTGGGATTGAAATGAAAACTGACCTTTTCCAGTCCTGTGGCCACTGCTGAGTTTTCCAAATTTGCTGGCATATTGAGTGCAGCACTTTCACAGGATCATATTTCAGGATTTGGAATAGCTCAACTGGAATTCCATCACCTCCACTAGCTTTGTTCGTAGTGATGCTTTCTAAGGCCCACTTGACTTCACATTCCAGGATGTCTGGCTCAGGAGCCGTGGCTGCGCGGGCGCAGGAGGGCCTAGAGGAGCTATCCCACGTTGAAGATCAGGAAGCGTGGCCGTGAAGAGATACCCCTCGTCCAAGGTAAGGAGCAATGGCTGCGCTTTGCTGGAGCAGCTGTGAAGAGATACCCCACGCCCAAGGTAAGAGAAACCCAAGTAAGATGGTAGGTGTTGCAAGAGGGCATCAGAGGGCAAACACACTGAAACCATACTCACAGAAAACTAGTCAATCTAATCACACTTGGGCCACAGCCTTGTCTAACTCAATGAAACTAAGCCATGCCCGTGGGGCAACCCAAGACGGGCGGGTCATGGTGGAGAGATCTGACAGAATGTGGTCCACTGGAGAAGGGAATGGCAAACCGCTTCAGTATTCTTGCCTTGAGAACCCCATGAACAGTATGAAAAGGCAAAATGATAGGATACTGAAAGAGAAACTCCCCAGGTCAGTAGGTGCCCAATATGCTACTGGAGATTAGTGGAGAAATAACTCCAGAAAGAATGAAGAGATGGAGCCAAAGCAAAAACAATACCCAGCTGTGGATGTGACTGGTGATAGAAGCAAGGTCCGATGCTGTAAAGAGCAATACTGCATAGGAACCTGGAATGTCAGGTCCATGAATCAAGGCAAATTGGAAGTGGTCAAACAAGAGATGGCAAGAGTGAATGTTGACATTCTAGGAATCAGAGAACTGAAATGGACTGGAATGGGTGAATTTAACTCAGATGACCATTTTATCTACTACTGCAGGCAGGAATCCCTCAGAAGAAATGGAGTAGCCATCATGGTCAACAAAAGAGTCCGAAATACAGTACTTGGATGCAATCTCAAAAACGACAGAATGATCTCTGTTCATTTCCAAGGCAAACCATTCAATATCACAGTAATCCAAGTCTATGCCCCAACCAGTAACACTGAAGAAGCTGAAGTTGAACGGTCCTATGAAGACCTACAAGACCTTTTAGAATTAACACCCAAAAAAGATGTCCTTTTCATTATAGGGGACTGGAATGCAAAAGTAGGAAGTCAAGAAACACCTGGAGTAACAGGAAAATTTGGCCTTGGAATACGGAATGAAGCAGGGCAAAGACTAATAGAGTTTTGCCAAGAAAATGCACTGGTCATAACAAACACCCTCTTCCAACAACACAAGAGAAGACTCTACACATGGACATCACCAGGTGGTCAACACCGAAATCCGATTGATTATATTCTTTGCAGCCAAAGATGGAGAAGCTCTATACAGTCAGCAAAAACAAGACCAGGAGCTGACTGTAGCTCAGACCATGAACTCCTTATTGCCAAATTCAGACTTAAATTGAAGAAAGTAGGGAAAACCACTAGACCATTCAGGTATGACCTAAATCAAATCCCTTATGATTATACAGTGGAAGTGAGAAATAGATTTAAGGGCCTAGATCTGATAGATAGAGTGCCTGATGAACTATGGAATGAGGTTCATGACATTGTACAGGAGATAAGGATCAAGACCATTCCCATGGAAAAGAAATGCAAAAAAGCAAAATGGCTGTCTGGGGAGGCCTTACAAATAGCTGTGAAAAGAAGAGACGTGAAAAGCAAAGGAGAAAAGGAAAGATATAAACATCTGAATGCAGAGTTCCAAAGAATAGCAACAAGAGATAAGAAAGCCTTCTTCAGCGATCAATGCAAAGAAATAGAGAAAAACAACAGAATGGGAAAGACTAGGGATCTCTTCAAGAAAATCAGAGATACCAAAGGAACATTTCATGCAAAGATGGGCTCGATAAAGGACAGAAATGGTATGGACCTAACAGAAGCAGAAGATATTAAGAAGAGATGGCAAGAATACACAGAAGAACTGTACAAAAAAGATCTTCATGACCTGGATAATCACGATGGCTTCTTACTACATAGGGTCAATATAAGTACTTTTTGGTGTTTTGAACCTTATTTTCCTTTGCCTACATAATTTTACGAAACATGCTCACACCATGCATACTATTTAGGTATTTGCTTTTTTTTTTTCTAATTTTATTTTATTTTTAAACTTTACATAATTGTATTAGTTTTGCCAAATATCAAAATGAATCCGCCACAGGTATACATGTGTTCCCCATCCCGAACCCTCCTTCCTCCTCCCTCCCCATACCATCCCTCTGGGCCATCCCAGTGCACCAGCCCCAAACATCCAGCATCGTGCATCGAACCTGGACTGGCAACTCGTTTCCTACATGATATTTTACATGTTTCATTGCCATTCTCCCAAATCTTCCCACCCTCTCCCTCTCCCACAGAGTCCATAAGACTGTTCTATACATCAGTGTCTCTTTTGCTGTCTCGTACACCGGGTTATTGTTACCATCTTTCTAAATTCCATATATATGCGTTAGTATACCGTATTTATGTTTTTCCTTCTGGCTTACTTCACTCTGTATAATAGGCTCCAGTTTCATCCATCTCATTAGAACTGATTCAAATGTATTCTTTTTAATGGCTGAGTAATACTCCATTGTGTATATGTACCACAGCTTTCTTATCCATTCATCTGCTGATGGACATCTAGGTTGCTTCCATGTCTTGGCTATTATAAACAGTGCTGCGATGAACATTGGGGTACACGTGTCTCTTTCCCTTCTGGTTTCCTCAGTGTGTATGCCCAGCAGTGGGGTTGCTGGATCATAAGGCAGTTCTATTTCCAGTTTTTTAAGGAATCTCCACACTGTTCTCCATAGTGGCTGTACTAGTTTGCATTCCCACCAACAGTGTAAGAGGGTTCCCTTTTCTCCACACCCTCTCCAGCATTTATTATTCGTAGACTTTTGGATCGCAGCTATTCTGACTGGTGTGAAATGGTACCTCATAATGGTTTTGATTTGCATTTCTCTGATAATGAGTGATGTTGAGCATCTTTTCATGTGTTTGTTAGCTATCTGTATGTCTTCTTTGGAGAAATGTCTATTTAGTTCTTTGGCCCATTTTTTGATTGGGTCGTTTATTTTTCTAGAGTTGAGCTGTAGGAGTTGCTTGTATATTTTTGAGATTAGTTGTTTGTCAGTTGCTTCATTTGCTATTATTTTCTCCCATTCTGAAGGCTGTCTTTTCACCTTGCTGATAGTTTCCTTTGATGTGCAGAAGCTTTTAAGGTTAATTAGGTCCCATTTGTTTATTTTTGCTTTTATTTCCAATATTCTGGGAGGTGGGTCATAGAGGTATTTGCTTTTAATCACATGTAATAATGGAAATCCTTCTATATCATTCAATATTTTTAAAAATCGTTTTTAATGGTTGTATGTATGATTTTGTCCTTTTGAGGTACAGTAATTTAACCAATCCCCTCACTCTCATTTAGGTGATTTCCATTTTTAAAGGGCTTCCCTGGTGGTTCAGATGGTAAAACGTCTGCCTCTCTGCCCGCAATGCGGAGACCTGGGTTCGATTCCTGAGTCGGGAAGATCCCCTGGAGAAGGAAATGGCAACCACTCCAGCACTCTTGCCTGGAAAATCCCATGGACGGAGGAGCCTGACAGGCTACAGTCCATGGGGTCGCAAAGAGTCGGACACAACTGAGCGACTTCACTTTCACTTTTTCTTTCCATCTTTAAAAACCAATGTTTAGCTACATATTCATGGTAATTCATTAGGATAAGGTATCAAAATAAAACTTGTATGTGTAGCGCAAAAGCCTCTCCTGTAACTTCATGGCCTCAGGCGGCTCCGGACTCCTTGGATCTCAGGTCTCAGAGCGGTAGCTCCAGGCGTATCCTGCAGGGCGTTGGCGCAAGGCTGGAGGGCAACAGGCGCTCTGCAGCCCCTCCCTCCCCTCGCTTGCAGCGTAGCCCTTAGGGATGTTGGTACCTTACCAAACCGCCATCTCCAAAGCCAGTCACAATTTTAATTTCTTCTAGAAAAAATTCAGATTTTGCTGGAGAAGAATTGGTTCTTTATTTGGGTATGTACTTTGCAAATCCCTGGTGGCTCAGACGGTAAAGAATCCGCCTGCAATGTGGGAGACCTGGGTTGCATCCCTGAGTTGGGAAGATCCCTTGAAGGAGGGCGTGGCAATCCACTCCAGTATTCTTGCCTGGAGAAACCCCATGGACAGACGAGCCTGGCGGGCTACAGTCCATGGGGTTGCAAAGAGTCGGACACTACTGAGCAACTGACCACACTTTGAAAATTATACAATACCGGACTCTTTCCTCCCGCCTGCCCCCACCCCCGACTCTCCATTCTCCTATTAGTGCATATAAAATATGTTCCTAGTAGTTCAGCTTACCTCATAGCATATTTACGGGGAGTGAGTGTGATTTGTCTAGAAAAGGAATGGACATCCCCCAAAGATAAAGTGAACAATGAGACTTCATGTCCTCATTTGGGAAGCCACTTAGGGTGTTTTCCCTTATGCTAAGAACAGCTGCGTCATCTTTGGGGAAAGCTAGGTTTTGCAATTGCAGGTTAAATATGCCTATTAGAGGCATAAGACTGAGTGGGATACCAGTTTGACAGTGCTGGTTTTGTATGCTGTGGCCTGACCTAAGCTGGAACTACATTTATTTTATGGTTAGAGTTGGCGAGCGGGAGACGTGCAAGATTTAGGAGGTGAAAGTGAAGTGGCAGCTGTCATTGCCTGCAGTTGGGGTTGGCTGCAGTGAGAGGCAGAGGCAGATATGCTAGTGGGTCCTAGTTTGTTCCTGTTCTTCTGTTTTGCCTCCAGATTTTTCTGCCCAGTCTGCCCTGCTGGCCTACAGGAGCCCCGGGTCCCCCATCAGATGCAGGGCCGCAGCTTTCCTTCATCTTCTTCACCAGCTCCCATCTGTGTCCCACTCTTCCAGCTAGATGTGCTCTTCCCCAGATTTTCCTGCAAGTTCTGAGTTTCCCCTCATACGACTTTGCGAGGGCTCAACAATGGCTTTTCTCTGCTCCTTTCCCTCCTCAGTCTGGGCTTTCCTTCCTCGTCTCCTCCCGTTGTTGTGTAAGTTCTCGTTCTGTAAGTTACTAGACCATAAACTTCAGGTAGGCATACTGTCTGTTTTTATGACAACTATAGCCCCAGTGCCTGGCACCTAGAAGATATTCAATAAACATTTGTTGAATTTGTAAAGGATGTAACACATGTGCTTGGCCCATAATTAGCACTCAGTGAATGATTTGCAATTGGTTATCCAATATTGTTACCTGACAGAATTGAAGAGGACTCTTCCTCATGGGCCTCGGTTCCTGGTGAGGACACAGAGAAGAATCTGAGGTCTTACCCACAGCAAAAACAAGTTTATTGAAGAAAGAACAGAAAGAACAGCCCCAGGGAGAGGTGGCTTCTCTCCAGCAAGAGAAGCACTGGAATGATGAGGTAAGGGGTTTTCAACACAGGGCTTTTACATGTTCATCTAGGAGGGCGTGGACTGACAGTTTTGATTGACAGTTGCAAGTTACATAATGCTGGTCTCTATTACACATATCCTTCCCATAATTCAATCTGTTATAATCAGATGTATATAGAGAATATTTATGAACCCTTAATGGGCTCCTGGGAGAAGGCAATGGCACCCCACTCCAGTACTCTTGCCTGGGAAATCCCATGGACAGAGGAGCCTGGTAGGCTGCAGTTCATGGGATCGCTAGGAGTCGGACACGACTGAGCGACTTCACTTTCTACTTTCATGCATTGGAGAAGGAAATGGCAACCCACTCCAGTGTTCTTGCCTGGAGAATCCCAGGGACGGGGGAGCCTGGTGGGCTGCCGTCTATGGGGTCACACAGAGTCGGACACGACTGAAGCGACTTAACAGCGGCAGCAGCAGCAATGGGCTCCTGTGTCTCCCTTGAAGACACAACTGTGTGTCAAGGGTGCATGTCCCTGATTTGGAAAAGTCTCCGTGGTTATTTTGTAGGATATCTGTGAGTGCTCCTGGGCAGCATTGGGCGTGTCTGGGGTGGGATTTCCAGATGAGCTTGGCACTTTTTCAGCTAGGCCACCTCTCATTGCTCTTGCCTTACTTCCTACCTAATAGTGAAAGTGTGAAAGTGCTAGTAGCTCAGTCAGTCCCTTTTGACTCTTTGTGACTCCATGGACTGTAGTCTGCCAGGCTCCTCTGTCCCAGAATTCTCCAGGCAAGAATACTGGAGTGGATAGTCATTCCCTTCTCCAGGGGATCTTTCCAATCCAGGGACTGAACCTGGGTCTCCTGCATTGCAGGCAGATTCTTTACTGACTGAGCAACCAGGGAAGCCCATTCTCAAATGTGACTGTGTGGCCTGAGACAGAAGGTACATAACCAACTTGCTTTTACTATCTGGCTTAAAAGCTTATTAGGGAAAACTACTTTTTAATGTGTTTTCATAGGCATTTGAGGATCTCTGGACCTCTAAACTCAATCTAGTCCCTGGGAAGCCCCAAATTATCTATAGATAGGGTGGTCTGAAAAATTTTGGCTTGCACCTCACTGCCCAATGATACATTCATCATAACTCTTTCCTGCTTTTCCTGGATTTTTTTTTTTCCTTTTAGTATGTTAAGGTCAGCAGAGTTGTCTTTCCCTACTTGTATAAGGTCATGTGGACTTCCTTAAACATTATTTTATATGTAACTAAGTATTTATTCTTAGTTACTCATTGGAAATAACTAAGTATTCTTATTCATTGGAAAAGACCCTGATGCTGGGAAAGATTGAGGGCAGGAAGAGAAGGGGACAACAGAGGATGAGATGATTGGATGGCATCATTGACTCAATGGACATGAGTTTGAGCAAACTCTGAGAGATAGTGAAGGATAGGGAAGCCTGGTGTGCTTCAGTCCATGGGGTCACAAAGAGTCGAACATGACTGAGCAACTGAATAACAACAAAGTATTTTTTCATGTCTGAAAGAACTATTTTCTTTGCTTTTGTTTTGACTCAGTATCTTTTCCCCTTATTTATGTAAAAAATATATAGCTCAACCATCCATGGATGAGTGTACAGCATTGTGCTATGAACATGTTGTTGTTGGAAAATTGTTAAGGACTTCAAATAATCCATGAAACAAATACATGGGATTTTTGTTTAAAGTATTTTTAATAGTAATTTCTCATTTTGTTACTAATATCTCATTTAAATGCCTTCCTCTCTGCAGTCACCCTCTGTGTTTTTTTCAGTCTAACCTTATTGAGGCTTCCAATGTGGGTTATTTTCAAATATCTTTTTATGTTGATTCCTAACAGAATTCCACAGTGATAAGAGAACAGACTCTGTATAACTTCAATACCTTGAGACCATGAATTTTTTTGCACCTTGTTTTACATCCCTGGATATGGTCAAGTGTCTCCTAGTTTATAGTCTATGGGAACTTGAATAGACTTTGTATCCTACTATTGTGTGAAAATTGTATAAATCTTAGTTATGTTGAATTGGTCCACAGTGCTTTTCAGGTCTACTAGATCCTTCTACTTCTCTGCTGATGCTGCTACTAAGTCACTTCAGTCATGTCCGACTCTGTGGGACCCCGTAGACGACAGCCCACCAAGCTTCCCCATCCCTGGGATTCTCCAGGCAAGAACACTGGAGTGGGTTGCCATTTCCCTCTCCAATGCATGAAAGTGAAAAGTGAAAGTGAAGTCACTCAGTCGTGTCCGACCCTCAGCGACCCCATGGACTGCAGCCTACCAGGCTCCTCCATCCATGGGATTTTCCAGGCAAGAGTACTGGAGTGGGGTGCCATTGCCTTCTCCATTCTACTTCTCTGTATATTCATTAATTTTTGAGAGTTTTATATTGAAACTCCAACCAAAAATCCTTATCTACTTAAAAAATAAATATAGTGGCACTATGTAACCTTGTTCTGTATTTTCCAAGTCTTTTGTAAAGGTGTTATCATATTTTAATAATTAAAAAAATAAAAATATAAAACAAAATACAGAAAAAAGAAGAATTCATGAAAGGCATAGTCGGTTTTGGGGGAGGGTAATTTTCTGCTAATAGACTTTAACATATCTTCAAGGCTTTTCATACACTATATCTAAACTAGTATATACCATTTTAACAAGTCATAATAGTGATTCATAAAATATTGTGGTATTTATTCCCTTTTTCTCTTGTTTTACTCTTTTCTCAGTGTTTTACTATGGAGAGCTCATATTTGTATCCTGTTTTATATTCTCCCATATGGACTATAACATATTGGTTGTATCTGGCACTTCTGTTCGATTAGACTTAGCATTTTTCACTTTCCTCATTTTCATTCATTTTCCTCTTTTTGAAGTATTTCTCATCATCTCGTTAGAGTTTCACTTTGGCCTTAGAGTCTACTCAATCTCTTTAATGTCCCACAAGCACATTTCATGGGTTCTAAGTATTCTAACGTGCAATTCATTTTTGCACTCTCTAAACCTTTACGAATTTAATACATACTCAGAAAAATAGAAAATTCTTCAAGTAAGTATGTTAACACTTAGCAATGCTTATAGTTCCTTTAATTTAACATCGTTAAAGTAACATATGTTCTCCATCACGGAGTAAAAAAGTTAATGTCATAATGCAAGCTAGCACTCTGTTCTAGTCTTTATCACTTTACTGATTCTCACTCCCCAAAGACAACAACTTACATCTCTTTTAACTGTTTCCTCTTTTAGCTTCACATTTCTTTAACATGTCTGTAATACTATTTATTTTTTAAAGTGTAGATGATTTACAGTGTTGTGTTAT
Source organism: Bos taurus (assembly GCF_002263795.3). NCBI lineage: Eukaryota > Metazoa > Chordata > Mammalia > Artiodactyla > Bovidae > Bos > Bos taurus. The sequence goes on from NC_037353.1 coordinate 11,488,718, forward strand.
TTTCAGGTATACAGCAAAACAAATTAGATATATTTATATATGTAGATATATGTATATATGTATACACACATACATATATCTTTTGCAGATTCTTTTCCACTATAGGTTATTATAATGTATTGAATATATTTCCTTGTGCTATACAGTAGGTCCTTGTGGTTTATCTGTTTTATATACAGTAGTGTGTATCTGCTAATTCCAGACTCTTAATTTATCCCTTCCTCCCTGCCCCCCATTTCCCCTTTGGTAACCATAAGTTTGTTTTCTGTGCCTGTGAGTCTATCTCTGTTCTGTGTATAAGTTCACTTGTCTAATACTATTTCTTAACAATAGTTCAATTTATTTCTTTTCTCTTTTCTTCCTACTATTGAAGATGAATTGACTTTCTTACAATTGGGCACATATCCCCTTTTCCCCAGGGAAGGCAATGGCACCCCACTCCAGTACTCCTGCCTGGAAAATCCCATGGACAGAGGAGCCTGGTAGGCTGCAGTCCATGGGGTCGCTGAGGGTCGGACATGACTGAGCAACTTCACTTTCACTTTTCACTTTCATGCCTTGGAGAAGGAAATGGCAACCCACTCCAGTGTTCTTGCCTGGAGAATCCCAGGGACGGGGGAGCCTGGTGGGCTGCCGTCTATGGGGTCACACAGAGTCGGACACGACTGAAGTGACTTAGCAGCAGCAGCAGCCGCCCCTTTTCCCATCTTCCTAATCTAGAAATATTTCATTATTATATCAATTTTCAGTGCTTATTTTGACACTGTATGATTCACAGCTGATCTAGTATATATTGTCTTCTCTTTACTATGTATTGTTTTTTCTTCGCTTAGTGACTCGGATTTTCCACCCACCTGATCCGCCACAGGTCCCTGGTGCCTCCCATCCAGAGCTTCCCAGGGCCGGCAGCCTGGAAGAGCTTAGCTTGCTCACACTCTGCCACTGCTGGTTAGGTTCTGGCTTCCTCACATTTGCCAACAAGTTGCTACTCATTCACACACAACACATTCTTCCAAATTTTATTGCTATTGTCTTCCTGCCACTTCTGCTTATCCTTGTGGTTTGACCTTGTAAATTATTCCTTTTACTGTCATTGTAGGACTTACCAGGAGGGAAGTGGAGGGAAGTGTCCTTGTTCATTTTTTGATGATTAGTGCGAAGTGTCTCATAAAATCCCTATACACATTTTTATACACTATTTAATGCTCATATAGTGTCCTAGAATCCTTAGAGCAAAGTAGCTGTTTTGCCGTGCGGACAAGCGTGTGTGCGTGTATGTGTATTGAGGAGAAGAGGGCATTGAATGGTAGTTGAGCCTTAATTGTATGTATTACTATATTTATTTAAATTACAAATTTAATCTCCCTTGTTCATTTTTTCCCACATATGTTATAAATAGCTTAATTTTTAAAATCTATTCTTTCATACACTGGCATTAAATCTGTGTCAAAACAAGTTCCTTTCCAGGAGTGAATAGAACCTATCTTTCTTGGAAACTTGAAAATAATTTTTCAAAATACAGCAGACCTTTTTCTTCTTTTTGTTAAACATGCCTGTGCCCCACCTACACACATTAGGAAAAACTAAACTTTAAAAACTATGGAAAAATTTGAAGTATAAAATTTGTCATAGCTCTAGATATGAGGATATAAGACATCTAAAATCATTTCTGTTTTTATTACCTCATTTACTTATATTAAAGTTCTCTCATATAAGTCCATTTATTCCTGTTAGTCTAAACTAATAGAATCAACAAATGTTAAGTACCAATAACATTTAAATACATATATTTTTTATTCTAGAATTTCTTGGATACCAGTGATGGAAACTCATCTCAAACTAACTGAAACCCAAACGGTAATTAACTTGTATAAATACTTGGGAATTCTGAGTTTATTTAGCTCTACGTATAGCTGGATTAAAGTGGGTATTAAAAGACATTGTCAGATTTCTAGGGTTTCTTTCTCTTCTCTCTCTGTCTCTCGGTCTGTGTATACCTCTATCTATATATGTGTGTGTTGTTGTTTGGTTGCAAAGCTGTGTCTCTTTGTGACCTACCAGGCTCCTCTGTCCAGGGGATTTCCCAGGCAAGAATACTGGAGTGTGTTGCCATTTCCGCCTCCAGGGGATCTTCTTGACCCAAGAATCAAACCTGAGTCTCCTGCAGGAAGATTCTTTACTGCTGAGCCACCAAGGAAGCCGTATGTGTATGCAGGTATGTTTATTTTACAGTAAATATTTTTATCATGTTGCCAGTGTTATTCAAACAAATATCCAAATGAATGTTAATCATTTAAGATAGTTTTTTTTAGGAGACTAAAACACTAATGGGACATGTGTATACTTTTTCTTTTGAATTTCCTTCTGAATTAAAGCCACAGAAAGAAATCAGTCTGATAATTTTATAATCATTGAACTTTCACTGGTTCCCATATGATATTTGTTTTATGGACACTTGTGTATTGCACCTGCACTCCCTTGGATGTTTAGGCTCTGAGTCAACAGCTGTGTGTTCTCACTGGCTTTGCCTGTATTTATCTTCCAGAGCATCATGCCTTCACACTGGATGGAAGAGAAGAAGCCGTGGCAGGAACAGGGCTCCCAAGAGAGGTCTGTCCAGGTGGGTGAGCATGGCTTCACCTCAGAGAAGCTGCTTCTGGGGTCCCTGGATGGAGGATCTGGAGGCATTGCTTCTGGAGGCCATGGAAGCAAGGGATCCATGGGGGTAGGGAAGCCACCCTTCCTACCCACAAGTCCCACTGCCTGCACAGCGAAGGGGTCCTGCTTGGGCTGCACTGGCAGCTGCTCTGATGGAGCATTGCTCACTCTCACATCATCTGTCCCCACATCGTCTCCTGGCTGTGCTGTGGCCCTCCGCCCTGTCCCTTGATCCTCCCCTAGATCTGCCTTCCTCCTCCGAGTGTTCTTAGTAGCAGTTAGAGGATGTGCTGCTTGCAGTTGGCGGGCACCCTATCCCCACCCCTGGGGCTGGGGAAGGAGAGCTGTTGTTAGTTAGATTGGCTGAGGGCTGAGGCTTCAGGTGACTGGGCAGCCCTCCGGCTCAGATCTCTTATAACCCAGGAGTGATATTGGAACATGACTTCCTGTTTCTGGCCTATCAGCGAGTCCTGGATCTCCATTTCCAGGTGAAACCATGGATGCCATGAAGTCAGTCTGCCCAGAGTCCTTGTGGCTCCACGGAGAGCTTTAGTTGCTCATATCCATGAGTCACAATAATCCACGGAGCCATCACAATCTGCTCTAAACTGCCTCTCTTGATGGGATCGAGGATAAGAAATTTCTCTAGCAGATTTTCACGTTCCTTTGTCAAGAATGGAATATGATGTGTTCTGCTCAGAACCTGCATCTACAGCTGCTTGAGTTTCCATCCCTGGAAAGGCCAGAATCCATCGCACTGAGGACAGGATGACTTCCTGTGGTTCTTCCCTGGAAGAGTTCTGGGGCAGCATGAGGGAGACCACCCCAGAAGATGTCCAGCTCGTTGTAAAAAAAGTGAATTTGTTGCTGAAGCCAAAGTCTGATGTTCGTGTTCGCATCCAAGAGCAGGTTTTCTGCTTGTAAGTCTCTGTGAACAGCACCCTTCTGGTGACCAGTCACACAGAGCTCACTGCTGGTGGACTCTGCCTTCAGCCTCTCTGCTTTCCTACTGCCCTGAGCCATGGGTGCTCACCCACCTCTCCTCCACTAGCGTCCTCCGAACATGAGTCAGAGTTTCAGCATCTTTAAATGTAGAAGTTGCAGCTGTGAGTTGAGAAAACATGCCATCTACTCTTTTTTAAGTTAACAATCCACTGCGCTCTGTGTGCCTCTTATTTGGCTTGGGATGAGGGAGTAAGGGCATCTGGGCGTTGTCACCAGTAGCTCAGAGGAGGAAACCAAGACACCTGTGCATGATTTTTTAAAAGAACGTTCTATTGACGGTATAGATACAGAAAAGTGCACAAATCATGTGTGCTGCTTGGTGACTGCTTACAGATTAAATTCACTTAATCAACATTCAGATCAAGAAACAGGATGTCATCAGCTCCCCTCCCCTCACCCCCACAAGCCCCTTTCCAGTCACTTTCTCCACAGTGATAGTCACTACCGTGTCTTCTAACCGCGCAGATTAGGTTTGCTTGTTTTTGAACTTTCCATAACTGGAATCACACAGCGTTAGACCCATTGTGTCTGCTTCCTTTGTTCGCTGTTTTTATGAGATTCATGTCGTTCGTTTGCTATTTTAAATGCTGTAGAGTAACCCATTGTTTGCCCATTTTGCTGTCACTGGGCATTGGATCGTTCTCGGCTCAGTTTAGGCTGTTAGGAAGAGTGAGTGCTGCCCTGAACGTTCCTCTCCAGTGTTCGGTGAACATTTATGGCTTTCTGTTGGATATACACCTGGAAATGGAATGGATTGCTTAAGAGGGCTACAGTACAGTTTTTGGTTTTAGCAGACACTGCAATTTATACCAATTTACACACCCACCAATACTAGCCCTTTAATTTTAATCTTTCTGTGGGTGTGGGGGTGTCACACTGTGATTTTAATTTGCATTTCCCTGATGCCTAATCAAGTAGAACACTTTTTCATATGCTTACTGGCCCTTTTCTTTTCTGTGAAATGCCCAATCAAGTCTTTTGCCTATTTTTCTTTTGGGTTGCCTGCATTTTTCTTATTGGTTTGTAGGTATTCTTTTTTTTTTTTTTTTTAATATTTATTTGGCTGCACCAGGTCTTATTTGCATCACTTGGGACCTTTGATCTTCCTTGCATCATGCAGGATCTTCAGTTGCAGCATGTGGGATCTAGTTTCTTGACCAGAGATTGAACCCAGGCCCCCTACATTGGGAGTGCGGAGTCTTAGGCATTGGACCACTAGGGAAGTCCTGGTTTGTAGGTATCCTTTGGTTTGGTGTGAATTGTTTGTTGCATTTGGCCCTGGATATACATTTCCTCTCCTCCCCACCCATCCCTGTTTAACTTTCTGATGCCACCTCCCATTACTTTATCAATTGCTCATTCCTTCCCCAAAGCTGGACTTCCTTCTTCCTTGAATATGCCCTGCCAGGCACATTCCCACCTCATGCTCTGCTCTAGTTCCTGCTTATGCCTGGGACCTTCTTTCCCTGGATCCACAGAACCCTCTCCCTTACCTCCTTCAAGCATTTGCTCCAGTGTCAACTTCTTAGTGAGGTCTTCCCTGATTTACATCTTTGGTCTTATAAGGTGTGTTACAAGAGCTATCTGCCACCCTCAATCCATTGTTTTCTTTCTTTTTTAAAACTTTGCATTATGTAAAAATTTAAACATCAGTGCAGTTCAGTTGCTCAGTCGTGTCCGACTCTGCGACCCCATGAACTGCAGCACGCCAGGCCTCTCTGTTCATCACCAACTCCCGGAGTCCACCCAAACCCATGTCCCTTGAGTTGGTGATGCCATCTAGCCATCTCATCCTCTGTTGTCCCCTTCTCCTCCTGCCCTCAATCTTTCCCAGCATCAGGGTCTTTTCAAATGAGTCAGCTCTTCACATCAGGTGGCCAAAGTGTTGGAGTTTCAGCTTCAACAGAACACCCAGGACTGATCTCCTTTAGGATGGACTGGCTGGCTCTCCTTGCAGTCCAAGGGACTCTCAAGAGTCTTCTCCAACACCACAGTTCAAAAGCATCAATTCTTTGGTGCTCAGCTTTCTTTATAGTCCAACTCTCACATCCATACATGACCACTGGAAAAACCATAGCCTTGACTAGATGGACCTTTGTTGACAAAGTAATGTCTCTGCTTTTTAATATGTTGTCTAGGTTGGTCATAACTGTCACAGAACTAAAAAGATTAGTATAAAGGCCTTTTCTCACATATCTAATATCCAACAGCTATAATTATCAATAGTTTTGCACTCTTATTTTATCCATAAATACTTCAGTCTACATTTGTAATAGGTGCATTTTTAATATATAATACTGATCCATATTCAAATTTCCCATTTGTCTCAAAAATGTTTTGTTACATTTGATATGTTTGAATAAAGCTCTAAACAAGATATACTTGTTTTTATTTTTTCCATAACAATTTGCTTATTATGGAATATATTTATCATATATATCAAAATGTATATATTTTGCTTACTTATTATTTTTATGTCCCTCTCCCATTAGAATTCTATTTCATGTGAGCAGTGATTTCTATCTGTTTTGTTCTTTGTTGCACCTCTAGCACCTAGAACAGTTCCTAGCAGTAAGTAGACATAAAATAAATGTTTGGAGAAGGAATGAGTGAATACGTTGGCAAGACGGATGTAATAGCACAAGGGGTATGCTGTGTCAACTTGGTAAGATCTGTTATTTTCCCTCTCTAAAACTTTGGGCAACTTCTCTGAGCCTCAGATTTTCTCATCCGTGAAAAGGGACCAATAATACCAAATTTTCAGGGTTATTTTGAGAATTAGACAAAACTGAGTGTGCAGAACCTCACACTCTGTGTGGATACTAGTTTTATATGTACCTGCCTTTGTTAGCCGTATCTGTAAGGCATAAGCAGATGAAAGAGCTGCAGGGGCGAACTTAGCCTTGCCCAAAGAGAGGTCTGACCTTTGTCCCTGGCTCCTAGGAGGTAACAGCTAAACCCCTTGGAATTTTCTGAGTGATAGGAATGTCTTTTTTATTTAGCGTCACACTGGATAGTATGCTATTGAAGTGTCTCCTGGTGTGCCCTTTGGGCTCCTTGATATCTGCCCTGCTGGGATGAGGGAGAGAGCTGAATGCTGAGTTCAAGCACATGGCTAATCAGTTAATTATGCCTTCATATGAAGTATCTACAAAAACTCTAATCAATGAAGACTGAGTGAGCTTCCCTGTTGGCCATGCTCCATTCATACTGTCACACATCAGTGATGGGAGGATAATATGTCTTGAGGGCAAAGAAGCTTTATGTTTGGAAAATTCCAAGACCCTTCCCTATGTGTCTCTTCATTTGGCTAATTTTAATATTCATTGTTTCCCTGTTATAAACTGTAAGCGTGAGTCTAAGCTTTCAGTTAGTTTTGTGAGTCCTTTCAATATATGGTCAAGTCTGATGGTGGCTTTGGAAATCCCCTGAATTTCAGTTTGTGTCGTAAGTGAGGACAGCCATGGCAGCTGTGCTCTTTAACTTTACCTTCGGACTCTATTCTGGTATGTAGTGTCAGAAATTTGGGAGGCTTGGCACTCTGAAGCACTCTACCCTTAAACCTCATCTTTGGGCCAATTGCAAGTAGTTGGTGTTAGGAGAAGTGGGATTCGGGATAATGACCCTGACCCACTGAAATAGGCAGTTTGGGAAGAAAAAGGATGAGACATCAGGGCTTGACAAGCGTTTGATTCCTGAATGGCCACGGGGCCACCCACAGGGTAGAATGGGTGACAGATGGTACGGCTGTGCTGTAATCAGTTACTGGAGGTAACTGCCAATAGAATGTTGAAAAAGCTACCAATGGAATGTTGAAACGATGAATCCATCTCCTAGGAAGTTAGCTCATTGAATGCATAAAGAAATGTAAAGTAGTAAAGAAATGTAAGTCATCAGTTCTTTGGTTATTGCTGTTTGCTGTTGTTTAGTCGCCAGGTCGTGTCCAACTCTTTTGCGACCCCCATGGACTCTGGCCTGCCAGGCTCCTCTGTGCATGGGATTTCCTAGGCAAGAATACTGGGTTGCCATTTCCTTCTCCAGGGAGCTTCCTGACCTAGGGATTGAACCCCCATTGGCAGGTGGTTTCTTTACGACTGAGCCACCTGGGAAGCCCCTGTTGTTTATAAACAGCTAACATAACAGTGAGGAGAGGGGTGGTGAATCCCAGTGACTATGCCTGGATTTGGCTGGCCTACATGTCTGCGTCCAGCCCTAGGCCCACTACCACTGGGTAAAGTTAAGCTGAAAGAAGAAATAGTGTTGTGTCACGTCCTGACGCTAGAACAAAATTGGATTCTGGCCATTCTGTGTTACAGACTCTAGCCTCAGGGCCCTCAGCAACGGGTAAAAGAAAACTAGAAGAAAGTCTGGGTAGATCTTGACACAAAACTTGAATCCCAACCTATCCATGGGACAACCTGTGGCCTCAGGGCTGCTGCCACCAGGTCAGGTTAAAATGAAAGTAAGAGAAGGTGGGGGTACTTTCTGATGCTGGGCAAACTTGAATTCCAGCAGGCTGAACTACAGTCCTGGGCTCAGTCACTTCCAATGAGAACAGTTACACTGAAACACCAGCACATCATTGTATACATATACAAAAGGAACAGCTTTCATTTCACCTCTCTGAGTTGCTGGAAAATGCAGAGCTTAGTCGAAAGTCAGGTTGGAATTGACATTAACAAGTACTTTTGCATGGTGTATTAGAATACTAAACTTGGTGTCCAGAGATCTGCTTTTAAATCCCTTCTTTACCATTTATCATCTTTTTGGCTTTGGAATTCGTATTGGCCTACTTGGACTCCAAGCAGAATACTGATGCCTGACTGGCTTAAATACAAGAAATTAATTTTTTCACAGTTCTGAAGGCTAGATAGGGTACTATTGAGATTGTTACCTGAGACCGTTCTGCCAGGCTTGCAGACTGTGTCCTCACATGGCTCTCTTCTCTGTGTGCACACAGAGAAAGATGTTGCTGTTGTCTCTTCCTCTTCTTATAAAGACACCGGTCCTAGAGGGTTAGGGCCTCACCCTTATGACCTTATCCAACCCTAATTATTTCCTTTAAGGCCTTATCTCCAAATACAGTCACATTGGGGGTTTAGGACTTCAGCATATGAATTGGAGGGGAAGCAGAAACAATTCAGTCCATTATGGAAATATTGTTTAATTTTAGTGTATATCTCATATTGCATTGCCGGGTGGGTCTGAAGATTAAATAAGAAGATATATGTAGTAGACACTTAGTATTTGAGTTTAAAAAAAAATACTTATTTGCCTGCACTGGGTTTTAGTTGTGGCCCGTGGGATTTTTAGGTGTGGTACACAAGATATATATATATATTTCAGTTGCATCATGTAGGATCTATTGCCTGACTAGGGATCGAACCCAGTCCTCCTGCATTAGGAGTGTGGAGTCTTAGCTATTGGACCACCAGGGAGGTCCCTAGTTATTATTTGATTTTTAAAAGTGTATCATTTTTTAGCCCTCTGCTACTCTTGCCTGGAAAATCCCATGAGCGGAGGAGCCTGGTGGGCTGCAGTCCATGGGGTCGCTAGGAGTCAGACACGACTGAGCGACTTCACTTTCACTTTTCACTTTCATGCATTGGAGAAGGAAATGGCAACCCACTCCAGTGTTCTTGCCTGGAGAATCCCAGGGACGGGGGAGCCTGGTTGGCTGCCGTCTATGGGGTCGCACAGAATCGGACACGACTGAAGCGACTTAGCAGCAGCAGCACGCATTGCCAACTGAGAGGAGGGGAGATGATGAGTTTAGAATTTGTATAAGTAAATTGAGCACATTACATGTAATTTGATTATATGTTGATTTTCAGCTTATAAGTTGATTTTCAGCATTTGTGAAAAACATGTAGGGGTTTTTGAAAAAGAAAACATTCATTTCCTGGATTTACAATGCTTTCTTTTCACTATGCACACAAATGTTAAATAAGCCACTTTCAGTCATGACTAGTGGCTTCGAACATCACCAGATAGCGACTGACGTTAGAGAACTTTGAAATCTACGAGGTGAAACACAGAGGTAAAGCATTTGTGTTATTTTTATACCCTGCATCTCTCGTCAAAGGCTTTAAGGTAGTTAAAAAAACAAAACACCAAAACTTCTAAGTGCATTTGGTTGTTTCAGTTGAATTAAAATTTTTTTTTTAATTGGCATATAATTGCTTTACAATGTTGTATTAGTTTCTGCTGTACAACGGTGTGAATCAGCTATGTGTATACATATACCCCTCCTTCTTGAGCCTCCCTCCTGCCCCTGCATCCCGCTTCTCTAGGTCATCACAGAACACTGAGCTGAGCAACCTGTGCTATACAGCAGGTGTCTGTCTACCCATGGCAGTGTATATATATGTCAATGCTGCTCTCTCAGTTCGTCCCACCCTCTCCTTCCCCCTCTGTATCCATAAGTCCATTCTCTACATCTGTGTCTCTACTCCTGTACTGCAGATAGGTTCATCAGAGCTATTATTCTAGATTCCAGTTTCAGTTTTCTGTGGCTTATTGAACAGTCATGGAGTACTGGGGCTAGCAATTCGAGGGTTTTGTCATTTGTGTGACTGTGAGAATAAGCCATAGCCACTTAAAAGAACTTCAGGCGTGACACTTTTTGTGTGTGCAAATCTGACACATGTAACCTAGACTGTGTACATAACCAACTTCTCACTCTGTGCTTTCCAAATAACACTTGCTACACAGTCCAGATAATTTCCACCATGTGAAAAACATGGTGCATGCTTTTCAAAAACATGTACAAAAATCCGAATTCAATGTTTTCAGCAAACATTGGGTATGTACTTGCCGTGAGCCAGGGGTCAATGCTTTCTAGCCAAAATCACCAGGAACATATCATGTTGTACCAGTTGGACTTATTACTCACTGTACCAAGGGAGAGGAGAAGGCAATGGCACCCCACTCCAGTACTCTTGCCTGGAAAATCCCATGGACGGAGGAGCCTGGTGGGCTGCAGTCCATGGGGTCGCTAAGAGTCGGACGTGACTGAGCGACTTCACTTTCAGTTTTCTCTTTCATGCATTGGAGAAGGAAATGGCAACCCACTCCAGTGTTCTTGTCTGGAGAATCCCAGGGACGGGGGAGCCTGGTGGGCTGCTGTCTATGGGGTCGCACAGAATCGGACACGACTGAAGCGACTTAGCAGCAGCAGCAGCAGCAAGGGAGAAAGCACATCATAAGGGCCTGAGGGACTTCTCAGTAAGAGGATATTGGAAGGTGACTATTACAGGATTTGATTTGTTTTAGGTGATTTTGTGGAGGGGCTAAGGAAGCAGGAGTTTGCATTGGATGTCAGGAAGCTAGTTCATTCTATGAAAAAAAATAAAAGTGGAGAGAACCCATGTATGGTTAGGCCACTCAAGACAGTTACATCTCCCGTCCAACCAGTGACGGCTTCACCTACGCCCTACTCAGCTGAATGACTTTCCTGTGTATTTGCCCCAGGCCTCTGCTGGTGATTTTTCTTATCAAAAGGGCTGTGAGGGGCGGGCGCCTCTGCTGGTTTCCCTGGTAACTAATGAGCCCACCTGACATCAATTCCACTATAACTGGTAACTTCCCTCCCCTCTTCCCCTGGCGAAGACTGCCACCACATTCTGCCGCTTTCTGCAGCACACTATTAAGTGTCGCTCCAGGACCTTTCTTCAGATGTGTAAGTTCCTCCATCCATTAATCTCTTTTGATGACTCCAGTCTCTTTCTCAGGTCTTGAAGCTGGGCAAGCACAGACCTCGTGGTCTGCAGGGCACAGCTCAACAAGCTGTCAGGGATGGCAGGGGTGGAGGGCTGACTGTGGGAGAAGGTACACAAAGTTAATAAAGCAGAGTGTGTATCTTGTTCATTTGGGGGGTAGGATGGGCAAACAATAAGTTATTTATCTGAGGTGGATGGCTTGTGGAGTTAGTGGTGGTAAGAGAGGGCAAAGCAATAGGTTGGGGCCAGATTATAGAGGACCTTGAGTGGAGGAAACTGGGAGTCATTGAGTAAATTTGAGGAGGTGCCAAGAATCACAACTAACAGGTCAGGCTCCTAACAGGGTAGGGGTTTTCATACTCTTTTGATCATGTTACAATAAGAGATACATTTTACACCAAAACCTAGTACATACACACAGACACACACACACCTGTGTTTTAACAGAACACGATTCAGCCTTATACTAGAGCTGCCCTCTATTTCCCATTCCATTTGGCTACACTTCACCTCTCTCTATGCTACTTCACTCTTTTCTATTTCATGCTGGCTTTTATGCACCCAATTGATTTTTCTTCCAACTCAAAAATGGCCTGAGGTCTGAAAAATATTGTTTTTAGAAGATAAATGAGTGTGGTGCGGGGAAATAGGAGTAGGAGGGCTGTTCATACCACAGCAATAGTCCATTTACCAAAAAATTCATTAATTCATTCAATCAAAAATATTTATTAAGTATCTCCTACATACCAAGCATGAAGATATGAAGATACCCAGACCCAGCAGTGCTCTTGGAGAGCTCATGGTCAGCAGGGAAGACAAGGAGTCAATTCACTTTGCAAGTCTTTAATAGACAGTTGTGAAAATATTGCAGGATGATCTAAACTGCCTGAGAAAAATAGGGAAGATTTTACAGAGAAAAGGGCATTTGAGGTGGTTCTTGAAAGCTAAGTTTGCCAAGGTGAGGGGACTGGTGGAGTGTAACCTAAGGGAAAGGGTCGTGTGACAATGACAAGCAGGTCTGAAAGCACAGAGTGTGATCTGGGTAGGGTTGCCAGATTGAGTAATAAAAATAGAGTGCCGCCAGTCAAGTTTGAATTTCAGATAAACAATTACTAACTTTCAGCATAAGTATATGCCATCAGTCTGGGAGGGGCATGACATTCTGTGTGACTGGAATATGAGTGAGCCTGGGGGTGTACTGGGATCATGCTGTGAAATGTGATGAGAGAATAAAGAAACTCCCGTGTAGACTCAAGCTTCTACTGAAGGGTAATTTGAGAGATAATTGTGGAACGCTTGGAAAGACATTAAAAAAAAAAAAAAAAAAACACTGAAAAATATGCAACCCTTGAGTCTTTAGCTTATTAAAAATAAAGGTAGAATCACAGTATGTAGGTGGGGTGATTATTAATTATTAACCATTATTAATTACGTTTGAGTAACTGTTTCTCACCTTCTCTCCTGATGCCTTTGTCCTCATGTTTAGTTGAAAAGAGAGGAATGAACACATTTTGCTATAGGTACCAGTTTCTTATTACACTCTAGACTGAAGCCATATTTAGGTTGGTAACAGTCATGGAATGAATAACACGTGTGTGATCAGCCAAGTGAATCTTTTTTCTGTTTAAGCAATTTCCCAGATGTAATACACACAGGTTGTCTACCTTTCATCCTCTCCCTTCTGCCTGCCCTCCCCAACCCCCATCTCAGCTACTCTTCAAAATACTGTAAGGGTGGCCCCTGGCAGGCATGTGATGGGGCAAGTAACTCAAGCTGGACCAGGCAGTCTTCAGCCTCTCTTGTGCTAGTTGTAATTGTGACTTTAAACTCAGGAGCTCAGGGTAGCCATGTTTTCCTCCCATATGGGCTGGAAAATCAGAGAAAGCCAGTCAATATTGGCTGTAGGGTGTGGAGACCTGTGCAGCCTTTCAGTGAAGGAAGGATAGAGAGAGTGTGAGCATTTGGATTAAAGCAAAAACATACTAGAATGAGAAAGTGAAGAATGAAGAGACACAAAAGAGAGGAGAGAGAGAGAGACAGAGACAGACAGACCGACAGATAGATAGGGTTGGTTACATTCCATCTTTGAATTTTGTGCCCTTTTACCTTCTGATTCCTCTATGTTTAAGATCACTACGATGGATTCTGTGACCTGAAATGAGTACTAATTTAAAAACCAGATCACTGGGAACAGTGGCTCTTGTCAGTCTCTTGTTTCTGGAGAGTGAAGACCAGAGAAAGGGGATCCAAGCCTCAATGCTGTCATGGATGAGGGGAAAGGAATGTAATATCTTCTTTCAGGAGACATGCTTTCTCTCTATTTCCAGGCTCTGTGAAATACGTTGCAAGGTATATCTGTCTGCAACAGGACAGTCTGAACATTGCTTGCCATTCAGTGCTCACGAAAGGAAAGTATTAAGACTGAGGAGAGTCAAGATTATGTAATTTTTTCAAATTGAAGATTTGTGACAATCTTGAATCAACCAAGTTCATTGATACCATTTTTTCAAACACCATTTGCTCACCTTGTGTCTCTGTGTCTCATTTTGAGGTTAAGCCCTGAGCCTTTGGAGTGGGAGCACTGACTCCAAGACCCTGGACTACCAGAGAACTAACTCTAGGGAGTATCACATATTGAGAACTCACACAAAGGAAACCACTTGAATACAAGACCCGGCATCACCCAACCACCAGGAGCACCCTGTACAGGAAGCCTCATCTAAACAACAAACAAAACAAAAATACAAACCCAGCAGACAGGATTACCACCTCACTCAGCCTTGCCCATCAGAGGGAAAACAAACAAACAAACAAACAAACAAACAAAACAACACAAATCGCACCCTATATGAAGCTTACACAAACCACTGGACCAGCCTTAGGAGGGCAGAAACCAAAAGGAAGAAAGAATTCAACCTTCAAGGCTGGCAAAAAGAGACCTCAAACACAATAAGGTAAAAAAAAATAATGAAAAGGCAGAGAAATACTACACAAATGAAGGAACAAATTAAAAACACAGAAGATCAAATAAATGAAGAGGGAATAGGCAAACTACCTGAAAACTAATTCAGAATAATGATAGTAAAGATGATCAAAAACCTTGAAAACAAAATGGAGAAAATGCAAGAATCAATTAACAAAGACCTAGAAGAATTAGAGAATAGACAGTGGGTGATGTGTTTTCAAATCTAGTGTTTCTTCTTCCTGAAAGATGTAAGATAGTTTGTTATTCAGTATGTTCCATTGGTTAATAAACTGCCAGATATTGCCAAAATAAAATTACTACAATTACTACAATTAAAAATACTCTAGAAGAGATCAATAGCAGAATATCTGAAGCTGAAGAGTGAATCAGTGAGCTGGAAGTTAAAATGATGGAAATAACTTCTGAAGAGCAGAATAAAGTATAAAGAATGGAAAGAACTGAGGATAGTCTCAGAGACCGATGGGACAATATCAAAGGCACCAACTTTCGAATTATATGGGTCCCAGAAGAAGAAGAGAGAAAGGAAGGGTATGAGAAAATTTTTGAAGAGATTATAGTTGAAAATTTCCCCAACATGGAAAAGGAAATAGTCAATCAAGTCCAAGAGGTGCAAAGAGTTCCATACAGGATAACCCAAGGAGAAACACACCAAGACACATATTAATCAAACTAACAAAGACTAAACACAAGGAAGGAATATTAAAAGCAGCAAGGGAGCCTGTCGGCTGGAACCACCATCTTCCAGTAATTTGCCAAAATGACCAACACAAAGGAAAAGAGGAGGGGCACCTGCTGCATGTTCTCTAGGCCTTTCAAAAACATGGAGTTGTTCCTTTGGCCACATCTATGCAAATCTACAAGAAGGGTGATATTGTAGATATCAAGGGCATGGGTACTGTTCAAAAAGGAATGCCCCACAAATGTTGCCATGGCAAAACTTGGAGAGTCTACATTGTCACCTAGCATGCTGCTGGCATCACTGTAAACAAACAAGTTAATGGCAAGATTCTTGCCAAGAGAATTAATGTGCCTATTGAACATATTAAGCACTCTAAGAGCCTAGATAGCTTCCTGAAACATGTGAAGGAAAATGATCAGAAAAAGAAGGAAGCCAAAGAGAAAGGGATTTGGGTTCAGCTGAAGCACCAGCCTGCTCCACCCAGAGAACACACTTCATGAGGACCAGTGGAAAGGAACCTGAACTGTTGGAGCCCATTCCCTATGAATGTAGGGCCTGTTGGGTGTAAGAATAAAGACCTGGACTGTACAAATGTTTCTCTTAATTGAGTAGAGATGTTGTGTCTAAATTCAGTGGGTGATGTGTTTTCAAATCTAGTGTTTCTTCTTCCTGAAAGATGTAAGATAGTTTGTTATTCAGTATGTTCCATTGGTTAATAAACTGCCAGATATTGCCAAAATAAAAAAAATAAATTGCCAAAAAAACCAGCAAGGGAAAAGCAACAAGTAATATACAGGGAAACCCCATGCATTTAATAGCTGATGTTTCAGCAGAAACTCTGCAGGCCAGAAGGGAATGGAAGGATATATTTAAAGTACTGAAAGGGAAAAATCTACAACCAAGATTACTGTACCCAGCAAGGATCTCATTCAAAATTGATGGAGAGAGAAAAAGCTTTTCAGACAAGCAAAAGTTAAGAGAATTCAGTGCCACCAAACCAGCTTTACAATAAATGTTAAAGGGACTTATATAGTCAAGAAATACAAGAGGAAAAAAACATCTACCAAATCAACCCCAAACAATTAAGAAAATGGCAATAGGAACATATATCAATAATTACTTTAAATGTAAGTGGATTAAATGCCCCAACCAAAAGACACAGACTGGCTGAATGGATACAAAAACAAGACCCATATATATGCTGTCTACAAGAAACCCACTTCAGACCTAAAGACACATATAAACTGAAAGTGAGAGGATGGAAAAATGTATTTCATGCAAATGGGAAGCAAAAGCTGGAGTAGCAATCCTCATATCAGACAAAACAGACCTTAAAATAAAGATTGAAAGAGATAAGGAAGGACACTATGTAATGATCGAGGATCAATCCAAGAGGAAGACGTAACAATTGTAAATATCTATGCACCCAACGTAGGAGCACCTCAATACATGACAAACACTAACAGACATAAAAGGAGAAATTGACAGGAACACAATAATAGCAGGAGACTTTAACACCCCACTCACACCAATGGACAGATCATCATAACAGAAAATTAATAGGGAAACACAAGTCTTAAATGATACATTAGATGAGATGACTCTCATTGATATCTTCAGGACATTCCATCCAAATGCAGAAGAATACACCTTCTTCTCAAGTGCGCATGGAACATTCTCCAGGATAGACCACATCTTGGGTCACAAATCAAACCTCAGTAAATTTAAGAAAATTGAAATTGTATCAAGCATCTTCTCTGACCACAATGCCATGAGACTAGATATCAATTACAAGAAAAAAACTGTAAGAAACACAAACACATGGAGAGTAAACAATGTATTTCTAAACAACCAACAGCTTACTGAAGAAATCAAAAGTGAAATCAAAAATTTTCTAGAAACAAATGACAATGAAAACATGACAACTCAAAACCTATGGAATGCAGCAAAAGCAGTTCTAAAGGAGAGTTGATAGCAATACAATCCTACCTCAAGAAACAAGAAAAACATTGAATAGACCACCTAAATTTACACCTAAAACAACTGTAAAAAGAACAAAAAACCCCCAAAATTAGTAGATGGAAAGAAATCATAAAGATCTGAGCAGAAATAAATGAAAAAGAAACAAAACAATAGTAAAGACTAATAAAACTAAAAGCTGATTCTTTGAGAAGATAAACAAAATTGACAAACCTTTAGCCAGACTGATCAAGAAAAAAAGAAGAATCAAATCAACAAAATTAGAAATGAAAAAGGAGAGGTTACAACAGACAATGCAGAAATACAAAGGATTATAAAAGACTATTATGAACAACTATATGGCAATAAAATAGATAACCACAGATTCTTAGAAAAGTTCAATCTTTCAAGACTGAACCAGGAAGAAATAGAAAGTATAAACAACCCAATTACAAGCACTGAAATTGAACCTGTGTTCAAAAATCTCCCCAAAAACAAAACCCAAGGACCAGATGGCTTCACAGGAGAATTCTATTAAACATTTAGAGAGGGGCGAATGCCTATCCTTCTAAAACTCTTTCAAAAAACTGCAGAGGAAGGAAAACTTCCAAACTCATTCTATGAGGCCACCATCACCCTGATACCAAAATCAGACAAAGACAACACAAAAAAAGAAAACTACAGGCCTATCACTGACGAACTATCACTGATGAACATAGATGCAAAAATCCTCAACAAAATTTTAGCTAACAGAATTCAGCAACACATCAAAAAGCTCATACACTATGATCAAGTTGGGTTTATTCCAGGAATGCAAGGATTCTTCAATATGCACAAATCAATCAATGTGATACACCATATTAAAAAACTGAAAAATAAAAACCACATGATAATCGCAATAGATGCAGAAAAAGTCTTTGACAAAATTCAGCATGATTTGTGATTAAAACTCTTAAAAAAATGGGCCTATAAAGAACCTACCTCAACATAGTAAAGGCTATATATGATATGAAAAAACAAATGCAAAAAGGCAAAATGGTTGTCTGAGGAGGCCTTTCAAATAGCCATGAAAAGAAGAGAAGCAAACAGCAGAGGAGAAAAGGAAAGATACCCATTTGAATGCAGAGT
This sequence comes from Bos taurus, assembly GCF_002263795.3. Taxonomy (NCBI): domain Eukaryota; kingdom Metazoa; phylum Chordata; class Mammalia; order Artiodactyla; family Bovidae; genus Bos; species Bos taurus. Next base: position 11,506,854 of record NC_037353.1, read on the forward strand.
TCCAAAGAACAGCAAGGAGAGGTAAAAAAGCCTTCCTGAGCGATCAGTGCAAAGAAATAGAGGAAAATAATAGAATGGGAAAAACTAGAGATCTTTTCAAGAAAATTAGAGATACCAAGGGAACATTTCATGCAAAGATGGGCACAATAAAGGACAGAAATGGTATTAACCTAACAGAAGCAAAAGATATTAAGAAGAGGTGGCAAGAATACACAGAAGAACTATACAAAAAAAGATCTTCACAACCCAGATAATCACAATGGTGTGATCACTCACCTAGAGCTCTGGCATTCTGGAATGCAAAGTCAAGTGGGCCTTAGGAAGCATCACTATGAACAAAGCTAGTAGAGGTGATGGAATCCCAGTTGAGCTATTTCAAATCCTAAAAAATGATGCTGTGAAAGTGCTTCACTCAATATGCCAGCAAATTTGGAAAATTCAGTGGTGGCCACAGGGCAGGAAAATGTAAGTTTTCATTCCAATCCCAAAGAAAGGCAATGCCAAAGAATCCTCAGACTACCGCACGATTGCATTCATTTCACATGCTAGCAAAGTAATGCTCAAAATTCTGCAAGTGAGGCTTCAACAGTACATGAACCAAGAACCAGATGTTCAAACTGGATTTAAAAAAGGCAGAGGAACCAGAGATCAAATTGCCAACATCCATTGGATCATCAAAAAAGCAAGAAAATTCCAGAAACACATCTGCTTCATTGTCTATGCTAAAGCCTTTGACTGTGTGGATCACAACAAACTGGAAAATTCTTAAAGAGATGAGAATACCAGAGCACCTTATCTGCCTCCTGAGAAATCTGTATGCAGGTCAAGAAGCAACAGTTAGAACTGGATATGGAACAACAGACTGGTTCTGAATTGGGAAAGAGGTAAGTCAAGGCTGTATATTGTCACCCTGCTTATTTAACTTATATGCAGAGTACATCATGAGAAATGCTGGACTGGATGAATCACAAGCTGGAATCAAGATTGCCAGGAGAAATATCAATAACCTCAGATATGCAGATGACACCACCATTATGGCAGAAAGCAAAGAACTAAAGAGCCTCTTGATGAAAGTGAGAGGTGAGTGAAAAAGTTGGCTTAAAACTCAACATTTAGAAAACTAAGATCATGTACCTGGTCCCACCACTTCATGGCAAATAGATGGGAAAACAATGGAAACAATAAGAGACTATTTGGGGGGGGGGCTCCAAAATCACTGCAGATGGTGACTGCAGCCATGAAATTAAAAGATGATTGCTCCTTGGAAGAAAAGTTATGACCAACTTAGCACATTAAAAAGCAGAGACATTACTTTGCCAACAAAGGTCCATCTAGTCAAAGCTATGTTTTCCCCAGTAGTCATGTATGAATGTGATAGTTGGACTATAAAGAAAGCTGAGAGCCAAAGAATTGATGCTTTTGAACTGTGGTGTTGGATAAGACTCTTGAGAGTCCCTTGGATTGCTAGGAGATCCAACCAGCCCATCTTAAGGGAAATCAGTCCTGAATGTTCATTGGAAGGACTGATGCTGAATCTGAAACTTCAATACTTTGGCCACCTGATGTGAATAATTGATTCATTTGAAAACACCCTGATGCTGGGAAGGATTGAAGATGGGGGGAGAAGGCAATGACAGAGGCTGAGATGTTTGGATGGCATCACCTATTCAATGACATGAGTTTGGGTAAGCTCCAGGAATTGGTAATGGATAGAGAAGCCTGGCATGCTGCAGTCCACGGGGTTTCAAAGGGTTGGACACAACTGAGCGACTGAACTGAACTGATGATAAGCCTGCAGCAAACATTATTCTCAATGGAGAAAAACTGAAAGCATTCCCCCTAAGATTAGGAAGAAGACAAAGATGTCCACTTTCACCACTATTACTCAACATAATTCTGGAAGTTCTAGCTACTTCCAGAGAAGAAAAAGAAATAAAAGGAATCCAGATTGGGAGAGAAGAAGTAAAGCTCTCACTGTTTGCAGATGACATGATACTATACACAGAAAACCCTAAAAGATAGTATCAGAAAATTACTAGAGCTAATCAGAAAATTTAGCAAAGTTGCAGGATACAAAATCAATACACAGAAACCACTTGCATTTCTATATACTAACAATGAAAAATCAGAAAGAGAAATTAAGAAATCAATCCCATTCACCATTGCAACAAAAAGAATTAAATATATAGGAATAAACTTATCTAAGTAGACAAAATAACTGTACACAGAAAATTATAAGGTACTATTGAAAAAATCAAAGATGACATAAATAGATGGAGAGATATTCCATGTTCCTGGGTAGGAAGAATCAATATTGTGAAAATGACTATACTACCAAATGCAATCTACAGATTCAATGTGAATCCTATCAAATTAGCAATGGTATTTTTCACAGAACTAGAACAAAAAAATTTCACAATTCATATGAAAACACAAAAGACCCTGTATAGCCAAAGCAGTCTTGAGAAAGAAGAATGGGACTGGAGGAATCAACCTTCCTGACTTCAGATTATACTACAAAGCCACAGTCATCAATACAGTATGGCACTGGCACATAAACAGAAATATAGACCAATGGAACAAGATAGAAAGCCCAGAAATAAACCCCTGCACTTATGGATATCTTGTTTTTTGACAAAGGCAGCAAGAATATACAGTGGGGCAAAGACAACCTCTTCAATAAACGTTGCTGGGAAAACTGGATTGCTGCTGCTGCTGCTAAGTCGCTTCAGTCGTGTCCAACTCTGTGCAACCCCATAGACAGCAGCCCACCAGGCTCCACTGTCCCTGGGATTCTCCAGGCAAGAACACTGGAGTGGGTTGCCATTTCCTTCTTCAATGCATGAAAGTGAAAAGTGAAAGTGAAGTTGCTCAGTAAGTGTTGGACTCCTCGTGACCTCATGGACTGCACCCTACAAAGCTCCTCTGTCCATGGGATTTTCCCGGCAAGAGTACTGGAGTGGGGTGTCATTGCCTTCTCCGGGGAAAATTGGATAGCTCCATGTAAAAGAATGAAATTAGAACATTTCCTAACACCAAACACAAAGATAAACTCAAAGTGGATTAAAGACCTAAATGTAAGACCAGAAACTATAAAACTCTTAGAGGAAAACATAGGCAGAACACTTGATGACATAAATCAAAGCATGATTCTCTATGACCCACCTCCTAGAGTAATGGAAATAATAACAAAAGTAAACAAGTGGTACCTGATTAAACTTAAAAGCTTTTGCACAGCAAAGGAAACTATAAGCAAGGTGAAAACACAACCCTCAGAATGGGAGAAAATAATAGCAAATGAAACAACTTCCAAAGGATTAATTTCCAAAATATACAAGCAGCTCATACAACTCAATACCAGAAAATGAACAATGCAATCAAAAAATGGGAAAATACCTAAAGAAACATTTATCCAAAGAAGACATAGAAATGGCCAACAAACACATGAAAAAATGCTCAACATCAATCATTATTAGAGAAATGCAAATAAAAACTACAATGAGATATCACTTCATACCAGTCAGAATGGCCATCATCAAAAAGTCTACAAACAATAAATGCTGGAGAGGGTGTGGAGAAAAGGGAACGCTCTTGTACTGTTGGTGGGAATGTAAATTGATACAGCCACTATGGAAGATGGTATGAAGATTCCTTAAAAAACTAGGAATAAAATCCCCATATGACCCAGCAATCCCACTCCTAGGCAAATACCCTAAGGAAACCAAAATTGAAAAAGATCCATGTATGCCATTGTTCATTGCAGCACTACTTACAGTAGTAGAGCATGGAAGCAATCTAGATGTCCATCGACAGGTGAACAGATAAAGAAGTTGTGGTACATATACACAATGGAATATTACTCAGCCATCAAAAGAAATGCCTTTGAGTCAGTTCTAATGAGGTGGATGAACCTAGAACCTATTATACAGAGTGAAGTGAGTCAGAAAGATAAATATCGTATTCTAATGCATATATATCGAATCTAGAAAAATTGTACTGAAGAATTTATTTACAGGGCACAATGGAGAAACAGATACAGAGAATAGACTTATGCATGTGGGGAGAGGGGAGGAGAGGGTGAGACGTATGGAAAGAGTAACATAGAAACTTACATTGCCATAATTAAAATAGATAGCCGTCAGGAATTTGCCGTATGGTTCAGGAAACTCGAACAGGGCCTCTGTATCAACCTAGAGGGGTGGGATGGGGAGTGAGATGAGAGGGAGTTTCAAAAGGGAGGAGATATATGTATACCTACGGCTGATTCATGTTGAGGTTTGACGGAAAACAGAAAAATTCTGTAAAGCAATTATCCTTCAATAAAAAAATTAATTAAAAAAAAACCCAGATCACTAAAGTTGTTTTGAAAACTCCTGTGATTATCGCAGTTGAGCAGGGATTATGAGATGGCTATTTACTCACTGAGGCTTCCCAGGTGGTACTAGCGGTAAAGAACCTGTCTGCCAATGTAGGAGACATAAGAGATGTGGGTTCGATCCCTGGGTTGCGAAGATCCTCTGGAGGAAGGCACAGCAGCAATCCATTCCAGTGTTCTTGCCTGGGAAATCCCATGGACAGAGGAGCCTGGTGGGCTATAGTTCACAGGGTCCCAAATAGTAAGACATGACTAAGTGACCTACCAGGCACGCACATTTACTCACTAGGCAGATCTTGACCCTAGAACTCCTTAATGGCAAACAGAAGGAAATATGGTTTTCATTAAACTGTGTGAACTGCTACTACACATGACAGAAACTACCCAGGCATACCACTTCTCTCTCCCTCCTGGAGCTAGTTCTGGATTTGTTCTAGGAAAAAACTGTGGGTTTAATTTGAAGCCAGTTTATTTTCATTGGTTTTGCAGTTATTTTGTGGTGCTTTTAATATGACACAGTTTAGGGTTTCCCAAGGTGTGTATTGTAAAGCTTTAGTTCAGCCATGGAATAAAAGAAGGAGGGAAGTTCCATGGTCAGGTCATGGGGCTTTAGGTAAACCACTTTATAGTACACTGTGGAGACTTTGCTCTGCTCATACACAGTGTGAATTTCTAAAAGGGAGAGAGCTGATGCTGCATTTCCTAAACTCACTTGCCCACAGCATGGAGCGTTTCACCGGACTAGCGTCTCCCAGGACACACCACAGGATAGGACAGCTGAGTGTGCACAGGGCGAGGCTCTCACTGCTGCTCTGTGTAGGAGGGGACGTCTCCTGCCCAGTGCCTCTGGCACATAATGTTTCTCTTCAGTTGACAGGAAAATGACCTGACTGCCAGTGATTCTGCAGTACTCTTGAAGCTGTTAAGAGAAGAGATTATTTTAAAGAGCTTCTCCTAAGAGAAAGGGCAAGCTTGGCATAGTGTGTATCTAGGTCCACAGACAAGAGATGTGTGGAGAGAATTCAGGTGCTCTCTAAACCTGGATAGGAATAGAAACCCGTGTCTTCATTTTATCAACATCCGCCCGAAATTTAGCAATTCCTATAGTTATGAATGTGGCAACAGATCCCAGTAATATGCGCAGAACCTGTGACTTTGTCAGCAACAGAAATCATAGATTTATATGTCAAAGTTGTTGCAGGTTTCTCAGAATATTACTTGTGCTTCTCACTAGTTTGAAATTATGGTAATTATGACGCCTGTCAGTAGGTTGATCTTGTTATTTAATGTGTTACTAAAGAAGCACATAATCACCAAAGTGTGTGTGTGTGTGTTTTGGCCACATTGGTGCAACATGTAGGGTCTTATTTCCCTGACCAATGATTGAACCCGAGCCCCCTACAATGGGATCACAGTGGCTTAACCACTGGACTACCAGGGAAGTCCCTACCAAAGTATTTTGATAATAACTTTACCTCTCAAGCACATCACCTGTCCCTTGGTAGGGCTTCATGAATATTGACTAATGTTACCACCAGCCCCATCACCACCATGTGACTAAGCTTTCATATTTGTTGTATTAAAATGTCTCATTTTACTTCCAACCTCAGAGTAGTAGGGCATGTAATACTGATCAAATCAGATCGAATTATTTGCCTTGCTGATTCTTTTGCACATGATATGTGCTAGAAAACTGCAGCACTTACAAGAAACTTTAACTTGTTTATAAATTCCTTTATGCATTCACCTGTCAAGTGTTTATCTGCCCTCTTCCTTGGTCTCTGCTCAGGTAATGTCGGTGTGGTTGGAGTGGAAGTAAAGTGGGGAGCAGTAAATGGAAAGAAGTCTTCATAATCTATTTGTCCAACCTTCATCTCTCCCTGTCCTGTCTCTATTAACTCCAGAAAATTCAAGGGAAATGTTGCCGTCAGTTTCTAGCACCGTACTCTGAGCCTCAGGGCACTGGGGAAGTTGAAAAACAACACACCTCTGTCTACAGTGTTTTTACAGGGTCACTTTCCAAGACTGTGGCACCCATGTTCTCAGGTTATCTGATATTTAAGTGCCTCTTTAAAATTTATTTTTGAAAAGTGGAGTATAATTGCTTTACCATGTTGTATTAGTCTCTGCTGTACAACAATGCAAATCAGCTGCAAGTATACATATATCCGCTCCCATCTGAGCCTTCCTCCCACCCCTCTCAGTCATCACAGACCACTGAGCTGAGCTCCCTGTGCTATAAGCAACTTCCCACTAGCTAGCTATGAGACACGTGGTGGTATATATACATCAATGCTACTCTTCCAGTTTGTCCCGCCCTCTCCCCACTCTGCTCTGTCCATAAGTCTGTTCTCTACATCTGTGTCTCTATTCCTGCCCTGCAAATAGGTTCTTCAGTACCATTTTTCTAGATTCAATAAATATGTGTTAATATATGATACTTATTTTTCTCTTTCTGACTTCACTCAGTATGACAGACTCTGAATTCATTCACACCACTACAAAGGATCCAATTTTGTTCCTTTTTACAGCTGTGTAATATTCCATTGTCTATATGTACCACATCTTCTTTATCCATTTATCTGTCAATGGACATTTAGGCCGCTTTCATATCCTGGCTATCGTAAGCAGGGCTGCAATGAACACTGGGGTACATGTATATTTTTGAATTATGATTTTCTCAGGGTATATGCCCCGTAGTGAGATTGCTGAGTCATGTGGTAGTTTTATTTTTAGTTTTTTTAAGGAACCTGTACTGTTCTTCACAGTAGCTATACCAATTTACATTCCCACCAATAACATTTATTGTTTATAGATTTTCTGATGGCCATTCTGACTGGTGCGGGGTGATACTTCATTGTAGTTTGGATTTGCATTTCTCCAATAATGACTGATGTAAAGCATCTTTTCATGTGTTTGTTGGCCATCTGCAAGTCTTCTTTGGAGAAATGTCTATTTAAATCTTCTGCCCATTTTTGATATTTTTTATATTGAGCTGCACGAGCTGTTTGTATGGTTTGGAGATTAATCCTTTGTCAGTTGCTTCATTTGCACATATTTTGTCCCATTCTGAGAGTTGTCTTTTTGTCTTGTTTATGGGTTCCTTTGCTGTGCAAGAGCTTTTCAGTTTAATTGGAAATGCCTTTTGTCTAACCTTCTCTGGATTGTTTCAGACAGAAAGTGGAAGATTGGCCAGGTGAGAATGAGATCTCTAGCAGGTTAAATTGTGTCCCCTGAAAGGTATGTCTAGGTCCTGATCTCGTGCCTGTGAGTGCTACCTTATTTGGAAATAGGGCCCTTAAAGATGTAATTCAACTAAGAATCTTGAAATGAGAACATTCTAGACTTAGGGCCCTAAGTCCAATGATAATGTCCTTATAAGTGACAGAGAAGTGTCCTTATGAGTGACTCAGAGGCACACCAGGAAGAAGGCCATATGGAGACGGAGGCAGAGGTTGGAGAGTTGCAGCCACAAGACAGAGAAGTCCAGGAGCCCCTGGAAGCTGGAAGCGGTGAAGCAGGATTCTTTCCTAGAGTTTCTGGATGGAATGTGGCCCTGCGAACCCCTTTATTTTGGACTTCTGGCCCCCAGAGTTTTAAGAAAATAAACTTCTCTTATTTTAACCCACCGTATCAGTGGCAATAATCAGGAAGCTAGTACATTTTCCTCTTCCACTGGATACGGTGTGGAGCACACCAGTGTTCAGCCAGTCCTGGGGTTTGAGTGACAGACATTGCTATGGTCTGAACGTTTAGGTCCTCCCCAAATTCCTATGTTGAAATCCTAACTCCCCAGTATAGTGGTCTTTGGAGGTGGGGCCTTTGGGAGGTGACTGGGTCATGAGGTGAAGCGTTCATGGATGAGATCAGTGCCCTTGTATAAGAGGCTCCAGAGAGCACCTCCTGTCCTTCTGCTACATGAGTACACAATGAAAAGATGGTTGCCTATGAACCAGGAAGCAGGCTTTCACCAGACACCAAATCTACTGGCACCCAGATGATGGAATTTCCCAGCCTCCAGACTGTGAGAAATAAAGTATTGCTTATGAGCCACTTTGTTATAGCAGCCTGACTGGACTTAAGAAGAGACATTCTTTAGTAGCTTCAGGATATTTTCCATTGATTCAGAGTCCAGCCCCAAGTGGTTTGAACTTCATTTACCTATTTCTCTCCAGCCACCCTCTCTCTCTTTTCTTCTACTTTTAGGATAGAATCAAAGGCACCAGAAGACCTAATAATTATTCCTGTCTCATTCAGAGTTGTCTCAAATGATCCCAGATCAACCAAGTGACTATACCTACCTGATCTGATACTGTACAAATAGTTTTTCCCTCCTCTTGTGAAGGTCAGCTGGCTGGAACTGACGGAGACTGATGAGAGAAGGAGATGATTGAGGGAGGCCCCCTCTTTCTCTGGGCATTGCCCTCTGATCTCACTCCCAAGAACCTCTCTCCAGACTCTGTCCCCCTGCTCATAGGAGAGAGAGACTAGGAACTAACCTAAACACACATGAGCAGGGGAAGAAGGCTTTGCATGGAGGCAATGGTTACTGATGTGCCCTTGTATGGGGTGGTGCCCTTCCTGGGGCCATTTGCAAAAATGACTAGGAATGGACATGAACTTGGGCAAACTCTGGGAGATGGTGAGGGACAGGGAGGCCTGCTGTGCTACAGTCCACAGGGTTGCAAAGAAAAGGACATGACTGGGCAACTGAACAACAGCAACTCTTGGGAAAGAGTTTTACCTTAAATTCTTAAGGTAATTTTTAATTTTACCTTAAACCAGGCTGGGCTTGGGCTTTGAAGGGAGCAGTGGATATCACCATGGCACATAGAGCAGGGAGGAAAAGCCCCATGGACACTCCATGGAGCTCCCAGACATATTTAGGAGAGAGGGCTAGATTCTGCAACTGTGCATGGAAAGGGAGCCAGAGAAATAGGAGTTGTTATCTGTCTCTTCTGTTTCTCTTATGGAGACCCTGGTTTTGACTCCAGACTGGAATGACCTGGGAAACACTGGTAACACTGCAATGTAATGCCAGTCACATCTGTTGAAAGCTGTCAAGGCTGGAGCACATTGAGAAACACTAAGTTCACTTTTAAAAGCCAATGAAAAGAAGTTATAAAACTTGTTGAAAGTTTTATAGTGAAATTGATCAATAAAGATAATTTATTTTGCATAGATGTGGATAATAAACTTGAATTACAAAATAAATTTCCAGGGTTAGAACCCAATAAGGGCATCATGGCTTCCCTGATAGCTCAGTTGGTAAAGAATCCACGTGCAATGCAGGAGACCCTGGTTCAATTCCTGGGTCAGGAAGATCCGCTAGAGAAGGGATAGACTACCTACTCCAGTATTCTGGCCTGGAGAATTCCATGGACTACGGTCCATGGGGTCTCAAAGGGTCGGACACGACTGAGCAACTTTCACTTACTCACTCAAGGGCATCGTATCCTTTCTTCTCTTCTCATCATAAACTTGCAGTTATATGGCCAAAAGCTACACCTGCAGCAAAAATGTAGCTTTGGTCCTGCCCCCTCCTCCTCTACTCCCTGGACCAGCTCAATGATGAAGATGTGTGATGCTTCAGGGGCCTTCTTGGTTCTCTGAGTGAAAGTATTGCTCCAGAAAAAATCTCTCTGTGGCCCTCCTCTCTCCTTTCTGTCTCTCTCAGCCACCTCAGGTGTTGAGTATCTGGGAACATCTCAGGCCTCCACTGACCCAGCAGCTGCTTCCAGAAGAGCAGCTGGGAATCCTGGGGATCAGAGACTCTCACTGGGTGACCTTCAATTGTGAGGAAATGTTCTGGCTTTTCCATCAAGTGCTGTGGTTCTGAGCTACCATGGGCAAGGAGCTGTGCTAGGATGTCTGCAGGGCTTCACATAGCCCATTCTCACAAGTATTTAGGGAGAGAGAACACACACTGCAATTAGAAAAGGAAGAAGAAAGTGATCTCAGTGAGGCAGTAGCGAGTGGTGGCATGGAATGAGATCTTAATTCCCTGCCCAGGAAGTGAACCTGGGTAGCCAGGATGTACTCTTGCCTGTCAAATCCCATGGACGGAGTCTGGTAGGCTGCAGTCCATGGGGGTCGCTAGGAGTCAGGACAAGACTGAGTGACTTCACTTTCACTTTCCACTTTCATGCATTGGAGAAGGAAATGGCAACCCACTCCAGTGTTCTTGCCTGGAGAATCCCAGGGACGGGGGAGCCTGGTGGGCTGCTGTCTATGGGGTCGCACAGAGTCAGACATGACTGAAGCGACTTAGCAGCAGCAGCAGCCAGCATGAAAACTAGGAATCCTAGCCACCAGACCAACAAGGGCTAGAGGTTAGAAGCTAATTTTTCCTGGATCTTTGCCTCCAGTGAAAAATGCATTTATCACAGAGGCAGAAGCGGGACATGCAGGTACAGAGTTTATTATTAGAGACATAGCACAACCACAAGTGGGAGAGTGCATAGAGACACAGTTTGTTAAGTTGAGATAGAAGCAGGGCAGAGATGCACACCCAGAGAGAAAGGGTGTGGGCGTCCCCCTCAGTGAGGAAGAGCACTGTAAAGAGGCGGTTAAGTCATTTATATAGATCAGTTCTTCTGAGTCTTTGTCCTCCTTCAGGACAATTATCTGGTTTCTTTTCCACCGCTAGACCTACTCTGGGATGCTCCCCTGGATATTGACGTGAAGGCTTCTGGGAGGAACAAGACTCATTATGGCCTGGAGTTATCCCCTGACTTTTGATTCCGAGGAGGGTTTTTGTGCATGTGTAGTATCTCCGTTATCTTTTACTCAGAGGTTTTGCCTCTCTTTGTCCTTGCCATGATTATTCCCTTGAGATGAACACAAGCGACAAAGACTGGCTATTTACCCTGTTTCTATTGTTACTTCCATTTCTGAGAGCGAATAGAGGGCTGGTTGTAAATTTTTCAACTGGAGCCCACCTATCTTTTGCCTCAGAAAATGGAAAGAGAAGGCTGGCTGATTGTGAATTTCCAACCTGGACCCTGTCAATCTCCTACCTCAAAAGCAACAGGACAGTGTCATGTAATGGCTAAGAGCCTGGGCTTTGAACTCCCCAGTGGCCCTGGGATGAGTCTCAGTGCTCCTTGGCACCTGGCTGTAAAGGAACTGGCCTCCTGTCCGGTCCCAGGTGCTGGTGGGGGGACCTAGAAAACCTGGAGGAAAGCTCTTCAGGACAGCACAGGTCCCCAGAGGTGTGGGACAGAGGCATGAGCCCTTCACCCACGTGCGTCTGCTGTCGGTTTGCTGTAAGGATTACAAGAGTTCATGAAAAGCAGATAATTAGCACAGCTACTAGCACATAATAATCTCTCAAAAGAAGTGCTATTATTGTTTCAACAGCAAGAATTGCCAGACTCCTGAGGATAGAAGCAATTCCTGGAGGGATTCATGAGAGGGAAGAGATTTAGGCAGTAAGAGGCTTCTGGGGTGGGGGACTTGAGAGAAGATGACATCAGGTAGATGTACTGTGAGATGGCTTTGAAAAGGTCATCAAAATACCACCTAGTGACTGGCCTTGGAACTATGGGGGCAACCTTTGTTAGCAGTCTGTGGCTTTGTTATTGATCAGTGTTCTTCGCCCTCCTTGATCAATAGAAATGGATAGGAGGCCAGACAAGAAATTCAGGCAAGGCTTTATTGGGGCCCCTGTTGCAATAGGGGGAAGTGATAACAAGTAACAGTTTCCTTGCTCACTCCCTGATGAGGGTGGAGAGTTGATTCCTTTTATGTGGGAGGGGAGGGGTGGGTCCTGGGGTTGGGCCAGAGGGGTGGCTTAGGTGGTTTGCCCATCCCTTTGGTGGTGGTGTATGCAAGGGGCATGGACAGCACCCTGCTTTTGCTCCCAGCTCTTCAGAAGTGGCAGCTGGATTTTTGGTCTTTTGTATCTTACCGTTCATAATTTGCCCCAGCTGTGCATGCACAGAGTTCTTTAGTCCCTTGTCATTTCTTTTTAGTCCCTTATAGCACAGGGAAGCCTGGCATGCTGTGGTCCATGGCGTCGCAAAGATCCCGACATGACTTGGCGACTGAACACCAACTACGTTTCTTTGCATTTTGTTGCTCAAGGAGACGTCTGTCCAGGTGCAAGCACTACAGCACAGGGCCCCAGGACCCGGCCTGGCTCAGCTTGAGCCCCACAGACCAGGCGAGCAGGTGTCTTCAGTGGTGGGCTGCTGGGGGAGGGTAGGGCCTGAGGAGAGCCAAGGCCCAGAGGCCAAACTTCAGAGGGTGTTGAGGGAACAGTGTGTAAACCCCACCCCTTCCCAGCTGGAGCAGAGGTTTGGTGTAAACTGTAAAATCGAAGAGTATCTCTGAGGCTGTGACAGGGAGGAGAAAGCTAAGGAGAGATCAGATTTCCAGGAGGCTTAGAGCAGCCCCAGAGGGAAGTCATGAGCAGGGTGGTGTTGGCTTGTGTGAGGGGGTGGGGTGCCTCCCAAAGCAGGATTCATGGGGGGAAATATCTCTCCCAGCCCCGCTGAAGTGTACCCTCCTCCCCAGCTAATTCCAGGCTGGCGTCACCTTCTACCGAGCGAAACAGTGGGGCGGCCTGAGAGCTGATGTTTACCTTAGCAAACAGCGGCGAGCCTATGCCAGTGAATCCTGAAAAGGATTAAGGCTGTAAATTAAAGTTTAGGAAACAAGAAATGAAACAAGGCCTTTAAACTTGTAGCCCCAAATAGGCAAACTGCTGTGTTCAAGCAGTTTAGCTGCCGTGATGCTGGACGACCAGCAAAACACTGAAAAAGCCTCTTAAAACTAAGGTTGAGGAACCCACGATGTGACACCATCCTATTAGAAAAGGGGCTCCGCAGAGCGGCTCACTGCTCCTGCACCCTCCTGGCCGCCAGGGCTTCCCTCCTGGCTTCCTGTACACCCAGAATACAACGGCCTCTCCCTTTCCTGTCAGGAGGAACAAGCCCAGAAGGGTGAGGCTGAGAAAAGGTCATTCGTTAGCTTTGGAAGCAGGAAATTGGGTGACCTTGACTAGGGCAGCTTTCACAGGCCCGGGAAAGCAGAGGGTGCCGACGGGCTCCCCCACTAGGGGGCGTGCTTGGCCGACTCACCGGGGCCTCGGGAACAGGTCTGAAGTGGGGCAGGCCCTCTATCCTCCTCGTCCCCCGCCCACAGAGGCCTCCACACCCTCTTCACAAGTGAGTTCTTAAAACATCAATTTTATTTTGTGTTTCTTATTGCAAAAGGAATATACAGAAAATTTGGAAAAAAAACCAAAACAAAACAGAAGACCACAGAGGAAAAAAAATTGTCCACAATCCTCAAACTAAGGAATTCCTCTGTTAGCATTTTAGTGTATAATGAGTTGATTTTTTTTTTTTTTTAATTAAGTGACAGCTGGCATCAGCATTTATCTTTGGGGTGAAATTCTTTTTTTTGAGAAAAATAAACTGGTACATTTTCTGGTTCAGTGTGGGAGGACAATTTGCAGGAAGGAGAGAGATGGCGTGTGGGTGTCCTCTACCAAGGAGATTCAGCGGAAGCTGTATGACCTGGCTTTCTTTTGTTTCTTTTTTTGCAGCAAACGCATTTGTTGCATTGTGTGACTGGATATTTTGGTGCTGTGCGGAGATATTAATTTCAAGTCTAGATCAATACAAGCAGCGTAAGCATGGAGTCTGGGAAGGAACTCGGGGGGCTATGAACACAGAGATTCAGGGTGAAGCTGCAGAAATCTGGGGGCAGGCGTTTGGACTTCCACAGTCTGTGGTGGACTAACAGGGGTGAGTCAGCTATACCCAGAAATTTGGGGAAGGAAAACATCCAGCTGGGTCATGTCATACTAGAAATTTATCATGAGGATCAAAATTTATCATCAGGATCATATTTGCTTTTTTGATTGCAATGTGCCTGACATTAAACTTTTGATCGCTGAGGCGTCCACATCAAAGACATCCCTCTCCAACAGACACATTGACAGCTACACTAGATAAAAGAGCCAGACCTGGTCCACCCATGAAGTTCCCTCTTTTTTTTTTTTTTTCCAGAAAACTCTGGTTGTGGTAGATAAACAACTATTCATTTGACTGACCTCTTGTTTTCCCTTCCTGAGCTTTAATTCTGGATTTTATGATTTGTTTTTTTGTAGAGGGTACTGAATTTATTACTTATTTTTGTTAACTGCAGGGACATAGACAGAAATTCTTAACTTTCCCTGTATTGCTGATAGAAATGTGACTGACTCAGGTTCGTGGACTCCTTAATCACTAGAAATTGGTAGGGGGCCAGAGGAGGAATTCAGGCAAGGCTTTGTTGACATTCAGGTGCTCCTGTTTGTCCCCAAGGTGGGGAACAAGCTGGTACCTTAAATGAGCTGGGTGTTGAGGCGGGTGGGTGGGATTGGAGGGGTGGTTTGGGTGGTCTGCACACCCCTTGGTGGTGCTGTGTTTACAGATTTTGTGGGGTACCCTGCTTTTGCACCTCAAGAGTGGCAGTTGGTTTGTGACTGTTTTGTGTCTTCTTGTTTGTAATTTGCCCCAACTGCTCACTTATGCAGTTATTTTTAGTCTCTTATAGTTTCTTTGTATTCTGTTGCTCAAGAAATGGAGGAGACATTTGTCCAGGGGCAAGCACTCTGGTAAAAGTTTCCAGGTCCCAAGTCCCAGGTCCCAGCCTATCAGAAATAATGACAAAGTGCAAAAATACAAGATTCTGGACAAAGAGTAAGGTTCTTCTTGTTTTTACTCAAGCAAGTTGGGACTCTTGATTCACAGGGTCTTTTAGGAAAATTTATGCTTTCTCTCTTTTTCTCTTAACTTTGATTTTCTGTTGTAGGTTTTGTTTTGAGTACCTTTATTGTTTTCTTCTTTACTGTTTTTGAGCTATGTTCTTATCTTTTTAAAAAATCATGTCCTTTTTTACTAGCTATTTTTTTATTTCAAATTTATTTTTTAATTGAAGGATAATTGTTTTACAGAATTGTGTTGGTTTCTGCCAAACATCAACATGAATGAGCCATCAGTATATATGTGGCCCCTCCCTCTTGAACATCCTCCCTCCCACCTGCCTCTCCATCCCACCCCTCTAGGTTATTACAGAGTCCCCATTTGAGTTCCCTGAGTCATATAGAAAATTCCCATTGGCTATCTATTTACATATGGTAATGTAACTTTTCATGTTACTCTTACTAGCTATTTGGAATGTTTATTTCAGTTGTCCTGGTTTTTGGATTTGCTCATTTAAGATGTATTTATCTCTATTATTGTAGCTATATCTCACAAGTCTTTAAATGTAATGTATCCTTTCTCATTCTGTTATTATTTAGAACATTTTTCTTTTCCCTCCAGCTTTATTGAGATATAATTGACATATACCTGTATGTGTCATATACAAGCTCACTGCATAGCTTTGGGGCCTCCCTAGTGTCTCAGATGGTAAAGAATCTGCCTGCAATGCAGGAGACCTGGGTTCAATCCTTGGATTGGGAATATTCCCCTGGAGAAGGGAATGGCTCCCCACTCCAGTATTCTTGCCTAGAGAATTCCATGGATGGAGAAGTCTGGTGGGTACAGTTCATGAGTTCACAAAGAGTTGGACATGACTAAGCAGCTAAACACACACACACACACACACACACAGAGCATAAATTTAAGATGTACAGCATAGTGATTTGACTTCCATATGTCATGAAATGATTAGCACAATTAGTTTACTGAACATCCATAATCTCATATAGATACAAAATAAAAAAAAAGAAAAAATTTGTTCTTTGTGATGAGAACTCATGCTTTAATCTTGTAACAACTTTCATGTATAGCATAGAGCCGTGTTAGTTATATTAATCATATTGTACATTGTATACCTAGTACCTATTTATCTTGTAACTGGAAGTTTGTATCTTTTGACTATTTTCAACATATAAAAATATTACATAATTATTGAATATATTCCACAAGCATACATTTCATCCCTGTGATTCATTTATTTTGTAACTGGAAGTTTATATCTCTTAATTTCCCTCACTTATTTCACTTATACCTCTTCCCACTGACAATCACCTCTTTGTTCTCTGTATCTGTGACTCAATTTCTGTTTTGTTACGTTTGTTCATTTGTTTTGTTTTTGAGATTCCAGATATATGTGAAATCATACAGTATTGTCTTTCTCTGTCTGACTTGGTTCACTTAGTATAATAATCTCTAGATCTGCCTATGTTGCTGCAGATGGCATTATTTCGTTCTTTTTCATGGCTGAGTAATACTCCATTGTGTGTGTGTGTGTGTGTGTGTGTGTGTGTGTGTGTGTGTATGCTGCATCTTTATTCATTCATCTACCAATACACACTTAGATTGTTTCCATCCAGATCTTATATTTTACATTCATCAGTAAAGAGTGAAACCAGGAAGCAGGCATCCCACCCTTGACCCCAATGAAGGGGGAACTCCAGATCCTTTTCCTATTTCTCTCTCTCTCTGTCTACCTGTGACCTCTCCATGTGGTCTCAGGTGTGCCGCATACTTTCCAAGACATGTAAGTAATAAGCCTTGATTTTTTTCAAAATTTCCTGATAGTTATTGCTGAGGATATCTTGCAATTACAGTAAGAACTGCAAGGGTCAGCCCAACTAAAATATTGACTCCATAAAGGAAATGTCTGCGGGGCTCGACACAAGTAGCACAGGCCCAGTTTAGTGTCCCCAGGCATTTCTAGTCAGTAGCATCACTATCGATAGGCTGAGACAATATTGTTATTATATATAACACAGTTTCTATCTTGTTATACTTTTTCTTATTTTATACTCTTTGAGTATTTTGCCTGCCCATTAAAAAAAAATATATATATATGCATGTGTGTGTTCACACAGGTATATATGTATACACACAACATATACACATGTGTGTAAATACATGTACGAGACTTAAAATGTTTAAAAACTGCAATATTCTATCATTCGGATGAAATTCTGATGCCTAAATTTGGATGTTGAGTGTATTTGTATGGCAGTGAGTATTAAAGAAGATTTTGAAGTATTAAGGAAGACCTGATTTTGAGGTCAGGGGTTGAACATTCACTTCTGAAATATCTTTCACAGCTCTGGCCTTTCCTTCCCCAAAAGACCCCCCAGAAGCACCCAGGTACAGTGGTGACCATTCTTGCATTGTGCTGCTGCTGGGCTCAGTCGCTTCAGCATGGCTGACTCTTTGCAACCCCATGGACTGTAACCCTCCAGGCTCCTTTGTCCCTGGGATTTTCCAGGCAAGAATACTGGAGTGGGTTGCCATTTCTATCGCCAATTCTTACATCACACTGGGCTATTTTGGTTGTGTGTTTCTACTTCCTCTACTATAGCAGGAACTCCCTGATCTTAGGACACCTCATGTTTCACATTTGCAACACAGCGTCAGGCATAGTGTGTAGGTTCAGGACACGTTTGAAATAAACACGAGTATTGAGTCATTGAGCAGATCCCCCTCCCACCCCAAGTCATGGACAGAGGCTCACTCCGTCAAGCTGCTCCCATTCTGATGAAGTGGCATTCTAAACTGACAGTTAAGTCTGCTCCCCACAGACTGCTCCTCCCCAGATGAGCCCTGGGGAGGCGAGCTTTCATGATTCCTGCATCCTAACTGGACTTATATAGATTCTTTTCATGTGTGACACCCAGTGGTTTTTTTTAAGGAGTATTTTGTATTGTCGTTGTTCTGCTTTCTGAATCTGAAAGTGAGTGGTGGAGGAGATGGGGAAAGAGGAGACAGACTGAGGTTGTTTGCTGACATGCCTTGATTTTCAGTTATTATTTTGACTTTGGGTAGGTAAGCATTAAAGACTGAATCTGAGTTCTGAAAGAATTTACAACCTCTAGAGGAAAAATATGAGAACCAAACCCATGTCTTGCTATTTTGAATTTGAATAGTTGAAAGGATTCCCATGCATACAATTTCACCCAGTTTGTGATTTTGTCATCTTTATTGTTTTTAACATTGCTGATATCTGAAGCTGACTGAAAGATAGTCTTTTTATTGGCATCAGAGAAGAGAATCATCTTCCAGAACCAACACATCCTTTGTGTGGGAAGTGTTTCCTTCGCTTTTCTCCCCCTACTAGTTTCTGTTTAGAAAAACTGAGTCTTGGTGCGTGTGTCAGGCAGGTCTGTTTCAGAGGCGAGTAGAAGAGATGGAGTGGCTGGTGTGATTCCTTTTTCTCTTCCTATACCACTTGTTGAAGATAATGCAATACATATACTGAGCTCAGAGAAAGAGGAAACTATAGGTGTTTTTCAGATATTCCACTTGAAGAGTTGGCCTTCTCCATTTTTTCCCCCTCTCTTTCACCTTCTTACTGCTGCTGCTAAGTCACTTCAGTCATGTCCTACTCTCTTCGACCCCATAGATGGCAGCTCACCAGGCTCCTCTGTCCCTGGGATTCTCCAAGCAAGAATACTGGAGTGGGTTGCCATTTCCTTCTCCAATGCATGCAAGTGAAAAGTGAAAGTGAAGTCGCTCAGTCGTGTCTGACTCTTAGCGACCCCATGGACTGCAGCCTACCAGGCTCCTCCATCCGTGGGATTTTCCAGGAAAGAGTACTGGAGTGGGGTGCCATGGCCTTCTTCTTACTACTGTTACAGAATTTCAATGAGTTAAGATACTTAAGACTAAATCAACTGCGTGGCTGCTATACTCTGCAAAATGAAAAAGGAAGCTAACCTTAAGAATAGAGGAATAAATGATGTTTTCAGTAAAAACACATGCTTTTCAGAGTGCATGGAATCTTAAGAGTCTAGAATCTAAAATCACTAGAAGAGTCTGTGGATGTGACATAGCTAAGCATCTGGGGAATCAGTACTGATGCTCCTTATACTGACCATGGCAGACATCATTAGCTGATCACAGTATGTCCCACCATGCAGAGACAGGGCCTCAGAACACCTCTCAGCAAACCATACTGGTTCTTCTCTATTAATTCATGGGTGTTGATACTCAAGATGAAAGCTCCTTGTCTAGTGTGACTTAGACATACTATCCACTGTATGAAGGGAGTTTCTCTTATAATGTTTTGGATGCGTGATTCAGGGCTTTCTGTTTCCAATTATCTCTGTAGCCCCCAACAGTTATATGTACCACAAAGTTCAGACAAATGAAATGATCTCTGGTTCCCAAATAAAGCCTTGGTTGTTCTTCTATAATTTTGTATATCTCCAGCATCGTTACCACCCTAATAACATTCCACCATCCTTCCAAGATCCAAGAACTGCCATTGCAGTCAAGGCTTCTAACCACTTGTGCCTCACAGAATTTTATGATTACTTTTTTATTTTATTTTTTTGACCACGCTACATGGCCCGTGAGATCTTAGTTCCTCAGCTAGGAGTTGAATGTGTGCCCCTTGCAATGGAAGCAGAGTCTTAACCACAGGACCACCAGGGAGGTCCAATGATTACTTCTTTAAATCCTCATAGCACTCTGCACCTTATAATAAACTCTAGTAGGTGCTTTGTCTCTAAGACTGTTTAGAAATTTTAAACTGGTTTAAAATTCTCTCTTGGCCAACATTTTTTGGGTTTAAGAACTTCTGGATGAAATGTAAAAAGACTCAGATAATCTTTCTAATGTTTGGCTTACTCAGTGCCAAAGTAGTCTGAAATTTTTTCCTTTTCCTAGATTTAATTGATTGAAAGTTTGATGTTTTTCTTTCCAGTGTGAAATCACTTATTCTTGTGTATCAAGAATAAGTCAAATCTGTATCTTAGCAACTATTTTTGAGGCACTTTTCAGTAGCATATGTTTTTTATGCAAAAGTAGATAACTGTATCTTTCCCAGAGCATAACAAATATTATAGACAGCTATGGGATCACTAGCCTGATGACCACAAATTTTATGGTAGAAACTCACTGACATCTCTATCATTTTATTATTTATGATAAGATAGGTGTGAGAATAACACAAGTCTCTCCTAAGGGTACACTGAAAAATCCAACTTAATTTTTTGGTAATCTCAGCCTTGGAAGTCTCCTGTAAAAATACGGCCTTACATTACAAAGGAGTTTCCACGTACGCAGATCTGTGACATAAAATACATTCTGAAGAATAATGACTCCTCTGAGTTCAAACAGAACTTAATGAATCTACGTTGTATGTGTCATGTAAACACAGGCTGCCCTAAATCAATATGTCTGATTATTCTTATGAGTCCTAAACCATAGTTTCTTCCATTTTTTCTTTAGATTTAATGTAAATCTCTCCCTCTTCACACTGTCATTTCCTGTTTTCTGTCCTCCGTGGGATGGACTCATGGCCAGTTACCATTGTTCGTATGATATTCTTTCATTGCTTGAAAATTTATCATCACCTTCTCTTCTAGCTGAAATATTCTTTATTCTTTTAACTTTTCCTCAGAAGGTGTGCTTAACCCCTTCTACATTTTTTAATAATTGCTTTTCTGGAGACCTCTCTGAGTTCACTAGGTGCTGTTCAATTCCTAATTGAACAGAGTAGTTTAATAAAGGTTGTTCACCATTGCTCCAAGGCAGACGACGGGGTGATACTGCCTGAGAAAGTACTTTGTGGGCTCCAAAGCAGCACCCAGATGGGGGAGATGGTTATTACTTGCTTGTTTGTACATCTAGAGCCAGGTCCTCATTTCTAGAAGTAAGGTTTAAAAGTTTCTTCACTTCTTTAGTCACTCATTCATTTATCCAATAATAATCTTTCTAGCAAATGCTGTTAGACAAGTATTAGAAATTGGGCAAAATCTGTCTCAAGAGTCTTTACCTCTCAGTGCCTATGTGACAGTTAAACTTGCTTTTCCAGTTTTTTAAAAAATTGAAGTATAACTGATTTACAATGTTGTGTTAGTTTAGGTATACAGCAAAGCGATTCATATATATATGTTATATATATATTCTTTTTCAGATGATTTTTCATTATAGGTTATTACAAGATATTGAGTATAGTTCTCTGTGCTATATAAAGGCCCTTTTTGGTTATCTATTTTATATATAGTGGTATGTATCTGTTCACTCTTGCCATCTCCTGTTTGACCACTTCCAATTTGCCTTGATTCATGGACCTAACATTCCAGGTTCCTATGCAATATGGCTCTTTACAACATCGGACTTCACTTCCATCACTTGTCACATCCACAACTGCGTGTTGTTTTTGCTTTGGCTCTGTCTCTTCATTCTTTCTGGAATTATTTCTCCACTGATCTCCAGTAGCATATTGGGCACCTACCAACCTGGGGAGTTCATCGTTCAGTGTCCTATCTTTTTGCCTTTTCATACTGTTCATGGGGTTCTCAAGGCAAGAATACTGACGTAGCTTTCCATTCCCTTCTCCAGTGGACCACATTTTGTCAGAACTTTCCACCATGAGCTGTCCATCATGGTGATGACCATTATATCTACTACTGTGGGCAAGAATCCCTTAGAAGAAATGGAGTAGCCATCATAGTCAACAAAAGAGTCCAAAATGCAGTACTTGGATGCAATCTCAAAAATGATAGAATGATATCTGTTCATTTCCAAGACAAACCATTCAATATTACTGTAATCCAAGTCTATGCCCAGACCAGTAATGCTGAAGAAGCTGAGGTTGAATTGTTCTATGAAGACCTACAAGACCTTTTAGAACTAATACCCCAAAAATATGTCCTTTTCATTATAGGGGACTGGAATACAAAAGTAGGTAGTCAATAAACACCTGGAGTAACAGGCAAATTTAGCCTTGCAGTACAGATGGAGCAGGGCAAAGGCTAATAGAGTTTTGCCAAGAGAACGCACGGGTCATAGCAAACACCCTCTTCCAACAATACAAGAGAAGACTCTACACATGGACATCACCAGATGGTCAACACTGAAATCAGATTGATTATATTCTTTGCAGCCAAAGATGGAGAAGCTCTATACAGTCAGCAAAAACGAGACTGGGAGCTGACTGTGGCTCAGATCATGAATTCCTTATTGCCAAATTCAGACTTAAATTGAAGAAAGTAGGGAAAACCACTAGACCATTCAGGTATGACCTAAATCAAATCCCTTATGATTATATAGTGGAAGTGAGAAATAGATTTAAGGGTCTAGATCTGATAGAGTGCCTGAAGAACTATGGACAGAGGTTCATGACACTGTACGGGAGACAGGGATCAAGACCATCCCCATGGAAAAGAAATGCAAAAAAGCAAAATGGCTGTCTGGGGAGGCCTTACAAATAGCTGTGAAAAGAAGAGAAGTGAAAAGTAAGGAGAAAAGGAAAGATATACCCATTTTAGTGCAGAGTTCCAAAGAATAGCAAGAAGAGATAAGAAAGCCTTCCTCGGCAATCAATGCAAAGAAATAGAGGAAAACAATAAAATGAGAAAGACTAGAGATCTCTTCAAGAGAATTAGAGATACCAGGGGAACATTTCATGCAAAGATGGGTACAACAAAGGACAGAAATGGTATGGACCTAACAGAAGCAGAAGATATTAAGAAGAGATGGCAAGAATACACAGAAGAACTGTACAAAAAAGATCTTCATGACCCAGATAATCACGATGGTGTGATCACTGACCTAGAGCCAGACATCCTGGAATGTGAAGTCAGGTGGGCCTTAGGAAGCATCACTACAGGCAAAGCTAGTAGAGGTGATAGAATTCCCATTGAGCTATTTAAAATCCAAAAGATGATGCTGTGAAAGTGCTGTGCTCAATATGCCAGCAAATTCGAAAAACTCAGCAGTGACCACAGGACTGGAAAAGGTCAGTTTTCATTCCAATCCCAAAGAAAGGCAATGTCAAATAATGCTCAAACTACCACGCAATTGCACTCATGTCACATGCTAGTAAAGTAATGCTTAAAATTCTCCAAGTCAGGCTTCAACAATATGTGAACCATGAACTTCCAGATGTTCAAGCTGGTTTTAGAAAAGGCAGAGGAATCAGAGATTAAATTGTCAACATCCGCTGGATCATCAAAAAAGCAAGAGAGTTCCAGAAAAACATCTATTTTTGCTTTATTGACTATGCCAAAGCCTTTGACTGTGTGGATCACAATAAACTGTGGAAAATTCTGAAAGAGATGGGACCAGACCAGCTGACCTGCCTCTTGAGGAATCTGTATGCAGGTCAGGAAGCAACAGTTAGAACTGGACATGGAACAACAGACTGGTTCCAAATAGGAAAAGGAGTACATCAAGGCTGTATATTGTCACCCTGCTTATTTAACTTATATGCAGAGTACATCATGAGAAACGCTGGACTGGAAGAAGCACAAGCTGGAATCAAGATTGCTGGGAGAAATATCAATAACCTCAGATATGCAGATGACACCACCCTTATGGCAGAAAGTGAAGAGGAACTAAGAAGCCTCTTGATGGAAGTGAAAGAGGAGAGTGAAAAAGTTGACTTAAAGCTCAACATTCAGAAAACGAAGATCATGGCATCTGGTCCCATCTCTTCATGGCAAACAGATAGGGAAACAGTGGAAACAGTGTCAGACTTTATTTTTGGGGGCTCCAAAATCACTGCAAATGGTGACTGCAGCCATGAAATTAAAAGATGCTTACTCCTTGGCAGGAAAGTTATGACCAACCTAGACAGCATAAAAAGCAGAGACATTACTTGGTCAACAAAGGTCCATCCAGTCAAGGCTATGGTTTTTCCAGTAGTCATGTCTGGATGTGAGAGTTGGACTGTAAAGAAAGCTGAGCACTGAAGAATTGATGCTTTTGAATTGTGGTGTTGGAGAAGACACTTGAGAGTCCCTGAACCACCAGGAGATCCAACCAGTCCATTCTAAAGGAGATCAGTCCTGGGTGTTCATTGGAAGGACTGATGCTGAAGCTGAAACTCCAATACTTTGGCCACCTGCTACAAAGGGCTTACTCATTTGAAAACTCCCTGATGCTGGGACAGATTGAAGGCAGGAGGAGAAGGGGATGACAGAGGCTGAGATGGTTGGATGGCATCACTGACTCAATGGACATGAGTTTGGGTAAACTTCGGATTTTGTGATGGATGGGGAGGCCTGGTGTGCTGCAGTCCATGGGGTCACACACACTCACATCAAACAAGCCAACAGAGAGGGCCTAGGATCAACAAAGAATATGAAGGTGTGGAAAAACTGTATTATATGGACCCAATTGCACGGCCCTTTGGGTTCATATTTCTGGAGCATCAGGTGTAACGAGAAGATGACCAGAGAGGTGAATTGAGGCCCCAGGATGAGTGATGTCATGCAGCCACTCATGTTGGCCACAACAAACGTTTTCTGTAAAGGACAAGATAGAACATTTTGTAGACCATTGTAGACAACATATAGACTCTGTTCCATTTTATCCTTTTCCTCTTTCCCTTTTCAAGCCCTTTAATTTAAAAGTATAAAAACTATTCTTAGCCCATAATCATATCATAAGTTGCTCAGTCGTGTCCGACTGTTTGCAACCCCATGAACTATAACCTACCAAGCTCCTCCGTCCATGGGATTTTCCAGGCAAGAACACTGGAGTGGGTTGCCATTTCCTTCTCCAGTGCATGAAAGTAAAAAGTGAATGTGAAGTCGCTCAGTTGTGTCCGAATCTCAGCAACCCCATGGACTGCAGCCTACCAGGCTCCTCCATCCATGGATTTTCCAGGCAAGAGTACTGGAGTGGGGTGCCATTGCCTTCTCTGATTCCTAGCCCAAGGGTTGTGCAAAAAACAGTTGGCTAAATTTGGCCTGCATTCTGTAGTTTGCTATACTAAGTCCCTCCCTTGGGTGTATAAAGAATTTCCTCCAACTAAAGCCACTATGCAGGGCAACCAGAGAGACTTGGAACATACTGATAAGGAGAGGGACTAATTCGCCCTCGGGGAGTCTCTCAGAGGCAGTGGCATCTGAGTTGTGTTTGGAAGAATAACTAACAGTTCACAAGGAGAAAAGCAAGTTGCAGGGGAGCGATGTTCCCACTGAGTTGGACTCTGCCATTTGAAGATCATAAGCTATGGGGTAAGGCTTTGTTGGATCTGAGTTTCTTCATCTTTAGGGTGGGTCTTATAATACCTACCCTTCTAATCTGGAAAGAAATGCAGTGCAGGTGAAATAGTACCATCACCACCACCAGCAAAAAGTCCTCTAAACCTTGCTTAAAAGAGCTTAAAGTGCCTGAAAAATGTGGCTGTTATCTCAGACCCTTCATCTTGCCTGAGCCAAGATGACTCATGCCACTCATGTGTGCACAGTAATTGCTGAGATTATTGGGTTTATGCTGGAGTGTTTGGAGCCAACCACTCTTCTCTCAAGAGAGAACAGAATGAGTCAGGAACAGACTTTGGCATCTTCTTGTTGTTTTTTATGTGAGCCATTTGCATCCTGTTCTGAGGCTAAATTTGTTACAGCTCCTTGCTTCTTAAAAGTGCAAGTCATCAGGGGTGGGAGGAGGGGAAATGGGAGGAAGGTGGTCAAAAAGCTCCCAGTTATAAGTAAAGTAAGTACTAGGGATGTAGCAGGCATGATGATTGGAATTTACATTATTGTGTGTGACATACATGCAGGCTGTTAAGAGACTGGTTCTAAGACTTCTCATCACAAGGAAAGTAATTGTTCCTTTTTTTGCTTTCTCTCTTTATTGTACCTCTACAAGATGATGGATGTTAACTAAACTTTTTATGGTAATCATTTCACAATAGTTTATGCAGTTTAGTTCATTATGCTGTGAACCTTAAACTTACAGTAATGTATGTCAATTATTTCTGAATAAAACTAGAAAGCAAAGTACAAGTCAGAAGACTTTTTGGTGTTTTCTGAGGGGCAGTATCAGGATCTCCCCAGCTATTAACTTTTTCTATCATTCCACAATGCCTGATGTTCCAACAGAACGGATCCAAGTACTTCTTTAGAAAGGAAATAGCATTTTGGACAACCGGGGGTGAGTCAGACATCATGTGTGCTAAGTCACCTCAGTTGTGTCCGACTCTGTGACCCCCATGGATTGTAGCCCACCAGGTTTCTCTGTCCATGGGATTCTCCAGACAAGAATACTGGAATGGGTTTCCATTTCCTACTCTAGGGAGGACACCTTAAACTAGGTATTAGCCAGAGAGATCATTTTCATGCACCAGATTCCAAGAAATGCTGATGTAGAGACATGGGACTCTAGGAAGATGACTTGGGTCCAAATTCTTTGTGCTGATTATTTAGCCTTTCTGCTTCTCTGCTTGCTTATCCAGGACATGAGATGATGCCCCTACTAGTAGTCGCCATTAAGATGGAATGCACAAGCATATGTCGGGAACACAGAGCAGTGGCTGACAGACAGTGACAGATGTTAGCTGTTATTATTTCTAGTTAAGGTCAAGTTGAAACAAGGATAGTTTTGTAACTGGAGCTAGGAGTGTGGAGAGGGGAAAACTGCTGTTGTTCAATTGCTAAGTTGTGTCTGACTCTTTGGGACCCCATGGATTGCAGCACGCCAGGCTCCTCTGTCCTCTAGTATCTCCTGAAGTTTGCTCAGATTCATGTCCATTGAATTGGTGATGCCATCCCACCATCTCATCCTCTGCTGCTCCTTTTGCCTTCAATCTTTCCCAGCATCCAGGTCTTTTCCAATGAGTTGGCCCTTTGCATCAGGTGGTTGAAATATTGTAGGTTCGACATCAGCATCAGTCCTTCCAAAGAATATTCAGGGTTGATTTCCTTTAGGATTGACTGGTTTGATGTCCTTGCAGTCCAAGGGACTCTTAAGAGTCTTCTCCAGCACCACATTTCAAAAGCCGCAATTCAAAAAATCAGTTCTTGATCATGGTGTATGATCTTTTTAATGTGTTGTTGGATTCTGATTGCTAGAATTTTGTTAAGGATTTTTGCATCTATGTTCATCAGTGATATTGGCCTGTAGTTTTCTTTTTTTGTGGCATCTTTGTCAGGTTTTGGTATTAGGGTGATGGTGGCCTCATAGAATGAGTTTGGAAGTTTACCTTCCTCTGCAATTTTTTGGAAGAGTTTGAGCAGGATAGGTGTCAGCTCTTCTCTAAATTTTTGGTAGAATTCAGCTGTGAAGCCATCTGGACCTGGGCTTTTGTTTGCTGGAAGATTTTTGATTACAGTTTCAATTTCCATGCTTGTGATGGGTCTGTTAAGATTTTCTATTTCTTCCTGGTCGAGTTTTGGAAAGTTGTACTTTTCTAAGAATTTGTCCATTTCTTCCATGTTGTCCATTTTATTGGCATATAATTGTTGATAGTAGTCTCTTATGATCCTTTGTATTTCTGTGTTGTCTGTTGTGATCTCTCCATTTTCGTTTCTAATTTTGTTGATTTGATTTTTCTCCCTTTGTTTCTTGATGAGTCTGGCTAATGGTTTGTCAATTTTATTTATCCTTTCAAAGAACCAGCTTTTGGTTTTGTTGATTTTTGCTATGGTCTCTTTTGTTTCTTTTGCATTTATTTCTGCTCTAATTTTTAAGATTTCTTTCCTTCTACTAACCCTGGGGTTCTTCATTTCTTCCTTTTCTAGTTGCTTTAGGTGTAGAGTTAGGTTACTTATTTGACTTTTTTCTTGTTTCTTGAGGTGTGCCTGTATTGCTATGAACTTTCCCCTTAGGACTGGTTTTACCGTGTCCCACAGGTTTTGGGTTGTTGTGTTTTCATTTTCATTCGTTTCTATGCAAATTTTGATTTCTTTTTTGATTTCTTCTGTGATTTGTTGGTTATTCAGCAGCGTGTTGTTCAGCCTCCATATGTTGGAATTTTTAATAGTTTTTCTCCTGTAATTGAGATCTAATCTTACTGCATTGTGGTCAGAAAAAATGCTTGGGATGATTTCTATTTTTTTGAATTTACCAAGGCTAGCTTTATGGCCCAGGATGTGATCTATCCTGGAGAAGGTTCCATGTGTGCTTGAGAAAAAGGTGAAATTCATTGTTTTGGGATGAAATTTCCTATAGATATCAATTAGGTCTAACTGGTCTATCGTATTGTTTAAAGTTTGTGTTTCCTTGTTAATTTTCTGTTTAGTTGATCTATCCATAGGTGTGAGTGGGGTATTAAAGTCTCCCACTATTATTGTGTTATTGTTAATTTCTCCTTTCATACTTGTTAGCATTTGTCTTACATACTGCGGTGCTCCCGTGTTGGGTGCATATATATTTATAATTGTTATATCTTCTTCTTGGATTGATCCTTTGATCATTATGTAGTGACCTTCTTTGTCTCTTTTCACAGCCTTTGTTTTAAAGTCTATTTTATCTGATATGAGTATTGCTACTCCTGCTTTCTTTTGGTCCCTATTTGCATGGAAAATCTTTTTCCAGCCCTTCACTTTCAGTCTGTATGTGTCCCCTGTTTTGAGGTGGGTCTCCTGTAGACAACATATGTAGGGGTCTTGTTTTTGTATCCATTCAGCCAGTCTTTGTCTTTTGGTTGGGGCATTCAACCCATTTACGCTTAAGGTAATTACTGATAAGTATGATCCCGTTGCCATTTACTTTATTGTTTTGGGTTCGAGTTTATACACCGTTTTTGTGTTTCCTGTCTAGAGAATATCCTTTAGTATTTGTTGGAGAGCTGGTTTGGTGGTGCAGAATTCTTTCAGCTTTTGCTTGTCTGAAAAGCTTTTGATTTCTCCTTCATACTTGAATGAGATCCTTGCTGGGTACAATAATCTGGGCTGTAGGTTATTTTCTTTCATCATTTTAAGTATGTCTTGCCATTCCCTCCTGGCTTGAAGAGTTTCTATTGAAAGATCAGCTGTTATCCTTATGGGAATTCCCTTGTGTGTTATTTGTTGTTTTTCCCTTGCTGCTTTTAATATTTGTTCTTTGTGTTTGATCTTGGTTAATTTGATTAATATGTGTCTTGGGGTGTTTCTCCTTGGGTTTATCCTGTTTGGGACTCTCTGGGTTTCTTGGACTTGGGTGATTATTTCCTTCCCCATTTTAGGGAAGTTTTCCACTATTATCTCCTCAAGTATTTTCTCATGGTCTTTCTTTTTGTCTTCTTCTTCTGGAACCCCTATGATTCGAATGTTGTAGCGTTTAATATTGTCCTGGAGGTCTCTGAGATTGTCCTCATTTCTTTTAATTCGTTTTTCTCTTATCCTCTCTGATTCATTTATTTCTACCATTCTATCTTCTAATTCACTAATCCTATCTTCTGCCTCTGTTATTCTACTATTTGTTGCCTCCAGAGTGTTTTTAATTTCATTTATTGCATTATTCATTATATATTGACTCTTTTTTATTTCTTCTAGGTCCTTGTTAAACCTTTCTTGCATCTTCTCAATCCTTGTCTCCAGGCTATTTATCTGTGATTCCATTTAAGTCTACAAATAATAAGTGCTGGAGAGGGTGTGGAGAAAAGAGAACCCTCTTACACTGTTGGTGGGAATGCAAACTAGTACAGCCACTATGGAGAACAGTGTGGAGATTCCTTAAAAAACTGGAAATAGAACTGCCTTATGATCCAGCAATCCCACTGCTGGGCATACACACTGAGGAAACCAGAAGGGAAAGAGACACGTGTACCCCAATGTTCATCGCAGCACTGTTTATAATAGCCAGGACATGGAAGCAACCTAGATGTCCATCATCAGATGAATGGATAAGAAAGCTGTGGTACATATACACAATGGAGTATTACTCAGCCATTAAAAAGAATACATTTGAATCAGTTCTAATGAGGTGGATGAAACTGGAGCCTATTATACAGAGTGAAGTAAGCCAGAAGGAAAAACATAAATACAGTATACTAACGCATATATATGGAATTTAGAAAGATGGTAACAATAACCTGGTATACGAGACAGCAAAAGAGACACTGATGTATAGAACAGTCTTATGGACTCTGTGGGAGAGGGAGAGGGTGGGAAGATTTGGGAGAGTGACATTGAAACATGTAGAATATCATGTAAGAAACGAGTTGCCAGTCCAGGTTCGATGTGCGATACTGGATGCTTGGGGCTGGTGCACTGGGACGACCCAGAGGGATGGTGTGGGGAGGGAGGAGGGAGGAGGGTTCAGGATGGGGAACACATGTATGCCTGTGGCGGATTCATTTTGATATTTGGCAAAACTAATACAATTATGTAAAGTTTAAAAATAAAATTAAATTAAAAAAAAAAAATCAGTTCTTTGGTACTCAGCCTCCTTTATGGGGAAAGCTGCCGTGTGTGCATGCTGAGTTGTGTCTGACTCTGTGACCTTATGGACTGTAGCCTGCCAGGCTCCTCTGTCCATAGGATTCTCCAGACTTCCTGGAGTGGGTTGCCACTTCCTCCTCCAGGAAAAAGCTGAGATAAGACTAAATATAAGCATCATCTAAGTTATTTTTTTTCACATACTGGACCTCTGAGTGCTGTGTCTGGGCATGGTGTCTTGCTCAGTGAGCCAGTAGTTTAGTCTTGATTGAAAGATCCCCTGTCACCGCTTGGATGGATGTACAACACAGGCTTCACCATAGTGAGACATGGAGCGATCACTCTTCAGTTTCCTTCCTGCTGCATCTGTGTATTTGACCATCTTTATTTATGCATTCAAAATATTCTTTAAATGTGTAAATAAATATCCGTATTCCATATTTACAGGCTTTGCCGTAAATTACAAGTATATTTATAGGCGACCGCTATATTTACATGTGACTCAGTTGGTAAACAATCTGCCTGCAATGCAAGAGACCCGGATTTGATCCCTGGGTTGGGAAGATCCCCTGGAGAAGGGAATGGCAACCCCCTCCAGTATTCTTGCCTGGAAAATTCCATAGACAGAGGAGCCTGGTGGGCTACAGTCCATTGGGTTGCAAAGAGTCAGACACAACTGAGCAACTAACACACACATACATTCCATATTTAATTCCTGGGGAAAATTGGTTATCTGTATATGTAGGCAGATGTATTTATACATTTTATGTTCACAACTAAGTTATTTGGGTCATCAAGATTAGATGCCAAGCACTGTACAAGGTTGGGCAAATTCTAGAAATACTTAATCTGTTACTGGTCAATCCAGTTCATTCTCCCTCAGTTCTCGAGAAAACTAAAATCCCAATCAAAATGCTACAAGCCATTTAAATTCCTCAAAAATCTCAGAAAGTGGAAATGTTACCCATTGGAGCATAAGAGGAACCAATTTAAGGTGAGAATCTGAGAAATAAAATGCTTTGCTTTTATTGACAGTGAGTCAATATGATATTAAAACCAAAAAAAGAAATTCAGCGAAAGAGGCAGTCTATGACATCTTTAAAAATTCAGTAGGGAAAAAGAAAATCAGATTAACTGGTGATTTTCCTGAAGTTGCTTGTCAATTTCTTCAGAAAGCTTAATTTGGCAGAGTCAGCCTCAAATTGGTTTCTAGGGTGTATCTTAATTGTATCACTTTTCAGAAAAATGTTTCTGTCAATCAGAAAGTGTTTTAAGAACTAACTTGCTTGCAGAGCTGAGACCGGGCTCTTCATGTAGGAGGAGAGCAGGTACCCGAGTCCTGTATCAGAGAAGAGAGAACATTCCATGTAGGGATGGGAGGCTGGGATGTACAGGGAGTGCCTTGGGCCTTAAGTCCATGTTGACATTTTCTTTTGGGGAAAATCTTGCTGTAGTTAAAAGAGTAAAAACTCATGAATTCTGGTCTTGGGCCTCCTAGTTTCTTTTGAAGGTGTGTGACCTGGGGTAAGATCCATCTTTTCCTTGTGTCTTGGTTTCCTTAACTAGAAAACCTTAAGAGCCGAAGGGTATGCCATCACACCCTTTTTTTGTTGTTTAGCTCCCAGCCTATGTGAGTATGTGGGAGAACCAGGTTCAATCCCTAGGTCAGGAAGATCCCCTGGAGAAGGTACTGGCTGGCTACCCACTCCAGTATTGTTGCCTGGAGGATTCCATGGGCAGATGAGCCTGGCAGGCTGCAGTCCATGGGCTCGCAAAGAGTCAGACACGACTGAGCGATTTTCACTTTCACTTCATCATGTGGGTTTACAAATTTTCTCTCTAAATCCATTTCTGAGATATTCAGTCAGTCAGTCAGTTCAGTTGCTCAGTCGTGTCTGACTCTTTGCGACCCCATGAATCGCAGCACACCAGGCCTCCCTGTCTATCACCAACTCCCGGAGTTCACTCAAACTCACGTCCATCGAGTCGGTGATGCCATCCAGCCATCTCATCCTCTGTCGTCCCCTTCTCCTCCTGCCCCCAATCCCTCCCAGCATCAGAGTCTTTTCCAATGAGTCCACTCTTTGCATGAGGTGGCCAAAGTACTGGAGTTTCAGCTTTAGCATCATTCCTTCCAAAGAACACCCAGGGCTGATCTCCTTTAGGAGGGACTGGTTGGATCTCCTTGGAGTCCAAGGGACTCTCAAGAGTCTTCTCCAACACCACAGTTCAAAAGCATCAATTCTTTGGGGCTCAGCTTTCTTCACAGTCCAACTCTCACATCCATACATGACCACTGGAAAAACCATAGCCTTGCCTAGATGGACCTTAAGGGTTTTCAAAAGATATTGGGCGATATTTACAAAGTCAGAGGTGTTTGGTATTTTCATGAGCAGAACCAACTGCAATTCAGGGCTACCTAAGGTGCTGCCCAGAACATCTAGCCCTTGCAAGGGGACAGCCAATGGGGCTCAGGGCAGGAGCACAGCGTAGATAAACATTTCTCCCATCAGCTCTCCTCTAACTGTGGTGGAGTCATCATAAGCTGACTCTGTTGATGTTTATGCTGAGCAAGATCCACATGACCCCTGTGAATGTGTGCCGCACACCCAGAAGACAGTGAGGACAGGGAGCTTTTTGGTGGGGGGAGGAGGGTGGAAAAAGACTGTAGAGATTTCTGTCTGCGGGAAATAGAAAAGCATAGATTTCAGGCTGTTTCTGCTATAAATCCTTATTCAATGCCCGGTTTATAATAGATACTCTGGATTTAATGCTGAACAGCACAGATAGGCTTCCTGCCTTCCTGGAGCTTATTGCTCAGTGGAGGAAAAGAATGAGTAAACCTCAATCCTGTTACATATCATGCTAGGGAAAGTGGAGGGTCCTGGGTGCCCATCCGTGGGACACCTGATTCAGGTGTAGGAAGCTTGGGAGTTTTTCTGAAGAGACGTTTAAGCAGAAAATGGCAACATACACAGGTAGAGAAAGCAGAAGGAAGTGTTGAAGGTGGAGGGACCAGTGTGTACAAAGGCCTGGAGGTGGGAGACAGCAGGGTGTGTTCAAGGATCTGAAAGCCGTTCAGCGTGTCTGGAGGGTAAGAGACGGAGGCAGAGAGTAAATGGTGGAGAGATCACAGCCGTCAGGTTCCAGAGGGCCTCCTTAAACCTCGAAAGGAACTTGGTCTCTCATTTCAATGCTGGGGGAGGCTCTGAAAAATTTTAAACAAGGCAGTTATGGGATCAGATTTGTGTTTTAGAACCATCTTCCTGGCTGCAGAGTTGAGAGTGGATTGGAGGGGGCAAGAATCAAGATGGAGAAAGATAGGAGAGAGGGCCAGAGGACTTTTGAAATCCAAGTGGGGAGAAAACAGTTCTTTGGATAATGACAGGAACAATGGGATTAGAGAGAATTGATGGGTTCAAGAAATGCTTTAGAGGCGGACTTGACAGGACTCAGTGAATGAGATAATGGGGACACAAGCACATTTAGTCCATAACAGGTGGTATCATAGTTTTCACCGTGTCATGCTACCATTTTGAGACCCTGGTACATTGCAGTTTCTGAACTATGATGGCTGGTGTATAGAACTTTAGGACTTGTTTGTCTGAATACGGAAGTAAATGACCATCTCTTTCTATGAGAATTGGTCTTCTGTTTTGTCCTGTGATTCGTAGAGATTGGTTTCTGAGCTACAGTTTTTAGCCTGTGTGACCCTAGGTCTCCTGGTCTTGGTCAACTGGATGAAGGGTAGAAAATTAATTTAACAGGAAGATTTGGCTCTTTCTCCTAGGAATTTAAAATTGAAAGTGTTCGTGTAACTGGACCTTTACCATGTAAACTTGGGAGCTGCAGGGTGGACTTATTTTCTACCATGGAGATTGGGAAGCAAAGAAAAAAACAAAAAGGAGCAGAAGGTTGTGTAAAGATGAGCATAAGTGAGAGATGGAAAGAGAGTCTTATTTATTATGGACTATTACAATGTTGTGTTAATTTCTGCTTACAGTAAAGTGATTCTGTTTATATACATATATATATATATATATATATATATATATATATATATATATATTCTTTTTAGTCTTCTTTTCCATGATGGTTTGTCATAGCATACTGAATATATCAACAGTTCTCTGTGCTATACAGTAGGGCCTTGCTGTTTATTCATTCTGTATATAATAACTTACATCTGCTATGTCCAACCGCCCACTCCCTCCCTCCCCCTTGGTAACCACAGTCTGTGTAAAGAGAGGCCTAGCGTCCTTCCCTTCTCTCCCTGCAGTCTCTTCTTCAGATCCGGCTGCATATCTGTTACGGGTTTCCTTGAGATTCTCTTGTACCCCTCTCAGAAATTCTCACTTTTCCTTTTTTTCCTGGCTAGCTTGAGTTGGTTTCTGCTACTTGCAACCAGATAGCCTCAGTAAAACACCTAACACCCTAGACACCTGGCAAAACATAGGTCTTAGCAGAGCCTTCTTGCCTGTACCACCCTTGCATAGAGTTCTCTTTTCATGCTTGGCTTGGGCTGTCATTTTCTAAAGAAGCTTTCTAGAGGTGATGTCCAATTAGCTCAGTGGTGGCTCTGGACATCTATATTTTGGCTATGACTCATAGAGCAGCTCTCTTCCTTGGTATAGATCAGAAAAAAAAGAAAACTTACAAATAATTGTATTCAGCTCCTTTCCCAACCAAAGTTGTTTTTGATTTGGCATTGTGCCAAGTACAGCAGCTTGGCTCTGATGGATCCAGTCCTTCTAAGAAACATATGATTAGAATCATGAACACCAGTAACATTTTATAACCTGCTGAGGGCAATGTTTTTCCACAAATAATGCTCATAAATATCTGAAATTTTTAAAAATCTAGCTCTGCACCCAAGATGTTTTGGCATAAATTACAGAGCATTTTGGGACTTTTATCACATGCTGCTTTCTGAATTTAGTAACTGAATGAATACGTTATGTACCAAATTCTTGCTTGTTTAAAGAAATAAAGAACTATGTTTTCAAATTAAAGTCATTTTAAGGTTTTGCAGCTGTTAAATTGAAAAAAAAAAAAAAAAAACCGACAACCTAGCCATATTTGAGCTGGGTCTACACAGCAAAAGAAAGTCAGGGAGTTGAGGCACTGGCTGATCAAATCTTGGGAACTTAGAAGGGTACCTACTGCTCAGTGGTTAAGAGACCTGGTGTTGGAGTTAAGACCCCATGCCTGGGTTGGGACTGGACCTTGCCTTTTTCCAACTAGTCCATTTTTTAAAAATCTTTTGATACTCCAGGCTTCTTTATTATAAAATGGATTGCAATTATACCTACCTCAGATGGTTTTGTGAAGATTAAGCAAAATGGTGCTCATAAAGTACTTTGCCTGGTGATGCATCCTTAATGCTCAGTCGTGTCTGAGTCTGTACAACCCTGTGGACTACAGCCACCAGGTTCCTCTGTCCATGGGATTTCTCAGGCAAGAGTACTAGAGTGGGTTTCCATTTCCTTCTCCAGGGGATCTTCCCAACAGGGATTGAAGCTGGGTCTCCTGCACTGTAGGTGGATTCTTTACCATCTGAGCCCCCAGGGAAGCCCTGACCTGGTGATGGGGCATGGTAAAAACCCATTGCATGTCAAGTAACTAGTATTTGGTGCCTGGATGAGGTGAATTGGAAAAGCGCGGTACACAGTAGGATGGCCTGCTGTTAATGAAACAATCCTCCAAAATAGAACATGGCAAACTATATCCTGAGAGCCAAGTCTAGCTGGCAGTCTGTTTTTATCTGGTCCACATCTAAGAATGGTTTTCAAGTTTAAAGGTAACACTATTGAATGAACTTCACCTGAGATCTGTGGGCCTGGAAAAAAGCAACGGTTAAACCTTCTCTTCATCTTTTGTTTTCTGAGGCTAAGTGTAGAGGACCACCTCACCCTGGCATATTCTAAGATAAAAATTGTTTCCAGTCTCCTTTAAGACTTCCCTAAAACTCATGGATGGCTCCCCTCGTATAGCTCAGGTCCTCTTCCCCTTCTCTGGGACATTCCTTGTTAGTGAATGTTGACCCCATCCCAATAACCTGAATAAAGCCAGCACCTTGGTTGTCTGGTACATTTTGTCTTTCCTATAATGTTAGTAAAAACTAAGACCAAAACCCCAAATATACATGCAACAGGGACTGTTGCCCTCAACATAAGAAATATTTAATCTGGCTTTACAGAAAAGCTTGTCAACTTCCATTTCTGGGATAAAAAGGGTCCTGGCTCCAAACTCTCCATCAGTCATAGACATTCTTTTGTATACCTGTTGAACTTGTCAAGTGATTCCTATTATAACTCAGATATACCATAAGAATGATCCAATCAGAGCATTCAAATGGGGGAAGGAAATGAGCAATTTGGAAATGATGAAAAATGATCAAAGGTACTTGTGCTGCATGTTTTCTTGATATTATCTCCATTAATTCTTAACTGTTTTGAGACAATTGTTCTAAGAAACAGTCAGTTCAGTTCAGTTAGTTCAGTCACTCAGTCGTGTCCAACTCTTTGCGACCCCATGAATTGCAGCACGCCAGGCCTCCCTGTCCATCACCAACTCCTGGAGTTCACTCAAATTCATGTCAGGAGAAGCTTTGCAAACTGAGTAGAAGATACCCTTTTGTAAGGGTATTTATATTTATAAAGGAAACTTCCATGTGTAAGAGAAACAGGAAAAGAAGTGTGGAGGAAAAGAAAGATGACTCTAAGTATGTAGAAACTTCTATCAATAAAGAAGGCACTGACTAAAATCTGCATAATGAACTTTACTCTTGCTTATTTTGATTTCCTGGTAATCTCTTTAACACCGACTTCCCTCCCACCCACACTTTTCATTCTTCTGTCTTTTTTTAAAATTTATTTATTTTTATTTTATTTTTTAACTTTACAATATTGTATTGGTTTTGCCATATATGGAATTTAGAAAGATGGTAACAATAACCCTGTATATGAGACAGCAAAAGAGACACTGATGTATCATTCTTCTGTCTTTAGCTGAAGATGGTGTTGAAGTTTGAGTTCTAAACCACTTTTTTGAATGACCAATTTTACCTCTGGGTATCTCCCATGTATCTGTGAGGTATATAAGTTAATAAACTCAACTTCCATTTGTTTTTCTCTTGTTAATCTCTTTTATGACAGCAGTCTCAGCTAAGAACTCAGAATGGAAGAGAGAATTATTTTTCCTCCCCCACACAATCTTGCAGAGTAAATATTTTATCATCCCAACCTTACAGGTTAGGTGATTGAGTGTGAAGTCACATAGCCATGGTCACAGAGCAAATAATTGGAATGTGAGTCTCAAGCTCTCTGATTACAGGGTCCACGTTTCTTCTACTAAAATCCTATTAGGTTCAAGAATTTGAAGATCTGTTATAGAATGCTGAGTAAACTAGGGTACTCTAAAGAAGACAGAGGATGAGATGGTTGGATGGCATCATCAACTCAATGGACATGAATTTGAGCAAATTCCAGGAGATAGTGAAGGGCGGGGAAGCCTGGCGTGCTGCAGCTCATGGGGTTGCAGAGTTGAACACGACCAAGTGACTGAACAACAATACCAACTACCAGAAGAATGGAGCGAGGCAGATTCTGGTTCAATGAACAGAAAAGCTTTGAACGACTAGGACTTTTAGCAAGAGGGACCAAGTCTGTGAAGTTTTCCATCTGGCACTCTGTATGTCGAAAGATGTATTTTCCAA
The DNA here is from genome assembly GCF_002263795.3 of Bos taurus. Classification (NCBI taxonomy): domain Eukaryota; kingdom Metazoa; phylum Chordata; class Mammalia; order Artiodactyla; family Bovidae; genus Bos; species Bos taurus. Next base: position 11,545,008 of record NC_037353.1, read on the forward strand.
AATTTTAAAAAAGTCTTTAATTCTTGCTACAGAACAATGTATACAGTATAGACTTTTGCAGGATTTTGATCAGTGATTATCAGTGGTGATTAGGATGGAGGAACAGATCACCTTAAATATCAGAATTCTCATTCTAAATGTTCTTATAGGTCTTGACAACTTTGAAGCTCACTCTTTTGGGAGTGTGTCCTTAGGTTTGGGGATATTTAGATACATCTGCTACAAATTATAACCTAAAAATATCTAAACTGTAAGAGTATTTTGCACCCTAATCAAGAGAATTAATGGTGTCATTTTGTTCCACTTGAACATATTGAATATTATTTCTTCAACATTACATTCTTCTTTCAAATATCTGCATACCCTGAAGCCATTTTTGAAATGGAAATATTTTTTATACCTGCTTTGCTGTTACAAGTGAAAAATTGATTTGAATTTAATATTGCCATTTCCTGCCCCCAGAAGCATCCTAGTGTTGGTTTCTTTTGAGCATTTAAAAATTCATTAAAATATTGACTTTAGTTTGTTTTTCTTTTTCCATTTTTCTGGCAATAAAAATGATTAACAAAACCCTAGAGTAGTGTCTTAAATAGATGCGTTAATTTGATTTAAATTATTTATATTTCTTGTCATGCCTGGCTGTCCACCTAGGCTGAGACTGGGGCAGTAAATTTCCTGCTTTCACTAATCTTTGAAATGGTGATTAGAGGTCTATGTTTGCAGAAATAGTGTGCTGTTAGACTATTGGTTCTGGAAAACAGAGTAATATCTTTTGTTTATAAATGCAAAAGTTTAGTTTTGACCCACAAGATTAATGTTTTGGATATTCTGAAAGCTTTGTATGTGCATGAAGGAATTATTTAGGTTTTAAAATTACTCAACTTCAATATATCAGAGGAGGGGCTGTTAATTTTATGTACCTGGTGCCCTTGGCTGAGCTTTGACATTCAAAAGCTATTTTAAAAAATTGGTTTGTTGTCTATGGCTGCAACTCGACTGGATTTTCAAAGAAATTTCCACTTAAATAAAAATGATTAGAGATTAACATTCAACAGTGCCTGAAGGTTACAATGGGGACCCACATTTGTCATCAATTTTAGATTTTTTCTTAAACAAGGAAAATATGAATTAAAAACACAGAAAAATTTTCAAGGGAAACCCACACACATGTCTGGAATAGATGATTTAAGGCTCATTAAAGCTTTTTAAAAACATATCAGTATCAATGGTTTTCATTTCTTCAATTTGTTATTTTGTATCTGGTGTGTGCTAGCCATTAAACTAATTAATATATATTTATGTTGTTTCATTTTCTTAATAATTCTTTAAGAACTATTCCCTCCCTTTTAGATTACAAAAAAGTTGAAAATGTATGAGGGTAAAAAAATTGCCTAAGGTCACAAAACTCTCTAGTAGAAGAGAATTTGACAGCAGTTCTGATCTCAATATTAGAGTTCTTTTGACTATCAGTTATTAATAACAGTCACCAGGGCCAATTAGCAAGATGTTTTCAACTAGTGGGCCAGCATGATATCCTGTAGAAAACAGAGATGACCAAGGTCCTCTTGGACTCCATTGTGTCAGAGAGCAGGAGGTGACTTGTTTTGGGTCAAGACGTGGGTTTACAGTGTTGTCCTTCCCACAAAAATTCAAACTGCTTTTGACCCCTTTACCAATGGGGATTGAGAACACATCTACCAGATCAGTTTCTTCATCTTGAAGTCCAGAGTCCCTATTGCTCTGCTTAGTAATGTTAAATGAACTGCCCAAGTGAACAGTGAAAGTCGCTCAGTTGTGTCCGACTCTTTGCAAGCCCATGGCCTATACAGTCCATGGAATTCTCTAGAATACTGGAGTGGGTAGCCTTTCCCTTCTCCAGGGGATCTTCCCAACCCAGGGATAGAACCCAGGTCTCGTGCATTGCAGGTGGATTCTTTACCAGCTGAGCCACAAGGGACTTGCCCAAGGATGCACAGTGAATAGTGGGCAAGAATGGAATAGACCCTGCTCTATCTCTCTTTAAATTCTGTGCCCTGCCCAGCACATTAGCCTTCCTTTATGGCTCCTACCAGGTCATTCTACATGGTAGACATTTTATACGGGAGATATCTCAATCTAGTGGCTGATCAAAATGAAAAGAAGCTAGATACTTGATTAATTTTATCCATAACTTTGTAATTGATTCAGTTAAAGATTTTATGAAAAGCTGGGAAGGTTTATGATTATTGTGAAATAATCAAATGGTGTCTATTATACTCTTGGGGTTCCTTAGTCTATTTTGGATAATTGAATTGATATATTACAGAATGTAAGGTATAGCTAGTTAGGTTGAAAGTCAGCTTGGACTCAACTTTGCTTCAAATACTATAAACTAACATTCTCAGGAGTTAGAATCATGATATTTTGAGCCACTAACTTCATGTAGCACCTACTTCGTATTGTACAATGATTTTAACTTCTAGTCATTCTTGCTTCACTTGTTCAAGGTGGGTAGCACAGTTTATCTGGAGTTTAAGGTTAAGATTGGCAGAATAAATTTGTTCCTGTGATCTACTGATTTTTTTTTCTCTTCAGACACTAAAAGAGACATAGTCCATTCAAGTTACATACTACAATGAATTATGTGTGAATAAATTAAAAGATCTAGATCTTTACTACTAATACCACTTTGTAGCAGCAGTGGTTCTGTAAATGGATATCTTACCTATTAAACAAAATGGAGTTGAAAAATAAAATACACACCTGTACCCAAATAACACCTTATGTTACAAATAATCAGTTTGGATGGAGCTAAAAGATCTTTCTGGCACAATAGTAAATTACACTTCAGCAAATTTATCAAACTGATGAAAATCCCAATTCTATGTGTTTTGTCTGTATGATGTAGAAATATGGACAACAAGGTGTTTTCTTTTATCCACATTCGCGTGAACAGAAAAATAGTTTCACAGACAAATAGTTCCTACTGTTTTTCTGAGAAAATATGGGTATAGCAGTTAGAAACACCATTAGTAGCTTAAAACAATATCATTTACTTTTTTTCGTAACTGGCATTCCAGAAGTTGGTGGCTACTGGTGTAAGATCACCCTATCAACTATTCCAGGGGTGCCCAACCTTTTTGGCACCAGGGACAGGTTTTGTGGAAGACAATTCTTCCACACAGGCAGGGGTGTGGGGGAGGATGGTTTCAGGATAATTCAAGTGCATTACAGTTCTTGTGCACTTTATTATTATATCAGCTCCACCTTAGATCATCAGGCATTAGATTGTAGAGGTTGGGGCCCCTGAACCATGCCATCAAGGATAGAAGGAATTTCTATCTTCCAGTGTTGTTATTCTCAGAAAATTAGCTTTCATTCTCCTGCTTGTTGCCTCATGGTTGCAAGGTGGCTGCAATAGTTCTGGCTATCAGAAAAAAAAGGGAGAGGAATCAGGATATCTATGATCCTTTATCAGTCCACTTTCACATTTGTCTCCTAGACCAGTATTGTATCCTATGTCCATGTCTAATAGCAAGGAGGCTGGACAAGTGAGGAACAGGATTGGTATTGTTGGTATTGCCAATCATGACTAATCCTCAGGGGCTAGGCCGTTGCTGCCTCCAAACAAAATTGGGGTGTGTCCGGAAAAAAAGAAGAATATGGATGTTGGTTCCGCTTCAGAGTTTTCTGTATGTTGTGGTCAGCTGTTCTTTCTACTTTTCTCAGAAGTCTGTTCACAGGTGCCACCTTACTGATGACTATTCTCAATGGATGAGTATGCTTAAGTGTGGATGGTAGGGATTCAGAGGTGGAAAAGATCAGTGAGGACAGGAATGCTCACAGAATATCTCATGAAAGAATGGAATTAAAGGGTCAGGTGGCACAGTGGTAAAGAATCTGCCTGCCAATGCAGGAGAGGCAAGAAACATGTTCGATCCTTGCATCAGGAAGATCCTCTGGAGTAGGAAATGACAACCCACTCCAGTATTCTTGCCTGGAGAATCCCACAGACAAAGGAACCTGGTGGGCTACAGCCCATGTGATCACAAAGTGTCAAATATGACTGAGCATACATGCAACTATGTACCAGGAGGAAGAGGATTCAGATAAGTGACAGGGAAAAGAAATAGCATCCCAAACAGAGGGATGGAGTCAGTAAAGGCATTGAGGTTGGCTAAGCACTGTCTCATGAGAGAGAAGGGAATTGAGACTGTGAGTTGAGACTTTCCTTCTGAGCAGAATTGAGACTGTGTTGAGTGTGCCTTTCTGTTCAGATAGTGTTCTGATGGTTTGGCATCTGGGACCTTGCTGACCTGGAGAGACTATCCCTTCCCAGCCAGCCAATTCCTAGAGATAGTAAATGACCTGCCTTTCGAATACATGCACACCAGCCAATCCAGAGACCGTATCTTCCCACTACCTCCTTTATTGGGCTCGTGCATTCTGGGCCACTGTCTACCTGCCCGAATCACACCAGGGCCAGGTAGGAGACAACTAGAGGCACCCACACCCCGAAGCCAACTGCAAGTATTTAAAGTAGCCAGTCCTATGTCTTCTCACCCTGCCTCACTCATTCCTTCGTGGAAACCACAATAAAGTCTCTCCCCCATGTTTTCTCCTCGCTCCTTCTGCTTCCTAAACAACCCAGGTGCTCCCCTGTGTGGCTCCCCCACAAGGCCAAACCATGCCTCCTGTTTCTAAGGATCTGTATCAACTTCTTTCTTCATGGCAGTCATTTTCCTGCCTGTTTTCCCATGCCTGTTTGAAACACATCCCGGTACATTCTGCAACACTGTTCATTTTTTGTTTGTTTTCACCTTATCTTTATTTTCAATTAAAGTATGGTTGATTTACAATGTTGTGTTAGTTTTAGGTATACAGCACAGTGATTCAGTTATATATACATACATATATATATACATATTCTTTTTCAGATTCTTTTCCCTTACAGATTATCCCAAAATATTGACTATAGTTCTCTGTGCTATACAGTAGGTCCTTGTTGGTTATCTGTTTTCTATGTAGTAGTGTACAGTGAAAGTGTTTGTTGCTCAGTCGTGTCTGACTCTTTGCGACCCTATGAACTGTAGCCCTCCAGGCTTCTCCATCCATGAGATTTCACAGGCAAGAATACTGGAGTGGGTTGCCATTTCCTTCTCCAGGGGATCTTTCTGATCCAGGGAGCAAACCCAGGTCTCTTGCGTTGTAGGCAGATATGAGCCACCAGGGAAATTCATCATAGTAGTGTACGATACTATCCTTATTCGAAAGCACATCAGTGAGACTGGGAAGAGTGAGAAAGAAGGTCTCATACTGTGGTCTGAGATTTCCAATTTTGGTGTGGAAAGGTGAATAGGAAGGTCACTGAGGAGGAGAGAGGCTTGAAAAAGTTCTGATCTGACCACCAGGATCAGAGGGCTCTGGGGCTATTTGGTGGAGTTTTCTTTCAGAGATTCAAAACATGACTGTTTCCATGTGAAAATCCGTTAGCTTTCAAAGTGATCTTCAGTTTGCTATTCATGTCTGAGAAGGATCAGTGAGATTATAAAAAAGATTGAAGCTAATAAGCTACTGATGAGAAGCAATGAGCTCATTTGTAACCTCATTTCTACAAATGACACAGGTTTTGCAGCTTAAGAAAAAGTGATGTATTGGGCAGGCAAGGGAACTAGTGTTTTCCCTTCAAACAGTATCTCTTCCTTCTTTTATTCTACCATGAAATATTTTTGTTGCTCATATTCATAATCTGTTGTTAAAATTCTAAGAACCTTTCTTTGGAAGTCTGCAGTTTATGAACCCAAATGATTGTTAATATTTTATGGTTGAAATAGCAGGACAAATCAAAACTAATAAAAACTTGTGGCGATTACCATCTTTACTAGCATAAATTTTCCTACCTAAATAGTCTGCAGTTAAAATGAGAAGAGAGCACGCTATGAGGTAGTGGACCCCTGATAAAGATGGACCTTAGCAGTATTGCCATCTGGAGCTGAATTTCCAGAGACTTCCCCTTGGCAAATTGCTGTGCTTCCAGGAAGGAGTGAGCCAACTGAGAAAAGAGGTTTAGTTACCCTACCGAGCTGATGTTGAAGAATTGTGGTAACTGTTAACTCTTCTATTAACTTAAGCGAATAAGATTCAATTAAATCCAATTCATACCTCATTGGTAAATCTGAAGTTTCAGAATGCTTGCTGGTAAAATTCAACTTACTGGAACTTCCCTGGAGGTCCAGTGGTTGACTTCGCACTTCTGCTAAGGGCATGGATTCGATCTCTGGCCCGGAACTAAAATCCTGGGGGGCAAAAAAAAAAAAAAAAAAACCAACCTACTCTGTGTGTGTGTGTGTGTTAGTCTCTCAGTCGTGGCCGACTCTGCGACCCCATGGACTGCAGCCCACCAGGCTTCTCTGTCCATGAGCTTTTCCAGACAAGGAGACTGGAGTGGGTTGCCATTTCTTGAGCTACCCCAAATCACCTTCTCTTCCAAATTAGGGTTCTAGAATATGTGAAAGATAGGGAAAGACCCCCTCCACTCATTTTCTTATGTGTTAATTAAAAACCAGAGCCCCTCATAGACTGGAATACCAAGAGAATTAGTGTCACCATCCAAACAATGAAACGGCTATTTCAATTCAGAAAAAAGCTTCATTGAAGTAGCCTTCATTATTAGGTGCTCATTCTAAAGCCATTTAAGAGGGAGAAGAACATGTTGTTCAGATGTAGTGGGGAAAAAGAACAGGAAGGCAAATCTTTAGGTTTGGAGGTTTTTTTTAAAAAATGAAATTCATCTTGTAAGTGGGCTTTACACCCAGTTTAAATCAACCATTTTGTTCTTCAAAAGTCTGGGCTGTTGTTTTGCGTTTTAAAATATAATCATTTCCCAGGGCACTGCCTCTGATTAGTGGGAGAATTTTAAAACCCTTCTGCCATAGGTGTGTAGAGGAAACACACACTGAAAAGGCAGCTTGACTGCTGCTGCTGCTGCTGCTAAGTCGCTTCAGTCGTGTTCGACTCTGTGTGACCCCATAGACGGCAGCCCATCAGGGTCCCCCGTCCCTGGGATTCTCCAGGCAAGAACACTGGAGTGGGTTGCCATTTCCTTCTCCAATGCATGAAAGTGAAGGGAAGTTGCTCAGTCGTGTCTGACTCTTAGCGACGCCATGGACTGCAGCCTACCAGGCTCCTTCATCCATGGGATTTTCCAGGCAGGAGTACTGGAGTGGGCAGCTTGACTCTGCTACCGAGCAAATTAAGTAAGCCCGCCTCTCTTCAGGCTTCACTTTTCTCTCTAATGTGCTAAGGTGGACCAGCTGGTCTATGCAGTCTTCTCCAGCCCCAGCATCCTGTGATGCTCAGTCTCTGTGATTCATGACTATGTGGCTCAGGCGAGTAATGTGATGGGAGAAGAGGGGCAGATGCTGAGGGAGACAAACTGAGGGGTGTGTGCTTGGGTTAAGGAACACAGCTGCTGCTCAACTCAGGTTTACTGATGCTGCCACAGGTACAGGACCGGTGCTGCAAACTCTGATTTCTTTGAGAGTGGCTGCCCAGCAGTCAGTCTTTTTTGCCTTCAGATCTATTCCTCCAGTCCCCACTTCTTTGCTCTGAAATGAGGTGCTGATCCCCATAGGCTGGGGTTCCCATGATTGAAGCCTTTGAAGATGGGGGTTGGGGAGAAAGGGAGAGGCCACAGTATTTCAGCCTCTGTCTCTCTGCCTTGCATAATGAAGGCCTCCTATGGCAGAAATAGCTCTGCAAGGACCTCAGCTTTTGCAAGACAGGCCCACCTATGGACATTCTGGCTTTCACTGGGTGATCCTAGTCATCTCCTTGTCCTGTTTTTGCACACCCTCTCTTCCTATCTCTGCCTCTTCCTCTCCCTCCAGCCTAGATATGAGACTTTCTCCAGTCCAATACCTCAGGAAAATTCTGGAACACAAAATACAGCACAGAATTTGTTCTATCCTGAGGCAAGGGTTGCCCAATTTTACCCATAATGTGTTAGTAATTGGATAACTCTCCAAGTTTCAGAACACTCATCCTTGTTTCAGCCATGTTTAAACAAATGTGACTGTTTTAACTGTATTCCCTCGTGAAGGGATGGTGAGAAGAAATTGGAAGGGAGTTTTACAGCTGTGTTACAGTTCCTTGGGGGGAAAACACAACATACCCTTTAGGGCCACACAGGGAAGCACTAGGTTTGGTGAAGATACAGGGAGAGGAGGTAGCTGTGGGTAAGCACCTTCTATGGCTTCTGTGGGAAGGAGTGACAAGGTAGGGTGAGCAGGCTTAGGACTGGCTAATTTGAGTACTTTCAGAGGGCTCTGGGAGAATGGGGGGTGCCTTTGGTTATCTGGTCCTTGGTCCTGGGGTGATAAGGGTAGTTATATAGTGGCCTGGAATATAAGAACCCCATATGGAAGGTGCTTGACTTCATCTGCTGCTCAGGAAGGGGAACTGAGCAGCCTCTAGCCAGGACCTCTAAAGTGGATCAAGACAACACATACACAAACTATTTTACAGTGATCCAAATGGGAACATCCCCAGGGAGGCCTTCCTGGGTTGCAGGAAGGTGTTACCTTTCCAGGAAGATTGGGAGAACTGCCAGTTCTCCATCTTTGCAAAGCTACCTAGCAGTGGTGCTAACACTTCTTGCCTGGCAGAAAAAGCAACTAGGGACAGCCAGTACTTACCCCAGCCAGTGGGCAGGGCCAACAGCTGGTCCCTGGCTCCGCCTGGCTGCTTCTGTCACTTCTCCCAGCTTCACAGAGGTAAGCTGTGCTCTAGTCTTGATTGACAGTTTTCCCTAGCCCCTTTCAGTATGAAGCACAAGCACATTTAGCCTAATGATCCTTCTTAGAACATCTCCTTATGGAAGATCTTTGATGTTTCAACACAGAATTGAAAATGATGAGCTTTTGAGGTTATAAGAAGGGATCACATAATTTTTCTTCTGCACCCAAATTTGTTCAAAGTGCAGAAGCAGCAAACCATAGACTGTGAGCTCCCAAAGGAGCTTAATCCTATTCCCTCTTTGGAAACAGGCTCAGAGAAATGAAGAGACTTGCTAAAGTCATGAAGCTAGTTTGGTGACAAAGTCAAAACTGGGATCCAGATCTATTATTCCTTTGCTAGTGGCTGAAAGCTCCTATAAACCAGTTGTCCTGTTTTATAGAATACACATAAAAATCAAACTCAACACATTTCTGGAATTTGCAAATGTGAAAGTTGTTAATGTTGAACTTTATTTATTAAAGGTTGTGAGCGGGGCCTTTCTCTGCCCAGTTTCTCAGTGAAGGCAGTGAAAATGGCCTGGACTTGAGTCACACGGCAATTATGTGCCGATTACTCATGTGTGTGTTTTCTGCTCAAAGAAATCATATTTGGCCCAGTGTGTGTAGCTGGGTGAACAAACCTGACTTAGCATAATGGCAATTTTATTTATTTATTAAGGAATTTTGGGGGGAAAATTTTCAATGACTGCTCACAGATTGTCCATTTAGTGTTCAGTTCAGTTCAGTTGCTCAGTCGTGTCCGACTCTTTGTGACCCCATGAATCACAGCACGCCAGGCCTCCCTGTCCATCACCAACTCCCGGAGTTCACTCAAACTCATGTCCATCGAGTCAGTGATGCCATCCAGCCAACTCATCCTCTGTCGTCCCCTCCTCCTCCTGCCTCCAATCCCACCCAGCATCAGAGTCTTTTCCAATGAGTCAACTCTTCTCATCAGGTGGCCAAAGTACTGGAGTTTCAGCTTTAGCATCATTCCTTCCAAAGAAATCCCAGGGCTGATCTCCTTCAGAATGGACTGGTTGGATCTCCTTGCAGTCCAAGGGACTCTCAGGAGTCTTCTCCAACACCACAGTTCAAAAGCATCAATTCTTCAGTGTGGATGCTTCTTTATTTAATCATCACATCATCCTCTTGGGGCCTCCCTGGTAGTTCAGATGGTAAAGAATCCACCTGCAATCAGGAGACCCTGGTTTGCTTCCTGCTGGAGAAGGGATAGGCTACCCACTCCAGTATTTTTGGGCTTCCCTGGTGGCTCAGCTGGTAAAGAATCCCCCTACAATTTGGGAGACCTGGGCTCGATCCCTGGGTTGGGAAGAATCCCCTGGAGAAGGGAAAGGCTACCTACTCCAGTATTCTGGCCTGGAGAATGCCATGGACTGTATAGTCCTTGGGGTCACAAAGAGTCAGTTAGGACTGAGCAAATTTCATTTCACTTCACTTCATCCCCCTGAGCAAGGTGGGCTGCTTGGAGAGTCCCTGAAAGAAAAGGTTATCAGAAGGGCATCTCCCTCAAAGGGGAGTCACATGCTACCTCTGTGAACAAGACAGGAATGAAAACACATTTGCACAAAATCTGCCCAGATTCTGCTGACAGTTAGCCCAGTTCAGTAGCTCAGGACAACTTTGTGATTTTGGAAGAATAGAGAACCAAGTCAGAAACGGGACTGCAATTGCCTTTCCACAAGTAACACAACAGTTTGGGACCAGCCTTCCTCTAATTCTTTTCAGTGGCCTTGACCATGTGTCCGCAGACAATTTCTCATTGTCAAGTTGTTAGCAGTGATTTTTTTTGAGTGGCTTTCTTTTCTTCCTTCATTCTGTTTCCTCCTGTACCTTGTATTTCATGTTAAGGCAACCAATTAAAAAGTCCTCATGTTTTCAGTGCTTTAGTCTCAAAGAGCACATGTTTGATTAATGTCGTTTGAGAGACATAGTTTTATTTCCTCATCTCTAGTGCTGGGTCTTTGCAGCCAAAGAGTGAAATACTAGAAGATCATGACTGACCTTGAGTGGCTGCTCATATTGTAGATATGTTTCAGTTATATGTATATCCCTTCTTTTTCAGATTTTTTTTCCATACAGGTAATTACAGAATATTGAGTAGAGTTCCCTTTGCTATACCGTAGGTCCTTGTTGGTTGTCTATTTTGTATGTAGTAGTGTATATATGATTAACAGTGATCTTGAAGTGAGTAATCTCCAACAGCATCCTTCATGTTTTATAGATAAAGACAGATTCCTGTTTGAAAACCTCTGGCAGCTTCCCACTGCTCACAGAATGATGCTAAAACCCTTTGGCTCAATATGCAAAGAAAGCCCCTCTAGCATCACCTAATAGTGAGTTCTTAGTCTCTTATAGCTCTTAGGCTTCAGTCAACTTGGACCCATTCATTCAATATTCAACAACTGTGTGTTGGCCCCACCATGGACCAGTGCTGTGTTGGGCACCAGGAAGAGAGTGAGGTCAGTTCTCCTTATTGTGCCCACTGTCAGCATTCCCAGATGTTCACTGGGTTTCCTCAACCTTTTATCTCTGGTCTCCCTGTTCCCTGACTGCAGTAAACCCCACCCCCATTCTCTCATCACAAAGGACCCTCTACGTTCTTTCCTCTGAAGTGTCCTTGGTTTGCTTGTTCCTATGTGCTTCTGTGATACTTACCCTTTCCAATCCTGTATTCTAGCCAGGTTTCACAACTCATATTATTCAAAGTACTCATGAACAGGGAGAGTATCTCATTCATCTTTTAATCTTTGCTGCCGGGCAGCTGTGTGGGAATGAATAGAGGTGCGTTAGACTGATGCAGCAGAGAAGGAAATGGTAACCCACTTGGTGCGGGGAGCGAGCTCCGCCCCTGGCAAAGGTCATGAGGAAGGAGGCCTGGCATACGCAAAGGCGGGATCAAGCCTCAGGAGTCTCCCTGGAAATTCTCGAGCAATCTACCCCCAAACCAGAGTCTGCCTACTCTCTGCTTTGTGCTTTCACCTACACCTCTGACTTTACGGGGGCTGTCCCCCACTACCTCTCTGAAAAAAGAGTTAGCTTACAGCTCCAGTTAATAATTCCTGGGTGTGACAGTGTTTAACCTACAAACTCCTTTGGAAATCCTCTAGCCTGCCTGAATAGGTTTTTCCGGCCACATGTGATTGTTCAGAGCCTCCCAACTGTGAGAGGCAGGAGATGTTCTAAACTGTCTAAACACAGATTCTTTTGAGTAGTTAAAAGATTGATTAGAAATTGTATTGGTGAAGGGATTTTCACTTGTTGGGCCAATGTTTGCTGCTAAGTTTCCATATCCCTTACCTGTTGTATCCCTGGCAGTGTATTGAGTAATATAATTGGTGTAAGTAGTAGCTTTAATGTTTGTAACCTGGGACCCTTGAGTTAATTCTTTTTCTTGTTATAGCCCACCACACCTTTGCGCTGTAGGAATGCAACTTTATCTAATGCTTTTGGAGGGTGGCTCCTGACCAATCACCTTTAGAGAAAAATAAGTTTTCTGAAGAAAAGGTCTTAAAATGTTAACAGGCCTCCGGGCCAGAAGATGATGCAAATCACCTAAGCTTTTGCATATGATAAGTTTGCAGGAAGAAAGCCTGGTTTGCTGCATGACTCTACCCCTTCCCCCATTATCCTCTATGCATAACTTAAGGTATAAAAACTGCTTTGGAAAATAAAGTGCGGGCCTTGTTCACCGAAACTTGGTCTTACCATGTCGTTCTTTCTCTTACCTTCTGGCTGAATTATTCAGCCTCTTTTCTCCACTGAATTTCCTCACTGAGCTATCCTTATTTCAGCCTCTTTTCTCCACTGAATTTCCTCACTGAGCTATCCTCATTCTATTACTCTTTATATCCTTAATTAACGTTTAATTAAGCAATTGTTTCCTGATCCTCGCCGACGCCGTCCCCGCTTCGAATTCCCTGGATCAGCTGGGGCTGGTCCCCGGCAACTTGGTATTCTTGCCTAGAGAATTCCGTGGACAGAGGAGCCTGGTGGGCTGCTCTCCATGGGGTCACACAGAATCAAACATGACTGAAGCGACTTAGCAGGCATGAAAGTGAAACGTGAAAGTGAAGTCGCTCAGTTGTGTCCAACTCTTAGTGACCCCATGGACTACAGCCCACCAGGCCCCTCCGTCCATGGGATTTTCCAGGCAAGAGTACTGGAGTGGGTTGCCATTGCCACATTTTTTTTTTCTCATTTATAGTGACTAATGTAACCATAATATCCAAGAAAACATCCATTGCCCATGATGTGAAACTCAGCATAGCTTAAGCGGAAGTCAAGGTGTGCGAATTTTCTCCATGTTCAGTGATTCGTTCACTGAGAAACATGGGGTTAATGTACACTTGATTTTTGAGTATGTTTATTTGTGAATGTTTGTTAATATTGTATTTACTTGTTCTGATAAAGAATCTTGGTTATTTCCATTTCCATGTAGTAGTTTATTTTAAGCTTTCAGCAGCTGCTTTGAGGAGAGCTAAAAGGATTTTCTTCCAAGAGAATAAAGTGAATACTGTGTGGAGGATGATTACTAAAATGAATTGCTCATGTGGCTGTTCAAATGACCTAGTTATTTATGTAAAACTTACTTTTCATTTCAAAAACTGTCAACTGGACCTAATTGCTTTTTGATTGTAGTGCTAGCAAAATATATTAATACTAATTACCATGGATTCTATCATTTGAAAAGATGAGGTATTTATTTCTGTTTCATTCTTGAACTAAAAATGGATATGCCCTTCTGTAGGATTTTTCCTTAAAAGCTGAGAGTTGCATGTTTATTTTCATTTGTTAATTCAAGTGTGAATTACATGGGACCTTCTTGTATATTTTTTGAGTTTTGGGTATGGAGCTTAAAACTAAAATCATCTCGGTATATCTCTATTTCTATCTAGCTATACCATCACACCACCATCTACATATCCTCTCTATTTAGCTCCTTCCTGTATGTATGTATGTCTGTCCATCCGTTCATTCATCCATCCAGGTTCTTTATAGAATGAGATGCAGCAGGATGTGTTTTATGTTAATTTTCGGCTACAGTGTGTACTTGGATTATTTACCTTTTAATTTTGGTTTTATAGTTTAGGGTTTTGCTAAAACTCATAGATGAGTTTGTTTACTCACTGTTTCTAATCTTTGAGCAATTATAGAAATTGGAAATGATGCCAAAATACTGGAACAATTTTCTGGGTGAATTTGTTTCTTTCACAAAAGAGAGAAGAGAACGGACTCTGTAAATCAAAGACTCATGCCCTTGAGACTAATATTTGGAGGGACTCTAGAACAAATGATTGAAAAATAGTTACTGAACATTTAGAACAGGAAACAGTAATTATTCAAATTCTCAAGGATTCATGAACAATACATTTTTAACATTCTTTTCTAACTGCTTTATTGAACAGGCTTCCTCATCAGACTTTGTTTACTGAACAATTAATATGCTACTCTACGTTTTCTTCCATTTTTTGAGCTTGGAATACCCTTTTTATAAACTCTTGTCTCTTTAAAGTTTATTCATTTATCAAGGTACAACTCGATGCTTTAGTGAAGCTTTCTCAAGTCTTTAGTGAAGCTTTCCTGGTGGCTCAGAGAGTAAAGAATCTGCCTTGCAATGAAGAAGACCTGGGTTTGATCCCTGGGTTGGGAAGATCCCCTAGAGAAGTAAATGACTACTCACTCCAGTATTCTTGCTGGAGAATTCCATGGACAGAGGAGCCTGGCGGGCTACAGTCCGTGGGGTTTCAAAGAGTCGGATATGACTGAGCGACTAACACTTTCACTGACTTCTCATAGAATAGACATGTGTATCTCTTTTCCCTTCTTTAATTCTGTTACATATTAGTGTTTACAAATCTAGTCTTTATCTATTTATTGAAGACAAAACCTGCTCAACTCAGCCCATGACTCTCCACTCGCACAATTGTGAACTTACATTGTGGTTGCTTTCTCCTAGGGTTCCATGATATCTTCATTTTCTTTTAGCTTCTCCTAATTGGATAAAGTTATCTCTTGTTTACTCTTGTTATTTCATTCTCTTATCTTCAAAGGGCTGGTACCATGACAGTAAGCAGGTCCAACATTGGTCAGAATCTCTATCTTTAGCATAATATAACTTCCGTCTCCTTATATCTTGTCTCTGGGCCATAATCTGTTCCAGATTTGCATCAAGAGCACATGTCTCCCACTTTCTCTGTATGGCTGGGAAGCCTGCAGTATGCTGTATTCTGCAGTTACTTTGTCTTGATGTTATTTAACAATGGTACATCCCATGGTTTAGATATGCCTTCTTTATATTCAGGCTATTCTTCACTCCTTCTTGAAAAAAAAACCTGTTCTTCTCAATCCAAATTGAGAATACCATCCATTCACTTATGCATTCAATGAACATTCATTGAGTCCTAGTATGTGCTAGGCACACAGATACAAGAATAAATGATTGTCTTTTCTGTTTCTTCGAAGCACTCTGACCTCTTAGCAAGATAGATGCTCAAAAGGAGCATTTCAATTTAGTGCTCTGAGACAGTGCCAAAGAGAAGCACTGGTCTCATATGAACCCTTGAGGACAGTTCTGATCCTTCTGGTGCAGTGAGATAGGATAAGACACGGTTCCCAGGAGTTGTAATATTCAAATTCAGCCTACAGACATGAGTAGACATTAGCCTTCAATAGGGATTAGCTATGGAAAAGTTGGGGGGAAGGTGAGGTGTGGGGATGGGGAAGAATTATGCTGGGCACATGACAAGGCATGAGCAAAGACGAGGTGGTAAAAACATCATATTGTAAACTAGGAAATATAAACCATTTGGTGTTGTTGGAACATGGAATTCAAGACAGGGAGTGTCAAGAGTTGAGGCTAGAGTGTCAGTCTCAGGTCAGATCTTGTAAAATCTGTAATATTCAAGCAGAGAACTTGGCAGCATTCTTGTCCTGAGTTCCACCCCAGCAATTCTCACTAATAACTCCATCTTTCCTTCTTTGGGTTAAAAACTTGTTTGTTTTGGTCTCCTTTCCACAGATACATAAAGCTGGAGCTGATTGATACTAACTTGAATTTTTTAGAAAATTTGCAGGATGATTGTTGAACATAGCCATTATTAAAAATTACATGCAATTATTGGGTTGGCCAAAAAGTTCATTTGGGTTTTTCTATGACATCATACAGAAAAAGCTGAATGAACTTTGTGGCCAACCAGATAATTAAATTAAATATACCAATAATAAATACTTACCACTTTTCAATTATTTTACATTTCATTGCATTGTATGGTATCTGCTCTCTTAAGATTATGTCTGTTTCTCTTGTGTGGTAGAAATACTATATAATGGTGTGCTGCTCTGCACAGCCCTTCCCAACTCTGTTTGTTGCATCAACGTGGTAGCTTGAAATTGGCCATGGTGGGAATATTTACACCATGAAAACCAGCAAACGCTATGAGTCAGGGATTGATTTATTGTTTTGTTGACTGTCTAGACTTAAGAAAATGAGGGAGCAGATGTAAATAATGCAGATTAACACAAAAGCATGTTTATGTCTGTAGCCATTACATTGGGAGTAATGGTAAAAAAAAAAAAAATAGGAAAATATTCTTCCAGTATCTGAAAACTCATTTCCAATTCAGCAAGGAAAGCATTCACATCATTGACAAATGAGTAAACTTCCAACATATGTCTTTGTTGCTTTGCTTGTGTCCTTTCTTGTTAAAGTAAATAAAAACATCTACTGAAGTTCATTTCAGAATGATGCTCATCTGTCATCTGCAACCATAAGTTGGACATAGATACAAAAGTTCTGCAAAAATCAACAGCTGCATTTTGTCAGGATCAGTTGGCTATATAAATTTATAATAGAGGGGATCATATATTTTATCATTATTTGTAAGTGGTGAGCTATAAATCTTTTATATGCATAAAATTATGAAGAACTTTTATGACCATGTATTATATAATACATATATATATGTATGTGTGTGTGTGTGTGTATATATATATATATATATATAAATGCACACACCAGGTGCCTCCCTGGTGGTTAATGGTAAAGAATCTGCCTGCAATGCAGGAGACACAGGTTTGATCCTTGGGTTAGGAAGATCCCCTGGAGAAGGAAATGGCAACCCATTTCAGTATTCTTGCCTGGAAAATCCCATGGATAGAGGAACATGGCAGGCTATAGTCCATGGGGTCACAAAAGAGTCAGACAAGACTTAGCAACTAAACAACAACAAATTATATATACTTTTTTTTTTTCCCTCAAAGAGCTGTTGTTAAACATTTTCCAACATATTATGGCTTAAACTTATTTCTAACTGTAGTCTAGCTTATTTTTTTTTCTGTTGGTTACTGAGTTCTGTTGCACAATTATTATTTTTCCTATATAATACACAGAACTTCCTGTTACATTTGGTTTTACAAAGATCTAGGCATTTCCTCTCCCATACCTCACCTGCTGTTTCAATTACTGGTAATCATATTGACAACTCTCTGGGAAAATCTATCTTCTCTCTCTCTTTGTGACCTGCGTGATGACCTTAGCCCATCGTTCTATTACCAGGTCCAGAAGATGGAAATTAACTTTGCATCCCCCACCTCCATGTAGCTGCTGCTGCTGCTAAGTCGCTTCAGTCGTGTCCAACTCTGTGCGACCCCATAGACGGCAGCCCACCAGGCTCCCCTTTCCCTGGGATTCTCCAGGCAAGAACACTGGAGTGGGTTGCCATTTCCTTTTCCAATGCATGAAAGTGAAAAGTGAAAGTGAAGTCGCTCAGTCGTGTCCGACTCTGAGCGACCCCATGGACTGCAGCCCACCAGGGTCCTCCATCCATGGGATTTTCCAGGCAAGAGCACTGGAGTGGGGTGCCACTGCCTTCTCCCTCCATGTAGCTACTTGTTAATTTCCCCCAATTTTTTTTTTTTTTTGGTCTCATAAAAATTCCAAGCTCTCAACTCAAGTTGGGATATGTAAATTCCACTTAGATATACAAGTCTTTCAGCTTCCCTCCACAGACTTGATTGCCCTGAGAAATGTCTTCTAAGTCTCTTATGGCAGAATTATCAGTCTTTGAATGAATCAGTAGAAGCAGAAAGAGGGTAAATGTCAAGGCCTTCGTGTTCTCCATTGGAGGGACTGCCACTAGGGGAACGAGTCAGGTTTATGAGAACCATATCTCTGTCATTCCAAGAAGCCATTATTGAGGTCTGAATGCTTCTCACAGCAGACCAATAGACAAGCTTTCTAGTACTAGTCTTGTCCTACAAAGCATAAGTCACTGCTTCTCCTCTAGGAGTGCCAATTCTATTAGAGATACAGTTTTGGGTTGTTATGAAGCTTTCTTGCTTCAGTTTCCTCTCATTATCTTTGTGATTACATTCTACCCACCACACTCTCCCCAGGCTTCTTGCTGTCATCAACTTCTTGTCTATTTTTTGGTCTCAGATTTTTGTCCTCCAAGAAGTCTTCTCTGAGGGGTAGTGCTCCTAGGCACTCTGCCCACCCCTAATATTGCAACTGGAGACATGCCAGCATGACTTCTAAGCGCTCTCCTACACTGCTCTGTGAGGGCAGAGATGGTACCCCTTTTCCCTATGACTTTATTTCCAACTCTCAGGAGAGGACCTGGTAAATGGTAGGCACTCAATAAATATGTACTGAATGAAATAATAAATGAATAGATGAATGGTCTTGGGTCTCGATGGGGTGCCTCTTGATTCAAAGATCTGTAAACTAAGAAGAAAAATGTTCTGCTCTCTAACACATTGTATACAATAGCAAAATGACAGCAATACATACTGTTAGTGTGGAAGAAATCCAGCCACTAGAAAAGGGGAAGACTAGTAGGTACACAGTAATCACTGGTTTACTGCAGTTTTGAGATTTTACTGGGCAAATCCTTCCAGGTCCTCCCATTTTCAGGGCAGGGAGGATTCCTAAATTAGGCTTGGGTGATGTCTCAGTGAGTATTTCAATGCAGGAGATACAGGAGACATGGGTTCAAAGAGCAACCCACTCCAGGATTCTGCACCTGAAAAATCCCACGGACAGAGGAGACTGGGGGCTACAATCCAAAGGGTCGCAAAGAGTCAGACACGACTGAGTGCCTTTCACTTTATCCTTCACCTGCTCTCTTGGCGTGGCTCCCAGTTCATTATTGTCCTGGGTCTTGGCTTGTCCCCCAGAGATGTCTTTCTTTCTCCATAAACCTATTGGCTACTTCTGAAGATGGAATTGGAATATATTCTTTGAGTACATCTTTAGCGTTCTTCCTGCCCAGAGAAATTTAGGTACCCTCACTCTTTCTCAACTGAGCAATGTCAGTCTCCTTCACCTTAGGCTGGCAGTGTCTCTATCAACACACCTCTGCATATTTGCGTGTTTTCTAGATATATCGTTTGAAAGGTCTAGATAGGCCAAAGGTCACACCAGTACTTCTGTTTTTCAGGTACGTTTTTCTCTCTAGACTTAATTACTCCTATCTTGGTGATCTTTGACTCAATGGACATGAGTTCAAGCAAGCTCCGGAAGATAGTGAAGGACAGGGAAGCCTTCCATGTGCAGCCCATGGGATTGCAAAGAGTCAGACATGAATTAGTGACTGAACAACAACAACAATCTTGGTCATAGCTGGTTGCTATGGAACCATCCCCTATCTAAGCTTTATAGAAGCGTTTTTGTGTGTGTGCAGCTGAGAAGATACTTTCTTTCAGAAGTTTTAAGAAGAGCTGTGCAACCAAATTATTGATTTGATCTTTACCCTGAGGGTGTGTCTAACTGCAGTGCCCTAGATCTTTGCCACCAGGATTTATCTTAGTTTGAGAATGTTTTACTGGTTGAAGAGGTTGGATATGAGAAACCAATTAATTTTTCAGATAAGTCAGGCCCTGCATTTCTGGGCTATGCTCCCTCTCAGTTTGTTTGCAAGTTTGCTAGTTCTTGCTTGCACTGATCATCTCCCTCTTGTAGCTACCTAACCATAGACATTAAAAGCAATCAGCTGATGCTTTCAGCATTGTGTCTAGAGACTGCCTTCGGTTCAGTTCAGTTGTTACTCAGTTGTGTCCGACTCTTTGCAACCCTATGGACTGCAGCACTCCAGGCCTCTCTGTCTATCACCAACTCGTGGAGCTCACCCAAACTTATGTCCATTGAGTGATGCCATACAACCATCTCATCCTCTGTCATCCCCTTCTCCTCCCATCTTCAATCTTTTCGAGCATCAGGGTCTTTTCCAATGAGTCAGTTCTTCAAATCAGGTGGCCAAAGTATTAGAGCTTCAGCATCAGTCTTTCCAGTGAATTTTCAGTACTGATTTCCTTTGGGATTGACTGGTTTGATCTCCTTGCAGTCCAAGGGACTCTCATGAGTCTTCTCCAACACCACAGTTCAAAAACATCAATTCTTCAGTGCTCAGCTTTCTATATGTTCCAACTCTCCCATTCTTATATGACTACTGAAAAAAACACGGTTTGACTATATGGACCTTTGTCAGCAAAGTAATGTCTCTGCTTTTTAATATCCTATCTAGATTGGTTGTAGCTTTTCTTCCAAGAAGCAAACATCTTTGAATTTCATGGCTATAGTCACCATCTGCAGTGATTTTGGAGCCCAAGAAAATAATGTCTGTCACTGTTTCCATTGTTCCCCCATCTATTTGCCATGGAATGATGGGACCAGATGCCATGATCTTAATTTTTTGAATGTTGAGTTTTAAGCCAACTTTTTCACTCTCCTCTTTCACTTTCATCAAGAGGCTGTTTAGTTCTTCTTCACTTTCTACCATAAGGGTGGTGTCATCTGTGTATCTGAAGTTATTGATATTTCTCCTGGCAATCGTGATTCCAGTTTGTGCTTCATCCAGCCTGGAATTTTTCATGATGTACTCTGCATGTAAGTTAAATAAACAGGGTGACCATATACAGCCTTGTCATACTCCTTTCCCAATTTGGAACCAGTCCGTTGTTCCATGTCCGGTTCTAACTGTTGCTTCCTGACTGCATACAGATTTCTCAGGAGGCAGGTCACGTGGTCTGGTATTCCCATCTCTTTAAGAATTTCCCACAGTTTGTTGTTATCTACACAGTCAAAGGCTTTAACATAGTCAATGAAGCAGAAGTAGATATTTTTCTGGAATTTTCTTGCTTTTTTGATGACCCAACAGATATTGCAATTTGATCTCTGATTCCTTTGCTTTTTAAAAATCCAGCTTGAACATCTGGTTCTTGGTTCATGTACTGTTGAAGCCTCACTTGGAGAATTTTAAACATTACTTTGCTAGCATGTGAGATGAGTACAATTGTGTGGTAGTTTGAACATTCTTTGGCATTACCTTTCTTTGGGATTGGAATGAAAACTGACATTTTCCAGTCCTGTGGCCACTGCTGAGTTTTCCAAATTTGCTGGCATATTGAGTGCAGCACTTTCACAGCATTATCTTTTAGGATCTGAAATAGCTCAACTGGAATTCCATCACCTCCACTAGCTTTGTTCATAGTGATGCTTCCTAAGGCCCACTTGACTTCGCATTCCAGGATGTTGGCTGTAGTTGAGTGAGCGTACCATCGTGGTTATCTGGGTCATTAAGATCTTTTTTTTTTTGTATGGCTCTGTGTATTCTTACCACCTCTTCTTAATATCTTCTGTTTCTGTTAGGTCCATACCATTTCTGTCCTTAACTGTGCCTATCTTTGCATGAAATGTTCCCTTGATATCTCTAATTTTCTTGAAGAAATCTCTAGTCTTTCCCATTCTGTTGTTTTCCTCTCTTTGCATTGATTACTTAGGAAGGCTTTCTCATCTCTCCTTGCTATTATTTGAAACTCTACATTCAGATGGGTATATCTTTCCTTTTCTCCTTTGCCTTTCACTACTCTTCATTTCACAGCTATTTGTAAGGCCTCCTCAGACAACCATTTTGGTTTTTGCATTTCTTTTTCTTGGAGATGGTTTTGATTGCTGCCTCCTGTACAGTGTTATGAATCTCCATCCGTAATTCTTCAGGCACTCTGTCTATCAGATCTAATCCCTTGAATCTATTTTTTACTTCCACTGTGTAATCGTAAGTGGTTTGATTTAGATCATACCTGAATGGTCAAGTGGTTTTCCCTACTTTCTTCAATTTAAGTGTGAATTTTGCAGTACGAGGCTCATGGTCTGAGCCACAGTTATTTCCTGGTCTTGTTTTTCTGACTGTATAGTGCTTCTCCATCTTTGGCTGCAAAGAATATAGTCAATCTGATTTTAGTATTGACCAGCTGGTGATGTCCATGTGTAAAGCTGTCTCTTGTGTTGTTGGAAAAGGGTGTTTGCTAAGACCAGTGCATTCTCTTGGCAAAACTTTGTTAGCCTTTGCCCTGCTTCATTTTGTACTCCAAGGCCAAACTTGCCTGTTACTGCAGGTATCTCTTAACTTCCTACTTTTGCATTCCAGTCCCCTGTGATGAAAAGGACATCTTTTTTGGTATTAGTTCTAGAAGGTCTTGTAGGTCTTCATAGAGTCATTCAATTTCAGCTTCTTTGGCATAGACTTGGATTACTGTGCTATTGAATGGTTTGCCTTGGAAATGAACAGAGATCATTCTGTCATTTTTGAAATTGCACCCAAGTACTGCATTTCAGACTCTTTTGTGGACTATGAGGGCTACTCCATTTCTTCTGAGGGCTTCTTGCTCACAGTAGTTGATATAATGGTCATCTGAGTTAAATTCACCCATACCGGTCCATTTTAGTTCACTGATTCCTGAAATGTCAATGTACACTCTTGCCATCTCTTCTTTGATCTTTTCCAATTTACCCTGATTCATGGACCTAACATTCCAGGTTTCTATGCAATACTGTTCTTTACAGCATCAGACCTTACTTCCATCACAAGTCACCTCCAAGGCTGGGTGTTGTTTTTGCTTTGGCTCCATTTCTTCACTCTTTCTGGTGTTATTTCTCTACTGATCTCCAGTAGCATATTGGGCACCTACCGACCTGGGGAGTTCATCTTTGTGTCATATCTTCTTTCCTTTTCTTACTATTCTCAAGGGGTTCTCAAGGCAAGAATACTGAAGTGGTTTTCCATTCCCTTCTCCAGTGGACCACATTTTGTCAAAACTTTCCACCATAACCCATCTGTCTTGGGTGGCTCTGCATGGCATGACTCATAGTTTCATTGAGTTAGACCAGACTGTGATCCATGTGATCAATTTGGCTCAGTTCAGTTCAGTTTAGTCCCTCAGTCGTGTCTGACTCTTTGCAACCCCATGAACTGCAGCACGCCAGGCCTCCCTGTCCACCAACTCCTGGAGTCCACCCAAACCCACATCCATTGAGACGGTGATGGCATCCAACCATCTCATCTTCTGTTGTCCCTTTCTCCTCCTGCCCTCAATCTTTCCCAGCATCAGGGTCTTTTCAAATGAGTCAGCTCTTCACATCAAGTGGCCAAAGTATTGGAATTTCAGCTTCAACATCAGTCCTACCAATGAACACCTGGGACTGATCTCCTTTAGGATGGGCTGGTTGGATCTCCTTGCTGTCCAAGAGACTCTCAAGAATCTTCTCCAACACCGCAGTTCAAAAGCATCAATTCTTCAGCGCTTAGCTTTTTTCACAGTCCAACTCTCACATCCATACATGACCACTGGAAAAACCATAGCCTTGACTAGATGGACCTTTGTTGACAGAGTAATGTCTCTGCTTTTTTAGTTTACTGTAATTTTTGTTTTCATTCTGTCTCCCCTCTGATGGGTAAGGATAAGAGGCTTGTGGAAGCTTCCTGACAGGAAGGACTGACTGTGGGGGGAGGTGCATAAATGTGTGGCATCAAGCCCCTTGGAGGAGATTGCCATTAATCCCACCCTAGAGCCACCAAGCAGATGACCCAGAAACTGGAGAACAATTATACCAAAGAAGTTTTAACACTGTTGCAAAAGTTCCAGGGCCCACAACAGATTTCCCAACCTGGGTTTTCAGCAAAGGGATGAGAACCCCCAGTGAATTTGACTTTAAGGCTGGTGGGATTTGATTATAGAACTTCCACAGGACTGGGGAAACAGACTCTGGGAGGGCACAAATAAAACCTTATGTGCACCAGGACTCAGGAAAAAGGAGCAGTGACCCCAGAAGAGACTGAGCCAGACTTGCCTGTGAGTGTCCAGGAGTCTCCAGCAGAGGTGCGGGCTGACAGTGGCCTGCCGTGGTGTCAGGGGCACTGAATACAACAGACCCGGGAGTCTTGGTGTGCTGGCACAAGCCCTTTTGAAGGAGTTCACCATTACTGCCATTACCCCTACCATAGTTTGTCCTCAGGCCAAACTAAGGCAGGGAACACAGACCCACGCATCAACAGAAAATTGGATTAAAGATTTACTGAGCATGGCCACACCAGAATAAGAGGCTGCCTTGCTGCTAAGTCACTTCAGTCGTGTCCAACTCTGTGCGACCCCATAGACAGCAGCCCACCAGGCTCCGCCATCCCTGGGATTCTCCAGGCAAGAACACTGGAGTGGGTTGCCATTTCCTTCTCCAATGCATGAAAGTGAAAAGTGAAAGTGAAGTCGCTGAGTCGTGTCCGACCCTCAGTGACCCCATGGACTGCAGCCCACCAGGCTCCTCCGTCCATGGGATTTTCCAGGCAAGAGTACTGGAGTGGGGTGCCATTGCCTTCCCCAAAGAGGCTGCCTTGGACAAGTTCAAAAGCTTATTAGATATATTTTCTGTCTTCCAAGTGACATAGGTGACAGTTTAACCAAATGTTTCATGTCTCCACAATGAAGCTCATGGTTTCCTAGCCTCATATGTTTTCTAACCATGTCTCTAGCTTTCCTTAACACTTTCTTTGCCATTTTCTGAGCCTACACACACTAATTCCAAAGTTAATGCCTCATAATTTAGGTTTTTGGTTGCAGCAGGAACCATTTCTACGTTCCAATTTCTGTATCACTTAGCTATAGTTATGTAACAGACTGTCCCCAAACTTGTTGGCTTAAAATAACAATCATTTATTATTTTAATTATCAATGGCTCTAACCCACATGGCAAGGGGAATGGCCACAGGGAGGGATGTTGGGTTGCCATTAAAATAATCCACCCTAAAGAATAAAGCTTTTTACCTTGGAATTACAGAGAAAACATTTTTGTCTGTTGGATAATGGTGTTATTTTCTCTTTACACATTAAAAAAATACTCTGATAAAAGCACACTGATTTCTTTCTTAAAAAAAAAGTCAAAATCTGTTTTTTTAAGTCTGCAAAAATCAGTAAATGAAGGGAACTGTGGCTTCAAAGTTGTTAATCCAACTTTTAAAAGTGAAGCAACTAAGATTTCGACAGGCTCTTACTTCAAAGGGTAGAGAACCAAGCAGGGCAGCTCAGTGGAGGAAAATCTTCCGTTTATTGGCAGAGTCACTCTAGGAACCAGTATGTCTTCTTTCTGCCAAGGCTCATGGAAGGAATGTACAGAGTTCTGAAGTCAGTTGAACTAAAACCTTTGGGGATATTACTCAATAAGGCAGAGTCTGAGAATGTAGGAACTGGACTTGGGGGGAAAGGCTTCAGACCCATATGACCTCAAGGCCTGGGGGTTCTGTGACATAGTAAGTGAAGGAATGTAGTTTAAGGGCTCTTTCCACCAGTGCTCTGCAAAGAAGCAAGACAGGTGTGGAGTTCATAATGGTGTGCTAGCTTAGTCGCTCAGTTGTGTCCGACTCTGCAACACCATGGACTGCAGCCCACCAGGCTCCTCTGTCCAGAGGATTTTCCAGGCAAGAATACTGGAATAGGTCCCCATTTCCTACTCCAGGGTGTCTTCTTCATCCAGGGATCAAACCTGTGTCCCTGTGTCTCCTGCGTTGCAGGCAGATTCTTTACCCACTGAGTCATCCAGAGAGCTCCATTCATAATGGGGAGAAGGGTTATAAATACAACCTTGATATTGAATTTTAAAAATATCACTCTTTGGATTACTTTTATAAATATAGTAAGTAGCTAGTATTTGTCTACTATAAAATGTTTTTGTCAAAACATCACTGGATAACATGTGCTCCATTCTTTGTAATTTAGTGAACTAGTAGAGGGAGGCAGAACTCCTTTGAGCTCAGTGGTTTAGCATAAGAGAAGTTCATTCCTCACTCATGTCACAGGCTCAGTGGATAGAAGGGAGGCCCTGCTCTGGAAGGTCATCCAAGAATCTGAGCTCCTTTGTCTTGAGGCTCCAACCTCTTCTGGATCCTTGTAGTTTCCTCTGTTCAGCTGGAATATGGTGGAAAATAGTGAGGTGGCTTTAGAATGGCCACATATCCTTTGTGATCTTTTAAGAAAATTGTAAAATTGTGACCGTGCTGGGCCTTGGGTGCAGCGTGTGGGCTCTGTGTGGTGGTACAGGCTTCTCTTGGTGCAGCGTGTGGGCTCTGTGCGGTGGTACAGGCTTCTCTTGGTGCAGCGTGTGGGCTCTGTGCGGTGGTACAGGCTTCTCCTGGTGCAGCGTGTGGGCTCTGTGCGGTGGTACAGGCTTCTCCTGGTGCAGCGTGTGGGCTCTGTGCGGTGGTACAGGCTTCTCCTGGTGCAGCGTGTGGGCTCTGTGCGGTGGTACAGGCTTCTCCTGGTGCAGCGTGTGGGCTCTGTGCGGTGGTACAGGCTTCTCCTGGTGCAGCGTGTGGGCTCTGTGCGGTGGTACAGGCTTCTCCTGGTGCAGCGTGTGGGCTCTGTGCGGTGGTACAGGCTTCTCCTGGTGCAGCGTGTGGGCTCTGTGCGGTGGTACAGGCTTCTCCTGGTGCAGCGTGTGGGCTCTGTGCGGTGGTACAGGCTTCTCCTGGTGCAGCGTGTGGGCTCTGTGCGGTGGTACAGGCTTCTCCTGGTGCAGCGTGTGGGCTCTGTGCGGTGGTACAGGCTTCTCCTGGTGCAGCGTGTGGGCTCTGTGCGGTGGTACAGGCTTCTCCTGGTGCAGCGTGTGGGCTCTGTGCGGTGGTACAGGCTTCTCCTGGTGCAGCGTGTGGGCTCTGTGCGGTGGTACAGGCTTCTCCTGGTGCAGCGTGTGGGCTCTGTGCGGTGGTACAGGCTTCTCCTGGTGCAGCGTGTGGGCTCTGTGCGGTGGTACAGGCTTCTCCTGGTGCAGCGTGTGGGCTCTGTGCGGTGGTACAGGCTTCTCCTGGTGCAGCGTGTGGGCTCTCTGGTTGTGGCACCATATGTGGGATCTTAGTTCCCTGACCAGGGATCAAACTCACATCCCCTGCATTGGAAGGGGGATTCTTAACCACTGGACCATCGGGCAATTCCCTCCTTTGTGGTCTTTTTATGTGCACATGGTTCAGATGTACTTGACAAAATGGGACTTTATTCCCTTCCCCTTGAGAGGGGACTTGCTTCTAATGAATAGAAGTGGTAGTGGGTAGCTTCCGAGACTAGATCATAAAGGCACTGCAGCTTCCTGCTTGCTCTCTCTCTCTTTCTGATGGTTTACTTTGAGGGGAGCCAGCTGCCTTGTCAGAGGGTATTCAGGCAGGTGTGTGGAGAAAGAGGCCCATGTGGTGAGGAGCTAAGGACTTCTGCCAATTGCCAGCAAGGAGATGAGGCCACCTGCCAAAAGCCCTCTCAAGGAGCCTCCTGTGGCACGGATCCTCCAGGTCCAGGTGAGTCTGCAGATGACATGGCCTCAGTGGATGGCTTGACTGCCATGACCTTGTGAGAAACCCTGAGGCAGAAACACCCAGGAAAACCAGTCCTAGGTTCCTGACCTTCTGAAATTGTGTGAGACGATAGGTGCTTGTTACTTTGAACTGCTGAGGCTTTGGGTGATTTGTTATACAGCGATAAGTAACGAAGACAGAGAATGAAGGATTGTGCATGGAAGGGTTTTATATCCTGGACCTGCAGGACTCATAAACCACTTTCCACCACATTCAGTTGGCTAGAGTGACTCACATGATCACACCTAACAACCCAACTGCAAGACAGGCTCAGGAATGTCATCCAGCTGTGGGCCCAGGAGGAAAGGACAACTTGGATAAACAGCTGGCCACTCTCTACCAGGTTCAGTGAATTTATATTTAGGACTGTTTGGACTGCAAGGGGCTGCTGGTTGTTTATCCAGGTTCAGACAAAATTCTTAGAGGAAGTAAGTACAGCCTTGGAAATATTAGTATTTATATTAGTTCCTCTTGTAGAGTGATGCCAGCTGTCTCTGAAGTTACGCAGAACATTAAGAGGTTCTGGTTTGTCTCTTGACTAGCGCTGTCACTGTTATCAGAAGCAATAACAGTGATACCACTACCCACAGTTCACATTTTCAAGTATCTGGACATCATGTGAAATTGTTAATTGTCATAGCACTCAAATGAGGTAGGGGGATGATCTCAATGTCACAGATGGTAAAATGAGACATAGAGAGCCTAGGCAACATGTTCAGAGTCTTACAGGCATTTTCAGGCCCTTTAACACAAGTGTGTGTTTGTCCAGGGCTAAGATGCTTGACCGCTCATCAGGGTTAGCAGGGTGTTTAAGGGAGGGTCTGAGCTTGGCCAGGTGTTTTTAGCACGTGGTGTGGGAGGGGCTCTGACATGCCATCCCAGGCAGAGGGAGTGAGGGTCTGCCACACTCTTCTACAATGTAGAGTAACCTGAAGACACTAGATACTCCCAGTACAAGGATCATCCTAAAAGCAGGTAGAAAGACACAAACTAGCTGTGTCAGATTCCAACTTGGTCAAACTCACATGTTTTTTCTTCAGCACAGCTCTAGGTAGGATATCTCTGAGCCTCAGTTTCTCCTATTTAAACCAGGAACAAAAGTGGGCTTATTGTAAGGTTCGAATGACATGGTGTATGCAAAAACATCTGGAATATTTCTTGGCAACACTACAATTTTTTAAAGTCCTTCTAAAACCCATGCCATTATTTTCTGAGGGACTAGAAGCCACTTCTTATTTACCATTATATATCCTTCATACCTAGTACAGTGTCTGGCACAAAGTACATAGTATAGTTATGTTGAAGGCACAAGTGAATAAATGATAGAATCATTTCTTATTCATTCTTCCCAAGAGTGAGGAGCTTAGTTTGAGATATGCAGTCTAGCGATCAAGGACTTAGAGTGCTTTCACACACAAAATCTCC
The DNA here is from genome assembly GCF_002263795.3 of Bos taurus. Lineage (NCBI taxonomy): Eukaryota > Metazoa > Chordata > Mammalia > Artiodactyla > Bovidae > Bos > Bos taurus. Next base: position 11,573,875 of record NC_037353.1, read on the forward strand.
TGCACAGCTGCCCCTCCCCGCTTCTTTCCCCCCACCTCCTCCTCCCCCCACCCGCCAGGACATTGCCACTGCCCACTCCCGAAGCAGTGGGAGGCAATCCTTATTAAAGTACTTTGTCCAGTTCAGGATTGAAGAAAATCTAACAAACTCAGAGAGTGCCCAGAGGAGAGCAATAAAAATTGATTAAACAGACCTTCTGAAGAAAGGTTAAGAGAATTGGGATTATTTTCAGCTAGAGTGGCTGGTGGAGGGAATAATGAATTTTCAAGAAACAAAAGAATATCTTGCAAAACTTTTTTTTTTTTTAAGTGGTTACAGTGGGCTATTCTACTGAGGATAGCAGAGAAGGCGTTTTGATGACTTTTTTGCTTGACATTAGCAAGCAGCCTCTCTCACTCTCTCTGCCCATGGCATTGTATTGGCTACTTGCTCTCTGAAAATTCCTTATTGCTTTGGGACATTCCTCTAAGAATGTTGTGGGTCTCAGGTACTGTGAGGTCACTGGTGCATGATAGAGAAGAAACACTTGAACTAAGTAAGAGATTAGATTATATTCATCCCCTGACTTGGAACTTCCAAAGGAGAAGACTATGAACCCAATTAACCAGAGGCCTTAAAGACATTTATAGACACTACGCCTCCCTACTTTGCTGACCTCCCAAGACTTTTCAGGGCTAACTCCTATAAATCTGCTACATTCCATAAGACAAGCATAAGCAGCATCCTCATTTTATTCTTGTTCAATTATCCTATAATATTTATGGATGGAGGTAGATTTCCTAGGACAGCAGGAGCTCAGAAATAGGTATCAGCACTTCCACTAGGACCATGATGTTCCTTGCCTAAGCCCTGAAGTCAATTTGTGTTGACTTTACACAGCTTAGTAACACAGCAGATGTTTATTGAGTGCATTCTATATGCCAGGCATTGTGCTAAGCACTGGGGAGGCACAGCGGTGAGTTGTCTATATGAGACCTTGCCAGCACAGGGCCTAAACATGGGTTAGTGGGGATACAGACAAATCAAGAGGTAACTGCAATATTGTGAGATATATGCTATAAGGCCAGTTGAGAGACCCACTTAACCCCAAGGTAGATGGCCAGGGCAGGCTTTATGGAGGATATGATGCCAAGTGATTTGTGAAAAATAAATAAGCATTATTAATTATCACTAATTTCTTTTTTGGCCACACTATCAGTCCAGATAGCTCTTATTTCGGAAATGGATGTCATTACCTAATCCATCGTCACCCTTCCCCCACTCCACTGTTTATTTTTGTTTTCTTTTTAAAATTGCCTCCATGATTCAACCATTATCTGCATGGTTTAGAGGTGAAGAAAGGCCCCAGGTATACTTAATCCAGGTTAAATTAATGCCAATAATTATTTGCCAAGAGTTAATACTCTCTTCTGAAGCACTGTATTAGTAAAACATTGAGGCATCCCGTATGTTAAAGAACGTCTGATCTTGAGATTCATACAGGAAAGAAGCTATACTCATTTGAACCAGAGAGAGCTGATTGTCTGTTCAGGGAGCTCAGAGTACTGCCTTGGCATTGGGGTACCGTTAGTTTTTATTAATTATTTTCTGTTTAATAATAATCTGAATGAGGCCCCAGTGTAATGACAGAGCTTTGTGAAATTAAATTTGAGCTGCTCCAAGTTAAATAATTAATTACATTCAGCTTTGGAGCGAATACACAAAGAGGTGTGTGCCCAGCTCAGGGTGGTTTCCCTTCTCTGGGATTGTGCCCATGCAGAGAATGGCCTCTAGGGCTGTGCATCTACAGCTGATGGATCCAAGGGCTAGACACCTGTCCAAGCTAGGCCAATCTCATTTCATCTCAGGAAGTTTTGAGTTGAGAGAGAGAAAGGGAGAGAGGTAGAAATGAGGGGAGAGAAAAGGGGAGGGGAGAGATGGAGAGAAGAGGAGAGGGAACATTTTAACGGCAGTAAGTGTGTGGCTCCCATAGTTCTCAAGGTCCAGTGATTTCTGCATCTGTCTTGCAGTTTGGTTATGTGAGATAGGTCAGTATTCTTAGAACAAATTCGTTAGTCTGCCTTAGCTACATCAAGGTGAGATTCTGTCCCCTGCCATTGACCATTCTGCTGAAGACAAGTCTGCATTATACTGCATATACTGTATATATATATAGTATAGGTGGCTAGAAGCCTGTAACTCACTGTGTGGTGACTGATGGTCACAGGACAGAGCATAAGGCTGCCTGACCTCCTGCTTTGTGAGCTTGCCTGTTAGGAAATCTTTGGGGGCTCAAAGAGTCTTAAGAGCCCACACAATTGGCTTATTTGCTGAGGTTCTATTCTCTACCTGCGTCTGAACCTCAGTAGCAGGCTGCATGCTCTCAGCCATCACTCCTGTGGCTGTATCCAGGGGCTCTTACTAGTAGTTACCCGCTCAAGCTCTGGAGTCAGGCCGACGGTGCTCGGGATTCCACCCCTGCTGTTTAGGAGCAGCGGTTATGTGGCCATTTGTTAATGACACACAGCCTTGGTTTTCTCATCCTTAAAATGGAGGCCTCACTTGGTGTTGCAGGATTAAAGTTTTTTTTCCACATAGAATATTGGACAGAGCACCTGGCATATAGTAACCACTCAAATATTAGCAATTAATTCGAATACAAGCCAAGTCTTCAAATAGGAAAGAAATGTCCCCTGGTATTAGGCAATAGATGAAGCAGGCTTTTCAGACACATAGAGTTACTGTAATCCTGGTATAAAAAAAATAGTGTTTTAATGTCTTGGAAAAGACCTGAACAAGTTAAGGGCAAATTATGATTATATTGCTACTTGTGACATAATCCGATGGTCTTGCTTTCTCATCTCCTCTTGGGAAAACCACAGCAGAAACCTTCTGAAACCATGCAGTGACCTCACTATATTATGCCTCACTTCATTCAGGAATCCCACAGATCCTCTCCAGGGGGTTTAATTACCCATACTATGCAAAGAAACTAATTATAAGAACGCAAGGTTGCCCTGAAGTTGCATTTATGCTCAACCAAGATGATCATAAAATCTTCCCTGCTCATAGCTCTGCTTATTTTTTCACAGTTTGAGGTAAAGATTATTGAGTGTAAAGTCAGCCAAATTTCTGTCTGTATGTTTTCTTTTTCTGCTCTGAGGCCTCTCTCTCCACCACATGCCCTAACTTCCTGGTTCCTGCTCCCCTCAATTTAGTGAGGGATTTGAAAGGATATAATTGTTGAGAGTGACTTGACAGTCAGATATATCTGAATTTCAATTCTGACTCAAATGAGTAACCTACTTGTCTTTATAAGTACATAATAGATGTCAGTAAATGAAAATTATTGCTAATTATCAAAATGTCTCATATTTCTTCTATGAAAACACCAAAGTAATGATTTTGAACTGTGGTCTGAGGATAGCTTTCATCAGAATGATTCTTACTAAAAATATAGACTTCCAGGCATTTATTTTTAGTAAGAACTAAAAAATAAAGGGGCTTCCCTGGTGGGTCAGATGGTAAAAATCCACCTGCAATGCAGGAGATCTGGGTTCAATCCCTGGGTTGGGAAGATCTCCTGGAGATGAGAACAGCTACTCACTCCAGTATTCTGGCCTGGAGAATCCATGGACAGAAGAGCCTGGCAGGCTACAGGCCATGGGTTCGCAAAGAGTTGGACATGATTGAGTGATTTTCACTTTCAAATTAAAGGGAGAAACCTAGGAGAGGGACAGAGAAATCTGTATGATGAGCCCCAAGATGATTCTTCTTCACATTGAGTTATGAGAGTCCCTGAGAGTATAATCTCTCTTGAAGATACCAGAGGTGCAGTCCATGTGTTACCTCTCTCAGTGGTATTTGTGTTTTGACCTGACCTCTCACAGAAGGGTGAGAGACTTTTGGACTGAGTCTCAGGCTTTGCTGAGCAAGACTGGAAAAGCTTTTACAAGCTCCAGGGATGTCCAGTTCCCTGAAATCACACTGAGTTTATGTGTAAGGTTGACCTCAAAGGTAATTCTGTTTTTGTGGTTTGAGTCCTTAACCTCTTGGGGGCTTCCTGGTGGCCCAGAAGGTAAAGAATCTGCCTGTAATGCAGGAGACCCAGGTTCAGCCCCTGGGTTGGGAAGATTCCCCGTAGAATGAAATGACAACCTACTCCAGTATTCTTGCCTGGAAGAGGAGCCTGGTGGGCTACAGTCCATGGGACTGCAGTGGTGCCCAAATGTGGGTGCAACTGACACCACTCCTTGGGCATCTGGGAGTGTGGGGGGTTGGATACCAAAATGACTGGGGTGGGCTCAGAGATGCAGATGTTCTGACATGAATGAGGTAGTTCTGCCCAATGAGGAGGATCTTGTCTCGTAGGACATCACATCTCTGCTGAAGCTTGAGGGCAAAGGGAGGCAAGAGGTTTCCATTACTGCTCACTTGTGATGGCAGAAGCCTGTTCCCATGAGCACTGGAAGCAGAAGATACGGGTGTCAGACCTGCTCTGCTTCTGCCCCAACCTGTCTCCAGCCCCTCCTGGCCTGGACACCTTCCACCTGCAGGCAATGCCTCCCTTCTGAACCACAGAAGTTGTGGTTACAGCTGGAAATGTCTGTTGATCAGAGGAGGCAGAGTGACCATAAAGCTTATGAAGCTTGGGCTTCAGGGCTCTTCTCTTGTGTCCCGGGAGCTAGGGAGTCAGAAGTGGAAGGCTGACAGCCATCAGGAAGCTTCTGTCTATATAAGCATTCCCGGTCAGTTGCCTAGGAGATCTCGTAGGAAAAGCACCTGGATCTCTAGAGTGCCAGCAACTCATTTTCTGTAAATTATTTTTGTAATTTATTTTCTCATTCTAAGCAAATATTTACTTTTGTATGTAGTTCTGTATTTGTAATTTTGCATTTGTTTTCCTAAAAATCCCTTACTCTCCAAATTGTATAGCAGTACTTTGGCCACCTCATGCGAAGAGTTGACTCATTGGAAAAGACTCTGAGGCTGGGAGGGATTGGGGGCAGGAGGAGAAAGGGATGACAGAGGATGAGATGGCTGGATGGCATCACCGACTCGATGGACGTGGGTCTGGGTGAACTCCGGGAGTTGGTGATGGACAGGGAGGCCTGGCGTGCTGCAATTCATGGGGTCGCAAAGAGTCGGACACGACTGAGCGACTCATCTGATCTGAAGACTCATAAAACCTGGACCTGTCCTCCCTCCTGATTAGGGCTCATTAGCTTTACATGAGCTAATATAAGTTTGGGGGAATTAATAAAATTTTCACATGAATATGAAATGGGCTCAGGGTGGTGCTTTGGGGCCACAAGTGAACTGAACATTAGGCTCTATATTCATTGGTCAAGAATGGTCTCATGGCAGTAATTCCCCACATTTACTGAAGACCCTCTCAGGCTGCACCTTTGCAGTCCCCAGGCAGGGACTGGTCCATGGCTGAAACATGAGGTGAGGGCAAGCCAGTTGGCATGATGCGCCAGGGCTGATGGGCTTCCCTGGTGGCTCAGATGGTAAAGACTCTGCCTGCAATGCAGGAGACCCGGTTTGATCCCTGGATTGGGAAGATCCCCTGGAGAGGAATGACTACCCACTCCTGTATTCTGGCCTGGATAATTTCATGAACAGAGGAGCCTGCAGGGCTACAGTCCATGGGGTCGCAAAGAGTTGGATGCAATGGAGCGACGAACACTTCACCGGCGCTGATAAACGCACTTCCTGCATAATCATCACAGCAAAGTCAATCAGGATCGTTCCACTCGAGAAGTTAGTTCTACTGAAGAGGATTCCAGTTTCCAGGAGCGTCATTATAAGAATAAGCAACACCTGGTGAGTGACTCATTGGTCTATAACCTGGAGTTGACTGCTACTGAGTAGCTGGTAAGTCTTTTGACAGATCATTTTATCTATGGGTAGAAAGGGAGATGTGAATTAATATGCTTCTCTCAAAAGAAAAATCACGTGTTAACTATATTGCCTCAATTACTTTTGGAGCATTTTATCATCAACTTTGGGAAGCTATTTGGCATTTACTTTCACTTTAATATTCACTGATTTTTCAGAAATTTTCCATCAAAAGAACTGTAATGTGTTGAGAAACTCTGTTCAACGATTTGTTGAAGTTATTCTCACTTCTTTTTAAAAGGCCTCTATTCTCTTTCTACCTCTGTGTGACACAAATTGACCTTGAGCAAATCTTTTACTCTCTCTGGGCTTCAGCATATCTTTGTGCTACATTTAGGTCAGTTCAGTGGTTCTTACACTTCCGTGTACATCAGAGTCACATAAAGGGCTTGTTAAAACATGGATTTCTGGCCCCAACTCTTGGGTTTCTGATATAGGAGGTCTGAGATGAGGCTGAGAACTTGCAAGTCTAGTGAGTCTTTGGGTGGTGTTGGTGCTGCTGCTGACCTGGACTGCACTCTGGTGTCTGCAGTCTGCCCCTGGGCTAGACAAATAGACCATAATGCTGACCGATGATCAGAATCCTCTGGGGAACTTCTAAGCAATGAGGATGCCTGAAGCCCGTCTCTGCCTATATCAGAATCTCTAAGAGTCTGGGCCAGGACTAGGATGAGGTGAAGTAATGCACCCAGGGTACAAAAATAAGGATGGACTCGATTAAAAATTGTTTGCTTTTCCATTATGGTTTATTGAAGGATATTGACTATAGTTTCCTGTGCTATACCAGTAGGAACTAGTTGTTTATCCATTCTGTATTTGATAGAGCATCTGCTAATCCCAAACTCCGAATCCTTGTGTCCCCTCCCACCCTCTCCCTTGGCAACTACAAGTGTGTTCCCTGTGTCTGTGAGTCTATTTCTGTTTTGTATATATGTTCATTTGTGTCATATTTTATTTTATTTTTTTTGTGTCATATTTTAGATTCCACATATAAGCAATAGCAGATGACACTTGTCTTTCTCTTTTTGGTTTAGCACGATAATCCATGGATCCATCCATGTTGCCGCAAGTGGAGGATGACTGCAGTCACTTTTAGGGTTGTACAAATCCAGACACTAAGAGTGAGTGCTCCTTAAATTTTGCTCCCTAGGCATCTCACTCACGACCCCCGCCTCCTCTGCCCAGAGCTTCGGCCATGTTGAGAGGAGAGTTGAAAATTTGTATGTAATGCACCAGACTCGTGGCTACACAGATGATTCTCTAAAGCTTCCTGGAGTAATCAGGGTGTGGGGTAGCCTTTTACTCATTTGTAGATTAGACTCTTTCTTTTTTACAGAATTATTTATGTATTTATGACCACACCGGGCCTCCAGTGCTCCATGCAGGATGTCTCTAGTTGGGGCAAGCAGAGGCCACTCCTTGTTCCCATGCACAGGTGTCTCACTGCAGTGGCTTCTCTTGCAGCAGAGCATGGGCTTTAGATTGAAGGCTCAGTAGTTGTGGCATGCGGGCTTAGTTGCTCCATGGCACGTGGGATCTTCCATATGACATGGATTGAACCCATGTCCCCTGCATTTGTAGGTGGATTCTTAACCACTGAACCACCAGGGAAGTCCCTAGATTGTTTATTTCAACAAGGGATGTCAGCCCAGTGATATTTCTAGGGCTAAAGAGTCCCAGGTTGTGCTCTTAATAATTGCTTCCTGCTGAATTCCTTCCTTAGGCAGAAACTTTAAGTTACTCAATCTGTTGAGGGTTAACTGCTGATGAACTGATTTATACTGGGAAAATATAGAGTGCAATGGAGGTGCTGTTGGAGCTGCTCACTGCAGTTGCCCCTCTTTCCTTGTTATTCATATATATATGCTTGAAAATAATATTGAGTGATAGCATATCACAGAAGCAAACAATGCTTTATTCTTTTTCTTAGAATCATTATTTTGAACTAATTTCAAGCTCACAGAAAAGTTGCCAGAACAGTACAAAGTACTCCTACAGCCCCATCATCCAGCCTTTCGATGGATAATATTGCACTGCATCTGTGCTTTCACCGTGCCTTCTTGGTCTGGGGCCCATCAGGCACCTGTAGTATAATGCAGTGTTCAGGCCTCTTGAGTCTCTTCCAGTATGGAAGAGTTCCATGGTTTTCCCGTTTTCCATGTCCTTGGTGGTTTTAAAGATCGCAGGCCTTTCCTGTTGTAAGATTACTTTCAACTGTCTGGTATTTCCTCAAGCCAGACTCAGGTTGTGTGCATTCTTGACAGGAGTCCCACAGGAATCACCCCTTTTCAGGGCATCATTTCAGGGGGCACTGTCTTGACTGGTCCCACAACTGATGATATGAACCTTGATCACCTGATTATCTTAGTGTCTGTCAAGTTTCTTCACCAGTTTTCCCTCTGTACTTATAATTTTGTGGAGGTATTCCAAGGCCACGTGAATATCCTTCTACTTCTATAGTGGCTCCCTAATGGTGATTCAGAGAAGGCAATGGCACCCCACTCCAGTACTCTTGCCTGGAAAATCCCATGGATGGATGAGCCTGGTAGGCTGCAGTCCATGGGGTCGCTAAGACTTAGCAGCAGCAGCAGCAGTGGTGATTCTCTGTTTCCATCACTCTTTCTACATTTACGAGTGGTCATTCGCGTGCAAACCTGAGCTTATTAATATACATGGACTCATTGTGTATTAGTCAGGGTTCTCCAGAGAAGCAAAACATTCATCTATCAATCAATCATCTACTGAGAAATGTATTATATGGTATTGGCCCATGAGATAATGGAGACTGAGGAATCCCACATCTGCTGTCTGCAGTCTGGAGACCCAGGAAAGCCAGTGGTGTAGTTTGGAGGCCTGAGATCCAAGGGAGCTATGATATTATAGATTCTTGTTCAAGTCTGATCTGAAGACCTGAGAACCAAAGAGCCAAGGAGGGCAGGACAAGAGGTCCCAGCTCCAGCAATCAGGCTGAGAGAGGGCAAATCCAACCTTTCTCTACCTTTTTCTCCTATTCAGACCCTCAGTGAATTAGATGGTACCCATCTGCACTGGGGAGGGCAGTACACTTTACACAGCCCACCTGCTGCTGCTGCTGCTAAGTTGCTTCAGTCGTGTCCGACTCTGTGTGACCCCATTGACGGCAGCCCACCAGGCTGCCCCGTCCCTGGGATTCTCCAGGCAAGAACACTGGAGTGGGTTGCCATTTCCTTCTCCAACAGCCTACCTATTCAAGTACTAATCTCTTCCAAAAGTACTCCCGTAGACAAACCCAGAAGTAACATTTAATTAGATATCTGGGCTTCCCATAGTCCAGTCAAGTTGACAGATGAAATTAATGGTCATGCATGGATTCCTGTTTTATTTTTAGTGGTTTGTAATTTGTTACTTTGTTTTTTAAATTTTATTTATTTGATGCTCAAATTTTCAGCAATTTGAAGTGGAAGCCTCTTAACGCATGTTTTCATTATTCATTGACTATTTTCTTACTTTATGGCAAAAAAAAAAAAAAAAAAAAGGATGCTCCAGGCTCATCTTGTACTTTCTGTGTCTCAGCCCAGAAATGAGCTATTTCTCTAGGGACATGCTTATATAGTCCTCAAAGCTCTCTCCAAATAGTGTTTACAAATGAGAATTACATGATAAGAATTCATTTGTTTCTAAATTTTAGCATAGGCATATTAACAAATGATAAAAACTCAAGCCAAGTGAATATTTTCAGTTCAGTTCAGTTGCTCATTCATGTCCGACTCTTTGTGACCCTATGAACCATGGCACGCCAGGCCTCCCTGTCCATCACCAACTCCTGGAGTTCACCCAAACCCATGTCCATTGAGTTGGTGATGCCATCCAACCATCTCATCCTCTGTCATCCCCTTCTCCTCCTGCCCCCAATCCCTCCCAGCATCAGGGTCTTTTCAAATGAGTCAGCTCTTCCCATCAGGTGGCCAAAGTATTGGAGTTTCAGCTTCAACATCAGTCCTTCCAATGAACACCTAGGACTGATCTCCTTTAGGAGGGACTGGCTGGACTCCTTGCAGTCCAAGGGACTCTCAAGTGTATTCTCCAACACCACAGTTCAAAAGCATCCATTCTTCGGCGCTCAGCTTTCTTCACAGTCCAACTCTCATATCCATACACGACTACTGGAAAAACCATAGCCTTGACTAGACAGACCTTTGTTGGCAAAGTAATGTCCCTGCTTTTGAATATGCTGTCTAGGTTGGTCATAACTTTCTTTCCAAGGAGTAAGTGTCTTTTAATTTCATGGCTGCACTCACCATCTACAGTGATTTTGGAGCCCCCCAAAATAAAGAAGTGAATATTTTAGAGGAGTAGATAAAAATGAGAGCATAGGCCAGAAAAAAGTTTTTATGGCCATTGTTTCCTTCTCCTTGAGTTATACTATCGCTTACAAATGTGCACACCTCCTAGCATTTTATTTGCACCCTAAATCCTTTTAGTGTTAACTTGCATCTTGTTACTAGGTTTCCTTCTTTCTCTGGGGCTTGTTTGATGGCCTTAATTGATGAAAACAGTTCAGGCTGTTGACCTCTCAGTGTATCTCCACTGAGATCAACTAGAGGAAGCAGAGTGAAGAGTTCAATTCACTTTGCTGGTTGAGCATAAAGAAGAATCCAGAAAAGACCAGCTTATAATGGTAGCTAATAATGCCATTCCTAATGAAACCAATGACAGTGTCCTGGGAAAGAAATCTGCTGATAACCTGTTATTCTCGGTGGTGTTCTTAGAAGTTCCCATTGTTTCCTGCTGAGCCTCCTTGCTAAAATAATTAACTTGCAACCTGGGAACTGCAGTAGGGAGGCTGGAGGGAGAGATAAGACACAATTACTTCCTATGAATTTTTGCCTTCCTGAAAAGATTTCAGGCTTTGCAAATTTCTCTGCTATTTTTAAATGTTCTCATTCTAATGAGAAGCAGACCCAGCGTCATGTAATGGTTGAGTTGGTATGGTAATTGCATTACAATAAATAGCTGAGGTGCTCAGCCCATAAAACTGACCTATAACCCACTGTTCTCTTGCAACAGGGGACTCTTTAATAACAACAGATTTTTAAGGGGCTGGTGTTTCTTTGGACTATTTCTTCCAGGTATAAATAAGGAAAAGTCTACCTTAAGGGCCCTGTGTTGGGTATGAGTAATTTTATGTCTTTGCTAAGATGAGAAGTGTTATTACCCAGAGAAAATTATGCTGACACAATTTAAGCAGAAATGATATAGGAGATAGTTGGGAAAAAATCAAGCCTTTTGTTTTTCCAAGCAAGAAATTAAGGTACCTTGGTAATACTAGGAGGAAAATGAACTGAAAATCATATTTTTAAGGACACAGGCCTCTCTAGACTATGACAGAAGACTACTAGGATCCACATATATACAATAGGTATGTGAAGGCACATTTCATATGTATTCTTTCCACTCTAGTTTCTGTTATTGACTGAAGGTTTAAGCTTATAGGAGAAAAAAGTCATTCATAGGACCCAGCTCGCTTATATTAAAATGTTCTTGTTCAGGGTGGTACAAGATGGAATGGAGGATGAGACAGATGTACACAGTCTAACTGTGCCCTTAAATAGCTTATGATCATGGAGGGGGGCCAGGGGTTTTATATATGTATGTATGTATGTATCTATCTGAATGCAACACAAAGCTCAGTGTGGAGCAAGCTCCAGGAGTGCTACAACTCAGGTGTGATGTGGGTTAAAGAAGAGAAGTGTATTTAGATGAGAGTATGTGTATTTATGTGTGGGGAGCCTGGTGGGCTGCAGTCCATGGGGTCGCTAGGAGTCGGACATGACTGAGCGACTTCCCTTTCACTTTTCACTTTTCACTTTTATGCATTGGAGAAGGAAATGGCAACCCGCTCCAGTGTTCTTGCCTGGAGAATCCCAGGGACGGGGGAGCCTGGTGGGCTGCTGTCTATGGGGTCACACAGAGTTGGACACGACTGAAGCAACTTAGCAGCAGCAGCACCATGTGTATTTACGTGTGTGTATAAGTGTCATTGACTAAAAAAAATTCACAATGTAAAAGTTGAAAATTATGTTTTATTCAGCAAACAAAACTGAGGACTTAAGCCTGAGACGTAGCATCTCAGATAACTTTCAGAGACTGCTCTGAAGAGATAAGGGAGGAGCCTAGGATATATAAGAGTCTTTGCAACAAAAACCAGATAGTCGGAGCATCAAAAGGTTACTGTTAATTAAAGAAAACCAAATATCTCAAGTTAAGGAATTTAGTGCTTTTCCCTGTATGGGAAGATGCAAGACTCTGGGCTCACAGAAATCATTACTTTCTTAGGCACCTCAGCTATCTCAGGCTAGTATCCTGTGCCTTTCCATCCTGTGTTTCGTCAGGGTGCACCATCCATGGTGGGTGGCTAGAGATGTTGACTGTTAGATGGTGGGCATCCTTTGACTTTCCTGAGTTCTCCCAGAATTCATAGTAGGGGTGGTTATAATGTGATGGCTTGATGTCTGCAACATCTTTTACTAATATGGCAGGCAGTATATTTCATTCAGTGTATTTGTGTGTGTGTGCATGTGTGTGTGTGGCTATAGATGTTTCTAGTGGAAAGAACACAATGACACTTGGCAAGTCAGGACAAGAATTAAAAAGCCTCTTGACGAAAGTGAAAGAGGAGAGTGAAAAAGTTGGCTTAAAACTCAACATTCAAAAAACTAAGATCATGGCATCCGGTCCCATCACTTCATGGCAAATAGATGGGGAAATAGTGGAAACAGCGGCAGACTTAGTTTTTTGGGCTCCAAAATCACTGCAGATGGTGGCTGAAGCCATGAAATTAAAAGACACTTACTCCTTGGAAGGAAAGTTATGACCAACCTAGATAGCATATTCAAAAGCAGAGACATTACTTTGTCAACAAAGGTCCGTCTAGTCAAGGCTATGGTTTTTCCAGTAGTCATGTATGGATGTGAAAGTTGGACTATAAAGAAAGCTGAGCATTGAAGAATTGATGTTTTTGAACTGTGGTGTTGGAGAAGACTGTTGAGAGTCCCTTGGACTGCCAGAAGATGCAACCAGTCCATCCTAAAGGAGATCAGTCCTGAGTGTTCATTGGAAGGACTGATGTTGAAGCTGAAACTCCAATACTTTGGCCACCTGATGTGAAGAGCTGACTCATTTGAAAAGACCCTGATGCTGGGAAAGATTGAAGGTGGGAAGAGAAGGGGATTACAGAGGATAAGATTGTTGGATGGCATCACCAGCTCAATGGATATGAATTTAGGTAAACTCTGGGAGCTGGTGATGGACAGGAAGGCCTGGTGTGCTGCAGTCCATGGGGTCGCAATGAATTGGACATGACTGAGAAACTGAACTGAACTGAAGCACTGGGAGACTGGGGTCTTCATTCCTTTGAACCAGTGTGGTCCATGCAGAGATCTGGGCCAGCCATGCATCTGTTGACAATTTTCCAAAACTTGGATGGATAGCAAAGGGAGGGAAGCTTGTTTTTTCAGTGTCCTGTTGGAGCATCACTTAAGGGGGTCATCCAAAAGTCCTTAATTACTTTAATTTAGACTTGCTATTTTCTATTGACTAAGGTTCAGATTCTGTGAAGTTTCAGATTGCTGGTTAGATTTTGTCTGGTGTGGGTGAAAATGGGTCTGTCTTGTAGAAAAGATAACCCTAAAGTTTATGTTTTAAATGCCTTATAGGGCATTATCAGTTTTACATCCAACCTAGTGTGGTGGTTTAGTCGCTAAGTCATGTGTGGCTCTTGTGAGCCCCTGGACTGTAGCCCACCAGGTTCCTCTGTCCATGGGATTTCCCAGGCAGGAATACTGGATGGGTTGCCATTTCCTTCTTCAGGGGATCTTACCAACCCAGGAATCGAACCCACGTCTCGTGCATTGCAGGTGGATTCTTTACCAAGGGAGGTACGAGAGAAGTCCTATTCTAACATTAAAAAAATCAAATATCAAACATCCCAAATTCCTCAGATGGTCTTGGACCCAGTTTTCCCATGAGTGAGTTGAATAAACCTTTGGCATATGTTCATTCTTCACTTGCTCAAGAGTCAAGTCTGTGTTATACTTTGATTTGCCTCTGTCAGGCTGATTTAGGATCTGTCTCTATGAGGGATCCCCTGTGGGAGACAGGAGAAAAAGCATCCTGGAGGAATGGGTGGGAGGCGTGGACTGACTGCCTCTATTATTCCTCTTAAGTTTCCAAGCTTTTGGAAAATTCAAGAGGAGGACAGCATCCCTAAGCTTTTCTGTTCTTAATAAAGGAGGTGGGATGAGATGGTAGTGGTGGTAAGGATGTGGCTCCAGTGATTAATTGGGAAATAAAAGTGATGTGACTACAACTCTATCTTGTTTGTGGAGTAGCTTATATGTGAGTTATTAACATTTAGAGCAGTGCCTTATTTTTGATTATTGGGGTAGAACTCTTTCTCTTCCCCTTGTATTTCTGATAGTAACATTGAAAGGGGTCTTGAGACTGCAAAGATGAAGGGGTGTTGCACAGTGTTGTGGGTATTAGCACTCAAACAGATGTATGCTTGCCAAGTGTTACAGTGCAAGGTTTTTGTTTTGTTTTGTTTTTGGAGGAGGGCTTTTATATTTTTATTTTCTGTATAGTACAATCTTTGTGGTAGTGGGAATGTATGCACAAAAAACAATTCAAATTAGAGTTCAGAGTAAAAAAAAAAAAAGAATTTGTCCCAAAGGACATTAAATATACATGGATTTCACAGCTATTCTCTATCCATGCCCCCAGACTCCGCACATCGAATCATTCTAATGAGACTATCTGATCTTGAAATTTTTCAGAATCAGGGGAGAAAACAAACACGGCCACCTCTCCTTTTGTATGTTTACCTTGTTCTGAAATTTACCTAGTTGGGAGTCAGGTGCTAAATCTAGCACTGGAAGTGTTATTCACATGATGATTCCTGTTTCTAATGCTTGCTAAACATTTCCTATCACCAGGCACTCTTCTAATCCCCTACCTGTAAGAATTCCTTTCATAATGAAAAGAAATCATATTATGCCATATTTCTGTTCTGTAATAAACATGATAGCAGCGGTTACAGGTCAGATTCCCCAGGAAGCAGACTATGAGATGGAGTTGTGTATACAGGAGGTTCATCAGGATCTGTCTGGGGATCAACCTCTTGGGGGAAATGAAGGAAGTAGGATGAATCAGAGGGAGAAGCTGAGTGGTGATACAACAAAGACCTCAGATGACCCCATGGGAAGCTTAGTTTTTGAACCCACTTTTATTTCCCAATTATATATTAATAACTCACTAGTCTTTGAATGCAAGCTGACCCCACAGAAGGGGCTCTGACTTGGGCAGAGTGGTGAGCCTCAGCGGCCAGCAGACACTGGAAGGGGGCTCAGTTGTGAGCTGTCAGTTATCAACACTTTGAGAAGCTGGAGAAAGAACATTTCAGTCCTGAAATGGTAGTGGGATCTGAGCATCCACTAAGCAAACTTTGGCTTATGTTTTGGTAGCCTAATTTTCATATCTTAATAACTGCAATTTCTGGACACCCGTGTTTCTGAACACTCCTTGTAGATCTTTTTAAGGCTCCTTTGGCTCTTTCCTTCTTAAATGTTATCTCCTAGGTTCCCAGCCTCAGCCCTCTTCTCATCCCCAGCTACATTTATTTTCTAGGTGATCTCATCGGCACTGATACCTTTGGCATCTTTCCAATAGGACAACCCACGGTGGTGTTTTTTTAATGGATTCCCTGAAGTAGCTCTTACTAGGAGCATATTTCCTTTCTAGACATCTTAATGGTATCAGAATCTCTTGACTGCACATTGTCTTAGCTCTGTCTGCAATAACAAAATACCACAGACTGGAAGGTTTAGACAATAGATGTATATCTCACAGTTCTGAAAGCAGGGAAGTTCAAGATCAAGGTGCCGGAAGATTTGTCTCCTTGTTGGATAATAGCTATCATGACAAGTGTGAAGTGATATCTTGAGTTTTTTTGTGTGTGTGTCTTTCTGATGATCAGTGTTGTCTTTGCATCTACCTGTTAGGTATTTGTATGCCCTCTTTGGAGAGGTGATAGACAACTACTTCTTCACTTTGTCTTTTGTAGGAAAACATTAGAGGTGCAGTGCCAGAATGCCTGGAATGAATCTTTGATCAAGTTTCTTGTCTTCTTTTTGTGTATCTTTCCTCATAAAATTATACCTTGATTATAGGACTGTTGCATAATGAAGTGAGATGGTACATGTGTAAAACTATTTTCTGGCATAGCTTTAGTGATCAGTACACATTAATGATTAAGTTCATATCCTTTTGGTATATATTTATAAAGATA
The DNA here is from genome assembly GCF_002263795.3 of Bos taurus. Taxonomy (NCBI): domain Eukaryota; kingdom Metazoa; phylum Chordata; class Mammalia; order Artiodactyla; family Bovidae; genus Bos; species Bos taurus. The sequence continues at coordinate 11,590,082 of NC_037353.1, forward strand.
AAAGTGTATCTTTCCATTTATCTCTTTTTAAGTTACTTTTTTTTCTCTCTGTTCACCTAGAAAGAACTGAAACTGCCCACCCAGTTCCCATTCCTATATACAAGAGCACACTCCTGGAGTGGTCCTGGCATACATGGATGTCATGTGTTGGAAGACTCCAAAACCTACCTCTGGTTAGATTCTTCTTCTGCATTCAGAATGCCTATTTTTGGCTGCTTGTTAGGAACCTCTTCCTGTACATCCCAGAGATACCTCAATTCCAACAATTTAAAAAATAAACTCAGAATCTTTCCTCTTAAATTTTCTTCTATAATCTCCATTCACCAACTTTCCCATGCAGAAATGTTGAGGTCATATCAGATTCTTACTCTCCTTCCATTCCTCACATGCAGTTGTTCATCAGATTCCTACAGGTTCTCCCATCTAGATGTTGCTTCACCTCATTTCATCCCATTCTTTCTAATCCCATTTCTCAGGGTAGGTTTAGGCTCTCATTGTTTCTTTAGTGGTTATTTCAATGGTCTTCTAACAACTTATTTCCCAGTTCCCACTACTGTCCTGTCCAATTAGGCAGACATATAATTTGTCAACCAAATTGGGACACTTCTGAGAATGAAACAGGGGTGTTATTAAACATTACACTCAGACATCAACAAGGACTGTCCCAGGCAAATTAGGACATATGGATATCCCTCTAATTTATCCTGCACAGCTGTCAGAATGTTCTTTCTAAAACACTTGTCTGACCCTGTCGCTGGCTCTCCCGTATTGTGTCTAAGGGGAAAGCATGTGCTGTTCTAATGACTGCAGCGTTCTGCTCCGCTTGGCTTGGTTTCTTACTGTAAATCAATCAATTAGCTCTCTGCCTCTCTTGCAGTTTGGGGTAAATTTTAGCAAAGAGAAGTCTTCCCAGGGTTGGATCACTTCTGAATATCATAAAAAAGCCAACTTTGGGATTTGCCCAGCTTGGAATACGCTGTAGGCATCGTTGTTGTTGTTTGGTTGCTAAGTTGTGTCTGACTCTTTCACTACCCCACAGACTGCAGCCCACCAGGCTCCTCTGTCCATGGAATTTCCCAGGCAAATATATTGGAGTGGGTTGCCATTTCCATCTCCAGGGGATCTTCTTGATCCAGGGATTGAACCTGCAACTCCTGCATTGGCAGGCAGAGTCTTTACCACTGAGCCACCTTGGAAGCCCAGTGCAGGTGTTACTCGAGACAATTCTGCCCTCCCCACCAGGGGACTCCTCTATGATACCAGCATCCCACAGCCTTCAGCTGTTATCTCTCAGCTGCTGTCAGATCAGTGGTTGACTAAATCTGCACATGACAGCTTTAATAAATGACTAAACACAGCATAAAGTGGGCAGCCTAGGTATATCAGCTTTTTTTTTTTTTTAACATTAGCTTTCTGATTTTCAGGGAAAGTAGCCAAAGAAAAGATTTTTCCTGATGAGTATGCATTTACTTTTAATTCACTGAAGAAGGAGTGCTTTCTTACAGCTTCTCTGAGGAAAATAGCTATTCTTTTAATTGACATTTGCAATTGTTCCTAAATATCAAATTTTTCATTATGTAAGAAATCTATAGTCATTGCAAAAAAATTGAAAAATATATAGAATACACATAAAAATATACAGTGCAGTCGCTCAGTCGTGTCCGACTCTTTGCTACCCCGTGGAGTATAGCCCACCAGGCTCCTCTGTCCATGGGATTTTCCAGGCAAGAATACTGGAGTGGGTTGCCATTTCCTTCTCCAGGGGATCTTCCCAACCCAGGGATGGAACCCAGCTCTCCCGCATTGCAGGCAGATGCTTTAACCTCTGAGCTACCAGGGAAGCCTATCAAAAATACACAAAATATACAGAAAACACAGAATGGCAAAAGGAAAGAAAATTATCCATCTTTCTATCTTATACATAAAATCATACTCATATTGTGTATATTCCTTATATATTTTCTCTGTGAATGAGTATATGAACAACTCACATAAAACAAAAATAAGCATGCTGAAGAGTAGCTTGCTTTTTTGGCTTAGTAATAAAAAATGCTTTTTACATCAAAAAGTGTATCTTGGCAACCATTGTTTGTAAAGCCTGCATTATACTTCATTGTATGGCTGCTCCATTCTTTACTTAACTGTCCTTTATTTTTGGATATTTAGGAGGTTTCTAACTTTATTTCCATTTAAGAAAATGTTCATGGAATCTCCTGGAATCTCCATCTTTTCCCATTTTGGGTATTGCTTTGGGATTCATGTTCATATGAGGATTTGTTGAACCGTTTTTAGATCTTTGAGCTCTCTGGGCTTTGCATTTGTATGTGCTGCTGAGCCTCAAAGCAGCCTGTCTGGGCAGCTTCACTGACGGAACCTCACATTCTTTGGTCGCTTATTAGAAAAAGATAAATTTTAAACTCGAAGGGGTGCATTAAATATATATTTTTTCATTACAATCTTTTACCTGTGTTTATGCAGGCAAGTTGGAATGAGAATCCATTCGCAGAAAAATTCAAGCCCATATATATTTTTTCTCAAAAGTATTTTTGTTGTGCTTTCCTCCTGAACTCTTGGGTCATTGGGAAGAAACAGGCATGGTTTCACTTCCTTTCTGCTGATTATCTCGCTAATGGATTCAGTCTAGTGACTGAATGCTTCTAGGAAAGACATGAAAAGACATATTCTATGTACTTCTAATTTTGAATAGATATCTACCCAGGAGAAGCACTTTGAATTAACCCAGAAAAAATGATCAGAAGGTGACATATAATTGCACTCATGTTTTATTCTTCAAATAGTTCTTTTGCAGAATTTGGTATTTATTTGGACCCACTAAAAGTAAAGTTTGTGTCAGAGTTCTTTGTGATGGGTGCCAGGTAGAAACCTTCAGCATGACTCCGAATGTGATGGATTGTAGAAGATTGATTCCTCAAGAGAAAAATTGTGAAATGATTCTCAGAGATGGCAGCATTCAGAAGAGTATACATTTTTGCCATTTAAAAAGATAATGTCAAAATGAAAGTCAGAGTTCTTTAGGTATTTCCTTAGTGACTGTCACTGTGATCTTTCATGTTCTACATTATTTTCTTTCTCCTAAACCAGATAATTTTTATTTTTTTTCCTGAAATATGTGGCCATGTCCACCCTAACTCTCTCTCCATAGGAGTCTTCCTTACCCTTTGGATTTTCCACATGGGCAGGAGAGAGGTGGGGTGGGGAGTGGTATTTGAGGCTTTATTAGCATCTGGAGTGGCTTCTTGCTTTCTGAAACCTAAAGCATTAACCCAAGGGACAGGAATAATGCTAGATGAGTCAGTCTTTTCTCCCTCTAGCATCAATATCTTGAATCTATTAATAGTGACATCATCATAGTGTACAATTAGGCCCTAATCAGTGGAGCACTTTATTGATGGTGAATGTAATTGCTAGCTAATGTTATGATCATGTCAATACAACTCAGGGGTTAAGGTTTCCCAGTTAAGCACTGGGGATTTGAAGGTTTTGCTGCCCTAGATATAGGCAGTGCTTCTGCTCAGTGCCAATAGACAACCTATAGATCAGAAGTCTGCAATTATCTAATGCATCTACAGAAACTCTCCTGTCTCTAGAATTCATGAAGTCTGGGCATTTCCCCTCCCCTCACCAACCTAAAGATGCTGAAGCATAAAGGAGAGCCCCAAGCACAAAGATATCCATAAAAGCCTGTGCTCTTAGGTCGATGTTGAGGATGCTAAGAGCTAACAGGTTGGTTAGTTGGTTTCTCTTGGGATAAAGGGTGAGATTTGCAGTAGTCTGTCCACTTGTCTTTCTGGATCATGATCCTTTCATATTTAACCATAAAATGTGGATGGCTACAATATGGGAAAGAGGAGGATGGAACCAGGAGAAGATAACAACACTGTGTGTTGGAGGAAGGGATCATGATTTAACTTGTGTAAATGTGCACATTTTTATGTTTCCCACGTTTGTATTCTTTGAAGGAGACAAAGGGCTTGAATCATAAAAACAGCAGACTTGTTAGTCATAAGAAGCAAAATACAAAAGTTTGGAGCTGCCATTTTCTTGTTCTGAAACCAGTTGGTCAGAAATGAGGGTGGCCTGGGAACCCTGATTTTTGTGGCTGGTCTGAAATGAGGGCAGTCTAGTGAGGAATTCTGCCCTTAACCTGCTAAGTTTGACCTAATTCCAAGTAATTAGCATTAGAGGTCAATTTCAATACTAAAAATCATTGGGGAAACATTGAAAATAACATAATGCCTGGCACAGAATTGTTGCTCAAAAATGTTAGTTAAAGGGCTTTCAGTTAAATGGGACAAAGTTATATTCTATACGGGGATAAAATAAAATGGATAAAATCTACAATTTTGCATCATCTAACTATGGCAACACATTCAAAATAGTCATAAGTAGGGACAGCTTATGCCTCAAGTTTTATCTTGTAAAAATATTTGTCAAAGAAGAAGTGCTAAGAATAAACGCAAAAAGATAAATCTGTGAAGATATCTGGCTTGAAATATTTAAAATTTCACTATGAAGAAAATTAGAGTTGAGAACATCATCCATTACTAAAATTTACATTTACCAAATACTACAGCAATAGAAGAGAGAATATTTTCTCAGTATTTAAAACTGTTATGGCTCTTATTACAGAAAGAGTCAATTGAAGATGTCGACAACTTCTAATTTATTAATCATAAAGTGTAACTTTCCAGAAGATTGTGGCAATTTTCTACGAACTTAAAAACAATAAAGTTATATTGAAAAAATTCTTTGGAAAAATATCACTGACATGAAAGGCAAATGTGGCTGAGAAACTGGATAGTAAATACAGCTATGTATTAGTCTACTCAAAATAAAAGCCAAGGTCCTTAGGATGGCCTGTGAGGCTCTCCTAAAGTGCTCAGGCTCTTTCTGTCCATGAACTCTTCTCCTAGCCCTCTCTCCAGCTGACTCTGCTCCAACTACATTCCTATCTTTGCATTCTAGCTGCCATTCACACTCTCCAGGCATGCTGTGCTGCCCATAGTCAAGAAAGTTGGTAGACCAGAAAACCTAAAAACATGTCTCAAGTTCCCAGTGCTCTGAATGTGCCTTTTGAAATTATTTATTACAAAAATGATGCAAAGAGCTGACTCATTGGAAAAGACCCCGATGCTGGGAAAGATAGAAGGCAGGAGGAGAAGGGGATGACAGAGGACGAGATGGTTGGATGGCATCACTGACTCAACGGACATGAGTTTATGCAAGCTCCGGGAAATGGTGAACGACAGGGAAGCCTGGCTTGCTGCAGTCCTGGGCTTGCAAAGAGTCGGACACAACTGAGTGAATGAACAACAACAATTACAAAATTTATTTCCTACTCCCTTTTAGTTGGGAAGTTAAAATGAAATTGCCAAATAATGGCATTATAGAAAAGAGGAAGTAGTTAAATTAATACCCTCGTTGTCTAGTCTCAAGTTCTTTACAATAAATCAACAAATGCCAAGCAAAATCAGAGAATGCAATACAGTAAGAAGATACAGATGCTGAATAGGAATATTTACATATCACCAAGGAAGATTCATCTGTTTTTGTTTACTGACAGGTGTGGTTAAATCCACAGGCTTTAATATAATTAACCCCAGTTACCAAGGGACTAATTATCTAGTCTAGTTTTCATCAACTTTATCTTAAACAAGAAATTTACACTGTTTCCTCCTCTCACCTCTTTCCATTTTCTCCCCTTTCTGATGTCTTACTCTTGACCCCAAACACTTTTACTTTCAAAATTTACTAGTGATGCTTAATTTCCAGGCTAACCAGTCTTCACCCAGTTTCGCCTGAGGGACTTCTATTAGGTGGCCATCTACAATTCACACACTCCATTTGGGGTTTCCATGATGTGTTCTTTGTCTCTTGAGTGATGTGACCCTTCTAATCTCTACCTCCTTGTTCAGTTCAGTTCAGTTGCTCAGTTGTGTCCGACTCTTTGTGACCCCATGAATTTGCAGCACGCCAGGCCTCCCTGTCCATCACCAACTCCCGGAGTTCACTCAGACTCACGTCCATCGAGTCAGTGATGCCATCCAGCCATCTCATCCTCTGTCGTCCCCTTCTCCTCTTGCCCCCAGTCCCTCCCAGCATCAGAGTCTTTTCCAATGAGTCAACTCTTCGCATGAGGTGGCCAAAGTACTGGAGTTTCAGCTTTAGCATCATTCCTTCCAAAGAAATCCCAGGGCTGATCTCCTTCAGAATGGACTGGTTGGATCTCCTTGCAGTCCAGGGGACTCTCAAGAATCTTCTCCAACACCACAGTTCAAAAGCATCAATTCTTCAGCACTCAGCCTTCTTCACAGTCCAACTCTCACATCCATACATGACCACAGGAAAAACCATAGCCTTGACTAACTGGACCTTTGTTGGCAAAGTAATGTCTCTGCTTTTGAATATGCTATCTAGGTTGGTCATAACTTTCCTTCCAAGGAGTAAGCGTCTTTTAATTTCATGGCTGCAGTCACCATCTGCAGTGATTTTGGAGCCCCCAAAAATAAAGTCTGACACTGTTTCCACCTCCTTGTAGAGAAAACCTTTAATCCCTCTAACCTAATCTCGCTGTCCTCATTGTTTGGTTCTGGTCCACAAGAAGCCCCTATTCTTGTTCTTCTCTGTGAACACATTCAACCTAATGGTTTGTCATCTCTGTAGCACTGACTGTGCTGTGCTTAGTCACTCAGTCCTGTACAACTCTGCAACCCAATGGACTGTAGCCTGCCAGGCTCCTCTGTGCACCAGGATTCTCCAGGCAAGAATATTGGAGTGGGTTGCCTTGTCCTCCTGCAGGGGATCTTCCCAACCCAGGGAATGAACCCATGTCTCCTGTAGTTCCTATACTGCAGTCAGATTCTTTACCACTGAGACACCAGTGGTAAATATAGTAGGTCCTTGTGGTTTAAATATTGTTTTAATGGAATAGGATGGAGTCTTCCTAGGCAGGGGCTACAGACTGATCAAACTGATTTTTGCTTAAACATTTTGAAGTCTTCTCCCCCTTATTACCTGCAATTAAACAGTAATGAAGAATCATTGGAAAAATTAAAATGCATACAGCATAGCTAATGATGTAAGAGGGACGACAGCCTAGCTAAAGACCCAGGCACACATTCACATCCCATTAACTAGTCTTTTAACTGCTGTCTCCTGAATTACTGCACATGTAGAAACTGAAGAGAGCTACACAGGCAGGAACTTATCACAGAAGAGAGTGCCTGACCAGACTGCCAAGCTTAGTTAGAGCAAATATCTCCTGCCAGAGCCTGCCAAAGTGTTTGTTCACTCTTCCAGATCGCTTGCAGTAGGAGCTCTGATGACAAGCTGGAGCTCGTGTCTTAGCTGTCATTACCAGCGGCATTACTGATGAGTAGGCTGAGCCCAGGATTCAGAGTAGGGATTCTCTGATACTGTTCTCTGCAGGGCTGGCCTCAAGCTAACTGTGGATTCAATCACCTTCATCTGTCCTCAGGGCGGCCCAAAGTTTTTTCTTATATAGCCCCTCCCTGCCTCTCTCTCCCCAAACCTCTTCAAGATGCCTTATTCATCAGAGGTTGAAAAAGGGTTGGGGATACAGGGAGGAGGAATTAGAAAGGGGCTATTTTTAAAAATTTTTATTTATTTAAAATAATTTTTAAAATGTGGACCATTTTTAAAGGCTTTATTGGATTTGTTACAATATTGCTTCTTTTTTTTTTTTTTTTTTGTCATGAGGCATGGATCTTAGCTCCCTGACCAGTGATGGAACTCACACCCTCTGCATTGAAAGGCAAAGACCACCAGAGAAGTTCTGGTAATTTTTAAATGAAAATAACACATGTACATATTTTTTTGTAAGTCAAAGAGTATTCTAAGGTTTAGAACTAAAAAGACAGTCATTTGGCTCTTTTCTTCCTTCATCATTTCCATCTTATACTACCCAGATGCAACCACTTTCAGCCATTTTAATAATTTCTCCTTGCATTTACCTCCATGTCTAAATAATCTGCTTATGTGCCTATTTATTTTTACATTTTGATTTTTAACATTATCGATCAGTTTTCTATGACTATACTAAGTTTAGAACCCCAACTGCCTAACACATGTACACTCTGCTAAACCCATGGCTATATGATAACTGGATATAAAAGTGTCTATACTTTTATTGGATATAATAGTATTTCAGCTGTCATACAGTATATTATGATCATGTTTTCTTTCTTGTTCAACCTTTTTTCTAAGTTAATAAATGCCTTGTTTTTTAAAGCTTAGCTAACTAAATCAGCTCTAAGAATATCTCACCATGTAGACAAGAAATCAGGTCATCTGTCAATTACTTTTTTCTTTTATTCTTGGGGTCTTTCCTCTGAAGTCACTCAGATCAACCTGGGCTAATGGCCCTTGAGACCAGTTGTTCTGGGTCCACCCTCGCTCTCATCCAGGAATTTCCTTTGTCCTTTTCTAATGCTGGATGCTCTATTTTCATGTTCCATGTATTTCTCTTTCTTGTTTTTGCCTTGTTTTTGTGGGGTACACCTTCCGGTAGCTTCCAAAGCAAGGCACATAGGAGAAATATTTTTAAGAGCTTGCTTATCTTAAGTGTTTTTATTCTATCTCCTACTTAACCGATAGTATTTTAGGGTTTATATTTCCAAGTTGAGAATAATTTCGGCTCAGATTATATTGCTTTTGGGAAACCCATTGGTATTTGGTTAGCTGTCTCTGGCATGTGAGCTGTGTTTTGTCTCCTCCCCAGGGTGCCATCAAGTGTTCTTCCCCTGAATCAAGATATGTCAAAGTGCAATTATAGAATTTCAAAATTAAATCTTCTACAACCCCTGGCTTACATTGTTTTTTTCCTTTCTTTTACAAGGATCAATTTAAATGTCTTCTTGTTCACAGCTTTGTTTTCAATAATTGCAATTTGCTAAAAGCTTCAAAAGCTGAAAAATTTGGCACTTTATACATGAAATGCCACCTCCTAAAACCAGAAAGAGTAAGCACATTTCATTTTAGCATCCTGTGTGCTGTTCTTGAAAGGGTCTGGGAAGAATCAGGAAAAGAGAGAGGGTGATCACTGGTTATTATCTAGATTTAACCACAAGTTAAGATGAGAGGTCTGTTTCCTGCAAATGTATCTCACACGCTACTAAGTGAGAGCACGACAGATGCTGGGAAGTCGAAGTAAAGGACATCTAGTCTCATAAGGCTGATTTTAAAGCAACTATTACTACAAATAGTACTTCACTACAAATGAAAATAATCTGGAAAAATGGTAAACTAGATCCAGTTCTAGTGGGACTGTTCTAAGCAAACAAAGATGTATGGCCACTTTAGACATAGGGCATCTTTGACATTATTGCAGAGGTATCCATTTCATATTTTATGGAAAGAGGGTTATATCTTAAAATATGTATTGGTTGTCTCTATAAGTTGCTCTGGCCTCAGCATTCTGAAAAAACAAACATAAAACAGAGATGAGGGACTTGTAAGGACTTGTAACCCCAAGGAGGGTTGCCTGACTAGGAGGATAATGACGTGGAAAGGAATGTAGGTTGGGTTGTTGCTAGAGGTAAACACCATGGATTCGTCCTGTAATGGTTTGAGGAAAAAGTCAACCACAATTTGGAGATTTCATACCCTTTTAGTGCTATAAAGAAATGTTCCAGCTGGATGAGGGCTCAAAAACCTCTAGATTTAATGAGATTTCAACTTTCAAATGCAGTCTCTAGTTCGCATGGAGTGAGACTTGCTAACGCAGTTGACAGCTTCTAAAAAGGCTAATACTTGTTCTGAAGAATTAGAAAAACCCTGTGGACCTCGTGTGAGCACCAGCTGGGTTCTGTGAGGTTGACACATGGTGCTTTTTCTTGAGAAAGAAAGTCAACACTGCCTGTGTGTTCACCCAGAGCAGCGGCATATCTGAGGTCAAGAGAAAGCTTGACAGAAAGTTTCATTATGGTGACTTCTATCAAAAGAGAAAAATCTGTTCACTTGAACTCTGAAGTAGGTGTTTTTAAATCTGTCTAGTTGATTTAGGACTACTTAATCTGTTGTTGTTATTGTTCAGTAGCTAAGTCGTGTCAGACTCTTTGTGACACCATGGACTGCAGCATGCCAGGCTTCCCTGTCCTTCACTGTCTCCGAGAGTTTGCTCAAATTCATGTCCATTGAGTCAGTGATGCTATCTAACCATCTCATCCCCTGTCACCCCCTTCTCTTTTTGCCTTCAGTCTTTCCCAGCATCAAGGCCTTTTCCAATGAGTTGGTTCTTCACATCAGGTGGCCAAAGTATTGGAGCTTTAGCTTCAGATGATTACTTATCTACCTACTTAAATATATACTATGCCTATTCTTATGTGCTAGGCAATGTACTTGCTGCTTGAAACAAGGAAGATAAAGTTGCTGCCTTCATGGAGTTTTGGGATGAATACAAAGAAATATTTCTTTGGGTGGAGGTAATTCTAAGGCATTCATTACCTATCCTTCTGCCCTTCCAACAAGTTGCAAGTTTCAAATATAGATTGGTGCCAAGATAAACATATTTTTGAGGAATAGGGGATTTTTGAGAAGTATATTTCTCATCAGATTGATTTAATGGAAGAAAATCATTTAACTGATATAATGATATTACATTTATAATGATGATAATAATTCAGTGGGTACTTTCCATGTGCCAGATACTGTGTTAGGAATTTTCCATAGATTATTTCATTCAGTCTTCTCAACAATCCCATATGTAGGCACTACTGTTATCTCTCTCTCTCTTTTTTTAAGAAGAAAAGTGATTTACAAAAAAGTTAGGTAACTTACTTGCCCTGGGGCATTTATAATGTACAGATGAACCAAGAACCAAGCCTAGACTAAACCAAGACTCTGAAATGACAGTCTTAACTCCAGACACGCCCTGCTTCCATCAGATTCAGGCTAAGTGTCATCCATTTGTGAGGTCATTGTGGATCAGGTCTGTGAAGTCACTCTTCAGATGCTGAGGGAAGGCATTGTTGAAGGGCCTGAAAGGTGTAGTCAACCACTGTTAGGAGCATCACCTTTAATCTAGCACAGTCCTTATTTATGGCTCAATGGATGTATCATCTCTGTCTTGTCAGTGCCTCTTTATGGAAACTCTGTCCAAGTGTCCTAGCATGTGAAAAATGGGCATAAACCTACTCAGCAGAACCCAAGTAGAAGGAAAATCTCAAGCACAATTTGCTTTCATGTCGAGTAAACATCCTACATCAAAGAGATGGAAGTTGGCTTATGAATGGCAGCTCGGAAATGGCTCATCTCTTAGCTCATATGCTGCTAAGTCACTTCAGTCGTGTCCGACTCTGTGCGATCCCATAGATGGCAGCCCACCAGGCTTCCCCGTCCGTGGGATTCTCCAGGCAAGAACACTGGAGTGGGTTGCCATTTCCTTCTCCACTCTTAGCTCATATAAATGGTACTAAATATCAGCTTGAAAAGCACCAGGGCATGTTCAGAACATAGAAAGCTAAGATGTAATCACTTACAACTCCTCTGTATGTATGTGTGTGTGTGAGTGTGTTATTTTTTGAGTCAAGCTAAGGTCACAAATATTAAATTATTCAATTCGGCAGCACAAGATTAAGCCCATAAAATGTGTTAATGTGACACATAATTTCACAAATGGGACTTTAGGATGGCTTGCTAGGATTCTCCAACATGGCAAAAATACCTATTAACTTTTACTGCAGCTTGTCTTCAGATTGAGGTAGAATCAGCTAATAGTTCTAGAAAGAAGTGGTGGCAGAGGGAACATGGATTGGAAGTCAATGTTCCTGAGCAGTGATTTTGCTTTTGTAATTTGCTTTTCTTTCCTAACTTCTCTTCAGACATACAAGTAAGCTGTCTTATTCTTATTAATGACTTGATAATAATGTCTACTATATACTGAGTTGTATTCTGGGGAATTAACCATGTTTTAAAGAAATAAATTTTATACAGTGCAGTAATTTAAATGTATTATTGTTATATGCCATTTATTATTCATATACTATTATTTGTTACATTGGAAACACTATACATTTTCCAAAAACTGGAAAATGAGCTACAGAAACTGGGATACATCTGCATAATAACATATCATCTAGCTGTTAAAATGTTAGCAAGGATTGTTTTTTTTTTTAATTAACAAGTAAAAATATTACCGTGTTAAATGAATAAATTAAGTTAAAACTTGTTCACAAAATCTAATGTTTGTAAAATATCCATAGAAAAAAGACTGGGAGGACCATTCCAAAATGTTAAGATTGTCTCAGGGTTACAAGATATGGATATCAGCTTTTTTCCCTTCTATTTTTTTTTTTTTTTTGCTATTCTTTCTGTGTTATTCATATTCTCTGTCATAAGAGTTATTTTCATCATCTCAAACCAAAGTAAAAAATCTCATTTAAGAGACATTTGAATTATTCATAAGTACCAATGGAAACTTTAATTAGCAGTCACCATTATGTTTGGGCACCTAAAGCAGTTTCAATATCAAGCAATTTTAGTACTTTCAGTAAAAGTGATTTGTTCAAAGTATGAAAAAGATATGATTTAATTATGGCCTTTTATGCAACTTCCATTTATGGCCAAAGAATGGAGAGCACCTGGATTGCACGTGGACTTCCTGGTGATCTTGCCCTGAGTGTGTGTAAGGCTAGGAGCGCTCTGCTTGCCGCTCCTGTTCTGTCTCCCTACACCTGTCTCAACTCCCCCTCCCACTGACTCTGGACCTGCTTAAAGGTCATTCTGTCAGGCAGGCCTTCCCATGCTTCTCTTCTCACTCTCCACTCCGGTCCCTCAGGAAGGTCGTTCTATTAAAAGCACCCTGCCAGCACCCTGTCTTTTTTCAGGGAGCCCTTTCTGTGATGTGATTGTATCTCCACGTGATTTCTGCCCACCCATCCTTCTGCTGCACTTGAGGCTCTATCTGGCTCCCTGTTGCTATCTGAGCACCTAGAGCAGAGTATAGCACATCAGAACTCAGTACCTATTTGTTGCATGAACAAGTGGATCCATCACATTTTAGATGCCAGATGTCAATTCCAAATGTGTAAATATCCCCATGCCACTGAAATTGTGTTTGAAGGAGAAGCCCCAGAATGGGACCATGATGGAAGCTGGATGTGGAGTGGAAAGGTGAGGGTTGTGCCTTCCTTCAGACACATTAGCAAAGAGAGTGTGTGTTAGTCTATCAACCCGATTCTTAAGTCAGACCTGAGGTTTAATAATAGTACAGCCTTCTGCCTGAGTATGAAAGCAAACTACTTGGCTTTGCATTCCAGCTAGGCATTTACTGTATCTATGAATATGGCTTATTTAATACTCCTGTGCTGTAGTTCCTTCATCCGTATAAAGAGCTATGCCAAATCACTCAGTCGTATCTCTCTTTGTGACTCCATGGACTGTAGCCCACCGGGCTCCTCTGTCCATGGGATTCTCCAGGCAAGAATACTGCAGTGGGTTGTCATGCCTTCCTCCAGGGGATCTTCCAGACCCATGGATAGAATCCTCATCTTTTGTGTTTCCTGAATTGTCAGGCTGGTTCTTTACCACCAGTGACACCTGGGGAGCCCATAATGAGCTATAGTACCAACTAAAGTTATTGTAAAGAGAAAATGAGAGACAGCACATACAGAGCTGAACACAGCCCCGGAATACTTCAGGTGTTCATTAAGTCTCTTCAACAGCAGCAGTATTGTTATTAATAGTTTTTTAATTTTTAAAGTCGTTACCAATTTTGAGACACAAATTTCTCAATGACCACTAGATGGCATTAAGGTGAATTTAAAATATACATAGTGTGGTCCTTATTCATATCTATAAAAACATGTGGTGAAAGGCAATTTCATACATTCTGATTTTTAAGGTCAGAATTAATAACTAAGGGGTTTTCATTATTTTACATAGGAAAATCTTAGAGGGGGTCATATTTGATTCAGCTATGTTTCCATTACGGGCTCACCAGGCTTCTTTGGTTTTTTTCAATTAAGATGTTTACTGTTGAGTGTTCTGAGCTATGCCATAAATTAAATGGCCATCTCAGTGCACTGAAAACACGACTGCAGTTTTGCAACCACGGTTGGGGGGTATACAGATGACGAACAATGTGTTAAACTCAGTGGTGAGCTGCACAGACGTTTCTGTGGGTTTCTTGAGCTGGGAGTGAAGATCATACGACTGATTATGTGTGAAGCAGATGCGTGTATACAGGAAGAGCCTAGTGCATCCAGCAGGAAGTGCACTCACCCCCTATGTTGCTCAAGGAAGCTGTATCGTGAGACAGAGGCCTGTTGCTTTCTCAGCTTTGCAGAATGTAATAAATGAGCAGAAAATGCAAATATATTATAAATATCCTCCTCAGCAAGCTGCAGAAAACTTAAAACTTCAGGATTGCTGATTTTTTTGTGGATTAACCCAGACATTAATCTGTGGATATGTTATCTAAGGTGTTGTAGAAGAGATATGTATTTAGAACATTCAGAAAGGAGAATAACCTCGGAGACAAGTAAACTTTGACGGGGTGGGTGGCTCACTAAGAGCAAAGAGGCACAGTGTTTAACAAGGGGGAAAAATTAGTTTTGTCATAATGGCCAATGAACCTGAGTTGGGAAACCATCCACTTGGCAGTTTTGTTCAATGTTAGAGTTGGATTGCTGAATGACCCAGCTCACATGTGAACTTCACTGGGGCAGCAAAGGTATGTGTATGGCATTCCTGAGTTTTCAATGCAGAACATAGTACTTATGGAGAGCACTTTATGCACTCAACAAATGTTGGTTGAATGAAGAGTAATAAAATATCCAGTCAATTAGACTAAATGAAAGAATCCTATTGGAGGTCAGCAAGCGGGACTTTTGGTCAAGTTGTTATAGCGTATTTGTAAGAAGACACTCCCCTTTCATTTCCAATATATAAGAGAATATAAAATATGAACCAAATATAACAAAAAGAGATAAAAAGGCAAGGTAAAGTTGAAAAATAAGGTAAAGGCCTATATGAACCAGAAATGGAACTCAATCACAAAGCAACGAATGAGGCTAAAGGTTTAGGATACTGGGCTCCTTTTATCCCTCAGAATAGATTGGTGAGTTTTGCTTCTGTGGAAAACAAAGTAAATGCTCTCCTTGTGGAATGGGGAATTGGGTCCAGGCTTGCACTTCCCAGGAGGTTGTAGTGGTAAAGAACCTGCCTGCCGATGGAGGAGATGTAAGAGATATGGGTTCAACCCTTGGGTCGGAAAGATCTCCTGGAGAAGGGCATGGCAACCCACTCCAGTATTCTTGCCTGGAGAACTCCATGGACAGAGGAGCCTGGTGGGCTACAGTTAATAGGGTCGTACAGAGTCAGACACGACTGAGGTGCCTTAGTACACACACATCACTGCTTGCGTTTAACTCCCAAAGTCTGGATCAGAATTTAAGATTATATTTTAACAAGAAGAAAAGCGAATCCACTACAATCGAGATAGTCTTATAGACTTTAAAAATGTTGTTTTTTCTGTTGTTGTTGTTTGTTTTTTTAGCAAATTTAGAAAGGAATTATCACTTATGGGGATGATTCAGATTAGCCAAGGCCCAAGACATTGATGTAAAAAAAAATTTTTTTTCTCCAAAAACCTAGAATGCAAATATAGCTAGAAATAACAGATGGCCAAGGCACTCTCTCCTTTGTGGGTACACTGCCTAGAAAGCTAAATTATAATCAGAAGTCTGCTTAGCATGAGATCAGAGCAAGAGGAATTAGTAATATAATTAAAATGATTGAAAAATTTTATGGTAGAGGTGGGCAAACTTTTTCTGTAAAGGTTTTGTCAAGACTACACAACTTTGCCATTATAATGCAAAAGGAACCATAGTTAATGGGTAAGTGAATGGACATGCCTGTGATTTAATAAAATTTTATCTACAAAACAGGATTTGGTCTATGAGCTATACTTTATCAACCCCTGTTTTGTGGAACCAGATCCTGTATGCCTGATGTATCCCTCTCCACCATGTGGTTAGAGATACTGCATTTATATGAGGCACTGCATTCTTGAATTAGGGTTTTCTTGCCCTCAGTTAAGCAGAGATGAAATTAGTGTCTGTGACTTGGCTTTTTGCAGGCCTCTGTGGTCCCCTCCTCCTCATGATTAAGACTCCTTAGGTATGATCATTCCTCCAACTGGAGTTGAGTGTTGTTGGTTTAGGAAGCTTTCTGCCTTCTTAAGGTGACTTTGGATATCTCTGTTTCAGTTTGACTCTCGGGGGATGTTTTATTTCCCAATTCTACACTGGTCCCCAGCTCTCTCTCTCTCTCTCTTTTTTTTAGGGTTTATTTCTTTCTTTTTATTTATTTATTTATTTATTTATTTACTTTACAATATTGTATTGGTTTTGCCATATAGCAACATGCATCTGCCATGGGTATACACGTGTTCCCCATCCTGAACCCCCCTCCCACCTCCCTTCCCGTACCATCCCTCTGGGTCATCCCAGTGCACCAGTCCCAAGCTTCCTGATTCCTTAAAAAACTGGAAATAGAACTGCCCAGCTCTCTCATTTCTCATTTCTAAGAGATTTCTCATCATCACACCAGATTGATGCTGCAATGGCAGCTCGTGGTGCAGATCCAAGCAAAAGGAAGTGCTGAAGCGTGGTTGTCAGTTGATGCTTAAAATGCTCATTTCTCCCAGTTGTGTGGTTTCAGGAAAACTGACTTAAGTTTTATAGCCCCCAAGGCCCTCACTGTCAGTCTGGGACCCAAAAACACCTTGGGCTGAGTCTACATTTTAAAGAAACCACACATAAAGGACTTTTTTTTTTCCCCACAAGAGTTTTTTTTTTTACATTTTTGTAGTAATTATTCTGGTTTGATGGCCTCTGATTCCTGTCAATATGTAACTTTAGTTAGTGATGGAGGAGCAGCCATTTCTTATCCTAAGTGGTGGTATCAGAGTCTACTTTAGCAGCTTAGAATGCAGAAAGTGGGCAGACCTCCTGCTGCAGTAGCATCACCTGGGAGCCGATTAGAAATGCAGACTCACAGGGCCCCAGACCTTCTCAAGGAGAATCTGCATTTTAACAGAATCCTCAGATAATTCATGATAATAAATTTTGAACTTTAACTTATTTTGCATCTTAATAGTCTATTTTTTTGGCTTTGTTTAGATATAATTGACAAAATTATAAGACATTTAAAGTGTATGTCATTTATCATAGTGATTTGATATATGCAGACATTGTAAAAGGACTTCCCCTGTCACATCTATAGCTTAATGTTAATTAGGAAACAGTGACTCCTTTTGGCTGCAGAATTAGGAAAGGCCATAAAGTTAGAGGATGTGGGGTTAATTTCTCCCATATTTTCATTTCTTTGGGCAGATCATGAGGGTATGTGGTGGCCTTGATGGGTGTGGTCATCCCAAAGTCTGTTCATAACCCAAATTATTATGATTAGATAGATGGGTTGATATATATATATTTAAATAAATTTATTTATTATAAATTTATTATGAAATATTTATAAATTTAAATATATTTATACACACACATATATATATTCTTTCCCCTTATTGGTTATTATAAAATGTTGTGTATAGTTCCTTGTGCTACTGTAGGTCTTTGGTTATCTATCTTATATATAGTAATGTGTATATATTAATCCCAACCACCTAATTTATCCTTTGCCCTTTGGTAACCATAAATCTGTTTTCTGTGCAATCTTAAATTTTTTAAAAAAGGCTTCCTAAGTGACTCTAATCAGATTGATTATATTCTTTGCAGCCAAAGATGGAGAAGCTCTATACAGTCAGCAAAAACAAGATTGGGAGCTGACTGTGGCTCAGATCATGAACTCCTTATTGCCAAATTCAGCCTTAAATTGAAGAGAGTAGGGAAAACCACCAGACCATTCACATATGACCTACATCAAATCCCTTATAATTATACAGTGGAAGTGACAAATAGATTCAAGGGACTAGATCTTATAGAGTGCCTGAGGAACTATGGATGGAGGTTCATGATGTTGTACAAGAGGCAGTGATCAAGACCATCCCCAAGAAAAAGAAATGCAAAAAGGCAAAATGGTTGAGGAGGCCTTACAAATAGCTGAGAAAAGAAGAAAGGTTAAAGGCAAAGGAGAAAAGGAAAGATATACCTATTTGAATGCAGAGTTCCAAAGAATAGCAAGACAGATAAGAAAGCCTTCCTCAGTGCAAAGGAATAGAGGAAAATAATAGAATGGGAAAAACTAGAGATCTCGTCAAGAAAATTAGAGATACCAAGGGGACATTTTATGCAAAGATGGGCACAATAAAGGACAGAAATGGTATGGACCTAACAGAAGCAGAAGATATTAAGAAGAGATGGCAAGAATACACAGAAGAACTATACAAAAAAGATCTTAATGGCCCAGATAACCAGGATGGTGTGATCACTCACCTAGAGTCAGACATCCTGGAATGTGAAGTCAAGTGGGCCTTAGGTAGCATCACTACAAACAAGGCCAGTGGAGGTGATGGAATTCCAGTTGAACTATTTCAAATCCTAAAAGATGATGCTGTGAAAGTGCTGCATTGAATATGCCAGCAAATTTGGAAAACTCAGCAGTGACCACAGGACTGGCAAAAGTCAGTTTTCATTCCAATCCCAAAGAAAGGCAATGCCAAAGAATACTCAAACTACCGCACAATTGCACTCATCTCACATGCTAGCAAAGAAATGCTCAAAATTCCCCAAGCCAGGTTTCAACAGTGCGTGAACTGTGAACTTCCAGATGTTCAAACTGGATTTAGAAAAGGCAGAGGAACCAGAAATCAAATTGCCAACATCCGCTGAATCATCAAAAAAGCAAGAAGAGTCCCAGAAAAACATCTAGTTCTGCTTTATTGACTATGCCAAAGCCTTTGTGTGGATCACAATAAACTGTGGAAAGTTCTTAAAGAAATGGGAATACCAGACCACCTGATCTGCCTTTTGAGAAATCTGTATGCAGGTCAGGAAGCAACAGTTAGAACTGGACATGGAACAACAGACTGTTTCCAAATCGGGAAAGGAGTATGTTAAGGCTGTGTATTGTCACTGTGCTTACTTAACTTATATGCAGAGTCCATCATGTGAAATGCAGGCTGGATGAAACACAAGCTGGAATCAAGATTGCTGGGAGAAACATCAATAACTTCAGATATGCAGATGACACCACCTTTATGGCAGAAAGCGAATAAGAACTAAAGAACCTCTTGAAGAAAGTAAAAGAGAAGAATGAAAAGTTGGCTTAAAGCTCAACATTCAGAAAACTAAGATCATGGCATCCAATCCCATCACTTCATGGCAAATAGATGGGGAAAGAATGGAAACAGTGACAGACTGTATTTTCTTGGGCTCCAAAATCACTGCAGATGGTGACTGCAGCCATGAAAGTAAAAGACGCTTACTCCTTGGAAGGAAAGCTATGACCAATCTAGACAGCATATTAAAAAGTAGAGACATTACTTTGCCAATAAAGGTCCATCTAGTCAAAGTTATGGTTTTTCCAGTAGTCCTGTATGGATGTGAGAGTTGGACTATAAAGAAAGCTGATGCTGAAGAATTGATGCTTTTGAACTATGGTGTTGGAGAAGACTCTTGAGAATTGCTTGGACCGCAAGGAGATCCAGCCAGTCCATCCTAAAGGAGATCAGTCCTGGGTGTTCATTGGAAGGACTGATGGTGAAGCTGAAACTCCAATACTTTGGCCACCTGATGTGAAGAACTGACTCATTGGAAAAGACCCTGATTTTGGGAAAGATTGAAGGTGGGAGGAGAAGGGGACGACAGATGATGTGATTGTTGGATGGCATCACCGACTCAATGAACATGAGATTGAGTAAGATCCAGGAGTTGGTGATGGTCAGGGAGGCCTGGCGTACTGCAGTCGATGGGGTCACAAAGAGTCAGACACGACTGAGTGACTGAACTGAACTGAACTAAGGCAAGAAGAAGATGGCAGAGTAAGGGGATGGCATGAGAGGGAGGGTTTATGATCTCACTGTGGCCTTACCTGTGGGTAGGTCGGTGGGGGAATGTTAAAGATGCTGATCTGTTTCTATGGTAAATGGAACCTAGAGCCAAGCCAAGTGGAACCCATTCAGGGTGTACCTTCTGTTGACCTAAAACAAATAGCCTACCAGATATTTCTGCAGCAAAGATTGGTTTTTTTGGGATCAGCAGAGAATTGAAATTCAGGGCCTGCAACCATGATAAGTCCCCCTCAGGCAAAGGAAGGGGAACTCTTCTACAGAGGGGAGAAAGAAGTGAAGAGGCTGTGGAAAACAAAGAATCCATGGCTCTTCATTGGTTGAATTCTTACCAGGAGAGAAGAGGAGCCTGCCTTATCCCTGATGGCTCTGCTATCAGCAGAGGGCATAAGAGCACCCCTTCTGATCTCTCATCTCTATTTAATTGAGCTTTGAGTTTATCAGTTTTTTTTACTTCAAAGTCACCTTTAGGCCTCAGAGAACCTAGCATGATAATCCCTTGTGTTACCTCTTGGTTATGCCTATAACATCTAGAAGAATAAACAGGTACAAGTGGTTAACTGAAAGAAAAGACTCATACTACCACCTGTTGACAACATAGTCTGAAGGATGGTGCAAAACGTGTGGCTGTCCCCTGTCCCACTTTCTTTCTCATAAGGTTGCCAAGTTACAGAATCTGCCACTTTCGCTGATTGGGAGTCCCTTCTTCTACTGATTCCCATCTTTTGTCTGTCCTTCTGTAGGTTTTCCTCCTTTTTTTTTTAATATTTCTGCACAAATTCCTCTCTCCCTCCCAACTCTGATGTCTAGACTCCATCTTAGAGGTGGTTCTCAGTGTCATGATAATCATTGGCTGTCTCCTGGAAGGGTGGGTATACGGCTATGTCTGTTGAAAGAGTAAGCTTTAGGCATTCAGAGTCTTCACAGAGACTAGTGCAACTCTTGATGGGTTCTCCATGTTTAATTTAGCTGAGTTACTCTACTCATCCCCATAGTTTTCTCTTCACCCTCTCATATCAAAGACTCTCTCCACTAGGAAAGATGTGAGAAGAAAAGAAGTGCATGGCAGGAAGGAAAATATTGTTTAACATCTTTAGGTTGCTAAGGGAACTAGCTATCACATGGAGGGAAAAGACAGCAAGGTTGCTGTCTGATTCTGAGGACAAGAGGTTGAGAAGTAGTATTTCCCTAATTCTGAAGCACTTTGGAAATTGATGTCACATTATTTTGCCCACTTAGCTCTAATACTGGAGTGCTTAAAACCTATTATAGTGAAACCTGTATCTTCTTCAACACTTTAAGGGGAAGTCTTACAAATTTTTTGCTTTCTGGGGCTTATATTTATATGGTAACATTCCCTTTAAGAGGAACTCAGAGATAGGTTGAAAGGAACTCCAGACTGAAGTCAAGGTGAAATAAAGCTTTCGATGAGGAGGAATTATTCATAGACCTCATAATTGACAATCTTGTGCAAGATAATTGGAACATCATATTAGACACTCTTTGTGACTTGATTGAATTTTATTTGGATCTAAGCATTCAGCCTGAAGGTACGCTGAAAGTGTAATTCTGTTTGAAATAAAAGTTAAAGGAATTTTTGGGTAAAAATTTGGAGGTAAAAAACTATAGATGCTGGTGGGCACAGAATCAGGGACAGGAACTATCCAGTACAAATAACTCACATAATGCTGGCCCTGAAATTTTAGAAAATCCTTTTTACAAAGGAAAAAAGATAAACTAAGCAAGGAAATTTCCCTTGTAATATAAGAAGCATATATATCATGGCCAGCAAATAGTCAATATGACTGTTCTCTTCCCTCCAACCTGTACCCCAAAAGGCATTGCTAGTTGATCAAGACTCACTTTTCCACAAAGCATACAACTGGTCCTGCAGTGATCACTACAGTTTTCCAAGTAGCCAGGGAGAATCACATAATTTGCTATCTGAGATTATCTGAGATACAATGTACCTTCCTTGATAACTTCAGTCACCAAAGAAGGCTCTCAGGTAGACTTGAAATCCCTTGTCCAAATGTCAAAGAAACATTGTAAAATGTCATAGAAGGAGAAAGAGAAGATAAGGTACACAGAAAGTCTTAGTCTAAATCAGATCTGATTCTTTTACATAGCTGATTGAATATTATTTATTCTCAACTTGAAAGAAACTGCTCCTATGTCATTCAAAGAGGGCCCAAACTGAAAACTAAAGTCACTAAATACTCCCACATTCTAGACAGAGATGCAAATGAATGCCTAGAGTTGAAGCAGAAATTTCATAGGGTTTCTGCTTTATGGGGTTTTTTAATGAAGAAGTAGTCAAATCAGCCCCATTACCTCTAATCACCACTGCCTTCCTGGTCTGTGAAAGAAGCCTGGGGTGAGGAAAAGCATCATCACAGTCCTTTGAAATATGGGGAAATTCTCCCTCTCCTCCCCAGAATGGGGGGGGGGGTGCACTCCAAGAGATCATCTGCAAAGAGAGTTGGTGTTTTGAAGAAGGAAAGGCTGGATTACTCTTGTTCCTCATTGTGACAACTTGCTCTTATGTTTCTCTGCCTGTCTGAGGAGGGGAAGTAAGACCTGCAACAAGGAGGTGGGTTGAGAGATGGGACGGCAGTAGAGTGCCTGCTTGCTGACCCTTGGTATATCAAGGAAGCGTGAGTTTTCCAAGGGTTGGGAAGACACAACAGAAGGTAGTTTGGTCAAGTTTTTTTGTCCTCAGCAAGAAGGGATGCTTTCTGGGTGTAGGAACCTCAGCAGCATAGGCTGTGATATTGACCACTGGTGGGAGACACTGGAGCAATGATGAAAGAGGTTGAACCAGAATTAAAGTTCCCATGTTTGGGACTCTTCAGTGGGAGGCTCCACAGGGCCCTCCAGAGAAGCCTGAAATGTACAACACAAGATATTCATCGTTCAGAAGCCAACTCTACAGAAGACACTGGTTGTCAGTGTTAGTATAAGAAAAGAAAGTCAATAAGAATAGAAAAGAGCCCACCCTTAAGACTCACAAGAAGACATTTACCTTTTCCAATGTGGTGGCCAGCCTTCAGGACGGGCTTCTTATATTTCTTCTCTTTTGTTCTCTATCCTCCAACCTCTTGCCACTATCTACTTTTCTCTTTTTTCTATTGTCTAGAGCATAGAGCAAGATAGGGATTCCTGGATTCCGTAGCTTTTGTGTTGAGTAGGATCAATTTGCAGATAATTGTAGCTATGAGTGTGAGAGTTGGACTGTGAAGAAGGCTGAGCGCCGAAGAATTGATGCTTTTGAACTGTGGTGTTGGAGAAGACTCTTGAGAGTCCCTTGGACTGCAAGGAGATCCAATCAGTCCATTCTGAAGGAGATCAGCCCTGGGATTTCTTTGGAAGGAATGATGCTAAAGCTGAAACTCCAGTCCTTTGGCCACCTCATGCGAAGAGTTGACTCATTGGAAAAGACTCTGATGCTGGGAGGGATTGGGGGCAGGAGAAGAAGGGGCTGACAGAAGATGAGATGGCTGGATGGCATCGCTGACTCGATGGACGTGAGTCTGAGTGAACTCCGGGAGTTGGTGATGGACAGGGAGGCCTGGTGTGTTGCGATTCATGGGGTTGCAAAGAGTCGGACATGACTGAATGACTGATCTCTGTAGCTATGGGAATACTGGAGGAAAAAAACACTACTTGATGCTTGAATTTCCACAACCAATAATGGTTTCTTTGGTGTTAATTACAGTCTCTTTCTTCTTTTTATTCCCCTCCTCCCCCCCAGATATTAATTTGAAATGATAAAATTTTCTAATAATAAAATGAAAGATTCTAAATATTCTTGTAAAGGGTAGCAAGGTGAGTTGTCGTCTTACTTCTACCCTCATTTACTCAGAGGCACAGATCCTGTGGCTGAGCTGCAAATCAAAAGGTGAGGATTACACCCTGCTTGTAGTGGAGGATTGCAAAGCCATATAACACATGGGTACAGAATTGGGACCAATAATTCAATCTGCCACACTTCTCAATCCATTTATTTGGTATGATCCTAATTTCTTGCTATTTCATATAGCTTGCTGCTGCTAAGTCGCTTCAGTCGTGTCTGACTCTGTGCGATCCCACAGACGGCAGCCCACTAGGCTCCTCTGTCCCTGGGATTCTCCAGGCAAGAACACTGGAGTGGGTTACCATTTCCTTCTCCAATGCATGAAAGGGAAAAGTGAAAGTGAAAGTGAAGTCGCTCAGTCTGTCCGACTCCTAGCGACCTCATGGACTGCTGCCTACCAGGCTCTTCGTCCATGGGAATTTCCAGGCAAGAGTACTGGAGTGGGGTGCCATTGCCTTCTCGTTCATATAGCTTAGTTATATATAATATATAAATTGTTGGCTTCCCAGGTGGCACAGTGGTGAAGAATCTGCCTGCCAATCCAGGAGGCAAAGAAGATGTGGGTTTGATTCCTGGGTCAGGAAGATCCTCTGGAGGAGGAAATGGCAACACGTTCCATTCCAAACTCTCACCTGGAAAATCCCATGGACAAAGGAGCCTGGTGAGCTACAGTGGCAAAGAGTTAGACATAACTGAGCACATGAGTTGAACTGAATGTCTATAAATTGTGTGTGTGTGTGAAGTCGCTCAGTCATGTCCACTCTTTGTGACCCTGTGGACTGTAGCCTGCCAGGCTCCTCTGTCCATGGGATTCTCCAGGCAAGAATACTGGAGTGGGTTGCCATTTCCTTCTCCACGGGATCTTCCCAACCCAGGGATTGAACCCAGGCCTCCTGCTTCGCAGGCAGATGCTTTATCCTCTGAGCCACCAGGGAAGCCTATAATTATAAGTCTATAAATTATATGTGTTATAAAAGAGAAACTTCTCTAAGTCTAGGGCCATGTGAAAGAGGATGATCTGAAGGATAAGGAAACTATTAACAGTGTGATCAGGCAGAAAGTTGATGAAGTCAGTTATGGCAGGATGAATCTTGAGCTGAGATGGGCTAACATGTTGGAAAGGAAGGGGAGGAAAGTCCCTCCGAGAAAGACTCTGGAGACAGGTGTGTGTCTGGCAGGTTGATTGGTTGATAGGGAAAGGGAAGGGGTTCTTGTCATGCCCAGATGCCTGGCTTGGGTGATTACAATAATCAGGGGGAAGCATAGTTCAGGACTGGATGTGGAAATATGAGGGCCTGTGAGATATTCAGGCATGCCCATGAAGCATCTAGATTTTTGGATCTGAATCTCAGGAGACAAAGATTTTGCTGGAAATAAAGATTTAGGCATCATCAACTTGGAGTAATTAATGTTCTAAGTGAAGTGAAAGTTGCTCAGTCATGTCTGACTCTGCGACCCCATGGACTATACAGTCCATGGAATTCTCCAGGCCAGAATACTGGAGTGGGTAGCCTTTCCCTTCTCCAGGGGATCTTCCCAAATAATGTTCTAGGAACAGAAGAAATTTCTGAAGAGGCCTGTGTGTAGAAATATGAAGCCCAAACCCACTGGCTTTTAAGAAATAGCAGAGGAAGTGAAATTCACAAAAGGGATCATAGTATATGCGGCGGGAAAGTCTTAACACAAGCTGAAACTCAGAAATGTCAAGATGAAATAAGCTGTTATAATTTGGGCTCATTTCCTCCCCAGATCCAAAGTTCTTCTCCAGGGCAATGCCCCACGCCACCCTGCGTACCTTGTGTTGGCAATGCTTGGGTCCAGGGAGTGTGTTAGGTGCTTCTAGTTTTTGCAGGCAAAGGAGAGTTCCACAGGGACATGAAGATTCATTTTTGCTTTCCTTCAAATAAAAATTAGTCTCAATGAGCCCTGAAGCCCTACCAAATGAATCTAGATGTGTTTTGGGGTTTTAATTCATTGTGGTGGTGGTGGTGGTGTTCAGTCACTAAGTTGTGTCTGACTCTTTGTGACCCCATGGACTGTAGACTGCCAGGCTCTTCTGTTCATGGGATTTCCCAAGCTAGAATACTGGAGTGGGTTGCCATTTCCTTCTCCAGAGGATCTTCCCGACCCAGCCACCAGGGAAGCCTTTAATCCATTGTAGGCAACAGTGTTTAGCATTTTAACTTGAACCATTTGTGTTAGTGAACACAAATTAATTATCTGGTATCTCTGTATCCACCCACTAAATTAGTGAAACAACCACGAAATTACCTTTGTTTTGTCTGATTTTTTGTAAGTATTTATGAGACACAAGGAAGGGTAGATTGAGATGAAAACAAAGTCCTTGGAGAACACTTGTGAAGTTAAGTAATTTTCAAAGGGGCTTTGTATCATCAGAAAGACTGCTTTCCTTAGAACCATCTGAATTGTACTTGGGAGACTTTGCTCATGTCTCTGAGTGGTGCTTGAGATGAACCCCAGACTGCAATTTTCTCAAAAGCAATTACTAAAAAGGGGCCTTATTGAAGAGGTAATGAAACTGTTCATCACCACAAAAACACTTTCCACCAGACATGATGAAAACACTTGCTGGGCTGGGTAGGGTGTTTTATCATTTATTTAGTCTCTGAGACTATTCCTACCAAGCCAGGGAGGTGGGAAGTAGAGGCAAGATCTTGAAATGAACAAGATCAAAAGGTTCTGTTGTTAACGAAATATTGACACTCTGCTTTCTTTCTGAGTCATCCAGGCCCAGTGCCTACATGAACCCATCGGGAGCTCTCACTTTCTTGCTCCCCTGGCTGAATGCAGATATGTCTGCTACTCTTGTAACAGAGGATTAGAATGGAATGTAAACTTCTAAAAGTGACCTGGCCAGGCTGTCATTCTGCAGTCTCTATGAGTATATTTCTTTGGGTCTCTGAATCTGGGAGTATATTTCTCTGGGTTTGAGTCCTGTCTCTGCCACTTTCAGTATGATTTTATGTGAATTAATTAACTCTGAGAAGAAGATTTGGTTTCCTTATCCTTAAAAAGGATGAAATAATAGTAAAAAGAATAATACTCATCTCATAAGGATATTGTGAGGATTGAATAAGTTAATGCATGTAACATGCCTGGCAGACTGTCCACACCCAGTGAACAGGAGTCATTATCTATCAAATGAGTTTGGCAAAATCTATGGGTCTCACATTGAATGGGCATATGGCTTGAGTAGATTGTTTAAAATATACATTTGGGGTGTTTTTTTCTTAAAGATTTTGATGTAGTAGGTAGGTCTGTGAGGTGAGGTCTCATTTAACCAATGCTAATTCTGCTGCAGACATTTGCAAGCACACTTTGAGAGCTATTGGAGCAAATGCATGGTCTTCCTGATCCCTCTTAGAGTTCTGAGGCACTTAGACCCCAGTTTAAGGTACAGAAAAGAGGACGTTCACTTGTGATTAAAGATGAGTCCCAGGTAAAGTTCTGAAAGTGGTAGAATTGTGGTTTGATGGAGAAATGGAAGCAGGAGGTAGGAGCTAGCCACAGACAAGGGGTTGGCAGGTATAATGACCAGAGTCCAAAGGGTAAGGATGTGTGGCCAGAAAGATGATCTCCAAAACTGAAGACACTAGGGGGACTTGGAAGGTAGTAGGTGAGAAGAGTCAGCCAAGGAGACTGGGAGTGTGTATGAAGAGGATCTCCCACAGGTACAGGTTGGAGAGATTATTCTTGTGGGATTGTGCATGGCAGTCCAGAGGCTGGCGAGTTTATTAGGAGCAGCTGGCAAGTTTCCGGCCTGAGCTCATTAGGGCTTGCATTAACGTGACAGCGATCAGAACAGGAAACCAGCAATAACATTTCAAAGGAATTTTGAGGAACTGTTCACTTCATTGTAAGAGGCGATCAAGTCCAGATTTGGGGAATGTCACAGAACCAACATTGTTGTAAACACAGACATTTGGGAGAAATATCAATAACCTCAGATATCAGATGATGCCACTTTAATAGCGGAAAGTAAAGAGGAACTAAAGAGACTCTTGATGAGGGTGAAAGAGGAGAGTGAAAAATCTGATTTAAAACTCAACATTCAAAAAACTAAGATCATGGAATCCAGTCCTAACACTTTATGGCAAATAGAAGAAGAAAAAGTGGAAGCAGTGACAGATTTTATTTTCTCGTGCTCCAAAATCAGTGTGGACAGTGACTGCAGCCATGAAATTAAAAGATGCTTGCTCCATGGAAGGAAAACTGTGACAAACTAGACAATACATTAATAAGCAGAGAGCAAATTTCTGTATCGTCAAAGCTGTGGTTTTTCCAGTAGTCATGTATGGATGTGAGAGTTGGTTCATAAAGAAGGCCGAGCCCCAAATAATTGGTGCTTTTGAATTATGGTGCCGGAGAAGACTCTTTAGAGTTCCTTGGGCAGCAAAGAAATCAAATCAGTCAAGCCTAAAGGACATCAATCCTGAATATTCATTGGAAGGACTGATGCTGAAGCTGGAGCTCCAATATTTTGGCCACCTGATGCAAAGAACCGACTCACTGGAAAAGATCCTGATGCTGGGAAAGATGGAGGGCAGGAGGAGAAGCGGGCTACAGAGGATGGGATGGTTAGATAGCATCACTGACTCAACGGACATGAATTTGAGCAAACTCTGGGAGATTGTGAAGGACAGAGGAGCCTGGCATGCTGCAATCCATGGGGTTGCAGAGAGTCAAACATAGCGACTGAACAACAACGACAGACATTTTACCATTAGACAGTGAATAGGGATTTCGCTTCAGAGCAAGGAAACACAAAGTATGCAAGACTGGTAGCAACTGTTAAAAACACTGATATTTAAGCAGACTCCCTTCACCGCTCCAGTGGTGGCAGAAGGCAATCTAGACCCCAGGTGCAAGATACTAGATTTGTTCTTCTCTGACCCCAGGCTCTGTTTTCATTTTCAAATTTTTTGCCTAACACAGCACATAAATTAAAACAGTGGGAGGAGAGGGGAGAGGTCTGTGAGAAGCTGTTGGGAGTCTCAGCTATGGGCGCCTCTTGCCCCAGCTCAGTGGGTACCAGCGGCAGTGGCCGTGATGCCGAGGCCCCGGTACTTTCAGTCTATTCTCTCTGTAGTGACTGCTGGCTCCACCCGGGGCGTGGAAGGCTGAGAATCTGTGAGGCCAGGGTACCTGTCATCTCCTCCGCTTCCAAGATTTATTCTTAGGTGTGGTGTGGAAAGGGTGGGTAAAACCCTAAAAGAAGATGGATCCTAAGTTTTGATTGCTGTGCCGGCAGTCCTTTAACTGCCTCTGGGAACATGCTGTACTAGAAAAAAAATAACAAACAGGACTTTATTGGAACTAAGTTTTTACTCCCAACATAGCATTACAACTCTGTAATTTCTCTTAAATGCTCTATTTCTCTTGTTCCATTGTGGCTGGAATGTTTAGAGAGCATCATCATCCTAGTGACTCATGTTTGTGATTTTTAACTGACTTTGCCTTTAATCTGGCCAGAGATTTCTTCAAGCCAGCTTGGTTGCTGCTTCCTAGCAAATCTTTGGGTAATGTTGCCGCTGTACTTGAATCCTTTCTTCCTTCCTTTTCAATTCATGGTGTCTTTCTAAACAGATCTCACTTGTGGGTTTACTTTCTGCTTCCACTGTTACTGTGTTTCAGAAAAATCTTTGGAGTAGAGGGGTAAGGGGTCAGGTGACATAGATAATCACTTTCAAATGTGGTTTTGTTGAGTAGAGATGCATGGGCCTTCCATTGCCATGAGTTTTTCTTTTCTTTGAAATTCAAGTGATTATTTCAAATCATGAACTTCACAAATCCACACATGTAAAGTTAGTGTTCTTCATAATAATAAAAACAGTAGAACTTAATAAATGTTCGTCTTGAGTAAGTCAATGTGACAAATATTGGACTGGCCAAAAATTTCGTCTGCGTTTTCCCATAACATGGAAAACTAGAACTTTCTGGCCACCTCGATACTTTGTATCCCTTTTCTGTTTGAATCCTTTGGAAACTTTATAAGTTGTTTTATCCCTTCAATAGGACAAGAAACAGGCCCTGAAAGTTTATGTACTGTGTGGTCAGGCCATTCATGATGGCTGTTGTCCTACACTCTGGACTCGCTCTGCCTGACCAGTCCCTGCCTCACTCACATGATTCCCCAGTTTTTTTAATTATCCGGCTTAATCAGTAACTGCCTGCACGTTTGCCCCCTGCCCTAGCGCTGGTTTCCCTAGTAACTGATGAGCCAACCCGGCGTCAGTTCCCCCTATAAACGGTAGGCTCACCGCCGCCTCCCCGCCCCCCCCAACAACAAGCGTAGTGCTGCGTGCCGTCTGTCGTCTGTCGTCTGTCGTCCGCAGGGGGCTGTCTCTCCAGGACCTTTGTTTTGGATGTGTAAGCGACCTGTCCAATAAATGGTTGATGCCTCTGTTGGTGTTTCTGTCTCTCTTCAGTCTCTCCACTGGGCAACGGCAAGGCTTTCAGGCCTGTGGTGTGCATTCCAACAGGTTCCTCATCTAAAGGAAGAGGCAAAACAGTAGTCTTTTTTTTCAAATTTTTTTAAAAAAATTGAAGTAGAGTTGATTTACAGTACTGTGTTAATTTCAAGTGTGTAACAAAGTGATTCAGTTATATAAATTTATGTATATACATAGTTTTTTAAGTTTATTTTCCATTATAGGTAATTACAAGATATTGAATATAGTTCCCTGTGCTGCACAGTAAATCCTGTTGCTAGTCTATTTTTATAAAGAAGTTTTATCTGTTAATCAAATATTCCTAATTTATCCCTCTCTTCCCTCCCATTCCCTTTGGTAGCCATAAGTTTGTTTTTTATGTTTGTATCTGTTTTAAAATAAGTTTGTTTATATCACATTTTAGATTCCACATGTAAGTAATATATATTTGTCTTTCTCTGTCTGACATCACTTAGTATGATAATCTGTAGGTCCATGTTGCTGAAAATTGCATTATTTCATTTTTTTAAATGGCTGAGCAATATTCCATTGTGTGTATATATATACTTCACATCTTAAATCAGCTGTCTGTTGATAAGCATTTGGGTTTCCATGTCTTGGTTATTTATTGTAAATAGTACTGCTGGGAACATTGGGGTGCATGTATCATTTTGAATTAGTGTTTTCAATTTTTCTGGATGTTTACCCAAGAGTAGAATTGCTGGATCATATGGCTGTTCTATTTGTAGTTTTTTAAAGGAAGCTTCTATGTTTAGGACACTCAGGATGGCTGTTCTCTTGTTCTCTGTGCATCCCCCCTCTGTCCAGTGCCTGCTTCACCTGTACCCTATGCACACAACTGACCTTCCTTTCTGCTTGCCCCAGGCCCCAGATGGTGATTGTTCTCATCAAAGAGACAGTGAGGGGCGTGCCCCTCTGCTGGTTTCCCTGGTAACTAATAAGCCTGCCTGCCCTCAACTCCTCACTAACTGGTTATCTCCCCTCCCCCCAGGAATGAGGACAGCTGCCAGATCCTGCTGTCTGCTGCACACAGTCGGGTATCATTCCAGGACCTTGCTTCAGAAGTTAAGTTCCCCCTCTATTAAATCACTGGTGTCTGTTGCTGACTCTGGGCTCGTTCTGATGGGCAAGCACAGCCCTACAGGGTGCAGCCCAACTACTGTTGGAGCAGCCAGGAGACGGAGGAAACCCTCGTGAGCGTGGATGTGGCAGGAAACACAGCATAGGGAGGGGAAAGTTGTGGGGGTCATCCACTAACACATGGGGCCCCAAAGTTCCATAGGTCAAGCCGAAAGTTATGGGAAATCCCGGGGTGGCTGTCCGCTAGTATGTGGGGCTCCAGGGTGGCTGTCCTTGCTAACTGGAGGCTGCCAAGAGATCTGGAGAACAATGGTCTCTAATGACTGCTATTGTAGTGAGTCTTGTAATAGGTTAAGCTAGCTTTCTAGAAGGAACTGGTATTTCTCTTGTCCCTTTGAGATATAAATAACCTACCTGTGCTCTCTGGAACTTTAACCTCCTGTGATCTTTTTGGATGTGCCTTGTATATCTTCTTTGGCCTTTGAGGATATGGATGTATTTGAAAGTCAAAATGGAGTAGCTGTGGTGCAGACATTGGAAGTAAAACTAGGTGGCCATCGTATACATGATTTTAGGCACATTCTTGTATTGTTGAAAGCTTGTTTTCTGAACTGTTTGCAGACCAGGACATTATCTCAGAATGAGGTTACTGCTTGTATTTTGCTTAATTGTCATGATCTCCCCTCTGTTGTACCTGTTGGATGTCTTTGGTTTCATCCCTAGTCTGTGGGAGGAAATCTATTTGAGGACTGAGCAACACCACTGGCCTCCCTGTGAAATGAGTCAAATTTCTGGGTCTACAGTGAAATGGCATTGTTGTCCTCCTCTGGATTCCATGAAAAATTGACCTGCCTAATGTGATTATGTAGGGGTTACTGACAATGAGGGGAAAGGCTCATCATCTTCCGGTCCCACATGCTGATACATCAGAAAGACTCCTGTCAATAAACATTACTGAATGACCAACAGCCCATGAGCCGCCCCCCAGACTATGCTGTACAGAGAGGAATAGGCTGGACTTCTGGACATACAGTCCATCTAGTGGGGTTAATTGCTTTTGTTTGGAAAGACTTAATGGGTCCACCTTTAACAGCACTCAGCATCACACGAGATGAAGATATGTACTGTGACCGCTGACTTCTGGCCAGACCATCAGACTGTTTCTTTTAAAAGGTGGGTCTTCCTCTCCCCGTGGGAATGGCTCTGGGTTTGTGAAAACCAGGGGTGGCCTGTCCTTCCTTAGAACCACACAGGGCACTGCTGCTATTGACTCCCTTTCCACTGATCAGGTAAGTGCTTTGGCTCCAAAGTTTGCCCACATCCTGGCCAATGACTGTTCTGGGCATACTAGGTATCTTAATCTTGATACTCTGGCCCCTACTGTCTGTATTGTGATATCTGGTTTCAGTGCCCCTAGCAAACCTGAACGGATACGGTAGAGGGTGAGGGGATGGGGGGACCAAGATTGTAAGGGTTGGGCAGGGTCTGTAGGAGTGGAGTGTACGGTCAGGCCGCTCAAGGTCGCTGTTCCTTGCTCTCTGTACACCCCCGCCTGATTTCACCTGTACACTATACACATGTATGACCTTCCTATGTACTTACCACAGGCCCCGGCTAGTAATTGTTCTTATCAAAGGGGCTGTGAGGGGCACGTCACTGCAGTTTCCCTGATAGCTAACAAGCATACCTGACATCAATTCCCCTATAACTGGTAAGCTCCCCTCACCCTCAGGAGTGAAGATTGCCACCCTGCCCTGCCAGGTATCCACTGCACATGGTGGGCTATTGCTCCAGGTCCTTGCTTCAGATATGCAAGCCTTCCCTGCCACACCTAATCCCC
Organism: Bos taurus; assembly: GCF_002263795.3. Lineage (NCBI taxonomy): Eukaryota > Metazoa > Chordata > Mammalia > Artiodactyla > Bovidae > Bos > Bos taurus. Next base: position 11,623,342 of record NC_037353.1, read on the forward strand.
ACCCCTGCCAATTAAACCACTGATGTCTCTCTTGCTGATTCTGGGTTCTTTCTTTAGTTTTGACCAGGCAAGCACAGGGCTTGTAGGCCTGTGGGGGGCAGCCCTACAAACCTCCATACTGTTCTTCAGAGTGACTGTACCAATTTACATTCCCACCGATAGTGTAGGAGGGGTCCCTTTTGTCCACAGCCTCTTTCAGTTCAGTTGCTCAGTTGTGTCCGACTCTTTGTGACCCCACAGACTGTAGCACGCAGGGCTTCCCTGTCCATCACCAGCTCCTGAAGCTTGCTCAGACTCATGTCCATAGAGTCAGTGATGCCATCCAACCATCTTGCCCTCTGTCATCCCCTTCTGCTCCTGCCTTCAATCATTCCCAGCATCAGGGTCTTTTCAAATGAGTCAGTTTTTTGCATCAGGTGGTCAAAGTATTGAAGCTTCAGCATCAGTCCTTCCAATGAATATTCAGGACTGATCTCCTTTAGGAATGACTGGTTGGATCTCCTTGCAGTCCAAGGAACTCTCAAGAGTCTTCTTCAACACCACAGTTCAAAAGCATCAATTCTTTGGTGCTCAGCTTTCTTTATAGTCCAACTCTCACATCCCTACATGACTACTGGAAAAACCATAGCTTTGACTAGATGGACCTTTGTTGGCAAAGTAATGTCTCTGCTTTTTAATATGCTGTCTAGATTGGTCATAGCTTTTCTTCCAAGGAGTAAGCATCTTTTACTTTCATGGCTGCAGTCACCATCTGCAGTGATTTTGGAGCCCAAGAAAATACAGTCTGTCACTGTTTCCATTGTTTCCCCATCTGTTTGCCATGAAGTGATGGGACCAGATGCCATGATCTTAGTTTTCTGAATGTTGAGCTTTAAGTCAACTTTTTCACTCTCCTCTTTCACTTTCATGAAGAGGCTCTTTAGTTTTTCTTCACTTTCTGCCATAAGGATGGTGTCATCTGCATATCTGAGGTTATTGATATTTCTCCCGGCAATCTTGATTCCAGCTTGTGCTTCATCCAGCCTGGCATTTTGCATGATGTACTCTGGATATAAGTTAAATAAGCAGGGTGACAATATACAGCCTTGACGTACTCCTTTTCCTATTTGGAACCAGTCAGTTGTTCCATGTCCAGTTCTAACTGTTGCTTCTTGACCTGCATACAGATTTCTCAGGAGGCAGGTCAGGTGGTCTGGTATTCCCATCTCTCTAAGAATTTTCCACAATTTGTTGTGATATACATAGTCAAAGACTTTGGCGTAATATACTGTCTCTAGCATTTATTATTTGTAGCCTCTTTTTTTAAAACTTTTAATTTTGTTTTGGAGTATAGCCAGTTGATAATATTGTGATGGTTTCATGTGGGCAGCCATACTTATACATGTATTCATTCTCCCCCAAACTCCCCTCCTATCCAGGCTGCCACATAACATTGAGCAGAGTTCCTTGTGCTATGCAATAGGTTATTTGTAGACTTTTAAATAATAGCTATTCTAATGGGTGTGAGGATACTTCATTGTGGTTTTGATGTGCATTTCTGTAATAATTAGGGATGTTGAGCATCTTTTCATGAGCTTGTTGGCCATCTGTATGTCTTCTTTGGAGAAATATCTACTTAGGTTTCTGCTCATTTTTTTGATTGGATTTTTTATTTTTGATATTAACTTGTATGAGCTGTTTAAATATTTTGACTATTAACCCTCATTGGTCTCATCATTTGCAAATGATGTTTTCTCCCATAGGTTGTCTTTTCATTTTGTTGATGGTTTCCCTTGTTTTTTAAGTTTATGTACCATTGTTCATTTTGATTTTATTTCTTTTTGCCTTGGGAGACTGATCTAAGAAAATAATGCTATGATTTATGTCAGAATATTTTGCCTATGTTCTCTTCTAGTTTTATGGTTTCATGTTTTATATTTAGGTTCTTTAAGCCATGTTGAGTTTTTTTTTTTTTTTGGTATGGTGTTAGTGTGTTCTAATTATATTGATTTACATGTAACTGTTCAGATTTTCGGAGAAGGCAATGGCACCCTACTCCAGTACTCTTGCCTGGAAAGTCCCATGAGCGGAGGAGCCTGGTGGGCTGCAGTCCATGGGGTTGCTAGAGTCGGACACGACTGAGCGACTTCACTTTCACTTTTCACTTTCATGCATTGGAGAAGGAAATGGCAACCCACTCCAGTGTTCTTGCCTGGAGAATCCCAGGGACAAGCAAGACTGGTGGGCTGCCGTCTATGGGGTCGCACAGAGTTGGACACGACTGAAGCGACTTAGCAGCAGCAGCAGCAGCAGTTCAGATTTTCAAACACCACTTGCTGAAAAGACTGTCTCTTCTCCATTGAATATTCTTTCCTCCTTTGTTAAAGATTAATTGACTATAGATGGTGGATTTATTTCTGGGCTCTCTATTCCATTCCGTTGATGTATATATCTTTTGTGCCAACACCACACTGAAAAATATAATCTTGATATTAGATTTGAGTCCTATTATGAAAGACTTTTAATGAGCTGTGGAATATTATTGGTTTTGTGTATTTTTAGAATTAATAATCTGGAAGAGACCGAAACATGTGACTTTTTTCTTTTTTTTTGAGTATCAGTTTGGTACAGTGACCACCAGACAGTAATGGAACTCTGAGGCCCCAATTCTTGCAGAAGAGCCTTGCTAGGTAATCATAAATGCCGAAACTGAAGTCTTTGATCTCAGACATGGAGATACTAGATATGTTAGGCAGGCTGTGAAACCTGTGTGTGTACCTTGAACAAAGAATGATGATATCACAATTACTCCAGAATAAAGGCTGAGAATTCCAACATGAAAGTGATGCTAATGAACTTTGATGAAATGCTCTAGCATATTAAAACAGATATAGAAGGCTAGAGAATTCCTCTTGGAAAGCAACATTGCAAAAGAAGGAAGCAGATAGCTTTTAGGCCCTAAGGAATCTAATTCAAGTGAGCAAGTCACAGGTATAATGGGCTGGTTTAGTGGGAGGGAATTGTTGTTCCGTTGCTAAGCACTGTTCAACTCTGCGACCTCATGGACTGCAGCATGCCAGGTTTCCCTGTTCTTCACTGTCTTCCAGAGTTTGTTCAAAATCTTGTCCATTGAGTTGGTGATGTCATCCAACCATCACATCCTCTGTCACTCACTTCTCCTCCTGCCCTCAGTCTTTCCCAGTGGGAGACAGAGATGCAGTGAAATGGCCCTCCAAGATGAAATATATTCTACTAGGTGAGAGGGCCATAGCAATAGTGAGTCCACAATGGACTGTTACCTGAACTGACTTCAGGTAAATGGTACTTACTCAGAGGTTGAAGGATCAAAGTCAGGGCTCTGACTCAAGGAAATAGGAGTACTTGGCGGGGGGGGGAAGGGTAATGTGTTAAAACTTGGGAAGAGGGTAAGCAGGAACCTCAACTGAGCCAAAGGCAGGGCTGGATAGTTGACGATGGTTTGAGGTCCATCATTATGGGAGGTCATACCTGGGACTTTATTCCTTGTTCTAAATGGAAAAGTAGGACTTGGGAAGCAGCGTGGAATTATACTTCTTTTCATTGGCAAGCTGAGTCTTAGAGCAACATCTGTTTTTAATATAATCTGCATATAAATACGGAGAAGGCAATGGCACCCTACTCCAGTACTCCGGCCTGGAAAATCCCAAGGACGGAGGAGCCTGGTGGGCTGCAGTCCATGGGGTCGCTAAGAGTTGGACAGAACTGAGCGACTTCACTTGCACTTTTCACTTTCACGCATTGGAGAAGGAAATGGCAACCCACTCCAGTGTTCTTGCCTGGAGAATCCCAGGGACAAGCAAGACTGGTGGGCTGCCGTCTATGGGGTCGCACAGAGTTGGACACGACTGAAGCAACTTAGCAGCAGCATATAAATATATATACACACATATAGATATGTGTTTATGACTGTGTACACATACACAGTCAGCTGTAAAATTGGATTAGTCGATGACTTGGAAAAGAGAAAATTTTAGGAAGATCTATCAGTGGTCCAAACTGTGGTCAGCCAGTCAGGGCCATAAAGAAATTGGGAGGAGTCTAAATGCTATGAAGATCAGCACAGACCTAGATAGAGGGTCCCTGCTGCTAAGTCGCTTCAGTCATGTCCGACTCTGTTCGACCCCATAGACGGCAGCCTACCAGGCCCCCCTCTCTCTGGGATTCTCCAGGCAAGAACACTGGAGTGGGTTGCCGTTTCCTTCTCCAGAGGGTCCCTAGCCCAGTAAAATATGTAGATCTACTCTGTAAGGTTTTCCAGTAGTCATGTATGGATGTGAGAGTTGGACTGTGAAGAAGGCTGAGCGCCGAAGAATTAATGCTTTTGAACTGTGGTGTTGGAGAAGACTCTTGAGAGTCCCTTGGACTGCAAGGAGATCCAGCCAGTCCATTCTAAAGGAGATCAGTCCTGGTTGTTCTTTGGAAGGAATGATGCTAAAGCTGAAACTCTAGTACTTTGGCCACCTCATGCAAAGAGTTGACTCATTGGAAAAGACTCTGATGCTGGGAGGGATTGGGGGTGGGAGGAGAAGCAGATGACAGAGGATGAGATGGCTGGATGGCATCACTGACTTGATGGACAGGAGTTTGAGTGAATTCTGGGAGCTGGTGATGGACAGGGAGGCCTGGCGTGCTGTGATTCATGGGGTCGCAAAGAGTTGGACACGACTGAGTGACTGAACTGAACTGAACTCTGTAAGGAGTGCCTGGTGAGTGCTCAGAGAATATGTGGAATTCCAGAGCTGCTCCTCTTCTCTGTATTATATCTTGTCTTTTATTTTCCTATTTGCAGTTCCATTCTACCTCTAATCTTGTTTCTGTGCTATTCTTTTCCCAGAACTGGTTTTGGATTTTGAACTTTGGTTTCTTCTATCTCTCCCCTGGCAAGCCCTCTTTATTAACTAGCCCTGTTTGATGTGAATCTCGACTTCCCACAGACATTTACTGCTCTCTCATGCAGACTCTATAGGCCAGGGCCCAATTTTGTAAACGGACTTGGAAAGATAGTAGTTATTGCTATTTCTGAACAATTCTGTTGTCTTTGGACCATCCCTATCCTCATTTATTATCAGTATATTCGATAGAGAAGTATTTCCTAAAGTATGCTCACTGCATGCTTAGTCCTATGAAATGGGCTATGAAAAGAGTTCTGTGACCATATATGTTTGGGAAGCAGAGTATGATATATCCTCCTCTTGGGAGTCGAACTATGAATGTTAGCACATTAAAGGCTCTGATAAGTCCTTCAGGAAAGGAAACTCTTCATAAACAAGTGTTTTCCAAAGTTGCTTGTTCTGCTACTTAAAATTCCATAGACATAATGTTCCAAAGAACAAATTTGAGGAAATGCTGGCACAAAGCAGAGTTTGTACTGGATTTTCTATTTAAATTGTTAGGCTAAATGAACTTTATTGATAGTCATCAAGTCTAGCAGAGAATAGAGCGTAGTTTGCAAATATTTTCTTTTGATAGAGCATTCCCATGACCACAAAATCTCTTTTGTGACTGTATAGGAGACTTCTTAAGGTTCTACGTGTGACTACCTCATGTTAGGATAAGAAGTAAAAGCAGTTGACCTTCAGAATATTATTCAAATATGATTTTGTCCTGGGAACAAAATAAAACATGTACTGAATTTATTTTAATTAGAAATGCACAATAGAGTAGAAATAACTGTACTGGTTAACATGACCTAGAATTAGTTTCTCATGAAGGAAGAGACAGCTCTTCAACTAGTAGTAATTAGGCCTCCCCTTTAATCAGTGGGACAGTGAAAACCAGTGAGAAGTAAGTACTTGTCTCTTATAATCTTAGCAGAGGGAGACTTGAGGTCTTTAGGCAATAATGCAGCATTCAGAATGTGCACTATAAAATTTCTGAGCTGTATTGACAAGTCTGGGGCTGTTAGTTTTTATGGAATGCAGTTGCATCTTTTATGCTGGTAATCCTAAGTCATTCAACCAAACTCAGCAAGCAATACGAAGGACGGTGGAAGTGGAATTCAGGAGAAACATAATTTTATAGTGCCAGTGATTCTGTGGCCCATTACTCTGAGTGAGTCTAAGCCTGGGAGAAGGAATGGATGGGAGTGAGGGTCAGCCCACTCCCTCACTCATGGGAAAGAATGTTAATCTGCTTTCCTCTCTTTTCCCAAGTGCCTTTTCTAGCATGAGCGTGCTGTGTGTCAAGCATGATTTTAGTGGTTGGTGATTTGTGTTCCTCACAAAAATGGCTTCCTTAAACAAACCAAAGTCTTCAACTGGAGATCAATATGGTAGTGCCCTTCCAAGGGATTTTCAAGGATAATTTGGCTATATGCACTTTTTACCTTGTGCATGGGCTTTGGAGCTAACCTCCATGGGAGAGGGGACCCTATTGAACTCAGATATCCTGTCCGCTTGTTCTGAGACTTGATCCTATTTCTGATTCTCCTTCTCAAGCAGGGATCTTGTTGGGAGAGGGGAAAACTGAGTCACATTTCAGGAAGAGTCATGGGAGAAGCACTTGTTACCAGCCATGTATATTCTAAGGAAGAGAATGTCCTTTCTCTACAAACACTCTTTCCTGGGGCAGGGGAGCAGTTATGGTGAACACAGAAAGTTGGTACCACATTTTTCTTTGCTTACTACACACAGTAAAAAATATGATTTTTTTTGGTAAACTGCTTGATTCAGCCATGTGGCTTGTATTGGGAACATTGTGATAAACAGCTAGAAGAATTATGACTGTGGAAACTAACATAAGTGCTGGCAGTTGAAGCCCATTCATTTTGGTATAGAATTTTTATGGAAACCAAAATAAAATTTTAATTCTATTAACAAAAACAACAAATGATAACATATTTGTCTTGCACTTTGAAAATATCAGGTTGATTCATAGCGTGTAACTTTAATGTAATTCACCCTGGTGAGATCTACTCATAATAGTGAAACAGATTATAACAACTCTGAAACAGATGGTTATATGTGTCTACATATATCCACTGGCTATGGATACATATTGCTGTATCACTGTATTGTTGACCTGAAACAGTCTGCCAGTTACTTCTCAAGCAAAAATAGACTTATTGAAGATCAGCAAAGAATTGCAGTTTGGAATCTGCAGCCATGGGAAGTTATGCGTCAGTCCCCACACAGCAAGGAGAGAACTCTTTTAAAGTGGGGAAAAGGAAGTTGGGAAGGGTTGAGTAAACAGAGGGTCCAGGGGAGGAACTGAGAGTCTGGTCTAGTGACTTTTCACTGGCTAAGTTATAACAGTTTCTCATTGGCTGAGCTCTCCCTGGGCAAGAAGAGGAAGTCTTCTTTCTTTTGGATTCTCCTATCATAATAGGGAATGAAAGCTTTCTTTCTGACCTCCTGACTCTATTTTAATTGAGGTTTTCTATTCATTTTTATGAAAGTGAAAGTTGCTCAGTCATGTCCAACTTTTTGTGATCCCATGGACTGTAACCCGCCAGGCTCCTCTGTCCATGGAATTCTCCAGGCAAGAAGACTGGAGTGAGTAGCCAGTCCAAGTTGTGCTAGTGGTAAAGAACCCGCATGCCAATGCAGAAGAAATAAGAGACACAGTTTTGATCCCTGGCTCATGAAGATCTCCTGGAGGAGAGCATGGCAACCCACTCCAGTATTCTCACCTGGAGGACCCACTGGACAGAGTAGCCTGGGGAGACTACAGTCCATAGTGTTGCAGAGTTGGGCACAACTGAAGCGACTTAGTGTGCGTTAATTTTTGTAGTATGTAATATGCAATTGTTTGTATTGACTATTATGTGCTTTAAAGTATAAAATTTCTCTTCACAGATGCACAAGGAACAGCGGTTATTTCTGGGAAGGAGAGCTTGGAGGGTTGGGGGAATGTTTGAATTTTTAAAATTACATGCATATGTGTGCTCAGTTGTTTTTCAGCTCTGCGTTCCCATGGACTGTAGCCTGCCAGGCACCTCTGTCCATGGAATTTTCCAGGCAAGAATACTGGAATGGGTTGCCATTGCCTTCTCCAGGGGATCTTCCCAATCTAGGGATCTAACTTGCATCTCTTGCTTCTTTTACACTGGCAGGTGGATTCTTTACCATTGCACTACCATACCCTTAGTTTAAAAAAAAAAAAAAAAAAAAAAAAACTGGTAAATCTTTTCATGATGCTAAGCCACCAGAATAGGGAGGGGAAGGTCCAGGGCCTGGGATGCCAAACAATCTGATGATTCCTAGAGAAACTGACACGCTCCTATCATGAAGATACAATTAGGCCAGAGGTGTGTCTTGCTAAGAAACTTACAAGCAATGGGTAATATAGGTCATTCCTAGACTCCACCAAGCAGGAGATCCTTAAGGTACTAGGAAGGAAAAAAAAAACCCTTTCTCCTAAGCATTCATTTTTGTTGTCTTAACAGAAAGTGGTGAAAAGAAAATTTAGGCTTATGCACAGAACTGTCATAATGGTTTTGAATTTTATCATCCCTCCCATCTCCTTTCTCCTTTCCTGCCTTTTTGGAGAGGAGGAGTTGACAGTACAGTGGGTGTTGTGTACTATGGGAGGGGCCCCAGGTTGGGAAGCAAGAGTCCAAGGGGCTGCGGAGTTGAAGGTGCAGAGTGATCCCTCCCTGGATGGCTGGTTCTCTTGGTCAGTCTGCATTTATTCATTTTTTCTGGAAGAATAAAGTCTTGCTCACTTTTCATCTTGATAGATTTTTCTTTCTGCCCTCTCTGCATTTCTGTCTTTGCTGAACAGCTATGATATTAGCCCTGATGTTTCTTCAGACATTTTTTTTTTTCCCTAAGACTTCGGGCAGGAATTCAGACAGCTGCCATTCTGTCTTGGGCCTTTTGGATGATTGATTAAACATGTTTTCAGATTCCACTATTGGTTTCTATCCACTCTTCAGTGTTGAGGCTTTGGGACTGGGTCAAGAGGAGAGTGTCAAAGATGTGTCTACATGTCCTGTGGACTGGGTCGTGTCCTCCTTTTCTGGAGAACCCAGACTAACACAGGCTCCTACCACCCACAGAGAATGGGAGACAGGAGTGCTATATCTTTCAAAGATTACATTTTAAAGGAATGGCTATCGGGTTTTTGAGAAAGACATCCTTGAGTTGCAAAAATTAGCAAAGATTGGGAGAAGATTTACATCTCAACAAGTCAGAAAGAGAATTGACAGTTCCAAGTTTTCTAAAGTAAATGCATTAAGAAAAGGGAGGTTAAGGATCTATAGTCAGGAAACAAACCTATAGTCAAGCCAAGGAGATAATGTCATCTTTGTCATGCACCAGTCACTTTTATATGTCTTGAGAAGCAGAATTATATTTAGGCATCAGCAGCAGAGGGCATTTAATTTTTCCATAATATTTTTAAAAGAGTTTACATTTTAAAAACATAATAGATACTCCCATGAACAAGAACTTAGTTTTTCTTTAGGAATAATTAACCTAAATGAGATAAAGTATGTTATTAACATTCACTTATAAGCAATGCCTGGTTTCCAAAATTGATTTGATTGACTCTTTTGTGAAATTTTTCCTGGCTGTCGCAATTCCAGTTTATGGCCCTAGAGAGGATGCGATAGTAAATAATCCAGATAAGATAATATGGCATCCTAATGGAATTTTACTACAGAGTAAATATGAAAGCATCTGGCACAGTGTCTAATATGAGATGTCCTCAAAAAAGGTTTTTCAAAGTAGACATTGGACTTGTTCCCATTTTCTGGTCCCAGACCAAGCGCTCTCTGGTATCTCACCCTTGGATATTTCTACCAGAGGCGTACAATCCTGTGCTTTTAGCATCACCACGTGTTGCTATGCAGAGATTTCATGTTACTGGGAAGAATTCAAGCACATTTGGTGATGGTAACTGGTGGGCAGGGAGGTGACCTGTGAGGGAGCCAAGGAATGAAGGAACAGCAAGAGTGGTGATGGTAAAAGTTTGTAGGAGCAGGGAGGGGAAGATGGCGGGAAAGGACATCAGCCACCCATCGAACATGCGGAGCCCTTGCTGCGCCATCTGATGGTCCATGGGTAGGTGGGGCAGGCTGAGTCCTGGTCAGAATCCTCTGACCATTCAGGTTTACATAGTGATGAAAAGCAGGGACTCTTGAGCAGATTATTCAGAGTGAAGTGAGCCAGAAAGAAAAACACCAATACAGTATACTAACGCATATATATGGAATTTAGAAAGATGGTAATGATGACCCTGTATGCGAGACAGCAAAAGAGACACAGATGTATAGAACAGTCTTTTGGACTCTGTGGGAGAGGGAGAGGGTGGGATGATTTGGGAGAATGGCATTGAAACATGTATAATATCATACAAGAAATTAATCGCCAGTCCAGGTTCAATGCAGGATACAGGATGCTTGGGGCTGGTGCACTGGGATGACCCAGAGGGATGGTATGGGGAGGGAGGTGGGAGGGGGGTTTCAGGATGGGGAGCACGTGTACAACCGTGGTAAATTCATGTTGATGTATGGCAAAACCAATAAAATATTGTAAAGTAATTAGCCTCCAATTAAAATAAATAAATTAAAAATAAATAAATAAAAGTAAAAAAAAAAAAAGAAAAGCGGGGGCTCTTGGAAGTCTGGTTGGAAACGATTTATTTGCATTCTGACTCTAGCAGCTGGCTGTGTGACTTGGAGGATATTATTCAACCTTAATGTCATTGATAGAAGAAGATAGTTATATAAGGCTCATTTGGGGCATTAGATGGGATGTGTATAAACACTTGAGCACAGTAGCAGATCCATTTGGGCCAAAAACAAACTACTAAAAGCAAGGACAGGAATGGAAAATGCCAGTTTCCCTGCCTCAGGTTTTCAGAGGGCTTCCCTGCCGAGGTTTATGCTGCCGCTACTTCCAGTCTCTGGGCTAAGAATAAAACTCATTAAAGCACATTCTCTTTTGATGAAGTGGTAGGAAAGAGGGTATTGAACTCACCAGTTGACAGTGTTTTGAGAAAGCGGGAAGTGTGGGCCTGCTGCAGTCAACTGAGTGTCTGAGGGTTTGTTTTGTGCCTCTGATTATTCATTTTCTGTGATTCAGAAATTGCCTAAATGTTTTAATTATGTTCCTTTCATTGTATTTTAATGAGCTAATGAATTCTTTCACCCACTTTTTATCCAACAATGGGCCAATAATTATAACACCCAGAAAATCTTTTGAAATTGCCAGGAATCAAAATTCAGTGGAGTTCTTTCTGGGTATTAAAATGAATGTGCTAATTTCGCTAGCTAACAAGCAGCTTTGAACACCCACTGTGCGCCGAGCCCCACACAGAATGTGAGGGACGTGAAAGAAAAAAGAACCAGAAGTCTACCTTCACTTTAGTTTTACTTTAGAATGTAAGTAATTTATCTCCTTTTCATCTTGTTTCTTCATTCATTTACTTCGTAACCATCGGTGGAGCACATATTTCATGTCAGGCACTGCCAGGTATGTTGTGACTGGATGCTTATGGAGCATAAAGTGTAAGATCAGGATTAGTGAGAGATGAGCTATGGGATCAGATAACAGAGACTTTACCTAGGATTAAGTGGAGGGGAGACTTTGAAGGTTTTCAATCTGGAGTGATGTGGTCAGATTTACATGTTTTATATACATGACTCGGGTTGTGAGGAGGAAAATGGATTAGAGGAAGAGTTACTGGTTATAATGAGACTTCTGTGGTTTTGCAGGAGAAAATGGAAGCAGTGGAAGAAGGGTTGGCTGGTGGACACCTGAGGATCCTTCGTTTCCTTCTGCCCACCTTCCAGGAGGCTTTGATTTCCTGGGACCTGTGGGGTTATGAGAAGTCCGCCTGTGGCGCCATGGGGGTAGAGGACGTGGTTTGGGCTAAAGCGCTCACACTAGGTGTAGACGGATGGACTGTGCTGATGAGCACAGACTACGTCCCTTATCACCTACAGGGCTGGGGATTGTTTGCAGGTGAACATAGTACTTAAAAGCATCTAATCACAGTGACTCTTCACTTTTCTGAGGATTCTGTGACCAGTACTCATTCTTGCTTTGGAGAATGTAATGTAGATATGAGACAGACTCCCTGGAGGTCATATTATTTTCTAAAGCCAATGACAGGTAAGTGCAGGGGCAGCTGTGAGGCTCAAAGTAGTCACCAGGGGAACTCTTGAGAACTACCCATTCAGGTCAAGAGAGTCCAAATGACCATAGGGGGACATATGTATGTGGTGAGTTCTCTGACCTTCACCACCCTTAGCTCTTTCAAGATTTGTCCTCTGTATTGAAGCCCTTTATATTGACATATATAAAGGATCTCTTTTTCCTATCCACAAACTGGCTGATACAAGGTAATAGTTAAATTTGTGAGGGAGGTTGATATGGTTTGAGAGCATCATCTTCAATTGGGAAGAAAAATGCTTATGTGTGAATCCTTGGGCAATACCAATACTTGGGAATCAGTGGAGGGAGACCAGAAATAAGACCAAAAAAGGAACTGTCTGATGCAGAGGAAGAGAACTAGTGGATTATAATGTGGAAACCAAAGCATTAAGTTTCAAAGAGGAGGAGGAATTTGCGAAGGAACAAGACTTGGTAAGAGAGAACAAATGATCAGCCAGTAGATTTGGTGGAAATAAGGTCACATTAGATCTTTGCAAGAATAGTTTCAGTTGAGATATAAAGGATGAAGCCATTGTAGGGTCAGCTAGAAGAACTGGCCCAGTGAATTCACCCATATGAAAACAGACCATGAGTTTTGACTGCTAGTTCACTTTAAACATGTATCTCTGTTGGGAAATTGGTAGAAACTAGAAATGCTCCTCTTCCCTGACCTTCCTTGCTCCTAGAGCAAGGACATGTAACTTGGGCTCTGCTAACCTAAGAAACCCATTTGAGATTTTAATTCAGAAGATACTGAAGGATACACAGTGCAACTCTGGTAAAGGTCCACATTGAAAATATTTATGATACGATAACTTAAGAGCCTTAAGATATCCCTACACTTTGATTCTGTAATCTCATTACTCAAAATTGGAAATTATCAGAGGCCAAAGCTATACTTACTAAGATGATCACAGCTGCATGTTCTATCCATAAAAGGAAAAAATGGAAATGTCCATCCTTAGTAAAATGGTCAAATAAACCATGATGCATGTACTTGATGGAATATTATTCAGTTTGTATCTTTCATATTAGTGCCTATCACATGGTAGTTATTTGTTAAAATAATGTTAAAGTGAAAATTATGGAGACTGTGCATGGAAAAACATATGGTTTCTTGTGGTAACAATAAGTAAAAGACAAAATGAATTTATATATATATGATTACACCTATGAAAAGTAAGAATACATGAGTACCTGGACTCTAAATGAACTCAAAACTCAAAAATGAAAAGATTTGCAGTAGGACTGGGAGTATGTACATGATCCCCTCCCCCCCTTTAATACTGTTACTATGTTTATCACTATGGGCTTCCATAGTGGCTCAGATGGTAAAGAACCTGCCTGCAAGGCAGGAGACCCAGGTTCAATCCCTAGGTCAGGAAGATCCCCCTGCAGAAGGCAATGGCTACCCATTCCATTATTCTTGTCTGGAGAATTCCATGGACAGAGGAGCCTGGCAGGGCTACAGTCCAAGATGTTGCAGAGTTGGACACTACAGAAGCAACTTAGCATGCGCACATGCATGTTTATTACCTACACCACAATAAGCTGAAGTTCAAAATTCAAAAAAAGAAAAGGAAAGAAATAAGCCAAATAAGTCCAGTGCAATTCCTGCTTTGTTCTGGGCTCCAACTGTCCTAGGCCATTCTGCCATCTTAGGTGATTCCATCCACAGGCTTCAGAAGGAAAGTTTCTATTGATTTGCCCACCAAGCCAGGAAAACTATGACTCATGTCTGAGGAAGTTGGCTGCTTCTGTGGCACTGCAGTCCATCAAGACCTGCTCTGGAGATTTCTACCTTCATGATCCTTCAGAGAGGTGTGCAAGAAACATCAAAGGAGGGAAATGTGTACTTGGAGCTATGCTCTGCTTCTCGGTTTGACAGCTTTAATTGGGAGTCTGAGAGGCAGCAGGTTCCGGGAAAGAGAAGAGGCTTTGGAGTCTGTATCAGCTGGGTGGTGTGCAGGTGTGTGCAACAGTAAATCTTACTAGAGTGGCTTACATAGTTTTAAACACTTTTATTCTCCTCCTTTAACAAGAAGTCAGGTGGTAGATAGTCCTGAATGGCCTGGTGGCTTACTAAGAAAATCAGTGGTCCAGACTTTTCCTAGTCTTTGTTCTCTGTGTTGATCCTTGCAGCAAGAAAGCCATAGTAAATCCACATTCCTGGTAGAGGGAAGATGAAATACCTGCAGACCTCTTCCATCTCCTCAGTCAGAACGCGTCATCTAATCACTCTTAGCTCCAGGAAATGCTGGAAGGTTATTTTTCATTCTGTTTCAGACTTTCTATTTCCTTATCTGAAAAGGGAAATTCAATGAACTGTCTTATACGGTTGTTGTAAGGGTGCAAATAACTGAGTCAGGAAAAGATCTCATCCAGCACGAGGGACCTCAGGTATGTTAAGGATAAACTCAGTGAAGCTAGGACCGCAAGAGCCTGACCATGAGTCACATTCAAATGAGTTGTGTGATTGCAAAGCCTTTGAATGGTGTTTTCATGTTTTTCACTTGAAAAAAAAAATCTTAGGTTTAAAAAAATCATTACATATATGTAGTTGAGGGACAAACAGTCCTATAACCAATAGTCCCATATCCTCAATACACCCCACGTTTAACCTCTCTAAGTGGTAGAGGGCTGGTTGGTTGTCTGGCTGACAGTCGGGGAGAGGTGTTCTATGACAGTGATGCCCCAACCTCTGGGCTCTAATGCCTGATAATCTGAGGTGGAGCTGATGTAATAATAATAGAAATAAAGTGCACAGAAATGTAAGGGGCTTGAATAATCCCAAAACCATTCACCTGCGCCCTCCCGCAATTTTCTGTGGAAAAATTGTCTTCTACAAAACTGGTCCATGGTACCAAAAAGGTTGGGGATTCTATTCTAAGAATCTGTCTTAAAAATTATTAGCAAATCTTTAGGACATTCAAAAGGTATAAAGAATTAATAATTGAACTAGTAGTCAATGACCATAGTTCCAGATATTTATCTATTAATAGGAAGAATAGTCCCATTAAATACACCAAATAAGATGTTGGAATGCATATACACATACTCTGTACCACACACTTTAAAAAATGAATGGCTGAGCTGCCAGGAACATACACAAACTCATGAGGGGCTAAACTGAAGCAACACTGTGAATCTAGAGAGGTAAGCAAGTGCTAGAGCACTTGCTAATCTTTGATGACTTAGGCCTTTGATTTCATGGCCACTGAAGGACAGTTGACAAAGCCCCGTGCTTGGGAACATGGTCATTCAGATCAGAGACACTTGAATGTAGTTAGAACTCCCAGAGGGTAGAACCCTCTGGGAAAGTTTGAGCTAAACACATGCTTCTCTGAAAAGGATAGAGTAAGGCACATAAATTCAAGTATCTCTATGGTGACTTTCAACCCTTCTTATCTTCCCAGCATCTATCATGCTTCAGAGATTTCTGGAACCTCCAACTTCTGAGACTTTGGGGACTTCTGAGGCTCTGTATGATAAACCCTTTGCTTCTTCGCTTGGCTCCCACATGCTGTTTGCTTTCTGCTCTTTATCATTCGCCAAGGTAGTCGCCTCATCTCCGCATGTTTCCAAGTTTTGAAACTGCTGTCTTTGTCAAAAGCTGTTTCCTTTCCTCTCTATCCTCGTGGGTGTCTGCATTTATTCTGTTTCTGGAACAGAGTTGTGTTTTAGGAGCCAGGAGAGGTAAATATGAAGAATGAACCTGTAAACGTTTAAACAGAAAGTCCAAAGTGTAGGGCTTTGCTGGTGCTTCCTTAGTCCGTGTTATAGTCACATTTCTTCAAAGACTACAAACACTGCTCCTGCAGCCCACAACTTCCCACTCAAATAGCTGCTCACTTCTCTTGCCTGCCAATGCACAGAGTTCTTTCACTTTCTCTCTGTACCCCGTTGTATCACACTCCTTTCAACTCTGTACATGGGGATTTTTCAAAGTATTCCAGGTGATACTAAAATGAAGGTTGAGAACCACTGCTGCTGATAGATGTGTTAATTTGTTGATATTATGATTAAGCTAGTGGAGACTATCCATTAACACATTGATGGTTAGTGATTTCTTGTGTTGAGTTTAAACCAGTTATGTGTTTCAAGTTATTAAGTCATAATAGTTTCAACAGCCTGGAGTCTATCCCTGCCCCTTTCAGAGTATATCGAGCTGGTGTGTGCATTTGCACACCTAAACACATGCTCTTGGAATGTGGTCCGAAACTTCACTGACTGTCTTACTGCCTTGAATAGCCACTTGCAGAAACTTCTGAGAAGATCAGATACTGACTTTTTACCAAAAAGCAATTCCATATGAAAAATACTGTTATTAGACAACAATACTTATATTTTCTATAAATATATTTTATAAGGATACTTATATTTCTTAAGGAAAAAAATATGAGCTCTATCTGCAGTGATGCTTTTGGGAGCTTGAGATACTTTTCTGAGTTACTGTCGTCATTCAGTTCTACGCAATCATAATCCAATACTATGTTAAGTCAAAAACAGTGGCTACGTTTCTTTTTTTAATATGTATTTATTTGTAGTTATTTGGCTGTGTCTGTCAGGGCATGCAGGATCTTTTGTTGCAGTGCATGGGCTTCTCTCGTTGTGGTTCCCAGGCTTGCCTGTGGCATGTCGGATCTTAGTTCTCGGACCAGGGATTGAACCTGTGTCCTTTGCACAGGAGGGTGGATTCTCGCTGGACCACCAGGGAAGTCCCAGTGGCTAAGTTTCCAACGAGAGTGCATATAATTTTGGCTGTCAAAGTAGAAAGGATGAGAAATGATGTAGTTACTCGCATTAACTAAAGTGAACATTGATGGCAACTTGCTTTGGTTGAATTTCAGTATTAAAAATCATGTGAGGAATACAGAGGTGAAAAGGATATTTTCTTATTCTAAGGAACTTACAGTCCAGAGCAGAACTTACAATCTAAAAGAAGAAAAAGATAACTCCAACCTAAGAAAACACCAGAGAAAAGGTCATCATGGAAGCACAATAACAAAGGAATCCTCTTAGTAATTTTGTGAACTCCCCAACTCCTTTTTTGGAGCTATTAGAAGGGTGAAAAGAGCTTTTAGTTTCCAGTGTAAGACCTGGAAAATAAAAAGGAAATGCCCTCTGGGTCCAAAGAGAAGGGGTGAGTGCCAGCATCATGCCCACTTGGAAGGTGATTAGTGTTTCCTAAATGCCTACCACATGCTGGATGTGTATTGCAGTTTCAGGGTCCTGTGCTCCCTCCTAGCACAGTCAGTGGTTTGATGTGAGATCTGAGTGATTTTGCCTGTTTTCTTGAAAGCTTTTCCCATCCCCCTTCTAACTGATTCAGGTACTTACTCTCACAACACCTAGTTTCACTGATGTTACATGTCACTGTGTAACACATTGGGACATAGAAGATGTGTCTGGAAAGTTCCACTGGGCCATCATGTTCAGCCTGAATGATACAACGAAGTGTCCAAAGGGGCCTTAGAGCTCATCTTATTTGCTCTCTTGCTCCCTTGATTAGGAGCAAGATCTCAGGCTTCCCTGGTGGCTCAGAGGTTAGAGCGTCTGCCTGGAATGTGGGAGACCTGGGTTCGATCCTTGGGTCGGGAAGATCCCCTGGAGAAGGAAATGGCAACCCACTCTAGTACTCTTGCCCGGAGAATCCCATGGAGGGAGGAGCCTGGTAGGCTACGGTCCATGGGGTCACAAAGAGTCGGACCTGACTGAGTGACTTCACTTTCTTTCACTTTCACTTTCCCTTGATTATATCTGATCACACATTTTTTCTAATAACTATGTCGAATACCAGTTTTTGAAATAAAATTAACTAAAAAATTTAAATGCATTTTCTCAGTTGCACTAGTCATAATATTTGAAGTGCTCAATAGTCACATGTGGCTAGTGGCTACCATACTGGACATCTCAGGTCAAGGAGATAATGTCATAATTTATGATTTCAGATCTCACATTCAAGTCTTTAATCCATTTTGAGTTTATTTTTGTGTATGGTATAAGATAGTAGTCTAATTTCATTCTTTTGCACATGGCTGTCTTTATTGAAGAAATGGTCTTTTCCCTATTATATATTCTCAGCTCCCTTTTCATAAACTAATTGACAAACTATGTGTAGGTTTATTTCTGGGCTCTCTGTTCTGTTATATTGATCTGTATGTCTGGTCTTTTGCTAATACCATACTGCTTTGGTTACTGTAGCTTTGTAATATAGTTTGAAATCAGGAGTGTTATGCAGAATTTTTTTAGGAAAGTTTTAAACTATAGATGTAATTTATTTTATAGATAAAAGATTTTTAGATTATCTCTTTTTGAGGTAGTTTTTGTAAGTTGTGCTTGAGGAAATTATCTACTTTATATAAATTGTCAAAATACTATTTTCTTAT
This sequence comes from Bos taurus, assembly GCF_002263795.3. Lineage (NCBI taxonomy): Eukaryota > Metazoa > Chordata > Mammalia > Artiodactyla > Bovidae > Bos > Bos taurus. The sequence goes on from NC_037353.1 coordinate 11,641,853, forward strand.
CTTTTTAAATATTTCTAGTTTTTTTTTTTTTTTGGTAGTTTTAGTTTTTATATAGATCAAAATTGAGGTCCAAGTTGGATAATAGATGAGTGTACACATATATTTACATTTCTGTCTTACACATAAAACAATCAAGTTGTAATCTTATCTTTGTAGTCACAAATTTCCCTCTTCTCCCCTAGCTTCCTATTTCATCCAGGTGCCCACATCCTCCCGCCCCAAGCCCCTATTTCTAGTTTTTTAAAAAATAATCTTTGGAGTATTACTCAGCCATTAAAAAGAATACATTTGAATCAGTTCTAATGAGGTGGATGAAACTGGAACCTATTATACAGAGTGAAGTAAGCCAGAAGGAAAAACACCAATACAGTATACTAACGCATATATATGGAATTTAGAAAGATGATAATAATAACCCTGTGTACGAGACAGCAAAAGAGACACTGATGTATGGAACAGTATTATGGACTCTGTGGGAGAGGGAGAGGGTGGGAAGATTTGGGAGAATGGCATTGAAACATGTAAAATATCATGTATGAAACGAAATGCCAGTCCAGGTTCAATGCACGATACTGGATGCTTAGGGCTAGTGCACTGGGATGACCCAGAGGGATGGTATGGGGAGGGAGGAGGGAGGAGGGTTCAGGATGGGGAGCACATGTATACCTGTGATGGATTCATTTTGATATTTGGCAAAACTAATACAATTATGTAAAGTTTAAAAATAAAATAAAATTAAAAAAAAAAAGAACTAGGGGAGGGGCAAATTAGTGGTAGGGAATTAAGAGATACAAACTACTATGTATAAAATAAATAAGCTCTGAGTATATACTGTACAGCACAAGGAATTTTATAGCTTTAAATGGAATATACTATATAAAAATATTGAATCACTATGTTGTTCACCTGAAACTAATGAATTGAACAAGATTGTAAATCAACTATATTTCAATAAAAAAATTTTTAAGGAACCAAAAAAAAAAAAATCTTATTTAGTTATTTCAGTTTTGACCATTCTTGGCCTTCACTGCTACTTGGGCTTTTCTCTAGTTGTGGTGTGTGGGGCTGTTCACTGAAGCGGCTTCTCTTGCTGTGGACGTAGTTCTAGGGCACGAGGGTTTCCGTAGCTGTGGCATATGGGCTCAGTAGCTATGGCTCTTGGACTCTGGAGCACAGGCTCAGTAGTTGTGGCTCCCGGGCTTAGTTGTTCTGCAGCATGTGGGATTTTCTCAATCAGATATCAAACCTGTGTCTCCTGCTTTGGCAGGTGAATTCTTCACCACAGAGCCACCAGGGAAGCTGTCTTATTTCTTTTGCAAATGTAGGCTCTTAAACTATATCCTTGCTCTTGGTTTTATCTTGTAATTCTTATTTTCTTGATCTGTCTTACCAGTGACTTGTCAACATTCTTATTCTTGTGGAAAAACCAGTAGTTATCTTTGTTTATCCACTCTGTCATGCACACATACACACAATTAACTTTGTTTCCTTTTTGTGGTTCTGTTGGGGGTCTAATTTCCTATTCTAACTTCTGGTAGTGGACTCCTAGATAATGATTTTAAGAATTTCTTCTTTTCTATTACATGCAAATATTATTACAGAATTTCCACTGAGAACATCTTCTAGTGCTTCAAGGTTTCATATACTATATTTTCATTATTGGTTGGTTAAAGGGAGTTTTTAACCTTTAAAGGGGCTTCCCTGATAGCTCAGTAGGTAAAGAATCCATCTGCAATGCAGGAGACCCTGGTTTGATTCCTGGGTTGGGAAGATCTGCTGGAGAAGGGAAAGGCTACCCATTCCAGTATTCTGGCCTGGTGAATTCCATGGACTGTATAGTCCATGGGGTCACAAAGAGTTGGATATGACTGAGTGACATTCACTTTGCTAAAGGGAGTTTTACAAATTTACATTATAGTTTTTGAAACTGCATAGGCTATTTGGATATCATTTGCTTGATTTCCAAATATTTGAGAATTTTATAGCTACTTTTTCTTATTGATTTCCTGGTTAATATTACTGTCACCAGAAGACATCTGTATGATTTTAATACTATGGAATTTAAGAGTTGGTTTATGGACAAGCATACGGTCAATTTTGGTAGGTGTCCATATGCAGTTGAAAAGAATGTGTTTCGGGGAATAAATATATATTATGCATATAATATAAATCACAAAATTATATAACTCTTGTTTGTAATATTGTTTAAAGCTCATTTACACCCTTTTTGTCTGCTTTTCTATCAATTACTGGAAGAAGAATGTTTATCTCCCACCATGATCATAGATTTTTTTCCATTCTTTCAATTCTGACAGTTTGCTTTGTATATTTTGAGACTGATATCAAGTGCATACAGACTTAGATTTTTAGATCTTATTGGGTTGACCTCAGTACTACATATCTCTCTTTATCTCATGTAATGCTTTCTGTCATAAAGAACAGTTTCTACAATGTTAGTAATTATACCAGTTTTATTTTGGTTTGCATGGTATATTTTGTTTCATATTTTTTTAACCTCCAACATTTCTATGTAATTCAAAACATTCTTCTGTGAGCAGAATATAGTTGGATTTTGTTTTTTGTTCAGTCACTCAGTTGTGTCTGATTCTTTTGCAACCCCATGGACTGCAGCATGCCAGGCTTCCCTGTCCTTCATCTTCTGCAGCTTGCTCAAACTCATGTACATTGAGTATCAATCATGCCATCCAACCATCTCATCCTCTGTTGTTCCCTTCTCCTCCTGCCTTCAATCTTTCCCAGCATCACAGTCTTGTCCAGTGAGTCAGCTCTTTGCATCAGGTGGCCAAAGTATTGGAGCTTCAGCTTCAGTCCTTCCAATAAATATACAGGCTTGATTTCCTTTTGGATTGACTGGTTTGATCTCCATGAAGTCCAAGGGACTCTCAAGAGTTTTCTTCACCACCACAGTTCAAAAGCATCAATTCTTTGGTGCTCAGCCTTCTTTATGGTCCAACTCTCACATCCATACATGACTATTGGAAAAACTATAGCTTTAACTAGATGGAGCTTTGTCTGCAAACTAATGTCTCTGCTTTTTAATATGCTGTCTAGGTTTGTCATAGCTTTTCTTCCAAGGAGCAAGTGTCTTAATTTCATGGCTGCAGTCACCATCTGAAGTGATTTTAGAACCCAAGAAAATAAATTCTGTCACTGCTTCCATTGTTTCCCCATCTATTTGCCATGAAGTGACGGGACTAGATGTCATGATCTCAGTTTTTGAATGTTGAGTTTTAGGCCATCTTTTTCAGTCTTCTCTTTCACTTTCCTCAAGAGGCTCTTTAGTTCCTCTTCGCTTTCTGCCATGAGGGTGGTGTCATCTGCATATGTGAGGTTATTCATATTCATATTATTCATATTTCTCCTGGCAATCTTGATTTCAGTTCCAGCCCAGCATTTCGCATGATATACTCTGCATATAGATTAAATAAAGAAGATTTAATAAAAAGGATTTTGCTGTTTTTATTTTGTTGCTTTAAATTGAAGTGTTTAGTCCCCTTAAATTTAATCAACTAACATATTTGGATTTAAACATGTTTTATTGTTTGTTTTCTGTTTCTCTCACCTACTTTGTATTCACTTTACTGTCTTTTTGTTTTCTTTTGCATTAACTTAAAAAATTTCCTTCTCTTTCCATTAGCTTGTTTACCAAACTTGATGTCACTATTCTTTTAGTGATTACCCCAGAGATTTTCACCTGTATTTTGACATTTTTTTCTCATTTTATTGAGAATAACTGACATACATCACTGCATAAGTTTAAGGCATACTGCATGATGGTTTGATTTACATATATTGTGAAATGCTTATTACCACAATAGGTTCAGCTAACATCCATCTTCTGACATAGATACAATGGAAAGAAAAGAAAGAAGAAGGAGAAGAATTTCTTCTTCTTGTGATAAGAACTCTTAGAATTTACTCTTTTGAGAATTTTGTATTTTGACTTAAGTATAATAACATATAGTATTTTTTTTTTACCATTTTCTACACAATGCAACATGCCTTTTTATTATGTTTGTTGTGTTTTTAAATTCTATCTCATTATTGCTATTTACATACAGTCAGTACATACTTTTTGTCCTTTTATACAGCTCATGAGGTTCTCACAGCAAGTATACTGGAGTGGTTTGCCGTTCTCTCCTCCAGTGAATCACGTTTTGTCAGAACTCTCCGCTGTGACCAGTCTGTCTGGGGCAGCCCTACCTGGAATGACTCAATAGCTTAATGGACTTCTGCAACCCCCTTTGCCATGACAAGGCAGTGATTCAAGAAGGTAGGGAGATCAAACCAGTCGATCTTAAGGGAAATCAACCCTGAATACTCGTTTGAAGGACTGATAATGAAGCTGAAACTCTAGTATTTTGGTCATATGATGCGAACAGCTGACTCAATGGAAAAGTCTGTGGTGCTGGGAAAGGTTGAGGGCAGAAGGAGAATAGGGCATCAGAAGATAAGATGGATGGATGGACATGAACTTGGGCAAACTTTGGGAGATGGTGAGGGACAGAGGGGCCTGCCGTGCTGCAGTCCATGGGGTCACAAAGAGTTGGACATGGCTAGGAGTCTGAACAACAAGTAAATACTTATATGTATTCATATGTTTCCCCTTTCCAATATTCATTTTTTCCTATACTTCTTTGCTTTATTCTATTATCATTTTCCTTCTACCTTAAGAACATCTTTTACTATTTTTCATGAATCCACTAGTGACATTTTTTGAGGTTAGTTTTCATTTGCTTAATGTTTCTTTCATAACATCCAGGTTGACAGTTACTCTTTTAAAATATTGAATGCATAATTCCACTGTCTTCTATTTTCCACTGCTTTTAATGCAACATTAGATGTGATTCCTTTAGAGGTAAGGTAAAATATCTTTCTTTTGCTGCTTTAAAGATTTTTATTACTGTCTTGCTTTTCACCAGTTTTACAATAATGTGTGCAGGTTAGGTTTTCCTTGTTATCCTACTTGAGTTCATAGTTGTTCCTGAAGTATAATCTGATGTGAAAAAAAAATTCAGTCATCACCCCTCCATTTGTTGCTTCTACTTCATTCTTTCATTTCTCCTCTGAAACACTAATTATACACTGATGAGAACTTATCACTGGGCTTTATGTACTCTTTGCCGACAAAGGTCCGTATGGTCAAGGCTATGGTTTTTCTAGTGGTCATGTATGGATGTGAGAGTTGGACCGTAAAGAAGGCTGAGTGCCAAAGAATTGATGCTTTTGAACTGTAGTGTGGGAAAAGACTCTTGAGAGTCCCTTGGACTGTAAGGAGATCAAATCAGTCAATCCTAAAGGAAATCAACCTTGAATATTCTTTGGAAGGACTGATGCTGACATTCCACACTTGTGACACCTGATGTGAAGAGCCAGCTCATTGGAAAAGACTGAGGACAGGGGAAGAAGGGAGCAACAGGAGGAGATGGTTGGATGGCATTATTGATGAAATGGACATGAGTTTGAGCAAACTCAGGGACATAGTGAAGGACAGGGAAGCCATGGGCTGCAAAGAGTCAGACTTAGTGACTGAACAACTGAACAACAACAACGAATCTACTCTTGGGAATTTTCTGTTCCTTTGTTTCACTTTTCTTTGATCTGAATTATTTTTTCTGATCTATCATTTCACTAATTTTTCCCTTAGTTGCTGAATCTAAAATTCTGTTAAATTCATCTACTGACTTCTTAATTTTCATTACTGTTTCCTTTTCTACAAATTTCCATTTAAAAAAGAATTTTTATAGCTTGCTCTTCCTCTTTTTTCTCGTGTACATATTAAGAATACTAATTTCACGCCAGTCAGAATGGCTGCGATCCAAAAGTCTACAAGCAATAAATGCTGGAGAGGGTGTGGAGAAAGGGGAACCCTCTTATACTGTTGGTGGGAATGCAAACTAGTACAGCCACTATGGAGAACAGTGTGGAGATTCCTTAAAAAACTGGAAATAGAACTGCCTTATGATCCAGCAATCCCACTGCTGGGCATACACACTGAGGAAACCAGAAAGGAAAGAGACACGTGTACCCCAATGTTCATCGCAGCACTGTTTATAATAGCCAGGACATGGAAGCAACCTACATGTCCATCAGCAGATGAATGGATAAGAAAGCAGTGGTACATATACACAACGGAGTATTACTCAGCCATGAAAAAGAATACATTTGAATCAGTTCTAATGAGGTGGATGAAACTGGAGCCTATTATACAGAGTGAAGTAAGCCAGAAAGAAAAACACCAATACAGTATACTAACGCATATATATGGAATTTAGAAAGATGGTAACAATAACCCTGTATACGAGACAGCAAAAGAGACACTGATGTATAGAACAGTCTTTTGGACTCTGTGGGAGAGGGAGAGGGTGGGAAGATTTGGGAAAATGACATTGAAACATGTATAATATCATGTATGAAACGAGTCGCCAGTCCAGGTTTGATGCACGATACTGGATGCTTGGGGCTGGTGCGCCGGGACGACCCAGAGGGATGGTATGGGGAGGGAGGAGGGAGGAGGGTTCAGGATGGGGAACACATGTATACCTGTGGCGGATTCATTTCAATAAAAAAAAGGGGGGGGGGAAGAAGTCTTAAAAAAAAAATTACACCAAAAAAAAAAAAAAAGAATACTAATTTAAAGTTGTATGATAGAAAGCCTGGAAGTCTTGTGCAATAATTGCTTTTTGCTTGTTATTCATTCAAGTATTTATTTTTGTGCCTTAAAAAAATTCTTGTTGTCCATATGTGTATAAAGTTTGTAGAGATAATATGAGGCTCTTGGAAGATTATATCTCCCTGTGCAAGCACTCAGTCGAGTCCGATTCTTTGTGACCCCATGGACTGTAGCCTGCCAGGCTCCTCTGGCCATGGGATTTTCCAGGCAAGAATACTGGAGTGGGTTGCCTTTTCCTTCTCCAGGAAATCTTTTCAAACCCAGGTCACCTGCATTACAGACAGATTCCTTACCCTCTGAACCACCAGGGAAGTCATTCTATTTCCTATAGAGAGAATTTAATTTTGCTTTTGGTAGATGGTTGGGACAGAGAAAATCATCTTAATTCAGTTAGGGACTGAGCTTCAGACAGTTAATCAGAAACAAGCTCATCTGTCATTTCATTCTAAAATCTTCAGAAGTGGGGCTTCAGACTTTTTGAGGATTATTTACATTTTCTACCTTATTCCTAGAGTACAGCCTTTCAGTTCAGTTCAGTCGCTCAGTCGTGTCTGACTCTGTGACTCCATGAACCACAGCATGCCAGGCCTCCTTGTCCATCACCAACTCCCGGAGTCCACCCAAACCCATGTCCATTGTGTTGGTGATGCCATCCAACCATCTCATCCTCAGTCGTCCCCTTCTCCTCCTGCCCTCAATCTTTCCCAGCATCAGGGTCTTTACAAATGAGTCAGCTCTTCGCATCAGGTGGCCAAAGTATTGGAGTTTCAGCTTCAACATCAGTCTCTCTAGTGAACACCCAGGACTGATCTCCTTTAGGATGAACTGGTTGGATCTCCTTGCAGTCCAAGGGACTCTCAAGAGTCTTCTCCAATGCCACAGTTCAAAAACATCAATTCTTCGGCACTTAGCTTTCTTTATGGTCCAACTCTCACATCCATACATGACTACTGGAAAAACCATAGCCTTGACTAGACAGATCTTTGTTGGCAAAGTAATGTGTCTGCTTTTTAATATGCTTTGTAGGTTTGTCATAACTTTCCTTCCAAGGAGTAAGCGTCTTTTAATTTCATGGCTGCAATCACCATCCGCGGTGATTTTGGAGCCCAGAAAAATAAAGTCAGCCACTGTTTCCACTGTCTCCCCATCTTTCCTATAAAAAGAATTTAATTTTGCTTTTGGTAAATGGTTGGGATGGAGAAGATCACCTTAATTCAGTTAGGGACTGAGCTTCAGACAGTTAACCAGAAACAAGCTTGTCTGTCATTTCACTCTTTTTTTTTGTTTTTGTTGTTTAGTTGTTGTTTTTTTTTTCTAATTTTATTTTATTTTTAAACTTTACATAATTGTATTAGTTTTGCCAAATATCAAAATGAATCCGCCACAGGTATACCTGTGTTCCCCATCCTGAACCCTCCTCCCTCCTCCCTCCCCATACCATCCCTCTGGGTCGTCCCAGTGCACTAGCCCCAAGCATCCAGTATCGTGCATCGAACCTGGACTGGCAACTCGTTTCTTACATGATATTTTACATGTTTCAATGCCATTCTCCCAAATCTTCCCACCCTCTCCCTCTCCCACAGAGTCCATAAGACTGTTCTATACATCAGTGTCTCTTTTGCTGTCTCGTACACCAGGTTATTGTTACTATCTTTCTAAATTCCATATATATGCGTTAGTATACTGTATTGGTGTTTTTCCTTCTGGCTTACTTCACTCTGTATAATAGGCTCCAGTTTCATCCACCTCATTAGAACTGATTCAAATGTATTCTTTTTCATGGCTGAGTAATACTCCATTGTGTATATGTACCACAGCTTTCTAAATGGGATGTTTAATAGAGTTTTACCTTTACTCCAACCACAGCCTATGAGGTTTTCAGAAGGTCTGCCCCATTTCTTTGTTGCTCAGGCTGTCACTCTGTGCTCAGCTGTGAATGCTCTTAGCTGCTACTTGCTACTTTTGAATCAGTAAATGCCTTGGTAGAAAACATGTTGCCAGATATCAGATCCACCTCTCTGAATGTTCTGTCTGAAATCTTAATTATTTAAGCACTCATGGCCTTGGGCAGTCTCAGGTGCTTTTAATAGGTTAGAAAACAATTTTGTGAGGTTTTGTAGTTATTCTCAGGGAGACAGCTAATCTGAAACAAACTAGTCTGGCATTTTATTCTAAAATTTTAGTGTTTGCCACAGCCTACCATTCTGACTGCGTGTTCCTTCTTCTTCCACCTTGCTCATTGTGCTTCAACCACTCTGAGCTTGTACTTCCCAGCCTAGGATCTTTGTACTTGCTTTTCCTGTGTCTGGAATTCTTTCTCTCTTCATCTCCCTCTCCTCACCTAGAAAATGTCTTTTAGCACCTTTAATTTCCATTTACTTAATCTTTTTAGCACTTATGACATTTGTATTAAATTACTGTGCAATTAGGTGTTTAATGCTTCAGAACGTATTCATTTCCTATGGCTGCTGTAACAAACTACTACAAACTTGGTGACTGAAAACAGCTAAGATTTATTCTCTCACAGCTCTGAAGCCCAGAAATCAAATCCATTTCACCGGGCTAAATAAGGTGTTGGCTGGGTTGGTTAGTGTTAATTGCTCAGTTGTGTCCAACTCTTTGTGACCCTATGAAGTATAGCCCACCAAGCTCCTCTGGCCTTGGGATTCTCCAGGCAAGAATACTGGATTGGGTAGCCATTTCCTTCTCCAGGGATCTTTGCAACTCAGGGATAGAATTTAGGTTTTCTGCATTGCAGGTGGATTCTTTACCAACTGAATCCACAGGGAAGCCTCTAAAGGTAAGGTGTTGGTTGTGCTGGATCCTTTTGGAGGCTCAGGATGATCCTTGTGATTATGATGGAGCCACCCAGATAATCCATGATAATCTCTGTCTTGAAATCTTTAATCACATATTCAAAGGTCCTATTGCCATTTAAAGTAACATTCACAGGTTTGGGGATTAGGCTGTACCTTCCAGGTGCCCAGTCAGCATGGAAAGCAAACTTCACAAGGGCTGGAATTTTTTTCTTGTTCACCATTGAATCTCTAGCATATGATCTACTTGAATATTTGTGGAATGAGTTCTTCCTCTCCAGGCCAGCAAGACACTTATTGTGTGTTGACACAGAGGCTTTCTCAAGAAAAATGACTGAACAGAAAATGGCTGTGGACTAATAGTTACTCTGAGCACCTACAGTGTATCAGGCAGTGAGCTAAGATTTTTATACTGTTGCCTCCTTTAATTTTTACGAAAGCTTTCTGAGATAACTAGAGCTTAGAGAAGTTAAGTAACCTGCTCAAAATCACAAAGCAATTCAGTAGCCAAGCTCACATTCAAATTTGGGTCTTTCTGACTGCAGATTTCAAGCTTCTAGTATATATGTGGAAGGTTCCTTATAATTAAGCAGCTCATAGTTTAGTAGTAATATTTAATATTTAGTCAGTGGTTTACAAAGATCCTGTGCGGACACATGTAGTTTTATTTAAGACTCCCAAATAGGAGGAAACAATCTGTATCCTGCAAAGGTAGCAACCATGTATTAATGGAAAAGACCCTGTGTTAATGGGAAAAGACCCTGATGCTGGGAAAGACAGAAGGCATAAGGAGAAGGGGCTGGCAGAGAATGAGATGGCTGGGTGGCATCACTGACTCGGACATGAATTTGAGCAAACTGGGAGAAAGTGAAGGACAGGGAAGCCTAATGTGCTGAGGTCCATGGGGTCACAAAGAATCAGACATGATTTAGAGACTGAACAACAACAAATGTGTTAATGAGCAAACAGTAACAGACCTAATAAACATTTAGCATTTCAACTTGGAAACATTAGTGTGTAAATTAACTTTTGAAAATTATTATTAATGAGCAATGTCAATGGATAGAAAAATCTACATTTTTCTTAAAAACATAATTAAAGTTCTGAGTACCCTAGTTTATAATAGCCCATTAACATGCAGCTTTTGACAGGCAGTCTCCTTAATAAAACTTCACAGGAATCTCTAATTATGTGCAACTGAAAGTTTATTATCTTTTCATTATTTGATGCTGATAAAAGAAATGGCTGAAATGTTAGAGCTTATGGATCTCTCTTGTGTTAGCTAAAGACTATTCTTTGAGCCTATGAATGACTCATTCATATTATTTGAGAATCTGTGTTTTATATTTTTTCAAGGTCATAGGGACAGGCTTTATTCTTGGTCCTTTCTGCCTCTAAGTTTTTGCTGTGTATGGGTGAAAGCCTGATGTGAGAAATCTTGTTTCAAAGGAATAGAAATGTCTAAATTTTTCTATCAAATGATCTGTTAACAGAGGTATTAGCAGATGGGTTGAATTAGGGGAAATAAAAGGCTTCTTTATCAATATCTGTAAGGCAGTCCTGGATGGGTCATCACGCAACAGATGCTGGGAGCTTAGGTTCCTACTCATCATGTGATAGCACTGTCTCTTGTAAGAATAGTGACAACCCATCTGCCTGCCTGACTGGGTTGAGAACCCTCTTGGAGTGATGCCTATCTGTTCAAACATTTTTTAACAAGTAAGAGAACTTTCTGATTCCACAGAAGGGAAGAGAGGTGTCAAAATATTCCTCCACAGTTCTTTATTTAAAAGTTGCCACTGTTTAGTCCACTACTGTGTGTACTAACAAATTTCACATCAACTTCAGAATTTGGTTAAAATCATCTCTGACAAATAACTCAACGTAGAGAAATGTAATAACAGGAAAAGGTATAAAAAAAAAATAAAAGTTTCAATTTAAAAATAGCATTTTTTTTTCTTGATTGTAAGATTAATACATGTTTATTATAAAGAAAGTCAGAACGTTTTGGCCAACTCAATATATACATATGTACACACACACACACACATCCATATACAATGCTTGTAAAAATGAGATGCTCTTTTTCATAGTGAGTTTTAAACTTGTTTTTTCACTTAACAATATATTGTCATCATCTAAATCTATACAGGTTTATTTTAATTATTGCATAGTATGAGTGTACTGTAACTTATCCTTTCACTGTTGAGGGGCACTTTGCTTGTCTGCATTGTTTTCTATTATAGACAACATAATAATCAATCTTCATTCACATATATCTTTCTACAGATGGTCTTCAAATTAAATCAACAAATATTTCTTTATTCTAGGTAATGGAGGTATGTACCTGATTGGACAGACAGACATTGTCTGTCTCAGTAGGCTTAGAGTAGAGGAGTGAAATTAGCTATTAAAAACAGGTAATTAAAAGTGAGATGGTTATTAAATGGGCAACTCAAAGTACCATAGAAATGTATAGTAAATAGATTTTCTTGGTTTTGGTAAGTCAGGTACAGCCTATCAGAGGACAAGTCATTTAAACTGACATCTGAAAGATGAACAAAAAAGTTTGCAGATGAAATTGATCCAGGGGCACTGGGTACTTGAGGTGGAGTAAACAGTATGTTAAGGGCCAGAGTCAGAGAAAGCATGACATGTTCATGACTGTAAGGAAGGTAAGGATGTAGGGAGTGAGCAGGAGAGAGGCACAAAATGATACCTGGCAGTGTAGCAAGGGGCTTGATTTTGTGAAAGAAGTATTAAGGGTGATCTGGAGGATTTTAGGCAAGCGAGTGACACGGTTACTCTGAATTTAAAGTTTTACTTAGAGTTACATAATATTTTTTTAAATTTTATTTTATTTAACTTTACAATATTGTATTGGTTTTGCTGTATATCAAAATGAATCTGCCACAGGTATACATGTGTTCCCCATCCTGAACCCTCCTCCCTCCTCCCTCCCTATACCATCCCTCTGGGTAAAAAGATAGAAGAAGAATGAAAATTACCTATTAAAAACACTGAAAATAGATGAGAAAAATTCTAAATAAAATATTGGCAAATTGCATCCAAAAAAATAAATAAAATAAAGTTTTACTTATAACACTGATAGTACTGCATACTGTTTGGATTTTGAGCTTGAAAGAAAAGAGAAGGATCACAGGAGAATCTCCATTTTCCAGCTTGAGGATACCTGGAACTGTGTGCCAGGTGCCACATCCTTGGTAGAGAAGCTGCTTTGAGGAGGGAGGATGTTATAATTTAAGACATTCTGAGTTTGAGTTACACCCAGGTATCAAAATGGAGATGTCTGTAAGTAAGCAGATAGCTTTACAGCTCTCATGAAAGGACTTAGCTACAGATGTAGCTTTGTGAGTCCTCAGCACCTAGATGGTGATCAAAATGGGAGAGGAGGTGATCAAAGACAATAGAAGAAGGGCCTTTACAGAGTCCTGAGAAATTCCTTTAAGTGAGTGTGGTGTTGGGGAGATGGTGGCAGATCAGATCAGATCAGTCACTCAGTCGTGTCCGACTCTTTGCGACCCCATGAATCGCAGCACGCCAGGCCTCCCTATCCATCACCAACTCCCAGAGTTCACTCAGACTCACGTCCATCAAGTCAGTGATGCCATCCAGCCATCTCATCCTCTGTCGTCCGCTTCTCCTCCTGCCCCTGATCCCTCCCAGCATTAGTCTTTTCCAATGAGTCAACTCTTCGCATGAGGTGGCCAAAGTACTGGAGTTTCAGCTTTAGCATCATTTCTTCCAAAGAAATCCCAGGGCTGATCTCCTTCAGAATGGATTGGTTGGATCTCCTTGCAGTCCAAGGGACTCTCAAGAGTCTTCTCCAACACCACAGTTCAAAAGCATCAATTCTTCGGTGCTCAGCCTTCTTCACAGTCCAACTCTCACATCCATACATGACCACAGGAAAAACCATAGCCTTGACTAACTGGACCTTTGTTGGCAAAGTAATGTCTCTGCTTTTGAATATTTTATCTAGGTTGGTCATAACTTTCCTTCCAAGGAGTAAGCGTCTTTTAATTTCATGGCTGCAATCACCATCTGTAGTGATTTTGGATCCCAGAAAAATAAAGTCAGCAACGGTTTCCACTGTTTCCCCATCTATTTCCCATGAAGTGATGGGACTGGATGCCATGATCTTTGTTTTCTGAATGTTGAGCTTTAAGTAGGTGTCAAAAACACTAAACCAGAGAGTACAAAGTCACAGAATGCAAGAGAGAAAAATATTGCTCTAGATGGAGAAAGCGGTACATTGTAGCAAATGTTGAGACAGGGTCGGTGATGTTGGAAGTGAGGAGTATGGCTGTAGGATCATGGAGACCCCTGATGACCTCGCTGAGAGCAGTTTGATGGAGCTGAAGGAATAGCTTGGGAGTAGAATAAGGAGATAGGGAATGTGAAAAAAGTGTGATACTTTCCTTAGGGTGTAATTCAAGTAATGGAATTGACAGCCAATGGTACTTCATATAAATTTTGACACATTTTCCCTACTTATCTTTTGGAAAGGTTTTATATATTTATGGTCTTTCCTATAGCTTTATGAGTGTTCATTTTCACATACTTTGCCACCTTTTAAAAAATTATCCACAATGTCATAAGCAAACAAGACGAACCTAAGTTATTTTTAATTTGTATTTGACTATAAATGTAGTTGAACAGTTCATATTTTTGGACCATGTTTAATCCTTCTTTTGTGAGTGACACACTTTTTTCATTTTTCTGTTATGTACTTTGATTTAAAAAAATGATTTGGAAGATCTGTATATGTCGATGATTGTAACCCATGTCTGTCATATATACTACAGTATTTTATCTTGCTTATCCTATTTTTTTGTTCATAAAAAGATCTTTAACAGTTTTATGTATAAAATCTAATTGTGCTTTTTATTATGGTTTCTGTCTTTGGTGTTTTTCTCAGAAAGGCCCTACCTCACTACTGTACTGCAAGTCTATACTTTTCTTCTAATTAATTAAATTTTATTCTAATTAATTCATGCTTTGAATTTTTCTTTTTTTTTCTTTTTTTTTAGTTTGACTTTGTTTTACATTTTTATTTTTATTTATTTTTATTTTCTAAATTTTATTTTATTTTTTAACTTTACAATATTGTATTGGTTTTGCTGTATATCAAAATGAATCCGCCACAGGTATACATGTGTTCACCATCCTGAACCCTCCTCCCTCCTCCTTCTCCATACCATCCCTCTGGGTTGTCCCAGTGCACCAGCCCCAAGCATCCAGTATTGTGCATCGAATCTGGACTGGCAACTCATTTCGTATATGATATTATACATATTTCAATGCCATTCTCCCAAATCATCCCACCCTCTCCCTCTGCCACAGAGTTAAAAAGACTGTTCTATACATCAGTGTCTTTTTTGCTGTCTCATATACAGGGTTATTGTTACCATCTTTCTAAATTCCATATATATGCGTTAGTATACTGTATTGGTGTTTTTCTTTCTGGCTTACTTCACTCTGTATAATAGGCTCCAGTTTCATCCACCTCATTAGAGTGGATTCAAATGTATTCTTTTTCATGGCTGAGTAATACTCCGTTGTGTATATGTACCACTGCTTTCTTATCCATTCATCTGCTGATGGACATCTAGGTTGCTTCCACGTCCTGGCTATTATAAACAGTGCTGCAATGAACAGTAGGGTACACGTGTCTCTTTCAATTCTGGTTTCCTCAGTGTGTATGCCCAGCAGTGGGATTGCTGGATCATAAGGCAGTTCTATTTCCAGTTTTTTAAGGAATCTCCACACTGTTCTCCATTGTGGCTGTACTAGTTTGCATTCCCACCAACAGTGTAAGAGGGTTCCCTTTTCTCCACATCCTCTCCAGCATTTATTGCTTGTAGACTTTTGGATCGCAGCCATTCTGACTGGTGTGAAATGGTACCTCATAGTGGTTTTGATTTGCATTTCTCTGATAATGAGTGATGTTGAGCATCTTTTCATGTGTTTGTTAGCCATCTGTATGTCTTCTTTGGAGAAATGTCTATTTAGTTCTTTGGCCCATTTTTTGATTGGGTCATTTATTTTTCTGGAATTGAGCTGTAGGAGTTGCTTGTATATTTTTGAGATTAGTTGTTTGTCAGTTGCTTCATTTGCTATTATTTTCTCCCATTCTGAAGGCTGTCTTTTCACCTTGCTAATAGTTTCCTTTGATGTGCAGAAGCTTTTAAGTTTAATTAGGTCCCATTTGTTTATTTTTGCTTTTATTTCCAATATTCTGGGAGGTGGGTCATAGAGGATCCTGCTGTGATGTATGTCAGAGAGTGTTTTGCCTATGTTCTCCTCTAGGAGTTTTATAGTTTCTGGTCTTATGTTTAGATCTTTAATCCATTTTGAGTTTATTTTTGTGTATGGTGTTAGAAAGTGCTCTAGTTTCATTCTTTTACAAGTGGTTGACCAGTTTTCCCAGCACCACTTGTTAAAGAGATTAATCTTTAATCTTTTCTCCATTGTATATTCTTGCCTCCTTTGTCAAAGATAAGGTGTCCATATATGCGTGGATTTATTTCTGGGCTTTCTGTTTTGTTCCATTGATCTGTATTTCTGTCTTTGTGCCAGTACCATACTGTCTTGATGACTGTGGCTTTGTAGTAGAGCCTGAAGTCAAGCAGGTTGATTCCTCCAGTTCCATTCTTCTTTCTCAAGATAGCTTTGGCTATTCGAGGTTTTTTTATTTCCATACAAATTGTGAAATTATTTGTTCTAGCTCTGTGAAGAATACCATTGGTAGCTTGATAGGGATTGCATTGAATCTATAAATTGCTTTGGGTACTATACTCATTTTCACTATATTGATTCTTCCAATCCATGAACATGGTATATTTCTCCATCTATTACTGTCCTCTTTGATTTCTTTCACCAGTGTTTTATAGCTTTCTATATATAGGTCTTCAGTTTCTTTAGGTAGATATATTCCTAAGTATTTTATTCTTTTTGTTGCAGTGGTGAATGGAATTGTTTCCTTAATTTCTCTTTCTATTTTCTCATTATTAGTGTATAGGAATGCAAGGGATTTCTGTGTGTTGATTTTATATCCTGCAACTTTACTATAATCATTGATTAGTTCTAGTAATTTTCTGGTGGAGTCTTTAGAGTTTTCTATGTAGAGGATCATGTCATCTGCAGTGAGAGTTTTACTTCTTCCTTTCCAATTTGGATTCCTTTTATTTCTTTTTCTGCTCTGATTGCTGTGGCCAAAACTTCCAAAACTATGTTGAATAGTAATGGTGAAAGTGGGCACCCTTGTCTTGTTCCTGACTTTAGAGGAAATGCTTTCAATTTTTCACCATTGAGGATAATGTTTGCTGTGGGTTTGTCGTATATAGCTTTTATTATGTTGAGGTATGTTCCTTCTATTCCTGCTTTCTGGAGAGTTTTTATCATAAATGGATGTTGAATTTTGTCAAAGGCTTTCTCTGCATAACTTTTAATTCACATTAAGTTCATTTTAATGTGACATTCAAGATCGAGACTCAACTTTATTTGCTTCCAGTAACTTGTTTATCTAAACATGCTCCACACTAATTTAGAGTTGGAATCAGAAGAAAGAGTAGATTAAGTAAGTGAAAAAGGAAGACTTGAAAGAGCAGATGACTCCAGGTTATAGTAACTGGATATTCAAAGGCCCTGAGGTGGAAAGGGGCCTTGTGATGTCAAGTTCGTAAAAAGGCTAGTATGACTGAAGCTCAGAACAGGGCAAGAGTAGTGTTATATGAGGCTGGAAAAGTACGTGTAGACCTTGTATTTAGGGTCCTATTAAATACCTATTAGTTTTTGTTTCAGGGCAGTAGGAAGCCAAGACAGTATTTGAAGTGACAGCATAATTTTTACATTTTGAAGAAAACAAAATACACTTAGTTTGAAATTGGGGTAAGGACTGGCAGAGAGCAGGAGTATATTAAGGAGACCACTGGGAGAGATTATGTTAGTAGCCTAAATAATAGTTGATAGTAACTTAAGTGTGAGCAAGGGAGATGAGAGAAATAGTACAATAGAATTAAAGATATTTAGAAGGAAAATAAAATTTGACTTAGGGAGAACATCAGTCAGAGGTTGTTTGAAGAAATAAAACTACTCCAAGATACTATGGATCAGGAAAGTAATTAATAGAGGGGACTGGGTATTTATTAACCAAGAGCTGGAGGAACCGAAGTGGGTGACAGCTATCATTAGATCTCAGGTTTCACTGTTGGCTTTCAGGGAGCCAGCTGATCACAAGAACCATAAGAAAGGACTGCCATGATAACGTATGTCTCTTTTACCTGGGTGAGTGATTCATAGGAAATTATCTGTAAGCCGCTATGAAAGGGTTTGCCTGCTGTTGCTGAAGACAAAGAAAAAGGCTTTCAATTCTTGGACATTTGAAATTTCATGGTAATGCCTCTTATTGTAGCGGTCTAACCAAGAATTCACTGGCAGATACCCTGGTCTCTAGGTTTCTACCCATTATTCTCCAGAGGAGAAATACAGAAGGGAAAAATTGGGGTTGGGTTACTAGCAGACAGTTAACACAAGAAGTGAAAGAGATAAAGGTGTTAATGATGACACCCATATTTCTGGCACAGGTAACTGGATGGATATAGTGTCATTTGATAAATATATACAGGAAACAGTATGATCACATTTGAGGGTACTACCAGAAGAAGTGAGCTTCCCAGGTTGTGCTAGTGGTAAAGAAGCTGCCTGCCAATGTGGGAGACTTAAGAGACACGAGTTTGATCCTTGGGTCTGGAAGACCCCATGGAAAAGGAAATGGCAACCCACTCCAATATTCTGGCCTGGAGAATCCCATGGACAGAGAAGCCTGGCAGGCTACAATCCATAGGGTCACAAAGAGTTGGACAAAGCTGAAGTGACTTAGCACACACCAGTGGAAGTATTTTCTGTATAAATAGTAAATATTTATCTGACACAAGTATGTTTCTAGCATTGTTCTAAGTGCTTTTACATATGTTAACTCATTTAATCTTCACAAAATTTCATGAAGTAGGTATGAATATTATTTTCATAGAGGAGAAAACTGGCACACCAAGAAGAAAATAACAAATGTTGGTGAGGATATAGAGACAAGAAAACCTTGGTGCCCCATTGATAGTGTAAACTGGCTCAGCCACTATGGAAAAGAGTATGGAGGCACCGCAAAAAATTAAAAAAAAAAATTACTATATGGTCCAGAAATTCCACTTCTGGGTATTTATTGAAAGAAAACAAAAACACAAAATCAAAAAGATGTATTCACCTCCATGTTCATTGCAGCATTTTATATATAGTGTATATATATGCACACACACACACACGAGTGTGTGCTAAGTCACTCAGGCATGTCCAACCCTTTGTGACCCTTTGGACTGTAGCCACTAGGCTCCTCTGTCTATGGGATTCTCCAGGCAAGGATACTAGAGTGGCTTGCCATGCCCTCCTCCAGGGGATTTTCCCGACCCAGGGATTGAACCTGCATCTCTTAAGTCTCCTGCATTGGCAGGAGGTTTCTTTATCACTAGCACTACCAAGGAAGCCCATACACATACACACTCTTAATGGACTATTTATGTTTATATAATAATGGACTATATATATATACACACACACATATACATATTTAGCCATAAAAAGAACATCTTACCATTTCTGACTACATGGATTAATCTTGAGGGCTTATACTAGGTGAAATAAGTTAGAAAATATTATATGATCTCACTTATATATGGAATCTAACAACAACAAACAGCCCCAAGCTCATGGATATGGAGAACAGACTGGTGGTTACCAGAGGCAGGAGTTGCAAGGGGTGGGAAAAATGGGTGAAAGAAGTTATTATAAAGTAGAGCTTCCAGCTGTAAAATAAATGTCTTGGAGATGTAATATATAGCACACTGGCTATAGTTAACAATATTGTACATCTGAAAGTTGCTAAGAGAGTAGATCTTAAAATTTTTCATCATAATAAAAATTTTTGTTGCTATTTATAGTGACTATATTAATTATACTTTGGTCATTTCTCAATATATACAAATAAGGAATCATTGTACACCTGGAACTAATGTTAGATATTAATTTAAGAAACTTTGCAAAGGATACAGAGCTAATAAGTGGTGTAATTGAGATTTCATATCTGGCACTAGACTCTGTTATTTTAACCCTGATAAACTGCTATGATAAAATTCATAAACTTGATTTTTAACATATTGATTTAGAGATGCCTTTGAGACATTTTAAAAGAAATGTAGGCAATTAAAAAAAATAAGGAGTAGTTGTATGATTTGGAAGTGTAGAGGTGAGCTCTGGTTGGAGATTTTGAGTCTTCTGCTGTATCATGCCTTGTGGTTGGGAATCAGGCTCCTCAGGTAATGAGTACAGAGTTAGAGGAGCGAAATGCTTGGAACTGAGTTTAAAGAAATGCAAACATTTGAGAGCTCTGTAGGCAAGATGCAAGCTTTCCAAGGACCCGGAGAAGGAACACTTAAAGATGTTGGAGTAAAATTAGGAAATTATGATAGTCTAGAAAAGAATTTTTCAAAAGGAGAGTGTAGTAAAAAATGTGTACATTGGTGACCTTATCCAGAGTTGATTTGCTCAAATGATAGAGATAGAAGCCACTCTAGTGTGGGCTAGGAGTGAGGTAGGGATGATAGAGACAGCAAATGTGGACTCTTCTTGTGAGATGACAGATTCAGTTTTGGCTGCAGGAGAATTTTGTTCAAGAGGTGGTTTTTGTTTCTAATTGCTTATTTTCAAGAGGGACAGACTTAAATCATCCCATTTTATTTTATTTTTTAAAATAAGTTATATCAGTTAGAGTTTATTTTACTTGTTGTTCAGTTGTTCAGTCATGTCTGATTCTTCGTGTCCCCATGAACTGGTACACCAGGCTTGCCTGTCCTTCACCATCTCCCAGAGCTCATTCAAACTTATGTCCATTGAGTTGGTGATGCCATCCAACCATCTCATCCTCTGTTGTCCCCTTCTCCTCCTGCCTTCAATCTTTCCCAGTATCAGGATCTTTTCTAATGAGTCAAGTCTTTGAATCAGGTGGCCAAAGTATTGGAGCTTCAACTTCAGCATCAGTCCTTCCAATGAATATTCAGGACTTATTTCCATTAGGATTGATTGGTTTGATCTCCTTGCAGTCCAAGGGACTCTCAAGAGTCTTCTCCAACACCATAGTTCAAAAGCATCGGTTCTTCAGCACTCAGCCTTGTTTATGGTCCAACTCTTCAGGACTGATCTCCTTGCAGTCCAAGGGACTCTCAAGAGTTTTCTCCAACACCACAGTTCAAAAGCATCAGTTCTTCAGTGCTCAGCCTTGTTTATGATCCAACTCTCACATCCATACATGACTACTGGAAAAACCACAGCTTTAATTAAACGGACCTTTGTTGGCAAAGTAATGTCTCTGCTTTTTAATATGTTGTCTAGCTTTGTCATAGCTTTTCTTCCAAGGAGCATGTGCCTTTTAATTTCATGGCTGCAATCACCATCTGCAGTGATTTTGGAGCCCAAGAAAACAAATTCTGTCATTGTTTCCATTGTTTCCCCATCTACTTGTCATAAAGTGGTGGGACTGGATGCCATGATCTTAGGTTTTTGAATGCTGAGTTTTAAGTCAGCTTTTTCACTCTCTTTCACTTTCATCAAGAGGCTTTTTAGTTCCTTCTTACTTTCTGCCATAAGGATGGCATATCTGAAGTTATTGATATTTCTCCCAGCAATCTTGATTCCAGCTTGTGCTTCATCCAGCCCGGCATTTCACATGATGCACTCTGCATATAAGTTAAATAAGCAGAGTGACAATATACAGCCTTGATGTACTCCCTTCCCAATTTGGAACCAGTTGGTTGTTCCATGTCTGGTTCTAATGGTTGCTTCTTGACCTGCATACAAGTTTCTCAGGAGGCAGGTAAGGTGGTCTGTAAGAAAAGGAAATTCCCAACTGAAATGACTTTTAACAACATAGGAATAAATTCCCTTGAGTATTTGAAAAATTCACAAAGTTTTGCATTTCCAGCAAGAGTTGATGCAATAATACAGCAATGTCAAAAGGAGCTGGGGGGCTGCTCCATCTCTAGGCTCTGTGTCTGCCTCATTTTCCATCTTGCTCCTGATCCAAGATGTCTGTTTCTATTCAGTCTACATGCAGTACTTCTCTTTCTTCCTTCAAATATGGAACAAAGTCTTAAAAAAAAAAAGCTTTATTTTATATTGGAGTCCAGTTGATTAACAATGTTGTGTTAGTTTCAGGTATACAGCTAAGTGATTCAGTTATACACACACACACACACATATATTCTTTTTTATATTCATTTCCATTATGGTTTATCAAAGGGTATTAAATATAGTTCCCTGTGCTATACAGGAGGTCCATGTTGGTTATCTGTTTTAAATCTAGTAGTGTGTACATAAATAAATTCCCAGTTTATCCCTCCTCCCACCTTTCCCCTTTGCTAACCATAAGTTTTTTCCTAAGTCTTTGAGTCTATTTCTGTTTTGTAAATAAGTCCATTTGTCTTTTCTTAGATGCCACATATGAGTCATATCATATGATATTTGTCTTTCTCTGTCTGACTTCGCTTAGTATGATGATCTCTGGGTTCATTTGTGTTGGTACAAATTGCATTAATTCTTTTTAAAGGTGGTGTAATATTCCATTATGTGTGTGTGTGTATGTATTACATCTTTATCCATTCATCTGTCAATGGACATATAGGTTGATTGAATGTCTTGGCTATTGTAATTAGTCCTGCAATGAACATTGGGTTGTGTGTATCATTTTGAATTACGGTTTTCCCAGGAGCAGGATTGCTGGATTATATGGTAGTTCTATATTTAGTTTTTAAAGGAATCTCCATATTGTTCTCCATGACAGTTGTACCAATTTACATTCCCTTTCTCCACCCTTTCCAACATTTATTGTTTGTAGACTTTTTGATGATGGCCATTCTGAATAGTGTACAGTTTTGATTTGCATTTTTCTAATAATTATCAATGTTGAGCATCTTTTCACATGCCTGTTAGTCATCTGTATATCTTTTTTGTAGAAATGTCTACTTAGATCTTCTGCCCATTTTTTGATTGGGTTGTTTGTTTGTTTTTTGATAATTGAGTGCATGAGTTGCTAGTAAATTTTGGAGATTCATCCCTTGTCAGTCACATCATTTGAAACATTTTCTCCCATTCTGTGGGTTGTCATTTCATTTTGTTTATGCTTTTCTTTGTTGTGCAAAAGCTTTTGAGTTTAATAAGGTCCCATTTATTTTTGTTTTTAATTCCATTACTCTAAGAGACAGATCAAAAAAGATACTGCTGCAATTTATATCAAAGAGTGTTCTGCCTATTTTTTTCCCTTAAGTTTTATAGTATCAGGTATTATATTTAGGTCTTTAGTCCATTTTGAGTATATTTTTGTATGTGGTGTTAAAGACTGTTCTGCTTTCACTCTTCTACTTGTAGCTGTCTAGTGTTTTCAGCACCGTTTATTGAAAAGACTCTTTTCTCCATTGCATAGTCTTGTCTCCTTGGTTGTAGATTGATTGACCGCAGATACATGTATTTGTCTCTGGGCTTTCTGTCTTGTTCCATTGATCTATGTTTCTGTTTTTGTGCCAGTGCCACACTGTTTTGATGAAGAATCCACTTGCAATGCATGAGACATGGGTTTGATTCCTGGGTTGGGAAGATCCCCTGGAGATGGAAATGGCAACCCACTCCAGTATTCTTGCCTGGGAAATCCCATGGTCAGAGCAACCCGGTGGGCTATAATGCATGGGGTTGCAAAGAGTTGGACATGACTTAGCAACTAAGCAACAAAAATAGTAAAGTTTTAGTATAATCAGAAGCCAGGGAGCCTGATGCCTCCAGCTCCATTTTTCTTCCTCAAGATTGCTTTGTCTATTCAGGGTCTTTTGTGTTTCCACACAAATTTTAATGGTGGCTCAGCTGGTAAGGAATCCGTCTGCAATGTGCGAGACCTGGGTTTGATCCCTGGGTTGGGAAGATCCCCTAGAGAAGGGAAAGGCTTCCCGCTCCAATACTTTGGCCTGGAGAATTCCGTGACCTGTATAGTCCATGGGGTCACAAAGAGTCTGACACAACTGAGCAACTCTCATAATCACATTCTATGAAAAATGCCATTGGTAATTTGATAGGGATTGCATTGAATCTGTAGATTGCCTTGAGTAGTACAGTCATTTTCACAATATTGACTCTTTCAGTCTAGGAACATGGTATATCTTTCCATCTGTTTGTGTCATCTTTGATTTCTTTCATTAGCGTCTTATAATTTTTGGAGTACAGGTCTTTTGCCTCCTTAGGCAGGTTTATTCGTAGGTATTTTCAAGAAAACTTTCCTAGAAACATGATAGAATTGCAGGGAAGTGTGCATATGAGTTTGAAGATGTTCATTTTCACCATACATTTATTGATATTAGTGAAACCAGTATGACCTAGCATGTGACATTTTCCTAGTAGTGTTTAGCTGCTCAGGGAAAGATATGGAATAAATATAGCTCAAATTCTTTACAATAAAAGATTTTTTCAGAGGCTCAACAAAACATAAAGAGACAAAGGGTTTTATGGTATTTGTAAGAGCGCTATTAAAATGATAGCCTGTTGATTCCAAGTTGGATAAGAAGGTAAAAAAGAAGAGGATAATGAATTGAAGGAAATTAGAAGGATCAATAGGTTGAAGGTCACATGGAGGATGAAGAATGGTCAACGTGATAATAGTTGCTAACCAATAGCCAAGTGGACAGATGGTGGGATGCATAGTTACTGATTGAGTGAAAGTGAAAATCTCTCAGTCATGTCCGACTCTTGTCGGACCCCGTTGTCCATGGGGTTCTCTAGGCCAGGATACTGGAGTGTGTAGCCTTTCCCTCCTCCAGGGGATCTTCCCAACCCAGGGATCAAACCCAGGTCTTCCACATTGTGGGAGGATTCTTTACCAGCTAAGTCACAAGGGGAGTCCACTGATTAACAGAACAGTTTTTATTTAACACAGTCTCAACGTCATGAGACTGAGTTGCTGAGGTTGGAGAAAAGTCATTGAGATGAGATCAAGGGCTCAAGATGAGATCAAGATGAGATGAGAGGGCTCAGTGGGATGTTTTTAAGTCAGTTAATTAGAGTCAATCAGATTATGGAAATATTTGGGGAAGAAGACACTGACCAAGATGTATTTTTATATTTCATTTTGTTATGTCAATTGTACTGTGCTATATTATCTGAACAGGAGGGAAATAAAAAAATGTTATAAAATGTCTCAACACTGACAAAAAATCAACTATGTTGGTTAAGTTGTGGAATTCTCATTAGGCTTAGGGACTGACCAGCTTCTCTAACAAAGAATGTACTGCTACCGGTCTGAGAGAGGTAGTTATGGTGTTGAGTGGATTGTGGAGTAAGACAAAACTGAATTTGAATCCTATTTTCATTAGGTACTTTAACTTACTCCTTTGAGTCTGAATTTTCTAATCACCAAGATAGGATTTGCAAGGCCAATT
Organism: Bos taurus; assembly: GCF_002263795.3. Classification (NCBI taxonomy): domain Eukaryota; kingdom Metazoa; phylum Chordata; class Mammalia; order Artiodactyla; family Bovidae; genus Bos; species Bos taurus. The sequence goes on from NC_037353.1 coordinate 11,666,905, forward strand.
ATATGGAGGAACTGTCAGGATGAAACCAGATAAAAGGTATGACTTATTGATTGCAGTGCCTAGAATTTAGCATGTGCTCAGTAAATCTGAATTCTTCCTCTATGAGGAGACTCGTCCAGGGAAATTGCGGTATTGAAGGGAAGACTTGTAAGCTCCCCCTACCCCCAGATATTGGAGGATAAATAGTTTTCTAAATTATAATTTTGTGCAAAAAGACAAGCAAATGAATAGTTTGTCAGAGGTGGCAAGATGCCTTACTTCCTAAATTTTTTTTATAATATGGAAATTTAATTCCATTCTGTGGTGATTACGATTCAGTCTGTGGAGATAATTGCACCTAATTGTGATCTTGTTATGAAGAACTTTGTAGAGAGAAATGCAGCTAGACAATGAGGTTGATTACCTGAGGTTTACAGCATTCAGAGAAGTGACAAAAATAGGCCAGGGTCCTTGGCTGAATATTGATTACTAAAGGAAAGCCAGGATTTTCTTTGAGATCCAAGAAGTATATATTTTTCCTCAGCTCTAATGAGGCCTGCACAAGGTAGTGACAATCATAACCAGGTAAGGATGGAAGATGGTGTTTTTACTAGAGAATACTCTTAAGTACAGTTTGTTGAGTATCCATCATGTGCCCCATGCTTTCTAAGCACTGACCAATCTTTACAAACACCCTTGGGGTGGGAAATTGATCCCCAATTCCAGACGAGGTGACTGAGGCTGGACAGTTGAAAACACTCACCAAAGGCCATCATTTGATCCATGTTTCTTTAAAGTCCAAGTCTACCCACTATGTAATCCTGCCTTCCAGGCAAAACTCTGGGAGCATAGGCATTATGTTTCTGGATTTTTCTAAAAGAAAAACGCAAAATTTCTTAGACTGTATTAGTCAAGTGTCTTCCAGAGAAATAGAACCAATAGGATGTGCATATGTATGGAAAAAGATTTATTATAAGGAGTTGCCTTATGCAGTTATGAAGGCTGGCAAATCTGCTGAGTGGGCTGGCAAGCTGGACTTCACTTTTCCACTGGTGCAATTCCAGTCTGCTGGAGGATTCCCTCTTGCTCAGGGATACTGGTATTTTTGTTTTACTCAGTCTTTCAACTGATTGGATGAGGCCTACCTACATTATAGAGGGCCACCTGCTACTCACACTTAACTAAATGTTAATATCATTAAAAAAGAGCTTCTCCAACTTGATGAATAAAATTAACCCTCCAGAGACTTAGATGAGTCTGTTTTTTTAAAACTCATTTCTGCAGGAGATAGAATTTACCAGGTACTGATATAATTTCCTACCTTGATAGTTAGAGGAGCCCTAGTGGGCTCATGGAAGATTACAGTAGGTTGGATGATACTGCAACACCTTAAGAATGAGCTATGGTTCAAAGATTCATAGAAAATAAAATTCAGTCTCTGAGATTTAGTCTTCCAAGCTTCTGCTTCCACTCCAAGGAATACCAACAATCCTCTTAGACTAACCTTGTGATCATCCTCGCTGTCATCATCAGTAATGATGATAACAGTTAACATTTACTGACTGGAGCTTGTGTGGTTGGCACTGGTTTTGAGCACTTTTTGTGTGTTACCTCATTTATGTCAGCACCAGGAAGGAGGTGAGGTACTATTTATTCTTTTACATCTTTTTTAAGCATGCATGGAAAGAGTCTCCCAGAAGTTAGTAAGTTAAGCTGTATGGTAATACACTAGTAAAGTGTGGATTCAGGATTCAAAAAAGGCAGTTTGCTATGCATAAAGATGACTTGGGGTCATCTTTGGGGTCACCTAAGAATGCAAAAGTAGGAAGTCAACAAACACCTGGAGTAACAGGCAAATTTGGCCTTGGAATATGGAATGAAGCAGGGCAAAGACTAATAGAGTTTTGCCAAGAAAATGCACTGGTCATAGCAAACACCCTCTTCCAACAACACAAAAGAAGACCCTACACATGGACATCACCAGATGGTCAACACCGAAATCCGATTGATTATATTCTTTGCAGCCAAAGATGGAGAAGCTCTATACAGTCAGCAAAAACAAGACCAGGATTGCCAAATTCAGACTTAAATTGAAGAAAGTAGGGAAAACCACTAGACCATTCAGGTATGACCTAAATCAAATCCCTTATGATTATACAGTGGAAGTGAGAAATAGATTTAAGGGCCTAGATCTGTTAGAGTGCCTGATAAACTATGGACTGAGGTTCATGACATTGTACAGGAGACAGGGATCAAGACCATCCCCATGGAAAAGAAATGCAAAAAAGCAAAATGGCTGTCTGGGGAGGCCTTACAAATTGCTGTGAAAAGAAGAGAAGTGAAAAGCAAAGGAGAAAAGGAAAGATATAAGCCTCTGAATGCAGAGTTCCAAAGAATAGCAAGAAGAGATAAGAAAGCCTTCCTCAGCGATCAATGCAAAGAAATAGAGGAAAACAACAGAATGGGAAAGACTAGAGATCTCTTCAAGAAAATCAGAGATACCAAGGGAACATTTCATGCAAAGATGGGCTCGATAAAGGACAGAAATGGTATGGACCTAACAGAAGCAGAGATATTAAGAAGAGATGGCAAGAATACACAGAACTGTACAAGAAAGATCTTCATGACCCAGATAATCATGATGGTGCAATCACTGACCTAGAGCCAGACATCCTGGCATGTGAAGTCAAGTGGGCCTTAGAAAGCATCACTACGAACATAGCTAGTGGAGGTGATGGAATTCCAGTGGAGCTATTTCAAATCCTGAAAGATGATACTGTGAAAGTGCTGCACTCAATATGCCAGCAAATCTGGAAAACTCAGCAGTGGCCCCAGGACTGGAAAAGGTCCGTTTTCATTCCAATCCCAAAGAAAGGCAATGCCAAAGAATGCTCAAACTACCACGCAATTGCACTCATCTCACACGCTAGTAAAGTAATGCTCAAAATTCTCCAAGCCAGGCTTCAGCAATGTGTGAACCATGAACTTCCTGATGTTCAAGCTGGTTTTAGAAAAGGCAGAGGAACCAGAGATCAAATTGCAAACATCTGCTGGATCATGGAGAAAGCAAGAGAGTTCCAGAAAAACATCTATTTCTGCTTTATTGACAATGGCAAAGCCTTTGACTGTGTGAATCACAATAAACTGTGGAAAATTCTGAAAGAGATGGGAATACCAGACCACCTGACCTGCCTCTTGAGAAATTTGTATGCAGGTCAGGGAGCAACAGTTAGAACTAGACATGGAACAACAGACTGGTTCCAAATAGGAAAAGGAGTATGTCAAGGCTGTATATTGTCACCCTGCTTATTTAACTTCTATGCAGAGTACATCATGAGAAACGCTGGACTGGAAGAAGCAGAAGCTGGAATCAAGATTGCCAGGAGAAATATCAATAACCTCAGATATGCAGATGACACCACCCTTATGGCAGAAAGTGAAGAGGAACTAAAAAGCCTCTTGATGAAAGTGAAAGTGGAGAGTGAACAAGTTGGCTTAAAGCTCAACATTCAGAAAATGAAGATCATGGCATCCGGTCCCATCACTTCATGGGAAATAGATGGGGAAACAGTGGGAACAGTGTCAGACTTTATTTTTTGGGGGCTCCAAAATCACTGCAAATGGTGACTGCAGCCATGAAATTAAAAGACGCTTACTCCTTGGAAGGAAAGTCATGACCAACCTAGACAGAATATTCAAAAGCAGAGACATTACCTTGCCAACAAAGGTTCATCTAGTCAAGGCTATGGTTTTTCCTGTGGTCATGTATGGATGTGAGAGTTGGACTGTGAAGAAGGCTGAGCACTGAAGAATTGATGCTTTTGAACTGCGGTGTTGGAGAAGGACTCTTGAGAGTCCCTTGGACTACAAGGAGATCCAACCAGTCCATTCTGAAGGAGATCAGCCCTGGGATTTCTTTGGAACGACTGATGCTAAAGCTGAAACTCCAGTACTTTGGCCACCTCACGTGAAGAGTTGACTCATTGGAAAAGACTCTGATGCTGGGACGGATTGGGGGCAAGAGGAGAAGAGGATGACAGAGGATGAGATGGCTGGATGTCATCACTGACTCGATGGACATGAGTCTGGGTGAACTCTGGGAGTTGGTGATGGACAGGGAGGCCTGGCGTGCTGCGATTCATGGGGTCACAAAGAGTCAGACAAGACTGAGCGACTGAACTGAGTGGGCTCATGGAAGATTACAGTAAGTTGGATGATGCTGGAACACCTTAAGAATGAGCTATGGTTCGTAGATTCATAGAAAATAAAATTCTTATTGCAAAAATTCAGCCTCTGAGATTTAGTCTTCAAAGCTTCCACTCCAGGGAATACCAACAATCCTCTTAGACTAACTTTGTGATCATCCTCGCTGTCATCATCAGTAATGATGATAACAGTTAACATTTACTGACTGGAGCTTGTGTGGTTGGCACTGGTTTTGAGCACTTTTTGTGTGTTACCTCATTTATGTCAGCACTAGGAGGGAGGTGAGGTACTATTTATTCTTTTACATCTTTTTTAAATATGCATGGAAAGGAGTCTCCCAGAAGTTTGTAAACTGGCTATGGTAATACAGCTAGTAAAGTGTGGATTCAGGATTCAAAAAAGGCAGTTTGCTATGCATAAAGATGACTTGGGGTCATCTTTGGGGTCACCTAATGCACATGTGCCTGAAAATCTTTCATTATTCATCATAGCATCTGAAATTGTTACTTTTAAAAGAATCAAACCTTTGGAAAATCAAACAACCAACACTCAGTACTAATTGTGGATCTGGTGCCAATGTAGGGCTTCCCTAAGTAGCTCAGCTGGTAAAGAGTCCACCTGCAATGCTGGAGACCCTGGTTCGATTCCTGGGTCAGGAAGTTCCCCTGGAAAAAGGAATAGGCCCCCCACTCTAGTATTTTTGGGCCCCCATGTAGGTGTAGAGGATAGAAAGAATAGTAAAGAAGACTCCCTACTTGAAAGAGCTTGTAGTTGTTGGGGAGGGGATATTTCACCTCTAGCTGTCTACAGTTCTTGTGGCTGGACTAATAATAAAATTGACAAAAGATAGATACCAAGTTAATGAACCATTTCAATTCTCTCTGGAGTCTTGAGTGGGTCAGAGCAAAGAACTTGGATAATTTGGTGGACTCTTAGGCAAATGCATTTAGCAGGATACTTACTAGGACTTGTTGAGTAAAATAAATCATAATAATAATAGATATGATTTGGTGAGAGCTCACTAGCCCCTGAGGTAGGCCATGAGACATCAAGCATGTTAACTGCATTTGACTGTTTCTCATATTCTAGTAAAATGTGAGCTTCGTGAAGATGGGGGGCCTTCTGCCTTGCCATTTCTGAGTCTCCAGCCTCTGGTAGAGAGCCAGAAACTTCAAGGGTGCTCAATAGGTCTTTGCAAAATAAATGGATGGATGTGACAGTTCACTTATGGTAATTCTTTGCTCTGTCAAAATGTGATAGTCAGAACTGGGTTTTTTTTTTTTTTTTTTTTAACCTAAGTAGAAAGAACATAGCCTTTGTAGTCAGTAGGACTTGAATATTATTACCATTTTTCCATTTATATAAAATTTGACCAAAATTACTTTTAAGCCCAATTTCCTTGTCTAATTCTGCTAAGATGGCAGTAGCAGCAGTTCATAGTCTTGTAATTTTCCCTAATCACACCCTCTCCACCCATAAACAAAGAACATCTAGGTAGCAAAATAAGCAGACCATGAAACCCATTTGGAGCATTTACAGTGAAATTATGACAAGGAGTCCTCAAAACCCCAAAGACAAACAGCAGGAATAACCATCAGCCACCACAAAACCTGTGTGGCATCAATATTTGTGTGCGATGAAGAAGAAGGAAGCATAGGAGTGTCTGATGGACATAGGAACAGGAGAATCCCAAAACAGACAACAAGGATTCACTGAAAAACACCGTAGGCTAATTTGAAAGCATCTATTGAAACTGGGAGGGGTTTTGTCCAATCTAACAGCAGGTGAATGTAAAGGTTCGCATGACTACATATTTCCTTGCTAGAACTTTCTCTCCATCCCCCATACTCTACATGTATCACTCATACTCATTGTTCAGCTTTAGGCTTAGATATCACTTTGCCTGATGTATGATTTTCTTACTGCTTGCATAACCAAAACCCTCAAACTGATTGGCTAAAAACAAGATAATGTTTTAATCTTCAGGTTCTGTAGTTTAAAAGTGCAACACAGTTTTCACTAGGTTAAAAATCCAGGTGTCAGTGGGGTTTCCTTTCTGGAGGCTCAAGAGCATCCATTTCCTTTCCTTTCCAGCTCCTGTAGGCGACCCACTTCCTTGGTTCATGATCCTTTCCCTCTATGTCCAAAGTCAGTGTCAGGGAGATTCAGTTTTCTTGACATCACATCACCTCAGCTTCCTCTTCTGTAGTCAAATCCCCGTTTACTTCCCTCTTATACTTTTAAAGACCCTTGAGATTATATTGGAGCTACCTGTTCAGTTCAGTTGCTCAGTCGTATCCGACTCTTTGCGACCCCACGAATCACAGCATGCCAGGCCTCCCTGTCCATTCCTACTAGGGAAGCCCTGCATGGGCACCAGATCCACAATTGGTACTGAATGTTGGTTGTTTGATTTTCCAAAGGTTTGATTCTTCTAAAAGTAACAATTTCAGATGCTGTGTTGAATAATGAAAGATTTTCAGGCACATATGCATTCAGTTCAGTTCAGTCGCTCAGTCGTGTCTGACTCTTTGCGACCCCATGAATCGCAGCGTGCCAGGCCTCCCTGTCCATCACCAACTCCCAGAGTTCACCCAGACCCACGTCCATTGAGTCAGTGATGCCATCCAGCTATCTCATCCTCTGTTGTCCCCTTTTCCTCCTGCCCCCAATCCCTCCCAGCATCAGAGTCTTTTCCAATGAGTCAACTCTTCGCATGAGGTGGCCAAAGTACTGGAGTTTCAGCTTTAGCATCATTCCTTCCAAAGAACACCCAGGACTAATCTCCTTCAGAATGGACTGGTTGGATCTCCCTGCAGTCCAAGGGACTCTCAAGAGTCTTCTCCAACACCACAGTTCAAGAACATCAATTCTTTGGTGCTCAGCTTTCTTCACTGTCCAACTCTCACATCCATACATGACTACTGGAAAAACCATAGCCTTGACTAGACGGACCTTTGTTGGCAAAGTAATGTCTCTGCTTTTGAATATGCTATCTAGGTTGGTCATAAATTTCCTCCCAAGGAGTAGCGTCTTTTAATTTCATGGCTGCAATCACCATCTGCAGTGATTTTGCTGCTGCTGCTGCTACTAAGTTGCTTCAGTCGTGTCCAACTCTGTGCGACCCCATAGATGGCAGCCCACCAGGCTCCCCCCTCTCTGGGATTCTCCAGGCAAGAACACTGGAGTGGGTTGCCATTTCCTTCTCCAATGCATGCAAGTGAAAAGTGAAAGTGAAGTCGCTCAGTCGTGTCTGACTCTTTGCGACCCCATGGACTGCAGCCCACCAGGCTCCTCCATCCATGGGATTTTCCAGGCAAGAGTACTGGAGTGGGGTGCCATTGCCTTCTCCGGCAGTGATTTTGGAGCCCCCCAGAATAAAGCCTGACACTGTTTCCACTGTTTCCCCATCTATTTACCATGAAGTGATGGGACCACATGCCATGATCTTTGTTTTCTGAATGATGAGCTTTAAGCCAACTGTTTCACTCTCCTGTTTCATTTTCATCAAGAGACTTTTTAGTTCCTCTTCACGTTCTGCCATAAGGGTGGTGTTGTCTGCATATCTGAGGTTATTGATATTTCTCCCAGCAATCTTGATTCCAGCTTGTGCTTCTTCCAGCCCAGCATTTCTCATGATGTACTCTGTATATAAGGTAAATAAGCAGGGTGACAATATACAGCCTTGAGGAACTCCTTTTCCTATTTGGAACCAGTCTGTTGTTCCATGTCCAGTTCTAACTGTTGCTTCCTGACCTGGATATAGGTTTCTCAAGAGGCAGGTCAGGTGGTCTGGTATTCCCATCTCTTTCAGAATTTTCCACAGTTTATTGTGATCCACACAGTCAAAGGCTTTGGCATAGTCAATAAAGCAGAAACAGATGTTTTTCTGGAACTGTCCTGCTTTTTCAATGATCCAGCAGATGTTGGCAATTTGATCTCTGGTTCCTCTGCCTTTTCTGAAACCAGCTTGACCATCTGGAAGTTCACGGTTCAGGTACTTCTGAATCCTGGCTTGGAGAATTTTGAGCATTACTTTACTAGCATGTGAGATGAGTGCAATTGTGCAGTAGTTTGTTATTTTCTCTTAATATTAAACGAGTACTTTTAAACCTGGTAAATAGCTACCATGAGAACTTTATGTGACAGGTAGTGTGGCAAGCGCTGTTATATGGTACTACCTTTAGTCCCCATACTTCTAAAGGATAGATTTTGCACCCAAGGAAAGTGAAAGTTCAGGTGGCTAAATATTATCCTTGAGGTCTAAGAGCTTGTTAGGTGAGAACAAGTTCTAAACCTTGGCAATCTAAGTCTGATCTTCACCTTTAAACATATGCTCTCCTGGTAGTATTGGTACTTAGAATGCAAGTTAGCAAGTGCCAATTTGTCAAGTGCTGATGACAAATTGGTACTTGCCATCTTTTCTGCCAGTTTTTCCCAAAGCACAAAGTGCCTCCTTCTTGATCTCCACCCTGAAATCCTTTCAGAGGATGCTACACGTCAGCAGCTACAGCAGGTCATGATTTAATCCTTATAGATGTAGATGATGGTGGTGGTTTAGTTGCTAAGTTGTGTCTGACTCTTGCGATCCCGTGGACAGTAGCCTGCCAGGCTCCTCTGTCCATGAGATTCTCCAGGCAAGAATACTGGAGTGGGTTGCCATTCCCTTCTCCAGGGTATCTTCCCAACCCAGGAATCGAACCCAGGTCTCCTGCATTGCAGGCAGATTCTTTACCAACTGAGCTACCAGGGAGCTACCTGGATAACCTACAATAACCTCTCCATTTCAAGATCCCTCAAGTAATCACAGCTAAGTCCTTTTTTGCTATACATGGTAATAGATTACAGGGTTCCAAAGATTAGGGCATGGATATCCTGGGGGGAGGAGCAGTAGTTAGGGGGTACATTATTCTGCTACCGCACCTGAGAAGCTTTTCCTGCCCCAAGACGGCACTGGGTACCCTTCTCCTGAGAGCCTGTGGATGCTGGCCTGCTTCCCTGTTGGCTTGTCTGTCACGTGTATAAGATGGAGTCTTCCTTAAAAGCAAATATGTATCTTTGCCACTGAGTTCCCCAAATCCAGCACACTGCTGTTCAACATAAATATAATATGATCCACATATTATCTTAAATATTTTAATGGCCACACACACACACAAAAACCTGGTACAGTACATTTAAAGACTATATTTTATCTAACCCAGTGTGTCCAAAGTGTTATCTTTTCAACAGATAATCAATATAAAGTTAATGAGATATTTTACATTCATTTATTTTGACTACATCTTTGAAGCCCAGTCTGTATTTTTGTACATACAGCCTATCTCATTTCAGACCAGCCACCATTCAGATGCTCAGTGGCCACTGTATGGGACAGCTCAGCACCATCTCTGGTGTTTAGGAGACTGCAGGTGCATTTGTCTAATAATTGGGGAAGGGGACTGATGTATAGCCAACAGGAGGGCTGAATCTTAGAAGTGAGTGCCAGCTTCATGGTGCTACCATGTTCATGGCTTAAGTTTATTAGATTTTACATAAAAAACAGAAACAAAATCAAGTGCCTTGTGAGCATAGGTCTTTCGGTTTCTAATTTGGCAGTGTGTGCACTCAGATCAGTTTCCTGGGGTGAGGGAACAGCCACGGCAGTAAATATTTACTCAGAGTCCTCTTCCAAGGCTCCCAGGAGCGGGAGGTAATTAGCTCTTGAGGCGAAAAATGTATTTTCGCCGCATTTCCAAAGGCTTGCCTCACTTTCATGTATACCTCCTTCAAAAACTGTCCTCAAACTGTATGTTGAAAGCTGACCCTGCTAACTCTGGCTCCTCAAATCTCTTTGAAGTCACAGAACAGCCTGAAAACAAAGCATTTTCACAGTCCTGGGACAGAAAAATAAACACACATTCTTCCTGAAGGGAGACCCCAGCCTCTGAACTTCAGAACTCCATCTGCCAGGGGAGGCTGGCTGGTGTCCAGGGCTCCGTCTCCACCAGAATCCCCGCTATCCTCTGCTTTGCTCTTTCAAAAAGCCGGATCCCCATAATGCATGCTTACATTTCCTCACAACCAGCACAAGGCAGAATTCTCTGAATTGAGCTATGTGTGGAGCCTTGTGATCTAGCAAGGTATTAAACTATAATCAGAAGCAAATTGCTGCTCCCCCTGCCAACAGATGGACTATAAACAGAGATAATCATGTAACCACAGCGTTCTGCATGGTTCTTTTCTGCTTTGTACATTCAACAAGGCAAAGAACCAGCCACATATTAGGTTGCTAAATGGTGTTGCATGCATGCATGCCATGGACTCTCCTCTCTTGCCCCCAGCTTTGCAGAGGGAACGGGAACAGAGATCTATTTCTGGGGATCATGCCATCCTTAGAACACATGTGTAGCCAATTCTCATAAAAGAGCACCACATTTCAATACAATCCATTCACTATCAAAGAGACAAGAAAGGGACACACGCCCAAAAATGTTAGGGTGTAGGCTTTCACACTCTAAAATGAAGACAAATCTCAAGGTAAACCAGACACTGCCTAGAACCTGAGGATCACTTTGTGTTCTATGGAGCAGGACTGGCAGGTTTTCTGATTTCTGCTAAAACTACCCAGCTACAGGGAAGACCCTATGATTGGAGTGAACATGAAGACAAAAATCAAGTTGTGGAGGCTCTCTCTGGATCCATACTGTGTAATAGGTTTCTGTCTGTTAAAGTCATAAATTGCAACTTTGTTTCTAGTTCACCTGCATGGTTCAATTTCTCCAAGCATCCTTTAACTCAGTGGGCTTAAAAAAAGAAGAGAACCTAATTTATTGGGAGCATAAAAGGAAAAGTAAAGAGAGAAATGGCAACATTGTCTTACACCTCTTCATTCTGCTACACCTGGGCCTGAGGCAGAAGGGTCTCACAGATCTGAGCACAATTTCTCTTGCAAATGATACAGGGTGTGTGTGTGCTCAGTCATGTCCAACTCTGTGTGACCCCGTGGACTGTAGCCCACCAGACTCCTCTGTCCATGGGATTTTCCAGGCAAGAATACTGGAGTGGGTTGCCATTTCCTCCTTCAGGGCATCTTCCTGTCCAGGGATTGAACCCATATCTCCTGTGTCTCCTGCATTGACAGGCAGATTGTTTACTACTGAGCCCCTTGGGAAGCTCAAATGATACAGACTACAGCAGTCATATGGCCAAGTGTTCATGTTTCCAATCCTAGGAGAGGAGGTTGATCCTAGCACATAACTTTAATAGGGAGCCAAATAAAACAACTGGAGAATCCACAGCACCCCACCTTCTGTAGCTCCAGCCTCTCACTGCCGCACTGTTCCAAGGCTGCCACATCAGGGGAGATGTGGGTATATTTATATCTGCATGCAGGGACTTGATTTTTCACTAACATATTCTCTCTTAAGACCCAGACAGAGTGTCCGATTTTCACTCATGGGGTCTTTGAGCCACCTTATGAACTTTAAACAGACCTATGTTTTCCCTTTCTTTCCTGTCTAGTGAGAGTGGGGAATCATTATACACATGCATAGTTTCAAACGCATCGTCTTTAAATGCTAGTTCTCCACATTTGATAATTAAAAATAAAAACCTGGACACAGATGCACTCTAACATGGAAAAATAAAATCATTAGCCAGTGTTTTAAGGCCAGATGGTGGGCAGTGAGAAATAAAATCAAGTTGAGGAATTGGTTGAGGCTAGGATATAGTAGATGTTGCAAAGTATTCATGAATAATCTATTTTAGGGAAATGCAGGACCAAGTGGTTTGGGCTAGTTCAGAGTCTAAACTTTTTATGCAACCATGGGAAAGAACAGGCCAGAAATTTCATTTAAGTCAAATGAAAAGAATTACTGGAAAGCAGATTTGGGGCACAAGGAAGTCAGAAAATTTTCTTGGAAGGTGAGTAGGGACAGATAAACCAACAAAGAAGGTGGAACCACTGAGTTCGTTTTCCTACTTCCTGTTCTGGCTGTGCATGTTATTGCTGAGTGTAAGCAAATAAGTTTTGCAGCTGTGTGCTACAGACCATAAAGGAAGGCTACTAGTAAATTAAACCTTGTTTGTTTGTTTTTTTATTTTGGCTACTGGAAGCTGACACTTTATTTGTCCAATTTTTTTCCATTATAATCATAAAATAATGAAATAATAGCAATCATAATCGATGGCTGGAGTTCCATCTATTTGAAAGCTATAAAATTTTGGTAGGCAATTAAATGTTTGGATTGATGATTCTGAGACTGGCATTTCATATGTTTTCTCTAAAGCTGGAGGCTTCGATAACATTGGGATGGCCAAATAAATTTGGTTCATCTATTCAGTGGTGTTTATCCTGCGCTTGTTTTACTAAATGCTTGGCTGTGGTATTAGGCTATTATTAATATGATTGCCATATTGAACTTAGGTCAAGTATATGGCTCAGAAATTGAGAGCATTTCTCTTTTACCATGTCCTAAATGAATTAAAAATGGAAAATGGTAAATGCTATAATGAGGTGAATTGGCATGAGAAATGGGGCTAGAAGATTCTGGCTATGTTTCTTGGTCACTTAGTCCTCTTTGGGACTGGGCACCAGCAGCTCTTAAGCAAATAATTTTGTATTTGTATTTTTTTAGTGATAATACTTGTTTTTCTAGAAAATGAACTTTAAATGCTCAAAATTGGATTACTTATAATTCTGATCTGAGTATCATACATCTACTTACCTCTTTTTATTTCCCTTCCTTTCACTAATCATCCCTGGCCCCAAATTTCATTTCTCCTTATCACAGGCACCCATTCTTTTTCTTTTCTTTTTTAGTCAGGTAATTCAATCTTGCTAGTTTTCAGTTCAGTTCAATCATTCAGTTATGTCCAACCCTTTGCTACCCCATGCACTGCAGCATGCCAGGCTTCCCTGTTCTTTACCATCTCCCGGACCCTGCTCAAACTCATGTCCATTGGGTTGGTGATGCCATCCAATCATCTCATCCTCTGTCATCCCCTTCTCCTCCAGCCTTCAATTTTTCTCAGCATCAGGGTCTTTTCCAATAAATTGGCTGTTCGCATCAGTTAGCCAAAATATTGGAGCTTCGTCTTCAGTATCAGTCCTACTAATGAATATTCAGGGTTGAGTTCCTTTAGGATTGACTGGTTTCCTTGCAGTCTGAGGGACTCTTAAGAGTCTTCTCCAACACCACAGTTCAAAAGCATCACTTCTTCAGTGCTCAGCCTTGTTTATGATCCAACTGTCACATCCATACATAACTACTGGAAAAACCATAGTTTTGACCAGATGGACCTTTGTCAACAAAGTAATGTCTCTGCTTTTGAATATGCTGTCTAGGTTTGTCATAGCTTGTCTTCCAAGGAGCAAGCGTCTTTTAATTTCATGGCTGCAGTCACCATCTGCAGTGATTTTGGAGCCCCCCAAAAAGAACATCTGTCATATGCTTACATTGTTTCCCCATCTATTTGCCATGAAGTGATGGGACCGGATTCCATGATCTTAGTTTTTGAATGTTGAGTTTTAAGCCAACTTTTTCACTCTCCTCTTTCACTTTCATCAAGAGGCTCTTCAGTTCCTCTTCATTTTCTGCCATAAGGGTGGTGTCATATGCCTATCTGAAGTTATTGATAGTTCTCCTGACAGTCTTGATTCCAGCATAATGTATAGTATGGCGATTATAGTTAATAACACTGTATTGAATATTTATAAGTTTCTAAAAAGACAATTCTTAAAAATTCCTATCATGAGAATAAGAAAAGGTCTGTAATTATGTGCTGTGAGAGGTGTTAACTGAACTTACTGTAGTGCTCATTTCTCTATATTAATATAAATATTGAATCATTATGTTGTACACCTGAAACTAATATAACATGTCAATTATACCACAACAAAAATAATCTAAATAGGTAAAACAAAAAAGTCAACACCATATATTCAGAAATAAGAAAGACTGAAAATTAAGGAACTAAGCATTCAATTCAAGAAGTCTGCCAAAAAGCAATAAAATAATCCTCAAAGAAAGCAAGGGATGTAGAAAAGCATGAGATGAAACTCATAGAAATGTTGAAAGGATTGAAGCTGACTCCAGCTGGGTCTTAGGCCACATTTAGCCAAACTGAAGTGTGTGGATACATGCTCTAGCAAGCAACTCTTTTGTCTAATATCTATGGAGATATTTTGGAGAAGGCAATGGCACCCCATTCCAGTACTTTTGCCTGGAAAATCCCATGGACAGAGGAGCCTGGTAGGCTGCAGTCCATGGGGTCACTAGAGATGGACACGACTGAGTGACTTCACTTTCACTTTTCACTTTCATGCATTGGAGAAGGAAATGGCAACCCACTCCAGTGTTCTTGCCTGGAGAATCGCAGGGACGGGGGAGCCTGGTGGGCTGCTGTCTATGGAGTCGCACAGAGTTGGACACAACTGAAGCGACTTAGCAGCAGCAGCAGCATGGAGATATTTCCTATGATTGATAAGATATTGAACTTTGTGATTACAACTGCCAGGCCAGTCCACTGAAGCTTGGCACCATGCTGAGCTGACAGCCTGGAAATCTTGTTTCTCATCCCTCTGCTAGCATGCTATTGCCGGAAAAATTTTGTCATTTACCCTTATTTCCCATGGGTGTGTTAACTTTCTCCGAAGAATTCTTTTAGAAATTTCACCATTATTTTTTTTTTTTTCCAAATGAATGTTCATGCTTCCATGACCAACCATTTAGATACAAAGCTAAATTGATGCCCCTGTCTGTCACCAGAATCCAAGAATAACCTTTGGCATTTAGAATTCTTCATTCACAAAGCTATTTTAAATCTACTGCTCTTTAAATAGTAAATATTTGGATTTTGTATTATGATTCAAATTGAGTAGCAATTGCTTTTACAGCTGACAGCATTATCTTAATAAAAAACATTTGGCTTCCAAAAGTAAAACTTCATTTCAAGATTGGATTTCTCTATAATTTTAGTGACTCAGAATGTACCAAACCAGATATTAATGTTCAAGTCAGTTATTACATTTTATAGATAGCCTTTGGTGTTTCTAGTACATAAGGAACGAACGAATCAACCAAATCAACGACTACATTTATTTACCAAGGCTATGTTTTCACTACTTTTCAGAAATGTACTATGTGGCACTGTTGCCTAATATACTCTGAGAATATTGTTTCCCTCTGTGTTTTCTGATAAAATCTGGAAAATAAAAACCAGAAGCAAACATAATTCTGTCATTCTATTTTTGTTGGAAGCAAGGCATTTGTTATTATCCGGTTTTGGGAAAATAAAGGTAGTATCTCGGATTTGGAAAATTTCCCAGACTTAAAAATAATATTTGGCAGTGTGAGAGCAGGGCCAGTGTGGTCCCTTTTGTATAGGCAGAAAAAGCCAGTTTATTTGAAGTTAGATGTTTCTCCGTATGTAGTCAAACAAATCCCTTTCATGTGTGGAAGTAATTGTAGAGATGCTGAAAACCAAGGACGAAGCATTACATTTTGACAGTAAGCTGTTAGGAATGAACTCTTAAAGAGAATCAATATGCTATTGTGGTTGAGTTCAGCTTTTGAATCAGACCTACCTGACTCTAATTCCATCTTTAATTCTTACTAGCTGTCTGACCTTACTTTTCAAATCTCTAAAATGGGAATGATAATAGCAGCTAAATCATTAGCTTGTTATAAAAACTAAATGAAACCAAGTTTAACAACTTATTGACCAGAGACATATTACTGTGTCTTTTGTTACCCAAACATTATTGACCAGAGTGTTTCAGTATTCATTTATATAACAAATTGTTGGCCACAGGTGTTATCTTCTGCAAAATTCCC
Organism: Bos taurus; assembly: GCF_002263795.3. Taxonomy (NCBI): domain Eukaryota; kingdom Metazoa; phylum Chordata; class Mammalia; order Artiodactyla; family Bovidae; genus Bos; species Bos taurus. The sequence goes on from NC_037353.1 coordinate 11,682,909, forward strand.
TGGTTAATAATGTATCAAGAAGGCTTGCAGCTCTGTGGCTGACCCACAGTGAACTCTTTCTCTGTCTCCAAGAAAACTATTAACATAAATTCAAGAAAAGACAGGGAATCCTTTTGCAGTTCATGTGAAGCATCCTTATTTGAGAACGTTTGATGAGTCTGAAAACAGAAGCTACTGCTGGGGGTGGCATAGAGAGTAGAGGCATTTGACTTGAGGGAAAAATATTATTACTGAAGGGAATAATAGTAACTGAAGGGAAATCAGGGCCATCTAGGGATAACAGAACTTTGAGGATGACTTCAGTCTCCTACAGGCCATTGTCATCTAGGATGTTGTGTACATGTGAAGTAAGTCCCAGCTCCTCACTCCTTGCCCTGACATGCAAGAACGTCACAGGTAGCTCTGATAACCCTATTACTACTGCTTTCAACATACAACCCAAGTTCTCTGCAAACCAGACCTTCCCCCAAAGATTGTTGCACTTTCTGGCTTCTGTGGCTTGGTTCCCGCTCTCCTCTCTGGTTTGTTTCTTCCTCTCTTCTTCCAGTTTCTAGCCATCCTCACTATTGCATCTGAAAGGCACCTTTTTCCTTTCTGGATTCCAACATTAAGATTTAATATCTCCCTCTTTTGAATTTCTGTAGCTCTTGTTTTGCACTTCTTTCACAGCATCTACATTATTCATCTTGGATTAGAGATCTGATTGTCTCATTACTCCTACACTTGTAAGCAGCTTGAGGGAAGTGATGATCTAACTTTTCTTTGTTTCCCCCTGCAAGGCAGCTAGTTCATGATAAGTGCTAAACAAATGGTTGTTGAGAGAATAGTCATTGCAGATGCATTTTTGAATGGACCACTAATGTGATCCAGCATGGCATTTTTTAAAAAGATTTTTTTGATGTGGGCCATTTTTATTGAAATTTGTTACAAAGACTTGATTGAATCTGTTACAATATCGCTCCAGTTTTATATATTAACTTTTTGGCTGGGAGGTCTGTGGGATCCTAGCTCCCCAGCCAGAGATCGAACCTGCACCTCCTGCATTGGAAGGCAAAGTCTTAACCACTGGACTGCCAGAGAAGTCCCCATGGCATTTTTTTGGGATCATGTACTGGTAAAAACTGCATCAAATTTTTATAAAGCATCTACTGTGTACCAGGCACTGCGCTAGATTCTGTGAACAAGGTAGTCTTGATTTGTACTCCTTTGTGGTTTATAGATTAATGGGAAAACCAATTTTGGACAATTAAGTAGAATTGAGTATTAGGAAAGAGGTAGGAAGAGGTTCTAATTAAATAGCTTATTTCTCAGAAAGGAGAAAGTGGCTGTTAATACTGAAAAAGTTAACTGGATTAGTGTTCAAATTCAGAAAATCCTGTGCCTGTGACTGTTTTAAGTTTGAAGCTACAAAATGTTACGGAACCACAGGAGCTGCTCTGTGCTCTCGGAGGAAGAGGCTACCTATAAATTCAGGTTCAGGAGGTAGGTTGGGAAGTCAGGAGCGTGAGCTAGCTGAAGAGATGCACTAACACAGCGTAAAATACACTGAGATCTGCCGCTTAGTGTCCCCTCAGCTGGCGTAAAGTTGTTGAGTTATTGGGTGTAGCAAAGATGGTAAAGTGATACTGTAGCATAATGTCTGCTGCTGCTGCTAAGTCACATCAGTCGTGTCCGACTGTGCGACCCCATAGACAGCAGCCCACCAGGTGCCTCCATTCCTGGGATTCTCCAGGCAAGAACACTGGAGTGGGTTGCCATTTCCTTCTCCAATGCATAAAAGTGAAAAGTGAAAGGGAAGTCACTCAGTCGTGTCTGACTCTTCGTGACCCCATAGACGGCAGCCCACCAGGCTCCTCTGTCCATGGGATTTTCCAGGCAAGAGTACTGGAGTGGGGTGCCATTGCGTTCTCCGAGCATAATGTCTATTATATACGAATTCAGGTATCTACATCCTGAGTATATAGGCACATGCCTACATTTTATCTTATTCTGTTGAGTTAACTTGGTTTTAGAATGCAGGCCATAAAGCACAGTAAATCATGAGAGTTCTTTCAGAACACTGACCCCAGAGCAAAGCTATCTCTTTGGCTTAAAACCACTCTGAATACTCTCCAGAAAAAACACTTAACCAGATGTTTCTACACTCTTCTGAGATTCATCTTTCTTAAAGTGGATGGCTTTTAAAAAACTGACTTTGAATAAAATAATGATATCTCAGAATTTTAATATTTAATTTCAATAGTTCCTCTAAATGAGGACAGAATATGGCCTGCAAATAATAGCTGTCTGAATTTTCTATTTTACCTGAATTTATATCAACCTTGTAAAAACTTGGAAACATCTATGGGCAAGGTAAGAGACTTTTTTTTTCTTGGTAGAAGTTAAAGTGCTTAAGCACCTAAGTGCCATCCCCACTCACTGAGTTGGCTTTCCTGAGGGTTACCACAATATTTACAGAAAACCATTCAACTTCTTCATATTCTCAGTTTAAAATTCCCAATAGAGTGATGGGAATTTTGTCCAGTTTACACAGGTGCTTTGACTACAGCAAAGCGAAGTGAAAGTTGCTTGGTTGTGTCGACTCTTTGCAACTCCATGGACTGTAGCCTGCCAGGTTTCTCTTTCCACAAAATTCTTCAGGCCAGAATACTGGAGTGGGCAGCTGTTCCCTTCTCCAGGGGATCTTCCCAACCCAGGGATAGTACCCAGTTCTCCTGCATTGCAGGCCAATTCTTTGCCATCTGAGCCACCAGGGAAGCATTAACTAGCTAAACACCAAGGATCTGAATTGACAAAGATTTATGTTCTAATTCTATACTACTATTTATGAGCAGTGAGATCTTGATTAAGTTAAGGAAAGTGAGGCTTTAAGAGGTTCCATATCTGTAAAATGTAAGTTATCATTTTACTTACTTGATAGAGCTGTGGGGATTTAAAGGTGCTAATGCATGAAAGCTCTTAGCATAAAGCTCGAGATGTGGTAATTTATCAACAAATAGTAGTTATGCTGATTAATCTTTATTAACCTCTACCTTTATACCTAGGAAGCACATAGAGAAATGCTCCTTCTAGTCAAGAGTAGAGAGAACCTACTCTTGGTTCCTTAGAGTTCTAGAAGCAGTGAAATCACTAAAGGAGAATAAACATGTCTGTCAGGATTCTCTTGGTTGTAAGTAACAGAAATCCAGTTAAGTCGACTTAAGGCCAAAAGGGGATTTGTTGGAAGGAATAATGTATTGGCCAAAGAACATATGTTGCCTTTTATCAGGAGCATCTTGCATCACTGTATCTTGGTATTGGCTTGCATGCACCCCTCTTGTGCTGCTAGAGAGAGACCTTGTTCCGTCCTGTAAGAGACAGATGTAGTACTGGAGTCAGGCAGGTGCTACATAATACCTGCCCTTTATTTTATAGTTTTCAGCATATAGGTCTTTCACCAACTTGCTAAAGTTTATTCCTAGATATTTTATTCTTTTTTTGATGCAGTTTTAAATGGGATTGCTTAACTTTCTCTTTCTGATATTTCATTGTTGCTGTAAAGAAGTGCAACCAATTTCTGGGTATTACTTTTGTGTCTAGCAACCTTGCTGAATTCATTTCAGTTCTAATAGTTTTTGTGGAGTCTTTCGAGTTCTCTATATAGTGCATCATGTCATCTGCAAATAAAGACAGTGTTATCTCTTCCCTTCTATTTGGATACCTTTTATTTACCTGTCTGATCTGGCTGCTGCTGCTAAGTCACTTCAGTCGTGTCCAACTTCGTGTGACCCCATAGACAGCAGCCCACCAGGCTCCTCTGTCCCTGGGATTCTCCAGGCAAGAACAATGGAGAGAGTTGCCATTTCCTTCTCCAGTGCACGAAAGTGAAAAGTGAAAGTGAAGTCGCTCAGTCGTGTCTGACTCTTCGCAACCCCATGGACTGTAGCCTACCAGGCTCCTCCATCCATGGGATTTTCCAGGCAAGAGTACTGGAGTGGGGTGCCATGGCTTTCTCTCCTGATCTGGCTAGGACTTCCAAATAGTATGTTAAATAGAAGCGGTAAGAGTGGGTGTCCTTGGCTTGTTACTGAATTTAGCAGGAAGGCTTCAGCTTTTTGCCATTGAGCACTAGGTTGGCTGTAGGTTTGTTGTAAATGGCTTTTATTGTGTTGAGATATGTTCCCTCTATATGTACTTTGGTGAGAGTTTTTATCATGAACAGATGTTGAATTTTATCAAAAGCTCTTTTTTTGTGTGACTATCAGGATGATTATGTTGTTTTCATTGTTATTGTGGTGTACTACCCTGATTGACATGCATACATTGAATGACCCTTAGGACTCTGGAATGAATTCAACTTGCTCATAGTGTATGATCCTTTTAGTGTATAGTTCGATTTGGTTTGCTAATATTTTACTGAGGACTTTTACAACTATATTTGTCAAAGATGTTGGCTAAGGCCTCCATTTTCATGTGGCTAAGTTGAAGAACTGCATGGATGTGATTCATTTTCCCAACAATATGAGCAGCTTGTGGAACTGAAAGTACTGTAGAAATTATTTACATTAAGAAATAAAATTGAGTCTTGAAATCCACCAGTTATATCTCTTATTCTCTCTCTTGTCGACTTGGCCTTATTTTCTTCTATCATTCCATGATTTTACCCTTGCAACATGGATCCTGGCTCCTGGCAACTTCCAGGGCCATATTTTAACAGCTTGGAAACCAGTGAAGAAATAGAGTATCCCTCTTTCACCTTCTGCTTAAAAAAACTCTGAGGAGGGACTCTGGAATTGGTCACATATTCTCTTGGACTGCTTACTGTGATCAAGGATTGGGGTACTGTGACTGGCCTAACTCGGGCCATGTACCCACTTCTGTTACCTGAAGCAGCTGTGTTTTGTGCAGGCTTGTGGGTAGGGTTAGGTAGAAGTGGAAGGTGAAATCCCTATAGCACAAATGTGACCATTTAGGGAAGAGTTGTTAGGATTTTTCCAAACTCTTCAAGAAAGAGCTAACCAAAGGTTGTTTAGAGTTAGCCAGGCATGGCCCTCCTGAGGAAGTATTCTGTGCTGGCTGGAAGGAAGTTTATCTTCATTTGGTCATTGGAGGAACACTGTCAGTCAGAAGGACCCCAAATACTTAAATGCCCATCATCCTTCTAGCAGGAAGATTTCTAAATTGGACTCTCTTTGTTTAAAGAGGGAGATACAACTCAAGAAAGCAAGGAAGGTCACAGGACTTCGATTTTCATCTCTTAGAATTATGATTTCCTTCAAACCCTGTGTGCATGCTCATTTAGTCATGTACGACTCTGCGACCCTATGGACTGGAGCCCACCAGGCTCCTCTGTCCATGGGATTTCACAGGCAAGAATACTGGAGCAGGTTGCCAGTTCCTTCACCAGGGGATCTTCCCCCTAATCAGATTGGTAACACCTCACAATTTGCTTATGAGGGCACAGACTATGTAATCACAAGCATGGGAGGTTTTACTGACCATCACAGCAGTCTCGGGTGTGAAGCTGTGAACACATTCTCAAATTTTGCAGAGGAGAAGACTCAGGTAGAGTTTTGCTTCTGAGAACCTCTTCTTCTATCCTCTAGGTCCCAATGGGATTCCTCTCGGCCTGTGAATGGCCTGGTCTTATTTCTCAGTTGGTCTCAGTTCTCACACTGGGGTGCATTGGAAAGTGTTCCTGGAATGTGCTGCAGTGGGGGAACCAGAGATAAATGAAGAGCATTTTCTTGGTTTGGCAATTAAAAACTTGACTTACAATTAAGACAGGCATTCAAATATTATGAAATGGAATTTAAATAGTGTTTCAGTGTTTATGATGAATCGGGAGACTTTGAAGTCGTTTAATTTTGTTGTCAGTGTCCTGGCCCCGTATCCTTGGTTCCCTAGGGGTGAATTTGAATTTCTTGTCAAATTCTATGAGTACTTTAGATGGAAAGTGTGAGAAGCACTGGGGAACCAGTTGTACCCAGGGCTTAACTCTGAAGTCTGTAAGAGAAGATCATCATACTTAGAGTTAGGCTCCTCCTTGGCCCTGAAAGCTTTCAGAGGTCTGTTTGCTTTTGCTAGCATGATTTTGGAAATGGAAAAATATTATCGGGGCACAGCATTATCCTTTGCTTTGAAATTCCAGGCTAAAGAACTTGGCGGGGGTAGGGGCCACTTCATTGTTTAAATTAAACAGATTTCCTTCTCTCCTTTCCTTTCATCGTGTTTATTGCTTTTCTTACAGAGCTTCCTGGTTCCCTTTAAGTTTAGATTTGGATATGTAGAATTTAAGAGGTAAGGAGAACTAAGAAATTTCCTCACAAATGGAGACCCTGAAGCCCAGAGAGAGGAAGTGACCAGCTCAAGATCACACAGCTCATCAGTGTGGCAGAGGCGGGAATGGAAGCCAGGTTTCTGCTCTCATTCCAGGGCTCTTTCCATGATCCCTAACCTCCCTAGACACTACCTCCAAAAGGGTTAGTCTCATGCTAAAGTTTATGTGGTTTTACTTCTCTGCTTGTGAATGTCTGCCTTGAATTAACCTTAACTTGGGTTGTGTTGCTATCTCAAGGGACAGTACTATATTGAGATTCAGCTGCCTTTCAGAATGTATTTGCTCGTTTTTCCTTGTATGTGTTGACTTATATGACTTGGTATCTAGAACTTTTTTAGGAATGTTTCACTTTTTAATGTAGTGTCAGCAGATTTCTAACTTCTGAAGAGTCACTTCTCATCTTAGTTATACCTGTAGAGTGCTCTCTCCTCGTCTAAGTTCTGTAACTTCTACCCATTGAATGCGTGCACAGGTGCTCAGTCACTTCAGCTGTGTCCAGCTCTTTGCAACCCTATGGACTGCAGCCCTCCAGGCTCCCCTGTCAACCCACATGGAGTGGGTGGCCATGCCTTCCTCCAGGGGGTCTTCCTGGCCCAGGGACTGAACCTGCATCTCTTACATCTCCTGCATCGGCAGGCAGGTTCTTTACCACTAGCACCACCTGGAAGCCCACCCACAGGATTCTAATTTGGCAAAGGTTCACCATAAAGACCGGGCTTTTTCATCACCTGTGGAAATAATATGCTCTCTTTCATTCTATTAATACATCAGTTATATTAATGGATTTGTTAATGTTAAAACTTCCTTGCATTCTTGAATGAATCCCATTTGGTTGTGATGATGTATTATTTTTATTGAAATTATAGATTCTCTTTGATAGTGTTTTATTAAGTTTTTGGATGTCAAGATTCATTAAGTGCCATCTTAATCTTTCAAGATGCCAACCTTGAAAATGAGCTTATTTTAAAATTTCACAAATTTCCCTGTGAAACTATTCAGACTTGTTTTTTTTTTTTTTTGTAGAGAAGTTTTTAAATTTTTTTTGCTTTCTTTTTTAAAAAATTTTTATTATTATTATTATTTTTACTTTACAATATTGTATTGGTTTTACACTCTCAATTTTTAAAATTGGTCTGTTTGTAAGTTCTCTATTTACTGGGTTTCACTTATGATTTTAAAATCATATGTATCATTAGTTTCTTTTAGCTACTTCTCATTTTGAATATTCTTTACCTTTAACAAAAATTAGGCTAGCTAGTGTTTTTTATGTATATATATTTTAATTTCCCCCAATGTTTATTTATTTATTGGTTATTATTTTTGTTTTCTAGATTATTAGATTCTTTTATATTAATCACTTCTTTCTGATGTCTTTTATTAATTTGCAGCTCTATATCTAGCTTTTTGAATCATTCATTCAGCTCTTCTAAGAAGCACGTGTTCAATGCCTGGGTTGGGAGGAAATGGCAACTCTAGTATTCTTGCCTGGTGAATCCCCATGCACAGGGGAGCCGGGAGTGCTGAAGTCCATAGGGTCGAACGCAGTCGGACGACTGAAGCTACATAGCACAGCGTAGCTCTTCTATTTTAATTTTATTTAATGCTAAGGATTTTCCTTTGAGCACTTTTTTAAAGCTATGTCCCACATATTTCGATAAGTTTTGTTTTCTAGGAATTCTAGAAACATGTTTTGTATCTTCCTTTTTTGTCCCAAACGTTTAAAACACATTGTTTATTTATGTGGTCCAGTGGAAAAACCTTTTAATTTTGGGGGTTTTAAAGTTTATTATAATCTAATAGTTTCATTGTGTTGTATTCAGGACATGATACTGTTTTTGTTACTATTTTTAATTTCCTGAGGTTTTTCTTTGTGGATTTGTATGTCCTCAATTTCTCTATATATCCATTGTGTACTTAAAAGTATTTCTTCTAATATTTGGATTTGGACCTTCTATGTCCTTAGTACTTTTTCATCTATGTGGTTTGTTTAACTCTAAGAGAGGTGATAAAATCTTGCTTTCCAGTATGTGTCTGCTTCCTTTTATATACTTTTAATAGTAAAAGAGCTTTTATTTTTAATATTTCTTAATTATTTTGTTAGTATATTTCTTTATATAGTGTGCGATTGAATTTTTTAAACCTATTTAAAAATACTTTTTCTTTATAGGGAGTTGAAATCTATTTACATGTAAAAATATGACCTGTTTGGTCCTGGTTTGTCACATTGCTTTATATTTCATACATTACATAAATTAGTACCATATGTTATACATACCAAATCAAGTTTTTCACTAGATGGAATATTTTTGTTTCTTATTTCATGGTATTTAGGAAGGTATTCAGTTTCTTATTTCATGGTATTTAGGAAGATGTTCATTTCTGTTCTAGTGATTATCACTAACAAATACTTTTATTACATAATACCTTTAGTTTTCATTCCAATACCAAAGAAAGGCAGTGCCAAAGAATGCTCAAACTACCGCACAATTGCACTCATTTCACACGCTAGTAAAGTAATGCTCAAAATTCTCCAAGCCAGGCTTCAGCAGTATATGAACCGTGAACTTCCAGATGTTCAAGATGGTTTTAGAGAAGGCAGAGGAACCAGAGATCAAATTGCCAACATCCGCTGAATCATCGAAAAAGCAAGAGAGTTCCAGAAAAACATCTATTTCTGCTTTATTGACTATGCCAAAGCCTTTGACTGTGTGAATCACAATAAACTGTGGAAAATTCTGAAAGAGATGTGAATACCAGACCACCTGATCTGCCTCTTGAGAAACCTATATGCAGGTCAGCAAGCAACAGTTAGAGCTGGACATGGAACAACAGACTGGTTCCAAATAGGAAAAGGAGTACATCAAGGCTGTATATTGTCACCCTGCTTATTTAACTTATATGCAGAGTACATCATGAGAAATGCTGGGCTGGAAGAAGCACAAGCTGGAATCAAGATTGCCGGGAGAAACATCAATAACCTCAGATATGCAGATGACACCACCCTTATGGCAGAAAGTGAAGAGGAACTAAGAAGCCTCTTGATGAAGGTGAAAGAGGAGAGTGAAAAAGTTGGCTTAAAACTCAACATTCAGAAAACAAAGATCATGGCATCTGGTCCCATCACTTCATGGGAAATAGATGGGGAAACAGTGGAAACAGTGTCAGACTTTATTTTTTGGGGCTCCAAAATCACTGCAGATGGTGACTGCAGCCATGAAATTAAAAGACGCTTACTCCTTGGAAGGAAAGTCATGACCAACCTAGATAGCATATTGAAAAGCAGAGACATTACTTTGCCAACAAAGGTCCATCTAGTCAAGGCTATGGTTTTTCCAGTGGTCATGTATGGATGTGAGAGTTGGACTGTGAAGAAGGCTGAGAGCCGAAGAAGTGATGCTTTTGAACTGTGGTGTTGGAGAAGACTCTTTAGAGTCCCTTGGACTGCAAGGAGATCCAACCAGTCCATTCTGAAGGAGATCAGCCCTGGGATTTCTTTGGAAGGAATGATGCTGAAGCTGAAATTCCGGTACTTTGGCCACCTCATGCGAAGAGTTGACTCATTGGAAAAGACTCTGATGCTGGGAGGGACTGGGGGTAAGAGGAGAAGGGGATGATAGAGGATGAGATGGCTGAATGGCATCACTGACTCGATGGACGTGAATTTGAGTGAACTCCGGGAGTTGGTGATGGACAGGGAGGCCTTGCGTGCTGCAATTCATGGGGTCGCAAAGAGTCTGACACGACTGAGCAACTGAACTGAACTGGCTGACTGACCTTTAGTTATCTCTTTAGATATTTAGATAGTGTCTCTTGGTTTCCTAATATGAGCCATTCTGATGTGAGTTATAAATTACTTCTCTTTTACCTCTACTTTGCCTAATAATCTATTGTTCAGGGTTTTATTTTTGTCATTTGAGGTAGATATCTGTTACTTAATTTTTCAGTGTCAAATGATATTGTTTTAGTCTCCTCTAATAACCAGTGGCAGTCGGAGGCTTTATTCTATTTTATACTTATTTCCTTTCTTAATCTCCTTTTTTTTTTTCATTAGTTACATAATGTCTACATGCCCAGAACATTTGACACTTATTTATAGTTTTGTTTCCTTTTTCTCCATTTTTTTAACAAGGTGGCTTTTTAAAAAATCCATTAACATCACCAGCACCACCAGGTAATGGAGAATTATGTGAATCAAGTCTGGAGTGGCAGAAGTAACAGAAAGTGACAGGGGACAAGCAGGGTAACCAATAAGATACAGAAAAGAAACAAAACATTTATCCCAAAGCTACTTCCACCCCAAAGTGAAGAGTGTTCTCTGAACAGAACCCAAGTTTGAGGATTTAAGATAGCAGCAAAGTGGGAAAAATTCCCAGAGGTTTCAAGTTGCAAATGAATGCAGATAGGAACAAGGTTGGTTTACAACGTGTTAGTTTCAGGTGTACAAGCAAAGTGATAGTCATGCATGTATTCTTTTTTTTAAGATTCTTTTTCATATAGGTTACCACAAAATGTTGGGTAGTAGTCCCTGTGCTACACAGCAGGTCCTTATTGGTCATCTATATTATATATAGTAATGCACATGTGTTCATCCTAAGCTGCTGATTTATCACTCCCCTACCTCCCCCCACCCCCGTATTTCCCCTTTGGTAATCATAAGTTTGTTTTGATGTCTGTAAGTCTGCTTCTGTAAATAAATTCATTTGTATCTTTTTTTCAGAATTAGATTCCACACAGTGATATCATATATTTGTCTGATTTACTTCACTTAATACGATCATCTCTGGGTCTGTCCTTGTTACTGCAAATGACATTATTTCATTCTTTTTAATGGCTGAGTAATATTCCATTATATGTACCGCATCTTCTTTATTTGCTCCTCTGATGATAGACATTTAGGTTGCTTCCGTGCCTTGGCTATTGTAAATAGTGCTGCAATGAAAATTGGGGTGAATGTATGTGTCCTTATGGATTATGGTTTTCTCTGAATATGTGCCCAGGAGTGGGATTGCTGGACCATATATTGTTTTATATTTAGTTCTTTAAGGAACCTCCATATTGTTCTGCATAATGATTGTACCAGTTTACATTTCCATTAATGGTACAGGAGGGTTCCCTTTTCTCCATACCCTCTCCAGCATTTATTATTTGTAGGCTTTTTGATTACGGCCATTCTGACTGGTACAAGGTGATACCTCATTTTAGTTTTGATTTGCATTTCTCTAATAATGAGTGATGTTGAGCATTTTTTGGTATGCTTTTTAGTCATCTGTGTGTCTTTGGAGAAATGTCTGCTTAGATCTGCTGATTTTTTGAGTGGGTTGTTTGTTTTTTTTTCATATTGAGCTGCATGAGCTGTTTGTATATCTTGGAGATTAATCCCTTGTCGGTCACTTCATTTGTAAATGTTTTCTCCCATACTGAGGGTTGTCTTTCATTTTGTTTATGTTTTACTTTGCTGTGCAAAAGCTTTTAAGTTAAATTAGGTCCCATTTGTTTGTTTTTGTTTTTATTTCCACTACTCTCAGAAGTGGATGAAAATAGATATTTCTGTGATTTATGTCAGAGAGTGTTCTGCCTATGTTTTCCTCTAAGAGTTTTATAGTATCCAACCTTATATTTGGGATTTTAACCCATTTTGAGTTTATTTGTGTATATGGTCATATAACAGTTTTAAATCTGCCAATCTATCTACAGGTGCATATAATTTTATGTTTTGGGACATGAGCTTGTTAGAGTGTTTTCTGAGGGTGCATGCATACTAGTGTGTGCCAATGTTTAGCAGTATGATTAATAGCTCAAAATTCCATACAGCAATTCTATAATTCTATTGTTCTCATGTTCCCCACACTACTACATTCAATGAGAAGTAGGTTTCTCTCTTATACTCATAGAATTTTGTACTTTTCATTTCTGACACATCGAATGCTGTGATTATATAGTGTTATGCTATGTTAGATCCCTAGGGCTGCCATAACAAGTTGCCACTATTTGGTGGCAAAAAACCAAGAGAAATTTAATCTCTCCCAGTTCTGGAAGCCAGAAGTCAGAAAATCAAAATTTTGATAGGGTGTACTCTCTGGAGGCTTTGTGGGAGAATCTAGCCTTTGCTCCTTCTAGTTCCTGGTGATTGTAGGCATTCTTTTGTACTTCTTGGCTTATGGCTACATCTCTGCAGTCTCTGCCTCCATCCTCACATCTCCTTCTCTGTGTCTCTCTAATCTCCCTCTGCCTTTCTTTGTTAAGAATACATATTACTACACTTAGGCTTGACTCAGCTTATTCAGCTTTCTATATCTTCAACTTAATCACATCTTTTTCCATAAAATATAATATCCACAGGTTCCAGGGATTAGGATGTGGACATACCTTTGCAAGGGCTTCCAAGGTGGTTCAGTGGATAAAGAATCTGCCTGCAGTGAAGGAGACACAGGAGACATGGTTTAGATTCCTGGGTCAGGAAGATCCCCTGGAGGAAGGCATGGCAACCCACTTTAGTATTCTTGCCTGGTGAATCCCATGGACAGAGGAACCTGGTGAGCTATAGCCTATGGGGGTCACAAATAGCTGGACACGACTGAAGCTACTGATCTCTGGGGCCACCATTTAGCCCATTTCCTGTACCATCCCTCCTACCAAATATCTAGTTCTTTTAGTTCCTGAACTTCATCAAGTCAAGATCATGTCCTTTTCTGTCTTGATAAATTCCTTGTTTCCAGCACTGTACCCAATCTGTTTAACTACTATTAACTTATAGTCAATAAATAAATTATTGTGGTGTAAATAAATAAATCCATGAATTATGTATAATTGCATTTCTATGTTTACAGTTAGTCTGCAGCCTTAGCCTTGAGGCATCTACTCAGTTTATCACTGAACGGGGAAGTGTCTTATGAATTCTAAAGGATCAGACCAAAACTTGCATTAAGATATGGTATAATGCATGAGACAGCTCTTTTGAATTGTATTGTTTTCTAGCGTTCCAGAAGCATTTCTTCATTTTACTGCCTGAGAGCTCCATGAATTAGCTTCTTACACGACCTATTAGCAACTATTTGTGTGTCTTGTTGTCATCCATTTTTCTTGTATGTTCAGCTTGGTGGAGTTGTATTAAGATCAGCATTGCTTCAGGCCTGAAAGATGGACTATCTTCATGGCTAGCTCATTTTCCTACTTGTGCTCAGTATTTCTTTAAAAATTAATGTATACCCTGGCTTCCTCCAATGCAATTTTGAAATAACTTCCCCACTTAATTCATATAAGCAAGACAATAAAAATATTTTTTAAAATAACAGAAGTCAAAGTGAAAAAAGAAGAAATATAGATGTATTAGATACTCAGGATGAGATAATTATTGTAATCATATACTAAGCACTGTTAGGACTGGTGGCTGAAAAAGAAACACTACTGAATTAACAAGTTAAAGAAAAAGTGAAATGCATTAGAGGATGTAAAGATTTTCCTGGCTCTGAACTCTAAGAGGAGGAATTTAGTGTGTATATTTTGCTTACAATATGTAATTGGTTATTAATTAAATTCATCTCATCCTACTCCCTATGTTCTTTCTGAAGCTACTCTCAACCACAAATATCTTTGTGACATGTCAGAAAGTAACATGTCAGAGTCAAGAGGAGGTTGAAGGGCAGGCAGTAGCAGGATACATTAAAACTTTTCCCCAAATTAATTTTGTTTCTAAATAATGTATATTTAAATAACCAGGGTAAATTTTTTTAAAAAATTTCTATAATCATGATTGAGGAGTCCTTCAAAATGCTTTGAAATCAATATGCTCATTTTGCTATTAGCAGAAATCAGTAGCCTGTAGCACATTTCTACAGCATACATATATAGTTGGCATGTATCAATAATGAATAAGTCCCTGAAGAGATTAGGACATTTACTGCTAGAATGTAGCTCTACTTTCCTTCCATATTTTACACAGATCCCCTCAAGCTATGTAATTCTCCATGGTCCCCGTTTCTGATCACAAGCCTGTCTCAACCGTACATAGTCTTTCCTTTCTCTTGTGTGTGTCAGTGGAGATGTTTCTCCTCTTTCCGAAGATAAATTCCTCCACCTTGTTCACCTCCTTTGATCTGATGAGGAGCTTGGTTTTACCCAGCATCATCTGTTCTCCTTCTTCTAATATCAACTGCTCTATCATCTCTTTTCTTTATGTAAACATTTATTTAACAATTATATAACTCCTATGGAAATACAGTGGTGATCAAGGCACCCCCGAAGAGTAATATCCCCAAAGAGATGATAGTGTAATAGGACGGAGGTTCAAGTAAACAGGCAATTTTAGCACAATATAACAATTGTTAGGTGTAAAAAAAAAAATGTTACAGGCTCTCACTGATCCTTGCTCAGAGGTGGGTTCTAATTCCCCTCTCCTTTGATGTAGGCTGGGCTTAGTGATTTGCTTGACTGATAGAATATAGTAGAAATGACATTCAGGGATTTCAGTCTAAGTCTTAACTTGCAGCTGGACTCCTCAGAACCTTTAATATGTTGAGGTTCTTTGTAAATCTCCAAGAAGTGGAAATCAGTTATTAAATTCCATTTTCCCTCTTCACTAACTATTCTATTGTATTTCTATATTTAAGTAAAACTTGAGGAGAAAAATAAGAGAATTATGAGAGACAATGTCTTTGTTCCTTCTCAGAGAGACAATGTGGCTGAAAAGGAAATATGTAGGTTTTGGGAATTAGGCTAACATTGCTCTTCCATTTTAACTACTTGTTTGACATTAAATTGCTTATCTTTTATAAGCCATAGATTTTTCTTAATCAAAAAAGAGGTTTTGATCTGAATTATAGATTTTTGAAAATAGATTTCACAGAGCCCCTAGGTCCATGAACCTTTTGAAGTCATTCACTGATCTCCTCTGTTTAGATTCTCTACTAGATTCTCAAAAGGGTCCCTGACCAAAAAGAGGACAAGAACTACTAGACTAGATTATTTCTAAGCATAGCCCAGGTGAATACTGAGTCAGTACCATTTCCAAGTGTTGTGTGTGTTAGTTGCTCAGTCATGTCTGACTCTTTGCTACCTGACTATAGCCTGCCAGGCTCCCCTGTCCAAGGGGTTCTTCAGGCAAGAATATTGGAGTGAGTTGCCATTCCCTCCTCCAAGGGATCTTCCATAGCCAGGGATCGAGCCCAGGTCTCTCACATTGCAGACAGATTCTTTACCATCTGAGCCACCAGGGAAGTCCACAATTTCAAAAAAGAAGTGTTTTTTCAATATTTATCTTATTAGCTGATTTTTAAACCATAAGCTTTGTTGTTCAATTGCTAAGTTTTGTCTGACTCTTTGTGACCCCATGGACTGCAGCATGCCAGGTTTCCCTGTCCTTCACTATCTCCCAGTGTGCGCTCAAGTTCATGTCCATTGAGTCAGTGATGCTATCTAACCATCTCATCCTCTGCCACCCTCTTTTCCTTTTGCTTCAGTCTTTTCCAGCATCAGGGTCTTTTCCAGTGAGTTGGCTCTTCACATCAGGTGGCCAAAGTATTGGAGCCATATGCTTGCACTCACTTAAGTGAATGGTTCAATTGAAAGAACTATTTTATTACTTTTTAAAAGATTAAAAAACTCATTTTCTCCTTCATACTGAAAAACATCCAACAGTGTTAGTATGCTTCGTAGAGTAACAGGAAACCCAAAGCTTAAACAACTATGAGTGCAGAATTGATCTTGAATTATCAAATCAGAATTAAGTTTGCATTAAAAATGCTTTGAAAGTAATTCTAGTCTGGAGTTTTTAACTAATTTTGTTTTAAGCATTAAGAAGAAGAATACTGCAGTGAGTGAGAGAAGAATCTTTCCAACTCAAAGAACACCCACAGTGTGGCAGGAAAGCAAAGGATGAAGTGATTATGTAAACACAGAAGAACTAACTTAAACTATTTAAACCTCCTATCTTAATTGCATACTAGACAGGAATGGTTTCTTCAGGGACTCAGATTACTAGTTGGGTTTTTTTGTCCCAATTAAGTTAATTAGATGGATAGATGTTGTCCCTCCCTCCCTTCATCACACCTTTCTTTCTTACTCTTGTGGCAATCACCCCAACATATATATTTTAGAGATGTTTCTTCTAAATATTTAAAAATAAGCTTTATTAGTTGAGTGGAGAAATAGCTCTATTAAAAATTCAGTTTCTTAATTTCTTAGGAGTTATTTTTGGAGGCTTCTAGTTCCTTTTCTGGTATCAAATTGAGAAGCTGGTAGGCAGGGTCTGGGCATCTGTGTCCCAAATGGAGCTATGTATTGGGGTGTATGTATTCCTGGCCACTGTTTATCACTTCTTGCTTTAGGTTTTTCTTCCTCTGCCACCTCCTTCTCCTCCTGCCCTCAACCTTTCCCAGCATCAGGGTCTTTCCCAATGAGTTGGCTCTTCTCATCAGGTGGCCAAAATATTGGAGTTTCAGCATCAGCATCAGTCCTTCCAATGAATATTCAGCCGATCTTTAGGATTGACTGGTTTGATCTCTTTGCTGTCCAAGGGATTCTCAAGAGTCTTCTCTAGCCCCACAGTTCAAAAGCATCAATTCTTCGGCACTCAGTCTTATAAGCCAACTCCCACATCCATACATGACTGCTGGAAAAACCATAGCTTTGACTAGACAGACCTTTGGCAGCAAAGTGATATCCCTGCTTTTAAACAGCACTGAGTCTGCTCATCAGTAGGACAGCAATAAGAAACATGTGGGAAATACTATGGTTGAGCAATTTCTCACAAGCTCTAAGCAAGCTCTTCCAGAAAAAAGAACGGCTCAAGATAATTATTCAATAGCATTTTTTTTTTTTTTTTTGGCCTGCTGATGTGTATAAACAATTATGGGAAGAACTGACATTGTGCCTCAACTTATCCCTCTTCCAGAAGCTCATTTCAAGCATCCCACTCTGACTGCCATGCCTGCTAATGTTCTCACTTCAGCAGAGAACAGGGAGGCCACAGGTTTTTCCTTACTATTTACTCTTTACCTCCTTAGTACCATTCCTACTCTCCACATTTCATCACTATGAGAAGTCCTCTGTAAATACCATCACTCCTTTGGTTGTCCCTCCCTCCCTTCATCACACCTTCCTGGCAAACTCTCCACACTGTCTTAGACCAAGTCCCTGAGAAATTGAATCAATGCCTCTCTTTTCACATAAGGAAACCAGAACTCAGAATTAAGAGATTTAGTCAAGGCACACATAGTTAATAACAGTAGTAATTTTAAGGATAATAACAAATGCTTTGTGTCAAGCATTGACACAAATACAGTCTCTTTTCATTTTCACAATAAACCCTTATTTCATGTTGATACATACATAGAGGTTCAGGTTAGACTGAGTAGGCTTATCAAGGTCACTCTGCCTGTCACTGAGACATTCAGTCTGACATTCAGTCATTCAATAGCTCTTGAGTCCATAATCTCTGCAAGCAGTGAACTGGGGCCTAAATCTACAGCGGTGGACAGAACAGAAACAGACCTTGCCCTGATAGTGACGCCACAGTGGGAAATATTGGAGAGGGAAACGGCACCCCACTCCAGTACTCTATAGCCTGGAAAATCCCATGGGTGGAGGAGCCTGGTAGGCTGCAGTCCATGGGGTTGCTGAGTCGGACATGACCGAGCGACTTCACTTTCACTTCTCACTTTCATGCATTGGAGAAGGAAATGGCAACCCACTCCAGTGTTCTTGCCTGGAGAATCCCAGGGATGGGGGAGCCTGGTGGGCTGCCATCTATGGGGTTGCACAGAGTCAGACACGACTGAAGCTACTTAGCAGCAGCAGCAGCAGCAGCAGCAGTGGGAAATATTTATTAAGCTTTTACTAGACTCTGGACATCATTTTATTTTACTCTCACCACAACTCTGTGATGTAGATACTGTTAATATAATATCCAATTTTCAGTTGAGAAGTTGAATCTTGAAGAAGGATATTCCTGAGGCCCTACTGCTGGTAGGTGAACAGATTAAGGTAGGTATACGAACCCTGACTTCAAAGTTCATTCTTCTTATCACTATGCTCTGGTGGCCATGGATACTAACAATAAACCACAGATAAACCCAGGAGAATTTTAGGTTGTCTTATAGGAAAGGAAAATCTAGGGCCAGTAGACCTCTTTTTACCCTGCAAATAACATCGCTTTCTTCTGCCCTGCCAGTCCACAGGGTTTATGGAACTGTATGTGTGGGTGTCAGCCAGGTTGTTCATTCTTATAATTTACATGATGTCAAGCAAACCCAACTTTTAATGATTTCTGTTGAAATGATTCAATAATTTCTATTGAATGTTAAAAAAAGCCTGTCAAGTTAAAGAGAAATAAAGCATTTATAAACATTCCAAACATTTGTTTTGTGTTGGCTGGAGCTGGAGTCTCAATAAAAGCTCCAAGTGTGACTAATAATTATAATCTAATTTAGTGCACTGAATTGGAAAGGAGTAATTACTACACAGGACTTTTTGAAGTAAATGATTTATGGTTGACCTACAGTAGATTATTAATTTGGAAAAGAGAGGAATTTTAATGCAAATTAATTGAATGTGGAGTCCTTTCTGATTAGGTTGATAGAGTAGTGGAAAATTCCAGGGTCTTACGATACTGGCTGAATTCAGACTTGGGATATGGGGTAAACGTTGTGTTGGTGTCTGGAACTTGGGTGTAAAGACACAAGCTTCATGCCAGACGCCGAGCTTTTCTGATCTGATCAGGGAAGAGCCCTAAAAGAAAAACTGACTTTCTTCAAAGAAGAAAATGTTCCCTCCTCAAGTGTTTATATGCTCCAAGATGGTTGTACTCTTTCCAAGTTGTTGGTCTCTGGAGCCAACAAGAAGCACCATCACCACATACTGAGTGGTGGCAGTGAGCCAGACAGATATTATATTCCAGGTGCTCAACCTTCACAAGACTGACATTTTGCTGTGGGAATCTGTTCTGTGCATGTAGGATGTTGAGAAGCACTCTTTGCCTCTACTCCTCAGATGCCAATAGCATCCTTCTCTTGTGAGAACCTCAGATGTTTTCAGACACTGTTGAGTACATCCTATGGGGGTGGGGGCCAAATTGCCCCTGGTAAGAACCACTGTGCCAGACACCTGATGTGCATTTTTACTTCATTCCTTACAATATCCTGAAAGGCCAGATGTATTAGTGTCCACTTCATAGAGGAAAACACTGAGGCTTACAGAGGTTATACTTTACCAATCACATAACTGATACATGTGGAAGCCAGGATTTAAACACAGACCTGTATGGACTCAAAGCCCCTATTTTCAGGTAAGTGATGTTTTTGAGGTTGAACCACCTCTCATTTTTAATAAATAAACCAAAGTCAGGCAGTTTAGTGATGTGATCAAAATTACATAACTCACTTATAGCAGAGGTTGGGCTCCAACTTGGGCATCCTTAAAAAAGCTGGTCATGGGAAGTGGAGATTCAGCTGATAAATGAAAAGCACATTCACAGTGACTTTGGCTGTTTTTTTCTCTTTTGACTTTTACTCTTTTATTTGTTCAGTTTAGCTTTTGAGTATAAAAGGGTCTTTAAACTTGTGTCCATTAACTCTCAAATACATACCGAGAGTTTAAAATTTGTTCCTTTTAATATTGGAAAGAAACAGACCCTTGGATGGTGGCTGCTATATAATTATTTATAAAAGCATTCCAACCCACTCAAATATTTTGCCAGCTTATCCTCACCACCACCCTCACCCCCAACCCAGCAAGTAGAAAGGAAGCCAAACAACCCAGTGAGAATTCTGTTCTATTTCTAGCATATTCTGGAACTGCTGGTGGGCCAGGGGGTAAGGGAGTAACTAGCTGGATGACTGTAATAAAACAGCAACAGGCAGCCTCAGACCAGAAATTTGCAATGGCCACTCCAGCCAGCATTATTATTCAAATCCACATGTAACGCAGTGGGGCCTGATCTGAAATTTCTGCCTAGTGGGTGCCTAACCACAGAAATCAATGTTTTCTCTATAGAAGATAGGCAAGGGCTTTCAGAATCTGTTAGGCTGAAGAAATTTAATAGAGAGATCTGCATAATTAGTTCTTTGACTAATCTTGTGCTTGCCTTGTGGTGAGAGGCAATTTAAGCTGCAAAAACAGTTTTGAATATTTGAACTGCAGGGAAAAAAGTGTTCAGGATTTGTAGACTTTTCAAAATTCAGGGCAAGATATTTACTCTTCAAATAGAAGGTCCTTGGAAAATCCTTAGCCTTTTGGAATATAGGGTTCCCTGGTGATGAGTAGGTTTTCTTCTGGCTCAGAGATGCTGCTGGGTTCAGATGTATGTGTGCTCATGGATCTGAGGCTAGGGAGCCCAACCACAGATGTTGTCAGGGAGTAGGATAGGACCAAGGTGGAGAAGTCAGTGGGACAGAGTGAGAATTAGCAGGCATATAATACCTACTCAGAGATGATAGATGATATAAAGGAAATTATTCCAAGATTTAAAGATAGAGCATAATACTGTTTTTAGGTTTTTGGGTTGATTGCTAGAAGGAACCACTGTAGACTTAGAATATAGAGTTTGAAAGCTCATCCCTGGAGTCAGATCATCTGCATTCCAATTTCAGCTCTCCCACTCACTGGCTATGTGACCTGGGATGAGCTGTTTAATTTTTCTTGTCTTTGTTGATCTTTTGTTGTTGTTGTTGATCTCTTCATAGAACAGGTTTAGAGTAAGAGTAACCCCATGGAGTTGTTCATAAGGGTTAACAGAGACAGTCCCAATCAAGATTTAGATCTGGGTATAACACACAGCACTCAGTGAATGCTGGCCATTACTGGACAGTCTAGGTCACCAATGGGGTAAATCAGTTCAGTTCAGTCGCTCAGTTGTGTCCGACTCTTTGCAACCCCATGACCTGCAGGATGCCCGGCCTCCCTGTCCATCACCAACTCCCAGAGTCTACCCAAACCCATGTCCATTGAGTCGGTGATGCCATCCAATCATCTCATCCTCTGTCGTCCCCTTCTCCTCCTGCCTGCAATCTTTCCCAGCATCAGGGTCTTTTCCAATGAGTTGGCTCTTCGCATCAGGTAGCCAAAGTACTGGAGTTTCAGCTTCAACATCAGTCCTTCCAATGAACACCCAGGACTGATCTCCTTTAGGATGGACTGGTTGGATCTCCTTGCAGTCCAGGGGACTCTCAACAGTCTTCTCCAACACCACAGTTCAAAAGCATCAATTCTTTGGTGCTCAGATTTCTTTATAGTCCAACTCTCACATCCGTACATGACCACTGGAAAAATTATAGCCTTGACTAGAAGGATCTTTGTTGACAAAGTAATGTCTCTGCTTTTCAATATGCTGTCTAGGTTGGTCATAACTTTCCTTCCAAGGAGTAAGCGTCTTTTAATTTCATGGCTGCAGTCACCATCTGCAGTGATTTTGGAGCCCCCCAAAAATAAAGTCTGACACTGTTTCCCCATCTATTTTCCATGAAGTGATGGGACCGGATGCCATGATCTTCATTTTCTGAATGTTGAGCTTTAAGCCAATTTTTTCACTCTCCTCTTTCACTTTCATCAAGAGGCCCTTTAGTTCTTCTTCACTTTCTTCCAAAAGGGTGGTATCATCTGCATATCTGAGGTTATTGATATTTCTCCAGCAATCTTGATTCCAGCTTGTGTTTCATCCAGCCCAGTGTTTCTCATGATGTACTACTCTGCATATAAGTTAAATAAGCAGGATTACAATATACAGCCTTGACATACTCCTTTTCCTATTTGGAACCAGTCTGTTGTTCCATGTCCAGTTCTAACTGTTGCTTCCTGACCTGCATATAGGTTTCTCAAGAGGCAGGTCAGGTGGTCTGGTATTCCCATCTCTTTCAGAATTTTCTGCAGTTTATTGTGACCCACACAGTCAAAGGCTTTGGCATAGTCAATAAAGCAGAAATAGTAGGGCTCAGAAAAGTAATGGTAGAAGAGCTGGACTTCTTCCTGATGGATCACTGTACTGCCTCTTCCCAGTACAAATGACATGAAAAGACTCTAGTGGTAGTGTGAGTCTGGCACAAGTGGGAGCTTTCAGAGCTCCCGAAAAGAAGCACAAGCTCCTTTGCAACTGAAGAACCTCCTTCTTCAACACAGTGACTTCTGGGAATGTGAGCCATTGCTGTTGAACCAGGAAACATTAAACGTTGATACCTAGCTCATTTCTGTCCATTCAGGACACTGTTGGGTATACATAGGCCTGGTTGAAGTTTTAGAATAAAGCAGAAGATCCTAAATATCTATAGGAGAATATTTCTATTAAAAAGTTGAGATTATCACACCTTGAAGAAAGGTAAAATGAGATACCTCACGGCATATGTTTAGGCTTAGATGTTGAATGTGTTTTTATTGATTACATACCCCTTTCAGTACATAGAATAAATACATATATTTAACTGGTGAGCCTATCATGGCCACAGTTGCTTTAGGTTTTACTGCCTAATAAGGGCTTCCCTGGTGGCTCGATGGTAAAGAACCCTCTTGCCAATGCAGGAAACAGAAGAGATGCAGATTCAGTCCCTGGGTTGGGAAGATCCCCCGGAGAAGGAAATGGCAACCCACTCCAGTAATTCTTGCCTGGAGAATCTTATGGACTGAGGAGCCTGGTGGGCTACAGTTCATTGGATCACAAAGAGTCAGACATGACTGAAATGCATTAGCATGCACATGCCTCATAAACTGGGTCTTTGTAAGTGAGAAAAAGCAGTTGAACTAATAATCACTGGACCTTCTTTGAATAGTCAGTGAGTAGTAAACCTCAGTTTCTCATCACTGCCTTAGTGGGGATGGACAAGGAACTGGGCCTAATGGAAGGAGCCAGTGGGACCCAGAATGTGGACCAGACCATGAAAAGGACTAGACTGCTATCACATGGTGGGCCTTGAAAGTCAACCAAATCCAGCCTCTGGTTTTCTGAAACTCAACCCTCTTCTTCCAACTCTCTCTTAACCAAGTGCTTTGTCAGGTAGAGGTCAACCCAGCATATTTACAGTTTAGGGGTGCTGCAGAGGGAAGAGCGGAATACTGTATCACCATTCATCTTCATTTTAAGAAATAGAAAGCTAGTATCATTGGCATATCCTTTTCTGAGACTAGGATAAAAGAATGGGAGAGATGTATAAGTGGCGTGGCTTTTTTCCCCTCTGTCCACTTTCCTCTTTTAAAATGCTCAATTTGATCAGACCATGTTGAAGCAAAGAGGATTAAAATAATCCAAGATCAATTCCTTACTAACATAGATGACATTTGTAACAAGGTTATTGCACATCCAGGGAGCAGATAAGCTCTTTTGGATATTGAGGAAAAAGCAATCAGTTTTACATTACCAGGCTCCCCGAGCAGAGTTAGAGGTTATTAGAGATCAGGGATATTTACAGATGAGGTGAAACTTTAACTCCAGGAGACTAGGATTTGGAAATGCGATGTTGCTTTTTTTTTCTTTTTTTGGACAGCCAGGACAGCTCTTGAAGACTCTGTACATCTCTGAGGTGACTGGTGCTTTGGTAAAAGGAAAGATGCTTTTAGCCTTTCCCATTTCATCCTTCCAACTTTAGGTTAATAACTTTCCTTCTTCAGCATTGTGGATGTATTAGTTTTTCACAGGGAAAAACATAGTATGAAAAATCACCCTTTTTTGAGGCTTTGGATACAACAAAGTTACTGATTTTCAGAAACAAAAAATATAATTTATATAATATAAACTTTTAAAATTAAGTATACATACTTTTGAGTTGCTCTTAATTTTAGGAAAGCAATTTGAGCATTTTATAGAACTTAATGACACCTTATATAGTTTTATGACAACTTTTTTTTTTAAAGGAAATTAATTTTGTTCCAAAACATTTTGAGGCATTTTTTTTTAAATCACTAATCATGTAGGAACTAAGTAAAAAATATCCCATGGGCCCTTGTATTAGTGAAAGAATTAAAATGCTTAATTGCATTTATTGCTTAATTCAATCAGAATACATTTATTCTTCTCAAGAAAAAAATAGACTTATTGGGAAGCAAGAGCATATCCAGGTTGAAATAGTAATAAAAATGAAAACTAACACAAAGATAACCAGATTAGAAATTTTTATTAAAGAACCCACCACTGCAATGAAACACATCAAGGTTTCTGACATTTACAAGCTATGTGACTTTGGATGGATGGCTTACCCTCTTTTTACTATGTTCTCTTCATGTGGAAAGTATTGATTCAAGGCTTATTTGAGATCATGTGTATTAAGTGTCTGGCACTAGACTCTTTCTACAAATATTGGTCATTATTTTTTACTTACATACTTGGAATTTATGAATCTTGTTCAATTTTAAGTGCCTATAAAACACCTTTAAGTATTTTTGAAACAAGCAGGAATAAATGATATATTAATGTGTTCATTCTGTGGCAACCACAGAAATGGAAAATGACCTTTTGTGGAATTGCTTATTGTATTTTTAAATTGGACTATAATTGCTTTACAGTGTTGTGTTAGTTTCTGCTGTACAATGTGAATCAGCTATATGTACACATATATCCCCTCCCTCTTAGGCCTCCCTCCCACCAGCCCCTTATCCCACTCTCCTAGGCCATCACAGAGCACCAGGATGAGCTCCCTGTGCTGCACAGCTGCTGCTAAGTCGCTTCAGTCGTGTCCGACTCTGTGCGACCCCACAGAGGGCAGCCCACCAGGCTCCCCCGTCCCTGGGATTCTCCAGGCAAGAACACTGGAGTGGGTTGCCATTTCCTTCTCC
This sequence comes from Bos taurus, assembly GCF_002263795.3. Lineage (NCBI taxonomy): Eukaryota > Metazoa > Chordata > Mammalia > Artiodactyla > Bovidae > Bos > Bos taurus. Next base: position 11,707,972 of record NC_037353.1, read on the forward strand.
AGTGCATGAAAGTGAAAAGTAAAAGTGAAGTCGCTCAGTCGTGTCCGACTCCTAGCGACCCCATGGACTTCATCCCTCCAGGCTCCCCCGTCCATGGGACTTTCCAGGCAAGAGTACTGGAGTGGGGTGCCATTGCCTTCTCCAGGTGCTACACAGCAGCTTCCCACAATTTTACACATGATAGAGTCATAGTCAGTGCTACGCTCTCATTTCATCCCATTTTTCTTTCTGACCTCACTCTGTATGACAGACTCTAGGTACTTCCACTTCCCTACAAATGACCCAATTTCATTCCTTTTTATAGACTTACTATATTCTTTTTTAAATTAATTTATTTTAATTGGAGGCTAATTACTTTACAATATTGTGGTGGTTTTTTGCCATACATTGACATGAGTCAGCCACAGGTGTACATGTGTCCCCCCCCACCCATCTCCGTCCCCATCCCATTCCTCTGGGTTGTCCCGGTGTACTGGCTTTAAGTGCCCTGTTTCATGCATTGAACTTGGACTAGTCATCTATTTCACATATGATTATATATACATATTTCAATGCTTTTCTCTCAAATCATCCCTCCCTTGCCTTCTCCCACAGAGTCCAAAAGTCTTCTTTATATCTGTGTCTCTCTTGCTTAGACTTACTGTATTCTTACCTTAAAAAACCTATCTCTTCTACTGAACTGGAGACAAGGACTTCACCAAGGCATGGGGGAGAGGGAATGTCCTAACTAGGGGAGGGCTCGTATAAACTTCTTGGACTTCCCTGGTGGCTTAGACGGTAAAGCGTCTGTCTAGAATGCGGGAGACCTGAGTTCGATCCTTGGGTTGGGAAGATCCCCTGGAGAAGGAAATGGCAATCCACTCCAGTACTATTGCCTGGAAAATCCCATGGACAGAGGAGCCTGGTAGGCTACCAGTCCATGGGGTCGCAAAGAATTGGACACGACTGAGCAACTTCACTTCTTCATACTTCATATAAACTTCTTGGAGGATTGTTATTATTGTTTAGTCACTCAGTCATGTCTGACTCTTCTGCGACCCCACAGACTATAGCCCACCAGACTTCTCTGTCCATCAGATTTCCCAGGCAAGAATATTGGAGTGGGTTGCCATTTCCTTCTCCAGGAGATCTTCCTCGTCAGGATCAAACCGGTGTCTTCTGCATTGGCAGGTGGATTCATTACTGCTAAGCTGCCAGGGAAGTCCCTCTAGAGGCTAGGATAATCATATATCTGCTGCCCAGAACAGTCAAAGCTCATGTCTGTTATTTTGGCATAATTATTTATAGTTGTCGTTACACTCAAGTGTTTTGGTTGGACAATACAATTTATGGTCACTCTAATGATAACTCCACTGGGATTTCCCTGGAAAGAGAACAAGTTGATCCTGACAGAGGCTTTGGGAGAAGCCAGGGGATTGTTGCTCATGTCTTGGCCAAAAAGTTGACCTATGTCATCTTAGAGAAAAGACTTTTTCACTGTCTTAATCCTAAGAAGTCTTAATAAATTTTCCCATGATTTCATTACATATGAAAAAAAGCAGCTAAACACAGTCTGATTAATTAGATCAATTGGTCTTAAGGCTTTTTAAAAAATGTCAATATATTAAAATTAAGGACATGACCAAAAAAGTCCTGGATGTGAATGACTGTTTCTCTGGGTGCACTAGGGTGACAGATTCTTGACGAAGTTTACTGGAGTTTAGATCTGGTCCTTAACTGTGCAGATCCACAAACTGGATTTTCTAATAGGCCTCTCAAAGCCCAAGGATTGAGTACAGAAGGGAGAAAACTTCTGGTTTTGAGGACAATGAAAATAATATCAATGGCTAGCAAGTGTCAAGCACTGTTCTAGGCACTTTGAATGAGTCATTTGATAGCTTTTGTTTCAACAAGCATAGCACATGAAGCTGAGTTTTCCTGGGGTATGACCACACTTCATCATAGCAGACACTTCGGTTCATGAGTCATGCTGTGTCCAGGCTTCTCTAGTTTCTAAAAAGATTTATAAACATTTCAAAAAGAGAAAAGAGAAAAAAAAACATAATTACACATTCCTAAAGTAAATGTGCTAGGTAAAGGGAATTCTAGGGAGAAGTCTATTCCCTTATTTTCAACAGGGACAATTGAGCCTCTTATTTGTGTAATTTATATTTGTCTGTATACCATTCAGATACAGACAGATGATTTTGGAAATAAAGACAAGACAAGACAAAACAAAACAGAAAACCTTGTTTTCCTAAAAAGAAGGATGTGATTAGATAGTTTTGAAGAGTTGGGCTTGCTGAAAACACTGTCATGATCTCATTACAAATCCATTGGAGTGAAGCAGATTTTTCTGACTGTCAGTCTGTGATAAGCTTGATTTAAATCTTTGGCTCAAAGATCCCGAAGCATTACCCAAAGGGTGAGCCCCTTCACCTAGAACCTAACCTCATGCTCTAGGCTAATCAGCAAGTGCTAGAAGTATTACTATATCCCATGGAACTAGAATCAGTTCAGTTCAGTCACTCAGTTGTGTCCGACTCTTTGCCACCCCATGGACTGCAGCATGCCAGGCTTCTCTGTTTATCACCAATTCCTGGAGCTTGCTCAAACTCATGTTCATTGAGTCAGTGATGCCATCCAGCCATCTCATCCTCTGTTGGAACTAAAATAGGAGTCCACGAAGGATGAAGTCAACTTGGAATCACAGACTCTTGAAGCCCCAAAGTGCCTTAAAGAGCATATAATTAGATATCCATCTAAGGCCACACGGTGCTCAGAGAGATTAACGTTAGTGTCTAGAGTAGGAAAGAGGAGACGAGTAGCTTATTTCTTTTCACAGAGAGAAGCTTCATGACTAGATGCCCTGTCTCTGGTCTCTAATAGTTGTGGGATCTGGGAAAAAGCACAGAAATGCCATGTCGAAGCAGTTGCATTGGGGATTCACTGTTTTCTTGTCTGTATGTTAACTGCTTCCTTGCTGATCATTATGTAAAGCAAGTATAATGAAGTCATCTTGCTGGTGCTGATTCCAGAAGACAGTGAAATTTTGCTGGTGGTGATTCCAGAAGACAGAGACATCAAGAAGAGGTTCTGGCTGAGATTGAGGTGCCTAATACACAAAGAAAAGCAAAATGCACCTAGAGAAAGAAACTTCTATAGCATTACAAAGCTGGAAGTGCCTGAGGGCTATCATCCATCCACCAGTTTCATTTTGCAGATGGGAAAACCGATGAAGAGAGAACATACTCTCTGCTCTGAAAGGCAGGGTGAACAGCCTTGAAGGATGACAGATTTTGGCTTGTAGTCTTTGACCATGTCAAAAGATCTATGAGACCGTTCCCCCTCACTTGAACTTTACTTTTCTCTCTCCTCCTGCAGTTCACTCCTAAGTGAAGCTGGGCATGGGTGATGTGATATATGTGTGCCCGTGTAACCATGTCACACACCACGCTTACTCACGACATCCCTGCCTTCATATCCACTCCAGGAGAAGACAAATCTGGTTGGTGAGAGGAAGCCTGTAAGATTTCATGGGGATAAGCAGGCATCATGGGGAGGTCCCAGTATCTGAAAATGATTGACATTAGCAATGATTGACATTGCTAATTCTCACATTGTTAGTAATTCATAGTCTGCTTCTAGTACATTCATATTTAGGAAAACAAGGGAAACTTAGGAATTTTTTCTTCTCTTTCAAGATTAATTTATGTGTTTTGGGAAAATATTGGCTTCCCTCCGCAGTTCTTCAGCTGTTGTCTTATGCAATGAATCATCTTGAATTCCTCATGTCATATTATTTTCTTTTTCTTTCCAGCATAATGGAAGAACATAAACACTCCCAGACATATCACAATTGGGGGAAACGGACAAAATGGTTTCTGTGAAGGAATTAATGGTTGATGTTTACAACATGCTTGCTATTTGGGCTTCTCTTCTTTGGAAATGCATCAAGCTTTCCATGTATGCTAAGTCGCCTCAGTCATGTCCGACTCTCTGTGACCCCACGGACTGTAGCCTACCAGGCTCCTCTGTCCATGGGATTTTCTAGGCGAGAATACTGGAATGGGTTGCCATTTCTCCTTCAGGGAATCCTCCCGACCCAGGGATTGAACCCTCGTCTCCTGTGTCTCCTACACTGGCATGCAGGTTCTTTGCCATTTCTCCTTCAGGGAATCCTCCCGACCCAGGGATTGAACCCTCGTCTCCTGTGTCTCCTACACTGGCAGGCAAGTTCTTTACTGCTAGCACCACCTGGGAAGCTCAAGTCTTTCATGGTCAAGTGCTCTTCATCCCAGACAGACTCAAGTGCTCCTGGTCCAATGCTATTGTGCTTACCATTTCAGGGTTTAAAGGATGAAACTCTTTTCCATTTTGCATCTTGGGCCTACAAAATGAGCCCATTTCCTGATACTTAAGATGGTTCTTCATTCCACTTACATATTTCTCTCTGAATTTTGGACATTTTGACACTTTTTAGAAGCATCTTTACTAAACAGGAAGATTTGAACAAACCTTAAATAGACATTGAAAATAATTAAAGTCCTTGTTTTTTGAAAAAAAATTATGAGCACTCTTTCATTTTTTAGCTAGGAGTTTTCATCACCTAGATTATTTTTGAGTACACAGCACAAAGTAGGGAGATGTCAGAAAATCAAACAGTAGTTCATGTTTGGAGGTTAATGTTTAGAATGCAGTTTGAAAGCAAATAAGACTCCTAAAACTCAAACTTGAATTCTACTGAACTACTTCTGTAACTTACAGAGTAACTTCATTTTTCCTTAACTCAGCCTTCAGTCCTTCTCCCCACCTGTCTGCTTATGAGATTCCAGCTGAATTATTTCTGCTATGGGATCTGACCTGCTCATTTATTATCTGGGTCTTCTCTCTTCCATATCAGCCTCTGGTGTTTTGTCAGCTTATCTGGCCTCTGGTCCTCTGAAAGGACGAAGGACAAGAGGAGAGGAGGAAAGCAGGCCTCATTTGATGTCTGTCCCTCATTAATCCAGGCAAGCTCCTCATAAAATCTGCTTACCACTTGTGGTTCCTAAAATGTATCTCAGTGTTAACAGTTTTATTTAAGAAAAAAAAAAGTTTTCTGGTCAAATATATTTGGAAACTGCCCGTGTAAAATTAAATGAGTTCTTTATTGCAGACCTTCTCCAAGTCTTAAAAATGCTAATAAATGCTAATATGCATTATGAATCTCTTAGAGCACAATGTACAGTAGTATACAGCTTTTCCCAAACTCATTTTACTGAGAAATTTTTTTTCTTCTCAAAAATATTTTGAGACTAATGTTTTAGGGAGCATAATGTTAAAACTCATTTTAATTTGTCTCTTTCAGCCACTTAGTTATCACCTTATCATTTTTTTGCTGACATTTTTCTTGAAATCATCTCACTTTTTAGTTTAAATAAACTTAATTGAAAAGGAAATTACTGTAATGGGAAAAATAAGAATCACTTGCCATAAACAAAAATAACCAAGAAATTAAGTAGGATGAAGCAACATTCACTTCAGTTCAGTTCAGTTCAGTCGCTCAGTTGTGTCTGACTCTTTGATACCCCATAGACTGCAGCATGCCAGGCTTCCCTGCCCATCACCAACTCCTTGAGCTTGCTCAACTCATGTCCATCGAGTTGGTGATGTCATCCAACCATCTCATACTCTGTCTTCCCCTTCTCCTCCTGTCTTCAGTCTTTCCCAGCATCAGGGCCTTTTCCAATAGGTGGCCAAAGTATTGGAGTTTCAGCTTCAGCATCAGTCCTTCCAATGAATATTCAGGACTGATTTCCTTTAGGATTGACTGGTTTGATCTCCGTGAAGTCCAAGGGACTCTCAAGAGTTTTCTCCAACACCACAGTTCAAAGACATTGATTCTTTGGCGCTCAGCTTTGTTTATAGTCCAACTCTCACTTCCATGCATGATTACAGGAAAAATCGTAGCTTTGACTATGTGGACCTTTGTTGCTTTTCAATATGCTGTCTAGGTTGGTCATAGCTTTTCTTCCAGGGAGAAGTGTCTTTTAATTTCATGGCTGCAGTCACCATCTGCAGTGATTTTGGAGCCCCCAAAATAAAGTTTCTCACTGTTTCCATTGTTTCCTCATCTATTTGCCATGAAGTGATGGGACCAGATGCCATGATCTTAGTTTTCTGAATGTTGAGCTTTAAGCCAACTTTTTCACTCTCCTCTTTCACTTTAATCAAGAGGCTTTTTAGTTCCTCTTCACTTTCTGCCATAAGGGTGGTGTCATCTGCATATCTGAGGTTATTGATATTTCTCCGAGCAATCTTGATTCCAGCTTGTGCTTCATGCAGCCTGGCATTTCACATGATGTAGTCTGCATATAAGTTAAATAAGCAGGGTGACAATATACAGCCTTGACGTACTCCTTTTCCAACTTGGAACCAGTCTGTTGTTCCATGTCCAGTTCTAACTGTTGCTTCTTGACCTGCATACAAATTTCTCAGGAGGCAGGTAAAGTACTCTGGTATTCCTATTTCTTTAAAATTTTCCACAGTTTGTTGTGATTTACACAGTCAAAGGCTTTGGTGTAATCAACCAAGCAGAAATAGATGTTTTTCTGGAACTCTCTTGCGTGTTTGATAATCTAGCAGATATTGGCAATTTGATCTCTGGTTCCTCTGCCTTTTCTAAATCCAGTTTGAACATCTGGAAGTTCACGGTTCACGTCCTGTTGAAACCTGGCTTGGGGAATTTTGAGCATTACTCTGCTAGTGTGTGAGATGAGTGCAATTGTGCAATAGTGTGAACATTCTTTGGCATTGCCTTTCTTTGGGATTGGAATGAAAACTGATCTTTTCCAGTCCTAGGCCACTGCTGAGTTTTCCAAATTTGCTGGCGTATTGAGTGCAGCACTTTAGGATTTGAAATAGCTCAACTGGAATTCCATCACTTCCACTAGCTTTGTTTGTAGTGATGCTTGCTAAGGCCCACTTGACTTCTCATTCAAGGATGTCTGGCTCTGGTTGAGTGTGATTACACCATCATGGTTATCTGGTCATTAAAATCTTTTTTGTATAGCTCTTCTGTGTATTCTTGCCACCTCTTCTTAATATCTTCTGCTTCTGTTAGGTCCATACCATTTCTGTCCTTTATTGTGCCCATTTTGCATGAGATGTTCCATTGATATGTCTGATTTTCTTGAAGAAAATCAATTAAGAAATAAGCTAAAATTAAATAGTGAGTTATAGACAGTAATATATTGTGAGGGAGAAAAAATAATTTTTCCTCTACCTATCTAGGTTCTTGGCTGGGCCACCTCTGGAATAAAAAGACAGGACATCAAGTGGAAAAGCAAACTGAAATTTAATAACATGTATGCATGCCTCTTGTAGGGCTTCCCTGGTGGCTTAGTTGGTAAAGAACCCACCTGTCAATACAGGAGATGCAGGTTCAATCCCTGGGCTGGGAAGATCGCTTGGAGAAGCAAATGGCAACCCACTACACTATCCTTGTCTGGGATATCCCATGGACAGAGGAGCCTGGCAGGCTACAGTTCACGGGGTCGCCAAAGAATCTCAACATGACTTAGCAACTAAACAACAGCATATGTCCCATAACGTGGAAGATACCAGGAAAACTGAGTAACTTCCTAAAATGGTCTGATCCCCCACTTAAATAGCATCTCCAGCTCTAAGGACAAAAGAAGATACTGGGCAGGGAGAGAGGAGTCAAGTAGGGGAGGTTACCCAGAAAAGCACAGGGAACAAAGATAAGGTTGTTACACAGATTTAGGTCATTGCCCTCTCCATGGATAAGCATTTCTTGAGATTTAGAGTCCTCCATCCCCTCTGGGTACTGAGGGGAAGGCCCCTGGTCCCCTTGTAAATGTGCATGTCTCTCACAAAAGGATAATCTTCGTTGTCAGAACTTTTCCTATGTCTGCTGTTTTCTAAGGATAATCATCCTGCAATGATCCTTACACCAAAGAGGCATATTTGAGCTGGTATATTCCTATTCTTCTTCAATACTAAATTGATGTATAAAAATATATGCTTGAGGATAAGCCCGTCTTGAGAAGAACACAGTCAATAATCAAGTAATACTAGAAGCAATCTGGGCACTACTGCTTATTGTGGATAATTACAAGGATTCATTACCAAGAGAATTCTGGTTTATGGTTGATAGGTTTATGGTTGATAATCTTGATTCCTCTGTGCATACAGTCAAACAGGCCAAAAGTTATTTAAACACTTTCTAAGATAAAGTTGGATATCAAGAACTGATTTCTTTAAAAATTCTTTTCTTTGTGCCAGAGGCTGAGTTTTTACCATACTATTTTTTCCTGTTTAATGAAGAACTTCAAACACAGAATGTATAAATAGTAAAATAGATGTGCAAATATCCATATCCTACAGTCAACAAATATTAGCCTTTTTTCCTATACCTATTACTTGGCTGAATTATTTTTATGTAAACTTTTTATTGACATGAAGGACATTACTGTTGAACTATTATAAAGCAAATTAATTATTTGATACTTCATTCTTAGAATTTTTAGCATGCATCTTCAAAAATGGTATTATTCTACATAGACACAGTACCAGTATCTCTCATATCTAACAAACAATCAGTTCAGTTCAGTTGCTCAGTCATGTCTGTGACTCTTTGTAACCCCATGGACTGCAGCATGCCAGGCCTCCTTGTCCATCACCAACTCCTGGAGTTTACTCAAACTCATGTTCATTGAGTCGGTGATGCCATCCCACCATCTCATCCTCTGTCTTCCCCTTCTCCTCTCTCCCTCAATCTTTCCAGCATCAAGGTCTTTTCAAATGAGTCAGCTCTTTGCATGAGGTGGCCAAGTATTGGAGTTTCAGCTTCAGCATCAGTCCTTCCAATGAATATTCAGGACTAATTTCCTTTAGAATTGACTGGTTGGATCTCCTTGCAGTCCAGGGGACTCTCAAGAGTCTTCTCCAACACCACGGTTGAAAAGCATCAATTCTTCTGTGCTCAGCTTTCTTTATAGTCCAACTCTCACATCCATACATGACCACTGGAAAAACCATAGCTTTGACTAGGTGGACATTTGTTGGCAAAGTAATGTCTCTGCTTTTTAATATGCTGTAAGTTGGTCATAACTTTTATTTCAAGGAGCAAGCATCTTTTAATTTCATGGCTACAGTCACCATCTGCAGTGATTTTGGAGCCCCCCCCCAAAGTAAAGTCTCTCGCTGTTTCCATTGTTTCCCCATCTATTTGCCATGAAGTGATGGGACCGGATGCCCTGATCTTGTATTATACTCAGCCCAATAATTTTGCCTTCTAGTCCTGGTAGACATTTGAGATGGATACCCCTGGTTTACTAATAGGTTAAAGGAAGAATAATTCAGCATAGGAAATATAATATTTTGAGAGTTGAATCTGCGCAAACTGCACTGACAGCAGAAAGGTAAACTGGGGTGAAACTAATCTGGCCTATTTAATAGTTTTGCTGAGGCCGACACAGATCTGTTATCTGCTACATAAAATTGTTTCCTGTTCTATTCACTTAAATTCCAAAAAAGTTAACCAAATAAATAAAAGACACAAAGTGCTGATTGGTTTCTAAAAACTTCCAGATGAAAAAGCTCAATAGTGAAGTGTATCTGTACTTATAAAATGAAGCTTCATATGGGAGATAATAAAAAGCAGGAACTGCTGTTATGGGTTGGACCATGATGCTATAAGCCCCATGTTCTAACTGATTTTTACAGCTTCAGGGAAGAGATTTCACCTTTAGAGTCATAAAATCTCAGCATTGGTAGGGAAATAGATTTGATAAATGGGGAAACTGAGTGAATAGATAACTAGATGACTTGTCACAGGTCCTGCAGATTATGGGAAATGCCAGTACAGCAATAAAACCCCTGGTTGCCCAACTTGCAGTGTCTCTTTCCTCATTGCGATGATGGAAACAGTATTTTTGGCTTGAATAATTCAGATTCTTGGTCATATGACCTATAGTTACCAGTAATTTTCACTTCATTTCTCTCACAGTTTTTGGACTTTGGGACTCTGGGGTGGTGCATATACATATAGCAAAGATTTAGCTTCAGCTAACAGAGGTTGTATATCACCAGGAACAGTGAAATTGAAATTTCACCTTGTCATTTGAGCAATTCAGGGAAAAATAAAAATAATCTGCTACTGAAGGGGAAGAAAAGGGTGTTCAAAATTGATTTCTGACATTGATTCAGCCTTTTGGGTCTCTGCCCAGTTCCTCTCTTTTCTTTATATAAATGGAGCTGAGAGTCATAGAGATAAATCAGGGTCAACTAGTTCAAATAAAATGACTCATTTCAGAGGTATCATCTCTGGAGAAAGCTTGAGAATAAACATATCCATTCTCTAAGCTGCTCTTATAGTGGGCTCCTATTCAATTTTGTACTTTTCTGAAGCTGGCTACATCATAGCACAAAATGCGGGAGCCTTGGGTTATCTTTAGAGCATTCACCACTCTTTGAAGTTTGTTTGTGGATTCATTCATTCTTTAAACAAATTATTGCTGGTGTCAAGGGGGTGTTTGTGGATGACTAGGGATAGGTTCGGAGAAGGCAATGGCACCCCACTCCAGTACTCTTGCCTGGAAAATCCCATGGATGGAGGAGCCTGGTAGGCTACAGTTCATGGGGTCGCTAAGAGTCGGACAGGACTGAGCGACTTCACTTTCACTTCTCACTTTCATGCATTGGAGAAGGAAATGGCAACCCACTCCAGTGTTCTTGCCTGGAGAATCCCAGGGGTGGGGGAGCCTGGTGGGCTGCCGTCTCTGGGGTCGCACAGAGTCGGACACGACTGATGCAACTTAGCAGCAGCAGCAGCAGGGATAGGTTTAGAATGCTGCTCTTAAGGAGTTTATGACTTACCAAATAATGGGGACATAAAATAAGCACAGGCATTTGTACCACACCAAGTATACTGTAACAATGAAAAGCAACTATAAATAGTATTGGAGAAATCAGATATATCAACAAAAGAGATGTCAATTGTGTTGGGTCTTGAAAGATGGATAAGATTTCTGTAAGACTTGACTCATACAGGTCTCTCCACTTAGAGTAGATAACCTACATTTTGGTTGCTAAAAAGTAGTGAATTAATCATTGTATCAAGTACTATTTGAAAACCTATGATGTTCTGTCAAAAACAATTCCACCTTTATAGCTCAATTAATGCTACCATTTTATTTAAGCTTTCTAGGAACATCTGAGCAAAGATTTCTCCTTTGTTTGCATTTCTGGTCTGCTTAATTGGTGATGATTATTTTGCATGAACCATGGACCATGGACCGAGAACTGTGGATGTTTGTTTCATTTATGTTCTTGGCTTATAAGCTCTTTGAGGGCAGGTATGGTTTTGCATGTCATTTTAATTCAGTTTAGCATTAGTACAGAGTGAGACTTTAGGAAGACTTTATTGACCAAAATGAGCTAGGTTATTGTCCAGTCTTCACTTTGTGTATGTGTAAATTATTTCTGTCTTCTTCATGACAAATATCACCACCACTGTCAACTTTCTACAAGCTATATTTCAGACAATTACAAAATAAATGATCAGATGGATAGATCCTAAAGTTCCCTGTTCTCTCTAATGTCTCCTGGGCACAGTCTGGTCTATTCTAATATCTAGTTTTTATAGAAATGGTCTTTAAGTTTGTGTGAAACTATTCTCTAAAGACAATAAAATATAACCTTTGTAGAAAATTATGTAAAGCTATAGAATTTTGAACATGGGATTTCAAATTTTTGTTATGTGTTAGCTCTTAACATCTTTTAAAATCAGAAATCTTTGGAGATTAAAAACTGAAAGAGCTCATGCAGAAGACTGCTCAGGGGCTGAAATGACAAAGCATCTCATCATTTTCTACACTTACCCATCAGTTCAAGCCTTTTCTTTTGTCATATAAAAATTACTGAGGTTAATAGGCTGGTTTTGGCCTTGTTCCCCAATCTGCCAGAGGGGTTTGAAGTCAGAATCTGAAGGATACATATGACATACATTACTGAGTCTGCCTGAATTGTCTCTGTCCACAGACTCACCATGAAAATAAGATAGCTTCAGAGGCTCAGCTTCTTTGGCCCAGAATCCAAAGGGATGCCATTAAGCATTCTGAATAATTAAAGCTAACAAAACTCAGAATGTTTGTTGTCATTTTTCATGATCAAGAATCATAAGAGGTAGGCACTTTGATTATAATACAAATGAGAAAACTGAAGTTCTGAAAGTTTCTGTAAGCTGCTGAGGTCACTCAGTTGGTAAGTGATAGAGCAACGATTTGAACCCAGGCAGTCTAAATCTATGCCAACAAAATTAATCCCCATGTTATTTTGCTTTTATTGGAATTCCATATTCCAATTATATGTGACACTTTGAGAATATGCCAACCCTCCTCTGAGGAAAGAGACTGCCCACAGAAGTAGATTCCATTCTAGGTTCTAGATTTTATTACAAGTTGGTTCTTGAACCTCATGGGATAGTCAGGTATAGTAAGTGCTATATAAATATTCCCTGAATAATTGAATAGCATGTCCCTAGGTAGATATCTTCTTTATTAAATCCTTCACTGGAATTTTCCTGAAATCCTCAGTTGAAGTCAGGATTATATAGTCAATGGAGTTTAAGAGAATATTCCCCCTTTAATTTGAAGGCTGCCTTAAAAAGGAAAGCATTTGTATGTCAGTATTAGCAGGGTATTTCCTATGCACTCTTGCATTTGTGAAATTGCTATTAATTTTCCCCAATTCACTGCCATTTTAAGAGCTACTGGGCTGTGATTATGTAGCAATTTACTTGCCATCTTTCCCTTTCCTGTCAACAATGCCAATGCATAATTAAACCACGTGCCTTGGGGAAAAGACTCTTTTGAGTACAGAGGTACAAGCAAGATACGATCTCAAGAAAAGAGCACAGAAACCAATTTAAATACCAAGTTAATGTCAGTATATTAATGTTAGTATATGCTTTGCAAGGAGAACTAACTTGAATAATTTGTTTCCATAGTGCTTTTTAATTTGATAGTGTACTATTATTGAAGTTTGAAGATATTCTCAGGCACAAGATCATATATACAATAAATATTTTATGTCACATATTATATAAAATAATCAGAGAAAATTAACGATCATTTGACTATTTAGATGGAGCAGTTAAAAAGTGACAGAAGTCTCTCATGAGTGTTCAGAAAGTAAATACATATATCAAATACTTGAAAGTAATTTTTAGTGATTCTTTTCCTTTTTTTTTTTTTTTTGCTATAGATAAGACACAGACATTTCAGTATATAGCAAGCACAGGATGAGCAGATGCAAATGAATCTAAATCCCCTGGAAGTCATTTTGCATTAGTTTCTTTGGCATTTTCCCATTTAATAAATAAATGCATCCTATTACATTTATTTACATTTAGCTGCAGGCTAGTAGAGAAAACCTATTTAACAAATATCAGGCTAAACTGCCTCATAATTTGGCAGGGTACATCTCTCAGGGTAGGGCAGCAATGAGCTCTAAGCGCGAGGCACAGAGAATCTAAACACACGCAGAACACCATTTATGATTTACTGTTGGCTTGGCTATATTCTAGAGATCATGAGATAGAGGGAAACTTCTGGAATTTCTCCTTTCTCCTTCCTCTGACCGCTTTTCACACTGAGAACGTAGGTCAATACTTCTTTTCTTCATAAACCAGTTGACCCTTTGCAATGAAGTGACTGTTCACTAGGAAAAAAGAGCAAACATACCCTGGTATAGGAGCTAGTGGCTTGGGGAGCCCTTTAAGTTGTCCAAGGTCTAACCTGACCCCAAATGGCAGAAGAATGCCAGAGAACTCTAGGCAGTCTCATCTAAGCTTCTTTGGTCAAATTCAGGAACCCAAGGCAGGACAAGAGAAAATGAATCTAGAACAAAGGAAAAATGCTTTTGAAGGGATCCATCTATGAAGATTCAGGCTTACTTCATGTTGTTTTTGTTCAGTCTCTAAGTTGTGTCTGACTCTTTGCAACCCCGTGGCCTGCAGCACAGCACCCTCCCCTGTCCTTCGCTATCTTCCAGAGTTTGCTCAAATTCATGTCCATTGAGTCAGTGATCCCATCTAATGATTTAATACTTTGCTGCCCCCTTCTCCTTTTGTCTCCAATCTTTCCCAGCATCAGAGTCTTTTCCAATGAGTTGGCTCTTCACATCAGGTGGCCAGAGTATTGGAGCTTCAGCATCAGTCCTTCTAATAAATATTCAGGATTGATCTCCTTTAGAATTGACTGGTTTGATCTCCTTGCAGCCCAAGGGACTCTCAAGAGTCTTCTTCATCATCACAACTTGAAAGCATCAACTCTTCAGTGCTCAGCCTTCTTTATGGAGAAGGCCATGGTACCCCACCCCAGTACTCTTGCCTGGAAAATCCCATGGATGGAGGAGCCTGGTAGGCTGCAGTCCATGGGGTCTCTAGGAGTCAGACACGATGGAGTGACTTCACTTTCACTTTTCACTTTCATGCATTGGAGAAGGAAATGGCAACCCACTCCAATGTTCTTGCCTGGAGAATCCCAGAGATGGGGGAGCCTGGTGGGCTGCTGTCTATGGGATCACACAGAGTTGGACATGACTGAAGCAACATAGCAGCAGCAGAAGCAGCAGCTTCTTTATGGCCCAACTTTCACATCCAGGGGACTTCCCTGATAGCTTAGCTGGTAGAGAATCTGCCTGCAATGCAGGAGACCCCAGGTTGTTTCCTGGGATGAGAAGATCCCCTGGAGAAGGGATAGGCTACCCACTCCAGTATCCTTGGGCTTCCCTGGTGATTCAGCTGGTAAAGAATCTGCCTGCAATGCAGGAGACCTGAGTTTGATCCCTGCACTGGGACAATCCTCTAGAGAAGGGAACGGCTACCCACTCCAGTATTCTGGCCTGGAGAATTCCATGGACTGTATAGTCCATGAGGTCTCAAAGAGTAGGACATGACTGAGTGACTTTCACTTGCACTTTTCACATCCATACATAACTACTGGAAAAACCATAGCTTTGATGATACAGACCTTTGTTGACAAAGTAATGTCTCTGCCTTTTAATACACTGTCTAGGTTTACCATAACTTTTCTTCCAAGGAGCAAGCATCTTTTAATTTCATGGCTTCACTTATTGTCCACTGTGATTTTGGAGCCCAAGAAAAGAAAATCTGTCACTGTTTCAACTTTTTCCCCCTTCTGTTTGCCATGAAGTGATGGGACTGGATGCCATGATCTTAGCTTTTTGGGCTGAGTTTTAAGACACGTTTCCCCCCCCTGTTTCACCTTCATCAAGATGCTCTTTAGTTCCTCCTCATCCCTGTAGCTCAAATGGTAAAGAATCTACCTGCAACACACGAGACCCAGGTTTGATCCCTGGGTCAGAAATATCCTCTGGAGAAGGGAATGACAATCCACTCTAGTATTCTTGCCTGGAAATACCCATGGACAGAGGAGGCTGGCAGGCTATACAGCCCATGGGATTGCAAAGAGTCGGACATGACTGAGCAACTCATACTACTATATACTACTACTCACTTTCTGTCATTAGAGTGGTATCATCTGTGTATCTCAGGTAGTTGGTGTTTATCCCAGCAATCTTGATTCCAGTTTGTGATCCATCCAGCTCAGCATTTTGCATGACGTACTCTGCAAAGAAGTTAAATAAGCAGGTGACATCATACAGGCTTGTCATACTCATTTCCCATTTTTGAACCAGTCTGTTGTTCCATGTCCAGTTCTAGCTGTTGCTTCTTGACCTGCATACAGGTGTCTCAGGAGACAAGTAAGGTGATCTGGTATTCTCATCTATTTAAGAATTTTCCACAGTTTGTTGTGGTACACGCAAAGGTTTTAGCATAATCAATGAAGCAGTAGATGTGTTTTGGAATGCCTTGCTTTTTCTATGATCCAATGAATATTTGGGTCTCTGGTTCTGCTACTTTTTAAAACCCAGCTTGTACATCTGGAAATTCTGTTTGCATACTGTTGAAATCTAGCTTCAAGGATTTGAGCATAAATACCACATTTATGTGCCATGCCCATGGGGCAACCTAAGATGGGCGGGTCATGGTGGAGAGATCTGACAGAATGTGGTCCACTGGAGAAGGGAATGGCAAACCACTTCAGTACTCTTGCCTTGAGAACCCCATGAACAGTATGAAAAGGCAAAATGATAGGATACTGAAAGAGAAACTCCCCATGTCAGTAGGTGCCCAATATGCTACTGCAGATCAGTGGAGAAATAACTCCAGAAAGAATGAAGGGACGGAGCCAAAGCAAAAACAATACCCAGCTGTGGATGTGACTGGTGATAGAAGCAAGGTCCGATGCTGTAAAGAGCAATACTGCATGGGAACCTGGAATGTCAGGTCCATGAATCAAGGCAAATTGGAAGTGGCCAAATAAGAGATGGCAAGAGTGAATGTCGACATTCTAGGAATCAGTGAACTGAAATGGACTGGAATGGGTGAATTTAACTCAGATGACCATTATATCTACTACTGCAGGGAGGAATCCCTCAGAAGAAATGGAGTGGCCATCATGGTCAACAAAAGAGTCCGAAATGCAGTACTTGGATGCAATCTCAAAAATGACAGAATGATCTCTGTTCATTTCCAAGGCAAACAATTCAATGTCACAGTAATCCAAGTCTATGCCCCAATCATTAACACTGAAGAAGCTGAAGTTGAATGGTTCTATGAAGACCTACAAGACCTTTTAGAACTAACACCCAAAAAAGATGTACTTTTCATTATAGGGGACTGGAATGCAAAAGTAGGAAGTCAACAAACACCTGGAGTAACAGGCAAATTTGGCCTTGGAATACGGAATGAAGCAGGGCAAAGACTAATAGAGTTTTTCCAAGAAAATGCACTGGTCATAACAAACACCCTCTTCCAACAACACAAGAGAAGACTCTACACATGGACATCACCAGATGGTCAACACCGAAATCAGATTGATTATATTCTTTGCAGCCAAAGATGGAGAAGCTCTATACAGTCAGCAAAAACAAGACCGGGAGATGACTGTGGCTCAGATCATGAACTTCTTATTGCCAAATTCAGACTTAAATTGAAGAAAGTAGGGAAAACCACTAGACCATTCAGGTATGACCTAAATCAAATCCCTTATGATTATACAGTGGAAGTGAGAAATAGATTTAAGGGCCTAGATCTGATAGATAGAGTGCCTGATGAACTATGGAATGAGGTTCGTGACATTGTACAGGAGACAGGGATCAAGACCATTCCCATAGAAAAGAAATGCAAAAAAGCAAAATGGCTGTCTGGGGAGGCCTTACAAATAGCTGTGAAAACAAGAGAAGCGAAAAGCAAAGGAGAAAAGGAAAGATATAAGCATCTGAATGCAGAGTTCCAAAGAATAGCAAGGAGAGATAAGAAAGGCTTCTTCAGCGATCAATGCAAAGAAATAGAGGAAAACAACAGAATGGGAAAGACTAGAGATCTCTTCAAGAAAATCAGAGATAACAAAGGAACATTTCATGCAAAGATGGGCTTGATAAAGGACAGAAATGGTATGGACCTAACAGAAGCAGAAGATATTAAGAAGAGATGGCAAGAATACACAGAAGAACTGTACAAAAAAGATCTTGATGACCCAGATAATCATGATGGTGTGATCACTGACCTAGAGCCAGACATCCTGGAATGTGAAGACAAGTGGGCCTTAGAAAGCATCACTACGAACAAAGCTAGTGGAGGTGATGGAATTCCAGTTGAGCTATTTCAAATCCTGAAAGATGATGCTGTGAAAGTGCTGCACTCAATATGCCAGCAAATTTGGAAAACTCAGCAGTGGCCACAGGACTGGAAAAGGTCAGTTTTCATTCCAATCCCAAAGAAAGGTAATGCCAAAGAATGTTCAAACTACCACACAATTGTACTCATCTCACATGCTAGTAAAGTAATGTTCAAAATTCTCCAAGCCAGGCTTCAGCAATATGTGAACCATGAACTTCCCGATGTTCAAGCTGGTTTTAGAAAAGGCAGAGGAACC
This sequence comes from Bos taurus, assembly GCF_002263795.3. Taxonomy (NCBI): domain Eukaryota; kingdom Metazoa; phylum Chordata; class Mammalia; order Artiodactyla; family Bovidae; genus Bos; species Bos taurus. The sequence goes on from NC_037353.1 coordinate 11,725,983, forward strand.
AGAGATCAAATTGCTAACATCCGCTGGATCACGGAAAAAGCAAGAGAGTTCCAGAAAAACATCTATCTGCTTTATTGACTATGCCAAAGCCTTTGACTGTGTGGATCACAATAAACTGTGGAAAATTCTGAAAGAGATGGGAATACCAGACCACCTGATCTGCCTCTTGAGAAATTTGTATGCAGGTCAGGAAGCAACCGTTAGAGCTGGACATGGAACAACAGACAGGTTCCAAATAGGAAAAGGAGTACGTCAAGGCTGTATATTGTCACCCTGTTTATTTATATGCAGAGTACATCATGAGAAATACTGGACTGGAAGAAACACAAGCTGGAATCAAGATTGCCGGGAGAAATATCAATAACCACAGATATGCAGATGACACCACCCTTATGGCAGAAAGTGAAGAGGAACTAAAAAGCCTTTTGATGAAAATGAAAGAGGAGAGTGAAAAAGTTGGCTTAAAGCTCAACATTCAGAAAATGAAGATCATGGCATCCGGTCCCATCACTTCATGGGAAATAGATGGGGAAACAGTGGAAACAGTGTCAGACTTTATCTTTCTGGGCTCCAAAATCACTGCAGATGGTGACTGCAGCCATGAAATTAAAAGACGCTTACTCCTTGGAAGGAAAGTTATGACCAACCTAGATAGCATATTCAAGAGCAGAGACATTACTTTGCCAACAAAGGTCCATCTAGTCAAGGCTATGGTTTTTCCAGTGGTCATGTATGGATGTGAGAGTTGGACTGTGAAGAAAGCTGAGCACCGAAGAATTGATGCTTTTGAACTGTGGTGTTGGAGAAGACTCTTGAGAGTCCCTTGGACTGCAAGGAGATCCAACCAGTCCATTCTGAAGGAGATCAGCCCTGGGATTTCTTTGGAGGGAATTATGCTAAAGCTGAAACTCCAGTACTTTGGCCACCTCATGCGAAGAGTTGACTCATTGGAAAAGACTCTGATGCTGGGAGGGATTGGGGGCAGGAGGAGAAGGGGATGACAGAGGATGAGATGGCTGAATGGCATCACTGACTCGATGGACGTGAGTCTGAGTGAACTCCGGGAGTTGGTGATGGACAGGGAGGCCTGGCGTGCTGCGATTCATGGGGTTGCAACTAGTCAGACAGGACTGAGCGACTGATCTGATCTGATCTGACTACAGTTTGTCAGAACTCTTCATGGTGTCCCAGCCATCGTGGGTGACCCTGCACAGCATGGCTGATAGCTTCATTGAGTTACACAAGCCCCTTAACCTCAACAAGGCTGTTATCCTTGGGGAAAGGGGGGGCACTACTTCTTAGACTTTAAAAATTGTTTTTCCTTAGAGTTAATTTGAATGACTTAAGTGAATTAGCATGAGCGAGCACCCTTGGAGGAGTGATGTGCTAGACCTAGGGTGTGCTAGCTCAAACAGTAAAGAACCTGCCTGCAACATGGGAAAAAGGCTCCCAGGGAAAGGCTGAAACTTGTTTGGAGCTACATGCTAAACTTCCAACCTTTGGGACCCCCTCCAGTTCCTTTCCACTGAGAGGGGTCTCTTCTTTCAGCAGAGTAAGTTTTCAGGGTGTAGTTCTTGGCTTCATTTAATCATTTTTAGGAGTTTTTTATTTTACTGTGCGATGAAGGACTGCTTTTAATAATAAAAACATAAAACAAACATATCCTGTGACTCTCCTGCCACTGGGTGAACATAAGAATAAAATCCCTTAAAGGCTTGAATACAGACTAAATCTCTGTAGCTTTAGAAATTGTGATGGGGACTTAATAGCATCCTCAAAAAGAAATCAAAACTTTAGTCGGTTCACAAATTGGGTAATCCCATCGTGTTTTCTTTGTGTATATTTGTAATGAGATGTTTGACAAGCAAACATCAGACTGACCTAAAGGTGGATGCTTACTGGATCACTTATTATCTATTTGTTACATTATGTAACATTTAGGTATTTTGTAATATTAAGGACTCAGTCTTGGGGGCTTCCCTGGTTCAGTTCAGTCACTCAGTCGTGTCCAACTCTTTGCGACCCCATGAATCACAGCACGCCAGGCCTCCCTGTCCATCACCAACTCCCGGAGTTCACTCAGACTCACGTCCATCGAGTCAGTGATGCCATCCAGCCATCTCATCCTCTGTCATCCCCTTCTCCTCCTGCCCCCAATCCCTCCCAGCATCAGAGTCTTTTCCAATGAGTCAACTCTTCGCATGAGGTGGCCAAAGTACCGGAGTTTCAGCTTCAGCATCATTCCCTCCAAAGAAATCCCAGGGCTGATCTCCTTCAGAATGGACTGGTTGGATCTCCTTGCAGTCCAAGGGACTCTCAGGAGTCTTCTCCAACACCACAGTTCAAAAGCATCAATTCTTCGGCACTCAGCTTTCTTCACAGTCCAACTCTCACATCCATACATGACCACAGGAAAAACCATAGCCTTGACTAGATGGACCTTTGTTGTCAAAGTAATGTCCCTGGTTGCTCAGTGGTAAAAAAAAAAAATTCGCCTGCCAATGCAGGAGATGCAGGTTTGATCCCTAGTTTGGGAAGATTCCCTGGACAAAGAAATGGCAACCCACTTTAGTATGCTTGCCTGGATAATCCCATGGACAGAGGAACCTGGCCGGCTACAGTCCATAGGGTTGCAAAGAATCAGACACGACTGAATGACACACAATTATTTTTCAAGGTTATCATGAAATTGTAAAACCCTATTTTTAAGGCATGGCAGAAACCTGTTATTTCTCCAGAAATATAAGGTATTAATAAAACAGTGCTCTCTTAAAGGCCTACAAGGAGACACTCACAAGCTTCAAGGCCTAATGCATTCTCAGCAGATCATAAAGTTGAGAAAATTTGAGGTCACAAGACTGGCCTAGGTTTCCTGTGTCTCCCTTTATCAAAGTTACCTGCATTATCAGGCTCAAGTCTGGTCCTGTGATAGCTCCATTTCAAGCATATTAATGTTGACAAATGGGGGTAGAAATAATTATCCATATTTCAAGGGCCTTAAGTCATTCGAGGCAACCAAAGGGCTCTGGTATGAATTCTGCAATTTGGCTGTCAGTTTTGTTTAATGAATCTATCCAATATACATTTAATGAGTTCCTTTCTGCAGAGCCTGGTTTAAGTACTGAAGGGAGAATGAAGATACTGAAACATGAATCCTTTTTGTTAGTGGCCCCTGTTCCTTCTGTTTTAGGAGCTGTGGCCATTTGGAGTCCTGTGGTGAATGAAATGGAAGATTCTTAAGAGACATCTTTGGCTTGATTTTGTCCTATGTAGAGGGGCTGGGTAATGCTCTGCTCCACGCTGGCGTGTTACAATACCCCACTCACCTACCCTCCTCAGTTCTATCCATTCTATCCCTTCCCATCCGTGGTGATCCATATAACAAAAGAGGAAAGCAGTGGGTTCAGATTCTAAACCGGGAATCTTGTCATGTCCCGAGATCTTTCCACGATTCGCAAAACCACCGACAGGTTCCAAACTATCAATGTGACTGATTTTCGTCAGGGAGGTGATATCAGAGGTAGTGTTTAAAGCAATTGTTTGAGGCAACAGGAAGAACATGAAGGAAATGCCTGACCATTTCTGGTCATTCTGCCTTGTAGAGCCTTGGGAGAAAGGAAGGAAGAAGGAAGGTTTGAAAGTTCTCTGCTATCTGGCCTATTAAACTTTCTTATCATTATGCAGGATTTTTAATGTTATTCCTTAATAATAATTTCTTATTCCATTTAAGAGATTTCAGTTTAGTGGAAGTGACTGTAGAGTCACTAGTCAATGTCCTATCTCTCCTCTTCTGTTTTCTTGTGGCGGACTTTTCACAGGCAGCTTTCACTGCAAACAGAGTGTTACGCATCACGGAAAGGAGCCATAGAATGTTCTGCCTGAGACTTAGATATGTGTCGCATTTCCTTTCCAATGAACTCAGAATTCTCTTTGGCCCAGGACTTCAGAGCTCATGCTAATTTTTTTGGCAGCAACCAGTAAAGAAAGATCAGTTTCATTGTGTGCCAGTGTTTTTCAATAATAACCCTTTTTGATTTCAATGAATAGATAAGCACTTTTTATATAATTGATTAACCTGCTTATTTCATCTTCCTTAAAACAAATAAACAAACAAAACAGACTGAGAGAGGATACCAGATACTGAATAACCGTTTGCACGGCTTAGGGCAATTTTAACATAATATGCAACAAGCCCCAGGGTTTCCATCAGAATTTTGCACACATTACCTGGATATCAGAGAGAGTGGGCTCTGTTCTTTCCACTCCCTACAAAGGTTTGTGGTTGGGAGTGACAGGACTGTTGCGGAGAAATTTGTCTCTTCACTCCCTTTGTTTTTATCTTTCTTTTCAATTGATGATTATATTTTTATGCAGATTCTCAGAGGATTAAAAGAAGACATTTAACATATGACCTACTCCACATTTCTTCTATACCACCAGGCACATAAAAAATTCATACATAGTATATTGCATGTTTAGTATTTATGCCTCTCTCCTAATAATAGAGCAATGTTTTATCATAGGAGCATTAAATAAATGGTAGAAGAGAGCATTATATGAGAAAAATGACTAAAAAGATGTGTACACCATTTAGGCTTGTAAATGTTATCTGTCATTTCTCATATACTCAATTTACTTCAAGCTTCATTATTTTGCTTTTATTTCTGTTCCTCTCTTTCATTTTGGTTTGATTTTCTGGCTGTTTCTTCTTCTGACTCTTCTTAACCCTTGCTAGGCTTCTGCATTCTGCCCCACACATGAGAACTCTCCCTCAAGATCAAGAATCAGGGTTCTTGACAAACATTTTATTTGCAGACAGAAAGTAGTTTTATTGTTCAAGCAAGCAGCAGCTTCAACCAGGAATTGGCCCTGCTTTGGAGAAGTGTCACATGTAACTGGAAACCAAAGTTAAGATTTTGGTAGCTACACTCAGATTTTGCCTGATGATGGATGTCATCTCTCTGAAGTTTTATCCCATCTCCTGCTCCCATTTCTGGGTTGGGAAGACCCCCTGGAAAAGAGAATGACTACCACTCCAGTATTCTGGCCTGGAGAATTCCATGGACTGTATAGTCCATGGGGTTGCAAAGAGTTGGACATGACTGAACAATTTTCACTTTCACTTGCTCCCATCACTCACTTGGCATTAATATTCTTTCAATTCTGCAAACACATTCCTGCTTCCAGGGTTTCATATATGCTGTTCCTTTCTTTTCACCTTTCCTCTTTAGTTTGAATGCCACCTCCTAAAAGAGGCCTTCACGAACCATCAAATATGTTACAGAGTTAGGCTTTTGGATGAACTTTTCTCTCCCTTGGGTGCTTGTAATTTGTCCTTGTGTTTTTCAATTCTCTTGCTTTTGTTGTCATAGTAGAATGTAACTTTCATGAGGCTGGGAATATGTCTGAATTGTTCATTATTGCATCTTTATGATTTAGCTGAAGCCTGACACACAATAGATGCTCAACAAATACATGCTGAATAAATAGGCAATAGTCTTCATAGCAATCTATCTCACTCAGCTTGGTGTATATCTTTAACTTAGTTCACTGTGGATATCTCAGTATATTAGGGATTAGCTTGACAAACTCCATGGTAAATTTATTGAATCTGTGCTTGGTAAAGTAGAAGTTTGAAAACTAATTTGTTCATTTGTCTCTGTGTTACTGTGAATTTAAATATTTTATAAAAATATGAATTACTTTTCTTAACTGTAGTATGTGATACTACATATTTATTGTAGAGAATTTGGGAAACGTAAATATGGAGGAGAAAGTATAAAACTACTGAGCATCAGTCAGCAAGTCATTAATATAAGTTGTTTTTTCTTTCACTGATAACTGAAAATTTATGTAACATTATAAATACCACTGCAAATTCTGCACATTGAGGCATGCGTACCTGGTTGACCAGAGATGCTAGACCCAAAGACTTGGAATGAACTCAGGACTGTTATCTCTGGTTTTTAGTGTCATATATTTATTTTAAAACATCTATACATTGGGATATACAGTATGAACTCCTTTTGAAATTTACTTTTGTTTTTGCACTGAATCTCATGAGTGATTTCAATCCCATTAGGTATTGCTCAAAAATATGTGGCCTCATGGTAGTTAATCCAAATCCCTTCTTGAAGCCTAAATTGGTTGGAATTGGGTTTCAGTGGTTTACAACCAAAAGAATATGGAAAAATAGATATACCAAGGACTTTTATCTATAACTTTGCACCATGTGAAAAAGGAAGCGAAAAAGAAGTGAACTCTCAGAAGTTGGGATGGAGAGAAAGTATGGCTGGTATTTTTTTTTTTGTAATTTTCCTATTTTCAAAGCCTGAGGTCTGACTATCCTTGAGCGTGGTGTGTTACTCAATATCCTCCTAATAACTTTTCTTCCCTTTCTTAAGACAATTTCAATTACTTTCTGGTACCACTAGAAGAACTGTGGCTAAGTCACGTTATTAAGAAGTGAAGAGCCTCCAATATAATACTTTGGAGAGAGCAAATTCCCTTCTTCATGTTTCATCTTGTTTTTCTCACAAAGAGAAACATTAGTATTTTCTTATCCCAGAGCCATAGGAACATATTATGCCTTGAGTTCCTTTGCCACTTCAATTACATGTTCCTGTTTTAAATTGTGCTTATCCCAAGCTCAGGTGGTTTTGCTTACTCTGTCAAGCAGTCCACAAAACTCTCTTCTCTATCTCTTGCTATGCTTCTTGCCCTCTTCTGTACTGGGGTATTCCACATGCTTTGGACTCAAGTTCCATCTACAACAGACCTATTGTTCTCGTTGGCTTTGGTCTCCCTCTGCATTAATCCCCGTGCACCTTTTCTGCTCATTTCCATTCATCCTCTGTGGGTTTTTGACAAAGCTGCTCCTACGGAGGCAAGTACTTTTGTCAGCTTTCTTCTGCAAGAACAATTTTCTTCCCTCTATTTTCTCAGGGTGGTTCTTTTTCATCCCTAGACTCTTTCCTTTTATTTATTTTCCTCCTGGAAAATAAGCGGCCTTCTTTCCTTTCCTTGAGCTGTTCCTAGAGTCTTATCTTACTGTGCTCTTATTGGCCCAGGTGACTTCTCTGCATTCTTTTGGGCTGAGTGAATGAGATCCCTGCTTATTCAGGCTCTCTGCCTGAGCTCCCTTTACTATGGCCAACCCAGGGATTGAACCCAGGTCTCACTCACTGCAGGCAGATTCTTTCCTAGCTGAGCTACAAGAGAAGCCCTTACTATGGCCAGTTCTTAGGCAAATTGTCTGAGTAGTTCCAGAGGTTAAAAAGAATGTGTTAGTCTGGGTTCTCCAAAGAAACAGAATATACATACATATTCTATTTTCCTAATAAAAATAATGAATTGGCTCATGTCGTTTTAGAGGCTGAGAAGTCCCAGGATCAGTCAGTTCAGTTCAGTTCAGTCGCGCAGTCATGTCCGACTCTTTGCGACCCCATGAATCGCAGCACACCAGGCCTCCCTGTCCATTACCAACTCCCGGAGGTCACTAAGACTCACGTCCATCGAGTCAGTGATGCCATCCAGCCATCTCATCCTCTGTCGTCCCCTTCTCCTCCTGCCCCCAATCCCTCCCAGCATCAGAGTCTTTTCCAATGAGTCAACTCTTCGCATGAGGTGGCCAAAGTACTGGAGTTTCAGCTTCAGCATCATTTCCTCCAAAGAAATCCCAGGACTGATCTCCTTCAGAATGGACTGGTTGGATCTCCTTGCAGTCCAAGGGACTTTCAAGAGTCTTCTCCAACACCACAGTTCAAAAGCATCAATTCTTCGGTGCTCAGCTTTCTTCACAGTCCAACTCGCGCATCCATACATGACCGCAGGAAAAACCAAAGCCTTGACTAGACGGGCCTTTGTTGGCAAAGTAATGTCTCTGCTTTTGAATATGCTATCTAGGTTGGTCACAACTTTCCTTCCAAGGAGTAAGCGTCTTTTAATTTCATGGCTACAGTCACCATTTGCAGTGATTTTGGAGCCCCAAAAAATAAAGTCTGACACTGTTTCCACTGTTTCCCCATATATTTCCCATGAAGTGATGGGACCGGATGCCATGATCTTCGTTTTCTGAATGTTGAGCTTTAAGCCAACTTTTTCACTCTCCACTTTCACTTTCATCAAGAGGCTTTTAGTTCCTCTTCACTTTCTGCCATAAAGGTGGTGTCATCTGCATATCTAAGGTTATTGATATTTCTCCTGGCAATCTTGATTCCAGCTTGTGCTTCTTCCAGCCCAGTGTTTCTCATGATGTACTCTGCATAGAAGTTAAATAAGCAGGGTGACAATATACAGCCTTGACGTACTCCTTTTCCTATTTGGAACCTGTCTGTTGTTCCATGTCCAGTTCTAACTGTTGCTTCCTGACCTGCATACAGATTTCTCAAGAGGCAGGTCAGGTGCTCTGGTATTCCCATCTCTTTCAGAATTTTCCACAGTTTATTGTGATCCACACAGTCAAAGGCTTTGGCATAGTCAATAAAGCAGAAATAGATGTTTTTCTGTAACTCTCTTGCTTTTTCCATGATCAAGCGGATGTTGGCAATTTGATCTCTGGTTCCTCTGCCTTTTCTAAAACCAGCTTGAACATCAAGAAGTTCACGGTTCACGTATTGCTGAAGCCTGGCCTGGAGAATTTTGAATATTACTTTACTAGCATGTGAGATGAGTGCAATTATGTGGTAGTTTGAGCATTCTTTGGCATTGCCTTTCTTTGGGATTGGAATGAAAACTGACCTTTTCCAGTCCTGTGGCCACTGCTGAGTTTTCCAAATTTGCTGGCATATTGAGTGCAGCACTTTCACAGCATCATCTTTCAGGATTTGAAATAGCTCCACTGGAATTCCATCACCTCCACTAGCTTTGTTCATAGTGATGCTTTCTAAGGCCCACTTGACTTCACATTCCAGGATGTCTGGCTCTAGGTGAGTGATCACACCATCGTGAATATCTGGGTCATGAAGATCTTTTTGTACAGTTCTTCTGTGTGTTCTTGCCACCTCTTCTTAATATCTTCTGCTTCTGTTAGGTCCATACCATTTCTGTCCTTTATTGAGCCCATCTTTGCATGAAATGTTCCCTTGGTATCTCTAATTTTCTTGAAGAGATCTCTAGTCTTTCCCATTCTGTTGTTTTCCTCTATTTCTTTGCATTGATCACTGAGGAAGTCTTTCTTATCTCTCCTTGCTATTCTTTGGAACTCTGCATTCAGATGCTTATATCTTTCCTTTTCTCCTTTGCTTTTTGCTTCTCTTCTTTTCACAGAGATTTGTAAGGCCTCCCCAGACAGCCATTTTGCCTTTTTGCATTTCTTTTCCATGGGGATGGTCTTGATCCCTGTCTCCTGTACAATGTCACAAACCTCATTCCATAGTTCATCAAGGCACTCTATGTATCAGATCTAGTCCCTTAAATCTATTTCTCACTTCCACTGTATAATCATAAGGTATTTGATTTAGGTCATACCTGAATGGTCTAGTGGTTTTCCCTACTTTCTTCAATTTAAGCTGAATTTGGTAATAAGGAGTTCAGAATCAGTCAGCAAGTTGCAAATCCAGGGGAGCCAATGATGGAAACTTCAGATTGAGTCAAGTCCAAAGACAGGAGTAGAGTGATGTTCCAGCTTGAAGACAAGATAGCCAGAGCAAGACTCACTCAGCATTTTTGTTTTATCAAGACTTCAAAAAATTGGATAGGGCCCATCAACATTGGGGAGGGCATTCTATTTTACAGTTTGCCTATTCAAATGTTATTCTCATCCAGAAACATCCTCACAGACATACCCAAAAAATATGTTTAACTAGATGTCTAGTTACTATGTGGTCCCATTAAACTGACACATAAAACTAACCATCTAAGAGAGTTAAATGAAATTACTTCAACTGCTCATCCATACCTGGTAGACATCCAAGACTTGGTGAATCCCTCAGGACTCACCTTCCCTTGGTATTTTATGGATCTTTACTTTTTTTTTTTTTTTTTTTTACTATTTTATTTATTTTTTTACTTGTACATTGATCCAGAGAAGAAACGAATTTGCACAAAAAAGGTTCACATAAGGCAGTTGAGGATAGCTCTAGACCCACAGATGGGATAGGAGACAGAAAGTGTGCACTAAATCCGTGCCATAAATCCAAATTATATAGTAGATAGTTCTATTTTTAAAAAAAATACCCAGTCACTCCACCTTCAAGATTCCTCCCTGGGCATCTTTCTTCCACCAGATGCTCCAGCTGCATCCTCTCCTTCTTACTCTATCTCCTCCTGTCTGTCCTGAAGCCCCCAGTTCCTGTTTGACTTATTGGAACAACAGTTTAGTGAATTCTTTGTTGCAGTGCAGCCTTCCAAAGTGTAATGTATAGATTCACTTTTCCTACCCCAAAACAGTTCCCTCCTAAAAAGCTATTAAAATGCTACTTTATTCATTCTGCTTTGTTTGTTTATGCAAGTAATCAATCATTCATTAAACTTTAACAAGTACCCACTTAGCAGTCGTTAAACATGGAGAAGCAAAAGAAAGGCAAAAATTGTGTGAGATAGTGTTTTAAGTGGTTCTATTAGCTATTATGTGTTATGATTTAGTATCTATTGTATTAAGAAGGAAGACTTGGGATAAGAAGGAAAGAAATGAATTGTGTCATAGCTTTAGGGATTCCTGCTAGCATAAGGATTGAAAAGTAAATCTAAAAAATGAGTGATAAAAGAATAGATCACATTTTTTAAGGTTCCTGCTTCAAAAACAGTAACACCATCAACCACAACCTTTCCATTGCTTAGAGAATTTACAGACCAGTAACAGAGACAAACAAGCAGAGAGCAAATTGCAGCACAGTGTGATAAACAGATAAATATGGGATGGCATGAATGGGCTGTGGTCATCATTGAATATTTTCTAAACTTGAGTCTTGGGCTTCCCAGGTATCACTAGTGATAAAGAACTCTCCTGCCAATGCAGGAGACATGAGACTCAGGTTTGATCCTTGGGTATGGAAGATCCCCTGGAGGAGAGCATGGCAACCCACTCCAGTATTCTTGCTTGGGGAATCCCATGCACAGAGAAGCCTGGTGGGCCACAATCCATAGGGTCACACGGAGTCGCACATGACTGAAGGGACTTAGCATGCAAAACTGGCTCTTAGTTGTTGAGAGAAGACACAGGTAGGTAGTGAAGCATTCGCTTGTTCTTGTGTATTGGCAGGTAAAGATGAGTGGGGGTGAGGGGCGATGATGACTTAGCAACTCCAGAGTGATGTCAAACTCATAGGACTCAACATAGCCTAAATTAAACTCTTATCTTTTCCTCTCTTTCTGCGTTTCTTCTACCATTCCCTCCTCAGGAGATGACACAAACACTCACCTCAATGTTCAACCAGAAGTAGGGCAACATCCCACTATGTCCTCTCTCAACAAACATATATAGTTCATCAGCTATTAAGTCTGGCCATTCTGAACAACTTTCAAAATCCCAAATATGCCATGCCTCCTTTTACCTCTGAATGTTTATTTCCTCTATCTGGAACATACCCTCTCTCACACATACCCACTTTAGCTTGGCTAACTAGTATTTTTGGTTTCTGTGTGTTGACACACAATATTGCATTAGTTTCAGGTATATGACATAATGATTTGAGATTTATATACATTGTGAACTGATCACCACAACAAGTCTAGTATTTGTCTATCACCACAAGAAGTCACTGTAACATTATTGACTCTATTCTCTATGCTGTATAGTACATCCCAGTGATAGATTTTGATTTGTGGTTATCATGAGGTTCATATATAATATGATATAATATGAATGGCAATATATAATATGAATTTCATGGTTTTAAGTCTGTTTTAAGTTAATGTTAACTTTAGTTCAAATGCATTCTAAAAGCACTACATTTTTACTCCTTCCCTTCCAAGTTTTATGCTTTTTATGTCATATTTTTTTTTTGCATTTAAGCCTTATTTTTATTTTATTTTTTTCACTTTATATATATATTTTTTAAATTTTATTTTATTTTTAAACTTTACAATATTTTACTAGTTTTGCCAAACATTGAAATGAATCCGCCACAGGTACACCCGCGCTCCCCATCCTGAACCCTCCTCCCTCCTCCCCACCCCCAACCCTCCCTCTGGGTCGTCCCAGTGCACCAGCCCCAAGCATCCAGTACTGTGCATCGAACCTGGACTGGCGACTCGTTATATTTTACATCTTTTCATTTTGTGTATTACTTAAATCATTATTTTAGATTTAGATGATTTTACTAGTTTGTCTTTTAAGTTTCACAGCACTTTGTTAAGTGGTTGATCCACTATATGTGCTGTGTTTTCCTTTATTATTGAGCTTTTTTTCTTTTATAATTTTCTTATTTCCAGTTATGATCTTTTCTTTTCCATTTGAGGAAGTCCCTTTAACATTTCTTGTGAGGCTGGGTCAGTGTAATGAGCTCATTTAGCTCTTGCTTAATTGGGAGACTTCTTATCTCTCCTTCAATTCTGAATGATAACCTTGCTGGGTAGCTTATTCTCAATTGCACTTTTTTCCTTTCAGAAATTTGGATATGTCATGCCAGACCCTACTTCCCTATACAATTTGTCCTAAAAACCAGCTTATGAGATTCTCTTATGCACTACTAGTTGTTTTTCTCTCCTTAGTTTTAAGGCTCTCTCTTTAACTTTTGACATTTCACTTACTGTGTCTTGGTGTGGACCTCTTTGGTTCATCTTCTTTGGAGCTCTCTGTGTTCTGGACATGGATGTGCCAGAGTCCAACTCCAGCAATCAGGGATTCAACCTGGTTGAATTCATCTTTATGAAAAGATAGACGGTGTCGGCGAGAGAAATGCAGCAGCCTCTCATTTTTCTTGGACTGCCTGTTTATTCCAAGTTTAAGATTCTCTTTTATACTTTTACAAAAACATTAGGCCAGAGGTTTGACATTTTCAGTTCCCCCTCTCCCAGATTTATTATCTCCATAAATCATTGTTGCTCTTCAAACAGTGTTCCTCCTTCAGTGATTCTCTCCAAATCAGCCTTATCATCTATTATCTACCTCCTCTAATGTGTCCTATAGTTAATTTGTGATTACATTGTAATTCATGCTACATTCCTCAGTTTACTACTTATCTTCCTAAATCCTGTTTGCCCCTAACATCCTGAGCTCACTATCTCTTAAAAAGGCTTCTAGCTATCAGATCAGGTCAGATGAGATCAGTCGCTCAGTCGTGTCCGACTCTTTGTGACCTCATGAATCACAGCACGCCAGGCCTCCCTGTCCATCACCAACTCCTGGAGTTCACTGAGACTCACGTCCATTGAGTCAGTGATGCCATCCAGCCATCTCATCCTCTGTTGTCCCCTTCTCCTCCTGCCCCCAATCCCTCCCAGCATCAGAGTCTTTTCCAATGAGTCAACTCTTCGTATGAGGTGGCCAAAGTACTGGAGTTTCAGCTTTAGCATCATTCCTTCCAAAGAAATCCCAGGGCTGATCTCCTTCAGAATGGACTGGTTGGATCTCCTTGCAGTCCAAGGGACTCTCAAGAGTCTTCTCCAACACCACACTTCAAAAGCATCAATTCTAGCTATAGTGTCTCTAAAAATTCCTAACTTCTATAAGCTATAGTAAAATATGCTAACTTTACAACATTCCTTAAATCTCTAACTTCTAACTGTTTTAATTATTTCTAAGCCCTAAATTCAGTAAACTCCTTTGCCATAAACATTCTCCTCACAAATAGGCTTCAGATAGCAATCCCTCCCATGGTCTCAAGCTACGGCCTATGTGCTCATCCTGGAACACTCTTTTGTAAAAGTCCTTGAACAAATGTCAATGATTAACTTTATGAATTACTTTCTGAGCACAGCTGCAGAAGGCTTTGTGCCTTCTCATGCTCCTCCCAAGAACAATAAGCACCTTAATATTCCTTTTCGGTCAACTCAGCTGAGGAGAGGAAAAGACAAGTCAGAATTACAAGGCCTAACTCCTTAATGCTGGGTCCATGCCTGCAGAATGAGGAGAGGGGGCTGGAGGCCGTGCCTCCATTTTGTCAGTAATGCCTAACGCGGCTCCCGACATGGATGTCTGTTTCCTTCTCCAGATTAGGAAAGTTCTCACCATTATTTCTTCAAATAGGTTTTATGTCACTTTCTCTCTCTCTCTTGTCTTTCTTATAATGCAAATGTTAGTATTTGCTTGATGTTGTCCCAGAGGTCTCTTAAACTATCCTCATTAAAAAAAAAATTTTTTTTTCCTGCTCTGATTGAGTGATTTCCACTAGCATGTCTTCTAGATTGCTGATCCATCTTTTGCATTTTCTAATCTGCTGTTGATTTTCTCAACTGTATTTTTCATTTTTAATATTGTATTCTTCAGTTTTCATTGGTTATTTTTCATATTTTCTATCTCTTTGTTGAGATTCTCACTAAGTTCATCAATTTTTCTCCCAAGTTTGATAAGCATCTTTAGGACTGCTGTTTTGAATTTTGTATCTAGTAAACTGCTTATCTCTGTTTTGCTTAGTTCCTTTTCCCAATACTATTGTCTTGCTCTTTTGTTTGGAATGCCTTCTTTTGCCTCCTCATTTTCACATAACTGTTTGTATATATACATCTCCTGGTCTTAAAAGAGTGATCTTAGGTAGAAGTTGTCCTGTGGAGACCAGTGGCACAATACCCACTGGTTACCAGAACCAGGTGTTCCAGAGGTATCCCCAGTTTGGGCTGCGTGGACCCTTTCTTTTGTGGTTGGGCTGCTGCTGATGCAAACATCCTGGTGGACAGGATTTATTCCCAGGCCAGCTAGCTATATGATTTGGCAGAGCCTAATGTGGATACTCTAGTGAGTGGAGCTGGTCCTTCACCTGGCTGTCTAGTAGACCTGACCATGAATATGTGGGTGTACTGGTGTGTCAAGCTGATCCCCTGGAGTGGGAACCACTGTGGAAGGGTGCTTTTGCTGGCTGAGTCCTGCCATCAGATGGACAGGGCTAGCTGTCCAGGGCAGGAGCCTCTTGGGGGGTACCACTGCCAGCCAGGAGGGTGAGAGTTGTCTTGCAGGGACTGGCTGGGTCGAGTGGGTTGTTTCTCAGGGGAATGCTGGGTGCCCAGTGTTAGCTAATGATGGAGAGTGGCAGAAATGGCACCTGCCAGTGTTGGATGAGTTAGGTAGAAGACTTTTTTTAAAGAAGGCACCAACTAGTACTTCTGTCTCTGGAAGAAGTTTTACCAGATCCCTATTCTTCCACACATTCTAAAATTAGTCAGTAATTTTTTTTTTTTTTTGCATGACCCAGGTGCTTGTATGGCTCAGCTGCAGCTGATGCACTAGGACTTAGAATGAGGGAGTTTGTGCAAAAGTCCTTCAAGAGTAGAATCTCACTTTCCCACAGCCCTCTGGCTCCCTGGAGGTAAGCCCCAGTGGTTTCAAGACTAGACATTATGAAGGCTCATCTTCCTGCTGCAGGTCCCTCAGGTTGGGGAGTTTGACATAAGACTTGGGCCCCTCATACCTCAGGGGGAAACGCCATGGTTGTGATACCTCTTCTGTTTGTGAATTGTTGCAATAGGGTTTGGGTTCTGACAGACCATGCCAGTGTCTCTCCTACTTTGTCTTGATGTGGCCTTCTCTTTATATTCTTAGTTTTAAAAATCTGTTCTGTTACTCTTTAGATCATTCTCAGAGATCACTATTCTGTATGTAAATAGTTGTAGTTTTGGTGCATTTGTGGGGAGAGGTGAGTTCAGGATCTTTCTACTTCACCATCTTGATCTGGATCCTGTCTTTCCTCTTGGCCTCTTATACTCATTTTTTAAAATTTATTGTATTGAAGTATAGTTGATTTACAATGTTGTGTTAATTTCTGCTACATGGCAAAGTGATTCTGTTTATACACACACACAATATTCTTTTCCACTATGGTTTATTACAGGATACTGAAAGTAGCTCCCTGTACTATCCAGTGGGGCCTTGTTGTGCATCCATTCCAAATATAATGGCTTGCAGCTGTCAGTTCCAAACTCTCAGTCCATCCTCTGTCCACTCCCTCTCCATTGGAAACCACAATTTTGTTTCCTGTATCCGTGAGTCTGTTTCTATTTTGTAGATAAATTCCTTTGTGTATTCCACTGCGTGTGTGTATCTCCTGGAGGGGAAATGGCAACCCACTCCAGTAATCTTGTCTGGAAAATTCAATGGACAGTGAAGCCCGGAGAGCTACAGTCCATGGGGTCGCAAAAGAGTCAGACACAACCAAGTGATTAAACAACTACACACACACACACACACACACACACACACACACACACACACACACGAGTCTTCTTTATACATTCCTCTGTCGATGGACATTTAGGCTGTTTCCATATCTTGGCTATTCTAAGTAGTGCTGCTGTGAATATAGGAATGCATGTATCTTTTTGAATTATAACTTTGTCCAGATATATGGCCAGGAGTGGGGACTGCTGGATCATTTGGTAACTTTATTTTCAGTGTTTTGAGGAACCTCCATGCTGGTTTCCATAGTAGCTGCATGAACTTGCATTTCCACCAGCAGTGTAGGAGGGTTCCCTTTCCTCCACACACTCTCCAGCATTTGTTATTGGTAGATTTTTTTAATGGTGGCACTTCATTGTAGTTTTGACTTGCATTTCTCTAATAATTAGCACTTGTATTAATTCTTAAAGTATCAGTTTAGGTTTTACTTGTACAGGAAACCTTCTATGACAACCTATGTCTAGATTGGATGCTCTTCCTGTATCTTTCCTATCATATACCAAGAAAGTATTTATGTCATTCTATTTGTAATGGCCTGTTAGTTTTTCTATCTCCTTAATTAGTATATGAGTTCCACAGAGGAAGAAATATTATCTTTTAAAACTATAACTATTTTACAGTGACTAGCACAATGGTTGACATAAGGTAGGTATTCAATAGATATTTGTACAATGAATGAGGAAATGAATGATTGAAATTTCACAGGCAGAAAATTCCAATGATGATAAAAAGCCATGGTGTAGATATGGTTCTGTGTGGCAAATGTAGGTGAAGTTGAAAGTCACCGGAATTAAGAAGGCCAAGAGCTTGTCTACCTTAGAGATGTCTGGAGGGATTGAAGTTTGTTAAGGACAAATATGGATAGAAAGATCAAGAACCACAATCAAGGTCTTTAGTAAACATAGTGAGTACATCATGAGGTCAACAGATCAGAGATGACAAACCGTTCAGTTCAGTTCAGTTGCTCAGTTGTGTCCGACTCTCTGTGACCCCGTGGACGGCAGCACGCCAGGCTTCCCTGTCCATCAACTCCTGGAGCTTGCTCAAACTCATGTCCGTTGAGTTGGTGATGCCATCCAACCATCTCATCCTCTGTTGCCCTCTTCTCCTCCTGCCTTCAATCTTTCCCAGCATCAGGGTCTTTTCCAATGAGCCAGTTCTTTGCATCAGGTGGCAAAAGTATTGGAGTTTCAGCGTCAGCATCAGTCCTTCCAATGAGAAGGGGTAAGTGGTGCAAGAGCCAGAATGGAAGAGCGTCAAGGCAGCAAGGAAGGAATTTTGTATGAACGTGAAGGGATATTTTTTATACCAAAAAAATTTTTTCCTGTCCATACAAAGCTCTCAGATTGTCTTCAAGACCCATCTATAGTATATATTTACTGTCCTTAATAAAACTTTAATACTGAACCCCTAAGATGAAAGTATATGGTGAATATTTTCCATTGTTGCCTTTCCATTTTTCATTCCCAAGTTCAGACTCCAAGCTTGCCATTCCTTTTATTGAGACTGCCAGTCCATCATAATGCCTTTGAAAACAATCACAATGCCTCCTACAGCAATTGTTTCCTCCCTGGAAAGAAAATATATATATATGTTTTTAACCTTAGCTTTCAAAGTATGCTCTGTCACTGGCTCATTCTTTTTCTTTTAATACTCTCTTCAAAATCCAATTTTTCTAATGCTCTGTGGCTCACACCGAATGACTTATTTCCAGAGATTTGAATTACTGCAAACAGGCCTCTTGGGTCCATCCTAGTGAAATCAATAATAGGCATTTCTACCATGTAACATCTTGCCAGGCAGTGTTTTGTATTCCTTTTTATTTAGCTCATCCCAGTGAATCTTTATAGAATGGTGCACTTTTTACCTCTTCTCTGCAAGAGGTTTTCTCTTCTTTTTCTTTCCTTCTCAATCCCTGTAGCTGGTAAGAAAGGCACAATGGAAAAGTCAGCATTGTTAGTTTCTGTTCTTCCCATCCTTCTCACATTCATCTCTACATTTCTGCTCTTACTTGCCCATTCCAATTCTTTAGTTGTATCTTGCTGGCCAGTTTTAAGAGGCTGACACAGAGGTTCTTGAGACACTATCTTGAGACAGAGTCTCCCTCTGAAGGACTCAAGAGTGAAGCCCTTTGATCTCTGGCCCCATAGAAGAGGCTCCTACTTGACAGACGCCCACTCACTGTCATCGCTGTCCTCCGTTCTTCCATTTCAAGTTCTTGACTTAGGTCTGGTGCAGTATCCCCAATAGTTACTCTGCTGAAGGACATACATTTCCACTCCATGAAACTACAACTTGATTTGGGTAATTGAATTTGACCTGAGATTGAGGGAAAGAAGGCCTTTGAAATGAAGTCTCTGAAGCCATTGTAACTGATTTGAGGCTTGCTATCAGACTTAATAAGTATTATGGTGCCATTTAAATTAGTGACATGTGAATATCATACAGTATGGGTAGAATATGGTACTCATTATTTCAGAAGATTGTCTTCTTTGACCTAGAAGGCAGCACTAGTGGGAAGCATGAGAAAGAGGAGGGAAATTAAATCAGGCTGGTAACCAATGTGTGACACATGTCACTGATACACCATGCTTTTATCTGAGAATTTCTGCTCACAAAGCTGAACAGGAAGAGTGGCAATATAAATGTAGGCCTGTGGCCTGCTTTCTCCTCTTGGTGCTATGAAAAGGCCCTTAAGTTAAAAAGAAAAAACAACCAGACGTCTGGGGTTTTCTTTAAGCTGACAATTTCCCCCTCCATCCTAGGATATCCTGATAAAGTTCTCCTTGACTTTCCAGCTTCTGCCTTTATAGGTTACTAGAGGAGGCCATACAGCCTTTCTCAACTCTACTTCCCTCTTAGAAATTCCTTTATAGGAAATACTGACTTAGAGCCCCGGGCCTCTGCTTGCTGCTGGCTCTGACGCTTCTCTCCAACATAAGAAGCAGAGGGAAAGGTTGGAAGGGCAACTACTCCAGTTCAAGATGAATTTCCACAGAGCATGCAGCAAACCCATGCCCACCACTGACTCCAGGGTGGAGACGTGGGCATCTGGAGGCTGCATGTGTTCCTACAGCAGCATGGGAACCAGGGCAGACTTCTCTGTGTTTTCTTTGTACTTTTTACAGTCTGTTGTGTAGGTAGACAGTCTGCTGTTATGCCATTTTAGAAATGAACTGGTAGCAAAGCATTGTTATGCATCTGGCTAGAGGATATGAGAACACATCAGAGATGCATCACAGCCTAGGTCCCCGGTCCTCTGACCACCAGTCTGGCTTCTTGATCTTGGTACCCGTTTCTTCTCCCAAGTCCCTATTTTTGGTCAGAAGTGCCATTATTCTGAGTGAAAAGAAGAAGCTACATTTAAAAACAAAATTCTGAGCATGTAGTTTGTTTTCCAGTCTCTGAGCTGATTTGTTTATCTAATCTGTACACACAGAGCTCTGACTTCATTGTGTTTTGCTAGAATCACATTCCAGGGCTTTGTGGTCGATATTATGCAATGCCATTTTGCTGGTTTGTACTCTGCCAATTTTGGGGAGCAAGCTTAATTATGCAAATGCATCTGATAATAGATTATTCATTTTAGTCATGCTCAATTATTTACTTTTTATGCATGGCCCCGATGACTTGGACAGAGCTTAGCAATAGCTCATCTCATATCTAACACGAAGACACAGGCAAGGACATAATTCTGATGCAGGTCAACTGCTCTTATGGGCATCAAGCTGCTTGAGGAAAAATCACATTTGAGGCAAGGCCAACTATTTCTATGGAAAATGCCAGCTGTTATTGCCTGTCTGTTATTCCCTGAGAGGCCACTTCATGGGCCGGAAGGAGCAGTGACACTTAGAGGCAGTAGGACTTTACTTGAAATTATGGGTTGAAGGGGAATGGAAAAGAAACCTGTTTGGTTACTGATTCCTGAACTGCATTTCCCCATTTGGGCCTTTCTAGCTTTAGGGATCATCAAAATGGACCTGGAGGGAAAGCAGTGAAGTGGAAATAGACACACTAGGGTGTTTTGTCCTTCTCAGAAGAAAGTAAGTGAAAATAATGCTACTGAGTGCAAACAGAAAGTTTGGCTATCTTTAACTTGTTCATTTCTCCATGTGTGCCCTGAGCTTATCGACATACAATATTTATATATTTAAAGGGACTTCATTCTGCCCCTCAGAGTTGGCTGTTACTCATCATGTAGGTATCATTTTAAATATTATTTCTCCCAAGAAGTCTTCCCTGAATACTTTACCCGCCCCCACCTTCAACCCCAGACTAGGTTATACACCCCTGTAATATTGTCTAACAGAATCAGGTACATTACTTACCTTGCCACTTACTTCACTTCATGGGATTGCTTGTTTAATTGTGTGTATATACCCATTTATGAAGATAAAGGCCATGGCTATGCTGCTTATCGATACACAGCTAACACTTATCTCAATGCTTGGGAGATAGTATCCACTTCATAAATATTTGTCAAATAAGACAATGAATGAATAACTGATAGAAAGTGGTGATATAGTGGGTGGGGGGTGTCAGGCTTTGCTCTGTTCCTTAATGTCCTATTGCAAACCAGAAAAACTCACCTAACTCGGTGGCAGTATTTGTTTCTAATTGTGGAAAACAACACTGTTTTTTCTACTGGAGAGTTGTGGCTAATTGATTGATGGGTTTTGTGAATACTGTGGACAGTGGTGGCTAAAGTATTGGTCCAACAGACTTTGCTGTTAATCTTTCATCTGGGTAGACAGAGTAGTTTACTGTGTCCCTCCCTCCACTTGCCCTGTAACTACTAGAGAGGCAGGGAATAGGATCCAAGACTAACCAGTATGGCTCTTCACCAGGAATGAAGTTGGAAGAAAGCATATTGTGTTAATTAATTTTTATTAGAATATAGTTGCTTTACAATGTTGTGTTAGTTTTTGCTATGTAGCAAAATGTATCAGCCATCAGTTCAGTTCAGTTCAGTTCAGTCGCTCAGTCGTGTCCGACTCTTTGTGACCCCATGAATCGCAACACGCCAGGCCTCCCTGTCCATCACCAACTCCCGGAGTTCACTCAGACTCATGTCCATCGAGTCAGTGATGCCATCCAGCCATCTTATCTCTGTCGTCCCCTTCTCCTCCTGCCCCCAATCCCTCCCAGCATCAGGGTCTTTTCCAACAAGTCAACTCTTCACATGAGGTGGCCAAAGTACTAGAGTTTCAGCTTTAGCATCATTCCTTTCAAAGAAATCCCACGGCTGATCTTCTTCAGAGTGGACTGGTTGGATCTCCTTGCAGTCCAAGGGACTCTCAAGAGTCTTCTCCAATACTACAGTTCAAAAGCAACAATTCTTCAGCACTCAGCTTTCTCCACAGTCCAACTCTCACATCCATACATGACCACTGGAAAAACCAGTGTTGACTAGACGGACATTTGTTGGCAAAGTAATGTCTCTGCTTTTGAATATGCTCTCTAGGTTGGTCATAACTTTCCTTCCAAGGAGTAAACGTCTTTTAATTTCATGGCTGCAGTCACCATCTGCAGTGATTTGGGAGCCCCCAAAAATAAAGTCTGACACTGTTTCCCCATCTATTTCCCATGAAGTGATGGGACCAGATGCCACGATCTTCGTTTTCTGAATGTTGAGCTTTAAGCCAACTTTTTCACTCTCCACTTTCACTTTCATCAAGAGGTTTTTTAGTTCCTCTTCACTTTCTGCCATAAGGGTGGTGTCATCTGCATATCTGTGGTTATTGATATTTCTCCCGGCAATCTTGATTCCAGCTTGTGCTTCTTCCAGCCCAGCGTTTCTCATGATGCACTCTGCATAGAAGTTAAATAAGCAGTGTGACAATATACAGCCTTGATGTACTCCTTTTCCTATTTGGAACCAGTCTGTTGTTCCATGTCCAGTTCTAACTGTTGCTTCCTGATCTGCATATTGGTTTCTCAAGAGGCAGGTCAGGTGGTCTGGTATGCCCATCTCTTTCAGAATTTTTCACAGTTTATTGTGATCCACACAGTCAAAGGCTTTGGCATAGTCAATAAAGCAGAAATAAATATTTTTTGTCGAACTCTCTTGATTTTTCCATGATCCAGCTGATGTTGGTAATTTGATTTCTGGTTCCTCTGCCTTTTTTAAAACTAGCTTGAACATCTGGAAGTTCACGGTTCACGTATTGCTGAAGCCTGGCTTGGAGAATTTTGAGCATTACTTTACTAGTGTGTAAGATGAGTGCAATTGTGTGGTAGTTTGAGCATTCTTTGGCATTGCCTTTCTTTGGGATTGGAATGAAAACTGACCTTTTCCAGTCCTGTGGCCACTGCTGAGTTTTCCCAATTTGCTGGCATATTGAGTGCAGCACTTTCACAGCATCATCTTTCAGGATTTGAAATAGCTCCACTGGAATTCCATCACCTCCACTAGCTTTGTTCGTAGTGATGCTTTCTAAGGCCCACTTGACTTCACATTCCAGGATGTCTGGCTCTAGGTGAGTGATCACACCATCGTGATTATCTGGGTCATGAAGATCTTTTTTGTACAGTTCTTCTGTGTAGTCTTGCCACCTCTTCTTAATATCTTCTGCTTCTGTTAGGTCCATACCATTTCTGTCCTTTATTGAGCCCATCTTTGCATGAAATGTTCCCTTGGTATCTCTAATTTTCTTGAAGAGATCTCTAGTCTTTCCCATTCTGTTGTTTTCCTCTATTTCTTTGCATTGATTGCTGAGGAAGGCTTTCTTATCTCTTCTTGCTATTCTTTGGAAGTCTGCATTCAGATGCTTATATCTTTCCTTTTCTCCTTTGCTTTTCACTTCTCTTCTTTTCACAACGATTTGTAAGGCCTCCCCAGACAGCCATACATATACATAAATCCCCTTTCTTTGGATTTCCTTCTCATCAGGTCATCACAGTGCATTAAGTAGAGTTTCCTGGGCTATACAGTATGTTCTCATTAGTTACCTGTTTTATACCTAGTATCTATAGTCTATATATGTCAATCCTGATCATCCAGTTCCTTCCACCACCCTCCACTTGGTATCCATGTGTTTATTCTCTATGTTTGTGTCTCTTTTTCTGCCTAAGCATATTTTTGTTTCCAGTGAGGTTTATTGCCTCAGAGGCTTTGAGTCTGAGACCACTGATAGCCATCTTGTCTCCTATTACCCAGAGTCTATAGATGAAGCCAATCATAAAGCCACATAGAAATTCAGATAGAGCCTAAGATCCTGATTCCTGCACATCTTTTTTTGCTCCCATGACCTTCATCAGGACACAGTTTTGTTAGGAAGCCAACAAAATATTTTTTCTTTCAGTCAATATGAGTTTGATTTCTATTTCTTGCAACTGAATGAGATCTGCCTAATGTATTGACTAAAGTAGTTTATTTTTACAGACATAGGGGGGTCAGCTGAAATCAGGGGAAAAGGCTGTCACAACCTTAATTTCCATGTTTATATGAGCTTGACTTTGAAAATTCAGTGTTCTGATAAGTAAAGAAAATTTAGTGTTCTGATAAAGAAATTGTTCGCTAAGGTCAGATTTAAGGGTCATGTTCTGACAACATCTCTAGTGTTGGTAACTATGTAGTAGACGGTTCAAGAATTAAATCAGATATAAATTGGAATTTTAAGGAAACTACATTGATAAAGAAACCCCCAGGCTGGCAAAATGTGCCTTATAATTACTTAACCCCTAAGGCTCTCCTTACCACAGTTGTAATTGTACTGTGGGAAGAGGATGACTCATTGTTAACACCAAGTATCAAGTACTAATTCTGTCTTAGGCTTTTCCAAGGAGGCCGATGGTTATAGTCAACTTTTCTGACAAGTGTCCAGGGCCAGGAAGAGAAATTCATTCAAGGACTTATTCTATGGTCACGGAAGTCTTTCTCCTTTCGACACTTTCCAAATGGGAATTTTTAACTGAAGTGAATAACACTCCCCTGTAATTTTATACTGGCTATGTTGGGGTGGTTAAATTTATTATTTGGCAAGACTGTGACAAGACTTGGGATTTGATATAGCAAATGATGTGACAGGTTGTTGCTTTGGAAAGGGTGGGCATGTTTTCTATTGTACATGGGACACTGGCATTTTGATAGGTGGGCATTTTAAAATTTAATGTAGGGGGCAAGGGTACCTCTTGTGTTAGGAAGTCAAGTGGTGGAATGTAGCAAATCTTGGTAGCTATTGTGTTGTCCACAGAGCTTTTCCATCTTCTTCTCTGGTAAATGCTCCTTCCTCTCATTTTTCTCCCACCATCCCAGCCATAGGGATGACCTTATAACTCACATCTGAACAAAACCATTTTCTGGGATTGAGAGGTCATCTCTGGGAAAAATATTGTTCTCTTTTTTGACGTAGCCTAAATGGGAGGATGTGAATCTGAGGCTACTGAGATGAGACGGAGCAAGAGGCAGAAGAGAAGGTTGTATTCTCTAATTCCCCATCTTTAAGGCTGCAAGGCCCTGGACCCTGCAATTGCTCATTCAATCGCAGGGCTATTCCGTATCCCATTCACCTTTTGGGTCAATGAAATCTGTTCTTAATGTAGCTTGATGTGGATTTTTACCACTTACAACCCAAAGAGTTGTGAGCTCAATGCCCTCTCCTCAGACAGTCCACCTTTGACCACTCTAGATAATTTAGTGCCCTTCTGTGACTTGCCGTTATCGATCTTGTTGCCCTACTTTAGGTTTTAAGGCACTAATTGCACTCTGAAATTACCTCTATTGAAAATGTCTGTTTTTCTGTTTGTTGCTCATTCTTCCTCCCTTCCCCTGCCTGCTACTAAAATGTAAGTAATATGAGGTCAGAGTTTTCATCTGTTGTATTCAATAATTTTCCCAAGGTCTAGAACACAGCCCAGCACGCAGTAGGTGCCACTTAATAAATACTTATTCACTGAATCACTCACTAACACTACACATAGGTGTAAAGACTAAGGAGTCTAAATGGAAATGGAATCTGCAGGAGGAGATACCCATTGATTTTTCTATCCTGGTTTTCCTAGCATTTCTATTACCTCACCCACTCTTGTTAAATATTTCGCTTTTTTCTCTCCTGTATTTGTCCTTTGTTTAGAGTAACCTTACCACTCAGTCTCTACACCACTCCTTCCATCACCCACCCCTGCCTCATAGCTGCTTTTTTGTCCAAAAACTCAGTCCATATTTGGCTCCCATAAGTGCTTACACACCACATGATTTAATTACTGAAAATGCTACATTTCCTTTTGGTTCTCTACCCAAGGACCCTACCCCACCACAGTGCTTGAGTTCTTTATATGTGTGCATATGTTCAGTCACTTCAGTCATGTCTGATTCTTTGTGACATTATGGAGTGCAGCCCACCGGGCTCCTCTGTCCATGGGATTTTCCAGATAAGAATACTGGAGTGGGTTGCCATTCCCTCCTCCAGAGGATCTTCCCAACCCAGGGTTCAAAACTGCATCTCCTGCATTGTAGGCAGGTTCTTTACCACCAAGCCACTTGGGAAGCCTGAATTCCTTATGACCTGCATGAATAATTTCTTTTTTCTGTGGGGAGAAGGTGATTAAGAGACCTACTTTCTTAAATGATAGAAAACTGTATTCTCTTTAAAGCATCTGTGAATGGGTTAATTGCAGCTCTCCTGTACAATATCCTTCATGATGTAGACAAAAACTGGAATTGGTATCAAAAATTCAGAGATGAGAAAACCAGGATAAAGAAAAGCTGATGGTTCTTCTAAGGCTGCAGAAGTAGCAAAGGTAAGCTTGGACTTGAATCCAGTCTTTTTCTTCTTGGTAACATGAGACATTGTAGAGAAGGCTGTCAATTGGGATGAGAATCAAATCATAGAATGTTGGTAAATCAGTGGAGTCTAGGCCACAAACTCAATTGTAACCATTCTCCTACTTACTAGTGACAAAGCAAATTAGTTTATAATATATACACTAGCTGTATCACTAGTCAAAGTTTGCTAGCAGGAAAAAAAAAATCCCCAAACTGAAAGCTTCCATTTGAAATTTCTTATGATACCATTCACCAAACCCCAACCACAGAGGGATAGAAAAATATCACTTTTGAACAAGTTGCATTTTCTCTGTGTTAAGTAAAATCCAATACATCATAGGCCCAATGACATTTTAAGAGTTTCAAGTCTGTAGTGGCTGTCATGGCATGAATCATTCAAATGGAGGCCAGCATCCTAAGCAATGACTCAGAATAAATAGCTCGAAGAGAGAAAAACATATTCTCTCTACTTGGAGGCATCCTTCAAATGAAATGAACTTACCCAGGCCACGACTACCTTTCAGAAGCCTGGATGCTTCTATTGTGTCCACAACAGAGCATATTCTTAAGGTGAACTCAAATGAACAGTGGAGACCTCTGAAGGTCAGTTCTCTCCATCACTAATGAGAAGTTTGACCCCAGGCAGGTCTTTACAGTTTTCCTTGCCTCAGTTTTTTCATTTGTAAAATGAGAGAGCTAGACCGCATAGACTTAGAGGTCCTCTTGGTTCTAAGAATTGCTGACTTCAGGTTATCTTACTCTAGTCCTGGAGGTATTATTGATTCCAGGTATTGTCTTACCCACCGAGAAACACTAATGCACTGAGTAAGGAGGCAGGTGCTGAGGCGTTGTTCCTGGTTCAACTACTCCTGTGGCCAAGAGAGGTAGAAGATACAGTCATCACTTGGGTGGCACATATTTTAATTTGCACCAGGATGTTTCTGAACCCTAGAGGGAGTCACAGGTTTATATTTACCTAGTATCTTACCAGAAAACCTCCTTTGTTACGGCGCAGGAAAACACAGTAGCCAACAGTTCTGTTGTACTTTTGTGTGCTTTGCTATGATGATTCCCAGGTTTTGCCATTACCCTTTACTTCAAGGGGAGGAGAAATAGGGAATTCAGAGAGAATATAACTGCTTTATCTGTGTCAGGAATGTGATGGAGCAGCCACTAGTCTGAGGGATGGGGTTGTTCTCTTACTGCCAGAAGGATGATAGATTGGATAATGCACTGCAGGCGGATTCTTTACCAGCTGGATTACCAGGGAAGCCCAGATTGGATGATAGCAGAGGATTTTCTTTAGTCCAGGCACTCGGGTATGTTTAAAGCACTGTTTTGCTTAGACCAATGTAGCTCCTTGATGGAAGCTTTCATTTATTGATGGTTAACGTTTTCCTCAAGGTTAAATGTTTCTGAGAGTGGGGGTTCTATATAAAATTCCCATTTTTTTCAACCAATAATATTCAAATGCTTTAAAGAATTAAATTACTCTATCAGGTGCATACTTATAATACTAATGCTTTTACAGCCTAATTAAACACATAGAATTTGAAGAGTCATACAATTCGTATCAATACACAATTCAAGGCATTGTTTCATAATGTTTAAAATAACTTGCATATATGTGTTAATATGCAATTTTTTTTTTCTCTTTCTGACTTACTTCACTCTGTTTCACAGATGTTAGGGCCATTCTTGTCTCTATAAATGATCCTATTTTCTTCCTTTTTTTGTGGCTAATTAATATTCGTGTGTGTGTGTGTGTGTGTGTGTGTGTGTGTACCACATCTTCTATATCCATTTATCTGTTGCTGGACATTTGGGTTGTTTCCATGTCCTGGCTACTATAACTAGTACAGCAATGAAGTCAAAGAGAAAAATGAGTATCATATATTAACACATATATATGGAATTCTAGAAAAATGGTACAGATGAATCTATTTCCAAGGCAGGAATAGAGACATAGATAGAGAATGCAGATGGGGAGAAGGGAAGGGTGGGATTAACTTGGAGGTTAGGATTGGCATATGCACACTACTATGTGTAAAATAGATAGCGAGTGGGAAGCTGCTGCATAGCACAGGGAACTCAGCTCAGGGCTCTGTGAGGACCTAGAGGGGTGGGATAGTGAGGTGGGTAGGAGGGATGTCCAAGAGAGAGGGGATATATGTATGCATATGGCTGATTCACTTCATTGTACAGTGGAAACTAACACAATATTGTAAATCAGTTTTATTTTAAAAAAAATAACTTTTACCACTTAAAAAAAGAAACCAAAAAACAAAACTGAGGGTTCAGGAGCCCAGTGGCCTCTTAAAACCATCACCTGGAAGGCATCACAGTATTTCCTATCAGGGACATGCTGGCCTTACAGCAGATTTGTCAGGGTTACCCAGTACAGACAGTTCCAGGGATTCTTGGGGTGCTTTCAGTGGTCCCAGGACTGGCAGCAAATGCCAATAGAATCATGGTTTGTGTGGGGCATGGGGGAGAGTCAGAAGTGGGCATTGTGGCTTCTAGTGCTGTATTTATTAAAAAAAAAAAAATTGTGGTAAAGTATACATAACATACCGGGGCTTCCCTGGTAGCTCAATCAGTAAAGAATCTGCCTGCAGTGCAGGAGACACGGGTTTTATCCCTGGGTTGGGAAGATCCGCTGGAGAAGGAAATGGTAAGCCACTCCAGTATCCTTGCCTGAAAAATCCCATGGACAGAGGAGCCTGGTGGGCTGTAGATCATGGGATTGCAAAGAGTCAGGCACAACTGAGCAACTAACACTTTCACATATAACATAACATTTGCCATTTTAAGAATTTTAAGTGTGTAACTTGGTAGCATTAAGTACTTCACAAAATCATGTAACTATCACCACTGTCCATTTCCAGAAGTTTCTTATCATCCCATACAGACACTCTGTGCCCATTAAACAATATCCCTGTTCCCCTCCTTCCCCAGCCCTTAGTATTCTGTATTCTACTTTGTTTCTATTTCAAGTACCATATGTGAGTGTAATCATGTGATATTTGTCCTTTTGTGTATGGCTTATTTTACTTAGTATGTTCTCAAGGTTCAGCCATGTCATAGTAGACATCAGAATTTCATTTCTGTTTATGGCTAAATAATATACCATTTCATGGGCATGTTACAGTTTTTCCATTCATCTGTTAATGCACAGTAGGGTTGTTGCCTTTTTCTGCTGTGAATAATGTTGCCATAAACACTGATATACAAGTATCTTTTAAGTCTTTGCTTTCAATTTTTCTGGGTATATATCCAGAAGTAGAAATACTGGATGATACAGTCATTCTATGTTTTACTTTTTGAGGGACCATAAAACCATTTTCCACAGAGGTTGCACCATTTTATATTACTCTCAGATATGCATGAGGGTTCTAATTTTTCCATGTCTTCGCCAACACTTGTTATTTCCTGGTTTTTATTTTTTTGATACCAGCGATGCTAATGGTATGAAATGGCATCTCATTATGGTACTGCTATATGTTTGATAGAGCAAGGGAAGCAAAGAATAGGAAGAGTATTTTTGCTTGGAAATTTAGCCATTGACTAGATCCCTGAAGATGCAAGTTCTGTGTACCCTCTGGTACTGACACAAAAACAAACACACAGACCAATGGAATAGAATAGTGTGTGCACACGAAATTGTTTCAGTCGTGTCCTACTCTTTGCGACCCTAGGGGCTGTAACCCACTAGGTTCCTCTGTCCATGGGATTCTCCAGGCAGGAATACTGGAGTGGGTTGCCATGCCCTTCTCCAGGGGACCTTCCCCACCCAGGGATCGAACCCACGTCTCCTTCACTGCAGGCGGATTCTTTACTGTTAAATGGAGTATTATCTATAAAAATTTTGAATCACTATGTTGTATACCTGAAGCTAATATTGTGACTCAACTGTTTTCCTTTTATTTATTTTTTTAAAATTATTATTATTATTATTTACTTTACAATATTGTATTGGTTTTGCCATACATCAACATGCATCTGCCACGGGTGCACACGTGTTCCCAATCCTGAATCCCCCTTCCACCTCCCTCCCCATATCATCCCTTTGGGTCATCCCAGTGCACCAGCCCCAAGCTTCCTGTATCCTGCATCGAACCTGGACTGGCGATTTGTTTCTTATATGATATTACACATGTTTCAATGCCATTCTCCCAAATCACCCCCCCCCCACAGAGTCCAAAAGACTGTTCTATACATCTGTGTCTCTTTTGCTGTCTCACATACACGGTTGTCGTTACCATCTTTCTATAGTTAAGAAAAATAAGTTACTTAATCGCTGACTCAACTTTCTTTCCCAGTACCTATGATTATGAAGTTCAAAGTAAATATAAATCACCCAGGATATACTGCCTGCACCAGCCCAAGTTCAGGGCACATGCTGAACAGTGGGCCCATTTCTTGTTATTTGCCCTTGACAGATTATAGGTATGGCACAATTTGATTATGATCAGAGTATAATAGACTTCATTTTTTGGAAAGATAAACATTACAACTCCTAGCCAAAACTTGTTACTTAAAACACATTCTGTTCAAAATATTGGTCACTTTAACTTTTGAAATGAGGAGTTTCTCAAGCTAATATTTTAGCTGAAGGGGTCATGGGATTTAGCCATTGCCATTCTATATATAGAGAGACATTTCATACAGAATTCTATCAGGAATGATATAGAATTGTCATTTTTATTGACTTTCAATCAGTCTTTGGTTGTAAACAATAAGTTGCTTAAATCAATTCAAAATACCTCTCTCTCCTAACACTACTTAAACTCATAAAACATCTGAAAAATAGTATCCCATAAGACTCCAAGTGAGTAGGGTTGCTTCTTAATCAAATAGGCATGCTTTTTCAGTGAGACAAAGCATGGCTATGTCCTGACTTCCTTTCATTTTAATTAGTTTCTTATCATCTGATAGCACATTGGGATGAACATTCTTTTATATAAAGCTGCTATGTTTTCCATATTGTGATCTTAGTAGACAATGTAACATGCCATCTAATTATTATGGAGGAGAAAAACTACAGACTGTGTATCCTAAGATGAAAAATGATTTTTCATGGAAATAATATTTAATTAGTTCATATTTAATAATTTCACATAGCAAGTCACTCAGTGCTCGTGGCACATGTTTCTCATGAAAGAAATAGAAAATAACATACCTTAAAATTAGGCATTCCATGAACGATATTTTAAAATGGTGGAGCAGTCACTTGACTATGTAATATTCTGGGATAAGCAATTTTGGCCATTCTATTTACAGTCTTCTGGAATATAGATTGCTTTTTAGTCTGTGAAGTTTAGGTAGGGGATGCAGGTATAAAGATGACTAAAAACCCAACTTTCTACTCACATATTGCTCAAATCCCCTCTCTGAATGGAGGTGAGAGGTATATATCTTTGTTAGGCTTCTCGAGTTTCACAAAAGAATGTCAACTGATCCACTACTCAGCTTTAAATTAAAACATATCATTTTGAATATAAGTGGCAAGAGCAAAGTGGCCAAGCCAGGTAATTGTCAAGGATTACAAATCTGAATTCTCTTGTGCTCTATTCGAACTCTTAGTCAAGAGAAAAATACTCATAGAGAAGGGCTCATAGGATAGACAATCTATTAAGTTCTCCAAATGAATGCTTCTCAATTTCTCTTAACAAGGAAGATAAAAGGATTTATTAAAAACAAGAACATAGCTATTTGTCACGTGGACAGACCAGGTGGGATGGATGTGGCTGTTAAGGACTATATTGTATTGGTTCTGTCTTTGAAGATGGAGTTGGTTTCCCTATCACAAAGTCACGTGGAGCACCATCACCCCCTGGGCAATAATTGTATTTCTAGTATCTATCGCCAAATACAGGATGAGAAGATAAGCCTCTATGAATTCTGTGCCGAATTTAAGTATCTATATAATCATCTACATAGTCATGATAGTGTCTATACATATCTGAACATTGTTCATATATCAGTGAGTGAGACAATTATTTATGAAATAAATACATAGGCAATACTGGAAACTTTACAAAAACTTAAAGTTTCCCCAGGAATTTGTTGTGCAGAAATTAGAAGTCATAAGTAACCTATGTAAATTATGCTTTGTTATCACCGGATGAAAAACAAACAATCTATTGGAGGGTGTTGAGTGCCTGGTTTGTCATATTATACAGTGCGAGGCCCCTTCAGTGAAATTTTTTGCTTTATTTATGAAAAATTATTGCTTTTCCCCCCTAATAGTTTATCTTTGGGAAGCAGAATCATATGATAGACTAAGAAAAAATTAACTGTTAGGAAAATTTTGAGGCAAATATGCCACTTCCTATAACTGGCAAATAGGACCTCATGAAAAGTCTCTTATGTCAACCTCATTTCTATGCTATTCCCTTGCTTTCTGTTCATCATCTACCTCTAATTTTTTATCTTGGTGTATCTTATATATCTTTGAATAAGATATCTTTGAAAAGATAATAAATCTTTTTTTGAATAGAGCTGGGTATCCATAAACAAAATTAAATGGCTGCTGTCTATGGGGTTGGCAAGTTGACACAGCATAAGGACAGAGGTATTCATATAAAAGGACAGAGGTTGATTCCTTTTGTAAGCTCTGTGAATATTGTGTTCAAAGTTTCTCTGCAAATCCTAGAAGCTCCGGCTTCCCTTACAATGTGGGTAGGTGTGGAATAGCTGCAAAAATTACTGGAGTGAGAGGAAATTCTGAGCTTTCATTCTCAGCTTTCGTGTTAACTAACAGTATTAATCAAGGCATTTGGGACATTGGTTCTTTTTTTTAAAGTTAGTTTATATTGGAGTATAGTTGCTTTACAATGTTTTGTTAGTTTCTACTGTACAGCATAATAAGTAAACCACATATATCTCCTCCCTTTTGGATTTTCTTTCCATTCAGGTGACCACAGAGCATCAGGTAGAGTTCCCTGTGCTATACAGTATGTTGTCATTAGCTACCCATTTTTTTTTTTTTTAGATAATCAAACTTTTTTTTTTCTTTTTTAACTTTACAATATTGTATTGGTTTTGCCATATATCAACATGAATCCACCACAGGTATACACGTGTTCCCCATCCTGAACCCTCCTCCCTCCTCCCTCCCTGTACCATCCCTCTATGCAGTATCAATAGTGTATATGAGTCAATCTCAGCCTCCCACTTCGTCTCAATCCCTCTTCCCTCCTTGGTATCCATATTTGTTCTCTACTTCTGTGTCTCTATTTCTGCTTTGTAAATAAGATCATCTATACCATCTTTCTAGATTCCACATATATGTGTTAATAAACAATGTTTGTTTTTCTCTTTCTGACTTACTTCATTCTGTATGAAACTCTCTAGGTCCATCCATGTCTCTACAAATGATGTATTTTCATTCCTTTTTATGGCTGGTTAATATTCCACTATATATATGCACGACATCTTCTTTATCCATTCCTCTGTTGATGGACATTTAGGTTACTTCCATGTCCTAGAAAAATCCTCAGCAATATACTAGCACACTGAATCCAACAACACATTAAAAGGATTATAAACCTTGCTGGACGTTCATTGGACGGACTGATGTTGAAGCTGAAATTCCAATACTTTGGCCACCTGTTGCAAAGAGCTGACTCATTTGAAAAGACCCTGATGTTGGGAAAGATTGAGGGCAGGAGGAAAAGGGGACGAGAGAGGATGAGATGGTTGGATGCCATCACCGACTCAATGGACGTGGGTTTGGGTGGACTCTGGGAGTTGATGGACAGAGAGGCCTCGCGTGCTGTGGTTCTTGGGGTTGCAAAAAGTCGGACATGACTGAGCGACTGAACTGAACTGAAACCTTGCATGATGAAGTGGGATTATCCCAGGGATGCAAGGATTCTTTAATATATACAAATTGATTCATGTGATGCCCCATTGTAGCAAATTGAAGCATAAAAACCATATGATCATCTCAATAGGTGCAGAAAAAGCTTTTGACAAAATTCAATACCCATTTATGATTAAAAACCCTCCAGAAAGTGGGTAAAGAGGGAACCTACCTCAACATAATAAAGGCCATGTATAACAAGCTCACAGCAAACATTATTGTCAATGGTGAAAAACTGAAAGTATTTCCTCTAAGATCAGGAATAAGACAAGGGTGTCTGCTCTTGCCACTAATTATTCAACATAGTCTTGGAAGCCCTAGCCATGGCAATCAGAGAAGAAAAAGAAAAAAAAGTCCAAATTGTAAAAGAATGAAAACTGTTACTGTTTGCCAATGAAATGATACTATACACAGAGAATCCTAAAGACGCTATCAGAAAACTGCTAGAGCTAATCAATGAGTTTAGTAAGGTTACAAAATTAATACACAGAAATCTCTAGCATTCCTATACATAAACAATGAAAGGTCAGAAAGGGAAATACATAAGACAATCCCACTTACCATTGCAACAAAAAGAATAAACCTACCTAAGGTGGCATTATTTCTTTCAAGAGTCACGTGTTCATCAGCTTGTAAATCAGAACTTATTTCTTTCAAGAGTCATGTGTTCATCAGCTCATAAATCAGAACTCAGTGCTTTCTGGTGACCAAGGAACTCTGTAAGACAAAGGCAGAGGTAGGTATGGCAGGGAATGGAGAGCCCGTGACCCACCTGAGACATGCCAACCTTTTTGGTACTCTGTGCCAGCTGAACAGTGGGGGTCAGATTTGCCCAGAGGCTGTCAGGTATTTTTGCTTTTTTTTTTTTTTTTCCCTTCTTATAACCCCTGGTCCCAGTGATCCTGCAGGGTCCCGCTGTTCTTGTCATTCTGTGGTGATAACTCCATTGTTCAGCACAATCCACCTCTTCCAGGCTGGGCAAGTGTGAAGAATGAAATGATAGTCGGGATGTGAGCTGAAGTGAGAGGATCGCAGGCAGGGAGACAGGAGAAACCTTTTAAGAATTCAGTGACAGCCTCTGGCACCTGGTACCTGGGGCAGAGCTGCAGCTGCTTGGGGAATGGCAGCAGCTCACAGACCGACCTGACGGGAGGGGCGGCTCTCCGTGCTGAGCTTGACTTTGGGCTGACCATGAACCTAAGAAGCAGAATCACAAATAGTGACAGGCGATAATAAATAACCGTTTCCCAGCTTCCTTTTCTTCCCTCCCCTAGACCCTTAGGCATTCAGCCTACTTTCTGCTCCTTTTAACAGCTTTCTCATTATATTCTACCCATCACTCAAGTGCAGTTCAAATGCCAGTTCGTCCTCGAAGCCCTCCTGTCTCTGCAGCTGGAATTCTTTATGCTCTGGGTTTGGTTTGGATTTCACTGAGTGCAAATTGCATTCTACCAGGTGCTAGTATTATGACAATCTGTTGTCACCTGCTGGAATGTAAGCTGCTTTCTCTCTGGTTTTCTGTCTCCCTCTTGGCGCCTAGAAGAGTGCCTTGTCAAAGCAGATGTCCAGGAAATGAAGTATGAAAGCCCAGAGTTTAGGCTCTGTGGCCAGAAACACAGACTCAGTCTGGGCTGCTGGACCCATTAGCTTTATGACTTTGGATGAATTAGCAACCTCTCCAGCCTCAGAATCCCATGGACAGAGGAGACTGTCAGGCTACAGTTCATGGAGTTGCAAGAGTTGGACATAACTTAGTGACTAAACCACCACCACCACCAAACCTCAGTGTTTATCATTAGTTCAGTTTGTCTTCTTGCTTGTGTTTAGGATTATATGGTTAATTCATATACACTTCTCAGCATAATAATATCTTGTGTCTGGATAAATGTTAAAAAACAATGTTGCTACATGTTGCAGTCTATGCCCTCTGTAGCCACGTTCCTTTTTTTATTATCTGAAAAATGAATTTGTGTGTGTTGATGAAAAACAGGGCTCTGTGGATGATGGCTTTATGATGGACCAGAAATGAATTGACAAAAAAAAAAAAAAAAAGGAAAACAAGGATTTGACGTCTTAGACTTGGAGGAATAGGAGAAAAAGTGACTGATGTTGGAAAGCCGAAATTGCAAACTAATTATAAAGAGAAGGCCTGAGGGAAACAGAATAAATTTAATTAAGAGGCGCAGTTGAATCAGCTGTCCAGAATGACACATTTATTAAACAAAAGAGGAAAAAGTCCAAAGTAAAGTTGAGGCAAAAACTGAGAAAAATTCAAAGGGAAGGTCTGCTTGTGGAATCTGTCCTAGGGCTGGGGTGGAGGGGGACCAGGGAGTTCCTCCAGAGGGATACCTGAGGGTTGAATAACCATTTAAAGGCTGGAGGCGGTGCATGGGACAGGAGCTCACACCAAGTCTCACCAGAAAAGCCCAGGAATCCTTAATGCTCAGGAAAGTGGGTCCTATCTTCTATGAGAGAGAGAGAAGCTCAAACTGCAAAGTCTGGCTTACCTGTTAAAATATGCTGAGCGCAAGTTGGTGACAGCTATGGACTAATAATCTCCCACTTTCCCTAGAGTCAAGAATTTCAGTATTCTGTGTAATTTTGCAAGTTGATCCTTATATCTAAAGTACCTGTGAAATAAGTGAACTAAGGTTGTATGTAATACTTCCCTGGTGGCTCAGATATTAAAGAATTCGTCTGCAACTTGGGAGACCAGGTTCGACCCCAGGTGGGGAAGATCCCCTTAAGAAGAGCATG
Organism: Bos taurus; assembly: GCF_002263795.3. Classification (NCBI taxonomy): domain Eukaryota; kingdom Metazoa; phylum Chordata; class Mammalia; order Artiodactyla; family Bovidae; genus Bos; species Bos taurus. The sequence goes on from NC_037353.1 coordinate 11,762,643, forward strand.
GCATCCCACTCTAGTGTTCTTGCCTGGAGAATCCCCATGGACAGAGGAGCCTGGCGGGCTACACTCCATGAGGTTGCAAAGGGTAGGACACGACCAAGTGACCAAGAACAGCACAGCACAAGGTTGTAATAATGGAAGGATTTGGAAGTTGGTTGAAGTTTCATATGAAGCCAAATAATTAGAGGTTGTTTGCTGAGCATGGAATTAAGCTATCATATTTAATTAATTCTAAGACATATATGAAAATGAAGATCATGGAATCCGGTCCCATCACTTCATGGGAAATAGATGGGGAAACAGTGGAAACAGGGTCAGATTTTATTTTTCTGGGCTCCAAAATCACTACAGATGGTGACTGCAGCCATGAAATTAAAAGACGCTTACTCCTTGGAAGGAAAGTTATGACCAACCTAGATAGCATATTGAAAAGCAGAGACATTACTTTGCCAACAAAGGTTCGTCTAGTCAAGGCTATGGTTTTTCCTGTGGTCATGTGTGGATGTGAGAGTTGGACTGTGAAGAAGGCTGAGCGCCGAAGAATTGATGGTTTTGAACTGTGGTGTTGGGGAAGACTCTTGAGAGTCCCTTGGACTGCAAGGAGATCCAACCAGTCCATTCTGAAGGAGATCAGCCCTGGGATTTCTTTGGAAGGAATGATGCTAAAGCTGAAACTCCAGTACTTTGGCCACCTCATGTGAAGAGTTGACTCATTGGAAAAGACTCTGATGCTAGGAGGGATCGGGGGCAGGAGGAGAAGGGGACGACAGAGGATGAGATGTCTGGATGGCATCACTGACTCGAAGGACGTGAGTCTGAGTGAACTCTGGGAGTTGGTGATGGACAGGGAGGCCTGGCGTGCTGCGATTCATGGGGTCGCAAAGAGTCAGACACAACTGAGCGACTGATCTGATCTGATCTGATCTGAAGACATATATGATCACATTTTAATATCCAAAATTATGCTATGTAATAAATAATTGTATCTTACAATTGTGCTGGCCAGGTAGCAATAGAGATGTGGCTTGTTAAAATCTGCATATGCATAAAGTAAAAAGTGTCAGCATCAAAACATGCAAAATGGGTCAACACCTGGGAAAAAAATCTGGAGAGAAATGTGACTAACTCTTTTAAGAAACATGAATTCGCCATGACATGATGGCACAGAGCATGGAAAAGAATATCAGTGACTCTTCCTACCCAGAAAGTAATTAGAAAGATTCAGGTTTGTATTGTGAAGAAATTCCAAAGGGGGTTTTTATTTCATTTATAGTTCAGTGTATGTGTATAGAAGATAAAAATGCCTCAATCAGTTTCTAACAGCTGAGACTCAACAAGAAGCTAATTTACACATGGAATAGGGAAACATAGGGATAGTGAGATATAGGGCTATGACCTGGGAATAGTAACATTGCCATCGCAAAGCAAAGGGTTGGAGGTGTGCTCCTAGAAGTCAGGGTGAGAGAGTTGCAAGACAGGATCCGAGGGTGACTGTAAAAGGAGGAGGGATACAACAAGCCCAAGTAACCCTACAGGGAGACAGTTGGGGGAATCAACATCCACTGCCAGCCCCCACCCCCATCCTCTGATTTCTTGGAGGAATTTGATCTCTTGATCAAACAGAAGGCAGAAGTAATACGATCCATTTATGTAAACTACCAGTTTTCAAGTTTTTTGGTCTCAGAACTCTATTATACTCTTAAAAATTATGGAGGACCCCAAAGAACTTCTATTTCTATAGCTTATATCCATTGATACATACCACATTAGAAATAAAAGCTAAGAAACTAAAAAAAAAAAAGTTGAATTAAAAAGTAATAAATCCATTGCATGTTAATAAAGAAACATTTCAATGAAAACAACTATGTGTTTCAAAAGCTAGTAAGTAGGTGGCATTGTTTTACATTTTGGAGAATTACTAATGTTTGGCTTCATGGAGGACAACTGGATTTTCATATTGATTTCTATATTCAAAATGTGGTGACATACCACTTTGGTTGAAGTGCATGAAAAAAAAAGCTTCATACCTACATGCAGTTAGAAAAGGAGGCTTTTAAATATGTCTTTCAAAAATCATGTGTATTCTCCTTTAATAATGCACCAAAGCTCAACAAGTAGTTTCTTAAAGGTTAGTGCAATATGGAATCTGAAATTATACCAATGAACTTTGTGTACTTGGTGACATTAAAATCTATTGGTCTGTATTGAACTTTGAATACACATTTTACCCATGCATGATTGTGTAGTTTTATGCCTTGGTCATTTGGAAAATATCGGTTTAGTGAATTATGCAAATCTACTACATATTGACACACTTGAATATACAATATAAAAAAAATCAGTTTTGTTAACAGCACCTCCAATCTCATCAGAAAAATTTTTAAGCTTTGGGAAACTGTCAGTCTCATTAGAGCGAATATAAGTTTCAAAAATTCTAATATTTGCTTAAAAGCTCAAATTGTATCATTGGCAACAAATACAATGGTTTCTCTCAAAATGACAGATTCACTTGTGTTATTTTTGAGAAGATGCCTGCCAAAAGCCAATTCCAAATACTTATAGTTTATCTGTTAGTCTTATTTCCAAATGGTGCTCCATGAGCAAAGCAGATATTCAGCCTGCAGTTTAAACAATCCTGTCAACGCGTTTCTTGGAAATAACCGTCATGCTTGGGTGTACAGTAGAAGAATGCTTTCTGCATACTCCTCTCTCATTACATGGAATATTAAAAAGATATGGACGCAAAAGATGTGAGTGAATGAAATTAATACTGTTTTTGCTGCTTTGTCATGGGCATTCTTAAATGAAGCTGGCATTTCTTTAAGAATTGAGAGTGCTGAGTGAGTGGAGAACGCAGTGTGAATGTGAAAGTCACTCAGTCATGTCCAACTCTTTGCAACCCCATGGGGTGTAGCCCGCCAGGCTCCTCTGTCCATGGGATTCTCCAGGCAGGCATACTGGAGTGGGTTGCCATGCCCTCCTCCAGGGGAACTTCCCGACCCAGGGATCGAACCCAGGTCTCCAGCATTGCAGGCAGATTCTTTACCGTCTGAGCCACCAGGGAAGCTGGAAGAACACAATGACTACCAGCAAGTGGGTGCCCTGCCTTGATTCCTGCTAAGGCAACAGCAGTTTTATCCACCTTTGCTTTTGCACCATTGGTTCGCATGGCAGCACAGTGAAAACGGCAAGTACTGTCTTAGTATTCTTGTAGTTTTGACTTGTGTACCTCCTGAAAAAGTCTTGCAGAAACCCAGGGATTTGAGGACTGTACCTTGAGGACTGCTGAGGTGGCCCCTGCAGATCAGTCTCCTGGGTCAGAAGGCCGAATGGAGAAAGGTGGGGAGTAGATTTGAGGGTGGTGGACAATAGGAAGCTGTACAAAGTAAAGCCTTAATCAGCGCTCTGCTTTAGGATAAAATAAAGACACATCTCAGTCACACGATGACTTGATCTTTGGTTTCTAGGAGTTTGCAGTTTAGGAGCAGGAATAAGTCAAGTGTACAGGTAAACAATAGCAATTCAATAGTGGATGGGATCAAGATGGTAGAGTAGGAGGGTTTGGACCTCCCCTGCCCCACAAACACATCACAGATAAATCCACAAGTGGAACAGTTTTCACAGAAAATCAGCTAGAAACTGGCAGAAGATCTCTTCCACAACCAATCTTGCAAGAAAGATCCTCATAGAACCAGGTAGGATCAAAACAAGGCTTTACGATGGGATTGGCATCCCTGGGAGGGATCTGTGAATGTAGGGGGTTCCCTACTGGCAGGCGCTTGGCCTGTGAAGCCCCGCTGTAGACTGAAACAGGTTAGAGGTGCCACGGGAGCCTGGACTCTGTGTGCTCCTCTGCTAGCTTGCTAGCACTCGGGACAGAGAGAGACCAGTGCCGATGGCTGCCACCTAGCTGCACTACCTAGCCTGAAACAAGAGTCAGGCGCGGGTGCTAATATGCATAGCAGCTTGGTGCCGAAACCTGGGCAGACAGACTCTAGGAAGGTACTTGGTCTAGCTGCACAGAGACAGACCAGAGGGCCTGGGTTACGGCCAGGCTGACCTTCTGAGCCTCTTGTCAGGGTGCCTACAGAGGGCTCCCCAGGTGGCACAGTGCCAAAGAATCTGCCTGCCAAAGCAGGAGATGCCAGAGATGTGGGTTTGATTTTTGGATCATGAAGATCTGCTGGAGAAGGAAATAGTAACCCACTCCAATGTTCTTGCCTGGGAAGTCCCATGGACAGAGGAGCCTGGCAGGCTACAATCCTTGGGGTCGCAAAGAGTGGGACATGACTGGGCATACACACACAACAACTATAGTTGGGCACAACTCTTGAAGTGGTGGATCATGTGCACACGCACACAGCTGGGGGCGGGCTGACCTGTGAGCCCATCATCAGTACTCACAGCCTTAGAGCAGGAGGGCAGATCCAAGGGCGGGTCAGCCAGCTGTAGATTTTGTTGCCATGTATACTGGCTGGTAGACAGCATCATAGATTTGCACCATTCCAGTGGAAAGCCCCTGGGGAGGAGTATGCAGGGGTTCCTCACCCAGTTCGAGTGCTCTGGTTCCTTCTCCCTCACACAGCTGCTTAGAACCAGAACTGGGGCAGACAGGTCTCAGGAAAGCCCTAACACAAAGGCTAACACAGGTAACCCTAACACAGGTAACAGCAAAGCCACCTTGATTCCTGCCCGCACAGTGCCCTCGGCTCTAGTGCTAGCCTAGAAGCAGGTCTTGAATGAACACATAGAGAAAGGGACATGACCTTGGGCTGCTTCTGGGGAGAACCTCAGAGGCATGCACAGGTGGTCATTTCACTGTGACCACATGAGCATCACGTGCTTCAGCTTGTCCTTCCTGGAGACAAAGCACACACTTAAGCACAAGGGATCCTTTATTGAACCCGACCCTCCGGGTTTCTACTCCAACAATTGGAGAGCAGACCCCACCAATGATAGGGCTGTGACATCCATGGGGCAAAGCATAGGCCCTTCCCAACGTCTAGTGCAGTCTCTGGACACCACACCATCGGTCACATCTCCTATCGGGGGGAACAGCCAGCGTACTCTGAGGAAAGATGTGGCAGGCATCCATACCAAAAATACTGGACTCACACAGTCTACAAGGAGACGATCCTACATAATAACAACCCTTCGGGACCACAGTAGGTAACTGTTCCTCCTAAATTCATAGAGACAAAGTTAAGATGAAAAAGCAGAGAAACTACTTCCAATGAAAAGAACAAGAGAAATTCCCCCAAAGAGCAAATAATGAAAATGACCTTGCCAGTCTACTAGACCCTGAGTTCAGAAGGGAGGTAATAATCTTTCTTAATTCCTATAGTACTTTATTGATAGAAATTCAGATCACTGTAACAAGGAACTAGAAACTATAAAAAGGAGCCAATCAAAATTAGACAACTCAATTGCTGAGATTAAAAACCAAACTAGAAGCAATGAACAGCAGACTAAATAATGCAGAAGAGCAAATTAACTGATCTGGAAGTTAGAATAATGGAAATCACCCAATTAGGACAACAAAGACAAATTAAAAAAAAGCAACATACGAGATCTATGAGATAATATAAAATGTACCAACCTATGCATACATAATAGGGGTTTCAGAAGGAAGAAAGAGAAGGGGATTAAAAATTGATTTGAAGAAATTATGTCTGAAAATTTCCCACACCCAAAGAAGAATACAGTATCCTGGTATAGCCACCACAGAGGGTCCGAAACAAGATGAATCCAAACAGACCCACATCAAGACATATTAGACCATCTCTACATTTGAACATTCAAGTTGTCAACCTTCAAAGATGTCAACATGTGTTTTATCAACGTGGGATGTGAGTGAAATTAAGCTTACCCTCCATCTCCTATTGCTAACCATCCTTCAAGCTCTACCATCTCCCACTTCCTCTCCCTCCGCCAGTCAGTAACCCTTCTTTGCCTGTTCACTTGATGCCAGTGCCTATATGCCAACTGTTGGATTGTATTACTATACTGTTTCAAGGTACTATACTGTAAGAATAAAAATGTCTTTATTTTTGTGTTTGTTTTTTTATGTATTATTTGTGTGAAAAGTATTATAAACCTATCATGCTGCTAAGTCGCTTCAGTCATGTCCGACTCCGTGTGACCCTGTAGACGGCAGCCCACCATGCTTCCCCGTCCCTGAAATTCTCCAGGCAAGAACACTGGAGTGGGCTGCCATTTCCTTCTCCAATGCATGAAAGTGAAAAGTGAAAGGGAAGTCACTCAGTCATGTCCGACTCTTAGCGACCCCATGGACTGCAGCCCACCAGGCTCCTCCATCCATGGGATTTTCCAGGCAAGAGTACTGGAGTGAGGTGCCATTGCCTTCTCTGATAAACCTATCATAGTATAGTACTATAAAGCCAATCATGTTAGCTAGGTAACTAGGCTAACTTTGCTGGACTTGAACAAATTAGACTTACGAACACAGTTTCAGAACATAACTCATTCATGTGTGGGGGACTAACTGTATTTAAATGGCAAAAGTTAAAGATTCTAAGGGCAATAAGAGAGAAACAAAGTCAATTACAAGGGAATTCCCATAAGGCTATCAACTGAGTTCTTTGTAAAAACTTTGTAGGGCAGAAGGGGTTGCATGAAATGTTCAAAGTCCTGAAAAGGAAAAGCCTGAAACCTAGGATACTCTTCCAGCAATATTATCATTTAAAACAGGAGAGATAAAGACTTTCTCAGACAAGCAAAAACTAAAAGATGAATACTAAATAGTAGACCTAATGTAAAAGAAATATTGCAAGGTCTTCTCCAAATAGAAACTTTTTGCAGCAAAGGAATCCATCAACAGAATGAAAAGACAGCCTATGAAACTGGAGAAAATGTTTGCAAAGGGTGAGATAAACAAGATGTTAGTTTACAAAATATACTAACTGTTCATACAATTCAATATAAAAGAAAAGAAAGAAAAAACCCACCCCAATCAAAAAAATGGGCAGAATGGGGTGGGGAGATAGGGATACGCTTGGAATTTGGGGTTAATAGACTCAAACTATCAAAACATTCCATTTAGAATGGATTAACAGCAAAGTCCTAGTATATAGCACAAGGACCTATATCCAGTTTTCTGGGATAAACCATAATGGAAAAGAATATAAAAAAGAATGTATATATCTGTATGACTGAGCCATTTAGCTGTACAGCAGAGATTGGCATGGTATTGTAAATCAGTCATACCTCAATTTAAAAAAAAAAAAAAAGGAAAAATGTGCAGAAGACCTAAATAGACATCTCTTGAAAGAAAACATACAGATGACTAACAAGCACATTAAAAGATGCTCAACATTAATAATTATTAGAGAAATGCAAATCAAAACCACAATGAAGTATCACTTCCTACCAATCAGAATGGTTATCACCAAAATGTCTACAAATAATAAATGCTGGAGAGAGTGTGGGAGAAAAGGGAACACTCTCATACTGCTGATGGGAATGTAAAGTGGTGCAACCCCTATGGAAAACAGTATGGAGTTTCCTTAAAAATTAAAAAAAGAGCAACCAAATGATCTAGCAATTCCACTTCTGGGCATATATCTAGAAAAGATGAAAACTCTAATTTGAAAAGATACATGCACCCCAGTATTCATAGCAGCAGAATTCATAATTGCTAAGACATGGAAACGTCCCAACTGCCCATCATCAGACAACTGGTTTAAGAAGATGTGATATATAATTGAATATATACAAAAGAATATTGTGTATATATATATACAATTATATATATTGTCTATATAATTGATATACACAAAAGAATGTAATACTGCCATTGGCAGCAACCTGGATGGACTTAGAGAATATTATGCTTAGTGAAATGTCAGAGAAAGACAAACATTGTATGATATCTGGAATCTAAAGAATAATACAAGCACTTTGCTGGTGGTTCAGTGGTTTAGGTTCAGTGGTTTAGACTCAGTGTTTCCACTGTAGGAGGTGGTTAGGTCCCTGCTAGGGAAGTAAGATCCCACATGCCACATGGCCAAATAAAGGCATCTTAAATAAATAAGAACAAAAAATAATACAAATGAATCTATACACAAAACAGAAATAGATTCACTGACATAGAAAACAAAGTTATGGTTACCAAAGGGGAAAGGGTGTGGGCAACAGATAAATTAGGATTTGAGGATTAACAGGTACAGATTATCATACATGAAATAGATAAGCAACAAGAATTTACTGTATAGTACAGGGAACTACAGGGAATAGATGGGGAAACAGTGGAAACAGTGTCAGACTTCATTTTTGGGGGCTCCAAAATCACTGCAGATGGTGACTGCAGCCATGAAATTAAAAGACGCTTACTCCTTGGAAGGAAAGTTATGTCCAACCTAGATAGCATATTCAAAAGCAGAGACATTATTTTGCCAACAAAGGTCCGTCTAGTCAAGGCTATGGTTTTTCTTGTGGTCATGTATGGATGTGAGAGTTGGACTGTGAAGAAGGCTGAGCGCTGAAGAATTGATGCTTTTGAACTCTTGAGAGTGCCTTGGACTGCAAGGAGATCCAACCAGTCCATTCTGAAGGAGATCAGCCCTGGGATTTCTTTGGAGGGAATGATGCTGAAGCTGAAACTCCAGTGCTTTGGCCACCTCATGCGAAGAGTTGACTCATTGGAAAAGACTCTGATGCTGGGAGGGATTGGGGGCAGGAGGAGAAGGGGACGACAGAGGATGAGATGTCTGGATGGCATCACTGACTCGATGGACGTGAATCTGAGTGAACTCCGGGAGTTGGTGATGGACAGGGAGGCCTGGTGTGCTGCGATTCATGGGGTCACAAAGAGTCGGACAAGACTGAGCGACTGAACTGAACTGAATTGACAGGGAACTACATTCAATCTTATAATAACCTATAACAGAAAATAATCTGAAAAAATATATAACCAAATCACTTTGCTGTATACCTGAAACTAACACAATATTTTTAAATCAACTATACTTCAATTAAAAAAAAAAAAAAACTCAAAAAGTGTGGTAGCATAGTGTAATTGTAGCTTGATTTTTTTTAGCAGTATATAACATAAAATACATCTTTGAATTGACTCCATAAGTCTCACATCTATGAAGTATCATAAGTGGAGAGAATCAAATGAATTACGTGTTGGAGTGACCTGACACATCTCTTTCCACATATCTGTGTATTTTAGAAACACTTGGCTTTCTAGTCTTCCATTGTTTATGAATCTCCTTTCTGAGAGACACATTTTATCTCCTAAACTTACGAATGCACAAATGAATGGGTGAATGAATAAATATGAATGGCCTACAAGTCACTGTGCCTCCTTCAAAGGACTTTGCCTGTCCACTCTGGTAGGATGATTTTGTACTTTAATGTTCATAGGGCAGTTTTTTTTTTAATGTTCAATTTCCTTTCACCTTTGAAGAGGAAGAATCATTTTACTGTCACCCTTACTCCTTGCCCACTATGCTATGGACATAATAAAGAAATGAGACTGATGGATGCACTATGCTGCCATCAGTCACTCTTCCATGAATGCCCAGCCAGACTTTCTCCAGTCATGACTCAAGAAGAAAGTAATGTTATCTGCAAACTGCAGTCTCTTGAGTTTACATTTGCAAGGGAAATTGTAACCTAGGAACAATCCTTTATTTCGAGGGGATTAGAGCTTCAGCTGATATTGGACTCTCTTATTTGTTTCTATAAATTTTTAACAGCTTGAAATGGCATTAAACTCTGCAGAGAGCACAATATAATGCCACTAATCCTGTTGATCTTACATTGCTTTACAGAGGCGAGAACTGCAATAAATCCTTTTATGTGTAAATCAGAAGAGATGTTAGCCATTTCTCTGCAAGGACATATCTTGTTACTAGAGTTGGATAAGTTAGAACTCAAGTATTAAACCTGAAATGTCTTTTCTCGTTCCCTTTGCTAGTCCACCAATTCTCTTCCTTCTCCCATTCCCCGTTCCCCAAATAATTGAACCTTTCTTAAACCTATCTATCATCCATTTATCTATCCATCACGTGCAAAATCTCAGTGTCTGACTATTCTGCCATTTTAGGACACATTTCTGCAAAGCATTGTGACATGCTTTTTGAAGGTGCACAGTAAGACTTGATTTTTAAGATCTTGCTGTCTAGTGGGAGGGATAAGTCAAGTGCACATGTAACAGAAACTTAAGGTTGGATTTGGCAGGATATGGATTTGAGAGGATAGTGGTTAAGGGCAAGGACTCAGCAGATGGAATCTATGCTTGTCTCTGTTACATGCATGTGTGCCTGCTAAGTTACTCAGTGGTGTCCAACTCTTTGCGACCCTATAGGCTGTAGCCATCTAGGCTCCTCTGTTCATGGGATTCTCCAGGCAAGAATACTGGAGTGGATTGCCGTGCCCTCCTCCAGGGGATCTACCTGACCCAGAGATTGAACCCACGTCTCTTACATCTCCTGCATTGGCAGGTGGGTTTTTTTTTTTTTTTTTTTTTTACCACTAGTGCTACCTGGGAAGCCCTTCCTACCCATACTTCCCCAGGCAAATCCTTTGATGTATCTGAACCTCAGGGTTCCTCATCTGCCTTGTCAACCACATAGGACTGTTGTGATGATTAAAGAAACGTAAGCATTTACCACAATGCTATTTATTCCTATAAATAATATTATAATCTGTGCTCAAGAGGTATATAGTGTGTGTTAGCTGCTCAGTCGTGTCTGATTCTTTGTGACATGGACTGTAGCCCACCAGGATCCTCTGTCCATAGGATTCTTCAGGCAAGATTACTGGAGTGGGTAGCCATTTCCTTCTCCAGGGGATCTTCCTGATCCAGGGATCAAACCCGGGTCTCCTGTATTGAAGGCAGATTCTTTACTGTCTGAGCCACCAGGGAAGTCCCATGTTAGTTGCTCAGCTGTGTCTGACTCTTTGTGATGGCATGGACTAAGCAATAACCAAGCTGACCCTTACATTATTATTAATAGTTGATTCACTTAGCCACCAATAAAAATGTATCAAATTTGGTTTTTCTTTAGTGTAGCTTTCAGAAATAAAGCTAGCCCAAAGGCCCTGAGCTGTCACTAGCATTAAAGTAGTTTCTTAACACAGATGGTAAGGCTATCCCTGAGAAAAGATGCTCCTGGAATTGTCTTTCTTATGGTAGACATATGTTGCGGTAAACCCCCTGTGCCGTTCAATGAATCCCTACTCTTAAAAGCAATGATATCCAAATGTGTTACTGTCCCAGAGCTGGATTTGTCCAGAACAAAGATAGTCATGTATGACATAGGTCATCATATTTACTCTGCTCGGTCCAGTACAAATCAGCCCCGCTGCCTTCAGCCAGCAGTAAGTTTGCAAGCCACGCTTGGTGTCTCCCATACGCTATTATACTCACTTGAATCCCAACACTTTCTATATTGCAGCACCTTTGTCCCCATTCCAACACAGTCATCAATGATCCATATACTTCCTGGGAAAGAAAGAACCACAGTTTCTAGAACTTCAGAGAAGCAGAGGAGACCAACCTATTTCGAGACTTTGGCAGTCTGGAATTCCCACTGGAAGAGAAGAACAACGGAGGAAAATGTAACAGCCTAGAATCAGAACCTCAGCGTGACTTCTGGCCCCACTTCTGATTTACTCTGTTGACTGAACGAATTACCAAGACTTTCGGGGCCTCAAGTGAATGTATTCTCTACATAGTAAATGTATTATGCTAAATAATCTAAGCTTATTGCATTCACCAGTTCATCCATTTAATATTTATAAAGTACTTGATTCTGCACTGTGCAGAATACAAGACATTTCTATTATATAAGATCTAGGCACAGGCACACACTGACTCCATTACTCAGAATGTGATAGGAGCTGCAAATAAAGATACAAAATGGTGAGGGACTGTAGCTGTTCTATTGTGGGTCTCTAAGCTACTTCTCTTGCCTAGAAAATCCCATGGACGGAGGAGCCTGGTAGGCTGCAGTCCATGGGGTCGCTAAGAGTCGGACACAACTGAGCGACTTCGCTTTCACTTTTCACCTTCATGCATTGGAGAAGGAAATGGCAACCCACTCCAGTGTTCTTGCCTGGAGAATCCCAGGGACGGGGGAGCCTGGTGGGCTGCCATCTGTGGAGTTGCACAGAGTTGGGCACGACTGAAGCGACTTAGCAGCAAGCTACTTCTCAGTTCTAACCATAGGGCCAGATCTGTCATTGGTTTCTTCAAGTTCACAAACACATCTTGAAGAAACACCTCTATGGGACTCTGTTGTTTCCTCTGGAAAATGAGGCAAATGAATTTAACAGCTATTTCCAAGAATTTTTTTTTTTTTTTTTTTTAGTGGGAAGAGGTAAAGAGGGGAAAATCCTTGAGGATAAGTAATTCAATGGTCACATAACTTTATCACATTTGTCTCTGAACTTCATTGTGAATTGGTCAGTGACAATATCCTTGTCATCTTTTGATGTATAAGGAGACTGAGGCTCTTAGAGGCTTAAGCACTTACTAGAAGGAAAACCAGAGTATGGGTGCTCAGTATAGGACTGTAAATGTAACGCACAGAGAAATAATTGCTAGGTTAATTCTCCAAACTAAAACTCAGTTTTGCCATCAATATTTTCTTCTCCTGATTTATAACACATCCAGTGGAGGAGATAATGTGTAGTAACACCAGTTTCTTGGTTAATCATCTTTATCTGGGTTTGTGCTTTTAGGATGAACTTAGCCAGACGATGTTTTCTCCTGCCAATAGGTGGCAGAGGAGGCAAATTTGTCTGATAATGGAAATAAAAAATATCTCAAAGGAGGGAGCATGGACTGGGACCTCCTGTTCGGTCAACCTGCATTTAGCATGCACTCACATTGCAAAGCCCACCACAATGCAGGTTTGAGCACTGTTTGCTTGTCTGCTAAGTCACTTCAGTTGTGTCCGACTCTGTGACGCTATGGACTGTAGCCCGCCAGGCTCCTCTGTCCATGGGATTCTCCAGGCAAGAACATTGCAGTGGGTTGCCACACTGTATCTTCTACTGTCACATACACTTATCCTTTTAACTCATTTTAGGCTCTTTTAACTAATTTGAAAAATATTTGTATATTTTGTTGCTAAACTGAGATCTTGGAGGTCATGACCATAAAATTAGTCATCTTGGTGCTACAGTGCCAAATATAATAGTCATTTATTATTTGTTGCAGAAATGAATTTATTACTAGAGAAATAGGTAACAAGGAAGGACTGGGATGTTTTCTAAACTGCATCACCTTTTTTTAGAGGATGGTGACCACAGAAAAATGAGAGAAATAGGTAACAAGGAAGGACTGGGATGTTTTCTAAACTGCATCACCTTTTTTTAGAGGATGGTGACCACAGAAAAATGAGACATGACAGAAAGTATGGTAATATAGCTTTTGTGACACATTAGCTGTAATGTATTTCAGGGCCATATCTTTATTCACATATGACTCTGTTGCATGTAATTTAACATCTCTGAGCCTGTTTACTCATGTAAAATGTGAAAAATAATGCTTCAAAGAACGGTCACCAGCTTAAGTCACTAATAAGCAAATTTAAGTTATACATTTTAATATAATACACATATATAAAGAATGGTGACTACTTCTATTATCTCTGTGACAAACCATTTTCTCTTTGAAATGACATTTGATATCTTTAGAGTCAGCAAAATTAGCAAACTATCAAATGAAGTTTATTCTTTTTCTTATATCACCTGACTTTGCTACCAAGGAAGTAAAGGCAGTTTTGCAGGTTAAAAATGCTTGATTCACTGAAGGAAAAAATATACTTGCAATTGTGATTTATGTGTATGATTTTTCTCTTATGAACAATTTAGAAATGAATAGGGCTTATTTTATGTGGTGTTGATTTTTATGCTAAATTTAAAAAGTGTTTCTCTAAAGATCCTGAACTGTGTTCCCTATCTGATCCTAGAGTCTTTTTTTTTCTGGAATATTTATAAAGTAAAACTAAATTTGGTGGAATATAATTAAACATATGACTTTAAGTATAACTTGAGGTCTGTGAAAGTTTGAAAACAAAGAACACTTCTGACAAGGAGAAAATGCTTGAAATTTGTGGTTCAGCAAGCTGCTTGTGGGTTTCCTGGTGGCTCAGATGGTAAAGAATCCACCTGCAAGTTGGGATACCTGGGTTTGATCCCTGGGTTGGGAAGATCGCTTGGAGGAGGGCATGGCAGCCCACTTCAGTGTTCTTGCCTGGGAAATCCCATGGAGAGAGGAGCCTGGTGGGCTACAGTCCATGGGGTTGCAAAGAAGTCAGACACGACTGAGCACACTGCATGCACACACCACCACACAAGCTGCTTGTAGAATGATTCGAAAACTGTCACTGGAGAATCAGAGGATGGACAGCCAGAGTCTGAGTTAAGTTGGCTGTGTTACCAGTGGCTGTGCAGTCTCCTCCACCCAGCTCAGTGCTGGGTCATGGTAGCTGCATCTCTAGCTGGTGGGTTGGAATGCATGTGAGGAACAAATGTCCCATCAAACAATAGAACCTGTGCATTCTGGGGTCACACACTAGATTCTACCATCATTGAAAGACCAAAAAACAATACGAGGAAGTGACACAATCTCCACATGCTGAATTCACCCTAATTCCTTAAAGTTATCTTTTTCTTGAGGATATGCAGCCTGCAAAGCCCAATGCTTTAAACAGATACTGTGGTGTTATCATCCTCACCCCCTGTCTTAAGCTGTATCCAGAAGGATTTCTTCTGATTTATGTCTGTGGAATGAGATTTTCTTTTCTAGTGCTTGGGAGCTTTCCATGGTGTCCTGTGGATGCTTCGAAATGAAGGCTTTCCTTTTTTAATCCTTTATTTTTCTTAGAATTGTCTTTTGTAATTTTTTCTTTTTTTTGTTAAAAAAAATTCAAAAGGAAAGGAGAAAAGAAGCAGAAGGAATCTAGTTGGTGACTGCAGCCCAGCTGTTGCAGAAGACAACTCCTGTAACTGGTTGTTAAAAGTGACGTTGTTATCATTTTCCCCACAGATTGAAATCGACTTTTCCTCGCAACATTTCCCTCTGGGGGCTAGGGAACTTAACCAATTAATTGATTAAAATGAAATAACCGTCTAAACATTTTCAAGTTCTGGCCTCAAAGAGAAAAAGGTGTTTTGAAGCATCTCTCTCCTGAACCAAAATCTCAGTTCAGTGCATTAGCACTGGTGTTTGAATGCTAAATCATTCAAGATCTGTTCTCAATATACGTTTTTCTCATTGAGAAATCTCACACATGATTTAGCATAAATTATAGCCTAGTGTGATGATCATCCATAAGTGAAATACTCTCAGTTGAGTTAAAATGTCGTTAATTAATTGGGGAAATCTGAAAAAGATCATGTGACGGCCATGTGTAACTACTCAGGAAAAAAAGAAAAAAATGGTTTCTAAGGAAATGAACTTTATTCTCAACTGCTGAATGTCCAAGATCTCTACAGTGGTCATTGGAGTATTGTGGTATGAGTGACGCAAGTTAGGGTGAGAAAATAATGACCATGAATACAAATAACCAGACTATGGGTGTGAGCAAGCTCAAGCTCCGCTGACACAAATGTTCTGTAGCAAAATTTGAGACTACTTTGAGAAAATTTAAAAATGTGCCCACTCCTTGGCTCCTCAATCCCATTTCTAAAAGTGTATCCTAATGGAATTCAGGATGTGTGAAAAGATTCACTTGCAAAGGTGTTCATTGTAAAATTATGATAGAAATTGGAAGTAACTGAACCAGCCAACAAAAGGATAGTTACAATACTGGTTAAATAAATCATGGTATAAATTCCTACAGTGATATACCATTCAGCTTGAAATGAAGTGAATGGAAACAGGTTAAAAAAGTATACATGCAGGTCTCCGCCGCAGGGGGACGGGTTTTTTCTGGCCTGCTAACTCCGCTGCTCTGGAGGATCCTTTCCTGATTGATACACCTCTGATGAAGCTATGACTAGGTGGGCACGAGTCACTACCACACAGAACAAACGACCCTTTCCTGCAACATCATGGGAGGACTTGAAGAAGGGGTCCTCTGAGGGACAAAGAGGAAACAACTTGAAGCCAATAGGCTGTCCCTTAAAAATGATGCCCCCCAAGCAAAACACAGAAAGAATAAAAAGAAAAAGGAGTATTTAAATGAAGATGTGAATGGATTCATGGAATATTTAAGACAAAACTCACAGATGCTTCACAATGGTGAGGTGATAGCAACAGACAGTCAGAAAGTAAGGGAAGAAATTGAAGTTGCTTTAAAGAAAGACAGTCGCCGGGAAGGAAGACGATTAAAAAGACAAGCAGCAAAGAAAAATGCAATGGTATGTTTCCATTGTAGACAACCTGGCCATGGGATTGCAGATTGCCCTGCTGCCCTTGAGAATCAAGAAATGGGCACTGGAATATGTTACAGATGTGGATCCACAGAGCACGAAATAACCAAGTGCAAGGCTAAAGTAGACCCAGCTCTTGGTGAATTTCCTTTTGCAAAATGTTTTGTTTGTGGGGAAATGGGGCATCTGTCCAGATCTTGTCCTGATAATCCCAAAGGACTCTATGCTGATGGTGGTGGCTGCAGACTTTGTGGCTCTGTGGAACATATGAAGAAAGATTGTCCCGAAAGTCAGAACTCAGATCGAGTGGTCACAGTTGGTCGCTGGGCAAAGGGAATGAGTGCAGACTATGAAGAAATTTTGGATGTGCCTAAACCACAGAAACCCAAAACAAAGATACCTAAAGTTGTTAATTTTTGATGATTAGTACTGTTGTTTGTTCAACATTCTGCACTGGGCCTGCTTCACAAGTTGGAGCTAGACTGTCTTGGAGGCCTGTATTATGGATATCAGTGTAATTTAGGTGTGATCAAACCAGTGTCCATCAAGGGGCACTTCTCCCATTGTTTGGAGAAGATCACTGAAAAAAGTATAAGATGTGTAAAATGGATTTTCTAAAAGAATATATTTTTGACCAATAGAACTTAGGTGTAACTAAGTGATTATATACCTGATTGTAACAATCATTGTTTTCTTAAAAACAAAATTATGCATTAATATGAACTATCCCTAAACATAGGGTAACTGCTTTGCATTTGGAAGTGAATTTGTGGTCCTGTTGTTGGTTCAAAGTATCAATTTATCATTATGTTAGAAATTTATTTATAATTGCCACAAAATGTATTTTTAAAATAGTAAATAAAAATTCATTTGCTATTAAAAAAAAAAAAAAGTATACATGCAGCAAATAAAGATCCTGTGGATCACAATTAAGATCCAGCATAGCCAAGTAAATAATTTTAAAAAGTATGTGTATATAATTCCTTTTTATTTTTTTTACAACTAAAGCATATGAAAAAAATCTAGAAAATATACTTTAAAAGCTTACTAATATGGTTATCTAATAAGTCATGGGGTTACAGGTTTTTTTTTTTTTATCTTTGTATTTCCTATTATTCTCTACTTTTTCTACAATGAATATGTGTTGCATGTTTGATAATATTGCAATACTGGCCCACACTTCTTGACTTTGAGATGGCTTAGAGTCTCCCTGCTGCTGCTACTGCTGCTAAGTCGCTTCAGTCGTGTCCGACTCTGTGCGACCCCATAGACTGCAGCCCACCATGCTTCCCCGTCCCTGAGATTCTCCAGGCAAGAACACTGGAGTGAGTTGCCATTTCCTTCTCCAATGCATGAAAGTGAAAAGTGAAAATGAAGTCGCTCAGTCGTGTCCGACTCTAGCGACCCCATGAACTGCAGCCCACCAGGCTCCTCCGTCCATGGGATTTTCCAGGCAAAAGTACTGGAGTGGGTTGCCATTGCCTTCTCCAAGTTCACATCAAATTAGTCACAGTAACCATCCTGGGCAAAATGCTATTTAGAACACGGAATCTGTTTAAGAATCTAAAGATTTTGCAGTTGTAACATTTTAACACTTTCTTATGTATCTTTTTTATATGTCTTAAATATATACTTCCTCAAAATATGATATTATACATGTTAATGTTTTAAATTAGTATATTTTATTCTTAAAAATGTGTTGGAATAGTTCTTGTGATAATTGTTTATGCAATGGGGAACATCCAGGGCTTCAATCACTTCCTCAGAAAGTGCATTTGTCGTGGATTTGAATCACTTTAGAAAGGATACTGGGTAGTGATCTTCAGAATTCTCTGAAGTATGTAGTGACACAGAGAACCAAATTATAGTCAGGAATAAACAGAAAGGGCACACCTGTAAGGAGAAAGTCCCTCCATCTTCATTCCTATACAGGTATCCCTAGTAACTACAAAATGTCAAGTTCTATGAATGAGATAGTGTACTCTCTCCCTATCTCCATTATGCCTACAGTTTAATAGTCATGATCAGGGTCAGAGTAGAGAACACATGTGAAACAGTCAACATAAGTCACAGCAATATTTTCTTAGATTCATCTCCCAAGGCAAAAGAATTAAAAGCAAAAATAAACAAATGGGACCTAATCAAACTTAAAAGCTTTTGTATAGCAAAGGAAATCATCAACAAAATGAAAAGATAGCCTATGAAATGGGAGAAAATATTTGCAAATGAAGCAACTGACAAGGGGTTATTTTCCCAAATACATTAACAGCTCATACAATGCAATATCAGAAAACCAAACAATCAAATCAAGAAAATGGGCAGAAGACCTAAACAGACATTCCTTGAAAGAAGACATACGGATGGTCAGTAGGCACATGAAAAATTGCTCAACATTTTAAAATTATTAGAGAAATGCCAATCAGAACCACAATGAGGTATTACCTCATACCAGTCAGAATGGCTATCATCAAAAAGTCTTCAGAAAACAAATGTTGGAAAGGATGTGGAGAAAGGGATACATTTGTACACTGTTGGTGGGAATGTAAATTGGTGAAGCCATATGGAAAACCATATAGAGGTTCCTTAAAGAGCTAAATATAGAAATACCATATGATCTAGCAATTCCACTCCTGGCTATATATTTGGGGAAAAAAGGAAATACTAATTGAAAAAGACTCGTGTACCCCAGTGTTCATAGCAGCACTATTTACAATAGCCAAGACATAGAAGCAACCCAAGTGCCCATCAACAGTTGAATGGATTGGAAGATGTGGTACATGCATGTGATTGAATATTACTCAGCCATAAAAATAACGTAACATTGCCATTTGCAGCAGTGTGGCTTGGCTTATAGAATACTATGCTTAGTGAAATAAGTCAAAGGCAAATACTATATATGACGTCACTTACATATGGAATCTAAAAAATAATGCAAGTGAATCTATATACAAAACAGAAACAGACTCACAGATAAAAGAAACCAAACTTGTGGTTACCAAAGGGGAGAGGGAAGGGGGAGGGACAGATTAGAAGTATTGAATTAACAGATACAAACTGCTATATAGAAAATAAATAAGCAACAAGGATTTACTGTATAAAATGGAATAATACCCATTATTTTGTAACAATCTATAATGAAATATCATCTGCAAAAATAATCACTACTGTACACCTGAAATGAATCTTGAAATTCAACTAGACTTCAGTCTTAAAAAAAAAAAAGAGTAAACAGCTATGTATTTGGGGGCTATAATGGAAAACAAACTGTACCATTCATCCTTCAGGTGCACCATTTATAATTTTCTAAAGAGCATTATTCTCAGCCATTGCTAGGCCTGATATCCCAAATTTTACATTCAGGTTTCCTACTATCATGGTGTCCTAATGCTTATCAGCTTTACCTCCATCAGTGTGTATACTTTTGTTAGTAAACCTGCATCGCTTTTTTGACTAGGTCCTTAGAGGAGAGCAAACCTAAAACTAAGATTAAGGTCTGGAGAAACAATTTCCATGGAAACTGGGTTAAGGGACCTTGCTTTTGTGTGAATTGAATTAATCATTGATTTATTTGGCTTGCTTTATTCAGGTTGTGGGTATAGTTTATGCCAAATGGGCAAATTCCAGATCTTCATTTCACTCAGAATTAAGACTTTTGCATTCAACAGCAAACTCTTACTGGTTTACTATTTGGAAGAAATCTACTTAGCCTGCTGTTGCTGCGTTGCTTCAGTCTTGTCCGACTCGGTGCAACCCCATAGACGGCAGCCAACCAGGGTCCCCCGTCCCTGGGATTCTCCAGGCAAGAACACTGGAGTGGGTTGCCGTTTCCTTCTCCAATGCATGAAAGTGAAAAGTGAAAGTGAAGTCGCTCATTCGTGTCCGACTCTAGCGACCCCATGGACTGCAGCCTACCAGGCTCCTCCGTCCATGGGGTTTTCTAGGCAAAAGTACTGGAGTGGGGTGCCATTGCCTTCTCCGCGACTTAGCCTAGCAGACCTCAAAGTATTACAATAGTATCTCCAAATTTTCCGTGGAATTGCCGTAAATTTCTCATGATATTTCCTTCTAAACATGTCCAAGCCCTTCCAAATTCCCATCCTCCCAGATGGGCAGTTAGAGGTTTTTTTCCCCTCCATGGTGATACATTACCCTGTAAAGTCTTTATCATAGCACTTAGGGTATTATATGATAACTCTTTGTTTTTTTCTTAGACTTTGAGCACTTTGAAGGCTAGGACTATGAATTATGAATCTCTCCATATTCAGATCCTATGTCTGCCATAAAATAGGCAATTGATGCATTGAATTCATATGGAATAAATGAGGAGATAACTGTAAGAATTTGACATTCTCCTTGTGAAGAAAGCATAGGCCAGGATGTCCATTTACTGTTAATATAATCTTACGTCTGGACTCATAGTGATAAAAAGCAAGAAAGGGAAGCAATGATATTTTATAGCAATGATATTTATATACACTTATATAAAATATATTTTATAGTGCCCCTTTAGTGATACATAAGACAAAGAAAAGTAGGAGTTTTTCTCTCTATTGTGTAAGTCAGTTTGGAAAATGTGGATACTTTACAAGTCTGACTGCTGGAGCATTTATATGCATATGCAGTCACTGCTCAATCTCCTCAGATAACTTCTTTTTCAATAAAATTGGAGCTAACTTCTGCAAAAAGCTGATACCATTCTGTCACTCATACATCTAACACTGTATCAGAGTCACTGCACCATATATCAGCTAGCACACCCAAACTTTGGAGCAACGAACAGTCAGAACAACGGCAGATTTCATTTCAAAATAGCAGTGGAATTAAAGAAGCTTTTACTTTCTCAGGCACTAGATAAAACACTGTTTAGTGTATCATTACTAAGAAAAAGTAAAGTCTTTCTATTTTGTTTATGTATGTTTTTTTTTTTTCCTTTTCTGCTCATGTCTGTTTATCTCTATCATCTATGAAGCTCTGGTCATCACACATAATTTAGGGCAAAAATGTCTCATAATGGCAGATTCAAGGAGCTCCTAGAAGTATCCCGAAATTCACATAGTAAAACACATTGGACTAAAATCTTGTCTTTAGCTCTAGGACTTAAGGGCATAAATTAGACACTTCTACATTCTTAAAGTTCAACGGCAAAACATGTTAGGTGTAAATTAAGTGTCAGACAATACGTTGGGTTCCTGGGGGGTGTTTGGAACAGAAGAGGAATTTTCTTGAAGGGCTCACAGTTTGGTAGTGATAAAAGATAATATGATACACTATAAGGACACCCAGAGAGGGCTTTGGGATCCTAGAGGAGGGACGTATTTTTTTCTATATATTCTTTTGCAGTTACATTCTTTTTTTTTTTTTTTTTTTACCACTTGTAATTCTAGAGTCCTGACTATTACAGTCTTTCAGTCCTGGTAAAACCGAGTCATCATTTGCTAGTCCCTGCAACCTATATCATCTCTTCCTGGGATCCATGGTTATGCCCCTATTCTTTGATCTCTGTCCTCCTCTTGGTTTTAGGACAGCTCTCAATACCTACTGCCATTGTAAATAGCGCTGCAATGAAGTGGAGTGCACGTATCTTTAGAAACCTAAATGTCCGTTGATGGAGGAATGGATAAAGAAGATATGGTACATATATACAATGGATTATTACTCAGCAATTAAATGGAATGAAACTGTGCCATTTGCAAAGATGTAGATGGACCTAGAGAGCGTCCTACAGAGTGAAGTAAGTCAGAAAGAGAAAAACAAAATCATATATTACCACATACATATGGAATCTAGGAAAATGGTACCAATGAACCTCCCTGCAGGACAGGAGCAGAGATCCAGACCTAGAGAATGGACTGTGGACCGAAGGGAGGGTGGGACAAATTGGAAGAGAAGCACTGACGTATATACACTACCATGTGTAAAGTAGATAGCTAGTGGGAACTTGCTGTATTACAGGGAGCTCAGCTCAGTGCTCTATGATGACCTAGAAGGGTAGGAGTGGGGTGGGGTGGGAGGGAGGCTTACAAAGGAGATACATGTATACACATAGCTGATTCACTTTGTTGTAGAGCAGAAACTAACGCAACTTTGTAAAGCAATTATATTACAATAAAAAAAATACTGCCAAAATAAAGCTGATATTCCTGGGTTTTGAAACCGGTCATTTGGTTTACCTGGTTACGCACACCTGGGTTTTTCACACCAGGTTTTTCCTCTGTCTCTTCATGGTTGAAACCACAGCAACCCAGTCACAGAACTGGCAAGTTGCTGAATGCGGCTGCCAGACAGGGACTTCTGTCTATTATTTCAAAAGGCCAGTGGATTTATTGTTGTGCCATGGAACTCAAGGGGACACCTAGCCCTCTCTAGTTGCCACTTAAACACACAAGTAGGGCAGGTTAGTTTCAGTAGAAAGGAAATTTAATCAAGCAAATTATTTCATTTACTATTCAATAAGCATTTAATCAGCACTTTCTGGGTGTCAGGCACTGTGCTAGGAATTGGAAATTCAAAAACGATTTTGAAATGCACTTTTGATGAAGAATTGATGCTTTTGAACTGTGCTGTTGGAGAAGACTCTTGAGAGTCCCTTGAACTGCAAGGAGCTCAAACCAGTCATTCCTAAAGGAAATCAGTCCTGAATATTCATTGGAAGGACTGATGCTGAAGCTGAAACTCCAATACTTTGGCCACTTGATGCCAAGAACTGACTCATTGGAAAAGACCCTGACGCTGGGAAGATTGAAGGTGGGAGGAGAAGGGAAGACAGAGGGATGAGATGGTTGGATGGCATCACTGACTTGATGGACATGAGTTTGAGCAAGCTCTGGGTGTTGGTGATGGACAGGAAAGCCTGGCATGCTGCAGTCCATGGGGTAACAAAGAGTTGGACACAACTGAGCAAATGAACTGAACTGTCATGAAAGCTAAATAGAGATATTGAGTGGGTAGAGAACAAACCCAGAGAACTAAAGAAACCTCTACAGAAGGGAAACAGTTCAACGGGTCTTAAGAAACAGGACTTCATCAAGGAGTACAGAATAGCCTGTTCCAAGCCATGGGAGTGAGAGAGAAAGAAGTGTGATTTGGGAATGATTTTAATGTAACTGGGGGAGGAAGAAAGGATTCAAAGCATTGACAGGTTGTGCCTGAGGTCTAAGTGAACTGTTCTCCTGCCTGTGCATTTCCTGTTATGTTTTTCCTCTTGTTCCATGGAAGAGAATCTCCACTTCCTCTCTTCCTGCTGCTGCTGCTGCTGCTGCGTCGCTGCAATCATGTCTGACTCTGTGCGACCCCATAGACGGCAGCCCACCAGGCTCCCCCGTCCCTGGGATTCTCCAGGCAAGAACACTGGAGTGGGTTGCCATTGCCTTCTCCACTCTTCCTGCTAGAGACCAGATATTGAATAACTCACTACTCTCTAAATGTAAATTTCAGCATGTTTGGGGGAGAAAATGTTACATTCTTGACCATGACCATGGATGGTAAACTTTACTAGGTGGTATCCAAATGACCTGAAAGAATTAATACAAGTATTTGCAATTGAAATCTACACATCAATTTATGTTTGAGTCATTAAAACACTTCGTGCATCTGATTCATCATTTAACCATCATACAAAATGGGACCCTGCATCTTGTAAACAACTCTGGTAATGTACTTTACATTCGCAAAAGGATCTTGACAGCTTATAGTCATCAAGGAGAGCCTCTGTGTTCTGAAACTGAAATACTTATATGAAGAGTAAGAAGATGATTCTCACTCTAAGCATGCACATTTTTGGAATTTTAATTTTTCAAGACTGAAGATGAACAATTTGGAGAAAGATGGACTAAGCTAGTGATTCTCAAGCTAAGCTAGATGTAGAGAAGAATAACACGTGGAACTTGTTAAAAATAAACAGGGAAGGATCTGGAAATCAGAATTTAAAAAAAAATCCACAGGTGGCTCTTGTGCAGTCAGGTTTGTAAATTCTAGGGTTGTATGACCTTTTGTGATATGTCTAGTCAGAAGACTCTTAGGCAGTTTTCTGGGTGAATAGCTAAATGATGTAAAAAAAAAAAACAGCCCACCTGAATCTAAATAAACAATACAAATGAATGCATAAGCAAAACAGAAACAGATTCACAGATAAAGAAAACAGGTTTTGGGTTGCCAAATGTGAGATGCGGGGAGGAATAAAACAGGAGTATGGGGTTAAAGAGTACAAAGTTCTATGTATAAAATAGACAACAAGGATTTACTGTTCTAGCATAGGGAATTAGACCCGTTATCTTGTAATAACCTATAAAGGAATATAATCTGCAAAAATACTGAATCACTATGCTCTATCCTAGAAATGAACACAATACTGTAAATCAACTGTACTTCAATTGAAAAACCCCCACCTATTCAAGATTGAATTGTATATAAAGAGAATTGGTTGTTAAGACTTCTCTGGTGGTCCAATGGTTAAAACTCTGTGTTTCCAACACAGGGGAGCATCCCTGGTCAGGGAACTAGATCCCACATGCCACCACTTAGAGCTCTCATGCCTCAACTAAAGATCCTGAATGCCTCAACTAAGACCGAGCACAACCAAAAAAAAAAAAAAATTTAAGAGAGAATTTGTTGGAGTAGAATGCCCAAGTGTTGTTTTTTTTTTTTAATTATATAAGGTTGTTTTAAAAACCATATTTGACCACTATATACGTTACATATAGTTCAATATAACCAAGTGTGAATCTCGAGTTCAAGAGTTGTTCGTGTTCCTCCCATTCCTATTAGTAATATACATCTCCCACGTTTGGTCATGGGTTCATAGGAGTACTTATTCATCCCCCCAGGCAGACTAAGGGGCTGTTACTTCTCTTGGCTAAAGCAGTAACTTTAAACTGTATAACATCTATGAGAATAAGGGAAGTAAAGACTAACTTTCTGCTGTTGTGAATTTTCACATGGTTGGCTGTTTTTTAAAAAGTTGCTGGCTGAGTGTTAAAACATTTAACAAAATTTATGAGACTGAATGACTGAGGGTACATAGGTACACACACATACACACGAGGCTTACGGTAGAAAATCAAATTAAATACAAATTTTTAAACAGCAAAACATGACATTTGTTCTTTCCCTTACAATGGTTCAAGTGTGTATCTGCTGAAGGAGGGACACAGTTGGTGAGGTCTGGATCAGAGCCCTACTCCATAGGGAGAGGGGTTAGAAAAAGGAGAAAACTGTTCTGATAGTCACGCCAGAACCACGTGGCATGAGAGAAGGACATTTTTTTTCTTAAGGCAGAGGAGGGGCATTGTTATTAGAAAAATAAAAGCTACCTGGCAGATAAAAACAATACAGGTCCCTTACCATTATAAATCAGATTACAATATCACTTATTTTCTCCAGAACTAAAATTTCATCAGGGATACCAAAAAGGGGGCTGCTTCATCTAGCTTTATTTCTGAGCCATTTGAAAATGGGACACAAAGGTTTGCATACATTAGCCACTTGGTAAATACCAGAAGAACAGAAAAGAAGGTGGGTAGAAAGGCATTTTCCAGCTTGAAAAAAATTGTGTTGATGCGCTTCAGAGAAGAATATGGTTCCAAGTGTATGGTAACTAGATGCAAAAATAATTATAAAACAGTATGGTTTTGTCAGTTAAGTCTTAAGATTTGCATGTGAGATGAAAACGAGTCATTGTTTTGGTTGCTGTCCCAATCAAGTATACTGTTCGTATGTGTCAAAGCTGTTTTTATTGAAATAAGCAGAATCAGGCATTCCACTTTCACTAAGGAACAAATGCCGTGAGAAGTTACAAGTTGTTATGTGTCATTGGACTAAGCATTTTCTCCTGGCACTGTTTCCTAAGGCCAGTGGTTTGTCCAGTAGTAACAATTTATGAACTTAATTGATGACCAAGCCACTAAAGAGATCCTAACTCCATTTCACTCTTTTTTTCTGTCTATTAACTCTCACTTTGGTTTTCTGATTTTTTTTTTCTTCATGGTCTCTCCCCAGTCTGCACAGTAAAATCCATTCAAAACCTGATTCTCCACTCTTCTCACGTTATCAAACTTCTCTAAAGACTTCACTACAACAATTACTTTTCCCCACTTCTCTTTTTCCTTTGTCTCCGTATCCCTCTTCCCTCCAAGTTACTTCCTTATCGCTTGTCAAGATGAATGTCGAGTTGGAGAAGTGAACTGAAAAAGGTTTACAGGAAATGAAAAAAAGTGTTGAGAGAGAAAGTAAAATAAAAATAAGAAGTGAAAGCCTTAAAGACGGTCCATTGCTTTGCTATAAAAATAGAGACTAATACAGGCCTTGAAGATTGAAATAAATTAGATGGAAAGGGTCACAGTCACTAGCAATTTGCAAAGCTTTTGAGCTATTCCTTTGGACTTTTAAGACTCCTTTCTGAAGGTGAGTAAAGTGCAAGAGGATTCCTCCAGATGTCTAAAGGGATAGAAACTATCCTACTTCCTCTTGCGTGGCTTGGAAAGCAACCTCATTGCATAAGGCTCTGCAAAATGAGATGTGGGAGGAGCAAGGAAACAAAAAATCAGGTTTGACACAAGAAAAGAACTTGAAAATGGAAAAACTGGAAAGCCAAGCACTGAAGAACACATAATTGTTTTCAGGTCACTTGTGGCTCTATGTGGACAGAATTTTCACTGAAGGCATAAAGTAAGGAGGTCATGGTGTTAAAGACTCTTTGGTGAAAGGGTAAAGGTTTAGGCAGCTGTATTTAGGGTTCATTCCATCATTTTGTGAGGTTCACCTTTATTTTTATTAGTGAAAGCAAATATACATTACCATCTACATTTAGACCCACTGACCAGAGAGAATGGTTTCGAGGCATGGACATCCTACTTTGGCAACTCCAAGGTCTTCATGGGAAGAAGGGAGATTTAGAGAGTCAGGGGAAATAAAGTTTGTTTTAATTTCAGATGCAGTATACACTGGTCTTTGTGACTTGTACAAGCGGTGATTTCTGATATGATCTCACAAGTGTGAAACAGGGAGGAGACAATGATCAGGCCTTTTAATGACCCAACATAGTAAATGCCCACTTGTCATTCACAATACATATCCATCTCAAGTCAGTAGGCATATCCTACTCATTGTAGCCACTTAAGGACATGGGGTGGTGGAGGTGCCATCTTGATACATATTTTTATAATCACCAAAGCAAGGAAAGAAGATACAGTAAATCATACATACACTGACTCTTATTTAAAGTTTCTGCCAGAAAGTAATGTTACTTCTCATAATAGAAAAGCAAGTCATAGGACCACATGTAACCTCAAAGCAGGAAGAGAAGGGCAACACTCACACCTGGTCACAGAATAGGAAGTTAAAAGCAATTCCATTGTTGACCACACAAAGCAAAAGCCATTTAATGCAGTTTAAATGAATGCATGTGAAGAGCACAAGTACAGGACTAAGAGTAACTTACCCTGTCATATTAAATGTATAAGTAGTCACTGACCCTCAACCCAAACTACAAAGCCTCAACTCTTTAAAAAAATTTTTTTTAATTTAATTAATTTATTTTACTTTACAATATTGTATTGGTTTTGCCATACATTGACTTGAATCTGCCACGAGTGTACATGTGTTCCCCATCCTGAACCCCCTCCCTCCTCCCTCCCCATACCATCCCTCTGGGTCATCCCAGTCCACCAGCTCCGAGCACCCTGTATAATGCATTGAACCTGGACTGGTGATTCATTTCACATATGATATTTTACATGTTTCAATGCCATTCTCCTATATCATCCCACCTTCGCCCTCTCCCACAGAGTCCAAAAGACTGTTCTATACATCTGTGTCTCTTTTGCTGTCTCACATACAGTGTTATCCTTACCTTCTTTCTAAATTCCATATATATGCCTTAGTATACTATATTGGTGTTTTTCTTTCTGGCTTACTTCACTCTGTATAATAGGCTTCAGTTTCATCCACCTCATTAGAACTAATTCAAATGTAGTCTTTTTAATGGCTGAGTAATACTCCATTGTGTATATGTACCACTGCTTTCTTATCCATTCATCTGCTGATGGACATCTAGGTTGCTTCCATGTCCTGGCTATTATAAACAATGCTGCGATGAACATTGGGGTACACGTGTCTCTTTCGATTCTGGTTTCCTCAGTGTGTATGCCCAGCAGTGGAATTGCTGGATCATAAGGCAGTTCTATTTCCAGTTTTTAAAGCGATCTTCACACTGTTCTCCATAGTGAAAGCCTCAACTCTTAACAAGCTCCTAAATGTTAGAGGGTTGTTTCTCCTTCTAATGACATATTTCTATACATTTTTATCTTGGAGTCAGAGGGTACCATCCTTTGGTCTCTAGAGTTAATGCTTCTTTTCCTTTTTTTCCCATCTTCACCTCAGTCTTATTGATACTGGCATTACCCATTTATCTTAAGATAAATCTCTCCAGACTTCCCTGGTAGTCCACTGTCTAAGATTCAGTGTTTCCACTGCACGGAGCACAGGCTGATAGATGGGTGAACTAGTATCCCACATGCCACATGGTGCAGCCAGAAAATTAAAAACAAAATCTCTCCTACAGCTGCACCATATGTGACCTGGTTTCATGACCCAGGTAAATATAATATTCAACAGACTAATTCCTACTGTGTTGTTCAATCCGAATGTGGGAGATTTCCTTCCCTCTCACTCCCTTTTTTCTTCTACCGCATCTTACTCCTTCCTTGAATGAGGTCTTGGGTAAGAAGGTTGAAAAATGGTTGAGGGTCTGTTGCATAATACTTGAAGTGCTGTTACGAAAGGAGGTCAAATCAAGGTATTGCATGTCCCAGCTGCAGCAAAGCCTGGGGCGGTGGAAGTGATGTCATTCTTTGTCTCTGTGAGGTAGTCATATTAATTTGCATGCATTTGTCCCCTCTTGAAACACTGGGGGAACGTTTCACTGCTTCTTTGTTTCTCCAATTGCAATGTTATAGGGTTTGTTTTTCCATATCTTTAGGTTTATGGTATAGGTTTTGGCTCAAATGCAAAACTTTTCTAATCCCTTGAAGTTCCTGGGGTTCAAAAACCTGCTCACACACTGAGAAATGGAGTATTTCCTGCCATATCAGTAAATAAGGCTGCCATAGTCATCAGTGATTGCAGCCCTTCAATGTGAGTTCCTGAGCCCTAAATCTTCCCAACCCAGGGATCAAACCCAGGTCTCCTGGGTTTGTGGGTAGATTCTTTACCAGCTGAGCCACCAGGAAAGCTCAAGAATACTGGAATGGATAGCCTATCCTTTCTCCAGGGGATCTTCCCAACCCAGGAATCAAACCGGGGTCTCCTGCATTGCAGGCAGACTCTTCAACAGCTGCAGTACCAGGGGCACCCCTAAAGGCACGCAGGAAGGAGAATACCTGGGATCTAGCAGCCATTAGGACTGCAGCTACTCCCCATGGGGAACCCCAAGGGAGCTCAGGATGTGAAATACACAGGATACGGAGATGCACATGAAAGGAATGATTTCAGTGAATCCAGACTTTTGCGTCTTCCCACACTTTGAGGAATACTAAATTCCTTAACTTGAGATATCTGGTTTTCTTTAATCAGCAGTAATCTGTTGATGAAGAGACTACCTGCCCTTTGTTGCAAAATTTTCGTATAATATGGTTCCTCTCCTCACCCCCTGAGAGCAATTCTCTCAGGGTTACCTGAGAGCTGTTTCCTAGGCTTGATGTCCTAAAATTTCCCACTGAATAAAACAGAACTGTCAGCTTTTAGATTGTGAATATTTTGTGAGTCGACTGTACACACACACACGACACACACACACACACACACACACACATGCACACACACACAACTACACAACTTCCTAGGGAGATTCTTTTTATGGCCAGACTGTCACAAAGAACTTCAACCTTCGAATGCTTGCCTGAGGCCTTTCCATTCCTGGGACTGTGGCTACTGTCTAATGCGAGGTAAACACAGTTCTGGTCTTGTCTTTAACTTTATAGAAGGGGTGTCATAAAGGCTATTCCAGGCTGCCCATTTTAGCTATTGTTTTGCTTTGGAGAGAATGCAGAATGGGACTTGGAAAGAATAAGACATCAGCAACACACACTCAAGTACCATCTTCTTAAAATATCTCCTCATAGAAACATTTGCTCTCCCCATCTGAAGGGATAATTCTTGATGGGAGAATACATTTTTGTCTATTCCTAGGCTTATTTATGGCTTTGCGATATTCTTTCCTTGGGCTACTTCCTGCCCAAGTTCTCTCCTTTCCATGATAATACAAAAATAATTAAGTGACTTTCTTGAGCACTTACGGTATGCCAGACTCTGTGTTAAGCACTTTATGCGTATTATTTCCTTTACTTCTCCTTGCAGGCCCATGTGGAGGTGGTGGTGCTTCAGTTTTATAGATTCCAACTCCAAGATTACCAAAGAATGAGAAGAAGAATGATTTTTTTTGGTAGATTCTATTTTTTTACATTATTTATTTTAATTGGAGGCTAATTACTTTACAATATTGTGGTGGTTTTTGCCATACATTGACATGAATCCGCCGTGGGTGTACATGTGTTCCCCATCCTGAACGCCCCTCCCTCCCCATCCCATCCCTCTGGGTTGTCCCAGTGCACCAGCTTTGAGTGCCCTTTTCATGCATCAAACTTGGACTGGTCATCTATTTCACATATGGTAATATACATTTTTCAGTGCTATTCTCTCCAATCATCCCACCCTCGCCTTCTCCCACAGAGTCCCAAAGTCTGTTCTTTGTATCTGTGTCTCTTTTGCTGTCTTGCATATAGGGTCATCATTACCATCTTTCTAAATTCCATATATATGTATTAATATACTGTATGGGTTCTTTTCTTTCTGACTTACTTCACTCTGTATAATAGGCTCCAGTTTCATCCACCTCATTAGAACAGACTCAAATGTGTTCTTTTTAATAGCAGAGTACTATTCCATTGTGAATATGTATCACAACTTTCTTATCCATTCATCTGCTGATGGACATATAGTTGTTTCCATGTCCTAGCTATTGTAACAGCTGCAATGAACATTGAGGTACACATGTAGAAGAGTTTGGTTTTGAATCGAGGTCTTTCTTACTCAGTTCATATGCTCCATTACATATACGCTGCTGCTGCTAAGTCGCTTCAGTCGTGTCCGACTCTGTGGGACCCCATAGATGGAAGCCCACCAGGCTCCCGCATCCCTGGGGTTCTCCAGGCAAGAACACTGGAGTGGGTTGCCATTTCCTTCTCCAATGCATGAAAGTGAAAAGTGAAAGTGAAGTCGCTCAGTTGTGTCCAACTCTTAGTGACCCCATGGACTGCAGCCCACCAGGGTCCTCCATCCATGGGATTTTCCAGGCAAGAGTACTGGAGTGGGGTGCCATTGCCTTCTCCATCATTACCTATATAGTTTTGTGATTATCCTTCCTCTGTCCAACTATTGCTCCCAATTCTTTATATTTTCTTACTTAATAATAGTATTGGATAATACTTAAGTGATCCCTATGTGCCCAGCCTTTTAAGAAAAAGACAGGAAAAAACAACAAATGGAGAAAAGCCAACAAACAAAGGAAATCCAATAACCCAATATTAAATAGAAATTTCATACTATAGTTTCATCTGCCAGCCATTCCATTGAGATTGTTGACTATTATACAGGGGAATGAATCAATCGCCCCTTTGGCTAGTCTCAGTTTCCAGGCTGAGCATGTCTCTACCCTGAATGTAGTGTAGACCTTTAACCAAAATCATTGACTTCATCTGGGGCTCATCAAAGGAAGCCCCAACAGGAAAAACACAGGGGAGAAAACGAAACAGTGATGTGTATCAGCTTTCAATATGAAACCCAACTAAGGGATTCTTAAGGATAATTTTAATCAGGCTCATTCTTACCTTCTGGGGCATCAGAGCAAACCATGACACTTTTACCATGACACATTGAAATATCAGAGGAGGGACATTAAAAGCTATTTGGAACAACCCCCTCAAAGTATAGAGACATAGAAACTCAAGCAGAAGAAGTTAAATGGCATATTCAACAGGAGTAGGATAAGTTACCCCACTGTACCTTGTGGGTAGTATGCAGCTGTTAGGACTAGGACTCCATGCCTGAGTTACAAACTTAGCTCTGTCGTTCCCAGTGTCTATGGGAAGGAGATTTCATTTTTGTCCTTTCACAGGTATCGAATGAAATAATACCTCTTTTTTTGTTGTTGCTAGTAAGTGAAATAACCCATGTAAATCTGACTTTTAAAATACTAATAAATATAAAGAATTGTTATTTTATCTATACTAGGCTGCTTCTTGTTATCTTTGCCCTGTCCATTCTGCTTCCTCTGTCTCTAAAGTCTTATCTATCTACTGTTCGGTGCTTCTCTATCTGTAGTGAACCAATTGTTTTGTAATTGTGGAGTATAAACAGGCTTATGAGAAAGGTCCAGAAAAGGGGTTTAATTGGATACTTACATGTCCATTAGTGTATTCACTGTCCCATGTGGGAGTGACAACTGCTTACCTCCCAGCTCAGAGATTTTTGTGCTCACTAAACGTGATGGTCAGGAAACCTAGACGTGATTAGCAGTGTCACATACGGGTTAAAATTACAGGTTTTGGCTAAAAACATCCTGGGTTGAGTGAAAGCTCTGAGAATGTATAGTTCTGTGACTTTCAGCAGATTATTCAATCTTTTTGAGTCAAGTTTTCCTCATGTTAAAAGTGGATGTGTCAATGTCACTTCAACAATTGTAACTAAGGTGCCACTGTAGTGGGAGATGCTGGTGATGGGGAGTCAGCGCGTGTGGGGGAGCAGAGAATTCATGGGAAGTCTCTTTTCTCGGTTTTTCTGTGAACCTCAAACAGTCAAAAAATATGTCTTCAACTAATAAAAGATACACTGTTTTTACTACCCTTAGTAGGGTTGCTGGGAGAAGGATGTAATTATGACTGTATGTAAAGAAATCATTGTGTTTTTAAAACACAACTATGAATTCCCTCACACAGCTCCCATCCGTACTTGGAGGGTATGGCCCTCCTCTTTAAACTTGGACAAGACTTTGTGACGATCTGGATGGAGAGAATGCAGTAAAGGGACACAGCGTGCCGTTCAAGCCAAGAATGGAAACGATCATGCAGCTTTTGCCTGCCTTCTCTTGGGATTCTGAGAATCAACATATGCCGAGGAAGAAGCCTAACTAATGCAAATTCACTCTTTGGAGAGACCCCAAAGAGGAAAGGGAGAAGGAGACACACAGAGAGATGTCTGAGCTCCAGTTGGTCCTTTTGAGTCTTCTAGCTGAGGTACCACCATGTAAGTGAAGAAGCTCTCAAGAAGACCCCAGCCCTGGGACTTCCCTGGTAGTCCACTAGCAAAGATTTCATGCTCCCAATCTGGGGCCCAGGTTCCATTTCTGGTCCGGGAACTAGACCCCACATGCGAGTTTGCATGTGGCAACTGAGTTCACATGCCAGAGGTAAAAGATCCCATGTGCTACATCTAAGACCTGGTGCAGCCAAACAAATGAATATTAAAAAAAAAAAAGGCGACCCCAACCCTAACCCTTGTCTGCCTGCATTTGTCTGAGAGACCCTCAGCATGAACCACCCGAGCCCAGTCAACCCTCAGAAACTTGAGAAATAATAATAATAATAATGATAAACTATTGGTGTTTAAGGCTTCATTTTTAACACCCAAGGTGTTACTCTGAGTCTGTCTCTGTATACTTAACTCATTTAACCCTCCCAGATCTGTTATTTTTCCCATTTTACATATTGGGTAGTTCATGTACAGAGAAGTTAAATGCATCAGGTGTGTTTTTTCTGTGTAACAAACAACCCCCAATCTAGTAACTCAAAATAATAATTCTGCTGATCTGGGTCCGGTTGGTCTTAGCCGGCCTTATTCGTGTGTCTGTACTCAGCTGCTGGCTCACTGGGGGTGGGGAGTCCGTCATGGCCTCACTCACACTTCAGGCCTTTCATCTGGGGGTACTGGGGTGACTGGACCGTGTCATCTCTCATCACCTCACAGGCAAGTCCGGGGTTGTTCACATGGTGGTGGCAGTATTCCGGGAGGCTGAGTGAAGCATTCAGGGCTCCTGAGGTCTAACCTTGAGACTGGCACAGTGTCACTTCTGCCATATTTGTTCGTTAGAGCAGGTCAGAGTGCCAGCCCTGAGCCAGGGGGGTGAGGAAGATAGAATCTGCCTCTTGATAGCAAAGCATTTTCAAAGGGCAAGGACATAAGAAGGGAGATTCCTGGGCCATTTTGCAACAGTTGGCCATATTATATAACTCACCCATTGTTACACAGGATGTAAGTGACAGAGCCAGGATCTGAATCAGCAGCAGGGCTCCAAAAAGCATATTTTTACTACTCTACCGCCTACTTCTGAGTCAGTTCAGTTCAGTTCAGTCACTCAGTCGTGTCCGACTCTTTGCGACCCCATGAATTGCAGCACGCCAGGCCTCCCTGTCCATCACCAACTCCCAGAGTTCACTCAGACTCACGTCCATCGAGTCAGTGATGCCATCCAGCCATCTCATCCTCTGTCGTCCCCTTCTCCTCCTGCCCCCAATCCCTCCCAGCATCAGAGTCTTTTCCAAGGAGTCAACTCTTTGCATGAGGTGGCCAAAGTACTGGAGTTTCAGCTTTAGCATCATTCCTTCCAAAGAACACCCAGGACTGATCTCCTTTAGAACGGACTTGTTGGATCTCCTTGCTATCTGAAATCAATTATTCTTGGTGAAAACCACCTGAAGAGACAAGTTGGCCCTATATCAAATTAGGAGCCCAAAGCTATCAGAGTATCTTAGAGCAGAGAGTTTGCAACTATTCACCAGCTCTTTGTTCTTGGGTAAATTACTCAAACCCCTCGAATCTCAGTGTCCTCCAATGAAAAATGATACTTTTTGAAAGATTAAATAGGATAATAAGGTGCATTCAGTTCTACTATAATGCAATATATGCATTTCCTAAAATCACTGTGCTATGCAAAAGTACATAATAAAAACCACAGACTTAGAGGAGAAACGAGGTTAGAAACACAATACTAAAACACTGGTGAAACACAAAAAAGAGGAGGACACTTTAATGGAAATACTAGAGCGATTGTACATGATAAATGGTTAAGAAATACATAGAATACTACAGTAATTATGGCCCTGTGAAAAGAGCTGGAGTTGGCTGTGAAACTGGGTGCCAGAGGGTTGCAGCTTGTGGGTTATGGTGGAGCAGTGGATGGGTCGGGGGTGGTGGTTTAGTATCTAAGTTGTGTCCGACTCTTGTGACCCCATGGACTGTAGCCCACCAGACTCCTCTGTCCATGGGATTTCCCGGGCAAGAATACTAGAGTGGGTAGCCATTTCCTTCTCCAGGGGATCTTCCTGACCCAGGGATTGAACCCAGGCCTATGTACTGCAGTCAATCTCCTGCATTTCAGGCGGATTCTTTACAGACCAAGCCACCAGGGAAGCCAGATTGGCGGGGTGGGGGAGGGGGGGACAGTGGGTGTATCTGAAATTGGGAAGAAAGCTGTGACACTGGATATGGATGAAGTGACTCATGTGGGGAACTGAGGCAGCTGGTAGAGGTCTGATGTGTGTCCATGTATACAGTTTGTATATTCATAGCGGTCGGATTCCATTGAGTTTTTGCTTTGGCCTAGGGAGGAGAAGGGGATGACAGAGGATAAGATGGCTGGATGGCATCACTGACTCGATGGACATGAGTCTGAGTGAACTCCGGGAGTTGGTGATGGACAGGGAGGCCTGGTGTGCTGTGATTCATGGGGTCGCAAAGAGTCGGGCATGACTGAGCGACTGAACTGAACTGAACTGAGGGGTTCCTATAGACAAAGTTGTGTATAAGCAAATGAATTTGCAATATGTTCAAACTGTTCCCTAATATATGATTCTTGAACTAGTTAGTGTTTTCAAAACAAGCATTTAAGCAGAATTGACTGTGAAGTTAGCATATATCCAGCACTTATTACCACTCAATAAATATTAATATTAGCTCATTACTATTAATAATGAGAAAAAAGGCACACCCTATTCAATGGCATTAATATATGTAAAGGCAGAATATGTGTGTATCCAGCAAGGAATCTAGAAAAAGGAAGGCCAGTGAGCAGGAATTGTCTATGTGTTTCCAGCACTGGCCAGAGAATCCAAGTGTCCTGTCTTCCTGGCAGGTCAATCTCAGTCTGGAGATGAATGGGTCAGGCTTAATGACACCAGTTCTTAAGGTCATCCAGCTTCCCCCTCCTGCTCCGAGTCCATGCGTGCCAAGCCCATGACCACCCACCAAACTTTGGATTATGGTTTACCTCTTCATGTCTTTAGCAGGCTGCCTTCTCCTGCTGACATAAATGTTCGGAACCGTTTGGCAGTTATATTTCATAGTACGAACTGGTGAATTGGCACTCTGCTTTGTACATCAGTCTCTTGTAAATTCCCGGGGATTAATCAACTACAAGCACGCTGACACATTCCATCTTTTGGATCTGCAAAGCTGAGGAGCAGACGCTGGAATGCTGTGACCCTGGGAAGTGTCTGTGCCCGGCCAGGCCTGACAGCTGCCTCCCCAGATGACGCATTTACCCCTCCTCCAACTGCAAGTGTGCTGGCATGTAACTGCATCGGACCTGAACACACGTGCATGGGATTAGCTAGAAGGTAGGCTCTGTTTAAGGCTCCATCTCTTGTGGAATTAGGACCATTTTCTTTGTTCATTAGTAATTCATTTCAGTAGCTGGGATCTGAACCTCAAGGCATAGCATCTTTACTTACAAGACTTGCATTTTGGATAGCTGACTTTGAATGAATTTGCACCTGCAAAAACAGGTTTTTCTCTTTCTTCAGGGGGTAAATTATCTTAGATAGAAAAAGAGCATGACATTCAGCTGTCTACTCTATTCCCTATTCATTTT
This sequence comes from Bos taurus, assembly GCF_002263795.3. Taxonomy (NCBI): domain Eukaryota; kingdom Metazoa; phylum Chordata; class Mammalia; order Artiodactyla; family Bovidae; genus Bos; species Bos taurus. The sequence goes on from NC_037353.1 coordinate 11,799,913, forward strand.
GAACCAAACCTGAACTAACAAAAGCAGGCATGATTAGTGTCATCAAAGACAGAACTTGGAGAGAAATAGACTCTTCTCAAGTTTTTCATTGCAATACTGTCAGACTTCTATCTCCATGATTGGGTCTGAAGTGCACTATTTTTGAAGATGCTAGGTTTGCAATCTTTTTTATTAGCAGGTGAGAAAACCTGTCGGCTTTACCTATGGATGAGCACATACTAGTACAAACAAACCGAAAATCTGCACAAAGATGTTTGCAGATATTTGTTATAGTTTGAAGGCAAAGATAATCAGCCAATTAAGTAAACTGGAACCATGGCCATTCTCTGAAATTTCTTAAAACTTGTAATGTTCAATATATCAATATTTGTCATAAGAATACCTTAATATTTTAACTAATTCATTTTGTATATTCCATTTTTTCTATGGTTGCATGCATTTTCATTATCTTTAAATATTTACTCAATAACAATGATTTTTTCCAACAAACATTTAGTAAGTGCATTAATTGAATTCTAGACATCATGTTATGTCCCAAAGATATAACAGTTGTGATCATTGACCTCTAGGAGCTGGCTGTTGGCTTGACACAAAGTGCAAATAAATGAATGCTTCTATAAATCATTCATTCATGGATTCACAAATCCTTATTGAGCACCTAAATGTCAGGAATTATTCTAAACATTGAGAATGCAACAATAAACCCAAGATACAAGGTCCCTGCTTTAGCAAGCTGGCATTGCAGGAGACAGTCAATGAATAAGTGAACAAATAAACAAGATAATTTCAGATGGCCATGAGAGCTATGAATAAAATAAAGTGGGTGAATTGATATAGAATGATGTACTAGGGAGTGTAACACTTTGCTGGGATCATTAGCAACAGCTTCTCTGAGTAGGTGACATCTGTGCTGAGATATGAATATGAGGAAGTGGCCAGCGGGGAAGATCTGGAAGAGGAGTCTTCCATGCAGGGGAGCTATAATTTCAAAAGCCCTGAGAGGAGAAAAAGTTTGGCATGACACTGTAAGTGAGGCGGCATGGCTGGAGCAGGACCTTGTATGACATGGGATACTAGTTGCAGGCAGAGACCTCAAGACCATGGTAAAGCACTGAAGTTTTATCCTAAATGTGATAGGAGCTGCTGTGGTGGGGAGGTGTTGAAAATTGAAATAGCCTGACTCAAGATCATGTTGGCAATTTGTGTAGGGGCTAGATGGAAGTGGGTTGACAAGGTGGCTTTTGCTATAACCCATGGGGAGCTGGGTGAGCATAATCTCTGCAGTGACTCAAGTTACAATGTGACTGGTGTTACAATACTGTATATAAAAAGAGATATAAAAAGAGCCATGAGAGCACAGATACAAGTGAGTTTAATTTTGCTTTGAAATGTTGGGGCTTCATCAGGAAAGGCTTGTGGACTGCTACATGCGGGACTAAAGCAGGGATTAGAAAATTTCTGTGGAGGATCAAAGGGAAACATTTTAGGCTCTGAGAGATATATATTAGTTTTTTACTGAAACTAATCGATTTTGTTGTTGAAGCTCAAAAGCAGTCATAGATGATGTGTGTAAATAAACAGGTGTGGCTGTGTTCTAATAAAACTTTATTGACAAAAACAGGCAGCCAATAGATTTGGCTGGTGGGCTGTGGTTTGGCAACTTCTGGGGTAGAGGTTATCATTTCCAGCACTGCTGAGTTTCTTCTTTTCCTCCGTGTTTTATGCCATTTCTCTCCACTCTCACTCTTCTGGTTTCATTTATATTAACTCTTGAACCCAGATATTGTTTCTACCTTATTGAAATAACTTTCAGCATCAACAACCATGATGTTCCTCACTACCCAAAATTTTGCTCAAAGGATTGGCCTGATGGCCTGTGATAGTATGGTCTGAAACCTTCCCAGAGCTCACATAAGTTTCTTAGTGGGAAGCCAACAGCAGTCTTCATTTCTTAATCACTGCTTTATCTCTTGAGTTCATTTTCTGGAACTGAAACTGATTGATTACAAAGATACTGGAGTCATATTTTATTAGTCACGGTCTTCAGCACTTATATGCAATCACGTATAAATGTCTAGTGGCTTTTTCTCATAAAGTTTTCCATCCAGCTCAACATTAGCATGATCCATAACTCAATATTACCCTCAGCATAAGTCATGATTCAACCAGAAAACAAAATACTGTAAATATTTATCAGAGTGAATGGGTATCACCAATGATGAAGCTAAAAATCTATATAGGGAGCAGTCAGATAGCTCACACATTAGCAATATCAAGAAGCTGCTAGCAGCCATAGGCAGGGGTCTGGGGTTAGTGTAGCCCAAGGACTAAAGTCACTGGTCAGAAAGTAGAAGACCTGCCACTTGGCAGGAGCTGGAGCCATAGAAGAGATATGGTCAATGGCTGAGACGATGCCCAAGATAGTGAAGTAGAGGGAAAAATCATGTGGGTTCTTTCTTTCTCTGACTCCACAATCACCTGCCTGTCCTTGCATAGGCCAGGCGTTTGCCAGAAGCCAGCTGACACAAGACCTGTGAAACAAAGTGAGATACAGCGGAGCAGAGAACAGGAAGGGAGCAGATCCAAGGGAAATAAGGACCAAAGGAAGGGACTTGATATCCTTTTCTAGATGGAAAGCTGAATGGGAAACACGCACATACACACAGAATCGGAGGCGACCATCAGCTGGGCAGAGAGAAGAGCAGCGGACCTGGAATCAGAGGGTTTTCTACTCACAGATACAGGATGAAGTGTGCTTATCACAGGCAGTTAGAATAACAAAAATAGGCAGCATTTGGTCTCACAAACCTAAATATTTTCAAAAGTACTTAGAAGGACAGTTAGCAGAGAAGTCTCCTGCCCCCACCCACCCCACCGCCAGAGGGACTCACCACCAAGATGGAAGGAAGCCCACCTCCTTATCAGCTTTCCCAGGCCCATTTACTGCCCATCTGTGATGGGAGCTGTTGAAGGAAAAGAGTTTGGAATTTGTCCAACCAGGCACTACAGACAGACTGCCTCAGAGCCAGCAGTGACCCAGAACTTCCTTGTCATTCATAGCTGAAGGCACAGCCTCAGCTGAGCTCAGTCCAGCTGGCCTGGGATATCCTTGCTTGGTGATGGAGAGTCTCCCCAAATTAGTAGCTTCAGCTTTCACACTCTAATTTTGTGTAAACATAGCCCTGACACAACCTGGATAAGTAAGAGGGTGATGAAATACATGTGACACAAGCATTTTTATTCCTAAATCCACCAACAAACAGCCCTTCCTCAATCCATGGGGATGCCCCTGGTAGTTATGCCAGAAGCAAGTCCTTGCTGATTTCTTTCACTGCTTAATGCCCTTCAATACCAGGATCTAGCCCTCCAACCCTTGGGTGATGGCATAAAAGAACTATGTCGTTAAGATCTCAGTGGCTCTCCTAAGGGAACTCCCTCTGAAAGAGGTATCTCTTAAGAAACAAACTCATGTTTCTCCTTCCCAGATCCAGAAAAAAAATAGTTTAGTGGCCTGGGAAAGGTCATCAGTGACTCCTGATGACCTGGGAACACGACAAAAGCAGTTGCAGTAGTTTGGTTTATATGCTGAGACATCACTGTCTCCTTCAAGCCAACAACCAATTCAAAAGGCAAAGCAATCATACCTAGGACCCACAACTTCTGGGACCTAGAAAACAGTTGAATTATAAGTGTTTTGGAGGAATCTCAGAAATATTTGGGAAGGTCAAGTCTCTTCTCTGAGTATTTCTAACTAAAAAGCAATGGGGAGTCTTCAGAGTAGGAGTTTTATGGGATTCATGTAAATACATTTGTACTCTTAGCTGGCTGGTGATGGCTGGAACATCTGAGTTTCAGGAATAGTCTTCTAACAGTGAGAAAGGACTCAAGATTGCATTGCTTCTAGTGAAAGTGAATTCTTGAGTGGCTGAAGCCTGGGTACTTCTAGTAAGCAGGGATTGCTGAGGGGATTTGAATCCTCAGAATCAAAGGTAAGAGAATTTCTGTATAACATTCTTACTGGGAAGTCCCCCCCCCACCCCAGTTTTTTTATCTGTCTCTTGGACTTTCCTGTGTTGCTATGAGGCTGCATATCTTTATCACTTTAGTCAATAGTTCTTATTTTCATAGTCAAGAATGTGGGGGAACACGAGGACAGAGTGGCAATAGACGAGAGTCACGAGAGGCAGCTTTGGAAAAACAAACCTTCTGTAGGCTTATAGATCTTATAGGAATTTAGTTCACAGTTGCTTTGAGGATCCTGGATAGTTGCTGAAAATCTGTGCAGTAGGATGTGAGGAACTTCAAGTGCAAAGTTATGTTCTCCGTCCTTCCCACTTGCCCGTATGGCCACAACAGAATTATACAACTGACGAGAGATTTTTATAGGTTTTCTCAGTAGGATAGCACATTGATCATTTGGGAGCTTATTGAGCAAAATTGTCAAGCAGTCAACGGGTGCTTCCGCATTGGCAAGCTGGCCCCATTACCAACCTGGTTTAAATAACTTGACAGCACAGAGTGTCAACAGTTCAGGCTCTGATGGATGACTTTAGACAGGGGAAAAACTAAATTACCCTTCCAATGGGCTGATAAGGTTGAAATATGTAAAGAGAAGCAGTGTTCTCCTTGGAAAAAGTCCACTATAACATTTGAATCATAATGGAGTAGAGCCTGAGAACAGGAAGATTAATGATAATCTAGTAGAGTAAAATTAAGTTCTTTAGAAAAGCGAAAGAAATGGGGCAAAATTATAGATATGATAACCCAAAACTCTCCCGCTTTGCTCTGTCAGTATGGGCATAGAATGTCTCTGACAACCTACCTGGTGCCAGGGGAAGATGACAGTTTGCAAAAACAAACATACCAACCAACCAAGCCAACAACCAATTCAAAATTATTGTGCTATTTGTGAGCTTCATTTTATTTAACCTTGTCCTTGTAAGTTAATGGGTCAAGACAGAAGTCCATTACTAGAGCTGTTATTTTCTTTAGTTCGTTTAATTGCTTTGTTTGGCAGGATAACTTTGGCCTCTTTTATTTTCTGTGTGTGCCAAAGTTTTTGTTTATAATATTACATTTTCTACTGCCTATTTTATGGTGTAGATAACCTTTATCAACTTCTGTTTTATCCTTGTAAAAATATTCCCTTATGCATCTTGTATAATTATTAAAATCCTCAAGCCATCCCTTCATCAAACTCATTCTTCTTTTACAAAGAAATTGAAGAAGGCAGCTGATTTCAGTTAAAATATTATATATAAAAGTTATTATTGCCTCCATATACTAAACCCACTTTCACACCTTTGCTTTTACCTAAAAAAAAAAAAAGAATTTTTATCCCATTATTTAGAGTCAATGCAGAGACACAAAACTGCCCTGGGGCTCATAAAGTCTGAGTAACAAAATAGAGAAATGAAAAAAGAGAAAATATAGGACAAAACATTACTGTCTCCCCAGAACAGTTGCAGAATTGAGGTGTGTATGAGGCGTGGGTCTATTTTTCAGATCACTTTAATCCTCTTTCATATTGTATGTTTTGACTTGTTCATTGTAAGTACTTTTAATCAGTTGCAGTAAAATGGCTTTGGCTTTCAACTTGAGTTTAAAAATATATTATGCAAGTACACATGACTATAAAAGTTACCTCTATACACAGAAATGGAACATGATGTTAACTTGTTTTTTGGTTTAATAGAGGAGTTTGCCTTATGTCTGAAATCTTTATACAACAGATATATTCTGAGCATATGCTGTACGATAAGTCTTCTGCTAGGTATAAATTATGCAGCTATCATGGGGTCAACATTTTTTATACAGCATATTCAGATGTCTAAAAAGGAGGTGAGATATATAAATTGGAACGATTTCCTTCCAGAGGGGCTGGGAGTTGTAAGAAGAACCATCTTGACAATCAATGTATTTCAGTCTCTGCTAGGATTAAATAAATAGTTTTCCTCTTGTTTAGTTCAGTCCCTTTTGGGTTCAAGCTTCTGCTTCTTCCCAGGCTGTGTTTACCTTTCAAGGGTCCATCCCATATCGTCTCCCTCCCCAAGATGGAATCAGTAAGGACGGCAAATCACGCATCTCCTCTGGAGAACAGAGGCAACTGTTGTATATGTGGGTTCTTGCATCATCTGTAGTTCTTTTTCTTTAATGTTACTGAATTATAATTGATTTACAATGTTGTGTTTAATTTCTGCTGTACAGCACCGTGACTATCCATCTATTCTTTCCCATTCTGTTTCTGTCATGGTTATCATAAGATATTGAATATCGTTCTCTTACTACACAATAGATCCTTGTTGTTTATCCATCACATATACAATAATTGCATCTGTTAGTTCTAAACTCCCAGTCCTTTCTCTCCCACCTCTTCCCCACGATGGCAACCACAAGCCTGCTCTTTATATCTGTGAGTCTGTTTTTGTTTCATGTGCTATGTGGTATTAGATGCTCAGTCATGTCAGACTTTTTGCGACCCCATGGACTGTAACCTGCCAGGTTCCTCTGTCCATGGGATTCCCCAGGCAAGAATACTGGACTGGATAGCCAATCCCTTCTCCAGGGGATCTTCCTGACCCAGGGATCAAACAAAGGGCTTCTGAATTGCAGGCAGATTCTTTACCGTCTGAGCCACCAGATGTGTTCATTTGTGTTATCTTTTAGATTCCACATGTAAGTGATAGCATTTGTCTCTTTCCGAATTACTTTGCTTAGTATGATAATCTCTAGGTCCATCCGCATCGCTGTGAACGGCATTATTTAATTCCTTTTATGGCTGCGTTACTGACCTCTTGTTGAGATGTCCTTGTCCACTGAGTGGCCAGCTCTTATCTGAGGTACATGACTGGTCACGTCCTATTCGCTCAGCACAGGCAGCATTCTCTAGGATCTCCGCCATCTCCCTGCTGACCAGCCAAGGCCTCATCTTCCCTGAAGCCATCACTCAGCACACCTACTGGACCAGAGCCATCAGTTATGTGTCTCCTGCAAGGTCACAGGAGCTTCTGGTGCCCACTCTGTGACTCTTTCTCTAGCCAATACCCCTGTGCTTCCACCACCACCATTTGATCCTTTGTGGGTGCATCTTCTGAGGCTGGCTTCTCTCAAGAACAGGGGCACGAATTCCTCTTGGCTCAGCTTCTCTCACTGTTGCAATATGTCTGGGCATTTTATATCATTTCCTTCCCTGTTGGCTCAGTGATAAAGAATCTGCCTACAATGCAGGGGACCCAGGTTCGATCCCTGAGTCAGGAAGATCCCCTGGAGGAGGGAATGGCAACCCATTCCAGTATTCTTGCCTAGAGAATCCCATGGACGAAGGAGCCTTGTAGGCCACAGCCCATAGGGTCACAAAGGGTCAGACATGACTGAAGTGACTGAGCACACAGGCACTTCTTCCAAAAGTGTATATAGAAAGGAGGATTTGCATAAGGTTCCCCAGGCTTTGGCTTTACAGGCCTTGGCCGACAAAGCTCCGTATAGTCAAAGCTATGGTTTTTCCAGTAGTCATATATGCGAGAGTACGGCCATAAAGAAGGCTGAGTGCTGAAGAATTGATGCTTTTGAACTGTGATGTTGGAGAAGACTCTTGAGAGTCCCTTGGACTGCAAGGAGATCCAACCAGTCAATCCTAAAAGAAATCATCCCTGAATATTTATTGGAAGAACTGATGCTGAAGTTGAAGCTCCAACACTTTGGCCACCTGATAGGAACAGCCACCTTCTTAGAAAAGACCCTGATGCTGGGAAAGATTGAAGGCAGGAGGAGAAGGGGATGACAGTGGACGAGATGGTTGGATGGCATCACTGACTCAATGGACATGAGTTCAAGCAAGCTCTGGGAGATGGGGAAGAACAGGGAAGCTTAGCGTGCTGCAGTCCATGGGGTCACAAAGAGTCGGATACGACTGACTGACTGAACAACCACCACTCTAGGCTGCAGAAGCAGAAAGCTTTTCACCTGGTCTCTGTGAGGTAGGGGTTGCCGTACACTGCAGCACAGCTTGCTTACACTACAGTTTTCAGCAAAGCTTCTCTCCTGTGATATATCAAAATGAATTAGGTGAACTTTGAAAAATTCCTTTTCTCTCTCAAGAAAATTTTGTTTTTGAGATGAATGTTGCCCATTCCGAGCATTACAGGTGAATAAACTTCACTTGAGGGTCCCTTGTGGCTCAGCTGTAAAGAATCTGTCTGCAATGCAGGAGATGTGGGTTTGATCCTTGGGTCGGGAAGGTCCCTGGAGAAGGAATGGCAACCCACTCCAGTACTCTTGCCTGGGAAATCCCATGGATTTCTGGTGGGAGTTGACTCATTGGAAAAGACTCTGATGCTGGGAGGGATTGGGGGCAGGAGGAGAAGGGGACGACAGGATGAGATGGCTGGATGGCATCACTGACTCGATGGACGTGAGTCTCAGTGAACTCCGGGAGTTGGTGATGGATAGGGAGGCCTGGCGTGCTGTGATTCATGGGGTCGCAAAGAGTCGGACATGACTGAGCGACTGATCTGATCTGATCTGACCTGACAGTCCATGGGTTTGCAAAGTCTGGCATAACTTAGCGATTAAACAACAATAAACGTCACTTGTGAGGCAAGAATTGAACGTACTCTCTTGAGATATACCAAGATACCAGAGTGGTCTGCAGGTGATGAGAAAGAGAAAGTTGGGTCCTAAGCCCAGAACCTGCCTCAATGTGACCTCCACCAAGGCATGTTGCCATCCTTTCTCTCAATGAGGTCCACTCCTAGGCTTCAGCCTGCTTACTCTCCAAATCTCTCCTTTTTCTCTTATAACACATTCCCCCATGGCCTCTCATTTTCTGTACTTTTAGACTATAAACCAGTCTAGGACTATAACCTATTTACATGCAGTACCATGACATTTCTGGACTGTCATCTTATTCCTTTCTTTTTGACAGCTATCTACTTTTAGACAAAGAGTAGGGAGAACAACGCTGTCTACAACAAGAAGCTCTAAGGATGGGGTAGAATTCGGCGAAGTATGTTCCTATGCTTTCCTCAGTCACTCATGTGAATTAAGGCAAATAAAGCATTGCACTTCCACTACAGACTCCAGGGTCAGAGCTTCTTCTTTGATGAAAGAGGAAAAGAGGAGGAAATCTCTTATTTCTAAAATCTGTTGTAAGACTACATTATCAAAGGAAGAGAAGAAATACTTAAAAGGAGAAAAAGGACTGCTAAAATCAAGGCTATATATTGTCACCCTGCTTATTTAACTTATATGCAGAGTACATCATGAGAAACACTGGGCTGGATGAAGTACAGGCTGGAATCAAGATTTCCAGGAGAAATATCTATAGCCTCAGATATGCAGATGACACCACCCTTATGACAGAAAGTGAAGAGGAACTAAAGAGCCTCTTGATGAAACTGAAAGAGAAGAGTGAAAAAGCTGTTTCCACATTCAAAAAAAACTGTTAGCATAAATGTCGATTGGTAAAACCACTATGGAGAACAGTATGGTGGTTCCTTAAAAAACTAAAAATAGAACTACCATATGCTCCAGCAATCCCACTCCTGGCCATATATCTGGAGAAAATCATAATTAAAAAAAATACATGCACTTCCTCAATGTTCATTGCATCACTATTCACAATAGTCAAGACATGGAAGTAAATGTCCTTCAACAGATGAATGGATAAATAAGAAGTGGTATATTTATATAACGGAATACTACTCAGCCATAAAAGGAATGAAATGAAGCCATTTTGCAGCCACATGGATGAACCTGGAGATGATCATACTAAGTGAAGTAAGTCAGACAGAGAAAGACAAATACCATATGATATCACTTATAAGTGTAGAATCTAAAAAATGATACAAATGAACCTATTTACAAAACAGAAGCAGGTTCACAGACTTTGAAAGCAAATTTATGCTTAATGAAGGGGAAAGGTATGGGAGGGAGGGATAAATCAGGAGTTTGGGATTAACATATACACACTACTGAAAGCACCTAGTATAGCTAAAGTTTTATATCTAGAAAAAGTTAAAATGAGGTGTAGTCAAGACTTGATTCTGAATGACCTCTTCCTTTTTCACAGTAATATTGAAAAGTCCATCTTTATTGGATGGGGCTTAGCAGAGAATATCAACTACATCAATGAATATATTTACTGAGTCCAAAACACTTATTATTCTGCTAAGAGCTCCACATTTTTCTCATGTACTCTTTGTAGAAATCCTTCAGATCAGATCGGATCAGTCACTCAGTCATGTCCGACTCTTTGGGACCCTGTGAATCGCAGCACGCCAGGCCTCCCTATTCATCACTATCTCCTGGAGTTCACTCAGACTCATGTCCATCGAGTCAGTGATGCCATCCAGCCATCTCATCCTCTGTCGTCCCCTTCTCCTCTTGCCCCCAATCCCTCCCAGCATCAGAGACTTTTCCAATGAGTCAACTCTTTGCATGAGGTGGCCAAAGTACTGGAGTTTCAGCTCTAGCATCATTCCTTCCAAAGAAATCTCAGGGCTGATCTCCTTTAGAATGGACTGGTTGGATCTCCTTGCAGTCCAAGGGATTCTCAAGAGTCTTCTCCAACACCACAGTTCAAAAGCATCAATTCTTCGGTGCTCAGCCTTCTTCACACTCCAACTCTCACATCCATACATGACCACAGGAAAAATCATAGCCTTTACTAGATGATGGAGAAGGAAATGGCAACCTACTCCAGTGTTCTTGCCTGGAAAATCCCATGGATGGGGGAGTCTGGTAGGCTACGGTCCATGGGGTTGCAAAGAGTCGGATACGACTGAGCGACTTCACTTCACTTACTAGATGAACGTTTGTTGGCAAAGTAATATCTCTGCTTTTGAATGTGCTATCTAGGTTGGTCATAACTTTCCTTCCAAGGAGTAGCGTCTTTTAATTTCATGGCTGCAGTCACCATCTGCAGTGATTTTGGAGCCCAGAAAAATAAAGTCTGACACTGTTTCCACTGTTTCCCCATCTATTTCCCATGAAGTGATGGGGCCGGATGCCATGATCTTCGTTTTCTGAATGTTGAGCTTTAAGCCAACTTGTTCACTCTCCACTTTCACCTTCATCAAGAGGCTTTTGAGTTCCTCTTCAATTTCTGCCATAAGGGTGGTGTCATCTGCATATCTGAGGTTACTGATATTTCTCCCAGCAATCTTGATTCCAGCTTGTGTTTCTTCCAGTCCAGCGTTTCTCATGATGTACTCTGCATATAAGTTAAATAAACAGGGTGACAGTATACAGCCTTGACGTACTCCTTTTCCTATTTGGAACCAGTCTGTTGTTCCATGTCCAGTTCTAACTGTTGCTTCCTGACCTGCATACAAATTTCTCAAGAGGCAGATCAGGTCGTCTGGTATTCCCATCTCTTTCAGAATTTTCCACAGTTTATTAGAAATCCTTAGAGAACTTAATTTTCACACTATCATACAAGTGGAAATGGACAAAGGTGTAATTTGAACTCTGACCTGTTGGAATTTTGAAGACCATGTCTTTTCTATGAAGCAATGTCATTCTCCTTCAGTCAGTCAGTACAGTCGCTCAATCGTGTCCAGCTCTTTTCAACCCCATGGACTGCAGCACACCAGGCTTCCCTGTCCATCACCAACTCCCAGAGCTTGTCATTCTCCTTGCACCAAACAAAATTGCATGGAAGAAGAGGTAACTGCTAGATATCACTCACCACTGATATCATGGCCATTTTCCCCCAACTGTGATCAAAATGGCACAAGCAATGGCTCTGCTAAATGGATATGGATTTCTAGAGTGTTCCCTGAAGGTACAAGACCTTGGTTTTTACCAAATCAAGCCCTCATCCATCGTTCATACTGTCCATCCTGACTTTAGATGATGTCACTAGCTGCTATGTCATCACTCAGCTTGGTGGCCTCTTTATAAGATGAGAACAAAAGTAGGATGGTCAGGGCCAAGGCGGTAAGGTCTGGGTGGGCAAACCTCATGTCATACTGGGCTATGTATGTATACTGTTCCAGGCCCATGAGAACAGTTGGAAATTTGCCTGCAGAGTAGAGAAAAATGATCAAATTGGATGCCTCATCCATTGTGTGTGGTATGAAAGATTGAAGCAAGCTGGAGAAATCATGACCAATTCTCAAATGCTTGTTTTCTATCATTTGTTTTGAATCCCATCATAGAAGGCAAGACCACTTAGCCACAGTAATTTGGCCGTAGGATAATTTTTTTGAAATATGAAGTCTTTATCTTTTCAAAAGAGAACATTATTCTTTACTGTTTGTATCACAATTTAAATACAATTTTATGCTCATAAACCTTTCTTTTCTACTGTTCTTTGTCAACAGTGGAAGGTAAATACAAATACCATTTGAATAATGAATGCTAATAAAATTCATAAAGGGAAGAGTGTTTATAACAGAATTGAAAAATCAATGCCATCAAGTGCCTACACAGTCTAAAAACCCATATTCAAAACACATTATTATTTTAAGGACAGGGACCTTTCAAAGTCATTAGGATGTCTTAAGCCCTTCCAAATTATATGACCTGAGAATATTAAATAATTATTGCTTTTGATGTTTGTCCCTACATATTCCAGGAATAAAGGCAAAGACAGTTATACAAACAAGCCTGGGCAGCTTGCTAAAAGCAATTGTTCAATCAAACAACGATCATTGTTCAGGCACCCATATTTTATGATACATGCATCTCCTCAAAGATTGGAAAATGGATCTCTAATTTTCCCTCAAGAAAGTTCTGATTGCAGGTTTGGCTTTCAAGGGTATTAAGCTCAATGTATAAGCCAAATGTAAAAATACAGGAGGGTTTTTTGCTATCCTGCCCCGACAAAAGTCTCCGGGTATCTAAGACTAGATTATACAAATATTTTTTAAAAGCACAGTCTATACAAATAAGGAATTAGAGAAAATTAAAGATAAATTCAGCACTTTAGCTTCTCTTGGTCTTGTCCAAATATTTGTTGCACTTTGCATAAGGAGATACAGCCATCATTTTATTGAGACAAAAGCGCCTTTTGGATTTCTTTAGTTCATTTGTTAACTTATTTTATCAGCATGAGCTGAATGGTGAAGCCATGCATATAATCCAGCCCCATGTGTGGGTCAAAGCCACCAGCTTGTGACTATAGAATCCCTCTACTCAAGTCGACCAAACACAATGAATAAACAAGTGAACAAGAGCTGAGTAACTCAGCAGAAAGATATATACATTCTGTGCAATAAATAGGAATCTAGCATACCAGCTGGTAAGGGGCAGCATGAAACTAAAAATAATACTGTCGATCTTATTCAACTAACATTTATTGAGTGCCTACTGCACACTAGGGTCCATGTTAAGCACTTCTCATATATCACCTCCTTTCATCTTCATAAGAACCCAGCCAAATAAGAGTTATAGATTTCTTTCTTTCTTTTTTTTTATTTTAAACAGAGGCAGAAACTGACATGCCTCTGGGTTAAATGACAGGTTTCAAGGCCTGGCAGCTGGTAAGTCTAACCAGGTTTTGAATTAGGGTTTCCTGACTTTACTTGAGGTAGTTCCTCCCAGAAGCAGACCCTGAGCCAAGTTTGATTCCAAGTGATTAAGGAGAAAGTGTTCCCAGGAGCAGGTAAGTAGGAAAGGGATGGGCAGGGAAATAGTACATGCATGCTAAGTCACTTCAGTCATGTCCAACTCTTTGCAACCCCATGGACTGTACTCTGCCAGGCTCCTCAGTCCATGGGACTCTCTAGGCAAGAATACTGGAGTGGGTTGCTGTGCCCTCCTCCAGGGGATCTTCCAGATCCAGGGATGGAACCCGTGTCTCCTGAATTAGCAGGTAGGATCTTTACCACCAGCGCCACTGGGGAAGCCCGGGGAAACAGACAAGGGTGCAATTATAGATGAAGCCTTAGACTGAGGTTCTCCTTTGAGGCAAATGCAGATTTGTGCTCCCTCATCAGCTTGTCTGGCTGGCCAGGCCCTTCCCTCTCTGCAGAGCAACTCTCTCAGGTAGCAGTACTTAGCAGCAGAGCAAGCAAAAGCAAGTGGAAGCTGGATGCAAACAGCAGGTGAAAGAATGTCATCAGAGCTCACTCTAGACTCCAAGACGTGTGCTTCCTCCTGAGTTGTGTGTGTGTAACTTTGGAATAAAACTTTTTCTCCCAAATTATGTAAACAAAACTGTAACATAATAAAAGCACCCAGGACTTCCCTGGTGGTCCAGTGGTTAAGACTCTGGGCTTCTACTTCAGGGGGTACAGTTTTGATCCCTGGTTGGTAAAGGTCCACATGCCTCACTGTGGACAAAGCCAGGAAGAGTTATTCAAAGGGCATCTTCAAAGACTGTAGAGTTACATGGTTGGGAAATTTCTTTAGTTCCAACAGAAAAAAAAGAAAAATCACCCATATAAGACCTATGGCTTCAACAGTTTGTGTGAATGTGGTATTTTCCCTTGAGCTTTCCTGGAAATGAAGGGAAAAGGAGACCATTTTTGTCATTGTTTTGTTTCCTCCCTCTCTTAGTTTCACATTTTTGGAAGCCTATATTTGGATGACGGCTTCTTTTGTGGCTCAGATGGTAAAGAATCTGCCTGGGTTCAACCCCTGGATCTTCCTGGGAAGGGAATGGTAACCCACTCTAGTATTCTTGCCTGGAAAATCCCATGGACAGAGGAACCTGGCAGGCTATATGTGGTCACAAAGAGTCAGACATGACTGAGCGGCGGACTTTCAATTTCATTTCAATGAACCACAGTTTGTTGGTGTAGTAAGTCAAGCAGGAACAATTCTATTATTGTTTCTTAAGAAAAAATGAATTATTAGTACTGACATCTTGCTACATTTTTAAAAAGGCCTCTGTCATCCTTGTTTCCCTTCTGCAGATTCTCTTCATGTCTTTACTTCTACTGGGTATATAATTGTTCTGATCAATAGTGGAACCAATGACATTTATTTCAATGAGCTGCATTAATACTTCTTCAGGATTGACCAACACTTTACTAGTCACTCCTGGGAGCATATCTGCTCCAAGACCCCTCTAGTAATCAGGAGATCTCATCATCTCTACCTCTTTTCTCCTGTTCCAGGTGTCATTATAGGCTCTGAACTTGACCAGGCAGGAAAGAGTCTACCTATGTTTAACATCATGATTGACCTTCACTGGCAACCAGAACCACAACCAATAAGTTGTGAATCTTCCACTGAGAACAATAAAAATGTTTGCTGAGAAAGACTAACCCCTCTCTAAGGTATGAGCCACATGCTCTGTTCCATTTAGCTAATCAAGTAGATCACATAGAATGCCTCCTAGGGTTTGAATGCTAACTTCCCACCCTTCTTCCCCAAGGACTGGGAGGAAGTCTCTGACTCTGTCTCACTTGTATCCTCATCTTCCCATGTCATCCCTGGCCTCCATCATTCATTGATCCTCATGTCTGCTCATTGTATTTCTCAGGCTTGTCTGTGTCAGAATGGGTACTTCATTCTGATTAGTCCTTGTTCTCCAGAGAATCCTCTTCTTCTGTACTTGCTCAAAGCGCATGCTTTCCACAAAGTGCTGCATTTGGCTCTCCCAAATTCAACTTACACCATTCTTGGGTATAAAAACAAGAGGAAAGTTGGTCTTCTTCAACACACACTCTATAATTAGCCAACTAAAACCACCAGTTACACCAGAAATAGCTTCCTTCTCCTGCACTGTCCAACCTCTGACTGAGGCCCTCTGAGTGAAGTTATTGGTGTGTGAGTATGCACACTTACTCTCTGGCATCTTTGTGCCTGTGCACCAGGAATCATCCTATGGTTTTATGCTCCCTCTCATCATGTGGGCTTCGCAGAGGTCCTCTGTATGTGGGCAGGGCCCGACGTTCAGAAAGTGTTCATGCATAGTTCCCTACATTATTGCTCCACATGGAAATATAGACTGGAAATTGTAATCACATCTTGGGCCAATTATCAGAATCTCTGCCACGTAAAGAAGAGAAATAGGGAGATAGACTGATTTCTTTTAATAATCAGTACAGTTAGTGAAATATAACCTGTCACTTACCACTAATCAAACATGAGCGCTTCGAAGTTTCTGTGACTTCAGAAAAGGCACTTAGGCTTAATTTATAATCAGTTCCAGAAAAGTAAGTGACATTTCATAGATCAAATACAAGATAGCCAAACTAGGATACATTAACATCACATTTAGCTATATTTTTTAAATTATATGAAGCAATAAATTGAGATGGATTAGTAACCAGAGAGAAGCTGAGAAATGTTGGGCATCTGAAAAGACATTTATTATCACATATGCAACTGACTATCAAAAATACTGATTGCTTCCATTACAGAAGAAGCCAGAGTCTGATAAAAGAGAGAAATATTTCATAAGCATTTTTTTAAAGGTACTAAAATATTGCATACCTCTTTCTGCTTTCAACTGGATGGAGAACTGAACTCTTATTCTCATATTAAAAGCTCTTTGTCACTCTCCTCCTATAAATCACTTCTCATTGCTTGAAATGTGGGCCAATTCTGTAGCCTTATCCTCAGATTTTTTGTTGTTGTTGTTACTATGGGCTAAAATCCACCATAAGGCTTTCAAAGAAGATTCAGGTATGATGCATAGAAAAAACTGTAGAGGTAGAGTCTCTTAGTATAAGAGGAGGCAACGGCAACCCACTCCAGTATTCTTGCCTGGAAAATCACATGGGCAGAGGAGCCAAGCATGCTGGAGTCCATGGAGTTGCAGATAGTTGGACACAACTGAGTGACTGAACACACAGCACACACTCTTAGCATAGAGATGGTTTGTAATTCAGAGGTAATTTCATAAAAAGAGAATCATGATGGTAAAACATCATACCACTGGGTTGTTTTTAATGTAGCATCTAACATGATTTAAGTTGGATTTTGGAAGGAACCCATGTAAAAGACAGACCTAAAACTAATTTTTTTTCCTGAAAATAATATCAAGTAGATGTTGATTTGAAGGGATGGAGCAGAGAAGTGTATTGGGCACTGTCATCCATTTTGAATGTAGACATGATCAGACATGAACTGGTGCCAGGCAAAGATCTTTCTATGGCTGCTTCTAATCTTCTGTTCCTCTCCCTTTTGCTCAATCTTTAGATGTCTCTCTGATTATTACCATCTTTTTATTTTTCAGTATTAACTGAGATTTCTGAGCTTCACTCTCTTTTTATTAATTATAATTTCTCAAATACATGAACAGTTTCTGATTTCACAATGTCAGATAAACACCAAATGAAACAAAACTGCCCGCTGTCTTAGCTGATCAAGGACCCAAATTTCAGGCATGTAAAAGATGGTGAAAGGAATGAGAAGATGATGAGATTCCTAAAGGATATGGAAATCAATGTCTTTGATTCTCCTTGGAAAAAATAAAATAAAAAATTATACTTGATGAAAAAGTACGGAGCCTTGGTCAGGGCCAAGACTTATGTGGCCTAACCCTAACTCTAATTCTTATTGCTTGCACAGATATCTGAGACCTGAATTTAAGAATGAAATAAATTCCTTCTCATCAACAGTTGAAGGAAAAGTTATATCAGCAAGACTTGAGTTTAAAAAAAAAAAGTGTCTACCCATCATCTACCTATCATCTACATATTTTTTCTCATCATTCTGTAAGGAAAATTTTAAGATTTTAGAATGGGAAAAAGGATTACTATTTTTTCCCTGTAGAAGTTACCTATTCAGTGGAATGCCAGAGTCTCGGGATAGTCTGCTCTTACAGGGATGTGAACCTTTGTCTTTCACTAGGCATTATACTTTGTTAGAACTTTGACCACCTGATGTGAAGAGCCAACTCACTGGAAAATACCCTGATGCTGGGAAAGATTGAGGGCAGGAGGAGAAGGGAGCAACAGAGGATGAGATGGTTGCATAGTATCACTAACTCAATGGACATGCATTTGAGCAAACTCTAGGAGATCATGAAGAACAGGAAAGCCTGGCACACTGAAGTCCATGGGGTCACAAAGAGTCAGACATGACTTAGCAACTGAACAACAGCAACAGGCTGTTATACAACACTGAAAAAAAGACTAACTAGTAGAAAATGGAAATTACCCGATGCAAATATTTCCTCTCGGCTTTGCAAATGATTCCTGTTCATGGCAGTGCAAATGAATTTTGTCCAGTAGAGAATATAAATTAAATCCATGTTGTTAGAACCAGTTCTAACAACTTACCTGTTCCCTTATTAATGTGTCAAAAATATTTTTGACATGTGTTCATTTTATATATATATGAGTCATCATTTTATATTTATTGGAAGACTAATAATAATACTCACTAAGGGTATTCTTTTCCCTTTTAGAGTTAAAAGGATTCTGGAGAGAGTACCGTCATGCCAGTAGGAGCAGAATTTCTTGGTACCACTGTGGAATACTTTTGCAGAATACCAGAAAGGTCTGGGATATGGTTAGGTGTGGAGAGGACTGAAACATTGTGATAATGAGAACAAAGAGCCAACTATCTTCTCTACATACTCATGTTTCTAGGTGTGCACTACACAGATATGCTTCTGGGGGAAAGGGACAGAGGAGAGAGAGAATTTCTTTCCTGAAACTTTTCTCTTACCCTTTGTTTCTTGACTTAATATTTCTAACACATCATTATTTGTTTTGCTTTCTTCCTAGAAGAAATTTCACAGAGTGCCTGCAATTTATACAGCAGATATATTTATTTTGGCATGCTGTCATATTCATTTCTTTCAAGAGAAAATAATTTCAAAATATTTGTCAGTAAAAATTTTGTACATCTGTCTTTCTAGAATATATATCATGTCATCCACTATTCCTTCACTCACCCAAACCCTATGATTAACCAAAAACCTTAGTTGATTTAAAAAATTTCTTACTAAATGTTATAGTGCTTTCCGATAAGCTACTGGGGCAGATTGTGGGCAAGCCTGTGAACTGTGAATAAGATGCAGCCTATGATTAGGGAACAAGAGCAGCAAAATTCAACTGAAACTTGTAGAATTAGTAACAGACTGGCTCAGTGATTCCCAAGTAGAGTTTGTGGTTGTAGACTGAGTGAGCAGACAGCCTTGCAGCAGAGAATGCATGTTGAACATGCCTAGTCAGCTCAGCCTGATGCTGAAACACTGTTCATCTGTTTCTTTCTCTGGAAGTTGTCATCAGCTGATGCTGCTGCTGCTGCTACTAAGTCTCTTCAGTCGTGTCTGACTCTGTGTGACACCATAGACGGCAGCCCACCAGGCTCCCCCGTCCCTGGGATTCTCTAGGCAAGAACACTGGAGTGGGTTGCCATTTCCTTCTCCAATGCATGAAAGTGAAAAGTGAAAGTGAAGTTGCTCAGTCGTGTCTGACTCCTAGAGACCCCATAAACAGCAGCCTACCAGGCTCCTCCGTCCATGGGATTTGCCAGGCAAGAGTACTGGAGTGAAGTGCCATTGCCTTCTCTGTTAACTGATGCTATGTCCCCACAAATGCCCATGAGCCCGGCCAGGGAAGACCTTGGTGGGAGACCTAAATATGTTTTTTCCCTACATATTTGAGCTCCAAAGATTCATAGCCACCTTCAGGAAACTTACTGTAAAATGTTCAAGAAAGGGGAGGAGAGAGAACATCAAGGAAGAGGCATTTGCCCACACACCTTTGTGCCTGCCTTGGATTGGAGGAGTATTCCTCTGCAGACCTGTGAATGTCTGGGGCTGCACTTAGCACAGGCTGCAAATACAAAGCTGGATTATAAAGGAGATCAGTGTCCCCTCCATAGAAGGGCAGCACCTGGTCTGAGGCTTGGGCTAAGAATATATACTTGGTTCTGTCTGTCTTGTATAACTCGGTGTCCAGGTCACTATATGACTCTCTACTTTGGAGCTTGGTAGTTCTCTCTTTGCTTGAGCTGAAGTATCTGCCATCTTCCTTGACTTATTATATGAAAATCAAATGAGTGCGTTTATTCCGGCCACACACTTTCAGGGCGGGTGCTTGAAGATGAAAGAAGTAGCAGGTTTGACGGTACAAGTGAATGTGAAAAGTCGCTCAGTCGTGTCCGACTCTTTGTGACCCCATGGACTATACAGTCCGTGGAATTCTCCAGGCCAGAATACTGGAATGGGTAGCTGTTCCCTTCTGCAGGGGATCTTTCCTACCCAGGAATTGAACGCAGGTCTCCTGCATTGTAGGCAGATTCTTCGCCAGCTGAGCCGCAAGGGAAGCCCTGACGTGTACAAGTAGTGTCTAAAAAATAAAGAATCAAATACCTGTCTTTAATCCAAAATTGATCAGACTTATGCTTTTTTAAAGCAATTTAAAACACTTTCAAACACACAGAAAAGTTTACATGTTTAATTTTTGCTGAATCATTTGAGAGAATGTTGCAGATGTCATAATTCTTTATTCCCTTACAGAATCACAATGTAATAATCAAGAAATTCAACATGGGGAGGGCGGTTTAAGAGGGAGGGCACCCATGTTTACCTATGGCTGATTCATGTTGATGTTTGCAGAAACAATTCTGTAAAGCAATTATCCTTCAATTTAAAAATAAATTAAAAAAAAAAGAAATTCAACACAGGTATACTACAATTCTTCTACCATTCTTCAACATATAGTCCATGTTCAAGTTTCACCCTTGTCCCAATAACAGTCTTTATAACAAATTTTATTTTTTGATTCTAGACTCAACATAGTAGTAATTGTTTTCAGTCTCCTTATATCTAGATTAGTTTTCAGCCTTTCTTTGAGCTGAGTTAGACATTTTTGAAGAGTACAGGCCATTTGTTTTGTAGAAAGTCCCTTAGTTTGTGCTTGTAGGATGGGTTCCTTGTGATAAGATCCAGGCAAAGATATTGTGTTTTTCTTTGGCGGGGGGAGGGACAGAAATTCTACATAACTAATGTCATGTCCTTCTTAGCACAGCAAATCTGGAATTTTGTGATGTTATTTTGCTTTGTTATTGGTGACATTAGCTTTGATCATATGGTTAAAAATGAAAGTCATGCAGCATTTGGCAGTAGAATGAATAGTATAGAAGGTTTATTCTACTCTATTAAGTAAATTTTTGTATCTAATAGACTAATATGTGAGGAGATACTTTCAGACTATGCAAGTAAATGGTTCCTTAATAAAAATTTTAGCCAATGGAGTAAGTATCTGTAATGATTCTTCCTTGAAACAATTTATTACTATAGAGTTTGAAAATAATGATTTTCTAGCTAGTTCATTTCTTTCATGTAAGATGGTAAGAATTCTGCTGAAAAGGGGGGCTTCCCCTTTCTCTCTTCCTCTTTCCTTCCCTCTCTCATTTCATCATGATGTGATAGCTCCCTTTTCCTATGGTATTTTATTAGAATTTTAACCTGTTTGCAATGAAGAGTCTATGACCACTTTGTAGCTTTTGAACCCTGTGGATAACAAAGGCACCATATCAGCCTTTTCATCTCTGTAACCACTATACCACAAGCTTCACTGTATCAGTGTGCACAAACATTTTAAAATATATCCCACACAAAGAAACACATTTCCCATTATAATCCTGTGTTCATATACCTGTGCATTAACATAAGCTGAAAAATACCACTTAGGTTTATTACCCTTAACACATGCAAATCATATTGTCTAGTCTGTTGTTTTTTAAAAGGTGGCATCCATCTATGTGAGTCTGCTCAATATACCATAGCAGAATACCATCGACTGGATGGCATGGACAACTTGCTTCTCGGTTCTGGAGACTGGATCAAGTATAGTCAGATCCAACTCCCCCCTGAGGATCCTGTCTCCGTCAGCAGATGCTTGCCTTCTCACTGTGTCCTCACAGCAGAGACAGAAAGAGAGACACACGCGGAGAGAAAGAGACTGAGGTGGGGTCAGGGGAGAGGGAGAGAGAGGAAAAGTTCTCTGGCCATCCCTTCTTATAAGAACACTAGGACCTCAGGATACCATTTAAACCTAACCACTTCCCAAAGGAATCATCTCCTACACCCATCACATTGGGCATCCAGGCTTCAACACACGACTGTTGTGGAGGACACAATTCAGTCCACAGCACCACCTCAAAAACTGATCTCATATCCATCACTGGGTAACAACCCACAGTTTGAAAAACTCTGTTCTGTGACTCATATTTTGCCCACCATCTCTGAACTCTAGGGAAGTTTCTACTAAGTTCTATGTTAATGTCTCCTATTGTTCTAACCACATGCACACATAAGCACCACAGTCCTATATGGTGTGGAGATAAATACTACTGAGAACGTATAATGGCAAACATTCCTTGAAATACAAAAAAAAAAAAAAATATGGCCTCCCAAATTCAAATACATTATCACATAAAAACAACTTCCTAAAAAAACAAAACAAAACAAAACAAAAAAAAATAACTTCCTAGCTATTTACAGAGTAGCAAATACATAAACCATTGTTGTCTGGTATTCAGAGCGAGGAGGCCCATTTTATACATGGAGGCTGTTTGCATGTGGGACCCATGGATTATTCATTACTATGCTGTTTCCTGGTCATTTCAATTACTCATTTACCTTAACCAGGTTGACTGATGTTCTTTCTTTTGTCAAATAACTCATTGTTAGACTGAATCAACCAAGTAACAGCTTGTGTTTTGGAGATAGTGCAAGTAAAGGTAGAGCTGACAGTTAATCTAAATGAGACCATTTGTTTTGGGTGGATCTTAATGCAGTCTTAAGGAAAACAACCATCAGAAACTATCCCTGGACAGATAAGATAATAATTTTGAGAAACAGAAGGTAGCTATTATTTAAACTTTCCTTCTTTTAATTTGTTTCTTAATAATGTGAAGCTCCTTGGGGATGATGAAATAGATACCAAATATTTTTCTAAGCTAATGAAATATTTTTGTCAGGAATTTAACAAATGAATTTGTTTTATTATCCAAAGAAGGTCCATAGAAAAAGTTGCTGGGGATTAATCACTCAAACCTGAAATCAACACTTGGATATTTCAGATATACTTGAGAATGTCGTTGAGTCATACTACCAATTCCCCAGGGCTGGGTTCTTTAGAATATTTCAGAATGCAATCCATCCTGGAAATCTATATTTCTCCAAATAAGATAGTTTCTTGTGTTCACCATTAAGCTTTTTCTTTAGTGAATTTAAGGGTGATTGGTGACTCCCATGTTAAAATTATCTGGGCTATAACTGTCAGAGTGATCATACTCTATGGTTTAGAACTATGAGTCTTGTATAGTCATTTACTGTTGGTGCTAACTTATACCTCTTTGTCATACTTATATACTGTTCCTATCTAAATAATTCCCACCAACCAATGAAGGTGGAATAATCTCTACACAAATAGAGGTGATGTTCGAGTGCCTTAATTTTCATAAGACATCAACCTCTTTCTTTTTACTGTCAACCAGTTTTTAAAGACCAAAGATGGTCCAGAATCAGCAATGAACAAAATCGGTTCAGTTCAGTCACTCAGTCATATCCGACTCTTTGCGACCCCATGAACTGCAGCACACCAGGCCTCCCTGTCCATCACCAAGTGCCAGAGTCTATTGAGTCAGTGATGCCATCCAACCGTCTCATCCTCTGTCAACCCCTTCTTCTCCTGCCCTCAATCTTTCCCAGCATCAGGTCTTCTCAAATGAGTCAGCTCTTTGCATCAGGTGGCCAAAGTATTGGAGTTTCAGCTTCAACATCAGTCCTTCCAATGAACACCCAGGACTGGTCTCCTTTAGAATGGACTGATTTGATCTCCTTGCAGTCCAAGAGACTCTCAAGAATCTTCTCCAACACCACAGTTCAAAAGCATCAATTCTTCAGCACTCAGCTTTCTTTATAGTCCAAATCTCACATCCATACATGACTACTGGAAAAACCATAGCCATGAAGATGGACCTTTGTTGATAAAGTAATGTCTCTGCTTTTGAATATGCTGTCTAGGTTGGTCATAACTTTCCTTCCAAGGAGTAAGCATCTTTTAATTTCATGGCTGCAATCACCATCTGCAGTGATTTTCAGTTCAGTTCAGTTCAATCACTCAGTCGTGTCTGACTCTCTGTGACCCCATGAATCGCAGCACACCAGGCCTCCCTGTCCACCACCAAGTCCCGGAGTTCACTCAGACTCACGTCCATCGAGTCAGTGGTGCCATCCAGCCATCTCATCCTCTGTCATCCCCTTCTCCTCCTGCCCCCAACCCCTCCCATCATCAGAGTCTTTTCCAATGAGTCAACTCTTCGCATGAGGTGGCCAAAGTACTGGAGTTTCAGCTCTAGCATCATTCCTTCCAAAGAAATCCCAGGGCTGATCTCCTTCAGAATGGACTGGTTGGATCTCCTTGCAGTCCAAGGGACTCTCAAGAGTCTTCTCCAACACCACAGTTCAAAAGCATCAATTCTTCAGTGTTCAGCTTTCTTCACAGTCCAACTCTCACATCCATACATGACCACTGGAAAAACCATAGCCTTGACTAGACAGACCTTTGTTGGCAAAGTAATATCTCTGCTTTCAATATGCTATCTAGGTTGGTCATAACTTTCCTTCCAAGGAGTAAGCGTCTTTTAATTTTATGGCTGCAGTGATTTTAGAGCCCCCCAAAATAAAGTCAGCCACTGTTTCCACTGTTTCGCCATCTATTTGCCATGAAGGACCAGATGCCGTGATCTTAGTTTTCTGAATGTTGAGCTTTAAGCCAACTTTTTCACTCTCCTCTTCTACCTTCATCAAGAGGCTCTTTAGTTCTAAACATTTTCAGAAGAAAAACCTGACATTATCTAGTGCCTGAGTTTTTATCCAAAGTTCAATTATACAAAATGCATGGAAGATCGCCTATATGATCTATAGCCTCTTCATTGCTCAGTTTTCTTGAGTTGAGAGAAAGTATAAAAAGCAGTCATATCCATTCTGACTGGTGTGAAATGGTACCTCATAGTGGTTTTGATTTGCATTTCTCTGATAATGAGTGATGTTGAGCATCTTTTCATGTGTTTGTTAGCCATCTGTATGTCTTCTTTGGAGAAATGTCTATTTAGTTCTTTGGCCCATTTTTGTAAGAAACGAGTTGCCAGTCCAGGTTTGATGCGCGATACTGGATGCTTGGGGCTGGTGCACTGGGACGACCCAGAGGGATGGTGTGGGGAGGGAGGAGGGAGGAGGGTTCAGGATGGGGAACACATGTATGCCTGTGGCGGATTCATTTTGATATTTGGCAAAACTAATACAATTATGTAAAGTTTAAAAATAAAATAAAATTTAAAAGAAAAAAAAGAAAAAAAAAAAAAGCAGTCATAATAAATTTGCCTTACATCTCTATAGGGATGCATGCATGCACGCTCAGTCACTTCAGTTGTATCTGACTCTTTGAAACCTATGGGCTGTAGTCCACCAGCCTCCTCTGTCCACGGAATTCTCTAGGCAAGAATACTGTAGTGGGTTGCTATGCCCTCCTCCAGGGGATCTTCCTGACCCAGGAATCGAATCCATGTCTCCTGGATTGCAAGCAGATTCATTTATTGTCTTGTATACTTAGAGAATAGGCAGAACTTTTCCTTTAGTGTCCCAAAAGAGAAAATAAAATGATTGGATATCAATACAGAAAACAGTGATGAAATGTCTCTATTTGCCCAGAATGGCCTGGTTTCTACCTGTTGTTCTAATGTAATTATGAATAGCGACTTCTTTTATCATTTTCAAAATTGTTTGGGTTTGAAATGTAATTATGCAGTCCCCCTATCACAGGAACACAAATTCTGCCCCAGTTTGGAGTTAAGAAAAGGAGACCAAGCATTTTCCCTCTCAGAAACAGTAGTTTTCTTACTTATAGAGTTTGTCTTTGTGTCATGGGCAAACCCCTAAACAGTCTACCTGAATAGAAACAACATTGGAGCCAACGATCTGGGACTGGTCAGGTCTTGGAAAAGTAAAATTCCAGCTTTGACCAAGTCTTGGAAGCAGTGTGGACATTTGAATGTTTCTCTACAATGTCTTGAGTAGGAAATACAGGGTTAGGAAAACTTTTTCTTCACAGAGGTTATAGGATTCAAAGTAAGACCATAGTCAGAGAGGAAGATTTCCTTAACTTTGATAAATTCTTTGGCACACAGCTCAAACACAAATGGTATCCTGTAGCCCCATGCTGATGACTTTAAAATATTTGGATGTTATAAAAATAACTTATTTCTATCGTGTATATGGCCAAGACTACTGTTTAGAACCTTTTATTCACCCCTACAGGGGCTGTAAAGAAAAACTGTATGCATGAGTGACACTCAAGAAATAAAAACTATTTCTTTCCTTGATTATATTTATAAATCATCAGCATACATTTGTAACCCCAGAGAGTACAATATCCTTACATAGGATGCATACCAGAGTCATTATTTCTTTAAAAATCTTTTTTGAAAATATAGTGGCAATTTTCATTTGAAAGTCAGACATCCTACAACAGCTAGCAAATTGCAGACCCACGAAGTCAGCTACATTTCTGTCCTTTCCTTGATTAGAGAATTGGGCAGAAATGATCAAGATCAATTCAGGATGCATGAATTTCACCTTCTTCAGTTTCTGAATGTTATACGAGGCCTGTAATTTTGTCTACAAGATGACGCTCTTAGGGAGTGAACAAAGAAAGCAATTGATGCTTTATTCTTATTCTTGCAAATCATTTTGCTTATTACCTTCTTCAAAGTACAATTGAGTGAACAGTGATTATTCTTGCATAGGCATATATGTGGAAGAAGCTAAAAATGAATGGCATGAAAATAGCTTTCAGCTTCCAAAATCATTTGTTCAATCTGCCAAATGTGGCCAGATTTGCACAGTGGATGTCAAACTTAAAATAGAATAGACTCTTCCAGCTTTGTGGCTAGCTCTGGGTCCAGTAATGTAAGGTGAACAGAAGTAAAAATTACTAATGTGGATTTTTCTACCTATGGTCAGGACTATGGAGAGAATTTGAAAACACATCCTTATTTCTCAGAGTACACATTACAGCTTAACAAGCACTGATGTAGTTGGTAGGTTGTATGTCCAAAGCTTCAGAAGCATATGGACCCATCTAGAACTTGAAGCATGTTTACTTCAATGCCATGTCTATTGAGTTCCTACTATGCACTTTACAGGTATATATTTGTGAAATTTGTTCATGGATTCTATTCTATGAATGACTAGAAATAAATGTTTAGTTGGTTGAGTTCACATAAATTTTTGTTCCTTTTCCCTTGTCTGCCATTATAAGTATGTATCCTTAGTTAGTGCTCTTAGAGTATGTAAATGTATTTTTTCCTATCTAAATCATTTGCAAATGACTGCCCACATGAATTTCATTTCATGAATTGCCATTAATTGTATATATTACTCTTCAGCTTACACATATACAGTGAACTCTCACTTAGGCACAATGATTAAGGAATGGTCACTAATAGTTCACTGACCATTCTGGTTATCTGATAATTATATGACACATTTCCAGAAATTAAGCAAAATTGCAAGCACTATGTAACACGTCATTTAATCTTGTCTTTCACAGGCACAGGGGATTTTAGAATCTTCATGTGGCTCAAACTCTATTGTTACATGAACACCAAGGCTTATCAAAATTTATCTTTGGGATATATTTTATGGGGACTCAGCCCTCTTTTCCTCATCCCTGATTAATGTACTCTTCTTTCTGAAATCTGAGTGCTTGTTAAAAGGGTAAGTTCATTTTACTTCTCTGCTTAAAAATAGCAATGGCTCTCTTTCTTTCAGGATAAAAATTCAAAATTGTCAGTATGGTCTGGACCATACATACTTTTCAGGGTCACACATCATCAAGCTTCTCTATTTCCCAGTTCCACTCAGCACAGGTGTATTATCTCTATCTCTTCAGTCTATCCTCCAATTAGAAAAATGATTTTCAGATCCCAGAAGTCTCTGTGTACTTCCTGGCCTCCAGGCCTCTGCACCTGCTGCCCCTGTGACTGGACCATTATTTTTCTGTTCTATACTTTCTATCCCATTGCATGAATAATTCATATCCCTTCAGATATCAGCTTTACCGTGAATTTATCCAAGTGTCCTGCCTGCCTCTCTGATACCTCTTTGAGCCTCAGCCCCTGCACTTCAGTTATATCTGACTCTTTGTGACCCTATGGACTGTAGCCTGTCAGGTTTCCCTGTCTATGGGACTGTCCAAGCAAGAATACTGGAGTGGGTTACCATGCCCTCCTCCAGGGGATCTTCCTGACCCAGGGATCGAACCCACATCACATTGTGTCTCCTACATTGGCAGGTGAGTTCTTTACCAGTAGCACCACCTGGGGCGCCCCAGGGATCCCATAGCAGATCACTAAACATCCTTCATCCCAGCACTTTGGACTCAGATTTCCTGTTTATCTCTCTGTCTCCCCAAGTCTTTTAGGTCCTCTATGGTAATGAGTTAAATCTTTCTCACCATTAAAAACCCAATAGCTAACACAGTGACAAATGTAGATGTCGCTCCATATATTTTTAATGAAATAAATGAACGTACTGCTTTATCAAAAACCATAAAATTTAATCTGTTTAAATATCCCTTTTCTATATGCACTATAAGAAAAGATAGCAGATAAACTATTTACAATGAATCTTTAGTTACCTGGGTGTGTGCCCTAGGAGATTTGTTCTAAAATTAATACCCAATATTAACATATTTGCTTGTAACTTCTTTTCAGAAAAGATAAGTGCAGATTGGGCAAATGCAGAGCTGGTTAGGCCAAAACCAGCTGGTTAGGCTGCCCTTCATAAAAATGAATATAAGATTCTGCTCATTTGTATGCTTTGATTATTACAAGAGAAGATGGATTACAGACTATGTCGTTAGAACAAAGAGTGGCAGAAAATGTGAAAAAGGAACTGTGGATGTATCATGTTAAATAGATTCTCCATTCTGGTGAAACTGTAAACTAAATATGATAAAACTCTGAGAATTTAATTAAGCAATTACATACAGGAAAAGTATTTAATTAAGAGGAAATCAATAGGATTTCAAGTTTGTTCAGAAATAATCAAACTCAACTGATGTCTTCGTCTTCCAGGAAAGCATCCTCATAAAGAAATGGTACCTCCCATCCTCACCTCTGCCTCTTGAGAAATTTGTATGCAGGTCAGGAAGCAACAGTTAGAACTGGACATGGAACAACAGACTGGTTCCAAATAGGAAAAGGAGTACGTCAAGGCTGTATATTGTCACCCTGCTTATTTAACTTCTATGCAGAGTACATCATGAGAAACACTGGACTGGAAGAAACACAAGCTGGAATCAAGATTGCTGGGAGAAATATCAATAACCTCAGATATGCAGATGACACCAACCTTATGGCAGAAAGTGAAGAGGAACTAAAAAGCCTCTTGATGAAGTGGAGAGTGAAAAAGTTGGCTTAAAGCTCAACATTCAGAAAACGAAGATCATGGCATCTGGTCCCGTCACTTCATGGGAAATAGATGGGGAAACAGTGGAAACAGTGTCAGACTTTATTTTTCTGGGCTCCAAAATCACTGCAGATGGTGACTGCAGCCATGAAATTAAAAGACGCCTGCTCTTTGGAAGGAAAGTTATGATCAACCTAGATAGCATATTCAAAACCAGAGACATTACTTTGCCAACAAAGGTCCGTCTAGTCAAGGCTATGGTTTTTCCTGTGGTCATGTATGGATGTGAGAGTTGGACTGTGAAGAAGGCTGAGTGCCGAAGAATTGATGCTTTTGAACTGGGGTGTTGGAGAAGACTCTTGAGAGACCCTTGGACTGCAAGGAGATCCAACCAGTCCATTCTGAAGGAGATCAGCCCTGGGATTTCTTTGGAAGGAATGATGCTAAAGCTGAAACTCCAGTACTTTGGCCACCTCATGCGAAGAGTTGACTCATTGGAAAAGACTCTGATGCTGGGAGGGATTGGGGACAGGAGGAGAAGGGGATGACAGAGGATGAGATGGCTGGATGGCATCACTGACTCAGTGGACGTGAGTCTGAGTGAACTCCGGGAGTTGGTGATGGACAGGGAGGCCTGGCGTGCTGCGATTCATGGGGTCACAAAGAGTCGGACATGACTGAGTGACTGATATGATATGATATGACCCTCAAAGATGTGGCCAAAGACACAGAGTCCGGTGGCAATGCCTGAGAGAGGGCTCCTAGCTGTGCACGAGTGGGAAGATCTGGGGCAGGAAGTCTGCGTTTGTAGTAATTGGCTGTGCTGTGGTGCTTGATAACCCTCCAATCCAAAGGTTTCCAAACATAAATGCTTATTTCTGATGTGCATTTCATGTTGGCTGTGTCAGTTATACCTCCATGTCAATATCCCTTTACTGCAAATCCCGGCTGAAGGAGAAGCACCTTTTGGGACATGGCATTCTTATGGGGAAGGAGACATGAAAGCAGTGTTTAAACACACGATCATGGCTATGGTTCTTTTCAGATATGATGTGTCATAACTGCTTCCACGCCATTGGCCAAAACACATCATCTGTTGAAGCCTGATATTAGACTGAAGAAGTGCCTGCCAGCAGCACAGAAGTTCTGCAAGTCGTGTGTATGCGCTCTTATAAAAGGGAGTGAATACTTGGGAACAATAATACAATAGACTGACAGTCCTTGAACTGGGACACACAGTAAACCGAGTCAAAATGAGGAACACGGCAGGGACGTGTGTGTTTGAAAATGAAAGGCCCTGTGGGATAACATTTCTAAAACCTGTGGCTAGTCCTCTATTATATGTGGAAGTTGTGCAGCTGGAGGTTAAGGCCTCATGCACACAGATCTCAGATTGTGCTGGATGGGAATTGGTTTATTCGCTTGGTGACCTGGTGAGGCGCTTCACTTTTCTGAACCTCAGTTTCTCTGGCAGAGTCTATTTTCTGATCATGAAATATCAAAGAAAAATCCACATGCTTCTCTTATATTTAATCACTCCACCTGCAGTTAAGGTGAGGCCATGAGACAGGTTCTGGGCAATGGGATAGGAAACTTCCAGATATGGCCCCTAAAATCTGCCCTGAGACCCTCAGCTCATTTTCTTCTATTCTGCAGAGCAAGAATTGGAGAAAACATAGATCTCAGAATCACTTGGAGAAGACTCACACAGGAAAGCTACCCAACCCACCTAAGACTGTGCTGGGGTGACAACTCTGGGTTGTGTTAAGTCATTGAAATCTATTTTGTTTCTGCACTGATCATTCATCTACAGAAGAGGCCAAAGAATGAATTGCATTTTACAAAGATGAATCGAGATAATTTACACAAAGCACAGGGATTTCCCAGGTGGTGCTAGTAGTAAAGAATCCGGCTGCCAATGCAGGAGATGTAAGAGATGCAGGTTCCATCTCTGGGTCTGAAAGATCCCTTGGGGAAGGGTATGGCAACCTGCTCCAGTATTCTTGTCTGGAGAATCCCATGGACAGAGGAGCCTATCAGGCTATAGTCCATAAGGTCGCAAAGAGCTGGACACAACTGAAGTGACAGCATGCATGCAAAGCGCAGAGCAATGTTTGGCACCATAAAGGCTCATTTTGTGGTGTTACAATTTATTTTAAGGTCATGTTTATTTAGAGATTAAGAATAAAGTCATTAATAACAGTAGATCTAGTTTATATTCCAGTTCTGCTACAAACTAACCATGCATGTTAAGAACATTATTTAACTTCTCTATGGCTCAATTTCTTTGTTTCTAAAATGACCATAAAAAATAACATTCAACTTACAAGGCTGTGAATTTATACTAAGATAATCCATGTGGTGGTGGTGGTGGTGTGACGGGTGGTGATCTTTTGCCTGATCTACTATTATAGAAGCAGAGTTGACTGTCAAGTAAAAGAAGTAAGGTGGCAAGCTTATGTAGAGACTGAACCATGATTCTGATGTGATCAACTGAGCTGACTAGTCACAACGTAAGTACTTGTAGAACTGTCTCCATCCATAAAGACAGTGCCCAGATAATGGCGGACTCTCTATATCAGTAAGTGGTTTTTCTGCTGAAGACATGAAAAACTTAGGAGCTGGGAAAACACATATCTACCATTTTAACTTTGTTGTGTTCGTATTTTTTTTTAAATAATTTTAATGAAGTAAGGGATGCAGCATTAAAAATTATTATGTTTTCAATTAAAATAGTTACATAGTTTATTGTAGAAAGAAGCATAGATGTTTGTACAGAAAAAACTGCATAGTTCTAATACAAGAAATAACTAGTAATTTCTTTGTATTTACATTCAACCTTTTTTTTCTATGGGTAAGTTTTGTTTGTTTAACATAGTTGGATTTTCTAGAGTTTTATTAAAATCATGACATAAATATCATTTTCAAGGACTTAATTAAATGAATGTACCAGTTTACTTAATCATATATTTATTTGGGGTCATTAATTTGTTTTATTTTTTGCTATAATAAATAATGCTCCTGTTAATTTTTCTGTTATATATTTTTCCATGTTTTGATTTATTAGGACAAATTCACAGAATTGAAATCACTAAGTCAGATAGAAGAAATATTTATAAGAAATAATATATTGGCAAATTGTTAACCCCAGAAATACAGTCATCTCTTGATATATGCACACTAAAATCCTTTGATTCTCAAGTCCCTTACATAAAATACGTTTGCATGTAACCTACACACATCTTTTAAATAATCTCTAGAAAACTCATAGTACTAATACAATGTAAATGCTATGTAAATAGTTGTAAACACAGTGTAAATACTACATTTGCTGGCAGGTGCAACAAATTCAAATTTTGCTTTTTGGAATGTTCTGGAATTTTAAAAAAATGTTATCTATCTGCAGTTGGTAAATCCACAGATTTGGAACCTGCAGATATGGAGGGCTGACCATATATGAAAATGATTTCATGTGGCCCACCATGGTTTTAATTTTTAAAGAAATATTTGCTAATTGTTTGCAAATATTTACTAATATATTTATATTTATAGATTTAAATATATAGTTATTTTCTTAATGATACATGAGTTTGAAAAATCTTCCAAGTTTATTATTAGTGCATGGTTTTTGAGTGGTTAGTGAATGGTTCTTTATGTCAGTTGCCAATATCAAATATTTTTATTACTGATTTGCATGACTGTTTCTAAAATTAAAGTTATTAGACATACTGTCTTCTAAATTTATATCATCCTTTATATCAGGAGAACTAGAAGCTGCCTCTGCTCTTCTTAGCTCACTTTTAACTAATTAGGTGGCTATTTTTTTTTTTTTACTATCTCTCATATACTCTCACAGGCTTAGCAGGTAACTCAGTGGTAGAGAATCCGCCTGCCAATTCAGGAGACATAAATTTGATCCTTGGGTCAGGAAGATCCCCTGGAGAAGGAAATGGCAACCCACTCCAGTATTCTTGCCTGAAAAATCCCACGGACAGAGGAGCTTGGAAAACTATAGTCCATGTTATTGCAAGAGTCAGACACAACTTAGCGACTAAACAATAAAAACATATACTCTCATAACTAGATTTCCCAATGATTGTAGTTAAAATCAGTGGGTGAACTTGCAAGCTTAACAGAAGCAACAGTCCCTGAAGATAGACCTCATGCAGACTTTTCAACTTTTAGTAGATAGATTTGATATCTGTTTCTTTCTTTTTAAAAAATAGCATAGTTACAGAATTTTATTTAAGTCCCTGTTTTTATGCAAAATGTTTCTTCTAACACAACTCGGAACTGTCAGAGAGGGACTGAACTATGGCCGAGTTTCTGTGTAAATTGAAACACGAGAAATAATTGGAGTCTTCATAGAAATGTCCATTTCTGGCTATAACTCACATTGCCATTTGAACTTCAGACATTTTAGATTACCTCTTCCCAGATTACAGTTCTAAGCACTGGGAGTGTTTTCTCAGAATTCCTCCCATGGAGGTGCTGTTTTCCATGATTGCCAACTTTTCTACTGCTTTGTACCAGGACAGGCAGACTCTGGGATACAAGCTGTCAGTTGAGCTTTTATGTGTGGCTTATGCTGGGGCTGGAGAAGGCAATGGCACCCCACTCCAGTACTTTGCCTGGAAAATCCCATGGATGGAGGAGCCTGGTAGGCTGCAGTCCATGGGGTCGCGAAGAGTTGGACACGACTGAGCGACTTTACTTTCACTTTTCACTTTCCTGCATTGGAGAAGGAAATGGCAACCCACTCCAGTGTTCTTGCCTGGAGAATCCCAGGGATGGGGGAGCCTGGTGGCTGCCGTCTGTGGGGTCGCACAGAGTCAGACATGACTGAAGTGACTTAGCAGCAGCAGTATGCTGAGGCTACTTTCATGCCTGCCATTAAAGTAGCTACGTTTCCAAGTGCCACAGTGCTAAGCAGAAACACTCAAGGTCATATGTGACTTTTTTATATAGTGAATTCTATTTGGACCATTGTTTTCCCTCAGTTCTCACCTATTCTCATGTTTTAGGCAGCAAATCTCAAAGATTTTGACTTAAGGGATTTCAAACGCACCAGGATAACACACTGCACAAAACTGCTATTGTAAATACCACAATCGGTGTCTTCTAGCATTAAAAGGCATCGTCCACCCTTTCATTCATTTGACAAATATTGACTGCCTAGGGGAGCTAGTCTGCCTGCATTTGAATTCCAATTCATTTATTTAGCAACTCGGTAAATTTAGTAAGTCTAATTAATCTTCTCAGTTTTTCTCATCTGAATTGCATTATTTCAACTATGATGACTATAATCCAGGCACTGTGCTAGATGTGATGAACACTTTAGTGATTAAAACAAGCATGGTTTAAACTTTCATGGAGTGTAAACTCAGTCAGGAGAGGTATCTGGGCTTTGGAGAAGATAATAGAGGATGTCTAAATTTGAACCTCTCTACCTAGCTTCATAAAATACACAAAGGATAACAAGGAGAGGAAATTAAATCTCCCATAGTTCACAGTTACAACTTTAGTAGGCAGAAGAATATAAAAACTCTCAATTGACACATAGGTGAAAGAACATGTCTAAAAATAGTAGAGTCTGCTCAGGAGTCTGAAAGAGTTGAGAATCAATTGGACATTCTGTAGAATGAGAGAGAGGGCAGTGGCGTCAGCGTGTCACTATGACACAGATAGTATCAACGGAAGTTTATCCCCAAAAGGACTGGGTCTTCATTCTGAATGGAGAAATAATATAAAGTGTACATTCAGAAATGGATAGGAGCTCTGGCTACCAAGAAGTCTAATGGAGGATTAGAAAAGGAGTGTCACAGACAGGTACCACCCCCATGGAATCTGTCTCTTGGTAGCTCAGAGATAAAGAGAAAGAAGGAGGCATTTGAAGGTAAATGCCACAACTTAATATGATAAAATCAAAGATTCAGAAGAAAATAGACCCAAAAGGTCACTTATTAAAGAAATTGCACCTCACTATAGCAATAGAAGAAGACTTTCTTAAACCAAGAAATCAAGTAAACCACTCAAACTCCTATAATGCTGCTGCTCTAGGAAAACCCAACCCAAACGCACTGTTTTGGATGCCAATAACGAAGAGTCCCAACATGCCTACCGAGTTGTTACACATAATAAAAGCAGTGGTTCAAGGAAAACACATAGACTCAAATACTTATTATGTTAATAAAGATTTCTTTAAAATGCTGGTATATTAAACATCCAGCTCAAATAGTTAAAAATTTTAAAACAGACATTTCTCCAAAGAAGACATACAGATGGCTAACAAACACATGAAAAGATGCTCAACATCACTCATTATCAGAGAAATGCAAATCAAAACCACTATGAGGTGCCATTTCACACCAGTCAGAATGGCTACGATCCAAAAGTCTACAAGCAATAAATGTTGGAGAGGGTGTGGAGAAAAGGGAACTCTCTTACACTGTTGGTGGGAATGCAAACTAGTACAGCCACTGTGGAGAACAGTGTGGAGATTCCTTAAAAAACTGGAAATACAACTGCCATATGACCCAGCAATCCCACTGCTGGGCATACACAGTAAGAAAACCAGAATTGAAAGAGACATGTGTACCCCAATGTTCATCGCAGCACTGTTTATAATAGCCAGGACATGGAAGCAACCTAGATGCCCATCAGCAGATGAATGGATAAGAAAGCTGTGGTACATATACACAATGGAGTATTACTCAGCCATTAAAAAGAATACATTTGAATTAGTTCTAATGAGGTGGATGAAACTGAAGCCTATTGTACAGAGTGAAGTAGGCCAGAAAGAAAAACACCAATACAGTATACTAACGCATATATGTGGAATTTAGAAAGATGGTAACAATAACCCTGTATGCAAGATAGCAAAAGAGACACAGATGTATAGAACAGTCTTTTCGACTCTGTGGGAGAGGGCGAGGGTGGGATGATTTGGGAGAATGGCAGTGAAACATGTATAATATCATATGTGAAATGAATCACCAGACCAGGCTCGATGCATGATACAGGATGCTCGGGGCTGGTGCACTGGGATGACCCAGAGGGATGATATGGGGAGGGAGGTGGGAGGAGGGTTTAGGATGGGGAACATGTGTACACCCGTGGCAGATGCATGTTGATGTATGGCAAATCCAATACAATATTGTAAAGTAAAAAAAAAAAAAGCAGAAGGAAAGAAATGTCAAAGAAAACTACAAAAGTAATTTATAAAACAAAAGCATGAGGACTAACAAATAATTATTCTCAGTTATTTTCACATGTGATAATGAAGATCCTATGTTTAAAAAGTCTCCTGAAGTTTTCTTACATTACTGATGGAAGGCAAAAAATGATCCAGTCACTTGGGAAAAGAGGGATTTTTCTCAGAAAGTTAAACATGCTCTTATCATAGCATCTATTAATCCTATTCTTTGGCATTTACCCAAGTCTCATGAGAACCATGTTCACTCAAAAGCCTGAATACAAATGTTTATAGTAACTTAATAGTCACCCAAAACTTGAAACATCCCAGTCCTTCAACTGGTGTGTAGATAAACAAACTGTGATAAATCCATAACACAGAATACTTCTCAACAAATAAAAGGAACAAACTATTAATGTGTAAAACAATATGGTTGAATATCAATTGTGTCAAAGAAGCTAGACTCCACTTACATGAAATTCTGGAAAAGGCAAAATTATAAAACAAAAAGCCAATCATTGGGGTTGGTAGGATTAATTATAAAAAGGCATAATGGAAATTTGAGGGTGATGGAAGTGTTCCATGTCTTAATTTTAATGGTGTTTACATGACTATAAACATAGCTTAAAACAGGGAACTGTATATTTGAAATGGTAAATTTTCCTGTATGCAAATTATACCTCAATTAATTTGACAGCATCTCAGAGATTTAAGTTTTAGAGAGTCTTGCTAAAATGTTTACAGATAAAATGATATCTAATATTTTATTCCAGATAATCTGATGGTTTGGAGAGTAGCTGGAAGTATACATAAAATCAGATTGCCTAAGGGTTGCAATTGGTTGAAGTTAGGGCACACTTGATTCCCCCTGGGTCAGAAAGATCCCCTGGAGGAAGGGATGGAAACCCACTCCAGTATTCTTGCCTGGAGAATATCATGAACTGAGCAGCTTGGTGGGCTACAGGCTATAGAGTTGCAAAGAGTCGGACACGAGTGAAGTGACTTAGCATGCATGCACACAGGGCCCATTACTCTACTCACCTTGCTATTCTGTATATTTGACATTTCTCATCATAAGCAATATTTTAAATGTAAAAAGTTATTTGGAATTAGAAGTTAGTCAACACAGAAGAAAAAGTCAATTTCACATATTTTTAAGTTCAAGATACAAATCTTGGTATATTTTGCAGTAAGCTGTTATGTTGTTACCAATGAAAAAGACTTGTTGGAAGTCTTGAGCTTGAAAGACTAATTTGGAATTTCATGAAGTAGTATGCTCCATAGGAGTCCCATATTAAACAAATTAAACTGTATTTTTCTTAAAGTGCTTAATATCTTGATGTGGACTTCTGAGGTGGCTCAGTAGTAAAGAATCTGTCAGCCAATACAGGATACGTGGGTTTGATCCCTGGGTTGGGAAGATCCCCTGGAGGAGAAAATGGCAACCCACTCTAGTATTCTTGCCTGAAGAATCGCATGGACAGAGGAACCTGGTAGGCTACAGTCTATGGTGTTGCAAAGAGTCAGACGCAACTGAGCACACATCCATACACACACACACCCATCCTGATGTATGGAATTTTAGCATTCTCACATTTATTTGTCTATATAATCCTCTTTTTTCCAGAGTGTTTGAAGAAATAGCATTGCATGGAACATACGTGAGATTCCATACAATACATATTTATAGTTGCTTAGGTGCCAAGAGGCAACTTAGTTCTGAGATTAAAACTTGGTGCTTCATATATTAGGGTACTGTTCTCCGCTACATCACATAATTCCCAGAAGTAAAGATGCTTAACAAAATAGAATTTATTTCTCTCTCACGTCTGTCAAACAAAGGTATTTGGGTAGCAGGTGACTTTTCTTCATGTAGAATTTTCAGGAATTGATGTTCTTCCCATATTATTCCTTTTTCATCCTCTAGGGGCTCAGATCCTTCTTCATCTATCCAGCTCCAAGAAAGAAAGAATGAAGTCACCCTGATATCTTAACCACCTTTGCCCAGAAGTGATACACATCACTTCTGCTTCCATTTCATTGATGACAGTTAGTCATATGGCCCAACTAGATATATCAGGGTCTGAACAATGGAGTTCCTGGCTGGGCAGTTGCTTTGTATGAAAAATGATCATGAATTTTGATGGACAGTTCACTGCTTCTACTATGGGTAGCATAAACAAAGGAGCAATTCAACTAATTCAGTATTTCTACCAGAGATTATGACTTTAATGATCTGAAGTGTGATCCTGGCATCAATATTTAAAAAATTTCCATAATATTTATTACTCAGTTTGAATTAAAAAACATAGGAGTAGTCATTAATTTTTAAAGAAGAAATTTATTTCTTTCTATTTTTTCCAGCTTTAGTGAGATACGATTGACAAATAAAAATGTATGTTAGGCTGAACAACATGATTTTTAAGAAACAGGTCTGTTATGTATGCTGCTACTGCTGCTAAGTCACTTCAGTCGTGTCCGACTCTGTGCGACCCCAGAGACGGCAGCCCACCAGGCTCCCCCATCCCTGGGATTCTCCAGGCAAGAACACTGGAGTGGGTTGCCATTTCCTTCTCCAATGCATGAAAGTGAAAAGTGAAAGTGAAGTCGCTCAGTTGTGTCCGACTCCTAGCGACCCCATGGACTGCAGCCCACCAAGCTCCTCCATCCATGGGATTTTCCAGGCAAGAGTACTGGAGTGGGGTGCCATTGCCTTCTCCCTGTTATGTATAGGGCACCTCATTTTCTATATTACAAATGAAGCAAAGTGAAAGCCACTCAATTGTGTCTGACTCTTTAGGACCCCATGGACTATACAGTCCAGGGAATTCTCTAGGCCAGAATACTGGAGGGGATAGCCTTTCCCATCCCCATAGGATCTTCTCAAACCAGGGATCAAACCCAGGTCTCCCACATTGCAGGCAGATTCTTTACCAGCTGAGTCACATGGGAAGCCCTTATTACAAATAACCCAATGGAAATGCTAACTTATCAAAAGATATTCTATTTAAAGTATTTAAAATTAGGTCAATATGAACAAGCACTGCTAACGTGATGATCTGCAGCCAATGATATCTGGATCCCACTGGGCAGTATTCTCCAGAATGCTATGGCTTTGCTTCCCAACCAAAATAGATACATTTTCACCCAGCATACTCCTAGAATATAAATCATTCAGATGGCTGAACCTTATTCTTTGATGGCATGATAGATCACTGGGCATTAGATCCTTGAAGAGATGCTATTTTTCAGAAGTTGCCTTTAAACCATCACTCACGCTGTCACAACAGATCCAAGTTTTATAGCCCCACAGCTAATATTCTAAATTATGGAAATAGACACTAAGCAGCATGTCCACCATAAAAGACTTTTTATAAAAGTATGCTTGAATTTTATTTCATTTATTTTGATGGATTGCATTAAACTAATTTGAATTTACTACACAAGTGTCTGCAACTACATTTATCTGCTATATGTCTAGGAGTTTTTGTCTCTATTCTTTAAGAAATGATTCATTTTGTTTTAGCCACACAGGTCCAGAGAACACTTGTCCATCATATTTGTATGTAAAGGTGTTTATGTTGTTTGATTATGGAACACTTTGTTCCCCCTGGAATGGAGACAATCAGAAAAGAGATGACCTTCATCTCTGTGCATAACTTCATTCTGTTTCTCAACATAATCAATTGATTTCTATGTTTGTCAGTTTGGTTTCATCAGCCGCCATAATGGTCAATTACTAAATAAGAATTGATCACCAAGTGGCCTGATGCTGTTTCCTTAGCAACCCTGTACCCAGTCTAGTTATTTAAATCATTTAAATGACTAGATCAGATTAGCCATTTGCCATTTGATCAATAGCACAGTGACCTGCATAAGACTGACTAACCTTATTGTGCACTTAGGCAAAGTCTTAGGAGGAATATGGTTGTTTAATTAATATACAAATATATTTCCCTAGGCAAAAGAAAGTATTTGCAGATATGCTATCTAACATTGCAGCTATTTTATTTTTCTATAAAGTGAGAAAAATGCCAGCCTTAAAGTCTATGGTACAAAACCATAGATAATTTATTCACTTAACAAATGTTAATAAGGACAAAGTAAGATTTTATGAGCTGGATGTTGTGGATGTAGTGATGAATAATTCATAGTTCCTGCCCGCAAGTAAATCATAGGCTCATAACAGAGATATACTGGAGGAAATAATTTCAATAGAGCATGGTAAGTAAAACAAGTTCTGATAAATGGGGGGGGGGGAGAGTTACTTTTTTCTACTTGAAAAGTTAGGGAATATGCACATAGAGGAGAAGAGGCTTAAGTAGGTTCTTGAAAGATTGACAGTTCAAGGTAAACAAAGGAGAGCATTATAGTCACAGGAGACCTAGGAAAGCACAAAATAGCACAATGTGTGTGTTTTTCCATATCCCTCGGTTGAAAGTGACAAAATCATAAAAACTAATTTGAGAAGAAACGTGGATTTTTATTGGAAATAGCAGTAGGAGGGCAGAATAATGACTCTCACTCTGCAATATCTACGTCCTAACAGCAGAAACCTGTTAGTATGTTGTGTTACATAGCAAAGAAAAAGTCAGGTTGCAGATGGAATTAAGGTTGGCAATAAGCTAAATTTAATTAAGATAAGGAGATTGCCCTGGATCATCCAAGTAGACCCATTGTATCTATAATTACAAGGGTCTTTACACAGAGAAGAAGAAAGTGGAAACACAAGAACCACGATGGAAAATACTTACCCAGCATTTCTGACTTTGAAGATGGATGGGAACCATGAGACAAGAACATGAGCAGTCTGCAGAAGCTGGAAAAGACGAGGAAACAAATTCTCCCTTAGTGCCTCTATAAAGAAATATAACCCTGCTGACACCTTGATTTTTAGCCCACTAACACTCATTTGGACTTCAGACTTATAGAGATGGAAGATAATAAAATATTTAAGCTACTGACTTTGTGGTAATTTGTAACAGGAGTAATAGGATAATGCATAAACTTACTTGAAATTTAGTTTACTTGAAATATAAATGAAGGGAAAGCTGGGGAATCAATCCTTAAGAAGGGTAGGGACAACTGGAACCAGATTCTCAATAATCTACATTTCTCTACTCTTTCTCTCTCAGTCTATTAGTTTCATTCTCTGAGAGCAGCTTTTCCCGTGGTGCAGGGGATCTGGTCACTAGCTGCCCTGGGCTCATACATCCTGGAATTTCAGAGAAAAATATTTTTCCATCTTGGTTTCAGTTTGGAAAAAAATGCCATGGACATATTCTAATGGGCCTATTTTAAGTCAAATGTTAGACCACTGGACTAAGCTCTTGGGGTGAATGATATTAATTAGCCCAGCTGGGGCCCCGTGCACATTAATTTGGTAAAAATGAGAGATTTGCTACCAGAACAAAGGGGGCAAGAATGTAAGGCAAATTGGAATAGTAGCTGTCTACTACAACATGTTGAATGAACTACAAGTGGTTTACTACAGTGAGAACTTAAAGTCAGCGATGAATTCAACCTAAATTCATATGAATAGTTAGATCATACAATTAGTCACTCAGTTGTGTCTGACTCTTTGTGATCCCATGGACTGTAACCAGCCAGGATCCTCTGTCCATGAAATTCTCCAGGCAAGAATACTGGACTGGGTTGCCGTTCGCTTCTCCAGAGGATCTTCCTGACTCAGTGATCGAACTGGGTCTTCTGCACTGCAGGCAGATTCTTTACCATCTGAGCCACCAGGGAAGCCTAGATCATTTAATTAGGCTCTAACTCTGCATACTTGATTCCCAGAACTCTAGCTTTCCCAAATGTATGTTTATGAGCTTCCTTTTAATCAGGGAGGTCATGGTAGATAAGTTCAATTTACATTGGTTCACTGCCTTTTTTTTCAGTATGGGAAATTTAGGAACTTGGTCAGCTGTGAGGAAGATGAGTTTAGGGGAGACTGAGGTCAGGAAAGTAGATTCCTACTAAGAAGTGCTATTTCTTGGGTCATCTCTAGGCAACCAAAGATCCAGTCATGAATCTTCAGCCTTTTGGAAACTGCTTTGGATTTTGGTTCAAAGATCTGGATACAAGCCTAAGCTACACTCTTTCTTAATTTTATTACCTTGGGCTGGTTCTCTCAGCACTGTAAATCTCATTTTCATTACCTGCAATCTATATATTGATCATAAAATCTGCTCCCTGTAAAAGCTGTCATTTATTGAGAGTTTATATGTATCAGACACTTTACGAGGGTTCCAGGAAACTTCAGTCATGAAGGAGAAGTCACTGGCCTTGAAACAAAGTAAATCTGTAAACTAAGGAAAGAGGGCAGAGCCCTGGTGAAGTGCTATAGACATAAAATCAAAGCTGAACTTGCAATGAAGTTAACTGGATGCAGAAGCCTTTAAAGTAAGGTTCTTGTTGCAGGTATGATGGCTTGCTGAGCCTAAGTGAGCTGGAAGCAGGGTTACACAGTCTGCAGGTGAAGGAGATCAATCATGGGGGGTACAGAGAAAGAGACAGAAAGAGTCAGACAGAGATTGAGTATGGAGGCACAAAGATCACTTCATTTCCTATTCTGCCTCTGCTTTTCCTACCCCAGGTTTTCCAAGTATGAAAACCACTCTTGAACCCAGCATTCATTCGGCAATTCCTTAATGAAAATGATTCAAATGAACCTAGGAAAGGAACCTCCAATCAAGACAGTCTTTATAACAGTCCCAAATGGCAGCTGTTTCCCAAATCTTAGAATTAGAACGTTGCTGATTCTGACCCTGTAGGCCAGCTAGACCCATGCTCACTTAGCAGAGTGTCCTATCTAACAAAGCACCATATTACTGTTAGGAGTTACTCTCAGTTCAGTTCAGTTCAGTTCAATTGCTCAGTCGTGTCCGACTCTTTGCGACCGCATGAATCACAGCACGCCAGGTCTCCCTGTCCATCACCAACTCCCGGAGTTCACTCAGACTCACGTCCATTGAGTCGATGATGCCATCCAGCCCTCTTATCCTCTGTCGTCCCCTTCTCCTCCTGCCCCCAATCCCTCCCAGCATCAGGGTCTTTTCCAATGAGTCAACTCTTCGCATGAGATGGCCAAAGTACT
The DNA here is from genome assembly GCF_002263795.3 of Bos taurus. Taxonomy (NCBI): domain Eukaryota; kingdom Metazoa; phylum Chordata; class Mammalia; order Artiodactyla; family Bovidae; genus Bos; species Bos taurus. Next base: position 11,843,548 of record NC_037353.1, read on the forward strand.
GGAGTTTCAGCTTTAGCATCAGTCCTTCCAATGAACACCCAGGACTGGTCTCCTTTAGAATGGACTGGTTGGATCTCCTTGCAGTCCAAGGGACTCTCAAGAGTCTTCTCCAATACCACAGTTCAAAAGCATCAATTCTTTGGTGCTCAGCCTTCTTCACAGTCCAACTCTCACATCCATACATGACCACAGGAAAAACCATAGCCTTGAGTAGACGGACCTTTGTTGGCAAAGTAATGTCTCTGCTTTTGAATATGCTATCTAGCTTGGTCATAGCTTTCCTTCTAAGGAGTAAGTGTCTTCTAATTTCATGGGTGCAGTCACCATCTGCAGTAATTTTGGAGCCCCAAAAAACAAAGTCTAACACTGTTTCCACTGCTTCCCCATCTATTTTCCATGAAGTGATGGGACCAGATGCCACGATTTTGGTTTTCTGAATGTTGAGCTTTAAGCCAACTTTTTCACTCTCCTCTTTCACTTTCACCAAGAGGCTCTTCAGTTCCTCTTCACTTTCTGCCATAAGGTTGGTGTCATCTGCATATCTGAGGTTATTGATATTTCCCATCCATATTCATCTCCTAGGGCTGCTGTTACAAAGCAAGACAATCTGGGTGGCTTAAAACTATAGAAATGTATTGTTTCACAGTCTCCCTGTGCGTCTCTGTCTTCACATGGCTATTTTCATATAAGGCCATTAGTCATACTGGGTTAGGGGCCCATCTTACTCTGATATGACCTCACTTTAACTTAGCCAGTTATATCTGCAATGACCCTATTTCCAAATAAGGCCCTAGTCTGAGGATCTGGAGATTAAGACTACAACATATCTTTGTGTTATGTTTAGTCACTTTGGAGAAGAATATGGCAACCCACTCCAGTGTTCTCGCCTGGAGAATTCCATGGACAGAGAAGCCTGGCAGGCTACAGTCCATGGGGTCTCAAAGAGTCGGACACAACTGAGTGACTAACACATACACACACATGATTAGTTGCTCAGTCGTGTCTGACTCTTTGCGACCCCACGCACTGTATAGCCTGCTAGGCTCCTCTGTCCATGGGGATTCTCCAGGCAAGAATATTGGAGTGGGTTGCTATGCCCTTCTTCAGGGGATCTTCCCAACCCAGGGATTGAACTCAGGTCTCCTGCATTGTAGGCAGATCCTTTACCATCTCAACTACCAGAAAGCCCAAACATATCTTTGGTGGGGTGGGGTTATAAATTGGATAGGCCAAAAAGTTTTTTTGGTTTTTATGGAGAAGGCAATGGCACCCCACTCCAGTACTCTTGCCTGGAAAATCCCATGGACGGAGGAGCCTGGTAGGCTGCAGTCCACGGGGTCGCTAAGAGTCAGACACGACTGAGCAACTTCACTTTCACTTTTCACTTTCATGCATTGGAGAAGGAAATAGCAACCCACTCCAGTGTTCTTGCTTGGAGAATCCCAAGGATGGGGGAGCCTGGTGGTGTGCCGTCTATGGGGTCGCACAGAGTCAGACACGACTGAAGCGGCTTAGCAGCAGCAGCAGCATATACCATCTTATGGAAAAATCCAAACAAACTTTTTGGCCAACCCAATAACTCAACCCATAATATCGTCCTCTTACTTTTGACCAACTCCTGTTCAGATTCTACATCTACTTGCTTGTTGGTTCCTGACTCCTGATTTCTCTGCTATTTCTGACCCAGCTCTTATACTTGGGGTTAAGGGTTCACAGATAGTTGATACAAACAAAAGAGAAAAACAGCCCCTGGAAACCAGAAGCTGGCTGGATCATCCAGGCCTTGATGTTGCCATGAGCTGCCTGACACCTACTGCTAAGCTTTGGTATTCCCTGTTGAACATACATAAAACTACTGTGAACATGATGAATCAAGACAAAAGCAAGACCACTCTACAATCATGTCTGAACACAGAGAAAAATACCAACATTGTCCAAACCACACAAAAGACCAAATCTTTTTTTTATCTTGAGTAGTATGAGTGACTGCTGCTTTTTTACCAATTACAACTTTGCCTTGGTCTAGTCCTCTCCCCTTCTAGATAAATTGAAATAAATCGTTAAACTTGTTCCCACTTCCTGAGAGCATCTAATCCAGAACAAAGCTCCCCTTCCTTAAATCTTTCCCAAATCACATAACATAATCACAAATCTTATAGTAAATTCTTTCTAATACCTTCTGCCTGAGTCTCCCCCTGGCTTGATGTATAATCCCTCTCACTGCAATAAGCAATAAACTTGACTTGTCAAACTATGAATTTGTTCCTGATGGAATTTGCTTGGAGGGCATCGACAGGAATTTTAATAATGCATACTAGCTAAAATGTGATAATTGAATTAGAAAAATACTTTGCATGTGAAATGTATCAATCTATTCACTGATTACCATGGGGATGAGTATATTGCACTCCAGAGAGAAAATGCTGGTATAAAATATGGTTGTACTTACTAAAGTATTATTTGTTACCCAAATCTGGTGTGTGAATGCAGTCATATCTCTTATTTTATAAATCAGATTCAAACTTTGCTACATCAGTTTGGCATCAGGGCTAGAGTCTTTTTTTTAAAGTGTCTTCTTCCATTGAATGGTTAAGGAAAATAAAACTAGAAAACGTATCAACTTCCATACCCAGTTCGTGGGATGTGAGAGAGAAGGTCTGAGATCATATCGTTGGCCTCCTGCCATTACTTCTGGCTGTACCATGGAGTCACAGTTGGAAATTCATCCTACCCTGTAAGGTCAGGCAGTCGGTCATCTTTGATGACTCAAACTCCTCAGTGGGGATTTCTCTGGTTGTCCAGTGATTAAGACTCTGTGCTTCCACTGCAGGGATCATGGGTTCCATCCCTGGGTAGAGAACTAAGATCTTGCATGTCTCATGGTATGCCAAAAAAAAAATCCCTCAGTGCCTGGTACCAATCAGAACATTCCTGACTTTGGCTCTCCAGGTCACAGCTGTTAGCTCTTGACTCACTCATTCCCACCGATAGTCATTCTACCAAGGTGCCAGTTGCTCCAGGAGTGCTGTTTGAAGTAGGACAAGAGCCTGCAGTTTGAGAACTAAAATCACTCTTTTCCCTGTAGGGAAATTGCCTCCAGGATGGGCAGTTCATCTTATTCAGACCCTCAGACACAGGTTTCTTTACTTACATTGCCTCTACAACAGGAGAACTTTTTACCTCAAGAGAGTTCTGAAATTTCTACTTCTACCTGGAAGGGAAGGAGCCACCATGTCTCAACAAGAAGAACCTTCAAGGGTGACATGGGGGCTATTTAAGCCCTCTCTCAAAAGAGCAGAGAAGAAGGAAAATATTCTTAGGACACAAGTAAAATGCTTGGTGGGGTCATACTGCCCATTCAGTGACATAATAACATAGAACTGCTTTGTTCTTGAGTGTCTTCTCACTTGAAATTGCTTTCTTTAATTTACATGGGACATTGGGCTCTTTTCCAGGGGATCTTTCTGACTCAGGGATTGAATCTGGGTCTCCTGCATTGTAGGCAGATACTTTATGTGTGAGCCACCAGGGAAGCTGTATCTGTTGTAGTTTTGATAATTTAGGAAATGAATACATTTCACCTATCCTATATCTTATCCCAGACTTTTAAATGTAAAGTACATTTGCTCTAGTCAAATTTCATCAACACATTACTATATTTAGCTTGAAGTAATAACATATCCTGATATTCTTAAAAACACAGAGTTGGACACGACTGAAGCGACTTAGCAACAGCAGCAGCAAGAAAGATCAGATTATCATTGAAAGTTAAAATTTCCTCAACTTTTAGATTTTCCCCCAATGAGACAATTATTTTTACAACTTTAAAACACTGATACTATCTAGATGATATCTATCTGTAACTATTATAGCAGAACAGATAATATTAATGCTCATTCTAAATTCCTTTCAGGACTCTGACTCTGACTGCCTCCTTTTTTTTTTTTTTTTTTCCCATTCTATATGGAGTTGTGCTGGTACTGTAAGGGGAAGATCATTATCATCTACGATATTCATTGCTTAAAAGTGTTTTTTACTATCATAGCAGAGAGAAGATTTGAGGATGAGAGTCAGGCTAGGTCAATTTTTGCTGGAAGGCAAAAAAAAAAAAAAAAATTGAAAACATAATGTAATCCTCTAGAGCATCAGCTCATAAGGGTGGTCAAAGTAGAGCACAGAATATGAGTTATGAGGATATGGATAAAAGGGTAAAGAAGTCAAAATTTAACTCATATCTTAATTTAGCTTTGGTTTCTCCCCAAACCTTGAGTTTGTCTATGATGATATTTAGTATTTTTTTAAAAATGAACTAATTGAAGATAAGAAAGTACTTATATTAGGTTTAGATTTTTTAAATGAAATCAGGTTGAATAATATTCACACTTGTTCCAACTTCTGATAATTTCAGTTAACACAGATTTATAGTGCATACCTGGGATCTAGAAAGCCCAGAGACATACTATGCCTCTGCCATCACTGATATCATCATTATGGAATGTGATTTCAGCCCTGGTGAAATCCAATTGTGATGATAGTAAAGTACATTTCTCTGATGCTTTCAACTCACTCTGTTCCTGGGCAGTATTTATTTGTTTCTGTTCTCTTCAATCTGACAAAGTACAGAAAAAAAGCTCATAGATAAACACAACTCTCCTTTCTTGCTCTACACGGATTTCGATGAAAATTGAACTACTGGTTCTCTGACAAAGAACATTTGATAGAAATATGACCATGAATCCTATGGGATACGTGCTTCTTAAACTGAGCTGTATGCGTTTGTACTCGTCAGAGTAAAAGAATCTCCAACCATTTCCCTCTAACTGTTATGTCATGCTCTGATAATTAAAATCTTCTCCATTCGGAGGATTATCACTTCTTACTTACTTTATGTTATTCAGGAATCAGAGTTAGCATATTCTCATTAAAGGGCCACCAATGATAAATTTTCGTCTCAAGGCAAGATTTTCAGTGAACAGAATAATAAAAGTACTTTTATTTTCTGACGTTTTATGTTACTGTTAGCTTAATGATTTCATTTGTGTTTTAGTGCTTGGCAAGTGAAACATTCTAATATATCTTCAGATGATGCATTCAGTGACATAGCTACCTAAACCAGTGGAAACATGGTTGAAAGGGCCATTGGACTAAGTATTAGAAGACATCATTATAAATTTTGTCCCTGTTATTTATAAACTATGTGAACATTGGATAGTTTCTTAAGCTCTCAGATCCTCATTTTACTTTTCTACAAATGGGAGGTGATAATTGTGCTCTATAAAGTCATTGTGAGGATTAGAGATCATGTATATAACATAAGAACTTGGCATATATTAGCTGCTGACTGAAAGGAAATGTTTATGCAAAAGCCCTGGGACACACGCATTAGACAGCCTTGGATGGGCCCCAGTGGTCTTCATTTCTGGGGGCTCATGACCTTGGGTAATCCCTTCTCCTTGAGTGTGGTTGGACTCAAGGGATATGTTGTAAGTGATGAAATGACACTTTTGAGTTTAGGTTATAAAATGACTGTCCTTCATCTTGAATGTAGTCCCTCTCATAGTCTCCTGGGTCACATGCCCTAAGGGATGGCAGCTGGCATGCTTTAGGCAGTCCTGTGAAATGGTCCATGTGGTGAGTGACTAAGGCCTGCCAACAACCATGGGAGTGAGCTCAGAAACAGCCGCTCCACAGATAAGCATTCAGATGAAGCTGCATCTCTGGTGTTCCTCGTGAGACACCCTGAAACATCCAGTGCAGCTGTGCTCAGATTTCTGACCCAAAGAAACTGTGAGATAATTAATACTTACTCCTTTAAGCTACTAATTTTGAGGTACTTTGTTATATGGCAGTAATGACAAATATGTCATTAGAAGGCATAATAGCAGCATTTTAGAAAAATATTTCCTTCCACTTTATAGGAATCATTTGGTAAATGTACATAGGAAGTTTATATATAATACACCTCTAAAGTATATTTGTTGTGTTTTGCAGTGAGGTGGCAGAGGGGAGAGTATAAAGCAGTTTTTGAAGGCAGACTTTAGGTTCTGGTCATCTGACTATAGCCTTGAATCTCAAAATGTACCCATGGAGCACCAGTCTCCAAGAAATGTGGTCACTGTGTTCTCTAAGTCTGGAAAACACCAATACCTTCTTTTATTCCTGGAGGGTCAAATAATGAACACAGTATATTATAGGTTCCAGAAATCTGAGAAATGCTAGGATTTCTAATATGTTAATGGCTTCAATAGGTTAAATATCCCACAGTAGACTTTGGGAAATCATGAGTTACTATGATCAACAAAGTGCTGAAATCCTGGCTTATACCTCACAGCAGCCCAAACATCACTTACGAACAATGACTTTCAGCCTAGTTCACCTTGCTTCAGTTCCCAGGCCCTAAAGGTTCAACCTTTTCCTTGAGCAAATGTTTTATTATAAAATAACAAGAACTCAAGGTTATAATCACCAGAGAGCAAAAGCTGAGCAAGTTCTAATCTGACACCACAAAAGAAGTTGTTCCTAGTTGCATTCTGTCCACTCACATTTCATCTTTTTCCTCCTAACTGTTGAGTTGATGATTGCTTGATTCCAACTATTCATTTTTTCCCAGAAGGACTTGTTAATAATGCTTTTTCCACCCCCACCCCTTAAGAAAATGTTAATAGTGAAATCCTTCGCATTTAAAACTCCTCGTTAACCAGTTTTAGTTCTCCATGAAGAACTCCCCTCCACTATGAGTTGCAGCATTTATGTTAAATATTGTATAAATGTTTTTGCAACATACTGAAAATTCTTCAAAAATGTTTGCATTTCCCTCTGGTACCATTTGCAGCAGTGTGTGGCAGTTGCTATGACAACTACCTTTAAAATTAAAAAGAGAAATTAAAAGTTTTACATAATCGAAAGGACTTCCTGACACTAAGTTTAAGATGCTGGGATTTTAACATAAATTATATCTTAGTGTGTAGGTCTTTTCTTATTAGGACAACATTTTAGAGCTCATCATTGGAAATGCTGTTCTAATCCTTTTTTCCATGTCAACCATGCTAATATTGTCAGAAAATTGTTATGAAAAATCTGCAGATTATAAAGTTTATGAAATGTGCTTGGTTAGCAAATTCTCCTTTCTGAGGGCAAGTAACAACCACCACAAAAACAACAATAGTATTAGCAATCACCAAGTGGCTGTGCGTTATGCACTCCATCAGGCGTTGATGTATGCATTGTATGGATATTCAGGATTTTGTAGGATTGTTCTGAGAAGGAAATAGAATCGTGCAATTTTATATACACAATTAAATTCTTTCTGACAACACTCCTACTAAATAACTATTGTAATCTCCATTTTAACCATGAAAACAATCTGAGGCTCAGGGATATTATATAATTTGTTCAAGGTTATAAAGCTAATGGATGGCAAAGCTAGCATTCAAGCTTGTTAACTTCCAGTGCTCTTAATAATTATACTGCTTTAAAAAATAACAAAAATCATATGGCTTATATGTGGAATATTAAAAATGATAAAATGAACTTACTTACAAAACAGAAATAAACCCTCAGATGCAGAAAACAAAGAGGGTTATCAAAAGGGAAAGGAAGGAGGATAAATGAGGAGTTGGGGATTAACATGTACACACTACTACATATAAAATAGATAACCAACAAGGACCTACTGTATAGCGGGAGGAACTATATTCAATATTTTGCAATAACTTCTAAGGGAAAAGAGCTGAAAAAGAATGTATATGTATGACTAAATGGCTTTGCTGTACACCTGAAACTAACACACTGCTGTAAATCAACTATACTTCAACTAAAAAAATTAAAATTTTTTTTAAAATTTAAGAAATTTATCTACGTTACTTTTTAATTTGCTGCTCTTTGCAATTCATACACAAGAGGTTCTTGATGTGAGGACAGGGCAGAGGTGATCCAGGGAGAAACTCTCGAAAGCAATGCAAAGACCCTTTTCACATTCCTCTGGCCTGACACAGGCCACCAGGGAAATGCAAATCAAAACCACAATGAGACACTACTTCACACTAGGATTGTTATAAGTCTCAGAAACAAAATTACATGTACTGGTGAAGATGCGGAAGAACTGGAGCCTTGTGGCAAGGTGAATGGTACACCCTCTGTGGAAAACAGTTCCGCGGATCTTCCAAAGGCTCAACACTGAATTACCATAAAAGTGAAAGCATTGGTCTCAGTCCCATGGACTGAAACCCACCAAGCTCGTCTGTCCATGGATTTCTCCAGGCAAGAATACTGGAGTGGGTTGCCGTTCCCTTCTCCAGGGGAATCTTCCCAACCCAGGGACTGAACTCATTGCAGGCAGATTCTTTACTGTCTGAACCACTGGGGAAGCCCATATAGCCAAGCAATTCCACACCTAGTTATATAGTCAAAAGCATTGAAATCAGGAACTCAAACAGATTCTTCCAAATATTCACTGCAGCATTATCACAACAGTCAAAACGTGGAAGCGACTGACTTGCCAATCAACAGATAAATGGATGAAACAAACACAGAACATGCAAACAATAAAATACTACTTAGCCATAAAAAGAAAGTTCTGACACATCTTACAACATGAATAAACCATGAAAATATTATATGCTAAGTGAAATAAGCCAGACACATAAAGGACAAATATTGCAAGATTCCATTTCAATGAGGTATCGAAAATAGGCAAATTCACAGAGAAAAAGCACATTAGTGGTGAATGGGGATGAGGGGAATGGAAAATGAGAGTTATTACTTACCAACTTTCTATTTAGGGTAATGAAAAATTTTAAAAAATAAGCAAGTAGTGATGATTGCACGGCATTGTGAGTGTAATTAGAATCACTAAATTGTACACTGAAACATGGTTAAAATGACAAATTTTACATTCTATGCATTTTACCACAATAAAATGAAATGTTCCAATTATCTTTATCCTAACTCCTAACTTTCCCTTGACTTTTCTGCTTCAGCTTCCTGATACTAATTCTAGCTTCAGTTTTTTGGGGTTTTTGTTGTTGTTGTTTTACTTATACAGTCTGTCCAGAAAAGTTTCCTAAGAGGGCCAGAATTGTGTGTGGATCTTAGAATTTTAGAATTGAGATAAATTTAGACATAATTTTTTTTAACAACTCCAACACTGTTTTTGAAAAGTTTAGATCCTCCAGAACAAAAAATTAGTACATGTATTTCCAGATGCTATCACAAGGCCTGACATGTTGCTCTTGACAAATGAAAACTTAAATAAATGAAAGAAAAGAAGGAAGCAAAATGAAATCCAGAGAAGTGCATTTCAGTTCATTTTCTTCCTTAATCTAGCCATTCATTCAAACAAAATTTATTGCTGTGTGCTTGGTGTTAGGGCTACAAGATGCTGATATGTTAGCTTTTATCCCTAAGGAGCACAGAGTCTAAGATGGGAGATAGATATCTAGGCATATTCCCAGCACAATGAAGTGTCTGGTAGTATAAACAGTTAGGGGTAACGTAGCTGGCCAGTCTCTTGCTTCCTGAAAAAGTGAAAAGTGTCAGTCGCTCAGTCATGTCCAACTCTTTGCGGCCCCATCGACTGTGGCCCTCTAGGCTCCTCTGTCCATGGGATTCTCCAGGCAAGAATACTGGAGTGGGTTGCCACTGCCTTCTCTAGGGGATCTTCCCAACCCAGGGATCAAACCTGGGTCTCCAGCATTTCAGGTGGATCCTTTACCATCTGAGCCACCAGGGAGAAGGCCAATGAATTTCTATAGGAAGGTCCTAAGCAAAGGGGAAAATATGGGAACTGGTCTTTTCACTTTAAAGATCAAAAACTAAGCATCTCCCTAACATCGGCTTCTAACTGTGCTCTTGTTTCCTATTTCAGGTTTACTCTGGTATCACTTGATAAAAAAGATGGAAGAATGTAAGTGGTGCCAATAACCCCTCTCCACTAAGAACTGAAACTAGGCCAAAAAAGGTCATTCTGGTCTCTAATATTGTAAGGACTTTTGAAATTGCATGACTTGTATTGGATTAGGCCACTTCATAACTTAGAGTTTATACATGGCTATTACAGGGTATGAGACACTTCTAGGAGATTATATCAAAACTCAGGATGCTCAGCATATGTTATGGACTGAATGTGTTCCCCAGTCGAAGCTCTAATTGCCAATGTGATGGTCTTTGGAACTGGAGACTTTGGGAGGTAATTAGGTTTTGATGAAATCTTGAATGTGGGTCCCCCCAGGATGGCATTAGGGTCCTTATAAGAAGAGGAAGGGAGACCATAGCTTGCTTTCTTTCTTTACTATGTGAGAACACAATGAGAAGATGGCATCTACATGCAGGAAGAGGGACCTCACCAGGAATTGAATCAACTAGCACTTTGATCACGGATTTCTCTACCTCCAGAAATATGAGAGACAGATGTCTGTTTTTTAAATTACTCAGCCCGTGGGATGTTGTTACCAGCAGAAAGCAAAAAGGAACTTAAGAGCCTCTTGGTGAAAGTAAAAGAGGAGAGTGAAAAAGCTGGCTTAAAACTCAACATTCAAAAAACAAAGATCATGGTATTCAGCCCCGTCACTTCATGACAAACAAATGGGGAAACAATGGAAACAGTGACAGACTTTATTTTCTTGGTTTCCAAAGTCACTGCTGATGGTTACTGGAGCCATGAAATTAAAAGACATTTGCTCCCTGGAAGGAAAGCTCTGACTAACCTACACAGCATATTAAAAAGCAGAGACATTACTTTGCCGACAAAGGTCCATCTAGTCAAAGTTAAGGGTTTTCCAGTAGTCATGTATGGATGTGAGAGTTGGACCATAAAGAAGGCTGAGCACTGAAGAATTGGTGCTTTTGAACTGTGGTATTGCAGAAGACTCTTGAGAGTCCCTTGGACTGCAAGGAGATCAGTCCTGAATATTCACTGGAAGGACTGATGCTGAAGCTTAAGCTCCAATACTTTGGCCACCTGATGTGAAGAACTGATTCACTGGAAAAGACCCTGATGCTGGGAAAGATCGAAGGCAGGGGGAGAAGAGGACAACAGAGGATGAGATGGTTGGATGGCATCACTGACTCGATGGACATGAGTTTGAGCAAGCTCCAGGAGTTTGTGATGGACAGGGAGGCCTGGCATGCTGCAGTTCATGGGGTCACAAAGAATCGGACATGACTGACCAACTGAACTGATAGGTGTCTGCAGAGATGGTGGGACTGGCTTGTCTGTTCTTGGTTGGGGTAGATAGATGGCAGAAAGTACTGGAATACCTGTCAATATAAGTGTCAATGCATATGAACTTAGAAGACCAGCCTCATGGTAGGAAGGGGAGAGCAAGGTGGGTTGCTGAATGTTTAGTTGCTAAGTCATGTCTGACTCTTTGTGACCCCATGGACTGTAGACTGCCAGGCTTCTCTGTTCATGGGATTTCCCAGGCAAGAATACTGGAGTGGGTAACCATTTTCTTCTCCAGGGGATCTTCCTGACCCTGTCATCTAACGTGCGTTTCCTATGTCTCCTGCACTGCAGGGAAATTCTTTACCACCGAGCCACCTGGGAAGCCCTAATAAGGTGGGACCAGGGTAATAAATGCAATGTAGACATTCAAAGTCAGCAGTTTACAAAAGAAGAATTGAGAGTGAAGGTCCAAAGTTTTAAAAAGAGAGGAAGGTGAAAATAAGATGAAATATAGACTGTGAATAGGAACGACGGGCATATTTCAGAAATCAAATTACAGCTACACCCTTATATGCTGAGCAGGTCTCTTTACGGGGGCTGAGATGGATACAGCCATCTTCTCACCTTGATTTTACTGGCTTGGCTCTGCTACCAGGAATGCACTTGGTTCCTTTCACCAGGGCTTTCAAGGGTCTATGTGTTTTTCAAACTGTCACAATGGTCACAGGTCTGCTTACTCGGGAGCCCTGGAGGAAGTCTGTCAACATCACAGGGAAGCCCTGACTCTAAAACAGGAAGAAACCAAAGACACCCTCATCAACTGCTACTGGAATATGATTTGAATTACTCTGATCTGTTTTCCTCGGTGGTTCATCTAGTTTGGCATAGACCAGAAACATACAATAGTTCCTCTAATTCACCCAGCTATATAATCAGAAACATCTGTATTATCCTGAAAACCTTTAGCCAGATGAAAACTGCTTATCAATTTATGCGTGAACACTGACAGTCCTTTGAATGTCATTGAGATTGCTGTTTTAAAATTGACAAATACTTGGAAGTTAAAATTGCAACTCTACACACTACTTGCAATTTTATGTTCTTTGCAAATTGTCATCATGCATATTTCTGGAAATGTGAGGGATTCCAGTTCAGAAGCTCATTAGTCTGTCTTTCATCCTCCTTAGTCTTCCAACTTTGTTCCAAACCAGGCTCTATCTTCCAAAGAAAAGCTGCAAAGAGATCACTCATATTCAGTTTTTTCCATTTTTGTTAACTCAGAGTGTATGAACTGTTTATTTTACATTGCATTTTAGGTAAGACATTATTCTTTCTGCATTCTCTAGCTTTGGTAGGAAAAAAAAGTCCTGGTTGAGTAGTTAGAAAACTGGTTCTTTCCAGTTTTGAGTAAATCATATAACTCTCTGAATTTCACTTTTTATTGGCAAAATGGGAATGATTATTCTTGCCCTACATATATTGTTTGGCTGCTGAAATGATTAAATGAGGATATCAGATATGAACAAGGCCCTGTAAAGGACACAGAACAACTTTAAGAGTAAATAATACAGAAAGCAGAAAAGAGTTCTGTGGGAACTTAGTTATTTAATCAACCACATTTTCAAACAAAGAACAAGTTGCAGTCTTTCTGGAGCAGCTTTCATCCAGGCCCTAATCCCCTACTTGAGCAAGCAGTATGAACTCTACAAGAAAATAAGTGAACCACATGCCTCGAGAGGAATTTCCCTATGAATATCAGGAGACGAGAAAGAAACACAAAAGAGCTTGATGTAATTCCCGATCTCTATCAAACAGGAAGGAGTTATACAAAGGAATAGCAGCTCCATCCAAGAGAGAAATACTCCAGAATTCTCTGTATTACACGACAGAATCTTTCTTCTGAGTAAAATTGAAGATGCCCAAAACTTGGGTCTGTTTTCTGCTTGCTCTCCCTTTACTGGAACCAGACTTTCTATTTTTCCCATATAGGAGAGAGCAAACTGTTGGGAAAATGGACTTACTCAAACACTGAGGAAATATACACAGTTCCTTTCTAACTAACTAGTTGCTAAATTAATCCAGGTGTGGAGATGAGAAGACTCATCAGATAACTGAAATGGAGAAAATATATAAAAGGGAAAGATTTTGATCAATCAACAACTGATACCAGAAGAACTAGAGATAATGTAGCAAATAAAAAGAACTTAAAAATAACTTTTATGTATCAAAGATTTAAAAAAATATATTGTGGTCATAATATTAAACTATTTTGAAATGCAAACTAAGCTATTAACGACCAAGATAGCACCTTGGAAATTAGAAACCTAACTCCTTAAAATGTAAAAGATCTAGAGTGATAGTTGAAGATAAAATTTTTAATTTGGAAAGTAAAGAGCAGTTAATCTCTTAGAAGATAAAGGAAATACATAAAATAATAGAAAATAATGGAGAAAATTAAGAGATGAGGAAAATTATTCCAGAGGTCCAATATTTACCTGAAGAAGATCCAAAGTCATAGGCATTAGAAAGTGAAGATAGGAGCAGTAATTTTTTAAAGACGACTATTTTTTCAAGCTGAGGAAAGTCACAGGTGGAAAGGTGTGTGTGTGTTAGTCACTCAGTCAAGTCCGGCTCTTTGTGACCCCATGGACTCCAGGTTCCTCAGTCCATGGGATTCTCTAGAACAAGAATAATGGAGTGGGTTGCCATTTCCTTCTCCAGGGTATCTTCATTCAAACCTGAGTCTCCCACATTGCAGGCAGATTCTTTGCCTTCTGAGCCACCAGGGAAAGGTCTCATTAAATGCCAAAATGGAATGAAAGGGGCAAACATATAAACAAAAGATGATAGGTAGATGATAGATAGACAGACAGACAGATAGACAAAAGAAAGAAAGAGAGGGAGAGTATATTATGTTATATGGTCCAAGGAACTTTGCTAATGTGATTAAGTTAAAGACCTTGAGATGGAGAGATGGCTAGCATTACCCTGATGGGCAAGCACAGTCACAAGAGTTCTTATAAGAGGGAGGCAGGAGGATCAGAGTCTGAGACAAAGAGTTGATCTGAGCATACCTCAAAGAGATGTCGGTCCTTGAGTCAAGGAAAGTGTGGAACCTCTAGAAGCTAAAAATGGGCAAGGAAATATTCACCCCTATAGCCTCCAGAGAGAATGCAGCCTTTCTAATTCTTCGACTTTAGGACCTCTGAGCTCCAGAATTGTAATATAATATATCTGTGTCATTGTAAGCCACTGAGTCTGTGGTGGTTTGTAACAATAGCCATATAAAATGAAAGCAATTGGTTTTGTTTAAACACTCATGGGAGTGATAAAAGCCTAAGCAGAGATTGTTGTTATACCTCTATTAGGAAGACACACGTGAAGACACTGAAAGGAATATCTCATGGATGCAGACGTCTTTGGGATGGATAGCTAGATGTGAGGGATGGGCCTTCTTTCAGTGAAATGGGGTCCATTTGCTACCGATGAATCTGCCCTAACTTTCATTTTGGTGCTTAAACAATACCTGTCATGGTAGCTTCTTGGGGACAGATCCTCATCGCAACTGACATGGCCCTTCAGGTCTGACTTTTCTCTTAGGATCTCTGACTCTTATGATCTTTGATCCCCCAACCACACACTTTTTTTTCCTCGCTAATATGGTAAAATAAAGAAACTATTTACTTCTCTGTAAATGAAATGTTTTCTCAGAGTCCCCTGGATGAGTTTGGGTTTTTAGAAACCAAAGCTTGGAAGACACATTTTTACTTTCTGCCTCCTTACTAGTTCTATGTATCACCAGGTACGTGGATCACAATGCCTACTATCTGCTTGAATGGAAGGGAGGCATACAAAGCAAAAGATAGAAGCTTGGAAATAAGAGGTTTAGGAAATCAAAAAGTGGTTCTAGGCAACAGAAAGGTATCCAAAGCTCAAGACATTCTTAGATACCTACACAAAGTGCCAAGTAACAGGTACAGAGCATCAGAGAGAGAAGCTCTTTACTTCATTTTGAGTCACTTTTAGTTCTTCCTGCCCAGGGCAAAAGCTGGTATCAGAGTGTGAGGCCTGAGTTCAGAGATTGGGATAAAATGACTATGTGTGTGTTCTCTCAGCTGTGTCTGATGCTTTCCAACCCCATGGACTGTAACCTGCCAGGCTCCTCTGTCCATGGAATCTTCCAGGCAAGAATACTGGAACTAGTTGCCATTTCCTTCTCCAGAAATATGACTATAATGAGAGAGAAAAGGAACAGGAAACACAGGAGTTCTTGGGGGTAATATTTCTCTATATTCCAGCAGGTTGATGATTAGAGTCATACAATATCAAAGCTGAAAAAGTCTTCAGAATCAAGAAACACTAGTAATGATTGAGCATGGTGTGTTAAGTGTTAAAGCTGTGTGCTAAGTGCTTTATATCCATGTAATCCTAAAAATCAATCCATGAAGTTGACATTATTATGCTGTCTGACAGATGAAGAATCTGAAACTCAGAGAATTTAAGTGAACCACTTGAAGACGTTCAGCTCAAAGGTACTCAACAAATGCTTGAGACAGAAATAAGATAGAAATAAAACAGCAATAAAACAAAACACAAAATGCAGGCAGTCTTGATTTCTACCATTTTGCTCCCAAATAGTCTCAGCAAGAATTTACTATCTAGAACCCACAACTGCAAAAACATTCTAGGGCAATCTTACTGAGAAGTCACATGCAGTCACACAGTTTTAACATTCAGTTCATTTTCAGATGATATACATTGATATTTCCTCTTTGAACTATGGTCAAATCTTTCAGTACCTAGCAATATGTCTGTAATCTCCCTGGATTCCACTTATTTTGGCCAGCAGGGCACAGCCCCAATCATGCTGCTTCAGTTTCTAATTTAATGGAACATTAAGCATTCATTTCTGGTACCTAAATTAGCCAGTCTCTTTTATTTATAGAGCTTACATGCAAAGTGTTTAACTAAAAAATGGAAATAAAAATAGGAAATGGATGGGTGCCTGCTATTGAAGTCTCATGAGTGATCCCATAATATTATTAAGTCCAGTGGGTAATGAGTGTTAAACAATTTACATTTTAGAAATTTTCAAGTAAAGACTTAATTACTTCCTTCTGCTAATGAGCCTCCACTTTTTCTTTGGTGTTGCAAACATGGGCTTCTGGAAATAGTCAGGTCAGCCACACTCCATCCATCATTCAGACATCTCTTGTTCTTGATGGTAGTAGAGTACCCCTTTCTTTCTCCCTCATCCCTCCCTTCCTTCCTATAAATCAACACTAAGATGCAAAACCCAGAAATGAACTCTGATACTGAGCATGCATGGCAGGGGAGCACTTTGTAAGCCTGTCAAATACAGTTTCAAAATTCCACTAATGAAAACAAATACACATAATCTGAAAGCTGCCTTTTGTTAGGGACATTCAAATGGATATCTGTTTATTTTTCTTGGCCTATAAGCACAAGAAAAACAAAATTTTGCTGACAGATTAAGAAGTTCTAGGAGATACTCAGTAAGGGCTTTGAGGATCTAGGACAGGGATCTCCACGCAGATAATAGTCTGACATTTGATTTCACTGACTGACTGTTTAAAGCAGTTGGGAGTCACAGAGTGTCTCTCTACCTTTCCATACCTCCTAGGAGTCCAAGCCCCTCTTTCTATGCAGCTGCAGCCCTATATCTCATGCATACCATCCTATTTTCTGTCAGAGTTTCCCATGGGATATCATCCACATCCCTCTGACTCTCAAGGTGTTAGTTTCTCAGTCGGGTCTGACTCTGTGACTCCATGGACTGTGACCTGCCAGGCTCTTCTGTCCATGGGGATTCTCCAGGCAAGAATACTGGAGTGGGTTGCCATGCCCTCCTTCAGGGGGTCCTCCCAACCTGGGGATCAAACTCAGGTCCCCTGCATTGTAGGCAGATTCTTTACCATCTGAGCCACTAGGGAAGCATAATTTAATTCTCTCTTCCTCACTTTCTGCTCATCCTGACCTGGGGCTTTTTTTTTTTTTTTAGAATCAAATGTTGTTTGGCTAAACAAAACAGTACTTGCATGTAAGAATTCTGTAACCAGAATTAACTGTATATCCAATTAGTTCTTTTTCTCCTAATCTTACATTTCTGAGAGCATTTTAACCTCCTAAAGTCACTATCAGTTAGGCACGACTTATTCAGGATTCCCATAGTAAGGACAAAAGATCTGAGTCATACAGTTGCAGTAACTTGAAGATGGAAAATTAAATATCCAAAACTAGGCTGCAGACCCTCACATGCCTTGTCTACTGCTATATCTGACACATGGTTCAGGCTGTATGGATCATCATAGTTTTCAGACAGCATATGCAAGGAGTGTGACCAGTGGGAACTGTGGTGGTGAATGTTATATGTCCACTCAACTGACCGATGGGTTGCCCAGATGGCTGGGAAAACATTATTCCTGGGTGTGTTTGTGAGTATGTCTTTGGAAGAGATTAACATATGAATCTATAGACTGAGTAAAGATGACTGCCTTCCCTAATGTGACTAGGCATTATCAATCCATTGAGGGCCTGAATAAAACAAAAAGGTGAGCAAAGGGAGCATTCTTTCTCTGTTTGAGCTGAGATATCATATTCTCCTGCTCTTGATCATTGGCTTTTGGACTCATACCAGGACTTAGACCACTGACCCCTGATTCTCAGGCCTTTGAACTTGAATTGAATGACACGACTGACTTTCCTGGTTTTTTACCTTGCAGATGGCGGATTGTGGGACTTCTCTGCATTCAAAACCATGTGAGCCAATTCCTGTAAGTCTCTCTGTCTCTCTGCCACACCTCCCTCTTTCTATCTTTACCTCTCTCTAAATATATCTCCTATGGGTCTGTTTCTCTGAAGAACCCTGACAAATACACAGGTCCTATTGGAGAAATGTACTGTGATGAACATAGTCATTGCTGGGCTTATAGGAATGTCATAGATTGTCTACAAAAAGAATGGTATCAAACTCATAATTGGACAAAATGTGCAAGGAGATCCAACCAGTTCATCCTAAAGGAAATCAGTTCTGAATATTCATTGGAAGGACTGATGCTGAAGCTGAAACTCCAATACTCTGGCCACCTGATGCAAAGAACTGACTCATTGGAAAAGCCCCTGATGCTGGGAAAGATTGAAGGCAGGAGGAGAAGGGGATGACAGAGGATGAGATGGTTGGATGGCATCACCGACTCAATGGACATGAGTTTGAGTAAACTCTGGGAGTTGGTGAAGGACAGGGAGGCCTGGCGTGTTGTAGTCCATGGGATCACAAAGAGTAGGACATGACTAAGTGACTGAACTGAACTGAACTGTGTCGTCTCCTCACCTGAGAGAGAATGAACAAAAAAAGGGAACGGGAGGAAAAAGCCATATTTTATGAACAAACTCATAGATTTGGAATCAGACAGCCTAAATTATACCATAGCTCTGACACCAGCCTCTTACCAGCCAGACCTTGGACCAGTTTGTCACGTCTTAGCAGGAGACAGAGGACTAAATGACCAAAGAGTTTCAGAAAGAAAATATTTTCAAAGTCGTAGGAGCATTAGGAAAAACCAACAAAGAATATAAAAACTCTGACATTAGCAACCTAGGGAAATTGCTTATACCCCTAGATCAATGGGCCAGGACCAGTCAAAAGAACTCCATGAGACCTGGCAAGAAAGTGTCAGAAGACTGAATACTCCAACTTCTTTCTGCCCACCCACTCACCTCCTGCCCGAGCCTCACTTTGGCTGAAACCAGTTAAAGATCAGAGGACCTGAGAGCCCACTGATTCAGACCACGGACATCAGGTACAGAGCGGGGTGGAGAAGAGTGCAGAGTTGATCTGGAGGGATAAATAGAAAACAGTCTGCACAATGAATGTTAATAACAATTTCCTGGTAAAAAATAGAGACTAAAAGTGGCCATCTCAAAGTTTTGTCTGTTTGTTTTGCTTCTGTTCATTGAAAGACAATGATTGCAAAGGACTTGACCTCTGGATATATATTATTTGCAAAGCAGTGTTCTGCAAAAGAAGAAAGGTAACCCTCGTATGAACATTCCTTGGATCCAGTTGGCATCATTATTTCTATAGTGACTTTAGGTCAATTTAGTCAATTTATCCATTTACTGCACAGTCCCTGTGGGCAGAGGTTGGGGAGTGGTGATCCGGGCCACCTAAAAGCATCCAGGGTTAGGAGCAGAGCAGAGGGAGTCCTTTCTTACACTGATAGTCCTTAGCTCCTGGAGAACGACTAAGCATTCCCTTTGGAGCGATGACTACGGCTTATAGAAATGTGTGTAAAGTTAAACTTCCAAGATGAACAAAGTAGTTTTGTAATTACATTCAATAAAAGAAAAGAGGCACTTGTGCCATATGACAGTATCTGGGAGGGTATATTCTTGTCCCCAGCCTTACCAGGCCATGAGGACCAGTGGTAAAGGGACTAATCAATATTTTTCCTGGCTGGTGGCACGGACAGTTTTTGGTTTCTCTCAGATAGGAACATATTCTTGGCTTGAAGGAAAAATTTCCCTGAAGTTTTGAATTTCATTCTCTTGGATTTGTAAAGATGAGGAATTTGTGACGGTGTTTTAACTGGAAGTCTGAGGGACATTAAAAATAACTCTGACCTAATAACATAGGTGCAAACTAAAGCCTCACGTTTACTAGATGGACAAGGCCACTGCCTACATTTTAAAATGATGGGGAAATTTAAGGGACAGCAGAAAGAAGA
This sequence comes from Bos taurus, assembly GCF_002263795.3. NCBI lineage: Eukaryota > Metazoa > Chordata > Mammalia > Artiodactyla > Bovidae > Bos > Bos taurus. The sequence goes on from NC_037353.1 coordinate 11,863,459, forward strand.
CAGTACTGGGGAGTGCAAGAATAAGACATTAATAATTTTGATGAAAATTTGGGATTGATGCTTCCAAACTTAAAAGTTCATGTGGGGACAAAGAGCAGAGTAATTAGGAATTTTGTGAAAACATGTAACGAAACAAACAGTTATGGGAAGTACCATTCATCCACTCACTCATTCTCTAGACATTTAATAATAAACTACTATGTCTCATACGGAGAAGGCAACGGCACCCCACTCCCGTACTCTTGCCTGGAAAATCCCATGGACCGAAGAGCCTGGTAGGCTGCAGTCCATGGGGTCGCGAAGAGTCGGGCGCGACTGAGCGACTTCCCTTTCTCTTCCCTTTCCTATATCTCAGGCACTGTCCTAGGTACTGCAGCTACAGACAAATTCAGGAAAAAGTGTCCTTATGGTATATAGTGAGCTAGTGACATTTGACAATAGGAAAGGTATGCAGGATCCAGGTTACAACGGACATAGAGATTTAGGTTAAGTCATTTGTATGTTATTCTATGTGTAGTAATGTAGCATCAATTCACCTACAAATATTAGGATTCCCCAAAGGAGGAAGACTCATTACCTTACATAGTGCATTCCAGAAGTAGGGCAGCTCCAGAAATGGTTAATTTAACACTTTGACAAAGCCTTCCAAGAGCCAGGTATTTTACACTTCTCTGTTCTGTCATCGTCAGCACAGTGTTTTGTCTTCATGATTGCAAAATGGCTACCTAAGTTATATTCAGCAATTTGCAGATATGATTTAATGGTAATAACGAAGAGAAACCAAATAATAATGAATTAAAGAGACAGAAACTTACTTCTTTTTATGTAAAAGAAATCTGGAGTTAGAGTTGGTTCAGTGTCTCCATAAAGTTATCAGACTCAGGTTTCTCTTGGCTCTTTACCGCCATCATATCTAGGATAAGACTGCACACTCAGAGACAAGTATGACTGTTGGAGCTCCAGCTACTTTATCCACATTCGAAGCAGTAACATGCAATAAGGAAGAAAGAAAATAGGTATACCTCATGTCATTTAAGGGGAGTTTCCAGAAGTACACTAAAAATCTCTATTCAATCTCATTGACTAAAGGAAACGGCAACCCACTCCAGTGTTCTTGCCTGGAGAATCCCAGGGACAGGGGAGCCTGGTAGGCTGCTGTCTATGGGGTCACACAGGGTTGGACACGACTGAAGTGACTTAGCAGCAGCAGCAGTATTTAATCACAATGCCATACGTAACACCAAGAAAATCTGCGACAATGGTGGTCTGTGGTATTACAGTAGGATAGCATATCTCTAGTCAAAACCACAATGAGGTACCATTTCATGCCAGTCAGAATGGCTGCGATACAAAAGTCTACAAGCAATAAATGGTGGAGAGGGTGTGGAGAAAAGGGAACCCTCTTACACGGTTGGTGGGAATGCAAACTAGCACAGCCACTATGGAGAACAGTGTGGAGATTCCTTAAAAAAACTGGAAATAGAACTGCCTTATGATCCAGCAATCCCACTGCTGGGCATACACACTGAGGAAACCAGAATTGAAAGAGACACATGTACCCCAATGTTCATCGTAGTACTGTTTATAATAGCCAGGACATGGAAGCAACCTAGATGTCCATCAGCAGACGAATGGATAAGAAAGCAGTGGTACATATACACAATGGAGTATTACTCAGCCATTAAAAAGAATACATTTGAACCAGTTCTAATGAGGTGGATGAAACTGGAGCCTATTATACAGAGTAAAGTAAGCCAGAATGAAAAACACCAATACAGTATACTAACACATATATATGGAATTGAGAAAGATGGTAACGACAACCCTGTATGCGAGACAGCAAAAGAGACACGGATGTATAAAGCAGTCTTTTGGACTCTGTGGGAGAGGGAGGGGGAGGATGATTTGGGAGAATGGCACTAAAACATGTATAATATCATATAAGAAACGAATCGCCCATCCAGGTTCCATGCAGGATACAGGAAGCTTGGGGCTGGTGCACTGGGATGACCCAGAGGGATGGTATGGGGAGGGAGGTGGGAGGGGGGTTCAGGATGGGGAACACGTGTACACCCATGGAGGATGCATGTTGATGTATGGCAAAACCAATACAATATTGTAAAGTTAAAAAAATAATAATAATAAAAATTTTTTTAATTAGAAATTTATTAACAATAAAAGGAAGATGAATATTGAGGAAAAATAGGAAGTCTCTGGCACTTAGAATCATCTGCTATTCCTTATGTCTCAATTTGAGAGCAAGGAACATTTGCAAAAGCATCTTAAAGATAGCTTAGTTATGGAGGTTTTGAATTTAAGAGAGAGGTTTGTGGCTCAGATGGTAAAGACTCTGCCTGTAATGCAGGAGACCCAGGTTTGATCCTTGGGTCAGGAAGATCCCCTGGAAAAGGGAATGGCTACCCACTCCAGTATTCTTGCCAGGAGAATCCCATGCACAGAGGAGCTGGTAGGTTGCAGTTCAAGGGGTCCCAAAGACTCAGACCTGACTGAGCGACTAACTCTTCATTTTGGAATGTAAAACCTGGTATTACAGTCCAGTTCTGCTATATATAAGCTTGATAAATTTATGCAAGTTAGTTTACCTCTCTGAGGTTCAATTTATAATATATAAAAGAGGATTCTAAGCTCTTAAGTTTATTGAGAATATTAAATGAAATTGTGTATTGCAACAGATGGTAAAGTGGAAAGTGCATTTCACTACTGGGACCATCCTAGTGACCAATAAAGTTCGTCAGTTGTTTTGATCTTTTGTTTGAAGATCAATGCTTGTGGATAAATTCTGTGACCAGATAGTAGAGAAGGGGCTTTGGCCTCACCAGCTCCTCAGTAGGCTATGTGTATGTGCGTGAGAACTTAGCTTTGAAACCATAGAACACATAGATTCTTTCTCCTGTAGCAACCATCAGTTTTTATCATTTGCCATTTTCCATCAAGGAAGACTCTAGGATATTTTAGAATTGTCTTAAGTAGGGACTCAGCTGCAAAATATAAACTTTCAGAACATATGGTGAGGAATACAACTAATGCGAAAGTTCCAAAAAGAAGATGAAAATACTAAAGGACTAAAAATACTTTCTTTAAACAACCTTTTTCAGTACATCAGTACAGCTGCTTCTTTGTTAAGCCAGCTGTTAACTAACCCCCAAGGGTACTTCTCACAGGGGGCTTATTTTGTTGTTGTTTTGTTGTTTTTAAATGATTTAATTCTTATAGCTCAAACTGCATTGTGTTCTTAATGGTTTTACATTTCCCCCTCTGAAAGACAAGGAAAAAAGAGTGGAGAAATGAAAGAAATTAAAGGCTGGAGGAAGATTGATAAAGGGTGTGCATATCCAGTTCAAAGCGTGGTAGGAGGGAGGGAGGAACTGGCAGAATAGCTGAGAAAATGAGGATGTGAAAAATGTAAGTAGTTCCTGATGAAGAAGAGCTACAGACCTAGCATGTTAGGATATGCTCAATACACAGAATATTAAATAACTTCTACACCGTACTGGCCAAAATACAGGAAAGCAACTGAATGTGGCATTGAAGATAATGTTCTTGGGAGAATAGTGGATTATAGAAACCCCAGTTCCTCTACTTACCAGTGGTGGGAACTTAGCCTTAGAAAAGTTACTTGGTGTCTTTGAACCTTAATATCCTCATTCTAAAGCAAATACTACTAATAATGTCACACATCAACATGCATTGTAAAGTAAAAAATAATAATAATAATTAAAAAAATAATAATGTCTACCACATGGGATGATTCTCTATTAACTCAGGCAATGTGAATAAAAGCATTTATGATACTGCCTGGCACATCAGAGACCACAATGAATTTATTGAAAATTATTACAATTTTCTTTTTTCAGAAAAGGTTTATACTTGTTAAGAAAAAAAATCAATACACAAGAAATAGACTAAAATATACAAGAAAATATTCCCTTTCATCATGGACTCTTTCTATAAGAAAAAATGTCTTATAGCCATATTCTGTCCTCAAATGGGTCAACCTTTTTTTTTTCCCCCATACTCAAAACAGATTGTGTAATATTATTCAACCTTAAGAAGGAAGGAAATTTTGTCATATGCTATTACATGGATAAACCATGAGGATATTATGTTAAATGAAATAAACAATCAAAAAAGACAAATACTCCATAATTCCACTCATATGAGATATCTAATGACTCAAACTTATGGAAACAGAAAATAGACTGGTAGTTTTCAGGGACTTGAGGGAAAGGAAAGGGAGAGTTGTTGTTCAATGAGTACAGAGTTGCAATCATGCAAGAAGAAAAAGTTCAAGAGGTTTATTGTATAACAATGCACATATAGTTAACAGTATTATAATGTACACTTAGAATCTGTTAGGGTAAATTTATACTATGTGATTTTTACTGCATTCACATACTATAGCAAGGACATACGATAACCTTGAAGTAATTGTGCTGAGCAGAATGAGCCAGTTACATAGGGGCACATTCTATGTGGGGCCACTGGTGGCCTGCCGTCTATGGGGTCTCACAGAGTTGGACACGACTGAAGCGACTTAGCAGTAGCAGCGGAGTAAATTCATAGAGATAGAGAGTAGAATGGTAATTACCAGAGGGTGAGCGGAGGGAGAGATGAGGAGTCACTGTTGGATGAGTATGGAGTTTCAATTTGGAAAGATGAAACATTTCTAGAGCTAGATGGTGGTTATGGTTGCCCAATAATGTGAATGCACTTGTTCGGTTGCTCAGTCGTGTCTGACTCTTTGCGACCCCATGGACTGTAGCACTCCAGGATTCCTTGTCCTCTACTATCTCCTCAAGTTTGCTTAATGCAATTGAACTGTACACTTAAAATGGTTAAGTGGTAAATTTCAAGTTATACGTTCTCAACCACAATTAAAACAGACAAACAAATTGACTTTTCTATAATGGGGTTTACCAGTATCTCTTTACAATTGAATTTGTCTGACAGTCATATGACGATAGGAACACTTAGCTGCCATATTCAAGGGCTCAAGAGGGAATGAGGCCCTTCTTTCCCATGCAATGTGTGACATGCTATGTGCTGTTTTTCTTAGACAAAAATTTTCTGTGGAAGTCTCCTTGCCTGATTTAGCTTATGTAAGAACAAGAATCAAGGGTGTTTTTCCTTTCAGAAAAAATATATAATGTGGATACTTAAACTCAGGACTTTAAGAAGATGGCAAAAGGATTTACTGACAATGTTTCAATCCATTCTCTTCATCTCATAACCAATTTGTTAAATACACTCAGAGATGGCACATTTTAAAAGATAATATTTATTTATAGTTCTTCCCCAATAAAGAATTGGTGTCAATCCCTTAACAGAGAGGCAAAAGAGATGATTCTTGTCCAGATTTTACTCTCCTTTCTACAAACTCAGTGTCACTTTATTCTGTCTCATGAACAGAATAAAGAGTGTCACATATGGCTTCAGGGCTATTATTTATGAGTTCTTGAACTTATGTAGGTCCTTGATTAAAGCAGAATCATTTTGTTCTGAGATTTTTTGAACCAGTTTCTATAGAAGGCTTTGCTTCCCCCCAAATAATCAATACTGTCCTGACTATACAATCTTTTTACACCCCTACCTGCTCTTCTGTGATGACCAACTTCTTGACTCTTTAAATGGGAGATGAATTTGAAACTGATTTTGGTGGAAAAGGTCACTTCTTGCTTAGATTAAAAGCTGGAAACTTGTACTCAGCATGGAGTACTTTCTAGTAAAATCTTTGTGTGTTATCTGGCCCCTGAATAAGCTGAAGTAATAAAGAAAGGTGGACCATTTGAGGACAGGATATGGCTATAAGACTTTTTTCCTTACAGAGTACATGATGAAAGAGAAAATTTTCTCATTTACTTTGTCTATTTCTTATATATTGATTTTGTAATAATTCAGAGCATTACAATTTGATTTCCAATGTACTATATCACTTTGATTGTATAAGGTGGGAGATCTTCTGAAGTGGAAGTTTATGAAAGATAAAGAGGCTCCTTCTTTAAATGTTTTCCCATGCAAAAATTTAAAATAAATAGCTTAAAAAACTGCAAAGCACTCATGAATGATAAGCACAAAGAATACATTTTAAAATTGTCTAAGTGAGCTCATGAGAAAGCAAGGGAAATCCCCAGGGGGCACAAAGTAAGAGAAAGAAAGGCATTAAATTAATACTAATACTAAGATTGACTTGTGATTGGCTGGTGTTTGCAAAACCCATAACAAGGGTCTGGGTTTTCAGGAGCCACACAAAGATGTAAGATAGGGTTGAGTTCATATAAGGTAGAAAAATTGTTACTAAGACTCTTGGATAAAGCTGTGACCCTGTAACAGTAAACTGGGAGTTCGTGATGGACAGGGAGACCTGGCATGTTGCAGTCCATGGGGTCGCAAAGAGTCGGACATGACTGAGTGACTGAACTGAAGGGTAAGGCCCTTAGTGAACAGAAGAATCAGAGAAAAGAAATCTACACATTTCAAAAGGAGATAGCATAAAACTCTTCTATTTCAGCATGGTCTTTGATAGGAAATATTCCTGTAACCATAAGCTTGTCCTCATACATAATTGAATGCCAATTTATTCTCCCTCTGTAGACAAGAATACTTTAACCTAAAAAATTAATTTAAAGTGTCCAGAGCTAACAGCAAACCAAGGAACTTGGCAAAGAAAATGCAAATCATGATTCAGGCTCATACCCTTGAGGCAGGCCATCCGTAATTCTTTAAAAAAAAGTTTGACTAAGTAAAAGGATATAATTACAAATTACTTAATACAGTTAGAGCAAACCACCATGAGTGAGGGACAACAAATAAAAGGATTAAACTTCCTAGTTTAACGTTCTGATTCAAGCATTAAAAGTAAAAGATAGTGTTTATGTTCAGCAATGGCATAGTAGTAATGATCAGATAAATATTCCAGGATAATAACTATAAACTGGACAAAATACATAAATCAAACACCTGAAGGCACTTAAGACTGACAATAAACAGGTATAAATTGAAAGCAAATTAACACTTGGGATGGGCTTTCCTGGTGGCTCAGTGGTAAATAATCTGCCTGCAATGCAGGAGATGTGGGTTAGATCCCTGGGCTGGGAAGATCCCCTGGAGGAGGAAATGTCAACCCACTCCAGTATTCTTGATGGGAAAATCCCCCCAACAGATGAACCTCATGGGCTGTCTGTGAGGTTACAAAGACTTGGACATGACTGAGCATGCACACACACACACACATTTGGAATATAGGAACAAAATTCTCTGAGATACTCAATGGCTTTTAGTCAAAGGGCTGGCCCCATTTATATCCAAGTAGTATAAATAAAACATGGATAAAAACTGGAAAGATTGTTGTCTTGGAGAGCTAGAAAATAGAAGTTGGGGGTGGCCACACCAGCTTTTAAGTGAGAAGGGGAATCCAGGAAAAGACAAAGTAATAGCAGAGAAGCCCAAAAATCTACATAAAAACCCTGTGTAAATATCTGGCTAACTCCTGAGCTGCTCATGAACACACCAGAAACCAAGCAACAAAGCTGAGAACTAAAAAAAAAAAAAAAAAAAAAAATGGAGCAAGACACGAAAGCGACCTTAATGTCCATCAGCAGAAGAATGAATAAGATGTGGTATATATTCACAATGGAATACTACTCAGCCATACAAAGAATGAAATTATGCCATCTGTAGCAACATGGATGAACCTAGAAATTATCATACTAAGTGAAGCAAACCAGACAGAGAATGCAAATATCAAATGATATCACTTATATGTGGGATCTAAAAAAACTGATACAAGTGAACTTATTTACAAAATAGAAATATACTCACAGACCTAGAAAACAAACTTACAGTTATCAAAGAGGAAGGAGAGAGAGGGATGAATGAGGAGTGTGGGATTAAAATATACACACTATTATATTTAGGACAGATGACCAACAAGGACCTAGTGTATATCAAAGCTACTACACTCAATATCTTGCAGTTACCTATAATGGTAGAAAATGTAAAAAAAAAAGATATATATGTGTATAACTGAATCACTTTGCTGTATACCTGAAACTAACACAAAGTTGTAAATCACCTATATTTCATTAAAAAAATTTTTTTAAATGGGCAGAAGACCTGAATAGAGATTTTTCCGAAGAAGATATACAGATGGTCAATAGACACATGAACAATATTCAACATTGCTAATAATCTGAGAAATGTAAATCAAAACCAGAATGTGATATTACCTCACACCTGAGAGAATGGCTATCATCAAAAAGGCCACGAACAAAAATGTTGATGAGAATATGGAGATAAAGGGAACCTTTGTACACTGTTGTTGGGAATGCAATTTTGTGCACCCACTGTGGAAAACAGTACATAGGTTGCTCAAAAAACTAAAAATAAAATTATCATATGATCCAGCAATTCCAGTCCCGGGTATATATCCAAAGAAAGTGAAAATATTAAATTGAAAAGATACATGTACCATAATGTTCATAGCGGCACTGTTTATAATAGCCAAAATATGGAAGTAACCTAAATGTCCATCAGGAGATCAATGGATAAAGATGACATGGTATATATACAATGGAGTACTATTTAGCCATCGAAAGTGAAATTTTGTCATTTTTAACATGGACAGATCTGTACGGTATTATGCTTAGTAAAATAAGTCAGACAGAGAAAGTAACATACTGTATGCTATTATCTCTATGTGAAATCTGAAAAATGAAACATGAATATAATTAAACAGAAAGAGACTTACAGATGTAGAGAATAAACTAGTGGTTATGCATAGGTATATAGAAGAGGGAGGGGCAAGATAAAGGTAAGGGATTAAGGGGTACAACCACTGCATATAAAATAAATAAGCTACAAGGATATATTGTAGTGCACAGGGAAAATGGCCAATATTTTATAACTTTAAATGGAGTGTAATTTATAAAAAATATTAAATTATCCAATTAAAAAATCCAGTCCCTTTTAAGTGCTCAAAAGGGCAGGCAGCAAGATGGTCTTAGCTTCTGAATAACTGGCTGTAAAGAAGCCATAATTTTCTAATTCAACCAAATGTCACAATTTTGCCCCAAGTGGATGTGTCTTGATTTGTTAAAAAACAAACTTGACTCTATTAAAAAATATTAAATCATTTTGTTATACAACTTAAACTAATATTATAAATCATCTATACCCAATAAAAAATAAATAAGTAAATGAAAAAAATTAAGTAGATATTATTGCAAGTTGTCAGTTTTGTTATAAAATGTATGTAATATCATAATAGTATTGTCAATGTTTATAATTAGTTGCATTAGTTTCACTTTCTTATGTAGTTTAAATAATTTTGTTAATTAAAGTTGATGGTATACTTAATATAGTAGGACTTCCCATGGGGCTCAGATGGCAAAGTGCCTGCCTGCAATGCGGGAGACCCGGGTTTGATCCCTGGGCTGGGAAGATCCCCTGGAGAAGGAAATGGCCACTCACTCCAACACTCTTGCTTGTAAAATTCCACGGACAGAGGAGCCTGGTAGGCTACAGTCCATGGGGTCGCAAAGATTCAGACATGACTGAGTGACTTCATTTTCATACTTAATATATGAGCAACATTTCTTTATATAAAAATATAGCTAGCTTACATTATACAATTATAATTATATAGTATAAATTGCTTACAAAATTTTGACAGTTTCATATTTCTATTGATCAGAGTGCAAATGCAAATATGAATTGTATCTGAACCACAACTGATTCCAAGTAGATTTCTACCAAAGAATAATATTTTTTTTTTCAAAGAATAATATTTTTACAATGACTTGTGATCCACCAAAATCTATTATTTGGATACTTATTACAAAAAACTTTCATCTTCAGTTATTGTAAGTTGAACTTACAATAGCATGTATAATAATATCAAATGTTTTACTTTTGGCAGAGTAACCTTTTAAAAGCTTTATTTTTGATTTCAAAAGTTGTTGTTAAAAACCGAATGATTAGTACTGATTTAATACTGGCATCATTTAACTGTTAGGAAAATCATTGTTTTAAAAAAGCCAATGTAGTAACTAATATCACCTCAATTTTCTTAGACATTTAAGAACCCTTGATTTGAAAATGAGCAAAATTAACTTTAAAAAAAGCAGTGAATTTGTTTACATAAAATGTGATGTTTCACAGTGGACAGCTGCTTGTGGTAAATCACCATCTTCAAGGACAGCCTCATTAAAACACTTCCATGTTGATGTATAGCAAACCCAATACACTACTGTAAAGTAATTAGCCTCCAATTAAAATAAATAAATTTATTATTTAAAAAAAAATCTACCAACAGTTAAAGTTAGTGCTATACTTCTTCAGCAGACGTGTCTCTTCTGATTTTCACAAGCTATCAGATATTTCAGAAGGTATCTGATTTGCTATTATACCATGATATTGGGTAAGTATCAATAAATATTTTATACATGGTCATCATCACCTTTCTTGAGGATGAAAAACAAAACTCAATCCTTATATTTTTATTAAATGTACACTTCTTTTTTGACTCATTGTTGTGTAAAGGGTTTATTATAAAATAAATACACATAACCAAAAAATAAATAGGTATAGCTTTATACCATATATCAAGTGGTAAACTGCTGTAGGAAGGTCAGACTACTATCTTTACACTCCTGGCAGAACTTCTCAGCCTCTTCCCATAAAGACTTCCTGTATATCTGACCTTCAGCTTCCCCTGTTAACTACTGACCTTGCCAACTGTGGCTTGGTACCTTTATGCTTCTTCCTGACCCACAGCTGGCCAGTAGGGGAATCTGCATTCTTTACATCTCTCACTACCACTCAGGACTAGAAACACTTATCCCAGATGCTAGTACCTGACAGTACTTTGTTTTTATTAGAGAATGCTCCACTTGCATTCTTGCCTAAAAAATTCCATGGACAGAGGAGCATGGTGGGCTACAGTCCAAGGAGCTGCAAAGAGTCAGACACGACTGAGCAACTGACCACACACATCACCACATGCATTGCATTTCCTTTCATCTGGACAGGTGAGAGAAAAAAGCCAATACTGAGCCTACTGTACTAAATGGAAACTTCTGGATGCTCATAAGGTATATCTTTAAAAATGTAAAAGTGTAGCTATAATATTTCACCTCAATTTAAAGTGTTAGCTATGTTTCTTTAGAAAGAGTAAAAATAATTCTTTCATTACGCTTCAAGTATGAAATTTAAAACCTGGTAGTTTCTTAATGGTTTCACAAATGCTTATTCCTACCTTGTCAATTCTATTATTAGAAGCACTTTTCTACATGCATAACTAACTAGTAACTTGGCACACTTTTTGTACTTTGGTCATTGACTAATCGTTAATAGTACAAATTCTAGCATCACTTAAATATTCCTTTCTTTTGCCAAGTAAACAGTCACTTTTTCATCACTGTGTATTTTGATTAATTTCTTAATTTAGGAACATGTTTTTGAAGAGCTCTCTCATTCACAGATTCTAAATCCATTCTGAACATATTAACGTTGGCCTGTGAGTCTTCCCTAAATTCTTATCTCCATAACTTTCTTTCTCAGTCCCACTCTGCGGCCATTTGATTTCTACCTCTCTCAAAATGCTCAAGTTTCTCTTTATCTTAAATGTAAAAGGCGAACACAGGAACTGAAAACAAATAATTTCTGAGACTGCATGACAGTGACAACATACTAGCTTTTAAAATATGCTTTATGCCTGATTTTCTGCTACTGCTGCTGCTAAGTTGCTTCAGTCGTGTCCGACTTTGTGCGACCCCATAGACGGCAGCCCACCAAGCTCCCCTGTCCCTGGGATTCTCCAGGCAAGAACACTGGAGTGGGTTGTCATTTCCTCCTCCAAGGCATGAAAGTGAAAAGTCAAAGTGAAGTTGCTCAGTCGTGTCCGACTCTTCTCAACCCCATGGACTGCAGCCTACCAGGCTCCTCCATCCATGGGATTTTCCAGGCAAGGGTACTGGGGTGGGGCGCCATCGCCTTCTCCAGCTTGATTTTTTACTTCTCCTTTATTGCAGTGTGGAGGTTTTCATTTATTTAGCTTTTCATTTTATTTTTAGCTTTTCCCTCAGACACAAGGTAAATTTGATTTTAACTTTTGCCTTTATTTTTGTAAAATTTGATCCCATATTTGATGGATAATTTGGGGTTAGGTACATTCAGTTGTGGTCTTATATTCCACTTTGATAATCAAATTTATATTTTAAAATTTAATGTAAAAGATGCCCATATACCCTTAATTGGTGTATTTCCCTGGTCCTGCTGCTGCTGCTGCTGCTGCTAAGTCGCTTCAGTTGTGTCCGACTCTGTGCGACCCCATAGAGGGCAGCCCACCAGGCTCCCCCGTCCCTGGGATTCTCCAGGCAAGAACACTGGAGTGGGTTGCCATTTCCTTCTCTAATACATGAAAATGAAAAGGGAAAGTGAAGTTGTTCAGTTGTGTCCGACTCTTAGTGACTCCATGGACTGCAGCCTACCAGGCTCCTCTGTCCATGGGATTTTCCAGGCAAGAGTACTGGAGTGGGGTGCCATCACCTTTTCCGTCCCTGGTCCTAGGCACTGTGAAACAAGTATTCTCTTACTTTCCAACAGATACACATATGGTTTGATTGTCACTGCTCAATCCCTCTGACTGATAGACATCAGATCATTAAACAAAGATTCTATTGCTGCTTCCTTCTCTATAAGGAAAAAAAAAAATCCTAAATTGCTCTGATGTGATTTGCATTTAGAGCCTCTATACATAGCTTTCTCTGAAATTCAGCTGTAACCAAACACATTTTCTTCCTTTCCAGTTAAGCACCTCCAAGCATTTTACTAAGAAAGATTAAAGCTTTTGAAAATATAAACAGACTAGTGGTTTTTTTTTTTAAGTAAGTAAATTCAAATTGGAATTTTTGAAGACTTTCTATGGAACAAATGGGCTGAATAATCTAGTGAAATCGCAATCTGAATTTCTCCAAAGACCCGTAAAACTTAAATATTAATACCGATAACTTTTATCTGAGACATGTGTTTAATAAGTCTGAAAATATATTATTGAGAATACAGTACTGTACCAAAGAGAAATGCCTCAGAGGTTAAGAGATTATTTTTTTTTTCTTCTGATTTAAACAATATGTTAGGGAATGGTTGTACAAAACTTGGAAACAGATCTGGAAAAAGCTTGGAAACACAGGAAGAAAAAAGATGGTGGTGATTATATGGTGGTAGTTATGGTTTCTCTACTTAGTTATGTATGCATGTGAGAGTTAGACCGTAAAGAAGGCTGAGTACCAAAAAATGGTGGTGCTGGAGAACACTCTTGAGAGTCCTTGGACAACAAGGAGATCAAACCAGTCAATCCTAAAGGAAATCAACTCTGAATATTCATTGGAAGGACTGATGCTGAAGTTCCAATACTTTGGCCACCTGATGCAAACTGCTGACTCATTGGAAAAGACCCTGATGCTGGGAAAGATTGAGGACAGGGGGAGAAGTGGGAAACAGAGGATGAGATGGTTGGATGGCATCATTGACTCAATGGACATGAGTTTGAGCAAACTCTGGGAGACAGTGAAGGACAGGGAAGGCTGGTGTGCTGCAGTCCATAGGGTTGCATATAGTCAGACATGACTTACTGACTAGACAACAACATCATATCATGCAGAAAGGCAGGTCATATGTAGGTACTCTTCCCCATCTCTGAGCCTTGTTTTCCTCATCAGAAACAAGAGGAGAGTATTCTGCATATAGAGTGATATACAGCTGCAATAAAGTATCATAAATGCTGTATGCCAAGATCATTGAAAATTTTGTGCAGAAACAAACAAACAAAAAAATGAGATCAATGCTACATCAAGAAAGAAGCCAAAGTATCAGCCATAAACCATGTAAGATGCCCTGTGAGTAGCTACCTGTGCCTACTTTTGTAGAGTATCCTTTCGGGAATTCTCTCTTGGCTTTTTCTCTATGATCTATTGACTTTAAATCTTGGTTCTTTTTTCCATAATTTCCTCTCATGCCACCAAGAAGGTGACACATCAGGAACATGTCTCACAGGACAATATCAAAAGACAGCTGGTCTGAACTCTCTCTGTCCTAATATTTAGGGAGAAAAGACCCATTCCTTCTTAAATAATCACAGTTAGACCTCCCTCAAGAGCCAAGATTTGGGAGTGGATCAAAGACAGAGAAGGAAAGGAGGGCTTTAAGCATAAAAGACAGATTAAGTCAGCAGGTCAAGAACTTCTATTTGAGAATTTAAGACCAAAGGGGTTCCAAACAGGAGTTTGGGGATGAATCCTGCTTTAATAATAGAGTACCATGTCCTGGTAACTCCCTCCTGTATATCTTCCTCATGAAACTACAGCAGCTAGAGTCTCAGGGTACCACTCAAACCCACCATCCTCACCCACAAAGCCTGTTGTACCTTATCATGGCTGAAAAATGGTACAAATGGTATAAATTTAAATCCAGGACTCTGAAATCAGAGTATCATATGATAGAGAAAGAATCTAATGATGAGTTTCTTCCTAGTCCCAGAGGAAGAGCAGGCCCTAGGACATATTTTAGTAAAGAATCTGCCACCCATGGAGCTTTGAATGTGGCTCAGTGGGTAAAGATTGTAAATTCAATGCCTGCAATGAAGGAGATACAGGAGACTTGGGTTTGATCCCTAGGTTGGTGAGATCCCCTGGAGGAAGGAATGGCAACCCACTCCAGTATTCTTCCCAGAAGAATCCCATGGACAGAGTAGCCTGGTGGGCTACAGTCTATAGAGTTCTGAAGCAACTGAGTGCGCATGAACTACCTTGTATATTATCCTATTTTTCTCTTATATGGTCATTCTACCTCTTATAATCCTTCAGGAACCTCATGCCATCATAATGCCTTAAGACATTATGATACTGTGAGCTCCCAACTTGGCCTGCCCTACTTTTCAAAAGTCTGCAAGTTACTAATTTTCTATCTCCTACCTCCACCCCAAACCCTCATGTTTTCTATACAGCTGCTCAGACAGGGGTATGAAGGAAAGCAGATGATTAAGCCAATTCACAGAAAGATTTGAATGACTGATCTTTCACACACCCCCAGATATTTGCATTTTTGGAAGAGAAAGCTTGTTAACTCAAATAAATCTATCATCAGTGAAATTTTTAGATGACTTATCAAAGAGAAGAGAAAAAATAAATCAGGCTTTGACAGGAAAGGCAAGAGGAGGAGAAATGAATCTCAGTTTTGGTCTTACTGGGGTCTCACAAAATTCCTCAACGTGCCAAGGTTAATAACAGTGGTTCTTGTGTAGCAATATAATTGCAGATGAAAATGTATGCATACACACACACGTGTGTATGTGTGTGTATTTGTGTGTGTGTAAGGGAAACAAGTTTATGATAGGGATAACAGTAGTGAATTACATGTAGATTGAGACCTGGCAAACACTGATGTCTGATGGTGATTAAAAATAATTCTAGCATTCACACGAAAGGCCCTAAGTATGAAATAGATGTTTGTTTTGGATTGGCTCTAATGGCATCAGTCAGTAAGAGACTGACTGCACTGGGAAACATTTAGAATGACTACTGGTTAACCTTTGCTGAGCAACAAACACCCCAAAATATAGAAACTTAAAGCAATAATCATTTATCTTCTCATGATTCTGTGAGTCAGCAATTTAGGATGGGCTCAGCTGGAAGGTTCTTACACTGGCTTTGCCTGGACTCTCCTATGAGACAGCTGTTAAACAGGGGCTGAATGGCCTCACTAAATATGGCTTTCAGTAAATCAGTTTTTGGTTGGATGTCTCTCCACATATCTTCCACTCTCTTTCACATATATTCTCCATGAGGCTGACTTAGACCCATTCACATGAAAATAGCACTCCAAGAAGGCAAGATGAAAACTTCAGAGCTGTTTGTGCCTAAGGCTCAGAATACACACCATGTCACTTGCTCACTTACATCATATTCTCTTGACCAAAGCAAGTAACAAGCCCAGCCAGAATCTAGGGCTAAGGAAATAGCCCCACTTTCTAAAGAGGACCACTGCAAAGAGCTACATTTTAATCAACTTATCAAGTCTTAAGAGTAGCACAAAAGATTTTAAATAATTTTCTATCTGAGGTGTTTCCTTTTTTCTATCACTCTCTCCTTACTTAAGTCCAATGAGACTATTATTTTTGTTTTGGAGAGAAATCATACTGGGAGAGCTCATGTTCCATTTATAAACAAGGCCTATGAGAACAGAAATGTTAAGCTGCTGATTATTCCGTTTTAGGAAAAGTGAACAAAGGTAGATCTTACAGTTTTTAGAACATTTCAAAAATGACATGTAATCTTTTTCTTTTTCCCAATAAATGGCCTCTAGTGGCACTGTTTGGACGAATTATAACACTAGAAAATTCACTGTATAGGTTCTCAAGTTTTTATTTTGAAGAGTTTTTATTTTATTTGTTAGAGCAGATGTGCTAAGATATTTAATTCACACATTTCCAAAATATTGACTTTTTTAAAGGGTGTGTTTAGCTTTTATCCCTTGAGACTTAGATTTATGTTTCCTGCCACTCATAATAAGAACTTAAAAGCTATTTTTTTTCTTCTGATTGAACATCTTATTTCCACTTTGTAAGCTAAAAGGAAAAACATTTAAGGAGACTATTTTCTTAGTTTGTAACGAGAACATTTATGACAGGCATTGATTTCTTGTGGTAAGTGTCTGGTCATGGTTTATGACAGAATGGAACAGGTGCTATTATATTTGGAGAAGCTGGTATGGGAGTCTCAATATTGAGCTCTGTAAGTCACATAGCCTGTAAAGTAAGATGATCAAGGATTCTGTCTGGAACCATCTTGGCACTAGATCCAAGCCAGCAATTTTGAAGAAGAACAAATATCTATTTTGAACATCACCTTCCAAACAATGGAGAAAGTAGGTGTGATGGGAACAAGGTGCATGGTAAGGAAACAGAGGGAAGGAGCAACCTCTGGGCACAAGAGGGTCCTTGCACTTTCAGACTCTCTGATGTTGAACTCCAGGCTGCATCTCCATCTGTTCTTGTACTTTCTAAAATTCAATGTCTTTGGAGTAAGAGCTCTGATAGAAGATGTGGCAGTTTCTATTCCCCATAAGGTAAGACTTGTGATTATAACATAGTCTTCAAGGAATCTTTCACTCTATTTTGCTTCCAGATGAATTTTTATGCCTTGTCTTGTTTTTGCTCATTTCTATTTCAGCATTTTAGAACAATTGAACATACTTAATTTTGCAGAAAAGAAAAATTAACATTGTTTCTGTGACTTGATCGGATTATAAAGGAAATCAGCCTGGCCACCTATTTTAGATCATTGATTCTTCCTGCAAGGATAATAAACATGTAATGTAACATTTGTAAGCCATACCTCAATGAAACAAAACCAAGGCAAAAAGAGTTTTCTACATTACATCTGATTTTTTTCTTACACAGTTTAGCCCATTTGACAGAAACCACGAGCTCAAGAAATGTGAGTTCCTGCTGCCATTAAATGAATCTGTTTCTAATGTATGTTGCTACTAAGATAATTATATTGTCCAATGAAATTTCTATGACTCATTAGATATTATATACTCTAAAAAACTCTTTGCCAGGAGTGTGACTCTTTATAATAACTCAAATAAGATATTAAGTAATTAACAGATATCATTTTTTTTTGAGGAGAAGTCCTAAAAAGTATTGCAGCAAACAATGAGATTAAGTATATGCCATATAAAAACTGTTTTATCCTGATTTTAAGTTTTATTGTTTACATATTTCCCACTATGGATGATAATGACACACACATTCACCTCCTTTACTTTCTTTCCTTCATTTTTAAATTGCTATAGCTATGTAACTATTACAGCTAATCCTTTGGCATATTATGCTTACATCTCCTTTCTTATAAATTGGATTTTTTTCTAGCTTTATTAAGGTATAATTGACAAATTAAAAGCTGTAAATACTTGAGGTATAAAATGTGGTGTTCTAAGTGACTGTGGTTGTAAAATGCAACTTTCAGTTAAAAATAAGTTCCAGTGGTCTAATATACAGCATGGTAACTATAGTTAATGTATGTATACTTGAAATTTGCTGAGAGTAGATCTTAAGTGTCCTCACCACATACAGACCTAGAATGGTAACTATGTGAAATGATATGTTAACTAGCTTGATTGTGGTAATCATTACACAAGAAATTTTCCCTCCCCTGCTTCTATCCCTAATTTACTTTTTCTTCTAGTCCCTCTTCTATTTTTCATATTCAGTAAGGACCTCATACTACTAAATCCAGTGTTCATTTTTTCATCCTTGTGTTATTTGACTTATACGCAGCAGTTGATATCACTAATCACATCTTCTTTTTGGAAATTCATTTTCTTGGTTTCTGGGATGCATTTTCTCCTGGACTTTTATTCTCAGACCCCTTTGCTAACTCAAGTATTTCTGCTTAAACTCTACTTGAACTTCCCAAGTTCAGTCCTGGAATTCCTTTCTTGTCTATCTATCTCCACTTTCTCTACATGCTGCTGCTGCTAAGTCGCTTCAGTCGTGTCTGACTCTGTGTGACCCCATAGATGGCAGCCCACCGGCTCCCCCGTCCCTGGGGTTCTCCAGGCAAGAACACTGGCGTGGGTTGATATTTCCTTCTCCAATGCATGAAAGTGAAAACTGAAAGTGAAATTGCTCAGTTGTGTCCGACTCTTAGCGACCTCATGGACTGCAGCCTACCAGGCTCCTCCGTCCATGGGATTTTCCAGGCAAGAGTACTGGAGTGGGGTGCCATTGCCTTCTCTACATAGTCTTACTCATATTCATGATATTAAGTGCCAGCTATGGTCTGGCTTACAAATAGCTGTGAAAAGAAGAGAAGCGAAAGGCAAAGGAGAAAAGGAAAGATATAAACATCTGAATGCAGAGTTCCAAAGAATAGCAAGAACAGATAAGAAAGCCTTCTTCAGCGATCAATGCAAAGAAATAGAGGAAAACAACAGAATGGGAAAGACTAGGGATCTCTTCAAGAAAATCAGAGATACCAAGGAATATTTCATGCAAAGATGAGCTCGATAAAGGACAGAAATGGTATGGACCTAACAGAAGCAGAAGATATTAAGAAGAGATGGAAAGAATACACAGAAGAACTGTACAAAAAAGATCTTCACGACCCAGATAATCACGATGGTGTGATCACTGACCTAGAGCCAGACATCCTGGAATGTGAAGTCAAGTGGGCCTTAGAAAGCACACTACGAACAAAGCTAGTGGAGGTGATGGAATTCCAGTTGAGCTATTCCAAATCCTGAAAGATGATGCTGTGAAAGTGCTGTACTCAATATGCCAGCAAATTTGGAAAACTCAGCAGTGGCCACAGGACTGGAAAAGGTCAGTTTTCTTTCCAATCCCAAAGAAAGGCAATGCCAAAGAATGCTCAAACTACCACACAATTGCACTCATCTCACACGCTAGTAAAGTAATGCTCAAAATTCTCCAAGCCAGGCTTCAGCAATATGTGAACCGTGAACTTCCTGATGTTCAAGCTGGTTTTAGAAAAGGCAGAGGAACCAGAGATCAAATTGCCCACGTCCACTGGATCATGGAAAAAGCAAGAGAGTTCCAGAAAAGCATCTATTTCTGCTTTATTGACTATGCCAAAGCCTTTGACTGTGTGGATCACAATAAACTGTAGAAAATTCTTCAAGAGATGGAAATACCAGACCACCTGATCTGCCTCTTGAGAAATTCGTATGCAGGTCAGGAAGCAACAGTTAGAACTGGACATGGAACAACAGACTGGTTCCAAATAGGAAAAGGAGTTTGCCAAGGCTGTATATTGTCACCCTGTTTATTTAACTTATATGCAGAGTACATCATGAGAAACACTGGACGAGAAGAAACACAAGCTGGAATCAAGATTGCCGGGAGAAATATCAATAACCTCAGATATGCAGATGACACCACCCTTATGGTAGAAAGTGAAGAGGAACTCAAAAGCCTCTTGATGAAAGTGAAAGTGGAGAGTGAAAAAGTTGGCTTAAAGCTCAACATTCAGAAAACGAAGATCATGGCATCTGGTCCCACCACTTCATGGGAAATAGATGGGGAAACAGTGGAACAGTGTCAGACTTTATTTTTCTGGGCTCCAAAATCACTACAGATGGTGACTGCAGCCCTGAAATTAAAAGATGCTTACTTCTTGGAAGGAAAGTTATGACCAACCTAGATAGCATATTCAAAAGCAGAGACATTACTTTGCCAACAAAGGTTCGTCTAGTCAAGGCTATGGTTTTTCCTGTGGTCATGTATGGATGTGAGAGTTGGACTGTGAAGAAGGCTGAGCGCCGAAGAATTGACGCTTTTGAACTGTGGTGTTGGAGAAGACTTTTGAGAGTCCCTTGGACTGCAAGGAGATCCAACCAGTCCATTCTGAAGGAGATCAGCCCTGGGATTTCTTTGGAAGGAATGATGGCTAAAGCTGAAACTCCAGTACTTTGGCCACCTCATGCGAAGAGTTGACTCACTGGAAAAGACTCTGATGCTGGGAGGGATTGGGGGCAGGAGGAGAAGGGGACGACAGAGGATGAGATGGCTGGATGGCATCACTGACTCGATGGATGTGAGTCTGAGTGAACTCCGGGAGTTGGTGATGGACAGGGAGGCCTGGTGTGCTGTGATTCATGGGGTTGCAAAGAGTCGGACACGACTGAGCAACTGATCTGATCTGATGATCTGTCTTTGAAATTTTTACTGCCAGTCTTCATGTAATTCTGCAATTAGATTGGAATAGCCAATTATCTACATACAATTTCCATTAGGATGTCTAATAGCAATCTTAAACCTCACAAGATCAAAACAGAACTATTGACTTTGACTCCAACCTCTTCCTCAGTCTGCTTTTCCCAATTCAAAACAGTAAGATCATTCTCCCAATTTACTCAAACCAAAAATCTGGGTACCATTATTTCCCACCTCAAATTAATCCAATAGCAAACCCCACTTATTTTATCTCCAACATGTATTCAGAATCCATCCAGTCTTCTCATCTCAACTCTTCTACCCAAGTCCTATCTACTATCCCTCTTCTAAACTTCCACATTAGCCTTTCCCCCATATTCCATGACTTAATATGGTTTTTGTTGTTTATATTTTAACTTAATACTAGATAAATTTTTAAACATATACAAAACTATGGAAAATATTATAATGAATCGATCCCTAATGAAAACTTCATTTAGTTTCAATAGTTAATATCCTGCTAGTTTTGTTTCATCTATCATCTACCATTTCTCCTCCTCCAATCAATGAAATACTTTAGATGAAAGCATGGACATCATTTGATTTCACTATAAATAATCCAGTATTAGTAGCAGAAAGTGACTTATGTTGTTAACATAACATCACTGGACAACCAACCAAAAAGAAAAAAAACTCCAATAATTTTGTTACATCATCCAATATTCAGTCCACTTGAAAATTTTCCTAGATTTTAGGAAAATTTTCAGCAAGGCTTGAAAGACTTTTGGACTAATAAGCTCAATAGAAAAAAAAATGACAAAAAGCACAAAGGTTTTAAGCCACAAAATGTCAAAAATGCCTTCTTATGGTTGTTCCATTTGAATAATACTCCAAACAAGGTCTACACTGCATATGCCTTTTTTAATCTGTAAAATCCTTGTTTATTTCATGTCATCCATTTGTCAAAGAAAGCAATTTACACATTCTGGATTGGCTGGTTGCATCTTCATAGTTCTTTAAACATATTTGCCTCTTCACATTTTTCCTTAGATTGTTAGACCTCGAGACTTGATTATTTTCAGGTCCAATTTTATTTTGTTAAAGATAATTTCACTTTGTAAGTGATATGCTGTGTGCTTCTAATTGCACCATATCAGGAGTATCTAACATCTGGTTGCCCCAGTTTAAGTGATAATGAGATTAATCTATGGGCTCAGGTGATGTCAGATTGGCCCATTCATTATATAATTCTCAAACAACTTTTTGCTCTTCTGTTCTAGAAACCATGGTGACCACTGTCTAGATCCATTATTTCAATATAGGTCACAAAAGGCGATTTTAAAAAAATTCTGTCCTTCTACCTGCAGACACTGGCTGAAACATAAAGAACATATCATCAGCAGCTATTTTCTTACCCTGAAGCCCACTTTATACAGGAAAGACAGAATTTATGTTAGATCTCTGCCCTTAGTTTACCAGTTTTCAGGATAATGAGCCAGTGCTTTGGAAACTTACAAAAATTTTAAAAGTTCTGTTTAGTTCCGTTTTTATTGTCCTTATGAATTTGCATGTATTTGATGAGTATGAGTCCACAAAATAGTCTTCAAATTATTCACCCCTTTACAAAGATATTCTTACGATATTTTCACTACACTGCAGTCAGTGTGATCTTTGAAAAACCCAGATCACATGACACCATCTGTCACTTAATACCTTCCAGTGTCTCCTCATTACATTAGAATATTCCCCAAATGGTTTAGTAACGTCTTCATAATCTGGCCCTGCCTCCTCCTCTGATTTCAGTCCACACACATCTCCTTCACCATCGCCGCTGTCCTGCTTCTCAGAGGCCTGTCATCAAGGGGCAGTGCTCTGTCTACTCCCTCTGTCAGCGGTGCTGCTATTCCTGGGCTTTGCATATGTCCTTCTACAGCTGGTCAGTTATTTTACACCAAATCTCCCACCAGGCTTTTATTCTTGGTTTTTAATCTTACTAATTTATTACTTTATTGTGTTTGTTTTTATTTTACTCTCTCCTCTGAAATACACATCCTACTGAGAACAAAGATCTTGCCTATCTGGTCCATCACTGAATCTTCAGTGCCTAAAACAAGATTAGCACTAGCAGACTTTCACTGCCTCTGTGAATATAACTGAATAAGTGCATGAAGGGCTCACCCAATTTAAGACTGAATCTCCCCAGGAAGAGTGCCCTTGAGATAAACTTATACACTACAGACTTCTTGGTGGAAGATATAGCTCTCATATTGCTGAGATGACTGTAGTTGCTCTCACCCTAGGATGGCAGGTTTCAACTTACAAATAAATAAAGGAGAAAAAAAATCCTTTGAGCAATTTTCATTGAAAGAAAAATTAAAAGTCAACACAATTTACTTTAAAATCTTTGTTAGTCTTTCGCAGCAGAAGTATGAACTTCAGTTAATAGTAGTAGGATTTGATTTAAGTTTTCCAGTTCAAAATTTGTTTCATATTGTTGACAGTGTCATACAACTTATGAAAAGTATATTATATTGTGGAGTAACACACACAGATATTCTTTTGGTGTTTCTTATTTTTGACCACATAAAATTTTGTATGCAAGACTGAAAGACTTTTGGACTAATAAGCTCAGTAGAAAAAAAATATGACAAAATACACAAAGTTTCTAAGCTACAAGAAGCACTAGGCTCTAATTGCTAAACTTTTGAATAATATACTATCAATAATTTTTTTGAGGTAACTATAAAGTCTCATTTCATATATTGATATTATTCCATCTCAATTACATGCCACTTTAATGTCAAAAATCTGGGTGTAACTCTAGTCAGTATAGATTTTTGAAATTGTACACATATTTAATTTCTGATTTTAAAATATTGCTAAAAATTTTATGGTAACCTATAATCTATAATATTTTAAAAAATTAAAAGCATATGAAATTATTTTTATTGTTTTAATTAAAAATATGAACATAAACATCAACCTTTAAATATTAAATATATTTTAATGAAAAAGTATTTGTGTTTTCTACTGCAACAACTATTGAAATATAATTTTGCCCAGTTATTTATTTTTGAGGAAGCAATAGATTCTAAATATTAATAACTTATTTTCATTAAAATACACCAAAGCAAAGTGAAAAAGTTATAATTTGGAAGAAGACTTTACAATACAACTAACTAATAAAAGATTAGACTAGTATCCCAAACATATATTAAAAAATCAACTTTTTAAAGTAAAATGGGCAATGAGGTATATTAAGAGCAGAGTTTTTCACAGAGAAGAAAACATGAACAGTAAACCAGCACATAAATACCTGTTGGCTCTCAGTAGCAACCAGAGGAACATAAGACCACAATGATCACAATTTGGATGCACTCTATTGGCAAAATATTAGAAATCTGATGATACCAAGTATTAGTGAATATGTAAATCAAAGAGAATGCATAATCAACTGCTCATGAGTATGTAAAAATGATATACCAACTGTGAAAGACAACCAGGTATTATCTTAAAAGGTTGAAAATGTTCATACACCCTTTCACAAACATCCCATTCCTAGTTGAACACATTACAGAACCTCTTGATGATCGATATGAGACATGTAAAAGAATTATCAGAGCAACTTGTAATTTTTTTGAAAAGCAGAGATTCAAACCATAAATGCCCAGTAAAAAGAAAACATATATTTGAAACATACATACATACCTACACACACACACACACACATATATATGAATAAAAGAACCATGTCTATTCATGATAACATGGATAAATCTCAGAGCCACCATACTTAAGGAAAATCTCAGGTCTCAAAAGACTATCAGATCAGATCAGTCGCTCAGTCGTGTCCGACTCTTTGCAACCCCATGAATCGCAGCACGCCAGGCCTCCCTGTCCATCACCAACTCCGAAAGTGTATATACTTATAAAGTTTAAAGCAAGCAAAAACAAACAATATATTGCTTGAGTATGCAGAGTAAAATGAATTTTAAACAAGGGAATTCAGAATTATGGTTACTTCTGAGTGATTGACAAAACAACATAGGCTATAGGTAGTTTCAATTACATTAGTAATAGTCTAAGAATGGTGATGAATTCATAGCCACCATTTTATTATTTTACTTCAGATTTATGATGTTATGTTCTATTGCTAGCATGGATGACTAACTGGGTTGATTAGGACCAACTTTTCATGAGAAAAACTACAGAAGCTGTCCATAATGTGCATACCATCTGATCTAAGTTATTGGAGAGCTACAAAGAAGGTGAGAATTTTCAGGCCATAGCCTGTAAAAATAGTGAAACTAAGAGAAGTATTTACATATTTAGAATACAACTTACTTGCTGGGTGATTCTGGATGCTACAAAAAGCAGTGAATGAAAAAAAAAAAAAAAGCAGTGAATGAAAAGGTGAAAAGCTGAGCACAGTTTTTTATTAGTCTGTGGAACTAGGGGGAAAAAAAAAGAAAGCGAGACTCAAGGAGAAGAAATGTCACAGGTTAACGTTCCTATTTCAAAATCTGATTCTGAAGGGTACGCTCTGCAGTTTATAATGAATAGCAAATAGAATGGCTCTCAGAAGGACTGAAGCACATCTTTAAATTATCTCAAATCAGTTCATATGGCTTCCTTCTACCCTAGCTGCCTACCAGAAGCAAAATATATTGTTTCTGGAGAAAAATACTATCAGACATAACTTTAAATTATTTCTGTAATTTTTTACATGCAACTTTAAGCCCTTAGTAAAAAATAGTGAGACTTACAAGTACACAGAATTGATAAAAAGTCAAAGGAGACATAAATATTAGAACTAGAGACCCAAAAGATAAAGATACTTAAAATTTTAAGGCACATACTTAATAAAAACACAAAACTATGCTTAATATGATCAAAAAATTAAAATACAAGTAGAGAATTTAAAAAAAAAAACCAAAAAAATAAATAGTATATAGCTAAGGAAAAAAAAAACAAAACTGAAACTGAGAACTCATAGAGTGAGTGTAAAAGCATATTGGACACAGAAGAAGAATAAAATGGAAGGTAGGACTGATAAAAATCTAGCCTGAAATATGAAGAGGAAAAATCTGGAAAATACAAGAAACAAACAAACAAAACCCACCACACTGCCTTAATAGGATCATTGGTAAGATTAACAGTGATTTCTCAACAGAAATAATTAAGACAAAAGATAGTGGAATAGCATTAATGTCTTCAAAGTAAACAGCGACGATGCCTGGTAACCTAGAATTCTGAATCAACAAATATAACCTTTAAAAGTGAAAGAAATATAAAGAAATTTTAAACAAGCAGAAGCTCAGGTTTTATAATCAAACTGATACTAAAGAAAATATTAAAGTGTATTCTTCAAACAGAAGACAAATTATTCAGAATGAAAACAAAGTTCTACAAGAATAAAAGAACAAAGAAGAGGATAAATATGTGGTAAAAATAAAATGAATGTTGACTACATAATACAATAATAATACAATGTCATGTGAGATTTAATATATAAGTTAAAACCAGGCAATAATAGCACAAAATCCGGTGGGTAGCTGGGTGAAAAGAATTAAATTGTTCTTTGATCTTTGTATTTTTCTGGAAGATGGTAAATTTCTAATTTTATGAAACATTAATAAATCACAGACATATGCCATAATCTCTATGGCAACTACCAAAAGAATAGTAAAATAATGTATAATTATAAGAAAGGACCATAACAGAAACAGACACACACATAAAATCAGGAATAAAACTATAAGTAAGAATAAAAGAAATCATAAAACAGGAGAGATAAATAGAAAATGAATATTTAGATGACAAATTTAAACTCTAGTACAAAAAATATGTAATAAATATTTTGTTTAAAAATAGCAATTATCAACTTGAATAAAAGCAAATATATACTTCTTATAAAAGACATAAATATGACTACACAAAGATTTAACAAAACAAAGAAGTTATAAAAATTACCAAAATAACATCTATTGTGGCGTGATATGATAAATTTATTCTAAAGCAATAAATAACATTAGAAATAAAAATGGATTTTTCATAATGAAAAGTCAATACACTAGGAAGATATAATAATGACAGAGCCTCAATACCTATGAAACAAAAACTTACAGGAGTAAAAACGAATAAAGTTGATAAACTTCTGGAAAGATTGACAAAGAACAAAAGGAGATAAATAGCTAATTCAGGAATAAAAATGATAGAGGACACTCAGATTACTTATGATACTGGATTTGAAAATATAAAGTGGAGACAAGAGGAAACAGAATATCTGAATAGTCATGTAAGCTATTAAAAGAATTGAATCATTTCAATTCTTTAAAGAAATAGTAAAAGAACTTGTAAAAGGATTAGTGAAAATCTCCTAACAAAGAAAACCCCCAGTCCACATGATCTCATTGATAGATTCTACCAAACATTTACAGAATAACACAATTTTGCCCAAACTCTTCCACATAATAGAAAAATAGGTAACATGTTCCAACTCATTCTATGACACCAGTACCTTCAGAGAATTAGTTTATGTCTATAATTAAAATTATATATATAATATAATATATATATATATATATATATATATATATATATATGAAGGCAATGGCAACCCACTCCAGTACTCTTGCCTGGAAAACCCCATGGACGGAGGAGCTTGGTGGGCTGCAGTCCATGGGGTCGTGAAGAGTCGGACACGACTGAGCGACTTCTTTCACTTTCCAGTTTCATGCACTGGAGAAGGAAATGGCAACCCACTCCAGTGTTCTTGCCTGGAAAATCCCAGGGACGGGGGAGCCTGGTGGGCTGCCTTCTATGGGGTCGCACAGAGTCGGACACGACTGAAGTGACTTAGCAGCTTAGCAGCATATATATATATATATATACACACACACACACACACACACGCTTATTTAGGTAAAAGACATTTCTGGAAGGAGTCACAAGAAACTACAAACAAGTAGTTTGCCTTCAAGAGAAGAGCTGGAACACAGTGTAGGAGACAGATTTACTCTTCATTATATACTTCTTGGTAATATTTGAATGTACGTGTATAGATGCATATGTTTATAACAGACACGTTTAATTTTCAAAAATCAAATGGTAAAAAAAGGAAAAAAGGGGATTGCCAGTTTTCAGACTAGGACATAAGGCACTTGGAAGTCACTACTTCATCCTAACAACAAATAAAAAGCTGAAAAGTCAACAGCTCTCTCAGATCTGTAAGAGAAGAGAGGTCATAGGCCAAATCTCTGCCTCTGAAATTGAAGACTGGAAGGCAAATTCAGAGAATCATAATTTACCGGATTAGAAAACTCCACAGGAGCTAGAACTGGGGTAGGGAAACCTCAACTGCAATTAAGCAATTTCTGGAGACTCAGAGAGGACAACTCTGAGAGTTAAAAAAAACAAAAACAAAAAAAACCCAGGTAGGGTATCACAGCATTCAGCCCTTCTTTACAAACTTTATCCTCGGAGGAAACTCTTCAACCAGAGCCTAATCTGCTGAGATTTTTTCAGACCATGATGCTGGGGAAGATTGAAGGTAAAAGGAGAAGGGAGAGTAGAGGGTAAGATGGTTACATCACTGACTCAATGGACATGAATTTGAGCAAATTCTGGAAGATAGTGGAGGAGAGAAGAGCCTAATGTGCTGCAGTCCATGGGATCCCAAAGAGTCGGAGGTTGACTTAGCAACAGAATAAGAACGAACTTGAAGGAAAGAAGATACCCCTCTGGCCCACATTAGCCATCCTGTTCCACCTAACAGGGTGAGGTGACTGAGGAACACGTGTGAATTTCATAGTCTGGAGGCATACGCTCCCCGAAAGAGTGACCTCTTATGCGATGACAGAATGCTTCCCTTCACCCCACACCTCACCGCCACATTACTAAGGCCTATTTGCAACAGTAAACGATGGACTTTGAGTGATAGGGACGTGTCACTGTAGGTTCATTCATCTTTGTAACAAATGTCGGGGTTGTTGATAATGGAGGAGGCTATGCATGTGTGAGGACAGGGAGTATATGGAAGGTCTCTCTACCTTCTCCTCAATTTTGCTATGAACCTAAAACTTCCCTAAAAAGTAAATCTATTAAAAACAAAGTAAAAAGGGGTCCTGTTGGCCTTTTTACCTACCTTCAGTTATGTAAAATTTTGAGAGACTGACTTATGACTATGGACTTTGCTGGAGGGAGAGGGTTCCTGGACACTTGAAAGAGGGTGGCTATAGTGAATTGGTTGGTAGCCTCAGCTGTAATCTTGAAAATGGAAAAGGCCAAGGGAATATAAATTATCCACAAACCTCAAGGCCAGATTAGAGACTTGAGACGTGGCCGTGCCAAATGCTTCTGTGACCTACTACTTGATGTGTGCTATGGTGACAAAGCCTCTCAAGGCACCAGTCTGCACGTTGGTTGATGTTAAATTCTCACCTGCTCCTTAAACAGAAGCTTAAGAAACCGCTGAAGCTTGTCCTGTGTCATCATACAATGAATCTGGCTTATATCCCTGATCAATACAGTGGTGTGTTAACTCCCTCATGATTCAGATGGGAGAAAAATAGAAATGAAGATCAATGAATTGTTTTTATAAGCACCATTTTGAACTCAATCATTTTGTGCTTCCAAGATGCTGCCTCAGAGTGACTAATTTACAGAGTTCGTTTCATCACCTCTTCTATCTCCATTGCTAATACTGTTTTTGGCAACTGACCAATTGTTTGGCATTCAGCTGCATTGACAGCTGATAAAAGTAATAAAAACGTGTTGGTTGAATGATAACTAGTGTCACTGGATTTAGATTTTGAACTATAGAAATAGGGGAGGTTAATAGTCTGGAAATGTGAAATGTGGAGGGAGAGGGAAGGCACAGGGCATAAAAATGACTAACAGACTTCAGGAGGAGGGGACAGACTGTCACATATGTGACAAAAGTAATATTGAGAATGCAGCAAAAACTCAGGAGGAGGGGTGTGTGAAGGGGTAGACTCATAGAAGTCCAAAGGGGTGTTTCAAATTGTTACATATTAAAACGTTTGTTTTGTTTTTAGGAGAGCTTCAGGTCTATAACCTCACATTTTGTATAAAAATCATTGCTACCCAGTGTAAAAGCATAAAATAAATGTGAACAGGGTACATAGAACTTCCTTTAGCAGATATCTTACAAAAAGAGTGGGCTGACTAAAAAATGAAAGTGAAAGTTTTAATCACTCAATCATGTCTCTTTGTGATTGCCAGGCTCCTCCCTCTGTCCATTGAATTCTCCAGGCAAGAATATTGGAGTTGTTGCCATACCATTCTCCAGGGCAATCTTCCCAACCCAGTGATCGAATCCAGGTCTCCTGCACTGTGAGTTACATTAAAAAATGATGGGTAAAAGCAAACACGTGAGCATTCAATATCAACTAAGTTCAGGCTATTTAGTAAGGAGATGAGACGATTTGGGCCAAGCATCACTTCATGGCAAATAGATGGGGAAACAGTGGCTGACTTTATTTTTCTGGGTTCCAAAATCACTGCAGATGGTGATTAGCAGCCATGAAATTAAAAGACACTTATTCCTTGGAAGGAAAATTATGACCAATGTCTCTGTCAACAAAGGTCTGTCTAGTCAAGGCTATGGTTTTTCCAGTGGTCAGGCATGGATGTGAGAGTTGGACTATAAAGAAAGCTGAGCGCTGAAGAATTGATGCTTTTGAACTGTGGTGTTAGAGAAGACTCTTGAAGAGTCCCTTGGACTGCAAGGAGATCAAACCAGTCCATCCTAAAGGAGATCAGTCCTAGGTGTTCATTGGAAGGACTGATGCCAAAAGCTGAAACTCCAATACTTGGCCACCTGATGCAAAGAGCTGACTTATTTGAAAAGACCCTGATGCTGGGAAAGATTGAGGGCAGGAGGAAAGGGGATGACAGAGGATGAGATGGTTGGATGGCATCACCGACTCAATGGACATGGGTTTGGTTGGACTCTGGGAGTTGGTGGTAGACAGGGAGGCCTGGTGTGCTGTGGTTCCTGGGGTCGCAAAGAGTTGGATATGACTGAGCGACTGAACTGATGGATCATTGTTTTGAAGCTGCCAGAATTACTGATTCTGAGTCCATCAAGAAAAATAAACAAATTCTATATACCATAGCCTATTAAAAGCAATAACATGAAATTCATTTTAGAAATATTTCCACTTTCAGAATAATTCAAATATGGAAGACTTGTCACTGTAGACCCACTCTTTCTAAAAAAGAAAAAACAAAGATAGCTACATGTATCCAACACCTACTTTGTGCCAAGTAACTGATACATTAATGCTAATCCCCAATAATTTTGCAATGTGTTTATTATTATCCACTTTAAAGATAAACAGAGGTTCAGAGACGCTGTAGCTTCTCTATAGCTTGTGAATGATCAAGATAGAATTCATTCTCAGGGCTATTTGACTCCCTGATCATCCAGCTTCTCAACTAGAATATCCCTAAAGCGTCCTCAGGGTTGAAATCTTCCAGTAAGTGATCCAAAAATAAATGTAGATTGTGGACAGCACATTTTCTTTGTCTTTCATGTGAGTATATGTGAGTGAGCGGTGAGAGTAGTCTCATGCCAGCCCATGTGCATGGGGCTACCTGTCGTACTTTATGCCAATGTGATCTGGTACAGTAACTGTTCCAAATCCCAGTGTCTCCCTCCACCACCACAATGTACAGTAACATCCATCTTATAGAGACTGGAAGAGATTCTCCATGTGACATACTAATTGGCACCATTAAAACAGGATATTAGACAGCAGAGACATTACTTTACCAACAAAGGTCTGTCTAGTCAAAGCTATGGCTAATCCAGTAGTCACGTATGGATGTGAGAGTTGGACTATAAAGAAAGCTGAGCACTGAAGAGTTGATGCTTTTGAACTGTGGTGTAGGAGAAGACTCTTGAGAGTCTCTTGGACTACAAGGAGATCCAACCAGTCCATCCTAAAGGAAATTAGTCCTGAATATGCACTGGGAGGACTGATGCTGCAGCTGAAACTCTAATACTCTGGCCACTTGACGTGAAGAACTGACTCATTGGAAAAGACCCTGGTGCTGGGAAAGATTGAAGGCAGGAGGAGAAGGGGACAACAGAGGATGAGGTGATTGGATGGCATCATCGATGCAATGGACGTGAGTTTGAGTAGGCTCTGGGAGTTGGTGTTGGACAGGGAAGCCTGGCGTGCTGCAGTCCACGGAGTTGCAAAGAATCATGACTGAGCAACTGAACTGAACTGAAGATTTTAATAAGCCTTAGCTAATAATACTTTACTATCGAACACACATAGTTGAACACCTACTTCCTTCTGGACAATTTTCTTAATCAAACAGGGATGAATAAAGCCTCCAATCCTTAAGTAGCTGATAATATAATGGAGAAGAAATGCAAATAAAAAATTTTATTAAAAGAGGTATAATAAATGTTTATACATATGAGAGAGAGAAAGACTCAAAACATATTTAGTTTTTTGTATTTACCCAAGAAGGCCTTCCAGAGAAGAATGCTTTTCCATCTTGAAAAGTGACATGTGGTATCTAAATAAAGCAGCCCTTTTAGGGCATATGTGCTGTTGTCTGCTTCAAATGCATTTTTTTTTTTTTGGAACAGTTTGCATATGGATGAAGTCATTGCTTCTATTAAAATCCCTCAAAGTCCTTTTCCCATTATCACGGAGCACTGAAACACATTTTTTGCTATCTGGCTACTTATTTTCAGGGAACAAAATATCAGGAGACGATTAGTTGGAACTCCTGTATTTCCCAGTTATAGTTCTTGGGAATCTGCAGCAAAAGCAGAGTCAGGGTTTACTTCTCAATTCACGCAGAAGCAAGAGGAAGGTCGGAAAGGACTGCGTACAGCCTGGAGCCCTACTTTCACAGAAAAGCAGATGCTGCTTGTCCATGGTCACAGTAAAGTGATAAGCACAAGCTTTTGAGATGAGCAGCCATCGCTCTCAACCTGAGGAGCAGGTGGCTAGCCATCCAGGACTTGGTCCTTTCACATATGTCCTCTGTCACTCAGGGCAGCCCTGGTTAGAGAGGGCTGATGAACTGACCGACCCTGGCCCTAGAATGCACTGTTTGCACTGAGTCATCTACTCTGCCTTTTTACCTTGATCAAAATCACTAAATATTGCCCCCACCCCTTCCTTTTGCACTAAATCCCCTTTGAGATAAATGTCAAAGCAAGGAAAAGGAACTCACAACACTAGAGTGGGACAGAGACCAGAAGGAAGGGCACCTTCCTTAGTGGGGGCTGTGTACCCCATTTAACCTTAAATAAAATGTCCTCATCGAGGCCAAATGAAAAATACTATGTCAGCAGGGTCATACTACAAAGGCAACCACCACTCACATTTTAGAAGAGAAATTTACAAAAGAAATCTAAACTTCAGATCTGATTTCATAGTTTCAATATCCATAACCTGCATACTTTAGAGCAGTTCCCTTACCTTTAAACATCTATAAAATTAGATTCTTCTTACATATATTTTACAACATTCATACATATACTTTTTTTCTGGTTAAAATAGTAGTAAATATTCATTGTTCAAAAATTGAAAAATAGAGAAAATGTATAAAGAAGAAAAAGTCATCCACAATTCCACTCCCCAGAGAGAATCATACTTAAGAGTTGTGGCCTTAGAAATTTTGAAAAATGATTTCAAATAGTCAATTTATTTAAAGAAATAATAGTATGGTTTGATTTTCTGCTTCACTTCCACTGGAATAAAAATCAAATAAGAACTTCCCAAAATCCATAACACTTAGGGGAAGAAAGGAATGAAAATCAACAAATATCAAACTTCAGTGAATATATGAAAAATCCCTATTTATGTTTTCCTTCAATTTTTCCACCACTTGAAGGCCCAAATGCTTTCTGGTTGATTGTTCAAATTAACTAGCCAAAGAACAGGTGGGAGCTGAGTGGCAGATACATTTCTTTCCTGTGTCCAAAATGGGCTTTTTTTTTTTTTTAAGTTTTTGCACCAGCTTACTTTATTTATTTTTTTAATATAAATTTATTTATTGTAATTGAAGGCTAATTACTTTTTTTAAAAGGCCATCTTTTAGTATCTAGTAACTGTAGGAACTATACAAACTGGAATAAAGAAATCAGATCAGTTTCCCCTCAAAAAAAAAAAAAAAGGACAAGATGTGAATAGATTTTTCATTATCTTTGAGAAACAACTGTGAGAAAAGGCTGCAAGGAAATATCATGGAAAATGTTCTTTTCCTTGCTTTAGGAATAGGCTATGATTGTACATCGTCACATGGACTTAGTTCTTTGCCTGTCTTGTTCTAAGGTATGTTTATAGGTAGTCTCTTAGGTTATAGTTCACCAAGTATCTAAAGTTAAAACCCCAAATTCTGGGCCCTGTGCTTTTTGAGGTAGGAGTGTTTTAGTGTGTATCTGAAAAGTTCTATTCGATTCTGAAAGAGCTTCCTGACCAGGAAACCACAACAACTCAGATGTTAGACGGTTTGAGGTGTAGAGATGGCATGGGATGCAGGGCAAAAAGAGCCTGGCAGACTTGGATTCAAATTCTGTACTTCTATTTGTTGCCTTTTAGAAAATTATTATTTTATTATTACTTTTGTTTTTACTTTATAATATTGTATTGGTTTTGCCATACATCAACTAAACTCTGAGTGTTTTTCCTTACATATATAACAAGTATAATACTACTACTTTCACAGAATGTGGTGAGAATTAGAAATAACACACAGTGGTTAATGAAGCAGATATTCAACAAGGAAAAGTATATTAGCATCCCTTATGTAGACATTTACAGTCAGAGAAAACACTGATCATTGTCTGTGGAAGAAAGCAAGTTACTATAATAGAAAATCTCTAACAACAAAATATCTTTTCCTGTGAATCCTCCCTTACCTCTCATCTCTTCCTGAAACCATTAATGAGGCTTCTGCTGGTCTATTGGGGGTTCTCAGTGACCCATAGAAGGATGCCAGTGATGAAGAGGGTAACCCTGTGAGCAGAATCAGAGCCTGAGAAGAATGAAGGGGTCATGCATGGGGGGTCAGTGCTGATAAATGTCTTTGGGGAAAGAAAAAGTTCCATGACACAGTATGTCCAGGAAATGCTAAGGTCTACAGGTTTGTCTTCTGTTCATCTATTCAGAACCTTTAGTACACTAAATAAATCTAAACTCTCTAGTTGTCTTGGCCATGGAACTCTTTTAATAAAAAATATTCTCTTATAACCACTTATCTATGATGATGGAACCAGTTTTTATTTATAGATTTATTTACAAATCTATCATGAACTGAGACTTTTGCAAAAGTGAATTAGTAAAAAACTGAAATAATAAAACAAAGACTTCAGTTCACACCTCCAGTACTTATGAGAGTCTAGATACATAGAATTACTCTGTCAAATTGTACTGAATGTTTTTAAATGCCCATTCTTTGGGCATTTGAACTTGTCAGGACCAAAATTGGACCGTCTGCACTTGGGCACTGAACCATACTTTGAGAAAGCCTGTTACAGGTCACACCCAGTCCCCTTGGTTTACAGGTGTGGAAACTGTGGCACTGAGAGACAAAATGACCGATCTGAGGACAAACAACTATGGAGAGAATAGCCAATACTACCCCGGGACTCCGGGCTAAAATAAGAATGCTCTCTAATATTCTTTGTGTTTTGATAATAATCTCCAGAAGACAGGGACCAAATGTGTCTTGACATCTTATCAATACTTATTAGTATAATGCTTGACTGTGGTAGATTCTTAAATATTAAATGAAAGCATAAGTAAGCGTCCAAATGAATGTTCAAACCACTAACTTTATTAACTGCTTGACTTTAAATTCACTGACTACTTTAATGTTACTATTTCTCTACACAGGTTTATCAGTGCACAGGGAGCCTCTTGTGTCAAGGCATGTGGAATGGTACCTTCATTCATAGCTTCTATATACCTGTTATAAGACAGGTTTAGGTGGATAACAATGTTCAGCTGAAATCCAAACATGTAAAGTTAGCAAAAGGGAAGGGAGGGTGATCTAGGAGATAGATCATAGGCACAACTGCTGTGTTTGTACTTTTTGAGGCTTTTGAAATCAAATCAGTATTAGGGAAACTTAATTAAACTCTTTCCCCTCCTCTGACCTGAAACCAGGTGGCTGCTTTCAGATAAGAGCAACAGACAGAAACAGTTCCATCAAAGGGAGAGCTGCTTTCCAAGAGTTCAAAGCCTTGTCCAAGGAATAATTAACACTTTTTTCATAAGCTGAAAAGGAACTCACTCATTGCCCCTCCCCCAAATTAGCCTATTTATGAGACTAGTTAGCCAAGGGGGGAAAAGTTAGATATTAGTCTAACAAATACAAATATTTCTATGAGTTTTATTACTCAATACAAACATGAGGGATTTTTGAGTTAAAGAACAGAAGATCACATAGAAATTCTTCTAAACACCACACTTTTTTCTGCTTTTAGCATCAGCAAACTGTTCAGTCACTAAGTCGTCTCTGACTCCTTATGACCCCATGAACTGCAGCACACCAAGATCTCCTGTCCTTCGCCATCTCCCAGAGTTTGTGCAAATTCATGTCCATTGAGTTGGTGATGCTATCCAGCCATCTCATCCTCTGCCACCCTCTTCTCCTTTTGCCTTCAATCTTTCCTAGCATCAGGGTGTTTTCCAATGAGTCAGCTCTTTGCATCATGTGGCCAAAGTATTGAGCTTCAGCATCTGTCCTTCCAATGAATATTCAGGGTTGATTTCCTTTAGGGTTGACTGGTTTGATCTCCTTGCAGTCCAAGGGACTCTCCTGCTAAACATTGACTTCCCTTATAGCCCCACTCCTTTTCCAAATGTGAAACAGACAGTTCTCCTGAGTTCATTCATCTCTGACACGATAGATGGCACACAAATTCTTCTGAAATATGGAAACCCCAGCATGTCAGTGAGGAAATATCTGTTTTGCTTAGTTACGCGGTTTATAAAATTGCAGGGAACAGTTTTTCCTTTTCCAAGTATATTTTTAGCTAAAGATAAATGTTATCACTCTGGACTCGCTGTTAAGGGTTGATGCCTTTGCATATCCTTTCTCAAGCACTTTTTTCCTCTCTTCTGGTTTTTCTCTCCCTGTCTCTTCTCCATTCCAGTCACTACTCTGAGGCCCAGGGACTCAAAAAATACTGTTAGGATGATAACAACTAATTCCAAGTAGATTGCCAAAAACTATATGAATATCCACTCTTGGAGGGTGTTTTGCAGATGAAGCTATTAATATTATATTATAAGACTTAGATAAAACTTCCTCTTAATATTTTCTACTGTTAAAGTTTTAGGCTCAGTGGTTTCTGAAGTGCCCCCCCAACTCTAAAATATGACAACTCAGTGGGGTATGTTACACCCACTTATTCATAAGTCAAGTTTTCTGGAAACAGTATGATATGCAAACTTTGGCAGAAATAGACTCTGAGTGCTAAAATAATTGTCATTTTCACCAAGTCTCTAGTTTCCATCTAGGTAATTTGGTTCCTTAAGTCTTTTTCCCTCAATTACCACAAAATTCTTTAAAATGTACTTATATTTTTTTAATCATTCTGTGTGCTAGGCACTCGGTGTAGTTTATTTAATTCTCCTAGTTCTATGGGAGAGGTATTCTACAATAAATAAAATGATGCTCAGAGAGGTGTTCTAATTTTACAAGGTCATTTAGTGGTAATTTAACCAAGATGACATCTACCTTGTACTGACAGAACTTAGATTCAAAATCAATAAAGCATACTGAAATATGACATCAATTATTTTTTAAATTATAAAGTAAGTACATGGTCATTGCAGAAATTTGGGAAAATTACTTAAAAGAAGAAAATAAAATTTAAAACACTCTAGCAATCCAGAGAAAACTCCTACTACATTAAGATGTATTTCCTTCCAGATATAAACATACAAATAGGCTTTTTTTGTGGAGAAGGAAACGGCAACCCACTCCAGTGTTCTTGCCTGGAGAATCCCAGGGACGGTTGAGCCTGGTGGGCTGCCATCTATGGGGTCGCACAGAGTCAGACACGACTGAAGTGACTTAGCAGGCTTTTTTTGTTGTTGTTTAAGTTCAATCAATAATCTTTCCCCTACAAACTATGCTTTCTGAGTTGGCTTGTTTTTCACTATCATATTAGAAAGAGAAAACTGCAAAAAAAAAAATGGAGGAAACAATTAAAGGTGGACAAATTGAAAGAAGAATAAATATCAGCATGATATTAAAGGATTAAAAGAAAGGGAAAGTGGGAGAAAGAAGCTAATCTCTGCACAGAAAAGTCACCTTCATGCGTATTGATGTCTTGGAGGTATCAAGAAAAGATTAAATTGTGTTTTTTGTAAAAGGAGAGAAATGTGTATAATTTTTTTAAAGAAACATCACGGAGTGGAGGGGAAGGGGGAGAATGAGATGAATTGTGAGATTAGGATTGGCATATATACACTACCACGTATAAAATAGGCGGCTAGTGGAAAGCTACTGTATAGCACAGGGAGCTCAGCTCAGTGCTCTGTGATGACCTGCGGTGAGATAAAGGGGTGTGGGAGGAGGTTCTAGAGGGAAGGGATATTTGTATACATATAGCTGATTCGCTTTGCTGTACTGTAGAAACTAATGTGTGCTTAGTCACTCAGTTGTGTCCAACTCTTGCAGCCCCATAGACTGTAGCCTGCCAGGCTCCTCTGTCCATGGGATTCTCCAGGCAAGAATAGTGGAGTGGATTACTGTTTCCTTCTCCAGGGGATCTTCCCAACCCAGGAATTGAACCTATGTCTCTTGCATTGCAGGCAGATTCTTTACTGACTGAGCTATGAGGGAAGCCTAATTCAACATTGTAAAGCAATTATACTTCAATTTAAAAAAGTAAAAAAAAAAAAAAAGAAGAAGAAGAACATTTAGGGGAAACATCATTTTGAGGTTTAGCATAAGGAAATCTGAAACATTTTTTCTCCTGGTCCACCTCATCTTCTAAAAACGTGACAGTTTTCCCCATAGCCTTGTTTAGGGTCTTTATTTTAGAGAAGTGAAGGTCTATTATCTCTTGTCACCTTAAATCCCACATCACTCATCTATAGCCCACACTAAGTCAAGGCTTAGGGAGCAAATTACGAAATAGCAAAACAGCTTAGGAAAACAGCAACTTCCGTTGTTGAAGGCAGAAGTGAAGGTGGGGATGTATGCTGTAACATACAATCTCTGGACATATCGAATTGATTCAGGCATTCCACTAAATGATCTCTTTCTAATTCATGAGCCAGAAAAATAACTCCTTTAACCATTATAAGTCTACTCTAAAATGGTAGAAATCTACACCAAATAGCCTGGGACCCCCATTTCTTCATTTCAATAGCTGATCTCTAACATCTCAATTTGAAGAATCCAGATATTAGTCTTTGTGAATTCCAGCACATCAGAAGGTTACTGATGTATCTGAACTACAGCACTGGAATTGAAATTTTCTTTGGATAGTCAGCAAATCCTCTAGGACTGCTCAAGTCTTCTGACTTGGAAGACCCTTATATAGGTGTTATGTTTAGATTTCCTGAAACTCTATGCCAAAAGGAAAGCTATAAATCCACAGCTGGGTTCATAAATGCCTTAGAGATATAGGCATACCTCATTTCTCATTAGAGATATGCTTTTAAAATTTAATTATAATTTGGACACTATACAAAATCATATATGAGGCTTGTAAAAGGTAAATCACTTCTTAGTGTTATTAGCATTCCTAAAAATAATTATTTCACAATAACAACAAATGCTTTTGCAATGCAAATAATCATTCTTATTATTTTCATTTACCCTTTAAAAATAAATCCAAATGTTTATATTCAGGGTTTGTTTAGAGGACACTTGACTTTCTTATCGGTCATATTTTAGCTAGCTCTTAGGAGCCAGTTGTATTCCAGTAAATGTTACTAAAAACATTTGCTTTTCAACACGCAGACTGTCGCCGTCACCATGTGTACTCCAGAAAGGCTAGTTGTAAGAACATGGTGTGTGTATGCTCATGTGCTTAGTCACTCAGTCGTGTCTGTCTCTTTGCGACCTCATGGACTGTAGGCCACCAGGCTGTCTGTCCATGGGGATTCTCCAGGCAAGAATACTGGAGTAAGTTGCCATGCCCTCCTCCAGGGGATCTTCCCAACCCAGGGATCAAACCCAGATCTCCCGCATTGCAGGTGGATTCTTTGCCATCTGAGTCATCAGGGAAAAACATGGGGATCACAAGCTATATCCAGAAAAGTGCTTCCTACTGCTCCAAGGTGTTGTTTTTTTTTTTTTTCATTTGTGAAGGTTTCTCTCTTTAAGCTGAATCTCACCCTGTCAGGTTACCCAGAATCCTTTAAGAAACAGGAGATTCAAATCACAAACTTTAAATAACAGAGATGAAAGATAACTCTTAAAATGTGGAAGTTTAAATTCTGGCTGTTTAAAATTAGAAACTGAGGTCCAGGGAGATGAAGATAGTGTCCATTTTTATACTGGGAGTTATCAAAAGAGCCATGACAAAATCTAGGACTTCTGATACTAAAATACATGCTCTTCCTAATATAAAATGCTGCCACATCTGCAGTACATGAATCCCTGTAAATGATATCCATTTCTAAGCCTAATTTGTAAGTAACAAATATGATTAGAAAAAGATAACAGAGTCAAATACTAGCTCATATTTTTTCCTTTGAGTGTGTTTTCTAGGTTCTGAAATAAAACAGAAGGATATTTTTAAAAGCTTTTTCCTATTCAGAAAACTGTGAATTCATTCTTAAAAATGATGTTCACATTCTATGTAGATTCCAAATACAGAGATAACTAAGATGGGGAAATTTCAAACATAAAGATCTTGTAATTGAGAATACTTTTCAACCAAATGACTTCCATCAGACTAGTGCTTCTGAGGTCTGGATCTAAGGGAATATTTTCAAAGATGAACATGAAACTGAAAGGCATTACAGACCTCCTCTTATCTACCTGGAGCTTTAAAGTCATGAAAACCTTGTGTGCAGCTTTGAAAAACTGCACTGGAACATGGAATACTGTCTCTTCTTCCCAGAGCTGAAGCTGGCTTCTTCCAACCTCAGCTTTAGTATTTCTCTGGATGGCCAGTTAAATGAAACCATCCTTTCAGAAAGCCATCCTTTCAGAAAGTCTGAATGAGCCCAAGAGCCTCCCCAGCCACAAACTGCATGCATGCTAAGTCACTTCAGTCATGTCAGACTCTTTGCAACCCCATGGACTGTAGTCCATCAGGTTCCTCTGCCCATGGGATTGTTCAACCAAGAATACTGGAGTGGGTTACCATTCCCTCCTCCAGGAGCTCTTTCTGACCTAGGGATTCAACCCATGTCTATTATGTCTCCTGCATTGGCAGGTAGGTTCTTTACCACTAGCACCACTTGCAAAGCCTAACAACAAACTAGGTAGAAAGAACGTAACCTCCAGTGGTGAGTATCATGTAAAGATTTGGTTCCCAAACTTGGCTGCTTGTTGAAATAATCCAGAGAACTTTAAAGGTATGAGCTGCTTGCAAAGGTTGCAAATATTCAGTGGTGTAATGGAAATTTACATTAATATGTTTCAAAAATTTTTATCTATAGATTGAATTTCTGTTTGATTAATTGATTTGTAAAAACCTATGTCCCTTTTATGACTCCTTTTCTGCCTTTTAGGGTTGGAGTTCCATTAAGTTTAACCAGATCTTGATGTACAAATACTACTTGATGATATTGAATGGATTTCCTCTACTATGTAATATCCCTCAACACTGTACATTGAGAAGCATTTTGGGAGCTTAAGAGGAAAAATAAAGCAAGTGCCCAATCCCCAAAGACTCTGAGTTAATAGATCTGAGGTTGAACCAGGGTTTAAATTCTTTTTAAAAGCTTCCTGTAGTAGCCAGCCTTCTGGGTGGTCCTCAATGAATGTCACCTACCAGTACTTGTATCTTTATAAAGCATTCCTACATTGTGCCAAGGGCTGTTCTACATGACCAATAAAATAGTGCATAACTGATGATATAATTAGGTTATAAACGATGCTGCAGTTTCCATCTTAGTTGTTTTATCTCTCTCGCAGATTTTTGCTCTGGGGAAGCCAATCACCATGCCATAAGCAGCCCTATGGAGAAGTCTATGTGGCAAGGAACTGAGGCCTCTTGTCACTAACCACATGAGTGAGTTTGCAAACTGATTCTCCAGCCCTGTCAAGTCTTTCCCTGATGGCTCAGATAGTAAAGAACCCACCTGCAATGTAGGAGATCTGGGTTCGATCCCTGAGTTAGGAAGATCCCCTGGAGCAGGGCATGGCAACCTATTCCAGTATTCTTGCCTGGAGAATTTCCAATGGACAGAGCAACCTGGTGGGCTACAGTCCATGGGGTTGCAAAGAGTCGGACACGACAGAGATTAAGCACAATACAGTCAAGACTATCAATGACTGTAATGGTCCACATCTTGACTGCAGCCTCATGAGAGACCCTGAGCCAGACTCACCCCATTCAATGGCTCCCAGCCCCTCAAAAATTGTAAGAAAACAATTTCTTTTTCTTTTAAGGTGCTGAATTTGAGTAATTTGTCATACAGCAATAAATAGCTAATATACTCCTCACATGCTTTAATTAGCAGAAAAGAAAAAGTCAGGAAAAAGACTGAAGTTTCTGGATAACTATTATTACTGGCATCTAATTTAGTTCTATTATGATAAGAAGATATATGTGAAAAATTTCATTAAAAACTTTATTGAGTTCTTTTATGGTCCCCAAATGATACATCTTGTTGAAATTCCATGTGCACTTTAAAAGAATGTGTCTATTTTGCATTTGCTGTGTGTATTGTACTGTAAATATCAGTTAGATGATGCTAATTGACAGTATTTTCCAGATATGTGTTTTTACTCTCTTTCTGCCTAGTCTGTCAATTTCTGAGAGAGGACTATTAAATCCTCCAACTATGATAATAGGTTTATCTATTTATTTTTTTAATTCTGTCAATTTTTGCTTCCTATATTTTGATACTCTATTGTTAGGTACAAGAATATTTGTGATTGGTATATCCTATGAATTCACTATTTTTTCTTATTAGATATCCAAATATCCTTCCTTGTCTCTGGTATTTTGACTTAAACCATCAGGCAGAATGGTAAGTATAGTAGTAGGAATCCTGGCTCGAGTCTTGATATCTCTCCAACTGCCTCATATTGTCCATATAGTACTTATGATTTTCCTCCCTCTGATCATAGAGTAAGATTGTATTTCCAAATTGCACAAGACCTATGATTTCCTTTGACTGATAAAATGTTGGCATTTGACTTCAAATTATGTGAATGGTCCTTCCCTGAACCCTGCTATACTCCAGAGAGTGAAGCCTCCATCAACCTGAGATACCCTACATCCAAAGACAAAAAGAAGCCACAGTGAGATGCTAGGAGGGAGCACAACCACGATCAAATCAAATCTCCTACATGCCAGGTGGGTGACCTACAAACTGGAAAATAATTATGCCACAGAGGATCTCCCACAGGAGGGAAAGTTCTGAGCCCCATATCAGGCTCCCCAACCTGGAGGTCTGGTGACTGAAGGAGCCCTCAGAGAATATGACTTTGAAGACAAGTGGGGTTTGAGAACAGTAAATCTGCAGGGCTGGGGGAAACAAACTCCACTCTTGGATGGCACACACAAGGTTTCACACATAAAGACTCAGGGAAAAAAGCAGTGACTTCAAAGAGACTGGGCCAGATGGCCTGAAAGTAATGGGGTCTCTTACAGATGTGGGGGATGGCTGTGGCTCACTGCAGAGGCAAAGACACTGGTGGAAACAGTTCTGGGAGGTCCTCATTGGCCTCTTGAAGGTTACCACTTTCTTACCAACACTTGGCACCAGTGTTGGTGCCTGTACACTGAAACTGTTGGTTTCAGCCTGTAGTTTCCAGTGCTGGGATGCCTCAGGCCGATCAACAGGGCTGAAACACAGCCCAATCATAAGCAGACAGGCTGCTTAAAGTCTTACTGAGCCCACGGCCCTCTAGACATGCCCTTTGATATGGCCCTGCCTCCTGGAAGGACAAAACCCAGCT
Source organism: Bos taurus (assembly GCF_002263795.3). Lineage (NCBI taxonomy): Eukaryota > Metazoa > Chordata > Mammalia > Artiodactyla > Bovidae > Bos > Bos taurus. The sequence continues at coordinate 11,907,329 of NC_037353.1, forward strand.
CCACCCACCAGTGGGCAGGAACCAGTCCCTCCAACCAAGAAGCCTGCACAAACTTCTTAGCCTCATCCACCAGGTAGCAGACAGCAGAAGCAAGAACTACAACCTTGCAGCCTGCAGAACGGAAATCACAATCACAGAAAGTTAGACAAAATGAGATGCAGGAGGAATATGTCCCAAATAAAGGAACAACATAAAATTCCAGAACAACTAAGTGAAGTGAAGATATGCAATCCACTCCCCAACAAAGACCATATATAACAATAGTGAAAGTCACTCAGTTGAGTCCAATTGTTTGTGACCCCATGGACTCTACAGTCCATGGAATTCTCCAGACCAGAATACTGAGGTGGGTAGCCTTTCCCTTCTCCAGGGGATCTTCCCAATCCAGGCATTGAACCCAGGTCTCCCACATTGCGAGTGGATTGTTTACTGGCTGAGCCACCAGGGAAGCCCAAGAACACTGGAGTGGCTAAGCTATCTTTTCTCTAGTGAATCTTCCCAACCCAGGAAAATCAAACCAGTTCTCCTGCACTGCAGCTGGATTCTTTACCAACTGAGCTATCAGGGAAGCCCATATATAACAAAGGCCACAGCTAACATCATACTGAGCTGTGAAAGGCTGAAATTTTTACTCTAAATTGGGAACAAGACAAAGATGCCCAACTCTCAGCACTCTTACTCAACATAGTTCAGGAAGTTCCTGTCAGAGCAATCAAAGAAAGATAAATAAATAAAAGGCATCCAAATTGTCAAGGAAAAAGTAAAATTATGATTTTTTACAGATAATACGATCTTACATATACAAAATACTAAAGACTCAAATAAAAAAGTGTTGAAACTAATTAACAAGTTCAGTAAAGCTGCAGAATATAAATTAATATAGAGAAATCAGTTGCATTTCTATATGCTAATAATCAAATATCTTAAAAAGAAATGAAAAACAATGCCATTCATAGTAGCATCAAAACCAATAAAAGACTCATAAATAAATTTAACCAAAGGAGTAAAAGACCTGTATAATGAAAACTACAAGACTTATGAAAGAAATTAAAGAAGATATAAACAAATTGAAAAATAGCTATTGTTTATGGATAGAAGAATTAGTGTTACTAAAGAGTACATTTTACTCAAAGCCATCTATAGTTTCAATGCAATCTCTATCTGAATTCCAGTGACATTTTTACAGAAACAGAAAAAAACAATTTTAAAATTTGTATAGAATCACAAAAGATCCCTTTGTATATTGTCATCCTGCTTATTTAACTTATATGCAGAGTACATCATGAGAAATGCTAGGCTGGATGAAGCACAAGCTGGAATCAAGATTGCTGGGAAAAATATCAATAACCTCAGATATGAAGATGACACAACCCTTATGGCAGAAAGTGAAGAAGAACTAAAGAGCCTCTTGATGAAAGTGAAAGACGAGGGTAAAAAAGTTGGCTTAAAGCTCAACATTCAGAAAGCTAAGATCATGGCATCCGGTCCCATCACTTCATGGCAAACAGATAGGGAAATGGTGAGAACAGTGGCTGACTTTATTTTTCTGAGCTCCAAAATCACTGCAGATGGTGACTATGAAACTAAAAGATGTTTGCTCCTTGGAAGAAAAGCTATGACCAACCTAGACAGCATATTCAAAAGCAGAGACATTACTTTGCCAACAAAGGTCCATCTAGTCAAGGCTATGGTTTTTCTGGTGGTCATGTACAGATGTGAGAGTTGGACTATAAAGAAGGCTGAGTGCTGAAGAATTGATGCTTTTAAACCATGGCATTGGAGAAGACTCTTGAGAGTCCCTTGGACTGCAAGGAGATTCAACCAGTCCATCCTAAAGGAGATCAGTCCTGAGCATTGAAGGGTTCACTGGAAGGACTGATGTTGAAGCTGAAACTCTAATGAAAGGTTGTTGCTGAATGAAAAGACGTTGGGATTCTTGGCTTCTGGAGAAGAATAATTCAATCCGGGGCCAGAGACGAGGTTTGATCGCTCAGAGCTTTTGTGTAATACAGTTTTATTGAAGTATAAAGGAGATATAGAAAGATTCTGACATAGGCATCAGAAGGGGGCAGAAAGAGTACCCCCCTGCTAGTCTTCAGCTGGATGTTATATAGTCACTGCTGCTGCTGCTGCTAAGTCACTTCAGTGGTGTCCGACTCTGTGCAACCCCACAGACAGCAGCCCACCAGGCTCCCCGTCCCTGGGATTCTCCAGGCAAGAACACTGGAGTGGGTTGCCATTTCCTTCTCCAATGCATGAAAGTGAAAAGTGAAAGTGAAATCGCTCAGTCGTGTCTGACTCCTAGCGATCCCATGGACTGCAGCCTACCAGCCTCCTCCATCCATGGGTTTTCCAGGCAAGAGTACTGGAGTGGGGTGCCATTGCCTTTTCCTATGTAGTCACTAGCAGTCTGTTAATGAAAGAAAGGAATGTCTTAAAACTCAGAATGGCACCAGGACCCTCACCCATAAGATTTATTTTGGGATAATCTTGATACCAGACAATTCATCCCGGGCCATAAAATGATTAACTTGAATCTTGTAGAAAGGCAGATTACCATATACATAGTTTTGTTTACATAGATTATGGGAACAATATCTGAGTATAACATATTGGTTTGTCAAGTAGGTTCTGAGCCCTTAGGTGGAACCGACTTGAAGACAGAGTTTGGGGTAAACGCACAGTACATTAATGTAGCTTAAGACAAACATCTCCATAAGAAAAATGTATTGGTTAACTCAAGGTTTGAGAATAGTTAACTTCAGGTGGAACCATTGCCACTTAAGAGAGACAAAAATGTCTGACACTTGCAGGCTATTTCCTCCGTTTGGAGACCCCTGGCCTTCCTGCCTGTTACCCTCTCACTAATACTTTGACCACCTAATGCAAAGAGCTGACTCATTTGAAGACACTGATGCTGGGAAATATTGAAGTCAGGAGAAGAAGGGGACGACAGAGGATGAGATGTTTGTGTGGCATCACCAACTCAATGGACATGAGTTTGGGTAAACTCTGGGAGTTGGTGATGGACACGGAGGCCTGGCATGCTGCAGTCCATGGGGTCTTGAAGAGTCGGACATGACTGAGTGACTGGACTGAACTGAGCTGAACAGAAGATCCCAAATAGCCAAATTAATCTTGAGACAGAAGAACAAAGCTGGAAGCATTAAACTTTCTGACTTCAAACTATAGTAAAAGGCTATAGCAATAAAAACAGTATACTAACTTGGCATAAAAATAGAACTGTACAAACACGGAAACAAAATAGAGATAAAAAAATAAGCCTATGTATATGATCAACTAATAGTTAACAACAGAGCCAAGAATACTCAATGGGGAAAGATTAGTCTCTTCAATAAATGGTGTTAAAAAAACTGGATAGTCACATGAAGAAAAGTGAAATTGGACTCCAATATTACATTAGTCACAAAAATTAGTTCAAAATTGATTAGAGGCTTCAACAAAATATCTGAAATTGTAAAAACCCTAGAAGAAAGCATAGGGGAAAATCTTCATGTTGCTGTTGGCACTGATTTTTTTTGGATATGATGCCAAAAGCACAGTAACAAAATAAAAAATAAACAAATGGGAGATTTGTTATTTGTTAATAAACAAAAAACAAACAAATAAACAAACCATCAAACTATAAATCTTCGGCACAGCAAAGAAACAACCAACCAATGAAAAGGTGACCTACCTCTTGAGAAATCTGTATGCAGGTCAGGAAGCAATAGGTACAACTGGACATGGAACAACAGACTGGTTCCAAATAGGAAAAGGAGTACATCAAGGCTGTATATTGTCACCCTGTTTATTTAACTTATATACAGAGTACATCATGAGAAATGCTGGACTGGAAGAAACACAAGCTGGAATCAAGATTGCCGGGAGAAATATCAATAACCTCAGATATGCAGATGACACCACCCTTATGGCAGAAAGTGAAGAGGAACTCAAAAGCCTCTTGATGAAGGTGAAAGAGGAGAGTGAAAAAGTTGGCTTAAAGCTCAACATTCAGAAAACGAAGATCATGGCATCTGGTCCCATTACTTCATGGGAAATAGATGGGGAAACAGTGGAAACAGTGTCAGACTTTATTTTTCTGGGCTCCAAAATCACTGCAGATGGTGACTTCAGCCATGAAATCAAAAGACGCTTACTCCTTGGAAGGAAAGTTATGTCCAACCTAGATAGCATATTCAAAAGCAGAGACATTACTTTGCCAACAAAGGTCCGTCTAGTCAAGGCTATGGTTTTTCCTGTGGTCATGTATGGATGTGAGAGTTGGACTGTGAAGAAGGCTGAGCACCAAAGAATTGATGTTTTTGAAGTGTGGTGTTGGAGAAGACTCTTGAGAGTCCCTTGGACTGCAAGGAGATCCAACCAGTCCATTCTGAAGGAGATCAGCCCTGGGATTTCTTTGGAAGGAATGATGCTAAAGCTGAAACTCCAGTACTTTGGCCACCTCATGCAAAGAGTTGACTCATTGGAAAAGACTCTGCTGCTGGGAGGGATTGGGGCCAGGAGGAGAAGGGGATGACAGAGGATGAGATGGCTGGATGGCAACACTGACTCAATGGATGTGAGTCTGAGTGAACTCAGGGAGTTGGTGATGGACAGGGAGGCCTGGCGTGCTGCGATTCATGGGGTCGCAAAGAGTCGGACATGACTGAGCGACTGAACTGAACTGAAATGAACCTTTGGATGGGAGAAAATATGTGTAAACAATATAGTGGATAAAGGATTCATATCCAAAGTGTAAAGAACTCATACAATTCAATAATAATAATCAATTAAAATGGACAGAAGAATGAATAGAAATTTTTCTAAAGAATACATACAAGTGGATAACAGGTACATAGATAAGATTCTCAGCATCACTAATCATCAGATAAATGCAAATCAAAACCACCATAAGATATCACCTAACACCCATTAGGCTGACTATCATTAAGAAGACAAGATTTAAGGAGTAAGGATGGGGAGAATTGTGCACTATTTATATATAAATATAAATTGGTTCAGCTACTATGGAGAAAAGAATGAAAGTTTTTTAAAATACTTAAAATGGAACTATTAATGCCATTTGACTGGCAATCCCACTTATGAGTATATATCCAAAGGAAATGAAATCAGGGTATTGAAAAGATATCTACAGTCTCACAGCAGCATTATTCACAATAACCAAGCTATAGAAACAACCTAAATCTCCATAAATCCATTGGATGTACAAAGAAGATCTATGTATACACCTATGTATAGCTTCTGTATTTATATCTATTTTCCCATAAAATGAAATATTATTCAGCTATGAGAAAGAAATTCTGTTTCTGATCACACAGATTTTGAAAGCATTATGCTAAGTGAGATAAATCAGAGAGAACAATAAATACTCTATGACAGCCTGTATACGTGTAACCTAAAAGCCAAACTTCTAGAAGCAGAGAGTAGAATAATGGTTATCAGGGTTGTGGATTACTCAGTTTGGGGAGATGTTCATTAAAAGGTACAGACTTCCAGTTAGAAGATCAGTAAGTTCTGGAGATCTCTCTAATCTAGTGATTATAGTTAACAATATTGTATTATACACCTCAATGGTTTTAGATCTTAAATGGTCTCTCAACAAAAAAGAAATAACTATGCAACATGAGAAAGATATTAGTTAATGCTATGGTGGTATTCATATTGCAGTATATAAAGGTATAAAATCAACAGATCGTATATATTAAATTCACACAATTTTATATGTCAATTATGTCTCAATAAAAATAAAAGAAATGTTTTAAGATGATAGATTTTATATATGTAATCATTTTTCAAAGATTTGGTTGGTATGTTTCAGAGATTTTTTTTCCCCTCAACACAAAGTACATGAAACTAATTTAAAATACTCTGTGGAAGTGTTATAGCTCTTTTAGAATTTGTCTAGCAGGTTTTCTGGGCCTCGCCAGAAACCATTAGTTAGCATGCGTGCTCACTGGGTCTGACTCTTTGCACCCCCATGGACTGTAGCCCACCAGGCTCTTCTGTCCATGGAATATTTCAAGGGAAGAATACTGGAATGGGCTGCCATTTCCTCCTCTAGGGCATCTTCCTGACCTAGGGATCAAACCAGTGTCTTCTGGTCTCCTGGATTAGTAGGTGGATTCTTTACCACTGAGCCACCTGGGAAGACCCACCAGAAACCACCCCTGCTCAAAATAATCTGTGGAAACATATATGCTGATATTCATAAACAAGAATGCCTGTATAGCAAACTTTTTACTTTTTGAAAAGAGGAGAGTGATACAAAACATCTGGCCACATATTAGGAACATAACTCAACCCCAGTGAGACCAAATCTATGATATAAACATGTTTTACTACTCACGCTTTTTAAACAACAATACAACCTTATGATGGGCATTTTCCAGGATTTCTATTTAGCAGAATTGGTCACCATGGTAACAATGTGAACACAATGATTGCTATGCTTTCTCATGAAGGTTGAATGACCCAAGTAAGCCACTTGGGAGCTGAGGTTTTCAGTTATAGCAACACATACTCCCCACAGAGTTCATAACATTGCTTCTCAGTCAATCTGAATCAATTGACATGGTAGTCAAAATGGCTGGCTGGTGTTGCTGAAAATCCTGATATTTCCGGCATCTAACCCACCAGAGTTGACTGTCTGACTTTATAGTTTTCAAAGTGGCAGAGCACTGGCTATGCCCACAAGTCTTACATGGTGATTGGTTGCGAGCTAGATAATGGATAAAGTCATGTAGTTTATTAAACAGGCATCTAGATAAAAACTAAAAATGATTAAAAACATGTGGATAATAAATTCAGTTCAGTTCAGTTCAGTTCGTTTGCTCAGTTGTGTCCGACTCATCACGACCCAAAGGACCACAGCACTCCAGGCCTCCCTGTCCATCACCAACTCCCAGAGGCTACTCAACTCATCTCCATTGAGTCGGTGATGCCATCCGACCATCTCATCCTCTGTTGTCCCCTTATCCTCCTGCCCTCAATCTTTCCCAGCATCAGGGTCTTTTCAAATGAGTCAGCTCTTCGCATCAGGTGGCTAAAGTATTGGAGTTTCAGCTTCAACATCAGTCCTTCCAATGAACACTAGGACTGATCTCCTTTAGGATAGGCTGGTTTGATCTGCTTGCAGTCCAAAGGACTCTCAAGAATCTTCTCCAACACCACAGTTCAAAAGCATCAATTCTTCGGCACTCAGCCTTCTTTATAGTCCAACTCTCACATCCGTACACGACTACTGGAAAAACCATAGCCTTGACTAGATGGACCTTTGTTGGCAAAGTAATGTCTCTGCTTTTTAATATGCTGTCTAGTTTGGTCATAGCTTTTCTTCCAAGGAGCAAACGTCTTTTAATTTCATGGCTGCAATCACCATCTGCAGTGATTTTGGAGCCCCAGAAAAATAAAGTCAGCCCCTGTTTTTACTGTTTCCCCATCTATTTGCCATGAAGTTATGGGACCAGATGCCATGATCTTCATTTTCTGAATGTTGAGCTTTAAGCCAACTTTTTCACTCTCCTCTTTCACCTTCATCAAGAGGCTCTTTAATTCTTTTTCACCTTCTTCCATAAGGGTAGTGTCATTTGCATATCTGAGGTTATTGATATTTCTCCCAGCCATCTTGATTCCAGCTTGTGTTCATCCAGCCCAGTGTTTCTCATGATGAATCTGCATATAAGTTAAATAAGCAGGATGACAATATACAGCCTTGATGTACTCCATTTCCTATTTGGAACCAGTCTGTTGCTCCATGTCCAGTTCTAACTGTTGCTTCCTGACCTGCATACAGATTTCTCAAGAAGCAGGTCAGGTGCTCTGGTATTCCCATCTCTTTCAGATTTTTCCACAGTTTATTGTGATCCACACAGTCAAAGGCTTTGGCATAGTCAATAAAGCAAAAATAGATGCTTTTCTGGAACTCCCTTGTTTTTTCGATGATCCAATGGCTGTTGGCAATTTGATCTCTGGTTCCTCTGCCTTTTCTAAAACCAGCTTGAACATCTGGAAGTTCACAGTTCACATATTGCTGAAGCCTGGCTTGGAGAATTTTGTGCATTACTTTACTAGCGTGTGAGATGAGTGCAATCATGTGGTAGTTTGAGCATTCTTTGGCATTGCCTTTCTTTGGGATTGGAATGAAAACTGACCTTTTCCAGTCCTGTGGCCACTGCTGAGTTTTCCAAATTTGCTGGCATGTTGAGTGTAGCACTTTCACAGCATCATCTTTCAGGATTTGAAATAGCTCCACTGGAATTCCATCACCTCCACTAGCTTTGTTCGTAGTAGTGATGCCTCCCAAGGCCCACTTGATATCACATTCCAGGATGTCTGACTCTAAGTGAGTAATCACTTAGAGTGATTATCTGGGTCATGAAGATCTTTTTTGTACAATTCTTCTGTGTATTCTTGCCACCTCTTCTTAATATCTTCTGCTTCTGTTAGGTCTGTACCAACAAAGATGGGCTTTATTGAGCCCATCTTTGCATGAAATGTTTCCTTGGTATCTCTAATTTTCTTGAAAAGATCTCTAGTCTTTCCCATTCTATCATTTTCCTCTATTTCTTTGCACTGATCACTGAGGAAGGCTTTCTTATCTCACCTGGCTATTCTTTGGAACTCTGCATTCAAATGGGCATATCTTTCCTTTTCTCCTTTGCTTTTCACTTCTCTTGTTTGCACAGTTATTTGTAAGTCTTCCTCGACAGCCATTTTGCTTTTTTTGCATTTCTTTTCCATGGGGATGATCCTGATCCCTGTCTCCTGTACAATGTCACAAACCTCCATCCATAGTTCTTCAGGCATTCTGTCTATCAGATATAGTCCCTTAAATCTATTTCTCTATACTTCCACTATATAATCATAAGGGATTTGATTTAGGTCATACCTGAATGGTCTAGTGGTTTCCCTACTTTCCTCAATTTAAGTCTGAATTTGGCAATAAGAAGTTCATGATCTGAGCCACAGTCATCTCCCGGTCTTGTTTTTGCTGACTGTATAGAGCTTCTCCATCTTTGGCTGCAAAGAATATAACCAATCTGATTTCGATGTTGGCCATCTGGTAATGTTGAATCTTGCAGAGACACAAAATAAATCTTTCATTTATAGCAATTTCAAAGTAGAGTGATAACTGTTGCTTTTCTTTTTTCACCTAAGCTGGATCTAAAATTTACTCTGAGGAAGAGAACAGAGATTTTTATGAGTGAAATTGGCTAATGTTAGCTGATCAGTGTGTATTAGTTTAATAAATGAATAGAAAACTAGTGCCAGTCAGTATTTTTAACAGGGAATCCTGATAGAAAAATCAATAAAGAATATTAATTAAAATATGTTTATAATTTTCTAGTTTGTAAAGTATAATCACAATAATTTAATTTTTAGTCTAGTGAGACAGTTTATAATTACTCCAGTTTTATAGATGAATAAATATAAGGTTAATAATGATTATGCAACTGAAATATATATAACAGGTAAGTGGCAGATTAAAATTAAGTAAGGTTTTCTAAAGGTACCGCTCATATCTTTCATTAATATAACTCAATAAGGAACTCAAATATAGTAGATACATTCAAAATGATGCTAAGGAAAACAATGAGTTGAGTTTTATTTATTTTATTACTGTTTCTGTAGACTTTGGAGGAGTTTGAAGAAATATAGTCCCAAATGTCAAAAACAAAATTTTAATAATTTAAGAACAAAACATAGGAAACTATCTTTTACACAAGGATAGAAAAGAAGCCTTTAAGTAAAACACGCAAAAAAGAACAAACCACGAATAAAAGATTGGTAACTTTATTGTATTAAAATTTAAATTGTATCTATTACAAAGAACCAATGACGAATAAACTCAAAAGGTGAGTCAAAGACCAAAAAATGTTATTTGCAATGTATGCGACAAAAAAGAATTGTTACTCTGAATTTGCAGGGAAACTCTACAACCGAATAACCCTACAGAAGAGTGAAGAAAGGAACAGGTATATGAAACTATGGTCAACTTTGCTAGAAGTGCAAGGTAAATAACACAAAGACATGCAGATTTAACCAATAAAATGCAATTTCACATAGGCTATTTGGAAGAGTTATAACCTTGGGAGGAGCACTAACCAACAGACAGTGGCTTTGAAGGCAGCCAATTCAAGACAACCTTTCAGAGAGACAGCCAAGAGAAATAGATGCACTCACTTCATTCCTTCACTTCCCTACCTCATTCTGATCTCCTGCCAGAGATCCCTATTGGCTGAAACAAAACAGAAACTAGAGGGATATGGATATGTTGATATAGTCCATATGGCCAGAGTGTCAGCACAGGTAGGGGTGAGGCAGGGTAGTGAGTATATCTGGAAGGATAGATGAAAGATACGTGACACAGAGCCTCTGATGTTGGGGTCCCCTGCACCAAATGACAAATGTCTTCAAATATTGCATTTAAGAAATGTACAATATGCATACCTGAGAAAACTAAATTTTTAAAATGGGGAATGGAGAACATCTTTTACATTATTATTTTTAAAAGTCTAGATTTAAACAGTGTATTAAAATCCCTCTGTTGATTCAAGTGCATACGTTATCTTTCTCCTGGGAACATGCTTTACAAAACAATCTATTGTCTAGATAGATTACAAAACTAGAGCATTTTAGTCTATAATGCTGATTTCAAATAGTACATTTTGATGCTTTACAAAAAAGAGTCCTTGAGGGATCAATTAAAAAAAATAATTTCCTAGAAACAGTATAGAGTAGAGAACTATATTTATTCTCACTGTTCTACAAGATTTTTTTATGTTCTTTAAGGCATGACTTGGAGAAATTGCAGGTTCGTTCCAGACTACTACAATAAAGTCAGTATTGCAGTAATGTAAGTCATGAATTTTTTGATTTCCCAGTGCCTATAAAAGTTATGTGTAGACTACACTGTAGCCTATTAAGTATGTAATAGCATTATGTCTAAAAAATAATGCACAATACCTTAATCAAAAAATAATACTGTTGGAAAAATGGCAGTGATAGATTTGTTCTTTGTAGGGTCTCTGCAAACCTTTAGTTTGAAAAAAAAATGCAATATCTGCAAAGAACAATCAATTGAAGTATGCTTGTAACTTGTTTTTATTTTACAAAGTTTGCTTTTGGCCTTTGCTAGCAATAATCTAAAATGTGAGAGCTCATTTTACATACTTGACTACTTCTTTTAATTATACCCTATGGCACTGAATGAGCATCTACATAGCCTGGTTCTCCCTGGATTTAGACAGAAGCATATAAATTGTAATCCAGTGAAAGTATCTCCAACAGCTTTCAGCTGAGTTTGAAAATGGTTTTCTTTACCATGTGAGCCAGGGTAGTATCTGTATTAGTGAAGGTAATCCAAACAAAACAAATTTTTAGTTACTAGTAGTATAATGAAATTCAACAATTCCGCCAACGTATCCAACACTTGAGCACCTTCTAAGTGTTCTAGATGTTTGAGCTACATCACTGAATTACAGAGAAATATTTCTGTGCTACAGAAACTCATGTTCTAGCAATAGAGACAAGCAATACGTAATATACATAATAAGTTTATAAACTGCATAGTATGTTAGAAAAGGATATATGCTACAGAGAAAATAACAAGTAGAGCAAGATAAGGGAGACTAGACTGTGGGGTGTATTACAGAGTTAGGATTAGCTTCATTGATAAGGTAATATTTATATCAAGATTTGAAATAAGCATGCGAGGTAACCAAGCATATAGCTGAAGGAAGAGCTTTCCAGAGAGAAAAACATTGTATGTATGTGTATGTGTGTGTGTGTGTGTGTATGTATATATATATATGTAAAAGAGTGTGTGTTCTGAAATTAAAAATGTAAATAGGGTTAACTTAGTTGGCATACCACCTTTTTCCTTAATCTCTCCTTTATCACATCTAAAACACCATACTTTTTACCAAGAGTTATGCTTCTCACCTACGGTGGTGACAATAAAAGAATACTCTCATAATTGCCCATTTACTTTACTTCTAATTATGTATGTAACACCTATTCTATTACCACCAATTATGGTAACTGAAAACAATTAAGAAATTTTTTTGGTTGTTTCCGTTTCCCTTATGTGTGTGTGTGTGTGTGTGTGTGTGGCTTTTTGCATAGCATATTTGTGTAGAAGGGCATATAGCCATTACATACTATATTTTCTCCCTTCTACATTCACTATTAATTCTATTCATTGTTGTTCAGTCACTAAGTCATATGTAACTCTTAGTAGTCCTATGGACTGCAGCATGCCAGACTTCACTGTTCTTGACTATATCCTGGAGTTTGCTCAGATTCATGTTCATTGAGTCAGATGCCATCCAACCATCTAATCATCTGTTGCCCCCTTCTCCTCTTGCCCTCAGTTTTTCTCAACATTAGGGTCTTTTCCACTGTGTCAGTTCTTCATATCAGTGGCCAGAATATTGGCATTTCAGCTTCAGCATTGGTCTTCCCAATGAATATTGATTTCCTTTAGGATTGACTGGTTTGATCTCCTTGCTGTCCAAGGGACTCTCAGAAGTCTTCTGCAACACCACAATTTGAAGGCATCAATTCTTCAGCACTCTGCCTTCTTCATCCATACATGACTACTGGAATTAATTAATTCTATTAGTTATAGAACTATAACTATTAATTCTATAAGTAAGTATATTTGGTGCTCACCACCAGTCTTATTGATGTATCTCTCTACATGTGGATTTTCTGAATTTGCTATTTAATTCCTCAGGGAGCATGGCAAGAGCATGCTACTTCTTGTATGCCAATAACACATGTGCTATTCTATACTTGCAAGTCAGCTTTGCTGGATATAAAGTCCTTTCCTATATATTAAGCCAATTTTATATGGTATAAAATTTTTGTTGTTCAGTCGCCAAGTCGTGTCTGACTCTTTGTGACCCCATGGACTGCAGCATGCAAGGCTTCCCCATCCCTTACCATCTCCTGGAGTGTGACCAAGTTCATCCATTGAATTGGTGATGCCATCCAACCATCTCATCCTCTGTGGCCCTCTTCTCCTCCTGCCTTCAATTTTTCCCAGCATTGGTACTACTGTCTAATAGCTTGAAGATAACCTAGTATTATTTCTTATTTACTATTTTTGTCTAGATAACCAAATACTCTATTTTTAGGGTTGACACTAAAAATTACCTTTCTGTTGATTGTTCTAGGTTGATTTTCATAGGTACACAGTATACTCTTTCAAATTATAAAGATATTTCATTTTTAATTCAGAAAAGCTTTCTTGAATTATAGTTTTTCATATTTTCCCCCTTGCTTTGGCATTTTCTTCAGGAATGCATATTACTTTTGTGTTGGATTGTCTTTGTCTATCTTCAGTACTGGTTATTTTCTCTTGAATTCTTTTCACCTCATTTCCTTTTTATTTATATTAAGACATTATTTACTGTGTTTATTCATCTTTCTCCACTATATTTTTTAGTCCAGTCTAAATTTCTAAAATTATTTCCCCCCTTATTTCTAATTCTTCTTTTAGTTCTGTCATTCCATTTCTAAGTTTTTCTAATTCTTATTTACATTTCTCTTTAAATCATACATTTATATTTTTGTTTTGAAGCAGTAAGTTACAGTTTAAATTTTCTTATGGGATGCCTATCTGGTATGGTTTGGTTATCCATAAGGATGTTATTTTTCTCCATATTCTTTTCTGTAGTAATTTTGTGTGGGATTTGTTCCTAATACAGTAGATGCTGGTCAATTCTATTTGCAGCTAGATTCCTTGGACTTTCAGAAGGCAGAATTAAGGATCTTTTTTTTTTTGTTTGTTTTAGTCTAACAAGTCCTCTGTGTCCTCTATTGTTTTCATATAGTGTGCAAGAATTTGGCGACTTGCTTTCTGAAGCTTTCTAGCTGTTTCCCTCTCAATTTTTATCTTGGTCTTCTCGGTCTTTTGTCTCCATTGCCCATACCCTATTCAATTTTGATTCCACTCCCACTAATTTGTCTTCACTGTTGAATCCTCTCTTGGAAGGGAGTCCTGCTCAGTGTCAAAGTTCATAGGGCCCAAACTGCTCAATTTCTTTAGACTTTGCTGTGGGTCCCTCTTGTGTCTCTACTTTTGAAGTGGTCAAAACCATTCTCAGCTTTAGATGTTCTGAAGTTGGCCTTCCATGCTTTTCAGTGAGTTCCTGGGTTGAGATTCTATATTCTTTGGTGGTGGTGGTGGTTTAGTAGCTAAGTTGTGTCCAACTCTTATGACCCCATGGACCATAGCCCACCAATATCCTCTGTCCATGGGATTTCCTAGGCAAGAATATTGGAGCAGGTTGCCATTTCCTTCTCCAGGGATCAAATTCGCATCTCCTACATTGCAGGTATATTCTTTACCACTGAGCCACCACTGAAGCTCCCTATATTCTTTAGGTCACTCCATTTTTTAGTTACTCCATTTATGCTTCCTCCTTCAGAAATTATAACACTAGGAAGTTCTAGAAGTTGGCAGATTTTTTTGTCACAGACTTGTACTTTGGGGTTAGAAAGAGTGCTATTTTTGTTATGCATAGGCTTCTGGTTTTGCTGTCTAGTTCTATCTATGGGGATTGGGAAATTACTTCAACTATACTTCCTCTTCTGCCTTCCTAGAGTCTCCATCATCTTACCTTTTAAGATTAAAATGTATCTGTTTAAGTTTTCACCTCATGGAAGACTTGAAAACATTATCTCATTTTTTCCATGGACCCTTGGAGTCCATAAATTGCCATAAGAATTGTCATAACAATTATCTAGAACGACCTATAAGATAATGAGCTATCCTGTTTAGTGGATCATTTTCAGTAATTTTTCTTAGCTGAATTCTTGCTAAGATTCAGCCCTTTCAAAAGCTGGAAACTGGGATAAATGCCAAATTTTCTTCAGGTGGAGGCAGCAACTTTTCTACTATGTACCCAGAATCATCTTTCTCAAAACTTGTGTCTTTCAGTAGAAAAACATGATCATGATTTTCCTTTCAGTAGTTATCACTGATCCCATCTGGACCTGAGTAAGCTAAAGATATTTTGGTAGTTGGCATATGTCCACATCTTCTAATGGGTCATATACCAGGGTTTCATTTTCAAGTTCCCCACAATCATATGAGAGGTGAGAGTTTGATATTTTAATATAGCTTTTTAAAAATAATCAGTGAATCATCATAGTCAGCCAATTATTTACTTTTATATTACCCACACAGTTTTTACTCATGATGTTATTTTTTGGGAACCAATCAGTCCCAATGTCTGACTTGTCTAAGATACAGACAGTCTTATTAATGAGTCATTGCCTGACACCCTGCATGATTCAAGAATATCTTAAAACAACAGTTATCAGGATTTCCAAATCCAGGAAGAAGATTAAAGGACATTCTTTAAATAGATACAGTCAGCACCACAGCACCTAATTAAACAGATTTCTATTAGGGGGTGAAAATGTCATTAAATTGGCTGTGCGCTGCTGTGATTCAATTTATTCAAGTAAATCTGTAAAGCCAAATGAATGTTCAAGCAGTCATGAGCTTTCTAATAATGCGTCTATTTTAAATTTTTCCCCCAGAAATCAACATCAATTTTGTTAAGCAGTGTTCAGAATCCATTACATTCTACTTTCTCAAAAACTCAGAAAACATCAGCACCATTATTGTATCCATTACTCTTTGCAAAATACTAGCTAGTTAGAATTTGTCAGAGTATACCAGAAGTGGTTCTTTCAGAAGTGACATGGTTCAAATCTTCAATGCCTTCTCAAATGAAGGGAAATATGGCACTCTCACAGATTGTTGTGTGATATAACAAGTATTCTGGAGGGTGATTTGGAATTAGGTATCAAAAAGTCTAAAGAGAATGTTCCCTTTAATTCAGTAATCCCACTTTCAGGAATACATGTATTCTGAAGAATCAAAGATAGCTTTACACCAAAGGTTATGTGAAACCTATTCTTAGGTGGCTCAGTGGTAAAGAATCTGCTGCCAAGCAGGAGATGTGGGTTCAACCCTGGGTCAGGAAAATCTGGAGAAAGAAATGGCAACCCACTCCAGTATTCTTGCCTGGGAAA
This sequence comes from Bos taurus, assembly GCF_002263795.3. Lineage (NCBI taxonomy): Eukaryota > Metazoa > Chordata > Mammalia > Artiodactyla > Bovidae > Bos > Bos taurus. The sequence goes on from NC_037353.1 coordinate 11,923,409, forward strand.
TCCCATGGACAGAGGAGTCTGGCAGGCTAAAGTTCAGGGAGTCTCAAAAAATCGGACACAACTTAGTGGCTAAATAGCAATAGCACCATGCTATTTAGTCGCTAAAGACTTAGATTAGGGGAATCTAGAAACAACCATGTTCCACCGCCATTAAGGGAACTGATCAAGTATACAACAGCTACAGAGATGGTGGAAAACCATGCAGCCATAAAATACCATGTTTGGGAATACCTGGAACTAGAAAATGATCATTATGTTTCATTTTTTAAAAGCAAGTTAAAATTGGTAAATTATGAATTTAAATTTGTTTTATGTACATGGACACTGCATCTGCCCATGTGTTCAGGGAGAGAGGGGAGACAGAGAAAGACAAAGAGAGACCCACAGAGAAAGAATTTTAGACCCCACATGAGGCTATAGGAAATGATGCATTCCTAGATCTCTTTAATTATTTAATGTCCTTCAATCCCCTACTCACACACTGTCATTCTTAGGGCCTCATTTTACCTCAAGGAACTTAAAAATAATATTGGATTTAATAGTTACAGAATATAGATGTAGGAATAAAGTTATTAATCTACAATAATTATCATTTTTTCAGGGCTCCTCAGCTACAGGATATTCCTATCAAGTATGGCCCTTACCATTTGTCTTTCGCTCATTTATCTCTCTGCTTCTGGAAACTTCAGGGATATTTCTCACAGTGGTCCTGCACACTGATACACATTTGGAACCTGATAACTATTTTCCAGTCTAGAGATCTTTCTTCCCTGCTCCCTAGTTCAGGGGGAAGCATTAAAATTCCCCTGGCTCTTTGCTTCTGACTCTTTCCTCTCAGACTCTTCAGGGACCCATTGAATCCTCATAAAGGGAATTAAGCCCTAAAGTTCTCAGCTTTCACAATGGTTGGGAGGAGATAAAAGAGAAACCAATTCTCTTTTCTATTGGTGGAAATGGGAAAAAGTGATGTGAGTACACATTTATTTCTTAGTCACCCTGTTACCTGAACAAGCAGAAAAAATTTAAAAGCGGGAAGGTATATAACAAAACAATGTTCATCATTGGGTACAAGGATAATGAGTGGCGTTTTTATTTATTTTGCTTTCGTTTTTAGTTTTAGCTATTTTTCTGATTTTCTATAATGAGCATGTAGAACTACCTAAAATTATGATCAGAAAAATAAGCATTTCATAGTTAAAACAGAAAAAAAGTCATCCTAAAATGACTGATAATTGGTCCCACTGAGAAGAATCATCAGGCATATTTGGTATAAAAATATGCTAAATGGACAGGGGCTCTGTAACAATCTAGAAAGGTGTGATGGGGAAGGAGATGGGAGGGAGGTTCCAGAGGGAGGAGACATATGTATACCTATGGCTGATTCTTGTTGATGTTTGACAGAAAACAACAGAATTCTGTAAAGCAATTATCCTTCAGTTAAAAATACTACATTTAAAAAAATGCTAAATGTTTTTATTATTCAAGAATTATTGATGAAGAACCAATGTGACAAGACTAACTGGAACAATAAATATAGAATTCCAAATATTGTATATGAGCAGAGAGAAAGAATATGTAGAACTATGGAATATGTGAGCTGAAACTCAGAAGATCAAAAATGTAGGAATGAGGATGAAGAGATAAGATGGTTGGAAGTGAACAAACCAGACTTTGATCCTATTATGAAAAGCCTACCTGTGAACCCTTAAGAGATAGATAGCAAAAAAGGAAAAGAAAGTTGTTTGGAAGTAGAGAAGCATCTGTTGGCCTTTTGTCCAGTGCCGTTACCCGAAAAGAAAAAACACTCAAATAATTACAACAGATTCTGTGCTATCAGTTTTCCCCTAGCATATTAAGTTAGCAACATATTAATCTCTTAAGGGTTTTCCTTCAAAAAATGCCTCATGAACCACCCTAATTAAGGTTTTTATCAATACCTACCTTGACAATTCATTCATATAGCCGATGGTTTCTGAAGGTCTTACACATGCCGAGAGAGTCAGTACAGAATAAGAGAACAGAGAGTAGAGAGTAAAGGGGAAAGATGATTTAAATATGGCAGAAAGGATGGGTGTTTCAGAAGACCTAGAAATGCAGAATATCTTGAGAAAGAAGAATGGAACTGGAGGAATCAACCTACCTGACTTCAGGCTCTATTACAAAGCCAGTTATCAAGACAGTATGGTACTGGCACAAAGACAGAAATATTTATCAATGGAACAAAATAGAAAGCCCAGAGATAAATCCACGCACATATGGACACCTTATCTTTGACAAAGGAAGCAAGAATATACAATGGATTAAAGACAATCTCTTTAACAAGTGGTGCTGGGAAAACTGATCAACCACTTGTAAAAGAATGAAACTAGAACACTTTCTAACACCATACACAAAAATAAACTCAAATGGATTAAAGATCTCAATGTAAGACCAGAATCTATAAAACTCCTAGAGGAGAACATAGGCAAAACACTCTCCGACATACATCACAGCAGGATCCTCTATGACCCACCTCCCAGAATATTGGAAATAAAAGCAAAAATAAACAAATGGGACCTAATTAAACTTAAAAGCTTCTGCACAACAAAGGAAACTATTAGCAAGGTGAAAAGGCAACCTTCAGAATGGGAGAAAATAATAGCAAATGAAGCAACTGACAAACAACTAATCTCAAAAATATACAAGCAACTCCTACAGCTCAACTCCAGAAAAATAAATGACCCAATCAAAAAATGGACCAAAGAACTAAATAGACATTTCTCCAAAGAAGAATTACAGATGGCTAACAAACACGTGAAAAGATGCTCAACATCACTCATTATCAGAGAAATGCAAATCAAAACCACTATGAGGTACCATTTCACGCCAGTCAGAATGGCTGCAATCCAAAAGTCTACAAGCAATAAATGCTGGAGAGGGTGCGGAGAAAAGGGAACCCTCTTACACTGTTGGTGGGAATGCAAACTAGTACAGCCACTATGGAGAACAGTGTGGAGATTCCTTAAAAAACTGGAAATAGAACTGCCTTATGATCCAGCAATCCCACTGCTGGGAAATCAGAAGGGAAAGAGACACGTGTACCCCAATGTTCATCGCAGCACTGTTTATAATAGCCAGGACATGGAAGAAACCTAGATGCCCATCAGCAGATGAATGGATAAGAAAGCAGTGGTACATATACACAATGGAGTATTACTCAGCCATTATAAAGAATACATTTGAATCAGTTCTAATGAGATGGATGAAACTGGAGCCTATTATACAGAGTGAAGTAATCCAGAAGGAAAAACACCAATACAGTATACTAATGCATATATATGGAATTTAGAAAGATGGTAACAATAACCCTGTGTACGAGACAGCAAAAGAGACACTGATGTATAGATCAGTCTTATGGACTCTGTGGGAGAGAGAGAGGGTGGGGAGATTTGGGAGAATGGCATTGAAACATGTATAATATCATGTATGAAACGAGTCGCCAGTCCAGGTTCAATGCACGATACTGGATGCTTGGGGCTGGTGCACTGGGATGACCCAGAGGGAGGGTATGGGGAGGGAGGAGGGAGGAGGGTTCAGGATGGGGAACACAGGTATGCCTGTGGTGGATTCATTGCGATATTTGGCAAAACTAATACAATATTGTAAAGTTTAAAAAAAAAAAAAGAAACATTTTTTTCTAGTGTTACCAATAGTAAGCAGCCATGACTGGTTTTGTGCAAAGGAATGGAAATGTCAACGTGTGGTTCCCAGTAACATGAATTTAGCAGCAGGAAATACTGGGGCAAAAGTAAAATAAGAAAACACAGTTAAGTGGATATATGATGTTGGTTTCTGTGTAGAAATAAGGGCCAACCAAATATATCTCCTCTCATTTTGGTGAATTTAGCACTCCATCTAACACTTGGATTCTCAGTTTGTAGTCTCCTCACTTCTAAGTATCCCTTCCTCCACCACCTCTCTGCCACCTGCTCACTTACATTCTAAATTTTATCATTACAAAAAATGGCATCAACCTGTAAGGGTCACTGTCACCTCACTGGTCAGCAGGCTTGATTCCATTTCTCTGGCTGGACAGGTGGGAGTCCTGCCATCCTTCTCCACTAAAGTGCATAATTCTCCTTGGCGAAGAAGACGATTCCCTCATCAAGAATCACCGATCAGCACAGTGCCATGTAGAAACAAGCATGTCAGATCAAGAACTCAGTTCCTCTCACTACTATTTTGTTTTGTTCAGTTTTGTTTCCTCCTAAATGAGCACATAATGAGAGAATGCAGACTTTTGACTCTCATTTCCCATGACTCAACTTTTCCTTGGGGTTTATAACCAAGTCTATTGATTTTGGACGGTAAGTTCAAAGGAAAGAGCTTCAAGACCACAATAAGCTCTCTCATCAGTTTTTGCCATCAGTTCCCCAGAGATGTGGGCTGTATCTCTGTCAGTGATAAATAGATCAAAGTCTCTCATTTTAATTATAATTGATACAAAAAAGCATTTTTTCCCTGAAGTTGTACTAATTCAATTCTGATCACTTACAGCACGGTAAAGTGACATTAAATCTTCCCAGCTCAGTTTAAAATTCTATATTTTTATGTTCTTAAAATGTTTCTTTCTCTATCAAGTAAATTTTAAAGGACATATTTTGTTACATGCTTGTCAAGACAGACCATGAGTCAAATCTAAATTTCTTTTTAGACTAACACTATAAATCAATAACATCTGTTGATAAGAACTTTCAATGAATATGAAATGTTAAAAAATATTCTTCATTATAAATGACAATTGCAGTCCTATTTGAGAAGTGATTGAGGCTCCTTGAATGTGTCTTTCTCTTTTACGTAAGATGAAAAATAAATATATTTTAAATTAGAATGCTTTTTCTATAGGAAATTATCACTATTCTTGAGAAGTGGGCAGAGAAGGCGATGGCACCCCACTCCAGTACTCTTGCCTGGAAAATCCCATGGATGGAGGAGCCTGGTAGGCTGCAGTCCATGGGGTCGCTGAGGGTCGGACACGACTGAATGACTTCACTTTCACTTTTCACTTTCACGCATTGGAGAAGGAAATGGCAACCCACTCCAGTGTTCTTGCCTGGAGAATCCCAGGGTCGGGGGAGCCTGGTGGGCTGCCGTCTATGGGGTTGCACAGAGTCGGACACGACTGAAGTGACTTAGCAGCTTGAGAAGTGGAAGAAGCTTCTTCAGAATGTTTAAGCCATTTCTTTGTCTAAAATCATAAAAGGGTTGGATGGCAAATTGCAGGATAAAGAGAAGCAATATATAGTTTCAGAACAGGCTCAAGAGCCAACTCCAATTTAGTGGGGTTTGCATCTACCTCTGTGACAACCTAGATGGATAGGATGGGATGGGAGGTGGGAGGGAGGTTCAACAGGGAGGATATAGACTTCCCTGGTGGATCAGATGGTAAAGCGTCTGTCTATAATGCAGGAGACCCGGGTTCGATCCCTGGATTGGGAAGATCCCCTGGAGAAGGAAATGGCAATCCACTCCAGGACTATTGCCTGGAAAATCCCATGGACAGAGGAGCCTAGTAGGCTACAGTCCATGGGGTCACGAAGAGTCGGACACGACTGAGCAACTTCACTATATGGCTGATTTATGTTGTTGTATGGCAGAAACCAACACAATATTGTAAAGCAATTATTCTCCAATTAAAAATAAATAAATCATAAAATAAAATTATTCAAGTCTGTATAACCATTTGAATAAAGAGGTGTTTATTTGGGGTTTGTTAGGACTGCAGCCTGGAAGACAGATTCAAGAAGTACTTGAACTGTGTTCCACTGGACTATAAAATGGAGGAGGCTTATACAGGCAAAAACTGCAAAGCCACGTTAGTTACATGAATTGTGTATCAAGAATTATGATTGGAGCTGGTAAAAAAAGTAAGGGTGCTTGTTAAGTGAGAACGGGTTGAAGTCTGAAATGATTGCATTGTTAAAAGGGGGAAGGACCTTGAAATACAAGGTTGCAGTTAGCAGATATTGTTTTGAAAGCTGCTGGTGTCCTTGGGTTAAGTATAGAGTAAGATTAACTTGAATTTTCTCAGTGGTACAAGGATGTGCATGAGGCCAGTTTCTCAATGTCCACCTGACTCGGTTTTTGTATACCTGAAGGGTGATTACTCCATTCTAATTTCAATTTGTCATCAATAATGATAACAGTGAACATTTGCTCTGTACTTACTGTATACCAAAGTTCTGAGTACCTTTTGCTCATTAACTGATAAGAGGACAAAAGAAGTTATGTGACTTCCTGAGACCTGGAAGCTTGTATACAGAAGAGGCTGGATTGGAATTCATCTTTTCAACAGCAAAACTCTTTCATTGCATTATGTTATCTTTCAGCAAAAAAAAAAAAAAATCTGCTAACTGATGGTAAAGTGCAACATTTTTATATTGCTTAAAAGCACCTTAATCAAATTTTTTCTATTCTCTGGCTTTTATCTTTTGAGATTTCTACTCAGGAGATGCTAATCAGCTCAAAGCTTCCTCAGACACTCTCTAAGGGACTTTCAAGGCTATTTTACAAGCAGAAGTTGTAACTGTCTCGAATTTTTCTATTTACCAAACCCACTGAAACCAATAACCTGGATTACTGGTCTACACAAAACAGAGGAAAAATAGATGGGAGTAAAGAAAAAAAAATTCATTCTGTGAGACAAAAGCAAAGTATTGATAAATAAACAACTCAGAGAATAATAATGAAGTTGCCTTCCATTATAAAAGCCACTGATCCTGTTTTTAACAATTGCCTTTTTTTTCTATACGTGGGCTTCTCTGGTGGCTCAGTCAGTAAAGTGTCTGCCTACAATGCGGGAGATCCAGCTTCAATCCCTGGGTTGGGAAGATCCCCTGGAGAAGGAAATGGCAACCCACTCCAGTACTCTTGCCTGGAAAATCCCATGGATGGAGGAGCCTAGTAGGCTATAGTCCATGTGGTTGAAAAGAGTCGAACATGACTGACTGGCTTCACTTTCACCTTTTTCTATACATACCAGAATTAATCCTCCAGAAAGTTTAGTATTTCATGATCTTTCTGATTTTCATATCGGTCGCATTTCAGCTGTTCTGTGTAAACAGATTTAGGCTCTCCCTGATATCTGATGAAACTTTCATTTTACTTTTTAAAACCATTAAAACTAGAATCCTAATCACCATCCAAGTTTCTCTGCCTACTCCTCAAATCCCCTGCCATGAAACAAAATCCAGCAGATCTCACTGAAGTTGAATTCCCTTACATGCTAAAAAATAAAATATGGTGTTTAAATGCTGTCGCCAAAATAACACTTAGTTTTGTACTTGCCAGGGCACCATATATAAGCCGGAAATGCCCAGATAAAGCATATGATGGAAAAGACTGAGAGATTTGAAATTGAAAGCCTTTGATTGTGGAGCTGCTTCTGGCTGATACCAATCTGTACAAAAATTCACCATTCTGAGACTCAGATTTCTCATTTGTAAAATGCAAATAATGATATACATGTGTTAAGGTTGTGGTGAAGATTAACTAGATAATATATATGCTTCACTACTCTCCTCCATCCAACAGAAACTAGCCCACTGGTCTTGGTGCTATATTTCCTTCCAACCCACTGATGAGCCTTCCCTCTCTAGGGAAGTGAGGGCAAAGTTTGGAGTTGCACTTAACCTTGTGCCCACATGAGGTCAACAGTGGCCTGCCTCTGCCACTCACAGCTAGTGGTCTTCAGGATCCCCATCAAGTTAACTCAGAATTCTGAGACTTCAGACAGAAAGTAGAAATTCTGCAAAAGTGGTATTATGCAAAGGAGAGAGGAAAGGGAAGAGCAATGTGAGATTTATGTAAAAAATGTGTGTGAGCAGAGAGGGAAAGCAGGTGTCACCTTAAAGGAATAAAGACTTAAGGATATGGTTTTTATATCTTACTAGTATCCTTCATTGATTGTCTGGATATCAACTTTATTTTTTTTTAATAAACAGGAATGAAGAGAGCATAATTTATGCAAAGTGTCCCCAAGTTCTCTGTTTCCATTGAAAGACTGCTGTGCAGGGATGAAGAAACACAGATACTTCTAGACTTTGGAATATCATATATTTAGAGTGCCAACAATCATTTGATTGAAGGCAGGAGGAGAAGGGGATGACAGAGGATGAGATGGTTAGATGGCATCACTGACCAATGGACATGAGTTTGAGCAAGCTCTGGGAGTTGGTGGTGGGTTACAAAGACAAGTATCTACTTCTCACTCATGTAGAGGGTGATAGGGAAATATCTTTGACTGTGTCTCATATCTCCTTTATTCCAGGACCCAGACTGAAGGAGTAGCTCTGTCTCCTTTGCATGGGAGAGGTGAAAGGGCAATGGTGGAACCACATATAGCTCTTAAAGCTTTGGCTGGGACTTAGGGTACATTGTACCAGCCACATTTCTTTGGCTAAAGCAAGTCATATGTTCAAGTCTATTTTTAGAAGAGTGTGTGTTTGTGCTCAACTGCTCAGTCATGTCTGATTCTTTGTGACTCTATGGACTGTATAGCCTGCCAGACTCCTCTGTCCATGGAATTTTCCAAGTAAGAATATTGGAGTGGGTTGCCATTTCCTTCTCCAGAGGATCTTTCTGACCAGGGATTGGACCTCTCTATCCTGCATTGGCAGGCAGATTCTTTATCACTGAGCCACCCAGGAAGCCCCATTTTTATGAGTAGAGGGACTATAATTCTTTTATAGGGGACAGAGAGGAAAAAAGGACAAAAACATGCACAGAGAGGAAGTATTAGAGGTGAAATTAAAGCTGAGATTCTTCTGATCCTTAAGTGCAGTACTGTTATAGTCAGCATGCTCCAGTGGTGAATGGACAGAGTTGGCACTGAAAACTCACCTACGGATGAGCAAATGAAGGAAAGAAAGAAGAATGAATGAATGTCATCCATGCAGTTTGTCCTTCCTTATGTGAGGATTCTAATTATTGAGATTTTGATCACCAGAAATCTTAAATGTCTACACATAACTCATAACTGTGTTGGACTGGGCCAAGGAGACTGGGACAAATGCCAAAGGCATACCAAACAGAATCTAAAAGAAACACAGTGATGGGAGAGTTTGTCTACAGGATAAAAAGCACCACTACACTTCAAGAGCAGTCTTTGAATAAAAGTTAAAGATGAACAATTGTTACCAGTAGGACACTGAGAATAATAGACATGAGGTTCATCATGACTAAAGGTTCTGATTCTGATTCCTGCACAGATATGCTCACAAGAATGAAAGATTTGGCTTTAAAGGGAAAGAAAGTGAAAAAGAAAGTTGCTCAGTGGTATCCAACTCTTTGCGACCCCATGGACTATACAGTCCATGGAATTATCCAGATCAGACTACTTGAGTGGGTAGACATTCCCTTCTTCAGGGGAATCTTCCCAACCCAAGGTTCAAATCCAGGTCTCCTGCATTGCAGGTGGATTCTTTACCAGCTGAGCCACTAGGGAAGCCCAAGAATACTGGAGTGGGTAGCCTATCCCTTCTCTAGCGGATCTTCCCAATGCAGGAATCGAATCAGGTCTCCCGCATTGTGGGCAGATTCTTTACCAGCTGAGCTATGAGGGAATCCCAATTTTAAAGTGGACTGTCAATAACGTGCACCTATGCACATTGAAATTAAAAGATTCTTGCTTCTTGGAAGAAAATCTATGACAAACACAGACAACATACTAAAAAGCAGAGACATCACTTTGTCGGCAAAGGTCTGCATAGTCAAAGCTATGGTTTTTCCAGTAGTCATGTATGGGTGTGAGAGTTGGGCCCCAAAGAAGACTGAGTGCCAAAGAATTGATGCTTTTGAACTGTGGTGTTGGAGAAGACTCTCGAGGGTCACTTGGATAGCAAGGAGATCAAAACAGTTAATCCTAAAGGAAATCAACCCTGAACATTCATTGGAAGGACTGATGCTGAAACTTAAGCTCCAATACTTTGGCCACCTGATGCAAAGAGCCAACTCACTGGAAAAGAGATTGACGCTGCTAAAGACTGAAGGCAAAAGGAGAAGGGGGCAGCAGAGGATGAGATGGTTAGAATGCATCACTGACTCAATGGATGTTAATTTGAGCAAACTCCAGGAGACAGCGAAGGACAGGGAAACCTAATGTGCTGCAGTCCATGGGGTTGCAAAGAGCTGGACACGACATAGCAACTGAACAACAATGCAGGTTGAAATTCACAGATCATCATTTCAATTCAGTTTCCCCCCATCCAACTGCCTTCTTAGTCATTCAGCAAGTACTTATTGTGAGTCAGTTAGATGCCAGAAATGATTTAAGGTACAGAGGATATAAATTGAAAAGGGAATAAAAATTTCCTCTTCACATGAACCTTCTTTGCTAGTGCAATAAACATAATGATTTCTCTCTCTGCATATGTAAGAAAATAAAATATGTGGACTGTCAGATGGTAATAAATTCTACATAAAAAATGAAGAAAGGGAATAAGTAATCTCAGAGGAAGAGACTGGTAGTGGGAATTGTAATTTAATAGAAGATTTTGAGAAGATGACCCTTGAACAGTATGCAGTGAGGAAGCAAATGAGGCAGATCTAGGTAAGAGTGTTCCAAGCAGAGGAAACAGTCAGGGGAGAACCTTGAAGTGGGACAGTATCCAGCAGGTCTGAGAAAAAGTGAGCAGCCAGTGTGGCTGGAAGTGAGTCAGCAAAGAGAATAAAAGGAAAAAAATAGGTCAGAAAGGGTAACGGAAGGGATGTAATGTAATGCATGTAATACTGCAAGTCGTTATAAGCACTTTGACTTTTCCTCTAAGATGGGAAAATCATTAGAGACTTTTGACAGAGTAGTGTCATCATCTCACTTAAAATGTAAAGTGATCATTCTGGTTTTGTTTGCAAGGAGAGAAACAGGGAGCTCAATTAGGCAGCTATTTCAGTAATCTAGATGCTGCTACTGCTAACTGCTATGTCATTTCAGTCGTGTCAGACTCTGTGCGACCCCATAGACGGCAGCCCACCAGGCTCCCCCATCCCTGGGATTCTCCAGGCGAGAACACTGGAGTGGGTTGCCATTTCCTTCTCCAATGCATGAAAGTGAAAAGTGAAAGTGAAGTCGCTCAGTCGTGTCCGACTCTTAGTGACCACATGGACTCAGCCCACCAGGCTCCTCCGTTCATGGGATTTTCCAGGCAAGAGTACTGTAGTGGGGTGCCATTGCCTTCTCTGAATCTAGATGAGAGATAATAATAACTTGTACCAGGTTTGGCAGTGGTCAAGATGGAAAAAAATGAAGCTTTCTTGATGTATTTTGAAGGTAGAGATGATATAATTTACTGCTGGGTTGGACTTTGGGTATAAGAGAACAAGAGGAATGAAGGAAGTTTCAAGATTTAACTTCAGCTACTAGAAAGATGATGTTACCATTATAGAGATAAGAAAGACTATCAGAGGGTGAGATATGATAGAAAAATAAGAAATTTGATTTCTAGAAGGTTAATAATAAAATGACTATGTGATAATCAAATGATAATTTTAGTTAGGAAGTAAGATACAATTTTTGAATTCAGAAAAGAGGTGCCACTGAAGATAAAATTTGAGAATCAGAATACAAATGCTTTAAATCTATGAGATTGAAGGCAGTCATCAAGAGAGTAACAACAGAGGGAAAGACCGATCTTTCCAGTTCAGAAGGATGAAAAGAAACCAGAAAAGGAGATTCATATCCAGTCAGCAGGGTAGGTGAAATCAGAGATTCTGAGATTATTTTTGACTTAAAGTCTAAACAAAGGCAATTTTGGTGGAAAGGTATAACACTGACTGAAGTGAGTCGAAGAGGAAATGGAGTAGAATCTATTTCCAAGTGTAAGATTAACCTTAGGAAGATGAGAAGTTTCAGTTCAGTTCAGTTCAGTTCAATCGCTCAGTTGTATCCGATTCTTTGCGACCCCATGAATTGCAGCACGCCAGGCCTCCCTGTCCATCACCAACTCCCAGAGTTCACTCAGACTCACGTCCATCGAGTCAGTGATGCCATCCAGCCATCTCATCCTCTGTCGTCCCCTTCTCCTCCTGCCCCCATTACAAAAGGAAAGGTAGTGTTATAAGCAGGAGCACAGATGCAGACAGAAATAGAGACATGATGGTGGAATTGTGTGCAAGTTTTCTTCAGACATTTCATTTCTAGAGAAAATAGTAACCAGTCCCATGAGCCAATAGTGGGTTTTAAGGATAAAACAAGACAATAAGCCCCAAATAGAGTCACTTGTGCTAAGCTCCACATCACCAAACCAAGACTTACCCATAGTTTCAGCTCTCCCAGAAATGGAGTCTTTAATCAATCAATCAGGAATTGCCTGATTGGTATTAGTTCAGTGGTCTGCCTTATACACCTCTGCCATCCTTAAAGGAAAGTTGAGATCATCAACTTGCTTTTTGTCCCAGTGTAACTTTTTCATTCCTACCCCCTTTTTCCTATAAAAGCCTTTCATTTTGCACAGAAATTCAAGAATTCCTATCTGCTAGATTGGATACTGTCTGATTTGAGTCAGTTTTTTTTGTAAACTCTTAACATTTTTAATACACCTCAGTTTATCACTTAACAGGTTGAAATAGTCACCTAGAATAGAGCAAGAGAATGAATGAGCTGCTAGGTGCATTGTTGCTGGAATCATGTTGCTGGGCTCTGCTTAACTACAGACATGAGTATGATTTTTATGAAAATAAAGTAAGACAAATCAGCAAGGATATGTATTTTCTCTAGCTGTATTCTACTGTGTGGGAGCAGAAAAGAGTAGGCAGAAATTTGGATTTAATTAGAGCTGGGGCTTTGCCAGATATAGATGATAGAGACAGTGCCAAGGGAGGTAGGGGAGAATGCAGGGATATATCATGATGGACGAGGAATCTAAGCTTCATGAGAAGGAAAGCAAGAAGGCATAAGTGGCAACGGACAGTGAAAATGTGGAAGTTTCAGTAGATTGTAGCTCCCGGAGACATGGTGGTCAGAAAATGAAATGTTTGAAGTTGAGATATGTGGATGCATTTTATCTTATGGTAATAATAATAAGTGTGAAGGAGAAAAGTGAAAGAACCAGCTTAAAACAAAATATTTTTAAAAACTAAGATCATGGCATTCAGCCCCACTACTTCATGGCAGATAGAAGGGGAAGAGGTGGAAATAGTGACATATTTCCTTTTCTTGGACTCTTAAAATTACTGCAGATGTTGACTGCAGCCTTGAAATCAGAAGACAATTGCTTCTTGGAAGGAAAGCCACGACAAACCTAGATAGTGTGTTGAAAGGCAGAGGCATTACTCTGCCGACAAAGGTCCGTATAGCCAAGGCCATGGTCTTCCCAGTGGTCACGTATGGTTGTGAGAGTTGGACTGTAAAGAAGGCAGAAGGCCAAAGAATTGATGCCTTTGAACTGCGGTGTTGGAGAAGACTACTGAGAGTCCCTTGGACTGCAAGGAGATCCAACCAGTCAGTCTTAAGGGAAATCAACCCCAAATACTCATTGGAAGGACTGATGCTGAAGCTGAAGCTCCAGTATTTTGGCCATCTGATGAGAACAGCCAACTTATTGGAAAAGGCCCTTTTGCTGGGAAAGACTGAGGGCAGAAGGAGAAGAGGGAGTCAGAGGATGAGATGACTGGATGGAATCACCAATGCAATGGACATGAACTTGGGCAAACTTCAGGAGACAGTGAGGGTCAGGGAGGCCTGGCATGCTGCAGTCCATGGAGTTGCAATCAGACATGACTGGGTGACTGAACAACAACAACAATAATGAAGTCAAAAGTATGACCTTGGGATTAAACAGGTGAGCAAGAGAGATGAATCATTGAAACAGAGAATGTCAAGGAGAGACTAATGGGTTGAAAGGATCACATAAATGGACACTAAAATCACCAAAAACTTGAATGCCCTGGCAGTCCAGTGGTTAGGACTCTGTGCTTCCACTGCCAGGCCCTGGGTTTGATCCTTGGTTGAGGAACTAAGATCCTGCAAGCAGTGTGGCATGGGAAAAAAAATCACTAAAAATGACGGCAAGAATAAAATGAGAAAGAGTTAACTGAGCCAGGAACTAAAAGCTCAAAGCAATGAGAGGGAGTATTCTGGGGGTCTGTAGATGATTAGAACAAGGAGGGAGAGTGGACATTATAGTCTGATGGTATGTGGTATAAAGTGTGCATGTATGTGTGTGGGAGAGGGCAGGGAAGAGGAAAGGAAAATGCTCTAAAGTGGCTAAGAGGAGCAAGGGGTATACCAATATCTCCCAGAGACCAATGGCAAGAGGGTTTGTGATGGAAAATATCCACCACTTAGAGCTTCTACTCAGCTTTATCCTGGTGATTCAGATGGTACAGAATCTGCCTGCAACACAAGAGACCCAGGTTCAACCCTTGGGGTGGGAAGATTCCAACCCAATGGCTACCCACTCTAGTATTCTTGCCTGGGGAATTCCATGGACAGAGGAGTCTGGCAGGTTACAGTTCATAGGGTCGCAAAGAGTTGGACACAACTGAGCAGACAAACAGTTTCATAGATGGGTTCTCCAGGGGAAGCAATAAACTTAGGGTGACTGAGTTTTTAGTCAAAGCAAGACAGCAAAGGGGACATTTAGTGAAGAGTCAGAAGAATATCAGGAAATCTGCTCACAATTGACCTTGTATTTCAGAATACACAGCTTTAGGAATTTAGGATTTTAGGAATGGAGGTAGAGTGTGTGATGGGTTAGAAGAAGTCTGTACAGAGTGGTAAGGAGATGAGAATCTGAAGGATAAAGGATGACTTGGGAGCACTGAGTCGCTCTGGATGATGGGAAGCAGAAATAAACATTGCAATGAGCTCAACTCTGATGGTGCTGAGGCAGGTGCTGATGAATCTGTGAGTATCCGTGAGGGGGGGGAAGGCAGGGACTGGTTGTGTGTTGATGTGGAAGTAAAGGAGAGTTGAGGTCCTCTCTGGACTGACCAGGGCTCTCAGATTTCTTCCTCCTTCCTGTGGACACCACTGCTGATTGCATTTGCATTTTACCCCCAGTGCCCTCCTGTGCCCAGAGATGGTGCTCGTTGAATGAGATAAGTCATCAGTGAGCATTAGTTAGATCTGAGCTGTGGAGATAAGGTAGATGAAGAAATTTTGCAGACCTCGGGAATGTCTGTGGAGTTTTTCAGTGTTTGCACCTCACCATGTGATACCAGACGCTGTTCAGCTCTGCCCAGCCGAACAATCTGGGTGTGAATCATCACTGACTCATGGACCAGCTCGTGTCACCAGCAGTGCTCGCCTTAAGTCACAGTGACCTTTCCTGACCACCTGTAACGGCAGCACAGTGGGGACCGAAGTTCTAGACAGTGTGCAGTGATGGGGTGGTGAGTGAGTACTGCTTCTCGTCCCTGGGAGTGAAAGGGAAAGTGAAGCCAAGAACAGAGTTTTACTGCCACATTTTTCTTCACTCAATTGAGAAATGTATCTGAAAATTACTATAAAACTTCCTATTTTTAAGAGGTGATTTTTTTTTTTTCCTGTTCAGAGAGTCAAGGACTTTTTAAAGACATTAAAGGATTTACTGCTACTGCTGCTGCTGCTAAGTTGCTTCAGTTGTGTCTGACTCTGTGCGACCCCATAGACGGCAGCCCACCAGGCTCCTCTGTCCCTGGGATTCTCCAGGCAAGAATTCTGGAGTGGGTTGCCATTTGGTGGCTCAGATGGTAAAGCATCTGCCTACAATGCGGGAGACC
Source organism: Bos taurus (assembly GCF_002263795.3). Classification (NCBI taxonomy): domain Eukaryota; kingdom Metazoa; phylum Chordata; class Mammalia; order Artiodactyla; family Bovidae; genus Bos; species Bos taurus. The sequence goes on from NC_037353.1 coordinate 11,939,147, forward strand.
CAGGTTCAATCCCTGAGTTGGGAAGATCCTCTGGAGAAGGAAACAGCAACCCACTCCAGTACTCTTGCCTGGAAAATCCCATGGATGGAGAAGCATTGTAGACTACAGTCCATGGGGTTGCAAAGAGTCAGACACAGCTGAGCGACTTCACTTTCTCCAAAAGGATTTACTACTTTTACTCATATAGAATAAAATACAGAAATCTTGAAGGACTTCCTTTAGAAACATTCTGGTTGGAGAAAGAGTTTTCATTTTTAAGAGCGATAAGACTAGGTCAACTTAAATCCTTTTTAACACAAAGTTTGTATTAACCCATAAGATCTGAAAAATTCAAATACTGTTTTGATTGAGGTAGCATGTATGCATGATTAGCCACTTGTCTTGTGGGACTTTTTGCGATCTCATGGACTGTCAGCCCTCCAGGCTCCTCTGTCCATGGGATTTCTCCGGCAAGAATACTGGAGTGGGTTGCCATGCCCTCCTCCAGGAGATCTTCCTGACCCAGGATTGAACCTGAGTCTCCTGTGTCTCCCGCACTGCAGGCCGACTCTTTACTGCTGAGCCACTGGGGAAGCCTGATTGAGGTAACAAGTTAGCCAAATGTCTTTACAGTGTTCCCAACTGCTATGAACTTAATTGTATCCCCTCAAATTCATACACTGACACTTGAACCCCCAAAGTGACTATATCTGGAGAGGAGGTCTTTAGGAGGTGATTAAGGTCATAGGACTATGGCCTTTTAAGAAGAGAAAGAGGAATTTATCTTTCTCTCTTTACCATGTGAGCACACAGCGAGAGGGCAACTAGCCCCAAGCCCTTACAGACACTGCCTCTGCTGGTATTTTAATCTTGGACTTGCCATCCCCAGAACTGCGAGGAAATTTCACTTGTTTAAGCCATTCAGCCTGTGGGATTTTGTAATGGCAGCCTGAGAAAATTAAGACACTCACCTGCCCACCTTTCTGGGACTGATGTTTATTTCCGAAGGAAAAATTGATTCACATCTCAGTCTTGTTTGGGAGATAAATTCTGAAAATTTGTATAACAGTCAAATATTTGCACAACTTAAGATATTCTCTTAGACTGCCAATGTCTCACTGGCATGGACTGTGTCTACTGGTACACCACCAGCACACTGGTTGAATGAAAAAATGCATGCAAATCATCTTTTTGACGGTGAGCAACTGAAAGAAGGAAAATACTGAAAAATATGTTGGTTTGCAGCACACACATGAAAGCCTTACTGTCTTTAGCACCTACTTCTGCGCTCATTAAGCATCAGGATACTGTGCAGTAGAAAACTCGTTTGTGCTTTTTATTTTTCTAATTTAAAATTACTGACTTGCTACTAGCTCAGTCAGTATCAAGATTCTATCTTGAGATCAATAAAAACAATCATGTTTTAACACCACTGTAGACTTAGGTACCTGAGATTTGGCAATACCCTCCAATAGGTGTCAACACATAAAAAAGAAAAAAAAAGTTTATTGCACATAAGAAAATCTAAGTACATAAAATCCTTACTCCTAGGTATTTTGAAAGCCATCCCTGTGGTACTTCAACATTATTAGTACAAGGCAGATTACCCAAACTTTCATTTTTCCTTTCAGTTAGTTTGATCTTGTAAGAAAAGTCATAAAGTATTACAACTCTTTTTAAAAGAGAAAGGAAAAATTGTTTAAAAATATAACTTAGGTCTGTTCTTTGACCTGTGTGCGGTGAGAGTCCTGGCAGAGTGAAGTTGAAGGCCAGCACTTGGAAAGGGAATCCTCCTACACTGTTGGTGGGAATGTAAGTTGGTGCAGCCACTATGGAAAACAGTATGGAAGTTCCTCATAAAACTGAAAATAGAATTACCATATGATCCAGCAATCCCACTCCTGGGCATACATTTGGACAAAACTATAATTCAAAAAGATACATGTCCTCTGTTCAGAGATGCACTATTCACAATAGCCAAGACACGAAAACAACCAAAATGTCCATTGATAGATGAATGGATAAAGTAGATGTGGTACATATATACAATGGAATACCACTCAGCCACAGAAAACAATAAAACAATTCCATCTGCAACACGGATGCAAATTGAGATTATCATACTAAGTGGAATAAGTCAGAAAGAGAAAGGCAAATACCATGTGATATCACTTCTATGTGGAATATAAAATATGATACAAATGAACAGAATCATGGCCATAGAGAACAGATTGCCAAGGTGGTTGGTGGTTGCCAAGGGAAAGGGTTTTTGGGGAGGGAGATAGTAGGAGGTTGAGGTTAACTGATAAACCGGTGTATATAGAATGGATAAAGAACAAGGTCCTACTGGATAGCACAGGGAACCATGGTAAAGAATATGGAAAAATTATAATATGCATGTGTATGTGTGTATAACTGAGGCATTTTGCTTTTCAGCAGTAATTACCACAACATTGCAATTCAACTATATTTCAATAAAAATTAAAAAGAAAAAAAGGCCAGCTCTTGGAAAGCAGAATTCATTGCCTTCTTGCTGAGACAGCAGAGGACGTGTATTTTTTCCCTTCCATAAACCCAGATGGCACATTTTTACATTGCGTTAACCTACAAAAGGAGACCTGGAATAGTTGGCTCCCATAAATGTGTGAACTTTGTATTTTAAAAATGTTAACATCAAAAGCATCAACATGAGTGCCTGGCCATCCAACTAGAAATAATCTGTGACACTTGTGTGAAGAACTAATGACATCTGTCAAGTTTTCTGTCAACTCCTCTTCTCTCTTCCTTGTTTCTTTCACTCCTTACTTGATGTGCTTCAGTCTATCAGTTGCCCAGTGTTAATCTCTCCCCCTTGGGAAGGCAATGTAAAAAAATAGCAAACTATTATTTCTCAAGTTTTAGAATGAGTCAGCAGATCCATTTAATAGCTGCATGATCTTAGACAAATTATTTCATCTCTTTATTACTCATTCTCCTCATTTCTAATCAGAGAAAAATAATTGTACCTAATGTTTTGGTTGCTGTATGAATTAAGTGAAATAATATAGGCAATTCTCCTTGCGTACAGCAAATGGTCAAAATCTTAGCTGTCGTTTCATTTTGGGATTCACGCTAAGTAAGATTATTGATCCACTTTTTTAGGTCTTCTGTCTTATTCCTTTCTACTTCTAAGAATAATAGAGAATAAAAATTGGTGTGATTCTCATAGAGAAGTTTTTTAACATTAGACTTCTGTCGTCTTGTGGGAACTCCTCAGCTCCCTGTGCATCTTTTTCTTGTCTCCTTGTTTCTCAGTTTTGTCTTATTTTGCAGTTTTCCATCATTATTTCCTCAAGGTCAAAAGGTTTTTCATCTGTTTCTATGGGAAAGCCTGAATTCCCTATAGTCTGTTTTGTTACCATCAGAGCATCTTCTCTATGTTCATCTGAGCGGGTGTTCTCAGCATGAATTGTTCTCTTTTCCTATCTTCTTTTGCCAGGTAGCTGAGTTGACTGTGTCCCCTTTGCTTTAGAATAAGGGTCTTGGAAAATTTTCATAACTTTTTCCCTTTGCTCCATTAAGTTACAAACAAAATTCATATTTATTGAATTTATAGAGGCTACTGCTAGGTTCTTACCCCTTCACATTCACACTCTTTTTTGCCTCCTTCTTTTCAGCCTTATTAGAAATCATTCTCCTGCCTGCTCATTCTCTAACTCTGCTTTCAGAGATCATGTTTCATTTTTCCTTACCCACCAATCTGTTTCTGAGCTCTGAGTTTTCCTGTTTGTTTATCATCCCTTGGCTCAAAATTTTCTTCTCAAAAGAGAAGAAAACTGTTTACTTGATCAATTTTTTTCACCTTTTATATCGACTTAGATGTCAGGAAATTTACTGTGATGTCTCAGGTTTCTAATTTTACATATTCAGTGTATATTGTTCTTCTGTGAGGCACATTTATCAAAATTAAATTACTTCTCTATTTATTTGTCAGCTGGCTGCCTGCTGTATGAGACCATAACTTGCTGTTTTGTTCATGGATATAACTCTAACACCTAACACCATGACTGGCAGATAGTAAATTCTCAGTAAATACTTGAATGGATGAATGAATGAATGAACATATGACTTGTACACCCCTTTCCCATTATTTCTCATGGTACAAGACAACTTCGTTGACTAGTTTGTCTACCAAAGCTAATCATCTTCTACTCTAATAAAAGATATCAGACAAATGACTCATTTATCCCTCCATTCCAGAGTTTTATATTTATACTTTTCAGTTCAAATTCAAATAAGTATATTTGCTAAACTCTCAAGGATTCAAAATATCTCTTGAATCAATTCCCAATATGTAGCTATTGATTCTTTCATCCTCAGTTTGCTCAGCAGAGTTATATGGTTTCTGTCTGTAAGAGTCTCCTTTTGATGCAGACATAGAAAACAGACTTGTGGATACAGAAGGGAAGGAGAGGGTGGGGTGAATTGAGAGAGTAACATTGAAACATACATATTACCATATGTGAAATTAGATAGCCAGGGGAAATTTGCTGTATGGTGCAGGGAGCTTTAATCTAGTGCTGTGACAACCTAGAGAGGTGGGATGTGGTGGGAGGTGGGAGGGAGGGTCAAGAGGGAGGAGACATACATATATGGCTGATTCATGAAGTTGTCTAAGAGGTAAGATGAATAAATTTTAAGAATAAAAAGAAAAAAAAAGATTCTCCCCTGTAATCTCTATGGTTTGAAAGCTCCTCTCAATGTCTCTGAAGCTGATGCTCAAAGTCAGTCTCCTCTTGACAGTATTTGCTAAACAGTCTCTTCCTCTCACTGTGGTCCTCAGTGTTTTTTCTTATTCGTTCTTATATTCCTTGTCTTTATGATTCTTGCTGACGATGAGCGAGGCAGAGACAGGTCTCTTTCAGATCTGCTTCTGCTGCCTTTGTTTCGTCTCCTCCCAGCAGGTACCTTGGGATTTAAGCCTGACGTCCTTCCACTACCTTTCTGCCTGCCTGTTCCAAAACCTGGGTAGGCTTGTTGCCTGTCAGCACTTTCTCCAGTTGTAGTTTTTCACTGTTCTTTTTAAACATCCTTCCATGCATTTTTATTATTCCTCTGCACTGTGGAAGAAATACTTGGACCCTCATGATAACCTAAAAGTTAGCAAGCATCAGATAAGATTTTGGGAAAACCACGGATTTAGTGATGGATGAATCTGCACTCCAGATGAATCTCTAACTGAGGCTGAAAATGTCATCTCCTAATGTGTGAAGCAGCTACATGTTTTGGTGGAGAATTTGATTCTCCAAAAAATGTTTCATGTGAACTGCCTGTAAGCAAGTCAGTTATAGAGATAAAGGCCAAATTTCCCAGGGAGTATTTATGTCCATAGAAAGGGAAGATTTGGAGCCTGAAACCAAAGTCCTCCAGTCATCTCAGCTTGGCCTTGTGTGATCTTCAGTGGGAACCAGAAGCCCTGTTACTCGGATCAGCTGCTGGTGCAGAGTTAGGAGCGGAGGGGAAGCTGGAGGAAGAGAGTTTGAGGAATATTGACTAAAGTGAGAATTACATAAAGATACCTTGCAAAAAAGAGAGCAGCTGTGTAGGGCCAAGGCCTGGGAAGGTGGGTAAGGGAAAAAGGAAAGTGTTGCATGGATTAAAAATTGTAATTTTAAGATGGTTAACCAATACACTGAATCCCTTATTTAATTACATTTGGTTGTTAGACTTATTTATTTATTTATTTTTTGGACTGCAATGCTGTGCAGAGACTGGGCCACAGGGGTTTTTGTTTTGGTTTGGGTTTTGTTTATTGCTTTTTGTGGGTATTTTTCCTTAATGTTGCTCTTTTAGGATTTCATTTCTTGCCTGTGGTTTTGTACTTAGTAATAATTCTCAGCTGTGCTTCTGATGAACAAAACCAGCACAAATCTTATACCATGAGCAAATTTTCACCATGAATGCCTGACCACTGGGTAGATGTGAGTCATCCTGGTTCTTGGAATAAAAGTACAAGCCAGTGGGGAGAAAGTACAAGTGAGGACAGGATGCTGTGGGCAGGCAGACTGGCACAGCATTACATGAAATTATAAACTTGATAGGATTGTAGTTTTTAACCTGAACTCCATGGATCCTCAGTAGCATAAGACACCAGAATCCTTTTAGGATGGCATGAGGAGTTGGTCATGGGGGATCAGTGAAGTCAAAATGGCAAAGTAGGAGGTCATGAAACTCACCTCCTTCCACAAACACAACAAAAACACATCTATATGTAGAACAGTTTGCACTGGAAACTGGCAAAAAGACTCCTTTATAACCAGGGCTGTAAGAAACAGCCACAGGTAATCAGATAGGAAGGGAAGAAAAGTGAACAGGTTGGTACCTGTGCCCCTGGGAGGGGGCTCAGAGGAAAAGGATGAATACACAGTTGAAACCTGCTCTGGGAGTGAGCAGTGAAAGCCACAGACTGGGCACCCCAGTCCTGGGTCCTACATAGGGGAGATGAGCTTCCTTGGCTGATTGGAGGACCTCTGGGACTAACAGGAGGGCTGTGGGCAGTCTGGGCTCCACTTGAGTGTGTGCCCCTTGCTTGCCCCCAGAAGCAAAGTGGAAAGGGCAGTTAGAAGAATGCTCAAGTGGCTGCTGGGTCTCCTGCAACTACCTCAGTGTGCACCCCCAGCACCTCAGCCAAAGCCAACACTCCAGCTCACTTACTTTTCATCACACAATGGCACAGGATCTAGGGCTGCCCCAACCAGGGAGAAAATTTGGCCATGAGATGCAGAGGCAACCCAGTCCCAGGACGGAGCCTGAGTTGGGGAGGGGCAGCGGTCGTTGTTGGCATGTACACAAGCGGTGTATCAGAAGCAGCCCACAACTCTGATGATGGCTGCTTTACCAGAGGCCACACCAAGATATACACTGAGGGTCCACGTGGGCCCTGCCTGCCCTGCACTGAGACCCCACAACAGTTATTTTGGACAACTTGGAAATGGACAAATTTCTAGAAACATACAAGATGTCAAGACTGACTTAAGAAGAAACAGATAATTTGAACAGACTGATTACTAGTAGTGAAATTGAATTTGTAATTAAAAAACAAAACAAAACAGAAAACCTCTTAGTAAACAAAAGTCTAGGACCAGATGGTTTCACTAGGGAATTCTACCTAACATACAAAGAAGAGCTAATACCTATCCTTCTCAAATTATTTTTAAAAATGGAAAAGACGGAACACTCCCAAATTCATTCTATGAGGCCACCATTACCCTGATACCAAAACCAGAAGAAGACACTAGAAAAAAGAACATTTCAGGCCAGTATCTTTGGTAATTATAAATGCAAAAATCATCAAAATATTAGCAAACCAAATATATAAAAAAAGATTGTATACCATGATCAAATAAGATTTATTCCAAGGACACAAGGTTGTTTGAAATTTTGAAATTAATGAATGTGATACACTACATTAACAAAAGGAAGCATAAAAAACCAAAATCATCTCAATGGATGCAAAAAAAGCATTTGACAAAATTCAATATCCATTCATAAAAATTCTCAAAGTGAGTACAAAGAAAACATATCTCAACATGATGAAAACCAGTTATGACAAACCTATAGCTAGCATCACACTCAACAGAGAAAAACTGAAAGCTTTACCTCTAAATTCAAGAAAAAGACAAAGATTCAGACTCTCACTACTTCTATTCAACACGGTATTAGAGGTCCTAGCCAAAATAATCAGATAAGAAAAAGAAATAAAAGGCAACCAAATTGAAAGGGAAAAAATAAAACTGTCACTATTTGCAGATAACATGATAGTTTATCTAGAAAGCCGTAAAGTCTCCACAAAAAAACTGGTAGAACCAAAAAATGAATTTATTAAAGTTGCAGAAGATTAATGTACATGAAACTATTGTTTTTCTATACACTAATAATGAACTCTCAGGAAGAGAAAGCTAAAAATCTCATTGAAAAATCACATCAGAAAATATAAGATACCTAGGAATAAACTTAACCAAGAGGGGGAAAGACTTATACTCTGAAAACTATAAAATACTTATGAAGAAAATTGAAAACGATTCAAAGAAATGGAAAGATATCTCTGTTCATGGATTTGAAGACTTAATATTGTTAAACTATGTATACTACCCAAAGCAATCTATTAGATTTAGTGCAATCCCTACCAAAATATCAATGACATTTTTCAAAGAACTAGAACAAATGATCCTAAAATTTATATAGAACCGCAAAAGACCCCAAATAGCCAAAACAATCTTGAGAAAAAACAACAAAGCTGGAGATACCACCCTTCCTGACTTCAGACTATACTATAAAGGCAAATCAAGGGAGCATGTTATTGGTGGGAAGAAAAAAAAAAAAAGATACATAGACCAATGGAACAGAATAGACAGCTCATAAATAAACCCATATACCTATGTTCAGTTAATCTATGACAAAGGAAACAAGGACATGCAATGGAGAAAAGACAGCCTCTTCAATAAGTGGTACTGGGAAGGCTGGACAGCTACATGCATTAGAACATTTCCTCATGCATGCACAAAAATAAACTCAAAATAGATGAAAGACTTTAAAACAGGAAACCATAAGCTCCTAGAAGAGGAAATAGGTAGAACACTGATAAAAATTGTAGCAATACTTTTTTTTTTTTTGGATCTGCCTCCTAGGACAAAATAAATAAAAGCAAAAGCAAATAAATGATACCTAGTTAAACTTAAAAGCTTTTCCACAGTAAAGGAAACCATCAACAAAACAACAACAAAAATCACACTGAATGAAAGAAAATATTTGCAAATGATAGGACCAATAAGGGGCTAATATCCAAAATATTAATATCCAATATTGGCTATTATCCAAAATATTGAGCTTTCCTTGTAGTTCAGCTGGTAAAGCCGCCTGCAGTATGAGAGACCTGGGTTCAGTCACTGGGTTGGAAAGATCCCCTGGGGAAGGGAAAGGCTACCCACTCCAGTATTCTGGCCTGGAGAATTCCATGGGGCTGCATAGTCCATGGGATTACAAAGAGTTGTACTCAACCGAGCAACTTTCACACCCAAAATATATAAAAAGCTCATACAACTCAATATCAAGAAAGCAGTCGATCAGAAAATGGGCAGAAAATCCAAAAGACATTTTTCTAAAGAAAACATACAGAGGGCTAAGAGGTACATGAAAAGATGCTCAACATCACTAATTATAAGAGAAACACAAATTAAAATAATGATATATCACCTCATACCTGTCAGGATTATTATCAAAAAGTCTAAAAATAACTACTGTTGGCAAAGTTGTAGAGAAAAGGGAACCATTATGAACTGTTGGGGGGAATGTAAGTTGGTGCAGCTGCTATGGAAAGAAACTGGAGGTTCATTAAAAAAAAAACAAACAAAAAAAACTAAAACTAGAACTGCCATAGGATCCAGCAATGCCACTCCTGGGTATATATCAAAAAAAAAAAAAAACCCACTACTTCAAAAAAATACATGCATCCTGATGTTCATAGCAGTAATATTTGCAATAGCCAAGATACGGAAGCAACCCAAGTGTCCCTAATAGATGACTAGAAAAAGAAGATGAGGCACACACACGACGGAGTACTACTCAGGCATAAAAGAATGCAAGTCTGCCGTTTGTAGCAACATGGATGGATCTAGAGAATATCATGATTACTGAAATAAGTCTGACAAAGACAAATGCTAGATGATATCACTTAGGTGTGAAATCCAAAAAATAAAATAAATGAATGTGTATATCACAACAGAAATAGACTCACAGATATAGGAAACAAACTAGTGGTTACCAGTTTGGAGAGGAGAGAGGGGAGGGGCAGAATAGGTACATGGGATTAAGAGATACAAACTACTATGCATACAATAGATAGGCAACAAGGGTTTATTGTACAGTACAGGGAATTACAGGCATTATTTTATAATAACTTAATGGGGTATAATCTATAAAAATACTGAATCAGTATTCTGTACACCTGAAACTAACATAATATTGTAAATCAAATATGATCCAGCAATCCCACTGCTGGGCATACACACTGAGGAAACCAGAAGGGAAAGAGACACATGTATCCCAATGTTCATCGCAGCACTGTTTATAATAGCCAGGACATGGAACTAACCTAGATGTCTATCAGCAGATGAATGGATAAGAAAGCCGTGGTACATATACACTCAGCCATTAAAAAGAATACATTTGAATCAGTTCTAATAAGGTGGATGAAACTGGAGCCTATTACACAGAGTGAAGTAAGCCAGAAAGAAAAACACCAATACAGTATACTAACGCATATATATGGAATTTAGAAAGATGGTAACAATAACCCTGTGTACAAGACAGCAAAAGAGACACTGATATATAGAACAGTCTTATGGACTCTGTTGCAGAGGGAGAGGGTGGGGAGATTTGGGAGAATGGCATTGAAACATGTATAATATCATGTATGAAACGAGTCACCAGTCCAGGTTCAATGCAGGATACTGGATGCTTGGGGCTGGTGCACTGGGACGACCCAGAGGGATGGTATGGGGAGGGAGGAGGGAGGAGGGTTCAGGATGGGGAAGACATGTATACCTGTGGCAGATTCATTTTGATATTTGGCAAAACTAATACAATTTGTAAAGTTTAAAAAAAAATAAAATTAAAAAAAAAAAAAAAGAGGAGGTCAACGTCAGACCCATTTGAAATGTTGTATATTATCACTGCCCAGTAGAGACAGGATTCCCCAAGGACTGGGCTGTTTCTATGAAACTTAAGTGAAACAGGCTTTTAATCCATGGCTAAAAATGCTGTCCCTCCAGAAACAATAAATTCTTATGAAGAACCAACCCAGAAGACAGAGAAAAGACCTTTGAGTCACGAGTCACAGTTTAAATATTCCATTAATATGGTGCTGGAATTTAAATCCTCAGAGGCTGAGAAATGCTGACGCTGAGTCCACAGACCCTCAGGGCTGTTCCCAGTCACCCAACTGCAGAGACAGCCATCCCCAGGGAGAACTGTGGCACTTCTCATGACAAGCATGGGGTAGGTTGACAGCGGCTGGGACTGACAAGACCAACTTATGACCGGCTATCAGTGGACAGGGCAAGATCGTTACCACTAAGTGTTCAGAGCAGAACTCTAGCAGTGAATTTCCTGCCAGGGCTATAAAATGATGCTCAGACTATCAAAGCCAAACCACAGTAAAACAGAAAAAAGTGCTGGAACAAATTAAAGTCCAGATTCAATTAGTGATTTTGTAATTCATGGTAACCCAAAGGGATTCTCAGAATTCTCTTTGTAAAAGCTAATCAGGGCAGAGGAATGGAAGAAGGATTTCACACTGGTACTTTCACAATGAGGCAGAATATTAGAGCTCTGATCAGTGATGGCCAGGTGGACTTGGGCAGCCAGGATGCTGCAGGAAATCAGGTCTCCTGAAGTCAGATCTTGCCTACTAAAGCCAGGTCTAGGTAAGTGTGGGAAGAAAGCTCCTTAATCCCAATCTGGGGACAGACCACTGGAAGATTGGAGGATGAATTCTGGAATTTTATTCCAAAAAGGTTGTGTTGCTATAATTATTCCTTTGTATTTCCTCTTTTGTTGCGTAGCGGAATACTCTAAACAACCATGGCGACACTGTCTACAATTTTAACAGTTGAAGGGAACTCTGCACTCAATTAGAGGAGCAAAAAATAACTAGTAGCCTTCTGTTCACAGGAGGTAGATAAATCAGGAACATATATTCCTCACCTTTCCAGGTTCACAGACCTTTGAAAGGAGATATATGAAACTTTCAACTGTCATTTTACCTGCAGGAAACTCTCCAATCTTTAAATACAAAGATTGAAAGAAGGGACCTAATAGAACATCAGAATGATGCTTCTCATGAGTTTCTGTCTGCTTACTCCTAAGAGGGTTGGTAGAGGATGAGGGAAGATATAGTGACTGTGTCCTCCTGCCATTCTTCGACAGTAAATTCCAGCCCACCAATGACAGCAAAAATCATGAAGGCCTGGCAGGTATTAAAACAAGGAATGGGAAAGAGTTTGTGGGAGGTGGGGAGAAAAAAAAAAACCAACAAGGACAAAGATAAACTGGATAATTTCTGAGTTGGGACAAATGAGAATCCACAGATATCAAATTAGAATAAAGATAAAGAGAGATTTGATCATGTTTCCTCATGTTGTGATTTGGATCCACTCATGTTCTTTGGAAATGGAGACATTTAAAATTACTTTGCTCTGGTTTATGCCTAGAATACAGCTCTAGTCAGTCCTTGGAACCCACAAAATATAAAATCTATAATGCTTTATTCATTGTGTTAGTTTGAACTGCTATAATAGAATATGAGACAGGGTGACTTATAAACAGTACAATTTATCACAGTTCTGGAGGCTGCAAAGGCCAAAATTTCAACTGATTCAGTATCTTGTGAAGACCCGTTTCCTGGTTCATGGTCTTCTCCCTGTGTCCTCCAGGTTGGAAGGAGACTAGAGAGCTGTACGGGGACATTAATCCCACTCATGTAAGCTCTACTCTCATGACTTTCCCAAAGGCCTGCCTCCTAAAAGCATCACACTGAGGATTAGGATTTTAGCATATGAATTGTAAGGAGACACAAACATTCAGGCTATGGCAATGACAGAAAATGTAGATAGGTATTATACCCATTTTTTTCAGGTACCAAATAAAAAAGCTGTTAATACTGAATCAAATGATTACCCCAGGATTAAGAGATTCTGCCAATATTTACGAGGAGAAAGGAAAACTCAATTTTTGTCTCCTTGTCTTCCCTGGAGGTAATATTACTTTATTGGTGTGTGTATACCTACTTGATTAGAGGGAATCACTGTGTAGTAAGTACATGTGATAATGAATGTTTAAAACTGTATGATAGACTTTTAGATAGGATTATTTTTTCTCTTTCCTAAACAGGTTATAAATTCCTAGTGGGCGGAACCATTAGGACTCTGTACATTGCTTTCTCCTTTCCCCAAACTTGCTTTGCTGTTCTCTTTCCTATTTCATTTTCAATATAATATATTTTCTCTTTACTCGCCTTTCCTTTCCTGATCTCAGCCCTTCTCTCACTCTTTCTTCACCTTTAATTTTTCCATTTCACATTTCAATTGGCCCTAAAGAACAGTTAACTCACTTTTTTTTTAAAGAAGTGGCAAGAAGTAAGAAGACTGAATCTGTTGGTGTCAATCAGGGAAGTTGACCCTACAAGTTATGGAATAAAGGACTGATTACAGGAATTATAGTTTACATAGCTATGGGAAGAGCTGGGGAATTAAAGTCCCAGAAAGCAATGAAGGCCCAGAAGCAAGTCACCAGCCAGCCCTGATAGAGCCAGAACCAGCAGGGAAATGTGTGAAGCCAGGTGTGTCTAGCTGCCAGACACTGGAGCAGGAGTCTCCCGAGCATCGATGCCTCTGTCTCTGATGATAAGCCTGGGTTCAGTTAGTCACTGGGCTGCCAGTGGAGAAGAAGAGATGGAATCAAATCAAAGAAGAGCAAGTACAAGCTGGAGCTGGTCAGTATCTTTCCTCTGTTTCTTCCTGCAGGTTGAGTAGGGACAAGCTTGGACCTGCCAGTACCTCTGCATGCATCTCTCACTCAATCTAACAAAGATACCCTTTAGAAGGTAATAGCTGCTGCTTTACTTTTCCCATCCAGTTATTATGTAGATGTCTCTATGGCCAACTCTAAACTAGAATTGTGAGGAAGGGGAAGGTAGTTCCAGCTGATGTAAGCTAATATATACAAAGCTCCTGGAGAAACTAAGCATGCTTGTATCATAGATGTGAAGGCAGGACAAGGGAATTTGTAAACGTCAGCATCACACAACTGGCTTTCTGCATTGAAGTTGACAACCCATTCCAGTATTCTTGCCTGAAAGATCCCATGGACAGAGCAGCCTGACAGGCTGCAGTCCAACAGATCACAAAGAGTCAGACACGACTCAGCAACTGAGCACACTGAGTCCAGAGTTTCTTAAAGCAATAAAGATGTTATGGGATTATCTGTTAGATTTATTTTAGTTTCTCTAAATTACCCAACCATAACAATGTATTAGGCATAAATGGATAAATAATGTATTTGGAATAAAGTGAATAAGGGAGACAGAGTTGCTGCCTTAGCATTAATCACTCAGGGAAGGCAGATGGAAAGAATGTTGACACAGGGCAGTAGGTGCTAGAGTAAAGGTGGGCCAAGTGTCCTAGGGGAGCACAGAGGAGGCGCCCCAATATGACCTGGGTGGGAAGATCATGGGGTCTTCACAGACCAGGCAAAGCCAGAAATGCATCTTAAAGGATGAGTAAGAGTTTGTCAGAAAGAGAATACTATGGGCAAAACCATGGAATAAACAGTTTGGTATTGCTGGAAATCAAAGGGCACACATAGGAATAGCAGGAGATGGGCACAGCAAGGTAAGCAAGGTTATTCTTAGCACATGTAGGACCTCAGGCAAATATATTTTGCAGTGTCCTTCTTTATATAAGTCATTTGATTAAAGTCATATAACAAAACTGTGGGCTCATATGAGGTACAGTGCTTTGTTGGTGAAGATTCAGGCTGATGGGTAGAAAGGGAGTTTTTACATGCCTGTTAATCATGCCTCAGTGCGTGTGAAGGTTTTGTGTAGTATTAGGCTCTTCCTGACTATGTCACGTAACCATGTGCTGTATTGTCACAAGTAGCATTCTTACCTAATTTCTTATCTCCCACTACAAGAAAAATATAGTGACACTTTTGTAATGCCATGGCTTCTCAGAACCTAGTTGAATGGAAACCCTATGGACTATCTTGCCTCTGAAGTTCCCTAAAAGCACCTATTTAATGCCGGCTATATCACTACTCATGATTCTGCATCATCTCTCATGCCACCTATGGATACTATTGACCTCCAGCTATTCTCTTAAAAGTTGTCATTATGCTTCCATGATGATGGTCATGATGATGACCACAAATGTAACCCTTATGCAGGAAAGTGTGAGAGAGAATGTAATGGAACATATGGTACCATATCTACTTTTCTACATAACATTTCTACACCCTGTCTTCTCTTGAACTCTTGGGGCCACAATCACAGCATTCCTAGAATGTGATTTTTCTACGTGGATCTGTCTCTCACACACTGCCACAAACAGGAAATGTCGGTGGGTGTGTCAGACAGGGTAAGAAGAGTTTTCTCGGCCATATAAGTAATGCCTGTCCCTCATCCAGCTCAAGATCAATCAAGGGGAACACAATGTCACCACATGGGTGGGGAAAAGGGAGGACATCCGTCAGAAGGGGCTGCTGTTGCTGCCATCATAAAAGCCCTCAGATGATATACAAGCATCTGCAGAGAACACGTGGCATGGAGCCCATGAAGAGGGTGGTGAGCCAGCAGTGGGAGACACACAGAGTAAGTGACACATGCTACCACTACCACCCTGCAATGCTGTAGGCTAGCGATGGCACCATAGTCAGAGCACAGATGGGTGAGAGCCTCAAATGCAGCACAGGCTCAAAGACCAGCACTGGAAGTTCAGAACTCGCCCTGTGTTTATCATGAAGGCAATCACTCCAAATCAAAATGTTAGCATCCTTTCGGTGACCCGTTTTCATGGAATCATGCCAAAGAAGCACTGTGCTCATCGGCAAGAGGGACACCGCAACCAAGTCCCGCCACAGCTCCTAGGACAACCCAGAGTCTGAGTCTCTGAGCTTCTTGGGGGTTTTTGGTCAACTTCACAGGTTGTAGAGTACCTTGAAGGATATAAATAAAGTCCAGGGCCCCATGAGTACCTGTCTGACCTTGAAATGCCTCATGCAAGTGTTATTTCCACCAAGTTAGTCCCAGGATTTCCAGGAAGGGGATTCAGAAAATTTTAAGGAAAGTGCTGTAAATATAGTAGGCTTCATGAAGCCCAAGCTTAGATCAGGGCTGAAACTGGTCCAATTCTTAGGGTGGTACTAAAGGGAGGCTAGCACAAGCTCGGAGAAGGCAATGGTAACCCACTCCAGTACTCTTGCCTAGAAAATGGACTGAGGAAATGAAAATGCTTCTCCTGCCATGGACGGAGGAGCCTGGTAGGCTGCAGTCCACGGGGTCGCTAAGAGTCAGACACAACTGAGTGACTTCACTTTCACTTTTCACTTTTATTCACTGGAGGAGGAAATGGCAACCCACTCCAGTGTTCTTGCCTGGAGAATCCCAGGGACGGTGGGGCCTGGTGGGCTGCCGTCTCTGGGGTCGCACAGAGTTGGACACTACTGAAGCGACTTAGCACCAGCAGCAGCAGCACAAGCTCATGAAATATCTTGTAATAACATATAAAATTTAAGATCCTGATCATGGTAAGTTAGAACTTTCAACATTTCTTACTTTTCTGTGCAATAACGTTATTATAGTAGCAGTAGCACTTCCACTTTTCACTTTCATGCTCTGGAGAAGGAAATGGCAACCCACTCCAGTGTTCTTGCCTGGAGAATCCCAGGGATGGGGGAGCCTGGTGGGCTGCCATCTCTGTGGTCTCACAGAGTCGGACACGACTAAAGTGACTTAGTAGTAGTAGTAGTAGTTTAGTTGCTAAGTCATGTCCAACTCTTGTGACCCCATGGACTGTAGCCTGCCAGGCTTCTCTGTCCATGGGATTCTCCAGGCAAGAATATTGGAGTGGGTTGCCATTTCCTTCTCCAGGGTATCTTCCCAACCTAGGAATCGAATCCAGGTTTCCTGCATTGCAGGCAGATTCTTTACCAACTGAGCTAATAATGTTATTAGGTAAACTGGGGGAAAAAATGGTGAAATAGATGAGAAACATTTGACGGCCTTTATTGTAGTAGTATGAATTTTGAACTGTCTGTAAAGAGATAGACTATCTACCCTTCTGTAACTTTATCTTGAAAAATAACCCATGAAATCTTTCATCTGTTATAAAGTATAGTACTTAATTATGCCACAGAATACCCTTTAGAAAAAACTACAAATGACATAAGAACCATTGCAGGGATTTCACACAGAATAGATTTCCAGTTTAGGAAAGTTACTTATAGGAAAGTCAGTAGTTAGAGGAGAGAGAAGAGAAAGGGATAAATGAAACATAAAGGTTAGAGAATTTCCAGTGACTCAGACTCCTCTTTCCAATGCAGAGGGTATGGTTTCAATCCCTGGAGGGGAACTAGGGCCCCACATGCTGTGGAGTGTGGCAAAATAAATAAATAAATAAAGGAGTAGTGGTTAGGCGTTTTTATTTTAAGAACTAGTCAAGTGACGATAAGATCTGAACCAAGCCAGTATTAGCAGGGCAGTGCAGTCACAAACACATACTTCTTAGATAAATTAAACTGTATGCACCTGGCCGAAAACAACTAAATGAGGAAAAGAGTCAATTATTTCAGGCTAGTGAGCCTGCCACTGCACTCAATGATACCAAACTCCAGACTGTGTGTGAGACTGTTTTCCTGGAATTTTGTTATCAAGTACATTTTATGCATGACCAGCTAGCCCCTTGGAGAGTGATTCTCATATAGAAGGATACGTATTTTCCATAAAATGTTGTCTTTAAACAAAAGTCAACCACTTCATCTGGGACTCAATCTGTTCCACTGCTGCAGGGAAAACTGGCCATGTTGGACTGACTGAGACACAGTATGTCAGGCTCTGCTGTAACCACTTCCTAAGGTATCCTCAAGGGTAATTTTGACCATATGTGACTGTTCTCCTTTGAAGATGATTTTTGTATCCAATTCCAGAGTAGGCTGCAACTGTATTCACTGATAATCACAAAGAGCACTTGTCAACTTCTAAATCTAGTCCTGTGATTCCGTAGCCCCAAACACACTTGAGTAAGAGTTTAAAAAATCTCTGGGTAAAAATAGAAAGACAATATGTATTAGAAGCTGAAGGGGCTAGAATTTGATAGGCTCTGGGGGAAAAATCTAAACTCCTTTATTTTCATTTTTGGAAAATGAAGCTGAAATTCAGAGAGAGAAACTGACCAAGTCTAATCCGATATGGCAGAACTAAGATGCAAACCCAAGTACTCTTACATTTTAAAAAATTTTTATATCTTTATAAAAATTTTATATTTTTAAATTTTTAGAAATAATCTCTAGTGACTATAAATCTCTTTTAGAATATGCCGTTAAAAAGCTTTTATGAAAGAGTAAACAAATATGATGTTATTTTCTCTTAACCTCAAAAGGCACACAAACTTTAGCTGTGTGGAATCACATGGTACAAATATATATCACCTTGTATGTTCCATACATTCCTAAATACCTCATTTCTGTCTGCTCCATAATAGAATAATTCAATACAAACAGAAAACATCTGAATTTGAGAAACTTTTTAGATATTTTATTCTTCCAGAAATTTATCAGCGCTATTCATTCTATTTCCAAAGGCAGAGAAAGGTGGTCCTGCACCATAAACAAATATACCCCACTTCGCTTCATCACATCAGCCACACCAAGAACCAAATTCTCAATGACACAATTCCCTTTAAGCCAACATTCTATCTGGACATTTAATTATATTTGGTCTTCAGCTGGCTGGCTAGACTCCTGAGCTTTATTTAAATATTGAATGAGGAAATTACAGAGCACTCTCAATCTTCCACAATAGGAGCTCAGATTAAGCCTCAGAAGAAACAGAACAAAGCACAGGCTATGGGTTGGAGAGAAAAACATTCAGGTCCCCCACTGATGGCGTCTTGGCCAGCCAGGTTGACCTGTAGGCTTCCATATCTCCTCTGAAGACAGGTGTTGATCGGAAGAGGCAGGCTTTCTGGAAAACTGAGGGACTGAAGAGCAGCAGTTACTATGGTTAGTGGGGGAAGACACAGTGTCATTGAGAGAGTGCTGTGATGTTGGAAGTAATGGATGGAGGCTAGGATCAAGTAGACCACAGCAGAGGAGCCAAAAGGCAGCCAAAGCCAAGCGCTGCTGTTCAGAAGCTGCTGGCAACATGGTGGCAGCACTGTCATGCCAGACACGTCACCTGCAGCAACCTCACGGCTCACAAAGATGGTCTGCAGAGACAAGAGCTCAAAGTCACTATGTGGCAGCAATGTTAAAACAGCAAAGCTTAGCAACCAATCTTTCTCTTTCCTAGAATCATCAGAGTGCAGTGAAAACATACTGGGGGGGCGGGGGAAGGGAAGTTATAGAAAAATAAAGCGTAGCCCCATCTGTGTTTTTTAAAAATGTATGTGTTTATGTTTTGCATGTATATGTATGAGACAATGCATGTGTGTACCACACGCATACAGATATATACGTCTTTATGAGCCTGAAGAAATGTCTGAAAGCACACCAAATTGGCCAAACTGTGCTTATGCTTATCTGTAGCTGTCAAATAAGACAGGTAGAGGAAACCACTCTCTTCTTAATCATACATATTAAGGTTTGAAGTGGAAGACAGTAGTAGTGGATTTCACTTTCTTTTAGTGCTGTTCACATTTCTTATATATATATATATATATATATATATTTAAAAATAAAACTTTGAGTCTCACAGCCCCATTTAATTGTGGGAATTTGAAAAAAAAAATCTCTTCACATTTGTTATCTTTATTTTTCAAATTCGAGAAACAGATATGCCCGTCTGACCAGAGATGTGAAGCTCATATGAGCTGATGCTTCCAAGAGAGTTCTATAGGTGAGAAAGCAATATGTCTTTTTCTTTTCCTTCTGTTGAGAAACTAAGAGTATACTTGAAATACTCCTGTACAAGCACTGTCATTTCAGAAGGTAGGAAAAGCTTTGTTTTTGCACAATTCTCATCAAGGCAAACTTTTGAAAGTCCTATAACAATGACTGCCCTTATGGATTTGGTAATGCCAAAGAATACTGCTATAATGTTTTCACTGTAGGTTGCTCATTACTCTCTCCTTATTCTGAACTAAGGAGAGCTTATTAGTGTGCTTAACTGAGAGGTGGCTGAAATAGCTTTATTTATCTCTTGATTTGCTTTCAAGCTTTTTTTCTTCTTCTTCAGATTATAGCCAAGACAAGCAAAATAAATGAGAATAATATCCTAATTTAAAAGATAAGACTAGGCTTTTACTTTTTTTCTCACTTATATGCTGTCTCCCCATATAACACTAATTTTACAGTAGGAAAAACATATCTTCTAAGAGTCACATATCAGTCATTAAAATAAATATTAAAGCTTTATAAATGAGGCTTTATAGATTCTTATTACCAATGCTGTTATTAATTTTTGCTAACTAGAATCCTTCAACTCCAGCTTCTAGTAATCATGCACAATGAGCATTAGCTTTCGTAGGAAAGTTTTTAGTGTACATGGGAATAATTTGGAATGCTTATTTAAAATGTAGATTTCTGAGACACACTCATAATTACTCTCATTTAATTTAGATCTGGGGTGCCTCCCAGGAATCTGCACTTTAACCTGTACCCCCAGAAGATTTAGAGCAGGTAATCTAAAAATGTAAGTTCCACTGAACTGGCCTAGGAGATCTAGAGATGAGATGAGCCCTTTGATTGCAATGAGGACCAGAGAATTCTGAAGTGACCAAAAAAAAAAAAAAAAAAGACAATAATAGCAGGAAATCTCAAGGGGCATGCCCATGGACCTGTCATATGGCATATATATCAGAATGGTCTGATACACAGGGCTGTTAAAGAATTTGTAGTTGGGCTTCCCTGTTGGTTCAGATGATAAAGAATCTGCCAGCAATGTGGGAGACCTGGGTTCAATCCCTGGGTCAGGAAGATACCCTGGGGAAGGAAATGGCAACTCACTCCAGTATTCTTGCCTGAAAAATTCCATGGACCGAGGAGCCTGGCAGGCTACAGTCTATGGGGTCACAAAAATGTCAGACACAACTGAGTGACTAACACTTCCATTTCCATGAATATCTAGGTCTAAAATAGATGTGGAGCCCACTAAGTTGTTACTTGATTTATATTGACAAGAAACCCAACAAACTTCATAAAACGTTCAGTTTGCAGATGACATGATACTATACATAGAAAAAAAACCCAAAAGAAACTATCAGAAAATTACTAGAGCTAACTAGTGAATTCAGCAAAGTTGCAGGATACAAAGTCAATACACAGAAATCACTTGCATTCCTATATACTAACAATGAAAAATCAGAAAGAGAAATTAAGGAATCAATCCCATTCACCATTGCAACAAAAAGAATAAACCTACCTAAGGAGACAAAAGAACTGTATAGAAAATTATAAGACACAGATGAAAGAAATCAAAGATAACATAAACAGATAGATATTCTATGCTTCTGGGTAGGAAGAATCAATATTGTGAAAATGATTATGCTACCAAATGTAATCTAAAGATTCAATGTGATCCTCATCAAATTACCAATGGCATTTTTCACAGAACTAGAACAAAAAATTTCACAATTCATATGGAAACACAAAAGACCCTGAAGAGCCAAAGAAGTTTGAGAAAGAAGAATGTAGCTGGAAGAACCAACCTTCCTGACTTCAGACTATACTACAAAGCTAAAGTCATCAAGACAGTATGGTACTGGCACAAAAACAGAAATATAGACTAATGGAACAAGATAGAGAGCCCAGGATAAACCCATGTACCTACAGGTACCCTATTTTTTACAAAGGAGGCAAGAATATACAATGGGGCATAGACAGCTTCTTCAATAAGTGGTGCTGGGAAAACTGGACAGCTACATGCAAAAGAATGAAATTAGGATACTTCCTAATGCCATATACAAAGATAAACTCAAAATGGATTAAAGACCTAAATGTAAGACCAGAAACTATAAAACTCTTAGAGGAAAACATAGGCAGAAAACTAGATAACATAAATCAAAGCAAGATCTTCTATTACCCACCTCCTAGACTAATGGAAATAAAAACAAAAATAAACAAGTGGGACATAATTAAACTTAAAGGCTTTTGCACAGCAAAGGAAACTACAAACAAGGTGAAAAGACAACCCTCAGAATGGGAGAAAATAATAGCAAAGGAAACAGTGGACAAAGAATTAATTTCCAAAATATACAAGCAGCTCATACAACTCACTGTCAGAAAAACAAACAACCCTATCAAAAAGTGGGAAAAAGACCTAAACAGACATTTCTCCAAAGAAGACATACAGATGGCTAAAAACACATGAAAAGATGCTCAACATTGCTGATTATTAGAGAAATACAAATCAAAACTACAATGAGATATCACCTCACACCAGTCAGAATGGCCATCATCAAAAAGTCTACAAACAATAAATGCTGGGGAGGGTGTGGAGAAAAGGGAACCATCTTGCATTGCTGGTGGGAATGTAAATTGATACAACCACTATGGAAGACGGTATCAGTTCAGTTCAGTTCAGTTGCTCAGTCGTGTCTGACTCTTTGCAACCCCATGAATTGCAGCATGCCAGGCCTCCCTGTCCATCACCAACTCCAAGAAGATGGTATGGAAATTCCTTAAAAAACTAGGAATAAAACCATCATATAAACCAACAATCCCACTCCTAGGCATATACCTTGAGGAAACCAAAACTGAAAAAGACACATGTACCTCAATGTTCATTGCAGCACTATTTACAATACCTAGAACATGGAAACAACCTAGATGTCCATCAACAGATGAATTGATAAAGAAGTTGTGGTACATGTATACAGTGGAATACTACTCAGCCATAAAAAGGAACACATTTGAATCAGCTCTAATGAGGTGGACGACCCTAGAGCCTATTATACAGAATGAAGTAAGTCAGAAAGAGAAATATAAATATCATATACTCATGCATATATATGGAACCTAGAAAGATGGTACTGATTAATTTATTTTCAGGGCAACAATGGAGAAATAGACATAGAAAACAGGCCTAAGAACATCGGGGGAGAGGAGGAGGGGGACCGAGAGTTGTATGGAGAGAGTAACATGGAAATTTATAATACCATATGTAAAATAGATAGCCAATGGGAATTTGCTGTATGACTCAGGGAACTCAAACAGGGGCTCTGTGACAATCTAGAAGGTTGGGATGGGGAAGGAGATGGAAGGGATATTCAGAAGAAAGGGGACATGGGTGTATGGCCGATTCTTGATGTATGACAAAACCACAAAATTCTGTAAAGCAAATACTCTTCATGGAAAAAAAAAAATAAAGTGGCAAAAAATATCAGAAGAAAGATAAAAATGTCTGTTAATACTACATTAATCCCATCCTATATTGAAAGTACTAGACAGTTCAAAAGTACAAGAAAAGGCAAGCACATAAAAGAAATTAAAGAAAAAAAGAAAAACCAACAAATTTCAAAGCAAGTGAACAGAGATCTGATTGGAGACTCCATGAGAGTCACAGTCCCTTTTCCACTTCTCTGACTTGAGTCAGTTCATAGACCCAGAACTCTTTAAAAGTAAAAACGGTATTGAGGAAAAGACCATGGGGAGGCATAGAAGGACCAGCATTGGCACCTTGGGGCTGGAGTGATCTGAGACTTTGGCGTTATATTTTTAAATGTATCATTTATCCAAATAATATTTTGTGCATTTTATACAAATATTCTGGTATTAACATTTTAAACTGTTTTCCACTTTCTTTTTTTATTTTTATTTTTTTAATTTTTAAAATTTTTTTAAAAAGTGAATTTCAAAGGGATATTTTCCATTTAACTTCTTGAACAGAACAGAAACATATGCTATATTAGAATACCTATAAAATAGCCACTCTTTCTTGATCTATTTCATTATTTAGCAGTAATTACTAAATAATTACCAAATGTACCAAGTACATTCCTAATGTGTTAATTAACATTTTTTCCAAATGGAAAAGGAAAACATTCCATTTAAGAAGACAGGCATCCTATGATCATGGCATCCAGTCCCATCACTTCAAGGCAAATAGAAGAGGGAAATGTAGAAGCAGTGACAGGTTTTATTTTCTCGGGCTCCAAGATCACTGCAGATGGTGACTGCAGCTATGAAATTAAAAGACGCTTGCTCCTTGGAAGGAAAGCTATGACAAACCTAGACAGTGTATTAAAAAGCAGAGACATCACTTTGATGACAAAGTTATGTCTAGTCAAAACTATGGTTTTTCCACTAGTCATGTATGGATATGAGAGTTGGACCATAAAAAAGGCAGAGTGCCAAATAATTGATACCTTCAAATTGTGGTGTTGGAGAAGACTCTTGAGAGCCCCTTGGACAGCAAGGAAATCAAACCAGTCAATTCTAAAGGAAGTCAACCCAGAATACTCATTGGAAGGACTGATGCTGAAGCTCCAATACTTTGGCCACCTGATGTGAAGAGCAGATTCATTGGGAAATATTCTAATGCTAGGGAAAACTGAGGACAGGAGGAGAAGGGAGTGACAGAGGATGAGATGGTTGGATGGCACCACTGACTCAATGGACATGAATTTGAGCAAACTTGGGGAAATAATGAAGGACAGGGAAGCCTGGTGTACTGCAGTCCATTGGGTCACAGAGTCTGACATGACTTAGCGACTTAATGACAACACTTTATATGTGACTTAGCATTTTAGAATGTTCCTTTTTGAATGTTGTGGTTACTTAACTCATCTTTCAAAAGATTTTTTTTGTTTTCTTTTTGAATACCATGTGAGTCTGCATTACATTCAGATTCTTACCTGTCTTCTTAAATGGAATGTTTTCCTTTTCCTTTTGGAAAAAATGTTAATTAACACATTAGGAATGTACTTGGTACATTTGGTTGCAAATGCAAACAGTCTAATCTTCTATTCATTACAACCTTTTGTCTAAATTATTCAACTGAATAACCGGTTGCAGTCAAACATCACCCAAAGGATTCAGTTATCTTAAAAGTACTCCTTTTGTCTTTCTGAGAAGAGTTATGTATTATGAATTACTCAAATTGCATTTTGTTTGATCACCATGGTAACCAGCATGGCAACATTTGAAGGGATGGCTACGTTAATCACTTCTCTTGCGAACAAGAGATTCTGGCCACACTTTCTGTGCTGAACTTAGCAGAGACTGTTTATAGCATCCATAGGAACTAAATATCATCAGAAGTTTTGTACTTTGAGACTTCGTATTGATGTTGGTGTGTGTGTGTGCTCAGTCATTCAGATGTGTCTGACTCTTTGCAATCTCATGAACTATAGTCCACCAGGCTTCTTTGTCTATGGGATTTTCCAAGCAAGAATACTGGAGTGGATTGCCATTTCCCAATTCAAGGATCAAGCCCATGTCTCTCATTGGCAGGCAGATTATTTACCACTGAGCCACCTGCTGCTGCTGCTGCTAAGTCGCTTCAGTCGTGTCCGACTCTGTGCGACCCCATAGACAGCAGCCCACCAGGCTCCCCCATCCCTGGGATTCTCCAGGCAAGAGTACTGGAGTGGGGTGCCATTTCCTTCTCCAATGCATGAAAGTGAAAAGTGAAAGTGAAGTCGCTCAGTCGTGTCCAACTCTTAGCGACCCCATGGACTGCAGCCTACCAGGCTCTTCCATCCATGGGATTTTCCAGGCAAGAGTACTGGAGTGGGGTGCCATTGCCTTCTCCGACTGAGCCACCTGGGAAGTCCCATATTGATGTTGAAGGAACACTGAAAATAAGTTTCCCTAAAATTGAATTCCCCTGCCCAGTCTATGATTAAGCACTCTATCTAAAACTTTATTCTCTTTCCTGTCCCACCTCTTGCTCCCCTCAGGATTGAGAAGTATCAAAAAGAGGGAGTGCATTGAAACCAAGCAGGACCCTGTGGGGTATAAAAGTCCCTCTGTGTTAGTTTGTAGCAAAAGGATTTAGTCTTCAGGCCATTTGTCCAGTTCCAAAGAGCCAACATAGGTAGTTACTAATTAGGGAGGTAAGGGAATGAAGAAAGAAAAGAAAAACAAAGAGTTTAGCATAAATCAGAGTCCTAGTTCCTCCTCAAGAGATACCCACAACAATCTATGCATATCTCTGAGTTGTTCTGCAGACCCTAACGACCCTCAACCCAAGTGGAGAATGGTGACTACATGCTAACCACAACCACATAGAGCCCAGACCAGTCAGAACCAGAAGGCTGAATATTAAGATTCCTGCAACATCACCCTGTTACCTTACCGCTAACCAAAGAAGTCCATAAACTACCTATAAAAATCCTT
Organism: Bos taurus; assembly: GCF_002263795.3. Classification (NCBI taxonomy): domain Eukaryota; kingdom Metazoa; phylum Chordata; class Mammalia; order Artiodactyla; family Bovidae; genus Bos; species Bos taurus. Next base: position 11,965,217 of record NC_037353.1, read on the forward strand.
TCCAGAAAACCACAGGGGAGTTCAGGTCTTTTAAGCATGAGCTTCCCCTTCTCCTTGCTTGATAATCTGCAATAAACACTGTACTGTCCTATACCACAACCCAGTGCCAGTAACTTGGCTTTGCTGCAGGGGGCGAGCAGATCCAAGTTTAGTTTGGTTACACTTTTCAAGGGGAGGGCACAATTAAAAGGCAGAAATAAACAGTCATTTATCAAGTGCCTACTACTTGTTAGGTGCTTCTTTCAATGACCTGATTTAGTCTTCCCAAGAGTTCTATGGAGGTAAGTATTCATGCTTTTCCTCCTGACCGATGAGAAACCCAAGGCTCAGAAAAATGAGTTTGTTCCGTCATTCATCTAGTAAATAGCTATCAACTGTTTTCTTTCAGCAACATGGACAAAACCTTACAAATAGATTTAGTGAAGCTGAGATTTAAAACCCAGTCTATCAGATTTCAGAATCCACACTTTCTACATTATATAATTATGTCTCCCGGCAATATTGAGTTGCAACATGTCTTCCTTACCCTGATGTCTTACTCTGATAATAGCAGTGTAAGTTATATGAGTGAGTGAGTGAGTGTGTGTGTGTGTGTGCGTGTGTGTGTGTGAGAGAGAGCAAGCATTGGCTTGGGAACAGATGTGTCTACATTTACGGTCAAAAAGAGGTATAGAACTGACACTACGAGGAAGCAAAACAAAGTCTAATATGGGAAATGTGCCCAGTATAATTAAAGAGCTTTTAATATGATTATTGTCTACTGTACTGGACAGTGCAAGCCCAGGGGAGCTGCTGGTGGAGACCACGTCCTAAGCCTCATTAGCAGGACTCCTCCCTTACCATTTCTTCTCCCCTGCTGCTCCATACTGTGTTATTCACTGCAATTTCCCTGTTGTTTTTTTTAGGAAGGTCTCTAAGATTTCTTCTTGCCATGCCAAGCAGCATGACAGAATGCCATTTGTATTTTGTTTTCAACAGTCTTAATGAGGGTCATTTTGACCTCACAAATACTGGTGAGTGACTTGTCACCAAGAGCTATTTTTTTTCCTCCAAAACACTCCCTATAATGGTAAAATGGTGACGTAAGCCAAGAGCCTCTCAAACGATTAAGCCAAATGCTCCAAAATCACTGAAAAATAGTGACAAAGATTTCATCTGAACATTGCTCCTCATTCCTTTGATATCTAAAGAAAACAACGGGGCTGCAGAATAGCAGGAAAAGTCAGGGAGAGAGGAGAGGAAGCATGAGAAAGGAAAGGAACACATAATCTTTGCCTCTTTACATAAAACTGAGTGATGATTATCCTGCAGTTATCCTTACTAGAGAGCCAGCAGGGTGAGAGGGATTGGAGCTGGATGAAGAGTCAGAAATCTTTGCATTATACAGACTTGCTCAGGTAAATTACATCACCTCTCTGAACCTCAGTGTTTTTCTTGTCTAAATGGGGGGAAATATACCCACTCCCCTCATCTGCTTAGGTTATTCCAAGTTTCAAGTGAAATAATACATGCCAGAAGGATATGCACTATAAGTCATTCTCACCGTTATATAAGAAGAGGTACTCTTGTGTATATCACCACTTTTTATCTTCCAACAAAAACTTCAGGATGGGAAATAAACAAGAATATATCATTTCTATTTCTTAACAGCCATACAGCCTACTTACCTGCTTTCAACCATTGACATTTACTTGAAAATGTATTTTTTTCTAACAATTGCCTGTTGTTGGAAGTATCTACTTCCACACTTGTATTACTGCTCCAGCCTGGTAGCAATATAGCTTCATGCCCAAGGCCAGATTATACCTGGTATGAAGGGAAGGGGCACACAGTAGGATTCAAAATCATATGATACCTGCAAAAACAGTACACTTCTGGATCTCTTCTGTCTCCCCTATTTCCATGTGATACCAATTTCCCTCTCTGAGCAAGGTACCAGTGTATGTGTCTATGTGTTGAGTCGCTCAGTCATGTCCAACTCTTTGCGACCCCCTGAACTGTAACCTGCCAGGCTCCTCTTGTCCGTGAAATTTTTCAGGTAAAATACTGGAGTGGGTTGCCGTTTTCCTCCTCCAGGGGATCTTCCCAACCCAGGGATTGAACCTGCATCTATAGAGTATCCTACGTTGGCAGGCAGATTCTTTACCACTAGTGCCACGTGCAAAGTCCAAGCAGGTACCTCCTTACTCTGAAATGTCATAGTCCAGTCTTGCACCAAGGGTTTCCTTTAACTTTGAGAAATTTAGTCATTCAATAAGCTTAATCAAACTTCTAATGCCTGCCTAGCAAAATACTTGATGCTCTGTAAAAGGGAAAGAAAGCCCTCATGAGGTTTACAATCTGGAGGCAGAGCTCATATGCATGCATGTGACACATGAGATAGCTTACTTGAGCATCAGATCAGATCAGATCAGATCAGTCGCTCAGTCGTGTCCGACTCTTTGCGACCCCATAAATTGCAGCACGCCAGGCCTCCCTGTCCCTCACCAACTCCCGGAGTTCACTCAGACTCACGTCCATCGAGTCAGTGATGCCATCCAGCCATCTCATCCTCTGTCATCCCCTTCTCCTCCTGCTCCCAATCCCTCCCAGCATTAGAGTCTTTTCCAATGAGTCAACTGTTCGCATGAGGTGGCCAAAGTACTGGAGTTTCAGCTTTAGCATCATTCCTTCCAAAGAAATCCCAGAGCTGATCTCCTTCAGAATGGACTGGTTGGATCTCCCTGCAGTCCAAGGGACTCTCAAGAATCGTCTCCAACACCACAGTTCAAAAACGTCAATTCTTCAGCGCTCAGCCTTCTTCACAGTCCAACTCTCACATCCATACATGACCACAGGAAAAACCATAGCCTTGACTAGACGAACCTTTGTTGGCAAAGTAATGTCTCTGCTTTTGAATATGCTATCTAGGTTGGTCATAACTTTCCTTCCAAGGAGTGTCTTTTAATTTCATGGCTGCAGTCACCATCTGTAGTAGGGAAAAATAGCCCTCTGACTTTCTAACAGCCCTCCAGAGCATTGTAACCATTTTCACTGTCAGTCCTACTTTGAAGAAAAAGAATACTGACATCCTGTGGATCAAAATGCAGATGTGTAAATTTCATATTCCATTCAAATAAAACCACCATAAAACGATAGCCTGCACACTAATTACCCATGGAGGACTCCGTTAGGTTCAGCCAAACCTAGGTGACTACTAGAGATAGATTAACATATATTTCTAAATTGGGTTTAATAAAGTTTAATTACTCACGATGTTTTATATACCATGTGGGAAAGTTCCAACTATTTTGTGATATATTTCCATCGCAAGAGTACAGTTCCATTAAATAGATCTAGCATTATCAAAACTTCTGTACCCAAATTATGACTCAAATGAAATGTTACCAGTTTTCAAAGGCAATATTTTCCTAGGTAATTTATACAAATGTTACACATCAGATGTGACCCATGTATACATATAAGGATTGCTTCTTGTGCAATCCTTTTATTCATTGATGCATTCATCCACCCATTCATCTATTTATCCATCATGGAAGAAGTTTAATATGGAGAAAGCATAGGTGTTTAGGGGCTTCCCTCTTGGCTCAACAGTAAAGAATCTGCCCCGCCAATGCAGGAGATGCAGTTTGATCCTTGAGTCAGGAAGATCCCCTGGAGTAGTAAATGGCAACCTACTCCAATATTCTTGCCTGGGAAATCCCATGAACAGAAGATTTCTGTCAGGGCTCAGAGAATGAGTGCTTTTGTTTCCCACATACTGTAGATTGGAGATAATTTTAGACTGATGTGCACAATCTTGCTAGATATTCTGATTTCCAGTATGCAAAATTAAAGTAGTTGAAAACAAAGTCCCTATATTTAAAACAACATGTTTTGGGGATCACTGAGAAGTTAGTTTTGCTCCAACAGAGCAGCCAAGGAGTAGGACTATCTCAGTACATGCCTTTTTGTTCATTGGTCATTGGTACTTTGAGAATCAATTCAGATTTCTCCTCCAAGAAGGAGAAAAGTAATAAAAACATCAGGAATCTGCAGCAACCAAATCTCAACCCAGACGCCATCAACATTTGCTGTATCCAGTTCTGTCCACCCTAAGAATGTCAAAGACAATTGATACTGTTTCTACCTTTTCTTTTGTGTCTAGAACTTTGCTTAGTGTTAATACATATTTATGGAGAAGGAAATGTCAACCCACTCCAGTATTGCTGCCTGGGAAATCCCATGGACAGATGAACCTGGCTGGCTACAGTTCAGGGGGTCACAAAAGACTCAGACATGACTGAAAAACTAAACAGCAATACCATACATATTTAACTCAGTCCAAATATGTGATGGACTGGGAGAATGGAAACTGGCATATATAAGTGAATTTGGTTTAACTCAGAAGCCATTTTCTGGTGGGGGAAGAATGCCTAGCAGAATACCTTATACATAGCAGGAACATAGCAGATAATTATAATAGTTTCATTCCCCAAACTTTGAGCCCCTATTGTGTGCCACCCACGTACCATCTACTCTTGTCCAAATAAAAGTAGGTCCTTACTCTCAGTTCAGTTCAGTTCAGTCGTTCAGTCGTGTCCGACTCTTTGCGACCCCATGAATCACAGCATGTCAGGCCTCCCTGTCCATCACCAACTCCCGGAGTTCACTCAAACTCATATCCATCGAGTCGGTGATGCCATCCAGCCATCTCATCCTCTGTCGTCCCCTTCTCCTCCTGCCCCCAATCCCTCCCAGCATCAGGGTCTTTTCCAATGAGTCAACTCTTCGCATGAGGTGGCCAAAGTATTGGAGTTCCAGCTTTAGCATCATTCCTTCCAAAGAAATCCCAGGACTGATCTGCTTTAGAATGGACTGATTGGATCTCCTTGCAGTCAAGTGCTGGAGGAGTTCACTGAAACATAAATAAAGTGGAGTGAAATTGTGCCATTTGCAGAGATGTGGATGGACCCAGAGACTGTCACACAGAATGAAGTCAGAACAAATATTGTATATTAACACATATATGTAGAATCTTGAAAAATAGCACAGATGAACCTATTTGCAAAGCAGAAATACAGACACAGACATAGAAATCAAACATATGGACATCAAGCATGGAAGGAAGGGTTTAAATTGAAAGATTGGGATTGACATATATACACTCCTATGTATAAGAAGATAACTAATGAGAACCTACTGTATAGCACAGAGGGGGAAAGGGGAGGTAACAATAAAGTGAGTTTGATAAGTGTAATAGCAAGGGCACAACATTCTGTGGCCTCTGCAGGAAGGAGGAACCCCCTTAGTAACAGGGAACTTCATTAAGAGAGAGTATTGTTCTCAGTCATATGAATAACAAGAGGTTTAGGAGACCTCAGCCTGTGTCCAGCTCTGCTTGTACCCGAAAAACTGTCTGGGTGTCAGGATCTCTATCAGCAGCGCAGAGTTTGAGAGCAAAACAATAACACAAATTCACAGAGAAGGCAATGGCACCTCACTCCAGTACTCTTGCCTGGAAAATCCCATGGACGGAGGGGCCTGGTGGGCTGCAGTCCATGGGGTCATGAAGAGTCGGACACCACTGAGCAACTATACTTTCACTTTTCACTTTCATGCGTTGGAGAAGGAAATGGCAACCCACTCCAGTGTTCTTGCCTGGAGAATCCCAGGGACGGGGGAGCCTGGTGGGCTGCTGTCTATGGGATCGCACAGAGTTGGACATGACTAAAGTGACTTAGCAGCAGCAGCAAGCTGTTCCCATTCATTTTTCATTTAGGCCTTAATTCGTTCCTTTAATTTTTCATCAAATATTTACAGAGTACCTACTACCATGTGATAGGCACTTTGAGAACAGCATTAATTAGATAATAAACCAGATATTTATTCTATTCTTGCAGAGTTCATGATAGATAACAAGCAAGTAAGTAACTTAATGTTTGGAATCAGTGAAACAACAGAAACCCATAAGCATACTTTAGCAAATTATAATGCAGCTCATGGAGAGGAGCCAAAGGGAGTCCTGAAGGAAAACAGAGTAAACGTTCTTTGGTATTAGCCCCAGGAGCTCATGTTCTCAGTGAGTCATGAAGGCGTAAGAGGAAAGAAAGGGAGTGAGAAGAGTGGGGCAGAAGTGGCAGGGAGAGTATTTCGGGAAGAAGGAAGAAGGTGTGCTAAGGCCCTGAGGTGGGGGCAAAGCCTGGCAGGCTGGAGCTATTGAAAGGCAACCAGTGGCATGTGGGTGGAGTTTGTTAAAGAGAAAGCAATGCCAAAACCCTCCCTTGGAATTCATTTACATTCATTTTAACTTGTTCTCTAAGCAAATCAAGTGGGAGTAGGATCAGAGTTCTTAAAATATGAACCAAGTTGGGGTTCATCCCCTCTCCCGTCTCTGACTCCTCTTTCCACCTCTGATTCCGCTGCTTCCTGAGCTCACCAGGCAGGTGGCGCCTCAAACCCTGCCCCTCAAAGCTCCTGCCCCTGCTTCCAATGCTTTCTACCCAAATCATCCCATGGCTCAGCCCTTTACCTCCTTCAATCCCTTGCTCCTTGGTAAGGTCATCTCCATCTATCCCATCTGTAATGGCATCTTTCCAGACAACAAGACCCCCTACCCACACACACATCCTATATTTTTCTCCATTACCTTTATCTTCTTCTAAAGAAACTGTAAAACATTCTTATTTGACCTGCTTAGTCCCTCTCCTCTAGACTATAATATCCATGAAGGCAGAGATTTGTGTCTATTTTGCTCAATGCTATACCCACTAGCTTCCAGAGTGGTGTCATAGTCAACATTCAGATATTTGTTGAAAGAATCTCATTTAATCTTCACAAGGCAACATTCGATGACTAGCTCAAAGGGGTGGTGTATTAGCTTTCATAAGGTTACAAAAATCATTTCATTGATAGATTAAAATCTTGTATTGATCAAGGCAATAAATACCCACAAGATAAATCCAAATGTTGTATTAATAAATTTTGACAGTTTTTCTATCTCATGAAATGAAAATCAATGACATAATTTATAAAAGTAATTTTTTAGCTATTAATCATATATTATTTGCAGTGTGACAATAGTTATGTCCATTGATTTGGTTTCAATTTGAAATTCAAAAAGAGTATTAAAAGGTTCTCTGTGGGATTCAACTTCTTAAAAATTGCTATCTCTCCTCTTCTGACATTATGGTATAAACTGTACCTTTTAATGAATTATATATTCAAATATAAAGAGAAATTTGGTCTTCAGAATATGATTCATTTTGCTGCCATTTAAGTATAAAAAGAGTCGGACACAACTGAGCAACTTCACTTTCACTTTCATGCATTGGAGAAGGAAATGGCAACCCGCTCCAGTGTTCCTGCCTGGAGAATCCCAGGGACGGTGGAGCCTGATGGGCTGCCGTCTGTGGGGTCGCACAGAGTCGGACACGACTGAAGCAGCTTAGCAGCAGCAAGTATAAAAAACAAAATGCAAGCAGAGAGATTTTGTTGTTGGTGTTGTCTGTTCTTCAACTCTAAGAGATAAAAATGCAAAAGTAAAAGAAGCACAGCTAGCCAGACAGATATGTCTTCTTGCTAAAACCACGGTGTTTAAACTTCCCATTCTTGGTACTTATTTTAACTTGGTACCTTTTGCCAGAAGCATCTAAGGCTATGGGATGCCTGGGAAGATGCAGTGAGCTTTTTCTGGAGCTGGGGAGGGCCTGAGAAGAGGTGATTAAGTTAAAATGAGGTCACTAGTATGGACCTTAATTCACTATAACTGCTATCCTTATGAGAAAAGGAATTTGTGACAGACAGATAGAAAGGGAAGATCAAATGAGAACACAAGAAGCCAGCCATCTACAGCCAAGGGAAGAGGCTTCAGAAGAAACCAGTCCTGCTGATACCTTCATCTTACTTGTAGTTCCAGACTGTGAAAACAAATCCCTGTTGTTTAAGCTACCCAGCCTGTGGTCCTATGTTACAGCAGCCCTACAGACTAATATACTGTATCTTCATCTTTCTCTCCCCGTGGAAGAAGGGGATACATTAGACTCAGTACCTTTTTCTTTCTCGAAGAATGAGTCCAAATCTTTCTGCCATTATGTAGGGTCAGTAGTCACTGGCCTGAAGGTTGCTAAGTCACTGAATCTGCAGTGTACTTGATGCTTCTTTTTGCACATTTAAAAAAATTAGAGTATAGCTGCTTTTACAATGTTGCATTAATTTCTGCTGTATAGCAAAGTGAATCAGCCGCATGAATACATATAACCCCACTGCCTTGGATTTTCTTCCCATTTCAGTCACCACAGAGCACTGAGTAGAGTTTCCCATGACCTATAGTAGGTTTTCATTAGGTATTTTATACATGCATGTGCGCATGCTCAGTCGCGTCTCTTGTAACTCCATGGACTGTAGCCTACCAGGACATAGTAGTATATATATGCCAACCCCAATCTTCCAGTGCACGCCACCCTCCCTTCCCCGCTTGGTACCCATACATTTGTTCTCTATGTGTATGTCTCTATTTCTGCTTTCAAATAAGATCATCTATACCATTTTTCCAGATTTCACACACATGTGTTAATATATGATATTTATTTTTCAGACTTCTTTAATGCTTCCAGGATAAGGAATAGGGGCAGGTGACCGCAGTGAAGCTGCTTGCTCTGGGGAGAACACACAAGACTCCTGAGGGCTGAGTGGATGCGGTCCAACTCCAAGCTGGCTTCCCCGAGGAGGGCCTCCCACTAGAGCAAGAGGACCCCAGTGGCAGGAGACTCGGGGAAATTTGCCACTGTCAACTCACTCATGCCAGGGAACAGCCCAGGAAAATGCTTCTCCCGGAGCAAGTTATAGGAGACATGCCCTCAGTATTTCAGACTTAGGTGGCACAGGGGACCAATAGTCAGTTTAAAATACACATAAAAGCAGTAAAAGCTAATCAGCAGAAACCTCAGTGTAATATGTTAGGAGACCAGGGAGGGGAACTCTTTTGCCTGTAATGATAGCAGAGTCCGACAGGAAGAAGACTGGCTCTTCTCCATTCCCGTCAAGGACTTGGACAATGAAAAGCCATGGAATTTTCGTCTACTACAGCCCTCCCGACTTCCTTGTCCTCCCTATAATAGAATTCTCCTGCCTTGGCCATTTGGGGATCTGCATGATGCTCATGTTGGATAAGAATCTGCCTGCAATGCAAGAGATGCAGGAGACGAGGATTCGATTCTTGAGTCAGGAAGATCCCCCTGGAGGAGGGCATGGCAACCCACTTCAGTAGTCTTGCCTGGAGAATCCTATGGACAGAGGAGCCTAGTGTGTTACAGTCCATAGGGTCGCAAAGGGTCGGACACGACTCAAGTGACTGAGTGTGTGCATGCACACATGCGTGCACACCGTGGTGGCAGACCCTGAGTTGCAATTCCCTGCTGATCTCACATTAATTCATCTTTGCTAGAGAAATATCTGAGTGTCTGTTTTGGTTCAATAAAGCCACAGCAACCCACTGAAAGGTGAAGGTGAACTTGGAACTGCTGCCATATATGTAGTCAGTGACAGTGTTTTCCCTCCTTCCATCACCAGGAGAGAGGATTTGAAGGTGCAGATTATATCCTACTAGTGATTCTGACAGCAATTCTGATGTGAAAGGGGTTTTCTCTACCACAAGATATTCTCCAACATCAGCTGGGAGGCCTACAATTCAGGTTAACTCTGACAATATCTGGAGAGAGCATCAGATCCCCCAGGATAAGGGCTCCTGCAAGGCAGCACCCCCTCACCCTCCTTGAGATACCAATTGCAAGTCCAAGTGGTCTCCTGTGCTTCTAACTAACCAACTGTAAAGGTTCCTATGACCCCCTTCTTGTATTAGGAGGAAACACTGAGAAACAGTCTATCCTGGCCAGACACCATAGTAACCATTTTTGTGAGTTATTTTACAACACGAGGTCCTAGTAAGGAATATGGAACTAACAAGCCATCTCCAAATGGAAGAATTCTGGGAAAGGTCAAAAAGATGCCACATGTCGTACCACCTCCCAGAATCCTTCTTACTGGCATCCATCTTGGCTGAGCAATGCGTGTGCCACCAGGAAGGACTGGCCACCAGGAAGGATTGGCCACCAGGGAGGACTGGTCAGAATGATTGGCCAGAGGCAACCCAGAAACTAATTCCATCACTATAAAACCAGAGACTGCAAGCCACAGGGCAGAGCAGTCCTCCTGGGTTCCCCTACCCTCCTGATCTCCACCCAGGTGTGCCTTCCCAATAAAGTATCTTGCTTTATCAGCACGTGTGCTTCCTCAGACAATTCATTTCTGAGTGTTAGACAAGAGCCCATCTAGGGCCCCACTTCCTGCAACACTTGGGTTTGATTAATTTGCTAGAGCAGCTCAGAGAACTCAGAGAGAGAAACAGTTTACTTTACAACCAGATGGAGGAGATGCATAGAGCAGGGTCTGGGGAAAGGACATGACCCTTCCCAAATCTTCACATGTTCGCCAACCTGCGTCCTTAGGGTGGAACCTGGAAACTTCTCGAAGCCTGTCCTCTTGGATTTTTAGGGAGCTTCATTAAACAGGCATGACCAATGAAATCATTGTCCATTGGTGACTGAACTCAGCCTCCAGCCTGCTCCCTTCCTTGGAGGTCAGGGGGATGCAACTGAATTTCTAACCAACAGCACCCCCCCCCACACACACACACACTTCTCTTTCATGGCTCAGCAGTAAAGAATCTACTGCAATGTTGGAGATGAGGTTCAATCCCTAGGTAGGGAAGATCCCCTGAAGAAGGAAATGGCAACCCACTCCAGTATTCCTGTCTGGGAAATCCCATGGACAGAGGAGTCCTACAGGCTTTAGGGACTAAACAGCAACCCCAATCACTTAGCAGCACCTGGCAACCAGGCCCCATCCTTTGCACACCTAGAGGCTTTCCCAAACCCTTTTCATACTGTTCATGGGGTTCTCATTACTTTGCCAACAAAGGTCCGTCTAGTCAAGGCTATGGTTTTTCCAGTATTCTTGTATGGATGTGAGAGTTGGACTAAAAAGAAAGCTGAGCACCGAAGAATTGATGCTTTTGAATTGTGGTGTTAGAGAAGACTCTTGAGAGTCCCTTGGACTGCAAGGAGATCCAACCAGTCCATCCTAAAGGAAATCAGTCCTGAATATTCATTGGAAAGACTGATGTTGAAGCTGAAACTCCAAAACTTTGGCCACCTGATGCAAAGAACTGACTCATTTGAAAAGACCCTGATGCTGGGAAAGATTAAAGGCAGGAGGAGAAGGGGACGACAGAGGATGAGATAGTTGGATGGCATCACCTACTCAATGATGAGTTTGAGCAAGCTCTGGGAGTTGGTGATGGAAGGGAAACCTGGCCTGCTGCAGTCCATGGCGTAGCAAAGAGTGGGACATGACTGAGCGACTGAACTGAACTGAAAGGTTTTAACTGAGTTTTGTGCTGGAGACAGGGACAAAGGACAAATATATTGTTCTCATTATAAATCACAATATCACACCTTCCTTAACCAAACGTTCCCTTTTCCCTAGCAGCTTTATCCTCCAAGTCAGGAAGGGACAGTTCAGTTCAGTTGCTCAGTGGTGTCCAACTCTTTGCAACCCCATGAACTGCAGCATGCCAGGCCTCCCTGTCCATCACCAACTCCCGGAGTTTACCCAAACCCATGTCCATTGAGTCAGTAATGCCATCCAACCATCTCATCCTCTGTCGTCCCCTTCTCCTTCTGCCTTCAATCTTCCCCAGCATCAGGGTCTTTTTAAATGAGTCAGCTCTTCACATCAGGTGGCCAAAGTATTGTAATTTCAGCTTCAACATCAGTCCTTCCAATGAACACCCAGGACTGATCTCCTTTAGGATGGACTGATTGGATCTCCTTGCAGTCCAAGGGACTCTCAAGAGTCTTCTCCAACACCACAGTTCAAAAGCATCAATTCTTCGGTGCTCAGCTTTCTTTATAGTCCAACTCTCACATCCATACATGACTACTGGAAAAACCATAGCCTTGACTAGACGGACCTTTGTTGACAAAGTAATGTCTCTGCTTTTTAATATGCTGTCTAGGTTGGTCATAATTTTCAATCCAAGAAGTAAGCGTCTTTTGATTTCATGGCTGCAGTCATCATCTGCAGTGATTTTGGAGCCCCCCAAAATAGTCAGCCATTGTTTCTCCATCTATTTGCCATGAAGTGATGGGACCGGATGCCATGATCTTAGTTTTCTGAATGTTGAGCTTTAAGCCAACTTTTTCATTCTCCTCTTTCACTTTCATCAAGAGGCTCTTTAGTTTTTCTTCACTTTCTGCCATAAGGGTGGTGTCATCTGCATATCTGAGGTTATTGATATTTCTCCTGGCAATCTTGATTCCAGCTTGTGTTTCTTCCAGCCCAGCGTTTCTCATGATGTACTCTGCATATAAGTTAAATAAGCAGGGTGACAATATACAGCCTTGACGTACTCCTTTTCCTATTTGGAACCAGTCTGTAAGTGGTACTATTTTAGCAATAAGACTGGTTTACAAAAACCGGTGGACTGGCTTAAACTTTAAATGGGATTAAGGAGACAAAAATGCCTTTTTGGTCAGAATTTGAAATCTCAGGTCTAAAAAGTGAGCATGCTTGAGGCTCAAGGCAGTTGCATGGTGTGTATATCTGTTGTGAAGCTCCTCAGCCACATGTGCTAAGTTGCTCAATCATATCCTACTCTTTGCAACACTTTGGACTGCAGCCCACCAGGCTCCTCTGTCCATGGTATTTTTCAGGCAAGAATACTGGAGTGGGTTGCCATTTTCTCCTCCAGGAGATCTTTTCAACTCAAGAATAAATCCATGTCTCCTATGTCTGCTGCATTTCAGGCTGATTCTTTTCCATTGAGCCATTGGGTAATCCTCCTCAGCCAAATACATGAAGTGTAGCAGAGTTGCCTGGCAGGTATTTACTAAAATCTAGTAAATCCTCATCTTCCCTCAGTGCTTTTTCAAAATATTATAACCTGCTTCACTTTCATCATCCCAATCCTAAATTTTAATCTTGCTTCTGAAACAGAGTGTGAGATCCTGAGCAAGTCACTTACCCTCTCTGGCATGGCCTCATCTGTAAAATGAGAATTGTTGAACTAAAACAGAGGCTTCCAATTATTTTTCCAACAAAAATGGGTGTGTTTGGGATAAATTTGAGTTCTGCAAATTAATTTCAGTTTTAAAAGAATTGCAATTTGAGTTCTGCAACCATGGCTAGCATGTGAAAATAGCCCACAAAAATGGAGAGGACAATTCCTCTAGGGGGAAAGGAAGTTAGGAAGGCTGGAGTAAACAGAGTCCAGTGGAGGAATTGAGAGTCTGAAGTCTAGCGGCATTTCATTGACTGAGTTATGACAGTTGCTCATTGGCTGAACTCTTGCTGGACAAGAAGAGGAAGTTTCCTTTTCCCATTGGGCTCTGCTACTGTCCTGGGGCATGAGAGTTCCCACATGTAGCCTCCTGACTCTATTATGATGAAGATTTCTTTTTATTAATTTTTATAAGATAATAATACCAGCTTGTAGGGTAGTCATCAAGAATAAATGATACAGAGCATTTAAGATCAAGTCTGGTACATACAACATACTTGATAAATGAGAGTTACTATTATCATTATTAACAACAATACTTATATGAGTGAACCCTACCTTCTAGGAATACTAACCTATTTGTGTTAAGCAAACAGGGATACTCATGCTCCCTTGCAAGCTATCTGTCTTGAAAAATATGGCATTCACCCTGGTACACGTAGCCTGGGGAATGGGTGCTGGTGTTGGTCACTTAGTCATGCCCAACTCTTCGCAACCCCATGGACTCCAGCCCACTGGGCTCCTCTGTCCATGGGATTTTCTAGGCAAGAATACTGGAATGGGCTACTAGTTCCTTCTCCAGGGGCTCTTCCCCATCCAGGAGTTGAACCACCATCTCCCATGTTTCAGGTAGATTACCATCTGAGTCAAGAGGAAAGCCTGGGGTCCTTATCAAATCTCATCTCTTTGGTAAAATCTTTTTTAACTATAACTTTGTACCCCCATCTTCTTTATCCCATACTTCCTAAACTACAGAAGAAATCTCTTTTCCTGCTGGGTTTTGTTCAATCTGCTAGAAAAGTACTTGGCATATTATCCTTTCCAGCTAAACCACAAGCCCTTTAAGGGCTAGAGCTATAGTTTTTTTTCAATTTTTCACCTAGTAGTTTGTCAGTGCTCAATGCTTTTACCTTTAAAACAGGGGTTGACTCCTATATTCTCACCTATAAATGAGGTTTGGAATTAGAATGAGTAAAAGTCGCTCAGTCGTGTCAGACTCTTTGGGACCCCATGGACTATACAGTCCATGGAATTCTCCAGGCCAGAATACTGAAGTGAGTAGCCTTTCCCTTCTCCAGGGGTTCTTCCCAACCAGGGATCAAACCCAGGTCTCCTGCATTGCAGGCAGATTCTTTACCAGCTGAACCACCAGGGAAGCATCTGAGAATCTTCCAGAGAGCTCGTTCAAACTCAGGTTCCTGGGCTGTACCCTCAGGAAGACTGACTCAGCCAGTCAGGGATGTCCAGAGCTTAATAGTCATTTGCCACTCCCCCTCCCCTCCTCCCCCCACCCCTCCTCTCCCCGCAGTTGATTACTCTATAAGTGATCTTCCCACGGTCTGCTCCTGGCCCTGGGCTTCTGTGATTACACAAGTCAGATAAATAACATCTGAATGTGCCCTTTGCTCAGTTCCCAACTCAGCTCTTCAGCCTACTTTTGATTATGGGGGAAGGAAAAAAGGCTTTGCTTCTTTGTTCCCGATGCAAGAACTTATTTTTACTGAGAAGCGATTGCTCACTGTGGAGCATAGAAGCATTTTAGCATTCAGATCAGTTCAGTGTTGATGAAGCATTTCTTGAAATTGTTTCAGAGCCTACAGACAAGCCTATGTTTTGCCTAAGAATGGCCTATAAAGCATCATCTGCCACGTTCACAGTACAAAATCGTCTTTCCAGAAGCTTTAGGTTCTGTCTTCTACCTCCTAAGAGCCATGAATAAACTTCTGTGAGACTCGCACAGCAGATCTCTGACCTTACAAATCTTGCATATCAAACCTAGCCACTTTCTCAGTAACAGTATCCTCCCTCTTCCAACTAACAGTGTTAAAAGTGCTACATTTTTAAAATAAATGAGGAATAGCTGCTTTAAGGATGTATATCACCAATAAGGACAGAGATTAGAATAGTTACAGATGTTAAAATAGAGATTTTTAACATTTCATTTTATCCATTTCTCATTCTCTGAACAATCCAGCCTCCTCTGATACCACCCAACTCTGCCAAGGCTTTATACAGCTAGAGAAGAGAAACAAAACAGAAAACACTTTGGAGAAGAATCTTAGACCTATGGTCACTAGAAAGAAAGGGGAGAAGTAAATGAGGCAGGTAGCTGGTTGAGAGCAGTGGGAAGGTTCTGTTTTTCCTTGACTCCTTCCATCAGTCAAGGAAGAAGGATTTGTTCGTATTTTCCTTCCCTGCAGAAGAATGTAGCAGAAAGGAAATTGAGCACACTTCCAATCCTCAACTGGATGGCTGGCAAACTTGGATTAATTATCCTGGGGGTATTCCAGTTGAAAATCCAACCTATATATGCTACTTCAGCAAGTATAATTAGAAAAAAAAATCAATTTAATACATCTGCAACAGAACTTGTTAAGAGTGTCCCACCTTACAATAAACATTGAATATACTTTTTCCTTTAAACCTGTAGATTATCTCTGCTCTTCTCTACCTACTGGAGGGTGTTCTCTCTTCTGGCCTTCATATACTTTTTGCTACCTTCTGCCTAGCTTGAGCTTCCTGAGAGACAGATCTTACAGAACTCTCAAACATATTACATTTATCCTTAAACATACTTTCTTCTCCAAAACCCTAACCCTTTTCTAACTTGAGCTAGAAAAGTCCTTGTAAAAGAATGAAATTAAACTCAAACTGGATTAAAGAACTAAATATAAGACTTGGTACTATAAAACTCTTAGAGGAAAACATAGGAAGAACTCTATTACATAAATCACAGCAATATCTTTGTGGAGCTACCTCCTAAAGTAGTGAAAATAAAAACAAAAATAAACAAATGGGACTTAATTAACCTTAAAAGCTTTTGTACAGCAAAGGAAACTATCACCAAAAGGAAAAGATGACCTACTCAATGGGAGAAAATATTTGCCAAAGATATGAGTGATAAGGAGTTAATACCCCAAATATAGAAATAGCTCATACAACTCTACATCAAAAAGCAAACAACCTAATTGAAAAATGGTCAGAAAAACTGAATAGATGTTCTTCCAAAGAGGACATGCAGATGGTCAACAGGCATAGGAAAAGAAGCTCAGCATCGTTAATCATCCAGGGAAATGCAAATTAAAACCACAATGGAGGGGAGGAGCCAAGATGGCGGAGGAGTAGGACGGGGAGAACACTTTCTCCCCCACAAATTCATCAAAAGAGCATTTAAACGTCGAGTAAATTCCACAAAACAACTTCTGAATGCCGGCAGAGGACATCAGGCACCCAGAAAAGCAACCCAACTCTTCGAAAGGAGGTAGGAAAAAATATTAAAAACAAAAAAAAAGAGACAAAAGAGGGAGGGACGGAGTTCCGTCCCGGGAAGGGAATCTTAAAAAGAGAGAAGTTTCCAAACATCAGGAAACCTTCTCACTGCCGAATCTGCGCCGAGCTTTGGAAGCACAGAGGGCAATATAACAGGGAGAAAAAATAAATAAACAATTTAAAACTCGCAGATTGCGAGCCCTACGGTAACTCCCCCAGCAGAGAAGCAGCGCAGACGCCTGCATCCGCCATTAGCAAGCCGGGGCTGGGCAGGGAGGCGCGGCGCGGGCTGCATCGCTGAGAGTAAGAATCTGGCCTGAATACCCTGAGCACTATCTGAGCGAAATAATTTGGGCTAGCAAACCAGACTGTGGGATACCTACCACGCGAAAAGCCAGCCCTAACCTAAGACCGCCAGGCCCGCGCACGGAACAAAGGACTGAACAGAGATAGCCGGCTGCAGACCTTGCCCCTCCGGTGACAGGCAGCCAGAGCCGGAAGGGGGCAATCGCAGCCCTAGAGAGACATTATCTATAAAACTGTAAGCAGGCTTCTTTGCTAACTAAAACTTCTTGGGGGTCTGGACGGTCAACATCTGCCTGAGAAGGTGCGCCGGTTTTACATCCAGATATCCGAGTGGCGGGGAGGCGATAAGTCGCAGCACTGGCGCTCGCCTGGGAAGAGCAAATTGGCGCTCGGACCTGGGAAGAGCACAAAACGCAGGCCCAACTGAGTCTGCGCCTCTGAGGACTACCCGAGTGCCTGAACCTGAGCGGCTTGGACCTGGGAGGTGCATGCAGCCCAGGGCCAGCCTCGGATTGTTCCTGGCGGAACAACCTAGAGTCCGAGCAGTGTGGACAGGGAGGCTACACGCGCCGTGAGCGGGGGCAGACCCAGGGTGGCTGAGGCACTGCGAGCCCACGCCAGTGTTATTTGTTTGCAGCATCCCTCCCTCCCTCCCCACAGCGCGACTGAACAAGTAAGCCTAAAAAAAAAAAAAAAAAGTGTCCTCCACCGTGCCCTTTGAGTCAGGGCGGAAACCAGATACTGAAGAGACTAGCAAACAGAAGAAGATATAACAGAGGGAAACGCCTTGGAAGCTACAGGCAATAGATCAAAACCCTGTGGTTACTACGGACTACATAGGAAGGGGCCTATAGATCTTGAGAAATATAAATCTGACCAAGGAACTAGCCAAAAATGAACTGAACCCACAACACCCACAAAAAAAAAAAACCCAAAAAAGCCCTAGATATATTTTTATTATTTTTACGATCATTCTTTCTTTTTTTTTTAATAAAAAAAAAAAATTTTAAGTCCTCTATTGTTCCTTTAATTTTCACTTTTATAACCTATTACTTTGCAAAAAAAAAAAGACCCTATTTTTTTCTTCTTCAGCAAACTTCATATATATATATTTTATAATTTTTTGACCTTGTTTTTTTTTGTTTGTTTGTTTTTTTCTTCTTTTCTTTAACACTGTATTTTTGAAATTCCAAACTCTACTCTAGATTTTTAACTTTCGCTTTTTGGTATATGTTATCAATTTTGTACCTATAGTTTTTTTTTATATAATTTCTGTGACTTTTTTTTTTTTTCTTCTTCTCTGTTTCTTTCTCTTCTTCTTTTATATAACATTGTATATCTGAAATTCCAAACTTTACTCTAGATTTTTAATTTATGCTTTTTGGTATTTGATATCAATTTTGTACCTGTATTTTCTTTATAATTTTTGTGACATTGTTCGTATTTGTTTGTTTGTTTTCTCTCTTTATTTTTCTTCTTCTTCTTTTTTTTTTTTTTTAACATTGTATTTTTGAAATTCCAAACTCTACTCTAGATTTTTAATTTTTGCTTTCTGGTATTAGTTATCAATTTTGTACCTGTACTTTCTTTATAATTTTTGCGACCTTGTTTGTTTTTGTTTGTTCGTTTTTTCTTTCTTTTCCTTCTTCTTTTCTTTAACATCGTATTTTTGAAATTCCAAACTCTACTCTAGATTTTTAATTTTCGCTTTCTGGTATTAGTTATCAATTTTGTACCTGTACTTTCTTTATAATTTTTGCGACCTTGTTTGTTTTTGTTTGTTCGTTCTTTCTCTCTTTCTTTTCCTTCTTCTTTTCTTTAACATCATATTTTTGAAATTCCAAACTCTACTCTAGATTTTTAATTTTTGCTTTTATGTATTTGTTACCAATTTTGTACCTTTAAGGACCCAATCTTCAGGACCCATTTTTCACTAGGGAGTGAGATTACTGGCTTGACTGCTCTCTCTCCCTTTGGACCCTCCTTTTTCTCCACCAGGTCGCCTGTGTCTCCTCCCTAACCCCTCTCTACTCTACCCAACTCTGTGAATTTCTGTGTGTTCCAGACGGTGGAGAACACTTAGGGAACTGATTACTGGCTGGATCTGTCTCCCTCCTTTTCATTCCCCCCTTTTATCCTTCTGGCCACCTCTGTTACCTTCCTCCTTCTTCTCTTCTCTGTATAACCCCGTGAACATCTCTGAGTGGTCCAGTTGTGGAGTGCACATAAGGAAGTGACTACTGGCTAGCCCACTCTCTCCACTATTGATTCACCTCATCTCATTTGGGTCACCTCTAACTCCCTCCTCCCTCTTCTCTTCTCCATGTAACCCTGTGAACCTCTCTGAGTGACCCTCACTGTAGAGAAACTTATCATCTTTAATGTAGATGTTTTATCAGTGGTGCTGTATAGAAGGAGAAGTTTTGAAACTACTGTAAAAATAAGACCGATAATCGGAAGCAGGAGACTTAAGTCCAAACCCTGACTCCAGGGAACTCCTGACTCCAAGGAACATTCATTGACAGGAGCTCATCAATTGCCTCCATACCGACACTGAAACCAAGCACCACACAAGGGCCAATAAGTTCCAGGGCAAGACATACCAAGCAAATTCTCCAGCAACAAAGGAACACAGCCCTGAGCTTCAAGATACAGGCTGCCCAAAGTCACCCCAAAACTATAGACATCTCATAACTCATTACTGGACATTTCATTGCACTCCAGAGAGAAGAAATACAGCTCCACCCACCAGAACACCGACACAAGCTTCCCTAACCAGGAAACCTTGACAAGCCACCTGTACAAACCCACACACAGTGAGGAAACGCCATAATAAAGAGAACTCCACAAACTGCCAGAATACAGAAAGGACACCCCAAACTCAGCAATTTAAACAAGATGAAGAGACAGAGGAATACTCAGCAGATAAAGGAACAGGATAAATGCCCACCAAACCAAACAAAAGAGAAAGAGATAGGGAATCTACCTGATAAAGAATTCCGAATAATGATAGTGAAATTGATCCAAAATCTTGAAACTAAAATGGAATCACAGATAAATAGCCTGGAGACAAGGATTGAGAAGATGCAAGAAAGGTTTAACAAGGACCTAGAAGAAATAAAAAAGAGTCAATATATAATGAATAATGCAATAAGTGAAATTAAAAACACTCTGGAGGCAACAAATAGTAGAATAACAGAGGCAGAAGACAGGATTAGTGAATTAGAAGATAGAATGGTAGAAATAAATGAATCAGAGAGGATAAAAGAAAAACGAATTAAAAGAAATGAGGACAATCTCAGAGACCTCCAGGACAATATTAAACGCTACAACATTCGAATCATAGGGGTTCCAGAAGAAGAAGACAAAAAGAAAGACCATGAGAAAATACTTGAGGAGATAATAGTGGAAAACTTCCCTAAAATGGGGAAGGAAATAATCACCCAAGTCCAAGAAACCCAGAGAGTACCAAACAGGATAAACCCAAGGAGAAACACCCCAAGACACATATTAATCAAATTAACAAAGATCAAACACAAAGAACAAATATTAAAAGCAGCAAGGGAAAAACAACAAATAACACACAAGGGAATTCCCATAAGGATAACAGCTGATCTTTCAATAGAAACTCTTCAAGCCAGGAGGGAATGGCAAGACATACTTAAAATGATGAAAGAAAATAACCTACAGCCCAGATTATTGTACCCAGCAAGGATCTCATTCAAGTATGAAGGAGAAATCAAAAGCTTTTCAGACAAGCAAAGGCTGAGAGAATTCTGCACCACCAAACCAGCTCTCCAACAAATACTAAAGGATATTCTCTAGACAGGAAACACAAAAACGGTGTATAAACTCGAACCCAAAACAATAAAGTAAATGGCAACAGGAACATACTTATCAGTAATTACCTTAAATGTAAATGGGTTGAATGCCCCAACCAAAAGACAAAGACTGGCTGAATGGATACAAAAACAAGACCCCTACATATGTTGTCTACAAGAGACCCACCTCAAAACAGGGGACACATACAGACTAAAAGTGAAGGGCTGGAAAAAGATTTTCCATGCAAATAGGGACCAAAAGAAAGCAGGAGTAGCAATACTCATATCAGATAAAATAGACTTTAAAACAAAGGCTGTGAAAAGAGACAAAGAAGGTCACTACATAATGATCAAAGGATCAATCCAAGAAGAAGATATAACAATTATAAATATATATGCACCCAACACGGGAGCACCACAGTACGTAAGACAAATGCTAACAAGTATGAAAGGAGAAATTAACAATAACACAATAATAGTGGGAGACTTTAATACCCCACTTACACCTATGGATAGATCAACTAAACAGAAAATTAACAAGGAAACACAAACTTTAAACGATACAATAGACCAGTTAGACCTAATTGATATCTATAGGTCATTTCATCCCAAAACAATGAATTTCACCTTTTTCTCAAGCGCACATGGAACCTTCTCCAGGATAGATCACATCCTGGGCCATAAAGCTAGCCTTGGTAAATTCAAAAAAATAGAAATCATTCCAAGCATTTTTTCTGACCACAATGCAGTAAGATTAGATCTCAATTACAGGAGAAAAACTATTAAAAATGCCAACATATGGAGGCTGAACAACACGCTGCTGAATAACCAACAAATCACAGAAGAAATCAAAAAAGAAATCAAAATTTGCATAGAAACGAATGAAAATGAAAACACAACAACCCAAAACCTGTGGGACACGGTAAAAGCAGTCCTAAGGGGAAAGTTCATAGCAATACAGGCACACCTCAAGAAACAAGAAAAAAGTCAAATAAATAACCTAACTCTACACCTAAAGCAACTAGAAAAGGAAGAAATGAAGAACCCCAGAGTTAGTAGAAGGAAAGAAATCTTAAAAATTAGAGCAGAAATAAATGCAAAAGAAACAAAAGAGACCATAGCAAAAATCAACAAAACCAAAAGCTGGTTCTTTGAAAGGATAAATAAAATTGACAAACCATTAGCCAGACTCATCAAGAAACAAAGGGAGAAAAATCAAATCAACAAAATTAGAAACGAAAATGGAGAGATCACAACAGACAACACAGAAATACAAAGGATCATAAGAGACTACTATCAACAATTATATGCCAATAAAATGGACAACGTGGAAGAAATGGACAAATTCTTAGAAAAGTACAACTTTCCAAAACTGGACCAGGAAGAAATAGAAAATCTTAACAGACCCATCACAAGCATGGAAATTGAAACTGTAATCAAAAATCTTCCAGCAAACAAAAGCCCCGGTCCAGACGGCTTCACAGCTGAATTCTACCAAAAATTTAGAGAAGAGCTAACACCTATCCTGCTCAAACTCTTCCAGAAAATTGCAGAGGAAGGTAAACTTCCAAACTCATTCTATGAGGCCACCATCACCCTAATACCAAAACCTGACAAAGATCCCACAAAAAAAGAAAACTACAGGCCAATATCACTGATGAACATAGATGCAAAAATCCTTAACAAAATTCTAGCAATCAGAATCCAACAACACATTAAAAAGATCATACACCATGATCAAGTGGGCTTTATCCCAGGGATGCAAGGATTCTTCAATATCCGCAAATCAATCAATGTAATACACCACATTAACAAATTGAAAAATAAAAACCATATGATTATCTCAATAGATGCAGAGAAAGCCTTTGACAAAATTCAACATCCATTTATGATAAAAACTCTCCAGAAAGCAGGAATAGAAGGAACATACCTCAACATAATAAAAGCTATATATGACAAACCCACAGCAAACATTATCCTCAATGGTGAAAAGTTGAAAGCATTTCCTCTAAAGTCAGGAACAAGACAAGGGTGCCCACTTTCACCATTACTATTCAACATAGTTTTGGAAGTTTTGGCCACAGCAATCAGAGCAGAAAAAGAAATAAAAGGAATCCAAATTGGAAAAGAAGAAGTAAAACTCTCACTATTTGCAGATGACATGATCCTCTACATAGAAAACCCTAAAGAGTCCACCAGAAAATTACTAGAAATAATCAATGACTACAGTAAAGTTGCAGGATATAAAATCAACACACAGAAATCCCTTGCATTCCTATACACTAATAATGAGAAAACAGAAAGAGAAATTAAGGAAACAATTCCATTCACCATTGCAATGGAAAGAATAAAATACTTAGGAATATATCTACCTAAAGAAACTAAAGACCTATATATAGAAAACTATAAAACACTGGTGAAAGAAATCAAAGAGGACACTAATAGATGGAGAAATATACCATGTTCATGGATTGGAAGAATCAGTATAGTGAAAATGAGTATACTACCCAAAGCAATTTATAGATTCAACGCAATCCCTATCAAGCTACCAACAGTATTCTTCACAGAGCTAGAACAAATAATTTCACAATTTGTATGGAAATACAAAAAACCTCGAATAGCCAAAGCGATCTTGAGAGAGAAGAATGGAACTGGAGGAATCAACCTACCTGACTTCAGGCTCTACTACAAAGCCACAGTTATCAAGACAGTATGGTACTGGCACAAAGACAGAAATATTGATCAATGGAATAAAATAGAAAGCCCAGAGATAAATCCATGCACATATGGACACCTTATCTTCGACAAAGGAGGCAAGAATATACAATGGATTAAAGACAACCTCTTTAACAAGTGGTGCTGGGAAATCTGGTCAACCACTTGTAAAAGAATGAAACTGGACCACTTTCTAACACCATACACAAAAATAAACTCAAAATGGATTAAAGATCTAAACGTAAGACCAGAAACAATAAAACTCCTAGAGGAGAACATAGGCAAAACACTCTCCGACATACATCACAGCAGGATCCTCTATGACCCACCTCCCAGAATATTGGAAATAAAAGCAAAAATAAACAAATGGGACCTAATTAACCTTAAAAGCTTCTGCACATCAAAGGAAACTATTAGCAAGGTGAAAAGACAGCCTTTAGAATGGGAGAAAATAATAGCAAATGAAGCAACCGATAAACAACTAATCTCAAAAATATACAAGCAACTCCTACAGCTCAACTCCAGAAAAATAAACGACCCAATCAAAAAATGGGCCAAAGAACTAAATAGACATTTCTCCAAAAAAGACATACAGATGGCTAACAAACACATGAAAAGATGCTCAACATCACTCATTATCAGAGAAATGCAAATCAAAACCACTATGAGGTACCATTTCACACCAGTCAGAATGGCTGCGATCCAAAAGTCTACAAATAATAAATGCTGGAGAGGGTGTGGAGAAAAGGGAACCCTCTTACACTGTTGGTGGGAATGCAAACTAGTACAGCCACTATGGAGAACAGTGTGGAGATTCCTTAAAAAACTGGAAATAGAACTGCCTTATGATCCAGCAATCCCACTGCTGGGCATACACACTGAGGAAACCAGAAGGGAAAGAGACACGTGTACCCCAATGTTCATCGCAGCACTGTTTATAATAGCCAAGACATGGAAGCAACCTAGATGTCCATCAGCGGATGAATGGATAGGAAAGCAGTGGTACATATACACAATGGAGTATTACTCAGCCATTAAAAAGAATACATTTGAATCAGTTCTAATGAGGTGGATGAAACTGGAGCCTATTGTACAGAGTGAAGTAAGCCAGAAGGAAAAACATAAATACAGTATACTAACGCATATATATGGAATTTAGAAAGATGGTAACAATAACCTGGTGTACGAGACAGCTAAAGAGACACTGATGTATAGAACAGTCTTATGGACTCTGTGGGAGAGGGAGAGGGTGGGAAGATTTGGGAGAATGGCAATGAAACATATAAAATATCACGTAGGAAACGAGTTGCCAGTCCAGGTTCGATGCATGATGCTGGATGCTTGGGGCTGGTGCACTGGGACGGCCCAGAGGGATGGTATGGGGAGGGAGGAGGGAGGAGGGTTCGGGATGGGGAGCGCATGTATACCTGTGGAGGATTCATTTTGATATGTGGCAAAACTAATACAATTATGTAAAGTTTAAAAATAAAATAAAATTGGAAGAAAAAAAATAAATAAATAAAACCACAATGACTTATCACCTCACACCTATCTGAATGAATATCATCCAAAAGAACACAAGCAAAAAATGCTGGCAAGGATGTGGAGAAAAGGGAACGCTCATAAACTGTTGGTAGGAATGCAAATTGGTATAGCCGCTGTAGAAAACAATATGGAGGCTTCTCAAAAATTTAAAAGCAGAATTACTATATGACCTAACAATTCCACTCCCAGGTATTATACGCCCCCCCAAAAAATGAAAACACTAATTTGAAAAGATGCATACACTTCAATGTTCATAACAGCATTATTTACAAGTCTCAAGATACAGAAATAACATCAAGTATCCATCAACAGAAGCATGGATAAGGAAGATGTGGTATATGGAGTACTACACTTAGCCATAAAAAGAACAAAATCTTGCCATTTGCAACAATATGGATGGACTTGGAAACTATTATGTTAAGTGAAATAAGTCAGGAAAGATAAATACTGAATGATATCACTTATATGTGGACTATCTACGCTAGAGAATACAACTAAAACAAAACAAGAAACAGACTCAAAGGCAGAGAACAAATTAGTGGTTACCAGTTGGGAGGGTGACGTGGATAGGGGCAAGATAGGAGAAGGGGATTAGGAGTCACAAATTTAAAACAGAGGAAATATGGCCAGTATGTTACATTAACTATTAATGGAATGTAACTTTTAAAAACTGAATCACTATGGGGTACACTTGTAACTTATATAATTCTGTGTATCATCTATTCATCAATAAAAAATGTATAAATAAATATTTTAGAATATTTTAAAGTCTTCCTTTCTATAATGGCATCAATACATTAAAGCAAGAAACAGAAGCTCTTTGTTTTCCTCAATTTTTAAATAGCATAAAAAGTTCTTGAGACCAAAGAATGTGAGAATCCTTGGTTAAGACTTCATCAAGACATGACCACTGCAACTAGCAATGTTGTGAGACTTCCCAGATGCACATGGATCCCTGGTTTACAGGTGGATACATGAATATGTCGAGGGTTCTGTTAGCCAGGAATAAGGAAGCATCTGGTAAAATTAGAGCTGGAATTTTACCTCCCTCTAGTATGTTCTGTAATGTGTTGGTTGCCACTTGAGTAATTACTACAAATGCCTTTGTGACAAGCCAGCTCTCAGGCTCTGTACCTGCGTTCTCCTACGTCCACCCCATAATAGTACTCTCTCCTCCATGAGTCCCTTTCCCTGTCCTGGTCTTGTGGTCTGATGAGTGGAAACAAATTGAGTAAGGGATTGGGATCCTGCTGTAGCACTAGAGGACTGGCTTCATCAGGCCCTGATCACACTTGGTAATTCTTGGTCTCAGTGCAGCCAGAGGGGAGAAGTGTGGGAATAAGGAACTGAGAAATATTCATAAACACAGTTACCTTTAGGGAGAGGTAGCTTTACATTTTCTTTATAGCAGGAGTTTAGGAGCAGTAACCTGGTTGGAAAGGAGAGTTAATGACCCTTGCTTTGAAACTACACTTGCTGACCACACATACGATTGATGTTTTAAATCTGTGCTTCATATCACAGATGAATAAAAAGAGCAAAGCTTGGGAAAGATGTTTTTATTCACACATTACTTCAGAGTTAGAAAATGACAACTGCTTATTTTAAATAAAAAGTCTCCAAGAAGTGACTTGGGTACAGAGCAGTTGATTGAGTAGGGAAGTCAAAAGGGGAGTGTCCTGTCCCTAACACATTCTTGGGCAACACCTCTGCCTTGAAGAAAGAAAAGAAGAAAACCAAGGGTACAGGGAATAAGGTACAAAATTGACCTCTAAGTCAGGGCTGCTGAGTAACTAATATACTAATACTACTTACAGTAACATGGGGTCAGGTGAACAATTTCTGCTCCTTTTGGTACCTGAGTAATAGGGAAGGAGTGGCAGGTGCCAGGGGAAGAATGAATTTTTGCTGGGGACCTAGCTAAAAGGAAATTTCTACCTGCTTCTAAAATGCAGAAAATGATTTAATAGAGTCCTAGCAAATGTTGAAATGACGATCACAAAAGTAATATCCACAAGACTCTGCATTATCACTTGGGAAAATGATTCAGTAACAGGATTTAGGGCAAGGGAAAGACATGATGCCTGAGTTTACTCAAGATTTATTAATATCAATATAAAAGTCCCCTCCACCTAATACTTGATACATTTATACATAACTCCTTCAATTACTCTGTGTAATATAGCATTATGCTGAGAACTCTTGTCTTCAGTTTCAGATATTCCCCAGAGCTTCCCAGGAAGCCATTGGAGAATGGTATGTCATCCAACAATATTCTGTGAAATTGATTATCTGGGAAACTCATTATAAATCTCACGGATCAGTGAACCATGACTTAGTAACATAACAAAAATTATATCTCATGTTTGTGTAGCATTTAACTGTTTAGAGAGCATCCTTATTCCCTGCCATCCTCACAGGATCTAGCATGGCATTCAGCTCAGTTCAGTTCAGTCGCTCAGTCGTTTCTGACTCTTTGTGACCCTATGGATGGCAGCACACCAGGCTCCACTGTCCATCACCAACTCCCAGAGTTTATTCAAACTCATGTCCATTGAGTCAGAAATGCCATACATCCATCTCATCCTCTGTCATCCTTCTACTCTCTTCTTCAATCTTTGCCAGCATCAGGGTCTTTTATTCAATGAGTCAGTTCTTCCCATCAGGTGGCCAAAGTATTGGAGTTTCAGCTTCAGCATCAGTCCTTCCAATGAATATTCAGGACTGATTTCCTTTAGGATGGGCTGAATGGATCTGCTTGCAGGCCAAGGGACTCTCAAGAGTCTTCTCCAACATCACAGCTCAAAAGCATCAATTCTTCAGTGCTCAGCTTTTCTTTGTAGTACAACTCTCACATCCATACACGACTACTGGAAAAACCATAGCCCTGACTAGATGGACCTTTGTTGGCAAAGTAATATCTACTTTTTAATATGCTATCTAGGTTGGTCATAACTTTCCTTACAAGGAGTAAGCACCTTTTAATTTCATGGCTGCAGTAACCAACTGCAGTAGTTATGGAGCCCCCAAAAATAAAGTCTGACACTGTTTCCCCATCTATTTTAATTATTTGTTTATTTATTGTTTCCAATACACTGTGGAAAATTCTGAAAGAGATGGGAATACCAGACCACCTGACCTATCTCTTGAGAAATCTGTATGCAAGTCAGGAAGCAAAAGTTAGAACTGGACATGGAACAACAGACTGGTTCCAAATAGGAAAAGGAGTACGTCAAGGCTGTATATTGTCACCCTGCTTATTTAGCTTATATGCAGAGTACATCATGAGAAACACTGGGCTGGAGGAAGCACAAGCTGGAATCAAGATTGCCGGGAGAAATATCAATAAGCTCAGATATGCAGATGACACCACCCTTATGGGAGAAAGTGAAGAAAAACTACAGAGCCTCTTGATGAAAGAGAAGAGTGAAAAAGTTGGCTTAAAGCTCAACATTCAGAAAACTAAGATCATGGCATCCAGTCCCATCACTTCATCGCAAATGGAGAAACAGTGGAAATGGTGGCTGACTTTATTTTTGGGGGCTCCAAAATCACTGCAGATGGTGACTGCAGCCATGAAATTAAAAGACGCTTACTCCTTGGATGGAAAGTTATGACCAACCTAGACAGCACATTAAAAAGCAGAGATATTACTTTGTCAACAAAGGTCCATCTAGTCAAGGTTATGGATTTTCCAGTGGTCATGTATGGATGTGAGAGTTGGACTATAAAGAAAGCTGACCACTGAAGAATTGATGCTTTTGAATTGTGGTGTTGGAGAAGACTCTTGAGAGTCCCTTGGACTTCAAGGAGATCCAGCCAGTCCATCCTAAAGGAGATCAGTCCTGGGTGTTCATTGGAAGGACTGATGTTGAAGCTGAAACTCCAATACTTTGGACACCTGATGCAAGGAGCTGATTTAATTGAAAAGACCAACCTTGATGCTGGGGAAGATTGAGGGCAGGAGGAGAAGGGGATAACAGAGGATGAGATGGTTGGATGGCATCACCAACTCAATGGACAAGAGTTTGGGTAAACTACGGGAGTTGGTGATGGACAGGGAGGCCTGGCACCCTGCGGTTCATGGGGTTGCAAAGAGTCAGACACCACTGAGCAACTGAACTGAACTGTTTCCTCATCTCTTTGCCATGAAGTGATGAGACTGGATGCCATGATCTTAGTTTTCTGAATGTTGAGCTTTAAGCCAAATTTTTCACTCTTCTCTTTCACTTTCATCAAGAGGCTCTTTAATTCTTCTTCACTTTCTGCCATAAGGGTGGTGTCATCTGCATATCTGAAGTTATTGATATTTCTCCTGGCAATCTTGATTCCAGCTTGTACTTCTTCCAGCCCAGCGTTTCTCATGATGTACTCTGCTAAGTTAAATAAGCAGGATGACAATATACAGCCTTGACATACTCCTTTTCCTATTTGGAACCAGTCTGTTGTTCCATGTCCAGTTCTAACTGTTGCTTCCTGACCTGCATACAGATTTCCTAAGAGGCAGGCCAGATGGTCTGGTATTCCCATCTCTCAGAATTTTCCACAGTTTGTGGGGATCCACACTGTCAAAGGCTTTGGCATAGTCAATAAAGCAAAAATAGATGTTTTTCTGGAACTCTCTTGCTTTTTTGATAGTCCAACAGATATTGGCCATTTGATCTCTGGTTCCTCTGCCCTTTGCAAAACCAGCTTGAACATCAAACATTGTACAAGATAGGCTTTATCTGCCCTTGAGATATAGGGAGACTGAGGCTTAGACAGTTTTAAACAATTTTCCCCAGATCCATGAGAAAAGAGGTTCAAGAAACATAATTCAAACCCAGGTATGCTGAATTCCAGTTTCATGTTGTTCTGTACATCACAGCCGCCTTCTACTTGTAAACTTGCCCTGCTACATCCAGAAACATGAACATAGCTTCCAAAGTCAGCTAACTTGCTCACTTCATGACACTCATGTTTTGATATCAAGATGCTCCTTCCTTCCCTCTTCCTCTGGCACTTTGTTTGCCCATCTGGTAGCACTTACCGCTGTCTTGTCGGGCTGGTGTTTGGTACCAAGCTTCATCTCCTGTGTAGACTTGACAGAGGACAGTGAATAGCTTGCATATCCTGGCTTTTTCCACAGAACCCATCTCAGTGCTGGATCCATGGTAGAAGCTTAGAAAGCCCTTGTTCCTGGTTGATGAAATGCTTCCATCCCTGCTCTTGGAGTGCATGCTAGAATGGTTTCATAAGAAACTCAGCCTAACAACAAGTCAATTATCTTGTGCATTTGTCTCTTTCAATTGAATGGAGATTTGATCCTGAAGAAGATGCCTAAATTCAACCAGGCCAGCCAGCATTCCAAGCTCATTAGGATCATTGAGGCCATTCTGGGAAAACAATGAGATCCACCACCCAGAACCCCTTCAGGGAAGAACTTGATGTCCCAGCTGCTGGCAGTGCTGTCATCTGACAGTCTAGCTCAGCTCCCTCAGGGATGAACTCAACTTTCCTTGCTGGGGTTATAAAGGCCTGACTATCTCAGTTCAACACAGTCAACCCTGAGTGGCCATTTCACCTTGAAGGCTCCCTGTGGGCTCGGCTGACGCCGTCACTGGACCTGCATGACACATCTACCTCGCCCTCTGCTCAGCCTTCCTCCCTCTCTTCCCTTCTAGCTGCGCATCTCAAGTGCTCTCCTTAGTAAGCATCCTGCACACAAGCTCCATCTCAGAGTCTCTCCCTAGTTCCCAACCTGCATCTAAGTTTTTCCATGATGTGAAACAAATTCAGAAAGATTTCTAAAGTCTCTTCTTTCTTTCTGAATTCACCTTGTGCAATCATAGCCAGCCTGGCCATTGCTCTCTCTCCTTTTCTGTACGCTGAAAATAGCTTTTCTCTAATTATGTAAATAATATAGTTTCAACATAAAGCATTTGAAAAAAACATAAAAATAAACAAGAGAAGTTGTATGAATACCATGATTGCCTTTAATACCACAGCAGCTAGCTTTTCATGCGTTTCTTTACATATACATACCTCTATAGTTTTACAAAATTTGGAACACAAATGCCACTTGATTGTAATTATAGACTCCATATATACTGTGCACAAACCTCCAATATATAGCATGCAAACTTTTGATTTTGTGTATTGTTCCTGCCCACTGCTCATCCCCCGCTTTGTTTTTTTTTACAACCCCTGGACACGCCACTGTTTAAGTACTGTTAGTTACTCAGTGGCTCTATTCATACGACTTCTCCATGCTCATATACTTACACACACCTGCACAGAGATGAGAGGTATTTTTGCTACTGTTTGTTTTTCCAAAATGGAATCATCTATCCTCTTGTAGCTTGCTATTTTACTTAAGATATTATGGAAATCTCTCCAACTAAAGTGGTATAGATTTATCTTGTGGCATTATACTCCACCAAACAAATGTATACAATTTAAATAAATATTTGAACCATATTTTTTATGACTGCATTGTTTCTAGAAATTTACTACCACAGTATTGTAATAAACATACTAGTGCTTCTATTTCTAAGGTATAATTATCACATACTCACAAAGAGATTTCTTTCCAAAAAGGATGTAAAAATTCATATTCCCGCAAGCAATATGTGAGTGTACCCCTTCTCTTACAATCCCAGAGTAGGTATTAATATTAACACTTTCTAGATTTTTATGACAATATGGATGATTATAAATTTATATTTCACATATTTCACATTGATTTGCATTTCCCTGGCCACTAGCAAAATCAAATTTTTCATATATTTTTTGGCTATTGGATTTGCAGGTTATGATCTTCTCCATATTTTCTATTTTTAACCTAGATCTTGACTTAGAAATTATTTATTGTTAGCATTCTCAGTATTTAAAAAATTTTATTTTTTTTTTTTTGTATTTTAAAATTTAAGTGGAAGGATATTTGTGAGTTGCACATGAATAGTACTAAGAACAGGGATGTAGGAGTTGGGGGGCTGATTTAGGGCAATGAGAAAGGAAATGTCACGGATAAGCTACTGCTTTGCCCTAGGTGCTTGGTCTATATTAACTTACTCTATTTTCTCAACACCTCTGAGAAATTGGTATTATTACCTTACATTTTACATAGGCAGAAACTGAAATTCAGAATTTTGCAGGAGCCTCTTAAAGTCACTCAGGTGCTGATTTAAGCTGGAACTTTGTGAGCTAGAACTCACGTTCTACCACTGCTGAGCTTTACTTCTTAGCACAATGACAATTTTGTAAGCATGTGTTCACACCCACTCCACATAATAAGATCTCAGATGAGTTTCTCATGCTCTCTCTGCAGGGTGAAGAGAATAGGTTCGGAGAAAGGGTGATAGTCACAGCAGGAGATGGTCCAGAATTTCGTAAGATTGAAGGGCTATGGTAAAAGATTTGTCTGTTAAAATCATCTTTTATATGAAGCTGCTACAATTTTAGAAATCCCATTTTTGGATGGGACTTTCTCAGGAAACTATTGCACTGGCAAGGCTTTTTTTCTTTTAAGCAATAATATAGATATCAGTGTTTTAAGAACTGATTTTTCCTAATCTTGTTGAATTATCCATCTGTGTTCTCTTGAAGTTCACTGAACTTCCTTGAGACAAATATTTTGAATTCTTTATCAGGAAATTTTTAGCTCTTCATGTCTTTAGGGTCAGTTACTGGAGATTTATGGGCTTCCCAGGTGGTACTAGTGGTAAAGAACCTGCCTGCCAATGCAGGAGACATAAGGCACATGGGTTCAATACCTGGCTTGGGAAGATCCCCAAGAGGAAGGCATGGCAACCCACTCCAGTATTCTTGCCTGGAGAATCCCAAAGACAGAGAAGCCTGGTGGGCTACAGTCCAGGGGGTCACAAAGAGT
Source organism: Bos taurus (assembly GCF_002263795.3). Lineage (NCBI taxonomy): Eukaryota > Metazoa > Chordata > Mammalia > Artiodactyla > Bovidae > Bos > Bos taurus. Next base: position 11,998,062 of record NC_037353.1, read on the forward strand.
TGGACATGAATGAAGCAACTTAGCATGCACGCACAGGAACTTCATTCACTTCCTTTGATAAACTAATCATGTTTGCCCAATTCTTCACCATCTGTGTAGCCTTGCTTGTGTCTATGCATTTGAAGGAGCAAACACTTTGTCCTGTCTCTTCAGCAGGTAAAGAACCTCTCCTGCTGGGTCCTCTGCTTGATTCGACAGACTCTGGGATCTCAGTCAAATAAGGTTGGCCCCATGCCACATGGCTGCTGTTGGTTCAAAGCTGGGTTCCAGGTTGGCAGGCCTGTTACCAGCAGTCATGCATGGGTATGGCTCCCACTGGGTCCTGGATAAGCAGGACTGGGTTGGGTCATGGGGCTGCCTCAAGATCCTTGATGGCCAGCTAGGTGGTTGGGGGCCACTGACTGGCGTGTCTCCTATTGGGTCCTCCTGAGGGCAGGGCTGGCTCTGTACTAGCAGTACAGTGGTCCTGGAGCCAGGTCCCAAAGCTGGGTCTATGGTGGGGAGGAGGACTATCCACATGCAAAAGAATGAAGTTCAACCCTAACTTATACCATACACAAAAATCAACTCAAAAGAGATTGAAACCTGAAGTTATACTACTTCTAGAAGAAAACATAAAGGAAAAAGCTCCTTGATCTTGGCAATGATTATTCGGGTATGACACCAAGAACATAGGAAACACAAGCAAAAATAAACAAGTGGGACTACATCAAACTAAAGATTTTCTGCACAGCAAAGAAAACAACCAACAAAATGAAAAGGCAACCTATGAAATAGGAGAAAATATTTGCAAACCACATACCCTATAAGGAGTCAATATCTAAATTACATAAAGAACTCATACAACTCAATAGCCAAAAAATTAAACTCCAAACAACTCAATTAAAAATTGGCAATGGATCTGAATAGACACTTTCCAAAGAAAACAAATGGTCAACAGGTACATTAAAAGATTTTCAATATCACTAATCATTAGGGAAATGCAAATCAGAATCACAATGATATAACCATAAGTTTGTTTTCTGTGTCTGTGAGTAAACTTGTGACTGCCAAAGGGGAAAGGGAGGGAGAGGAGCGATAAATTAAGAGTATGGGATTAACAGATACAAACTACAGTACATTAAAAAAAACAGCAACAAAGATTTACTATATGGCAGAGAGAACTCTATTCAGTATCCTATAATAATTTATTATGGAAAATAATCTGAAATATATGTTTGTAACTGAATCACTTTGTTGTACACATGAAACTAACATAATACTGTATCTCAACTACACTTCAATTGAAAAAAAAAAAACTGTTGTTTTGGTCTCTCACTTGTTAGGATGGCTCTAAGCAAAAAGTCAAAAGATAAAAAGTATTGGGGGAAAATGTAGAGGAAAAAGGATACTTGTTCACTGTGGGTGGGAACTTAAATTGGTATAGCCACTATGCAAGCATGCTCAGTCGCTTCAGTCATGTCTGACTCTTTTGCGACTCCATGGATTTTAGCCCACAAGCTCCTCTGTCCACAGGATTATCCTGGTAAGAATACTAGAGTGGGTTGTCATTTCCTTCTCCAAAAGCCACTATGGACAGCAGTAGTAAGGTTCCTCCAAAAGTCAGAAATAAAACTATCAAATGATTCAGTAATCCCATTTCTGGGTATGTATCCAAAGGAAATGAAATCAGTATTCCAAAGAGATATCTCCATTCCCATGTTCACTGCAGCATTACTCACAACAGCTAAGACATGGAAACAACCCATTGGTAGATGAATGGATAGAGAAAATGTTTTATATTAGATTGGTGAAAAAGTAATTTCAGTTTTGCATTATTGAAATTTGCCATTTGATATTGGAATACATTCTCAAATAAAAGTGGTTATGTTATATATCATTCTAATACACATTTCTCACTTTATTTATATTTTCTTGTTAATGACTTATTGCTTGCTGCTTACTTTATGTTTATTTTATACAAGGGAAATGATGTTAGACAAAAAGCAAATTCAAGAAATTTTCTTATTTGAGTTAAAAATGGGTTGTAAAGCAGTGGAGACAACTTGCAACATCAACAACACATTTATCCCAAGAACATACAATGCAGTGGTGGTTCATGAAGTTTTGCAAAGGAGACAAGAAACTTGAAGATGAGGAATTCAGTGGCTGGCCATTGGAAGTTGATAAACAATTAAGAGAAATCATCAAAGCTGATCCTCTTACAACTACACAAGAAGTTGCCAAAGAACTCAATATCAACCATTTTATGGTTGTTTGGCATTTGAAGCAAACTGGACAGATGAAAAAACTTGATAAGTGGATGCCTCATGAGCTGAGCACAAATCAAAAAACTCATCCTCTTGAAGTGTCATCTTCTTTTATTCTACACAACAACAACCCTGAACCATTTTTTGGTCTGATCGTGACGTGTGATGGAAAGTGGATTTTATATGACAACCAGCGATGACCAGCTCAATTGCTGAACTGAGAAGAAGCTTCAAAGCACTTCTCAAAGTCAACTCTTTGGCAATATGTTGCCTGTCTGATCCACTACACCTTTTTGAATCCTGGTGAAACTGTTACATTTGAGAAGTATGCTCAGCAAATCAATGGTGCATCTGCACCAAAAGCTGCAGCACCTGCAGCTAGCATTGGTCAACAGAATGGTCCCCATTCTACTCCATGACAATATCCAACTGCACGTCACACAACCAATGTTTCTCAAGTTGAATGAATTGGGCTATCAAGTTTGGCCTTATCCGCCATATTCACCCGATCTCTCGCCAACTGACTACCACTTCTTCAAGGATTTCAACAACTTTTGCAGGGAAATAATGTTGAGAGTCCCTTGGACTGCAAGGATATCCAACCAGTCCATCCTAAAGGAGATCAGTCCTGGGTGTTCACTGGAAGGACTGATGTTGAAGCTGAAACTCCAATACTTTGGCCACCTCACACAGAGTTGACTCATTGGAAAAGATCCTGATGCTGGGAGGGATTGAGGGTAGGAGGAGAAGGTGATGACAGAGGATAAGATGGCTGAATGGCATCACCGACTCGATGCACATGAGTTTGGGTGAACTCCAGGAGTTGGTGATGGACAAGGAGGCCTGGCGTGCTGCGATTCATGGGGTCACAAAGAGTTGGACACGACTGAGCGACTGAACTGAACTGAACTGAATGTTTCCATAAACAGGAGGATACAGAAAATGCTTTCCAACAGTTTGTCAAATCCTGAAACATAGATTTTTATGCTACAGGAATAAACAAACATTTTTCATTGGCAAAAATGTACTGATTGCAATTGTTCCTATTTTGATTAATAAAGATGTGCTTGAGCCTAGTTTTAATGATTTAAAATTCATGGTCCAAGACAACAGTTATGATTGTACCAACCTTATATATATATGTAAATGGGTGTATATATATATATATATATATATATACACACACACATACACACAAACACATACATATATATATATTATGTATACAATATGTGCTGCAGTCCATGGGGTTGCAAAGAGTCAGACACAACTGGGTGCCTGTACAACAACAACAAATATATAAACACACATACTTTTATTATTCAGCCACAAAGAAGGAGGAAACCCTGCTATCTGTGACAACATGGATGAACACAGAGGATGTTCTGCTACATGAAGTAAGCCAAATAAAGTACGATCCCACTTGTATTTGGAATCTCATAGAAACAAAACTCATAGAAACGAGAATAAAAAGTGAAACAGTGGTTACTGGGGGCCGAAGAGTGGAGGAAAATGGGGCTACTGGTCAAAGAGTAAAATCTTTCAGTTATACAATGAATAAGCTCCGGAGACCTAATGTATACTATGATGACTACAGTTAACAACGTATTATACACATGTGTGTTGCAGAGTTGGACACGACTGAACGACTAAGCATGCACACACACACACACACGTGAAAAGTGCTTCCCAGGTGGCTCAGTGGTAAAGAATCCATCTGCCAAGCAGGAGACTCAGGTTCGATTCCTGGGTCAGAAAGATCCCCTGGAGAAGAGAATAGCAACCCACTCCAGTATTCTTGCCTGGGAAATACCATGAACAGAGGAGCCTGGCAGGCTACAGTCCATGGGGTTACAAGGAGTTGGACACAACTTAGTGACTGAACAGCAGCAGCAGCATATATACGAAAGGTGTTAAGGCAGTATATCTTATGATTTTTAGCCACACAAAAAAGGTATGGCTATGTGAGGTGATGGATATGTTAATTAGCTTGACTATTTCAATAGCAGTAAAGTGGTAAATATTTCAATATATATATTTATAGTCAGAACATCAAATTGTACACTTTGAATATAGACAACTTTTATTTATGAGTCATGCTTCAATAAAGTTGGGAAAAAAGGAAATGGTTTTTTTAGGTTCAGTCTCGTAATTTGGATGTCTCATCCTCCTCCTTACTTGTACTACATTGTTATTTCTCATTCAACAAACCTGACAATAGTCATGATGACTGTAATGATGATTATTATCATTAAGATGACAATCGCAGCACTGACCCTAATTCTATTCATACCAGATTTTGCTGGCAGTAATTGTTATGATGGCATACCACTTTCTCATCCAGTTTAACAAGCATGGCCTCATTTAAATGTAATTGCAGACAAAGTCCCACGCACTAGTCACACTAAACCCAAGGTAAAGAAGGACAAATACAGTGTGTTTAAATCCTCTGCTGTGCTATCTACCAGAGGCTTCAGCCCCTAAAGCCTTCTGTCCCACCTTGTGGGTCACTGTTGGATTGTCTGACCAGCTCCACTTGCAAGTGTAGAGAGAGACAGTGACACTTGGAAAAAGCTTGCTGTAAGTAGGTTGCTTGCATACGTTATCTTGGAAAACCTCATGTTCTGCTCATCAATCTCTGCACCATAGGGAGGGTAAGAAACGAAACGTGCTTGGCTCCAGCTCCCAGCACTTGCATTAGGAAATTATTGTCTGGTTGCTTAGAAGTCCATCTGCTCCTGCTGGGAGTTGCCGCACTTGGAGGTCTAAACCCCGTAAGTCATATGAGCACTGCCAAGGACCCAGAGTCCCTGTGGCAGAGGCTATTAAGCTCTTATGTGGGAAACAGGCTGCAGGAGGAGATGAGTTTCAGAGCTCTGATTTTTTTCATCCAAATGACCTATGGCATACTGAAAAGAGAAGATGTACAATTTACCAAGAACTCCATTTTTTTTTTTTTTTTACAGCTTATATCTTTTTACCCTGTGCAATTGTAGGTGTTTACAGTCTGCTCTCTGCATTAAAAAGGGAAATGTGAGTCTTTTAGTGGAATGATTAGTATAAGTCTTTTATTAATGTGTCTTTCTGAACTGGGAAAGAGATGACAGCACTCTGGGGTTTCTCTTTTGCACTGGGCAGGCTGATGCCCCTGGTTTTGCCTATGAATGAACCGCTCACCTTGGAAGATAGAGCAGAAACAAGGGAAGACCTCTGGGTTGGCAATTCTTCTCCGGGCTTCTCCAGTGGTTTTCTATCTGGTGTTTACTGAGAGACTTATTTTTTCTGGAAGCTGAAAGTCATAAATACACTATAACATGCTGTTAACTTCCAAATCAACTGCTTACTGCTTAGATTCTCTCGATATCACTCTATGCCTTTTACTGGTTGCTAAGATGTCCCTTCCAAACATCTTTTACACAGCAGCATTCTTTCTTCAGTTAGGAATTCACACCATTACCAGTTCTTTTTGTTGTTGTTTTTAATAGAGTGTAGTGTTTCAAGCTGCCCCGGGACATGATAGCATCAAGTCAGAACCAAACTCTTGTTCCCACTTTCCATGAGCTATCCTGTGATCCCCTTAGGCGCATTAAACCCAGGATGTTTCAATCCTATGTAAAACATGAACTGGAAAATTAGCAGGTGGTGTTACCAAAGTGCAGAAACCATCCTGCAGTGAACCTCAGAGGGGTAATTTGCCCAGGCAAGTTACTGGTGGAGAAGTGGTGCTGAAACTCACCTGGGAATTGACTATCATGCATCACCATGTCAAGGCCCACTTCAGCTGTCCATTTCCCTATTCATGACAAAGAAGCTATGAGTCCCTGTCCAATTCCAACCACCACTCCCCCAGTGATGATCGCGGATGTCAGTCAAATTACAGTCACAACAGTTTTCCTACTTTCTACTTCTCCTTCAGAATTTCTACCCTAGACCATTGAGGATAGGACCAAGTATTCAACAGGGAAAATTCTGCTCCTATCCAGAACCACACAACTTCTAGACATCTTTAAAATACAAAGGAAGACAACTATTTCTTTTTGCTATCCAAACTATTACGTAGTATTTTTACTTTGGGCAAACCACTTGTACCTTCTGAATGATGGGAGATAAGATCTACCTTACCAGATTGTGGTGAGGATTAAATGAGATGATGCCGGCAAATGAGGATGACAAAAGGGAATTATAATTGTTTTATAAACTGTAAAATTGTGCAACCAATATTGTGTCACCATCATTATTCTTAGTAATAATTTGTGTTTAGTTTACGCATATGTGCAAGTTTTGATGTGTTGTTCAATGTAAGTATTGTTGAGTGGTTCTCAGCATTTCTGGGAATATTGAAAACACAAGGCAAGAGTTCTTAGCCAAGTTATAGTAAGGTGAAATTAAATGATGCTAAAGCTGAAACTCCAGTACTTTGGCCACCTCATGCGAAGAGTTGACTCATTGGAAAAGACTCTGATGCTGGGAGGGATTGGGGGCAAGAGGAGAAGGGGACGACAGAGGATGAGATGGCTGGATGGCATCACCGACTCAATGGATATGAGTTTGAGTGAACTCTGGGAGTTGGTGATGGACAGGGAGGCCTGGCGTGCTGCGATTCATGGGGTCGCAAAGATTCAGACATGAATGAGTGACTGATCTGATCTGATCTGATTATATGTGTATGCGGAGAAGGCAATGGCACCCCACTCCAGTACTCTTGCCTGGAAAATCCCATGGATGGAGGAGCCTGGAGGGCTGCAGTCCATGGGGTCGCTGAGGGTCGGACATAACTAAGCGACTTCACTTTCACTTTCATGCATTGGAGAAGGAAATGGCAACCCACTCCAGTGTTCTTGCCTGGAGAATCCCAGGGATAGGGGAGCCTTTGGGCTGCCACCTATGGGGTCGCACAGAGTCGGACACGACTGAAGTGACTTAGCATAGCATATGTGTATGTGTCTCAAACATTAAGTGGGTAGATGATGTATAGACATGAAATTGAGTCTGAATGCTGAGAATGAGAAACATTTCTTTCATACTAAATCTTCGAACATTCGTGTGAGTTCTTAGGGGTGCCTTTGCTTCCATTTTCAGCCAGTGATCGTTTTCTCGAACTCTATTAAACCTGCTGAGTCACGGGTGCAGACGGAAATTAGTTCCTTTAAGCTGGATCTCTGGAAAAGGTATTTCTCCTCCTGGGTCCACCTCTACCGCACTCTTGCACCAGTGCACGCTGATAAGCTGGCAGTTTCTTAACTTCCCTCCTACCGTGGAAACATTGTCGGCAATTATTGCTTATCCAACTTACCCTCTCCCACTGCTGCTGCTGCTGCTGCTAAGTCGCTTCAGTCGTGTCCGACTCCGTGCGACCCCATAGATGGAAGCCCACCAGGCTCCCCTGTCCCCGGGATTCTCCAGGCAAGAGTACTGGAGTGGGGTGCCATTGCCTTCTCCAACCTTCTCCCAGAGACCTTCTCAAATTTTTTCCAGGGAGAGGAAAATTACTCCAGGTTTGCAATTATTTTTCATTTTTGGTATCATCTACTGTCATTTGACGGACAGTCACTTTTCCCCAGTGGTCTCCAGTGGTCCTCACTGACCAGTGAGTTTCCGTGGCCCTTTATTGTCATCATGCCACGCAATAAACAGCATCAGCGTACCAAGTTGAACCCATCGCTGGAAGAAGTTAATACAGCTTTCCCAAATACATGGGTTACTCCCCCAAAGTTATATATTTGAAGAGTCTAACTCATGAACTAGGTGATCTATATAAGGAGAAATATCTCCTAAGAGAAATTACCATACCACAGTTTTATTTTTCCCTGAGACACAAAACATGAGAAATAATGTAATTTTATACAATATAATGCAAAGAATAGCCCATTACTCACCAGAAACAGCACATTGCTTAGCAGCTGACACGAATTACTAGGAAACTTCCTGCAACAGCAATCTACATGAGCAATAACTAAAGAATATAGCTCTCTCTTTCTCTCACCAGATGACCAATACACACTATTTCAGCTCCATGGGTGAATTCAGAGTCGTGGACGATCATTTAATACAACCGCTCACTAGTGTTTCTCAGACTGCATGAGCATCACTGAAAGAGGTTGCTAAAAATTCTGATCCCTGTGCTCCAGCCCCAGAGGTGCTGGGCAGGTGGAGATACAGTTAGAGACCATGAGAGTGCATGTTCACTGTGCACTTCAGGGAGCCCCGACGCAGTTGGGCCATAGACCTTGCTTGAAGCAATATTACTTCTACATTGCAGATGAAAAAAATTGCAATTCAGAAATATAGATATACATGCCCAAGGTCAAAGATCTGCTTATCAGCAGAGCCAGGACAAGGAATAATTAATAATGATAATGATAAAGATGATGATGATGATAAGGGGAGGTAGGTGGAGAAGGAGAAGAAGACATTGCTAAGTGTTTTATGAAAAAGGATAAACAAAGCTTTTGCCTTCCATGCAAGAGAAAGTCCCATCCATCCTTTATCTTTTAATTTCTTACATACCTTTCCTCATCATGCAGGCATCTTTAAAATATTTATTGAGCATGTACTATGATTGAGATACCACAAGTAAAATGTTTAAAGACAGAATCTGGTCTCTTCCCTCATGGAGCTTACAGTATATAAGTGTTTATAGAAATAAGGAAGCATAGAGAATAAAAACAATGAAAAAAAAAGATTTAGTTAAAGAAAAAAGTCCTTAAAGATCCACTCAATATTTAGGGAATTAGTATAATAAGAATGAGGAGAGGTATTTCACATAATCACTTCTCTGCTTATTCCTTTATGCCATAAATATTCACTGAATACTATTATGTGCCAAGCACTATTCTAGGCATTAGGGATGCAGCAGAAAATATGAAAGATGAGGTCCCTGACTTTTTGAAGGATGATTTCTAGTGGGTTGAGAAAAATATAATTATCAAACCACATAACTAAGCAATATAATGGAATATTATATTATATTTAATGTATATTATCATGTTATATTATAATAAGCACATTAAAAAGTGCTCCAAAGAAAATAAATAGGACAATGCAGAAAAGTAAGAGGAGGAAGAGGTAGAAGGTAGTTTCAACATGCTGGCCAAAGAAAACCTCTGAAGCGACATGACATTCCATGTGACACCTCAAAGTCACACAGGAACCAATCCTGGTAAAGGAACAACCGTGACAGAGCGAATGGTAAGTGTGAAGGCCAAGGGAGTCAGAGGAAGGCAAAGTTGATGTTCCAGCTTCCCTGGTGGCTCAGAGGTTAAAGCGTCTGCCTGGAATGTGGAAGACCTGGGTTTGATCCTTGAATCGGGAAGATCCCCTGGAGAAGGAAATGTCAACCCACTCCAGTACTCTTGCCTGGAGAATCCCATGGAGGGAAGAGCCTGGTAGGCTACAGTCCATGGGATCACAAAGAGTCGGACACGACTGAGCGACTTCAATTTTCACTTTTTTCAATTTGATGTTTGATGGGAAAATAGAGAGTCAAAAGGAATGTGGTATGACGTGGTGTGTGAGCTGCAGCCAGGAGCCAGGGCCTTTGGGATCATGCAGGCCATAGAAAGGAATCTGAATTTCATTCCAAGGGCAGTGGTCAGCCATTAAGAGCGGAGTTTAGAGGACTCAATTTGTATTAAAAATTTCCACTCACCAGATCAAATGTGAAGAATGAACTGAAGTGGAGGATGAATAGAAGAAAAAAAACAAGTTTAAAAACTGTTTTCTTGTAGTTCAAGGATGTTTTATGCTTAAAGGCTTGAAGACCTTTTATGCTTGAAGGCCATTCACTGGAAACAAGGAAGAGAGATAAAGGTGTACACCAGGAACATCGATTTTCATTTTAAGTAGGTTTGACTGTGTGCACACGTCTTCTTGGCCTACACAATTCAGCACAGACAGCCAGCAACCAAGACCATCCACCTCACGGCACTGGCAAAGTATAGGATTTATCCTGCCTTCCTGCCTACCAACCAGAGTGAACCATCTAATTTCCAGCTATTCTTTCTGCATCCAGCACCACGTTTATCCTCTTTTTATTCCCTTTTATCTCAGTCTGTTCTTGCCAAAGCTCTCTTTATCTAACTTGAGGGCTTGCAAATGTTTCCTCCTTTGGAGATCCTTTTCTCTCATTCAGATGCAATTTCTTTCTCCTTGGCAAATGCATTCCAGTTCACAGTTACGCCCGATATGATTGCTCTTTATTTTTATATCTCTCTACCCCTAGTATATTGTAAGTTACTTGAGGAAGAAATAGAGTCTTGCCTGCTTTTTATTACCCATGATGCTCTGTACCGAGCCTCAGAAGGGCGCACAAGGAGTTCTATAACCTGAACTCAAGAGCCTCATTTCTCATCTCATCTACTACCTGAATTCATGTTGTTCTAGTTGCAGTTCTATGGGAAAAACTATGCCATGGCATCATGGCATCATACAATACAGCTTGTTCTGGAGAAGTACATGTCCTGGTATCTTTCTCAAGTAGTGTGCTCAAAGACGCCTTTATTCTGCCCATTAAACATCCAGTATAGAAAAAGCAAGAGAGTTCCAGAAAAACATCTATTTCTGCTTTATTGACTATGCCAAAGCCTTTGACTGTGTGGATCACAATACACTGTGGAAAATTCTGAAAGAGATGGGAATACCAGACCACCTGATCTGCCTCTTGAGAAATCTGTATGCAGGTCAGGAAGCAACAGTTAGAACTGGACATGGAACAACAGACTGGTTCCAAATAGGAAAAGGAGTTCATCAAGGCTGTATATTTAACTTATATATTTATTTAATTAATTTATTTATTTATTTAATTTATTTAACTTATATGCAGAGTACATCATGAGAACCGCTGGACTGGAAGAAACACAAGCTGGAATCAAGATTCCCGGGAGAAATATCAATAACCTCAGATATGCAGATGACACCACCCTTATGGCAGCAAGTGAAGAGGAACTCAAAAGCCTCTTGATGAAAGTGAAAGTGGAGAGTGAAAAACTTGGCTTCAAGCTCAACATTCAGAAAACAAAGATCATGGCATCCGGTCCCAACAGTTCATGGGAAATAGATGGGGAAACAGTGGAAACAGTGTCAGACTTTATTTTTCTGGGCTCCAAAATCACTACAGATGGTGACTGCAGCCATGAAATTAAAAGCTCTTACTCCTTGGAAGGAAAGTTATGACCAACCTAGATAGCATGTTCAAAAGCAGAAACATTACTTTGCCAACAAAGGTTCGTCTAGTCAAGGCTATGGTTTTTCCTGTGGTCATGTATGAATGTGAGAGTTGGACTGTGAAGAAGGCTGAGCGCCGAAGAATTGATGTTTTTGAACTGTGGTGTTGGAGAAGACTCTTGAGAGTCCCTTGGACTGCAAGGAGATCCAACCAGTCCATTCTGAAGGAGATCAACCCTGGGATTTCTTTGGAAGGAATGATGCTAAAGCTGAAACTCCAGTACTTTGGCCACCTCATGCAAAGAGTTGACTCATTGGAAAAGACTCTGATGATGGGAGGGATTGGGGGCAGGAGGAGAAGGGGACGACAGAGGATGAGATGGCTGGATGGCGTCACTGACTTGATGGACGTGAGTCTCAGTGAACTCCGGGAGTTTGGTGATGGACAGGGAGGCCTGGCGTGCTGTGATTCATGGGGTCGCAAAGAGTCGGACACAACTGAGCGACTGATCTGATCTGATCTGATCTGATGGTTGCCCTGCTTAGTGCTTAGTCACTTCAGTCGTGTCCAACTATGTGTGACCCCACGGACTGCAGTCCACCAGGCTCCTCTGTCCATGGGATTTTCCAGGCAAGAGTACTGGAGTGGGGTGCCATTGCCCTAAATACAGTTAATTCCAGGTTGAAAATAGTTTTACCTAGAAGTTTAAATTTTCCAGCATTCCTGGTAAGAAATCTGATCATAAATTTATTTCTGATTATTTGTAAATGATCTGTACATTTGTATTCTCTGGGACCTTTCCAGGTCTTCTCTTTAAATGCAGAGTTCTGGAATTTGACAATCATGAGCTTCAGTGAAAGTTTTCAGGGATTAAGCTGAGCCTTCAGTGGATATTTTCCTTCTAGAAATGTAGGTTCTGAGTATGACATCAGAAAACAGGGATCTAACATAAGAGGGAAAAGAAAAGGAGAAAGGTGAAAGATATTTCTAGAATGATGATAGCAGGGAATTCTGGGATGAACTGTGCAGCAGGCTTAAAAAACAAGTATTTCAGATTGAGTAGAAAAAATTCTGTAATTAATTTCTGTAGAGAAAAAATAAAAATATTATAAAAATTTACAATCCTAGAATTTCAAAAAGAGCACTTAGAAATTGAGAATATGTGAGAGCAGGAGTACACACATATGTGCACACTACATATAAGTTGGAAGATACGACTAAGACAATCTCAGAGATCTCTCTCAGAAAGCAGGTCACAGCAAGAGAAGAAAAATAATATTTTTTTAAAAGAAAGTGAGAGGATCAACTCTAATGGAAACAACTGGGAAGTTCAAATACCAGGAAAAGAATATAGAAAAAATGGTGGATAAAACAATACCAAAGAAATCAACTCACAAAGAAATTCTCAGAACCTACACAGATCAGGTGGGACCCATCAGAGAAAACCCAGAGTTCACCACTCTGATCCATATAGAAAATGCATAGATTTCCTTTGGAGTCTTACTAAGACATAGTACTTTTTATTGTCAGGAAGGTGTAGAATATATGTATAATCTCCATGCGTAGTGGAATGGATAAGATTACAATATCCAGTTGGAAAGAACCACAGGACTCCACAAGATTGAGGGAACAGAAGTACCTGTTCCACCACAATGGGGATTGTTTAGTGGGCCAGAGAATAAATATTTTAATCATCTTCTATTCCACAAGTTCTTGTTTCACTTTAAGGTGAAACTAAAATTTGAATCCAATTCCCAATGATGGGCTCTATTATGAAAAGATAGATGATCAAAACGGTGGAGAAGAAACAAGAGCGGTTGGACAGGAGCGACGTGGGATGAGGAGCACGCACTCTCTTTTGACCCAATCAGCTGGCATTTCAAAGTCTGTCCAGGAAACAATTTGAGAAAACATCAGGCAAGTAACTAACTATGTTATTCTTGGGCTTTAAAAACATCATGCATGCTTTGAAACTCTTAGGGGAAGCATCTTTTACCTCTTCTCTCAATAAAATTTGAAAAACCATCAGTTTCCTAAGGGCTGGTGAATGTGTCAGTGCCAAGCCAGGAACCCAGGTTCGGACCCTGGATAGCCTCATTCTTTCCACTACAAGGGTTAGTCATTTACCCATTAGGTCCCTTTTTACCTTCTCCATTGTACTTACCTGGACTATGCTAAGGAAATTATTAGCCTTTTTCTTCTCAACTTTAGGTAAATAAGACATTTTTCTCTCAGCTTGTGTGAGCGGGTGTGTGTGTGCGTGTGTGTGTGTGTCTCCCAATGGACTTGAATGGAAAAAAGCCTTCCTGGAACTGCCAAAGGGGTCAGAAGAAAATGAAATAGAAAAATATTTCCCTTATGTGGAAAGTGTTTCTGAGGCTGAATAAATAGTAACATTTAATAGAGAGAAATAAAGGAATGCTCCAGTCATGGGGAGAAATCTCATGGGGGGGTCCTTTATAATATTCATATTTATATTCAACATCATGTAACTAGATAAGGAAACAGAACATACATATTACTGAAACCTCAAATTTCTCACACATTTTGTTATAATTTTCTGAATTTCTTTAAATATGTGAATGTACTAATTCTTCAGGAACATGAATAACTCAGTAAGAACAAAGTATAATCTATCTGGGTTAAACACACACACACTAATTTTTCTCTACATAATATCCTTGAAAATACTCTAAGTATCTGGCCAAAGTCATTTAAATTCTAGGATAGTCTTCTAACTAGTCATTAAAAAATAAGTTAAGCATACTTCAGCTATATAAACATTTTCTCAGCACTGCTCATGCCTCAGAAGTCCTCAGGCATGTCTTACAGAAAATTCATTTTAATTTCAATTTCTAAGGAATTACAGAAAACTTTCTTTGAGGCTTTCAAAAATATGGCATTTGGTTGTACAAAGTGTACTCCCACCCATGAAAAAGGAACATGCCTGAACTTTGAGTTTCCTATGAAATGAAATGTGTCTGACTCATAGAGAACTTTTAATCAATATAATTTTCTTCATTAAAATTTCCCAGTCCTTTGGATGGCAGGCCAATGTTCGTTAGAGACTTGGAGCCTCCTCCCAATCACTAGGATAAGGGAATATATTCTCTTTTCAACAATGCTCCAGACATGTTTTGATGAGCATTGGGTTTAGAGGTCTTCTGGGGGATATTTTAGTATAAATATTTGGAAAGCAGCTCAAATAACTTTCCAATATCTGGAAAGTTCCTTCCAATACATGTAAGAGTTATATCTTTTCTAGGCCACTTGGTCTATACTCATGAGTGCTTTAATCTTCTAGAAGGTGGGACTGACATGAGGCCATTTGTGCAGTATAGGAAAATCAACTTACCTTCTCTCTGCACACTCTTTGTCTATATCCCTGTTCCGGAGATCATAACAGGAAAGACCAGTACCCTGGGCTGGTTTGGGCTGTGCAGAATCTTGCCTCTGATCCTGCCTGCCCCCTTGAATTATATAATCAGTATTCCCCAGGAGACAAACCCAAATCAGGTCACACACAGACCAATCTGGCCAATATGTCATGATATTACTAACTGATGGTGAAATAATAGCTTATATTAATGCCAGAGCATTCTCAGAATCTCTAAAAGAATCCATTCTATTTCAGTTCAGTTCAGCTCAATCACTCAGTCATGTCTGACTCTTTGCGACCCCATGAATCGCAGCACGCCAGGCCTCCCTGTCCATCACCAACTCCCAGAGTTCACTCAGACTCACGTCCATCGAGTCGGTGATGCCATCCAGCCATCTTATCCTCTGTCATCCCCTTTTCCTCCTGCCCCCAATCCCTCCCAGCATCAGAGTCTTTTCCAATGAGTCAACTCTTCGCATGAGGTGGCCAAAGTACTGGAGTTTCAGCTTTAGCATCATTCCTTCCAAAGAACACCCAGGGCTGATATCCTTTAGAATGGACTGGTTGGATCTCCTTGCAGTCCAAGGGACTCTATTCATCACAATGAAGACCAACTAGACAACAATGAATATAAAATAATAGCACATATGTTACCATTCCTCCTGTCCTGTGTCCATGGTAGACAGTTGCAATTGATGGACTATACTTAACTAATTCATAGACAGAGCCTCAAAATCCTTTGCAGCACCCTACTCCAGACAGCCAGTACTAATTTATACATTCATGGTAAAGAAGCCACCTGCCAATGCAGGAAACATAAGAGATGTGGATTCAATCCCTGGGTCATGAAGATCCCCTGTAGGAGGGCATGGCAACTCACTCCAGTATTCTTGCCTGGAGAATCCCAAGGACAGAAGAGCCTGGAACTGTAGTCCATAGGGTTGCAAAGAGTCAGATCCAACTAAATCGACTTAACACACATGCACATGTTTAAATTACCCTAACATGATGATTAGAGACCTAAACCAACAAATACGTATTATCTCTCAATTTCTGTGCATCAGAAATACAGGCTTAGCTTAGCCGGGTGCCTCTGGGTCAAGATCAAAGGTCCACTTTGTTAGGATCTCATCCTAAGCTAACTCATATGGCTACAAGCAGACCGCCTTATGTCTTTTGTTGGTTAAAGGCATTCAGTCCTTATGACGTGATCCTCTCCGTAGGAGAGCTCACAACATGATTCTTGAAATTTCCTCAGAACTAGCAAAGAAAGGGAAAGAGTACGAAGGAGGTGGAGAGAGAAATCCACAGCCTCATTGTAACCAAATCTCAGAAGTGACGTTCTATCACTGTTGCTATCTTTCATTTGTTGGAACTGCATCGCTAGGTCCAGTCCTCATTCTGGGGGAGGAGCTTACACCAGGACATGAAAACCAAGAGGTGGGGATTGTTGGGAGCTATCTTAGAGAGGGTCTCCCACACTGTCTAGCAATCTGTCAGGACAGACACACAGCATGGGTTTCACTCTGTAAATTACTGTTAAATAATTTCAACTGAAGGCATAAAAATTTGAATTTGGTAAGTGATCAAAAATCTAAAATAGCAGTCTTTCTTGAAGTTATTAGTTTAAATCGATTATTTTAAGTTTCTTTAGCTTCTCTTAGAACTGAACTACATAATTCTGGAAAATAGCTAGCTTCTTTAGAGTTCAAAAAAATCAAATACCTGTGATGAGTTAGCCTCTTGCAGATTTAAAAATATAATAAAAATGTAATAAATAGCCACTTTTAAAGTTTGTAAAACCTAGGAGAGTATAAGAAAAATACATTTATCTATGATTCAACCTTTCAGGAACAACTACTTTTAATGGTTTAGCCTATTGAAAAATTTTAATATGTGTATTTTCTACATTTAAAATGTTCACATTTGGTTGAGAATATTTTAGCATTTACCAAAGGGGAAATAATGCTGGAAATATTACTCTGTGCAGTGAATGTCAAGATGGTTTATTTACTTGCAGGCATATGGACACAGACTTGAAGGAAATAGTTGTAAAAACCACTTGGGTCATAGCACAGTGTGAGCCTGTGATAACTTTTTTATTCTTTGTAAAACCTCTGCAACTGCCACAATAATGGTTTAGCAATAAATAAAACCCCAAGAGAGGAAGGCAGAGTATATTTTCTCTTCTTAACTGGATTGAAGAATTATGAGAGTAGTTATGAGCCTTTTTGAAGGAAGAAGAGACAACAAATCAACAATTTTTCTTTTGAGTTAGCCTATTACCTTTGTTTAGTATATTCTTTTTTTCCCATTCTGTTTACTGTGTTTTACTAAAATCAATATTCCCATTATTAATTCTGATCCATCTAGGAGAATCTTGTCCCCTTAACAGTGTTTTAGATCTGAGAGAACAAGCATAGTCTAAGAAGACCATTTTGTTCCTATAAAATATCTTTGAACCATACCTTAATGGTAATGTTAAAATTAAAATATGTACTCTTTAGGTCAATGGGAGGATTGAGTGGGGTTGTTGCTGTTTGGTCACTAAGTCATGTCCGACTCTTTTGCAACCCCATGGACTGCAGTCTGCCAGGCTCCTCTGTCCATGGGATTTCCCAGGCAAGAATATTGGAGTAGGTTGCCATTTCCCTCTCCAGTAGATCTTCCCGACCCAGGGACTGAATGGGATATGTGTTACTAAAGGGCAGGTGCATATCAAGCACTCAGTAATGGTAACAATTTGGAAAGGAGGGCCTGGGTCAATCAACTTCTCTAAGCTGGACTTTTCTTAAAAGTTAATGTTTGGGGAAATCAAACCAGTCAATCCTAAAGGAAATCAGTCCTGAATATTCATTGGAAGGACTGATGCTCAAGCTGAAACTCCAATGCTTTGGCCACCTGATGTGAAGAACTGACTCATTGGAAAAGACCCTGATGCTGAGAAAGAAGGCAGGAGGAGAAGGGGATGACAGAGAATGAGATGGTTGAATGGTATCACCGACTCAATGGACATGAGTTTGAGCAAGCTCTGGGAGTTTGAGATGGACAGGGAAATCTGGTGTGCTGTAGTCCATGGGGTAGCAAAGAGTCAGACACAACTGAGTGACTGAACCGTCTGAATGTCTGGGGACTTCCCCAGTGGTCCAGTGGTTGAGAATCCACCTTGTAGTGTAGGGGATGTGAGTTTGATCCCTGGTCGGGAAACTAGGATCCCACATGCTGAGGAGAAATGACCTGCATCCCACAACCGCTGGGCTGGTGCCACAACTGGAGAGTCCATGGGCCACAGCGAAAGATCCTGCATGAGAAAGATTGTGCATAAGGCAAGGAAGGTAAACATGCAGCAAGATACATATATATATATATATATATATATATATATATATATATATATAAAGTTACTGTGTATAATGATGGGGAAGAGAAGATTCTGCAAAAGCTCTGAATTCCAGGGCACTGTGTAAAGAGTGTTGGAAAGAAGATCCACACTTTAGGTCACGATGAATGAAAAGAGGAAAAGGCTCTTTTTCCTGAGTTTTTATTTTGGTCCATTTTTACTCCTTTAAAGGTTCGCCCCACTCCAGTACTCTTGCCTAGAAAATCCCATGGACGGAGGAGCCTAGTAGGCTGCAGTCCATGGGGTCTCTAGGAGTCAGACATGACGGAGCGACTTCACTTTCACTTTTCACTTTCATGCATTGGAGAAGGAAATGGCAACCCACTCCAGTGTTCTTGCCTGGAGAATCCCAGGGACGGGGGAGCCTGGTGGGCTGCCGTCTATGGGGTCGCACAGAGTCAGACAAGACTGAAGTGACTTAGCAGCAGCAGCAGCAGAACATTTTAAAAGATTCAGAAATTTAGTAAATTCGGCTGCAATCATCTGAACTCTGACCAACCTAGGAAATTCCTTCAGACGCCCCTTTTTCTTCCTGACGTGCCTCCTCCATCTTGGCTCCCTTTCTGACTCAATCTTAAATCTGTTATTGTGGCAAAGAAAGCTATCAGTTAATCATTGACAGAGCTGTTTCTAAGGAAATACTGTGCTGCCAGTGGTTGTATTGCCCAGGCCACTTGCATGCAGGTAGAACTCTGTAACTCATCCTTTCCAAATGGAATTCAGGGGAAGTGGTTTGTGTTGCCCAAAGGTTGGGAGAGGTATCTTTCCCCAGGTTCTAGATGAAAGAACTGCCAGCTCAGTCAGTCGCTTCAGTCATGTCCAGCTCTTTGACTCTATGGACTGTAGCCCACTGTGTTCTGTCCATGGGATTTCACAGGCAAGAATACTGCAATGGATTGCCATGCCCTCCTCCAGGGGATCTTCCCAATACAGGGATCCAAACTGCATCTCCTGCATCTCAGACAGATTCTTTACCCAGTGAGCCACCTGGGAGGCCTGGATGAAAGAGAAGGGAAAGCTAAAGCAGAAAACAGAACTAGTCTGGTTTCCTGAATGATTACATGGAAGGCCACCTGCCAAACATGGACATCGGGCTGTTACGAGAGCAAAATAAACTGTATATTATATGTCTGTTATAGTAGCTAAGTAAGTAATAGTTACCCAGCTCCAAAATGAATACCTTCGTACTGACAAGGGAACTATCTAGAACTCCATCTGAGCCAATTACCATTTAACTGGAATATCCAATCTGTGGGTGCTTAGAATTGTACCCAGTTGCCTAGCCAAGGTCCCTATCTACGTAACAAACCCACCCACTCTTCTAGACCTCACACACATGAGGAGAGAGAGGAGATGTGTTTGCAGACAGTCAGCTTCAGCCCCTTGAAATTTCATTGTCTTGTCCTCAAGTCCAATCAAAGAAACACCGCCATAACAGTTTTCTAATGGATTTTGATAAGGCACAATTTAATTGATAAAAGTTATAGGGAATCTTTCTGTGGTATCAAATGGCAGGAGACATACTTTAGCAGCTAAATGAGAGAAAAAACATGGACAGGAAGTCCAAATTAACTACCAAGCACCACTGAGTTCCAGTATCTGCTATCAAGAACCTAGCATCACTATCCACTGACTTCAATGAAAAGGCATTATCTGAATTTCTGGATTACAGTTGAGCCCCAAATAACAATTGTGTTGTACAACTAATAAAGTCTGCTGCAGAGAATGGTGGGTCTCAAGCGTCTCCTAAACAGAAGGCAATTGTCAATTCCACTCTATCCAGGAGTTCCACTCTCCAGCAGCTCACACATATGAATGCTAAGACAGTCCATTTGAAGAGCATTTGGACTGCTCTGTTATTACATCTGATATAACGGGGCCAGCAAAATTGACCCTTGCCGCTCTAGTGATATAAGACCTTTTTTGGTGACTAACACACAACTAAAAGGGAGTTTTCTACCACAAACAACTTCAAAAGGCATATGTACCAAAAATGAGTCAAAAGACCTTTAATTCAGAACATGCAGAAGATACAAAGGTAAATGACAGCTAATTAGGTTAATAATTTTAGGAAATTTGCTGTGTTCATCTTTTAATTTTATTGTATATTGATAAAGTTTAAAGCCCATTATGCTTTTGGCTTAATATCAGTTTGGAGAAATAGTAAAATGTCTTCTGTCATTTCTGATAGCAAATGTAGTTTATAGACCATTAAGCCATATTCACCTAACTGAAATAGGCACTGGTTCTTATTGCACCTCTTAAAGAACTGTCTACTACTTCTGTTCTAAGTGCCAGGTCGCCAAAGTATAGCGAAATTGTTTTTAGATGCTGGTGAATCACTGTGGAAGATCAAATCCTGCATCATTAGAATAGCAATAGGGAAAGGTTGCTAGCAGAATTGAGACAATGCCAAAACATATTGTCTCTCTCTCTCTGTTTCTCTTCTCTCTTTTTTCCCCTCTCCCATCACCCCTCTTTTTCTCTATTTCTCCCTCGCCAATCAAGGATCGAATCTGTGCCTGTTGTGATGGCAGTGCATAGTCTTTTCACAGTCTTAACCAGAGGACTGTCAGGAAAGTCCCCTCCCCCTTCTTTTCAGGAAGGTTCATAATAAACGGAATTTTTGCAGAAGAGAGTGGTAATTCTGATGGAGACAATAAAGTCATAAAGTCCATGTTACTCCTACTTCTAAGTAAGCCACAAATAATCAACTCAAAGTATATCTAATTATAGGTTATCCACTCAGTTAAGTCATGAGGACTGCATATGCCCCAATGAAAATGAAAAGTAACTTAATTATTGTGGGACATCTATAGCACAAAACACACTCACCTGGAAAATTGAGGCAATAAAGGAGATCCAACCAGTCCATTCTAAAGGAGATTGGTCCTGGATGTTCTTTGGAAGAATGATGCTAAAGCTGAAACTCCAGTACTTTGGCCACCTCATGCGAAGAGTTGACTCATTGGAAAAGACTCTGATGCTGGGAGGGATTGGGGGCAGGAGGAGAAGGGGATGACAGAGGATGAGATGGCTGGATGGCATCACTGACTTGATGGATGTGAGTTTGAGTGAACTCCAGGAGTTGGTGATGGACAGGGAGGCCTGGCGTGCTGTGGTTCATGGGGTCACAAAGAGTCGGACACGACTGAGCGACTGAACTGAACTGAACTGAACTAAAGGGATATTTGGTCACTTTGAAGAACATGTATACTATCTCAATTGTCTAGCTCAATCTACACATAAGAAATACAGCCCTAAATGATGTTTGCTCAGGATGTGATTTGTACCATGGTATTGGTTGACCTGGCTCAATTCATCTGTTGGCTGAACTGAAGGCTCTGAACTTTATCAAGTTTAATGAAAGAACTTTAGTGATGTCTGATCTATTTGTTACCTCAAGCTACATAAACTCACCCTTTTCACCAACAACGTTTTCAATTATTTACTATCTCCAAGTATTGATGAAGTTCTATATTCTAAAATGTTAATAACTAAACAAGCCTAGTAGATAGAAAAGGAAGAAGAGAACAAAAGAAGTTAATTATAATGTTGTGAACATCTCTGTGACCAATATTGGGGAGTAGCTTCACACACACAATTGTATTTAATCTTTACAGTACAGAAGGAAAGACTGATGAAGATGAAGAGACTGAGATTTCAGGCGGGTAAATAATCTGCCCCCAAATAAACAATTCATGGGCTTCCCTGGTGGCTCAGAAACAACCAATGACAGTACTAGGGCTGGGATTCTAATTATGTCTGTTTCATTCTGAAGTCCTTGTCCATACAACTCCATCCTCCTGTCTCTTTCTCTGTGTCACCTACTTTCCTTGTTGATTAAGTTGTAGACTTAAACTTGTTAGCATAAGGTCAAGGGAAACAGATCTGACTACATTCCTACAAAGCATAGTGCAATCTCCCCCAGTGCAAATCGCTACAATTCACAACACAGTAACAAAAACTTATGCATAAAATCATCATCATGATGTCAAGGTTTCCACTTAGCCCATCTGTCAAGCTGAACACATCCCAGAAAATAAAGACAACAACAACTCTTGGGAAAGAATTCTCCAAATATTGAGTAGTGTATTATAAATCAAAGAAATAAGACGTAACAAAAAGAAAAACAACTTTAAGATATTTTTGGTGCTTTCTGAAGGCTTCTAAATGTTGCTTAGATATATAGGATGACTACTTTCATTGGTGAAAAGTCTAGTTAGAAGATCACCTACCAGGGATTTTTGTGAAACAAGAAGGAAAAATATCAGAATCAAATTTATCTAAACTGTAGCTTTCAGTTCTAAGTAATCAGTAGGCTGTTCAGACTTCAAGATGTAGGTCAGGAATTGGCAAACTTTTTCCATGAAGTGTCAGATAATAAATATTTTAGTCTTTGCAGGCCACATGATCTCTGCTGTAACTGCTTCGCTCACCTGCTAAATTGCTTCAGTTGTGTCCGACTCTGTGCGACCCCATAGACGGCAGCCCATCAGGCTCCACCATCCCTGGGATTCTCCAGGCAAGAACAATGGAGTGGGTTGCCATTTCCTTCTCTAATGCATGAAAGTGAAAAGCGAAAGTGAAGTTGCTCAGTCATGTCCGACTCTTCGCGACCCCATGGACTGCAGCCTACCAGGCTCCTCCGTCCATGGGATTTTCCAGGCAAGAGTACTGGAGTGGGGTGCCATTGCCTTCTCCAGCTGTAACTGCTTAGCTCTGCCATTATTGCATATGAACAGAAAATACAAAAATCAGAGTGGATGTGCTCCAGTATATGTATGTGTGTGTGTGTGAATATATATATATTTATAATATATGTATATATAAATATATTCTTATTATATAAATATAATATAATTTATATATATTAAATATATATATATATATATATATTATATATATTTACAAAATATATGTAGTGGGCCAGATTTTGCCCATAGCTTGTAATTTGACAACCTCTAGCTTAGGCTCGGAGAAGGCAATGGCACCCCACTCCAGTACTCTTGCCTGGAAAATCCCATGGATGGAGGAGCCTGGTAGGCTGAAGTCCATGGGGTCGCTAAGAGTCAGACACAACGGAGTGACTTCACTTTCTCTTTTCACCTTCATGCATTGGAGAAGGAAATGGCAACCCACTCCAGTGTTCTTGCCTGGAGAATCCCAGGGATGGGGGAGCCTGGTGGGCTGCCGTCTATGGGGTCGCAGAGTCGGACATGACTGAAGTGACTTAGCAGCAGCAGCTTAGGCTATTCGTTCTGCCTAGGGTGGGATGGAAAGAGATTGCCTCAGAGTCAGTGTCTGTCACAATAAGCTCTTGATGGGGAGAGAAGGAGACAGAAGGTAGGAGGAAGACCATGGCGATGTAGTGATGCTGAAGCCAGCAGCGAAGTGGATCTGTTAGAGAAGCTGGAGGGGACTCTTTGGATATGGCCTGGACTGGAGAAAGAAGGCAGTGACCCATTAGTTTCAGGAATTCATTCTCATTAGCAAAAGTAAAGGCTGAAGTAGATCAAAGGGTCTGAGAATGTCTTCAAATGAAGACATTTTGAAGTCTTCAAAGTCTTTGAAGACAAATGAAGTCTTTTGAAGTTCTCATATGTAAAAAAAAATTAACCTACTGGCACTCTTGTTATATCCAGACTGAGGGAGTCTCACCTCACAAGAGTGATCCTGAGTCAACTGAAATGTCCAAATCTGTGCCCAAGAAAATCATAGGTTCAAGGGTGGGTTGAAAGCATCAATGGTAGACAAAGATGAAGGCTCTAATTCTGACATTCTATGATTGTGTGACTTAATTTATTTTTGCCCCTGCTGTTAGATAGATAAATAGCTATATGTGTGTGTGTGTCTACATGAGACTACTAATATTCCCATTTGAAGATGTCATTATCTATTGAGGGCATCACTGCAGTAAACGTGTGTCAAGTGCTAGATTTCCACAAGAACCCCAGAGTTGGTTCAACCTGGCATTGCTGTTTCTCTCTGTACAAGATATGGGTGGCTCGTATTTGCTCATTTGTTTAATTTACCTACAACTTTTAAATAACACAATCCAATAGTCCTGATCTTCATGTCCACATGAGCTAAATGTCAGTGATGACTGGCTGAGTCTTGTCTTCCTCCATCCAGGCTTCCATAACAAAATAGATTGGGTGGCTTAAACAAGAGGAGTTTATATTCTCAGAGTTCTGGAAGCTGGAAGTCCAGAATCAGGTACAAGCACTGTCGTTTTCTGGTGAGGATCCTCCTCCTAACTCTAAGGTAGCTGCTTTATCACTATGTGCTCACATGGCAGGAGGAGGAAGGAAGGAGACAGAGACAGCAATCTCTCTGGTGACCATTCTCCTAAGGCTCCTAATCCTATATGAGGACTCTTCTCTCATGACCTGATTTTGATCATGACCTGAACAAAACCTAAATATCTTCCAAAAGCTCATCTCCAAATACTGTCACCTTGGGATTAGGGCCTGAATATATGGATGGAGGGATAACATTGAATATATTATTTCATTCAATAGTAAATCTCATAGGCTATGAAGAGAAGGACCTCAGAGAAAAACAAAACAGATAATTTTTAACAACTGGAAGAGAATAATGTTTTCTTTCCTTCCAAGATCCCTTTCAGTTCAGTCACTCAGTCATGTCCGACTCTCTGCAACCCCATGAATCGCAGCACGCCAGGCCTCCCTGTCCATCACCAACTCCCGGAGTTCACTCAGACTCCTGTCCATCAAGTCAGTGATGCCATCCAGCCATCTCATCCTCTGTCGTCCCCTTCTCCTCCTGCCCCCAATCCCTCCCAGCATCAGAGTCTTTTCCAACGAGTCAACTCTTCGCATGAGGTGGCCAAAGTACTGGAGTTTCAGCTTTAGCATCAGTCCTTCCAAAGAAATCCCAGGGCTGATCTCCTTCAGAATGGACTAGTTGGATCTCCTTGCAGTCCAAGGGACTCTCGAGAGTCTTCTCCAACACCACAGTTCAAAAGCATCAATTCTTCAGCACTCAGCTTTCTTCACAGTCCAACTCTCACATCCATACGATCCCTTTAGAAACCAGCAAACAAAAATCATTTTTTATCTCTATTTAATCTCATGTTAAATCAATTTTGCCATTTTTGTTATTTTTAACTTCTTCATTTAACTCTATCCTTCTCGTCAGACTTTTTTTCATGATGAATTGTTTTTAGGTAACAGATTTTGGAGGGCTAAAATAAAAATTAGATGAAAATGCTTGGCATGGGTATATTAATAGAAAGTATTATCTCCTTTTTTTTCTTTTGACTGATTAAATATAGGAAGAACTAGTGAAGCATTTTTACTCCACACTCTACAGATCTGAGCTCTGGCTCTAATGGCCTGCCTTAGCAACGAGTATTTTGATGACAAAGGCGTTCACAGAACTTGCCCTTCTACAGTCACTGGAAATTGAGTTACTGCCATGAGATTGGCAAACAGACTGACTGCAGGTTTTATATGAGAAAAACACTACCTGGGTTGTAATTGAGTGTGGATTTCATCAGAGGTGGAAACTGTCCTGCTGATAAGTTTTTATCTTTGGCGACTACTTTGCTCCAGTTTCTAGCACAAAGCCAGACACCAAAAAGACATTCAGTGTGGGCATTCCCATTGTTTCATTGCCAGGAAGCATCCTTTGAGCTGAGACTTAGGACCACTCAGGAAGATAATACACTGAAATGCTGAAAGAAGGTGTTAGAGCAATTATCTTTTGGGAGCAGGAGAAATTTGTTCCTCCGAGCATAGTTCTAGTTGTTTAGCAGAAAGAAATGTCAGGCATTTTTAACTACATTTTGTCATAGACAGCTGTGACACTTTATGCAGTAGTTCCTTTTATTTTTGCACTCCTTTAACACCAACAATAAAGAAAGTTTACTTTTTCCTCTTTTATAAGCTCACAATACATGATGCACAGTCATTGCAATTATTCCCAGAGGTGGGATAGTCTTGCATTTATCTCTTTTAATCACTCATCGGAGGATACCATGTTTCCTATTAACAGTCGTGAACTTGATGTCATTATGCATAATTTCTTCCAGATGAGCAGTAGCACTTAACTTTCTGGTTCAAAATACTGATTTATGCTTAAAACAAGCCCAGCTTCTAGAGTGATTTCCCAGAGCAGAGAATTCAAGTCTAATTAAACACAATGTTTCCCCATCAATGTTTTCTCTGCGTCCAAAGCATTCCTTAAGAGGTAGTCAGGCATCAAGCCGGGAAATAATTTTTAGGTCTGGGGTGGACATTAATAGAGAGCGTAGCTTACTGATGCATGACAACATTCGTGAGCAAACTAAAAATAATTTACAGAATGGTTAATTTTTTAAAAATGCTGCATTGCAGGGCTTTATGCTCACTCTGCCTCATTGCACTCTCATAATCCTTATTGAGGTTTTCCTCCTATGTAAAACACAGAAATAGGAATTTAAAAGAAAGGCTGGAATTAACTGCTACAATTTACCAAGTGCTTACTTTGTGTCAATGTGTTAAACATATTACATAGTATTACAGATAATGAAATCCCTTATCCAAAAGCCTTATAGCCCTGTGTATTCCAGAATTCAGAATTGTTTAGATATTTAAAGATAATAAAGGGGAACAGGGAATTCCCTAGCTATCCAGTGGTTAAGACTCCGTGCTTTCTCTGCTGAGGGCCCCAGTTTGATCCCTGTGGCATGCCTCCCCCCACAAAAAAAAAAAAAAGGAAAAGAGAGAGAGATAATAAGGTACATGTATCCCATGTTTTGCAAGCAAGTGAGAGCTGGTATAACATTTTGGAGGCAAATAAAATATTTGCAGTGAAATACAAGAGTCATCCTATTAAGCGGGACTAAAAACACACCCACTAAAAAAGGTATTACATCAGTAATCATCAATATGCTTGTCATATATTTGCAAAATACTTTTTTCAAGGTTTTTGGATTTTGTACATGTGAATTAGTTATTGTAGATGTTTGGGCAAGTTGTTTAAAGAGAGATTAAATAATCTGGGGAGGGAGGAGGGAGGAGGTTTCAGG
The DNA here is from genome assembly GCF_002263795.3 of Bos taurus. Taxonomy (NCBI): domain Eukaryota; kingdom Metazoa; phylum Chordata; class Mammalia; order Artiodactyla; family Bovidae; genus Bos; species Bos taurus. The sequence continues at coordinate 12,025,290 of NC_037353.1, forward strand.
ATGGGGAACACAGGTATACCTGTGGCGGATTCATTTCAATATTTGGCAAAACTAATACAATACTGTAAAGTTTAAAAATAAAATAAAATTAAAAAATAAATAAATAAATAATCTGCTCAAAGTTACTACAGCTAGAAATCAGCTAGACTAAGATTCAAACCCAGGACTGTCTGCCTCCAAAGTCTATGTTCTAGCAGATGAAGAGAATAAGACAGTCAAACATCCTAGGGTATGATCTCAAAGCAGAGCAAAATAGAGGTGCAGCAGAGGGAGGAACATGATAGGAAAAAAAAAGACAGTATGTTGAATAATGAAAGAGGGAGCCATAACACGAGCCATCCAAAGTTAACAGAGAGATGATGAAGTGCCATCAGAACGAGAAGGGTGGGGGACTTCCCTGGTGGTCCAGGAGTTAGGAGTTTGCCTTCCAATGCACGTGTGGGTTCATATCGCATGCCTTGGGGCCATAAAACCAAAACATAAAACAGAAGCAGTATCATAACAAATGCAATAGACTTAAAAAAAAAAGAAAGGACAAGAAAGGTGATAGGCTGAGTGAGAAGAGGAAAACGATGTGCTGGGTCTCCATGCGCTTGTCTGGAAAAGGTGATGCTGAGTGTACAGATGGGAAACTGAGGCTGTGTAGATGACAAGAATCTGCTCATTGGATCAAAACTGTCTCCAATTTCCACAGCTTCTGGATATTTAGCAAATGATATTTAAATGATGCCTAAAACAGTGAAAGTGAAGGTGTTAGTTGCTCAGTCATGTCTGACTCTTGCGACCCATTGGCTGTAGCCCTCCGGGCTCCTCTGTCCATGGGATTTTCCAGGCAAGAATACTAGAGTGGATTGCCATTCCCTCCTCCAGGGGATCTTCCAAACCAGGGATCGAACCCAGGTCTCCTGCATTGCAAGCAGATTCTTTACCATCTGAGCCACCAGGGAAGCCCACCATGTGGCAAACACTAGGGATAAAGTGATGGAGATAATAGGCATGCGTCTGCATTCCTGGTCCCAAAACTTATTAGCTGTGCAACCTTAGCAAAGTTGCTTAACCACTTTGTACTATACTCAGTTCAACTGTAAAATAAAGATACTCATATCTACCGCATAAATAGTAAATATTAACAATTAAATGTTTAAGGACATGAAAAGAACTTAGCACACTGCCTGGTGCAAAGCAAGTGATATAACCTTAGCCAATATTATTACATGAATTTTATCCTTTGGGACAACTGGTTACTCCAATCAAAGAAAAACTCCCACATTCTGGGAGTATCTGCAAACAGCAAACCAGAGAACAAAGCACCAACTTCCGGTCAAATATAATTGCTGTCCAATAAGCAACCCTGGTGAGTCTGATCTATTTTCAGCTCCAACTCTACTTGTTGTGGTATCTTGAGTGAGTCATTTAATAGCATCTGCTTCCCCTTCTGTGAATTGACTTCTGCTTTTTAACTCAAGGGTGTTGCAGGCAGTTCAGGGATAAATGAAGGAGAAATCATTGTTCCAGCTAATACACTGCTTTAAAACATTTCTTTATAGAAAATTCTCTTGAACTTGAAGACTAGGAAAGACACATTCCGAAAGAAAGCAAGCGTCCCTTGCATATTTATACCTGCATGAGTAGAATCTGTATGAGCAACCACCAAGTAAGTAAAAGGAACCTGAACAAATATTGCTTTGCTCAGTCTTCCAGTAATATTCCCATTCAAAAGTATGGTGCTCGTTTGAGTACAACTATCATTTTCTCTCAAGTCAGAAAATTGAGAATTGCTAAAAGAAATTATCTATTTCAGCTGCTTTTACAATATAGATGGATAATCCAAAGGATGGTCATTTGTTCCCGGCAAGTATCATTAATAAAATGTCTTGTGGGCAGTTACTTTCATTGAAAACCATGTGTGGTTCTCTGCCTACCTGCCTATCTATACAAGGTGGTTCTGCAAAAGAAGAGAGTCAGGATCCGATGACTTGGGTACACAACTGGGAAAGCTGCTCCTAGGTGATAATTAACTGAAAGTACAGTGCTTTGTTATACTTTCTATAAATAAAATGTGGAGAATCCATGTTTAAACTGCAAGTGGAAAACCACCATCTTTATTACAAGAAATAAATCTGGAAAAGCTTGAATCTTATAACTATAGCACCCTATTCTCTATGGGATACATTTCCTAAAATTTAAGGGCAGTAGCCAAGGGGCATAAAACATTATCTTTTGTCTGGAATGGAAAACTAAAATAAGGAGACAGCAGCTTATAGAATAGACCTAACTCCTCTCCCCCAAATACAGATACACTCAGTCTGGATTTTCTCATCTTCCAATCATTCTCCAGTCACACTCAAGCACTTACAGATCCCCAGCCCTGCTGTGAAGTCTCTTCAGTCTGTACAGCTTATTCCCTTTCCCATGCCTTCCTCTAATCTTCTGATTAACTCATAGTTCATGGTTCACTTTGTCACTCTGAGAGAGCTTCCCCGACCTGTCTTAGATAAGTGCCCCTCCATTGTGCTCACTTAGCACATGTCCCGTAGGTTGATGAAGGTTTCGCTCCTTCTCTTCCTCTTCCTCTTGACAACAAGCAAATTGGAGACAGAGGCTCAGTTATACTCGTAACTGAATCCTCAGAACCCAGCAGTATAGTGCTAGTCACATAACAGCTGCTACTGCTCGGTCATGTCCGACTCTGCAACCCTATGGCCTGTGGCCCGCCAGATTCCTCTGTCCATGGGATTTCCCAGGGAAGAATACTGGAGCAGGTTGCCATTTCCTCCTCCGAGGGATCTTCTGGACCCAGGAATCGAACCTACATCTCCTGTATCTCCTGCATTGGCAGGTGGATTCTTTACCACTAAGGCACCTGGGCAAACCCAGTCATATAACCGACACTTGGAAAACATCTATGGAGTGGTGACTGATGGAATGAATGAGGCTACATGGATGAATTTAATCAAGGGATTACTGATTTTTTTTTCTAGTTGACTGTACCATTGCCTAGGTCAACATCACAATACAAATTTATCATATATAGCTCATAAACAGGCTTGTGGGTTTGTAGCCATCTAGAGCTGGCAGCTCTAGATCATCATGAGGTTCCAATTCTAGTTCAGAGTGTAAGTAAAGTTATGGTTATAACCTCTGTCACAGAAAAAATAAATATATCTTGGCAACCCATTAGTAGTTTTGCTGATGAGAATGAACAGAGTGAAGAGGGGAAATCTCATTAAACTTGAAAGTATTTTTAGTCAGAGAACATTGGCATTAGATTGTCAGAAAATCAAATGGAAGGAAATTGTGATGAACAGTAAATATGTTAGTGAAAATGGTCAAGTGGAATCATAATTCAAAGAACTGCTTACTATTTCTACCAAATCACAGTCTGGTTGCCCAGCAACTGCTTCATACGGGAGCTGCAGAGACTGATGACATATTAGATCCCAACCTCAACAGTGGACTGACAAGCCACACCATTAAGTCCTGCAATCTGACTTGCACTAGCTTCATCACCTTATTACATTGTGAATGAGTCTTATCTTTCACCTACACAAAAGATGAGGTCTATCAAAAGAGCACACAAATATCTTCGATGCTTTGAGATACCTTGAATGTCTTTAGGATAGCTGAATTCATTATACATACAGATTCAATTATCTGTGCTGTCTCAGACTCTTTCCACTGCACTAGTTATATGCTAGTGATGAAAGGTGATATCCAGGCTAGTCCTTGTAGAAAAAAGGATGCGTGCTGTCTGTGCCAGTTTTGAGTCTCATCTTCCTTCTCATCTCTTACTTTACTGCCCACTCTCAAAAGAAGGAAAACAGCAAACTATAAAGCTAAGGTTAACATTTTTTGTTAATCAATAGGAGAAAAGAACTGTAATAGAAAAGATACAAAAGGATATCAATGAATCCACATACAAAATGAATAAATAAATAAATACAATTAAATGAACATCTATTAAGGATTACTATACCATTCTTATATGTTATAAATGTCAAACATTCTAATATGCATTTGGGTTAATACACTGATTACTCATATGAATTAATTTTATGATACATACTATTAATAGCATTCTCATTTTTTAGGTGAGGAAGCTAAAGCACAGAAAGTTTAAATAACTTAATACAGGTCAAATATCAAGAAAGTATCAGAACCTGGATTCCCAGACTGCCTGCCTTCAAAGACTGAGAATAAATGAAGGAGACTAAGTATAGAAGAAAATACTTGTGTCTCTAGTAATCAAAGAACTACAAATCAGACCAAACAAACAGCAAGCTGTTATTTACCAATTCAGCTATGACTTTAAACAATGATATTCAGTGTAGACAGTGTTTGTACAGCATTTCATGTGAGGAATCGCTACTTTACTCTCAACTTTTTGTTTAGTTGTACTACAGCGAAATGACAAAAATTTGGAGGTGTAAGAGGGATTTTCCACATTAATCACAATATACATACTTTCAGTGAATCATAGGCATCTTTATAATTATTTTCTTTCATCCTCTGTTGTCTATTTCTTGAAATGTAACTTGATGTCTATTTAATCTACTAAAAAATGGGCTTGTAAAAATATTTGGTGTAGACAAGGATAAAGTAAAACTGAGACTTTTAAATATTCACTGTAGACATGGATAAAGCAAAACAGACTTTAAGAAACCACTGATGAGAATACTAATCAGCATATACTTTCTAGGGTGAACCTAGGCATTATGCAGGAGGATTTCAACGCTTGTATCTTTGACCTAATAAAAAAAATCTATTCTAAAGAAATAACCAGAATTTTAGGGAATCACAAACATTAAAGAATATTTGCTAAGGCATTGTTTAGAATTGTAAATAATTGAAAATAATCTAATGTCCAAAATTATGAGCTTATTAAAGAATATCTAAAATCAGAGCATAGAAAAATTCAGTGTAACATAAAGTGAAATCAGCAGAATATAGTTATGCTTATTGAATGACCCCTCTATCATATATTCAAACACAGAGACACGTGTGTATATGAACACAAAAACACATATATAGAACTACTTTGCAAAGAGAGAAAGAAGGGAAGGGATAAAAATATGTTAATATTTTTGAAATATGTCAATAACTGAAATATGTCAATAACTTTCAGTATTTATTTTTAGATAAAAAATAAGAGTTTATCTTTTATTTCTAACTATTTCTAAATTTTTCACAAGGCTTTATGCTTCTTAATGTAAAGGTATTACAGGAGCCTGGCAGGCTACACTTCATGGGGTTGCAAAGAGTCAGACACAACTTTCACGTGCACATGTATTAAAAATAATGAAACTCTTTACTATCTTCTAATAATTCTCTTTGAACCTAAATTAGATGACCATAAAACTATGGTCATGAATTATGCTCAATCACTAATGTTATACAATGACTCAATATGTTTACCACTCCAATTTAACATTTTAATTTAAATAAGTATCTTTAGTGCCTTAAAGCAGAGGTGATAATATGAAAATTTCAGTTTTAAAAAGTATCCATAGATCAACACTGTGTTTTGTAGTGTACAAAGTCCTTCCTCAGAGAATATAGAACTAGTTTGATCTTAAAGCAACTTTTGAGTAGGCAAATTCTAATATAAAAACAGAAGAAAAGGAGCAGACTTCACTGTTAGATTCCTAGGGCAGCATGATGCCTGTTCTCTCACCTTATCCTTACCCAGCACTGAACTAAGCAGATGCGAAGTTCTACCTGGCCAGGATCACATGGTTGGTCAGCAGTAGGATCAAGGCCTAGATTAGGACCAAGATCTTTGATCCTTAATCTGGTACACTTTCCACTAACTCATCAGAATAATCATGTGGTCATTTTGTGAGGAACACACCTGGAAGAGGATTTCCATTTTCCTGAGCTCCTAGGCTCATGTATAAAACCAGCATGGAGCATATAGACTTTTGAGTAGACTAAGCCTGAGATTAATTAATAACCAAGTGTTTGCTACATGATTTTTGCAAGTCACTGAATTTTTCTTGGTCTTTTAATCTGTAAAACAAGAATAATGATGCCCAAATCTGTAAGGCTGTTATAAAGATGAACTAAGACAAGGTATGTAATATGTGCATGGTGTCACATGAACCTTGGATACAACACCTCCTGCCTGCTCCTGCCACCCATCTCCTCACCGCCTCACCCCACTGATGCACACGGGCACAGCCTTGGTTCAAGCCTGCCCATCGTCCTTCCTGATTCAAGAAAACACGAAGTTAAGCACCATCCTACAAAGAAGTAATATAGAACATAATGGGTTTCAAACTTTAAAAAGCCCACTTTCCCTAAATACTTTCTTATAACTCAGTACATTTGCTAAAAAGAGTGTTCAAGCTAATATAGACCATCAAACCTCTTCTGATGCCAAAAATAAGAAGCTACTTGGATAATGCAGCATTCAGTCATATGTTCAGCTTAGAAAATGTTAACTGAGTAAAATGCAATTTTGACTACAGGTGACCAGGGGCTTCTGAAATCTTTCATTTTTGTTATTTTCTTTTTAAACATGGAAAATCTGGATTGAAGATAAGCAATGGGAAATGCACATACATTTTATCCTGTGACTCAGAGGGCTTTTTACTAAGCCTAAAAGCTTTTGGCTAAAGTGCAAAAACACTAGAGACTCATTTTGAATAGCAAGAGAAATTGAAAGGATTTCAACTTGACAGTTCCAATGGCTGGCAGAAGGTACCATTTTTTAATTGATTTTTCAAAAACATTTAAGTCATCAAGCTTGTAGATTTTAACCTTTCCAATTGAGTATTAGCAAACCTTCTTAAGGAATGAGACTTTTGAAAAATCCTGTTACCTAGACTCTTACTTTGGAAGTGGGGAGTCTGGAGACACCGATGGTAATCCTAATGGAATGAAGGTTCCCAAATGAATTTTAGATATAAGGCCAAATTCTTAATCACTTACATGAATATAGCAGAGAATTCAAGGAAAGTCCTCGTTAGAATAGCTCCTGCCACAAAAAGTCTTGCCAGCAAGTTTTTAAATCAGGCTTTTTTGGTTTTCTCTTCTTTGCCCACATCTGCTAACCTTGCAGTAGGAATGCTTGAACAAAATGTTTGTTAATTACAAGGAGAGTCCAGAGAGTGATCCATATATCTAAGGAACCAATCTTGTAACAGTCAGACTGCCAGTAAATCAGGTACCTGGAGGCAGCTTGAGTGGGTGAAGCCCTTTGGTGCTCCTATCATTGTTTATTCAAAGTAAAAAGATTCTAAATTATAAGATGAAATTCAGTGAAGCCCAACAATACTCTCATTTTATCCTTCATGATTATTTTCCCTTTCACTGGAGATATCTAATATTCAGTTATGAACAGATATTTTTGCTCATTCTTTTTGAGGTTACAATTGTTCTACTGTTCCATGAGCATAAACTTTCCCTACCAGTTATATCATCAAACACTGAATAAGATAGTTATTTTTTCAAAAATCCTGTAGTACTAAGCCATTTGAGTTTTAGAGAAAAAAAATTATAACTTATAAACAATTATTTATTGTCTTACTTACTCTTCTGTGATTTTTGTTCACATCTCCTTTGGAGCATTGAAAAATACTGCTATAAAATCACAATAAACATTTTATATAAAAAACACATAAAATATAAAATACAAAAGTAGAGACTTTATGATGTAGCAGAATTCCCTGTGTATATGTCTGTATTCCCTGAAGGTACAGAAATTGTTTCTTTCCTGCTCGTAGCTTCTTGCCTTGGCACACAGCAGGCACTTAATCAATGTCTGATAAATGACACTGAGGTAGGAGGTAGATGGGCTCCCCCTCCCACTGGGTAAAGCAATAGGAAATTCATTCCCTGTGGACTGAAACACCAAGATAAGAATAGCAGGATAATTAAGAGAGAAGGCTGGGCACTGCCCAGATCACATAATTCTCAATCTCAGTCAGGAGACCTCCCCAACCACACACGTGCAGAAAGGCTCCTAGAAGGTCAAAGGGAAATGAAGCTAAGGAATGTTCTACCCATAGGCCTCTTCAGTGGAATCCATCTTGGCTAAGAGAGGCATGAGCACATTTGAGAGGATCCTTAGATATACCAAATACGGACTCTGAACCAGACAGATCAAAATGATTGGCCAAAGAAGAAGACCAGAAGAAATGCCCCATAAAAGTAATGCAAACTGCTCTGAGGGCGTGATTCAGGGACTCTCCCTCTGAGTCTGCCTGTGTATCTATCCACATATACTGTACTATTTTTCCTTCTAAAAAATACTTGCTTCACTACTTTCCATCTTTGCAGGAACTCCTTTCTGCAAAGCTGAAGGCCAGCTTGTCACTGACCACTGTCTATTGGCTAGGCTTTGGTACTCTCACCACCACGACCTGGCCTCAATTTCTGGTTTGGAACCCAAGCCCCACTCTAAGCCATTGCAGGCTGAGGCCACCCAAGATCAACATGACAGATCCTGATTTACTCCTGTTGGTATTATTGGTCATGTCTCTCATACAATGAGAAGGGAAGCTTTAAGAAGTACCATGATTATCCAAGGGCAATCAGTGCCAGCTGCTGCTGCTGCTGCTAAGTTGCTTCAGTCGTGTCCAACTCTGTGTGACCCCATAGATGGCAGCCCACCAGGCTCCCCCATCCCTGGGATTCTCCAGGCAAGAACACTGGAGTGGGTTGCCATTTCCCTCTCCAATGCATGAAAGTGAAAAGTGAAAGTGAAGTTGCTCAGTTGTGTCCGACCCTCAGCGACCCCATGGACTGCAGCCTTCCAGGCTCCTCCGTCCATGGGATTTTCCAGGCAAGAGTACTGGAGTGGGGTGCCATTGCCTTCTCCATCAGTGCCAGAGGCAGAAGCAAATCTTAGATGATCTTTCTGCTGTCCTGAGAGAGTGATCTTTCCACAACAGTATCCTGTTTCCAAGCAATCTCCTGTCTTAACTTGATAGTGACAGAGTTAAATACCCACAGTGGTTGCAAACAATGTAACAAGTCTCACAGATGTGTCTGTGTTGGAGATAGCTATAAAAGAGCTGCTTCCTGTAAAGTTGGCTGCCCAGCCAGATGAGTTACACTCACTAATGAATATAAACATTTGGTTGTCTAATCAAATATCGCTAATTCCCCAGACAAAATAATCACTCTTTTGGGTTCTTAGGAGAAAATTCTCTCCCTTCCCACTTCTGGTCACTCAACAGTTCCTGCAAATCTTGTGCTCTTCAATGAATCTAAGGATTTGAGGTGGAAGGAGGTGCAAAGGAAACCAGAATTTCTTGCAGGCTACTCCTATTTCCTAAAACTCATATCTCCCCTAAGGTAGTAAAGCACAGAGTCATAAATGGGGGGAACAAAATGCCAGGGAGATGACACAAGAATGCAGGAAAAAAATAAAATTTATATCTCAAAACATTATCTAGACATAAATATATATATAAAGTATGTTTACAAATCAGGAAAAAAATATAATACTAAAGCAAGAACATGAATAGAAAATTTACAAAATAAGAAATAATATATGTCCCATCTCTATTTTTAAAATGGTCAACTTTACTAGTATTGAATATAAATGTGAAGATACAACCAGAGATTATCATACTAAGTGAAGTAAGTCAGAAAACACAAATACCATATGATATCACTTATATGTGAAATCTGAAATATGATACAGATGAACTTATCTGTGAAACAGAAATAGACTCACAGACACAGAAAACAGATATGGTTGCCAAGGGGTGGCAAGGTGGGGGAGAGATGGACTGGGAGTTTAGGGTTAATAGATGCAAACTATTGCATATAAGATGGATAAACAATAAGTTCCTACTGTATGGCTCAGGGAACTACTTCAATATCCTAAGATAAATAATAATGGAAAAGAATATAAAAAGAATCTATGTATATGTATAATGAGTCACTTTGCTATAGAGCAGAAATTAACATAAAACTTTAAATCAACTATACTTCAATAAAACAACAAATTGAAACTTAAAAAAAACAAACTCTTATACTTGTAAAAAATTAAAAAGTTTGATAATGGCCTGTATCGAAGAGAGTAAAAGGGCAATCTTGTTAGCAGACTTCTCAAGGAAATATTAAAAATATTCCATTTCTATGACTTTTTCCATCAAAAATAATCATGCAAATTGACAAGGATGGTTGTATAAAGATGTTCATTAAAACAACCTCAATACTCAATAATAGGAAATTGGTTTTCAGTATGGACCAGACATTGCAATAACATCTAATGCAACTGTCAGACAAGATGCTGGGTTAAAACAGAGGTTTATAAAATAGTATTGAATCCTACTCTGTGTGTAGTTCTAAGTCTGAAGTGCCATATAATCGGAACAGTGGCTATCTCTTAAAATACCTTTTAGAGATTTTCTTTTTTAATTTTTAAACAGGGTCATATTTTTGTGATTTTTGAATATGTATTCCTTTTATAATTAGATACACATTACGCCTTTTGGTCATTGCTAGAAATATAGGAAGGAAAGACAAGATGGAAGGAGGGAGGAGAGGTATCTGGAGTAACATCCCCTAATTTAAAGATTTGGCAGCAAGGAGTGCTAAAGGGGAAAATATAAGAAGATCAGAATAAAAGACAAAATCCTCTAGCGAACTTTGCCCTTTAATTACCCTGAGTTCATCTCTATGCTGCTGCTGCTGCTAAGTCGCTTCAGTCTATGGCTAAGGTCTATTGGCCAGAGGGTAAAATATTGTATTTTCACTTCAGCCTCAGATATGCTTTTATCATTCACCTGACTTTCTTCTTCAGTGGTTCCTCCAGAAGCCCAGTCTCAGCTCCCCTTATGAATTTTTTAAGTTCATAATTCCTAGACTTGCATATTATTTCTGTTCATATCATATGCTCAGGATTTATAATTCTCTTACCTCTCAAAATGCATACATCTTGATATCTGTTAAATACCAATTGATGCTAATGAGCTAATATACTAACTATTTCAAAAGAAATCTTTTCTCACAAACACTTTCTTATAAGGGTACATGTTAGGTTCTTGAGAAAAATAAATTGCAAGCATGGTTCTTATACTCAAGTTTGGGAGACTATAAATAAGAACACCTAATTAACACCAGAGTTTTAAAACTAACAATATGAGCTACATCACAGAGCAATATGTGTTTTAAGACAGCAGTGGTGTCAGATGAGTTGGAGATTTGGAAATCTTAAGACCTGAATTTGAGACCCATATCTGCCACTTCCTTTATCACTTGAAATTTCTTAATTCCTCTGGGTCACAGTTTCTTTTTTATGTTACACTATAATAGTAATAGTTTGTTCACAGGATTTAAAGAGACCAGGTATTTGTAAACATTGCATTCATGAATGAACAACCATCGATGATGCCCTTCAAATTCACATATAGTATTACACTCTATGTGATGGTCTTCCTGGTCCACCTCCATGTTAGGCCAACTCTATTCACTTCTCCCTGCCTTACAGAGACGACCTACATTAAAATCAAGTAGGACCAAGGCACCTGAGTCTTAGAGCGGCCGCACTTCTACAGCTGAACTATCACATCTAGTTAGATGCCATTACTGGGTCCTGGACCCTGGGAAATAACTAGTCACTTCTCTGAGCAATAAAAAATATTGGACTAAATATATATTTCTGTTAAGTGATATGGATAAAGCAAACAGTATGTGAACCTTATTTTTTAAATATTCCCTTTAACCTATGGTCCTCAGTGCCAAGAATTTTTCAGAAGTTGCAGAAAAGGTAAAGAAGCATAATCCCTAATTTATTTCTGCTTCAATCTAAATGAATAATTTTCAGACTGAAAGAAAGAATTTGCAGTTATTTTAAGGGCTTGGGTCCTATCTTCTAATTTCCCACTTAATTTAACTTTGGCTTCAAAAAGAGTCTGAAATCCCAAACATAGAATACTAGAAGAAGCTCTGATTCCTTTGAAAATGGCAAATCTCTCAAATAGTGGTTGTGATAGTCCATCCACTGTTCTCCTGCCTCCATCTTTACTGAGGTATAATTGACAAATAAAAATCATGCATATTTAGGATGCACATGTGGTGATTTTATATAAGTATACACTATGAAATGATTACCATAATCAAGCTAATTAATACCTCCATCATCTCACATTTGTGTGTTTGTGTATATGTAGTAAGAGCATTTAAGATCTATTGTCTTATCTAATCAGGTGTATAATACAGTATTGTTAACTATAATCACCATGCTGGACTTTAAATTCCCATAATTTATTCATTTTATAATTCAACGTTTATACCCTTGAATTTGAGAGAACAGGAGAATGGGGGTGTTGTTACATAGGTTCTTGCATTAGAGACTGGCAAATAACACTTTAAAGAGAAAAAAAGATAAAATGCTGTAAATTATGGATTTTATAAGCATGTAATTGAACCAATAGCAGAATCCTGAAACTGCTTATGTAGTAAGTGATTTATGAGCCTTTAGCATATAATCTTACGATCACTGGCTTACTAAAATTAAGTCTCATTGTGAATGTGGAAGAGCTTGTAGACTTATTTTACCTGTAAGTCTGTTAGAATGAGCAACAATGTATTGTATTCAACACTTGCTGATTTCCAAGGCACGTTCACTGAATTTCTTGAAATCTCATAACAGCTCCATAGGCTAGAAATGAGACTGTGTTCCAATTTCAAACAGGAGGAAACAGACAAAAAGTGACGAAGGGTTACAAGGGAGCAAAGCTAGGGACTGGGAGAGCCAGAATGTTGACTTGAACTTGTGACTGCTGATCCAAAGCCCACTGTGCTGGTACTTACTCCCAGTGGCCAAATTTACAGATGTGAAGGTGTTAGGAAGAATATTTACTTTGCAGTTTTTTGAGCTATTTGACAATGGAATGATTTGCTTTATAAACAAACAGAGTCCCTTTAAGTTCAATAATCAAACTAATAGTGAGGTGGCTGAGAAACAGGACAAATAATTCTTGTAATGGTAACCACTCAAGTCTCTGCATCTCTAAATTCTAAATTAGAAATTTCTGTAATGCTTCAATCAATCAAGCAGACCAGATTTTTCCTGGACATGTGCTGCAGACTAAAAATTGCTTAATTTCAAACCATTGTTAAATGAATTGGCACTAGAATGACTTCAACCTAAGTAATCACTGACAGTTTCTATTTAAGTGTTAAATCTTTGTTTTCTGGGTTAATTGCTTCTTTTTCTGGTTTTCATCATATTGGAAGTCATAATTTTGAAGACTGGCTATTACATTTCTGCATACTTTATGCAACTAGTCATGATGCAAAGATAGGTTGTGATTTACTTAAAATATCTTTGCCTATTTGACCCTTTTATCACCTCATAATTAAACACATTTTTTATTTAAATCTATTTTCTTACTTTATATGACCCTCTTTTCTAAATGCAAATAAGAAGCAGGTACTTAAAAATCTCCAATATTTTAGAATCTTGTTGGAAATAAAAAAGCAGGTTGAAGTTCCTTCAATGTTATTTTTTCACCCAGTCTTGTATCTCCTTTACTACCACAGTACTCCCTGACAAGCATGTGTACATGTGAATGTGCTTGTGCCTGCATATTGTATACATATGCACACACATGTGTGCACACAGAGCTACACAGTTCCATTCAAAATAATTTGAAAATTTCACCAGGCACACATTTAAGGTCATACAGGATTTAGGTCGGGCATTTAAATTAGGCTAAATCACAAAACAACCGTCAGCAAAAAATCAGAATTAGTCCTCAGACCTACAGTCCTGTGAATTTTCTTTGCTTCCCTACCCACCCCCCCTTTACCCCACCTGCTTTTTAACTTCACCCAATACCAATAAAAACTGGCTCTGAATGTTCTCAGCTTCATTTCCCATGTGATAAGAAGCCCACTTGTCTTTCTGAGTTTCAGTGCTTCCCAAGATATTGTTTATTCTCCAGTCTTTCCATATCTAGCCATTCTGTTATCACTAAAATTCACTTTCCCAATCCCCCCATGTCACAGCCTGTGCTTGGTTTGTCCAGTTTGAAGAAAGGAGACAGGAGGATCAAACAGAGAAGACAATAGTGCTACCAGGTAAACAATGACAGCTTGTCAAATCTTTTATTCCCAAGATAACTCATTCTTCCAAAAGATTAGATAACTTCTCGGAAATCTTCAGCCTATGTCTTAATCATGGGTTAGTAGTTATCACTGTGGAAAATTTCACTGGGAAAAGGTTTGTCACAGGTATTACATTTCAATAATTTTTCATGGCCTAATTTTTCCTAAGAAACCAAGTGATGGGAAAAGTTGCTCATGTTCAGCTAATATATCTATTTAATAGGCAGTTAAATACTTGCTCCTTGGAAGAAAAGTTATGACCAACTTAGACAGGATATTAAAAAGCAGAGACCTTACTTTGCCAATAAAGGTCCATCTAGTCAAAGCTATGGTTTTTTCCAGTAATCATGTATAGATGTGAGAGTTGGACTATAAAGAAAGCTGAGCACTGAAGAATTGATGCTTTTGAACTGTGGTGTTGGAGAAGGCTCTTGAGAGTCTCTTGGACAGCAAGGAGATCCAACCAGTCCATCCTAAAGATTCTTTGGAATGACCGATGCTGAAGCTGAGACTTCAGTTCTTTGGCTACCTGATGTGAAGAACTGATCATTTGAAAAGACCTTGATGCTGGGAAAGATGGAAGACTATAGGAGAAGGGGATGAAAGAGGATGAGATGGTTGGATGACATCACCAACTCAATGGGCATGAGTCTGAGTAGCCTCCAGGAGTTGGAGATGGACAGGGAGGCCTGGCGTGCTACAGTCCATGGGGTCACAAAGGGTTGGACACTACTGAACTGGACTGAATTGAACTGAAATGCAGTAATGTCATTTTAAGTGAGTCAAAAAATATTCATTAAAACTGCTGATTTAGAACCCTTCAGTGGCAATATTAGAGTATTTGCCACCACCACCCCCAAACGCCAGTGTGTGAAAGACGATATTTTGGTGCTACTACAGAGAGGCTTCCACTTTGAGGACATACCTAAAGGGCCCAGATTTAAGTCTGAAACTAAGAATCTGACTTTAATGCAAAGCTGCTCACCTACAAATATGGTCAAAACAGACAGTGTCTTAGGTTATCAAAAGAAGTTACCTTTGACCATAAGGTCTACCTGGATAGGATTGCTCTAGGGCCACTAACTCAAGCACTTGAGACTACTATACTTGGTTTTAGAAATTCTTATCTGTTAAAATGAAAATAGACCTGTTTGTATACCATAGTAAGTCAGATTTAGCCATTAATATCTGAGTGAATTAATTTACCAGGTCTTTTCTTAAATAGATAAGAACTTTGTATGAATGAAGTCTATTATAATTCTGTTACAAAGAGTAAAATAGAGAGAGGCACAAAACACTACAAGAGAGGGCCATGCATGGCAGGACCCTGTAGAAGTGTACAGAGAAAAACAAAATTAAACAATAGGGATGAGGACTTCTGCTTCCTTAAAGATGGAGTAACATATTTTTTCCTAGTCCTCCAACTAAGTACAGCTAAAACGATTGGCCTTATATGCAAAACAAATATAAGACACTGAGTGGTGAGCTAAAGAGGGCAAACTGGCTAGGAGTTTAAGGAGTGACATATTTTTGAGTTACCTTGGGATTTCTTTTTGACTCCTATATCCCAGAATGGATGCTGGAGAAGCCAATAATCAGGAGATGCTAGTGAGAATAGACATAAAAGCCCCAAGGAAATAAGAGTTCTGATCCTCTCTAGTCAAAGGACCAGGAAAGGAAGAGTTTATCAAGATATAAAACTTTTAGCCCATAGGTGTTCTAGCCCAGTCAAGCACTATGGGAAAACAACAGCAACAAATAGTAGGTCTCTCATCAGAAACCATGGAGGCCAGAAGTGGCATAGGATTCTACAGATGTTGAAAGAGAAGAACTGTCAATCCAAAATTCCGTAACCAGCAAAAATACCCTTCATAAATGAAATGAAAAGATCAAACTATTCTTAGATGAATTGAAACTAAGAGTTTGTCACCAGCAGATCTATCCTAAAAAGAATGACTAAGGAAATTCTCTAAACAGAAAGAAACAATAAAAATAAGGAATTGTGCAACATCAGGAAAGAATAATGAGTAGAACAAAAATATAGGAAATAATAATAGGCTGTCTTCACTTGGATTTTCTAAATTATGTTTGATGTTTGAAGCAGAATGATATCTCTATGAAGTAGTTTTCAATATATGTATAAGAAATATTTAAGACAAATATTTTATAACTGTGAAGAAAAACCGAATGTAAAGGGGAGCAATATTTTTAAATATCATTCAAACAGGTAGACTATGATAAGCTATGTATGTGTAATTTAGCACCCAGTTGTTGTTTAGTCACTAAATAATGTCCAACTCTTTGCAACACCATGTAGCCTGCCAGGCTCCCATGTCCCTGGGATTTCCCAGGCAAGAATATTGGAGTGAGTTGCCATTTCGTTCTCCAGGGAATCTTGCCAACCCAGGAATTGAACCCACATTCTCCTGCATTGGCAGATTCTGTACCAATGAGCCACTAGGGAAGCCTAAATGAATACCTAGATCTCTACTAAAAAAGTGACACAAAGGCATACACTCAAAAACACTTCAAATAAATGGTAATCTAAATATGTTCAAATAAAACACAGGGAAGAGGACAAAGAGAATAGAAATATAAAAAGGAGAGAGAGCCCACAAAAATGGCATTTCTAAAACATCAATAATTACATTAAAAGTAGTCTAAATATATCAATTAAAAAATAGAAATTGGCAGTTGGTTAAAGAGAACAAATGAAAACATGACAACTATATGTTGTCTATAAGAAATTCATCTTAAATAAATATAAAAATATAGATAGGTTGAAATTTTAAAATATGGAAAGATAAACCATGCAACCATTAACAAAAAAGTAGGGATAGTTTTATTAATATCAGACAAAAGGAAAGAAATTTATCAGGGACAGAGAGGTAAATTATATAATGATGAAAGGGTAAATTCACCTAGAAGACAGTAATCCTAAGTTTGTATGCACCAAACAAGAGACATTAAAAATATGTAAAGTAAAAATGATAGAATTGAAAGAAAAAATAAAGAAATCAATAGTTCTAGTTGGAGACTTCAACATCTTTCTCTCACTAGTGATGGAAAAACTAAACAAAATCACAAGTGTAGAAAAACTCAATAATATCATCAACCTATAAGATCTAATCAACATTTAGAGAATGTTCCATGCAACAACAGCACATTATACAGGAACACCATGAAAAAATATGAAACAGTGTGAGAATTACCAAAATGAAACACAGAGACACAAAGTGAGCAAGTGCTGTTGGAATGCGCCAAAAGATTTGCTCAAAGAAGGATTGCCACAAACCTTTCATTTGCAGAAAATGCAGTATCTGTTCAGTTCAGTTCAGTTCAGTTGCTCAGTGGTGTCCGACTCTTTGTGACCCCATGGACTGCAGCACACCAGGCCTCCCTGTCCATTACCAACTCCTGGAGTTTACTCAAACTCATGTCCGTTGAGTCAGTGATGCCATCCAACCATCTCATCCTCTTTCATCTCCTTCTCCTCCTGCCTCAGTCTTTCCCAGCATCAGGGTCTTTTCCAATGAGTCAGTTCTTCACATCAGGTGGCCAAAGTATTGGAGTTTCAGCTTCAACATCTGTCCTTCCAATGAATATTCAGGACTAATTTCCTTTAGGATGGACTTGTTGGATCTCCTTGCAGCCCAAGGGATTCTCAAGAGTCTTCTCCAACACCACAGTTCAAAAGCATCAATTCTTTGGTGCTCAGCTTTCTTTATAGTTCAACTCTCACATCCATACGTGACTACTGGAAAAACCATAGCTTTGACTAGATAGACCTTTATTGGCAAAGTAATGTCTCTGCTTTTTAATATGTTGTCTAAGTTGGTCATAACTTTTCTTCCAAGGAGTAAGCATCTTTCAATTTCATGGCTGCAGTCACCATCTGCAGTGATTTTGAAAGTGAAAGTGAAGTCACTCAGTCGGGTCCGATTCTTTGCAACCCCATGGACTGTAGCGTACCAGGCTCCTCTGTCCATGGGATTTTCCAGGCAATAGTACTGGAGTGGATGGCCATTTCCTTCTCCAGGGGATTGAAACCAGGGATTGAACCCGGGTCTCCCACATTGTAAACAGACACTTTACCATCTGAGCCACCAGGGAAGTCCTGGTGGCAGTGATTTTGGAGCCCCCCCAAATAAAGTCTGTCACTGTTTCCACTGTTTTCCCATCTATTTGCCATAAGCAAAAAAGCCTTAAATCAATATTCTAAGCTTCCAATTTAAAAAATTAGAAAAAAGAACAAAATATATCAAATATGAGAGAAAGGAATGAAATAACGAGAACAGAAATAAATACAAACAGAAATGGAAAAACAATAGAGAAAACTAATGGGACAGAGAGAAGAGCGTCTCTTGGACAACCAAGAGATAAACCAGTCAGTCCTAAAGGAAAATCAACCCTGAATATTCATTGGAAGGACTGATGCTGAAGCTGAGGCTGCAATACTTCGGCCACCTGATTCGAAGAGCCAACTCATTGGAAAAGACCCTGCTGGGAAAGACTAAGGGCAAGAGGAGAAGGGTGCAACATGGAGACAGATGCACAGTATTATATATCCTACCTGGAGATAGATGCACAGTATTGAGATATAACAAATAGAATTGTTATACATAAAAATATTTAAAATAATCAAATGGGGTTTAGAATAGAAAGCAAGGCTGATTCAATATTTGAAAATCAGTCAATATAATCATTCAAGTGATGAGATGATTGGATGGCATCAGTGACTCAATGGACTTGAGTTTGAGCAAACTCAGGGAGATAGTGAAGGACAAGGAAGCCTGCTATGCTGCAGTTTATGGGGTTGCATAGAGTCAAACACAACTTAGTAACTGATCAACCACAACAATGAGGCAGAGGGATGCTGGTTCTTTGAAAAGAAAAACAAAACTGATAAGCCCTAGTAATACTGGCTGCTACTGCTGCTGCTGCTGCTAAGTCACTTCAGTCGTGTAGACTCTGTGCGACCCCATAGACAGCAGCCCACCAGGCTCCACCATCCCTGGGATTCTCCAGGCAAGAACATTGCAGTGGGTTGCCATTTCCTTCTCCAATGCATGAAAGTGAAAAGTGAAAGTGAAGTCAGTCAGTCGTGTCCGACTCTTAGAGACCCCATGGACTGTAGCCTACCAGGCTCCTCCGTCCATGAGATTTTCCAGGCAAGAGTACTGGAGTGGGGTGCCATTGCCTTCTCCAGTAATAGTGGCAAAGGGAAAAAAAAAGAGTAAAGAAGCAAACTATTAGGGGGGAGGAGCTAAGATGGCAGAGGTACCTTTAAGAACCCAATTTTCAGTACCCATTTTTCACTAGAGAGCGAGATTACTGGCTTGACTGCTCTCTCTCCCTTTGGACTCTCCTTTTTCTCCACCAGGTCGTCTGTGTCTCCTCCCTAACCCCTCTCTACTCTACCCAACTCTCTGAGTTTCTGTGTGTTCCAGACGGTGGAGAATACATAGGGAACTGATTACTGGCTGGATCTGTATCCCTCCTTTTCATTCCCCCCTTTTATCCTCCTGGCCACCTCTGTCTCCTTCCTCCTTCTTCTCTTCTCTGTATAACTCCACGAACATCTCTGAGTGGTCCAGTTGTGGAGTGCACATAAGGAAGTGATTACTGGCTAGCCCACTCTCTCCTCTATTGATCCCACCTCATCTCATTCGGGTCACCTCTAACTCCCTCCTACCTCTTCTCTTCTCCATGTAACTCTGTGAACCTCTCTGCGTGACCCTCATGGTAGAGAAACTTTTCATCTTTAACGTAGATGTTTTATCAATGGTGCTGTATAGAAGGAGAAGTTTTGAAACTACTGTAAAAAATAAGACCAATAACTGGAAGCAGGAGGCTTAAGTCCAAACCGTGACTCCAGGGAACTCCTGACTCCAAGGAACATTAATTGACAGGAGCTCATCAAACGCCTCCATACCAACACTGAAACCAAGCACCACACAAGGGCCAACAAGTTCCAGGGCAAGACATACCAAGCAAATTCTCCAGCAACAAAGGAACACAGCCCTGAGCTCCAAGATACAGGCTGCCCAAAGTCACTGCAAAACCATAGACATCACATAACTCATTACTGGACACTTCATTGCACTCCAGAGAGAAGAAATACAGCTCCACCCACCAGAACACCGACACAAGCTTCCCTAACCAAGAAACCTTGACCAGCCACCTGTACAAACCCACACACAGCGAGGAAACGCCACAATAAAGAGAACTCCACAAACTGCCAGAATACAGAAAGGACACAGCAATTTAAACAAGATGAAGAGACAGAGGAATACCCAGCAGATAAAGGGACAGGATAAATGCCCACCAAACCAAACAAAAGAGGAAGAGATAGGGAATCTACCTGATAAAGAATTCCGAATAATGATAGTGAAATTGATCCAAAATCTTGAAATCAAAATGGAATCACAGATAAATAGCCTGGAGACAAGGATTGAGAAGATGCAAGAAAGGTTTAACAAGGACCTAGAAGAAATAAAAAAGAGTCAATATATAATGAATAATGCAATAAATGAAATTAAAAACACTCTGGAGGCAACAAATAGTAGAATAACAGAGGCAGAAGATAGGATTAGTGAATTAGAAGATAGAATGGCAGAAATAAATGAATCAGAGAGGATAAAAGAAAAACGAATTAAAAGAAATGAGGACAATCTCAGAGACCTCCAGGACAATATTAAATGCTACAACATTCGAATCATAGGGGTCTCAGAAGAAGAAGACAAAAAGAAAGACCATGAGAAAATATTTGAGAAGATAATAGTTGAAAACTTCCCTAAAATGGGTAAGGAAATAATCACCCAAGTCCAAGAAACCCAGAGAGTCCCAAACAGGATAAACCCAAGGCAAAACACCCCAAGACACATATTAATCAAATTAACAAAGATCAAACACAAAGAACAAATATTAAAAGCAGCAAGGGAAAAACAACAAATTACACACAAGGGAATTCCCATAAGGATAACAGCTGATCTTTCAATAAAAACTCTTCAAGCCAGGAAGGAATGGCAAGACATGCTTAAAATAATGAAAGAAAATAACCTACAGCTCAGATTATTGTACCCAGCAAGGATCTCATTCAAATATGAAGGAGAAATCAAAAGCTTTTCAGACAAGCAAAAGCTGAGAGAATTCTGCACCACCAAACCAGATCTCCAACAAATACTAAAGGATATTCTCTAGACAGGAAACACAAAACGGTGTATAAATTTGAACCCAAAACAATAAGGTAAATGGCAACGGGATCATACTTATCAGTAATTACCTTAAATGTAAATGGGTTGAATGCCCCAACCAAAAGACAAAGACTGGCTGAATGGATACAAAAACAAGACCCCTACATATATTGTCTACAAGAGTCTACCTCAAAACAGGGGACACATACAGACTGAAAGTGAAGGGCTGGAAAAAGATTTTCCATGCAAATAGGGACCGAAAGAAAGCAGGAGTAGCAATACTTAGATAAAATAGACTTTAAAGCAAAGGCTGTGAAAAGAGACAAAGATGGTCACTACATAATGGTCAAAGGATCAATCCAAGAAGAAGATATAACAATTATAAATATATATGCACCCAACACAGGAGCACGGCAGTATGTAAGACAAATGCTAACAAGTATGAAGGGAGAAATTAACAATAACACAATAATAGTGGGAGACTTTAATACCCCACTCACACCTATGGATAGATCAACTAAACAGAAAATTAACAAGGAAACACAAACTTTAAATGATACAATAGACCAGTTAGACCTAATTGATATCTATAGGACATTTCATCCCAAAACAATGAATTTCACCTTTTTCTCAAGTGCACATGGAACCTTCTCCAGGATAGATCACATCCTGGGCCATAAATCTAGCCTTGGTAAATTCAAAAAAATAGAAATCATTCCAAGCATCTTTTCTGACCGCAATGCAGTAAGATTAGATCTCAATTACAGGAGAAAAGCTATTAAAAATTCCAACATATGGAGGCTGAACAACACACTGCTGAATAACCAACAAAGCACAGAAGAAATCAAAAAAGAAATAAAAATTTGCATAGAAATGAATGAAAATGAAAATACCACAACCCAAAACCTGTGGGACACTGTAAAAGCAGTCCTAAGGGGAAAGTTCATAGCAATATAGGCATACCTCAAGAAACAAGAAAAAAGTCAAATAAATAACCTAACTCTACACCTAAAGCAACTAAAAAAGGAAGAAATGAAGAACCCCAGGGTTAGTAGAAGGAAAGAAATCATAAAAATTAGAGCAGAAATAAATGCAAAAGAAACAAAAGAGACAATAGCAAAAATCAACAAAGCCAAAAGCTGGTTCTTTGAGAGGATAAATAAAATTGACAAACCATTAGCCAGACTCATCAAGAAACAAAGGGAGAAAAATCAAATCAATAAAATTAGAAATGAAAATGGAGAGATCACAACAGACAACACAGAAATACAAAGGATCATAAGAGACTACTATCAACAATTATATGCCAATAAAATGGACAACGTGGAAGAAATGGACAAATTCTTAGAAAAGTACAACTTTCCAAAACTGGACCAGGAAGAAATAGAAAATCTTAACAGACCCATCACAAGCACAGAAATTGAAACTGTAATCAAAAATCTTCTAGCAAACAAAAGCCCAGGTCCAGATGGCTTCACAGCTGAATTCTACCAAAAATTTAGAGAAGAGCTAACACCTATCCTGCTCAGACTCTTCCAGAAAATTGTAGAGGAAGGTAAACTTCCAAACTCATTCTATGAGGCCACCATCACCCTAATACCAAAACCTGACAAAGATCCCACAAAAAAAGAAAACTACAGGCCAATATCACTGATGAACATAGATGCAAAAATCCTTAACAAAATTCTAGCAGTCAGAATCCAACAACATATTAAAAAGATCATACACCATGACCAAGTGGGCTTTATCCCAGGGATGCAAGGATTCTTCAATATCCACAAATCAATCAATATAATACACCACATTAACAAATTAAAAAA
This sequence comes from Bos taurus, assembly GCF_002263795.3. Lineage (NCBI taxonomy): Eukaryota > Metazoa > Chordata > Mammalia > Artiodactyla > Bovidae > Bos > Bos taurus. Next base: position 12,048,379 of record NC_037353.1, read on the forward strand.
TAAAAACCATATGATTATCTCAATAGATGCAGAGAAAGCCTTTGACAAAATTCAACATCCATTTATGATAAAAACTCTCCAGAAAGCAGAAATAGAAGGAACATACCTCAACATAATAAAAGCTATATATGACAAACCCACAGCAAACATTATCCTCAATGGTGAAAAGTTGAAAGTATTTCCTCTAAAGTCAGGAACAAGACAAGGGTGCCCACTTTCTCCATTACTATTCAACATAGTTTTGGAAGTTTTGGCCACAGCAATCAGAGCAGAAAAAGAAATAAAAGGAATCCAAATTGGAAAGGAAGAAGTAAAACTCTCACTATTTGCAGATGACATGATCCTCTACATAGAAAACCCTAAAGACTCCACCAGAAAATTACTAGAACAAATCAATGACTATAGTAAAGTTGCAGGATATAAAATCAACACATAGAAATCCCTTGCATTCCTATACACTAATAATAATAAAACAGAAAGAGAAATTAAGGAAACAATTCCATTCACCATTGCAATGGAAAGAATAAAATACTTAGGAATATATCTACCTAAAGAAACTAAAGACCTGTATATAGAAAACTATAAAACACTGGTGAAAGAAATCAAAGAGGACACTAATAGATGGAGAAATATACCATGTTCATGGATTGGAAGAATCAATATAGTGAAAATGAGTATACTACCCAAAGCAATTTATAGATTCAATGCAATCCCTATCAAGCTACCAACGGTATTGTTCACAGAGCTAGAACAAATAATTTCACAATTTGTATGGAAATACAAAAAACCTCGAATAGCCAAAGCTATCTTGAGAAAGAAGAATGGAACTGGAGGAATCAACCTACCTGACTTCAGGCTCTATTACAAAGCCACAGTTATCAAGACAGTATGGTACTGGCACAAAGACAGAAATATTGATCAATGGAACAAAATAGAAAGCCCAGAGATAAATCCATGCACATATGGACAGCTTATCTTTGACAAAGGAGACAAGAATATACAATGGATTAAAGACAATCTCTTTAACAAGTGGTGCTGGGAAATCTGGTCAACCACTTGTAAAAGAATGAAACTAGAACACTTTCTAACACCATACACAAAAATAAACTCAAAATGGATTAAAGATCTAAATGTAAGACCAGAAACTATAAAACTCCTAGAGGAGAACATAGGCAAAACACTCTCTGACATACATCACAGCAGGATCCTCTATGACCCACCTCCCAGAATATTGGAAATAAAAGCAAAAATAAACAAATGGGACCTAATTAAACTTAAAAGCTTCTGCACATCAAAGGAACTATTAGCAAGGTGAAAAGGCAGCCTTCAGAATGGGAGAAATAATAGCAAATGAAGCAACTGACAAACAACTCATCTCAAAAATATACAAGCAACTCCTACAGCTCAACTCCAGAAAAATAAATGACCAATAGAACAGGCTTATGGACTCTGTGGGAGAGGGAGAGGGTGGCAAGATTTGGGAGAATGGCATTGAAACATGTGAAATGTCATGTATGAAACGAGATGCCAGTCCAGGTTCAATGCACGATGCTGGATGCTTGGGACTAGTGCACTGGGACGACCCAGAGGGATGGTATGGGGAGGGAGGAGGGAGGAGGGTTCAGGATGGATTTTCTTTAAAAAAATAAAAAAAGAAGTTTTTTTAAAAAAATAAAAGGATGGAAAGATAAAAAAAATAAAAATAAAAAAATAATAAAATTTATTTTCTTAAAAAAAAAAAAAAAAGAAAGAAAATGGGCCAAAGAACTAAATAGACATTTCTCCAAAGAAGACGTACAGATGGCTAACAAACACATGAAAAGATACTCAACATCACTCATAATCAGAGAAATGCAAATCAAAACCACTATGAGGTACCATTTCACGCCAGTCAGAATGGCTGTGATCCAAACGTCTACAAGCAATAAATGCTGGAGAGGGTGTGGAGAAAAGGGAACCCTCTTACACTGTTGGTGGGAATGCAAACTAGTACAGCCACTATGGAGAACAGTGTGGAGATTCCTTAAAAAACTGGAAATAGAACTGCCTTATGATCCAGCAATCATCCCACTGCTGGGCATACACACTGAGGAAACCAGAAGGGAAAGAGACACGTGTACCCCAATGTTCATCGCAACACTGTTTATAATAGCCAGGACATGGAAGCAACCTAGATGCCCATCAGCAGATGAATGGATAAGAAAGCAGTGGTACATATACACAATGGAGTATTACTCAGCCATTAAAAAGAATACATTTGAATCAGTTCTAATGAGGTGGATGAAACTGGAGCCTATTATACGGAATGAAGTAAGCCAGAAAGAAAAACACCAATACAGTATACTAACGCATATATATGGAATTTAGAAAGATGGTAACAATAACCCTGTGTATGAGACAGCAAAAGAGACACTGGTATATAGAACAGTCTTATGGACTCTGTTGGAGAGGGAGAGGGTGGGAAGATTTGGGAGAATGGCATTGAAACATGTATAATATCATGTATGAAACGAGTCGCCAGTCCAGGTTCGATGCACGATACTGGATGGTTGGGGCTGGTGCACTAGGATGACCCAGATGGATGGTATGGGGAGGGAGGAGGGAGGAGGGTTCAGGATGGGGAACACAGGTATACCTGTGGCGGATTCATTTTGATATTTGGCAAAACTAATACAATTTGTAAAGTTTAAAAATAAATTTAAAAAATTAAAAAAAAAAAGAAGCAAACTATTAGTTTCAGGAGTGAAACAGGCTATATCACTACAGACTCTATAGACAACAAAAGGATAATAAGGGAATACCAAGAATAACTCTACAGAGATAAATTTGACAATTAGATGAAATGTACCAATTTCTCAAAGAGTATAAACTGTTCACAACTGTGAAACTGGTATAAAATATATAACACTAAAAATATGTTACATAGATTATCTGAATTTGTAATTTAAAATTCCTCTAAAAAAGAAATCTCCAGAGCCAGATGGTTTGGCTGAAGAATCTGATCACATGTTTAAAGAGCAATTAACACATATTCTATGAAATTTTTCCAGAAAATTAGATAAAGGGGGACACTTTCTAACTTGTTCCATGAAATAGGCCTTCCTTTGGCATTAAACAAGACTGCTGCTGCTGCTGCTGCTGCTAAGTCGCTTCAGTCGTGTCCGACTCTGTGCGACCCCATAGACGGCAGCCCACCAGGCTCCCCAGTCCCTGGGATTCTCCAGGCAAGAACACTGGAGTGGGTTGCCATTTCCTTCTCCAATGCATGAAAGTGAAAAGTGAAAGTGAAGTCGCTCAGTCGTGTCTGACTCTTAGAGACCCCATGGACTGCAGCCCACCAGGCTCCTCCGTTTATGGGATTTTCCAGGCAAGAGTACTGGAGTGGGGTGCCATTGCCTTCTCCAATTAAACAAGACAAAGAACAACAAAAAAGAAAACTACAGAGTTATATCCTACATGGAGATAGATGCACAGTATTGAGATATAACAAATAGAATTCAGTTATACATAAAAATATTTAAAATAATCAAATGGGGTTTAGAATAGTAAAGCAAGGCTGATTCAATATTTGAAAATCAGTCAATATAATCCATCACATCAACAAACTAAAGAATTAAAATCGCATGACCACATTGATAAAGTATTTGATAACATTCAGCACCTAGTCGTGATAAAAACTATAAAAACTCTCAGAAATCCAGGAATAGCAGGGAATAAGCTCAACTTGATAAATAACAGAAAAAGTTTCAGGTTATTATTTTTGCTTCTTCTGATACACCTGCTATAAGCCACAGGGTCTAGTGATACCCTCCTTAGACTTCAGCTGCCAGTCACAAGTCCAGGTTGTCACCTGTACTTCTGCATGATTGGCTATAAATTAGAAGTTTGATGAATTTGCTAGAATGGCTTATAGATCCCAAAGAAGCATTTTACATACTACATCACTGGTTTACTATAAAGGGATGTAACTTAGGAAGAGCCAGATGGAAGTTACATAGGGGAAATGTGCACAGCTTCCATGCTCCCTCCCAGTGTACAACTTCTACTCTCCACATGTTCACCAACCTGGAAGCTCTCCAGAGCCTGTCCTCCAGTTTTATGGAAGCTTCACTACATTGTCATGATTGATTACATCATTGGCCATTGGTGATTGATTCAACCTCCAATCCCTCTCCCCTCCCAGGAGACTGGTGGCAGCATCTCTTTTAAGGATGAAATGCTTAAAAAGCTGATTGGGTGGAAGAATTGGTGAATTGGCAAGCCGCATTGTGAAGAGGGGCTCTGGATCCAGCAGGGTTGTTGGATGGAGTTCCTGCATCTCCCAAGTTAGTACCTTTGCTCTCAATGTGGTCAGTTTCTCCAAAGATATAGCTCAGTATTTTTCCCCGATATTAGAAGGTTGGCTGGTAGTATTGTGGAAGTCAAATGAGGCCTAGGTTTTGGGACAGAGTAGTTCACCTTTTGGGCTTCCCAGATGGTACTAGTGGTAAAGAACCTGCTTGCCAAGGCAGGAGACACAAGAGACGCAGGTTCGATCCCTGGGTCAGGAAGATCCCCTGATGGAGAGTGTGGAAACCCAGTCCAGTATTTTTTCCTGGAGAATCCCATGGACAGAGGAGCCTGGTAGGTTACAGTCCATAGTGTCTCAAAGAGTCAGACATAACTGAAGTGACTTAGAACACACACACACAGCTCACCTTTCAGTATGGTTTTCGTTTAATCCCCCTGTTTTCATATGATGTCTTACCTATCCCTCCACCCCTAGTTGTACCTGCTATTCACAACAACAGAGTGTGTAGCATTTTCACAGAGTAAACACCACCCACCCCCCCGCCCCAACCAATGGAGAAGGGGAGGCTAATTGCCTCAGAGAAGAGGGAGAACTTTTAGAAAAGTCTCTTTTAAGTTTTAAATTAAGATGTCCCCTGGTGAGATGATTGATTTGGGAACTAAATCCAAAATTAAGCTCTCTACTCCGCTATTGGCAGCCAGGTACACAGTGGGAAAGGCGGGGCAACTCTGGGGTCAAGGCCATGCTGGCAGAGCTCGGGCCTCTGACCCCCACTGGACCTGAAATCCCACACAAGCCCTGCACACCTCGCTGGAGACAGAGCTGACTCAAGGTGAGGCAACAAGAACTGGAGAGCCACTGACTAGGGCTAGGGAGAAGATCCCACACCTTCAGCCACATAGCACCTCTGGGAGCCCCTCCTGCAGCCACTATATGGAGTGGGGAGGTGGTGGTCCTTCCAGAGGGAGAACTTTTAAAGAAATGGATAGACTACTAGAACTATATCACCTACTAAGACTAAATCATGAAGAAATAGACAATCTTAACAGACCAGTAGCAATCAAGGAGTTTGAATCAGTAATCAAAAATCTCCCAGCAAAGAGAGATTGAACAAATGATTTTATGGTGAATTCTACCAAACATTTAAAGAATTAATGTCAATCCTTCTCAAACTCTTTCAAAAGTTGAAGAAAAGAAAATGATTCCAAACTCGTTTTACAAGGTCACCATTACCCTGGAAGCAAAGCCAGAAAAAGACAGACCAAGGAAAAACTGCAGGTCACAATCCTTGATGAACAGATACAAAAATCCTCAACAAAATATTAGCAAACTGAATTCAATCGCATATTAGCATGATCATAAGAAAACATGCACTTTACATAAGGATTTAGAAACCACCAACCCTGAAGATAATTTTCAGTTTTTTAAGTTTATAAAGCCAAGCAAACTGTAAATTCTACTTCTTGAATATATTAACTGAAGAATTTTTAAATGTTCTTTGTAGGCAGGTTACAGTAAAGAGTACTCAACAGATGCTGAGACATAAATTAGAAAAATAAAAAGATTCAGACCTTTTAATAGAGTGAGAAAACATTTTACAGCTTTTCACAGATGAGGCCCAGAGTTCTGACTCATTGTACAGCTGGTTATTGGCTGAGCTGAAGATAAAGCTTTTGCTTCTTAGTTCTTATTCTAGACTTCTTCCGATTCTACCACTTTGAGTCTACAAAAATAAAGTAACAAAAGATCATATAGCAAATTGAATCTAACAGCACATTAAAAAGATCATACACCATAATCAAGTGGAATTTATCCAAGAGATTCAAAGTATCTTCAATATATGAAAATCAATCATACGTAGCGTATGTGATAATGTACACAATGTAGTATGTGTACATTACATTAACATGCTAAAGAATAAGAACCATATGATCATCTCAATAGGTACAGAAAAAGCTTTTGACAAAATTCAGCACTGATTCATGATAAAAACTCTCCAGAAAATGGGCATGGAGGGAGCCTTTCTCAATATAATATATAATAAAGGCCATATATGATAAACCCACAGAAAACACCATTCTCAGTGTTGAAAAATTGAAAACATTTCCTCTAAGATCAGGAACAAGACAAGGATGTCCACTCTTGCCAGTTTTATTCAACATAGTTTTGGAAGTCCTAGCTATGGCAATCAGAGAAGAAAAAATGGCATTCAAGCTGAAAAAGAAGTAAAACTGTCACTGTTTTCAGATGACAGATTTACTATACATAGAAATTTATGTATGTACTATACATAAATTTGCAGATTTACTATACATAGAAAATCCTAAAGATGTTACCAGAAAACTACTAGAGCTCATCAATGAATTTGGTAAATTTGCAGGATCTGAAATTAATACACAGAAATATCTTGGATTTCTATATACTAAGAACAAAAGATCAGAAAGAGAAATTAAGGAAACAATCCCATTTACCATTGCATTAAAAAGATAAAATACCTAGGAATAAACATATCTAAGGCAGTAAAAGAGCTGTACTCAGAAAATTATAAAGATACTGATGAAAGAAATTTAAAAAATGACACAGAGAGATATACCATATTATTGGACTGGGAGAATCAATGTTGTGAAAATTATTATACCACCCAAAGCAATCTACAGCTTCAATGCAATCCCTACCAAATTACAAATGGCTTTTTTTTTTTTAACAGAATTAGAACAAAAAATTACAGTTTATATGGAAGCACAAAAGATCCCAAATAGCCAACACAATCTTGAGAAAGAAAAACAAAGCTTAAGAAATCATGTTTCCTGACTTCAGACTATACTACACACCTAGTCATCAAAATAGCACGGTACTGGCACAAAAACAGAAATATAGATAAATGAACAGGATAGAAAGCCCAGAGATAAACCCAACACCTATGGTCACCCAATATACAACAAAGGAGACAGGAATATACAATGGAGAAGAGTCTCTTCAATAAGTGTGCGAGGAAAACTGGACAGTTACATGTAAAAGAATGAAATTAGACCACTCCCTAGCACCATACACAAAACTAATCTCAAAATGGATTTAAGACCTAAATGTAAGGCCAGAAACTTTAACTGTTAGAGGAAAGCAGAGGCAGAACAGTAACATAAATTGCAGTAAGAACTTTTTCCATCCATCTCCTAGAGTAATGGAAATAAAAATAAACAAATATCTGATATCACTTATATGTGAAACCTTAAAAAAAAATTGTACAAATGTACTCATTTACAAACCAGAAATAGAGTAATCGATGTAGAAAACAAACTTACAGTCACCAAGAGGGAAAGGGATAAATTGGGATATTGGGATTGACATATGCACACTACTATTTATATACATCTGTGTGAGTGTGTATAAAATGTATATATGTATGTATATATAAAATAGACAACTTATAAGGACCTGCTGTAGAGCACAGGGAGCTCGTCTCAATACTCTGTAATGACCTAAATGTGGAAATAATAAAAAAGAGTAGATATAGGTATATGCATAACTGGCTCACTTTTCTGTATAGCAGAAAATAACATTGTATATCAACTATACACCAATAATTAAAATAAAAAGAAGCATAGAAATGTGGAATATAGATATGCCCTAGATGTTATATTGGACTTTTCTGGTGGTTCAGACAGTAAAGAATCCACCTGCAGTGCAGGACACCTGAATTTGATCTCTGGGTTGGGAAGATCCCCTGGAGAAAGGAACAGTTACCCACTCCAGTGTTCTTGCCTGTAAATCCCATGGACAGATGAGGCTGGCACACTACAGTCCATGGGGTCGCAAAGAGTCAGGCATGACTGAGCAACTTTCACTCACAGTCTAAGCACACGTCTTGAAAAAGGTAACTAGGAAGGAAGACAGGGAAGATGGGAGATGTATATCATGTTAGACAGCAATTCTTTAAAATAACAACAAAAATTAATTCTAGAGGAGGAGAGGACAGTTTTACATACTCTTGACTTGGGGGAAAATAGAAAAATTTAAAACATCTAGTTCATTATTTATTCATTTATTCAGTAAATATGTCTTAGTAGTTACTATGTGGTATTTGCAGGGCTGAGTCCTGGGAACATGATGGTAAACAAAAAAGATATTGCTGTACCCTGCAAGAGCTTACAATCCCAGAAAGGAGACAGATGTTTAGCTCAGCAATAGCAAAATTGCAAGAGCCTTCTTGGAGAAAGTAGAGTGGATGGGAAGAAACTTCCCCAAAGAATAATAAAAGATTTACTCAAGGAAGGAGTACTCATCTGAATCAAGGGATGAGTTAAGAGCTACACATTGAAAAAAGTATCCCAGATGAGAAAATCTGTCTTGACTTCTCTTCTTGACAAGAGACTCATCTCTCTTGACTTCTCTACAGACTCAACACAATTGGCGCATCCTCCTGCTCGGACTTAATCGACATCACTGGCCACTCTTTTTCAATTCTCTCTGCAGGTTTAGCCTCTACTCGACATTCAAATGTTGATAAGCCACACAGATCTCTTTTCTATCTACATTCTCTTACCACTTTATCCAGATCATTAGTTTATTTCCAGACCTGGTCTCATCACTGAGCTACAAACCTATGTGTCCAACCACCTATTTCAAAGCTCTGCCTGTTTGTTAGACATTTCAAACATTAACTCTCTTGCCTGGGGTTGCCCTCCACTTTTCTTCCAACTTCTATGTTGAGTATACAAACTCAAGAGGAGCCAAGTTTGGTAAGAAGAGAAAGGAAAAATTATTTAAGCTAAGATACAAGAGTGAATAGTATTTATCTGTATGTAAAAGGAGACAAACAATACTCCAAGTCAATCATGATCTCTATTTTTATGTTATGTGGTCTCTTAACAACAATTACCCCATAAGGTACAAGTGATTTTTATTTTACTTTTACTATGTAGCCCAAATTTTTACAGAAAAAAAATATTGAGTAATCAACTAATACTGAGTAATCAAGTAATATTTAACAAGAAATATTTATTAATCTGGATTACTAGGAGGGCTTTTGTGATGCCAGTGAAGGCTCCAGGTTTAGAGATTTGTTTTTAGAGACTGGAATTGGTTTTGCAGGTTTCTTCCTCTCCATCTAGTTTGATGAGTATAGCCAACAAAATTCTGTAGCAATTTGAATGAGTCACTATGAAAACAAAGAACAACAAAAAGGCTTGCTAACTTTAAATATTTCTAGTTATATGGCCTTGCCCTCCAGCCAAAAGAATCCATTTTTTATCCAAGCCACATCTTTCACTGACAGCTTTTTTTGCAGATACAAAGTACAATAATGAAAAGAATGAATAGTTCAACTCTTTGATTTATAATAACAGTTTTCTGATACAGGGGAAATGAAGAATTGAACAGATTCTATGAAGTGAAAATTCCCAATTACATTGTTCCCTTATATTAATTAAACAGGTGCTAGCTAGTTTTCAGAGTAGCACTTCTGCGACCTTTGTTGTCCAGAATTACTTACAGTTGTTAAGTGCCATCCTCTTCTCAATGAAAGCAGTAATACAAATATTGACTGAGCCTCTATAAGGTACAAAGTACAACTCTACTTGGACTCCCTTGAGGAGTCACTCACTAATCTTGAGGCACCTCATCTGTTCCACCAAATTTTCATTTATTAAGAAAAATAATCTGCTTTGGAGGGCCTCCAATATTTATCAAATAATCTACTGTCAAGATTATTTCAAAATCTTAGTCCAATTTACCACTTCCATCCTAGCTCATCGTTTCCCAAAGAAAAATACTTTTACTGGGAACCATGTACATAAAATAAATGGTCTATATCTTTAGCCTGGTATTTGTGGTCTCCCAGAAACTGGACAATCTCATCCATGGCTTAAACTAATCAAAGTTTGTGACCTTAAAACTTGAAACTTTTGACAAAAGTTTACCTCTTAGCTTCAGAATCTAGTAGTGCATCAATTTCTTTTCTTAGTTCTTTTGTGGGTACCTCAAAGTCAACATGGTAAACACAGAACTTGCTATCCTGAACCAATCATTCTTTCATTTATTTACTCTGCTTCTTTGAATGAGCATGCAGTATCTCAAACCAGAAGCCAAGAAATTATCCTGGAGTCTTTTTTCCTTACCCTTCATATACAGTTCATCAGTAAGTTGTTTGTTGTTCTACCCAATACATCTAAAATCCTTTCTGCCTCTCTATTACCAACTCTGCTGCCCCAGTTCAGGCCCTCATCATATCTCATCTAAACAATTTATAATAGCTTTATAAATAGCTGTTTTCTTCTACATGTCCATCCTTCCATCGGACGTAACACTGTCATGGGAACCTGTGCTCCATACTGTCATGGGATTTATCTAACTCATCAGTCTGATCACCATCACTATCATTTTCAATGATTTCAACAGCTCCTAGTCACTACAGAATATTAAACTCCTTTGCATGACTTACAAGACCCTTTTTGATTAGACTTCCTGCTTCCTCTCCCACCAGTCTTAACCCCTTTCCTATATGACCCCAAACATTTTATTTTCCAGTTCTCAGAAAGTGCCTTTTCTCACTCTTATCTCCAGGTCTGTGTATATTTGGGTTGTTCTTTGCACAGAATCCTGACCCCTTCTTCTCCATTCATGAAATTCTCATTTATAATTTGTCTTAAACTCTAATAATATCTGCCCTAGAAATTTTTCTTGACTCCTGATATTAGAATCTTTCTCTCTACACATTGAATATACTTAAAGTACATAACTGTCTGTTTATAATAGTGTTTTTTTCTGTGTCTATCTTCTACAAGGTTATACATTCTTTGAAATTAAGACTTTTGTTTATACAACTTTGCACCTTCATCAGTTGAGAGAGTGTTTGACACAGTCAGATGCAGTATTCTGAAGAAATTGACTTGAATGAATGTATACTTGAAAATATGAGTGAGGTTGATCTGGAAGTTATTTTTACTTCAATAGCTTTCCAACACTATCATTTCTTATTCCAATAGCTTAAGTTGCTTTGGAAATTTAATGTCTAAATCTGGTCTCTTGCCTATGTTCCTTAAGGGCAGTTTTATGACATTTCCTGTAATAAGGGGCAGGGTTATAATAATGGGAAGAACAGATGTGTGAATGCAAAGATGTTTTTCCTTTGATCACCTTTAGAGTCCCTTTCCAGGCTTCCCAGGCCTGCCCAACGCATGAGACGTAAGATTTGAGTCAGGAAGATCCCCTGGAGGAAGGCATGGCAACCGACTCCAGTATTCTTGTCTGGAGGATCCCCATGGATGGGGGAATCTGACAGGGTATAGTTCATAGGGTCGCAAAGAGTTAGACGTGACTGAAGCGACTTAGCACATAGCACTCATGCACACAGAGTCACTTTCAGTCGGTCATGTGTGTGTCTCTGCCAAGTGCCAAGGCAGATGTGTGTTACTATTGATGAATTATTTCAAACCACTTATCAGGCACACTAATTGATTGGATTTTCTAAACATTAATAGGAAAGTAAGAACTAAGTGAGGAAAATGACATGAACCAAATTTTTATCCTCTTGTGAGGGTAAGAACCAACCCAGGGTTTACAATGCACCTGCTTACAAAATTGCACTGCTCTTTATTCCTCTCTTTACACTGGAGATTTGCCAACTGCAGACCTAATTCAGCCTCAGAAGAGAAGACAGTAGCCAAAGGACTGGGAATAGGGAACGTTCCCAACAAAAAGAGGCTTATAATTCACCTAAACAAAACCAAAAATGCAAATATGAAATGACATAGAATGAAAGGGAAAGTGGCCTGAACCCCTTGTTTCATCAGGCCAGAAGGTCCACAATTTATTTGTTTAAATTCCATTTTTTTTCCTAAGATGGCACATATAAAACCAACTACTGTTAGTGTTAGAAGAGATCTTAGACACCATGCAGTTGCTGTGCTATGATGAGTCATTCAGTCGTGTTCGACTCTTGGCAACCCCATGGACTGCAGCCCGCCAGGCTCCTCTGTCCATGGGGATTCTCCAGGAAAGACTACTGGAGTGGGTTGCCATGCCCTCCTCCAGGGGATCTTCCCAACCCAGGGATGGAACCCAGGTCTTCAGCTTTGCAGGCCGATTCTTTACTGACTACCCACTCCAGTACTCTTGTCTGGAAAATTCCATGGATGAAGGAGCCCAGTAGGCTACAGTCCATGGGATTGCAAAGAGTCAGACATGACTGAGCAACTTCACTCACTCACTCTTTACCGACTGAGCTACCAGGGAAGCCCAAGAATGCTGTGGTGGGTAGCTTATCTCTTCTCCAGGGAATTATGATCCCCAGTGCCTTTGGGTTCTGATGTGGCACTTCAGGGACCAAGAGCAAGCTCCAGCTTTCTTGCCATGCTTTAACTCAAACAGCAATCCTCTTCTGTTTCATTTGTTAGTTTAATAATGGAATAACATTGAATGTAAATTGGTGTATCCACTATGGAATACACTATGGAAGTTCCTTAAAAATTAAAAATATAACTATGATATGATCCAGCAATCCCATTCTTGTGCATATACATAGACAAAACTATAATTCAAAAAGATACACGCACCCTAGGGTTCATTGCAGCACTATTCACAATGGCCAGGACAATGAAACAACGAAAATATCCATCAGCAGATGCATGGATAAAGAAGATGTGGCGTACACACACACACACACACACACACACACACACACACACACACAGGAATACTATTCAGCCATAAAAAAGAATGAAATGATGCCATTTACAGCAATATGGATGGACCTAGAGATCATTATACTAAATGAAGTAAGTCAGGTAGAGAAAGACAAATATGAGTTCACTTATATATGAAATCTAAAATATGACACAAATGAATTTATCCATGAAACAGACTCACAGACATAGAGAATAAACTTGTGATTACCAAAGGGGAGGGGTGTGAGAGAGGAATGGATTGGGAGCCTGGGATTAGTAGATACAGACTATTACACATAGGATGGACAATGAAGTCCTACTATATATCACGTAAATATCATGGGAATTACATTCAATACTCTAATAAACTATAATGGAAAAGAAAATGAAAAAGAATGTATATATACATATAACTGAATCACTTTGCTGTATAGCAGAAATTAACACAATGTTGGAAATCAATGATACATCAATAAAATAATTTTTTAAAAATTGCAATTCCCACCCAAGATTTTAGTTGATAGGAATAAAAGAATTGTTTAAAAGCTTAAAATACTCTGCTGCTGCTGCTGAGTCACTTCAGTCGTGTCTGACTCTGTGCAACCCCATAGACGCAGCCCACCTGGATGCCCTGTCCCCAGGATTCTCCAGGCAAGAATACTGGAGTGGGTTGCCATTTCCTTCTCCAATGCATGAAAGTGAAAAGTGAAAGTGAAGTCGCTCGGTCATGTCCGACTCTCAGTGACCCCATGGACTGCAGCCTACCAGGCTCCTCCGTCCATGGGATTTTCCAGGCAAGAGTACTGGAGTGGGGTGCTATTGCCTTCTCTGAGTTAAAATACTCTGATTTACACCAACTCCCTTGATTCATAGATGAGGAAAAATATGGACATATTATCCCTGGACATGAATTTTAGAGCCCAGGTATCTGAATTCTTACACTGTCACTGTCTCTCTCTCTCTCTTGCTATATATATATATATATATATATATATATATATATATATATATATTTGTCCTTTCTGGGCATCAGTCCTCATCTGAAAAATGGGTCTTATATTGGTACATGCCTCACAGAGTTGTTTTGAGGAGTAAATGGGTTAACATATAGAGTATGTCTGGTACTCTAGCCTTCCTTTTTAACTTTTTCATTTATAAGGATCCTTGTGATTGCATTGGGCTGAAATAATTCAGGATAATTTCTATTTTCATATTCTTAATTTAATCTCACATGCAAAGCCCCTTTTGCCATGTAAGGCGATGTATTCACAGATTCTGGGGATTCCAACATGCACATATTTGGGGGACCATCACTCTGTGCATTGTAGGCAAGTATGCAAAAATATGCATAATATGCAAAATGGCTTTGTAAAAAAGGGAATGATGTGCACTGCATATGCCTTACCTAAAGGCAATCATATTTTTCAAAAATACTAGACTAGGCAAACTAAGTCATCTCAGACCTGACTTGGTATGAGGTGGCTGTTTTGGATCCCTGTCCTATGGCATTTCACTGTTTGGTTAGACCAAGTCTAAATGATATAAGGCAAAGAAAGGTGGTGACTGCCTGAGTCCGTGCCATGTAAGAACCCTAAATAATTCAAGATATTTTTCTCATAATGAAACAAAATGATAAATTGCCATCTAATTCACACAATCTGCTTCAGTATGCTTTAAATACCTGTGGGAAATGACCCAGTTTTGATCGCCCTCCATTGGCTATTTCAAATTAAACTCTTTAGCAGCCAATGACAACAGGCATCATACCAACAGGTGCTTCATCCTCCACTCCTATTTATGTCTCTTTTTCAGCCATTACACCTGGTTGACTTGGAGATCCTCCAGGGACGGCATCTGTTATCACCATTTCCGTGAAATCCAGGCCCACAGTTGTTGATCTGCAAATGTTGATGAAAACTCAACCTGTACTTGTCTCCTAGCTTTGCCACCATATGCGCAATCAAATTACCTTTCACAGAAGGCAGTGAAAGAAATGAAGAAATAGTCAATGCAAAAACATCTTCCTTGGCACCACTGGGGAAGTAAAATATAAAACCTTCCTTCTTATCTCCTTTATCAAGTCTGATTGTGATAACTGTTAACATGAAAAGGGGCTTTTTAAAAGGATCCCTAGAGGCTCCTTCTCCTGAGCCCACATCTCAGTTGCTAAAATGAAGATTTGTCTTCAGGCATGAGAAACAAAAGAGTGCCTTTGAGGTGATGATGTTTGAAGGAAAGGTGAGCAAGAAATAACAAGTAGGGAGATGAGAGAGAAAGCAGGGAAAATAGAAGATGAAGTTATCATCTGTCCATGTGTATGACTGAGTGAGTGTATCTGGGAAAACAACAGGGGCTGGTTATTAAAAGTGTGAGATAAAAGAAGGAAAGGCTTGTCTTAGTCCCTTTCTGGTTACTAAGTGAAAGTTACTAACTAGGCTCAAGAGTCTAGAGCCTGTAGAGACATAATTCATTGAACTTTAGTTGACAAGTCATTATTTAACCAATAGATGGAAGGAAACAATTATTGTCATATGTTATGTTTTAGAAAGGAAGAAAACTCTTAATCATTGAGTCTCACTCCAAGGAATCAGTTCTTTTGCCACTAAAGTTACATCAATATGGGCACTAAGAGCCAGTGGAGAAGATGCTGGTATAAATGAGGGTTAGGCAGTTTTTAAACTTAGTGTACACATTTCCTACTTTTGTAACAAATTACTGCAAGCCTAGTGGTTTGAAATAACTCAGATGTATTATCCTATATATCTGGAGGTCATAAGTCTGCAATGAGCTTTATGAGTCCAAAATCAAACTATGAATGAAGCGGCATTCCTTCTGGGCATGCTAAAGGACATTCTGTTTTCTTGCATTTCCTTCTAGAGATCACCAGCATTTCTTCACTGTGGCTCCTCCTCCTGTCTTCAGAGTACATTGTTACCCCAACTTCTGCTTCTGGTAGCATATCTCCCTTTGATAACTTAGACCCTCTTGTCTCCAGTAAGATCCTTGTGATTACCTTGGGGGTCCTCCAGACAATGCAGGATAATCTCCCCATCTCAAGATCCTTAATTTAGTCACATCTGCAAAGTCTCTTTTTCCAAGTAAGGTGACATGTTCACAGGTTCTGAGGATTAGGATATAGACATCTTTGGGGGACCATTATTCTGTCTAGAACAGACAGATTTGTCAATAAAGGCTTTATTCCAGAAACTATAAATCCCAAATCTACAGAAGCCAGGCAGATAACAAATGAAAGAAATAGATCAAAGAATGGTGAAAGGGGAGATGAGCTAGGGAGTGAATAGAATTCTATGGCTAATTTTTAAAATTCTAATTTAAAAAATTGTTTTAAATTGTATGTAATTACCATGTGGGTGAGACAAAAGAGGTCTCTGGTTCCTGCTTGCTGATTTGCAGCTATTGATTTAAACAAAATATTCTCTGTTCTTCAAGAGCATTTTTTTCTCAAACAAGAGAGACTCCTTCTGTTAAAATAGCTCTGTACAAAGCTACTGTATAATACAAGGAGCTCAGCTTAGTGCTCTGTGACAACCTAGAGGGGTGGAGTGGGGTAGGGAGAGGGAAGGTGGTTCAAGAGGGTGGGGACATAGGCATACTTATGACTGATTCACGCTGTTGTATGGCAGAAACCAACACAACACTGTGAAGCAATTATCCTTCAATTAAAAATAATTTTAAAAAATAGCCATATGTTTTCCACAGCCTATCCCACACTGACATGAATATATAAAAGGCTGAAATACAAGAATATGCTAAAAAGAAGAATAAGGTTTAGAGCCTGTGTTAGCTGAAGCCCACTGAAGACTAACTGGAAGAAACAGGCTAGGAAGGAAGCTGACAATTGCAGGAAATAAAGGGATAAATAAACAAAGATGGGGACCCTGCTCCCAGCAGGCTCAGCAGCGTTCTCTGGCTTGGCGGCAGATGAGAGCCTGCTAAGTAGTCTGCAAGGACTGAGGGCCCATCAGTTTCATAGCAGTATTGTAGCACAATGACATTATAGCCCTAGTTCTAAGGATCCAGGCGAAGAGTAGCAATGCTGTGCTTCTGTTGGACTTTATCTTAGGGAGTTTCTGCCAACTCCTGAAGTTTGGTATGTGCTGCATGGGGGTAGGGGAATGAGGTGTGGTACATAACTTTGTACAGATGTACTGAGTATTTGATCACGGTAAGAACTTATTTCATCATCATTTATGGAATTCTGGATTAGCAGACACTCTGAAGTCTGCACCCAAATCAGAATATATGTCCAAGTTTTATAAAGATTTAGATCAAAGATCAACAAGAAATGATCCTGGGAGACACATAGTGTTTAACGGATCTAATAGATGTGTAGCAGGGGGAACAAAAAAGATGCAGAATTGGTCAAGAAGGACAGCTGGGGCAGCTGATGCATGAGGGGAGCAGCAGAAGTCACTTAGGATTCATATGGGGAGGAGAACGTGCTAAAGAGAAGAAGGAGGTTTAGAGCCTGTGTTAGCTGAAGCCCACTGAAGACCAACTGGTTTTTTTATTTAAAAACCAAAGTAAGCAAATGAACAAATGCATGAATTTTTGGTTATGAAGAAAAAGGCTCTATGCTTGTGTAGAGGGGAGACACTGAGACAAAGAAAGATAAAGTTACTTGCACACAAAACATAACAAAAATGTGTGTATGTGAAAGAGTAAAAGAGAGACAGAGAAGAGGAGAGAGTGGCATGCTGAGAGAAAAAGATGCAGAGAGACAGAACAGGACAGAGACAGAGAGACAAAGACAGAGAAATTGCTTTAGTGAATGATTTGTATTCAGTAAGGGGTAAAATTATAACTTAGCTGTTTCTGTTCTATGCCACTGCCTTCCAACAAGTTCTGTCGATCATTTTCTTGCCTCTAGATGACATCTCAAAAATATAAAATAGCTTTTCCTGTCACTCTCACGAATAAGTAAATAGCCTTAGTATAAAGCACCGCCATTTAGTCTAGCCTAATATCAAAGCCTACTTCCTTGTGTGAGTCATCTTCTTCCCTGCCATTTTGCATCTTGGATGGACTGAGGCTTGGAGAGCTGCAGTGGGGAGGGTAGCTGGACCAACTTCTGCACTTGGCTTTGTTCTCATTCTTCTCCCTACGAGGTAGGCTCTGGTTTTTCCAGGGCTCCAGGGGAAAGGGATGAGGATGAAAAGATTTACTTACTGGTGTGGTTGCCCCTGGGTTTCCCTGGTAGCTCAGCTGATAAAGAATCTGCTTGCAATGTGGGAGACCTGGGTTTGACCCTTGGTTAGGAAGATCCCCTGGTGGAAGGCATGGCAACCCACTCCAGTATTCTTTCCTGGAGAATCCCCATGGATAGAAGAGCCTGGAGGCCTACAATTCAAGAGGTCCCAGAGTCAGACACGACTGAATGACTAAGCACAGCACAGTGGTTGCCCCTGACACTGGTGGAGAGTGAGGGAGAACTGCCCTCCTCCTTTTCCTGCCCTCCTCCCTTTCCTCTCTCTCTCATGCAACTTTCCTCAGTAGGACTCATGTGAAATCTTCAGAAACCTCCATTCCTGTCCACTTCTCACCTGCTGTTCCCTTGTCACAGAAGATTCCACCTCTGCCACCTTCAGCTGGTTGTTCATGACTTTCCACCCAGCCTAGCATCCAGAGGTTTATCTCACAAATATCCTCCATCGCAGGGTCCCCATACTCACCAGGAGATCCTTTTGAGCAGGATCTTTCAAGATGAGCCATGTTCAGCTCCTACATCAATTTATATCTGGTCCATGTCTAGGCAAGCAGACCATTTTGAATGCAGACCTGTGTCTTTGCTACTACGAAGAGTTCCCTTTAAGCTTCTTCCTTTATAGTATTTAGGTATAAATCTTGTTGCTGAATATCATCAGGTACAGGTCAAGCTCTCCAGGTGGTTTCCTAAAACATTCCTCAGGTGATATGAAGCCAGAGTTAAACCCCCTTCTACTCTTCTCTTCCAGACCCTCCAAGGACTTTAAATACCTGAGATAACCCAGCATGAGCTATTTATCTACTAGCACAAACCTTGCATATTTCATGAACAGTGGGGGAGTTCTGAGATCAGACTTGGCATTGTCCCTGCTCTTTTGAGCCTCTATAATTTTAGTGTTTTATTCCCTGACCTCTCACTTCCATTGCCTCCAAGTTCACTAATTCAGATCGCATACCTCCAGTCTCACTTTGAGGAAGAGCAAGGGTGTATTACAATCAGACAAAAGCAGAGGACAGAAAAACAGCTGGTGTTCCCAGGATGTCAGAAGTCTAGTGGGGTCTTGCTTATGGGCCAACAGGCAGTGTACAGAGATGAGTTTGGTCCTTGTTCTGCTTTACTATGGGAGGACCAGCTTTGCTAGACTGGGTTTCTCCCTTTTGGCCAAGGTTTATACCTTCTGATATTTCAGGGCCTTGCAGGTTCATGCGTTAAAGCCACAGGAGAATAGCTCATATCACTCAGGCTCACCCTAGACTGATCTGTAAATTAGAAAATCAGTTTGCTAATTTGCAGTGCTTCAGATTTGGCTACCATTTGTTTTGAGCATGCTATGTGTCAAATGATGAGCTGGAGGCCTTCTTACCCAAGATCCCATTTAATCCTCCTGTCAGTGGTCAGTAGATGTTCCCAGAGGGAAGCCAATTTAGAAAAATGAAAAAAACTTTGAAGAGTATCTCGGAAATATGGTATCCAAGGCAAAAAGAACTAGATGACCTGTGGAGGGAACCTGGTAATAGGAGGGTGCTCTGGAATCCCTTCTCTTTTATACACCTGCTTATGGAGCCAGTCTCAGTCAGGAAACTCGAACTCTGTCCCATTGGTGGTGATGGGCCCCCACTGAACAAGGCTTTCTCCAATTCTGTTCAGCATTTTATGCTGACACTTTTTACCTCCCTACAACATCTTATTCCCTAACTTACAATCAGAGCGCCTCTGCAGAAGGAATCTAGGCACAGACACACAAGTCACATAGTAGAATGTCCCCTGTCTCCGAAATGGATGCCAAGTCTTTCTTGAGTCTGACTTATTTCACTTTACACAATGGCAAACTTAACAACATGCCTCTAGAATAAATCCCTGGAGATTTCCACTCCTGTGCTGAGAGTTAGAGGGTCCTTGGTGTCCTCTTTGTGGCTCTAGGCATGGGATGAAGGAGGGGCATAGACAGAAGAAACTCAAACTTTTGGATTGCAGCCAGCCATTCTGACTGGCGTGAAATGGTATCTCACAGTGGGTTTGATTTGCATTTCTCTGATAATGAGTGATGTTGAGCATCTTTTCATGTGTTTGTTAGCCATCTGTATGTCTTCTTTGCAGAAATGTCTATTTAGTTCTTTGGCCCATTTTTTGATTGGGTCATTTATTTTTCTGGAGTTGAGCTGTAGGAGTTGCTTGTATATTTTTGAGATTAGTTGTTTGTCAGTTGCTTCATTTGCTATTATTTTCTCCCATTCTGAAGGCTGCCTTTTAACCTTGCTAATAGTTTCCTTTGTTGTGCAGAAGCTTTTAAGTTTAATTAGGTCCCATTTGTTTATTTTTGCTTTTATTTCCAATATTCTGGGAGGTGGGTCATAGAGGATCCTGCTGTGATGTATGTCGGAGAGTGTTTTGCCTATGTTCTCCTCTAGGAGTTTTATAGTTTCTGGAGACTCAAACTTTTAATGTTGTAATCATGTAAAGAGACTGTCCCTTATAAACTTATGCACATACGTTTGGTATTTCAAATTAGTTATTTAAGCATTTATGCAGTGCTATGCACTTGGTACAAGGAAATGAAAAAGGCACTACTCTCAAAGAACTTATTGTCCACTGGGGAACACAAACTCATAAAGAAATAATTTCAATGCAGTGAGCTAAAGGTTAATTGAAGTATAAACATGGAACCACTAGAGAATCAAGGTTTAGAAAATTGTATGTACATGGTCAGGGAAGGTCTCACAGCTAAGGTGACATTTGAGCAGTTGTAAATGAAGAACAGAAATTCACTGGGCAGAAAGAGGAGCAATGGAAGCAGATTTGAGAAGGATGTTTAGGTGAGGGCATTTCAAGCAGAAAGAAAAGAAATATACAACAGCCTAGTAGTTTTGAGAAATGATAGGCTATACGTGGTATGCCTACAGCAATTTATATGAGTGGAAATAAGGATGAAAGTTCAGTTCAGTTCAGTCGCTCAGTTGTGTCCGACTCTTTGCGACCCCATGAATCACAACACGCCAGGCCTCCCTGCCCATCACCAATTCCCGGAGTTCACTCAGACTCACGTCCATCAAGTCAGTGATGCCATCCAGCCATCTCATCCTCTGTCGTCCCCTTCTCCTCTTGCCCCCAATCCCTCCCAGCATCAGAGTCTTTTCCAATGAGTCAACTCTTCACATGAGGTGGCCAAAGGACTGGAGTTTCAGCTTTAGCATCATCCCTTCCAAAGAAATCCCAGGGCTGATCTCCTTCAGAATGGACTGGTTGGATCTCCTTGCAGTCCAAGGGACTCTCAAGAGTCTTCTCCAACACCACAGTTCAGAAGCATCAATTCTTCAGCGCTCAGCTTTCTTCACAGTCCAACTGTCGCATCCATACATGACCACAGGAAAAACCATAGCCTTGACTAGACGAACCTTTGTTGGCAAAGTAATGTCTCTGCTTTTCAATATGCTATCTCGGTTGGTCATAACTTTCCTTCCAAGGAGTAAGCGTCTTTTGATTTCATGGCTGCAGTCACCATCTGCAGTGATTTTGGAGCCCCAAAATATAAAGTCTGACACTGTTTCCACTGTTTCCCCATCTATTTCCCATGAAGTGATGAAAGTTAGGCAAAGTCAAATCAAAACTGACTCCTACTGTTACTATTTTAAGTCTGAATTGCATTCAGTAGCCACTAGGTGAAAAATTTAAGTAATGTAATGTCAAGAACATATTTATGTTTTTCAGTTCAGTTGCTCAGTTGTGTCTGACTCTTTGCAACCCCATGGACTGCAGCACTCCAGGCTTCCCTAAGAGAGGTTTAACAGTATGATTTATGGAAGTTACTTTGTTCTGTAATTCTTATGGAAGATTAATATATGAATGATGATATTTGTTTTAGGGAAGTATATTATTATTCTATCCCAGTGTTTTAAATTTTATAATAATATTGTAAATAATTATTTTGCAGTACAGTGTATTTTATCCCTTTTTTTCTAGTCTTTCCTGATTTGTCAAAAAATTAATATATAGTCTATAGCTCTGATGTGGTGGGAATAGGACTGAATCTGGAGTCAGTAAACTTGGCTCTGAGACTACTCTACCTCTTTCTATTATTATTTGGCCATACCACAAAGCTTGTGGGATTTTAGTTCCCCAATCAGGGATCAAACCCAAACCCTCAATAGTGAGAGCACAGAGTTCTAACCACTGGACTGCCCAGGAATTCCCTCTTTTTCTTTCTAGCTTTGTAACCTCACACATTTAACTTCTCTGAGACTCAATTTCCTCATTAGTGAAATAAAGATATTGATACCCACCTTCTGGTTTCTTGCAAGGATTAAATTACAAACAAGTGAGACAGCCCTTAGACCTAAAATGTCCCCTAGGACTCATCCCTAGGGGTTTCAATTTATGAAATCTAAGATACATTTAGATGATATTTAACAGACACTGCTGATCCTATACTGGCAAACTTATTTTTCTGCCTTTTCTGGATGAGAGCATTGAGTTTCAGAGAATGGAAACTAGTGATGGAGATAAAACTAAAGTCTGGACTCCAAAATTTCACACTTTTATATTTCAGAAACAATCCTATGGAATGGACTCATTTAAAATTAAAACTTATATGAAAGTGGAAATGAAAACAGACTGACTTTCTATTTAAGTAAGAGAAACTCTGATGATTAGAAGATAATATGTATTCTAACCTTCCCTTCTGAATGAAAAAAATTAGATCTCTTCCTTACTCACCACAAACTATACTATAAGCTGATAACCAGTTTTGGTGTCATCCACTGATAAAGATGGGTTTTCTGGATTAAAGAAAAGTCTTGACTGAAGAAAAGTTATGAACAACCTAGATAGCATATTGAAAAGCAGAGACATTACTTTGCCAACAAAGGTCTATCTAGTCAAGGCTATGGTTTTTCCAGTGGTCATGTATGGATGTGAGAGTTGGACTGTGAAGAAGGCTGAGCACCAAAGAATTGATGCTTTTGAACTGTGGTGTTGGAGAAGACTCTTGAGAGTCCCTTGGACTGCAAGGAGATCCAACCAGTCCATTCTGAAGGAGATCAGCCCTGGGATTTCTTTGGAAGGAATGATTCTGAAGCTGAAACTCCAGTACTTTGGCCACCTCATGCGAAGAGTTGACCCATTGGAAAAGACTCTGATGCTGGGAGGGATTGAGGGCAGGAGGAGAAGGGGACAACAGAGGATGAGATGGCTGGATGGCATCACTGACTCGATGGATGTGAGTCTAAGTGAACTCCAGGAGTTTATGATGGACAGGGAGGCCTGGCGTGCTGAGATTCATGGGATCTCAAAGAGTCGGACACGACTGAGTGACTGAACTGAACTGAACTGAACTAAAAAAAAAAAAAATTGTCATAGGTATTTTTGCTTGAGTTTTCAGTAGCAATACTCTAAATAAATCTGTCCATATATGTAGGAAAACAAAGGAGAAAAACTTTTTGAAAAAGTGAACAGAGTCTCACATATTAAAAACAGCCTGTGTTTTTTAATTGATTAACATTCCAAGATTAAACTGAATAGAATAAGTGAGTCTAAATAAAACCATTCAGGTGGAAATGGGGAACTTTCTTTGTTAGAACTATAATAAAAATACAAAGTAAGAAGTCCTGTTTCAGAGGAAATGGTAGGTTAGATAATCAAACTGATCCCCTTGCTGAAGAAAAACGAAAAACACTGAATAAAATGTACCTTTTAAAAAACTCATAGAGAGAACAGAACAGTAGAGAAGGTAGCAAGATATTAACAGTTAAAATACTAAGGAAAGGCATGAAATCCTAAATCTAAGTGAAGCACTCAAGCTGCTTTTGTTCCCATAGCATCTACCAAACTTGGCACAATTAAACTCCAGATTCAACAGTGTTATACAGTCAAAAAGAAAGAAGTTAAACCTCAAGCTTTCCCATGTTTGACAGGCCAGTAGGAGACCCTTTTAATATTAAGATGGAACCTCAGAAAAGCAACCTCTCATGTAAAGATGAACCAGAGTTAAAATGTGTGCCTGATTCATGAAAAGATACTCAATATCACTAATTATTAGAGAAATGGAAATCAAAACTACATCAAGGTATCACTTCATACCAGTCAGAAGGACCATCATTAAAACGTCTACAAATAACAGGTGCTGGAGAGTACGTGGAGACAAAAGAAACCTCCTTCACTGCTGGTGGGAATGTAAACTCGTGCAGTCGCTATGGAAAACAATATGGGGGGTCCTCAATAAACTAAAAGTAGAGATGCCCTTTGATCCAGTAATCTCACTCCTGGGCATATATCCTGATAAAATTCTAATTAAAAAATATGCATGCACCTCTATGTTTGTAGCAGTACTATTCACAATAGCCAAAACATAGAAACAAACCAAACATCTATCAACAGATGAACTGATAAAGAAGATGTGATATGCATACACACACATAAGGGAATACTACTCAGCCATAAAAATAAATGAAATAATGCCTCTTGTAGCAATATGAATGGACCTAGAGACTACCATCGGAGAAGGCAATGGCACCCTACTCCAGTACTCTTGCCTGGAAAACCCCATGGATGGAGGAGCCTGGTAGGCTGCAGTCCATGGGGTCGCTAGAGTCAGACACGACTGAGCGACTTCACTTTCACTTTTCACTTTCATGCATTGGAGAAGGAACTGGCAACCCACTCCAGTGTTCTTGCCTGGAGAATCCCAGGGACGGGGGAGCCTGGTGGGCTGCCGTCTATGGGGTCGCACAGAGTCGGACACAACTGAAGAGACTCAGCAGCAGCAGCAGCAGAGACTACCATACTAAGTGAAGTAAGTCAAAAAGAGTAAGATAAATACCATATACATCACTTATATGTGGCATCTAATATACAACGCAAATGAACTTATCTACAAAACAGAAACAGACTCACAGACAGAGAACAGACTTGTGGTTTCCAAGCCGAAAGTGGAGTAGGAGAGGGATGGACTGAGAGTTGGGGATTAGCAGATGCAAACTATTTTATATAGAAAGAATAAACAACAAGGTCCTACTGTGTAGCATAGGGAGCTACATTCAATATTCTGTTATAAACCATAATGGAAAAGACTATGAATAGAATATACATATACATATATATATAGAGAGAGCGTGAGCAGCTGCGACGGCGCACAGAGCGCGGCAGAGAGGAGCTACCCCACGTCTGAGGTCAGGGGCAGAGGCCAGGAGGACCCCATGCCCAAGGGGCGGTGGCTGAGAGGCGTTACCCCACATCCAAGGTCAGGGGCCACGGCTGGGGGAGCTACCCCATGTCCAAGGAGCCGTGGTTGCGCGGGTGCCAGAGGGCCTAGAGGAGCTATTCCATGTTCAAGGCTGGGAGGGGCGGCAGTTAGGAGATATCCCTCGTCCAAGGTAAGGAGCAGAGGCTGCGCTCTGCTGGAGCAGCCATGAAGAGATATCCCATGTCCAAGGTAAGAGAAACCCAAGTAAGATGGTAGGTGTTGCAAGAGGGCATCAGAGGGCAGACACACTGAAACCATAATCACAGAAAACTAGTCAATCTTATCACACCAGGACCACACCTTGTCTAACTCAATGAAACTAAGCCATGCCCTGTGGGGCCACCCAAGACGGGCGGCCATGGTGGAGAGGTCTGACACAATGTGGTCCACTGGAGAAGGGAATGGCAAATCACTTCAGTATTCTTGCTTTGAGAACCCCATGAACAATATGAAAAGGCAAAATGATAGGATACTGAAAGAGAAACTCCCCAGGTCAGTAGGTGCCCAATATGCTACTGGAGATCAGTGGAGAAATAATTCCAGAAAGAATGAAGGGATGGGGCCAAAGCAAAAACAATACCCAGCTGTGGATGTGACTGGTGATAGAAGCAAGGTCCAATGCTGTAAAGAGCAATATTGCATAGGAACCTGGAATGTCAGGTCCATGAATCAAGGCATATTGGAAGTGGTCAAATAAGAGATGGCAAGAGTGAATGTTGACATTCTAGGAATCAGCGAACTGAAATGGACTGGAATGGGTGAATTTAACTCAGATGACCATTATATCTACTACTGCGGACACAAATCCCTCAGAAGAAATGGAGTAGCCATCATGGTCAACAAAACAGTCCGAAATGCAGTACTTGGATGCAATCTCAAAAATGACAGAATGATCTCTGTTCGTTTCCAAGGCAAACCATTCAATATCACAGTAATCCAAGTCTACGCCCCAACCAGTAACGCTAAAGAAGCTGAAGTTGAATGGTTCTATGAAGACCTACAAGACCTTTTAGAACTAACACCCAAAAAGATGTCCTTTTCATTATATGGGACTGGAATGCAAAAGCAGGAAGTCAAGAAACACCTGGAGTAACAGGCATATTTGGCCTTGGAATACAGAATGAAGCAAGGCAAAGACTAATAGAGTTTTGCCAAGAAAATGCACTGGTCATAGCAAACACCCTCTTCCAACAACACAAAAGAAGACTACACATGGACATCACCAGATGGTCAACACGGAAATCAGATTGATTATATTCTTTGTAGCCAAAGATGGAGAAGCTCTATACAGTCAACAAAAACAAGACCAGGAGCTGACTGTGGGACCAGGAGCTGACTGGCTCAGATCATGAACTCCTTATTGCCAAATTCAGACTTAGACACTGGACAATTCAGCTATGACCTAAATCAAATCCCTTATGATTATACAGTGGAAGGGAGAAGTAGATTTAAGGGACTAGATCTGGTAGATAGAGTGCCTGATGAACTATGGACGGAGGTTCGTGACATTGTAAAGGAGACAGGGATCAAGACCATCCCCATGGAAAAGAAATGCAAAAAAGCAAAATGGCTGTCTGGGGAGGCCTTACAAATAGCTGTGAAAAGAAGAGAAGCAAAAAGCAAAGGAGAAAAGGAAAGATATAAGCATCTGAATGCAGAGTTCCAAAGAATAGCAAGAAGAGATAAGAAAGCTTTCCTCAGCGATCAATGCAAAGAAATAGAGGAAAACAACAGAATGGGAAAGACTAGAAATTTAGAGAATTTAGAGATACCAAGGGAGCATTTCATGCAAAGATGGGGTCGATAAAGGACAGAAATTGTATGGACCTAACAGAAGCAGAAGATATTAAGAAGAGGTGGCAAGAATACACAGAAAAACTGTACAAAAAAGATCTTCATGACCCAGATAATCACGATGGTGTGATCACTCACCTAGAGCCAGACATCCTGGAATGTGAAGTCAAGTGGGCCTTAGAAAGCATCACTACGAACAAAGCTAGTGGAGGTGATGGAATTCCAGTTGAGCTATTTCAAATCCTGAAAGATGATGCTGTGAAAGTGCTGCACTCAATATGCCAGCAAATTTGGAAAACTCAGCAGTGGCCACAGGCCTGGAAAAGGTCAGTTTTCATTCTAATCCCAAAGAAAGGCAATGCCAAAGAATGCTCAAACTACCACACAATTGCACTCATCCCACATGCTAGTAAAGTAATGCTCAAAATTCTCCAAGCCAGGCTTCAGCAATATGTGAACCGTGAACTTCCAGATGTTCAAGCTGGTTTTAGAAAAGGCAGAGGAACCAGAGGGCAAATTGCCAACATCTGCTGGATCATGGAAAAAGCAAGAGAGTTCCAGAAAAACATCTATTTCTGCTTTATTGACTATGCCTAAGCCTTTGACTGTGTGGATCACAATAAACTGTGGAAAATTCTTCAAGAGATGGGAATACCAGACCATCTGACCTGCCTCTTGAGAAATCTGTATGCAGGTCAGGAAGCAACAGTTAGAACTGGACATGGAACAACAGACTGGTTCCAAATAGGAAAAGGAGTACGTCGAGGATGTATATTGTCACCCTGCTTATTTGACTTCTATGCAGAGTACATCATGAGAAACGCTGGACTGGAAGAAACACAAGCTGGAATCAAGATTGCCAGGAGAAATTTCAATAACCTCAGATATGCAGATGACACCACCCTTATGGCAGAAAGTGAAGAAAAACTACAGAGCCTCTTGATGAAAGAGAAGAGTGAAAAAGTTGGCTTAAAGCTCAACATTCAGAAAACGAAGATCATGGCATCTGGTCCCACCACTTCACGGGAAATAGATGGGGAAACAGTGGAAACAGTGTCAGACTTTATTTTTGGGGGCTCCAAAATCACTGCAGATGGTGACTGCAGCCATGAAATTAAAAGACGCTTACTCTTTGGAAGAAAAGTTATGACCAACCTAGATAGCATATTGAAAAGCAGAGACATTACTTTGCCAACAAAGGTCCATCTAGTCAAGGCTATGGTTTTTCCTGTGGCCATGTATGGATGTGAGAGTTGAACTGTGAAGAAGGCTGAGCACCGAAGAAATGATGTTTTTGAACTGTGGTGTTGGAGAAGACTCTTGAGAGTCCCTTGGACTGCAAGGAGATCCAACCAGTCCATTCTGAAGGAGATCAGTCCTGGGATTTCTTCAGAAGAAATGATGCTAAAGCTGAAACTCCAGTACTTTGGCTGCCTCATGCAAAGTGTTGACTCCCTGGAAAAAACTCTGATGCTGGGAGGAATTGGGGGCAGGAGGAGAAGGGGACGGCAGAGGATGAGATGGCTTGATGGCATCACTGACTCGATGGACGTGAGTCTGAGTGAAGTCTGGGAGTTGGTGATGGACAGACAGGCCTGGCGTGCTGTGATTCATGGGGTCGCAAAGAGTCGGACATGACTGAGCAAATGAACTGAAGTGATATACATATATAACTAAATCACTTTGCTGTACAGCAGTAATTAACACAATATTTTAAATCAGCTATACTTTAGTAAAAGGTTTAAAAATATATGCCCTATTTCCTCCCACCCATTTCCAAAAGGAATTCCAAATAAAGACATACTGCAGAGAAAGAGAAAAAACTATAATCTAAAACAAACAAAAACACTAGAAGAGAAAAAAAAAAAACACAAAAAACATAGGCCTATGGTTAGAGACAGTTATTTTCTGAAAATTGAGCTGAATGTCAACTCCACTTTATCTCTGTAATTTGAAGTCTATGGCCTTTCCCATTATAAAGGTTGGCATATACCAGACATTCTATATCTGTAGATTCACATCTATAAATCCTAAAACTTAGTCATAAAGCAAGAGTCCTCAAAACTTGATTCCAGAGTAGTATTGTCCCCAGAGAACTTCCAGAAGTGAAAACACGTCCTCTCTGGAGGAAAGAATCTTCCTACTAAGCCACTGAGTACCATTACAAATAAATATTTTCAAGAACTAAGAGTAAATGGAGAAATGAATTACAAATGACCATGAGGAAACCTTTTGGGGGTCATAGAAATATTGATCTCTTGATTGCAATGATGACATATGCATATATTTATGTGTCAAAATTCATCAACTTTGCATCTTAACCTATGAAGTTTATTATATGTCAGTTCTCTATTTCTCTTTTAGCTGCTAAGTCATGTCCGACTCTTGCAAGCCCATGGACTGTAGCCTGCCAGGCTCTTCTGTCCATGGGATTCTCCATGCAAGAATACTGGAGTGGGTTGCCATTTCCTTCCATAACTCAGTAAAGATTAAAAAGCAACCACAGCAAAAACCCAAAAATAGATATAAAAGACAAAGGGGTTGCAGAGGACAGGTGACAGAATTATTTGGTCACAGTAAGCTACCCATCACTGGAAAGATTTTATTTTTTTTTTAAGTATGAATGAAAATCTTTTAGGCATTTTAGAGAGTTATATGCAAAAGTGGAGAAGGCAATGGCACCTTACTCCAGTACTCTTGCCTGGAAAATCCCATGGACGGAGGAGCCTGGTAGGCTGCAGTCCATGGGGTCGCTAGGAGTCGGACACGACTGAGCGACTTCACTTTCACTTTTCACTTTCATGCACTGGAGAAGGAAATGGCAACCCACTCCAGTGTTCTTGCCTGGAGAATCCCAGGGACGGGGGAGCCTGGTGGGCTGCCGTCTATGGGGTCACACAGAGTCGGGCACGACTGAAGTGACTTAGCATATATTCAAAAGACTAAACTGCATGTCATCTCAGGTTCTTTACCTCTGTGATTTGGAATCTATGACAATTATCATAGAAGATAATAAGAATTCTAACTTCTTCCCATCTGAGTGAAAAAAATATATATATATCATAGAGGTTGACACATCCCAGACATTCTGTATCCCAGATAAGAGTTATGCCCATGAATAAACATTTTTTAAAACATTAGCTATTTTATGATTCTGCTATACTTTCTGCTCATATAATTCCACATGACTTTTCCAGTCCTCTTTCAAAGTAAGTGAAAGAAAGTGAAGTGTTAGTAGTTCAGTCATGTCCAACTCTTTAAGTCAATTATTTCAGTAAACTTAGCTGTTTTTTTAAATGCTTACTTCTCTTATAAAACAGGTAAAATGTGATACTTGTGAATCAGTGGATCAATAAACTTGAAAGACCATGTGTATAGTCAACTGCAGTTCATTTATTTATGTTCTCTTTTTAATTAAAGCAATGTTTTACTTCAGAAATAGCATCCTGTGAAATAGTGCTTCTTTTGAATTTATACCTTTTGGTATAATGATAATTATAATTCAGTGTAGAAAACATTAAATTCAGTAGTTACAATTTATAAATAATCTTCAATTGTTCCTATTATCAATATTTTAGAAACAATATTTGGTTCAGGTGCTCAGTTGCGTCTGACTCTGCAAACCCATGGACTGCAGCATGCCAGGCCTCCCTGTCCATCACTGACTCCTGGAGCTTGCTCAAACTCATGTCCATCGAGTTGATGATGCTATCCAACCACCTCACCCTCTGTCGTCCCCTTCTCCTGCCCTCAATCTTTCCCAGCATCAGGGGCCTTTCCAATGAGCCAGTTCCTTACATCAGGTGGCCAAAGTATTGGAGTTTCAGCATCAGCGTCAGTCCTTCCAGTGAATATTCAGGACTGATTTTCTTTAAGATTGACTGGTTTTAACTCCTTGCA
Source organism: Bos taurus (assembly GCF_002263795.3). Classification (NCBI taxonomy): domain Eukaryota; kingdom Metazoa; phylum Chordata; class Mammalia; order Artiodactyla; family Bovidae; genus Bos; species Bos taurus. The sequence continues at coordinate 12,079,485 of NC_037353.1, forward strand.
CTCCAAGGAACTCTCAAGAGTCTTTTCCAACACAATTCAAAAATATCCATTCTTCGGCACTCAGCTTTCTTTATGGTTCAATTCTCACACCCATAGAGTTCAGTTCAAATACTCAGTCATGTCCAACTCTCAGCAACCCCATGGACTGCAGCACTCCAGGCTTCCCTGTCCATCACCAACTCCCTGAACTTGCTGAAAGTCATGTCCATTGAATCAGTGATGCCCTCCAACCATCTCAGCCTCTGTCATCACCTTGACCTCCCACCTTCAATCTTTCCCAGCATTAGGGTCTTTTCCAAAGAGTCAGTTCTTTACATCAGGTGGCCCAAATATTGGAGTTTCAGCTTCAACATCAGTCCTTCCAATGAGTATTCAGGACTGATTTCCTTTAGGATTGACTTGTTGAATCTCCTTACAGTCCAAGGGAACCTCAAGAGTCTTCTCCAACACCACAGTTCAAAAGCATCAATTCTTCAGCACTCAGCTTTCTTCATGGTCCAAATCTCACATCCATACATGACTACTGGAAAAACTATAGCTTGAACTAGACAGATCTTTGTTGGCAAAGTAATGTCTCTGCTTTTGAATATGCTGTATAGGTTGGTCATAGCTTTCTTTCCAAGGAGCAAGTGTCTTTTAATTTCATGGCTATAATCACCATCTCCAGTGATTTTGGAAACCAAGAAAAGAAAGTCTGTCACTGTTTCCATTGTTCCCCCATCTATTTGCTGTGAAGTGATGGGACCAGATGCCATGATCTTAATTTTCTGAATGTTGAATTTTAAGCCAGTTTTTTTCACTCTCCTCTTCGATTTTCAACAAGAGGCTCTTTAGTTCCTCTTTCCTTTTGGCCTTAAGGGTGGTGTCATCTGTGTATCTGAAGTTATTGATATTTCTCCTGGCAATCTTGATTTCAGCTTGTGCTTCATCCAGCCTGGCATTTTGCATGAAGCAGGGTGACAATATACAGCCTTGATGCCCTCCTTTCCCAAGTTGGAACCAGTTCATAGTTCCATGTCTGGTTCTAACTGTTGCTTCTTGACCTGCAAACAGGTTTCTCAGGAGGCATAAGGTGGTCTGGTATTTCTATCTCTTTAAGAATTTTCCACAGTTTGTTGTGATCCACACAATCAAAGACTTTAGCGTAGTCAATGAAGCAGAAGTAGATGTTTTTCTGAAATTCTCTTGCTTTTTCTATGATCCAACGGATGTTGGCAATTTGATCTCTGGTTCCTCTGCCTTTTCTAAATCCAGATTAAACATCTGGAAGTTCTCAGTTAATGTACTGTCGAAGCCTAGCTTGGAGAATTTTGAGCGTTGCTTTGCTAGTGTGTGAGATGAGTGCAATTGTGCGATAGCTTGAGCGTTCTTTGGCATTGCCTTTCTTTAGGATTGGAATGAAAACTGACCTTTTCCAGTCCTGTGGCCACTGCGGAGTTTTCCAAATTTGCTGGCATATCGAGTGCAGCACTTTCACAGTATTTGAAATGGCTTTTAGGATTTGAAATAGCTCAGCTGGAATTCCATCGCCTCCACTACGTTTGTTTATAGTGATGCTTCCTAAGGCCCTTGACTTGGCACTCCACGATGTCTGGCTGTAGGTGAGTGATCACACCATTGTGGTCATCTGGGCATGAAGATCTTTTTTGTATAGTTCTGTGTATTCTTGCCACCTCTTCTTAATATCTTCTGCTTCTGTTAGGTCCACACAATCTCTGTCCTTTATTGAACCCATCTTTGCATGAAATATTCCCTTGGTGTCTCTAATTTTTCCTGAAGAGATCTCTGGTCTTTCCCATTCTAGTGTTGTCTTCTATTTATCTGTGTTGTTCACTTAGGAAGGCTTTCTTATCTCTCCATGCTATTCTTTGGAACTCTGCATTCAGATGGATATGTCTTTCCTTTTCTCCTTTAACGTTCACTTCTCTTTTTTTCTCAACTCTTTGTAAAGCCTCCTCAGACAATCAGAAATAATGATAGGCTTTGTTTAAATTTTTGATCTTGTAGTAGTGACGTGTTACACTGTAAGTTTTAAAAAGAAATCATATTGCAGTGTTCTTAAAACACATACATATGCCCAGATTATACAGTTCATGCCTTTTCACAATGGCAGAAAAGTTAATAAATATATCATAAATTTGAATACAAAAATAACTCCAATGCCTTATTCTCTCTTTTATCACATTTTGGAATTCCAAATAAACATTTTAAAACTTTCCACTCTGTCTTCCAAGCCTCTTAAACCTCTTTTCCATATTCTCCATCTTTTTGTCTCTATATGTGACATGTCCAGTGTCTTCTTCTCATCTATCTTTCAGTTTACTAATTGTTTCTCAGATTTTGTCTAATATACTGCTACACTTATTCTTTGAGTTTTAATTTTGCTAGTGTAATTGTAACTTATAGAGCTTTTCATTGGTTGTTTAAAATTAATTAAGTCATTTTTTATTGTTTCCTTTACCCTTTGGTACTGTCTAACATCAAAATACAAGTTGGTACATTTCCTCCAGTCGGTTTATCTTTCTGAATTTTCACTGTTCTTTCAATTTTAACCAAGTAATCCTTTGCTATTTCATCAGCCTTTGGATGATTTTAATTATACTTTCAAAAAACATTTTCTCCAGAATTTTTTCTTTATAATTGTGTGTGATATGTACACGTGCAAAGGTGGAAGGGAGGGAACTAGGCTGAAAACCTGGTCCATCACTATAGGAAATTGCAGTCTGAAAATTGTTGGAACAATTTAAAAAACATAAAAGCACACAATTTTGTATTAGTTGAACTATTTGGGCTATAGGTCAGATCACCTGTGTGATTTGTTATCTGATCTGTCATGAAACTCTTGTAAATATCAAGTATTTAGAACAACCATTTTCAATCTATTTTTTGTCAAGCCTACAACATTTGACCATTTTCAGATGGAGTATAATTGTGCAAAAGAAATTTCCAAGCAAATTTATTCCCTGTTTTAGACCATCTATAAATCTTGTCCCCATAGTAACACAAGTACATCTCAAGATTTCTTCATTTACACTTCATAATTTGCCTAGTCATGAATTTTAAAACCAATACTTTAGGTGTTTATTTTGCAATTAAATCAAAAGCTTTATTGTTCACTTCTGTCTTTTCAGAAAATTCTTAGAACTTACTGATGAGTAGAGAAGTAAAAAGTTGTTACAGACTAGTTATTGATAAGAAAATAAAATAGAGGGCTTTTGAAATGTCAGTGATACAATGCACAAATAAGCATGTTTCTAAATTGAACTGTTAACTTTTATAAAATGATGGCAAATCTTTAATAGTAGTAAAAAACAACATGATTGTTTTTAGCTTTTTATTTTATATTGGCATATAGCCAATTAACAATGCTTTGATAGTTTCAGCTGGACAGCAAAGGGACCTAGCCATATATATATGTGTATCCATTCTCCCCCAAACTCTCCTCCCATTCAGGCTGCCACAAAACATTGAGCAGAGTTCCCCATGCTATAGAGTAGTCCCTAAAACAGCATAGTTTTTACCTCTTCTTGTGTCAAACTAAAGAGTTGAAGCTAAATCAGTCCTACCTAGCTAATATTCACTTTATATAACAAATACTGGCAATGATTAAAATTGAATATTTAAAAAATAATCACATACACATATAAATATAGGGATGATTGGTTTTTAACAAATCAGTAAGTCATATCACTTAACATCACAATGAATTTCTTGTTTTCATTTCCTACTAGTGCGAGAATTAATTCTTAGGTTGATAAGGAGTCTAGGGCACTCAAGGAGGAGAAGGGACTAACAATGTTTTTTCCTACATTGCTTTGTCTTAGTCATATAACATGTTTTTTTCTTAAACTATGAGTTGTTATGAAAACAATCTTTAAGACTAACTTTCTTTAGCCCAGAGCTAATGATTGCACAACAAAACAACTCATCTTGCTCCAGGGTATGTTTTTACTTAAGCCTGTCCTAATGATTCTGTTAGATTTCCCTTGTGGCTCAGCTGGTAAAGAATAGGCCTGTAATGCAGGAAACTTGGGTTTAATCCCAGGGTTGGGAAGATCCCCAGAAATGGTATGGACCTAACAGAAGCAGAAGATATTAAGAAGAGGTGGCAAGAATACACAGAAAAACTGTACAAAAAAGATCTTCACGACCCAGATAATCACGATGGTGTGATCACTGACCTAGAGCCAGACATCCTGGAATGTGAAGTCAAGTGGGCCTTAGAAAGCATCACTACGAACAAAGCTAGTGGAGGTGATGGAATTCCAGTTGAGCTATTTCAAATCCTGAAAGATGATGCTGTGCAAGTGCTGCACTCAATAGGCCAGCACATGTGGAAAACTCAGCAGTGGCCACAGGCCTGGAAAAGGTCAGTTTTCATTCTAATCCCAAAGAAAGGCAATGCCAAAGAATGCTCAAACTACCGCACAATTGCACTCATCTCACACGCTAGTAAAGTAATGCTCAAAATTCTCCAAGCCAGGCTTCAGCAATATGTGAACCGTGAACTTCCTTATGTTCAAGCTGGTTTTAGAAAAGGCAGAGGAACCAGAGATCAAATTGCCAACATCCGTTGGATCATAGAAAAAGCAAGAGAGTTCCAGAAAAACATCTATTTCTGCTTTATTGACTATGCCAAAGCCTTTGACTGTGTGGATCACAATAAACTGGAAAATTCTGCAAGAGATGTGAATACCAAACCACCTGACCTGCCTCTTGAGAAACCTATATGCAGGTCAGGAAGCAACAGTTAGAACTGGACATGGAACAGCAGACTGGTTCCAAATAGGAAAAGGAGTACGTCAAGGCTGTATATTGTCACCCTGCTTATTTAACTCATATGCAGAGTACATCATGAGAAACGCTGGGCTGGAAGAAGCACAAGATGGAATCAAGATTGCTGGGAGAAATATCAATAACCTCAGCTATGCAGATGTCACCACCTTTATGGCAGAAAGTGAAGAGGAACTAAAAAGCCTCTTGAAAGTGAAAGAGGAGAGTGAAAAAGTTGGCTTAAAGCTCAACATTCAGAAAACTAAGATCATGGCATCTGGTCCCATCATTTCATGGGAAATAGATGGGGAAACAGTGGAAACAGTGTCAGACTTTATTTTGGGGTCTCCAAAATCACTGCAGATGGTGATTGTAGCCATGAAAATAAAAGGCACTTGCTCCTTGGAAGAAAAGCTATGACAAACCTAGACAGCACATTAAAAAGCAGAGACATTACTTTGCCAACAAAGGTCCATCTAGTCAAGGCTATGATTTTTCCAGTAGTCATGTATGGATGTGAGAGTTGGACTGTAAAGAAAGCTGAGCACTGGAGAATTGATGCTTTTCAACTGTGGTGTTGGAGAAGACTCTTGAGAGTCCCTTGGACTGCAAGGAGATCCAACCAGTCTATCCTAAGGTAGATCAGTCCTGGGTGTTCACTAGAAGGACTGATGCTGAAGCTGAAACTCCAATACTTTGGCCACCTGATGCGAAGAACCGACTCATTTGAAAAGACCCTGAGGCTGGAAAGATTGGGGGCAGGAGGAGAAGGGGACGACAGAGGATGAGATGGCTGGATGGCATCACCAACTCAATGGACATGAGTTTGGGTGAACTCTGGGAGTTGGTGATGGACAGGGAGGCCTGGTGTGCTGCGATTCATGGGGTCGCAAAGAGTCGGACATGACTGAGCAACTGAACTGAATGATTCTGTAATAATGACCCTGATGATGGGAAAGATTGAAGGCAGGAGGAGAAGGGGATGACAATGGACATGAGTTTGAGCAAGCTCTAGGAGTTGGTGATGGACAGGGAGGCCTGGCATGCTGCAGTCATGGGGTCGCAAGAAGTCATACATGACTGAGTGACTGAACTGACTGACTGATGATTATATAACAACAGTGTATCATGATCAACATGTTTCTCTTTCTTAACAAGAACCTTTTAATTAGTCTTATTATCTTAAGATGTAAGTCTTTTCTTACATCTTAAGATAATAAGTAGAGTGAGTCTGATAAGACCTTTCTATTGTTAATTCTCATCTATCTAATTTAAGATGTATGTTGTGGGAGTGGGTCTTGTAGAAGTATATAATGCCTTGATAAGACTAGCAAGTGGGACACTCTCCATCCCCCTTCTGATTTCTATGTCAGAAGTTTTCTCTGTCCTTTTTTACTGTAATAAAACTTATGCCATACAAAAGCTCTGAGTAATCCAAGCCTGGTCCCTAGTCCCGAAGCTAAATCTTCTTTGGAGATCACGAATTTGACATTATTCACCATAAACTGTCACTAGTCCCTACTATACCGTCTCTTCAATTCACGACTTAAAAAACTAGCGAATGGCCTAACTCAAATTGTCAAATAATTCTCTCTTGTTCCCTTTGTAGTATGCATTTTTATTTACCCCAGAGTTTTCAAATGCGCCAAAGGAAGTTCAAAGTGATACAAAGTATTATTTAAAAATTTATATAATATTATATATATATATATATATATATATATATACACACACGCTAATGGTAAAAAACCTACCTGCCAATGCAGGAGACATAAGAAATGCAGGTTTGATCTCTGGGTCAGGAAGATCCCATGGAGAAGGAAATGGCAACCCACTCTAGTATTCTTGCCCAGAGAATCCCATGGACAGAGGAGCCTGGTGGGCTACAGTCCATAGGGTTGCAAAAGAGTCAGACATGACTGAAGTGACTTAGCATGATAGTATATGTATGTTTGTGTGTGTGTGTATGTATAATCTCACTTCCTACAGAACTTCAAGCATACTTTTCACAACTGTGGGACATAGAGCATCCCAGAAGAGTTTGAAAAAAGATCTAGAACTCACCACTATATACATTGTCAAAAGCTGGAAAGATCTGGGTTCAAATCCTAATTAACTGTAGGACTTTGGGCAAGCTACTGAAACCCTATGCATCAGGGTTTGGTCAAGAAAACAGAAACTGCTCAAGGTATTTCAAATAGAAAGAGATGTCATACGGAGATTGAAGAGTTACAAAACCATCAGGATGAACAGTGAAACAAGGGTCAGGGAAACCATTGGCAGTGTTCAAAGATTCAGGAAGACTAGGAATCATAGAAAACTGCTAATTCACAGGCTGGCATGAGGATTGTTGGTGTTTAGTCATTAAGTCATATCTGACTCTTTTCATGACCCCATGAACTATAACCCACCAGGCTCCTTTGTCCATGGGGTTTCCCAGGCAAGAATACCATTTACTTCTCCAGGGGATGTTCCTGACCCGGGAATTGAACCCAAGTCACCTGCATTCCAGGTGAGTTCTTTACCACTGAGCCACCTGCGAAGCTCTAAGCACACACCAAGCCTCAAATCTGACACATCAGGAGCCTATGGGCTTGAGCCTCTGCATCAGGAGAACAGCGGCCTCTTCTATTCTTACAAGCACTCTTTGGCAGAACGGAACATGGTGCCTTGCTGTTAGGAACTGTGGAGAATATAGTACCAGGCTTTCAGCCTCTACAACGCAGGGAAGACAAGAGCAAGGGCAGGGGATGTTGCTAAACTACCAAGAGAAATTCTAGCTCATTCCCTGTATCTCACCGTCTTCAGATGTAAAAGTACTATCAAGAATAAGTCAAAATAGTAGATGGAGCACCTGCTGAAATAATCTTTTGTATATCAAATATCCTAAAGTGAGAAAAAATATACATATGTGTAAATACACATATTATTCAGATATAGCTATGGATGATATAGACATAGATAAAGCATAATGGGACAGGAAAACAAATTGTGAAGAATCCTTAAAAGATAGAAAGCATATGGGATCAAATTGATAACAGCTGTGATAAGCATAGCTCAAACAAATTGAGGATATTATCTCTATAAAGACTAAAAACAGAATCTAAATTGGATGAAAGAAAAAAGCAGAGAAGTAGTCCAGAAAATCATTAGGGCAAATCAATTAAAAAACTGAATTTAGAAAATTAAAAACAAGTCCTTTTGCACTTGCAGTAAGTGACAGACCCAAGTTTGGGACAAGTTTTATTCATTTATATTACTGGCACAAGGCTGTTTTTTCATTACCACTTTAAAAATAATGTTTGTGTAATTTAATAAATTTTGATATAAATATTGCTGCATTGTTATCCAAGTTGTTTAATTTAGTATCTAGTAATAGATTGCTTAAAAATAACTTTTCTGACTTTCTTTAAAATACATTTTTTGGCCTTAAATGGTGATCATACAATTAAACAAAAACATCTTTTACCCACTTGAAAGCTTTAAGAGCTATTTCAGGGGGAAAGTTTAACAATTCAACTGAAAGGGGGTGTATATATTTACTGTTCTGTGTCCCTTCTAAGCGGGCCACTCTTTTTAAAATTTGGTAACCAGGCCATCAATCCATTCTCACACCTTTTCTAGCTCTTTCCTTTTTATTAATGAAGAAACTGACAACCAGTGTTAGTTTTTGACATGTGAATGGGCAGATGACCTCATCTCACCATCAAGAATATTTGAGTGCTTTCAAAATGCCAGGCAATGCTGAGGTTTTAAAATACAAAATCTTACTTAATCTACAAAATAATAAAGTGGATCCTGAGATTTACAGACTAGAAAACTGAGATTAGGGAACATTAAGTTATGTAATGTCATATTGTTAAAAGTGTCAAATTAGGATTTGACCATTATTGAGTTTTGAAAGCTCATGGCTTATTTGCTGTGCCAGTGTTTCTAGGGCATCTGCAATTTTCTGAATCTTTGTCTCCCTCCAAAATTCAGATGCTGGAATTCTAACTCCCAAAGGTGATGATATTAATAAGTGGTGCCTTGAGGAGATGATTTAAGTCATGAAGGTGGAACCCTCATAAATGGAATTAGTGCCTTACAAAAGAGGCTCCGAAGAGCTCCCTACCTCTTTGGTCATGCAATGATACAATGAGAAGTCTGAAAGTTAAAGTTGGAAGATGGTCCCCCACCCGACCATTCTGGCACTCTGAAATCAGACTCCCAGTCTACAGAACACTGAGGAATTAATTCCTATTGTGTATAAATCACCCACTCTGCAGTATTTTCTTATAGCAGGCTGAAATGACTGCAGCAGCCTCCATGTTCTTCTGGCATCCATGTTCTGTCTTTTTCTAGGCTTTTTCTAGGCAAGTCTAGTCTTTTTTTTTTTTTTTTCCTTCATTTTGGTGAAAGTATATCCTGTAACTTAGCTGGATGAGCACCTTCTAGCTGACTACTGGCAGATGATTAAAGACCCATATTTGCTTTAGTATTTACAAATAAGTGCACACCAAGTAAAGGCCAAATGAATTTGGAACATGCTCGTGGATGAAGAGCTTCCAACAGTTTGCAGAGAAAACCTGGACAAGCTGAGTCATCTCAAGACAAATGTTGGTAGAGGCATGTCAGTTGTGAAGAAATCTGCCCAGTAGCTATGTCTCATGAAATTTACTTTCCACCTTCACACATCTATAACTCTGATGGATTTCCAGGCCATTCAGGGTTCATACAGGAAACATATGGTACAATCAAGGGGATAATGGAAGAGAATTGAATGAAGATACTATTTACAAAGACACAGCCAAGGTTAAGGGGAATTCATGACAGATGGAGTGGTGTTGCCAGAGTAAGTAATGAGAAATTTTGAGGGGTTCAGAAAGGAACTATTACTTCAACCTGGAGAGAGAGCGAGCAGTGACTTAAAAAAAAATTATTAAAATATAGTTGATTTGACCTTTATTGTTGGGATACAACCAGGGCTTGGGAACCCAGCACAAAAGGTACCAGAAGAATTAATATCCCATCCTCACTCTTATCTCTATATAGTACTATCTCCTACTGGTAATCTCCAACCCCTGACCTAACCAGAAGTCAAAGGACAAATAGCCCTTGATGCAATCCATACAGATCAGCCTCCCTGAGCAGCAGTCCCTGCAGAATGAAGTTGGTGGGGCAAGGAGATACCCAGCATCATTACATTATCCAATGATGTATTGCTTTGTCCTGATAATAACATCAAGATTGATGTTTCCTGGAAAGTATATTTATTAATATCCATAATGTTGAGTGAGAACAAGATTCTAAGGGCACATCTTTCTTTTCTCAGTTGAAAGAAGGTAAGATTAAGTAAGAAATTTGGTAGAGTCATTTTAACAAAGAGTTCGAGACTTTATGTCTCACTTAAGTTGAAAAAAAATCTCATTCACTTGCATTTTAGCTTTTTTTACATGGAAAGTTAAGGGGCTGAATTAAAATTAGGAAATAGCCAGCAAATAAAGTGTATCTTCCTGGTGAGTTTTTTTTAAAGACTGAAAATTGCTATTGGATGACAAAAGACTTCAAATGACTTCAACTGGCTGTAATGATGAATCCAACTTAACAAAAGTCTTTTTTTTTTTTTTTAAAATTAAGTTGTTCAAACAGAACATAAGGAAAATCTACCTAAAAATAATTCTTTAGTAAAAGACCTGGTGGCTTTGATAAATACAAAATCTGTTACAAGCTAAAAAAAAGTGACAATTGATAGGAAATGCAATGAAATCTTAGGTCAAAGGAAGATAAAGAAACTTCAGACAAGGGAATTAATAATTCCATGTGGTTTTGCCTAGATTAAATACTGCCTGGAATGTTGAATCCATTTAGAGGGGTATTGGTAAAATGATTGTTGTGACAAAGGATCTCAAATCTAGGTTACAACATTAGAGACATGGGTACCAACCTTAAAAAGTAAGGAACATTGCTATGGCAGCATTGAGATATGAGAAGAGTGACAGTATGTGTCTCCAGATGCAAACTAGAACAGTGGAGTAAGGGCAGGTGAAAAGATTAGGACTCAACACAAAAGGTTCTTCGAAAAACTAGAGTGCCAGACGGAGAGCTTTATAATAGCCAGACATGGAAGACTAGTGTCCATAAATGAATGGAAAGAAGCTAGTAAATACCAATGGTATTACTCACCATTAAAAAGAATGCATTTGAATCAGTTCTATGAGTGATGTGAGCCTATATACAGGTGAAGTACCAGAAGGAACACCAATACAGTATATAATGCATTATATGGAATCTAGATGGAACACTTGTGTCGAACAGCAAAGAGCATGATTATAAGTGACTCGTGAGAAGGTGGGAAGATGAGAATACATTGGACGTACATATCATATAGATGAAATGCCAGTCAGTCGATGCAGATACTGATACTAGAATACACCGAGGAGAGGAGGTGGTTAGGAGGAACAATGACTGTGCGATTCATTTGATATTGGCAAACTAATACATTATGAGAAAAAAAATAAAATAAAAAAGAGCTTTGTCCCTTGAAAAGAGAATGAAGAGGAGAGTGGATCTCAAGGATGTTGAAGGATTCTTACAATGAAGATATGGTTGGGTTGAATGATCAGAGGTTCTGTGATCTGTAATTTGATTTTTAAAAAAAGAGTATTTTGAAACTGACACCCAATGGAAATGGCTAGCATGGGATGAGGAAGAAATTATGAAATTTTAGGTTTAAAGAAAGGAAGAGAACATTAACCTTGAGTGTCCCCAGTGGGGCATAAATAGAAAGAAATGGGGAACAGATGGAAAATGCCACACAGAGAGAACAAGAAAACATACATACTGTAAAGAACAGGGAAAGAAGGAAGATGTATATTGTATTTTTTGGAGGTTATTTTTCTGAAAATGAACTCAAAAGCATTATTTATAAAATTCACTTGCATTATCACTTATCTTTTTTACTTTCTGATATCAGAACTCCATAGAGAATGTGACACTTTTCCTACAGTTTTGATGCTAATATATGTGAAATAGCATTCAGAAGTAGACAGCAGAAATAAATTCTTTTGTCAATGTCTCAGAAACATTGCATGACTGTTCTGAGAATTGTCAAAGACTTAACTGTGGCAGTTAGAAAGTATGATTTTGAGCAGAATGTTTCAGTTGTTCAGTATCTTTATCTTGCAAAATGTGGAACAGCTGTTGTATTATAAAACTTACTAAATAAGTGAAGCGTTGCTCTTCCTCAGCATTTTTTGTGCCACTTTAAATTACAATGAATTCAGTCGCTGTTCACCAAGAGTGAATTATCTTTTTTATACATATGATGGGCAACACTGATGTAGAATCCAATAACTGTTAACTTTCAAGAAAAATAAAAAGTATAGAATTTGACTCAAATCAGTCCCTAGAGTAGGGATTTTAAAGTATATCGTAAAATAATGGGCTTTCAAGTTGGGTCTTTGTTGTGCTTCCATCTGTGAGGAAAACATGACCTAAGGGTTAGCTTCTCTTTCCTGACCCTCAAAGTGAAAGTATCTCAACCATTAGAACACTGAAAGATAAGCGAGAAGACAAGCCTTTGGGCTTCTGTGATAAGATTCTTTATCCATCCTTAAAATCCTATAAAGAAATGAGTAGGACAAATAAAAGGGAGAAAGACACAAGGTCCCACACCTCCTCAGCAACCAAAAGTCAGCTGAAAATATAAGCTATTTCTTTCCATACTGTTAGAATCCAGTTATCCCAGGCTGAGGAGAAAAAAAAAAAAAACCAACTCTTAAGAGTTAAAGACCAAAGCAGAGGTCACTGAGGTCAAGTAACATGAAGTAGGTACATAAATAAGTATCTTCATAGATAGATCTGTGTGCAAAGATGAACCAGACATAGTCTCTCCCCTTGGTGGGGTTGGGGTGGAGGTTCAGGGCAGAAAACACGAACTCTTATGCAAAGGTTTCAGCAGAGATCTACGCATAGGACATGAAACTCAGTGAAATGAGAATTCATGAAGGAAGACCAAAATAAGCAGTGCTCACTCAGCCTTGAATGACGAACAGAATTGCATCCAATAGAATAGTGGAAAGTGATGAAAGAGATTGCAAAAGCCAGGCATAAAAGCTTACAATGTCTGCTAAACCAGCCCCTTGATCAGCACTCCTGGAAGCCTCCTGGTCTCCCCTACCATGTCTCATCACCTAATATCCCTGCATGGATGTTCTAGCAACACTGACTGAGTTTGAATACATTTATTTACAGAGGTGGTACCAGAAAGTTCTTTAGACCAGTTGAGTTAGCAGGAACCTGTTTCATCACTGAATGTTTAGTCATGGGGAGACAGAAGAATACTAAGATCTGAATCACCACAGATGCTGTTAATGTGTGTCTTAGGAATCCAGGCACAGAAAGAAGGCCACAGTCCTGCTGGGAATGCAGTAGGAGCAAATAATTAAATAAGCCAAAAAGATTCTAAGTGGGAGAATTCAAAGTGGCAGAATAAAGAGCTGCATTGAAACAGCAAATAAAAAAGACAAATATTTCATCTGCATCGTTCCATCCAAACTTCTCGGGCTTTAGCCAACTGCCTCTGAATGCACTCATTTCATCAAACAGGATATGTAAAGCCTTAGCAATCAATCAAAGAAGTTGGCTGTGACAAGCCTCTGGCTTGCAAGGCCAGATCTTAAATTGAAATGTTTTGTTCCTTCAAACTCATTGAGCTCCTAAGACTGCTGCCTACTGGAGATAGTTTAGAAGTACAACTACTTACAGCTATCTTAGATCTAACCCAAAGGTTAGTACAGATGTGGTTTTTATTCATTTCCTAATAGAGTCTTCAAATACAGTGTCTCAGATAATTTAGGGAGACAAAGCTACTGATCTATCACCAGGAGATCATGGGATTTAAGATGATTTCCCCCACACAGTTGTATTTATTGTAATTATTGTATAGATTAAGTCATCCTTATCACCAGGACCTTGATGTAGATTTCACCAGGTTAGTGGAGCATAGCTGTTTCCGCAAGTGAATGACCTGCAATCATGATTGATCACTGACTGCATGCAACATTCCAGGCATTGTAATAAGTCCTTTACATGCATCATATCATTCTATCATCCCAGTACCCTTATGATGTCTTGACAATGTTCTATAGGGAAGGAAACTGAGACTTCGAGAGGTTAAGAACCCATAATATCCCACACTTGCTAAGCTGGAGCTTACATGGAGCTTACATTCTAACAGGGCAAGACAGACAACTATTGCGCAACATGAAATATCAGATGGCAATAGATGTTAAGGAGCTAAAAAGAGGCATTTTTGGTTTTTACAGGGCTGTCACTCAATATTAAGACCTGTGTATTGGGGTGCCTCTGTCTTTGAATTATGGTTTTCTTAGGGTATATGCCTGGTTAGTAGTGGGATTTCTGGGTCATATGGTAGTTCTATTTTTAGTTTTTTTAAGGAACCTCCATACCATTCACCACAGTGGTTGTATCAATCTACATTCCAACAGTGCAAAAGGGTTCCCTTTTCTCCACACCCTCTCCAGAATTTAGGGAATGGACTTGTGGACACAGGGAAGAGGGGAGGGATGAATGGGAGATTGGGACTGACATACGTATACCACAATGTGTAAAACAGAGAGCTAGTGGGAACCAACCTATAGCACAGGAAGCTCAGCTTGGTACTTTGTGGTGACCTCGAGGGGTGGGATGGGGGTGGGGTGGGAGAGATGTCCAAGGGGGTGGGAAGATGTGTGTACATATAGCTGATTCACTTCTTTGGCCACAGAAACTAACATAACTCTGCAAGATAACAGAGTAGTAGACAATGGCACCCCACTCCAGTACTCCTGCCTGGAAAATCCCATGGATGGGGGAGCCTGGTAGGCTGCAGTCCATTGGGTCGCTGAGGGTCGGACACGACTGAGCGACTTCACTTGCACTTTTCACTTTCATGCATTGGAGAAGGAAATGGCAACCCACTTCAGTGTTCTTGCCTGGAGAATTCCAGGGACAGGGGAGCCTGGTGGGCTGCCATCTATGGGGTCACACAGAGTCAGACACGACTGAAGTGACTTAGCAGTAGCAGTAGCAGTAGGAGGCTATTGGTAATTTATGAAATGATGGTAGCACAGACTCAGGTGGCAAATTAAGAAAGAATAAAAATAAAAGACATGATAAGTAAAGGGACAAGCTTTATAGATATCTAGGGAATTGTCACTATAGGAAAAAGAAAACAAATGCAAAGACTCACAGAGGGAAATGGCTGATGTGTTGAGATACAGTGGAGAACCCAATGCAGAAGCTACAGCAGAGAGTAGAAGAGGGGCTAGAAAGGGAGCTTAGAGTTGAAACAGGGCCCAGATAATGCGGGACCTTGTAAATCACAGAAACCAATTGGAAATCAATCCTGAATATTCATTGGAAAGACTGAAGCTGAAGCTCCAATACTTTGGCCACTTGATGTGAAGAACTGACTCATTAGAAAAGACCCTGTTGCTGGGAAAGATTGAAGATAGGAAGAGAAGGGGATGACAGAGGGTGAGACAGTTGGAAGACATCACTGACTTGATGAACTTGAGCAGGCTCTGGGAGTTGGTGATGGACAGGGAAGCCTGGCATGCTACAGTCCATGGGGTTACAAAGAGTATTCAGAGCGACTGAACTGAATAACTAGGGAAGCCATCAGAGGTTTCTAAGCAAAGAAATAATATAGTCTGGCTTTGGTTCTTATGTTAGAGATAGATTTCAAAGAGGAAACAGAGTAGTTAAGAGCCTAATTTATGAAATTATGGTAATACTGACTCAGATGGCCATAGCAGAAGTGTGAGAGTAGGTCACATTCTGAATATATTGTGAAGGCAGAGGTGAAAAGATTAAATGGCAGTTCAGAGGTAAAGTGAAATGAGACAAGGGAGGTAAAGTTGACTTTAAGGTTGGACTGTACAACTTAGAGGGCAAATTTTCCATTTCCTGGCTTGAGGAAATGGGTGGGAGAATTGGAAATAGAAATTTGATTCTGGACATGAGCCTCTCTAAGTGGAGAAGGATCAATTAGGCAGAGGCATATAGGAGTCTGGAATTTAGGTAAATGTACAGATTGAAGATACATATATTTTGGGATCATCTGTGTATAGATAATGTATAAGGTCATGTAGCAGGATGAGATCACTTTGAGAGTGACTATAGATTAAGAAAACAGACCTGAGAACTGAGTCCTAAGATTGCACTAAGGTGTTCATGACTATGTCCATCTTTTCTGTATAATTCCCCACTCCCCAAAGTGTACTTGTAACTTCTCCTTGCTCACTGGAAAAACTATATAGAATAGTTCCCAATTATAATTTGCCTGTGAGAATCAGTTGTGGAGACTGAATAGAGGCAGTCCATGAGTTCAGAGAACTGAGTTGACTGCTAGAAGACAAGAGTAAAGGTATTTTAAAAAGAGGAAATGCACCACTGTATGAGATGCTGTTGATAAACCGAGTAAGAAGATGATTAGGAAAATCTGATTGGGACATGTCCAGAGACAATGGGAAGAGAAGGACAAGAGAGTCAAAATGACTGCACCAGATTTTATTTCCACTGAAAGAGAAAAAAACGAAAGTGTTAGTTGCTCAGTCATGTCCAGTTTTTTGCGACCCCATGGACTGTACCCACCTCCCAGTCTCCTCTGTCTGTGGAACTCTCCAGGCAAGAATACTGAAGTGGGTAGCATTCCCTTCTCCAGGGGATTTTCCCAACCCAGGTATCCTGCATTACCAGCAGATTCTTTACTGTCTGAGCCACCAGGGAAGCCCACTAGCAGCCTTTTAATGATGCCTTACCACTCAAAAGAAGAAACCTTCACTGGAATGCATCCCTGGATATGGTTCCAGGGATGTAGAAACATCTACATATGAAACATCTACAGATGAAAAACATCTACATATGCCTGAATTCTGACTTATCTACACCCCCTCCACCTAGAGCACAAGCTTCAACTTTAAATAATGTCCTGCTTTCCTCTTATTCTTTGGCCATTAATTACTTGAACCCAATTACTCCCTAACAGTAATCAAATCCCTCTGAGTCATTTATCTTACAAGAGTTGACCCTTCTGTGTATGTCAATTAATTCTATGTGTAACAGTAAAAAACTGCTTCATTCTGAGATGATGTATATTTCAATGTTACCCACTGAACCTCTCGGTCTTGTCTGGTTAGACAGTTATATTAACCAAACCACATTCATTTGTTGAAAATGAGAGCATATTTCTTTCTAGATTTTCATGGCCAGTTAACAATTCTTGATGAATGTATTTCTGGCAAGGCACAATTCAAAAGCCTAATTGAATGCCTAATACCATTTTGGTCTGTTAGACAGGTGATTCTTTTACTAGCCGTGAAATCTCTCCATAATGTCAAGTAGAATACACTGATTCTTTTTTTAAACAGTTTTATTCTTCACCTCCCTCAAAATGTTCATGCCTGTTGGGAATAGTAGAGAATTAATAGCCAGGGCTACATCTCAATTATTAAGCACTGATGTTTTGTAAAAGAGAAAACTGAGGCTCAAATTACATAGAGACTTGACAATGATAGGCAAGACTGTAGTTCTGGAGGCAAACTAAGTTAGGAGGTATGGAGGTAGAGTTCTAAGTGTGTGACTTGGATCAATTTACTTCTTATCCATTAAATGGGTACATAGAATCAGCTCAGAACTACTACGAAAAAAAAAAAGTGCAAAGCTCTTCATTTGGGGATTAGAACACAATAAGTACTCAGTAAATGTTATTTATTCTTAAGTAGCCAACCTAAGAGCAGAATCTGTTCACCAGACTTTTTCATTGTTGATTTTTCTTCTGGGCCAAGACAACTTTCAAACATGACACAGTAATAGAATTTGTGCTGTGGCAACCAAACCATGACAGGGGGTGAAAATGGAAATCAGAATGTGGGGCAGTCTGTGCTTGAGCCAAAGATGATTTCATTTCAGCTGGAGGAACTTTCCTTTCACTCCAGGTCATTTCTTCTCCAGCAGACCTGATCAGACCTCCACAAGGCAGATGTCCTAATGAGTTGGGTGTCTCTGCCAGGAGCACAGCTGCTGGAAAGAAAGGTGCTGAGCCTGTCAGCACTGACTGCAATGTTTCTCTTGGGTATAGAAGACAACATGAACACATCAGCAGTGAGACAAAGTGAAGGGCAAAGTGAAGGGTGAGAGCTTAAACGACTCATAACTTTCTTAATGGGGCCACTGGCCTCACCCTCTGGCCACTTTGCAAGCAAACCTTCCTTTGGGACTTCTTCCCTGCAGAGATCCTCAGGCTTACTTCTGCAGAGCTTTGAACTGCCCTGGACTAAATTTAATTCACACAAAGCACATCCTTTGGGGTTGCATGCCAACCAGACTTGTAAGACTTTACTGTAAATGCTTATTTTAGCCTAGTTTTATTTATTTTTAGCTACTTCATCTCTCACTTTTTATATAGAAAGGAAGAAGAACCTGAACAAGGGAAGTGGTTTACAGGCGATTTCTTGACATAAATATAGAAGACATATTGCCTTTTATTCTCCAGTTATCACTGCAGGGTAATTCCTATTTGGGAACACACAGATGTTCCAGACTTAACTTTGATAAATCTTACACTGAGCTGGAAAAAGCAGAGAGACATATTCCCAAAACTTTTTCCTTGAAAAGCATGGAATCCTGCCCTAGTAGAGAGACATCACTGAGACATCTTACAGCATAAAAGCTATTTTGATTCTTTTCTCCACTTGTTCTTTATATTTTTAGAATAGTTTTAGATTTACAGAAAAATTGAGAAGATAATACACATATTTCTTATACATCCCATCCCAGTTTCCTGTTAGTGACCATCTTACAGTAGCAAGATTATGATGATTAATGAGTCAATACTGATACCTTATTATTAACAAAAGTTCATCCTTCTTTCATATTTCCTTAGCTTTTACATAATGTCCCTTTTATGTTGCAGGATCTCATCCAGGACACTACATTACATCTAATTGTCATGTCTCCATAGGCTCTTCTCAGATGTGATAATTTCTCCTTGCCTTGACAGTATTAAGGAATATAGGTCAGGGGTTTTGTAGAATGACCCTTATTGGATTTGTCCCATGTTTTTACCATGACTTGACTGGGCTTATGAATTCAGAGACAGATCACAGTGGTAAGTGCCATTTTTATCATATCACATCAATGGTATAAACTCTCAACACAATTTATCACTACTGATGTTGACTCTGATCACTTGGTTGAGTTAGTGTTTTCTCCTCTGTAATGTTATTCTTTATTGCCTTTAGAAGTCACGATGTGCGGCTCACACTTGAGGAGTGTGGAGTTTCATTCCCTCTCTTTGAAGGCAGGGTATCTATATAAATTACTTGGAATTCTGCTATATGGGAAATTTTTTGATGAATTAGCTTACTTATTTCAGTATGGATCTTTAGAAATTTATTTTATACTTTCGATTATAGTGTAATATTTATTTCCTTTGATTAAATGTTTCCTGGCCTTGGCCACTGGGAGCTCTTTCATTTGTCACCTATAATCCTTTGACCTACCGCCATCAATAAGGGGCTTTGTTTCGTGGGTACTTCCTGCCTTTGTGGCTATGCTGATGTCTCCAATGCTAATCCATTACCACAAGAATCATTCTTGTGGTAATCCTTCTCCCCTTGCTCATCTGTAAACTTCTACTCCAATAATGAGAAACCTGGTTCCTACCATTTACTACCTTTATCAGTAAAGAACCTACCTACCAATGCAGTAGACACAAGAGACTCAGATTCGATCCCTGGATCGGGAAGATCTCCTGAGGGAGGAAATCGCAACCCACCCCAGTATTCATGCCCAGAAACTCCCATGGACAGAGGACCTTGGCGGGCTACAGTCTGTGGGGTTGTAAAGACTCAAACACACCTGAAATGACTTAGCATGCACGCATGTGGCCAGTGTAACAAATTACCATAAATCTGGTGGCTTAAAACAGAAGAAATTTATTCTCTCATGGAAGAAATTTTTAAAATTTTATTCTGGAAGCCCAAAGTCCAAAATCAGTTTCCCTGAGCCAAAGTCAAGGTATTGACTTGACTTCATTCCCTTTGGAGACTCAAGGGGAAAAGCTCCTCCTTGTCTTTTTCAGCTTCAGTGCCTGTCAGCATGCTTTCACATCACTCCACCTCTCCTCCATTTTCACATCATTTGTTCTACTTCTATGGAATCTCCCTCTGCCTCTCTCTCACAAGGATCCTTTTGAGATGGCATTTTAGGGTCTACCTGGATAATTCAGGATAATTGATAATCTATTGCAGGATCTTTAACTTAATCACATCTGCAAAGAGTTCTTCCAAATAACATTTACAGGTTCCAAGGACTAAGACCTGGTATCTTTGGCAGTTACTGTTCAGCCTACTATACTATTCTTTACCTACTTTTCCATTCCAGGATAGACATGTCAAAAATAAAGCTAGAGAGTAAATGTGGAAAGGACAGATTTATTCAGTATTAACTACTGCACCCGGTGGCTTAGCAGGTAAAGAATCTGCCTGCAGTGGAGGAGACACAGGTGATTTGGGTTCTATCCCTGGGCCAGGAAAATCCCCTGGAGAAGGAAATGGCAACCCACTCCAGTATTCCTACCTGAGAAATGCCATGGACAGAGAAGCCTGGCAGCCTACAGTCCCAAGGGTCACAAAGAATCAGACATGACTGAGCAACTAAGCAAGCAGCACAACTACTGCAATGGGGAAGAGACTCCAGCCTGAAATGAATTCAAAATGCAATTTCCATAGAGGTTACCGGTCATGGTAACAGGAGAATAAGAGACTATGGTGGTGGGGGTGGGGAGGAAGGGGGAGACAAGTGGGGCTCCAGCAGAGCCAGGAGAGTGGAAATTTACAGAAAGCAGAAAGACAGATTTGTCAATGTGATTAGACTATCTGGGTTTGCTAACTGACATTTGCTGAAGTCAGGCTCCTACCTTCCCACAGAGACTGGGAGACAGGGGCCCTATCTTCAGGTGTTAATAGAACAAACAGTAAATTCTTTTAGCAGTCTTGACCTTTCCAAAGCAGACGGGCATGTAAAGGGGGGCTGGAGTCTTCACCTGGGGATGCTGCCTCGAGCTGTGAGAAAGTATGCTAGCATTTGTTCAAGTCTCTTAGTGTGTGCCAGAGGAGCATTTGCGCTGTGTGTCTGCAGTTTTTATAGGTCAAGGTTGAGAGCCAGGCAAGAAGAGGGCAGGGGAGCCAGACTTAAGTTTTATCAAGGAGATCGTCTTTGTCATATTTATAAAAAGCCTTCACAAATGTTAACCTGTACTGCCACGGGAGACAACTCAATCAACTAGAGGACAGTTCTAACATACAGTTAATTTACCTTCAGTCTTACAGGCTCTATCATTTCCAAAGCTACTAGGATCGGCCCTTTTTTCCCTCTCACCATCTTTCTTGTAGTTGCTTCATGTATTTACAGCACTTAATTTATCCTGTCTCCATCTCCATTCCTTTCTGGGATTTTCTACCTCCTAAATGATTTGTTTATTTGAATATATTAAGGCCCATTCTTTTTGCTATAAAGTTTATGAGTTTTGACACTTGTCTACCATTATGCGATTGTCAAATGATACATCACAGTAAAAAAAGTGCCCTCTAGGACTTCCCTGGTGGTCCAGTGGTTAAGAATCCACCTACCAATGCAGGAGACACGGGTTCAGTCCCTGCTCCAGGAAAATTCCTCATGCTTCGGAGAAACTAAGCCCATGTACCACAACTACTGGGCCTCCATGTTCCTCAACAAGAAAAGCCCACGCACCCCAACTAGAGAGCAGCCTTGGCTTGCGACCACTAGAGAAAGCCTCTGTGCAGCAACAAAGACCCAGTGCAGCCAAAAATAATTTCCTTAAATGCCCTGTGATTCCTCTATTTTACTCTCTCTTCCTCCTGCTAATTCTCAGATAACCACTGACAGCTTTGGCTTTTCCATAATGTCATATAATTGGAACCATACAGAATGTAGCCTTTTCAGACTTTTTCACTTAGGGATATGGATTTAAGGTCCATCCATGTCTTTTTGAAACATGACAGCTCATGTTTTTTATCACTGAATAATATTCTATTGTACGGGTGTACTACAATTTGTTTGCACTTCTATGGAAGGACATCTTGATTGCTTCGATTTTTGATGACTGTGAATAAAGCTGCTATAAACATTTATGTGCAGGTTTTTGAGTATACATAATTTTCAAACCAGGAGCATGATTTTACTGGATTGTTTAATAAGAACATGTTTAATTTTATATGAAATTGCCAAATGTCAGTGTGCCATTTTGCATTCTTAACAGCATTAAATGACAATTCCTCTTCCTTTGCATTTTCATTAGCAATTGGTACCATCAGGGTTTTGTTTTGGTTTTTGTGCTTTAGTCCTCTTAATAAATGTGCAGTGGTATCTCATTATTGTTATAATTTGAAATTCTCAATAATAAATGTAGTCAATGAAGCATCTTTTCAAATGCTGTCTCTCTTTTTTTTTTTTTTGGCTATACAGTAGGTCCTTGTTGGTTATCCATTTTAGATATATCATTGTGTACATGTCAATCCCAAACTCCTTAACTATCCCGCCTTTCCCCTCTGGTAACCATAAGTTCATTCTCTAAGTCTGTGAGTCTGTTTCTATTTTGTAAATAAATTCATTTGTATCATTTTTTTAGATTCTGCATATAAGTGATATCATATGATGTTCTCTCTCTGACTTACTTCACTCTGTATGAAAATCTCTAGGTCCATCCATGTTGCTGAAAATGGCATTATTTCTTTTTAATGACTGGATAGTTTTCCATTGTATATGTGTATCACATCTTCTAGAATCAACATTATCAAAATGACTATATCACCCAAGACAATATACAGATCCAATGCAATCCCTATCAAATTACCAATGGCATTTTTCACAAATCTAAAACAAAAAAAAATCTTAAAATTTATATTGAGACATAAAAGACCCAAAATAGCCAAAACAATCTTGAAAAAGAAAAATTGAGCTGGAGGAATCCAAGCTCTCTGACTTCAGACTAGACTACAAAGCTATAGTCATCAAAACAGTATGGTACTGGCACAAAAATAGAAATACAGACCAATGGAACAGGATAGAAAACCCAGAAATCAACCCACATACATCTAATCAATTAATCTGTGACAAAGGCAGCAATACTATACAAAGGAGAAATGACATTCTCTTAAACAGATGGTGCTGGGAAAACTGAACAGCTACATGTAAAAAATGAAATTAGAACATTCTTTAACATCATATACAAAAATAAACTCAAAATGGATTAAAGACCTAAATGTGAGACCAGACACTATAAAACTCTTATAGGGAAATATAGGCAAAACACAGTCTCTGACATAAATTGCAGCAATATCTTTTTTGATCCATCTCCCACAGTAATTGAAATAAAAACAAACATAAATGAGACCTAATTAAGCTCAAAAGCTATTGCACAGCAAAGGAATCCATAAACAAACAAAAAGACAAACCACAGAATGGGAGAAAATATTTGCAAATGATGTTACTGGCAAGGGCTTAGTCTCCAAAATCTACAGACAGCTCATGCAGCTTAATATCATCAAAACAAACAACCCAATCAAAAAATGGGCAGAAGACATAAATAGACATTTCTCCAAAGAAGATATATAGATGGCCAAGAAGTACAAGAAAAGATGTTCAGTATCACTAATTATTAGACAAGTGCAAATCGAAACTACAGTAACACCTCACTCCAGTCAGAATGGCTATCATCAAAAAACCCACAAACAATAAATACTGGAGAGAGTGTGGAGATAAAGGAACCCTCCTACACTGTTAGTGGGAATGTAAATTCATACAGCCACTGTGGAGAACAGTATGGAGATTCCTTTAAAAACTAAAAGTAGAGCTACCATATGATCCCACAATCCTATTGCTGGACAAATATCCAGAGGAAAACATGATCCAAAAGGATACATGCACCCAAATGTTCATTGCAGCCTGTCTACAGTACATGGAAGTATGTCAAGATATAGAAGCAACCTAAATGTCCATTAACCAAGGAATGAATAAAGATATTCATTGGATAAAATGGTTCATATATCCTCTTTGGCTTAAGAGTCTGTGAGATTATTTGCCAATTTTTTTTATTGTTTATTTTTAAGATTTATTTGTTATATTTTGGGTATAAGACCTTTATCAGATATGCATCTGAAAATATTTTATTCTAATCTGGGTTTGTGTTTCGTTCTCATAACCTTGTCTTTCACAGAGCAAAAGTTTAATTTTAATGAAATCCAACTTTTTTCTTTCATAGACCATGCTTTTGGTATTGTTATCTAAAAAGTCATCACCAAATCCAAAGTCCCCTAGATCTTCTGCTATGTTATTTTCTAGGAGTTTCATATTTTATATTTAGGTCTAAAACCATTTTGAGTTAATTTTTGTGAAAGATGTGAAGTCTGTGTCTAGATTCTTTTTTTTTTCCTGCAAGTAGATGTGAAATTGTTCCAGTAATGTTGGTTAAAATGAACATCTTTTCTCTCTTGAATTGTCTTTGTTCCTTTGTCAGAGATCATTTCACTATATTGTGTGAATCTATTTCTGACCTTTCTATTCTGTCCATTGATCTTTATATCTTTTCTTCACCAATACCACACTATCTTAATTACTGTAACTTTACAATAAGTCTTAAAATTCGATAGTGTGAGTGCTCTGATTTCATTTTTCTTTTTAGTATTGTCTTGGCTATTTTAGATCTTTTGCCTGTCATATAAACTTTTGAATTAGCGTTACAATATCTAAAGAATAACTTTCTAGGGCTTTGATTGGAATTGCATTGAATATATAGTTTTAGCTGGGAAGAAAAGACACCTTAAAACTATTAAGTCTTCCAATCTATGAGCACAGAGTAACTCATTTATTTAGATTTTCTTTGTTTTCCTTCATCACAGTCTTGTAATTTTCTGCATATAGATCTTGCACATATTTTGTTACAATTATTATTAAGTATCTTTGTTTTTTACTGCAAATGGTATTTTTAAATTTCAAATCTAATTGTTCATTGCTGATATATAGGGAATTGATTAACTTCTGCATATCAACTTTGTAACCTGTGACTTTGAATTCTCATTTATTAGTTACAAGAGATTTTAGTTGATTCTTTGGGGTTTCTACACAGCCAATCATATCACCTGCAATTAGAGTTTTATTTGTCCCTTCCTGATAGGTATCTTTTATTTCCTTCATTTGTCTTATTGCATTAGCTAGCCCTTGCAATGTATTGTTAAACAAGAGTGATAAGAGAAGGCACCATTTCTTGCTTTTTTCTATTTCTCATCATCAACTGTTGTGTCAGCTGCAGGTTTTTTGAAGGTTATTTTCACTTTTTAAATTATGTGTTTTCCAAATTTATTTGACCGTGAGGCCCTTTGGTTGAAGTACACATATTAATACGTCACTGAGCAATAGTGTTCCATGGAACACAGGAAAAACTTTATCATGGTAATAATTATTCAGGAGTAACAGATCAAATTTGCCCTCAGGAGAAAATAAAATCAATTCTGGAGACAGATGAGAGAAAACATTGAAATATTTCTTCTATCTGTTTTCCAAAACAATTGGAGATGATACATGGAAATCTGGGGTTTTATGCTCATGGTTTCTCAAATTTATGTCCACCTAATTCATTCATTCATTATAAAATGTTTGTTTTGTGTTCTCAGATTAGTGGGTGTTATAAGACTACAAAGATGCATACAGCATAATTCTTACACTGGAGGTATGCAGTCCAGAACAATGGACTGGTTCAAAATTGGGAAAGAAATACAGTTCAGTTCAGTTCAGTCACTCAGTCGTGTCTGATTCTTTGCAACCCCATGAATCACAGCACGCCAGGCCTCCCTGTCCATCACCAACTCCCAGAGTTCACTCAGACTCATGTCCATCGAGTTGGTGATGCCATCCAGCCATCTCATCCTCTGTCGTCCCCTTCTTCTCCTGCCCCCAATCCCTCCCAGCATCAGGGTCTTTTCCAATGAGTCGACTCTTCGCATGAGATGGCCAAAGTACTGGAGTTTCAGCTTCAACATCAATCCTTCCAATGAATACCCACAACTAATCTCCTTTAGGACGGACTGGTTGGATCTCCTTGCAGTCCAAGGGACTCTCAAGAGTCTTCTCCAACACCACAGTTCAAAAGCATCAATTCTTTGGTGCTCAGCCTTCTTCACAGTCCAACTCTCACATCCATACATGACCACAGGAAAAACCATAACCTTGACTAGACGAACCTTTGTTGGCAAAGTAATGTCTCTGCTTTTGAATATGCTATCTAGTTAGTCATAACTTTCCTTCCAAGGAGTAAGCATCTTTTAATTTCATGGCTGCAGTCACCATCTGTAGTGATTTTGGAGCCCAAAAAAATAAAGTCTGACACTGTTTCCACTGTTTCCCCATCTATCCCATGAAGTGATGGGACCAGATGCCATAATCTTCGTTTTCTGAATGCTGAGCTTTAAGCCAACTTTTTCACTCTCCACTTTACCTTCATCAAGAGGCTTTTTAGTTCCTCTTCACTTTCTGCCATAAGGGTGGTGACATCTGCATAGCTGAGGTTATTGATATTTCTCCTGGCAATCTTGATTCCAGCTTGTGCTTCTTCCAGTCCAGCATTTCTCATGATGTACTCTCCATATAAGTTAAATAAGCAGGGTGACAATATACAGCCTTGACGTACTCCTTTTCCTATTTGGAACCACTCTGTTGTTCCATGTCCAGTTCTAACTGTTGCTTAAAGAAGTACATCAAGGGTGTATATTGTCACCCTGCTTATTTAACTTAAATGCATGTGAAATGCCAGGCTGGATGAAGCACAAGCTGAAATCAAGATTGCCAGGAGAATATCAACAATCTCAGATATGCAGATGATACCACTCTAATGACAGAAAGCAAAGAGGAACTAAAGAGTTTCTTGATAATGGTGAAAGAGGAGAGTGAAAAACCTGGCTTAAAACTCAGCATTCAAAAAACTAAGATCATGGCATCTGGTCCCATCACTTCATGGCAAATAGATGGGGGAAAAGTGTAAACAGTGACAGATTTTATTTTCTTCAGCTCCAAAATCACTGTGGAAGGTGACTGCAGCCATAAAATTAAAAGACACTTGCTCCTTGGTAGAAAAACTATGACAACCCTAGACAGCGTATTAAAAAGCTAAGACATCACTTTGCCAACAAAGGTCTGTATAGTCAAAGCTATGGTTTTTCAGTAGTCATGTACAGATGTGAGAGTTGGACCATAAAGAAGGCTGAGCACCGAAGAACTGATGCTTTCAAATTGTAGTGCTTGAAAAGACTGTTGAGAGTCCCTTGGACAGCAAGGAGATCAAACCAGTCAATCCTAAAGGAAATCAACCCTGAATGTTCATTGAAAGGACTGATACTGAAGCTGAAGCTCCAATACTTTGACAACCTGATGTGAACAGCCAACTCATTGAAGAAGACCCTGATGCTGGGGAGGACTAAGGATAAAGGAGTGACAGAGGATAAGATGGTTGGATGGCATCAATGACTAAACAGACATGAATATGAGGAAATTCCAGGAGATAGTGAAGGACAGGGGAGCCTGGCATGCTTCAGTCCATGGGATCACAGTGAGTTATACATGACTTAGTGACTGATCAACAATGAGAATAAGCTATGTAATTTTCTTCTGTGAACTTACAGTTCATAATCTTTGCTGATTTCTCTTTTGAAGTTATTTATCCAGATATTCTAGATACTGACTAAGCCTTTGATAAATAGGCTCCATTGATTTTTCCTAGTTGGTTCTTGCCTTTCTGCTTTGTTTATTTGTATGCTATGATGCACATAAGCTTTTAATTTTTATATAGTCAACTATTGTTTTCCTTTAATTTTCCTTTGTTTTCTCTTTGCTTAAATACTTAACTTAGATTAAAGATATAATCCTGTATTTTCATTTAAAGCTGTTCAATCGAAAAAGCAATAGAGTTCCAGAAAAACATCTATTTTTGCTTTATTGACTAAGACAAAGCCTTTGACTGTGTGGATCAAATAAACTGTGGAAAATTCTGAAAGAGATGGGAATACCAGATCACCTGACCTCCCTCTTGATAAACCTATATGCAGGTCAGGAAGCAACAGTTAGAACTGGACATGGAACAACAGACTTGTTCCAAATAGGAAAAGGAATACATCAAGGCTGTATATTGTTGCCCTGCTTATTTAACTTATATGCAGAGTACATCATGAGAAATGCTGGACTGGAAGAAACACAAGCTGGAATCAAGATTGCCAGGAGAAATATCAATAACCTCAGACATGCAGATGACACCAGCCTTATGGCAGAAAGTGAAGAGGAACTCAAAAGCCTCTTGATGAAAGTGAAAGTGGAGAGTCAAAAAGTTGGCCTAAAGTTCAGCATTCTGAAAACTAAGATCATGGCATCTGGTCCCATCACTTCATGGCAAATAGATGGGGAAACAGTGTCAGACTTTATTTTGGGGGGCTCCAAAATAACTGTGGATGGTGATTGCAGCCATGAAATTAAAAGACGCTTACTCCTTGGAAGGAAAGTTATGACTAACTAGATAGCATATTCAAAAGCAGAGACATTACTTTGCCAACAAAGGTCTGTCTAGTCAAGGCTATGGTTTTTCCTGTGGTCATGTATGGATGTGAGAGTTGGACTGTGAAGAAAGCTGAGCACCGAAGAATTGATGCTTTTGAACTGTGGTGTTGGAGAAGACTCTTGAGAGTCCCTTGGACTGCAAGGAGATCCAACCAGTCCATCCTAAAGGAGATCAGTCGTGGGTGTTCATTGGAATGACTGATGCTGAAGCTGAAACTCCAGTACTTTGGCCACCTCATGCGAAGAGTTGACTCACTGGAAAAGACTCTGATGCTGGGAGGGATTGGAGGCAGGAGGAGAAGGGAATGACAGAGGATGAGATGGCTGGATGGCATCACCAACTCGATGGACATGAGTCTGAGTGAACTCCGGGAGTTGGTGATGGACAGGGAGGCCTGGCGTCTGTGATTCATGGGGTCTCAAAGAGTCAGACATGACTGAGAGAGTGAACTGAACTGAATGTTACTTTTACCATTATATTTTATTTTACCTAGAATTAATTTTTTTGTATGGCTGATGTTGAGATATTATCATATTTCTTATTTTCTTAGTTGTGCCAACTGATTTACCAGAAAAACTATGCATATATCAATTTTCCATATGTTTGTTTATTTTGGAGCTCTTTTTATGTTCAATGAACCAATTTCTCTTCTTAAAACACCACTGGCCTAAATAATGATATTTTATTCATTAAAGTCTTACTCTCTGGGAAGAGCAGTTGCCTCACCAATGTCTCCTTTTCTACAAATTGTCTTAGCAACTCTTGGCCCTTTACCTCTGAATATTTTTGTTAAACTAAGTTGACAAAGACTTGTAGGTTTTAAAATTTTCTTGTTTGGGAATTGTATATAACTTGCAGATTAATCTTAAAAGAACTAGAATATTAATGATATTAAATCATATTACCTTATTATCTTGTTCTCATATTTCATTTTTGAAGACTCATTCATAGACGTGTTATATATTGTACATATAGTATTTAGTTAAGTTTTTGCTTTTGGTAATAGGAAACTAATTTACATTTGTTTATTGATCTATGTTGAGCTCTCTTCCTAATTCTAAACTTTGTATATACTCTTGGATTTTCTATGGAGATAATCATGTGTGCATGCTGAGTCACTTCAGAAATGTCAGAAAAGTTACAGTCCACTTTGTGACCCTGTGGACTGTAGCTCACCAGGCTCCTCAGTCCTATTCAATTGCAAACAACACTCTTTCTTCCTTTCCATCTTTCTTCTCATTATTTTGTTTCCTTTGTCTTACTATATTGGTAAGACCCCCATTATAATGCTGAATAGAAGTTACATAATGAGAATTTTCATTTTCACTTGATTTTAAAGAAAATATTCTAAATTTTTGTTATTAAATATGGGGTTTCCTGTAAGATTTTGGTGTCTGCCATTGATCAGGTTAAGAAAAGTCTATTTCTCGTTCACAATTTTTAAGTTTTTCTTTTCAATTAATTAGAGGGTGCTGAATTTTATTAAATATCTGTCTACATTTACCTTGACAAAGTAAATTATTTTAATATTTTCTAAAGTTAAACCAAACTGCCAATCTTGTTAAAAGCCTAGTTTACTCACAGTATATTATCAATTTGTATTATTACACAGTAATGCTACATTAACAAACTATCCTAAAACTAAGTGACTTGCAGCAGTAATCATTCACACTCACGAGTCATTGGTCAGCTGGGGTGCATGGAGTGGCAAAGAAAGCTCTGATTCATCAGTGGTACCTGGAACACCTACTAACTCAAGTTTGTGTGTGTGTGCTCACGTCTGTAGGTCAGTAGATTCTAAGCTGCGCTGAGCTGGGCAGCTCTACCAAGTGCCAGGGTGTAAGTTAACCAACCAGCTCTGCTCCACACAACTCATCCTTCTTAGGTCATAGGTTAGCCCTTGCATGTTGTTCCCATGAAGATGGCAGAGAGACAAGAAACAGCTTTATTACAAGCTCATTCCAAACTCTTGCACGTCAACTTTTCCCATCAACCAAAAAATAGCACATTGTAAAACCTCAAGTCGAATTGTAGGGATGTGTACTCTACTTTTGCAAGAGGAATTGCACAGTTACATGGCAAAAGGTATGGATATCATTAAGAGTGAAAAATGTGGTCCATTAATGCACTCTGCCACAGTGTGTTATTCTGATACATTGCCTGCTTTGCAAAATGCAAAGATCTTATTAAATACATGATTTTAGAATTGTTCTTTAGCGAATTTGCTATAGAATAAAGTTCAAATTACATTATCTTTCTTTTCTTATATAAAATATGAAAAACTTAGGTAGTGCCATTATATCTATATATCTAGGACATGGATTACCCCAGAGATTTCCCTAAGGGGTAAAATTAACTTCTTTCCTAATTCTACTAATTCCTATATTTTCTGGAAAACATTTTTCTATGCCTCAGGAACCAATTTAGGTTGAAAAGTCTCAAGAATTTCTTCATATATTAAAAAAAAAAAGGTGTCACTATGGGTAATGTAAGTCTAAATTAGTTAAAGTTCAGTCAAGAAAACAGGGTCTCTTGCTACAGAAATAAGGGGTTTAACATAGGAACTGGGACAAATATGAGTGTTACTAAGGGACAACTTTTCCTGCAAGGACATTTCCCACCTTTAAGACATTTTGATTGACCTGATTATTTCACAAAATGGGCTCATTCCGAACACAAGATACTTTAACAATAGCAACAAAGAATGTGAAGTATATAGAAATGAACCTAATAATGAATGCAGAAAATCTTTCAGAGAAAATAGTTTAATTCTATCAAACGATATGAAAGAAAATTTGAGTAAATTGAGTAATATACAATGTTTATGCATGGGCTAATTAATATGGATTGAGATCAGTTATCTCCCAAATTAGCCTGCAAATTCAACACAATAGCAATAGAACATATAGCTAGAGGCATTAAACTCATTCTAAAGTTTATATGGAAGAAAAATCAAAGTCAACTTTGAAAAAGAAGAAGAAAGACTAACCCTACAAGACATTAACATATTACTTAAGTCATAGTAGTTAGACAAGAAGACTAAAGAACACAATAAAAGAAACAGAAATAGACCCTTGCACATATGAAAACTGATATACGATAAAGATGGTACCACAAAGCAATGAGGAAGAGATCGTAGAAATCTTTGTGAATCTCTTGAGTTTAAAAAGTGAAAAATAGTAATTGGGGGCTCAATTAAGAATGTACCTACCTGCTTAGTTGATTTTCTGCAACTAAAAGGACTTTTAAAGCCTTTTGCTCAACCACTTTTTCAGAAAGTGCCTGTTCGGAGGTGCATTTGTCCCCACTTGGAGAAGCAGGTCAATGCCTGACAAAAGGAATCCACAGAAAGCACCAGACTATAACATGGGTGCATAAGTGTCAGAGAACTAAACGGAAATGGAGAAGTAAAAAGGATTTCCTAAAGAATATTATAAAATAATGGGCAGAGAGAAGACTAGAAGAAGATATTTACAACTACTAAAACTGACAAGGAATAATACTTCGATTCTAAAAAAGATCTCTCAACAATAAAGAAAAAGACAAGAAGTACAGCAGAAAACTAGAGAAAGATTAACACGTCCAAGAGACATGTGCAAAGTCAAGACTAATAGGAAAAATGCTAATTTTTCTGAAAAAGCGACAATGAAAAATTAATGTGCACCCATCAGAATGCAAGAATTAAGAATATGGATAATATCTAATGTTGTAAACCTGAACACTCATACACTGCAAGTAAGAACAATAATTAATTGATCCAGCCATGCCAGAAAGCAGTATGGTAGTGTGCAGGAAAATAGAGTATTTCTGTTTTATGACTCAGTGACGCACTCCTGGAGATTTTATTAATAAAATGACATAGCTGTATATCATGGAATTCTAGATGCATATTCAATAGTGTTGACCAACCTTTAACACATTTTCGAAGTGAGCAAACTATTAGAATGGGATACATAATGCAATGCCACTTACGTAAATTAAAAATAAACATGCACAAATCAAAACCATATATCTTATGAGGATATGTATTAAAACACATAAACATACATACTTAAATATATGTAATATAGTTAAGAATGCAAAGTGAATCTGTTAGAGGGGGAAAATTAAATACATAGGGGAAAAGCCTTATGTGAATCAATTATCATTGTGTAATCGGAGAAGGCAATGGCACCCCACTCCAGTATTCTTGCCTGGAAAATCCCATGGAAGGAGGAGCCTGGTGGGCTGCAGTCCATGGGGTCGCACAGAGTCGGACACGACTGAGCAACTTCGCTTTCACTTTTCACTTTCATGCATTGGAGAAGGAAATGGCAACCCACTCCAGTGTTCTTGCCTGGAGAATCCCAGGGACCGGGGAGCCTGGTGGGCTGCTGTCTATGGGGTCGCACAGAGTCAGACACGAATGAAGCGACTTAGCAGCAGCAGCAGCAATATATACTCAGGAGTATGATGAGTTCCACTCCCTGCCTGAGTTGTGGTAGTTAAAAAAAAAAAGAGAGAAAAATAAAAGTGCCAACTTATTTGTTAACTGCAAGGGCTCTCTGGAATATACCATACAACTACAAAAACCTTCTGATGCAAGATTAAAGATGAGAATGGGAGACGCTGAATCTATATTAATAAACTTTCTGGCTTTTGGATAGGTATTTACAATAGATCAAGATTTCAGAGAATTAATTCCTCCCATATTTGAGGTTTTAGGCTGTTTCAATCCAGTTGAAGTACTTTCTAACAGGACACGAGCAAAGATGGATTTGGTAATCCAACCTCACTGAACAGTACTGCTTAGCAGAGTTCAGTGGAGATCATCCCTTCGGAGGTACAACAGAGCTTATGCATCCCCACATGGATGAAGTTATCTAGTAAGACACAACTAATAGGTTCCTTTTTCATTCACACGCTTGGTCACATCCTGATAACACTTGTAAGTTTTCAGCTACTGTACCCATTAGCTGACAGGACTGACTGCCGAAGACCTGAGTACTGCAATTAGTCAATGGTGCCATCTTAACTACTAACTTCTCCATTAGAGTTCCTCTGCCTCACTTCTGACAGGAAAAACACAGGCAGGAAAATGGCAGAAATTCGTCTTAAGCTAGATTTACAAATTTGAATTGGCTTTAATGTTTTCATTTTGAATTAAGAGGTCTCCTTCAATAATCACTACTCAAACCAAATGGAGAAGGCAAAGGCAACCCAACTTCAGGATTCTTGCTTGGAGAATTCAATGGACAGAGGAGCCTGGCAGGCTATGGTCCATGGGGTCGCAAAGAGTCGGACACGACTGAGTGACTATCATTCACTCACTGCAAGTAAGAACAATAATTAATTGATCCAGCCATGCCAGGAAGCAAAATGATAGTGTCCAGTAAAATAGAGTATTTCTACACTTAAAAGGAAAAAAATATGGGTACACCAAGAAAAAGAATCATGAAAGTCCTATTCTATTATTCACCTGTCAGAAGACACCTGGAATAAACTTGTTTAATTCTAAAAGTCAGTTTTTAAGAAGGGCTTATTTATACAAACTGATTTCTATACAAAGAAAAATGAACATGATCTTATTAAGCCTGGAAGTCACATCAAATCAAGTGCTAAGGGTGTTTGTACCAGAGGAAAAACTCCTAATATTAGAAGGAGAGCACTTTTAAAATGCAAGTGGTTGAGTTGTATCCCATTAGGGTCTCCAAAGTTCTGTCATGCTTATAAATCTCACAAGTTCTCAAATGGCAAAAGGTCTGTTTTGTGTGTATGATAGATTACAAGAAGAATTAAGTATCAGATGTTTCACTAAATGACAGTTTGTGAACCCCTCCATCCATGACTTTCAATGCATCTGTGAAAATGTTTTTAACATATAAAAGGAAAATGAAGATGTTCCCTTGTTAAATGATACATGCACTGGATTTTCAAATGAGCACTTCTTCTTGATTCCAGATAAAATAAAAGTTTCCCACATCATTCTCAGATCAGTTCAGTTCAGTCTCTCAGTCGTGTCCCGCTCTTTGCGACCCCAGGAATCGCAGCATGCCAGGCCTCCTGTCCATCACCAACTCCCAGAGTTCACTGAGACTCACGTCCATAGAGTCAGTGATGCCATCCAGCCATCTCATCCTCTGTCGTCCCCTTCTCCTCCTGCCCCCAATCCCTCCCAGGATCAGGGTCTTTTCCAATGAATCAACTCTTCGCATGAGGTGGCCAAAGTACTGGAATTTCAGCTTTAGCATCATTCCTTCCAAAGAAATCCCAGGGCTGATCTCCTTCAGAATGGACTGGTTGGATCTCCTTGCAGTCCAAGGGACTCTCAAGAGTCTTCTCCAACACCACAGTTCAAAAGCATCAATTCTTTGGTGCTCAGCCTTCTTCACAGTCCAACTCTCACATCCATACATAACCACAAGAAAAACCATAGCCTTGACTAGACGAACCTTTGTTGGCAAAGTGATGTCTCTGCTTTTGAATGTGCTATCTAGGTTGGTCATAACTTTCCTTCCAAGGAGTAAGCATCTTTTAATTTCATGGCTGCAGTCACCATTTGCAGTGATTTTGGAGCCCAGAAAAATAAAGTCTGACACTGTTTCCACTGTTTCCCCATCTATTTCCCATGAAGTGGTGGGACCGGATGCCATGATCTTTGTTTTCTGAGTGTTGAGCTTTAAGCCAACTTTTTCACTCTCCACTTTCACTTTCATCAAGAGGCTTTTGAGTTCCTCTTCACTTTCTGCCATAAGGGTGGTGTCATCTGCATATCTGAGGCTATTGAAATTTCTCCCGGCAATCTTGATTCCAGCTTGTGTTTCTTCCAGTCCAGCGTTTCTCATGATGTACTCTGCATATAAGTTAAATAAACAGGGTGACAATATACAGCCTTGACGAACTCCTTTTCCTATTTGGAACCAGTCTGTTGTTCCATGTCCAGTTTTAACTGTTGCTTCCTGACCTGCATACAAATTTCTCAAGAGGCAGATCAGGTGGTCTGGTATTCTCATCTCTTTCAGAATTTTCCACAGTTTATTGTGATCCACACAGTCAAAGGCTTTGGCATAGTCAATAAAGCAGAAATAGATGTTTTTCTGGAACTCTTTTGTTTTTTCCATGATCCAGCGGATGTGGGCAATTTGATCTCTGGTTCCTCTGCCTTTTCTAAAACAAGCTTGAACATCAGGAAGTTCATGGTTCACATATTGCTGAAGCCTGGCTTGGAGAATTTTGAGCGTTATTTACTAGGATGTGAGATGAGTGCAATTGTGCGGTCGTTTGAGCATTCTTTGGCATTGCCTTTCTTTGGGATTGGAATGAAAACTGACCTTTTCCAGTCCTGTGGCCACTGCTGAGTTTCCCAAATTTGCTGGCATATTGAGTGCAGCACTTTCACAGCATCATCTTTCAGGATTTGGAATAGCTCAACTGGAATTCCATCACCTCCACTAGCTTTGTTCATAGTGATGCTTTCTAAGGCCCACTTGACTTCACATTCCAGGATGTCTGGCTCTAGGTCAGTGATCACACCATCGTGATTATCTGGGTCATGAAGATCTTTTTTGTACAGTTCTTCTGTGTATTCTTGCCATCTCTTCTTAATATCTTCTGCTTCTGTTAGGTCCATACCATTTCTGTCCTTTATCGAGCCCATCTTTGCATGAAATGTTCCCTTGGTATCTCTGATTTTTTTGAAGACATCCCTAGTCTTTCCCATTCTGTTGTTTTCCTCTATTTCTTTGCATTGATCGCTGAAGAAGGCTTTCTTATCTGTTCTTGCTATTCTTTGGAACTCTGCATTCAGATGCTTATATCTTTCCTTTGCTCCTTTGCTTTTCGCTTTTCTTCTTTTCACAGCTATTTGTAAGGCCTCCCCAGACAGCCAGTATGCTTTTTTGCATTTCTTTTCCATGGGGATGGTCTTGATCCCTGTCTCCTGTACAATGTCATGAACCTCATTCCATAGTTCATCAGGCACTGTATCTATCAGATCTAGGCCCTTAAATCTATTTCTCACTTCCACTGTATAATCATAAGGGATTTGATTTAGGTCATACCTGAATGGTCTAGTGGTTTTCCCTACTTTCTTCAATTTAAGTCTGAATTTGGCAATAAGGAGTTCATGGTCTGAGCCACAGTCAGCTCCTGGTCTTGTTTTTGCTGACTGTATAGGGCTTCTCCATCTTTGGCTGCAAAGAATATAATCAATCTGATTTCGGTGTTGACCATCTGGTGATGTCCATGTGTAGTGTCTTCTCTTGTGTTGTTGGAAGAGGGTGTTTGGTATGACCAGTACGTTCTCTTGGCAAAACTGTATTAGCCTTTGCCCTGCTTCATTCCGTATTCCAAGGCCAAATTTGCCTGTTACTCCAGGTGTTTCTTGACTTCCTACTTTTGCATTCCAGTCCCCTATAATGAAAAGAACATCTTTTTTGGGTGTTAGTTCTAAAAGGTCTTGTAGGTCTTCATAGAACCGTCCAACTTCAGCTTCTTCAGCGTTACTGGTTGGGGCATAGACTTGGATTACTGTGATATTGAATGGTTTGCCTTGGAAATGAACAGAGATCATTCTGTCGTTTTTGAGATTGCATCCAAGTACTGCATTTCAGACTCTTTTGTTGACCATGATGGCCACTCCATTTCTTCTGAGGGATTCCTGCCTGCAGTAGTAGATGTAATGGTCATCTGAGTTAAATTCACCCATTCCAGTCCATTTCAGTTCGCTGATTACCTGAATGTCATTCTAGATCATTTTATTCTAGATCTAGATCATCATTCTAGATCATTTTATTGCTACCTTGACCACAGGACACATCAGTCATCACATGACTGAGATTTTAATATCTACGAAAACCCAAGAACACTATCTTAGAATGAGTCACCATTTCCTATGACAGAGGCTACCAGCAAAGGTCCCAATCAGAAGTGGGACTTTCAAAGCAGAAAGAATAGTTCCAACAATGCACAGTGCATTTCTGTGATTGTTTTCGCATTTTTTTTCAAAACCATCTGAGGGACTGGTCGACTATGCTAAAGCCTTTGACTGTGTGGATCACAACAAACTGTGTGGAATATTCTTAAAGAGATGGGAATCCCATGCCACTTTATCTGCCTCCTGAGAAACCTGTATGCGGGACAAGAAGCAACAGTTAGAACCGGACATGGAACAATGAACTGGTACCTCAAGGCTGTATATTGTCACCCTGTTTATTTAACTTATATGCAGAGTACATCTTACGAAAATGCTGGGCTTGATGAATCACAAGTTGGAATCAATACTGTGAGGAGAAATATCAACACCTCAGATATGCAGATGACACTACTCTTAGAGCAGAAAGTGAAGAGGAACTAAAGAGCCTCTTGATGAAGGTGAAAGACGACAGTGAAAAAGCTGGCTTAAAACTTGACATTCAAAAAACTAACATCATGGCATCCAGCCCCATCACTTCATTGTAAATAGACAGGGAAAAAGTGGAAATAGTGTCAGGTTTCATTTTCTTGGGCTCCAAAATCACTGCAGACAATCTCTATAGCCACCAAATTAAAAGACACTTGCTCCTTTAAGAAAAGCTACGACAAACCTAGACTGTGTATTAAAAACAGAGACATCACTATCATTTTGCCGACAAAAGTCCATCTAGTCAAAACTATGGTTTTTCCAGTAGTGATGTATGGATGTGAGAGTTGCACCATGAAGAAGGCTGAGAACTGAAGAATCGATGCTTTGAACTACTGTGCTGGAGAAGATTCTTGAGAGTTCCCTGGATAGCAAGGAGATCAAACCAGTCAATCCTAAAGGAAATCAACCCTGAATATTCACTGAAAGGACTAGTGTTGAAGCTGAAGCTCCAAAATTTCGGCCACCTGATGCGAAGAGTTGACTCATTAGAAAAGACTGATGCTGGGAAAGATTGAGGGCAGGAGAAGGGGACGACAGAGGTTGGATGGCATCACTGACTCAATTGACATGAGTTTGAGAAAACTCAGGGAGATAGTGAAGGACAGGGAAGCCTGGCATGCTCCTGTTCATGGGGTCACAAAGAGTTGGACATGACTGAGTGGCTGAACAACAACACCAAGTATTGACTCTAGTATCAAAACCATAAAGGTACCTATAAGCCTAATGGAAAAACTACTGGGCTTTTTAAAGCTAGTTTATTCAGTAGTACCAAGATTGAAAACTGAGTTTTATGATAGTGACAGAACCACAGAGAGCCAAGAGAAGCATTGTTTCGAGATTTGTCAAGAAGAGGTCACACTGAAAAGCCAAGCTTCTATGCACAGCCATTACCAAAGACAGACACTCTGGGGCAATTTTCCAAACCAGGAGGGAGAGCAGGGCCCAGACACTGTTAACTCAGAGCCCAGTGGGACTCACGGGTCTAGCCTGCAGGGCCTTCCCATCTCCACCAAGCTATTTTCAGGGATCAGCCTTTATCTTGGCACCTCTCTAAACATATTTCATTCACTGTCAGGATTGAAAGTATTCCGTTTGTCAGCTCTTATGGACAACCAGCCAAGGAAGCAGTTGCTAGCTTCTTTATATGTGTCAGGCAACAATTCAAAAGAGATTCTTATTTCTAAACTATTTGCGTGGCTTGCAGGGTCCCTTACCTCTTTCAGGTCTTGATTCCTCAGTCAATTTCTCAATCAGGCCTCCTTTGGTCACCCTATTTTTAAAATGTGTGCATGTACTGACACTGCAACATTTCCTAAACTTCCTGCTTTTACTTTCTTCAAGCATTCATCAGCATTTAATACACTATGTAACTTACAAACATATTTGTTAATGACATGTCTCTTACCACCATTACCTCTTAGAATATAAAATCCATGTTTTTGTTTTGTTCAGTTGTTTGTTTGACTGTTTCTGACCCCATGGACTGCAGCATGCCAGGCTCCTCTATCCTCCACTGTCTTCCAGAGTTTGCTCAGATTAATGCCCACTGACTTAGTGAGGCCATCTAACCATCTCATCCTCTCCTTCCCCTGCTCTTTTTTAAATCTTCATGTGTAAAACTCATGAAGTTATTTTTGTATTTTGTTTATTCCTCT
The DNA here is from genome assembly GCF_002263795.3 of Bos taurus. Lineage (NCBI taxonomy): Eukaryota > Metazoa > Chordata > Mammalia > Artiodactyla > Bovidae > Bos > Bos taurus. Next base: position 12,118,960 of record NC_037353.1, read on the forward strand.
TTTCCAAGTATGCAAACTGTGCCCAGCATTTAGATCTTAAAAAAATGTTATTGACTTAATAAAATGAGAACACATTATAAGGTATTTAGCACAGCTCCAACACTCAAAATTCTCAATAAATATTAGTGTTAATATATTTTAATCATAATATTAATATTATTTTAATATTTACATCTATGTTCAGCCTCCCAGCTTTCCAAGGGCATCAAAACATGTTCTAAGTCTTGGAAGAAGCAGGAAAATTTTTTCTTTATCATTAACTTTAGCACTGCTTGTGTCCAGTTGGCCAGAAATACCATAAAGCTCTGCAATTCCACAGGCTAAAAATTAGCTGTACCTGCCCAGACTACCATCCACACAAGGACACACCTGGAAATAAGACACATGATATCCTTCCTATTCTTCCTGCTTTGTTAAAAAAAAGCCATGTTCAAATGCCATCAGCAGCATCTCCAAAAATCCTTTCTGACTACTCATTTCTCTACCTCCCCTGAGCTCCATGACCCTCTCACATCCCCGTTACACTATGGTGCTTTCTATGAGTTACTTCTATCCAGTAATCTGTTTTGTCAGGTAAATCTGTCTCTCTAAATGTGGTCATAGAGAACCTAGGATATACCTCCAAAATAGGCACTTTCTGAAGCAGTAATTGAGTAAGAGCCTTCAAAAGCCTTTTAGTAGCAGAAAATTAAGTAAGCAGGTAGGTTCTTAATTGAGCCAAAGTTTTAAATCCAATATATTCATATAACTTTCCAGAATCAATTTCCCTTCATAAAGTACTTTCATGGAAATTGTAAACATGATCAAACTTAAACATATTCCTTAATATCAGTCTTCCTAAGTCAAAATCTAAGTACATCAGTTATTTTCAGGCACTCCAGAACTAAGAGATATAGACCTTCGAACTTATTATTAATGATATCAGAGTGCAATGAACACATAGACCATGGTGTTCCTTGCACACTCACATTCCTGTAGTATAATTTTGAAAATATAAAATGTCAGATTCAGAGATAAACCACTCTAAATTTTGCACAGGAAGAAGTCAAGGCCATGCCCAGTGTCACAGAGCTAGCTAGAAGCAAAGTGGCTAGAAATTGGGACTTTAGCTTCGTGTCTGCAGTGTGCATTCACCACCTACCACCCACTCAAGCCTCAGGTACTGGCCTCATGGTGAGTCCTGAATATCGAGTACTCTAATTGCAAAAGGATGTCTGAGTTAACATAGGTTTCAATGAGCTCAGCAGTTTAATTCAACTTGTTCAAAGAGCTAAAATGAATGTCCACTCTATACCTGATCAGAGGGTGAGGATCATGGATAAGAGAGCACATTTTGAATTTAGCCGAAAGCTCTTCAGAAATCCGAAGACCCGCAGTATGACTTAGAACATTATGAGTGATAGTAAAGGAATTGTCCTCTTTTGATTATGCAAGAGAGCAGGACTCAAGGCACTTCACATCTGATGATAAAGCATCTCTTCAGATCAAGGGAGAATGGTCCTGTACTAGATTGATTTTTATCATGGTAGAGTTACAAATAAATCCATAGAACCTGATATACAATTCTCATTACATCAGTCTACTGGCTCATGATACAGAAATATTTTAAATTAAAAAATTGTTATTACACACTACACTGCTACTTCATAATAGAGAGTTGCCTGGTATCTGATAGCAATTTGAAAGGGCCTTGAGACTTTCGCCAGCAAGGTCGTCATCCAGAATCTATATACAAGCAATAATAATTTCACACGCTCTCCCACAAGAGCTCTTAAAGACAGTTTCTCCTCTACCTGACTTGTAAGAAGCAGAACAAGAATGGCTTTCCTAGCCCAGGGAAAAGTGAATGCCAAGCAGGGATTCAGAACCACAGCACAAACGAGTTTCAGCAGCACATATAATTACTATACAGTTTTAAGTGGGAATGAATTTTTTCTTCTATATAATTCTCTAAGTTCAAGGCTTCTGGAAGTATTAGTTTCCTATAAAAATAATCACTTAAGAAGTTGAAAATAATTGGAAGGATTACTTTTATATGTGATTAAGAAACACAAGTTAGGGTCTGTGGTCATGCAACTTTGCCACTTATTACCTGAGAAATCTTAAGCAAGTTTCTTAACCTCGCCCAGGCTATAATTTTCTCGCTTAAAATCCAGGATGCCTTCCTTCTGAGGTACTGTGAGGATTAAAGCAAATAATGCACGCAAAGGGCTTAGCACATCTCTAGGTATTAGTATGCAAAATTACCATCACTATTATTATGGAAGGTATAGCTAAACAAATGCTAATAGAAATATAAGCAATGTCCCATGAAAGCAATTTATTCTGCCTAGTGATTAGACCTCTGGCTCTGAGCTACACACGACCTTTACAAAAGGAGCACAAATAGAACATATTTCCTAAGGTATGTTTAGAACCTTTGCAGAGCAATAATCATGAGGTCATTACTATTCCAGATCAAAGGGCAAGAAGTAGTCTTTTGTCTGAAACTGCCATGTCTATGACTGGCAGAAGAGAAAGACAAATCTATTATCTGCATTGGTTTAAAAATTTTTTTTCTAAGAAAAGGAAATCATAAGGAAACCCAGTTTACCTCATACTGAAATTTGGCCTACACTAAATCTGAATTATACCGAGGACAAGTACCTTCCGGCAACACTAAATGGTCTCTCTCTCTCTTTTATTTGTACAATATTGTGTTAATTTCTGTTATACAACAAAGTGGTTCAGTTATCCATATATACATTATTATATTCTTTTCCATTATGGTTTATCACAGGATATTAAATATAAGTCCCTGTGCTATACAGTAAGACTTTGTTTATCCATTCTATATATGATAATTTGCATCTAATAATCCCAAACTCCCACTCCATCCCTCCCCCACTTTCCCACCCGCTTGGCAACCTAATGTCTGTTCTCTGTTTTATATGGTCTCTTTTTTAAATTAACTTTTAAACTTGGCATATAATTGCCTTACAGTGTTGTGTTAGTTTCTGCTGTACAACAAAGTAAATCAGCTATATGCATACATAAATCCCCCCCCTCCTGAGCCTCCCTTCCATCCCCCCGTCCCGCTCCTCCAGGTCATCACGGAGCACTGGGCTGAGCTCCCTGTGCTATATAGTAGCTTCCCACTAGCTCTTTATTTTATACATGACAGTCTACATGAGTCAATGCTACTCTCTCAGTTCATCCCACTCTCTCCTTCCCCTGCTGTGTCCACAAGTCCATTTTCCATGTCTGCATCTTCTCTATTCCAGCCCTGAAAAGATGATTATTAAATGGTCTCTTGAAGAAGAGACCTCACCTATAAGTTTCCATGGATCCTGTCTTTAGTCTGATTAGGCTGCTATAACTACATACCATAGACTGGGAGACTTAAACAACATGCATCTATTTCTCATGGTTTTAGAGTCTGACAAGCCCCAGATCCAGGTGCTGACAGATTCAGTTCCTGATGAGGGCCCACTTCCAGATTGCAGATAGCCATCTTCTCACTGTATAGGAAGATCTGGCCTCTCTTCTTAGAATGGGTGCTCTACTCACATGACTTCATCTAAACCTAATTAACCTCCCAAAGGCCCCATCCTGTAATAGGGAGTTAGAGCTTCAACATACAAGTTTTGAGAAGGACACAAATTTAGCTCATATCAGACCATATAGTTACATATTGCTCCATCACATTTTTATTGAAGTATAGTTGATTTACATTATGTTAGTTTCAGGTGTACAACACAGTGATTCAATATTTTAAAAGATTATTAGATCAGAGATCAGATCAGATCAGTCACTCAGTCGTGTCCGACTCTTTGCGACCCCATGAATCGCAGCACGCCAGGCCTCCCTGTCCATCACCAACTCCCGGAGTTCACTCAGACTCACGTCCATCAAGTTTAAAAGATTAGACTCCATTTAAAGACACTATAAAATACTGGCTATATTCACTGCGCTGTAAAATGTATCTTCACAGCTTCTTTATTTTATACCTAATAGTTTGTATCAATCCCATGGACGGAGGAGCCTGGTAGGCTGCAGTCCATGGGGTTGCAAAGAGCCGGACACAACTGAGTGACTTCACTTTCACTTTTCACTTTCATGCACTGGAGAAGGAAATGGCAACCCACTCCAGTGTTCTTGCCTGGAGAATCCCAGGGATGGGGGAGCCTGGTGGGCTGCCGTCTATGGGGTCTTACAGAGTCAGACACGACGGAAGCAACTTAGCAGCAGCAGCATTCTCCCCTACCACTGTGTGTCTCTGCTTCCTTCCCTCTCCCCACTAGTAACCACTAGTTCGTTCTCTGTATCTGTGAGTTATATCCACAGCTTCATTATTGTTATATCCACTACTTTGTTGTATCTTTTAGATTCCACATATTAGTGACATCATTCAGTATTTATCTGTCTCTGTCTCACTTATTTCACTTAGCATAATGCCCTCCAAATCCATCCATGTTGCTACAGGTGGCATAATTTCCGTCTTCTTACGACTGAGTTTGTGTGTGTGTGTCTTTTTTCTCCATTCACTTATTAATGGATACTTAGGTGGCTTCTGTATCTTGGCTACCATAAACAGTGTCATTATGGACACTGAGGTGCATGTCTCTTTTGTATTAGTGATTTCATTTTTCTTCAGATAAATACTCAGAAGTGGGATTGCTGGATCATATGGTAGTTTTACTTTCAGTATTTTGAGAAACCTCTATACTATTTTCCATAGTGGGTGCTTATTGAAGAGATATGTTTTACCCATTGTATATTCTTGCCTCCTTTATCATAGATTAATTGATCAAAAGTACGTGGACTTATATCTGGGCTCTCGACTCTATTCCAATGACTATTCCAATTCTATTCTGTGTCTGTTCTTGCCAGTGTTAAACTGTAGGTTTGTAGTACAGTCAATTCTCTCTTGATTTTTATTGCCATTTTTAATTTTGATATGTCATAGTGTGGGTATAGGAGAAGGCAATGGCACCCCACTCCAGTACTTTTGCCTGGAAAATCCCATGGATGGAGGAGCCTGGTAGGCTGAAGTCCATGGGGTCGCTGAGTCGGACATGACTGAGCAACTTCACTTTCACTTTTCACTTTCATGCATTGGAGAAGGAAATGGCAACCCACTCCAGTGTTCTGGCCTGGAGAATCCCAGGGATGGGGAAGCCTGATGTGCTTCCATCTATGGGGTCGCACAGAGTCGGACACGACTGAAGCGACTTAGCAGCAGCAGCAGCAGCAGCAGCAGTGTGGGTATCTGAGTTCATCTTGCTGGGGACCCACTATACATCCTATACCTGGGTGTATGTTAGGCTTTCAGTCATAACTTCAAATACATTCTCAACACCTTCCTCTCTCTTCCCCTTCTGAAAGAAAAGTGAAAGTGAAAGTCACTCAGTCATGTCCAACTCCTTGTGACTCCATGGATAGTCCATGGAATTCTCCAGTCCAGAATACTGGAGTGGGTAGCCTTTCCCTTCTCCAGGGGATCTTCTCAACCTAGGGATTGAACCCAGGTCTCCTTCATTGCAGGAGGATTCTTTACCAACTGGGCCATAAGGGAAGCCCAAGAATACTGGATTGGGTAGACTATCCCTTCTCCAGGGGATCTTCCTGACCCAGGAATTGAACCGGGGTTTCCTGCATTACAGGCAGATTCTTTACCAACTGGATTATCAGGGAATCCCCTTCTCCTTCTGAGACTCCTATAAATGCAAATGTTGATAAACTTGATGTCACTCCTAGGGATGCATGTCCTGACCTGACTGATCACTCCTCTTCCTTTCCTACCCAACTCTGTAAATCTTTCTTTACAGTCCTGGTTGTGTAAGTCTTTCTACCAGTTTCCAGTTTGTTTTTACATGTAGATTTTTTTGATGTTTTTATGGGGGGAAGTGAACTCAATGTTCTCCTACTCTATCTTCTTGATCTCCTCTATAGTTTCATCTTCTTGAGCTATGGTGATAAAGTTTTTATTTCAAAACCTCTTATTCTGAAAGTTTTACATTTACAGAAACACTGCAAAGATAGCGTTCCTATATACCTTATGCCCTGTTTCCCTTATTATTAACATCTTATGTTAGTATAGTATTATAAGCTGTGTATCTGAAGAAACTGGATAGACCCCCACCCAAAATCTCATTTGGATATTAAGATCAATGATGTCACACAGACACACACACACAAGAGGTTATGATAAATCTATTACTATTATATAGTCAGGTTTTTTGAGTTGAGTAGGGAAAGCTTGGAGAAGGCAATGGCACCCCACTCCAGTACTCTTGCCTGGAAAATCCCATGGACAGAGGAGCCTGGTAGGCTGCAGTCCATGGGGTTGCTGAGGGTCGGACACGACTGAGCGACTTCACTTTCACTTTTCACTTTCATGCATTGGAGAAGGAAATGGCAGCCCACTCCAGTGTTCTTGCCTGGAGAATCCCAGGGACAGGGGAGCCTGGTGGGCTGCCGTCTATGGGGTCGCACAGAGTCAGACAAGACTGAAGTGACTTAGCAGCAGCAGCAGCAGGGAAAGCTTTCCAGTCATAGAATCAGTGATTTATCCCATGGTTTCTGATTCCTTTTATTGCAGCACAGAATTAGAAACCAAATCTTGGCACTAGGAGTGTTCATTGTTACTAAGGTGTTGTTGCTTCTAGGCTCTCAAGACACAGCAAAAGCAATATATTGTGTGCACAGATCCATACATACAAAGACTTTTTAAGAGGCAGAAGCAATACTGAGAGCCATGAACATACCAAAATTGTCCATGGCTCTTGTGTAGAGTTCTATTAATCACTGTACGATTAACAATTCGGACTGGATAAGTATTGTAGGGGCTGGAATGTACACTGTAGAAGGTTTGGCAGCATTGCAGCCTCATCTCACCAAACACCAATAGCATTCTCTTTCCCGAGTTGTGACAACCAAAAATGTCTCCAGACACTGTCAAATGTTGTCAACCACAACTTTAGTCCAAATGCTCAAAAAAGCCCTTTCATTTCTAGACATTTAATGGAAAGTCAAAGACACCTTACTTTTTAAAAAGTTATTTTTCAAATAGAATCTAAAGTTTAAAAAGGAGACCATTAACCGTTAAATCAAACTATATCAAGAGATTCTCTCTTTTCTCTTCTCATATCTAATTTTAAAAACTATCCTCAGTTACATTGCAAATTCTCTTTTCTCTCTAGCTTTTATTTGCATGTGATAAAGATACATATCTGTGTTTAAATAGATTACTAAATTTGCTAGTAATTTGCCAGCCACATATTCTAATGTTTGCCCACCATTTTCTTATAGAGGTGGTTCAGCTATCAGTGGAAGACATTATCCTGAGGTCTCAAGAGAAACCAGACCTGCCAAAACCTTGGTCTTGGACTTCCCAGAGTCCAGCACTATGAGGAATAAATTTCTATTGCTTCAGCCATCCAGTCTACGGCACTGTGCTATGGTAGTCCTTGCAGACTAATGCACCATCCATAATGCTTTTTGAAGTTCTGTAATAGCATGGGCTTCCCTTGTGGTTCAGCTGGTAAAGAATCTGCCTGCAATGTGGGAGACCTGGATTCAATCCCTGGGTTGGGAAGATCCCCTGGAGAAGGGAAAGGCTACCCACTCCAGTATTCTGGACTGGAGAATTCTATGGATTGTATGGTCCATGGGGTCGCAAAAAGTCAGACATGACTGAATGACTTTCACTTTCACTTCACTTTCAATAGCATACATATGGTACATTCTAGGACAACGGAGAACATGTTGGTCTACCTAGATAGGTTGATGAGCTGCTTAAAGACAAAGGCTTTATAGATTATATGTGTTTGGTGGTCATTTGATTTTCTCTATTAAATTATTAACTAAAAAAATGGATCTTGTCTATCACCCATAAATCCTAAAATAACATGTAGTCTATTGAAAATGATTATTGGTTGAAAACAGTTTCTTTCCTTTTAACAAAAGCCCCAAGATTCTCAGAATAAAAATCATAGCCCTCTTTTTCTAGCCCAAAAAACAACAGTAACAACAAATAGTATTGAACTTTCCTATGTGTCAGACACTGGTCTCTGTGTTTGGCTATTGGTGAGGCCATCTGAAACAATTAGTTTCCATTAAAAAGCAGCCATGTGGTGCCTCCTGTTTTCTGGCTGGGAAATACTTATTGGGACTTTTAAGAAGGCTGAGATCACAATTTTGTGTCTTACAGTCTAAGGTACAGAAGCAATTGAACATTTCAACCTATGAAGCCCCAAAATATTGGACTATCAGTCATTATTAATTACAAGTCACAGCTGGCAAAAGCCACCCTTAGCAGAGCTGTGTTACTTTCATCCCTGCTCGCAAGTAAGCTATTTCTTACTTCTGTTTCTCTAAAACTTGGTTAAAACAAGCAAATAGTAATTATCACCTACTAGCATTCTGACCTCTAACCTATTCCCATACAGTCCCACACCTGTCTTCAAGGTACCACAGTATTCACTTTACCAAATATTTGTTCTGGCATGACAAGGATAATCAGCTTTACAGCCACAATATCTGCTTGACCACTGAGCCAAAGCAGTTCCACTTCTAGGCAACAAATACCATAATGGCCATGAGTCAGCACAGGAAAAAGAAATCATTCTAAGGATTTTTAAATAGAAGGAGTTTTATATAAGAAATTAAGCAAAACCATTGGATCACCTAGAGTAGCATTGTCAGAATCCCAGTAGAGCTTGAAAGAATATTGAGCTGCCAAGTGTTAGAAACACCTGATAAAACAAATCAAAATGAAAGTTACAATCAAGTCTTTGATGACTTACAATGAAAATATAAGCAGGAGGGTAAAACCTGAGAGAGTGCTGACTCCCCAGTGCCAGTCCATTTTCTCCCATGGAAAGACTGGTGGAGGGCTGACAAGCAGACCAGTATAGTGCATGGGGTAGGCCCAGTAGAGCTGTGGGGGGCCCTCTCATTTTTTAGGGCATGCCAAACAGTAGTGTCCTGCAGTTTTATGGACTCTGTGTCAGAGGAATAGAATGGGATGAGGAGGGCTAATAGAAAAGCACTGAGCCAGAGTGGAAGAAAGTGTCTTCAAGAGTCCCCACAATCCTCATCTACTCCCTCATAAGGAGACCTCAGCAGAGGCACCTGAAAAGGACCTTGGCAACAAGACCCCAGATAAAGAGACTTTTGAATGCAGATGTCTAGCCTAGGAATGCAAATATGTATAAGAGAATGGTGGGGTAACTCCCCTTAGAATGCACTTTCTGTGCAACTAGTCTAGAGTGTAGTGACTGGCAGTTTTCCCTGTGAGGTCTGCCAGGTAAAGCCTTTGTAATCAAATATGGTCAGGTTTGAAAAATCATACAAAGGCAATTTTTGGTGAAGAATCAGAATTCTCAGCAGAATCAAGGCAGGATCATCAGGACTTCCTAGAATAATGCAGAACTCACCCACATGGAAAGCTATTAGTGCTAAGGCCACCATTTAGTGCTTTGAATGAAGTAACCACCCAACATATCTGACATCCATATCCAACACATGGTTGAATCAGAATGCTATCACCATCTCCACTATTGCTACCACAATTCCCTCTGGATACTCAGGAGCCCAGAGAATGGTCCCTGGAGAATACTGCAGAAAAATGTAATTTCTCCACAACCTAGTTTTCCACACAACCAATTAAAAGATGAAGATAGAGTGTGAACAAGATGGCAAATAAGGCTTTTTCTGGTTATTAAATGTTAAAATGTTCAGTATTTCATGAACTTCTATATTGGTCTCTGAAGAATAGAAAAGGGCAGGAGACAACTCCTGCCCATGAAGAAAATACTGGTTTCCTCAAAAAATGTCAACTACAAATTGGCACTTGCCAAGACCATTTGCCAGCAACTGAACAACAAGGGCCTTTGCCATCTTCCTATGCAGAGATTGTACCCTGTGCTACTGAAATTGTTGACCTTCAACACCCACTGAGGGAGTTCAAGGTGGAGTGAGGCACTCTGTGCTCCAGGGAATCTGGTGGAACAGGTCTTTAGAGAGTTAGATATTTTCAGGCGTTGATTTCATGCTCCCAATCCTCTCTTCTCTTCCTATCTAGAAAAGTACTAAATCCCTTCATGGTGACATCAGCTCCTCATGATTAACAGAAAAACATGTATAGTAAGCACTTGACTGCATTGAACTCCCCCTTCACCAAAATCTTATATATTGACCTTCCCCCACTGCCTCTTTGGAGCAGTCTCTCAGAGCTATCTGAGGTGCTATCTCCCGAGACACAGTCCTCTTTATGCCCCAAACAAAACCTAACTCACAACTTTCACATTGTGTACCTTTTTAGTTGACGTGCAAGCAAAATAGGTATCTGAGGAGGCTGTACAAATAGCTGAGAAAAGAAGAGAAGTGAAAGGCAAAAGAGAAAGGGAAAGATATACCCAACTAAATGCATAGTTACGAGGAATAGCAGGGAGAGATAAGAAAGCCTTCTTAAGTGACCAATGCAAGGAAATAGAGGAAAACAATAGAATGGGAAAGACTAGAGATCTCTTCAAGAAAATTAGAGACACCAAGGGAACATTTCATGCAAAGATGGCATAATAAATTATACAAACAGCAAGAACCTAACAGAAGCAGAAGAGATTAAGAAGAGGTGGCAAGAATACAGAGAAGAACTGTATATAATAGGTCTTAATGACCCAGATAACCACAATGGTGTGGGCACTCATCTAGGGCCAGACATCCTGGAGTGTGAAGTCAAGTGGGCCTTAGGAAGAATTACTATAAACAAAGCTAGTGAAGGTGATGAAATTCCAGCTGAGCTATTTCAAATCCTAAAAGATGATACCATTAAAGTGCTGCACTCAATATGCCAGCAAATTTGGAAATCTCAGCAGTAGTCAGAGGACTGGAAAAGGTCAGTTTTCATTCCAATCCCAAAGAAAGGCAATGCCAAAGAATGTTCAAACAACTGTACAATTGTGCTCATTTCACATACTAGCAAGGTAATGCTCAAAATCCTTCAAGCCAGGCTTCAACAGTATGTGAACCAGAAATTCCAGATGTACAAGCTGGATTTAGAAAAGGCAGAGGAACCAGAGATCAAATTGTCAACATTCGCTGGATTAGAGAAAAAGCAAGAGAATTTTACAGAACATATACTTCTGCTTCATTGACTGTGCTAAGGCCTTTGACTGTGTGGATCACAAGAAACTGTGGACAATACTTCAAGAGATGGGAATACCAGACCACCTCACCTACTTCCTGAGAAATCTGTATGCAGGTCAAGACACAGCAGTTAGAACCGGGCATGGAAGAATGAACTGGTTCAAAATTGGAAAAGGAGTACATCAAGGCAGTATGTTGTCACCCTACTTATTTAACTTATATGCAGAGTACATCATGCAAAATGTCAGGCTGGATGAAGCACAAGCTGGAATCAAGATTGCTAGGAGAAATATCAACAATCTCAGATATGCAGATGATACCACTCTTAACAGCAAAAAGCAAAGAGAAGTAGAGTCTCTTGATGAAAGTGAAAGAGGAGAGTGAAAAACCTGGCTTAAAATTCAACATTCAAAAAACTAAGATCATGGCATCTGGTCCCATCACTTCATGGCAAATAGATGGGAAAAAAAATGGAAACAACAACAAATTTTATTTTCTTCAGCTCCAAAATCAATAAGGATGGTGAGTGCAGCCACAAAATGAAAAAACAATTGCTCCTTGGAAGAATAGCTAAGACAAACGACAATGTATTAAAAAGCAGAGACATCATTTTGCCAACAAAAGTCTGTCTTGTCAAAACTATGGTTTCTCCAGTAGCCATGTATGGATGTGAGATTTGGACCATAAAAAAGATTGAGCATTGAGTACTGATGCTTTTGAACTGTGGTACTGGAGAAGACTCGAGAGTCCCTTGGACAGAAAGGAGATCCAACCAGTCAGTCCTGAATATTCATTGGAAGGACTGATGCTGAAACTGAAGCTCCAATAATTTGGCCACCTGATGTGAAGAGATGACTCACTGGAAAAGACCCTGATGCTGGGGGAAATTGAGGGCAAAAGAAGGGGGCAACAGAGGATGAGATGGCTGGATGGCACCACTGACATGATGGACATGAGTTTGAGCAAGCTTCAGGAGAATGGTGAAGAACAGGGAAGGCTGGCATGCTGCAGTCCATGGGGTCACAAAGAGTTGGACATGACTTAGCAATTGAATGACAAAAAAGTGATATTTCAGAATGTGTCATCTGTCACCTATTCATTACTCCTTCCCTCCTCTCCTTTCTCATCGAAGATGCTGATAGTGCTTCAAATTATTCTCCCACTATATGCCCTTATTTCTAAAGTTATACCCAAATGAGTAACTGTGTCCAAAAAGATAAAGTGCCTTCCACATACCAGAAGTCATATTCTTTTTCATACAATCAGGGCCTTAGCGGCATTTTCTTTCCTAAAGTAGGATTATCATTATATAGGTTTTAAGAATAATTAAGTAACTGGGGACTAGTTTCTGTTACAATAATTATGGGAAGCAGAGACCTCTTGACTGAATGAACCCCACTGAAATTGTTAATAAAGTCTGAGGAGTGCTATTTGTCATGAAAAGAAACACTGAATTAAGGCAAATATCAGCTTAGAATAAAAAGAACATTAACAGTCCCCACCTTCATTATCCCAACTTCGCCCTCACTAGTCACTTAACCTTTCATACCTTTGCTAAAACCTCATTAGTAAAAAGGAGACCTGCCAACTAAGCGTAATGGTAAGGCTTTAATGGATTTTAGAGATCATTCACCATCTATGACTCAAAGCACTGAAATGCTAATTCTTTTTCATTTGAATGCTTAAGAGCATTAATTGAGCATTTTTAATGAGTTTCAATTGTCAGAATAAAATAAACAAAGTTCTCTGGGAGAATCTGAATTTTAACAAATATTAAAGTCAATGAAGTTAAATGGAGAAAAGTATTTTGGTGACATGAATTCTAGTTGATACAGTCAGTTCTATAAGAGTTTAAAAAATATGCTTATAAATAAGCATTTAAAACATATAAATGAGTTGCCAGTCCAGGTTCAATGCACGATACTGGATGCTTGCGGCTAGTGCACTGGGACGACCCAGAGGGATAGTATGGGGAGGGAGGAGGGAGGAGGGTTCAGGATGGGGAACATATGTATACCTGTGGCGGATTCATTTTGATATTTGGCAAAACTAATACAATTTTGTAAAGTTTAAAAATAAAATAAAATTGTAGTTGGAAAAAAAAAATTTATAAATAAGCTTCAAAACTAACTCTGCAAATCTCTTAACCCAGGGAAATTGTTTCCTGAAACTGTTTCACTGCCTTTAGAAACACTGCTGTTTTGTTTTCATTTGTCTTGGTTTTTGTTTGTCTAAAAGAGACATGAAGGGAGTCTTGGAAGGTAAGTATCTTTTAATGGTGTTAAAAGATAAACTGAGGTATATTAAAAATTTTTAAGAGTTTATTTGAACAAAAATCAATGTAGATTGGGCAACACCAAACCAGAAGAGGTTAGGAGCACTCCACCAACAGGAATGTGGAAAGAGACTGTTAACAGAGAAAAAAGGGAAGCAAATACAAGTAAATTACTGATTGGTTATAGCTTAACACCTAGTTCACTTTCTGCGATTCACTGCCCTTAGGTTTCAATTTTGTAAACTTGCGTTTGTAGGCCCAGGTTTTGTTTCCTTAACTAGGTTGCCTTGGCATTAGAGCCATCTCCATTCAATGTCCTCCTTGTTGAATTAATTTAACAGTGGGCACATTTCAGTCTAGGTAAAATTGGTGAAGAGAGAGAATGGATGCTGAATTATTCAGTAGTATCTGCCATAACATATTTAGACAGAGAAGCACAAGGCTCACCATAGGAAGTATCTGCAATTCCTTTTGACTAGGATTATCGTCTCCCACATCTTCATCTAACTAAGGTCTATTTCATTCTTGATTTGCTTGATACTGTTTTAATCTTGGATTAAAATTCACAGAGGCTAGATTCAGTCCCTGCTTCTCTTTTTAAGACCTTCCGATACAAAAGAAACTAAATGTTTCCTCTAAAAAACAAACACATGACACTGTGCACAAACTCCATTATAGCAGACAACACACTCCTTTGAAATAATTTGTTTATATGTGCATCTTCCTCTACTTGATCCCCCTGGGCATCAACCATGTTTTGTCATATAGGATTGTGACTGGCACATATTCAGTGTCCCATAAATCTTCATGGAATTAACAAATGAATGAATGAATATGAGTTATCAACAGAATTCTACTGTATTTCCCAAATGTCTTTATTTCTGATGAATTTAAATATTTGTTTTATTTTTCTTAACTATATTTTAAAAGGTAATACATTTTTTACTTTCATTTTCCTAAGGGTCTTACAAGGAAATGCAAGATATAAAATTAATTAGAGAGAGATTTCCACAATGGCTATCCACACTGGATACCCCAGGCATAGGGTAGTGAACATGCAGACTCAAATTCCTAAAACCAAGCCAGTTATTACACATTTGTCAAGATACCCTGATTTACTTTACAATAAGATTGTATTACCTTCCCTCTAGAGGCAATGCCTGTATAAGTGGAAAATTAAGAAGCATAGTGAAATGCAACATTATTCTACAAAAATGTTGCCAACTCCCCCAGGATTGACTGTGTTTGCTATTCAATATTTCTGGAAATGTACTTTGCCTGTAATGAAGAATTTCCAATAATTCCCTTCTTGGGTAAGATTAGGGCATCAGCAAAGAAGCAAACTCCATAACACAAGCAGTAAGATTCTATTTTTCACTATAATGTTACTAGAAACCATGTTGTGCAGCAAAAAGATTAAAAATAGATTTTTTTTTATTTCATGCAGGTTTTGTTAAGTTTAAAACTGCAGTTACTTATTCATTTAAGCAGGTAATATTTTTATTTGATTGGTAAAATATTGACTGGGGCTCTCTTCTGGAGCCAAGAGAGAATAAAACAACTGGACTGTGTAACAAGGAAGGGTCTCTCAAGAATTAGTGCAGCAGAAAATCTAGTTCAAAGCAAGAGAAGAAAAACTATGGCATATATGCCTTAACTTCCCATTTTAGAGCCTATAAAGACAGGACTTGTCTTTATAGTCCTGACACTTACTCTTGTCATTCTTTCCTGCTTTACCTACATTTAACTTAAGAATCTTCCTTTCTACTGAAGTCCAGGTGGTCACTTGCATTCATTTTTTGGACTTGTTGCCAATATTACATATATTTAATGTTGGCCCAACTCCCTAGACTTAGGTTGTTTATTTATATAATTATAAGCAGGGAACAAGCTTTCACCCAGCGGCAACATCTTGAATAGTAGTCAAAACCTCAGGAGAAAGAATCAACTATTTTAAGCCTAATTCATTAATTCAGGTTTGCAGATAGTGGCAAACATAAGCTATTATATTAAAAACAGAGGCTTGTACTAAATTTCTTGAGTTGCTAGAATTCCCTAGTTTATGTCATCATGGGGTATACTTTAATAACAATTTCATCGATTTGTTATGTGGCTGTGCCAAATATTTCAGTTCAGTCAGACCATTTACTTCGGCAAATACTTACTGATGTCTTATTATATATATATACAGCACATTAATGGATTGTTTTAGGACTTTGAAAAATGTGCTTCAGAGCTTGTTCTCGATCTCGGAAAAACTTTACTCTTTTAATTCAAAAAGATATGTAGAGTTCTGCTTTCAAAAATGATAGAATAGTTTATATTGGATTAACTTTACCACAGATTATAATTATAAAATCAGGACAAAAAATTTCAAATAAAACACAAGTATTTAAAAATATAAGATAATGGCCAAACTTAGTTAAAAAAAAAAAATAGAAGTCAACATTCAAAGTAAGGAAACTATAGTGGGTAAGACTTGTGTTTATGTGACTTTTTGCCTATAGACACTCTCAGCATAGTTTATAGAGTACTGATGCAGAAACTTGGCCCTGCTGGCTTTAAGATTCAGGGGATGAATTTCAAAGCTGCAAAAATCTCTGAAAGCTAGGGAAGGAGTTCGTAAGGGAGAAAGTCAAATCAGGAATTCCAAAATAAATACAGAGAAATAGATAAGTTAAATATGTACATGCACACATGTGCATGCTAAGTCACTTCAGTCATGTCTGACTCTTTGCGACCCTATGGACTGTAACCCACTAGGCTCCTCCATCCATGGGCTTCTCCAGGCAAGAATACTGGAGTAGGTTGCCATGCCTTCCTCCAGGGGACCTTCCCAACCCAGGGATGGATCTGTGTCTCTTCCATCTCCTGCATTAGCAGGCAGGTTCTTTACCACTAGCACCGCCTGGGAAGCCCACACCCATACACATCCAACACCAAAATTCTTGACTAGCCCCTGAACAGTACTTGTGGGAGAGTTCCCAAGGGCCTGGAAGAAAGCAACAACTGGAAACCTCAAAGGACTAAGCAGATTTCAAATCGTAACCACCACAAAAGATGGAGTTTGGAATTGGAGTCTAACCAAGCTAACAGCATAGAACTAACAGCAACAATCTTAAGGGGACAATAACAAAATTCAGAGTCTGTATGACAGACATTTTTAATGAAATAATCAAAGATTTTACCAACAGTCAAGAGAAAAAATCAGGTGTTAATAAAAGAAACTAACCCTGAGATGATCCACATGTTAGAGTTAACAAATAAGGACTTTAAAATACCTACTATACATATGTATAATAATTTAAAGGAAATTACAGTCATAAGAAATGAAAGGATGTGGAAAATAAACTGAGAAATGAACTAAATCAAAATCTAGAACTAAAAGTATAGCATTGTAAGTAAAAGTTTCACTTATGAGCTTAAGAGTAAATTGGAGACAAAAATAATCCGAAAAATAATGGCCTAGAATTTTCTGTTTGATTAAAATATAAACTTTTAGATATTTATAAAAAAAACATAAACTAAAGCTCAATGGACCAAAACAGAAACAAATTCAAAGAGAACCCCAAAGTCAAACTGGTGAAAACCAAAGGTAAAGAGGAAATTTTTAAAGTCAGAGAAATACTACATAGAAGAAAAATAAATACATGAGTGATGGCTTATGTCCTGTAAATAATGGAAATAATTGCAGCCAAAAGGAAAAGAAAAAATACAGTAGAACAGAGTAGTCCATGGATAGAGAAAATATTATTTTAAAATGAAGGAAGGAAAAGAAACAACAAGGGGAAAGAATTCACTAACAGTAGGTTATACTCAATTAAATGCTATAGGAAGTTATCAAGGTTGAAAGACATCACAATGTTCGGATCCTCAGATCTACACAGAGAAATGAAGAGCATCAGAAATGCAAGTAAATGAGTAAATATAATAGATTATACTTTTCTTCAATGAATTTCTTTAAAGTCTTTGAACTTTAAAAGAAAACATTGTCGTGTACATATGCATTATGAACTTTACATAGTAGCAGTAGCACAAAGGTCAGAGTGGAATGTCAAATGGACTATAAGACTACAGGTTTGCACACATCAACTCCACATAGACTGTGATGAGTTGAAGATGTATATTATAACTCCCAGAGAAAACAAGACAGTAAATCCAAAGAGGTATAACTAAAATGCCAATAGAGGTATTTTGGTTTGAATGTTAAAGTTCTAACTCCCAGTATATAATAATGTGACCTTATTTGAAGGTAGGGTCTTTAGAGAAGATGAGCTGAAATCCAACAGAACTGATATCCATGTAAAAGAGACAGACACGCATACAAGCAGAGAGATGGCCATCTATATGCATTTATGAAATAAGACATTTTATAGAAATTGATGAGCTGATTCTATGATTTAGATGGATTCAAAAGACACAGAACAGCCAAAATGAACTGAAAGAATAAAACTGATGAACTTTCATTGCATGACTTGAAATCTTAGCAGAAAGCTATAGTAATCAAGATAGTGTGGTGCTGGCCTAGAAACATGCAAACAGATCAATGGGACTTAATAAAGTCAAAAATTCTTTTTTTTTTTTTTTTTTGGCTGTGCTGCATGTCTCGCAGGATCTTAGTTCCCCATCCAGGGATTGTACCCGTGCCCTTGGTAGTGAAAGTGTGGAGTCCTAACCACTGGACCACCAGGGAACTCTGAACAAATTCTTATATGGTCACTTATTTCCAAGACAAAGACACCAAGGTTAATAACCTTGGGAAAAGAAAGCTTAAAAAAAAAAAAAAAGTTCTATAACAACTGAATATTCACATAGAAAAAACATAAACTGAACTCTACACCATAAAAAACAACTATTTTAAGATGGATCATAAACCTAAACATAAAAGCTAAGACAAAGAAGTTTCTAGAATAAAACACAGAACACTGCATTTGTGGCCTAGAGTTAGGCAAACATTTCTTAAACAAGACACAGAAGATAATAACATCAAAATTTTAAATCTGTTCATCAAAAGACACCACTAAGAAAATTCATAGGTAAGGCTCAGACTAGGATAAAATGTTTATAAAACAGTATTTTGACAAAGGATTTACTTTCAGAAAATAAAAATAATTTGTATAATTCAATAACCAAAGGACAAACAGTCCTATAAATATGAACATAATGTGAACAGAGACTTAACAAAGAAAGATACATAAATGGTTAATAAGCTAAAAAATAAAAGCATTATCATCATTAGAATCACTGCAGATAATGACTGCAGCCATGAAGTTAAAAGATGTTTTTTCCTTGTAAGGAAAGTTATGACAAATCTAGACAGTGTATTAAAAAGCAGAAATATCATTTTGCTGACAAAGGTCCATATAGCCAAAGCTATGGTTTTTCCAGTAGTCATGTATGGATGTGAGAGTTGAACCATAAAGAAGGCTGAGTGCCAATGAACTGATTGTGGTTTGGAGAGGACTCTTGAGAGTCCCTTGCACTGCAAGGAGATCAAATCAGTCAATCCTAAAGGAAATCAACCCTGAATATTCATTGAAGGGACTGTTGCGAAGCTGAAGCTCCAATACTTTTGCCACCTGATACAAAGAGCCAACTCACTGGAAAAGGTCCTGATGCTGGGAAAGACTGAAGGCAAAAGGAGAAAGGGATGGCAGAGGATGAGATGGTTAGATTGCATCACCAACTCAATGGACATGAATTTGAGCAAACTCTAGGAGAGAGTGGAGGGCAAAAGAGCCTGGTGTGCTGCAGTTCATGAGGTCCCAAAGAGTCAGACATGACTTAGTGACTCAACAACAATAACAATCATCATTAGACCTCAGAAGAATGCAAAATAAAATCTAAAGGAGATACCAGTACACACTCGGTAGAGTGGTAATGAGATCAACAAAACTGAAACCAAGGAGGGTCCTGTGGGGCCCTTCTGAGTACAAATCCTTCACATGTTTGAGGAGACAGGCTTCATTCAGCTTCCTTGGCCTTCCTTGAGTTCCCAAGGGTAGAGTGAAACAGTTGCCTATCAGGGAAGTGAGGGAGAGCAGTCCAGAAACAGTAGTGCGCGTGGGACAGGGTCCTGGTTCTTCCTCAAAGAACAAATATAACAGTATCTTTGAGTTCTTCTGTAGGAACTAACGGAGAAGGCAATGCAACCCACTCCAGTACTCTTGCCTGGAAAATCCCATGGATGGAGGAGCCTGGTGGGCTGCAGTCCATGGGGTCGCACAGAGTCGGACACAGCTGAGCGACTTCACTTTCACCTTTCACTTTCATGCACTGGAGAAGGAAATGGCAACCCACTCCAGCGTTCTTGCCTGGAGAATCCCAGGGACGGGGGAGCCTGGTGGGCTGCCGTCTATGGGGTCGCACAGAGTCAGACACGACTGAAGCGACTTAGCAGCAGCAGCAGCAGCAGCAATAGGAACTAAGGCCCCCAACCAGGTGGAGGGTGTTAACTTTAGATTGAGCACAAGATTCCTGGAACATCACCCTGTTACCTCACCACCAACCAATCAGAAGGAAGTCTGCTCACAGTGAAAGATAATAGATTCTGACCTCCTCCCCAAATGATTCTCCCTTTAAAAACTTTCATGATCAAGTGGAATCTCTGGAGCTTGTTTTTGGACATGAGTCTGCCTTCTCCTCGGTGGCTGGCCTCTTGAATAAAGCAAGCTTTCATTTCCAATCAACAGTGGTCTCTCGAGTACTGGCTTTTGAGTAGTGAGCAGCTGAACCTGAGTTTGGTAACAAAATCAAATGGGATAACATGGAGAAACTTGAACTCTCATATTCTACTGGTGGACATGTAAAATAGTACAATTGCTTGGGGGGAAAAAAACCAGTTTAACTGTTTCTTATAAAGTTAAACATATATCATCCCTGTTTCCCAAGAAGAATGAAAACACATGTCCATGAAATGACTTGTTTCAGACTATTTGTACCATATATATTCATAATAGCAAAAAAAAAGTTTTGTAAACAACACTTGGTTTGCAAATGGCCCCCATATACAGAAGGCAAGGGGAGACCAAAGAAAGAGGCAGCCCCTCCAGGGTGATAGGTGGCAATAGGCAAGGCAATTAAGTACCAGGCTTGTCTCAGGCAGCTGCAAGACAAGTAGACCTTCTCATCTGCCCACCAGAATCTTAAAAGTTTATATAGATACCTTAACTGGGTTTAATCATGCATTCAGTGCCGTTGGTCTCCACAACACACTGCTCTCTCAAGGCTGTGCCCCTAAAAACAGTGGAACTGGCAAGCAGACGGTACATTCAGGGACTGGGGAGGAGATGAAGGACCTCTGAAAGCCTGGGTCGAGCTCACAGGTCAACCAGCAGTCATGTCCTCTACATGCCCTCCTCCATTAACACAGACATCCATCAATAGGAGAATGGAAAAACAAACTAGTTTTTTTGTAAAAAGAATCCTAGTCCACAATAAAAAGAAATGCATTACTGATACATCTAACAACAAGGGTGACTCACACAGAAGTCATGCTGAACAGAAAAAGGCAGATACTTGCCACCAGATGAGAAGAGCCGACACCTTGGAAAAGACCTTGATGCTGGGAAAGATTGAAGGCAAAAGGAGAAGATGGTGGAAGAGGATGAGACAGCATCATCGACTCAATAGTCACTGACTAAGAAGGAATTCTCTGGAATGACAAAAAGTTCTATCTCTTGATATGGCAAGTGGTTACACTGGTGTATGCATTTGAGAAAACTTATTGAGTTGTACACATTAAACCTGAGCATTTGACTTTATGTAGACTTTAAAGAAAACTGAAAGCAAAAGCATTACTGAAAGTAAAAGACAGCTCTATAGAAAAAAAGACATGCATATGCCACAGACATAAAAACAAAAGCCAGAAAGAAAAACACCAATACAGTATACTAACACATATATATGGAATTTAGAAAGATGGTTAACAACAATCCTGTATGTGAGGCCGCAAAAGAGACACAGATGTATAGAACAGTCTTTTGGACACTGTGGGAGAGGGAGAAGGGGGATGATTTGGGAGAATGGCATTAAAACATGCATAATATCATATAAGAAATGAATTGCCAGTCCAGGTTCGATACAGGATGCAGGAAGCTTGGGGCTGGTGCACTGGGATGACCCAGAGGGATGGTACAGGGAGGGAGGTGGGAGGGGGATTCAGGATGGGGAACACATGTACACCCGTGGCAGATGCATGTTGATGTATGGCAAAACCAATAAAAAATAATAATAACAAAAAAAAAGCTATCAAGAAAGAATTTTTAAAATTCTATTAATACTTATAATGGCCTTATAACCACTGTCTCAGATAATTCACACAATTTGCCAGTGAATTTCTAGCTAAGTTCTCTATGGTACTCCTAGCAACACTAAGGCAGTATATCAAGAAAATACAATATGGAGGATTGTCCCAAGTTAAAGAAATGAAAATAAACTCGTAAAATCCTCAAATTTAGTTTTTTTTTTTCCAATACACTTTCAAAAACATCTATTCTTGCTTTCAACAGCTTGCTTGAATGTACTAACAAATACCACAGTAAAACAAGACTGAAATATTAATGGGAATAGTTAGAAGTTTGACTTCTTAAATCTGTATCATCAGTTTGCTGAGGATTTTTGTTTTATAAGGAGACCCATTTCTATACTACAATTAATAGTACCATATTTTATGCTTACAAAGGTGCTTCTAATTGCTATGACAGAAGTAAACACAGTAATATTCCCTTGTGTTAACAAAGGGTGACATAACCTCCACAGTTATGCACCATGAGGACAAATTTGAGATCCACAGTCATTGATACTCAGGAAGGCATGATGTGTATTAACCTTATAGAAGAAAACATCTTTGAGATATTAGGATTCCTACTGAGCCTAAATAGTGGCATTCCAGTAGGTAGGAAAAGACTAGAGAACTTCCAGCTGAGATTATGTAGCATTTGAGGTTAAAGCTGAGGCTTGGGTGTCAGGTCAACATTAGCTCAAATTTGGGAGTGTTAGCTATGTGATCTTGAGCATGCTTTTAAACCTAAGTCGCACTTTGTCTATTCATAAAAGAGGGAATAATACCTATTTTTCAGGGTTGTTGTGATGAGACAATATGTATATAATGGTTGACACAAGTGTTCAAATAAGTAATTATTAAAAAGTGAATATGAATGGCTGTGATCCAAAAGTCTACAAGCAATAAATGCTGGAGAGGGTGTGGAGAAAAGGGAACCCTCTTACACTGTTGGTGGGAATGCAAACTAGTACAGCCACTATGGAGAACAGTGTGGAGATTCCTTAAAAAACTGGAAATAGAACTGCCTTATGATCCAGCAATCCCACTGCTGGGCATACACACTGAGGAAACCAGAAGGGAAAGAGACACGTGTACCCCAATGTTCATCGCAGCACTGTTTATAATAGTCAGGACATGGAAGCAACCCAGATGTCCATCAGCAGATGAATGGATAAGAAAGCAGTGGTACATATACACAATGGAGTATTACTCAGCCATTAAAAAGAATACATTTGAATCAGTTCTAATGAGGTGGATGAAACTGGAGCCTATTATACAGAGTGAAGTAAGCCAGAAAGAAAAACACCAATACAGTATACTAACGCATATATATGGAATTGAGAAAGATGGTAACAATAACCCTGTATACGAGACAGCAAAAGAGACACTGATGTATAGAACAGTCTTTTGGACTCTGTGGGGGAGGGAGACGGTGCAATGATTTGGGAGAATGGCATTGAAACATGTATAATATCATATATGAAACAAGTCGCCAGTCCAGGTTCGATGCACGATACTGGATGCTTGGGGCTGGTGCACTGGGACGACCCCGGGGGATGGTATGGGGAGGGAGGAGGGAGGAGGGTTCAGGATGGGGAACACATGTATACCTGTGGCGGATTCATTTTGATGTATGGCAAAACCAACACAATATTGTAAAGTTAAAAAATAAAATAAAATAAAAAATAAATGAATTTAAAAAAATAAAAAAGTGAATCACACTAAAGATATTATAAATAAGCAAATCATGTGAGATTAGTTGAAGTGACCAATTTGCTTTATTCAATGAGGTTTTTCTGGAAATTAGTAAGAAATAAGGCTATTAACCTTTATATATGATCTTGTTGTTTAGTCACTAAGTCATGTCCAACTCTTCTGCAACCCCATGGACTATAGCATGCCAGCTTCCTCTGTCCATGAGATTTCCCAGGCAAGAATACTGGAGTGGGTTGCAATTTCCTTCTCCAAGGATTCAACCGAGGGATCAACCCAGAGATTGAACTTATGTCTCCTGCATTGACAGGTGGATTCTTTACCACTGAGCCACCAGGGAAGCCTGTTATGTATGATGAGAGGAATAATTTATGAAAAACATTGAAAGTTAGGGTAAGGAATTATATTTAGACACACAAGTACTTAAAGATAAGTTTGAATATGATTTATAACAAAGGGCTCCATGTCATTTTATTTAGAGGAATATGTATCTTTTCATATGCAAAGAAAATATGCATATAAATATGTACATAGTGGTGGGATACATTTTAAATTTTACAGATATATAGTCACTGCACTGAGATACTCAAGGAAACAATTTATTCCAATTATAGCATGCTAATTTGCCAAGAAAAATGACTAATTTTCCAACCTGGTACTTCCCAAGGGAAGTCTAAGTCTAACTTGGCTGCGATTTTTAAATTTCTTTTATTATTCTGTTGACTATATGCTCCTGGGCTTCATCATTAAAGGCGTTTGCTTACAAACATGCAGTAACATGAGAAAAATCCAAGTAGCCTAAGATATTTTTACACATTTACCTATTATCTCAAGAAATAACATCTGCTTCAGTTATACTAATGAATCTGTTCTGTAACTCATAATGGAGCTTGATATACTATTGCCTGCATGCTGAAAATAAAAACACAGCAAATTATGCTAATTTAATTTACATTGGGTATACTACTTTATACTCAGTGTCTCTCATTTATGGAAGAGAACAGCTAGCTAGCTTGTTCAATGATATAGGCAATCTCTTTCTCACTTGGTATCATCTTTTTTCTAACAATTTCAGTATAGGTAAATGACTCAACTACAGTCCAGCAAATAACCATTCAGAAATTATTATGCATAATGCATAATAGTATGGGGCTTTCCAGGTGACTCAGCGGTAAAGAATCCACCTGCCAATGCAAAATACACAGGTTTGATTCCTGGGGCAAGAAGATCCCCTGGAGAAGGAAATGGCAACCCACTCTAGTATTCTTACTTGGAGAATCCCATGGACAGAGGAACCTGGTGGGAAACAGTTCAAAAGAGTTGGACATGACTAAGTGACTGAGCACAAGGAATACAAGACACATGCATAATGCATCTGGAAACAGTGAATGACTTAAAATTCTGTATTTTATTAATAGGATGACCTACATCTACATGACCAAACTGCTGCTTGACCTGGGTTCCCATGTTTCAAACAGTCTTCTCATTTTCTATTTCTTTCATCTTATTCCCTAGATGTCTGGTCACTACAAAGGTTTGAAGCCATTCTCTTTGCCTTAGGAAAGAGTTCAGAAAAGTTGCAAAGTGCTGACCCCCTCTCAATGCCAGTTAATATCCACATGGTCTCTTCTCTGAGCCACACCACCTGTAAGTCCAAAACCACAGATGCTATCAGAGTTCACATTCCTTGTGCTGGTACTCTAACAGCCTTTGGAAATGGCCTAAATATGGCCTAAGAACTAATGTGCCTGAATGAGGTTTTGCTGTACAGAAGATTTGATCCAATGACTGTGTCTCTAGCTCTAGGGAAAGCCCTGGCACCAACAATGAGCTTTCTCAGGCTGCCTTCCACCTCAAGCCCCAGTTGTCTCTTTGCTCACAATTGCAAGAGACTTGTGTTGTTGTATGAAGTCACTAATAATCTTGAGCCAAAGAAATTAGAGAAACACTGCTGGGTTGGAGAAGAATGTTAGCCTCAGGAGAGAACAGTTTGAGCTTCTTACTGCCTCAGATTAAAAACTATATTCCATTATAGAACAGAAGGTTTCCCCCATTTTAGTACCTGTCTATTAGGGTAGAGTCATCTCTTATGATTGCCTTTTCTTTGCACTAAATTCCAGCCAAGCTGAACATTTTGGGCTTCTTCTTAACTGCTCTCTCTTCTCTCTGTGATTTTGTTATTCTAGTTGCTCTTGGAAGACTCTTGGAAGTCTCTCTCCCACACCTCCCACATATACGTTCCCCTGTTTTTACTGAACCAATTCCTACCTATCCCTCAGACTTTGGTTTACTTGAATAGTTTTCCAAAGAACTGTTTCTTGATGCTCCTAGATTCTCTTTAAATGACATTCCTAGGGGCTGCCATTGCATACTTTAATCCTTCAAGAACAAATGAGGTGTCCATATGTGCGTGGATTTATCTCTGGGCTTTCTATTTTGACACCTTATCTTTGACAAAGGAGGCAAGAATATACAATGGATTAAAGACAATCTCTTTAACAAGTGGTGCTGGGAAAACTGGTCAACCACTTGTAAAAGAATGAAACTAGAACACTTTCTAACACCATACACAAAAATAAACTCAAAATGGATTAAAGATCTAAACGTAAGACCAGAAACTATAAAACTCCTAGAGGAGAACATAGGCAAAACACTCTCCGACATACATCACAGCAGGATCCTCTATGACCCACCTCCCAGAATATTGGAAATAAAAGCAAAAATAAACAAATGGGACCTAATTAAACTTAAAAGCTTCTGCACATCAAAGGAAACTATTAGCAAGATGAAAAGGCAGCCTTCAGAATGGGAGAAAATAATAGCAAATGAAGCAATGGACAAACAACTAATCTCAAAAATATACAAGCAACTCCTACAGCTCAATTCCAGAAAAATAAATGACCCGATCAAAAAATGGGCCAAAGAACTAAATAGACATTTCTCCAAAGAAGACATACAGATGGCTAACAAACACATGAAAAGATGCTCAACATCACTCATTATCAGAGAAATGCAAATCAAAACCACTATGAGGTACCATTTCACGCCAGTCAGAATGGCTGCGATCCAAAAGTCTACAAGCAATAAATGCTAGAGAGGGTGTGGAGGAAAGGGAACTCTCTTACACTGTAGGTGGGAATGCAAACTAGTATAGCCACTATGGAGAACAGTGTGGAGACTCCTTAAAAAACTGGAAATAGAACTGCCTTATGATCCAGCAATCCCACTGCTGGGCATACACACTGAGGAAACCAGAAGGGAAAGAGACACATGTACTCCAATGTTCACTGAAGCACTGTTTATAATAGCCAGGACATGGAAGCAACCTAGATGCCCATCAGCAGATGAATGGATAAGAAAGCAGTGGTACATATACACAATGGAGTATTACTCAGCCATTAAAAAGAATACATTTGAATCAGTTCTAATGAGGTGGATGAAACTGGAGCCTATTATACAGAATGAAGTAAGCCAGAAAGAAAAACACCATTTACAGTATACTAATGCATATATATGGAATTGAGAAAGATGGTAACAATAACCCTGTGTACTAGACAGCAAAAGAAACACCGATGTATAGATCAGTCTTATGGACTCTGTGGGAGAGGGAGAGGGTGGGGAGATTTGGGAGAATAGCATTGAAACATGTATAATATCATGTATGAAACGAGTCGCCAGTCCAGGTTCGATGCACGGTACTGGATGCTTGGGGCTGGTGCACTGGGACGACCCAGAGGGAGGGTAGGGGAGGGAGGAGGGAGGAGGGTTCAGGATGGGGAATGCGGGTATACCTGTGGTGGATTCATTTCGATATTTGGCAAAACTAATACAATATTGTAAAGTTTAAAAATAAAATAAAATTTAAAAAAAAGAACAAATGAGGTCTTAGGAAGATATAACAAGAACACAGAAAATACTGCATATTTATAATAAAAATAAAATAGAAATAAACCGAGCTCTTATCCTTCTGCAGGCTGAATCCATTCTAGAGAAGTTAGGTCTGATCTACAGAGTAGAAAAATTGAGTGACATTAAATAAAAACAAAGATTTCTATCTTCTCTTTTAAAAAACATTAGAACACCTGGCAACACTACTCCTATATTTCAACATGCCAAAAATTAACTGGGGAGCAGCTAACCCCTTTGCAAGGGCTCCAGTTCACCACAATCCCCACCACGCACTAGCCACTGCCTGGCTTGTGCATGAGTGCTAAGTCGCTTCAGTCATATCCAACTCTTTCCAACCCTAACTAAGGAATATAGCCTGCTGGTCTCCTCTGTCCATAGGATTCTCCAGGCTAGAATACTAGAATGGGTTGCTATGCCCTCCTCCAGGGGATCTTCCCGATTCAAGGATCAGACCTGAGTCCCTTATGACTCTTGCATTGGCAGGCAGATTCTTTACCACTAGCTCCACCTGGGAGGCCCCACTGTCTGGCTCACTCTACGGTAATTTGTGTTGCCCACTGGAGCCCTGTAAGCATGTGAACCTGCGACCATGAACAGTCAAGAGATTGAGATTGCAACGATAATCTCCATGTTTATGTTGATAACATGAGATCAAAGGTGAGATAAAGAAAAGGACTTGTGTTAAAAGATTTGCAAATTAGGAGGAGGAATGATGAAAATTAATTAACAGGAAATATGGATACACACCCAACTTTTCTGCTTCAGTAACTTCAGTCCTAACTAGCTGGAATGTGTTTTCTTTGTTGTTTTGTTTTATCATCCGATATGAAATGAAGGCAGAATGGTCAATACCATTTGTTCAATTAAAACTCTCTTCACATCTAGGTAGAAGAGTACCTGGATATAGGTGGTAACTGGTCATAGAGCTCAATTTCTAATGCAAAAGCCATCATTCAAGGGTGTGTTTCAGGGACTTCAATCAGATGCCCTACTCTGCCCTGGTGAACAAATGAGTGACTCATTTCAGATCAGATCAGATCAGTCGCTCAGTCGTGTCCGACTCTTTGCGACCCCATGAATCGCAGCACGCCAGGCCTCCCTGTCCATCACCAACTCCCGGAGTTCACTGAGACTCATGTCCATAGAGTCAGTGATGCCATCTAGCCATCTCATCCTCTGTCGTCCCCTTCTCCTCCTGCCCCCAGTCCCTCCCAGCATCAGAGTCTTTTCCAATGAGTCAACTCTTCGCATGAGGTGGCCAAAGTACTGGAGTTTCAGCTTTAGCATCATTCCTTCCAAAGAACACCCAGGGCTGATCTCCTTCAGGATGGACTGGTTGGATCTCCTTGCAGTCCAAGGGACTCTCAAGAGTCTTCTCCAACACCACAGTTCAAAAGCATCAATTCTTCAGCGCTCAGCCTTCTTCACAGTCCAACTCTCACATCCATACATGACCACTGGAAAAACCATAGCCTTAACTAGACAAACCTTTGTTGGCAAAGTAATGTCTCTGCTTTTGAATATGATATCTAGGTTGGCGACTCATTTACCCCAAGGCAAAAAAGAAGGCATGAGCCCAGTGAGAAGATACAAAAGGAATGGTCTACAAGAAACCAATTCCTGTACTTCATCACTTTTTATTTCTTTCACAAGCCAGAGTATTCTTTAGGGAATGATCTCATCTCTGGAGACGAATGAAAATATATTACTTCTAGGAGATGCAAATTTTACTTCAGTGTTATGGGAAAAGAGGGACACTTCAGACCATAAAATGTACATTTTATGCTTTGGTGAGAAAGACTTTTAAACATGCCCTGTCATCCAGAAAATAAATAGCTTAATAAAACTGCCCTAGAAAAGATGAAAACGTTGTAACCATAAGAACAAAATCTTTTGAGACATTTGATGGCCCACAAAATGCAATTATTGACCATAATATTATGTTTTTCCTGATACCTCAAGATCCTCTAGAACACCCCTTTCCATATAAGTGAACAAAGGTATTTCATGGCTAAAAACAACACTAATTTATTATCTTTCATCTCTTGAAGTAGGAAGTCCTAAAACCAAGATGTTTGTAGAGTTCTTTCTTTCTGGATGCTCTAAGGGAAAATCCATTCCCTTCTTTTATGCAGCTGCTTAGGTCACATACATGTCTTAATTAATGGACACCTTCCTCCATTTTTAAAGCCCACAGTATAGAATTATCAAATCTCTAGGATTCTGATCCTCCAACCTCCCTCCAACGGAGCTTTGTGATTACATCTGGTCCATCCAGATAATCCAAAGTAATCTCCCCTTCTCAAGGTTCTCAATCTCATCTGCAAATCCCCTTTTCCATGTTTGTTCTAGGGATTAGGCGATGGGCATCTTTGTGTTCAGTGTGTGTGTTCAGTTCTTCAGTCATGTCCAACTCTTCGCGACCCCTTGAACTGTACCCTGCCAGGCTCCTCTGTCCATGGGATTCTCCAGGCAAGAATATTGGAGTGGGTTGCCATTTCTTCCTCCAGGGGATCTTCCCAACCCAAGGATCAAACCCATGTCTCTTGCATCTCCTGCATTGGCAGGCAGATTCTTTACCTCTAGCATCACCCAGGAAGCCTGGACATCTTTGGGAGGACATTTATTATTCTGCCTAAAAGACACATTGATTGGAGTTGTCAGATACAAAACCCATAGTAAGAAAGGTAATTGGAGTAAGAGTGCATTAGGGAGCTCTCAAGGTGGTTTCAGATAAAGCTCAATCACATAAGGAAAAGCATTTTATTCTGCTATGATTTCATACTTCACTAATATAGATTTCAAATAACTGTTCTTAGAAATGTTTTATTTGAACCTAGTAGATGTAAAGAGATCAAAATTTTTAAATGGATACTTAATGAACATTGTACTAAGATTTTTGACCAGAGTATTCTCATTAAAATGTGTTTTTAATAATATAAAAAAAACATAAAACTATTGTCTAAGGTACTGCTTATATTTAATATGCTATGTGGTTAAATGAGAACACAAACCTGCTGTCCTTGATGGGAGAACAGGACCTTCAGATACCTTCAGTCAAGACTGTTCAGTGTGTGTGTGTGTGTGTGTGTGTGTGTGTAAAGAAACAACAGTAATTAACATGTATTAAATGTCTATTATAATCCCTATGAGGGCTTCCCTTATGACATAGATGGTAAAGAATTTGCCTACAATGCAGGAGACCAAGGTTTGATCCCTGGGTTGGGAAGATCCCCTGGAGAAGGGAACAGCTACCCACTCCAGTATTCTTGCCTAGAGAATTCCATGGACAGAGCAGCCTGGTGGGCTTCAGTCCATGGAGTCACAAAGAATCAGACATGACTGAATGACTAACACTTCATAATCCCTATGAAGTGATTCCCTACAATTACTCTTATCCTACATTTGAAGAAACTGAGTCATAGAAAATGACTTATCCCCAATTTTAAATCTAGCAAGTGGCATCTGTTTGAACCCAGGTGTTCTAAATTAGAAGTTTCATTTACCTGTTTTAAGGAAATAAATTTAGAGAAGAAGCTAGAAAATGGTAGAAAATATTGGAGATTCCTCTATGCAGATCAAGATATACAGTTTGTATGAATTTTCTTCATATTAACCCAGAACCCTGAGAAGAAACACTAAGTGTTTGGATCTATTCTAATTTGGAATTGATAGAGTTGACCATATATAGGTTAGAAGAAATACATTTGTTGATGAAATACAGAGAAAGGAAGAACAAGGATAGTACTTTTCATATATATTCACATACACACACACACATACATGTTTTAAAAAAATTAAAACAAAGACAAACAACTTTGTGCTGAGAAAAATAATATCAAAGAAGTGCTTTCCACTAAAACATTGTTTCAAGTTCTCCCAGCCACCTTAAAAATCATGAGCAAGACATCCTATGCAAACTGAGGGTTAAAGCTCCTCAAGGTTAAAGGAATGGAAACTGCTAGATGAAGAAGCATCAAGGCTTGAAACAAAGCACCTTGGGCTCGATGGTGGTGGTGGTTTATCGTGACGTCATGTCCAACTCTTGCGACCCCATGGACTGCAGCTTGCCAGGCTCCTCTGTCAATGGGATTCTCCAGGCAAGAATACTGGAGTGGGTTGCCATTTCCTGCTCCAAAAGTGAAAGTTGCTCAGTCGTGTCTGACTCTTTGCAACCCCATGGACTATACAGTCCATGGAATTCCCAAGGCCAGAATACTGGAGAGGGTAGCCTTTCCCTTCTCCAGGAGATCTTCCCAACCCAGGGATCAAACCCAGGTCTCCCACATTGCAGGAAGATTCTTTACTAGCTGAGCCACAAGGGAAGCCCTTGGGCTCAATATGCTTGTTCTAAGCACCCCTGTCTCACCTTCCACATGAATTTTGTTACCTACTATTTTGGTTTCAAATACTTTGTCTTTTTGATTTCCTGAAACAACATGGAATTGTTGTTTCAAATATAGTGGCTTTTTCACCAAGGTTTTATGATGAAAATTGATATTTTGTGGTTGGTTGCAGATAACTCCATCCCTTTCTCTCTGAAACCAGTGATGAACACATGCACAAACACAATTAAGAATTGCTTAACTCCAACAGGTTCAAATTAAAATGGCATAAACTTATCTAACAGAGAGAAGGTAAAAAGCCATGAAACATTTCTTACATTATAGAGCTAACAGAAGACAACATTTGGAGCTGGGAGAAGTGCAGGCCATCTTGACCAAGCATCACATTTTCTTATTGAGGAAATGGAAATTTAAGAGTGAAAAGAACTGCAAAAGCATCATCAGAATAGTCTGTGCAGAAGTCAGACATCAGCTCACTGACACTAGCTCATTTTCATACCTCAATAATAATGACAACTTCATAACAATGATGATAATAAAAAATAATATTTTTGAGTATTTCAATGTGTGAAATTTCAATGGAATTTCAAGGCATTCCACATACATTAGTTTATTTATGTTCCCCAGACCCCTTGGAAGTCAGATTTTGTTAGCAATTTTCCTTTACAGGTGAAGCAACTTCAAGTCAGAAAGGTAAAGTGATTTCACAAAGGCTGCATGTCTAATGGGTGATAAACTTCATTTAGAAGCTAAGCTGATGCTGAAACTGAGTTCTTAACTACTGGGTTGGCCAAAAAGTTTGTTTGGGTTTTTCATAATTTTTTAGCCAATGCAATATTATGCTATGTATCAACAGTCTACACAAAAGGAGATACTTGTGCCTACATACATACATGCACATACATACCATTAGTAAGAAGTTTCTCTTCATTTCTTTTTTCTCATTTTTACTTTCAGTGTAGTTCCCTTAAAAGATTCCATTTCCCTCCTTTTAATTCTTGTCTCCTTATAATTTTTTCTAGGCCTGGAAGATAAGAACTTTTCACTGCATTGCCACTGATTATCTTTTGAATTTGCACAAGTAGCGAACCAGATTATAATGCTAGTTAGCAACAGCTATATGATCTTTCCAATGGTTCCTCTTCATGGCAATTTAGTACCTTTAAAACCTCTAAATTGCCAAGTTAATATGTCTTTAGTTCAGCAATTATGATAGTTATCAAGTCCCTGTCAGTAGAATAAACCCTTGCAAAGTTTACAATTGATGTACTATATAGAGGAAAATCAAGTGCTGAGGGGTAGATCCTGAATGATGAGAATATTTTCTAGAAAAAAATGTCCAAGTCTGAAAAAAAATATGTATCTCATCGTCCTTCAAGTTTATATCCTCTGAGTCCTATTTGTCAGACTAGGAATGAGACTACCTTAAGACAAGGTTTTGCATAATCATTTCCTTTCATTTTTCCAACAGCATTCCCAAGTAACTACTATTATCCACATATTCCCAAACAATTTGGGGGAAACAGGATCAGAGAGAGTAAGGAATTTACTAGGATCATAAATGGGGCTTCCCTGGTGGCTCAGATGGTAAAGAGTCTGCCTGCAATGCAGGAGACACAGGTTTGATTCCTGGGTTGGAAAGATCCCCTGGAGAAGGGAATGGCTACCTACTCCAGTCCTCTCGCCTGGAGAATTCCATGGACTGAACAGCCTGGACATGGGACCACAAAGAGTCAGACATGACTGAGCAGCTAAAATTTTCCCTTGACTTTCAGGCTTATAAATGGTGATCCAAGATATGTACTGAGGTTTTCCCTGGCCCAAAGGCTCATCCCACTCTAGCACTCCATGGCCAGGAGGGAACACGTTTCAGTGTGGGCGTAGCAGTGCTTTTCTCTTCAAAGCAGAGTGCACCTCGGTAAGTGTACCTTTCATTGCATCTGTACACATCCTTCTACCCTCACATGGATTTCCCAAGCAATAGGTTAACTCCAAAGAACTTACTGGTGGTAGAAGAGGAGAAATGGAATGATTGGAATGCCAAAAACCTTTTAGTCTAAAGCAATTTCACATATAAATCTCAGACAAGCTAAGATCATCTTTATTCTTCAAGCCACTTACAAAAGGTCATTTTAAAGACATTTATATTGCTTTGTCAGTTTCCTGCATGTCAGGTCCTCACAAATAGAAATTCATCTGTAGTGACCATGACAACAAACTCTCTGCACTGAGGCCTCCTTCTTTCTCTATTCAGAGGGCAATCCAGATAGCAGAAAGGGGGCAAACACACTATTTTTCTGAAAGGCACTCTTTCAGGATAGCTTTGGTTTGCAGTTTCAAGAACCATATGAATTGCTTATTACAGAGTTTCTAAGTAAGTCCTTCTTGAGGCTTAAAGACTTTCAATCCACTCACATCTTTATGGCAAAGCCATTTCAGAATAATAAATCATTTTCTTTAAAAAGACATCATAAAGCTAAGTATATTTGAAATTATATGGGCCTAAGAAAACCAATGTAAGTGAGGTGATTGAACAAGGAGGTTTTGACCTTCAGGAATGTGCATCTATAAAAGTACATAAATCAGCTACAAAGATCATTATTTCTATATCCTAAAACCCTGAAAAATGCCCTCATGAAGTCAGGCATGCCTCACTATGAGAAGACAAGGGACATGACTAGAGGAAGTGCTGCTGTTGCTGCTGCTAAGTCGTGTCAGTCGTGTTCGACTCTGTGCAACCCCACAGACGGCAGCCTACCAGGCTCCTCCATCCATGGGATTTTCCAGGCAAGAGTACTGGAGTGGATCGCCAGTGCCTTCTCCGAGAGGAAGCGCTGGTCTTTCACTAATTCCAGGTTTTTGCTGGAGCCTCCTTAACTATGTACATTCTGTCCCCAGCCTCCAGCTGCCTCTCCCAACTAAAGGCTCACCTTCACTTTGAAGTGGAGTCCATGGGGTCATAGAAGTGCTAGCAACATCTGTTGAGCTTTCTTGGAAACTACACCTGGGCACCATCCTCCAACTACAGGCTCTTTCATCTCAGGGCGAGCAATTTTAAAAGTACAAATCAGCTGTTAAAATACAGTTGACCCTTGGATAATGTGGACATTAGGAAGACCTACACTCTGTAGTCAAAAGCTTGTGTATAAGTTCTTTATCTAAAACATCAATCAATAGATGAGTGGATAAAGAAGATGTGGTACATATATCCAATGGAATACTAGTCAGCCATAAAATAATAATGAAATAATGCCATTTGCAGCTACATGGATAGACCTAGAGATTATCATACTAAGTGAAGTCAGACAGAGACAGACAAATACCATATGGTATCACTTATATGTGAAATCTTTAATATGACACAAATGTTTCTGTTTCATAGATAAGTTCAGATGCACAGACACAGAGAACAGATTTATGGTTGCCAAAGGGGAAGGGCAGGGGAGGGATGGAGTGGGAGTTTGGGATTAGGAGATGCAAACTATTATCTCTAGAATGGATAAACAACAAGGTCCTACTGTATAGCATGGGGAACTATATTCAATATCCTGTAATAAACAATAATGGAAAACAAAAAAAATTTAATCTGTGTATAACAGTAGAACCTTCATATTCACATTTCCTAGGTATCTGTGTTCCTCATCAATAAATTCAACCAACTACATATCATGTGCTACTGTCATATCCATTCCTAAAAAAATATGCATTAAGTGAAGCAGCTCAGGTCAAACCCATGTTGTTCTGGGGCCAACTGTATATACTCGTATCAACAATTCTAAAAATTTCTGCTAAGAAAATATTTAGTGATAGATATATTAAACTTAATTATAAGATTGTTCCTTTATGTTATTTTTAATGCCGAACAATAGAGGACTGCTTATTTATTAAAAATGTTGTTACAAATGTCCATGGCATAATATCAGTGAAAAACACATCTTCCAAAGAGTAACTAGATTTTTATCTCATTTTTATGTGTGTGCACACAGACACACACATGCACACACACACACCCCTAGGTAAACGGTGGGAATCCGAGTATTTGCAGTTTTCCTTTTTCTCTGTATTTTTGTTTTCCATAATAGTTTTGTAATATATAATTATTTATAATTGTTTTTAGTTTACCTACAAACGATGAATGAAAGAGCATAGAGCCAATGATAAAAAATGAGAGTGTGAGTAAAATACTTCACATCCTTGAGGTCATTCTCAAAGGTCACCTAATCAGTGTCAGCTTGCCTGGCTCTTCTTAAAATTGCAACCCACACCCTTGACACTCACTATTCCACTCCTGTTTATCACCATGGCACTTTCTATTGTCATCTAACATACTGTATTTTTATTTTTTTACTTTGTTTTTGCCTTTTTTCCCCATAGAAGGTCAGAGACTTGGTTTTGTTTACTGCTATTTCCCTGATGGTTCTCAGCACAGTGACTGGCCCTACACCATGTATATGCAAAAAATATATAAAGAACATCCAGCTAAAAAGGGATGGCTCAGACCAGTACCAAGAGTCAAGGAATAATGGAAAAGAAAAAAAGAGGACAGATTCTCTAATAATCAAGACTTGTAAAAAACACTTAAACACTAAAAGGGGGACATGGGTAGAAGTAAACTATATACGGAGCAAGAAGATAAAAAATTGGATAGGGCCTGATTAAGACAGTACAGGATTAGATGAAAAAACAATCAAAATTTCTCACTTATTACTTCATTTCTCTCTTCTTTGAAGGATGATAGTGAGAAAAGACTGCAGTCAAAAGCTGGAATCAAGATTGCTGGGAGAAATATCAACAACCTCAGACATGCAGACGATACCACTCTAGTGGCAGAAAGCAAAGAGGAACTAAAGCCTCTTGATGAAGGTGAAAGAGGAGAGTGAAAAAGCTGGCTTAAAACTCAGCATTCAAAAAACTAAGATCTTGGCATCCAGACCCATCATTTCAT
Organism: Bos taurus; assembly: GCF_002263795.3. Lineage (NCBI taxonomy): Eukaryota > Metazoa > Chordata > Mammalia > Artiodactyla > Bovidae > Bos > Bos taurus. Next base: position 12,155,565 of record NC_037353.1, read on the forward strand.
GGCAAATCGATGGGGAAAAAATGGGAAGTGACAGACTTTATTTTCTTGGGCTCCAAAAGCACTGCAGATGGTGACTGAAGCCATGAAATTAAAAGACATTTGCTCCTTGGAAGGAAAACTGTGACAAACCAAGACAGTGTCTTAAAAAGCAGAGACATCACTTTGCTGACAAAGGTCTATATAGTCAAAGCTACGGCTTCTCCAGTAGTCATGTACAGATGTGAGAGTTGGACCATAAAGAAAGCTGAGCACTGAAGCATTGGTGCTTTCAAATTGTGGTGCTTTAGAAGACCCTTGAGAGTCCCTTGGACAGCAAGGAGAACAAACCAATCAATCCTAAAGGAAATCAACCCTGAATATTCATTGGACAGACTGATGCTGAAGCTTCAATAATTTGGCCACCTGAGACAAAGAGCCAACTCATTGGAAAAAAAACCCTGATGCTAGGAAAGACTGAAGGAAGGAGGGGAGAGGATGACAGAGGATGAGATGGTTGGATGGCATCACCAACTCAATGGACATGAGTTTGAGCAAACTCTGGTAGATAGTGAAGGGAAGTCTGGTGTGCTGTAGTCCATGGGGTTGCAAAGAGTTGGACACAACTGAGTGACTGACCAACAAGTGAGAAAAGGCAGAACTAGCACTGAAATAAGAACACTGAAAAGCAAAGTAAGTGAGGAGGATACACAGGAGTTCAGGTTGCTCTGCATGAGGTCTGGCCTCGATGACTCTATGGCTCTTTCTGGGAGGACTTCCATCTGGCTTTAGGCACCCATTACATGCTGTGCTATCACCATTTACTGCAACTAATTACTGCTCACTTAGAAGGTCAAATCTTTGAGCATTAGCATTGTACTCTCTGCTCACTGTTGAAGCCTCAGTGCCTCTCTTAGCACAAAGTTCCCAATAAATATGTATTTCATTAATTCCTTAAATACAAATCAAGTTACTAAGAAAACTTGCAAATTAGTATATTGATCCACCCAAAGGGAACATTAACAATCACAGAAGATTAGAAAAGTAAATGATAGAGAGCAGACAATTGCCTGATTTCACAAAAGTAGAAGAAATATTTGGTAAATTGTTCACTGATGTATTCTGTTGTTGATTTCAGGCCAAATTCTATACTGAATAACTGAACAGAGACTTTGTATGTGCTTCAGAAAATAAGTTGTGAGCAATAGAGGCCAACATCGGTTCATCTAGAATTGTTCTTGCTTGTCAGCCAGATTTTCTTAGTGAACATTTTAGAAAACTATCAGAAACTTTTGATTTCTGCAAAGCATTGAAGAAAGGCTTGTCTGATGTCTTTATTGACAGTAGCCTGCACATAACAGATACTCGATGAAAGTGGATTTGGCAAATGATTGCAAAGAGTATTAACTGTATCATTTCCTTCCAACATTTTTTGTGTTTTTCTTTCTTTTATTCATCCATGTTCCTCTCCTTAACAGGCACATTTCTTCTTACCTGCCAGGATTGCTAACCCTTTGTTGAAACTAAAGTGCTATGGCACATTTGGGATAATTACAGGATTTGAGAATTTCTTTACATCAAACATTGGGCAAGAAGGAAGCTTAGTTTCATCTATCAATTTTTCCTTGGAGAAGAATGAAACAGGTTCAGGGAAGCAAGGAATTAGATGCAACAGGTCAAGACGAGGAGCTCTGTCTTTCTTTCCTTGATTTTTTTTCTTGCATCACTTCCAAATCAAATCCCAGTTGCATCTCCATCACCCTTTTGCTACTCTGGTATCTGTATAGAAAAAAAGAAAATCAATCTGATGAGTTTATAATACTAAAGGGATTGAATGTTCTATTGCCACAGGGTTTTCATATTAAAGGAAGATGTCAGAGGGTAACTAACCTATTTTAAAAAGGTATAGACAATGATGTGCATTCAGACAAACTTAAACTCACTTCCTCCCATTCTTTGACACATACAAATGCTCTGGACAGGTCTACAGAACATACACACGCACCACTCACACCCATGAAGTGATACAGGAAGTCCTGTATGAATTCTTTCCCCCTTGGCTGTGGATGCTTGAGTAGAAAAATACTCAAATGGAGTGAGGAGCTTTAGGTTCTTGCCTCAACTCTTCTACTACGAAGGTGTCTAATTCTGAGCAAGTCAATCCCTTCCCTGGACTCTAGTTTCCTTATAAAATGAAATGAATTTAGCACAAGAAATGAAGTGTTGATAGAGCTGTTAGAAGGCTGAAGGAACAAGCTCCAGGCTAGTCTCTTGGGAAGTCTCCAGACCAAAAAAGAACTGACTCCCTAAAGAAGCTGCTACCCTTGCAGCCACCACTAGATATACGCTAGCCTGCATCTCATTGTGCAGCATGCACTCGCTGCACAGCAGCAACCTATGAACACGGGCCACGCTGCAGAACAGACATTAACACCAGTACTCCAGAGACCACAGTCAGCTGCCCCTATACCCACTAATTACTGACAGCCAAAAGACTAGAAGATGAACTCTGGAATCTGCTTTTAGAAAAATCACATTCTTGCTAGCTAGCACATACAACTAGGAACTGGAGGTAAGAGACCCTTTATTCAATTCTCCCTCAAATCTCATACAAGGGAAACTTGGTGAAATCTATGCCAAATCCAATTCCTTCAGTTCAGTTCAGTCGCTCAGTCATGTCCAACTCTTTGCGACCCCATGAATCACAGCACGCCAGGCCTCCCTGTCCATCACCAACTCCCAGAGCTTACTCAAACTCATGTCCATAGAGTCAGTGATGCCATCCAGCCATCTCATCCTATGTCATCCCCTTCTCCTCCTGCCCCAAATCCCTCCCAGCATCAGAGTCTTTTCCAATGAGTCAACTCTTCGCATGAGGTGGCCAAAATACTGGAGTTTCAGCCTTAGCATCATTCCTTCCAAAGAAATCCCAGGGCTGATATCCTTTAGAATGGACTGGTTGGATCTCCTTGCAGTCCAAGGGATTCTCAAGAGTCTTCTCCAACACCACAATTCAAAAGCATCAATTCTTCAGCGCTCAGCCTTCTTCACAGTCCAACTCTCACATCCATACATGACCACTGGAAACACCATAACCTTGACTAGATGGACCTTTGTTGGCAAAATAATGTCTCTGCTTTTGAACATGCTATCTAGGTTGGTCATAATTTTCCTTCCAAGGAGTAAGCTTCTTTTAATTTCATGGCTGCAATCACCATCTGAAGTGATTTTGGAGCCCCCCAAAATAAAGTCTGACACTGTTTCCACTGTTTCCCCATCTATTTCCCATAAAGTGATGGGGCCAGATGGCATGATCTTAGTTTTCTGAATGTTGAGCTTTAAGCCAACTTTTTCAGTCTCCTCTTTCACTTTCATCAAGAGGCTTTTTAGGACTAAACAATTGTATGCACCATACACTTCTATTACAAGAACTCAAATGTTATTTTCAGATGAACACAGATCCTTGAGAAATCCCACAATGTAAACTGGGATGTTATTCTCTTGTCTTATATGAAAAGAATCTGGTTATCAAATATTTTGTGGCAATAGATTAGTGCCACAAAACTAACTGAAGACATTCTTTCACATGAAGAATTCATGACTATAGTATGCTGAGGTAATTTGCTTTTCCTTATAAAAGATTACTCTTACCTGGAAAATCCCATGGATGGAGGAGCCTGGTAGGCTGCAGTCCATGGGGTCACTAAGAGTTGAACACGACTGAGCGACTTCACTTGCCCTTTTCACTTTTATGCATTGGAGAAGAAAATGGCAACCCACTCCAGTGTTCTTGCCTGGAGAATCCCAGGGACGGCGGGGCCTGGTGGGCTGCCATCTCTGGGGTCGCACAGAGTTGGACATGACTGAAGCAACTTAGCAGCAGCAGCAGCAGAATGGAGAAAAGATTGCTCAGGTGTTCCTTTGTGAAAGGCTTTTAAAAAATAATTTTATTTATTTTTGGCTGTGCTGGGTCTTCACTGCTGTGTGGGTTTTCTCTGGTTGTGAAGAGTTCAGTTGCAGTGGGCAGGCTTCTTATTGCAGTGGCTTCTTCTGTCACTGAGCATGGTTTCTAGGGTGCAAGGGCTTCAGTGGTTGCAGATCCTAGGCTTACAGCATGGATTCCATAGTTGTGGTACACTGGCTTAGATGCATTGCACCATGTGGGATTTTCCCAGATCAGAGATCAAGCACTTGTCTCTTGCATTGACAGATAGATTCTTTACCATGACCCACCAGGGAAGACCTATGAAAAGGCATTTAAATTTTTTTCTTTTTCTTTTTGGTGAATAAATTCATCCAGATGGGATCTGGGGATTTATCCTCTGCACACATATCAAATTCAGTGCTCCTGTATGCTTGCTTTTGAAGGGCTGGTAAATGTTTATATTTGTTGTTCTGCTCAGCCAAACTAGTTTTATTACTGGTATTATAATCAGTGAACAGTATTAAGAGGTAAAAAGATAGGAAACTGAAAGATGAACTCCCCAGGTCGGTAGGCGCCCAATGTGCTACTGGAGATCAGTGGATAAATAATTCCAGAAAGAATGAAAAGATGGAGCCAAAGCAAAAACAAAACCCAGTTGTGGATGTGACTGGTGATGGAAGCAAAGTCTGATTTTGTAAAGAGCAATATTGCATAGGGACCTGGAATGTTCCATGAATCAAGGCAAATTGGAAGTGGTCAAACGGGAGATGGCAAGAGTGAACATCGACATTTTAGGAATCAGCGAACTAAAATGGGCTGGAATGGGTGAATTTCACTCAGAAGACCATTATATCTACTAATGTGGGCAAGAATCCCTTAGAATAAATGGAGTAGCCCTCACAGTCAACAGAAGAATTCGAAATGCAGTACTTGGGTACAATCTCAAAAATGACAGAATGATTTCTGTTTGTTTCCAAGGCAAACCATTCAATAGCACAGTAATCCAAGTATGTCCTGACCAGTGATGCTGAAGAAGCTGAAATCAAATGGTTCTATGAAGACCTACAAGATCTTCTAGAACTAATACCCCCAAAAGATGTCCTTTTCATTATAGGGGACTGGAATGCAAAAGTAGAAAGTCAAGAAACACCTGGAGTAACGGGCAAATTTGGCCTTGGAATACGGAATGAAGCAGGGCAAAGACAAATAGAGTTTTGCCAAGAGAATGCACTGGTCATATCAAACACCCTCTTCCAACAACACAAGAGAAGACACTACACATGAACATCACCAGATGGTGAACACCGAAATCAGATCGATTGTATTTTTTGCAGCCAAAGATGGAGAAACTCTATACAGTCAGCAAAAACAAGACCAGGAGCTGACTGTGGCTCAGATCACGAACTCTTTATTGCCAAATTCAGACTTAAATTGAAGAAAGTAGGGAAAACCACTAGACCATTCAGGTATGACCTAAATCAAACCCCTTATGACTATACAGTGGAAGTGAGAAATAGATTTAAGGGACGAGATCTGATAGATAGAGTGCCTGATGAACTATGGAATAGAGGTTTGTGACATTGTACAGGAGACAGGGATCAAGACCATCCTCATGGAAAAGAAATGCAAAAAAGTGAAATGGCTGTCTGGGGAGGCCTTACAAATAGCTGTGAAAAGAAGAGAAGCGAAAGGCAAAGGAGAAAAGGAAAGATATAAGCATCTGAATGCAGAGTTCCAAAAAATAGCAAGGAGAGATAAGAAAGCCTTCCTCAGTGATCAGTGCAAAGAAATAGAGGAAAACAACAGAATGGGAAAGACTAGAGATCTCTTCAAGAAAATCAGAGATACCAAGGGAACATTTCATGCAAAGATGGGCTCAATAAAGGACAGAAATTTTATGGACCTAAGAGAAGCAGAAGATATTAAGAAGAGGTGGCAAGAATACACAGAAGAACTGTACAAAAAAAAAATCTTCATGACCAAGATAATCATGATGGTGTGATCATTCACCCAGAGCCAGACATCCTGGAATGTGAAGTCAAGTGGGCCTTAGAAAGCATCACTACGAACAAAGCTAGTGGAGGTGATGGAATTCCAATTGAGCTATTTCAAATCCTGGAAGATGATGCTGTGAAAGTGCTGCACTCAATATGCCAACAGATTTGGAAAACTCAGCAGTGGCCACAGGACAGGAAAAGGCCACTTTTCATTCAAATCCCAAAGAAAGGCAATGCCAAAGAATGCTCAAACTACCGCACAATTACTCATCTCACATGCTAGTAAAGTAATGCTCAAAATTCTCCAAGCCAGGCTTCAGCAATACGTGAATCATGAAATTCCAGATGTTCAAGCTGGTTTTAGAAAAGGCAGAGGAACCAGAGATCAAATTTACAACATCTGCTGGATCATCGAAAAAGCAAGAGAGTTCCAGAAAAATATCTATTTCTGCTTTATTGACTCTGCCAAAGCCTTTGACTGTGGGGATCACAATAAACTGTGGAAAATTCTGAGAGAGATGGAAATATAAGACCACTTGACCTGCCTCTTGAGAAATCTGTATGTAGGTCAGGAAGCAGCAGTTAGAACTGGACATGGAACAACAGACTGGTTCCAAATAGGGAAAGAAGTATGTCAATGCTGTATATTGCCACCCTGCTTATTTAACTTACATGCAGAGTACATCCTGAGAAACACTGGGCTGGAAGAAGCACAAGCTGGAATCAAGATTGCCGGGAGAAATATCAATAACCTCAGATATGCAGATGACACCACCCTTATGGCAGAAAGTGAAGAGAAACTAAAAAGCCTCTTGATCAAAGTGAAAGAAGAGGGTGAAAAATTTGGCTTAAAGCTCAACATTCAGAAAACAAAGATCATGGCATCTGGTCCCATCACTTCATGGGAAATAGATGGGGAAACAGTTTCAGACTTTGTTTTTTGGGGCTCCAAAATCACTGTAGATGGTGATTGCAGCCATGAATTAAAAGACGCTTACTCCTTGGAAGGAAAGTTATGACCAACCTAGATAGCATATTCAAAAGCAGAGACATTACTTTGCTAACAAAGGTCCGTCTAGTCAAGGCTATGGTTTTTCCAGTGGTCATGTATAGATGTGAGAGTTGGACTGTGAAGAAAGCTGAGCGCCAAAGAATTGATGCTTTTGAACTGTGGTGCTGGAGAAGACTCTGGAGAGTCCCTTGGACTGCAAGGAGATCCAACCAGTCCATTTGAAAGGAGATCGGTCCTGAGTGTTCTTTGGAAGGACTGATGCTAAAGCTGAAACTCCAGTACTTTGGCCACCTCATGCGAAGAGTTGACTCATTGGAAAAGACTCTGATGCTGGGAGCGATTGGGGGCAGGAGGAGAAGGGAACAACAGAGGATGAGATGGCTGGATGGCATCACTGACTCGATGGACATGAGTTTGGGTAAACTCGGGGAGTAGGTGATGGACAGGGAGGCCTGGTGTGCTGCAATTCATGGGGTCACAAAGAGTCAGACACGACTGAGTGACTGAACTGAAGTGAACTGAGCTTTAACCAGGTTGTACTAGTGGTAAAGAACCTGCCTGCAAATGCAGGAGCCATAAGACACAGGTTTGATACCTGGGTCAGGAAATCCCCTAAAGAAGGGCATGGTATCCTACTCCAGTATTTTACCTGGAGAATCCCATGGACAGAGGAGACTGGCAGGCTGTAGATCATAGGGTCACAAAGAGTTGGACATAACTGAAGCAACTTAGCATGCAGGCACTTTCTAAAACCCCAATCCAAGGTCAGTGCTATTCAGACCTTGATTGCATTAAAGTATTTGCTATTTTATCTGCCTCTATTTAACAGAAGAGTGAACTGTGTTTTATGGAACATAACCAAAACTTCATCTAGAGACTTCACATTTTATATACAATGTCCTATATTTAATGAAAATTTCTAGGCATGCCTAGGGGCAGAACTATAAAGGCAAGAGAAGAAAGTGGATGGAAACCCATAGTAAATAGGCTCCCCCGTCCCTGGGATTCTCCAGACAAGAACACTGGAGTGGGTCTCCATTTCCTGCTCCAATGCATGAAAGTGAAAAGTGAAAGTGAAGTCGTTCAGTAAGTGTCCGCCTCTTCGTGACCCCATGGACTGCAGCCTACCAGGCTCCTCCAACCATGGAATTTTCCAGGCAAGAGTACTGGAGTGGGTTGTCATTGCCTTCTCTGAATATGTGACTTAGAGTGTTTTAAATAAGTGATTTACTAGAATGTTTTAAGTAGAGAAATAGAAGAAAACATGTAGAATTACAACAGACTGAAATTTATAATATAAAATGGCATGAAAATTACTACAATTGAAATTAGTAACAATAAGTTTATAGTAGATTATATATAGCAGGATATAAGGTTGCTGCTGCTGCTGTGTCGCTTCAGTCATGTCCGACTCTGTGCGACCCCATAGATGGCAGCCCACCAGGCTCCCCCGTCCCTGGGATTCTCCAGGCAAGAACACTGGAGTGGGTTGCCATTTCCTTCTCCAATGCATGAAAGTGAAAAGGGAAAGTGAAGTCGCTCAGTCGTGTCCGACTCTTAGCGACCCCATGGACTGCAGCCTACCAGGCTCCTCCACCCATGGGATTTTCCAGGCAAGAGTACTGGAGTGGGGTGCCATTGCCTTCTCCGAGGATATAAGGTTAGTGAAATGTAAGATAGGTCAATAGAAAATATTTGAAATGAAAGAAAAAATATGTTATATGTATATATATATTATATGCACACACACACACACACACACACGTATTACATATTTATTGGATCGTGGTAAAGAATCTGCCTGCAATATGGGAGACTAGGGTTTGATCCCTGAGTTGGGACATTCCCCTGAAGAAGGGAATGGCAACCCACTCTAGTATTCTTGCCTGGAGAATTCCAGGGACAGAGGAGCCTGGTGGGCTACAGAACATGGAGTCGCAAAGAATCAGACATGACTGAATGGTTAATACACTTATATATTTTTATTAGCATTCCAAAAGGAGAAGAGAATTGTGCAAAACAGTATTTGAAGATAATTTTCTAAAACTAAAAAAAAAAAAAAAAAAAAAACACACAGGTATAAGCTATGCAAACCCCAAACAAAATAAATATGAAAAATGACCACACCTATATACAATGAGAAGGCGATGGCACCCCACTCCAGTACTCTTGCCTGGAAAATCCCATGGACACAGGAGCCTGGTAGGCTGCAGTCCATGGGGTCACTGACGGTCGGATACGACTGAGCGACTTCACTTTCACTTTTCACTTTCATGCATTGGAGAAGGAAGTGGCAACCCACTCCAATGTTCTTGCCTGGAGAATCCCAGGGATGGGGGAGCCTGGTCGGCTGCCGTCTATGGTGTTGCACAGAGTCAGACACAACTGATGCGACTTAGCAGCAGCAGCATATACATCCTAGTTAAACTACTGAAAACCAGGGACATAATTAAGATCTTTAGAGCATCCAGATTTTTAAAAGTCACATTGTTTTTATAGTAGTAAAAAGACTTACACCTGCATTAAGAGAAACAGTGGGAGCCAGAAGACAATGAAATAACACCTTTAAATTTGTGAAAGAATTTACAGATTAAGAATTCTATTTTGGGTCTTCCCTAGAGATCCAGTGTATTGAAAGACTCACCTTCCAATACAGGGGGTGCAGGTTCGATCCTTGGGTAGGGAGCTAAGATCCCACATGCCTCACAGCCAAAAAAATGAAAACATTAAACAGAAGCAATATAGTAACAGTTAAATAAAAACTTTAAAAATCATCCATATCAAAAAAGGAATTCTATACTGAGCAAAAATATCATTCACATACACAGATTTTCAGAAATCAAAATCTGAAATAATCTTCTTGAGAAGTTGCTATAAAACAAACACTAAAGAGAGTTGTTTAGGGAGAAGGAAAGTGATCCCAGAGAGAAACATGGGTATGTAGGAAACTATGAAAAGCAGTAGAAAGAAATATGTGATGAAACATAAATCAAAACATAATGTCTTGTGTGGTTTAAACAGGATGAAAACATAGGATTGTAATGCATGAAAACAATACTTCAGAATATGGGGGAGATAATTCAAAATGTTTATTCATCTAAAAACTGAGTTTCAAAATACTGACTTGTAAAACCACAAAAAAAATGATAGACAAACATACAAATTCACAGGTTAACACTATTGTCTGAATAATTAATAAGTAGACAGAATGTCAGTAAGGACATCAATTCGAGCAACATCAAACAATTGACATTTATAGAACACCTAAAAACATAAGAATATATATTCTTTTCAAGTGGGTCTGGCACATTTATCAACATTAACCATTCAATAGCCTGAATAAATTTTAAAAGATTCAAGTCACAGAAAAAAATTTTTTAACCATCACAACAAAAAAAATGTGAGCCAGAGAATGGAAAGATATCTGGAAAAATTCCAGATATTTGGAAACTAAAACAGCTCTCAATAACCCATGGGTCAAAGAATAAATCAAAATGGAATTCAGGAGTGATGTCAGCAAGATGATGGTATAGGAGTTTCTAGCACTCAGCTCCTCCCAGAAACAGAAGTTCCAATAACTATCCACACACAAAAATACCTGAACAAGCGCTAAGGATTCCAGGTGAGGGACTGCAGTGTCTGGGTGAAACAAAATAAAAAAACACATTAAAGAACATAGGAAAGATGGCCTCACGTTACCCATCACAGCTGCCCCAAAACGAGGCAGCCTAGGGCAGAGAGACATCATCCCCAGGGGGATGGAGGAAGGATTCTCCAACCACCCAGTCCAACTCGAGTCTGCTGGTGGTCATATTCTTCCAGTGACCTCCTCTAACACACAAGGGTTAGCAAGGATGTGAAGAAAAAAAGAAAACTTGCTGTACTTTTGGTGGGAATGTGAATTCTATAGCCATTAGGGCAAACAGTTAAACTCACCCATTCCAGTCCATTTTAGTTCGCTGATTCCTAGAATGTCTACATTCACTCTTGCCATTTCCCATTTGACCACTTCCAATTTGCCTTGATTCATGGACCTAACATTCCAGGTTCCTATGCAATATTGCTCTTTACAGCATCTGACTTTACTTCCATCACCAGTCTCATCCACAACTGGGTATTGTTTTTGCTTTGGCTCCATTTCTTCATTCTTCCTGGAGTTACTTCTCCACTGATCTCCAGCAACATATTGGGCACCTACCAACCAGGGGAGTTCATCTTTCAGTGTCCTAAGGTTTGGCCTTATCACATTGCTCAGGGGGTTCTCAAGGCAAGAATACTGAAGTGGTTTGCCATTCCCCTCTCCAGTGGACCACATTTTGTCAGAACTTTCCACAATGACCCACCTGTCTTGGGTGGCCCTACACAGCATGGCTCATAGTTTCATTGAGTTAGACAAGGCTGTGGTCCACGTGATTGGTGTGATTAGCTTTTCTGTGATTGTGGTTTTCATTATGCTGACACTCTGATGGATAAGGATGAGAAGCTTCCTGATGGGAGAGACTGACTGGGGAGGAAACTGGGTCTTGTTCTGATGGGTAGGGCAATGCTCAGTAAATCTTTAATCCAGTTTTCTGTTGAGGGGTGGGGCTGTGTTCCCTCCCTGTTGTTTGAACTGAGGCCAAACTATGGTGGAGATAATGAAGAATATGGCGACCTCCTTCAAAAGGTCCCATGCATGCACTGCTGCACTGAGTGCCCCCAACCCTACAGCAGGCCACCACTGACCCACGCTTCTGCCAGAGACTACTGGCCACTCATGAGCAAGTCTGGGTCAGTCTCTTTTGGGGTCACTGCTCCTTTCTTCTGGGTCCTAGTGAACACAAGATTTTGTTTGTGCCCTCCAAGAGTCTGTTTCCCCAGTCCTGTGTAAATTCTGGCAGCTCTATGGTGGGGATAATGACGACCTCCTCCAAGAGGGCTTATGCCATACCCAGGTCTGCAGCACCCAGAGCCTGGGTGCAGGCCTACAGCAGGCCACTTCTGATCCCTAAATTAACAGGAGATACTCAAATACAAATTATATATATTACTGTGGGCAAGAATCCCTTAGAAGAAATGGAGTAGCCCTCACAGTCAACAAAATATTTGAAATGCAGTACTTGGGTGCAATCTCAAAAATGACAGAATGACCTCTGTTCGTTTCCAAGGCAAACCCTTCAACCTCACAGTAATCCAAGCCTATGCCCCGACCAGTAATGCTGAAGAAGCTGAAGTTGAATGGTCTATGAAGACCTACAAGACCTTCTAGAACTAACACCCTGAAAAGATGTCCTTTTCATTATAGGGGACTGGAATGCAAAAGTAGGAAGTCAAGAGATACCTGGAATAACAGATAAATTTGGCCTTGGAGTACAAAACAAAGCAGGGCAAAGGCTAACAGAATTTTGCCAAGAGGATGCACTGGTCATAGCAAACACCCTCTTCCAACAACACAAGAGAAGAATCTACACATGCCAAAATCAGAATGATTATTTTCTTTTCAGCCAAAGATGGAGAAGCTTTAAACAGTCAGCAAAAACAAGACTGGGAGCTGACTGGCTCAGATCATGAACACCTTACTGCCAAATCAGACTTAAATTGAAGAAAGTAGGGAAAACCACTAGACCATTCAAGTATGAGCTAAATCAAATCCTGTATGATTATACAGTAGAAGTGACAAATAGATTCAAGGGATTAGATCTGATAGACAGAGTGCCTGAAGAACTATGGACAGAGGTTCATGACATTGTACAGGAGGCAGTGATCAACACCATCCTCAAGAAAAAGAAATGCAAAGGCAAAATGTTTGTCTAAGGAGGCCTTACAAATAGCTGAGAAAAGAAGAGAAGAGAAAGGCAAAGGAAAAAAGGAAAGACATACCCATTTGAATGCAGTTTCAAAGAATAGCAAGGAGAGATAAGACAGCCTTCTTCGGCGTTCAGTGCAAAGAAATAGAAAAAACAATAGAATGGGAAAGACTAGAGATCTCTTCAAGAAAATTAGAGATATTAATGGGACATTTCATGCAATGATGGGCACAATTAAGGACAGAAATGGTATAGACCTAACAGAAGCAGAAGATATTAAGAAGAGGTGGCAAGAATACCCAAAACTATACAAAATAGACTTTCATGACCCAGATAATCATGATGGTATGATCACTCATCTAGAGCCAGACATCCTGAAATATGAAGTCAAGTGGGTCTTAGAAAGCATCACTACGAACAAAGCTAGTGGAAGCGATGGAATTCCAGCTAAGCTATTTCAAATCTTGAAAGATGATGCTGTGAAAGTGCTTCACTTATTATGCCAGCAAATTTGGAAAACTCAGCAGTGGCCACAGGACTGGAAAAGGTTAGTTTTCATTCCAATCCCAAAGAAAGGCAATACCAAAGAATTTTCAAACTACCCCACAATTGCTCTCATCTCACATGCTAGCAAAGTAATGCTCAAAATTCTCCAAGCTAGACTTCAATGGTATATTAACCAAGAACATCCAGATGTTCAAGATGGTTTTAGAAAAGGCAGAGGAACCAGAGATCAAATTGCCAATATCTGCTGGATCATAAAAAAAGCAAGAGAGTTCCAGAAAAACATTTACTTCTGCATTATTGACTATGCCAAAGCCTTTGACTGTGTGGATCACAACAAACTATGGAAAATTCTTAAAAAGTTGGGAATACTAGACCACCTGACCTGTCTCCTGAGAAATCTGTATGCAAGTCAAGAAGCAACAGTTGGACATGGAACAACAGACTGGTTCCAAATTGGGCAAGGAGTACGTCAAGGCTGTATATTGCCACCCTGCTTGTTTAACTTATATGCAGAGTACACCATGCAAAATGTGAGGCTGGATGATGCACATTCTGGAATCAAGATTTCTTGGAGAAATATCAATAACCTCAAGTATGCAGATGACACAACCTTTATGGCACAAAGTGAAGAAGAACTAAAGAGCCTCTTGATGAAAGTGAAAGAGGAGAGTGAAAAAGTTGGCTTAAAACTCAACATTTAGAAAACTAAGATTATGGCATCTGGTATCATCACTGCATGGCAAATAGATGGGAAACAACGGAAACAGCGAGAGACTTTTATTTTGTGGGGCTCCAAAATCACTGCAGATGGTGATTGCAGCCATAAAATTAAAAGATGCTTACTCCTTAGAAGCAAAGCTATGACCAACCTAGATAGCATATTAAAAAGCTGAGGCATTACTTTGCCAACAAAAGTCTGTCTAGTTAATGCCGGGGTCCAGCCCCGGCTGATCCAAGGTATTCGAAGGGGAGACAGCTTAGGCGACTATTTAAATATTCATCAAAGATATAAAGAGTAATAGAATGAGGATAGCTCAGTAGGAAAATTCAGTGGAGAAAAGAGGCTGAGTAGCTTGGTTTACTCGGGAGACCAATAAAACTTCAAGACAAGAAGCTTGCACCACTTACATAGGCCACAGGCTTCCTTCCATTTTCCCGAAGGAGAGGAGACACTGAAGCCTCCCCGGTCGGATCTTAGAAGCCCAGGCATAATTAGTAAGCATGGCGGGTTCCGCACTCCAGATGGAGACTCAGCCAGAGTGAGAGAGAGAGCGACATGGGGAGACCAGTATTTCGAGAAACTGATCCCAATTCTTTATTTTCCAGAGTCTGTTTTTATACACTGAGATGTTATACAAAAGTCACGCGGGGACAGCAGTCCTGACTTTTATTAAAGTCAGGTGCTTCACACAAATGTATACAGAGGTCTTAGGGGTGTTACATCATCTTCTGGCCAGGGGGCCTGCTGACAATTTATGACCCTCTCCTTGTGACAGTGGTCAGTCAACCAGAACACTTTTTTCTCCAAGGGTGATTATTCTTAAAACAGATGCCACCCAAATAAAGTTACATTCCTATAGGGTGTAGTGGGTTTTAGTTAAGGAAAGAATTTACTTAGCCTAAGGTCTAACGTGATTAATATCAAAGGTTAATACTTATTTCTTCTATATATTCATTAATGTGTGTAAGGGCAGGGGATGTGGAGACTTAGCAACAAACATTGGCTCAACAAATGAAAAACCCTTCACCAATACAATTTCTAATCAGCCCATTATACTTATACTAATAGTTTTCTAACTTTTCTAAGGAACCTGTTTTTAGAAGGTTTAAAGCATCTCGTGCCTCTCACGGTTGGGAGGCTGTGAGCAATCACATGTGGCCGGACGAGCCTGTCAGGCAAGCCAGAGAAACTTCAGAGGAGTTTGTAGGTTAAAACACTCTTGTCACGCCCAGGAGTTTTTATTAACTGGAGCTCTAAATTAACTCCTTCTCCGAAAGAGGTGGTGGGGGACAGCCCCCCGTAAAGTCAGAGGTGTAGGTGAGAACACAAAGTAGTAAAGTAGGCAGGCTCTGGTTATGGGGGTAGATACTCGAGGATTTCCAGGGGGACTCCTGAGGTTCGATCCTGCCTTTGCGTATGTCAAGCCTCCTTCCTCATGACCTTTGCCATGGGCAGAGTACCTCACGCTGGCCCCCAACAAGTTAAAGCTATGGTTTTTTCCAGTAGTCATGTATGGATGTGAGTGTTGGACTATAAAGAAAGCTGAGCACTGAAGAATTGATGCTTTTGAACTGTGGTGTTGGAGAAGACTCTTGAGAGTCCCTTGGACAATAAGGAGATCCAACCAGTCCATCCTAAAGGAAATCAGTCCTGAATATTCATTGCAAGGACTAATGCTGAAGCTGAAACTCCAACACTTTGGCCACCTGATGTGAAGAACTGACTCATTGGAAAAGACCCTGATGCTGGGAAAGATTGAAGGCAGGAGGAAAAGGGGATGACAGGATGAAATGGTTGGATGGCATCACTGACTCGATGGACATGAGTTTGAGTAAGCTCTGGGAGTTGGTGATGGACAGGGAAACCTGGCATGGTTGAGGCCATGGGGTCTCAAAGACTGATCGACTGAACTCACTGATGGCAAACAGTAAGGAGGTTCCTGGAAAGGTTAAAGATAAAATGACCATTGATCCCAAAGTTTCATCTGGGTGTGTCTCTGAAGGAAATGAAATCACTGTCTCAAAGAGATGTCTATACTCCTATGTTCACAGCAGCATTTTCATAATAAACAACACATGGAAACAACTGAAGCATCCATTAGCCACTGAACTGATAAAGAAATGTGTTATGGGAGGAGTGGCCAAGATGGCCAAGTAGGAAGAAACTTAGCGTACCTCCTCCTGTGGGCACACCAAAATGACAACTATTATGTTGGTGGAAAAGTAATTGTGGCTTTGCATTGTTGAAATTCACGACTTGATAATGGAGTACATCCTTAAATAAAGAAGGGGACGACAGAGGATGAGATGGCTGGATGGCATCACCGACTCGATGGATATGAGTCTGAGTGAACTCCAGGAGCTGGTGATGGACAGGGAGGCCTGGCATGCTGCAATTCATGGGGTCTCAAAGAGTTGGACACGACTGAGCGACTGAACTGTCTGACTGACTGATGTTATACACAATTTTAATGCACATTTCTCCCTTTATGTTTTTTTGCTAATAACTTATTACTTGCTATTTATTTTATCCATATTTTAGACAATGGAAATGATGTTAGACAAAAAGCAACTTTGAGCAATTTTTTTATTCAAGTTCAAAATGGGTCATAAAGCAGCAGAGGCAACTCACAACATCAACAACACATTTGGCTCAGGAACTGCTAAGAATGTTCAGGGCAGTGGTGGTTCAAGTAGTTTTGCAAAGGAGATGAGTGCCTTGAAGATGAGGAGTGCAGTGGCCACCAATCAGAAGTTGACAGTGACAACTTGAGAGCAACCATGGAAGCTGATTCTCTTACAACTACATGAGAAGTTGCCAAAGAACTCAATGTCGACCATTCTACAGTCATTCGACATTTGAAGCAAACTGGAAAAGTGAAAAAGCTTGATAAGCAGGTACCTCATGAGCTGACGGAAAGTTAAAAAAAAATCATTGGCTTGAAGCGTCACCTTCTCTAATTCTATGCAACAACAATGAAACATTTCTTGATTTGATTGTGACCTTTGAGGAAAAGAGGACTTTTTATGGCAACCAGTGATGACCAGCTCAGTGGCTGGACCAAGAAGAAGCTCCAAAATACTTACCACAGTCAAACTTGCACCAAAAAACGTTCATGGTCACTATTCGGTGGTCTGCTGCAGGTCAGATCCACTACAGCTTTCTGAATCCCAGGAAGCCATTACATCCGAGAAGTATGCTCAGCAAATCAATGAGATGCACCAAAAACTGCAGCTGGCATTGGTCAACAGAAAAGGCTCAATTCTCCATGACAACGCCCAACACACATTGCACAACCAATGCTTCAAAAGTTGAACAAATTGGGCTACGATTTTTGCCTCATCTGCATATTCACCTCATCTCTTGCCAACCAAACTACTACTTCTTCAAGCATCTCGACAACTTTTTGCAGGGAAAACACTTCTACAACCAGCAGTGGGAAGAAAATGCTTTCCAAGAATTCATCTAATCCAAAAGCATGGATTTTTATGCTACAGGAATAAACAAACTTATTTCTCATTGTGAAAATTATGTTGATTGTAATGGTTCTATTTTGATTAATGGAGATGTGTTTGAGCCTAGTTTAATGATTTAAAATTCATGGTTCAAAATGGCAATTACTTTTGTACCAATCTAATATTTACATAGCAACTTATGACAAGAATAATGTGAAGACTAGTAGAAAAGATCTTCTACAACTGTCTACAACTAAAGATACAAAGAAAGAACTACAATGAGATGAGTAAGAGAGGTAGAGATAGAGTATAATAAAGATGCATGTTCCCAGGTAGCTGACTCACAAATAGGAGGGTATTTACAATTGCAGAGGTTCTCCCCAAGGAGCAAAGGGTCTGAGCCTCACAAAGGGTTGAGCCCAGAGGTCCTGCAACAGGAAGATGAGTCCCCAGAACATTTGGTTTTGAAGGTCAGTGGAGCTTACTTTTGGGAGAGCCAAAGAGTCATAGAAAATAGAGACTACATTCTTAAGAGGGCTCACACAACATCTCACATGCTCCAGGACCCAGGGCAGAAGCAGCAAGTTGAAAGAAGCCTGGGTCAAACCCATCTGCCAATCTTAACCTCCCAAAGGAGGAGAACACAATCAGAGCTCACTCTGGGCATACAGCAGCTATCTGGGAGATCTGATTCTACCACAGGTATGCTGTTTCTGGCAAGGGCCACTGTCAGAATATTCAACCAGATGATCCACACTCTAGTCTCACTTGCCAGTATAGGGACCCGAGACCCTATATAGCCAGCCATGTCAGAAACTGGCTCTGCCCACCACCAAGCTGACATTAGATCTACTGACCTACTACCAGACAACGGACCTACTACCATTCACCCCAGGACCTTGCTCTACCTGCCACTGGGCCAGCACTAGGCCCAGGAAACCCCAGGACTCAGCATCCAGCCACCTTGTGACCCGGTTCCACCCATTAGCGGACTTCAAGCTCTGCACAAGTGAAGGCCTGGCAACCAACCAGACCAGGGGCCAACCACATCTACCAGACTGCCAGAACAGTCAAGTCAGCCCACTACCACAGAAGGGCCCATAGATGGCCAACAGGTACATGTAAAGATGCTCAGTATCACTAAGCATGGAAATGCAAATCAAAACCACAGTAAGATTATCACCTCACATCTGTCAGAATGGCTATTATCAAAAAGACAACAAATGTCAGGCGCTGGCAAGGACACAGAGAAAAGAGAAACCCAGTACACTATTGATGGAAATGTAAATTGGTGCAGACACTGTGAAAAACAGTGCAGAGACGCCTCAAACGATTAAAAATAGAATTACCATATTATCCAGCAGTTCCATTCCCGGGTACTCATCAGGAAAAAATGAAAACACTAATTAGAAAAGATATTCATATGTGCACTCCTACATTCATTGCTGTGTTATTTACAGTAGCCAAGATATGAAAGCAACTTAAGTATCCACCAATAGATGAACAGATAAATAAGATGTGGCATATATATATAAACACATACATATTTATATATGTGTGTGTGTGTGTGTGTGTGTGTATGTGTATAATAGAGTATTACTCCACCATAAGAAAGACTAAAATCTTGGTATTTGTAACATGGTTGGACCTAGATGGTATCATGCTAAGTGAAATAAGTCATAAAGAGAAAGACAAATACTCTATGATTTCACATACATGTAGAATCTAAAAAAACAAATGAACAAACATAACAACAGAAACAGTTATAGATACAGAGAACAAACAAGTGATTGCCAGAGATGAGGAAGAAAGAGGTGATGGAGATAAGAGGTACAAACTTCAATACCAAAATAAATAAGCCACAAGTACGAAATGTACAGGGTGGACAATATAGTCAATAATTATGTAATATCTTTGCATGTTGATAGATTGCAACTAGACTTATCATGGTGATTACTTTGAAGGAACAAATAGAAATATCAGATCATTGAGTTGTGTAACAGAAACTAACATAGGTCAATTATATTCCAAAATCAAACAAACTCATAGAAAAAGATTTGTGGTTAGTAGAGATAGGGAATGTGGGGTGGGTGAATTGTCTGAGTGCAGTCAAAGGAACAAACTTTCAGTTATAAAATAGATAAGTACTACATATGTAATGTACATAATAAACACTGTTGTATATTATATATGAAAGTTGATAAAAGTAAATCCTAGAAGTTCTCAACACAAGGAAAAAATTTCTGTATTCCTATGATTTTTTTTATCTATATGAGATTGATGTGCACTAAACTGACCTGCCTCTTTAGAAACCTATATGCAGGTCAGAAAGCAATAGTTAGAACTGGACATGGTACAACAGACTGGTTCCAAATAGGAAAGGGAATACATCAAGGCTGTATATTGTCACCCTGCTTATTTAACTTATATGCAGAGTACGTCATGAGAAACGCTGGGCTGGAGGAATCACAAGCTGGAATAAAGATTGCCAGGAGAAATATCAATAACCTCAGATATGCAGATGACACCACCCTTATGGCAGAAAGGGAAGAGGAACCAAAAAGCCTCTTGATGAAAGTGAAAGTGGAGAGTGAAAAAGTTGGCTTAAAGCTCAACATTCAGAAAACTAAGATCATGGCATCTGACCCCATCACTTCATGGGAAATAGATGGGGAAACAGTGGAAACAGTGTCAAACTTTATTTTGGGGGGCTCCAAAATCACCACACATGGTGACTGCAGCCATGAAATTAAAAGGCACTTATTCCTTGAGAGGAAAGTTATGACCAACCTCGATAGCATATTAAAAAGCAGAGATATTACTTTGCCAACAAAGGTCCATCTAGTCAAGGCTATGGTTTTTCCAGTGGTAATGTATGGATGTGAGAGTTGGACTGTGAAGAAAGCTGAGTGCCAAAAAACTGATGCTTTTGAACTATGGTGTTGGAGAGGACTCTTGAGAGTCCCTTGGACTGCAAGGAGATCCAACCATTCTATCCTAAAAGAGATCAGTCCTGGGTGTTCATTGGAAGGACTGATGCTAAAGCTGAAACTCCAATACTTTGGCCACCTTATGCAAAGAGTTGACTCATTGGAAAAAACCCTGATGCTGGGAAAGATTAAGGGCAGGAGGAAAAGGGGACAATAGAGGATGAGATGGCTGGATGGCATCACCGACTCTATGCACGTGAGTTTGGGTGAAGTCTGGGAGTTGGTGATGAACAGGGAGGCCTGGCATGCTGTGATTCATGGGGTCACAAAGAGTCAGACACAACTGAGCGACTGAACTGAACTGAAACTTATTTATGATATTTTATGATGTATATAAGTCATAATGCTGTACAGCTTGTGTATGTGTGTGTTTGTGTGCTAGTTGCTCAGTCATGTCCAAATCTTTGCAACCCCAAGGACTATAGCCTACCAGGCTCCTCTGTCCGTGGGATTCTCCAGACAAGACTACTGGAATGGGTAGCCATTCCCTTCTTCAGGGAATTTTTCCAATCCAGGGATCGAACCCATGTCTCCTGCATTGCAGGTGGATTCTTCACCATCTGAGCCACCTGGGAAACCTGTTGTACACCTTAAAGCTATATAATTACATATGTCAATTATATCTCAATAAAACTGAAAATTTTTTTAAATGTGTTATACATACACAATGAAATATTATTTGGTCATAATAAATAAGGAAACCCTGCCTTTTGTGACAGCATAGATGAAACTTGAGGACATTATGCTAAGTAAAATAAGGTAGAGAAAGACGAATATTTTATGTGAAATTTAAAAAAACTAAATTCACAGAAACAGAGTAAAATAGTGGTTTCCAGGGCTGGGAGGTAGGAGAAAAGGAGGGATGTTGGTAAATAGTACAAACTTCCAGTTATAAGGTTGATAAGTTCTAGGAATCTAATGTGGTAAATATCATTTATAGTACTATACTGTATACTTGAAAATTGCTGACAGCATAGATCTTAATGGTCTCTATACAAACGCAGCATAATTATGGGATATGGAGATAATGACAGACCTTATGGTAATAATTTCACAATAGATGTGTGTTTCAAATAATGATGTGTGCATGTGTTCTCAGTTGATCAGTCATGTATGACTCCTTGCAACCCCTCTTTGCAGCCCTCCAGGCTCCTCTGTCCATGGAATCATCCAGGCAAGAATATTGGAATGGATTGCCATTTCCTTCTCCAGGGCATCTTCCTGGAGATCCCAGGGATTGAACCCACATCTCCTGCATTGGCAGGAAGATTCTTTACTAGTGAGCCACCTAGGAAGCCTTCAAATTATGATGCTATACACCTTAAACTTACACAATATTATATGTCAATTATATCTCAAAGCTTAGGGGAAAAGGAATTCAGGAATTATTTTAAACTGAATAAAAATCATAATACAACATAATATCTGTGATATGCAGCTAAAGCAATGCATTGAAGAAAATGTATAACACTAAATATGTATCAAAAGAAAAATCTCAAAACAATAAAATCTCAAATTCACCTTTACAAACAAGAAGAGAGTAAATTTAGTCAAAAATAACAAGAAAATACAAATCAAAACAGAAATTAGTAAAATAGAAAACATAAAAATGGTCATGAAAAGTCAATAAAGCCAAATGTTAGTTCACAGAGAAGATCAATAAAATTGATAAACCTTTAGGCAAGGAAGAAAAAAGATAATACATAAAAACATCGGCCTTGAGCAAGGTAATATTACTAGTGATAATAAAGGGTTAAAAAGAGAATATTATAAACTTAAGCCAGTAAGTTTGGAGAAGGCAATGGCACCCCACTCCAGTACTCTTGACTGGAAAATCCCATGGATGGAGAAGCCTGGTAGGCTGCAGTCCATGGGGTTGCGAAGAGTCAGACACGACTGAGCGACTTCACTTTCACTTTTCACTTTCATGCATTGGAGAAGGCAATGGCAACCCACTCCAGCGTTCTTGCCTGGAGAATCCCAAGGACGGAGGAGCCTGGTAGGCTGCTGTCTATGGGGTCACACAGAGTCAGACACGACTGAAGCAACTTAACAGCAGCAGCAGCAAGCCAGTAAGTTAGACAATTTATATCAAATGAATACACTTCTTGAAAAACACAAGTAAAATCACAATTATTTGTAAATAAAGCTTATTCTGGTACAGATGTCTGCACAGGGGTGTTATCTTCAATGCCACTCCTAATCTAGGGAGTGAAAGATGGGACCAAGATAAATTACAAATACCACAAAGCAAACTTCTTAACAAGATTTATTAGGTTTTCTTAATTAAGTGTTCCTTTGATGGCTGAAAGCTTTTGGTTAGTTTCCAGAGTTCCACAAATTTTGATTCTGTCCATTTTGCCAGTTTCTCTCACTGCTTTAATGGAAGAATGTACTTTGGGGTCCCTTATTCTGCCATTTTCACTAATACCACCCTCTTCACATAATTATATGATTACGATATAATCTTACCAAAACCAAGTAAGGACAACACAAGTAAAAGAAACCGTAGACCAATCAATCTCATTGACATGAACATAAAGCACCTAAAAGAAATACTAATTTGTAAAAGATAGCAATAAATACACACACTATAATAAATTTGCATTTAGAGCAGTTATAAATACAGAAGTGGTTTAAATACATAAAGTTTAGTAATATAAACTGCCACTAAGAAAAATTACATCATCAATACAATAGATGTTGGAAAAGAATTCCATACAAGTCAATACCATAATTAGCAGCTCTTCATAAACTATGTATAGAAGGAAAATTGTTTTCCATAAAGGAGTAGGAACCAAAAACTTACATCAACTACCTCAATTAATGGGTAACTGTGTAGAGCCACTTGCCTTAAAAATCAAGAACAAGCTATGTGGGATAGGATGAGAAAAATAAGAGGATGTATAAGGACTGAAAATGAAAATAAACCTTCATTTTCCCCAGAACCCCCAAGAGAATTAGACTTTATTTTATTTTTTTGCTGCAGTACAGATTATGATTTACAATATTGTATTAGGTTTAGGTGTACAGCACAGTGATTGAGCATTTTTTAAGAGATTATACTCCATTGAAATTTATTAAAAGGTAATGACTGTAATTCTCTGTGCGAAACAATACATCCTTGTTGCTTGTCCATTTTATACTTAGAAGTTTGTGTCTGTTAAGCCCATACCCCTCAGTTGCCCCTTCCCCCTTCCCTCTGCCCTTTCTTAACCACAGGTTTGTTTTCTATGAGTCTGTTTCTATCTTGCATATACATTCATTTGTATTATTCTTTAGACTCCAATGTAAAAGTGGTATCATACAGTATTTGTCTCCAAATAGACATTTTAGACTTAGAAATTGAGTTCAGCAAAGATTGTGAATACAAAATCAACTTAGATCATCTGCATTTCTGTTTCCTCAAACAAATAGAAAAAAAAATTTAATAAACAATTTATAGATAATTTGATATGTCTGGCCTTCAAGGAAAATATAAAACTATTTTAATTATATATGAGGACCATTACTATATCTAGGTACAACAGGACAAGATATTATGAAGATGACAGTTCTGTCCAAATAATTCTATAAATTTCATTCCATTACAAAGAAATTTCCAACAGGGTGTTTTGAGTTCTTAAACTGACTCCAACATTTTATGAAAAAATAAAAGACAATGAACACACAATAGTTTTTAAGAACAATGTGGGGAGAATTTTTTAAAACTATAGCAATCAATAAAAATTTCACCGTGACAGAATCAAAAGCTTTGAAATAGAATCATGTTTATATGAAAAATTTATACCAAATCTAGCATTTCAGACCAATGGTAAGAAAAAAAAAAATCGATGCAAGCTGTAACAGAATTTAGTTAGGTTAATTCCTCACATTATGCAAGGAACTCCAGACATAATTGTGCAAAGCAAACTCAAACTTACAAAAACAAACATAGGAGGAAACTTTTGTCCTTCAGTTAGTGAAGGATTTCTAGATCAAGATTTTTAAAATCTATAAGGGGAAAGTAAAATCCATGTGGCAGGTCCTATTTTCCAAAGATGATCACAATGATATTCTCAATTCCATATGCTTTTTTTACAATGTGATCTTGACATTCCTGCCATTAAGGGATGAGGTCTGTGTCTCCTCTGTATGAAAATGGGTGGGCTTTTGTGACTATTTTGACAAAAGAATACACAAAATTAACAAAATCCCAGGGCCAGGGCACTAAAGATACAACAGGTTCCTCTTTGCTTACTGAAACATATACCCTGGAGCCTAGAACTGCCAACCAAGCAGCCCAGCTACCTTATGCTGTTATGCCATGAACAAACCCACACAAGATGCTAACGATACATCATATAAGGAATTTCTGGGACTACCTGATAAAAGTAATGCCCAATCATATTCTCACCGTTCCTGTTCCAGCTACATTCCCTTTGCAACCACACAAAAGATCTCTAGTCAGAGCACTCAACTGAGCCCTTTCCAAATTACAACCCAGAAGAACCATGGGATGCAATAACAGTGTTTTAAGCCACAAAGTTATCAAGTGCTCTTTATCTGGGGCTTCCCTAGTAGCTCAGTTGGTAAAGAATTTGCCTGCAAAGCTGGAGACCCAGGCTCAATCCCTAGATCGGGAAGTTCCCCTGGAGAAAGAAATGGCAACCCACTCCAGTACTCTTGCCTGGAGAATTCCACGGACAGAGGAGCCTGGCAGGCTACAGTCCACGGGATTGCAAAGAATTGGACAAAACTGTGTGAATAACTTTTAACTTTATACAGCACTGGAAATTGGAACACTGTGGCTATATTCAAGTTGAAAAACTTCCATTCATTCAAAATACCACAAAGAATGAAAAGATAACCCACAAATTACAAAACAATGCTTGCAACCATATAACCAGCAAAGCATCATATGCAGTGAACGCAAAGAACTTCTCCAAGCAATGAAAAGGCAAACCAAGTAGGACAGGCAAATGATACGAACAGCCAGTTCAGGTGACTAATACCACTAGAATGGCAATACCAAATGAAAAGTTGCCTAATTAGCCAGCAAATAGGAAAACATACATGAAAATCCACATGATACCATTTCACTCTGTCATATCCCCAAAACTTAAAAGTTCAGCAACAAACACTGGCAGAAAATGGAGACTTATCCTACCTGCCAGTGGGTGGGTTAAGTGATGTGATCAACTTTAAGAATTAAAGCTGGAGACACAGTCTATGAGTCAGAAATTCCACTCCTACATAAAAGTTCTGGAGAATTCATCTTCCTGTATATCATGAAATGCATATGATAATATTCAGAACAAAAGAATTTTCTTGTTGTTGAAAATTATTATAATATGCAAAACAGAAAAGTCAATAATTATAGAATATTCATGAAAATAGCTGATATATAACCAAGAAAATGGGTGAATTAGAGCTGTATGTTCTTCAACATGGATGGATCTCAAACGTGTAGAATTAAAGATGTAAGTTGAACAGTATATATGAAGATCTTCATGGGAAATTTTAAATCATTCAAAGCAGCATCATCATTGCTTTCTGAGATGTAAGTATGTATAGAAGTATAAATAAATGTATGAGAAAGAAACACCAAATTCAGGATAATGGTTACCTCCAGGAAGGGAAAAGCTGGGGTGATAAGAAAGAGTTATAGAAGTAGAATATGGGTTGTCAACATAAAATAGCAAGATTAATATCTGTTACAGTTTTCTTTAGGCTTTCAGGTGCCCCGTGGCCGCTGCTGTTAAGTCACTAAGTCGTGTCCGACTATTCTGTGACTCCCACGAACTACAGTCTGCCAGGTTCCTCTGCCCATGGGATTTCTCAGGCAAGAATTACTGGAGTGGGTTGCCATTTCCTTCTCCAGGGGATCTTCCTGATCCAGGGATCGAACACAAGTTTCCTGCTTGGTAGGCAGATTCTTTACCGCTGAGCGACCTGGGAAGCCCCTTCCGGTATCTTAATATTATATAATAAATTTGATATTTTCAAAGATATAAGCAAGACCCGACACAGGGAGAAAGGTCAGCACTGAAAATGACTCTCAGGAACAGAATCATGCCTACCTGGAGTCTTACGGTCACTCGTGGTGATCCAGACTTGGGGCATTACCAAGAAATACACAGATGAGGGGAAGTTGGGAGTCAGTGGACAAAATAGAGGAAATGACTGCTTGCCTGGACTCTTACTATGGATCCCTCGAGGCTGACACTCTGGCAACACTTGCAGCCAAGGCAGCTCTCATTCTCACTTGGGACAGTAAAACTTCTGTCCAATTTAAGCCCCTAGCTGCTGCCTCCAATTATCTCTGAGTTCAAGTCTCATCCAGAAGACTCCAGGCAGTTGATCTGATTTCCATGTGATTCCTATAGATCCAAAAAGTAATAAACTAAAGGGGCACTTTTAATAGGATCTCTTACTTTTCTGTCTCAAAAAAAAAGCAAATACTGCTTTCTGGAAATTGATCAGATACTTGCCACTAGGCTTCAGTGTTGTTGGAAGCTCATCTGGCATTTAAGCTAGGCCGTGCTATTCTCATGCTGGACATAAACAACCTTATGGAACATTAACATCAGATATGATAACTCTGAGTCCATGATAAATTGAGACAAAACAAAGCCACTTCATAACTTTGTCTAAGCACAGGAAAATGCACAATCACACACTTAAGACCAAATATCCCCCTTTCCTGACTGGTGTGAGAGACTGATCTTCTTTACCTATTACAGCATTGTCCTTGCTCTCTTTTGCCCTTCCTACAGATAAGATTGACTGATACAGCCAATCATAAAATTGCTGTTTTTGCCAGTACCCAACATAGAGCAAATTTTCACTTCCTTAGACCCTCCTAAAAATCACTCAACCAATACCCAAATCTTATAATAGGATCTTTCTGACACAATCTTACTGAGAGGCTCCACAGTTCCTTATGATGTGTGCTGTCACTCACTGCAGTGAGTAATAAACCCAACTTCAATTACACATATATCCCTGGTAGTGTTTGGCTGGAGGGCATTGACACTTGCCATCACCTATCTTCAAGGAAATCCAATTACCTATTGAAGTGAAACCACAATTTCTCAAACTGTTGAAACAGTTATGCCTACCACTTTGAAGTACAGAAAAGTTGATAGGAAGATGAAATACTGACTACTACCCCACATCAGAACTCTAAGTAATAATCTCCAATTTCACACAATTTCCTCATTGATCATGACCATAAACATAAAAATCACCTCCAATGGCATTTGTTTTTCATCTGAGCAGAATACAAGAACTATTTTTTTCATGGCCTGGGAGACAATGATGTAACTTGTACATCAACTAGTACTTGTACTAGTAACTTGTACATCCAACTAGTAAGCAGAATGCAAAGGGGCACTCAAACCCAGAACACTGTCTAAAACCAGAGTCCACACTTCATCACTGCGTCTGTCATCTTCAAAATGATCAATAGTTGTAGTACAGAAGAGAGAGGATGAACAGTCCAACCAGAAAACAGCATGTGTGAAAAGACGAATAAATCATCTCTCTGGGTTCCTGACATGGCAAATGTTTACATGTGGTTCAAGAGTAAGCTCCGGAGAAGGCAATGGCAACCCACTCCAGTACTCTTGCCTTGAAAATCCCGTGGACAGAGGGGCCTAGTGGGCTGCAGTCCATGGGGTCGCTAGGAGTCGGACACGACTGAGTGACTTCACTTTATTTTTTCACTTTCATGTATCGCAGAAGGAAATGGCAACCCACTCCAGTGTTCTTGCCTGGAGAATCCCAGGGACGGGAGAGCCTGGTGGGCTGCTGTCTCTGGGGTCGCACAGAGTCGGACACAACTGAAGCGACTTAGCAGCAGCAGCAAGAGTAAGCTCTGTGGAGGGAGATGTGGCAAGTGATAGCATTTGTGAGAGGAATAGTTAAATCCTAAGTATGGCTTGGAAAGGTTAGGCAGGGTCACATGTGTCAGATGACAACAACTTTGGATAGTATTTCATGGCCAACAGAGGTTTTAAGACGTGGATGGAGGCAAAGGTGTGCGATCATTAGAGCTAAGTTTCAAAATGATAACTGAACACAGTGAAAGATTAAAGAGGAGAAAGAACTAATGGCCTATGGGAAACACATTTTATGAAACACGTCTCAAAATTAACAACAAATGTAGGCATTTATTCTATATATAAATCTCTCCACATCCAGGTGAGATATCTTTGCTGTTATTTCAACACCCATGGGTTTTAAACAACCATACTAAGCTTTCATAGCTCAGGGAGTGATAATGCAGCTCAGTTAAATTATGAGTTCTAATTAGGGTTTAATTAGAAACAGAAAGCAGCTTGGTTGGAACCAGGCTTTTGATAGCTAGCAACAAAGCTTCATCTGCATCTTTGTTATAGAATTTTTTAAAAACCCTCTATGTGCTGAATTAAGGAAGATGGTGATTTTGAGTCTATTCTTCAAAGCCCATAGGCTCCATGAATCACCACTAGGCAATATTGGAGAGAAATACTACAGGAGAGCATTTGTGGTACTACAGAGCAGAAATACCACTGCATTTGTATTCCTGCTTCACTTCCCAAACCCTGTTGAAAACCTACACCCAGAAAACTAAGGTGACAGGTAATAGATTTCATCTTGATTAAATTTTATGCTATTGAGGAGGGCATGGCAACCTATTAAAGTATTCTTGCCTGGAGAATCCCATAGACAGATGAGCCTGATGGGCTACAGTCCATGGGGTCACAAAGAGTTGGACACAACTGAAGTGACTTAGCACAAACTTAATACTGATCAAAGGTTAGGGACTGAAGAGATTCTGAGAAGATGTGCCTTGGCACAACAAGGAAGACAATTTGGAAGAGATTTTGATAGATAAGCTACAGGGGTGAGTGGTGGCAACCGAGATAGTGACTTAACACCTGGAAGTATTCTCTCCAAGCAGAAGAAAAGAAATAAGAACAAGGATTCAGGGACTTCCTTGGTGGTGCAGTGGATAGGAATCCACCTACCAATGCAGGGCATAAGGGTTCGATTCCTGGTCCAGGAAGACCCCACATGCCACACAGCAGCTAAGCCTGTGTGCCACAATTACTGAGCCCATGTTCTACAACCCTCAAGACCCAATACTGAAGCCCATGAGCCTAGAGCCCATGCTCCTCAAGAGAAGCCAACACAATAGGAAGCCCACACACCACAATGAAGAATAGCTCCCACTCTCCACAACTAGAGAAAGCCCATGCAGAGCAATGAAGAACCAATGCAGCTAAAAATTAATGAATTTTTAAAAAAGAACAGGGATTCATCATAGCCTTATAGGAGTCAAACATAGCCTTATAAGCACTTGATACATTTGTTCTATCCAATATATCTTATAATTATTTTCTATACTCCCTTATATCTCATGATCTCTCTCCTAGTGGGTCAGAGGCATTCACATTGTCTCTAGAAGAATTAAATCCCTATGGCAAGATAACCAAGAAAAACAGTAAATATTGAGATTTTATTTTATTCCTAAAATAGGTTTTTCTATTAACAGAAGAAATAGTTGTGACAGTCTTAACTCACAAGAAGAGGGTTGGCTGAAGACTCTTAATGATCAAAGGGAAAGCTGTGAAAGAGACAGGAAATAACAATAGGTTGGAAAGACAATGGAAGACATTGATTCCCCAGACCAAATGAGGATGACCTGGACTGGGAAAGGTGGGGTGAGCTTCGAAGAGATTGTTTTAACCAAAACAGTGGCCTAGCGGAAAGAAGCAGATCTGGCAGCCTGCTGGCCTGGGAAGAAATACAGTAGTTCAAGTAATACATGCATAAAATACAGTCATTGAGAAGTGTAGTGGTCAATTGTTATTTTACAGGCTTGAAAATATGTTTCATGTTATGTCAGTTGAATTCAAATGTATGAAATGAGTGTTTTACTGGAGTATTCCAGAGTTGCAATGATATATGGAGACATAGGGGAGAGAAGGCCGGAGAAGGCAATGGCACCCCACTCCAGTTCTCTTGCCTGGAGAATCCCATGGACAGAGGAGCCTGGAAGGCTGTGGTCCATGGGGTCACTAGGAGTTGGATACGACTGAGCGACTTCAGTTTCACTTTTCACTTTCATGCATCGGAGAAGGAAATGGCAACCCACTCCAGTGTTCTTGCCTGGAGAATCCCAGGGATGGGGGAGCCTGGTGGGCTGCCATCTATGGGGTCGCACAGAGTCGGACACGACTGAAGCAACTTAGCAGCAGCAGCAGCAGGGGAGAGAAGGCAGAAGGGTCTATTCCGGATTCAACTTTAAGAGTTGCTTGTGCAACCAACTTAGTTGGCATTTGGCTACGTGAACAGAGATTCAAAGCACCCCTCCAGTTTGCCTTCCCTAACCCAACTTACATAGCAACTCTACTCATGCTGATAATGTTATAATGAGCTTTGGAAAAAGAGCATAATAATAGAGTAGAATCATAAGGTGAAGAGATTAACTGGTTACTCAAAGGGAAACCTTTGGGTGTTGAGATCATCTTGGACACACAGTTGTTGTTCAGTCACTCAGTCGTGTCTGACTCTTTGCGACCCCATGGACTGCAGCATGCCAGGCCTCCCTGTCCTTCACCATCTCCCAGAGATTGCTTAAACTCATGTCCATTGAGTCGGTGATGCCATCCAACCATCTCATCCTCTGTCGTCCCCTTCTCCTCCTGCCTTCAGTCTTTCCTAGCATCAGGGTCTTTCCTAATGAGTCAGCTCTTTGCATCAGGTAGCCAAAGTATTGGAGCTTCAGCTTCAGCATCAGTCCTTCCAATGAATATTCAGGACTGATTTCCTTTAGGATTGGCTGGTTGGATCTCCTTGCAGTCCAAGGGACTCTCAAGAGTCATCTCCAACACCACTGTTCAAAAGCATCAATTCTTTGGCTCTCAGCCTTCTTTGTGGTCCAATTCTCAATCATATATGACCACCGGAAAAACCATAGCTTCGACTAGATGAAACTTTGTTGCCAAAGTAATGTCTCTTCTTTTTAATATGCCAGCTGGGTTTGTCATGGCTTTTCATCCAAGAAGCAAGTGTCTTTTAATTTCATGGCTGCAGTCACCATCTCCAATGATTTTGGAGCCCAAGAAAATAAAGTCTATCACTGTTTCCATTGCTTCTCCATCTATTGGCCATGAAGTAATGGGACCAGATGCAATCATCTTTGTTTTCTCATTCTTTGTTTTTTGACTATTGAGTTTGAAGCCAGCTTTTTCACTCTCCTCTTTCACCTTCATCAAGAGGCTCTTTAGTTCATCTTAGTTTTCTGCCATAAAGGTGGCATCATCTGCATATCTGAGGTTATTGATGTTTCTCCGGGCAACCTAGAGAACTCCAGTTTATACTTCATCCAGCCCAACATTTCACATGATGTACTCTGCATATAAGTTAAATAAGCAGGGTGACAATAGACAGCCTTGATGTACTCCTTTCCCAATTTGGAACCAGTCCATTGTTTCCTGTCCAGTTCTCATGTTTGCTTCTTGACCTGCATACAAGTTTCTCAGGAGGCAGGTCAGGTGGTCTGGTATTCCCATCTCTTTCAGAATTTTCCACAGTTTGTTGTGATGCACACAGTCAAAGGCTTTAGCGTAGTCAATGAAGAAGTAGATGTTTTTCTGGAATTTTCTTGGTTTTTCTATGATCCAACAGATGTTGGCGATTTGATCTCTGGTTCCTCTGGCTTTTCTAAATCCAGCTTGTGCATCTGGAAGTTCTCAGTTCATGTACTGTGGAAGCTTAGCTTGGAGAATTTTGAGCATTACTTTGCTAGCATGTGAAATGAGTGCAATTGTGTTGTAGTTTGAGTGCAATTACTCCCTCTAGCATGGTCACAATCAGGACAAGAAAAAGGAAATGTCAACTTATGATTTCATTGTATTCCCTTTCTTTCTGTTGGCATTATTGCTTGGAAAGAAATTCCAGAGCTGATGTTATACATTGTAATTACCGTCTAGCATCCATATGGATTTTTTAAAGGACATTGTAACACACCAGAATGGATAAAAGATAACTTTTAAATTTTACCTTCATGAAAAATTTACTGAATATTTTATTTATCACCAGTGGTGAGAATGTTGTCTTACATTTTCTGCAGAGGTATTTTGGGGAATACCCTCAAAAGATACAGCTGTAATAAAGTGAGGAAAGCGACTCTGGGTCAAAGATGAAGTTGACCTACAATGCGGTTGCAACTGAATCTCATTCAATCCTACAAGGAACTCTGGACTTGGAATGACCCTTCACAGTTATCCCAAATTGAGCCTCGGGGCTGAGTCTTCATATCCTTCTTCGTCATAGACCACAGGCCATGGCCTCCAGGGAGGGTAACCTTGGATGAGACAGTTCCCAAAAGCTCAGGGCAATTCTAGTGGAAGGCATAGCAATGATCTATTGGAAGCAAATATTTCCAGCACTGGAGGATAAGTGATAATGAGAGGAGCTGGCCAAGAATCTCAATATACATTACAAGCTTCACATGAAGTACAGTCAGAGTATTACCATGAGAAACTACTATCTAGGCAATGCTTCAATCCTAGCTCTTAGAAAGACCCCATGAATGCCGGCAGGGTCCCCCCATCAGTGCTCCACCAGCCTACCAGCTTTCATTTACAAACCGCAGTCCCTAACTGTGAGCTACTAGAGAAATTTGGGTCTGCCTGAAAAGCGATGGATGACCGCAGTGGGGGGCAAAAATACCTACATCTGTTTGTCTAGCTATCCAATCTGGAGACCATGAAAGGGAGTAAGAGGAGTGGGAGATTTATTACTTTTATTTTCCTTAGGATTTCATGTGCAAGTAAATGTAAGCCACCAAGTAAGTAAATGACAACTAACCCCAGAATTCTTGCCTGGGAATCCCCATGGACAGAGGAGCCTGGCGGGCTACAGAACATGGGGTCACAAAGAGTCAGACACGACTGAGTGACTAAGCACAGCACAATACATGCATACATATAGGAACATATTTGTATATGTATGACGTTATAAAGTTTCTCTTAAGCTGTTTTTCTTTAACCTTAGTGTTGTCTTTTAATACCCAGGGCTTCCCTGGTGTCTCAGATGGTAAAGAATATGCCTGCAATGCAGGTTCAATCCCTGGGTTGGCAAGAACCCCTGGTGCAAGGAATGGCTACCCACTCCAGTATTCTCTATGGACAGAGGTGGCTGGTAGGCTATGGTTCATGGGGTCGCAAAGAGTCAGACACCAACTGAGTGACTAACATTTTAACACCTCTAATGTCTTTTGTGGATGAAATGCTAATTTTTCACTTAGAAATTATTTCCATTTAATTTTCTTCTTTTGGTTTAGTTCAAGGTAAATTCAGTATTTTTTTTTTTTTTTTGAGTATAGATTGATGCCTTTTTTCTTAAATTGCTTCTTGCTATTGATCTAGTCATGCTCCTCAATCTGAGTACATCCAGACAAGAGATACTAACAATGTGTGGATATCACTGAATATAATTCTGTGTTGCAAACACAGAAAACAGACTTATGGACATGGCTTGTTGGAGAGGAAGGAGAAGGTGGGATATATAGAGAGAGTAACATGGAAACAAAACATACTTTACTGTATGTAAACTAGATAGCCAATGGGAATTTGCTGTATGACTCAGGGAACTCAACCCAGGTAACAATCTACAGGGGTGGGATGGGGAGGAGGTGGGAGAGATCTTCAAGTGGGAGGGCACATGGGTAAACATACGGCCGATTCATGTTCATGTTCAGTAGAAACCAACACAATACTGTAAAGCAATTATCCTTCAATTAAAAATAAATAAATTGTAAAAAATCAAACAAAAAAATACACTTCTGTGTTGGGATTTTAAATGATATTTTATTTATCCCATATTTTTCTATTACTTGAATTTTAAATAAATTTCATTTTTTATAAGGGTTTCCCAGGTGGTTCAGTGGTAAAGAATCTGCCTGCCAAGCAGGAGTCACAAGAGATGCAGTCCCTGGATTGGGAAGATCCCCTGGAGAAGGGAATGGCAACCTACTCCAGTATTTTTGCCTGGAAAATTCCATGGACAGAGGAACCTGTTGGGTTATAGCCCATGGGGTCACAAAGAGTTGTACATGACTGAGCATCAGCACTGACCTGGCTTTGGCTACCTCTTGAACATCATCTCTCCCTAATGGGGCAGGGTTATTGCAAAGGAATAGTGTAAGAAAAGAAAGGGAGAATAAAGGAGAAGCCATCCAGCAACTAGAAGAGTGCTCTGAGGAGCTGTATGAAATGGGGGGTTATAATAGGCAGCAGGAGGGTGGGGCAAGAAGGTTTCTTTTCTTAATCAAACTAAGATAAATGATAACATTACAATTTAAGGAGAAAATACAGGAGGAGGAACATGGAGCTCCATTAAGCTTTATTTCAGTATAGATAATCTTTTTATTCCCATTTCATTACTTCAACTTCAAATTGATGAAATGAAAACCATGAAGAGAGACAGTCCTGTGTCTCGTCCAAGAGAACTGAAAATTGAAATGATCAGAAGCATGGGACTGTGAGGTGGTTTTTTTACTTTCATTTCTTAAAATATAGTCTTAATTTGTATATTTCCTCAAAATAAGTCTCCTGGAGGAAATATAAAATATGGATGTGAAAGTGAAACAATTCAAATGAGCCCCCTACTGGGATCACACTTAAAATCAAGGATTAAGGAACTAACAAAAAAAAGAGCAAATTTTAATTTAATGAATAGGGTAAAGGTTACTTTCCTTCATGTTTCTTACTCTGCTTTTGGAATTTGTTTTTTTTTTTAATTACAGAAAAGAAAAAAGTTTGGAAAAGTACAGGAAGATGCATATGAAGAATAATGATCATTCATAATTTCATTTCCCAGAGGCAGCTACCATTAACATTTTAAATTTCAGGGTTTTTTCCTAAGCATTTTTATTGGCATCTGGAATCAAATAATAAATACATATATGTATATATATTGTTTTCTCTACGTAACATGATATTTAAAAGTTCTTACAAACTTTTATACAAATAGATGATTGAAGAAATCATAAAATGTAAATTAAACTCATCCTGCCACCTAGATATACACAATTTTTGTTCTGTGTACTTCCAAGGAAATGGCAACCCACTCCAGTATCCTTGCCTGGAGAATCCCAGGGATGGGGGAGCCTGGTGGGCTGCCATCTATGGGGTCGCACAGAGTCGGACACGACTGAAGCGACTTAGCAGCAGCAGCAGCAGCAGCAGTACTTCCAAGCTTTCTTTTTTTCAAGCTTTAGCAACTTTTATTTTCATAGGTGAGAGAATCCCTGCCACCAGGGGCAAGAAGTGGGAGCTGAGGACCAACTGTTAGGTTCTGTGCCCAAGACACAGGCTGCTGCCTGAAGCCTACTCTCCATACAATCATTGACAGCAAGGCCCTCATAGGAGGCTCCGGCCAGAGTCAAAGGCAGCTTCTGAGCAGCCAGGAATTGGGTAGCTGACTCCAATTTTTGCCAGTGGCCTAATGTATACTGGGGGATAGAGTTCTGGTGTAGATGGACCAAGCAGTGACTTGGTAGCTCATTCAGTCCTACTTGAGTCGCAGTAGCTTTCTCTGCCTCCTGTTGGAACAGTTCCTGAGATAAGACAGCCCCTGGCTTCTAGTGTCTGTAACCGGGAACCTCCCAACATCACAGTCACTCTGAGGCCAGGGGGGCTTCCATCCTGCTCAGGGAAAGCAATGGAGTCATACACAATTTCCAGGATGACTGGGTCTTCTGAGGATGGCACCAAGTGTCCAAATCCCTGGACAGGTAGACGAGCTCCTTGGTACTGCAGATTTGCCACAGTCACAGACACAGCAGTGATGGTACTCAGGGCACAGGCCAGAGGGGCAGCCTCAGCAGAGAGCAGCTTGCTGAGCACTGAAGCTGGAATGACACGAATAATGTGGTCCGCCTCCAGGCTGCTGTCCCCTAGAGACACCTTCCAGCGCCTTCTGCCTGGAGACTGAGCCCACAGACAGGCTGGCCTTGGAGAACACTGACGCCCCTACTAGTCAGGTGGGTGTTAATGGCCTGGGGCATTGTCTCCAGCCCTCCATGGAGTGACTACTGGCATCATGATGCACTCAGCCTGAGCTTGGCGAATAAGTGCTGAACCCAGCTGTGGGCCCCACCCTGCCCCCAGCAGCGGCCCCAGTAATATGGAACGATGGGTTTGCTCAGCTTGGAAGAGACTGGGAAACAGGACCTGATGCTGAGCTAATGCTGTGAGCTCAAACACTCCACTGCAAAAGATGTCACCTTAGAAGCAAGGCACGCTGGGCAAGACTGTGTACAGTCTCATCAGGGTCTTTTCCACTAGGGGTGGTCAAATCCCTCAGTCCAGCCCAGAACAGAAGTTTGGAGAAGGGAGGTGAAGGTCAGAGGAGCCCCGTGATGCCAGAGGGCAAGGCAGGTAGAGCACCACCTACATACAGGAACCTGCTCTGGGCACCTGGATGGCCTCCCAGGACAGGCAACACTTCTGAGTTCAAGCCAAGCTCAGAAACCAGGAGCAGGGTCCAGACTCCCAGGGCTGCCCCCCGGCCAAATTCCTTGAGGTCCAAGTTCAAAAATAACACCATCTGGCCCTCATACTGAGCGGATCCAGCCTCCCAGGCGCTCGCTGCCCTCCACCCAGACCACCTGGCAGGGACAGGGGGCCCGGATCAGGTAGTAACTGGCAGCCAAGCCGCTGACCTTCTGACCAGCACAACTACAGTCCAGCCCATGAAGAAACCTGTGGGTGAAGAGGCACCACGAGGGGAACGAGAAAAATGAGGTCTCAGCGCATCACCCCACTGGCGTTCCTGGGGGACAGGGGAGGTGGATAAGGGCCACACCCACGCTATCTGCTCGTGCAGGGCTCGGGGATCCGCTTTCCCTCCCACTCCTCTCAATCTTTTTTTAATAGTAAAATTAAACAAAACCTTCTGACCAGTTTCTTAACAATAGATCATAACCAAACCAGGTATCTGTAATTTCCTGTTATTAAAAAAACAAAATGTTTAAGGCACATCCTTGCTTATATTTCCTCAGGAGAAACATCTAGAGGTGAAATGCTTGCATCAAACTGTAGTAACATTTTTAATACTATTTCCAAGACTTCTGAAAGGCTGTACAAACACGTAGTCTTACTGAAAGTACCTAAGAATGTTTGTTTCACAAGTGGCAATTTTGAATATTTCTATTAAGCTTAGTTTTGTAATTTAATAGGAAAAAGCCTTTATTGTCTTAAATTGCATGCCTTTGATTACTATCAAGGCTAAGTATTTTCACAGAATTACTATATTTTCTTCTATTTCTAGACTTTACATATTTTTATTGATATGCTTATTCATTATAACCATTTAAAATGTGAGTCAACATTACTTCTTTATCATTTATGTTTTTAATATAATCATTTTTCTCATCTAATTGAATTGGCTAATATTAAAGAATAAAGGTAAATAGTAATTAATACCAGAAGCTTTTTTTCACTTTTTCATACAGTTCATGGGGTTCTCAAGGCAAGAATACTGAAGTGGTTTGCCATTGCCTTCTCCAGTGAACCACATTCTAGCAGTCATGTATGGATGTGAGAGCTGGACCATAAAGAAAGCCGAATGCCAAAGAATTGATGCTTTTGAACTGTGGTGCCGGATAAGACTCTTGAGAGTCCCTTGGACTGCAAGGAGATCCAACCAGTCAATCATAAAGGAGATAAGTCCTGAATATTCATTGGAAGGAGTGATGCTGAAGCTGAAATTCCAATTCTTTGGCTACCTGACTCAAAGAGCTGACTCATTAGGAAAGACCCTGATGCTGGGACAGACTGAAGGGGATGACAGAGGATGAGATGGCTGGATGACATCACCAACTCAATGGACATGAGTTTGAGCAAGCTTCCAGAGTTGGTGATGGACAGGGAAGACTAATGTGCTGCAGTCCATGGGGTCACAAAGAGTCAGTCATGACTGAGCAACTGAACTGAACTGAACAGAAGCTTTGCTCTTATAGTGGTTTTAATGAGACGAAATCTAGTCTTTCAACAACTAAACATGCCTGATAGCTTGAGATTATTTTTTACATATCAATTTCATCTAATCTTATTTCACTAAATTTATCTTTTTTAAATCAGGATGTGTTTCAAATTTCAAATGCCTTTTTAGCATTTATCAATATATTTTTTATTGATAATGTAAAAAGTAATTAACTACTTTTTCTAGTATTGAATCTCACTGCATTCTTGAAATTCATCCTCCTTGACACCTAATATTTGAGTCTGTTCAATCTGTTATGTCCTCATTTTCAAAAATACCAGTTGTGCATATTTCAGACCTCCCTTATTTACCTTTTGTGTCTATAATAAATGACAGAATGACCCCTGTTTCCAAGGCAAACCATTCAATATCACAGTAATCCAAATCTATGCCCCAAACACTAATGTCAAAGAAGCTGAAGTTGAATGCTTCTATGAAGACCTATAAGACCCTCCAGAACTAACACCCCCAAAAAATGTCCTTTTCATCATAGGGGACTGGAATGCAAAAGTAGGAAGTTAAGAGATACCTGGAGTAACAGGGAAGTTTGGCCTTGGGGTACAAAGTGAAGCAGGGCAAAGGATAACAGAGTTTTGCCAAGAGAACGCACTGGTCATAGCAAATACCCTCTTCCAACAACACAAGAGAAGACTCTACACATGGACATCATCAGATAGTCAATACCAAAATTTGATTGATTATTTTCTTTGAGCCTAAGATGGACAAGCTATATATTGTCAGCAAAAATAAGACCAGGAGCTGACTGTGGCTCAGATCGTGAACTCCTATCGCAAAATCCAGACTTAAACTGAAGTAGGAAAAACCACTAGATCATTCAGGCGTAATCTAAATCAACTCCCTTATGATTATACAGTGGAAGTGGCAAATTCAAGGGATTAGATCTGACAGACAGAGTGCCTGAAGAACTATGGATGGAAGCTTGTAACATCATACAGGAGGCAGTGACCAAAATCAGCACCAAGAAAAAGAAATGCAAAAGGCAAAATGGTTGTCTGAGGAGTCCTTACAAAAGCTGAGAATAGGAGAGAAACAAAAGCAATGAAGAAAAGGAAAGGTACAACCACCTAAACACATCTAAATGCAGAGTTCCAAAGAATAGCAAGGAGAAATATGAAAACCTTTCTAAGTGATCAATGCAAAGAAATAGAGAAAAACAACACAATGGGAAAGACTAGAGATCTCTTCAAGAAAATTAGAGGAAGGAAATGGCAACCCACTCCAGTGTTCTTGCCTGGAGAATCCCAGGGACGGGGGAGCCTGGTGGGCCACCATCTCTGGGGTCACACAGAGTCGGACACGACTGAAGTGACTTACCAGTAGCATATGGGAACATTTCAGGCTTCCCTTGTGGCTCAGCTGGTAAAGAATACACCTGCAATGTGGGAGACCTGGGTTCGATCCCTGGGTTGGGATGATCCCCTGGAGAAGGGAATGATACCCACTCTAGTTATCTGGACTGAAGAATTCCATGGCAGAATAATCCATAGGGTCACAGAGTTGGACATGACTGAACGACTTTCACTTCATTTCACTTCAAGGGAACATTCATGCAAAGATGGGCCCAAGAAGAGACAGAAACAGTATGGACCTACAGAAACAGAAGAGATTAAGAAGAAGTGGTAAGAGTACACAGGAGAACTATACAAAAAAAATAATATATCTTAATGGCCCAGATATCCATGATGGTGTGATCATCACTTAGAGCCAGACATCTTGGAGTGCAAAGTGGGCCTTAGGAAGTATCACTACAAACAAAGATAGTGGAGGTGATGGAATTTCAGCTGAGCTATTTCAGATCCTAAAATATGATGCTGTGAACGTTCCGTACTCAATATGCCACAAATCTGGAAGACTCAGCAGTGATCACAGGACTGGAAAAGGTCAGATTTCATTCCAATCCCAAAGAAGGGAAATGCCTAAGAATGTTCAAACTAACACACAATTTCACTCATTTCACATGCTAGCAAAGTAATGCTCAAAATTCTCCAAGCTAAGTTTCCAGAGTAAGTGAACCAAAAACTTCCAGATCTTCAAGGCGGATTTAGAAAAGGCAGGGGAACCAGATATCTAATTGCTAACATCTGTTTGATCATAGAAAAAGCAAGAGAATTACAGAAAAACATCTTCTGCTTCATTGACTATGCTAAAGCCTTTGACTGTGTGGATCACAACCAGCTGTGGAAAATTCTTAAAGAGATGGGAATACCAGACCACCTGACCTGCCTCCTGAGAAATTTGTATGCAGGTCAAGAAGCAAACATTAGAACCTGACATGGAACAATAGACTGGTTCCAAATTGGGAAAGGAGTATGTCAAGGCTGCACACTGTCACCCTGCTTATTTAACTTGTATCAGAGTACATCATGAGAAATGCCAGGCTGGATGAATCACTAGCTAGAATCAAGATTGCCCAGAGAAACATCAATAACCTCAGATATGCAGATGACACCACCCTTATGGCAGAAAGCAAAGAGGAACTAAAGAGCCTCTTGATGAAGGTGAAAGAAGAGAGTGAAAAAACTGGCTTGAAACTCAACTTTCAAAAAATGAAAATCTTGGCATCTGGTCCCATCACTTCATGGCAAATAGATGGGGAAACAATGGAAACAGTGAGAGACTTTATTTTGGGAGGGCTCCAAAATCACTGCAGATGTTGACTGCAACCATGAAATTAGACACTTGCTTCTTGGAAGAAAAGCTATGAGAAACCTAGACAGCATATTAAAAAGCAGAGACATCACTTTGCTGACAAAGGTCCATGCAGTCAAAGCTGTGGTTTTTCCAGCAGTCATGTATGGATGTGAGTTGGACCATAAAGAAGACTGAAAGTGAAAGTTGCTCGGTCCTGTCCAAGTCTTTGTGACCCCATGGACTATTCTCTAGGCCACA
Source organism: Bos taurus (assembly GCF_002263795.3). NCBI lineage: Eukaryota > Metazoa > Chordata > Mammalia > Artiodactyla > Bovidae > Bos > Bos taurus. The sequence continues at coordinate 12,196,871 of NC_037353.1, forward strand.
ATACTGGAGTAAGTAGCCTTTCCCTTCGCAGGGGATCTTCCCAACCCAGGGATTGACCCCAGGTCTCCCACATTGTAGGCAGTATCTTTACCATCTGAGCCACAGGGAAGACCAAGAATACTGGAGTGGGTAGCCTATCCTTTCCCCTGGGGATCTTCCTCACCCAGGAATTGAACCAGGGTCTCCTGCATTGAAGGCAGATTCTTTACCAGCTGAACTATAAGGGAAGCCCTAAAGAAAGCTGAGCACTGAAGAGCTGATGCTCTTGAACTGTTGTGTTGGAGAAGACTCTTGAGAGTCCCATGGACTGCAAGGAAATCAAACCAGTCAACCCTAAAAAAAAATAAATGCTGAATATTCATTGGAAACGATGATGCTGAAGCTGAAGCTCCAATACTTTGGCCATCTGATGCAAAGAACTGACTCATTGGAAAAGACCCTGATGCTGGGAAAGATTGATGGCAGGAGGAGAAGGGGAACACAGAGGGTGAGAAGTTTGGATGACATCACCAACTCAATGGACATGAGTTTGAGCAAGCCCCAGGAGATAGTGAAGGACAGGGAAGCCTGGTGTGCTGCAGTCCATGGGGTCACAAAGAGTCAGACACAACTGAGCAACCGAACAATAACAACAAATCTTTAATAAACCTTTATTCTTATTGCTGCATTTCAGATGATCTTCCAAGCCATCCATTCTATCTTTGCTTGAGTTTGTTATTTCTCTACCTTTTGTTACTTTCATTCTGTAATGTGTAAGGTTTCTTTTCTATTCCTTCTGAGCTTTTCCAACTGGCTTTTCAGATTATCCTGTTATCATATAATCATCTGAGCTTTTCTTATTTTTAGAATGACATTATCTATACTTTATTGGATAACAAAAAAGCGAGAATTACTAGAGTGAACCCTTCCTATCTTTCTTCAGGCAATTCATTTTACAACATATATCATTGATTTCCTTTTAATACTTTTACCCAATTTTGTATAATTTATCTGCTAGATTTCAGATGAAGAACATTCTATGGAAGAATACGATGTGACCTGGCAATCTGCAGTTTCCCCTTTGATCTCCTTTACCTTCTCACTATCTTATTGACCTAGGGAAAAGTATAATAGAAATGGAAGGAAGGAGAAGGCAAGTCACAGAGGGTTATAATGAAAAATACAGACTCTGGAACTTCCCAGGTGGTGCTAGTGATAAAAAAAAAAAAAAAAAAATGCCTGTCAATGCAGGAGACAGAGGAAACACAGTTTCAACTCCTGGATCAGGCAGATTCCCTGGAGAAGGGCATGGCAACCCACCCAGTATTCTTGCCTGGAGAATCCCATGGATGATGGACCCTCGCGGGCTACAGTTCATAGGGTCACAGAGACTCAAACACAACTGAAGGAACTTAGCAGGCATGCTACTTACTAGCTCAAGGTTCGGTAACTAGTATTTTTACTTCTGTATCTTTTTTTTTTCATCTGTAAAATGGGGATAGTAATAACTCTTTGATAGGTTATGAAAATTTAGCAAGATAACATTTAGTCTCGAGTAGCACCTCTCACATACTAATTGTTGTATAAAGGTTAACATTATTAACTATTATATGGCCCTGTAACCTCTCTGATGCAATCTGTAACTGCAACTTTCCTTTTCTTGGGTTCCTCTACCCTACCCCAGGTACCTACTTCAACTAGGAGGGCTGTTCAGAGAAAGTAGAAATGCCTGGAAATGCCATAATAAGGTATATTGTTCAGCTGTACTTCCTTGCATTTTTGTGGTTTTGAACCAAGTCTCTACAGGGACAGTCCACATCTCCCATAAGAGTTCCATTCCTTATTTTGCAGGTCAAGAGTACCTCTCAGCTCTCAGCAAAATCTGGCCAGTGCTTTATAATTTGAGGTTGTTGTAGACATTATCCCTTCTTTTATTGTGATGATGTAGATGATGACTTATGTTCTTCCTACCATTTCTATCAGTTATTAAGAAAATGATGAGAATATACATGCCTTAACTCGAAGATTTCTAACAGAAATCTGGAATAGTTTTTTTTTTTTTTTTTATGGAGATTTTTTTCTTTATTGAGAAATAGCTTAAGAATGATCTGAAAGAACTCACATGTGAGGTACTCCAGGCTGAAACCTAATAGTGAATCCTTAAAATCTAGAGTGATCATTACTTATATTTGCTACTTAAGGTTTTTAGTAGCTGGTATTTTCAAAATTTCACTTCGCATTTTTTTATCACTTCTATGTTTAATTGCTTTAATATTTCTGTTCTATCCCTTCATTCAAACACTCTGTATGGGTGGTCTCTCCATTATTTGCATTGCCAGGATTTGAGATATTTACTGGTCTTTCCAAAAAGCCTACTCGTGGCTTTATTTTTATGCTTTTATCCTATATTTGATTCTATCTCTTATTTTCCTTAGCTTAATTTCTAGTTTGTCTAGAGTTTTTAATAGAATACCTGGTCTATTTTTATTCTTTGTTGTTAATAAACCATTTGCAGTGAATCATTTTACTCTGAATATAGCTTGGTGATTCTACATTATTTTGTTTGCATAATTAAGGACAATGAAATATTCTATGAAAAGACTAAACATTAACTATTCTCAGTTTTTGCTTATAGGTTAGTTCAATTTTTGGTTGATTATAATAATTCTATTTTGTTAAAAACACTTTCCATGGGTATAGAAAGTGAAAGTGAAGTCGCTCAGTCATGTCCGACTCTTTGTGACCCCATGGACTGTAGCCTACCAGGCTCCTCTGTCCATGGGATTCTCCAGGCAATAGTCCTGGAGTGGATTGCCATTTCCTTCTCCAGGGGATCTTCCCAACCCAGGGCTTGAACCTGGGTCTCCCGAAATGTAGACAGACGCTTTACCATCTGAGCCACCAGGGAAGCCTTCATGGGTATGTGTGTGTGTGTGTGTGTGTGTGTTAGTCGCTCAGTTGTGTCTGACTCTTTGCGACCCCATGGACTGTAGCCCACCAGGCTCCTTTGTCCATGGGATTCTCCAGGCAAGAATACTGGAGTGTAGTAATACATATTTTTGCAAAAATCTGAAAAATTCCTAAAAGCAGGAAGGATGCTTTGTGCTAAAGAATCTAGAATACATTTCTTAATATCCCCTGACTTTAAAAAGTTAATTATTCTCAAAACACTGGAATATTCAGCATCAATAACCTGTGACATTAATTGTGGTAAATGGACAGGCATAGTCAAAAAGGGCTAACATTAAATCTTATCTTTGTTCATTGCCCTCCAATGATCTCAGGTTTCATTTTATTGTGAAAAAAAAAAAATCTGTCACTTTTGAAAATCATGTTAATTTCACTTGTATCTTAATGAAAGATATACTTGGCATTATGTATCATTGTAGGGGGGCTTCCATGGTGGCTCTGATGGTAAGAACCTGCCTTCAATGCAGGAGGAGGTCTGGGTTCAATACCGGGTTGGGAAGGCAATGGCTTCTCACTCTGGTATCCTTGCCTGGAGAATCCCCATGGACAGAGGAGCCTCGGGCACTACTGGGGTCACAAGAGTTGGACACGACTGAGTGACTAACGCTAACCATCACAGGCAAAGAATTAAATTGTTTCCTCCATAAAGCTATTGTGAAAAGATGATGAAATGGTTAAGATGATGGTGAAATGGTTAAGAGAAGGCTGACAAAAGCAAGCCACTGGAGATAGCTATCTTCTGCTGGGAGGCTGTGCTAAGGAAGTGAAGATCTTCCAGGAACAGTGTTAGGAACTTGACATATGCTCATCAAGAAACTGTGTGTAGAAATAACCAAAAGTATGTGCTCAAGTAACTCGTCCTCTTCGCAGTAATCTGAAGTTCATTTAGACTCTATGCAAATTGTCCTGTCATAATGGCTAATACTGAAAATATCAAACTTACCATCAGGTACCAAATTCCATACATGCAAAATTTCATTTAATCTTCAAGATAACACTATATGATTTTATGAATATGATAGACCGAACTAAAAAATAACTACTCCCACTGCAAATGCTTAGAAATTCTGGAGAAAGAAAAAGCATTTTTAAATACATTATTGAGGTTGTTAGGAAAAATAAGAAAAAGCCTTGAGCATAAAATAAAATAGTGGGAAATACACACACATTGACACTGCGATAGCCAAGGCTCAACAGGACTACTATGCAGGAGGAGACAGAACCAGGGAGGTCTCCTCTAATTGCCAGGGGCTCAGGTCCTAATGTCCACGCAGGTGATCGGACCTGCATGAGATCAGAAATTGAAATGTAAATCCTTGGATAAAGCCAGGACCCTCAAAGTGCTATAGCCTTAGGAAATGGGGAACAGATAAAAATCTGCCTACTGTCACAGGGAGATAGCAATAATATTTTCACTATCTTGGATTTTGGATACGTTTTTTTAAAAATTACCTCAATCAAAACCTCAAGCCTATATTATCTGGAGGTTTGAGTCCAACTTATAATGCCCATAAGTGATGAAAATTCAAGCTGGTACCACAGAGACAAACAGTATGAGAAAATGAAAACCTGCTCTGAATCAGTGCCATGGGAAATGCCTACAGGGGGAAGAAATGACATACATGAGGGTCCCAGTCAAAAATGATGACATATGCTAGAAAATAAGCAGTGGACAGAATAAGTAAAATGAATAGCCTCTGAGAATGACAAATAATTGGAATAAGCTTAGAATGCCTGAAGAGATAAAAGAATGGAAACAAACACAAGGAATCACAAGAAATACAAGAAATCTAGAAATAGGACTTCTAGAAATGCATATGCTTTTCACTGATATTTAAAATCTAGTTGAGGTAAAAAACAACTAACTCAATCCAGTCAATGTATAATCAATTAAAAAAGAGCTGAGGAAATAACCCAAGATGTGGAAGTGATAAAATGATACAACTCTAAGAGATGTTAAAAGATGGAGAACAGAAGGAGAGCATTCAACAAATGTCTATTAGGAGGTTTTAAAAAATGAGAATGAAGGAGAGCAATATTCAAAGAGGTAATGACTGTGAAGCTTTCTGAATTAGTAAAATACATGAAATCTCAGATTGAATAAGCACCAGAACTCCTGAGCAGGTTAAACAATATCTATCAAATGGAACAAAAACAAAAACTTCTAAGTTACCAGAAAAGGAAAAAGAGATTACCCAGCAAAGCAATACACCGATAGAGTTCTAACAGCAACACAGAGACCAAGAAAGCAACGATGAAATTGAGTCACAGAAAGGCCAGGTATTTTCTGTTAAGACTGGTAACAAACAGTGGTAGAGTCAGAGCTTAAAGACATCTGATTCAAAGCCCACACTGAGCATCACAGGGCCCCCTTTCTGGGTAGTGCCTTAGACAATTATCCTCATCTCATCTTTAGTCGGGGGAGGCTCCCTGTGGCTCAGTCACAGGTGACCTGGGTTCAATCCCTGGGTCAGGAAGATCCCCTGGAGAAGGAAATGGCAATCCACTCCAGTATTCTTGCCTAGGAAATCCCATGGACAGAGGAGCCTGGAGGGCTACAGTCCATGGGGTTGCAAAAGAGTTAGACATGACCACCTCCATCTTTATAGAGAAGGGGGAAAAAATCTAATTTCTCTCAATACTTCAAGAACTGAAATTTTGAGAAAAGCCACATGTGTGCCATTTAACAAATATGAAATTGAACTATTAATATTTATAAAAATTCAAAAGTAGGATCTGGAGTACTGCTTCTAAACAGTAGTACAGATTATATATTCCATACTGGGTCCAACTAAACTGTATTTAGACATGTCTGAAGGTGAAACACTCTTGACAATGTCAAGCAAAATGGAAGAAAGTGGGTGGGCTTTAGTGGATAAAAATATTTCCAATTTTAATTAGGCATGCCATATGTAGTAAATGGAGAAATCTTAATCAACAGATCTCAATTTCCCACATCATCTCTAAAGCATATGATCTTGAATATAAATGAGCTGGGCAACAGATCTTTAGTGAATGTTACACATGTATTTGTAGTCTCAGTAGTAGATGAAATTATTTTTAAAATGAGACAGATTCTTTCACAGCTTGTTAACTCGGTCTGAAAATAATTCCCAAAGTGAGGGATCAATGGTGACGTAAGTTGAAATAAATATTTGACCTCCAACAGTGCACACTTTGAAGGATAACACATCCTCACTTATATAAAATTTCTTCATCACAGCTCAAAAAAGGTGAAAGTCACCAAATGTTTAAAGTGCTTTCTACATGTACGGTATCCCTAGAAAATGTTTCAATATTACATGGTACAATGTTACATGGTACAAATTTTCTCAGCTACCAGAAAATAGCTGTTCTGAAATTATTAACACTTTATTTCCTTTATTAACAAAAGCTATTAAATGAGTGATCGGAGAATGGTCAAAGGACTAGAACAGGCTCAACAGTATACTAATTAAAATTATTTTCATGTAACATTGCAAGCTCACTTTTTAATAAATGAGACACCTACTGGGAGGTGAGTGGTATAGCTGAAGCTTAAACAATTATGTTTAAATCCTTCCTATCTTATGACCTTGGAAGTTACTTTAACCTCTGTACTTTCATGTGGATAAAGGAGATAATACTTATTTCAGGCTTTTGGTGAATATTAAACAAGATAAGGTATCAAGAAATCTACAACTAGGAGTCATCTTTATCTCCAATTAAATTGTGCCAAGAGTAAAGCCGATATGGAAGCTGTTGGGAAACTCTCAGGTTCTGGTCCTGACAAGAAAAGCAGGCACTCACACATACCTGAAGCATGTGTAGTATCTGGGTACCCAAGAGAGGCAACCACAGGCCTTGTTTTATCTTTATTCAGAATTCCCCAAACCTGTCACTAGAGGTCTGTCCTGAAGAAGACCCAACCTTCACACCAGAGGGAGTTTGTTCTGCCTGGCAAGGCTGCTCATGACACTCTGTACCATGTGACTAGATAGAAATTACAAAACAGCAACCAAAAGTCACATTTCAAAAAGTTAATAAGGTAGAAATGGATTAGGACTGAGTGTCAATTTATTCTGCTCCATTTCATGACTTGAGCTGATAGGATAGAGCTTATCAGACAAGTGGCCCAGACATTAAAAGTTTCAGCCTTTGACATTCCTCATGATGCTGAAACAGGAATCTGAGTTCTTGTTCGCAGAACCAAAGAGTGAACTTCACAAACACACAAACACTCATTGTAGCAAGCAAATAGGATTTATTAAAGAGAAGGAAACTACAAAGTTCTCAGCATAGACACTGAGAAAGAGTAACAAGTCCTCCCAAAGGTGGGACTTAACAACAGTTTATAACCTTACCAGTATTAATCTGTACATTTTTGGTTGGCTCCCATTCTTAAAATATGTCATTTCTAACCAGTTTAAAGGTCAAAATGTTTAACTTAAAATCTTTATGGCTTCTCTTGATCCTCAGATTAAGTTGCCACCCTTTTTCACGCCCCTTGGCCACTTTACAGTGGACCAGATGTATGGGCGATGGCACCCCACTCCACTGCTCTTGCCTGGAGAGTCCCATGGACGGAGGAGCCTGGTGGGCTGCAGTCCATGGGGTCGCTAGGAGTCGGACACGACTAAGCGACTTCACTTTTACTTTTCACTTTCATGCATTGGAGAAGGAAATGGCAACCCACTACAGTGTTCTTGCCTGGAGAATCCCAGGGATGGGGGAGCCTAGTGGGCTGCCGTCTATGGAGTTGCACAGAGTCGGACACGACTGGAGTGATTTAGAAGCAGCAGTAGCAGATGTATGGGCTAGACATGAATGACCACTAGTTGTTTTTCCCTCAGGCATATGGAACAGAAGTTAATTACCACACTTCCTTGGATCTGAGTGCTGATAATTTATCAGTCCAAGGACACATTCCAGGAGTTTGGGACAAACAGTATTAGCTCAAGGTTAATGGAGTGAGATGTTTATTGAAAACAAGACCGAGGTCTCACAGTCCTACACTGACTGCCCAGCAATTTCTACCTCAATACTTGGAGGAGGAGGTCCTCGATATTTGGCAATACCCTTCATAGACTAGCGCCCTGGGTTTTTTTTTGGCACACCCAAAAAAACCTTGACATTTTTCACCAACCACAGCCCCAGCCCTGACCTGTTAGGAAAGGAATGGACCTGGGATGAAGGTCACTAGCTCTTGCCTGTTGCCCTGCGACAGTCACAGGATTTCACTTACGCCAACAGACGTCTCTTCCCAACAACACTCCATTCAGGCAATATAAAGTTACTGAGCACTTACCATACTATCATAATAGTCCTGTTCGAGTGCTCACTGTGAATTCAGGCACAGTACTAAATTCTTTTACAGTTACATCTTGTTGAATATTTCAATAACTTTGTAACTATGTTTTCCATTTCTTATCTAAAGGAGCTAAGGCACAGAATATTTAAACAACTTGACAAATATTCAGTTTGACGCTTTGCCATGTTTTATTCATAAAGAGGGTTATGTGATATGAAAAAGCACTGTCTCTAAATAATCCATCTTTGGTTTGAAAATATCCATAATTCGTATAGATCCCAAAGCAGGAGACCTTTCCTTTCTGTCATTTTCCTTTTGCTTTTGTATGACCATGTGTTTTCTGTACCAAATATTTGAGAAAGAAGTGAGCTTATCTGTTCATTGTTTTAGAGTTTTGCTACTTAGCATTCCTTTTTGAGTATCAAGATTTATGGAACAATAAATGCCATTTAATGCCATGAGCTATTTAGAATTCCTCATCAGTTTCTACAAATGGAGTAAAAATAATTAAAAGCTCAAACTTGAAATTATACCAAGCAGCATTGAATATTAGTTTATCCCAATGAAACAGGTTAAATTATGGCACCAGCAAATTTGCTTTTTTTTTTTTTTTAATAGATGCACACATTTCAGTATAATGTTTTCCGATTGTTTTACAAAAAAAAAAAGAAGCATGGTCTGATTATGACTATTCTAATCCTGGAAGAAAAAAAAAATATGAGTAAGACACACTGTTCTCCAACTGCTTAAAATCCAGTTCAGGATACACACATTTATAACTTACAATAAATTTGCTAATAGTTGACAAGTGCTCCAAGGAAAATTCAGACAGACTGCTTTTATTCCTCCCCAAAATAGGATACTCTCCTATCAATGTCAGCTAATGACACTTGACAATATAGGAACATATTCATACTCTGCATGAAGCACTGACATTGGAAACAGATTTGTTAATAGAATAACTCCGCATGAGAGTCTATCAGGGCCCTGATAGACTGAGTGCATCTGGAATCTTAAGCCTTTTGTCATGATGATGTTTGTATCTATATCACAAAGGAATGTTTAGTCAAGCCTGAGAAAATGGTGAGCCAGGTAAAAAGAGCCCTGAAGGACAGAAACAAACACTCACAGAAGTTACCTCAGTCTGAGGAGTAATGACTGGAAACGCTCTTCCCTAGCAGGTCTGAAATTAAAAGACATTTGCTCCTTGGAAGAAAAGCTATGATAAGCCTAGACAGCATAATAAAAAGCAGAAATGTCACTTTGCGACCAAGCTCCATATATTCAAAGCTATGGTTTTTCCAGTAGTCCTGTATGGATGTGAGAGCTAGACCATAAAGAAGTGTGAGTGCTGAGGAATTGATGCTTTAAAATTGTCGTGTTTGAGAAGACTCTTGAGAGTCCCTTGGGCTGCAGGGAAATCAAAACAGTCAGTCCTAAAGGAAATCAACCCTGCATATTCATTGGAAGGACTGTTGCTGAAGCTGAAGTTCCAAATCTCTGGCCACCTGATACAAAGAGCCCTCACTGGAAAAGACCCTGATGCTGGGAAAGATTGAAAGCAAAAGGAGAAGGAGGTGGCGGAGGATGAGATGGTTAGATAGCATCACTGACTCCATGGACATGAGTTTGAGCAAACTCCAGGAAATAATGAAGGACAGAAAGCCTGGTATGCTACAGTCCATGGGATCACAAAGAGTCGGACATGACTTAGTGACTGAACAACAAAAAGCAGGTTGGAAAGTTATCAGGCAGCCCACACAGCAAGGTTTACTGGACCTCTAGGCCCCAAGCCCGAGCTCCCTGGGTTTAGGGGATTTCACAAGTTTCCTGTTACAAAGACTTCCAAACTCCCTCACTGTCCTGGCTTTGATGAGTCACTGAGCAATGAAGGTTCACTCTGAGATCTGATGATTACGGCCACAGGGAAAAACAGTCTTGGGTCTCCGTTCTAATTTGGCATATGGTCTTAACTATTGAGAGAAAAGCATGCTTCTTCCACCCCTGCCTCTAGACTGAAGGAGGATTTCTCACTTATGGAGCAATAAACACAAAGAAGCCAATAGTCACAGAGGGAGAAAGGGCAAGGGGAAAATCTTAGGAAACCGACCATGAACAGACACGAACATGAATTGGAGGATTTCTTTTAAAGCTCAGATCCCTGGCCACTTCCCCTCTCAACCCCTGAATTTTATAGTCTTTTGACCAAAGTTAGCATCAATCATTCACCTTCCTGTTCCCTCAGAGCACATTCTATCTCTATTATAGTATTCCTTTCACTCTATCTTGTAATACAACTTCTCTACCATCAAAACAGATTTTACATTCAGCCACTCTGACAGCACTGTCCCACCAATGTGCCTAACCAGGTCTGCTAGAGCAGCCTCCTAATTGGCTTGTCTACTCTACTGTTCCCCCCACCCCCACATACCAGTCTGTTACCAATATGCTGCTGCTGCTGCTGCTGCTGCTAAGTCGCTTCAGTCATGTCCGACTCTGTGCGACCCCATAGACGGCAGCCCACCAGGCTCCCCCATCCCTGGGATTCTCCAGGCAAGAACACTGGAGTGGGTTGCCATTTCCTTCTCCAATGCATGAAAGTGAAAAGTGAAAGTGAAATTGCTCAGTCTGCGCCTTTTAAAACGGTGTATCACATTTTAGCTCAAAAACCCTCCGGGGATTCCCATCACACTGAAAATCCAAAGCCCCTTACCACAATCTGAGTGTTGTGTCCACTTCTCCCAGATACCAATCTTATCTTGTTTCCTTTCACTCTTCCCTCACCCGCTCCAGTCATTCAGCCTTCTTGTTCATCTAGCTTGTTTCTACCTCCAGGCCTTTGCACTCTCTGTTTCCTCTGACATTTTCCTTCCAGGTGTCCATAAGACTCTGCTCCTATTATTGAAGTTCCATCTCAAGTGCTACCTCTTTTGAGAGGTCTCCTCTATTCTCTCCATCTAACACTGTACCCTATCATTCATAACCCTCATGCCCTACTTTGCTTCCTAGAGGGATTATTACTGCTCTGATATGACAGTATTTCCTTGCTGTCTCCTATACTCAAAAAGCTTCCTGAGAGCATGGCTGTTAGCTTTTGTCCACTGTTCAATCTTCAGTGCAATGCTGGAACCAGAAGGTAACAGATGTATAGAAAGTGACTTCTCACAAAAGCAGCATGTTTAATGAGCCAGGAGACTGGAGGCTTTGGGAGTTGGCAACCTCAAGAGCACCTTATAGTCAAAAGATCAGTGAACAAGCTTGGAGAAAGGAACTCAGGAGGGATGGAGAGCCCCCTCTGCCATCTTCTGCTCCACAAAGTTGAATTGCACAGAATATCCTGATGACAAGGTCAGTGTCACTCACTGGGCAGTTGGGGCATAAGGAGAGTGCACAGGAATTAACTTGAAAATACTTAGGCACATTTGAGAACACTAGCTGATGGGGGCTTAGTCACCACCTATAGGTCTTAGGCAATTCGCTAATCACCTCTAAGCCTCAGTTTTCTCAGCAGAAAAAACAAAATCATAATAGGCACCTTGCAGAACTTCATGAATCTTCCTGCAATGAAGGAAACCTGGGATCGATTCCTGGGTCAGGAAGATCCTCTGGAGAAGGAAATCTCCAGGATTTTTGCCTGGAGAATCCCATGGACAGAGGAGCCTGGCAAGCTACAGTCCATGGGGTCTCAAGAGTCAGACACAACTTAGTGACTAAACCACCACCAAGATTGAATGAAACAAGTTTAATAACGTAATATACATGGGAGGGCTCAGAATATTAGTAAAGGCTAAGCAAATGTTTGATCAACATGAATCTGGTCTCACAAGCAGCAAACTACCAAACCTCCACCTTAGAGCTGGAGCAATGAGAGAACCATAGTACTGATGATGAATGGAAACAGCCAGACAAACACCAGCTGCCAGTGAGGCTGTCTCATGGACCCATGTATGGCGTAAATTGAAAATGAATCTGTACTAACGCGTAGGAGAATACACTGGCAGGTATTTCTGTGTCCTTTAAGACCCTCATCTGGGTCCAGCCTGTTCCCAGACAGCACCTGTCATCAAGAGGACCACAGAGCCAGGCATTGTTCCACATCTGACAGTTCAAAAGGAAAAACATCGACTTCCACTTCATTGACTATGCTAAAGCCTTTGACTGTGTGAATCACAAAAAAAAAAAAAAAACTGTGGAAAATTCTTAAAGAGATGGGAATACCAGACCATCTTACCTGCCTCCTGGGAAATCTGTATGCAGGTCAAGAAGCAACAGTTAGAATGGAACATGAACAATGGACAGGTTCAAAAGTGGAGAAGGAGTACAAGGCTATATATAGTCACCCTGCTTATTTAACATATGTGCAGAGTACCTCATGCGAAATGCTGGGCTGGATGAACCTCAAGTTGGAATCAAGATTGCTGGGAGAAATATCAACAACCTTAGATATGCAGATGAGACCACCCTAATGGGAGAAAGCCAAGAGGAACTAAAGAGCTTCTTGATGATGGTGACGGAGGAGAGTGAAAAAACTGGCTTAAAATTCAGCATTAAAAAAACTAAGAGCATAGCATCCAGACCCATCACTTCATGGCAAATAGAAGGAAATAAAGTGGAAACAATGACAGATTGTATTTTCTTGGGCTCCAAAATCACTACAAATGTGACTGCAGCCATGAAAGTAGAAGACACTTGCACCTTGGAAGAAAAGCTACGACAAACCTAGACAGTGTGTTAAAAAGCTGAGATATCACTTTGCCAACAAACGTCCATATATTCAAAGCTGTGATTTTTCCAGTAGTCATTATGGATGTGAGAGTTGGAACATAAAACAAGCTGAGTGTAGAAGAAGTGATGTTTTTGAATTGTGGTGCTAAAGAAGACTCTTGAGAGTCTCTTGGACTGCAAGGAGATCAAACCAGTCAATCCTAAAGGAAATCAACACTGAGTATTCATTGGAAGGACTGATGCTGAAGATCCAATACTTTGACCACCTGATGCAAAGAGCCGACTCATGGGAAAAGACCCCAATGTGGAGAAAAATTGATGACAGAAGGAGAAAGGGGTGACAAAGGATGAGATGGTTAGATAGCATCACCAATGCAATGGACTTGAGTTTAAGCAAACTCTGGGAGATAGTGAAGGACAGGGAAGCTTGGCATGCTGCAGTCCATGGGGTCACAAAGAGTTGGACACAACTTAGCAACAACAATACCTAATATGAACTGGTGAGTATGCTTTGTTAGTTAGGTGGCTATAACTTTTTCCCCTAACCATAAAACGCCATCTTTCAACTCTGGTGATTTATACTACGTAAACACAGGAGGGCAGTGAGAGTCCCCAGGCTAAGATTTCTTAATATCCCTGACTCTGGGTATCTTTCGCATCGTTCTAACTTAGATCTAGGAAAGGAATGGCAAATTAGTGTTAAGTGAGGCCACCGTGCCCTCCTGAGCTTGCAGGTTCATCATGGCCCATTTCCCAGAGAGCCCTGACATATCTTCAACAGTGTTCCTGGCTGACACTGTCAATAATCTTAAATTGAAACATAAGAAAAAATCAATTTCCTCTCCCTAAGGATTACTGAGAAAAGAGAGACAGTAACCATCTTTATGTGTCGCCTCAACTCTAGCCATTCCAGCCTGTCCAACTCAAAGCCTAAAGAAGAGAAATTGTTCACTCTGTCCTCTTTCCCTCTTTCCACCTCTCCCTGCCTTGAGTCCCATCACACACTGGCCACCAGAAAACTTACTTAATGTTTTCAATGACACCAGCTGCCTAATTAGAGAGAAGAGTCTGTTTCTTTAGCACTCTCCTTCAAAGTATTAATGAAAATGCTCTATTTTATGTTCTTTCCTTTTCCTAAAAGAAGTACACCACCACAATCCCCTTATGATATAGAAAGATGCTTTACAATTCACAATGACTGTTCACAAGACAAAGCTATTATCTCACTTTATAGATGAAGAGACGTGGGTTCAGAGAGGTTAAGTGACTTGCTATTTATCGCACGACTAAATGACAAAGCAGGGCTTAAACACCAAGTCTGAATTGAAACTCAAAACATTTTCCACTTTACCAATGAGCTTACCTGAACAACTAAGATACCTTCAACCCAGCACACATAATATCATTGGCGGTTTTTCTTACTCAAAACTGGAAAAGAGACAACCTGAGCATCTTCTTTACAAAAGACCATCACGTGCTCAATGGGAAAAGCATGTAGACAGTTTCAGAGGCGCTGTTCAGCCAGGTTTGAGTTTGTTGTTGTTGTGGCTATTCCTTCAGCAGCAACCCAACTTTCTGTCTTCCATGAAGAATGAAGAGGCCCACGAAAAACAGGATGTGGTACAAAGGAAACAGGGAATCACTAAAGGCGTGAATAGCAAACAAAAACATTTTTTGTTGAAGTTTTTCCTTTTCCTCCACATGATGGAAATGGTACCTAGGAAGCCAGGAGCTTCTCTGAGTGTAGGTAAGACAGAGGAGCAGAGAGCTGGCGGCACAGAGCTCTCTCTGTACCCCACTGACCCTGAGTCACTTACCCTCTCAGCTTCCCTATTTGTCAAGGAAAGATCATCATTATACTACCTAATAGGGTTTTATGGTACCTCGAAATCAGTTTATTCAAAGCCCTGAAATTACTAACATTATCACCCCTTGTGCCAGAAAGAAATCCTAATTAGGACTCTCTCCCCTTTCAGGCCTCACCTTGGTCTGACCTTGTACCCATCAGTCCACCTCACTGGCCTCCAGGTCCCTCTTTTGCAGACAGTCACAGCAGCTCTACCCACTTCATCAAATCCTTAATAGGATCACAGGGGATACAATAGCAGAGGGTATTTAGGAAGCAGTCTTTGATCAGGGTCTTCTCCATTCTAGTCAGGTGTTCATATCAAAACGTGAGTTGAGTAACTGAAGTTCTCAAGGCTGTAGCCCAAATGGATAAAATGCAAATGTGTTTGTGTAACAATTGGGGGGGGGGTGTTGTCACACCCATCATTTAATATGCCTTTATTTCTTCCTTTACAAATAGCGTACCTCCTGCTAATCACTTGAGTTATGATGGGGATAAAGTGTTGATGGAACAGGCTGAGCCCCTGCCTGGCCCTGCATGTTCATATAAGCAGTTGGAAGTTGTAGGCAGGAAGGCAGGGTGCACTGCTGGAGGAAGCAAGCTGGTTTTGAAGGGCGGGAAAGGACACAATGGAGATAGTATTTAGGTAGAGATTCGAAGGATGAGGAAGCACTACTATGGCAAAGGGGATGGAGAACCAGCATTAGGAAGACAAGTACAGAGACCCCAAAGGAGGAACAAATATAAAACAAGCAAGAGATCGAAGGAGATCATTGTGAATGGGACTGAGAAAGCAAGGAGGAGGCAGCTGGGGAAGTGGGCAGGGCCAAGCCTGATCAGCCAAGTCAGAGGTTTTGATCTTTATCCTAAAAGCAGTTTTATAGAAATCTACATGTGTAACATTAAAGTTAGTTCGTCTGCCACAGTGGCAGAATGGAAGCGTGGGGCACGCATGGATGCAGGAAAAGCAGTGAAAGCAGGGCTCCTGCTGTGGTCCAGGCAGACTGTAATAGAGTTCTGTGACAATGAGAAGAGGGAGAAGCGATCAGACCCAAGAAGGACCTATAAGAAGTTCTAGGTGTCAACCCTAGAAGTTGGCACTAAATTAGCTCTAAGGTGAGAAGGGGAGATGCTCTGTTTCCCCTTGGAATAACTGAGGAGAAAATGGAAGGAGTCTCTGATATTGAGAACGTGCTAGAAGATGAACATGTTTAACCCACTCTGAGGCGTCCATATGAAAGTAGCCAGCAAGCAGTGGAATAAAGTCCAGAATACAGAGAACCCTGAACCACAGCTGAGCTGTATTTGTTTTCAGCTAACATGTGTAGAATTCAGGGGAGATGCTCCCTTCTGATTAGGCTCAGAGAAAAAATGACTAACAGAAGCCAGAAGCAGCCAAGACCAGATCACTACTGTGAGTTCCCTCCCTTCTCCATCATGATCCTTCACAGCCCTGCCAATGCCACCCTTCTCCCCGTTGCTTTTATAGCCACAAGTTGGTAACTATGGAGCTTTCAGGTGCTCTTTACAGGTAGAGGGTATATTTCCTTACTGGGATGGACAGTTGAGAGACAGCAGGAAAAAACAGCAGGAACTAAAACTGTGAGGCTTTCTAACTTTCTCTAAAACTATTGGCTTTTTCTTACATGCAAGGATGACTAAGCTTACAGTTTTGCAGAATTTGCAGCCCTGGGCCAGCTTTCCGACCAGAGCACTTCCCCAGAACTTCTGCCTGCCTTGGTGGGGCTATGTCAAAGCTGTGTTTCTGCTTCTCAGCCAGGTCCCCTCCTCTGTCCTCAGAGTCACAAGCTGATGACCCTTGGGGCTCAGCCAATGTGCCCAGTGTGCCAACAGGAAGCATGAAAAAGGGTATAAGAAAGTGAATTCATGGTTAAAGTTTTCCTTGTCCTTAGCACTTCAACTTAACATCCATGTCTGATTTCAGACTTTGCTGTTTACTCTTAGCTCTGAGTTCTTGCACAAGTTACTTAATCTCCTTGATGAGAGTTCCCTTAACTGTTAAATGGGATGATACTGTTTTCCTCATAGGCTTCTTATGAAGCTGAAATGAAACATGCTCATCATAAACAATTATATGATTATAAAACGGAAATGACAAATAGATTCAAGGAATTAGATCCGACAGACTGCCTGCCTGAAGCACTATGGACAGAAGTTTGTGATGTTCTACAGGAGGCAGTGACCAAGACCATCCCAAGAAAAAGAAATGCAAAAAGGCAAATGGTTGTCTTATGAGGCCTTAAAAATAGCTGAGAAAAGAAGAGAAGTGAAAGGCAAAGGAGAAAAGGAAAGATATACCCATTTGAATGCAAAGTTCCAAAGAACAGCAAGGAGAGATAAGAAAGCCTTATAAGATCAATGCAAAGAAATAGAGGAAAACAATAGAATGGGAAATACTAGAGATCTCTTCAAAAAAATTAGAGATACCAAGGGAACATTTCATGCAAAGATGAGCACAATAATGGGCAGAAATGGTATGGATCTAATAGAAGCAGAAGATATTAAGAAGAAGTGGCAAGAATACACAGAACTATACAAAAAAGATCTCCATGACCCAGATAACCACAATGGTGTGATCACTCAACCAGAGCCAGACATCCTGGAAGTTCAAGAGGGCCTTAGGAAGCATCACTACAAACAAAGCTAGTGGAGGTGATGGAATTCCAGTTGAGCTATTTCAAATCCTAAAAGATGATGCTGTCAAAGTGCTGCACTCAATATGCCAGCAAATCTGGAAAACTCAGCAGTGGCCAAAGGACTGGAAAAGGTCAGTTTTCATTCTAATCCCTAAGAAAGATAATGGCAAAGAATGTTCAAACTACTGCACAAATGCATTCATCTCACACACTACATTACTAGCAAAGCAATACTCAAAATTCTCCAACCCAGGCCTCAACAGTATGTGAATCGAGAACTTCCACATGTTCAAGGTGGATTTGGAAAAGGCAGAGGAACCAGAGATTGAATTGCCAACATCTGCTGGATCACCGAAAAAGTGAGAGAGTTCCAGAAAAACATCTACTTTTGCTTTATTGACTATGCCAAAGCCTTTGACTGTGTGGATCACAATAAACTGTGGAAATTTTTCCAAGAGATGGGAATACCAGACCACCTGACTTGCCTCCTGAGAAATCTGTATGCTGGTCAAGAAGCAACAATTAGAACTGGATATGGAACAACAGACTGGTTCCAAATTGGGAAAGGAGTATGTCAAGGCTGTATATTGTCACCCTGCTTATTTAACTTATATGCAGAGTTCATCATGAGAAATGCCAAGTTGGATGAAGCACAAGCTGGAATTAAGATTGTCAGGAGAAATATCAATAACCTCAGGTACGCAGATGACATCACCCTTATGACAGAAAGCAAAGAAGAACTAAAGAGCCTCTTGATGAAAGTGAAAGAGGAGAGTGAAGAAGTTGGCTTACAGCTCAACATTCAGAAAACTAAGATCATGGCATCCGGTCCTATCACTTCATAGCAAATAGCTGGGGAAACAATGAAAACCATGACAGACTTTATATTTTGGGGCTCCAAAATCACTGCGAATAGTGACTGCAGCCATGAAATTAAAAGATGCTTGCTCCTTGGAAGAAAAGCTATGACAAACCTAGACAGCATATTTAAAAGCAGAGACATTACTTTACCAACAAAGGTCTGTCTAGTCAAAGCTATGGTTCTTCCAGTCATCATGTATGGATGTGAGAGTTCAACTATAAAGAAATCTGAGTGCTGGAGAATTGATGCTTTTGAACTGTGGTGTTGGAGAAGACTCTTGAGAGTCCATTGGACTGCAAGGAAATCCAACCAGTTCATCCTAAAGGAAATCAGTCCTGAATATTCATTGGAAGGACTCATGCTGAAGCTGAAACTCCAATACTTGGGCCACCTGATGCGAAGAACTGACTCATTGGAAAAGACCCTGATGCTGGGAAAGACTGAAGGTGGGAGGAGAAGGGGATGAGAGAATGAGATGGTTGGATGGCATCACTGACTCAATTGGCATGAGTTTGAGTAGGCTCTGGGAGTTGGTGATGTACAGGGAAGCCTGGCTGCAGTCCATGGGGTTGCAAAGAGTGGTACATGACTGAGAGACTGAACTGACTGAACTGAATCATAAACTATCAGTACATAGAAAGGAAACACTCTCTTTCCATTCTGGAGTATTTTTCCAAGGATGGTCCATGAACTATCTGAATTAGTACCAGGGAGGCTTCTATAAAAATCAGAGTCTAGGACCTTCTCCATTGAGAGTCCACATTTATGTGGCAGAAGAGAAAATCTTATTATTTCCCTCAGTTTGAGGAACCATTTCTGAAAACACTGAAAACTCTGAAGACTCTTTTGATCCTAAATCAGGGTTTCTCAAATCTGGCTGTACATATCAATAATACTCAGGCCTCTACCTGAGTTGAATCAGAACCCAAGAACACAGGGCCCAGGCATAAGTATTTCAAGAAGTACTTCTTCTTTTCTTTTTTTTTTTTTCAATTACAGTCCTTCCTTTTATTGGAGTTCCAAATTTTAAAAACTGAAAGTAAAGCAATCATTCAGTGGTTCAGATAAAAGAAAAGCATCTTTACCTGAGTTACCCATCAGGCCTACTCTGACCTGCTCTAGCTCTTCCCAGAAAACGTTTCTGGGAATCTAAACAAAACGGTTTGCATGTCGACTCCATTAAAAGTCATCTCTACTACAGGGGTCAACTAACTATGAGAACAGTTCTTCTCATATCTATTAAATGTACACAATCCAGTTAGACCTCTTTAGAGGTCTACAAAATGCTCTCCAGAGTAGTTTCTTTGGGGCCCAATAAGGTAGAGATTTCCTGCAAGGATTTTTTTTCCCCCCAGACTTAGGGTTATTTATAGGGTCTTTCACTTATACAAGTCCCCTGGTGTACAAGAACTGATCATTGACAGAAGTTTTTCTCATTCTGAGAATTCATAAGGTCCTTCATCAGATTTTTTTTTTGGGCGGGGGGGGGGGGGGTACAGGGGGGAGGTGGTGTGGGTTGCAAACCCAAGAAAGCTTTCCACTTAATGCTTTTGCCACATTCAAGGCAAATACACAAATTTTCACCTGTATGGCTTCTCTGATAGGTAATAAAGTCACAGTTACGTTAAGAGGCTTTTTTCACAACTGTTGGGGTTTCTTTCCAGTGGGGCTTTCTGACGTCCAATGAGGCGTGCATACTGTCTGAAGCACTGTTTCACAGGGCATTAAAAAAAATATCATCCTCTGATCTGAATTCTCTTGGAATGAGGAGAGGTGAGCATTGCTAGATAGCTTTCTCACATTCACTGAACTTGTAAGTTTCCCACCTGTATAAATCCTCTTGTGGGTGATCAGACATGAGCTTGGACTGAGGTTTTCCAAAAACTCAGGGCATTTGTAAGGTTTCTCACTGGAGTGATTGATATGGTTCTGTAAAGACAGCTCTCTGGTCAAACCATTTCTCAAGTTCCTACAACTGCAGATTTTCTGGTCCCCAATAAAGTCTGAGCTCTGAGGAAAGTCTGAGTTTGAGTTCTCCATCTTAAATGAGTTCTCTTACATTGTAAATACATCCTTTTTTTTTTTTTTAATGGTATAACAACTTCTTGTCTGGTCAAGACATCTGTGAGGCTTCTGATACATGGGGAGGGCTGAGCTCAAGACCTTTCTCAGCCACATTACAGATATATGGTTTTTCACCAAAGTGGATTGTCTGATGTTGAAGAAGAGCTGAGCTCTGATGAAAGCTTTTATCACAGACACTGTACTTATAATGCAACTCCTCTGTCTGAGTTCTCATTTTCTGTTGGGCAACGAAGTCCATGCCTAGGAGGAAGCCACTGTCACATGCAGACCACTGATGTGGTTTCTCTTCCATGTGAATTCTTTGATGCACAATAAGGTCTGAACTACAGCTGAAGCTCTTCTCATATTCAAGGCATTTAAAAGTGTGAGTGTGAGTTGCCTGGTGCCTGATGAGGTTGGCACTCCGGGTAAAACTTCTCATACATTCCAAGCATTTATACGGCTTCTCACCTGTGTGGACTCTCTGGTGTACAATAAGGTCTGATTTCTGGCCAAAGCATTTCTCACAGGCACCACACTTATAGGGCTTCTCCCCAGTATGTACTCTTTTATGAACAATGAAGGCTGACCGGTGTCGGTAACTTTTCTCACACTTATTACATTTGTAGGGTCTTTCACCAGTGTGAGTTCTCTGGTGGCTAATAAGATTGGATTTCCCACTAAAAGCTTTTTCACACTCCAGACACTTAAATGGTTTCTCACCCGTGTGAGTTCTTTGATGCCTTATGAGGTTTGTGCTTCGGCTGAAGCATTTATCACACTCACTACACAGATATGGTTTCTCGCCTGTATGGCTTCGCTGGTGGACAAGCAGATCAGAGCTCTGACCAAAATTCTTGGCACAGATATCACATGTATAGAATTTTTTACCTGCATGCATTCTCTGGTGTCCTGAAAGGGCTAAGTGGTGCCAAAAGCTCTTCTCACATTTGCTACATTTATAAGGTTTCTCATAACTGTGGATCCTCTGATGTGAAATAAGATCTGAGCTTTGGATAAAGGTTTTCTCACACATATCACATCTATAAGGTTTCTCCCCAGTGTGGGTTCTCTCACACATAAGAAGAGCTAAGTTTTCACAAAAGTTTTGCTCACATTCAAGGCACTCGTATATCTGATCATCTATTTGAGTAATCTCATGCACATGAATAAAAATCTTTTTACCCTTCTGAGGGCATACATGATATATTTTCCTTTTTTGAGTTCTCTGATTATATCTCTCTTCTGAAGTGTACATTTTCTATGACTCTCTCCTAGGGAGTTTTCCACTGGTCTTCCTGACCCATCATTTTCTTCACAGTCATTTTCTCGATAAGAACTTGAAAGATACATCTGTCTTAGGCCTTTCAGACATGAGCAGTTCCTCTTTACAAGTTTCCAGCATCACATGCACTCGTTCCTTATGTGGTATTTGCAACCCATAACAAGAAAGACTCAAGACTGTCTTCCTTTTGGCTCCAAAAGGTCTCCAGTCCATAGTTATTAACAGTACTCAATTCTTGCCTCTCCTGGGAGGCTGACGAGAGCCAGGAGTATCCTTCTTTGCGCGGCTCGGCGAGGGTAGCTGGGGCCAGGCCATCCAGTGTGCGATTTAAGGGCCAACAAGGCCAGCTAGCTTCCCGAGCCCTTTCAGCCTGGCTGGGAAGCCAGAAGTACTTCTAAGTAGGTGATTCATTAGTGTAGACTGAGTTGAGAACCACTGGGTTCTATTTTACTTACTAAGATACCAGGGAATTCTATAATTCTATAATTCCTTTTAATTTCTATTAATCTCTAGCTGCTGCTGCTGCTAAGTCGCTTCAGTTGTGTCTGACTGTGCAATCCCATAGACGGCAGTCCATGAGGCTCCCCCGTCCCTGGGATTCTCCAGGCAAGAACACTGGAGTGGGTCGCCATTTCCTTCTCCAATGCATGAAAGTGAAAAGTGAAAGTGAAGTCGCTGAGTCTTGTCTGACTCTTAGCGACCCCATGGACTGCAGCCTACCAGGCTCCTCCATCCATGGGATTTTCCAGGCAAGAGTGCTGGAGTGGGGTGCCATTGCCTTCTCCAATCTCTAGCTACCTCCTTTCTTTTACCCCAGCCTCTTTCCACTTTGGATGCCTGTCTCCTTTTTGGTATTTTATACCATAGAAGCATCTGATTGCTTTTGGAAGCGAGAACTACCCAATATTTACCTATGAACCAGCACTGCCCTGTTGACGTTACCCTACCTAGACGTGTAGAGTGCACTAGGCCACTGGAAGATAGGTCTAGAGTTAAGAGATGGCACTGACCACAGAACCCATGGAGATGCTGAGTCTCCCCGACAAGACCAAGCTGGTAGACAGGGCACCAAGAGGATTACATATGTAAAGACAAGCTCATTATCTTTAGGGTGGCAGCTGTGTAGAAGAATTGCTTCTCTGTGTAACAGCAGGCTTTTTATCTGACTTATCAAGTTCTAACTTTGTAGTCTATTTTAATTAAACTGTTAATGGGGGGAAAAAAGGTAGACCAAAGAAGCAAGTAAATTGCTAAGAAAAAAGCTAAAACTTCAAACAGCATATGCTTCCATATTGGCATATGGAAAACAGAGAAAGGCAGTTAGCCAAAGAAAACTTGAAATATGGAGACTCTCAGGTTCCGTGGTTTTCTGGCTTAAATTTTCCTATTAAATGACAAATGCCTGGGGTCAGGGACAAGGGAGAGGCAAAACTTTTGCCTTCAGTATAGTCTAGTTGATGAGCTTCTTTCTTGGGAATAGTATTAATATTTGACAGACCTCCTTAAACTTAGGGAAGGAGAGGAAAGTGGAAGGTGTCTAAGGAGGCATGAGTGATGTTTTTGGAAGGAGACCTTTTGTTCTTATTGGCATGATCATATCACAGCTTCCTTTGTCCCAGATCAAACCCAGAAAACTAGCTCAGCATCAATGACAAAGTAATCAGTAATCTTAGGAGAGGGATACTCCATGCACCTCAAGACTTTCCCTTAGGTCTACCTCATCTCTGATTTTGTCCCCTAGAGTCTCCCATTTTCCTCCCTTGCAAAAAATGTCCAGGCCACTGAAGATATTTGCTTTTGACACCCACATGCCTCTGTTACATGGTCCCTGTTGTTGCCGTTGCAATTTATTTTCCACTTACGACAAACATGGTTCAAGATCTCTAGCGAATAATGGGCTTAAAAACGTCCCATTTCTGACTGTGAAACAGTGCCCCACAAATTCCACGGATGGGGAACATATACCTCTACTTTATCCAGTCAGGACTCTACTTCTGATCCTACTTTGCATCCCAAAGACAGATACCAGATCACAAGAGATGGAAAGAGCCTCCAAAGAAGGCCAAGATGAATAGCAGTTAAGTTAAAGTATCACCGAGATTACAGTTTACATAAGTCTGATTTCTTTTATATTGTATCTTTTTCTGTTCTAATCATAAATCCCCTTTCTATTCATAAAAGTAGGGGTGCCTACTCCAGATGGTTTAAGAGGAAGATATTAAGTGGACATCACAGCGTTTATTCCTAGAGAAGAAACCTTCTAGGGAATTCTCTACCCTCTAAGAACATCCACTTACTTCCATTCTTTCCTTTGGTCTTAAGGGGAAACCCCAGTGAAAAACAATCCTAAACAAGGCAATGGAGAAAACTGTGTTGGAGAAACTGGAGTATGAGGAGAGGAATTCAAACTGTCCTGGGGAGGGCATGAAGGAAAAGTACTTCTCTAAATTTGATGTGTGATGTCTATTGGGACCTAAATAAAACACAAAGATTCTAAAATAAAATAAATTGTTTGAAAGGCACTTCAGAAGCATGGGTGGAGGTTATGAGAAAGAACATTTTGATTAAGATTCACCAGCCTAGATTCAGGAAAAAGGAAAAAAAAAAAAAAAAAGGTGTTGTCTTAATACCTGCTGCAGCCTTTGAAGCTGTCTCTTTATTCTCATGACAAGGAGGCAATGAGGGCAACAAGCTCATTTTTCAAAAAACCTTTTGACATAGTTTAACTTCTGGAGATAATAGCCAAAGCAAATGTCACAGAAAAAAAGGATGAAATAAAGTTTTATGTAGAAAAGACCTAGGGCCAGGAGATGAAAGAAAGTCCTAGCTAACTCCAGGATTTGCCTAACATGGCTGGCTGAACCTATCGTTAATGAGATCAGGAGAAAGACTGCACTCAAGCCCCTAAAGGAACAATTATTATTTCCAAGAAGACACTTCTAATCCTACCCAAATCATCTTCAAATGTGCTCCTTTTGTCATAGAGAAGAGGAAAGGATGAAAAGGGGTATACAGGGTAGTTAAAACCAAGTTCTTGCCCAAACCAGTAAATGAATCCATGTCAAAAAATGCAGTCAGATAGTTAGCAATACTGTATTATATTCCCCCCAAATTGCTAAGAGGATATACTGGACTGGGTTGTCACTTCCTTCTCCAGGGGTTCTTCCTGACCCGAGGATCGAATCCCATCTCCTGCACTGGCAGGCAGATTCCTTACTGCTGAGCCATCTGAGAGCCCTTCATGGGTATATACTTCTTTATAAATTCATCAAGTTGCATACATTAAATCTGTATGACTTTTTCTATGTCACTCATACCTCAATAAAGTAGTTTTAAAGGAGGGAGGGAGGAGAAACCTCTGTCCAGTCTCCAACTTTAGGTTTTTCACCCTAGCCAGCTATTTCCAGTTGTTTCTTCCTATAAGTCTCTTTCACTCAAAGATTCCTTTTTTTTTTTTTTTAATGTGATAAAGACAGCTAGAACTTGGGAAGCATAACAGCTTATCCATCAAGTTCTCTCTAGGTCTTTTCCTTCCCTGCTCTCTCCACTGCAGAAGTCTACCTACTGCTTGAAATGACAGCCCAGACATAGATGCCCAGGGCTTGATGAGACCAGTATTCCCCACCCCCACAACTGCCCATCCACAGGATTGGACTTCTAGAAGCTGTTTACTACATAAGCCAGATCTTCAGCCCTTTGTGATTGGCCTGGGGTTGGACCTCTGACCCAAGCTGGACCAGTCATCTATTCTGAAGGAACCTGGAAGAGCAAATCAAAGAGCTTGCCAGTCTCAGCTGTGGTTTATAATAGCCAAGACATGGAAGCAACCTAGATGCCCATCAGCAGATGAATGGGTAAGAAAGCTGTGGTACATATACACAAAGGAGTATTACTCAGCCATTAAAAAGAATACATTTGAATCAGTTCTAATGAGGTGGATGAAACTGGAGCCTATTATACAGAGTGAAGTAAGCCAGAAGGAAAAACATAAATACAGTATACTAATGCATATATATGGAATTTAGAAAGATGGTAACAATAACCCGGTGTACGAGACAGCAAAAGAGACACTGATGTATAGAACAGTCTTATGGACTCTGTGGGAGAGGGAGAGGGTGGGAAGATTTGGGAGAATGGCAATGAAACATGTAAAATATCATGTAGGAAACGAGTTGCCAGTCCAGGTTCGATGCACGATGCTGGATGCTTGGGGCTGGTGCACTGGGACGGCCCAGAGGGATGGTATGGGGAGGGAGGAGGGAGGAGGGTTCGGGATGGGGAACACATGTATACCTGTGGCGGATTCATTTTGATATTTGGCAAAACTAATACAATTATGTAAAGTTTAAAAATAAAATAAAATTAGAAAAAAAAAAAAAAAACTGAAAACAAAGTCACCATGGGACAACCCTACTCCTCCACACCGACCAGAAAGTGTAGAGAGCTGATGAGCAGTGAGTGAAGAATGAAAAAAAAGGATGTACAGAGAACATGCTGGAGAATCCCGATTGATTTATTAATTTCTATTTTCAGCCATTTCTGTCCATCAAATGCCCCCCTCCCCCCACCCGTGTCTCTTTCTCCTTTTGTTCCTGTTGGCGGCAACTGTCTCCTCTTTGTAAATCACCCTCTTGACTAAAGACATTCCCCTACTCGCTCCTCTCTACCCTCTCCCCCACCATGAACACTTATCCCCCATGTCTTTCTAGTTCTGGTTCCCTGGATCCCCATCTCCTGTTACCCCTAAGTGCTAACTTGGCAGTACCTTATCACTGGCTCTATAAAGCTGTGGTGTTTTGTCTATAGGAAATTGAGCTGAGGGTGAAAGGATTCTGTTCATCTCCAAGTTTCCAGTGATCTTGGAGATATCTTAGTTATTGGTGAAATGACCTGTAATAGAAAAACCATTTTTGAGGTGCCTTTAGGCAAAGTATGACTTATTTACTGATCCTGCCAGCCCTGTGAGGATCTAGAAACCACGTGGATTCTAAGAGCCAAACAGGCAAGATTCAGAAAGTAAAGGAGACCTTCCATACATCCTTTTCATTACATGCATTTGGGGAAGTTTGGATACTTTGGGGTCAGATAATTCAAGACTATTTCTCTGGATTCTGCTGTATTGTGACATGGCTTCCAGGATCTCTCCTGATCCCTGGGAGAAAGAGGCTGTCACTATGAGTTCCCAGGAAACCATGAAATTTCCTCATGTTCAAGCTATGTGCCATAACAGAGATAATTTGTATCCTGTAGAAATATAAATTAGGATATTTACTTAATGAGTACTCCAGAATAAGATGCTGCTGGGATATGAGTAATCCCAAACTCTAATTCCCACGAAGTCGCCAGGCTCCTTCATTTGTTGTTTCATGTACTGGAAAAACTTCTGAGTATCTACTATATCCCCCTCATTCTAATACACTGATGCATGAGCATATCATTCAAAAGTGACTGGGGGAGCTCATTCTAAGTTGTCCAGACAATGAGCCAATTGAGACTCTGCTTCTCCACAAAAGTGTGTGCACCTGAACTTAGCTCCTTATGGTCCCAGGGGCTTCCTTTCCCAGGAGAGGATGCTGTAACCTCCCATGGGCCACAAGATCCTTGGGAATGGATCACGTGGCCTTCCCAGACACCTACTTTAAATAGCCGGTACTCAAATCCTGATTGCCTGGTGGCCAAATCATCTGACTAACCCCCACTGAGGAAGTGGTTCTCATTTTTGCCCTCTAAAAAGATAAAGTGTTCTGGACTGAATGTTTGTGTCCCTCTAGAATTCATGTCAGAATGATCTCTGTTCGTTTCCAAGGCAAACCATTCAATATCACAGTAATCCAAGTCTATGCCCCAAACAGTAATGCTGAAGAAGCTGAAGTTGAACAGTTCTATGAAGACCTACAAGACCTTTTAGAACTAACACCCAAAAAAGATGTCCTTTTCATTATAGGGGACTGGAATGCAAAAGTAGGAAGTCAAGAAACCCTGGAGTAACAGGCAAATTTGCCCTTGGAATACGGAATGAAACAGGGCAAAGGCTAATAGAGTTTTGCCAACAAAATGCACTGGTCATAACAAACACCCTCTTCCAACAACACAAGAGAAGACTCTACACATGGACATCACCAGATGGTCAACACCAAAATCAGATTGATTATATTCTTTGCAGTCAAAGATGGAAAAACTCTATACAGTCAGCAAAAACAAGACCAGGAGCTGACTGTGGCTCAGATCATGAACTCCTTATTGCCAAATTCAGACTTAAATTGAAGAAAGTAGGGAAAACCACTAGACCATTCAGGTATGACCTAAATCAAATCCCTTATGATTATACAGTGGAAGTGAGAAATAGATTTAGGGCCTAGATCTGATAGATAGATTGCCTGATGAACTACGGAATGAGGTTCGTGACACTGTACAGGAGACAGGGATCAAGACCATCCCCATGGAAAAGAAATGCAAAAAAGCATACTGGCTGTCTGGGGAGGCCTTACAAATAGCGGTGAAAAGAAGAGAAGCGAAAAGCAAAGGAGCAAAAGAAAGATATAAACATCTGAATGCAGAGTTCCAAAGAATAGCAAGAAGAGATAAGAAAGCCTTCTTCAGCGATCAATGCAAAGAAATAGAGGAAAACAACAGAATGGGAAAGACTAGAGATCTCTTCAAGAAAATTAGAAATGCGAAGGGAACATTTAGTGCAAAGATGGGCTCGATAAAGGACAGAAATGGTATGGACCTAGCAGAAGCAGAAGATATTAAGAAGAGATGGCAAGAATACACAGAAGAACTGTACAAAAAAGATCTTCATGACCCAGAATCACGATGGTGTGATCACTGACCTAGAGCCAGACATCCTGGAATGTGAAGTCAAGTGGGCCTTAGAAAGCATCACTATGAACAAAGCTAGTGGAGGTGATGGAATTCCAATTGAGCTATTTCAAATCCTGAAAGATGATGCTGTGAAAGTGCTGCACTCAATATGCCAGCAAATTTGGAAAACTCAGCAGTGGCCACAGGACTGGAAAAGGTCAGTTTTCACTCCAATCCCAAAGAAAGGCAATGCCAAAGAATGCTCAAACTACCGCACAATTGCACTCATCTCACACTCTAGTAAAGTAATGCTCAAAATTCTCCAAGCCAGGCTTCAGCAATACGTGAACCGTGAACTTCCTGATGTTCAAGCTGGTTTGAGAAAAGGCAGAGGAACCAGAGATCAAATTGCCAACATCCTCTGGATCATGGAAAAAGCAAGAGAGCTCCAGAAAAACATCTATTTCTGCTTTATTGACTGTACCAAAGCCTTTGACTGTGTGGATCACAATAAACTGTGGAAAATTCTGAAAGAGATGGGAATACCAGACCACCTGATCTGCCTCTTGAGAAATTTGTATGCAGGTCAGGAAGCAACAGTTAGAACTGGACATGGAACAACAGGCTGGTTCCAAATAGGAAAAGAAGTACGTCAAGGCTGTATACTGTCACCCTGTTTATTTAACTTCTATGCAGAGTACATCATGAGAAATGCTGGACTGGAAGAAACACAAGCTGGAATCAAGATTGCCGGGAGAAATATCAATAACCTCAGATATGCAGATGACACCACCCTTATGGCAGAAAGTGAAGAGGAACTCAAAAGCCTCTTGATGAAAGTGAAAGTGAAGAGTGAAAAAGTTAGCTTAAAGCTCAACATTCAGAAAACGAAGATCATGGCATCTGGTCCCATCACTTCATGGGAAATAGATGGGGAAACAGTGGAAACAGTGACAGACTTTATTTTTGGGGGCTCCAAAATCACTACAGATGGTGACTGCAGCCATGAAATTAAAAGACGCTTACTCCTTGGAAGGAAAGTTATGACCAACCTAGACAGCATATTCAAAAGCAGAGACATTACTTGGCCAACAAAGGTTCATCTAGTCAAGGCTATGGTTTTTCCTGTGGTAATGTATGGATGTGAGAGTTGGACTGTGAAGAAGGCTGATTGCTGAAGAATTGATGCTTTTGAACTGTGGTGTTGGAGACGACTCTTGAGAGTCCCTTGGACTGCAAGGAGATCCAACCAGTCCATTCTGAAGGAGATCAGTCCTGGGATTTCTTTGGAAGGAATGATTCTAAAGCTGAAACTCCAGTCCTTTGGCCACCTCATGTGAAGTGTTGACTCATTGGCAAAGACTCTGATGCTGGGAAGAATTTGGGGCAGGAGGAGAAGGGGACGACAGAGGATGAGATGGCTGGATGGCATCACTGACTCCATGGACGTGGGTCTGGGTGAACTCCGGGAGTTGGTGATGGACAGGGAGGCCTGGTGTGCTGTGATTCATGGAATCGCAAAGAGTAGGACATGACTGAGCAACTGAACTGAACTGAGAATTCATGTCAGAAACTGTACTCTCCAATGTGATGGTATTATGAGTTGAGGACTTCACAAGTTAATTAGGATTCAGTTCAGTTCAGTTACTGAGTCGTGACTGACTCTTTGCGACCCCAGGAACCAGAGCACGCCAGGCCTCCCTGTCCATCACCAACTCCTGGAGTCCACCCAGACCCACATCCATGGAGTCAGTGATGCCATCCAACCATCTCATCCTCTGTCGTCCCCTTCTCCTCCTGTCCTCAATCTTTCCCAGCATCAGGGTCTTTTCAAATGAGTCAGCTCTTCGCATCAGGTGGCCAAAGTATTAGAGTTTCAGCTTCAACATCAGTCCTTCCAATGAACACCCAGGACTGATCTCCTTTAGGATGGACCTGTTGGATCTCCTTGCAGTCCAAGGGACTCTCAAGAGTCTTCTCCAACACCACAGTTCAAAAGCATCAATTCTTTGGTACTCAGCTTTCTTTATAGTCCAACTCTCACATCCATACATGACCTCTAGAAAAACCATAGCCTTGACTAGACAGACCTTTCTTGACAAAGTAATGTCTCTGCTTTTTAATATGCTATCGAGGTTGGTCATAACTTTCCTTCCAAGGAGTAAGCATCTTTTAATTTCATGGTGCAGTCACCCTCTGCAGTGATTTTGGAGCCCAGAAAAATAAAGTCAGCCACTGCTTCCCCATCTATTTCCCATGAAGTGATGGGGCCAGATGCCATAATCTTAGTTTTCTGAATGTTGAGCTTTAAGCCAACTTTTTCACTCTCCTCTTTCACTTTCATGAAGAGGCTTTTTAGTTTTTCACTTTCTGCCATACGGGTGGTGTCATCTGCATATCTGAGGTTATTGATATTTCTCCTGGAAATCTTGATTCCAGCTTGTGCTTCCTCCAGCCCAGCGTTTCTCATGATGTACTCTGCATAGAAGTTAAATAAACAGGATGACAATATACGGCCTTGACGTACTCCTTTTCCTATTTGGAACCAGCCTGTTGTTCCATGTCCAGTTCTAACTGTTGCTTCCAGATCTGCATACAGATTTCTCAAGAGGCAGATCAGGTGGTCTGGTATTCCCGTCTCTTTCAGAATTTTCCACAGTTTATTGTGATCCACACAGTCAAAGGCTTTGGTACAGTCAATAAAGCAGAAATAGATGTTTTTCTGGAGCTCTCTTGCTTTTTCCATGATCCAGAGGATGTTGGCAATTTTATCTCTGGTTCCTCTGCCTTTTCTCAAACCAGCTTGAACATCAGGAAGTTCATGGTTCATGTATTGCTGAAGCCTGGCTTAAGAGAATTTTAAGTATCACTTTACTAGAGTGTGAGATGAGTGCAATTGTGCAGTAGTTTGAGCATTCTTTCGCATTGTCTTTCTTTGGGATTGGAATGAAAACTGACCTTTTCCAGTCCTGTGGCCACTGCTGAGTTTTCCAAATTTGCTGGCATATTGAGTGCAGCACTTTCACAGCATCATCTTTCAGGATTTGAAATAGCTCAATTGGAATTCCATCACCTGCACTAGCTTTGTTTGTAGTGATACGATGAAGTCATGAGATGGAATCCTCATGAATGGGATTAGTGCCCTTATAAAAGTCCTGAGAGCTTGTTCCTCCCTACACACCATCATATGGGGACATAGTCTATGGAGAAGCTGGCAGTCTACAACCTAAAAGAGGTTCTCACCAGAAGGCAAATATACTAGCACCCTGATCTCAGACTTGAAGTCTTCAGAACTAAAATTTCTGCTGTTTATAAGCCATTCAGTGTGTGGTATTGTAGGGGAAGAAAAAGTTTTCCTCAACCCTTTCAGGGTCCCTGGCTGGGTCTCAGAATTAAACTGACAAAGATAGATTCGTAGGAGAAAAGCTTACATTATTTAATATGAAATTTAAATAACACAAGTTTTACAAGTGAGAACCTTAAGGAACTGAAGATCTGAAGTAATGGTTAAATGGGGTATTTTTACTCTAGAAATATGATAGGGCCAAGAGTATGAGGTTAAGTGTAGTAGTATGTGTTTGTGTGTGCATGAATGCACTCAGTCATGTCCAACTCTTTGTACTGCCTGCACTGTAGCCCACTGGACTCCTCTGTCCATGGAATTTTCCAGGCAAGAATACTGGAGTGGGTAGCCATTCCTTTTTCCAGGGGATCTTCCTGACCCAGGGATTGAACCTGTGTCTCTTGTGTCTCCTGCACTGGAGATCCATTGAGCCACCAGCAAATGCCGAAGTGTAGCAGACCAGGGGACATTTAGAAAAGCTTCTTTGGATGCCCCGGGCATCCCTTTGTCTTTGTAGGGAAGAATGTTATAGGGATGGCAATCCTCACACAAGGGTTTTATTCCCTACTGATACTCCCTGTGGAGAAGGAAATGGCAACCCACTCTAGTATTCTTGCCTAGAGAACTCTTGAACAGAAGAGCCTGGTGGGCTACAGTCCATGGGGTCCCAAAGAGTCAGACAAAACTGAGTAACTAACGTTGATACTCCCTGAGGGAGGAGGGAAGGAAAGGGATGTGGGGAGAAGATCAGAGTGAACTTCCTGCCTCTGCAACTGTCTCAAATATCATGTAGGAAATGAGTTGCCAGTCCAGGTTCGATGCACGATGCTGGATGCTTGGGGCTGGTGCACTGGGACGGCACAGAGGGATGGTATGGGGAGGGAGGAGGGAGGAGGGTTCGGGATGGGGAACACATGTATACCTGAGGCAGATTCATTTTGATATTTGGCAAGACTAATACAATTATGTAAAGTTTAAAAATAAAATAAAATTAGAAAAAAAAAAAACCCTTCAGCTGAAAATATGCAATATTTATATTATCCCATCACCTCATGGCAAATAGAAGGGGGAAAAGTAGAAGTAACAGATCTTATTTTGGAGGGCTCTAACTGCAGATGGTGACTGCAGCCATGAAATTAGAAGACACTTGCCTCTTGGAAGGAAAACTATGACAAACCTAGACAGCGTATTAAAAAGCAGAGACATCACTTTGCCAACAAAGGTTCATATAGTCAGTGCTACAGTTTTTCCAGTAGTCATATCTGGATGCAAGAGTTGGACCATAAAAAAGGCTGAGCATTGAAGAATTGATGCTTTTGAACTGCAGTGTTGGAAAAGACTTTTGAGAGTTCCTTGAACAGCAAAGAGATCAAACCCATCAAGTTTAAAGGATATCAACCCTGAATATTCTTTGGAAGGACTAATGCTGAAGCTCCAATACTTTGGCCACCTATACAAAGAGCCCACTGACTGGAAAAGACCCTGAAACTGGGAACGATTAAGGCAAAAGGAGAAGAGGGTGGTAGAGGATGAGATGGTTAGATAGCATCATTGACTCAATAGACATGATTCTGAGCAAACTCCAGTAGATAGTGAAGGACAGAAAAGCCTGGCGTGCTATAGTCCATGGGCTTACAGAGAGTCAGACACAACTCGGCAACTGAACAACAATACTTACAATACTTATATTTAAATTAGCATTGCATTAAACATTATAGTAAATACAGATTTTTAATAGGCAATACAAATATAAAATTGCAAATTCAGAAAATTTGCATGATTCTCTACTATGAACATGGTAGAGAGAGTCCTATGATAGAGGAGAGAGATCAGCTTTGGTGAGATTTTTCAGGGAACACCTGGCTGAGGAAGGAAGATAAACTGACAATTGATAGATGAGAAGGGCCAGCCAGCCACATAAAGAGCTGCGGGCAGGAGAGTCTACACTGACGGACAGCACAAAGGATGTTCCCAGAGAGGAAGCAACCCGCGAGCTAAAGGAGTGCAGTGTAGCTGAAACAGGGTAAAGAGGTAAAACAGGGAGGTTGAGACAAAGCTGTCGAGGTACTAACCATGACCCAGTCACTACCCTGGTTTGGCCCCTGGAATGGAAGCTAATCTACCTTTCATAATAATACCAAGTCAAAGACAGTGCTTTCAGAATTCTCCTGCCCACCAGTCCAAGGGGGTACTTTCACTAAGCAGTCCCAAGATGAGAGTACCACCACCCCCCATATATTTTCCACTTTGTAGACAAGGGGAGGAAGAGACAAAATGGGAGATTAGGATTGAGATACATACACTAGTGTTACTGCTAAGTCGCTTCCGTCATGTGTGACTCTTGGCAACCCTATGGACAGCAGCCCTCCAGGCTCTTCTATCCATGGGATTCCCCAGGCAAGAATACTGGAGTGAGGAATGAGATATATAAACTACCAGGTATAAAATAGATAGCTAGTGGGGAGCTGCTGTATAGCACATGGAGCTCAGCTCAGTGTTCCGTGATGACCTAGAGGAGTGGGAGGGAGGCTCAACTGGGAGGGGATATATGTGTACATAGAGCCGATTCACAGTATTGTACAGCAGAAATGAACACGACATTGTAAAGCATTTATCCTCCAATTTTAAAAAAGAGAGCGTAAGAATAGTTTCAAGGAATACTCTTGTCATTACCATGATGTTTACATGCTAGACTTGCATTCAGATGGTGAGAATAATGCTGCTGGTGCTGCTGATTACAACTGACAGCTAAACTCACATTTGATGATTAACTGTCTGCCAGGATCTAGGTGAAAAACTCCATGATTTAATCCTCACAAGCATATATACTTGTCACAGAGCCAGAGTCAGGGGTATTGCGAGTATATCTGGGTGAGGAAGGGGTTAAGAAAGGTCATGGTTTCTTTCAAGTACATTTGTCATAACGGCATGAAAAATCGGGTGTCACGGCCTGTTTATGTTACAGAATCACTGTTTCAGAAATAAAATACAGGAATGTTTAGGCTTGTCCTTGAGCTGGACTTGGGAACTCATGGTCCACAAAGCAAAACACATTGCTTCCAACATTCTCCAAACAAGAATCCTAAGATCTGACAGCTGATAGAAACTTTATGACAAAATAATTAGGACTTTCTAAAGAAGTGGTTGCATTGTCTTCCTTATAAGGAGTACATATGAGGGAGAAACACTTCTTGTAGACTAGGCTTGCTCCAGCTCTAGTCCAGTGTATTTTCTACACTGTAGCAGGGCATTTTTCTAATTTTTTTGTCTTTTTTTTTTTCATTTTTTTAAAAATTTTATTTTATTTTTTAACTTTACAATATTGAATTGGTTTTGCCATATATCAACATGAATCCGCCACAGGTATACACATGTTCCCCATCCTGAACCCTCCTCCCTCCCCGTACCATCCCTCTGGGTCGTCCCAGTGCACCAGCCCCAAGCATCCAGTATCGTACATCAAACCTGGACTGGCGATTCGTTTCATATACGATATTATACATGTTTCAATGCCATTATCTCCCCAGCCCCAAAACCTTCTTCATTCTTAGGCATGGGGTTGGATGTATGGCTTTGAACCACTAGAAAATGCTCTTCTCAAGCACGCCCCAGGCTTTCTCTGGAGCCCGCACAGACCTTGAGACCTTAACTAGTTGCCTTGAGCATTCCACTGGACTGACCTCAGGATGCTCCCAACTCTGCTCGCCATCCTCCTGTTAACTCTGGATTTGCCTTGTGCTTTTCTTTCTCACCACAGCTCTGTACCTACGTCGCATTGGTTAACACCCTCTCCTGGTTGAGTTTACTCCTAGAGTTTCCACAAGATCTCACCCTGAAATGCAAGTGAGACACATCCTACAGAATTTATCTTTTGATTTTGTTCAGGCATGAGCTTTTAGGACATTGCCCTCAAAATGATTTGTGTTGCAAAAACCACTATGAGCCTAGAGAAATTTGGTAAGATATTTCGAGAAGCTGCCAAATTAGTAAACCAAAGCAAAAATCCCACATGCAGCTTCTAGTCTCACATACTTTCTCTTTCCTGGACCTAGGAAAACCCTAACCATTCTCTATTCCATCTGTGCTTTCCTCCAAGTGTTTTGAGACTCAGAAGATAACACCTTCCACTTCCGAACAGATCAATTTCTAAGTGTGTTTAATGAAACTGATGTCATAAGAAAAACAAACAATATCACAGATCCTCCAAAAGATAATCTTCCTGATAATTCAGTGCTTGTTTTCTTAATTCAAGAATGACTAGCATCCAAAGAATTTTGAAGGCATATGGAAAACAAAAAGGAGCTAGCATGCATTGTATAATTTCTTTTGGACACATGCATGCTGCACTAGGCATGTTACACAATTTAGCTCTTAAGTCCAGACGGCATGCCCCTCAGTTATTCCATAGAAGAGCATAAAGCTCTCTGGGTTGCATGATAGAAATCCCCTTTAAATCTTCTGTAGTAAGTTCCTTGGGGCATGTTGTTTTCTTTACCACTATATCTCAAATGTTAAAACACATAGGTTTTACTAAATATTTCTGAAATGAATATGTTTTTCTGATTGTATAAATATCTAAGTATGGTAGGAAATATAAATACCACAAAATTACATGACTTGAAAAGTGATCATTTCCTCAAAATTACCCTTCACTCCCCACAACACAAACACTGCTGGGTGAATTACTTTTCACTTGCACACCGGTGCCTTCTGTTTCTTGCTCTAACTGAAATCTCATTCTCTGTTCCCCTTTCCTGGTTCTCAGCTGTCGTCCCACTTCCCCTAGAGTGGTTCTCTGCCACTTGTGTCTGCCCAGTACCACTGCTTTCCTCAGGTAATATTCTTCTCTCATGACCATCATGCATTTTGGCTCAGGGCCTGCCAGGAACAGGACCCCCATCTCCCAACTTCAGTGACTGGTTCTCTCATAGTGAACACATCACCACGGTCATGAGACTGGAGGACTCTGATTGGCCAGACCTGTGGCTTGGTGTGGAATATCCACAAGGAAGTTTCTGGCCACAAGCCCCAACTGCCACAAGATAAAAAGCAGCCTATTCATCAGACCAGCCTGGCTTCCAGTAAAGGTCAAATTTAAACCGCCTCAAGCCCATTGGAATTCTGTAGAAGTCTCCAGAGTCATGTTGCAGAGATACTCTCCTTAGCTACTACACATACATCCTAGCCTGACTGGGTTGTGATCTGGATTCACAGACAGAGCTGTCCCTTTGTAACTCTGATTTGTTCCTATTGACAATAAAGCATTTATCCACCACAGGCAATGTTTACCAGAGTTTCACTTCTCTTCTGGTTTCCTGTCAACTCTTTCTGGGTGCTCTGCGTGGACAACTGTGGTCAGCTGCCTCCAACAGAAAATGTCTGTTGTCTTAGTCACCAATTCTGGACACTCATATTGACGTTCTGCTGCAAAGCATCTTCATCACATATAAACACTTATCCTTGTTTGGGTGAAAATATTGTACGTACGATAGATAGAGTAACAGAGATGACCCAAAGCAATAGCAACTTAATTGCACATTTTACTATTAACTTCAAAGTATTTTCTAAGAATAAACTCCCCTTTTCTACTACTTCTCAAAATATTTTTTTTTTTAATAAACTGAAGCTAGTATGTCATAAAATGAAGATTTCATCCAGGGGTAAATTCTAAGAGATACTCTGGCTCAGCGTCGTCTTGAGCAAGCCCAGGTAGCACTGTTCACTGGGGTTTCTCTGCTTCCTGGGAAGCAGATCCACTCTAATTGCACAGGATTGAAAGATGGGGCCCACATGGTTTGGGGTAAATTTCTGCATTTCTTTCTTACCCCTGAAAAAATGATTTCATAGAATAAGAGTATAGAGTTTTGATTTCAATTCATCAAAACTGATCGATTAAAACCAGAAAAAAAAAATTAAAAGCAAAGCCCTCAGAACATCAGTACTATTTTTTTTTTTTTTCCTGCATCTTTTGCTTTACAAGAGCTTTGCTAAAAGCTTTCAGTAACCTTGAGGTTTTAGGGCATGAGCTACCCTTCTCCTTGCATGGCCCTGTAATAAACCTTTCTCTCTTCCAAACTCAAAAAAAAATTAAAAAAAGAAATGGAGTCCAAATCAAAGAGCTAGTGGTTTTCTTGTCAAAATGAAAAAGTCAACCCTCTATCAACAGATAACATGACTTCTCCTAGAGGCAAGTGTCATCATGGTTCAGACCTTAGCTATGCCACCTTCCCATTGTGGTACCCACAGCAAGTTAACTTTTTATAACGGAGGTAATACACAACTTTGGTGAACATACTGGCTTAAGAAACAAAAGCATAATAGAAATTGATATTTGGTGCCTTTTTCCCAAACTAGTTTAAGAGTACCATCCTCGATGTAAACCACAAGGTTTTGCATCCCCTAATATCATTGCGAGCCTTCGTTACTCAAACACCCTTTAGGAATTTAAGAAAAACTTCCTGTTAACTTGTTAGGATGAAGTAGGTTTGCAATGAAGTTGTTTTTACTAAAATTCTGTTTTTTTATGTTCTACATATTGTGAAATAAAATTCATATTTTATGGAAACATGAAAAGATGGAAAATATGAAATATGAAAATTTAAACATGAAAAAGTGTCCTCTGCACTTTGGCCTGCTCGCTCCCCTCTACTGTGCATTGTGCACCTGTATTGAGTGTCCACCAAACCACCCCCTTCAGTAGAAGTAACAGCTCAACCATAAAGAACAACATGAGCTGTTGAACAGCATCAGCAAGACAACTCTTTAAAAGATAACATTCCTTCTTAATCTTTTTTTCCTTCTTAATCTTGTAAGGGGCCACAATGATATTTAGATTTGGATTGTGTAAACTGTCAATAATACATCATTTAATGTACAGCCGTCTGTCTCAAACTTACACAACTATGCCTTGACTTCTAACATGCAGAACGATTCTCAGAGCTTTCTGAGATGTAGTTCCTGAGTTATTATCCTCAATTTGACTAGAATAGAAATGTCTATTTCTTTTACTATTTTGATTAATTTATTTTAATTGAGGCTAATTTTTTTACAATATTGTAGTGGTTTTTGCTATACATTAACATGAATCAGCCATGGGTGTTATGTGTCCCCCAAGCTGAAGCCCCCTCCCACTTTCTTCCCCATCCCATCCCTCAGGGTTTTTCCAGTGGATTGGCTTTGAGTGCCCTGTTTCATGCATCAAACTTTGACCGGTCATTTATTTCACATATGGTAATATACATGCTTCAGTGCTATTTTCTCAAATCATCCCACCCTTGCCTTCTCCCACAGAGCCCAAAAGACTGTTCTTTATATCTGTGTCTATTTTGCTGTCTCACATACAGGGTCATCATTCAGATCAGATCAGATCAGATGCTCATTCGTGTCCGACTCTTTGCGACCCCATGAATCGCAGCACACCAGGCCTCCCTGTCCATCACCAACTCCCGGAGTTCACTGAGACTCACGTCCATAGAGTCAGTAATGCCATCCAGCCATCTCATCCTCTGTCGTCCCCTTCTCCTCTTGCCCCCAATCCCTCCCAGCATCAGAGTCTTTTCCAATGAGTCAACTCTTCGCATGAGGTGGCCAAAGTACTGCAGTTTCAGCTTTAGCATCATTCCTTCCAAAGAAATCCCAAGGCTGATCTCCTTCAGAATGGACTGGTTGGATCTCCTTGCAGTCCAAGGGACTCTCAAGAGTCTTCTCCAATACCACAGTTCAAAGCATCAATTCTTCAGCGCTCAGCCTTCTTCACAGTCCAACTCTCACATCCATACATGACCACTGGAAAAACCATAGGCTTAACTAGACGAACCTTGTTAGCAAAGTAATGTCTCTGCTTTTGAATATGCTATCTAGGTTGGTCGTAACTTTCCTTCCAAGGAGTAAGTGTCTTTTAATTTCATGGCTGCAGTCACCATCTGTAGTGATTTTGGAGCCCAGAAAAATAAAGTCTGACAGTTTCCACTGTTTCCCCATCTATTTCCCATGAAGTGATGGGTCATCATTACCATCTTTCTAAATTCCATATATATGTGTTAATATACTGTATTGGTGTTTTTCTTTCTGACTTACTTCACTCTGTATAATAGGTTCCAGTTTCATCCACCTCATTAGAACTGATTCAAATGCATTCTTTTTAATGGCTGAGTAATATTCCATCGTATATGTGTACCACAGCTTTCTTATCCATTCGTCTGCTGATAGACATCTAGGTTGCTTCTGTGTCCTAGCTATTGTAAACAGTGCTGTGATGAACATTGGGGTACGTGTGTCTTTCAATTCTGGTTTCCTCAGTGTGTATGCTGAGCAGTGGGATTGCTGGGTCATATAGCAGTTCTATTTCCAGTTTTTTAAGGAATCTCCACACTGTTCTCCATAGTGGCTGTACTAGTTTGCATTCCCACCAACAATGTTATGAGGGTTCCCTTTTCTCTGCACCCTCTCCAGCATTTATTGTTTGTAGACTTTTTGATAGCAGCCATTCTGACTGGCCTGAGATGGTACCTTATTGTTATGAGTGAAGTTGAGCATCTTTTCATGTGTTTATTAGCCATCTGTATGTCTTCTTTGGAGAAATGTCTATTTAGTTCTTTGGCCCATGTTTTGATTGGGTCATTTATTTTTCTGGTATTTAAGCTGCATGAGCTACTTGTATATTTTTGAGATTAATTCTTTGTCAGTTGTTTCATTTACTATTACTTTCTCCCATTCTGAAAGCTGTCTTTTCACCTTGTTTATAGTTTCCTTCATTGTGCAAAAGCTTTTAAGTTTATTTAGGTCCCATTTGTCTGTCTTTGATTTATTTCCATTACTCTGGGAGGTGGGTCATAGAGGATCCTGCTGTGATTTATGTCAGAGATTGTTTTGCCTATGTTTTCCTCTTAGAGTTTTATAGCTTCTGTTCTTATATTTAGATCTATAATCCACTTTTGAGTTTATTTTTGTGTATGGTGTTAGAAAGCATTCTAGTTTCATTCTTTTACAGGTGGTTGACCAGTTTTCCAAGCACCACTTGTTAAAGAGATTGTCTTTTCTCCATTGTATTTTCTTTCCTCCTTTGCAAAGACAAGGTGTCCATAGGTTTGTAGATTTATCTCTGGGCTTTCTATTTTGTTCCATTGATCTATATTTCTGTCTTTGTGCCAGTACCATACTGTCTTGACGACTGTAGCTTTGTGGTGTAGTCTGAAGTCTGGTAGGTTGATTTCTCCAGTTCCATTCTTCTTTCTCAAGATTGCTTTGGCTATTTGAGGTTTTTTGTACTTCCATACAAACTGTGAAATTATTTGTTCTAGTTCTGTGAAAAATACCATTGGTAGCTTGATAGGGATTGCTTTGAATATGTAGATTGCTTTGGGTAGTATACTCATTTTCACTATATTGATTATTTCAGTCTATGAACATGGTATATTTCTCCATTTG
This sequence comes from Bos taurus, assembly GCF_002263795.3. Lineage (NCBI taxonomy): Eukaryota > Metazoa > Chordata > Mammalia > Artiodactyla > Bovidae > Bos > Bos taurus. Next base: position 12,238,125 of record NC_037353.1, read on the forward strand.
CATCATCTTTGATTTCTTTCATCAGTGTTTTATATTCATTGACAATTTCAGATCAACTTCAAATTCAGCTGTCTTTCTCACACCTCATCCTCGTTTCTTGTCGTTTCCTCTTTCCACAGCTCTCATCCTCTGAGTCATATTCCCAGCAAGTCAGTCTATGGTTTAGCTAAAATTAAGAGAGACTATTCCTATGAAATGTTTAGTAGTGAGTATACAAATTTTACCTCTGCGGAAGTATAAACTGTTTTGAGCACTATTCCATTTTGGCAAACAAATGCAACTAGTCAAACAATAAACTGTCAATTTACTTATCCAGGACAGTCTCTCAGTACACTTCCAGTCATTTTGCCAGTATATGTGATCTAGAATAGCAGATTTCAACTGTGCATGTTTACTTATACACGATTTTTTTTTCAACAACAAATACCCTGGTTGCAATGGAACACACAGGTGCTCGTGGCAGTGGGGCAGCCACAGTGACAAAGACACAGACCAGAAGCAGTGACTCCACAAGGGCCCTTAGGAGGTTTGCCTGGGTATACAGGCTAGTCAGTAAAGGAAAAAGGAACTTACACTTCCTGAGTACCTATGTGCTTGGTAATAAGCCATTAGAGATAACCAAGAAGGGACAGAAACTTTTCTGATGACAAACTCTTGGAAATTTTTCTGAGCCCTGTGATTTCTAGCAAGACATGCTGAAAGAGTGATCATGAGCATCTCTAGCCTAGCTCCAAAAATGGATGTTTTCAGGCTGACAACAAACAAGTTCCTTCTTCTAGAACAAGCATATTTTTCTGTTCCTTTTCAGTGTTGCCTGCTTCCAAATTATTAACCCCTTAATCATATGATTGCAAGCAAGTGGTGCAGTTAGGAGAGATGGGAGACAACAGCCTCCCATGAAAGAGGCCCTCCATCTGCAGTCCCCTGAAGACACCTGTTGTCTGTTGCCTCAGAAGGACCTGGACTTTTCGAGCATTTTGGTGCTTGTAGCAAGTCAGATCAGACAAATGTAAGCAATCATACAGTTCCCTTCTACTGATTAACATCAGCCAACAGAGTCACTTGTCATCTGGTGACTATCCGATAGAGAAGAAAATTCAGAGTAGAGGCTTATTGCCTTTAGTTCTGGAGTCACTTGCATTTCCAAACTCCACTGCTGAACAAATCTGGCTCTCAGATTCTCTGACATCTAATTCTTATATTAGAAACTCCTCTTTTCTCTCCTCTACTATCAAGTGCCCTCAAGACTGATGGCCACCCAATTGCCCTGTATCAGTCGCCTTACCAGCCCTCTCCAAGCTGGAGGATGAGTATGGTTTCTGGCACTCACTCAGGAAACATCAGTGCCAGTCCTCTTATGTCTGTCCTTCTAGGGGAGAAAAAAAGCCTATCTAGCACTAATGTCCCAGTACTCTGCTCAGTGGTCTGGCCACTTCTGAGGTAGCTACTCCCTGTGTCATGCAAGAGAATATGAGGAAAATAAAATCAATGTTGAGGTTTCTTGTGCTAGTGATAAAGAATCCTCCTGCCAGTGCAAGAGACGCAAGAAACGCAGGTTTGATTCCTGGGTTGGGAAGATCCCCTGGAAAAGGAAATGGCAACCCACTCCAGTATTCTCGCCTGGAAAATCACATAGACAGAGGAGCCCGGCAGAATATAATTCAAGGGGTCTCTAAAGAGTCAGACACAACTGAGCACAACATTGAGGTTCCAGCCGGCACAGTGAAGGCTCCCCCAGCTCTCTTCGAGTGAAACGGCTACTCCCAGCCCATCTATAACCTGTGTACTCTTCTACTGAAATGCCAATAACCTCTTGTACTTTTTAATGATTATTTGTCTCTCTTTAGAAGAGGGAATGCTGAAGAGGGACAGATAATTTGTCTCATTTACCTATCCAAAGTGTTTACCTCAGTTTTGACACATGAGCTCCTCAATCAATTTGTCAGATTGAATATTTTTACATCCTGAAATTCATTCTAGAAGAGGTTGAGAATAAAAAATGTAATAACCACTAATTATTACAGAAAGTACTGATATGAAATGAATAGCATTTTGATTTTTCATAGACAATAAAGAACTAAATGTGTTGCTGCTGCTGCTGCTAAGTCGCTTCAGTCGTGTCCGACTCTGTGCGACCCCATAGACAGAAGCCCACCAAGCTCCCCTGTCCCTGGGATTCTCCAGGCAAGAACACTGGAGTGGGTGTGTTAGCATTCTCCAAAGAACCAGTGGTGCACATACATGTATGCATGTACATGTATGGGCTTTCTTATAAGGAACTGGTTCCAGCAGCCATTAAGGCTGGCAATCCCAATTTCTGCAGTTGGCAAGCTGCAGACCAGGGGAGCTGGTGGTGTAATTTAAACTAAATGCTAGCAGATTTGAGATCCAGCAGTTGCCAACATTTCAGTTTTGGATTAAAGGCATGAAAAAGTCTCTATCCCAACTCAAAGGCAGTCCAGCAAGTAGTCCCTCTTGTTCAGGGGAGAGTCAGCCTTTTTGTTGTCGTTATGCCTTCAACTGATGGAATGAGGGCCACCCACCTAGGAAGGGCACTCTGCTTTACTCAGTCCATCAATTTAAACGTTAAACTAATCCAAGCACACTCTCACAGAAACACCCAAGCTTTTGATTTTTCATAGACAATGAAGAATTAACTATGTTAGTGTTCCCCAAAGAATCAGTGGTGTAGGTCCATGTACACAGGTACATGTATGGGGTTTATTATAAGGAATTGGTTCCAGCAACCATTAAGGCTGACAGTTTTTCCAAATATTGTGGGCACCATGTGCCCAAACAGGTTGACATATAAAATCTATCACATTGAGTATGTAAAAGTCTAAAGTGAATGGATCATCCCCTCTCTCCTCACATTCACTCAACAAACACTTAATAAGGACATACTATCTGCCAGGCATTACAGATTCTCTTGCTTCCCTCTCTTTTCTCTCATGGGGTCTAACATTCTGCCAAGGTGATGGGTGCACCCACATGACAGAAGGGACAAGTGAGCTGGGGCAGCACAGACATGATTGGAAACAATCAACATGCAAATGCCCAAGCACAGCCCCCAAGCAGGACTCTTCACTCAGATTTTCATTTCTAGACAATACTGCTAGGGAGAAATGCTTCCTCCCAGAGAAATCAAAGAAACATTTACTTGGAATGATTCACACAAAGGCTCTGAAACTTGACTGTACTTTTAAAATCACCCAGGGAGCTTTAAAAGCCACTTATGCCTGAGCACTGATTAAATCAGAACATCTGGGGGTGGAGCCAAAGCATTCATAGTTTTTAAAAGCTCCCAAAGTGATTCTGATGTGTAGCCAGGGTTGAGAATCACCGATTTACATTAATTTACACAATCTTATGTGTTAGGCTTCTGATTGTAATTATTCAAGTAGTCACTTGCCTGTGGGGCTTCCCAGGTGGCTCAGTGGTAAAGGAACCCACCTGCCAATGCAGGAGACACAGGTTAAATCTCTGGATCATGAAGATCCCCTGGAGGAGGAAATGGCAACAATCCAGTATTGTTGCCTGGAAAATTCCATGGCCAAAGGAGCCTGGCAGGCTACAGTCCATAGGGTCACAAAGAGTCAGACAAAACTCAGCAACTGAGCATGCGCACATGCACTTGTCTGTACTATATTCGTCATTCTTGCTGGGGTAGCTGATAAAGATGAGGAGCGGTACAGGACTGATAATGAACACCTGGTTAAGCTGTCCAGTTGGCTGGGGGGAATCAGCCCAGTGTTGCCACTGATAACAAGTTTTGGTCTGAGATTCAGTGGCCCGTGCCTGTGTGTCAGCCACTTGCTAGGACCACTCCCACTTGCTCTGTCTTCCTCAGTCTTGGTGCCATTGTTTGTTTTCAATGACAGAGCCCAATATCAATGTCTGATCCACTTGCTTTGTCCTCTCTCACCCAAGCTTGTTACCAATTTTTCAAAGTAATGGGTAAAATTGTGTAGCTTCTTTCTTCTACTGAGGTAGCATTGCACTTATGGCAGAAAATGAAGAGAACTAAAAAGCCTCTTGATGAAAGTGAAAGAGGAGAGTGAAAAAGTTGGTTTAAAGCTCAACATTCAGAAAACTAAGATCATGGCATCCAGTCCCATCACTTCATGGGAAATAGATGGGGAAACAGTGTCAGACTTTATTTTGGGGGGCTCCAAAATCACTGCAGATGGTGACTGCAGCCATGAAATTAAAAGACGCTTACTTTTTGGAAGGAAAGTTATGACCAACCTAGACAGCATATTCAAAAGCAGAAACATTATTTTGCCAACAAAGGTCCGTCTAGTCAAGGCTATGGTTTTTCCAGTGGTCATGTATGGATGTGAGAGTTGGACTGTGAAGAAAACTGAGTGCCAAAGAATTGATGCTTTTGAACTGTGGTGTTGGAGAAGACTCTTGAGAGTCCCTTGGACTGCAAGGAGATTCCAACCAGTCCATCCTAAAGGAGACCAGTCCTCGGTGTTCTTTGGAAGGAATGATGCTGAAGCTGAAACTCCAGTACTCTGGCCACCTCATGTGAAGAGTTGACTCATTGGAAAACACTCTGATGCTGGGAGGGATTGGGGGCAAGAGGAGAAGGGGACGACAGAGGATGAGATGGCTGGATGGCATCTCTGACTCGATGGACATGAGTCTGAGTGAACTCCGGGAGTTGGTGATGGACAGGGAGGCCTGGCGTGCTGCAATTAATGGGGTCGCAAAGAGTTGGACATGACTGAGCAACTGAACTGAACTGAACTGAGCATTGCAGATTCCTCACAGTAAGAGGCAATGGATTTTCCACTTATGGTCAAGGCAGCCCAGCTACAAAAGCAGAAGCAGCCTGGTTTATGCCAAATGGGCTCCCACAAAGAGGCAGGGATGATGGAGTGCAAAACAGTTTTCTGAACCCCACAGAAATGGACACTAGTCCATCTGCTGCTGCTGCTGGGCCAAGAGGGGGCATCTTTCAGGGGGAGGCAGTTAAGCCCAAAGTCTTCCTCTCCCCGAGGTCCTGTCTCCTGTAACTAATGGGGTCAATTCTGGGAGCCTCGGGACTTTCAGGGGTGATATACCTGAGAGGTTTAAGAACATAGGCTGTCTAGATGCCACAACTCAAATTAGAATTCCAACATTACCACTATTACCAATGTGACTTGGGGCAAATTACTTAACCTCTCTCATTTATTTGCTCAGTAATGATAGCACTTGCCTATTAGAGTTGCTTTGTAATTATAAGATATAAAGTGTGTGGAAGGGTTATTTGGCACAGTGCTTGGCATAGAGTAATGCTCAAGTAAACATTAGCTATTCTTAATGTAAATGTACCCCCCAGAAGTACATGTGTTTTGGATTATAACTAGTGACTAAGGAATTTTCATGTCCCATCAGAGTCTGGGCCACCTGTCATGAATATTAACTGTTAGCTTAGTCTCACCACACCCCGAGCCAGGGAGAAGTCAAGCTGGTGGCCCATTAGGAATCACCCCATGCCCACATCACATCAGCCATTAGCAATAGGTGGACCCAGTCCTACATGGTAGAGTCATCTTTCTGCCATATCAAATGTATAACCAGTCCCCACTCTACTGGTTTCCAATCCCAATCTCTCTCTAGTCTATCTCAAAGACTGAAGTGGGCCCTCAACTCCAGCCAGTTACTTAGAGGGCTTGAACCTTTGCCCTAATTCATGCAAACTCCTTTCCTCTAGGGGGCAGGTCTATGACCAACCCCATCCATCTTCATGCCTCCAAGTCCTGACTGAAAGCATTCCCTCAAAACAGACGTCTCCCCAAGTAGCCACTACCCCCAGCCTACACAGGACTCAATTCTCTGACTTGATATTCAGCTGCCAGGCTACCTACTAGTCTGGTGTTCTAATATATCTCCTCACATCCCTAACAAGAAGGAAGAGTTAGTTTAACTTTGGTCCAGCTAGCTCCCTCCCCTTCAGTAAGAGTTATGAGTGTCCCACAGAGTCACACTTACACTGGGGATCTTAATCACCTTTGCTTCCAAAACACTATCCCTCACCTGCCTGCTGATCAAATCTTTGATCTTTAGCACATGTGAGTTTCTCCTCTTGCTCCCAACTCTCCTCCACTCGACTTTGATATTTCAGGGTAAGAATCATTTAATATATGATGGATGTCAAATACAGCAGTCAGTACACAATTCCATGACAAACAGATTAATCTGTAGCAAAAGATCAGGATCCAAGTTTAATCCATTTTCTATGGCTTATGTGTGCATGCTGTCACTTCAGGTGTGTCTGACTCGTTGTGACCCATGGGCCGTAGCCCTCCAGGCTTCTCTGTCTATGGGATTCTGGAGGCAAGAATACTGGAGTGGGTTGCCATTCTGTTCTCCAGGGGATCTTCCTGACCCAGGGATCAAACTTGGGTCTCTTATGTCTCTTGCATTAGCAGGCCGGTTCTTTACCACTAGCACCACCTGGGGAGGCCTTCTATGGCTTGTAAACATTTCATAAACTTCTTTTGGTCTTTATATTACTTAAAACTATAAGCTTCTCCATATTTAACATAATAGAAGTAACCCAAGTCAACGGTGAGGGGCTGCAAATTTTTCATTTATTCAATATCTTCATACGTGTATTTGTTCAGACAATGGGCTCCTGAATTTGGATTCCCAGGGAGAAGTTCAGCCACTTCCACTGCTCTGGGTCACGTTTCCAAACTTCACTGCATATGAGGAGATGTGGCCCAATCCACATTTTCCCAGTAGAGAAACTTCTCTACCCATCATGAATTCCCTTGGAAGATAATTTCTCACCATCTGAGCATGTCTGCCTTTCTGTATGACTTGATAATATTTGGGGGTCAAAATGTTTGCCAGTGGAACACTGTTGAACTAACCTAGTCGAGTGCTTCCCAAAACATGGGATACATTCCACTAGAAAATGATAAGTTGTAGGGAATACATAGAACATTAAATAACAGTGAGTCACATGGTGGGATATTATTCTCTCTTCAAATCTCTTCCAGCCTCTCTAGTCCAGGAGAAGGTTTCAGTTTTGTGCTAATATATCTCCAACACCTCTCTTACACTTTCTAAATTGCCTTTTACAGAGAAGCCTGTGTCCCAGAATCTTCAGACTACCTTGTCTATCTTGGATTAACAAGGCTTTATTTTCATGTATTCATTTTATGGTTACCTGCTATTTGTGATGTGCAAACAATTTTTTTTTTTTTTAATTTTCAGTCATTATAGAACATTTCCTTTAAAAAATTTAAAATGAGTCAACTTAAAAGAGTAGCAAGTTAGAATACAGGCATACTCATGTTGCAAAACTTGCCAAGGTAACACACAAGTTGAAACTCAGCTCCTGATTTTATCAATGACACCTGGGGACCTGATGACGATACTGATGCCCATGGTCGCAATGTTTGGTTGATAGTGAAGCTGAGACAAGAACCAGGCCTTTCAACCCTGAGTCAGTGCTGCTCCATAATTCCATTAGGAGCTTGACAAAGTAAAAGAGGAACATAGTGAGTCTTAATGTGCTTGTGTATCCTGGTCAGGACTACCACACCTACTTCACACCTGGCTGGGAAACCTTCCGGTGCAGCATTTAAAAAGAGACTTCCTAGAGACTATTATATAGAGTGAAGTAAGTCAGAAACAGAAAAAAAACAGTTATCACATACTAATGCATATATATGGAATCTAGAAAGGTGATCCTGATGAACCTATTTGCAGAGCAGCAATGGAGACACGGACAAAGAGAACAGACTTATGAACACAGCTGGGGGAGGGCAGTCGGGAGAGGGTGGGAGGTTTGAAGACAATAACATGGAAACCTACATTATCATATGTAAAATAGATAGCAAATGGGAATTTGCTGTATGATTCAGGGAACTCAAACCAGGGTTGAGATGGGCAGGATGGGGAGGGAGGTGGAAGGGATGTTCAAGTGGGAAGGGACGTGGGTAAACCTATGGCTGATTCATGTTGATGTTTGGTATAAACCAATGCAATACTGTAAAGCAATTATCCTTCAATTAAAAATAAATGAATAAATAAAATTACAAATTTGCTACCAAAAAAGTGACTTCCTTCTCCTATGTACATCTTCTAGGTTGTATATTAATGTTTAGGCCTTCATTTCAGAAATAAGGAGAAATAAAGTGAGTTTATTACAGGATAGTGAATGTTTTGCCTCAATTTCACAAGTGAGAAAATAAGAAAAAAATGCTTTTGAAATTAAGCTGCTGCTGCTAAGTCGCTTCAGTCGTGTCCGACTCTGTGCGACCCCATAGATGGCAGCCCACCAGACTCCCCCATCCCTGGGATTCTCCAGGCAAGAACACTAGAGTGGATTGCCATTTCCTTCTCCAATGCATGAAAGTGAAAAGTGAAAGTGAAGTCACTCAGTCGTGTCTGACCCTCAGCGACCCCCAGGCTCCTTCATCCATGGGATTTTCTGGGCAAGAGTACTGGAGTGGGGTGCCATTGCCTCTCCTTTGAAATTAAGCAGCAGTCCCCAATTAGACAATAGCATAATTACATCCAATATTGTAACAGTACTATTTTTTTATGTCAACAATCACCTAGTTATTTAATTCCCTAATGCAAAACAAGGCAGAATGTTATCTTTTGCTGAGAGATTAATATATTGTAAGGAAAAATGACCTCCCACACACTAAGCAAACGAGGCAGTGTTTTTTGCCACATAGAGAACAGACTGGATACACATCTCACCATTGAGGGAATACAGTGTTTTCAAAGAACATACACGCTTTTAAGATACCATTTCTTTCCACACTTAAGATTATTCTTTGCAGCTGATTATCATTAGATTTCTCATTGCCTAGAAACTTTAGGTTCATCCATGGCCTATCGGGGTAGCTCAGATGTAATTACAAGTAGCAAACATTGGTGGGCCATGGCCAAGCCTACTGTAGCTTTAACCAACCAGCAGTAGTTACTTTTATTGGAAACTCTGCTAAGTATTTTGCATGTATTACTTCACATACCCTTCACAACACCCCTGTGATCCCTCTCTTTTGTATAAGGAATCCAAAGCTTAGAAAAGTTAAATTCTTACCCAAAGGTACAAGAAGTTGCAGAACCAGGATTTGAATGTACACGTTTCTGACTCCCCAAAGCAAACAGCTAAACACAAACTCTCAGAACTTGCCATGACAATGCAGCACTCTGTGCCAAGTAGGTGGCACAGTTAACTCAGACCAAATCATAGTTTACTCATAACCTCTACAGGCTGGTTATTTCTAAAAAATTTCCAGGTTGATAATGGTGTTGAAATAAGAAAGGATTTTCTTAATCACCATTTTTAGGGAAAAAAAGTTAGTAATAACCCATAATGCAGCCATTTTTTAAAATAAAAAATTCACTTACATAAAATTATAGAATAATAAAATATCTATGTAACTGTAATAGTTTTCTTGTTAATGCTAGAAAAAAATAATTACCAAACTTAGTGACTTAGAACAACACAAATTTGTTCTTTTACAGTTCTGAAGGTCTGAAGTCCAAAAACAGTCTCACAGAGCTGAAGTCAAGGTGTTGGCAGGCTGCATCCTTCTGGAAGCTCTGAAGGAAAATTCCTTTCCTGGACTTTTCAGCTTCTGCCTCCCTCAGCTCCTGGCTGCTTCCCGGCAATACCACAGCCTCTCGCTACCTCCTTCACATCCACTACTGACTTTGGGTTTCCTGCCCCACTTCTAAACGGATGCTTGTGATGGTATTGGGCCCATCTGGCTACCCCACGCTAACCTCCCCACCTGAAGATTCTTATTTAATCACGACAGTAAAGCCCCTTTTGCCTTGAAAGATAACTTACTCACTGATTTTAGGACATAAACATCTTTAGGCCATTATTGTGTCTAGCGCAATTACCAACATTTACAGGGTTGTTTTTTTTTACTTGAAACAAAATTTTAAATTAAATTGGAAAGGGATCTAACCTTTATTGTAATTGCCTGCATCCAATTTCCAATGAATTTATGCTTTTCCAGGGCTTAATTTCATGGCTAAGCAATGATTTTCTTTTTTTTTTTTTTTTCCTTCTGGTTGGAAACTTTCTGGAGCACATGGAGGCAGTGATGGTGGTGGTTACTAAGCAGCTTGAATGAACGTCTGTGCAGGAACCACTGTGATGGGCATATTTTAAAACGGTTTCCTCCAAGTGATCAGAACAGGGCCAGGCCTCTAGTTTAGAAGCAGCCTGAAATCTGCTGCAAAAAAAAAGAGAGAGAGAGAGAGATTATAAAATGCAGAGGGCAGTTAAATAAATACATTCACTATTAGCAGTTCACTGGGAATAGGTAAGGGAGCAAAGAGAATTAAAGGAGAGAAGAAAACCTGCAGCTTCTTGAGTAATCCATTGAGCCAGTTAATCATGTTCTGATTAAAACACATATAGCAAGAAAACATGCTCCATATTCCTGTAAGGATTATCTTCTAACTGTGGAAAAGAAGAGATCCACAGTGCTAAGAAGCCCTTGTCATGGGAAGGAATACCAACCAACCAACCAACCAACCACTTGGCAAATTCTGAGCACGGCAAGCCCATGCAGAAATATATTTGTTTTGTTTTGTTTTTTTTCTCATTTGAATTGGTATTTAGAGAACGTCCACTCACTTAATGCCCTTAGGAGAGACGGACAGTCTCCTGGCATCTCATTCTGATTAAAAAAAAAAAAAAAAAGATCCTTACAAGGGTTGCTACACAGATAGAGCTAAATGTTTCGAAGGTTCAAGTTGCTGCTTCTGAAAGAATCAGGTGACGTTGAAACTACATTTGTGAAGAGATCAACACACTTCTAATACTGGAAACTCCTTTTACCTAGATGTTACTGTTTATTCAGGCTTGCTTCTAATGACATTTGAATGTGTATATTCATTTCTTAGGAGGGCATTAACTAATACACAATGTTACTTAATTAAGAAGCTAAAATACAGCTTGTTTAAAAAAAATGAGAAAAAATGCTTTGAAGCAACCAGCCATACCTAATAAAATATTCTTATTACCCTAATTAGAATTCTTTTTTATCAGTGAGGAGAGAGAAAAAGAGGGAAAAAAGCCTTTGGGACTGGTTGATTCTAAAACTTGCTCCAGTATTTTTCAAACTTTAATGAATATACAAAACACTCAAGGATAGTGTTAAAATGCAGATTATGGTTTAGTAGGAAGGAGAAGGGGCAAAGGGGAAAAGCAGATGGATTCTGTATTTCTTATAAGTCCCTAAGTGATGTCACAGTGCTACTCTTCCCCCTTTAAGTAGTGACCACATAGAAAACTTTATAAAAATAATTACAAATTCCAAAGTACCACTGCAAACTTTCCTGCAGATCTGTAATTTCAACAGGCCCCTTCTGACTGTATCTATATCACCAGCCTTACACTCAATCAATGAGCTGAGGTGGCACAGCCCAAATGCCTGCGGAGGGCATGTGGTTATATAAATATTTGAAATAGATTAATTTTAAAACAGGTACTAAGCTGGTTAGGTTGGAACTAAGCTTCAGACCAGCTTCAATCACTTGCCTTTTAACATGTTTCGCAGTCAGAAAATAATAGCAAATAATGGTATACGTTATAACCTCTGAGTCTAGAGTTGGCAGTCTTAACATTTTGGAGGCCATGTCCCCTGTGAGAATTTGATATAAATTATGTGACATCTACCCCCTAAAAAAGTCTACAAACATCTACACACACATTTCATGAAGAGTTTCAGGAAATTGCATCTTTCCTGGTCTGTCCATGGATTCTTTAAGAGTTTGTGAACGTCTAGCTAATTTTAATTCAGAAGGTATGAAAGAAAATAAAGAATTTTCACACTAAAATAAAGAAATGGTGTTTGCCTGGGATTGCTAATGTGCATCCATACACATGTACTATAGAGTTTTGGCCTGTGTGGTTCTACAGTGGAATTATTTTAACATCTATTCCTGTAAACTGTCTTAGGAATTTATGTTTCATAATATTTTACACTTCACTGTGTAATAATTGAGGGTTATAGAATCGAGCATTACTCGATTGAGTAATGAGCTGCAATATGTGACATTACACTGAAAAAACTCTTCTCATCATTTCTCCTCATTTAAAGATGTCAATTATAAAACATTCACTGTAAAGGGTAAACTAAGAAATACCAGCAAATATTAGTTTTTCACTAATACATGAAAATACATGAAATTTGTACAATACATGAAAAATGTATTGTAACAGCCAAAAAATAAGAGGAAGAGGGATGATCTGAAGATGTATCTAACTAAGCATTTACTGCTGCCTTAGCCACGTGATTACTAATAAGGCTTTGAAGTCAGTACACAAAAGGGCTTTCCTGGTGGCTTAGCTGGTAAAGAATCCACCTGCAATGTGGGAGACCTGGGTTCAATCCCTGGGTTGAGAAGATCCCTTGGAGAAGGCCCACTCCAGTATTCTGGCCTGGAGAATTCCATGGACTGTATAGTTCATGGGGTCGCAAACTAGGACACGACTGAGCGACTTTCACTTCACTAGGTACCAACTTTTCTGTTTTACATGATGAAAAAGGGAGTTCAGAATTTCAGAAACGATTTGCTTGTTTGAATATAAACCTTTCTTGATAAGTAGCCTTGGTGTTTAGAGTCCAGAATACAACTGTGCCATATCACTGGTAATAATGGGAATTACCTTGACCTCTGAGAGTAAAATTTTAAATCAACAGAGAATTGATCAAAGTGAAATTATGCAAAATCAAACCTACAGAAATAGAACTGGTCTCATAAAAGCACAACTTACCTAAGGTCCACATGAATATAATAAATATCCAAAGTAAGACTGTGACAATTATGAATGGATAGATCAGTCAATGTAGCATTTAAAAGACTTCACAAAATCAAATTATAATAGGGCACGGCCACACCTTAGGAAGTTGTGTTCAACAGACTTTAGTTACTCATCCCTAGTATTAGGTGGAAAAACCAAACCATCTTAGCCTAATTCCATTAAATATTTGACCCTTCTGACTTTTTTCTTGATCTTTTGCATTGTGCTTTTCCATTGCTGCTGTAACATATTTCCATAAACTAAGTGGCTTTAAAAAAAACATTAATTTATTCTCTTTTAGTTCTGGAGGTTGGATGTCTGAAGTGAAGGTAAAATCAAAGTGTCAACTGGGTATTTTCTGAAGGCTCCAAGGGTAAAGAATGCTCCTTCTCACCCTATTCCAGCTTATGGTGGCGGTCCATGGGTGTCCCCATCCTTGGATGGCGGCCACCCCACTCGTCTTTGCTTTTGTTGTCACACTGCCTTTTCCAATCCTAATCGCCCACCTCCATCTTTAAGGGCCCCTGTCATTACATTGCAACCACCTGGATAATTGAGAATGAAAACCTTCCTATCTCAAGATCTTTAAATTAGTAGCATGTGAAAAGTCCCTTTTGCCATATAAGGTTACACAGATTTAGGAATTAGTATGTGGATATGTTGATTTCTGCAAGCTTCAAAACACTGACAATAAGGGTACATACATATGGATTAATTGCTTGGGGCAGACTTACAAACTCACATGCCTGACGTACAAAACCAGACTGTTCATTTTTTTGAGACATACAATATGTATGGAGAAGGCAATGGCACCCCACTCCAGTACTCCTGCCTGGAAAATCCCATGGATGGAGGAGCCTGGTAGGCTGCAGTCCATGGGGTCGCTAAGAGTCAAACACAACTGAGCGACTTCCCTTTCACTTTTCACTTTCATGCATTGGAGAAGGAAATAGCAACCCACTCCAGTGTTCTTGCCTGGAGAATCCCAGGGACGGGGGAGCCTGGTGGGCTGCCGTCTATGGGGTCACACAGAGTCGGACACGACTGAAGCGACTTAGCAGCAGCAGCAGCAGCAGCAGCACAATATGTAAGGACTGAAATATTAAGCTTATATGGAGAGCTCTCCTCCCAATGGAGGAGACGAAAGAGACACAGGTTCAATTCCTGAGTCAGGAAGATCCCTTAGAGGAGGGCATGACAACCAACTCCAGTATTCTTACCTGGAGAAACTGACAGACAGGGGAGCTTGGCAGGCTCTAGTCCATAGGATCACAAAGAATTGGACAAGACTAAAATGACCTAGCATAGGTGCACAGTATAATCTTTAGGGCAAACACTAAAAAGACTAATACAAAAAGATATAGCTAAACAGCCAATAGAAAATTAAAATAGAATACTAAAAATATTCAAGTAATCCAAAAAAAGGCAGGAAAGAAAGAAAAGGGGAACAAAAACCAAAGTGAAAAAGAAAACAAATACAATCGGCCTTCCATATTCATGGGTTCTACATCCACAGATTCAACAAACCACAGATCGAAAATATTTGAACACAAAATTCCAAAATTCCAAAAAGCAAAACTTGAATTGGTGGCACTCCAGCAACTATTTTCATAGCTTTTATATTATAAGTGATAAATAATCTAGAGCTAATTTAAAGTATGTCTGAGAGATCTTATACTATGAAGTCAAGCTATTATTGAACTCTAGAGCCAGTGGCCCTCATCTTCATCAGTGACTAATACTGTACCCATATCACCACCAGCAGCAGCCACAAGAACACTATATACCTCTTGGCTGACTTCTAATGACAATGAGCCACTGTTCTATTCAAAGAACTTTTGCTGACATTCTTAGTTTATTCATTTACACACACATACACACATACCACTTCCACCATCTCTACCACTGCTAAGGAAAAAAACAATTATACTGTAGCTATCAAAAGTAGTATTCTTTGCCATATTTTTATCTATGTTCCTCTCCTTTGAAGATCAAGAAAGAGAGTAATGATTATTCTATCATTATTTTGAGCGATAATTGCCTTTCTGAACAATCCTAATTGACAAATGTATTTGTCAATTTGCGCCATGTCCAGATGGTCACAATTCTGAGTTAACAGGCGCAGGATTTGATTACAAATCTGAAATAAATGTATCTCCAGGTCAGGTTCTGACAGGCCTAGAACTTTCTCTGTTAAAAACCTTGCCTCAACCTCAGGAACCCTGTTGGGAGAGAATAGACTGAAAGAAAAGCTAATAACCTACATGCGTCAGTCACCATGAGCCACTGGTGAACCTGAATTCTCCCCCAGGGAAAACAAAAATGTGTCTGGAGAACACATCAGAGCTCACTGACAGATACCAAGACACTTGAAGTTATGAAAAATCGGTGTAAAATAAAATAGTCCCAAGTATAGCTCTTATTGTATCTGCTGCTAAGTCACTTCACTCGTGTCTGACTCTGTGTGACCCCATAGACAGCAGCCCACCAGGCTCCCCTGTCCCTGGGATTCTCCAGGCAAGAACACTGGAGTGGGTTGCCATTTCCTTCTCCAATGCATGAAAGTGAAAAGTGAAAGGGAAGTCGCTCAGTCGTATCCGACTCTTAGCGACCCCATGGACTGCAGCCCACCAGGCTCCTCTGTCCATGGGATTTTCCAGGCAAGAGTACTGGAATGGGGTGCCATTGCCTTCTCCACTTATTGTATCTACACTCTTTAAAAATATATTTTTCAGCTATTCCATCAAAGTGATGCGTCTCTTGGACTTCCCTCGTGGCCCTGTGGCAGAGAATCCACCTGACAATGCAGTGGACATGGGCTTGATCCCTGATCCGGGAAGATCCCGCATACTGAGGATTAACTAAGCCCACGAGCCTAAAGCCTGCGCTTTGCAACAAGAGAAACCACTGCGATGAGAAGCCTGCACACCGCAACTAGAGAGTAGCCCCCACTTGCCGCAACTAGAGAAAGCCTGAGTGCAGCAATGAAGACCCAGCACAGTAAAAAATAAACAAACAAACAAAATCTAAAATAATGAGTCTCTTTATTCACCCCTTGAATCTAGGCCAGTCCTGTGATGTGCTTTGGCTATAAAATATGGAGAAAGCTATGTTATGCCAGTTCTGAGCTGAAGTCTCAAGAGGTATCTTGTGCTTCCCTTTTCCTTCTTGGAACCCTGCCACAATCATATGAACAAACCCGAGCTAGCCTGTTGGAGGAGAGCTCAGCTGTACTAGCCAAGACTATCCTAGCCCAGCCTCTAACCAGCTGATCCACATACATGTAAGAAAGCCTAGGCAAGACCAGCAGAGTTGCTTATCCAACCCACAGCTGCTCACAGACACAGAATGAGCCCATGGGAGACCAGAACCGCCTAGCCGACAGACTTCAAACTAAATATACTTGTATCTTTAAACAATTAAGATTTGCTTTCATACAAATTGTTAGGCAATAGATAACTAAAACATAAATAGATGAGAGTATCAATATTTCCATCATCAGAGATGTAGACCTTTGGGAAGAATCTGGATCTGAATTCCTCAGTTTATGAAGACAAATAAAGATAAAATATAGAGAATATGAACTAAGAGTTACAAGCACCAGCTAGCTCTTTTCTTTACTATATTGAGCTAATATTACAAAATTTCCTTGATCAGTTCTATTACATAAATATATTACTAACTAGCACTTTGGCACTAAATATAGACAGATATTTATACTAAAAATTTTACATCGGGTTTTCCCTATAATATCAGGAAATAAAGAGTCTCAGAATCACACATGGAATGCCTATCAATATGAATTTTGTAACACAAGGGCCCATGTCCTACAGTCTCACTACATTTGACTGCCTCCCACTATGGTAAGGCACAGACTGCAACTTATATTGGGCTGAAATTTTAAAATCAGTACACTAAGCAAATAATTGCAGTTCAAATTATCCTTGAAAATGTCTTGGCCTATAAATTACAACACCAGCTGTTAGGAAGTCCACCAGAGTCAGTTTTTTTCCTCCAGTATTGAACAGACAGCTAGAGTTTGGGAGGGAGAGAGGTTAGTATAAATAGATAGATTGTGTATCAGAGTCCACGTTGAATTTTAAAAGAAATACACACACACATGGCCATGTGTTTTATAAATGGTTAGATGCTCACACTGCAAGAGATATATGAGATTTGAAACCTACTAAATGATCATCATACTCACCTCTTCCATCTCATTTTTCCTTTGGCCCGTAAGCCAGACTGACAGATGGAATCATGATATTAAAATTTGCTCTTTCTCTATTCCTGTTTCCTTCCATTGCCAAGTATTTAAACACTTAAATTCACAAAAGTTAAATGTGTATCTGGTGCAACTTCACTCTACTGTTGCAGGAAAACATAACATGCCACCCCTTCCAGAGTCATCAAGGAAGTAAGCGTATGTGGAAAACTGGAAAGGCTGACACATGAGCAGTCAGGAACCCCTAGTCTCGATCCCTGATCTGGCACTAACTTGCTACATGACCTTGCTGTGTGTCAAAATCCATTTGCCATCTCTGGAGCTCGGTTCCCTCACCTGTAAAATGATTTTTGACTCAGAGAAATGCACCTTAACCCCTTTATACCAAGAGATAAAACACAGCAGGTAAAATTTGACCGCTTCCAGGAAATTAAAAAAGGGTGGGGGAGGGGTGGGATTGATGCAAGGCTCCTATTCCTCAAGGAACAACTGGCTTCCCAGCAGCAATCCTGGGTGCTTCCTGAGACCCAGACTTCTGCCTTCCGACAGACACACTGTCCACTCATGGATTCTGTGATGTCCTGGATCCAGGGTGCAACAGTCCTGAGCTCCAGCCTCCGCTCCTTCCCCTGTTACCGGCATAAATCTTGGCAACTTACTTAAGCTATCTATAACTTCAATTTCCTCATGCATGCAACTAATCATATATATTTAACCTACACACGTAATAATAGTTGGTATTTTTGTTAAATATATAAGATAACATATGTTAAGCCCAGTTATTTTGTGCCCCTTGGGGTCATTTAAACACTCCAAAAGCAACAAAAACAGAATGCTACTTTCTTAAGCAATAAAATAAAAATAAATAAATGGGAATAGTGAGCTCAGGAAACAGGAGAGCAACCAGACCTTGTAAAGACTGGGCTCAGGGCAGACTGGGGTATCCGCACAGTAGGATAAATGTCCCTACATGGGTCTCTGCCCCATCAACCCTCTGTGATTAGGATGGAATTGCTGAGAGAGATAATCCAGGTGGCTTAGCTTGGATCATTGGACTACATCTGATCAAAGGGTAAGAGCCCTGTGAGGGAAAACCCCATTCAGGCTGTACACACTGAATACGAGTGAACTCCCTGAAAGAAGGAGGCCCTGTTACTAGAATCAGAGACCAGATGCTGCTGGGAAGGGAGAAACTATATTCCACACCCAGTCATGAGAGAGTTATCATCAATGTTTCACAATCCTTCTAAAAAGTTACTGTTGGGTTTTGGGGTTGTTTGTAATGGCCTGTCCAATGAAATCACCGTCTGGGTGTGACTTTGCCGTGATTTCTCCTGCTCCCCAACCTGCCTGCTGTTGGGCCTTTTGTGGTTCCAGCCACTTTCCCATTGAAAGTCTTGCTGAGTTTTTTTGTTTGCTTGTTTGTTTTTCTTTGTTTTGTTTGGCCACACCACAGGCCATGTGCAATCTTTGCTCCCCAACCAGTGACTGAACCCGTGCCCTCTGTGCTGGAAGGACGGAGTCTTAACCACTGAACCCGGGAAGTTCCAGTCTGCTGAGTTTAATTGTCTTTAGGGACCCAACTCTTCACGAAGGTTAACTGGGCCACAAAACACCATTAATCCAGTGGGTAGGCTTAGGTTTCCTTAAAAGACTTGGTTTTCTTCAGTTATAGAACCATAAAAACCCCCACATAACTGATGGATGAAAAAATTCAGAAACTGTGATCTTCACCCAGAAACAACACAAAGAAACTCAGAAACCAGAGCAGGAATGTAGCCTCTCCATGAACTTCTCTCTCCATGACTCCCTTATGCTGTTTGAACAGCTGTCACAGGCTCAGTCTGATCTTCTGAACCCTCTGTGACATTAGGTCAGATAGTAACATCAACAATGTGCTTAGCCAGGAGGGAATTAGGAGATGAGAAAAATCAGGGGCAAAAGAGACCAAAATGAATAGTCCAGGCTGTTCTTTGTAATTTTCTTAGCGAAAGAAGGAAATGTTTGGTCTACACATTTAGGCTCAAGAGCTCCAGATCCTAATGTGAATTGTCTTGTGATTCTTTTAATCTGTGGCTTTTTCTTTCCCAGCACAAAATACATGGATAAAAATTCCACCTGCAATCTGAAAGTGAGGAACCATAATTCAGTCTAAATTAGTTTTCAGGATAACAGAACCACTAGATGTCAGGATGCTGGGTTCTCATCTAACTGCCAACCACTGCCTAACTTGAGGGGCAGTGCTTTCCTTCTGTGGGTCTCAGTGTTCTCATCCCTCGAGTGACGGTGCTGAACCACGTTTCTAAGGTCCCTTCCTTCCTGATTTATTAGTCAATGAAGCTAGGGTCAGAGGGATTCTTAAGAACAAATGTTTCCAGTGTACTGAGAGGGCTTCCCTGGTGGCTCAGATGGTGAGGAATCTGCCTGCAATGTGGGAGACTCAGATTTGATCCCTTGCTTGGGAAGATCCCCTGGAGAATGGAATAGCAACCCACTCCAGTATTTTTGCCTGGAGAATTCCACAGGCAGAAGAGTCTAGCAGGCTACAGTCCATGGGGTCACAAAGAGTCAGACACGACTGAGTGTATATTGAGAAACCAAGTCTCCTGGGAAAGACATACATGAAGATTAAAGTGAATCATTTTCCCACCTTGATCTGAAAGATCAAGGGCTGAAGAGCTGAAAAGTGCACTTGTTGATGTTACTAGAGAGCTCTGGAATATCACTCTTCATGAGCATGTGTTCTACAGTATTTGAGATGACAATAAAAGCCAGAAGTCAGTAAACTTTTTAGGTAAACGTGAAAGTGAAAGTCACTCAGTCGTGTCCGACTCTTTGTGAGCCCCATGGATTATACAGTCCATGGAATTCTCCAGGCCAGAATACTGGAGTCATTTCTTTCTCCAAGGGATCTTCCCAACCCAGGGATCAAACCCAGGTCTCCCACCTTGCAGGTGGATTCTTTACCAGCTGAGCCACCAGGGAAACCCAAGAATACTGGAGTGGGTAGCCTATCCCTTCTCCAGAGGATCTTCCCAACTCAGGAATCAAAGTGGGGTCTCCTGCATTGCAGGCAGATTCCTTACCGGCTGAGCTAAAGGTCAGATAATAAACACTTTAGGCTCTGCAGGCCTATAGTCTCTGTTGCCGCTGTTCAACCCTGCCTTTGAAGTGTGAAAGCAGACACAGACAACAAACATTTGAGTGTGGTTGTATCCAGTACAAAGATATGTGATGAGACCTGACCCATGGGCTGCAGTATGCTGACTCCTGGAACAAGGGATGGTCTTCCTTCACAGAGAGATGCAAGGCCAATTAGCATTTGTCCTTATGGAGGAGTCTGGAGGGAATGGTGCAAAGTCATAAAATGATTTGGAATAATAATAGTAATATGAAGATCCCTGACATAGGAGCCACAACATGTAGATTAAAGACAAATTCCATTATTCAACTAATTGGCAAATTGTTTAACCTCCACCAACCTCAGTTTCTTAATTTTTAAACGGAAAAAAAAAAGGAAATGCTATGCCTAAAGGAATAAGAACAAGCATAGTAACAGTTCACATTTGAATGTCATCATAAAATTTTAAAAGCTCCTCCCATCCAAGTACTAACCAGGCCCGACCCTGCTTAGCTTCCGAGATCAGACGAGATCGGGTGCGTTCAGGGTGGTATGGCCGTAATTTGGCAAAACTAATACAATTATGTAAAGTTTAAAAATAAAATAAAAATAAACAAATTAAAAAAAAATTTTTTTAAGCTCCTTTTACTTTTATCATCATATTTAATTCTAAACAAAACTTAGTTTCTGCCTAATGTGGTAGATGTTATCTAATTCTCAGCATTCTGACTTGTAGATACCATCATTTCCATTTTATGGATAAGACACTTAAAGTCATGTGAAGAGTAAAACTGAGATGAAAACACTCTGCTATAACACTTTATAGCATAAAGTGTTATAATTGCTCAAGATGAGTATAATTCTTCCCAAGTACAATTCTTCCCAGTTCTTCCACAGATTAAAGTAGTGCCTTTTCATCATGGAATTTAAATCTAATTCAACATGTGCAATCTAACACCCACTATTGTATGTAATCAGCCTCCACCCTCAAGGAGCTCCTGATCCCCATACATACAGAACCCTAATTCACCCCTAAGGAGAGGCTAGGGAATCTCTCCTATTTCCTTGCCCTCCCTAAAGCATATCCAAAAAAACAGAGTTGCTGTTATTTTCATGGACATTATAGTCACATGGCAACAGAGATCCAGACATGGTTCCCACCTGTGCCAATAAAATATGTGAAGGAATGGGTGAGGCAGAGATGTTCAGTGAAATCTGGCATCTTCCAACTCCCAACAGCCCTGCCAGTGAGAGGCTGCAGAGATTCTCCTTTGTCTGAACATGCGTAAAGGCAAGGATGACAGGTACCCAGCGAGCATCTTCCCGTGGTTTACATTGGATGACCAGATGAAAAACACACACACCAGGACATCACTGTCAAGTGTTTGAAATCCTCCCAGGCATTACCTTTAGACACTATACAGTTTTAAAGAGCAAAGACCATGGTTGTTGAATTCCATCTGCAGAGCACCTCAGTATAATTTGACACTTACATGACTCTACTTTTTTTTTTTTTGGTGGTTTTTGATATGTGTTTCTTTTTACTGCAGTTGACCCTTGAACAACACAGAGGTTAGGGATACCAAACCACCCCTCAAGCAGTCAAAAATCCATGAATAACTATATTCAGCCCTCTATATCCATAGTTCCACATCCAGGGATTAAACCAATGGCAGACTGTGTAGTATAAAAATTTGCATGTAAGTGTACCCACACGTGGGTACAGATGTGTGTTGTTCAAGGATCAACTGTAAAGGGAGCATTGTTCTAATACAGAAAACAAGGAAATACACACAGAAAAAATAAGTAATTGATGAAACAAGAGTAAATCATAATTTCATAAGGCAAAATAGCTATGAATGTGGCAAATCATTTTCAGAGATGGCCACAACCACTCCTCCCTCCTGCATGCACTTTTGGAATGTGATTTTGCCACCCCTCTCATCTAGAGATGGAGTTTGATTTTCCCTCCCCTTGAACCTGACATCACAGCTTGTTTGCCAACAAAACGTGGCAGAGTGACATTGTACAAATAATGGCTTTAGACTCTAAGAGGACTAACAGCTTTTGTTTTTGCCTGCTAAGAGCCTCTAGTCTCCATATTATTAACAAAACAAACAAAAAAAATTCTTCTAAAATAAGCTATTTAAATAAGATAAAGTCTTATAACATCACAAATCCAAGTTTCAACTGAAAATCATTTGATACCAAGAACAGAAAAGATCTCAAATCAAATGAGAAAAGAAAATCAACCAATATGACACAAATGTTGGAATTATCTGACATGGATTTTAAAGCAGCCATCTTAAAAAATGCTTCAGTGAGCATATGGACATGTTTGAACCAAATGAAAAATAGAAAGTCATAGAAAAGAAGCAGAAGATATGAAGAAAAAACAAATTGAAATTCTATAACCAATATATAACATCAATAAAAAAAAAAAACTCAGTAGATGGTTCAACAGCAGAAAGAAAAGGACAGAAGAAAAATCAAAAAGTTGAAAATTACAATAGTAGAAATCACCTAATATGTACAACAGAGAGAAAGAAAATAGAAAAAAAAAAATGAATAGAGCCTCAGGGACATGGGGGACTATGACAAAAGATTAACCTTCATGTCACTGAAGCCCAGGAAAAAGGGAGAAAAAAGGTGGACTGAAAAAGTGTTCAAGGAAATCATGGCTGACAATTCCCCCAAATTTGGTAAGACATAAACCTACAGATACAAGAAGCTGAAAGAAACTCCAACAGGATAAATCCAAAGAAATCTATGTCAAGACATATGATAGCTAAACTGAAAACTGAAGATAAAAATAATCTTGAAAACAGCCTGAGAGAAATGATGCATACCTATAGATAGGGGGAAAAAAAACCCCAGTTTGAACAAGGCAGACTTCTCATTGGAATCCCTGAAGGCTGGAAAAAAAAGTGGCACAACAACTTTCAAGTGCTGAAAGACAAGAATCATGAATTCAGAATCCTATAATTAACAAATATAGCCTTCATGAAGAGGAAATAACATATTTTCAGATAAAGGTTAACTAGAATCTACTTCTAGCAGAGAGCAACTAGAAAAGAACAACTAAGGGAAGGAAGTTCTCTAAACTCAAAGAAAACTGATAAGACAACTTAGAAGATGAGAATGTTAAGAATGAATGCAGAAAAATCAAAAGAATAGTTTTGATTTTTATAAATGCAGTAATACTCCCTTCTCTTAAATTTTCTAAATGATATGGTTTAAGAAAAACGTTCTAATTGATGGTTGAAGAAAAATTATGACAATATCTGCTATGGTTCCTGATGTGTATACAGGAAATATCTAAGACAAGATTAGGGGGAGAGAGTAAAAGGATTAAAAAAGAGGGAAGAGGTTTCTACACTTAAGTCAAACTGGTAAATGTTGACACCTGTAGACTGTGATATGGTGTGTATGTATATAAAGTAAAACCTAGAGTAATAATCATAAAAAATACACAAAAGAAACATTTTAAAATGCTATGGAAATCAAAACTGAATTCAAATTCCCCTCAGGAAGGCACAGAAAAATGAAAAAGAGAAAACAAATCAAAATTTTTTAAAAAGCACAATTACAGTGGCCACCAAGGAATCATGTGCAAAGTGGTTAAAGGCAGTACTCTGGAGCCAGCTCATCCAGATTAAATTTCTGACTCAACCACACTGGGCAAATTCCCTAGTCTCCTTGTGCATTAGGCACTGTATCTGTCAACCAGAGATAACAGTATCCACTGCACAGTATTGTGTTGAAGTCTGAGCCAAGTTAATATTTATTAGCAATGGCATCTGCAAAAGGTAAATATATACATGTTTTCCAATTAAATAATATACAGTTGACAGAATAATGTGAGGATTAGGGGCACCCACCCCCCACACCACCAAAAATTCTGAATAATCTATAGCCACTTCTCCCTATATGTGATTCCTCCATACCCAAGATCCCTCTGTATCTGAGGTCCCTCCTTATACAAGTTTCTGTATCCTCGGATTCAACAACCGAGAATCATGCAAGACTACAGTATTTACTTTTGGGAAAAGTCCACAAATAAGTGAACCCACACAGTTCAAGCCTGGGTTGATCAAGGGTCAAATGTAATTAAATTGACTTCCCAACTAGGGGCAGAGGAACATCCTCCTAGTTCTCATTCTTGCCCTCCTAAATTACACTGTGACAAACATTCTTGTTCTTTAGGCTTATTCCATATTTCTGACTATCTTTAGGATACAGAGCTTCCCTGGTGGTTCAGATAGTAAAGAATCTGCCTGAATGCAGGAGACCGTTTCCATCCATGGGTTGGGAAGATCCCCTGGAGCAGGGAATGACTACCCACCCCAGTATATATTGCCTGAAAAATCCCATGGACAGAGGAGGCTGGTAGGCTACAGTCTATGGGATCACAAAGAGTCGGACATGACTGAGTGACTAATACTTTCACTTAAGGATACAGGAGTTCTCTGAAAAATGTCTTGATGTTCACATGCAACCTCACTTTTTTTCTTCTCAGGATAAACATCACAGACTTCTATAAGAAGAAGAACAGACACAGAACTTGAATAAAGTAGCTGCAGTTTTTCACCAGATTCATTTTGCCAGCACAGAGCAATGAATTCACTGATGCAGCATAGTATTCTGGTTAGGAGCAGAGACTGTGAGGTTAGATGGCCTGGTTTCAAATTCCAGTTCTATCATTTATTAGCTGTGTGACTTTGGGCCTATTGCTTAACCTCTCTGTGCTTCAGTTTCTTCACCTGTAAAAGGGGAGGAATAATAATATATAACCCACAGGAAAGTTATGAGGCTGAAATGAGTTAATGTACCTAAAGTACTCAGAGTGGTGCCTGCCATTCAATCACATACAAATGCTAAGTGAATTTCCTTTTGTGACGGCCTAAATTGATCCTGAAAGCATGCAGATAAGAAAACAATCATAAACCTCAATGTGAAATGGTGAGGAAAAGAGGGAAAATACCTCCCTCTTTCATCAATGAGTAACGTCAGCTGCCAAGTGTATTGTAATAAAGCTATTGGTTATGCGGCACCACAATCTGTAGCTGCTGAACATGGAATTCCCTATAAATCACCTTTAAACAATGAGTGAAACAAGTAATTTTGCATAGTTTTTTTTTTTTTTTTTTTCATCTGAACAGATTCTAGCTGCCTGCACATGTGGGAGCTTAGCATATTTATTTGATGACAAACAGATTGCCCCATCCCATAGGGGCATCCTAAAGGCTCAATGTTTAGTTTGAAATCTTTGAATATCTTGATTTAAAGGAATTGTGCAATTTTTGGTTTAAAGAGTTCCGTGACTCAATGGGTTTATTCTTAGATTCCTTATGGCTGTAAATCAAAATATAAGATCATGCTTTGGGAGATGTTGTTTGTTGTGTTTTTAAATGGAGTTAAAAATAAATTGCTAAAATCTCTCTTAAACTCTGGGCCTAGAGTAGATTCTATTTGGGGAAATTATTACACAGTATGTAAACAAACTGTACCAAGATAAATCATACAAGATTTCATAATTCCTTGCTGCTAAAGCATAACAGCTGCTTGCTGCAGAGATGTCAGTTTTCTCTCTAAGTCGAGTTTCTCCTTTCCTCATGTATAATGGCTGATGTCACTCTGGGATCTAAACACAGGACAGACTTAAAAGTATTGTGTGTGTTAGTCGCTCAGTTATGTCTGATTCTTAGCGACCCCATGGGCTGTAGCTCACCAGGCTCCTCTGTCCATGGAATTCTTCAAGAAAGAATACTAGAGTTGGTTCCCATTCCCTTCTCCAGGGAATCTTCCCAACCTAGGGATAGAACCCAGATCTCCTGCACTGCAGGCAGATTCTTTACCATCTGAGCCACTAGGGAACCCTGGTGACAACATAAAAGCATTAATCCATCCATTTTATTCAACCTTTCAGCAAGATATGCAAGACCCAAAGGAATTACTCTATAATGGTGAGACTCCATACATTGTAAAAAAAAAAAAAAAAAAAAACAACAACAACAGAGATGTTTGGGGCTGATACATATGCTCTCAACTCATACCTGATTAGTATATTAACCATACATTTTGATTTCCCAATCCAGTTTCAGTGTTGAATATTCTGACCTATTCTTAGCATAAACTATCAGATCACCCTGGAAATTCCCAAAGCTAAGCATTTTTAATCACACCTTCCCTATAACCCTGAAGAGCCATGTGTTTCATTTTAAGGTTTAAAAAAATATTAAGACCATGAGCCCAGGCAGCCTTTCCTGTTCATAACAGCTGAGTACTGTCTACCCATTTTCAGGGCTCAATATTAAGGTCTGGCTTCTGTAACTTGGGGAACTTGATTAGCATTCCAAAGAAAGCTTCAGAAGGGAGGCCTCATATGAGTTCTTAGGAATTTCTGCTCCAATGCGCTTTGGAGGTCTTACAGATTTAAAGAAGAACTTGAAGTAAATAAGAATACGCCACTAGAGGACTTCTAGTTGGAAAATATTCATATACTAGACCCTGTTCTCTTAGGGGATAAGCTCAATGGAGCATGGCTAAGATAATGGGAACAGAGACTAAAGAACACTCCAGCCTCTGCAGCTTTAGAGTATAGACTCTGGAATCAGACACAGATTTTAATCTTATCTCTACAGTTTATAAGCTGTGTGACCTTAGACAAGTTAAAAAATCCTCTTTGGTGATAATAATAGTGTCATCCCAGTAGTATTGTTGTGAGGATTAAATGAACCAAAATACCTAGAATAGTGTTTCTAAAACAGCATTTCCTATTTTAGTATTCTTATTATTGAGGCTGTTATACTGTCATGTCCATATTGAGAGAGATTTACTCGGAAACAAGAACCAATAAAATATATTAAGTGCCTACCACTTCCCCATTCCTGTGCTAATCACTCAGAATTCAATGATGTAAAAACATATGGGTAAATGAGGGAGAAAAAACAAAGCTGCCAGGCAGAAGAATTCCAAGTAATTTATGTACTCCAGCTGGACTCCCCACTCAGAAGTAATAATCGCACATGGTGACTCTGTTTCAAAGAGCACAGTATAGACGGGGCGGGGGAGAGGGGACAGACAGCGTTAGGTGAAGGAACCTAGCAAACGCCAGCTCAGCCAGATGAGCAAGGGCACCATCAACAGTGTTGCACCGGGTTCATCACATGTACCCTAACCCCAGCCAGCTCATGAGAGAAACATCAGACACATCACAGTTGAGGAACATTTAACAGAATACCTGACCAGTACTCCTCAAAGAGTTCAAGGATACCCAAAACAAGAAAGGTCTGAAAAACTGTCACAGCCAAAAGAAGGCTAAGAAGACATGAAAACGAAATGCAATGCGCTGGTTCCGAGAACAAAAAAGGACACCAGATGAAAATGAAAGAAATGTAAGTGAAGTGTGGATCTAGTGATAATACTACACCACATTGTAACAAATGTACTCTACCAGTCTAAGTCATCAATAATAGAGGAGACTAATGAGGTTTATGGAGATTCTCTGTACTGTCTTTTCAATTTACCTTTAAATCTAAAACTGTTCTGTGAGGGTAAGGGTGAGGGGAAGGGGTAGTTAGGGAGTTTGGGATGGACAGGTATACACTGCTTTTTTAAAAAATGGATAACCACAAGGTATAGCACAGGTAACTCTGCTCAATGTTATGTGGCTGCCTGGATGGGAGGGGAGTCAGGGGGAGAATGAATACATGTATATATATGGCTGAGTCCCTTTGCTCTCCACGTGGAACTATCACAATAATGTTAGTTGGCTGTACTTCAATACAAGGTGAAAAGTTAAAAAAACAGTTGTTGAATAAACGAATAAATTGAAATCACCATGTGATTTAAAAAAAAATAAACTGTTCTAGAAACTGAAGTTTATTAAAAAAAAAAAAAAAGAAGAGAGAGAGAGAGATAGGTGAGGTCCACAAGGAACACCCAGAGTAACAAGAAAGACAAGAAACTAAATTATAATACATGATAGTGTGGCATGTGTAAGGATGGAAACGTAAAATGTGCAGAGTCTGCATGGAACACAAAAGGGCTAATGCCAGTGTCCAGGGTGGTAAAGCAGAGCTTCAGGAGGGACGCATGGCCTGAGCTGCAGTTTCAAGGAATGAATTAGGGGGTGTGGAAGGCAGGCCTCCTAAACAGTAAGGACAGCTGGGGTAAGACCTGAATACTATTGAGCCCTTTGGTATCATCACGGCATTCAGGGGGAAGGAAAGAAGTCACAAAACAGGACACTGGAGAGGGAAGAGCCAGATCAGAAAGACCTAGCTGCTGGACTAAGAACTGGACCGCACTCAGCCAGAGGGAGGCCCAGCCCAGCAAAGATGTTTCCAAAAGGAGAAGACTGAAAGGGCAAAGTAGTGGGAAATGCTAACAGGCACCCCATTCCCTTTAAATTCAAGCGCCTGTCATTCCTCCACTGCCGGAAATGACAGCTGGAACATACCAGACCTGACCTACTTTTAACTCCATTTGTCTGCTAATGCCATTGGGCTCAATTTATGGATGGCTAATAGGCTCTTTCTAGAGAAAGATTCATGACTAGAGAAAAAGAACTTAACATTATTAGTCAGAAGGCTTCTCCTGGAATGGAGAGAGCAAAGAGCAGAACGGCCCAGTTCTTAGGCTTGACCTGAATGACAAGTCTTAGCCATCTCAGCCTGAGTGTGGTTCTGTGAACCAGCACCCCGCTAGGGAGAACAGGGAGCAGACATTAGGCTGGGGGTTAGGAAATGCACTTTTATAAGGGGCTAGAATTGAGGAAAATGCCCTGGGGATTGGGCTCCATCCCGAACACAGGCCAGCAGTCTACGAAGGCTATTAAAATAATAAGACAAACCCCCATCACTTTTTGCAGAGCTACCAGCAAGCCCCTTACTTCATGAAAAACAACAGAATGGCCTCTGGGTTCAGTGAGAAGATTTAAATTCCAATGTATGAAGAAATTCACAAAGAGAAGAATTTGTCCAACCAACTCTTTTGGTTCCCACACTAAGGAGAGGCACAATATGTGGAAGGGTCACACCTAACAAACAAATCCTCCATTCCACATGCCTTTTACATGTCATTCCAGGAAGCCATGAGGAGCAAACTCTGGGCATACTTATTAGAGCCTGGAACACAGCTCTGGTGGGCTAATTATTCTAGGAAGCTTCTGGACTGAAACTACAAGAGACTCAATTTAAGGAAGTTCCTAAGAGCAGGAGCCAAATTGGGCTCCAGGACTACCCCAGAAATCTGGAGCTACTCTGAGACTCAGTTAAATGCAAGTCAACTAAACTCCAAACATACTTCATAAATATCGGGTTGGTGCAAAAGTTCATTAGGGTTTTTCTGTAAGATGTTATGGAAAGTCTGAAGGAACTTTTTGGCCAACCCAGCCACCTTCCCTGGTGGCTCAGAGGGTAAAAAATCTGCCTGCAATGTGGGAGACCCGGGTTCGATCCCTGGGTCAGGAGGATCCCCTGGAGAAGGGAATGGCAATCCACTCCAGTATTCTTGCCTGGAAGAACCCACGACAGAGAAGCCTGGTGGGATACAGTCCATGCCATTGCAAATAGTCAGACATGACTGAGCGACTAACACACACACAATCTCCTTAGGGTTCTGAGGCCAAGCCAGGATTTGGTTCTGCTTTAGAAGAGTAATATCTCCAACAATTAGAAGAAAGCCTCATGGGACTGTTTTCTATGACAGGGCAGGGAGACTATTTACCAGTGTTTCCTACATGGGGCATGAGCACCCTCGCCGGAATTATTGCACAGCCTCACTGAGGTAAATGGTTTCTTGCATTAGAGTAGGTTGCACAGTTCTCAGAAAAGAGGACCTGAACAAACATCCAGAGCAATGACGTCTACCACCATGCCCCACACAAGTTGCAGGTAGAAGCTTCCTCAGTATGCAATGCCTATTTCAGAAAATTCCAGACATTAGCACTGGATAAGCATTAGATATAGTTGCATGGCTCTGCCATCGCATTTATTCCTCACAATATCTCCATGATACAAGTATTATCATCTCTTATTTCCAGACAAGCGAACTGAAGTTCAAGTAGGCTAATTAGGTTTTCCAACCAGCTTGGAAGTAGAAGGTTTGAATCTAAGACTGTGTGACTCAACGTCCTGGCTTTTAATCACTGCCCCATGAGAGGCAGCAGGGCCATGGCTAGAGTATAACCCTCAGTGTAAAACATGTCCCAAGTCACTGGCTGCATGATCTGGAATAAGAATCTCAATATCGGGCTTCTGCTTCTCCAGGATTTCATGATCAATCAGAGGAGAGCTGAGTCAGGTGCAGACAGCCAGCTGAGGCTGGGCTGGATTGTTATTCTTTGAACCAGCCCCCAGAGTCTGCTAAAAGGTCATGCAGTGGGTACTCCAGGTGCACGTGGATGAGCAAGCTGGATGCACACTCAAAGAGTAAAGGTTACAACTAACTTAGGGATTTATGTTGCAAGGCCAGAGCTCTTGAAGCTGTTCATTTCCTAGTAAGTCCCTTTGCACAAGGTGAGGAGTGAAGACAGTGATCCTCTACAGTCAGGCTTTTGCTGTCTTATGTTTGCAATCTAAATGCAGCAGCGATTACCTACCCTTCTGGAATTTGCTGCTATTAAATAGTAGAAACTGCTGACTGAATAGCCCAGCTATCACTTCTGGATTCATGGCTACCAAATCCAAAATATATATACAGAGAGAGATACTATGTAGTACATAGTATTAAACATAAACACATGCATTATATAAATTATATTATTTATAATATATAAATTATATGATATCTGATATGACATTATATAATATCTAATATACACACACACAGACACACACGTGTGTGTGCGCAAAGTTTCTTCAGTCATATCTGACTCTTTGCAACCATATGGACCATAGCCCACCAGGCTCCTCTGTCCATGAGATTTCCCAGGCAAGAATACTGGAATGGGTTGCCATGCCCTCCTGCAGGGGTCTTCCTGACCCAGGGATTGAATCCACATCTCTTATGTGTTCTGTATTGGCAGGTGGGTTCTTTACCACTAGCACCACCTGGGAAACATATATATATATATATATATATATATATATATATATATCTCAAATCCAATTACTAGCTGCTGCTGCATAGACACAAAAGTTAAACCATAGATCAAAACAAGTGTTCATATGGCTGAATTACTACATGAGATGGGTATAAAATGCCCAGGAGAATCAATTGTAAAGAAATACAAGTTTTATCTAATCATAGTTCTTGTGAAGAAACATGGTATCAAGAGCTTGGTTTTCCTCCAGCTCTGCCACCAACCAGCTCTGTGAATCTATAAGACCCGGTGAGGTCCATAACAAGCTCATGGGTCAGACATTTTAAATTATGGTGTGGCAGGGCATTGATATACATAGCACCATTCACAAGTGCAACAAAAACAAAACAAAGTCCTTTTTGTCACATCTTTATGGGGCTCTCATTCCCACCAATGGTGAAAAAGAAATAATGACACTTCAAGGTTACTTGAAGTTTTGAAAAGCCTCCTTCAGTGTAACAGCTTTACTTGAGCAAACAGTAGACTCAAATTCCCTTTCAGCAGTTTTTTCCTCTTTCTTCAGATTTAATGTTCTCCTATTCCCTGCTTTTTACAATATAGTATCTAAGCATGTATCCTCACCACAATAGGACTGAGCCATCTGGTCTACCTGCTTTCCTTACCTCACAGTTCAACAGTGCTAGCATCAGCGCAGACTGGCTCCTAGGCACTCTCTATCAGTGTCTGTAGAGATGCAGATAATACTGGTGATTTAGAGTGTCATGCTGGCCTCTGCTCCTAAATCTCCTAAATAAAGTAGTCAAAAAGAGTTCCAGAAATAAATGTCTCAGTAAGTAAAAGAGATAGAATCTTTTTCATCACTCCAGCTACACCCACAACATCAATAATGATCTACAGTAGATGACTCATGTTTTATCTCCAGTCCAGACTATTCCTTGAGCATCTGACATATGTAGTCAACTGCAACTCTCATCTCCATATGGTGTCAGCTTGAATATACTTATCCAAATTCATAATCTTAATCCCCCCAGTCCAGTCTTCTCTCAGAACTCCGTAAAACAACAAGTGCACCTATTATCCACCTAGCTATTTAGGGTAGAGATTTAGATCTCATCTCAAGCTTCTCTACTCCAGCCTTTCTATATAATTTATCATCAGGTCCAATTGCTTTGGCCTCCTAATTACCTCACAGATTCATCCCTTTCTCTCTGTCTTCATTGCCACCTCCTACTCCAAGTCACCATTTTCCCCCATCTGAACTTCTTCAAACCAAACAGGTGGCTGATTTACCTGTGTCTACTCTGGCCTTCTTCTAATCCCTTCTTTCCACTTTAGCCAGAGAGATGTGTACCAATCAGCACATGCACGCACACACACACACACACGCACGTTCTCCCTTAAAACTCTAGCTGGCATCCTATTAATCTAAGCCAAAGACAAAAATATTTAACATGCCTCTCAGAATCCTGCATCTTCCAGTCCCCACTTCCTTCCCTCTGCAGCCTCCCCTCACACATTCCCCATTCACCTTGGTTCCAGTGTCACTGAGTTCAATCTCTCATCTGAAAGGCTTGCTCTCAACACGGGATCTTTATGTATGCTATTCCCTCTATATTGAAGGCTCCTCTCCCCACTTAACCCTCCTTTGCCTGGCTAACAGAACTCTTCCTTAAGACCTCACCTTATCATCGTTTCCTCAGGGAGCCCTTTTTAACCTTCCTGACAATGTAAAAGCTCCTAGTCATATGTACTTCTCAGTGGTAACTTTATATGTATGTATAAGGTGGCTCAGTGGTAAAGAACTTGCTTGTCAATGCAGGAGGCACAGGAGACACAAGTTTGATCCCTGGATTGGGAAGATCCCTTGGAGGAGGAAATTACACCCTACTCCAGTATTTTGCTGAGATAATCTTATGGACAGAGGAGCCTGGTGGGCTATATACAGTCCATGGAGTAGCAAAGAGTTGGACACGACTGAGCATGCACCACACACATATGAATTTAGATTAATATATATCTCTCTCATTAGACTGTAAGCTTCATGAAAGGAGAAACTACATCTGTTTTTGCTCACCATTTTCTCCTTAGCAATCAAAATGATGTATGGTACATAGAATGAATGAATTACTAATCATTGTATACATAGCTGAATGAATAAAATTCAACCAGAAACTGATGATTAAATTTTTTAAAAATTCAGTTATTGATATTTGTGGCACTGTCTCTCAACAGGAGAAATGTTTTCAGATCAGAGAATAAATGCAATCTACACTACCTGTTAGCCAGGTAATCTTTGGAAAATCATTTCACTCAGCATCATCCTTATCATAATAATAACTGTTTTCAATCACAGGGTTATAGATAAACTGTCAATTGCTATACGAATGTGACATTATAATTCTATTAGCAAAGCTTAAAAATGTTTTGTGGAAAAGCCACCAAAAATTGCATAAGAACACGTAATCAATGTTGAAAAAAGCCTAATGGTTTCCTCCTACAGGGTTCAATTTTACTTTTGTTAATATGGATCCTTAATCAAATGATACACTAAAATAGTTATGAAATATTCTTTAGGTACCCAATACCTTGCAAAAAGTAGCTGTTTATTTCCTATCTTGAAATCATGATTATAGTTAAGTGGGTGATATCAGTTCTTTCCCCATAGATTAGAAAACTGAGCTTTAAGAGAATAAGCACCTTGTTCAAGGTCACAAGCTAGTAAGAGACGAAGGAGGATTCCAACACCTGGCTTCTGTGACTTCAAAATCTGTCTATGCTTTTGGAAGTCTGGATAAATTTAAAGGAGAAATTTTATCAAACAAAAGCAGCATTTTACTTTTTTATAGGGGATCATTATTGAAACCTGAATTAGTAACCTAGGAAATGACCTACAAGAAATATTTTAAACACCAAAGGAAAAAGTAGAGAGACTTAGAGCCTATATCCAGGAGCCCTAATATATGAGTAGCAGATATTTTAGCATGATAAAGGGATATAGATGAGTGGAGGTAGTATTTAGTTAAAGTAGAAAATGTTTCTGACATAATGAACAACTTGGTTCTGTAGATTAAAAAAGCTCTCTGATTTCAAGGCCAGGAATAAGGTGGGGGGGGAAGATACTGAGGCATGCCATAATAAAATCTTTGATCTCTTTAGGATAAAGAGAAAATCCTTACAAGCTACCAAGCAAACAACAACTACGTACACAGGAAGAAAAAACTCAGACTAACATTTACAATATTGGAAGTTAACACTAGAATCAAATCTACAGCTAAGAGCAGACTGAAACCTAATTCTATGCCCTAGAAGGGTAAATTCCTAGAAGGAAAACTCTATTAAATATTTAAATTGTAATAGCAAAATCTAGGCATTTGTCTTGGGGAAAAAAATGAAAACATTCCAAAAGTTTAATGGTAGCAAGAAGGAAAAGAAAGGTGGGAGAAGTGAAAGTATTTTAATGGCCTCATCCTGTAGGGCAGGGAGAACTGGAGAAACAGAGCATCAGACCATAAGTGTACCCAAGTCAGGGAAATAGTTGGGTTTATTCATCTGGTGGAAGATGATCATTTAACAGGGGGAAAGAAAAAGAATGAATATCAACTTAAACCAGCTAGGTTAAAAGAAAGGAAACAGAAGAAACAAGAAAAGGAGTAGGCTCCTGGGTATGCCACGTGGTGTGGGAGGGGTGTTCAGAATGGGTTGGATCCAGGTATACCTGTGGCCGATTCATGTTGATGTATGCAAAAAAAAAAAAAATCACAATATTGTAAAGTAATTATCCTCCAATTAAAATAAATTAATTTTTAAACATAAAAAAAGAAAGAGTAATGAAATGCAATGATTGAAGAAATAAAGTCATTACATTGAATGAATGACTGAAATCATTCACAGACTGAAATCTCCTACTAAAATATAAAGACTGTTGGACTAGTTTATATACATTTTGCTATTTGCAAACTTGTATTTAAGTTGACGTGATAAAGATGGAAAATAAAAGGATCAGCAAGGAGATATCAGACAAATGCAAACAAAAGGAAAACAGATATGGCAACATTAATATCATATAAGGTGGAATTTAAGGTTAAAACATTATATAGGATTGAAAGCATCATTGCTGCTGCTAAGTTGCTTTAGTCGTGTCCGACTCTGTGCGACCCCATAGACGGCACCCTACCAGGCTCCTCTATCCCTGGGATTCTCCAGGCAAGAATATTGGAGTGGGTTGCCATTTCCTTCTCCAATGCATGCTAAGTCGCTTCAGTCATGTCCGACTCTGTGTGACCCTATGGACAGCAGCCCACCAGGCTCCTCTGTCCACAGGATTCTCTAGGCAAGAATACTGGAGTGGGTTGCCATTCCCTTCTCTGAAAGCATCATTATGTGGTGGTAGAAAACTTAATTGAGGAATTTAGTGCTCCAGGAGTTGGTGATGGACACGGAAGCCTTGTGTGCTGCAGTCCATGGGTCATAAAGAGTCAGACAGACGAGCAACTGAACTGAACTGATATGTACCAAAAAATGGCAGATAAATATGTGGATCAAAAACTATTAGACACACAAGGAAAACTTGAAAAATGCCATTGAAATAGGGAATTTCAATACAACTCTTTCAGAACCTAGTGGTCAAAAGTAAGCTAAGGTTATAGAAGAATTTAATAATACAGTAAATAAGCTTGATTTAATAGCTACTTAAATCAATAGATGAATTAGTGTATACTAGTTTTTGGAAGCCAATTGTGAGTATCTCATCCCATCTCCATATTCAGTGTTGTCACATTAGTAACTAGAAATAGATCATGACAGGTGTATATACACCATGGAAAACAGAAATGCTATAAATGCTAAAATCGTATCTAGAAATTTGGCTATTAAACGTTTATCAGCACCCCACTGAGTCTCTACATGAACATTTACTTTCAAATAGAGAATATAATTTTTCTTGTATATCCACTGAACATTTTGAAAAGTTAATCATGTACTCAACTCAAAAACTTAACTGATTCCAAAAGTAAAGATTTTTACAAACTATATCTTTTGATCATATATCAATGAAACTTGAAATAACTGATAAGAATTACCACTGAAAAAATTTAGAAACATATTTCTAATAAGTCTTAGATCAAAAAAGTACAATGAAAGGGAAATCAGAATCACTTAGAAAGCAAAAAGAGAAACTTTTTTTTTCCAGAAATCTATAGGATAAAGGGAAAACTCTATTTCATAGAAATATTATACCTTGAAATACCTTTATTATTAAAGAAGAATGAGCAAGGAAGAATAGTACAAAAGGGGCTTTGTGCTAATCTTGAGAAGTTGGGGGATAAAGAACCATAAAATGAACCAAGAAGCAATCAAGAGAGAATAAAGATAAAAACTGATACTAATGAAATAGAAAACAAAGAATAGAAAGGATGAAAAATAGACAAAGAAATCCATGAACTGGTTCTTTGGAAGAAAAAAATAGATAATTTTTTAATCAGGCACTTGAATAAGAAAAAATGAGAGCAAAATAGAGCAACATTAGAGTTGAGAAAAGAAATATAACCACAGATGTAGGAGAACTTAAAAGCATTACAAGAGAATATATCACATACATATTTTTAAGATGCATTCAAAACAGATTTGAAAATGTTTTTCCTGAAAACACAAATTCCTTAAATTGACCTAAGAAGAAATGGAAAACTCAAATATTCTAATCATCATAAAACTGGGAAGGCAATTAAAAGCCCACCTTCAAAAAAGACATCATACCAGCTGGGTTCATAGCCATGTTTTGCTATCTTTAAAAGAACAGACAAATATTTAATCTATTCCATTCCTAGCAGAAGGGTGAAAGTTTCTTCAGTTAAATTTTAGAAGATAAAATCATTGTAATATCAAATCTGATAAAAGCACTAACCAAAAAAGAAGAAAAAGAGGAGGAGGAGGAAGAAGAGAAAGAACACTTTCTCCCGGATGTAAACTCAGTAAGGACAGGGATGCTTACGCATAAATACTATAGCCTTTGTACCCAGACTGATATTGACAGAAAGCAGGTACTCAATAAACATCTTTTGAGTGAATAATAAACCAGTTCTCCTTGTGAATATAGATGCCAAAACTAAAAATAAATATTTGCAAACAGAATGTGATGACACCTCAAAGTATTTATATCATACCTTATTGTCATAGAGTATTTAATCAGTATTACAGAGGGAATGATATATAATACCAACATTCTTTATTATTTCTGTGAAGCATCTAGAAAATTTAGTAAGTAAAAAAATAAAACAATGAATATAAGCATTAAAAAAGAAAAAAGAAAATGTTATTCTTGATATATGTCTCTATACCTAGAAGACCAATTATCCTAGAGAACTTTCCATAGGAATTATTGATTGATAAAATCCAAATGCACTGAAGTGGGTATAATATCTCATTTTCTAAAACAATGATGAAAACAAACATGCAAGAGAGAGATACTTAAGCATGGGAAGATATATATAAGGTTAGCCATGAAATTAAAAGACGCTTACTCCTTGGAAGGAAAGTTATGACCAACCTAGATAGCATATTCAAAAGCAGAGACATTACTTTGCCAACAAAGGTTCGTCTAGTCAAGGCTATGGTTTTTCCTGTGGTCATGTATGGATGTGAGAGTTGGACTGTGAAGAAGGCTGAGCGCTGAAGAATTGATGCTTTTGAACTGTGGTGTTGGAGAAGACTCTTGAGAGTCCCTTGGTCTGCAAGGAGATCCAACCAGTCCATTCTGAAGGCGATCAGCCCTGGGATTTCTTTGGAAGGAATGATGCTAAAGCTGAAACTCCAGTACTTTGGCCACCTCATGCGAAGAGTTGACTCATTGGAAAAGACTCTGATGCTGGGAGGGATTGGGGGCAAGAGGAGAAGGGGACGACAGAGGATGAGACGGCTGGATGGCATCACTGACTCGATGGACTTGAGTCTCAGTGAACTCCGGGAGTTGGTGATGGACAGGGAGG
Source organism: Bos taurus (assembly GCF_002263795.3). NCBI lineage: Eukaryota > Metazoa > Chordata > Mammalia > Artiodactyla > Bovidae > Bos > Bos taurus. The sequence continues at coordinate 12,276,294 of NC_037353.1, forward strand.
CCTGGCAAGCTGCGATTCATGGGGTCGCAAAGAGTCAGACATGACTGAGTGACTGATCTGATCTGATCTGATCTGATCATATTGGAATTTCATGTGTCAGGGAATAGAATCAAGAAAGAAGAACAGGAAAGAAAATCCAGGTGAAGTTTAAAGTTTTATATATATATATATATATATATATATATATATATAAATTAATTTATAACTTAAGTTCAAATTTTAATCTTATTAGTAAAATGGATCTTAAAAGATGCATTTGTTTATTTTCAACAAATAAACAAATTGCATTGTTCCAAGGAAAGGTATAGAATGAAAGAATTAAGAGATCACTCTTCCCAACTCCAACTTGAGGTGGTGAGATGCAGGTCGAGAGCACAAGAAGCATAGACTTTAACTCCAATATTTATGCTTCCAGGGCCCTGGCCTACTTTGCTGCACAATCTTTCTCTGCAACTTTCTATGGGGAATGCCCTCTAACTGGGATTCATTAGTCATAAGAGGGTATGGACAGATTAATCACAGGTAAATGCTGTTTGATTTGATTTCTCCACCAATGGGCCCCATCAAAGGCTGGTTTCACTCCTCTATGTTGCTGTTTCAAATAGCTGCATGATTAAAATTTTTGTTTGTTTGCTTTCTCTAGGCTTCCTCTAATCCCACTGCTGCACACTTAAGAAACTAGAAGTCAGTAAGACTACTGAAGAGCCTTCATTTGAAAGCAGCATTTCCCACTCTCACCCCACTCCTGCCCACCAAACACCATTACTCACTTGACCATGGTAATTGAATAAAAGTAGTTCACTAAACACATTCAGAGAGGTGCTTTATATGACATCATTTATGATTGAATGAAAGTACTTAGAAAAAAAGACAAAAAGTCCCTCTGATATGTCAAATGATGTTAGAAATGTTCATCATATTTTACCTTCAGTTCAGTTCACTTCAGTCACTCAGTCGTGTCCGACTCTTTGCAACCCCATGGACTGCAGCACACCAGGCTTCTCTGTCCATCACCAACTCCTAGAACTTGCTCAAACTCATGTCCATTGAGTTAGTGATGCCATCCAACCATCTCATCCTCTGTCGTCCCCTTCTCCTCCTTCAATCTTCTCCAGCATCAGGGTCTTTTCCAATGAATCAGTTTTTCCCATCAGGTGACCAAAATACTGGAGTTTCAGCTTCAGCATCAGTCTTCCCAATGAATATTCAGGACTGATTTTCCTTTAGGACTGGCTGATTTGATTTCCTTGCAGTTCAAGGGACTCTCAAGAGTCTTCTCCAACACTACAGTTAAAAGCATCAATTCTTCAGTCCTCAGCTTTCTTCACAGTCCAACTCTCACATCCATACATGACTACTGGAAAAATCAAGGTAAACTTGGAAGTGAATCAAGGTAAATTGGAAGTGGTCAAACAGGAGATGGTAAGAGTAAACATTGACATTTTAGGAATCAGTGGACTAAAATGGACTGGAATGGGCAAAATTAATTCAGATGACCACTTTACCTACTACTGTGGGAAAGAATCCCTTAGAAAAAATTGGGTAGCCCTCATAGTCAACAAGAGAGTCCAAAATGCAGTTCTTGGATCCAATCTCAAGAACGACGTAATGATCTCTGTTCATTTCCAAGGCAAACCATTCAGTGTCACGGTAATCAAAGTCTATGCCCCAACCAGTAATGCTGCTGCTGCTACTGCTAAGTCGCTTAAGTCGTGTCCAACTCTGTGCAACCCCACAGACGGCAGCCCGCCAGGCTCCCCTGTCCCTGGGATTCTCCAGGCAAGAACACTGAAGTGGGTTTCCATTTTCTTTTCCAATACATGAAAGTGAAAAGTGAAAGTGAAGTCGCTCAGTCATGTCTGACTCCTAGCGACCCCATGGACTGAAGCCTACCAGGCTCCCCCATCCATGGGATTTTCCAGGCAAGAGTACTGGAGTGGGGTGCCATTGCCTTCTCCACCAGTAATGCTGAAGAAGCTGAAGTTAAACAGTTCTATGAAGACCTACAAGACCTTCTAGAACTAACACCCAAAAAAGATGTCCTTTTCATTATAGATGACTGGAATGCAAAAATAGGAAGAGATACCTGGAGTAATAGAAAAATTTGGCCTTGGAGTACAGAATGAAGCAGGGCAAAGGCTAACAAGAGTTTTGCCAAGAGAACATACTGGTCATAACAAACACTCTCTTCCAACAACACAAGAGAAGACTCTACACATGGACATCAACATATGATCAATACCGAAATCAGATTGATTATATTCTTTGCAGCCAAAGATGGAGAAGCTCTATAGAGTCAGAAAAAACAAGACTAGGAGCTGACTGTGGCTCTGATCATGAACTCCTTATTGAAAAATTCAGACTTAAATTGAAGAAAGCAGGGGAAACCACTAGACCATTCAGGTGTGACCTAAATCAAATCCCTTATGATTATACAGTGGAAGTGAGAAATAGATTCAAGGGATTAGATCTGATAGACAGAGTGCCTGAAGAACTATGTATGGAGGTTCATAACGTTGTATAGGAGGCAGTGATCAAGACCATCCCCAATAAAAAGAAATATTTTACCTTATGAAGTAACAAAGATGTTAGAGATAAATAATCTTAATTTATTAAGATCAAAATTGTATGTTTCATCTTATATTTTTGGTATAAATTTTGGTAAAAATACTTTACTACAAGATTTTTTTATTCTTTATCAGAAAACCTCTAACTATTAAGTATATTTCTGATTCTGGTATAATATCTAGATTATTCTTTTATTTATTTTCACAGCGGCATTACTTAAAAATCTCTGTTTACAAAAGTCCATGGAATAAAAGTTAGAAGCCACAGGTTCTATGTCGAGATAGCTGGATATTCTTAAATTGGAATAATCCAAAAAGTATTTATTATTTCATCATCACAACTACCTCTTTCTTAAAAAAACTTAGGGCTTTGATTGTTCATCTCCAATTTTATAATAGTCCTTCTTGTTTTTTAAACTAAGATACAGCTCTGAAAACCAAATAAGTATGCAATTTTGATTAAAATACTTTAACCAATAGCTAGATTAATGATAGACTAATTAGTTTATTAAAATTATTGAACTAACAATTAACATTCAATAGCAGGTAAGGCAGTGGTAAAGAATCTGCCTGCCAATGCAGGAGATGTAGAAGACTTGGGTTAAATTCTTGGGTCAGGAAGACACCCTGGAGAAAAAAAACAGCAACCCACTCCAGTATTCTTGCTGGAAAATTACATGAACAGAAGAGCCTGGTGGGCTACACATTCCTTGGGGATCACAAAGAGTTGCAACTGACCATGCATGCCCTCCTCCCAGCACAATAATATTCATTACCCTCAACTAGCCCCTTGAAGTCAAGAGAGACCTATAAGTAGGGATTAGAGAGAAAGTGAGCAAGTTTGGAGCCACTCTTTGGCAGTTCCCACACTACAGCAGAATCAAGCCCTGCTGTAATCAGGTGAATCAGAATCAAGGTGACAGGACAGAACCTACCACAATAAAGGTAATTCTTTCTAAAGATCAATATATCTGACCTACATCCTTTTTTAAAGTTTGACTTCTCCTATTAATATGAACTTAATCCAATTCTTTGTAAAATAGCATCTAGGTTATTTCATAGTAAAGATACATTTGTCTCTGCCTTCCTCATACAGTGTGCATGCGTGCTAAGTCATTTCAGTCATGTCAAACTCTTTGCAAACCCTATGGACTATATTCCACCAGGCTCCTCTCTCCATGGGATTCTCTAAGCAAGGATACGGGAGTGTGTTGCCATGCCCTTCTCCAGGGGATCTTCCTGACCCAGGGATCGAACACACCTCTCCCGTGGCTCCTGTATTGCAGGAGGATTTTTCGCCACTGAGTCACTGGGGAAGCCCTTCCTCATATTAGTATTAGTGAGCAATAAATAGGAAAATATTGAAATCACTCTCTTCTAGTCCCCAAATTTCCTCTTTGTCTACCAAAAGGATATAGATAGACAATTCAATCCATCCTGACACAACACATCATTGTTAATAATGCATACCCAGCTTTCCCCACTAGAGTATAAATTTACATTAGAGTGTAAACTCTGTGAAGCCAGAAGCCTTGTCTATTCAGAAATCCAATGCCATCATATCCTGAGCTTTACAGAGTTCCTAGAACATAATAGGAACTCAGTATATGTGAAACAAGAAGACGGGAAGCAAAAGAAAGGAAAGAAGCAAATCAGGAGACAAGCAGGTATATAATAATAAATGATAGCTTATTATTCAAAAAGTGGTTGTATTATTGCTGTCACTGCACATAGTATGAAGGGGGTTGTAAGTCTAGTTGCCTGCATTTACAAAGACTTCATTAGCCTTTAGATGTTTTTTGTTGGGCCTTAGCCACAACATAATCCTATTTGCAGGCTAACATCTCTGAAATAAATGTATTGTGGTTTCTGTTTATTTCTTAGCTAAGTCTAGGGTGCCCGCATTTTAGAAGAAGATACCAAAAAAAAAAGTTTCTCTGAAGCTATCTGAACCAAGAACAGCAAGTTATGTTTTTATGTGGGAATGGATTTTCCATTAAAGGGAAAATGTACTATTTCACACAGTTTGGCAAAACAGTATTTTTTAATTTATATGTTTAAATTTAGAGCACTGAAAGTCCAATGTAAGAGTGTTTTCTGACCATGGAAACATCCTCTTCACTCAGCTGTGAAGAAGGCCAATTTTCATCGACTTCACACTTTCACTCTCAGTAGCGTGTCCTTATGAGCTAAGAAAACAAGCAGGGCCATTCTATTAGCCTTTAAAGTTTCTCTCACAGTCCAGATAATCATCTTCAGAGTATTATTCTATTTTAGCACATTTTCAGAAAAGTTATCACACTCAAAAAATATGGCGATTTGTCAACCTCCTCTTTCCTCTGTAGCAAGATGAATTTCCCTCTGCCTTTGCTCACCAGAAACCCTTTCTCCCTGTGTGAAGTCATTTTAAACTGAAGGGAGTAATTCTCTATCTCCGTTGATTTTAACCAAGAATGGAATCTATGAGTCAGGAGTGTCAGCACTTTCCTATCACTTATCCATATCAGATATCACATATCAATTACGGAAAATTCAGAGTCTGGATTTGATCAAACAATTCCTATCAACATAGGCTTTCAGGCAGTCACCTGCAGTTAATTAGACTGCTTATGTGAGTCTAAAGTTGTTTCGTCATTGCTGGTCTAGCAATGACCACCTGGAAGCAGTGAGGTCAATTAGACTTCTTAAGAGTCACTTCAGTTCTATTAATCATTCTTATCTATAAATCATTTTACCCTAAGGATCAGGGAGAGACTACTCAAGGAATCTTTTGTAGTCTAGAATAATAAAGTATCATATTCTTTGTGCTGATGTCAGCAGTTAAGTTAGGAGCTAGTAACCAGGTACAAGTTTAAGTAATAGATGTTGTATGTCCTGGGAAAGACATGTAACCCCATTTATATTCTGTAAAATTGTAACCAAACTCCATATTCTGAATTATACTATCCTTCCTCAACCCAGCCTTTCAGAGATCATAATTGCAAGGTCTGTTTAAAGCTTGCGTGCATGCTAAGTTGCTTCAGTTGTGTCCAATTCTTTTCTACCCTATGGACTGTAGCCCGCCAGGTTCCTCTGTCCATGGGATTCTCCAGGCAAGAATACTAGACTGGGTTACCATGCCCTCCTCCAGGGGGTCTTCCTGACCCAGGGATAGAACCTGTGTCTGTAATGTCTCCTGCATTTGCAGGCAGGTTCTTTACCACCAGAGCCGCCTGGGAAGCCCAGAGCTTGTGTAAATACAAGAAAAACTAAGTCACAAGAGGTTGGTAAGATGTATGTTATTAGAAATGTGAGTAAAGTTGGTCTGGGTCAAAGGGGAATGCAAAGGAGATCCTAAGAAAAAAAAAAGAGATGGTATATACATCTAGCCCTTCCATCCAGGTTGATGGAGCACAGGACAAGGAAAGAACAAATGCTGCTGAAAGGTGGAAGATCCAGGGTGGGAACACTTGAAATTGAAGAGGAGAGGATGGGGAAGAAAGAGAAACTCTACTTCTGCATCTTTGTTCTAGCTATTTAGGAGCTATTTTATTCCCACTGGTGAGTGAAATGATGGTCAGTAACATACACAACCAATGATACCTGTAACCAGCTGGGTATCAGCCTTGGGAATCTCCAGGTATTTGGCTGGTTCTATTAGACACAAGTTGGGGTGATAGAATAAAGTGAGTCACCTCAAGTGCCAATACCCCAAACCAAGAAAAGACACTCCAATACCAAGAAAAATCTCAAGTCAATCTTAGCTGCAAAATATTTGAATCTGTGACTCTAGAACTATCTCCACTGTATCTTTTCTAGTTCCCCCTTCCCATCACGTCATTTTATGCATTAGAGGAGATAAAAATCCTGTCATGGGACGAATGCTGCTGTGCTCCTTGACCCTCCTGTTATAGAGAAGAGGGGCACAGATATTTCATGAAGCCCTTTTTCTCCCTCCAGGACAGGCTCATGACTCACAGCTTACCTACCAGATTAATATGATGGTATATGAAAAAGTCTTATCCATATTTTTCTGTTTTGCCAAATAGACAACAAAATAAATGAAATAAATGGACGTGCTCAGTGTTCCTCTCCCCAGTGCCAAAAGCTCTTTTCCTTTTGGGAGGGCAGCTTTAAGAGTGGGACACTGCGTTGGCTTCCTTTCAAATCTCTCTGGTCTCTCATCAGAGCAGTAGAAATCTAGAAACTGTTACGTTTTACTCAAGTTCAACTAGACTGTAGGAAAGAAGAACCAAACAGTTGAACCAAATAGTCTACAACACTCAGAGTTCTCCTGAGAAGCAGAATCAGCTATATATATATATATATATATATATATATAGCTGTATATATGTATGTATGTATACATACATACATACATATATATGGAAGGGGAGGGGTTTTGAGGTGGGGCTAGTAGTAAAGAAACCACTTGCCAACGCAGGAGACATAAGAGATATGGGCTTGATCTCTGGGTTGGGAAGATCCCTTGGAGGAGGGCATGGCAACCCACTCCAGCATTCTTGCCTGGAGAATCCCCATGGACAGAGGAGCCTTGTGGGCTACAGTCCATAGAGTCACAGAGTTGGACATGATTGAAGTGAATTAGCACACACGCACATACGTATGTGTGTGTGTGTATCCATATACATGGAGAGATATAGACAAATATATGGGATCAGTTCAGCTCAGTCATGTCTGACTCTGCAATCCCATGAATCGAAGCATGCAGGCCTCTCTGTCCATCATCAACTCTGAGAGACTACCCAAACCCATGTGCATTGAGTCGGTGATGCCATCCAACCATCTCATGCTCTGTCGTCCTCTTCTCCTCCTGCCCTCAATCTTTGCCAGAATCAAGGTCTTTTCCAGTGAGTCAGCTCTTCACATCAGGTGGACAAAGTATTAGAGTTTCAGCTTCAACATCAGTCCTTCCAATGAACACCCAGGACTGATCTCCTTTAGGATGGACTGGCTGGATCTCCTTGCAGTCTGAGGGACTCTCAAGAGTTTTCTCCAACACCACAGTTCAAAAGCATCAATTATTCGGTGCTCAGCTTTCTTTATAGTCCAACTCTCACATCCATACATGACCACTGGAAAAACCATAGCCCTGACTAGATGGACCTTTGTTGGCAAAGTAATGTCTCTGCTTTTTAATATGCTGTCTAGGTTGATCATAACTTTCCTTCCAAGGAATAAGCATCTTTTAATTTCATGGCTGCAATCACCATCTGCAGTGATTTTGGAGCCTAGAAAAATAAAGTCAGCTACTGTTTCTACTGTTTCCCCATCTATTTCCCATGAAGTGATGGGACCAGATGCCATGATCTTCGTTTTCTGAATGTTGAGCTTTAAGCCAACTTTTTCACTCTCCACTTTCACTTTCATCAAGAGGCTCTTTAGTTCTTCACTTTCTGCCATAAGGGTGGTGTCGCCTGTGTATCTGAGGTTATTTATATTTCTCCTGGCAATCTTGATTCCAGCTTGTGCTTCCTTCAGTCCAGCGTTTCTCATGGTGTACTCTGCATTTAAGTTAAATAAGCAGGGTGACAATATACAGCCTTGACGTACTCCTTTTCCTATCTGGAACCAGTCTGTTGTTCCATGTCCAGTTCTAACTGTTGCTTCCTGACCTGCATACAGATTTCTCAAGAGGCAGGTCAGGTGGTCTGGTATTCCCATCTCTTTCAGAATTTTCCACAGTTTATTGTGATCCACACAGTCAAAGGCTTTGGCATAGTCAATAAAGCAGAAATAGATGTTTTTCTGGAACTGTCTTGCTTTCCTGATGATCCATTGGATGTTGGCAATTTGATCTCTGGTTCCTCTGCCTTTTCTAAAACCAGCTTGAACATCTGGAAGTTCATGGTTCATGTATTGCTGAAGCCTGGCTTAGAGAATATTGAGCATTACTTTACTAGCGTGTGAGATGAGTGCAATTGTGCGGTACTTTGAGCATTCTTTGGCATTGCCTTTCTTAGGGATTGGAAGGAAAACTGACATTTTCCAGTCCTGTGGCCACTGCTGAGTTTTCCAAATTTGCTGGCATATTGAGTGCAGCACTTTCACAGCATCATCTTTCAGGATTTGAAATAGCTTAACTGGAATTCCATCACCTCCACTAGCTTTGTTCATAGTGATGCTTCCTAAGGCCCACTTGACTTCACATTCCAGGATGTCTGGCTCTAGGTGAGTTATCTCACCATCGTGATTATCTGGGTCATGAAGATATTTTTTGTACAGTTATTCTGTGTATTCTTGCCACCTTTTCTTAATATCTTCTGCTTCTGTTAGGTCCCTACCATTGGGGATATATATACACAAAAACATATGTATCCTATATGTGGTATACACCTATATATGGTTTATATGGTTCCAAATTGGGAAAGGAGTACATCAAGGCTGTATATTGTCACTCTGCTTATTTAACTTAAATGTAGAGTACATCATGTGAAATGCCAGGCTGGATGAAGCAAAAGCTGGAATCAAGATGCTGGGAAAAATATGAATAACCTCAGATACACAGAGGACACCACCCTTATGGCAGAAAGTGAAGAAAAACTAAAGAGCCTCTTGAGGAAAGTGAAAGAGGAATGTGAAAAAGTTGGCTTAAAACTTAACATTCAGAAAACTAAGATCATGGCATCTGGTCTCATCACTCCATGGCAAATAGATTGGGAAACAGTGGAAACTGTGTCAGACTTTATTTTGGGGGCTCCAAAATCACTGCAGATGGTGATTGCAGCCATGAAATTAAAAGATGTTTGCTCCTTGGAAGAAAAGCTACGACCAACCTAGGCAGCATATTAAAAAGCAGAGACATTACTTTGCCAACAAAGGTCCACCTAGTCAAAGCTATGGCTTTTCTAGTGGTCATGTATGGATGTGAGAGTTGGACTATAAAGAAAACTGAGTGCCGAAGAATTGATGCTTTTGAACTGTGGTGCTGGAGAAGACTCTTGAGATGCCCTTGGACTGACTACAAGGAGATCCAACCAGTCCATCCTAAAGGAAATCAGTCCTGAATATTCATTGGAAGGACTGATGCTGAAGCTGAAACTTCAATACTCTGGTTACCTAATGCGAAGAACTGACTCATTGGAAAGGACCCTGATGCTGGGAAAGACTGAAGGCAGGAGGAGAAGGAGATGACAGAGGATGAGATGGTTGGATGACAACACTGACTTGATGGACATGATCTTGAGCAAGCTCCAGGAGTTGGTGATGGACAGGGAAGCCTGGCATGCTGCAGTCCATGGGGTCGCAAAGAGTCAGACACGACTGAGCAACTGAACTGAACTGATGGTATACCCTATTATATATATATATGAAAAGATGCATTTTGAGGAACTGGCTTATTCAATTATGTGAGCTGATAAGTCAAAAAATCTCTAATATAGGGACTTCCCTGGTGACCAATGGTGAAGACTTCACCTTCCAATGCATGGGGCATGGGTTCCATTTCTGGTCAGGGAGTTCAGATCTCACAGGCCTCACAGACAAAAATCCAAAACATAAAACAGAAGTAATACAGTAATAAATTCAATAAAGACTTTAAAAATGGTCTACATAAAAAAAAAATATTTGAAAAATAAAATAAATAAACAAAATCCCTAATATAATACCATTAGTCCACCATGCTTCAGTTTAAAAAAAAAAAAAAAGTCCCTAGGGCAAACCAGCAAGCTAGAAATGCAGACAAGAGGTGATGTTGTAGTCTTGAGTTCCAAATCTATACAGCAGGCAAGCAGGCTGGAAATTCCAGCAAGATTTCTATGTTCCAGTCTTAAGGCAGAATTCCTTCTTTTCCTGAAATATCAGTTTCTGCTTTTTAAGGTCTTCAACTGATTGGATGAATCAAAAATCACATTACAAAGGTTAATATCTTTTACTGAAAGTCAACTGGAATTGTGGATGCTAATCACATCCACCAAGTACCTTCACAACAGTATCCAAAATAGCGTTTGACCAAACAACTGGATGCCATACCTCCAACCAAGCTGACACATAAAATTTCATGATCACCAAGTCCTACTGATGTCTCAAAATGTGGACATTCTAGAATTTAATTATTTACACATCATTTCACCAGATTAATAAATATATAATTTTTCTTGTTTTAAAATAAATTCAAGAAATGTCAAAACAATTGTTTCATAGTCCTTTTAGGAGTACATGAGAAAATTATGTCACAAGTTAGCTTTAGTGTAGTTTAATTTAAAAAAGCTCTAAAATAGTGCAGGGTTCTTCATTATACATATAGGAATAAATCTGTAGGATGCTTTTGAAGGCATCCTAAGGTCAGATATCGAATGCCATATCACGACAGAAGTGCCTGACATGAACTGAAGCAACACAGGCAAAATCAACATATACATAATATCTACTACACCAGAAACTGGAGGGGTTTTTCCCCTTTCACATGAAAGAGAAATCCAACATTTTTTCAGGAGTTTACATTCTCTGGGGTTGCTTTGATTTCAGAAAGATCAAGGAAAAAAGTCAAAGTACTTTACTATTGCCAAAAACTCAACAATAAGTAGAGAAAATGTGGAACTTATTTATTCTATGACACCACAGATTCAACATCCTACTGTTCTAAAAGCCCCTTCCATTTTTGTTACCGAACACTGTCACATACCTGCTATGTCCTAAGCCCTCCCTCATGTGCTGGCAATACAGAGATTCCCAGCGTCGTAGCAGGGAATTGCTTGTGTTTATAAAAGAACTGTGAAGCAGAGCGATAACATTTTTTTTCTCTGCATAAAGGCATAAACATTGCCTAAATGGCTACCACCACCTGCCAGATAGTTGAATCCGCCAAGCTGAGAGAATGTGTGTTCAGGAATATCCCTCTTTGAAGCATGCCTGCCTCCTGACTTACCATGCATATTCCCAAATCCATTGTTTTTCTCTCTCCTGGTCCCTTAGAATTTCTCCAAAACCTAGCACAGATTATCATTGACTTTTGTTCATCTGCTTCTTGTTTACCATGGCATCCCCTTCTTCTAGCACAGGGCCTAGAAAAGAGCAAGAGATTCAGTTGTTTGTTGAGTGAATGAATGAATGGCATTTCACAATTACATATACTCTAAAGCCTGACCTGAGTCAAGGATATGAATAAAAGTATCCTACACCCTGACCACAGAGACATCCCCAGCCATGGGCTGTCTGTTTCACTAGCCCCATCTTTGAAACATGCCATGCCAAGAATAGTGGGGAACCTTTCTCAACCTGAGAAAATTAAGCTTTGTTGACCCATGGCATCCATTGTATGTCATAAATTAATGTCTTTCTCATGCACCTAGAGTGTTCTCTATTATCCTCAGGAAATCTGAGAAAATCATCACTCAATTCCTTTTCTGTGTTCAGCTGAGGGTGGCTGAATGGAGGTAACCTCCCCCGTGGCTCGGTGGCAAGGCTTCCAGAATGTATAAGTGCAATTACACTGACCAACTATGCATAACTACTCTTCACTGTTGGCTATTTCCCTACATTTCCCTCCATCCTGTTTAACCCTGATTATTTTAATTCTGCAGTGGCGGCAGGAACATTCAACTCCATCATTTTAATGGATCACTATGAGGTAACATCTCTTCTCTCTTAAGTCAAAGACCGCTTTGTCAACCATTCTACTGCATCATTAGGGGGCCTTGGGGAGGAATTCCATGCTTCCAGTCCCTTCTTAGAGTAGCCATGTTCTTCATGCAGTTTCTGATATTTCTGAGTTAATCACAGAGGACAGTCAACGTCAAGAATTTTAGAAAATGAGGGAGGTGGGGTGAGCCTAGAACCCCTCTATCAAGTCTGCCGCATTGTATACAGCCATCGGACTTAATTCAGGTTCAGCCAGAACACCGGGTGGAGGAGAAAGTGGGTGGTACCGAGTGTTCCCCAGGCAAGGGCTGCCTGCTGGCCAGCTGAGTCACCATCTTATTTTCCTTTCATCATTCTCCTAAGAAAAACAGAACTCCCTCTCCCTATGTTATGCTACTCTCAGTAGGAGCCCAAATCTCCAAGCAGCTGGGGCAAGAAGGTGAGAACAAGGATGCTTGATCACTTCAAGGAAGCCTTGAAATAAGCAGAAAAGAGCCCACTTCCTCTGCTTCCATTAAATAAAAAATGGCTCAGCAGTTTGCTTATCAAAATACAACTTGGCTATTTTCTCTGCTATTTTACCATTTTCGTCTTTAAACCATTCTTTTAAGACAGAAGTGACAGGAACAGTGCAACCTATGTGTCTCTCCAGGAACAATAAGTGGAGAATTATTATAGATACAGGAGAGGTACGCTTTTCATGTATCCCCAGTGGTGTTACTGAATTTCTAACGTTTAGATCCTTGTTTAAAATCCCAAGTAGTAGACATAAATAACACTCTAGAATGGTCTTCTAATGCCATGCCAAATACTCGTGGCACTACATGATGCTGATAAATAAAACAATCATTTGTTTAGAGTTTTCTTTCTGTGTCAGAGATGTTTACCATTGCTTAATAGGTTTAAAAATAGAAGAACAGTCCTACATAGATTGCTCTGTTCCTCTCAAAAACCTAGTCTGCTGTGGGTATGTGGACCAGACCAAGTAGGTCCCCATTCGGCATGGGTAATGGGGGAAAATGAAATCACGTATGCTTCCACACTACTTAATGATTTTTATCTTCAGAGGAACTATTAGAAAAATAATGTATTTGATCATCTAAACAATACTTATTAAACATAATGTATAATATATATTATAATAGCAATAAAAGCAAAGACTATGGGTGAGCAGGCACTATTCTAAGTATTTGTTATGTATCAATTTATTTAACACTCACAAGACCCCCACTCCATGCCACAGAAGCTACTATTAATGTCACTTTACATATTAGGACACTAAGGCACTGAGCGGCAAAGCAGCTTATCTAAGGTCACATGTCAAGTAGGTACAGTCATCCCTCGGTATCCATCAGGGATTAGTTCCAGGGCCCTCATGGATACCCAGATCCACAGATGCTCAAGTTTCTGATATAAGATGGCAAAGCACAGTCCATTCTCCCTCCTTATCTGCAGAACCAGCGGATAAGGGCATTCTGCAGATAAGAATGACCGACCGTGTTTTGAAACAATATTGAAACAAGGATAGGTGAAGAATAGCACCTCGTGCTACTAAATTTTCTTTCTTTCAGCACCTAATTAAACCTTGGCCTAGGAAAATTTTCTCAAAAAAATGAAAAAAAGTCCATGCCTGAGGCCAGGGCTTCCCTCTGATTTGCAGTTTGCGTGTTATGACAGATTGCATCCGCCTACTGGCAAAGTTCAACTGAGGCTGTGAGTGAAAGTCGTTCAGTCGTGTCTTTGAGACCCCATGGACTATAGCCCCTCAGGTTCTTCTGTCCACGGGATTCTCCAGGCAAGAATACTGGAGTGGGTTGCCATTCCCTTCTCCAGGGGATCTTGCTGACCCAGGGAGCGAACCTGGGTCTCTTGCATTGCAGGCTGACTCTTTACCATCTGAGCCACCAGGGAAGCCCTCAGCTGAAGCTAGTTCTCCCTGAATAGTCACGCTATGGGTAAAGAAAACGGCTATCTTTGCCTATGAGTTGTGCTACCTGTGGTGGTTCTATATTCTTTCTTCATAAGAAACAGAAAAATTGAGACTTTTGAAATCCCCAAGAGTTTCCCCCAAACAGTTATTCTAGCCATTACCATGTCTCAACCCAAAAACTTACTGAGGAACCAAGTTGCTGGTTCATTCAAACAGTCCTCTTCCCAGTGCCCAGGAGTTGCCTGCTATACCACATGACTTCTCTGGCTTAGCTGTGCTCCACAAAAATGGTTCCTTACTGGGACCTTGCTTCTGGAACATTTAAAAGCACAATTTAGAAAGAGCAATAGCTTTAAATACAGTTACACACTGCTTCCTTCACTAGGTGCAAAGGTCTGATGAATTTTAAGTGAGTCTTTTACCTAAACCAGTTATACGGATCACATTTAAAATCCTAGCTAAAATTCTAGCTAACAAATGGCCTCAGATTCCAATCTGTACAACGAAGAAAATTTAGAGCACTTTAGCTTGTATTTTAGTTCCCACTTTCCTCCCCAAATACTGAGGCTAATTCAACGAAGCATTCTAGATACCCAAGTTTTTAAAACAATGGCCCATTTAGAATTGGAAACAAAGCAACACGCCCTTTCTTTCCCTTCCCCCATGCCCATCTGCCCCTTGACCCTAGAGATGGAAGCCTCTCACAGATGATGTCCTGTGGTTTATGGAAGTGAAAGGATCAGAGAAGTCTCAGACTAGTCCTAAGTACATGACTTGTTGGAGAGACCCACAGGTATTTGTCTAGCAGGACACATGAAGAAGTTTCACAACACAATAAACCTCATAATCAATAATAGTTAGCTTTGGATACTCACTGTATGCCAGGCACTTTGTCTAGCAGGACACATTAAGAAGTTTCACAACACAATAAACCTCATAATCAATAATAGTTAGCTTTGGATACTCACTGTATGCCAGGCACCTTTCTAAATGCCTTACATGTTTTAACACATTTAGTCTTCACCGGGAATGAGATAAGTACTCTTCTTATCATTCACATTTTACAGAGAAGATCATTGAAGAAGGGAGAGGATAAGTAACTTGCCAAGGTCACGTAGCTTCTTAGCCGGGGAGCCAAACATCTGGACCCAGGAACTCCAGCTCTGGCTTCCCAAGTAGCACTAGTGGTAAAGATGCAGGAGATGTAAAAGATGCAGGTTCAATCCCTGGCTTGGGAAGATCCCCTTGAGGAGGGCATGGCAACCCACTCCAGTATTCTCGCCTGGAGAACCCCATGGATGGAGGAGCCTAGTGGGTTATTCTTTACAGGGTCGCAAAAAGTCAGACACGACTGAAGCAACTTAGCACAACCACTATATCTCAGCCTCCTCTCAGAGTGGAAGTTTTGTGCTGAATGCCATCCTCTTCCAGGCCTCAGAGACAAGAAACAGTCAGCTACTTGCTTGCCTGGGGAGCTGTGGGAAGAGTAGATTTCAGAAAGCTCAGTTCTGGGGGCTCTTGTTTGGGTTTGTTTTGGGAGAGGACCATTGTTACTGTTACTGAAAAAAGACTCCTTATAAAAATTAGCATAATGTTTGTCTAGCAGAGAACCTTTGGACACATTTATCTGACTTTTCAGGGTAGAAATAAATAAGAGTTGGGGCCTGCATTTGCACTTATAGTTCTGACACTTTAAGAATTCAATGAATACCAAAAGCATCAACACAAGTCACAAATGATACAAGCAAAGCAGTGTACCTGGAAGGTGGGTGATTTCTAAGCCTGTTTTATCCCACTACATCCAACCAATATGGATTTGTTGATAGAAACATGTCAGTTTCAACCTTTTCAGTATTCCTGACATTTACTTAGACTGGAGGAATGGAGGAGAAATATCACTGTAATCTACAAAAACAATCAAATCATTGCAGTACCATCTCCACTGCAAAGTTTCAAGCAGGTAAATTTCATTCCTCCTTGGAAACCCAGCACAATTCTGAAACTTTCAGAGCCTAAAATATAAATCAGAGTATAATGAGAGCTGGTGTCTATTTATCTTGCTCACAAAAGGGTTGCAGGTGCCTAGCAGATAGATAGTAGGCACTGAATATACTGACTGAACACGGATGAATGAATGAGTTGGGACAAGAGAGCCCTGTGAGTCTGGTTCCATTCCTGCTTTGAGAGAACCAGGTAAGACTCCTATTCCAATTTATTCTAGAACTGCAGCAGGATATGCAACCTGAAACATAGCAGGCAAGGAAAATCTTTGCTCAAACATATACCTCTAAGACTATTTCAGTAGCCACAAGGCTTGTTGACTATAGACCAGCATTTGACCAGAGGCTAAAAGTAAAGGCCTCTGGCCACCCACAACATTTACCGCAACCTACTTGCAAAGTAATTTAGTGTAATTGGTCTTGAGGATCAGGCTTAAATTCAAATCTAAACACCATTGTTTGAGCTAAATTTTGAAACTCTCTTAACTTGTTCTCTCATTTTTAAAAATCAGGATAATAATTCATACCAGTAGAACTATACAAAAAAGACCTTAATGACCCAGATAAACACAATGGTGTGATCACTCACCCAGACGCCCTGGAGTGTGAAGTCAAGTGGACCTTAGGAAAGGCCCACTACAAACAAAGCTAGTGGAGGTGATGGAATTCCAGCTGAGCTATTTCAAATCATAAAAGATGATGCTGGGAAAGTGCTTCACTCAATATGCCAGCAATTTGGAAAACTCAACAGTGCCCACAGGACTGGAAAAGGTCAGCTTTAATTCTAACTCCAAAGAAGGGAAATGCCAAAGAATGCTTAAAATATTGCACAATTGCACTCACTTCACATGCTAGCAAAGTAATGCTCAAAATCCTTCAAGCTAGGCTTCAACAGTATGTGAACCAAAAACTTCCAGATGTACAAACTGGATTTAGAAAAGGCAGAGGAATTAGAGATCAAATTGCCAACATCCGTTGGATCATAGAAAAGGGGAGATTTCCAGAAAAACATCTACTTCTGCTTCACTATGCACAGCCTTTCACTGTGTAGATCACAAAAAACTGTAGAAAATACTTAAAGAGATGGGAATAGCAGACCACTTTACCTGCCTTTTGAGAAACCTGTATGCAGGTCAAGAAGCAACAGTTAGAACCAAACATGGAACAATAAACTGAAGTTCAAAATTGAGGAAGTATTTCAAGGCTGTGTATTATCACCCTGTTTATTTAACTCATATGCAGAGTACATCATGTGAAATGCCAGCTGGATAAAGCACAAGCTGGAATCAAGATTGCCGGGAGAAATATCAACCACCTCAGATATGCAGATGACACCACCCTTATGACAGAAAGAGAAGAGGAATTAAAGAGCCTCTTGATGAAGGTGAAAGAAAAGAGTGAAAAAGTTGGCTTAAAACTCAACATTCAAAAAACTAAGATCATTGGCATCTTGTCCCATCACTTCATGGCAAAGAGATGGGGAAACAATGGAAACAGTGACAGACTTTATTTCCTTGGGCTCCAAAATCACTGTGGACAGTGACTGCAGCCGTGAAATTATAAGACGCTTACATCTTGGAAGAAAAACAGTGACAAAACTAGACAGTGTATTAAAAAACAGAGACATTACTTTGCCAACAAAGGTACGTAGAGTAAAAGTTATGGTTTTTCCAGTAGTCATGTATGGACGTGAGAGCTGGACAAGAAAAAAGGTTGAGTGCCGAAGAATTGATGCCTTTGAACTGTGTTGCTGGAAAAGACTCTTGAGAGTTCCTTGGACTGAAAAGAGATCAAACCAGTCAATACTAAAGGAAATCAATCCTGATATTCATTGGAGGGACTAATGCTGAAGCTCCAATACTTTGGCCACCTGATGCAAAGAACTGACTCATTAGAAAAGACTCTGATGCTGGGAAAGATTGAAGACAGGAGGAGAAGGGGATGACAGAGGATGAGATGGTTGGATGGCATCACCAACCAAAAGACATGAATTTGAGCAAACTCCAGGAGATCGTGAAAGACAGGGAAGCCTGGTGTGCTGCAGTCCATGGGGTCACAAAGAGTTGAGCAACTGAATATCATCAACAACAATTCATACCAGAGTTGTTGTAAGAATTAGAAAACATTTTTGACCAAACAAATACCTTTTTAAAATCCTCACTTTTATCACCAAGAGCTCAAGGATTAGGTAACTAACTGCCAATTTGTCTTTCAAATAGTTTGCATATCATTGAATCTCTCAGAAGAATTGTGGTATCTTCCAGCAATGCGCCAAGGGAACCTTGGCCAGAGCAGGGCTCATCACCAAAGTATTGGGAGGTCAGTTGTGTTATGCTCATAATGAAACTATATTTCACTAAATTAAAGGATTTATGTAGTTTCCAGAAATACTTAGCTTGCTTCTAGGCTGGGGTTCTCTTTGATGTTACTCTCAGACCTCCTTCCCAAATAACTTTAAAGAAAGAACCTTTGACTATCTCATATTCTGAAGATTCTAATCTAACATGTTGTTTTGATAATATATGGAGCAGCCTCTTAGATTACCCTGGTCCTCATCAGGAATTTTATTTCCTGTACTGAGAATATGACTTATGCACAGAAAATATTTGTGCTTATTTGATGATATGGGCCATAAGATATAAAATATAAAAAACATGTCTTTTCTATCAAACCATTTAATAAGCATACAATGATGATTGCTATCACTAGCAATCCTAAAAGAAGCAGACTCTTGGATTCAAGTTTTAAAACTCATATAATATACCAGAAGCTAGTATATTTAACTACCATCACTCACTGAGTTTCCCCTGTGTCAAGCTCTCTGCGAAGCATATTTATGCCCATAGTCTCTCATTTAATCATCACACCTATTCTTTGATGTTGGTAAAAACAAATCCTATTTTCCAACTTGGAAAACTGCAGGGTAAAGCTAACTTGTCCAAGGTTCCTTAATGAAGAAGTGGTGAGTTCAGAACTTAAACCCTGAAATGTAGATTTGAAGTCTAAGATTTCTCGTGCTACCATTTCGTGTTTCCTACTATTGAATTCAGCAGATGGTAAAATCTTTACTCTTATAACTTGAGTAAGTAGGGGTGTAGGATCTCATTTTCTGACTAATATACAGCAACAGACATTATCATACAGGAGGATAACTTCATGATCTTTTTATAACACAAAATGAAGATGCATCCCAAATAGTCTGTCAGATAAGGAAAAAGCTAGATCTTAATCTCTCTAGAGATCAACTGGTTTCAACAGAACTCTAAACTTCTGGAGTCTCCACTTATAATGATTTTTCTGTGTTTGTATCATGGTCCAGTTTTACATCAACTGCTTACACATAGTAAGTTTTCCTCGCTCACCAATTACTCCCAACTCTTGACTTTTCCTCCAAAACCTTTTCTGTTAACAGACACACCTTATTTTACTGCATTTCACTTTGCTGCACCTCACGGATATTGCATTTTTTTTAAGGTAAAACAAATACTTTTATTGCACATTTATAAAATCTGCCTAGTTGTAGCAAGTCTTTGACCCTCCCACAATTCCCCTGGTAATCTTTAAAATTTGGTTAAAACACAATACCCAATCTGGAGCCTTTTAAAAATGGTCAACGGGATATTTCTCTCTCTACATATACATATATATATATATTCTTTTTCTTTTTACAAACCCACATCCCCTATTTCTTAAAAGGAAAAAAGGGGATGGGGTGTCAAAATGTTCTTCTGAACCAGCAGCAGCCTTAGCCATGTGTTTTAGCCATTTTCAGATGCTAGAAAATGCATTTTTTACACAGTGAAGGTTTGTAGCAGTCCTGCATTGAGCAAGTCCATCAGCTCCATTTTTCCAACATCATCTGCTCACATTTTGGTAATTCTCATAATATTTCAAAACATCCACTAGCAAAAAGATGATGATTCACTGAAGACTCAGATAATAGGTAGCATTTTTTGGCAATAAAGGATTTTTAATTAAGGTAGATAATTTTTTTTTTTTAGACACAATGCTATTTCACAGGTGATAGACTACAGTATGGCTTCCCAGGTGGAGCTAGTGGTAAAGAACCCTTCTGCTAATGAAGGAGTCTTAAGAGACGCAGGTTCAATCCCTGGGTCGAGAAGATCCCCTGGGGGAGGAAATGGCAACCCACTCCAGTATTCTTGCCTGGAGAATTCCATGGACAGAGAAGCCTGGTGGACTACAGTCCATGGGGTTGCAAAGAGTCGGACACAACTGAAGCGACTTAGCATGCGTGCAAACTGCAGTATAGTGTGAACATAATTTTATACGCACTGGGAAACCAAAAAATTCATGTAACTTGCTTTATTGCAATGTTTGCTTTATTGTGGTAGACTGAAACCAAACCTGCAGTATTTCTGGGATCTGCCTGTATTTTCATAAATAGGTTTCATAATCAGAAACACAAAGAGAATCATGGCAATGCTGATTGCACCCTCCAGGGCTAGTTCCTGAAGACCCGCTTCAGACCTTTCGCTTGCTTTGCAGACAAGAGTGGAAATAATTGGGCTGCACTAGGTCTATTTTTATGAAATTATTCTGAAGAACACTCATTAAGTTGGGAAGATTCTACCTTACCCATCTCCATGGGTATGCTAAATGAAGACAGCGGTTTGTGAAAAAGCAGTCATGAGCTTTTAAAATCATCACCTTTCATACAATCATTGATTTCTTACATGTTTCAGTGGGCCTGGCCTCAAAGCCCAAACTTAAAAGAAAAGCAGCCATTGATAGCTCAACTTTAATAACAATTCTCTACAGTGTCAGAACTATATGACATGCTCAAAAAAAATCCTTATAAACATATAAATTCACACCATAAAAGCAATATCAATCATTAAACTATGGGGCTATCTGTCCACTGGGGGGATATTTGTCTTTATGATGAGTCATTAAAAAGCAGTCCAGCTTGTGAGGTGGACTCATGCAACATATGATTCTGCACCAGGGCTCTTTTGTATTCTGAGATTTGCAGAGTCACCTCAGCGGCTTTCACAGATGCAACTGGTTTAGGGCAACTAGAAGGGTTTCCACACCAAAGCTTCTAAGCTGCTAAGTCACTTCAGTCGTGTCCAACTCTGTGTGACCCCATAGACAGCAGCCCACCAGGCTCCGCCATCCCTGGGATTCTCCAGGCAAGAACACTGGAGTGGGTTGGCATTTCCTTCTCCAATGCATGAAAGTGAAAAGTGGAAGTGAACTCGCTCAGTCGTGTCCGACTCTTAGTAACCCCATGGACTGCAGGCTACCAGGCTCCTCCGTCCATGGGATTTTCCAGGCAAGAGTACTGGAGTGGGGTGCCATTGCCTTCTCTGTCCACACTAAAGAGGTTAGCTCAAATCCCAGATCTGCTGGTAGACTTCACTTCATTTCAATATATTTCCTCATCTCCAAAATGTGTGGGTTGGACAAAATGATTTCCAAGATCCTCCAGAAGCCTCAAGCTCTAAGGCTTCTTCTTCTACCCCACCCCACTCCCCATCCCACGCATACATCACTTCTTCCCTTCCCATTGCAAGAACTGCTGGAAATGGGGTAACTACTCAGATTGGTCTGAGGATCAGACTCCACGATATTGACGGGGCCACATTCCCTGCTGAGCAGGGGCTCCAAGCAGTGAACGCACACTTGGGAGTGGGATGAACCTGGCAGCAGCTCTCCTTCCCTGCTCTCAGCCACGCAGCTAAAAGTGGAAAGCTGGCCCAACGGCTGTTTTCTGCACTTCTCTGTGCTCTCTTCTTGCCTATCCACAGCAGAGCCCAAGTCCGTGTGCAGCCTAGGTTATTTTAGGCATTGGATTGTAAAACACTTGCATTTCGCCTTGCAGTCTCTCTCCCCTCCTCTCTCTGTAGTCCTAGTCCCCTACTGCTGGTAGATATGATAGATTGGGTATAACCATCTGGGGGAAAGTGAAACATTAGGCTGATACAGTCCTTTTAGCTTTCCCAGAGTTCTACAAATTGAGACCTCAAGCCCAAACCCACTTTCAAACATGTAGCTCTGTCAACTTACTTCCTGTATGTTCCACATGGATGTACCTTCCCAGAGAACCATCCAGGGAGGAGAGGAGTTGGGCTGAAGTAAGAGGTAAAAACTCTCATTTCCTTGGCCCTGACATTCTAGTTTTACCAATGATGCCATATCGACAAGAGTGCTGGGAGAATACACTTTGATTACAGAAACAAATATAGACAAGTATTTTATCAGAAGTTAGCTTATACCCTAATTAATATAGAGTTTGCATAAAATAGAAGCTATTCATCTGACAAAATTCTTTTGTCTGAACTAGTTAACATGAAGTTCAAGCCTCTTTTTCTGAGTATATCCAGCTCTATAACTTTCTCTTATTGTCTGTCTCTCCCTGTCTCACACACACACACACATATACATGCTGCAGTATGACCATCATTGCATCACATTGAGAGGGACTGAGAATTTACTCCTTCCCAGACAAGCCACCTGTATCATGGAGCCTGCTTGGAAGGTTCCAAAGAAGAGAGAATAACATCGGTCCCAGTTTTTCCTGTCCACAGCCTACATATACACCTTCTAACACATACACACACAGCATTTGGGTTGCACACCCTAGAATTTTCCCAACCAGTAGGGGCTGGGCATCTCAGATTGAGTTACTTCAGTTGTGAAGACTGACTTCTTGAGGACACACTCCTGGTCTGAGAAAACACGCCGGCCAGAGGCAGCTACGTGCTTGCCCGGTGGCACTCGGGACACCCTCCTCATGAGCCAAGTCAAACTGAACTCCCTTCCAGCCTTTCTCTGAGGGCTGTGACTTATCATTGGTGAAGCTTTCCAGTTTCTTAACCTTCCAACCTGTCACAAGAATCCTATCATTTCCACACCATTGACTGGAGCCTAAACACTGCTTTGGGTGTAGAAGAAAAAGAAAAGAAAGTTGAAAAAATAGTCAACTGCCACCTCCTCAGGCAGTTATGAAAAGTCAACTGAAAGATTATGTCTGGCTTCCCAGAGAAGAAAGGAGAAAGAGGAAAAGACAAAAGACATTCAAGAGCTATCAAATTCCAGAGTACCTTCTGTAAGTCCTTTCTTGCCCTAGTGATAATGAATGTAGGCTGTGTTGAAGATTTCTCATTTTTCCTAACACTCCCTGAGTAATTCTCAAGCTGTTGTCATTAAGTGACTCTGATGTTTTCTAATGCATAAACACATTTATAGTAATTAGATAGGGGAGACTTCTTACCATTCCAAAATCGTCATGCTAGAGCCTAGTAGAGGAAGCTGAGGAGTCTCTTCAGTGACAGTGGCTGTTCTCTTGCACCATCTTTTTTTGCAAGCAGAAGGTGAGACCCAGGGTACGATGACAAGGTAGCAAAACCCCAGCGCAGAGCTGGCTCCCCAGAGAATGCAGAGAGGGAGAGCCATGCCAGGGACCACCCTCTGCACCACACCAGAAGAGAAAAGGAAAGACATGAATTCTATGCCTTAGACTGTCCCATCTCACCTCAGTGCTGGTCCAAGGTTCTTGGTGACACTGCATTCCTTAGGGTGACATGTGCTAAGTCATTCTTTCTAGAGTAATCACATGTGTTTCTTACCCCATCTGGTTTCCTCGACCTGCAAAGGTAAACACAAATATCTAGACCTCCAGTATATAATCTGCTGCCCTGGCCAAGACTGGTCCCAATGATTAAATTTGTTACATGTAAAAATATTATGTGTGTATGTGATTAGTCACTTAGTCACTCAGTTGTGTCCAAAATATTACATATCAAGAGGAAAATCCTCAATTATGCAGAATGGTATGTGATATAAAATTCCTCTCCTTATCACCTGAGTCCCCCAAGTGCCCTTACTACTTGAGTAACCACATTTCATAGTTTATATCCTTTAAGAAATGATTTACAAACATGCAACTGATTCTATAGATGGTACTTTTTAAAATATTCAAATGAGAATCACACAAAGCACACTGTTCCATCACTTGCTTTTTTTAACTTCATGTATTTGAACATTTTTCCGTATCAGTACACTCAGATCTAATTCACTCTTTTTAAGAACTGAATATTGTCTGGGCAGACTGTAATTTAATGAGCCCTCTTGTAAGAGACCATGGGATGACTATCCATTGCTTATTATTACAAGCCATGCTGCAGTCAAATTGAACATGTATCTTTGTGTATCTGTGCAAGCAGATCTTAGAAGTGGAACCCTATGCTAAAAAAAATACGTACATTGTAAATTTTGATAGATGAAGTCAGATTGCTCTCAACAATAATAGAAGGTAAAGTGTTCACTTTTCTACAACCTGGCCAATGCCAGTATTCACTACTAAATGAAAATGGTATTTAATGTTTTAATCTCCATTATAAATCTTCAGTGCACATTTACAATGCCTTATTTGTACACACACAGAAACACATTTCCTCCATGAACTACTTATTCATATCCTTGATTCACTGTCCATTTACTCGTCTTGATTTGTAAGAATATCCACAAATATATACAAAATGATAATATCTTTATCATACTCATTCATTTTTCCCATTTTGTTCTTTGAATTTTTCGTTTACAAGTATTGTTAACATTCTAAAGTTTTATATATATTTTAAACACTGCGACAGGCGCGCCAAAGCGCAGCCGAGAGGAGCCACCCCACGTCCGAGGTCAGGGGCAGAACCCGGGAGGACCCCATGCCCGAAGGGCGGTGGCCAAGAGGAGCTACCCCACGTCCGAGGTCAGGGGCAGCGGCCGAGAGTACCAGACTGCGACAGCGCAGGAACAGCCGAGAGGAGCTACCGCGCATCCGAGGTCAGGGCGGGTGGCCCAGAGGAGATACCCAGCGTCCGAGGCCAGGGGTGGCGACAAGAGGAGCTACCCCGCGTCCAAGGTCAGGGGCTGCGACTAGAGGAGTTACCCCGCGTCCTAGGTCAGGGGCAGCGGCCAGGAGGAGATGACCCACACCCCAAGCCGGAGGCCAGGGGCAGTGGGCGGGAGGAGCAACCCCACTCCTCTAAGCCCGAGGTCAGGGGCGGCAGCCGGGAGGACCAACTCCACGTCCAAGGAGCCCTGGCTGCGCGGGCGCAGGAGGGCCTAGAGGAGCTATCCCACACTGAAGGTCAGGAAGGGTGGCGGTGAGGAGATACCCCTCAACCAAGGTAAGGAGCAAAGGCTGCGCTTTGCTGGAGCAGCCATGCAGAGATACCCCATGCCCAAGGTAAGAGAAACCCAAGTAAGATGGTAGGTGTTGCAAGAGAGCATCAGAGGGCAGATACACTGAAACCATACTCACAGAAAACTAGTCAATCTAATCACACTAGGACCACAGCCTTGTCTAACTCAATGAAATTAAGCCATGCTGTGGGGCAACCCAAGACAGGTGGGTCATGGTGGAGAGATCTGACAGAATGTGGTCCACTGGAGAAGGGAATGGCAAACCACTTCAGTATTCTTGCCTTGAGAACTCCATGAACAATATGAAAAGGCAGAATGATAGGATACTGAAAGAGGAACTCCCCAGGTCAGTAGGTGCCCATTATGCTACTGGAGATCAGTGGAGAAATAACTCCAGAAAGAATGAAGGGATGGAACCAAAGAAAAAGAATTCCCAGCTGTGGATGTGACTGGTGATAGAAGCACGGTCCAAGGCTGTAAAGAGCAATATTACATAGGAACCTGGAAGGTCAGGTCCATGAATCAAGGCAAATTAGAAGTGGTCAAACAGGAGATGGCAAGAGTGAATGTCGACATTCTAGGAATCAGCGAACTGAATGGACTGGAATGGGTGAATTTAACTCAGATGACCATTATATCTACTACTGCAGGCAGGAATCCCTCAGAAGAAATGGAGTGGCCATCATGGTCAACAAAAGAGTCCGAAATGCAGTACTTGGATGCAATCTCAAAAACGACAGAATGATCTCTGTTCATTTCCAAGGCAAACCATTCAATATCAAAGTAATCCAAGTCTATGCCCCAACCAGTAATGCTGAAGAAGCTGAAGTCGAATGGTTCTATGAAGACCTACAAGACCTTTTAGAACTAACACCCAAAAAAGATGTCCTTTTCATTATAGGGGACTGGAATGCAAAAGTAGGAAGTCAAGAAACACCTGAAGTAACAGGCAAATTTGGCCTTGGAATACGGAATGAAGCAGGGCAAAGACTAATAGAGTTTTGCCAAGAAAATGCACTGGTCATAACAAACACCCTCTTCCAACAACACAAGAGAAGACTCTACACATGGACATCACCAGATGGTCAACACCGAAATCAGATTGACTATATCCTTTGCAGCCAAAGATGGAGAAGCTCTATACAGTCAGCAAAAACAAGACCAGGAGCTGACTGTGGCTCAGACCATGAACTCCTTATTGCCAAATTCAGACTTAAATTGAAGAAAGTAGGGAAAACCACTAGATCATTCAGGTATGACCCTAAATCAAATCCCTTATGATTATACAGTGGAAGTGAGAAATAGATTTAAGGGCCTAGATCTGATAGACAGAGTGCCTGATGAACTATGGAATGAGGTTCGTGACATTGTACAGGAGACAGGGATCAAGACCATTCCCATAGAAAAGAAATGCAAAAAAGTAAACTGGCTGTCTGGGGAGGGCTTACAAATAGCTGTGAAAAGAAGAGAAGCGAAAAGCAAAGGAGAAAAGGAAAGACATAAACATCTGAATGCAGAGTTCCAAAGAATAGCAAGGAGAGATAAGAAAGCCTTCTTCAGCGATCAATGCAAAGAAATAGAGGAAAACAACAGAATGGGAAAGACTAGGTAGGGATCTCTTCAAGAAAACCAGAGACACCAAAGGAACATTTCATGCAAAGATGAGCTCGATAAAGGACAGAAATTGTATGGACCTAACAGAAGCAGAAGATCTTAAGAAGAAATGGCAAGAATACACAGAAGAACTGTACAAAAAAGATCTTCACGACCCAGATAATCACGATGGTGTGATCACTGACCTAGAGCCAGACATCCTGGAATGTGAAGTCAAGTGGGCCTTAGAAAGCATCACTACGAACAAAGCTAGTGGAGGTGATGGAATTCCAGTTGAGCTATTCCAAATCCTGAAAGATGATGCTGTGAAAGTGCTGTACTCAATATGCCAGCAAATTTGGAAAACTCAGCAGTGGCCACAGGACTGGCCACAGGACAGAAAAGGTCAGTTTTCATTCCAACCCCAAAGAAAGGCAATGCCAAAGAATGCTCAAACTACCACACAATTGCACTCATCTCACACGCTAGTAAAGTAATGCTCAAAATTCTCCAAGCCAGGCTTCAGCAATATGTGAACCTTGAACTTCCTGATGTTCAAGCTGGTTTTAGAAAAGGCAGAGGAACCAGAGATCAAATTGCCAACATCTGCTGGATCATGGAAAAAGCAAGAGAGCTCCAGAAAAACATCTATTTCTGCTTTATTGACTATGCCAAAGCCTTTGACTGTGTGGATCACAATAAAGTGTGGAAAATTCTGAAAGAGATGGGCATACCAGACCACTTGATCTGCCTCTTGAGAAATTTGTATGCAGGTCAGGAAGCAACAGTTAGAACTGGACATGGAACAACAGACTGGTTCCAAATAGGAAAAGGAGTTCGTCAAGGCTGTATATTGTCACCCTGCTTATTTAACTTCTATGCACAGTACATCATGAGAAATGCTGGACTGGAAGAAACACAAGCTGGAATCAAGATTGCCAGGAGAAATATCAATAACCTCAGATATGCAGATGACACCACCCTTATGGCAGAAAGTGAAGAGGAACTCAAAAGCCTCTTGATGAAAGTGAAAGAGGAGAGTGAAAAAGTTGGCTTAAAGCTCAACATTCAGAAAATGAAGATCATGGCATCTGGTCCCACCACTTCATGGGAAATAGATGGGGAAACAGTGGTAACAGTGTCAGACTTTATTTTTCTGGGCTCCAAAATCACTACAGATGGTGACTGAGCCCTGAAATTAAAAGACGCTTACTCCTTGGAAGGAAAATTATGACCAACCTAGATGGCATATTCAAAAGCAGAGACATCACTTTGCCAACAAAGGTTCGTCTAGTGAAGGCTATGGTTTTTCCTGTGGTCATGTATGGATGTGAGAGTTGGACTGTGAAGAAGGCTGAGCACCGAAGAATTGATGCTTTTGAACTGTGGTGTTGGAGAAGACTCTTGAGAATCCCTTGGACTGCCAGGAGATCCAACCAGTCCATTCTGAAGGAGATCAGCCCTGGAATTTCTTTGGAAGGAATGATGCTAAAGCTGAAACTCCAGTACTTTGGCTGCCTCATGTGAACAGTTGACTCATTGGAAAAGACTCTGATGATGGGAGGGATTGCAGGCAGGAGGAGAAGGGGATGACAGAGGATGAGATGACTGGATGGCATCACTGACTCGATGGACGTGAGTGTGAGTGAACTCCGGAAGTTGGTGATGGACAGGGAGGCCTGGCGTGCTGCGATTCATGGGGTCTCAAAGAGTTGGACACGACTGAGCGACTGATCTGATCTGATCTGAAACAATCCAATTTATCAACTTTGTGCTTTAGAACTTCTGGGTTTTATGTCAGACCCCAAGAGTTCCCCCACTCCAAAATTATTTTTTTTAATTAGTGGTATTTTCTTCCAGTACTGTCATTCCTAATTCTTTAAGTATAAATGTTTTAATAACTTGGGATTTATTTTAGTGTAAGACATGAAGTAAGGATCTAGCTATGCACTGTTTCCAAATTTCCAGTTGTCCAAACATAATTTATTACAAAATCTAATTTTGCCTTTATAATTCTAAATACTATCCGGCATGTCAAATCTGAAAACAAATTCAGGTCTATTTCTAGACTCTCTAATCTGTTTCATTGATTTTCTATTTCTACCTTGATTATAAACTGATTTAATTACTCTAACTTCATTATGCATTTTAATAGTTGGTAGGGTTAATCTTTTCTTATAAGTCTTCTTTAGTGTACCTTATTCTCAAGCTGGAAAAGTTGCAGGCAGACTCCCTCTTCAGAGGTGGCAGCTTGGGTTTTTGATGCCTGTTTTTCAGTTCTGTGAAAAGCCACCCGAGTGAGTCTTTTGGTTGTGCAATGCCCACCCACGGCTCTGGGGAGGACATAAATGCAGACCCAAATGCAATCTGCTCCACCTGAAGAAGCCAAGGGGTCTGTTTAGACACTAAGTTGGGCAGGTTTTGAACAGATCAATGTTTCTACAGTTTACCTGGCCCGCAGAGAAATGTTTCTTCCCTAAGTGCTGATTTATAATGTATAACAGCGTGCACTCGAGTACATGTGTAAGAGTACAATGTGTCTCTGTCAGCATCTGTGTCAAGGAGTTGCAGAGATGGGAGGAAGAGCCATCATCACAGAGGAGCCTGTGTGGAGTCCTGATGCTCTCTTCACCTGCAGTGCCAGTGATAAGTGTTAGTTACTCGGCCGTGTCGGACTCTTTGTGACTCCATGGGCTGTAGCCCCCGCAGGCTCCTCTGTCCAGTACTCTGGACAGAGTACAGTGGGTACACAGAGTACAGTGGGTAGCCATTCCCTTCCCCAGGGGATCTTCCCAACCCAGGGATCAAACCTGGGTCTCTGGTATGGCAGGCAGATTCTTTACTGTCTGAGCCACCAGGGAAGCCCCAGAGAGAAGACAGGCAGGGACTGGTGCCGTCCATCCTCAGCCTGGGCTCTCATTCCACAGTTGGTGTCATGAACAACCGAATTAGGAAGATGCGTATGGCTAAACTTCAGGCTTCTGATTTACTCTAGAGCCTTCAGAGAAAACCTTATTCCTGCAGTTATTTTTATCTTTGCAGTTCATATAAGCCCACACGGTCCTTTCAATACTACCCTTCTCTGTGTAGATTAGCAGATCAAAGCCTCCACCCTTCTATGCTGCCCTTAGATGGCCTTTGGAGGACTCATTCCATTTACAGATTTGGGAAGACCCTTCTGTCACCCTACAGACAACTTTTTAATGCCATTCTCACCTAAAGCTACCTGCTCCTTAAGCACCCAGGAAAAACCATCTTTTGGCTCTATTGCTCTTTGCCCTCCTGAGTTCATTCATCCATCGCATAAGCATTTATAAGCATGTGTCTATCATATACACAACCTTACACCATGAATCGTAGAGATTATGATGATTAGCTTTCATTTTATTTTGAAATAATTTCCAAATGCATTACTTCATCTAATCCTAAGTAGAAAAAAAGGCCTATGTCTTAAAATAAATTTAGACTCTTTGGGAAACAATATATTCCATGCCAGTGTTATAAACATAATAAACTTGATACTTTTGTTATGTTTTACAAGGTAAGAAAATTAATGGGAGTTAACAGGAGGTCAGCTTAACCTTAGAAGAATTCTTACAGGAGTTGATTCAGAGTATTTTTTCTTTAATTGTAGAGATGAATATAAGTGAATTTTTTAAAGTTAGTTCTCATATAATCATGGTATGGAAATTTTGGAAAATGAAAAATGAAACACCAGTATCCTAACTGATATTAGCATGGATAAGAAAAACTAGTGGAATAGAGTACTGCTAAGTCGCTTCAGTCGTGTCCGACTCTGTACGACCCTATAGACAGTAGCCCACCAGGCTCCGCCATCCCTGGGATTCTCCAGGCAAGAACACTGGAGTGGGTGGCCATTTCCTTCTCCAGTGCATGAAAGTGAAAAGTGAAAGAAGTCGCTCAGCCGTGTCCAACTCTTTGCGACCCCATGGACTGCAGCCTACCAGGCTCCTCCATCTGTGGGATTTTCCAGGCAAGAGTACTGGAGTGGGTGGCCATTGTCTTCTCCAGGAATAGAGTACTAGTGTATACTAACTACTAATGTTTATTAGTAGTATATTAGTATATTAGTATACTAACTACTGACTGCTGCTAAGACGCTTCAGTCCTGTCCAACTCTGTGCGACCCCATAGACGGCAGCTCACCAGGCTTCCCCGTCCCTGGGATTTTCTAGGCAAAAGTACTAGAGTGGGGTGCCATTGCCTTCTCCGAACTACTGACTACAAACATACTAATGTTTCCTTTCATTAATTTTTCCTTATATGCTATAGGTAAATATACAGGTATGTCTATCTACATATATAATTTAATATTCTGATTTTTAGATAACATTAGGGCTTCCCTCATAGCTCAATTGGTAAAGAATCTACCTGCAGGAAGATCCACTGGAGAAGGGATAGGCTACCCACTCCAGTATTCTTGGGCTTCCCTTGTGGCTCAGCTGGTAAAGAATCCACCCACAATGTGGGAGACCTGGGTTCGATCCCTGGGTTGGGAAGATCCCTTGGAGAAGGGATAGGCTACCCACTCCAGTATTCTGGGCTGGATAATTCCATGGACTGTATAATCCATGGGGTCAAAAAGAGTCAGACACGACTGAGCGACTTTCATTTTCAAGGTGTGAATGTTCATATGCTACCTCAGAGTATTGTTAACCATCATTCTGAAACTTGTATCACAGTACAGTGAGTGACTGTATCATATGTGCTGCTGCTGCTACTAAGTCGCTTCAGTCGTGTCCGACTCTGTGCGACCCTATGGACGGCAGCCCACCAGGCTCCCCTGTCCCTGCGATTCTCCAGGCAAGAACACTGGGGTGGGTCGCCATTTCCTTCTCCAATGCATGAAAGTGAAAAGTGAAAGTGAAGTCGCTCAGTCGTGTCTGACTCTTAGCGACCCCATGGACTGCAGCCCACCAGGTTCCTCCATCCATGGGATTTTCTGGGCAACAGTACTGGAGTGGGGTGCCATTGCCTTCTCTGTATCATATGTACCATATAAATATTGCTCTATTGCTAAACATACAGAGTTTTCCAACTTTTCAACTATTTGGAGCAAAAAACTACTTCAATATTGTTGTTTCCATTAAGTTACCGATAGGAAACCATTTTGTTTGTTTGTTTTTAGGAAACCTATTTTGAGTAATCCGTCTTTTGAGTTTGAGCTTTCTTGCTGAAACTATGAGAAGTCTTTGCAAAATTAAGATGATTAAAATCTAAATGAAGATTTTTGCTTCAATTTTCACTAATTTAAATCTACATCCATTCTTAAGTGACTAGTCCTTCTCCACAACTTTTTCTGACTACTTGTTACTCTGCCAGGTAGACAACATATTTTTTCTGTCAACATTTTGTTATACAAACACAAAACCATTAACATCAATAAGACATGCTAATTGAAATAAAAGTTGTGGAGTCTTTAAGGACTAAACGAAAAACGAATCAGTAGTGACATTAAAGCATTTTGGCTGGGTTGGATTAAACAGTACAAATTCTGGACCTGTGCAATCACTCTGGTGCATTGAAGACAGATTTAAGAACACATTTTCCTGAGTAATCCAATAGACTGGCTCTATTTCTGTTTAGTTTTTGTCTCTTTTCCCCAAGCCTGTTTGCATGCAAATCAGAAATGTTGCTGATTCCCCACCTGCAAAGCACCATTCTGCTATTCCTTTAATTAACCAGCCCTCTTGAATCACCTTTTACTTTCCTCCCACATTGTTCTAATTCTATCCATAGATCCTGCTGTGGAGTTGTTCACAGTACTTGCTAGCATCCCATTTGGTGGTAGATTTTATAAGTGAAAGCAAACCAACACTTGTGTTACAGTTAAAGTTTCACATCCAGAGATGTGTACCCTTGGCTCCCTGCAATAACTTATATACATATTTTTCTTGCATGAACTTTCATTGCACATCATTTTCAAAGTGGAGAAATGGGCAGTGATTTAAGAAATAAATGCTGCAGGATTGAATTCCTCCAACAACATAAAAAAGAATAAAAAAAGATCCACAGGATACATGCATTTTAAATATTTCCATATAAATTTCAGGATTTCAAATATAAGTAGGAACACTTCACAAGATTTGTTAGCTACTTCAATTCTATATACAAAGAAGATTGGAGAAATGTTTTCCAAATTTAATGTTACAAAAGAAATACATGTTTACTGTAAAAATTCAAAGTTTACAAAAAAGTACAAAGAAAAAAATCCAGCAATAATACTTTAATCCTGTCCAAAGACCCACACTATTAATATGACTGTTTTTTTATAAAAATAGAATCATACTCTACATTATAATTTAAAATCATGCATTTTTCAATTAATAGTATACTGTGAACAATTTCCTATGTTATTAGTGTCCTAAAACATGATTTTTGTCTTGTTCAATATATAAGTATACAATATACCACAGATTATTTAATTCTTGGTTGTTGTTTTTTTTTTATCAATTGTGAGGGTTTTTTTTCCTATTATCAGTAACTGTAATTACAATCTTACATAAATTTTTTGCACATCTCTTATTATTTCCTTAGCAGAGATTTCTGCATATCTAGAAAATTTAGAAAAATTCCTAGTTTTGCTGCTCAGATTATATAAACAACTTTAGGAATTTTTAGTAAATGATCTCATGTTTCTCATGAAGGACTTTTCATTCTTTTAATCAATGAAAATGTACTGCATATATTCCTTCCCACATTAAAACTTTTAAAAATCAAGTGTGATATTGTTAACTAACATCTAACATAATCTATTTGCCTGTGTATTCATTCCCTTTACATTGTAATCCTTTTGTTTCTGTAAAAAGTGTGCACCTAGACAAGTAACATTTTGTCCCATCAACCTTATAACTGGAAGAGGCCCACAGTTCATTTCTTCCTTAATGTTTAATTCCTTCAAACAAATATTGTGCTCTCCCAGGAAGGGACTCTAAGATGAAAATGGAAAATCACCCCTTCTATTTGAAAACAAAAATCAGAAGGACTTTCAATTCAGTTCAGTTCAGTCGCTCAGTCATGTCCGACTCTTTGCGACTCCATGAATCGCAGCACGCCAGGCCTCCCTGTCCATGACCAACTCCCGGAGTTCACTCAAACTCATGTCCATCCAGTCGGTGATGCCATCCAGCCATCTCATCCTCTGTTGTCCCCTTTTCCTCCTGTCCCCAATCCCTCCCAGCATCAGAGTCTTTTCCAATGAGTCAACTCTTCTCATGAGGTGAGTCTTCTCTAACACCACAGTTCAAAAGCATCAATTCTTCAGAGCTCAGCTTTCTTCACAGTCCAACTCTCACATCCATACATGACCACTGGAAAAACCATAGCCTTGACTAGATGGACCTTTGTTGGCAAAGTAATGTCTCTGCTTTTCAATACGCTATTTAGGTTGGTCATAACTTTCCTTCCAAGGAATAAGCGTCTCAATTTCATGGCCGCAGTCACCATCTGGAGTGATTTTGGAGCCCCAAAAAATAAAGTCTGACACTGTTTCCACTGTTTCCCCATCTCTACCAAAAGAGAGGGGATACATGTATATATATGGCAGAATCATTTTGCTGTACAGAAGAAACTAGCACAACATTATAAAACAACTGTGTGTGTGTGTGTGTGTGTGTGTTAGTCATTCAGTCATGTCCAACTCTTTGTGACCCCGTGGACTATAGCCCATTAGGCTCCTCTGTCCATGGGGATTCTCCAGGCAAGAATATTGGAGTGGGTTGCCTGTCCTTTCTCCAGGGGATCTTCCTGAACCAGGGATTGAAGCCAGGTCTCCTATAATGCAGGTAAATTCTTTACCATCTGAGATACTGGGAAGTCCTAAACCAACTAGACTCCAGTAAAAATTATTTTTTTTAATCTTTATACTCTAAGATGGGAACCTACAATTTTAGCTGCCCAGCATCCCTTTCTTCTCTAATTTAATGTTTTTGGTGGCGTGTCGGGGTAACAACACCTGCCCCTTACCTATTAGAGTGCAGTTCCCAGTCTCCCTCCAAGAATTATTTAGTGAGCACCTATTTTGTGCCGTGGACTACTTTAGGATCTTGGAATTCAGCAGTGAGCAGAAAATGAATACGTTCCTGCTTTCTTGGAGCTTAGAACCTATTTGGAAGAATGGGTCAAATTAGACCAATTGGAATTATTTTTTAGAATTTCATGTGCAGACAGTGAAAAAAAGAATTCCTTCTTTCCCCTTGATTGAGAGCTATAATGATACTATCCCAAAGCTCCTAGCAGCCATGTCCACTGCCTCATGATGGCTCTAGAAGAATGAGGTCAAGACGTACTACTGAAGCTGAGCAGAGTGCTGAAGAGCGAGAGACCCACAGTCCTTCAGCCGTTTTGCATCCCCAGACCCATTCCTGTTTCCCAGCTACAAGAGACAGTAGAGCGTCTGCATCTTTTTGTCTTTAACCTATTTGTCTAACACAGACTCTGGTCCCACACTGGTGAACGCCTTTCTCTTCTTCTGTCCTATATGATGGCATCTAGGAGTGCTGGAAGCAGGAGGCGGAGAAGATGCTCAGCTTAAGGTTATCTTTTTATTCTTTGCTCTAGCAGTACTTTATTTAACTATTTGATTCCCTCCTACATTTCATTCATTCAATAAGCATTCATTGAGCAACTGCTATGCACCAGAGAGTCTTCCTGGTGCTAAAGACACAGCAGTGAACAAAACATAAAAACCTCTATCCTTAGGCAGTTCAGTGTCTAGTGGAGCCAGCTGACAACCTTCAGACTAACAAACAGGGTGGTTGGCAATAAGAAAAGACAGCAGGAAAGGAGGCTAGGGAGCTGAGAAGGGGTGGGTAGGGATCCTTGTGTTATGAAGAACAGTCTGGGAAGGCCTTGCTTTGTAAGGGGAGATTTGAGCAGAGCCCTGAAGGAGAGATGGGAGCAAACCACAGATCGCTGAGGGAATGTGATTGAATAATAGAGGTGAACAACTCAGGAATGCCCTGACACTGCACGGATAAGTCAGCTCAAGCTGTCTCTTCCCTGAAATTTGACCCTTGGACAATTTTTAAAACCAGAAGAAAAGCAATGGGGGGTGGAAGGGGGAAAGCATTAAAGGCTATTATGGATTTAGCTTCCATTGAAAGCTTTGTTTTTTATTACTATCTCTTTTAAAGGTATGGTTGAGGTTATTGAAATTCCTGTTCTTCTGATAAAGAGATTAAAATGTTATAATTTAGGGGACGATAGAAAAATGATCCTTTTAGCATAATTAATGAGACGCTCATCTAAGTCTCCATGGGTGTCTAGTCTACCTCCCTTAGCCCTGTCCTTGTTTAAAAAGTCACTGAGGGGCAGAGAAAGAGTCCAGTTTCCACTGGATTGAAATCTAGAATGGGGAGTCCTTAAGAGATGACAAGAGACACTGACACCATAAAATCAGGCAATATCCACAACCTCAGAGATAGACAGACATTGTTAGGGTGTGTTGTTGTTCAGTTGCTAAGTTGTGTCCAACTCTTTGTGACCCCATGGACTACAGCACGCCAGACTTGCCTGTCCTTTTCCATCTCCCAGAGTGTGTGTGTGTGCATGTGCTAATATGTATGTATATATATATATATATATATATATACACACACACACACATATATATATACATATACACATATATATAGTAAAGTAATGCTCAAAATTCTCCAAGCCAGGCTTCAGCAATATGTGAACTGTGAAATTCCAGATGTTCAAGCTGGTTTTAGAAAAGGCAGAGGAACCAGAGATCAAATTGCCAACATCCGCTGGATCATGGAAAAAGCAAGAGAGCTCCAGAAAAATAATCTATTTCTGCTTTATTGACTATGCCAAAGCCTTTGACTGTGTGGATCACAATAAACTGTGGAAAGTTCTGAAAGAGATGGGAATACCAGACCATCTGACCTGCCTCTTGAGAAACCTATATGCAGTCAGGAAGCAACAGTTAGAACTGGACATGGAACAACAGACTGGTTCCAAATAGGAAAAGGAGTACGTCAAGGCTGTATATTGTCACCCTGCTTATTTAACTTCTATGCAGAGTACATCATGAGAAACTCTGGGCTGGAAGAAGCACAAGCTGGAATGAAGATTGCCAGGAGAAATATCAATAACCTCAGATATGCAGATGACACCACCCTTATGGCAGAAAGTGAAGAGGAACTCAAAAGCCTCTTGATGAAAGTGAAAGAGGACAGTGAAACAGTTGGCTTAAAGCTCAACATTCAGAAAACTAAGGTCATGGCATCTGGTCCCATCATTTCATGGCAAATAGATGAGGAAACAGTGGAAATAGTGTCAGGCTTAATTTTGGGGGGCTCCAAAATCACTGCAGATGGTGACTGCAGCCATGAAATTAAAAGCCGCTTACTCCTTGGAAGGAAAGTTATGACCAACCTAGAGAGCATATTCAAAAGCAGAGATATTATTTTGCCAACAAAGGTCCATCTAGTCAAGGCTATGGTTTTTCCAGTAGTCATGTATGGATGTGAGAGTTGCACTGTGAAGAAAGCTGAGTGCTGAAGAATTGATGCTTTTGAACTGTGGTGTTGGAGAAGACTCTTGAGAGTCCCTTGGACTGCAAGGAGATTCAACAAGTCCATTCTAGAGGAGATCATTCCTGGGATTTCTTTGGAAGGAATGATGCTAAAGCTGAAACTCCAGTACTTTGGCCACCTCATGCGAAGAGTTGACTCACTAGAAAAGACTCTGATGCTGGGAGCGATTGGGGGCAGGAGGAGAAGGGGATGACAGAGGATGAGATGGCTGGATGACATCACTGACTCGATAGACGTGAGTTTGAGTGGACTCCAGGAGTTGGTGATGGACAGGGAGGCCTGGCGTGCTGCGATTCATGGGGTCGCAAAGAGTCAGACACTACTGAGTGACTGATCTGATTTGATCTGATATATATATCATACCTATAGTGTTTGTGAATATATATACATATATCTAACACTGACACCCAGGGTAAATTAAAGTGAGGCTCCCTTCTCTGTCAAAGATAAATGATCCTACTATTTGCTGGAAGCCCAAACTCCTCTCTTCAGAAGAACTGAACTACAAATGTGCCCCAAATTGCTGCCCTTCTGAATCATGGGCCCTCTGCTTCTCTATATCACATGCTTATGAACAAATATAAAATTAAATTAAAATGCTGAGAAAGCCATAAAGAGATCCCTTGGATTTCAAAACCCTGAAGAATCTCAGAACCAACCTGTTCAGTGATGTGTCAGTTCTTCGGACCTGTAGCTCTGATGGATGCCAGCCTGTGAAGTTGGTGAATCAGAGAATCACTAATGCCTTTTGAAACATGATGCCTTTCTTCCTATTCAGGGCACCCTCTATTCATAGGCATCTGATACCCTCATATTTGATCATCTTCTGCTTGGCCTTCATTTCCTTGCTTTAAAATATAAAGGTTGGATCAGATTTTCAGTAAGGTCACCGTCAGCTTGAAGTGATATATTCATTCACTCTTCAATGTGAA
Organism: Bos taurus; assembly: GCF_002263795.3. Lineage (NCBI taxonomy): Eukaryota > Metazoa > Chordata > Mammalia > Artiodactyla > Bovidae > Bos > Bos taurus. The sequence continues at coordinate 12,314,634 of NC_037353.1, forward strand.
TCAGTTCTAATGAGGTAGATGAAACTGGAGCCTATTATACAGAGTGAAGTAAGCCAGAAAGAAAAACATCAATACAATATACTAACGCATATATATGGAATTTAGAAAGATGGTAACGACAACCCTGTATGCGAGACAGCAAAAGAGACACAGATGTATAGAACAGTCTTTTGGACTCTGTGGGAGAGGGCGAGGGTGGGATGATTTGGGAGAATGGCATTGAAACATGTATAATATCATATATGAAACGAATCTCCAGTCCAGGTTCGATGCAGGATACAGGAAGCTTGGGGCTGGTGCACTGGGATGACCCAGAGGGATGGTATGGGGAGGGAGGTGGGAGGGGGGTTCAGGATGGGGAACACGTGTACACCCGTGGCAGATGCATGTTGATGTATGGCAAAACCAATACAGTATTGTAAAGTAAAAAAAATACGAAGAATAAAATTAAAAAAAAAAAAAAAGAACCAACCACCCTATAAGGAAAAGGACATGCCACAAATGGTACTTACTAGAGACAGACTGCACCCTCTGGTCTATAGGCAAGATGTTTTCAATAGTTTTCTACTTAAGCTGAAAGCTTCATATGTTTAGGAAAAACCCACCTGCTCTTCTTTTTTTAAAAGAAAATCTTCTAGTTAGAAAAAGGAAGAACCATTTTCAACAATATTGGGAAATTCTGACATAAGGTTAGAAATCCTGTGGCAAGTGATGACGCCACTCCCTTCTGTGATGCACTTGTGGATAAAACACCAGGAAATCCAGAGGCAAGGTAAAAATAGCCCCAACCACGAAGGCTTAGAAAGTGATCTGCTTCTGCTCCCAAAGATGTCATGGGCACTGCTATTCCACTTGTTCTGCTTACTGTTTCCAAGTAGATGGTAGAGTCCAAGAGCCCATACAGGGCTTGTGACTGGTTGGACATCGTAATTGAAAAAGAGAAGCAACCATTATTTAAAAAGAAAAAAAAAAAGAAACACAAAATCAATAAAATTCTATGAAAACTAGAAATGTTTGGTCCAAACATGCCCAATCTGACGAGTCTCTGGGTGCTGGCTTCTGTTGCCACTCTAAATCCCTGTAATGGCCAATTTCTAAAGTAATGTTTCAAGATGCTAATCTCCTCCTGGACATGGATCAGCAAGGCAAAACCTGGAAAGGGCTTAGAAAAGTTGATGACAGGAGAGCTTAGATTCTCACACAAGAGAAGGGAAAGCTGTCAAACCTCTGTATCAGTTGGTTCAGGTTTCTTCAGGAAATGTTACTTGTTCACTTCACTGTTCTCCACAGCATTAGCCACTTCCATCCACGGTCAACAACAGCAGGATTTTTAAAAAGAGGGGGACAAGGAAAAGGAGGAATATTCCAGAGAATGCCATATCATTGAGAAGCAAGGAAACAATTAACTGGACTCATAGAAACAAAGAAACCAAAGATAAAAGAAAAGTGTTCCAAAACATCCCTCTGTCTCACTTTTCCAAACCTTCCACTCACTGCACTCACCAAACACTTTTTGGTAAACATTTTCGATCTGTTTGTTTTATTCCAAAATAACAAAGGCTCAAGGTACTGGTGAAGCACAGAGAGGTTATAACATGAGAATCCCCAGGAAATTCACGAGAGTGTTAGGGAATCGTGTCACAGACCACGTCAAGTGCATGTGGCCAAGATGTCCCCTTCACTTTGCTTACAGGATTCTCTTCCTGCAGCACCAAGACTCCTGCCAAATCACTAGACTGGTGGAGGCACAGGACACTCTGCTGAGAATCAGGATGTTTGGAGCTCAGTCTCAGCTGTGTCATGGAATCTGAGCCTTGGTTTCCTTCTTTATGAAAGGAGGAATTCTTAATTGCCTCCTCGACTTCAGGGGACTCTTGGGAGGATCAGATTAAGAGAAGGCAAATAAAAACATCTTTGGAAATTGCAAAATGCTACAGTAACATATATCTGTTTGTTACTCCTCCTTGCAGACAAACGCTATTTGATCCCACTTACACAAGATAGCTAGAATAGTCAAATTCATAAGCGTCAGAAAGTACATTCGCAAATGCTGGGTTGGGAGGAGATGGGGATGAGGAATGGGAAGTTGGTATTTAAGGGACAGAGCTTCAGTTTAAGAAGGTAAAAACTTCAGAAGAAGGATGATGGCGAGAGCTGCACAGCAAGTGAATGTACTTAGTGCCACTGAACTGTACAACTAAATACGGTTTTAAAAGTGTTTTACATTATGTGACTTTTACCATAATAATTTTTTAAAATTGTTACTCCTCTTATTACCATCATCAGATGAAGTGTGGGCCAAGTTCAAATGGCAGAGTGCCGGGGACCAGCCCCGGCTGATCCAGGGTATTCGAAGGAGAGACGGCGTAGGCGAGGATCAGGATACAATAGCTTCAATTAGATATTAATTAAAGATATAAAGAGTAATAGGATGAGGATAGCTCAGTAGGAAAATTCAGTGGAGAAAAGAGGCTGAGTAGCTTGGTTTACGCGGGAGACCAATAAAACTTCAAGACAAGAAGTTTGCACCACTTACGTAGGCCGCAGGCGTCCTTCCGTTCTCCCAAAGGAGAGGAGACACTGAGGCCTCCCCGGTCGGATCTTAGAAGCCCAGGCATAATTAGTAAGCATGGTGCGTTCCGCGCTCCAGATGGAGACTCAGCCAGAGTGAGAGAGAGAGAGCGACATGGGGAGACCAGTATTTCGAGAAACTGATCCCAATTCTTTATTTTCCAGAGTCTGTTTTTATACACTAAGATGTTATACAAAAGTCACGTGGGGACAGCAGTCCTGACTTTTATTAAAGTCAGGTGCTTCACACAAATGTATACAGAGGTCTTAGGGGTGTTACATCATCTTCTGGCCAGGGGGGCCTGCTGACAATTTACGACCCTCTCCTTGTGACAGCGGTCAGTCAATCAGGACACTTATTTCTCCAGGGCTGATTATTCTCAAAACAGACGCCACCCAAGTAAAGTTACATTCCTACAGGGTGAGGGTGTAGTGGGTTTTAGTTAAGGAAAGAATTTACTTAGCCTAAGGTCTAACGTGATTAATATCAAAGGTTAATACTTATTTCTTCTATATATTCATTAATGTGTGTAAGGGCAGGGGATGTGGAGACTTAGCAACAAACATTGGCTCAACAAATGAAAAACCCTTCACCAATACAATTTCTAATCAGCCCATTATACTTATACTAATAGTTTTCTAACTTTTCTAAGGAACCTGTTTTTAGAAGGTTTAAAGCATCTCGTGCCTCTCACGGTTGGGAGGCTGTGAGCAATCACATGTGGCCGGACGAGCCTGTCAGGCAGGCTAGAGAACCTTCAGAGGAGTTTGTAGGTTAAAACACTCTTGTCACACCCAAGAGTTTTTATTGACTGGAGCTCTAGGTTAACTCCTTCTCCGAAAGAGGTGGTGGGGGACAGCCCCCCGTAAAGTCAGAGGTGTAGGTAAGAGCACAAAGTAGTAAAGTAGGCAGGCTCTGGTTATGGGGGTAGACGCTCGAGGATTTCCAGGGGGACTCCTGAGGCTCGATCCCACCTTTGCGTATGTCGAGCCTCCTTCCTCATGACCTTTGCCATGGGCGGAGTACCTCACTCTGGCCCCCAACAGCAGAGGATGGGTAGTCGGGGCCACATCTATCTTCACTCCTGAATATCAAGCCCCGATTGCTCACCGCCTTAAGGTGAATTACTATGGTCTCTCACTTTCATATAAGGAGGTGGAAACCATATTTGTGGAAACCAGTGAGAGCTTAGAACAAAAACAAATTTGTTCTAGTGCTCATTGTGCTTCCTTGACCTCAGATGGAGTTACAGAATACGTTTCCATTGTACTTCAACTTGTAGAACAAGCAGAGCCATAAATACTATGGGCCTCGCTACTGTGAACTTGGCACATCTCATTCTCTAGAAACTATCTGAACAAAAGTCTAGGAAGAAGCTTGGTTTATCTATAAGAATTAATGCTTGCTTCTATTCTCTCCTAGCTTATGGAACTTCTCAATATAAGAGTAATTTGATTACTATTATGAGATTCCTTGCGGATAAAATGGGATTAATATATTTTTTAAATCACTCAATAAGTAAACTCCTTAACAATCCCACATTAGTCTTCAGATTCTGCGTTTTTCTTAATGCTCCAAAATAGATACACCAGTGTAAGGGCTGATGCTAATGTCCTCTGCTATGTAATCCCATCCTCAGGAGAATACGTCAAGAAAAGAACTGATTATAATCAGAATTACTTAGCCATATTCTTCACCAACATCTAGGTCTAAAATAATGCCTCCAGTAAAGCAGCAGTGAGATGACAAGATGAACCAAAATTGAAATAAATGAATTATTTGCATATCTAAAATGACAGCAGCAAATTAGGACATGCAAACTGTTGATGTATATAAATAGTCCTGCACATTTTAGTGATGAAGAATCTAATCAATGACCTAAATGTTTGGCCTGTGTAATATACTAAACATCCAGAGTAAAAGCTGGATCCCCCCTTGTTTTGGTCAAAATGATTTCAACAAATACAGACCCCAGGCAAACGCAGACAGGGAAGGAGTAGGGTATAACAAATGGAACCATAATGTAATAATCACTAATAAAAATCATTTTAGAATCACAGAGTATAGAATTACAAGGAGGAGACTTCTCAATGATATGGCTGAGCAGATTTTTATAGAAACTGCTCCTGAAACAGCCCTGAAAGTTAAAATTCTGGATGAAATCTTTTAAAACTCTTTTAAATTTATGGCTGAGGCTATGGGGAAAGAAGAAATGTGGGTAAAGTACCAATCTACCATTAATCATGGGAGGTCTAGAGCTGGGACTTAACAGGCCTAAGGAGACTTGAAACAGACCCATTAGAATACAATAAAAGGTCAATCAGAGACTCTAAACCTGGAACCCCTCCCCACACCGGGGATTTTAACCCTTGAAGGAGACAACAGAAATGTCTGACTCTCTTGGCCTTGGCTGTGAAAAGAGCTGGGGAAAAGATCCCTTTGAATTTCTAATCATCAGTTCATAACCAGGCAAATTTGGGGCCAAAACTCAAATCATCTGTGTGGCCCAGGAAAACCTAAACTAAAATTTTAAAGTGGTTTTAGGTTTGTTATGCTCCCAGGAACATGGCAGCAGTGAAAGAAAATCCTTTCTGCATTAATATATTTTAGGCACAGGACCCAAAGAATTCAAGATAAGGTTCCTAGGAAACTGAGCATACAATGAAAAAATTCCTTAAACTTACGATGTAAGAAGAAACCATAGTAAAAAATCAATACTTGGCGAAAAAAGCCTATAGAGTCGAATCCATAAAATTTCAGGTACTGGAATTATCACATGTAGAATATAAAATAAGTATGTCTAACATATTTAAAGAAATAAAAGAGGTATAAGTATCAGATGAAAACAAGTTATTAATACTATCAAAATTGTCCAGACAGATGGGAAATAGAATTAAATAAAACTTCTACTTTCAACAATTACAGACTAAGGAATACAGACAAACCTTTCCACCAGGGAAAATTAGAGCAGGGTGGAATTTAAAACGCATCTGCTTAGGGGCCCTGGCGAGCTCTCGGCACAGTAGGGAGCGTGATACAAAGGTTCGGGGATAATCAGCGGTCTGAGTGTTTGAGGATGCTGTTCTGCTGTGACTGCTGGCACATCCCAGGAGAAAACTGAGTGGCAGGAACAAAATCATCCAAAAGAGCTAAATAGTAAGTCCAGGGCATGCCAAAGATGAAGACTGGTGAGAACGCCTCTAGCTTTGTTCGAGGGCCCTAAGGAGCAACACTCGAGGAGTAGGAGTTTCCTAGAAATCAATAGGATTTTCACAGAGGCAGCAGCTCAGTTTCGAATCACATCAGCCTTTGAAGCTTATCTTGGATTCCTCTGTTCCTGGATGCCTAGCAAAAACAAGCTTAGATCTTCACTGGAGGAAGACACTATCATCTAACATTATTTTCACAAACAATTATTTCCACATAGAAATCAATAACAAAAAGATAAGAGAATCCTCAGGTGTTGGCAGTTTCAGAAAACACCACTTTTAAGTAAACTTTGAGTCAAAGAAAAACATTCAAATGTAAATTAGAAGGTATGTAATTGTTTTTTTAATGACATATCAAAACGTGAAAAGCAACTAGAGACAAATTTATAATTTTCAAGTATTTGTTAGAAAAGAAGACTGAAAATCAATGAGTTACACATCCTAACATCCATCTCAAGAAATTACAAAAACCTAGCAAGTTAGGAGAATCAGAAGATGAAAAGTAATGAAATTAAAAAACTAGAGAATATCAACCAAGACAAAAGGTGTGTGCATTAAAAAGACACAAACTTATCAACTCTTAAGAGATATTAGTCAATAAAAAAGAGATGAAGTATATAAATTCTTAGAAAAATAAAACTTACAAAAACTGATAAAGAAGATCCAGTAAATTTGCCGTCTACTGACAATTCAAAAGTCTAATTCTATAATTAAAAACCTTGTAACCCCTGGGGGCTCATAGAAAGTTGACTCACAGGAAAATATTACCAAAGCATATACGCAAGGCGTGCTGCTGCTGCTGCTGCTAAGTCGCTTCAGTCATGTCTGACTCTATGCGACCCCATAGACGGCAGCCCACCAGGCTCCCCCATCCCTGGGATTCTCCAGGCAAGAACACTGGAGTGGGTTGCCATTTCCTTCTCCAATGCATGAAAGTGAAAAGTGAAAGTGAAGTCGCTCAGTTGTGTCTGACTCCTAGCGACCCCATGGACTGCAGCCTACCAGGCTCCTCCGTCCATGGGATTTTCCAGGCAAGAGTACTGGAGTGGGGTGCCATTGCCTTCTCCGACACAAGGCATGAACACAACCCAAATCATTTTGTGATTCTGAAACCTTGCAGGATACTATGGGAGCCCTCCCAAGTACAAAGGGCTTTCTGAGTCCTTCATTTCTTCTTTGCAGGGAAAAGGTTTCATCCTCCTAGACCTTTGGAGGTCTAGGATCTGAGTTCCAAATGGTAGGTTCAAACAATTAGTAATTAAAAGAGCAAGGGAATGAAGAAAGAAATGATAGCGAAGGATACGGCAAGATCCTAGTTCCTCCTTGGGGACGTGCAGAGCAATCTGATACACACCTCTGAGTTCTTCTATAGGAACTAAGGCCCTCACTCAGGTGGAGAATGTTAACTATAGGCTGAAGACTGCACAGGGATCCCAAACCAGCTGGACCCACACTAATGACTCAGATTCCTGGAACACCATCCTGCTACATCACCACTAACCAGTTAAAGGAGGGATACACACCCTGCAACCTTCCTCCCAAATTTTGCCTATAAAACCTTCTTCCCTGAAACCCCCTGGGGAGTTCAGGTCTTCTGAGCACCAGCCACCTGTTTCCTTCATGGCAGGCAATGAACCTTTCTCTGCTCCAAACTCTGATATTTTGGTTTGTTTGGCCTCATCATGTGCCAGGATGTGGACTTGTGTTTGGCAGCAATTCTGTAATACCTTTATTGTCAACATTTGACAAAACATTGCAAGAAAAGGAGTTACAGGCCGAACCTGTCTTGAACACAACACAAGAAATCCTAAACAAAATATCAGTCAAAGAAACCTAGCAACTTTATTTTAAAGGTTGGGTTCAGTGCAGGAGGGTTATACAAGAACAAACATAGGAGACTTTATTTATAAAGATAGAAAGCCACATTAAAATTAGATTGTGCACAGTAAGAAAATGAATGAGCCAGTTAAAAACTGGGCCAAAGACCTAACAGACATCTTGTCAAAGAAGATATACAGATAGTAAAAAAGCATTATAAAAGATGCTTCATATTATGTGTCACCAGGGACATGCAAATTGAAACAATGCAACTACTACACACTTATTCAGTTTCAGTTCAGTCGCTCAATCGTGTCCGACTCCTTGCGACCCCACGGACTGTAGCACGCCAGGCCTCCCTGTCCATCACCAACTCCCGGAGTCTACCCAAACTCATGCCCACTGGGTCGGTGATGCCATCCAACCATCTCATTCTCTGTCGTCCCTTTCTCCCACCCTCAATGTTTCCCAGCATCAGGGTCTTTTCCAATGAGTCAGCTCTTTGCATCAGGTGGCCAAAGCATTGGAGTTTCAGCTTCAACATCAGTCCTTCCAATGAACACCCAGGACTGATCTCCCTTAGGATGGACTGGTTGGATCTCCTTGCAGTCCAAGGGACTCTCAAGGGTCTTCTCCAACACCACAGTTCAAAAGCATCAATTCCCCAGTGCTCAGCTTTCTTTACAGTCCAACTCTCATATCCATACATGACTACTGGAAAAACCATAGCCTTGACTAGACGGACCTTTGTTGGCAAAGTAATGTCTCTGCTTTTTAATGTGCTATCTAGGTTGGTCATAACTTTTCTTCCACACACCTATTAGAATGGCCAAAATCCAGAATACTGATAACACCAAATACTAGCAAGGATATACAGCAACAGGTATTCTCATTTATTACTGGTGGAAATGCAAAATGGTACAGCCATTCTGAAAGACAGTTTTGCAGTTTCTTATAAAACTAAACGTACCCTAACCATATGACTCAGCAACTGCTCTTCTTGGTATTTGCCCAAAGGAGTTGAAAACTTTTGTCCACTCAAAAACCTACACAGAGATGGTTACAACAGCTTCATTCATAATTGCCAAAACTTGAAAGCAACCAATATGTTCTTCAGTAGGTGAACTGGTCCATCCAGACAACCAAATATTATTCAGTGCTAAACAAGAATGAGCTAGCACGCCATGAAAAGACACAGTGGACACTTAAGTGCATGTTGCAAAGTTAAAGAAGCCAGTCTGAAAAGACTACATACTGTATGATTCCATTCCACATATGATTCTATGATTACGATATTCTGGAAAAAGTAGAACTTTAGAAAGAGCCAAAGGATCAGCAGTTTCCTGGGACTTGATGTGGGAAGGGAAAAAAGGATGAACAAGTGGAATGCAGAGAATTTTTAGGGCAGTAAAACTATTCTGTACAACACTAGATGGTGGATATATTACATTATGCATTTGTCAAAATCCACAGAACTATACAACAAATAGAATGATCCTTAACGTAAACTATGGACTTTAGTTAATAATAATGTACCAGTGTAGGTTCATCAATGGTAACAAGTGTACCACCCTAGTAGGAGATGTTGATTGTAGGGGAGGTTATGCATATGTGGGGACAAGGGAAATATAGGAAATCTCTGTTCTTCCCACTCAGTTTTGCTAAGAATCTAAAGTGAAAGTGAAAGTCACTCAGTCATGTCTGACTCTGTGCAATCCCATGGACTGTGTGCTGCTGCTGCTGCTAAGTTGCTTCAGTCGTGTCCAACTCTGTGCGACCTAGACGGAAGCCCACCAGGCTCCCCCATCCCTGGGATTCTCCAGGCAAGAACACTGGAGTGGGTTGCCATTTCCTTCTCCAATGCATGAAAGTGAAAAGTGAAAGGGAAGCTGCTCAATCGTGTCCGACTCTTAGCGACCCCATGGACTGCAGCCCACCAGGCTCCTCCGTCCATGGGATTCTCCAGGCAAGAATACTGGAGTGGGGTGCCATTGCCTTCTCCGATGGACTGCATAATCCATGGAATTCTCCAGGCCAGCCAGAATACTAGAGGGGGTAGCCTTTCCCTTCTCCAGGGGATCTTCCCAACCCAGGGATCGAACCCAGGTCTCCTGCATCGCAGGTAGATTCCTTACCTGCTGAGCCACAAATGGCTCTAAAAAAGAGGGCTTATTTTAAAGAATTAGACTGTTGTAATAATGAAAAGATAGAAATATCAAAAAATATAAGTATAGAGAGCCCAGAAACACACCCATACATTTCTGGAAGTTTGATTTATGACAAAAATAACACAGCAGAGGAGTGGGGAAACAATATTGTTTACAATATATGGTCCCAGAACAATTGTACGTCCATTATAATAAAAGAAAGATGACCCCCTAATTCACATGATACAGAAAAACAATTTCAAGGTAAATTGTAGATCTAAATGCAAAGGCCAAAAATAAAGCTGCTAGATGGTAATGAAAGAGAATATTTTCATGGTTTAAAGAAAAGGAAGGATTTCTTAAACCTGATACAAAATGGTAACTATCAAGGAAAAGTTTGACAAATTTGAATAAATTAAAATCAAGATACCTTTAAGAAGATACCCATGGAGAGGGAGAAGTTATCTATATTATTTATAACTGATAAAGTGCTCTTAACTGATGAACATTTTTAAAAATTTATCTCTGCAAATGAATGAGAAAATGTCAGATGACTCAACAGAAAAATGAACAAGAAATTCAAATAGGTACTATATGAAAAGTCTATCCAAAATGCTGATAAGCATATACAAACATGTGCAGCCTGACCAATGATCAGAGAAATAAAAATTAAAGTCACATGAGGTACTACTATTTACTTACTAGAAGGGCTAAAACTAAAAACAATTTTTGAAAGAAAAAAAACAATACAAGCCATTATTCAGGGCGGGAACCAAAAGGCATTCTCACCCACTACTAGTGTGGGGAGTAAAATGGAAGAATCACTCTAGAAAACAGTGGCATTACTAAATTGAAAACATGCATACCCTATAACCCAGAAATTCCACTTCTAGATGTATATCCCATACAAATGAGTATAAGCATACACACTGTGTCAGAATGCTCCTTGCACCATTACTTACAATAGCCTCAAACTGGAATAAACCAATGTCCCTCAAAAGTAAACTTCATAAACTATCATATGTTCATACAATGAACTACACAGTTCAGTTCAGTTCAGTCACTCAGTCGTGTCCGACTCTTTGCGACTCCATGAATTGCAGCACACCAGGCCTCCCTGTCCAGCACCAACTCCCAGAATTTACCCAAACTCATGTCCATCGAGTCAGTGAGGCCATCCAGCCATCTCATCCTCTGTCATCCCCTTCTCCTCCTGTCCCCAATCCCTCCCAGGATCAGGGTCTTTTCCAATGAGTCAACTCTTCACATGAGGTGGCCAAAGTACTGGAGTTTCAGCTTCAGCATCAGTCCTTCTAATGAACACCCAGGACTGATCTCCTTTGCTGCTAAGGCACTTCAGGCATGTCTGACTCTGTGCAACCCCATAGATGGCAGCCTACCAGGCTTCCCCGTCCCTGGGCTTCTCCAGGCAAGAACACTGGAGTGGGTTGCCATTTTCTTCTCTAATGCATGAAAGAGAAAAGTGAAAGTGAAGTCACTCAGTTGTGTTCAACCCTCAGCGACCCCATGGACTGCAGCCTTCCAGGCTCCTCCATCCATGGGATTTTCCAGGCAAGAGTACTGTAGTCGTGTGACATTGCCTTCTCCCTGATCTCCTTTAGGATGGACTATTATAACACACAAAAAAAGAACAAAATAAAGCTACACACTGAACCTAAATAAATCTCACAAACCTAAAGTTTAGCTAAATAAAGCAAATCTGGAAGAATTTACACAAGATGGTTCTATTTAAAATAGCCTATAGTTGGTATGCTAAACTCTAGGTCCATCCATAATACTGTAAATGGCATTGTTTCATTCTTTTTTTATGGCTGGGTAATATACTAAGTGCTAAAGCTGAAACTCAATACTTTGGCCACCTCATGTGAAGAGTTGACTCACTGGAAAATACCCTGATGCTGGGAGGGATTGGAGGCGGGAGGAGAAGGGGACAACAGAGGATGAGATGGCTGGATGGCATCACCAACTCGATGGACATGAGTTTGGGTAAATTCTGGGAGTTGGTGATGGACAGGGAGGCCTGGTGTGCTGCGATTCATGGGGTCGCAAAGAGTCGGACACAACTGAGCGACTGAACTAACTAACTAACTAATATACTAAGTGAGGTAGCTCAGCTCGTAAAGAATCCATCTGCAAAGCAGGAGACCCTGGTTCAATTCCTGGGTTGGGAAGATGCCCTGGAGAAGGGATAAACTACCCACTCCAGTATTCTCAGGCTTCCTTGGTGGCTCAGATGGTAAAGAATCTGCCTGTAATGTGGGAGACCTGGGTTCGATCCCTGGACAGGGAAGATCCCCTGGAGAAGGGAACAACTACCCACTCTCGTATTCTGGCCTGGAGAATTTCATGGACAGAGGAGCCTGGCAGGTTACAGTCCATGGGGTCAGTAAAAGTCAGACACGACTGAGCTTTCAAGTTAGACAGAGAAAGATAAATATATGATATCACTTATTTGTATAATCTTTAAAAATGATACAAATGAATTTATTTACAAAATAGAAACAGACTCACGACATAAAAAACAATTTTACAGGTATGAAAGGGGAAAAGGTGGGGAAGGGGTAAATTAGGAGTTTTGGATTAGCACATACAAACTACTATATATAAAATAAACGAAGACCTACTGTATAGCACAGAGAATTATATTCAACCTATAATGGAAAAGAATCTGAAAACCACTATGCTGCTGCTGCTGCTAAGTTGCTTCAGTCGTGTCCAACTCTGTGCGACCCCAGAGATGGCAGCCCACCAGGCTCCCCCGTCCCTGGGATTCTCCAGGCAAGAACACTGGAGTGGGTTGCCATTTCCTTCTCCAATGCATGAAAGGGAAAAGTGAAAGTGAAGTCGCTCAGTCGTGTCCAACTCTTCACGACCCCATGGTCTGCAGCCTACCAGGCTCCTCTGTCCATGGGATTTTCCAGGCAAGAGTACTGGAGTGGGGTGCCATTGCCTTCTCCGAAAACCACTATACATATATATAAATGAATCACTTTGCTGTACACCTGACTAACACAGCATTGTAAATAAACTATACTTCAATAAAGAAGAAAAAAAAAAAGATTGAGTTGTGACCCTATAAAAAGTTTTCTAGTAAACACTATAAAGGAACAAACCACAGAGAAGCTTAACATCCAAGCAAACTAACAGGCAAACTGTCCGATGAGAGTGTATGAAGACATGGAAGTATTAGTAGCTCAGTCGTGTCCGACTCTTTAACCCTATGGACCATAGCCTACCAGGCTCCTCTGTCTGTGGGATTTCCCAGACAAGAATATAGGAGTGAGTTGCTGTCCCCTTCTCCAGGGGTTCCTGACCCAGGGATTGAACCTGGGTCTCCTGCATTACAGGCAGATTCTTTACCATCTGAGCCACCAGGGAAGCCCAGTGTAATTTGGGGAAGAAATAAATTATACCACTCATGCTGCAGTGCCATGTGCCACATAGAGCCGCTGGGGTCAGGAAGATAAAGTGGTCATAATGCGAAAAAAGTTATTATGCATGAGTGAATTTCCATGTTGTATCTGGAAGATGCTATGCTTGGCAGTAGGGGACCAGAGGAAACATGAGTTTTAAGTTCTTTTTCTATAAGTGTAAAATAAATAAGAAGTCAAATAAAAATATAAATAAAATAGCCCATACTAATTCATAATATTTAGGAATGCATTCCTAGGTGGAATATAAACAAATATGGTTTCTTTTAAAAAATGAGGCTGTTTTATCATAAACTTCATCAGGGTGGTTATCATTAGGGAGAAGGGGGGAAATGATTGGGAGGGGAGACAAAGGGAACTTTTAGGATACAGACTAACTCTATTTTGGGGGTTACATGGTTTCATTTTGCATTAAATTATAGAGGTGTGCACTGTGACACAGAATCTAGGGTGAGCCCATGGTTCCCATGCCTTCTGTGGGAGGGTCCTGTGACTTGTTTTAGTCAGCAGAATATACCAAAGGTAACAGAATGTAGGTAATCATGTATATTTGATTATGCTATATAAAACTGTAGCCCATATGACCAGAAGTCTCTCTCTGTGTTGCTTTCTTTGAGGAAGAAAGCGGCCATATTGTGAGAAGCCATATGGAAAGCGCCAAGCAAGAAGGAGTTGAAGGTAGCCTCCAGCCAAAGTCAAAGAGAAACTGAGGTCCTCCAACCAACAGCGGGCAAGGAACTGAATGCACCCAGCAGTGTCACCTGGGTGCTGGTGCGTACCCAGCTGAGCCCGCGAAACACAGCACAATAAGAGGAAAGAAACCTGTATGCAGGTCAGGAAGCAACAGTTAGAGCTGGACATGGAACAACAGACTGGTTCCAGATAGGAAAAGGAGTACGTCAAGGCTGTATATCGTCACCCTGCTTATTTAGCTTATATGCAGAGTACATCATGAGACACACTGGACTGGAGGAAGCACAAGCTGGAATCAAGATTGCCGGGAGAAATATCAATAACCTCAGATATGCAGATGACACCACCCTTATGGCAGAAAGTGAAGAGGAACTCAAAAGCCTCTTGATGAAAGTGAAAGAGAAGAGTGAAAAAGTTGACTTAAAGCGCAACATTGACTTAAAGCATCCGGTCCCATCACTTCATGGCAAATAGATAGGGAAACAGTGGAAAGAGTGGCTGACTTTATTTTTCTGGGCTCCAAAATCACTGTAGATGGTGATTGCAGCCATGAAATTAAAAGACACTTACTCCTTTTCAATGGCTGAGTAATACTCCATTGTGTATACACATGTATACCTGTGGCAGATTCATTTTGATATTTGGCAAAACTAATACAATTATGTAAAGTTTGAAAATAAATAAAATTAATTAAAAAAATAAAAAAATAATAAATAAATAAACAAAAAAATAAAATAAAATAAAAGACACTTACTCCCTGGAAGAAAGTTATGACCAACCTATACAGCATATTAAAAAGCAGAGACAGTACTTTGTCAACAAAGGTCCATCTACTCAAGGCTATGGTTTTTCCAGTGGTCATGTATGGATGTGAGAGCTGGACTATAAAGAAAGCTGAGTGCTGAAGAATTGATGCTTTTGAACTGTGGTGTTGGAGAAGACTCTTGAGAGTCCCTTGGACTGCAAGGAGATCCAACCAGTCCATCCTAAAGGAGATCAGTCCTGGGTGTTCACTGGAAGGACTGATGCTGAAGCTGAAACTCCAATATTTTGGCCACCTGATGCAAAGAGCTGACTGATTTGAAAAGACCCTGATGCTGGGAAAGATTAAGGGCAGGAGGAGAAGGGGACGACAGAGGATGAGATGGCTGGATGGCATCACCGACTCAATGGACATGGGTTTGAATGGACTCTGGGAGTTGGTGATGGACAGGGAGGCCTGGCGTGCTGCGGTTTATGGGGTCGCAAAGAGTCGGACACGACTGAGCAACTGAACTAAACTGAACTA
Organism: Bos taurus; assembly: GCF_002263795.3. Lineage (NCBI taxonomy): Eukaryota > Metazoa > Chordata > Mammalia > Artiodactyla > Bovidae > Bos > Bos taurus. Next base: position 12,329,813 of record NC_037353.1, read on the forward strand.
AACTGAAGATTAAAGAGGTAAAAACATGGATAAGTGAAGAGGCAATAAAAATAGCATGAGTTCCAAAAATGTCTGTTGGTAATTCATGGAAGAGAGAGCAGAGATAAAAAAAAGGAGAAACAATATGTTTAAGATACAATGTTTTGGTTTTTAATTTTTATTTTACACTTCAGTATAGTTGATTTACAATGTTGTGTTAGTTTCAGATGTACAGCAAAATGATTCAGTCATAAATATATATATATATATATATATATATATATATATATTCTTTTTCAAATTATTTCCCCATTTAGGTTAGATACAATGTTTAAGAATTTTCCAAGAAAGATGAAATACACCAACCTCAGATTCAAGAAGCCTAGCAAATAGCAGGCTAGACACACCTCAGCATAACTTAAGACCAAGTGCAATTCCAAAGACAGTGAGACCTTCAAACTAGTAAGAGAAAAAAGCTAAACTGTCTATAAATGATTTGAAATTAAATTAACAGATTATTTCCCAGTATAATTCCCAGTATTTTCCCAGAATAATATCTTCAAAGTGCTGAAAGATAGAGCTGTCAGCCTAGAATGTCATATCTTAAGAAATTATTTTTCAATAATGAGGATAAAACCAAGACATTTCTAGACAGACAAAACCTGAGAATTTTCAATGACTTTATACTCACAGATTTAAAATGTTTAGAATGACAAGAGGAAAAGTAACTAAAATAAACTGATGCTTTCATTGAACATCTTTTTGTTGTTTAGGCTAACTGTACATCCGAGGTTGTAACATTTTATGGATAAAATATTCAAACAAAGGTAAATTAGCAATTGTTCCATATCATTCAAACCCAAAACCTTGTTATTGATTTAATGTATTTATGTATGTTTTAAATTATATTTATTTGTTATTGATTTTTGAAAGGGTTGGGATTTATCTAGGGCATTTGACTCAACTGTGCATTGAAAAAATTCAGGAGGGAAGTCTGAACTAGGATTTAGGCAGGCCTGATCATATGTAATGGACTGGTGGGTAGCTGCCCTCAGTTCATTTCCATAAGACTAATTTGTCTGATTGATAGTTTTGGGAGGATATTGAGAAAGTTGGTCTTTCTGTAAGTGCTGAAGAAGAAAGATGAAGGAAATAGGACAACAGCGTAATGTTGGTCTCAAGTCTGGTTCTCTTCCCTGAGCAATGTCTGCACCTGGGTTCAGAATGTTTTGCAGCATCCCAGGAAATCTATTTGTCTTTAGTATTTGGACAAAGGTACTGGCAACTGCAGTCATATAAGCTCCTCTCTCAAGGGGCTTCTTGGGAAGCAAACACTGATTACAGTCCAGAACAGAAGAAGCAGAGGAGTTTACATGAGTGCCTATGAGAATACCTCTCAGTTCAGTTCAGTTCAATCGCTCACTCTTTGCGACCCCATGAATCGCAGCTTGCCAGGCCTCCCTGTCCATCACCAACTCCCAGAGTTCACCCAGACTCACGTCCATCGAGTCAGTGATGCCATCCAGCCATCTCATCCTCTGTTGTCCCCTTCTCCTCCTGCCCCCAATCCCTCCCAGCATCAGAGTCTTTTCCAGTGAGTCAACTCTTTGCATCAGGTGGCCAAAGTACTGGAGTTTCAGCTTTAGCATCATTCCTTCCAAAGAACTCCCAGGGCTGATCTCCTTCAGAATGGACTGGTTGGATCTCCTTGCAGTCCAAGGGACTCTCAAGAGTCTTCTCCAACACCACAGTTCAAAGGCATCAATTCTTCGGTGCTCAGCCTTCTTCATAGTCCAACTCTCACATCCATACATGACCACAGGAAAAACCATAGCCTTGACTAGATGAACCTTTGTTGGCAAAGTAATGTCTCTGCTTTTGAATATGCTATCTAGGTTGGTCATAATTTTCCTTCCAAGGAGTAAGCGTCTTTTAATTTCAGGGCTGCAGTCACCATCTGCAGTGATTTTGGAGCCCAGAAAAATAAAGTCTGGTACTGTTTCCACTGTTTCCCCATCTATTTCCTATGAAGTGATGTGTCCAGATGCCATGATCTTCGTTTTCTGAATGTTGAGCTTTAAGCCAACTTTTTCACTCTCCACTTTCATTTTCATCAAGAGGCTTTTGAGTTCCTCTTCACTTTCTGCCATAAGGGTGGTGTCATCTGCATATCTGAGGTTATTGATATTTCTCCCGGCAATCTTGATTCCAGCTTGTGCCTCTTCCAGCCCAGCGTTTCTCATGATGTACTCTGCATATAAGTTAAATAAGCAGGGTGACAAAATACAGCCTTGATGTACTCCTTTTCCTATTTGGAACCAGTCTGTTGTTCCATGTCCAGTTCTAACTGTTGCTTCCTGACCTGCATACAAATTTCTCAAGAATACCTCTAGGAATTCTCAAAAATTATGGGAAGACCCTGTCAACAACAGACTGAGATCCTGCATAAAGACAGCGAGCATAAGTCAGTGAAGTACAGAAACACTTCTGCAACTGTACCTGCATGGAGAGGGCACATGTGAGATAAGGCGCCTGTGGGGTATGCCTGCTGGCCACTCCATTTGCCACTGGTCATTGGACAGCTCCGATAGCCTTTCTTCCTTGAGCCCATGCCCTGTAGCTTCTACTAAAGATGCTTTCAGTTATTCCTGAGAACCAAGATAATGATTTTTTTGGAAAGAGATAAGATTCTGATGGCAGAGTCCACTACATCAGTCCTTCCTGGGCAAAATAAGAAACTATCCTTAGGAATGCCAAGAAGAGCCTCACCCTATGAGTGAGAAAATAGAAAAGAAAGTCCAGATGAAATAAACTGAGGTCATAGTATAGAAAGCATGGCATCATGGACACAGAGGAAGGAGAAGGCAGGAGAAACTGAGAGAGTAGAACTGGTGTATGTTCACTACCATGCACAAAAGAGATGCCTAGTGGAACTTGGTGTATAGCACAGGGAGCTCAGCGGTGGTGACCTAGAGGAGTGGGATGGGGGTGGGGGTAAGAGGGAGACTGAAGAGGGAGGGCACATATGTACACACGTAGCTGATTCACATTGTTGTGCAACAAAAACCAACACAATATTGTAAAGCAATTATCGTCCAATTTAAAAAAACCCTATGATAAACCATAATGGAAAAGGATATTAGAAAAAGAATATATGTATGCTTATAATCAAATCACTTGTTGTATAACAGGAATTAACAACGTTGCAAATCAATTACACTTCAATAAAAATAAATAAGAAAATAAAGAAAGCATGGTACCACAGAAAGAGTAGGGAGAAGTGGAGGGAAAGAAGGGAGGTGAGGCAGAGAGCAGCATAAAAGCAAAATGAAAGAAGAAAGTGAGAGAACATGAGAAGAAATGATTAGAAAGCTGATAATGACAAGCTGACAGCGAATGGTCCCCAGGGAGAGTGGGTTGTCTCCAGGATGACAGCCCAAAGAGAACACAACCAGTAAAGCTTGGGAACGGGAGCTCTATAGGAGAAACCAGCAGAGAAGGCTAACAGGGGAGGAGCTGGAGCATGGAGACAGACCAAGCCTCGCTTCTTTGGCTAATCAGCTTTTTCCAGCTCCCTACGGATCTAAGTACAAAATGCAGTGTTTGTGCAGCTCTACCTGCAGATATAATGGTATAACAGTTAGGAGTCAATTTTATATAATTCTTTATGTATAGAGAATAGGAAAGAATGACTTAACAGTTTTATAAAATTATACTTTCTTGTAAAACAGTTCTAGGAATACTGAATAGAAGGAAAAAAGACAATACAATACTACCCAAATCCCACCTACTGGAGATTAGCATGGTCACCATATGGTAGACACCTTTTCAGGTAAGTCAGATAAATATATCTATCAAGCTCTTGCTAAGTTGCTTCAGTCGTGTCTGACTCTTTGTGACCCTATGGATGGTAGCCCGCCAGGCTCCTGTCGTTGGATTCTCCGGGCAAGAATACTAGATGCCCTTCTCCAGGGGATCTTCCTGACCCAGGGATCAAACCTGTCTCTTACATTTCCAGCCTTAGCAGGCTGGTTCTTTACCATTAGCACCACCTGGGAAGCCCTATATATATATACATAAACATATATATACAAGCACACACACTTCTCTAAAAACACACATACACATATATGTCACACACATTACTGTATACATGGTTGGATGAATAGAAGGATGTACACAGAAAGATACAAAACAAATAGATAAAAGATAGAGAAAGAAAGAAAGGAGGAAGGAATGAAAAGGAAGGTAGGAAGGAGAAGAGAGAGGAGTAATGAAAACTTTTGCAAAATGAACTTACACGACCTGCTGTTTTAATTAAAATATTTCCATAGAGTCACATTATCTAATGTGGATACATTAAAAACTAAGATCACTAAGACAAAGAACATTACTCACCACTCAGTTCTACAAGGGTTAAGTTGTAATCCACTGCAGCTGACCCCAATAGTGCACCCAGAAAGGAATCCAGGATGGAAAAGAGATGAGGCACTCTGTGCCTTGGGAAAGCAAGCCTTTACATAGTTGGATGCATACTTCAGCCAGATTCTTGCATCTCCCCATACACAGAAAAGCCCTAAAATAATTAATTTGAGATGTCTATTCTTTGTGATTAACAGTAATCTTTTACTAAGATATATATAGGTGGCTCGGTGGTAAAGAATCCACCTACCAATGCAGGCCAACACCTGCTAACGCAGGGTTCAATCCCTGGGTCAGGAAGATCCCCTGGAGAAGGAAATGGCAACCCACTCCAGTACTTTTGCCTGGAAGATCCCATGGACAGAGAAGCCTGGTGGGCTACATTCCATGGGGTCACAAAAGAGTCAGACATAACTTAGCAACTCAACAGCAACATACTTGACTGCATGAATTTCCCAGCCAAAAACCATATATACTTTGGCTCCTCTTTAAAGCAGTCTCCTCAGAGCTACTGAGTGGCTATCTCTCAGGCTTTAGTCCTCAGCAAGAGCCTAAATAAAACTGAAACTCACAACTCTTATGCTATCTTTTTCTAAGTCGACACTAAGCATTTATTTAACTTACATAGATACAGCCACACACTTAGATAAAGAGAGAGAGGAAGAGGAAAAATTTACATAGTGCAGACGCTTCAACTTACCTTCCCCTTCATTCAAGGAGCATAAGAGAGATTTCCATCTGTTCCTCACTCATGGTCAATCACAATGTATCTCTGTAATGCAAGCATCTCATTGAACTGAATAGGAGAGTTGGCACGCAAAAGGAGATACCGTTTGCACAGTATGCCTCCACATACACAACTTACTACCTTATCTAGTACTCTAATGAGAAAATACCAATTTCTTCCAAAGTGGGATATTAAACTTTCTAAAGAGATTTTCAAAGAAAATGTTGATTGCATGTAATATTCACATTCTGGGATCATCTTAAAATCTATTGCTTAAGCAAGACATAATTTTTCAGTATAAATTTAGTGTCCCCAAAATTTGCCAGAGGGTACCAAAGAGCAACTGAAAAATTACTAAATCTCCAAGTAATATTTATGAGATTTCATTTATAAAAAGACATAAAGTTATTTCTTAAATTATGCCAAGATTCTTTTTTAATTATTTATTTTAAGTATAATGAATGCCTATTCATTCCCTTCTTGAAAGATATGAAAATTAACACCATAGTTTCTCCCACCATCCCTCCCTCAATTCCTACTTTTTATTCATTACACAATTATTTCAATGTTGTAAAAGTTGGTAGCATGACAGTCTGATTGTGATCACAGTCCTCGTACTGTGCTGTGCTGTACTTGGTTGCTCATTTGGGTCTGACTCTTTCTGAACCCATGGACTGTAGCCCACCAGGCTCCTCTGTCCATGGGGATTCTCCAGGCAAGAACACTGCTGTGGGTTGCTATGCCCTCTTCCAGGGGATCTTCCCAACCCAGAGATCGAACGCAGATCATTTGCTAATTCCATGAGTTTCACCACTACTCCATACATCATGACATTGTCATTTATCTCTTAATGTGCTACATTTTGTCATCACGTAGATTTTTCAAGATTGGATCACTGAGACCATATAATTCAGAATGCCTGTTTTACAACTTTCCACTTGTATACCCAATCCACTTGATATTGGTAGATACTTGTTCCATTGCCTTCAGACAGTGACTGATCCCATTAAGAAACATGGCACCAAACATATTTTTCCCTGTTAAGATCTAAATTTTCTTACCACTAAATTTTCCTTTATTCCTAAAACAGTAATTTCCCCTGAAAGTGAAAGTGAAGTCACTCAGTCGTACCCGACTCTTTGCAACCCTATGGATAGTAGCCTGCACCAAGCTCCTCCATCCATGGGATTTTCAAGGCAACAGTACTAGAGTGGGTTGCCATTTCCTTCTCCAGGGAATCTTCCCAACCCAGGGATCGAACCCAGGTCTCTCATATTGTAGACAGACGCTTTGCCATCTGAGCCAGAGGTGTCTTAATTTTAATTATTCTATATCAAGATTGTAGATTTTTTCTTCCTAGGATAAACTGTGCCTTTTTAATCTGCAAATTCATGTTTTTATTTAGTTTAAGAAAATTGTCTTGTTATATTTTTACTTGATACTTTTCCCCTTATGTATTAGAGTTACATAAGTTCAGTTCAGTCGTTCAGTCATGTCTGACTCTTTGTGACTCCATGAACCACAGCATGCCAGGCCTCCGTGTCCAACACCAACACCCAGAGTCCACCCAAACTCATGTCCATTGAGTCGGTGATGCCATCGAACCATCTCATCCTCTGTCATCCCCTTCTCCTCCTGCCCTCAATCTTTCCCAGCATTAGGGTCTTTTCAAACGAGTCAGCCCTTCACATCAGGTGGCCAAAGTATTGGAGTTTCAGCTTCAACATCAGTCCTTCCAATGAACACCCAGGACTGATCTCCTTTAGGATGGACTGGTTGGATCTCCTTGCAGTCCAAGGGACTCTCAAGAGTCTTCTCCAACACCACAGTTCAAAAGCACCAATTCTTCAGCACTCAGCTTTCTTTATAGTCCATCTCTCACAGCCATACATGACTACTGGAAAAACCATAGCCTTGAGTAGATGGACCTTTGTTGGCAAAGTAATGTCTCTGCTTTTGAATATGCTTTCTAGGCTGGTCATAACTTTCCTTCCAGGGAGTAAGCATCTTTTAATTTCATGGCTGCAGTCACCATCTGCAGTGATTTTTGAGCCCCCCAAAATAAAGTCAGCCACTGTTGGCACTGTTTCCCCATCTATTTGCCATGAAGTGGTGGGACTGGATGCCATGATCTTAGTTTTCTAAATGTTGAGCTTTAAGCCAACTTTTTCACTCTCCTCTTTCACTTTCATCAGGAGGCTCTTTAGTTCTTGTTCACTTTCTGCCATAAGGGTGGTGTCATCTGCATATCTGAGGTTATTGATATTTCTCCTGGCAATCTTCATTCCAGCTTGTGCTTCCTCCAGCCCAGTGTTTCTCATGATGTACTCTGCATATAAGTTAAATAAACAGGGTGACAATATACCGCCTTGATGTACTCCTTTTCCTATTTGGAACCAGTCTGTTGTTCCATGTCCAGTTCTAACTGTTGCTTCCTGACCTGTATACAAATTTCTCAAGAGGCAGGTCAGGTGGTCTGGTATGGCCATCTCTCAGAATTTTCCACAGTTTATTGTGATCCACACAGTCAAAGGCTTTGGTATAGTCAATAAAGCAGAAATAGATGTTTTTCTGGAACTCTCTTGCTTTTTCGATGATCCAGAGGATGTTGGCAATTTGATCTCTGGTTCCTCTGTCTTTTCTAAAACCAGCTTGAACATCTGGAAGTTCATGGTTCATGTATTACTGAAGCCTGAGAGCTTCAGAAGGCAGACAGACTAAAACCACAATCACAGACAACTAGCCAATCTGATCGCATGGACCACAGCTTGTCTAACTCGATGAAACTAAGCCATGCCTTGTGGGGCCACCCAAGAAAGATGAGTCATGGTGGAGAGGTCTAATAGAATGTGGTCCCTTGGAGAAGGAAATGGCAAACCACTTCAGTATTCTTGCCTTGAGAACCCCATGAACAGTATGAAAAGGCAAAAAGACAGGACACTGAAAGATGAACTCCCCAGGTCAGTATGTGCCCAATATGCTACTGGATATCAGTAGAGAAATAACTCCAGAAAGAATGAAGGGACAGAACCAAAGCAAAAACAACACCCAGTTGTGGATGGCATTTGTGATAGAAGCAAGGTCTGATGCTGTAAAGAACAATATTGCATAGAAACCTGGAATGCTAGGTCCATGAATCAAGGCAAATTGGAAGTGGTCAAACAGGAGATGGCAAGAATGAACATCAACATTCTAGGAATTAGCAAACTAAGATGGACTGGAATGGGTGAATTTGACTCAGATGACCATTATATCTACTATTGTGGGTAGGAATCCCTTAGAAGAAATGGAGTAGCCATCATAATCAACAAAAGAATCTGAAATGCAGTAGTTGGATGCAATCTCAAAAACGACAGAATGATCTGTTCATTTCCAAGGCAAACTATTCAATATCACAATAATCCAAGTCTATGCCCCAACCAGTAATGCTGAAGAAGCTGAAGTTGAATGGTTCTATGAAGACCCACAAGACCTTCTAGAACTAACACCCAAAAAAGATGTCCTTTTCATTATAGGGGACTGAAATGCAAAACTAGGAAGTCAAGAAACACCTGGAGTAACAGGCAAATTTGGCCTTGGAGTACAGAATGAAGCAGGGCAAAGGTTAATAGAGTTCTGCCAAGAGAATGCAGTGGTCATAGCAAAACACCCTCTTTCAACAACACAGGAGAAGACTCTACACATGGACATCACCAGATGGTCAAGACCAAAATCAGATTGATTATATTCTTTGCAGCCAAAGATGGAGAAGCTCTATACAGTCAGCAAAAACAAGACCAGGGGCTGACTGTGGTTCAGACCATGAACTCCTTATTGCCAAATTCAGACTGAAATTGAAGAAAGTAGGGAAAACCACTAGACCATTTAGGTATGGCCTAAATCAAATCCCTTATGACTATACAGTAGAAGTGAGAAATAGATTTAAGGGACTAGATCCAATAGACAGAGTACCTGATGATCTGTAGATGGAGGTTCGTGACATTGTACAGGAGACAGGGATCAAGACCATCCCCAACACATGTATACCTGTGGCGGATTCATTTTGATATTTGGCAAAATTAATACAATTATGTAAAGTTTAAAAATAAAATAAAATTTAAAAAAAATTCTAATACATGTACAAAAAAAAAAAAAGACCATCCCCAAGAAAAAGTCTTGCTACATAAGTACATAATTTACATACATACTCAATCAATATTCCTTGAATGCATAAATGATATGCTGGAATACTTTTTCTGTTCTATTTATTCTGTTCTTTTCTTCAGAAAATAAATTATACTTCTGTTCATTGCCTTTTCTCTGTCTTCCACTCTGACCACTTTTTTATACCCCTTCTCCCTCGCCTTTTTTTCCCCCTACACTGCAGGATCTTAGTTCTCCCACCAGGAATGTAACCTGGGCCCCAGGCAGTGACAGCACTGAGTCCTAGCCATGGGACCCCTGGGGATTCCCATATACCCTTTTCAATACCTCTGTCTTTTCCATTTTGCTTTTATGATTCCTCAAGCCTATTCAGCACTTTTACCTCTGGCTGCGTTTTTCAGCATTGTGCTGCTTCTTTTTCCTCTCGTATCATTTCTGAAGTGTGCTTCATCTCTGTAATGATTTTGTTTTCTTGCAGTTCTTCCCTAAATTCTACTGACACACCATTCATTTTCTGCTTGATTTATTATAGTCTCTTCACAGAACCCTCTGAGCAGTCCTTTAGAAAACACAGTGCAATTTCTTTAAAATATATACACCTATTTGTCTAAACTCTTCCTATGTTTTGGGGTAACTTTTATGATTATTTTTTTCTGCTTCCTTTAAAATGAAAATAGTGAGTCTTCTTTAAATGAAGCCAACTGTTAGCTAAGGAATAATGTGGACAGGGGAGAGCAATCTTGAGCAGTCCACAAAGTCAGTTCAGGTTCATGGCGGTAGGTAAATCTATCACAATTTATATGGCGGGCTAGGAGTTCTGGTGCATATGTTAAGCTAACAGTTTTCATCCGAATGAAAGGAAACAGCTGTCTGGACACCTTCATCCACTTCAAAAGGGTGCCCACTGCCAACATTCCTGGCTGGTAAAACATATAGATTACGAAAGAGATTGGAATATATACAGCCCCTACTATGGACCCCTCACTTTCAGCTACAGACAGCCCCCTCTCTCTCACTGTCCAGCCTCCCTTAGGAGAGAAAGTTCATGGAGGTAACACTTCTGCTCAGTGTCTTTCAGCATCACAATGGAATATTTTCCAGTCTGCAGTGAAATACTGAAATGGTAATGAAGACGGCTGGTGAATAATAAACCCAGGGATAAACAGGGTCAAAATGAGTTAGAACCAAAAGATATGTAACTGAAAGCAATGCTTGGGAGAAGGAGAAAGGGGATGACTCACATCCAGAATTATGCAGGAGGCAGAGGTAAGTGTGTAAGAAATTCTAATATTGGGATTTAGAGCTTGAGGACTGTGGAACTTCAGAACCGATCTGTGCCACTGGTTAGAGAACCAGTGAAGTTCTGATTACCCACATTTATTCTCCTGACTCATATTTCTAGTACCTGTACACAAAAAAACCAAGAGATGAACAATTCAAATCACAGCCCTGATTGCTCTGCTCCTCCCCAAGTGCCTCCTCTTGCCATTCCTAGCAATTCAGAAGCCCCAGCTGACTCAGACCGGGAGATCAGGAGCCATAGCTGGGGTGAGGGAGGGGACAATGTCAAGGTGGGGAGGGAGGAGGTGATTGCTGAAATTGGCCAGAGGGCAAGTCCAGAGGTGGGAGACTTAATGCTTTGCCCTGGGAAAACGTCCCCCCATCATCTCTGAGGATTAGTGCTTCTGTCAATCAAGTCCTTTCTAGGATATGAGTAGGTGAAAAACAGAGCTTCCCTGCTCCCCTTTATTCTGCTGCTGTTTAGACAGATTTAGACAATCGTGATATCCAGCCTGTCTTAGACTCTAATCCCAGCTCTACCTTTTACTTCCTTACTCTCAGGGTAAGCTTAGACTCTTTAGCCTCTCTGAACCTTGGTTTCTTCATATGTGAGAGGTACAATCTACTATGCATAAAATAAATAAGCTACCAAGATACAGTGGACAGCAAATACGGCCACTATTTTATAGTAACTATAAATAGAGGATAATCTTTAAAATTTGTGAACCGTTATCCTGTACATTGGGCTTCCCAAGTGGTGCTGGTGGTAAAGAACCTGTCTGCCAATGCAGAAGACATAAGAGACATGGGTTCAATTCCTGTGTCTGGACGATCCCCTGGAGGAGGGCATGGCAACCCACTCCAGTATTCTTGCCTAGAGAATCCCACCAACAGAGGAGCCTGGTGGGCTACAGTCCATATGGTTGCAAAGAGCTGGACACAACTGCAGCGACTTAGCATGCACACATGCACATCTTGTACATCTGCAATTTATATTGTATTATAAAGCAACTATATCTCAACAACAAAGAAAATTAACGCCACCCTCCTCCCAAAGGGATGTCGGTTTTCTTTTAGAAAAGGGATGTCTCTTTTCTGTTAGAGATGCCATTCCTACCAATGAGAACTACTAACCTGGGTCTCCATGGGCTAGTCCTCATTTGGTGACCTGTGTACCACCACAGCACAGAAGATATCCTGTGAATCTAAAGAATTATAGGATGAGTCTTTAGGTTTGAGACATTTGAGAGAAATCTGGGGCATTTTGGGACAGGTTGCAGCTGGGATCATTTTATTCTTTCATTGAATATGAGGGGGTTGTTTTCCCTTGTTTTTCATCCTTTTGCTACTTTAGATGAGTTTTAAGGGAGCAAAGAGGAGTAAAAATGCTTTACAAGGACATATTTAACCAGAAACTCCCTAAGTTTGGCTGTATGCAGGTCAGGAAGCAACAGTTAGAACTGGACATAGAACAACAGACTGGTTCCAAATAGGGAAAGAAGTACGTCAAGGCTGTATGTTGTTATCCTGCTTATTTAACTTATATACAGAGTATATCATGAGAAACGCTGGGCTGGAGGAAGCACAACCTAGAATCAAGACTGCCAGGAGAAATATCAATAACCTCAGATATGCAGATGACACCACCCTTATGGCAGAAAGTGAAGAAGAACTAAAGAGCCTCTTGACGAGTGTGAAAGAGGAGAGGGAAAAAGTTGGCTTAAAGCTCAACATTCAGAAAACTAAAATCATGGCATCTGGTCCCATCACTTTATGGCAAATAGATGGGAAAACAGTGGAAACAGTCAGATCAGGTCAGATCAGATCAGTCACTAAGTCGTGTCCGGCTCTTTGCAACCCCATGAATCGCAGCATGCCAGGTCTCCCTGTCCATCACCAACTCCCGGAGTTCACTCAGACTCACGTCCATCGAGTCAGTGATGCCATCCAGCCATCTCATCCTCTGTCGTCCCCTTCTCCTCCTGCCCCCAATCCCTCCCAGCATCAGAGTCTTTTCCAATGAGTCAACTCTTCGCATGAGGTGGCCAAAGTACTGGAGTTTCAGCTTTAGCATCATTCCTTCCAAAGAAATCCCAGGGCTGATCTCCTTCAGAATGGCCTGGTTGGATCTCCTTGCAGTCCAAGGGACTCTCAAGAGTCTTCTCCAACACCACAGTTCAAAAGCATCAATTCTTTGGCGCTCAGCCTTCTTCACAGTCCAACTGTAACCACGTGAAAAACCATAGCCTTGACTAGATAAAACTTTGTTGGCAAAGTAATGTCTCTGCTTTTGAATATGTTATCTAGGTTGGTCATAACTTTCCTTCCAAGGAGTAAGTGTCTTTTACTTTCATGGCTGCAGTCACCATCTGCAGTGATTTTGGAGCCCAGAAAAATAAAGTCTGACACTGTTTCTACTGTTTCCCCATCTATTTCCCATGAAGTGGTCGGACCGGATGCCATGATCTTCATTTTCTGAAAGTTGAGCTTTAAGCCAACTTTTTCACTCTTCACTTTCACTTTCATCAAGAGGCTTTTGAGTTCCTCTTCACTTTCTGCCATAAGGGTGGTGTCATCTGCATATCTGAGGTTATTGATATTTCTCCCGGCAATCTTGATTCCAGCTTGTGCTTCTTCCAGCCCAGCGTTTCTCATGATGTACACTGCATATAAGTTAAATAAACAGGGTGACAAGATACAGCCTTGACTTTTCCTATAGGAAACTCCTTTTCCTATTTGGAACCACTCTGTTGTTCCATGTCCAGTTCTAACTGTTGCTTCCTGACCTGCATACAAATTTCTCAAGAGGCAGGTCAGGTGGTCTGGTATTCCCATCTCTTTCAGAATTTTCCACAGTTTATTGTGATCCACACAGTCAAAGGCTTTGGCATAGTCAATAAAGCAGAAATAGATGTTTTTCTGGAACTCTCTTGCTTTTTCCATGATCCAGCGGATGTTGGCAATTTGATCTCTGGTTCCTCTGCCTTTTCTAAAACCAGCTTGAACATCAGGAAGTTCAAGGTTCACATATTGCTGAAGCCTGGCTTGGAGAATTTTGAGCATTACTTTACTAGCGTGTGAGATGAGTGCAATTGTGTGGTAGTTTGAGCATTCTTTGGCATTGCCTTTCTTAGGGATTGGAATGAAAACTGCCCTTTTCCAGTCCTGTGGCCACTGCTGAGTTTTCCAAATTTGCTGGCATATTGAGTGCAGCACTTTCACAGCATCATCTTTCAGGATTTGGAATAGCTCCACTGGAATTCCATCACCTCCACTAGCTTTGTTCGTAGTGATGCTTTCCAAGGCCCACTTGACTTCACATTCCAGGATGTCTGGCTCTAGGTCAGTGATCACACCATCGTGATTATCTGGGTCGTGAAGATCTTTTTTGTACAGTTCTTTGTGTATTCTTGCCATCTCTTCTTAATATCTTCTGCTTTTGTTAGGTCCATACCATTTCTGTCCTTTATTGAACTCATCTTTGCATGAAATGTTCCTTTGGTATCTCTGATTTTCTTGAAGAGATCCCTAGTCTTTCCCATTCTGTTGTTTTCCTCTATTTCTTTGCATTGATCACTGAAGAAGGTAGCTGACTTTATTCTGGGGGGCTCCAAAATCACTGCAGATGGTGATTGCAGCCATGAAATTAAAAGACACTTACCTCATGGAAGGAAAGTTATGACCAACCTAGACTGCATATTAAAAAGCAGAGACATTACTTTGTCAACAAAGGTCCATCTAGTAAAGGCTATGGTTTTTCCAGTGGTCATGTATGAATGTGAGAGTTGGACTATAAAGAACGCTGAGCTCTGAAGAATTGATGCTTTTAAACTGTGGTGTTGGAGAAGACTCTTAAGAGTCCCTTGGGCTGCAAGGAGATCCAACCAGTCCATCCTAAAGGAGATCAGTCCTGGGTGTTCATTGGAAGGACTGATGTTGAAGCTGAAACTCCAGTACTTTGGCTACCTGATGCGAAGAGCTGACTGATTTGAAAAGACCCTGATGCCGGGAAAGATTGAGGGCAGGAGGAGAAGGGGATAACAGAGGATGAAATGGATGGATGGCATCACCAACTCAATGGACATGGGTTTGAGTGGACTCCGGGAGTTGGTGATGGACAGGGAGGCCTGGCGTGCTGTGGCTCATGGGGTCGCAAAGAGTCGGAGGCGACTGAACTGAACTGACTGATATGTGCAGAGGAAGTCTGGGGGTTTAGAGCATGGAGTTTCAAGTCAGTTTAAACACTGCCTTCATCACTCATGAGATCTTGGACCAGTGGCTTAATCTCTCAATGCCTCAGTTTCAACATAGGAAAAAAAAAATGGAGATAATAAAATCTTAATGATAAGCTTATTTGGGGGGCTTAAATAAAATAACTCATTTTAAACAGTGAGCAAATAATAAAGGAATCAAAAAATACTATGTACTATTATTATAAATTTGCCTTACATTACCAATTTAAGAAAACAAAGGAGAATTGGTTGATTTGCCAAACGTAAATCTGGGTTCAGTTCAGTTCAGTTCAGTCTTTTGGTCGTGTCTGACTCTTTGCGACCCCATGAATTGCAGCACACCAGGCCTCCCTGTCCATCACCAACTCCCGGAGTTCACTCAAACTCACATCCATCAAGTCGGTGATGCCATCCAGCCATCTCATCCTCTGTCGTCCCCTTTTCCTCCTGCCCCCAATCCCTCCCAGCATCAGAGTCTTTTCCAATGAGTCAACTCTTCACATGAGGTGGCCAAAGTACTGGCGTTTCAGCTTTAGCATCATTCCTTCCAAAGAACACCCAGGACTGATCTCCTTTAGAATGGACTGATTGGATCCCCTTGCAGTAGGCCCTACTAATGCTCAAGTGTTTATATCTACATCCAAGTAAGAAAATACAGCATTCTTTTCCCTGAAGAAACAGTAAGTGACACTTCCTTGTAGTTCTATGCCACAAGTATCAGTGGAATAGAGTAAGGCAATGGCACCCCACTCCAGTACTCTTGCCTGGAAAATCCCATGGGCGGAGGAGCCTGGTAGGCTGTAGTCCATGGTGTAGCTAAGAGTCGGACAGGACTGAGCGACTTCACTTTCAATTTTCACTTTCATGCATCGGAGAAGGAAATGGCAACCCACTCCAGTGATCTCCTCTGGAGAATCCCAGGGACCGGGGAGCCTGGTGGGCTGCCATCTATGGGGTTGCACAGAGTCGGACACGACTGAACTGACTTAGCAGCAGAGCATCAACCCTTGATGGAAGCATGGCACTTCACAGGCAAGTGTATAGTCATAATTATCTTTGATGGGTGCAGTAACACTCTGAGTCAGACATTATAATTACCACCATATAGATAAGGAATCTGGAGAAGGCAATGGCACCCCACTCCAGTACTCTTGCCCGGAAAATACCATGGATGGAGGAGCCTGGTAGGCTGCAGTCCATGGGGTCGCTAGGAGTCGGACATGACTGAGTGACTTCACTTTCACTTTTCACTTTCCTGCATTGGAGAAGGAAATGGCAACCCACTCCAGTGTTCTTGCCTGGAGAATCCCAGGGATGGGGAGCCTGGTGGACTGCTGTCTATGGGGTCACACAGAGTCGGACATGACTGAAGCGACTTAGCAGCAGCAGCAGTAGCAGCAGATAAGGAATCGGAGAAGGCAATGGCACCCCACTTCAGTACTCTTGCCTGGAAAATCCTATGGACGGAGGAGCCTGGTAGGCTGCAGTCCATGGGGTCGCTAAGTGTCAGACACAACTGAGTGACTTCACTTTCACTTTTCCCTTTCATGCATTGGAGAAGGAAATGGCAACCCACTCCAGTGTTCTTGCCTGGAGAATCCCAGGGACGGGGGAGCCTGGTGAGCTGCCGTCTATGGGGTCGCACAGAGTCAGACACAACTGCAGCGTATTAGCAGCAGCAGCAGCAGATAAGGAATAAAAGTGACTTGTCTAAGATCCCACAATAAAGTCTCAATAACTTAGAACTACTCTCTTTTTGTCCTCACTTTGACCCATGGACCCTCAACAGAGAGGTGCATTGGTGCTGAAGGAACATGAGCCATCCTCTACCTCCCGTAGGTACTGGAGAAAATAAAATACCAAAATAGACAGAGGTAGCACACTTCTCCTCTTTTTAGCCTTGCAATTTAGGAAGGCTTAGAATGAGTGAACAGAAGTTTTCTCAAATCCTGCATGGAATAAGGTAAGGTATGGAAGGAAAGAAGGAAGGGGAAAAAAGGAAGAAAGAAGGAAGAGAGTGAGGAGAGGAGAGAGAGAGGCGGGAAGGAAAGAAGGAAGGAAGGAAACCTACTTCTGACCTAAAAATATAAGTTGCCAATCTTAAACTCTCACACACCTGTGTAATTTAAGAATTTTATGTCCTACAATCTCTGTGAAAGCAACTTACAGTCATGCTTGACATTATCGATTGATGTCAAGACTAACTTAACAAAAAAAAAGATGAAGCCTGAAGGGATAACAGCCAGAGATATTAGGAATGTTAAGCCTACAAATTGCTCAATATTGGGCTGTTATTGGGAGCTGAACATTGTTTCACTGATGGGACTACAGAAGCAGTGATTGTAGATTAAAGAAACATCTTTATACCTGTCTTCTCTGTCTATAGTTTGTGGGTGAGCATCCAGATCAGATATCTTTCTGTTATGATATCATTCTGTTATGATGGACGAGTTCTTTAAGACATGCCTTTATGGAGATGCCAACAATTTTATGATAATGACTAATCCCAATCTGTAACAAGATCCATGTACAGTGTCACAATACAGTTAACTTAAGTACATGGACAGGCAGAAAACATTTAAATGGGTTTCCCCCTAGGAGACGATCTCTCTCTAGTTCTCCCACTAATGTTTAGTCCATGCTTTGCTGTACCAATTCCTTTCACAGTACAAAGGAAGCTTTCATTTCTTAGCCTTTGAACAAGAACCATAACTCCCAGATTGAGTTTGAGTTGAAAACAGTGATCACTATTAAACATCCTCCGTGGAGGTCAGCACTTTTAAATGTGTGAAAGTGTTAGTCACTCAGTCATGTCCGATTCTTTGCAACCTCACAGGCTATAGCCCACCAGGCTCCTCTGTCCATGGAATTCTCCAGGAAATTATACTGGAGTAGGTTGCCATTCCCTTCTCCAGGGGATCTTCCTGACCCAGGGATCGAACCAAGGTCTTCCACATTGCTGACAGATTCTTATCTGAGCTATCAAGGAAGCCCCAAGAACACTGGATTGAGTAGCCATTGTAACTGTCCACTAATCCTGCTCATTAATCAGGAAGGCTAACTACAGAACAGCTGCAAACAAAGTAAAGCTATCAGGGGGAGAGACCTGATTAGGACTAATGATACATTTGCTGGGAGACTTCTCTAAAAACAGCTGAGGAAATAAGCTGCTGCTGCTGCTGCTGCTGCTGCTGCTGCTGCTGCTGCTAAGGCGCTTCAGTCGTGTCCGACTCTGTGAGACCCCATAGACAGCAGCCCACCAGGCTCCCCCGTCCCTGGGATTCTCCAGGCAAGAACACTAGAGTGGGTTGCCATTTCCTTCTCCAATGCATGAAAGTGAAAAATGAAAGTGAAGTCACTCAGTCGTGTCCGACTCTTAGTGACCTCATGGACTGCAGCCCACCACGTTCCTCCGTCCATGGGATTTTCCAGGCAAGAGTTCTGGAGTGGGGTGCCATTGCCTTCTCCGGAGGAAATAAGTTAGAGACATGTAATAGTCAATAGGTCAGCCTTTCTATTAGTTGAATTTACATGTTTTTTATCCTTATCTTTTTCTCTCTTAAACTAAGTAAACAATGTCTGGAAGATAATTAGGCATCGCAGGCACCATGAAGCCATTCATCTTCAAAGCTTTGCCTGACAATTTGATACAATGTTAAGACAACTTCAGTTTCTTTATTTCCTTCATATAGCAATCACTTAAATAATTGAAACAAATTCTCTAAGTCATATCCTTTCCTATTTATTCATAATTATCCAATCAATTGAAGTACTTTCCTGTAACTTCAACCATAATATAATAAGTGCTATAATCAGATAAGTTTAAAGTTTAATCAACTCAGACTTCTATGTCTATGGAAATGTTTTAGTAATCTAAATTAAAATCACCCCCGATAATTCACTCACTTCTCTCAATGGCATTGGATAGTTCAGGGAGGGGCACATGTCAGGAGGTTAGCATTCAGTGGCTTTGTGTTGTATCGAGCAAAAGTTATTTTCTTTAAGCACAATATATATATTGCATTTTAATATCTCTATAGATTTCCCTATTGACAAGAGGAAAGCACAGCAAATTTACTAAATACATTTGAACTGAATGGCCCAGGGTTATTAATCATTACATCTCTGTATTTTAAGGACATGAATTTGCTTGCTTAAAAGCCATCTGATAAAATTGTAGTGTCTATATATTGAAGGGCAGGTGAACTCAATCTCATTAGAGTCCATGCTAACAGTACAGAAAAGCATATACAAACTGAGCTTTGGGAATAATCCACTTTGTTTTAAAAATCCATTTATAATATAAATACACACACACACACATTTAGATCTATAGAGCTATGGAAGGCAAAAGTCTTTTAAATCAGGAAGCTAATTCGGCAGTCTCAGTACACAGTGATATCAATACTGTATATTGATTGGTGCTTTTTTCCAATTACACATTCTATCAACACTTGGAAAATGCAGAAAATTATGAAGAAAGTTAAAATAATAGGCTGCTGTGCTATTGTGTTTAGTCGTTTCAGTTGTGTCCAACTCTTTGAGACCCCATGGACTGCAGCCCACTAGGCTCCTCTGTCCATGAGATTCTCCAGGCAAGAGTACTGGAGTGGGTTTCCATGCCCTTCTCCAGGGCATCTTCCCCACCCAGGGATCAAACCCACCTCCTGCATCTCCTGCACTGCAAGCAGATCCTTTCCTGCTGAGCCGCCAGGGAAGCCCCATAAATCCCATTTATTATTAGAAATATACTTATTACCATTTTAAACATATAGAAAAGTATAAAAAAGGAAATAAAAATCACTTACAATGTCAATATTAAGAGACAACCACTTAAACAGTTTGTACAGACACATACACAAGGACTTACATATATAAGCTTTCCTTCAATTGAGATTTTACTACTATATATGAAAATGCAACTTCTTACCTGGAGGTTTTCACTTGAAGTTGTACCATTAATTTTCTTTTTGTATTATATATGGTCAGGCCACTCAAGACAGCTGTTCTCTTGCTCTCTGGGCATCCCCTGCCCAACCAATGCCTGTTTCACCTACACTTTACACACAGGGCTGACCTTCCTGTGTACTTGCCCCAGCACTTCCTAGGTATTGTCCTACACACAGGCGCCAGCTGGTGCTTGTTCTTATCAAAGAGGTGGTGAGGGGCATGCCCCTCTGCTGGTTTCCCTGGTAACTAATGGACCACCTGATGTCAATTGCCCTATAACTGGCAAGTTCCTCTTCCTCCCCTGGAGCAAAGACTGCTGCTAAGTCCTTCCTGCCTTCTACTGCACACAGCGGGATGTTGCTCCAGGACCTTGCTTCAGAAAAGCTCTCCCATCCTTTAAACCACTGGTGTCTGTGTTGCTGACTCCAAGCTCTTTGGTCTTAAAGCCAAGCAAGTGTAGGCCTCATAGGCCTGTGGGGGTACAGCTCAGCCTATTATTAACTGTATTTCCAAAATCTGTTTATCATTAATGGCTGTTAGATGATAAGCTCCATGAACACAGGGACTAAATTAAAACTGTCTTGTTCATATAACTGTAACAAATATGCCATAATTTATTTAACCATTTTCTAATTGTCTGATATTTAGGTGGTTTACAAATTTTCACCCTCATAAATGTTACAATATTATTAATGCATGGATTTCCCCAGTCTTTCCCCTTTATCTAACAGCTATTTTGTCTCTCTCTCCCATCCTCAGAGGAGAGCTCTATTTTGCCTATAGAGACTCCGGGCTTTTGTTATGCAGATTTTAAAAGGAAGGTGAAACTTTCCAAAGCTGAAGTTGAAGAACAAGAGGTGTGTGGGCACTAGGCATAGGAGAGAAATTTTCTGAGAATTTTGGAGGACAAGATGGGGGAATAGGTATGTGAGAGAATTAGATGGGAGGTAAGTATTGGCAGTGGTCTGTGTAAACTCTTCACTGCGTTCTTAAAATGTAAGTACAAAAATTGAAGTGAATCAGGTAGGGGGGGTGCAATTTTGGCTGCTGAACATTCATCCTTCACAAGTAGGGTGTCCTAACTTTTGAAACTGTGGTGTTGGAGAAGACTCTTGAGAGTCCCTTGGACTGCAAGGAGATCAAACCAGTCCATCCTAAAGGAAATCAGTCCTGAATATTCACTGAAAGGACTGATACTGAAGCTGAAACTCCAATACTTTGGCCACCTGATGTGAAGAACTGACTCACTGGAAAAGACCCTGATGCTGGGAAAGACTTAAGGCAGGAGGAGAAGGGGACGACAGAGGATGAGATGGTTGAATGGCATCACTGACTCAATGGATATGCATTTGAGCAAGCTTCAGGAGTTGGTGACGGACAGGGAAGCCTACTGTGCTGCGGCTCATGGGGTTGCAGAGTTGGATATGACTGAGCAACTGAAATGAACTTCTGAAACAACCCCCAAATCTCAGTGGTTTAACATCATTAAAGTTTAGGACTCACTCATGTCATGGTCCATTAGGGTGTTCAGTGGGTGACTTTCAGTGGGTGACTTTCAGTGGGTGACTTTCAGGTGGTGACATAGGAACTCCACTTCTTGTGGTGGATCTGACATACCCCAGGGTCTCTTGAGCTTGGCACTGGTCCTTATACATCCTGCCTGGACATGAGGAAGCAGAGAGAGCACCACGGACTCTGCAGGAGGTTTAATGGCCCAGACCTAGAGGTGGAGAACATCACCTTTGCTTCACTGCATTTTATAGAATTCAGTCAGGTAAACCCCATCTAGCTTCAAGGGAAATTGAAATGTAGCTTCTTGTGTCCCAGAAAAGGTCTTGTAGGTCTTCATAGAACTGTTCAACTTCAGCTTCTTCAGCATTACTGGTTGGGGCATAGACTTGGATTACTGTGATACAGAATGGTTTGCCTTGGAAACAAACAGAGATCATTCTGTCGTTTTTGAGACTGCATCCAAGTACTGCGTTTCAGACTCTTTTGTTGACCACGATGGCTACTCCATTTCTTCTGAGGGATTCCTACCCGCAGTAGTAGATACAATGGTCATCTGAGTTAAATTCACCCATTCCAGTCCATTTTAGTTTGCTGATTCCTAGAATGTCAACATTCACTCTTGCCATCTCTTATTTGACCACTTCCAATATGCCTTGATTCATGGACCTGACATTCCAGGTTCCTATGCAGTATTGCTCTTTACAGCATCAGACCTTGCTTCTATCACCAGTCACATCCACAGCTGGGTATTCTTTTTGCTTTGGCTCCATCCCTTCATTCTCTCTGGAGTTATTTCTCCACTGATCTCCAGTAGCATATTGGGCACCTACTGACCTGGGGAGTTTCTCTTTCAGTATCCTATCATTTTGCCTTTTCATACTGTTCATGGGGTTCTCAAGGCAAGAATACTGAAGTGGTTTGCCATTCCCTTTTCCAGTGGATGACATTCTGTCAGATCTCTCCACCATGACCCGCCCATTTTGGGTTGCCCCACAGGCATGGCTTAGTTTCATTGAGTTAGAAAAGGCTGTGGTCCTAGTGTGATTAGATTGACTAGTTTTCTGTGAGTATGGTTTCAGTGTGTCTGCCCTCTGCTGCCCTCTTCCAACACCTACCATCTTACTTGGGTTTCTCTTACCTTGGGTGTGGGGTATCTCTTCACGGCTGCTCCAGCAAAGCACAGCCATTGCTCCTTACCTTGGACAAGGGGTATCTCCTCACCGCCGCCCTTCCTGACCTTCAACGTGGGATAGCTCCTCTAGGCCCTCCTGTGCCCGTGCAGCCACGGCTACTTGGACGTGAGGTTGGTCCTCCTGGCCACCGCCCCTGGCCTCGGGCGTGGGGGCGTGGGGTAGCTCCTCCTGCCCGCCGCCCCTGACCTCGGAAGCCGGGTAACTCCTCTCATTGCCGCCCCTGACCTCAGACGCTGGGTATCCTCTCGGCCGCCCCACCCCACCCCCCCCCACCCCCCCGACCTTGGACGCGGGGTAGCTCCTCTTGGCAGTTCCTGCGCCGTCGCAGTCTGGTACTCTCTGCTGCTGCCCCTGACCTCGGACGTGGGGTAGCTCCTCTTGGCCGCCACCCTTCGTGCATGGGGTCCTCTTGGCTTCTGCCCCTGACCTCGGACGTGGGGTGGCTCCTCTCAGCCATGCTTTAGCGCGCCGGGTACAGCCGCCTAAACTTTCACGCTCTGGTCGCAGCCACGGAAAAGATGTCCTTTTCATTATAGGGGACTGGAATGCAAAAGTAGGAAGTCAAGAAACACCTGGAGTAACAGGCAAATTTGGCCTTGGAATACGGAATGAAGCAGGGCAAAGACTAATAGAGCTTTGCCAAGAAAATGCACTGGTCATAACAAACACCCTCTTCCAACAACACAAGAGAAGACTCTATATATGGACATCACCAGATGGTCAACACTGAAAATCAGATTGATTATATTCTTTGCAGCCAAAGATGGAGAAGCTCTATACAGTCAGCAAAAACAAGACCAGGAGCTGACTGTGGCTCAGATCATGAACTCCTTATTGCCAAATTCAGACTTAAATTGAAGAAAGTAGGGAAAACCACTAGACCATTCAGGTATGACCTAAATCAAATCCCTTATGATTATACAGTGGAAGTAAGAAATAGATTTAAGGGCCTAGATCTGATAGATAGAGTGCCTGATGAACTATGGAATGAGGTTCGTGACATTGTACAGGAGACAGGGATCAAGACCATCCCATGGAAAAGAAATGCAAAAAAGCAAAATGGCTGTCTGGGGAGGCCTTACAAATAGCTGTGAAAAGAAGAGAAGTGAAAAGCAAAGGAGAAAAGGAAAGACATAAAAATCTGAATGCAGAGTTTCAAAGAATAGCAAGAAGAGATAAGAAAGCCTTCTTCAGCGATCAATGCAAAGAAATAGAGGAAAACAACAGAATGGGAAAGACTAGAGATCTCTTCAAGAAAATCAGAAATACCAAAGGAACATTTCATGCAAAGATGGGCTCGATAAAGGACAGAAATGGTATGGACCTAACAGAAGCAGAAGATATTAAGAAGAGATGGCAAGAATACACAGAAGAACTGTACAAAAAAGATCTTCACAACCCAGATAATCACGATGGTGTGATCACTGACCTAGAGCCAGACATCCTGGAATGTGAAGTCAAGTGGGCCTTAGAAAGAATCACTACGAACAAAGCTAGTGGAGGTGATGGAATTCCAGTTGAGCTATTCCAAATCCTGAAAGATGATGCTGTGAAAGTGCTGTACTCAATATGCCAGCAAATTTGGAAAACTCAGCAGTGGCCACGGGACTGGAAAAGGGCAGTTTTCATTCCAATCCCTAAGAAAGGCAATGCCAAAAAATGCTCAAACTACCACACAATTGCACTCATCTCACACGCTAGTAAAGTAATGCTCAAAATTCTCCAAGCCAGGCTTCAGCAATATGTGAACCATGAACTTCCTGATGTTCAAGCTGGTTTTAGAAAAGGCAGAGGAACCAGAGATCAAATTGCCAACATCCGCCGGATCATGGAAAAAGCAAGAGAGCTCCAGAAAAACATCTACTTCTGCTTTATTGACTATGCCAAAGCCTTTGACTGTGTGGATCACAATAAACTGTGGAAAATTCTGAAAGAGATGGGAATACCAGACCACCTGATCTGCCTCTTGAGAAATTTGTGTGCAGGTCAGGAAGCAATAGTTAGAACTGGACATGAAACAACAGACTGGTTCCAAATAGGAAAAGGAGTACGTCAAGGCTGTATATTGTCCCCCTGTTTATTTAACTTCTATGCAGAGTACATCATGAGAAACTCTGGGCTGGAAGAAACACAAGCTGGAATCAAGATTGCCAGGAGAAATATCAATAACCTCAGATATGCAGATGACACCACCCTTATGGCAGAAAGTGAAGAGGAACTAAAAAGCCTCTTGATGAAAGTGAAAGTGGAGAGTGAAAAAGTTGGCTTAAAGTGCAACATTTAGAAAACAAAGATCATGGCATCCAGTCCCACCACTTCATGGGAAATAGATGGGGAAACAGTGGAAACAGTGTCAGACTTTATTTTGGGGGGCTCCAAAATCACAGCAGATGGTGACTGCAGCCATGAAATTAAAAGACACTTACTCCTTGGAAGGAAAGTTATGACCAACCTAGATAGCATATTCAAAAGCAGAGACATTACTTTGCCAACAAAGGTTCGTCTAGTCAAGGCTATGGTTTTTCCTGTGGTCATGTATGGATGTGAGAGTTGGACTGTGAAGAAGGCTGAGCACCGAAGAATTGATGCCTTTTGAACTGTGGTGTTGGAGAGGACTCTTGAGAGTCCCTTGGACTGCAAGGAGATCCAACCAGTCCATTCAGAGGGAGATCAGCCCTGGGATTTCTTTGGAAGGAATGATGCTAAAGCTGAAACTCCAGTACTTTGGCCACCTCATGCGAAGAGTTGACTCATTGGAAAAGACTCTGATGCTGGGAGGGATTGGGGGCAGGAGGAGAAGGGGACGACAGAGGATGAGATGGCTGGATGGCACCACTGACTCGATGGACGTGAGTCTGTGTGAACTCCGGGAGTTGGTGATGGACAGGGAGGCCTGGCGTGCTGCGATTCATGAGGTCACGAAGAGTTGGACACGACTGAGCGACTGATCTGATCTGATCTGATCTGTGTCCCAGAGGTGACTACTCTTTGTTATCACTTCCTATTCTCTAAAATCTTGATAAAACTGTTCCTCAGGGCATCTGTGTCCTCTTGGCCAAATGATACACGGGGGCCCAGTCAGGTAAGTCTATTCAGAATCTCTTTCCTTCCTAATTATTTGAATCTTCAGTCAGGAGGAAAACATTTGGGGGTTATTCATTCTGATGGCAATGCCCTGTAATAACTCTTCATTTGTTTCTGCAAGGGGGACCCCCCCCCCAGTATAGTCTTGGAACCATCTTTTTTTTTTTTTAATTGGAGGAAAATTGCTTTACAATGTTGTGTTGGTTTCTTCCATAACAGTGAAAATCAGCCATAATTACACATATATCCCCTTCATCGTAAGCCTCACTCCCCTTCTCCCATCCCACCCCTCTAGGTCATCACAGAGCCCCAATCTGGGCTTCCTGTGTTATAGCAGCGTCTCCACAGCCATCTATTTTACACAAGACAGTGTATATAACTGATGCTCCTTTCCCCACTGTGTCCACAAGTCCATTCTGTACACCTGCATCTCCATTCCTTCCCTGCACACAGGTTCATCAAAACCATTTTTTTAGATTCCATATATATACATTAATATATTATATTTGCTTTTTTCTTTTTCTGACCTACTTCACTTTTGTATATAATGGGTTCTAGGTTCATCCACCTGACTAAAACTGGCTCAAATTCATTCTTTTTTATGACCGAGTAATATTCCATTGTATATATGTACCACATCTTTTTTATCATTCATCTGTACATGGACATCTAGGTTGCTTCCATGTCCTGGCTATTGTAAATAGTGCTACAATTAACATTGAGGTACATGTCTTTTAGAATTGTGGATTTCTCCTTTAAAACACTAGGCATAAATCTACCATATGACCCAGCAATCCCATACCGGGCATACACTTTGGAATCATCTTTTACAAGAACTAGATATTCAACTTTTCCTTCATATCCATAATCTACCCACATCTTTACAACAAATTACTTTGCTGTCTGTTAGCCACAGTTATTTTTTGTCATTTATAACTAATACAGAATTTGAACTATTTTGGAATTATGTTCATTTGTTATTAGTACTAATCTGCATTTCTTCACTCATATCACCACTTTTGGGTGATGGCCTTATAAATGTTACAGAAGTAGTAATGTTTAGATAAATTGATCTGTACATAAATCTTTACCTTATTTCTGATTATCTCCCTAAGCCAAATATCTAGACCAAATATGCTTTAAAAAGCATTTTAACCCTAATTATGTATTTTAGTCTTTTAAAGATTGATACAAAATCTTTTCCTATGATACACATTTCATTTCAGCTTCAGAAATTGTGTTTTCATCTCTGTAAGTAATAGTAAAAAACAAACAAACAAACAGCACTCACCACACAGACTAGTATTTAAGTTAGTGAATCTAATCATAAGTGAGGAAATCCTTCCAGAAACTTCAGATACAGTGTGAGTTTTCCAGAAAGCTGTGCCCTCAGTTGCAATAGGACGGATGGCAAGAGAAGTGTGACTGTCGCATTAGTGAGCCTTCAGTCACGTATTGGGTTTGGGTTGTGGTCAGTTCAGCTCTCGGTTTCAGTGGAAGCCATTCTTTGTCCCCTCTCTTTATTCATGCTTCTTTTCCTCTACACTGGGATATCTCTTTGTCTCCAGGAAGCACAAGGCCACCAGCCACCAGGTTATGCCCACGTAAGTCAGATAGGTCTTTATGAAATTGCCCATGAGGCTTCACTGTTGCATGAAGGCAGATTCTTTCACAAGGTTGTTTGTCTTCTTGGTTTAGGAAAGAAAGTGGGGGAAATTGGCATATAGACATTCATGTACCCCCCAAAGAAGATAAGGACAATCTTTCTTTTTAATTTCCAAAAAGAGGAAAAGCTGCGTATCTTGAGCTATTCTTATACAATAATATCCTACTGTGAAATTGGAAGGGCTTCTGTTGTGTAAAATTTAGCTCAGGTGTGGGCAACTCAGCCAAGTATTTTGTTATTGCTGTCCAACTTGTGCTGCTTGAAAAATACATTCTTTATCAAAATGTTAGCATAAAATGATTAGTATTTAACCCAAAATATATTGTATATATTTAAAGAAATATAATATATTTAAATACAACACATATTTAAAGAAAACAAGCATGAAATTCACTAATAGAAAATTTTAACAGAGTAATACAAAAGTATAAATAATCACTTTTAATAAAATTAGATTAAAACAAGTCTTTCTTAACCTAAAACCAAAACCAGAAGAACATGAAAAAGCTTTTAAGAGCTACTTATCAAAAATACCTACTAGAATCATTTGTTAGCAAATATTTTAAATATATATATATAGAATAAAGTTTGCTACTGAGGCCTAGAACAGTGTAAAGAAAAAGGAAATATTCCAAATATGTGATATAAACATCCTGACACTATTGCTAAATCTTACTAAACTAAAAGAAAGCTACTGACCAATCTCACTTGTGAATATCAACCAAAAAATATCCTAAACAAAATGTTACTAGAAGAATCAAATAAGACACTGAAAGGATAGTAGTGGATCATAAATAAGTATAATTCATTCTAGACTGCAAGGATAACATAATATAAGTAAATGTTCACATAATATATACTCTCTTACCTGCCAAAAACATTTGGTTAATTCCAAATGTATTCCTGATTTTTTTTTAATTGTAAGGTAGGATGGAATGATTACTGCTTGAATAAATAAAATAAATACATATTGAAAATTAAGCTCAGTATTATGTTTAGTGGATAAACAATGAAAATGTTTCCATTAAAGTCAGAAATAAGGATACCTTAGATCATCATAATTATTTAATATTGTTCTGAACATTCAAGACAATGTAATTAATCAATAAAATGAAATAAGAGGTATACATACTTGAGGGGAGGATGCAAAATTGTCAGAATTTTTAGTTAATATACCTCTAAATGACAGGAGAACAAACTGTAAAACTTGTGGAACTATTAGGAGTATCAGTAAGGTAGCTAGTTTTAAAATAAATATACAAAAATTCAATCAGCCTTTTTATTTACCAATGATAACTAGTGAGAAAACTACTACATTTACAATAACAACAAAGAAAATGAAATAGAAAAGTAAAAAGAAATATGCAGTAATACAAATTATAAAGCTCTACCAATACACAAAAATTAACTCAAAATTAATGTATTAAAGACTTGAACATAAGACCTGAAACTGTAAACTTTCTAGAATAAAACAAAGGCAGTAAGCTCCTTGAAATACATAGGTCTTGGTAATGATTTTTCAATCTGATACTAAAAACAAGAATAACAAAAACAAAAATAAACAACTGGGACTACATCAAATTACAAAGCTTCTGCATAACAAAGACGTTTATTAACAAAATAAAAAGGCAACCTGAGCATGGGAAAAAATATTTGCAAATCATATATCTGGTAAGGATTTAATATCCAAAATATATAAAGAACTCACACAACTCAATAACAAAAAAACAAACAATCCAATTTTCAATGCACAGAGGATATGAATAGACATTTTTGCAAACAAGATGCACACATGGTCAACAGGTACATAAAAAGATGCTCAATATCGCTAATCATCAGGGAAATGCTAATCAAAATCACAAAGAGATATCACTCATACCTGTTAGCATGCCTGTTATCCAAAGGACAACGTGTGAAGATGTGGAGAAAAAGAAACTTTGTATATTATTGGTGGAATGGAAATTGGTACAGCCACTAAGGAAAATAGTATGAAGGTTACATATGATATGTGCTACCATATGATCCAGCAATTCCACTTCTGGGTGTTTATCTAAAGAAGACAAAACACTAGTTCAAAAAGATATATGCTCCCTATGTTCATTGCAGCATTATTTTCAATTGCCAAGATACAGAAGCAACATAAGTGTCCATCCATAAATGAATATATTAAAATATGTGATATATGTAATATATATGCATACAATGTTAATATTCTAGGCATTAGAAAGAAGGAAAGCTGACCATTGTGACAACATGGATAGCATTCAAGGGCATTATGCTTAGTGAAGTAAGTCAGACAGGGAAACACAAATATCATATGATCTCACTTACATGAGAAATCTAAAAAAAAAAGCAAAACAAAAAAGACTGTCTCATAGATACAGAGAGCAGTTTGATGGTTGTTAGAGGTGAGGGGTGGGTATGGGTGGATGGGTAAAGGGGATTGAAAGGTACAAATTTCCAGTTAAAAAATAAGTCATGGGATGTAATGTACAACATGGTGACTATTTAATAATACTGTATTGCACATCTGAAAGCTGCTAAGAGAGTAGATCTTAAAAGTTCTCGTCACAATAAAAGAAACTTTCTTACTATGCAAGGTGACAAATGTGATTACTCTGGTGATCATTTCACAATGTATACAAATATTGAATTATTCTGTTGTACACGTGAAACTAATACAATATTTTCTCAATTATACTTCAATAAAAATAAATTTCAAGACATACCTTGTTTCTGGGTGGAAAGACTTGGTGTTGTAAGATGTCAATTCTCTTTAAAATAGACTACCAACTGTATGCAATTCCAATCAAAATCCAACAGGATTATTTTACAACATAACGAAAATTACTTTCAAGTTCATCTGCAAAGACCATAACAAAAAGGAGAAAGGAATGGAAGGAAGAGGACACATGCTTTCCCTATTAGGTAGTAACATCTTGTATTTAGCAATAGTGGTAACAACAGCAGCAATGATGTAGGAAAAGACAGACTGCCGAGGCACAGGGCAGAAAATTCCAGAAGCAGACTCAAGTATCATGAGAGTATTGTTGGTTTGCAAACTCAGGAACTTCCTGGGTGCAATGTGAAATTGCCCACTGCCGCCCCCCATGTAAAGGCAAGCCACTCCCTATTGGTGGGTGGCAAGTTTAATAAGGAAGGGACCTCACAAGGCTTGTTGTGGGTGGCTGCCAAATGAGGGGCTCTCTGCACCTGCCCCCCAGAATCCTAAAGGTTTATATAGAGGTCTGAACTGAATTCAGTCATGTACACACTCCAGATGGTCTCAACACAGAACTCTCTCAAAGCTGTGTCCTTTGAGGGCTTCCAGGTGGGGAGGGCAGGTGGTACATGCATTTTAAGGATAGAGGAGGAGGTGGGGAGCCTCTGATTGTCCGGATTGAGCTTGCAGGTCAATTGTCACGTTCTCTCTGTGACCTCCTCCAGAAAATGTATGATAAATGTGGCATTTCAAATCACAGGGGGAACAGTTGCTATTCACACATAATTTGGGGACAAGTGGAACCTTAAGGGAAAAATTAAATGTCATAAATTCAATTCCAGTTAGATTAAAAATTTTAATAAATGTCAAAAGTGAAACAAAAGTCTAAGTAAACACTTTAAAAAACAATAGAGTAGAACAAGCATTTCCTAACTTGACACCAAAGCCAGAAACCATAGGAGAAAATGAATTTACAGAGAAATTAAATACTTCCTGGCAGCAAAAACAAAAACAAAATAACACAGTTATAGAGGTGTGAAAGACTTAGAAAAAACTATTTAGTAACACACAGGATGGACAAAGAGCCCTTACAAATCAACTATAAAAAATGGTCAAAGACTATGAATAATAAATTCACAAAAGGAGAAATTAAAATGGACAAAAAGTAGGAAAAGATGTTCAGTTTCATTATTTTCCAAAACACACACAAGAACAACAAAAAAGAAATCTTTTTAAACCATAGGACTAGGATCAGATGAATGACAAAAAACAAATGTTGGTATGGAGGAGGCAGATTTTTACTCCCACCCTCTTAGGATTTTTCAGCATGGCCTGAGAATTAATCTGACATAAGATAGACTAAGGGAGAAAAGTATACACACTCATATTAAAATTTACATGACATGGGAGCCTTCATAAGGAATGCAGAGTAAAAGAAATAGCAGAACCTACATGCTTTTATATTAGCCCCTCAAAAAAAGGAAGCAATTGTGAAAAGTGGTTCAGTGGCTCAGTTGTGTCTGACTCTTTGCCACCCCATGGACTGTAGTCCTCCAGGCTCCTCTGTCCACGGGATTCTCCAGGCAAGAATATCGGAGTGGATTGCCATCTCCTTCTCCATGAGAAAAGTAACTAAACAATATAGAGAGGCTAAAGGAAGATAAGAATTATTTGAACAAGGTCTGTGTGTACAGATTTCTTTCTGCCTCAGTTCTGTGTCTTTGGTGATAAGAACATCTTCCTTTCTCCTGGTACAGAAAGGGCACCTTTCACAAGGGAGTTTTATCTCTTGCCTTCAGGAATAAAAAGGAGGGTCTGAACGCCCATCTTGCATCCACCATCTCTCAAGTGACTTTAATGCAAAATAATAAATAAATCATGTATTATGGGGGTGACACACTCTGAACTCCTTCATCGGCAAAGGAGAGAGAAAACTGGCATTTTCCAAAACTTTTTATATAAGTAAGAATGGATACAGCCTTTCTGGAAGGCACTTTTGTCAATCCATACCAAATTATAATGGCACATCTGATTCAACCCAAAGATCTCATATGTAGAAAACTCCACAAAAAGACAGCTACAAAATGGTGGGGGGTGGGGGGAGGGCATCAACATGCCCGTTGTTTTAATAATGATAAAGCAACCCTGAAATGAGACAAAACAAAATGTCCATCACTGGGTGATTGGTAAAGTAAATGAGAGACTCTGCTATCATTAAAATAAAAGAATGTAGTTTTACATCTTTTGAGGTAGAAACATGAAGTTAGCACATTTTTGACTGGTGAAATAGTAGGCTGCAGTAAAGGATGAATTCAATTATAAAGTATATGTCCACATATCTATAAATGCATCCATGTGCCTTTAGAAATCTGAATGTTGATCTCTGGATGGTTACATTTGGTGGTTTCATGACCTAAATAGGTTGTTCTCATTTGATATTTATTTATTGAGTAAATGAGTATGTATCATCTTAACTATTAAATATTAAGCTTTTTCAAAATCACTTTACCAACCAGTTCCCAACCCTACTTAGTTTTGTCCCTCTCTCAACACCAATACTACCACATTTTGTCAGTACTAAACTGCATTTTCTTTCTCACTAGGAAGCATCTTAAAATGTATGGCACTTCACAAATGTTTTTGGCCAGGATACTGGCCAAGATGACATAGTTATCACCACCTGTGCAAACTTGGTTACAGTTATTCTTACTGTCATCACTTCAGTTAATTACAGACATCACTGGCACTACATCTGTTGAGTATAACTGGCATTCAAAATTGCTTTGGTTACTCTTGTTACATAGCTAATCACTTCAAAACTCAATGGCTTAAAACAACAGCAATCATTTTATCATCTCACACTTTCTGTGGGGCAGGAATTCAGGAAATCTTGACTGGATGCTTCTGGTTAAAACATCTCTCATGAGACTGCAGTCCCAGATTGGCTGGAACCAGAACAACTGAGGCAGGGAGCAGGAGAAGCTGGAAACTGGCAAAGCATCGATCTCTCTTCACTAGTCCCGAGACTTCTCCCTGGAATCCTTCTGAGTTTTATTAGTTTGGGTTCCTCCGAACATGGTGGCCAGAGACCAGTCAGACTGTTAACATGGAAGCTCTGGGCTCCAGAGCAACTATTCAAGCAAACAAGGTGGAATTTACACTATCATTTTCAGAGCTGGCTTCAGAAGTCATGAGGCACCGTGTCAGATGCTGTCCATCGGTTACAAGCAAGTCACAAAAGAGCCTAGATTCGAGCGAGGAGAAACTAGACTTCCCCTCTCAGTGTGGCAGTCGTGAGGTGCCAGAAGCACATGTTGGGCAAGAGCTGTTATCGTGATCACCTTTGGGGAAAAAATATTTGCCACAAAATGTTTTCCAAAAAATTGTACTTTTGTTCAGTATTGAAATGTGAAGTTATCTTAAATCCAGAAAAGTACTACATGACAAAAACAAATTCCTTTTATATGTCTAACAGCTCTTTCAGTAGGTGTAACACAGAAATTTCAAGTGACAAGGGAACAGTGTCTCATAGTTTAATTGGCAGAATTTATTCTTCCTTGGGGTCTGTTGCAGAGATGTCTTCCATTCATCCACTTTCCACACTTCTCATGAAGCTGAAGTTTGCCCTCTGTGGATGTGCTCCTGTGCCCACTGGCTTCAGGTTGGGCTGGGCCACTTGGAGCAGCCTGGCAGGAGACCAGGAGACAAAAGGGAGGAAGGGAGGGAAGGAGGGGAAGAGCAGAGTATACATTCACACAGTTCTCTGCCCATGAGCTCACCTGAGTCTGGTGGTCACTCTACAATTCTCTCCCCTTCCAGTAATATCCCCCACCCCTCATTCTTTTATGTGAAGGTGGTGACAGTTCCTCAGATGTTAGCCCTAGGTTTCTACACTTTTCGTGGTGGTTCTCCTACACCTCGGTAACTAGTGCCTTTGTAAATAAATTCTTGACTGGTCAAGAGGTGTATAAAATAATGCTGCACCTTACAGCTAATGGCATCTTAGAATAAATACAACTGCAGAACTGACTTCACTTCACTTTACATGTTAACAGAATGAACAGAGACTGGCCTGGACAAAGCCTTTCTACTGAGGACAGGTGGGCTGGTGAAGCAGAGAGCTAAGGGGAGAGACACTGGGCCAATTCCCTCTTGCAGACAGGCATGGCCACTGGGCTCTAAGGGCATGACCCACTGTAATATTTTCTATGTTGTAATTCTCTTGTACTACAAATACCCCTTCAGGTATGTTTGCTTGATGTTACAGCCTGATCTTATCTATGACATAAGCAAGGCCCAAACCTCCCCTTGTTGTGTAGAAGAAATAGAAAATCAGTAGGAAGGAGAGACTTGTTGCCCAAGCAAGAAATGACCTAAGAAGGATGAAGAATGCTCATATACAAACAGATGACTGAGGGGATGGGTAAGAGTCAGAATGAAGGAGGACATGGATGATTTCCCTGTGGGATCCCAGATACCTGGGGAAGCTCTGCTGCTGTATGTGACTCAGGGTCTCAAAAGAGAGGGAAGCTCCCAAAAGCTGGAGATGCCTGGTTTTCATACAGTTTTAAATCTAATTGTGAAAGTTGCTCAGACATGTCCAACTCTTTGCAACCCCATGGACTAATACTCCATGGAATTCTCCAGGCCAGAATATTGGAGTGGGTAGCCTTTCCCTTCTCCAGGAGATCTTCCCAACCTACAGATTGAACCCAGGTCTCCCGCATTGCAGGCAGATTCTTTCCCAGCTGAGCCACAAGGGAAGCCCAAGAATACTGGAGTGGGTAGTCTATCCCTGTTCCAGATCTTCCTGACCCAGGAATCAAACCAGGGTCTCCTGCATTGCAGGCGGATTCTTTACCAACTGAACTAACAGGGAAGTCCTCAAACCTATTTAGGTGAGCCTATTTCTTGAACATTTTTGGACATGAGCCCACTCTTAGTCATATCTCTGTATGGGAAGCAAGCCAGAACTTCCAAATCATCTTGAAATCTGTTTAACAATTTTAGCCATTTCAATTCTGCCAGATACACCAGTGATACACTGCACTGAAAACAAGGCACATTCCTTTCAAGTAGAAAGTGAGTAAAGGGTCATGCCCTTGCTTTCATTTGATGTATTACTGATTCTTCTGAAACTTACCAAAAGAGAGCATGCAGACTCTAATTGGTTGTGGGAACCTGCTTTATAAAAATTCAGCTAACACTTTTGACTAAAACATTATTTCAAAGGTGACTGTCAAGTTATTTCAACAAAAATGCACACTCTGTTTTCAATAATTCTAATTACTGCAATCTGTCAAAAAATATGTTATATTACCAAAAAGAGATTAACAAGGACCATTAGGAGAGCCAGAGCTTTGGCACTGTTTACACTGGAAGAGCTCTTTCAACTCCCTCCCTCTCTACTAACTTGTCTCTTTCCCAAATTATAAGAATCCTCTATATGCAAAGATCTCTGCTTCCACAATTGCAGCAGTTGTTACTTGACTTTTTTTTCCTTCTGGGTATTTATAGAGCTGTGATGTTCCATTTTGCCAAAGGTGCCCACCTCCCTTGAGATGAACTTCTCCAGGCTGATAATTCTTTAATGTTTCAGAATTTTTAAAAATATATTGGAAATGAGAATTATCTGAAAAATAATCCCATACTGAGGGTTGTCTACTTTCATTTGTGAATGGATTAATAACCATAGTTATGAAAGTTAAAAAATATATATTTGTCTTTAAATTATTCAGGTCTAGAAAATCCCGCCTATCTATTACAGTTGTTCTTTAGTCACTAAATCATGTCCACCTCTTTTGTGACCCCATGGACCGACCCTGCCAGGCTCCTCTGTCCATGGAATTTCCCAGGCAAGAATAGTGGAGTGGAGGCAAGAATACTGGAGTGGGTTGCCATTTCCTCCTCCAGGGGATCTTCCCAACCCAGGGATTGAACCCGAGTCTCCTGCATCACAAGTGGGTTCTTTACTGCTGAGCCACTTGGGAAGCCCACCTGCAACAATAACTCTGGGGAAATAGTCTCAGGAATTCTAATTATCAACATATGTAATATTTGAAGCATACATTTCAACATAATTAATAGGTACAGAAATAAAAAATGTAATACAATGTGGTTGGTGAGACAAAAATGTTCAGTTTCACAAATCTGAACTTTGAGACCCCAGAAATAGACTGAGAAAGGTTTTACAATGTTCTTTCAGTGAGGTTCTCTATAAGGTAGGATTATCCTAGTTGTTCATGTCAGAAACTCAATTCAAACTAACATCTTTCAGAAGATCAATCGTGTCTAATAAAATCATTCTAAAACTCTGGTTATGATTTCAAGAAAATATGCCTTTTTCTCAGCTGTCCTCACCAATGGTAGATAAATTAATTAAGTTGGTGCCCTTTTCTAATATTCACTGTGGTGAAACAGAAATGAAATCATTTTACCTCAGTGTATGTTAGTGTTGCTGTAAAACTGCATCTCCCACCGCACTGCAATTCATGTTATAATATTGAAGAGATGGTTTACATCCCAAACTCTATGCTTTGCATGATCCAAATGGATGATTGGGAATTAGGCCAAATTCTCCCTTAATTGATTTAATTTACTAAATCTTTTATTTTTGCAGATAAGTTAAAAGCCAATATTGAAAAGCATGCTACAATTAAATTGCTAAGAGCCAAGCAAACAAGTATAAAGACTAGAATTTGACAATGCACCCAGAAAAGTTTCAGGTGTTAATTTCATCTCCATGTCTAAAATATATTCTAGCATTGCAGAGAGAGCCACTGATGAGGAAGGTGACGGAGTAACGGGGGTGACAGGCAACACCCCTCACAGGAATTGCTGTCTTGAGCCAGAAAAGCAGCGAAAGCTGTCTCACAGGAGCAGATCTCCCAAAGACCAGGGTCCAGGGCAACTGGCCAAATCTTCCTGACAAACCTCAGCTGTTACCTAATTACCCTCATTCATCTTTGCTTTAAAAAGCTAGGGAATTCCCTCAGTTCCCAGCTCCAACGCAGCAGGAGAGAGACCTGGCCCATGGTGTAGATGGGTTTGGTTAACAGCGTGTTTCAGATGCAGAGGACCCTGGGGGTCTGCAAGGAACTGAACCCGGTTTGGTTTGAGCTGCTGTCACCAACACCAACTTGTCACATGGTCTGAAATTTCTCTCAATATTCCCTCAGGTTCAGACACTGATCCAAGGAACTGTCTGCCTCAGTGCAACTATGTACCTTGTGAAAAAGGGTCGTTGCCTCTGAAACATGGACTAAGGTATTTGATTAGGGTATTTGAACTGGCTGACAGTCAAGAGAGAGAAAAAGATGAGAGAATGAGACACAGGACAGGCAAGTTTTAATGAAGAGACTACAGAAAGGCACACACTGGGGCTTCCCTGGTGGTCCAGTGGTTAAGATTCTGCACTTGCATTGCAAGGGGGGCAGGCTCCATCCCTGGTCAGGGAACTAGGATCCCTCAGGCCTAATGGCTAAATCCCTCGGACCATGGCTAAATAAGTAAGTAAGCAAACCTTTCAGAAAAAAACATGTATTGGTATATACGGCAATGAAAATGAATAAACTGTGACTTCCCAGAACATGGCTGAACTGACAAAATGAAAATGTTAAAAAAAAAAAAAAAGAAAGGCACACATGAAAGGCAAGATCAAGATTAGCAGGGTCTTCAGAGAAACAGAGCCAGTATTATTTTATATATATTATACA
This sequence comes from Bos taurus, assembly GCF_002263795.3. Lineage (NCBI taxonomy): Eukaryota > Metazoa > Chordata > Mammalia > Artiodactyla > Bovidae > Bos > Bos taurus. The sequence goes on from NC_037353.1 coordinate 12,367,439, forward strand.
TAGGTTATTAATACACATACAGCATGAAAGTGAAAGTGATAGTCACTCAGTCATGTCTGACTCTTTGCAACCCCCTGGACTATAGGCCACTAGGCTCCTCTGTCCACGGAATTTTCTAGGCAAGAATACTGGAGTGGGAAACCATTTCCTACTTCAAGGGATCTTCTCCACTTAGGGATGGAACCTGGGTCTCCTGTATTGCAGCCAGATTCTTTACCATCTGAGCTGCTAGAGAACCCTGTACCTACATCATACATATATATATGGATATAGATATATCTTTACACACACATCAACCAATATTCTACTCAGATATATATGTGTGTATACATAAATGTACACATATACAGAGACAGAGAGTTGTATATACTTAGATATATATACAAGAGGGCTTCCCTGGTGGCTCAGCAGTAAAGAATCTGCCTGCAATGCAGGAGATACAGGAGACGTGGATTCAACCCCTGAGTCAGGAAGATTCCCTGGAGGAGGGCATGGCAACCCACTCCAGTATTCTTGCCAGGAAAATTCCATAGACAGAGGAGCCTGGTGGGCTACGGTCCATGGGGTCACAAAAAGTCAGACACAACTGAAGTGACTAAGCACATACACATGCATATAAAAATAACTATTATAAGGAATTGCTCACATGATTATGGCAGTTGAGAAGCCTCATGATCTGCCATCTGCAAGCTGAAGACCCAGAAGAGCTGGTGATGCAGTTCAGTTTGAGTCCAAAGGCCTGAAAACAAAGGGCTGATGGTTCCAGTCCAAGCATGGGAGAAGACTGATGTCTCAGCTCAAAGAGTTGGATGGAGAGTGAATTCTCCACCTGCCATCTTTTTGTTCTATTCAAGGCCCTCGATAGATTGGATGAAACCCACCTACATTAGGGAGGGCAATCTGCTTTACTCAATCTATAGCTTCAAATCCCATTCAGAAACATCTGTACAGACACAACCAGAAAAAAATGTTTAGCCAAAATATATGAACACCCTGTGATCCACTCAAATTGATACATAAAATTAACCATCATAGGCAGGCTGCAATAGAAAGGGATAACCGGGAAAAAGCAACTGAGATACTGGGTACCTGGAAATGCAGGAATCCTAGAAAAAGATTAGGAAGCAGGAATCACATCCTTTGTTCCCTTCACAGTGATCTGGGATTTAACCTTGAGCAACCACTTTGGGGTATTCAGTGTAAGAGGAGGTAAGAAATAAGAGTGAGTCCCCTCTGAGTACAGATGCATATTTTCAAGCCCACAAAAACAGTCAGTAACCAGTGAAACGCATTCTGTGAAAGGGAGAATGTCAGGGAAAGCACACATCAGCTGGTGAGCTAACATGTTTTACTTACAAGTTAATGTCCTAGAGGGCCTTCCCAGGTGGCGCTAGTGGTGAAGAATCCATCTGCCAATGCAGGAGATGCAGGAGACACAGGTTCCATCTCTGGGTAAGGAAGATCCCCTGGAGTAGGAAGTGGCAACCGCTCCAGAATTCTTGCCTGGAAAATCCCATGGACAGACGAGCCTGGCAGGCTATAGTCCATGCGGCTGCAAACAGTTGGCCATGACTGAGCAACACACAATGTCCTGGAGCTCCACAAACCTCAGTCCATTTTCCCCAAAAAATGGATTTAATAGACTTTTAGATTTGCTTTGAGGATTAGCAGAATGACTAGTGAATAATAAATAATCAATGAATGTGAGCTGTATTAATAGCTGCTATAATCACACACACACACACACACACACACAATGGCCAAAGTGTGGACCTTGGCCAAGGTCAGCATCTCATGCTCAATGAGTGCGATAACATATTTGACAAAGATCAACTCTTTGTTTTGTTGACAAACATTCTGATCAGCTACTTGGCCATGGGGACAGAAATCTGATGCAATGATTCTTAGCCAGCTTTGTGCAAAGTGCCAATATTAGTTAAGCCAGTAGTTACTCAATAATGTAGGAATTAGCCCGGTCTGTACTTAAAACTCATATGTCTAAATATAACTGAAAACTGTCTACAGGGACCTATGGGTTATTTCCTTCCACAAGCTTGCTGGATTTTTGGTACCAGTAGTAGCATGGAGTCCTACAGGGCACTGAAGAAAGGGTTTGTGAGCATCTTGTGGATTCCTCTGACAAGATTCTATAACCATATACAAATGGTTTAGATATTATTTCACATTAATCATGCTTTTCATACTAACTTCACACAGATTCAGTCAGATGAATTGGTTTTCCAGCATCTTTGGGAAGAGCAATTCTCAACATCTGGAACCCAGATATGATCTGGAGCCCAATCTTACCTGGTAGGCACCCTCCAGGGCATCCCAGGACACAGTGAATCAGAGTTTCTGTAAATGGAGCCCAGGAATCTTTATGTTTAACAAACTCCCTAGATAACTCTTGTTCAGACTGAAATTTAGAAAAACACTGGGTATAAGATATAAGGTGGTACGGCTAATGTTAGAGTTAACATTCTCATATCACAACTTTTCACCTTCAAACTCTGTGGTTGACATGCTATCAAAATCCAGTCCCTTTCTTTGCCTTACATAAGAAAAATTTAGTTAATAGCATCATTCAAAAAATTAAACTCTTTTCTGTGGCTTCAGGTCAGCATTCTGGATTCAATTTAGCTGTAGATAATTGAAGAGCAGAAACACAGAGGGGGAACGTTCAGTTGTGTAAAGGTTCTGATTTGTGACCACAGGTAACTTCTCTGCATGTTTCTGCTATCTCAGGGGTAGTTCTCAGACATGAGCTGTTTCTCACCTTCCCCACCGGAGAAGGCAATGGCACCCCACTCCAGTACTCTTGCCTGGAAAATCCCATGGACAGAGGAGCCTGGTGGGCTGCAGTCCATGGGATCGAGAAGAGTCAGACACGACTGAGTGACTTCACTTTCACTTTTCACTCTCATGCATTGGAGAAGGAAATGGCAACCCACTTCAGAGTTCTTCCCTAGAGAATCCCAGGGACAGAAGAGCCTGGTAGGCTGCCGTCTATGGGGTCGCACAGAGTCGGACACGACTGAAGCGACTTAGCAGCGGCAGCAGCAGTCACCTTCCCCACAGTATACCCTCCCAATATACCCATGCTCTGTACTGCGTTGCACACGTGTCTTGCACACCTGGTGTCCTGCACTTGTCACTTCTCAGTTGGGGAAGTGCTAGGATTTCCTTCATTGAGTAACTGCACACTTTCAGTGGACAACAGTCAATTTTTGTGATTCTTTTTCTCTGTGATGTTTGCTCTGACCATATTTACTGAAATGCAGTTTTACCTTTATTGAACTTAAAGGAAAAAACGGAACTTAACATTTTGTATTTTTTTCACTTCACTTTTCTTATAATAATCATTTTTATTACTTTTTCAAATACATAGCTGTGTAACATATTTAAAAAACACTCCTTCACCTAAGATAGTTTGCAAGACACTACCCCGTATCACATCTTGTCAACAACTTTAGACAAAACACAGTTCTAATTTACCATGTTCTCACTTGCTAACTGGGAGGGGTCTGTATCTCTGTGGGATCTTCCTGACTCTTTTGCTTTCATCTGAGGGCTTCCCTGATGGCTCAGCGAGTAAAGAATTTGCCTGTAATGCAGGAGACACAGGAGACCCAAGTTCGATCCCTGCCTCAAGAAGATCCCCTGGAAAGGAGCCTAAGGCTACAATTCAAAGGGTCCCAAAGAACTGGACACAACTGAGCGACTAAGCACAGACAGCCATGATTCTTCTAAGAAATTCATTCATCCATCCACTCATCAATCAAATAGATATTTATTAATAGGTCCAAAGTCTATCTAAACACTAGAACCCAGGGGTAAGACAGAAATGAATTCCATTCTTGTGAAGGTAACTGTTTAGCAAGAAAGCTGAATTGTACACAAATGTACCATTGGTACACAATGGTATACAAATGATTCTCTAGGTCTATAATTCTCTGTGAATACGGTTACATTTCATTTTCCTACAGGTAGATTATTTATTTTGTCAATTATCCATGACAAACTTTTACATCTAACTGACTTTTTGCTGCCTCTCCTCAGAGCTCTTCCCCATCTCTCCCACTGTGAGACTGTGTGGGTCGAGAGAATAAAGAACACTTTAATAATAGCCCAATCAAAATGTAATTAAGAAAGGTAATTGGCACCAAAAATATCACATACTACATATCAAAGATAAATTCTAGATAATTCTTGCTGTCTCCTATTTTGAATTACCACTTCTCTTCCCCACTGAAATTCAAATATTTATATCAATATACTGAAGTATGCATTTCTTTCTGAACTTTCCTGTATGTGCCTTATTATAATAGACATCACATTTTATTATTATAATCTTTGTGTACCATTCAGCTTCCTTGCTAAACATCTACCTTCACAAGAATGGGATTCATTTCTGTCTTATCCCTGGGTTCTAGTGTTTAGATAGACTTTGGACATATTAATAAATATCTATTTGATTGATGAGTGGATGGATGAATGAATTTCTTAGAAGAAGAAACATGGATTGGTCTTTCATTTTTTTATAGTCTTCTGAGTATTTCTGGTCCATTACCTTCCTTTTTATCCATAATCTCTGAGCACAAATTATATAGTTGGAATAGAATCTAAGATATCATATGTCTGTTGAGGGAACCATAATTACAAGATATCTCAGTTCTTTCTCAGCTTTTTGTCAAGTGCCAAATGCCCAACATAAGTGTCATCTGTTACATATATTTCTGGTAAATTATCAGCCTCTCTCATTTTTTTTGGATTACCCATCATGAATTTTGCTTTCACGTTTTTATCGATGATCATATCACATCTCTGTTGCTTGCACTGCATAAGCACGGTTTGGGAATTTTTTTTTTTTTAATGTATTTAGCCAGCAGGAGTTTAAATAGCAAAGTGTTTAAGAAATTATTTTTCTTCTCCAGAGAAAGTGTAGACAAAGCAAGTTGAAAGAGAGACCCAATTAAATAAACTTCTGTCTCTGGACACAAAATCCCAAGGTCTGCATGCCTCACACATAATACTAACAAGGCCTGCTTTTCTGGATTTACACTGCTTAGAGTAAGTAAGGAATGACATCACGATATGCATTACTCCCAGTGCTTTCAAAATGCACTGAGATGCTGAAAGTTTCCAAATGGCTTCTTTGTACGCTGTTAGGGACCATCTGGCTAGCTGGAGATAAACAAGTTTCAACATATGGGCCCTAACACATACACAGCACTGCTTCACTAGTGCAGAAAATTAACAAAAGGTCACTCTCTTGATATGACAAACTCATGCTAAAGAAGCAGCACCATGTAGCAGAGCGCCTGCCCAAGTTACACACAGGAGACCTTAATTCCGGGTCCTTTCTGCCCACTCACTGCATGTGGCACTTGATCACAAGTCTCCTGGAATTCCTCACCTGAAAGTAAAAGAGTACCAAGTCAACACTGTCTTTACTCCTTCCCTTCCCTTAGGTCCTTCCCTTTCTCTTTTTTCATTTCTTCCTCCCTATGAAGGAATATTTATTAGTATTTTATTTAAAGTTCTCAGCAAAAAGGTCTTTAATCTCCTTCTTTAGATTTCTTCCTAGTTTCTGAAGTGATTTTAAACAGGATTTTTTTTTTAATTTCTCTGATATTTCATTGCTGCTGCTGCTGCTGCTAAATTGCTTCTGTCCTGTCTGACTCTGTGCGACCCCATAGATGGCAGCCCATCAGGCTCTCCCGTCCCTGGGATTCTCCAGGCGAGAACACTGGAGTGGGTTGCCATTTCCTTCTCCAGTGCATGAAAGCAAAAAGTGAAAGTGAAGTCGCTCAGTTATGTCCAACTCTTCACCACCCCATGGACTGCAGCCTACCAGGCTCCTCCGTCTATGGGATTTTCCAGGCAAGAGTACTGGAGTGGGGTGCCATCGCCTTCATTATTACTATATAAAAGAAAAACAGATTTCTCTATATTATTCTTCTATCCCACTACCTTGCTGAATTCATTTATTTCTCATGGTTTTTGTCTGGAGTCTTTAGTGTTTTCTGTATAGATTATCTTATCATCTGCACACAATGACAATTTTACCTCTTCCCTTCCAATTTGGATACCTTTTCTTTTTCCTGTCTGATTACTATCACTAGGACTTCCAATACTTCGGTGAATAGAAGTGGTGAAAATGGGCATCCTTGTCTTGTTCCAGGTTTTAGCAGGAAGGCTTTCAGCTTTTCACTGTTGAGTATTACATTGCTTGTGAGTTTATCATTAATAGCTTTTATTACGTTGAGACGTGTTCCCTCTATACCCACATTGGTGAGAGTTTTTGTCATGAATAGATGTTGCTGCTGCTGCTGCTAAGTCGCTTCAGTCATGTCCGACTCTGTGCGACACCAGAGACGGCAGCCCACCAGGCTCCCCCGTCCCTGGGATTCTCCAGGCAAGAACACTGGAGTGGGTTGCCATTTCCTTCTCCAAGGCATGAAAGTGAAAAGTGAAAGTGAAGTCACTCAGTCGTGTCTGACTCTTAGCGACCCCATGGACTGCAGCCCACCAGGCTCCTCTGTCCATGGGATTTTCCAGGCAAGAGTACTGGAGTGGGGTGCCATTGCATTCTCCGGAATAGATGTTAAATTTTATCAAATGTTTTTTGCGTGCCTACTGAGATGATCATGTGCTTCCATCTTGTCTTTTGTTGATGGGATGTATCACACTGATTTATTTGTGTAGGCCGAACCATTTTTGCAACCCCTGGAATGAATCCAACTTGATTATGGTGTACGATCCTTTCTCTGTATTGTTGGATTCAATTTGCTAAAATTTTGTTGAGGATTTTTACATCTAAATTCATCAAACCTATTGGCCTGTAATTTTCTTTTTTGTATTTTCTGTATGGTTTTGGTATCAGGGTGATGGTGGCTTTTAGAATGACTTTGGAAGTGTTTCCTCCACTCCAATCTTTTGAGATAGTTTGAGAAGGATTAAGTGTAAGTTCTTCCATTGAAAAGGAAACACTAATAAAGACAAATGGAAAGATATCCCATTCTCTTGGATTGGAAAAAGTAATATTGTTAAAATGACCATACTATGCAAAGCAATCCGTCACTCTAATGTGATCCCTATCAAGTCACCCAAGACACTTTTCACAAAACTAGAACAAATAATCCTAAAATTTATTCAGAATCACAAAGACTCAGAATTGCCAAAGCATTCTGTGGGAGGATGGAGGGAAGCTAGCGGCATAACCCTCCTAGACTTCAGACAATTCTACAAAATTATAGTAATCAAAACTGAGTGGTATTGGGGCTTCCCTGGTGGCTCAGTGGTAAAGACTCTGCCTGCCAATGCATAAAACTCAGGTTCGGTCTCTGATCTGCGAGGATCCCACGTGCCACAGAGCGACTAAGCCCATGTGCCACAGCTATTGAGCCTGTGCTCTAGAATCTGCGAGTGGCAACTACTGAGTCCATGTGCCGAAAGTACTGAAGCCATGTGTCCTGCAGCCTGTGCTTCAGAACAAACGAAGCCATCGCAATAAGTAGCCCGTGTACAACTAGAGAGAAGCCCCCATTCACGGAAACTAGAGAAAAGCCCACGTGGCAATGAAGACCCTGCACAGCCAAAAAAAAAAAAAGTGTGGTACTGGCACTAAAACATAGAGATCAATGGAACAGAACAGAGAGCCCATAAACAAACCCATGGGGTTTGTAGGTGGTGCTATGGTAAAGAATCCGCCTGCCAATGCAGGAAATGCAAGACGCCGGTTGGATCCCTGGGTCAGGAAGATCCCCCAGAGGAGGAATCACAACCCCCTCCAGTGGAATTTTCTTGCCTGGAAAATTCCATAGACAGAGGAGCCTGGCTGGCTACAGTCCATGGGACCACAGTCAGACATGACTGAATGACTGAGCATACACTCACAAAGAAATCCATACACCCATGGCCAAATAATCTTAGAGGCAAGAATATACAATGGAGAAAAGATTGTCTTTTCAGCAAGTAGTTTGGGAAAGCTGGACAGCTGCATGTAAATTAATGAAGTTAGAACACACCCTCACACCATACACAAAATAATACATGACACCATAAAATTCCTAAAAGAGAACATAGGGAAAACATTCTTGTATATAAATCAATGCAATATTTTCTTAGTCTCTCAAGGCAAAATAAATAAAAACAAAAGTAAACAAATAGGGCCTAATCACACTTGAAAGCTTTTGTAAAGCAAAGGAAACGATCAACGAAAAGAAAAAAACAACCTACAGAGTGGGAGAAAATATTTGCAAATGATGCAAACTGACAAGGGGTTAATTTCCAAAACATACTAACAACTTAAACAATTTAATTTAAAACAAAGAAACAACCCAATCAAAAAATAGGCAGCAAACCTAAACATATTTCACCAAAAAAGATATGCAGATGACCATGACATAAAAGCACATGAGAAGATGCTGTGTGTGTGTGTATGTTAGTCGCTCAGTTATGTCTGGCTCTTTGCAACCCCATCAACTGTAGCCCTCCAGGTGCCTCTGTCAATGGAATTTCCCAGGCAAGAATACTGGAATGGGTAGCTATTCCCTTCTCCAAGGGATCTTTCCAACCTAGGGATTGAACCCAAGTCTCTTGCATTGCAGACAGATTCTTCACCACCTGAGCCACCAGGAAAACCCAGAGAAGATGCAAAACATTGCTAATTATTAGAGAAATGCAAATCAAAACCACAATGAGGTATCATCTCACACCAGTCAGAATGGCCATCATCAAAAAGTGTACAAATAATAAATGCTAGAGAGAGTATAGAGAAAAGGGAGTTCCTACACTGTTGGTGGGAATGTTAATTGGTACAGCCTCTGTGGAGAACAGTATGGAGATTCCTTAAAGAACTTAAAAAAGATCGATTATATGACCCAGCAATAAGGATACACAAACCCAGTGTTCATTGCAGTGCTGTTTATAATAGCCAAAGCATGGAACTTGCATCCATCAACAGATTAATGGATAAAGATTTGACACACAAACACACACACATACACACACACACATTAGCTTGGTGCAAAAGTAACTGGTTGTACATTGTTGAACTTTGCTGTTTGATATTGCAATACATTCTTAAATAAATGTCATTATGTTATACATTATTTTCATGAGCATTTCTCACTTTATGTTTTTTTGCTAATGAGTAATTACTTGCTGTTCATTTTATATTTATCTTACACGGTGGCTCAGAGGTTAAAGCATCTGCCTCCAATGTGGGAGACCCAGGTTCGATCCCTGGGTCGGGAAGATCCCCTGGAGAAGGAAATGGCAACCCACTCCAGTATTCTTGCCTGGAGAATCTCATGGACGGAAGAGCCTGGTAGGCTACAGTTCACGGGGTCGCAAAGAGTTGGACACGACTGAGAGACTTCACTTTCACTTTCACTACAGAAATGACATTAGACAAAAAGCCAATTTGAGTGATTTTTTAATTTCAGTTCAAAACGGGTCGTAAAAGAGCAGAGACAACTTGCAGCATCAGCAATGCATTTGGCCCAGGAATTGCTAATGAACGACAGTGCAGTGGTAGTTTCAGAAGTTTTGTAAAGGAGACAAGAGCCTTGGAGATGTGGAGCACAGTGGTCAGCCATCAGAAGCTGACAAAGACCAACTGAGAGCAATCATCAAAGCTGATCCTCCTACAACTACACAAGAAGTTGCCAGAGAACTCAACATCGACCATTCTACGGTCATTCAGCATTTGAAGCAAATTGGAAAGGTGACAAAGCTCGATTAAGCAGGTGCCTCATGAGACAACAGGGAATTTAAAAAATTGTTGTTTTGAAATATCATCTTCTTTTATTCTATGCAACAACAATGAGCCATTTCTCAATGGGATTGTGACATTTAACAAAAAGTTGATTTTATATGACAACCAGCCGTGACCAGCTCAGTGGTAAGACTGAGAAGAAGCTCCCAAGCGCTTCCCAAAGTCAAACTTGCACCAAAAAATAAGTCATGGTCACTGTTTGGTTGTCTGCTGCTGGTCTTATCCACTACACCTTTCTGAATCCCAGCAAAACCATTTCATCTGAGAAGTATGCTCAGCAAATCGATGAGATGCACTGAAAACCGCAAAGCCTGCAGCCAGCATTGGTCAACAGAAAGGGCTCAATTCTTCTCCACAACAATGCCCGATTGCACATCACACAGCCAACGCTTCAAAAGCTGAACGAACTGGGCTACAAAGTTTTGCCTCATCTGCCATACTCACCTGACCTCTCTCTCACCCACCAACTACAACTCCTTCAAGCATCTCACAACTGTTTGCAGGGAAAATGCGTCCATAACCCGCAGGAGGCAGAAAATGCTTTCCAAGCGTTCATGAAATCCCGAAGCATGGATTTTTACATTACAGGAATAAACAAACTTCTTTCTTGTCAGCAAAAATATGTTGATTGTAGTGGTTCCTGTTTTGATTAATAAAGAGGTGCCTGAGCCTACTTATAATGATTTAAAATTCATGGTCTGAAACTGCAATTACTTCTGTACCAACCTAATACACACACTACATTATCACTCAGCCATAAAAAGAATTTGCAGTAACCTGGGTGAACTGAGAGAGTATCATATCAAGTGAAATAAATCAAAGAAAGACAAATTTTATATGATACCACTTACATGTTAATCTAAGAAATATTACAAATGAATCCATTTCTAAAACAAACAGACTCAGACACAGAAAAGAAACTACGGTTATCAAAAGGGAAAGGGATGGGGGAGATGAATAAATTAGAGGAGTATGAGATAAACAGATAAACACCACTATATATAAGATAAATAACCAACAACGATTTACTGTATATTATAAGGAATGATATTTAATATCTTATATAATAAGTTATAATGGAAATAAGTTGAAAATATATATATAACTGAATCACATTATTGTAAACGTGAAACTAACATAAAATTATAAATCAACTATACTTCAATTTAAAAAAAGAAATATTTTTTGCCTTCTATACAAATTCCAAGCATGGTGCTTGGTGCTGGGAATATTGGTTAAAAAAAAAAAAAAAGACGCGGTTCATGCCCTTGAAGAATTACTAAACAATGAGAAAACATACATAAAATCAATAATTGAGAACAGAAAGAAAAAATTCCAGGCAGAGGAGGAAAACATGTGTGAAGATACTCAGATAGGGAGGAGCATGGACTGTTTTTAAAAATTCAATAGATTCGTAAACATTTCTATCCATTGAATGAGAACTCACAGGACAACTGAAACGCTAAAAGGAAAATTCTCATCATCCCCAGATGCCATTCAGACATTATTATATTTGTTGTTATTGTTGTTTAGTCACTAAGTCACGTCAGACTCTCTTGTGACCCCATGGTCTGTAGCCCGCTGTAGCTCTCTGTAGTTGGCTGTCCATGAAATTCTTCAGGCAAGAATACCAGCGTGGGTTGCCATTTCCTTTTCCAGAGGATGTTCCCAACCAGGGGTCAAACCTGCGTCTCCCGCAGAGACTGAACGTGCGTCTGTTACACTGGTAGGCAGACTCTTTACCACTGAGCCACCAGGAAAAACTATTATTACCGCAATGCATAAACTGTTTGAAAAATTGCCTGAATTTTCTATTTGTCTTGCTGAGGTAATGTCTATAATCGATGAATCTAATAAAATTACATGAAAATATGATCATCAGAAGCATTTACAGGCATCTCAGGCACGTGACACCACAGTAAATGCTTTAAGAATTTATGAAACAGTTTCCAGAAAACCTAGGTTCTATGAGTGCCCCCTGTTTAATATTTACAAAATAAAATCAAACACTAAGGCAACAGTCACTAAGTTACTCCTTACAAGTAGGCCACTTCCTAAGTTATCATTTCCCAATATTCGGTCTTACCAGAAAATAACTGATACCCTAGAGTCAGAAGAGAGATTCGTTATAATAGTCATGGTTGCTGAATCGTCCAAAAATACATATAAAATTTTTAAGTGATTTTCCCAATTCTTAGTTAAAAGCTGTACCTTTGGAAAAAAAAAAAAAAAAGCTGTACCTTTGGTACAAATTACATCATAGGTGAAATAGTATAAATTGTTTGACATTTTTTCTCATTCTCTCCCAGCTTCTACTTTTTCTTTTCCTTTGGCTGCTAGGCATGGAGAGTACAGTATCCAGTGACAAGCCACTGTAACTAGGATGAGGCAGAGAGTGCAAGTCAGGCAGGATAAAGAACCAATTTTAATAACTAAGGTCCTAATAAAAAAAACTAAACACCTATGAAAACCTGAATCAATCCAGTTAACCATAAGGCCCTGACTTAAACTACAGGAAAGAAACACGTCGCTCCTTAAAAATCTCTATTGTGCTTACTATACGACATGGTGACAAGCTGAGAAAAGTCTGCCTTCTGATGTAAATTCCTCAAAAGTAAGGACTTGCTTTACCATCCTGGTTCCCTCAATGTCCCCATTGCTGAATGCAGCTGGAGCCTAACAAATGCTTATTAATCAAATCAAGGAATGAACGGTCACTATTTTTAAAAAGTTACAAAAAGGATGCAATTAAGTACAGAACTACCTTAGCTACCTGTTAGGATTGCAGCAAATACATAAAGTCTGCCATTGTGTTAGTTCTACATAGAGTGACATTTGTAACATCAGACCATCAATTAAAAGTCATTATTTAAGTTGCCTTATTACAGCTACAAATAAATTTTATTTGATGTAATGTAATAAAACATTTTCAAATTTAACAACATTTACCTGACCAGGACGCATCAGTTAAATTATGGATATAAGTATATACAGTTACTTCAGCAAATCCGCGGTTCAGGAATTGGTACAAGCTTTATCAGAAAGGACAGTGCCCACCTCCCCTTTCAAAGAGGCAGACCCTTCCTTGTGTGTGATAAGAAGCGAAGTCAGTGAAAGTTGGAAGAAATCTGCCATCCATGCTGGAATTCCACATTATCCTGTGAGAAAACAGCTACACATATTGCAGGAAAATAATATTCTCTTTCCATTCTCTCTTGTCAAATGAAGGTTTGCATTCATTTCGTCCCCTTAGAGGTACTCTTCTCTGATCTACTTTCTGTCTCCCTAACTCATAATATTACATAGAACCATTAAAAAAAATCCCAGGTACAAAGGGAACTTTTCCATGTCCTGACCTGCCCTGAATATCTACCACTTTGGGAAGGACAGGGGACGAGAACAGAATTGACCAGGCACACATGTGATTTCAGATACAGAGAACACAAATACCAACCCTCTAGAAGGAACAGAATGGTACTACAGAGGCTTCCCAGCACTGCCCCACGTGACCGCCGGGGCACACATACACCGCTGCTCAATGAGAATTAGCACAAGGACACTCCGTCTCCAAAAGCATCACGGCCTTGCATGGAAACCCCACTGTTACCATCCTTTCTCCCCCAAACCTCAGAGTTAGGAGCCAGCCCGCAGGCCCACAGCACCGAGGTGTAAAGGACAGTCACAAGTTCTGTGCCAACCATCGTGTTCATGTGCAGGGCAGGGAGGCAGCTCTCGCTCTCCATCCAGGGAAAACTCCTCACAGGAGGAATGCCCCTCCCTTCTCAGGAGCCCCCAGAAGAAGAGTGACCGTGATTTAAAAAAAAAAAAAAAAAAAAGCTTTATTCAGGTTTTAAGATTCTCTCCATCCTGAGCTCTGTTCCTGAGTTACTCCAGAACGAGAAGCGAGTTAACAAAGAAAGGAGGCTGGTGGGGACATCACAGGGACCCTGCAAAAAAGCCAAACTGTTTGACAGAAGCTTTGAACAGACACTGCTCTGGGAGATCATTTGTAGTGGCTGATGACAGGGTTCTGTTTTCTAATGTGGACATGCAGCGTATTCATCACTAGGCTTACCGCAGTGGGCTGAGGAAAACACCCTCTGTCCCACAGCAAAATACATCTGTCTCATGAATGATTCCTGAATATTCACCACAAGGCCTAGGCTCAACAGCATGAGAAGTGTGCACGGGAACTTCTTCACTTGCACAGACTTGAACAGAAGCAAAGCACCAGAAACTGTGTTCTTTCTGGAACTCAGTTCTGTGTGTGCGCTTACAGCTGAGCCGATCAGGCCATTTTCACGTGCACACAATAGCACGGATCCACAGAAAACAAGGAGAGGTCACCATCCCTCTCACGATACACTCTGAACAGTGGATATACTTTGCTGGTCATGTCTTAGCCATCCCAAGAAAGGACAGACGCCGCATTCCATTCCGAAGTCTCGGCAAATGATTGCGTTCTGTTTCCACCTCTGTCTTGCCTTGTTTATTTCATCTCCATTATTCTGCTTTTGATCATGAATCATGACTTTTTTTTCTACAGTAGTCAGAGTTTTGTCTACAGAGAGAGAGAGAGGGAGAGAGAAAGAGGACGCAAGAAAATGATTTAGCAGAACTGTCATTGTGAGTTGTTTTGTGGTGGGTGGATTTAATTCTTACAGCATTTGATAATTTGAATTATTTGTGGTTTCTAAGGGGATATGAGCATCTAAGGGGGAAGAAAAAGTGCTGTGACTTTTGTCGTACATTTCGTAACATCTACAAGTTGCAGAGGCCTTAATATATTTGCAAATCAGCTCCAGATAACCCATTTAGGAGTTCCCTTTTATAATACAGCCCCAAATGGCTCTATTCTCAATAATCCTTTCAAAATACTACTGCACTTGCTGTACCCGAAAAGAATAATGATAACTGCAATGGGAAGTGTCCTCCCCTTCAAACTTAGAAGGATGCATTACAGTAAACCCTGTGTGCAGAGGCCGAGAAGCCCCTCCTTCCTAGCTTCCTCCCTCCCAGGTTGACAGAAATGGCGTGAGTCAGGAGAAGTCTTGGCCAACAGCTGAAGAAAAGTCCCTTTCTCCTTAGTGCAGAGCCAAATCCCTCTAGATAAACGCCTCTAACTCAGTACCTTCACAGGACGTCTCAACTTACCAAACTACATCTCCGTGCTTGAGAGCTGGGTCTAAGAGGGTTCGGGGCCTCTGCCTCCCTGTCCCATTGAAAGTGCCTCCTCACATGGCTGTCAAGACTTGATGAGTGAGTCTCCCTGGTGACAGGATCAGTTTCTCCATAAGACATCAACTCAATTTGTTCCTCACCCCCACCATGGTGCCTGAGGGGAAGCACCGTGCTCCGGCTTTGACCCCCGGCTCCAGGCTGCTGGGTAGCTAGGAAAAGGCACTGAGAAGAGGCTGTGTCCCCTCCAGGGCTCCACACTTACTCTTGTCCCAGGGCCTCTGCCTCCTCCCCACAGAGGAGACTGCAGTTCCCCTGAGGCTCACAGCGGCTCATGAGCTTTACTGAATGCCACCAGGCTCCAGCACCATCTCTGAAGCTCCGCTTTCCTCACAACCTACCTGTTAGTTTCCAAATGTCCAGACATCCTTGGTCTCTTTCGTAGTCTGAATGCCCACCTTCCTCGGGCAGGCCTCATCACTTTTACGTTGGTCTCCTACCCATTTCCCTTCTCCTACTGTGAACTCCTATTTATCCAGTAGATCTTTTCTCACTCCAGCTCAAAAACCTTCATTTCTCTCCCTGCCCACGTTGCCCACATGCCCTCCAAGTTGATCCCAATCTACCCAGCTTCCAGGTCCTACTAAAGACACAGCCAAGGGTCTTACTGTGTCTCTGTCCACTTCTAAGTCCCTCTGTCCATACTGTCCCCTCTTCTCGGAGTAGCCCCCAACCCACCTCCACCCCTGCCATCCCTTAATCCTACTCTTTATTCAAGACCCACCCCAAAGATCATCTCCTTCATGATGATATTCCCTTCATCATGGATACTTTCTTCCTAAGACATCCCCCTGAGGCTTATTTTTCTTGTAGACATGTTTATACTACTTGATTTTATCTCGTGCTGTGTGTATTTACTGTCTACTAAGAAAACAAACAAAAATATTAGAAAGAAGCAAGTGAGGTCAATTGCCTGCCTTTCTTACTTTAAAGAGATGCTGCAAAGTTAAAATGTAGGCAAGTACAAAGCAGGAAGTGAACAAGTTATTATTAGTACTAATTGATGATTTAATAAAAATAAAGAGCTGAATTCCAGCTAGTCAATGATGAGGAAAATACTACTCAGGGGAAAGAAAATTAATGAAACAACCAACTTTTTGTTTGGCTTTGTCTTTAAGATAACATCCTACCACAGACATCCAGGGTTTCAAGAGCCGTGATGTATCTTCCCAATTTTCAACAGGACCCATTTCATCTTATTTTTTTATAATCACTCCTAAGTGATTCAAATCACTCCTAAGTGATTCCTTGCCCATAAAGACAAGGCAGATTCACTCTGAATTCCTAAGCTTCAGTACTCACCATGGAACAGCATTCAGGACAAGAACTCAAGATGACTCTGCTATAACTGCAATGGTTAGGGACTGTAAGAGTCTCTTTGCTAGGAAGAAGGGAGAAGGGAAGGCAGAGCTACTTGAAAACAATATTATGAAATTTTTTTACACGGAAGTATTTTAGAAATTGCTGTTCAATATTGTTCACAGTAATGGTGTTGAAGAACAAAAGTCATCCAAATGTGACACTTAAAAGCCATTTCGCTTTTTGGCAATTCAAAGCAAATCCATAAATAAAGTCATCAAATTAAAAAAAAAAAAAAAAGTCCCTGCTTCTATCACATTATCACATTTGGTTTTATATTATCAGTATTTGAATACTTGTGAAAAGGTGACAAAGACTGTAATTTAGGGTAGTACATTATAATTACCAGTGAAGTATTTATAGCCTTTTCCCTCTATTCACTCCCTAGCCAAGGAAGACTCCCGAGTGCCTGCCAGACTCCTGAGCCTCTCGTTATGCAGATTAAAAAAATGGGGAAATATTTGGAAGTAGCAATACACAGGCTAGTAGATTGTTTATACAGGAAAGGAGGAAAACTATTATATAGGAGGAAAAAAGAAAGCCAAGAAGATGGAGTTGGGGCAAAAGTAAAAGAGACTAGAACCTAAGCAGCCAGGGGAGGCGGGGTGGTGGAAAGAGGGCTGGAGAGATTGGAAGGAGCAGCCCAGAGTCTCTAGGTTGGCCAAGAAATGTGTGTGCTAGAAAGACAGGGAGGGGGAACAAAGGCTTGTAAGATTTGCTGTGAGCTATGGACTGGATGCCAGATCATTATTCCAGAGACTCGAGTAGAGTTAGAGTTGATTTGGGTTCTCCAGCTGTTTACTTGAATGCGGCTGTGCAGAGCATGGACCATAGGGAGAGTTCTGGTCACTAGTCATTTACTAGCCACCACTCCCACCACGTCTACAGCCACCCCGCCCACTGGCTCTGTGAGCTTCCAGAGGCAAGGACTGCCGCTCATTTGTCCTTCTATCACTGCCATGCCTGGTGCCATGCCTTGTACACAACAGGCTCTCAAATATTTCTGGAGAAAACAAGCCAATGAAGAGATGCCTCAATTCCAACCTCTACCTTCTAATTCATTCCACATGATACCACCAAATCAGTCTCATGGTTTTGGTGACTCCGTTTTCCTTACTTGCAGAGATTTGGCCAATGGCTTCCTTCTGCCCACAGGAGGATTTCTGAACCTTAGCATTATGGACATTTTGGGCTGGGTAATTATTTGCTGTGGGGGCTGCCTGAGTAAGATAGGATGTTTAGCAGCATCCTCAGCCTCTACCCACCAGATGCTAGGAGGTCTTCCCCTTCCCTATCTGAGACAACCAGAAACATCTTCAGACATTGTCAAATGTCCCTGGAGTGCAAATTAACCCTGGTTGAGAACCATTTGCCTACACAAAAAAATCCCTAAAATTTCTGGGGCTAGAATGGAAGATCCTTCATAATTTAATTTATTTGATCTTTCCATTATGATCTCTAAATCTCCCCTACAACAATGCTTCAGTCAGCCTGTCCCTTGCATAAAGTCTCACACTGACACCTCTATAAGAAATGTCCCCTTCATGAGGAATGTCATCTCTAGTCTCCTGTAGACATAAATGCTTTGACCCTGATAGTCATACTTGAGCCCATATCCTTTAGGAAGTATTCCCTGGTCAGAGGTAAGGAAATCACTGAGTTATTTTCCTCTCCTTTGAATCTTATAGCTTTTCCTGTCTCCAACTTTCCTTGTGTTCTCAACACAAAAAGAGTAAATGAGCTTGTGTGTGTGTTTACATATAGTCTGTACGATAGAAATACATGTGCTATGGCAAGAAAGACATCGTATGTTTTCTGTATCCTCCTCAATGCTTGACACAGTTATAAACAAGAATTTAAAAATGAGTCCTCCCACATTGGAAGGGAAAAGAAAACTGCCTGCCATAGAATTTTTTAAGTAGCAGCTATTCCAACTAATTAGAAATCTCCTAGAGTTAATGAATACTTAGGTCCATCATCCCAAATAATTTTAACATTCCATAATTCTAAATAAAATCAATAATTAAACATTTAAACAGAAAGAGATATAATGAGGACACAATCATTTTCTGAGACCAGGGGAGACCAAACTATGACTTGTAGGCCAAACCCAGATTGCCACCTGTTTTTGCAAATAAAGTTTTATTTGTATACCACCATATTCATTTGGTTACTTGTGTCTAGGACTTGTTGCTCACTACAAAGACAGAAATAAGTATTTTCAGTGGAGACCATATGGCTAGAAAAACTTAAAATATTCACCATCTGGCCCTTCAAAGTGAAAGTTTGCTGATCCTTGTCTTAGATTAACAGGAAAACTAATACCTAAGACTCCACACTAGCTAAAGATGCAAAGGCAAATACCTTTTGATGTTATATTAGCTGATTTAAATACTTTTATAAAAGTCATAGCAGCATGGACGTTAAAAATACATTTGAACACAGATGTCCTGCACTCAAATGCAGCTCCCCATGTAGACTTTGAAAAATTATTTGACCTCCCCAACAGAATGAAGATAAAGGAAACCAACCTCCCAGAAGGCTTTAAGAATTTAAATGCCATAACTCACATGGAGTGCTTAGAAGAATATCTGAGAGTGAATCATCAATAAATGTGGGTAACTATTATTTTAAACTGAAAAACCTATTTGTATGATGTTTGAAAAATTAGCATTTTTTTGAATTATGTGTGGATTATTAGCTAAAGTAATCGATAAAATTATCCCCGAGTTCTTTGACTGTGTAGAAGGAAAACTAACACAGTGGTGTTTTCTAGTTCAGCACCTCAGCGGTTCTTTCCTAGTTTCTACACTGGCTGCTTAACTGGACCCCCTGCCATCAGTCTTTTTATTTTATCTGCCCTTCCCACTGCTGCCAGAGAGACTTTCTTCAAACACACCTTTCAGCATGTTACTCCTGGGAACTGAAACCAACACGCTTTCCAGCTCCTGAGCTGAACAATTCTGGAGCCAGGCAAAAGAACCCAGTACTTGTTACAGGAAAGAGTTGCTTCTAAAACATAAGACTGCACACCAACTGAACCAGCTTACTCCTCAAGACTGACAGTTTGCTCATTAAAAGTGGTCCTCACTCAGCTGTACCCACCAATCCAAAGTTATCACAAATAAACTCTGCCCAGTCCTCACTTCTCTGCCCTAGCACTACCCAGCCCAAGCTCCCAAACTCTATCAATAACATTTGTTATGTCCTCATCAGAGAAATGACCAAGACTCCGTCAAGGAGGTGTCCTCTTACACTGCAGTAAGTCTAATAAACTTAACTTACTCCTATTAATGGGTTTTTCTAAACATCTTCTTAGTGAACTAATGGTTAAAACCCCTAGCTCAAAACATCCACAAGCTCATTGCTACTATAGACTGAAGTCATCTGACAAGTAGTGCTACCCAAGTGTTAAGAGCACATGCATTGGGCTGATTCATACCATACCTACCACTCAGACTATGTAATCTTAGGCTGCTAGTTTATGTCCCAAGCCTGTTATTCCTCTGAAAACTGGGGGTGCCAGAAGCAACTAGTTTACAGGTAGAATGATAAACACCCTGATAGCATCTGGTAGGTACTCAACAATTGTTAAAAATTATTACTTGGATTATCTATTACGTGTCAGGCACAAGATTCTACAAACAGAAATTTGGCTAAGACGTGGCTCTTTCCCTGAAGGAATTTAGAACCTGGTCCTGGTGGATAAACACTAGAGGTTGATTCAGTAAGAATCTTATAAACCTGGAAAGATCCTTGGTAATATAGGTCGCTCATTGCATATATTCTGAAACCAAAAGACTGTATTCTTTTATAATGAAATTTTATTTATTTTTTGATGCAACATGGGGAATTTCCCCAACCAGGAATCAAACCTGTGTCCCCTCCAACGGAAGTTCAGAGTCTTAACCACTGGACCATCAGGGAAGTCCTTGTATTCTTTCAAAAAAGAAAATCTAACTTTTTATTATGAACAAGTTCTTATATACAAAACAGGGTATAGAATAGAAGTAAAAATAAATACCTGTGAAGCTATTTCACAGCTCAAGAATTAGCATATCTGTAGTCTTACAACTTTGAGTTCCTAGGACAGGAAATGATGATCTCTGGTTTCCCTTATCCATATTAGGGAGATGTTTCTGCCTCCTTCATCCTGGTGATGAGTTAGAGAACAAGCTGAGTTCCTTGAGGTTTTCAGAGTCGTCTGGTGTGTATCCTAGTTGGGAGCTCTGGAGTCTACCATAACCCATGAGGGTACTTTGGGACCCTGTTCCCCTGAGATAGCTGAGAGCACAGAGGTCTCCTTGGCCACCTTGATTACACATAAAAGCAGTCTAGTATATGGACAGCATCTGGAGGTAAGATTCACATGATGTGGGATCTAGACCCAGAGGTACCACTAATCACTGCATGATAGCTCACTCGCCATGACCCAGTTATGTCTTCTGTCAAAGGAAGGGACTGGCCACAATGACTGGGAGGGTCCTTCTCAGCTACAGTGGTCCAGGGTTCTCTGGCCAATTCCAAAGAACAAGGTTCAGTGAAGAGGGACACCTCTTGTCTCACATTCAACACTGATCTATTCTCTAACCAGCACCTTCTATTTCTTCAATCTAGTTTATTTCCCCTCAGTTTTCAAATATGAAAATGTCTCCTCTACCTCAAATTTAAAACAAGATCTTCATTGGACCTGATGACTTTGCTATGCTGTCTCCTTCCTTCTTTACAATACCAAATTAATCCACGTGTGTGTTATATTTCCTTACCACCATTGGCTCTTTGCGGTCCTTTTCCAGATTCCAACGTCCTATTGTAATTGCTTCTTGAAAAGTCACTAATTGCTTCCTAGACAAACTCAACAACTCTCTATCAGTTCCCAACTCCTAAAGCTGGGTCGCACTTTCTGAAAACTCTATCTATCAAGACTTTGCCCCACCCTGGCATTTCCCCACACTAACCACTCCCTACTGCCTCAGACTACTTCTTTTCTCTTTACCAGATGTAAGAGTAATAGCAACTAAAATGATATTGTTACAAGAATTAGAGCTATAAGGACCTAAGGTGAATGTTATTTTCAGAGAAAGGAGGAAAAACATCACCTTCCTTGTCAGCCATGGCATCAATTGCGATTCATCAGCAAATCAGTCTCTTCTTCCAATCCAACTGAATACCTATCTTTGGCTTTTGGAACTCTATGGGGTGGAAGACTACAGTATTCTGGACTCAAATCTGATACACTTGGGAGAAAATAAGCTTGCTACTGGTTCTGGAAGCTTTCTGCCATGTGCTTCAGAAAGGAGGTCCATGAAAGGGTTGGGGGGATAGAAGGGAACAGTGATAAATGACCTTACAGCACAAGCTCAGGTCTCTCGGGCCTCTCGGCGAGCTTCAGGGCCTCATGCATGCCTGCGGCCGAGAGTTTCCGGTTGATATTCCGGTACTGGCATTGGAGCAGGCTGCGGTAGGTGGTCCTCAGGTCCCGGTTGAAGAAGGCATATATAAAGGGGTTAATGAGAGAGTTTGCATAGCCCAGCCACAGACATGTCCTCTCCACCCACAGCGGGATGCAGCTGCAGGCGATGCCGCAGATGAAGGGCCTGGCGGTCGAGAGGAGGAAAAACGGCAGCCAGCACATGGTGAAGGCCCCGACGATGATGCCCAGCGTGGTGGCTGCTTTCTGCTCCCTCTTAAAGATGGAGATGTTTTTCCTTTCGTGTTTGAGAAGTCTCGAAAGGTTTGCACACTCCTCTACCTCCTTCTGGAGCTTCACCATGCCGTTGAGGGAGATGACGCTGTCGGGCTCCTCCGGCCGGGGGAAGCCAGGGAACTTGTGCTTGGCGGCGCTCTTCCTGGCGGCTTTGTAAATCTGGTAGTACATGAAAAGCATGACGGACATGGGGATATAAAACGCCACTGCAGTGGAGTAAATCGTGTAGCCGAAGTCCTGGCTGATCAAGCACACCTTGCCATCGTTGACGTTCTGAGCCCAGCCAAAGAGCGGCGGTAGAGTGATGGAGGCGGACAGAAGCCAGACGGAGAGGATCATCTTGGCCATGCACTTCCCGTTCTGCCTCACAGGGTACGTCAGCGGCCTCGTGATACCAAGGTACCTGGGAGAGAAGTGGGAAGAGAACACATGACTGCCGTGATCACAGCTGATCGACTGGGGAGCACCACTAGGCTATGAACCCAGGAGCTCCCTTCCTTACAGTCCCTTCTAGGCAGGCATCTGTCTTCCCATTTCACAGAAAGGTAAACTAAGGCTCTGAGAGGCTGTGTATTTTATTCCAGGTCACATAGCCAGCCAAAGGCACTGCCAGCACTCAGCCTGAGCCCTCTGCCTGTAATGCTGGGCCATGCTCTTTTTATACCTTGCAGCCTCTCACAGTCTGTGTGGTCAAGGACCAAAGACTCAACATCTGCCTTCGCCCCATGACTGCTGCCACTGAAATCAAGCCTGGTGGGATGTTGCGATACACTCTCACAGGCTAGCCAAGGTCTACCACACTCAGAGATTATTCACCCACTGATCTCCACTGTCTGAATTCAGACCAGCTCTGAATTCATTTTCACTTCCCCTTTGCACTGAAATGAAAGCACTTCTCTAAGATCACAGAGATCTGTGAGATATTTAGGAAATCCTAGGGTTTGGGAATGGAAAGTAGCAAGTGATCATTTTTTTTTTATCCCCAGAAAAATTCTCACACAAGAGTAATGTCCTAGGAGCAATCATTAGAAAATAAAAACAGCCTGCCTTGTCTTTCCAGTTCTAAGGAGGATCACAAGGAAAAGCGTAATTCTGAAAAATATGAGACAAACCCAACATTTCCTCTGTGCTTAGTTCTATACAGAGAATAAATATTTCTGTGTGTCTATTATCAAGGATTTATAATGCAAGAGAGACTAAGCAAACAGGGAAAACATAGTCAGCAAGATGTTCTGCCAAATGCTTGGTAGCTTTCAGCTTTCCAAACCTGTTTTCTTCTCTATATTTAATGGTCTTAGCTTCTATTTGAGAAGGGATTCAAAGAGCACTTGATAAGCCAAGATAGGTAAAGCCTGGCCATTCTGTTGGTTTTTTCATATATATATATATATATATATATATATATATATATATATGACATATTCTTGAAACATCAAAAGGAAAGGTACAGAGAATGACCAACTTACCAACATGTTATTTCTTGAAAGTCTGTCACTTGACGGGTTGGAGTTTAAAAAATAATCGTTTTTGTGCTAGAAATACCCTCACACATTATGCTTGAATTATCTCACAAAAGTCACTTTCATAATGAAAATTAGCATCAATGCAACACTTGCAATAACGTAAAATTGAACTATAGTAACAAAAAAAAAAAAGCAGCAGCAGCCAGATTTGCTTATTCAGTGACAATATTCATTCATTCATCCCTTTAACAAATATCAACAGAGTTCCTTCTATATGCCAGGTGCCATTTTAAACGCTGGAAATATGAAACCAATGAAAGAGACACAAACCTTGAATGCAGGCACATGGAGAAATCCTGCAGGGGTGAACGGGACTACTGAGCTTGTGGTCATGGTAAAGTGACCCCTGACCCCTCCCCCCAAGCATGCAGGTGTCAATGGGACCAGTTCTTCATCCTCACTCCTGCCTTCCTTTGTCCACAATAAAGCTAGCCCATGAGCACAATCTCTAGGGTTTTCAGCTGTAACTAGGATTGTGTTTTGCCTCCCAGATAGAATTAAGGATGAGAAGGAAAGGGGTTTTCCTGAGAACTCAACAGTGAGAGCTGAAAAGGGAGGGAAAAGAGAAAGGAGGAGGAAAGGAGGAAGATCAAGAGAAGGTTAGTGTGAAGTAGCTTTGGCCTGGAGAAGGCACTGGCAACCCGCTCCAGTACTCTTGCCTGGAAAATCCCATGGACGGAGGAGCCTGGTGGGCTGCAGTCCACGGGGTCACTGAGAGTCGGACACGACTGAGCAAATTCCCTTTCACTTTTCACTTTCATGCATTGGAGAAGGAAATGGCAACCCACTCCAGTGTTCTTGCCTGGAGAATCCCAGGGATGGGGGAGCTTGGTGGGTTGCCGTCTATGGGGTCGCACAGAGTTGGACACGACTGAAGCGACTTAGCAGCAGCAGCAGCTTTGGCCTTATGTGGAAATGTCTGAAATTATCTGAGTTTTAAGCTATGGGGCGGGGCGGGGCGGGGGGCGGGCAGGGAAGGTACATAAGGAAACCCCTGAAGCAAGATGTTAGAACTGACGAGAAGCTTAAAATCAAGCTCATCTGTGCCCTATGGCTGAATGCAGAGGTTCCACTAAAAAATAAAACCTCTCTCTGTCTTTGCTTTGGTTCAGGGGCTCTCTCCAAGTTTTTCCTGCTAAAACTCTCTTGCAGACCTCTCTTTTTGGACCTAGTTTTTGCCCTCTACCAACTCCTGTGGATGGAGCCTGGGCTCTTTCCAAGATTCCCTAGGCAGCCTTTGCTAGGACTTGGACTTTGATCATCTCCCTCTGACTGTAGCCACAGGCATAAAATGCCAACCAAGCCTGGAACTGGCTTCCAGGATTATTGTATCAACCCAGGCTGCAGGTCCAATGAGAGAGATTAGTTCATACAGTTTCTTACATGGCCACCAGATGGCACTGTCAGACCATCTTACTGGGGGTTGGGATGGTGGGTAGTTGGAGCAGTAAGTGCTGGAAAGAGGAAGGAGGATTACTCATGACAAGATGAGAAATTATACTGTATTTGTGGGGTCATATAAAAAATTAGCAAGCCTGGAACTCACAACCTGGTGAACTCTAATTCTTGAGGAAGTCGGTTCAGTTTTCCCTTCCATCCTTCACATTTTCATTACTTAAAAAGGAACTTATACCTTAAGGCTTAATTAAATTTAGCTTCTCTCTTACGTTAAGTAAAATGAAATCCACAAAGATTAATCCTGAGAGGTTAATTAATTGAGTATCAAAGGACACATCAGAATATTAAATAATCTTATAATAACAGCATACTTACTCAATCTAATATATTTAGTCTGACTTATATTATATTTCAGTGATGAGGATTCAGTCCTTCCTGGATATACAAATTATATTCCATAAACTTGCCTTTTTTAGGCTCTATTCTATAATCACCTCAAGTAATGTTCTACAATAAGGGAATTATATTTTCTTCTTTAGTCTCCTGGGTACCATCTAAGACTTCTGAAAGCTAAAACCAACCAAAAGATGATTAGGAAAAAATATGAGTGCTCATTAAAGTGTCTGGAAATAAAATAAATAAACAAAAGTCAATAGCTTTCTAAAAAAAGATTAACAGATAATTTCATGGAAGAAAATAATTTCATTCACAACAATCAAAAAATTAAAATATCTATATAAATCTTTTTAAATGATCAGGGCCTATATAAAAGAAAACATTAAATGCTACTGATAGACCTAAGAGAATCCCTGAATCCATAAGAAAAAAAATTATAAAAAAATCCAGTACTATAAAAGTGCCACTTTCAATTAATGTAAAAATATCATAGAAGTCTAGTTGAAAATCCTAGCAATTCTTTCGTTAGCTTGACCAAATGATTCAAGTTCATCAAGTAAATATACAAAAGTAGACAAAATCCAAAAACAATGAAAAATGAAGGCATATTTATAAAAAATAGCATAAATCCACAGACATAAAAACTGAATAATAACTATTCAGAAATAAATAGACCAATAGAACAAGATAGATCCCAGAAGTATATTCAAAAGTATAAGAGAATTTAATATCAGAAAGTAAGTAATTTTAAATCAGAGTATAAGATTAGATATTCATGAAGTCTGACAACTGGCTAGCAATTGAGGTAAAAAATAAATCTGAATTATCTTTCTTCTTATTCAAAAATAAATCCCAGATGGATGAAAGATTATCATGTAAAAAAATTAAACCCTAAGACTGCTACAAGGAAATACAGATATTTCTGCAATCCTGCCAGAGGTCATTATTAACCTTTGGATACAAAAGCTTGATATTATAAAATGATATATAAGCTTGAAACTATTGATAAATTTTTGACAAAAATTTGACATGAAAATACAAATAAATAAGAAACATTTCATTTAATTCAAAAATCACTATGCACAGAATTAAAAGTCAAATGAGAGACTTGCAGTCCAAAGAACAATATATCAATATTCACAGATCTCTTACAGGTCAGTAAGAAAAATACAACCATCCCGATAAAAATAGTGAAGCAATAAAACACAAAAGAAATAATATTCTATAAGCACTCGGAAATATGTATGACTTCATTAATAATTAAAGATATGCAAATTTTAAAATAATGTTAGAATTTGGAATCACTTGTCAACTTTTAAGAAACACAAAACCCAATATTGGGAAAATGTAAAAAACAAATGTGCTATCTTTTTGCCAGTGGGAGTTTCAACTGAGATAAAAGTTGGGGAGGGCAGTTTGGTAATTAATATACATCAGCATTTGTCTTTTAGCTCCGCAATCAAGACTTCTAGGAATCTGACTTACAAATATAATTGTACAGGTGCAAAATGGTTACTGTGCAAGGATATTCACTAAACATATAAGAAAGAGAGGAGGAAAAAGATGCAATCTAAACATCTATCGATAGATATTTTTTTGTGTGTAGGTACAGACACACAAAATGTGTAGGTATATATATCATGTTACCATTAAAAATGATGAGATACATATCTATTTATTGATATTAAAAAGCCCAACAAGAAGTGGATAGGAAATGATGACTAGCTCTAAAAGACAAGTAGTAGAATATCATATGTTGTATTAACCTGTTTATATAAATCTAGGTGTTTTCATGAGTGTGTGTGCATGTGTATGTACTGAGATGTCTAGAAAAATATCTACCAAGATAGTAACAAGAATTTTAACTGAGTTTTGGAGATTTAAAAATTTTTTCTCTTTGTTTTTTATGCTTAAGTTTTAACTTTACATAATTTTTTTTAAGTCATTTTAATTCTAAGAACAAAATAAAAGATCTAAGAGGAATCTGTGATTCCTAAGTCACATAAGTGATTTTGGCAGCAGAGATAATCTGGTTTAAAAGTCTGACAATTAAATCTTAGATAGTTTCATTTGATTCGCTTTCAAAAGTGTTTTATTACATTCGTAAGTTCATACAAAGAACACAGAACTTACTGGCATCTGAAATCCTATAATTACTATATAAAGTAATACTGGTATTCAGGAAAGTGTTTGTCCAAATTATAAACTGATCCTCCACAATCTTGTATAATACAAATCTTACCATCGGTGGCGGGGGGGGGGGGGGGGGCAGCCTAGATTGATTCTAAATATTCCCTTATATGCGTGGCTAACATTTGTCAAACTAACATTTTATGCTCACTGTTAATTAGAAAGCGGGGTGCTTATAAAGCCTTCAGAATTTTATTTTTAAATGCATACAAATGTGAAAGTACAGTAAATCTCAAAGACAAAGGCAGCAAAGTATTATATAATTGAGAAATGTATGCAATTCACATTAGGGATTCCGTTAAAATGGGGTTTAGAGAAAAAGAGGATTAGAGAATTATTATATACATGGAGAGGGATTAGAATGCAAATTAACTCTGCTGCCTATCTTCCATTCAAACTGTATAGAAATTATAGATAATGGCTCTTTAATTAAATGGCTTCTCCTGAGTTTTGTTAATATAGAATAATCATTTATGGGGTAAGGAAACTGGGTAGAATTACTCTGAAATACATTGGTTTTTTTTTTTTTTTGAATGTTAGGCTTTAAAAAGGTCTGTACATTTAGAAGACCTCTTCTGTGAGACCTCCTTCCTTACAGTAAGTGAAATTCATGGCAATCTCCAGCCTACATCAGTGGTTCCCCAAATTATCAGATTATCAGAATCACCAAGAAGCTGTTGAAACACAGACTCCCAGGCTACCACCCAAAGACTCCCTTTCAAGGTCTGGAGACCCTGGGCACTTTATTTGGGACTGATATTTCTAGTTCTTTATCCCATGTACTTTTAGAGTCATTGTCCCTCATTCAGTCACAAAGACTTTACATGTACGGTATGAAGGGCTTTATTGTTACTTTATATATCTCATCTTAATCGTGTGCTTCCAGTCAGGTCTAACAAAACCATCATGAATCACATTTCCAGTGTCTCAGCCATTAGTTCTATCTTTCAGAACTGTGCTAAATGAAAATAAGATAAGCATGGTTTTTATGTCTTGATAAAGTTGTAGATTTTTTTTAATGTGTAATACACAGCAGAGTTTTGTAAAATCTTTCTGACATGAATTAAAAATAACTATTTTTTTACAATAAGAAATACATTTTCCACCATCACTCAGTACAAATATATATACTGAGTTGGCCAAAAAGTTCATTTGAATTTTTTTCTTAAGATTTTTGAAAAAACATGAAAGAACTTTTGGGCCAACCCAATATTTATTTATGCAAATTTAAAACTGATGCATGCACATGTATGTACATCTATGAAGGTATATAGATACAGATGCATATATTTACATATATGAAATTCAAACAAAAGTTTTACTAAACCATACTTACCATTACAACTTGCAAATCACTCTCTTCTACTGTATGCTATCCAATTTCAGATTTTTTATATCTGGTCTTAATGTACTAAATTGATTTCAAGACCCAATAATGAAGCATGTCCCAAGGTTTGAAAATTGTGTTAGTTGCTCAGTCATGTCCGACTCTTTTGCAACTCCATGAACTATATAGCCTGCCAGGCTCCTCTGTCCATGGAATCTTCTGGGCAAGAATACTGGAGTGGATTGCCATTCCCTTCTCCAGAAGTTTGCAAATTACTGACCTCCAATAAACATATGGAAAGGTGTTAAATATTATGAGTCGTGAGGGAAATGCAAAGTACAAGCACACTGAGATACACCAGCATGTATCAGAACAGTTAGAATTAAAAATAATGATGATGATGACAATAAGAATAATAAATTATGATGCCAAGTGTTTTGTGAAGATAAAGAACAACTCTGATTGTCATGCATTGCTGGTGGGAATGTAAACAGATGTAGTTACTTCAGGAAACCATTTCTTAACATCTTCTAAAGCTGAAATAAATATATGTATATATATATATACATATATATATATATATATATATATATACATTTCTTTCTCTATGACCAGCATTCTTCTAAGTATACAATGAACACGCATCAAAATATGCATATAAGAATGTTCAAAGCAGTAGTAATGGTAATAAGCCCAAATAAAACCAACCCATTCTGCATGAATAAAAAAGTACAGTTCTACAACAGGAGAAGGGGTACATAAACTGTGGTACATTTACACAGTGAATTCTATAAAACAACAAGAATGAACCAACTGCTGTATCAACATGGATGATTCTCACAAACGTAACTGAACTAAAGAAGCCAAACTCGAAAGAGAACACAAGGTTCAAAAATAGCCAAGACGAATCTACGGTGACAGGAGCCAGAAGTGTCACTGCCTTGAGGGGAGAGGACATGCTCTGGAGATGTTCTGTTTCTTTACATTCCTACCAGCAGTGCAAGAGGGTTTCCTTTTCTCCACATCCTCTCCAGCATTTATTGTCTGCAGACTTTTTGATGATGGCCATTCTGACCTGTGTGAAGTGATATCTCATTGTAGTTTTGATTTGCATTTCCCTAATAATGAGCGATGTTGAGCATCTTTTCATGTGTTTGTTAGCCATTTGGATGTCTTCTTTGCAGAAGTGTCTGTTTAGGTCTTTTCCCCACTTTTTGATTGGGTTGTTTGTCTCTCTGGTATTGATTTGTATGAGTTACTTGTATATTTTGGAAATTAATCTTTTGTCAGTTGTTTCATTTGCTATTACTTTCTCCCACTCTGAAGGTTGTCTTTTCACCTTGTCTATAGTTTCCTTTGCTTTCCTTTGCAAGAGCTTTTAAGTTTAATTAGGTCCCACTTATTTATTTTTGCTTTTATTTCCATAACTCTAGGAGGTGGGTCAGAGAGGATCTTGCTTTGATTCATGTCATCAAATGTTCTGCCTGTGTTTTCCTCTATGAATTTTATAATTTCTGGCCTTACATTTAGGTCTTTAATCCATTTTGAGTTTATCTTTGTGTATGGTGTTAGGAAGTGTTCTAACTTCATTCTTTTACATGTAGCTGTTCATTTTTCCCAGCACCACTTATTGAAGAGGCTATCTTTGCCCCACTGTATATTCTTGCCTCCTTTGTCAAAAATAGGGTATCCATGGGTACATGGGTTTATTTCTGGGCTGTCTCTCTTATTCCATTGGTCTATATTTCTGTTTTTGCGCCAGTACCATAATATCTTGATGACTGTAGCTTGGTAGTATATTTTATCTGTATGTGTGCATAGATCCGTTCATTTTTAGCCACTCTTTTTTACATTCTTTTCCCATATGGGTCATTACAGAATATTGAGTAGAGTTCCCCATGCTATATGGTAGGTCCAAGTTATCTATTTTATCACCCTGATACCAAAACCAGATAAAGACATCACAGAAAAAGAAAATTACAGGCCAATATCACTTACAAACATGGGGACAAAATTCCTCAACAAAACACTAGCAAACTAGATACTTCCTGGTGGTGAAGAATCCATCTGCCAACGCAGGGGACACAGGTTCCATCCCTGGTCCAGGAACTAAGATCCCACATGTTGTTGCAGTTGCTTAGCCACTAAATTGTGTCTGACTCTTTTGCAACCCAATGGACTACAGCCTGCCAGGCTTCTCTGTCCATGGGATTTCCCAGGCAAGAATATTGGAGTGTTTTTTTGTTTTTTTTTTGGCACCACCAAGAACACTGGTGCTATTTACTTCTTCAGAGGTCTTGCTGATCCAGTGACTGAATCCACATCTCTTGCATTGGCAGGCAGTTACCACTGAGCCACCAGGGAAGCCCCAAGATCCTACATGTTTTGGGGCAACTAAGCCCATGTGCCATAACTACTGAGCCAGACAGCCCTAGAGCCCACAGTTCCCAACAAGAGAAGCCGCTGCAATGAGAAGACCGTGCACCACAGCTAGAGAGTAGCCCCCACTCACCACAGCTAGAGAAAGTCCGTGAAGAGCACACGCACTGCCAAGAAAACTCAGCACAGCCAAAAATCAATAAACATTTTTTTAAAAAATACTAGCAAACCAGATTCAACAATACATTAAAAGGATCATATACCATGATCAAGAAGGATAAAACTATCTTTAAAACGGGGTTCTACTATACTTTTAAACCATTTTCATCAGTGTGTCCAAGCTGTAATTATAGTTAAAACCAGTAAACAATCTAAATTCCCCATTCTGACCTTAGCATTGAAGAAAAAAGTGAGCGGACAAGCAGGGACAAAAAAGCGACAAAATTCAAAAAATTTGGAAACCGTAACAAAAGCTTTTTCTTCTTTGAAAAAGTAAATTATAAAACAAGATACAAGTTTCCCTTTAAGGAGAGAATCAGACAATTAAAGCAAATCACTTAAAAGTACTTTTAAAATATTCATATATTGTTGCTACATAATTAATTACCACAATTCAGTAATTTAACACCAATTCTGCAGTTCTCACAGTTCTGTACGTCAAAAGTCTGGACACAGTTCAACTGGGTTGTCTACTCATGGTTTCATCAGGCTGAAGTCAAGATGTTACCTGGGGCTGAGGTGTCATATGCAGCTCAGAGTACTCTTTCAAACACATGTGGCTGTTGGTAGAATTCATTTCCCAGTAGCCGTAGAACTCACAGAGGTTGCCACCTTCAAGCATACCAGGACAGCACTGGCTGCAGGTCTCAACCTGTTTGATCTTTAGACCCACTTTGAAAAGGGCTCACCTGATTAGATCAGGCCCCTAACATTCAAGGGGAAGGAATAAACAGGGCATGCACACTGGGACCATCTTAGAACTCTGCCTACACAAATACTTCGTCATAACAGAAGCTAAAGATACAGAAAATATCCTACCACAGGAGTTCAACAAAGACCTATTTCCTACCTACTCAAGTTGAGACAAGCCTTCCAGTGAGACTAATTTTGTCTGTAGTCTATCATAAGGCAGTGCTTTTCTACTGAATTTTTCTGTCATTCAGTGCAAACATATAAATTATCTTATTGTCAACTCATTTATTTAGCCATCTGTTATGTAAAACTCTCTATGTCATCTACTAAAAACTATCAAAGGAAATTTTTAAACAATTACAGAAAGTCATGAAAATGAACAATACGGGAGATCAATAGTGATCCTTACATTACGCCTACTGCTAATCACTACAATTGTATCTGAACTTTATTATATAATCAGTTCAGTTCAGTTGCTCAGTCGTGTCTGACTCTTTGCGACCCCATGAATCACAGCACGCCAGGCCCCCCGGTCCATCACCAACTCCCAAAGTTCACTCAAACTCATGTCCATCCAGTCGATTATGCCATCCAGCTATCTCATCCTCTGTTGTCCCCTTCTCCTTCTGTCCCCAATCCCTCCCAGCATCAGGGCCTTTTCCAATGAGTCAGCTCTTCACATGAGGTGGCCAAAGTACTGGAGTTTCAGCTTTAGCATCATTCCTTCCAAAGAAATCCCAGGACTGGACTGGTTGGATCTCGTTGCAGTCCAAGGGACTCTCAAGAGTCTTCTCCAACACCACAGTTCAAAAGCATCAATTCTTCAGCGCTCAGCTTTCTTCACAGTCCGACTCTCACATCCATACATGACCACAGGAAAAACCATAGCCTTGACTAGACGGACCTTTGTTGGCAAAGTAATGTCTCTGCTTTGGAATATGCTGTCTAGGTTGGTCATAACTTTCCTTCCAAGGAGTAAATGTCTTAATTTCATGGCTGCAGTCTCCATCTGCAGTGATTTTGGAGCCCAAAAAAATAAAGTCTAACACTGTTTCCACTGTTTCCCCATCTATTTCCCATGAAGTGATGGGACCAGATGCCATGATCTTAGTTTTCTGAATGTTGGGATTTAAGCCAACTTTTTCACTCTCCACTTTCACTTTCATCAAGAGGCTTTTTAGTTCCTCTTCACTTTCTGCCATAAGGGTGGCATCATCTGCATATCTGCGGTTATTGATATTTCTCCCCGCAAGCTTGATACCAGCTTGTGCTTCTTCCAGCCCAGTGTTTCTCATGATGTACTCTGCATAGAAGTTAAATAAGCAGGGTGACAATATACAGCCTTGACATACTCCTTTTCCTATTTGGAACCATGTCCAATTCTAACTGTTGCTCCCTGACCTGCATACAGGTTTCTCAAGAGGCAGGTCAGGTGGTCTGGTATTCCCATCTCTTTCAGAATTTTCCACAGTTTATCTATTATATATTATATAATAGACTCTGAATTTTCCCACCAAACAATTTTCCCACTCAGAGAAATAGAAATGGCAAGGCAAAGAGGGAGCCCAAATTTACTAACAACAATAAAGGAAAGGATGGCATAAAACCTTAGCCAAGAAGTATGAAGATTACAGGAAGGAAAAATATATATAGAGAGAGAGTTATGTGACTGTACTCAATTCAGTTCAGTTCAGTCACTCAGTCGTGTCCGACTCTTTGCAACCCCGTGAACTGCAGCATGCCAGGCCTCCCTATCCATTACCAACTCCTGGAGTTTACCTGAACTCATGTCCATTGAGTCGGTGATGCCATCCAACCATCTCATCCTCTGTCGTCCCCTTCTCCTCCTGCCCTCAATCTTTCCCAGCAGCAGGGTCTTTTCCAGTGAGTCAGCTCTTTGCATCAGGTGGCCAAAGTATTGGAGTTTCAGCTTCAATATGAGTCCTTCCAATGAACATTCAGGACTGATCTCCTTTAGGATGGATTGGCTGGATCTCCTTGCAGTCCAAGGGACTCTCAAGAGTCTTCTCCAACACCACAGTTCAAAAGCATCAATGCTTCAGAGCTCAGCTTTCTTTCTAGTCCAACTCTCACATCCATACATGACCACTGGAAAAACCATAGCCTTGACTAGATGAACCTTTGTTGACAAAGTAATGTCTCTGCTTTTTAATATGCTGTCTTAAGGGGCTTCTAATCCCACCTCACACCAAGAAGCAGTACTGAAGAAAGAAGGTAAGTGAATAAAATCCTTAAAATTATGTCTGTGCATACTGCATGCTAAGTTGCTTCAGTTGTATCCAACTCTCTGTGACCCCAAGGACTGCAGCCCACCAGACTCCTCTGTCCACAGGATTCTTCAGGCAAGAGTACTGGAGTGGGTTGCTGTGCCCTCCTCCAGGGGATCTTCCCAACCCAGGGATCAAACCAGTGTCTCTATGTCTCCTGCATTGGCAGGCGGGTTCTTTACCACTAGTGCCATCTGAGAAGCCCAAAACTCTAACTGTGCTGTACTTAGTCATGTCCAACTCTTTGCGACCCCATGCACCGTAGCCTGCCAGGCTCCTCTGTTCATGGGGATTCTCCAAGCAAGACTGTTGGTGTAGGTTTCCTTGCCCTCGTCCAGGGGATCTTCCCAACCCAGGAATCGAACCCAGGTCTCCTGTACTGCAGGCAGATTCTTTACCATCTGAGCCATCAGGGAAACCCAAGAATATTGGAGTGGGTAGCCCATCCCTTCTCTAGAGGATCTTCCTGACCTAGGAATCAAACTGGAGTCTCCTTGCATTGCAGGTGGATTCTTTACCAGTTGAGCTACCAGGAAAGCCCAAAATTCTGACTAGTACCCTCCTCTTCGGAGACAAGCAAATTGGGGTGATAAGAAACTAGTGTTCAAAGAACAAGTGATGAAAAACTATCATGTACCAATTGTACACAATTTCAGCAAAGATTAGAGGGGCACCATAATTTGCTCTCTTTTAGGACACTGGGATGAACTGGAACACACCAAGGTTTGGAAGGGGTAACCCTTAGCTAACTGGAAAGTGCTCAGGTCCCGGACATGGATGAGAAGTCAGAATAAAGAACAGTCCTCTATTAAAGGCCACACGTGACTGCAGCGAGGTCCACTCCCTTCGCTTCCCCCAACTCTACACCTTTTTCAGGCTACAGAGAAGTCGATACAGTAAATGGTGGCCTAAAGGATAAAATTAACTGAAATCAAATAGGAACAAATATCAAGAAGAGTTCAACCACATTGTGTCAGAAGAAACATTAAGTTTTAAGTAACCCATGAATGAGCAAGATGGGGAAAAAAAAAAAAACACTACAGAAACTATATAAACATGTGACAAAAATAACCCCAGTGGAAGAAGCAACTGAATAGGCCCAAGACTGTTGAAAATCAAAGTTCAAAAAGAAAACACAACTCTCAGAATATAAGCCATTTTCCTACAAATACTTTTCACTGTGAAAGACCTTAACAAGTATATGTTATCACTAAAGCAGAGGCTCAAAGATGAGATTTTAAAACAGAACACAGCACAAAAAGGGACCATAAGGTAAGGAAATAAATCGAGGTCAAAACACCACCCCTGTAGATCCAATAGGTTAATTAGAAGCAACTGGGGATAGAGTAGGATAGATGGGGAACACGTGTACACCCGTGGTGGATTCATGGTGATGTATGGCAAAACTAATATAATATTGTAAAGTAATTAGCCTCCAATTAAAATAAATATTTATATTTAAAAACAAAACCACCACTGTAGATCTAATAGATAAATTAGAAGCAACTGGGAATAGAATAGGCAGGCTTGAAAAGCTAATCAATGGCATGAAATAAAGGCTTGAGGTAATAATAATAATAAAACACAGGGGGAAATTTTTATTCAAGCAATTAAAGAGACGATAACTAACATACAAAGCGAATATAACATAAAGATTACTTATGCTCCCAAAGAAAAGAACACAACAAATGTGAACAACAAAATGTAAACAGAGATGCAATATGTACAAAGTATACAAAGATACAGGATATTTTCCTTAATGCAAGAGCTGAATGTTATGATCTAAGCGACACATAAAATAGTTGGAAGAAATGACAATTATTATCAAGAAGACCTATCCAAGTAAAGTCACTAAACTTCGAAACATAGGAAGATGTATGCAGGCGTCTGAAGTGAAAAAAGAAACTGAAAAATATGCAAGGGGAAAATAATCGAGCTGATTCTCAACAGCACCATCCCGTAACAGGACACACTCAAAGATATCCAGAAAGATATGAATGTACAATAATATACCTGCTATTAAAGGTTACGAAATCAACAAGGATACTTTCTCAAACATGAAAACAATGGTGGGGGGCGTGGGGTGGAAATAGTTCCCTTTTGGGGAGGAAAACCAAAATTCATCTAATCAAAAAATGAATCAAATTAGAGAATTTAGAACCATGATTCTAAACCATGGGTATCACTGAGCCTGTTTAAATGTAGAAACTAACACCTGCGGGAATTATATTAGAAAAACAGACTGTAAATTTTACAAGGTAAAAATAATATAAATCACAAGAACCGGGAGCTGAGGGAAATGGCATATGATAGAGTGTTAGAGTTCTAATAATGTCCACTCTCACAGTAGGGCACAACTAACATTGTCTAAAATTTTAATATAGAGTTTATATAAATCCAGTTTCTTGACAGTTTTCATATTTTTCCTCATACTCTTCATACAATCTTTTAGGAACTACTAGCTCTGAAATTAATAAAGGTCTTAAAGGTCTGAAATTAATAAAGGTCTTAGAGGTCTTTTTTCTTCATTTCTTTTCTTTTAAATTCAAGTCAACTCAGTTTTAATATTTTGTGAAAAAAATGTATAACATGATTTCATTCTTAAAAGTTTTTATCTACCAACTTTCTATCTAGCTGCCTGTGGAGTCAGCCAATCAGAGAGCCAGCCATCTTTCTAAGTGGATATAAGAATAGACAACCTAAAGACGCAGACATAAAGAACAGACTCGCGGACATGGGCGTGGTGGATGAGAGGGTAGGAGATGAGAGGGTGGGACGAATTGATACAGTAGCATTGAAACATACACATTGCTATATGTAAAATGAGATAGCCAGTTGAAATTTGCTGTATGACACAGAGAGCTCAAATCCAGAGCTCTGTGACAACCTGGAGGTGTCTAATGGTGTGGAGGTGGGAGGAAGGTTCAAGAGGAGGGGACAAATGTATACCTATGGCTGATTCATTTTGATGTATAGCAGAAATCAACACAATATTTTAAAGCAATCATCCTCCAATTAAAAATAAATATTTAAAAATAAAAAAAAGAGAGAGATCTAAAATGATCCTCACCAAATGTTAACACGGGGTTTTTTTTTTTTCCCCTCTGCATAGGGAGAGTTCAGATGATCTGTTGCTTTATTTGCATTTTTCATTTGTATGTTTTACAACTGCTTGAAAATTTTATAATGAGCACATTTAATTTTCACAAAATTATTTCTCTAAAATATACCAAAGCCTTTTAAAAAATAATGATTTTAACCAGTCGTTTCATTCACCCGCCGGTTGGTTTCTTAAGAATCCCTCCAGGAACTTGGCAAGTTTGGAATTAACAGCTAATTTAACCATATTCACTTTCTGAGAAATTTTGGCAAATTGTCTGTTCTCTTTGAATTCTCACTAACTTCTTGGACTGTGAAGTAAATCAAAGAGGAGGCCAGTTCTAAGCATCCTAACACTATAATCTCCTAATGAGCCGTGGTGGACTACAGACGGCTACGTATTCTTTGCCCCTCTCTCTTTGAGAGGTAAACTCTTCCCCTCTCCTTTATTCTGAGCTCTCCCTGTGACTTCTCTTTACCATCAGAGTGGGGCAAGTGATAAGGTGTAACTTCTGAGGCTGAGCCTTAAGAGATCTGCAGCTTCCACCTCCACTGCTTGGAAAACTCCATCTTGGGAGTCCACTATGTTGCAAGGAGGCCAAAGCTACCCCTGTTAAGAAAATCAGTGCCATGTGGGGGAGCATCGGGGAGTCAGACATCTAAGCAAAGCCTTCCTGGACCTTTATTTCCAGGCTAGATAGCAGCTGAGTGCAGCCAAGTGCATAATCCCACATGATGCCATTGGGAGTCAATAACTACCCACGTTCCTGAAACAGGAAGTTAGGAAGAATAATAAATGAAAATAAAGTTACAGGGTAGTTTATAAGGCAACAGTAGATGCCCCCCAGGTGGTGCTAGTGGTAAAGACTGCATCTACCAGTGCAGGAGACATAAGAGGCACGGGTTTGATCCCTGGGTTGGGAAGATCCCCTGGAGGAGGGCACGGCAACCCACTCCAATATTCTTGCCTAGAGAACCCCATGGACAGAGGAGCCTGGTGGGCTACAGTCTATGGGGCTGCAAAGAGTCGGGCATGACTGAAGCAACTTAGCACTCAGCACAGATAATTGAGACAACATAACAAAGCCATATTCATCTAACACGTGACCTTAGAAATTGGATTGGCTGGCAAGCACTTCATCTCATTACTAAGAATGAGTCTATCCAACCACTTTGTCTTGACATCTGCAGACCCTAAAGTGAGCTACAAACACCAGTATTTGAAGCAACTCTAAAATTCATTCCATGCTTACTTTGGAAACTTTGACTCCATCTTGACTGATTCATTTATTCATTCAAAAACTGTATCCTAAGTGTCTGCAGTACACCAGGTACCGTTTTAAAGACTAGGGATACAGTAGTGAATGAAAGAGACAAAAATCTGTTAAATATGAAGCTGACAATCTAGCAAGGGGGTGAGGAGACAACTCCGAAATAAATAAGTAAAAACATACAGAGTCAGATAATTATGAATGCAATGGAGAAAAATGAAGCAGAGGAGGGGAACACGGTGGGATTGCGGGTGAGCTGCAACACGGACTTGCATTGTGATCACAACACTGAAGCCCTTTCACCTCTATCTCCCAGGGTGGATGTCTAGACCTCAGCTTTTCCTTGAGACATGAGATTGGTGTGTCCCTTTAGGATGAAGAGCACCATTATCTCAAGCAGGAGTTTCCTATGCAAGTTTTATTCAAGAGAATCTAAACTCTCCCTGTGCAAGGATGTACTTAAAGAAGACGGACTGTGGGCCTAAGCTTTCTTCCCTCCTCTAAGGACTGGCATTTAAATTATTTCTCTCTCCCTCTAACTTTTCAAGACTATAGGTTTATTCTGTTCCACCTACAGGTATAAATGTATGGGCGGGTACATGTGCATCTACTGTGTATATACATTAATAATGTGTATGTGGAGTCAGTCAGTCATGCCTGACTCATTGCGACCCCATGGACTGCAACCTGCCAGGCTCCTCTGTCCATGGGATTTTCCAAGCAAGAACACTGGAATGGGTTGCCATGCCCTCCTCCAGGGGATCTTCCCAACCCAGGAATCTAACCTTTGTCTGTTGTATCTCCTTCATTGGCAGGTGAATTCTTACCACTGTGCCACCTGGGAAGCCCTTGTGTATATATTATATTCCATCTAATCCTCCATAGTTCTCATTCCTTTTCACCCCAATTCTATGGAACACCTCTTTCTAAGCTGCTTTTATTTTCTACCCACCCACTTCCTTCTGATTCTCCCAATAATCTGGTTTCCAGCTGCATCAAAAGCTGCGGCTGCTGCTGCTGAGTCGCTTCAGTCGTGTCCAACTCTGTGCGACCCCATAGACAGCAGTCCACCAGGCTCCCCCGTCCCTGGGATTCTCCAGGCAAGAACACTGGAGTGGGTTGCCATTTCCTTGTCCAATGCATGAAAGTGAAAAGTGAAAGTGAAGTCACTCAGTCGTGTCTGACCCTCAGCGACCCCATGGACTGCAGCCTTCCAGGCTCCTCCATCCATGGGATTTTCCAGGCAAGAGTACTGGAGTGGGGTGCCATTGCCTTCTCCGGCATCAAAAACAGTTTACTCTAAAAGGTTACCTCCCTTTTAGACAAGTCTAATTGTGTTTTTTTGCTCATTTCTAGTAACTCTGAACTGTGATTGGAGACTGCCCAGTCTTTCTCCACTCTCAACTTCTGTGGCATTGCCTTCCCCACTTCTTTATCTTAGCCTGCATGGACAGGTACCATCTCTACAGAGTGGCTAGATGATATTCAATCTAAAGAGAAAATGAAACCAATCTAAACCTTGCATTGGAGAGGTCTGGTTTGAATTTTGGCTCTGTCCTTTTAATCAGCTAAAATACTCCAAAAAAGCAACTCAGCCTTCCTGAGCTTTCTATGCCTCATGCATAAGGAAGAGGAAAAGAGTATCTATCCTGTGATTCACTATGACAATTACATGAGAACAGGCATGTAATTAAAGCTTTCACCCCACTTTCTAACAGACATTCATAATATATAGCTGACTTCCTTTCCTCCAAATGCCCTTTTAAAGAAAGGAATGGGCAAATAAGGTGATCCAGTAAGAGAATTAAGAGGATTACAATACAAAGATCTATGAAAGGAAGTAAGACTAGAAGGTGGTTATTTCTACATACAACAGAGCATACAAGCACAGAGCAGGTATATGAGGAATTCATTGGTGTGATTGGTGGCCGGATCGGAATTGGTGAAATGGTGCTATTAGCGGTGAGAAGAAGACAGAAGCAAGAGAGAATGTTGAAACAGAGTAACTAGAACTTGAAAATGGTTTAGTAAGGGTGTGGGATGCTGTGTGTGCTCAGTGTATATGACTCTTTGTGACCCCATGGACTGACTACAGCCTGCTAGGCTCCTCTCTCTGTCCATGGGATTATCCAGGGATAAAGATAAAGGAGGAACTAAAGAAGCTCACTGATTTTCCTGCTAAGATAACAAGCAAAATGGTTAGCCAGTATGTGAGGTAAGCAGATCTCAATCCACTGTAATCCACCCAAGAAGCCTCTGAGATGGATCTTGCTGGGATCACTGATGCTCTCTGGATTCCAAGGACATTTCTCCATCCTCATCATCCCCAACATCTCTGCAGCCCTCAGTGTGCACTCACTGCCTCCTTCTTGAAACTTTTTCCTTGGTTCAGTATTACCGCCCTCTCCCAGTTTTCCCAGTCTTCTGCACCCTCTTGCCCACTCCTCTTTACCTCCCCGTCCTCCCCTTGCACACCTTTATGTTCTGAAATTCCACAAGGCTGGGTCCCAACTCTACTTTTCTTCTAATTCTAATTTCCTAGTTGTCTTCAACAATTACCAGTTCTTCAAAAATCTCTACTGGCTGATGATCCCCAAATTCAAATCCCCAGCCCAGACTTCCCATGGAGCTCCAAACCCACAAATGCAACTGCCTCCTTCAGGTCTCTATTTTACTATCTCTAAAATATCATACTCCCTTCTTCGTTCAACAGACTGTTATTAAATACTCTGTATGGGTCTGGCCCCATCTAGACAGGTCCAAACGCATTAGCATCTCCACAAACTGAGCCTCCTTCTGTTTCCTCAACTTCATGAATCCACCTAAGGGTGTATGTAGTCCAGAAACCTGGGAATGATCCTTGACTCCTCTTTCATCATCCTGCTCCCAGTTATGAACACACCCTGCCCTATTTTACCTCCTCAGTACCTCTAAAACCTATCCACTTCTGTCTGTCTCCACTGCCCCTACTCTTGAATCACTCTCTCTCCACTGATTACTGCAACGACCTCTAAATTTGCCCTCCACATCTCTTCTCCTTCCTAATCCATTCTCTTCATGCATCCAGGGCAATCTTTTCTTTTTAAAATTTTTAATGTTAATTTATTTCATT
The DNA here is from genome assembly GCF_002263795.3 of Bos taurus. Taxonomy (NCBI): domain Eukaryota; kingdom Metazoa; phylum Chordata; class Mammalia; order Artiodactyla; family Bovidae; genus Bos; species Bos taurus. The sequence continues at coordinate 12,409,422 of NC_037353.1, forward strand.
GATTAAGTAACATCTTCACATACCTCAACATTTTAAATTAGGTGTATATTAAGAAGTCTTACTTCAAATCCTATTTCCATCCTCCTTACCCTCGTCTCATATAGGTACTACTTTTATTAGAATCCTGTGCACTCCTCTAGCTTTTCTTTGTACAAATGCAAACAAACAGAAATATGTGTTCTTACATGTAAGACAGCATACTGGATACAATATTTTGCATTTTTCACTTTAAAATATCTCCTGGGGATATTTTCACATGGGTGCATTGTGAGCTCCCTCATGTTTTTTCAGAGCTGCATAGCATTCCATTGTACGGCTCTGTCATAGCTTACTTATCCAGTAATCAATAAATAAAGGGCTTCCCTGGTGGCTCAGTGGTAAAGAATTCACCTGCCAATGCAGGAGATACAGGTTTGATTCCTGGGTTGGGAAGATCCCCTGGAGAAGGAAATGGCAGCCCACTCCAGTATTCTTGCCTGGGAAATTCCATGGACAGAGGAGCCTGGTGAGCTATGGACCATGGGGTTGCAAAGAGTCAGACACGACTGAGCAACTGAGCACAAATCAATAAACAATAGGATGAACAAATTCTGATGGTATCAACAACATTACCCACTTTCTACCTGATATCCACACTTCAGAGGTGAACACCCAGGTATATAAAGGATAAAACAATTATAACATCTTGGTGATTCAAACCCTAAAATTTAGTGGCTACCAGTCCTTCAGTTCACCTTTGAAGAAAAGAAAGGATGCTGATGACAAAGGCTGGTGTTCACTCACTCACATGGCATAGAACTGACATTCCTTCCTACTAGCCAAGAACAGCCCCGTTATCTGGAGCCTAGGGCCCACTTCACAAAAACCCTGCAAAGGCTGAGGGTATGTGTCCCTGACGCATCCTTGTAGAAAAGAAAAGAAAACAAGTTTCCTTAATGTACTCCAAGTTGCTGCACTATTTGAATATGAACATCGCTTTACTCCTATGTTAAGAATATCACACATAGCAACCTAAATCCATCAATATTCAAGTTTTTAAAAAGCATATAAAAATATGGCACCTACAGCTTTGGGGAAGACATATGTCTCTCTATTCAATACTTTGAAAACACCATTTCCCCTTAAGTGAATTGTATGGAAAGTTACAAATTCAATTTATTCTACACTCACTTTTCTATTCATTATTGTTGATAATTGTTAATTAATTTGCCCATTTCCATTAATCTTCCCCCAAAGCAATCAGCTAGCAAGTATATTTAATCTTCAAAAGCACATTATGTATGCATATGAATGCATAATTTCAGTGTGTTTTCTTTCTGAACTAAATTGCTTATCTGATCTAGGCTTATCACAAATGTTCATATATTTCCACTGAAATAGAGTAGAATATAAATCAGCATGTACCAAAATGCATTTTCTAGTTTAAAGTTTTAAACATAATCAGCTTCATACGTTAGAACTAACTATAACCAAATCTGTACCTTAAAATAATTATAAGAACAACGAACAAAAGATGTTTTAGAATTATAAAATCAATGATATAATATATTCCAACTTATAAAGTAATTTTAAAAATTAAAGTCTAAAATCCAAAGCAGAAATAAAACAGTAATATCAGAACCAGCTAGCAAAAGACCAAATGCACCAGTGCTTTGAACAAAATGAATAAAACTGAAAATCCCCTTTGTAGACTGTGAAGTAGGAAAGAAATGAAAAGAGAGAAAATATTATATGGAAAGCGCAATAATTTTCTAAGTAAATTAAAACAGAAAACAAAAAATGAAGAAAAGCCCCTTGGTAAGAACCATAAATCATTATATCTTTAAAAACAGTATTTAGAAGAAATCTCAATTGAAAACTGATGGTAAAATTACTATAAAAAAATTCAATAACCTCCTAAATTCAGCGAATATTAAAACAAATTCCTAAAAACAAAACTCTCACATCATAACAGCACAATTTTATTCATATCTACTTAAATACTATAAAATAGCAAATAGGCATCAGGTGTTTGGCTGCTTATTCTCTTAATCCTTTATTCTCATATTTTTTAAATAGTTTCTCTTAAAATGGCATTATTCAATAGTTTGAAATGACATTCAGTGCTATAATCTATATGAGCCATCACAGAGTCTGTTAGCTGTTGTCTTGTCCTAGGATACACAATATACAGCAGTAAAAGAGACGTTTCCCCTCCTCTTCCTTTCTCCTTTAGCACATTAACCACTAAAAATCCACCACAACTTTAGTCCAGAGGCTATTTTTATTCTTCTCTTCTTCCCTTTAGTCCCATTTTATATGACAAGTCTCTGTGCATGCATGCATGTGTGCTAAAGTCACTTCAGTCATGTCTGACTCTGCGACTGTAGCCCACCAGGCTCCTCTGTCCATGGGATTCTCCAGGCAAGAATACTGGAGTGGACTGTCCTGCCCTCCTCAACATGTCTCTTTACACTAAAGCAAAAACCTTCCCAATTAAATATTATAACTGACAAACTTACTTCCTACTTGTGTGGGGAAAGAATTATGTTTATTTTATACATGTGTCTACCCAGAAACCCACTCTGCATTATGTAAGGTTAATGAAATACGGCATATTTTTTCTTTTCTCCCCAGAATGATTATGCTGAAGGAATAAGAAGAGCAAAAATAATTCTGCCTCATGTTTTCACAGCATTTGAATAAAACTGGTTGATATTTACTGAGCATACAGCACGCCAGGCTCTGTGATAAGTGCTTAAACAGAGTATTGGATTCAGTTCTTACAGCCCTAAATGGTAGGTATTATCCCCATTTTACAAATGAGGAAATTGAGGCTCAAAGAGGTTAACTTACTCTCCCAGTGTCACATAATTATTTAATAAGTTCAAAACTGGGTTTCAAACATGGATTTTTCTCCAGATCCTCCTCTTAACCAATAAATACTTTTCTACTGAGTCACTTACAAACCACATCCTATACCTGGTCTAGTATAATCCCTGTTTCCTGTTTATACTGGAGAATCAACGGAAGTCTTGTTGGAAAGAATTTAGAAGACCTGACTCTGACTCAGTATAGGAATTCCCACTTTGAGCATCTCTAGCTTTTAGTTACACTAATATACTGACAGAGAAGTCATAGCTGCTTGAAGCAAACATCTACACTGCTGGATGGTCACAAGTGTTTAAAAAGTTCTATTAAGTCCAGGGCAAACGTACATTTTTAATGGATTTCCCTCCCCTCCATGGGTGTCATTCTTTTAAAGCAACTAAGACTAATTCTTAATCTTTTCCATATGCTACTGCTAAGTCACTTAGTCGTGTCTGACTCTGTGCTGCCCCATAGATGGCAGCCCACCAGGCTCTGTCGTCCCTGGGATTCTCCAGGCAAGAACACTGGAGTGGGTTGCCATTTCCTTCTCCAGTGCATGAAAGTGAAAAGTAAAAGTGAAGTCGCTCAGTCATGTCTGACTCTTCGAGACCCCATGGACTGCAGCCTACCAGGCTCCTCCGTCCATGGATTTTCCCGGCAAGAGTACTGGAGTGGGTTGCCATTGCCTTCTCCTTTTCCATATGACACCTATTCAAATAACTATAGCCATTTGTGATCTTTTCACATCTTTCATTTAGTTAGGTCCTTTCCTTTGGAAATGACAGAACCCCAAGCAAAAATCAAGAGTAAGCAAGAAGGCTCGTGTTGAGGTTATGCTTCAGGCATGCCTCAATCCAGAGGCTCAAATGATGTCACCAGAATCTGGGCTCTCTTCAACTCTCATCTCTGTATCCATCAATATGGCTTCATTCTCAAGTTCAGTTATGGCAATATGGCATTCCAGCAGCACCAGGGTTATATTTTGCAAGGATCAATCTGATTCAAAAGTATGTGCTCTCCCCCAGCACACCCAGAAAATATCTGGTTGTGTTTTTCTGGCCCAGATCAGTTCACACGTCCACCCCAGACAAATCATGCAGGCCAGGAAAAACACCCCACTCCGCAGACTGGGGCATCCACTCCACCCAAAAAACATGGAATAAGAATAAGGGTAGGGATAGCTTCCTGGACAAAAATAATAGCTGTTCCAGGCATCATGCTTGTTTTAGGTAGAATATGTCAGTTATAACATGACTACAGAAATGAACTCAGGACTTCACATGTGCATGAACTAGCATGGATTACATGAAAAGTGGAATCACTGTTTCACATTTCTGTGCTGTATTTATAATTCAAACTTATACAATGGTAATTGAAGGTATTTTTCCCAAGTCCCGAGTACTCATTTTGTTCTAACTGTGCCTCTAGCCTACTCCTTAGAGAGATTCTACGTATTGTCACTTATTATGACTTCTGTACCTTCATCTGACAGGTTTATAATTTGGAGGCCGTTCACTTGAATTTTATTATAACATAAGACCAGTTAGATATATTTGGCTGCGGAGAAATTTTTTTTCAGAAAAATCATCTCAAAATGGCCAAAACAATGAGAATGATTTATTATTTCCCCAAACAAGAAGTCATGAAGTTGGCTGACTCTGAGATACTTAATTTGCCAGCCTGATGACATCAGTGGGGACTGGGTTTCCTTCCATCCTTTCACTCTGCCATCCTCAGTGTTCGACTCAGCAGCTCCAATGGACAGGGTATGGCAACTGCCAACCCAAGCATCACCCACAAACCAAAATCAGTAGGACTTTGACAAACCGTTTCTTCATGAGCATCTCTTTTTAAGAAATAAAGCCTTCCCAGATGGCCTTCTCCACAGCCTTCTGCTCATGGCTTGCCAGCTGTGAACTATATCACGTATTTATCCCTAAACCAATCACATACAGAAATATGAGACAACCACAAGTGGTTGAGTGAAACATGACCACATGTAGAAGAGGGGGTGCCGGAACAAAATAAGGTTCTTTTAACAAGGAAGAAGAGGGGATGAGCTCTGAGAGGTAGCAGAAAAAAGTTAAAATCAATCATACTCTCATCACCCCAGAAACAGATCTGATTAACATTGTGGCGTATCTGCTTCCAGACTTTTTTCTATTTTTGTTGCTTCTCTTAAAAGGTTTTCATTCATTCATTTGCTTGACAAATATTTATTGAAAATCTACTACTTCCCACCTGTGTTCTAGGCTTTGGAGATATGGTGGTGATAGAGGCAAGGAAACAGTTGGATACAGCTTCTCAGACAGTGTTAGGTGCCAGGTAGCTTAATTAAAAAGGGATAAAGCGCGAGGAGGGTGCAGTGGGCAAAGAGAGATGGTAAGGTGAGGGCAGGACTATCTGAGTGGAATTCTGAGAGAGGTGAGAGTGAGTCACATGAGGATCCAAAGAAGGTGAAGCCTAGATGCAGAGGTTCTGAGACCTCTGTCCATGAGCGCTTGCCATGTCCGAAAGCCAGCCAAAGGACCAGAGTGGCCCCATCATCAGGTGAGTGAGTAGGGGAGATGTAAGTGATACCTCTGGTCAGGAATGAGTCCTTACGGGGCCTGAAAGGTCCTTATGAGGCCTTTGGTTTTATTCTTGGTGAGATGAGAAAGCCTTGGAGAGCTGAGGTGGGGACATGTGGACTGACTTACATTTTGTGATGTTTTCTCAGGCTGCTCTTTGTAGAAGAGACTATGGACACAAAATTCTAGGAAGTAGACTTTTTCAAGAATTTCTGCAGCTTTTTAATGTCTTTTTTTCCCCTGGTTTACAAGAACAACGCTCTAGCTTTCTCTTGTATCTCTGACAGTCTCTTTCAATTTTCTGTTTTAGACCATACCTGGCCAACAGAAATATATGATGAGAGCCACAGATTTAAAGTTTGTAGTAAAAAAAAAGTGAAGTAAAAAGAAACAGATGAGCTTGAATTTAATATTTTACTTAACCCATATTTCCTAAATAAAGTTTCCGCAATCAACTAATACAAAAATTTTAATGAAATATTTCACAAGCTTTTCCTTGTATAAAGTCTTTGAAATCTAATTATATTTTATGCAGACAGCACAGCACAATTCTCACTAACCATGTGTGGTCACTGCTCACCACATTAGACGTGGAAGTTTGGGACAATAGTCTCTACTTGTTCTATATTCCTTTTAATGTATCCCTTATGCTATATCATACCTTTAATATCTGTGGGCTTAATTTCATGAATATTTAAATTTTAAAAGGTCTAGCTAACTTTTGGAGAAGGCAATGGCACCCCACTCCAGTACTCTTGCCTGGAAAATCCCATGGACGGAGGAGTCTGGAAGGCTGCAGTCCATGGGGTCGCTGAGGGTCAGACACGACTGAGTGACTTCACTTTCACTTTTCACTTTCATGCATTGGAGAAGGAAATGGCAACCCACTCCAGTGTTCTTGCCTGGAGAATCCCAGGGACGGGGGAGCCTGGTGGGCTGCCATCTATGGGGTAGCACAGAGTCGGACACTACTGAAGTGACTTAGCTAGCTTAGCTAGCTAACTTTAATACCCTGTATCAGTCAGATATGTTGGGTGGATCTTGTCTCATTCTATTGTCTCTTTAGATTAACTTTTTATTTTCAAATATTTTAATTCAAAAACACACTTATACAATTGACTGCAGGCTAGTAATAGTTCACGATATTTACCTGAAAAAGGCAGAATGAATACTGACAACCTTTATATCCTTTCTGTTCTGTTTTGTTCAGCTGCTCAGTTGTGTCTGACTCTTTGTGACTCCATAGACTGCAGCACGCCAGGCTTCCCTGTCCTTCACTATCCCCTGGAGTTTGTTCAACTTATGTGCATTGAGTTGATGATGCCATCCATCCTTTAATTAATTGGATAAATTTTATTAACCTTCGAAAAGATGTAAATCTGATCTACTTTTTCTTTCTTTTAAGTTTATGTGAGAACTATGTTAATATCCTCACACAGCACAAAACTGCATGCTTCCAAAAGTGCATTCCTAGTCTTTTAAAAATTCGAGTATGGTATTCAGTACATGGTACAGAAGTGGCACATAGAAGGGGATGATCAGTGTGAGATAAAGGACTAAGTGAATATATACAGAGCAGCTCAGAAGGCACCAGGAGCAGCGGGAGGCACACTGCCTTGGGAAATGGAACAGACTCCCATTCGGTGTGAAGATCAACCACCACCAGGAATGACAAACTCAAGTTCCCTGCATGTGTAAATCTAAGAAGCAAAATCTAATGAGATTATGGGAAGTTACCTGATTTTTGGTTTGTTTCTTAGGTGGTATTGTGGTTGTTTGTCCCAGCAAGAAACAGGCATAGCCCAGAGCCCAGGGCATTATAGGCTTCCATATGTCTCACTTTCCTCTCTCTCCTAAGAGTACCGTTGGTTTCAGGGAAAAAACAAGGACAATCAAAACTCGCTTGAAAGGAATAAATATTTACATCTATGACATATGAGACTTCAAATTTTAAATTTTTAAATTTTTATTTTATAAAATTTTATTTTCATATTTCATATTGGAAATATGAGACCCACAGCATTGAAATAACATGAAAAGGTATGAATTCAAAAGTAAAAGTCTCCTTGTCCATTTGTAACCTTAATTTCTAATACTACTCTCCAAAGAAATTTCTGTAGCAGTATATTCTTCTTAAAATTATCCATGCATACTATATTCATACATGTTTATATGTAATCTTTTCATAAAAATGAGATTGTACTCTACATATTTTACAACTTGCTTTTTCCCCTTCAACACATACACTGGACATGTCTCTGTCAGTAAATATAAATATACTTCCTTCATTTTAAAGCTGAATAGTGAGAATAAGGAATTTAAGCCAAATCAATGAGCCAAAACTTTCTGGAATTTCACTTTTAAATATATCTTTCAAAGAGAAAAAGTGTTTAAGACCTTCTCTTGCAGAAACAATGAGAAAACTGAGCTCATATTCTACAGAAAAATCAAAAGACCTCAGAAAGGTAATATATGGTCAATACAATGCAACCATTCACCTTTTAACTGAAACTAAGAATCTGAGAAAGTAAGTATTTTACTTTCCCTGAAAAGTGGGTGTGATTCTACTGGGGGGAAAAAAAAGAATGATTTCAAATGTCCTTATTTCAAACACAATTTGGTTACAAGGCCTCTTCTTTTATTTTCTCATAAGCAGAGAATCAGAATGAAAGTCCCTCCCCATCATTTCCCTGGTGGTGGCTCAGAGGGCAAAGCATCTGTCTACAATGTGGGAAACCCAGGTTCGATTCCTGGGTTGGGAGGATCCCCTGGAGAAGGAAATGGCACCCCACTCCAGTACTCTTGCCTGGAAAACCCCATGGACGGAGTATCCTGGTAGGCTACAGTCCATGGGGTCGCAAAGAGTTGGACACGACTGAGCGACTTCACTTTCACTTTCCCCATCGCTTAAAAGCAATATTCATGCATCAAACTTCACATTTCAAATCAGTCTTTTGCTGGGAAAACTCTCTCAGCAGTTCTTTGCCCACTGTAAGGTTCCTGGCAGAACACTGCCTGTAGCCATAGGGAACACAGACAGCAGTCAAGCTGCAGCCTGCACCTCATTCAAGGACTGTTCCCCCAGGCCAGCTCCCTGCTTTGGGCATGTTCTTCTTTGGTGCCAGACCTCAGCCCTCTCCCTCTTCTGTCTGGGTTGGATCAGACTGCATTCCAGGACCAAGCACTGACCTCTGGCTCTGCTCTGGTTTCCCCTTGGGACGTTGATTCCTGCCATTCACGAGGCATCACAGATACAGCAAGGATGGCTTCCTCCCACAACCTGGAAAGGCTCCTGGATACTGGCACTAGCAGATCCACGGCACCTCCAACTCCATACTCATGAGCAGGAGACAATGCACCCATGCCCCACCTCCTTGGGTACCACACTGGCTGCTCTGCTTCTCCACGAGGACACGGAACAGCTTCCAGAGAAGCCAAGTCAGGAATGTGAGGGCAAAGGTCAGGCTGACTGGGGTCACACCCAACTTCTAATTCGTAAGCTAGAGTGAGCCATTTTTTAAATTATTTATTTATTTATTTGGCTGCACTGGTTCTTAGTTGTGGTATGCGGGATCTAGTTCCCTGACCAGGGATCAAACTCTGACCCCCTATGTTGGGAGTGCAAATCTTAACCACCAGACCATGAGGAAGGTCCCTAGAGTGGGCCATTTAACCCAAGACTTCATTAACTCACTGATAACATTGGGTTAATGACGGCACTTTCATAATATGGTTAAATAAAATCTTATTTAAAAAGATTAAATAACCCTTATTATTTATTGTGCTTAATAAAGTTGTTAGGTAATAACACTATTACTGTGCTCACCACAATGCATGAAGCTTAGTATATGCTTAATAAGTATTAGTGGAAATGACAATAACAATGGTGATGGTGATGATGATAATGATAATGATGAAAACAATGATGACAATGATGATGCTAGACCTCGCCAGAAGACTTTAGAACTACTGGCTTCCTAAATAATTAACACGAAGAGCAAAAAGAGATTAAAAAAAAAAAAAAAGCCTTCTTAAATCAACAGTGCAAAGAAATAGAGGAAAACAAAGAATGAGAAAGACTACAGATCTCTTCAAGAAAATTAGAGCTACCAAGGGAACACTTCATGCAAAGATGGGCACAATAAAGGATAGAAACAGCAAGGATCTAACAGAATAAGAAGAGATTAAGAGATGGCAAGAATATACAGAACTATACAAAGAAGGTCTTATGACCCAGATAACCACAATGGTGTGGGCACTCACCTAGAGCCAGACATCCTGGAATGTAAAGTCAGGTGGGCCATCACTACAAACAAAGCTAGTGGAGGTGATGGAATTCCAGCTGAGCTATTTCAAATCCTAAAAGATGATGCTGTTAAAGTGCTGCACTCAAAATGCCAGCAAATTTGGAAAACTCAGCAATGGCCACAGGACTGGAAGGTCAGTTTTCATTTCAATCCCAAGAAGGGCAGTGCCAAATAAGGTTCAAACTACCAGATAATTGCACTCACTTCACATGCTAGCAAGGTAATGTTCAAAATCCTTCGAGCTGAGCCTCAACAGTATGTGAACCAAGAACCTCCAGATGTTCAAGCTGGGTTTAGAAAAGGCAGATGAACCAGAGATCAAATTGTCAACATCCACTGGACCAAAGAAAAAGCAAAAGAGTTCCAGAAAAACATCTAATTCTGCTTCACTGACTACACTAAAGCCTTTGACTGCGTGGATCACAACAACCTGGAAAATTCTTAAAGATATGGGAATACCAGACCACCTTATCTGTCTCCTAAGAAACTTAAATGTAGTTCAAGAAGCAACAGTTAGAACCAGACATGGAACAATGGACTAGTTTAAAACTGGGAAAGGAATACATCAAGGCGGTATATTGTCACTCTGCTTATTTGACTTATATGCAGAGTACAACATGCAAAATGCCAGGCTGAATGAAGCACAAGCTGGAATCAAGGTTGCTGGCAGAAATATTAACAACCTCAGATATGCAGATGAGATACCACTCCAATGGTAGAAAGCAAAGAGGAACTAAAGAGCCTTTTGATGAAGGTAAAAGAGGAGAGTGAAAATGCTGTGAAAAAGCTGCTTAAAACTCAACATTCAAAAAACTAAGATCATGGCACCCAGTTCCCTCACTTCGTGGCAAACAGATGGGGAAAAGGTGGAAACAGTGACTGACTTAATTTTCTTGGGCTCCAAAATCACTTCGGACTGTGACTGAAAATGAAAGTGAAGTTGCTCAGTCGTGTCCAACTATTTGCGACACCATGGACTGTAGCCCACCAGACTCCTCCATCCATGGAATTTTCCAGGCAAAAGTACTGGAGTGGGTTGCCATTTCCTCCTCCAGGGGATCTTCCTGACCCAGGGATCGAACCCAGGTCTCCCACATTGCAAGGCAGATGCTTTACCGTCTAAGCTACAGGGAAGCCCTCGGACTGTGACTTACCTATAACAAACCTAGACAGCACATTAAAAAAACAGAGACATCACTTTGCTGACAAAGGTCCATACAGTCAAAGCTATGGTTTTTCCAGTAGCCATGTACAGATGTGAGAGTTGGACCATAAAGAAGGATGAGTGCCAAAGAACTGATGCTTTTGAATTGTGGTGCTGGAGAAGACTCTTGAGAATCCCTTGAACTTCAAGGAGATGAAACTAGTCAATCCTAAAGAAAATCAATCCAGAATACTCATTGGAAGGACTGATGCTGAAGCTGAAGCTCCAATACTTTGGCCAGATACAAAGAGCCGACTTGTTGGAAAAGACCCTGATGCTGGGAAAGATTGAAGGCAGGAGGAGAAGAGGGGTGACAGAAGGTAAGATGGTTAGATGGCATCACCAGCTCAATAGACGTGAGTTTGAGAAAACTCCGAGAGAAAGCGAGGGACAGGGAAGCCTGGTGTCATGGCGTCTCAGAGGGTGGGGCATGACTTAGCAACTGAACCACCACAACTAATTAACTCCCTAGAATCATGCCCCATTAACTTTCCTAGATATCAAGGAGTGAGATGCCTGGATCCTTCCAGAGAAAGGTACTCTGATAAAGCTATGGCAGTGCCCTGAAATGGCCAGCTACACTTACCCAGAATCCTCCAAAACTACAAGGTAAAGCCTTGCCACTTTCCGTGTTCTTGAGGCTTCCAAGAGTTCATCTGAGGCTTGTACAATTTTCTAACACTCATCCTGGAGCCATGTTTCCTCTTCCCACAAACCTGCCCAGTCATTTTGTATTACTTTTGTTCCTTGCTCCTACTTTCGATTCCATATTTAACATCTTTAAACACAGTAAACTTGGGTATCTGAGGTTCGGTATTTGATAACTACATCGAAAGTCTACAGGCCAAATCGGGCTGTGTGTCGTGTCTGTTAGTAGTGCCTGGCTTCCTAAGGATTTGATGATGTGTTGACTGTGAGCCTGGGTTTCCTGGGACTTTGTGGGGATTCTGTGAAGCCTGTAATGAAGATGTGTTTCTCCAGGGGCCATCTGCATCCATTTCTGCCAGGCCAGGCAGCATTGTCAATCCAGGATCCCTTTATATCAAATTCTAGTTTGGGTTTTTGGTTTGTTTTTTCCTTACAACTCAGGAGTAGTCCCCAGAAGTGCCTGCTTCTGGTTACAAATTCTTAAGAGACACTTTACACCACACAGTGCCAGGGTTAAGAAAGGCAAATTTCCCTGCTAAACCCCTTGCAAGCCCGCACCCCCACAAGTCACTCTTTTAAGGTCCTTAATTCCAATGGTAGCTTCAAGCTCACTCCCCCATTCTGTAAAAGCCCTGGGTTTCTTTCTTGCCTCCAGAATGCAGTCTTTATAGACCAGGTTCTAGGTCACCAAAAATCAGCAACTATCCCACAGGAGGCCACCAGCTTCCATGCTGGTTTTCCTCTCTGCTTTCTCTACATTTCAGGATTATAAGCATTTCTCTCACTTTTTAGCCAGACCAGCCTCGTGATTTAAGTGACAAATATTTTTCACATTTTATCCAGCATTTCTAGGGTTTTACATTAGATAAGTTTTACAAAATAGCTAGTCCATCCATGATACAACCAGGAATAGCCTGGATTTTAATCTGATGTTAAAATTTACTCAGTATTTTGTTTCCAGGGATTAGAATGACTTGTCTGCCTCTCCTTGTCATCTGCTTCAATAATCATGGTGTTCCTGCTATACTGTGAAGCCCCCATGAACTCACCTGTCTGAGTTGTCTCTTATTACCTCCTCTCATTTTCCATTAAGCTCTGGCTCTTCACCACGAATTTTCCCAACCAGGTCTGCCCACAGGAGAAAGGCTACTGCATAATTATTATTTTATTCTGTGACTTCAAGCAAGATTTCTAGGAAATTTAGTTCTTGACAGGTACCATAAAATTACACAAAGAAAGATGGGGATTAATTACATTCTCGTTAAGATAAGTCCTACTCTTAAGAGATGATATGGAATAATATGGCACTTTATACATTATCTGTCATAAAATACACCACACACAAAACTATCTAATTATGTTTCCAACCACCTCAGGGATATAACTGTCTACATCCTATAATGCCTTCATTATCTTAAAATTAATCATGAAAGACTCTGAAAAGATTCACTAATAGCCCCTGCAAAACATACTAAATACCCCCATATTGTCCTTTCTCTGAAGCTCAAGTATTGGGATTTCAAGCCTAGCCTCTGAGATAAACAGCCTGGGTCTGAGTCCTTACTCTGATCCTTAGAGGTGAGAGCCAACAGCAGGTCACTTCATCTCTATGAGCCTCCAGTCCTCACTTACACAACAGAGATAACAGCTCCTCCTTTCTAGAACCATATCAGGGTTTAAATAAGAGCATTTATAAAAGCCTTGGTACAGTTCCTGGTACATGGGTTGCCTTCAATAAAAAAAAACAGCTAAAAGAATGAATTCTATTACTACCTAGTTTTTAAAAAATACCCAGCATTCTTATAAATGGAGTAGTAAGCACAACTGGACCAACATCAGTCAAGTGTAAGGAAGCCAAGAGATTTGTTTAAGGACTGGAGGTGAATGTGTGCTGGCCTGATCACTCTTCTACTTGTTACTCTGTGGAGCCAACCCACTCTCCAAGATGGTCAGTCATGAGAAAGCCGAAATCCAGGATCTGTAATAGCTGGTTGTTTGACCTGGTATCATTGACTTGGTATCAATCTATACTATTGCCCGGTTCATTTATCAGCTGTTTGTGCTCTTGTCCACTCTGGGGAAGACACAAGCTCCCAGCCACTGTACAGGCTGCTCCTCTGCCTGGAATACTCTGTGGTCTTCCTTGGGTGCTGCTAAGTTGCTTCAGTTGTGTCTGACTCTGTGCGACCCCATAGACGGCAGCCCACCAGGCTCCCCCATCCCTGGGATTCTCCAGGCAAGAATACTGGAGTGGGCTAGTGGGCAAGAATATGCCATTCCTTGGGCTAAGTCCTACTTATTCTCTAGATACCAGGTTGGATGCCACTTCCTCCAGATTCTCCAGAGTTACTAAGTGCCCTGCTCAAAATTCCTAGAGCATTTCCTCATCACAACATCAACTACACTGGACTATGATTAAATGCTCATGTTTTTGGATCCTCGGTAAGGTAAGATATATTAGGATAGGAATCATGTTTTTCCTTGATCAGAACTAAATCCAAACACTAGTAGAATGGCTGACAGGCGTTAAATACTGGTAGGATGAATGAATGAATGAAACTTGACAAACTATACTAAAGACTTCTTTTTTCTACAGACATCATTTAGAGGTATTAGAAATATCAAAGGTGTTTGCTCACTCAAGCAGTGATCATTAGACCTAAATATCTAACAGAGGTAATCAAACTGAAGAACTGGCACACACATACACTTAAAACACTATCTTCTTGGTGAAAGCCAAGTAGAGCCTTAAGGCAAGAATACTTCACCAGGGAATCTTCCCCACCCAGGGACTGAATCTGCATCTCCTGCACTGGCGGGCACATTCTTTATCACTGAGGCACTATGTGGTACCCAGTCACTAAATAAACATTATCCAAATAACTGAATAGCACCCTTGCATTTTTCACTCATCAACCTCAACACTGCCTATGGTTAAATTGTTAACTTTCAGCAATCCACCTCCAGCCTTCATTTTGGGGATGTACTTTAAATAATACTATAGTTGATCTTTCTTTTTTTTCAGTGAATATATATGGTATTCTATTAATTTCATTTAGGAGCTTTTAAAAATAATATGATGGTCCAGTGGTTAAAACTCCACACTTCCACTGCAGGGGGCATGGTTTGATCCCTGGGTCAGGAAGTTCCACATGCCATGCAGTGCGGACAAAAGATAAAATCAATCAATAAGCAAATGTATATCAGGTGATCACTAATATTTTACTAGTATGTAGACAGGTGTTTTTCTTTTCATTAATTGTGGGATGAGGGCTTTTTAATTTTTTGTTTTTATTGAAATACAGTTGACTCACAATGTTGTGTTAGTTTCTGGTGTACAAGAAAGTGATTCAGTGACACATTTTTTTCCATATAGGTTATTACAAGGAACTGAATATACTTCCCTGTGTTATACAGTCGGACTCCGTTGTTCATCTATTTTATATATAGCAGTTTGTATCTGCTAATCCCAAACTCCTAACTTTCCTCTTTGGTAACCATGAGTTTGTTTTCTATCTCTGAGATTCTGTTTCTGTTTCACAGATAAGTTCATTTGTCATGTTTTAGATTCCACGTATCAGTTGAGTTCAGTTGCTCAGTCGTGTCTGACTCTCTGCGACCCCATGAACCGCAGCACGCCAGGCCTCCCTGTCCATCACCAACTGCCAGGAGTCCACCCAAACTCATGTCCATTGAGTTGGTGATGCCATCCAACCGTCTCATCCTCTGTCGTCCCCTTCTCCTCCTGCCCTCAATCTTTCCCAGCATCAGGGTCTTTTCAAATGAGTCAGCTCTTCGCATGAGGTGGCCAAAGTATGGGAGTTTCAGTTTCAACATCAGTACTTCAAAGAACACCCAGGACTGATCTCCTTTAGGATGGACTGGTTGGATCTCCTCGCAGTCCAAGGGACTCTCAGGAGTCTTCTCCAACACCACAGTTCAAAAGCATCAATTCTTCAGCACTCAGCTTTCTTTATAGTCCAACTCTCACATCCACACATGACCACTGGAAAAATCACAGCCTTGACTAGACAGACCTTTGTTGACAAAGTAATGCCTCTGCTTTTTAATATGCTGTCTAGGTTGGTCATAACTTTCCTTCTAAGGAGTAAGCATCTTTTAATTTCATGGCTTCAATCACCATCTGCAGTGATTTTGGAGCCCAGAAAAATAAAGTCAGCCACTGTTTCCCCATCTATTTGCCATGAAGTGATGGGGCCGGATGCCATGATCAGATCCCTGGGTCAGGATGATCCCTTGGAGAAGGGAATGGCTACTCACTCCAGTATTCTTGCCTGGAGAATCCCACGATGGAGGAGCCTGGCAGGCTACAGTCCATGGGTTGCAAAGAGTTGGACATGACTAAGCTACTAACACTTTTTTATACACACACACACACATATATACACAAGCACACACACAAATATGTGCTTTCCTGGTGGCTCAATGGTAAAGAACCCGTCTGCCAATGCAGGAGATGCAGGTTTGATCCCTGGATCAGGAACATCCCCTGGAGAAGGAAATGGCAACCCACTCCAGTATTCTTGCCTGGGAAACCCCATGAACAGAGGAGCCTGGTGGGCTTCAGTCCATGGGATTGCAAAAGAGTCGGACATGACTTAGCAACTAAACAACAACATACATACATATGTATGTGTGTGTACCTACCTCTTCTTTATCCATTCACCTGTCAGTGGACAATTAGGTTGTTTCCATGTCTTGGCTATTATAAATAGTGCTGCTATGAACATATAGGTGCATATACCTTTTTGAGTTACAGATTTTTCTGGATATATACCAGAGGGATTTCTGGGGTATATGGCAATTTGATTTTTCATTTTTGTGGGAACTGACATACTGTTTTCACAAGTGAACTTATTTATGAAACAGAAACAGACTCACAGATATAAAGAACAGACTTGTGGTTGCCAAGGTTGTGGGGAGGGATGGACTGAAAGTTTGGGATTAGCAGATGCAAACTATTATTTATAGAACAGATAACTCTCCAAAGAAGCTGCACCAATTTAAATTCCCACCAACAGTGTAGGCAGGTCCCCTTTTCTCCACACCCTCTTTAGCATTTATTACTTGTGACTTTTTTATATGGACCATAGCCCACCAGGCTCCTCTGTCCATGGGATTCTCCCAGCAAGGATATCATGCCCTTCTCTGGGGGATGATCTTGACCCAGGGATCGAACCCGTGACTCTTATATCCCCTGAACTGGCAGGCAGGTTCTTTACCACTAACATCACCTGGGAAGGCCTGCTGATTCTTTACTCAGTCTTAAAATCAGGTTTTTTTTACCCCTAACATTTCCTACTACCATCAAAGTACACTGTAATGCTTGATGGTAAGGACTGAGCTCTGAATACAAAGCCACACAAACTCCTCCAGGAAACAGTTGCTGGGCAGCCTGCTAAGCACCCAACATGGGAATGTTACATTCCCACTGGGCGTGGGCTTCCGCACTGAGATTCATGTGACCACTGATGCAGCGTTTCTGTGAAGAGCTTAAACACCACCTCAGTTCAGTTCAGTCACTCAGTAGTGTCTGACTCTTTGTGACCCCATCAACCAGAGCACACCAGGCCTCCCTGTCCATCACCAGCTCCCAGAGTCCACCCAAACCCATGTCCATTGAGTCGGTGATGCCATCCAACCATCTCATCCTCTGCTGTCCCCTTCTCCTCCTGCCCTCAATCTTTCCCAGCATCAGGGTCTTTTCAAATGAGTCAGCTTTTCGCATGAGGTGGCCAAAGTATGGGAGTTTCAGTTTCAACATCATCAGTCCTTCCAAAGAACACCCAGGACTGATCTCCTTTAGGATGGACTGGTTGGATCTCCTTGCAGTCCAAGGACTCTCAGGAGTCTTCTCCAACACCACAGTTCAAAAGCATCAATTCTTTGGTGTTCAGCTTTCTTTATACTCCAACTCTCACATCCATACATGACCACTGGAAAAACCACAGCCTTGACTAGATGGACCTTTGTTGACAAAGTAATGTCTCTGATTTTTAATATGCTGTCTAGGTTGGTCATAACTTTCCTTCCAAGGAGTAAGCGTCTTTTAATTTCATGGCTGCAATCACCATCTGCAGTGATTTTGGAGCCCAGAAAAATAAAGTCAGCCACTGTTTCCACTGTTTCCCCATCTATCTGCCATGAAGTGATGGGACCAGATGCCATGATCTTAGCTTTCTTAATGTTGAGCTTTAAGCCAACTTTTTCACTCTCCTCTTTCACTTTCATCAAGAGGCTCTTTAGTTCTTCACTTTTTGTCATAAGGGTGGTGTCGCCTGTGTATCTGAGGTTATTGATATTCTCCTGGCAATCTTCATTCCAGCTTGTGCTTCCTCCAGCCCAGCATTTCACATGATGTACTCTGCACAGAAGTTAAATAAGCAGTGTGACAATGTACAGCCTTGACGTACTCCTTTTCCTATTTGGAACCAGTCTGTTGTTCCATGTCCAGTTCTAACTGTTGCTTCCTGACCTGCACACAAATTTCTCAAGAGGCAGATCAGGTGGTCTGGTATTCCCATCTCTTTCAGAATTTTCCACAGTTTATTGTGATCCACACAGTCAAAGGCTTTGGCATAGTCAATAAAGCAGAAGTAGATGTTTTTCTGGAGCTCTCTTGCTTTTTCCATGATCTGGTGGATGTTGGCAATTTGATCTCTGGTTCCTCTGCCTTTTCTAAAACCAGCTTGAACATCAGGAAGTTCATGGTTCACATATTGCTGAAGCCTGGCTTGGAGAATTTTGAGCATTACTTTACTAGCGTGTGAGATGAGTGCAATTGTGTGGTAGTTTGAGCATTTTTTGGCATTGCCTTTCTTAGGGATTGGAATGAAAACTGCCCTTTTCCAGTCCCGTGGCCACTGCTGAGTTTTCCAAATTTGCTGGCATATTGAGTACAGCACTTTCACAGCATCATCTTTCAGGATTTGGAATAGCTCAACTGGAATTCCATCACCTCCACTAGCTTTGTTCGTAGTGATTCTTTCTAAGGCCCACTTGACTTCACATTCCAGGATGTCTGGCTCTAGGTCAGTGATCACACCATCGTGATTATCTGGGTTGTGAAGATCTTTTTTGTACAGTTCTTCTGTGTATTCTTGCCATCTCTTCTTCATATCTTCTGCTTCTGTTAGGTCCATACCATTTCTGTCCTTTATCGAGCCCATCTTTGCATGAAATGTTCCTTTGGTATCTCTGATTTTCTTGAAGAGATCTCTAGTCTTTCCCATTCTGTTGTTTTCCTCTATTTCTTTGCATTGATCACTGAGGAAGGCTTTCTCTTCTCTCATTGTTATTCTTTGGAACTCTGCATTCAGATGTTTATATCTTTCCTTTTCTCCTTTGCTTTTCACTTCTCTTCTTTTCACAGCTATTTGTAAGGCCTCCTCAGACAGTCATTTTGCTTTTTTGCATTTATTTTTCTTGGGGATGGTCTCGATTCCTGTCTCCTGTACAATATCATGAAACTCCGTCCATAGTTCATCAGGCACTCTATTAGATCTAGTTCCTTAAATCTATTTCTCACTTCCACTGTATAGTCATAAGGGATTTGATTTAGGTCATACCTGAATGGTCTAGTGGTTTTCCCTACTTTCTTCAATTTCAGCCTGAATTTGGCAATAAGGAGTTAATGATCTGAGCCACAGTCAGCTCCCGGTCTTGCTTTTGTTGACTGTGTAAAGCTTCTCCATCTTTGGCTGCAAAGAATATAATCAATCTGATTTCGGTGTTGACCATCTGGTGATGTCCATGTGTAGAGTCTTCTCTTGTGTTGTTGAAAGAGGGTGTTTGCTATGACCAGTGCGTTCACTTGGCAGAATTCTATTAGCCTCTGCCCTGCTTCATTCTGTACTCCAAGGCCAAATTTGCCTGTTACTCCAGGTGTTTCTTGACTTCCCACTTTTGCATTCCAGTCCCCTATAATGAAAAGGACATCCTTTTTGGGTGCTAGTTCTAGGAGGTCTTGTAGGTCTCATAGAACCGTTCAACTTCAGCTTCTTCAGCATTACTGGTCGTGGCATAGCCTTGGATTACCGTGATATTGAATGTTACCACCACCTGGCTTCCAGCTAAACTACTGCTCATTCTCAGTCTTTCTGGGGAGAAAATTCCTCAGCACTTTCTGCACAGGTTTATCTCTGATCTGAACAACCTGTGTTTTCATTAAGAATACATAATTCAGAAGAGCACCTGGAGGGACCATCTGATCTTTGCTTGGCATCTACCCACATACCCAACAAGCAGGATAACTGCCGTGGGGGCCTGCACACTCTGTCAATGCCAAATGGCCAAGGATGATTGCCCTGCCTTGGCTAAGGAAGACTGATCTGCTTCAAACATAGGAAAAGACTGGTGAAACTTGCCTGCTGCTAGATACCTGTTCATATTTCTCTACGCAGGTCAGTGATCTTTTTCTTCCCATATACATTCCTCTTGGGAACTCTGAAGCTAACGAGGAGGCCAGCTGTGGCACCTGGATTAACATTCCCATGTGTTTCTGTCCCTGACGCCATGACACAGGAACAAGCTAAGACATGATTGAAAAGATGGAAAAGCAATGAGATGGGGAAGACTGAGAAACTCTGACAGGGTCTAACTTCCCTTATTGTTGATTATTATCTGAACTTTTATTTTTAAACCACAAAGCCTTGAAATTCATGAATAATACAGGAAATCTGTAAAATGCCACTTTTCTGGAATAACCAGGACATTAAAATGCAAATTGCAGTTCCACACACAGCTGTACTCGATGTGACAAATTAAGCTCCTCTTATTCCTAGTCTTGACATTTACCTTCAAGATGTTTGTTCGATGTAGAGAGAAAGAGCAAGCAAGCAGCAGATGAGAGGAATGGCCACAACAACCCCCCAGGAGGCCAGCCTCCATGAGATGCCCTCAGCGGGTGAAAGGCCTCCCTGGGACCCTCCTTCCCCCACAGCAGAGAGCAAGGGAAAAGCTGTCTTCTGCACTGTCACACTTTGTCAAGAAAACCTTCTCCTAAAAACAGCATTCTTTCATGATAACAATCCGTCTTCAGAATGAGTAGGACAGAAATCTAGAAACTAAGTAAACTGGAAAACTTATGAGTCCCTGTTGGACCCCTAACTCCACACTTTGTTCACTCAGCTAGACTCACAAAGCCCATTCTCAAACCTTCCCTTCAGTTCAGTTCAGTTCCTCAGTCGTGTCAGACTCTTTGCGACCCCATGAATTGCAGCACGCCAGGCCTCCCTGTCCATCACCAACTCCCGGAGTTCACTCAGACTCACGTCCATCGAGTCAGTGATGCCATCCAGCCATCTCCTCCTCTGTCGTCCCCTTCTCCTCCTGCCCCCAATCCCTTCCAGCATCAGAGTCTTTTCCAATGAGTCAACTCTTCGCGTGAGGTGGCCAAAGTACTGGAGTTTCAGCTTTAGCATCAGTCCTTCCAGTGAACACCCAGGACTGATCTCCTTTAGAATGGACTGGTTGGATCTCCTTGCAGTCCAAGGGACTCTCAAGAGTCTTCTCCAACACCACAGTTCAAAAACATCAATTCTTCGGCGCTCAGCTTTCTTCACAGTCCAACTCTCACATCCATACATGACCGCAGGAAAAACCATAGCCTTGACTAGACGGACCTTTGTTGGCAAAGTAATGTCTCTGCTTTTGAATATGCTGTCTAGGTTGGTCATAACTTTCCTTCCCTTAGTAGTCAACATATTTCTTTAGGAGGAATACCTATAATGGGCCTGGAACACTTAGGATCCATCAGCAAATAGCACAGACCAAGCTCACTGAGAGGGGGTGGGGGATGAAGAACCAACACTTCATCAGCTGCAGTGCTAAGTGTTTTACATATGAGACCACCCAATCCCCAGGAAACTGAGGCACAGAGAAGGTATTTATCTAGTGAACTTGCTGGGATGTGAACCCCTGCACCCTGGACCAAGAATCAGCATGCTTATCCACTTCATTAGATTACCTTTCTCTATAGCCCTGTCTGGGCTTCCCAGGTGACTCAGTGGTAAAGAATCCACTTGCCAATGCAGGAGATACAGGTTTGATCCCCGGGTCAGGAAGATCCCCTGGAGAAGGAAATGGCAACTCACTCCAATATTCTTGCCTGGAGAATCCTGGACAGAGGAGCCTGGTAGACTACAATCCATGGGGCCACAAAAGAGTCGGACACAACTTAGGGACTAAACAACACCAAAGGCCTCCTCCACTTGCTGTTTGTCTATAATAAAGTGTGAACCCTCCCAAGGACAGGGTCCACACCCTAGTTATCTTGGGAACCCACCCCTCACAACCCATGTATAGTTTGGGTTGCATGCGTCCTAAGTCATTTCAGTCGCGTCCGACTCTTTCCGACCCCAAGGACTGTAGCCTGGCAGGCTCCTCTGTCCACGGAATTCTCCAGGCAAGAATAGTCCAGGGGATCTTCCTGACCCAGAGGTCAAACCTGCGTCTCTTGTGTCTCCTGCATTGGTAGGGTGATTCTTTACCACTGGCGCCACCCCAGTGTTCTTGCCTGGAGAATCCATGGACAGAGGAGCCTGGTGGGCCACAGTCCATGGGGTCGCAAAGAGTTGGACACAACTGAGTGACTACACATAGCACACAGTGCCACCTGGGAAACCTTATGGATACTCAATAAATACTTACTGAATAAACAAATCTTCTGTTACTACTAAATTATCCTGGAGCTACAAGAGCAAATATTAGCGCCATCTAGTGGAAAGAGGCCTGGCACAGGAAAGACTACTATATTACGGAGTGGTTGACACCAATAGTCAAAGGTAGCCAAAGGTTATAGCAATTATCCGGATGACACAGGAAAATGTCTTCATGTAGGTGCCTTGCCATCATCCTACAGACCGCTGGCACTTGATCTGATAACCTAATGCTAGTTGCCCAGTATATAAAATTAACATTCCAAACCCAAATCAGATCAAGCCGTAGCATTTTTAAAGGATCAACAAAGCAGAACACTTTAAGCAGAATTCTTCTGAAAAACCCATGATCATGGACACAGCATGATAGGGAAGATCTCAAATTCTTATAGAAAAGACCTACAAACATGTATCTACAATATACGGTACTAATATTGTGAAAAGTATATGACACCAATCATTTGGAGACCAAAAATTCAATTGGGTCCAGATATAAAGCCCAAAAGGGCTTCCCAGGTGGCTTGGTGGTAAAGAATCTGCCTGTCTATGCAGGAGACACAGGTTAGATCCCTGATTCAGGAAGATCCCCTGGAGAAGGAAATGACAACCCACTTCAGTATTCTTGCCTGGGAAATCCGATGGAGAGAGGAGCCTGGTAGCCTACAGTCCATGGGGTTACCAAGAATTGAACATGACTGAGTGACTAAGCAGCAGCAACATAAAGCCCAAAAAGAATATGACTGTTTCTGATCTCTACTCCTCAGGAACCCATTGTATATTCTTTTACTAAATATTAGCTAATTGTGCTATCAATTTATTAGTATAAAATAAGAATGAAGCCTCTATATAAACCAAACAAATTGCATTTACTTCTTAAGACCTCTTATCAAAAACAATAGAAAAAGTAAGAATATTTTATTTTAATCTTCTTCATTTGCTTTTCCCCTTTGACAAAAAGTTAAAATAAAAAAAAGAACAAAAGAAGTCAATGAAAACTGCAGGCAAACATTGTTATAGGCCAAAATGCAAAAGTCAGAAAGAGTCTGTAAACTTTTAAGCCCCACTTCCTAACCAGGAAAACTCCTATTCGTCCTTAAGGACCTCGTGCAAGTGTCACATCCACTGTGACGTTCTTCCCTTCTGTGTCCCAGCTACAGCTGCACACCCTCATTACTAAGATCCTCTGCTGGGACCCTGTGGACTGCAGCCCACCAGGCTCCTCCATCCATGGGATTTTCCAGGCAAGAGTACTGGAGTGGGGTGCCATTGCCTTCTCTGACTAAGACCCTCTAGTACCTGAGAAATAACACTATCATATGATTCATATCACATCATATTATAACTATGCCCTGACATCCTTCTCCTACCTTCCTCATGAAGTTTCTCCGCACATCCACCAGCTCAATAACTACTGAAACCAGAAGTAAATAATGATCATTTGAAACAAATATTATTTCTTTCTTCCTAAGCTATTCTTTGTATTATTACACAACAAAAAAGCTCTTGAAAATAGCATAAAGACACAGCAATTCTCAAGGCCTCTACCCTGACTCTCTGTTTGTGGGTTTTTTCCCTTATGTGGTTTTCAAAACTAATCCTGCTGACAAAATCATCACTGAAAATGTAAAATAGAAGAAATAACCAAGGACTTTGGTTTTCAATGCTATTTTTGTCTGTTCTGCCCACGATAAAACTGTGTCAGGAAGGACACCCCACACACATCAGTGCATCTGCCTGAACTGCAAAGAATGTGGAAAGGCTCACTAGGAACATCAAATCCACTTCATAAATCCAAGTGCCCAGACATGATCTGTCTCTTTAAATGTTCTTGGCAAATGTACTACTGAAGGTTAACAGACAATTAAGAATCTCTCTAGTTCCATGAAAATGATAAATAAAACAGAAAGATCAGCCTTGCATGGTTACATAAAATCAGCTACAATTAAACAAAAATAAGCCACTGGGGAAAGCAGTGTGCTTGCTAAACGCATCTCACTCATATACTGTGATAGTTAAATGTTTGGATTTGGAGAGATCACAAAACCAGAATTTAAATCCATGCTCCGCCATTATGCCTCATATCTGTGAAATGGGAAGAGTAAAATACAATCCTGGGTTTGTTATGAGCACTTTGCAGAGTGTCTGACATACAATAAACATTCAATAAATATTAAAAAGTTATCATCCTTTATCTTATCTCATTTATTTATTCATTAGTTCAAGAAAATAAACATTTAGTGCTAACACTAAATACTGTGCTGGAGACATTCATACATCATGGCAATTCCTATCTGGAAAAATGAAAAGATTTTATACTATGAAACTTTTTGATGCCCGTATCTTTCATTCTAGTCATGTGAGTAATAAAACATGGCTTCCAGGGTTCTACAAATATCTGACTTGAATTTCACTGTGAAAATATCACTGATGAAAATGTATCAATCACTTTTGGGAGCTACGCTATAAAGTACCACCCATCCTTGCGTTCTGATTAAACTTTGACACAAAGCAGATCCCAAGTGACTTAATTTGTGTTGCCTTGTTATCTCTGCTTTTTTCTGGAGCCTTCATGATAAAGTTTCCTCATGGATATATTTGAACTTTATGGGAATGTGATGCTGATTAAGAAGATCTTTTCTTGTTTTGTTTCGCTAAAATTCAGACCTACCCATGTCTACTCACAGAAAACCATACAAGCCAATACACCACAACATATGTGTGTTCCATTCAATTAAACGACAGGATATATTCATAGGTATTTTTTGCCAAATGATGACAAATTAAAATAACCAAGGAACCCATTAATTGACTCTAAACTGAAACTTAACAATTACTTGCATGGGCTTGTTACCTACTATGATATTAACTTGAAACAAGTACTTCCCACTCTTTTGAGTTACTGTAATAGTTAAATTGAAGAGCAAGCTATTAAAAAATACTACCGTTTGCAATTATTCATCTGTGTGAGCCCCGATTTGCTTAATACCACGCAAAGAGGAAGAGAGTGTGCATGTACCTGAGATACAGAGAGAGACACAGAATGAAAAGAGAGGGAAGATTAAATTGGATGCTTATATTTATGTGACTAGAACTGTTTTCTACAAACAAATTTCATTGGAAGTTTATTATTGATAAATCAGCCTCATTGATCTTTTGGATGACTTTATAATAATCAAATGTCACAAATTCAAACTAACAGCTTATACTAACAAAATTCTCCTTTAATCTCTTCTACATATTTGAACCCTAGATGATATTTCTTTTAAAAGAGAGGTTCAGAAAACACTTCCAAGCTATTCTCTTTAGTGAGCCATTACCATAGGCCAGTAACTATTATGTTCCTAGGTGAGACACAAAGAAAAATGTTACTGAGTACCTGTCCACAAGGTTTGAATCTAGAAGAGACAGACATATTGACATTTACAATAAGGTAGTATGTGGGACGTGCCAACAAAGTAAGTGTGCAATTATATACAATACCTGGAGGAGTGAGGAGGCAGATTGGGGGATGATCAATTTCAACTGGAAAGTTAAAGGAATTAGTATTTAATGAGTATTTAAGTTGCGCATTGAATACTGATTAGAATTGAACACAAAGATTAAATGGAAAGATTCAAAGGAAGAATGCTTAAGAAAAAATGCATGATCCAGTGTGTATATATACATTTTTGTTCACGTCCACTGAAGGGAGGAGGGGAGGAGACAGAACATTCTGAGACAAGGTGAGCTTAAATTAAAATATGTCACAGCCCCTGAAACTGTACCTAGAATAAAGATGTACGTTTGGTATTTAACATACATCTAATGAGCCAAAAGAGAAAATGTTTAAACTGAACTGTTGATATTGCCTTCCAGTTTTTTCTTTCAGCCAAGATACCATTATAATTTCCAGTAAGTTAAAGCTTGAAAATCCTCCTGTTTCTTGATCTTTCCTAACGATTTCTCACATAAAAATTATTCCAGTTTTTGACAAGAGTTTTATTTCTTCAAATTTTAAGTATCTGGTTATAGCTGCTCCATATAGTTCTTTGGTAGTTACCTGAGAAATCTCCAAGGCTATCTGTGGTATAGTCTAAAAAATACATCATGAAATTAAAGAACTTTGAAAAAAGAAGGAACCATAAGATCAAGTAACTCAAGTTTCTTATTTTCAAAGGCATCTATAACCCATAAAAGTTAGATGATGCTGTTGAAATAATGAAATGAAACAGAAGGTGGAACAATTTTTTTTAACACAAAAACCACTAAAAAATATTTTTTTAAGTGTCACACAAGTTAACCACACAAGCTCTCAGCTCAGTTCAGTCGCTTGGTCATGTCCGACTCTTTGCAATGCCACGCACTGCAGCACACCAGGCCTCCCTGCCCATCACCAACTCCAGGAACTTGCTCAAACTCACGTCCACTGAGTCAGTAATGCCATCCAACCAGCTCATCCTCTGTTGTCCCCTTTTCCTTCTGCCTTCAATCATTCCCAGTATCAAGGTCTTTTCCAATGAGTCAGCCCTTAGCAACACATGGCCAAAATATTGGAGTTTCAGCTTCAGCATCAGTCCTTAAAATGAATATTCAGGACTGATTTCTTTTAGGATGGACTGCTTGGATCTCCTTGCAGTCCAAGAGACTCTCAAGAGTCTTCTCCAACACCATAGTTCAAAAGCATCAATTCTTTATGGTCCAACTCTCACATCCATACATGACTACTGGAAAAACCACAGCTTTGACTAGATGGACTTTGTTGGCAAAGGAATGTCTCTGCTTTTGAATATGCTGTCTAGGTTGGTCATAACTTTTCTTCCAAAGAGTAGGTGTCTTTTAATTTCATGGCTGCAGTCACCATCTGCAGTGATTTTGGACCCCAAGAAAATAAAGTCTGTCACTGTTTCCATTGTTTCCCCATCTATTTGCCATGAAGTGATGGGACCAGATGCCATGATCTTAGTTTTCTGAATGCTGCGTTTTAAGCCAGTTTTTTCACCCTCCTTTTTCACTTTCATCAAGAGGCTCTTTAGTTCCACTTTGCTTTCTGCCATAAGGGTAGTGTCATCTGCATATCTGAGGTTATTGATATTTCTCCCAGCAATCTTGATTCCAGCTTGTGTTTCATCCAGCCCAGCATTTCTCATGATGTACTCTGCATATAAGTTAAACAAGCAGGGTGACAATATACAGTCTTGATGAACTCCCTTCCCAATTAGGAACTGGTCTGTTATTCCATGTCTGGTTCTAACTGCTGCTTCTTGACCTGCATACAGATTTCTCAGGAGGCAGTTAAAGTGAAGTGAAGTGAAAGTCACTCAGGAGTGTCCAACTCTTTGCGACCTCATGGACTATACAGTCCGTGGAATTCTCTAGGCCAGGATACCAGAGTGGGTAGCCTTTCCCTTCTCCAGGGGATCTTCCCAACCCAGGGATCGAACCCAGGTCTCCCACACTGTAGGCAGATTCTTTACCAGCTGAGCCACCAGGGAAGCCCAGGGCAGGTAAGGTGGTCTGGTATTCCCATCTCTTTAAGAATTTTCTAGTTTGTTGTTATCCACACAGTCAAAGGATTTAGTGTAGTCAATAAAAAAGAAGTAGATGTTTTTCTGGAATTCTCTTGCTTTTTCTATGATCCAATGGATGTTGGCAATTTGATCTCTGGATCAAACTGGCTACAGCCATACCAGATGGAAATAATTATAATTCTTGATTTACAATACATTATCAACATTGCTCCATGTATGACTCTCTTTTTCATTTATTTTTTTTATCTTTAAAAACACAGGGAACACCATGAATACACCATCCATCCCAAGAACCATGATGGAGACTATCATATCTATCCATGGACATCTGCCTGTTTCTTTCTCTGCCTTCCAAGGGAAGACTTCATGGTCAGACTTGAATCAAGGATGATCAGTAGCATTTGGATAGATGGAAAATAAAATCTTGAACAAAGTGCAGATACACAAAAAAACTAGAACTAGGAGGGAGTAGGGGGTATACAAAGACCTCTGCAGCTGAAATAATAATTTGTGGGAGGACTTAAGAGAAAATGCATCTATGGGTAGAGAGCTCTAAATGCCACCTAAGGGGTCTTAAGCTTATCCTGAAGACAGTGGGGAGATTTTCAAAGGGAAAATGAATGATCAAAGTAGTGTTTGGGGAAAGTTGGCAGGATAAATAAAAGCAAAATAGACTGAAGGGAAGGAAACCAAAGTCAGAAAGTTCAGAGTTGTGCAAGGAAATCTCACAGTAAATGATCACTGGCCAACATTCCAATAGCAGCCACTCTCTGCTTCCCATAAAAATACCCACTCCTCGTGAAAAATAGATACGACTTATAAAATTACGTATGTGAATAATAAAACTATTAACAAGAACCCTCAGACTATCTTTTAAAATATTCAACAAGACATAGCTTAAAATAAACACATCTATTTAAAAGCACAGAGAGTTAAAGGATGCTGCTTCTAAGTCACTTCAGTCACGTCTGACTCCGTGCGACCCCATAGATGGCAGCCCACCAGGCTCCCCCGTCCCTGGGATTCTGCAGGCAAGAACACTGGAGTGGGTTGCCGTTTCCTTCTGCAGTGCATGCAAGTGAAAAGTGAAAGTGAAGTTGCTTAGTCGTGTCCAACCCTCAGTGACCCCATGGACTGCAGCCTTCCAGGCTCCTCCATCCATGGGATTTTCCAGGCAAGAGTACTGGAGTGGAGTGCCATTGCCTTCTCCAGAGTTAAAGGATAAACAGAGGCAAATACTAATTTTAAAAAAAGCAGATGGCCATATTAATTTCAGATGAAGTATACAATTCAGCTGGCCTGAAATGTCTACAGGAAAATATAAATTTCACAGATTAACCCCTCGAAGAAGTAGACTAGTTAACAGTCTACTAAATAGACTAGTTAGTAACCTACTAAATAGACTAGTTAGTAGTGAAGGAAATTAAAGGGGAAAAAGAGGCTCCAGAACCAGATGTTCTAATATGGACAAAAAGATGTAAACCTATCTAATTCAATTTATAAATCTAATATAATTCTAATATCTAAAAAAAAAACTAGCTCCATTTAAGAACAAATTGTTGATATTAACTACAGACCAGTTTCATGTCTTTAATTTTAATAGGTGTTACATAGAGTCTGTTATATAATAGGCACTATGCTAAAGCACAAGAAAAAAATATAGTCTCTATATTCCTAGTACTTATAGTCTAGCCAGTAAACAAGTAGTTATTAGTGTTATGGGATAGACATAAGAGACATAAAAATTACAAAAAATACTAACAAACATTTTGAAATAAACTAAAAGAGCCACTCATAATGGCTGGAGGTTATTACCAGGAATGCAGGTATAATGTTCAGAAATGTATTTATATCATTGTGTATCAACATATCTAATATATCTAATATATATTAGCATATATACAAGAAATTCACATTAAAAAGAAATTTTTAAAAACAAAAAATAGTATCAGCTCATAATTACAGATCAGTGTATACTATAGCTTCTACATGTATTCATCGATTCCTTGATGTATAAAGAGTGTTTTTTAAAAACAGAGTTTGAAAGCAAGAAGAGGGTACCTTCAGTGAACCAAAACTCACATGGAATCCCTTAAAGACAAAAAGTACATGCATGCATACTAAGTCATTTCCAACTCTCTGCAACCCCATGGACTGCAGCCCACCAGGCTCCTCTGTCTATGGGGTTTCCCAGGCAAGAATACTCGAATGGTTTGCCATTTCCTCCTCCAGGGAATCTTCCCAACTCAGGGATCAAACCTGCGTCTCCTGAGGCTCCTGTATTGGCAGGCTGATTCTTAACACTGAGCCAAGTAGACTGGATCAGATTTAAAAAGGAACCACAGTTCAAAATACGCTGAGAAAAATGACTGCTAAAAAACAAAGGGGAGCTTCTGGGACTGCTCTAAGCTAGGAGGCAGGATGGATATAGGAGGGGGATCCAAGGCAACTGATGGTGTGATTTGAGTGGGGACAGTTATCACAGTATAAACAGACAGGCAGATTTGTCACTCTCCACTCACCCCTGTGCCCCAAGCGCTAACTAGGAGGACAGCCCACCTGGAAACGCATCCTCCCCCTCATCATTACTAGGGCACTGCAGTGAAAGAGACACCATCGGCAGATAAGCAGGATGAGCCCACAACCAAGAACCACAAAATATTTTAGGGGAGAACCAAAATCAGCAAAGTGAAGCACCAAACTCAACAAAACCTAACAGAGGAGGAATTATTAGAACAAATAGGGAGAGACTTGAAAAGAGGTATAATTTTTTAAAACATAATTAATAATCCCAAAATAATCACACAAGATATTAGTCAATAAAAAGTAAAAGTCTGTATAGAAATTATATCTTAGAAACGTAACGGGAGATTTGTTTTCTCAAAATGAGTTAAGTAATTCTAAGCTCATCTAGAAGAATAAAATACTTAGATGATATTAGCCAAGGAAATAAGCGGTGTCATCAAATAATAAAAAATTAAAACAGCAAGATACTGGCATAAGAACTGATAATCAATCAGATATAAAAATGCCCAGAAACAGACCTCAATATGTATTAAAGCTTTCTATAACAATGAAAACAATGAAAGAATGGAATGTTAAAAAAAAAATCCACAAAATAGCTAAAATAAATCACAAATATTTAAATTATCAAAGGATATATAAAGACATCTTAAGCAAAAGTGAAACCTAAGAAATAAAAGAAGACAGATTTAACTGTACTAAAAATATCACCAAAAATGAAAAGCAAATGATAACTCAGAAAAATATATCTGCAACATGTATGACAAAAAAGGGACTATCCTCCAAATGTAGAAAGCTCCTATGAGTTAAATTTTAATTAGTATAGATATTGAGATACAAAGAAAAAAGATTCTTTGAATATTCACCATCTTAATACATATCTCTAAATTGCAAAAGTAAGAATTTTATTTCCTTTGTAATTTTTTGTATATGCCAAATTTTCTACAATGAACAATTTTATAATCAGAAATAATTAGAAACAAGTTATTTCTAAATCAATAAAATGAAGAACACACAGGCAAAGACAATTCACAAAAGAACAACAGAAGGCCAGTTAAGATGCAATAAAATTGGACATTACTAATCAAAAATGCAAAACGAGATGCTATGTTTGTTTCTTAAAATGTCAAACTTTTTTTAAGTTTTTTTAAAAATGATACTACCAAATGTTGGCAAGAATGCAATGAAACATGTACTTCACATACTCTTAGTGGTGAAAACAGGACTGGTATAATCTTTCTGAAGAATGTGGCAATATATGCCATAAATACTAAAAATATACAAACTCATACTTTCTACTTACAGAAAATTCGCCTGAGAAAATAGTCAGAGTGGCAAACTGGTATTTTCATCACACTCTTTAATAATGGTCAAAAATGACAAATAACCTGAAATATATCAACATATATATATATATATATAAAACAAAATAAATTATGGTAAACAATTATGCAGTCTCTAAAAGATAAAGTTTTTAAAAATGACTTAATTGTGGGGTAACTGCACTCAAAACAATGTTAAAAGAAAACAACAACACATAAAATTCTATCTACAGGGAGAATTTAAAATGGTACAGTCACTATGGAAAATAGTAGGTAGTTTGTAAAAAAAAAAAAAAGGAATTAGCAGACGAATGGATAAGAAAGCTGTGGTACATATACACAATGGAGTATTATATGGCCATTAAAAAGAATACATTTGAATCAATTCTAATGAGGTGGATGAAACTGGAGCCTATTATACAGAGTGAAGTAAGCCAGAAAGAAAAACACCAATACAGTATACTAATGCATATAGATGAAATTTAGAATGATAGTAATGATAACCCTGTATGTGAGACAGCAAAAGAGACACAGATGTATAGAACAGTCTTTTGGACTCTGGGAGAGGGCGAGGGTGGGATGATTTGGGAGAATGGCATTGAAACATGTATATTATCATATGTGAAATGGATCGCCAACCCAGGTTCGATGCATGATACAGGATGCGCGGGGCTGGTGTACTGGGATGACCCAGAGGGACAGTATGAGGAGGGAAGGGGGAGAGGGGATCAGGATGGGGAACATGTGTACACCTGTGGTGGATTCATGTCGATGTATGGGAAAACCAATAAAACATTGTAAAGTAATTAGCCTCCAATTAAAATAAATAAATTTATATTTTAAAAAATAAATAAATAAATAAATTTAGGGGGAAAAATAAAATAAATAAATTTATTTTGAAAATAATAAATTAAAAAAAGAGACACTGAAAAAAAAAAGAAATTAAAAACAGAATTAGCATATAACCCATAAATTTCATTTCTGGATATACACCCCCAAAAAACAGAAAGCAGGGTCTTGAAGAGACACGTGTACATTCATGTTCAAAGCAGCATTATTCACAGTAGCTGAAAGGTGAAAGCTACCCAACAGACGAATGGATCAGCAAGATATGATATATCTATACAACAGAATACTATTCAGCCTTAAAGAAGGATATTCTGACACAAGCTACAATATGGAAGAACCTTAAGGATATAATGCTGAGCAAGATAAGACAGTCACAAAAAGACAAACGCTATCTGATTTCCATTAATATGTGGTAACGAGAGTAGTTACATTCATAGAGACAGAAGACAGAATGGTGGTTACCAGGGGATGAGCAGAGAGAGGAATAGAGAGCTATTTACTGGGTACAGAATTTCACTTTTGCAAGATGAAAAGAACTGTACAGTTTAGTAATGATTAATACTAAATTTCAATAACCTCAGACATGCAGATGACACCACCCTTATGGCAGAAAGTGAAGAGGAACTAAAAAGCCTCTTGATGAAAGTGAAAGAGGAGAGTGAAAAAGTTGGCTTAAAGCTCAACATTAAGAAAACGAAGATCATGGCATCTGGTCCCATCACTATATAGGAAATAGATGGGGAAACAGTGGAAACAGTGTCAGACTTTATTTTGGGGGGCTCCAAAATCACTGCAGATGGTGACTGCAGCCATGAAATTAAAAGACTCTTCCTCCTTGGAAGGAAAGTTATGACCAAACTAGATAGCATATTGAAAAGCAGAGACATTACTTTGCCAACAAAGGTCCGTCTAGTCAAGGCTATGGTTTTTCCAGTGGTCATATATGGATATGAGAGTTGGACTGTGAAGAAAGCTGAGCACCAAAGAATTGATGCTTTTGAACTGTGGTGTTGGAGAAGACTCTCGAGAGTCCCTTTGGACTGCAAGGAGATCCAACCAGTCCATTCTGAAGGAGATCAGCCCTGGGTGTTCTTCAGAAGGAGTGATGCTAAAGCTGAAACTCCAGTCCTTTGGCCACCTCATGCAAAGAGTTGACTCATTGGAAAAGACTCTGATGCTGGGAGGGATTGGGGGCAGGAGGAGAAGGGGACAACAGAGGATGAGATGGCTGGATGGCATCACTGACTCGATGGACGTGATTCTGAGTGAACTCCGGGAGTTGGTGATGGACAGGGAGGCCTGGCGTGCTGCGATTCATGGGGTCGCAAAGAGTCAGACACAACTGAGTGACTGAACTGAACTAAATTTTATGTTATGTGCACTGTACTACAATTTTTTAAATGGGGGAAAAAACTAAGCCTGAACCCACTTTTGAAAAACATTGATATGGAAGAGAAAAAGAAATTATCACCTCCCTTGACCATCTCTACTACCACTGTTTTCTAAGGAGACTGATGGTATAAACAAAAAGATTAAAAGTTATCTGAGCAATAAATATTACTAATAAAATAATATCCTCCATAAGATATAAGAAGTTTAGGAAATGAAGCAAAAAGCAAGAGAGAAAGGAAAAGATATACCCAACTGAATGCAGAGTTCCAGAGAACAGCAGGAGAGAGAAGACTTTCTTAAATGAACAATGCAGTGAAGGAGAGGTAAACAACAGAATGGGAAAGACTAGAGATCTCTTCAGAAAATTGGAGATATCAAGGGAACATTTCTTGTAAGGATGGGCATGATAAAGGACAGAAAAGGCAAGGACTTGACAGAGACAGAAGATATTAAGAAGAGGTGGCAAAAATACAGAAAAACTGTTCAATAGGTTTTAGTGACTGGGATAACCACGATGGTGTTGTCACTTATCTAGAGCAAGACATCCTGGCACATGAAGTCAAGTGGGCCTCAGGAAGCATTACCACAAACAAAGCTAGCGGAGGTGACGGAATTCCAGCTGAGCTATTTCAAATCTTAAAAGATGATACTGTTAAAGAGCTGCACTCAATATGTCAGCAAATTTGGAATATTCAGCAGTGGTCACAGGACTGGAAAAGTTTTCATTCCAATACCAAAGACAGGCAGTGCTGAAGAATGTTCATACTACCAGACAACTGCATTCATTTTGCATGCTAGTAAGGTTATGCTCAAAATCCTTCAAGCTAGGCTTCCACAGTACATGAACTGACAACTTACAGAGGTACAAGCTGGGTTTAGAAAAGGCAAAGGAACCAGAGATCGAATTGTCAACATTCACTGGATCATAGAGAAAGCAAGGAATTTAAAAAAGAAAAACAAAAAAAACCTACTTCTGCTTCACTGACTATGCAAAAAGCCTTTGATCTATGTAGATCACAACAAACTGTGGAAAATTTTTAAAGAAATGGGAATGCCAGACCCTGTTTCCTGTCGCCTGAGAAACCTGTATGTGGGTCAAGAAGCAACTGTTAGAACCTTACATGGAAAAATTGACTGGTTCAAAATTGGGAAAGGAGTACAACAAGGCTGTATACGGTCACCTTATTTAACTTATATGCAGAGTACATCAGGCAAAATGCTGGGCTGCATGAATCACAAGCTGAAATCAAGATTGCTAGGAGAAATATCAACAACCTCAGATATGCAGATGATACCACTTAATGGCAGAAAGTGAAGAGGAACTAAAGAGCCTCTTGATGAAGGTGAAAGAGGAGAGTTAAAATGTTGGCTTAAAATTCAACATTCTAAAAAACTAAGATCATGGCATCTGGTCCCATAAATTCATGGCAAATAGAAAGGGAAAAAGTGGAAACAGTGACAGATTTTATTTTCTTGGGGTCCAAAATCACTGCAGATAGTGACTGCAGCCATGAAATTAAAAGACGCTTGCTCCTTGGAAGGAAAGTTATGGCAAACCTAAATAGCGTATTAAAAAGCAAAAACATCCTTTGCCAACAAAGACCAGTATAGTCAAAGCTATGGTTTTTCCAGTAGTCATGTACAGATGTGAGAGCTGGACCATAAAGAAGGCTGAGCGCCAAAGAATTGACGCTTTTGAACTGTGGTGTTGGAGAAAATTCCTGAGTGCCCCTTGCAAGGAGATCAAACCACTCAATCCTAAAGGAAATCAGTCCTGAGTATTCATTGAAGGGACTGATGCTGAAGCTCCAATACTTTGGCTGCCTGATGCAAAGAACTGACTCACTGGACCAGACCCTGATGCTGGGAAAGACTGAAGGCGGGAGGACAAGGGGGCGACACAGGATGAGATGGTTAGATGGCATCACTGACTCAATGAACGTGAGTTTGAGTAAGCTTCAGGAGTTGGTGATGGACAAGGAGACCTGTCATGCTGCAGTCCGTGGGGTCACAAAGAGTCGGACATGACTGAGTGACTGAACTGAACTGAAAACTCCATTACTGAAGAGAATTTACAATATGTTATAAATGGCTTCTAAATACTTTGTGCAAGTGGATTCTTCTAGGAAAGCTCAGAGAAGAGGCTGAGTGGCAGCTGACATCTGGGTTATATAAGAAATGTCTAAGAAAAAAGACGGGAAGGATAGCTCCTAACTGTCCATGATGGTTATTTCTGGATGGCAGAACTCCTGGTGGATTTTCTTCTTGTTCATATGTATTCATTTATGTATTTTCTAAACTTTCTACAAACAGTATGGGGGGAGTTATTTTTCAGTGGTTGTTTTGGAGTACAGTGAAAAAAAAAACAAGGGAGAAGTGATGAGCATGAAAGAAAGGTTAAGCAAGAGACATGCTGTGTGAAAGACAAAACACAGGATTAGGGCTAGGCCCACTGAGGAGCTTTATCTTTTTTGCAGTTGATTCATTTTCTGATTCACTGTTCTCATACATATTTGTCAAGATTCAAAGGACACCAAAATGAAGAAGATTCAGTTCTTGCCCTCAAGCAGCCGGTTCTTCAGTCAGTTCTTACTTACAGGCAGTTCACCATAAAGGCAGAGGAGAAGAACTGGACAAATGCTGCACACGAAGGATAAACTGTAAAAAGAACTAGAAATCTTATCAAAGTACCAACTGGAAGCTAGGATGGAAAAATGCTTGGAATTAGTATAAATCAATAGACGCGAGATTCCGCCTTAACTATCTGAATTATTCCACTGAGGAACAAAAGCCCCATAGAACCATGGAGAATGTATCAAGAAAGATGTGCCCCTAAGCAAACTGTCCCAACAGTGCATGTTCAGGCAGCTAACATTTTGATAAGTATTTTTGAATGAAATCTTTCAAAAATAATGTGTATGCTTTTTTTGCATCCCGAAAGAGAATCTGCAGAACAAAATCTAATGTTTTCCTGATGACTCAATGTCACCATGAAAAGAATCAAGTATTACGCTGCCTGTGACACAGCTATGCCCTCAGAAGCTACTGGGTTCTCTAGGATTATTTCCTCCATACTGGGTCCAGATTTCTAGGTTTTTCTCCTTCTTGTATGTGTTTCCAGCAGCTTTTTATAGCTTTTATCTTAAATACTTGAATTTTAGAGCTGGAAGGGAACTCAGAGATTAACCAGTTTAACCCACTCATCTCACAAGAGGAAACTGTTCCCTCCTTCACTCTAAAGTTCTATCTCCAACTTGGTGACATTTTAATGCTCCTGCTGTGATTGACACCTCTCCCTTTTCCGATCTTTCTGCCTCTGACAACTGGGAGGCCAGATAAGCAACCCTATTAGAATGATACCAAAAATAGCCATAATCAAAATGGAAAAAAATATTCTAAGAACACAAAGTCTGACTTTTACCATTGTTCTCTTGGGTCATATATTGTGGGAACATGGAGGCCTCCTTTCTATTCTTCAGGTTTGGTGAATCTGTTTACAATATGAAACTGAAGGTTTCCAGGACTGTCAAATGATGAATGCTCATCCTCTGAAAAGGAGGACTTCTTCCCCTTATGAACGTGTGGACTTGAGTAATTATTCTAAGCCTTGGTTTGCTCACGTGTATAAAGGGAACACAGAAGAGGAAATAGCAACCCACTCTAGTATTCTTGGCAAGAAAATCCCATGGACAGAGGAGCTGGACGGGCTTCAGTCAATGGGATCACAAGGAGTTAGACAAGACTGAGCATCTGAGCACACACACACATAAAGGAAATAAAGTTTAAGTCACATGCTTTAATGAGTGCTCAAAAAATGGGACGTGTTCTTGCTGTGTCTCCCCACTTTTCCTTAAGCAGCACAAGAAGGAATATTTGCTAATGGACATCTTCATTTTCTGCAGCAGCTTCAGGACCTGAGTACAATCCTGCTCAAAGCAAAATGGGTTCTTCACAGGGCTGCTCAATGTAGATCCCATTAGAATCACCTGGGGGCTTGGAAAAGGAGCGCTGCTTACACGTTACCTGCAGATATTCTGACTGGATTGGCCTGGGTTGGGGCCCAGGTAGAAGTTCCTTTTAAGAAGTCTCCAGATGATTTTCACAGGAGCCCAGGTTGTGAGTTAATGCTCCAGAGAAAAGCCTTGAGTTCTGCTAAGCCTCCATGCCTGTCTGTGTGAGATCAGGACCCCTAAAAGCCCACTGTTCACTGGCCAGACCTTGGATTGGACCCTTTGCATAGGCAGCCATAAAATTTGCCTCCTAATTTTATTCAAATCTTTGGTCAAATGTCTTCATACTGGAAACAAATGGAACCCAGACCACTCACTAAAAAGGCATTTTGCCTTGCTTCACCGTGTTTCAATTTGCTGCAAAGCACACATTATTTACTACTACACTTCTTAGTCTATGTGTTACATGAGTCCCTGCACTAGATCCACGGTTCTCTGAGAACAGAGATCTGGCCTGGTCTGTTCATTCTCTATTCCCAGTGCAGTGAACAGAATCCATTCCATATTAAGTGCTAATCGGGATTTGCCAACAATGTGTGAAAAAAATGAATTACATACTACTTAGGAAATATATGAATGAGAGAAAATACCTGCAAAGTATATATCTGATAAAGAGAGGGCTTGTATCTAGAATATATAAAGAGCTCCTACAATTGATAATAAAACCGCAAACAACTAAAAAGTGGGGAAAAGTTTTGAATAGACATCTCACCAAAGAAAATACACAACTGGCTAATAAAATGCTCAAACTCAGGACTGGGTAGGAAAACACGAATTTAATGACAACAAAATTCCACTATAAACCTACTACAGTCGCAATAAAACAACTGGGATGAACATAAAGAAACTGAAGTCCCATTCATTGCTTCTGGGAGTGTACAGCAAACATCTTGGAAAATAGTTCACTCATTTCTTAGAAAGTTAAATATGTTTAACTCTGACTGTAATTCCACTCATAGTTATCTTACCCAAGAAAAATAAAATCAATGTCCACATAAGGACTTACCACTATTTATAGTAGCAAAAAAAAAAAGTGGGAATATTCCAGATGTCCTTCATTGTTAAGTGAATAAACAAAACACAGTATATACATAAAATAGAATACTGTTCTGAAAATATGTGTGTGTGTGTGTGTGTGTGTGTGTGTGTGTGTGTGTGTAAAAGGAATGACCTACAGCTACATACTATAGTATAAATGAACCTCAAAAATACATTATGCCAAGTGAAAGAAGCAAGGTACAAAAGACCACATATTGTATGATTCTATTTACATGAAATTTCAAAAAAAAAAAAAAGGCAAATCTATAGATACTGAAAGCAGAAGACTAGTTGTCTAGGAGTGGTAAACGGGAAATAAGGGCATATGGAATTTGGAGATGTACTGAAAATTTTCCAGAACTGGATTGAGGGGATATATTCACAACTCCATAAATTCACTCAAAATCACTCATCTGTGTACTTACATTGGGTAAATTTTACAGCGTGTAAAGTCCTTCACTAAAGCTGTTAAACAATAACAATGACAAGACGAAATAAAAACCATCATGGAAATACATGTTCCTTCCATTCCCTCCCAGAAGATCTCTCCCACTCCCTTTTCATTAATGCTGCTTCTCTCTCCACTATGGCAATCAGACATGCCTAGGGCTGCGGACCCAAGTCAATAGGGATCTGCTGGGTTTGGGACCTTGTCTTTGAATAGCATACCCCGTTCCCCCATAAATTCTCCCAAATAGCCAGTGATTTGTTGATAATTTTGAACCACAACCCTAAATAGCACCATCAAGGCTTAACCTTTACTTCTGTGGTCCACCCACTTTGAATTGTCCTCTTGGTTCCCATGCTCACTTTTGTCCTGGACGGTAGCTTTGGTTTAGCCTTATTCCTCAAAGCATACACGTGAAACAAGAACCCTCCACTCCATCCCAGATCCTGGGCAAAGAACCTCCTTGAGATCAGCACCAGCTAGTTTCCCACTACTTCTGGGGAGGAGCAGAGTTCAGGCAGTATCTCACAAGCTAAAAGGAATATTCCAGGAAATCCCATCCTCCTTCAAAAATGAGGACCCCTTTTATATAAATGTCAAAACATTTTTCAAACCCACGTTTAGTAGTCATTGTACTTCTAGTATCAGTTGACTGAAAAAATTCAGAATGACACAAAGGTATGATAGCTTAAATGCTCTTAAGTAAATTTGCATTTTATTAATCATAACTACATCTACATTAATCAGGAAGGAAAATTTGCTATTTCAAAAAATAGGGAAGTACTCCAGCTACTTCTGCATTCTGAGAAAGGGAAGAATTCATTTCTGGGGGAAAATGTCATTGTTTTGCTTAGAATGACACAGCCCCTAGGTCATGAAAGGGAAGGCTCTAGGCTAAACTGATGAGAGAGAGGCTAAAGAAAAACAAATTGCTCTACATAATAAAATAATACAGCTATTTTAAGCTGTTCCTAGGTAGCTTAAGAGAGTAATGGCTTTCAATTTTGTTTTTGTTGTTAGGGGTGTGGGCAAATAGGGAAGGAAAGACTCCCAACACATGGAAAGAGATGTTGGAGGAAAAAAAGTTGATAAGAAGAGGAAATGAACTTGAATCAGGCCACTCTTTTTTGGAGCAAGAACCTGGAGGCTGATAGAACAACTCGACCAACAAAAGGGAGATATCCACTGTAGGAAATGCAGTTCCCGACCATTTTCTTGAGTTATTTCTTTAGAATCATAAGAACTACAAGTGATTTTACAGATTCTGGGCGAAGATCCCAAGCATCTAAACCAGGAGATACAGGGATCAAAAGTCAACATAGGCCCCACAGTCCTGCCAAGTTGGTGTTTCAAAGGACAGTTGTAACATCCTAACACTGTAGTGAAAGCAACAATTTCCACAACTTACAAAAAAGCACTCTTGCATAAACATTTTTATTTTCACCACCAAAATATCCTATGAGAAAGGTATTACCAACTCAACTCTATAACAGGGAAATTGAGGCTCAAAGAGAATGAAATGATACTGATAGCTAATAAGGAAGCCACAGAATGAGAACTAAAAGAAAAGCCTTTGCATTCCAAAAGCAGTGCTCTTTCTACATCAACACAGGTATGGAAAAGGAGTAAGAAAATAAAAGGGCATCAATAAAATTCTAATTAATTTTATCAGATTTCAGTAGCCAATACAGAACACCTGAGAGGTCAAAGAACAAAGCACTGCTCAAGACAGATTAGATGCTACTGCTAACTTTAAACCACTTCCCACTCAACAATATGAATATTCATTAATTTAATAATTAAATACTTACTTTTTATCTTATGCCAGTGCACTGACAAAAGCGAAGTTTCAGTAATTATAACTTGAACACTGTTCAATAATTGTTATCAATAAACGGTATAATGATATTCTTCCCTTGATGGTGAAGTGAAAGTTGCTCAGTTGTGTCTGACTCTTTGCGACCCCATGGACCATACTGTCTTCCTCTCTTCCCTGGTGTCTCAGCTGGTAAAAAATCTGCCTGCAATGTGGGAGACCTGGGTTTGATCCCTGGGTTGGGAAGATCCCCTGGAGAAGAGAATGGCTAACCACTCCAGTATTCTGGCCTGGAGAATTCCATGGGCTGTACAGTTCATAGGGCCATAAAGAGTCAGGCACGACGGAGCAACTTTCACTTCACTTCCCTTGATGGTAAGAACCTGATTCACTGCCATATTGGTTTGTGGATGTCATAAGCTGATGCCTTTCTTAAAAGAACAAACAGTATCTACCCTGAAAGACATTAATTACACTGGACACAAACCATCTGCCTACACTGCTTTTAAATTTGTAACCAGATAAACACAGAAGCCCATTCGTGACTTTTTTCACTCTAGACCACCCAAGGTAAGACAAAAGTCATAGCTGAGAAGTTGCCCAAGTACAGCTGAGCAATGACGCAGGTCAAAGTCATCACAGGAGGATGTGAGCCAGCAAAATCGCCCTATTAACAAAGGAAATAAAAAAATAACTTCCTCAACTTCTGTTCTGCCAGTCACTGTCTTTTGTCACTGGAGTTACTGGACAAGAAGTCAGCCCAGTGTGCCTTCCAAGTTCTGGTTCTGCCACTTGGTCAGTTTCTTCAACACTTTCTCCGTGCTTCAGTCTTCTCTTTATAGAATATAATGGTTTAACTACATGATCTCTAGAATCCTCTGTCAATCAGCAATCAGCGAAATACAGACTGTACACTCAAATTAGGATAATTCAAGGAGACTATTTACAGAGGGATGGGCAGGAGGTAGGGAAAGTACAAAGGACTGAGAAGCCACAGGAGAATCGCCATCTTGGGAAAAGGCAGGAAGAAGGAGGCAGTTACAGGACAGAAGGAAGGAGTCGTGTAGCAAGGGCCACCATGAGAGGAGCAGCGACTCCCCATCACAGGGTACAATCAGTGCCAGGTGACCACCCCGCAGAAAGGGCTGGATCTCCCTTTCATGTCCTCCACTGGACTTGCGGTTGGCTGAACCCAACCAGGAGCCAAAGAGCACATCCATTTTCCAGGGAAGGAAGAGACTGGAGAAGGATAGAGAGTAAGACCTGGAGACGGGAATCAGCACAGCTCTTTGAAGTTTTAACACTCGCTGATTCTGTTTGTCTGGCACTTTGAGGGGACAACTTGACCTCTTCTGACCACTGACATGCCAAACCCGGACCTTCTGGGCAGTCGGGAATGGGTACAGAGCAACATTCCCAGCAAGGTCAGCCCCTATCCTATCCCTGTACAGAATATTTCCGGGTCCTGATATCATGCTCCTAGGTGAACCCTGAAGGTCAGACATGTTATTTGATTTTCATCTTTAGGAGAGAATACATAATCTAAAAGGAATAGACCATATTTTCCATCTACTTCTTTGTGAAGCATAAGAGTTAAGATACCAACGCTGAAATCACATCAAATCAAACCCAAGTTTGATTCCAGGTTCTGATTCTGGGTAACTCGATTAAACTCTCTAAGCTTCTCCTTGTTTGTAAAATGGGGATAACAGAACCTACCATGTGACTGGGAAGATTCAGAGACGGTCAGCATGTAGCACAGGGCCTGAGTGATACAAGGCAACCTTTAGTCCTTCACTGGGTATTTATCTAATAACGTTTCTTGGGGAGTTGTTAATGACTATTACCTGAGTTATTTTCCTCCTCCTTCATTCTGACTCTGAAGGACTCCTTCAAATGACTTTCTAGGGTTCCCAAAATGCCAACAATCAATCACAGATTTTTACTGAGGCTACACATTAAACGAATTTGTTTGAAGAGTTATCACCTCAGACAAGACAAAATGAATAGCTTTCAGAGGAAAAATTGTTCATTTTGAAATCATAAATCTTACACATTGAAAACAAAATCAAACCCAAAGAAGATATAAATCAATCATCACATAATACCATTGAAAAATATAATTTAGAAAAAGGAAACTTGGATTCTATCAAAGGGATTAATTTTGTCCAGTGCCTTTAATGACTATATAATCCTATTTTTTAAAACTTTGGGGAACTTGGGCAATTATCTATAGAAACACAAAAATAACATAAGGATGGATAAAAGATCACTGTACAACAGAATGTGACCATACAAAACATCACGAGTACAGCAAACATCAGGTTTTAGATATCTAGCTGGGGCGTAGACAAGAAATAACTAAAGAGAATATTCCTGACACAGAAGCCAAGATTCAAAGACTTCACAGTTGAGCTGTACATGCTCATCTGGCCCATCCACACTTCCAGACTGTGTTCTTAGTCCTGGGCACTGGAAGAGGCTGAGGGTGAGAAAATCCTATTAGTCTTCCAGATACTGCTTCTGTTTTTGGAGTATCC
The DNA here is from genome assembly GCF_002263795.3 of Bos taurus. NCBI lineage: Eukaryota > Metazoa > Chordata > Mammalia > Artiodactyla > Bovidae > Bos > Bos taurus. The sequence continues at coordinate 12,453,125 of NC_037353.1, forward strand.
AAGGTCTACTGGGGAGATAGACTCATAAACAACCATCCAGAGAACATGATGGACATGGTGCCATAACACAAATCAATATGGGAACATAAATCCAGGGGGAAGGAGAGTCTAAGTACTGATGGCTTTCTATATGTTAGCTTTGGGTATGTAACAAACTAATCTAAAACCCTATGGTTTAAACACTAGCCATTCGTCCAGCTAAATATCTGGTGGGTCAATGGGCCTGTCCTGGATCAAGCAAGATCGGTTCGTCTCAAGCGGATTATCTTATGTCTGTGTTCAGGTGATAGGTCTGCAGGTGCCTGAATAGTTTTGCATGACTTCATTCACCTGACTGGTAACTGGCAGCCAGGGAACTCAGAGGCCTAAGCCATGGGTCTCTCATCATCCAGACGGGGCTCCTTCACATAGGTTCCCTAAAGCAGCAAAAGAAGGCAAATTCTAAGTGTCTGTATACATCATGTTTGCTGAAGTCCCATCAGCCAAAGCAAGAAAGAAGATCAAGCCAAGAGTCAGTGTGGGAAGAGCTATACAGACACACTTGAAAGGCACACAGCATTGGGAAGAACTGGGAGCCATTTTTATCATCTATCACAAGGCTACCCACAAGCAACATTTGAGGGGAATGTAACAGTCTCCAAGGAATTCACCAGGGGAGGAGCTATTCCCTGGAAGAAAATCAAAACAGGAACCAGCATGGAAATGGAAAAATGCACCACAGACCCATCAAAAATGGATTAAGAGAGGTTCTGGAGGCAAGGTTAGACTTCATCACTTGATTTCTTTTTTGAGGAAATTTATTTGAAATATTCATGGCTGTAGTGGATCCCATCATACTGTCTCCAGTGTCTAGTCTTGTCCCTGGGGCTTGGTAGTTAACCCACTAAGGCTGCTGGGAATGTTTATATAATATATTCTGCAGGCAAAAACCTCATTACCTGACCATCCTTACAGGGAGACCTTAAAGAAAAAACAACCTGGAAATGAAATCCACAAGCAGCTTTGTAAGTCATGAGAAGCAGAACTGTGCCTTCAAAGACATAGAAAAAATGCGCCTGGTAGCTATAATGAGGTCCCCACTCAAGGGAGTAAGAAAACAAGACCCACCAAAGCAGAACTGAGTCATAAATCTTGTGGCTTCTATGTCCCTCTTTCATTTTCCCTCCCTGTTTCATACTTAATGTCTTAAATAGTCACAAATAGTCTTAATGTGTGTGTCTCATATGACACAAATATTCAATTTTCCCCAGCTTCATTCATTTATTGATCCACTTATCCAGAAAATATTTATTAAGACCTTTCACATATCAACAGAAGCTGGGAGCAGACAGAGATTTAAAAAAAAAAAATGCCTCTGTCTTCAAGAATGTAGCATTTGGGGTGTGGTGGACACAGAAATACAATCAACTACATTTCAGCCTGACGATCATAGAGAAGGAAGCTCAGAGTGCTAAGGGAGAGTCTGGGAGGTACATCTAAGCCAGACCAAGGTGTCAGGGACAGCCTCCTAGAAACCAGGCCATGTTAGCTTCGTCACGAAGAACACATGGGAAATAAGCAGAAAAGAGGAGGGCATTCCAGGCAGAGGAAATAGGATGTACTGAGACATGAAAACACAGGAAGACATGGAGAAAATGGAAGCAGCCCCAATACTTCCTGTGATACACAGGAGGTACACAGAGAAAGGACAAAAGCCGCAAACAGCTAGGATGTTATCTGGGGAGTGATGGTGCATCACAAACGCTCCCCTCCCCATTATCTAAAACGTTATATAAGGTACCAATTATTGATCCTTCTTGACTGATCCACTGAGCACAACTCAGCATGACTGAATTCAAGCCCCTGACTTGCCTCAAGCAGCATCTGAACTAAATCATGGAACTGACTTTGGCCCCTATTTCTGGCATCCTTGGACAGGTGCACCGGCAGGCTGGCACTCCCTGAAGCCTCGTCAAGATCCCATATAGACTCTTCCTGAAGCAAAGTTGGTTTACTTTTTCCTTTTAGGATGAAAGAGGAGAGTCAGAAAAGTCAGCAGTGAACCTTCCCATTCAAACAACTCTCCAATCCCAGACAGCTGCCCTGGGTGGCTGGTAGAATTCAATTCTCTAGCACATTAATATTATTAATATTAACATTACTAACATTAATAATAATAACTGCTTTCAATCAGTGGGTATTTTATGTAAGTCAGGCTCTTGGCTAAACCTTCATGTATATAATCTCATTTATACCTCACATTAACTCCATGGAGATATTTCTATCATACATGAGACATGAGATTTAGAAATAAGGTCTAGTAACTCACAGTTCAGTTCACTTCAGTTGTTCAGTCATGTCCGACTCTTTGCGACCCCATGGACTGCAGCACATCAGGCTTCCCTGTCCAGCACCAACTCTAAAGCTTGCTCTAACTCATGGCCATCGAGTTGGTGTTGCCATGTAAAACCATCTCATCCTCTGTCGTCCCCTTCTCCTCCTGCCCTCAATCTTTCCCAGCATCAGGGTCTTTTCCAACAAGTCACTTCTTTGCATCAGGTGGCCAAAGTATTGGAGTTTTAGCTTCTGCATCAGTCCTTCCAATGAATATTCAGGACTGATTTCCTTTAGGATGAACTGGTTGGATCTCCTTGCTGTCAGGGAATCTCAAGAGTCTTCTCCAACACCACAGTTCAAAAGCATCAATTCTTCAGTGCTCAGCTTTCTTTATAGTCCAACTCTCACACCCATACATGATGACTGGAAAAACCAGAGCTTTGACTAGATGGATCTTTGTTGGCAAGGTCACAGTCAGGTCACAGTTAAGACCTCTGTTCGCAAGGTCACAGTTAGGAGTTATAGAAATGGAATCTGGCTTCTGACTCTGGCCCTTCCCCAGTTCTATGGAAATCCTGGTCTAAACAACCAGCATCTCTGACCTTTCCTAACCCAAGCTCCCCTACTCTACTCCCAAGTTTAGCAGACTCATGTATTCATTCAAGGATATTTTTGCATTCCCACTAGTATACATGAGCCTACAGAAGATGAATCAGACACAGTCTTGAGCCTAAAGTGTTTCTACTCTAGTAGGATATTCATTAAGTCCATTGACCCATTCATTCAATTAATATGATTAAGCACCCACTGTGTGCCAGAAACTCTGTAAGCACTAAGAAAAATAGAATTTAAGACATGCACATAAATAATTATCATAAGGGTCACTGCAGCAGATACAAAGTTGAAATGTAGGTTTCCTGACTCTGAAAGCTAACCTTCAAAGAGCTGATTCCAGTCATTGCCTCTACTTCCTTCTCAATCTCTCTTCACTTCGCTCCATGTGGGCTTCCATACCACTTTTTCACTGAAACCACTCTTCTTAGGATCACCAGTGACTTCAAGGTCACCCAATTGACTGGCCATTTTGCTAGCCTTATCTTACAACTGTTTTTGACACAATTGATATTCTATCTTGTCAAAACATGTTTCCCTTAATTTCCATGATGGCACCTCCAGATGTACCTATTTCGCGTCCATGTTTTAAACTGTGCTGGCTCTTTCTCTTCTCTTTACCTCTAAATGTTTTACTTCCCTAAGAACTAGTAGCTGGACCCCACCCTATGGCTTTATACATCATTTCCAATGATGCTCAAATTTGTATCTCCAGTTCTACTTCTCTCTGGAATCCTAGACTCTTATATCCAAATGTCTATTGATATCAAACTTGTCATTCAAAACAGAACTCTTGGAAATGCAAATCAAAACTACAGTGACATATCACTTCACACCTGTCAGAATGGCCATCATTAAAAAGTCTACAAATAACAAATGCTGGAAAGGGTGTGGAGAAAAGCGAACCCTCTTCACTGTTGGTTTGGAATGTAAATTGGCACAGCTACTATGGATAACATACAGAGATTCCTCAAAAAAACTAAAAATAAAGTTGCCATATGATCCAGTAATCCCACTCCAGGGTACATTATCTGGGCAAAATCATAATACAAAAACAATACTGTACACACAGCATACAGTACTGTTCACAATAGCCAAGACATGGAAACAACCTGAATGTCCACCAGCAGATGAATGGATAAAGAAGATGTGGTACATACAGACAATGCAATGGTACTCAGCCATAAAAAAGAATGAAATAATGCCATCCACAGCAACATGGATGGACCTAGAGATTATCATACTAAGTGAAGTCAGAAAGAGAAAGACAATACCAAGTGACATTATGTACCTGAGGGATCTAAAACATGGCACATATGAACTTACCTATGAAACAGACATGAAGAAGAGACCTATGGTTGCCAGGTGTAGGAGAGAAGGACTAGGGGTTTAGGGTTGGCTAGATACGATGGCAGCCCACTCCAGTACTCTTGCCTGGAAAATCCCATGGATGGAGGAGCCTAGTAGGCTGCAGTCCACGGGGTCGATAAGAGTCGGACACGACTGAGCGACTTCACTTTCACTTTTCACTTTCATGCATTGGAGAAGGAAATGGCAACCCACTCCAGTGTTCTTGCCTGGAGAATCCCAGGGATGGGGGAGCCTGGTGGGCTGCCATCTATGGGGTCACACAGAGTCGGACATGACTGAAGCAACTTAGCAGATACAAACTAGTATATGGATAAACAACAAGGTCCTAGTGTATAGCAAGGGGAACTATATTCAACATCCTGTGATAAACCATAATGGAAAAGAATATAAAAAAGCATGTGTGTGTGTGTGTGTGTGTGTGTGTGTGTAACCAAATCACTTTACTGTACAGCAGAAATTAATACACTATAAATCAACTATACATCAATAAAATGAATCACAACTATATAAAATGAAACAAATAAATAATAGAATTGTTATTTTGTTCCATTGATCTATATTTCTGTCTTTGTGCCAGTATCATACTGTCTTGATGACTGTGGCTTTGTAGTAGAGCCTGAAGTCAGGCAGATTGATTCCTCCAGTTCCATTCTTCTTTCTCAAGACTGCTTTGGTTATTCGAGGTTTTTTGTATTTCCATACAAATTGTGAAATTATACGCACCTATGGACACCTTATCTTTGACAAAGGAGGCAAGAATATACAATGGGTTAAAGACAATCTCTTTAACAAGTGGCACTGGGAAAACTGGTCAACCACGTGTAAAAGAATGAAAATAGAACACTTTCTAACACCATACACAAAAATAAACTCAAAATGGATTAAAGATCTAAATGTAAGACCAGAAACTATAAAACTCCTAGAGGAGAACATAGGCAAAACACTCTCTGACATAAATCACAGCAGGATCCTCTATGACCCACCTCCCAGAATATTGGAAATAAAAGCAAAAATAAACAAATGGGACCTAATTAAACTTAAAAGCTTCTGCACAACAAAGGAAACTCTAAGCAAGGTGAAAAGATAGCCTTCAGAATGGGAGAAAATAATAGCAAATGAAACAACTGACAAACAACTAATCTCAAAAATATACAAGCAACTCCTACAGCTCAATTTCAGAAAAATAAATGACCTGATCAAAAAATGGGCCAAAGAACTAAACAGACACTTCTCCAAAGAAGACATACAGATGGCTAATAAACACATGAAAAGATACTCAACATCACTCATTATCAGAGAAATGCAAATCAAAACCACAATGACGTATCATTTCACACCAATCAGAATGGCTGCGATCCAAAAGTCTACAAGCAATAAATGCTGGAGAGGGTGTGGAGAAAAGGGAACCCTCTTACACTGTTGGTGGGAATGCAAACTAGTACAGCCACTATGGAGAACAGTGTGGAGATTCCTTAAAAAACTGGAAATAGAACTGCCTTATGATCCAGCAATCCCACTGCTGGGCATACACACTGAGGAAACCAGAAGGGAAAGAGACACGTGTACCCCAATGTTCATCGCAGCACTGTTTATAATAGCCAGGACATGGAAGCAACCTAGATGTCCATCAGCAGACGAATGGATAAGAAAGCTGTGGTACCTATAAACAATGGAGTATTACTCAGCCATTAAAAAGAATACATTTGAATCAGTTCTAATGAGGTAGATGAAACTGGAGCCTATTATACAGAGTGAAGTAAGCCAGAAAGAAAAACACCAATACAGTATACTAACGCATATATATGGAATTTAGAAAGATGGTAACGATAACCCTGTATGTGAGACAGCAAAAGACACACAGATGTATAGAACAGTCTTTTGGACTCTGTGGGAGAGGGCGAGGGTGGGATGATTTGGGAGAATGGCATTGAAACATGTATAATATCATATATGAAATGAATCGCCAGTCCAAGTTTGATGCAGGATGCTTGGGGCTGGTGCACTGGGATGACCCAGAGGGATTGTACGAGGAGGGAGGTGGGAGGGGGGTTCAGGATGGGGAACACGTGTATACCCGTGGCAGATTCATGTTGATGTATGGCCAACCAATACAATATTGTAAAGTAATTAGCCTCCAATTAAAATAAATAAATTTATTTTCAAAAATTAATAGAATTTTTTATTTTTACCACCAGTTCTGCAACTCTCTTATTTGGTCAACAGCATAACCATCGATCCCACTCCAGTGTTCTTGCCTGGAGACTCCCAGGGACGGGGGAGCCTGGTGGGCTGCCGTCTATGGGGTCGCACAGAGTCGGACACGACTGAAGTGACTTAGCATAACCATCAATTGAGCTGCTTGAGCCCAAAGCACAAGGTCATCTTTTATCCTTCTCTGTCGTCTAATCCCTCAGTCTGTTGGGTTATTCATGTCCAACTCTTGGCAACCCCATGTACTCAACGCCAGGCTTCCCTGTCCTTCACTATTTCCTGGAGTTTGCTCAAACCCATATCCATTAATGCCATCCAACTATCTCATCCTCTGTTGCCCTCTTCTCTTCCTGCTCTCAATCTTTCCCAGCATCAAGGTCTCTTCCAATGAGCCATCTCTTTGCATCAGGTGGCCAAAGTATTATAGCTTCAGCTTCAGCATCAGTCCTTCCAATGAATATTCAGGATTGATTTCCTTTAGGATTGACTGGTATGATCTCTTTGCTGTCCAAGGAAGTCTCAAGAGTCTTCTCCAGCACCACCATTCAAAAGCATGGATTCTTTGGCACTCAGCCTTCTTTATGGTCAAACTCTCACATCTATACATGACTACTGGAAAAACCATAGCTTTGACTACAAGGACCTTTGTTGGCAAAGTGAGCCCTCAGTTAGTCCTGTCAATGTACAGCCCAGATGTACCTCAAATCCTTCCACTTTTCTCCAACTTCACTCTTTTAATCTTCTTTTATCTTAACAATTACAGAAGCCTTCCCATTGGTCTCCCAACTTTCACTCTCACTCCTCTCCATTTTATTCTCCACAAAGTAACCACAAGGAACTATGAAGACTATAAACCAGATCATGTCACCCAAGACTTCAAACTCTTCAAGGGCTCCACTTTATTTCGAATAAAATCCACTCTCTTTACCTGGCCCAAACCTCAATACGACTGTGACCACTGCTCTACTGTCATCTCCTTCTGGGCTTCCCCTTGAACTCTCTACTCCCGTCACACTGGTCCAGGGCCTTTGCACCAGCTGCTGCCTTTGCCTAAAATGTTCTTCCTCCTGATCTTCTCACAGCCAGATCCATCACATAACTTTACACCTCAATGTATATGTCACCTCCTCAGGATCACCCACTGTAACACATCATCCTGTTCTAATTTTTCATCTGGCACTTATCACTAATGAATCAGTGTGCATGTGTGAATGAGGCTTTTTTTAGTATATCTGTTCCTTACCTATTTATTATTACTCAAATACAAAATTCAAGACAGCAAAGGCCTTATGTGCTTTATTTAGGATAAACAAGAGTAACCAATGAAGACTAAGTAATCAATAAATACTGAAGATGTGAATAGATGAATCCCCTAGGATTCCCTTAACTTAAAAAAGGGCAATTTTTCTATGTTAAGAAATTGCTATCAGAAGACTATCACCTTTGTTACCCCGAAAGGAACAGAGTGGTAGAAGCCTGCGGTCTTCAGAAAACTGTCAACTATGAAACTGTGAGGCAATCTATTTCTCAAAACAGGAGATTCTGCAAAGACTTCTCTTGAGAATATCAGAGACGTCTTCAAACCAAATGTATAGAATATACATTTCCCCAAAATAAAATTCTGAAATATTCAGGCAGCTGGGCTGGATTGATGATAGATAGCTTAAAGCATGCCATTTAAGTCTCCACATGCCTGACTATAAATATTGATAGCCCCCGTGAGGTGGATGGTTCTGCCTGATGTTCCAGATAAAAGAACCATTTGGAAGGAAGAAAGCTATCCAGCTGCCTCCCTTTGACAGAGTGGGAAATATTATCAGAATGCCCAGAAATACAGAATTTGAATCAGAACAGAGGCCAGGATGAAAGTGAGAATACAAACTGGCTAAACAGGCAAAAATAAAGCTCCCCAAATAGATGCACTGGAGATGCTCCCCCAAAGGCCCACAGCTGCTCAGCCCCCGGGGGCTGGCATCCTGTTCTTCAACAGGCAACATCAGAAGCATGAGCACGTAGGTCCGACCTCGCAGCCCTCGTTTTGCAGCAGTCTTAACAAGAATTCTTCAGGCACAGAGAGGATGCTCAAAAACAGACCATAGAGTACTGGGGGTTTTATCGATGGAAGTGCTCAAACCACCCAATTGTTTGCAACCAGAAGCTATGTGATTCACGAATCCCTTCAAGAAAGGTCATACCACACAGGGATTGACTGAAAAGGAATATGTACAACCTAACTTTTTAAAGGTACAAATGTTCTGGTATGTGAAAAAAATAATTTATGCTCAACTAGATAACCTCTTGAGGACGAGGCTGTGTCTTTATACACCTTTGTATCCGACAGTACTTAAATACCCAGTAGGCAAACAAGGGTTTGCTTAGTAAATAAACATCACCTTCACCATCCCCTCTAACCTGCTTGCCCATGTACCCTCTACCTGTTACCTCCCCTCCCTTTCTTCTTCTCTCTCTCCATCCATATCAACTCCCACTTACCTACCCCTCTTTTTACCCTCCGCCTTTACACACACATACATACATACTTGGCCTCTTTGTTAGGGCCTCTTGCTCAGATTCCAACTTAAATCTTTGAAGGGAAGTGCTAGTCGCTTCAGTAATGTCTGACTCTTTGTGACCCCAGGGACTGTAGTCCACCAGGCTCTTCTGTCCATGGGATTCTCCAGGAAAGAATATTGGAGTGGGCTGCCATTCCCTTCTCCAGGGGATCGTCCTGATTTAGGGATAAAACCCAGCTCTCCTGCATTGCAGGCAGATTCTTTACCATCTGAGCCACAAAATGGATCTTAATATTCCATAATATTTCACAGTGACCTCACCTTAACTGTAACCCAAGAGTTAATGGATGCACTGGAGTGAGGGAATGCCCTGGGCCAACGCTAGAGGAAAATGTGCCAGAACACGTCTGGTCACTGTCCCTGTCTGAGCAGCAGGAGAAAATACCTTCTATCACTTGGCACATTCAGAAATGATGTTCAGAAAGCCAATACCCCTCTGGGCCTCAAAAGAGGGGGACTCACCCCCCGACAAATGGGATTCACAGCTTGCTCTTGGGCAAGCTACTGCACCTCTCTCAGCTTCCCTTTCCTCATCCAGCAGGAGCAGTGGGCATGAGAGTGCCCACAGAGTGGTCATGGGAATGAAGTGAGTTGTACCACATTAAGCTCTTGGCACTGGGCCTGGCACGTAGTATGCACTCAGTAAATGATCCTGTAACCGTCAGTTACTGTGCTCCCCACCTTGGGTACCACTATCATGCCTGACACCTATGGCTTTCCTTCTGGGTTGCATTAGCTCAGTCAAAATATGTTTTATTCATTGAAATAGAAAGAGTCTGGGATTTTTGTTTCATTGTGCCTGCCTTTTCACACTGCTTCATGGCACAGCAATGGTGATAATAAAAAGCTGACTCCTGGGCTCTAAGCTGCTAAATTTTTTGCATCACTAGGGCTTTGTTTATGTCAGTGTTCTGCACATGCGTGGAGAGCAGAAAGTGACTCACCAGTTTACAATGCTTAATGGGATGACCCCTCAGGACTGTCCACACTGCTTCTGTTTCATCACACAATCTCCCAACCCTAATTTGGTTTCCAAAAAAACTTCCCCAAGAGGAATATATTTCATAAGAAGCTAGAGAATAAGAAGGCAAGGCCAGATACTTGGGAATCAGAGGTACCCACCTTCCCTCCCCTCCTTCCTTCCTCCGTCAGTCAATCCATATGGATTAACTGAACACCTACTATGTACCAACTATTATGCTGGGGGCGGGGCGCACAGTCTCCAATAAGAGAGACCTTGGTCCTGCCATGTCTGCTGTACGGACAATCCCGCAAATCATGAATCCACTACAGTTAATTTAAAACCGGTAATTACAGACCGAGGTGAGTGCAAGGAAGAAAAACTGCAGGGAGTTATAAGACTAAGATAGTCTGGGGATTCTCAGAATGCTTCCATGAGGCAATAACATCTAGTCAAGGACCTGTCTGAAGAGTGATAAGAATTAACTCGCCCAAGAGGCACATACGAGTGTCAGGGTGTGGGGTGGGGAACAGGCAATAAAAAGACTTGTGAAGTCCCTAAACAGCAAAATGTGAAGGAAGTCAAAGAAGCTCAGAGTTGCCAGAATATGGGGGGAAGAGAGACAGGGGGAGGGAGAGAGATGATCTATAAGATAGAGAATTGAATTGAATCAAACCAAATCTTGGGTAGAAGTCGGCAAACTCCAGCAGCGTTAAATCTGGTCCCTGCCTGTTTTTGTATACCAGCCCCCATCAGCTAAGAATGCTTCCATATGTTTTAATAGTTGAAAAAAATAAAAAGAATAATATTTAATAACATTGTGAAAATCATATGAAATTCTAATTGCAGGAGCCATAAATAAAGTTTTATTGGAACACATCCATGCCTGTTCATTTACATACAGTCTACAGCTGCCTTCATGCTACAGAAGCAGAGCTGGGGAGTTGCAACAGAGACCATATGGTACACAAACCCAAAATATTTACTATCTAGCCCTTTACTGAAAAAAAAAAAAAAAATGCCAACCCCTGATCTAGTAAGATACACAGAAATTAGATTACAAAATCTTTTAAATTATATTAAAAATTTAGCATCTTATCCCCAAAGCAGGGGAACTCATTAACCCACTAAAGAGTTTGAAGAGGAGAACAGCATAATTCAGTAGTGCCCAAACCTGGCTGCACACTGGACTAACCTAGGAAGCTTCCAAAATATAATGCATAAGTTTTGCCCGCAGTGTTGTACATCAGCTGGGTTTGTGCATGGCCTCGGTATGGGTTTTGGAATTTTTGGAAGATTCCAAGGTGATTCTGATGTGCAGGTAACTTTGGGAACCATGGATAAAATCACATCTACATTTTTATAAGATCACCCTAACTCAGGGCTTCTCCCTCTGGCTGGATACACATTAGAATCACCTGAGGGATATTTTCAAACACACTGATGCCCAGGCCCACTCCACACCAGGATCTGTAGAGACGGACTCCGAGCCCTGCTATATTTAATTGTCCAGATGATTCTAACATATAGCCAGGGTTACACACTTTGTTATCAATGTGTGGCAAGAGTAGATACAGGGAGAGTCCTGGGTGGCTACTTCAAGGGGTCCAAGTGAAAAATGACAGAGACTTGGGTTGAGTTTCTGGTCCTGGGAGTGGGGAGAAGAAAAGTGAAGGGACAGTCAGTAGGATCTGGTGATGGGCTGGTGACAGTGAGCAGTTGGGTGGGAAATTTCAAAGGTGATACCTAAAAGTCTAGCAAAAAAAATGGGTGTAGCCTAATGCCATTTACTGGGATGGGAACCTTGTAAGAGGAACAAGTTTAGGGGGTAAGAACATTAGTTCTATTATTCTGACATCTTGTTGAAAGAGAGGATACCTATGATGGAGTTAAGTCAGATTGAGGCTATAAAGGAGGCTGGGGTCAAATTACAAAAGGCCTTGAATGCTATACTCACAATATCCTCCTCCTTCAGCAAGCAATGGCTACAATGTAGTAAAGGAACCCATAAGGGCTTTTGATTCAGTTGGTGTTTCTGCTCTATACAGTGTATATGTTTCCTCAGCTTCCTCATCTACAAAATGGGTTTGGAAATGTTCATACTCTGTCTCCTATACCTTTGGCCAGCAGACCTCAATGACAGCAGAGGCCCCAGTAAACACCCTTACAAAGGTGTTATGAAGATTAAATGAGATATTATGTGTAAAGTCTCTATGAATTTATGTAGCACAGAAGGCCCTTATCCCTAAATGTCCATTCTAAGATGAATGGATAAAGAAGATATTGTACACACATACAATACAGTACTGTGCTGTGTTGTGCTTAGTCGATTCAGTCATATTCAACTGTTTTCGACCCCATGGACTGTAGCCCGCCGGCTCCTCTGTCCATGGGGATTCTCCAGGCAAGAATACTGGAGTGTGTTGCCATGCCCTCTTCCAGGGGATGTTCCCAACCCAGGGATCGAACCCAGGTCTCCAGCATTGCAGGCGCATTCATCTGAGCCACCAGGGAGACCCAAGAATACTGGAGTGGGTAGCCTATCCCTTCTCCAGGGGAACTGCCTGACCCAGGAATCAAATAGGGGTCTCCTTCATTGCAGGCAGATTCTTTACCAGCTGAGCTACCACCTGGCCATAAATAGAATAAAATAAATAATTCCATCTGGAGCAACATGGATGGGTCTGGAGATTACCGTACCAAGTGAAGTAAGTCAGAAAGAGAAAGACATACACCATAAGATATTACATATATGTGGAATCTAAAATAAGACACCAATTAACTTATCTATGAACAGAAACAGACTCACAACAGACTTGGGGTTGCCGAGGGGGAGGGAGAGTTGCAGAGAGATGGAGCGGGAGTCTGGGATAAGCAGATGCAAACTATTACATATAGAATGGATAAGCAACAAAAGGGGCTGTTGCCCAGCACAGGGAACTATATTCAATATTCTAAAATAAAACAGAATGGAAAAGAATGTTTAAAAACAGTAATCATTATTCCCAAAGGAGAATGGCACAGTGACACCTCACAATGATGCTTCAGGAAATATATAGAACATTAGTGTGAAGGATACACATATAAGAAACGGGCACTAAGATTTAGAAGTTGTGACACACGACGTAACAATATCTGTTCAACCACTAGTAAGAAGTCAGGGACGTGCAATCCGGTAGAGTCCATAACCCTTCAGGGTCCCCGCAACCCTCCCCGTACAGTTCTCCTCCTCCTCCAGCATGGCCCTGGTTGTCCCTCTAGCCACTGTACTCACTATCCAGTTGACAAGATGGAGGGAAAAAAAAAACAAAAAAGGATTCTATCAACTCTTAAAGAATATACACATGCTGAAAATTAATTTTAGAGATGATCAAGGATGACTTCCTTCAAAGAGAAAGGGGATCCAGAGAAGCCAGACGGCACCCTGCACTGCTGACTGCAGCAGAATTAAAGCCAAGAGCAGAACTCAGATCACTGAGGCGAATGAGTCATGGCGCCTGGCGAGGAAGCAAGGCTTCAGCCAGACACCAGTCAGAATTAAAGATTGTGGCTCTTGCAAATTAGCCAGAGGAGTTCCTGTAACTGTGGACAATCCAAAGACGAGCCCTGCCCTCACACATGAGGCTGAAAACCACCAGATGCTGACTGCATTAAAACAGTAACTGCATCTGCCCTGATTAACCATACATCCGATGTAAATCCTGAACACCTCACAAGGTGTCATCAAATAAATACTTCTGTCCCTTTAAAATATAGATGTAGGAAGTAGCCTAAAATATACATGGATATTTTCATAGTAACTTTTAGAGAACCCTCAAGACACCTTGCCTGCATCCACCTCTACAGGCAAGAGAGAAAACATTACGCCACCTCAAAAGCATGCCTCTCTGATCATCATGTTTCTTCCCACCTAGAAGTAATTAATCACTACCCTTGTTCTCATGATGTATAATTCCTTCCTTTGCTTTATATTTCCATTTCTATGTATCTCCAAATAATGTTGCTTGTTTCTATTTTCACATGAATAGAATTACATTATATGTGTTCTTTTTACTCTGTTTCTTCTGCTCAGCATCATGTTTGTGGCTTCAAAGCATTATATTCATGGGTGAAAGGCCACAATGTCTAAAATTTGAGTTAAAATACTGTGAGGAAGGAGTTGCAAAGTAAACATTAAATACTTTGTGATGGATAGATTAGGCTCTTTATACTAGACTCTTAGCTCTTACATTTTAAGTTTCAAAATTTTTATAATAAAAATTTGCTTAAATTACTTTGTGAGATTCCTTTTACTACAGCAATTTTCAGTGCTGTATAGCAACAGTTTTCTAAGTAAGGTCTCAAAATCAAGAGCATCAGAATCATTTGGGAATTTGTTTGAAATGCAAATCACTGGGTTCCACCCTAGACTTACTGAATCAGAAGCTCTTGGAATGAGGCCCAGTAATCTGTGTGTTAATAAACCCTCCAGATAGTTCTGATGACACTCAAGTTTGATAATCACTACTGAAGAGTATTCTATTATGTAAATGCTCCACAGCTTATCCATTCTACTATTGATATATTTATATATTAATATATTTCAAATTTGGGGGTTTCAAATTTGTGAATATTATAAATAGTTTGTACAAGACTTTTGGTGACAAGAGTCTCCCTGACATATACCTACTGCTACAATAACAGAATCGTAGGGTATACATATTAATATTACCTAATAATGCCAACTATTTTCAAAGTGGTTCACCAATTCACGGTCCCACTAGTAATGTACAAAGGTTCCCTCTGCTCTACATACTTGCCAATATTTGGTATTTTTCAGATATTTTCACTGCTGCCATTTTATAGGGTTAAGCAAGTTTAAGCTTTCCAAGTTGGGATCAAAAAACATGTATTAGGGAATAGAACTCCAGACATGGAATCATAGTATTGCAACTATATTAGTTGGTGGATCTGCATGGAATAAGCCTGACATAGAAAGAATCTGGCATGATAGAGAAACTGAAAAAGGCCAATATGATTATACTACGAAAAGGAAGGTGAAATACAGTACAAAATGCTGTTGGAGGTAAGAGAGGAACAAATCAGGGACCCTGTAAGCATGCTGAAGACTTTGAATTATATTCCTAGTGAAACCAAAAGCCAATGAAGGTTTTTAAGCAGGAAATTTACATGGCTATATTTCTACATCTGTATATTTAAAATCTTTCAGGCACACACCCAATTCTCCCTATAATGGAGTTGCTTAATGCTTCAGACTATGCTTCTGCTAAAAACAACTAGAATAGTTGGATAAAGCACAAATACATACATACACCTGCTTAAAGGCATAACAGAGTTTTTGAGACAACCAGTAATTGAGGGGACAAACCCTAGGATAAGAGAACCACAAAGAGATGAGCCAAAATTCTGCAGTCATTCTTTCCCTTGGGACATTTGCCTAAAGTAGGGGAGGGGTAAGGGGCTGAGGATCCAGGCAAACAGCCTCAACACAGTTGCTATTAAGAGGCAAAAATACCAGAAGATATTTCAGCAGTCTCTTGAGGAAAGAAAGACAAAACTTAAGAGCTCTGAGATGCCAAGATCCAAATAAAAAAGAAGCAGAAAACTAAGCCCAGCACTTGGCTGGTATTCCCCTCTAGACATCTGCTCAGTTCTAAAGCTGTGCAGGGCAGGAGGCTAAGAAGCCAAGGAGAAGGCTCCCAAAAACACTTTCAGCGAGAATTTTGATAGTCTCACGCTGCTGAGGAGAGAAAAGACGTGTGGACTAGCCAGGGGAGAAGTCACTGAGAACACCCTACGCTCTTAGCTGCAGTTCCAAGAAGGCTACAACCTAGAAAGAGGCATCGGCAAGTGGCACACACAGCTTTATCAAAACTAAAACAATGCCTATGGTCAGCTAAGTCACTAGCTGGATTATAATAATCAGTCCCCCAATGTGCATGCCTGGAAGTTTTTTCTCTGGAGATAAAATCACAGACAACATTCACAATTTTTCATACAAAATGTTGAGTATACAATCAAAGTTAATTAAACATGTCAAGACACAAAGCACAAACCCAGAGGGGAAAAAAAAACAGATCACAGACAAAGAAACCACAAGTGATTCAGGTATTAGAGTTAGTAGGAAAAGAGTCTAACTATGATTAATATATAACTATGATTAATATATTACTACAGATGGTGACTGCAGCCATGAAATTAAAAGACGCTTACTCCTTGGAAGGAAAGTTATGACCAACCTAGATAGCATATTCAAAAGCAGAGACATTACTTTGCCAACAAAGGTTCGTCTAGTCAAGGCTATGGTTTTTCCTGTGGTCATGTATGGATGTGAGAGTTGGACTGTGAAGAAGGCTGAGCACTGTAGAATTGATGCTTTTGAACTGTGGTGTTGGAGAAGACTCTTGAGAGTCCCTTGGACTGCAAGGAGATCCAACCAGTCCATTCTGAAGGAGATCAGCCCTGGGATTTCTTTGGAAGGAATGATGCTAAAGCTGAAACTCCAGTCTTTTGGCCACCTCATGCGAAGTGTTGACTCATTGGAAAAGACTCTGATGCTGGGAGGGATTGGGGGCAGGAGGAGAAGGGGACGACAGAGGATGAGATGGCTGGATGGCATCACTGACTCGATGGATGTGAGTCTGAGTGAAATCCAGGAGTTGGTGATGGACAGGGAGGCCTGGTGTGCTGCGATTCATGGGGTCGCAAACAGTTGGACACGACTGAGCGACTGATCTGATCTGACGATTAATATATTTAGAAATATAAGAAGAAAGTGGAAAAATTCATAAAAGGCAAAGAATTTCATCATAGAGTTAGAATCAATAAAAAGAATCAAATGCAAAAACTAGGATCAAAAATAATTTCTAGTACTGTAAAATTAAAACTACTGAGCAACATATTAGACATAGCAGAAGAGATGATTAATAAATAAGAAGGTAGGTCAAAATTCTTCAAAGCTGAAGCACAAAGAAAAGCTAAAATGGAAAAGAAAGAAGAATGTAAGATACACGTGTGATAAAGGAAAAAGACCTAAATTATGTAAATGAAGACATAGAAAAAGAGAGAAAGAAGGGGCAACAAAAGTATTTAAAGAGATACAACCAAGTTAGAGATAGCAATGCACAAACACAAAAGTTACTAAGAACTTCATCAGGGTTGACAGCAAATCTACAACAGAAAATAATCAATAATGCCAAACCTAGGGACATCATAAAAATATGGATAAAAACTAAAGGCAAGAAAATCCTAAAAGTGACCAGAGGTTAAAAAAAAACACAGTATCTTCATAAAAGTATTAATAATGTTGGTTAATGACTGACTTTTCAACAGAAAGGATGGAAGCCTGAAGACAATGGAATAAGATTTTTAAAGTGCTGGGAAAAAACCTTCAATATATTAATAGAATGACATACTTAGAGAAAATATCATTCAAAATGACAGTAAAATTAAGATATTTTCAGATAAGTAGAAACTGAGAGGATCTGTCAGCAGTAAACCCTCACTTTGAAAAAATGCTAATAAAAGTATAATGGGCATAAGAAAATGATCCCAGATGAAGGCATGGTAATGTAGGAAAAAAATAAAGAACAATGGAAAAGGTAAACATGTAAGAATGAATATTGATTGTTTAAAGTAACAATAAAAACTCTAATACATTTTTAAAATGTGTATTGTAGATTAAAATGCATCTATAAAATGAAAGATGTGAGAGGGTATATAAAATTAAAATGCAATAAGGTATCTTATTATCCAGTATTACATTTACCTGAAAGAAACGAAAATATGTACACAAAATGATTTATACATTATATATTTATAGAAGAACTGTTAGTAAAAGGCTTCCCAGGTGGCGCTAGAGCTAAATAATCCACTTGCCAATGCAGGAGATGCAAGAGACATGGGTTCAATCTGTGGGTTGGGAATGATCCCTGGAGTAGGAAATGGCAACCCACTCTGGTAATCTTGCCTGGAAAATTCCATGGACAGAGGAGCCTGAAAGGCTACAGGGGCCTGAAAGATTACAGTCCATGGGGCCATAAAAATTCAGACACAGCTGAGCACACACACACTTACCCAATTCCTATATCCATGGTTAGTGACAGGTACAAACTGAAAACAATTCAAATGTGCATCTGCAGGCGAACTGATAATCAAATTAAATGGATTAAAGGAAAAAAAGGAACAAAATAGGGACAGACTGAAAACTCCTGACGAATCACATTTACAGGTTTAGAGTGAGCAAAAGATGCCAGGTTTACAAGTACACAGTATACTATTCCATTTTGTGAGGTTTTGACCAAGAGAAACTAGTTTATGATGCTAACAATCGGGATAACTGTTATCTTTGGGAAGAATATAAACTGGGAACGATTAAGAAGGGACCTCTGGCTGGTTAGTAATGTTCCACTTCTTGATCCAGTTACATTCATGGGTTCACTTCATGGAAAGGGATCAAGCTTCACATTTAGGATTGTTCATTTCTCTATATGTATTTCCAAAAAAAACAGAAAGTTACACACAGGATAACAAGACTGTATCAACCACTAAAATATAGCTTGACCAGTATCATCAATACACGTTACTCCCTAATTATCCCCACCCCCACCCTACTAGAGATAACTACTCTCATAAATTTGGTGCTCACCATTCTTCTGCACTATCTTATATTTTGACTGCTTATATATAAGTTCACCTAAATATATAGAATTGTTTTGCATGTTTTTAAACTTTATATAAAAGATCATTTGATTTCTGTTTTTAAAAGATCATTCTAAAAATAGCACAAGGAAACTTCCTAGTATGACAAAATAATCTATATATTATTTGGAGTGTTGGTTAAATGTGTAAAAACATTTGTCAAAGCACATCAAAATGTACATTTAGTATCTGTGCATTTCACTACAGGTAAATGTTACCTCACTTAAAACCACTTTTTAAAAAACAAATCATTCTAGCATTTTCATAGGCAATGGATGAGAAGTGAAATCAGGAAGGCCAGTTAAAATATTACAGTAGACCTGGTGAGGGCCAAACTCATCTCTCTGAGAAGTAAGGAACTAAAGTCAGGTTGTGGTCATAGTTCTTTGAACAGCTTAACCGTGAAGTGGAGGGCTTCCCAGGCGGTTCAGACAGTAAAGACCCTGTCTGCAAGGCAGGAGATCCGGATTCAATCCTTGGATAGGGCAGGTCCCCTGGCGAGCGAATGGCAGCCCACTCCAATATTCTTGTCTGAAGAATCCCCTGGAGGAGGAGGAGTCTGGTGGGCTACAGTCCATCGGGTCACAATGAGTCAGAGACAATTGAGCAATAATCCCTCCACTTCCCACTGTGAAGTGAAGCAGTGACTGGAGGGAGGGATGAGTCCAAAGAGAAGTTCTCAAAAACAGAAGATTAAGCCTGACCCTATTGAGAGGCAACACAGAAGACAAAGGAGAGATGAGGGGTTAAGGGTTGGGTCCTCCAGAAGGTGAGAGGGGATGGGATGGTCTGGTCTCTGCTGGGACACAATGCCTTCTTGCTTTTAACTAGAAGGAAGTAAAGGTACAGATGCAGGAAAAATTGTTTGGTGATTGAAAGACAAAGGAGTTTCCATTCAATGGCTGCTACGTCTTCAATGATCATGGGTCATTACTGATATAGGGTGGAGACTGGAGTGTTGAAGCTTATGAAAAGGGGCATGAAATTCCATTGGAAAAGGCTGGGAAAGCATCCCAACATGGTGGGGAAAGATTAAGAAAAAATCTAAGGTTCTATTTTGCAAGGCTAAGTGTCCAACAGGTATCCAGATCAAAAACAGGAACAGTATTATTCATCTTTGCCTATGCTTCATGAAGCACAGGATAACAAATATTAGGTACATGAAAGAATGAATTAATGAAAATTCAATCTTTTCATATTTTCTTAGCACCTTTTTATATTGTTGGCCATATTCTATGATGTAAGTGAAGAAAAAACAGAAATAATGTACCTTAGCAATCAATCGCTATCAAACACATTTTCCTGTTCCTCAGTTTTAGTTCTGTTTGTTCTTGGAAGAAAAACAATCTGTGTCTTCCAATGTTACAAATTCTTCATTTTATCAAAAAATGACGTGTTCATCCTCTAAAACAACTGTTCAGCAGAATTCACCAATGGGGCAATTTTCATTAAAAAAAAAAAAAACCTAAGAGATAAACTCTGCATCCCTATATTAACACAACTTGTGCCAATCATAAGGATATATATAGTTGAAGAAGAAATTAGACGCTCTTGCCAAGAAGGATTAACCTGTCTCTGTATTGGAGATGTTCCTGCTGCTGCTAAGTCGCACATGCATCATGAGTAAAGAAAGCCTTTAGCTTGTGTACAGTAATCTCAGGGTGACCCCAGCAAACAATAAGCACACTGTGCCGTTTGTTTATCATTTATCAATTGTGAAATTGAAAACAAAGATTATAAATGCATTACTTGCAGTCGAAATTATTTTTATTACACTAAGCTCCATTGAAAAGGGCTCCATTCATACAAGAAGCACAGTTTGGGCTGGATGAACAGTCAGATTTTTACACTTATAATTCAAGCATCTACTTACTACGTATATTGAGTGCACTGTCCTAGTTCCTGTTGCCACAGTCAGACTATAAATGCGTATTTGCGGTCATGCTTAACTACAGTAATTCAGAACTTCAACTGTCAAGTTTGGAGCTAATATTCTCACGTAGGCAGTTCATGTTCTACTCTTAAAAATAATTCCTTGTTTGCTATCGGAAGCTCCTAATATAATACACAAAATAGCAGGATCAATTTTTTAAAATAATCTATATCTTTAACTAAATGTACTTTTTTCCCTGAAAATATCCCCTTCCTTCAGTAACTGTAAACCCTGGTGAAGCAGTAAAACAGCAGAACATATTAAATATATACAAAACACACACAGAGAAAACAGCCGTGTTTACAGGGAGGAAAAGAAGGAAAATCTCAGTTTTGTGCTAACTATCCTTTGAGACATTTTTTTAAGTGTGGAGGCACCAATTATTTCTCCTTTGCTGGAAGGTCTACACATTTAAAGGTTCCGTAGGTCCACTAAGAAAATAAGCAACTGTTTCTCTGTATCATTAAACACAACAGGATACCAGTCCTGTGCCGATTTTAAAACACTAACAAAATTCTAACTGTGAATATTAAGATTTAACATTTCACTTTCGAGAGAAGTAAAGAGTTGTTTTGTCTACAAAGAGCATTAGAACCATACTCCAAATTGCCAATTGCACAATATCTTTAGCACTGAAGGCCAGCTCCATTGCAGAATCTTGTAATGCTCGAGTCTGAAGAAACCTTGCAGGTCTCCTATTCCAATCTGACACCCAAGACCGGAATTTTTTCCTCAGCATCCCTGACAGATGGTCAATCTCTGTTTCAATTACTCCAGTGGGGGAGTTCTCAAGAGAAGATTCCCAAGGGATATGATGAAATGCTAGAATCAACCATTCAGACAGGGAGTACAGCTCCAGTAAGCCTGTAGATACAGACAGCGTTGCCAGGCACTAAAACCAGACTTCCAAAAGAAAGTGATTCAGAATCAGCAACGTTAAGACATGGAGACCCCCCAATCCTGGGACCACCCTAGGTCTTTTTATTGGCCTGGGAAGTAGCCTCTACAATCTGGGAAGCAAGGTGGCTTTTCTCCTGCTGGTTTCTTAAAGAACTGATTCTTTCAGGCTCACAGCAAGGGTTTGTTAGCTAGCCTCAGAGAGGATCAAATTTCTTCCTTCTGAAAACCAAGCCAGGGGACCCCCCTGGTGGAATTGCTAATGCTTAAAATACTCCTAACTTTGGTCTTAAAATTCTCACTACAATAAACCAGGGCATTTCAAGCTCTTCTTTTAAAGGTATATACAGGCTAAGCTGTAACTGAAGTAGCTTGGTTGGTGTAGGGTTGACGTGTGGGGGTTGATGGTTTAAGCGCAGCCCTTCATCCCGCCGTGAAGTCTGGTTTATCTGACAAGGAAAGGCGAGCGCGCGGGGCTAAGCTGCCAGCACACCCACTGCCGGACCCCGTCACAGGGCTGCCCGGCCCTTACCTGTCGATGCTGATCACGCACAGGGTCATGATCGAGGCCGTGCAGCACATGACGTCCATGGCGATAAAGACGTTACAGAAGAAATGGCCAAAGATCCACTTGCCCCCAATGAGGTCGGTGACGCTGACGAAGGGCATGACCGCCACGGCCACCGAAAGGTCGGCCAGCGCCAGGGACACGATCAGGTAGTTGGAGGGCTGCCGGAGCTTTTTGACGAAGCACACCGAAATCACCACCAGGCAGTTGCCGGCGATCGTCAGCAGCGTGATGAGCGTCAGGATGGAGCCGATCACAACTTTCTCGGCTCTGCCGTAGTTGATCTGCTCCCAGCAGCCGGAGGTATTGTCCCGCGGCGTGTCCCGGGTGGGCCCGGGGCTAGCCGTCACCTCCACGACCCCGTGCAGCAGGTGAGGCGCCCAGGAGCCCGCGACCGGGCCGGCGCCGTCGGGGCTCAGGTCGGGCAGCCCGCGCCCCACCTCCGGCAGGAAGAAAGAGCGGAGGTGCCCGTAGAGGTCCGGGCGGCCGCTGCTATTAACGTCCATCATCGTGCCTCTGTGCGCCGCTGCCCATGGAGCCGGCGCCCCCGCCACGCGCTGCGGCTGCCGGCCCGGGGGCTTCACCTCGCCGGTTCCGCTCCGCTCGGCCCAGCCATGAGGCCCACGCTGACCGCAGGGGGGCGCCCCGGCTCGGCCTCACGGCTCCGCACGTCCGGGTCCCGCAGCCGCAGCGGACAACACGGGAGCGCGGCCGCCCCGGGGACTACTTGCAGGAGGCGTCTCCAGCACCCGACGGATGCCCGGGACGCGCGGGTTCGCTAGCCGGCGGGCCGGGCTCGGCTGGCCGCACCGCAGTCCGCAGCCCGCAGCCGCCGCGCCGCTCGGCCGAGAGCGCCCGGGAGGCAGCAGCAGAAGTTGCGGAGTGCGCCCCGCCCCTCGCGCCCGCCGCCGCCGCCGCTCCCCTGCGGCAGCCACGCCGCGTTCCCGTCGCCGCCGCCGCGTCCGGCCGCTGACCGCGCGCCCCGGGATCCCGGACGGGCTTCCCCGGCTGGGCAGGGGCCGCCGCCTCTACCGCGCTTCCCCCAACCCACTGAGCGGGGGGAGGCGCTCCTCGCGCCTCCTGGGATCCCGAGCCGCCTCGCTCGGGGGATCTTTCTTTCCGCGGGAGGCTCACACACCCTCCGACAGACCCGAACCCCCTTACAGTAGTAAAGATAGTTTGGTGGGGGAGGACTAGGGAGCCAGCGGATGTCCGGACTCACTGCAAAATGAAGAACCTGGGGAGGAAAAAAATGTTTTTAATCTTAATTTTGAAAAAGACAAAAAAAAAAAAAAAAAAAAAACTTTCTGAGCACTCTACCAAGCAACAGATAATTTCCAGTTATTTTGATCACTGATGGGAGAAAGCGAAGATGAAAAAAGAGAAGCAGCTGAATGTGGGGGGCGGGGGTGAGCTCAGATGGAGATAAGGGACAGCGAGGGACGTCTTAGGGTCCTGGCACCTAGGAGGAACTACTGGCTCTGGAGAAGGGCCTTCAGAGAGCTTAAAAAACCCATTGTGACAAATCCCCCAGGCGTATAGAAACCGGCCTTTCCCCTCTGAATGTAGACCTTGGCTATATTCAGACTTCAGAGCCTATGTTCAGACTTTAGAGCCTAATATATTGAAGTATTCACAGCCTAATATATTGAAATGAGGGCTAATTCTCCATGGCGTTCTGGAAATCTTGCACATAAGAAACGACCGCTTTTAACGTTCTCCAGAAGAATCCTGGAGACGTATGTTGATTTAATCCCTATTGCTTAAAATCCCCTTGGTATTGAAACCCAGTCAGGGTGGAGCTGGTTTTTTTATTTGAGACTTATTTCATTCCATTTTGTTCAAATATTTTACCGGAAGCTAGCAGTGATTTCTTTAAAGACCCTTAAAAATAAGCAAATCTGTTTTCTAGTTAGGCCCTGCTGCTGCCGCTGCTAAGTCGCTTCAGTCGTGTCCCCGACTGTGCGACCCCATAGACGGCAGCCCACCAGGCTCCCCCATCCCTGGGATTCTCCAGGCAAGAACACTGGAATGGGTTGCCATTTCCTTCTCCAATGCATGAAAGTGAAAGGTGAAAGTGAAGTCGCTCAGTCGTGTCCGACTCTTAGCGACCCCATGGACTGCAGTCTACCAGGCTCCTCTGTTCATGGGATTTTCCAGGCAAGAGTACTGGAGTGGGGTGCAATTGCCTTCTCCGAGTTAGGCCCTAGTGTATCATAAATAAGAAGAAAGGGAACAGAAACCTCAAAATGTACTGATGTGAGTGCTGGGTTGGGTAACACTCTTCCATTCTTCAAGGTTTTTCATTTATCCTGTTTTTCCAGATAAGGAAACATAGTTGCTATTTCAGTCAGCTGGTAATAGGTTTCCAACCCAGGTTATTCTGATTACTATGTTCATATTCTTCCCTCTAAACACTCCCCCAATTTTTTTTTAAGTGGAAAAAAATAAATCCCTAAATCTTGGGCCAATATTGACAGCTCTTTCGCTACTGTGAACCTGTCAGGAGCTCTCCTCTGTTTGGGGTAGGTGGATCAGTACATTCAGAGGAAGAGTGAAAGGTACTGTTTCATAGTTAAGAGGATGGGTGAAGAAGTGTCTTCAACCTTACGTAAATTAGTATTAAACGTAATTTCAGACAGAAGAAAAGTAGTTTGCAGTTGGAAGGCACCTGCAAAACCGTTCTCTTCAATGCAGAGAGGGAAGTAAAGGCTGCCACAAGTGACTTGTCCAAGATCATTCATGACTACAATGAAACGGATCAGGTTTTTGGTTTTGTGGTTTAGAATTGTCTCAAGGCCTCATAAAAATTCCTTAATGTAGTAAATTTCACACGATGTTCTCAGCTTTTCTCATTTTGACTTTTTAACTCATTTTGGCTTTTCTTACTTTTTCCTTCTTGAGAACTCTAATCAGGGCCACCTTACTTTCTGTCTTGGCTCTTTTAAGTAATATTCTACATTAATTAATTATACAAAGAATCTGAAAAGCAATATTCTATATTTGAATCTACAGTCAGTATAATTTGCCACTTATACTCTGGCCAGCCCTTACCCAGCCCACTTAGGTTTCATAGCAGCTTCTGACGTTTTTTGCTTTTGTTTTTTTCATTGTAAACATATAAATGCACCAAATAATCGGTAAAATAGTACTTTCAAATTTACTTCCTCTTCCACTTTCAATATAGCATTAGTTCCAAACTCCCCTTTTTATAGAGAAGTCACCTCTATTATATTATCCCTGGTGATGGCTGACTGTATTTCCTAAGAGTTGCTAGGTTTTAATTTATAAGCTGTCACAATGCATAAACACAGTTATCGAAAATCTCAGCCTCTGCAGCATTGCTTATGTTGAGTTCAAATTTCATCTATCATTGTATCATTCCAAAATCCAGACAGAGCAACCTGGAATTCTTGCAGTTTGCCTCTAACCTTGACTAACAAATAATCATATCTTAATAAAAATGCTAAAATCTCATTTATTCTTTTCCATAATTTTCTCACAAAAAAATGCTAAAGATACAGCTTCACAAAATGTTCATTAAAATACCTAACATTCACCTAAATGGGTTGTTTTGCCCTTGGTTTCCTGGGGTTTTAAAATCCATATCAGGGTGTTGTTGTCTTTCCTTTTCTCCTGCCAACCTACTCTGGCTGTTATTTTAGAGACAATAAGAGAAGTGTTGGCATTTAAATCAAATCATGTCTTTAGTTTTTATCCCTTGTATTTCTTTCATTAAAAAAATTTGACTCTGCTAACTCTAAAAAGTACCAGTCCTTGTCTAGACTCTCATCTCCTATAACAGCATTTTCCTAAAATTGTCAATGAGGGCACCTGAAACGACAGCTTTCTGAGGCTTCCAACTGGCAATCTCCTGCTCTCAAAACTGCTCTGGGGGAGGACAGAAGAGCAGCCGCATCCTACAATAGGAATTATCATCTTTTTATAAGCTCTTCTTCCTGTAGGTACTCATCTGGCTCATCTAAATGCATGTGCTTAATCACATCTCTGCAGACCCACACATATCCATCTGGAGAACATAAGCTTAGGAGAGTTTATTTTCCCATAAACCAGCATACTCTGATAGTCTAGATTTACTTTAAGAAACACAAGTAAAAATAAGGCTTTCTATGCCATAGGATTCATTGGCAACACACTAGTTGTTAAGCATACTGACGTCACCGTGACTGAGGCTCCAGTAATTTCCAATGCCCCGTGCAGCTGTCTTCCTGCAGGGTTACTCTTGCACATCCCCAAAGCTTCTCAACTGCTTACTTGAACATCCAATTGGCTCATTCAACTGAACTAATTGTCTGGGTGTTGTCCCCAGAATTAGACCGGAAAAGGCTAGGAGAACAATGCTTAGATAGGTATTGTGCTAAGATTAGTATATATAAATAATCAAATCCTACCCTGTCAGGCTGTAGAGCAGTAGCACAGAGAAAGAACATACATCCTAGCAACTGTCAATTTGCTAGGCCCAGTTGGAATTTGCTAGCAATTGGGAGGCCCAGTTGGAATAAAAGCAGTTAGTCTGGAACATAAGAACGTCCCCTTCTCTGAGACAGGCCCCCGCACCGTGACTAGCCTCATCCTTTACCGGTGCTGAAGACTCTCATGGCACTTTTTTCCACATCTTTATTATAGCACTTACTGCTGCATTATGCTTTTATGTTTAGGTGGCTGGATTTTCTGTCCAAGTGAGAACACCCCAAAGATAAAGATATTTCCTTATTCCCTCCACATACTGCTGCTGCTGCTAAGTCGCTTCAGTCGTGTCCCCGACTGTGCGACCCCATAGACAGCAGCCCACCAGGCTCCCCCATCCCTGGGACTCTCCAGGCAAGAACACTGGAGTGGGTTGCCATTTCCTTCTCCAAGGCATGAAAGTGAAAAGTGAAAGTGAAGTCGCTCAGTCAATAAATGGCTGTCAAATAAATTGAGTGTAGAAAAATGCCTTATAACCAAGAGTCGTTCATGATTTAAAATCACTCCTCAGCTTAAAAGTGAATGGTGAGTTTTGTTTTGATTCAGATGTATGTCTTTTAATTGTGATACTTTCATTTGCATTTTCACTTAATTCTGACTAGAAAAAAATGTAATTTTTTTCCATTGGTTCCTTTTGTTTAGAAAATTTTCATTCTCTTTACAAAGCAAATGTAACCTTTAAAATTTTTCCTCAAAAACAACAACAAAAAATATGAAGAGAAAATCAGAGAACAGATAAATCCAAAAACGCTCATTTATTTTCCTAATTACTCAACTTTTTCTTACCAGGACCATCTTGAAATATAAGTGGTACATGCACACCCTCTAGTGGTGAATTCATTCCTCATACAAATTCCACACAGAGCTTCAGCGGAAAGCGTCAGCTTCCATGGTCCAAACCGGAAGGATTAATTAAAAGAAAAATTAAGTTCCTTAACTTAAAGAAAAACAGATAATATGAATATTCCCTCATTAATTGAGTCAACATTTATTGACTAATACATCCCAGATACTGTTTTAGGAGTTCTTTTTTAAAAAGGACACAGCAAGCTGGAGATCCTATTGGACATCCAAGTGGAGATATCAGATAGTAAGATATAAGTTCAGGAGACAATTTCTCAAGAAGAAGAGTAGATAGAGAAGAAGCCTGAGGAATTTACCCTAGGATGGATGCTCCAACATCCTGAGGTCAGGGAGAAGATGAAAGACCAACAAAAACCGAGGAGAGACCCTTGAGTTAGGAGGTGAACCACAAGAGATTGGATGCTCCAAGTCAGGGGAAGAAGATGTGTCAAGGAAAATAAATTGATGAACTGGATAGAAGGCCAAGTAAGGAAAGAGCTATTCCAGTGGAATAGCTGGAATAAAAGTAGACTAGAATGGGCTCCGGAGAAGGCAATGGCACCCCACTCTAGTACTCTTGCCTGGAAAGTCCCATGGACGGAGGAGCCTGGTAGGCTGCAGTCCTTGGTGTCGCTAAGAGTCAGGGACGGCTGAGAGACTTCATTTTCACTTTTCACTTTCTTGCATTGGAGAAGGAAATGGCAACCCACTCCAGTGTTCTTGCCTGGAGAGTCCCAGGGACGGGGGGCCTGGTGGGCTGCCATCTATGGGGTCGCACAGAGTCGGACACGACTGAAGTGACTTAGCAGCAGCAGCAGCAGAATGGGTTCTAGAGATCAGGAGAAGAGAGAAAATGGCAACTGGGAGGGCAGACAACTTTTGTAGCAGTTTCATTCAAAAGAGTAACCGGGAATTGGGCAGAAGCTAGAGGGACATGTGATATTTAAAGACAATCAGAAAAGAAAAATAGGAAAGTCCTTCTTTTAAAAATTGATAGGATGCACCTTATTCCACATTTTCTAATCTTCTGTATAATTTTAGCAATCCTTCTATAGTCTTCAAAATAATATGTGAAATGAAAATTCCCATCATGTTCATGTCCCCATTTCCAGGCAAAATTATCCTTGATCCATTCTTTCAGTCATTCAATAAACATGTACCAACTATACATTGTGTTCAGTGCTGAGGATGAATAATTAAGACAAATTCTCCATTCTGCAGATGTTCACTACCTGGGGAAAGAAACCAACTAGATACAGTGCAGAATGAAAAGCCTCATAGGGAAGAAACAAAGATGGAGCCCAGAGGAAAAGGGCATTGGCTGTTCTTGGGGGGACCAAAGAATTCACAGAGCTAACATTTCAGTGCCAGCAGAAGTCTCATCAATAGACTGAAGGACAGGGGGGTGCAATGCTGACAGGTGTTCATAACTCTATGGAAGACTTGCCATAATATGTCATGTCAAATGCGTTGGAAACAGCCAGGGTAGACTTGTTGGGAGGCAATCATAAAGAATCACGTGTGTCCAAACACTCGACGCTGGAGAAGGTGTGGCAAGAACGGAACCTTCCTAAGCTGTTGGTGCAAAGGTAAATTGGTACAGCCACTATGGAGAACAGTATGGAGGTTCCTTAAAAAGCTAAAAAAAGAGACACCACATGACCCTACAGTCCCACTCCTGGGCAAACATGATCTGAGACAAACATGATCTGAGACATGATCATGAGCCAGAGACAAACGTGATCTGAAAGGATATATGCACCCCAGGCTTCATTGCAGCACTGTTCACAATAACCAAGATGTGGAAGCAACCTAAATGTCCATCAGCAGAGTAATGGATAAAGAAGATGCAGTACACATACACAATGGACTATAACTTAGCCATTAGACAGGATGAAGTAATGCCCTTTGCATCAACATGGATGGACCTAGGCGGTGTCATACTGAGTGGAGTAAGTCAGAGACGGAGAAATATCATATGATGTCCCTTATATGTGAAATCTAAAAAGAAAGGATACAATTGAACTTACTTACAAAACAGAAAGAGACTCACAGACTTAGAGAACAAACTTATGGTTG
The DNA here is from genome assembly GCF_002263795.3 of Bos taurus. Classification (NCBI taxonomy): domain Eukaryota; kingdom Metazoa; phylum Chordata; class Mammalia; order Artiodactyla; family Bovidae; genus Bos; species Bos taurus. The sequence continues at coordinate 12,482,677 of NC_037353.1, forward strand.
CCAAGAGAAAGGATAGTGGGGATGGGATAGTTAGGGAGTTTGGGGTGGACCTGTACGCACTGCTGCTGCTGCTGCTGCTAAGTCGCTTCAGTCGTGTCCGACTCTGTGCGACCCCAGAGACAGCAGCCCACCAGGCTTCCCCGTCCCTGGGATTCTCCAGGCAAGAACACTGGAGTGGGTTGCCATTTCCTTCTCCAATGCATGAAAGTGAAAAGTGAAAGTGAAGTCGCTCAGTCATTCCCAACTCTCAGCGACCCCATGGACTGCAGCCCACCAGGCTCCTCCGTCCATGGATTTTCCAGGCAAGAGTACTGGAGTGGGGTGCCATTGCCTTCTCCGATCTGTACACACTACTATATTTTAAATGAATAAATAATGAGGACCTGCTGTATAGCACATGGAACTCTGGTCAATGTTAGGTGGCAGCCTGGATGGGAAGGGAGTTTGGGGCAGAATGGATACATGTACAAGCATGGCTGAGTCCCTTTGCTGTTCACCTGAAACTGTCACAACATTGTCTGTTCATCACCTATACCCCAACACAAAGTAAAACATTTGAAGAAAAAAGATATGGTGCTACCACCTCCCCCCAAAATAGAATTGTGTGTCATGCAAAGAAGGTATGAACGTTGCTGTGTGCTCATATGGCAGAGATCAGAGTCATGTTTCTTCTTGTAAGGGCCCTAATCCCATCATGAGGGCTCCACTCTCATGACCTAACCATCTCCCAAAGGTTCCATCTCTAAATGTGATGTAAATACATCATATTTGGGGTTAGAATTTCAGCCTATGAATTTGCACGTATGCAAACATTCAGTTCGTAGTACCTGCCTTTTAAACAAATATTTTGCAATGATAGAGGAGAGAATAAATAGATATATAAGTGTATGCATGCTTAGTCACCACTGGATCAAAAATATAGTAGATGCCTTTATCTACTTCTAACAAATATGTTTTCATTTTAATATGTTTAAATGTAGATTTGAGATCAACTGAATATTGTCAGTAGTCCCAACTTGCATGTAACATTTTGAAAGTGAAGTCGCTCAGTCGTGTCCGACTCTTTGCGACCCCATGGACTGTAGCCTATCAGGCTCCTCCGTCCATGGGATTTTCCAGGCAAGAGTGCTGGAGTGGGTTGCCATTTCCTTCTCCAGGGGATCTTCCCGACCCAGGAATCGAACCCAGGTCTCCCACATTGCAGGCAGACGCTTTACCGTCTGAGCCACCAGGGAAGCCCAACATTTTGAAGTAAGGGCTAAATACGTATATTAGATAGTATATAAGATGATGGATGGATGTACATGTGGGTATGTCTGGTAATATTTACATAAAAGAATCACCATGAATGTAACTATAAATGAAGACTGATACAGTTTGTCAACTCAAATAATAAAAGTAGCATAGCTGCAATGACATAAGTTTTTGAAACGGGGAACAACTCTTCTGGTTCTCTCATATATAGTTCCAACCAACTCTTATAGGTCCAAGCAAAGCAAAATACAGTCTTCCCTTTATTTACACAATAATTATATTCCTGGAAAATTCTGTGCATATAAAAATTGCTGTGCTTTTATATGTAAAACCTATTTAGGGTCTAGGCTTAGGTAGTGATAAGCAAGCTTTACCCCATGTGAATGTCTGGCAGGATATTCAAAAATCATGCAAGATGAGGAACAAGTGTTCATTATATGATACTCTCATTCACTGCAGGATAGTTAACATCTCTGGCCTCTTCCTACTCTAAGCTAGTGTCAACCACCTCACTTCTCGAGTATAGTGACAATGATAAGCTTACAACAACAAATTACTATGACGAGCAAAAAAATTACACAAATTTTCAAATCCCTTCCCACCCTGGCAACGTTAACTGAGAGGTAGAATAGAGCGTATGAACACTGTTGTGGATCATTGATTTAAAAAGTGTTCATCAGATGAAAACAAGGTACAGAGCAGGAAACTACATTCAATATCGTGTGAAAAGAATATGAAGAGGAATGTATGTGTGTAAAACTGAATCACTTTGCTACACAGCAGAAATTAATACAATGTTGTAAATCAACCATACTTGAATAAAATGATTTGAAAAAATAACAAAGGGCTCAGCAAACATTTTCCATAATTTATATCAGATAGTAAATATTTGGGGTTTTCTATCATGTAAGAAACGAGTTGCCAGTCCAGGTTCAGTTGCCAGTCCAGGTTCGATGCGCGATACTGGATGCTTGGGGCTGGTGCACTGGGACGACCCAGAGGGATGGTATGGGGAGGGAGGAGGGAGGAGGGTTCAGGATGGGGAACACATGTATGCCTGTGGCGGATTCATTTTGATATTTGGCAAAACTAATACAATTATGTAAAGTTTAAAAATAAAATAAAATTTAAAAGAAAAAAAAATAAATAGCAAAACTTCCTTTTGTAGTTTAAAATTACATTAGTGACATTAGTTGAAGAGGGAAAATTAAGACGTATTAGCATAAAGTTTCAAGGTTTAAATCAGAGCACCCTTTTTGGATCAGTCTTCAGCTCCACAATTTACTGCTGCACTATGAGATTAGACCATAATTTTCATATTTGGAAACCAATTTCTAGGCCAAAAATGAGCTTAATTATTCCTAGTCAGATGAGTTTCCCCAAAACAAAATTTTGCTATTCATAAACAAATCAGATTATATGATTTTTCAAAAGGTGGGGAGAAAGAGTATTTAAAGGGGTGATAGCATGGACCAAAAGAACCACATCTGGCCCAGCCTCCACTGGTCAGCCAAGATGGAGACTTTTTTCCTTGACAGCATCAGTGAAGTAAATTTCTTTCAGCAGTTCACAATCCCCTCAGCATCCACTATACGCACTGCAGCTTTGTGGAGCACAGACCGTGTGGGTTATGGTTAATTACCATGGCTGTTACTTGTATAGTTTTTAAGTTTAGAGCTCAAAGTGGTTCTGATCTACAGGACAATAAATTGGCTAAAATTCTGCCTTGACAAAATCTTGTCATATTGTGCTTAGGTTTCATGAGTCTGATGTTAACACTGACCCCTGCAGGAGTCCCATCTGTAGTCATGGTTACCAATTCTGACACATCTACTTTAAAATGGTCAAAATTTCTCTCCATACACAAAAATAAGCCACTTCCTAATGATGTGCCTCGTTTGGGCAGCATTTTCAAAAGACATTTGGTCATATCAAAATTCTTAACCACACCAATAGCTTTTATATATCTACTTACTTATCAGCTGTAATAGAATATGCCAGAAATAACCTAGCTTTTTCGTGCAATTTACCCTGAAAGTTCTAAGCTATATTTCCAACATACTGAAAATAGACTTTTAGTTGTATTTGTCTGTGAATACTAGTTTCTGTTTAGGACCTGCTCTTTCTTGTGCCTTCAATAAATATTCTTCACAAACTAGTCTTCAGTTCAAAAAAAAAATTTAGTTGCCTGAGCAGTTTTTCTTCACTTATGGGATGATTTCAAGGCATCATTCCTACAATGATTCTATCAACTTGACTGGGCCCCTGGGTGCCCAGATCAGTGTCAAACATTCTGGCTGTGTGTTTGAGTTTTTTCTGAATGAGATTAGCACTTGAATCAGTAGATTGAGTACAACAGATTAACCTCCCTAATGTAGGTGGGATTCATTCCAGTTTGTTGAAGACCTGAATTGAACAATAGGACTGACACTTCTAAGGGCTTCCCTGGTAGATCAGTGGTAAAGAATCCACCTGCAATGCAGGAGACACAGGAGACACAGGTTCAATCCCTGGATTGGTAAGATCTTCAGGCAAAGGGAATGGCAACCCACTCCAGTATTCTTGCTGGGAATACCTCATGGGCAGAAGAGGCTGGTGGGGTATAGTCATGGGCAGAAGAGGCTGGTGGGGTATAGTCTAAGGAGTCACAAAGAGTTGGACACGACTGGAGAGAATGAACACACACACAGTATGCTCTACCAGGGTCCCTAGGAAAAGTTGGGCAGGTGGTTCACTGAACAAACTTACCACCCATGTGGTGAATAGGGGCAAATGTGAATCTGCCTGGAGGAAGGGCATCTTTTTCTGATCTGCACAGGAGCACCAGCAAGTACTCCATCATTGGGAACAAGAGAGGGGGTTCTATTTGAGTTACTAGTGTACCCTACCAGTCTACCACATGCATGCTGCTGCTAAGTCGCTTCAGTTGTGTCCGACTCTGTGTGACCCCATAGATGGCAGCCTACCAGGCTCCCTGTCCCTGGGGTTCTCCAGGCAAGAACACTGGAGTGGGTTGCCATTTCCTTCTCCAATGCATCAAAGTGAAAAGTGAAAGTGAAGTCGCTCAGTCGTGTCCAACTTTTAGTGATCCCATGCTCCTCCGGCCATGGGATTTTCCAGGCAAGAGTGCTGGAGTGGGGTGCCATTGCATAGTTCAGTTAATTTCTGTATTTATGTAACTGAATACATACAGCAGTGCTTCAGTTACCCAAAGTGCTGTTTAAGTAATTGAATAGACCCAGTAGTGCTACAGGGCTTCCCTGATAGCTCAGTTGGTGTAGAATCCACCTGGAATGCAGGAGACCCTGGTTCGATTCCTGGGTCAGAAAGATCCACTGGTGAAGGGATAGGCTACCCACTCCAGTATTCTTGGGCTTCCCTTGTGGCTCAACTGGTAAAGAATCTGCCTGCAGTGCAGGAGACCTGGGTTCAATCCCTGGGTTGGGAAGATCCCCTGGAGAAGGGAAAGGCTACCCACTCCAGTATTCTGGCCTGGAGAATTCCATGGACTATACAGTCCATGGGGTCTCGAAGAGTTGGACACGACTGAGTGACTTTCATCTTCATCAGTGCTACAATTGGGTTGATGTGGGTATGAAGATAAACACAAAGCCATGGGTTGCTTTATTAAATTGGCAACTTTTGACTCAGTACCACCTACTTTATGCCAGTTCTGGATACACCTCAGACCTCTGTGTCTTGTTCCTCAATTTCATGGGCCAAAATTTAATTCAAGCATCACCTCCTCTAGTAAACTGTATGTCCTCCCCAAATCTCTCAAACCTCCCCCTCAGTCTGGAAGAGAAGACTCTGCCAGATGTTCTGGACACACCTGTGCAAGTCATGTTATAGTACTGCTTTCTCGCCTTGCCCAACCTCGCCTTAAGCTGACAGAGGACCAGGGGGTGGGGGGTGAGTGGGCGGGGTGGGCGGAGTGTTTCTGAGCTCACTCAGGAAGGGTGAGCCAACTGAGAAGAGTAGAAGGGCAGAGACCAACAGAGCATGTACTGACACTGAGGGGCCAGCCCAAGAAAGAGAGGTCTGCAGGGAGAGCCAGATGGGCTGGAAGGTTGCTTTGGATGCTGCTGCTGCTGCTGCTGCTGCTAAATCACTTCAGTCGTGTCCGACTCTGTGCGACCCCATAGACGGCAGCCCACCAGGCTCCCCCGTCCCTGGGATTCTCCAGGCAAGAACACTGGAGTGGGTTGCCATTTCCTTCTCCAATTCATGAAAGTAAAAAGTGAAAGTGAAGTCGCTCAGTCGTGTCCGACTCTTGGCGACCCCATGGACTGCAGCCCACCAGGCTCCTCCATCCATGGGATTTTCCAGGCAGGAGTACTGGAGTGGGGTGCCATCACCTTCTCTGCTTTGGATGCTAAAGCCCATTTTCTCTTTCATAGCTGTCTAAGGAAGAGGAAATAACTGAAAAGTCATCCTTTTTGAGTTCAGGATTCCTCCTTGATATAATAGGAATAACAATATCTCATTGGCTGGTTGCATGGATTAAATCAGACTGTAGATAGGAAATATGTAGAGTAATTATATAGTACTATGATTTTCCAGTCAGAAGTTTCCAAGGTCTTCTATCCTTTTTGCTGTAGCTACACCAACCCATCTCACCCCTAGGCCAAATTCTGACCCCTCTTCTCTGCTCCCCTCCCAGTGCCATCTTCTCTTTTTCTTCTTCTCATTCCTCCTCCCCTCTTCCACCTCCTTCCTCCCCTACCCTCTCCCTCCATACTTCTTCTTTCCTCTCTCTCCAGCCCTCCACTGTCCCTTTCCCTCTTCTTCTCTCCCCTCTCCCTTCCCATCGTCCAACTCTCCCTCTGCTTGCTTTGCCCAGGAGACAGTATACCAAGCTTTGCCCGGGAGATAGTACACCAAAGCCCAGGATGAAGATGCTTGGATCCACATGCAGGTCTACCATGATCAAGTTTTAGATGACTCAGACACAAAATGCAGATGTTACTAAAAAGCAGGACTTAACTCATAGCTGTTTTTAAAATTAAATAAGATATATAGGTAATTACTTAACAAATAGGCTTGCCCTCAGTAAAGTGATCAATGACTGTCATCTGCTCATTTTCCTTCTTGCCCTTTTTTTTGCCCTTGTTATCTAAGCCCAGGATGAAGATGAAGAATGAATTCTAAAGGGTACGGTTCACAGCAACAGCGCCATGACTTTCAAAGAGAGAAGCTCTCTGTTGTCTAATGCTGGCATTAAATAATGAGTCATCTTATTCACCTTCACCACACATTGGTCATATTTCTGACCAATCTAGATTTTGTGGTCATAGTATTACCAAAAGGCAAGTTCATGTGCCTGGCATACAGTGAGGCCAAACAATATCAAAATGTCACAGTTTGAAACAGAAATTTTATTACAGGGCCATGCAAGCAGATGGGCAGCTCAAGCCTTAAAAACCCCAAATTCCCTGAAATCTTTCAGCAAAGCCCTTTTCTAGGAAAGGTGAAGGCGAGGTGTAGTTAGTCATTGCAAACTTCTTGGGTCAGATCCTTTGTTTTTGAGGTCAGGTCATGGCCAGGTAACGATGTTTCTGTAACTCTCTACCAAAGGAATGTTATTCTCTGTTCTGACAAGAAAGGGCAAGGTCTCAAGGCACAGCTTTTTCCCTCTGAGGTCAAGGACCTGGCTAAGAGGAGGTAGAGCTCAGCTGGCAGCTCCCTCAGAGCCAGCTCCTTGCCCAGCTGTCACTGCTGAGGGAGCAAGATGCCCAGGACCCAGCTGGCCCTCAGGTTCCCTAAATGGGAGGGAAGAGAAGGTCACACAGACTGCAGTCCAGGCAGATGGTCAGTAATTGCTATCAGGTCGCTGAGATGTGCTTGGGGGAGAGGTTCACTGCTGCCTTACAGCCTGGGCCAAGGCCAGTGGGTGGCCATGATAAGGGTTCTGGAGTCCTACAGGACAGAACCCCCAGTCTGTTTGCTGGGCTCCCCAGCTTACCCAGTGGCCCGGGACCAGGTGAGCTGGAGGAGCCTGGGGAGAAGGCAGGGAATCCACCTCTTACCTGATTTTCCACCTGACAACCACCACTCTGCCTGACTGGAGTTGGCTGAATGAGCCCACTAACGGCCACTCCTTGACAGTTGGTTGCTTGTGGGCGGGGCCCACTGCAGTGCTGACCAATGGCTGAGCAGGACCCCTCATGGTCCTGTGGTAACCTTTCCCTGGTAACAGGGTGCAGGGATAATGCCACACAGCAATGGTGGTGTGCCAAGGGCTGCACTCGGCTGCACTCTATTACAATAGTGTGACAGAGTATGACTGAGTGCAGCCCTTAGCACCCGGCCCTTGCTGTGTGCCATTAACCTCCTACCCTGTTACCAGGTAAAGGTTACCACAGAACTATTAGGGGTCCTGCTCAGCCATTGGTCAGCACTGCAGTGGGCCCCGCCCACAAGCAACCAACTGTTAGAGTGACCCTTAGTGAGCCCCTTCAGCTAACTCCAGTCAGGCAGAGTGGTGGCTGTCAGGCAGAGAGAAAAGTAAGAGGTGGATCCCAGCCTTTTTCCCAGGGCCCTCAAACTCACTTCCTGGCCTGAGGCCCGATGAACTGGAGGGGCCCAGGAAACAGGCATGGGGCAGTGTCCTGGAGGGATCCAGAGCCTGTCCCAAGGCCACCCACAGGCCAGACCCAGGCCTTAAGGTGGCAGTGAACCTCTCCCCACCCCCATCTCTGTGACCTAATAGCAGCAGTCTGCATAAGATGCAGTCTGGGGGACCTGGCCCCTGCCGTGTGGGTGGCCTGAGGAGCCTGAGGGTCAGGTGGGCCCTGGGCACCTGGCTCCCTCAATGACGACAGCTGGACAGCGTCTGGGAACCTGGCTCTGAAGACGCCTCCAGCTGAGCTCTGCTTCCTCTTAGCCAGGACCTGAACCTCAGACGGTGAATGTTGTGGGTTGGGATCTTGTCCTTTCTTGTCAGGACAGAGAATAATATTCATCTCGTGGAAGTTTACAGGAACACCATTACCTCACCATGACCTGACCTCAAGAACAAAGGATCTGACCCCAAGAAGTTTGCAACAGCTAACTACACCCCTCCCTCACCTTTCCTAGAAAAGGGCTTTGCTGAAAACTTTTGGGTTGCTGGCGGTTTTTAAGCATGAGCCACCCATCTCCTCGGATGGCCCTTGATAAACCCTTCTCTGTTCTAAACTCCAACATTTTGGTATTGTTTAGCCTCACTGTGTATCAGGCACAGGGACTTGAGTTTCCATAACAACTGGTGAAGATCCTGTGAAATTAACACCAGATATTCTGATGAAAAGCAAAGGGTTTGCTTTATATGACTTCATTCTCTTTGCAGAAGTAAATTTTTATTCTTACTTAGGATATATCAAGTGTTGGGAAAGCAAAAGATTTCTTCTTCACTAAACTTAGCCGAAAGGAGAATTGCTTGCTACTACATGCAATTCTAGGGACAGGATTAAAGGCAAAAGGAGAAGAGGGCAGCAGAGGATGAGATGGTTAGATGGCATCAGTCACTCAATGAACATGAATTTGAGTCTGCCTGCAGTGCAGGAGACTTGGGTTCCATCCTTGAGTCAGGAAGATCCCCTGGAGGAGGAAATGGCAACCCACTCCAGTATTCTTGCCTGGAGAATGCCATGGACAGAGGAGCCTGGTGGGCTACAGTCCATGGGGTCACAAAGAGTCAGACAGGATTGAGCAATATACACTTTCACTTTCAAGAGATAGTGAAGGACAGGGGATCCTGGTGTGCTGCAGTCCGTGGTGCGGCAAAGAATCGGACATGACTTAGTGACTGAACAATAATAATGTGGGGCAGATCCCTCTTAAAATTCCCTTCTGAGACCAAGGGGAAAATCATGAGAGGAATACAAGTCAAGATGTGGCCTCAGGCTAGAGATTGTCTGTGTACTCTCTGTGATAAGTTAGCACAGAAATTGGAACTGTTTAGAAACTTTCACACCCATTAGGCCTTATCTGGATACCCAAGTCCCTAGTTATTGGACTCTTCTTATTCAGTCGAGTACACAGGAATTCAGATGTTTGATCAAACTTTTGAGGCCAGATTTGTCTACTGGTCATGCAGGAGGAAACAGGAATGGGTCCTAGAACAATTGGGTGGGTGGGTGGGGAGGGCAGTAACCAGGCCCTTCATCACAGATCGTTTGAAAAAGCACTGATGTTAATGTTGTTGTTGAGTTGTTAAGCCATGTCCAACTCTTTGTGACCCCATGGACTACAGCACGCCAGGCTTCTCTGTCCTCCAGCGTTTGCTCAAATTCATGCCCATTGAGTCGCTGATGCCATCCAACCACATGATGTCATCTGATGTCAACTGTAGTTTCACAGTTTTATGTTCTTGGATCATTGATCAATATTTAAGAAGAGTTCACTTACACGAAGTTCAAAAATGTGGAAATATCAATTGTGTTGAATTTGATTGTACATTTCTTTTTATTTCAATTACGCCCCTCTCTTTTCTACCCAGTTCTTGGCTAAACCCCTGATGGAGCTAACCTCTCATCCTAGAGAGAACCCTGCCATCTGGTGGCTGAGGATGTTGAGTGTAAGGAAGTAGCGCGCTGTGAACCCCCAGTTCAGACAGAGGAAAAAGACCTTTCCCCCTGGCAATCCGCTTTTAGGTCAGTTTCCCCATTTTCCGTTAAGTCCATTTTAAACAACGGAATGGCCTTTAACGGGGAAAAAAAGAACAAGTTCCCTACTACTTTTAAAGCATTTCCAGCCCTTAGCAAAAGGATTTGGTTCAAGTAAGCGCTCAGTTAATGGTGTATTTGTCCAGCTTCTCTGGTGGCTCAGAGGTTAAACCGTCTGCCCGCAATGCAGGAGACCTGGGTTCGATCCCTGGGTCAGGAAGATCCCCTGGATACTCTTACCTGGAGAATCCCATGGACTGAGAAGTCTGGTGGGCTACAGCCCACAGGGTCGCAAAGAGTTGGGCTTCACTTTCACTTTCATGTCCATTTTAAAAGAATTACTTTCTACATTATTTCCAAGGATGAAGGGTGGGAGATGTGAACTCCCACCCCGCAACCCTAGGAGAAACCAGACATTCTCATTTGGAAGAAGACGAAGAAGGACTGAAGCGAGGCTGCTAATCTCCACATGCTAACTTCTGCTGGAGCCTGAGAGCCGCAGACTACTGGAGGGCGGGGCTGACCGAGCCGGTGAACTGCAGTTCCCGGCATGCCCGAGGAGGCGGGGCCCAGAGGCTGCGCCGGCGCCAGGGTTCACGTGACTTCAGCATGGCGGTGTTTGCCGATTTGGACCTGCGGGCGGGTTCTGACCTGAAGGCGCTGCGTGGGCTCGTGGAGAACGCTGCTCACCGTGAGTCTCCCGGGCTTCGCGGGCCCCCGTGCCTGCGCTGTCTCGCTGTCCCTAGGCTGTAGAGCCATGCTCTGGAGAGACCCGGCGGGCCTAGTTCTGGTGTCCTGGGGCCTCCGGCGTGTCCTTGGAAACTGATGCCCCTGCGGTGTTGCTCTGACCCGCGGGAAACTCGAAAGCACTGGGGAGACGTTACCCAGTCCAGCTCCTTCTGTCTTGGGAATTGAGGAAACTGAGGCCCTGACATGGCGGGGGATCTGCATGGGCCTCACAGCTGATGGATAGAAGAAAACAGGGCTCCCAAGTGTACACCTACACGAGTGCTTTTTATATCGCCCCTTCCTGCGTCTCTTGACATTGTCCTGATGCTGTCAAATGCTGGAAACTGATGCAGAAGTACTGTGGGGGCCCTGAGAATGGGGAGGGGGCATGTGGTTCAGAGTGTTGGAATGTTATTTACACGGAGAGTAAGTGGAGGCGGAGGACTTACTAGGAAGGTGGGAGGAGAGCAGAATGGCTAGAATGTTACTCCTGTTTGAATCCAGGGGAAACAAAAGCCGTGAGAGGTAAGACCTCATCTAAATTATTGAAGTGAATCGCAACTGCTAAGTGGGGATAGAAGGGTTTCAAAAGAAAAGGTTTCTTCAGGGTCTGTTAAGTAATGGATGCTCAGTAAATATTTGAGAGAGGAAGAAAAGGACCTTGGACAAACTGATGAGGGAGGAGACCACTATTTTGGCCTTAATATGCGTTATCTTTTAATATTAATATCCTGTAGTCACCGTTGGTGTTTAAATAGCTTAAAGATTGGAGTCATGATTTAAACATATTTTTGAAGTCCACATGTCCGGAGCAGTGCTGTGTTGAGGCTGATAAAGCCAGGCCCTGGCTTTAGAGAGTTTTCAGTCTCTTGGTGGGTAGCTCAAAGGAGAACGTGGACATTGGTGTGAATTAGTGGTCATCCTGTTTCTCCTTAGCAAAAGGGTCTCTGAAGAAGTAGAAAGGGTAAAAAGCAACAGAAAAAAATGACAACAACGTAAGAATGAAGTTGATAGTGAAAAAAGTATAAATTTGATGAGATGAAAATGAACATAGGGACACGAAAAAGAATAATGGTTGAAAGAAGATAGGCAAAGATAAGGGTCTTTGTTGTCATGCTGATAATACATCACCAAAGTCAAACAAAGCCCTGTGTCTGTGCCAGGCACTGTTCTAAAACATCCAGCGTGTGTTATCTTAATTCTCATGACAGTTGTATGAGATGAATCCTGATATTATCACCGTTTGGCAGATGAAGAACCTGAAACTTAAGGTTAAGTAACTTTTAAGTGGAAATGTTCAGGTTTGAGAACAGGCAAATCTGACTCCAGAGTCCATACTCATAACCATTCTTCTACCTTGTAGTCTTGACATGAATTGGTATGAGCTTATGTGTAAAAGAGGTTGTTGTATTTGACAAGAATGTTCAATTTTTCTTTTCAGTGGGCTATTCAGTTGTTGCCATCAATCATGTTGTTGAATTTAAGGAAAAGAAACAGGTAAAATAGATTTCTGACAATAATAACCAGCATTTATAATTATTTTGTGTGTATTGGTAATGTGGAAGCTACAAATGAGCACTCTTTGTGCATTATTTTATATGTTAACAGTTGAGCTGATACATATCTGTGCAAATGATAACTTTTTTGTGAAGTGCTGGGGTATGGTGTAAAGATTCTTAAAGTTGGTTTGATGTTAAGTAACTTTAAAAGTGCATTGTTGTTGTTTAAACTGTAATCACAATATTTAATCTTTTTTATTTTACTGTCATGGACTCATTACTGAATGATTGCCCTTCCGAACATACTAGTAAATATGTGTATCTCTCCTTAGACCAACAACTGTTCCTTACAGATTGTTTCATTCTAAAAAATTGTTGTTCATCCTCCCTTTCCATTGATGTTCTCCTGTCCTACTCGGCTTCAAATTTCTTCATTAAAAAACACATGCATGCACATACACACAGCTTATTTAGGGTTTCTGCATGCTAGAAATTAGCTTTCTGAAAACTTATTCTTTATTTGTCATAGGAAATTGAAAAACCGGTAGCTGTTTCTGAACTTTTTACAACTTTGCCAATTGTACAGGTAAGTGCTTTGTTTAAGAAACATAATATGTACTCATCCAGTTCAGACATTCCCAGTCATACGTTTGGTTCTCTAACCTGCACTGCCCCTTCCTTTGTCTACCAGTCTTACCTTTCCATGAAGACTTAGTTTTTCCATGAAACATTATGTACATCTCTTTTTCTCTAGCTATACAGGTATACCTCAGAGATGCTGTGGGTCTGGTTCCAGACTACCACATTAAAGCAAGTCACGAATGTTTTGGTTTCCTGATTCATGTTAAGTTTATGCTTACATTGTTAAGTGTGCAGCAGCATTATATCTTAAAAAAACACAATGTTTATCTTAATTTTAAAAAGTATTTTACTGCTTAAAAATGTGCTCATCATTGTCTAAGTCTTCAGTAAGTTATAATCTTTTTGCCAGGGGAGGGTCTTACATTGATGCTGAAGCCTGCTGACTGATCAGGGTGGTGGTTGCTAAGGCTGGGGTGGCTGTGGCCATTTCTTAAAATAAGACAACGATGAATTTGCTGCATGAAACCTCTCAGTACAGTTTCTCTGTAGCATGCAACGCTGTTTGATAGTATTTTACCCACAGTGAATCTTCTTTCAAAATTGGAGTGAGTCCTCTCATACCCTGCCACTGCTTTATTAACTAAAAGTTTATGTAATATTCTCAATCCTTTGTTGTTATTTCAACAATAGATTAAGTTCAATGTCTGACATGTGTGTGGTCTTTGACACTGCAAACAATTACAATAGTATCATCAGAGATCAGGGAATTCCCTGGCAGTCTAGTGATTAGGACTTAGGCAAAATCAGTAATCACAGATCCCTGTAACAAATATGATAATAATGAAAAAATGTGAAATATTGGGAGAAAAATGAAAATGTGACACAGAGACGCGAGTGAGCAAATGCTGTTGGAAAATGACGCATCATAAGAGACTTGCTCAATACAAGATTGCCACCGATCTTCAGTTTGTAAAAAAAAAGCAATATCAGTGAAGCAGAACAAAGCAAAACACAATAAAACAAAGTATACCTCTATTATAAATTCCTTGAGAGTTAGGGCTAGGTTTTACTGATCTTCACTATTCTGTATTGTTAGTACCTTTTAATGAGTACTTTCCACTGGTAAGGAGGAAAATCAGTCATCTGTATTTTGTGCTTTTTTTATTACAGGGAAAATCAAAACCAATTAAAATTTTAACTAGACTAACAATTATCGTTTCGGATCCGTCTCACTGTAATGTGTTGGTAAGTTATTTTTCTTCTCTCTTGGTCTTAACACTTGCTTTTCAACTCACCTCATTCTTACATCTTCCCTAACCCCCAGTGTATGACACTTGACTGCTCTCCTTAGCTCAGAATTCACATGGTATAATAGAGTCTCTTCTATTCATGACACATGTATAAGGATTAAAGCTTTTAAAGATTTAAAGAGTCTTCCAGTGACTGGTGTTCATTGAATTTACACAACCCAGACATTGAGTACTGGTGATGTTGCTATGAGTAATACAGACATAATCCTTTGGAAAATGGGAAAAATGTTTAAAAAGTGGGAGATAGTAAATAAGGAATGTTCTGGGAGTGTGTAACAGGAGGCCAAGCTGAGGAAGCTGATGTTCAAACTGTGGCCATACAAATCAGTGAATGTTATTGGTGCCAGATAGGGAGAGAATATTCCCCCAGACAGGATAAATTATGCAAGATTCTAAATCCCAGAAAAACATGGTGCATGGTGGGAAATGAAATGCCAGTTGAGTTGAGCCTGATGAGCTGTCTAACCTAGGATGATGTTAGAAAGGTAGGTCTGGGTGAGCAATTAGAAGAAGCCTTTGAAGGTTTTAACTAAGGGAGTACAGTTATGAGATTTGCATTATAGAGAATGGATCAAAGGGGATAAAGGAAGGGATTTGATAAAGGATAGGATAAAGGAAGGTGGGGGAGGGGAGGATTGACAGGATTTGATGTTGATTGGATCGAAGGTGGTGATTCCCTGCTTTGGCCTGAGCAGCCAGATAGGTAGATGGTACCATTTCCTGAGATGAAACATACAAAGAGAAATAAGTGTCAGATCATCATGTTTGAGACACAGTAAGTTCTTGTAAGAGTTCCAGTGAAAAGACAGTCACAATCATGTCCAACTCTTTGTAACCCCATGGACTGTAGCCCACCAGGTTCCTCTGTCCTTGGAATTCTGCACTCAAGAATACTGGAGTGGATTGCTATTTCCTTTTCCAGGGGATCTTTCCAACCCAGGGATCAAACCCCGGTCTCCTGCATTGCAGGCAGACTCTTTACCAACTGAGCCACCAGAGAAGCCGCAAGAGTTCAAGTGGAGCTTGTCAAATGAGTAGTTGGAAAAAAAGGACTTGGCCCTCAGAAGAGGAACCGCAATTCAAGATACTCATTTGGAAGTGGTCACCTTGTAGAGAGTAATTGTACTCATGAGAATGGATGAGACTCCCTGGTCAAAGTATAATATGGGAGGAGAAGGTCTGGGACAGAATCCTAAGGAACATCTATATTCAGTGGTGGAGTAGAGGGTGAGCTAGGATGGGAGACTGAGACGGGCCATCTGAGGAGTAGGTGGACAATGAGGAACATGAGAAGGGTGAGCAACATCAGCGTACCTGAGGAGAAGGGCTAAAACGTGTCTTGGACAGGCAAGTTCTGTAATGACATGGTGGTCATTGGTTGCCTTACGAAAAGCCATTTCCATGGGAATGATTGGGCTATGAGAAAATACAGCCAGTGTCTGCTGCTAACTTTGCTTAACCAACTTCACTCCATGGAGGAACAGAAGGCTTGGGATACTGGTGAGAACCTGCTGTCTAGATTTTGTTTGTTAAATGGAGACTTGCAAATAGCTGGTGCTGATGTGATGAATCAGTGAGGGAGAGAGATAGTGAAATCTCTGAGAACATAAGCTGTTTCATCATTAGCTGGAATGGCCTCCTGTCTCATAGAAAAGGAGTAATCAAGGAAGGGCTGGCCTCCTTTCTAACAATTAGCATTGCTAAAGAAATTATGAAAAACCAAATTTGGGGTTTTTTTATAGCTGCAGGTTGCATTCCAGTTCTCTAAGCCTGGGGAGACATAGAAGTGACTTTTTATGGTCACAGACTTTGATTTTTCTCGTTACCATGAACATCCTGGCGGCCCCTTTCAGTCCCTATCCCAAGTGGGAGTGTCAAGCCGAGGAAAAGAGTACTGGATCCTGACTTTTTCTGAGACCTAGAACCTGCCCTGTCTTGGCATGCATCTGCCCAGTGGGTTTGCTTAGCTGCTCAAGCCCAGTACCTGCTGCATCTCTTCCTCCTTTAATTTTTATCTTGCTTTTTCTTTTTACAGAATAAGAGGTAAAATATTTAAAAGGTGCCAAAGGGAAAGAAGAAATAGCACATATTATCTCATCATTCAGTGATTGTAAACTTGAATATGTATTTTTTCAGCCTTTTCACATGCATACACATACAGTATCAGTTTGAGACTTTCTTTTATAAATAATCTTTAACTGATAAATCTCTCTCCTTCTGTCGGAGGGCTCTTGGTTATTTTCTTACACATCTAGCAGTTTAATTTGTATTTAACAGTATTCTCATCGTGAACCTAATCACGTCATACTTAGTCATGTATAATTCTCGTCTCACCAAAAAATGATAAGCTCCACTGAAAGCAGACACATGCCTTAAATGATTTTGTATCCCTAGTGCCCTACATATAGCAGGTGCTCAGTCAATTTCTGTCAAGCTCCTCTGCTAGCTTATAAGAGCAGGAGCTGTCTAATTTGATTTTTGTGTCTCAAACAAAATGTTTGATATACAGTAAAGCATGATAATGTGGGAAGGAAGGAGAGATGATTGATGAGATGGGTGTTGATAACTGGAGTCTTATGTGCTGAGAAAGACTTTTCTGTCAACATACAAAGCAAGGCAAAAATGTCAGTGGCAGATTATAGGTATTACAAGATTGAAATGTGAGTGCAGCCAGGACAGTAGTCAGAATCCCATAAGCATTTGTTGTTGTGTTGTTCCTGTACGGTAACATTCTTTTCATTTTACTAGAGAGCAACTTCTTCAAGAGTCCGGCTGTATGATATTGTTGCAGTTTTTCCAAAGACAGAAAAACTTTTTCATGTAAGTAACAGTAAAAGAAAATAGTACTCATTATTTTACATAAGAAGTCTGATGTTGTACCTTTGTAGATGACCTGTTTGATCTCATCTGGAAACATTGAGGATTTTTCGTTTATATGTGGAGTCCTGGAACTGCCTGAGAGTGTATTTGGGTGGCATATTTTGTTTTGTTTGTTCTGCTAGATATTTGATGGGCTGATACTAAGAGAGTCCATCAAGTTTTCCTCTTTTTAAAAAAAAAATAATTTTGTTTATTTTTCTACTTCTGGCTGTGCTGGGTCTTTGCTGTGCAGACTTTTCTCTACCTGTGGGCGGGGGGCTGCTTTTCCTAGTATTGCATGGGCTTCTCTTGTAGGTGGCTCCTCCTGTTGTGGAGCTCTAGGGCAAGTCAGCTTCAGAAGTTGTGGCTCTCAGGTTTAGTTGCCCCATGGCACGTGGGATCTTCCCATGTCAGGGATCAAACCTGTGTCTCCTGCATTAGCAAGTGGATTCTTTACCACTTCAGTTTCTGTCCTTGCTATTTGCTGCTGCGTATTACAGAAGAAAGGCACGAGATTCTACTGTGGCACAAAAGGTCCTTCTCTGCTTCGCTTCTCCTTTGTGTGCTCAGAGGCGTGGTCCGTATGCTAGCATGATCATGGTCTTCTAGATATCCTTCAGAATCAACTGTCTGCTGGTGTTCCTTTTTGTTTAAGAGAACCTTTATGAATTTCTTTTGTCCTTTTCAAATGGCCATTTCTGTGACTTTTTAGGAGGCAGAGTTTAATGTATATGTTCAATACATTTTGTCAGCTTGAGACAGAACACATTGGGAGTTGTTAGTGATCACAGGAGAAAAGAAATCAACTGTAATAATAGTTTTTCAGGAATATGTTTTACCGTGTAAAGTGAGATATAGCTGCTTTTAGAAATTAAGGAATGTTGACTTTGTCTCAGTTCAAGAAAATAGCCATCTACCAAAAAGTGTATCCACCAAAGGGGTGTTACGGAGCTGGTCTTTAATGTTTTAATTTTACAACATAATCGATTTTTAAGTAGTCTGTTCTAAAATTATAAGAAGATTTTCCCTAAGTTTATTCCAGTAGATGGAGCTGTTGACTAAGGAGACTTCTGTGTGATAAATTTAGTTTTTGAGGTACACTCACAATTTTCATTGTTTATATTAATGCAGGGAAACAGCACAAGTTAGCAATGAATTCCCCTTTTTTGCTGACTCCTTTTCTGAAATGCTCAGTTATAGTAATTCTCTAGAATTTCATTTCAGAGAAAAGGAAAGTAGGATCGAGTGCATCTTAGACATCAGAGACCCCTGTGGAACCTTTTAAAATCAGGCAGGCTCAGATCTCCACCATGGGAGATTCTGATTAGGCAGGTTTTGGGGTTGAGCTTGGGTATCTGTTTTTTTTAAGTTCCACATGGGATTCTGATTCAGTATGGAAACCCTTAAGAGAAACATGAATATGTCCAGATTTGTTAAGCAGCAACTTAGTTTTTTATTAAATATTAACAACTCGGTTATAATGTAGATTAAAAGTTGATAGTATACCTAATTTTTTATTGTACTCTTGTGTTTTGAATTGATTTTGAAGAGCATACATCCTACATTTCCATAGCCATTTATTTGATTAGAGAAAACAGCCCAGGGGTAATTGGGATGAATGCTTATTATTATTGCCATTTTGTAGAAGAGAAAATTGAAGCTCAGGCTAAATGATTTGCTCTAAACCTCAGGTAACGTGTCATAGAACTAGGACTATGGTGTTAGAATGCATTATAATTTGATACAGTGAATTTATCTTACTGTTTTCCTCAGATTATTCTCAAATTTTAGGTCAGAAATATGAACACATAATTCATGATAGTGGGTGGAAGAGTCAGAAATATTCTGGAAGATGGATAAAAGCTATAAATCATTGGCAGAGTATTTGTTTGGGATTGACTGTAGAAAAAAGTTTTTAAAATCAGAACATTTTTCCATATCTTACCCATTCTTTAGGATTCAGTTGAAGTTGGCACTCCTTGTTTTCTATAGAAAATCCATTTAAAAAGATTTTTCTTATAATTGTAAAGCTTGAAATTGGATCAAATGCAAGCAATTTGTTGCTTAACAGGTTATGTTCTATTAAGTGATTTTGTTTGATAAGTTGATTATTTAGAATGTAGGCAAGTGTCTCTGTAGATAGGATATTCTAAAACTAAGGTCTCAAAAATGAATCGTAAAAGTATTCCTAAACACATGTTAGCAATTAGTAGTATGAAATCTAACCACCTTAAATAGCGTTGTTTCCATGGGAATTAACATACTAGTTTCCACTCAGAGTATCTGAAAGATATCTCATAGATAAACCCTTTTTCTCTATAGTTACCCCAGGGGATAAGGCAAAGATGAAAGGTTGTAAGCTGAGTCCATTGGCCAGGGCTTCTTGGGATGGGGGTGGCTGTGGAATGTGGCAGAGAGAGTTATATAGAAGTTTCAGGAGCTTCTGAGTTAGTTATTGCCATTTAGGAATTTTTAAAAAATTTTATTGAAGTATAGTTGATTGTTAATTTCTGCTGTGAGGCATAATGATTCAATTACACATATTTTTCTTCATATTCTTTCCCATTATTTTTCCCATTTAGGACTGGACAGGGTGAGGAGAATTCAACCTGTTTAGTCCAGCGGCCTCCGATCTACTTTGAGTGTGTACTATATCAGTTTGAAAAAATACTGGTCCTACATCCCCAATATATGTGTTTATTTTCTTTTAAATTATTTGATGGGTATATTTATTTTCTTTTAAATTATTTGCATGCTCCATTATATCAGTGTGCTTTATGAAATAATATACACACACTGAACAAAATATTTTAAGAGAAGGAATTAAAAATAAGTGAAAATTGAAGTTCTCTTTTCTTCCTGCTCCCAAAATCCATCCCTTACCCTTTGCAGAGCATTTTTGTACTAACACCTGGGGCTACCGAAAGGGCGGATCTTTCCAGGCTCCTTTTAAGGTGTGGTCTGGCTGCACTGGCTCAGATTTGCCATGAAAATTTGTTGAAATGCAGGTGATTAGACCCTCCTTATTGAATTGATTGCTGGGAGTAGGGCCTGGTAATCTCCATTTTAAGCAAATTCTTCAGGGGAGGATTTTTTTTTTTTTTTAAACATGGGTTTAAAGGTTGGGAGGATCCATTTATGGACATCTCTTTTCACTGGCAAGCCTGGCTCTTCCTTGCATAAAACACCAGGATGTACCAATCTGACATCCATGAAGGATTTGGGGGAGACTGAACCTTCTCCCTCTTACTCTCCTTGTTCCATAAAATCAAAGATAAGTGTATGTGTGTATGTACCATTTGGGGAATACCTTCCTTAAATCCTCATAAGAGTCTTTGCCCAGAGGAAGATTAAGAACAGTTGATACGAATTCATATACAACCTGCCAAAACCACTATAATCAAATTCTTAATCACAAGTATTTGGACATAATGTAATCATTTTTAATGATTTAGAAAGTATTTCATTATAATGTGAACATTAAACATTAGCTCTTATTTTATAGTTACCTAAGTGTATCAGTTGAACATTTGGATTAATAGCTAAATAACAAAAGAACTCGGTTTGAGACATTTTAAGTCTAAGGTGCCAAGTAGAGCTGTCCTTTGTAACTGAAGATTTATTATAATGCATGTATTTAAACCAACACAGGGGATTTTCTTTAAATTAACCCTGGGGAAAAAGAGCAATACATAATCAAGTAACCTAATTTAGCTTTACGCTGGAGAAGAATGTTTTACAGGCTTTTAAGAAATGAATCAGCTTTTTGAAATGAAAAATAATTTGTGCTTGTAATAATAAATTCAAAGAGTGCAAAGAGGTGTACGCTGAAAAGTACACCATCCTCCTACTTAAAACGCCTTGTCCCTTTTCTTCAGAGGCAACCACAGTCAGAAGGTCTTGGGTTCCTTTTCAGGAGTATTTTCACCCAGTCCTTCTTCATTCCCCTCTCCCTTTCCTGCCTGCCTTCCTGACGCCTTGCTTTGTTCACCTGCCAGTAGTTCCATAATATCCATTTGAGAGGTGCCTCGCTGCATAGAAGGAGTCAGCGTGTTCTATTGTGTAAAGCAACCCTGTTTGTTTAAGTAAAATTGAGGAATGTTTACTCGTGTCTAACCTTTTGTGATTGGTACTGCAGCAAATGTTCTTTCACTAATATCCTGAAGCATTTATAGGGTATAAAGCTATAGAACAGACTTCCGGTCTCTATAGGATACATTCCTATAGGTACTTCTGGTCTCTGTAGGATACCTTCCTATAGGTGAAATATGCTGATGTGTGCATGTAAAATCTTGATACCTGTTGCCGAAATGCTTTTCGAGACTGATTCTGAAAACCCTGTGAGTCCGTTTGTTTGTTCTTGTGTCACCAGTATATTACTAAACTTTATGATCTTTGCCAGTCTGATAGTGTAAAAATGGTAAACAGAAGATGAATTTGTTTTAGTTTTACCTGCTATTCAGAGCTTTTCTCATCCATTCTTAGCAAATTTTCAATGACTATAAAAGTCATTGAAAAAAAAAAGTTAGACAGCTGTAGCAGTTGGGATGGGACAGGTCCTTTATGAGCCGAGTGTCTGCCAGAGCAGCATTACTTCCCAGGCTTACTAAGTTACTGAGACTATCTTAAAGCCAGGCAGCCTCGGATCACTTCCTGCTTCCTGGAACCCTGAGGTGGGGGTAGCAATGAGAGGAGCAGGGATTCTGAAGAAAAAGTATAAGATGTGCCTGTCCTGTCATCGCTAAAGGTCAAGCCTACCCTGCAGGGCATTGTCACCCTCTCGACCCGTTTCTCTTGGTCATTGCCACTGATGTTAGATTGCCAGCACAGCCACCCTGGCAGCTGGAATTTGTTCATCAAGCCTGACTATACCGGCATTGATAGTGAGGCTTATTTTTTGTCATGGTGGGGAAGAGCCAATTCTTTTCTCTCTCTAAATCAAATAATAGCAAAATGAGAGCCGGATGTGCAGCTTCTAGCCTGCACTTTTAAGCTAGTAACCACTCCTCAGCTTTATTTTCCTTCCCTGTTCTTCCTTTTATCCTCGTTTCCTTATCCGTTTATTTTTGTCTTGCATGTATTTTTTTATAAGCAGTTTCAGATCTCTTTTGGAAGTAAATGCAGAGTGTCAACAAGTAATAGCAAAAATGAGAAGAAAGGAGAGAAATTAACAGTTTAAAAAAATGCATTCAGAATCATTTGATTTACAACAGTTCTCCTTTGACCATTTGTGGAGATGCTTCGTTTCTATCAGCATTTGAACAAAATGCTGTTGGTAGTGCCACGTGTTTCTTTGACCACTCAGTAGACTGATCGGACCCATAGATGTGGGACAATTGCTGGCACAAAAATAAAGAATAAAGAATTTCTGGAGAAAGTGGACCATGCATACGTTCCTTTTAGCTTTGCTTTTTTTTGGATATCAGAACCGTTTCCTTTTTCTGGAACAATCTGAAGTAACCTTCCAGAAATTGAGCCTCTCTTAGCAACCTCTCCTTGTGTAGCTGACCGTGGATTAGAGGGTCTCTGGACCATGTCTGTTGAGATGTTCTGTAGACATACCACCCTACTTCAGCTGGATTGCAGCTAAACCATTCAAACCAAATGTGAATGGCTAACCATTGGTTTTGCAAGCGGACGGATGCATTGACCACAGAACCCTACGGTGTCCATTGAGTGAGCCGTATCTATTGGCATTTCTTTATGGCATGTTTGACCCTACCACACTCTTAACATGTGCCAGTTTTGCTTTTGGTTTTACGTGTGTTTTCTCCTTGACAGGTTGCTTGTACACATTTAGATGTGGATTTAGTCTGCATAACTGTGACAGAGAAGCTACCATTTTACTTCAAAAGACCCCCTATTAATGTGGTAAGTGTCACACTTTGTTCTCTATGTGAATCTCTAGATGTGCGTTACCATGCTGGGAAAGGGGCAGAGGAAACCGTGTTTTTAGAGGGGAAAAATCAAAGGCTGGTAATAAATAGACAATTTAAAGGATTTTATTGTGCAAGCTGACTAAAGGCTGAAAGAAAGCTTAATATAAAAAATAACTAGTAAATTACCAAGGTGTGTTTGAAAGGCCTCAGGAAATTTCCTAAGCGGATAGCTAATAATAATGGACACTTACAGTCTGCATGTTGCATATTAAGGAGACAGAGAAGCCAAGAAAGGAGGAGGGAAAAAATAGGGTTCTCATGGCAGCAGCAAACTGGAAAGGGGAGTGGGGTGGCAGGGAATGGAAAGCACAGCAGGCGTAGTCTGTGCCCAGTTAAAATCTGCACCGAGGTGTGCCGGCTCACACAAAGAGCCAGCGTTGCTTTGTAATGACCAAAGAAGGTGACCCCGCGTTGTCTCCTTCTATAGAATCTTTCTCGTTACCTTTCTACATACTTTCTCATTTTCTTCTACTCGTTATCTTCCATCTGTCACACCTTTTTATAAGTCTTATTCTATCATGAAAGTGAGATTGCTTCACATTGGGAGCTATAAGTTTGGCACAGCTGTCAACTATTTGCATTGGCAACCGGATCCTGGGAAGAGTCAGGATGCTATTTTAGAACAGAGTCTTCTGAAGCTGTTTCCCATTCTCAAAAAGTGCTGTTGAAGGAGAAAAAAAAGGTTTAACAGTCTAGATTACATACCCAACCCTGTCAGAATTGGAAAATTAAAAATTTATGGGTTTTTTTCAGGATAGGTAACTCCCCTATTCATTTGTCTCTGGAGAATCTTTTGTTTCCCTCTCTGCTGCTAAGGAGCTGGCTTGATGCTGAGAATAGGCAGAGACGATAAAGAGGAGAAAATTGATCTGTATGGTATGGAAAAATTGAATCCTGTGTGGAAAAAGTTGAAGATGGCTTATGTTCTACCCCTGAATGTATGCTACTGTAAAGCATTCAAGAGTAATATTTTGAAAAGTATTCAAAATTTTAGAGTTATATATTTAAAGGAAAAACTATTAAACAGCTCTTTGCTGATTAATAATGAGAATATACTGAACATACGTATAACAACACGCTCAAATCATTGTTTCCCCACGTTCTTGCCAGTACTTATAGATAAATGAGTAAACACTTTTAAAAAAAGGCCCTAAATCATCACATTTTAGAATTGGAAATCTATGTTGTTTTAACAGCTCACTTGTCAAACATGGTCAAATGAAGGCAAGGAGAAGCTGTACAGCTCTTCAGACCCAGGGTTGGGACAGACCAGGTTGATTTCCATTGGGTGAGACCTCCGATGTGCCCTAGCTACCATGTTGAAAGCTCAGACTAACAGAGTACCTGAGGTGGTGACAGTCTTACTGGCCTCACGTGTTGGTCCTCCCCTTCGGAGCAGGCTTTGTCTCCAGAAGTTTGCCAAGGCTTCTTACCAGCTCCAGTTTGCCATTCCAGTTTACATGTAAATGGCATTTCCCATAAGTTGCTCTTAAACTTTCAACTTCTTTACTGTTCTCTTTACCCTGATGAACAAGGAAGGCCATTTTTTAGATGACTTTGCCTGAGTAAACCCACATACAATACTGTGTTCTTGGTTGGGAGGAGACAGTGACATGTGATGCTAAGGCCAAGTCCGTGGAATGGACAGCAGTTCACAGCACTTAATTCCTCTCATCCCACAACAATGCTAAGCTACCCAGTGGCAGTTTTGGGGATGTCTATTGGTTTCTTATGAACCTGCCCTACTGTTCAACCCAGATTGTAAGCTTCTAGGAAGCACCAGCCGTGTCATGGTCTTTTCTTAATTACCCCAATACCTTCTCTTTAATGAGTCCTCCCTAAAATTTTCAGTTGAATGAGTATACATCTAATTTCATATTGTCAAGGTGCAACTTAGGGAACACAAGCAAATCCTGCAAGCCATTAACTCTTAGCTGTTGTCAGGGCTCAGCAGGCAGCCTCCACAGTGAGAGGAGTCGGGCACTGGGGCATGAGGAGGAGACGCCCCAGGACAGCCCACCTTCCAGTTCCATCTGTAAGGTCAGGAAGGTACTATTTTTTGATGGGTATTTTTGGCCACATTCCCACATTTTTCAATGTAAGAATTCTGAAAAGTAAAAATTTGACAAGTGAGACGGATATGCAGTATTTAACACACTGTCTGCTTTTTTTAAAATCTGGTGTGAACATTTTACATATGTTGTTTAATAAAAACTAGATGATGGAGTGGAGGGAAGGCTGTGCAGCCTTATTTTTAGTCTTTGTCTAGTGTATAAGTAGGCTGCGGTGTGAATTGGTCAGGAAGCAGAAGAGTCCCTGTTAATTTCATTCACCTCTTTTTCATTTAAGAGAAACTGGAATTAAAAGTTAAATTAACTAAATTTAAAAGCTAGAAGCATATTGATACAATAAAAGTTACTGAGTTTGTTGTACAGGGTAAAGAGTAGTTGTATAGATGTGTGTATATTATTTATACCTGATAATTATACCTATTATGGATTTGGAACTGTATCCTTAAAGTATGGAAATACATTCCCCAGGAAAATATAGAAGATGTAGTGAACGTGGGGAACAATTTAGTCTGAAGTCTTGGTCCTTGCATGCTCTTTTGGCCCTTAGAATGAATTTGTCTTTGACCATGATAAGTTGTTGGCTTGGTTTATAAGGATCACAGTATTGGGTACAGATCTTAGTTTGGATGGAGTGGTGAAAAAAAAAAAATGAGCAGTAAGATCCTTAATTCATTAGTCTTGACCTCCTGGCCGTAAGGCATGTGAGAATTATCAGCTCAGAAAGTTGGGATTTTAGGTCAAAGGGTACAGATTTTCACTTAGAAAAAGAATTAGTTCCGAGGCTCTAATACACAGCATGGGCGACCGTAGGTAATAGTCAGTATTGTAACTTAAAAGTAGTTGAGAGAAGATCCTAAGCAGTCTCACCACAGGAGAAAAAAATGTTAACTATATCAGGTGATGGTTGTGTTAATTATCTTGATCTTGGTAATCATTCTACATTGTAGAGCAATGGTCCCCAGCCTTTTTGGCACCAAGAACTGTTTTCTTGGAAGACAATTTTTCCATGGACTCGGGGCTTGGGGAGGGGATAGATGTTTTCACTTTGGCCTGCCGCTCATCTCCTGCTGTGTGACCTGGGTCCTAAGAGGCCATGTACTGCTGCTGGTCCGTGGCCTGGGCACCCCTGATGTAGAGTATTTGTATATCAAATGACCACATTATATACTTTAAATATATACATCATATTTTTCAATCATCTCTCAATACAGCTTTAAGAAGTAAAAGAAGGTTGCAATTATGAAGCAGGGCCCAGGAGCTAAGACATACCAAAGCATTCCTTATATATAATTTTTAGCAGCTTTCATCCCTCTTGGTATCTTCACCACATGCTTACGGCACCATAATTTCAGTTATGTTAATTCCCTCTAGAATCTCCTACAAACCTCCTCTAAAGTCTAAGTAACTTGTAATAGAATCATTTTATCGTATTATAGTTGGGTTTCAAGAAAGTTGAATTCAGCTCCTTTTCTTGGATAACCAAATGACCTCTAATAGCATTTGAAGGTTTAAGCTCTCTCACACTTGCTCTCAGCCCACAGCTTTAAGGTGGGGTAGATGTGAATTCTCTCCATTATGCAGGTGATGTAATTGAGACTCAGGTAGCTTGCATCTCACAACAGGTACACATCTCTCTCAAAGGTTAACTTGGGATTTGTACTCAAGCTTTGATTCTAAATCTGCTGTCATTTTCCTCTTGAGAAATGTTATTTAAAATTACAGCAGAGCTCTTTGTTAAGCACAGAGTAATTTCATATTTTAAAATATCTTTATGAATTCAGGTTTTGAGAAGAATTTTCTTTAAGCAACACCTATCTTCACCTTCATTTTGATTTTTTTTTAAACAGTGTTTTGCCATTGAACAACAACTAAAAGTTTTTTGAGCTATTTTCATGCTCTCTTTGTGAAGTTTTCCCTTCAGCATTTTCTCTAACTCTAATCCATTTGTCTTCTTGGTCCAATTAGTCCCCACTGAAAGAAATCCAGTAAGTAGTATCTGAAGCAATGAGGTTGTTCCAGGAATCTTTCCATATATCCTTGAGTTGGGTGTAACTGCTCTATAAACTTTATTTTTCATCACACATACTGTGAACCTAAATGTGTTAAGTACTTTATGGATCTAGTGCTTGGAGCAGTGCCAGCAAACTTGGCAGTATCAAAAAATTTCTGTGTGGCAAAAAAAAAAAAACACCACCACCCATCAGAAACAGAGTGGAAAGACTAATGACAGACTGGTGGAAATAGTTTCACTTATGTCATAGACAAATGGCTAGTCTCTTTAATATATAAAGAGCTCCTAGAAGTTGATAGGGCTTCCCTGGTGGCTCAGATGGTAAAAAAATCCACCTTCAATGCGGGAGACCTGGGTTTGATCCCTGGGTTGGAAAGATCCCCTGGAGAAGGGCATGGCAACCCACTCCAGTATTCTTGCCTGGAAAATCCCCATGAACAGAGGAGCCTGACAGACAACAGTCCATGGGGTCACAAAGAGTCGGACATGACTGAGCCACTAAGCATGCATGCAGAAGTTGATAAGCTTAAAAAAGAGAGATGTTCAATCCAAAAAAATGGATTAAGAATATGAAAAGGACATTTCTCAGGAAAGGAAATACAAATAGGCTGTTAACATATGAAAAGATGCTTAAATTCATCATGCTAAGAGAAATTCACATCAAAAATCACCTATCTGATTGGCACAAACCCAGAAGTTTGATGATACATGGTTGTAAGGCTGTGGGAAAGCAAGGGTTCTCATACTTTGATTTTAACTGTGTAAGTGGAGCAGTCCATATGAGGGAGGGGATAATTTGGCAACAGCTATGAAAATTATGCATGCTTTACCCTCTGACCTAGTGTATTAGTTGCTTGGGGTTATCATAGCAAAGTACCACAAATGGGGTGGCTTAAACTAACAGAAATGCGTCAACTCACAGTTCTGGAGACTGGAAGTCTGAAATCAAGACATGGGGTTATGCTCCCTCTGAGACCAGTAGGGGGATCCTACTTTGTCTCTTCCTAGCTTTCTGTGATTTGCTGGCAGTCTTTGGTGGTCGTTGGCCTGCAGCTGCATAGCTCTGATTTCTGCCTGTCTTTACCGTGTGTCTCTATGTCTTCCTGTGGTCATCATCTTGTAAGGACACCAGTCATACTGGAATAGGAGTCCGCCCTATTCCAGTAAAACTTCATTTTAATTTACATTTATAGTGACCCTGTTTCCAAATAAGGTTACATCCTAAATACTGAGTATTAGGACCTCTACATAACCTTCATAAGAGACACAATTCAACCTGTAATACCCAGCAATCCCACCTTAGCATTTATTCTACAGATATACTGGAACAACTCAAAGCTATGAGAGGCTTGGCTAAGCATGCCTTACCTCTGCCGTGGAGTACTGCAGCTCTAAAGCAGTGCTGAAGGTAGGAGCTGACATGGAGAGCCCTTCACGTCAGAACCGCAATGTAGTATGCTATCTTTGGGGTAAAAAAGGAAAACAGATGTTGTTCATACTTGCTTATATTTGTATGAAGAAACTCTGGGAAAAGACGTAAGAAATGAATAAGTGTGATTATGGGAGACGGGGGTGGGGCAAACAGGGGCAGAGAGACAATTAAGACTCTTTGTTGCTTTCTTGTGTTACTTGATAGTGAATCGTATGAACGAGTTACCTGTCTCAAGAATGATACACCAAGAGTGTCCTCCTTTGCAATTCAGTAAGGAACTAATTTTTAGGAAATAAACAGGGAATCTGTATATTGTCCCAGTAATCAGCCCCCTATTTTCTTTCTCTCTTCTTTCTCTTAAGCTTTGCTTTAGTTCTTGGGATTGTGCCACC
The DNA here is from genome assembly GCF_002263795.3 of Bos taurus. NCBI lineage: Eukaryota > Metazoa > Chordata > Mammalia > Artiodactyla > Bovidae > Bos > Bos taurus. Next base: position 12,511,404 of record NC_037353.1, read on the forward strand.
ACTACCTCTCTTCACATGTCACACACCTGCTCTTGGTTTGTAGCATCGTTATGACTTACTTCTCATTAGTAGAGAAATATCTGCTTATTCCAGAACCTTTGGTCAGAGATGGAAACAAAAGCTAATCAAGCACGCGCTGGCATTTCTTATGACAAGGCTGTTATGAACAATCAGTTGATGAGCTTAAGGCAATTTACATTAAAATGGGCTTGGAAGCAGGAGCACAGGTAATGAGTCTGTATTTCATCTATCTAAAATTTTTAAATAAAGTGTTGTGAAAGAAGTGTTCACAGCCTTCAGTAGCACGTTATCTTCAGTTTCTGAGTTTTCTTTCCATTTTAAAAGTGAATTTGATTAATGTACTAAGATCAGAATCAGAACTTTTTTCTTAAAAAATAATTAAGTGGATAATTATGTCCATTAACCCTCTCCACGCCCAAAAAAGTTGTTTTTATTTTGCTGTGGTCCCCAGGGGGGCGGGAGGTGGGGGAGAAGCAAGAATACTTTGGGACCTGGTCACCTAGTTCTGTATGTCACCTGCATCTTCTATTTCTCCTCTTCTGCATCTTACCGACCTGTACTGTAGTTCAGCAGCTAGAGGGATGAGGAAAAGAAGTACATGTAAGTAAGCCTCTTTGGCTAATTAGTAGTTTTGGTTAGAGAAACAGCCAGGGGGATAGTTGAGAATATGGTTGAAAGACATGATTTGGTTTGTCTGTGAATTTCAATTTGCCAAGTTAACCCTGGTTTCTTTTATGGTGGATAATCCATAGTGAACAGCATTATCATATGACCTCTTTTCCATAAGCTACTATTTATTCCCTCAGAATATTAATGTATTAAATGCTTTTTATATAAAAGAACAGCTCTGTGTTACTGAGAAGTATCATGATGCCAGCTTCCAAATGTCCAAGCTAGATAGGGAGAATGTGGTATATCTTTGTGCCACAAAGAATATCATAACAGACATCATTCCCAGATATAATCAACACAAGACAAAGAATTGGGGGCAGGAAGAAGCTGTCTGAAAAAGAGAGAGGGGGAGGTTGCAGTGTGGAAGACAGGGTGTAAATGCTAATTAAACTAGGATCAGGTATATAGGGAAGCTAAAATAAAATCTGGGCACCTCAAGGCAGCAAGAAGAGGAAAGGGAAGATTAGGGGATGGAAGAAAAGAAGTCTGTGTTCAGAAGACAGATTTTTTGCATTACTTTTTACACTCAGGAATAGACCTCCAGCCGTCCTAGCTGGACAGGTCTCAGCCCATCTACCTCCTGGTCTTTGCCTGCTTTACTTACTTTGTTCCTTCAAAAGACCACTGCAGCCATTGTGACTCCAGTCATCACCTCCATGAGAAAATCCGTAGATGCTCTGTGTGGCTACTAAGATTAATTCTGTCTCTGTTCTAAAGAGCGGCATTGCTGGCCCTTCCCATCCTCTTGTAGCCTCCACTCCCACCACAGGTCTCTCCTCATTCTCTCCTCCCCAGCCTTTGACCTTCTCCACATGCTCCACCACTCCCTCCAACCCTAGAGCCTCTTCATATACCCCTCCCCGCAGCCTGCCTTGCGCAAGTGCTTCACTCTTCTGCTGTTTAACTGATTTAAGTCCTTCCTCACCTACACCTAGACTTCTCCTTGACTGTACTTAGCACAGTGCTGCTGCTGCTAAGTCACTTCAGTCGTGTCCAACTCTGTGCGACCCCAGAGACGGCAGCCCACCAGGCTCCCCATCCCTGGGGTGCTCCAGGCAAGAACACTAAAGTGGGTTGCCATTTCCTTCTCCAAGGCATGAAAGTGAAAAGTGAAAGTGAAGTCGCTCAGTCGTGTCCAACTCTTAGCGACCCCATGGACCGCAGCCTACCAGGCTCCTCCATCCATGGGATTTTCCAGGCAAGAGTACTGGAGTGGGGTGCCATTGCTTCTCCACTTAGCACAGTGGAAGTTTTTAATTTTTGTGTAATTATTTGATGGTCTCCCCCACTAACCTGGAAGTTTTTAGAAGAGAAGAACCATGTAAGCTTTTGCTCACCATTCCCTTGCACAGCTGGCTTGAAACCCCTCTCTTGTAAATGGATGAAGATGCAAATCACTCTTCAGGGAAGCAGAATAGTGTAGTGGTGGATTTAGTCCCATTGCCACCTCTTCCAGGCTGAACAATCAGTTGATGAGCTTAAGGCAGTTCGCATTAAAATCGTCTTATAAGCAGGAGCTCAGGTAATGAGTCTGTATTTCATCTATCTAAAATTTTTAAATAAGGTGTTACCTGTGGATACCTGTGGATTCCACCCTATTAAGAACACCTTAAACAAGAAAGTTTCTTTTTCTCATGTAGAAGGCCAAGCTTGCAAGCTGGGCAATATTGTCAGGGATGCAGGCTGCTTTCCTTGTTTTTGCTGGGCATTCATGAGCCCCGCTTAAGATACTGACTCCATTAATAAAGAAAATGGGGAGATCAGAGCGGGACAGTTAGCTGTCTCTGCCATAGTGCTTTCTAGGCATTGTGGGTGTTGAATAAATACATAAGACTCTCTCAGCACAGTGCCTGGCACATAGCACTTCTTGGCTGTTTGTGTTTCTTCCTTCAGCATATTCACACTAAATCACTTACCCTAGACGCCTTCTACTCATGTTCTTAGGATGTTTTTGAGTTCTTCATTCTTGGATCAACTTGGTTGGTTTACTGCATTTGCAGACAGTCTACCCTGCATGTAGGGAACACGTCTGCGATTTCCTTTTGACCGTTCATGGAGTAGTAGCCCTTCTGCCACACCACTGGGACGTTGCTCTCCTCGGCTCTTTATATCAAGTCAGCTTCCCCACAGCTCAGATAAACTCTGTTGACCAAATAGAGCCAAAGGTCTTTTTTTCTCCCATGGATGGTGCCATCCGGGCACAAATATGCCTTTTTTCAAAGCTATACCTGGACATGCAGGAGTTAGGCTAGGAGGGACAGGGTGAGGAAGGAGGTGAGAGGGAAGTTCAGTGAAAATAAAGTAAGACAGTGTGTGTTAGCCTTAACAGTTTTCACTTCTTCGTTTCCCATGAAGGCAATTGACCGAGGAGTGGGCTTTGAACTTCTCTATAGCCCTGCTATCAAAGACTCTACGATGAGAAGGTACACAATTTCCAACGCCCTCAATTTGATGCAGGTCTGCAAAGGAAAGGTATGGTTCCATAATTTTAGGATGGTTTTCAAATCTGATTGTTTATTATTAATATACTGGGGTTATCCTGCTGATCCTTAGAGCAAAAAGTTCTCAAGGCCCAAGAACAACTTCTACCATTTCAACAGGCTCTGCAGGTCTTAAGAGAAAGAAAAATGCTCTAGGGAAAAATAACACAAAGTGGGGAAGATGTGTTGAAAGCCTTTATCTTTCAGTAAAGAATTGGCCATTTACCTCCTGTGAAAGAATAGTCTGGAGAGCAATTATTTGTCATCATTGAGTTGAATTAAGGTTACATGCCCTTTTCAACTAGTTTTTTAAACTGATTCATCTTTCCTAAGATCTGTTGGGAAGGCCTGTTCTGTTTCTTATTTTAGGCTGCTTTTAGTTTGACATGAGGTCTTTCATCCATCACTTTAATTATGTACCTTATCTTAAGAAGAAGTTGGTGTTTATGTTAAAAATTTGATTGCTGGTTAATTGTATTGTAAGACTCTTCAGTTTTTTCCCACATTTATCTAAGATTAATGTTGATTACTTTCTGTTTTGTAGAATGTAATTATATCTAGTGCTGCAGAAAGGGTAAGTCTGGCATTAAGTACTTTGTTTTCACTTTTCAAGTTTTAAAACTAAAAGGTTTCTAGGGTAGAAATTAAAATAGTAATGTAATAAAAGGTTGTGTTTTCATTTTTAACTTCATTTGCTCATTGTAATTGCTGAAGAGCAATTTTATCCCTATTTATCCCCATTCTTTTGGGGCTTCAAATTTTGTTTATATAAATAGTCTTTCCTTCATATTGTTGTAAAATGCTTTTCAAGGATCTTTTATATTTTCAAAAATGTAAGAAACCCATCAAAATTATAACGACTTAAATTTATGCAGTTGACTTCCTTATTTTTAGATACTTAAGCATCCTATTTACTGCAGATGAAGTCATTGAAATGTAATGAATAACTTTTCTCATATCTATTTTTTGTTCATTTTATTTTAGCCTTTAGAAATAAGAGGCCCATACGATGTGGCAAACTTGTATCCTTTTCTGAATAAGAAGTCATTGCAATTTTCTTTTAGGAAATTTGAATTTAGTATATTAAACTTTAACAAGAGTTTTAAAACTATAAGTCTATCAACTAAGAATTTCAAAAACAAATTACATCAGGCTTAAAGTGCTTTATCCTTTTGTTTTCTGGATGAAGGGTGAAGTAGAAAAGGGGGGAAGAGTAAAAGTTTAGAGTTAAATGAGTCTTTTCTCAAATGCTTTTTCCATTTAGGCTAAGAACTGTAAAATTAAAGTGTCTCTCTCAGTGCCAGGGCAGCTGGCATTGTTGGTTATGTTTCTGTTGGTCTGGTGTCCTCGGCTGACTCTGGGCTGAAATCTTTAACGACCCCCAGAGGGTTGCTGTTTGGGCTGTCTGAAAGTGATGCGAAGGCCGCAGTGTCCACCAACTGCCGGGCAGTGCTTCTGCATGGAGGTGAGCACGTTTTTCCAACAGAATCAGAGTGGTCATGTTAAGAGCCAGTCATTTCTGTCAAACAGTTGAGCCATATCAACTTTTATTATCCTGCCCCTCAGAGTTCCTTTAAAATCATCTTTTCTGAACCCACTAGCCATGTGCATCATTGCTTTTCTTGCCCTTCACTTCAGGCTTTATGTTCTGTAGTGTGTGGAATGAATACACTTTGCCTTGAGTGTTGAATGCGTTCTTTCAAGCTCTACGTATGTATGCCTGCCTACATTTTGATAGGCCTCTAATTGCCCTTTCTTCTCCAGAGGGACATGCTTTCCCTGCTGAAAATCACTGATTGAGAGAAGTGAAAAGTGAAAAATACATGTTAAGCCATTGATGAGGAACACAAAAGCACCGAATACATTTTTAAAGATCTAGCCAGCAAACTCAGATCACAACGTTGCACATTTATTACATCTTGTGGTTCTTTTCTCATTTTTTGTTTCCATGTTCAAGTATGCATAGACTTCACGTTTGTTTTTTTTTTAACTCACATTTCATTTACATATATCTACCTCCTTACCCTAATTCTGCTACTTGAAGGCACTGAATTTCTTATTCATCAGATGATAAAAGTTGAACTAGAAGTGTTTGATATGCCAGGACTTTGGAGAATGAAAAAGAGGCTTTTTAAAAGGAAAAAAATGTGTACTTTTGATCTGCTGTTTTTATCTGCATTCTCTTTGTAAATTTTAGTAGTAGTGGTAATGGTCAGGAAGCAGTCTACTTGATACTATCCACATGCGTGTTAAGCTTCAGAATTGGTTGATACATAAAGACTAGGTTATTTAAGAGTAGTTAAGACTAGGTTAAAAGAGTAGTTAAGTTATTGAGGGCTTGTATACTATGTCTGGATTTTAATGATCTGATTTCTGCTTGGCAGAACTGGTTGCTGTATTGACTTACCACGAATTAGAGGATTTTGCTTTTGTTTTCAACATTTTTAGTTTGAGATTCTTTTATTATATATATAACCTAGTCCCATCATATAAGCTCTGGGAATGACCACATTAGAACTTTTATCAAGATTTTCTGAAATTAGGAAATAGTTCAAACTGGTGGTTCTGCCATTATTTTTGTCTATCTTAAGGGAACGTTTAAGTATCATCAAGATTTTGGGTAACAATTAGTGGTCTAAAACAGACTAAGACAAAGAAGGGAAACTAATTTTAAAAATTTAATAGGGAAAAATATGAAGATCTACTCTTGACTTCAAGAACCTCAGCTATTCAACATAAGCTATATCTAAAGCTAGGTTTTTATGGAAGCTAAACTAAAAGAAGTCTCGTGGACTCTAATAGCATGCCCAGTCATTCTAGTTGTGCCCCTGACAGTCCTAGTTTATGCTCTCTGTCCCTGTAGAATTAATAGCACATCTATAGGATAAATTGTAGTTCCCGTGGTTTTAGTTGACATTGGGATCAATGAGACAGTCGTGTGGTGGGATACTAGGATTATTAATTCAACCTAAGGTTCAGTTCAGTTCAGTCACTCAGTTGTGTCCAACTCTCTGTGACCCCACGGACGGCAGCATGCCAGGCTTCCCTGTCCGTCACCAACTCCCGGAGTTTACTCAAACTCATGTCATTGAGTCAGTGATGCCATCCAGCCATCTCATCCTCTGTCATCCCCTTCTCCTCCTGCCTTCAATCTTTCCCGGCATCAGGATCTTTTCAAATGAGTCAGTTCTTCGCATCAGGTGGCCAGAGTATTAGAGCTTAAGCTTCAGCATCAGTCCTTCCAATGAGTATTGAGGACTAATTTCCTTTAGGATTGACTGGTTTGATATCCTTGCTGTCCAAGGGACTCTCAAGAGTCCTCTCCAACACCACAGTTCAAAAGCATCAATTCTCCAGTATTCAGCACTCCTTATGGTCCAACTCTGACATCCATACATGACTACTGGAAAACCATAGCTTTGACTAGACAGACCTTTGTTGGCAGAGTAATGTCTCTGCTTTTTAATATGCTGTCTAGGTTTGTCATAGCTTTTCTTCCAAGCGTCTTTTTAATTTCATGGCTGCAGTCACCATCTGCAGTGATTTTGGAGCCCAAGAAAATAGTCTCTGACTGCTTCCATTGTTTCCTGATGAAAGTGAAAGAAGAGAGTGAAAAAGCTGGTTTAAACTTAACATTCAAAAAACTAAGATCATGGAACCTGGTCCCATCACTTCATGGCAAATAGATGTGGGAAACAGTGGAAACAGTGAGAGCCTAAGTTTACATGAAAAGAATTACTCTATTCTAAGGCACGAGGATTCAAAGCCTCACTGTCATCCTCTGTACTGGTAAGACCCAACTGGCACCTGTGTCATCCTGAGTGCCACATTTAAGGGCGCCACTGCACAGAAGCACTACCAAAAGATGGTTAATTCTTGGAGGGTGTGAAAACCCTATCATGAGAGCAATTGTTGAAAACAGTGCAGGAGTAGATACCTAGAAAACAGAAGAGTTGAAAGCCTTCTCCACATTGGAAGGCTTGCTATAAAGAATCAAAGTTAGATGAGTCCTGTGGGCTTCTAGCAGCCAGTGAATAGCAATTTTAAGGTCAAGACAGAGAAAAGAGGTTTAGGGTCTAAAAGAGTTACTTTAGTAACTATATAAAAATCTTGTTTTTCAGTGATTTATAATCTTGTTGGCTTAGATTAAGAAGTAAATGTTCATGTGATTAAAAAAAATATTTCTGACATAGAACTAAAATAATTTTGAAACTAATCCTTTTTGTTACAAACATATTTGCTAATTGCTTTTCACAATTTAATTTTTATATTTATTCTGCTGATTTTTAGACTATTACTCATAATCATAGTGATAAAATAGACATCTGTAACATTTTTCTTGGTGAAATGCAAATTTAAGGCAATTTCTGTTTGTTTTGAGGTTCTCTCATTATGTTGGTGTTGTAATGACCTTGAGAGAAGTTTTGTCCCTGTTATAAATTAAAATGCTTTTAAATAACTGACAGAAATTTAGTAGACTTCGTAAATTAATCTTGATAAGTGAGAAGGTAATATTTAACTTTTTAGAAATGACTTTACTTTCTATTACATGAAATGTCTTAATTAAATTTGTGTTTATCAAGTCCCTTTGATTTTATCTCTTGTCACCAAAAGGTCTTGCTTCCTCCCTCATCCTTCCCCATTTCCTAAGGACTAAGTTTAAATCTCTTCGTGGCACTGTGACCTTTCACAAACGACCCCTCCAGCCTTGTTTCCCCTGATTTTTTCACACTCCTCCTTTACACCAGTCATCTTGTCTCCTACGTATTATTTTCTTATCTCTCTCTCCATATCTTTGCAAAGGAAAACTTTCCTTTTTCTTTTCCTTCTTTTATGATAGTGTTATTTCTTTTGTGATACCGTCCTGATTCCTCCAGGCAGGGTTACTTCTTGTGGGGTCTCCATTCCTACTATACTATTATATTTGCCCCTGATGTGCTGTCAGTATGGGTAGAAAGAAGCACTGTTTAGCCTTCTCAGAATCCTCTGTAGATAACACAGTGCCTGGCCCCTTAGTACATTTTTAGCAGAAGTTAGCTAGACTGAAGTTGAACTCTGCTGCCAGCCTGACCTAAACATCTAATAATTTCCATTCTTCTTTGTCCATTGTCAACAACACAAAAGAGATCAATAACCATGTGTATTATTCTTTATTCACTCAACAAGTATTTCTTAAACATTTGTTAAATAACCAGGCATTGCTGTATGTTGGCCATATAATATGATGGATTCTTCAGACAGACACTCATGATCTAGTGAGGGACACAGATAGTGAATGGTCTGTACCATAAAATGAAGTGAGCACACACACCACCATGGATCAGGACGGCTGACTGTTGGACTTGCTGTCCTGGCTCATCCATCTCTACCACACTTTACGCATGTGCTGCCCCAACCTCTGAAACTTGGTTTCTGGCTACATGAGATGCCATTAGAGACAGACCGTTGGAGATAACTTGCCCTGTAATTTTACCCTTGAGGGTAGTCCCTTTGGAATGAACTAGATGTTAATAATATACTGATATTTGTATAAGCTAGGGGCAGGTAAAGGTGATCGCAGTAAATGGCATCAGCACTCACAGCAGTTCATACAGGTTTATCATTTACTCATGCTGTAAGTGACATGGGGATTTCTTCGGAAGGAAAGATGCTAAAGCTGAAACTCCAGTACTTTGGCCACCTCATAGGAAGAGTTGACTCATTGGAAAAGACTCTGATGCTGGGAGGGATGGGGCAGGAGGAGAAGGGGACGACAGAGGATGAGATGGCTGGATGACATCACCGACTTGACGGACATGAATTTGGGTAAATTCCAGGAGTTGGTGATGGGCAGGGAGGCCTGGCGTGCTGCAGTTCATGGGGTCGCAAAGAGTCGGACACGACTGAGTGACTGAACTGAACTGAACATGGGGATGCTTGTTATACCACCTCTTTAAATCATATCTTAACTTTAAGCACTTTGGTTTCCCTGTTTGATTTATAGAAACTAGAAAAACTGCTTTTGGAATTATTTCCACGGTGAAGAAACCTCGGACATCAGAAGCAGATGATGATTCTCTTCCAGCCTGCAAAAAAGCCAAGTGTGAGAGCTGAAAAGAACCGTCCATCTCAGTCAACACTCCCCTTTCAGAGTCCATCAGCCACTCTGAACAGAAACGGAACCCCCGTATGATTCACTGTTTTCACTTGGAGCCAGATGTCACTAGTCTATAAAAGCAATCTTATATTCAAGCCATTAAAATAACAAAACCTAGTAAAACATTAGAAAAAAAAGACTGTCCCCATACATTAATTTAAATATATTTTAGGAGAAAAACAAAGACAAGTTTGTTTATCCTTTGCATTAAGTGATAAATGGCAGGTATACGTAAGATCTTTCAATACAAGAGACTCTTTAAAAATCTTTCTTGTTCATTTTGAAGTTCATGCTTTTCAGCTTCACTTGGTATATATGACTTACTATTTTTTAGTTTTACTGCTCAAAAAGTGATTATTTTGAGGACTATTAAAACTTTGCTAAAGGATTGACTTTTTAGTTGATCTTTTCTTTTAAGCCTCTCTCATTATGTTCATGAAGTCCAAGTCCTTTCTAAGGGCAATTGCTATAAAATTTGTGGAGGAGAGGGAAAGTGCACATAAAATCACACTTGGCCTCTTCCTTTGCTGCTTCTTACCTCCATGGTGTCCTTAAAATAGGATTCCTCTGAGTTGGAAGCCCCTGAAAACCTAATACTGATTTTTATAAAACTATAGTGAAAATCTCAAAGTACTAGACTCAACCAAATTTGTAAATAATTTTTTTTAATAGTGGGATCATTATGTTAAATAGAAGTAGCCTTTTTTTTTACAAGTATGTGCATTTATGCTATATTGATACTAAGAAAATTGGAGAAAGCTTTACACCAAACTCAACCTGTGAATTTATTTTGGGTTTTTTTTTTTTGCTTTTAAAAATGTTTTATTTATTCGTAAACATTTTTAAATTTTGTACAGGTTTTAAAGGTTACTTTGCATTTACAGTTGTTAAAAGAATACTGGCCATGCCCCTGTGGTTACAGTGCACCCTGAGCCCGTCTGCCACCACCTCTAGTTTGTGCCTCCTGCTGCCCCCCTCCGGTGTTGCCCCCTCTCCCTTGCCCCCTGCACTGGTAACCCTCAGTTTCTTTTCCTTATCTGTGAGTCTACTTCTTTTATGTTATATTCTCTAGTTTGTTAAGGACTCATATTCTTTAACTCTGGGGTACACAGGGCAATAATACTTTTAATTTGTGGAATTTAACTGGAAATAGAACTGCCATATGACCCAGCAATCCCACTGATATTCAGATATTCATGCTGAAATATCTATTGTATTATTTTCTTTTTTTAAATTTTTTATTATAAATTTATTTATTTTAATTGGAGGCTAATTACTTTACAGTATTGGTATTGGTTTTGCCATACATCGACATGCATCCACCACGGGTGTACACGTGTTCCCCATCCTGAACCCCCCTCCCACCTCCCTCCCCGTACCATCCCTCTGGGTCATCCCAGGGCACCAGCCCCAAGCATCCTGTGTCATGCATCGAACCTGGACTGGTGATTCGTTTCACATATGATATTATACGTGTTTCAATGCCATTCTCCCAAATCATCCCACCCTCTCCCTCTCCCACAGAGTCCAAAAGACTGTTCTATACATCTGTGTCTCTTTTGCTGTCTCGCGTACAGGGTTATCATTACCATCTTTCTAAATTCCATATATATGCATTATTGTACTGTATTGGTATTTTTCTTTCTGGCTTACTTCACTCTGTATAATAGGCTCCAGTTTCATCCACCTCAGAACTGATTGAAATGTATTCTTTTTAATGGCTGAGTAATACTCCATTGTGTATAGGTACCACAGTTTCTTATCCATTCATCTGCTGATGGACATCTAGGTTGCTTCCACATCCTGGCTATTATAAACAGTGCTGTGATGAACATTGGGGTACACGTGTCTCAGTTCTGGTTTCCTCACTGTGTATGTCCAGCAATGGGATTGCTGGGTCATATGGCAGTTCTATTTCCAGTTTTTTAAGGAATCTCCACACTCTTCTCCATAGTGGCTGTACTAGTTTGCATTCCCACCAACAGTGTAAGAGGGTTCCCTTTTCTCCACACCCTCTCCAGCATTTATTGCTTGTAGACTTTTGGATAGCAGTCATTCTGACTGGCGTGAAATGGTACCTCATTGTGGTTTTGATTTGCATTTCTCTGATAACAAGTGATGTTGAGCATCTTTTCATGTGTTCGTTAGCCATCTGTATGTCTTCTTTGGAGAAATGTCTGTTTAGTTTTTTGGCCCAGTTTTTTGATTGGGTCGTTTATTTTTCTGGAATTGAACTGCAGGAGTTGCTTGTATATTTTTGAGATTAATTCTTTGTCAGTTGCTTCATTTGCTATTATTTTCTCCCATTCTGAAGGCTATCTTTTCACCTTGCTTAGAGTTTCCTTTGTTGTGCAGAAGCTTTTAATTTTAATTAGGTCCCATTTGTTTATTTTTGCTTTTATTTCCAATATTCTGGGAGGTGGGTCATAGAGGTTCCTGCTGTGATTTATGTCGGAGAGTGTTTTGCTTATGTTCTCCTCTAGAAGTTTTATAGTTTCTGGTCTTACGTTTCGATCTTTAATCCATTTTGAGTTTATTTTTGTGTATTCACCTGTGAATTTAGATGCTTACATAAAATATTGGCAAAACCATGTATCCCATAACCAGGTGAGATTTATTCTAGAAATGTAAGTATGTTTAAGTTCTTTTCAGTGTACTATACTTTATCATATTAATAGGTCAAATTAGATAAATGAGAATCATCTTAATAGATGCAAGTAAGACATTAAATAAAATATAAAATATACTCCTAATTAAAAAAATAATAAAAGCCCTTAATAAAATACAAGTATAGGAATACTTCACACATATACACCTTTGTTTCTATTTATATATTGTATTAAGCATCATGATTCTAAAATAAAGCATTTTCTACTCCCATCTGAACGCAATATGATGGTTTGGCCTGCTGCACCCCCTAGAACAGATGGCCACTGCTGCTGAGCCCCAGAGCTGCCACTTCCCTGAGTGCCAGCTTGCTTCTGCCTTCACCCTCCTGCATTCACCAAGGGCTGCTGCTGCTGCTGCTGCTAAATCGCTTCAGTTGTGGCCGACTCTGTGCGACCCCATAGACGGCAGCCCACCCAGGCTCCCCCGTCCCTGGGATTCTCCAGGCAAGAACACTGGAGTGGGTTGCCATTGCCTTCTCCAATACATGAAAGGGAAAAGTGAAAGTGAAGTCTCTCAGTCGTGTCCGACTCTATTTTATATACACACGCCCCACATCTTTATTCGTTCATTTGTTGATGGACGTTTAAGTTGTTTCCATACCTTGGCTGTGTAAATAGTGCTGTAATGAACATAGTAGTGCATATATCTTTACAAATATGTGCTTTCATATTCTTCGGATAAATTCCCAGAAGTGTAATAGCTGAGTCATGGTAGTTCTCTTCTTAATTTTTTGAGGAAGCTCCATAGTGTTTTCCTTATTTGCATTTCCACCAATAGTGTATGAGGGGTCCCTTTTCTCCACATCCTCTCTATAATATTTTGGTATTTCTTGCCTTTTTGATAATAGCCACATTTCCAATTGGCAGTCAGGCATGACATAGGTATTAGCATTATCTTTCTGCATGTTGTCTCCTCAGGCAAGGGAAACACGCAAAAGTAAAAGGCTGCACAGCAAAAGTAACCCACCAGCAAAATGAACAAAGACAGCCAACAAGGACCTACTGCATAGTACAGGGAACAATAATAAATATTTTGTAATAAACTATAAAGGAGAAGAATCTGAAAAAGTATCGTATGTGTGTGTGTGTAAAAGAAAGTTTGTAAAAAGAAACAACTTTTGAGTGGGAAGATATTAAAATAATGTATCAGATGAGGGGTTAATAGCCAAAATATTTTTAAAAATTCATATCACTCATCAACAAAACACTAAATAACCCAATTGAAAAATGGGCAGAGGATCTGAATATAGACATTTTTCCAGAGATGTATAGATGGCCAATAATTGACACATGGAGAGATATTCAATATCACTTATTCAAATCAAAGCTAAATGAGATACCACTTTTCTTCTTTAAAGAGAACGGAACTCAAAAACGAAGATCTCTCATCAATGGATCAGATCAGATCAGTCGCTCAGTCGTGTCCGACTCTGCAACCCCATGAATCACAGCACGCCAGGCCTCCCTGTCCATCACTAACTCCCAGAGTTCACTCAGACTCATGTCCATCGAGTCAGAGATGCCATCCAGCCATCTCATCCTCTGTCGTCCCCTTCTCCTCTTGCCCCGAATCCCTCCCAACATCAGAATCTTTTCCAATGAGTCAACTCTTCACATGAGGTGGCCAAAGTACTGGAGTTTCAGCTTCAGCCAGCATTCCTTCCAAAGAAATCCCAGGGCTGATCTCCTTCAGAATGGACTGGTTGGATCTCCTTGCAGTCCAAGGGGCTCTCAAGAGTCTTCTCCAACACCACAGTTCAAAGGCATCAATTCTTCGGCACTCAGCCTTCTTCACAGTCCAACTCTCACATCCATACATGACCACAGGAAAAACCATAGCCTTGCCTAGACGGACCTTTGTTGGCAAAGTAATGTCTCTGCGTTTGAATATGCTGTCTAGGTTGGTCATAACTTTCCTTCCAAGAAGAGTCTTTTAATTTCACGGCTGCAATCACCATCTGCAGTGATTTTGGAGCCCCCAAAAATAAAGTCTGACACTGTTTCCACAGTTTTCCCACCTATTTCCCATGAAGTGCTGGGACCAGATGCCATAATCTTCGTTTTCTGAATGTTGAGCTTTAAGCCAACTTTTTTACTCCCCTCTTTCACTTTCATCAAGAGGCTTTTGAGTTCCTCTTCACTTTCTGCCATAGGGGTGGTGTCATCTGCATATCTGAGGTTATTGATATTTCTCCCGGCAATCTTGATTCCAGCTTGTGCTGCTTCAGTCCAGCATTTCTCATGATGTACTCTGCATATAAGTTAAATAAGCAGGGTGACAATATACAGCCTTGACGAACTCCTTTTCCCATTTGGAACCAGTCTGTTGTTCCATGTCCAGTTCTAACTGTTGCTTCCTGACCTGCATACACATTTCTCAAGAGGCAGGTCAGGTCTGGTATTCCCATCTCTTTCAGAATTTTCCACAGTATATTGTGATCCACACAGTCAAAGGCTTTGGCATAGTCAATAAAGCAGAAATAGATGTTTTTCTGGAACTCTCTTGCTTTTTCCACCATCCAGCGGATGTTGGCAATTTGATCTCTGGTTCCTCTGCCTTTTCTAAAATCAGCTTGAACATCAGGAAGTTCATGGTTCACATATTGCTGAAGCCTGGCTTGGAGAATTTTGAGCATTACTTTACTAGCGTGTGAGATGAGTGCGATTGTGTGGTAGTTTGAGCATTCTTTGGCATTGCCTTTCTTTGGGATTGGAATGGAAACTGACCTTTTCCAGTCCTGTGGCCACTGCTGAGTTTTCCAAATTTGCTGGCGTGTTGAGTGCAGCACTTTCACAGCATCATCTTTCAGGATTTGGAATAGCTCAACTGGAATTCCATCACCTCCACTAGCTTTGTTTGTAGTGATGCTTTCTAAGGCCCACTTGACTTCACATTCCAGGATGTCTGGGTCTAGGTCAGTGATCACATCATCGTGATTATCTGGGCCGTGAAGATCTTTTTTGTACAGTTCTTCTGTGTATTCTTGCTATCTTTTCTTATATCTTCTGCTTCTGTTAAGTCCATACCATTTTTGTCCTTTATTGAGCCCATCTTTGCATGAAATGTTCCTTTGGTATCTCTGATTTTCTTGAAGAGGTCTCTAGTCTTTCCCATTCTGTTGTTTTCCTCTATTTCTTTGCATTGATCGCTGAAGGAGGCTTTCTTATCTCTTCTTGCTATTCTTTGGAACTCTGCATTCAGATGTTTATATCTTTCCTTTTCTCCTTTGCTTTTCGCGTCTCTTCTTTTCGCAGCTATTTGTAAGACCTCCCCAGACAGCCATTTTGCTTTTTTTGCATTTCTTTTCCATGGGGATGGTCTTGATCCCTATCTCCTGTACAATGTCATGAACCTCATTCCATAGCTCATCAGGCAGGAATCCCTCAAAAGAAATGGAGTAGCCATCTTGGTCAACAAAAGAGTCTGAATGCAGTACTTGGATGCAATCTCAAAAGCGACAGAATGATCTCTGTTCGTTTCCAAGGCAAACCATTCAATATCACAGTAATCCAAGTCTATGCCCCAACCAGTAATGCTGAAGGAGCTGAAGGTGAATGGTTCTATGAAGACCTACAAGACCTTTTAGAACTAACACCCAAAAAAGATGTCGTTTTCATTATAGGGGACTGGAATGCAAAAGTAGGAAGTCAAGAAACACCTGGAGTAACAGGCAAATTTGGCCTTGGAATATGGAATGAAGCAGGGCAAAGACTAATAGAGTTTTGCCAAGAAAATGCACTGGTCATAGCAAACACCCTCTTCCAACAACACAAGAGAAGACTCTATACATGGACATCACCAGATGGTCAACACCGAAATCAGATTGATTATATTCTTTGCAGCCAAAGATGGAGAAGCTCTATACAGTCAGCAAAAACAAGACCAAGAGCTGACTGTGGCTCAGACCATGAACTCCTTATTGCCAAATTCAGACTTAAATTGAAGAAAGTAGGGAAAACCACTAGACCATTCAGGTATGACCTAAATCAAATCCCATCAGTGGAACCATACTTCAAAGAATAGGCTTTGATATGATGTGATGTGAAAGTCGGTCAGTTGTGTCCGACTCTTTTCGAACCCATGCACTATACAGTCCATGGAATTCTCTAGGCCAGAATACTGGAGTGGGTAGCCTTTCCCTTCTCCAGGGGATCTTCCCAACCCAGGGACTGAATCCTGGTCTCCCGCATTGCAGGCGGATTCTTTACCAACTGAGCCACCAGGGAAGCCTGTGAGTGCACACAAGATTGCACATGAGTGTACATTTACATATTTTAACTTCGAATTTTTAAGGGGATGTGTGTTCAACTTATTTTTGGTGCACCTCCATAATCTATGTTTTCAACCGACTATATATTAGCCCCATCCTGTGCCAGATATAATATCAAGGACCTTCATTGTTATATTGGAAAGGAAGTAAAGTTACAGCAAAATGTGAGTCTTGTTTGAAACATTTCAAGAAAAGCAACTGGATAAAGATGAGAAATGCAGGTGCTTCTTAGTTTACATACATCTGTTATCTATTTGCAGTTGTACCTGCTTTTTGTTTATGAATATGCACGTATCCTGTTCAAAGTAGGGCATGATGGCTGGTCACCAGTGAAGAGCAGCAGGCAGGGCTTTTTAAAGTTTGCCTTTGTTAGAACGTGAACTGGTTTAATTGTAACAGGATGACAGTACCTTTATTTCAGCAAGGTGGTCAGTTATAAATATGAAAGCCAATAATTTTAATTAATATAATAGTAACTTTTTATAAAATACTATTTTAAAAGATGGTCCTAATCACAGATATGTTTCCCAGAAATGATGGAACTCATGAAGAAAACTCTTAGAGGATGTGGGAAATTAAAGCCTGGAATATGTCAAGGGAGATGTGGTCAAATTCTCCCCCAGTTTATGAATTTAACAAAATCCAAAACAATGTATATATTATTGTTTGTGTTTACTTTTTGCTTTTAGGCTTCATATTTTGAAAGAAAAAAATTGAGACCAGCTAGGGAATTTTGTAGAGAAACACTGGGAGGGACTTGGGATGGTGATTATTACAGAGTACAACAGAAATCTAGTAACTAAAACAGTATAATTGGTACAGAAATCCATGTAGATGAATAAAAGAGCTGGGAGTCCAGAACAGTCCAGTTATGAGAAGTGACCGGATTGTTCAGTTAGTGGTGTTGGAACAACTGGTCACTTAGCAGGAGAGGCAAGACAGCATAGTACAGTAAAGTGCAAAGACTGAAGACATGCTACCCAAACTGCTAGTACTTACTGCCTGTGACCCTGGGCAAATGATGTAACCATTCTGCATCACTTCTCTTCTCCCAGAGGTGGTATTGCAAGGGTTAAGTAGATTGAAATTTGTAGAAGGCTCAGAGCAGAATTGGAGAAGGCAATGGCACCCCACTCCAGTACTCTTGCCTGGAAAATCCCATGGACAGAGGAGCCTGGTAGGCTGCAGTCCATGGGGTCGCTAGGAGTCAGACACTACTGAGCAACTTCACTTTCACTTTTCACTTTCATGCCTTGGAGAAGGAAATGGCAACCCACTCCAGTGTTCTTGCCTGGAGAATCCCAGGGACAGGGGAGCCTGGTGGGCTGCCGTCTATGGGGTCGCACAGAGTTGGACACGACTGAAGTGAGTTAGCAGCCGCAGAGCAGAACCTGTCATAGAATATTCCTACTAAGTATGAGCTATATTTCTGTCATTTAGGGGAAAAAGTCCACTCCCTATCTCATACCCAGGACACATCATAAATTCAAGTGGATTAAAGAGTTATTTTTAAAAAATAAGATTAGATTGCAAAAGACCTAAACACAGTCACCAAAGCCAGAAAATAGAAAAGCTTAATCAGTTTGTCTCCATGAAAATGTAGTGTTAGAAAAGTACAAACAACTAGGAAGGTACATTTGCAATGCATGTTCCAGCGAGGTTTAGCATTCTTGGCTTTTTTAAAGAGATTGCTTTTAAAAAACAAATATGCAGCGTGACAAATACTGCTAGTGTCCATCCAGGTTCTTTTTACCAGATGGTACCCCTCCCCCACAGCTGCTGCAGATGTTAGGTATTAATTGTTTATCCTCACCCTCCCCCAGAGAGGGTCCAGGGCTGGTTGTCCCAGAAATGCTTGGGAAGGTTTATCCCCACCCCTGGATGTTGGCGCCTGCTGGATGCCTGATGCAGGGCATTGCAGCCTGGCCTTCTGGTCTCTGTGGTGCAGTTTATGCTTCTGAGCTCCCCATGGAATGAGGTTTAGGGGAGACTTCTGAAACTACCTCCGTGCCTCTTCTCCTGCCCTATCCTGTTTCCCTCAGTCCCTTATAGAGCACTCTCAAGAAATCACACAAGAATCCTCATTTCAAGTGCCACTTCCAGGGAACCTGACTTAATAGAAAATTGAGCAAAGAAGACTGACCCAGAAAAATGCTTAACAAACCTGAAGATGCTGAATGTTTTGTTAGTAATTGGGAAAATCATCAAAAATACATCTTTCCATTGCTGATTGGTTTGAAAAAATAAAAGATTATAAAATGAGTATTTTCTTGATTGTGGGCAAAGGCTAAGGGATAATTTGATACCAACCTTATAGATACTTCTATAAACACATTTCTTCAGAAATGGTTAGGTGTAAAGGATGGATAAGGATAGTCATTGCAACAATGTCTAACATGGGGAAATGAAAACAACCTCAAAGCCCAATAATGACAGGACTAGTTAAACGATCCATTGTTCATTGAAACAAGACTATCATTTATTAAAATGTCTAGAATAAGTTGTTCAATTGGCAATAAAGTTATAAAGCTAAGTGTATGGTGCCCATACGTAATGTGCACAGAAATAATCAGTGCCATGAAATTAGGGTTATAGGGAATGTTTGTTTTCATTAGTCATTTCCATAATCGGCTTATTAATGAGCATGCGTTGCTTGTTCAAGGGGAGAAGATATTTTTCATTTAGGCGGTAAAGGTAGCATGATAGACGTTATGACACGAAGAAAAAGAAGTACAGCAAGAACACACGAGACTAAAAAGTCAAAGTAAGGATCAAGGATGGCTTCCTGGAGGATGAACAGCTACCCCAAAAGGGGGAAATGAGGAGAAATTATGCAGTGGGGTGGGAAGAAGAGCCTTCCAGGGAGTTGGCACAGTATATGAGAACAAAAGCTGGTACCTAGAGTTTTTTTTAGAAACTGGAAATTCAGTTGAGTTGAAATTTACTGTTTAGCTAGGAAAGTAACGAGAAATGGATGAGAATGAAGAGTTAACAGCAGCCAGATTTCAAAAGAGTTTTCGAAAACATTAAGGCATTTTTATTTCATCCTGAGGGCAATGGGCAGTCACTGAAAATTTCTGTAGAGAAGAATGACCAGATTTGCATTTTAGAAAAATCACCCTGGCTGCAACTTGAAGAACACACTGGAGGAAAGTTAAGCTGAGGCATTGCGTAACCAGGGAGATGACAGGTAGTCTGAACTAGGAGTGGCCCCTAGGACGAGAGGAAGTGGACAGATAACAGAGCCCCTTGGGTAGTATTCTTGGTAAGCAGTCCTGTGGTCATTTGAAAGAGGGATGAGGCCAAGAGCAAGACTACAACAACTTCCAAGACTCCCCACTGGCCAGTGGGACATTCCCTTCACGGATAAAAGAACACAAGTGACAAGTGACAGACTGCGGGCCAGGAGCTGGCTCGGGTTGGAAGACAGCTTATAAATGTTGACCGC
This sequence comes from Bos taurus, assembly GCF_002263795.3. Taxonomy (NCBI): domain Eukaryota; kingdom Metazoa; phylum Chordata; class Mammalia; order Artiodactyla; family Bovidae; genus Bos; species Bos taurus. The sequence continues at coordinate 12,531,101 of NC_037353.1, forward strand.
CTGTGTGACGGAAACGAAGGCTGTTGCCTCAAGTGTTTATCTTCTCAAGTAGCAAAGGTCACTGAGTTGCCCTTGCTATAATGAAACTTACTCTGTTGATTCTTATGCCCCCTACTTCTGTACTAGTGCAAATCTTCATATGCAGGAACACAAAAGTGTTTTAACCCCTTACTTCCTTCTCTCCTTTACCTTCCAATTCTTGTGGGGAAGGGAACTTGAGGAAGACATAGAAAACTTGGCCACATAATAACACACCCAAGTTGTGCTGTGGGAGACGTCAGTGTAGCAAGGGAGATGCTGCCTGTGTAGTAGCTGCTTTGCTTAGGAAAAAAAAGGATCCTGAACCATAAGGATCTGATGGGTTAGAGCCAGCAGGATCCTCTAGGGAGGTTAGGGGATGGCAGAAGGGTATTGAGAGGGAGGGATATAACAGAATGAAGCTCCTGAGGCCCCCAAGAGGTGGATGCTACAAATTGTTCAGAGACCGGATAGAAAAGGCACAGAAATATTTCACACCATCCTTACAACTCCATGATCGGCTAACTGAAGGATCTTCTGGTTATGGATTGTGCCTGCACACCCTCAAAGTGTTGGCGACATAGCTGAGAGGTCATGAGTATTACACTATCTAAAGTGGTTTTTCGGAGAAGGCAATGGCACCCCACTCCAGTACTCTTGCCTGGAAAATCCCATGGACAGAGGAGCCTGGTGGGCTGCAGTCCATGGGGTCGCTGAGAGTCGGATACGACTGAGCGACTTCACTTTCACGCATTGGAGAAGGAAATGGCAACCCACTCCAGTGTTCTTGTCTGGAGAATCCCAGGGACGGGGGAGCCTGGTGGGCTGCCGTCTCTGGGGTCCCACAGAGTTGGACACGACTGAAGCAACTTAGCAGCAGCAGCAGCAAAGTGGTTTTTGATAGGGCTACCAGCACAGATGTTTCACCCTGGCCTTCAAACATTTCTGCAAGTGACAAACTTCCCCCATAACCTTGCCCTTTTCTACATTCTCTCTGCTGCCTATAACTCCAGTTTATCCTCAGACTCCTCCAGGAAGGTCCGTACCTCAAAGAAGTCTTTGTAGAAACTCCCTCCCGCGCCTCCCCATGGAATGATGAGCCTCCTCAGCTTAGACTCTCAGCATGCTGTGCTTGTTACTTCTTTGTACTTATTGCAGATTGTTACCATGTATTTATTTCTGTGATCACTTCTTTAATATTCCTAGGAAGTCCTAAGAATAGGGGGCTTCCCAGGTGGCTCGGTGGTAAAAATCCACTTGCTAACCCAGGAGATGAAGGTTCGATCCCTGGGTCAGGAAGATCCCCTAGAGAAGGAAATGTAACCCACTCCAGTATTCTTGCCTGGGAAATCCCATGACAGAGGATCCTGGCAGGTTACAGTCCATGGGGTCACAAAGAGTCGCACACGACTTAGCGACCAACAATAATCCCAGGAAGGCAGGACAGGGACAATCTGGTTTGCTCATCACAGGTCATAGCACCTGGCCAAGCATGTGACAAAATCACTGTCCTTGGAGGTCAACAATCATTGGCCAGGTGCATTTTTTCTTGGGCAGCTTTGACACTAGTAGCTGGTGTCCACAATAATTGTTAAACCTCAGATTAGTTAAACCCCAGTTGGAACGTTTTAAGGACTCATTAAATTGTAGTAATCATTTTGCCCACCAGAGGTCCCTTTCTCCCCATCACTGGGGCCAAAGAGCTTGAACTCCTGTGTATCCAGTTTTCACAGCCATGCTGCTCATTGAAGACTGTGATATACCATCACCTCTGCATCGCCCAGGGGCTTGTCGGTAATGCAGAATCTCACGCCCCACCCACGGCCACTGGAGGAGTCAGAATCTGCATTTTAACAAGATTCTCAGGTGATCTTTGTAGACATGAAATACTGAGAAGTACTTACAGTTCTACAGAACATTCATAATCTGAAAAGCTTGGAAGACATAACCCCATCTAAATGGCCTTTCCACCAGACTTAAAGAAGGAAAGAGGTTTAGAATCTGCTTTTATTATGAATATAAAATATACATACAACATAATACACATTTACACATTTACAATTTGCAGTTAGTTTCACTTTTTTGAGCACGTTTGGTTCTGCACGGCACAGTGGCCCATGTTCCTTCCACTTACACTCAAGACATTCTCTTCACCTTGGTACATACTTGGGAAGAAATACCAGGCCCAGGCGTCAAATGGCCAGCTTCACTGTCTTCCCAGAATCACGTTCATTCTGTTTCCCCTTCTGCTGCTACAGGCTTTCCATGGCCTCAAACTTCAGCATTAAAAATGCAGGAGAAAAGAGGGCTGCAGTAATCCCCTTCGTCTTTCAAAATCACCTTGAAACATCTCACCTGAGCGAGGTGATACATCATAGGCATTGCTGGTTAACATAGTCTAAGAACTACCTACAGGGAGGCTCTGATGTGTCACATACAAACTAAGCTTGTTCACCAAATGAATGATCACAAAGGATCTGAGTATCGGTGGTATCGCAGTAAATAAATAAATAAGTTAACTGGAATAAATACAAATAAATAGAGTGAGTTTCACTAAGGAAAACGTCAATGCCTACGTCCCTGTGCTCCAAACCTCATTAGGTGCCACTTTACAACAGGCTGATAAACAGAAGCTGGATTTCTCTACGAGTCGCTCTTTGGGGCAACGCCTTCCATGTGCTGGTACAGAGCAGCCAATGGAATCGTTTGTCATCGCTTTTCTCAGAATGCTGCTATGCGAGACGCTTTGTAGGAGTTCTCTTTGAGGCTGTCAAATATTGCTTTGGTTCCGTTCTGCCAGTGTAGCACCAGATCCATCGGAGTCTTCCCAGCCTAATCGAAACAGAGGAGGGAATTTGACTTCCAGGTTGAAGGCATCTATAAGTTCTTCTCCTCTGTGTGTGTATTTGATGAGGTAATGGATAGGTGTATGTTACTGAGGTGTTTTATGTTTCCCACTATGATCTGCAGTTTATTTTCAAACCAGGCCTTTACTGTTTCTCACAGGAATGCTTCTGGCATTTCAAATTAGCAGATCAGCAGTGTTTGGTTTATTTGCCCCCCTGTGGGACTATCCCAGGTGTTGGTAAAAATCCCGAGTCCCTTGACACTAAATAGCAAGCCTAAGCCAACTCACTGAAATTCAAAAGATGCCTCTGTACTTATACAGTATACTGCAGAATGGGCATGGAGAGGTAGCAGTATCCACCTGGTCAAAAACCAGTTCCTATCAGTTTGGAAAATGATTCCTGACTGATAAAAACTGGTGGGATATGAGCTGCTGCAACACCTTGGCTTAATTACACAGGTACCACTCCAGGGAGTAGATTTTTCACAGCTGCTCAGAAGTTACGCTGGGCTCTCCCAGGAAATTTATTTTTCTTGGAGATAATATCAATGATTTTTGAGACCAAGTTTTTTTTTTACTTTATGTCTCAAGATATTTACAAAAATTAAAATTATGTCACCTCTCAATTCTTGCCTCTCAATTTGAGAAGTCCTAAAATTTTCCATCTCTATTCAGAAGTCTCTCTTTATCCCAGAGATTGCAAACTGGCAGCTTTGAGATGCAAATAAGTCTAGAGACCTGTGTTGGCCCAAACAGCTTAGAGTTTTAAAAAACTGGAATTAATTGGCAACAGTTGGAAATTAAGAGATTTCCCAATTGAATCTGTGATCTCTCTGAAAAAAACTGGAAGGCTTGGCAGCACGATATCCATGGTTTCATGAAGCAAGAAGGGACTGGATTAGGGAAGGACCACTACCTTATGTGCACAGAGCCTGCAGCCACCATAAAGTCATTTATGTGATCTGCCTGGGCCCTAGGCGGATTTGAGTTAACGTCCCTGCAACCTTAATTTTGGACCTTCTCACCCTGTAGCATGTGCCCTGGGGAACACTTAGCAGCAGATGTGAAGACAGTTTGGGACAATGATACAATAATGATACAGTAATGTATTGTTTACAACTCCCTTCAAGATGGGGTCCAGTAACATCCTTTTTTGGAAATATCCATCCATTGGGTCAATGACATTTATAGTTCTAGAACCTTTATGCTGGGGTCTTACTGAAAATACAGAGCTCTAAGGCCTATTTGTATATTTAGGGCTATTTTTCCATGAATTCCTTAAACTCCTTTGTATTGAAATTTATCTCGTGATTCCCTGGCGACTTACACAGTCTCTCCAAATCTATATGCTTTTGATCTCTGCCTGAAAAAAAATTATATTTTCTGCAGCTTTAGGGGTTTTGTTGAATCTACTCTTTCTGATGGTTTAAATTATTTGATAAGATCAATCCCATATCAAGGATGAGGGGACCCTACTGTTAACACTTTCCCAACCCAAGCAGTCTCTATCTGCATTTATTTTGTTCCTGTCACCAAGACAGTTTTATTTTCCTTTTTGGAATGATGAAGCATTCCTCTCAGTCTTATAGTAACACAGTAAGAGGAGGAAATGATTCACAGTAAAAGATGACTGGGTTTTTTTTTTCCCCCTTTCTTTGTAAAGTGATTCTCCAAAAGCCTCTTTCAAATTACTTCTTCAGTACTTTACACTCATTCCTCCCAGTGGTATTTTTAAAGCTTGTATTAGATGATGCTTGACTAGGAATTGGGACCATGAGGAAAATCTGGTTCCATTCCCTGGCTTACAGATGAAGCTAAATTAACATGTACTTGTAAAAGGGATTTATACAAGCATTTTCTGGGCCTAAATATAAGAAACTATTTTGAGGGATGTGCAGCTAAACCAAAGAGGAGAATGAATAGAAATTAGCTCAAAAATAAAGGCAAATGCATGGCTACCTCTGTAAGAAAGTGGTGGCATTCATGCCATTTTAAGAGGGGAAGGACTATTCACAATTACTCGGATTCAGTGTTGAATCATTTGAATTCCTTGACCCTTGGCTGCACTGACCACTGTGGAATTTTCAAGAGCTTCAGGAATGGTGGGTGTCTTTATTCCTGACTATTCCGGCCTAACTCAGCCAGGCCAAGGCAGACACTGCTTGTGTCTGTGAAGGTGGGTGGTTTGACCATCTTTTATTTTCAATACCAAATTCTAAAAGAATTCCTAAATGCTGTGTTAGGCATTGAGGGCAAAGGAGGCACTATGGCTTCCCCATCTCTGACTAGATGACCTGAGTCCTTGCCAAGGTCAGCAATATCCTTATGGGAAGGAACAGGGCATTTAAATCATCAAAAGACCCCCGAAATGCTACCTTTGTAAGGCTATTTTCAAGTATGTGAGCCATACTTCTGTTCATTAGAAAGCCGGCAAACAAGGCCCCTTGCCTGAGTACTTACACAGTTCTTAACGTTGAGGTCGGCACCATACGTGATCAGGAGTCGGATCATCTTGTACCGATTCAGCCTCACGGCATCATGCAAGGGAGTATCTCCTTCCTAGAGAACAGAGTGAATAGGCTAAAGGTGGGCCTGAGGCCAGGAAGTGGGTCCCGAAAAGGTGCCCAGCAGGGGTAGTGATCCCAAATAAATGAGTGAAGGTTTTAGGAGGCCAAACTCTGCCGGCCTACTCACCCGGTCTTTGGCATTGAGGTCTGCCTCGCAGGCGATGAGATGCTCTGCGCACTCGTAGTGGCCGGTCCTCACCGCGACATGCAGCGGAGTGCTGAGCAACTACGAAATGGAAGAGCCCGTTGGGTCCCTGGGCGTGAGGACAAAGGCTGTCCCAGACCCCAACGCATGTGTGAAGGGGAGGAGGGGAACGGGAGTAGGAGAAATACCTTATCCCGCGCACTGATTTTGGCGCCTTTGTTCAGCAACAGTTTTAAGACATCCAGGCTTCCTCCGCGGCTTGCCCAGTGGATTGCTGTGGATTCAAGCTGTACGAGGGAGGTGAAAGGACATGACTCAGTGGAAGAAGAACCTGGTCAGAGGAATTAGTTCTTGGTTTCTAAGACCTAGGAATACCAGGTTTGCTAGGGCATCTGTGATGGCACTGGGCTGTCCTGGTCTAGGTTGCCAGTTCTAACTATTGTAGTTCAAATCTCTTGCCAAATGTTTCGGCAAAAATGTGGGAACGTGTATGCTCTCCCGTGTATGTATCTGTGTGCATGTTTGCATCATTAGGAGGTTCTCAAGAAACCTAATCTTTTTAAGAGAGGATAAGAACTAAAATGTACTGAGAATTTCGTGGTGCCCACATGGTGCCACATACTTCAGACGCATGGACGCTCCCAGCAACATTGTGAAGTGGGCGTTCCTGTGCTCATTTTGCAAATGAGAAAAAGGAGGTGCCAAACTATTCAAACTTTTTGCCCAAGGAAACACAGCTAGTAAGTGGCAGAAGAGTTATTCCAACCCACAGTGTGCCTGGAACGTTAAACCACTTTTGCCAGGTAAACTCAAAAGTTCTAGACAAATGTACGGATTTTAAAATTCTGGCAGAAAAGAAGTAGTCCCTTCCAAAAGATATTCATCTGGATCTGACGCCTCTTCCTGTGTCCCTGTTGTCTTTTCCTCGTCTCTTCCTGGTTCTCTGCTAGCACAGTCATCTGCCTCCACCGTCCTCATTTGTAGTTACTGCACTTAATCATACTAGAAAATTTGGTATATCCTTGGCCCTCCAAATATCATGCTCATGAATTTTTGTGTCTTTCCACGCAAACTTTATATTTTGTTTCTTTACTTGTTTTTCTGCGTGTGTATCTTCTGGGTTCAGGTTTAGCCAAATCCTTTGGACTTTTCCAGTCCCTTTTCCACTCTGCTTAAAAAGTCAAATTGAGCTGTATTTAAATAAATAAAGCATTTTTTTCCCCCAGCTCAATCTTCATTTCATAGGATATGCTATATACTGGTCTGCATATAAATCACAGTGGTTGAATTACTGAAATCTGAATAGCAGCTACTTCCCATAGATGCAATTCATTTTGTGTGCAGTCTAGCCCCAAATCTCACTGACGGCAATCAGCATCTATCAAATAAGGTGTGCAGCCAGAGAATTCTGAGATGTTGCTGGCAGCCAAAGGTCAGGAGCAGGTGGCCACATATGATGGAAGGATGGGGATGCTGAAAGGCAAGTGTTGACTGTATTACTTCTCAGTAAGGCTACTGACTTGATAACGACCCGAGTCTTTGATGAGGATATTGAATTCTGTCCAACAGCTCTCACTTCCTTCTTTTCCCTGAAATACTCCTCTCCTTTTCAGTATATATGGAAAATACTTTTCACGTGACCTAGTCCCATCTCCCAACTTCCCTTTGTATGGAGAAATAAGCTTCTGCCTAGTTCTCTCAGATCAATCTTCAATACAATTGGCCCCATTTTTCATGGTAGGTTTTCTCAAGCTTCACATAGTCTACTTACTTTGGCTCATTTCCAAACAAAGAGATATATTTACCATATCACGGAATTCAATCTGGGCTCCAGCTTCTATTAACTTCTCCACGATTGCCAAATGTCCTTCCAAGCATGCTCTGTGAAGAGCTGTCCGTTTATACTGTCAGAGATTTTAAAAAGAGTGAGAGAGAACAATGCATATAAAAATGAGTATAAATCCTTTCTAAGAAATAGGAAGCTAGGGATTCTGATGACCTAGCTGATAGAAACTTGAGTTCTTTTTTATGAGTTAGAAATGTCAAATTTACTAAAATTATCGACTGGAACCATTATTCTGCAACTGAGATTTGCGTCTCCTACAATACACGTTTCTAAGTGATTAGAGGTCTTCATCGAGGTGCATGGACTTAAAGATTCAAAACTACCCAAGTGCTGACACTTCCCTTTCTTGTGTTTTGTGCCCTCATGATTTCTGTAGTATCTGCCATGTAGTTCAGGCCATTTCCTTCCTTTGGGACTGCTGTTAGGTTGAATATCAAAAAGTATTCATTTTTAAGATAACGGAAGACATTTTTCTTTCAGCTTCAGAAATGATTCCCCATTCCAGTTCATAGGGGAAAGGAGTCAAAAAAGGATTAGTGATGTCTGATAAATTGGCTTCAAATAATGGATTAATGGACTTCCCAGGTGGCTTCCCTGGTGGCTCAGAGGGTAAAGAATCCGCCTGCAATGCAAGAGACCCCAGGCTTGATCTCTGGGCTGAGAAGATCCGCTGGAGAAGGGAATGGAAACCCACTCCAGTATTCTTGTCTGGAGAATGCCATGGACAGAGGAACTGGCGGGCTACAGTCCATGGGGTCACAAAGAGTCAGACACAACTGAGCAACTAACACTTTCACTTCAGGTGGCTCAGTGATAAAGAATCTGCCTGCCAAAGTAGGAAACACATGAGGCAGCAGATACCATCTCTGCGTCAGGAAGGTCCCCTGGAGAAGAAAATGGCAACCCACTCCAGTATTCTTGCCTGAAAAATCCCATGAACAGAGGAGCCTGGCAGACTGCAGTCTGTGCAGTCGCAGAGTCGGAGACTCCTGAGCTCACACGCAAATGGATTAATAGGCTATTTGTGCTGGAACACTATTAGGCATTATTTCACTCCAATGCCCTCTCTTTTTAGATAAGGAAACTGAGGTCCAGAAAATGCAGATTGGCTGCCAAGAATCAAATAAGTGAGTACTGATAGAACTGACACTTGAACTCCGGGCTAGAGATTCCCTGTGTAGAGCTGATATATTTGGGTCCAGTCAAAGCTAATGCTAACAATATATTTCTCCAGTCATGAGTGGTTGGTCCTGCCATACTAAAAGTCTATCCCAAAGATCTCAAAATTAAAGGCAAACTGAAAAAGCAGTGGGAAGAAAATGAGAGTGCAAAAAAATAATGCAATCCATAGCACTGATCCAGCATTTTCTTTTTCTGGCCCACTGCACTCCCCTGTTATGCTACTGGCATATGTGGCAACAGCTGGGGCGACGGTTTCAGGTGGATTGATTTCTGGCACCAAACTAGCAAGGCTGCAGTAAAGCATAAGAAACACAAAATTAACAAGCTGGATTTTGCAGTGCTTTGTATAAACCTTACCTCATCACAGACATCTGGATTGTTCTTGTCTGACAAGAATTTTTCTATTACTGGCAGTTTATTCTCCAGGGCAGCTTTCAGAAACATAGGCACATCCACAGGTTCTGTCTAAAGTTTAAAAGAAAACAATGTGAGAGTTACCATGGGCTTTCCGACATTCAGTCAAACCCTCCACAGATAGTTATTTGCTTGTAGCCTAATGCCGAGGTTTTCCCTGGTGGCTCAAACAATAAAGAATCTGCATGCTATACAAGAGACCCAGGTTCAATATCTGGGTTGGGAAGATTGCCCTGAAGAAGGAAATGGTAACCCACTCCAGTATTCTTGCCCAGAGAATTCCATGGACAAAGGAGCCTGACAGGCTACAGTCCACGGGGTTGCAGAGTCAGACATGACTGAGCAACCAACTCCCACCCCCACAACATAAGGAAACCCAGCAGTGCTTACCACAATTTCAGGTTCAGGTTCCTTCACAACTGGAACTTTTGTTTTCTTGTATTTTTTCCTTTTCTTCAGTTGAATGATTATTTCAAGATCTTCTAAATTTTCCAGTTTTGATCTTTGTTCTAGTTTTTTCTTCTTGAGCTAAAAAAGAAATGCATGTTTCAAAATATGGTGAGTTCTACTGACAAGCATTCTGGTTGTGTCAAAACAAAATCTGCAAGGTCTGAGCTCAGTATGTGAACAGTTTGAGCAAAAAGATAAAAAAAAAATATTTATAATAAATCTTTGACTTGGATTTAGTGATTTCTTATTCAAGTATTTAGGGGTCAAATTTTTCAGCTAATTGCCTTTATCTTCACTTCCCTTGCTTGTAGCACCAGCTTCTTCCTGAAGATAGAATCTAGTTTCTAAGTGATGATTTTGTAATTATTTCCATAAACAGACCCCAGATTTCTGTAGAATTTTTTTATCATGCTCATGAATTTTTTTAATTGAAAAGACTTTACTAATAAGTTTCAAACTCTTAAAATTTCTATGCCAGTGTCTTTTAGGTAGCTCACTGAGCAGCGCTCATGAAACAGACTGTCTGGGGACTACATCTGTGGTTAGTAAGTAATGAAAATTCACCCAGCAACACATTTTCTCAACACGAAAAGTTGCCACAGTCAAACAATGATCCATGAACCACAAACCACATTACTGAGGGAAAAAAAGGCTCCCTTCCTTGGGATTAATTAGACTATATAAGACATCAGAAATTCACTGGACACTTTTCTCTTTCCAAGTCTTTCAGTCAAAACAGTCAAAAACCATTCGGTGATTGATTTGGAATCCAGAGGTCATAGTCTTGCCAAAGAATTATTTTCTACAACCTGTTCCATAGAAGTTGCTTCTTTGTAAGTTAGAAATTGATAAAGAAATACCTTTGGGATGGTTGCATTTATTTGGTTTCTCTCTTTTCTCCTTGCTATCTGGCACCTGTGTCCTCTACGCCCTCCCCAACCTCCCACTAGTGAACCTCCCAGAAGGCCCTTACCTCTGCCTCTCGCTGTTTCTCAGTTTTCCACTGTTGCTCCCCCAGGCTGACAAAGTGGACCGGAAGTGTTTTCAGGTCTTCTTGCTTCTCTAAAGTGACAGCAGCTTCATATTCTCCATCTCTGAAGTCCTCAGGAAGGAACTCCCCAGCATCCCCATTGCCTTTCTTCTTCCCTGTAACCTACAAGGGAAGAAGGTGGCCGGGTCAGAATAACAGAGTCCGTCCTGGGGTCCTTCTCCATAAAGGATGCTGCAGGAGGTCCCTGGGCCCTTCCTCCCTGCTGACAGTGGCTTCAGAGCAATGCACTCTCAGAGCTCAGGCTGTGATGCGCTGCCCCAGTGTTCCAGGAATACCTTTAGATACTTGTTCTCTTCTATTGGTTAAATCAAGGTTTAGGTTAGGTTGATGTGTTTAAATCTGCTTTTAATCCACTTAATCACATTTCTCCTAAGAAAATCCCAACCTCTTCCCCCCATCCCCACTGATGATTTTAAAATTCTTTCATTTTTCAGTACTTTTGATGATCCCTTGCCTTCCTGTGGTTTCCAGATATATATTGTTGCAATAGAACTTCTCCCCTAAGGCATTTTGATTACTGTACATGATTCCACACTTTAGTGATAAAACCAAAGGAGAAGATAATAAATAGGGAATATGTAGAGAATTTATTACTGCCAGCTCCTTTTTTTCTAATTTTACTTATTCCATCACATAAATCAACCATTTTCCACATATGACATTTTTCAGAATACCTGTGCATTATGCCTGAAAGAAAAGAGCATTTCAATTTTCAAATAAAAGTCAAGGCTGCACCATTTTTCACTGCATAAAAATAATGTGCTTTACATACCAGCTCTTCTACCTTCAGAACCATCATGTTGACCCGAAGTTCGTCAGTCTGTTTTCCTCCTGAGGAATGAACCCTTGAGTTGCCCTGGGGAGCCCATCTGCTCCAGTGAGCTTATATAGCTAGAGCTGGGTGAGATAATCTTCCAACCTGGGAACCCAAGTAACACCCCTGCCCCCCCTCCCTCTTGGGGCCAACTCAGAGGCAGGTGAATTTTTCATTTCAGACTCAGTGTCTGGGAAGCAGGGGAGGGAGGGGATGATAAGTAACCCCACTGAATATGTGAATCAGGAAGAAATGTGAGAGGGCCATTCCTTTGGCAGTGACCACACCGCTCAGCAATGCAAGTCATCCTATTTATCGGGGAGCCAGAGGACAGCTGTCTGTTGACATTGCGCCACACCGCTGCTCCTTTTCCTTCTTTGTCAGCTTTCATATGACTAACCCTATCAAGAAAATGTAAATGCCCTGCGTATCACACCGCCAGTAATATCTTTCTGATAACCAGACTTATCAACACGTCACTTGGGGGAAGTGTTGCTTTAGGACATCCTATTCCCGTGGGTAAACAGCCCGAGAGGAAAGGACTCAGGTCCTAATGGCCCTTGTCTATATCTGTTTGGAATCCTCTGGAGTGATGTCGAGGGCTAAAAAGGCCCCATGACAGGCCACCTTACCATCATTATAAGAAATTGAAAGCATTCAGTAATACAGTTTTATTTCACGGTGTCACAGGCCATAATTAGCACATGACATGCTTACTGTCTTCTAAAACAGCATACTTACTGGAACACTTTTTATTCAAAAAAGTTTCAAAATGTCCTGAGATAGATTATATGAGGCCGATTGTTAGTTAACAGTATGACCTTGATCAGGTCATTGAGCCACAGTTCTCAGTTGCTGTGGAGAAAAGACACCTGCCGGAGCTGGTGAAAACTGCAGGTCCCTGGGCCCCACTCTGGGGCGTTCTGTGTCAATTTATGGCTGAGTCCTAGGAGTCTGTGTTTTTCAAAGCACTCGAGTAATTCTGATGAAGGTTTGAGACAGGTTGCCAGAGGAACAAAGAGCTTTGTTTGGGTTGGAGTGAAAAAAGACCTCTGATCCTGGTTTCTCATCTCTGAAGTGTTAAATTATGTAAAAATGTTTACTGTCTCTTTACAGTCCAAGGAGAAACTAGAATTACTATCTCCAAAGCCATTTAAAAAAAATTTTTTTTTTTTTCAGTAAAAGAAAGGAGGGGAGAGTGAGAGAAAGAGAGTGTGAATGGAGAAGTGTGTTCATTAGATGTTCTGTTGACCTTCTGTGTCCATCACTCCCTCAAATGCACCCCACTCAGCACACATGGCTGCCAATCTCTTCTTTCCCCTGATCAGCCTGGGGGTGGTTTTGCTGAAATTTTCAGAATGACACACTGACACCCCCCACCTGCCCCCCGACCAAAGTGCTGACAAAGAGGGATCCTCCCAATTACCCGGGTATCTGTTCTAGTCTCCTAATGTTCTATCCTAAAAGGGGTTTTACGAAAATGAAATTTCCTGGTGTTTTCTTTGAGGTGGAGACAGCGATGACCATTTTCACTGGTTTCTTTAAATAAGAAGTAGCCATTAAACTTTTCCTACCGTTTCTTATCTTAGTCTCTTTGTTCCAGGCCTGACCCAAACTGCGGGGAGCCTTAGCAGATCTCCTTGAGGGAAGGGTCACCGGTTGTTGAAGCGTCTTGGATATTGAATCCCAGAGCTGGTAATGCCCTCAAAGTTCAAGCAAGGCCAGTGCTTTCATTCTACAGAGAGGGCACGGAGGCGCAGAAACGTGACAAGTCACTGGCTGCAGACGCACAGCTGGTTGCTGGATGCTAGGTTGAAGAGTTTGGATTCCGTCCATCAGAAGCAGAGAATCATTGAGGTCAGAGCACATTTTCAGAGTAGTTCAAACCTAGACCCACTCAGGGCCCAACCAAGACCTATTAAAAGGTCCTTCCATGTTCAGGACACCTCAAAAAAAAAAAAAAAAAAGCAAGTCAAAGTGGGTGGGATGGTACACCAAGCCTATTTCTTCCTCTGGTCATTTAATTATCCCCTCAAACCTGGCTGGTTTTACGCAGGAGAGTCCAATAGGTCTACAGAAAACTGCAGAGGATGACGCTTGAGGAAGGCTTGATGGGATGGGCAGAACTTAGAGAAAGGAGCCTGCTGGCCAGATCCCTGGGTATCATCAGGTGAGTAAATTCTACCTGCCTCTCCACTCGCCGCTTCCAGTATTGATCCCATTGGTCATTGTAAAACATGAGAAGATTTTGCTTTTCAAAAGAGCTTCTAGATACACATAGCTCCCTAACAACAGATCAGATGAAACTGTATTTTCAAATCATTCCTATTCATCAAAATTGAGAACCAAACTTCGCAACTGGAGGAGAGTTTTCTGTGACTTGCTTTTAAGGAGCTTCCTTTCCATGAAAGTTCCCATAGTGGAGTAAGTTCTGAAATTTGTACATTTGACTTGATCACAACCTCAAACTAAGCATAACCTTTCCTTATCAAGACGAATTAAGACAAATTGGTTCTAGAATGATTTAGCAACCCAGTGTCAAATAGAATGAGCAAGGAAATGGTCCCTGAGACTGGCCAGAGTCATCTTAAGAGCTTTTTCTCCTTCCTCTCAGGATTTGTGCATTTCAATGCGACCAGGATTATAATCCTATTTACAGGTAAGGAAACTGAGGGGCAGAGAAGTGGAGTCTAAAGCGTTTATTATTGTCACCCAGGGTTTGAGAGACGTGCCCCAGCACCACCAGGGTTCATGTGCCGTATAGCTCAGCTCCAAGGACAATTTTGTCTTGCCAAATTTTAGGACATTTTACACTTATTTTTACATTTTACTCAGACTTTTTATTTTTACTGTTTTCTTGACTATGTAAGTAACATACAAATATGTTGTTAAAATTAAAACAATGCAGAGAGAAGAAGGTTGCTTAATTGTAATCTTGCTGAGTGCTGATTTGGTACTTGATGTGTTTCTCTTGATCATGTGTCTTAAAGATTATCTTCTACCAGCACGGATGAGTCTGTCTCATTATCTTCAACCACCACGTGGATTTCTGTGTGTGGACATACCCTTGCTTATTTAACCAGTCTCCTATTTATAGACATTTAGGCTGTTTTCCAAAATGGTCTCTTATTTGCTACAATCCAAGGTATTTTATAGCACACAAAATGGTATGGTTATTAACACTTCTTGCCCTCGGAACACCCACCTTGATACAAACAGGAAGGACTCTAAGGACTGTCGCCAGACTCTGACTGGAAGCCACCTTGTTCTGCTGTTGCACTTGTAACTGCTCATTTTCCCATCCCTCCTAATTGCCTTCCCAGTCCCAGCTGCTCCTCACCTCTCTTGGCTCTGAGAAATGGCTGACTTGGCCCTACTAGGAATCCAAGTATCCCTCCAGCCAAGCCTAGGTTCAGTTACACACTCAAAAATACCAGAGGGAGGTCATAGAATTGAAGCAAACAAGGTTCAAGGTTCCTTCCCTTCCCTGCCAACCAAGGATGAAATCACCTGTATTTGAAAAGCTACACATGCTGGGAACATTTTGAGCAGTACTGGGAACATTTTGAGCAGAAGGCATCTGCCTTCCTCTCCTCTCAAAGGATAGACTCAAGACCAAGGTCCTCCTGTATCCAGAGCTCTGAATAAAAATTGCATACACACTGGGTTGTAAGCAACCCAGTTTCAAGCTGCCTTTTTGCAAATATCAGCAGTTTCCTTTGGTAGAGATGGGTGAAGGCTGTAGGAGAAGGCAATGGCACCCCACTCCAATACTCTTGCCTGGAAAATCCCTTGGGTGGGGGAGCCTGGTGGGCTGCAGCCCATGGGGTCACGAAGAGTCAGACACGACTGAGTGACTTCACTTTCACTTTTCACTTTCATGCATTGGAGAAGGAAATGGCAACCCACTCCAGTATTCTTGCCTGGAGAATTCCAGGGATGGGGGAGCCTGGTGGGCTGTGGTCTGTGGGTTCGCACAGAGTCGGACACGACTGAAGCAACTTAGCAGCAGCAGTAGGTCTCTTCCCCATACCTTACAGCAGCAGGTGCCTTGCTATAAATTATGTCTGTAGCCAAATTCTGCCCCGCTTATGGATTGTGTCAGCTAACAGGTATACACAGCCACACGACTGTTCTGTAAACTTTCTGAAAGTGGCCCCTACCCATTACACTCTAAGACAGTGCCTGGAAAATGAAGTCATTCTAGCAGTAGACTTTAGCTAATTTGCTAGCCCAATCAGATGACAGAACCTTCCATGTATGACCCAAGACAAGATCTGACCAATTGCTAGTACTGAATATATAGGTCTAGGACTCCACAGAGCATACATAGCAAAGTGCCTGACACATAGTGAGGCTAAGTATTTAGCTAACATCTGGTAGGAGTTTTATAGTCTTTCCTAGCCAAATCACATATCTCAAATCTCCTTTCAATGACAAATAATTAGGAACATTTTAATGCTAAATAACAAATAATCTTCTAATACTAATTAGGGATAAAGATAAAGTGCTTAGGTAATATCCTCTGGAGTGTGAGCATCTTATTAGCATTTTTCAAATGCTGACCAACCATGACAAGTATAATTTCCCAGTTAGGGCATATCACAAGTGCCCTTTCCTTGGGTGGTGGTTCCAAGGCTGGGTGCATCTTAGAATCATCTCAACCCAGGTGAATGAAATCTGAATATAAACTTTAATATCCAGGTATTGTCTTGAAAAAGGAAAAAAACCAACAAACAAAACCTTTCCAGTTGATTCTAATTTCCCCCCAGCATTGAGATTACCACTCCAGGGTACAGATTTAAATGAATACATACATAAATATATACGTGTATATCCTTGAAGATAGAGGCAGTAAAGTCATCTTTATCCCAGTGTCAGAATTCTGATTGTGAAATCACCTTTACTAAGACTGTGGGAAACACACATCAAACTTACCATCAATATTTATTTGGTCCTACTATGTGTCAGGCATTTTTTAGAGCTAGAGATATACCAATGCTTTCAAGAGTCAAACTCTCCTGCCCTCGGGGAGTTTTCAGTTTTACTGAGTTTTTTTTTTTTAAGGAAAACCGCAGGCAACATAGCATGCTGCTTCTGCCACAAAACCAAGGAGGGCAGCCTTTGTATATATAAATGTATAAAGTTGTGAAAGATGAAGGATGTGGGGTGAGGAATTAGGGAACCTGGCTTTTAATCCGGGCTCTGCCCTGGGACTAGTTGAGCAAATCCCCTCAACTCCTCAAATTACCAAAGGAGAGCTTTGAACAAAATGATTTCTGAGCCCCTAAAGTTTTATTGAGATCTCAAAATCACTGAATTAATAGATAGAAATAAACAGTCCTCATGACTGCAGCACCACACACGGACCACAGAGTGGATTCTCCAAAGCCTCTAACACAGGTGCTGTGCTGAGCTTAGTCATTCAGTCATGTCCAACTCTTGTGACCCCTTAGACTGTAACCCCCCAGGCTCCTCTCTCCATGGGATTCTCCAGGCAAGGATACTGGAGTGGGTTGACATTTCCTTCTCCAGGGGATTTTCCCGACCTGAGAATTGAACCCAGGTCTCCTGCATTGCAGGCAGATTCTTCTTTTTTGTTTTGTTTTTTGTTTTTTTTTTTTCCATTGAAGAATAACTGCTTTACAGAATTTTGTTGTTTTCTGTCAAACCTCAACATGAATCAGCCATAGGTATACATATATCACCTCCCTTTTGAACTTCCTCCCATCTCCTTCCCCAGCCCACTCATCTAGGTTGATACAGAGCCCCTCTTTGAGTTTCTTGAGCCCCACAGCAAATTCCTATTGACTTTCTATTTTACATATGGTAATGTAAGTTTCTATGTTACTCTTTCCATACATCTCACCCTCTCCTCCCCTCTCCCCATGTCCATAAATCTATTCTCTATGTCTGTTTCTCCATTGCTGCCCTGTAAATAAATTCTTCAGTACCATTCTTCTAGATTCTGTATATATGTGTTAGAATACGATATTTATCTTTTTCTTTCTGACTCACTTCCCTCTGTATAATAGGTTCTAGATTCAGCCACCTCATCAGAACTGACTCAAATGTGTTCCTTTTTATGGCTGAGTAATTTTCCATTGTATATATGTACCACGATTTCTTTATCCATTCATCTGTCAATGGGCATCTAGGTTGCTTCCATGTTCTAGCTATTGTAAATAGTGCTGCAACGAACAATGGGATACATGTGTCTTTTTCAATTTTGGTTTCCTCAGGGTATGTGTCTAGGAGTGAGAATGCTGGGTCATATGGTGGTTTTATTCCTTGTTTTTTAAGGAACCTCCATACTGTCTTCCATAGTGGCTGTATCAATTTACATTCCCACCAACAGTGCAGGAGCGTTCCCTTTTCCCACACCTTCTCCAGCATTTATTGTTTGTAGATTTTTTTGATGATGGTGATTCTGACCAGTGTGAGGTGATATCTCATTGTGGTTTTGATTTGTATTTCTCTAATAATGAGTGATGTTGAGTATCTTTTCATATGTTTGTTAGCCATCTGTATGTCTTCTTTGGAGAAATGTCTGTTTAGGTCTTTTTCCCACTTTTTGATTGGGTCTTTGTTTTTTTGGCTGCTTGCATATTTTGGAAATTAATCCTTTGCCAGTTGTTTCATTTGCCATTATTTTCTCCCATTCTGAGGGTTCTTTTCACCTTGCTTATAGTTTCCTTTGCTGTGCAGAAGCTTTTAAGTTTAATCAGTTCCCACTTGCTTACTTTTGTTTATATTTCCTTTACTCTAGGAGGTGGGTCATAGAGGATCTTGCTTTGGTTTATGTCATTGAGTGTTCTGCCTCTGTTTTCCTCTAAAAGTTTTATAGTTTTTGGTCTTACACTTAAATCTTTATCCATTTTCAGTTTATCTTTGTGTATGGTGTTCAGATCAGATCAGATCAGATCAGTTGCTCAGTCGTGTCCGACTCTTTGCGACCCCATGAATCGCAGCACGACAGGCCTCCCTGTCCATCACCAACTCCCAGATTTCACTGAGACTCACGTCCATCGAGTCAGTGATGCCATCCAGCCATCTCATCCTCTGTCGTCCCCTTCTCCTCTTGCCCCCAATCCCTCCCAGCATCAGAGTCTTTTCCAGTGAGTCAACTCTTTGCATGAGGTGGCCAAAGTACTGGAGTTTCAGCTTTAGCATCATTCCTTCCAAAGAAATCCCAGGGCTGATCTCCTTCAGAATGGACTGGTTGGATCTCCTTGCAGTCCAAGGGACCTTCAAGAGTCTTCTCCAACACCACAGTTCAAAAGCATCAATTCTTCAGCACTCAGCCTTCACAGTCCAACTCTCACATCCATACATGACCACAGGAAAAACCATAGCCTTGACTAGACGAACCTTTGTTGGCAAAGTAATGTCTCTGCTTTTGAATATGCTATCTAGGTTGGTCATAACTTTCCTTCCAAGGAGTAAGCGTCTTTTAATTTCATGGCTGCAATCACCATCTGCAGTGATTTTGGAGCCCCCAAAAATAAAGTCTGATACTGTTTCCACTGTTTCCCCATCTATTTCCAATGAAGTGGTGGGACCGGATGCCATGATCTTTGTTTTCTGAATGTTGAGCTTTAAGCCAACTTTTTTACTCTCCTCTTTCACTTTCATCAAGAGGCTTTTTAGTTCCTCTTCACTTTCTGCCATAAGGGTGGTGTCATCTGCATATCTGAGGTTATTGATATTTCTCCCAGCAATCTTGATTCCAGCTTGTGCTTCTTCCAGCCCAGTGTTTCTCGTGATGTACTCTGCATAGAAGTTAAATAAGCAGGGTGACAATATACAGCTTTGACATACTCCTTTTCCTATTTGGAACCAGTCTGTTGTTCCATGTCCAGTTCTAACTGTTGCTTCCTGACCTGCAATCAGGTTTCTCAAGAGGAAGATCAGGTGGTCTGGTATTCACATCTCTTTCAGAATTTTCCACAGTGTATTGTGATCCACACAGTCAAAGGCTTTGGCATAGTCAATAAAGCAGAAATAGATCTTTTTCTGGAACTCTCTTGCTTTTTCCATGATCCAGCAGATGTTGCAATTTGATCTCTGGTTCCTTTGCCTTTTCTAAAACCAGCTTGAACATCTGGAAGTTCACGGTTCACGTATTGCTGAAGCCTGACTTGGAGAATTTTGAGCATTACTTTACTAGCGTGTGAGATGAGTGCGATTGTGCAGTAGTTCGAGCATTCTTTGGCATTGCCTTTCTTTGGGATTGGAATGAAAACCGACCTTTTCCAGTCCTGTGGCCACTGCTGAGTTTTCCAAATTTGCTGGCATGTTGAGTGCAGCACTTTCACAGCATCATCTTTCAGGATTTGGAATAGCTCAACTGGAATTCCATCACCTCCACTAGCTTTGTTCATAGTGATGCTTTCTAAGGCCCACTTGACTTCACATTCCAGGATGTCTGGCTCTAGGTCAGTGATCACATCATCGTGATTATCTGGGTCGTGAAGATCTTTTTTGTACAGTTCTGTGTATTCTTACCATCTCTTCTTAATATCTTCTGCTTCTGTTAGGTCCATACCATTTCTGTCCTTTATTGAGCCCATCTTTGCATGAAATGTTCCTTTGGTATCTCTGATTTTCTTGAAGAGATCTCTAGTCTTTCCCATTCTGTTGTTTTCCTCTGTTTCTTTGCATTGATTGCTGAAGAAGGCTTTCTTATCTCTTCTTGCTATTCTTTGGAACTCTGCATTCAGATGCTTATATCTTTCCTTTTCTCCTTTGCTTTTCACCTCTCTTCTTCTCACAGCTATTTGTAAGGCCTCCCCAGACAGCCATTTTGCTTTTTTGCATTTCTTTTCCATGGGGATGGTCTTGATCCCTGTCTCCTGTACAATGTCATGAACCTCATTCCATAGTTCATCAGGCACTCTATCTATCAGATCTAGGCCCTTAAATCTATTTCTCACTTCCACTTTATAGTCATAAGGGATTTGATTTAGGTCATACCTAAATGGTCTAGTGGTTTTCCCTACTTTCTTCAATTTAAGTCTGAATTTGGCAATAAGGAGTTCATGGTCTGAGCCACAGTCAGCTCCTGGTCTTATTTTTGCTGACTGTATAGAGCTTCTCCATCTTTGGCTGCAAAGAATATAATCAGTCTGACTTCGGTGTTGACCATCTGGTGATGTCCATGTGTAGAGTCTTCTCTTGTGTTGTTGGAAGAGGGTGTTTGTTATGACCAGTGCATTTTCTTGGCAAAACTCTATTAGTCTGTGCCCTGCTTCATTCCGTATTCCAAGGCCAAATTTGCCTGTTACTCCAGGTGTTTCTTGACTTCCTACTTTTCCATTCCAGTCCCCTATAATGAAAAGGACATCTTTTTGGGGTGTTAGTTCTAAAAGGTCTTGTAGGTCTTCATAGAACCGTTCAACTTCAGCTTCTTCAGCGATACTGGTTGGGGCATAGACTTGGATTACTGTGATATTGAATGGTTTGCCTTGGAAACGAACAGAGATCATTCTGTCGTTTTTGAGATTGTATCCAAGTACTGCATTTCGGACTCTTTTGTTGACCATGATGGCTACTCCATTTCTTCTGAGGGATTCCTGCCCACAGTAGTAGATATAATGGTCATCTGAGTTAAATTCACCCATTCCAGTCCATTTCAGTTCGCTGATTCCTAGAATGTCGACATTCACTCTTGCCATCTCCTGTTTGACCACTTCCAATTTGCCTTGATTCATGGACCTAACATTCCAGATTCCTATGCAATATTGCTCTTTACAGCATCGGACCTTGCTTCTATCACCAGTCACATCCACAGCTGGGTATTCTTTTTGCTTTGGCTCCATCCCTTCATTCTTTCTGGAGTTATTTCTCCACTGATCTCCAGTAGCATATTGGGCACCTACTGACCTGGGGAGTTCCTCTTTCAGTATCCTATCATTTTGCCTTTTCATACTGTTCATGGGGTTCTCAAGGCAAGAATACTGAAGTGGTTTTCCATTCCCTTCTCCAGTGGACCACATTCTGTCAGATCTCTCCACCATGACCCGCCCATCTTGGGTTGCCCCACGGACATTGCTTAGTTTCATTGAGTTAGACAAGGCTGTGGTCCTAGTGTGATTAGATTGACTGGTTTTCTGTGAGTATGGTTTCAGTGTGTTTGCCCTCTGATGCCCTCTTGCAACACCTACCATCTTACTTGGGTTTCTCTTACCTTGGGCGTGGGGTATCTCTTCACAGCTGCTCCAGCAAAGCACAGCCATTGCTCCTTACCTTGGATGAGGGGTATCTCCTCACCGCTACCCTTCCTGACCTTCAACGTGGGATAGCTCCTAGGAAGTGTTTTAATTTCATTCTTTTACATATAGCTGTCCAGTGTTCCAAGCACCATTTATTGAAGAGGCTGTACTTACGCCATTGTATATTCTTGCCTCCTTTGTCAAAAATAAGGTAGCTGTAGGTGCATGGGTTTATTTCTGGGCTTTCTATCTTGTTCCATTGGTCTATATTTCTGTTTTTTTGTGCCAGTGCCATACTGTCTTGATGACTGTAGCTTTGTAGTATAATCTGAAGTCAGGAAGGTTGATTCCTTCAGCTCCATTCTTCTTTCTCAAGAGTGTTTTGGCTATTTTGGGGTATTTCCATATGAATTGCGAAATTCATTTTGCTTGAATTTCATTCAATTTCAATTGTGAAATTTTTTGTTCTAATTCTGTGAAAAATGTCATTGGTAATTTGATAGGGATCACATTGAATCTGTAGACTGCATTTGCTAGTATAGTCATTTTCACAATATTGATTCCTCCTACCCAGGAACATGAAATAGCTCTCCATCTGTTTATGCCATCTTTCATTTCTTTCGTCAGTGTCTTATAATTTTCTGTGTATAGTTCTTTTTTCTCCTTGGGTAAATTTATTCCTATATAGTTAATTCTTTTTATTTCAATGATGAATGGGATTTATTCCTTAATTTCTCTTTCTGATTTTTCATTGTTAGTATATAGAAATGCAAGTGATTTCTGTGTATTGATTTTGTAAACTGCAACTTTGCTAAATTCACTGATTAGCTCTAGTAATTTTCTGATACTATCTTTAGGGTTTACTATGTACAGTATCATGTCATTTGCCAATAGTGAGAGCTTTACTTCTTCTTTTCCAACCTGGATTCCTTTTATTTCTTTTTCTTCTCTGATTGCTGTAGGTAGGACTTCCAGAACTATGTTGAATAATAGTGGTGAAAGTGGACACCCTTGTCTTATTCCTGATCTTAGGGGGAATGCTTTCAGTTTTTCACCATTGAGAATAATGTTTGCTGTAGGCTTATCATATATGGCCTCTACTATGTTGAGGTTGGTTCTTTCTATACCCATTTTCTGAAGAGTTTTAATCATAAATGGGTACTGAATTTTGTCAAAGGCTTTTTATGCATCTATTGAGATTATCATATGGTTTTTATCTTTCAAATTGCTAATATGGTGTAACACATGATTGATTTTCATATATTGAAGAATGCTTGCATTCCTGGATTAAATTCAACTTGATCATGGTGTATGAGCTTTGTAATGTGTTGCTGAATTCTGTTAGCTAAAATTTTATTGAGGATTTTTTCATCTATGTTCATCATAGTGATGAACATCATGGTGATATTGGCCTGTAGTTTTCTTTTTTTGTGTGTTGTCTTTGTCTGGTTTTGGTATCAGGGTGATGGTGGCCTCATAGAATGAGTTTGGAAGTATTCTTTCCTCTGCAATTTTTTGAAAGAGTTTTAGAAGGATAGGCATTAGCTCTTCTCTAAATGTTTGATAGAATTCTCCTGTGAAGCCATCTGGTCCTGGGCTTTTGATTTTTGGGAGATTTTTGATCACAGCTTAAATTTCAGTGCTTGTAATTGGGTTGTTCATAATTTCTCTTTCTTCCTGGTTCAGTTGCAGGCAGATTCTTTACCAACTGAGCAACAAGGGAAGCCCATAAAGTGAAAGTTGCTCAGTCGTGTCCGATGGACTATACAAATTGTGACCCGATGAACTATAGAAATTCTCCAGGCCAGAATACTGGAGTAGGTAGCCTTTCCCTTCTCCAGGGGATCTTCCTGACCCAGAGATCGAGCCTGGGTCTCCTGCATTGCAGGTAGATTCTTTACCGTCTGAGCCACTATATCTACCTCTTCTGATATGTAAGGCAGAGCCTTTAATAATCAGCATTGTGAGATGGTGATAAGGATGAGTGGATTGCCTGTTACCACTCAGAGGAGAATGGGTGTGTGGGAGAATCAGCTATTGTGAATGCATAATGTTTTCCCCTTCTACCCCTAAACTTCTTGAAAAGCTAAACTGACTTCATGAGATTAAATTGTACTGAATGGACAGTGGGATGATGAAGAGTTTGCACTGAAGTGGTTTTTGAAAAAGAAGTCTGATTGTCATAGTAACACTCTGAAAAGATTTTGATGCAACTTTGGA
The DNA here is from genome assembly GCF_002263795.3 of Bos taurus. Classification (NCBI taxonomy): domain Eukaryota; kingdom Metazoa; phylum Chordata; class Mammalia; order Artiodactyla; family Bovidae; genus Bos; species Bos taurus. Next base: position 12,554,870 of record NC_037353.1, read on the forward strand.
ATTAATTCACATCCAATTACATAGGACATTCACTTGGGGTGAGAGATAAGTGCTTCTCTCACTGCAAACATAGAAAGAAAATCCATTTAACCTTTTTAGCCAATTTATTAAAGCAGAAGAGAATTACTTTTAAAATGCAATTTCTGACTTCAAGTAAGGAGTGTTGGAAGAAAATTTTTCTTGGTGTAGTTTGGAGTTTCCTAATAAAGGAGAAAATGCTACAAGACATCTTAAGTTTGGATTCTTTAGGAAAAGACAACTTGAGGACCAGGAAAAAACACCAAGCAGTCATTGAGTTCATTCTCTGACCATCAGGAAGGGCCAGGTTCAAGCAGGTAGGATCCTCCTACTTTAAAGACTGAGGCCTCCCTTTGTAAACATCCCAGTGCTTAAACTCTCCTTTTACCATAGTTTTTTTTTTTTTTTTTAATGGTTTACCTAAATCTTGGCAGTTCAGTCTGTTTCACTCTAGCTTCAGAAAAGATCATCACCACCAAAAACATTGACTGAGCACTTTTTACAATGAGTTTTGTTAGATGAAGAGGAGAAAAAGCTAAAAGGTAAGGTTTTTGCCCCTAAAATCTTACAGGAACAATCCCCACTTTCAGCTCAAAACCCTTCTCATAAATAGGTATTGTTAATCTCTTCAGAACATTGAATTTTGGAGCATAAAAAGTGTTTCAGTACCTCTAGCCCAGTTCCCTAATTAAATACAATGGAGCAAGTGACACCAGAAGAGATTAAGTGGTTCAACCCAAGTCACATAGAGTTGGGATTCCAATCCAGGTCTCCCTGCTTCCAGACCAGTACTCCATCTCTAGCTTAAAAGTGTCTTGGTTATTTTTCTTCACAAAGATACCCTGGCTGACATTTAGTGCTGTATTCCCTTCAGAGTAAATGCCCACACATGTATCATTTCATATTTTGTCTCCTCCTATACCGTGCTTATAGTTCATATATATATATATATCTGGAACAGGGGAGGTTCAATATGAGCTTAGACTACCCTGTGCCAGGAAGCACAGACCATGATACTCACAGACCATGGGGAACTTGCCCAAAGATGCAACTGTAAGGGCTCCTGCTCTCCAGATTTGGGACATGTCAAATGTCAGAAAGAATCATGATGTTAACTTCTGAATAAGACAATCTTTTGAGTCCATGCTGCTGCTACTGCTAAGTCACTTCAGTCATGTCCAACTCTGTGCGACCCCATAGGCGGCAGCCCCCCAGGCTCCCCCATCCCTGAGATTTTCCAGGCAAGAACACTGGAGTGGGTTGCCATTTCCTTCTTCAGTGCATGAAAGTGAAAAGTGAAAGTGAAGTCGCTCAGTCGTGTCTGTCCATAACGGTACTCAAAAAGCTAATATGAATATATAAACAAGTAAATAAATATAGAAAGGAAAGGAAAGGGAAAGTCTCTTCTTAACAGAAGAATGCCAGCTAATTGATATGGAGAGAAGGGTACAATTAGAAAGTTAATGGCTTTACAACCCCCAATGAAATAATTAATTCAAGGAAAGATCATCTATGAACACGAAGACCATAAAAGATTGTTGGGCATCAGGATATTCTCATAGCACTAAAAGATCACACAGAGTGGAGATTCCTTAAAAAACTGGAAATAGAACTGCCATACAACCCAGCAATCCCACTGCTGGGCATACACACTGAGGAAACCAGAATTGAAAGAGACACTTGTACCCCAATGTTCATTGCAGCACTGTTTATAATAGCCAGGATGTGGAAGCAACCTAGATGTCCATCAGCAGATGAATGGATAAGAAAGCTGTGGTACATATACACGATGGAATATTACTCAGCTATTAAAAAGAATGCATTTGAATCAATTCTAAGGAGGTGGATGAAACTGGAGCCTATTAAACAGAGTGAAGTAAGTCAGAAAGAAAAGCATCAATATAGTATATTAATGCATATATATGGAATTTTAAAAGATGGTAATGATGACCCTATATACAAGACAGCAAAAGAGACACAGATATAAAGAACACACTTTTGGACTCTGTGGGAAAAGGCGAGGGTGGGATGATTTGAGAAAATAACATTGAAACATGTATGTTATCATATGTGAAACAGATCGCCAGTCCAGGTTCAATGCATGAGACAGAGTGCTCAGGGCTGGTGCACTGGGATGACCCTGAGGGATGGGATGGGGAGGGAGGTGGGAGGAGGGTTTCAGGATGGGGAACATATGTACACCCATGGCTGATTTATGTCAATGTATGGCAAAAACCACTACAATATTATAAAGTAATTAGCCTCAAATTAAAATAAATTAATTAATTTAAAAAATAAAAGATCACACAGGGATTACATATTTAATATGAAGGAGCAAAAAGCATCTTTACCATGGAGAAATCTGGCAGGCACCCCTTCATCAGTGACCTGGTTTATCAAGAGAATTGCTCAGGACCAGATATTGCATTTTTTAAAACTTTCCAGCTGATTCTAATTTCTATCTAGAATTGGGAATACCATCCCAGGGTTTATTTAGATTTACACAAATATGTATGTGTGTGTATATATATATATATATATATAGAGAGAGAGAGAGAGAGAGAGAGGGAGAGAGAGAGGGAGAGAGAGAGAGAGCGAGCTTCCCTAGTGGCTCAGCAGTAAAGAATTCACCTGCCAACACCAGAGATACGGATTCCATTCCTGAGTTGGGAAGATCTCCTGGAGAAGGAAATGGCAACCCACTTCAGCATTCCTGTCTGAGAAATCCCATGGACAGAGGAGCCTGGCTGGCTACAGTTCATGGGGTCGCAAAAGAGTCAGATACAACTTGGTGACTAAACTGTGTGTGTGTGATACCTTATCATGGTATCAGAAGTTTGATTGTTAAAGACTCTGCCTTTACTAAGACTATGGGGGAAAATACATACATCATATATATAAGTCCTTCATTCAAGAAATGTTTGTTTATCTGGTCTATCCCATGGGACAACCAGATGTTATGCATTTCCTGAAGTGCAATGAGTAGTATCACTTATGTAATATTCTTACTAAGAATGTTTGACCTGAATCCGATTCTGAGGCAACAGTCTGACAAATCTAGAGTGTTGGGCGGTCAAAAAGACTAACTACCTTGGGCTCTTCAAAGGTCAATGACTTGAAAAACCAAACAAAAAGTGAGAGGTTGTTCTAGATGAAAAGACATAAAAGAGAACAGTCAGACAAAATGCATAAACTGTGGCTGGATCCTGTAATTTAAAGAACAAAAGCCATAAAATACATTTTAGAGCCAATTAAAGAAATCTAAATTTGGGCTGTATTTTAGACATGATATGTGATTTAATGATAGTTTTCTTGTGTGTAATAATGACTTTGAAATAATGTAGGAGAATGTCTTTATTCTTAGGAGATACATTCTGAATTATTTAGGAGTGAGGTGTCATTATACCTGCTCTCAAATGGTTCAGCTAAAAAACAGTGTGTGTGTTTGTGTGTTGAGAGAGAAAAGTGGAAAGAAAAAGAAAGAGCATAGCTTTAAAAGCTTAGCAGTTGAATCTACGTGAAGAGTATACAAGTACTCATTGTACTATTTCCATGTTTATGTCCCTTTAAAAAATTAAAAATAAATAAACCAATCCTCTTAATAAAATAGGAACCTTAGGACATAAACTCCATGAAGCAAGGGATGTATGTTTGTCTGTTTCTCTCACTGGGGTACCCAAAGCCCTTAGAGCAGCCCCTGGCACATAGTAGGCATTCAGTAAACATTATTTAATGAAAAACAAACAGGAAAGGTGGCCCCAGCTTGGGCTCAGAGGGCTGGATGGAGGCCAGGGGGCAGGCGTGGCTGCCCAGCGGTGCCCTGCCTGTCAGCACGCTTCTGAGCTCCCTGGGGAGGCTCCAGCACCAGCCTGGTGCTGCCAGCTGGGCAGAAGGTTGGGGGAAAGAAAAGTCACTCAGCCAGAATGGCTTTCCCATGACCTGCTTTCTCACCATTTGTGCCGATCCAACTGGAAACAGCAAGGAAGGGGACATTTCTGATGAGAGTATTAAGATGTAGGCACCCGTTGACACATAGGGGTTCAGAGTCTCCCCATGGACTCAGGAGAAAACCAGCTGGACCGCAAACTCCAACAGACCCATACAATGGGAAAATCGAAAGTCTTACAGTAAGGCCACAACTGGCTTCTTCTCTTCTTTTTATCTCCCGTAATGCCACCAAAACAATGCATCGCTTTTCAAAGATGAGTTCCCTAAGATTCTATCAGTTAATGACTTACTACTTCATTTCCAAATTCTAGGATTAAGGAAACACGTATATTAAGAAATGATACAATATGAATTTTAAAAGTGCCCTGGAAGTAATTGGAGGAGTTGGTGATGAGGGACTCGGGTGTGTGACACAATTGCTCAGTGAAACGCCCGCCAGTAAACGTGTCTCTATCCTCCTCTTTCTTTTTTTCCTTCTTTCTTCTATCCTCTTTCGCTGTCTCCTTTCTTTCTTCCCTTCCTTTCTTTTTCTCTCAAAAAGAAATCACCTGAAGCTCAAGGCTGACCCAGCCGCCACCCCCTCACCCCACCTCCCATGAACAGAGCCATTTCCCTCCCAATAGTGACAGTTGGAGACAGAGTTTCAGACCCTTTACCTCAGAAAATCCCCCACCCCCTCCCCAGGCCTGTCATCTCTTTCCTGTGTAGACCTGCAAGGGAGGCGACCTTACCTCTCTTGCTTAGGAGGAGCCTGGCAGTGCTTTCTGAACTGAATTCATGTAAGAAAGGGAAGCGCATGTTTTGGAAGAACGTACCCTTCTGCTGCCAACACAAGCAGATCTTTAGAGAGAAGGGAAACTGCAACCCCTCCAAGATCTTTGCTCTCCTTTGGAGCCCAGGAGCTCAGGTTTCACAAAGGAATTTATAGAGCAGACTGACGCCTCTGGGGTTGGAATGGGCTCAGAACCAAGTGGAGAGCAAGAAGAGGGACAGGCACCCCTGTCTGCTTTGTGTGGGCTGGAATTGTTTACCAGGGGATGAAAACGTCCTCTCACTGAAAAGGAATGTTTGGCAAGGAAATGACCTCTGGAGGCTCAACCCAGTGGCTCCCTGGGGAGGCAGTCTGGGTGAGTAAGAGAGCAGAACCCCCAAGCTGGACAAAGCTCATCAGGCTGGGCGAGGAGGGGGCTGGGATCACAGGAGCTTTGTGATGTTTAAAGCAACTCCTGCCTTCAAAGGACAGCTGTCCTCTTGATAAATTATGTTTTGCAAAAGAAGGAAGAGAAAAAAAAAAAAAGCTTGAGTGGTGTGAAAGCATATTGAAAAATAAAAGAAATGTTTCCTAATGTACCATTTAGCTCAAAGCTATCCTAGGTCCTTTCAAAACCACGTTTGGGGGTCCCAAGATGGCACAGGGTGAGTTGCTCTGGTTGCTGACATTTCTACTTGGATGAAATGGAGAGAGAGATGACATTCTTCCTTATTTGGCAGCTCTGGAAGTCAGATTCCCTCGTCATCTCTCTTCCTATAAGACCCTGGCCCTGTAGAAGCCCAAACCATTCAGCAGGCCCCACCCTTGGCGCTTGCTTATCTCAGAGTCTTCGCTGTGGAATTCCCAGGCCCACCCCAGTGCTCCGGATGCGCTTCAATCCATGGTCTGCCACTTGGCTCCTCTTGTGATGACAAGCAGATAACATAGCTCACATGCCTTCTCCTTTTCTTGCATACCAACCAGACCCCAGCTCCAAAAAGGAAACACACCACAAACCAAGAGAGATGGCAGTTTTATTTTTATATAGACATTGTTAAGACTCTGCAGTAAGCCTAGAATTGTGGAAAACACTCTCTTATGTTGCTTCGGTTAATCTCCACATCCCAGGATTTTTACAGATGAAGAAATTAGCGGATACAGAGGTTAATTAAATATCCACAGTCACATAACAGACATGTGTGTGTGTGTGTGTGTGTGTGTGTGTGTGTGTGTGTTGGGAGTGAGGGGCAAATTCAAACCCGAGCCTGACTCTAAGTCCAAACCACTTTTATTGCAGTTAAATCCTATCACAACTAAGCATGACCCCAATGGCAATCACTTTCAAGGAGATTTACCAAGTTCGGACATCATTAACTTTAAGACAAGTTTTCTTTCTTCAAGGCATGCTAGCAAAAGTGGCACTTTCATTATTCATCAACATCACCATGGTTCCAGCCACAACTTAAATGCAATTTACAAAGGCTGCATATCTGAGAAACAAGAAGCAGAGAAAATATTTGCTAACCACATTAGTAAATGAATAGGTGTAAACATGAAATGAAGTGGCAGAAATATGCCCGAATCAATAAATATGAAGGAGTTAAATGCCTCTTTTAAAAGACAGTTGCTCTTATATGGGGTAAAACAATATGAACCAAGCTGTTTTGCGAGGGCTTCCCTGATGGCTCAGTGGTAAAGCATCTACCTGCAATACAGGAGACGCAGGAGATATAGGTTCGATCCCTGGGTTGGGAAGATCCTCTGGAGGAGGAAATTGTCACCCACTCCAGTATTCTTGCCAGGAAGTTCCCATGGACAGAGGAGTGTGGCGGGATACAGTCCACAGGATCACACAGAGTTGGACGCGACTGAGCATGGATGTACACATCAGCTGTTTTCTAAGAGACACATTTATACCAGGATGACACTGAGAGGATGAAAATAAAGAGGTGGACAAGGGGATACCATGTAAATGCAACCAAAATATGCAGAAGGGGCAATGTTAGTATAAGACAGAATAAATTCAAAGCAAAAAAGCACTAAATGAGACTAAAAAGGATGAAAAACACCATCCAGCGAGAATTTCTACCAATAATTAATTTTTATACAGTCAACAATATAGCAGCAAAATTTCTAAAGACCGAATCTGTGTACTCAGGCCTGCTAAGAATGGGTACACTCAGTAAAAAGTATTGTCTGGATCCGATAGGAACTTGCTATCTCTTCCAGTATGTAATTTGTATGCAGTGTATTTAAAGCAAGGAGCTTAAGCTCAGATTTCTAGATTGGAAAGACTCGAAGTATTTCAGGGAGAGTTTATTTACCCTGTATGAGTATTTTACGTCAGGGAAGCATTATAACAAATAGACCGTGAAAATCGCACCACATCCTAAGGAAAAACAAAAAGCCACAGAAGGTTCTTGGAGTGTCTCTTCAGGAAATCCTCAAGCACTCAAAGCCCTTGCCAGTTAGGGTAATGTGTTCATAAATTTCCCCTAACAAACTCATTCCAGCATCAGAAAATGACAAATCAATCAAACTTTAAAGGATTGATGGCTAAATAAACTCTTCCAGGACCGTAGGCATGAATCCAGGGAAGGAATTTATGCCAGAAAATTGAACCCCTTCCTGCCAGAAATGGAAATAAAGACAGAAACCCAGTTACTTCAACTCACATCTACCGCGCTTTAGTCAGGAGAGTGAGGGTGCAGCTGAGAGCTTCTCAAAGGTGAGAAGAAAGTAAGGAAAAGACAGGAACTAAAGTGTTCAGTTCTTGAACAAACCTCATCTTGTCAGCAGGGCTTGGGTCAGTGGAGGAAAGGAGCCCACTGACCCCTTGTAAGGGGGAAGATTGTGGAGTAAGCACCTAGGTTCCAATGATGTCTTCTGAGGGGCACATGATTTGAATCGATACTAAAGGAAACTGAAAGCTAGTAAGTACAAATCTAGACTATTTAGTCTGGTAAGCCTAAATTAGACAGTGAATAAGTTGGAAGCACTTGAAGGAAAATTAATGTAGTTGAGATCACGAGTCTTTTGTGTTCTATGTTCAAACCCCATAAATCCTTCCAAACTCTGTGCGGATGTAGAATGGAGACCCTACTAGGTCATTGACCAACATGACTTTTTGGTCTGAATGGGTTGAACACACACACACACACACACACACACACGTGTAATTGCATGTGTGTATGTCTATACGTGTGTGTAACTGCAGGTGGGTAGATTTTAATTTCTGTCTCTCCCTCTCCATTCCTCGCGTGGTCTTTTCTCTGTCTCCTCCCCTGTCTGATCTAACTCTCTGCCTCGGTGTGCACTCCCTGTGTGGCGGTCAGTACGTATGTCTTTTCTCTGCACGTGTCTCCATGGAGCTCAGTGTACCGCTCTCAGTCACAGGCTGTTTGCCCTTCTCTCTTGCTCTCTCTGCCTCCCTCCTCTTTCTTACTTTTGCCTTTTGCCCTGCTGCTGGGATGCACTCTCTACGAATGGTGTGAGCATTCAGGATGAACAAATATGGTAACAGGTTTCAATCAGAGTTGAGGTCATGGTAGCCAGGCAATGCTTAAACCCTGCACAGTGCTCAGGAAACTCAGGACGCTCACAGACACCTCACACCTCATATCCAGGCTCCTGAGATCAGGAGGAGAGAGAGAGATATAGCCAGTCCCTGGTTTATAAAAGGCATCAGAGGCTCTTTGTTGGCAACCACCACTTGTCATAATTCAGTCAATTTTCCATCCCAAAGCAATTTACATTCATGTCTTTGTGAGGATTACTTTGCTCTGCCCTTACTGGAGGGGAAACTGTCTTCCTTAGAATCATTTAGATAATTAGAGTAAATCCACTGGATAAAGGAAAGCTCAGGTACAACAATGAAACTATTGAAAAATGTTTGTTTTTTTTTTTAATTCACTCTTCTTTTAAAAGAACATTCAAAGAAATTGCCACATCAGAGTTCTGAAATGTCAAGAATTCCTCTCATTTCTTGTGGTAGCTAATGCCAGGAACATTCTAGAACACTGCAATTGCTTGTTCTTTAGAGTGAAGGATAAAGGATAATTTTGTTTCCCTGTGCTTTAACCTACCTGAGAAGTATTTTTTCGAGGTCCTCCTTGAGCAAAAGACTGAAAAATGTTCAACCAACCTATGGGGAAATAACTTTTTTTATTAAAGGGCTTTGCTTAATCAAGCATACATCTATGACATTTTAGGGATTTCATTTTTACTGAATCCTCCAGAACCTGCAAAAAAACTTCAAAATGGACAGCACCAACTTCAGCTACAGAAAACAGTTGCAGTGAGGGTTAAAGGAGACAGGCTACAGTGCAGTGTGTCAAGGGTGCAGCTTCATTTTTCTGTATTTCCCTTTTGTGATTTATTTTTTTTTAAAAAGAGGAATCCAAATCAGAAAGGCAGGGGAGCCTATCGCTTAAATTCATGACTGATGAAATTTGTTAGAAAGTTTTGTTGGATTTTTTTTTAAGTCTTATGGAAAGGCTATGTAGGGTGTGGAACTTTCCACCTAGGAAACTTTCCCCCAGGTGGCTCTAGCTGTAAACAACCCACCTGCCAACGCAGGAGGCATAAGAGACTTGGGTTCGATCCCTGGGTCAGGAAGATCCCCTGGAGGATGAAATGGCAACCCACTCTGGTATTCTTGCCTACAGAGTCCCATGGACAGAGGAGCCTGGAGGGCTACAGTCCATAGGGTCACAAAGAGCTGGACATGACTGAAGCAACTTGGCACACATGCAGGACAAATTCTAAACTGTAATGGGACCTTCCCCTCAACCCAGCCTATCTATTACCATTTATTGAATACTCACTATATGCCACATTCTGGGATAAATGTTTAATTAGTTTTGTATCAATACAGATAAGATTGTGCTTGTGCTGTGCTTAGTCACTCAGTCGTGTCCGACTCTTTGTGACCCCATGGACTGTAGCCCATGAGGCTTCTCTGTCCATGGGGATTCTCCAAGCAAGAATACTGGAGTGGGTTGCCATGCTCCCCTCCAGGAGATCTTCCCAACAGCTATCAAACACAGATCTCCTGCACTGCAGGATTCTTTACTTTTTCAGATTCTTTACCACCTCAGAATTTTTACCATCTGAGCCACCAGGGAAGCACACAGATAAGATTACTATTCTCTATTTTACAAGGAAGAAACTGAGCCTCATGGGTTAAAGCAATTTGTTCATACAGCTAAGAAGGAAGAAATATGGGATTCAAACCCAGGTCTGCTGACCTTACAGTCTGTATTTTTAAATACCTGTCCCATGGCTAGACTCGACACCTGAGAGTTCAGCTACAGGGAGAAAATTGGCTCCAAGCCTCAGTGGATATGGAAAGATTATGGAGACCTTTGTAGTAAGAACTATTGAACTATTGTAGTAAGAAATAAAACAGGAAGAGAGCTAGAATTTGTGAGAAGGAAAATACAGAGCAGCTCACTATCCAACATGCCCAATAGCCAGAAATCACCAATAAATGAATAATATTAAGTATTATTAATTAATTTATACCTATAATAAGATGTTCCATGGTAAGGGGGACTGCCAAGAGAATTGAGTATAGAGGTTAAAGAAGCATGTAAAGGAGATGGGCACCTCCTTCCCCTGGTTGGATATTCACAGCAGACCAGCTCTTCCATCTCTGCATCGAAGAGGATTGCAGCGATGTGGGAGGTACAGAAAGCTTCTCCACCACTCAGAGCTGCATGCCCACCACTGGGCCTGGCCATGAGCTTGAACTTCCCATGGGACAGCTGGAAACACGACATTGCAGGGAGCTGAGGTTGAGCCATCTTGCTGTCATCCCACCTAAGAGGGTTGTCCGTCCAGTGTGGAGTAGAGGGCATGGAGCTGGAGCTAACTGCTTTTGTTAGGGAGGAGGAGGGATTCCTCAGGAGTGTCCGAAGAACTGCTGCATGTATGTCTGTCACATGGGCGGCATGGACACTGAGCACTATGACCTGGATAGTTAGCAACGCAAGGGAGGCGCTTCACTAGCTGAGTGAAAACAAGTTTTCCCTTTCTTCTTCCCTCTTTCCCACTTGCAACGGTTAATTTTATGTGTCAACTTGATGGGCCCCAGGGTGCCCAGATATTTAGTTAAACATTATTCTGTGTGTGTCTATGAAGGTTCTTCTAGATGAGATTAACATTTGAATCCAAGGACTCAGTAAAGCAGACGGCCCTCCCAAGGTAGATGAACCTCATCTAACCTGTTGAAGGTCTGAATAGAGTAAAAGACTGAGCAAGAGAGAAGTGGATCTTTGTCTGTTTCTGAGCTGGGATATCAGTTCATCTTCACCTGCCCTCAGACTTGGACTAGAATTACACCATCATTCCCCTGTGTCTTTAGCTTGCCAACTGTGGATCTTGGGACTTGCCAGCCTCCAAAATCATCTGAGCCAATTCTTACAATAAATCTCTTTCTGTATGCATTTATTTCTTTTTCTTTTTTTAACTTATTGAAGTAAAGTTGATTTACAATGCTGTGTTAGCTTCAGGTAGCAAAGTGATTCAGGTATGCGTACATATATACCTATTTTTTCAGATTATTTTCCCTTATCAGTTCAGTTCAGTCACTTAGTCGTGTCCAACTCTTTGCAACCCCATGAACCGCAGCACACCAGGCTTCCCTGTCCATCACCAACTCCCGGAGTTCACCCAAATTCACGTCAATCGAGTTGGTGATGCCATCCAACCATCTCATCCTCTGTCGTCCCCTTCTCCTCCTGCCCTCAATCTTTCCCAGCATCAGGGTCTTGGCAAATGAGTCAGTTCTTCACATCAGGTGGCCAAAGTATTGGAGTTTCAGCTTCAGCATCAGTCCTTCCAGTGAATATTCAGGACTGATTTCCTTTAGGACTGACTGCAGTCCAAAGGACTCTCAAGAGTCTTCTCCAACACCGCAGTTCAAAAGCATCAATTCTTCGGCACTCAGCTTTCTTTATAGTCCAACTCTCACATCCATACATGACCACTGGAAAAACCATAGCCTTAACTAGATGGACCTTTGTTGGCAAAGTAATGTCTCTGCTTTTTAATATGCTGTCTAGGTTGGTCATAACTTTTCTTCCAAGGAGTAAGCGTCTATTAATTTCATGGCTTTTCCCTTATAGGTTATTGCAAAATATTGAGTATAGCTCCCTCTGTATATATTTAGAGCCCTGACAACTGGAGAGGAAAGGTATAGAGCTTTGAACCACATAAAACATTGAAGTTTTATACCGTGTCAGGCAAAATTTTAACAGCTGAAAGTGAAGGGAAAGTTATGGAATATATCTAAATTCTGTTACAGCCTAAAGAATGATTTGATGGAGTATAATAGGGACTTGGGAATAGCCATTGAAATAAATCAAAATATTTCATGTTTATACTCCAAGAAGTTTAAACTCTTCAGTAACCTAGTTACATGCCTGACCTTATCCCACAAAAGGCTTAAGTCATTTATTAAATGCCATTTAATACAATGGAAAATAAAATCTATGATAGGAAAAAATGTAAACAGAATAGAATGATAATCAATGAGAAAGGAAAGTCCCAGCAAAGGTCCACAGGCCTCCCAGTCCTGCACTGATAGCAGGGTTAAGCCACTGACTTGGTTCTGATCTTCTTGGCAGCCAAAGCAGAAAGGGGAACTGGATTCATTGACTGATTATAGGAACAAAGTATGCTAACAATTTTCAGAATAAAAATGTTCTGGATGGTAAACTGTGTGATCAAGTGTTCAACACCAGTGACTGTCACTATACAATGCCCTGTCCTCCACGGCTTCATTGCTTTAACACTTAACTACACCCTCAAGGAGATCCAACCAGTCCATTCTGAAGGAGATCAGCCCTGGGATTTCTTTGGAAGGAATGATGCTAAAGCTGAAACTCCAGTACTTTGGCCACCTCATGTGAAGAGTTGACTCATTGGAAAAGACTCTGATGCTGGGAGGGATTGGGGGCAGGAGGAGAAGGGGATGACAGAGGATGAGATGGATGGATGGCATCACCGACTCGATGGACATGAGTTTGAGTGAACTCCGGGAGCTGGTGATGGACAGGGAGGCCTGGCGTGCTGCGATTCATGGGGTTGCAAAGAGTAGGACACAACTGAGCGACTGAGCTGAACTGAACTGACACCCTCCAATTAATAATATGCTTTGTTTGTGTGTGTGTGTGTGTGTGTTAGTCACTCAGTCACATCCGACTCTTTGCAACCCCATGGACTGTAGCTTGCCAGGCTGCTCTATCCATTGGATTCTCCAGGCAAGAATACTGGAGTGGGTTGCCATCCCCTTCTCCAGAGGATCTTACCAACCCAGGGATTGAACCAGGTCTCCTGCCTTGCAAGCAGATTTTTGACCATCTGAACCACCAGGGAAGCCCAATAATATGCTTTAGATGAATAATATTAAAGACTAAAATGGGGAACCACATGCTGAGTGCAGTGTGAGCACTTCTAGTTGTCCTCATTTTATAGATGGGGACTCTGACGCCAACAGAGATTAGGTAACTAGACTACATTGCCCCAGCTAGCAAGCTGCAGAGCCAGAGTCTGAAATCAGATCTCCTGATTCCTAAGCCCACATTCTTTACTAAACCCAACTCTGTAATGCTATTATGGGAAACGAGAGAATACTGACAGCGCCCTCTTGGCCTGAGTGCTTGAGAACTGGGGTATTCTGGTCAACTGAGGAGTGAGCATACTGGTGACATCTCGTAATCTAGGGAATGCGGCGATATGACGACAATGGTTAACAGTGTCTGAAAACCCCACCCAGCACTGGATACACTCCACACTAGTTCATCTTTCAGGCCACAGAATGAGAATCCATATCCCTCTCACTGACGATCTGAACCAAACTTCTCTCTCTCTTTTTTTTTCCCCATATGCACAGTTGAGATTTTTCAGGTAATTACATTTAACTAACAGTGTAGACAGCAAACAATTAACAGAACCGAAACTCTCCACCAATCTGTGTTAAATGCCCTCTGTTCACACTGGATTTCATCCTTATCTCTGATTTTCAGGATTTCATGCCAACAGACTGGTAGCCTATGATTTGGACGAAAATGCCTGAAAACAGTTTATTCTTTCCTTTGGCGTCCTCATCAGTGGTAACTGAATTGCTCTGAGACAAACCTGGGAAGAAATATCTTGCATCAGCTTGTTTTCTGAGTACTGCCATGGTTAACTGACTTCCTGTGCAGGAGATGCAGTTGTAGGTAACCACAGAAACAGAAGTATTTCTTCCGGCCTTTAACAATGAAAGCTGGAACCTGTGAGATCTGGGAAAAGCTGAGTCTGAATTTCCCCACTTGGAGCTCCTGCCTCAACCACAGCAGCCGAGTTCCCAGAACGTATTAGAGAAATCACAGAATTAAGAGGTAAAGACCCGAGTTCTCATCCTGGGCTGCTTCAGGCAAATTGTCCTCTACACATGAGAAGGATAGTGATGCCTTGTTACCTAAAGGTCATAATATGTAATAACATCTGAAGTTATCTAACCTTCACATGTTGAATATTAACAGCGTACCCAGGTAATGCTAGTGGTAAAGAACTCATCTGCCAGTGCAGGAGACATAAGAAAGAGATATGAGTTCAATCCCAGGGTCGGGAAGATCCCCAGGAGAAGGAAATGGCAACTCACTCCAATATTCTTGCATGGAGAATCCCATGGACAGAGGAGCCTAGAGGCTATACAATCCATGGGGTCACAAAGAGTCAGTCATGACCGAAGGGATTTAGCACACAGGTGATGTTCTGGGGGTGGAACTGTAAACAAAACTAAGTCCCTGCCCTCATAGAGATAAAACTTTACAGTGGGAGTGACAACTGTTGATGTTAAGTTTTAAGAGATCTTCTGGCCACTCTGGAGAGAATAGACTGCAAAGTTCAAAGCAGCAAGACCAGTTAGAAGGCTATTGCAATAAGATAGGTGAGATTTGACTCTGGCTTATGAGGGTAGAAGTGATTAAGGGTGATCAGAGCACAGATGTGTTTTAAGGTTGCTAAGTCCCTTCAGTCGTGTTTGACTCTTTGCGACCCCATGGACTGTAGCAGCCAGGCTCCCTTGTGCATGGGATTCTCCAGGCAAGAATACTGGAGTAGGTTGCCATGCCCTTCTCCAGGGGATCTTCCCAAACCTGGGATGGAACTCACGTCTCTTACGTCTCCAGCGTTGGCAGGTGAGTTCTTTACCACTAGCGCCACCTGGGAAGCCCATTTTTTTTTTTTTTTCTTTTCTTTTTTTTTAATTTTATTTTTAAACTTTACATAATTGTATTAGTTTTGCCAAATATCAAAATGAATCCGCCACAGGTATACATGTGTTCCCCATCCTGAACCCTCCTCCCTCCTCCCTCCCCATACCATCCCTCTGGGTCATCCCAGTGCACTAGCCCCAAGCATCCAGTATTGTGCATTGAACCCCATTTTAAAGGTGGAATCAACCAAATTTTTCTGATGCAAAGTGGTGGTGTATGAGAAAAAGAGGAGTTAGAGATGGCCCCAAGGGTTTTCCCTGAGTAATTGGGAGGGCTTTGCTGCCAAGTGGAGCAGGGAGATGGAAGACACTACAAGATGTCTTCAAATGTGGCTGCTTGGGTAAGGTCCTCCCCTGGATCCAGGCTCCTTCTCTGTGAGTTGGACACATGGCAGATGCAATGACCTTCAATGGGCAGTTATTCAGCTCCAACCAGCCACCGCCCCCACTCCCCACATTTCTCTGGGGCCAGCATCTCTGTACCCTTCACTGTGCTGATGCCTGGCAGCCCTGCCCTCCCTCCGGTGCCCACGTTCATCTATCCTTTGGAGGCTTTGGGCACAAGAAGAGGCCATTTTATGTGCCTTTAGAGGAATGAGAACTTAAGGGTGGTGTCCTTATCATGCTTTGCCTCCCTACCTGCCCCTGCTCTCTCCCCAGGGCTTAGACCAGTGGGAGCAAGTCTGCAGCTCAAGAGGCAGTACAGACTTTCATCTAGGGATTGAAATGGCAGTCTCCCCACCAGAGTTTATAGGCAGTTCTCATGGGCCTCGCTTCCCTAGTTCGAGGGAGGGACAGTTGGTGGCCTTCTCCCTGAGAGAGGGCAGCATCTTTCTGAAAATGATATGTTTTCTTAAAGGCAGCTCCTTCCAGACTGCAGTGCCCTCTTAGATCTCTTCTCCCCAGGGTCCCCTGAATTGCACAGGTGATGGTGGAGGGTGGCAGCAGGGGTAGTCCTAGAGCCAGAGTGGGACTTTGTTTGAACTGGAGTTCTGAGAACTTGTTAACATCTCACTAGAGTTATCTTTGCTCCATAAAGCAAAGTCAGGAGCAGAGGGAAAAAAAAAAACCTTAATACTTCAAAACATCCCATAATGTACAGGATGAGTTGTTGCCATGAAGCAACAGAGAGCCCTGTCTGTCCCTAAGAACACACATCAGAAAGAGTGGCCCCTGCCCAAGGCAATGAGGGAAATGCCTTCCAACAGAAGAGATGTGGAAACACCCATTTCCCAAGGCAAGGGGTGGAGATTCTGGTCTAAAATCACTTTTTATGGGCCAATCAGCCCAATGGGACATTTAACTTTTCTAAGACTCAGTTTCCTGATCTCTAAAATTAGCCTTGAATTCATCTGCCTGGTTTTCCCAGCTCCTGTTTTTAAGAGTTAAGATGACGGAATGTGCTGATGTTGTATAAATAAAAGAAACAAGTCACTTTATTTTTAGCTATCTGGAAATCCCCTTCAGAATTTGTGACTAGAGATAGAATTCAGATTTATAACCCAAGATAATATTCTCCTATCTCAAATGTCCCCAATTTACTCTCTGGCTTATTGTTATATCCATTTGTAATTTAAGCCAAATAGATGTTGTCCTGATTAAATAAAAGCAAAAATCAAGTAACTTGGACTTCAAACTTATCAGCAAATTCATAAAACTAGAGTGGCATGGCAAAGATGTCAACTGAAACACACAGAATCTCTTAAAGGAGTCCAGTGACAAATGGATAAGCAGTAAGCACGGGTGTCTGTCCAGGACTATTAAAATGATCTTAAAACTACAAGGTGGGTTTGTTGGAAGGGCACATGGGGATCTCCTGGAACCTAAGAGCAGATGGGGTAGCAGACCCCATGGGGGCGGGTCCCAGGGGCTGGGGCAATACTTCTCACCAGCTATCCAGCTACATGGTCTTTTATCTTGGCTTCTTTCTGCATATCTACAGGCACACTTCAGAGAGAGTGTGGGTTCAGTTCCAAACCACTGCAATAAAGCAAATATTGCAATAGAGTGAGTCACATGAATTTTTGGTTTTCCAGTGCATATAAAGATTATGTTTACACCACACTGTGGCCTATTAAGTATGCAGTAGGATTTTGTCTAGAAAAACAATGCACGTGCTGTAATTTAAAAATACTTGATTGATAAAAATGCTAGCCATCATCTGACAATGCAGTGCTGTCACAAACCTTCAATTTGTAAAGAACGCAGTAAGTGGAGCACATAGTGATATGCCAGTACTGTTACTGAGGAGGAGAAGGTGTAGGCAGGGTTGACAAACTAATGGAAAAGTGTGTGGCAAACTGCAGAGCTCAGTGAGCCTTTTTCTTAATAAAACTAGTCCAGTTTTAGTTACTCGTGCTTCTGATTTTAATGGCCTTTGCTGTCATGGGGAGCCTAAGAATCTTAAATTGTAGGTGCCTTAGGATCACCAGCAATAATAAAAATAAAAAAAAAGATAAAGCACTGGATAACAAGACAGGGAGCATTGATGGAAAGCTGTCAAGTCCCTGAAAGACAGAAATAAGGCATGAAGACTCCCATGTTCCTAGACCATGATTCTGGCAACAGTTGACCTGTTGACTTAAAGATGACATTTAAAAGGGTTGGCTAGAAATAATGACAGGGTCAGAACCTGTTAACCATGTTAAGATTTGAGAAAGGACCTTCAGTAAGAAAAAGTGAAACTGTGCCTATTACTCAGACATCTTTGGCCTTTTTTCTTTCTTTCTTTTCGGAAACAATTTCCAGACCTTACAATAATTTGAGCCAAAAGTTACAGGCCCAGATCCTAGTCCAGGCTTTGACACTAATTTTTCAGAAACCTTTTTCCTGGAGCCTGGAGTTTGATGAATAGCACAGAGTTCCTTCCCGAATGCCTTTGGTGCTAAATGCTTTGATGTCTTGAGAAGGCTACAATGCTGGTTCCATCACTGACCAGTTATATGCCCTTGGGAATATACTTAACCTAAGTTTTTCTCATAAAGCCTTGAGCAGTTCACTTTCTTGTGATGTATCATTTGTGTTACATTCTTTAACTCTTTTGAGGCAGTGTTTCTCACCTGCAACACTTTGTCTTGGCTTGGCTACCACTGTTGGCACAGTGCCAAGCTGGGACCCTCTGTTCAAGAAATGTTTATAATTTACTTGATTTTGCCAAAAATATTAGTAATCATTTATGAAAATTTTCCTCTGGGCAAAATCTGGTCACTTTAATGAGGGGAGAGGAAGGAGGACCATCAAGGAGTAAGATTTGTCTTTAGGAACCTTTAGTTCTATGTAGGGACCAGATAGGTAATTGACCTGGCAGGTTTCTCCTCTGCTCTCCCTCAGTGTGTGACCCCAGGGATCCGCTTGGGAGTAGAAACTGTTGGGACCAGAGTTGTTGTCTAGCTAGATGATCCTGGCTTCCTAGTGACCCACAGAGACACAGAAAGGAAGCTGCTGCTACTTGTTAGATGTCCTGTTTTCCTAAATATATATTGGACATTAAAGGAGCTCTGCTGTTCGTCTTTAAAACATGCGGTTATTGCCTCAAAGATCTGGAGCTGCACAAGCTGGGGGGCAGGGCAGAGGTGAAGGGGAGAGTTATTTGTGCACTGTGCTCCTGGCTTTGCCCCCCTCTCCTAATTCCCTTGTACCCCAGAAAGGAGCAAATCCTCATGCCTGCAGGCAGCAGGGCTTCTCCCATGGACATCCCCCTCCACCCCTGTCCCACCTCTTTCTCCTTCAGTCAGTTCTCTATGATCTTCCAGGGCGGAAGGTGAAGGTTGGAGAAGTGTGAGTTCTGGTCCCATGGATGAGGGGAGGGGAGAAGCACCAGAAAGAACGGGATGGGGGAGGAGGAGGACTTTCCATTTCAGATTGCCATTCATTTCCTCCTCGACAATCTAAAATCACACACTCTTTGTGAACCAGAAGACTAGCTTTTCTCTGCTAATATCCACTCCAGTGTGATATTCCTATTCCTCCTCTGAACAGAACTTTGGTCCTGTTTCTGATGAAATAAAAATTCTGGTCTTACCGAGCTGAGAGAGTTTGTCCCCTCCATATCTGGGTAATTGTGAAGCTTCCTGGCATTAACTGACATTGACAGGTGCCTGTTATCCCTGATTTCTCCTCCTTACTGGGAGGAAGAATAGGCGGCAGGTAAGGGTGGAGGTTCAGCCAGCCTCATAACAATGGATTACAGGAGCTAATGTCAATTCACACAGCATCTTTCCCTAGGAGTCCAAGGAAGTTTTGGTACCCTGTGAAACTGCAGTGCCTGGTTTCTAGGGAAGCTGCCTGAGTGACCCTTTCCTATATCTTTAGAGTGTTGTCCACAACCTAGTGTCATCTCTACCACTCCCTAAGATTGAAGGCAAAAGAAGAGGGTGATAGAGGATGAGATGGTTAGATAGCATCATCAACTCAGTGGATATGAACTTGGGCAAACTCTGGGAGATAGTGAGAGACAAGGAGGCCTGGCATGCTGCAGTCCATGGGGTTGCAAAGAGTCAGACACGACTTAGCGATTGAACAATAACAACCACCACTCCCCACCTGAGGCTGTGGGCCATCTGAGGGCAAAGTGTGCCCCACCACCTGCAACTAAGGGCATGCCAGCTGCCCTCCCACCACCCTTTGCTCACAACATTTTGTGAAAAGAAAAGAGTGATGTTTTACCTCCCTTGTAATTGTTCAGAAAGTACAGCATCCCCCTCCCAAGCACTGAGACTCACACTGTAAAGTCAGCCCATAATGGATGAGATGAGATATATACAAAAACTGGCAGAAGACAGATTGGCTTCCGAGCCTGAAACTGGAAGGCCAAGCAATTCTGGCTCCATCGACTTGTCTAAAGCTGCATGGAATGAATGGTATTACTGTAACCCAGGAAGTTCAGGATGGTTAGACAACTGTAGCTCTAGTAAAGGACAGGCAAGGCAGAAAGAACCTGCAACGTGTCTCCAGAGCTGACCCTCAGGTGTGACCTGTCTGTTCCAGCTTGTGCAGACAGATGATTCAGCTGTCAGAGCCTGGAGACATAAAATATTTGACTCATACACGCAGTTACCATTCATATCGTTTCATCCTCACTTAGCATCTGTAATTGTAATCAAATTACAATCTGATTTTCCATGTATTTATTAATACCGCAATTTGTTCTAAAAAAATACATGAGGGAGCTTATGAAAGTGGGCATGCTTCCATTTAAAAAATAAAATTTAATATAAATTGTTACTGTAGGGTTTTGGTTTTTCCTGTCTCAAATCCTTTTTATTCTTATACGTCCACATTTTCTTTGAGAGAGCTAGCTACCTCTCAGGTGGAACTGGTACCATCTCATCATAAGTTCCTACACCTGGCGCATCTGAAAATTCCATCAGCCCGGTCTCTGTGGCTTTGCCAAGTCCCCCACGGAAACTCAATTCTAGAAACTTTGTTGGAATCATGAGGAAAAAGAAGCTCTTCTTCCACTGGCACTGCTGTCAGTACGGTGATATGAGTCTGACGCTGCCAGGAGCCTTCAAGGAGTAGGCAGGAGCCTGAGGATGGAGGCTCCATAGAACAGAACAAAGCGAAGAGATGGAGGAAAAGACACCAAGTGTTGATGAGAATTTTTGAATTCTTAGATCCAACCATGGCGGAAGTTAGACCAATTCGTGGGTTTTCTTAGTAGTCCTAATGTATTCCCTTTTTTCTTGAGTTTCTAGCCCCTCTCAACTGAGGGTCTTGATTAGTTCAACATATCAGAAAAGTAGACAAAGAAAAAAATTAGGGTAGAGAAGGAAAAATGAGACTAATAGTAAGGTGAGCACACATCCCCACAAAATGTTTGCAGTGAACTCAGTGTCTTTGTTGGCACTGGCCTGCAAACTCACCTCAAACTACATAGCAGTTAACGCAGGGGCCACCTGATCACTGACACTAATTAGAGGACCCCGAAGAAGAAAACGAAGCAAATGCTCAGGAGAAATATTATTATTCCTGGTTATAAAGATTGAAGAAATTTCTCCTTTGGGCTCCTTGTAAAGATGCCGTGTGAAAGAATGAATCACACCCTCAAAAATATTCCTACAATAAATCCAACAATGAGATAATGACTTTCATGGGACTGTTTCTAGCAATGTCTTCTAAAGTGGACCGATGACATAACCCCAGAGCCTAACTCAACGAGGACTGCTTTACAGTCCAGGAGTTCTGCCAGTCACGGATATGGCTCTTTGCTAACACGCTTGGTCAACGTGACTCCTCCAACGGGAACATGCTGCCACATCCGCCTCTAGGTGACGAAACGGTCTAGGGCCATAACCCAGTTACAATTCCTTTGCTTTGGGAAGCTGATCTATGTCTAATTTTCTGTGGTAATTAGATGAATCGTTGTCTATTGAGGCCATTTATACTTTCATGCCTTAATGCAATGTCATATGCAAAGAAGACAGTGGGCCAAGAGAGGGAGGCTTCCTTCCTAGTTTTCTAGAAAGAGTCTTCCTTTTCTAGGTAGAGTCTTCCTGCCTACAATCTGACAGAGACACAGGGTTTTTGTTGCTGGTTTTTAATCTAATGAATTTCTTCTTTCTTTTTTTTTTTAATTTTTATTTGTTGAATTTCTTTTTTTTTTAATGAGGTTGCTTTTTTTATATTATTATTGAAGTATAGTTGATGCACAAAGTTGCGCTAGTTTCTTTTTCTTTCTTTCTTTTTTTTTGGCCACACCACACAGCATGCAGGGTATTAGTCGTAGTTCCCCAACCACCAAGGATTGAACATGCCCCCTTGCAGTGGAAGAGCTGGTTCTTAATTAACCACTGATTGTCCCAATGTTGTTAGTTTCTATACAGGGTTTCAGTAAAGTGTACATCAAAGTAATTCACTTATACATGCAAATATATCTATTCTTTTTCAGATTTTTCCCCTTACACGTTTTGTAAAAAATATCGAGTATAGTTTCCTATGCTACACAGTAGATTCTTGTTGGTTATCTATTTTATATATAATAGTGTTCATATGTTAGTCCCAAACTCCTAATTTATCCTACCTTCCCTTCCCCTTTGGTAACCCCATCAGTTTATTTTCTTTGTCTGTGGGTCTATTTCTGTTTTGTATAAAAGTTCATTTGTATCATGTTTTTTAGAGTCCACATATAAGTGAAATCACCTGATGTTTGTCTTTCTCTATCTGGTTTAATTCACTTAGTATGATAATCTCTAGGCCCATCCCTGTTGCTGCAAATGATATTACTTCATTCTTTTTAGTGGTTAAGTAGTATTCCATTGAATAAATATACCACATCTTCTTTACCCATTCATCCGTCAATGGACACTTAGGTTGCTTCCATGTCTTTGTTATTGTAAGTAGTGCTGCAATGAACATAGAGGTACATGTATCTTTTCAAATTATATTTGTTTGTTTGTTTCCCAGATATATATTCAGGAGTGGAATTGCTCGATCATATGGTAGCTCTGTTTTCAGTTTGTAAAGGAACCTCCATACTGTTCTCTATAGAAGCTGTACTAGTTTACATTCCCACCAACAGTGTAGGAGGGTTCCTTTATCTTCACACTCTCTCCAGCAGTTATTATTTGTACTTTTTGGCAATGGCCATTCTGACCAGGGTGAGGCGGTACTACTTTGCTGCAGTTTTGACCTGCAGCACTAACTGTGTGGCTAGCACAGTGGAGTTCAAAGCCAGGCAGTCCCTGCTTGGTGGCAGAAAATGTTTCTCAACATATGAGTTGAATGTGTGATAATCGCACCCTCGAAGTGTATCTAATAAAGGTTTTCTGCTCCTGTTGAGACGGAGAAGTCTATAAAATCCCTAGTAACACTTCACTCTCTGGATGTAATCTTGGAAGCTAGGTTTTTAGTATTGTATGTGTCTGTATGGTCAGGCCGCTCAGGATGGCTCTTGCTCTCTGAACACCCCCTGCCTGACCAGTGCTCACTCCCCCTGCACTCTGTGCATGCAACTGACCTTCCCACTTATTTGCCCCAGACCCCAGCTGGTGACTGTTCTTATCAAGGGGGTGTGAGGGGCATGCCCTCTGCTGGTTTCCGTGGTAACTAGTGAGCCCACCTGAAATCAGTTCCCCCTGTAATTAGCAACCTCCTTATTCCTTCCCCTCCTCTGTGGGAGTGAAGACTGCTGCCATGTCCTGCCTGCCATCAGCTGCACACAGTGGAGTGTTGCTTCAGGACCTTTCTGATGGGTAAGCTCCCCTTTCCACTAAACCACTGATGTTTCTGTTGCCAACTCCAAGCTCTTTCTTTGATCCTGAAGCTGGGCAAGGGCAGGCCTTATAGGCCTGCAGGGTGCAGCTCAGCAGTGTCCTACCAACTCTTTTTATTTATATGGTCATTATCCATTTTTTTAATGTACAAATAAGTTCATCTCTAATAGGCACAAATTTTAATGTATTCCTTTCCCTCAATTTGTATTTCCATTCCATTTCCTCCATAGAATTTCATTCTAATGTAATATATTTTTATATGTGAAAGTCTTTTACTGATATTTATCTTCAAGTACACTTTGTAAATTGAAATTAATTTTTTAATTCTTGTGACTATAAAATTCTTAGTGTTAAAATTTTCAACTGGATTCAGTTATTCATTACAATAGATATTAATATGTGATTGATCAAAACAACATAACTATATTACAAATTATAATACATACTTAAACATAAGAAATAACATTTTATGAAATAGGTTCCTCTTGATGAGATCGATGGGACTTTTTTCAGTAGTTTGTATATGCATGGATGAATATTACTTACTGTTAGAATGAGACAGGATTCAACAGAAGTTCTAGTTCTTCTTTCTGTTTTTATAAATATGAGCATTGATCAACCTGGCTCACATAACTAGATGGGAATGGAAACAATTTTGTTTTCTCAATTCAACTCAATTATATTCTAATTTATAGTCATTTATTTATATTTTTGGACTTTAAGCTCATATATATATTCTTATGATTAATATAACATACAATTACTATATAATATGTTATATATATAATATATTAGCTGGGAAATATTGAAGGCAAAAGGAGAAGAGGGCAGCAGAGGATGAGATGATTGGCTAGCATCCCTGACTCAATGGACATGAACTTGGGCAAACTCTGGGAGATGGTGAGGGACAGGGAGGCCTGGCGTGCTGCAGTCCATGGGGTCACAAAGAGTCAGAAATGACTTAATGACTGAATAACAGCAACAAACATTATATATTCAAATATTTGATTCCTATATATTCTGTTCTGCTATGTTATATTCAGAAAATCACATTATGTTCCATGTTAAGATAATTTTTAGTGATCTTTGAAAAAATTACTTGGCCTTCCTTTAATTTAGCTGAAAGCAAAGCATTAGACATCATAATATTTAGAAAATTAGTCTTTAAATTCTATCACTAAGGCCATTTACTTGCTCAAAGCTATCAATTTCAGTTGCCCCTTTTTTCAAGCTCTGGACTTCTACACCCATTGTGAGATTCAGGATGCGTGAGTGGTACACAGAGCAGAGAAGCACAATTGTGATGGGGGCAGGGAAAGGACGGGCACACTGTCTCCTCTGCAGGTCGATACTCACGTGGAAATTAAGGCTCTGGAAAAAGGTGCCCTTAAAATTCACTCTTTATACCCTCATCCCTTAGAAAGGTACTTATTAAACATAAGAAATGAAATAGTCATCTCAGTTTGAGTGTCAATGTTCTAGTGAAGAAGAAAACATTTTATTAAAATATAGGAACTTACTAAAAAGTACTATAAAGAAGCAGCCAGTGGTAAAATTCTAGAGGGAGGGTGCTGTGTGAGAAAGACCATGGGAGAGGCCTTGTGACAGGTGCCACTGCACTGAAGTCCGAGGACAAGCACAGGCAGCGTGCAGAGCTGGGGAAGCACGTTCTAAGCAGGCGGAACAGCAAGTGCACAGGTCCCACTGGGGTTACGCTTGGGTGCACATGAGTGGCAGGAATTAGGCTGGTATGGCTGGAGCACAGTGGACGGGGGAGGTGTGGAGCAAAGTGAGGCCAGAGAAATGGGCAGGGCCAGATTGGGTAGGGCCCTGAGGGAGCTGCCTATTATTCTCAATGCAGTCCATAGCCATTCGAAGTTTACCAGGAGAATGATAGGAGCTGAGCTGTGTTTTAGAGAGATCATTCCAGATACTAAGATATGAGGCAGTGGATGACACGGAAGTAAGAATAAAACCAGCAAACAGCTGGTGGCCTTAGACTAAGGCATATGGCCTTAGACTAAGGCAACTAACTGTCTGCAAGGGGAAGAACAGAGTCTCAGGATAGGGGAGGAAGAATAGAGCTATAAGAGGTGTTGAATTAGGGCAATACTTTGTAGAAAAGGCCTACAGGAATTACTGATGAATATAGAGTGTAAAGAAAGGGAAAGAATCTACCTGTAGGATAAATTCTATTAAGTGGGATTACTTAACTATGTCTATGACATATTTCAACATCAGAAAATTTGAACCCAGTGGTGCTGGGCAGCTATTTGTGTCATGGCACTGACTGCTTTTTTTTTGTTTTTTTTTTTGGCTTATCATACTGTTCATGGGGTTCTTGTGGGGAGAACACTGAAGTGGTTTGCCATTCCCTTCTCCAGTGGACCATGTTTTGTCAGAACTTGCCACTATGACCCGTGTGTTTTGGGTGGCCCTGAATGACATGGCTCATAGATTCATTGAGTTATGCAAGCCCCTTTGCCACAAGACTGTGATCCATGAAGGGGCTCAACTCAGTGGACACGAATCTGAGCAAACTCCAGGAGACCTGAAGGACAGGGAAGCCCGGTGTGCTGCAGTCCATGGGATCACAAAGAGTCGGACACGACTTAGTGACTGAACAATGACTAAGTGACCAAGAGCACCAGCCTGGAAGTCTACCTGGATAAGCAACGATGTGGATCCTACTCGTGGCTTTTTGCTCCAAATCACCATCCATGTACCGGGCATGAAAACTGCCGCATAAAATCTCTGAACATTAGCTCCATTTTTGAAGGGGGATTCTTACTGCCACAGTTCTTCAAAGTATATGCCGTGAATTTTCTGTAACTATTACCAAATAGGAGTTTTGAAAGTAAAATAAATATTTCAAAATTATCCATAATTTAAACAATTTTGATCAACCTAGTAAGAGAAATGATCTGATCTTTCTCACTATAGAAAATAGTATAAAAATGTTGTTACACAAAGAGGCGATTAAAGATCACACAGCCAAAATGTAAGGGAAGAAGTATGATAGAAATGTGTCAGGAAGGTGATGATTAAAATGTTACATGACCTTTCTTGATTTTTGCGATGATTATGGTATTTGTCAGCATTTTTAAATTTGCAATTCATTGTTATTTCTCAGCCTAAATGAATATTTATTGTCACACTCAATTTGTATTTTAATTTTGTATTATTTATGTAAAGAGGGGTCTGCAAATCATTTAAGCTTTAGGCCTAAAAAATCTGCCCCTGGCTAGTGGCATCACTTACAAGATGGGGAAGTCTTGGCAGGGAGCAGAAGATTGTTGTTGTTTTGGGGGCTGTGGTATTGGATGGGTTCTCAGTAGTGGTTTTTGTTTTTTGTTTTTTGGAAGGGATGAGCCTAGGTTAAGTTAGAAATGATCATTAGACATCCAAATGGAGCTAGACAATTGAATCAATAGGTCTAGAGCTCAAGAATTCAGGGTTGGAGACATCAGATTGAGCATAATTAATGCACAGCTGGTGTTTAAAGCCCAAGAGTCTATGAAATTAGCTGGGGAAGGAGTTTATAGAGATGGAAGAGAAGCAGGTTCCTGACAGAACTCTCGGGTCATCAATGTTTAGATATTTAGTTAAAAAAAAAAAAAAAAGACTCAAGAGAAGAGGCTTGGCAGCAATAGCTGAGTGGGGAAGCCAGGAAAGTGGGAGCCCAGAGGCCTGGAGGAAATGACTCCATGGAAATGGGGAGGTCAGTCAGGCCAAACTCTGCTGCAAGGCCAAGAAAGACAAAGATGGAGCTGGCCCAGGGTTTTGGCCACTGGTAACTCTGACAAGAGTCATTTCCCTAAAGTGGTGGATAAAGAACAACTGGGTGTGGAGAGTTTGGAAGAGTGTGGACGATGAGGAAGCTATGGAGATGCCTGGAGACATCCCTATTAAAGAGTGTAGCTGTGATGGGAGCAGAAGAAGGCAACAGTAGCTAGAGGAGTATGGGCCCAAAGGAATGCAGTTGGATTTTCACTTTAAATGTGTGATATTCAGGCATATTTGTGTGTGGATGGGAATGAACCAGTAGAAAAGAAAACTGATGATGCAGGAAAGAATGGGGATAATTGCTGAGGAATCTGGGTCCAGATGGAAACATTTAGCTTAAGTGAGAGCCAGGATGGAGGGATGGTGGAGAGTGTGGTTACCAATGCAGGTTGAGGATGGATCTGGTGCTGGGCACTGAGGTGTCCTCATCAGATCGCATCTATTTTCTCTGTATAGCATGGACATTTGGAGTCAGAGAAGGGCTCTTCTCTTCTGACTACTGGGGATGAGGAACAAGAGAAAAAAGTGTTGCAGATTTGAGGTGAAAAAAGAAACGTAAATAGCTCTTGAGTGGAAAGGCAACACGGCTTTGCTGTTTGTACTGTTTTTGTTGCTTAGTCACTCAGTCGTTTCCGACTCTTTTGTGAACCCATGGACAATAGCCCGCCAGGTTCATCTGTCCAAAGGATTGTCCAGACAAGAATACCAGAATGGGTTGCCATTTCCTTCTCCAGGGAATCTTCCCAACCCAGGGATCGAACCTGTGTCTCCTGCATTGGCAGGCAGGTTCCTTACTACTGAGCCACAGGGGTGGTCTGCTGCTTGTATACTTTTCTACAAAATTGTAAGCTCTTTGAGGGATGAGCCTGTGATACCCATTTCCAGAAACCCTATAGAGCCAATATGGCATCTGGCACAAGTAGGCCCCTGAGGCACTCCTGTTGGATAGGTGGGTGGGTGGACTAATGGGAGCAGTCTTACAGAAATCCAAACGTAGAAATAAACTTCATCAAATGAAGTAAAAGACTTCACCCAATGATGTGGGGCAGGGAGGATGTGAGTGATCAGGAGGATTTTCCATGGGAGTGTGGCATGAATAAAGATGTAAGTGTAGCATCTTCTGGGAAGACTTTTCCCCAACTTGGGCAGAGATATGCATGTTTGAGACTATGGGGAGATACATTCATGTGTGTTGGTGAGAGAGGCCCAAGTGTGCTGTGCCTTGAAGGTTGTGCTAAGGAGTTTGGATTCCAGCTGAAATTAGCAGCATGTATGTGGTGCCCAGGCTGTGACTTTTATTTGAAGTCTTAATGAATACAACCTGGAAAAACTGAAATTTTAAAACCACTACTAGTTTCATGTCACTCAAAAAGTAGAAACTTAAAAAAGTACAGACTTCTGTTTCTTGGGAAGCCATCTGAATGGGTCTTTATACTACAAAAGTGTAAAATGTGTGGCTGTCTAAAATGAAGATGGTATTAACTCCAGAGGCTAAGCTCCTCTGTAAGACAAGGGAACAGGTTACTGCTGAGGGTGCAGAAAGAGTTGCATCTCTGCAGATATTTCCCTCAGAAAAATGGTTTCTTACACCCACTGGCAGATGCTTGTGTTCTATTTGGATGGATGTGTTCTTGTTCAGGCAATGTTCATAGGAGGCCAAAGGCAGAAGGGTGGGAATGGTGAGTGGAAAATGACTTCACCTTACCAAGGGGACTGGTTTGAGTTTGGCAGGATTTAACCTGGTCTGAACTTCTGTCTCCTGCCCATCATATCAATGAAGATCGATTAGCCCAGAAAGTACTATTATAAGAGTACTGTATTATGATGTGGTTGTCCAGAAATCCTCCTGCAGAGGAAAGCTATGTTTCTCTTGAAAGGAATGAATATCATTGCTGTCAATCACCCAGGGAAGAGCTAGATCGTAGAACAGGAAATAAGGATTGGGAAGGTTGATCTTAGACTAGAGAAGAGGAGAAATTCCTTTCATTCACTGGGACTTGGGTGATGGGTCTGCATGCTTTGAGTACTTCCACAGATGGGTGTGATGACTGCTTTGTAGGCAGGTCAAATTTTAAACAACTATAAGTCAGTATATCAGCCTGTATATTCAGAGAAACCATATCTCTTAGTCCCCTCAGGTTGAGGAAAGTCTCAGTCTTCTTCCTGTGCTTCCCCCAGCCTTAAGTCAAGTTCAGGCTAAGCAAGGTAGTGGGGAAAGAAGAATGCGCTGGAACATGTTTGGGTCCTAATGAGGAAGGGCAGAACAGGGCCTTTCTCAGAGGCCAGTGTGATGAAAGCATTATACAAAACTGCCACGTGCCACAGCACAGCGATCCCTGGGGCCATGGGCAGCAGGGTGGGAGCTTGGTGGTTTTCCAAGGATGTTATTAGACACGAGACATCAGATACCCTGTAAGGGATTCTCTGAAATAACTGGGAGAGATTCTACAGAAGCCAGTGGCCAAAAATCGTACTTCAGCAATTTAATAAAAAGTGTTAGGGTTTAAGTAGGTCATATAAAGCAATTCCATATCCCTCTTCCAAATTTGAAATGGATAGAGATTTAGACATAGGGGTCAAAATACGAAAATATCAGCCCATTGTCACCAGCACTGACTTGGATGTTGCATGCAAATGACGGCAAATGACCAGACAGCAGATGCACCAGCCCTGCAGGGGCAGTATTCCTTGGAGGAAAACACAGAGACAGAAGCCGTAGAAGACATGGGTGCCCACTGCCCTCTGCCTTCTAGGCATGATCAGTGGGCCAGATGTCAGATTCCAGGAAAACAGACCCTGACTCTTAGGCTGTGAACTTTTAAAGATATGTTTTTTAAGGAAACAGGCTTCCCTGGTGACTCATATGGTTGAGAATCTGCCTGCAACGCAAGAGACCTGGGTTTGATCCCTGGGTCAGGAAGATCCCCTGGAGAAGAGAATGCACAGAGGAGCCTGGTGGACAGTAGCCCGCCAGGCTCCTCTGTCCATGGGGTCACAAAGAGTTGGACACTACTGAGCGACTAACACTTTCATTTACACTATTAAGAAAACACCAAGCCGTCCTCTGGAGTATTTGGTGGTCAGACTACAACACAAGTTTCTAGTATAGTAGAAGCCTGACTCT
Source organism: Bos taurus (assembly GCF_002263795.3). Taxonomy (NCBI): domain Eukaryota; kingdom Metazoa; phylum Chordata; class Mammalia; order Artiodactyla; family Bovidae; genus Bos; species Bos taurus. Next base: position 12,584,977 of record NC_037353.1, read on the forward strand.
GGCCCTTCCCTTTGAATAATTGGCTCTTGGGTGTTGGGGAGGGGTGGGTTCAGGCTTTGCCTCTGCAGCTGTAGCAGCCCAGGATTCAGGACCTTTCTCCTGGCCTGTTCTGGAGGCTGCATCCAAGCCTAGAGATTACCTAGGACTGGCTGCTTTCAGCCCGGGGCTGTAAATTGCTTCCTGAGATCTTTGCAGCCAACTCCTTTTCTAGCAGGCTGATTGGTAAATATCAGTCTCAGACAAATTAAGACATATCTTTCTGAGCCTCACCCAACTGCAGGCCTTCTTGGGGAGGGGCAAGGTCTACCTAAGTGAGTTTACTTGTCAGTGCAGCAGAAAATGTGCATGTCCTGAGGCAGGCTACTGTGAAAGAGAATATCCAGAGAAGGCTGAATTTCAGTCTTCTCCCAAATCATCAATCAGCTTATTCATTCATCTACCCTTGGGGAGGAGGAGTAAAGAGTTGGAAAGTCTTCAGAAAAACCTTCCACTGATGCTTTCTGTTCCTGGGGAAGGAATACAAGTTTCTTGTCCTTTATGGAAATGTACAGAAGCTCTGAATTAAAAGTAAATTGGATCTAAAAGTTCTGGACATGATGGTGATGGTTCCACAACAATATAAATGTATTTAAAACCACTGAACCATTCACTAAAAAATGGTTAAAATGGTAAATTTTAGTTATGTATGTTTTTACTGTTGTAAAGCAAACAAATGGACAAAGTGAATCTAATCCTAGTTTTTGTTTTGCTTTATTTTGAACAGTTAATATATTCACAAGATTTTAAATTTAAAAAACGAAATGGCACCTCTTCTGTCTTTCTGAGCCAATTCATTTTCTTCTCCAGAGGCAAACAATAAATACCAGCATTTTGGTATTCTTTCAGAGATATTTTATGCAGACACAAGCAAATACTTATAAAAAAGTGGGTTTTTTTTGACACAAATGGTATCAAACTTACACTGCTCTACAGTTTGCTTTTTCAGCTTAATGAAATTTATTGAGGAGCATTTCAGATCAGCATATCAGAGTTCCAGCATTCATAGCTACCTATTTTGCCATGCATGGATGGCTCACAGTTGATTTAATTAGTCCTCATTTAGAGTGCAAATCTAGATGTTTCTACCCTTTTACTATCCCAAACACTAAAGAACCTCTAATATGTTTCATTTCTCACCTGTATATCGGAGAAGGCAATGGCACCCTACTCCCGTACTCTTGCCTGGAAAATCCCATGGACGGAGGAGCCTGGTAGGCTGCAGTCCATGGGGTTGCTAAGAGTAAATTCCCAAACATGGAATTATCTAACCATGGTTTTAATCATTTTTAACATAGGCAAACTTAACTCTAATACTCTTTTTAAAATTAATTAATTTTCTTCCGGTTCCACTGGGTCTTCGTTGCTGTACTTGGGCCTTCTCTAGTAGTGGTGAGAGGGGACAGCTCTGCTGCAGTGCACAGGCTTCTCGCTGCGGTGGCTTCTCTTGTTGCAGAGCACATGCTCTGGTGCATGGGCTTCAGTAGCTGCAGTACATTCAGCAGCTGTGGCGCACAGGCTTCGTTGCTCTGTGGCAAGTAGAATCTTCCCAGACCGGGGATCGAACCCACGTGCCCTGCATTGGCAGGTGGATTCTTACCTACTGTACCACCGGGGAAGTCCTTAACTTTTAGTACTCTTCAATAGACACTGGAACTGAGTAAGATCTCTAATCTGACAAGCTAGCCAGAAAAGTGGTGATATGTATCCCACTCATAAACCAATGCACCACACTTCTGTATGTGTAATAAAGTGGGAAAACCATCAAGTGAACCCCAGAAATAATGTCCATTTGCAAAGAGAAGCTCTTTCTGACAGCAGTCTGGTCAGTCTATAACTGCCTGACTATACAGGTGTTTTCCTTAAATAATTCCTTACATTTTCCCCAATATAATTTCCTCATATTTCTATATATGTTATCTGTTTTGTCCTATAATAATTCAAGAACCCCATTAAGTTATCCAGAGAAAATGACTACATGCTATGAGAGGTAAGAAAATAAAAGAATAGAGGCCAAGTGAAATTGCAGCTAGTTTGATGTCACCCAGCAAGTTAGTGGGAGAGTCTGGATTAAGATTCAGGCTAAAAATAATAATAGGGACTTCCCTGGAGTCCAGTAGTTAAGACTTCGTCTTCCAGTGCAGGGGAATGTGGGTTCTATCCCTGGTCTGGAAGCTAAGATCCCACATGCCTCTGGCAAAAAAAAAAAAAAAAAAACTTAAAACAGAAGCAATATTGTAACAAATTCAATAAAGACCTTTAAAAAGTCCACATTAAAAAAAAATAACTAAGCTCAATAACCTAATTCTGTGCCTTTTCACTAATCTGTATTGTCCTATTTATCCAGCTCTCAGCAATAAAGGAACTGTTCTGAACATACTGGGCTTGGGAGAGGTCTCAGTTTATAGGTGGCCAACGACTGCCTCACTGTTTATAACTTTGCCCTGATGCTCCCTTATGCTGAAGATGAACAGAAAGGATCTCTCAGGAATAAAAGGTAAGTCTGAGCTTTGGTTGATACCACTACCCAGGAGGAACCAGAGGGGAATGAATTTTGATTTTGCACCACGGGAAACACTTTTTCATATTATGTGCACGAAAATGCTTGAGCTACTTAAAACCCTTGCCATGCAATGCAATGCAGGGTGGCATGGAAAAGAACAACTCCAGCACTGCAAGCCATTCTGGGGTCACCAGACAATAGCCATTGTACCGATGCAGTAACTGTGTGTATATATTTGGTCAACAAGGGATTTACTCAGGCTAATCTTTGAGCCATAGTAGACACAGTTAACGAATTCTTCAAAGTTAGTATTTCTAACCTTGGTCTATGAAAGAGTCTGTTCTGAGTGCTGTAACAAGCTAGCCTCCAACCTTACACCTACCTCTGTCACTGTGAGATAGTAGCTGTGTGGGGCGGGGGTTGGGGGACTGTACTCCTGGTGATCACAGAGGTGATGTCATCACCAGGGCTCAGTGAATGGTTTCCATTGCTTGGGAGGCTAGGAAATGAGTTTTCCAGTGTGCTTGGGAGAAAAAGAAGAATTAGGGTAAATACAGCAGTCTCTGGAGAAAGAAGTGGCAACCTACTCCAGTGTTCTTGCCTGGAGAATTCCATGGACTGAGGAGCCTGGCGAGCTACAGTCCGTGGGGTTGCAAAGAGTCAGACATGACTGAGCGATTAACACACACACACAGCAATCTCTGTGCCCTATCAACATAAACAATCTTAGAATTTCAATGGTAAAGGACACTGAAGAGGGCACCACATAGACAAGAACTGAGACAATGAAAAGAAAAAAGATCTGAACAGAATCAGATAGAGATACACAGACAAATCTTTGGTGAAAAAGAATGTGGAAACAGATTCCGTAATTAGGCTGTCTATTACGGATGACTCTGAGACTTGTAACAAACTGCACATCCTTCTCACTTCATAACTGGAGTCAGTCATTCTCAGTTGGCCATTTATAAGGTCGTGGGTTAAAGAACCATGTTGGGTATTTCTAACATGAGGTGTTTGGGCAGGGAGAGTCTTACAACTGAGGTTAAGATTCTCGGCCCAGGACACAGAGCAAGAAGGGGTTCGCCTTCAGGATGGCCACCCTGGGCAGATTTATTCCTATGTGCCGTGCTACATACCTCTCTTCAAGCCTGGAAAAACGAGTGAGTGAGCAGGCATCAAACGCAGAGTCCCTGGCAGAGTTATTCTAAAACCACACACCAAGACAAATCTCAGGGCAGTTAAAAAACAAACAACAATAACCGAGGCATCCCAGCTATTCTAAATAGGGCGGGAGCTTCATTACTTCAAACCCAAATTCCTGTGAACTTGGCAACCTCTCAAGTCTGAAACAAACCTCCCTTGCCAGCCACGATGTTTAAACAAAGCTAAGCCCTATCCTCTGAAGTAGAAGCCTTGGCTAACCTCAGAAATGTGTCTGTGTAGGGGGGCCCATGACAGTGGGTTTATGAGAATGTGACTGTGTTAGAGTGTGTGTCTGGTTCATTGTGTGTATTTGTGTTACTCTGTGTAGCTGCATGTGTGTGTCTGCATGTTTGTGAAATCCAGACCAGGAGAGAGGAAGGTAACTCAAGTGGCTCCAAGTTTTACCTTAAATCATGTGAAACTCTAGTTAATTGGCTGAAGGTAAAAAGAAACCTACAGGGAACTGACATTAGGGCCATTAAGAACCTCCCAGAGGACCTAACGTTTGCTGGCTCTGTAATCACAAGCACCTGCAAAGTTCTGCCTGGCTGAGGACCGAGCAGGGTACACCTGGCAGCCAGTATCTGCCTGGAGGAAGGAAGACAGGACTGCAACCCAGCAGAGGAGTGCCAGCCCCTCACCTGTGCTCTGCCATCACACTCAGGTGCACTGTGCGTGGGTCTGCCTGTCAGCTGGCACTGAATCCTACCACCCCGTTCCAGGCCTGACTATCTGCTCTGTGTTCCCAGAGACCTGTTGCCCCTGCCTGTGTGCACCCAGGAAGACCCTGGTTTCTATAACAACAGACCCCGTGCCCCCAGAGTTTCCTCTCACTCTGAGTTTAGGCCACCTGCCAATCTGCCCCGACTCTGCCCAGCCCTCAGCCTGCCCAGGCTTGTCCCCACCCAGACACCAGCACTGAGCATCAGTGTTTCCCACGGGTGCAAAGAGGAAAATGGAGAATCAGTAAATGTCAATAAAAGGAGAGCTTCTAAGTCATTCTAATCTTGGCGCAGTTCGTATTGCCTTCACCATTGCCTTATCTAGGTTCTTGAAAGCTTACAGCGAGGTTAGGAAATCGGCCATCATTGCTTTGCAGTGACATATTTTGCAATAGTCTTTTTGAACGGCAGTTGATTCAAGATGTTTTCAGATCTAGACGCAGCATCGTGCCACATTTATGGCCGTGATACCTTTTGCTGGAGTTGTCTTTTCACTTGTAGGGTTTTTCTCAGAGTCCATCTTGGCGAGAAGAGAGCAGGTGAAGTGTTGCTCTGTGACCTTGCTGCAAACTGGAAGGAATCATGCTTTCAAGTCTGAAGGATCGTGACTGTTGTATTGTGACCATATTCACATTTGCAGTCTTTCTCATAACTAGAAGAGCCACTTGACAAATGTGTGCTCTGAAGGCGCCAATAGAACTGCCTATTCCAATGTGGCTCTGGGCGCTGCAGGCTGCATAAGCAATTGCCCTTACAGCTGGAGGGCCAAGCGTGAGCATCGGTCCTTTGGGTGGATTCGGAGCTGGTTCCTTCCCCACCAATCTCAGTTGCTAAGAGCAGGTGACCTCACAAACCATTTTAGCAACTTTCACTGCTGGGAATCATTCTCTTGGGAACCTCAGAAGCTGGCAAAGTAAATCTTGTGCTCTGTTTATATTCTGATAACACTGACTAAAAACCTCTCCTTTAAAGAGGAAAGGTTTATCCCAAACAAAGGCAACTGATGAAAGAGATTCCTGTCATGTGGCTTTGAAGGTGTTAATGGAATAATAGAAATTGCTTAAATTTTGATAAGGGTTCCAGAGTTCTCTTCTGAGCTCCATTTCATTTGATATTTGCAGTTACCACGTGAAAGAGGCAGGGGTGACCTTGACCAGCTTCCCTATCAGCAGCTCAGTGGGATTAAATGACTTGCCAGTGTCACAAGGTGAGTCATTGGCACCGCTTGCAATGCAAACATTCTGACAAATAAGTTAGCTGGCTTTCTATTCTGCCACTCCACTAAACTAAAATAATCCTGTGGATTAAAAAAGAAAATGTAATGGCCACTCATGCACAAGCCCCTGGAAAATTCACAGGCTAATGACAGGGGTCCATTTCGGTGATGAAAGTAAATACTGAGCTGCTGATTTTGAGCAAAAGCAGCCGATGCAAGTCAACATGAAATATTCATATATTCATCCATTTGAAAGAAAGCTGATGGCAGGAATTTGCTCCCAAATTCTCAGATTTTTGCATGTACCAGCATCTGTACAAATGCATGTCATTCTCTGCAACCTCCATGCCCATAGGAGACAGATTCCCTGAGCATGAAGATGAGACAGGACTAGAGATAATTTCGTGCCACCCATTCTGTTGGAGGGTGGGGGTGGGAAGAGATGCAGAGAGCAGTGCTTTATCCAAGGTAAGAAGTGTCAGAAGTAAGACCAGACCCCAGACTTTCAGACACCACAGTCAGTTCGGAGTGATACCTCTGAGCCCTTGACTGGTTCCAAGTCACTAAAGTACCACTAAATTATGCTCAGGGCAGTACTTAAGCAGATGAGTGCAGTCAGGCCCTTTTAGCAGGATGTAGAGCAACAAAAGCTGGAATCAAAGGCCTGTGGCTTGTTTAAGGTTGTTCTGACAGCAGGTCTTTCCAGAGGGCAGGCTCACAGCAAATCAACCTCAACTCTGCTTTGTCCCGGAGCCTCAGGCCTTGGTGTGTGAAGCCAGAGCTGGCTGGTGCCCGGTGTGGTGTGATGGTGGGGACAGGGTTTGGCCCTGGGCTCCCCGTGCTTTCCACATGGCTTCATTTATCAGCCAGGACACAGTGCGAGTCCCAGAAAACCAGGCCAAAACAATTGTGACCAATGGCGCAAGGGGTGACGGTATTTATTCAGGGGCTTTCTCAGAAGGCTTTCCAAATATTGCATGGGGAGATTTATTTTCAAATCTCAGTCCAAGACCAAAGCACTCAGAGTTATGTCAGCCTCTTTGCTCAAAGTGTCCCTGAGCTGCTTTCAGCAAGCTTCTCAAAGAATCACAGACTCAGGGTTTGGACTGTCTCTGAAGGAATGGTCTGAGTCCAGGCTCTATAGGAAACTTTCCTGTGCGTCTCTGCACCAGGGGCTTAATCAGATAAACCTGTGCTGGGTGGGGGCTGCTCTCATGGACCAGCAGATGCCACGCATGCTGCTCCAATCTTCACCTCAGGACCAAGGCACATCCTCCCGGAGGTATGAGCAGTGTTGGCGGTAGATGGCCACAGCTGAGTTCCTCCCCAGGGATTATCTTTTGATAATCACTCAAGATTACAACAACCTGCGTCTGATGGCTGGTCATTATTGGGGGTAAAAAGCATTGGCCCTTTTGCTCAATTCAGGACATGTTTGCAGGGCCACCCCAACTCCACAGCTCCCTGTGGGATGGCTGGGTCCTCTGTGCTACTGCCCCAAAGTACAATTCCCCCCTCTGCCCAGCCTGCTTCCCTCACCCCTGTACAGTGGTGTTCCCCAGAGGGCCCCCCCAACCCCCCAGATTTACAAGCAAATTTTTGTCCCAGAATATCAGTATACACTCCCTGTCACCTTCTTCTGGGCCAGAATCTTGACCCTTGTCAAATGGCCGTCACCATCTAGGCCATATCAAAATGCCTAGAAATCTCTTTTGATCAAAACAACCAAAGAAATCTGCATTAGTTTCCTATGACTGCCGTAACAAATTATTAATACAATGAACTTGGTGAGCCAGAAGCAGGAAATCAGCTTCACTGGGCCAAAAGCAGGGTGTTGGTAGGGCTGGGCTCCCTTTGGAAGTTCTTGGGGGAGAATCCATTCCTCGCCTTTTTCAGTTTCAAGAACTGAATTCTTCGCATTCCTTGGCCCAAGGCCTCTTCCTCCATTTCAAAAGCCAGCCACAGAGCATCTTGCTTCAGTGGTCACATTCCTTCTCCTCTGTGTCAGAGCTCCCTCTGTCTCCCTCTTATAAGGACACTTGTGACTGCATTTAGGGCCCAGCTGGATAATCCCAGATAATCTCCCATCAAGAGCCTAAATCTGAGCCCACAGCAAAGTCTCTCTTGCCATACACGGCAGCATTTACAGATTCTGGGGATTAGACCTGGATATCTTTGTAGGTCATTGTTTAGCCTGCACAGAATCATTGAGTAAACCCTGGGGGACACACACTCTGATTTTGATGTGTAGTTTATAGTTGTTTACTTGAAAGTGAGGCGGCCTCCAGATCTTCTTTTTGCAGTCCATTTGTTATTGTTCCAATTAGCCTGGTCTCAGCTGGGAAAACTATTTCGTTTTAAAAAATTAGAGATTAATTACTTTACAATACTGTGATGGTTTCTGCCATACATCAACATGAATTGGCATTAGGTATACATATGCCCCCTCTCTCTTGAACCCCACCTCCCACCTTCCTTCCCATCCTACCCCTCTAGGTTGTCACAGAGCACTGGCTTTGGGTTCCCTGTGGAATACGTGGAACTCCCCCTGGCTATCAGTTTTATATATGGTAATGTATGTGTTCCAATGCTATTCTCTCATATCATCCCACCCCTCCTTCCCCTACTGTGTTCAAAATGTCTGTGTCTCCTTTGCCAACCTGCAAGTAGGGTGATCATTACTATCTTTCTAGATTCCAGGTGTGTGTGTTAATATATGATATTTGTCTTTCTCTGGCTCTGAAGTGGTATTACTTCACTCTGGCTCTAGGTTCATCTACCTCATTAGAACTGACTCAAATGTGTTCCTTTTTATCGATGCGTAATATTCCATTGTGTGTATATGTACCACAACTTCCTTATCCATTCATTGTCAGTGGACATCTAGGTTGCTTCCATTGTACATTATTCCATTGCGACAATAGTCCTAGCTGTAGTAAATAGTGCTGCAGTGAACGCTGGGTGTCAGGAAGCATTTAACAGAAGGCTTCCTGTGTGCTGTTTTGGATGTTCAGGAATTCTCTGTTTCTTATTAATTGCTGCTGCTGCTAAGTCGCTTCAGTCGTGTCCGACCCTGTGCAGCCCCATAGACGGCAGCCCCCCAGGCTCCCCCATCTCTGGGATTCTCCAATCAAGAACACTAGAGTGGATTGCCATTTCCTTCTCCAATGCATGAAAGTGAAAAATGAAAGTGAAGTCACTCAGTCATGTCTGACCCTTAGTGACCCCATGGACTGTAGCCTACCAGGCTCCTCTGTCCATGGGATTTTCCAGGCAAGAGTACTAGAGTGGGTTGCCATTGCCTTCTCCGATTAATTCTTGAATACCCAGGAATTAAGAGGAGAGGCAAGCCTCTCCCAGGGGCTGAGGAATCCAGGCATTTCCTTCATTAGTTTTTCTATACAGTAATAAGTACCCTCTTCCTTTTTATGAACTATATGGTAAAAGTGATTATTTACAACTCTCTCTCTTTCATATGGATGACCTCATGGTTCCTTGATAACTTGTAAGTTTTGATTTTATCTCTGCTGAAAATAGCTGCCTTGTAAGACAGTATAAATACTCACACAATGTTGAATAAAACACCTTTGCTCCATTAGAGCTCTGGTCCCTGTGTCTTTCACTCTCTCTCTCTCTCTCTTTCTCTCTCTCTCTCTCTCCTCTTTTTCAGGCTGATCCCCTGGAGCAGAGGCCCTCTGAGTTCACTTTCCTGCCCGGGCTTCTAAGACCCTCTCGAGAAGGTGCTCTGCACCTACACCCCATTGAGAGGGCGCCTGAGGCCTTCGTGAACCAGAGCAACCCCCATGCAGGGGCTTTATTGGTTTTCTGCATAAACCAAGGAATATCAGCCTCTTTCTCTCTCCTTTACTTTCTTATCGAACGACTCCAGACCACCAGGTTCTGGTCCATTAAAGGACCTCAACAACTGGGGTACATGTGTCTTTTTCAATTCTGGGGAAACCTACTTCTTGATTCTGGCTTTTATTATTAAACAACAGTAATTCTTACTTCTTACCTGCTAGTGCTAGAACTCATTCTCTCTCCCTCTCTTCCTTTCTACCCCTCTAACCCACCAAATTATGTGTCTTCAGTCACCTTGGTGGTTGTCTGTTCTATGCTGGAATAACATTCTTAGGCATGCTATGGCCTGGGGTGTGGACAGAGTGGACAAGGGAGGGGAGTGGAATAGTCGTTTAAGCCCAATTATCAGATTCCTGTCACCTCTATAAGGCATCCTCACTCAATAGCAACTTGGGATGATACTATATGAACCTTCAGATAGGGATTTGAAGATCAGTCTTCACATGGTCATTGACCAGAAAGAAGGCTGATCTGAAATTTTGGTAGTTCCAAGAAATCCTCTGCAATCTCATTTCTTCCCCTGCCCCTAATTCTTTTAATATATTTTTTCTACCTTTTTTTTTTTTAATGGACCATGTTTCTTGGTCTGTATATTTATCTTCCCCATCTTTTATCTTCCCCAAAAGAAGACTGTGAGCTTCTTTTTTTTTAAAGAGTTTATTTTTTTACAGCATTATGGGGGTCACAGTAAAACTGAGAGAAAGGTACAGCGATTTCCCATATATCCCCTGCACCCCCCACACATGTATCAGATCAGGTCAGATCAGTCGCTCAGTCATGTCCAACTCTTTGCAACCCCATGAATTGCAGCACGCCAGGCTTCCCTGTCCATCACCAACTCCTGGAGTTCACTGAGACTCACGTCCATCGAGTCAGTGATGCCATCCAGCCATCTCATCCTCTGTCGTCCCCTTCTCCTCCTGCCCCCAATCCCTCCCAGCATCAGAGTCTTTTCCAATGAGTCAACTCTTCGCATGAGGTGGCCAAAGTACTGGAGTTTCAGCTTTAGCATCATTCCTTCCAAAGAAACCCCAGGGCTGATCTCCTTCAGAAGGGACTCGTTGGATCTCCTTGCAGTCCAAGGGACTCTCAAGAGTCTTCTCCAACACCACAGTTCAAAAGCATCAATTCTTCAGCACTCAACCTTCTTCACAGTCCAACTCTCACATCCATACATGACCATGGGAAAAACCATAGCCTTGACTAGATGAACCTCTGTTGGCAAAGTAATGTCTCTGCTTTTGAATATGCTATCTAGGTTGGTCATAACTTTCCTTCCAAGGAGTAAGCAAGCGTCTTTTAATTTCATGGCTGCAATCACCATCTGCAGTGATTTTGGAGCCCAGAAAAATAAAGTCTGACACTGTTTCCACTGTTTCCCCATCTATTTCCCATGAAATGGTGGGACCAGATGCCATGATCTTAGTTTTCTGAATGTTGCGCTTTAAGCCAACTTTTTCACTCTCCACTTTCACTTTCATCAAGAGGCTTTTTAGTTCCTCTTCACTTTCTGCCATAAGGGTGGTGTCATCTGCATATCTGTGGTTATTGATATTTCTCCCGGCAATCTTGATTCCAGCTTGTGCTTCTTCCAGTCCAGTGTTTCTCATGATGTACTCTGCATATAAGTTAAATAAACAGGGTGACAATACACAGCCTTGACGAACTCCTTTCCCTATTTGGAACCAGTCTGTTGTTCCATGTCCAGTTCTAACTGTTGCTTCCTGACCTGCATACACATTTCTCAAGAGGCAGGTCAGGTGGTCTGGTATTCCCATCTCTTTCAGAATTTTTCACAGTTTATTGTGATCCACACAGTCAAATGCTTTGGCATAGTCAATAAAGCAGAAATAGATGGTTTCCTGGAACTCTCTTGCTTTTTCTATGATCCAGCGGATGTTGGCAATTTGATCTCTGGTTCCTTTGCCTTTTCTAAAACCAGCTTGAACATCAGGAAGTTCACAGTTCACATATTGCTGAAGCCTGGCTTGGAGAATTTTGAGCATTACTTTACTAGTGTGTGAGATGACTGCAGTTGTGCAGTAGTTTGAGCATTCTTTGGCATTGCCTTTCTTTGGGATTGGAATGAAAACTGACCTTTTCCAGTCCTGTGGCCACTGCTGAGTTTTCCAAATTTGCTGGCATATTGAGTGCAGCACTTTCACAGCATCATCTTTCAGGATTTGGAATAGCTCAACTGGAATTCCATCACCTCCACTAGCTTTAATCAACATGCCCCACTAGAGTGCTACATTTGTTGCAATCAGTGAACCTACACTGATAAATTAGGTCACCCAGAGTCCATAGTCTGCATTAGGGTTCACTCTTGCTGCTCTGCATTCTATAGGTTTGTATGTGTAACAGACATGTATCCACCATCGTAGTATCACAGAGTAGTTTCATTGCCGGAGAAAACCCTCTGTGCTCTGCCTGTTTATCTTCCTCCCGGTCCCCCCAAACCTTGTTAGTCACTGATCCTTTTACTATGTGCATAGTGAGCTCGTTTTTTCCCTCTCTTGCCCAGTAAACCGATCATCTGGGGTCATCCTGGGAGTACATGGCCTCCGTGGAAGCCTGTGAACCACCTGGAATCACAGCGGCCCTGGTTACATCACATGCACAGATAGGCGCTGCCATCCCGTGACACCTCAGCAATCAGAGGGAGCTTGTGACTGTCATCTGTAGACCTGACAGCCAAGCGTGTGGCCCTGGGGAAAGCCCTTCAGATGGGCCTTTCCTTGTTGCATTTATATTTAGCTCAAATGAAAAGCCACATTTGTTTCCCTCAGTGGCAGGTACCAAACAATAGCAAAAAAAAAAAAAAGCTAAGGAATCATTATTACTGTTATCCTCATTAGGACATGTTGTCTTTGACTTTGGGACTACATGTCTCTGACAACTGACTTGCCTATACTTAGCCCAGGAATACGCATAAATGTTTGTTGTATAAAATTGTATTGAAGAAAATTCAGAGGGAAAAGACTTGAATTCTGGTTCTCAGATTTTTTTAAATGTTTCTATATTTTATTTTTTACAGTTAAGAACTATTTCAAACATATTGACAGGGTAGAAAAAAAAAAAGACCACCATATGCCCTCCATCCAGATTAAATAGCTTTTAACATTTTCCCATTTACTTTAGACCACTTATAACAGAAGCCAGATTAAAAAAATATATGTAACTACCCACTGTCTGTACTCCCCCTTCACTCTTATCCCTTCCCTTCTTCCCTCTGTAGAGGTATCTCTGCCTCCAGTTGATATACGTTGATCCCGTGTTTGATTCTGGACTTCTACTAAGCATCTGTAGGTCCAAAACAACAATTACTATCATTTTATGTACATTCAGAATTTACTTAAATGGAATCATATTGTCTGTATTCTTTTGCATCTTGCTTTTCTTACTTGAGGATTTATTTCAGACATTTGGTCAACTTGTAAGGATACAGTATATACCTCATTCATTCATTCTAACCACAGCTTCAGTTGAGTTCAGTTCAGTTGCTTAGTTGTGTCCGACTCTTCGCAATCCCATGAATCACAGCACGCCAGGCCTCCCTGTCCATCACCAACTCCTGGAGTTCACCCAAACTCATGTCCATCGAGTCGGTGATGCCATCCAGCCATCTCATCCTCTGTGGTCCCCTTCTCCTCATGCTCCCAATCCCTCCCAGTATCAGAGTCTTTTCCAATGGGTCAACTCTTTGCATGAGGTGGCCAAAGTATTGGAGTTTCAGCTTTAGCATCAGTCCTTCTAAAGAAGACCCAGGACTGATCTCCTTTAGGATGGACTCGTTGGATCTCCTTGCAGTCCAAGGGACTCTCAAGAGTCTTCTCCAACACCACAGTTAAAAACCATCAATTCTTCAGCGCTCAACTTTCTTTTTTTTTTTTTTTCAGCTTTCTTCACAGTCCAACTTTCACATCCATACATGACCACTGGAAAAACCATAGCCTTGAGTGGACGGACCATTGTTGGCAAACTAGTCTCTGCTTTTCAATATGCTATCTACGTTTGTCATAACTTTCCTTAAAGGAGTAAGCGTCTTTTAATTTCATGGCTGCAATCACCATCTGCAGTGATTTTGGAGCCCAAAAAAATAAAGTCTGACACTGTTTCCACTGTTTCCCCATCTATTTCCCATGAAGTGATGGGACCAGATGCCATGATCTTAGTTTTCTGAATACTGAGCTTTAAGTCAACTTTTTTACTCTCCTCTTTCACTTTCATCAAGAGATTTTTTTAGTTCCTCTTTATTTTCTGCCATAAGGGTGGTGTCATCTTCATATCTAAGGTTATTGATATTTCTCCTGGCAATCTTGATTCCAGCTTGTGCTTCTTCCAGCCCAGCGTTTCTCATGATGTACTCTGCATAGAAGTTAAATAAACACGGTGACAATATACAGCCTTGACGTACTCCTTTCCCTATTTGGAACCAGTCTGTTGTTCCATGTCCAGTTCTAACTGTTGCTTCCTGATCTGGATATAGGTTTCTCAAGAGGCAGGTCAGGTGGTCTGGTATTCCCATTTCTTCCAGAATTTTGCACAGTTTATTGTGATCCACACAGTCAAAGGCTTTGGCATAGTCAATAAAGCAGAAATAGATGTTTTTTTTGGAACTCTCTTGCTTTTTTGATGATCCAGCAGATGTTGGCAATTTGATCTCTGGTTCCTCTGCCTTTTCTAAAACCAGCTTGAACATCTGGAAGTTCACGGTTCACATATTGCTGAAGCCTGGCTTGGAGAATTTTGAGCATTACTTTACTAGCATGTGAGATGAGTGCAATTGTGTGGTAGTTTGAGCATTCTTTGGCATTGCCTTTCTTTGGGATTGGAATGAAAACTGACCTTTTCCAGTCCTGTGGCCACTGCTGAGTTTTCCAAATTTGCTGGCATATTGAGTGCAGCACTTTCACAGCATCATCTTCCAGGGTTTGAAATAGCTCAACTGAAATTCCATCACCTCCACTAGCTTTGTTTGTAGTGATGCTTTCTAAGGCCCACTTGGCTTCACATTCCAGGATGTCTGGCTCTAGGTGAGTGATCACACCATCATGATTATCTGGGTCATGAAGACCTTTTTTGTACAGTTCTTCTGTGTATTCTTGTCACCTCTTCTTAATATCTTCTGCTTCTGTTAGGTCCATACCATTTCTGTCCTTTATCAAGCCCATCTTTGCATGAAATATTCTCTTGGTATCTCTAATTTTCTTGAAGAGATCTCTAGTCTTTCCCATTGTGTTGTTTTCCTCTATTTCTTTGCATTGATCGCTGAGGAAGGCTTTCTTATCTCTCCTTGCTATTCTTTGGAACTCTGCATTCAGATGTTTATATCTTTCCTTTGCTCCTTTGCTTTTCGCTTCTCTTCTTTTCACAGCTATTTGTAAGGCCTCCCCAGACAGCCATTTTGCTTTTTTGCATTTCTTTTCCATGGGAATGGTCTTGATCTCTGTCTCTCGTACAGTGTCATGAACCTCTGTCCGTAGTTCATCAGGCACTCTGTCTATCAGATCTAGGCCCTTAAATCTATTTCTCACTTCCACTGTATAATCATAAGGGATTTGATTTAGCTCATACCTGAATGGTCTAGTGGTTTTCCCACTTTCTTTAATTTAAGTCTGGATTTGGCAATAAGGGGCTCATGATCTGAGCCACAGTCATCTCCCAGTCTTGTTTTTGCTGACTGTATAGGGCTTCTCCATCTTTGGCTGCAAAGAATATAATCAGTCTGACTTCGGTGTTGACCATCTGGTGATGTCCATGTGTAGAGTCTTCTCTTGTGTTGTTGGAAGAGGGTGTTTGCTATGACCAGTGTGTTCTCTTGGCAAAACTCTATTAGCCTTTGCCCTGCTACATTCCATATTCCAAGGCCAAATTTGCCTGTTACCCTAGGTGTTTCTTGCCTTCCTACTTTTGCATTCCAGTCCCCTATAATGAAAAGGACATCTTTTTTGGGTGTTAGTTATAAAAGGTCTTGTAGGTCTTCATAGAACTGATCAACTTCAGCTTTTTCAGTGTTACCGGTTGGGGCATAGGCTTGGATTACTGTGATATTGAATGGTTTGCCTTGGAAACGAACAGAGATCATTCTGTCGTTTTTGAGATTGCATCCAAGTACTGCATTTCGGATTCTTTTGTTGACCATGATGGCTACTCCATTTCTTCTAAGGGATTCCTGCCCACAGTAGTAGATATAATGGTCATCTGAGTTAAATTCACCCATTCCAATCCATTTGAGTTCGCTGATTCCTAGAATGTCGACATTTGCTCTTGCCATCTCTTGTTTGACCACTTCCATTTTGCCTTGATTCATGGACCTAACATTCCAGGTTCCTATGCAATATTGCTCTTTACAGCATCGGACCTTGCTTCTATCACCAGTCACATCCACAACTGAGTATTGTTTTTGCTTTGGGTCCATCCCTTCATTCTTTCTGGAGTTATTTCTCCACTGATCTCCAGTAGCATATGGGGCACCTACTGACCTGGGGAGTTCCTCCTTCAGAGTCCTATCATTTTGCCTTTTCATACTGTTCACAACCACAGCTGAGCATACCACAATTTCTCCATTTTCCTTCCGAGGGACAGTCAGTTGCTTTGCTGTGGTTGTTGGTGTGAACGTGCCTCTGCATGTATCTTTGTGCACCTGTGCATAGTTTCTTTAGTGCCAATACCCAGGAGTGGAATTGGTAAGTAGCAGGGAATATATGCTTTCCTTTCCTTGATATTGACAAATTGCCTCCCAAGTGGTTATACCAATTCACATTCCTACCAGATTCCAAATTTCTATTTTCCTACATCCTCACCATCCTTTGTGAGACTTAAGTTTTTCCAGTCTGACAGATGTAAAGGCATTTTATTGTCTTAATTTACATTTCCCTGATTATATATAGGCTTAAGCACTTTTATATGTTTGCTAGCCAGGAATGTGTCTGCATGTATGTGTGTGTGTGAGTGAGAGAGAGAGAGAAAGGGAGAGACTAGTTCTAATCTTTTGCTCCTTTGAAAATGCTGGTTTATCCTTTTCTTATACATTTATAACTGTCCTTTATTTACTCTGGTTATTATTTGAATTGCAAATATCTTCTCCTGAACTGTATCTAGCCTTTTTATTTTGTTTATGATATCTTCTGTTATAAATAATTTCTAAAACTTAATGTAATCAAAATCATAGATCTTTTAAAGATTTGGGGGTATTTGTTATTTGTTTAATAAATCTGTTCATGATTCTACATCCAAGATATTCTCCCATATTGTTTCTTTAAAATTCTAAAATTTTGCTCTTCGCATTTAAATTTTTGTCCATCTGGAATTTACTTTTGCTTATATGGTGAAGTAGGAATCTAATTTTATCTTTTTCCAAATAGAAAGTTGAGTGTTTCAGCACTTCGTAAGGATAGTCCAGCCTTTCTCAGTGTTTGAAATGCCATTTCTGTTAGATACAAGTTCCCATGCATAAATGGGTCAGTTCCGAGACTCTCTGTATCATTCTCTTGGTCCATTTGTTTATCCCTGTGCTATAAAGTAATTTTAACATTTTTATAGCTAATAACTACACTTAGCAGTTGATATAGTGCGTCCCTCACTCTTTGTCCTCAAATTTGTCTTTTTTTTTTGTTTGTTCTCCAGCTTTACTGAGATATAATTGATAATATTTTTAAGTTGTACAACATGATGATTACATATATATGTGTGTGTATATACACATATAGTCAAATGATTACCACAATAATATTAGTTACCACATCCATCACCTCACATAGCTACCATTTGTGTGTGTGTGTTGAAATATTTAAGATTTACTCTCAGCAATTTCAGATATATAATACAACACTGTTGATTATAGACTCAAATTTGTTTTGACTTCCATTAGTCATTATTCTTCCAATATTTAGGATTAGCTATTTGATTCCTATGAAAAATGCTATTGGAATCGATAACAGTAGTGCATCACGATAGATTAATAGGAGGAAATGCGGCCATTTGTATAAAATGGAGTCTTCCCAGTCAGAAATACATCTTTCTACATAGGCCTTCTTGATAAATGATATGTTTATATTATTTAATAGATTTATACATTTCCCTATAAAGACTGTATACATTTTTGTTAGCTGTATTGTGGAGTTTTTATAGTGCTCACGAATACCATAAATAGTATCTTTTTGAAAATTGTGTTTTCTAAATTTGTTGTGGGCTTCCCAGGCAGCGCTAGTGGTAAAGAACCCACCTGCCAATGCAGGAGACTGAGAGGCGGGTTCCATCCCTGGGCCAGGAAGATCCTTTGGAGGAGGGCATGGCAACCACTCCAGTATTCTTGCCGAGAGAATCCCAGGGACAGGGGGGCCTGGCAGGCTACAGTCCATAGCGTCAGAAACAACTGAAGACTTAACACCGTACACACAAACATTTGTTGCGGATATTCAGGAACCATTTTTTTAAAATCCATTTTAAATTAGATAACTTGTTAATTTCCTTATTTCTTCTAATAGTTGCCTATTCTCTTCTCTTGAAATTTTGAAGATAATATCCATAAATAATGATACTCATTTTTCATTGTGAATCTTCATTAATTTTATTTCTTCTTATTGTCATTACTTCATCAGATAGTACTTTAAAAGTACCAGTGAATAAGGACTTTTGAGAATAGTTATCCTTGTCTCCTTCCTGAACATGAGTGAAATTATTTTAGAGATGTGTTGAGTAAAATTTCCACTATAGATTAATAGTAGATGAAGTTTACTGGGTTATTCTTTTTATTCCTAGTATGCTAAGGGAATTTGCTTATAAATAGGTATTGAACTTTATTAATATATTTTTTGCATCTTTTGAGGTGATCACATGTTATTTCTTATTCATCATGTGTGCAGCAAATTACATGAATAGCTTTCCTATTGTAGTCTATTTTTAAGTTTTCATTCTTTGAGTAACCCAACATGATTATGATGTATTATTTTAACACTGCTAGGTTCAGTTTGCTAATGTTTGATTTCAAAATTGTATATATTTTTTAACAAATGAAATTCTCCTATATTTTGTGTTTCTTTGTAATGTTTCTTCCAATTTCTGTTGTCAAGTTTATATTATTATCACATAATGAGTTGGAAAACATTTCTCTCTCTCTCTTTTTTATTTTATTTTTTTTCTGGAACAGATTGCAAAAGATAGTAATTCAATTTTCCTTGAAAGTTGGGAAAAAAATTTACCCATAAAACTACCTGAGGTGTCAACTCTTTTTTTGGCGGGGCGGTGGGGGGGATAGATTTTTAAATTGCTGATTAAATACTTAAAAGGCCATATGTCCATTCCATTTTTCTTTTTTTTTTTTTTTGAGTTATATTTTCTAGATGTGTTTCCATTTCACCTAAAATATCAGTATTATTATAATAAAGTCAAACATAGTAGTCCCATGCCTTGGCAAATATATATTATGTCTATGGTTACATCTTTTTATTTTTTCTTTCCCAGAATGGTTCATTTATACCATCTTCCTTTTCCTCCTGATCTTTTACCTTTATTGGCTGCCTCAGTTGTTTGTTTTTCTACTTCATTAATTTTTGTCCTTATCTGTATCTTCTCTCCTTTGTCTTTTCTTGGATTCACACATAATTTTTTTCTGACTTCTTTAATTAGATGTGTTCGTTATTCCTCAAACTTTCTTCTTTTCAGGTTTAGTATGTGTGTATATGTGTGTCTCTGACTCTTTGGACCCCATGGACTATAGTCCTCTAGGCTCCTCTGTTCATGGGATTTTTCAGGCAAGAATACTGGAGTAGGTTGCCATTTCCTTCTCCAAGGGACCTTCCTAACCCAGGAATTGAACCCACTGTTTCCTGTATCTTCTTGCATTGGCAGGCAGGTTCTTTACCACTGAGCAACCTGAAGTGTAAGAGAGAGTGTTGGTTGCTCAGTTGTGTCCGACTTTTCCACTCCATAGACTATAACCCAGTAGGCTCCTCTGTCTATGGGATTATCCAGGCAAGAATACTGGAGTGGGTAGCCATTTCCTACTCCAGGTGATCTTCCTGACCCAGTGTTCAAATCCACATCTTTTTGTATCTCCTTCATTGGCAGGCAGGTTCTTTACCACTGTGCCACATCCATAATGTTCTCTCTCATTGCACTTATTTAGCTACATCTCACAGTTTTGATATGCAGTTTTTCCCTGATCATGCAACTCTAGATACTTTAAATTTTTCTTTATGACTTCTATTTTAACCTATTAATAGTTCAGAAGTATTTGAAATTTTCCAAGCATCTGCTTCCATTTTTTGTAGTTACATTTTTGTAATTTGCTTTCAGTTTAGTAGTATTTTGAAAGGGAATGTGTTTCGTATGATATTGATTCATTTATTACTGTTAGATACTTGCTTTGTGGTCAAGCATGTGGTCATTTAAAAATAAATTCAATCTGTATCCTCTAATTGTTAGATATAGGAAATGTCATGTTGAAGTTATTAAATGTGTTGTTTAAATTTTTTATTTTGTTGTTCAGTTGCTAAGTTGTGTTCAACTCTGCAACCCCATGGACTGTAGAAGCCCAGACTACTCTGTCCTCCATTATCTCCCAGAGTTTGCTCAAATTCATGTTCACTGGATTGATGATGCTGTCTAACCATCTCATCCTCTGCTACACTCTTCTCTTCCTGCTTTCAATCTTTTCCAGCATCAGGGTCTTTTCCAAAAAGTTGGTTCTTCGCATCAGGTGGCCAAAGTATTGGTGCTTCAGCTTCAGTATCAGTCCTTCCAATGAATATTCAGGGTTGATGTCCTTTAGGATTGACTGGTTGGATCTCTTTGCAGTCTGAGGGACTCTTAAGAGTCTTCTTCAGCACAATTCAAAAGCATTGTAAGTTTACTAATTATTTTGTTTGCTTGAGCTATTTAAAATTGAGCATTGTGTTAAAATATCTCATTATGATTGTGGATTTCTTGATTTTATTTTTGCCATTATGGTCATTTCTGGTTCATATATTTTGAGACTATCATCTTAAAAGTCAACAATTTCAGAACATTTTGATCTTTCTGATGGACAATTCTTGGCCTATCTGTATAGTAATTCTTCCTTTGTTTCCACTCCTTCCTCTGGGAGCTAAACCAGTCCAGAGGATTCTGCCATCATTGCCCATACACATTCCCACTGTTCTAGGATTAAGATTTAGACTGTACCTCTGAGAAGCTTTTGTTCACTTTTATTGAGATTTGCAGCCACTAATACTCTTTATGATTCCACTCATGTACCCCATTGCTTGCGGCCCACAGCTTTGGGGGAGCATTTCCACTTATTTTATGACTCAACTTTTAGCTGTCTCCCTGTTTTGCTAAAACTGGAGGTCAACTTTTAGTTTTCATTCTTCTTGATGCTTTGGGATGCAGAAAACACCAGTTTTTGCTGTCATCTTCACACCAGAATTTCAACACAATGAAACCTCAAGTGAATCAGTATCTTCACCTGCCTCCTGAGCATTGCCTACCTCCTTTCATTCTAACCATTCTTTCTTGTATTATATGCTTTTGTCTAGTATTATATTTTGTCTAGTATTTTAGTTTTTATAATCCCCCAAGCAAAGCATCATTATGTTGGTTTGTGATCATTGTTCATTTAGACTTCCACAGTTATTTATCAGTCACTCCATTTGCCTTTGGCTCTGGCTTCCCATGATTTCTCTCAAAGAAGGAGGGATTTCAGAATTCTTTCAGCAGGGGGCCTGTGAACTGGCCATTATTTCAACCTTACCTGACGATGTCTAGTTTGCTTTCACTCTGAATTTTAGTTTAGCTGAGAATAGAATTCTAAAGGGTCATTTATTTTCCTTCCGCATTTTGAAGTTATTTTTATTTTTTTTTTATATTTTTATATTTTTATTAGTTTTCTGTTATTGCTATTAATAAATTAGCCAGCAGTTTACTTTATGGTTTCCCAAACAGTTTTTGATTTTGCAACTTTATAAATAAAACCAATTTTGATTCCACCCCTCTAGTGTGTGTGTAATATATAAATACACATAATATATATTAATGTCCTCCTCAGTCATGTCTGATTGTTTGTGACCCCAGGGACTGTAGACTGCCAGGCTCCTCTGTGCATGGCATTTTCCAGGCAAGCATACTGAAATAGGTTGCCATTTCCTCCTCCAGGGGATCTTCCCAACCCAGTGATTGAACTTGTGTTCCCTACATCTCCTGCATTGCAGGCGGATTCTTTTTTAACTGCTGAGCCACTGGAGAAGCCCCATATATTACTGTGTATATTAGTAAGTTTATATGTATTAATGTACTAGTATGTACAAAATCGGAGAAGGCAATGGCACCCCACTCCAGTACTCTTGCCTGGAAAATCCCATGGACGGAGGAGCCTGGTAGGCTCCAGTCCATGGGGTCGCTAAGAGTCGGGCATGACTGAGCGACTTCACTTTCACTTTTCACTTTCATGCACTGGAGAAGGAAATGGCAACCCACTCCAGTATTCTTGCCTGGAGAATCCCAGGGACAGAGGAGCCTAGTGGGCTGCCATCTATGGGGTTGCACAGAGTTGGACACAACTGAAGCGACTTAGCAGCAGCAGCAGCAGCATGTACAAAATACAACATATATAAAAGACAAACAGACTGCATACATGAAAGAAATAATTTAAAAGCTAAATTTGTCCGAATATATAAAAAGCATTTTTCTTTTACTAAATTAATAGTTATAATTAATAATACTTTAAGTAATTAAGTATGGATAAATATATGCTTCATTGGTTTTAAATATCTTGATTGACACTTGATTTAACATGCTCTAAAATAAAGCAATAGGAAGATCTGGTTACATGTTTGGCTTATTTTGAAACTTAGTTTTAGGGATTATAACAGCTAATAGCAAGAACAAAAAATCTAGACCCCTGTGGATACAAATGGGGGCAACAGTAGTAGCTCTTATAAGTCAAAATACTCATTTTTTATTCCCATTTGTCAATTACGTAAAAGTTTTATTTAAATTCTGTTATTACATTTCTAGTTCTCCTGATGTCAATCAATTACTTTTACAACTATTTGGAACTTGTTGCATTTTTGTGCATTTAACATACGTGTTTAACTCACTAAAACTCTTTATCTGTAAGAGCTGTAAACAGGTTAGGAACTTCTGTGTCCAAATTTTGTGTTTGTTCTTTTTTTGTAAATGCACAGCTACGAGGTGTTTCCCCTACAGAAGTGACATCCTTACCTTGTTTTGGTGACAAATGATCACAGAATTATAGAAAATGTCTTGACAGCCCTAACAGCTAGAACCATTTCTGTTAGTTCTCTGTGTCACTTCAGGGAACACGCTTCCATTCTCCGTACCATTCCCTTGTCCTACCAGCTCCTAAGGTACTCCCACACATTCCTAACCCACCCTAGGAGAGCAGAAAGTCCAGGCTCTTGGGAGTTGTGGTTACACGAATCAATGCACATCCACTTGGCAGAACATGGTGCAGCCATAAAGAAATAAGGATGTTCAGTGTGTGCCGATATGAGTGGGTTTCCAACATGTCATTTATTTATTTTTTTGTGGGTATTTATTTATTTAAATTGTATTTTATTTTTAAACTTTACAAATTGTATTAGTTTTGCCAAATATCAAAATGAATCCACCACAGGTATACATGTGTTCCCCATCCTGAACCCTCCTCCCTCCTCCCTCCCCATACCATCCCTCTGGGTCGTCCCAGTGCACTAGCCCCAAGCATCCAGTATCGTGCATCGAACCTGGACTGGCAACTCGTTTCATATATGATATTATACATATTTCAATGCCATTCTCCCAAATCTTCCCACCCTCTCCCTCTCCCACAGAGTCCATAAGACTGTTCTATACACCAGTGTCTCTTTTGCTGTCTCATACACAGGGTTATTGTTAGCATCTTTCTAAATTCCATATATATGCGTTAGTATACTGTATTGGTGTTTTTCCTTTTGGCTTACTTCACTCTGTATAATAGGCTCCAGTTTCATCCACCACATTAGAACTGATTCAAATGTATTCTTTTTAATGGCTGAGTAATACTGCATTGTGTATATGTACCACTGCTTTCTTATCCATTCATCTGCTGATGGGCATCTAGGTTGCTTCCATGTCCTGGCTATTATAAACAGTGCTGCGATGAACATTGGGGTACACGTGTCTCTTTCCCTTCTGGTTTCCTCAGTGTGTATGCCCAGCAGTGGGATTGCTGGATCATAAGGCAGTTCTATTTCCAGTTTTTTAAGGAACCTCCACACTGTTCTCCATAGTGGCTGTACTAGTTTGCATTCCCACCAACAGTGTAAGAGAGTTCCCTTTTCTCCACACCCTCTCCAGCATTTATTGCTTGTAGACTTTTGGATCGCAGCCATTCTGACTGGTGTGAAATGGTACCTCATAGTGGTTTTGATTTGCATTTCTCTGATAATGAGTGATGTTGAGCATCTTTTCATGTGTTTGTTAGCCATCTGTATGTCTTCTTTGGAGAAATGTCTCTTTAGTTCTTTGGCCCATTTTTTGATTGGGTCATTTACTTTTCTGGAGTTGAGCTGTAGGAGTTGCTTGTATATTTTACCCAAAGCAATTTATAGATTCAATGCAATCCCTATCAAGCTACCAACGGTATTCGTCACAGAGCTAGAACAAATAATTTCACAATTTGTATGGAAATACAAAAAACCTCGAATAGCCAAAGCTATCTTGAGAAAGAAGAATGGAACTGGAGGAATCAACCTACCTGACTTCAGGCTCTACTACAAAGCCACAGTTATCAAGACAGTATGGTACTGGCACAAAGACAGAAATATAGATCAATGGAACAAAATAGAAAGCCCAGAGATAAATCCACGCACATATGGACACCTTATCTTTGACAAAGGAGGCAAGAATATACAATGGATTAAAGACAATCTCTTTAACAAGTGGTGCTGGGAAATCTGGTCAACAACTTGTAAAAGAATGAAACTAGAACAGTTTCTAACACCATACACAAAAATAAACTCAAAATGGATTAAAGATCTAAACGTAAGACCAGAAACTATAAAACTCCTAGAGGAGAACATAGGCAAAACACTCTCCGACATACATCACAGCAGGATCCTCTATGACCCACCTCCCAGAATATTGGAAATAAAAGCAAAAATAAACAAATGGGACCTACTTAAACTTAAAAGCTTCTGCACATCAAAGGAAACTATTAGCAAGGTGAAAAGGCAGCCTTCAGAATGGGAGAAAATAATAGCAAATGAAGCAACTGACAAACAACTAATCTCAAAAATATACAACCAACATGTCATTTAAAGACAACAGAAAGGGAAAGAAAGGTGCATGAAATATGATTTCTTCTGCATAAATTTTAAGAAGATAGATCAATGTATAGTTGTTAGTAGAAACAATTGGAGAATGGGGAGAATCGGTGGTTAAGTGTTCACAGTGGTTATTAACAGACATGGACAAGGGACTAAGGAGTAAAACCTTTCTTTTTCCTTCTTTCTTTTTTTTGAAACTATTTTGAAGTATCTGAATTGGGTAATTCAGAACAAATATTCCATGCTGATGCTGCTGCTAAGTCACTTCAGTCGTGTCCGGCTCTGTGTGACCCCATAGACGGCAGCCCACCAGGCTCCCCCGTCCCTGGGATTCTCCGGGCAAGAACACTGGAGTGGGTTGCCATTTCCTTCTCAAATGCGTGAAAGTAAAAAGTGAAAGTGAAGTCGCTCAGTCGTGCCCGACTCTTAGCAACCCCATGGACTGCAGCCCACCAGGCTTCTCCATCCATGGGATTTTCCAGGCAAGAGTACTGGAGTGGGGAAATATTCCATACATACATGTATATATGAATGTCATATACTTATGTGTATGTATGTATGCATACATATGTATAACATATGTACTATATAGTATATTGGGATTATACATGTTATATACAATCTATATTATATAGAGAACAGAAAATTATATATATAACTGAATGGTGGTGGTGATTTAGTCCACTGAATCTTGTCTAACTCTTGTGACCCCATAGACTAGAGCCTGCCATGCTCCTCTGTCCATGGGATTTTCTAGACAAGAATACTGGAGTGGGTTGCCATTTCCTTCTCCAGGGGATCTTCCCAACACAGGGATCTAACCCAGGTCTCCTGCATTGCAGGCAGATTCTTTACCAACTGAGCCACCAGGGAAGCCAACGGGATAATGCATTCTACATACATACACAGCAGGAGTTTTCTGTGCAGGGTAACTGAAAACCATTTTTTTTTTCTTCTGGCTTATTTTCTTCTTTATACTTTTCTATTTTAAACATTTTAGGGAAAAATTGTGGAAAACAGAAGGTCTCTTAGTACACCTGTACTAGTTTCCTAGAAGTGCCGTAAGGAAGGACTACAAACTGGGAAGCCTGAGGCTTACACAGGAGGAATCTGTGGTCTCACAGATTTGGTGGCTAGAAGACTGAGATTAAGGTCTGCGTGGGGTCGGTTCCTTCAGAGGTCTGTGAGGAAAGAAGCTTTTCCAGGGCTCTCTCTCTCTCGCACTTTTTGAGAAGTATTTGAATATGGTAACCCAGTGGGTTCTATATTCACAGATTCAACCTACCACAGTAAAAAATATTCCGAAAAAAGAATCCAGAAAATTCCAAAAAGCAAAACTTGAATTTTCTGCACTTTGGCAATATTTCACATAGTATTTACATTGTATTTTCAACTATTTACACAAAATTTACATTGCTTTAGGTGTTATAAGTAATCTAGAGGTGATTTAAAGTATACAGGAGGTTTTAAGGTTATATGCAAATTATGACATTTTATGTAAGAGAGATCAAATTGCCAACATCCGCTGGATCATCGAAAAAAGCAAGAGAGTTCCAGAAAAACATCTATTTCTGCTTTATTGACTATGCCAAAGCCTTTGATTGTGTGGATCACAATAAACTGTGGAAAATTCTGAAAGAGATGGGAATATCAGACCACCTTACCTACCTCCTGAGAAATCTGTATGCAGGTCAAGAAGCAACAGTTAGAACTGGACATGGAACAACAGACTGGTTCCAAATAGGAAAAGGAGTACATCAAGGCTGTATATTGTCACCCTGCTTATTTAACTTCTATGCAGAGTACATCATGAGAAACACTGGGCTGGATGAAGCACAAGCTGGAATCAAGATTTCCAGGAGAAATATCAATAACTTCAGATACGCAGATGACACCACCCTTATGGCAGAAAGTGAAGAAGAATTAAAGAGCCTCTTGATGAAAGTGAAAGAGGAGAGTGAAAAATTTGGCTTAAAGCTCAACATTCAGAAAACGAAGATCATGGCATCCGGTCCCATCACTTCATGGCAAATAGATGGGGAAACAGTGCCTGACTTTTATTTTTGGGGGCTCCCAAATGATGATTTCAGCCATGAAATTAAAAGATGCTACTCCTTGGAAGAAATTATGACCAACCTAGACAGCATATTAAAAAGCAGAGACATTGCTTTGTCAACAAGGTCCGTCTAGTCAAGGCCATGATTTTTCCAGTGGTCATGTATGGATGTGAGAGTAGGACTATAAAGAAAGCTGAGCGTCAAATTGATGATTTTTAACTGTGGTGTTGGAGAAGATACTTGAGAGTCCCTTGGACAGCAAGGAGATCCAACCAGTCTATTCTAAAGGAGATTAGTCCTGGATGTTCATTGGAAGGACTGATGTTGAAGCTGAAACTCCAATACTTTGGCTACCTGATGTGAAGAATTGACTCATTGGAAAAGACCCTGATGCTGGGAAAGATTGACGGCAGGAGAAGGGGATGACAGAGCATGAGATGGTTGGATGGCATCACCGACTCAATGGACATGGGTTTGGGTAGACTCCGGCAGTTGCTGATGGATAGGGAGGGCTGGCGTGCTGCAGTTCATGGGGTCGCAAAGAGTCAGACACCACTGAGTGACTGAACTGAACTGAGTATCTGCAGATTTGGGTATGGGAAGTGGTCCTAGAACCAATCCCCTGAGGATATCAAGGGATAACTGTACTTAACATGACAGGATTTCACAGGAGAGGAGAAAATAAATGGAGACACTTTCTGGAGGAGGTGACATTGAATCTCATTCTTGAAGTGTAAGTTGTCTTCATTCTTTGTCAGGAAGAAGAGTTAACTTCACAACTCCCTCCTTTATTTCTTTGGATTAATATGGGGGAAAGAATGATCTGGAATGACCAGGACACTCAGAAGGTAACTCTTTGTGACCCCATGGACTGTAGCTCACCAGGGTCCTCTGTTCATGGGATTCTCCAGGCAAGAATACTGGAGTGGGTTGCCATTCTCTTCTCCAGGAGATCTTCCCAATCCAGGGATTGAACCTGCTTCTCCTCTGTTGGCAGGTGGGTTCTTTATCATCTGAGGGAAGCCCTTTATTTCATGCAGTGAATATAAATTGGGATACAGCAGATGACACCAGAGGAAGTGAGTAGATGTAGGGCATTCAAGAAAGAAGTTGCATGTACCCAGAGTGGTTCTCTAATGGAAATCATCTCTGCACCCTCAGGTAAGGGCATCCCTGGGGGAAATTGAGGCAGAACCACAGAAGGGTCTCATTGGGTAGGCTATTGGGTTAGACCAATTCTCCCCACCAGGGAGAAACCTTGGTGGGGTATGGGTGAGGCCTAGAGGAAGAGCGTTATGAGCAATAGCACTCCTATGGGGGAGAAATGAAACCCCAACACAGGAAGGGGAGTTCCTTTCTAAAAGGCAAACCACTCACAATGGGGGAAACAAAGGCATGGGGGGAGAATACACTTACTTTTATGAGGAAGATCTGATTCCCCAGAGCGGCACTTTGCAGCCATATTTTCACAGGGCCACAAAGTTCAGGCCCCAAAACCTGGGGTCAAGAGCATGAGAATTTTGGCCCAAGATGAATAAACCTGGCCTCTGCAGCTGACACCACTCTGGAAATTTGTATGTTGAAAGAATGTGAGCACTTGAGACTATTTCTAGTTCCAGCTGCTCTGCGGTATTAGTAAAGGTCTAATTGCTAAAACCGTATGCAGTGGACATCGTGTTCATTTTCCTGAGACATGGAAAATGTGGTTTGGAGACTGAGCTGTCAGGCCCAAATCACCTTCAGACCCTGCCTATTGCTAGCACATTTCATCACCGGGCAGGACTCACTAAGCTCGGTTGACGGCCTCATTACAGCTATTTGTATCCTGACACTGGAGCCGACATGACAGGTTGGCATTCCTGTCAAAGAAACCCCAGCACCAGCGTCCTTCCAGCCCCATTTTCCAGGCGATGCAGTGTGGACAGATTCTATCATGTCATCACACCTGAAGAAGAAGGAGTGATCTGTCCAGCTTTGAGATCATGTTCCTAGGGCGTCTCCTGACTCTCACCTGGCAATTTCATGTAAAGGAGGCCACCTTGTAACTTAGAGACAGGCTTCCTGTGCAAATAGAGGCGGGTGAGAATGGTGGGGCAGTAGTCACATGGCTCTTCAGTCTGCCATGGCTCTTCAGGGACAGACACAAGTCTCCACGTCTTAGGAGACAGCTTGCTCTTCCAGCCCTGCCCGACCATACCCACTAGTTGTCGTTGCCATCTCTCCTCCAAATCTAAATGTATCTTACTACCTTACTGCTTCATGGTGCCACAATTCAGATTCACAAAGCTACTCATTAGTTGTCCCATACTAAAAGCATCAAAGCTCATATATTTAAAAAATTTGTGTTTTGCATTGGAGTATTATTAATTAACAATGCTGTGTTCATTTCATGTGTACTTCAAAGTGATTCAGTAACACATATCCAAGTCTCTATTCTTTTTCAAATTCTTTTCCCATTTAGGTTATTACAGAATATTGGGCAGAGTTCCCTGTGCTATGCAGTAGGTCCTGGTTGGCTATCTATTTTAAATATAGCAGTGTGTAGATGTCAATCCCAAACCCCAATCTATCCTTCCCCCTCTCCCTTTCCCCCAGTAACCATAAATTCATTCTCTAAGTCTGTGATTTTGTTTCTGTTTTGTAAATAAGTTCATTTATATCATTTTGTAAAGATTCTGCATATAAGCAATATCATATGATGGTGCTGGTGGTAAAGTGAAGTGGCTCAGTCATGTCTGACTCTTTGTGACCCCATGGACTGCAGCCTACCACGCTCCTCTGTCCATGGGATTTTCCAGGCAAGGGTACTGGAGTGGGTTGCCATTTCTTGTCAATGAAGGTTAGACATAAGAGATGCAGGTTCAATCCCTGGGTCAGGAAGATCCCCTGGAGGAGGGCATGGCAACCCACTCCAGTATTTTTGCCTGGAGAATCCCACGGATAGAGGAGCCTGGTGGCTACAGTCCACAGGGTCACACACAGTAGGACACAACTGAAGCAACTTAGCACTTAGCATATCTGACTCAAAGTCCATACATTTATAATTTACTACTAGGTCCAGTACTTTGGCCACCTGATGTGATGAACTGGCTCATTTGAAAAGACCCTGATGCTGGGAAAGATTGAAGGCAGGAGGAGAAGGGGATGACAGAGGATGAGATGGTTGGATGATATCAGCAACTCAATGGACATGAGTTTGAGTAAACTCCAGGAGTTGGTGATGGACAGGGAGGCCTGGAGTGCTGCAGTCTATGGGGTCACAAAGAGTTGGATACAACTGAGGGACTAAACTGACTGACTAGATCCAAGCTTTTATGAGGAATTCCTCTTCCTAACTTGACTCACTTTTAATTCGTTTTTCTGGCTTGTCAAGGGAGTACCTAGCTAGGACTTCATTCCCTATTGGACTTTCCATGCAGGCCTTGGACTTCAGTGGGTTAAATGATTCTTATGAGAGGGTAAGAAATATGTCCTGCTGATTTATGGGCCCAGACCCTGGGCATTGACAAGCTGTATGACATAGTGATAACGAGCCTGAATTTCACAGTTGGCCTACCAGGGTAGTCCATACTGATTCCACTATTTATGCCTCATATGACCTTGTGCAAGTGTCTACAATAGTCTGTGCCTTGGTTTCCTTATATGTAAGTCAGAAAAAATGATAGTATCTCTACGTAGGTTAGTTGTGAAAATTCAGTTTATTATCAAGTATAAAGTACTTTATAATAAATGTCAGTCATTAGTATTGTCTCCACAGAAAAAACGTGGTTAGATCCAGTAAAGTGGGGTCCCAGAAGCATCCTCTGGAACATGGGGGTTCAGGTCTACACGCTTTACCACAGGATACCCATTAAACAAATGCTGGATTTGCACACACGTTCCGCAACAGGGCTGTGCTCTTTTCCGTGTAATCAGTGCATAGTGGGCATCAAATGGTTAAACAGAAAAATCAAGTCTGGTTCCCACTGCTGGAGGAATAGATGTCTGATAATGCTAAACAGGAAGTCTAGTCTGGAAGAGGTTATTTACTGTAGAAGAGTCCTGGCCTGTGGTAGCCAGAAGCAGCTCAAAGAGAGACAGATACCCCTGATTTATAGTGATCTTGGCAAAGAGCTGGTGCAGATGAGGACAAGCTGTTCTTTAGTTAAGTGGGCAGCAGGAATTTTGCAGAACATTTGGGGGCGAGGGAGGGTTAGCAGTGCCCGAACCTGTGCAGTAGCCAGCAGGGATAGCTAAAGCAGTTAGGGATGAAGAATGTAATTTATGCCTAAGCTTAGAGGAATTCCTAGGGGAGACAACTGGTGTGGTTCACAGGTCAAGCCAATGATTGGTTTAGAGCCAGGATGACGAAAAAGGATTCAAATGTCATCTATGCAGAGACATCTGCTTGGAAGGGGCTCTTGAGCTCACTGTTTGAGGGCTGTGATGAATGAGGCTCCCAGACTCCCGACAGAGATGTGAGCTGGCTTATTCCCAGCTGCCAGCACATAGCCCTCAGGGCTCAGTCCTCTGGAATTGCCTTGGCGGAGGGGCCTCGCTCAGGGTCGCACTCCTTCCCAGGACACCTGATCCAGTGCCTGTATTCATGTAGGGATACAGAAGTCTAGCCCTTTTGCCCCAACTCAGGACAGTCCTGAAGGTATCTGGTCTATAGAACCCCTCACAAAGTCAGCCAAGACTCCAGAGGTGACTACGTTGAGGCCTGATCTGTCTCTCCGCCCAACTCCTTCCATAGATGTGGACTCCAAGAGCACTGCCTCAGAGAAGCTCTGTGTGCGAATGTCCACCTCAGAATCTCCCTCCCAGTAGACCCAGGACTTTCCCCTGGAAAAGCTGTGGTTTTCTCTGCAATTCCCAGAAGACACCAGGGTCATGTGATTGTGTTCTGACCAATGGGAGGTGAGCAGAGTGAGGTAGCCCAGGGATCCTTCAGGGGTGTTCAATGTGTGAGAGGTGGTGTAGACAGAGGAGACTTGCATGAGTAGAAGATAAACCTTCACTGCGTTAAAGCACTGAGATTTCGGATTTGTTTTGGTTTGTGGATATGTTTTCTTACCAAGCCCTGGCTTACCCTGTCTTATCTAATGCATTAGCTATATTTTTTCAAAACTTGTCTAATTCCAGAGGGAGAAGCAACATGAATTAATATCTGAACGCACTATAAATATTTGTTGCTAGTTTTATGTCTGTTTAAGTTGTTAAGGAAGGATAACATAGTTTATCCCATTTTGTAGATTAAGTTATTTCCAATTAAATAGTATTTCTAATAAATCCTTTTGTTGTATTTATAGATTTTACTTATTCTCAATGGTGATGTTTCCAGTGAACCTTTTTTTTGGTGTGTATTTATAAAGTCCCCACCTGAAATAAATCCTTTAGGTATTTTAACAAATAAATCTGAACAGAGAGGATCCAGTGAAAATTGCAGTCAATATTTTGATGCCCCACATAGAAAAAAATGAATAAATATATGCTGATTAACACTTTTAATTAACCAACATTAATTAAGCATCTATTTTGTGTATCATGTACTTGAGTTTTGCTACATAAGAAGGGCTTACTGGCCTCAGGGAGCTCACTGGTCAGTGGGAGAAGCAAACTGTTACTCAACTGCCACTGGGTTTAGCATGGCAGAGACATGCCAGGGTGAGCAGGTGGCTGCAGGGAGGGAGTACCCAGCTCTGTCTGTGGAGGGTCAGCAAAGGTGCCATACAGATAACTTGAAGGAAGAGTTGGGGTCCACCAGGCACATGAAGTGGGGGGCAGGAATTCCAGGCAGAGACATTGGAAGCAGAGCGATAGATTCAGGACACGACAGAGTTGAGAGGTGACCTGGCAGGGCATGGCAGCAGGAGCGATGGATGGGAGATGAGGCTGTGCTGCGAGCAAGCACAGACTGTGTGAGGAAGTCTATACACAGTGCTGTGCGATTTGGACTTTTCCATTAAAGCTCAACATTCAGAAAACTAAGATCATGGCATCCAGTGCCATCACTTCATGGCAAATAGATGGGGAAACAGTGGCTGACTTTATTTTTGGGGCTCCAAAATCACTGTGGATGGTGATTGCAGCCATGAAATTAAAAGACGCTTGCTCCTTGGAAGGAAAGTTATGACCAACCTAGACAGCGTATTAAAAAGCAGAGACATTACTTTACCAACAAAGGCGTGTTGGTTTTTCCTGTGGTCATGTATGGATGTGAGAGATGGACTGTGAAGAAAGCTAAGCACCAAAGAATTGATGCTTTTGAACTGTGGTGTTGGAGAAGACTCTTGAGAGTCCCTTGGATTGCAAGGAGATCCAACCAGTCCATTCTAAAGGAGATCAGTCCTGGGTGTTCTTTGGAGGGATTGATGTTGAAGCTGAAACTCCAATACTTTGGCCACCTGATGTGAAGAGCTGACTCATTTGAAAAGACCCTGATGCTGGGAAAGATTGAAGATGGGAGGAGAAGGGGAAAACAGAGGATGAGATGGTTGGATGGCATCGCCGAGAGAATGGACATGGGTTTGCATGGACTGCCAGAGTTGGTGATGGACAGGGAGGCCTCATGTGCTGTAGTTCATGGGATCGCAAATAGTAGGACATGACTGAGCAACTGAACTGAACTGATTTATTTTTTCCTTCATTTATTGCCATGTTTGTTTTGACCTGTTTAATTATTTCTCTTTTGTACTCTAGTGCAGATACAGCTTTATTCTGAGGGCTAGAGTTTGTGGAATCATAAACCTCAGGCATCATCAGAACTAATTTCCTACAGTTCACACCAGTAAAAGACCAGTGGTACATCCAAACAGTGGAGTATTATTCAGCACTTAAATTCTCTCAGTCATGTCCGACTCTTTGTGACCCCATGGATGGCAGCACACCAGGCTTCCCTGTCCTTCACTATCTCCCAGAGTTTGCTCAAACTCATGTCCATTGAGTCAATGACGTCATCCAACCATCTCATCCTCTGTCACCCTCTTACCCTCCTGCCCTCAAACTTTCCCTGCATCAGGGTCTTTTCCGGTAAGTTGGCCTTCACATCAGGTGGCCAAAGTATTGGAGGCATGGAGAAAACTTAAATGCATATTACCAAGTGAAAGAAGTCGATCTGAAAAGGCTGTGTAGTGTATGGTTCCAACTATATGACATTCTGGAAAAAGGAAACCATGACCAGTGGTTGCCAAGGTTTGGGGAGGTAGGAATGAGTAGGCAGAGCACAGAGGATTCTTAGGGCAGTGAAACTCTTCTGTGTGACACTATCATGGTGGCTACATGTCATTCTACATTTGTCTAAACTCACAGAATGTACAACACCAAGAATGAACCCTAATATTGACTATGGGCTTTGGGTGGTGATGCTGTGTCAGCGTAGGTTCATCTGTTGTCACAAATGTTGTGTCTGCAGGGAGTTGAAAATGGGGGAGGTGCTGCACATATGGGGGGCAGTATGGTATCTCCCTACCTTCCTCTCACATTTTGACTGTGAACATAAAACTCCTCTATAGAATATTTTTTAAAAAGCCCCAGGACTCTGGGCCTACAGTTGCTGCATCTCAGGCAATTAGCCCTGTCCCCAGGCAAATTAAGGTTCCCTACAAGATGCTTTCTTACGTGTGTTATTAAGGTGACCGGCTCACCCAGTTGCCCAGAATTTCCCGTTTTAGCACTGAATGTCTCATGGCCCCGGAAAGTCCTCAGCCCAGGGCAAACCAAGGTGGTCATCCTGACAGTGACTGGGAGTCTGTCCTTCCTGCTTTTGTTTTTCTGCTCAGGGGGTATCTCCTAAAGCAGCCAAACCACAAGACACTGACCATCAAGTCAGTGATGCCATCCAACCATCTCATCCTCTGTCATCCCCTTCTCCTACTATCTTCAATCTTTCCCAGCATTAGGGTCTTTTCCAGTGAGCCAGTTCTTTGCATCAGGTAGCCAAATATTGGCCTCAGTACTAGCACCCTCATTTATTGAGGGTGGCAAAGTGCCCAGGTAAAAGAATATTCTTCAACCCCTCAGTCAGCTTTGGAAGTGTTTGGGAGACTTTATAAAGGCTATTTAAAGGAGAATCAGCTCAGAGACCTCACTCTAAAACACATTCCCTTACACACACTATTTTTTCCTCTTCCACTATGCTTCTTTCCAGGCTGCAATGTGAATATGATGACTGGCACTCTAGCAGCCATCCTGTGACCCTGAGGAAGCCATTCATTACGGCTGAGCAGCTACTCTAATAGCTCTGTCTACTTCTAGCCTTTCTTTTAGAAAGATTAAACAACTCATTGTGTGTTTAAGATACACACATTATTAAGATACACATTATTGGGGTTTAACCTAATCCTGATATATTAATATTTGGTCTTTCTTGGAATGATTGACATAGTGAATTTCTCATTCCTTAAGGAACAATCCCAACCCCTACCACTAGGGGGTGAACTTGCCCTATATGCCTCAACATGACAATTACTTCGTTAGTTTAGCCCAACCTCAGTATGTTCTGTATAACTCAGTTTTAAATAACAGTGTGTGTACGACAGCTATGGCCCAGTATGGATGGGCTGATCTGTGCCAAACTCCATTGAATTCCTCTAGCATAAGATCTGGATCTCAAGTTTTTCTTCTGTTTTCTCTACCCAGTATCCTCAGTTTCTGCAAGCAATGCCCAGAACCAAAGAAAGTGTACGCAGAGGCAGCTTTGATTTGGGCAAACAAGAATTTTTATTTCCAGATGGAACAATTAGCTTCCAGTCTAAATGGCCTTCAGATTAATGGTAACTTTACACTTTTCAGCAAGAAGCAATGGGTCTATACTGGCTTTACATTTGTGTGAAATAAAGGGGGCTGTTGACAGGGTCTAATAAAGAAAGATTCTGCTGTGAAAGGATGATTGAAATCTTTACTTCCTATGAAGTAGAAAATTGTCGCGCTAAATGACTGTTTTTCCAGTTTATACTCATCAAAGTTTCAAAAATCTTCAGGCAGTTTCAGTCATTAAAAATCTGATGTGAGGGGAGTCATTTATCTAATTCTCACTCTGGCTCAGGGCAAGTTGCTTTCTCAAAACCAGAGTACAGTAGCACTGCTTTAAAAAAAAAAAAAAACCCACTCACAACTAATCGACCAAGGCATCTTTGGAGGGGGTGTTGTCAAACAATCCTCTTGACAGTTTCAGCTCACAGGGACTTGGTCACCTCTGTGCTCTCCCTGCGTGCCTCCAGTTTACACCCCAGCACTGTGTACTTAAGACTTGGGGGGCTTCACAGAGACCCAGTCATCCTACATTTCTGTTCCCGGTTTCCATACTGGACTGCTGTGCTCGGCAAACAAAAGTATGCCCACAGCATTGAGAAATAGTCACTTCTTTTATCTCTCACCTCCTTAAAGATCACACAGGAAGTTTTCATATGTAATAAAATCAGTGCTCACTGAGCAATCTCAGTGTAGGAGAAAGGACCAAAACTCACTGCCCACAGGGCCAGAATTAGATATCTGCTGCCTCAGGGAATCCCTTGGGGGTAGGATTTAGCGAATATAGGATGCACAGATAATCTGTGAGTTTTTGGACACTCATACTAAAAAGTTATTCATTGTTTATCTGAACTTCCAAGTTAATAGAGTGTCCTGGATTTTATCTAGCAACGCAGTGGGGGTTGGAGGGAAAGTAGTTAAAAAATGAGCAGATTCCGGAATCTCTCAAGGGGACTGCCGCAGGGAAAGTCACTAATTAAAAACAAAACGGATACCAACCACAAGGCCTGTGGGCAGGTGTCCCAGAGTAGCTAATGTCTTCTTGTTATGTACCTTGACAGAGGTGTCTTCCTGCTCTGAGTATACTGAGAGCTCAGCTAGGGATACTGACCAACTGGTTCGTCACTGAAGATGAGAGATGAGCTGTTTCCTGAAGCCCCATGTCTTTGGGATTGTGTGTTCCGTACTTTCAGACATCTGTCTGTGCGGGTCTGGGATGCCACCTTAGAGACAAGGCAGTCAGTTGTTACCAGGAGGTCCAGCCTCCCCAGTCGTCTTTCAGGAGGCAGCTTGTCCAAACTATGGGGTAAGAAAAAGATTTGATTCGACACCTTTCTCGAGTTTGCCTGCTCTGGACTGCTCTTTCTACCAGCTCTGCCAGGCATCTCTTTTCCAAATGCCCAGTTCATTCAGGACTTCCAGCCAGAATCCTTTGGAAAAGGAGATGGGAAGATAGGCACCATCTCTTCTGGATCCAGTGAGGATACCGGTGGGCAGTATTCCATTTTCTGCCTTTTCAGTCTCCACTTCAGGCAGACATGAACACATAAGTATACTGAACAGTGAGTCACTTCCAGGAGGGAATCACAGCTAAGCATCCCCTCCTTCATTCGAATTCCCTTCTAACACTGATCCCTGCATTTGGTGAGGTAAAAGGGCCCATCAACTTAAGTTTCTTGAGTTTCACAGGAAGGAACCTGAAGACTTGGATCTCTCTCTAGGATGAGGTCCTTCCCCTGATTCTCTCACATTGACTCAGCTCACTGGCCCTCAGACTTTAGCCCCTCCTTGCTGACTCTTTGTCTTAGCTAACGTTTACCCACCTCCTCTAGAGAAAGCCCCGCATTATCTTTAGCCAAAGTTAGCACTCCCTGGATTTACCCTTCCTACCCAGGCAAGATCTGAAGTCTGTTTTTCAATCTGATGTAGCACCAGTGGGTGGTTGGAGATGTCCTTTGCCCCAAACTCTCTCTCTCTCTCTTTTTTTTTTTTTTTAAATCTCATCATCATGGCTAGAAGTGGATTTCTCTGGACACAGGTTCATTACCAAATATGAGTTTTAGACACATCGACCCTTTGAATCATAGACTCGTTTAATTGGGCACATACACTGTCTGATAACATGGTCTGAATTCTCATTGAGAGAGACCAGTTAAATGTAACCAATCTCTTTAGCCACTCTGGATTTCTTTCACATTCTCCACAGTCTGTCAATTAGAGATCTTATATCATGTCTCTTTATTTCTTCGCATTTTGACATTTTCAACTTTAGGATGCATTTTGCAATCAGGTGTGTCTTTTTTTTTTCTTTTCCATTATGTTTCATTACAGAATATTGAATATAGTTCCCTGCTATACAGTAGGATCCATTGTTTATCCACTTTATATAATAGTTTGTATCTGCTAATCCCCAACTCCCAATCCATCCCTCCCCCCTACCACTTGGCAACCACAAGCCCGTTCTCTATCCGTGAGTCTGTTTCTGCTTCATAGACAAGTTCACTTGTGAAAACAGTATGGAGGTTCCTAAAATAAACTAAAAATGGAATTGCTATATGATCCAGCATTCCCACTCCTGGGCATATATATGCAGAAAGAACCATAGTTCAGAAAATACATGCTGTATTCCATGTTCACAGCAGAACTATTTACAATAGCCAAGGCATATAAACAACCTAAATATTCATCAACAGATGAATGGGTGAAGAATGCGTTTGTACTCAGTCATTTCAATCGTGTTCAACTCTTTGCAACAGTATAGACTGTAGCCCACCAGGCTCCTCTGTCCATGGGATTCTCCAGGCAAGAACACTGGAGTGAGTTGCCATGCCCTCCTCCAGGGGATCTTCCTCCCAGGGATTGAACCAGCGTTGCCTGCATTGCAGGCGAATTATTTACTGCTATGCCACGTGGGAAGACCTGGATAAAGAATATGTGGTATAAATATATATATACAATGGAATACTGGTGGTTGGTAGTTTAGTCGTTAAGTTGTATCTGACACTTGTGACCCCATGGACTGTAGCCCACCAAGCTCCTCTATCCATGGGATTCTCCAGAAAAGAATAGTGGAGTGGGTTGCCATTCAACAGATGAATGGATAAAGAAAATGTGGGCTATATATACAATGAAATGTCACTCAGCCATAAAAAGAATGAAATAATGCCATTTGCAGCAACATAGATGGATCTAGAGATCATCATACTAAGTGAAGTAAATAAGACAGAGAAAGATAAATACTATATGATATCACTTATATGTGGGACCTAAAATATGACACACATATGTCTTTAATACAGTTGATTTTCTTTCCTTTCTTCATTCTGAGTCCACATTTTCCCCTTTTTGCCCAGTCCCGAGGCAGATAGCTGGTTTACCCCTATCCTGGGATCAACAGCTTCTTCCAATAATGATTAATAACTTGGTTACCTCAACTTCTGTTTTGTTCTTCCAGCCTTACAACATCTGTGAAACAATTCCGCATATTAATACACCTCTGTTCAAAATGCCTATCCTGGTTTCTGTAGCCCTCATAGTCAACAAAAGAGTCTGAAATGCAGTTCTTGGATGCAGTTTCAAAAACAACAGAATGATCTGCTCATTCCCAAGGCAAACCATTCAATACCACAGTAATCCAAGTCTATGCCCCAACAAGTAATGTTGAAGAAGCTGAAGTTGAATGGTTCTTTGAAGACCTATAAGACCTTCTAGAACTAACACCCAAAAAGGATGTCCTTTTCATTATAGGGGACTGGAATGAAAGAGTAGGAAGTCAAGAGATAACTGGTTCAATTCAGTTCAGTCACTCAGTCATGTCCAACTCCTTGTGACCCCATGGATTGCAGCACGCCAGGCCCCCCTATCCATCACCAACTCCCGGAGTTTACTCAAACTCATGTCCATTGAGTCAGTGATGCCATCCAACCATCTCATTCTCTGTTGTCCCCTTCTCCTCCCATCTTCAATCTTTCCCAGCATCAGGGTCCTTTCTAATAAGTTAGGTCTTCATATCAGATGGCCAGATTATTGGAGTTTCAGCATCAGTCCTTCCAATGAATATTCAGAACTGATTTCCTTTAGCATGGACTGCTTGGATCTCCTTGCAGTCCAAGGGACTCTCAAGAGTCTTCTCCAACACCACAGTTCAAAACATCAGTCCTTTGGTGCTCAGCTTTCTTCATAGCCCAACTCTCACATCCATACATGAAGACTGGAAAAACTATAGCTTTGACTAGATGGACCTTTGTTGGCAAAGTAATGTCTCTGCTTTTTAATATGCTGTCTAGGTTGGTCATAACTTTTCTTCCAAGGAGTAAGCGTCTTTTAATTTCATGGCTGCAGTCACCATCTGCAGTGATTTGGTGGCCCCCCAAAATAAATTCTGTCACTGTTTCCATTGTGTCCCTATCTATTTGCCATGAAAAAGTAGGAAGTCAAGAGATACCTGGAGTAACAGGTAAATTTGGCCTTGGAGTACAAAATGAAGCAGGGCAAAGGCTAACAGAGTTTTGCCAAGAGAATGCACTGGTCATAGCAAATACTCTCTTTAACAACACAAGAGAAGACTCTACAAATGAACATCACCAGGTTGATTGATTATATTATATAATTATATATTATTGTATATAATAATTGTAATTAATATATAATTATATTGATTATATACTATATAATCAGATTGATTATATTCTTTGCAGCCAAAGATGGAGAAGCTCTATACAGTCAGCAAAAACAAGACTAGGAGATGACTGTGGCTCAGAGAATGAACTTCTTATTGCCAAATTCAGACTTAAATTGAGGAAAGTAGGGAAAACCACTAGGCCATTCAGGTATGACCTAAATCAATCCTTTATGATTATACAGTGGAAGTGACAAATAGATTCAAGGGATTAGATCTGATAGACAGAGTGCCTGAAGAACTATGGATGGAGGTTTGTGACATTGTACAGGAGGCAGTGATCAAGACCATCCCCAAGAAAAAGAAATACAAAAAGGCAAAATGGTTGTCTGAGGAGGCCTTACAAACAGCTGAGAAAAGAAGAGAAGTGAAAAGCAAAGGAGAAAAGGAAAGATACACCCATTTGAATGCAGAGTCCCAAAGAATAGCAAGGAGAGATAAGAGAGCCTTCCTCAGTGATCAATGCAAAGAAATAGAGAAAACAATAGAATGGAAAAGGCTAGAGATCTCTTCAATAAAATTAGAAATACCAAGGGAACATTTCGTGCAAAGATGGGCACAATAAAGGACAGAAATGGTATGGACCTAACAGAAGCAGAAAATATAAAGAAGAGGCGGCAAGAATACATAGAAGAGATATACAAAAAAAGATCTTCATGACCTAGATAACTATGATGATGTTATCACTCACCTAGAGCCAGACATCCTGAAATGCAAAGTCAAGTGGGCATTAAGAAGCATCACTATGAACAAAGCTAGTGGAGGTGATGGAATTCCAGTTGAGTTATTTCAAATCCTGAAAGACGATGCTGTGAAAGTGCTACACTCAGTATGCCAGCAAATTTGGAAAACTCAGCAGTGGCCACAGGACTGGAAAAGGTCAGTTTTCATTCCAATCCCAAGAAAGGCAATGCCAAAGAATGCTCAAATTACCACACAATTGCACTCATCTCACATGCTAGTAAAGTAAAGCTCAAAATTTTCCAAGCCAGGCTTTAACAGTATGTGAACCATGAAATTCCAGATGTTCAAGCTGGATTTAGAAAAGGTAGAGGAACCAGAGATCAAATTGCCAACATCCGTTGGATCACCAAAAAAGCAACACAGTTCCAGAAAAACATATATTTCTGCTTTATTGACTATGCCAAAGCCTTTGTGGGGATTACAACAAATTGTGGAAAATTCTGAAAGAGTTGGGAATATCAGACCACCTAACCTACCTCCTGAGAAATTTGTATGCAGGTCAAGAAGCAACAGTTAGGACTGGACATGGAACAACAGACTGGTTCCAAATTGGGAAAGGAGTACGTCAAGGCTGTATGTTGTCACCCTGGTTATTTAACTTATATGCAGAGTATATCATGAGAAATGCCAGGCTGGATGAAGCACAAGCTGGAAGAAATCAAGATTGCAGAGAGAAATATCAATAATATCAGATATGCAGATGACACCACCCTTATGGCAGAAAGTGAAGAGGAATTAAATAGCCTCTTGATGAAAGTGAAAGAGGAAAGTGAAAAAGTTGGCTTAAAACTCAACATTCAGTAAACTAAGATCATGGTATCTGGCCCCATCACTTCATGGCAAATGGATGGGGAAACAATGGAAACGGTGAGAGACTTTATTTTGGGGGGCTCCAAAATCAGTGCAGATGGTAACTGCAGCCATAAAATTAAAAGACATTTGCTCCTTGGAAGAAAAGCTATGACCAACCTAGACAGCATATTAAAAAGCAGAAAGATTACTTTGCCAACAAAGTTCTGTCTAGTAAAAGCTATGGTTTTTCCAGTCATCATGTATGGATATGAGAGTTGGACTATAAAGAAAGCTGACTGCTGAAGAATTGATGCTTTTGAACTGTGGTGTTGGAGAAGACTCTTGAGAGTCCATTGGACTGCAAGGAGATCCAACCAGTTCATCCTAAAGGAAACCAGTTCTGAATATTCATTGGAAGGACTGATGTTGAAGCTGAAACTTCAACACTTTGGCCACCTGATGCAAAGAACAGACTCATTTGAAAAGACCCTGATGCTGGGAAAGATTGAAGGCATGAGGAGAAGGGGACGACAGAGAATGAGATGGTTGGATGGCATCACTGACTCATTGATATGAGTTTGAGGAAGCTCCAGGAGTTGATGATGTACAGGGAAGCCTGGTGTGCTACAGTCCATGGGGTCGCAAGGAGTCAGCCATAACTGAGCAACTGAACTGAAATGATTTTCCTGTCTATACAAATATGAATTTTAAAAGTATCTCTTTAAATACAAATGATAGAGTTAAACATTCACATAGTCATGAGAATTATATATGTCAGATTCCTTTCTCTTTATCATGATTTCTTTTTATTCATCAAACATTTATTGAACATCTAGTTTGGACCAGAGCCTATGCTCCCACCATTGGTAAAAGGATGAAAAAGACAATTCTTATCCTTGAGGAGCTTAGAGTCAGGGTGGGGCTGGGACAGCAGAAGAGACAAAGATCACAGTACGATAAGACCTGTGGGAGCACACAAGGTTTCCATAGTGGCTCAGTGGTAAAGAATGCACCTGCCGATGCAGGAGACACAGGTTTGATCTTCCCAACACAGGTCAGGAAGATCCCCTGGAGAAGGTAAGAGCAACCCACTCGTGTATTCTTGCCTGGGAAATCCCATGGACAGAGGAGCCTGGTGGGCTATAGTCCATGCGGCCACAGAAGAGTCTGACACGACTTAGTGACTAAACAACAACATCAACACGGGAGCTTAGATGGCATCACTGACTCAATGGACTTGAGTTTGAGCAAGCTCAGGGAAAGGTGATGGATAGGGAAGCCTGGTGTGCTGCAGCTCATG
This sequence comes from Bos taurus, assembly GCF_002263795.3. NCBI lineage: Eukaryota > Metazoa > Chordata > Mammalia > Artiodactyla > Bovidae > Bos > Bos taurus. The sequence continues at coordinate 12,628,112 of NC_037353.1, forward strand.
GGGTTGCAAAGATCGGACTCGACCGAGTGACTGAAAGACATGGACACGGGAGCACGCAGAGTAGGGGGTGGGTATCTAACATAGTCCAAGGCGGGTGAAGTCAGGGAAACCTCCTCCAAACTGTCCTCATGCCTTGCCATGAAGAAGAGGAAGAAGTAGGGGAAGATTTCCCAAGCTGAGTGAGGAGCTAAGATCCATATCTAAACAGCAGGGTTCTTTTAGGACACTGAAGTGTTTCCATGATGTTGGAGAAGAGATGGAGCATAACAACAGCTAAAGCTGGATGGGCAGTGAGGTACACAGTACTGGAGAACAGTGTGAGACTTTCCTTATCATGAGTTCACTTGAAAACCACTGAAAATAGTGACTGGCTCAAGTTTATAGACAGGAATTACTACTGGCTGAAAAGGGAGAAAAACATTTTCTAGAAGCTACCAAATGACTGGCTAATTAACACAAGTTAAGGTATGAATGGTTCCTTCTTTCATTCACCAAACATTTAGTGAACACCCATGATATATCAAACACCATGTTTGATCTTGGAAATAAAGATAAATAAGATGTTTCATACCTTCAAAGACTTTAACATCTCATGGGGGAGAAAGAGTCTTTAAGATAATTGTGTGTTAAGTACCATAGAAATAGACAAGAGAGAGAGACCAAGTAGAAGAAAATGGAAGATATAGAGGAAGTAATAGTGTCTTGGATCCTGAAGGATGAGGACAGAGCATTGGCTATAAAAGAGCAGGGATTCAGTGTTTCAATGAAGGAGAGCACTATTTGTATCAGATGGGAACACCGTGCTCCAGACGTGTTCAGGGACGAGCCAAGAGTCCTAGGCTATGAGTAAGTGAGCTGGTGGGAGATGAAGCCCTAAGCCTGAGTCATAAGGGACCTCAGAAGCTTTGTTGACAACGACGCATCTAAGCAACAGGCACTCACCGAAGGCTTTTGAAGGATATGGAGGCTGATGGAGTAAGATCCACATTTAAGAAGATTATTTCTGGAGAATAAAACTGAAAAATAGAGACTGGCAGCAGAGACCAGTTTTGAAGTTGGGGCAGTAGTTGATGCTGATGAAAAGACTTTGAAGTTCAAGGGGCGGCGGAACAGGATTCTTTTTTTTTCCTTTTGTCTAAAGAGGAGAGAGAGGAAAATCTGGGAACAAATGGTGGTCAGAGGTTATGAAGGCGAACACATCCAGAACTGAGAAGTAGTAGGAATGGAGAGGAACAAGCCAGTCCTGGGTCATAGACGCCATCCAAGAAAACATGTTCACATGTTCAGGTTAAAGCATCTGTTAGTTCCCAGGGGAAGCCTGGGAAATATGCTTTCGTTCATCTTTCTTAAAACTTTGCTAAAATCTGTTGAACTGTGTCTTAAAATTCATGCCCTAGTAGAGCAGTCTTTTATCATTCCAAATCCATCTGGAAGGCCTCCCAGGAAACAGCCCTGAGAGCTGAGGGAAATGCTGAAAGGGCAATGTGAGGATGCAAAGTGCAAGGAAATACTCCACGGGCTGCAAGGAGACAACTTTTCACAGAATAAAGGGGAGGGGAGCTGGAATGCAGAACTGGAAAAGACCTGAGTCTGAGTGAGATAAGACACTGGGGGGCGGCGGCGGGGCGGGGGGAGGGGCGGAGCGAGATTGATTTTTTTCCTTTCTCCTAAAGAGGAGAGAGAGGAAAATCTGGAATCAAATGGTGGTCAGAGGTTATAAAGGCGAACGCATCCAGAACCAGGCAGGTGACGTGAATAGATGTGTGAAGCAGACCTGGTTAAGAACGTGGAAGCACGTGGCCTATGAAAGGGGCAGACACCCACAAGCTCCAGCCACTTGTCACATGGAAACGCGGTGTTGCCAGATCTTGTAACTTTTCAAGAGATGTTCCCGATGCAGGGGACCCAGGTTCAACCCCTGGTCACAGAACTAGATCCCACATGCCACAACTAAGAATTTGCATGCCACAACGAAGATGGAAGATCCTGCATGCTGCAACTAAGGCCTGGCACAGCCAGTCACTTAATTAGTTTTTTTTAAAAAAACACGTTGGCTATATTTGGCCCTTGGGTGGCTAATCTGTAACCTCTGCTCTAGGGAGACTGTTAATAAATAGATAAATAAATCCCTCTAGCTATGGCAGATTTGCAGCCCACTTCTGCCAGAACATAAGGCATGAAAGGATGTTTCCAAAAAGAAAAAAGAAAAGAAAAAAAAATCATTAAATCTACTGGCTAATTTTAAAAAGAAGATACAGAATGCACTGATATGTAAGTGTGGTCTTATTTTGGTGGGAAAAAGTTTATAAAGCCAAAGCAGAAGGAAGGAAATCAATCTTCTCTGAAGTAGTCCCTGTCATATCTTTAAGAAGCCAGGGTTAAAGATAACAACAGTCTTGAAAATCATGGTCTGAGTCTCTTTCAGGAGCTAGCACTGGTGATGAAAGTCCATTATTTTCATATATATCACAGACAGGGTATAAAGAGTTCCCAGGAATCAATAATAAGATGATACCGTAACAGAACATGGAAAAAGAACATGCACAGTTCACAGAAAAGGAAATATTATAGGCTTTTCACATATAAAAATGTTTTGATTTACTTCACTCATTGTATAAAAAAATCTAAATTATAAACAATGGTTTTCACCTATAATATTGAAAAAAATTTAAAAGTTGCATAATCAGTTATGTAGACAAAGGTGTTGGGAAATGGCTCTATCATACCTTGGTGGTGAAATTAAAAATTGACATGGCTGCTAAGGAGAGCAAATTAGCAGGATCCGTTAGAATCTAGAAGTATGTGTACTTCTTGACCATCAAATTTCTGAATATAAGAAGTAATTATTTACACGGTTTTATTCACACACTTGTGAAAGGAAATACACATATATTTATTAGCATCACTTATAATAGCAAAGAGTTTTGCGATGAACTAAATGCCCACTAATGTGACAATAAAATAAATCATGGTACTCTCAAACAATGCAATATACTGAAGCCATTAGAAAGAAGCAGCTCTATATGTACTGAAATGGACACATCTCCAATATATATTAAGTGAAAGAAGTAAGGGTAAGAAGTATAAATTGTATAATAACATTTAAAGATTGCTTAAATATATCCTCATATATGTATAGAATGGCTCGAGAAGGTTTGAAAAGCATCTTTCAAGAAGGGATGCCTTGGGACATCCGTGGTAATCCAATGTCTGAGACTCCAGGCTCCCACTGCAAGGGGCCTGGGTTTGATCCCTGGTCAGGGAACTGGATTCCATATGGCTGCAACTAAGAGCTGGTGTGCCACAGCTTAAGATCCCACATGTCAGAACCCACATGCCACAAGAAAGATTGAAGATACCATGTACCACAATGAAGAGCTATCGCAGGGGCTTCCCAAGTGGTGCTTTCTAGAAATAAAGAATCCACTTGCCAGTGCAGGAGACACAAGGGATGCAGGTTTGAACCCTGGGTCAGGAGGATCCTCTGGAGTAGGAAGTGGCAACCTACTCCAGTATTCTTGCCTGGAGAAGTCCATGGGCAGAGGAGCCTGGCGGGTTACAGTCATGAGGCTGCAAAGAGTCAGACACGACTGTGAGAGACTAACACTTTCACTTTCACAGGAAATCAGTAAGTGAAGTTACTCAGTCGTGTACACCTGTTTGCGATCCCGTGAACTGTAGCCTACCAGGCTCCTCCATCCATGGAATTTTTCAGGCAAGAGTACTGGAGTGGATTGCCATTTCCTTCTCCAGGGGATCTTCCCGACCCGGGGATTGAACCCAGGTCTCCGCATTGCAGGCAGACCGTCTGAGCTAATACTTATATTTATATTACCTAGTAAAAGCAAAATTTTTTAAAAGGCCTGCTAACTTAAAAAACCATTTATTCTCAATCATCTTTAAAGTCCTCTGTTATTTTTGAGTCCCAAGATTAAAATGGCTTCTAAGTCCCAGTAACTCTACCACAGCTTTGGCTATTGAAATAATTATTATTTTTCCTTTGCTATCTTAGAATCATTAGCTTTTCCATCCCACATGCTAGTGAAAGTAAATCCAAACCCACAAATGTGAAAAATGAGGCTTAGAAGTGGGACTCCTCTGTGTAGAAGTTCTGGGTCAGTTTCTTTGCAGGGGTCTAAACTTCTCAGCTTCTTCCTGAATTATCCTCTACGTGAAATAAAATGGGAAGGCAGACATTTCAATGACAACAAGTGAAGCCTGGGTCTGCTGTACTATAATATAAGTGGAAAACTCTGTGCACTGTTTGGGTTCCCACTGTGTATAAGCACAGACAGTCTTTCTCAGGCAGACACAGAAGTATATAGAGGACTTAGAAATCCCATTAGTTTCAGAGTCTACTGCCAATAAATTTAATAAGAAATGGAAGCAAGGTTATTTATTTGTTTTACAGCATTCTTAAGACTGTGCAGAAAGAAACTCTTAGAATTTAGGTCAGTGAGTGAGTAAAACATGAACAATTCTTTTAACACAACATTGTAAATCAGCTATACTCCAATATAAAATAAAAAGTTTTTAAAGTTTAATGATTATTTGTCAAATCTCCAAATACTTCTTGAGCCCCTACTAAGTGCTAAGTCAGTAGACTAGGTACCATAGTAGGGTTACCATGATGGGTAAGGAGGTTATAATCCAATTCCACACTTTCCAGAGTCTCCTCCAAGGAGCACTAAATTCTTCTAAGAAATATTAGCATTGTTATAAGCCAGAAATTTTTTTCTTGATAATTATCAACCAGAAAATTAAGCAAACAAATTAATCAGAAATTAAGCAAAGTTTCATTGGCACAGGTATTTTAAAATCTCTTAATATGCTCACATGCAGTGTGAATTTTCTAAAGAGGAACATAGTAGGCAGATTTCCTAAAATTATTTGAACACAATTAGCTTTTAGGTTTGAACAGCTGGATGGACAAATGTCTATGCAGCGTATGTTGGGAAGCAATAGCCTTAATGGAAAGAGAAATATAAATACATATGTGAAAAGTTAAATATCAAAACAAAAGTATCATAAAGCAAGCTACATTTCACTGTCCATATTTTGGTAGGGATGTGATGAATGGCTTGAGTTTCAGAGATGAACTAGAGTTGGACATGCTGGGTGGGATAGAAAGAGCTGGAGCTAAGCTGCAAGGAAGGGATCCAGCAGTCAAGGAGGAGAAGCACTGGAAAGGGATAGAGCTCTTTGGAGGAGGAAGGGGACCAGCTTTCTGGAAACAGAGGGTTAGTATACAGGAAGGAGATGGAGGTCAGTCTAGGTAGGACTGGATTGCAAAGGGACTTGACTGCCAGGTTAAGTAATCTGAACCTTGTCTTACAGGCAGTTCAGTTCAGTTCACTTCAGTCTCTCAGTCATGTCTTACTCTTTGCGACCCCATGGACTGTAGCATGCCAGCCCTCCCTGTCCATTACCAACTCCCAGAGTTTACTCAAACTCATGTCCACTGAGTCAGTGATGCCATCCAACCATCTCATCCACTGTCATCCCCTTCTCGTCCCGCCTTCAATCTTTCCCAGCATCAGGGTCTTTTCAAATGAGTCAATTCTTCACATCAGGTGGCCAAAGTATTGGAGTTTCAGCTTCAATATCAGTCCTTCCAGTGAATATTCAGGACTGATTTCCTTTAGGATGGACTGGTTGGATATCCTTGCAGTCTAAGGGACTCTCAAGAGTCTTCTCCAACACCACAGTTAAAACCAATCAATTCTTTGGTGCTCAGCTTTCTTTATAGTCCAACTCTCACATCCATACATGACGAATGGAAAAACCATAGCCTTGACTAGATGGATCTTTGTTGACAAAGTAATGTCTCTTCTTTTTAATATGCTGTCTAGGTTGGTCATAACTTTTCTTCCAAGGAGTAAGCATCTTTTAATTTCATGGCTGCAATCACCATCTGCAGTGATTTGGGAGCCCAAAAAAATAAAGTCTGACACTGTTTCCACTGTTTCCCCATTTGCCATGAAGTGATGGGACCAGATGCCATAATCTCAGTTTTCTGAATGTTGAGCTTTAAGCCAACTTTTTCACTCTCCTCTTTCACTTTCATCAAGAGGCTCTTTAGTTCTTCTTCACTTTCTGCCATAAGGGTGGTGTCATCTGAGGTTATTGATATTTCTCCTGGCAGTCTTGATTCCAGCTTGTGCTTCATCCAGCCCAGCGTTTCTCATGATGTACTCTGCATGTAGGTTAAATAAGCAGGGTGACAATATACAGCCTTGACGTACTCCTTTCTCAATTTGGAACCAGTCTGTTGTTCCATGTCCAGTTCTAACTGTTGCTTCTTGACCTGCATACAGATTTCACAAGAGGCAGGTCAGGTGGTCTGGTATTCCCATCTCTTGAAGAATTTTGCACAGTTTTTGGTGATCCACACAGTCAAAGGCATTGGCATAGTCAATAAAGCAGAAATATATGTTTTTCTGGAACTATCTTGCTTTTTCAAAAATCCAACAGATGTTGGCAATTTGATCTCTGGTTCCTCTGCCTTTTCTAAAACCAGCTTGGACATCTGGAAGTTCATGGTTCACGTACTGTTGAAGCCTGGCTTGGAGAATTTTGAGCATTACTTTACTAGCGTGTGAGATGAGTGCAATTGTGCAGTAGTTTGAACATTCTTTGGCATTGGAATGAAAACTGACCTTTTCCAGTCCTATGACCAAATTTAAGTTTTCCAAATTTGCTGACATATTGAATGTAGCACTTTCACAACATCATCTTTTGGGATTTGATATAGCTCAACTGGAATTCCATCACCTCCACTAGCTTTGTTCATAGTGATGCTTCCTAAGGCCCACTTGACTTCACATTCCAGGATGTCAGGCTCTAGGTGAGTGATCACACCATCATGATTATCTTGGTCGTGAAGATCTTTTTTGTACAGTTCTTCTGTGTATTGTTGCCACCTCTTCTTAATATCTTCTGCTTCTGTTAGGTCCATACCATTTCTGTCCTTTATCGAGCCCATGTTTGCATGAAATGTTCCCTTGGTATCTCTAATTTTCTTGAAGAGATCTCTAGTCTTTCCCATTCTATTGTTTTCCTCTATTTCTTTGCACTGATCACTGAGGAAGTCTTTCTTATCTCTCCTTTCTATTCTTTGGAACTCTAATAACTCCAGAAAGACTGAAGAGATGGAGCCAAAGCAAAAACAACACCCAGTTGTGGGTATGACTGGTGATAGAAGCAAAGTCTGATGCTGTAAAGAGCAATACTGCATAGGAATCTGGAATGTTAGGTCCATGAATCAAGGGAAATTGAAAGTGGTCAAACGGGATGGCAAGAGTGAACATTGACATTCTAGGAATCAGCGAACTAAAATGGACTGGAATGGGTGAATTTAACTCAGATGACCATTATATCTACTACCGTGGGCAGGAATCCCTTAGAAGAAATGGAGTAGACATCATGGTCAACAAAAGAGTTTGAAATGTAGTACTTGGATGCAATCTCAAAAATGACAGAGTGATCTCTGTTCGTTTCCAAGGCAAACCATTCAATATCACAGTAATCCAAGCCTGTGCCCCAACCAGTAACGCTGAAGAAGCTGAAGTTGAACGGTTCTGTGAAGACCTACAAGACCTTTTAGAACTAACACCCAAAAAAGATGTCCTTTTCATTACAGGGGACTGGAATGGAAAAGTAGGAAGTCAAGAAACACCTAGGGTAACAGGCAAATTTGGCCTTGGAATACGGAATGTAGCAGGGCAAAGGCTAATAGAGTTTTGCCAAGAGAATGCACTGGTCATAACAAACACCCTCTTCCAACAACACAAGAGAAAACTCTATACATGGACATCACCAGATGGTCAACACCGAAGTCAGATTGATTATATTCTTTGCAGCCAAATATGGAAAAGTTCTATACAGTCAGCAAAATAAGATTGGGAGCTGACTGTGGCTCAGATTATGAACTCCTTATTGCCAAATTCAGACTTAAATTGAAGAAAGTAAGGAAAACCACTAGACCATTCAGGTATGAGCTAAATCAAATCCCTTATGATTGTACAGTGGGAGTGAGAAATAGATTTAAGGGACTAGATATGATAGATAGAGTGTCTGATGAACTATGAATGGAGGTTTGTGACATTGTATAGGAGGCAGTGATTAAGACCACACCCAAGAAAAAGAAATACAGGCAGTTGGGAGCCTTAAAAAAGCCTGTAAGCAGAAAACTGAAATGTTTAAGGTGGTGTTCTAAGAAAAAGTACCCTGGTGCTCATTTGTAGAAAGGATTGGGGATCATGGAAGTGAAATGGGAAAGGAAGGAACTGGAAGCCAGGAAATAACTGTGAGTTAAAGGTCTCTCAACTTATATGCAGAGTACATCATGAGCAACGCTGGGCTGGAAGAAGCACAAGCTGGAATCAAGATTGCCGGGAGAAATATCAATAACCTCAGATATGCAGATGACACCACCCTTATGGCAGAAAGTGAAGAGGAACTAAAAAGCCTCTTGATGAAGGCGAAAGAGGAGAGTGAAAAAGTTGGCTTAAAACTCAACATTCAGAAAATGAAGATCATTGTATCTGGTCCCATCATTTCATGGGAAATAGACAGGGAAAAAGTGGAAACAGTGTCAGACTTTATTTTTTGGGGCTCTAAAATCACTGCAGATGATGACTGCAGTCATGAAATTAAAAGACGCTTACTCCTTGGAAGAAAATTATGACCAACCTAGATAGCATACTGAAAAGCAGAGACATTACTTTGCCAACAAAGGCCATCTAGTCAAGGCTATGGTTTTTCCTGTGGTCATGTATGGATGTGAGAGTTGGACTGTGAAGAAAGCTGAGCGCCGAAGAATTGATGCTTTCGAACTGTGGTGTTGGAAAAGACTCTTGAGAGTCCCTTGGACTGCAACGAGATCCAACCAGTCCATTCTGAAGGAGATCAGCCCTGGGATTTCTTTGGAAGGAATGATGCTAAAGCTGAAACTCCAGTACTTTGGCCACCTCATGCAAAGAGTTGACTCATTGGAAAAGACCCTGATGCTGGCAGGGATTGGGGGTAGGAGGAGAAGGGGACAACAGAGGATGAGATGGCTGGATGGCATCACTGACTCGATGGATGTGAGTCTGAGTGAACTCCAGGAGTTAGTGATGAACAGGGAGGCCTGGTGTCTGCGATTCATGGGGTCACAAAGTGTTGGACACAACTGAGCGACTGAACTGAACTGAAAGGTCTCTCATAGAGGTCAGTGCACAGACTGCTAAAGGCATATTGAATGAAACATTGACAGAATGTGATGGCTGGGTGTGAGAATTGTATAAATGTTAGTGCAAGATGTGGGGCTTGGAGTCTGGATAATAAGGTGAGTGGTACCATTCACCTGGGTAGATTAGTTTTTGAGATATCAGTTTGCATTTTGCTTTTGAGTTTTTCCTAACCCTGGTCCCTACCTTCAATCCCCATGATTCCACCCAAGTAGGCAAGCTTTTCATACTATTTTGTTTGAATGATTTTTTCCTGAAGAGCTGTCAGCTCTCCTTGTCTTTTATAAAGTCAAAACTCACAAAAGGATGATATTGAATGCCCTAGAATGATGAGCTTTAGTGGCAGAGAAAGGAGGTTCAAGGTCAGAGAGAGAGAAAGAGGGCAGCAGAGGTGGATTCCAAGAGGCTAGAAAGTGTCCCATGAGAAGTGTATGCCCAGCTCCACTCAGTGGCTGCTACCTCCAGGAAGATATCTAGCTTCAGAGAGGGTGGTACAAGATGATCCTGGAGAAAACAGAAGCTAGGTTCATCTGGAAGAGTTGAAGATCCTATATTTCTAATTTAAAAGTGTGAAGTGAGGATGAGGAAGGTGAGGATGAGGAGCAATAGGAATGCTGTGTTAGTATACCCCCCATGGGAGAGCAATTTGGCTATATCTAGTAAAATTGAAGATTCTCAGAAATCCCCTGGATGTATACCCTAGGAAAGCTCCCACACGTATGCATGAGGAGACAGGTGCAAGAATATTGATGGGCAACATTGTAAGAGTGGAAGATTGAAAACATCTTAAAATCCAGGAGAGTCTTTAAAAATAGTGTATATAGTCAAGTGGACCACTAAGTGAATGAACTAGAGTAACATGTTACATAGATAGATTTAAAACATAGATAGATTTAAAGAAACACAATGTTGAATATAAAGAACATGTTTCAGGAGGACATTAGCATTTATATAAAGATTTCCAATATGCAAATGTGCAAAAGTATATCATGTATTATTTATGGACATACACACAAAGCAAAAAGGGGAAACCTTCATGGGCTCCAGAATCATTAAAGTCAAGATAGTGATTTCACTTAGGGCGATGGGACAGGAGGGAAATTGGATCAGAAAGGGGTCCTGGAGTTTCACCTGCATCTGTAATAGTTTTTTTTTTTTTTTTTTTAACTTGAACTGTAACAAAATGTCAAAACAGTGTTGGGTGCACAGATGTTTGCTATATATCCTTCACGTTTGTGTGAATTTTTGAAATATCTCAATAAAACATATTTTTAAATTATTTTAACAGATTGATTGAGATAGAATTAACTGCATCAGTTTATAGTGAATAATTTGATGTTTTGCCATATGTATACATCATTGAAACTGTCGCTGTAATAAAGAGGATGAACATATCTATTATTCTCCAAATTGTCCTCGTGTTCTTCTTTAATTACTTTTTTCCTCTCTCTCCTCTCCACTCACACTCTGAGACAACCAGTGATCTGCTTTCAGTCCCCATTAATTCGTTTCCATTTTATAGACACATGCCTAACAGGAAGCATAAGGAGAAGTATACATAATTAGAAGTAGCAACTCTTGTTTGACTACTTTTTTTCATTCAGTATAATTACATTGACATCCATCTATTTGTTATATACATAGTCCCTTCCTTTTTATTGCTGCTGCTGCTGCTGCTAAGTCGCTTCAGTCGTGTCCGACTCTGTGCGACCCCATAGACGGCAGCCCACCAGGCTCCACCGTCCCTGGGATTCTCCAGGCAAGAACACTGGAGTGGACTGCCATTTCCTTCTCCAATGCATGAAAGTGAAAAGTCAAGTGAAGTTGCTCAGTCGTGTCCGACTCTTCTCAACCCCATGGACTGCAGCCTACCAGGCTCCTCCATCCATGGGATTTTCCAGGCAAGAGTACTGGAGTGCTGAGCAGTATTTAACTCTATGGATATACTACAGTTTATTTGTCCATTCATCTGTTGATAGACTTTGGGATTGAGATCTGAAAATTCTTTATAAATACTGAATAGAAGTCAGCCATGTGATTTGCAAACATACCTCCCAGTCTGTGGTTCTCTTTTTCTTTGCTTAACAGTGTCATTCAAAGAACAATTCTTCATTTTGATAAAGTCCAATTTATCAATGTATTCTTTTGTAGACTGTGCTTTGGTTTTATAACTAAAAGAAAAAAAAAACAGTAAGTTCACAAAGATTTTCTCCCATGTCTTTCCCTGTAAGCTCTGTAGTTTCAGGATTTATAGGTCTATGATCCATTTTGGGGAGCCTCCCAGGTGGCACTAGTGGTAAAGAACCCAACTACCAACGCAAAAGACATAAGAGATGTGGGTTTGATCCCTGGGTTCGGAAGATGCCCTGGAGGAGGGCACAGCAACCCATTCCAGTACTGATGCCTGGAGAATCCCATGGACAGAGGAGCCTTGCAGGCTACGGTCCATAGTGTCACAAAAAGCCAGACATGACTGAAGCAACTTAACACATATGATCCATTTTTTAGCTATTTTAAAAAAATTATTTATTTTAATTGGAGGCTAATTACTTAATATTGTGGTGGGTTTTGCCATACATTGACATGAATCAGCCACGGGTGTACATGTGTTCTCCCCATCATGAACTCCCATCCCAACTCCCTCTCCATCCCATTTTTTTAGCTATTTTTTTTTCTAATTTTATTTTATTTTTAAACTTTACATAATTGTATTAGTTTTGCCAAATATCAAAATGAATCCGCCACAGGTATACATGTGTTCCCCATCCCGAACCCTCCTCCCTCCTCCCTCCCCATACCATCCCTCTGGGCCGTCCCAGTGCACCAGCCCCAAGCATCCAGCATCGTGCATCGAACCTGGACTGGCAACTCATTTCCTACATGATATTTTACATGTTTCATTGCCATTCTCCCCAATCATCCCACCCTCTCCCTCTCCCACAGAGTCCATAAGACTGTTCTATACATCAGTGTCTCTTTTGCTGTCTCGTACACCGGGTTATTGTTACCATCTTTCTAAATTCCATATATATGCGTTAGTATACTGTATTTATGTTTTTCCTTCTGGCTTACTTCACTCTGTATAATAGGCTCCAGTTTCATCCACCTCATTAGAACTGATTCAAATGTATTCTTTTTAATGGCTGAGTAATACTCCATTGTGTATATGTACCACTGCTTTCTTATCCATTCATCTGCTGATGGGCATCTAGGTTGCTTCCATGTCCTGGCTATTATAAATAGTGCTGCGATGAACATTGGGGTACACGTGTCTCTTTCCCTTCTGGTTTCCTCAGTGTGTATGCCCAGCAGTGGGGTTGCTGGATCATAAGGCAGTTCTATTTCCAGTTTTTTAAGGAATCTCCACACTGTTCTCCATAGTGGCTGTACTAGTTTGCATTCCCACCAACAGTGTAAGATGGTTCCCTTTTCTCCACACCCTCTCCAGCATTTATTATTTGTAGACTTTTGGATCGCAGCCATTCTGACTGGTGTGAAATGGTACCTCATAGTGGTTTTGATTTGCATTTCTCTGATAATGAGTGATGTTGAGCATCTTTTCATGTGTTTGTTAGCCATCTGTATGTCTTCTTTGAAGAAATGTCTATTTAGTTCTTTGGCCCATTTTTTGATTGGGTCGTTTATTTTTCTGGAGTTGAGCTGTAGGAGTTGCTTGTATATTTTTGAGATTAGTTGTTTGTCAGTTGCTTCATTTGCTATTATTTTCTCCCATTCTGAAGGCTGTCTTTTCACCTTGCTAATAGTTTCCTTTGATGTGCAGAAGGTTTTAAGGTTAATTAGGTCCCATTTGTTTATTTTTGCTTTTATTTCCAATATTCTGGGAGGTGGGTCATAGAGGATCCTGCTGTGATGTATGTCGGAGAGTGTTTTGCCTATGTTCTCCTCTAGGAGTTTTATAGTTTCTGGTCTTACGTTTAGATCTTTAATCCATTTTGAGTTTATTTTTGTGTATGGTGTTAGAAAGTGGTCCAGTTTCATTCTTTTACAAGTGGTTGACCAGATTTCCCAGCACCACTTGTTAAAGAGATTGTCTTTAATCCATTGTATATTCTTGCCTCCTCTGTCAAAGATAAGGTGTCCATATGTGCGTGGATTTATCTCTGGGCTTTCTATTTTGTTCCATTGATCTATATTTCTGTCTTTGTGCCAGTACCATACTGTCTTGATAACTGTGGCTTTGTAGTAGAGCCTGAAGTCAGGTAGGTTGATTCCTCCAGTTCCATTCTTCTTTCTCAAGATCGCTTTGGCTATTCGAGGTTTTTTGTATTTCCATACAAACTGTGAAATTATTTGTTTTAGCTCTGTGAAGAATACTGTTGGTAGCTTGATAGGGATTGCATTGAATCTATAAATTGCTTTGGGTAGTATACTCATTTTCACTATATTGATTCTTCCAATCCATGAACATGGTATATTTCTCCATCTATTAGTGTCCTCTTTGATTTCTTTCACCAGTGTTTTATAGTTTTCTATATATAGGTCTTTAGTTTCTTTAGGTAGATATATTCCTAAGTATTTTATTCTTTCCGTTGCAATGGTGAATGGAATTGTTTCCTTAATTTCTCTTTCTGTTTTCTCATTATTAGTGTATAGGAATGCAAGGGATTTCTGTGTGTTGATTTTATATCCTGCAACTTTACTATAGTCATTGATTATTTCTAGTAATTTTCTGGTGGAATCTTTAGGGTTTTGTATGTAGAGGATCATGTCATCTGCAAATAGTGAGAGTTTTACTTCTTCTTTTCCAATTTGGATTCCTTTTATTTCTTTTTCTGCTCTGATTGCTGTGGCCAAAACTTCCAAAACTATGTTGAATAGTAATGGTGAAAGTGGGCACCCTTGTCTTGTTCCTGACTTTAGTGGAAATGCTTTCAATTTTTCACCATTGAGGATAATGTTTGCTGTGGGTTTGTCATATATAGCTTTTATTATGTTGAGGTATGTTCCTTCTATTCCTGCTTTCTGGAGAGTTTTTATCATAAATGGATGTTGAATTTTGTCAAAGGCTTTCTCTGCATCTATTGAGATAATCATATGGTTTTTATTTTTCAATTTGTTAATGTGGTGTATTACATTGATTGATTTGCAGATATTGGAGAATCCTGCATCCCTGGGATAAAGCCCACTTGATCATGGTGTATGATCTTTTTAATGTGTTGTTGGATTCTGATTGCCAGAATTTTGTTAAGGATTTTTGCATCTATGTTCATCAGTGATATTGGCCTGTAGTTTTCTTTTTTTGTGGCATCTTTGTCAGGTTTTGGTATTAGGGTGATGGTGGCCTCATAGAATGAGTTTGGAAGTTTACCTTCCTCTGCAATTTTCTGGAAGAGTTTGAGCAGGATAGGTGTTAGCTCTTCTCTAAATTTTTGGTAGAATTCAGCTGTGAAGCCGTCTGGACCTGGGCTTTTGTTTGCTGGAAGATTTTTGATTACAGTTTCAATTTCCATGCTTGTGATGGGTCTGTTAAGATTTTCTATTTCTTCCTGGTCCAGTTTTGGAAAGTTGTACTTTTCTAAGAATTTGTCCATTTCTTCCACGTTGTCCATTTTATTGGCATATAATTGTTGATAGTAGTCTCTTATGATCCTTTGTATTTCTGTGTTGTCTGTTGTGATCTCTCCATTTTCGTTTCTAACTTTGTTGATTTGATTTTTCTCCCTTTGTTTCTTGATGAGTCTGGCTAATGGTTTGTCAATTTTATTTATCCTTTCAAAGAACCAGCTTTTGGTTTTGTTGATTTTTGCTATGGTCTCTTTTGTTTCTTTTGCATTTATTTCTGCTCTAATTTTTAAGATTTCTTTCCTTCTACTAACCCTGGGGTTCTTCATTTCTTCCTTTTCTAGTTGCTTTAGGTGTAGAGTTAGGTTATTTATTTGATTTTTTTTCTTGTTTCTTGAGGTGTGCCTGTATTGCTATGAACTTTCCCCTTAGGACTGCTTTTACTGTGTCCCAAAGGTTTTGGGTTGTTGTGTTTTCATTTTCATTCGTTTCTATGCAAATTTTGATTTCTTTTTTGATTTCTTCTGTGATTTGTTGGTTATTCAGTAGAGTGTTGTTCAGCCTCCATATGTTGGAATTTTTAATAGTTTTTCTCCTGTAATTGAGATCTAATCTTACTGCATTGCAGTCAGAAAAGATGCTTGGAATGATTTCTATTTTTTTGAATTTACCAAGGCTAGATTTATGGCCCAGGATGTGATCTATCCTGGAGAAGGTTCCATGTGCGCTTGAGAAAAAGGTGAAATTCATTGTTTTGGGATGAAATGTCCTATAGATATCAATTAGGTCTAACTGGTCTATTGTATCATTTAAAGTTTGTGTTTCCTTGTTAATTTTCTGTTTAGTTGATCTATCCATAGGTGTAAGTGGGGTATTAAAGTCTCCCACTATTATTGTGTTATTGTTAATTTCTCCTTTCATACTTGTTAGTATTTGTCTTACGTACTGTGGTGCTCCCGTGTTGGGTGCATATATATTTATAATTGTTATATCTTCTTCTTGGATTGATCCTTTGATCATTATGTAGTGACCTTCTTTGTCTCTTTTCACAGCCTTTGTTTTAAAGTCTATTTTATCTAATATGAGTATTGCTACTCCTGCTTTCTTTTGGTCCCTATTTGCATGGAAAATCTTTTTCCAGCCCTTCACTTTCAGTCTGTATGTGTCCCCTGTTTTGAGGTGGGTCTCTTGTAGACAACATATGTAGGGGTCTTGTTTTTGTATCCATTCAGCAAGTCTTTGTCTTTTGGTTGGGGCATTCAACCCATTTACGTTTAAAGTAATTACTGATAAGTATGATCCCGTTGCCATTTACTTTATTGTTTTGGGTTCGAGTTTATACACCGTTTTTGTGTTTCCTGTCTAGAGAATATCCTTTAGTATTTGTTGGAGAGCTGGTTTGGTGGTGCAGAATTCTCTCAGCTTTTGCTTGTCTGAAAAGCTTTTGATTTCTCCTTCATACTTGAATGAGATCCTTGCTGGGTACAATAATCTGGGCTGTAGGTTATTTTCTTTCATCATTTTAAGTATGTCTTGCCATTCCCTCCTGGCTTGAAGAGTTTCTATTGAAAGATCAGCTGTTATCCTTATGGGAATTCCCTTGTGTGTTATTTGTTGTTTTTCCCTTGCTGCTTTTAATATTTGTTCTTTGTGTTTGATCTTTGTTAATTTGATTAATATGTGTCTTGGGGTGTTTCTCCTTGGGTTTATCCTGTTTGGGACTCTCTGGGTTTCTTGGACTTGGGTGATTATTTCCTTCCCCAGTTTAGGGAAGTTTTCCACTATTATCTCCTCAAGTATTTTCTCATGGTCTTTCTTTTTGTCTTCTTCTTCTAGAACCCCTATGATTCGAATGTTGTAGCATTTAATATTGTCCTGGAGGTCTCTGAGATTGTCCTCATTTCTTTTAGTTCGTTTTTCTTTTATCCTCTCTGATTCATTTATTTCTACCATTCTATCTTCTAATTCACTAATCCTATCTTCTGCCTCTGTTATTCTACTATTTGTTGCCTCCAGAGTGTTTTTAATTTCACTTATTGCATTATTCATTATATATTGACTCTTTTTTATTTCTTCTAGGTCCTTGTTAAACCTTTCTTGCATCTTCTCAATCCTTGTCTCCAGGCTATTTATCTGTGATTCCATTTTAGTTTCAAGATTTTGGATCAATTTCACTATCATTATTCGGAATTCTTTATCAGGTAGATTCCCTATCTCTTCTTCTTTTGTTTGGTTTGGTGGGCATTTATCCTGTTCCTTTATCTGCTGAGTATTCCTCTGTCTCTTCATCTTGTTTAAATTGCTGAGTTTGGGGTGTCCTTTCTGTATTCTGGCAGTTTGTGGAGTTCTCTTTATTGTGGCGTTTCCTCACTGTGTGTGGGTTTGTACAGGTGGCTTGTCAAGGATTCCTGGTTAGGGAAGCTTGTGTCGGTGTTCTGGTGGGTGGAGCTGTATTTCTTCTCTCTGGAGTGCAATGAAATGTCCAGTAATGAGTTATGAGATGTCTATAGTTTGGGGTGACTTTGGGCAGCCTGTATCTTGAAGCTCAGGGCTGTGTTCCTTTGTTGCTGGAGAATTTGCTTGGTATGTCTTGCCCTGGAACTTATTGGCCCTTGTGTGGTGCTTGGTTTCAGTGTCGGTATGGAGGCATTTGATGAACTCCTGTCAATTAATGTTCCTTGGAGTCAGGAGTTCCCTGGAGTCAGGGTTTGGACTTAAGTCTCCTGCTTCCGGTTATCGGTCTTATTTTTACAGTAGTTTCAAAACTTCTCCTTCTATACAGCACCATTGATAAAACATCTACATTAAAGATGAAAAGTTTCTCTACAGTGAGGGTCACTCAGAGAGGTTCACAGGGTTACATGGAGAAGAGAAGAGGGAGGAGGGAGTTAGAGGTGACCCAAATGAGATGAGGTGAATCAATAGTGGAGAGAGTGGGCTAGCCAGTAGTCACTTCTTTATGTGCACTCCACAACTGGACCACTCAGAGATGTTCATGGGGTTATACAGAGAAGAGAAGAAGGAGGAAGGTAACAGAGGTGGCCAGAAGGATAAAAGGGGGGAATGAAAAGGAGGGAGACAGATCCAGCCAGTAATCAGTTCCCTAAGTGTTTTCCACCGTCTGGAACACACATAAATTCACAGAGTTGGGTAGAGTAGAGAGGGCTTAGGGAGGAGACACAGGCAACCTGGTGGAGAAAAAGGAGAGTCCAAAGGGAGAGAGAGCAGTCAAGCCAGTAATCTCACTCCCTAGTGAAAAACGGGTCCTGAAGATTGGGTCCTTAAAGGTACAAAATTGGTAACAAATACATAAAAGCAAAAATTAAAAATCTAGAGTAGAGTTTGGAATTTCAAAAATACGATGTTAAAGAAAAGAAGAAGGAAAAGAAAGAGAGAAAAAACGAACAAACAAAAACAAACAAGGTCGCGAAAATTATAAAGAAAGTACAGGTACAAAATTGATAACTAATACCAGAAAGCAAAAATTAAAAATCTAGAGTAGAGTTTGGAATTTCAAAAGTACAATGTTAAAAAAAAGAAGAAGAAGAAGAAAAATAAAGAGAGAAAACAAACAAACAAATACAAACAATGTCACAAAAATTATAAAGAAAATACAGGTACAAAATTGATATCAAATACCAAAAAGTGTAAATTAAAAATCTAGAGTAAAGTTTGGAATTTCAGATATACAATGTTATATAAAAGAAGAAGAGAAAGAAACAGAGAAGAAGAAAAAAAAAAAAGTCACAGAAATTATATAAAAAAAACTATAGGTACAAAATTGATAACATATACCAAAAAGCGAAAATTAAAAATCTAGAGTAGAGTTTGGAATTTCAAAAATACAATGTTAAAGAAAAGAAGAAAAAAAACAAAAACAACAAAAACAAACAAACAAAAACAAGGTCAAAAAATTATAAAATATATATATATGAAGTTTGCTGAAGAAGAAAAAAATAGGGTCTTTTTTTTTTTTGCAAAGTAATAGGTTATAAAAGTGAAAATTAAAGGAACAATAGAGGACTTAAAAAAAATTTTTTTTAATTAAAAAAAAAAAGAATGAATGATCGTAAAAATAATAAAAATATATCTAGGACTTTTTTGTTTTTTTTGTGGGTGTTGTGGGTTCAGTTCATTTTTGGTTAGTTCCTTGGTCAGATTTATATTTCTCAAGATCTATAGGCCCCTTCCTATGTAGTCCGTAATAACCACAGGGTTTTGATCTATTGCCTGTAGCTTCCAAGGCGTTTCCCTCTGTTATATCTTCTTCTGTTTGCTAGTCTCTTCAGTATCTGGTTTCCGCCCTGACACAAAAGGCACGGTGGAGGACACTTTTTTTTTTTTTTTTTTTTTAGGCTTACTTGTTCAGTCGCGCTGTGGGGAGGGAGGGAGGGATGCTGCAAACAAATAACACTGGCGTGGGCTCGCAGTGCCTCAGCCACCCTGGGTCTGCCCCCGCTCACGGCGCGTGTAGCCTCCCTGTACACACTGCTTGGACTCTAGGTTGTTCTGCCGGGAACAATCCGAGGCCGGGCCTGGGCTGCATGCACCTCCCAGGTCCAAGCCGCTCAGGTTCAGGCACTCGGGTAGTCCTCAGAGGCGCAGACTCAGTTGGGCCTGAGTTTTGTGCTCTTCCCAGGTCCGAGCAGCTCAGGTGATGAGGTGTTTGGTGAGCGCCAATGCTGCGACTTATCTCCTCCCCGCCACTCGGTTATCTGGGTGTAAAACCGGCGCACCTTCTCAGGCAGATGTTGACCGTCAAGACCCCCAAGAAGTTTTAGTTAGCAAAGAAGCCTGCTTACAGTTTTATAGATAATGTCTCTCTGGGGCTGCGATTGCCCCCTTCCGGCTCTGGCTGCCTGTCACCGGAGAGGGAAGATCTGCAGCCGGCTATCTCTGTTCAGTCCTTTGTTCCGTGCGCGGGCCTGGCGGTCTTAGGTTAGGGCTGGCTTTTCGCGTGGTAGATATCCCACAGTCTGGTTTGCTAGCCCAAATTATTTCGCTCAGATAGCGCTCAGGGTATTCAGGCCAGATTCTTACTCTCAGCGATGCAGCCCACGCCGCGCCTCCCTGCCCAGCCCTGGCTTGCTAATGGCGGATGCAGGCGTCTGCGCTGCTTCTCCGCTGAGGGAGTTACCGTAGGGCTCGCAATCTGCGAGTTTTAATTGTTTATTTATTTTTTCTCCCTGTTATGTTGCCCTCTGTGCTTCCAAAGCTCGGCACAGATTCGGCAGTGAGAAGGTTTCCTGGTGTTTGGAAACTTCTCTCTTTTTAAGTTTCCCTTCCCGGGACGGAACTCCGTCCCTCCCTCTTTTGTCTCTTTTTTTTTGTTTTTAATATTTTTTCCTACCTCCTTTCGAAGAGTTGGGTTGCTTTTCTGGGTGCCTGATGTCCTCTGCCGGCATTCAGAAGTTGTTTTGTGGAATTTACTCGACGTTTAAATGCTCTTTTGATGAATTTGTGGGGAAGAAAGTGTTCTCCCCGTCCTACTCCTCCGCCATCTTGGCTCCTCCTCCGCTATTTTTAAATATAAAATGTTTTTTGGTTGTTTTCTTTTTTTTTTTTTAATGACTATTTTATTTTATTTTTAAACTTTACAATATTGTATTGGTTTTGCTAAATATCGAAATGAATCCACCACAGATATACATGTGTTCCTCATCCTGAACCCTCCTCCCTCCTCCCTCCCCATACCATCCCTGTGGGTCGTCCCAGTGCACCAGCCCCAAGCATCCAGTATCGTGCACTGAACCTGGACTGGCAACTCATTCCATATATGATATTATATGTATTTCAATGCCATTCTCCCAAATGATGCCACCCTCTCCCTCTCCCACAGAGTCCAAAAGACTGTTCTATACATCAGTGTCTCTTTTGCTGTCTCATACACAGGGTTATTGTTATCATCTTTCTAAATTCCATATATATGCGTTAGTATACTGTATTGGTGTTTTTCTTTCTGGCTTACTTCACTCTGTATAATGGGCTCCAGTTTCATCCACCTCATTAGAACTGATTCAAATGTATTCTTTTTAATGGCTGAGTAATACTCCATTGTTTATATGTACCACAGCTTTCTTATCCATTCATCTGCTGATGGACATCTAGGTTGCTTCCATGTCCTGGCTATTATAAACAGTGTTGCGATGAACACTGGGGTACACGTGTCTCTTTCCCTTCTGGTTTCCTCAGTGTGTATGCCCAGCAGTGGGATTGCTGGATCATAAGGCAGTTCTATTTCCAGTTTTTTAAGGAATCTCCACACTGTTCTCCATAGTGGCTGTACTAGTTTGCATTCCCACCAACAGAAAGAATCTACAGATAAACTTAGAGAGAATTAGCATCTTAACAATATTGAGTCTTCTGATCCGTGATTCTATTATTTCAGTTCAGTTCAGTCGCTCAGTCGTGTCCTACTCCTTGTGACCCCATGAATTGCAGCACACCAGGCCTCCCTGTCCATCACCAACTCCCGGATTTCACTCAGACTCACGTCCATCAAGTCAGTGATGCCATCCAGCCATCTCATCCTCTGTCGTCCCCTTCTCCTCCTGCCCCCAATCCTTCCCAGCATCAGAGTCTTTTCCAATGAGTCAACTCTTCACATGAGGTGGCCAAAGTACTGGAGTTTCAGCTTTAGCATCATTCCTTCCAAAGAAATCCCAGGGCTGATCTCCTTCAGAATGGACTGGTTGAATCTCCTTGAAGTCCAAGGGACTCTCAAAAGTCTTCTCCAACACCACAGTTCAAAAGCATCAATTGTTCAGCACTCAGCTTTCTTCACAGTCCAGCTCTCACATCCGTACATGACCACTGGAAAAACCATAGCCTTGACTAGATGGACCTTTGTTGGCAAAGTAATGTCTCTGCTTTTTAATGTGCTATCTAGGTTGGTTGTAACTTTCCTTCCAAGGAGTAAGCATCTTTTAATTTCATGGCTGCAATCACCATCTGCAGTGATTTGGGAGCCCAAAAAAATAAAGTCTTTCACTGTTTCCACTGTTTCCCCATCTATTTCCCATGAAGTGATGGGACCGGATGCCATGATCTTAGTTTTCTGAATGTTGAGCTTTAAGCCAACTTTTCACTCTCCTCTTTCACTTTCATCAAGAGGCTTTTTAGTTCCTCTTCACTTTCTGCCAAAAGGGTGGTGTCATCTGCATATCTGAGATTATTGATATTTCTCCCGGCAGTCTTAATTCCAGCTTGTGCTTCTTCCAGCCCAGCGTTTCTCATGATGTGCTCTGCATTTAAGTTAAATAAACAAGGTGACAATATACAGCCTTGACATACTCCTTTTCCTATTTGGAACCAGTCTGTTGTTCCATGTCCAGTTCTAACTGTTGCTTCCTCACCTGCATATAGGTTTCTCAAGAGGCAGATCAGGTGGTCTGGTATACCCATCACTTTCAGAATTTTCCACAGTTTTTGGTGATCCACACAGTCAAAGCCTTTGGCATAGCCAATAAAGCAGAAATAGATGTTTTTCTGGAACTCTCTTGCTTTTTCCATGATCCAGCGGATGTTTAAAAAAAAAAAAAAAAAGGAAATTTGATCTCTGGTTCCTCTGCCTTTTCTAAATCCAGCTTGAACATTTGGAAGTTCACGATTCACGTATTGCTGAAGCCTGGCTTGGAGAATTTTGAGTATTACTTTACTAGCATGTGAGATGAGTGTAATTGTGCAGTAGTTTGAGCATTCTTTGGCATTGCCTTTCTTTGGGATTGGAATGAAAACTGACCTTTTCCAGTCCTGTGGCCACTGCTAAGTTTTCCAAATTTGCTGGCATATTGAGTGCAGCACTTTCACAGCATCATCTTTCAGAATTTGAAATAGCTCAACTGGAATTCCATCACCTCCACTAGCTTTGTTCGTAGTGATGCTTCCTAAGGCCCACTTGACTTCACATTCCTGGATGTCTGGCTCTAGGTGAGTGATCACACCATCGTGATTATCTGGGTCGTGAAGCTCTTTTTTGTATAGTTCTTCTGTGTATTATTGCTACCTCTTCTTAATATCTTCTGCTTCTGTTAGGTCCATACCATTTCTGTCCTTTATTGAGTCCATCTTTGCATGAAAGGTTCCCTTGGTATCTCTGATTTTCTTGAAGAGATCTCTAGTCTTCCCCATTCTGTTGTTTTCCTCTATTAGGCCTGCTTTAATTTTTTCAGCAATGTTTTGTTGTTTTCAGTGTACATATCTTGCAAATCTTTTTTGTCAAATTTATCTGCATTTCATCTTTTTGATACTTCCATAAATGAGTTTGGTTTTGAAATTTAAATTTCCAGTTGTTCTTGCAAACTTATAAAACACACTTACTACTTTGAATAGCCTTTTTATATACATTTCTACATGAACAATCATTTCATGTTTGCATATTTATTCCTTTATCTAGATCCCATTTATTTCTTTGTCTTGCTTAATGGCACCGTCTAGAACATCCGGTTTAACGCATTCTGGTTCTCTTGTGTGGTGATCACTCTGATGCAGCCTCACAAGGGAACACAGAAGAGGAAAGGGAAACAGCAAAGATTTAGCCGTGCTCAGATGGGTGGGTAAATCAGCATCCTCCAATAATCAAGAAGCTAAAAGAAGAAAGAGGAGGTTGTTACTATATTGTGCTCAGAGAGGCAAAGCAAATCGAGACTGAGGAGCCATTAGATCCAGCAACTGAGAGATGGCTCGTGTTCTCATAAATACAAGTTTAATATATTGTGGAAAAGGGGCCCGTTTCAGACACTTGAAACGAGGTGGGGTGGTGAAGATGCCTCTGAATAAGTGTAGATCATTCTAAGAGTTTGGCTATGAAAAGGAGGGAAATTGAGCAGTGATTTGTGGGAGAACTTGAGTATGAATATCGTCAGCCCTCAGTATCTGCAGGGGATTGGTTCCAGAACCTGCTGCTGATACCAAAATCCTTGGATTCTCAAGTCCCATGGTTGGCCTGCCATATGAGTAGCTTCTCCATCCAAGTAACTTCCCCATCCAAGGATCCAACCAACCCCAGATTGTGTAGTACTGAATTAATTAAAAACAATCCACATATATGTGGACCCACACAGTTAAAACTTGGGTTGTTCAAGGGTCAGCTGATAAGAAAGTTTTACCAATAAGAAATACCAAAGATGTCTGTTTAATAATGACCATTTTTACCATCTTCAAATATTACTATTGTGAAACATTGTTATAATTCCAAAGCTTTATTTTTAGAGATGATTCATTCAATTCACTCACCAAGTGTAAAAATAAAGAAATCTGCATTTCAAATATAAATGTTAGAAGCAATAAATATTTTCAAATCTTAAACACAAGTAGGAAAAGTATGATTTATTTTTCAAAATCAGAGGTTCTAGAAAATGTCTCCCTTTTACTTAACAATTGCAAAGAGGGGGAGTGGGGTGGTGGGTGAGAGAACTGTGGAGTCAAAAGTGTGTGAGATCAACTTGGCAGATGGCCCAGGGCTTGGGGAGCTGGGTCTTTCTTTAGGAACTTCTGGAAGCTTGCTTGTTATCAGCTTTCTACACCTCACAGTTCTCTCCACATAATGCAATATGTTTTGTGCCCAATATGTTCTTAACAGAGCTCTTAGAGAACAATGCAGAGAAAATGGTAGAAACTTGTGTGTGGGATGCCAGTGCCCCAGCTCAGATCTTCTCCATCTGAAGTCAGTTTTTAAGAGATCAATGTGACTGGAAGCAAGACAATTAAATCTGAATTAACTGTAGATAGATTATATTTCTATTATTGTTCAGTTGCTAAGTTCTGTCCAACCCTTTGCACCCTACAGACTGCAGTATGCCAGGCTTCCCCATCCTTCACTGTCTCCCAGAGTTTGTTCAAAGTGTTGTCCATTGAGTCAGTGATGTTATCCAACCATCTCCTCCTCTGTCGCCCCCTTCTCCTCCTGCCCTCAATCTTTCCCAGCATTTCCTATGAATTGGCTTTTTGCATCAGGTGGCCAAAGTATTGGAGCTTCAGCTTCAGCATCAGTCCCTCCAGTGAATATTCAGGATTGATATCCTTTAGGAATTACTGGTTTGATCTCCTTGCTGTCCAAGGGCTTTCAAGAGTCTTCTCAAACACCACAGTTCAAAAGCATCATTCTTTGACACTCAGCTTTCTTTAGGGTCCAAATGTCATATCCATACATGACTATTGGAAAAACCATAGATTTGAGTATATGAACCTTAATATATTTCTATTCCTGTGTTTCAAGTAGAATGATGAGATGATAAAAAAAAATACTGGAGCAGATGAAGTAGGATATAAAAGAGAATTATGAGCTACTCATCATGTAAACAGAGTCGGACACGACTGAAGCGACTTAGCAGCAGCAGCAGTATCATGTAAATCCTGGCTACTCAGAGTGTGGTTCACGGACCAGCAGCAGCAGCATCACCTAGCAGCTTGTAGCAAAGCAGAATCTCAGGCACTGCCCCAGGCCCACTGAGTCAGCAGGTGATTCCCAGGTGATCTGTCTGTGTATGCAAGTTTGAGAAAGTGCTGTTGAAAACATTCAGGGAAAGTGAGAAGAGGTTCTTTAAGGATCAGACAGGTGAGTGGCAAAACGAGTCTCTCTGGCAGGAATCATTAGTAGATTAGTGAGACATCCATCGGGGATTAATCAACAAGGATTTGTAGGGAAACGTGAAGAGAAGAGGAAGCTGGCAGTCTGGAAACTGAGTAAGAGGCAGAATGTAAGAACCAAGAATGAAAATTTTCAGCTTATTCATGCTGGCAGAATCTGTGGTTTAAGGAGAGATCAGATTTATCCAAGACTGAAAGGCTGGACCCAGAACAATGAGAGATTTTGCCCAAGCCAAGTCCTGGAAGTTTCCTAGATATTTAAGTGAGGAGAGTTTGAACAAGCCACAGGGTTGGAGAAGGAAGAAGGGACCAGATGATGGTGCTTGTCTTGGGGGTGGAGTCAGTACTGGGCATGGTCTGTAAACCCAGCTCACTCATTTTACTCTAAAACCCTCATTGTGGGGCTGGAGTTATTTGGACCCTCTCTACCAGCTGCCTGGCTTGAAACAAAAACAAAATAGACCAGAGTACGGCTTTCAGGAACATAATCTTCTTTGGAAATTCTCTATCCTTGCTGGTGCTTGCAGGAGACAGTCATTCCCAGTGAGATGCCGGGATGGCAGGACCTTGGCTGGCAGGAGGCCCCTGTAGGGACTTTGCTGGCAGGAACCTCCCCTTGTTCCGGATGTATACTGCACTCATTTCAGGTTGTCATCCACACTTGAGGGTCTGGGCCTGTTGTGCTCACAGCCCTCCCTTTCTGACCCAACTTCTGCACCACTGTCCATCCAGTCAAGCCTCCAGCATCTGCCTTTGCTCTCCCTACGCAGCTGCAGTCCCGCGTCCTCCTGGTTTTCAAGTGGTTGGTACCATCTGGATTACCTGCGAGTGTTAGTATAAAATGCTGATTCCTGGCCTCCCATCCCAGGGCCCTGAGGGATGCTGATAGTGGAGGTCCAGCGTGGGATCCAGAAAATGCATTAGTAACAAGTACCAGAAGGTGATCCTGATGCAGATATTCCCACCAGATCGCAGAAGCATTGTTATCCCCCTCCTACGTCACTCCTTCACTGCTCAGATCTTACCAGTTGGGGTGGTGATGTGGTGAGGATGTGGAGACTAGCTGATAAACACTGGCTCCTCTACATTAGCCATTCCCTCTCTGCCCTTCTCCTGGTGATGCCAGTTTCTAGACCATATCACTTCCTGCCCACCCCCATCACTCCTCCCTTCTGCCCTTTGCTGCTGTCTCCATGACCTTCAGACGGGGCAATCCACCATTCGCAAATCTCCAGCCCTCACCAACTCTCATCCACTGTGAAGTTTCCCCAACGTGTTCTGTCTCGCTGTTTCCAGTTCTACATTTGGAATTCTCACAGTTCTAGCCAGCTTTTACCCTTCTCTTCTATAGCTTCTCCATGTCTCCAATTACCTCTTCAAGGGCATATTCAAAACCTCTCCATCATCAACCCTTCCCCCCACCCCGACCTCACAGCTGCATCTGGCTCTGCCAATCACCCTCTCCTCCGAACGTCCGAGCTCTGCTGGGCGGTCACTTCAAGGCCACATCACACTTCGCCTTTTCTACAAATCAATGAGCCCAGCTCCTTCACTGCGAACAGATCTCAGTATTGCACAAGCATTTCTACTTGTCACTGCTTCATAGGCTTCCTTTAATCCCCTGAAAATTGGAATAGTGCTGGGAAGCCTGAGTGGGGCTCTCTGCATGATCGGCTGTCTTAACTGAGGAACGCTTGAGGCTCTGGTCTCACCATCACCCATGAGAATGTGGGTCTCATTGTTTAAAAAGTATTAGGAAATTTCAAGACAGTGACAGCAGGCATTAAGACAAGCTCGGGGCCCTTCAGAGTGCGGAGGCCTGTGTTATCACAGGCTCAGGAAGCCAGGCCTGCTTGCCATTGCCCCAGCCTATTAGCTCAGTGACTATCAAGACCAGATAAGCTTGTGAGAACAGGGTAATAATTTTGATAGAATCAGAGCTCGCATTCCCAAGTTACCTGCTTATTTCCCCAAGGAAACCCGCCCTTCCTGTTCAGTCTTCATGTCTCAGATCTCCTACCAACTTTGTTGTCAGGAGTAAGGAGGGGAGCCTGTGAGTGACACAGCAGAGTTCATCCAAATGACATGGGAGAAGCAGCCCACCAAGGTAGGTCAGAAGCAATGTCACTACCATCATCATCGTCGTTACTGTTGCTTTAAACTGGTATCTGGAATACTTGAAATTTAATCCTGAATTTCATGCTGTGCTCTAGTTTTGCCCCATTTCAAGCCCCTAAACCCCATAAAACCAGACTGGAGATAGAAACTAGGATCCCAGCGGCAGCAAGGCTCTCTGCTTTCTTTGGGGCAGTGCCAAAAGGAGATAAAGAAAGTGTTGTATTAGGCAGCAGTAAACAGGCAAGAGACAAGCAGGCCTTTAATGAAACAGACCTTTATTGGGGCGAAAGTGGCCCCAGGCTGACCCCACCCTAAATCCTGGCAGTGTCCAACGACAGGAATTCAGAGGAACAAAAACGCTGGCATTGCCGGCTGTATCCTGCGCATACATAACAGAAAGCATTGCAGAAATCCGCAGCAAGGAATACATAAATACCATTATCCAGCATTACAGCCCAAACTGATCTTTTAGTCCAGACGACTATGCTATTCTGCCTTCTCTGCCTCGGATTTCTGTGCTGTGACTCACAAGGAAGGGCTTGGGGACCATGAAATATCCAAGGACCTAAAATAGGTCCTTCTTTTCCCCTCCCATCAGGATGAATTTCCTACAACATTTGTTTTTTCCTTTATTAACCAGACATGAATGATAATATTGCCTGGGCTTAGGAACTCATCTCTGTCACTGGTAAATAGAAATAATGAGCCATGTTCACAGAAACGCATGCCAGAATTTCATTGATTAACATCCCGTGCCACAGCCTCTCTTTGAAATTAAAAACACTTTCAATGACACCGAACAGAAAAGGCACCGCGTGAAAAATATTTCGAAGACGAGGTTGTCATTAAAGCATGCCAAAAATAGAACTGTTTTTATTTAACCATCCTCTCTCCTCTCTCTTACCCCCACCCCCACAGGCTGTGAGGCTGCTTGCAGTTAAATCACAAGAATTACAGAACATAATTTCATCCATTTGAATTTTAGAGGCTTCAAAAGCAGACCTGTGGAGAATGCTTCGTGAATATGTCTCTTTCTCCCCTGTAAGGGATCACTGAAGAAGGGATATGTTGCTGTTGTTTAGTCACTCAGTTGTGTCCAACCCTTTGCGACCCCATGGACTACAGCATGCCAGGCTCCTCTGTCCTTGGGATTTTCCAGGCAAGAATACTGGAATGGGTTGCTATCTCCTTCTCCGGGGGATCTTCCTGACCCAGGGATCGAACCCGGTCACATGCATTACAGGCAGCTCCTTCACTGTCTGAGGCACCAGAGAAGCATATGGCCAGGATTTAAATCCAGCTGTTTAGGGATCTATAGGAGCATTTTTAAATATCTTAACTCAACATCAGACTCCAACCCCACCATCAGTGTCCTGCTCTGTCCCTTACCATCCTTTACACACGGCCTCCAGTGGTCTGGTGGGTCTACACACAGACCTACCAGTAGGTCTCTTTGCCTCCCGGTTTACTTCCTTTTTCATTAGGATAGCATGGCCTCAGAGAAACTGCAACATGGTCATTGGGGACCCAGGCTCACTGCAGACCTGGCTTTGCAAAGATTGTTTGGTTTTGGAATTTTAGATTTCTGCCGCTGCTACTGCTAAGTCGCTTCAGTCGTGTCTGACTCTGTGCGACCCCAGAGACGGCAGTCCACCAGGGACCCCCATCCCTTGGATTCTCCAGGCAAGAACTCTGGAGTGGGTTGCCATTTCCTTCTCCAATGCATGAAAGTGAAAAGTGAAAGTGAAGTCACTCAGTTGTGCTCTACTCTCAGCAACCCCATGGACTACAGCCCACCAGGCTCCTCCACCCATGGGATTTTCAAGGCAAGAATACCGGAGTGGGGTGCCATTGCCTTCTCCATTTAGATTTCTAATGCCTTCAAATGAAGACTCCCTTATATGTGGGGCATCACCTCTGACCTCACTCTCTACCCTCTGGAGCCCCATCCCCCCAATCACTCCTTCCTCTTCTCTGATGCTCCTGCAGACATCTGAGTGGTAAACGTGGGTCTGTGATGTCTGCGCTCTTCCATCTCTTGCTCAACGTCCTCCACCATGTCGCCGCTGTCCACTTTCCCATCACTATGTCTCACAGTCTTCTATCTCTCCCAGCCCCGGTCTGCTCTCCTGTTAGCCTAGCCCCCTCTGCACTAGGCCAGGCTCCTCAATTCCCCACAGCTCCCTTTTCTCCAATCCCCAGCTCTGCCTGAAAACTTGACTCCTTTTCCCATGCCCAGTGGAAATATCTCCTCTGTGAAGCGTTTGTTCATCTTTGCAGTCAGACTAGTGTGGTAGAAGAAGAAAGGACTCTGGCGTTACGCAGACTGGAGTTTGAATCCCAGTCTTTTACTCATCAGGTATGAGAACTTAGCGATTTTCTTAATGTCTATAAAGCCCCACTGACTGATTTATAAAATGGAGTATGATTTTCACTGCCATCATAGGCTTGTTTTGAATATCAAAATAATAATGTATGTTAGGAGATGTGAGTTTGATCCCCGGGTTGGAAAATCCCCTGGAGAAGGAAACAGCAACCCAGTCCAGTATTCTTGCCTGGAGGATCCCATGGACAGAGGATACTGGCAGGCTATAGTCCATAGGGTCACACAGAGTTGGACACAACTAAAGTGACTTAGCATGCAATGTTCATGTAGAATTCCTGGCATATATTATTATTATTATCATTAACTATGTGGTTTTCAGCTTTCATAGAACATATTAAAGCATTTTCAACATTTGTCTTTGAATGAAGATACTTGTGCAACTGTCTTTCTCTTCAACTGAGAAAGAGCAGGTACCTCATCTCTTACATCACTTCCTTCCCCATAGCGCCCACCTTGGCATTCAGTAGGTGCTTAGTAAATATGTACTTGCTCAAATTGTCTGTTCTGCTTTGGTGAAACAGTCATTTGTTTAGCTAATACCCCTTGGGAGAAACAGGGCTGAAAAACTTGGTGGTAGTTCACACAACGTTAGACTTCTTTCCTCACTTTTAGATTTGTATCCACATGATTTAGATTTTGATCCCTCAGATTACAATATAATGGTAATAACTTATTAGCTATGTATATAAAGGTACGTGTATTTGAATTTTTATTATTTTTATAGTGCTTTCTATGTGCCAGCAACAAGTCAAGGTGCTTCATATTCATTCCTTATGTAATCCTCACAACAAATCTAGAAGGTAAATGCCATTTTTACTCCCATTTTACAGATGAGGAAATTGAGTCTTGGAGAGGTTAATTAAGTAGCTTGAGCTATATTGTACAACCAGCACATGGTAGATTAAGAGGCTTGGCTCCAGAGAACAAGGTGTTTCCCACTGCCTTGTACAGCCCCTAACATACCACCACCAGATGAACCATAACCCAGAAAGGAAGTGGGATTGATCCAACTGGTTATTGTTTCACAAATCGTATAACCTAATTCTACTGGTATTTTGATTGGCCAGACAAGCTGCCCACGTGTGAGCTTGTATGTGACTGAAAAGGACACAAGAAGGTCACATACACTGTCCTTTCCAATGACACTTCCAAATTGCACACACTGCCTGTGCTTTCATCTCATTGCTCAGAACTTCATCACATGGTAGAGAAGCAAGGAAGGCTTGGAAATGTGGTCTCTATTCTGAACAACCATATTTATAACTAAAAATCAAGAGTACTATTACCCAGAAGAAGGCAGTGAATATTAGGGAAAAACAAGCTGTTTCCATCACAGTCTCATAAGAATAGTTGAAAAGAGTTTGGGAAATATTGCTGTGGTCTAACCCCATCATTCTCTACAACTTCTTGGTGGATGAGCCAGGAGAAGCATCTCTTGGCTTCCATTCCAGGTTGTGCTCATTCACTCTGTGGTTCCTCTCTAGAGATCATCCTTCCTATCCCTCATGGCCAAGGGACCCCAGGGAGTTCCTATCTTTGCTACTGAAAGCTGCAGCCCTATTAGGAGCCCCGGTGTGATGGGCTGCCCTGCCCAGCTCCCCCTGGGCTCAGAGAATGTATTAGCATCACACAGTTAAGGGAGGGACACTCGAGAATGTTGTTATTTTGTTGTTGAGCAGATCTGCACCAATGAACATAGGACAGCATCAAAAGTCATGTTAGCATGCACTTTTATAGTGAACCCAGTCTTTGTGAAGGCTTCTCTGTGAATTTCTCCATGCTCCATCCTTTCATCCTTGCTTTGCTGTCTCTAAATGTTGATGACCTGCTGTGTGAGGCAGTGAGTTTCACGCTCTAACGCTGAATGGTTGAGCAACATCAGTCATGTCTTAGTGCTGGGATTCCTGTACTAAATAAGAAAGGCATAGGATAGGGGCTGGGGAGAGGGAGAAAGAACACTGACTTACTGCCGACTATCTGTTAGGCACTGGCCTCGGTGTTTAGACATGTATCTCATTTAACACTCATTGCAATTTATGACCCAGACTGGCAGTGACCCATCTGGGACCTGAACCAGGTATCTATACCTCTCAAATCCATATTTTTTTACCAGGGAAGAAAATAAGAGCCTTCTGTACTGTTCACTTTCATTTTTTCCCCTGCTCTTCCCTTCCCCCATCACATTCTTTCACACATTGACTTTGTGTTCATCTTTTCCCAGTAATTAGTAAATTATAACCCGCGCATCTCAAATTCTTGACATTCATTTGCTGTTTCCCAGTAATTCATTCTGCTAGGTATTTGCTCTGAGAAAGGCACAGAAGTGCTCGCTAATGCGGCTCGCACTCCCTTGCCTGGATGAGGCTCTCCACCTCATTTATCACATAGCGCTGTGGTCCTGAAGTCTGACAGGCAATTCAGGCTTTCTGAATGCAATTCAGGCATTGATTTTAATCTATAAAGCTTTGGCGTCTGGGTCCTGGCTGCCATGGAAATGAAATAGCTTCTTGGACACTTTTCTACATGCCACTAACTGTTCTGAAATGCCGGGCTCCCAGAGACATTTTTGTGCCTCTCCTGATGTAAAAAAAAAAAAAAAGTCCAATACAAAGAGCTTCCTAACTTTAACCATTATCGTTCACGTGATAGAGAAATCTCAAATAAAGACAAAGACACAGAAGGTGCTCAGATGCATGGACTGGCACCCATTATCGTTCACGTGATAGAGAAATCTCAAATAAAGACAAAGACACAGAAGGTGCTCAGATGCATGGACTGGCACACTGATATATTGACTATATCTGGTTAAAACTAAAAAATACAGCCACTGAGGTGGCCAAGGCACTTGGTTTCCAAACGGGAAATCCCTAAGCCTGAATAGGACACTGGATGCCAGGAAACCAACGGGGAAGCATGATGTTTGGACTTTCGTGTGTAGTTTGATTTTCTCTCACCCGGACGGGGAAGTTGGTGGTGAGAAAATGACTCTAAGACGCATGCTTTGACAGGTGGGGACAGGAAGAGTGAACGCTTGGTGTTGGTGCGTGTGGCGGCAGGCAGTGTGCCTGGGGAATGCGACACCGCCTTTGTTCCAGCGCTCAGAGGCTGGGAAAGTGGGGAAGAAGACCAGGACTATAAAGGGGATTTAAACATTCTCCACCAGCGTTATGCTTTCATTCTCTTCAGCAGAATGTCCTGGCTCTCTGCCTCCCTGCTCACGTGGCATTCATCTCAAAATGCAACTCCTTGCTTCAGCTTTTTAAATCCTGATGACATCGGCATTAGTAATGAACGTGACAAGGCAGTTGACACATTGACATAGATCCTAAAACAAGAAGTTTGCTTTAATTTGCTTTAATTTCTTAAAGCAAGAAGTGTCCGAAAGTCAGAAACTTTAATTTCTTAAAACAAGAATGAGTAAAAGTAGAAATAACAAAGGATAAACCTGAAGTATTTCCAAGCAACAAATGATAATTGAATCCACTTGTGTAGCATCCCTGGTGTCTCAGATGGTAAGGAATCCGCCTACAATGCAGGAGACCTGGGTTTGATCCCTGGGTTGAGAAGATCCCCTGGAGAAGGGCATGGCTACCCACTCCAGTATTCTTTCCTGGAGAATCCCCATGGACAGAGGAGCCTAGCCTGCTACAGTCCATGTGGTCTCAGAGAGTCAGACGTGACTGACTAAGCATGGCACGCGTAACTTTATTTTTCCTTAGAAGGAGGCTGTAAGACCATGTCTCATGAGACAGAGAGTTGGATGGAACATGTAATTGGTTCCCTAAAACATCACATGCTCCTAAACATGTGTTTAGGAGCACATGGAACTCAGGAGGTGGGTGCCAATCTCAACTCCCATGAGCAGTGAAGGAAAAACTGGACTAGAGTTTGCCAGGAGCTTCTCCCTGTCCTTCTCCAATTATCCAGTTCTGTTTAGAAAGCCACTGTGAAAAGTCTACCAGCCCCATGAGCTACAAATGTAGTAGCAAAAGTCCTCTCTTCAGGGTTTGATTTCCACAACGCCAGGCCAGGTTGGGAGACAGAGCTGACATTAGAGAGTGTCAGAGCAGGGAAAGGCACACTGACTTTTTTCCAAACTACAAATCGTGGCTCCATTTGTCAGATATCAAAACAACAGTGTGATGAAGTCAGCTCCATCAAGAATCTCTCAGGGTGGCTGCTTGGAACATAAATATAGACTGGCTTGTCCCTACTTTTCTTTTTTTTAATTAATTAATTCATTCTTACTTTTATGGAAGTAGAGTTGATTTATCGGAGAAGGCAATGGCACCCCACTCCAGGACTCTTGCCTGGAAAATCCCATGGGTGGAGGAGCCTGGTGGGCTTTAGTCCATGGGGTCGCTAAGAGTCAGACACGACTGAGCGACTTCACTTTCACTTTTCACTTTCGTGCACTGGAGAAGGAAATGGCGACCCACTCCAGTGTTCTTGCCTGGAAAATCCCAGGGACGGGGGAGCCTGGTGAGCTGCCGTCTATGGGGTCGCACAGAGTCGGACACAACTGAAGCGACTTAGCAGCAGCAGCAGCAGTTGATTTATAGCATTGTATTAATTTCTACTATATGACAAAATGATTCATGTACATATTCATATGCATACATGTCTGTGTATATATTATATATACGTTGTTTTTCATATTCTTCTCCATTCTGGTTTATCACAGGATATTGAACACAGCTCCCTGTGCTGTACAGCAGCACCTTCTTGTTTATCCATCCTATCTATAATAGTTTGGCTAACCCCAAACTCCCAGTCCATCCTCCCCCACCCTGCCCACCAAAGTCTGTTCTCTGTCTTTTGCCTTTCCTATGTGAACTGTGTGTTCTTAGGTACGTTAAGAGTGAGCAGTAGGCAGGAAAGAGAGACTCACTTTATATTTGGCCAGTTCCCAGCCAGCCACTTGTGAAACCAGTCAGACAGCTGCCCTGTCATGGGGGGAGGTATGGAAACTTGGGATAATAAGTTGAGTGTGGAATGAGAACCTGACCACTCTTAGCACCACCACAATCACAATCCCCATGTTTTTAAGGTACATGGTATGTGCCAGCCCTGACCCAAACCTCCCTTAAGCCTGAGATCCCCTCTTCCATTGTAAGGTACACCCAATGTGCAGCTGACTATACGTCACTGGATTTGGGGGGACATGCTTTCTTCAACTCTACCATCATGGAGCACCCACAGGGGCACTGTGATGTACCCAGAGGTGATGTAGGTATTATCCTGGCCCTTGAGACAGACATGTCTTTCAAGTTAGCTCCCTTTTTACTGGGAACAGCATGGCGAAGTATTACCAGTTTCCTCCCAGGAAAAGGCTTTGAGCTCAAATTCCCATTCAGATTCCTGGATGTAACAGATACCAACTGGAGCCAACAGTGCTTCTCCTTTCTCTAAGAACTTCTCTGACTCCTGGGATTGGGACCCAAGTAGTCATGTCTGTGTTACATGGCCCTGTTCCTTGCACTGCTGGCAGATCCAAGGGGAAAGTGAGCCCAGTATGGATGCATCAGGACCCCCCTTTCCTAGGCATGATCAATCACCCCAGGGGTAAATTAAAATGTGAGCAGTTTGCTTACAACTAGCAATTGTCCTTAAAAACTGGCATAAATTTGAACTGGTATACCTAACCTGGGTGGGCAAGCTCAGTAAAGTTTGTCTGCAGAACCAAAGGAAAAGGGTCATCTCCTCTTTGGAGGAAGAAACCACGGGCAAGACCATAACCCTCTGAGCAATGATCTACGTTCAAGGCAGTGATGCTGGCTCTCTTCAGAGGGAGCCAGAGATGAGAGAGATATAGAGACAGGGAGTCCTGGGGACACTATTTCTTGGGGTCCAACTGCCCCTTTCTCCTTGTGTTGCCAGTTATATGAGGCAGCCCCCTATCCTTTCAATAAATTCTCTTTTGCCTGAGTTAATTAGTGATAGGTTTTTATCACTTGCAGCCAGAATGACACACTGGCAAATGTTCTCATCCTGACAGCTGGCCTGGCCCACAGTTAGATGAGCTTTCCTGTTTGGTTGGTTGGTTGGTTTTGTTTTGTTTTGCTTCGTATCATCCATTTGTCCTCTCTGTCCTTGAGGATGCCTCTGAGTCACAGCCTACTATTTGCAGCACCCAGGTGTTCAAGATTTTTTGAGAACGCCAATTTTGGTGGCCCAAAGTTCACCATGACATTGCTCTTCCCTGCTGTAGTCACATCCTTACCTTTTCCTTGGGGAAGAAATTCCATGTCTCCTGGCTCAGTGCCCCCCCATTCACTACCTCAACATCCCCACCGCTTCTCTCTGCTTGCTTGGGATTTCTAGCAGGTGATGGCACAAAACTGAACAATGATGCCCCCTCCTCCACCCAGAACTGTGAACTCCCCCTGCACCTAAGAATTTTAATCAGCTTCCTTTTTTCTCCTTCCCCTTTCCTCTATTAGCATTAGATGCAAACCGTTGGACAATTGAAAATTATCCCCTCTTTTAAAGCCTACTTTGAGGCTTCATTTGAAACATTTGACCTCAATTCCGATACGCTTTTAGGGATCTCATTCCTAAAGATTCCTAAGCAGAGGCCCTTGACAGTCTCAGACTGAATACTAACCATCTCCCCATGTGACAGGCATTTTTTGCCTGCAGAACATTTGAATTTCCCTCCTATGTTTCTGAAATTGGTAGGAGACAGAACTCACCTCCTGTAGAAGCTGAAAAGAGTTGACAGTCACTCTTCCAGCCTCTCTTGCAGCTAGAATGTAAGCACCTAAATTAAGAGTGGCCTGTCAAATGCGCACAACTGAGACCTAGAAGCTATTTCGGCAAATAAGAAAGGTTCACAAATTATCCATTCACATCCAGTATGCAGGGGCAGCCTGGCCTTGGTGCCTCCGGGGGTCAAGCGCCTTGCAGCCTGGCAGCAATGTCCATGTCGGACAACGTCTATGGCATTGACCTTGGCTGAGGACTGGCTGCCTAGCTCCACTTTGTGCCTGCTCATTTTCTCAATTTGATTCTACAGCCTTCCCCAAGGATTGTGTAATTTTCCCAGTGTTCTTTTTTTCTTTAAATTGCTCACAGCTAGAAATCATGAATGATGCACCCTCAATGTATTCATGATATGCAACAGTTTGTTTTTCTCTTGTGACACAAATTGAAATATTTCATCTGGAAGGTTCACATGTAAGATCTAGTTGCTTTGCTGGTGAGTGAGCCTGACACCCAGGATCCACGACTCAGCACAACTTGATTCTTTCCTTGTGAAATGGTATTAGCAGCTGGTTTCTTTTTTTTCTTTTGGTGGGGCCAGGGGAGGAGCCACAGCGAGTCAATTGGAGCAGCAATAGAAGTGATAGAATTGCAAAGGAAGGAAGAGGTGGTTTGGACCCAGAAAATAGCTTTATAAAGCTATTTATAAACCAGTTCTGTGCATAAAATAAAATCACAGATCTCATGGGATCACTTCAGTGATGCTTCTCTCATTTTATGGGGGAAGTTATGTTCTGTGGTGATTGTGTGACAATTTGGTTTATCAGCTAAACTCAGATGATATGGACAGTGAAGGAAAGAAGGATTGCGTGCTCAGTCATGTCTGACTCCTGAGACCCTATGGACTGTTGCTCTCCAGGCTCCTCTGTCCATGGGATTCTCCAGGCAAGAATACTGGAGTGGGTTGTCATTATCTTCTCCAGGGCATCTTCCCAACCCAAGGATTGAACCTGTATCTCCTGTGGATCAGGCATTGGCAGGCAGATTCTTTACCAGTGAGCCACCCGGAAAGCCCATGGACAGTGAAAGGAGATGCTATTAATAGGAATTCTGAAACAATGGGCAGAATGGTCACCTAAGTAGTAGAGTAGGGATTTGGAGATTCTAGATCTTGGGTTCTATCAGGCATTGAGCTATCAGTCATGGT
This sequence comes from Bos taurus, assembly GCF_002263795.3. Classification (NCBI taxonomy): domain Eukaryota; kingdom Metazoa; phylum Chordata; class Mammalia; order Artiodactyla; family Bovidae; genus Bos; species Bos taurus. Next base: position 12,665,871 of record NC_037353.1, read on the forward strand.
CCCTGCTCCTCAGCACCCTCCCTATCGTCCTCAACCACCTTCTGCTTCTCTTCCTTCAGATCCAAAACTGGAGACTGACAAGTGTCAACATGCCCACCGCTTGCACACACCCCTCTATTCATGCATCTGGCAATATATTCTGCATTTGCATGTGTTCTTAGAGGGGTGGTTTCCATAGCAATGGTAGGAATCTAACAAAGGCACCTGAGTGATGCCTTAAAGATAAATCACCCTCTTGAAGAAGCCCTCCATTTCAGGAATTACAGGCTGTTGACACTTCAAGTTTCTTAGTGGCCTGTCACATGTACACATTTCTAACTCCAGTTCACTGTCCTCCAGTGTAATGAATTACAAACATTTTAGCCTCCCTCTCAGGCCAGAAGATAAAGAGAGATCCTGGCTGGGCGATTATTTTATGAACCAAGAAGGAAGAAGGAAAAAAACTTGTATGTTTTGAGTACCTACAAGGCACTCAACATTTTTACTTATTTTATCTCATTTTCATAAAAAAAAAATAAAAAAGGCCTTGGACTGGCAGTTATGCTTCTGAGTCCTTCATCTCATGAGAGCAGAGGGGAGAGAGGGAAGAGAGGGTGGTATTGGTTCATTTTCTGATCTGAGGAGTGGTGTCCTACAAGTAAAAGGCACTAACTATAGACTCACTTCCTTGAAACCTGTCAGCCTCAATGAGTTCTATTCTTTTTATTTTTTTTAATAGAAAGAAATGTGTACACAGTGCTTTATTTTAAAACAAAACAGTTGTAAGTTTTCTGGTCCCTAAAATCTTTCCTTTTTCTTGAGCCTGTGTCACCATTGTGAAACAAATTTTTACACTTGGAAGCAGATGTAAAAAGGGTTTATCTCACATGTATTTAAAATTTTAATTCATTTGTTTGTTCATTCATTCATACAATGACTGTTTATTAGTCTTGTGTCGGTCCTGGTGATTTAGGCTGAGAAATGCATGTAGACATGGGCCTGGCCCTCTCAAAGCTTGTCATCTTATTGAAAGAAAGAAATGAATGGGTTAGTTATCATTTATAAAACTGCAAATTGTGATACGAGTGTTGAGAAAAAGCACATGATGTTGTTGTGTTGCAGAAACCAGTACCCGAGAAAGCAAGCACCACACTCGGAGAGTTGGAGAACTTAGGTTTATTATACCGGTGGACTCAGAGGACTTAACACTCCAAGCTCTGAGCCCCGAACAAAGGGGCTGCTGCTGCTGCTGCTGCTAAGTCGCTTCAGTCATGTCCGACTCTGTGCGACCCCATAGACGGCAGCCCACCAGGCTCCCCCGTCCCTGGGATTCTCCAGGCAAGAACACTGGAGTGGGTTGCCATTTCCTTCTCCAAAGCATGAGAGTGAAAAGTGAAAGTGAAGTCACTCAGTCGTGTCCGACTCCCAGCGACCCCATGGACTGCAGCCTACCAGGCTACTCCGTCCATGGGATTTTCCAGGCAAGAGTACTGGAGTGGGGTGCCGTTACCTTCTCCGGAACAAAGGGGTTACAGAGTTTTTATCCACGGATAGGCATGATTAAGCAGGTTTGCAGGTTTGCAGGGGCTGGGCAATTATAAGAGCCAGATAAGGGTAAGTGAGATAAGCTCCAGTTCCTAACATTGTGAGTCCCCACTTTCTGTGACCTGCATGATCTAAACTTTGCAAAAACCAAGCTGAGTTACAGAAGCAGAAGGAGCAGGAGGTTATGTAAAATTTTAACTTTTCCTTTTCAGTTGAAGTGCTAGGGCATGGACCTCGTTTCTCCAACGTTCTGCCATTGGGATCTATCCATGTGAGGGTCGGATGAGTTCACGCAGGAAGTCATCCACCCTGTAGCATGAATAAGTTCAATCACATTGTCTTCCATCAAACAGATGCATGAGATCAGTGTTCTCAGGAAGCAGGAGGATTAATGAAATCAATGGAAACTAAAGGAATAATTTGAGGATGCTGGAAATTGTTTGGTGGACAAATCTGGTCAGGAAGCTCCAGAAACCCCTGTTTGCAGCAAGAAGGTGCCAGATCAGAGAAAGAGGGAGAAGAAGACAGAATGAGAAGCTAAGAGCACAGAAAACAGATCTATCCCAAAGAGGGCCTTCCCCAACACTGCACAGAGAGAAAGTGCAGTATGAGTGCTCTAGTATAAGAAGTGATCTTAAACTCACTCATCATTAGTACTTGAGCTAGTCAAAGCTAATTTTCAATGACTTGGTGATTAATAATAGACACAGGTGTTTGGCATGCTCTCTGGAGCCAAGAAGCATCCTTTTATTAGAGATTTTCCAGATGGCCGCCTTGGATTCTGCCAACAATGCCAGATGGGAAGGGTATCCTTAGCTGGACTGAATCTGTACATCCTTGCAGTTGTTACCTGTCAGACTTGGACTTCTGAATGAGATAACATGGAATATGGTTGGGTTAAATGAACATTCCTTATTCCTGGTTATAGTTTAATCCCTCTTTGCTCCTATATCTTAATGAATCAGATCAAACAACATATGAACTCCAAGCCTCTTGCCCTTTCCCTTATTTTAGTCTGAAGCGTAAGTCAGGACAAATCAGGAGAAATCAGTCCTTTGATTTGCTTCGGCCTGGGCTTCCACCTGGCCCTGCATATCCTTCTGGATAAAAACACCTCCTAAGATGACGACGGCTCAGCCAATGCTGTCTTACCATTCTGAAAGCAGGAGTGAGAAAGAAACTTTCCCCAGGGTTATCTGTCATTCATTCATCTTTTCCACCAGGATCTCCATTGCCAGGTCTGGAGGAGGGTGTGTGAACCCTCCGCTAAGGCCATGTGAAGCTCCTTCTTGGGCTCAGAACTGGGGAAACATTGTGCAAACACTTTCCAATTTAGGGTCAGTTTGGACCATTCATACAAGAGCTATTATCCTCTGTAAAAAGTTAATGTAGGTTTCCTCTAGTATTTTCCCTTCTCTTAACCAAGATTCTAAACTTCTCCTGGAGTCCAAATCTCAGCAGGATATTGCTTTATGTAGATTGAAATATTTTTCAACTTTATTTTAACTTAAGGCATGTCAAAGGAGCTCCTTCTATGTGCCTAGGACTGAGTGATCCTGGGAGGGTTGGGCTAAGTCTTATCACATTTCATCTACCACATGGCTTGCCAGGAGCCTTTGCAACATTGAAACATGTATAATATCATGTATGAAACAAGTCGCCAGTCCAGGTTCCATGCACGATACTGGATGCTTGGGGCTGGTGCACTGGGATGACCCAGAGGGAGGGTATGGGGAGGGAGGAGGGAGGAGGGTTCAGGATGGGGAACACAGGTATACCTGTGGCAGATTCATTTTGATATTTGGCAAAACTAATACAATATTGTAAAGTTTAAAAATAAAATAAAATTTTAGCAATCCCAATGCTGGGCATACACACTGAGGAAACCAGAAGGGAAAGAGACACGTGTGCCCCAATGTTCATCGCAGCACTGTTTATAATAGCCAGGACATGGAAGCAACCTAGATGTCCATCAGCAGATGAATGGATAAGAAAGCTGTGGTACATATACACAATGGAGTATTACACAGCCATTAAAAAGAATACATTTGAATCAGTTCTAATGTGGTGGATGAAACTGGAGCCTATTATACAGAGTGAAGTAAGCCAGAAGGAAAAACACCAATACAGTATACTAACGCATATACATGGAATTTAGAAAGATGGTAACAATAACCCGGTGTATGAGACAGCAAAAGAGACAGTGATGTATAGAACAGTCTTATGGACTCTGGGAGAGGGAGAGGGTGGGAAGATTTGGGAGAATGACATTGAAACATGTAAAATATCATGTAAGAAACGAGCTGCCAGTCCAGGTTCGATGCACGATACTGGATGCTTGGGGCTAGTGCACTGGGATGACCCAGAGGGATGGTATGGGGAGGGAGGAGGGAGGAGGGAGGAGGGTTCAGGATGGGGAACACATGTATACCTGTGGCGGATTCATTTTGATATTTGGCAAAACTAATACAATTCTGTAAAGTTTAAAAATAAAATAAAATAAAAAAAGATATATAAAGTAGTGTGCTTCAGTGGGAAGTGTTCTAGGTTGGAAATCAAGAGCCCATATCATGGCAGTGGTTCTGCCATTTGTTGATGGTGACTCAACATTGCTTCTCTGAACCCCACTCTGAACTCCTCTGTATGGGAAGGATTTGCGTTATCATAATAGCAGGTGATGCCTTATAGGCTCTACCTACAGACCATATCCCAAATCTATACCCTTGCCTCCATGTCCACGACGACTCTCGTCCACGCCGGTGCTGTCTCATTCCTCTACAATCATAAAAGTTTCTTTGTCTCCCTGTTTCCTGTCTTGCTATCCTAAAATCCATTGTCACACCCAGAGTAATCTTTTTGAAAACACAAATCATATCTTATCATATGCCCCCCCACCCTGCTACCTAAGATTTTCCAACTGGCTCCCAACTACACTTACACTAAAGCATAAGCCGTGTGGCAGGCCTTCTGTGATCTCCATGGCCTGACCCCGAGTAGCTCTCTGACTTTCCCTTCTTGTGCTTGCCTCCTCCTCCACTACGGATGACCACTTTCTTTGCCCAAATCTCACCCATGCTAATTCTTTCCTGTTCTTCCATCCAGAAAATTCCCTTTCCAACAGACTCATGTCTTCTTGGCTTTTTGTCCCAGACACATCATATTCTCTCTCTGTCCCTCAAAGCGGGGACCAGAAGACCAATGAAATAAATAGCAGAAATCAAGGTTAGATTCTAGTCCAATTGAGGTATTAAATGGAAGATAACATCTAAGTTGCTCATTTGGTACTCTGATGGGGGCAGGAAAAGAGAAGAGGAAGAACGAATATGGGACATGTTAAAGGAACTTCCAGGGCATCGTTCATGAAACCCTCACCCTTCTTTTGATCCCTTTCCCTTGTCTAGGATACACAAACATAGCCATAGCTAAGCTGGTTGCTATGTTCAGTGTCTGGTCTGATTGGTCAGTGCCCGTTTTTTAACATCATGGCTGCTAGTGGTCTTTCAAGTGTCTGTCCCCCTCTTTGAACCATTTCCTGCTCTATGCTAGAAGTCCGTCCTCAGGCAGAATTTTTCAAAGTTTTTTCTGAGGGTCTGCTAAAGGCAGAAATTCCTAGTTATGGGGCCACCCAAGAAACAAGCCAGGATTATTTGAAACCTTATAATTCATCAAAGTTTGTATTCTGCTTCATAAGAACTCTGTATTTGTTTAATATAAAAATAACATATTAAAATACTATCAAGCTTTGAAGTTTAGAGAATGGGTTTGGCAGTCTGAACGGTAAGAGTCTGGATTGCCATTCTGCCTCTTGCTTCTTATCTGACCTTCAGAAAGTTCCTCAGCCTCTCTGAGCCTCCATATTCTTCGTATGGTGGTTGAGCACATGGTAAATATTCTATGGATTGTGAACCCAGAGGGCCAGAGTCTGTGTTTCGTTCATCTTCAGATTCTTCACAGAGTCCAGAAAAGTGTCCTGTCCAGAGAAGTCATTTTCTATGTGTTCATTCCTCTGTATCAGACATACATGCACATATGGTTATCCCATTTTTACCACTAGATGGAGAGCATGTATCCTAGGATTTTCAACCCATTAGTGAGAAAGCAAACATTTGTCTTTTGTGTCTTAACCAAATCAACTTCTATATTGATGACAATATCATTAAAAATGTCTTTCCAAAAAATGCAACTATAAGATAATTCTCAGAACTATTTGTTCTTAAAATAATTAAGAGGCAGAAGCAAAGGAGAAACACTAACTTCAGGATAATGGTTACCCCTCGGATGGGATACATTGGGATTAGGTTGGAGTGAGGAGCTCTGTGGGGAGCTCCAAATGTATCTAACTGTTGATTTCTTGTTTCAAAACAGATTTGAAGAAAATACATCCAAATATGTTAACCTTGGATGAGTTCTGGGTGGTTGAACACTTAGATGTATTTCTCTGTGTTTGAAATTTTTCACAATTGCAAGTTTTTTTTAAAACAGGGGGAGGGAAGCCTCTAGGGTGAAATTTATGTTCACTGTTTCTGTCTCAATACATCTGCCTAACAAGCTTCTTAAGATTCTCCTCAGATAACTGCAGTGTGCAGCGAAAACTACAACAAAGTAAAAGCCCTACTGTGTCGCTCCACTTGGTCTCTCCTGTTGTCCTCCTCCTACTAAACCTGATGTTTTGCCCTGCAGTTAAGTCTACTAAAGGCTATTACTTAAACTCAGTTGACTAATTAGTTCTTATCTCCAAATTGGATTGTTATCAACTAAGTTGAAAGATGAAGAAAACTGGTCTCTGTAAGTCTGTTCTAGTTACTACAGTGATGTAACAAGCCACCCCAAACCTCAGTGGCATAAAACAACTGTTCTGTGATGCTCATGGAACTTTGCTCCATGATATCTGGAGCCTCAGGTTGGGAGACTCAAGCCCCTCAGTTTGGGGGTGACTTGACAGTTGGGAGTGCCTGGCTGGTTTGGGGGCAGAAATCACTGGGAGATGTCTTTCCTCTTGTGTCTGGTAGTTGATACTGGCTGTCAGCTGAGACTTTAGCAGGGGCTGTTCGCTGAGCCATCTAGTGGTGATAAAGAAGGCACTCTGCTTGGCCCAGATCCCATGGGGTGGGGAGTAGGGGTGGGGAACAGAGACACACTGCTCTCCATAGGAGAGGTGTCAAAGAATCTGAAGGCATATTGTAAAACCATCCCAATATTGTCCTCACTCTGCTCTCAGAGTGAAGTAGAATGGATAAACTGGAACCTCCTTCCTCTTTGTCCAATCAAATGACCCACATGGAGGAACAGCTGAACGTATTCACTCCATTATCTACAAACATTGTGTTGGATCAAGTTCAAGTGGCTCAGATACAAGCTAATTTGGTCGTAGTTTATTTTACCAGCTCTATTCCTTTGGAAAGCTGACTGGTTGTTTCTTATGACCAGTAAACCTAAAGGTCATAAATAACATGCATACTAAAATTTTCACCACAATGAAGTATTCTCAAAAGGCAACTTTATTATCTATTGCTGCATAACAAATTACTCTGAAATTCAATAGCTTAAAACAACAAACATGTATTATCTCACAGCTTCTGTGGGTCAGGAACTCGTGAACAGCTTAGCCGAGTGGCTCTGACTCACAGTCTCTCATGAGGTTGCCATCAAGGTGTTGCCCAGGGCTGTGTCATCTGAAGACTTAACTGGGGCTGAAGAATCTGCTTCCAGTGGGGCTCACTCATGTGTCTGGCTGGGCAGGAGGCCACAGTTCCTCATCAGGGGTTGGCAGGTGACCTCAGCTCCCCACCATGTGGGCCCCTCTATAGGATGGCTGAAGTGTTCTCATGATATGACAGCTGACGTCTTCCAGAGTGAGTGACGCAAGAGCGAGACTGCAGAGGAATCCATGGTACCTTTTATGTTCAAATCTCTGTAAGTGACACAAGGTCGCACCTGCCATATTCTATTCATGAGAAGTGAGTTACTAAGTCACACTCAGGGGAGGAGAGCTAAGCCCTACCTCTTGAAAGGATTCACATCAAAGAATGTGTGATTATATACCAAGACCAGCACAGGGAGTTTGAGAACGAGGTTTCTCTCACTCTGTCCTGTAGATATCTGCCTCAGGGCACATGCCCTTATTTATGCAACCAATGTGGGGGAATAAGTACTTTCCGCGTGGAAAATTAGCAATCAGTTTCCACTATGCCATTCAGATGGGAGGTACTTCTGGACTGCTGTCTCCTACTCTGCTCCTATCTCTGTACGACAGGAACTGATTCTTGTCAATAAAAGCTTGGAGAATGCTCTAAAACACTGTGTATTTTATTCTTACTCTTAGTTCGGGTGATGGAACAGAGGTGTGGGCATTCTCGTGCCTGTTTCAATCACTCCATTGCGATTAGGATCCACCTGATCATCCAAGTTGCCTGGACAGGCATGTGCTCCCTTGTAATCCGTTTTATGACGTATCTTTCAAACCTCCAAACTTGAATGGTCAGGATGATAGATGTGGCTGTGCTTCAGGCCAGCATGGCTCATAAGATGCAGAAAAATTACTATCTTCGAAAAGCAAAAGCTTTTTGGAAGGAAAAGTAAAGTGTGATCGTGAGTGACTGTTTCTCATCCTTTGCGAGAGGTAACAGAGAAGAGTCAGTGACTCATTTATCTGAGAAAAGGAAACTTAAGCAGCCCCCAGTTCAGGTGTCTAAAAGGAAGATCTGCTACAAGTCCTAACTTGGGAAAAGCCAGCCCTTAGGACAAGGTAGCCAGGTCCCTGACAGAGAGATGGGGATAACTCCCTTCAAGGAAAAAAGGGTCGAATTGTAATCTGGTTCTGGAACCAATTCAACCTGACTACTTAGCAGTAAAGATAAATTGAACCCACAGAGAAAACGGAAAATAACATTTTCCTGGCAAGTCCTTGAATGGACTTAGTGTGTTTAGATTTATGAGGGGTGAATGACCTTCTCTGCCTTGGTGTTCCACATTTTCGTTTTTCCAGGACTGATTTTCCATCTGGCCTAACCAGAGCTCAAAGTTACTGAATCAAACAGAGCCAGTAGGCCTGACTGGAGCTGGCTGGAACATGCACAGAGCTGGGAAAGACAAACAGGCTCCTTTCTGAAAAGCCTATCTAGCAGAAGCCTGTTCCTCCCCACCTGCCTCAGAGCACTGCCCTGAGAGGGAACCCATCCCACTCTTCACCACCCGGCAGATGGGGCATTAGCTGACTTGGGGGTGTTTCCATCTGAGAAGTGGGCTGTATGAAAAGGAAGGAAGGGTGTTATCAAGTGCAAGGAAACTAGCTCACAGGCCTGGGGTGGTCCACATCTCCAGCAGAGAAAACTTGGAGGCACTCTGTATGTTTCCAGAAGGGTTTGGGGGCAGCAGAGTGCTGATGGACCCTGCTAGTATCTGGCAGAAGTAACAGTGGGACAGTTGAAGCTGAAAGCTGCCAGACCAGATGGGGTCGTGGACACCCCTGGATTGCCAGCAACCAGATCAGGATATATCTCAAAAGAAACAGATTTTGCAGGATGCCATGTAGGCTTCCCACACTAGGGGAGAAGGAGGACAGTAGAGAAAATCCAGGATTAACTGAACTTTGAGATGAAAAGACTGAGAGATGAGAAAGTGCAGAGGTTTTGTAGAAATGATTACAGTTGCATGTTCTGACATTTAGCGCATTAAGCTTCATTACAGAAAATAACGTTATATTTCTGGCCTGCCCAAGTTTGTGGCTTAAGAAAATTCAAACCTGTCATTCTGTTTCTTCTTATACCTTGCCCTGTTTTTCACATAATATAGAGAGAAAGGCTGTTTGGGGTTAGTGGGTCTCTCAGCATCTCAACAGATGACTATAACCATGCAGTGTGAGGTCACGACCAGTAAGTCTTCTAGACCAGAGGTCAGAAAATACTCTCTTTAAAGGGTCAGATAAGACGTACTTGAGGTTTTGCACACTATACTTTCTCTGTTGCAACCCTCCAACTCTGCCTTTGCAGCACAGAAGCAGCCACAGACAATACATAGACGAATGAGGAACAATGAAACTATGACGGACGCTGAAATTTCATAGCTTCCAGATGTCACAAAGTATTATTCTTCCCTTGATTTTGTTTTCAAAGCATCAGAAATGTCAAACCTACTCTTAGCTTTAAGACCATACAGACACAGGCAGTGGGCTGGATTTGGTCCACAAGCAATACTTTGCTAACCTTTATACTGACCACTGCTCTCTGCACTCTAGAGGGATTAATTTGTTCACATGCATGGCTCTGGTTAAAAAGTTCAACTTCTTTAAAAATGCCTGGAAGATAAAGTCTCCTGGGAATCGCAGAATATTTACACACAGTATTTCCCCAGGAATTACCCTTTTTATGTGGTTTCAAGGCAAGTGACAAGCTAAGAAAAGCCACGACTCTCATACAAGCTACTTTTGTGTTCGCAGAAGGTATCAGCTGGGCTCTAAGCCTCAAGTAGACAGGACTTGCATCTGTTTTCCCCTGCTGTTGTATTGCTGGGGTCTAATGCAATATCTGACACAGAGTAGGCATTAAATGTTTGTTGATTGAATTATTGAGGGAGTGACTGAAAACTCCTTTTTAGCCGTTTTCAGAACTTATGTTATTCCATCATATGTGCGTTATATAACTCTCACTTTAAAAATGCCTGTAAGTGTGATTTAGAATTCAGAAGAATCATCATGCATAAATAGAAGATTTTCTTCAAACGTTTGGCCAAAATTCCATGTCACTGTAAAACTACAAAGCCATTGCTGGCTCTGTTTAGTGGGGGCGGGGGCATGTTTGCCCCAAGAAGCCAAAGAAAAGTACCTGCAAGTGTGAGACTGCTCTTGGTAAGAAAGCTGTCACTTGCCTCGCTCTCCTGACATTAATTTTGACCAGGGGTGGCCTCCGTCATTATGTCCAGTACATGAAAGAACTACCTGGGACACTTAGCAGGACCCACGATGTGGGAGGAGCTGGCAGTGAAAACCCCTCTAAATTGGTGTGTCTCTCCCCATTAAGCCACATGATATCTAGGCAAACAGAGCAAACTCAAAGATAATCACACAACCTTTGGCTACCTTAACTCAGCACTTAATACGAATAAGCTTCTCAGCTCTTCTTTCGGCTCAGCTTTCTTTACTAAATCCCAAGTAACTTTGGGAAGGGAATCATGAGAATGTGGGAGACTTTGGGATGATAACTAATGTGTGGTACCAAGAAGAGGCAAAAGAAAAAGATCAAAGATTTGTTTCTCTGAGCTGGGTGGCACCTTGGCACTGAATCCTGGGAACAGATGCTGGCTGATTTGAATTAAAAAAGAGCAGAAGTAGCCAAAGATAAGAAATAATTGGCTAAAAAATACAAAGCCATACTTTTGACAGGGGACAATAAAGTTTTCCAAGCAGAGGTTAGAATAACTTACTTTAAAAAAATAATAACCTCAAGGAAAACTAGGAGAAGAGAATATTTTTTCCCCTGCAGTTTGAATTAAGACATGGTCAGCAAAGAAGAGACCCTTTCCAAAGGGTCTCAGCAGGATAAATCAATCTAGTGGAGGCCTTTGTGTTCCCAAAGAATGATGTCAGAACCCATTCCAGGGAGAAGAAAGAGATGTTTGCACTAAAGGTCACTTGAGAACTATAAAGATAAATGCTATTTGTAATGACTTAAAAAGGATTCCAGGAAGGAGAGGAGTCAACTAACTGTTTTAGAATCAATGGAAAAGTAAAAACTTTACTGGTTGAAAAGTTTCGGAGGGTCGTTTAGACATTCTTGAAAGTCTGTGAAACTTTGAGGGGAAAGAACCCAAGAGTATGATGATGGAAAAACTATGTTATATCCTTTAACTGTTAAATGTAGGTTGTGTGTTTACACATGTGTTGGTCATTAAAAAATAATTGAAAAGGTTTCTGGCAGTAAGAAGTCAGGGACTAACAATCCCTCCACCCTGGTTATTGAGTGACCCTGAAAGTCCTTGGGTCAACCAGATATTCATAGCGCAGGGAGATATCCAGGTATCTAGAGTTAAAACACTAACCTGTGATTCAGGAGACCTGGGCTCACATTTCAGCTCAATTACCTTCATTTTTCCCTTCCTTTTTGGCCATGCCACACAGCAAGCAGGAACTTAGTTCCTACCAGATCGGGGTAGGGAATGAACCCAGTGCCCTACAGTGGGAGAATGGAATCTTAACCACTGGAAGTCCCTCTTTTCTTTTTTTAGTTGAATGAAAGAGTCTTTAAATTCTGTAGTGCTTTATGATTTTTCAAAAATTTCACACACATGATTTCGTATAATCCCGTAATAACCATTTTCCCCTCTACTCCTGCTTGGTCCCTCTCCTCTTCCCTCTTCCTCACTAGTTTGTTCTCTGTATCTCTGAATCTCCTTTTTTGTTTTATTCACCAATTTGTTGTATTTTTGAGATTCCACATATAAATGATATTACATTGTATTTTTCATTCTGTCTGACTTATTTCACTTAGGATAATGCCTGCCAAATCCATCCATGTTGCTGCAAATGGCAAAACTTCATTCTTTTTTATGGCTGAGTAGTATTCCATTGTGTGTATATACCATATCTTATTTATCCATTCATCTGTTGTTGGATACTTGGATTGCTTCCATACCTTGGCAATTATAATTAATGCTGCTATGAATATTGGGGTACATATATATTTTTGAATTAATGTTTTTGCTTTTGGATATATATCCAGGAGTGGAATTGCTGGGTCATATGGTAGTTCTTGGAGAAGGCAATGGCACCCCACTTCAGTACTCTTGCCTGGAAAATCCCATGGATGGAGGAGCCTGGTAGGCTGCAGTCCATGGGGTCTCTAAGAGTCAGACTTGACTGAGTGACTTCACTTTCATTTTTCACTTTTATGCATTGGAGAAGGAAATGGCAACCCACTCCAGTGTTCTTGCCTGGAGAATCCCAGGGATGGGGGAGCCTGGTGGGCTGCCGTCTATGGGGTTGCACAGAGTTGGACACGACTGAAGTGACTTAGCAGCAGCATGGTAGTTCTACCTTTAATTTTTAAAGAAATCTCCATACTGTTTTCCATGGTGGCTGCACCAATTTACATTCGTATCAACACTGTACCAGGATTCCCTCTTCTCCACATCCTTGCCAGTATTTATTATTTATGTTTTGTGTTTTGTTTTCCAAACTATAAACTTTTCATTTGGTATTGGGGGTATAGCCAATTAACAATATCGTGGTAGTTTCAGGTAAATAGCAAAGGGATTCAGTCATACATATACATGGATCCATCTCCCTAAAAACCCTCTCCCATCCAGGCTGGCACAGAACACTGAGCAGAATTCTATGTGCTATACAATAAGTCCTTGTTTTTTATCCATTTAAAATATAACAGTGTGTACATGACCTTCCCAAAGTCTCTAACTTCCCTTCCCCTTCTATACCCATGAGTTCATTTTCGAAGTCTCTGCTTCCTAAGAAGGTTCATTTGTACAATTTCTTTTTAGATTCCACAAATAAAGCATGGCGTATGATATTTCTCTTTCTCTTTCAGACTTACTTCACTTAGTGTGACACTCTCTAGGTCCATCCGTGTTGCTGAAAATGGCATTATTTCACTCTTTTTAATGGCTGAGTAACATTCCATTGTATATATGTACCACATCTTTATCCATTCATCTGTTGTTGGGCGAGTGGATTGCTTCCATACCTTCAGTTCAGTTCAGTTCAGTCGCTCAGTCGTGTCCGACTCTTTGTGACTCCATAAATTGCAGCACACAGGCCTCCCTCTCCATCACCTTAGCAATTGTAAATAATGTTGCTATGAACATTGGGGTGCATGTATATTTTCAAATTAATGTTTTTGGTTGGTGTTTTGTTTGTTTGTTTTTGAATATATACCCAAGAGTGGAATTTTTGGATCATATGGTAGTTCTATTTTTAATTTTTTTGAAAAATCTCCATACTGTTTATATACAAATTTACATTGTACATTTACCAATTTACTGCATACCAAGTTACATTCCCATCAACAGTGTACCAGGGTTCCCTCTTCTCTGCATCCTTGCCAGTATTTATTATTTGTGTTCTTTTTGATAATTGCCATTCTGATAAGTGTGAGGTGATATTTCAGCATGGTTGTGATTTGCATTGGTCATATCATTTGCAAATATCTTGACCCATTCAGTAAGCTGTTTTTTAAATTTTGCCAATTGTTACTTTTGCTATGCAAAAGCTTTTAAGTTTAATTGCTATGCTATGCTAAGTCACTTCAGTCGTGTCCAACTCTGTGTGACCCCATAGACGGCAGCCCCCCAAGGCTCCGCCGTCCCTGGGATTCTCCAGGGAAGAATACTGGAGTGGGTTGCCATTTCCTTCTCCAATGCAAGAAAATGAAAAGTGAAAGTGAAGTCACTCAGTCAAGTCCGACCCTTAGGGACTCCATGGATTGCAGCCTACCAGGCTCCTCCACCCATGGGATCTTCCAGGCAAGAGTACTGGAGTGGGGTGCCATTGCCTTCTCCGTAAGTTTAATTAGGTCCCATTTACTTACTTTTGCTCTTGTTTCCTTTGCTTTAGGAAATGGGTCCAAAATTATTGCTGCAATTTATGTCAAAGAGTATCATGCCTATGCTTTCCTCGAAGAGTTTTGTAGTATTCAGTCTTGCAGTTAGGTCTTTAAATCATTTGGAGTTTATTTTTGCATATGGTGTCAGAGGATGATCTGATCCCATTCTTTTACATGTGGTTGTCTAGTTTTTCCAGCACCACTTATTGAAGAGACTGTCTTTTCTCAATTGTATATTCTTGCCTCCTTTGTCATAGATTAGCTGACCATAAGTACGTGGGTTTATTTCTGGGCTCTCTATTCTGTTCCATTGATTTATATGTCTGTTTTTATGCCAGTACCATACTGTTTTGCTGACTGTAGATTTGTAGTATAATCCTAAATCAGGGAGCATAATTCCTCCAGCTTTATTCTTCTTTCTCAAGATTTGGATATTTGGAGTCGTTTTTGTTTCCATGAAAGTTTTAAAGATATTTGTCCTAGTTCTGTGAGAAATGCCATTGGTATTTTGATAGGGATTGTACTGAATCTGTAGATTGGCTTAGGTAGTATGGTCATTTTAACAATATTAATTCTTCCATTCTAAGAATATGGTATATCTTTCCATCTGTCTATGTCATCTTCAGCTTCTTTCATCAGTGTCAGTTTTCTACATACAGGTCTTTTATCTCCTTATATAGGTTTTTTGCTAGGTCTTTTATTCTTTTGATGCAATCAACTCCATCACCTTCTAACAAAGAGAGCTGCTACACATAATTTATCCTTTCATAGCCTTAGTATCCTTATCAGTTAAGTGAAGATAATGAGTGTTCCTTGTAGGGTTATTGTTAAGTGAAGTCCCTGGAGTGGACGCACAGTAGGTGCTCAGAAGATGGCCTTGAATCTATTGCACTTAAACCAACTTAGTAGCTAACTTCATAGAGCACTTACTATGTGTGAGTGCTTTGTTCACACTGTCTGAGTATTCCCAACAGCCCTATGGCCAGGATGGGAATTGTTATTGCTCCTGGTACAAGCTAGTGGGTAGTCTAGCCAGGCAGCCTGGCTCCAAGCCTTTGTTGTTACCTGATCTGATATCAGGGAGAGAAAGTATGACTTGGACTTATATCATTTTCTTCCTCGTTGTTTTTATGACACAGAGAATGAGATGAGGAGGTTTTCCTCACTCAGTAGCACAAATAGCTACTGACCTCTTTCCAATAAGAATAGTTAAAAAGAGTGGCCTTAAATATAACAAGCATAGTCGTAACTAACATTTTATTGTCCAGGCCGTGTTCTAGATGCCTTGTTATAGTGAAAGTGGCTCAGTGGTGTCCAGCTCTTTGCGACTCTATGGACTACACAGTCCACGGAATTCTCCAGGCCAGAATACTGGAGTGGGCAGCCTTTTCCTTCTCCAGGGGATCTTCCCTACCCAGGGATTGAACCCAGGTCTCCTGCACTGCAGGCGGATTCTTTATCAGCTGAGCCACAAGGGAAACCCACCTTGTTATATGAATTCATTAATTTCCTCAACGACCTTATGAGGCAGTTGCCACTGTCTTCTCCACTTTGCAGAGACCAAGCAAACATGTGGTAGGACTTGGTTTTGGACCAGCTGTTGGAGCTCCAAGGCCACACTCGCCATTACACCACCTAGTCTCTCGATCTTGGGCTTTCTGTGGTGAGTCAGCAAGCAACTATTGGAGCTGCCCTGGCTATGTGTCGAGGGTGGGAGGAGCTACGTAGTTTCAGAGAAAACTGTAAACTGAAGTTGGAAGAAATATAATATTTACTGACAGCTTATAATTTAAGTGTGTAGGGACATTTTAAGTTAATATGTCCCACCTAGGGTTCCAAGTCCTTGGACTTCACCAAACATAATAACAGGGGTCTGTGAGCTATTTTTAATATTTCAAAATGCTTATTAATATGTCACAATAATGTAAAACATAGTATATGGTAACAAAGCCTTAAAGAAAAAGACTTTTAGAGACAAATTTCATTTCTAGACTTGAGCAAGTTTTCAAGGATTCCTAACTCTAGAAATGAATGAATTTTTGTCTGTTAGGGTTGAAATAAACCTTATAGATGTCAGATTTGCCCTAATAGAGAAGATACCCCATTATCAAAAAGAATTCAACGAGACTTTAAAACTTCAAGAAAGAAGTTGCTGACAGACATAAAAGGCAGTTTTAGCCATTTACTTAGAACTGCCAGTCACCATAGGAGCAGAAGAGGCATTTTTCTGCCAACTGGTTGAAGCTTGTGCCAGAATGATCCTGCTGTTTCTTAATTGTCCTAAAAGCTTGTAGCCAGCAATTTTGCTGCCAAGCCTTACCTCACTTTCATGTTTCTATAATATGCAGATCACGAAGTGTCCCGTTCAGAGTGGGAGAACGAGAAGTTACTTCCTCGCCCTTCCTCTCTTTGGAGCTCACCACCTAACCTGTACAATGCCTCCCTCTGAAATAATACACCAAGTGGTTATCTCAAAACCTTGAGTACCATCTTCTTAAAAAAAAAAAAAATTGAGTACCTTTTAACATGTGAATAATCCTCATGGCAAGCTTGTAAGAGAGAGGAAAACAGTGTTATTCCTATTTCTGAGTAATAACCTAACAATTATGACTGGTGGACATAAAAATCTCTGTGTGATGTATTCAGTTGCAAATTGCAGATGAAATAAAGGATAAACTCTCATTCTATAAAAAGTAAAGGCCGCATAATAACTATGTGTATGCATACGTGTGTGTGTGTGTGTGTGTGTATGTGTGTGTGTGTGTGAGTTGGAGGGTTGGGCTATGAAGTTGTGGCAAAAAATCTTGCACCGTACACTCCAGTAGAATCAGTGGTTACTTCCCAAGGTGGGAGTGAGTGAAAGGGGCTATAAAAAAGGATATTCACTTTCATATTTGTGTACCTCTGTATTGTTTTAATGTTTTACAATAGACATACTATTTTTACAAATTCAAAAATAATTCTAAAAAAGGAAAAAAAGTTTGAAGTAGATGATAAATGTCTCACACAATAGACTGTCTTATCTAGTTTATTCTGTCAGACTTCATATTTTCAAGAGTGATTTCAAAGAGGTGTTAGAACAACCTGGCCCATCTCTGCAAGAAAATAGTTGTGTGGTATCTGAGTCTTGTGGAAAAGCAATTGTCTGCTCAACTCTTCGTGGAGGCTTTGCTCCTAAATGGAATGGAAACTGAGCTGGGAGGATCAAAGGATTCGCTTGACCATCTCTTTGGCTCCATAGGTTCTTTGAGGGACAAAATTTAGATTCCAAAAAGCAGAATACAGTGTTCATGATTTATTTAGATTTTTGTAAAAGCCTTTGATACGAATCCATAATAAAGGCAATTTGGGGATAAATAATTCACAAAGCAAAGACCTTCCATCCCAGTAGAAATGTGACCAAGGAACTGTGGTTTAGTAGAAAGAGCAAAACTTTGTACTTCGACAGAGTTGCTTTCAAATCATAACTGCTGCTTAAGAGTGGTTTGGCCTCAGCTAGGCTACTTAATTTGGAGAAGGCAATGGCAACCCACTCCAGTACTCTTGCCTGGAAAATCCCATGGACGGAGGAGCCTGGTAGGCTGTAGTCCATGGGGTCGCTAGGAGTTGGACACGACTGAGCGACTTCAATTTCACTTTTCACTTTCATGCATTGGAGAAGGAAATGGCAACCCACTCCAGTGTTCTTGCCTGGAGAATCCCAGGGACGGGGGAGCCTGGTGGGCTGCCGTCTATGGGGTCGCACAGAGACAGACACGACTGAAGTGACTTAGCAGCAGCAGCAGCAGCAGGCTACTTAATTTCTGCAAAAGTCCTTTCCTCTACTATAAAATGGGATAATACAAGAGTGAGGGATGACATGTAAAGAGCGCTGCACAATACCTGGTGCGTGGCAGATGTTATGAAAATTCAAGGCTCCCTAATAGTAATTTGTTAGAGTATAAATGAGTTTTAATCTATCTACTTATAGTGAACAAATAAGGGGACTTAGAATGTGGATGCCGTTTCAACAGCCCCTAGGAAGAGGGACAGGAAATGGCAATGCTTCTTTCCATGGTCTAGTTTCCTAGACCATGTTTCATTATGTGCCCTAGACCATCACTTGTCCATTATGTTCCCTATCTGGCCAGATTAATCTATCACACTGTGCGAAAACCACCTGAAATATATGTCTTACTGAGGAAGGGCCTAAAGTGTTAGCTCCACATATGAAAGGAGCAACATGCAAAAAGAAGCAAGTGATCCCTTCGGAGACTTATTTGGGTTGTGTTTGCAACTGGAGGCATCTTGCTCTGCCACCTTCTCCAACATTCTGCATCAAACAAAGATAGTAAAGCCTATTAAATTTCTCAGGGACATCTCTCCGATGACTAGACTTGGCCTTGGAAGGTGAAAACTGTTGAAAGGAGAGTCTCTTGGCATATACTGGATAACAGGCAAACGGATGACTGAGGCATTTCAACATGACAAATTCAGAGGAAGCACTCGAGAAGAACTAAATCAAACCATATATATATAGGATACTTGGTTGTGGGTTCTCCAATGTAACTTTGGAAAAGCATCTGAGTGTCACTCATTCAACTCATATTTGGGAGCAAGATGCCACATTAGGCCCCATGGGAGGGTCAAAGATGGATAAACATGGGTCTTGCCCTCTAAGAACTCACAGTCTCATCACATTGCATAAGACTCACAAGATCATCCAAGATTAAGATAAACTGATTTTTATCTCCATCAAGTAACTTTCCCGAAGAAGGTTTTCTGCTTCTTAGCTGCCCTGGTTGCTTTAACACAGAAGAGAGCTCCATGTCTTGTGACAATCAAAAAAGATGCAGAAGAGGACTGCAATGACACTCTGTAAGACCACCATTCTGGGGCTGCAGCTTTGCTTCTTTATTTTCCATCTCCCTTCCCACAAGACGACTTCTAGCAGCATCACAGTGGGTCATTGATGTAGAGAAATGACTTTACAACACTGTGAGCAATATTACGACACATTTCAAGGAAGCCTGGGTCAGGACTAGGAAGTTTTAGAATCTGTCCTTTCTGATCCCGGGTAGTTTTTGGTCTGGCTCCTTGAGTGATTTTTCTCTCCAGTCCCACTTGCTGCTGTTTCTCTCCAAATGCTGAAGACTTGCTCTCACTCTTTTCAACCTGAGGCAGTTACACCATTTGATCTGCCCGCCTCAGGAACCACTCCTAGATCCTTAGAAAGTGGGGATCCTTGGTTCCTTGGGTGCCACCAAGGAGATGTTGATGCTTCCTGGTCAGCACACCCCAAAGTTCTTCCTGAACCTACTCCTCACAGGCGTCAGCTTCCATACTTGCTTTTCATAACTCTCTTTTCCCCTGTAATGGCTGCAGCACCTGAAGCCTCCACTCTTACTTCAAAGCTTGTGCCTGGCCAGTCTGAATTTTAATTACAGTTTATTTAACTGGACTAATAATCAGGTCATTTGTGTTCTCGTGCTGTCTCTGTGGCTGCAGATGAGTCAGTTCATGTCTCCAAGTTCCAGGTGACGGGATGGGAGAAACTCCAAGACTGGCAAAGGTATGTCCACCGTGCTCTCACATGCAAACATACACATATACACTTATTCTCAGAATGATTTAGGAAGGTTGTTTCAATCCCAACCTCACTATTGACAAGCACATATAATCTTGGCCAAGTTATTAATAGTTTTTGAATGAATCTCAATGTCTTCATCTGTGAACTGGAGGTAAGATTACCTCCTTCAAAGGGTTCTATAAAAATGAATGGAATCTTCTAGGTAAAGCACTTAGGATTGAGGAAAAACTTTGTAAATGTCCTTCCGCATCACAAGCTTTCCTAAGGCTCCCTCCCCACCCATTCATCTTTCCTTCTTTCTTTTCTATCATTTTAACTGTTTCTTCAGGTTTCCCTTTTTTTTTCTCCCATTCCTGCTGCAAGTGGTGAAGGGCTTAGAAGCGAGTGGCTTTGTGTTCCTTAAATGTGCCTACTTGCACTAATTAAGAAATGGCAGTGCTTATGCCCACATGCTGCTACCCTTGGTGGCCAAAAGAGACAGCATGATTAAACTGTGGAACTGACCCTGAGGTTAACTGAGACTGTCTAACCATTTAAATCCCAGCTTCATGAAAAATGCTTTATTGCCATCACATCATATTCTTGCAAAGAAAGGCCAACATCAACATTAGGTGACTTCCTAAAAGTATTTTCTCAAAACTTTTTTTGTGTGTGAAAATTACACTGTAGGAAAAAATGTAGAGTAGTATAATTTTAATACCCCTCTTATTTATTTTTTCTTAAAATTTATTTTTGTTTGGTTTTTCTGACTATTTTGTTTATTCTAGAAAATTAGAAATCATACAAAAATATTTTGAGGAAATTAAAAAATTATCCATAATTATACCACCCCAAAACAAATATTGTTGGATTTTTGGGGGTATTTTCTTCTTTGTAAATGCTTTTATTTTAAAAGTTAAGAACATTTTTGTATATATAGTTTTGTGTCCTGTGAGCATTTTATGATGCCAATTAAAAAAAAACTATTTAATAAACAAATTTTTAAAATGCAACATTGTCTCCAGATTTTAACCAATTGCCTGTTGTAAGCCATTTTTTGGTTGTTTTCAATTTTGTTGTTTTGTCTACCCTACATTCCTTCTCCTTTTTCCTCTATAATTGTTAATGATGCTAGGTATTTTTATGTTTATTCAATACTAGTATTTATGAATTGTCGTTTCTTACAATTTTTCTGGTGATGGTGATGTTCATGATCATTGTCCTCATTATATCATTTGGGGCCAAGAATGGTCAAGACCAGGTTAACACCAAAACTTGGGTAGAAAAAAGAACCATAGACTAGAACAGTATTTATCTTCCTGACACTTGCATTTTCCTGGGACCAAGTAGTATTGAAAATAGTTATTTTGGTTGCCAAGAAATCTATTAGAAAGTGAGTTTGCAAGGACATCCAGGCCTGGGGTGGTGCCTGAAATTGAACAAGAAGCTACCAGATCCTGAGACTTCTCAAGACAGTTCCCTGGTGGCTCAGAAGGCAAAGAATCTGCCTGCAATTTAGGAGACCTGGGTTCGATCCCCGAGTCAGGAAGAAGGGAATGGCTACCCACCCCAATATTCTTGCCTGGAGGATTCTATGGACAGGGGAGCATATATATATATATATGTAATGCTCACCTCAGGGAAAGAAATCCTAGGAAGGATAATTAACAGAAGGAAAGCAAACAAGCATGCATCTTCCTTATCTCTAAAGAGAAAAACCATTTGCCCAGGGAGGAATTAATTTTCTCCTACATAATTTTGTTTTTGCCTGAGCCTTTATCACTGGGCTTAGCTCAACTCGGAACTCTACAGAAGGCAGAAAATGGGGAATAAATATGATGCTCCAAATTTGGGATCATGCACCCAGGACCTCTCCAAGGCCACCTGCCTGCCAAACTCACTGATCACCAAATGGGACAAATCAGAGAAGGCAATTGTACCTTGAAGACAAGAAGGAATGTTGGCTCCTTTTCCAAGAAACAGAACCACTTATTTCACCTGTCACTGTAGAAGACTGGGCTTTCCCACAGCATCCTTCCTGATCTTGATGCTTGAGAACCTCTACAACTTTGAGACACAATGGACTTGGTTGCACCCATGAAGATATAACTCTCTTAAGTCAGAGATGAAATCTACAGCTTCTTTGGAACTCTCATTACAGAAAGGCTGCTCGAAGCTGTTGGACTAGGAATCAGCCAGAAGGTGTATCACTCTGCTAGATGCCAGGCCTCAGGAGGGCTGGGTATTATTGTCTGAAGGGTAGGAAGTGGGGTGTAGCAAAGGCAGGGGCTAAGGATAGCATCAAGCTCAGCTCATGTCCCTGCCCACTGAATGCCCTTCTCCACCCCTTACCACCTTGAGTAGAAACCAGTGTTCCCATAATGGCCTCCAAGGTGCTCTGTGATTCAGCCTACCATCCCTCTCTTACCTCATTCTTCTCCTTTCCCTGCTACTCTTCAGGCTTTCTATGCTCAGTGACACAGAGGAGAGACAAGACAGTTCCCCAGCCTCAAAGAGCATGGCCTCACTTGAAAGTGAGGGCAAATCCTGACAGCATTAACAGCTAGATGCCCTCAGATTACAGCACTCTCAGTAGCTGAAGGGCAAGTTCTTTCTTAAAGGGAAATCCAAGTGAATTATTCCATGGCTGCCACTCTGCCCAAAGTAATTTTTTCCAGAAGGCTTTCCCCATCACCACTCCCACAGCCTGCCAATCACATCTAGGCCAGATGTCCTAACCTCGTCTCTCCCAGCAGCCTGGACCCCCACCTCACTGCACATTCAGACAGACAGCAAGTGCCCGTTCCCTCTTCTGTGTCTCCCACTGGACTGAGGCAGTGGCTGTGTAATTTCATTCACCATTGTATCCCCAACCCTAACTAAGATTTGGCACGTAAAAGGCATTCAGCAGATGGCTGCTGAATGAAAATATAAATGAATAAATGATTACCAGCTGCCTCTATTCCCTTAACCTGCTGCAGAATTAATAAACTAATCTTGAACCTAGCAGATATGTGAAAATAAAGGTATCGCTGAGGATTATCAGGCCAGCCTTTCTGTACTGGTTGCCATATTGTGCTTGCTGATAAATGCTAATAATTACTACTATTTTGACTCTGACTTTGGATATAAAATGACAACATTACTTGAAAGAAAGCTCCCAAATTTCTAAGCATGAGGACACTGCTGAGGACATGAAATTTCAAAAGGCACACACGCACACACACACACACACACACACACCCCACTATGTAAACACCTAGCAGACTACATCTAGTAGAAAAATTCTATAATGAAATTTTTATCTCAAAGCAATTAGCCCCAGACGTTCCAATCCCAGGGCTAAGCCAAAGATGGTGCAGCATCATAATAAAGATCTGAAGGAAAATTGGAGAGAAGGACTCAGAGTTTCCCGCTAGACCATGGTATATTTCTAAATCTTGACTGCAGCAGAAACCCCAGTGGGCTTTCAAATACGCACTGCCCCGGCCATACCAGAGACCAATTACATCAGTTTCTGAGGCTGGGAACCAGAGAATGATGTTTTTTTCAAGTGCCCCATGTATTTCCACTGTGTAGGAGGCTTGAGAACCACTGCTCTGGATTCTAGCTTGTGCTCAACTCCCTCATTGAGCCCTGCTGTGTGCCAGGCTTTGTACAAGGCAGACTTTCCCCTTAATTTGTTGATATAAAATGGTATCTCATCCATTTTACATGGACTGACTGGCACCCTGAAAAGGAACCAATTTTATAAGTCCTCATTATTTACTTTATACTGTTACAGTACAGGAAGAATAAGAAAAAAATGTGTATACTTGCTTTAGCTAGCCCCCGAGTACCTGAAGAGAATTCTTTAGCTCATTTTTTTAAGAACACTGAAGCTAAAAAGGTATTCCATAGATGAACTCTATGGAGTTTAATTTAGACACTTCAGTTTACACATGATGGGATAAAAATTATGAATGTTTGGAGGTCACAGCATTCTCTTTCTACCTTTGTCCACTCAGCTCTTTATTTCTCCCTCACTTCCTGTGGAAAAATAAAATGGGAAAAAAATCTGACCCTCGTGAGAAAAGTCATTAAGATAGAACACAAACCTCCATCGTCAGGGTGCTTGTGGGACTCCTCTGGAGCCTGTATAAAAGTACATGTGGAGAGGAGAGAGGGGACCCAGGGACTAGGGTGACAGAGACAGGGCAGAAGACAGAAACTGTAAAGAATTTAGGGGTGCCAATCACTTCATGGCAAATAGATGGGGACACAGTGGCTGACTTTATTTTGGGGGCTCCAAAATCACTGCAGATGGTGACTGCAGCCATGAAATTAAAAGACGCTTGCTCCTTGGAAGGAAAGTTATGACCAACTAGACAGCATATGAGAAAGCAGAGACATTACTTTGTCAACAAAGGTCCTTCTAGTCAGGCTATGGTTTTTCCAGTAGTCATCATGTATGGATGTGAGAGTTGGTTTATAAAGAAAGCTAAGCGCCGAAGAATTGATGCTTTTGAACTGTGGTGTTGGAGAAGACTCCTGAGAGTCCCTTGGACTGCAAGGAGATCCAACCAGTCCATCCTAAGAGAGATCAGTCCTGGGTGTTCATTGGAAGGACTGATGTTGAAGCTAAAACTTCAATACTTCGGCCACCCAATGCAAAGAGCTGACTCATTGGAAAAGACCCTGATGCTGGGAAAGATTGAGGGCAGGAGGAGAAGGGGACAACAGAGGATGAGGTGGTTGGATGGCATCACCAGCTCAATGGACATGAGTTTGGGTGAACTCCGGGAATTGGTGATGGACAGGGAGGCCTGGCGTGCTGCAGTCAGTCCATGGGGTTGCAAAGAGTTGGACACGACTGAACGGCTGAACTGAACTGAACTGAAAGATAGATGAGGACAGGAGATTTTAATGAATTTCTAAGAACCAGGTTTGGGGACGAGCTTAAATGTTTGTGAGAGAGTGAAGTGGAGAAATGAAAACATCTCTGTGGACCATGCTACCAAGCTCTTGCCTCCCCTGGGCAGGGCCTTGGAGGCTGTGCCTTTATGGGAGCTACATGGACTTGCTCTGTGTGGGTCCTCCATGCGAACTCTGACACTCACATCCCCACCTCCCCTGATAGTGAGGAGACACACCAGGAGTGATTGCTGAGACTCTCTGCCCTGTGTCCAAGCGAATTCTACTCTGTCACTCTGATTCTTCACCTGCTCATCGTCCCCTTCCTCATTCTCTCGATTCATGTCTGCTTCTCGCACACATTGGTTGCATCCGCATGCAAGAGAGCTGCCCCAACATATATTGTAGTTTTGTATGCAGTCACTTATACTCCCATCTTCAAGGCTGTGTGCAAACCAGACATTTATTTACTGAACACATATTCACTAAGTGCTAGTTGCCTGTCCAGCACAGCAGAAGTTAAGCAGGATAGACACAGTGACACATCCCTGGCCTCACAGAGCCTATATTCTAGCAGAGAATGAGGTGTCCTTTTAAAAGCAAGAGGTTTCTGTTAAGTCTTATTTTCAGTATAGAGCAAGAATAGGGTGCATGCGGCAAAGCCTCCCGATCACAGAGAACTGCCTGAGGAAGTGACGTTGAAATTGGTCATGCTGAGAAGGGTATTCTAGTATGGGGAGAGACAGTAATGAGGTCAGGAAGGGGTAGGTCTAGATTCTGTAGCCATATTAAGGAATCTAAGCTGCATACTAAGGGTAACTCCCTGCTCCCCCACCACCTCTACCTGGCAACTGCACTATCCAATAGGCTTTTTGGTGATGGGAATGCTGTGTATCTGTTCCATTTAATATGGCAGCCACTAGCCTCGTCTGGCTATTGAGCACTTAAAATGTGGCTAAGTTAACAGAGGTACTGAATTTTTAATTTTAGTTACTTTAAGCAGGCAAGTGTGGCTAGTGATCACCCATATTTTGCAGCCCTACAGCCTTACAATCAGAGGATATTTACACATGTATCTATTTGTTGGCACATGTATGGACACCTATGTACAGAAGTGGTTTTATATTTGCACATAATTATATGCTCTCATACATCAAGAACGCACATATGGATACAACTAGACACAATTGCATGAAACAGACTGTTACTTGTTCTTACCATAGGATAAGAACAATGAAAATTGAAACTGGAGAGAGTGCATGGCTCAGTCTAGGGAGATTTGACACAAGAATTGGAGCAAAACGGATATGAGTGGGTTGGAAAACAATTGAATTGGGGATGATATTATTTAACTTAAAACAAGGGAAAAAAAGGAAAGAAAATCCAGTGAGACCACCACTGGTTTGGGAATCTAAACTCTGTTTGATGCATATCCTTCTCAGGCAAACTTGAACTTTTAGGATGGCCCTGATGACTGGGAAGAACCCCAAGGGACATAGAACAGAGGAAGAAAGCACTTCTTAACAAGGATGACCTAATTCTCTAACTGACATTCATCCATCAAGAAGATTTTAGGCACTCCCACTGGCAGGAGAAATATTTATTTCAAAGTTATTAAAATTGTATGAGATGGAATAGATTAACTCCTAGCTATTAGAATTGATAGCTGGTTATCCAAAAGCTTTACCATCCCATGGACTAGAATATTGACTTTTTCTTTGTTGGAAAGGTAACTAAAGTCTACACACATGAGCTAAACAGTAACTCCTCCATCTAGCACCAGCTGGGATGTTATGATTTGCTTTTCGGCACTCTCATTATCCATCTAAGCCCCTGGATTGATACCCTTTACCAATACTGGCCTTGCACTTCTCTCAGTGTGCTGTGCTCCTGCTCCTCCTCTGAGTCTTTGCACATGCTGTTCCCTCTACAAGAAATACTCTTTCCAGCCTCTTGCCAAGTTAGCTTGTACACATCCTTCAGGTCTCAATTCATACATCTCTGCCTTAGGGATGTTGTCTCCAGTCCTTCCCAACTCTCCCAGATTAGATTAGTCCTTCCTCTTTCATGTTTCATTGTATCCTGTTCTTCTCTTTCATAGCACATTTCCCAGTTACAGTTACTTATTTGTGTCATTATCATTTCATCTTATCCTCAGGATTGTTAGCCCCATGAGATCAGATACTGTAATCTGTTTTGTTCATCATTTACTGCATCTGCAGGGCTTTCCAGATGGCACCAGTGGTAAAGAGCCTACCTGCCAATGCAGGAGATGTAAGAGATGTGAGTTTGATCCCTGAGTTGGGCAGATCCCCTGGAGGAGGGCATAGCAACCCACTCCAGTATTCTTTCCTGGAGAATCCCACGGACAGAGGAGCCTGGCGGGCTACAGTCTGTAAGGTCACACAGAGTCAGACATGACTGAAGAGGTTTAACTTGCACACATGCAGGATTTAGCACAGGTCCTGGCAAATAGTGGATGCTCAATAAATATTAATTAACTGCTCAATATGTGAATGAATGTATTTAAATTTCTTCACTTTAGATTTACTTTAAAATTCCTCCCTCCCTTCCTTTCACCTTGCTGTTTCATAAGCTACACCATTATATATTCTATGTAATGCTAAACCAGTCGAAAGAAACCATAAACGCTATACATAGTTAATTCTAATACTCCTTGTTCAGTTCCCTTTAAGACCTGATAGACCATCTGGTGGTAAATCATTAAGTTGCAGCAGTTATAAACATGTTAAGTCCCAGCATGAACCTGGTCTGACATCCAACAAGTCCTGAGGACGTTGCAGAAATGCTCCATCCATTTCAGAAATGTGCTTACTACAGAAAGACAATGCTCAGTTTTCTATATTTGTGAGATACTGGATTTCCAGATGACTTCAACCAAGAGAAAATAGACTTTTTCTTCTTACCTGAAAGCAACAGTGATGTGACTGGCTGTGAATTTGGGAGTGAAGGGCATAAGATGGCTCTCAAAGAATTATTTTAATCAGAGAGGTGCTCACTTACCTTAAAGAGAATGGCTTGCAGACAATTAGATTTGATTGTAATGAGAACTGTGGAAAATTTTTAAATATATGATGATCAAAAGGGGATTAATCAGAGATGGGGACATACAAAGGAATCAACAAACACTGGTAAAGAAGGTGTCTTGTTCTCTCACACAGCAGATCTTGAGGAACTGTGGTTTTATCAGCAAAACCCTTTCTCCCTTGAGAGAGTGTTGATCAGCTATCTATGTGCATTGAGATTAAACAGCTGACTTTTTGAGAACTGGTTCTTTGGAGATGGTCAAGGGAAGGACCAAGGGGACTAATAAGGAAGGTGAACAGTTGAAAAAAAAAATTGCTACAAAGAAACATAGTAGAAAAAAATCTTTTCTCCTATCACTTAATAAAAGAATATGCGTTCAGAGGTTAAAGCATCTGCCTGCAATGTGGGAGACCTGGGTTCGATCCCTGGGTCAGGAAGATCCCCTGGAGAAGGAAATGGCAACCCACTCCTGTATTCTTGCCTGGGGAATCCCATGGGTGGAGAAGCCTGGTGGGGTACAGTCCACCGGGTTGCAAAGAGTCAGACACGACTGAATGACTTCACTTTCACTTTCTTTCACTTTCTCATTTTTACATGTAAATGTCTGTCTGCTGAGGATCTTTCATGACAGTATCCTTCTATAGTTACCCTCGGTGGTCCTTTTTTACAGGCTTACCATTTCTCTAATGATAGTCCAACTGCCCTCGGTGTGTCTGGGGAAGGGATCTCTGGAAGTTGGAGACTTGATCATCTCCCCAGACATCCCAGCCTCCTCCCTTGACTTTGAGTCGTTGTAGATATTTGTCTCTGTGGTTCCCACATCAGTGGATCCCAAACCTGACTGAACATCAGAATCACATGCGAGAGATTTTTACAAATACACTCCTGGGCTGTCCTCCCAAGAGGTTCCAATATTTTGGTTCGGGGTGGGATCTAGGGAGGGGTGCACCAGGGGTGGTGTGTTGGGAGCTGTACGCACAGATGCAGACAGTAAGCAGGACCGTTTTCTTCAGAGAATTAAAGAATGATAATAGAGCTGACAGAAGGTCATCCTGCTTTTGATTACCACCATGCACTGACAGTTCTAAACAACATCAGTGAGAAAATACTTCTCCTCCAAATCTTTTTATTGGTCTAAGTCCTAAGCACTTGCTGTTGAATTTAAGTAATATAGTCTCAAGTTTCAAACTGCACGTTTTTATTATTTACCTCTAATAAAAGTGGTATTCTGCACACTCGTTAATTTACAGAACTCCCAGTGATACAGTCAGCCCCCAACATGCAGTCTCACCTGCACACACTCATTTTCAGAGAAAGTTTTTAACAGCTGATGTCCAAGGCTTGCTTTAGGTTCAGTTTGTGTTTCTAACACCTCTAGTACATTTGCCTGCATTTATTCAAAATAAATAAGAATAATGCATGGTAATAGTCTGAGTTAAGACAAAGAACCTGTTGTTGTTCAGTCACTAAGTCGTGTCCAACTCTTTGCAACCCCATGGACTACAGCACTCCAGGCTTACCTATCCTTCACCATCTCCCGGAGCTTGCTCAAACTCATGTCCATCGAGTTGGTGATACCATCCAACCATCTCATCCTCTGTCGCCCCTTCTCCTCCTGCCCTCAATCTTTCCCAGCATCAGGGTCTTTTCCAGTGGGTTAACTCTTCTCATCAGGTGTCCAGAATATTGGAGCCTTGGCTTCAGCATCAGTCTTTCCAATGATTATTCACGGTTGATTTCCTTTAGGATGGACTAAACCTGTTACTTAGGAGATCCAACCAGTCCATTCTGAAGGAGATCAGCCCTGGGATTTCTTTGGAAGGACTGATGCTAAAGCTGAAACTCCAATACTTTGGCCACCTCATGCGAAGAGTTGACTCATTGGAAAAGACTCTGATGCTGGGAGGGATTGGGGGCAGGAGGAGAAGGGGACGACAGAGGATGAGATGGCTGGATGGCATCACCGACTCCATGGAAGTGAGTCTGAGTGAACTCCAGGAGTTGGTGATGGACAGGGAGGCCTGGTGTGCTGCAATTCATGGGGTCGCAAAGAGTTGGCCACGACTGAGTGACTGAACTGAACTGAAACCTGTTACTTCAAATTTTCCATACTATGTAATCACCTGGAGTTTTCATTTGTGTTTCAAATTTAAAATAGTGAAATAGAGTATAAATTATGAAGTAATGATATTTTGGAATGGGCAAATTTTATTCTATACATAGTCTATTGAATAATATTTTAAAATTGAAAGTTGCCCTTTCTAATTAACTAATTAACTATAAAATAAAACTGAGTCAAGAAATGTCATTTTATGTTTTAAGTTATTTATTTTATTATGTACACATTATGTATAACACATATTACATAAAATGTGGCTTATATATGTTATATAACATATAATCAGCTATTATTGTTATATAACATATAATCAGCTATTGTTGATTATTACATAATTGCTATTAAAATAATTCTGTCACATAGAGGACAAAATTTTTATCTACTCCAGGTGTCAGATGTGCTGAGATTCATCATAGGGTCTAGAGGTCTTTATCTCAAAAGTTCTCCAGGTAATTCTCAGATGCAGTCAGAGGCCTGAAGCACTACCTGTAGCACGCTTAGCATTGGTTCTAATTCTTTTCTGTATTACCCATCCTCCTTTCCTAAGGCCAATCAACTCCCAGTTTTCACTGTATTATGTCCACCAAGGACTCTAGATGAAGGAGTATTCATTAAAACCCTTGGCACCTCTAATGGTGTACTGGAATATACTTAACAACCAGCTCTCTGAGGGATTTATAGCATTTCTGGATTTCCCTAGTGTAAAATACTCCCAACCACCAATGGATGAACTCTTCTGTGGAGAGTTCCTCCGATTAACAGCCAGCTCTCATAGGCTCGGAGGAGTCAACTGCAGCACACCACTGCCCCCACGGGTTCCTAAGACATTCTGCTTAGAGGGATAATGCATGCCCAGGGAAGAGTTTGGTTCATTTTTTAGAAACTGAAGTTTGATTTTTCTGGATTCTTTCTTAAATTTGTGAGTTAATCTTTAAATCTTAGACTGTTCTTATATACACTCTTCTAACAAGGGTCAGGAATAACAACCCTCCAGGTTTCTTTCTGTATCTACTGTATGTTACACATGACAGCCTCATATTTAAAAAGCATTTGGGGATGAAAACTTGACTGGCTAGCAATCTGTGTGGCAATGCCCAGACTCTCCTTCTCCCCTTACTTCTGTTGGTGGGATGCATCCAAGAGAGTTTTTGCTGCTTTCTATGACTCAGTTTAAGTCTTTTCTTCTTCTTCTTTTTTTTTTTTTTACTATTTTTTTTTAAATTGTATATTGGCTTATTTAGGTAATTTACTTTTCAATTGTGAATTTCTCCTTCCCATAGATTTTTGCTATTCTTTTATGAAATCTTTTTTCATTCTTTCCTCTTGCAAGGAGATGTTAAGAAATTAAGGTATTAACTTCCATCCTGATTCTGAAGCATAAGTTGTAACCACACAGACCTGGGTCCAAGTCCTGGCTCTTTGCACTTACCATGAGGTCATTAGTCCACTCAGAGCCTCAGTGTAGTGGCTACCTCTTAGGGTTGTTGTGAGATGTAAATGAGATTATACCACCAAAGTGCACTGCCTGTCTGAAATATAGCACAGCATGTGCTGTTATCATTTGAATTACCTTGATAAGTATTTTTTAGAAGTTATTTATTTATTTACTTTGGCTGTGCTGGGTCTTGTGGTGCCTTAGGGTTTCTAGGGTTAAGATGCAAGGGTTCTCTTCTCGCGGAGCACGGCACTCTAAAGCGTGAAGACTCAGTAGTTGCAGCGTGCAGGCTTACTTGCTCTGCAGCCTGCTGCTGCTGCTGCTAAGTCGCTTCAGTCGTGTCCGACTCTGTGCGACCCCATAGACGGCAGCCCACCAGGCTCCGCCGTCCCTGGGATTCTCCAGGCAAGAACACTAGAGTGGGTTGCCATTTCCTTCTCCAATGCATGAAAGTGAAAAGTGAAAGTGAAGTCGCTCAGTCGTGTCCCACTCTTAGCGCAGCATAGGGGATCTTAATTCCCCAACCAGCGATCGAACCCCCATCCTCTGCATTGGAGGGTGGATTCTTAATCCCTGGACCACTAGGGAAGTCCCTACTTTGATAAGTGTTAATGTAATTCCTCCCCTAGACTTTCCAGTTCCCACTGGAATGAATAGCTGAGATGCTAATGTTCGCTGAGATACATACTCAGCTGAACTGAAGCTAGTTGAAGGACCTTTTCATATTGCTCAGTCCTTCCAATTATAATTACTTACCAAGCATTGTTTAGAAGCAATCCTAATACATACTTTCTCTGTATTGCTTTATATAAACAAAGTCTAGGTACTTAATTCCTTCTTATTACTTAACTGTTCACGTAGGGTGCTTTGTTTTCTCAAGTATTTTGTGAAAACACAGGAATCATGTCTTATTCATCAGTAAGCGCCTCCACAGCACTTAGTGGAGTGTGTGGTATGAGGTGGGTGTTCAGTAAATATTTGATTGACTACGTTGTTTATATAAAATGTTGGCACTGCACATTCATTGGCTTGCTTTAGTGCTATAATTCTGTAATATTCCTTATTCTTGATTCCCAGAGACTAAGGGTTGTGGATAAAACAAAGTTCTTCCTTCCCCTAACACACATGTACATTATTTACTTTAATACAAAGGCCAGATAGATACATGGATATGTTCAGTTAATGAAAATGATATAAAGAATATCGTTTTATCATCAAAATAATAATAATTCACTAAGGATCCTCAGACCTTTTGTATTTCTCTGTGCTGTCCACAGGGTTGCACAGAGTCAGACATGACTGAAGCGACTTAGCATGCATGCATGCATGTGCCTCTGTTAGAAACTCAGTACCCTCAAAGGGCACTTTGAAAGTTGACCCAGGATGTGTGCATGACTTGTGTGCCCAGGTAATCAGCACCTGCCCACCTCAAGACTGATTTGGCCATAAAGTTCTAATAGTGGAACCGGGGAGTAGGAAGCCTGAAGAAATTCTGGAGCCTTTGTACCAGCCATGTGGCTCTGGCTAGATGTAGAGAGTGTACTTCCTGAACTTCAACTGTGGAGGGTGATGGATAGGGGCAGTCATGCATGGAGCCAGGTGTCTGGCTTGAACCATGGGGAGGACACAATCTACTGGGTTAGAAAATTCTGGCAGAGAAAAAGGTTTTAGAGGAAAGAATATAGTCTGGCTTTGGAAACCTCAAAGCTCGAGATGCTTATAATTCATCTCAATGTAGGTGTCAAGGAGGAAATTGGTGGGGAGGAGGAGTGAGGTGAATTAGGAGATTGGGATTGACATATATACACTATTGATACTATATATAAAAGAGATAACTAATGAGAACCTACCGTACAGCACAGGGAACCCTACGTAATGCTCTCTGGGAACCTCATGGGAAGGAAATGCAAACAATAGGGGGCACATGAATATGCATGGCTGATTCACTTTGCTGTACAGTTAAAAACTAACACTGTAAAGAAACTATACTCCAATAAAAGTAATTTGAAAAGAAAAGCAAAGGAGGCAATTGGACTTCAGAGACTAGAGACTTAAAGAGGAGGCTGGGCTTGATACATAAACTGTATCAAGGGGTCATAAGCACAAGCTGGAATCAAGATTACCAGGAGAAATATCAATAACCTCAGATATGCAGATGACACCACCCTAATGGCAGAAAGTAAAGAGGAACTAAAAAGCCTCTTGATAAAAGTGAAAGAGGAGAGTGAAAAAGTTGGCTTAAAGCTCAACGTTCAGAAAACAAAGATCATGACATCTGGTCCCATCACTTCATGGCAAATAGATGGGGAAACAGTGTCAGACTTTATTTTTGGGGACTCCAAAATCAGTGCGGATGGTGATTGCAGCCATGAAATTAAAAGACGCTTACTCCTTGGAAGGAAAGTTATGACCAACCTAGACAGCATATTGAAAAGCAGAGACATTATTTTGCCAACATAGGTCCATCTAGTCAAAGCTATGGTTTTTCTAGTAGTCATGTATGGATGTGAGAGTTGGACTGTGAAGAAAGCTGAGCGCTTAAGGATTGATGCTTTTGAACCATGGTGTTGGAGAAGACTCTTGAGAGTCCCTTGGACTGCAAGGAGATCCAACAAGTCCATTCTAAAGGAGATCAGTCCTGGGTGTTCATTGGAGGGACTGACGCTAAAGCTGAAACTCCAACACTTTGGCCACTTCATGCGAAGAGTTGACTCATTGGAAAAGACTGATGCTGGGAGGGATTGAGGGCAGGAGGAGAATGGGATGACAGAGGATGAGATGGCTGGATGGCATCACCGACCTGATGGACGTGAGTTTGAGTGAACTCCAGGAGTTGGTGATGGACAGGGAGGCCTGGCGTGTTGCAATTCGCGGGGTTGCAAAGAGTCGGACACGACTGAGCGACTGAACTGAACTGAAACACATAGATGGAATCTGAAAACAGAAAAGGAAAATTCACCCTGGAAACAAACTGAGAACCTCCTATTTAGAAAAAGCAGCAAAAAGAGTGGAAGACTGAGAAGAAGCAGATAGGGACTGATAGAGAAGTAGGAGGAAGACCAAGAAGAAGCAGAATCACAGAAGCCAGAGGAGCAGCATTGGAAGAGGAAGATGTCTCAGACCAGTTTCCTTGGGAAGCAGACTGTGAGATCCAGCTGCCCAGGACATGGGGGCAAGGACACACTGCAACCCCTGAGGACGAATGGAACCTATGAAGACGGATTGAAAAGTGTGAGGACTAACTCAGCCGTGATGACACGAGGGACCTGTGGGGAAAGTCAGCATCCTTCACTGTGGAGTTGCACACACACCCAGGCCCAGGCTGCAGAAAAGCTGAAGGAGGAAGTGCAGCGGAGACGCAGGGGCTAGGAGCCTGGGTGCTGCCCCCGGCCGACAGAGCGGCCAGCACACCAGTGTCAACATGAGGGGGATGCCACCGTGCCTGGCGGAGGATCGGTAGCTGCTTTACTCATCTTCTGAATATCATGCGCATTTCTCCTGTGGCCAGCCCTAATCCCAGATCATACAGAGAAGTCATTTCACTTCTCTCAGTGTACACAGTGAAAAGCCACCACAGAGCTCTGGAAAGCACAAGCTATCATCTCCTTGCAGAATTATTGTAAAGGGTGAGAGATAACACCGGCAAATCATAGAGTGGCAGGCACAGAACTGGTCCCTATGAGATGGGAATAATGCTATTGATAATAATAATTTGTTTAAATGTTAACTTATGGTTTCGCTTCTTTATATTTTCCTTTACATTTCAAGCAGATAGCTCTAATTTTCTCCGATATATATTCTCTTCTTGCCATTAAAATTCCCTCCACTACTGTGTTTGGGCTTCCCAGCTGGTGAAGAACCTGGGTAAAGAACCTGTCTGACACAGATGTATAGAACAGTCTTTTGGACTCTGTGGGAGAGGGAGGGGGGAGATGATTTGGGAGAATGGCCTTGAAACATGTATAATATCATATAAGAAACGAATCGCCAGTCCAGGTTCGATGCAGGATACAGGAAGCTTGGGGCTGGTGCACTGGGATGACCCAGAGGGATGGTATGGGGAGGGAGGTGGGAGAGGGGTTCAGGATTGGGAACACGTGTACACCCATGGCGGATTCATGTTGATGTATGGCAAAACCAGTACAATATTGTAAAGTAAAAAAATAAAGAAAGAAAGACAGAAAGAACCTGTCTGCCAATGCAGGAGATATAAGAGACACAGGTTCAGTCCTTGTGTCGGGAAGATTCCCTGAATGAGGGCATGGCCACCCATTCTAGGATTCTTGCCTGGAAAATTTCATGAGCAGAGGAGCCTGGCAGGCTACAGTCCATAGCATAACAAAGAGTTGGACACGACTGAGCGACTGAACTGAACGGAACTGATAGTCTTATGAATTAGTTCAGCCAATGTTTTGGGAATGGAAGTGACAAGAGAACTTCTAGATCATCTCCTTAACGTTACAGGTCCTGGGCTTCTGCTCTTTCCTTTTACTGCAGGCTGGGTCACTGACATAGGGGTGACCCAGCTTTGAGCATGTAGATAAGGACAACACCCCGGGCACCAGTGGAAGGAGCCTGTGGAGAAGAAAAGCCCAGCCCACCCTGCTGCTCTCCAGGCTGCTGTTCTACTCATCATACATTCGGGTCTCTTGTCACAGTAACTAAACCCACACCCTAACTAAAACACATGCTATTTCCTAGCATCCAGGTTTTTTTTTTTTTTTTTCTGAAGGCCTAAAAGCAGAAATAGGATTTTTTAAAATAAATACACATACCCTTTTATTGAAGTACAGTTGATGTACATTATTATAGAAGTTACAGGTGTATAATGCAGTGATTCACAGTTTTTTAAGATTATTCTCCATTTATAGTTATTATAGAATATTGTCTCTATTCCCTGTGTTATATATCCTTGTAGCTTATTTTACCAGAGAAGGCAATGGCATGCCACTCCAGTACTCTTGCCTGGAAAATCCCATGGACGGAGGAGTCTGGAAGGCTGCAGTCCATGGGGTCGCTAAGGGTTGGACACGACTGAGCGACTTCACTTTCACTTTTCACTCTCACGCATTGGAGAAGGAAATGGCAACCCACTCCAGTGTTCTTGCCTGGAGAACCCCAGGGACAGGGGAGTCTGGTGGGCTGCCGTCTAGGGGGTCGCACAGAGTCGGACACAACTGAAGTGACTTAGCAGCAGCAGCAGCAGCTTATTTTACGCATAATAATTTGTACATCTTAATCTCCTTCCCTAATCTTGCCCCTCCCCACTTCCCTCTCCCCACTAGTAATGACTAGTTTGTCCTCTATATCTGCGACTCTGTTTCTTTTTTTGTTATATTTACTAGGTCATTGCAGCTAAAGCAGAAATAGTTTAATGTGACTCCTAGTTTTAAGTACCTCATTCATTAAATAGATGTTCCTGGGACGGGGAGAAAGAATGAGGAATGACTTGAGGACAAGAGGGAAAGAGAGCTTTCTTCCAGACAGAGCTTTCTTCAGGACCCATGAACAATGGTGGACCCTTACTCTCCTCTCTGGCAGAGTCCCAAGAGGTGGCAAATATTAGGGGGAATGATTCCACGGTGCCCTAGGTATGCTGGCCCCTATTACTCTGACTCCAACTCTCATCATAGATTATCATGGACAGCCACAAAACTGGGACAAAGAAGCTCTTAGAAGGAATCAATCAATCAGCAGAGCGGTCATGCTGATGCTTCACCATTGGAAGGCTCCACAACATTTTGTTGTTGTTGTTGTCACTAAGTCGTGTCTGATTCTTTGCAACCCCATGATGGACTGCAGCATGCCAGGCTCCCCTGTCCTTGACTGTCTCCTGGAGTTTGCTCAAACTCTTGTCCGTTGAGTCAGTGATGCTATCTAACCATCTCATCCTCTCCTGCCCCCTTCTTATCTTGCCTTCAATCTTTTCCAGCATCAAGGTCTTTTCCAGTGAGTTGGATCTTCCCATCAGGTAGCCAAAGTATCAGAGCTTCAGCTCCAGCATCAATCCTTCCAATGAATAATCAGGTTTGATTTCTTCAGGATTGACTGATTTGATCTCCTTGTTGTCCAAGGGACTCTCAAAAGTCTTCTCTGGCACCATAATTTGAAAGCATCAATTCTTTGGCACTCAGCGTTCTTTATGGTCC
This sequence comes from Bos taurus, assembly GCF_002263795.3. Lineage (NCBI taxonomy): Eukaryota > Metazoa > Chordata > Mammalia > Artiodactyla > Bovidae > Bos > Bos taurus. Next base: position 12,703,135 of record NC_037353.1, read on the forward strand.
AACCTTCATACCCACATGACTACTGGAAAAACCATAGCTTTGAATATATGGACCTTTGTCAGCAAAGTGATATCTCTGATTTTTAATATGCTGTCTAGGTTTATCCAGAGGCAATTAGGTTGGACGTTCAGTAACAACTAAGATAGATTTCCCATTAGTTTGGTAAGATGAGGACTTTGAGTTAGATTTAAAATCATTTTAAAGAAAATACAGAAATATGATATTCTGGCACTCGTGAGTTTGTAGATGTGAATTCAAATGGATACATCATCATTTTGAATTATTATGCAACAGTCACACCAGATTTTGTATCTACAGCAAGGTTATCCCCGACTTGGCTGAGGGACTGGCTAAGGCTGATGAGCAAAGTAAAGATTATTAGTGTCCACACTGAAAGGGACCAGGGTTCACCAGGAAGCAGGCACTCTTGTGGTCTCAGAGGACTGTGAGAGCCCATAGCCCAACTAGGGCTGAGTACGTTATTCCATAGTTCTTGTGCCTCTGACATTCACCAAGTTATCCTTTTCCCTCCTTAAAGTGCCAAGCTTGACAAATACAAACAGGCATAGCTTGGGGACTGTGGTTACCCAGGGTCCTCCATCTTAAGCTCCTCTTGGAGCAGTGAGTTCCAGGGTATTGACCTCACCCAGCAGATGGGCATGGTGAGGGCTTTCCTTAGAATTATGAAAGAGCCACAGCCAGGAAGGACTCTAGAGACCCCATAGCCCAACCTTCCCATCACCCAGATGACTAACGGGGCCAAGAGAGGAAAGACTTGCCCACATCTACACAGTGAGCTGGAGGTAGACATGAGAGGGGGACACAGCTCTTGATTTTCAGACTAGTCCCTAGACTATTATAGACAGAAAAGACTTAGATTTTTTTTTTTCTCATTTATTTTATTGGGAGCCACTTAAAGGGAGATTAAATGCTCATATTCCTCTTCCATAATCCTACCAAGCTGCCATATGTAAATTTTTCAGTGTTCATTTCAACCCATGAAGCCTTTGGCCCATAAGCTCTTATGTTGACCTAAGCAGGAACAGAGGTCCATGTGAATGTGGAAGGGAATGTGGAGGCCAAAGATGCTGACAGGTGAGCTGCCAGAGGACACATAGGAAAGCTGTCTTCCAGCATCACTTTCTCTCTCTCTCCCCCTCCCCATCCCTCCCTCCCTGTGTCTCTTCCTTTACCTCTAGGGGAGGATACAAGAGCAGCTAGGGGAGACAGAATGAGAAGGTCAGCTCAGAGGGTGGAAATCCTTCCCAAGGTAGAATGCCTAGTTTTCCTAGGGGCCAGTACCACCTAGAAACCTTTGAGATGCTTTTTAAGTTATAAAGGGCTAACAGATTGTGGAGAGGCTCACCATACGGACCTGAAATTTTATGGCCCCAAGGCAGGTGTAAGAAACACCTGCAGAAGACAAACAAAGCTGCTCCTTGGCAGCCGGTGCACTTGTCCTGGGAAGTGGGGTGGCTAGGCCAGCTGTCTGTTCTCAAACCCTTCCTTCCTGCCTCCCTCTGTCCCTACCTCCCTCCTCCATCCTTCCCTTCCTCCCTTCATATTAACATGCATTAGCTCATCCAAATGTATTTGAGTTCCTTCTATGAGTCAGGAACCCTGCTTAGATACTATGGTTACAAAGAAAACCTTTAGTCTCTGCCCTAGAGGACATTGCCCCATTTTTGTAGATTATTCGCTCATTTATCCATTCATTCAAAACACATTTATGAGATGCTGGATTAGGAAACATACAGACCCCTTGGAACTGGAGCTTACACTCCTACATGCCCTCCGCAATTAGCAACTACCTTCTACCAACCATGCAGAGGAAATTCACGATCCTTCTACAGACTGGTTATGGAAGCACCTATGACTCTCTTTCCCCATCCCCTCCTCAACACCCAAATGTACTCTTCTATTCCTGTGTCCACCAATTTTTCTTCCCCTAAAGGGAAATAGTTTGTGCCTGCAATTTTAAACTCCCTGATTTCAGACAAGGCCTGGGAGAGTATAAATAAGCACATGAATATTTAGCAAAAATGACTGCTATGCGAAGCTCGAAGCGCTGTTGTCATAATGCAGAGCCCGCTTTAATCGCATCCACAGGGAAAGCATTTGTCGCTGTCTTATCACAGAGGAATGATTTTCCCACTGGCAACGGCAGCCTGCCAGCTGGCTGTGCAGCCAGAGCCTTCCTGGTCCTTCGGGTCACAGTATCAGTTGGCATGCTCCACCACCGCCAGGCACTGACATTTCTATTTTTGCAGGAGGCACCAGGTCAGGAATTACAGACTGATTCTTATTTATATCAAATGTGAATCTCATTTTGGCACAGAAGCCTGTGAATTTCCAACCCTTATAGTTCAATACATCAGGATGGCTGGGAACTTTGCTGATCGAAGTCGCCGGATAGTTTGGGATCTCATCATTCCCTTAAAATTCCCAAGGTAGAGAGTGTCTCTGTAAATCTACAGTACTTTGCCATTTCTAAATAAAGCAGCAGCTCAGCTGGGGCACCACTGTCATCCAAGCCCAGCTCAGAATGGGCACAGCAGCATGACGACTTATATGGGGAAATTGAGTCCTCTGGGAGAAGGAATCTTCATTAGTTTGGAATCTTCATTAGTTGTCTCCCCCAAAGAAGACTGCCAAGGGCTCCTTCAGACCTTACCTGGGACGGTTCATAGCCATGCAGATGCCCTGATAGTTGTGTCTTGAAAATATTTTAAGATTAGATTGACACTTCTTTTTTTCTTATTTATTCTGGCCATGCAGCATAAGGGATCTTAGTTCCCCAGCCAGAGATCAAACCTGAAACCCCTGCATTGGAAGCACTGAGTCTTAACCATGCTTAACTGGACCACCAGGGAAGTCCCTAGGTTGGCACTTTTGATTCTAGCTAAGATGGAGTAGCAGGGACCAGATTTACTCTCCCACATTAAATAAAAACTGGACAAAACATGTGAAATAACAGTTTTCAAAACACAAAACACCCGGCAGTAAGGGATGTGTGAGAGCTGGGAAGCAAACAAGATGAGCACTAAGTTTGCCTTGGCTTACTGAGCTGAGCAGTTTCACAGATTGCAGTGCAGTGGTCAGGAAACACAGGTAAAGTTCACTGGACTCTTTGAGTTGAGGGATGCAGGCAAGAGTCTGAGAGATCAAGGCAACTAGAGTTTGCAGGGCTGAATACTGGGGAGGAGAAGCAGCATGCAGAGAGCACTCTGAACATCTTCAGAGAGGCCCCTCTGAGTATTCAGCTAAGTAATGATCAGTGTAGGCAAGAGGAAAAAACTGCATGAGGCTAGGGAAAGAAAGACCCAAAAGGATTAGAGGTAATACTGCCCAACAATCACATATAGCTAGGAACAGTACTTGTTCTCACAAGCCAGACTGGAAAACTTCATTATTCATGGAGCATTGGGTAAAGTACCCAGAAAGGACTTATTTCTGTAGGAGGCAAAAATTAGCCCTCAATTGGTCACTGCTCCAGTCCTGCCAAATCTTAAGCAAGACTCAAAAGGATCAAAATATTTCTAAATAACCTAACTGGGTCCCAAGAAAAAAAGGTCAAGAATATTTATAGTAATGCAAAAATACTGAAACCCCATAAAGTAACATTCACAGTGTCTGGCATTCAATGAAATATTACCACGCCTGAAAAGAAGTAGGGAAATACAACTCTTAATGAAGAAAAATAAATCAATTAAAATCAACCTAGAGTTCACACAGATGTTAGAATTAGCAGACAAGGACCTTAAAGTTGCTATTATAACTACATTCTGTATGTTCAAAGAGTTAAGTAAAGGCATAGGAAATATGTATTTTTAAAACTCCAACTTCTAGAGACAAAAACTACAATATGTGAGATGAGAAATACTTTAGATGGAATTAATGGCAGGTTAGACATTGAAGAAGAAAAAAATTAGTGAATTTGAAGACAAAAGAGTAGAAACTATTCAAAATGAAACTCAGAACAAAAGGAGGATTTTTAATTGAGCACAGCATCAATGAGCTGTGGGTAACTTCAAATAATTTAATATAAGTATAACTGCAGTTCCCAAAGGAGGGGTGGATCAGGAAAATGTTTGAAAAAATAATGACTTAAAATTTCCAAATTTGATGAGAATTCACTTCAGTTCAGTTCAGTTCAGTTGCTCAGTCGTGTCCGACTCTTTGCAACCCCATGAATTGAAGCACACCAGAAATCCCTGTCCATCACCAACTCCCGGAGTTCACCCAGACTCAGGTTCGAGTCAGTGATACCATCCAGCCATCTCATCCTCTGTCGTCCCCTTCTCCTCCTGCCCTCAATCCCTCCAAGCATCAGAGTCTTTTCCCATGAGTCAACTCTTCGAATGCGGTGGCCAAAGTACTGGAGTTTCAGCTTTAGCATCAGTCCTTCCAAAGAAATCCCAGGGCTGATCTCCTTCAGAATGGACTGGTTGGATCTCCTTGCAGTCCAAGGGACTCTCAAGAGTCTATGAGAATTATAAACCCACAAATCCAAGAAGGTCATCAAATCCTAAACACAAGAAATATTTTTTAAAAGTATGCTAAGTGCCAATGTATATTCTACAAGAGAAAATGGTTTTATAAATTAATGGATTGAAGAGTAGGTGCTGGTGTTATACAATTTTTATTTTAAAAAGTAAATTTTACATGTAAAATCTAAAAAAAAAAGTACACCAAGTATCATATAATCAAATTGTTCAATATCAATGATGCAGAAAAAATCAGAGGGACAGATTTCTCAAAAGAATTAATGTGAGTGAGAAGACAATGGAGCCACATCTTTAAATTACCTGAAAAAAACCTTCAACCTAGAATTATATACCCAGAGAAAATACCTTTCAGAAACAAAGATGAAATAAAACCATTTTCAGAAATAAAGAAGCTGAAAGAATTCATCGCCAGCACATCCAGTGGAAATTATGCTAGATGGAAATCTGGATTGTGTAAAGCAGGGCTTTGGAAGTAGTGACATGGATAAATATTTTTCCTTATTATTTAAATCTCTTTTAAAGGACACTTGTTTAAACAAAAAGTTAATGTTGTAGTGGTACCTTTGTCCATGGAATTCTCCAGGCAAGATTACTGGAGTGGATAGCCAGTCCCTTCTCTAGGGGATCTTCCCGACCCAGAGATTGAACCCTGATCTGCATTGCAGGTGAACTCCTTACCACCTGAGCCACCAAGGAAGTCCGACTAACGCTAAAGGATAATCGTTTAAACATAACATTGTAGTATGGGATTTATAGTGTGTGTGTGTTTGTGAATGCACACACCCAGGCATGTGTGTGTAATGTATGACAATTATATCATAAAACCTGAGAAGGGAGAAATGAAAGTTTATTGTTGTAAGATTCTAATATCATACATGTGGTGGCATAATATCACTTGAATATAGATTCTGATAAATTAATGATGAATTCTATAAACCCTAAAGCAATCAGTAGTATAAAACAAAGAGTTAAAATAAATAAACCAACAAGGAAAATAAGATGAAATTATAAAAATTCAGTTACTCCTCAAGCTATATTGTCTTAACATATTAAAGATAAATCTTGTTGAAGTTTGAGGGAGTGATTTGCAAGACATAAGTGAAAGAGGGGCAGAGGGCTGTGAGAAAGAGAGGAATTAACTGAGAAGGGAAAGTGAGTACTGGAAAGGATGGGAGGGTAAAGAAGCTGTGTAGGAAGAAAGCAAGGGAAACTGGGAGAACAGAAAGTCAAGCATGAGGGAGTTATTTAAGACTTTTACACTTTACCATTTTAAAATAATAAAGCCTAGCCTCTTTCCCTACCCTTGGATTATACAAAAAGCAAGTTATTCACCACATCTTTCCTCATTTCTCAATGCTGTGCTGTGCTCAGTGGCTCAGTCATATTTGATTCTTTGCAACCCCATGGACTGTAGCCCTCCAGGCTCCTCTGTCTGTGGGGATTCTCCAGGCAAGAATACTGGAGTGGGTTGCCATGCCCTCCTCCATTTCTTAATACTCCATCCCTATTTTCAACTGATGACTTTGATTTTTCCATTGGGAAAAATAGAAAACATTGAGTGGGAACTCTCTTTCCATAAACAATTTGCCATCTTAAAACATCTGCCCCTAACTGCTGCTTCCTGCCTCCTGGTTCAAATGAAAAAATATGCACCTGCTTTCTCTCCTTCTCATCTTACCTATGATCCAGCTTTTTCTTTTGCTTCATTGTCTCTCCCTGACTACCAGGACATTTTTTGTGGTATACATGCGTGTGCTACTCTCCCTGTGCACCCTGCTTTCCATAACACAATTACTGGGCTAAACCCTTCTCCCAGCTTCTGCTACACTGACCCAGTTTTGTGGCAACTCTTGGGCCCTGGTTACCTGCCATAAACTCCGCTCTTGACCCTTAACATTGGCAATTTTGACTGTAGCTCTGTGATGTCTTCTCTACATCATAAATGTTCTCCCCATAGCCCTGTTCCTCGTCCTTGTCCCCTGTCGTATGTGATTATATTAAAGCGATCCTATTATATATACAAAAACAATAATAACATCCCCATCTGTGAATAACAAAACTTGGTGAGGTTGAATGATCTACCCAATGTCACACAAGAAGTGGAAGAGCTGGATTTTAGCCAGGTGTTCTGATTACAAATAATTTAATTACCCATAAGCAGTTGGGCTAATTGGAATGCCCATTGTCTTGAGTGAGTTTTGAAATTCTGACCCTCTTTAGATTGTAACTGATCTGGAAAATTCCTGAGAGGCTGATTCCCTTTAACAATTATGACAACTCTCTGGTCTCCTCTGCTGTTCTTCTATCCTTCCAACTCTCAGAAGTCTAGCCTCCGGGGAAAAGGAATTCCTGATTTGTCTTTAACTGTAGATTATTTTGAGCTTCTCTGGTAGCTCAGATGGTAAAGAATCTGCCTGCAATACAGGAGACCCGAGTTCGATGTCTGGGTGTTCCCTGGAGAAGGAAATGGCTGCCCACTCCAGTAATCTTGCCTGGAGAATCCCATAAATAGAGGAGCCTGGCAGGCTGCAGTCCTTGGGTCACAAAGAGTCAGACACTACTGAGCAGCTAAGCACACACGTAGGTTATTCTAATCAGGGATAGAAAATGAGGTGTGGAATCAGGTTCCTACAAAATGTCCTAACCTGCCTGAACTCACAGAACCATCACAGCAAACTTGTAAGAAGGCGTTCAAGCACCATTTATTTATGTATGTGCAGGTATATGCACATAAATTTGTATCTATTACTTGAACTCAAAGGTAATTCACTAGATATAAAAAATGAAAAGAATACAGCAAATTGGAGGAGTTCTACTACGTGCCATCAAGACTTATTCATAAGCTAAAAGTAATTGGAATAGTGGCTTCCCTGGTAGCTCAGCTGGTAAAGAATCCACTTGCAATGCAGGAGACCCTGGTTCAAAACAGTACACCACTAACACAAACACAGATAAATAGAGCAAAGAAGATACAAATCACACTATAGGACTTCATTTAAGCTCTAAAAACAGAAAGCATAAGGTCATTATAATTCCTACCACATATAAAACAACATGAAGGACCTAATTTCTAACATATCAGTCATGTCGACAATTGTAAATGGGCTAAAACCATCTGTTAAGATAAAACTGTATTCAGTTTTGCAAGATTAAAAGAATTACAAAGATGGATGGTGGTGATGATTTCACAACATTATGAATGTCTTTAATACCACTGAACCATATACTTGAAAATCATTAAGATTTTACATTAGATGTATTTTACCACAATAAAAACTTATTTTTAAAAGATAAACCAAACTCAATATTGCTTATAAGAAACAATATGATAGAGAACATATGCTGGAAGACACAAAAGAAGACTTTGGCAAACAGGACATATGCCTTGTTCTTAGATAGGAAACATCAGGGCATAAATGTCAATTCTCCCAAAGTTGGCCTATACTTTTGAAAAACTACCCAATAAAATTATTTGAAACTAGACACCTAGTTCTAAATTTTACATGGGAAAAAATTAGTCAAAAGTATTCTAAAAAAAGAAAAGAAATTGAAGTGTGTAGTAATGCATATTATGAAGATACAATAATTTGGGCAGTGTGGAAGTGAGTTAGTAAATAGTGGACCAGAATAGAAAGCCAGATACAGATCCAAATAAATTGAGAAATTTCATAAGTTGTTGAAGGGACACTTCAAGTTAGTAAGAAAAAAGTATTATTCAACAAATAATGCTCAGACCTGGAGAAGGAAATGGCAACCCACTCCAGTATTCTTGCCTGGAGAATCTTATGGACAGAGGGGCCTGGTAGGCTCTGGTCCATGGGGTCGCAAAGAGCTGGATACGGCTGAACAACAGACATTCAATGCTCAGACAAATGGGAAGCCTGCTGGCAAAAAGTAAAACTGAATCTATGGACTGTACCATACACCAAAATGAATTCCAAAGATCTGAATAAGAAAGTAACCCATACAAGTACTAGAAAAAGAGATATCTCCAAGTTTGTCACAAGCTCAGCCATTAAGTGTAGGTTTATAAATTTAACTCTTTAAAAGCATTCACGTGCATATATAATACAAATTTACGTGCCAAGCGCAGTGCGGTGTGAGTGTGTGCTCAGTCATGTCCGAGTATCTGAGACCCCATGGCCAAGTTCTACTACTCATGGGATCTTCCAGGCAAGAATACTGGAGTGAGTTGCCATTTCCTACTCCAGGGGATCTTCCCAATCCAGAGATGGAACCTGTGTCTCTTGTGTCTCCTGCACTGGCAGACGGATACTTTACCACTGGCACCACCTGGGAATCCAAGTCAAGAGACACCACTGTAAAGCCAAAATATAAATAGCAAAGTGGAGGGAGTATCTATTTCCACAAAGTTTAACATAATAATAGCAAGTATGAGTCAAAAGAAGGCCAACGATGGGAAAATATGCAAAGTTTTGTTTTTCAGATATATTTTAAAATCTCCTGATGCAAAATGATTTGCTCTCCTTTCCCAGTCTTCTATCCTTCTAATACCCCTAATATGATCATTCTAGCACTTTATTGAACCTTCACTAATTTTCCAGATGTTCCTTCTGGATCTTCTCTGTTTATTCATTTAGCCATTCTGAGATACCAAATACTCAATACAAATGTTACCATTGCTGGCTTTCCCTGATAACCTATGTCTTAAGCTGTTTGGGTTGCTATAGTAAAATACCACAGACTGGATGGCTTTTAAAGAACAGACATTAATTGCTGGCATTTCTGGAGGCTGGGAAGTCCAAGTTCAAGGTACCACCACCATGGCTAACCTTCTAGTGAGGGCCCTCTTCTCGGTCTATATCTGGCCCTGGCCCTGTGTCCTCCGTGGTAGAACACATGAGTAAGCTCTCTCAGGCCTCTTCTATAAGGGCAGTAATCCCATTCATGAGGGCTCCACCCTCAGGACCCTCCACCCTAAGCACCTCTCAAAGGTACCACCTTCTCATACCACCACATCAGGCATTAGCATTTCAACATATGAATTTGAGGGGAGCACAAACATTCATACCATAGCATCCTTTAAAGACAAGTCTAGAGTTGAGCAGTAAATTCAGTTGACTCTCTTCTACCTTCACAGGCTGCTCAGGAACACAAATCTATTTAACTCCTCAATCTGGCTTCTTCTCATTTCCAATCCATAGGTCTGTCAAATACCTGCCACATCTTCTGCTATTACTTCTTGGTAGAAACCACTAATTGATCACATCAGTCTTTCCCGTTGAACCCATAAAACTTCACTCTTTTCAAGACAGCCTTCACACCTCAAAGAGATGGTGACATTCACAGTCCCTACCGAGAATGGATCTAGGTCAGCTTCCACCTGGGTGGAATTTACCATGGAGTTGAGGGCCTTCATGCAGTCCTCCCCCAGATGTTTCAGTTGAACTCATGATGCCGGTGCTCAAACCAGTGCCCTTTTAAGTTCATTGATCTTCCTGTGTTGATGGAAAACAGCAAGTAACATATTTTTATTTTATTTTTGTTCTGTTTCTAACCCAGAGGACTCCCTAAATCCTTTTGCCTACAGGATCCGCATTAGGTTTCCATGTCTATAAGTATCTGTCCTCAACCAAAGTCAGCCGGGATTTATATTTGAAATTTCCTAAAATGTAGAGAAGAGGAAGAGGAAGGAAAGGGATGTTATTGTTATTGAATGCCTATCTGCTGAGAAGAGCAGAAGGACCATTTTTGGTTTTGCCAAAATTAGCATTGCTAGATAAATGAGAGCCTTATATCTTCCCAGTTGCCAGGAGGACATGCCAGCTAATTTTAGCCCACTGTGTAAATATAACCAACATTGGTATGCACTGGCCTTTAACATCTGATGAGGCTCAATGACATCCGGTAGCAGCCAAAGTGCCTGTATTGCCCCACAACTGACCAGGCTTTCTGGGCCCTTAGGCCCCTGATCCTTCTAGACATTGATTTTCCACTTGGAAATGACCTTGAAGATCCCTTGGCCTGACCCCATGCACTGAGCATGGCCTCCTACAGCAAAGGCAATTTTAATAAAGCAACATCCTTAATGAGTTTTTATTTAAGTGAGTAAAGGTGGGTAAAGCATTTAGAAGAGTTCCTGGAAGATGATAAATGCTTAATAAATGTTAATTATTGTTTTATCATTATTATGGGTTGAAATAACAGCTCCTCACTTACTAGCTGGATGACTTAGGCAAGATGATATAAGCCTTGATTTGCTCATCTATAAAATAGGCGTAAGGAAAATCCTATCTGATAGGATTGCTGTTAGGATTGAATGAGTTGAAACATATAAAAGTCCTGGCTTTTGCCTGGAACCCATGTGTGCCCAGGATATGGCAGCTGCTCTGGGTATCTCTTCAGACACTCGAGAGTCTGAGTTTTCAGTCGGCAGTCATACTGACAAACCACTCAACTTAGATTTTTCCAGAAATGGTTTCAGAGAGATTAAAGAAAGTCAGAGGAGACATATACATGTTTACTGTCACTATTTTTTCTTGATGGCTACTTAGATTTAAGATCATGCTAAAGATAAAATGGTTCTAAAATATGTTGTTCTTATTCAGTTACTGGTCATATCTGACTCTTTTCAACCTCATGGACTGCAGCACACCAGACTTCCCTGTCCTTCACTATCTCCCAGAGTTTGCTCAGACTTATGTCCATTGAGTCAGTGATGCCATTCAACCATCTCATGCTCTGTCAACCCCCTTTCCTCCTGCCCTCCTGCCCTCAATCTTTCCCAGCATCAGAGTCTTTTCCAATGAGTCGGCTCTCAACATATAAAATACGTAAAAATAATCATAAGACAAGGTTCAAGAAAGAAAAGAAAGGTTTTTGAATTGTTTTTTCCCCGCCTTTTATCTTGTTATTTCTGGGTGGGTTTTGTTTTGTTTGTTTTTATCTCAAAGTTAGTTACGAGAATAAAAGTGATGGAGTAATGGCTAGAGTTATCTAGCTATAGCGCCACTCTACTCCAAAGGTCCTTGAAAGCCATAGGTAATAGCTGAGGTAGGCAAAAACAGCATATGACTTTTCTACAGTTTCCATGATCTGAAGAAAGTCCTGAAGGGACTAATATAAACTGATGGACAATCCTCCAAGTTTTCCTCATTGGCTTAAGTGTGTATAATGTTATCTCTTTTTAGCAACCCGTTAATTGTCTTGGCTATGTTTTTGCTTAGGCTAATATTAGCTATTAGTATTCCCTGAGCCAGCCAGACACTTGGTACAAGATAGTGATATGAGGAGGGAGTTGGTTCAGAGTTTTAAAACTGGCAACAGAACAACTGCTGGGCAAATAATTCAGTATTTAAATGTGGAATATTGCTAGATCATTTTCTTTTCATAGAGAAGCATTTCTTTTTGGTAAACGATTTCTACTATTACAAAAATGTACTCCCAGGAGTTTTCCCTCATCTGTAGTTTCTTTTAAAGGTGAAGACACCATGGTAAAGACAGGCTTACTTAGGTGGTCCTGGGCAAACACCTCTCTCTTCCTTCTCAGGGACTCTCAGGGGAACCACGGTCCAACTGTGTTCCTGGGTGATTACAGGCCATGACAAGTAGGGAGACATTTCTCCTGTCTCCTTGAACCCCAGTATGAGGTGACTTCTCTTTACGGCTCTAGTGAAAAGGGGACAAGGCCCAGAAATCAGACAGACGGAGTTTAAAACTCCACTCTATAATCCACAAGCTTTGTGACCTAAGGCAAGTTAATTAATCTCTGAGAACCTCTAAATAAGAACAGTGGTTCCTGCTTTGCATGCTTCCTTTCAGCTCAGTAAGTATCAGTGCTTCACATGCGTATTTCTGTTGAAGCCGCCCAACACCTCTGTGAGGTGGGTACTAGTGTTAGTCATGGTCCATAGATGTGCAAACCAAAGCTGGTGAGTAGTTCAAGAGTCAGGTGTTGCTGCTGTGCGTCTTCCAGCATGCCATCAGTGAATGCTGCATGAGATGCGATGGTTTGCCCTTCTGGATGGAAATTTGGTTCAAATACTCCAAACAGAAACAAAGAGTTTGCCCCTAGGGAGATGAATACAACCACCCTGTATCTGGCCTCCTCTCTGCCCCTCCAGCTCCCTCCTCTTTCCCTGCTCTATGTTAATGACAGTTTTTCTGAACTTTAGGCTGTTTAGTTGACTAGAGTAGCTAGTCCTTTTACAATAGCAAGATTTTCATTACATTTCTTCTGTTAAAAGACCTTGTTGCTCAATCCTCATCCCTATTCCACCTCCCCACCACACACATACTTGTAAACATGCATACACACACCACACACACACACACACAAGTGCACGCGTACACCTTTTCTGCACTGTTTGATCACTCTACACTCACACCTGCCATGGCCAGAGAGGTGGGCACGAGACTTTCTTGCAGCGATGCTAAATTGAGTCTTCTGAAGGCCCAGAGCCCAACTGCTTGGAAGAGGCCTATCTGCAGTAGGGGATTCAAAGGGCCAACACAAAAAGCAGCAGAGACCAGCAGAAATAAAAATGCATGGAAGCCAACTCAGCCTCCTTTGGAAAAGGCCACTGAGTCCCTGAGTCAGAGGTCACTGGGCCCGGCCCTTCTAAGGCCCAGTTGTCCGTCTCTTTCTTCAATTTTTTGAGCTCCTCAGAGTCTCTCCCTCCCAGCTACTTGAGCCAGTTTGAGAAAGCAAATAGGAGTTGGGTATTTGCAGCCAAAGGAGTTCTATTTTAGTATACTTAAGTCTTCTATCAGAAAGTTGAAGAGAAAGAAAATTCTAAATGTAAATATACTTCTCACATTTCTGAGGATGACTCTACACTCAACATACTTGAACTGACTGCCAACTCCATGCCAGACACTGTGCTGAGGCCAGCAATCCAAGGATGACTAAGTCAAGGTCCCTACCTAAAAGGAGTTTACAGTCTAGAAGAGGAAGATGGACACTGAATTAAAATGCAATCAAATGTCACCTGTGTTTTCATAAAGGTCATAGGAAGCTATAGGTGTGGAAAGAAAAAAAAGGAATCAATTCTTCCTGCAAGTTTCAGGAAAGGCTTCAGAGAGATAATAATCCTTTGCTGACATTTGAAAGCCAAGTGTGGTCTGTATGTGTGCATGCTAAATCACTTCAGTTATGTCCAATTCTGTGTGACCCCATGGAATACAGCCCGCCAGGCTCTTCTGTCCATGGGATTCTCCAAGGAAAAATCCTGGCCTGGGTTGCTGTGCCTTCCTGCAGGGGAGCTTCCTAACCCAGGTATTGAACCCATGTCTCCTAAGTCTACCTGCATTGACGGACAGGTACTTTCCCACTAGTGCCACCTGGGAAGCCCAGGTGTGGTCTAGGCCTTTGATATTCGAAGTGTGGTCCACAGACTGGTAGCATCAGTGTCTGGAAATACAGAATCCATAGCCCCTCTTGAGGCCTAATGAATCAGAATTTGAATTTTAACATGATCCCAAGGTGATGCCATGGGAACCTTTGGGGAGTACTGATCTAGCCAACAAGAGGAGCAGAGGAAGAAGAATTTCAGGCAGAGGGAACAGTTTGAGCAAAGATTGGCAGATATGATGGCACGTGATCTGTTTGTGAGACTATAAGCCACAGCAGAGGGTGTAAGGATGTGGCAGGAATGAAGCCAGGTCCAACCCCCAGAAGGCCTTGTGATCCATGCAGAGATCCATCCATCCTTGGGATTCAGCCTATGGGCACTGAGAGTCAATAAAGTATGTAAAGTAAGAGTGTGATAACATCAGATTGCATGCTTGAAAGTAGAGTAAGAAATGTTTTTGACAAGCCGAGCAATAGATGAAGTTTGGACATGATCCTAATAGGAGGCGAGTCACAGAGAGATTTAAAGAAAGAGGAATGTGACTTGAACTAAAGGGCCCCTTGATGAAGGTAAAAGAGGAGAGTGAAAAAACTGGCTTAAAACTCAACATTCAAAAAACTAAAATCATGGCATCCAGTCCCATAACTTCATGGCCAATCAAAGGGGAAAAAGTGGAAACAGTGACAGATTTCATTTTCTTGGGCTCCAAAATCACTGTGAATGGGGACTGCAGCCGTGAAATTAAAAGACACTTGCTCCTTGGAAGGAAAGCTATGACAAACCTAGACAGCGTATTAAAAAGTAGAGACATCACCAAGGTCCATACAGTCAGAGCTATGGTTTTTCCAGTAATCATCTATGGATGTGAGAGCTGGACCATAAAGGCCGAGTGCCAAAGAATTGATGCTTTTGAACTGTGGTGTTGGAAAAGACTCTTGAGAGTCCCTTGGACTTCAAGGAGATCAAAGTATTCAATCCTAAAGGAGACCAACCCTGAATATTCGTTGGAAGGACTGATGCTGAAGCTGAAGCTCCAATACTTTGGCCACCCAAGGCAAAGAGCCAATTCATTGGAAAAGGCTCTGATGCTGTGAAAGATTAAGGACAGAAAGAGAAGAGGGTGACAGAGGATGAGATGGTTGGATGGCATCATTGACTCAATGGACATGAGTTTGAGCAAACTCTGGGAGATAGTGAAGGACAGGGAAGCCTGCCGTCCTATAGTCCATGGGGTCACAAAGAGTCGGACACGACTGAGTGACTGAACAATGACAACAACGTGATGTGATTTATTTTCAATTCTTAAAGCTCAGTGCCTGACAATGTGTGGAAGATGGATTGGAGAGAGGCTCATTTCAAAGGCAGAGAGACAAATTCTTATCCTGATCAGTGGTGATGGAGATCTAAACGACAAAAGCCATAGAGTGGGTGGAGAGGAAGAGCTCACTTTCAGAGAGGAAATGAGGTGAAATCTGCAGAGCTTCCTCCATGGTGGGAAACTGCACACTCAAGTGGGGTGGGGCAAGGATTTTTGGCCTAAAGAAGAGATAGGGTGGAAGAGTCAATCCTGGAAGGAAAGATCCTCAGTTCTGTTTGGGGTCTGTTGAGTTTGAGCCTCTGTGGGACACAGACATGGAGATAAACAGCATGTTAGCACCAAACACCAACCTTAATGTGCAAGGCCTCTCTTGAAATTCCTCGGTTAGAACTTTCTTTACTTACTTAGAAAGCATTTAATTCCATGAATAATTAGCTCTGATGTAGAATTCAGTGACCGTGAACTCAGACTCCACACTGGAAGCCAACCTTCTACATGTTCCTTCTGCCTCCTGCACACGTGGCGTGGAGAGCCATCAAGGGGGCAGCTGAATGGACAGCGTGATTCTGGGGACAAGACAGAGGACTTCCTTCTGTCCTCCTGGGTCCCTGAGGCCTTAAGTACAATTCAATTTAACAAGTTAGAGTTGAGCAGCTGGCATGGTTCAAGTCCTGTGTTAGGCACTATGCGTGCGTGTGTGCTGAGTTGCTTCAGTCATGTCTGACTCTTTGTGATCCTATGGTCTGTAGCCTGCCAGGCTCTTCTGTCCATGGGATTCTCCAGACGAGAACACTGGAGTGAGTTTCCATGCCCTCCTCCAGGGGATCTTCCTGACCCAGGAATCGAACCCGAGTCTCTTATGTCTCCTGCATTGACAGGTGGGTTCTTTGACTAGTGCCACCTTGGAAGCCATGTGAGGCACTGGGAGTATGATAAACTAGAGGAACAGTGTTCTCACCCTCTCAGGTCTTCCATCTAGCTAGGAAGACAGCAGGTAAATGGAAAAGAAATGTAGCGGATGCAAAGGTCTTCAGTTCTCCCTTCAGGAAAGGACTTGCTTCCTAGCTCTCAGGAATCTGGTTAGCTAACAGCCTCCAGCACTTAGCACCTTCAGGTCTATCTCAGCTTGCAAGCCAAGGCCCGACTTTACCCACAGCAGCTCTCAGAGGATGGCTGAGCACAGCAGTGGTAGCTGAGTGCATGTACTTCTTAGGGCGATGCCGAGCTATTGTTGCCAGATTTAGCAAAAGGAAACATAGAACATTCAGTTAAATTTGCCTTGCAGATAAACAATGAATCTTTTTAGTATGTGTATGTCCCAAATATTGCATGGGACAAGTATATATTTAACAAATTATTTATCTACAAGGCAAATTTAACTGAGCACCCTCTGTTTTATCTGGCAGCCTTACTCCCCAGGCTCTGACTGAGCAAGGCAGTACTACATTCAGTCGCAGACAATGTTAATACACAATCTTTGCTCCAGAGCTCTTACTGGGTTGGCCAAGACTTTGTCATGTCTTTATCCAAGAATCTCATGACAGGTGAATCTAGAGGGCTACAATCCATTAGGTCGCAAAGAGTCAGACACAACTGAGCTTGACTAACCCTTTCATTTTCACTTTCATGGCTCTTTACATGGTTCTGATTTGTCCTCTTTTCCTTTCACAGGTATTACTCTCCAATAAATTTTCTAACTCCATTTCAGCATCTGCTTCTCAGAGAATGCAAGTTCAACAGTTGGTATCAAGAATGACTTGAGAAAGCAAGTAACGAGACAAAGGTCTGGGGACTAGATCACCCACCACCCACCATCACTTCATAGGAAGACCTGCATCCCTGGAGGTAAGTGGTGTGCAGACAGCCCCTGGCAGTAGATGGCGGTACAGTTGTCTAAAGTTTCATCACTGGTGAGATGGGAAGGCACGTAGGTGGGGGGAGATGCACTGTTTCAAGAATTTGATATGACCATTGGGATTTGTTAAGTGTATAAATATAACCAGAAATTGGACAATTATCATTAAATTTCCTGAGGCCCTACAGGAAGATAATGAATATCTGAGGACAGTTAACAGCTAAAACCAAGTGTGAAAGGACTCTGCAAAGAAGCCCTTGCCCTGTGGGTGAAGAGACAAGCTGAAGATGGAGCACAAGGTTTAAGAGTGTTACTGAACATCAGAACATTGTTCAACCCAAGTGGGGCTGTTATGCCAAAGGCAGGGCCTAGTTGGCAAAACCTGGGACCATGACGCATCATGCGTGCTCAGTCTTGTCTGACTCTTCGTGACCCTGTAGACTGTAGCCTGTCAGGCTCCTCTGTCCATGAGATTTTCAGGCAAGAATACTGGAGTGGGTTGCCATTTGCTTCTCCGTTGACACATGGGACTGAGCATTTTGGTGGATGCTCCCCAGTCTCGTCTGAGCCTTCTGAGCCTGCCTGGTGGCTCCCCCCTCTCAGATAAGAACTAGCATGTTCCTGTGACCATAGAGAGGACTTGCCATGAAAAGGCAGCACATTCCCTCTTCCTCTCCTCAACATTAGTCCTATCATCAGGATTAAGTCACAGCATCACACAGCCAGAGATGTACTGGATCTGAAAAGGGAAGAAAGTGATCACAGCCCCAAAGAACTACAAGATGGGATCAAGTGGTTAATGAAGGGGACTGAAACGTACGTGTAGATAAAGGAGAGTGTTTTCAGTCACTCCTAAGATACAACACAAACTTGCTGCTAGGGTGGCTCCTAGAAGCCTGGAGAACGTGTGGCCCTTGCTGGATGGTGGACACGCAGACACAGGGGAAGCGTGTAAGGCGGAAGGAATGGGCTTGCAGGGATGGGCGTATCAGTGAGGCCAGAAGACACGTCAGAAGACACAGTATCTATCAAGGTCATCGAGAATGTGCTGGAGAGAAGGGCATGCCAGCATCACTAAGGAGGTCAGTGATGGCCCTTCTCTGGGGCCAGGGCTGACAACAGAAGAATCTACCATAAAACTTGGCTCACTGATGGCAATGGGGATGTCTCTTCCCTCTTCTGGGCTGAACAGTGGCTATATGTATGTGTGTGTGTGTATGTGTGTGTGTGTGTATACACTTCTTAATTCCTGGAATCTGTGAATATTACTTTATTTGGAAAAAAGAGTCTTTGCCCATATGAATAAGTCAAGGGTCTTTAGATGAGGAGATTGTCATGGGTTACCAGGATGGGCCTTAAATGTAATCACATGCATTCTGATAAGAGGCAACAGAACAGAGAAACACAGAGAAGGCAGTGTGAACACAGAAGCAGAGGCCGGACTTAGGCAGCCACAAGCCAAGGATGTCAAGAGTCCCCGGAAGCTGGAAGAGTAACAGAGCAAATTCTCCCCTGGAGCCGGTCAGAGAAAATGCAGCCCAGCTGACTCCTTGATTTTGAACTTCTGGCCTCAAGAACTGTGAGAGAAAACATTCCTGTTGTTTCAGGCTGCCACATCTGTGGTAATTTGTCCTGACGGCCGCAGGAGACTAATACACGCCCCTTTTCTTTTCACCAGAGACACTCCCTGTCTTCTCTGCTCCTAACTACAATTCTGAATCTACTTCCTGGAGACCTCAAACTGCAACATCAGGATAGAATACAACTCAATTGTGCAGGTTTGATCCCTGGGTCGGGAAGATCCCCTGGAGGAGGGCACGGCAACCCACTCCAGTATTCTTGCCTGGAATCCCATGGATATAGGAGCCTGGCAGGCTACAGTCCATAGGGTCATAAAGGGTCAGACATGACCGAAGAGACTTAGCATGCACACACTTGTGACTGGGCAGAGTCCATGGGAAGGGTACGCAGGCCAGTCTTGGAAGAGTGGGAGGGCAGGGGAGCAGGGAGGGCTTTCCAGAGGCAGTGACATCTCAAGTGGCCTGAAGGGAGAGTAGAATCAGCCAAATAAAGACATGCCAGAGAGACTGACACATACTCAAGGAAGCAAAAAATATCCAGTATGGGGAGGAGTTGCGGGAGATAAGGGCAGTGAGGCAAGCAGAGGCCAGATCACACTGGGCTTTGTAAGTGATCCTGGGTCTTTGTACTTAATCCTGAAAGGATTTTAAACAGAGGGTGTCATGATCGGCATTTCGCTAATAAAGATTAATTCCTTTGGCTTAATTCCTGTCAGAATACAGCTATCCCTGGGAAAGATAACACAGTAAAACCTCCTCGTGTATCAATGTCTTTATGTAACCAGCTGTATCCAGTCCTATCCTAACACTGTTTCCACCAGGGAGATGGTGACATTATGATGGCCTCAGGCAGCCCTTACTTCAAAATTCGATCAGAACAATTCACAGCTTTTTCTCCATCTTAATATGAAGCATTATGCAAAAGCAGTTTCAAGAACCCCGCCTCCGCTTCCTTCCAGTCAGGTGAAGTAAAGTGAAATGAAAGTCACTCAGTTGTGTCCGACTCTTTGTGACCCCATGGACTATACAGTCCAAGGAATTCTCCAGGCCAGAATACTGGAGTAGGTAGCTTTCTCTTCTCCAGGGGATCTTCCCAACCCAGGAATCGAACCTAGGGCTCCTGCATTGCAAGCAGATTCTTCACCAGCTGAGCCACAGGGAAGCCCAAGAATACTGGAGTGGGTAGCCTATCCCTTCTCCAGAGGATCTTCCCAACCCAGGAATCAAACCGGGGTCTCCTGCATTGCAGGCGAATTCTATACCAACTGAGCTGTCAGGGAGCGAGTAACGCTAAATCCCTTCTAAATAGACATTCTGGAGCTGTGGGCCTTCCTGACAAGAAGGGTTTTCAACCCAAAGAGGAGTAAAGGGATGCAGAAAAGGACATCAACATTTGCTACCCTGGAATCCTCCCCAGAGGACTGCAAGGGGTCATTATCTGACTACAAGATCTGACCAGTCTCAGGGAGGAAAAGACATCAGCAACCACTCCAGGAAGGCCTGGCCTCCACAGGAAATTGTTATCTTACCTCCCTTGGGGAACAAAAACAAGCTTTGATATCAAAAACAAGTGGCCTGAGAGCCGCATCGGGTGTGCTTTCTCTGGTACTCCAGTGCCTTTGTTGTTGATTGCAATGAAATCAGCATTCAGATATTAGCAGAGTTCATGGAATGGTCCAGACTTCTGGGGTCTCTTGTCGAATCAGGAGCCCTGGTTTCAATTCGCCCTCACTGCTGCGATGACTAGAGTGCAGCAGACACCCCCTTCACAAGGGACAAGCCAGCCTCCATCTACATTATCCTTGCCTTCCTGGTTGTCTCCTCATCACAGAGCCAAGTGTTTCGTCTTTTTAATGCAGGTCAAAGAAATATTTATTTTTAGTCATGTGCCCACCCAATGTGGGAAAATGAACAGTACAGTGAGGAAGTCTGAACTTCTAGAAAGCAGGAACGGCTACACAATGTTTTTCCTCTGATACCAGTCAGCTTCATTCATTGAATTCATGGGACTGAGTTTGTGGCCCCTGATTTAAATGTTTGCAAGGCCTGCCTCAGCTGCCCCCCGACCCCACCTCCTGGTCCAGTCCCTCTGTTCTGCCTGCAGCATCCACTCCCACCTTCTAGGATGAGCCCAGCCTGCATCTCAGTGGCCCAGCATCACTGCAGAGCAGAACTACTGCTGGAGAGACCTCCAGGGAGATGGCCCCTGGAGAGCTGCAAACTTCTGGGAAGAAGCCACAGACAGAAATACCAGGGGAACTGTAGGGAGAACTTTGGCTGAGAGGCTCTGATCAAAAAGGAGATTATTTCAAGTACCCTTTTCTTTTCTGCCTTCCCTAACTGATTAACACTTACCCACCCACGCACCCAGTCTAGACCTGCCTCGCTGTTAAATGTACCAAGAAATGGAACGAGTCTGCTCCTGAATTACCCTTCCTGGTTCACAAATCCCTGGGGTGGGGTGGGGATGGGGAGTAGGTCGGGGACAGAGGGAGGGTTGGGGGAGATGATAATTGACCCTGGATCTTGCAGGGTGGCCTTGTGGTGGGAGAGGTGCAGTTTTATCTGCTAATTCTCAAGGCCAGAGTGTCATGCAGGGAAGGGTGGGGGCGAGACAAAGGAGCCTGGTGGGCTGCAGTCCATAGGGTCGCAGAGTCAGACAGCTGAAGCAACTGAGCACGCACTCACAATGAGACCAACTCTCCTAGGCTGCTGGAAGGATTCCATCAGATAAGATATGAGTTAGTGGGGTCTGATTTAGTAGGCTCATTCCGTGTGGCTCTGGGAGGGCCTTGGAGTTTCGGTGGGGTGGAGCGGGGAGGAGCAAGCGCACTTGAAGTGGTGTGGGTGGGCTGCTCTGGGTGTAGGCAATAAAAGGTAGAGATACGGGTGAAAACTAGGAATAACAGACCTGCCTGGCTGCCCCTGCACACTTTGTAAACATCTCTTCTGCACAGATTTCCTGCCTGTGAGACCATTCCTAGGTTTGGCCTCGCCTCTTCCTGCCTGATGCTATTCAGGAACAATTCCTTTGTTTTGCTTCCTGAAGGCATTCTCAGTGCTCAGGCCAGCAGTGCCATTCCCCAGCAGCAGGATAACAAAGAGGCATTCCTCCCTGGCCCTTCACTAAGTCCTCTCTCTCTTGTCTCAAGACCCAGGATCTTAGGAGTCAGGCCTGGGCACCTGCCATCCCCATGCTGCCCTGCAAGGAAAACAGCCTCTAGGCCACCAGGAGCCCCAAAGTCCTAACAGGAAAGAAATAAAGGTTTTTAAATGAACAATGCCTTTTAAGTACTACAAAATGGTTTTAGGAGTAGATTTTAATTTCATAGGTAATGCATATTCACTGAAGAAAAATTAGAAAATCTATTTATGCAAAAAGATGAAATCTCACCACATACAGGAACCATTGATAATCTGTGATTGCACATTCTCCAAGACTTTTCCCATTAGTATGGTTATGTACGTTTGGTATGTGCTTTTATAACAATCATGAGAAGTACAAGCAGTTTTAAAAGCTGCTTTTCTAAGGCATTGATTATTATGCTTTTGATATAGTTCAATCATTTTGCAGAGATACAGGTTTCCCTATACTACACTCTAACTTTTTGTAATTTAATGTGTCATTTACCAAACGAGTGACTATCTGTGGGCCAAAAACAAAAAGAATTAATTTTTTAAAATTATGTTTCTGACCTAAGGTTGGCCTATTATCTTTTGTGGGCTGCGTGCATCATCTCATTTAATCCTTCCATTACATTTATTTATCATCTTCGTTGTGTAGATAGAAAAAAAATATGGACTTAAAGAGGTCCATTAACCCTCCCAAGGTCACACAGCTGGAAATCAGCAGATCCACTCCTGTCTCTCTGACGTCAAAATCAAGCTGTTTCCAAATTAATGATGTCAGTGACCTTGATTTGGCATGGTTAGGAGGCATGGGTAACAGTATGGATCATATTATATAGACTGTAAAAGAAAGCACCCATCGTTACCTTGGGGCCCGTTACCAGTACTTGATGTGAATGTCTCTGATGAAGGCCCACCCAGAAGGTCAACTTCAGTCTCTAATGATGAGCCTTCTCTCTCTCTCTCTTTTTTTAAGTTTAAAGATCTTTGATACATAATCCATTCACAGTGATGGTAAGTACTTTGCTAGAACCATGTGTCAATACGATAGGAACTAACACAACATTGTACAGCAATGATGCTCCAATAAAAATTAGTTTTTCCCTGATAGCTCAGTTGGTAAAGAATCCTGCAACACAGGAGATCCCGGTTTGATTCCTGGATCAGGAGGCTACCCACTCGAGTATTCT
The DNA here is from genome assembly GCF_002263795.3 of Bos taurus. Lineage (NCBI taxonomy): Eukaryota > Metazoa > Chordata > Mammalia > Artiodactyla > Bovidae > Bos > Bos taurus. The sequence goes on from NC_037353.1 coordinate 12,726,029, forward strand.
TGGGCTTCCCTTGTGGCTCAGCTGGTAAAGAATCTGCCTGCAATGTGGGACACCTGGGTTCGATCCCTGGGTTGGGAAGAGCCCCTGGAGAAGGGAAAGGCTACCCACTCCAGTATTCTGGCCTAGAGAATTCCACGGGCTGTGTAGTCCATGGGAGTCTCAAAGAGTCAGACATGACTGAGCAACTTTCACACACACACATACCAAAAAAACCCTAAAGTGTCACATATATGGCACTGGATCCACAAGCCTAGTGATAAACATCTTACCACTTAAGTTTTCTAATATATTTTACTTGAGAATTTATATATTAAAATAAGTACATTTATTATTACAAAAAATAAGAATAAAATATACAAAATTTTCCTTTGAAAAAAAAGAACCAATGAGTTGAGCTGTGAGCACGGTGTCATTGTATTTTTGATATGCTCCAACTGGCTCATACTGTGTTCTTTGAACTAAAAGACCTGTCCACTGGAGAAGGCAATGGCACCCCACTCCAGTACTCTTGCCTGGAAAATCCCATGGACGGAGGAGCCTGGTGGGCTGCAGTCCATGGGGTCGCTAGGAGTCAGACACGACTGAGTGACTTCACTTCACTTTCCATCTGGGATGTGAAAATGAAAGTGTTAGATGCCCAGTCATGTCTGACTCTTTGTGACCCCATGGACTATATAGCCCACCAGGCTCCTCTGGATTTTCCAAGCAATACTGTAGTGGGGTTGCTATTCCTGTCTCCAGGTGTTCTTCCCAACCCAGGGATCGATCCCTGGTCCCCTGCATTACAGGCAGATTCTTTACCATCTGAATTACCAGGGAAGCTCTCTTAAGCACAGCAGGCAAACTGAGGCAGCTGAGCAGGCTTATGAAGAGGCAGAAGCAGCTTTGCCCTCTTGGTATGTAGAAAAGGAGGCAGATGTTTAAAGCAATTGGGACTTGACTGACTGGAGCTGCCTGGCAACTGTACCAGCCCTAAGACAGGCTCCAGGGAACCCTGGGTGAGCTCACTCAGACTCCATGAAATTCAACTTCTCCTTAGGAAAAAGGTCCTTTCTGTTTCTTGTAAAAACTCAGGATAAAACAGGCGAATTTCCTAGTGGTCACCCCTGGACATTGGCTGACCACATTCTGAACAAACGGGACAAACAATTACTCCATATGAGGACATCTTTTTTCTTCAGGGGATGAAACCCAAGAATGCATGTGCCCACTTGCAAATTTTGGTATTTCTGCTATGAAGTTGGAAGGATTAGCACTCTATAACTTTACTCTTTGCTTGTATGAGGAGTAATTATTTGTTAGAACAGCCATTCGTTTCCTTCAGCGTTACAGTTATAACTCTAAACTGTTTTAATGTCTTTGAAGAGAATTAATTAGCTCTTCTGTTGATACTTTTAAAGCATTTTAATGCAGGTCTGGTTTTTTTACTCAACCTTTTAAAGAACTTCCACAGCAGCCATTTAACAGATAACAGACTTTTCAGGAAATGCCCAGTGCTTTGTAGCATCTGAAAGAAATCATGTTTGATAGACATTTGTGCAATTAAGAAATATAATTACTCATTGATAAAAGGGTACTGTTAATGAAAATTCCTTTAAAAATTAAAGGTATGTCTTATAATTGATTTTTTTTTCTTAGTAAAAAAATAATGGCCTGGCCAATTTCTTTAATTATAAAGAAACTTTAAAGGATAAGGCAGTACTCAGTGCCAGGAAAATCATAAAGTATTTAAAATCTCCGGAGTAAAATTCATTACTTTTCGTGGTGGTGCATTCCCCTGTCTGACAGACATTTTTATTTCCATTCTTCTTCTTAGTTTATCCTTAAGTCATATTTATTGAAAGCCAGCAAGCACCTGCTATATGCCAGGTTAATTTGGCAATTATTTTAAATAATCTTCAAAGCTAATTCCATGAAACAGGTAGTAGAAAGGTCAAAAAGTACCCCATTTTCCAGATGATAAAACTAAAATTTGGGAAAATCAATTGACATGGTCCAAATCACACAATCCTAAGGGCCAGAATCAGAGTTTGGACCCAGGTCTCGAGCCCACAGTGCCCAGCAAACCACAGCTGCTTTGGTGTGTGCCGAGGAGCTGCCGTGGAGGGTAACTCATGCCTGTTACAGGTCCATCTGTACCTAGCCCAGGCCCAGGGGCCACTTCCCAGACTGACTGGTTAGTCTTGGCTTAGACACTGGGCATCTTCATTTTTAAAGCTTTCCAAGTCATCTTCAGGGAGGAAGAGTTGTGAAACTTGCTTCAATTACACGAATCCAATTCCTCTGGCCTCTGCTCGCAAATCTCATTTTCTGCAAACCATCTTCATTTTGTCGTGGCTCCCTTTGGGACTCATCCGTCATAATTAACTTGGAGTCGCCCTGTAAGAGCCTGCCAGCTCCAGGAGACAGAATGACAGAACCTGTGGCCTTTTTCCTTCCTGTCAAACCTTCTCAATATCTTCTCACCCATCCAACATTTAGGTGAAAAAAAAAACCCCAAAAGTTCAATGACTTTTTTCAAAAGCTGAGAGGTTTGTAGGTATAGGTGTGGAGGCAGACCACATCCGCGTAACTGAAAGAACATGAAAAGTCAACAGGCTTTTCTTCAAATCCTCGTGATGCGACTTTGGCTAAGTCATTCACTCCCTCGGAATCTATAAAATAGGGATAATCATAGGTAGCTCTCAGAGCTCTTGGAAGTCATATATTGACCTCAATGAAACTGAAAAAAATCTTTCTTCTTCCCACTCTGCCTAGGCGGAGCAGAAGAACCTCAGATTCAAAAAAAAAAAAAAAATCAGTTTCAAAAAATCTTGAAAAGCAGTGTCTATCCGTATGGAGGTGTGTTTATAGATGACATGAAGGTGATAATAGTATTTTCCTCACAGGACTAGAAACTCCAAGAAGTTTTCGGAGTTCTTAGCAGCAGAAATCTTTTCCAGGCCTGCTGTCTTGTTTCTTGGAAACCTGTTTGATTGTAGGTATGCCTGCCAAAGCTCGCAGCATGTGGATGCAGGCCCTGAGTCTGTCCCCTTTCTCCTCCTATCGTCCTGACCACCACGTCTACCTGCGCTCTGACATCCACTGCCAATGGTCTTGAACCTCTAGGGGCTCAGCCTCTCCTCCAGCCGAGGCCTAGAGTCTAGAATTAAATGCATTAAAACAGGAAGGCCTGGCATGCTGCAGTCCATGGGGTTGCAAAGAGTTGGACACGACTGAGCGACTGAACTGATACTGATACTGAAATGTAAGGAAGAGTGCCTGGGAATAGCCTAGAGGGTAGATAGCATAAAAAGCCATAGTGGCTATTACTGGAGCCTGTGACACAGCCAAACCACCTTAAAACCTTTCATCCCAGTCAGTCAGTCCCTAAGGCCCCACACTGGGTAGCACCTTCCCCAGTCTCTCATCTCTTCTCCTTAACACTCGTGTCTGCCTGGCTAATCCCTCTATTTGCCTCTTAGTCATCTTTAATCCATTCCTTGTCTGCTCTTTCATAGGCAATGTGGTGTGCTCCTTCCTCTGCTTCTCTTGTTTCTTTGACCTAGCATCCCCTTTGTCGTTTATTTTGGAGGGGTGGAGGGTGGGTGGGCTGGTGCTTTCTTTCTGGTCATGTCATGCAGCTTTTAGGACCTTGGTTCTCTGACCATGGATCAAACCTGGGCCTTTACAGTGGAAGCGTGGAGTTCTAAACACTGGGCCACTGGATGATTCCCTAGTATCCCCTGTTTTTACTCTGATGAGCCTAACAGGTGTTTTCAGGGCCTGGGGAGGCAGGAGGTAGCAGGATCTTTTTGTCATACACACATAATGTACTTATGATGCTTGGCACCAGCTGGGCACTCAATAAATATGAGTTTGCTTCTCACTTTGTAATTCCCTCTCACTGTAATATCCATCACAGAACAATAGGGCAAAGCAACCCATTTCAGATGTTCATGGGAAGTCTGGCACCACAAATTTCTTGTCATTCAGTGTGTTAAGATACCTACCTCATCACATTTGATTCTGAAAACTAGGAACCAGACGAATCCACAGGCTTGGGGATATGCAGTCTGAGGGTCTCAGGTTGTGTTATCCAACGGGATCACTACTGGCCACACAAGCCTGCATGCATGTATGCTAAGTCACTTCAGTTGTGTCCGACTCTTTGCAGCCCTAGGGACTGCAGGCCGCCAGGCTCTTCTATCCATGGAATTCTCCAGGCAAGAAGACTGGAGTGGGTTGCCGTGCCCTCCTCCAGGATCTTCCCAACCCAGGGATCAAACCGGAGTCTCCTGCATCTCCTGAACTGGCAGGCTGATTCTTCACCACTAGCACCACCTGGGAAGCCCTGCCACTTAAGCCTATTTCAATTTAAATTAATTAAAATTAAATAAAATTTAAAAATTCAGTTGCTCAGCCACATGATCCACATTTCAAATACCCAAGTGTCAGATAGGAATAGTGGCCGCTACACTGGACAGCATAGCTATGGAACATTTCTGACATAGCAGGGAATTCTGCTGGGCAGTTCTGGTGTCTACCATGACTCTGGTACCCTCCTCCCAGCCCTTCCTGAGCCTTGAGGCCTCGGCTGTAGAAGAAGTTGAGCCCCCAGAGATTTAAGACCATCAAAAGTGGGTGTCAGGGTAGAGGCAGAGGCGGTGGTCAGGATGGTAGGAAGGAGATAAGGGACAGACACGGAACTTGCATCTAAATTTTGCAGGCTGCTGTCTACTTTAAGATCAAGATAGGTTTCCAAGAAACAAGGCAACATGCTCTGAAAAGGCCTAAGCCCACAGGTACTTCTGCAACAAGCCCCGAACTGAACTGCTTGGGAAAAGAACTCTTAGGGCATTTCTTGCCTTTTATAGTGAAGTGGAAATTGGGAGCAATTATCAGAACACTTCTGGAGAAGGCAATGGCAACCCACTCCAGTACTCTTGCCTGGAAATCCATGGACAGAGGGGCCTGGTGGGCTGCAGTCCATGGGGTCGCTAGGAGTCGGACACGACTGAGCGACTTCACTTTCACGCATTGGAGAAGGAAATGGCAACCCACTCCAGTGTTCTTGCCTGGAGAATCCCAGGGACGGGGGAGCCTGGTGGGCTGCCGTCTATGGGGTCGCACAGAGTTGGACACAACTGAAGCGACTTAGCAGCAGCAGCAGCATCAGAACACTTCAAAGAGAAAAATATCTAAGCTATGAGCAAGGTTGATGCAAAAGGAAGTTTTCTGCCCTGAATTTTCCAGATTATGGCTTTGATTCTTATGTGGACCCAGTCTGAAAATGTGTTGCCCATCCTTGCCTGTGATGTCCCCTCACTGTGACGTGAGACCCAGAGGAGGTGGGAATGGTAAAGACAGCCACAAAGATGGGCAGGCAGCCGTGGATCAGGCAGGTGCAAAGTATGCAGAAAGGGGTCTTGGTTACCAGCTGCTTCTTTGGAGATTAGATCCAAAAGGCTGCGGAAACTCTGCTTCTCGTGACATGCTTTCCTTTCCAGGACCTCCTCCCCAAGAGCTGCCCTTTGCCGCTGTCTCCAGGGGATTTCCGCATGCACAGCTGATGTGTGGGGGTCACCAGCCTTTTTCACAAGGCTTTTTTTTTTATCAAGGACATCCATTCACAGAGGATCTGCGCTCAGGCTCCATGGGCATGAGTACTTCTCAGGTACTTCTAAGTTGGGACAGCAGCTGTCCCATGTTGTCCTGTGTCTGCCAGGGGAGGCGGGGTGCATGGTGCCTGCCACCTCCAGGCAGGACTGTAAGGGTACAAAGTGAGCCTCATTAGCACCTGGCGGCTTGGGGAGACTTTGAAGCATCTGCCTTAGTTTCTCTGCTTCTGTCCCTTCTTCCTATGCAGAATCACACGGAGGCACATCCTGACACTTACACAGTTTGTGAACCTTCTTTAGGAAAAGAGGTGAAAAAATGTGAACACAAATTAGGTAGGAAAGCAAATCTTTATTTAGACTTCAAATTTCTGGAATCAGAAAAATCCAGGGCTGTCCTCTGAAACTTCTTCAGACAATTTCCTAGAGATGCTTAAGAAGACATGCTTCCAGGCCACCTGGCTTTTCCTCTTTACCTAGAATATTCTATAGCGTGCCCCCTGCCCTGCGCTGCCCCATAACCACGGGCACTCACAGGACCCATACAAGGGAGGGGCTCTGAAGCTCCGGATGTATTCGTTTCACAGTAAATCCACCTCTACCATAGGTCACAGGCCTGTGGAAGGGACTGTAGGATGATCCCAACTATGTGAGCGCTTTATTTTTCTTTTCCAAATAAGAAAATGACCTCAGAGGAGTAGTTTCTCCACTATCCCATCACTTTTTTTTTCACTCTTGTCAAAGAATATTTATTTATTTAAAATTAATTTTTATTGGAGTATATTTGCTTTACAATGTTGTGTTAGTTTCCACCACACAGCAAATGACTCAGCCATACATTTATATATACATATATACACCCTCCCCTCCCTTTTGGATTTCCCTCCCAGTCAGGTCACCACAGTGCATTAAGTAGAATTCCCTGGGCTACACAGTAGGTACAGTAGGTTCCTATTATCTATTTTATACATAGTATCAATAATGTATATGTGTCAATCCCAATCTCCCAATTTCTCCTACCCCATCTTTCCTCCTTGGTATTCATACATTTGTTCTCTATGACTGTATCTCTATTTCTGCTTTGCAAATAAGATCATCTATACCATTTTTCTAGACCCCGTTGCTTTTAACATCAGGAATGAGAACTGGGTCTCATTCCCAGCTTGCATTCTAGCCTCTAAACCACTTTGTTTGATAGGAGGTAACGTCATGCAGTGGTCAGAGTCCAAGCTTACAGTCTGAAGATTTGAGTAACAAAATCCTTGTTGTACATCCACGAGCCGTAAGATCATGGACAAATCACACAGCTTCTCTGAAGCTAGTTTCTTTACCTAGTATGAGTCTTTTGAGTGTGTTGTGTGCAGTAAGTGAAATAATGTAATAAAAATGTCTAAAAGGTAGTAGGTGCTTAACAGACCTTGATTGCCTTATTGTCTCTAATGCCATCCCTTGGATTCTGCCTTTTTACATGACAGTGTGTGTTTGGAGCAAGAGAATGTGAAATTAAATGCCATAACAAAAATTTCTTAAACTGCTTTTGCAAGTCTAAAGGAAAAAGAATCACACATCCTTATATCATTTTTGCAATTCAAACAACCCAGGTGTCAAGTTCCCAGAGTAAAATATGGCTATAAAATTAGCTCTAACCATCTAGGAAAATAAAGCACAGAAGTAATTTACAATTAATATATTCACCATTCTGCTTATGAAATCTTCACGGCTAGTTTAATGTATTTAAAAATATGAATTTAAATTAACCAATATTTAAAATGTGGGGTATTGATTCTATTTCCTATTTTACCTCATGACAAAAGAGATTTCATGCTGTCATATACACATTCAAGCAGAAAGCCATTTTGCTTTTTCCATTTGTTTTCATTACTTTTTTCTATATTTGTTCTTTGACACTGTTTGTATTGAAACCAGAGTTTGCCTTCTTTTCACTTTATCTCTCCATGGCAACAGATAGATTGCAATACCACACACAAAAAATGCAGAATTACAACCTCCTGGTCAGATCATGCAGAAAAAACTGTACACAGTGTAACCAGTAATGGAGACTTGTGATAGTTAATGAATAAGCCAAATCTTTCTCTTTCAGACAGAATATAAATCACAATTCCTTTTTGTGTCTTCTCTTTTCTCCCTGGAAAAGATCTGTAAATATGTGTAGATGAGCAATAGATTGGCTATTTCCTTTTCCTTTTCCAAGCTCTCGCCAGTCATCTGATTAATAATGTATTGGAGAAATTGTGACTCTAATTATTATAGTTTAGTGAATGCTTTCCACCTACCATGTACTGTACTGAATGCTTTACATAGATGAGTTTTTTATCTCATCGCCACAGCTCTACAAAGGGATCACTATCATCTCCTGTTTGCAGTTGGAGAACCTGAGGCTCCGAGAGGGTAAGTGATGTGTTCATAGCTACAAAGTGGAGGAACTGAGATTTGCTCCTTCAAAGTCTATCTGATGCTATAGCTTGGGTTCTTAACCTCTGCTGGCATACTTGCCCAGATTTTTGCTGGGAGATCAATGTCAATTCTATAGATCTATTATTCCAAGTACTGCTGCTGCCACTTCAATTTTTTAAAGGGGTTCATTTATTCATCTCTAATGTCTTCCCCATGCTTCCTCAGAGGTTTCTCACAGCAGCTCCACTTTACAACCCCAAGCTCCTTTAGTATCTAGAATTTGTTCAATGCAAACACCTGAACTCATCTGAAAATAGCCGCATGCCCTTTCTTTATAATGTTTGCTATCAGCCTTCCGATGTCAATTTCAAGTTCTTTGCAGAAGATTATTCTCTTTGATGATTCATTCTCCTTAGGAATATTTACAAAGTATTGATCGACATGAACAAATGCTTTAAGCTCATGGGGTTGAATCCTGTGTGACTTTTGTCAGGTTCTTTAGCCTCATGAGCCTCAGTCTTCCACTTCTGTAAAATGGGAATCAGTAATGTGATATAAACCTTCTGGTATTCTTCAGTGCCCAACAAATGTTACCCCCTTCTTTGTTCCTCTTAGGACAAAAAAAAATCTGGAATTCGGTTCATCCTTCAGTCTCGTGTTATATATTACCTAAATAAAACATATCACCTCACCAATTGCTCTAAGTAGAAACTCTGCCTCTTGTCATTCTCTGTCAGTTCAGTTCAGTTCAGTCGCTCAGTCATGTCCAACTCTTTGCGACCACATGAATCGCAGCACGCCAGGCCTCCCTGTCCATCACCAACACCCGGAGTTCACTCAGACTCACGTCCATCGAGTTAGTGATGCCATCCAGCCATCTCATCCTCTGTCATCCCCTTCTCCTCCTGCCCCCAATCCCTCCCAGCATCAGAGTCTGTTACTTCCCACAATTTTTTTTCCTGATAGTGTTCAGCTACAACTTGTCTGTTTATATAACTTATGATCAAAGCTCCATGAGAATGGGAAACAAAATCTGCTTTATTCACCACCTACTACAGTGACTAGCATGTTCTGTTTGCCCAACAAATACTTGTTGAATGGAAAAGTGAATGAATGGATACATATTCTTGCCTCTCTACCAGTTCCTTATCAAAGTCAGCACAGCCCCACCATGCTCTTAAATCACCAGCCTCAGAACTCAGGGGCCATGTTTGCTTCTCCTTTAGGACCAGTTCCAAAGTTCTGTTGTGCTGTGCTGTGCTAAGCCGCTTCAGTCGTATCCAACTCTGTGCGACGCTATGGACACTTGCCCACCAGGATCCTCTGTCCATGGGATTTTCCAGGCAAGAATATTGAAATGGGTTGCTATTTCCTCCTCCAGAGGATCTTCCTGACCCAGGGATTGAACCCACATGTCTTACATCCCTTGCACTGCCAGGCATGCTCTTTACCACTAGCGCCACCTGGGAAACCCAAAGTCCTATTGAGTTTTCCCTGTACCCTCATTCAGACTTGTTCTTTCTTGCCCTGTTCTTTAGCCTCTATCAAGTCAAGACACCCCTAAATTATTGGGACAGCCTCTTACACATCGTCCTTTAAGATCTCTATCCCACCCAGTTCTCCAGCTAAAACATTTGGGGTTCTTCTGTTTGGGAACTTACTGCAGCTTTATGTATCTTCATAGAGAAGGCAATGGCACCCCACTCCAGTACTCTTGCCTGGGAAATCCCATGGATGGAGGAGCCTGGTAGGCTACAGTCCATGGGGTCACGAAGAGTCAGACACGACTGAGCGACTTCACTTTCACTTTTCACCTTCATGCACTGGAGAAGCAAATGGCAACCCACTCCAGTATTCTTGCCTGGAGAATCCCAGGGACGGGGAAGCCTGGTGGGCTGCCATCTATGGGGTCGCACAGAGTCGGACACGACTGACATGACTTAGCAGCAGCAGTAGCAGCAGCATGTCTCTTCAAGGATAGGTTCCAAATCCCTTCAACATCTTCCAGCTCACCCATTTTCTCATTCTTCCCTAGGTCAGACCTAGACTGGCAAATCTATAGATCTCTAATATAGGGCTTTCTCATTACAACCTCTAAACTCCCCCTTCATCAATCTTTTGACCGAAATGTCCACTACTCCTTTCTGTCAAAACCTATCCTTTCCCTGTAAATCCTTTTTGAAATTTACTTCCAGGACTAGAGACCTAACTTTTCTCTCAGCTCTGTCGTTAACTAGTTTAGGATCTTGGATAAGCCTTATGGATGTTTATCTTTTTTGGCAATTAGCCAGAAATGCTTACATAGAAAATGTTCCCCCAAAGATTGACTGTCCTGGGCTTCACAGTGCCCTGGTTGATGAAGGTTTCCCTTTGGCTTGGTGCACAAGAGGGTTTACACCTTGGAGCAAGACATCAAAGGAAGACTTTAGGTAAACAAGGACCGTGTCTTTTGTAAAGTAGGAAAATGTCACTTCTCAGGAAGATCATGTTTAATAAAAAGATCAAATTTAATAACAATGATATAGAAGCTAAGGATGTGAAAATAGATTCTCTTCAAATATCCAATGAAAAATCTTCTCATTGCCCTAGAAATACAAATGCTCCAGATTAAAGATCACTGGGACTAAAGGATCCCAGAAGTCCTTTCGCATGACGAGGTTCCATATATGTAACCTGCATTTAAGCGTCTATCTAGGCATCCTGTGAACCACACATCCTGAAGCCAGAGGATTGACATTCAGATCACAGCGTGTTTTATCACTGACCACTAGTCACCTTGCACCTGTTACTCATCTGTTCCTTGACCAAACAGAAATAATAATAGTACCTCTTTCATAGAGATGCTGTAAAAAATAAATAAATGAGTTAGTGCCAGTAAAACACTTAAAATAGTGTCTAGCACATACATTAAGTTAATTTAACAAATATTAACTACTCTTACTACTGTAATGAGAGAGATGGCCTAGCAAGACTTTGAGAAGTAAGTCATATCTATATGGTTGAGGGGGTATCTGCACTCAGGTAGTAGTGAAAACTAGGTGCAATGATGCTTCTAAGAAAATTATTTCAATCAACAAATGTCTGTTGATCATCTACTAGTTCTGTGCTAGCTGCTGAAGAACAGATAAGTCAAAGCCCTTGCCCTTCTGCAGCTAAAACTTGGAAGGGAAAGTTAAGTCAGTGCATGTATCATGTAATTAATGGGCAAAATGGTTGGTAGACCACACCTGCTACAGGAAATCAGAAAAGGGAAGAACAGTAAGAGTCAAGGTTAAGAAATTGACAATGACCTCAGGAGGATTCGATTTGGATAAATGTGAAAAGAGCTGAGCGTTTCACCCATAGCCAGAACCTCAAAGGAAGAAGAGTTAGTATAGACGAGTAGGTTGGGGAGAGAGGACAGGAGCTCAGCCAGCCAACAATGAATCTTACTGAGAAACGGAAAGGGCCCCAGCCAACACGATGGCAGCTGTTAGCGGTAAGTGAGAGGTCCTGTGTGTGTGTCCACTGCACAAATTCAAGGGTAAGTAACCCTAAACTGATGGCAGTCCATGTGAAAAATTCAGGAAGAAGAAAATTAGGGGCCAATTGATTGGATTGTAAATTCAATATGAGTAAGAATTTTCCAGCCTCTGCTGAAATTCCTAACCCAGCCTAGGAGGCTATTACAAGATCAGGAAGATCATTGTTCAGTGAGAGGATTTTTGTTGTTGTTGCTGTTGTTGTCCTTGAAGTGATTTTTTGAAAAGACTATTTTGGGGTTGATTTTGGTTTTAAATTTTGACATACAATGTTTTACAATACCTATTTTAAAAAGCTAGCTCTTAAGCTTTTAAATTAAACTTATAAAATCTATCATTCAATTCTAGTAAATTTAACAATCATTTTTAAAGGCGCTTTGAATAATATTTGGCCCTAATTATTAACTTAAAGACCTTCAATATTTAAACTATGCTTATAAATGTAATGCAGTCTGTTATATTTTTAAATATGTATATTTAAAAGATAAATTATATTTATAAATGTGATGACCCAAATTCTCTCAAATATTCCAATACTGTATATAAACTTGGTAAGATTTTCACTTAAAATTGTTGAGTGAAGTTACATGTTTTAAATTGGAGTAGTAAAGTTGCCCCTCAAAAACTTTTTCTAACTACTGCAAATATACCAAATACTAAACATGTGTCCATTCCTTGATGTAAAAACATTAATATCCTTGGTTTGATTTTCTTAAAACATGTTACCCAATTCTAAACCTCTCCAAGGATGGAATGCGTTTAACCCTTGAGCTAACTATGTTATACAGTTTGGAGGGCTACTTTCTCCTGTACTGTGGTCAGGGCTTCTGCAAGAGATTACAAAATGATCCGAGATTTCAGCTGGGGGAGCTGTCTGCACTTTCTTCTTTGGAAAACTTGATGGAATGCTTTGAACCCAGTTAGTTTTAATGGAAATGACTCCATAATGTCAAAGTGTTTACAAGGTAGAAGAGGGAGAAGAAGAGAGGACCAGTAACCCGTGTTCCTGAACTCATTTTGTATATAACCTGGTTTTCATTCTTCTCACAGATGTCTGCAGTTCCTACCCAAAGTGACCAGTTGGCCCAATTTTGCCTGGTTTGTTCTTAAGAGGAGTGTGCTTTTCTTCTACTTCAAAAAGCTCTTATATTTAATGGAATATTCCAGTGTTTTTCATGTATTTGTGATTGCCATAGGATCACACAACTCTTGCAATTAATTAGTAATAATATATATAGTTGGGGACTTCCCCAGTGGCTGAGCAGTAAAGAATCCATCTGCAATGCAGGAGACTCAGGTTTGATCCCTGGATTAGGAAGATCCCCTGAAGAAGGAAATGGCAACCCACTCCAGTATTCTTGCCTCAGTAATTCCACGAACAGAGGAGCCTGGCAGGCTATAATCCATGGGGTTGCAAAGAGTCAGATGTGACTGAGCATGCACACACACAAATATATATAGTAGATTCTAGATATCTCTTTAGGTTTTTCCTTACCTTTCATCCCAACCTACAAGGACACATTAGATGGTCCAAAACCACATCTGGTGCTGGGCAGACCATTTCAATTGTCTTCTGTCCAGCGCTGCTCTAGGTGATTTCAAAGATCGTGACAATGCAGCGACTGCGTTCCAAGGACAGCCATCTGGACTGCAGCGGGGACATTCGTGCAGAAGGGTGAAATTGAGGGTTTAGGGAGACATAATGACTTTCTACAAAGGTGTGATTGGCCATCCCATGAAAGAAGGCTAGACTTATTTGATTCCAGACATCACTGGATAGAGGTGACAGAGTAGCAGATTCGATTTGGCCAAGGGAAGATGTTTCTCAAGATTGAGTTTCTCACAGAGGAAGAGACTACCCTAGGAGATAGCCCTTAGTCACGGAAAGTACCGTACCCAGATGAGCCTGGGTACCCATCTGTTAAGGATGTGCTAGAAGAGATTCTAACAACAGTCACGAGGTTGACATCAATGCTTTATAAACTCTCTTCCACCTTTAAGAATCTCTGATTACAGAAAACAAGGGTTCACAAAGCTATATGGCTCATAAAAGGCATCTAAATGTCAGAAACGTAATGGTGTCATTATATTGCCCCACTTACCGCAGCACCAGCATGTCAAACCTCCTGATGCAGAAAGCCTTTCTCTTTCCTGGGACAGAAAGCATTCTGAGTTTTACGGAGAGATTAGAAATGAGATGGATCAGGGAAGTGGTGGAGGAAGGAGGGACGGGAGGCGTGGCAGCAACAGCTGGAAGAAATTAGAGCCATGATAGAAATCAAAAGGAACAGATACCCTGAAAGGAGAGAAAAAAAATAGTACCACTGTGCAGTTTGGGAGTGGCTGGGGGAATGGGGAAAAGGCTTTATCACAAGATAAAACCCTTGAAGGCATGCGTGCTAAGTCACTTCAGTCTGACTCTTTGCGACCCCATGGACTGTAGCCTACCAGGCTTCTCTGTCCATGGGATTCTCCAGGCAAGAATACTGGAGTGGGTTGCCATGCGCTCCCCCAGCAAATCTTCCCACCCAGGGATCGAACCCAAGTCTTTGTTTACCTGCTCTGGCAGGCACTTTCTTTACCACTAGCGCCACTTCTCTACCTTATGACCCACAAAAACAGACTTAGATGACAAGAATGGGGGACGTCCACCAACATGTACCACCTCCTTAAACTTCCAAGGATGCTGCCGTTTCCCAGATGGAGAAGACGTATGGCACAGATAAGTTGAGCTGTGCACCCAAGATCACACCCTTGAAGGTACAGGCATCAGACCAGATCAGTCGCTCAGTCGTGTCCGACTCTTTGTGACCCCATGAATCGCAGCATGCCAGGCCTCCCTGTCCATCACCAACTCCCGGAGTTCACTGAGACTCATGTCCATCAAGTCAGTGATGCCATCCAGCCATCTCATCCTCTGTCGTCCCCTTCTCCTCCTGCCCCCAATCCCTTCCAGCATCAGAGTCTTTTCCAATGAGTCAACTCTTCGCATGAGGTGGCCAAAGTACTGGAGTTTCAGCTTCAGCATCATTCCTTCCAAAGAAATCCCAGGGCTGATCTCCTTCAGAAGGGACTCGTTGGATCTCCTTGCAGTCCAAGGGACTCTCAAGAGTCTTCTCCAACACCGCAGTTCAAAAGCATCAATTCTTCGGTGCTCAGCCTTCTTCACAGTCCAACTCTCACATCCATACATGACCACAGGAAAAACCATAGCCTTGACTAGACAAACCTTTGCTGGCAAAGTAATGTCTCTGCTTTTGAATATGCTATCTAGGTTGGTCATAACTTTCCTTCCAAGGAGTAAGCGTCTTTTAATTTCATGGCTGCAGTCACCATCTGTAGTGATTTTGGAGCCCAGAAAAATAAAGTCTGACACTGTTTCCACTGTTTCCCCATCTATTTTACATATATGTATACATTCTGGTTTGAGAGTGTGTGTTTGTGTGTGTGTGTGTAACAGGTAATGAGAATTTGACCTAAGGATAAATTGACTAATTATAGTTTGTGAGGTATGGGACAAAATTAAGTCATTTGGACACTTCATTATTAATTATTAGATTTTCATCCTCATATTAGCTAGCATTTACTGAATACTTGCTTCAGGATAGGTTGCTGCTGCTGCTAAGTCACTTCAGTCGTGTCCGACTCTGTGCAACCCCACAGACAGCAGCCCACCAGGCTCCGCCATCCCTGGGATTCTCCAGGCAAGAACACTGGAGTGGGTTGCCACCTCCTTCTCCAATGCATGAAAGTGAAAAGTGAAAGTGAAGTTGCTCAGTCGTATCTGACTCTTAGAGACCTCATGGACTGTAGCCTACCAGGCTCCTCTGTCCATGGGATTTTCCAGGCAAGAGTACTGGAGTGGGGTGCCATTGACCAGGTATTTTCCATGGTCTTTCCTGTGCCACACACAGTGGCAGGTTCAGCACGATACAGTGACCAGAGAAGACAGGAAAGCCTAAAGCACATTGTAGAGAAATGTCCATTGACCACTCCTCGGAGGCCACAATCAAACTTTCAGATTCTCTGGTCAGATACCTGGCTTTCACCCTTTCATGAGGAATGGAAATTTTAACTTCTTAAAACCTCAGTTTTCCTCTTCCTCACTAGGGCATCTTCACAGGTCTTTTCTTTCTTCCTTCCCCACCCTAGATCCCATGGCAACTACTTGAAACTAACCTTTCAAGCAACTTGGGCTCCATTAATATTTTTTTTTAATGTACACAGATCAATATAGGGAAACATAGCCTGACTAAGCTCCTTTTGTGGGCTTTCACCTTTTTATCGGAACCCTGGTAATGGAAGATCTTTCAAATAAATTATCATTTCTATCCTAACGCAGATTGAAAGGAGCTGGCAGCAGGCATTTGACAATGCATATAGGTGTACACACAACTTCCCTAGAGAGGGACTCGGTCATATCTATAGAGAGGCTTAACGTTGCAGATCTTTCTATCTAGGTAACTGACCTTCTAGGAATGTGCCCTAAGGAAGTCATCATTCACACACACACACACACACACACACATGTTTATGACAAGATGTTCATCACAGCCTGTGTCCCTCAGACTAAATTCTTAAGTGAGATTAACTCATTTCTGTAGCTGGATGTATGATTTTCCTGCTTGTGTCAGATGCCTATCTCTGGTCCAATCAGCAATGAATAAAAAGGTTGAAAGGTGAACAGGGTTGTGTGGTAATCAGAGCTGTCCCTTCCAGGGGTTGTGGAGAGGGAACCAATACTTTTCATACAGTTTCATGAAACAGGAAGACAGTCAGGATCTCATGGCAAGTGAAAAGAGCAGGATATAAACTGTACAGATGACAGACCTTAAGCTTCCCAGGTGGCTCAGTTGTAAGTGCCTGCCAAGCAGGAGACACAGGTTCAGTCCCTGGGTTGGGAAGATCCCCTGGAGAAGGAAATGGCAACCTGCTCCAGTATTCTTGCCTGGGAAACCCCATAGACAGAGGAACCCAGTGGGCTACAGCCCGTGGACTCACAGAAGAGTTGGACACGACTGAGTGACTAAACAGCAATATTAAAAATATGAAATTATTTGAAAAGAGATGAATACTTACAAAAAGGAGTTATGTAACAATTCAGTCATACATCAGCATATAATCAAAATCCATTTCTCTACCTTTACAGATGATTAACGTGTGCCCTTCTTGCCACACTGCACCCATCAGTTCTACAGTGTGCCTCATCCTACCATCACCAACCGCAGCTAAAGTGACCACTGAGATTTATTACTTCATTTCCTTAAGGCTATGAATTAAAGTAGGACAAACATAAAACTTTTTGATATATGTCTACAGGTGGAAGTTGCACAGTGTATTGAATGTTGTAATTCATTCAATTGCTTTTTAATCAACCTGCAAGATACATAACACACACCCACACACTTTGTGCATGAGCACACATGCATACACACAGGAAAAAAACTAGAATATATATACACCAACATGCAAATGGTTATTATCTCTAGGTGATAGACTTACCAGCATGGTTTGTTTCCTTCTTTATATCTTCAGTATTTTATAGATTTTCTGCAATGCGTATATATTTCTCTTTTAATAATAAACAGTAAACATTTTTCTCTAAGATTAAAAAAAAAAACCATCGGTGGGGATCATAATCTTCAACCCCAAAATATGACTGTAGGAGTTCAGGATATACAACTCCAAAATCAACTGCTTTGGTATGTTGATTATTTTGAGTTTGGGTACTTGAAAAACAGCAAATGCAGGGAAAGGCTTTCTCTAAACGCCCCTTTTCTGCCTAAAGACAGATCCTGCAAAAAGAACTCAGTTACTAAGTCCTTTCCCTGAGAGATCCATCGACCAGGGGAGGTTGACTCATCACAGAGTTGTTGTTTATATCCAACTCTTTTGCAACTCCATGGACTGTAGCCTGCCAGACTCCTCTATCTATGGGATTTCCCAGGCAAGAATACTGGAGTGGGTTGCCATTTCCTTCTCCAGGGGATCTTCCGGACCCAGGGATTGAACTCTCATCTCCTGCATTGCAGGTGGATTCTTTACCACTGAGCCACTCAGGAGGCTATCACAGGAGAGGAATCTAGAAGCAAACTTTGTCACAAATTGTCACATCTCTCATCTGTCCCTCTAAAGACCTATTCATCTTTCCTAGAAATCATTCATTCCGCACCAAGAGGTCCACACTCCTCTTTCCCTTTGAAGATAGGTATTTAAACCTGAATTCTAAGCCACCTCAGGAAGTTACTCAGTTTTCTTTGAATATCACCTGTGTATAAATGAGGTGTACATGTTAATAAATTTCTGTTTGTCTTTCTCTTGTTAATCTGTCTTATGACAAGGATCTTGGCTAAGAACTCAACAGGTTAGAAGGGAAATTATTTTTTCTCCCCAGTGGCATTCTTTTACAAAAAAATAATGACCACACCAGGCACTATCTCTGAGCCCCAGCCCTTCATGCTGTCTTTTAGACTCATTGTGGGAAGAAGATGCAAAGCCAGCCGTATGGAGCAGCTTAGGAATATGCTGTGTGCTGAGATCTCCCATTCGTTTCTCCAGACCCACTTTCTTTCTACACTGCTCTGTAGACTAATCTGTACAGATTTGCATTTAGCAGGCTCCTTTGCTCTCTGGCATCAGCTGGATTTGGCCAACCCAAGTCAGGGAAACTGAGAGCAGCAGGGTCTGCCAAAAACAACAGCTCCGAAGCTTCCACCAAGCAGTTCTCTGAACGTCTCTCCTTTTGTCCTGTGAGTGCATGCTCAGTGGCTCAGTCGTGTCTGACTCTTTGCAACCCTGTGGACTGTAGTTTGCCAGGCTCCTCTGTCCATGGGATTCTCCAGGCAAGAATACTCGAGTGAGTTGCCGTTTCCTACTGCAGGGGATCTTCTTGACCCAGGGATTGATCACACATCTCTTAACCTCTCCTGCATTGGCAGGTGGGTTCTTTATCACTAGCGTCCTGGTAATAGGTTTCTTCCCTTGCCCCTGTGGGCCTGGGAGTGAAAAGGGCTCCCCACTGTGACTGCTCCTGAGTTCTGCACCATTTCTTGTCAAATTTCTTGAAAGGTTGAAATCAACCTTTTCTTAGACTCTTCTCTTTTGAAATTTTTTCTGTTATAGTTTATTACAGAATATTGAATGTAATTCCTTTAACACTACAGCAGGACCTTGTTGTTTGTCCATTCTGTATGTAAAAAGTCGGCGGGCTTCAAACTCAACACTCAAAAAAACTAAGATCATGGCATCCGGTCCCATAACTTCATGGCAAATAGATGGGGAAACAGTGGAAACAGTGACAGACTTTACTTTCTTGGGCTCCAAATCAGTGCAGATGGTGATTGTAGCCATGAAATTAAAAGACGCTTGCTCCTCGGAAGAAAAGCTATGACCAACCTAGACAGCATATTAAAAAGCAGAGATATTACTTTTCCAAAAAAGGCCCATCTAGTCAAAGCTATGGTTTTTCCACTAGTCATGTGTGGATGTGAGAGTTGGACTGTAAAGAAAGCTGAGCGCCGAAGAACTGATGCTTTTGAACTGTGGTGTTGGAGAAGACTCTTGAGAGTCCCTTGGACTGCAAGGAGATCTAACCAGTCCATCCTAAAGGAAATCAGGCCTGAATATTCATTGGAAGGACTGATGCTGAAGCTGAAACTCCAATACTTTGGCCACCTAATGCGAAGAACTGACTTCTTGGAAAAGACCCTGATGCTGGAAAATATTGAAGGCAGGAGGAGAAGGGGACTGTAGAAGATGAGATGGTTGGATAGCATCATTGACTCGATGGACATTAGTTTGAGCAAGCTCTGGGAGTTGGTGATGGACATGGAAGCCTGGCGTGCTGCAGTCCATGGGGTTGCAAAGAGTCGGACACAACTGAGCAACTGAACTGAACTGATGTAATAGCTTGCATTTACTGAATCCAAACTCCCAGTCAATCCCTTCCTTGCCCACTGCCCCTCTCCCTTGGCAACCACAATTCTGTTCTCTGTCTGTGGGTCTGTTTCTGTTTCAAAGATAATTTCCTTTGTATTCTTAGACTCTTCTTAATGACCCCGCTTGAGTGTGCCCTCTGTCCCCTGCTGGGTTGCTGACTGATACATTCTCACATTGCTCTATGCATCTGGCCCCCATAATACTCATCTCTTGTTTACATCCACCCTCCTGCCTCTCCAGGCTTCTCTCATGCTGAGGTCCTCACCACAGTCACAGCTGGGTCCTGGCAGTCATCCTCAGGCCTCATCTGCCACTTCCCTCTCAGCTCTGTTCCGCTGAGGTCAGGAAGTCAGAGGATGGGACCCCTCACAGGTTCATGGAAGAAATGCCCCTGGACAATCTCTGTACCTTAGTGCTGCCCCAAAGGAGGCTAATTGCCCAGATGACCGGGACACCCCGGTGTCCACGACTGCCCTTTTCTCCTTTTCATTTCATGGGATATTATCCACTTTTATTTTTAACCCTTGAATACAGCCTTTACCTTACAACCTTGCTGGGCACACACAGGCTTTGTACATGGTATTCGGCTATTTGTGAAACTAAAAAGAAAAAGAGAGAGAAGTATTTATTCACTCAGAATACTGTCATTTATTACTTGAATGTATTGCAAATGTCCTGGCAGTCCAGTGGATTTCCACTGCATTTCCAATGGAGAGGATGTGGGTTCCAATGGAGAGGATGTGGGTTCAATTCCCGGTCAGGGAACTAAGATCCCACATGCCGTGCAGTGCAGTCAAAGGGGGAAAAAAATGTCTTCTCCTAGTTAGTGACTCATTTTTTTTACACTTGCCACCTTAAGTTTCCCTAAAATCACCCTGGTATACCCTTCATTATATTCAAAATGAATATAAATTTGACCTCCACCCCTCATCCTTGAACCAAGTTTGTATACCTCACCTCTTTCTTGGGAAAAATTCCTTTCTATCAGCCTAGAGACACTCACATAAATAGACCTCCAGTAGGCTCAATCATTTCCAGACATGCCCAGAAAGATACGAATCCTAGTTTCTTAGGCAAGGCCCTTAGTTCTTCAAATTGCATCACCATGAAGAGGCCAAAGGAGTCAGGAACAGAGTCAGTGAATGGAGTTGGCTGATAGAGTGAGCTGCCAGCTCCTCAGCGGGGCTGATTAGCAGACAGGACCTGCAGGGTGCTGGGGGGATGGAGTAAAAAGTAGGGTTCAGTTTCACTTCCACATACGCACCAGAAAACCGCCTCTCCCCTCGACCTTTCAGTTTCAGTTATTTTCTTTCCTCTTTCCTTCTCCTCCTCTCTCCTTCCTTCTCATGACCCTGCTTCTCATCAGGGTGGCACTATTTACACACCACAGCAAACCCAGGGCAACCTGGCCTAAGACGTCTTCTGATCACATTGATAAACAAACCAAGCGTTCAACTGAAACTGTGATGGGAATTTTTAACCGAGCTTTCACGCGCTTGCTGTTCCACAGCCTCTAGACCTGCCGTGACTTGGACCTTATCAGAGCATTCCACTTGGGAAAGTACCTATGTGCAAACACGTTCTGTTTCCTCTCTCCTTCGTGTTCAACACTAGGACCATTAGCCTGTATCTCCTGCAAACCTTCCTGGTTGACCTCAGGGTCACCTCAGAGGAATCTTAGGTTCTTTTCTTATAACTCTAAATGCACATCAACTCTATGTACTTGTTACTTTATTTTTTTTTTTTAGATGTTTATTTTATTGATTGATTTATTTAGCTGCACCTGGTCTTAGTTGCAGCACGTGGGATTTTCAGGCTTCGTTGCAGCACACAGCAGCTTTAGTTGCTGTATGTGAACTCTTAGTTGTAGAATGTGGGCTCTAGTTCCATGACCAGAGACCAGTGTGCGCCCACTGCATCGAGAACTCACAGTCTTAGCCACTGGACCACTAGGGAAGTCCGGAAACTAAGCTATTTTGGCAAGCAACATGGGGATTGCTGTCCAGGTGAAGAATGTGGTATAAGCATTGTGGGGGATGTGGATTGCTAACGAAGTGCTCTCTAGCAAGTTGTAAGTTTTAAGAAAAGACATGTGTAGTGAGGTGAGGAACTTAAACAACAGAACTCAGACCCAGTTCATGAAATGAACTGTTCTTCACTGGAGTTACACCCTTGTTAAGGTTCTCTCTACACAGTACCTGGCCTGCTGTGGTAGCTATATAAATGTTAGCTAAAAGCCCAAAGACACCTCCTGAGGTGCCCCACAACCACCTCACTGGGGTCCCACCATGTATTAATATGTCTCTGGCTCTTCCTCACCAACTTCAGCCCCATCTTCAGAAATCACCTCCTTTCACCTGCTTTGGCTTCTTGCTTCCTGCACATATTAGTCCATTTGTGCTGCTATAATGGATATCATCAGAGAAGGCAATGGCACCCCACTCCAGTACTCTTGCCTGGAAAATCCCATGGGTGGAGGAGCCTGGTAGGCTGCAGTCCATGGGGTCGCTAAGAGTCAGGCACGACTGAGCAACTTCACTTTCACTTTTCCCTTTCATGCATTGGAGAAGGAAATGGCAACCCACTCCAGTGTTCTTGCCTGGAGAATCCCAGGGATGGGGAGCCTGGTGGGCTGCCGTCTATGGGGTCACACAGAGTTGGACACGACTGAAGCGACTTAGCAGCAGCAGCAGCAGCAGCAATGGATATCATAAGCTGGGTGACTTAAAAAACACGTATTTCTGATAGTTCTGGGGGCTAAGATGTCCATATAAAGGCACCAACAGATTCAGTGTCTGGCAAGAGCCTGTTCTGCTGTATAGATGGTCATCTTTTCTCTGTGTCCTCACATTGTAGAACAGAGCTCTGCCAAGGGAGCTCTTCGGGGATAGCTTTTTTAAGAGCACTAATCCCCTTCATGCAGGCCCCACCCTCAGAGCCTAATCACCCAAAGCCTCACTTCCAAGTGCCATCACATTGCAGGTTAGGGCTCCACTTACAAAATTTAGGGAGACACAAGCATTCTATCTAGAGCACTACCCAGGCCACTCGGCATAATCCTCTGTTTAAATGTTCAGGTTTTCACAAAAGAAAGGAAGAGTGTCTCCCCAAGCAGCTTCCGAAGTACAGTCCTACAAACACCCTAGATGCCAGAAACACCAAGGAACAAACAGTGGTTAAGCGCTCCAGAAGTGTCTCTGCCATCCCATAAATCCACTCTTTTTTAGAGTCTTTTCCCATATAGGTCACTACAGAGTATGAGTAGAGTTCCATGTACTCTACCGTGGCTTCCTATTAATTAACTATTTTGTTAATAGTGTAGTGCATGTATATCAATTCCAATCTTCCAAGTTGTCCCTTCCTCCCCCACTCTCCTCCTTGGTAACCAAAAGTATGTTTTCTACATCTGTGACTCTATTTCTGTTTTGTAAATAGGTTCATTGCTACCGTTTTTTTAGATTCCACATGTAAGTGATATCATATGATATTTGTCTTTCTTCATTTGACTTACTCCATTCAGCATGACAGTCTCTAGGTCCATCCACGTCACCGCTTATCTCCCGGAGTTCACCCAGACTCATGTGCATCAAGTCGGTGATGCCATCCAGCCATGTCATCCTCTGTTGTCCCCTTCTCCTCCTGCCCCCAATCCCTCCCAGCATCATAAGATAGTTAGTATGGTTTCAGATTCCACATTGCAACTAACCTCTAAAATGTCATCACTTGGTGACTCTTAGTGTAGTATCAAAGAGTATCCACAATTACCTTAAAAACCTATGCAAATATACTCCCCTTCTAAATATATATCTCTCTGAGGTCACATTCGCTTCATCTACTTCAATCAAAACCGCATTGCAACAGTTGAATACAGAAGCAAATATAATCATCCACGCTGTTCTCCTAAGTCATTTACTACAAAGATTTCTAAATATATAAAAACACCTTTCTTCTCACTAATTTTTAATTTGGAAAAAATAGTTAAAGGTTTTTATTTATATTAACTTGTGATGGGTTTATTGTAATTTAAAAATAAACTAATAGATAGCTCTTTGGAGTCCCCAATAAATTTTAATTTTCTGGTCCTGGGACCCAAAGTTTTGAGTCTAGGATAACTC
Source organism: Bos taurus (assembly GCF_002263795.3). Taxonomy (NCBI): domain Eukaryota; kingdom Metazoa; phylum Chordata; class Mammalia; order Artiodactyla; family Bovidae; genus Bos; species Bos taurus. The sequence continues at coordinate 12,749,615 of NC_037353.1, forward strand.
AACTTGAAGGTCTTCTTTGACCATAACTTACCAGCAGGGCATACCATCTTTAACATATAAACCCAACTTCTTTAAAGTATAAACCAGATTATTTTTAGTCTGTGTGGCTGATCTGACCCTTACCTACACTAAGGCTTCTAGTGGTGTTTATGGTGGCGTTTATGATGGCTCACAGGCAAGACTGAAGAGTATCTTCAATCCCCTTCTCAGAGGAGCTTAGTGTTTCTTGAAAATTTGGAGGTTTTGCCCTTCCAGGTCATTCATAAAAATATGGAGGAGAATATCCCTCTGCACTTATTACCTTTGAAAGGTAATGTCTCAAAGACATCTGCCCTTGACTAAACATTCCCTTCAGTTTCATCAAATCTTAACATCAGGATTGTCTGTGGTATGCAATCTAGAGAAAAGCTGATCATTGTCAATATTGACCACGTCCATGGAGACCCCATTCTCAAATAGATACATGTGACCCCAGGGGGATTCCTAGGGTATGGAAAATACCTAAGGCATAATTTCTCCTTACAGAACAATTGCCCCAAATAGTTTATGCTTGATTCAGGAGTCCTTGATCTTACAGCTTGAGTGATTTCACAGTCCTAGTCACTCAGAGATGGTTCATGCGAAAACAGTGTTCCTTGTTCTATGTGGTCCTTGAATTTCTGACTAATTTTTGATGTGAATTTGATCTGACAGAAGTAAAATGCTTTCCTGTTTCTGTCATCTGTGGAATGTTTCCCTTCTCCCATGAAACCCTTTACCTCTAGAGAGTTTGTTTACTGCTCTAGCGAACAACGTAGGATTTTTCCTGCAGCATCTAACTTGTAAAATTGGTGACATCCATTTCTTAAGAAGCTATTTTTAAATTCTTTGTAATATTTAAAAAATGAGCTACAAGTATTTATTTCAATCTAGCAATTTGGTCTTATTTCCTTTTTAAAATTAAACATCTTAATGGATTTTTTCCTTCCTTTTCCTCTCCCTAAAGATCCTGAATTCAATCATGTTGTCACTGTTCTGTAACAGTTCACCCACAGCTACTTTCTGTAGCTATTCCTGATCACCACTCAGGACAAAACACAATATATTTCTTTCCTGTGGATTTCAAGACTAACTTAAAGAAAGAATTTGTATTATTCTAAACTTTATTTCTATATCTGGTTCTGATTCAGGAAGAATTGCTACAATGTGAATAAACGCCTTTTTGATGGTAGATCCCTGGTTATTACCATCTGGTCGAATTTTGTAGCTTCCCTTCTTACTCCAAATAATAGCTCACAATCATCATTCAGTCCAATAAAACATGTGTTGGACACACACTGAAATAAGTGTTAATACTATGGGGACACACATATGGAAGATGATATAAAAGCCTAGGCACACCATGGAATCTGATCTTCCAGGAGTCGGTTCTGATGGGGAGACCAAGGCTGACATGAGCAACTCCCGTGGGCACTAGCACACTGCTTTGGGAGCACAAAGGAGAGTGGCAGGAGCCACGGTACCATTGCTGGCTTACAGAAGGTAACTGTGCCTTCAGGGTCTTTTAAGAAAATATTTATTTGGCTGTGCTGGGTCTTGATTGTGTCATATGAGATTTTTTTGTCTTTGTTGCAGCATGCCGGATCTTTAGTTGCAACATGCAAACTCTTAGTTGCAGTATTTAAACTCATTAATGGTTGTGATATGTGGGATCTAGTTCCCTGACTGGGAATGGAACTCAGGCCCCCTGCATTAGGAGCACAGAGTCTTAGCCATTGGACCACCACGGACATCCCAAGGGTCTCTATTAACCTCTTTGCCTAGACTTTGCCTCCCTGAGTTATATCCGTCTTGGCATTTAGAAGGCTCCGGTGATAAGTGCAAGGGCATTTGTGTCCATCCACATCAAAAGGCCATATTTGACACCCTATACTTCCCCAAGTACACCCTTCTGATGGGTTCTTCAGCTATTGTCATTCTGTACTGCTTCTTCTAACACACACCCAGAGCCCCACTGCACCCTAATAGTGTGACCATGCTTCCCAGTGCTTTTTGTGCTGCTGCTGAGTCACTTCAGTCGTGTCCAACTCTGTGCAACCCCATAGATGGCAGCCCACCAGACTCTCCCGTCCCTGGGATTCTCCAGGCAAGAACACTGGAGTGGGTTGCCATTTCCTTCTCCAGTGCGTGAAAGTGAAAAGTGAAAGTGAAGTCGCTCAGTCGTGTCCGACCCTCAGCGACCCCATGGACCTACTAGGCTCCTCTGTCCATGGGATTTTCCAGGCAGGAGTACTGGAGTGGGGTGCCATTGCCTTCTCCGTTTGGTGCTGGGTTTACTGCCCTAATTGTGATCATTGATGAAGTTCTAGACCTGGGATAATATTTTTATCTGGTCGTTGAGGTCTGTAAAAGTAGTGATTTAAATTTCTTTTCAAGCACTTACAGTGGCCTGTCTCTTGCTTAAAACCCCCAGGAGAGAGACTTGGATCAAGTTCTGCAGAGTGGGGATGAAGATGGGAAAGATGACCTGAGAGTCATCATCATATGCATTGAGCACTCATAAATTTTCCCCATGTAGTAAATGTTCTGCCTTTCTGGAGGCAGAGTGACCCCAGAGGTTGGGAAACTCTGTCTCCTCTCTGTTGAGCTATATGACCCAAGGAATCCTAGAATCTCACTATTAGCTTCAATATCCCTTCAACATTTATCCCAGGAATCAAGTCTCCCATGCAAATAGGAATCTTGACCATGTGATGTGGGTGGACTAGTTGTATGTTTTTATGATCTGTGAGGGCAGGGACTGTTGCATGTTTTGCTCATCATTGTAACACTAATGCCTGGCACATAGTAGGTACTCAATAACTATTTTTGCCTAGTAAACCTGATAGAGTGACCAACCATCCTGGTTTGCCTGGGGCTGAGAGGCTTCTGAGGACATGGAACTTTCAATGCGAAAACCAGGACAGTCCCGAGCAAACTGGGATAGTTGGTCACCCTACTTATCAATAAACCCAAGTGGAGGAGAGAATTTGAGTGTTTCCGTATATTGAAAATTTCAGTTTAGTCTATTTCCTTTGTGCTGTGTGCTTATTCTCTGTGATTTTCGTTTGTTTGTGACCCAAAACACTTCACTTGTGGTCACCAATTTCCCCCCACACGGAACAATTCTCTTCAACACCAGGTGGATGTCCTACAATTTAACTCAATTCTAACAGTATCTACTGGAAGAGAGCTCAGATCCCACAAGTTAAGGGCTCAGTCCCACAAGTCTGTCCCTGCCCCTCCCCCCGCCCCCAACCCCCTCACACTTCAGAGGCCAGTTGAAAGCCAGGCTATCACCTGCGCTTCTGACCAACCAGCTATAGACTGGATGTTCCAATGACTCTCTCTCTGGGTTTGATTAAGCTGCTAGAGTGGCTCAGAGAACTCATGTGATATGATTATCATACGATATCATATCATATGATAGGGTATGATAAATGATACAGATGAACAGCCAGATGGAGATACGTAGAGTGAGGTCTGAGAGGGTCCTGATCACAGGGCTTTTGTCTTCATGGAGGTGGGGTACATCTCTCTCCCAACGTGGATATGTTCATCCACCCAGAAACTTCCCAAACCCCATGCTATTGGAATTTTATGGAGGCTCCCTCAAGAAGGTATGATTGATTATTAATTCCATTTGCAGTCCCTCTTCATTCTCTGTAGAATGAGGAGTGGATCTGAAAATCCCAAATTATAGCTTGGTTTTCTGGTGACCAGTCTCCATCCAAGAGCCATCCAGGAGCCCACCTAGAGTCACCCCATTAGAAAAAAAGGTGCTTCTAGTCCTCTAATTACGAAGGAAATTACAAAGGTTTTAGGAATTCTGTGCCAGGAACAGAGGGCAGAAATCAATACATATTTTCTATTATCTCCCACCATGGTTAACCAAGGAATAAGCTGCTACATTCAGGATTTAAAAAGAAGGTGAAATTTTTCATTGAGTTTGCTTTGGTAGGTTATTAACCAAATCAAGCTAACTTAATGAAACAGTGCCTCTCCATGACACAAATTATACAGTGATATTGTAGAATCTATAACAACATTAAAACCACCAAGAGTTTGCAGAACTTATAAATGTAAGATCCTCCCTACACCATGCCAACACAATCGAACAGCATCCCAAAGTGAAAAGCCATAAAAGAATTTTCTTCATTAAATTGCAAGTCACTGCAATGTCTTTTCTCCTAAAAGTAATCTGAAAAAATCAAGGGTCCTGTTGCTCTGGAAATGAAATAATAGTGAAAGAATACTCATCTAATAAAACAACTACTTCTGGTGAGAAATATAAGTAATGAATTTACGTTTGAGTCAACAGTTTTTCTAAAATACAGCCACACAAGTTTTCTGTTTCATACTAATATTCATTATATTCAAAGTGTGTGTGGGTGTGGGGGAATAGCAGCATAGCTTATTCAGTAAGTAAATAATATCATTAACCAAGAAGTGTCCTGAAAATTTCCATGATTTGCCCAGCCAAAAACAAACACAAATTCCCTCAGCATTCCTGTGTAACTTATCGTTTCAGCTGAAATCTTAGTCTCACATGTGGCTTCTGCCTCATTCTCCCTTTATGTCAGACAAGTCTTGAAGAGTCTGTCTTTATGATACTTTCCTAATTCTTCCGTCCAAGTTGATCCTAGGTCTAACATAATGGGAATAGAAATAGAAAGTGGATCAGTTTACAGTACTTTTGGGTTTGTTAGCCAAGCAGTAATGGAAAAAGAAAGAAAAAAAAAGTGCCATATACTGAATGGATAAAGAATTTGCCTGCAATGCAGGAGACACAGGTTCAATCTCTGGGTCAAGAAGATCCCCTGGAGAAGGAAATGGCAACTCACTGCAGTATTCTTGCCTGGGAAATCCCATGGACAGAGGAGCCTGGTGGGTTATAGTCCATGGGGTTACAAGAGTCAGACACAACTTAGTGAAATCACCACCACAATCCTTAAAATAACTCTGAGAGGTGGGCATTGTTATCCCTGTTTACTTATGAAGAAACTGAGGCTCAGGAAGGTTTGAATATACTGAATGAAGTCATTTAGCTACTAAGCTTTAGGATTCAATTCCAGTCAGTCTCTAAAGGCTGCTCTCCTACTGTATCTTATCTGAGTGAACATACACAGGTGGCTTTGCAGTCTATGATAAATGAATAATTTGGGCCCAGATAATTAGAAAGTGAATTTTCCTGTTTTTAACTGATAAGAAATGTAAGAAAATTGCCTTGTATAAATGTGTAATCCTACTTTTAGATTTTATTATAGACATGATTTTGTAACTTCATATTTTGATTAAGCTCAAATAATAAGCTGCCTATATAATAAATTTTGCTTGCTCCTCTCCCCAAATAATAAAACATCACTTTGTGGATAAACCTGCTCTCTTATTTTAGCCTCAGTGTATCTTAGTAGTTTAAGTTTGAATTTCATGTTGCTTCAGAAGCTCATCTATTTTAGGATATCTCATTTTGAATCAAATTATCTGATACATGATGCAATGGATCACCCACAAATGGATGATACATTGGATCACCCATAAAAAGCCACCATTGCTAAATAATGTTTTTGTTATTCAAAAAAAAAAAGTTAGCTTGAAATGATTAGCTTCATTAAAACTTACTTTATTCAAGTGATATTACATTCTTTGTTAAATTATTTAAAAGTACTAATTTTATTTACTACAAATTATTTTTAGGTTATGAAATAAAAAGTTTATGTTATTATCACAAATTAAGTATGCAGATATGCACAAAAACAAATGTTATAGAAAAGATGGAGTTAAAGAAACAGGTAGAGGTCAGTTTATGTTGGTCTTATGAATCAGATAAAGGAGTTTGGACTTGACACATTAGGTAGGAAGTCAATGGAAAATTTTAAGCAGGAGAATAACACAATCTGATTTATGTTTTAAGAAAAACACTCTGGTTAACATTTGAAGAGTGGATCACAAAGAAGATTAAGAGTGGGATCCAGGCCAGGGGAGAGGTGCAGTCAACGTTGGGGAAAAGACAGTAGTAACGGGGAGTGGTGGCGAAGCAGTGGAAATGAAGGTCATGTTTGGTATCTTATGGTGGGTTGAACTGAGGGTTGGGCTGTCTAGAGAGAGCAAAGCGTCAAAGACAGCTCCTAGGTTTGAGGACTGAGCTATGGCTGGCAGCATTTTCTGAAATGGAGAATGAGAGAGAAGCAGGATGCTTCCCTTGTTATAGGACTTATTTGTGTGCATGTTTTGGCGAGGGAGTCACTCCTAGAATTTAATCCTACTCTACTGCTTCCTTACATTTTGTAATTTTCCAGTTGTGGCCAGTAGACTCTAGGGTGGTCCCCACGATCCCGACTTCCTGGTGCTCACGCTCTGTGTCATCCTTTCCCCCTGTGTATTGATACCTGGGATCTGTGATGTACTTCTAACCAGTGGAAAGTAGCAAATGCAACAGAATACACACATTCATGATTCTATTACATAACGTTATAACCTATTTTTTTTTTTTCTAGGAAACTCTCTCTCTCTCATTGGCTTTGGAGAAGTAAGCTATTTATTATGAGCTAGCCCATGAAGCGGAGGAGGCAATGGCGACCCACTCCAGTACTCCTGCCTGGAAAATCCCATGGACAGAGGAGCCTGGTAGGCTGCAGTCCATAGGGTTGCTAAGAGTCAGACACGTCTGAGTGACTTCACTTTGACTTTTCACTTTCCTGCATTGGAGAAGGAAATGGCAACCCACTCCAGTGTTCTTGCCTGGAGAATCCCAGGGACGGGGGAGCCTGGTGGGCTGCTGTCTATGGGGTCACACAAAGTCAGACACGACTGAAGCGACTTAGCAGCAGCAGCAGCCCATGAAGAGGGCCGAGTGGCAGCAACTAAGGGCAGTCTCTGATGTATGACGCAGGGAACTCAAACCAGGGCTCTGTGACAACCTGAAGGGGTGGGATAGGGTGGGCAGTAGGAGGGAGGTTAAAGAGGGAGGAGACATATATATACTTACAGCTGATTCATAGTGATGTATGGCAGAAACTCATACAATATTGTAAAGCAATTATCCTCCAATTAAAAACAATAAAAATGGGAATTAAAAAAAGAGAGCCAGCAAGAAAGAGGCCCTCAGTGCAACAACCAGAAATGAATTAAATGGTGCCAATGGAGAAGGAAATGGCAACCCACTCCAGTGTTCTTGCCTGGAGAATCCCAGGGACGGGGGAGCCTGGTGGGCTGCCATCTATGGGGTCGCACAGAGTCGGACACGACTGAAGCAACTTAGCAGCAGCAGCAGCAGTGACTACATGAAATTGGAAGCAGATCCTTCCCCAGTCAAGCCTCCAATAAGGCAGCAGCCCTAGTCAACCCCTGACTGTGGCCATTTGATATTCTAAGGCAGCTAAGCTGAGCTCAGACTCCTGATCCACAGAAACTGTGATATGTCATTTTAAGTATACTTGAGGTTATATTGCTAAGTAGAACTAGATAACTAATACACCAATTTTCGTAAACTATTTTCTTAAAAGAAAATATAGTTATGACAGGATTCAGATTTCTCCCATATATAAATTCCCATTCCTGTTCTGATAATTTTACTTTTTACCAATATGTAAAAGTATTGCAAGTATCTGTCAATTGAACACTTAAAGAATTATAAGCTACAAGGAAACTTGGATAGGTGATATGATTTGTCCAAGTTCCTACAGCTAGTTTGTGACGAATTCAAGAACAAAACTTCCCACACCGAAATGTGATTTTCACACTCACATAACATATAGGAAAGTCTTGACAATCTTCCACTTTTGAAGTGTATACTATCAAAACCTTTCAAGAACTCCCAAAAGGGAAAAATATTCTCACCTAGAAAGTGACCTGCCGTGAACTTGAGCATTATGAAACTCATCAGAGCTGAATCAAAAGGCTTTTATTGTATTTGACTCCTTCCTTCACTCTACATTTTTTAAATAAGAAAGGAGAAAATGGGAGCTTATTAAATACATATGCAGCCATAGGAGATGATGAAAAAACAAGGAAAGCACAGCCTCTGCTCTCAAAAAGCTGCTAGTTTGAAGTGGCACAGATAAATTTGTCTTGGCTTAATAGAAGGCTGTCTGAAAATGTTTCATTTGGCTCTGATAAGAAAGTGTCGATGATAATACATGCAAAGTGCCTGGCACAGAGTAAATGTACCCGTTACCTGCTATTACCACACAGAAAGGACAAGGGAGGTGCCCAGAAACAGTATGTACCAAACTTTAAGCAAGGGATGAAACAAGCCTCACCACCGAATGACTTCGTAATTACTTACAATTTTACTTTCACCGTTTGTCATCCTGTTTGATAAAAACCCTGATAAAAAGAAAAAAGAACGTTCAGCAGCATGCTGACAGTAACTGGAAATGATTCATCAAAGGGAGCAATTGCCCAACCCTTGCCAGGGGGAGGAAGTGGCAGAAAGTTGCACCAAAACAAACACTTCTGGACTGACACTAGAATCCTGAGAAGTGTTAGTAGGTAAACTTCGGGGTTGAGCAGGCAAAACCTGCTAGTTTGTCAATTCTTTTTTGGCAGACATTTATTGAGCACCTACTGTGGAACACCCTGGAGAAGGGCATGGCAACCCACTCCAGTACTCTTGCCTGGAGAATCCCATGGACAGAGGAACCTGGCAGGCTACAGTCCATAGGGTCACAAAGAGTCGGACATGACTGAATCGACTTAGCACTAGCACTGTGGAAGAAACCCTGTACTAGACACTGGAGATGTAAAAATGATTAAGATACAGTCTTTGGCTTCAAAAAAAGAAAAAAAAAGAAGAAGAAATTGTAATGGAGTTCTGTGACCATGGAGCTTCTTGACGGGATGATGAAAATGTTCTAAAGGTGATTGTGGTGGTTGCACAACCTTGTGAATATAGTTAAAACCACCGAATGATACATTTTAAATGAGTGAGCTGTATGGTGTGTGGATTTTATTTCAATGAAACTGCTAAAAGGCACAGCAGATGTTGGACTCCTGAGTGCTCACATGGCCTCAGTACTTCACATCTGTATCCATGCCCTTTGCCACGTGGCCGTTCACTTCCTCTCACTGAAAAGACAGAGTCATTTTCCTACCCATCAAATCTGGGTTCACCTTATGACTTGCTGTTTCTAATAGAATGCAGGGAGATGGTTTGGTGCCAGTCCTGAGTCTGGGATTCAAGAACCCTTGCATGCTTCCATTTGACCTGTGCTCCGTGGCCATTGCCGTGAGGACATGCTTGGACTAGCCTAATAAGAGGTGAAGGACCTGTGGTGCAGAGTAGTGTCTCTTTCATCATCCCAAATTCATCCTAGATTAGCCAAAAGACAGCCAACTCTCAGACATGAGTCCAGTCATGACCAGGAAAACCACAGTCAAGTCCTGCCCTTGTGGTCCACCTTCAGACTCACAAACTTGATATTTTTGTTTTAAACCACTGTGTTTTGGGATGGTTTGCAGGGCTTTTTTTTTTTTTTTTTTTTGTAGAAATAGGTAACAGTGGGATACACAGTATTTGACTGTCACACCTGGAACTTGAAGGAAGATGATAGAGAAGATAATGAATGAAATTCAGAGCTTCCTAGTTACTTCTCTTCAGAGGAGGGGTGGGAGGGTTAGCATACATATATTTGATTGTGCATGCATGTGCACAAAAACACATAAAAATATTAAAATACAGGCTAAAAGTAATACAAGGTGGTTGGAAATTCCACAGTTTAGAGCATATACTGATTTACTATCTGGTAGTGATTACACCAAGAATTTTACCTTAATTTTTTTAATATAAAATTTTAGCCAAACAACATCACGGATATGGTATTCATACAAAAATGCATTACCTTGATCAATGCATAATAAAATGTCAGAGTAATCCAAATTGTGGAATTGTGGAACATTCTAGTTAAAAAACCAAACAGAACCAAAAAACCAGCCAGTACCTAGAAAAGTGTCAAGGTCATGAAAGACAAAAAAAAAAAATTGAGCTACTTTACAAGATTGGCTTAGATGGTAAAGCATCTGCCTGAATGCAGGAGACTGGGGCTTGATCCCTGGGTCAGGAAGATCCCCTGGAGAAGGAAATGGCAACCCACTCCAGTACTCTTGCCTGGAAAATCCCATGGATGGAGGAGGCTTGTAGGCTACAGTCCACAGGGTCGCAAAGAGTCAGACATGACTGAGCGACTTCACTTCTCTTTATAAAATTGGAAGAAATAAAAGAGACATGACAATTAAACGGAATTTGGATTCTAGAACAGAAAAGGTACATTAGTGGAACAATTAGCAAAGTTTGAATAAGATCTGTAGATTAGTTAGTAGTAAAAATATTAAATCAATGCTAATTTTAGGTTTCAATAATTATACTATATAAATAAGTTCTTAATATTTGTAGAAGCTGGGTGAAGGGTTATATAGGAACTCTGTGTAATATTTTTGCAATGTTTTTCTAAGTCTAAAATTATTTCAAGATAAAAATCTTTTTAAATAAAAAAGATAGGCCAAGGGTACTGTGATCACATTTATAATTTTTATTTAAAGAGAGGAGAGTATATAAAAACCTGTTGGGACTTCCCTAGTGGCACAGTGGATAAGAATCTGCCTGCCAACACACAGGACACGAGTTTGATCCCTGGTCCTGGAGGATTGCATGTGCTCTGGAACCCGAGAGCCACAGCTACTGAGCCTGTGTGCTGCGACTGCTGAGGCCCAGGCACCTAGAGCCTATGCTCTGCAACAAGAGAGGCCATGGCAATGAGAAGCCTGCACACTGCATCAAAGACTAGTCCCTGCTCCCTGCAACTAGAGAAAGCCTGTGTGCAGCAACAAAGACCGGTGCAGCTAATATACGTATACACACACATACACACACACACACACACACGTACATACATAGACACACACGTACACGTTTTTAAAAAAACTGTTAATACCAGCAAATACTGTGTTGACATGCCAGGCACTATTCTAGACATTGGTGGTATACTAGTCAACAAGACAGAAAAATCTCTAGACTCTCATGTAAATTGACAGAAATATATGGGATAATTTCAGCTGGTGCTAAACACTATGTGGAAAATAAAACAGGGTAAAGGAGTAAAATGGACTGGACAAGCTACTTCAGATTATGTGACTGGAAAAACTCTTCTGGGAAGTGTTATTTGAATGAGATCTGACGGAAAGGAACCAGCTTTGTGAAGATATGGAAGGGTATTCTAGGCAGGGAAGAACCAGGGCAAATATGAAGAATGGCAGGAAGAGAAAGGCTTGACTAGGCAGGGTGGAATGTGACTCAGTCAGACCAGAGTGTAGGCATCACCCGTAAGAGGTAGGCCTGGGTAAACAGTTTGGGTTTTACGTAAAAAAGGAAACAACTGGATCATTTCAAGATAGGTGGGACACACGACTGACATTCTTAAAAAGGTCATTTCATTTTTTGTGAAGAATGAACTGTAGGAGGATAAGCATGGGAGGAGGACAGCCTGTCAGGAGTCAAATAGGATAGTCTTAGAGAAGGAGGGTGGTGGCTTGATAGGGGTGGTCGGTGAGGGTGGAAAGCAGTGAGTGATTCCAGATACACTGTGTTGAAGGTGGAGCTAAACTTTGCAGATGGATTGAATATGGGAGGTGAAAGAAAGCAAGAAATCTAGGATAATTCCTTGTTTTCTTGTGCAACTTGGGTGGATTTTAGTGCCAATTACCTTGGAAGAGTAATGGAAGAATAGTTTTCTTGGGGAAAAAAAATCAAAAATTCTGTCCTGGATACATTAAGTTTAAGACACTAGACCTTCATCATTTCAGGTCTTTGCAATGATTATGGTGTGTGTGTGTGTGTGTGTGTGTGTGTAAATATATATATATATATATTTTTTTTTTTTAGAAGCTTATTACATTTTGAAAAAAAATAATGATGTAGGTTTAGGAAAGTTCAAAATAATGTTAGACGAACCAGGTACCCCAATTATTCAAATAAAGACTGGGAGCATATCTAACCTGGAAAAGTTACTGAGTTGAGACTATATATAGGACAGATGATTCCATCCTTAAAACAAGCAGTTATAGAATTTACAAAGAAAAGCAACGTATTAAATTTTTTCCTGAGCATGAACAATGGTGGGCATCCAGGGGTGAATGTTTTTACAGCTGTCATCACCCGTGTAAATGCAACATCCTTCAAGAGGAAAATAAATGAAGCCATGCACATGTCCTTCAGGTTTAGAAAAAGGATTTCTGACCAAATGTGCTTGTAGAAAGAGATGTCGTGGTGATTTCTTTTTCTTTTCTGTCTTAAAGGAACACAGGGCACCCGGGGACTCCAAGGGTTAGTCACACAGTCGTGTCCAACTCTGCGACGCCATGGACTGTAGCCCACCAGGTTTCTCTGTCCATGGGATTCTCTGGGCAAGAATACTGGAGTGGGTTGCCATATCCTTCTCCAGGGGATCTTACCGTCCCAGGGACCAAACCGGGGTCTCCTGCATTGCAGGCGAATTTTTTACCCTCCAGATTGGAGGGACTGTGGTATTGTGGTCAAGGGGATGGGCTGCTGAGCCCCCACATCTGTGCTTTAATCCCACCTCCATCACTCACTGGTGGTATAACTGGCAAGTTCCGTGACTCTTCTGTGCCTCAGTCATATCATCTGTAAACCAGGGGGACGATATGTAGTGGACCCTGTGGTGCCTAACCCTTGCCTTCTGCAGATTCCCCTTCTCAGTTGCTGGGGACTGTTGCCAGAAGATGTTATTCATCTGGGAGCCCTCTCTGGACATGGCCTTGGCCGAGGAAATGGTCTCTCCTTAGGTCACACCCCTTTCCCTGGGCAGCCCACATCCAGTGACTGATCAACAGAGTATCAAGGCCTGAACCTTCGCCCTAATTCAGGGCAGCTGGTAGAGCCTTCCCAGCTCCAGAGCTCCCTATGGGGTGGACTGAGGGCTTCACTAGGCTTCCACCTCAACATCTCATCCTTCCCAACCCTGCTTCTTTCTCCTCCCTTCCCCAAGAGTGGATCCCAAGACCTCTCCCTGAGAAACATTCTTACAATGTCAATCACCCTCTCTGAGTCTGCTCCCTAGAGAGCCGAGCCTGTGAGGTAAGAGTACCTTCCTCCAACCAGAATTGAAAGAGACACGCAGCACTGTTTATAATAGCCAGGACATGGAAGCAACGTAGATGTCCATCAGCAGGTGAATGGATAAGAAAGCTGTGGTACATATACACAATGAAGTATTACTCAGCTATTAAAAAAATGCATTTGAATCAGTTCTAATGAGGTGGATGAAACTGGAGCCTATTATACAGAGTGAAGTAAGCCAGAAAGAAAAACACCAATACAGTATATTAATGCATATACATGGAATTTAGAAAGATGGTAATGATGACCCTATATGTGAGACAACAAAAGAGACACAGATGTAAACAACAGACTTTTGGGCTCTGTGGGAGAAGGGGAGGGGGGGATGATTTGAGAGAATAGCATTGAAACATGTATATTATCATATGTGAAACAGATTGCCAGTCCAGGTTCAATGCATGAGACAGGGTGTTCAGGGCTGGTGCACTGGGATGACCCTGAGGGATGGGATGGGGAGAGAAGTGGCAGGGGGGGGATTCAGGATGGGGAACACATGTACAACCATGGCTGATTCATGTCAATGTAGGGCAAAAATCACTACACTACAATATTGTAAAGTAATTAGCCTCCAATTAAAATAAATTAATTAATTCTTAAAAATAATAAAAGATATTACAGAAAAAAAAAGTATCTTCCTCCTCTTAGGGGAATCCTTAGGAATAAATAAATCACTATAATAAGGCACTTACAAGAGTATGTGCACATAGTAAGTGGAATGTAAGTGTTAGCTATGATTATGGAAGTATTTTCTTATGAGATTATCAATGCCTACAATAGTGTTTTCTTATGAGATTATCAATGCCTACAAAACTACAAATAGTTTTCTCCTTTAGCTATAAAAGTCTCATTACCATAGTTTGAGTTAATTTTCCATATATTGTATTATATACAAATAAAGTTAAAACTGGCTTGTTTTAGGTGACAAGACAGGGAAGAAATGTATTTCTGGCCTATTTCTTGCTACTGGGATCCCTTCACTGGTGATTATGAAGGGGTATCTCTGTTTGCAAACTAACTATAGACACTTTCTCTATTTATATATTGGGTTTTTTTTTTTTTTAATGGAGAAAGGAAGATGTGAATTGTATTTTTTATTAGGCTATGATTACATACATCTCCTGATAGACCCCTTCCTGACAGGAAATGGCATTTGTAGGGTCTTCTGAGATGAAACAAATGTCTTTAGCTTAGTCCACTCTGTTCAGAACAAACAGCTGTGATAACCAGAGAGAAGGCTGGATATTAAACTCATTTTGTCACTGCATATTTTTTCTGGTTCATAAGTACTTGATCCTTATGGACTAAAATAGGGATGGAATTTTCCCATAAAACTGAAGGTTCTAAAAACAAGAATAACCAGAGCACTTCTGTACTTGAAAGCTGTGAATATAAGATCACATAAAGCTAAATTTGAAAAATAAATGGTATTCTAAAACTCAGATTATACATTAAAGTTAAACCACAGTCTAACACATCAAAAGAAAGAATTGACAAATGCAAGCAGGATGAAAAGTAGAGGATATGGTGGATAAAAATGTATCTTTCTTTTACCTGTAATTCTTCAAAGAGCATTAGTTGTATAATTTGGTTAAAGCCATGTATGTAACATATTCAACAGGTGACTACATTCTTCTTCCAGTTGGAAAGCCAACGCTTGTGATTCCACTTCTCCATATGAGTCTAGTATTATTACCTGATACAAAGCCTCCAGCCTGTGAACAGTTTGGGAAATCATCACCAAAATCAATGATCCTCCCTGTCCTGTTCAATGTGAGTTCTGGGCCGTTTGCTTCTTATCTACCTGTATTCATCTGAAGGCTTCTGGCTTACAGGAGACTCCACGCCACTACTCATGGTAGTGTTCACTCCAGTGGGCACCTCGTTTCTCAGCCACAAGTTGAATAAATTGGGAGTGGCTGGCATAAAGCTTGAGTTTATCATTGATATCCCACCCATCTCACTTTCTCGGCATCATCGCCAGCTTCCAGGGGCAGAAGATCCATGACCTCCCTTGTTTCATCATGATAGTTCACAGCCTCTGTCTCCATCCATGCCCTATCTGTGTTCCAGGGATGATCAACGTAGCCTTTGTAGACCACCAAGTGTTCCTGGCTGAATAGTTTGTGCAGTTGCTTCTCCAGCTCCTGTGTGTCTGCTCTGGACTTCTGTAAGGAGTTCACGGCTTCCTCACCAAGTTCTCTCTTCAGTGTAGCACTTATCTTCTCTCCTGGATCCACCATTCCCACTGGGATGGCCCATTCCCCACAGCCCTTCCTTTGGATGGCTACAAACTGCAGGATGTTTGTCCCAGAAACAGGATGGGTTACTTTATTTCCCTTGCTGTCCTTTTCCCACCAGGTTAAGATGGGATCTGCAGCATGACTGGGGTCCCAGCGCCCCCAAACCCCTCAACCAACCAGGCCTGTCCCACCTGCAGGATTTCTAGGTCTACCATGTTCATCCTCATACCAACTGTTCTGGCTCCTTCTCTCAACAGGCCCTTCCTTTTCGTTAAATTTGGGAGAGAAGTTTCACCCCAAAGAGGGTCTGCCCGCCTTGGTCCCGCCAAGACTGACCAGAAGTGTACTTGACAAGCTTGTACTCTGGCCACTCAGCCAGCCAGCTCACCTTCTCGTTGGAAACCTGGCTTTGCTCCACTTGAGAGCCCGGATATGGTGACGTCCGGGCCTTCTTGTGGGGCTTCTCACCAGCGCTGTTTGAAACTGACATGATGAAATTCGGAGGAAACCTGTGTGAGGAAAATGGGCTCCAGCCGCCTGAGACGGGGCAACTTCTGGGTCTGACTGCCGCAGAGGCCAAGGCCACAGAGAGAAACGCTGGGGCTAAAGCCTTTGCCAGGCAGTGTCCCGCCATCAACCGCCGGTAGGCTGCGGGGATTTCAGTTGCTCTCAGGTGGGGCAATGGCAACCCACTCCAGAACTCTTGCCTGGAAAATCCCATGGACAGAGGAGCCTGGTAGGCTGCAGTCCATGGGGTCGCAAAGAGTCGGACACGACTGAGCGCCTTCACTTTCACTTTTCACTTTCATGCATTGGAGAAGGAAATGGCAACCCACTCCAGTGTTCTTGGCCTGGAGAATCCCAGGGACGGGGGAGCCTGGTGGGCTGCCTTCTATGGGGTCTCAGAGACTTGAACTCAACTGAAGCGACTTAGCAGCAGCGCAGCGGCAGCAGCAGGTGGGGCCTCAGAATCCTTGCTGGTGGGGGTAGGGTTGGCGGGGTGCTCTCCCGCGGAACAGACCCATTGGGAATGGGAGCCATGGGGATGGGGCATGGGAGTCCTGAGGGATGGGAGCCCTGGAGGAGGCTCACCGCAAACCACTTCCAGCGCTCCCTGGGGAGCACGGCGTTTGCATTTTACATTGAAAGATTTCAGTGTCTGGAAAGGATTCCAAACGGTTGAGAAAGAAGGTGAAAGTCGCTCAGTCGTGTCCGACTCTTGGCGACACGTGTAGTCCATGGAATTCTTCAGGCCAGAAGACTAGAGTGGGTAGCCTTTTCCTTCTCCAGGGGAGCTTCCCAACCCAGGGATCGAACCCAGGTCTTGCTCACTGAGGGCGGATTCTTTACCAGCTGAGCCACAGGGGAAGTCCACCAACACTGGAGTGGGTAGCCTATCCCTTCTCCACCGCGTCTTCCCAGCCAAGGAATTCAACCCGGGTCAAACACCACCAACAAAGTCAGCACACAATAACTTGCTTTGCATGGTATTAGGCTTAAGGGTAGATTTATTAAATAGTTCACAAAGTGTAGGACCGGCTTCTGTTTGGGAAAAAGCAGAATGAATGCGTTGGAGGCTGTGGGGCACAAAACTTGTATGGGATGCTGGAAAGCCTGGCAAGGGTGCCCTGGAAGGAGAAAGCTCTCTTGATGCACCCTGCATGGTCTGGTGAGAAATTCATGAGATGCAATGCCTGCAATGTGGGGGCAGCGGGGGAGGGGGTTGGGGGTGGGGAAGGAAGGTTCCAAATCTCAGGCCCACCTCACTAGCTGAATGGCTTAGGCCAGTTGCATAAGCTTTATATCCAAAGGAGGAATGGCTATAGCATGCCAGGAGCTGTCAGACAGAAGACTGTACTGAGGTCTGGACCATGTGGTATCTGCTCTTAAAGGATTCTGGGTGAAAAGGCAGCATATATGTTTAAAAGTAGAAGTAACACAGGATACTCAAACAGGGGTTCTGTCTCAACCTAGAGGGGTGGAATGGGGAGGGAGATGGGAGGGAGGTTCAACAGGGAGGGGATATATGTATACCTATGGCTGATTCATGTTGAGGTTTGACAGAAAACAACAAAATTCTGTAAAGCATTTATCCTTCAATAAAAAAAAAAGTAACATGGGAAGGGCAGTGCACAGTAATCCTTAAGAGTTGAACACAATCAGGTTCAAATCTCAGCATTCCCTCTTTACCTGGGATCTTCTATGGAAAAGTAACTTAAGTTACATAAGCTGACTTCAGTTTCCTCAAGTGTAAGATGGAAAAAGAATCTGCCTCATAGAATTTTGGTGACAGGTAGGCTGTTACATGTAAAGCTGTTAGCACAATAAGTGGCCTATCATACATACTCAAAAATGCTAGCTGTCATTACTATAGCTATCATTGACTTTTTGACCCTGCACCTTGAAAACTGTAGATTACAACAGGACAGTTGAAACGATCTTGAAAATTGAGCGGCTCACATATGAATTTAGTGTTAAATAAGCTGCGATTCTCTGTCTGGAGAAATTCAGGTTGAAAAATAACAGTGTCTAGGTCCTGAAATGATATGAGAAGCAGCAGCACAGGCTAAGTCATTATATCTAAGATAACAAACCCTCAGGAAAGGTATCCGAATGTCTGAAACAGTTTTAGAACAAACGGAGCACTGTATTAGAGTTAATTGAAACCCAAAGGATATTTAAGATTTCCCAAGGTTTGTTCCATGTTACATCACCCCCCATGAGAAAGATGTTCAAGGAATAAATGAGTTGACAGTCAAATATGTCTGGGAAATTCTACATATTTTACTGTCCTCCTTTAGGAATTTAAGATTCACAGAGTGCTTTAAAGATCCAGTAAAAACAAAACAAATCAACCCAACAGTTTAATTCTGTTTCATCCAGTATTTTCCAAACTACCTGACCAGAGAATGCTTCTTTTATGCAATGCTGCTGCTGCTGCTGCTAAGTCATTTCAGTCATGTCCGACTGTGTGCAACCCCAGAGACGGCAGCCCACCAGGCTCCCCTGTCTCTGGGATTCTCCAGGCAAGAACACTGGAGTGGGTTGCCACCTCCTTCTCCAATGCATGAAAGTGAAAAGTGAAAGTGAAGTCGCTCAGTCGTGTCCGACTCTTCACGACCCCACGGACTGCAGCCTACCAGGCTCCTCTGTCCATGGGATTTTCCAGGCAAGAGTACTGGAGTGGGGTGCCATTGCCTTCTCATCTTTTATGCAATAGTTGGTATTATTTTGAGAACACACTTCCTCAAATTTAGAAAAGTTTCAAAATACCTATGTGTGCCTGGGGGTAGATCTCTAACCCTTTGAAGTTATCATCATCACTATTGAAAGGCAGCTACTGAATACCCACTCATCATATGAACTCTAAACTGAATGAGTCAGGTTTCCAAAAGTCTGGAAACCCAGAAATAGCTGGGCTATTTTCCCTAGATTGTAAACAATCTGCCTGCAATGCAGGAGACCCACGTTCAATTCCTGGGTCTGGAAGATTCCCTGAAGTAGAAAATGGCAACCCACTCCAACATTCTTGCCTAGACAATTCCATGGACAGGGGAGCCTTGTGGGCTACAGACCAGGGGGTCGCAAAGGGTCAGACACAACTGAGCAATTCAGTACACACACACATAGAGATCAAAATGGTAAAAAAAAAAAAAAAAAGAATTGAAAGCAGAGAAACATGAGACCTGGTCCTCATTCATCATCATCAATGTTGAGGATTTGCTGTGTACACTGTACAAAGTACATTAGGAAAGAAAGATGATTATTTTGGGACAGGTTCCCAGCTCTGTAACTCATGTCTTCATTATTCTTAAAAATTATATATTTATTTATTTTTGGCTATGCTGGGTCTTTGTTGCTGGATGAGGGCTTTCTCTAGTTGTCGTGAATGGGGGCTACTCTTTGCTGCGATGCACAGGCTTCTCACTGCAGTGGCTTCTCTTGTTGAGGGGCACAGGCTTTGGGGCACAGGCTTAAGTAGTTGGAGCACGTGGACTCAGTAGTCGCGGTGTGCAATCTCAGTACTTATAGCTTGTGGGCCCTTAAAAGAGTGTGCAGGATCCAATGGTTGCCGTGCATGGGCTTTAGTTGCTCTGTGGCATGTGGAATCTTCCCAGACAAGGGATGAAACCCGTGTCCTCTGCGTTGGCAGGTGGATTCTTATCCACTGTACCGCTAGGGAAGTCCTTCATGTCTTCTTATGGCTGCATTTTTTTTCAGTCGTGGAATTCCTAGTCTTTGAGCCTCCTGGAAATGTATTAGGAAAACCACTGATATGAAAAACTAAACATTTTGGGAGAAGACACTTGTAAATTCCTTATATTATTATTTCCAGGCATCATAATCTAACTCACAAAAAATAAATGAAGTGCAAGTCTTGGGTCTGGTTCTAGCTTCCCCCATCATAGGCTGTGTAGTTGTACATCCAACACTTGGCTTCCCTGGGTCTTGATTCTTCCCTGTAAAAGGAATCACATGGCCTCTGTTATCTACCAAAGTCCTTCTGGCTTTAACATTGTATGATTCCAGGATCTATGAAAATACCATTATTGGAAGGCCAAGGTCAAATGCTATGAATCAGAAAGACCAGATGTTCAAATATAAACAGCCAGATGCTCAGGGGGCAGTGACACTTGAGGAAAGCAAGGGAGCAGGGAAGGCCTGGTGTGTCAACCCAATGCAGAAATTGAGTGGGCCAAAGAAGAAAAAAAGAGCACCTGGGAAGGAACATCAAAACCAGTAATGAGGGGGTTTGTTTTGTTTGTAGCATCATCAAAGGGAAGAAGACTTAAATCAGACCATTTGATGCAAAAGGTACCCTAAGGGAAGGAAATGAAATACTATAATATAGACCAAAAGAATTATTTGCTGGGAAGCCACTGGGGAGATTCTCTTCCCTAAATTATATTCTGAGGTGGAAAAACAAGCAGCGCTAGACAGAGAGAATGTTCTGGTCCCAACCCTGAGAAAGGCCTAAAGGAACTCTAGCACCATCAGAGAACAAATCTTTGACCTGTCTCTGTGAACTCTTCCTGGGCTAGAGATTGCCTGTGTGAGTCCCATTTTATCAAAAATATTACAGGGATGGGGAGGACCAGGGTGATTACAGGGCCCCAGCAGTGCAAGAATCCCTGATCATCCTTCCATCTTCTCTTTGGGAAGCAGAAATACGTGGTACCCAGCAAACTGGATTCCCACTGTGATGCTAAGGCTCAACTTCTGAAAGAAATTGGGAAGGAAGGCAGAAAAAAGGATTTCTCCTCTCTTTAAAGTAATAATACTCATAATAAAAACAACAATAAAATAACTACCATTTACTAAGTGCTTTTTGTGTACCAGTCTGTGGTATACAGGTTTGTTCAGGTTTGACTGCCCAGTTCTGAATCTTGGTTCAGTCACTTCTTGGCTTGTTAATCTTTGGAAAGTTTCTGAACTCCTTCGGACCTTAGTTTTCTCATCTAGAAATAATAATGGATCTATGTTAAAGGGTCAATATGATACAATTCATTTAAAGAGCTTAGGATAATGCCTGGTCCACAGGCATTATGGACTCAGCAAATATTACCTATGACAACTATTGTTACTAATCATTCTGCATTTATTATTTCACTTAATTCTCAAGCAAACCTATGAGTTAGGCACATGTATTGATAATATCACCACTTAACACACTGAGGACATGACCGTTCATAGAAGTTGCCTAAGGTTGCACAGCTAGTTACTAGTATAGGTTTCAGAACTGGAAAGGCTTGACAATAATAAACTCATATTTCATGGATAGTCTAAATGCATGTTGAATTTTACTTTACATGGCAAAATGTCACCATTTTACTATAACTCTTAAAAAACGCGTATATATGGAATTCAGAAAGACAGTACTGATGATCGTACATGCAAGTAGCAAAGGAGACACAGATGTAAAGAGGAGACTTTTGGATTCAGTGGGAGAAGGCGAGGGTGGTATGATTTGACAGAACAACACTGAAATGTGTACATTGCTGCTGCTGCTGCTGCTAAGTCGCTTCAGTTGTGTCCGAATCTGTGTGACCCCATAGACAGCAGCCCAACAGGCTCCCCCGTCCCTGGGATTCTCCAGGCAAGAACACTGGAGTGGGTTGCCATTTCCTTCTCCAATGCATGAAAGTGAAAAGTGAAAGTGAAGGCGCTCAGTCGTGTCCGACTCTTAGTGACCCCATGGACTTCAGCCCACCAGGCTCCTCCATCCATGGGATTTTCCAGGCAAGAGTACTGGAGTGGGGTGCCATTGCCTTCTCCGAATGTGTACATTACCCCACGTGAAATAGATGACCAGTGCAAGTTTGATGCAAGTTTGATGCAGGGCACCCAAAGTCAGTTCTCTGGGACAACCCAGAGGGATAGGGTGGGGAGGAAAGTGGGAGGGAGGTTCAGGATGCGCAGGAAATATGTATACCTGTGGCCGATTCATGTTGATGTATGGCCAAAACCATCACAATACAGTAAAGTGCGTGCATGCTAAATCACTTCAGTCGTGTCCAATTCTGTGTGACCCCATGGACTATACAGCCCACCAGGCTCCTCCCTCCACGTGATTCTCCTGGCAAGAATACTGGAGTGAGTTGCTGTGCCCTTCTCCAGGGGATCTTCCCAACCCAGGGATCGAACCTGCCTCTCTTACGTCTCCCGCATTGGCAGGTGGGTTCTCCACCACTAGCACCACCTGGGAAGCCCCATATTGTAAAGCAATTATCCTCAAATTAAATTAATTTAAAAAAAACTTGAGTTATATTAAGATGGTTCTACTAGGTTGACTCTGTAAAAGAGGAGGAAATTGGAGAGAGACAATGAAACCATTTAACAACCTATTGTAGTAATACAGTTGTAAAAAGAAAAAGCCCTGAGTCATGGGACAGCGCAGACTAGAAAGACAAGTCAGAGATATCCTGATGTGGAAGGGGAGGCCTGAAGAAAAAGAAGAGTCAAAAAACACCCATTTTAACCCTAAGGGGCTCAAAGGATGGTTTGACAAGTAGAAGTCAGGAAGGCAGTTGGTGATGCATGGTTTACTTTTAGATAGAGCACGGAATGATGACTGGGAATTCAAGATTCTGTCACTGACATCTCCGTGCCTCAGTTTCCTCTCCTACAAAATGAGGAGTTGATCTAGAATTAACCCTTTGGATTCCTTCCAGCTTCCCAGAGGAAGCATGCAAATGAAGTATAGGAGTGGAGAAAGATATGAGGGCTTAAAGAATCAGTGAGTGCGCAAGGTATTGGGTCACCAGCCTGGCTTTGATATAAAAGAGGAAAATGAGACAATGATGGACATTTTTAAGATTAAAGAAAGCTGTGCCTTTTAAGAAATTACTTAGGTGGGATAATTAATATGTAATGGAGGCTATCTCCAAATTAACCTAATAAATCTAAACTAAAGTGAGCAACAATCAAAGTCAAGTAGCCTTTATTTATAGGAGAGATAAGCTTCGGTTTGTATGGTGTGATATGAAGGTGTCAGGGAAGTCCAGCTTCCCCCCAGATATCGTTCTGACTCTCATAAATACTGCCTGGGTTTCTACTATTAAAACCCTTTGAATGCAGTTTGTATTATAAAATGAACATTTATTTCACATTTAGCTGTTGGCATGCTTTCTCTGGTGAATTAGTGTAGCAGGCTGACAACCAGCTAAGGACCAACCAACTGAGGAGACAAAGTTTTGGAGGAGGCGGTGGAAGGGATCCTCTCGGTATGTGTGGCATTGCTCGCATCAGTCAGTTCAACAATGCGTGGACACCTGTTGTCTCGAGCTACATTCCAGAGATGAAAAGGTGAGTAAATTGTGGTTCATCACTTCAAGATGTTTACAGTCCAGAGAGTGGACAGCATGCAGTTCATAGAGCTGGGGAGTTTTGAAAAGCGGGACCAAGGACTCAGAAGGCAGAGGTGGAGGGACAAAAGAGATTCTCTACCATCACAATTTTGTTGAAGGATTGGACACTCAAAGTCAAGGAAGGCTTTTTCCTGATCCCAGTGAGTTCTCCTAAGGAACTACCAGAATTTAAACTGGTAGGTTTGACACTCTATAGGCTGAAGAATGACAGGTCACTCCAACTCCTTTAATTCAATGATTCTTTGGCCCTTTGAACTTTAAATTAGTAAAATCTAATGATATAAAAACTTGTCAACTGTATTGTTGACTATGAAATACATGTCCCTTGCTAATTTTCATGTCCCTCTCCTCTCTGGGAACTTCACATACACAGGACTGACTGCACAGTGAGATTGCCAAGGCTGGTAGAAATGTAGAGGAATGTGAGCTAGAAAGACAACTGAGAACGTCTACAGACAGCAGACTAGGGCAACACCACAGGCCCCCAGATGGCATTCAGCAAGCACCCTGAGACAACATCCAGCAAAGGAGAGGATACTCAACCGCGGCTTAAAAGATTTGGCGGATCTGTTCTGGCTCTGGTATTTGCTAGTGAATAACTATAGGAAAACATTATAATACTCACCTATGTTTACTTAAGACAGACTATGTGACAGATACTGTACTTAGTTTTACTTGTAAAAACATTTAATTCTTACAACAACCCACTGAGGTAGGTTCTGTCAAGTTTCCTATTTTATAACAGGAGGAACACAGATAAGTTCAAGATCATATTACCTAACATTTGTCAAAGCAGGGATTTGAATACAGGTAGTCGCGATGGCACCCCACTCCAGTACTCTTGCCTGGAAAATCCCATGAACTGAGGAGCCTGGTGGGCTGCAGTCCATGGGGTCGCTAGCGGTCGGACACGACTGAGCGACTTCACTTTCACTTTTCACTTCCATACGTTAGAGAAGGAAATGGCAACCCACTCCCGTGTTCTTGCCTGGAGAATCACAGGGATGGGGGAGCCTGGTGGGCTGCTGTCTATGGGGTCGCACAGAGTCAGACACGACTGAAGCGACTTAGCAGCAGCAGTCGACTCTAATGCCCATGTTTAACTACTTCAGTTACCTAAGTCTTTGAAGGCTCAGTTCACTTAAAAATGGACGTTGGGTCAGACAATGTCTAGACTGCTTTCTGGCTTTAGAATGTTATGATTCTACTTACATGAATTATACGATATATCTGAGTGGTCTTAGAGTACTGAGTTCTAAAGACAAGTTTCTGAAATCTGACCTTATTTCATGGCCATCTCTTGTGTTTAAGTCAAGTTGGACCATATTGTTCACTGTTCCACCAAGAATGTCCTTGCTTGAGCTTCATCTATTGAAATCCTGTCCAGCTTTCAAAAGCCAACTGAAATGCAATCTTCTTCAAATACCCATTTTCCATCTTTGGAGATTTAGAGTGGAGATGTATGAAACTGTTAAGGATTGAGATCTAGGGAAAATATCTGTGTTATTGAAAGGGAAAGATGTAGGATAAGGAGAAAAAAGGGTAGAGGGAGACACTTGAAGATGAGGAAGGTTAAGAGGACCATTAGCAGTTTCATTGGTGACTTGCACCACAAAACCCTTTCCTCAGATGGGCAATTATGAAGCCACCAAAGTTCTATTAAGTGGTGCCCAGCAGGTAGGTGTGAGGTAAGGATTAAATGAGATAACGTAGGTGAAGTAACTAGCATAGTGTCTAGAGAAGCAACAATATGATAGTTTTCAATTGCATTACCTACAGAGGAACCTGCTCATCTCCTTCAAGCTGAAGGCTGCCCTCCGCCCAGGAAGGAGTAGGGAAGGCAGAGGTGAGAAGAGGCTCAGTGGGAAATAGAGAGGTCAGGAGGAAGTTTATGGGGACACAAGGAGAAAATTATGAGCCAGAGATAGAGAAGCAAGCGAAACCAAGGAAGCATACGGGAGTCATGGTAGAGAAGAGGACAGAAGAAGACATGGAAGCCAAAGGGCAAAGAGAAAAAGAAAGAAAGAATTCTGGGGCTTGGAAAGAAAAAGTCTGTGCTGCCTGGGTCAGAACCCAGTGCCCACAGGAAGAGTCCTAGAGGTAACTAACTGAGGCATGCAAGTCCGGAGCACTCTCAGAGCCATTCTCTCTTCACTGTTATGATCTGTTATTGGAGGGGTTCTGACCCTGTCCTGTCCCACCTTCAGGGGATTTCTTCCCCTCTGTCTGCTTGGGAATCATCTCCAGCAGTAGTTATACTTCCTTCCTGGCTCCAGCTCCCACTGGACAAGCCTTTCATGGTCTTGGCAGCTTCCTCCCTTAGTCTCTCCAGCCCCAGGGGAGGAGATGCACTCAGCAATTGCTGATATCGGGGTTGCCTCACCTTCTCCTGCTTGCAATTCTAGTTCTTTCAACAGCTTTGCAATTAATGTGCATGCATGCTTGCTAGCAAAGTCGCTTCAGTTGTGTCCAACTCTTTGCGACCCTATGGCCTATAACTCACCAGGCTCCTCTGTCCATGGGTTTCTCCAGGCAAGAATACAGGAGTGGGTTATCATGCCCTCCTCCAGGGGATCTTCTCCACCCAGGGATCAAATCCATGTCCTGTACTTCTCCTGCACTGGCAGATGGGTTCTTTACCACTATCGCCACCTGGGAAGCCCCTTTGTAACTAATGCACTGCTTTAAAAGATCACTATTGAAGTACCTGGGGTTCCCAGGTGGGGTTAGTGGTAAAGAACCTGCCTGCCAATGCAGGAGACTGTAAGAGACACAGGTTTGATCCCTGGGTCGGGAACATTCCCCTGGAGGAGGAAATGGCAACCCACTTTGGGATTCTTGCCTGGAAAATCCCATGGACAGAGGAGCCTGGTGGGCTACAGCCCATAGGGTCGAAAAGAGGCCAACATGACTGAAGTACCTGGCAAAGACTTTACTTTCACTTGGATTGGCCCTTGGAGCTCAAAGACAGCTTTCTCAGGGAAAACAGCACATCTAGTGAGAAAAAGAAATCCAGCCATTCCAAGAGTTAGGAAGAGTCAGGGGCCACTTCTCCAGTGTTTGATTGGAGAAGGACAAATCCACAGTGGCTGCCAGAGTTGAGGGAATTATCTGTAAAACGACTGGGTTTGTGGCCATTCACATCTATTTCTCCATGATTTACTGTACTCACTTTGATCACCTTGAGCCTCAGCTTAAGGAACACCTCAGTTTTATTCCTCCAAGGGTTATTATGTGCCCTGATGAGTACAGAGGTCACCTAGCCAGGTGTGGTGAGGTGGAGACACAGAGACAAACTGGGAGGACATTCTGGATTTTTGGAAGTGTTTGCTTTGTGCAAGTTAAGATTTGTGGATGGTCTATCAAGAGACCCTCCTGGCAGACTCTTTTGAGTTTTTGTTGTCCCTCAGAGTTGCAGATGCTTAATTTTTTTCTCCAGGCATCATCTCTCCCATTCCCAGAGTGCTTCTATTAATAAAACCAGGTTCCTGTTCTTCAGAATCCACAGCCTAGTGAGGGCACAGACTGGGCATATGACTGACCCTCAAGTCAGGCTGTTGGCAGCCACACAGGAGGATTCTGCACAGGGGTCAGGAGGCTGCAGAGAGGTCAGGAGGCTGCACAGGGATAGACGGTGGACAAACTGAGAGGATGCTAGCTGGACAGGTCGAGGGGGCTATGGGTTTTCTAGCAGAACATAGAGCAGAATCAAAATCAATTGTGAAAGGACAGGGGCATCTGAGGGTTTGTAACAAGGGTTTGGGGGGTGAGGGGTGGGCACTGGAAAAGAGGCTGAAAGGTGGAGGCCCAGCTGTAGAGGCCTCGGAGACTAAGGAAATGGAACTTGAGGCTCCAAGAGCCATCTAAGGATCTTGAGCGTCTTTTGGCAAGGTCACTTCTGGGATGGCTACTTGAATGCTGCCTGGAGGACAGATTTACAAGAGAGAAACTGAAGACAGGCGAAGGAACTGCGATCTCCCAGGGACAGCTCAGACAGGAAGTCTCAGCTTGACCATCGCCAAAGGGGCATATCAACCTTTGAGCTGCTCTTCTCTCCATCAAGGGCAAGCGTCCTCCGTCTTCCATCTGTGTAGGAGGGTGGGGGCCGTGGGGGGGAGGAGTGCCCCTTCTACGTTTCTATGGCTGGATGATACGATGACTCTAGCCTCAGAAGTTTCGAATTTCTCCTTGCCAAGGTCGGGCCCCTACAGGTGGGCGCCTGCGAGCCCCGGCCCCACGTGTGGGCCCCATGCCCGTCCGCGGCCGCGGCTCGTCCCCTCCAGGCCCGGACGCCGCCGCGGGCCGTGCCGGGCCGGGCGCTCCGGGAGCTGCGCGGCGGCTGCTCGAGGAGGCCTGGCGGGCGGCGGCGAGAGGCTGTGCCCCAGTTTGTGTCCAATCAGGGAGTGCGGGCTGTGCCCCGAGCCGGGCAGCAATGCGTAAACAAACCCACGGCAACTCCTCCGCCCCCTCGGCGCGCTCGCCCCGCGCCCGCCGTCGCCGCCGCCGCCGGCTCCGCTCTCCTCGCGCCCGCCAGCCCGGCCGCCCCCCCGCCGCCCCGCCCGCACCCTGCGGCCCCGCCCCGCCCCCGCCGGCGCGGGCGCCCTCATCTACCTCCCCACGCGCGCGCGCTCGCGCACCACGCGCCCCGCGCGGCCCGCCCGGCTCGTGGCCTCCCGAGAGCAAGGTAAGGGCGATGCGCCGGGACCCGGGCGGCTACCCCGCCCGGCGCGGCCCGGGGAAGTTTCTGGCGTCGCTGTATTCCGCCGGGCTGGGGGGAGGCCCCCGAGCGGCTGGGGACCGGGACGGGCGGGAGGCGGCCGCCGGGCGCCCGGGGGTCACAAGTTGCCCAACCTGCCATCGGGGCGGGCCGGCGGGCTGCGCGGCGGGGCGGGCGTCGCGCGGAAAGGGGCTGGAGGCGCGGCGGGGCCGGGCGCAGCGCGGGCGAGGGGAGGGCCCCGAAGAACTTTCTCCTCCCCGGAGGGGCTCCAGCCAGCTCGGGCCGCGGCCCGGCTGCCCCAGCGGCCGGCTCCCCGGCTGGAGGGAGCCCGTGAAACGTGTTTGAAGAAGCTGACGCAGTTTGTGACGCTCGCGGCTTCCTGACGGGGACCGGCAGCGGCAGCGCCTTCTCCGAGGAGGGACGAGCCGAGGCGGCGCTCTGGCCCTTCCCCCGGAGCCGCGCGCTCTGGCGCCTAGTTCGGGGGCCGGGGGCTCGGGGCGCGAGCATCCAGTGGCAGCCGAGAACCGGGCCCCGGCAGCGCGCGTCGCTTCCGTTTTGATTAGCTCGGGTTATTATATAAGATGTCACGGAGAGGAAAGGGGCGAGCGGGCGGCGCGTCGGCGAGGGCGCGTCGGCCTTCCGCGAGTGGCGGGGAGGGGCGGGAGGCCGGGCGGGCGGGGACCCACCTGTGCGCCCGCCGCGCCCCCTGCGGGTGCTGCCCGCGCGCCAGCGGGCAACGGGGACTGGAAGGGGGTCGGCGGCCGGGTGGACGGACGTGCTCGGCGCTCCCCTCCCGACCCCGGGAACACTCGGGCAGCGGCCGAAACGTGCTGTTTCCTCCTCGCCGCCTGGCCTGGGTCGACACATTTCTGGCTCCGGTCGTTTGTACTTTGAAACATTTGTTTAATATTAAGGAAGCTGCGTGTGCGGCCGTACCCGTACGCCCGAAACGTGTGGCCGTGGGCTCCGGGACGGTGAATGAATCATCGCCCCGCGGACCCGGCGCCGATGATTCATGCGCGGTACACCCCGCGCGTACTCGCCGTGTGCCTCTGCCCCAGGGACCGCGGCCCTTCCGCGGCTGTGACGCCTGGAGGACCAGGGGGGAGAGAGTGCAAAAGGGTGGGGTTTATTTTTCCCCCTCCTCCCGCAGTTTGGGGGAACTTTAGGGGGGAGGGGTGTCAGTTTGCCCAGATTTCCCGAGGCTTGATTCCCGTTCTTAGAAGAGTTTCGAGATTCCACCTGGCTGAGTTGATGAGTCGGTGGAGAGCACTGGTTCGCTGCAGGTGTGGGTCCTCTCATTAGAATCTGCATGCTGTCAAGTGAGGTTTTGGACTCACTAGAAGGCATCCTTCTAGTAATTGCCTTTACTTAAGTACCGCCAGGGTAATTAGCAGAAAGTTTAAAAGTTAGTGGATCTTAAAAATAAGTAGTTCCTAAATAGATGGGTTCTACTTAAAGGCTTAGGTTTAGGGCTTTTTATTTTTATGTTTTTTTAAGCCAAATCCTACAAGGAACCTAGTTTACCATTAATTCAGAACTTTTGACCACTGTGACCACCCTTAAAGACTAACGACTCATTCCTACCATACCCTACGCTTTTAAGATTGAGTAAAGTTTTCTCATCATTTAGAACTTAACTCAAATGGCATTTACTCAGCAAGGCCCTCTTGATTAACTTAAGTGGCCTCTCACCCCTCACCCCAGGGACCACCCCCAGGCCTATTTTTTCTTCATAGAACTTAATCACTATCTGAAAGGATTTTCTTTGGGTGTTCTTTAAGTCCTGTCCCTCTGCACTAGAATGTAAACTATACTATGGCACGAGTTTTCGCATGGTTTGTTACTGCTGTAACTCTAGTACCTGGAACAGTGCCTGGCATAGTAGGCACTCAGATTTGTTGACTAGTGAATGAATAAATTCCTTTTCCCTGATTTCTTGGTGAGTCTGTCTTTGACTGTTGAACTTAACTGTAACCTTTTTGTGGGCCAGGCACTAAGATGGGACAGTTCTAACTTTTTTCTTCCAATTTTCTTTTGGTTGATTCATTTCCTCCTCTGTGGTGTTAAATTACAGCACAAGGTGGATTTGAGCTGTATATCCTAAGATGCCGAGTATGAAGAACGATAAGGCATGTAGAGCCTTGTCAAGAGAAAGTGTAACTGTAGAGGTTAATGGATGATTAAAAATATTACCTGTGCTAGTTGAGAAGTAGAGGATATTGAAAGGAAATTGGCAAAGTCAGTTCCCACAGTATTATTTGTTTCCAGTGATATTTGAAATACTGATATTTCTATATTCCTCCCACCCCACTGCCTGCGCACCAACCTCAAATTTAGCATAGTTTGGGATGGTCCCTAGTAGGTAGCACTTAATACGGTGTATTAATTTAACTGAATACAAGATTTCCGTCTCTGCAAGGGCCTCAGTTCTGTTGTTGTCAGTGCCCATAGCTTAACTCCATAGAAGAGTAGATAGAAGGAGTTATTTTAAAGTATATTTTAATTTGACTACTTTAAATGGATTGTAAAGAATTAAAACTATGTCAGTGATATAATGGAAGGATTTGAATGTCGTGCTTCATACTACCTCCCTTCAGGAAAAACTTTAGCAAACTTTTTGATTATAAATAACAAACTTTGGAGGCATGGCTTTACATTGTAGGAATCTTCTCAGTACCCAGTTCTTCATAATTCACTGCCAGAGAAGAGTGGGCTTCCAGCAGTTCCCGTTCCGTAGTAGTGTAATCTCAAGAGTGAGCTCAGACATAATAGAATTTTAAAGCTAAAAGGGACCTTAACGTTGGTTGGCATAATTCATTCCTTTTTATCAGTTCCTTAACTGAGGAAACTGAGGCATAGTGGGATGATTTGCCTGGGGAGCGGGACTGGGGTTAGAATCAAGCGTCTTGACTTCTTGTTTGGAAGTCCTCGAATCAGCCAGAGCCCCCGTAGTTGGGGGTGAGTAGTCCCTGTGGTTAGTGGATTCTCTGCCTCTTAATGTGAACTCTCAGAGTGAAATGATGTCATATTCAGCTTTATACCCTCCCCTGTGCCTTGGCCATCCAAGGGATCAACACATACTTGTTGAATGTAGTTGGACAAATGCATTTTAAGTTAAAAAATTTAAGAATTGAGAAAGCAGGAAAACGTGTATCTTTTCCAGATTAAAGATGTTTTTGACAAGAAAGTCAGGATGTTAGCAGTAATTAACCTTAGAACTTTTATGGTAATGAAGCTGTTGCTTAATTTTCACGCCTCCAAAATTTCTAGTAAGATGGCTTACAACTTGTAAGTGTATGCACTTACTTAGTTGGCGTAATTATTCACTGAAGAAACAGTAGAAGGCTGTTTCAGGACACCTGGTAAAGGTCTTGCCTTTGCCACAGTGAGGGACGTTCAAGAGGGAGGGGACATATGTATGCCTCATATGTCCATGTTGATTTACGAAAGAAACTAACACAGTATTGTAAAACAGTTATCCTCCAATTTAAAAAAATTGGAAAAGCCTAGACTTCTCAGCCAGACAGAGTTGAGGCCGAAGCTCAGCTGTGTCCCTGACAAGCAGGGCTGTCTGTAGCAAGTTACTTAACCTTTTTGAATGTTCTCATTTCTGAATGGGGATAATACTGCCTACCTTGAAGGACTGTTGTAAGACTGGGATAATGTATGTAAATTACCTTGTATACGCTAGGCCCTTAATAAATGGAAAGTTATATTTTGACTTCTGATTTATATGACCAAGTGAACAACTTAATTTCTTAAAGCTTCAGTTTTCTCAATTGCAGAACTGGTGATTGGCCTGGGAGGAGGGGAATTAAGTGATCCCTAGTTTCATGCATTGGAGAAGGAAATGGCAACCCACTCCAGTGTTCTTGCCTGGAGAATCCCAGGGATGGGGGATCCTGGTGGGCTTCCATCTGTGGGGTCGCACAGAGTCAGACACGACTGAAGCGACTTAGCAGCAGCAGCAGTGTCTTCTCTAACTGTATAGTTTGAGGAACTGATAAAAGATACATAGTTCCTGGATATGTCCTAGTGTCTCCTAGTTTATAGTCTATGGGAACTTGAACAGAATTTGTATCCTCCTCTTGTGTCAAAATTGTATAAATCTTAATTATGTTGAATTGGTTCATAGTGCTTTTCAAATCTACTGTATACTACTGCTTTTTTGCATATTCATTCTGTTTTGGAGAGTTTGATAATGAAACTCCAGTTACAAATCTTAGTTTATCTACTTAAAAAATGTAACATATAGTGGAACTATCTGTAACTTCATTATGTGTTTTCTAAGTATCTTGTAAATGTGTAATCATACTGTCATAATTTAAAAAAGAAAAAGAAAAAAGAATGTATAATCTTCCTACAGTTTTAGTTGAAATTATTCATGTATCCTTGATCTAATAAGAGCAACTGCAAAAATGGTTAATTTCTAGGCCTTCCTAAGAATTTGGTATAATTAGCTTTGATGATCTTAGCTACGTTTTCATTATTTTATGTGCTATATGCTAGATACAAAGTTAACTTGAATATTTCAGCCTCTCATTCATCTTACTATGTATAAGGCAGTATAAGGATGTACATGAGTTAATCAAACATACGCACCCTTCCTTTGAGGGGCTTAGGAAGCATGTAGGGAGCTTAAGACAGATGCATGCTAAGTCGCTTCATTCGTGTCTGGCTCTTTGTGACTGTATGGACTGTCGCCCTCCAGGCTCCTCTGTCCATGAGATTCTCCAGGCAAAAGTACTGAGGTGGGTTACCATGCCCTCCTCCAGTGGGTCTTCCCAACCCAGGATTGAACCCACGTCTCTTACATCTCCTGCATTGGCAGGTGGGTTCTTTACCACTAGTGCCACCCGAGAAGCCCATAAGATAGGTAACCACAGACTTTATTACATGGAGGAACTGTTACAGAGGCACAAAGTAAATGCTTTGTGATTTTAGAGAAGGAACACACTGTTTCTAGCTGGGAAAAAATGGGGAAATTTTAATTAAGGAGTCTTGAGCAAGGCTTTAAAGAATTGGTAGAGTTTCAACTGGCAGAGATGTAGGGCTCAGCCTATACTAAGACTTGAAGGAAAGCCTATATGAGCATACCCAAGAATGGAGAGGAACGTGGTCAAGCTGGTGGGTAAGGAGCCTTGAGGCAGGAGAGTGGGACAGCAGGCTGCATGCATGGCAGACATAGGACTGCGTTGAGCATCTTGAACACTGGGCTAAGGAGTCTGGTTGGTAAGCTGTAGATAACTGTCAACAGTAGTTTGAGTGGGGGAATGATGTGATGAAAGCTGTGCTCTATGACATCAATTTGTATTGGAGGTGTCATGGTTAGTCCCAGTTTGAAAGCTATTAAAATAGTTCCCAGAAGAGAAGCAGTGAGAACCTATGTTAGAATCGGGGCAGTTGGGTGGGTGAGAAACTGTAGAAATAGTAAATGCATTGGGATTAGTTGTCTGATTGGATGAGGGAACTGAGGGAGGAGTCAGACTGAAGCTAAATGACTTTGGATGGTGATGGCAGAAAATGAAATCATCAAGAAGGCCACTAGCGAAGCACCTGTAAGTTCGTGCAGTCAGTGAAGATGTGTCTAATTAATGGAAGTCTGGATTTGGATATGTTGATTTCCATGTGTCTATGGAACTGTCCAAGTGGATGGCAGCTGTTAGAAACAGAGATGGAATTGCAAGCATCCTTATGACAGGGTATGCTGAAGCTGTGAGAATGTTTCCAAGTGTGAGTGAGAAGGGTAAAAGGCCAGGATGGAGCTCAGAAAAACCGTGTTTGTGGGCTTGAAGGGAGATAAAAGAGGCTAACAGGATGACAAGAGGAAAAGCTGGAAGAGAAGAAGGAAAAGCTAGGGTAAAGACAGGTGAGGAAGGAGAATTTGGAGGGGCCAATAGGGTAGAGACCCTGAGATAATACTTGGAAAAGGTCATTAGGATTGTCAGTGAGACCGTTGTCAGTGGCCTTTGAGGGTCAGGGTCATTTGGGCAGTGGAAATGGAAGTCAGCCAGGGCCCTGAGAGGCGCCTGAGTGTAAATTGGAATTGGACTGTGAACATCAGAGGACAATGACTCGAGGTGATGAGGGGGCCAGTGGACACTCTTAAAACTGTATGTAAAGCCCAAGAGTGCTATGCATTGAGTGGCTGTCAGTAGAGAGGAAGAGACTGAAGCTCAGGAGAGGGAGCAGGAAGGTGGTTAGTGCTCCTGGAGCACTAACTCCTGGAGCAGGAGGGAAAGGAGCTGGAGAAGGTGACCACGTATCAGATTACCCAAGACAGTCTCAGTTGACATCTGTCATCCCGGTTCAGTGGTAGGATAGTATTTGGACAAATATTACAATTAGTTGGACGAGTAATGCCTGTTTTTATTCTAAAACAAAGTCCCCTTTTGAATAATAAATCATTTGACCATGACAAAGGTGGTTATTCATGGAAAAACATGTGACATGGAGGGGAAAAGATTAAATGAAGGCAAGAAGAAACTGCAATTGAAAGAAGAAAGTTGGAAGCTTGGAAGGAGTGTGATTGCATCTGAAATTGGTAGGTTCCTCTTTTTTAAAAAAGGAAAAAAACAACAGAGGCCAGTTTCTTGGCTGAGAGTATATTGAGAGTGAGAGGTAAAGCTGGGAGGTGGAGGAGGGGGGGAAAGATTTGGAATGGATCTGAGCATGACCAGAGCCAATGGTGGTGAGGAGGACCTGACAAGTTGCTAAGAAGCCTTCACCTTAGCCTTGTGATATGACGAGTCTTCCCTGTATTTATGCTTTTTCTCCAGCAATACTCAGAAAATTGGAAGTGGAGATGGTGTGAGTATCATTGAAACTGCCAGCTCCATATGGGTCCTGGGTTGAGGAGGAAGGCGAGTGAAACTAGTGTTGATGGACTGGGAGAAAGAGCTGGAGATGTGAGGGTAGAATGCGTAGTGGCTGGTTCAGCGAGAGCGAATGAAAGGCAGGATTGGAGTGGAGGGGGAGGGTGTCCAGGGCTGGGCGGTGAAGCGCCTGGGGGACTTGTGCAGTAGCTCATCGTGATGGAGAAGTCAGTAGTGAGCAATGATGTGAATTCAGAGCGTGGCTGAACCTGAGGATGGTGAAATAACACAAGCATGAGGTCGGATTTCACTGATCCTCAGGAACCATGAGGCCAGGGTGTCACATCACACACACACATATGTTTTTAGAATTCTGGAGTGCATTTATTAAAGCCTTTCTGAGCTTTTAGTTCATAAAGTTGGAAGCATCTTGAAAGAGGGAAGTTATTCCTTCAATTAAAAGATGAGGAAGCTAAAATCTTTTAAAGGCTTTCTAGGAAAACTAAGACCCACCCCAGATCACAGCCATGTGTATGGCAGAGTTTCTCTGGAAAGAATCAGAATCCCTGAATTTCAGATTAGTGTTGCCCTTCAGGGTAGAAGGAGCAAAAAAGTATCCACTGAACAAAGTCTTAGGATGCTTCCTCTTAAAGAAGAAAGCTTGCTTATTGCTTCTAGAGCACCTGTGTTTGTGAGCACAGAAACCCACTGAGGAGGGCTGTTGAGTCATGTCCACAGTCTCTGACTTCTAACTGAAAGGCAGGTGATGGCGTCTCTGAGGAGGACCCATGGAAAGCACCCCTTCTTTCCTACCAATTAAAAAATAGATGAGAGCAGCAGATCGTCAAAAAATTTACTTCTTTATTGACGAAGACTAGGCTGGAAGACACAGCTCAGTGGGAAGGCCAAAATGGTCTTATAAACTGTGTATACCCTAGGCTAGACTTCGGAACAGCCTACTGGATGGAAAGTTTGAGGCTGCAGGGCAGAAACACCCATTTCTGCCTTTCACTGTTCAGGCAAAGAGACGAGGCCAAATCTCTCATGCCTGATCTCTCTGATAGGAAAACTCCATCCATTTGTAGACTAAGAAACAGAGCCACGATGTCACAAGCCAACTAAATAAGTGGCTCCACCTCCGTGGAGAAAGCATGGTGTGGGGAAGAAGACAGGTGTGGATGGGGATTATCCCCGCCCCTCCCCCTTGGGAAACCCTGTGGGTATCAGACAGGCATTTGTTTCCCTTGAAACCCCAGGTTATAGACTACTCATAACTTTCGTGTTTATGTTGGAGTTAAACTAGCTTCTGAGGAAGCAGGTGCATTTTTATGTTAACCAGAAGTGAGTGAAATGACTCAGAAGGTGTGAGCATAGTCCTTAGTTAGTTGATTTCATAGCCATGCCAAGTTGTTCTCTCCTCCCTGTCTCAGGAATCTCCAGAAACTCACTGGTACCATCAAAGAGACCACCTTTGATAACCTGCTTTTGAATTCAAAGTGGAAAGTTCTTTGTCCTCATAAAATGTTGAAGGAGCCTTTGATTGGACATATAGCACTTGGAGTTTGTCCTGATTCTGTCGCTGTTAGTGACCTTGCTGCTAAGTCACTTCAGTCGTGTCCGACTCTGTGCGACCCCATCCCTGGGATTCTCCGGGCAAGAACACTAGAGTGGGTTGCCATTTCCTTCTCCAATACATGAAAGTGAAAAGTGAAAGTGAAGTTGCTCAGTCGTGTCTGATTCCTAGTGACCCCATGAACTGCAGCCTACCAGGCTCCTCCGTCCGTGGGATTTTCCAGTACTGGAGTGGGGTGCCATTGTCTTCTACTAATTAACTATTACATGCCTCAGCTTCCTCATCTGCAGCATGGGAGAGCACAATGCCTGTTCTGTCTCCCAGGTATTTGATGTGAAAGTGCTTTGCAAATAAATAGTGTAAGATATCAACATTACCGTGTGGGATAAAAGGTACATTCCGAAGTTTAAGAATTTTTTAAAAGTAAAGTGTTTCAAATGAAACAACTGAGATGACTGTTGAATTTTGGTGGGACCCTGCTTTAGGCACTGAAAGTGAATCATGGTGACTTTTCTACCTTTAGCCATGTCAGAGTGTATAACAGTTCTGGCCAAGTGTGATTAAAGCACTGCATTTATGACAAATGAAAAATTTGCCTTTTTATCTATTTCTCTTTTAACTGCTAAAAAGGTATTATTTTTAACTGTAAAAGATAACATATATAACATTTTGAAATGTAAATCTCTAGTTCAATGAATTATTTAAAAAGTGAACATCCATGGAACTACCTCCCAGCTCAAGAAATAGGACAGTTTCATTTCCCACCCACCCCTGCACAGGAGTCTTTTTTCTTTGTTAGGTGCTTGGTTTTTCTTTTCAGGGAAGTTATAAACATTGACAGGTCCAAAATATGTGCTTCTTTGAGTGGAATTAGATCAAAAGTGTAATATTAATGTTTTACTTGGTAGTTATTTCTTATAAGTATGAACGTAGTGTTTTGGATAAGCCTTGAGTTTTCAGCCTTAAGGATCCTAATCTTCAGGTTTAGAACCGTCAGATTTTTGTCCTTTGAATGGAACACAAAAAGTTGTAAGCCTTTGGATGTGAGAAAACTTAACTTGCCCAGTTATTTTTTAAATATTCTGATCATTCCTCCTTTGCCTAGTTTTAGAAATGAAATAACTAAGACTCCAGTATTGTTGATGACTTGTACAGAAGTCAAAGGTCTTCTTGGAAATACTTGAACATTATCAAGGCAAATACCTTTCAGTTCAGGTACCATAGGCTAGATCTGAAGTGGCAAGAGTCAGTCAAAACAGCTTTATTGCATGAAAACAACCTGTATTTTCTTTCATTATAATCTAGTGTTCTAAGTACTGCCATCTTTTAAGGCTTAATTAATGAGTCAATAAAGCAGAAGATTTTTTGGTATCCAGAATAGGATTATGTGTTGTTTTTTATGTTTTTTATGATTAAGACAGAAAATGATGGTAAACATGACAATAGTTGAGAAAGTATCTAAGCTAATCAGATGTGTCTATAAAAACAGAAAAGCCACGAGTGTTTCAAAAATTGATAAAGGCTCATCTTTGGGGGCCAGTTTCTGTGGTTGTAGGATTGAGTTTTTGGGATTCCGCAGTTTGGTGGATTGAATGTACGTTAACCTGCCCCTCTTGAAGTGCGGTTGCAGTGATGGTGAACTAGAGATGGGACACACCAGCACACTTTTGGAGGGTGAAAATCCGACAGACCTGTGGCAACTGACTTAGTGTGGTGGAGAAAGCTGCTGCTGCTGCTAAGTCGCTTCGGTCATGTCCGACTCTGTGCGACCCCAGAGACGGCAGCTCACCAGGCTCCCCCGTCCCTGGGGTTCTCAGGAGGTTGGGAATAGAAACTAGGAAGAAATGGCCAATTTATCCCCCAGAATTCCAGAAGTGCTCTGGAATTAGAGGCTCTGAAGCAGGGCATGGGACTGGAAATAAGGGCTTGATTGAAAATCTCAAATGAACGAGACTCACAGTTCACTTCTCCCACTCCTATATATAGCAAGAGAAAGTCCTGAATATTTTGTCTTTGGAGAAATCAAGGTAAATTAGCAGCTCTGGACTTAAGGATAACAGGGAGAAAAAAGAGGGTAAGAGTGAAATGCTCAACTGAAAACAGAGTAATTTAATGAAATTGTGCCTACTGAATGGTGAGACCTGGTATTCTTTTTCACTCATTCCCAATCCTAGGGTAACCAGGTAATCACCAACCTGGGCAGGATATTGAAGGACTCTTCTCTGGGCAAAATGAACAACCCGAAAAAAAAAGAACCTACATATACTGATGTTTTCTCCCACAGTGAGAAAACTTACTACCCAGTCTTCCTGTGTGAGCCCACTACTAGTCAGCCACTCTACGCCTTCTGTTCTGTGAACATGGAACTTACAGCTAGTTTTTTAAAGTGTGTGTGCACGCTCAATTGTGTTTGGCTCTTTGCGACCACATGGCCTATAGCCCCCCAGGCTCCTCTGTCAATGGAATTTTCCAGGCAAGAATACTGGATTGGGTTGCCATTTAAAGTCAGTGAATATGAGACATTTGAATAAACCGTTCAGCAATGAAAAGGAAGGAACCAGAACAAATGAGAAAAAAAAAATCATGGAGGAAACAAATGCAAAAATAAGAAAATGGAAATAATCAAAACCAATCCACCTGTAACTAGTGAAATAGGAAGAGGGCTATAAGGTAATAATTAGACAATAAGAGATAGGTCTTAATTAAAAATAAGATGGCAAAAATCATTTGAAGGACCAGAAGAAAAAGTAGAAATAAAAGCAGAGATGTAAAAAGAAGTAAAAAGTAGAGTTAGTCAGTAAATCACGTGTTATATTAATAAGAGTTCCAGAGAGACTACAAAAATAAAAAATTAAAATAAGCAAAAATTTTTTAAAAAGAGAGATTATAGGGAAAAGTAAAAGAGAAGAAATTACCAAAGACATATTACAAGCTATTTTCCCAGAACTGGAGGACATACATTTGTAGATTGAAAGAGTTCACAAGATAGCCAAGTGAATGAATGAAAAAAAGATCCACACAGGGAGTGTGTATAGGACATAACATTGAAAATTTTTAGGATACTGATGAAAATGGGAATAAGCTAAATCCTGTCTGGGGTGGGGGGAAGAGATAACATACAAAAAAATTGGGAATTGGAATGGCAGCTAAGAAACAATGGATTCATTCTTTCAGAATTCTGAGGAAAATTATTTTCAATCTAGAATTTCAAACTATCAAGTGGAAGATACAATGTGGACATTTTGTGCATGTGAAATGTCTCAAAAGCTTATTTTCTGTGCATCTTTTTTAGGAAGTTATGGATCAGTATAAAAATGTGGGTATCCATGAAGAAAGAATAATATATAGTCTTCTGGAAACAGAGGCAAACACAGGCGAATTCTAGGGTGACAGTGAAATCTCAAGGTGGCGGTAGTGCAGCAGGCCTGGAGAGAAGCCGTCCAGCTCAGAGCAGCAGCTGTCCAACGAAAACAAAAGCAAAACCCACAGATGCTCTGGTACATCTGACCAAGTGTGGGATATTCCTCAGTGGGGCTTTCCATTTCCTATGGAGTATTTGGTATAAATTATTGATTCATAAGGCCTATTAAGTGGGGGAAGTAAAGGGCAATTCTAAACTCCAGAAAAATTAAATGGTCTTACAAGAAGAAGCACATGGGGTGAGATTTATATTTACTTCGGGTGATGTCTGCTCCATGCAGCTCTTCGGGAACCCAGGTTCCTTCCACATTGTGACTCCACCATCCTCTAAGCCTTAGAATCTAAGGCGTTGTCCTCACCTGTGTGAGTGGTTAGCTCTTGATTGCAGCCTGTGTGCACTCCAGCCCACAGGAATGGGAAAGAGCAGTGATGGGCAAAGGTTTAAAGTTCAAGGCTGCAAGTAGCAAGATCACTTTCCCTCATATTCCAGTGGCAAAAATTCAATCACATGGCTACATCTAGGGAGAATATTCAGAATATTTCATAACTGGTAGCCCATCAGAACATAGGTTCTAATATGGAGTGAGAACTGCTCTAAAAGCTCCCTCCTGTATCAGACGTTAGCATTTTGTTTGCTGGATAATGGGGACAGGAGAGGGTCCCTGGAAGGGCCTAAGAGAGCTCAGGTAGCAGTCATTTACCAGCTGGTGTGGAAGTATTTAATAGTGACTGGTGCAGTGTACTGAGACACGTGCCTTATTAACCCTGACCATTGGAAGGACTGATGCTAAAGCTGACACTCCAGTACTTTGGCCACCTCATGTGAAGAGTTGATTCATTGGAAAAGACTCTGATGCTGGGAGGGATTGGGGGCAGGAGGAGAAGGGGACAACAGAGGATGAGATGGCTGGATGGCATCACCGACTCAATGGACGTGAGTTTGCGTGAACTCTGGGAGTTGGTGACGGACAGGGAGGCCTGGCGCGCTGCGGTTCATGGGGTCGCAGAGTCCCACATGACTGAGCAACTGAACTGAACTGAACTGATACATACTACCAGAGAGGTTGGGGAAAAATATTGACTTCACTCTATCATAGAAGTCTGGGAGAGGATAAGCTAGTGTCTAATAAGACATTGGTTGCTGCTAAATGGCTTCAGTTGTGTCTGTCTCTGTGCAACCCCATAGATGCCAGCCCACCAGGCTCCCGCATCCCTGGGATTCTCCAGCCAAGAATACTGGAGTGGGTTGCCATTTCCTTCTCCAACGCATGAAAGTGAAAGTGAAGTCTCTCAGTCGTGGCCGACTCTTAGTGACCCCATGGACTACAGCCTACCAGGCTCCTCCATCCATGGGATTTTCCAGGCAAGAGTACTGGAGTGGGGTGCCATTGCCTTCTCCTTGGTAATTTTATTAATTACTAAATGAAAGTCAAAAATAAATCAAGAAATATCAGTATAAGCATATTGTTTAGGAATATAAAATTAAGTATCAAAAGAGAAATAGTTAAATATTTTTAGAGTAGATTGCATTTGGCAAGTTAGTTTGGGGGTGATTGGAGATATAAGAGAGGTTACTGCTGTGTTTTCATTTTAAGTCTGGTAGTAATTTGCATGAGTTATATTGACAAAAATAAAACTAGTAAGAAAAAACAGTAATCCAGTGCTAATCAGTACATTAGAGAATGATTTACATGGAATCTGGAGCTTTTACAAATATACATTAAAAGTTAAGAAACATTGTTTCAAAGTTAGACTCCTCCCTCAGGACTGACTCCAGTCCTCTGGAATCACTGTGTCTCACAATCATTTGAGGGAGCTTTAAAAAAGTTCAGATGACTCCCGCCTTCCTGAGACTCTGGCTTCTTTGGCTTTGGGTGGGCCCCAGGGGATTCGTAACTTTTCAAAGAACCCCAGATGCTTCTGATGTATAGGGAGGGCTGACTCCCAGCCAAGTAGTTTAAATACCCTTGCTTCTGCTGCTTAAATGTTTCTTCTTTTCTTCCTGTCCTCTCTCACTGCTTCTGCTTCAGTCTGATCTTCTCTGTCTCTCAATTCTGAACCAGTGTGGTCTGTTTGGGGTCAGAAGAGTAGGAGAACAGAAAGAAGAGACATGGGAGAGGTCATTGGGATGACTGAATAGTGAGAATGGCTGTACAGAAAGCCAGTATTGTGTCCTTTTGTTTTGCAGAAACTAATTAAATTGATGGTCTTATCTTGCATTTCTGATGGAGTAATTTTAGAGTTCAAGTAAATTTGAACTTAATGACATCTTGTTATTTCTTTACATTTGGTATTGCCTCCGGTGGCTAAATTCACAGCATCCTCAGGTTGCCCTCAAGTTCTTTTATCTCCCCTAGGTTTGGCCCCTGATGGGCCCAGCTGTGGTTGACCAGATGTTCACCACTAGCACCTGGGATCACCAACAGTTCCTATAATGCTCTCGTTTTCTGTGAGGGAATTCTTAGAAGGAGATTAGCAAGCAAGAGATGAAGGAATTTCAGAACGATGTAATTTCCCAAGGTTAGAGGTCTTGTTGAACTAGACTTTGATCACAAGAGATTTTGTATACCTTAAAGGAGAAATGTTTGTTGTGTGGATGAGAAAGTTTAGACCTCAGGGAAGAACTTCTTTTTAATCTAACTTTGGATTTTTTAAATTATCAATAATTACAGGCATAGTTACTTTCCTTTGTACCTTTCCCCAGCCCCATTCCCTGCCTCTGTAGAGTCAGCTGCTCTTGTGAATCAGATGTCAGAGATCTGCTTGTGACCATTTCACATCAGGCCAGTGCCCGTACCAAGCAGGGAGGACTTGCCTCTCGCAGCATGTCCAGGGTATAAGGAGCTGTCCTGGCTGGTTTCTGAGCAAGTACTTTACATTTAATACATTTGTATGCTGGGGTCAGAGTGTGACCTTTAAGGTGAGGGATTGATTCAGCCCATCAATCAGTCTCATTCAGAGCTTGCCCACTTAGTGCAGGTCTGTTCTAGGTCAGTGCATCTCACACTTCACCATG
Source organism: Bos taurus (assembly GCF_002263795.3). Classification (NCBI taxonomy): domain Eukaryota; kingdom Metazoa; phylum Chordata; class Mammalia; order Artiodactyla; family Bovidae; genus Bos; species Bos taurus. The sequence goes on from NC_037353.1 coordinate 12,792,420, forward strand.
CACACACACATTACTCTGGATGGCATTTCATTGCAGATTCCAGTTCAGTTGCTTTCAGGTGGGACCAGAGATTCTGCATTTCCATTAAGCTCTCAGGGGATGCTGTTGGTTCTCAGACGGCACTTAAAGAAACAAGGTTCTGGTTGCTGCTGCTGCTTCGAAGTCGCTTCAGTTGTGTCCAACTCTGTGCGACCCCATAGATGGCAGCCCACCAGGCTCCCCCGTCCCTGGGATTCTCCAGGCAAGAACACTGGAGTGGGTTGCCATTTCCTTCTCCAATGCATGAAAGTGAAAAGTGAAAGTGAAGTCACTCGGTCGTGTCCGACTCTTAGCGTCCTCATGGACTGCTGCCTACCAGGCTCCTCCGTCCATGGGATTTTCCAGGCAAGAGTACTGGAGTGGGGTGCCATTGCCTTCTCCAAGGTTCTGGTTACCGGTTCTCAATTCTCATTGCTTTGTGGAATCACCTAGGGGCTTCTAGGGCTTATCTGTATAGTGTTTCTGATAACCATTGGTCTAGGGTGGGGCCCAGATATGATATATATATGTATATATATGTGTGTACATATATTTTAAACTTCCTGAGTAACACTAACATGCAGATAGGATTAAGAACCACTGTTTGAAGCTCTGCGCACTTGCTGTGACTCACAGGTAAAGATCTTCATGTGTAGACTTTATAGCAATTTAGGAAGTATCCACAGCCTTTATGCATGAATACACCTACTTTGTGGGCTTCCCAGGGTTAAAAAATTTGCCTGCCAATATCTGAGATGCAAGAGATGTGGGTTTGATCCCTGGATCAGGAAGATCCCCTGGAGAAGGAAATGGTGACCTACCCCAGTATTCTTGCCTGGAAAATCCTATGGGCAGAGGAGCCTGGTGGGCTACAGTCCATGGGGTTGCATCGAGTCAGACATGACTAAGCACACGTGCGCACACACAGATGACAAAAGGTGGCTATCAGAGGGGACATGCCTAAGAAGAAAAAAATAGCCTTTTCATTAAAACCCGAATGTCACCTAACAGGAAAAATATTTAAAGTGATGAACAAATACAAAGTTAGTGTCTCTCTCTCTCTTTTTTTTTTCTTCTTCCCAAAGGATCCTTCTGTCTTCTGCATCCTTTCACTAAGAGATCATGGGAAAATTATATTAGAAACTTTCTGATGCTTTGTTTTCTCTGGGGAAGGCTATACATTTACTTCCTATGTATATGTTTTGTTGTTATTTAGTCATTAAATCATTCCAACTCTTTGCAACCCCATGGCCTGTAGCCTGCCGAGCTTCTCTGTCCACGTGATTTCCCAGGTAAGAATACTGGAGTGGGTTGCCATTTCCAATTCCAGGGGATCTTCCCGACCTAGGGATTGAAGCCACATCTCTTGCATTAGCAGGTGGATTCTCTACTACAAAACCACCTGGGAAGCCCATGTATATGTTTACCTATAAATATATGTATTTGCAAAGTTTCCACATAGCCAGAATTCTAGTCCTTATCCTTTGCCAAATACTTAGGAAAATTTAGAGTATTTCCTATACTTTGTCTTAACTTGTCCTAAAACTTGAGTGACTTAACCATCCTGGTGAATAAACAGTTGTTATTCTCAGGATTTTCCAATGCTGATGGCAATGGATGACTTGATCTGCTCAAAAATCATAGGCCTTAGTTCAGCTCAGATGTTACTTGTTTTGTTATTCTTACAAGGATGATCCTAGAAGCAGATGACACAATTTTCTGTATATTAAAATTATGTAAATTACAATTTTGGGGGAAACAACAGCATTAAAACCAGTGGATTAAAATTAAATATAATTGTGTGGCTAAGAAATTGGCAGTCCTCTCTTCCACCTCCCTACCATTCAGTCAAAAATAGGGTTTTGATTCTATTTCCTTAACATAAACTTGTCTGCTTCATAGGCTCTGACTTGGGTCAGACCCTCCTTACTTCTTATTCATGTTAATTTCTTCACTGGAACTCCCTGCACCCTTACTCCTCACAGCCGTTCTGCCAGAGTCCTCATTTGCGGAGGTAAATCTATGGCTGAGGATAGAGTCTGAGGATGGAGTCCAGATCTCCAGGGTGTCTTGAGGGCTCTCTGACCTGGCCCTACCTTTTCTCCACCCTCATCACCTGTCACTTCCCTGGACAGTACTTTTTCTCATTCCTTAGCTGAGCTCAAGGACAGGGGAGAAGATACCGGAGGTTTGAAGGAAGATACAGGTATGGAAGAGTGGTCTAGGATGGGGAAGAGTAGATGGCCCCAGGACAGGAACTGTGATCTCTGGGCAGCACGACGGTCCCTGAGGTAGGTGATGCAGATGTAAAGTGAGCCCGGCTGGCATTGGCTACAGAGGGTACAGGTGTGGGGAAGGTGGAACCTTGCATTTTGCATCCTGACTAGGCCATTCCACTTCTTGTCTCTTGCTTTTGCACATGGTAAGTCCTCCATCGAAAACAATTCCTTGTCTTTGCCTGGGAAAAAACATCTCTTCCCTTAGAAAGTCCTGCTGGTAATTTTGTCCCCTTTCCAGGCATTATCCCTTTAGCCCCGTGATATTTGGTCGTCTTCCTCCATCCTGTCACCACTGTTCCGTAGTCCAGCCGCTACACCGCACCACCACACCGCAGCGAGCATCTGTTCACACGTCTCTACTAGACTGTTGACTTAGGGCAAGGGCGTGATCTTTGAATGTCCAGTTCATACCACAGGACCTAGCACGTAGTGGACACATACCATAAACGCTGGATGAATCCTTATGAGATTGCTCTGTGAAGTGTCGAGACTCTGTTCTTGCTGAATTGGAGGTTTGAAAGTAAATTCCACTTAGTAGCACATGACATGCACGATTGTGTTGCTTTAAGTTTTAGTCTGATCTACCCGTACCACATATCCAAGTTAACAGAGCTTTCCAAATATACACATATATGTGCACGTGTGTATATATGTGTGTTGGGCTTCCCTGGTAGCTTAGTCAGTAAAGAATCTGCCTGCAGTGCAGGAGACCGAAGTTTGATCCCTGGGTCGGGAAGATCCCCTGGAGAAGGAAATGGCAACCCACTCTAGTATTCTTGCCTGGAAAGTCCCATGGATAGAGGAGCCTGGTGGGCTACAGTCCGTGGGGTCACAAGAGTTGAACACAACTTAATGACAAAACCACTACACAGATATATACTTATCCACATCAAAATGGAGGGAAGTTAAAGAAAAATCAAAGAGTATAAATGTTAAATATCCGGATAACGGATGTCATGGACTCCTGCGCACCGTGCATGCAGTGTATCTGTTCTCTTGTGGGGGGGCCTCCTCCACTGGCCGGAAATAGGTTGAAACCTTAAGGGCCGGTATTAAACACATAGATGGTTTCAAGTTGTGTTGAAGGTATAAGACTCTATTTTTTAAAAGGTTTTCCCAATCATGTAGAAACATACGGAGATCTTAACTGCCAAAACAATTTCATGTCATTTACAAATGAATAAAACCCAGAGAGAAATTAAGGGATACTTTCTTTTGGACGTTACAGTTTTACATTTTTCCTTAGGAGTGAGGGGACTTGGTTCCGTCATGACGCGTCATTAAAGGGCTGTGGCGTCAGAGTCTGCCCAACTCTCTAAGCTTTAGTTTCCTCATGTATAAAATATGAGATTTAGTCTCAATTATTACCAAGGTCATTTTGAATCATCTGTGATTCTGGAAAGTTATAAAACACATCCTGTATCCATGGAGAGGAAAGTTGATTGGTGACTCCAAAAACAGACTTATTTTCTCCTTCATAATATTGACGCGCTCTCATTGAGGAAATCACTCTGTGGTTATTGCCTTAATCAACCAATTTCTCGACTTTTTTTTTCCTTATTGCCAGAAGCTCAAAAGTGAATGAGAGAGACTGTCTTAAGAAACACCAAACAAATAGCTCTTGCCTCTTGTTTTAAATACAGAACTGAATTATTGTGCTCTTTTGCATTTCTGTTGTAGGTATTCAGAAGGCAGAAGGTGGTGATTTGGTAAATGTGGAAGCTGTTTTGCATCAGTTCTTGCTGTCTTTTGTGTTTGTGTGAGAACCCCATTCAAAACATGTCTTATTTCTTCTTCTCTGAAAATATACTTTCCGTCATTTTTTGCCTTTCTGGTGGCAACATGTCCACATCTATAAATACTTCCAGATTTTGTCAAAATCCTTAGGTAACAATTATTTTCCTCTATTAACATATAGTTAATCTAGTGAGGTATCGTTCCATTTTATTCCTCAGCCCCTTGATTTCTCAAATGTATTGCACCATCAGCCTGTCCCTGTGTAGTGATGTCCTCAGGGGTCCTCCTCCAGTCACTCTGAGGTTGCAAGGCCTGTGGCCATGCCGTACCCTTAGGTCTGTCCTCTCTGTAGCATTTTGACCTGGTCGGGCCGAGTATAGTGCTGGTAGGGAGAGTCTCCCTGTCTGTCAGCATCTGTGCTGGATCCAGCCCTTTGAAGCAGAGAATCAGCTCATTAAATGAACATTTTAAATGCCTAGACAGGCTTCAGAAATTTCACTTTCGCTTTCCCTATTCTTTAAGACTGTATGTCCAAAGTATCAGATCACTGACTAGCTGTGTGAGATAAGACAAGTCACTTACCCTCTCTGAGCCTCAGTTGCCTTCTCTGTGAAGTTTGTTTTTGATCTCTAAAATGACTTGGTCTTCAAAAGAAATATTTTTTCTTTCTTGCTTTGTCATAATCCCTCTGACCCTGAACTGACTGACTGGCATTCGGTAGTCTTAAACATCAGTGGGCGTCAGTGCTTTCTCATGGTACTTCCTCAAACCAGTGTGTTTCTTTTCCCCACTACACAGGCATTTATGGAGGCTTTTACAAATCATTTATGACAATTTTAGTCATTTATTTTTCTATGCATATTGAGACCAGATGAACTCAACAACTCAACTTGTTTTGCCCATGTACTTGGATAATAGCATAAAAAATAAAGCATTGTTATTTTTGTACCAATAACAAACATTTTTATCCAGCAAACACTGATGTCTTTGTTAGTGAGAACTGAATTAGTTAGATACTATTCACCTCAGCTGTGGGGCAATGTTAAGAGATCAGTCCTTTGATATTTATCCATATTCCTCATCACCAGTCAAGATCTTTGTTCTTATAAGTGTTTTTGAACCGTTGAAACTAAAAGTAATCTGTGGAAATAGGGTTAGAGAATGTTGAGCGACAGAATAAGTTTATTCATCCAAGAAGGGCTTATTCCATTCCTTCTAGCTAGTGTTTAGATTGGGATTGAATGAAAGAAAGATCCTTGACCCAAAGGAGTTTATTTTATAGCAGGGGAATACATATGATAATCATAAGCATAGTACATATTTGTTATATGATTTGTTATAAGATGGTCAGAGCTATAGAAAAATGAGAAAATTGAACAAGAAAAGGAGATGAACTGTGATGGGGAGTGGAGAGCTGGTTGCAGTATGAATGCCATGGTCAGGAAAGGAGGCATGACGGACAGAAAGCCTCCTAGGATGTCCATGCTGTAATCCCTGAAACCTGTAAATAGGTTATGTTCCATGGCAAAGGGACTTTCCAGCTTTAATTAAAGTTGTTGCTGCTGCTGCTAAGTCGCTTCAGTCGTGTCCGACTCTGTGTGACCCCATAGACGGCAGCCCACCAGGCTCCCCCATCCCTGGGATTCTCCAGGCAAGAACACTGGAGTGGGTTGCCATTTGCTTCTCCAATGCATGAACATGAAAAGTGAAAGTGAAGTCGCTCAGTCATGTCTAACTCCTAGCGACCCCATGGACTGCAGCCTACCAGGCTCCTCTGTCCATGGGATTTGCCAAGCAAGAGTACTGGAGTGGGGTGCCATTGCTTTCTCCACAGGCCTTAAAATACAGAGATCATCCTGGATAATCTGGGTGGCCCTTAAAAGTAGAGTGAGTGGTTTGAGTCACAGAGATGTGGCTGAGTTTGGAGCAATTCAAATGTGAAGGAGATACAGCCTGCCAGTACTGGAGAGGGGCTGTGTGGAGAGTGAAAAAAAGGGGGAGAGCAGCCTTGAGGAGCAGCGACCAGTGAGGAAACCGGACCTCAGTCCTATAGCTGCAAGAACCTGAGTCTGGCCAGCAACCTGAATGAGCCTGGAAGCATACTAATACTGGAGTGGGTAGCCTATCCCTTCTCCAGTGGATTTTCCTGACCCAGGAATTGAACCAGGGTCTCCTGCATTGCAGGTGGATTCTTTACAAACTGAGCTATCAGGGAAGCTTATACTAATACCTAGAGCCTTCAAAAAGGAATGCAGCCCTGCTGATACCTTGATTTTGGCCTGTGAGACCCTGAGCAGGGGACCAGCAGAGCCATGCTGTACCCAGACTTCAGACCTACAGAACTAGGAGGTTATAAGTGGATTTTGTTTTAAGCCACTGATTCGGTAGTAATTGCTCATAGCAGCAATAGAAAACTAGTGCAAGGACTGAGGAAGATAGCCATAGGTATCAGGGAAAGAGTATTCCAGCAGAGAGAACAGGAGAGCCAAGTCCCCGAGTGAAATCCATCTGGAGGGTTAGAGGGACAGCAAGTGGCCAGCGTGGCTGGAGTGGAGAAAGCAAGGGATGCCGAGGAGGAGGTCAGAAAGGCAACTGGGGTGGACGGTGGAGACTATCAGGGGCTTTGGCTTTTATTCCCAACGACCTAGGGAGTCCTTGGAGCATTTTCATCAGAAAGTAATGTGTCAACTTAATTTTTAAAAGGATCATGTTGACTGCTCTGAAAATGAACTGTAGGAGAGAAGCTGGAGACCAATTAGGAAGTGACAGCAACAATTCTGATGCAAGGTGGCCGTGGCTTCAACCGGCAGTAGTGGAGGTGATGAGAGGTGGCCAGATTCTAGATATATTTTGAAGATAAAGTCTACTCTTTGGTGAATTAGATGCGGGATATGAGAGAGAGAAGAGTCAGGGATGCTTCTCCCATTTGGGACCTGAACAACTGGAAAGATGCAGTTGCAGTCAACCAAGATGTAGAAAGCTGTAGGTGGAGGAGATTTGTGATGGGGGAGAATTGGAATTCAGTTTGAACATAGCGACTGTGTCTGTTAGATAGCCATTTGGAGAGGCAGAGCAGTGGCGCCCAAACATGTCCAAATCCTAATCTCCAGATCCTGTGAACATGACACCTTGGGTAGCAAGAGGGACTTTGCAGATGTGATTAAATTAAGGACCTAGAGGTGGAGAGATTATCCTTGATTATCCAATGGGCCCAGCCTAATCACATGAGTCCTTAAAAGTGGAGAACCTTTCCTTTGGTGGCCAGAGGGAGATGTGACTCTGAAAGGATCAGATCGTCAGAGAGATTCAGTGTGACTGGCTTTGAAAACAGGAAGAGGGCAGTGGGCCAGGGAATTTAGGTGGCCTCTAGAAACCGGAAGAAGCAAACGAATCTTCCCTAAGAGTCTTGAGAAAGGAACACAGCCCTGCCAACATCTGATTTTACCCCAGTGAAACTCATATCTGACCTGCAGACCCATCAGAAAATACTTGTGTTGTCCTAAGGCTAGATTTGTGACAGTTAGTTACAACAGCCGTAGAAAACTAATACACAGAGGATGCAGTTGGACCTGAGTCTGGAGAGGAGAGGAGGGGAGGGAGGCCTGGAAGTGTACAGATGGTATTTAAAGGCCTGGGGATGAAGGAGATCACCAACAGAATGTCCTCTTTGCTTCTCTCTCTCTGCTCAAAGCATTGAACCCTTGGCATTTCCCATCAATGAGGAAGAAGGAAACAGCAGAGCCCACGGAGAATGATCAGCCAAGGAGATGGGGGCAGACAAAGACAGGGTGGTGTCCTGGAGGGCAAGTGAAGAAAGCATGTGAAGGAAGAGGGAGTGATTGTTTGTGAGAGATGCAGCTGATGGATTACATAAGATGAAAAGCGAGGTGATGCTAATGAAGATTTCCTGAAAAGGGGAGCAGAGAAAAGGGGTGGCAGCTGTCAGGAAAAGTGGCATCAAGAGAACTTTCTTTGCTTTTATTTTTTTAGAGGTAGTGTTAAGGGCATGTTTGTATGCTGATGGGAGCTAAGAATTCCTGAGGAAATGTCCTTGGGTGGGCAGTAAGGATGGTGTGTTTGTAGGGCATGAGTTGATATCTACTTTGGTAGCAGATTGGTGAGTTGCAAGTGGAGGGTGGGTGAATGCGGTGGGAGTGTGTGGACCTTCTCTTCTGATGCTCCCATCTTCTTAGTGGAATAAGAAAGCAGATGAGAATGAGGATGGAGAAGGTGGTTTGGGGGATTTAACATGCCAGGGATATGTAGTAGGATTACTTAGAAGCATTAAAAGCCCATAAGAAATTTAGGATCATGAATTGAAAGGAGTAAATGACTCCATAAACCTTTGAGAAAAATGCCACCTAATACTAGATACCATCTCTCTTTTTTTTTTTTAAAGCCAAAAATTAAAGGACAACATAAAGTACAATTATGCAAGAAAAGCCCAATATTATTTTCTTATCATTTCTATCACTTTCTAGAAGATAACTTGCCTTATAGGGTTATTAAATTGTTGAACATAAATCATATTTTACTAAATCAAATTTAAGTGAGTCTTAAGCTGGGTTCCTCTAAGTAACAAAACCTGGACAAGGCTTTATGGGACAATTAATTTATATTGAGTAGTAATACCAAAGAAAAGGATTGGCCCCTGGAAAGAGTTAATAGGAAAGAAAGGAAACTGGAGGCAAGATTTGTTCAGTAACTTGGTGACCACTATGGATAGCTGGGGCTTGATCCCACAGGTGACCCTCCAGGAACATGCCTTAGAATTGTCCGATGGAGGACAGACTGGGGGCAGGGGTGGTTCATTCATTTCTTCATCCACTTGCTCGCATCCTCCGTTGATCATGGATTGCTTCATGGAGTCTGAAGTCCATCACAGGACTCCCTGTGTGTCAGAAAGCTCAGTGGGTTCCTGCAGGTGACAGGAGGGTAGCTTGACAACAGGATCCCAGCACCGGGTGGAAGGAGTCTGTACTTGGTGAATACATGATTTTCATAACTTATCTTCTTGTTCACTTTTTCCATGCCGTGTGGCTCATCTCACGCAGTTAAGCTACTACTAATGAGGAGCTGCTGAGGCCTTGGGGGTTCACTGATGGAGGAGACCCAGCCCCTTCCTCAAGTCTCCCAGTTCCCCGAGGAGCTTCCCCAGTTCTTTTTTATTCTTGGCATGACGTTGTGGCCCGCTGGAATCCTTCTTAAACAAGAGAGTAACATGCTGTGGTTTCTCTGTTAGAAGCAAACGGGGAGTCATTATTGGCAGTGCTCTGGTCGTCTGATACACTGACAGACCCACCCCAAACTTGATACAAAACAATCATCTGCTGCCTCTCGTGGTTTCTGTGGGTCAGGAACTTTGATTCTGGTTGGCTGTGTGGCCTGTCTCCATTCCATTCAGGATCAGGACAGAAGGCTTAGAGGCTGGGGTGGCATCATCTTAAGGCTTGCTCACTTACTGGTGCCTGGTCTGAGACACCTGGGCTCCTCAGATGCATCCTTCTCTCTGTGTGACCTCTCCATGTGGATTCTCCAGCATGGAGGCATCAAAGGACCCAGACTTGTTATTTGGCCCCCCGGGGCTCCCAAGGAGCCTGGCTCAAGAGAGGAGGGGCCAGAGGAAAGCTGTGTCACCTTTTATAACCAGTCTTGGAAGTCACATAGAATCACTTGTACCTGGTCACAGGCCTGCCCAGATTCAAGAGGAGGGTTCACAGTCATAACGCTTGATGGAGGCATGTCCGCACCACACTGCACGGAGCCCTGTTGGGTGGAAGGTATATGCTAGTGTGGCCATGTTTGGAAAATAAAATCTCACGGGCAGTGTTATCATTGCAGTGACTGCTGATGTTTACTGAGGGCTCACTGTGCTCCAGGCATTGTGTTAAGTGCTGGATGTGTTACATTATTTACCTTCTAGCAGGTGCAGTTTGTAAGGTGACCCCCTCCTGCTTATAATTTTGTTTGTCTTTGGTCTTCATTGCTATGCACAGGCGTTCTCTAGCTGTGGATAGCGGGGGCTACCCCTAGTTGTAGTGCACGGGCTCCTCCTTGCAGAGGCTTCTCTCGTTTCAGAGCACAGGCTCTAGGTGAGCAGGCTTTGGTAGCTGCGGCTCGTGGGCTCTAGAGCACGGGCTCAGCACTTGTGGCGCACAGACTTGGTTGCTCCACAGCATGTGGATTCTTCCCGAACCCATGTGCCCCGCATTGGCAGACAGAGTCTTACCACTGGACCACCAGGGAAGTCCCTTTGCCCCCTTTTTACAAGGAAACAGGGAGACTCAGTGAGGTTACACGGCTGGTGTAAGCTCACAGAGGAGTTCTGAATTCAGAGATGAAAGGGCTGATGGTGGAGAGGAGGAGGTGGGGGCCTTGCTTCCAGGGGGAAACAGAACCACGGGTCCCTTTCTGACTCCTTCAGCAGCTCCTGGCAGTTTCCCCACCCTTATTCCCTCCCTCTTCTTCCCTCCAGTATATTTCCAGAATATTTCCATTTTATTCAATTAAATTTCAGTGATGTTGTCCTGTACTATTTTTCACTATTGTGCACAGAGATCATTTCAGTTATGCCTTGAGTCTGTGGATTGATCAGGAAACACAAGTATTACAAAAAGACCTGAATTTATTTTAGAAAACTTCCTAGACCATAAACTATTGGTATGTTGGAAACTTTTGTATATAAAAAGGACACATTTCCTTATACTGTTGAATCTCAAGCTTTTTTTGCACCAGGGTCAGTGATTTTCAAAGGGGATTCCCTGTCCTGCTGGCGAGGGCACTAGTCCTTTGTAAACGCTCTCCTCCCTCCCCTGCTCCCATCTGCCCCTGAGAATGGCAGGCCTGTCACAGGAAGGCAGTGGCTCTGAATCCTGTTCATTTGAAACCTCATTAATGAGCATCTCATAGACACTGTCTCTCGGTGTGTGTTTCATGAATGAATTCCATATGTGTAAAACCTCCCAACTGCTGATTCGATGAGTCTGTGGTTTTCTTCTGCATCTAAGCATCCAGTTTTTAGAAGTTATTAATAGAAACATATTTCTATCTTTGGGCACCTAGGTGCCTAAAAGAAAGAGAAGATAATTTGTTGTTTTGGCCTCACAGTGCCAATCTAAATATCTTTGGAGGGAGTAGAAACATACTCTTTGTTGAATTCATATTGCCATTTAGAAAAGTTCTTCAGGTTCTTCTCAAGATGACCCGTTCATTCATTCAAAAAATATTGATTATCTAGTAAGTGCCAGACATTGGGGGACCCTGCAGCAGTGAAAAAAACAGACAAAAATCATCTGCCCTCATGGGGCTTACTTTCTAATGAGTGGAGACAGTAAATACTGAACATGTATAATTTGTCAGATGGTAAGAAATGCTGCAGAGGAAAATCAATCCAGAGAAGGGAAATGGAAGTGTTAGATTATGTCGCTCAACACAGCTGTGTTCCCAGGACTTCCCACCTTCTCCAGGTAGATGCCAGCATCCTTACAGTGGCCCAGAAGGCTCTGCCAGACCTGTCCCTCATCTCCCTGACCTCAGACCCTCTCAGTTCTCGGCCACACTCATCTCCTTGCTCTTCCTCGGGCATCGGCTTTGTTCTTGCTCATTCATTTCTCTCTGTGTCACCACCTTCCTCCTGGTGACCATGAGACTAAGTCCTTATCTCTTTGCCCAGATGTCACCTTCTCAGTGGTGCCTTTGCAACTTACCATCTTATTTTAAGTTCCAGTCGTTATCCACTGCTAGCCTTTCCTCTCCAGTAGGTCATAGCCAAGCAGAGGAGGTAACTGGCTGCCACTAGTTGGGCACAACCTTTGGCAGAGCAGAATCACCAGCTTTCTCACTGAAGAGCCGTCTGGGTCCTTGTGTGTCATTGGGAGAGTCTCTGCAGAGGCCCTGCCTGTGGTAGCATCATGGGAATCTCCCCAGCCTCTTCAGGAGCATGATCTAACCTGAGCTTCATTGGTGGGAATTGCCAGGCTGGCGTTTGCCTTGGTCACACTGGGGGATGGTATGTCTTATGGGTTGGATGTGGTCCAGGGCCCTCTTTCAGACGGATTGTTTCTGCCCCATGATTTTTGACTTGGTATGTATGGTATGTTTAGTCTGCTACTTCTCCTTGGCAAAGCCATTCTTGTTTTCTTTCTCTGGGAGAGATTTCTCTCTTTCATTGCCCTCTGAGACTACCTCATCTGAGTTCTCTCAACTTTCAGTTTCACTGACTGTGCTGACCTTTCATGTATTTCTTGCTTTTGTTCAGAAACCGAAACTGCATCTCATACATAGCTGGTCTGTATCTGCCTCATTCCCGTCTTATTAAAAACTTCGCTTTATTTCCTCCTGTCTCCACCACTTCCTGGCCTTATAGCATTAAAAGGAACATGCCTGCTTCCACAGGCAGAGTTCCAGAGTCTGTGATTTTCATGACATAATAAATAAAATTTAAAATGAAGTCATCACAGGTGGGGTCCTCTGGGAAGCCAACCACAAAGTGGAGTTGAAGACTCAGGATGTTTATCAGCCCTTTGAAGGATGGGAAAGAAACAAGAAGGCAGGCCCAGCGGCAGCCTCAGCAGCCCCTCGAGGAGCGCTGGGGCTAAAGTGGCCCTTCAGAGTTGGCTTGACTTGGGCTGAGATGAACAGGCCTTTTCGGCCCGAGCAGCTCTCAGTCAGTGCATAATGATGACCTCAGGAAAGTGCATCGCCTTGGGAAGGAGGATCTCTGTAGCTGAGGCCGTCCCCACGGCGGCCACAGGGACCTCACTGATGGCATCCGGGCAGTGCTGCCTTCTTCCTCCTCATTTATGGAGCTGGGCTCCAAGATAGGATACAGTGGCTCAGTGAAGAGGCAACCCCATCATCAGTTTCAGCTGGATGCTTTCATCATTGAAAGCAAAGGATGCTAGAGCCTGAAGAGGCACTCGAGATCCTCTGTCCAGTCCTGGTGTTTTAACTGGTAGAGAAATGGAGTCACAAGGGAGAGGAAATCCCAGTCTGGCTTCCCTAGAAACAGACCCGAAGACAAGGACTTGAGAGTAAGCGGTTTATCTGAGAGGCTCTCCCAGGAATGTCAGCAGGGAAGTGGGCGAGTGGGACAGGGCAGAGAAGAAGCCTTCAGTAAAGGTGAGTTTTGAGAGAATAACTGCTGTGGGTACCTGGAGCTCAGTCTCTTGAGGGAACTTGGGGAATTGTCCTCCCCAGAGACCAAGGGAGAAGGGAGATTTGCCCTTGATTAAAAGCTGTTTCCTGGAGGCCTTAGCTGCCCTGCATACACAGCTCACTCCCTGAGCTGGCCCAGCCTGCACCCAGAACCCTGGTCCAAGCATAGGCTCCCAGAAGGCAGCCTGCAGAGTGGAGAGGGGAGCCTAGTGGACCAGGAAGGATGGGGACGATGATGCTGTCTTCCACAGGGCGTCACCCCAGGTGTGACCAGAACTCAGGGGTCCTACCTACCAGCCAGTCCCTTGACACTGAGTAGTGGACATCTTCCTACACTGTGCCCACACCCATTCTGGGTAGTCTGGTGAGGAGGGTGAGGCTGTGAAAAGTGCAAGGGAGGTAGTTCCTCTTTTTGAGAAGGGCTAAATACGCATGTGTCTGCAAGAGGGACCATCTCCCTTGTACTTTTCACAGCCTCACCCTCCTCACCAGACTGCCCAGAATGGGAGGGTGACAGGGCACTGAGAGCTGTGCCCTGCATGTGTCCGTGCCAAGCATGGTGCTGCTCTGAAGGGGGCTTTGTGTTCTGTTTTGTTTGGGGGAGGTTGCGTCTGGAACAGTGTCTCAGGGAAGGTTTGAACAGGAATTAACGTGAACTGAGAGGCCAGCTGGCACACTGGTTAAGAGCTGGGGGGCCCTTGAGGTGTGCCATCTAGTTTTTCATCCTGCTTCCATCACTCTGTGGCATTGGACAGTGGGCTCCTCACAGTAGGGCCATAGTAGAATCTGAGTCACACAGGCGTTGAGCACAGTCAGTGAAGGAGTTGATGTGAAAACATCTAACTGAGAGCCGGCCATATAGAAAGAATTTGGTGAACATGAGCTGTGGTATCAATGATAGTTGACACAGGAGGGTGGAAAGGCGAGGTCGTGTGGGAGTATGATTAGGGCATGAGATTCTAGAAGCAAGAGGAGAAATGCTGTGAAGTGAACCTTCTGGGATGTTGGGGAAGTGATGGGGAAAGCTTTCTGAAGTCGAGAAGGGCCGCCCACTCAGACCGAGTTCTCATGGGAGCCTCAGTCCCATCAAAGCAAAAGTTTAAGGGGAAACCCAATATGTAAAAAATATAAACAGAGCTGCTTGTTTGAAGGTGGAGTGGGGAACTGGGGTCCTATCTCTTCCCCTTCTCCCTCTACCCACAGCCCCTGAGGGAATTCTGAGAAACCCCAAAGCTGCAAGAACAAAAACAATTTCTACAGAAAGAATTTTAAAAGCTACTGTAACACCTCATTTGTTCTGTATTGAGTTTGTTTTCCAGAAAAATATTTTTTTAGAAATTCATCTTGGATGAAATTTTGCTTAAGTGTGTTACTTTTTTGCCTTCTTAACAAGGCTGAATGAAAACCTTTTAATCTGTTCTTGATGACTTCTGATTATAGTAATGAACATTTAGTTACGGGTCTGTGCTTTAATGTGGTGATTTCCAACCTCAGAGGTTCTAAAGAGTTAGGATTGTTTACTTGTGCTGTGCTTTTCAAATTGTTAAAAGAAGCAGTATGGCATCAGGGGAAGGTCCTGGACTTGGAAGCTAGGCTGTCCAAGTTTGCCTTCCAGCCTTGCATCTTCTTAGCCTTGTGACCTTGGACAAGTACTTAACGTCTCTTTGCCTCAATTTCTTCTTCTGTAAATTGGGAATTATAATCATACTCCAGAGGGTTATTGTGAGAAATACACAACTTCTGTATGTTCATTGCTTAGAATAGTGCCTGCATATAAAAATTATCATACAAATTATCATACATATTATATTATTGTTAATATATCTGTTTTTATAATTCTTCTGTCTTCTCTATTGATGTAACAGAGTGGTTTAACCTAAGGGCTCGGAAGTGGAATAATTAATTCTTGTGACTCAGTTTATTCATCTGAAAAATGGGGCTAATAATACAAACTAGTTCACAGAATTTTTGTGAAGATTAAACAGGATGCAATTGGGGAAGCCTTTAGCACAGTATATGGCACATTGTTGCACAGTCGTCATTACTATGAATTGTTAAGACTAGATGAGGGACACTGCAGCTGTAATGTAATCTAGAGCCAGAAGTTTACTGTATTGACCCCTTAGAAAGAAGTCTTTAGAAAGTTCCTTCTTGTTACTTAACTGTTTTTCAGTTAGTAGAATTGTTACATTAAGTAACAATGATCTTAAGTAATAAACATTCAATGTGTTTCTTAATATTGGAACAAGGGGTGGATGGGTCGAAGAATTAACTGTTTATGCTATAGAATATGATGCTTATTCATGAATAAGCCTCTGACTCATTACTTTTAGATGTATTTATGATGAAAGAGTTTGTGTTTGGTTTAGTTAAAAGGTTGACATGATTAGTACTCATAAAAGGGGATATTTTTAAAGAAAGATAAACAGTAAAGAAACGTGTTGGTGGAAATGACTAGAAGCAACTCAACATTAGGCATCAAATTTTCTGATACAGAAGAGAGGTGATATGAAAAGCAGGCAAACAAATAAAGAGTGATTTTGCAGCCCTGGTGACTGTGGGATGTTCACCTACCACGCACCAGCATACGCCTTGGTACTAAGTGTTTTAAGGGCTAATTTAGGTTTCTGGGCTTCCCTGGTGGCTTAGACAATAACGAGTCTGCTTGTAGTGCAGGAGACCCAAGTTCGGTCCCTGGGTCGGGAAGATCCCCTGGAGAAGGGAATGGCCTTCCCACTGCAGTATTCTTGCCTGGAGAATCCCACGGACAGAGGAGCCTGGTGGGCTGTAGTCCACGGGTTGCAAAGAGTCAGACACGACTGAGCAACTAACACTTAGATCTCGCAACCGAGCCACTATCAAGACTAACCCATGCATGAGGATTTTGTATAGCCAAGGTTCTATTGCATATTAAAGTGTTAAGAAAAAAATACCCAACACTTGGGAATGAGGCACAAGGGTGAAGATTGCATGTCCTTTCAGTGTTCTGAAGCATTAGCGGACATACCCAGTCACAAATCACATGATTCTCTAGCGAGCTGTATCTTTGTTGAACTTATTAATTTACTATTGATCAGGACCCAAATTCTGTGAAGTTAGATGTTCATTGTAGATCGATAACTTGCAAACAGTTTTTGTCTAATAATGAAGATAAACCTGAGATTTTGTAGTTTTATTGACCTCTAGCATATTAATCCAGAGAAGGCAATGGCACCCCACTCCAGTACTCTTGCCTGGAGAATCCCATGGACGGAGGAGCCTGGTGGGCTGCAGTCCATGGGGTCGCTAAGAGTCGGACTCGACTGAGCATCTTCACTTTCACTTTTCACTTTCATGCAGTGGAGAAGGAAATGGCAACCCACTCCAGTGTTCTTGCCTAGAGAATCCCAGGGATGGGGGAGCCTGGTGGGCTGCTGTCTATGGGTTCACACAGAGTCGGACACAACTGAAGTGACTTAGCAGCAGCAGCAGCAGCAGCAGCAGCAGCAGCAGCATATTAACCAGTTACACACACACACACACACACACACACACACATATATAAAAACAATCTTCTTTCAGTATTCTCTTTCATTGACTATATATACTTCAGGCTTTCCTATACTCCACTGAACTGGATGTGTCATCCTGCTGTTTTAAATTAATGATTTAAATAAATTTTTGACACATGCTCAATTTATATTTTTATGAGTGATGTTTTAACTCCTTGACAGTATATCCTAACAAACTAGCTATTAATGGGAATTTCCTTTCTTACTGTTTTCCTGCTTTGTCTAACAATTTTGTTTGTTATAATTTCAAAATTGATACATGTTTTACAGCTCTTTTATTCTTTTGATGTTGACATTCTATGAAGAGCAAAACCAAGTGTAGGTAGTCAAAAGCTTCAAACCTGATTTTTTTTAGGCTGTTTAGTTGTGAACCTAATGATTTCAGTAAGACCCACATTTCTGAAATGTGTTATGTCAGTGTAAGCTAATGTAACACTTTCATAACAATTTTCATAATGTGATGGTGCAACTAAGTTGCTGTTTTTGAAGTTGTTTGAGTTTATGGAACATGACATAAAAAATTGTAGAAATGTTCCATTTAGTGTAACTAGCACTACAAATTAGGTTGTGATAAAATTTAGAGAACATGTTTTTTAATAATTATTGGGTTTTATACCAAAATTTTTAAAAGTATATTTCTCTCCATTCTTTACTCCTCATAAAATATTCTGACAAATCTTGCGTTAGAGAAGTGAGCTATTTGTTAGGGATGGGATGTCTTAGACAGGATCCCAGAGTTGGATAATAGATTGAACTTATGACTTCCCTGGTGGCTCAGATGGTAAAGACTCTGCCTGTAATGCAGAAGACCTGAGTTCAATCCCTCAGTTGGGAAGATCCCCTGGGGCAGGGCATGGCAACCCACTCCAACATTCTTGCCTGGAGGATCCCCATGGACAGAGGAGCCTGGCGGGCTACAGTCCATGGGGTCACAAAGAGTCAGCCATGACTTTAAGGTCACCTGAGTCATTAAAGTTATGTGATTGTGAGGTTTTTATGAAACATTTTTCAGATTATCCCTCCTCCTTTTGTTAAAAGCTTGCTTTCAGCTGTTTTAGATCTGCTTAACCAATATGTATTTAATATTTAATTAATATTAAATTTAATTTGAATGTAAATTGAATATTTAATTAATATTCAGTTCCTCTAGAAGGTAAGCTCCATAAAGACAAGGCCATGTCTGCCTAATTCACCGGTGTTTTCCAGGCACCTGGCACCCTATGCCTGGTATAGGGTAGGCCTGCAGCAAAGTATTTATGGGGTGACTTAATGACCACACGGAGAAGGCAATGGCACCCCACTCCAGTACTCTTGCCTGGAAAATCCCATGGATGAAGGAGACTGGTAGGCTGCAGTCCATGGGGTCGCTAAGAGTCGGACACGACTGAGCGACTTCACTTTCACTTTTCACTTTCATGCATTGGAGAAGGAAATGGCAACCCACTCCAGTGTTCTTGCCTGGAGAATCCCAGGGACGGGGGAGCCTGGTGGGCTGCCGTCTATGGGGTCGCACAGAGTCGGACACTACTGAAGCGACGTAGTAGTAGTAGTAGTAGTAGTAGTAGTAGTAGTAGTAATGACCACATGCTCACTTTCACTCCATTACAAAATAAGGACTGTGTTTAGACCTTGGTAATAGATGATTTCAAATGCTGCAAATGCTGATTGCATTTCATCCGGGGCCTTACCAACCTAGGAGAACCACAGAGACATGGCATAATCCTTGACATTCTTTTTTTAGTTGTCTGTGTCAAACTCTTATTTTCTTCAGGGTTTTGTTTTTGTTTTAAACCAGCCTGTTTGTAAGTTACCAAAATGGAGAATAAATTGGTATGAAACAGTGGAGCAGTTACTATCGAGGCACACCTTTGGCTCTCAGGAGTTTTGGAAGATGACAGGCATGAGAACCCAGAAAATGCTGAGAGCGCTCAGAGAACAAAACCAACTGCTTGTACATAGCGAAAGCTCCAGCACCCCCAGTTCATTGTTGCTCCCTTCTTTTTCTCTCTCATCCTTAAATCCCTTCCCTTTTAACTGCCTCAGTTTCTTTTTCCGAAAATGAGTTCTTTTGGTGTTCTTTTGGTACTATGTAGGTCTCCAAGTTCAAGAAAGGTAATAAACTGCCTTTATCTGGGCACAATGTGAGGCTTTCTTTGCTGTTCAGGTTTTAGCTTCTTTTTCATAAAATGCCAAAAAATGAAGATATTTTTTAAAAATTCAGAGTATGTAGCTGTATTTATATTGAATATATCTATCTAAATTATCTAATAAATTTATAATTTTTGTCTATATAAACAACTTTTTAAACAGGGTTAGGACCCTAATCCTTCTAGTTCAGTGAGATCACATCTGTAAATATAATCATTTTTAAAGCATCTATATATTTCTGTCTCTCATTAGAGTCACTGCATTGGTCAAATTCTTGATGTCTTTGATTCTCCATGTCATCCATGTTTGAGGACAGTTGCTCCCAAATATTTTGAAAGGATACTATTAATTCCCTTTTTTTTCCCCCCAGATTACCAAAATTACTAGAAAAATGTAACCTCTGTCCACTTGGCTCAGCTCAGCTAACAGGGAGGCGATCTGTGCCACTCCTCCCCAGATCAGTCATAGTCCTCTACATCCCGCATAACACAGTCTGCGAGTGGAAACATACCAGCTCTCCCAGAGATCATGTTACCAGTGACACTTGATGCAAGTTCGTGTTTATTGCATTGGGGATGCCATCCAACCATCTCATCCTCTGTCTCGCCCTTCTCCTCCTGCCTTCAATCTTTCCCGGCATCAGGGTCTTTTCCAATGTGTCGGCTGTTTGCATCTGGTGGCCAAAGTATTGAAGCTTCAACATCAGTCCTTCCAATGAGTATTCAAGATTGATTTCCTTTAAGATTGACTGATTTGATCTCCTTACAGTCCAAGGGACTCTCTAGTAATTGTTATTAGTTTATAAAAATGTTTTAGGTTATTGGTTTATAAAAAGTGTACCAAGTTCAAGGTATGTTTTTGCCTCTAGAAGCAATATTATTAATGTTAACAGATATTGTAAATACTGTTAATATTATAAACGATGGCTTTCACAGGACAGCCCACATAGCTCCTGTCTGGTGTTTGGTCAATTATCAGTCTAACCATTTCTCCATCCATCAAATACCTAGTAAGTTTCTATGTATCAAGCACCGCACCCTGCATCAGACTGTATTTGAATCAGTTATGATATGTTTACAGTAAGGCACAGTATATTAACATTTTGGCAACCTCCATCAGCTTAATAAGAGATTGCCTTTTAAATTTGTTTCCTTTAAAACATTGCCACAACTATTTATTGATGAACTACTTACTATATGCCAGGCCCTTTGCTTGTCATTAGGAATAAGACTGACCATGATAGCCTGCCTTTAAGTTGCTTAACAGCAGAACTGGAAGGAAAACAAGTTTGACTAAAGGAGAATGGAGGCAGGTGCCAATGTTTTCTGAAGCACTTTCTGGGCATTTTTGGAGACTTTTTATGCTAATGCCTTATTGTGACTCAGCCCCTTCAGAACTTAACCTCTGGAAAGGAGTGGTGGCTTCTGGGAGAACCAGCACTGGGTATTATAAATATGGCTCTTCAGCTTATCAGCTATGATGTGGCTCTTTTTTTTTTTGTAACCTCTCAACCCAAAGAAAACTTTCTGGAGACCTTTGCATGAGATTTAAACGGGAGTGGAAGGAGAAAGGAGTTCGGCAGAGTGTGTTTCCAAGTATGGCATCTGAGGAATAAATGACCTAGATGGAAAGCTGGCAGGAAGGGGAGGCGTGCTCAAGCCTGGCACTGAGCAGCACACTGGGCCGCTTCCTCACGGTAGCCCTTCATTACAGGGCTGGGTAGTTGGCTGTCCAGTGCAAGACGGACAGGTACAAGGCTGCAGTTGGCTTATCAGAGTAAATAGGAAAGTCTGGATGATGGCCTAGGAGGGACTCCATGGCCTTACCACCTCCAGTCTCCCTTTTGCTCTCTCTGTGCCAGCTTGGGCACCATCCTGCCTCAGGACCTTTGCACATACTGTGCCCTCGGCCTGGTCTGTGCTCCCCCCAGTTACTTGCACAGTTTATTCCCTCACCTCATTCAGGCCTCTGTTCACTGTCACCTCACTAGAGTCCTTCTCCAACCACCTGTTTTATTAATTTTATTTTTTGGTCATATCCTGCAACATATAGGGTCTCAGTTTCCCAACCAGGGATTGAACCCAGGCCCCCTGCATTGGAAGCACAGAGTCTTAACCATCGGACCACCAGGGAAGTCCCTCCAACCACCTGTTTTATTTTTTATTTCATTATTGTTATGTTTAAATTTATCGTCTTAACCATGTATTCCTGTGCTGGGTCTTCATTGCTTTGTGCAGGCTTTCTCTAGTTTTGGGGAGCTGAGGCTGCTCTCCAGTTGCAGTGGCTTCTCTTGTTGCAGGGCGTGGGCTCTGGGCGTGCAGGCTTCTGTAGTTCTGGCTCGTGGGCTCAGAGTTGTAGCTCTCAGGCTGTGTGGTTCAGACTCAGTAGTTGTGGTTAATAGACTTTGTTGCTCCGCAACATGTGGGATCTTCCTGGACCAAAAATCAAACCAGTGTCCCCTGCGTTGCAAGGCAGATTCTTAACCACTGGACCACCAGGGAACCGCCCCCCTTTTTTTTGAGATCTTAAGCTTTTTATTTTATATTGGGGTGTAGCTGATAGTTTCAAGTGGACAGCAAAGCGACTCACCATACATATGCATGTATCCATTCTCCCCCAAACTCCGCTCCCATCCATGCTGCCACATAACATTGAGCAGTTTCCTGTGCTATACAGTAGGTTGATTTTCCATTTTAAATATAGCAGTGTGTGTATATATCCCATCCCAAACTCCTTCACTATCCCTATCCCCCATCCTTCTCCCCATTCCCCCCCAACCCTAGTTTGTTTTTTAAGTCTGTGTTTCTGTTTCTGTTTTGTAAATAAGTTCATTTGTATCTTTTTAGATTCTGCATTTAAAGGGTGATGTACAATGTTTCTGCTTCTCTATCTGACTTCATTCAGTTTGACACTCTCTACATCCATCCATGTTGCTGTAAATGGCATTATTTCATTCTTTTTAATGGCTGGGTAATATTTCATTGTATATATGTGTCATATCTTCTTTATCCATTCCTCTGTCAATGGACATTTATCTAACCACCTATTTTTTTAATTTATGTTAAATGAAACAAAGGTGACTATTTTTAAAGATAAAAGGTACAACTCACAAAGAAGGTAGACATCATAAACTGTTAGACACTTAACAACAATTAGAAACAAAGTTATAAAGCACAAATCAGAAGTATAACAACCACCTGTTTTAAATAGCACTCCCTCTCTGTCCCTCTGAGCTTTATAGCACTTCAGTTCAGTTCAGTTCAGTCACTCAGACGTGTCCGACTCTCTGCGACCCCATGAATCGCAGCACACCAGGCCTCCCTGTCCATCACCAACTCCCGGAGTTCACCCAGACCCACGTCCATCAAGTCAGTGATGCCATCCAGCCATCTCATCCTCTGTCGTCCCTTTCTCCTCCTGCCCCCAGTCCCTCCCAGCATCAGGGTCTTTTCCAATGAGTCAACTCTTCGCATGAGGTGGCCAAAGTACTGGAGTTTCAGCTTTAGCATCATTCCTTCCAAAGAAATCCCAGGGCTGATCTCCTTTAGAATGGACTGGCTGGATCTCCTTGCAGTCCAAGGGACTCTCAAGAGTCTTCTCCAACACCACAGTTCAAAAGCATCAATTCTTCGGTGCTCAGCCTTCTTCACAGTCTAACTCTCACATCCATACATGACCACAGGAAAAACCATAGCCTTGACTAGACGGACCTTTGTTGGCAAAGTAATGTCTCTGCTTTTGAATATGCTATCTAGGTTGGTCATAACTTTCCTTCCAAGGAGTAAGCGTCTTTTAATTTCATGGCTGCAGTCACCATCTGCAGTGATTTTGGAGCCCCCCAAAATAAAGTCTGACCCTTTTTCCACTGTTTCCCCATCTATTTCCCATAAAGTGATGGGACCGGATGCCATGATCTTCATTTTCTGAATGTTGAGCTTTAAGCCAACTTTCTCACTCTCCACTTTCACTTTCATCAAGAGGCTTTTTAGTTCCTCTTCACTTTCTGCCTAAGGGTGGTGTCATCTGCATATCTGAGGTTATTGATATTTCTCCCGGCAATCTTGATTCCAGCTTGTGTTTCTTCCAGTCCAGTGTTTCTCATGATGTACTCTGCATATAAGTTAAATAAGCAGGGTGACAATATACAGCTTTGACGTACTCCTTTTCCTATTTGGAACCAGTCTGTTGTTCCATGTCCAGTTCTAACTGTTGCTTCCTGACCTGCATACAGATTTCTCAAGAGGCAGGTCAGGTGGTCTGGTATTCCCATCTCTTTCAGAATTTTCCACAGTTTCTTGTGATCCACACAGTCAAAGGCTTTGGCATAGTCAATAAAGCAGAAATAGATGTTTTTCTGGAACTCTCTTGCTTTTTCCATGATCCAGCAGATGTTGGCAATTTGATCTCTGGTTCCTCTGCCTTTTCTAAAACCAGCTTGAACATCAGAAGTTCACGGTTCACATATTACTGAAGCCTGGCTTGGAGAATTTTGAGCATTACTTTACTAGTGTGTGAGATGAGTGCAATTGTGCGGTAGTTTGAGCATTCTTTGGCATTGCCTTTCTTTGGAGTTGGAATGAAAACTGACCTTTTCCAGTCCTGTGGCCACTGCTGAGTTTTCCAAATTTGCTGACATATTGAGTGCAGCACTTTCACAGCCTGATCTTTTAGAATTTGAAATAGCTCAATGGGAATTCCATCACCTCCACTAGCTTTGTTCATAGTGATGCTTTCTAAGGCCCGCTTGACTTCACGTTCCAGGATGTCTGGCTCTAGGTCAGTGATCACACCATCGTGATTATCTGGGTCGTGAAGATCTATTTTGTACAGTTATTCACTTAACTATTACCTAACATTTATTCTCTGTCTCCTTCAACGAGAATGTACGTTCCATGAGAGCAGCTCTTTGCTTGCTCCACAGCCCCTATTTCCTGTGACCAGAACACCCCCTGCACATAGTAGAAGGAATTAGGAGGTTCACTTCCAAAGAAGAGGCTTTTGGCCTAGAAAATGCTTTTTCCTAGAACTCTCTTAAGGAGGAGTATTTTCAGCCTGTCACTTGCTTGTATTCACTTTCAAGACCACTCTAGGTGGGAGAGGGTACAGTTGGTAGTGGTATTCTAATTTTTCTAGAAAGTTGTGGGTTTGGGTCATTTTTAATTGCATTACTTTCAGATCATTTGCTCTGTTTTTCTATTTCCAACTTTTTATTTTTATAAATTCAAAATCTGCAGAAAAATTTCCAGAATAGTTCAGTGAACACCCATATGACTTTCACTTCGATGTGCCACTTGCTACTGTTTGGTCACACTTGCTTTATCTCTCTATATATATATATCAGTCAGTTCAGTGTAGCTTTGACTATACAGACCTTTGTCAGCAAAGTAAAGCCTCTGCTTTTTAATATGCTGTCTAGGTTGGTCATAGCTTTTCTCCAAAGGAACAAGCATCTTTTAATTTCATGGCTGCAGTCACCATCTGCAGTGATTTTGGAGCCCAAGAAAATAGTCTGTTACTTTCCATTATTTGCCCATCTATTTGCTGTGAAGTGATGGGACCAGATGCCATGGTCTTAGTTTTTTGAATGTTGAGTTTTAAGCCAACTTTTTCACTCTCCTCTTGCACTTTCATCAAGAGGCTCTTTAGTTCCTCTTCACTTTCCACCATAAGGGTGGTGTCATCTGCATATCTGAGGTTACTGATATTTTTCCTGGCAGTCTTGATTCCAACTTGTGATTTATCCAGTCAGATATTTCACATGATGTACTCTGCATATAATTTAAATAAGCAGGGTGACAATATACAGCCTTGACATACTCTTTTCTCAATTTTGAACCAGTCTGTTCTTCCATGTCTGATTCTAACTGTTGCTTCTTGACCTGCATACAAATTTCTCAGGAGGCTGGTAAGGTGATCTGGTATTCCCGTCTCTAAAAATTTTTCACAGTTTATTGTGATCCACACAGTTAAAGGCTTAGTGTAATCAGTGAAGTGGAAGTAGATGTTTTTCTGGAATTCTCTTGCTTTTGCCTAGCTTGGAGAATTTTGAGCATTACTTTGCTAGCAGGTGAGATGAGTACAATTGTGCAGTAGTTTGAGCATTCTTTGGCATTGCCTTTCTTTGGGATGGAATGATAATTGATCTTTTCCAGTCCTGTGGCCACTGCTGATTTTCCCAAATTTGCTGGCGTATTGAGTGTAGCACTTTCACAGAATCATCTTTCAGGATTTGAAATAGCTCAACGGGAATTCCATCCCCTCCACTAGCTTTGTCTGTAGTGATGTTTCCTAAAGTCCACTTGACTTTCCACTCCAGGATGTCTGGCTCTAGGTGAGTGATCACACCATAGTGGTTATCTGGGTCATTAAGATATCTTTTGTATTGTTCTTCTGTAGATTTTTGCCACCTCTTCTTAATATCTTCTGCTTTTCTTAGGTCCATACCTTTCCTTTATAATGCTCATCTTTGCATGAAATGTTCCCTTGGTATCTCTAATTTTCTTGAAGAGATCTCTAGTCTTTCCCATTCTATTGTTTTTCTCTATCTGTTTGCATTGATCACTTAGGAAGGCTTTCTTATCTTTCTTTGCTGTTGTTTGGAACTCTGCATTCAAATAGGTATATCTTTCCTTTTTTCCTTTGCCTTTAGCTTCTCTTCTTTTCTCAGCTATTTGTAAGGCCTCCTCAGACACCCATTTTGCCTTTTTGCATTTCTTTCTCTTGGGGATGGTTTTGATCACTGCCTTCAGTACAGTGTTAGGAACCTTTGTCCATATTTCTTCAGGCACTCTGTCAGATCTAATCCCTTGAATCTATTTGTCACTTCCACTGTATAATTGTAAGGGATTTGATTTAAGTTGTACCTGAGGGGTCTAGTGGTTTTCCCCACTTTCTTCAATTTAAGTCTGAATTTTGTAATAAGTCATTCATGATCTGAACCACAGTCAGCTCCTGGTATTGTTTTTGTTGACTGTATAGAGCTTCTCCATCTTTGGCTGCAAAGAATATAATCAATCTGATTTCGATATTGACCGTATGGTGATGTCCATGTGTAGAGTGTTGTTGGAAGAGGATGTTTGCTATGATCAGCACATTCTCTTGGCAAAAGTCTGTCAGCCTTTGCCCTGCTTCATTTTGTACTCCAAGGCGAAACTTCCCTTTTACTCCAGGTATCTCTTGACTTCCTACTTTTGCATTCCAGTCGTCTATGAAGAAAAGGACATCTTTTGTTTTGTTTTGTTTTATACACACACACACACACACACACACACACTATTACAGACCTCACTGTTTAAGAGGTCTGTACTGGAGACCTCTTTTAAATAGTACTAAAGAACTATTTAAGAATAAGCTGCAGATATGACCCATCACCTTTCAATACTTCAGTTTGTCTTCCCTAGAAAGGAGATACAGTTACCATATTCAGGAAAAGTAACGTTGATACAGTATCATTAGCTAATATGCAGACCTGTCTCAGTAATGTCCTTTTCAACAGTAATATCCATAAAAGAGCAAAAAGGAAGTCTCAATCCAGGAAAAAGTCTGGGATCACACATTCCATTTAGTTATCAAGCCCCTTTTGTCTTGCTCAGTTCTTTTGTCTTTCATAACAGTAACATCTTTGAAAAGTACAGGCCATTTGATTTATAAAATGTCCCTCAATGTGGGCTTATTTTTATTTCTTTATAATTAGAGTCAGGTTATAGATTTAGGGGGCAGGAATATCACGTAAGTGCTATTATATCCTTCTGCATGCATCACCTCAGCAGATACATATGTCAGGTGGTCCTGTTGTTGGTGATGTTAAACTTGATCACTTGATTAATGTAGTGTCCAGTAGAGTTCTCCTCTGTAAAAGTGCATTTTTCCTCTTGTAATACGTAAGTAGTATGTGGAGGGATACTGCTGCTATTGCTAAGTCGCTTCAGTCGTGTCCGACTCTGTGCGACCCCACAGATGGAAGCCCACCAGGCTCCCCCGTCCCTGGGATTCTCCAGGCAAGAACACTGGAGTGGGTTGCCATTTCTTCTCCAATGCATGAAAGTGAAAAGTCAAAGTGAAGTCGCTCAGTCGTGTCCGACTCTTAGCAACTCCATGGACTGCGGCCCACCAGGCTCCTCTGTCCATGGGATTTTCCAGGCAAGAGTACTGGAGTGGGGTGCCATTGCCTTCTCTGGAGGGATACTGCATCAGTGTGTAAATATCTTAGCACCCTGACAAACGTTTACTTCATGGCTTTAGGATTCCTGGAGATTCTTGCCTGAATCCACTATAATTTTGGTGGTTGCAAAATGGTAATTTTCTAACTCTTTCATTCTTTAGGTAGTTATAAAATGGCCTTCTTTTGGGCTTCCCTGCTGGCTCAATAGTAAAAAAAAAAAAAAAAATCTGCCTGCCAATGCAGGAGACAAGGGTTCGATCCCCAGGAAGATTCCATGTGCCACAGAGTAACAAAGCCTGTGAGCCACACTGCTGAGCCTGTGCTCTAGAGCCCAGGAGCCCTAGAGCCTGTGCTCTGCACCTAGAAGCCACCGCAATGGGAGGCCCACACATTGCAAGGAAGAGGAGCCCCTGCTCTCCACAGCTAAAGAAAAGCCCACGCAGCAAAGACCCAGCACAGCCAAAAACATAAATAAAATTGTATTAAAAAATAAAAAATAGTAAAATGGCCTTCTTTTTAAAGAAGAACTTCCTCTTACCCATTCATCTGTTTGTTATAAATTTAGACTCATGGCTGCTTTTCTTTAAATTCAGTGTGTTATAATCCCCACTATCATTCATTTTGATGCTCAGATCATCCTAGATTTGGCCTTAACTACACTGATCCCTGGCATGTGGGGAGAAATGCCTAATCCCAGGGGTAAGAAATATTTTTCATCCAGTCACAGTGCTTCTGAAATTTTAATTGTGTCCAAATCACCTGAGGTCCCAGACTCTGCATTCCTCACAAGCTCCCTCATGGCACTGATGCTGACGGTTTCTGGGACTGTCAGCTGAAGGAGCAAAAGCATAGGAATCTGTAGGCAGATCTGGAAGACTTAAAACTGTCTTGCTCTTCCTGTATTTCCACGAAAAATTCCCCTCGTTAACATGAAAGAGACTGATCTTCTGAAGAGTGCATGAGCTCTTTGAGGCAGGGGGAGAGGAGAGGAGAGCTACACCCCTGTTACTCCATTCCCAGAAGTCAGGATGATAAGGAAAGCGCTGTTCCTCCCACTCATCTTATTTGTGCATTTCCCTAGAAATCCTGCCACTTTAGGGTGCTGGCTTCAGCTGATTCTTGGGACCCTGGCAGGAGTGACAGCCTTAGTGGAGGGTGTCCCTGCTGGTGGTCTCTGTTAGTCAGATGGAACTTAGGTAGTTTAAACTGTCCTCATCCAAAAGTAAATGTTCTTTTTTTTTTTCTTTTCTTTTCCCCTCTGTTGGAGTTATAAGCTTCTTGTCATTGGTAGATTTTGGTAGCTGTAAGTCAAATAATTTCCTTTTCCCCATTAAAAGCTATTTTTTGACAGATGGTTGTCGGCCCCTTGGCCACCTGCAGTTTGTGACCACTGCATTCATAAAAATTCCAAGTGTTTGTGCTATTTCGTACTGTTTAATCATCCTTTTTACTCTGTTTACATTTTTATCAGCAAGTTTTTTTCCTAATGTAATTTCATTTACCCATCTGTCCTCTGGCTTTTATATTTCCCCTTCTTCATCCTATTAAGAACTGTTGGGTGGCGGGGTACAAAAAAAAAAAAAAAAAGAATTGATGGGATCTTCCCTACGGAAGAAGTGAACTTCACAAGCATGGGAATCCCTGTATGGTGGTCTTAGAGGACACATAACACATCAAAGGACATGTAATCTTGTCTGCTGAAGGTTTGTGTCCTCCAGCATTCTTGTGGTGAAGTCATATCTCCACTCACCAATATGATGGTGTTCAAAGGTGGCCCTTTGGGGCTTCCCTGGTGGCTCCTACAGTAAAAAATCTGCCTGTAATGTAGGAGACCTGGGTTTGATCCCTGGAGAAGGGAATGGCTCCCCACTCCAGTATTCTTGCCTGCAGAATTCCATGGACAGAGAAGCCTGGCAGGCTATAGTCCATGGGGTCGCATAGAGTCAAACATGACTGAGTGACTAACACGCACACACAAGGTTAGACGAAGTGCTAAGGGTGGATCCCTTATGAAAGTGAAGTCGCTCAGTCGTGTCCGTCTCTTTGCAACCCAATGGACTATATCCTACTAGGCTCCTCTGTCCATGGGATTTTCCAGGCAAGAGTACTGGAGTGGGTTGCCATTTCCCTCTCCAGGGGATCTTCCCAACCCAGGGATCAAAGCCGGGTCTCCCATGTTGCAGGCAGACTTACCATCTGAGCCACCAAGGAAGCCTTCATGATTATGCCTTTATAAGAATCATGTGAGCTTGATGCCTCTGTTCTGCTCTTGGCATATGTGACATTACAGTGGTGGTGGGCCACCCGCAAACTAGAGATGGCTCTGCTCTCACCAGCACCCAGGTATGGTGCCACCCTGACCTTGGACTTCCAACCTCCACAGCTGTGAGAAATAAGTTTCTGTCATTTATAAACCATCCCTTTTATACTCTTTTGTTCTAGCAGCCTGAACTGAGGTGCCTGCTGATGTCAAGTTATAAGCATCCTAGTTTAGCCAGTCCCAGTCAGCCTTTGGTGAAGGCAATGGCACCCCACTCCAGTACTCTTGCCTGAAAAGTCCCACAGGCGGAGGAGCCTGGTGGGCTGCAGTCCATGGGGTCGCACAGAGTCGGACACGACTGAAGCAACTTAGCAGCAGCAGCAGCAGTCAGCCCTGGGGGAGTGAGTGAGTGAGTTTGGAATCAGTGTGCACGTGCCAAATCATTTAAGGGAGTTCAGAAGATCTACAAAATGAGTGTTTGTTTTTGTTTGTTTGAATCTCTACCATTTGTACCTTTTGCTGTTTCTCACAAGTCATCTCACAGATGATAATAGTAGTAGACTTCAGAAAAGCCTGGGCACCTTCTGACCTATGAATGATTTACGACTTCCTATGTCCCAGGGCTCTCCCTTAGCTTCCCTCCTCATCCCAGAAGGCTGGCCCTCACCTCCCTGCTGAGAGGTGCTTGGTCCTCTTCCCCTTATTGTGTAGTATCTACCTGCTGCTCCAGCAGCTAAGTGCCAGAAAGTGCCCTTTTTCTTATGATTCATCCCATGGTCACAGCATTTACTCATGTGCTCCTTGAACTGCATGAAGTTGGTAGGGAGTTCGTCCCCCCCCTCTGAGTAATACATGTATTCCAGACCGGTGTTTAATGTAGCTACGCTGTACCTAAAAGCTAATCTGGCAGTCTCCTAGGAAGATGCATCAGCCAGTTGTTGTTTAGTCACCAAGTTGTGTCTGACTCTTTCGCGACCTGGTGGACTGTAGCCCACCAGGCTCTTCTGTCCATAGAATTTTCCAGGCCAGAATACTGGAGTGGGTTGCCATTACCTTCTCCAGGGGATCTTCCTGATCGAGGGATTGAGCCCGAGTCTCTTGCATTGGCAGGCGGATTCTTTACTGCTGAGCCACATCAACAAGTAGATAGCCTTTAAAGAGTGTTCTTTTTAGAGGTTGCCACCTGAAGATTTCTGCTATCAAGCTGTATAATTGGCTTAGCCCAGTAAGAGATGATTGTCCCACAGAGGCTCCTCATTGCCATAGAAGCACAGGGACATCGGAGCCTGCGGTCTGTGTGGGCCACTGTGAGGGGGCTCAGGGACGTGACTGTGGCTGGGTGCCAGGGCCCTGTGGAGAGCAGAGAGGCTGCCGCACTGCCTCGTGCTAGACACCTGGTACTGATTAGACCACACCTGCTCTCTGCTATTTGGTCCCTCCCTTTCTCTCTCCTGTGAGTTGCTCTTAAAAAAAAATTCACTGAAAGTCAGAAATGCTTCAGATTCTGACCCAGATCTCTGTGTATCTTTTTGACTTCTCAAAACTGTATTTGAATTCCGATGGTACTCAGAGAACAGGTTTCACCTCATTCAAATGTAAAAGAATAAATAGCTCATCCTGACACTGAAAAATTCTCAGACAGACGAGGTGCTTCAGAAAAACCTCTGCCAGACCACGGCGGCATCCTTGAAAGTGCCCCCAAAGAGTATTTAAAGGGCAGGTCCTAGGAAGTGTTTGTTACATAAATGAACCAGAGCCGAAAAGAATGGCAGCTGAGTGCATTTTATTTTCATTTGCCATCTTATCAGCCTTTTCAGAACATCATTTTGATTCCAACAAATTGGGATGCCTCATTCTGTTTCCAGTGCTGTGTTTGAACACTGCTCGAGTGTCAGTCCCTGGCTGTTTACACTCGCATATGCATGGACTGGTGATATCCAAACACAGAAATGCCTGCTTAGTTGGTGTGATCAGCTGGGGAAATAGGTTGTCCAGTTGAGGAATACTCTGGATGTTATGTGCACCTTTACTTTTACCCCAGAAGTCTTGAGATGATGGCCCAAGTGTCACGACGGTGTGCCGCGTTCATTTTACCTACAGTATTCTGGGAGATTGTCATACATTCCGCCAGCATGTATTGAGCATCTGCTCAGCTCACAGACATGTGCTGGGGCCTGTGTGTCCCTGGCTCCAGGGTGTTTGTTGCCTGACCTGGTAGACTGGATAAACACCAAACAAACATCAGTACTCATCCTGAACTCTTTTAGTATTCAGGTGCACAGAGCTCCAGCAGTTCTCAGAGCAGAGGCACTCAAAAGAGGTGGGAAGGCTGGAAAAAGGAATAGTTTGAGAAGATGTAGAATTTCAGTTGGCCTTCCTGGAGGGTGAGAAGGAGGAAATAGAGCATTCCATGTGGTGGGCAGTGCTATAAATAAGCCAGGGTTAGGGGCTGGTTTTCACATTGTGTTTGCGGGACGGTGAGAAGTCCGCTTGAGCTGTGGAGGAGAGGTGCTGTGTTGGAGAGTGGAACTAGGGTGATGAAGCTTGTCTGGTTCTGGGCCCCAGAAGCACTGTGCTTATACAGAGCCAAGGGGTCTGGAAGGTTGTCCAGTAGCACAGGGGCTGTCCTAGAACTGCCCTGCTGGTCCCACACCTGCTTCCATCCATCGTGTGCTGTATGGTCCTGATTGTCATGCAAGCTCTGTGTGCCATGGCTTCATCTGTTAAACGAGGCCATGAGTTTATTTATCTCACAGGGTCGCTGTTAAGAAATAGGAGAATCATAAAGCACTTAGCACAGTGCTGAGTACTTGGGAGTGCTCATTACATCATTCTTTGTTGAGCAAGGAGACAACTAGTGGCTTTAGAAAGCTGATTCGGGTTGAGTGACATTTGAGGAGGGTTCATGGAGTTGCCTTTTGCCTAGCTGGAGTCTGAGATAGGATTTTAAAGGTGTTACTAAAATTCTAGCCTTTGCGTACAAGAAGGCATATGAATGTATGGAGGATGACGTGTTAAGTGAGGCCATTCTGTTTTCACCGCCATCTCCATTCCACAGATTTTTAGGAAAGATCATGCTTGGCAGTCACTCAGAAATGACTGGGTCAGAGTAAGTGGCAGTGTCCCATAACAGCACAGAACACTCTTATGCTGGTCAGAGGAAATGAATTATTGGACCAGAAGTAACTGGAAGTTTATTTGCTTTTTTCCCCCCTTCTTGGTTAATATTTTATACTGTGTACCCAGAGGCTGCTGTACTGACAGGGATGAGATAGAGAACTGAATAATCAAAATGGAAAGTAACTGAATATCCCTAAAAGAATTGTAGTGTCTAACTGCAGCGACTCATGCATGCTACTTCTGTCTGCTTTTATGCTTTGGGTGGATAAGATCATGGAAGGCAGCTCCCTATATAATGACAACAATTCTGTTTCATACCTTTTCTTGAAGCTTTTCTTTGAACTATAAAAAATGTAGCTGAAAGTCAGCTGAATTCATTGATGTAGTAGGAAGTTTGCTTTTTTTTTTTCTAAGCTTGATGTGGTCTCTCTTTGTAAAAATATGAAAAAAAAAGTTGCACTTCAGTCCTGTCTTCGTGGTAGAAACTATATGAAAAAACCTACAGCATGAACATTACACCTCATGAAGAAATGGCATCTTCAGAGCAGAACACTACAAACACTCACATTCTTGTTTCGCACAACACTTTACCTCCAGACAAGTGCTGCTTGTCTGTTTTTTTATTCTAAATATTATAGATATTAGCATATGTGGTAGAGAGTGTTCTTAGGTGCAATTCAAAGGGTTTCCAGGATCAGGGTTTACAAATGCCAATAGTCATGGTATAGCGCTCCAAATATAATGTAAGACGTCAACTGACACCACCAGTTGCAAATCAGTCTTGATGATATTTGTGTCTAATGAAACATGAGATAATCAGTTAAAAGTGAATATGACTCTAAGGTTTGAAGAAATACATCTCCTTAGTTCCTAGCTTATGCAGTCCTTAAAATACACCATGCATGTGCGTGAGTGCATATTTGTCTGTAATTTGTACTTAGTCACTCAGTCACGTCCAACTCTTTGCCACCTTATGGACTACAGCCCGCCAGGCTCCTCTGTCCATGGGATTATCCAGGCAAGCATACTGGAGTGGGTTGCCATGCCCTCCTCCAGGGGATCTTCCCAACCCAAGGATCCAACCCAGGTCTCCCACATTGCAGGCGAATTCTTTACCGTCTGAGCCACCAGGGAAGTCCACATATATGTATACATGTATGTTAATGTATATATGTATCAAGTAACCTCTGTAACTGTGTGGCTATATGTAGTACAAATTAGTTCTATGCCAGATATTGCAAGTATTAATCTATGTCAAATTCCTTTGAACTGATCCAAAAGAATATCTCGAGTTAAGTACAATATAACTCAGTTTTAAAATAACCATTTTGGCTTATACACTTGGGAAATTACATTAATAATAATATGAATGGGGATTCACTACCCTTCCCTTAGCTTTCTCTCGGCTCCATTCATACACCACATGTTTCTCCACACGTGTTAGCCTTTTGGTGAGCCCATTCATCTGTTTTTCCATCATGGCTGTCTGCAAATCAGTACTGCCAGAAATACAGTATCCAGTTCAACTGGATTCTCAGTGCTGGGTTCTTTAAAAATCCTTCTATCTGTGCCTGAACAAATTCTTTCTCATTTCCTGTAGCCATCATCTTAAATGTAATCAGTGTCCTTAACTTCTTTAACCCAGTGGTAGCTGAGTTGTAGTCCCCTCTGGTGGAAACATCCCTGGAGAGAATTTCCCCTCCCCTGAAACGTGCCATTCAGGTGCCACTGCTCCAGTCTCTGCATCTCTCGTCACATGACCATCTTCTCTCTGTGCATCTGTGTCTTCATGTGATGTTCTCCCTGTCTGTCTGTCTCCTCTTCTTATAAGGACACACTGCCGCTGCTGCTGCTAAGTCGCTTCAGTCATGTCTGACTCTGTGCGACCCCACAGACAGCAGCCCACCAGGCTCCCCCGTCCCTGGGTTTCTCAAAGCAAAAGCCCCACTACTCTAGTATGACCTCATTGTACTTGGTGATACCTTCAAAGACCTTTTCTGACTGGAAAATGTCAGTTTTCATTCCAATCCCAAAGAAAGGCAATGCCAAAGAATGTTCAAACTACTGCACAATTGCACTCATCTCACACGCTGGCAAAGTAATGCTCAAAATTCTCCAAGCCAGGCTTAAATAGTATGTGAACCATCAACTTCCAGATGCTCAAGCTGGATTTAGAAAAGGCAGAGGAACCAGAGATCAAATTGCCAATATCCGTTGGATCAGAGAAAAAGCAAGAGAGTTCCCGAAAAATATCTACTTTTGCTTTACTGACTATGCCAGAGCCTCTGACTGTGTGGAGCACAACAAACTGTGGAAAATTCTTAAAGATATGGGAATACCAGACCACCTGACCTGCCTCCTGAGAAATCTGTATGCAGGACAAGAAGCAACAGTTAGAACTGGACATGGAGCAACAGACTGGTTCCAAACTGGGAAAGGAGTACATCAGGGTTGTATATTGTCAATCTGCTAATTTAACATATTCAGAATATATCATGTAAAATGCTGGGTTGGATGAAGCACAAGCTGGAATCAAGATTCCTGGGAGAAATATCAATCACTCTTTGCGACCCCATGAATCGCAGCACACCAGGCCTCCCTGTCCATCACCAACTCCCGGAGTTCACTGAGACTCACGTCCATCGAGTCAGTGATGCCATCCAGCCATCTCATCCTCTGTCGTCCCCTTCTCCTCCTGCCCCCAATCCCTTCCAGCATCAGAGTCTTTTCCAACGAGTCAACTCTTCGCATGAGGTGGCCAAAGTACTGGAGTTTCAGCTTTAGCATCATTCCTTCCAAAGAAATCCCAGGGCTGATCTCCTTCAGAATGGACTGGTTGGATCTCCTTGCAGTCCAAGGGACTCTCAAGAGTCTTCTCCAACACCACAGTTCAAAAGCATCAATTCTTCGGCGCTCAGCCTTCTTCACAGTCCAACTCTCACATCCATACATGACCACAGGAAAAACCATAGCCTTGACTAGATGGACCTTTGTTGGCAAAGTAATGTCTCTGCTTTTGAGTATGCTATCTAGGTTGGTCATAACTTTCCTTCCAAGGAGTAAGCGTCTTTTAATTTCATGGCTGCAGTCACCATCTGCAGTGATTTTGGAGCCCCAAAAAATAAAGTCTGACCCTTTTTCCACTGTTTCCCCATCTATTTCCCATGAAGTGGTGGGACCAGATGCCATGATCTTCATTTTCTGAATGTTGAACTTTAAGCCAACTTTCTCATTCTCCACTTTCACTTTCATCAAGAGGCTTTTTAGTTCCTCTTCACTTTCTGCCTAAGGGTGGTGTCATCTGCATATCTGAGGTTATTGATATTTCTCCCGGCAATCTTGATTCCAGCTTGTGTTTCTTCCAGTCCAGCATTTCTCATGATGTCCTCTGCATAGAAGTTAAATCAACAGGATGACAATATACAGCCTTGATGAACTCCTTTTCCTGTTTGGAACCAGTCTGTTGTTCCATGTCCAGTTCTAACTGTTGCTTCCTGACCTGCATACAGATTTCTCAAGAGGCAGATCAGGTGGTCTGGTGTTCCCATCTCTTTCAGAATGTTCCACAGTTTATTGTGATCCATACAGTCAAAGGCTTTGGCATCGTCAATAAAGCAGACATAGATGTTTTTCTGGAACTCTCTTGCTTTTTCCATGATCCAGCGGATGTTGGCAATTTGATCTCTGGTTCCTGTGCCTTTTCTAAAACCAGCTTGAACATCAGGAAGTTCACGGTTCACATACTGCTGAAGCCTGGCTTGGAGAATTTTGAGCATTACTTTACTAGCATGTGAGATGAGTGCAATTGTGTGGTAGTTTGAGCATTCTTTGGCATTGCCTTTCTTTGGGATTGGAATGAAAACTGACCTTTTCCAGTCCTGTGGCCACTGCTGAGTTTTCCAAATTTGCTGGCATATTGAGTGCAGCACTTTCACAGCATCATCTTTCAGGATTTGGAACAGCTCAACTGGAATTCCATCACCTCCACTAGCTTTGTTCATAGTGATGCTTTCTAAGGCCCACTTGACTTCACACCTCACATAACACCACCCTTATGGCAGAAAGCAAAGAAGAACTAAAGAACCTCTTGATGAAAATGAAAGAGGAGAGTGAAAACATTGGCTTAAAATTCAACATAAAGAAAACTAAGACCATAGCATCCGGTCCCATCACTTCATGGCAAATAGATGGGGAAACAACAGAAAACAGTGACAGACTTTATTTTCTTGGGCTCCACAGTCACTGCAGATGATGACTGCAGCCTTGAAATCAAAAGATGCTTGCTCCTTGGAGGAAAAGTTATGACCAACCTAGACAGCATATTAAAAAGCAGAGACATTACTTTCCTGACAGAGGTTCGTCTAGTCAAAGCTATGGTTTTTCCAGTGGTCATGTGTGGATGTGAGAGTTGGACTATAAAGAATTGATGTTTTGGACTGTGGTGTTGGAGGGGACTCTCATGGTGTTGGAAGAGACTCTTGAGAGTCTCTTGGACTGCAAGGAGATGCAACCAGTCCATCCTAAAGGAAATCAGTCCTGACTGTTCATTAGAAGAACTGATGCTGAAGCTGAGACTCCAGGACTTTGGCCACCTGATGCGAAGAACTGACTCATTTGAAGAGCCCCTGATGCTGGGAAAGATTGAAGGCGGGAGGAGAAGAGGACGACAGAGGGTGAGATGGTTGGATGGCATCACAGACTCGATGGACATAAGTTTGAGCAAGATCCGGGAGTTGGTGATGGACATGGAAGCTTGGTGTGCTGCAGTCCATGGGGTCACAAAGAGGTGGACACAACTGAGCGATTGAACTGAACTGAGTCATATTAAATTAAGAACCCCACTACTCTAGTTCGTCATTGTACTTGGTGATACTTTCAAAGACCTTTTCTCCAAATTAAGTCACATTCACAGAAAAATATAAAAGTAGAGAGTTTTATATTTGTATTTTTTATGTGTATCTTTTGGGGCATACAAGTCAACCCTTAGCAGGCATTTAGAAGAAATCTGTGCAGATATGTAACATGTAATATTTAACCCTCAATGTAGAATATTTAAATAATGAGGTTGATGAGTAAAGTATAAAAGTGAGGAATATTCACATTGTTGTTGAGTATGGATACTATAAATATCAACTTTTAAAAGTTAAATTCTGTGTACCCAGTTTTATTAATGACTGGTGTTTATTGTTGGATACTTCTGAAGTTAACTAACTTACATAATGACTTCATACAAGTATTCATGCCTGTGCTAATAAATTCAGTTTCTAATTACAGAAATTGTTTCTTCTGCCAGTAGAAGTGAGTACTTCACTTAAAACTTCAGACTTCACTGGTAAAGAGGGTTAAAGAACAAATTGTTCAGGAACTCCACTGTAAAGGAAATGGTGATATGCTAATTTATAATCATCATATTCCAATTAACTTCCTTGTCAATATTCATGATAAGTATCATCCTCTGAAATTTTAAGAAGTGAAACACCATTGTAAGTTGTTCAAATCAAGAACAATTCTTGACAAAATTTACCTCTTAAAAGCATAAGCAAATACATGTAATTACATCTCTTCCTTGGACTTTGCAGTGTTCTTAGTTTGGTAAATTAAAATGCCAGCATTCACATGATCTAATGTCAAAACCTCCCCTTTTGTAATTCTACAATGTAGGGAGTGAATGGTGCTCAGTCTTGATGACTCATGTGAAAAGTACTTTGCAACTCTTTCCCCCATTCACGGATCCTTCTTGATTTATGTGCAACACTTGTCCAGAAATCTTCAGGGGGGCGAGTATCCTCAGTACTCAGGCTGTGTAAATTTCTCTGTTTAGCATCTGTAGAAATGGAAGCATCTCTCCTCTCCTTAGGCTGTGAGGCCAGATCTAGTTCCCATAGACACAGTATCCTGATTTCAAATGTGCTGTCTCTCGTTGCAGCTGTTGTCCTTCAAAGGTCTATGGAGATGGGAAGGTGAATGCTCACCATCCTGTCATTCAGGGATCCTTCTGAGACCAGGGTCCAGGCTACTGAGGCTGGAGATGACATGTACACACACTCTGGCATGCTTCCCCAGGTCAGGCCAGCTCGCAGCTCTGTCCATCAGTGCAAGCAGAAAGCTTACCCCTCGAAATCCAGTGTTTTGTCTTAGATCAGCACCCTAGAATCCCAGGTAGAATGGGGAAATCCTTTCTCTTTAAATGCCACCATGACTGTTTGGTGCTTTGAAGTCAGAGGTGAGGGACTAAGCCCTGCTCTTTGGCAAACAGGAGAGAATGTTTTTGTTTAATATTCTTCTTCTCTTTGTTGGTAAACTTTCTCCATCATGACTAAGGAGAAATATCAGATTATGCAAATCTTTACAAAGAAGAATAAAAGATTGTTTCTAACTCTCCTGGCTGTTTGATGATGATAATAGTGATGAGGATGACTCCCTTCTGGTAGTTTAGCCACTGTATCCTACTCATTCCTGGAAAATAGAAAGCGGGAAGTTTGATTTAAGATGTTGCACTAAAACCATTTTGGTTTGAGACTGTCATCAAAAGCTTATTGAAACTATAGAAGTTTTCAACCTTGGGATATAGGGAACTTTTTAATTGGTACTATCTATTCGTGGAGCCTTGCAGACTACAGTCCATAGCGTTGCAAAGGAGCTGGACACAACTTAGTGACTAAACAACAACGGCAAAATGCAGGGTCACAGAGATGTTCTGTGGGTAAGGAGCTGGCAGACTGTAGCCCGAGGGCTACATCTGGCTAACTGCCTGTTTCTTAAATAAAGTTGCGTTGGAAGATAGCTACATCCATTTGTTTACATACCGTCTTTGGCAGCCTTTGCCCTGTATGGGCAGAGTTATGTGGTTGTGACAGAAATCACATGGCCCACAAGGCCTAAAATGTTCCCTCCTGACCCATTACAGATGCAGTTCGCTCTAGGTAATGCTCCCAAATTGTACAACCATTATTAAATATCTTCAAGGCCAATTAGAGATGATGCATCCCAAGTCTAAAGTGGTTTTATAGATGGGTCATGAAGTGAGCCATTGATTATGGCTCATGAAGTGAGTTGCCAAGGGTCTTACTGTTTGCTGGTGACATCTTTTTCCTTTTTTAAAAAAGGAAGATTTTTATTCCCAAAACTTTTAAAACATTATGATAAAATAAACATAATGCAAATTTTACCATTCAGTCTTTTTTAAGTGTACAGTTCCATGGCATTAAGAACATTCATATTATTGTACTGCCATTACCACTGTCCATCTCTGAAACTTTTTCCATCTTGGGATCCCAAACTGGAATTCTGTACCCATTAAATAACCTTTTGTTCCCATTGCTGCCCATCCACCCAGCTCCAAGCCTTAGGCAACCCCTATTCTACTTTCTGTCCCTTTACATTTGACTACTTCTCTTCTTGAACTATCAAGAACAACTTATCACCGCCTCTGAGACTGTTAAAGGGTTTATCACCGTGAAGTCCTTTGTGACTAGCTTATCCATAACTTTTTAATTGAAAGAACTGTGCTTTACAGAAACTGGAAAATCCTAGCATTTTTCCTGACTGATTCACTACCGCTTGTCTTAGACCAGGTAACCTGATCAACTTAATATCCGAGAGTATACCCAGGTCACTCTGTTGAAGTTTTACATAAAACTCTGTAGTGCTGTGTACATCCTGTTTCTTGAGTTCATCTTGATGAGTAAGTTAAGCCATGATTTCCATCTTTTACCCATTTACCACTTAGAGAGTAATCTTACTTTAAAGTTCTTGCAGGAGGAGGAGGGGCACTGGGCAGGAAAGAGGCGACTCACTGTTGCCTCCATGCGCTCCTAAAAGCAAGCAAATTGTGGGAAGGCGTTTGTTTGAAGTATTTGTTTGTCATCGGGCCTTAAATTACATCCCATGGTTCATTGTTTCATCCAGATAGGAAATTCTTAAAGTTAATTCAGTAAATGTTTGTTAGCTTTACTTATATCATCTCATATATAATCTCATATATATCATCTCATATATAATGCATAAGTGTGCATTACTTACATCATCTCATTAATCCTCATAAAAACTCCTCAGAGTTACATACTTCTGTTATATCCATTTAAGTGGTGAGGAAACTGAGTCCGAAAACAGTTCTTTGCCCTCAAACATAGAGCTAGTATGAGATTGTGCCAGAATTTCAACACAGGCAGTTGGTTGCGAAGTCAGAGTTCATTTATCTGTTTGTATATTCCTTCATCCTTTCCCTCCATTCAACATGTTCAACAAATATTTAGTGAGAGTCTGTTATGTTTTAGACTTTTTTTTTTTTTTGGCCACACAGCATGGCATGTGGGATCTTAACTTTGACCAGGGATTGAACCGTGCCCCTGGCAGTGGAAGCAAAGAATCTGAACCAACCTGGTCTAAGCACTGAACTGCCAGGGAAGTCCCATGTTGTTTTAGACTTGATTCAAGGCATACAGCAGTAATGGTAAAGTGCTGGCCCTCGTGGGGTTATGCTCTGTTAACTGTTTTCCGTGCAGCCACCTTGTCTTCTCATTCATCATCTGATCAAAGACGCTTTGATACTGGTACCTTTTTCAGCTTCTCGTTTAGAAGGTATCAAAGGAAGGTTTGATGACCGGCAGGAATTTTTCCGCTCATCTGGGAGAACTCCTTTCAACAGACAAACTAAGGAACCATTGAAGACAAATAGTGTCTCTCTCTTGTTGAACTATCAAGAACAACTTATCACAGCCGCTGAGACTGTTCTAGGGTTTATCACCCTGAAGGTCATGAGTTAAGCATGCCTATCTAATACTATGGCTAATCCGCTCCCCGCTTGCCCCACTTTAATTTAGGCCAGTTTTCTTTTAGCATTTCCACAAACCTGTCCAAACAGTAATCAGTGTCTTAGCCATTAAGTCTTTGAGTAGTCGAATACAGTATGAAGACTAATTTGCCTTTTGTTTTCAAAAGGGTTTTTTGTATTTTGTCCAAGATGGAATTGTGAAGCCCAAGCAAGAGGGTTGTCTTTGTTTTTTTTGACATCCTCCTCTTTCAGATCTACTTTCCTACTCCTGCTGCCTCCCCGGCCTCCCAGCCAGCAGAGTGTTACAGTTTTATAGTTCAGTTCAACTCAGTTGCTCAGTCGTGTCTGACTCTTTTCGACCCCATGAACTGCAGCACACCAGGCTTCCCTGTCCATCACCATCTCACAGAGCTTGCTCAAACTCATGCCCATTGAGGCAGTGATGCCATCCAACCATCTCACCCTCTGTTGTCCCTTACTACCTTGAATCTTTCCCAGCATCAGGGTCTTTTTCAGTGAATCAGTTCACATCAGGGGGCCAAAGGATTCGAGCTTCAGCTTCAGCATCAGTCCTTCCAATGAATATTCAGGGTTGATTCGCTTTTGGATTGAATGGTTTGATCTCCTTGCAGTGCAAGAGACTCTCAAGAGTCTTCAACACCACAGTTACCCTGCTAAAGTGTTAGCTCTTAACCAGAGATTCATGCCCTTCCTGTGTGTTCTCCCTGCCTGCAGACTGAGAGTCCTACTAATCCTTGTTAGCTGAGAACAGGTAGCTGGAGATGGTTCATAAGGGCTTAATTATGACCCTGGCCTGGAATATTTGCCCTTTAATGGAAAACATTTTTTTGCTACACCTTCATTCCAGAGGAGTGAATAAAGATTTAACATACCCATTCTACAATGTTGAACTAACCCAAATTGCTAAGCATTTTTGTGGGACTAGTTTTCTTTGTACTACTTTGAATTGCTCGTGAAATATTTAAGTTTCCCCATCTTGTTTTGAAAAATTGAGTGTGTTGAGTATTGAATTCAGAGGAGGGAGTGCCTTCTGACCACCGCTTGCCTTAGTTTATTCTGTGTGTGGTTCCATTGCCCCGCCAGGAGTGTCTCATTCATTCTACAAACATTCTTGGGTACACTTACTGTCAGGACCTTTGATGGGTGGGACAGAATTACTAGGTACTGTTCATCTGCTGGTGGTCCACACCGTTCCTACTTAAACTTTACATTTTTGTAGTCCTTTACAGTTTACAATTTATAAAAAATTTTCTCACTTATTTGATCTTATATATGCTCATTATAGCAATGCACAAGTATAAAGAAAATCTTCCCTATATGCCAGTGGTTAAGATAATATTAGTCCCAGTTTTCATAGGAAGCAAATAAAGCCAAGGGAAGTTAAGAGATTTGCCCTTACTAAAAAACCAGGCTCTCTGGGTGCAGTATCCTTTCTTCTAAACCACAGCTACCTATAAAGTTAGGACTTTTTCAATTCACGTGCCTACTTTTCTCTGGTATGAATGTTCTGTCACTAAGTTTATATATTCCATTTGCCCCAATTGAATTTCATATCCTTTTTTTTTTCTTGATAGAATATTATTCCCCTAACTTTTCCATAATCACTCCTAACTTAGAATCATCTACATTCAAATTTGATGACATATTCTAAGTTTCTGTATTTAGGTCCTTTGTCCATTTATGATCTTTGGGGATTTAATCTGACCTTTCAAAGTAACAGTTGTGATTCTATCCTGATGTTTTAAAAGATGGTAGCCCTGATGATTGGACTAAATCCAGTTTTCACATACAGTCTGTACCCATTCTAGTTCCAACCTCTGTTCTTCCAATTGAAGTAGAACTTGCTCCAGCCAACTGTTGACATCACAGTAAAGAAAATACAAACAGTTTTATCTGCCTCTCAAGGGTAAAAAAAGTAAATTTGGTTGGTTTG
This sequence comes from Bos taurus, assembly GCF_002263795.3. NCBI lineage: Eukaryota > Metazoa > Chordata > Mammalia > Artiodactyla > Bovidae > Bos > Bos taurus. Next base: position 12,835,577 of record NC_037353.1, read on the forward strand.
TCTCTTTAGCATAGTGTATCTGCTGCTGCTGCTGCTAAGTCACTTCAGTCGTGTCCGACTCTGTGCGACCCTAGAGACGGCAGCCCACCAAGCTCCCCTGTCCCTGGGATTCTCCAGGCAAGAACACTGGAGTGGGTTGCCATTTCCTTCTCCAATGCATGAAAGTGAAAAGTGAAAGTGAAGTCACTCAGTCGTGTCTGACTCTTTTCGACCCCATGGATGGCAGCCAACCAGGCTCCTCCATCTAACTAAAGCACTTTAAAATATTTATTTAGCAAGTTGCACAGTCTTTAGCAGACTGATCTTATCTCTATTCCTAATGCTATTTATCTGTACTCACTTTTAGTATTTTGACTTAATTCTCTTTTTGTCTCTGGCTTTCTCATTTATTTTTAATATCCATAGTTTTTGGTATTTTGCTTTACTATCACTATCTTTGTAACTGGCAAAATCTTAAGCATGTAGGGCTAGTTTTTGACCACCCATAGTATTTCCTCTTTTAACTGGAGATTTTGTCATTTGATTCTCTTTCATTTAACACTTTATTAGTAAATCAGGTGTCAGATCAGATCAGTCGCTCAGTCGTGTCCAACTCTTTGCGACCCCATGAATCGCAGCACACCAGGCCTCCCTGTCCATCACCAACTCCCGGAGTTCACTGAGACTCACGTCCATCAAGTCAGTGATGCCATCCAGCCATCTCATCCTCTGTCACCCCCTTTTCCTCCTGCCCCCAATCCCTCCCAGCATCAGAGTCTTTTCCAATGAGTCAACTCTTCGCATGAGGTGGCCAAAGTACTGGAGTTTCAGCTTCAGCATCATTCCTTCCAAAGAAATCCCAGGGCTGATCTCCTTCAGAATGGACTGGTTGGATCTCCTTGCAGTCCAAGGGACTCTCAAGAGTCTTCTCCAACACCACAGTTCAAAAGCATCAATTTTTCAGCGCTCAACCTTCTTCACAGTCCAACTCTCACATCCATACATGACCACAGGAAAAACCACAGCCTTGACTAGACGGACCTTTGTTGGCAAAGTAATGTCTCTGCTTTTGAATATACTATCTAGGTTGGTCATAACTTTCCTTCCAAGGAGTAAGCGTCTTTTAATTTCATGGCTGCAGTCTGTCACCATCTGTAGTGATTTTGGAGCCCAGAAAAATAAAGTCTGACACTGTTTCCACTGTTTCCCCATCTATTTTCCATGAAGTGGTGGGACCGGATGCCATGATCTTCATTTTCTGAATGTTGAGCTTTAAGCCAACTTTTTCACTCTCCTCTTTCACTTTCATCAAGAGGCTTTTTAGTTCCTCTTCACTTTCTGCCTAAGGGTGGTGTCATCTGCATATCTGAGGTTATTGATATTTCTCCCGGCAATCTTGATTCCAGCCTGTGTTTCTTCCAGTCCAGCATTTCTCATGATGTACTCTGCATATAAGTTAAATAAACAGCGTGACAATATACAGCCTTGACGAACTCCTTTTCCTATTTGGAACCAGTCTGTTGTTCCATGTCCAGTTCTAACTGTTGCTTCCTGACCTGCATACAAATTTCTCAAGAGGCAGGTCAGGTGGTCTGGTGTTCCCATCTCTTTCAGAAGGTTCCACAGTTTATTGTGATCCACACCATCAAAGGCTTTGGTATAGTCAGTAAAGCAGAAATAGATGTTTTTCTGGAACTCTCTTGCTTTTTCCATGATCCAGCGGATGTTGGCCATTTGATCTCTGGTTCCTCTGCCTTTTCTAAAACCAGCTTGAACATCAGGACGTTCACGGTTCACATACTGCTGAATCCTGGCTTGGAGAATTTTGAGCATTACTTTACTAGCGTGTGAGATGAGTGCAGTTGTGCGGTAGGTTGAGCATTCTTTGGCATTGCCTTTCTTTGGGATTGGAATGAACACTGATGTATTACTCTATAATTGTTTCCTGTGCGTTAGTCTCTCTCTCTACTCCTTGGTGTGACTTTAATTAGTAGTTCTGGAGGGCGGTGATGAACAACATATCCTTTGTAAGGACCCCTTCAAGAAGAAATCTCCCTCCCCACAAATACACAGAATGTCTTAGAGTGTGTGCACTTACCCAGTTTTTCAGTCAATATTTATTTGAGTGATTGCTGTTTGTCACCCACTGTGCTAGGGATGCACAGTCAAGGGACAGATGCACAGGGCCAGCACACTAGCAGGAGGTTCAGACAAGCTAACCAGGTAATATAGTTCAGTGTAGAGCGGGGCTTGAGAGAAGAAGAGTGAGTCGTGTGTTCTCTCTCAGATATATATATATATATATATATATATATATATGCTTCCCTTGTGGCTCAACTGGTAAAGAATCCGCCTGCAGTGTGGGAGACGTGCACACACACACACACACACACACACACACACAAGTTGGGCAGATTTAGCAAGGGTCAGGAGGGGACTGAGATGGGATTGGGACAGGATTCTTATTTGAAAGAATAAAGCTCATCCCTAGCTAGAGGGTAAAAAGGTTCATTATGGCTGCAGCATGGAGTTCAGTGTAGAGGCTGTAGAAGTAACAGGGTTATGGGATGGGCTTACTAGGTGTTTGGGCTTTATCTGAGAACAAGGGATTTTTTTTAAAATCAGGGAGCAGCATGATCAAATTTTCAGTTGGAAAGGGTCCTCTGCTGTGCTACGGAGAATGGTTTGGCAGAGAAGAGCTGTAGGAAGACCGCTCAAGAGTTCATTGAAGTAATGACAGGTAGACATGATGGTGATCTGAACCAGGGTAGGTTAAGTGGAAGGATTCAAGAGACATTTAGCAGAGAGAGTCCTTGAGAGTTATTGATTACAAGGGAGGGGTACATTAAGAGAAAAAGATGGTGAAGGATGATGAGAAGTCCTTCAGTTCTGTGTTCCCTCCCATTCCTCCATCATTGACTTTAGGCAGTCATAGATTTTGAGCTGTAATATCCATGGCCATAAAATAAATACATTTAGACCCAATAGGACACTTTAAATTTTAATATTTTCTAAAATCTCTGTGGGATGACTTTTAGATTACAGAGTGTAGTTTTATGTCAGAGATATTCTATGTTCAAAGCTTAAATAGCATACTTAGGTATATAAAATAATTTGCAATAATGGAAAAGTCATCTTATTTAATATTTCAGGGAAATAAAGATGTAACTTTATTTTAAAAAATGTTATGCTGTTAAACATCTGTTCACTGATGATATATTTATTAGGCAAGAAAGGAATGTTAACTTTTCAGTACAGAATTGCCCATCTATGGCCCAGCCTTAACTGAAATAAAAATCTATACTTAAAAATATAAAGTAATGAAAACATTTCTTAGGTATACAGATAGCCCCAGGTAGTTCCAAGGGTTGTCAGGAGCCAAGTTATTTGTGGTTTCCTGGAAGAGTCTGGATCAGTGATCAAGTGAAACAAGTTAGCACTGTGTGATTTTTCTGCTTTGATGGGAAATCACCACTGACCAGTTCACTCCTAAGTACACTGTATTCATTATTTCCCTTCCTCCTTTCATTTATAAAGTTTCTTTATTTCTTTTTTTAAAAGTTAATTTTTTTTTTAACCTACTGCTGCTGCTAAGTTGCTTCAGTCGTATCCGACTCTGTGCGACCCCATAGACGGCAGCCCACCAGGCTCCCCCATCCCTGGGATTCTCCAGGCAAGAACACTGGAGTGGGTTGCCATTTCCTTCTCCAATGCATGAAAGTGAAAAGTGAAAGTGAAGTTGCTCAGTCATGTCCGACTCTTAGCGACCCCATGGACTGCAGCCCAACAGGCTCCTCCATCCATGGGATTTTCCAGGCAAGAGTACTGGAGTGGGATGCCACTGCAGTCGGACACAACTGAAGCGACTTAGCAGCAGCAGCAGCAGCAGTGTTGATAGCATCACCGACTCAATGCATATGAATTTGACAAACTCTGGGAGAGAGTGGAGGACATGGGAACCTGGTGTGCTGCCCATGGGATTGTAAAGAGTCGGACACGACCTAGTGACTGAACAACAACACACTGTTGATCACCAATCACACTTACACTCCCAGGACTTCATTAAGTGTTATTCTTTAAAAATACATTTAAAACAGCTTCAGATGCAAATTAGGAAGATAGCAAGTCATAGTGCATATGTTGTAGTATTCATTATATACAATAGTATCTTCTACTTCTATTTTTTTTTCTTTTTTCTTTTATTTTGTTTTAAAAATACACTAGAAATAGGATGACTTTTCACATATCCGTATATTTAATTAGTTTTCAGGATGAACTATCTGCAGAGTAGTCCAGCAGCTGTAAAGTCATCTTACAGGACGTATATTCATTGCTATTGCCAGGACTTACTGAAGTTGATCCCAGCTTGGAAATTGGCATGTATACTTTTCCAAAGTGGTTCTTCTGAGGCATATGAAAATGTGGTCACTGAAAACTGTTTCAGAAAATCTGTTGCTCTTGCTATATTAAAATGGTAATTTTTAAAGGTTACGTTCACGCTACCTTAGTTTAATTATAAATTGGATATTTTGTAAAAGCTGTCTTGTCACTTGGTGTATTTTTGACCTGAAATGCATCTTTGAACATTTGTATGCTGCTAGACGAGTGGTCATCGGGTTCATTGGTTTGCCACTAAGCCATCTCCACTCTGGTAGGTAGTAAGTCAGGTGACTCGATTGGAGGTAAAGGAGATACTCTGCATTATTTCCCCGCCCCCAGTACTGTCAACTTCTTAGCTATCAGTGCTTTCACTTCTCCAGAAGCAAAAACGATGTATATTATGGCAGTACCTTTTCCTCTTTCTAACACGCAAGATTGGAAGTTGCCTTTGACAGATACCCTTTGGGATGTTCTTTTGAACTTTTGTTTTACTGGTGGATACAACACTGATTTGCCTGCTATTTTAGGATTACTGGATTTCAGTCTTCTAAGCAAGGAAGAACCAAGTCTAATTTATGTTTAGCAAACTACTGGTTTTAGTAGAAATTTATAAGTTTGTGGAATGCAAAATATTAGGATTGAATGACTTTGAGAAATCCTTTAGAGTATGCTTTTGAATCAATTTTTTTTGCAATGAATGGCCTCTTGTAGTTCTCAAGTCCACTAGAAGGAGAACTGGGTCTTTTTGTTTGGAACCTTGCAAACAAAACTCTTTACCTTTCCAGTTACATCCCCACCCCTAGGGTTCTGCCACTTGCTTACAGTTGTCAGTGATCCTGATCTACACCCACTCCATCCCAAGAACCAAGTTCCTTGCGTGCTAAGTCGCTTCAGCTGTGTCCCACTCTTTGCGACCCATGGACTGTAGCCCACCAGACTCCTCTAAATACTGAAATGGGTCGCCCTGCCCTCCTCCAGGGGATCCCTGACTCAGGGATCGAATCCACATCTCTCCTGTCTCCTGCATTGGCAGGCGGGTTCTTTACCACTAGCGCCACCTGAGAAGTCCACCAAGTTCCTTAGTGGTTCTTAAATAAGGTGCAAATCAATAGGTCTTGGTCCCCACCGTGGCCTGCTTGGGGCTGGTTTGGGAAAGACGCAGCTGAGTAGACAATTTCTCGCAGGGTGACTCATTCTCAACACTGACCATTGCTTGTAAACCCGCCAGGGAAAATATGCCAGACATTGTTATGCTGAAAACAACTGGGAGGGGCTGTTGGTGAGGCGAAGAACGGATAGAATTTGCTCAAAGCTACCGGGAACCTGGGCGGGCGGGGCGGCCGTGGCACCTGCAAGGAGCGCGGGCCTGCGGGCGTGGCCTGCGGGGGCGTGGCGGGGGCGGGGCCGGCCGGCGGCGCCGGCGGTTGGAAGGGGGTGGAGTTGCCCTTGGAGGCGGCACCGGCCCTGGGCCCGGAGGCCCGCCGCGCCCTATCGGGCCCGAGCCGAGTGGCCCCGCGGAGCCGGCGCGCTCCCGCCTGCAGGGGGAGGGCGGACGGGGCGCGGGGACCGGCCAGGCCGCGGCGGGCGCTGTTTCTCTTTCACTTTCCCTCCCTCTGAGGCCGGCGCACTGGAGGCAAGGAGCGGCGGCGGCGGCCGCGGGGTAGGTACCCGGTTGGCTGGAGAGCGGTTGAGGGGCCGGAACTCCGGCCGCCCCCGCGCTGCACGCCCAAGTTTGCGCAGAGAGCTGGAGCGGCACCCCCAGGCACCTGCCGTGGCCGACCCCGCCTGGAGCCGGGGGAGCCCCTTGGGGGCGGGGGTGGGGGTGGCCAGCCCGAGTCTGGGAGCCTCCAGGTCGCGCGGTGCGCTCGGGGGGCGGAGAGGGCGGCAAGCGCCAGACCCGGACAGAGGTGGCGCGTCCTCCTCGGCGCAGCCCCGGCCCGGCCCGAGCGGCGCGTCCGCCGAGCCCGGGCCCGCGCACCTGCCAGGCGGGCGGGGCGACTCGTGCTCGGACCGCCCAGGGCAGTGGCTACCGGGTTCTGCCGAGGACGCGGAAAAGTTCCCTCCTGCGCCTGCCGAGTCCCTGCCCGCGCTGGCTTCCTTTAACCGCCGTGGTGACAGGGCTCTATGGCTTACAATCCTAAAAGCCTCCCTCGGTCGGGACTGTGCATGTCCTCTTTCAGAGGACTTTCTCAGACTTTGGAGCTTTGTGGCAAACCTGTGAGAAAGGCAGGGCCGTTAATCCCGATGTGTAGAGGAGGAAGCCGAGACCCAGGCACGGATATTTAGTGCCTTACTGAAGATCATACACGGCTAAGGACCGGAACCCAGACCCCTTGAGCAGATACGATGATTACTTGCAGAACCTATTCTGTGCACACACTCAGTGGTACAGTGTCTGTCGATGGAAGGATGGAGCGATGCCTTCTACCTCTTCGGTTGCTTTATACTTAACCTGTGAGAAGTAGGAGAAGGTTTTTGTTTACAGAATTAACTTAGGAAATATCCACCTTTTTCTCATGTTATGTTTCATCTTCTCTAAGAGGACACGTTTGTTTTAAGAAACATTTAAAACTTTTTAAAGCAACCATGTGGACGAGCCATGCTGGACATTTCTGGAGGGGAAAAAAGTTTTAAAAAATGTTAATGACGTTCAGTTTTGATAGTATGCTAGCTGTATGTATATTGTCTCGTTTCATCGTCCCTACTGTAGGAGGCTGGCATTCTTTATTTCTTATGTATTTGACTGCACCAGGCCTTAGTTGCGTCATGCATGATCGTCAGTTGCAGGATGTGAACTCTTACTTGTGGTTTGTGGGGTCTTATTCTGGGACCAAGGATGGAAACCTGGGCCCCCCTGCATTGGGAGTGCAGAGTCTTAGCCACTGGACAATTAGGGAAGTCCCATAGGAGGCTGGCATTCTTGTTTTCATTTTACAGTTTAAAAGGCCCTAAGGCTTAGGTAAGTAACATTGCCCAGGTTGTACATTTACTAACTATGACTGGTATCTATTTAAGGTTTTGCAGTCTATAATAGAGGAGATTAAGAATGAAGATGATTGTAAATCACAGAAGAGTCAGACATGACTTAGTAACTAAACAACAGCAGCAACAGAGGAGCAGAAGGACTCATTGGGTAGAGGGCATGAAACTTGCAGAATGGACTATGAAGAGAGTCATCCTTTCAGTTTGCCCGACTGTTGAAGAGTGTGTTAAGATCAGCCTGTGGAGGGTCTTTTATGACAAGCTGAGAAATTTAAACATTTCTCTGTTACAGAGCAAAGAGGAGAGACCCTGACATTCTTTGATAAGGGGCTCCAAACGTAATAGAATAAAACTTGGTAGAATCTAAGTTGGACTGCAGGTGGAGAGATAATATTTGAGTAGCATTGCTGCAGGTGGAATGGAAAAGGGCACCCATTTGATTTGATTATGGCTTGATGTGGAGTACAAAATGGAAATAGGGATCATTTTGATAGGGAGGATAATGACTTCAGTTTTGAATCTTCAGCTTGTGTTGGCAGGAACTCCTAATAGAGCAGTCAAGCAGACAGTTAAAATGCATTACTGGAGAGGTAAAGATATCAAAACCCGAGTTAATAGCCTCAGGTGTCATTTGTTTAGAGGTGATAGTTGAAGCCTCAGTATCAGATGAATTTGTCATTATTCTGAATTAATCATAGCAGGTTTACAAATTAATATTACAGTGAGGGAAATGTTCTGTTCACCTCTTCACCCAATTTGGAACATGTAATGCTTGCTGCTAATATACTGGTATTAATCCAATATGAAGAATTTGACACCTCTTTTTCTCATCTTTTTAAAATTATTTTGGAAGAAGATATGGGAAAGCAGAACCACCAAAAGGAGTGATGACCAGCGATCTCATGAGAAGTCTGGATGTTAGTTCTCATGCCTCGGGATACCCAGTTGGGAACTCCACACCAGCTCCTGGGATCAGACTTTCATCCACTTAATCCCCTTTTTTGCCTGAACTACTAGAGCCAGTCCTAGCTAACCACGAATGGCTACCCAAAGGAAACATTTGGTGAAAGATTTCAATCCTTACATCACCTGCTATATCTGTAAAGGGTATCTCATCAAGCCAACTACAGTGACGGAATGCCTTCATACCTGTAAGTATTCTTTTTTTGTTATCTACCTATTGGAAATTTTCGGTTACATTTGCTCTTTTAAAACCACCACATTTTGGGTTTTTTTGTTTTCTCTAGATTTTTTCTTTTAAAACAGTGAATATTCTAAGAATTAACTTTGAATTCATTTTCATAACTTTTCATTGGAATACCAGTGGTATGAATTTTTTCTTGTTTCTTTTTAAAATTGTAATAGTTGACTTTTTCTGACTTTAAAATGTTTTGAAAATCATAAGAAATAACTGGTTACAGTTTTTTTTTAATGAACTATTTTAGGTTTGTTTTTTTTTTTAATTTTACTGAATTAATATGTTCTGATTTTTTTTTTTTAAGGATATGTGTACTCTAATTCACTGTGGGTTTCTTTTAATCACTTTATTGAGGTATGGTTGACATAAAAAAGTTGTGAAGTGAAAGTCACTCAGTCATGTCCAACTCTGCAGTCACATGAACTGTACATTCCATGGAATTCTCCAGGCCAGAATGCTGGAGTGGGTAGCCTTTCCCTTCTCCAGGGGATCTTCTCAACTCAGGGATCGAACCCAGGTCTCCTGCATTGCAGTTGGATTCTTTACCAGCTGAGCCACAAGGGAAGCCCAAGAATACTGGAGGGGGTAGCCTATCCCTTCTCCAGCAGATTTTCCTGACCCAGTAATTGGACCAGGGTCTCCTGCATTGCAGGTGGGGGTTCTTTATCAACTGAGCTATCAGGGAAGCCCAGGAAGACCACCAGGGAAATCTAAAAAAAAAAGCTGTACATATTTAATGTGTATAACTTTGATGGGATTAGATATAAGTATGCACCCATGAAACCATTACTGCATCACTGCCACAAACCTTATCCATTACCTCCAGAAGTTCGCTCTCACCTTCTTGTTTATTATTATTATTGTGATAAGAATACAACATAAAATCTGCACTCCTAGCACATTTTTAAGTGTACAACATAGTATTGTTAACTGCAGGCATGATCCTGTCCAGTAGATCTCTAGGACTTACTCATCTTATATGATTTAAGCTTCGTACCCTTTGACTAATAATCAACCACCTCAATGCTACCTGGGAACTTGTTAGAAATGCAAATTATCAGGCCTCACCCCAAAATCACCAAAACAAAGTTATCTGTGTTTAACAAACTTCCAGGTAATTTTGAACCATGTGCAAGTTTGAGACCCACTGTTCTAATATGATCATATCTTTGGAACCCCTGCCAAATTTTTCACCAGTCCTTTCAGTAGAAGAAGAGGCATTTTAATAGCCACATAGGTCTGGGTTTCACCTGCTTTTTGTGTTTTTGCCGATCCAAGTTTATTTCCCTATTGCAATGAAAGTAATTCCAGTAAGTTCTGGTTCTGTTAATTCCAGTAAGTTCTTTGGTGCCTGTTATATACACTGAAGTAGATACTGTATGTGCATGATTTCGTTGTTCACCTTACAGTAACCTTGAAGCAGTTTGCAGGGGACATGGGGAGAGTAAGGGTATAGAAATTATCTTCATTTGTGGGCGTGGAAGCTTAAGAGCTAAGTCACCTGCCCAGTCTCACAGCCAGTAAGTAGTAGACCTGTATTCAGCTCTAAGGGCTCTCCTCTTACTGAGATAACCTGGGACATTTCTTTAATCCCCCTCTTCAGCTGTTCTTTCCTCTGCCTACTATTATGCCAGTAGTTTTCAACAGAGTTGCAGAATAGAATCACCTGTTAATCGTTAAAAAGACAAATTTTATGTTATAAACATTTTACCACAGTAAAAAAAAAAAACAAACATAAAATCACCTAGGAAGCTGTTTTAACATAGACTTTTTCAGAATGCCACCTGAAGAGATTTAGTGGGTGCTGTGATAAGGTCTCAGTTCACCTCAGTTCATTCGCTCAGTCTAACTCTTTGCAGCCCCATGGACTGCAGCACACCAGGCTTCCCCGTCCATCACCAACTCCCGGAGCCTGCTCAAATTCATGTCCATCGAGTTAGTGATGCCATCCAACCATCTCATCCTCTCTCGTCCCCTTCTCCTCCTACCTTCGATCTTTCCCAGCATCAGAGTCTTTTCCAGTGAGTCAGTTCTTTGCATCAGGTGGCCAAAGTATTGGAGCTTCAGCATCAGTCCTTCCAGTGAATATTCAGAAGTGACTTCCTTTAGGATTGACTGGTTGACCCCTTGCAGTCCACGGGACTCTCAGGAGTCTTCTTCAGCACCACAGTTCAAAAGCATCAATTCTTCAGCACTCAGCTCTCTTTATGGTCCAACTCTCACATCCATACATGACCACTGGAAAAACCATAGCCTTAACTAGACGAACCTTTGTTGGCAAAGAAATGTCTCTGCTTTTTAATATGCTGTCTAGGTTTGTCATAGCTTTTCTTCCAAGGAGCAAGCATCTTTTAATTTCATGGCTGCAGTCACCATCTGCAGTGATTTGGAGCCCAAAAAAATAAAGTCTGTCCCTGTTTCCACTGTTTCCCCATCTATTTGCCATAAAGTGATGGGATCAGATGCCATGATCTTAGTTTTCTGAATGTTGAGTTTTAAGCTAGCTTTTCCCACTCCACTCTTTGACTAGGGTCTGGGCATGTGTATACTTTTGGTTGGTATTACTGGCCCATGCTATTCAATTACCAGTTAACTATAAACTGTCTTAAAATGTTCGCTTACTGTTGCCCTTATCATTATTTCATTTGAACAGTTAGTTATCAGTTAAACAGCTTCTTATTGAATACCTATTGTGTGCTAGGCACCATTCTAAGCACAGAGGATACAGCAGTGAACAAGGTAATCAAAAAATCTCTGCTCTCAAGAAAGGGGAAAACCAGTAATAAATATATGCCATGAACAAGAACAAAGAACTATAGGACTGTAGATAGCAGAGTTGGGGTTGTTTTATTTAGTGTTGTCATGATTTCTGTCTTTGATATGATGACATTTGAACAGAATTCCTGTAGTGATTGAGCTCTGTGGATATAGGGGAAGAACATTCCAGGCAGAGGGAAAAGCAAGTATATAGCCTTGGAGTGGGACTGCCCTTGGCAGTTCAAGGGACAACTGATGAGTAAGGAGGCTATCACTTCAGGTCAACTGAAAGATTATAAGGCCATCAGCTAGGGTAATGAGATGTGCGATGGAGGCAGGGGAGAGTGAGGGACTGTGGATGCATTTTGGAGGAGGAACCCCCTGGGTGTGGCTCCTTTAGAAAGGGGGCTTTGTCTCACAGTTTCCCACTATGCCAAGTATGGTACCTAGACACTGTCCACAGTCTGTTGTTTTGCTTCTTCTGACGCTATTAGACATTATGAGTACATTGTTTTTATATTTGCGTGTCTCCAGCAAAACCCTCCAGCTCTAGGAATAGATTTAGTGGATGTTGGGAGTGCTTAGTGTTTAGAGGAGAAAGCGCAGATTCTCCAGTCTCTACCTAAAGATTTTATATCTGTTCTTCTGAAAGAACATTTTCTTTGAGACATAATGAAATCCAGGTTTAAATATTCCTTTTTTGAAGGGAAAACAAAAGATTGTAGAAATTTAAACAGTAAGTTTATAAGCAAGGGTTATGTTTATGTTTACAGTAGCAATTTAAGGTTTAAAGGGATAGATGACCATTTAGCTGCTTATGTCCTTCTAGCCTGAAGTTGCTTGGCAGTCAGCGAATCCCTTTACTGAGAGAGAATGAACATGGCAGAATTGTGATTAAAGACTCAAGTGTGGCCTTTTTCATCCGCAGAAGCACAGAACAGTAAATGATGGAGGAGTCAGGCACTCAACTCAGTGTCTTAGGAGACCTCAGGATTCTACAGAGTGCTAAACTTTATGCACTTTCTGGTCCTTGGATTTCTGTGTATTTTTTTGTTTGTATTTATACTGGGGCTTTTAGGCAAAACCTTTCTTACTTGCAGAATACCCCCCTATTTGTACTGATAGAATAAGTAGCACCGCAAAGCAGTGTTTCTTACTCATTGGTTGGGTCTTGATGTTACCTGGTTTTCTTAGGTCTGAGGTGGAACAGGTGTAGTGGTATTGTGATTTGGAATCAGTATACAATAGAGAAGTAAGGTGGCCAGTGGGACAGGAGGGAAGTGAGAAGTCCACTGTGACACTGAAGTACCCCAGAACACTTTCCACCTTGACTGTGGTGCTTAAAAAAAACTTATTAAGGTAACTTTGTACATAGTCTACAGTTTTATGATACTGTAAGTTAAGAATGGGTAAACAGTAATTCTTATTATGAAAACTCATAGTAAAATGGAAGGATTTTGTTCTTACTATTCAAGTTTGAAATATGAAAATGAAGCTTTATTATTGGTGAGTGAAGTCACACTTTGGGCCCAGTCCCTTCAGAACTCTCTAGTCAAGTGAAGAAACAGGAATCAAATTAAGGAATGTATCAAATGAATGTGGATGCTGGTAGGTGCAATGACATTGTGAAACAGAATGATGTAATAGCAGATATGTGTCAGGACGTTGCAGCGGAATGGAAAGCCAGAGAGAGATCTAAAGAGTATTTTTTGAAAATCCTTGATACAGATAAATGCAGTTACTTTACTCTTTCAGATTACTCTACACGTGCATCTCCACTTTCTCTCCTGCTCAAATCAGATTATTGTCCCCCCACGCCCCCCCGCCATTCTCCCAGTAAGCAGTTCTAGAGCTAAGAGTGCCTGGCTTCCCTGTGGATGTAGACACAAGGATCAAGATGACAGCCGACTGACTGAGGCACCCCATGGTGTCCTTAGCACTCAGCTCTGTGGAGGACAGAGAAAAGGGGTGAGCCAGTCGGAAGGAAGGGGGAGAGGGAGGGATAGATGGCAGCACAGAATGTCCCGAGCTCCTGACAGGGAGTTGCAGTGGGGGAAAGAAAAAAGAGGCTTATGAAAGCCTCGCCTTTAAGTGGGCTCCTACGTCACCTAACACCCAGCTCCCTTTAGCAGGTCAGGGGCATGTGATAAAAAGGTATAAAATTTTACAACGAGGTAAAAAATTTAAATGCAGATGCATTTTCTCCTTAAATGTGATCACTTAATGCTAGTGAACTAAGTCCACATTAACTGTGGTTACATGTCTATGTCTATAGGGTAATTCTGGGGCTTCCCAGGTGGTTCAGTGGGTAAAGAATCTGCCTGCAGTGCAGGAGATGCACGTTCTGTCCCTGGGTCAGGAAGATCCACTGGAGTAGGGCATGGCAACCCACTCCAGTATTCTTGCCTGGAGAATCCCACAGACAGAGGAGCCTGGCAGGCTACAGTCCATGGGGTCACAATGAGTCGGCCATGACTGAGCAACTGAGCATGCACACATGAGGTGATTTTGACAACCCGAGAAACCTAAGGAAATAAACTTGTTCACACAAATAATTATTGAATTCGTTAAATAATCAGATGTCAGGCACTTGCTAACTGGTAAAGTGATGAATAAAATAAATTTGGAGCTTAAACTCTGTTAAGCAAAGCTCATAAGCTAAGAAGAAATTTCTTCAGGTGTGTTTGGATCTGTCTACTCCTTTTCTGTGGAAACTCACAGAAACTCCTCTGAGACTCAACTACCTATGCTGATGTCTTCCCAATCTTTATTTCGGGCATAGTCCTGAGCTTCAGAATCCCACTGGACGTCTACTTGGACGTCCTGAAGTGGCCTAGAACTTAACATACCTGAAAGTGAATGGATGGAATGCCAGCATTCAGTTGTCCAAGCAAGAAATATGCTCCATGCTTAACTCTCTTTACCCTCACCTAGTTCAGCTGGTGAAGAATCTGCCAGCAATGCAGGAGACCCCAGTTTGATTCCTGGATCAGGAACATCTGCTGGAGAAGGGATAGGCTACCCACTCCAGTATTCTTGGGCTTCCCTGGTGGCTCAGATGGTAAAGAATCTGCCTGCAATACAGGAGTCCTGGGTTCCATCCCTGGGTTGGGAAGATCCTCTGGAGGAGGGTATGGCAACCCAATCCAGTATTCTTGCCTGAAGTATCCCTATGGACCAAGGAGCCTGGTGGGCTGCAGTCCATTGGGTCGCAAAAAGTCGGACGACTGAACGACTAAGCACAGCACAGCAGTACGGGGCAGAGTTCTGTCTGGTCTCGCCCTGTAATCTCTCAAAGATCTGTCCCTTCAGTCTGATCCCCCACGACCTTTTTGCTCAGGCCATCATTCCTTCTCACTGGAGTCCCTGCAGCCTACTCCTAACCTGTGTTAGTGGTGATCATTTATAAGGACTTTGCTGTCTTCATCACTCACACTTCAGCCAACCCAAAATTTCCTTAAGGTACCCTACTGCCTTCAGGATAAATTAGATCTATTTAGCTGTGATTGATTTCTGCCGTCCCCCACCAGAACACACACCCATATGCATACATGTGGTTCAACTGCTTGCTCTGCTTGGAACATCTCCTGTATGCCTGGCTGGTAGTTCCTCATCCTTTAAAGCCCGTCTACTCCAAGATATGCCATCTCTCTCTCCCACAGGTAGGTTTAGATTCAGTGTATCCTTAGTACCTGGTACTTGAGTGCTCAAGAGGAGCTTAAATGAATAGGTAAATGGTCAATCAGTTGATTATTTTATTGTCTGCTTTTCCTTTCAAAGATTCAAATGCAGTGGTAGGTAGCTTGAAAGGCATGTAGAGAGTGGGGGTTAGGAATTACGGATTTTGAAAAGCTGTCTTCTACAATATAGGTGGGAGCTTTACAGGTCGTGGGTAGGGGTAGGGCATGGGAGAGGGAGAGAGGATTGTGGGGAGTCAAGACTGGCGGTTCTAAATTAAGAGACGCTCTGTCTTTTGCTCCAGGGTCCTGAGAAATTTTTTGAGGTTGCTGACAGTGTATTTGCTGCTGGTTGTATAGGTTGTTGACTTAAAATGAAAGACTTTTCTCTTAAACTAAGAACAAAGGAGCTTTGTTCCAGCAGCTAAAATGCACATAACACAATGCATTGGTTCTTAACTCCTTTGTGGTTCGAGGCCTCTTTAAGCATCTGACGATTCTTTTCCTCCGAAAAAAGGGAAGGTTTTAGACATAGAATTCTGTGGTACAGGAAAAGAAAGCTTTCTTCTTTCTGCCCTTTCAGAGATTATGGCAGTAATCCCTTAACTAAGATGAATTCTTTGGGAAAACGTTGTTGTACTTAGTTTTAACTTAAGTAAAGAAGGGTTAATTGATAATTAAATATAGATGTGACAGTTAAGGGACTTGGTAATTTTATATGGTAATGTGTAAGCATGAAATAATTTAATGATAAGATGGTAAACTTGAAGCGCTGCCATCATTTACTGTTTTCTGAACAAGTGTCATGAATACACAAGGATGAAAGTACCGAGAACTCGTGATATGTTAATACTCCATGTTTAAAAATCTTACGCCACGTATACTTGCTGTTCAAAATACAGTCGCCAACCAGCAGCATGATCACTGGGGAATTTGTTAGGAGTGCACGGTCTCGGGCACACCCATAGAGCTGCTGGGCTGAGTCTCTAGGGGAGAGGGCTGTAATAACAAGCCCTTCAGGTGATTCTGGGGTGCACTAAAGTCTGAAAAGCATACCTTGGACCAGACGTTAATAATACAAGCATCTCTAGAAGTAGGCATTTTGTACTTTTAATCATACAGTAATTGGAGTGAATGCTAATAAAATTAAAACAGTAGCTGTTATTTGTTGAATGTCATATTGAGGGTCATGGGGTTTTATATGCATTACCTTATGCAATCTTCCCAAGAACCCTTCTATTTAGGTGGTATTAAATCAGTCAGCAAATGTTTATTAGCACCTACATTGTGCCATTCATTACTCTGGACAGTGGAAAGACAGCAGTAAAGAAGACAGATACAGTCTGTCCTCTTAGAATTTATGTTTCAATAGAAGAGAGGGACAAAAAGCAAGCGAATGATACAATTTTAGACTCCATGTATGACACATGCTGCAAAGAAAAGTAAGACAGTAAAGGCTTGCTTGGAAGTTACCGTTTGAGCAGAGATTGTAAATAATAGGAAGGAGTGAGCTATGAAGAGGTTTGAGGGAAGAGTATTTCAGATTCTTATGCCAGTGTTTTTCACAGAGACAAGACTCAGAAAGGTTAAGTAACACAGCTAGTAAGTGCTGGAGCTAGGTTCTGAGACCCAAATATCTGACTGCAGGTACGTCTTTATAATAAATTAGGATATTTGCTAATTTTCTTCTTCTTTCTGGTTGTTTACAGTTTCTATAATTTCTTTAAGCAGCATGTGAATTTTAAAAATGTATACAGGAAATCTCTTCTAACTGTATTTCCATGACTGTATACCTATCATTATGTACCCAATCAGGATCTGAATTTATTAATAATTCTGAATGATAGTCTTTAAAATGTGGAGATATAAATTGAACTTTCCAATACTGTATTCTCTGTAAAATTGGATTTTGAGTCAAGACTTGTTTATAGAGTAATAATCAAAGGCCTGAATAGAAGTTGCACTTAAAGTTTCAGTAAGTGCAAGTACAGTGGCCTAGGGTTGTAGTAGAGATGAAGTCACCAGTAGCATTGATGTTACATGTTTCAAACAGTATTTTGGCAGCAACTAGTCATTCATGAAGGTGATTATAGTGTTCATTTAGATGATTCTTTTTAAATAGGAAACAATAATTATAGGCCTTAAACAATTTAGGTGTCATCTATCATTAGTAATAATGTTAAGAATCATATCAGATGTATGGTTCTTTTTGCTGTTGAAACTATGTGTTAGATAGTAAAGAATGAACAGTAGAGCAGAGATTCATACTACTACTAACTACTACTACTACTAAGTCGCTTCAATCGTGTCCGACTCTGTGCAACCCCACAGACGGCAGCCCACCAGGCTCCCCCATCCCTGGGATTCTCCAGGCAGGAACACTGGAGTGGGGTGCCATTTCCTTCTCCAATGCATGAAAGTGAAGTCGCTCAGTCGTGTCTGACTTCCAGCAACCCCAGGGACTGCAGCCCACCAGGCTCCTCCGTCCATGGGATTTTCCAGGCAAGAGTACTGGAGTGGGCTCACAGTGGTCACTAAAAGACAAAACTAGGGGTTAACAAATAAGTGAAATTGTCTTCTGTATTGGTTTGTAAGAATAAATTATATATAGATTAGGATGAGTTGGAATTGATACCAGTGATGTATTGAGGAAAAAAATACGAAACCTAAAAGCCAGAAGTATTCAGACTTAGAAATTGTGGTCAGCGTGCAGGTGTGTTTAGGCATGTAGCACAAAGGTTGAATGTGAACACTGTGAACAGTAAAGTGCAGCCAGTGGAGAAGAGACCAAAGACCATTTCCATTTGGATACTCTGAAGATGTATCGTAACTACTGGTGTTTTACAGCATATTAGTTTTTACCAGACTAGTGTACTACTGTATATCAGAAATTCAAGAACCAGTGAACAAAGCTATATTCTCTCAGAATGCTCAACCACTGGCATATCTTACTCAGTTAATAGAAAATCATTTTATTTTAGAAAACTACTTAGCTTGTATTGAGTTAGCACATTTACTTTAATGTTTTTAACTTATTTATTTTTGGCAGTATTGGGTCTTCGTTGCTGCACAGGCTTTTCTCTCCTTGTGGCGGGCAAGAGCTCCTGTCTAGTTTGCGCAGGGTTTTCTCTCCTTGTGGCGGGCAAGAGCTCCTGTCTAGTTTGCGCAGGCTTTTCTCTCCTTGTGGCGGGCAAGAGCTCCTGTCTAGTTTGCGCAGGCTTTTCTCTCCTTGTGGCGAGCAAGAGCTCCTGTCTAGTTGAGCCTCGTGAGCTTCTCATCGCAGTGGCGCCTCTTATTGTGAGCACGGGCTCTAGGCACTCGGGCTTCAGTAGTTGCGGCCCGTGGGCCCAGCAGCTGCAGCTCGTGGGCTCCAGAGCACAGGCTCGGTAGTTGTAGCACACTGGCTTAGTTGCTCTGCGGTATGTAGAATCTTCCCGGACCAGGGATCAAACCCCTGTCTCCTGCATTGGCAGGTAGATTCTTTGCCACTGAGCCACTAGGGAAGCCTTTAACTCATTTTAATTGTCAAAAAAATTAACTCGTGAACTCAGAATCTCTTCTCTTGCTTTAGTTGAAAATGTAGGCTTATTTCTGACTTGACTCTGTAGTACACTTGTAGGTACTAAGATCATGACTCCTTTTGCTGTTCCTAACTTTTGTGTCCTCAGTTGTTCCACAGATATTTGCTGAGTACCTCCTCCAGCTACTAGCCTGGGCACGTGAGACACATCAGGCAACATGGTAGGCAGTAAGTCAGAGTGCACATGAGCAGCTGATAAGTGACACAGAAATAGGGAAGTTCAAGCTGGGCACAGGTAACTAACTGGGTGGTCACTGGGACAGTGTGACCGCTTAAGTCTGCGAGGGGAGGCCTCATTAAAAAGATGGTAGTTGAACAGATTTAAGGAGGTAAAGGAGTTAGCCCATCAGATACTTGATCCCAGCCCACTGGGAGCTGGATACATGAATCTGGAGAGGATCAGAATTTAGATCCTATTTCATTAGTGAGAGTGCCAAGAGAGTGAGTATAGAGAAGGGAAGATGACCAAAGACTAAGCCCTGGAACCAAAAAAGAGGAGACAGCGAGGTAGGAGGAGAACAGAGTGTGGGGCCCTGAGAGGCAAAGCACATGCAGCGTCCAGAGTAGAGGGCGGCCAGGCTAGCCACCTGGGGCGGAGTGAAACAAGGAGGGGCAGCAGGCACGCGGATAAGCTCTCTGAGCAGTTTCAGTTCTGTCCTCAGGAGCAGAAGTCTGGGTGGGTGTGAGAGGATGGAGATGTTTGCATAATTGTACAACGATTATGTAAGTCTTTCACCTGAATGAAGGTAAAGAAAAGGTGGAGAAAGAATAGGAAAAGAGGAATTAGAGTATCGGTAGCTGTGAAATGGAGTGCTAGTTGACTCAGAAAGTAAGGTCAATAGAAATTTGATTTTTTTTTCAATAGATGGGGAAATAATGTGTATGAATGTTGGTGGGAATCTTCAGTGGATAGCAAAAGACTGCCACAGGTGAGAAGGAGAAGCAGTGGAGCGATCTTCTCAGATCATTGGAATAGGGTCACAGAGCAGAGGTTGGCACATTAAAGTTCTGAAAACAGGCAAAACCACAAAGGTTAGATGTTAGTGAGTGAGTAGGTGTGGTGATATAAATTCTACTGCCTTTTTTTTTTTCTTCTTTCCTTTTGTTTTCAGTTGAACAGAAAGTGAGGTCATCAGTGTAGAGCAGTGATGGGGGAGTAAAAGTGGGGGTTCAAGGAGAGAGGAGAAAAGTGAAAGTGAAAGTCACTCAGTCATGTCTGACTCTTTGTGACCCCATGGACTGTATAGTCCATGGAATTCTCCACGCCAGAATACTGGTGTGGGTAGCCTTTCCCTTCTCCAGGGAATCTTCCCAACCCAGGGATCAAACCCAGGTCTCCCGCATTGCAGGCGGATTCTTTACCAGCTGAGCCACCAGGGAAGCCCAAGAATACTGAATTGGGTAGCCTATCCCTTCTCCGGGGGATCTTACCAACCCAGGAATCGAACCAGGGTCTCCTGCATTGCAGGCAGACTCTTTACCAACTGAGCTATAAATGTTGGTGAAGAGCATATGGAATTAGGGTGTTGGGTGTGACCACCTGGCAGATGAAGGACCCACTTTTGAGCATCATGGTTGTGAATTTAAGGTGAGAGACCAGTTGGCACGGTGCATGTTTTTCTCCCACAGTGTTCAGCTGTAATCTTGTACAGCAGAGTGTGTAGAGTTGGATCTAGCCCAGGTTGACAGTTTACCTGATTAAGTATGACAAAAGAAGGGTTGTAGTCAAGCGGAACTATCCAGAGTCTGTGTGTGAAAGTGATTATTCCGGTTGGCCATGGAATTCATACCGATGAGGGGAATGAGGGCATGGTGGTCTTCACCCTGGAGTCCCACTTGACTCCTTAAGTCTGTCTGTAGAAGGCCTTCCTGGACTTTGTGGTCTCCTGGTCTGCTTGGTCTGGGATTCTCCTACTGTGCTGAAGCCCCAAGACACTCCTAACCTTGCTCGGCAGGCTCTGCCTTGCTGTCTGTCCCTCTGTCCTGGCAAAGCAAGAATAAAGCAGTCTCCTCGATAGAAAGTAACGCTGTCCTTCGTGTTCTCTGTGAAATTGTAGCTCATGTAGGCCTTTAAAAGAACTGTGCCGTGTAAGAGAAATAAAGATGCTCATTAGTCCCTTTTATGAGTAAAGCAAAGCTAGGAGATCCTGTCTCATGGAAGCAAATTACAACTGTTCTGGAAATCTTTAAAAATCATGTCAGTTTCACATGTAAATATGTATCAAAAGCAGCAAGCTGATGCCTCTTCTCTTTGCCGATGACCGCAGTTTACTTACAAACTGTTAGCAGATAACAGACAAATTTTTCAAAGGCAAACTGTGTCAAATGAGTGTTATCAAGAAGGGCATATAAAGATAGTGATGTGCTTCAGGAAGTAAGAAAAAATATACTCCTATGTTGAGAGATGAAACCAACACATTCAGATGATTTTAACAAAGTCAGCATTTGATCACTTTTAATAAACAGAGGATTACTAATGAATGACATGACCAAGGACAGGAGAGAAAAGACTGTTACTGTTTTGTTATCCATGATATTAGAATTGGTGCTCAAAAAGAGAAATTGCTGTAGATCACTGCGTCATCAGGGCTTCCCTTGTGGCTCAGCTGGTAAAGAATCTGCCCACAAAGCGAGAGACCTGGGTTCCATCCCTGGGTGGGGAAGATCCCCTGGAGAAGGGAAAGGCTACCCACTCCAGTATCCCGGCCTGGAGAATTCCATGGACTGTATAGTCCGTGGGGTCACAAAGAGTCAGACACGACTGAGCCACTTTCACTTTCACTCTGTCATCAAAGCTAGAAAGATGTGGGTGGACCATACATGTGAGATAGCAACAACTAATGGGCCGTGTACCTGTTGTGACGAACCTGCCCCCCTCAAGAATTTGAAAATTAAAATGTGGAATAGCCTTTTAATAGTTGAACAATTGGAGTCAACTTAGAAATCGTGCTTCTGAGCAAGTATCTGGAAAGCGATCAGGAAGAGACACAACAAGGTTTCTCCTATACCCAGGAGGCTATGCTGGAATTGTATTAAACATATTAAGTTAAGGAAGGAGTGTAGAATGCAGAAGTGTTGATCAGTCTTGTGTCCTCAGCCCCAGAAAAAGAAGTGTCATATGTGCAAAGAGAGGCAGTTCCCATTTAGGTGACGCAGTGTGTCATCAATTTGATACTTGAGTTGCAACACTATCTCTAGGGTAAATATGGCTGCAGAGGGTAAATACCAGAACATGATCGACATTTCAAGTTCCATTAGCAGGATCATCAGTTACTTAAGATAGATGTGTCAAACTAATCATGGTCTGATGCCGTTCAATATTCGATTGCTGATGTCTTTTCGTTAGGATTTTATGCTCATCTGGCAAGCTGATTTATAGTGATAGCTCACATTTTTATTAAATAGAAGTTACCAGTTACTCATTTACACATTTTATGTGTATTAGCTCATTTAACCCTCATAAGAGCCATGTGAGATAGATATCCTTGTTATCCCCCTGTACAGAGACACACAGAGTAATTTGCCTAATGGCAGACCCGGGATTCAGATTGAGCTGTCTGCCTCAAGATTGTCTTTTACCTGCTAGAACCATGTGCTATACTATCTGGGCTTCTCATGTAAACCTGCCCTCTAGGGAAACAACACATTAATCCCATATTCCTGTGGTTATGTTTTGTCTTCTGTCAAAATGATTTCCTGATGGTGAATAACCAAGTGCCTTTTGGTTATGACGTGGCAGAGGACCAGCTCCTGGACTGGGCAGCCTCACTGAGGCATTCACAAGTATTTGGTGGCTAGGATTTCCTAGTTGTCTTCTGGCTGCCTCAGTAAGAGAGCTTTGCAGAGTTGGAGTCCTGGTGCCAATCCCACAGAGATTTTGATTTAATTGGCCTGGGATGAGGCCTCTGAATCTGTTCTTTAAAAAAAAAAAAATCTCACTGGTGATTGTGGTGCCCATCAAAATTTGAAAATACTGCTTCAGATGACACATGACTCTGTCAATTTGTTTAACAACCTAGTTCAAATCTAAGGCATGGCAAAAGGAACAATTTCACTTAGTACGCTTTGGCAGAAGTTTAATGATGGTTATGATGAGCTAAATGTAAAGATCAGTTAAAAATATGAAGTCTTGGTGCCTGGGACCAAATGGTATTGGCTTTAAGATGTGTAGTGGAGTGGTTTGGATTTTAGGCCTTGAGCTGGACGTCCAGGTTGGGGGTAGATGCCCTGTCTGTTGCACAGCTGGGCACATGTGGGCAGCCTGTCAGGCTGTCCGGTACTGCATTCCTCCTTTGCCAGAGGGGGATGGTAGCTCCATACTGTAATCCATACAAAGCCCTGAGCCCAGAACCTTCTATTTGGTTAGTGTTCAGTAAACGCTAGCACTTGTTGCCATTTAGGTGTTTTTCCAACTGGGGATATCTTTGGTGAGCCTAACGCCCTTTCTGACCAGGTGTTTCTGCTTGCTCCAGCATGTCTCGTAGAGTGCTGCTGAGGGTCAAGACTTTATTTGGTCTCCACACACAGTCTTAACAACAGACTGGGACCTTCATAAACATTATTCTTGAACCACCTGAGTTAACCAGTATAGCAGTTGAGCAATTAGCTTAGTATTAAATCTTAAAGATATTTTTAAAATGTTTTTCAGCTAGTATAAATTAGGAATCAAAGGTCAGTTTTATAGTGATTTTTTTAAAGCATCTGAGAGAAAGCAAATTCTCGTTTTACTTTTTTCAGTTTCACTGAACTTCTGGCCTGGATTTTCTCAGGTTCTAATTTGTGTAAGGTTGTGCTTTATTAACAGCTTTTAAAAGCATATGGGAGATGTATTTCTAGAGTTTCTTGGGATTTTCTTTTAAGGACTATATAAGATACTAAAGGAGTTCGAATTCTCCTTTTGGACATATTTAAGGCTCCCAAATTAAGGGATCAGGCTTTCTTTTTCTGTATACTTTAGACCTGTAGATATAAGATTAGAAGAAAATGTAGCATATAGGCATGCATTGAGTAAGAAAATGGGCTCTTGATTCAAGTCCTGGCTTTCACCACTTATGGACTCCATGATTTTTGGCAAATTTCTAAAGTTCTCTATTCAATTTCTTCACCTGTAAGAGGCCTGATAATATTACCTAATTAATGGGGTTGTAATGAATATTAAATTATGTCAACTATACGTTGAAGCACTTGAGAGTGTTGCCTGCTATTGCTCAATCCCTGAGGCGTGTCTATCTCTTTGCTACCCCAGGACTGTGTAGCGTGCCAGGCTCCTCTGTCCTCCTCTGTCTCCTGGAGTTTGCTCAAATTCATGTCCATTGAGTCAGTGATGGTATCTGACCATCTCATCCTCTGCCACCTCCTTCTCCTTTCACCTTCCATCTTTCCCAGCATTAGAGCCTTTTGCAGTGACTCAGCTCTTTGCATCAGGTGGCCAAAGTGTTGGAGCTTCAGCAGTCCTTCCAAGGAATATTCAGGGCTGATTTCCTTTAGGATTGACTGGTTTTCTTCTTGCAGTCCAGGGGATTCTCAAGAGTCTTCTCTAGCACAATTCAAAAGCATCAGAAGGTGCCTGTTGCATAAATCTTTTAAGCATTGATGATTTTGATGAAAATGATGACATCCACCCAAATCATCTGAACAAAAAAGAAAACTAGAATAAAAATATTTTAGCATCTTAAATTTTTCTCGTAAACTATTTGGTAAAAAATTTTAATTAAAAATAATTATGGGCCTTAGCCTATGAAAAAAAATTTAATTCTTTTAATGTAATACTTTATGTAGTAAGGTTAATTCCTATGTCCTATGGGATGGCTTAATTCCATAACACAAGCTGGAATCAAGATTGCCGGGAGAAACATCAATAACCTCAGATATGCAGATGACACCACCCTTAGGCAGAAAGTGAAGAGGAACTAAAAAGCCTCTTGATGAAAGTGAAAGAGGAAGGAGAGTGAAAAAGTTGGCTTAAACCTCAACATTCAGAAAACTAAGATCATGGCATCTGGTCCCATCACTTCATGGAAAATAGATGGGGAAACAGTGGAAACAGTGTCAGACTTTATTTTTTTGGGCTCCAAAATCACTGCAGATGATGATTACAGCCATGAAATTAAAAGACGCTTACTCCTTGAAAGGAAAGTTATGACCAGCCTAGATAGCATATTCAAAAGCAGAGACATTACTTTGCCAACAAAGGTCCGTCTAGTCAAGACTGTGGTTTTTCCAGTGGTCATGTATGGATGTGAGAGTTGGACTGTAAAGAAAGCTGAGCGCTGAAGAATTGATGCTTTTGAACTGTGGTGTTGGAGAAGACTCTTGAGAGTCCCTTGGACTGCAAGGAGATCCAACCAGTCCATCCTAAAGGAGATCAGTTCTGGGTGTTCTTTGGAAGGAATGATGTTAAAGCTGAAACTCCAGTACTTTGGCCACCTCATGTGAAGAGTTGATTCATTGGAAAGGACTCTGATGCTGGGAGGGATTGGGGGCAGGAGAAGGGGGATGACAGAGGATGAAATGGCTGGATGGCATCACCGACTTGATGGACGTGAGTTTGGGTGAACTCCGGGAGCTGGTGATGGACAGGGAGGCCTGGCGTGCTGCAATTCATGGGGTTGCAAAGAGTCGGACACGACTGAACTGCACTAATGGGATGGCTTATCTGTCGTGTTTACTTGGTAGTCAGATTTAGCAGAGAAGCTGAAGATATTTTTTCAGGGCGGGGGGTTGTATTTCTACATTACATTCTTTTCCTTTGTTAAGTTAAAAAAATGTTTTTAATCTGACAAAATTTGTGATCCCCTATCAGAAAACCTGGATTCAGGTCTCTGCGCTGCCATTCATCAGGGAAGGCAGGTTACCTGGCTTATAAGAACCTCTTCTTTATCTGCAAAAGTAGAATAAGATACTGTATCTCACACGTTTGTGTGAGAAATAAAGTTGCCTCTAATGGGGCTTTCTACTCCCTCTGTTCTGCACAGTAGAAATAAAATGTGAGCCACCTGTGTCATTTTAAGTTTTCTAGTAGCCACATTAAATAAAAGAAATGAAATTCGTTTTAATATATTTTATTTACTCTAGTATGTCTAAAATATTATCACTCCAACATGTAATTAATATAAAAATTATTAATAAGATTATTCTTTTCATTCTCAGTCTTTGAGATCTGGTGTGTAATTTATACTCACAGCACATCTCAACTTGAACTAGCAACATTTCAAGTGCTCAGGAGCCACATTCTGCTAGTGGCTATCAGTCCAGATCTGGAATACAGATTACTAGTCCCATCCCTGAGTACCTTGAGGCTGCCTTGGCCTCAAGCAGCTTTATTCTTGAAACTGTGTGCACCTCTGGACAAATGAGCCTGACATTTCTTTCTGCATCAACCTGGATTAGTATCTTTGTCCTGGGAAGACAGGCCCCTGCCCTTAGCCTTCTAGCTGACCCACATGAGGACTTGCTCTGGGTATGTCACGTGCCTCTCTGTTTGGCCAAGGGCCAGAGACAACCAGGAATTCCGAGAATGATAAACCTTTTGAACCACAAGGATCAGAGTTCCAGGGCAGGAGCTGAAGTTCAGGACAAGATTGGGCTTCCTAATGCCCTTCATTCTTGCCTCTTATCCATCCTATTTGCCTTCTTTCCCGCATTTTGGAGATTTATCTGGTGTCCTTGGGAAAACAGCAAATACCAGCAGTCTGCTAAGGAATTCAGCTTTTCTCGCCTCTGCCTCAGTATTGATTAGCAAGGTAGCCCTTCCTTCCCAAACATTAACTTTTAAAAAAGACATTCAGAATGTTTTGGAGGCCAGGAAATTTGGAGAACAGAAATATTCACATCTAAGCTTTTTTTTTTATTTTAGGGTTTTGTACTACTGTTTTTCATCCAAATTTGGGGAGAAATATAGTAAAGGAGTGTTACCCTAATAGCTGTATGTTATGGTAAAAAGATGTAGAGAATAGGGCACCCAGGTGTACTCATCCAGCAAAAGAAATCTGCTCAGATATCACCTTCTTAGGAAGAAGTCCTACCCTGATCTCTCTGACCTAAAATAGCCCCCAGCCCGCAGCACTCTCTCTTGCTACCATTTTTGTCTGTTTTGTAGATATCACTTATTACTAACTAAAATTCTTTGACTTCCCAAATAGAATATAAGCTCCGTAAGAGTATGGACTTTGTTTTGTTTATCCCTGCGTCCCCCAGCTCCTAGTATAACGCTGGCTGTTGCGAGTGAAAAGTGAAAGTGTTAGTCTCTCAGTCCTCTGCAACTCTGTGCGACCCCATGGACTGTAGCCCACCAGGCTCCTCCGTCCATGGCATTTTCTGCTGAGAATACTGCAGTAGGTTGCCATTTCCTTCTTCAGGGGATCTTCCCGACTCAGGGATCAAACCCAGGTCTCCTGCGTTACAGGCAGACTCTACCTTCTCAGCCACCAGGGAAGCTGGCTATTGAATCAATGAATAAATACGTGAAAGGAAATACTGTATGTACTGATAATTTTAAAATTAGTTTCCTAGGAGAAGTCTACCCTGACCACTGTTTCTCTGACCAGTGTGTGTGATAAGTTTGAATTTTCAGATCTAATCTCAGTGGTAGGAATCCTGGTGTTTATTCTAGGTCAGTCGTATAGATAAACTTTCACTGCTTTTAGATAGTCCAGGGCTTGCAGAGGGGAGAAAAGTAGTTTGTATTGAAGTCGTAAAAGGGAGAGCTGATCTGTACAGGTGAAAATTTCAGATTACACAGGGTAATAAAATGGAAGAGGGGGCATTGGGATAGGGAAGTGGTTTGAAATTTTTTTACAGTTCAGCTGCTGTTTATGTCTGAGGTTTTGGGGCAAGAAAGTTGATAAATAAGAAGCTTAGGGAAAAGGTGGGAGAGAGTCATAACCAGAAAGATTAGTATTATTTGGAGGAGAGGTTGGCTATATAGACTTGTGCCCCAAAAGCCACAAATCGTATTTCCATTGTCTTTGTTTATAATAAGCTTTATTTAACATCTTAATTAATTAATCCTCAGTGGTTCTTTTGGTTTACCTCTTGTGCATTTGCACCAGCTTGATGTTAATGGCCCTTGGAATTACGGTCCTGTGAGCATGGACTCATCATACTCTGCATGGGCCAGAAGTTCTATTGAAACTTCTGGTTTGTCCCAGGAGCACCCTGCCCATAAAAACTAATCCAGGCATGTTGAGAACTCTCAGATATTATTAAGTACCATTTATATTGCATTCAAGTAAATTTTTAGCAAAAGAAATAAATTCAGATTTACCAGCCTTTACTGTTCTTTGTTCTACTTCTTTAAATGAGAAAATCTATTGTTGTATGTAAATGTGTCAACTTTTTTACATACTGTGAATAAATTGTTTGGTTTGTGAATATATTTAAGAATAACAATAATCAAAATAGTTAATTTTTATATTGTGGCAGTAGGTTTTATTTCAGGTGTTTTTAAAATAGTGTTATCATTTTACGGTTTTATAAAGTTTGATTAAAGAATAGTATTTCAGGTGTAGTAGATAATTTATAGGGACTATGTCTAGTTATATTAAGTTCAAGTGATGCATTTTAATCTAACATCTTGTTTCTTCTCAGTCTGCAAGACTTGTATTGTCCAGCACTTTGAAGATAGCAATGATTGTCCAAGGTGTGGCAACCAGGTTCATGAGACAAACCCATTAGAAATGTTGAGGTATGTCAATATATTTTTAGTTCCTCTAACTTAAATAATTATATAAGCTCTTAATAATTTTTATTATGCATCATAATATTTGTTGGTGCCTTGACTCAGTTAATGTAGGCTTTGATTTTCATTTTAAAGCATTTTATTTCAATTTATTTTATTAAGAAATGAAAAATAAGGCTGTGCATATTAAATATTTAAGAAATATATTTCCAAATTAAAAATTACAACTTATCTCAGGATCTCAGGGTTACTTTAGTTGCAGTTATTTTTAGTATTTTATTATTCTACACAGTACTCTCTATTTGTTGAGCTACATGGTAGTGGGAAGAGGGCAGAATTAATAGGGATACTAATCTTGGGACTCTTAATTTTTCAATCAACTTTATTTTTTTTTTATTTTATTTTTAAACTTTACAATATTGTATTGGTTTTGCCAAATATTGAAATGAATCCATCACAGGTATACATGTGTTCCCCATCCTGAACCCTCCTCCCTCCTCCCTCCCCATACCATCCCTCTGGGTCATCCCAGTGCACCAGCCCCAAGCATCCCAAGTTCATCGCAGCACTGTTTATAATAGCCAGGACATGGAAGCAACCTAGATGTCCATCAGCAGATGAATGGATAAGAAAGCTGTGGTACATATACACAATGGAGTATTACTCAGCCATTAAAAAGAATACATTTGAATCAGTTCTAATGAGGTGGATGAAACTGGAGCCTATTATACAGAGTGAAGTAAGCCAGAAAGAAAAACACCAATACAGTATACTAACGCATATATATGGAATTTAGAAAGATAACCCTGTATACGAGAAAAACACCAATACAGTATACTAACACATATATATGGAATTTAGAAATAACCCTGTATACGAGACAGCAAAAGAGACACTGATGTATAGAACAGTCTTATAGACTCTGTGGGAGAGGGAGAGGGTGGGAAGATTAGGGAGAATGACATTGAAACATGTATAATATGATGTATGAAACGAGTCACCAGTCCAGGTTCGATGCAGGGACTCTTAATTTTTAAAAATTTATCATATATTCTAAAAGTGTATATTTATGTAAAACCAAAAAGAATTTTTAAAATGACTACCCTTTTCTTAATGGTATAATCATTATACCAAATAAATAGTAATAATATAAAGAAGTGTAGTCATATATTTTTAAAGTTAGAAGTGCTATATAAGATCCTAATCCAAACCAAACCTTATTTCAAGATTATAGATGGAACTTTATAGGAGTGACACTGCCTAAGGTCCACCAAACTCAAATGTCACTTCCAGCCACAAACCAACTGAACGCATTTTTCTTCCCACAGTTCGTACCATAGTAAAGAGCCCTCATGAACGTTCATCTCTGTGTAGTGTTTGCCATCATTCTGTAAATCTGGATTTTCAGGTCTTATATCTTAGACTTTTTTCTATTTTAGTGTCTATAGTTGGAGTAATTTGTCTATAAGTAAATGTCTGCTCCATTGGTTTTCAAAGTTCGGTCCCTACACCATTACTATCTTAATAGAAATGACAGTTTTGGGGCCCCCACCTCAGACCTTCTGAATCAGCAACTCTAAGAAGTGCTGCAAGTGAGGGACATGGCAGGGGGAAGGGAGGCAGTGAACGGCGGACAGATGCTAGTTCTAAATAAAATGGTGAGGATAGGCCTCACTGAGAAGGTGGGATCTGAGCACAGGATCACTGTCCTTCTGAGGGAACAGCCACATGTAGATCTGGGGGGAGTATGCCTGTTCCAGGTCAGGAGGGCACCTGCAGCTTGTCTGAGGAACAGCATGGGCAGGGATCAGGAGCTCAGAGCAACTAGAGCATGAGACAAGGAAGACTAAGTAAGGAGAGAGCAGGTTTGGGGCTGGTAGATCTGGAATTTAGGCTTCCCTGGTGGCTCAGCTGGTAAAGAATCCCCTTGCAATGTGGGAGACCTGGGTTCAATCCCTGGATTGGGAAGATCCCCTGGAGAAGGGAAAGGCTACACATTCCAGCATTCTGGCCTGGAGAATTCCATGGACTGTATAGGACTGAGCAACTTTGACTTTCACAGATGGGGAGTTTGGATTTGGGCATGTTGAGTCTATTAATCATTTCAGAGAAGAGGGAAGTCGGCTGGTGAATATGCAAGTCTGTGACTTGAGAGAGGTCTCTCTGGGGTTAAAAATCTGGTGGTCTTCAGTGTGCAGACAGTATTTAAAACCGTGGGACAAGAGAGGAGCACGTAAGGGCATGAGTGGAGAGAGGTGTGGAGGACCGAGGATGGGTCCCTGGAACATTCTAAAGTTGACGGATCAGGAAGAGGGGGAGTAACCAGCAAAGGAAACTGAAAAGGCACGGTCAGAATAAGAGAGGGAAGCTTCCAGAGTGTGTGGCCTAGAAGCCAAGCAAAGGTGCGGGCGTGCTGGACTGTGATGTTGTAAGGTGAAGACCGAGAGTTGGCGGTTGGATTTAACAGTTGGAGGTCAGCAGCCTTGACAGAAGCACTTTCTGTGGAACTGTGAGGCGAAACCTAACTGGATTGTTACAAGAGAGAAGGGGAGGCACAAGAGTTAGAAACAGCGAGTATCAACAGCTTTTTTCAAGTTTTGCCACTAATGGGGGAAAAGATACGGGGTGGTCACTGTTCAAAGAAGTGCAGTCAAGAGGGCTTTTATTTTGTTGTGCTGTGGGAGCAGTACTGACATGTTTGAAAGGAATAATCCAAGAAAGAGCCAAGAGATAATAATAGGAGAGAGGGGGAGAGGGGACATTGCTGAAGCAGTGTTCTTGGGAGGGAAGAGGGTGTGGCGTGTAACAGTTGAAGAGATTGGCTTCATGGGGAAGCATCAGCAGACCCTCTGCAGCAGCAGGTGGGAGGGCAGCGTGCAGATGCCACGGGTCGATGCGGTGCTCAGATTCTGTAGACGTTTGTGTCTCACTGAGCAGAAGATGTTTTATCAGCCAGGAGTAGGGTGGAAAAGGGATGTAGGGGTTGGAGGAGAGGGAAAATGTGTTGTGCAGGAAAGTAAGAGAATACATGAACTGGGGAAGTACAGTATGAGTCCTGGAAATCCCGAAGGCACATCTGGGTTGTAGTTGTGAATTTGAAGGGGTGTGGTTGTGTGTTTTTCCAGCCCAATGGCTACCAGCACAAGTTAACAGAGAGTGGGGTTTAACTAGTCTTGTGGTTGTACCAAATAATTTGAGCAGGTGAGGGGGGGACAAGGGAATCAAAGGTACACGCAAGGTGTGGCTTTAATGATGACTGACTGAGAAGTAAATTCTAAACTGGATGAGGAGGGCAGAGAGCACATGAAATTGGCCAGGGATGATGCATATTACAGGGACAGAAATGAAACTGGTTGATTCCTGATCTGTCTGTATATGAGTGAGTGAGTGAAAGTCACTCAGTCCTGTCTGACTCTCTGTGACCCCATGGACTATATAGCCCATGGAACTCTCTAGGCCAGACTACTGGAGTGGGTAGCCATTCCATTCTCCAGAGAATCTTTCCAACCCAGGGATCGAACCCAGGTCTCCTGCACTGCAGGCTGATTCTTTACCAGCTGAGCCACAGGGGAAGGCCAGGGATACTGAAGTGGGTAAGATCCAATCAGTCCATCCTAAAGGAAATCAGTCCTGAATGTTCATTGGAAGGACTGATGTTGAAGCTGAAACTCCAATACTTTGGCCACCTGCTGCAAAGAGCTGACTCATTTGAAAAGACCCTTACGCTGGGAAAGATTGAAGGCAGGAGGAGAAGGGGATGACAGAGGATGAGATGGTTGGATGGCATCATGGACTCAATGGACATGAGTTTGAGTAAACTCCGGTGATGGACACGGAGGCCTGGCATGCTGCAGTCCATGGGGTTGCAAAGAGTCAGACACAACAGAGCAATTGAACTGAACTGAACTGAACCTATCCCTTCTCCAGAGGATCTTCCTGACCCAGGAATCAAGCCAGGGTCTCCTGCATTGCAGGAAGATTCTTTACCAACTGAGCTATCAGGGAAGCCCCTGTTTGTACATAGTAAGAAGAAATTATGTTAGAGAATTGGCAAATGGGTATGTAGAAATTGACGAAAAGTAAATAGTTACTATACTCCAGGGAAAGAAAAAAGTTGAACGAGGGGGTATCTTTAATCAGAGTACACTTTAAATATTTATATAATCATAATCATGTAAACATTCATTGTTAAACACACAAATGGCAGTAAGACTATCAGGAAGAGGAGAATTAGGAGAATGTATGTTGGGAGGACAGGGGCATGGAGGGATGATATCAAGAGAGCTAAAACCTTATCTCCCACAGAAGGAGGTGAGAAGAATCTAGACAGCAAAAAAGGAATGGCTTTGTTTTTTCTCTGTCTATAATATATATAGAAATATGAAAGTAAATGCTAATAGAAACAGCTTGGATTTGAAAGTGGTTGTACCTGGGGTTGTAGGAATCAGGAATAGGAAGGATGGGGCAAGAAAATGTGATATTTTAATATAACATTTAAGGTTGGGGGAAGTTTGATTTGTAAATTATGTGTTAATATATGTATTACACTGATAAAACAAACATTAAGAGAAATAATACTTCTTTTAAATACCGCAGCTGTTAAATAGACTGGGAAAACTGTGAATGAGTTAGTATGTGTGTCCTGAAGAATCAGGTGACATTGGTTCGACTGGAGAGTAGGACTGGAAAAGGGTATCTGAGCCAGGATGAAGAGCGTGAGGGAGAAAAGCAGGTTGGAAAAGGCAGGGCATCCTTAGGGATGACTGCCTAAGCCACTTGGCTCGAGAACAGTGACAGGGGAGCAGCACCACTTGCAGTTTGTAGGTTGGACTCAAGTTCTAAGAACACTCTAAGCCAGGTGTTGGGAAGAAATTAGTTCTTGAGCAGGCAAGTCACGATCAGATTAGTGCTTAAGGAAAATTCGTTATGAACATGTCAAGGTTAAAGAGAATGTCTCTGGGCTGTCCTCTAAGTAGGGTGCTAGTTGAGGGAACAGAAGGATGGGAAGTGTGAAGAGACTGGGTGGGAGAAATACCGAGAAGGGGGCTTGATGAGTCAACATGTGAAGCAAGAGACAGGTGGGTGATGATAATGCTTGCATTTTGAGCCTATTTGGGACTGATATGGTATCATTTCTGCATTTAACTTTAAGAAAGTAAGGCAGGTTTTCAGAGATATTCTGTTGAAGGAGAAGACATAATCTTGACATAGATGAACAAAAAGGAGGGGCTTGAGATACTCGGCATCTGTTGGAAATATGGAACTTGAGCTTCACAGAGAGATGGAGGGGTGTGTGTGTGTGATCAGCCTGTATGTTAGTTTTGAAGTCACAAAAGTGGATGAGATCCTCAGGAAGTATGTAGAAAAGGTCAGAGAGTACAGAGAGCAGAGCAAAGGAGAATCCTCGGAGGCAGCAGTAGTTGGAAAAAGAAAAATATCGAGAGAACAAAGAAAGTCAACAGGAAAAAAGAAAAGTCGAGAACAGAAGTTTTCAAAGAGGCATCGCCAGGCAGCACAAACTGCCGCAGAGCATGAGGAGAAAAATGACTTTAAAAGCAATTAAAAATTTTTAAATTTTAACTCTAAAATTTCTTTTAAAATCTATTTAGTAATGGAAGTTATTGATGATTTGGGAAGGTCTGTCAAGTAAGAGAAGCAAAAAATATGTGACAGAAATAATGTTGGTTATGCTTTCAGAGTTTTCCAGTTGGAAGAAGAGGTTGAGAATCTGCTAACAGCTTGAGAAGACGATAGGTTAAGCCAGGATTGGGGGGGGGGGGGGGTTTAGATGTGAGAAAAGTGTCCATGTTTATTGTCAGAGAAGGGTACTGCAGTTGAGCAGGAGGAATATGAGAGGGAGGCGTGCTGTAGGAGCAAGAGGGCAAGATGAGGAAGTGAAGCCATGGAGAGGAGGAGTTATGCTCAGATCCAGGAGGGAAAAGAGACAAAAGCAATGGCAAGATAGTGGGGTTGTTTTTTTTTTTTTTTTTGGCCATGCTGATGTTTGGCATTAAAAGACACTCCCTTGGAAGAAAAGTTATAACCAGCCTAGATAGCATATTCAAAAGCAGAGACATTACTTTGCCAACAAAGGTCCATGTAGTCAAGGCTGTGGTTTTTCCAGTGGTCATGTATGGATGTGAGAGTTGGACTGTGAAGAAGGCTGAGCACCGAAGAATTGATGCTTTTGAACTGTGGTGTTGGAGAAGGCTCTTGAGAGTCCCTTGGACTGCAAGGAGATCCAACCAGTCCATTCTAAGGGAGATTAGTCTTGGGTGTTCATTGGAAGGACTGATGCTAAAGCTGAAACCTCAATACTTTGACCACCTGATGTGAAGAGTTGATTCATTGGAAAAGACTCTGATGCTGGGAGGGATTGGGGGCAGGAGGAGAAGGGGATGACAGAGGATGAGATGGCTGGATGGCATCATCAACTCAATGGACATGAGTTTGAGTGAACTCCGGGAGTTGGTGATGGACAGGGAGGCCTGGCGTGCTGTGATTCAAGGGGTCGATTCAAAGAGTCGGACACGACTGAGCGACTGAACTGAACTGATGTTTGGCATGCGGGATCTTACTTCCCCAACCAGGGATTGAACGTGCACCCCCTGCAGTGGAAGGGTGGAGTCCTAACCACTGGACCACAAGGGAAGTCCCCAGTATTAGGTTTTTTTATCCAGGAAAAAATGGTCTCAATTTCTCAGAATGGAGATTTTCTTTCTCTACCAGAGTTGTCCTAGAGATTTTGAAAGTGGCTGGATCAGCTATTGGTGTATAACAGACCACGCCTAAATTTCATGCTGAAAACAACACTAAAAGCATTTTTGATTCCTCACAGTTCTGTGTGGTTCACAGATCCAGGTGGGCCTGCTGGTCTTGGCTGGGCTCACTTAGGTGACTGCAGTCAGAGGCTGGTGGGTCACTGCTCTGCTGATCCTGGCTGGGTTCTGTCCTGTTGGGTTGGGCTGCCCATGAACTGGTCTGAGATGGCCTTACCAGGGCAGCTTGGCTCTGAAGGACATGGTGTCTCATCCTCCAGACTTGTTCTTATAGTGGCAGGGATCCAGGAAAGTGCATCAAAGCACATGAAATGCCTCAGGCTTGGGCTCAGAGCTCAGCAGTGTCTCTTGTGCCACATTCTCTGGCCTGAGTATGTTTCAAGGCTGGCCCATATTCTCAGGGTGGAGGAAAAGACTCCCTCCCTTAATCACAGTCCTGTTCAGAGTGGGTAGATTATAGAGAGAACTGGAGACGGGACCATTTTTATAATCTGTCTGCTCCTGGGACAGGCTGGAAATAAATGTGTTCCACCTACAGAGTAGTTGGGTGTGGTGCTTGTGCTAAAACCATATGTTCTGTATTTTGTAATCAATGTGAGATGCAAATCTTAATTTACATACTGGATTTTAATGTCTTTATTGTTAGTATATTCTCTTTTTTCCTCTTTGGAAGGTTGGATAACACACTAGAGGAAATTATATTTAAGTTGGTTCCTGGACTACGAGAACGTAAGTTACTCTTGAATTCTTGCAGATTTTTTGTTTTGTAAAATCACCATTTCTGTTAAAGATTTCATGATTGTTTCTATTATTTTTATACTTTTTTTCTTTTAAATTAGAAGAACTTGAGCGTGAGTCTGAATTTTGGAAGAAAAATAAGCCTCAAGAAAATGGACAAGGTGACTTTTTTTTTTTTTTTTACTTCCATCTGTTGGAATTTCTTAGCTTTTTGTAGCTGTGGTGAACTCATCTCGCTCTCCAAGCTCAAATTTCTCCTGTACAATAATATTGTGTACCCCTTTATATTATGAACTTTTCTGTGATTATGAACTTTTAATATAGAATCATGAGATTTTGTGTAAATGCATGTAAAATCTGGATCAGTCCAATTGAAGGTAATTTGAAATAGAGGAAACTGGGAAGAGAAAAAGGAGATAAAACAGAAAAGTGACCACTAATTATAGCAGTATTAGCTAAAGAGCTACAGGAAACTGAAGAAATGGCCATAGCCTGCAACTGAACAGTGAGGGGTTTATGGTTGTATCTATTTTATTTTGTATATTTAATAGGAGAAGGGACTTGAATGTAGCTGAAAGCCAGAGTGGAGGATCTTGCTATGCTCTGATAACCTGGAATGAACTTTTCATAGATAGAGTTCCAATAATACAAATTTATGTATTCTGAGATTTGAAAAATATTTCTAGGTACTTCTGGGAACTTTCCCCATCACATATGTTAAGTGTTCAGATTTGCCTTTTAGGTCCCAGGAGACTGAGCAGTGAGTAATTTTTAATAATTAAGGAAACTGGCAGACATTACTGGGTAGAGAAAAGGCTTTGCTTTTAGTACGTATATAATCACATAAAAGGAAAGAAAATACAACATATATGAAATTATAAGGAAGAAGCGTCCTTTTGTTTTGTCATTTAATATGAGATTTGTTTCAGGATGGCCTGAACACCACTGAAGTTTGTCAAGGATCTTATGTGTTTTCTGGGCTCATTCTTCTAGAGAGCTCGGTCTTCCACCTCTGGTTTTCCCATAAGATTCGCAGGATTGTCGATTACATACATATCATTGAAATGGCTTTCTCTTTTCATATGAAAAATGGGCATCAGAGTTGGGTTTTTTTTTTTTTTTTTAGTTCAGCTGAACTGTGCAGGACTAGCTTCCTAAAGTGGGGAAAGTTTGAGAATAATTTTAAATGGAATAAGGTAGCAAGGGATTATTTTTAATCTATAATTAAAACACTGAAATGGGCAAAGAAGCCAAGCCTGGCAAAAAAAAGACTTAATTAAAGGCTTATTTTACCCAGATGTAAACTGCAATTTATACAGTAGTGCCATAGTAAAAAAATATAGGTAAAATTGACTGAATGTTCCAGTTTTTAACTATGTTTTCAAGACAGCAGGAGCCAGGGCTTGTCATCAGAAGCTGTGTGGTCAGGTTAGTCCATGACTCTGCGGCTTACAGATGCACCAGTGAAGGACCGCAGCCTGAGCTGTGTTTCTCTCCTTTCCCCCCATATTTCTGTCTTTTAAAAATAGTTTTAGCATATTTGGTCTTTAGTTTGGGTGGAGGATTTGGACCTTTTCTTGGAGCTGGAGCTTGGTCTATAGAAGGCAGTTCCTAAAAAGGCAGAAGAGAACACCCCCCTCTCCTGTACAACATATCTGTGATGCTTTTACTACAGTCATTACAGAGGCGCTAACTCATCTTTCTTTTTTTAATCTAACTGGTCTGTGTTTTTTTCCCTGGGCTTTTCTATACTGTAATGCTTGACTGGCTCATTCTTTCAAGTTTCAGCTTACATTTTATCTGGAAATCTCCCCTGATCTTTGCTTCACCGCAGAATTTGGGTTTATTACCACCTCTGTTATATGTGCCCACTTGGCCTATCTTACCTCTTACATCAGAGTCTATCGACTTCTCCGTCTGTTTTCCTTACTTGCCCGAACCTCCTTTTATACCCTGACACCGTAAGAGTGGGGATGACCTCATAGTTTCAATGTTGTTCCCTCAGGCTTAGTCTAACAGAATTAAAGGCACTCAATAAACAAATGAATCATTAAATATATGTGCATTATATGTAGCCTGCAGGCATTTCATAGGTTAAATACATTTGATTATAGTATGAAATATTCTCAGATTTCTTTGATGGTGTTTTAATATGTTAGTTACATACATGTTAAAAAAGCTAATTCATTCTACTCGTTATTTCACTAGCTAATTAATTTTGAACTTAAATATTTTAGTTTTACTAAATATTTAGTTTAGTTGGTTTTAAACTTTGAATAAATGTAGAATTTGGAAGCATTTTTTTCTTTGATCAAAAGCACTTTATTATGTATATACAAACTTGAAATTCTAATTACATATGTTAACTGAACTTTTTAAATGATGTAGTTTAAAAAAACATTTCATACATTTCTTTAAACAACATATGTTCAAAATTATTAATTTATCAAATATATATTGTTGTGTTGTTTAGTCACTAAGTTGTGTCTGACTCTTTGTGACCCCCTGGACTGTAGCCCGCCAGGCTCCTCTGTCCATGGAACATCCTGTCAATTTCTAAGTGGTCTAATCACTAATGGCTGTCATTTTGTGACCAAATATAGTTAGTCCTAAATCTTTCATTTGGGTGTCCTAGTGAGTCCAGAATTTGTAAGCTCTGCTAATGAGTCACTTATTGGTTTTTTTAAAATATTTCCATTATTGAGTTGGTTGGAACATTTTAAAGGTACTAAAATTTTCGGTTATTCTTCATCAAGAACTGTTAAGAAATGTTTTTTAAATTTGATTTTTGTTCTCATGGTTAGTGTATTGTTGCTTAACTATAAAATCTGAGTTATATCTAACTTGGCTTTGTTTAAATTACACAGATGATATGTCAAAAGTTGACAAACCTAAAGTAGATGAAGAAGGTGATGAAAATCAAGATGATAAGGACTATCACAGAAGTGACCCACAAATCGCTATATGTCTGGATTGTTTACGGAATAACGGACAATCGGGGGACAACGTAGTAAAGGTGAGTGGACAACTACAGTGGTTTCTTTATAATCATTTTATAGTAAATCTTCTATAACTTGTTGATAGATTTTCCTAATGTTTCAGAATGTTTGCTTTCAAAGTTCTTATTAACATAAACAAATAGAACGTCACTTTCTAATACTCCCTTGCCTGCAAATTGCCAAGCAGTTGCTTGCTTCAGGCTCCTTCCTGATTTCTAACCCTCAAAACTGAACCGTCCTGGGTCAATGCCACCACCTAGTGGCCAATGTGGAGAATCACACCTCTATTTCTCCTTCCATCTCCTTTTATACCTTTGTTGGGAGTTCATATACATACACTGTTTTTCCCTTTTTAAGTGTGGTCACCAACTCAGACTCGGGTCATTTCGTGACACACAGCATCTTCAACCTTTTTATTCATCCTCTTTTAGTTTTCTCTTTTGTTTCTCTATTTTTATTTGCAACTCAAAAAGCTATCCACGTCATGGCTAATACGTTTTATGAACAATATAGTTGGTTTAGATGGATGTCATAAAGTACCTGTGAACTTTTCCTTAACTTCCTCTGTGTGATCTGTAAGCCAGTGAGCTGAATTCCTCAATGCTGATTAACTTTTCCCAGCATCTTACAAAAAGAAATACGTATTAGCGTAACGATTCAGTGAATATTACCGACTATATGGACATGAGCAAAGATGTAAATAGTAAGTTTTTTCACTCAGGGATCTTTGGTTAGGTCTTACTCATACAAACAGGTATAATAAAATAAGATAATAGATTTAATTAAGAGAGATTGGTTGGACAAGACATGTAAAAGAGCACAGCAGTGGTTGGAGAAGTGGCCTCCGTTCCCGTCCATCCTTCCGGGCCTGCCTGCCAGCATCTCATGCTCTGCTGCTGCACCCTTTCCTGTTGTCAGCCTTCTTTGCACATGAATTTTTAATGATCTTACATTTTTCTCTTATTCTCTGTCATTTCTGTAATCCCCTTTGGGGGAGGTTCTTAATGGAGATTATGAGCATCCTTTAGCTCTCTAATATATACAGTTATTATCTTGTAGTGAAAATTGAGTCAATCAAAAGGTGGAGTATCTCTTCATAAATAAATGAGGAGTCTACTTCTCTGCAGGATTTCTAGTATGAAAGTTACAAATCATTGAATTTCAGATTCATCTGAAAAATTAACTATCCCCTGCCTTGATACTGTTTGGCATCTTTGACACCTCACAATTCCAGTTGAGCTTTTATCTTTTCACTCTTTCCTTTATAGATTTTTCTCCATTCTTGTGCCTTCCTTCTTAAAACAACTTTTACAGCTTACCTGACTTGTACTGTGCTTTCCTGAGTCTCACCTTTTCCCTCCGGCCACTCCTCTACTGTCTCTACTGACGACTTCTTCCTGTCTTCTGCTTGGTATATGTGAGTGTAGGCTACTATCTAGCCCCCGCTCAGTTATTCTTTCTCTGTAGTCATCCTAGGAGGTCACTTGTACTTTTTGTGACTTCCAACTATGCAAAGAAATTTTTAAATCACCCTTTCCAAACCTGTCATCACTTCCAAGTATTATATCTCTAACTACTTTTAGTATCCTAACTAGGAGTTTCACTAATACATAAAACTTCACATATTAAAAGACAAATTCACTATACTGTACTTTCACCTAACTTTACTCCAAACATGCAGTTTCCCTTATCACTACCATCTTTTAACCAATCATAGAAATTCAAATTCTTATATTTTTGACCTTCTCTCGCTTCCCTTCAACCAGTCATAAGTCCTGCAAAATTTCCTCAGTCTAATAAGTGCGGCTGACATTATATCTAGATTTTTAAAAGTAGTCTGAAGTGTTTCCTGCATGCTTGATCTCTTTTATTATCCAGGGCTGGGGCTGCAGCCTTAGTGTGTGCAAGCAGTTATAGCCACTATCAGGGTCAAGTAGTAAGTATTTTAGCTTCTGTGGGCTATATGGGCTTTGTTGCAGCTACTCAGCTGAAAGCAGCCATGGATGGTAGTGAACAAACTGCCCTTGCTGTGTTCCAATTAAACTTCACTTATGAGAATAGGTGGACAGCCGAATTTGGCTTGAGGGCCATGGCCATGGTTCGCCACCTTCTAGAATCAAGTCTTGACTCCTTGTGTTAGCATTCAAGGTCTTTCATTAAAACCCCTGTGTTTGTAAGTTTATTTCCCATAATTCCTGGCAGAGAATCATCAAAATATGGTTCTTGTCGTTTATCTGTGAGCACCAACATAAAGTTTGGCTCCCATGTATCTGACAAAGAATTTGCATCCAGAGTGTATAAAGGCTTATATTAAGAATATTTAAATCTCCTAAGACTTTGAACAATCCTTCCATTTTGGCATGTTCTTCTCTCTTCTCACCACTGTCCAAGACTTCTGTCAAGATTCAAGAGACATACATATTTTGTGATTTTTTTTTTTTCCCCACCTTGGTGAATCCCTTCTGAAATTGACTTGTATTTATCACTCAATTAGGGCTTACTTTGCTATTGATTAAATCAGTATTTGGTTCTAAAGGTACCAGGCACTAATGCTGTCTTTTATCTTTTTTGGCATGTGTCTTATCCTTGAGACTGGATTATATATTGCATAAAGGCAGAAAAATTATTCCTAGGTTCCTTTATAGCCTTCTCAACCATCTCATTCCTCTGCAGTAGGATGAGATTCTCAGTAATGTATTGTTTATATAGTACACCTACTGCAGTTCAAACGTCGAAGTCAGGAGCAAGAACGCAGTGAAACTATTAGAATAAGGACCTCCAAAAATTTGCTCCTGCATAAAATCAGTGAAAAAGCTGGCAAAAGTTTTCATAATCGACTTTTTCAGAAATCTGATAGTTAACCAAAGGCTAAAACCCTTGCAGAAACCAATGGAGAAAAAAATGTCTGACTCTTGGTAAGAATAATTTTAACTTGCCTTAGTCCCATCCTCTACTCTCAGCTCTGAAACATCCTGGTAAAAATCACAGCCCACTATGCTACTGCAGCTTCTCAAGCACCAAAGGACAGAAGGAGGTGGATCTCTTTCAAAGCCTAATTGCCAAATAATTATAATTTGTCTGATGGATCCTAGAATACTGTACTTAAAAGATTGTCTATATTAGACCTGACTGGACGCTTGCCTAATGGATAAAACCTTCTCCGTGGACTAGGGAGGAGCAGGAGGAGGAAACTAAATACAAATAAATGTTGTTGTAACTGCATGACTGCCTGAAGTATAAATAACATTTGGGGCAAAAAGTAGACTTAGCCAAAAAGCTTAAAAGGAAAAACTAGAGAATGAGAATGGCACCCCACTCCAGTACTCTTGCCTGGAAAACCTCATGGATGAAGAAGCCTGGTGGGCTGCAGTCCATGGGGTCGCTAAGAGTTGGACACGACTGAGCGGCTTCACTTTCACTTTTCACTCTCATGCATTGGAGAAGGAAATGGCAACCCACTCCAGTGTTCTTGCCTGGAGAATCTGGGGACGGCAGGGCCTAGTGGGCTGCCATCTATGGGGTCGCACAGAGTCGGACACGACTGAAGCGACTTAGCAGCAGCAGAGAATGAGATGTCTACAGATATCAAAATACATAGCAGCTTTGAGAAACTCAAAAATATTCATAGGAATCTAGAAGGACACGTATATACACAGGATTGTGTAGATGCTCAGAAAAGACGTTCAGTTCAGTCACTCAGTCGTGTCCGACTCTTTGCGACCCCCTGAATCGCAGCATGCCAGGCCTCCCTGTCCATCACCAACTCCTGGAGTTCACTCAGACTCACATCCATCGAGTCAGTGATGCCATCCAGCCATCTCATCCTCTGTCGTCCCCTTCTCCTCCTGCCCCCAGTCCCTCCCAGCATCAGAGTCTTTTCCAATGAGTCAACTCTTCTCATGAGGTGGCCAAAGTACTGGAGTTTCATCTTTAGCATCATTCCTTCCAAAGAAATCCCAGGGCTGATCTCCTTCACAGGCCCTAAACGCTCACCTTTGGCTGACATCGAGGTTCTGCACAAGCCAGAAGTGAAGACCAAGGTAGAGTTGTCAACAGCTTGGTTAAGTGTTAGAGGTATGCCCCAAAACTCATACAGAGTCCTTCAGCAAAGACTGGAAAACTGACTGGTTCCAAGGAAATCTCTGTTCAGTTGTTAGCTGACCATACATGCTGTAAAGAATACAGACTTGGCAGAATTAGTTTTAAAAGGTCATTAAATAATGACAGGAATCCCTGAGGAACAGGCAGGAATTTAATTTCCAGTGTTACCACATTAAAATGTTCAGTTTTCAACAAAAAATTGTGAGATAAAATGGAAAGTATAGCCCATATATAGGAAAAGCAGCAAATGTGGTGTCAATATAACATTTCTATGGAGAGAATGCATAATTGTTACATTTTTATTTCCAAAGTACTTACACATCAAATATTAAATAATCCAAGCTGGAATTTTGTTAGCAATTGATGTCAGACCTTATTGGATTAAAAATTCCAAAAAACAAGCTTTTGCCTAGTTTTAAAACCTTTATCTTCTGAGGTCTCTATACTTACTAGTAATTTTGAAAAGATTATGAGTGATGCCACCAGGTCGTTTCTACAGGTTCTTTTATCATTAGACTTCCCCGCAGATGAAAATAACTTAAAGGGTCTTCTGGTACCCTCACATTATTCTCTGACTTAACTGGGACCTATGCAACACGCTAACAAGTCTGCACAGGCTGTTTAGAAACCTTGATGAGGCCGAGCTGACGTGAGCAGACAGCAGAACGTCCGTGTGCGTCGTCCGTCGCTCTGTTCTCGCGCTGTCTGGAACGTCGGTCTTCTCATTCGAAGCGGGCCAAGTGCCTCTTGCTTTGGATGTGACTTTCGACTTGTTTTCTTCTTAATGGATACTTAACCATCCGAATTGTGATCAGGAGTCATTTGTAAATAGATTAGTTTCTGTTGGTCTTTGCTGGGAAATATATTTTGCTAGGAATGTATTTCGGCTGGATACTTCCACTTTCTGACTTCATGAATTAAGGAACGTCTCCAAATTGCTGACCAAATTTCCTAAGCATAAGTAGCAGTAACACTTTATATCTTTTAAAGATTCAATTGCTTGGTTTTGTTTTTGTTTGAATATTGATAACTGTTAAGATTTGGGGATATAATTTTCTTTCACAAATTGGTTCAGGTTTACCATGTCTACAGCCTCATTTGTGGCGTTCATTCTAGATTGGTGCTTATATTTTATTGATGTTTAAGCTTAATGAGTGGATTAGTACTGCTAAGGAAATGAGAAAACCAAAGCATAATAAAATATTTTCATTAATAATCTTTATTTCCTTTAGGGTTTAATGAAGAAATTCATTCGGTGTTCTACACGTGTAACTGTGGGAACTATTAAAAAATTTCTAAGTTTAAAACTAAAACTTCCAAGTTCTTATGAGGTAAGTTAATAATCTAATCGTGATTATTTTGATAATTCTAATCTGAAGGAGAATTCTAACAAAAGAAAGTAAAAATTAAGAATACATTTAATTTTGTGGAAACTTTGGTTATTTTCATGTTAAAATTTTAATTTTTGGATGTACACACATT
Source organism: Bos taurus (assembly GCF_002263795.3). Taxonomy (NCBI): domain Eukaryota; kingdom Metazoa; phylum Chordata; class Mammalia; order Artiodactyla; family Bovidae; genus Bos; species Bos taurus. The sequence continues at coordinate 12,879,908 of NC_037353.1, forward strand.
CTATTTGTATAATCTGTATTTTTGAATTTAATGTCCTGAGTAGAACATGATACTTACAAATTTAACAGTTTATAATTAGAGGAGATATTTACCAGTAAGTACTCTTGAAATAAATATCCCAGCTAAAACGGATAGTTTTTTTTCTAATGGCTGCATGCTTTATGGTATGTTCATTTTTTCAGTCTGAGACCTTTCCAACCTATTTTAACATTCTTTAAAGACTTCTTTTTCAGAATGTAAAACATTGTTGTTTTATGAAAAGGGATTTTGCAATTGATATTCATTTAGTTCTGTAGTATGCAAAAGTGATACGTTGTTTAACCCTTGGTAACACCAGCTTACTGTGTCTACATAAATGTAGCATACTAGTTTCTGTACAGGAGAGGTCAGTTGCCCTGATGTTGAACACAGCACAGCCTGTAATGTGTGCCCTGTTTCAAGAATGTTTATCATCCTAAAGCTATAATGAGGGAACATGGCTACCATTTCTCACGTGCGCAAATACAGTCTTGCAACTTGTATTAATTTCCTCTTCCTCCCTTCTGAGTTCCACTGCTGCTGCTAAGTCACTTCAGTCGTGTCCGACTCTGTGTGACCCCATAGACCGCAGCCCACCGGGCTCCCCCGTCCCTGGGATTCTCCGGGCAAGAACACTCAGTGGGGTGCCATTGCCTTCTCCAATGCATGAAAGGGAAAAGTGAAAGTGAAGTCGCTCAGTCATGAACGACTCTTCGCGACCCCATGGACTGCAGCCCACCAGGCTCCTCCATCCATGGGATTCTCCAGGCAAGAGTACTGGAGAGGGGTGCCATCGCCTTCTCCGAGTTCCACTAGTAGCACCTAAACAACCTTGAAGACCAAGGCGAGATTCCCATGTAAGCAAAGGCACCAAAGGCAACATGGTTGTTTCAGGCTCATATACAGTAGTCTTCATACGGACAGTCATGGCAGAAAGGAAGGAAGATTGAAACACAGGCAGTACCAGGTAGTAAGTCTGTATTGTGAGGAAACCTCTGAACCTGAACTTATTTTAAAGTGTCTTACAAATGACTAATTAATTTATGGATTAAGGATTAATTCTTACACGTTTGGTCCTACAAATGTAAAAAAAATTTCCAGAGATAGCAGCTTTTACATTGGGGAAAAATTGTGAACATTAATCAAAGCCATATGTACTTGATAAAAAGTAAAAGATAAAAACAACTTATAAATAGAACCACAGTGAAATAGAAAATGAAACTTTATAATTTGGTTTTGCTCTTGATTCTCTTCTTGCAGAATACCACTTGCAGTTTTATTTCCTTACTTTCAGGTGTGACTCACTGAGTTATTTTCTAGCTTTCAGGAAGTTATTAGAGCTGAGAGAACTGTTACTCTCTGCAGTCCTGCTGCTGGCCCTTGCTACACTTCTTTATAGAAAAGGATGGATGGGGAAGAGACTGACTCCACAGACAGCTTTTTTCCTATCCCAATGCTAAGAACTTTATGTATGATTTTAGTAGTATTTACTCTCCCCCCCCCCTTATCTTGCTGCCCTACAAGTACGCCAGTAATTTAATGAAATACCTAACAGCTGGAGCTTCTGTAACAGTATTGGTAATTCAGGCAGGATGGTTTGTTTGGTTTTTAAATGACAATAATAGAAACAGTATACCTGATTGTAATTGCATCCTAAGTAAACCCCTTTACCTCTTTGCTTATGGATTTTACAGTCAAGATAAAATAAAACTATCTGCTTTGTCTTTGAAAAATAAAGTGGTTTCTGGGAAACATTATGTGGGTCCGTTTATGCCACCGTAAGTCATCAAAAAAGCAATAAATTTAGCATCAACTACTACAATTGGAACTACACTCATTTTATACATAAAGTTCAAAACTCTAGTCTGTGTTTAAATAGTTCATTAAAACCCTTAAAAAGTTCCTTTGGGTTTTTCTGTAAGATGTAAGAAAAACCTGAGTGAACTTTGTAGCCAACCCAATATTATGCAAATCACCAACCAAGCAAAGCAGAAAGCGAGAGCCCTGGGAGATTCAGGCTTGTGGTCTGGGCCTTACTGTTCTGTCAACTTGAATGCCTCCTCAAAGGCCCCCAAATCACACATCCACAGCCATTCATTTACCCTCTGCAGATGCAAACGAATGAAAGCAGCTCCTTCAAATGAGAGACGAACCCATAAGGTAAACGTCCCAGGAGGAACTGTGAGGTCTCCACTTCCTTCTCATGCAGTAAGAGGCGGTCACAGAAATATGTCTAAAACCTCAGCGGCTGCACAGAGACGAAGGAAGTTCACACTGCGTTTCAGATTTATGTGCTGAGCTTGAGATAGAGGTGTGTGGGGCAGGACAGACAGTGGTTTGTGTTACTTACGTATGAATTGTTAATACCTACGAGGTGAGCCTTTGTTTTTAATAGAAAGATCCAGTGTTCTCCTCAAATAATGGATACTGCTTCTATTTTGATATAACTATTTGAATCTTATTTGAACTTTGAAAACAATGTGTAAAACTCATATGAATTGAGAGTTACTTATGTTAATGGATCTGTAACTATTCTTTTTAAAGTTGGATGTGCTGTGCAATGGTGAAATTATGGGGAAGGATCATACTATGGAGTTCATCTACATGACAAGATGGCGACTAAGAGGCGAAAACGTAAATTGCTTTTATATTTACCTATGTGTATAATTAGTTTTTTATCATTATGTTAATCAAATTTAACAGTTACTGAGACACTTTAAAAAAAAAACTAGGGAAAGAGAAGAAACGGGTTCCTCGGTGACTGCATGATAGCTGATCCCAAGTATAAGACCCAGGTCTGTGTTACATGTGGTTTTGTTATGTTTAAGGTGAGTTTAAAACACTGATCTCAATATGTTCAGAACTCGACTCAGAGTGGAGGAGATGGCACTTAAATTTTTTTTGAACCCCAATAAAATATGGAAACTTCTAAGTTCTGCCCTGACTAGTGTGTTTAATGGTTAAGATATTTTTGTGTGTGGTAGAGAGGACAGGTAGGGTAGAATCTAGATACTCTTTTTTTCAGGTACCTCCTTTACATTGAAAATATGAGATTGGACCGAAGGGTAAGTGAGTTTGCAGTGGTTTCTGATACCAGATTTAGATTATTGTACCTGAGGCCCCAGGAGATATGAGAGAAATGATTAAAAGAAGAAACCTAAGAACATTTTTTAAAACCCCAAAGGAGCTGGTATTTTGAACTATATCTTTGATCAGGGTTAATGTGAACGTTCTAGTGTATCTTACCTGAGTTATACGTAACATCGATACTAGGGACATCTGAAGGGGTAGGAATTGCAAGGCTAATTTGTAGCAATAAGAAATACAGTAGTAATTATAAAAACACAAAATTAAGAACTGTAGCCTCACACAATTTCAGTGGTTCAGAAATATACTTATATTGAAGGTAAACATTTGTGGAGCTGTTTTTCCCCAGAATAACTGTCTTGATATGACACAATAATAAATGAAGCATGTAACTTAAGTAGAACTTTTTCAATTTGCATCCCACTGGGGTGATGATACCTTCCTTGTGAGGCTGAGTTCTCATGACCAGGAGGAATAAATTACGTTCTAGTCCTGCCACCAACTGGTTGTGTGCCTTGAGGAACTCATGAAACCTCTCTAGGGCTCCTTTTTATTTTTTTCCTAATTGTCTTTGTATTTGGTAAATTAATGCTTGCCTTTCTATGACATTTTATATATTTTTAAATGGTTGTACGTATATCACCCTCGTTAATTCTTTCCAACCAAAATGTTCCAGGGACCCAGTGCAGACTGTAAGGGTAGTCAGTTCTCACTTGACCAGCCCTCCTGGGGCTAAATGTTGTGATATTACACACAATAGTAATACCGTATAGGTATAATTTTAGCTTTCTTTGATCATGGGACACTTCAGTACGTGTCAGTGCTTGAAATCATCATTATAAATAGGTTTGCCTTCAGGTTAGAGAGATGTAACTAGTCATCCATGGCAGGACCTCTCCTGGCACTCACTCGTCCTTCTCGAGGTCCCTTCCCAAAGGTCACTCACACTGCCAGTTATTCTAATGGCAGAGCTTGAAAGAGCTAATTCATAGAAATTGTCATTAATAGAGTGTATTCAGTCTTTACTACAAGTATGTGTCTGATTACACATTTCTGAATAGTTTAAATCCCCTGCTTGTGTAAGGCATATTTTATTAAAAATTGGTTCCAAAAAATGGTTTTAGTATCCTAAGATTTTTATTCAGGTAAAAACTAAATCAACAAATAGGAAAAAAAATACCACACTTGATATTTGGTACAGCAGTAAGTAGCCCGTTTCATTTTTTTAGCATGACAACTCTGTTTTTTGTTTGTCCTCCTCTAAACCCGTCTCTCCCTCAGCTTCACAGTCTCAGCAACTCCAAGATGAGTAGTTCATTTTTCTGGTTTCTCAGACCAAAATCCCTGAAGTCTGTCCTGATTAGTTTCTCCATCCTTAGCAAATTCTTTGAACTCTGCCATCAAAATACAAATCCAGTTGCATCTTATCAGGTCCTCATTCTGGTCCAAGCCGCCATCACTCTTCTCCAGAATTTCTGTGAGAGTCTCTTGCCTGGGCTCCAGGCTTCTGCTCTGGCTGCCACCCGTGCCTCCTTCCATCTTCACCTCGCACAGCAGCAAATTAGAACATGTTTCCGTGCTCGAAAGTCTCCAGTAGCATCTAATGCCATTTAGATACAAGCTGCAGCCCTTCCAAGGACCTGTACAGGGCGGACCCCACGCAGGTTTTCCTCGTCTTTCACCTCGCCCTTTGCTCCTGCCCTCTGGCTTCAGCGGCCTCTGTGTTTTGTTTCCTCTGACGTGCCAGGCTTGCCCTTGCTTCCCCCCGTATCTGCCTCCCTTGTTCCCGTTACCCCTTCAGAGAGCTGTGCTTCTGCGTCACCCGTCTGACGCTCTTAATCCCCTTCCTTGCCTCCCCGTTTTCCGTAGTATGCCTCTTAGTATGTTTATTGTTTGCTCCCAGGGCAGCTGTAATCTGAGGGCAGGGTGATTATTTGTTCACTCTGAGTCTCCAGCACCTAAAGCAGTGCCTCGTAGAGATACTCAGTATTTGTTAGAAGAGTAAATTGAATGAACGTTGTGTCTCTTATAAGGTAATGGTTATGCAGATACAGCCTAAAGGTCATTTTGTTCTGTTTCCCATTCGTTTTCTGTTAAATTTTGCTCATGTTCCAATTAATTATGAGGTTTCATAATTGATAAACTCTGACAGTTGGGATGAATGTACAAATTAGCAATAAAACAATTTTCTCTTGATTAAGCCCCTTCAAGCATATGTATTGCAGTCACGTTGCTTCCCATCTCTGCCCTTCACTGCCAGCAAGACACCAGCCTGAAAAGCTCACATTACTCTACCTACTGGCATTGCTAACTGGCTTTGTCTTGGGCTGGGATTGGTGTTATTTCCTAAACTAATGACCAATTTATGGTTCTTTCACTTCTTGTACTTTTTTCTATTAAACATTTTAATCTACCCAGGACTTGTTCATTTACACATACATCTACAGTGAGGCTAAGACTCTCAATTTATTCTAAGAAATTTTTTTGGCAGAAATACAATTTATTGAATGATTCACGATTTGCACCTCATTGTTTCGAGATGTCACCATTGTCTCTGCATACGTATCTAGACGTATGTGTACACGTGCAGATGTGATATCTGTTTATGTTTCTGGACATTGTTTTGTCCTTCTGAGCAGGACTTATCCTACACCAGCATTTCACATTATAGCTTTTATAAAAATCTGATCACATGACATCTCTACCTAAAACTCTTCAGTTATCCATTTTCTTTGGGATATACTTAAATAAAGTTCAAATTAAGGAAACTAGTTGGGCCTTCTATGTTACTTTATGATGTCTACCAGTATTTGTTAGGTCAAAGCTCTTTATTATTATTTTCTTAATTGTATTGGCTGGTTTTCCCCATTTATGTAGGTGAGCTTGAGAATGGGATTGTGATTGGCAGTGAATTAAACTTCTGCGTTGACTGGACTGGCATTTGCAGTCTTGTATTCAGTTTGGTGCTGTGGGGTGCTCTCTAAAGTTCTGCAGTCCTCTTCTGTCTGAGTAAAGTCTGTGGTTTTCTTCCCTTTTCATGTTGGACATCACCTCTGACCTTCTGGGCCTTTGGCAAGGTGACCCCATATTCACATCACCTCTTCCCCATGTCCTCTTGCTAGACTCCTGTGAGAATCTCTGGCAGTCGATTTGCCTCCACTCCTCAAGAGCAGGACATCTCTGCCTGTACCACGCAGCATCTGGGCCCCTCCCCACCTCTGTCCTGGGGCCGGTCCATTTCAGGCTCAGCCTGTTTACTGTCTTCTCTGCTCTTTCTGGATCCATGTCTTCATCATGTTGCGTTTTTGAAAGACTTTTATCTTTCGGAATTGCATATCTGGTCAGATTTAGCTAAGTCCTAGAAATTTTTTAGTTCATAACAGTATTTGTGCCTCAAGATCAGTGTTCCTCTTCTGCTTATTAGTGGGAGAAAATGGACCTTTTCTTTAAAACTGTTGCTTCTCAAACTTGGAAGCAAATCACAAAACACCTGGGGATGTTGGTAAAATACAGATTCTGATTCAGTAGTTCTAGAGTGAAGACAAAAATTCAGCATTTCTAAAAGCTTCCAGGGGATGCCTGTGCATCTCATCTTTGGACCATCCTTTCAGAAGTGTGTCCCACTTCTGACACATCTTTTGGGCTTCCCTGGTGGCTCAGACGGTAAAGAATCTACCTGCGATGTGGGAGATCTGGGTAAGATCCCTGGGTTGGGAAGATCCCCTGGAGAAGGGACTGGCTACCCACTCCAGTAATTCTTGCCTGGAAAATTCCGTGGACAGAGGAGCCTGGTGGGCTATAGTCCATAGGGTCACACAGAGTCAGACACGACTGCGAGCAACCAACACTTGAGTAATAAGATTTTAGGACGTGATGTATGACCACGGGTTTACCCTGTGGTCTGCACATCTGTACTAACACATGTACTCTGCTTAAAATGTCCACGCAGTGTTTTCATCACATTTTTAAAAACGTAAATGGGATCATATATATTGTTTTGCAGCTTCTTTTTCTCATGTGCTGATACGCCATGTGGAGAATCAGTAAATTTTAAAGTAATTCTTTGAAACAAATTGTTAGTATTCCATTTGTGCAGCTATAGTATGATTTGATTAGTACTCATTTGGTGGACATTTTCCAAGTTGACATTACAGACATGCTGTATTCCAGTACAGACATCTTTTTGCACATGTGGAAGCATATTCATGGGATAAATTCCAGGTGTGAATTCACAGCAGAATGTGCAGGTTTTAAATTTTGATAGACACTGATAAATTGTTCTCTAAAAAGGATTTCCCAGTTTATACCACCACCAATAACGCGTGAGTTTTCTGACACCCGCGCCAGCACTGCATATTTCACTTTTGTGTTTCTTGTGTGAAGTTTCTTTCCAAATCCATTGCCCCTTTTCTTTGCCTTATGAAGTTTGTGTGTTTCTTACTGACTTCTAGGAGTTCCTTATGTATCTGGATATCTATCTTCGTTATGTTTGTCACAACTGTTTCCTCCCAGTTGTATTGTGCTGCATAGTTTGCCTCGGTTTTTTGATCCTTAAACTTGGAGTAATAATACCGATCTTAAAAAAAAATTTAGTAAGAACTAATGAAATATTATTTAATAAGGTACTTAGCAGGGTGCCTGACATAATAAATGTTGTATTATTAACAACTTACATATGTTTACTTTCATTATTATTATAATTCTATACTCCTACAGTTGGTCTCACGCCTGCGAGCCTACTCTTAATCTCTCTGTCTCTTCAGCCTCAGCTTTCCCCGTGAATTTCCTGCTTCCCTTTGCTTGGGTAGGTTGAGTACCTACTCTCAGGACTCCCCCTTTCCCAGATAACCCTGAAGCTTTTATGGCTTCCACAACCCCTGCCAGTCCTTACCTAAAGTTATTCCACCATGTTTGTCTTGCTGTGCTTTCTTTGCATTACCAAGCAATTTTTGGAGAAACAAACATCTAGCTTAACTGATACCAAATAGATTAACAAGGAAAAAATACCACTTAGTGAATCTTCCCTCTTTCCACCCAACTCCTCCCTTGTTAAATGCTGTCTGGGACTTGTTTGCATAGTTAGGCAAAGCCTGATGGGCCAGAGGAGGGGAGGAATGTTGTCAAGGAGAGCAGTGCAGGGCGTGCCTTAACTGTTGATGAGCCTTGTCCAGAAATTCAGAGAGTGACTTCTAGAGGAAATATTGTTATCTATATTTTCATTTTGAAGAGTCATGCAATGTTGAATTCATATATGTAAAATTTCAAAGTGTATGTTTTTATATTTCATAATTCCATTATAGTTCAAATATTTATGCTTAATAAATGTTCAACATAATTTTGAAAAATCAAGATTTGGCAATGACTTTTAAAATATGAATGGCTAGTTGCTCAGATGGTTAAAGCATCCACCTGCATTGCAGGAGACCCAGGTTCAATCCCTGGGTGGGGAAGATCCCCTGGAGGAGGAAATGGCAACCCACACTCCAGTATCCTTGCCTGGAAAATCCCATGGACAGAGGAGCCTGATGGGCTACAGTCCATGGGGTCACAAAGAGTCAGACACAACTGAGCGACTAACACACACACAAACTGCTAAAAGACAGTGCATTTAGAATTGAATCTATTCGCTAGTTTAAAAACATATTCATTCATTGGGTTACTCATAAACCTTTTTTTGAGTGGCTGCTGTGTGCCAGTTCCGCCCCTTAGCTATTAAGATTGCAACTATGAATAAGATCAGACTCGGGGAGCTCACAGTCAAATGCTATTAAAATAGTTATGGAGACCAAGAGTCTAATGTGAGAACGTAAAGAACCTAATCCGAAGCAGAAAATGGGTCCCCTGTAGGCTGAAACAAGTTCCCTGCCCCCTTGCAGAGCTCTGAGACTCTTAAACAGTGCTTGAAGAAGAGATCTAGGAGAGATTAATCACAGGAAAAGATGGAAGAAAGAAGGCGCCTCTCCTGGATTGAGACGGCAAGGGTTTTCTCATGAATTTAGTATTTGAAGAAGAGATGGATAAGATAGGTCACCATTTTGGTAAATATTTGCAGAATGTTAACAAAATTCATATTTAGAGACTAAAATTATTTCACGCTAAAATTTACCAGTCACTTAAGTTATTAAAGTCTTTTTCCAAAAACAACTGCCATATTTTGGAAAGTGTTTACTTAAAATTAATCATGTTGCCTCATGTTTGACATTAAAATATTTTAAATATGTATCCAGTTGTGGATGCCTCTTATCTGATGAGTTCATCTCCTCCGCAGTTTCGGTGTCTGAACTGCTCAGCTTCGCAAGTCTGCTCTCAGGATGGCCCTTTGTATCAGGTAAGAGGCACTCACGACTGTACATATGGCCCTAATGACGCCTGCCCGCCACAAAGGTGACTGCTTTCACCCAGACGCAAGGTCCCAAGACACGTCACTTGGCGAAACTCAGACCTATTTGAGCTACAAAACTTCATCTTTTCAACTTATGTCCCCAAAGTTTCCACTTATTTTACTTCTCTTGAATTACCTATTTAATTTTACCAAACTAAAAATTAAGTTATAAATGTTAAAGCCATTATTTATGCATCCATCAGTCTTAATAACTACCAGCTTCAGCCTGCAAGAAATCTCTGCTCCATATTGAATCTCTGCTCTGTACTTAACACTTATTTGTGTGTGGGTTTTTTTTTTTTTTTCATTGTTTATTCCCCCACAAGTGAAGGGAAAAAAAAAATGCCAGATTAGGTAAGGCTAAATAACAGCAATAGCTAAATGCAGATGTGAGCTTGCTTGCTGGACCTGCCCTAAGGACTGTACTGAGCTACCTCTTAGCACAGAATGACAGTGAGCGGATTTAGTAATGCACTGAGCAAGTGAACATGCCTCTGAGGAAAGTTTATCTAATAAAACTGCATCTTAAAAATTTGGAAAACAGAAGAGACAAAGTGTGTAATATAGTAAGGATTACTATTGAGTACAGAGATGATCTAGGATCAGCCTTAAACCATGTTTTTATATAGTATTTATTAAAAATATAGATTTTTAATTAGTCTTCATCATCATTTTCTTGGCGCCAAGAAGGGAGAATTATAATTATATACAACCTTAACTAGCAAATTTACCTCTGATGTTGCTATTTTAGGGTTAGGACAAATAAATATATGTTCAGTATTGAAAGAACCATTTCAAATCAAAAGTGTTAAATTAGCAATTTATCTAGAATTTCCCTCAGTCTCATTGTCAGTTCTGTGATAGTGCAAATCCCCACACTCATTAACGTGTGTGTTTCTTAATACACACTGGTTAAGTCCTGGGTGTATGTGTGCGTAGTAATGGAGTGAGCAAATTTAGCGATTATAAAGGCCAAGAGAAAATCATTTAGAGAAAAAAAGGCAATCATCCTTCTCCTTGTGTAATTGAGGGTGGGGGGTGAGTGAGTAACTGAACTGGACTGGTTAGTGTGTGTAGATGCTGTAGCTGCTTTTGACTTCACAGCTGACTTGGGGATGAATTGCGGTGTTCCTGGCCTTCCGTTATAATGCGTACATATATGGCTTTTTGCTTTTCGTCTTGGCACTGATGTCTGTCTGTTTCCTGAGAAATAAAGGTATTCTTAAACTCTGATCTAAAGTTTTAGGAAACTAGAGTAAGACCAAGTTTTCAAAAATCCACACACATTTGCTTTTTTTTCTGCAGCACTTCATTATGGAGTATAGTCTGGTCAGAAAGTTGGACTTGTAATTAATAGGATGCATCTTTAGCCAAAAATCAACTAGAAAATTTCAAGGAAAAAATTATCACTTTTATTATAAGAAAATATTATATGTGTAGCTTTATATGACTAAATCTTTTAATTTTGTGAAAATTTGGTGAAATCATTTTGTAGGAAAAATTCTAGTGAAGCAGCATTCACCCAAGAAGAAAAAAAATGTAAATCACTAAGTAATGAAAGACATAGAACAATATTAAAGAATTACTTTTTAAGGGATACTTAAATATAAAACTACTTTGAATGGTCACATCCTTTCAGATTTTCAGGGAATAGATCATTCTAAGTTGTTAATTTAAAGTAATTGAAAAAGGTGGAATTTTACCAAATTCATTTTAAAGATGTAACATAATCATGAAGGCAAAAACTGATAGAGAACCTCCAATTAGAGCACAAATATCAAGTCTCATTTTGAACATAACAAAAATGATAAATAATATACTAAATGTCCTAAAATAATATGCTAGAAGAAGAATAAAGCAAGACCAAATAGTATTTTTATCAGAAATCAAAGAATAGCTTAATGCTGGGGGGAGGAATTATATATATTAAGTAAAATAAATGTCAGTAAATACTAAAAGGGCATTTGGTAAGATTCACATTTTTCCTACAAGCTTATTTTGAAATTTTTTCAAGACAAGTTGACATAACACAAAGAAATATCCTTAACTTTTAGATTTATCAGTTAACATTTTGCTACATTTTTTGACCCTTCTTTTCCTTTCTTCCTCTTTTTCCTCTGCTTATCTTATTAATCTTTTTATAAATATATCTCTTGTTTCTTTATGGAGCCATTTGAAATTAAATTGCATATATCATGACAGTTGACCACAAAGTACTTCAGCATATATGTTCCCTAAGATTAAAGACATTCTCGTATATAATCACAGTACATCATACACAACAAATTTAAATACAGTGGTCCATTCTTCCTATAACTATGAAGTGTAATATAGTTTCAAACACATTTTTTACCAGATTCTTGTTTAACTTGGCACAGTAGTCGGTCATTCTCGAGTTCATCGGGAGTGTAATTTGGCACTTTCGGTCAGTCACATTTTTGTGAGCGATCACAGGGCATATGCACGGCCACATACTGAAATGTATTTTAAAGCTGAAATAATTAAGATCGGGTACTAACTGAAACATAGACACATGGGTAAAAAGCAGAGCTCAGGAACTCACTCTAGTATGTATGAATCTATAAAGAGTATTTCAGATTAATGGCAGGTACCAAGTTTCATTAACAAATATTTGCTGAGCACTTAATTATGCACTGGGCAATCTTGTAGGCCCTGGGAACACAATTTCCAGTGAAACTGAAAAAAATTTGTTTCTTTCATGGGGCCTATACTCTTAACAAATGGTAACAGATGAAAAACAAATGAGTAAAATTTATTGTGTTAGAAGAAAAATTGAAGTAGATAAATAGAATATTTTAGATGAGATAGCTAAAAGACCACTTTGAGGCGGTGATTTTTGACCAAAAAGAAGTGATAGTAATAGCTGTGTGTCTCTCTGGGGTAGAGCTTTTCAGGCTGAGGATGGACAGACATCTAGAGGCAAGGTCATGTGTGGTGGTTTGAGGGCTGCAAGGTGGCCAAGGCGCCTGGAGCAGAGACAGTAGTTGACCCGGGAATTAGGAAACCTGGAGTGTTGATGTTGGGGAGGGGTGTGATCTTGTAGGGTTTGTTTTCAGTTAACTGTTCTGAGACTATTAGTGATGGGGGGATGGTGGGGAATTCAGTCCATACCTCACATTATATGTGTTTCTCATGGCTGAAATGGTGCACATTAAAAATGAGACCATCGAAGATCAAGAAGAAAACATAGCTAAATAACCAATCTCAGAGTAAAGATGGATTTTCTCCATGTGTTTACATGTAAAAGGAAAAAAAAAAAACCAGACAAACCAAGTTGACTACTAATCCTGAAAAATACATGGCAGATGTCCCACACATTTTAAAAAGTACATGCAAAAATACCATAAATAAGGAATATTTGCATATATACAAACAAAAACCGAAAAAATTCCAACCACTGATGACCAAGCCATTTTACTTCCCTCTTTTCCTTCATCCTAGTAGAATTGGTAATGAATTCTTCGACGCATGATAATGGATTTTTGAATGAGTGACTTATTTGCAGAAAGTGTACAGATTTAACAGAGTCAGGAATGGAAAGCAAAGCTAAAAAGGTTATTGTAATGAGAGACAAGCTGTGGGATGAGTTGGGTAGAATGGGAAGAAGTCAGGTCAGGGTAGTAAGATTCTAGGTGGCTAGTCTCTACATCTGGCTGAACTTCAGAAAACCCAGGGAGTTTTCTAAAATAGATTTAAGTGTCCACTCACAGATATTCTGATTCAGAGGGAACAGAATAAAGTGTAAAATAAAAACAAGCAGAATTTAACCAAAATAGATTTAGACCATAGAATGTCAGCCCACCCCTTTCATCTATAGGAAAGGAAACAGTTTCTCACAGGATTTTTGCATTCACCCACAGGAGACAAGGGGGAAGCAAGCCAGTGGCCATCTCAGCCTTTCTTGGTTTCTTAAAAGTAGCTCCTGGACATTTCATTTTAAAAAGGGGAGTCTGCAGCTTTCAGAAAAGGAAAAACCATTGGTTCTTCAGACCCTTTCTGACTTTGTGATGTTTGGATTCTACATGATACGGCAAAGGGCGAAAAAGACACAAAGACAGTGGTGTGGCTTTTCCCACAGAAAGCTGTCTCCTCTCCGGGGCTGCGTGTTGGTTCTTTCCCTGTGCGGAGCAAGCTGAAGGATAGTCTGAACCACTCAAGTTCATGATAGTCCAGTCCAAATATGTAGTAGGATCAGTTGTTGAAAGGAGGCGGTAACCTAAATGTTTCCTCTAACAGTTAGTGACTTGTTTTTCAGCATTTTTTAAAGGACCATTAAATTTTAAATGCTAAAAATAAAAAAGTGTCAAACTTACTTAAAATGTGTGATTTGTAAACAGTACCCCAGCTTCCTAGATTCATGGCATGTGTGTATGTCAGTCGCTCAGTCATACCTGGCTCTTCGTGACCCCATGAACTGTAGCCCACCAGGCTCCTCTGTCCATGGGATTCTCCAGGCAAGGATACTGGAGTGGGTAGCCATTCCCTTTTCCAGGGGATCTTCCCGACCCAGGGATCAAACCCAGATCTCCTGCATTGCTGGCGGATTCTTTACCGTAATAGCAGAAGGTCTGTTATTTGTGATTCAGTGGACTCACACAGAGAACAGCTCTGATGGAGTCCAGCCTGTGGCTGGTCTTGTACAGCGCCACAGGTAAATGAGTGAATGCCCTGCAGCAGCGAGAGCGTTCTGTCCTCACAAACCCTGGCTTGCCCCAAGTACTAACAGTAGGACTGTTCACATATGCAACCACTGTGACAGCCGCAATCTTTCGAACTTGACCTTTGTTGCAAATTATGGAAAAGTTGACTGTCTCTAGAACATGAGTTTAAAAATATAATAATAATTAGTCTTAATTGTCATAATCACTATTCCCAAGAACTATTGTAAACCATAACTGCACATTTTTTAAAGTCTTTTATGTATACTCTGCATTGTTTTTCTATCAACACAGTCTTACTCATCATCTGTTTTTATTTTATAGTCATACCCCATGGTATTGCAGTACCGACCAAGAATTGATTTCGGTTAGACCAAGGGGCCCAGACCCCGCCGAACGAGCCCTGCACTATGTCGACAGATTGCACAGTGAAAGGTGTGTGGACTAGAGGGACGCAGCCAGACTCTCACATGCGAACAAGGCCACTGTCTGTCTCTAAACTGTCAGTTGCATTTATGTTGTTTCTATTCAGAGCAAACCAAGTGCCATTCTGCTACCGAACCATCTGCATAAGGTGTCGTGCCGTCTCCCGGTGTACAATACAAGTCATGGTTGGAATCAGTAGGTGTGCGGCCATGACCTAGCCTTCTCAATATTTTGCTTGCCTGTTCCAAGATTGTTCTAATGTTTGATTACAGTAGTAATATGGCTCAATCTTTGTGGTGTTGCAGTTTTCACATACTTACTATTTGATTAATTCTTGTTTAAATAGAGTACTGTACAAGGAACTAATAATTATTATATCTTGAAATTATTTTGTATGGGAAATATATTTAGAGAAATGGCCTTTGAGCCACTGTCCTGTTTGCGGTAAGCTTTTTGTGTGCAAAATAGTTCACTCTTGAGTGTGCAAGTCCTTTTGGGAAGAATCCCAATTGTTCTGTACATTAGAGCACATTATAACTGTAGGCATTTGGGGTCATCTGTCTGTGTAGTCTACAGTCGCACAAGGAGGCCTGTTCGCCTTCCAGAAAATGTACATGACTCCTTGGAGAGTGAAGTGAGATTCATAACCATTTGAAATGTTGGCAGCTGATCACATTCACTTCTAACAAAACCCATGTTTCAGTGAGGTTAATCTTTCATAATGCCTTATGATGAGCGGGTGCTGCTTCCTGAGACGTCATTGCCGTTGTGTAGCCCACATTACTGTGTGTGTCATGATATTGTGGTTCTTAATCTAACAAGTACACTTTTCCCTTTTTCAGTTGGCCTTAGGTGTGTGTCAGTGTGGCATGCAGAAAGTTATGATGATTTTAAATACTAGGGGTTTAGAGCAGGTAACATTAGCTATTTTATGGATTTCAAAAATCTCAAAGCAATTGTAGATTAAAACTGTTAGTAACCTGTCACATTTCCAAACCATATGCATAAACTAGAACAAATACTGTGTCATAGATAAATATGCTAACCAGAATTAATGGTTTGAGGATATTTCACTTTAGATCCTGTAGTAATTAGGGGGAACTGGGATTATCGTTTTATAAATAAGTTCTTTAAGGTCAGAGCTATGATAATGTCCTTGGTTTTGCAGTTTTGTTAAGTCTTCCATTCCTTTTGAGATGAGTCTGCAAGTCAACAAAAGTCTTGTTACCTTAAATGATATGAAGAACTTCATTTTAAACCTCTTAAAATCTACACTGTTTCTCATAAGCTTTGGAAATTCAGTTTGACTAATTGCTTTGAAACAAAGTTAACTTCTGAAACTTAGGAAATAATCTTAAAAGTTAGGAAAAATACTTGTTTTAGAAATCTGACATGAGCACAATCTGTGTGTTACACACATAGCTTTTATACTGTATTTTCCAGTAAAATGTATCATAAGCTAATGCCTTCTAAATCTCAAAATGCTTCTTAGAAATAAAAGTATATGACTCTAAGAAACACAAAATACAGCTAAATCTTGATGCATTTCACAATATAAAAGGCTGAAACGTCATAATTATCTTTTCTGTATATCTTTGTTTCAAGTCAAAAAGTCTAAAGTTTTCTGTTGTTTTTGGCCTGACTTTTGTGGAAAAGGTCATGGCAATATTTTTTAAAATTTCATTTTGTTAAATTGTGTTTGTGCTTGGAAGGGCTCACAAACAGAATTTAAAAGGCAGATTTTTGTTAACTCTTAAAAAATGGTTGGAACAGACCATTACACTAAACCAAAAACTGAATTTACTCTCCAGCTACAGAAATTATTTTGCTGTGCTGTGAAATCCAGTTCCCTGACATCTCTAAGGCATTTTTAGATTTCTTAAAAATTTGTCGCATCTAGGTCAGTGATTACTTATGGAAGTTGATTTTTAATTAACTCAAATTGAGAGTGCATTTTAAAAACCACAAATGAGACCTGGATGTTTTCGGGTTCCCAGCCAAAACTTACAGCCTTAAATGAGTTTTATATACATGATCTCTTTAAATTTGGCCTCTTGCCTCATCTTATGTAATGTCTCTATTTTCCAAGGAAATGTATAGGAAGTAATTATGGAATTGAGAATAGTTTTATATAGAATTCCTTTATTTAATGTTACTGTATTAACGTTTTTATTGAAATGCAGTGGAATATGTGCCAAAACATGTGAAAACTCTTGCATAGAGAAGGGCATCTGTTATATGGGGAAAGGTACACATTTTATGATGGTCCTGAATAATGTGGTGTTACTGTTTGAACCACAGACTTCTTCATCTGTTCAACTATGGTTTTTAAGTATGGGACTACTTTCATGTCTAGTAATACACTAATCCCTAGTTACTTATCCCCTGAGTCAGGCTGTGAAATTTGTAAGAAACCAGATATAGAAAAAATACACAGGCAAAAATACATAGATGGTCAGTTTTACAAACTTGGGGTGCTAATAAAATTAACTCTTTATACAGATACCCTATATGAATAATCATCTGAATCTGCAAAATTGGAGAATAAAACTAAGTTTTTATTTTGTCTCTTGTTTCTTAAGCAACAAACTGAAAGAACTTTACTTCCACAAAAGATTTTGTAATCGGTTATCAGATTTTGTAATCGGTTATCTCTGCTTTAGATATCATAGATGTCCAAGGGTCAAGGGACCTTGGATCTAAAGAAGGCCTGTGCGTTGGAAGACATCAGTTTAACTGAAGTAATCACATTAGTTAATAGAAAAATCCAAATATGGCCCTTTCTCCAGGTTAACAAAATGCTTTTAAGTATTTCTAAAAAAAAAAAAAGGTTCACTGATGAGGTGATACTAGATCATTCAGTCTGGGGTCCAGGTACCTTGGGTGATGCTTTTAGAAAAGTATGTTATTTCTTTATTCATTAAAAGTCTGTCCCATATTAATATGCTACATTTTATAAATGTAATGAGTTTGCTCAACTATATGTAACCTAAATTAAAATGATTCTTTAAGGGGGAAAAAAGTATGTTATATAATATTGTGAACTGTTTAGCTTTATTGAACTATTTAAGAGAAAGTGCCTCATCGCTAAAGTGCATTTCTGTTTTAGATTTACTGCATAAGTTTTGAGTTTTCTGTCCCTGTCTCTTATCAATGGTTTTATATCTAAATAGGCTCTTGTAAGTTAGAGTAATCTCTTTTTGAAAGATTTTCATAAGAAAATAGATATCACCAAAGACATTTTAGTGTTAATAACCATGTTAGCGAGAGACAGTTTTAACTGTTTGGAGGTTGGAAATTTTTAGACTGCAATTTACTTTTATATAATTAGGCAATAACCTTGAGTAGTTGCTAAAATATCACCAAAGAAAGACTTTAAACTTAATTTTCATGGTAAGATCAATCAAATGCAGGTTTTTCTTGCAATAATCAGAACATACTTCCTTTCAGCCATGTTTCTTATTTTTCCAGCACCATCTGGAATTTCTTAGGAAATTCTCAAAGGTGAAAAAGAGATTAACACAACCAGTAGCCTCCCTCTGGATGAAAAATGGGAGAAATACATAGTTTGGAGAGAAAATTGAAATTGAGATTTTAAATTCTAATTTGAGAAGATTTTTATCCCTTGGAGGTGATATGGACTAAAATTATGCTTATTTAGTTCCTGGGTTCTTAGTAATATGAGAAATTTTATTAAAGACAGACTTTGGTAAAAGTGCGGACATGCTTCCTTGTGTAGAAAACAGTACATTCTCTTGGACTCACATAAGTAAATGCTTTTTCTGTATCCGAAAACAAAAATTTTCCTAAAGGCCTGTGGGTTGTTTTTTTTTTTTTTTTTTAAGTAACTCTTTGTCTTGTTTCTCAGCAGTTATTTTGTTTTTAGAATTTAACCGTACAGCCAAATTCGGCAAGACGGGCCCCAGATGAAGAGCATGCACGTCAGGTTAAGCCCTGACCTCACACCGATATTTTGGGCAGCCCATGCTGTGGGCCACCTCAAGTAAAGCCCACACGAATGAAGTCTTCCTGACAGGCCCCTAGGTAAACCTCCTGGGCTAGAGTAAAGATGGATGTACTCATTACATACTCTGGTGTACCATAGGAATTTTCCAGCAGGCTATACTTTATACCAGTGAGATGTAGATACTGGTTGTGGGCATTACAAAAAGAGAGTTTGCCATAGCTTTAATTTTGGAAACATAAAAATATGAAATGCTATCATTTTAAGATACACCTCTGTCCCTACAATAAGGAATATAACCTGTCTGACAGATCTGGTTTATAAAAATTGAAAAACATGCTAAAACTCAAACCCTCTAAAAGCACAAAATAACCAACTAATTCTGGATTTACTTGATACACTTAGTTCAGTAGTATTTTGTTGAAAAAAGTTCAGATTGAAAGTTCATTAAAAATACTTAAATATTACATCACAGGGTTTTCATAGTTTTTTCTTAAAGCTGTAGCATTTTCCCAATAATTTAAAAGTGATTCTCTTCCCACTGTAATATAGTTTTCACAAGCAGTGTTTATTTGCTATCCTGACTATATTTTCAAATACAGTTAAAATGCTTGAGCACTTCCTTTTTAGAAAGTTATGAAATTAAACAAAAATAATTTAAAATGTGTCTGCATACTTGCTATGCCCCTTTTTCTAGGATTCAGAACTTGAGACATTATTCAGAAATGCGTTTTAATTTTAGTTGTCTTTAGAATCAAGTGAAACATTAAATACTGGGTCCAGTTTTCTTCCATTTTTCAGAGCTTCGTGGAATAAGAAACGAATCTAGTGTAAACTGAAGATTAAATATTTCTGGGCAGTGCAGAAATAGTAAATAGATTATGTGTATGTGGACTTCACATCAGTCCAGCATAGCAGGCGTTCTGCACATTAGAAATGGAATGGGATCAGCCTACCATTGTTTGGGGGCGGTTTTCTTTTGCTGTATTTTTTTGAATGGGGATAGGGGCCCAAGTGTCCTTATGAAGCTGTGGTCGGCGACAAGAGCTTGTGCGGGGAGCACCAGTGTTCTGCGTTTCCTACTTCTGGCAGCTCAACAGCACGCACCAGTTCTTAACAGAGTAGCCCTCACGTTAAATTAAACCATCATAGACTATACTGTACAGTTCTGTTGCTAATTTTCCTTTGAAATATGAAATATTTTAAGCTTTCTTTTTGTCAAAAGTGGTAACATCTTAATACAAATAAAAACCTTTTTGTGGTTGTAAGATTTAGCTTATAAATCATTCAAATTGAAGTGAAAGATTACCAGGTCATTGTTAATGACTTAGTCTATTAAGAATATATGTATTTTTGTAAAGGGAAAGCACTTGTAGATATTTAATCAGTACTATATGTCTGTTTTGCAGAAATAAAATGCTGCTTAGAGATTCTCTTTAAATATTTTTTATTTTTGTGCTCAAATGTATTTTCTGTTGATCTATGGAATGTTCTGTACAAAGCTGTATGGTTGTACTGTTGGGCTAGATACTTTTGTTTTTTAAAATCTGGACGTAGCCAAGTATATTTGACCATGTTAAAAATAGTATCTTTGTTATTAAAAACTTGATTGCATAATTTTTTGTCTGTCATCCTTCATATCAGTAGCTGCAGATCATAACCTTCATTGAAAAGTTTCCATTAAGTATTATTGTAGCAAATTTTATGAACATTTGTTGAATATTTGAGATAAAAAATCTTTAGGAAATGTTTGTTTACTTTAGAGATGGCAGGCTGGCCCTCGAATAATACTGCAGTTTTCACACAACCGTAGTATGCGAATTCTATTCAAGTTCCCATAAACTACAGACCAGCAGACACGGGAACATATCCAGGGATGTAAAATAAGGGGCAAACCTTTCATGGTCTAAAGGCATTGAAATCACACAGGCCTGTTCTCATCACTGTGGAATTCTGTTGGAAATCAATACCAAAGGATATTTGAAAACAGCCCACATATTGTCAAGTTGCAGTGTGACATTTGCCAAGAGATCTTTGACTCAGCCGTTGAAAGCCTCAGTCAAGTTAAAAGACTGAAAAAAACAGGGTGACTACAGAGAAGAAAAATTTAAATGAGAAGTTAATATCAAAGATTCTTGAAAAACCCCGTGTATTTGGAAATTAAGTGTCCACTATAGGAGCCATACAAGGTATATTAGAAAGTATTTGTAAACAATAAAAATGAAAGAATTTATCAGAATTTGTTGCAGTTAAAGCTGCTCAAGGCACCTAAATACAATGTGGAATCTTGAATAAGGTATGAAAACAAATAATGGACGCTAGCATAAAGTTTTGTGAAATTTGAACAAAATGTGCAGTTAATGACATCACATGTTAATTTCCTGTCTTGTTTTTTTTTTTTTTTTTTTACAACATAGTGCTTCTTTATATACTCAGAATTGGATTAGAAGTTTCAAGCCTCATTCAATATTTTTTTAATCACAAAGATAATAAGTTTTCTAGACTTTTAGCAGTAATACTAGATTACTAGTAACACTAGATTAGATTACTACTGTTTAGCAATAATACTAAAATAAATGGAACTATATTAAAGTTTTGAGTGAATATAAATTAGAAGTCTAGCATTCTCTGCATAGTCAAGTGTAATCAAAATGTCTAAATATTTTAGTTAGGCAAAAAATTCATAAATTTTTGAAAACATGTAATATACATACTATTTATATTAAAAAATGTTAGTCACTCAGTCGTGTCCCATTCTCTCCATCGTGTCCCACTCTTTGTAGCCCACCATGCTCCTCTGTCCAAGGAATTATCCAAACAAGAAACCTGGAGTGCGTAGCCATTTCCTCCTCCAGGGGATTTCCTGACCCAGGGATCAAACCCAGTCTCCCTCACTGCAGGCAGATTTTTAACCATCTGAGCCACCTATTTGTATTTATGTATACAAAAGCTTTTCTACTATACTTGATAAAGGCCTGAGAAAGAAAAGCAAAAAAGAGATGGAGAAATCAGAAAACAAACTAAATTAAATGAGAGCTCTAAATATGAAATAGGAAAAAAGTGAAACCAGATACAAGATCATCACACAGTCCAGTTGTCTTTAAACAAAGCTGCTCACTAGACACATCTGGAGCTTTGGAGAAAAGTCCAACTGATTGCAACAGCAGACTGTTCTCTTCAGCTCATTAGATAAAGCCTTGTTTTATTATTAAAATACCTTGCCTGGGGAATTCTGGATGGGCTAAAGTAAGACATTAGTTAGAAGGTTGCAATGACTCATATCTTTGCCCCATATGTCTGCCCTTAGACAAAAGTGCCTGAAGCTTTGTCTGAGATTAGTGATACCATGGAGGTGTCAGGAGACCCCAGGCACGCAGTGGGGTAGAAAAGCAGCACCTTCTGAGCAAAACTTTGACTCTTTAGCATCACCCTCCTCGGAACTGGTGCAGAATAGGAAAGCATTTGTGAGGACTGTGTGTATGAAGTGCTCAAAATGTAGCCTCTAATACTTTTATCCCAGGTCAGGGGCTGGAACAGGGGAAGGCCTCAGGGAAGCGAAGGCCAAAAGACGTGCCCGAAGAAAAGAGGAAACCATTCTGTGACCTGCTAACCAGTCTGCCATGCCTCCACTTGGGAAAAGGGTCACTTTACCCCGTTTTTAGTGCTTTGTCAACACAGGCTCAGCTCTGATCTTTTCACCAGTTTAAAAAGGTATGGAGGAGTCTGCACCCCAGCTGGGCCTGAGAAGGTAGGGAGCCAGACCTGTTTGTCTGGAAACTGAGGAATTTGCAGACAATATTTTGCTGGAAGCCATGAATACTGCTTGACACTGAAGCCCCTGCTGTGCGATTTGGGTGCCAGGATTACCATCAAATGGAGAAGCATGCCCCAAAAGAAGAAATAGTGAATGATCACTCCACACCTTCCACCACCAAAGCCCTGCTCTTACCAAACCCAACTCAGATCTCAATTCCAGCAGGCTGAGCTGAACTTTCTCCTCCTTCTGTACCACTTAGCACTTTCATTGCAACCACAGAAATTATGTTTTATTGTCCTCCCATTACGTTGTGAGTATCAAGAAGGATGTCGACCATCATTGTGGTACATCCTCACCCGCACAACACATTTGCATAGTAACTGCCACCCATAAAACCCATGAAGTGAAACAGTTTCGGTTTCAGAAGGCAGAAGCAAAGCTGATAAGTCTCCAGCCATTCCCCAAAGGTCTCCTGGTATCATTTCTCTTCTCATAAAGAGAACAGTCATATTGGGTTAGGACACCACTCCTATGACCGCATCAACCTTAATCACCTCTTTGAAGACACCACATTCTAAGGTCCCTACCCCACAGAGGAGGCATTGCCACAATGCCAACGGAAACGACAAAGAAGCAAAAAAGCACAGCCATCTGCCGTCTCCCTCTGATCACCCGCGGATCACAGCCCAGGTGACCCAGTGTTCTCCCTGACTTGCCGGGAGCTAAGATGCCAACAAGTAACTCAAATCTGGCTTAGCTAGAGCCATTACAATCACATGGTCACTCATAAAACTTACTCCCACTGAATGTACTAATACATCAAGGATGCAGCAGAGGGTCTGCCACGTGGTAGGTACTTTACAAAGATCTCCCTTCTCTGACTCTCACCCATTTAACCATCAGAACAATCTGTGAGATAAAAGCAAAAACAAACACATGGGACCTCATCAAACTTACAAGCTTTTTCACCGCAAAGGAAATCAGAAACAAAATGAAAAGACAACCTACAGGTGGGGAGAAAGTATTTGCAAATGATGCCACCGATGAGGTCTTAATTTCCAAAATATGCAAACAGCTCATACAATAACAACAACAAATACCAACCCAGTTGAAAAGTGGGCAGAAGATCTAAACAGACATTTCTCCAAAGAAGATATGTAGATGGCCAGTAGGCGCATGCAAAGATGCTCAACATTGCTAATTATTAGCAAAATGTAAATCAAAACGACAGTGAGATATCACCTCACCAGTCAGAATGGCCATCCTTAAAGCCTACAAGTACTAAATGCTGGAGAGGATGTGGAGAAAATGGAACCTTCTTATTCTTTTTGGGGACTTCCCTGGTGGCTCAGACGGTAAAGCGTCTGTCTACAATGCGGGAGACCCGGGTTTGAGCCTTGGGTTGGGAAGATCCCCTGGAGAAGGAAATGGCAATCCACTCCAGTACTATTGCCTGGAAAATCCCATGGACAGAGGAGCCTGGTAGGCTACAGTCTAAGGGGTCGCAAAGAGTCGGACATGGCTGAGTGACTTCACTTTCACTTTCATACTTTTTGTAGGAATGTGAGTTTGTGCAGCCACTATGGAACACAGTATGGAGGTTCCTCAAACTCGACTTGCCATATGATCCAGCAATACCACTCCTGGTCATATACCCAGACAAAACTAGACTTCAAAGAGATATATACACTCTTATCTTCATAGCAGCAATATTTACAATAACCAGGACATGGTAACATCCTAAATGTCCATCAAAGGATGAATGGATAAAGAAGATGTGACACACACACTCGATGAACTATTACTCAGCCATAAAAAAGAATGAAATAAGGCATTTACAGCAACATGGATTGACCTAGAGATCATCATACTAAGAATACTTATATGGGGAATCTAGTAAGATGACACAAATCTTTGAAATTCCATGGGCTGTAACCTGCCAGGCTCCTCAGTCCATGGGATTCTCCAAGCAAGAACACTGGGGTAGGTGGCCTTTTCCTCCACCAGGAGACCTTCCCAATCCAGGGATTAAACCAGCATCTCTAATCGTCTCTTGCATTGGCAGGCAGATTCTTTACCACTAGCACCGCCTGGGAAGCCCCAATAAAATATGAGACAAATGAACAAAATAGAAACAGACTCAGAGAACAGACTTGCATTTGTCAAGGGGGAAGAGGGTCTGGGAGGGAAGGGTTGGGAGTTTGGGATTAGCAGACGCAAACTACTACTAATATATATGGGATGGCTAAACAACAAGGTCCTACTCTTAGGGGAACAACTGACCAAAACTGCCCATCCTGGCCAGGCAAGACAGTAGCTCCTTGCATGAGTTATCTTACCATGGAGGGCCTAGTAAAGAAGTAGGAACCAACAATCTACCACCAACGGGAAGGATTTGGGAAAGGTCAAAAGGGGAGAGGAGGCTCTAGTCCATATGTCCTACCAGCCTTCCAGAATCCTTCTCACTGGAATCTATCTTGACTGAGTAATGTACGTGCCACCAGGAAGGACCCTGAGTCAGAATGATTAGCCAGAGACAACCCAGAAATCCCATCACTATAAAACCCGAGACTTCAAGCAGAGTAGTTCTCCTGGGTTCCTGCCCCTGCTGTTCTCCCCGGGCGCCCTTCCCAATAAAGTCGCTTGCTTTGTGAGCACGTGTGTCGCCTCAGACAAGTCATTTCCAAGTGTTAGACAAGAGCCCACCCTTGGGCCCTGGAAGTGATTCCCCTTTCTGTAACACTGCTGTATAGCACAGGGAACTATATTTAATATCCTGTGATAAACCATAATGGAAAAGAATATAAAAATGAATATATGGGACTTCCCAGGTGGCTCAGTAGTAAAGAATCCGCCTGCAAAGCAGGAGACCTGGGTTTGATCTTTGGGTTGAGAAGATCTCCGGAGAAGGAAATGGCAACCTACTCCAGTAGGTTCTTGCCTGGGAAATCCCATGAACAGAGGAGCCTGGCGGGCTATAGTCCATGGGGGTCACAGAGTTGGACACAACTTAGCGACTAAACAACAACAACAATATTGACTAATACCTCAATATAAATAAATAATTTTAATGAATATATACATATAACTCGGTTTATATCTATATGTATTTATATGCATAATTTTGCTTTATGTAGAAATGAACACAACATTGTAAATCAAAAAAGTGAAAGGCAGGCAGTCATGTCCAACTCTCTGCGAACCCATGGACTGTAGCCCCCGCCAGGCTTCTCTGTCCATGGAATTTTCCAATCAACTGTAAGTCAATTAAAACAAAAAACAAAAAAACAGACCTGTGAGATAGGCATTATTAGTCCAATTTTAATGATGTGAAAGTGATCTAAATCACTCACAGTCACAAGAGATGTATTTGGGTCTCCACCATGGACCTATTTCTAAAGATGAGTCTATTCTCAGGGCCCCTGGCTCTGCACCTGAGAGCTGAGAGCTATAGAGCAGCCTACCCTCAGGCCCTCCTGGCCGCTCCAGGATGGATCACATAGCGGATAAATACTAGGCGGCCAGTATGTAACCTAAGATGATTGGCCGCTCCAGGATGGATCACATAGAGGATAAATACTCGGCGGCCAGTATGTAACCTAAGATGATTGTGGTCAACACATCATTTTGAGGACCCACTGTATACCAGGCACTGCCTGAGCCTCTGGGGATCCAAGTGGTGAGCCAAACAGCTAACTGAGCCGCCAGTGTGGGAAAGAGACACACATTAAACAAAGATGAGAAATACATGATAATAAGAGCAGTAAGTGGGCTGAAGAAAATAACCGCTGTGACAGAGCACGGAAGGTCCGACCTTTCTAAGAAAATGGCATTAAGTAGAGATGAGAGAGGAGCTGGGGTGGCAAGGAAAGAATATTCCTGAGAACACTAAAAAGGGAGAGCCCGTGCTGCCCGGCCACCTGCAGCCACCTGACAAGGTGGCAAGTGGCGGGAGAGAATTCTGCAGAAGGTGGTAAGGGACTGGGTCACACAGATACTTTTCCTGCTAAGTCGCTTCAGTCGTGTCCGACTCTGTGCGACCCCATAGACGGCAACCCACCAGGCCCCCCCATCCCTGGGATCCTCCAGGCAAGAGTACTGGAGTGGGTTGCCATTGCCTTCTCTGACAGATACTTTTAAGTCTTTTAAAAGCTTCTGTTTTAATTCTGAGCATGATGGGAAGGTTTTACACAGGCACTTGACATCATCTTGTTTACACGTTTAAATGACCACCATGGAAGCTCTGTGGAGAATAGCTGGTAAAGACGTAGGGGCTAGAAGAGACAAGGAAACAGGCTAAAATCCTAGCACAGTAGCTCAGGTGAAAAAGGCGGCAGGGTCCCAGACCAAAGAGACGGACCTCAAGATGGAGAGAAGTGGGTTTCTTCACATACATCACCCCGACCCCAGCTACAGTGAGACTACCTTTAATGAAACCTAAGTTTTTAGGATGAGTGAACTTCTAGATGGGGATGGGGAACTCAGACCAAGAGGGTGGGAAGACAAAACTGAGGAGCAGCCACACCTACACTCCCAGCACTGCCTTAGAAAACCCACAATGAAAACAGGAGGAGAGCAGGAGCAGGGAGGGGATGTTAGGATGGGAGAAAGGGCCCTGGAAACCTTTAAGCAGGGCTCCCACGGAGCCGGCTTCTGCTCTGCTGAGCACATGTCTTGCCTGGCTAGGCCTGCGCTCCCCACCAGAGGCCCAGCCCCAGCACCTGCTCAGGACATGGGATACTATCCTTTGGAAATGCTCTTCTCCCCGCACCCAGAGGTGGTCCTTGCTTGCTCCTTCCCCATTACCCTTCACACAGCCTTGTCCTGGCCTGGGCATAGCAATAACCCCTTGGACTCCAGGTAGGGCTCTCCCACTGATTAACTGAAAGTGTGAGTCCCTCAGTTGTGTCCGACTCTTTGCAGCCACATAAACTGTAGTCAGCCAGGCTCCTCTGTCCATGGGATTGTCCAGGAAAGAATACTGGAACAGGTTGCCATTTCCTACCCCAGGGGATCTTCTCAATCCAGGGATCAAACCAGCATCTTTTTCATCTCCTGCATTGGCAGGTGGACTCTGTACCACGGCCCCACTTGGGAAGCCAGAAAGTGAGTCACTCAGTCATGTCTGACTCTGCAACCCCTTGGACTACAGTCCATGGAATTCTCCAAGTCAGAATACTGGAGTGGGTAGCCTTTCCCTTTTCCAGGGAATCTTCCCAACCCAGGGACTGAACCCAGGCCTCCCACATTGCAGGCAGATTCTTTACCAGCTGAGCCACAAGGGAAGTCCAAGAATACTGGAGTGGGTAGTCTATCCCTTCTCCAGTGGATCTTCCCGACCCAGGAATTGAGCCAGGGTCTCCTGCATTGCAGGTGGATTCTTTACCAACTGAGCTATCAGGGAAGCAGCGAATGTGACGTTAAACCAACAGAACTCACGAGATGTAGTTAACACACCTGGATGAGAACATCAGCAACCCAGGACTTTCTCAGCACTCTCTAAATCACAAAGCACAGTCTCAATTCAGAACTCAGAAAGTCCAGTTCAGTATATTGATCAATAACTACTTATTGCAAGGTTATACTTCTTCCCTGCTCCTAACTAGGACCCAGTAGAGGGTTACATACTTTCCAAAAATGGAGGATAATGGTCCTCCTGTCCTGATGTGTTCTCCCTGGTTTGGGTACGTGGTGGGGAAGGAGAAATCAAAGAACAGCAGAGCAGCTTGCACACCGGCTCCAAGCAATCTGGACCTGACTGATGTTTAAATCCCCCTTTCCCAGAACTCTTTCTGGGTTCTTCAGAGGGTCCCCTCTGAATCCTTCAACCATCACTCACCTCACCAGGAGCCATGCCTATTTCAGTGGGCTATTCCTGGTACCCCTGACCTTCTATGCCAGTGCTACAGCCCACAGCCTCTTACTACAAGAGATGTCTCTTCTGCTCCCGGCTGATGTTCCTACTGCAGATCCGTCACAGGGTCCCTGCAGGTCATGCAACAGTGATCCACAGTCAAAGACACATCTGTGATTCTTGTCAGCCCAGAAGCTCCTCTCCCCCTCTGCCTGTCCTGCTGCCTCCAGGCTGAGAGGCATAACCTTGGCCCTCTAGATTCTTCCGGTTGTGTCAACTACAGTTAAGTGTCATCATAGCCACAGTCTCTCGTGTCAAGCCTCCTGCTGAAGGCTGTTGGGGCTCCATCCCCATTAGACTCGGGTGGAAGGGTCAATACCCTGCACCTGTCCGCCTTGAGGAAGAGCGCGCACAGCTCAGCTCACGCCATAAATGCTCCTGCCTTAACTCCTGTAGTATTTCTTAGAAAATGTGAGAGGAGAGCTCACCAGGTGACCAGAAGCCTGGGCAGTTTATTATCACTGAGTCTGTGTGGACTCCTCTCTCTGCCTTCCCTCCCCTTGGCTCTCTCCCAGGTCACCAGAGGCAAGATGGCACTCACCCTTCAGCTACAACACAGCTCCTGACAATGCCAGGAAATGGAGACCTGCCTGCACCCTGCCTTGCAGCACCCAACCCAGACAGAGGGACTGAGGCCCTGGCACCAGCCCAGGCCAGGCTTCTGAGACAGCTGCCCTTGGGAGCTAGGCTGAAGGGAGGGCAAGCGAAGTCCTGTCTGAACCACCAGAGTCCAATTAAACCACTGATTCTCTGAGTAAGGACAGAGTGACCCAGCCAGGGCCGGGGAAGGAGTACGTGAAACAAGCATCAGACACTGTAGCTCCTACGATGCCTGGGGCTCAGCCACCCACCTATGCACTTGGTGCCCAGCTGTTCTGGGCTGGTCAGTTCAACCTCCCAGCAGCCTTTGCCTTGGTTCCTCATATTCCCCGCCAGGAAGCAGTTGGGTGACCAGCTGCTGGAGTGGGGGGGCAGGTGGGGGGAGTGTTCTGGGAAGTTTTCCCATTGGGGCTGGTCAAGAAGGGAGAGGGAAATGGCCCAAGGACAGTGTGTCTGATTGTTAGACATGTGCTCATGGAAGAGCATCTCGGAGGTTTCCATCTGAGGCAGCCCCAGAACTCCCTCCTGGTTACGTGGAGGATGACGGGAAAAAGAGCAGAGATCCAGAAGTCCGACCATGGAGCACCTCACTCCCAGTTCAGCTACTCCCCAGCTGTGTGACCTTGGGCAAGCTGCTTCCTCTCTCTGGTCCTGCCTTGGCTACTTCACCCTGTACCTCCTCCTTCTTGCGACCCTCATCTCCACTGTGATTGTGTGTGTAGTATCTGTCTTCCCAGCCAGGCGGCAAGCTCCCTGAGCACACAAGCCAGTCTGTGTGGCTCAGCTCTATGTGGTCTGGCTCATGGTGGTGCTCAAGGAGAAAAGGGAAACCTCAGTGAATAATATGGGCAGTGAGCCTTCTGTCCTACGAACCCTCAGGTACAGACCTAGGTGGAGAAACGCCTGCAGGACCACCGCTACCACTAGACTTGTGCAAGAGGGGCCCCTGCCCTAGACCTGACTTAAGAAGCCGAGCTCCAAAACACAAGACATGTTCCCCCTTTTTTGGTTTTTTAAGAAACTTTTTGAAAAATTCAATACCCAATTGAGTGAACAAGAATTAGGAAAAAGGAACACACCATCTAATTGAGGCTCTCAGGCCTCAGGATGCTGGAAGGAGGGGCCATGGAGGGTCATGGTCTCTGTCCTGGAAAATTAGACAAGGGGGTGCTACCTGGTTAAAGTCACACACCCCAGATCATCACCAAGTGAGTGTCCAGGCAAACAGACAGCTATACCCCTTCCCTGGCCTCTGCTCGGGTGCAATGATTTAGGGGAGGCCCTGTCTCCCTAAGAATCCTGACAAGTCAGTCTCCATTCCAGGCTTAGGTATGTTCCAAGTGGGTTCAGATGATCTGGGATCCTGGACCTCATTTATTTCATTAATCCTCATAATGTATTATCTCCCTTATAATAAACTTATGAGGTCTGGCTACAGTCCTCATTTCATAGATGGGGCTCAGAGAGGTTAAGTAATTTGCTTGAAGTCACACAGCTAGTGACTATCAGAGCTGGGATTTGAACCCAGGTCTGTTAGATTCCAGAACCTATGCCTTTAATCACCACACCTTCTAATAAGCAATAATTGTGCATCTTCTATGTGCTTAGCACTGTTCTGGGTCATGCATGCAAAGGGGTCTTCCTGGTATTTGTCATTCTGAAAAGGAGAGCACTACGCTCCGTGCAGACTTCTCAGCTACTGAGAAATGTTGAGCAAATTCAACAGCAGTAGGGGTGTTTTTGTGACAAATTAAGAGCCCTTCTCACAAAAGGAAATATAGGATACCAAGGTGAGAGACTGGTTGGAGACTGCTCTAGAGAGAGGGGGGTAGGCCATCAGGACTGCTCAGTCTGGAAGAGTGAAGAAAGAGCAGAGCATGAGGCATGGATCTATAAAACAGTGACGGCCTAAGAGGAGGTGAACTGCAGCATATCCATCACTCTCTCTCCCACAGGACACAGATCAATCCAAACAGCTCATTCCATGCCCAACCTTTCTGTCCCCTTAGCAGAATTCAACAACGATGACCATCACTTCTTAAAAAAAAAATTCCCTGGCTTTCATGATGTGACTCCAGATTCACATCATTCCTCTCTGGCCAGCAGGGAAGGGACTAGGTAGAGGCAAGTGAAATGTTTAGGGTGCAAATTTAAGGAGGCATTTACAGTCAAGGTCATGCAAATGCCTCCCTCTTCTGCTGCATCTTTTACTGTGGACAGCCCTCCAGATTTGGCCCTGGGATCTCTCCTCTCCCCGCTCCATGTTCTTTCCTGGGAGATCTCACCTGGGCTTTAAAGACCACATCTGTTCTGAGGATCTTCAAAGACCACATCTATTCAGATTGATCTCTCCAAACCGCACCACTCCTTTGAGCTCCTGAGCCAAATAGCCACTTGCACATTTGGAAGCCCTCCTTGGCTGCTTCAAAGACATCTCAAACTAAACATTCTCAAAGCAGAATTTAAGAACTCCCTCCCCAAACAGTCTTTCCCAGTGTTCCCAGCCTCAATGAGTGGTTCACCATCTATGCAGTTGTTCATATCTAAAAGCTAGGTTTCGTTCTGGACACAATCCTCTTCCTAATCTTTATCACCCTCCCTCCTAATATCTTTTCATGAACCCTACATTTAATCTACCACCACCCTAGTCTAATCTACTGGGTTCTCTTAACAGGAAACCTACAAAACCTTTTTATCTGGTTCCCAGCAAAGGCTTTCACCATACTCCCACCTCTATGTCTATACTCCATGCTGTTTTCAGAACAGTATTTTCAAATTGCAAATCTGATTATGTCACCACACCTTCTTGCCTTCCACAGCTTCCCTCCCTTGCTCAGAGCCTTTTAAAGGCTTCCTATTGTTCTTAGGAGAAATCCAAATCCGTAATATGATCTATGAGGAGTTTCACGTTCTGGGCTCTGTGGGCTCTCCAGCCTCACCTTGCCTGATGCTCGGTCATTAATAATTCTGCACCCGTTTGTAATGTGGGTGGTGTTCTCTGTGGCACCAGCTGGTTGTCCACCATTCAACTAAACTCTGATATGATCTATTTGGGGATAGTCGTCATCTGTGCTTCTGCCTGACTGGCTATAGATTGGAGGTTCCACAGTCCCCCTTTCGGGATTTGATTAACTTGCCAGAGTAACACATAAGACTCAGAGAAATATTTTACTCACTAGATAGCCAGTTTATTATAAAAAGATAAAACTCAGGAACAATCAGATAGAAGAGACGTATAGGGCAAAGTATAGGAGAAGGGCACCAACATGAAGCTCTCTGAACCCCATACTTTATAGTTTTTATGGAGGTTTCATCATAGAGGCATTGTTGATTAAACTGCTGCCCACTGGTGATCAATGCAACCTCTAGCCCTTCTCTTCTCCCTGGAGGTCAGAGCGAACTGAAAGTTCCAACCCCCTAATCACATGGTTGGTTCCCCGGTGACCCATTCCCATCCTTAGATGCTTTCCAAGTCACCTCATTAACATAAACTCAAGTGTGATTCAAGGGGGTTGTTATAAACAACAAAACACCTTTATCATATTTATCACTTAGGAAATTCCAAGGGTTTTAGGAGCTTTGTGGGGATAAAGGCCAAATACATGTTTCTTATTATAAATCACTATATCACAGTCATGATATGCAAATTCCATCCAGACCCACTTGGCTTTCTTCTGCCCCTTATCCTTGCTGGTTTCTGTCCATTACTGAGCCTTTGCTTAGGTCGCCTGGTAAGTAACTCCAAGAAACCCTTCACTCAACTTAGTCATCATTACCTAATGGACTAACCCTGCCCACTCAGGAGACCCTGGAGGGAAATCTTTCCTGACCTCCATAACTGGGTTAGCCCTCCCATAAGAGGCCCAGAACAGTGCTCGACACACTGCAGGCACTCCAGGAACATTTATTGAATGATTGAATTCAACAAATCCCATGTAATGTATGGAAGAACTCAATACACGTTTGGTGGTTTGAATTTGACAGTGCCTATTGGGCGTCCATAAAACAGTGTGACTGAGAACCAAGCACCAAATGAGAACCATCTGATACTCACTTCATGGTGCTGAGATCAGATAAACTGGCCAACTGTGGGATTTATGGGGAATTCATGAGAGGGCTGACAAAGAGATTGGGTAGTTACATTCTGTGGTCAATTATACTCTCATCTTGTTCTGTTCACACTCTTCACCAAGAGTTACTTTTCTGCTGTTTTGTTTTTATGACTCTTCACCAATCCTTCCTTTTTTCACTCCTATGTGACTTCCAAATGACTTCACTGTCAGAAAAATCAGTCTAATATGCAAGTGCTTTGCTCCAGAGAGCCCAGCTGAAGGAATTATGACACACAGAAATATTATCACTGCAAGTGGTATAATACAAAAGAATATTTGCTGTAGCATTTTTATAATGGTGAGAAAATAGAAACAATATAAATGATCACAAATAGAGAAATGGATTAATAAACCCATAGGCCTGACACTGAAAAGAGCGTAATAGAGCTACATCTTCTGATGAGAAGATTTGCATATCTTATTTTAAAAGGGGAAAAGCTGAAGCACAGTATGTACAGTATGATCCTTTTTCTACAACAAATATATGAGTATATGTTTGTACAGGTGTATGCATGCTAAGTTGCTTCAGTCGTGTCTGCCTCTTTGCGACTCTATGAACTGTAGCGCTCCAGGCTCCTCTGTCCATGGGATTCTCCAGGCAAGAATACTGGAGTGGGTTGCCATGCCCTCCTCCAGAGGATCTTCCCAACCCAGGGATCATACCCACATCTCTTATGTCTCTTGCATTGGCAGGTGAGTTCTTTCACACTAGCGCCACCTAGGAAGCCTGTATGTTTGTATAACCATGGTTAAAAAAAAAACCCAAAACTGAAAGAATACACATTCAATTGTAATACTGGTAACTTGTGAGCGAAGAGTTGGCGGGACCTTCAGAAGGCAATCTCTTTTCTTGCTTTATACTCCTCTACACTCTCTAAACTTGTGGAAAAAGCATATTATATTTCTAACTTTAAAACTCTAACAACATAGGTAACATATTTACTTGTTTGGTTACCATCTGTCCCCTTCACTAGGATGTGAATTTTACATGGTAAGGAACATACGGTTAGTCCATATGAGGATGTGAATTTTACATGGTAAGGAACTTAGTCCATATTTCCTTGCTGACAGATCCCCTGTGCCTAGAACAGTGGCCTGATACAGTAAGTACTCAATGTATATTTTTTTAATATTTTAATAATAAAAATATTTAATATTTTAATGAATCTATTTTTTAAAAGAAAGTGACATTTTAACAAAATTAACAAAAGAAGTATTCCACATCTCCTGCTGCTGTGTCCTTATCTTGGAAATAGGTTGGGTACTGGGGAATCTGAAATTTTCTGTATCCACGTCATTCTTGCCTGGAGAATCCCATGGACAGAGGAGCCAGGTGAGCCACAGGTCATAGGGTCCACAGAGTTGGACACGACTGAAGCGACTGAGCACACAGGCCCTGAATTAAAGTTGGCCTCTTCTCCACGTGGGACTTCCCAGGTGGCACAGTGCCAAAGCACACACCTGCCAATGCAGGAGACACAGGTTTGATCCCTGCGTTGGGAAGATCTCCTGGAGGAGGAAATGGCAACCCACTCCAGTATTCTTGCCTGAAAATTCCATGCACAGAGGAGCCTGGCAGGCTACAGAGTCCATGGGGTTGCAAAAAGTCAGACACGACTTAGCGACTGAGCGCACACACACACCACATCATTGGTTCTCATGGCAAATAAGTTGAAAACCCACAAAATCCCCTACTAATGAGAGTAGAAAAGCCTGGCAGGCTCAGTGTTCAAGTGCTGTACTGTGCTAAGTCACTTCAGTCATGTCTGACTCTTTGCGACCCTATGGACTGTAGCCTGCCAGGCTCCTCTGTCTATGCGGATTTTCCAGGCATGAATACTGGAGTTGGTTGCCATGGCCTTCTCCAGGAGATCTTCCCAACTCGGGGACTGAACCAGAGTTTCTTAGGTCTCATGCATTGGCAGGCAGGTTCTTTACCACCAGCACCACCTAGGAAGCCCTGTGTTCAAGTGATAAAGCTTCAAATGACAAAACTTGGTGATTTTCAGAGAAACCTTGAAAATGAAATAAAGTTCACTCATTCAAAAAATCAGAGCTAAAAAGGAACACAACGAATAACAGAAGGAAGAATGTGCTGTCACATCACATGTTGAGTAGTGGAAAGGTCACAGCTGTTTAACCACCAAATAGTTTAAACTGGTTAGGAAAATTAAAACCACAAAAGTAAAACAGATTATAGCTTAGGAAAAGATTTGCAAAAATACACACTGAAATATATTTTGTGATCCCTGTTTCTTTTTAACTTCCCTCTTGCTTTACTGCAGAACCAACACATACCAGTGAAAAGGAGATCCATGATCTCAAGGAAACGTGGGCTGTCTCTCCTTTTCATATCAATGCTCCTAAAATTGAGAAGCCATGGTACAGAGAGAGAAACTATTCAAGCCAAAGCCAAAGCCAAAGAATCCCAACCTTAGGGCTTTCTGCCTTTGGGCAGTGGAGGAAGGGAAGAATGGAGTATGTTTCCCCATTATCACCTGAACTGAATGGTTCTGGGAATGCTTATTTCTTGCACATTACCCTTATATAATCTATAAGTTTTGGGTTTTGATTTTTTCCTTCTTATATCAACAGGTTAGGACTCCTCTAATGATTAAGAATCTGTCAGTGCAGGAGACATAGGTTTGATCTTCGGTCCAGAAAGATTCAACATGCCGGAGGGCAACTAAGCCCATGTACCACAGTTTCTGAAAACTGTGTGCTCTAGAGTCTGTGCCCCACAACAAGAGCAGCCACCACAGTGAGAGGCCCAAGCACTGCAACTAGACAAAGCCTATGTACAGCAACAAGGACAGCACAGCCAAAAATAGGAAATCAATAAATAAAATTTAAAAACTGAAATAGGCTATTGAAGAGGTACATAGTCTGGCCATGGTCGACCAGAAAGATATTCAATGAATTCTTAGTGGGAGAATGTAGATACATTTGATCCCTACTGAGAGGTAGGGGGAGGGAATAATTTGCTAGAAAGGCAATGCCAAAGAATGCTCAAACTACCGCACAATTGCACACATCTCACACGCTAGTAAAGTAATGCTCAAAATTCTCCAAGCCAGGCTTCAGCAATACGTGAACCATGAATATCCAGATGTTCAAGCTGGTTTTAGAAAAGGCAGAGGAACCAGAGATCAAATTGCCAACATCTGCTGGATCATCAAAAAAGCAAGAGAGTTCCAAAAAAAACATCTATTTCTGCTTTATTGACTATGCCAAAGCCTTTGACTGTGTGGATCACAATAAACTGTGGAAAATTCTGAAAGAGATGGGCATACCAGACCACCTGATCTGCCTCTTGAGAAACCTGTATGCAGGTCAGGAAGCAACAGTTAGAACTGGACATGGAACAACAGACTGATTCCAAACAGGAAAAGGAGTTCGTGAAGGCTGTATATTGTCACCCTGCTTATTTAACTTCTATGCAGAGTACATTATGAGAAACGCTGGGCTGGAAGAAGCACAAGCTGGAATCAAGATTGCTGGGAGAAATATAAATAACCTCAGATATGCAGATGATACCACCCTTATGGCAGAAAGTGAAGAGGAACTAAAAAGCCTCTTGATGAAAGTGAAAGAGGAGAGTGAAAAAGTTGACTTAAAGCTCAACATTCAGAAAACGAAGATCATGGCATCTGGTCCCATCACTTCATGGCAAATAGATGGGGAAACAGTGGCTGACTTTATTTCTCTGGGCTCCAAAATCACGGCAGATGGTGACTGCAGCCATGAAATTAAAAGACGCTTACTCCTTGGAAGGAAAGTTATGACCAGTCTAGATAGCATATTAAAAAGCAGAGACATTACTTTGCCAACAAAGTTCTGTCTAGTCAAGGCTATGGTTTTTCCAGTAGTCATGTATGGATGTGAGAGTTGGACTGTGAAGAAAGCTGAGCGCGGAAGAATTGATGCTTTTGAACTGTGGTGTTGGAGAAGACTCTTGAGAGTCCCTTGGACTGCAAGGAGATCCAACCAGCCCATTCTAAAAGAGATCAGTCCTGGGTGTTCTCTGGAAGGAATGATGCTAAAGCTGAAACTCCAGTACTTTGGCCACCTCATGCGAAGAGTTGACTCATTGGAAAAGACTCTGATGATGGGAGGGATTGGAGGCAGGAGGAGAAGGGGACGACAGAGGATGAGATGGCTGGATGGCATCACCAACTTGATGGACGTGAGTTTGAGTGATCTCCGGGAGTTGGTGATAGACAGGGAGGCCTGGCGTGCTGTGATTCATGGGGTCACAAAGAGTCAGACACGACTGAGCGACTGAACTGAACTGATTGGAAATAAAGTGCTAATTGCCTAAAGAACTTCCAACTTAACATCTGATTATTTGGTACCTGTGATCTTTACTCAGGAAGTAGAAATCTGCTGCCTTTCCAGTGTCTTTTTCTGTGGCAGTAGCTTGAGATCACACTGGATGTGCTCTCATCCAATGTAGGTGAAAGTAAAATATTCTTTAGAAAAAAATAAGTTTATAAGAATACATCTTAGAAGTACAAAAAGATGTGATTAAATTTAAGGGGAATATTTACAGGATAATAAAATAAGGCTTATGATTTTAGGTGCAGAGAGAGAAATTTTTGCTTTTTTCTTCATTCTGTTCTGTATTGTTTGAATTTCTTTTAAGAATCAGGAAATACAAAAAGGGCTAAAAAGTGAATTCAGAAGAGATACAATCAATAGTTTTCTCCAAGTGCTGTGGCTAACATTACCCCACATGTCTCTTGAGATCTTTCTTAGGAAGTCATTTCCCTCCCCATGAGGGCTGATGGGCATTTGTGGCTTCTCTCCAATGGTTCTCCATGAAAATCAGCTCAAGATATGATGGCAGATTGAATCTGATCTCTCCTGGCAGACTGGGAAGTTTAAAGGGAACGTTTGAACTTTATCAGAGAACAAAATTCAAAATCACAGGAAAGAAACTGGAGAGGGGTAAATTATAGACTGTGGAAAATTATTGAAATGGAGGAAGATGTTTATAAAAATGTTGAGTGATCTATTTTGATAAGGTAGGAGATCATATGCAAAACAAATCCAGTATTTGTGGTTAAGAACACAGGCTTTGTGGTCACAGAGACTTGGGTACAAATCTTTCTCTGCCACATGCCATTTGGGCAACTCACCTGCCTCTCTAAGTCTCACTCTCCTTTCTTTTCTTTTTTTTTTTTAATCAGGTGGATATAATGAAAAGACAATGTTACTCAGAGGAGTACATAAAAGTGCTCAGTAAAAGGTAGTAATTGACCCAATCTACATATTCAATGCAATTTCTATCAAAATTCCAGTGATATTTCTTTTTTTCTTTTATAGAAATAGAACAGACAATCCTGAAATTTTCATGGAAAAATGAAAGTTCCCCGATAGTCAAAACAATTTTAAGAACAAGGTTGGAGGCACCACACTTTCTGACTTCAAACTATATTACAAAGATATAGTCATCAAAACAGATGCATAGATCAACTGAACAGAATAGAAAGCACAGAAATAAACTCATGCTTCCATGTCAGTTAATTTAAGATAAAGAATATACAATAAATATGCAGTGTGGATTGTGTATTCAAGAATAGACAATTACAAGCCAAGGATGGTGAAGAGACAGTCTCTTCAATAAATGGGGGTGGGAAAATTAGACAACTACATGTAAAAGAATGAAGATGGACCACTATCTTACACCATACACAAACATTAGGTCAAAATGGGCGAAAATCTTGAAATGGATAAAAGACTTGAATGTAAGACCTGAAACCATAAAACTCATAGAAGAAAACACAGACAGTAAGCAACTTGCCATCAATCCTGGTGATGATTCTTTGGATTTGACAGCAAGAACAAAGGCAACAAGAGGAAAAACAAACAAGTGGGGCTACAGTAAGCTGAAAGCTTCTGCAGAGCAAAGAAAATCATGACTAGAATGCAAAGGCAGACGACTAAATGGGAGAAAATACTTGCAAACCAGTATCTGATAAGGGGTTAATATCTAAAATATACAAATAACTCATATAACTCAAGAGCAAAAAAAAAAAAACAGCAATAATAATAATAATCCAATTTAAATAATTTTTTAAAAAGGCAGAAGATCTTAATAGCTGTTTTCCAAAAAAGACATATAGATGGCAAACAGGAAATGGGTATATGAAAAATACTTAGCATCACTGATTGGAAAAGGCAATGGCACCCCACTCCAGTACTCTTGCCTGGAAAATCCCATGGATGGAGGAGCCTGGTAGGCTGCAGTCCATGGGGTCGAGAAGAGTCAGACACAACTGAGCAACTTCACTTTCACTTTTCCCTTTCCTGCATTGGAGAAGGAAAGGGCAACCCACTCCAGTATTCTTGCCCGGAGAATCCCAGGGACAGAGGAGCCTGATGGGCTGCCGTCTATGGGGTTGCACAGGGTTGGACATGACTGAAGCAACTTAGCAGCAGCAGCAGCAGCAGCAGCAGCACCATCATTGATCATCAGGAAAATGCAAGTCAAATCCACAATGAGGTATCACCTCACACCTATTAGAATGGCTATTATCAAAATGACAAGAAATATCAAGTGTTGACTAGGATGTGGAAAAAAGGGAATCCTTGTACAATGTTGGTGAGGATACAAATTGGTGCAGCCACTATGGAAAATAATATGCAGGCTTCTAAAAAGATTAAAAATAGAACTACCACATGATTCAAAATATACAACCTTCCAAAACAGAATCAGGAGCAAACAGACAGTCTGAAACTATTGAGCACTAGCAGTGAAATTGAATTTGTAGTTTAAAAAAAGTTTTCAGCAAACAAAAATCCAAAACCAGACAGTTTTACAGAGAAATTCTACCAAACATGTAAAGAAGAGCTAATACCTATCCTTCTCAAACTATTCCAAAATTGAAGAAGTTGAAACACTCCCAAATTCATTCTACAAGGCTACCATTACCTTAATACCAAAACCAGACAAAGACACTACAAAAAAGAGAAAATTATAAGCCAATATCTCTGATGAATATAGGTGTAAAAATTCTCAATAAAATATTAGCAAACCAAATTCAATAATATATAAAAAGGATTAGACACAATGATCAAGTGGGATTTATTCCAGGGACACAAGGATGGTTTGATTTTTGCAAATCAATGCGATACACCACATTAACAAGAGGAAGGATAAAAATCAAAGTGTTAGTCACTCAGTCATGTCCGAATCTTTGCGGCCCCATGGGCTGTAACCCACCAGACTCTTCCGTCCATGGGATTCTCCAGGCAAGAATACT
The DNA here is from genome assembly GCF_002263795.3 of Bos taurus. Taxonomy (NCBI): domain Eukaryota; kingdom Metazoa; phylum Chordata; class Mammalia; order Artiodactyla; family Bovidae; genus Bos; species Bos taurus. The sequence goes on from NC_037353.1 coordinate 12,920,115, forward strand.
GGAGTGGGTTGCCATTTCCTTCTCCAGGGGATGTCCCAACCCAGGGATCGAACCTGGGTCTCTAGCATTGCGGGTAGACTCTCAACCATCAGAGCCACCAGGGAAGCCATTAAAAAAAAAAAATCAAAAGATCATCTTAACAGATACAGGAAAAGCATTAGACAAAATTCAACACTCATTCATAATAAAAACTCTCATCAAAGTGGGTATAGAGGGAACATATCTCAACATAACAAAGGCCATTTATGACAAACCCAGAGCTAACATAAAGGGAAATGTTGAAGGCTTTTCCTGTAAGATCAGGAACAAGACAAGAATGCCCATTCTTGCCACTTCTTTTAAAAATAGTATTTTAAGTCCTAGCCAATCAGACAAGAAGTAAAAGGCATCCATATTGAAAGGGAAGAAGTAAAATTGTCACTATTTGCAGATAATGAAAGTGAAAGTGAAGTTGCTCAGTCGTGTCCGACTCTTTGCGACCCCATGGACTGTATCCTACCAGGCTCCTCTGTCCATGGGATTTTCCAGGCAATAGTACTAGAGTGGATTCCCATTTCCTTCTCCAGGGGATCTTCCCAAACCAGGGCTTGAACCCAGATCTACCGCATTGTATACAGACACTTTACCGTCTGAGCCACCAGGGAAGTCTAATATTTAAGTAAATATTAGAAATATTTACCTCTTTAGTGAATATAAACTGAAAACTTACAACGATATTTTCATTTTACTACCAAAATATAAATGAAGCAATACCAAATGTTGTCTGGCTACAGACTGTACAGTCAAGTTACTGTCACTATTTCTCTCACTCTTTCACTAATAATAGTTTAAACATTTCAAAGAAATAACAGAGTTATACTGAATAGTATCATGTATAAACCAATTCTACAAAAAGTAAACAAATTAGCGCTCAAAACAATCTTTATGAAAAATACGTATTCAATCCTCAAATTGAAATTATAAACATTCATTTTAGCCTACTGTTTTAGAAAATAAAAGACAGAAGTCTGTATACATTCTCCAGATGGAAGGGTGATCTTTTCCCTCCTTCCAACTACTGAGGATGCTAACAATCTTTTAATTTTAAAACCCGTGAGTTTCAGAAACATTTCAAAAAATTGTTTTGGTGACAGTTTCTCAACAAAAAGCTTCTCCGTTTATATTTCAAAAATTTTAGATAAGTGTCAATAAACTGGCTAGTACAAAAAAAAAATGATATACACTGTATTTTTAAAGGCCTTTTGGATTGCGTTTAGTAGTAAGCAGGCTGCTGGTGTATCTTGGGAGAGGTCAAACGGCGCTAGGAAAGGGGGAAAGGAGCTCGCTTTCCATTCCTGTGTGCAGGCAACAAGCAGCAGAACGGCAAAGTTATTCCAGTTAGCTGGTACTCAGCTGTGCTTTCTGCCAGCAGAAGATCCATTTAGTGAATTCTGAAGATAATATGATACTATATATAGAAAATCCTAAAGTCTCCATCAAAAAAAAACAACCACACCTATTTGAGTTAATAAATTAATCCTATAAATTTGCAGGATAAAAGATTAATATACAGAAATCTGTTGCCTTTCTACACACTGACAATGAACTATCAGAAAGAGAAATTATGGAAACAACCCCATTTACAATTGCATCAAAAAGAATAAAATACCTATGAATAAACTTAATCAAGGAGGTGAAAGACATATCCTCCAAAATCAAAATCTATAAAACACTCATGAAGAAATCTGTAAATCATACAAAGAAATGGGAAAATATTTTGTGTTCTTGGATTGGAAGAATCATTACTTTAAAAATGTCCATAGTACCCAAAGCAATCTATAGATTTTATACAATTCCTATTAAAAATACCCCCATTTTCCCCACAGAACTAGAACAAATAATCCTAAAATTTATATGGAACCACAAAAAAACTTGAATTTTCCAGGCAAGAAGACCAGAGCAGGGTGCCACTACCCCAGGAGATCTTCCCAACCCACGGATCAAACCCCCATGTCTTCCATCTCCCACATTGGCAGGTGGACTCTTTACCACTAATGCTACCTTGGAGGCCCACACGATGAAATAGTATTTACTTATAAAATGAAGGAGAGCTTGCTATTTGCAACAGCATACATTGACCTTGAGGACATTATGCTAATGAAATACACCAGACAGGGAAAACAAATCCTGTATGCTTTAACTTATATGTGGAAACTATAAAAACAAACAAAGCCAATAAAACCTGGAACTCATAGATGCAGAGAAGAGACTGGTTGTTGCCAGACATGGGGAGTTGGGAATGGGAAAAACATGTGAAAAGTGGTCAAAAGGTACAAACTTCCAGTTATAAAATTTAAAATTCCTGGGGAAGTAATGTTCAGCATGGTGACCAGTAAGGAATACTGTGCTGTATTTGAAAATTTGTAAATTTGTTGTATTGGAAACTTTCAAATCTTAGCAATTTGAAAATTGCTAGGAGTGTAGATCTTAAAAGTTCTCATTACTTTTCTCATCCCATCAAGTTTCATAACAAATTTTTTGTTATAAAAAAATGTGTAACAACATGTGGTGATGCATGTTAATCAGATTTATTATAGTGATCATTTCAGAATACACACAGATATGGAATCAGTATCTTGTACACTTGAAACTATTATATTCTATGTCAACTATATCTCACTCTTTTAAAAAAGATAGCCTTTCCTTTTCATTACTTTTTAGCCCTTATGAGAAGCACAAGCTGTTTCAGGTAATGAGAAATTACATAAAACATATATAAATGAAAACTGATGTTTCTTTGGCAAAAATTCTAGATTGCTATTATGTTATTTCAGGAATTTTAGAAAATGGAATTGGTGCTAGGCAAGCGTGAAATCTCACTCAGTGCATTGGCGGTGACCGAAACCATCCCCAAGAAAAAGAAACGCAACAGGGCGAAAAGGCTGTCCAAGGAGGCCTTACAGACAGCTGAGCAAAGAAGGGAGGTAAAAGGTAAAGGAGGAAGGAAAAAATATACCCATCTGAATGCAGAGCATTCAGAATAGCAAGGAGAGATAAGAAGTGAAGTGAACAATGCAAAGAAACAGAGGAAAATAATAGAATGGGAAAGATCAGAGATCTCTTCAAGAAAATGCGACATACCAAGGGAACGTTTCATGCAAAGATGGGCTCAATAAAGGACAGAAATGGGAAGGACCTAACAGAAGCAGAAGATATTAAGAAGAGGTGGCAAAAATACACAGAATTATACAAAAAAGATCTTAATAACCCAAATAACCATGATGGTGTGGTAACTAGAGCCAGACATCCTGGAGTGTGAAGCCAACTGGGCCTTAGGAAGCATTACTATGAACAAAGTTAGTGGAGGTGATGGAATTCCAGCTGAGCTGTTTCAAATACTAAAAGATGATGCTGTGAAAGTGCTGTGCTCAATATGCCAGCAAATTTAGAAAACTCAGCTGTGGCCACAGAGGTCAGTTTTCATTCCAATCCCAAGAAGGGCCAACAAGGTTGAAACTACCAGACAATTGCACTAGTTTCACATGCTAGCAAGGTAATTCTCAAAATCCTTCAAGCCAGGCTTCAACAGCATATGAATTGAGAACGTCCAGATGTACAAGCTGGATTTAGAAAAGACAGAGGAACCAGAGATCAAATTGCGAACATCCATTGGATCATAGAAAAGGCAAGAGAATTCCAGAGAAACATCTACTACTGCTTCATTGACTATGCTAAAGCCTTTGACTGTGTGGATCTCAACTAACTGTGGACAATTCTTAAAGAGATGGGAATGCCAGACCACCTTACCTGTCTCCTGAGAAGCCTGTATGTAGGTCAAGAAGCAACAGTTAGAACCGGATATGGAACAATGCACTGGTGCAAATTGGAAAAGTACTTCAAGGCTGTATATTGTTACCCTGCTTATTTAACTTATAGGCAGAGTACATCAGGTGAAATGCCAGACTGGATGAAGCACAAGCTGGATTCAAGATTGCCAGGAGAAATATCAACAACCTCAGATATGCAGATGACACCACCCTTAAGGCAGAAAGCGAAGAGGAACTAAAGAACCTCTTGATAACGGTGAAAGAGGAGAGTGAAAAGCTGTCATTCGGTGCCATCACTTCATGGCAAATAGATGGGGAAGCAAGGGAAAGAGTGGCAGACTTTATTTTCTTGGGCTCCAAAATCCCTCCGGATGGTGACTGCAGAAATTAGAAGACGCTTGCTCCTTGGAAGAAAAACTATGACAAACCTAGACAGTATATTAAAAAGCAGAGACATCACTTTGCTGACAAAGGTCTGTCTAGTCAAAGGTATGGTTTTTCCAGTAGTCACAAACAGATGTGAGAGTTGGACTATAAAGAAAGCTGAGCGCTGAAGAATTGATTCTTTCAAACTGTGGTGCTGGAAAAGACTCTTGAAAGTCCCTTGGACTGCAAGGAGATCAAACCAGTCAATCCTAAAGGAAATCAGTCCTGAACATTCATTGGAAGGACTGATGCTGAAGCTCCAATACTTTGGCAACCTGATGTCAAAGAGCCGACTCGTTAGAAAAGACCCTGATGCTGGGAAAGATTGAAGTCAGGAAGAGAAGGGGACAACAGAGGATGAGATGGTTGGATGACATCACCGACTCAATGGACATGAGTTTGAGCAAGCTCTGGGAGATGATGAAGGACAGGAAAGCCTGGCGTGCTGCAGTCCATGGGGTCACAAAGAGTCAGACATGACTGTGCGACTGAGCAACATACCGTCTACACATTCCTAAATGTCTGTGAGAGCATCAGTGCCTCCCAAATGCCAGCAACTAGTAAGAGCTACTTATCTGCCCTTCCCTCTCTCAGAGGTCTTCTAATCCTCCTGATCACACGAAGGAGAAAGTCCCCAGGAGAACAACCGCCCTGGATCACCCCCCAGTGCTGAGAGTAGGGAAATCAATTGTCCTAGTTTCCCCCATACTGTTCCCATTCCAGCCCTTCATGTCTTGTGGCCAAAGAAATCCTCAGTCCTCTCTGCTGAGATGGTTATCCAGTCTCCTGGGAGTCTGGCACCCAGATCAAGCCCTGTAGGATCTTCTCGTCTGCACAGTTTCACTTCAAAGCCAGTGGCATTTCTTTTTCTTAGTAGAGCGACTTCACTAACATCTCTGAGAGTCTTGTCAGATGTGATCAGACTTAAATTTGGGCAACACAAATGGAATGGATAGAGGGAAAAGAAATTATATTTTCCCCTGAGATAACTAGTTGAGAGTTGAGATGATTTAAGGGATTAAGAAGAGGTATGCATGCCTCTGGGCGCTTAGTGATTGATGTGCACCCATATATGAATGAGAATGTGTACGTGTAGGTCTGTGTCAGGAAGACACAGACCAGGCAAGGGATCTGACCTGGGCACTAGTCCCCGGAAGATGAGGGTCAGAGGTGGTTGTCAAGACCACAGTTCCCCATACTGGCCTCCAGGGGGTGCCATCATCCCGCAATAGTTCTGTTGCCTTTGGGGGAGGGGGGTCAGGTTGGGAGGAAGTAGATGGACCTTTAGAGTGAAGATGATGCAACTCCCCACCTTTAGCGGTGGGGCGTGCAAGAATGAGGTGTTTACAGCTTACAGGAGCATTCCAAAATCCTTCTCATTAACCGCACCCAAGATAAGTAAGCATCTCCACCTTCTCCTTCCTGCTTTAACTCTGCCAGCCTTCTCTGCTTTGGAAAGGAGAACCCTCATCCTAGTGATCTCTCAGGGATCCGCATCCTCAGAAGGAAGAACTGACAGGCTGTTTACTGCAGGTAATCATGCAGCCAGGCCTCCCACTCAGCGTCCCTGTCCCACGGCTGCCTTCTCAGGGCACCAGGCGCCCCTGGGTCACCAGCTGGAATGAATAGGGAGCTGATTGCTGATCGCTACTCCACGCTGACTGATGCGTGTTTAGTCCATTTGAAATGTTCTGAGAAAAGAACAGTTACTCTAAAGAAGAGCTCCGTGTGAGCACAGTGAACACGAGGGCGACGATTCCAAAACTGCCAGGCGGGTCAGCTTCAGTGTGAGAGTGTGCTCGGAAAGCAGAGGCGGGGTGCCAAGCACACTCTGGGAACCTGGGAACACCTGTGAGAAAGGACCTGCACAGGCTCCTTGTGTCAAGCCCGTCAGTTGGCACTGTTCACAAAATGGAGTCGCTTGTGCTAAGCCCCACATCAGACTGAGACTTCACTGCAGTTCTGGCTCTCCCAGAAATGGATTCTTAGACCAGTCAATCGGGACTTCACCAGATCAGCACTAGCTAGGTAACCTGTCTGACAGACCCCTGCCACCCACTAAAAGAAAGTAACCTTGAGATAACGACCCACTTTTTTTGCCTACTATAATTTCCTTGGTCCTGCTCCCTTCTGCATATGAAATTCTATCATTTTGTAACAGCTCCTTGGAGCTCCTTTCTGTCTGCTAGATTGGATGTTACCTGATTCAAAGCGTTTGCTCAAATAAACTTAATTTTTTAATATGCCTCAGTCTCTTTTAACAGATTCAGAAAATATAGAAACTGGCCCAGGGCTAGTTCTTGTTGCCTCTTGTGTGACCTCTTGGCAAGCCACATGAAATCTGTAAAATGATGGAGCTGGGCTGGAAGGTATCCAAAGCCCTTCCAGGTAGGCACTTCCTGCCTACAATTTCACTCACCACAGAGGTAGTACCAGTTCTCAAACTTCTTGCCCTCAGGACCCCACGACAACACTTAAAAGTATTGAGAACTCCAAGGTCTTTTGTTTATGTGGGTTGTATCTATCAATATTTATCATATTAGAAACTTAAATACAGAAAAATTTAGAACACGAGAATATACAAGTACCCATGATCTCATCACCCATGGGATATTCTCCAGAAAATTCCTCTGTAAAAAAATGGGACTGAAGTGTACTATCATCTTAGTCTTATTATGAAATAGCTTTGGTCTCATAGACTTTCTGAAGGGGTCTCTAAGACCCCAGGGATCCCCAGGCCATGCCACTGTGAGAACTATTGGAATGCTAAAGGCTTCTGGAGCCAGAATCTGCATTGGAATCTGGGTTTTGCTATTTGCTAAACAGGTGATCTGGGGCACATGCCTTAACTGGTTGGTGCTTTGATTTCCTGCAAAACTGGAATAATGAGAGTACCTAATTCTCAGGCTGTTAGAGCTAATTAATATATGAAAAGTACCTCAACAAATATAAGTGCTCCCTAAATGCAGGCTATTAATCAACAGGAGACACATTTTCATCAAAAACGTATGTTTGGAAAATTAACCACAGGAAAAGAAGAAGAAAAGAAACCTTAACAAACAACAGCATTGCTACATTTTCAGACTGCATCTAGAAAACCCGGTTTCTGCAGGGGTTTCACAGGACGCCAGGCCAATACTTTTAGGTCTCTGCGCTCAGGCTGTCCCTGCTTCAGAAGAGTCTGAAAGGCACACCCTGGGCCCAGCCAGAGCTCCGTCTCCACTGCTGGTCAGTGGTAACTGCAGCCGACACAGGAGTTCCCCAGTTATGCCCAAGCATCTTCATCTGTAGCTTCTTCCACAGCTGTACATGCCCAGCATATTTTGGAAGCTGCCTAACTGAACAATTCCCTGGCTTTCAACACCTGAGCCCCCACAGAGCTGTGGGGGCTTCTTTTGCTATTTGAGAGTCAGTACTGATCACAAGAGGCTTCCCAGGAGGCTCAGTGGTGAAGAATCCACCTGCCAATGCAGGAGCCACAGAAGATGCGGGTCTGAGCCCTGGGTCAGGGACGATCCCCTGCAGGAGGAAATGGCAACCCATCCTAGCATTCTTGCCTGGAAAATCCATGGACAGAGGAGCCTGCCAGGCTACAGTCCATGGAATGGCAAAGAGCTGGACACAACTGAGCATGCACAAACACACACGCTGATTGTGTGGAATTTTGGTTTATACACCACGGGTCTAAGTCTTTCTCCAAGTCCCTATTTCAACCCCTGACTTTTCCATCTGCTTTGGTTGATGTACCACAGTGGTGATGAGTGTTAGACATACACTGAAATCACCCAGAGGGCTGAAATGCAGTCTGGGACCCCCCTGCCCAAAGATTCTGATTTAACTTCCTCTGCTAGTGCTTCCAGGGGATTCCAACGTGAAGCCAGGCCTGAGAAGCTGCTCTAGGAACCCCGTATGCTCACAATGTGGTGCTGGTCCAGCCACAGCAGCGCCACCTGGAAACTTGCTAGAAGTGCACATTCCCAGGCCCAGGCCTACTGAGCTGGGGCCCAGGAATCTGTGTTTTACCAGACCCTCGAGGGGATTCGAAGGCGTGATGGAGGCTCAAGTTAAGGACACCCAGTACTCTTGATGGGCTCATCTCCACGAGTCCCACTTCCACCATCACCACCCCCTCCATCCACCAGGTGAGCCCATAAAAAGAAGTGCCAGGTGCCTGTGGAAGGTTGAAGGTGCAGACACCTGTGTGGCTTGAGGTGGAAGAGCTTGGGTGACTCTGCCTTCAATTTCCCACCAAGTCTTTCTGCAGAGCTGCTGGGTTCTTGAGGGAACCAATGAACCAAGGATCATTAAACATCACACACACACACATTCAGTTCAGTAAACATTTATTGCACAAATGTTTACTGAGGCATCAGGCTATTGCTGAGCCCATTGGAAGGATAGATAAGCCTCAGCCCTGCCCTAAGGAGTGAGTGATCTAACAGACACGGCACATACACAAACAAGTTGGCAGGATCCCGGGCCTTCAGAGAAACACAGGTTTATAGCAAAACTAAGATTACTTGATAGCGAATATCAATTGAGCGCTTTCTGTGTGCCTGGCCAGGTGCAGGCAGTCTCAATCCTCTTACTCTTACTTGATTCTCATACGTAATCCTCAAAACAACTTCTGATGCAGGTCCTACTATTATTCCCATTTTGAATATGAGGAAACAGGTTTAGCAGCAGTGAATTCATTGCTAGTGACAGCAGGTGCGGAGCCAGGACTTACAGCCACGTCTGTCTGACCCCCAGTCTTTGTAATGACATGCCTGCTGGGATACTTTAACATGCAAAGGGTGTACTGGAGATTTTGGGAAACATTTCCCAGCTAATTCTGAGACAAGCAACTGTTCTTAAATGTTAGGGCTTGTATAAGTAGGTTGAGATGATGGCAGACTTCAAACAGCTTCTAGTTAGATGAGGGAGAAATAGGAGGAGAAATCTGGGTCTTGAATATTCATACCCTCACCACCTGCACAGACCATGCCTCAGAAATGCTGGCTGAATGATTTCCCAGGACACTGTTTGCAGCCATTCTTCAGGGATCATGCATCACGTCCACTGTGTCCCCACTTTTGACACATAGGAGAGACTCTGATGCCTAGAAATCCTAAAAATCCAGCAATGCCAACAAGAAAATCTCAACCACATCCAGCCTGTGCTAGTCTCTCCAACAAAGTTGCTGGAAAGAAAGGAAAATATTTGCAAACATACAATGTTATTTGAATATTCAATAATTCTATATTTCTTAGTTCTTGATAGAAACTCCACTTGACTATGAAAACAATAGCCTAGTGGTTACTGTGAAGACGTATAGGACTGTCTGCCCAGCACTCAACTATACTTGTTTTTCTAGAAATTGTCACCCATCTTACCTGTGTTTCTCATGGAATTGGATATATACATCTATCTTTGTTTCTTACACGACCCATGAGCCTAACCACAGTTAACTTGTTCCAGGGAGGGCTTATGGACTTCGTTGCTTGGGATTTTTAAAATTTCACACTGAGAGTCTCCCCCTGGTGACTAAAGCTGAACGTGCAGAGAACAAAGTGTAGGCCTGTTTCTGGCCTCCTTTTCTGTAAGGAAAGAGAAGAGAGCTGACAGCGTGTCAGCAGGGCGGCAGAGGAGAGGCAGAGGGTCCTCACGCTCTTTCAGAACCAGGTTATTCCTGAGACCCACTTGGGGCTCCGCAGGTGACTCCATGGTAAAGACTGCCTCCCAGTGTAGAAGATGCAGGTTCGATCCGTGGGTGGAGAAGATCCCCTGGAGAAGGAAACGGCAACCCACTCCAATATTCTTGCCTGGGAAATCCCAAGGACAGAGGAGCCTGGTGGGCTACATCAATGTCGCAGAGAGTCAGACACGACTAAGTGACTTGAACATTCACCCACACGTGAGACACATCTGCCTCCCTGCTCTTTCCCAGGCTTGGTTTTTCAAAAAAATATTTCCTTCAATTTTGTCATTCAACCCCATTCCTGATTGAGATGAACTACTTGGAATTCTGGTCTGTCACTTGTAACCACAGCCCTGACCAGAACAGGTGTTTGAACAGCTTTCGGGTGATTAAAGTGAATACACAAGAGAAATGAAGCAATTGCTCTAACTGCTCATTTTCTGGTGCCGTGTGCTTTTCTTAAACATGTCAATTTCAGTAGATATCCTCCAAGGCTCAGTTTTGTATTTTTTTTTAATTTTAGCAAAACTTGGATTGAATTGTAACACACGTACAAATCCAAACACTAATAAATCATGACTTTCCAGAAAATATATACATGGGTATAACCAACACCTGGATCAAGAATGAGATATCTTTCAATATCCTGCGATAAACCATAATAGGAAATCATATGAAAAAGAACATATATGTGTATAACTATGAAAAATTAACACAACATTGTAAGTCAACTGTCTTTCAATAAAATTTAAAATTTAAAAAATAGAATGAGAACATTTCCCACAGCCGCTTCATGCTCCCTCTGCCAGGGGCACATCCCCTGCCTCAGGGAAGGCACTCTTCTGACTTCTGACATCAGACATTAGTTTTGCTTGGTTTTATACTTGAAGGCATCGTAGAGCACACTCTCTTTTGTGTCTGGCTTTTTTCCTCATTCAGGAGACATGTCCACACTACTGCATATGGCTGTGGTTCATTCTCATTGCAGAGGTGTATCCACAGCTTTGTATTTTAAATCTTACTTTCACTGAAGTAAAGCTAGGCTGGAACTCAGTACGAAGGACCCAGCAGAAGGAGCTGTCTGTTTTCCTGATCATCTATCGACCCTGATGGCGAAAGATACAATTCAGGCAAACTGCCTGGGCCTTTGCAGAAGAGAGAAATTCCTCCTCTGATGATGGGAGTTTCACTGAGATTATTATACTGTTCAGCTCCAGGGAGGACACCCAGGCTGCTTCCTTCTTACGAAGGAGAAAAAACAACAGTTCCTTGTTCAGAACTGAGCTCTTGAAAGAAAAGCAGGACACAGCTCTTCTCAAAAGTGACCCTTCCAAAAATCCCAATCAGACAGCATATTGTTTATTTCAGCAGACAGTCTTCAGGGACTCAAAAAACAAATAACCCTGTACTTCAATTTGTATCATAATTTCTGGAAGACAACACCATCCTTTTAATTTTTACCAAGCAGGCAAACAGTAATTTATCCACAGGGCTCTTCTGTCAGACCTTTTCTCCCCACCCTGAGATACAGATTCTGAATATAATTTCCATCAACACCTGTAAGTTTCCTTCTTTAAGCTCCATGGGAATTAGTATGCAAATCATTACTAACTCCAGTTACCAACTGGTTTAACAAATAAGAAGAATTTCTTATTTTCCATCACAAGAAGAATGGAGCTCTATTAAACTGGTCCCATGACAGCAACATGGACCTAGGCTCTTTCTGTATCAGACTGTCCACAGGAGGGCACCCTACAGATACAAGGTGACTGAGGTCATTCCAAGAGACAAATGAACAAATAACAGCTTCCAGCTGCAAAAGAGGGCTTCCCTGGTGGCGCAGACAGTGAAGAATCTGCCTGCAATGCAGGAGACCCAGGTTCGATCCCTGGGTCAGGAAGTTCCCCTGGAGAAGGGAATGGCAATCCACTCCAGTATTCTTGCTGGAAAAATCCCATGGACTGAGGAGCCTGGCAGGCTATACCCCTTGGGGTCGCAAAGAGTCAGACTTGACCGAGTGGCTTTCACATTCTCACGTTCGCATTCACAGCTGCAAAAGAAACGCTTTCATGCTCTCTCTCAACTCCTCTCCCTTCCTCAGAACCTCACACTCCTCATCAGCCAGAATTAAACTCAGCCCATTGGTGAAGCCAACCAAGAGTGAAAGGAATGGGATTACCATACTTCACACATAACAACAGTGTTTATTCCTAAAATTAGAAATAGAAGCCCCTTGCCTGAGTCACCTTAAAACAAAACAACGACTCTTCTGGAGAGGAAGAGAAGAAGGATTGCGGGGCTCACGGCTGCCCAGCTGTCGTCATCCAAGGCCACCTCTTTTGCTTTCCCACATCCAAGCATGCCTCATGTTCCACTCATTGTTCAAAACATGCTCATACTTCCACAAAATGCACACAGAGCCCCTCCACAAGTGAAAACAACCCAAAGTCTCATCACGAAGAAGCAAGATGAATCCCACAAAACTCCCGCCCAGAAAAGTGACTGTCACCACTGGCGCCCAGTACACAGTGTTTCCCACAGGACAGGAACTGCATGAGCCGCTCCCACAACCCAGCCAATCTAGGTCCCTGGGTTTGCTTTTTGGGAGGACCTCCCTTGCCTCCTGGTCCCCATGGTCACCTCTGGAGTACAAAGGGGAGTGTAACATTGAGGGTTTCTTTGTTCACTGAGATTTCCCACATTTATAAAACATGACAGGAAGTTCTGGTCATTATGAACAGTCCCAGCTAATTTTTGTTTTAAAAAGGATCTTGTCTTCATCAGTGTTCCGCTAAGGCCAATCGCGTTTCCTCCACGATCCCTGGAAGAAAGATTCGTGCTGGTGCACCACTGAGCCTTCTGAACTCTGTACTGTTTATTCAAAGCCAACATTCCAGCCTGACAACCTGCCACACAGGCAGGCAAGACACACTGGATCCCGAGGGACTGGGCAGTCGTGGTGGTCCCAGCATCAACACAAGCATCCCAGGGCTCACCACGTGGTTCTGTGGTCTAATTCTCACATGCCTGGGTGTGACGTGTTCTGATGTTATTTAAACTAAATTGAATTCCTTTGTAAAAATAAATACTCCTATTTGGTTTTGAGTTGAATGCTGATCAACTCCCTTTACACAAATTTGGCACATTTGACCAACATAGAACCACGGTTCCAAAAACAAGGTTGATGCTGTGTGTTATGTTCACCAATTCATCCCTGTGATTAGCATGTTTCTGGCACATGTTAGGTGCTCAGTAAACACTGAAAATGAAGGAATGAAAGGAGACATGCTCACTCAGTAGCTTGGACAGCTTTGACTTAGGACATTTCACTGGTCACATAGAGTTGCTTGCAACAAAGCAGAGAGGAAACAGACATGGAGAAGCCAGATTTTTCTTTATATGACATCATTTGGCATTTCATTTGGGCTTCCAAGATGGTGCCAGTGGTAAAGAAATTCCCTGCCAATGCAGGAGATAGAAGAGACACAAGTTCGATCCCTGGCTTGGGAAGATCCCCTGAAGGGAGGCATGGCAACCAGCTCCAGTATTCTTGCCTGGACCATCCCATAAGCAGAGGAGCCTGTTTCTCTTCAGGGCTACAGTCCATAGGGTCTCAATGACTAGACTTTGAATCTTACTTTTCTTGTCAAATAGTGTCTCTCAACATCTACTCCCTCCCAGGTAGAGCTCTGGCAGAAAGCCGAAAGTTAAAAATTCCAGAACAAATCTCTTATCTACATTTTTCTTCCTCCACCCCCAATACCTGATTCTGAGCCAGATGCCTATAAGGTCCAGCCCTGAATCTACGGGAATGATTGGTCCCAATGAGGCTCCTTAAACTCTGCCTCTCCTTCGTTCTTCCTCTGGCCTCAGAAATAACTGCTGCCTCTTAATTCCCATAACACTGTTCTTACCTCTAGTATAGTCATTACTATTGCAAGTTGCACACAAATGGCTGCAGAATCACTAAAAATCTCCTTCTCACTTTGCCATATCATGAGTTCCACGAGGGCAGGGCCCCCTCTGCAGTCCTAGCTTCCAGTGTGGTACCAAGCACATAAGAAACATGTATCAAGTGAAGGAAGAATAAATGAACAAACAGCAGAGATCTTCTTCTCTGCGAACTGACAATTTAAAGGTAAAAAGGAAAAACTATATAAAATTTCTTTCTTCAGCATAAGACAGAGAAAGGAAAGTAGAGAAAATTCAGTATTTGTTGTTCAGTCGCTAAGTCATGTCTGACTCTTAGTGACCCCATGGACGCAGCATGCCAGGCTTCCCTGTCCTTCACCATCTCCTGGAGTTTGCTCAAACTCATGTCCATTGAGTCAGTGATGCCATCCAACCATCTCATCCTCTGTCGTCCCCTTCCCCTCCTGCCTTCAATATTTCCCAGCACTAGGGGCAATGGCACCCCACTCCAGTACTTTTGCCTGGAGAATCCCAGGGACGGCGGAGCCTGGTGGGCTGCTGTCTATGGGGTCGCACAGAGTCAGACACGACTGGAGCAACTTAGCAGCAGCAGCAGCAGCAGGGTCTTTTCCAATGAGTCGGCTCTTCATATCAGGTAGTCAAAGTATTGGCGCTTCAGCTTCAGCATCAGACCTGCCAGTGAATATCCAGGGTTGATTTCCTTTAGGAGTCACTGGTTTGATCTCCATGCAATATAAGGAACTCTCAAGAGCCTTCTCCGGCACCACAGTTTGAAAGCATTAATTCTCGGCACTCAGCCTTCTTAAGGGTACAACTCTCACATCCTTACACGATGACTAGAAAAACCCTAACTTTGACTAACGGACCTTTGTCGTCAAAGTGACGTCTCTGCTTTTTAATACACTGTCTAGGTTTGTCATAGCTTTTCTTCCAAGAAGCAAGCATCTTTTAATTTCATGGCTGCAATCCCCATTGATTTTGGAGCCCAAGAAAATGAAATCTGACACTGTTTAATTTTTTCCCCATCTATATGCCATGAAGTGATAGGACCGGATGCATGACTTAAGTGTTTTGAATGTTGAGTTTTAAGCCAGCTTTTTCACTCTCCTCTTTTACCTTCATCAAAAGACTCTTTAGTTCCTCTTCATTTTCTGCCATTAAAGTGGTATCATCTGCCTGAGGTTGTTGATATTTCTCCCAGCAATCTTGATTCCAGCTTGTGAGTCATCCAGTCCAGCATTTGTATGATTTACTCTGCATATAAGTTAAATAAGCAGGATGACAATATACAGCCTTGACAGACTCCTTTCCCAATTTTGAACCAGTCCAGTGTTCCGTGTCTAGTTCCAACTGTTGCTTCTTGTCCTGCATACAGGTTTCTCAGGAAACAGGTTAAGTAGTCTGGTATTCCTGTCTCTTTAAGAATTTTCCACGGTTTGTTGTGATACACACAGTCAAAGGCTTTAACGTAGACAATGAAGCAGTAGTGGATTATTTTCTAGAATTCCCTTGCTTTTTCTATGATCCAGCATATGTTGGCAATTTCATCTCTGGTTCCTCTGCCTTTTCTAAATCTCTTTGTACATCTCAAAGTATTGCTGAAGCCTAGCTTGAAGGATCTTGAGCATAATCTTGCTAGCATGTGAAATAAGTGCAATTGTATGGTAGTTTGAACATTTTTTGGCATTGCCTTTCTTTGGGATTGGGATGAAAACTGACCTTTCCCAGTCCTGTGGCCACTGCTGAGTTTTCCAAATTTGCTGGCACTGAGTGTAGCACTTTAACAGCATCATCTTTTCAGATTTGAAAATCAGTGAAGGAGAACAGTAGTCTAATTCTCTTTGGGCTTGGTCATTCTGGAGAGTGTATACAGCAAATGAAAATTCCTTGACACTCTTCTCATTAAGGCATGTGGTCTGTGTCGCTTCCCCTTGAACCTGGGTCTCTCTGAGTGTCCTGACTATAAGCAGCAGAAATGACATGGTACACCTTCAGAGGCTAAGTCAGAGAAAGCCATGCTGCCTCCACCTGGTTCTCTTAGGAGGCTCGCTGTGGGAAGTCTGCACCTGCCTACACATAAGTCTACCTACCTGGGACACACAAAGGCTTCTGGTTGGTCCCAGCTGGGTTTTCAGCCAGCAGCCAGCATCAGCTTCCAGCCATGTGTGGGAGTCACCCTGGACATCCAGCCCAGTTGTGCTTTGGGCAATTTCAGCCCCAGCGGACACTTGACAACATCACATGAAAGACCTCAGTGAGGATCACTGGACCTGTTTCTAAATGACTCACAAACTCATGAGCAAAATGAAAAAGCTATTTCAAACTCCTAAATTTGGGGTATGACTTATTACACATTAATAAGAACTAGTTCAATTGCCTCTGTGGATTAATACTATAGAAAATCCTTGCATTTTTCTTCTACATTCCTGAAGGGGCCAGTTGAGACCTCTGCCCAGTTTCAGACCAAGCATACACAAGGACATATAAGCTCATCACTTCTCAGTGAGTGTGTCCATAAAGAAAAACACCCAGAGTTTACGCATGGAGAATCCAACAAAATGTAAATTAAAAATCACAAATGACTTCTGGAAAGGAAGCAGTCTCTAATTAATTAAGGTAAGAAAGGCAAAACCTCTCTAAAAGGACAGTCAGAAGGATAATGACTAGAGGCTTCTAGAAAGTGATGTTTCTTAGTTACTAAATGAAGACTCGGTTACTAGAAAGGCTCAGAAATCATTCTCCTTTAAAAGGAAATGAAGGGAAAAAACATCCACAGAAAATCTTGTGATGCCCCCGTATAGGGCCACCATGCTGACTTCACCCCATACAACATCCCCATGACTAATCTCCAACAATTAGTCCAAACTTACAAATACTCTCTCCAGCCAAGGCAACGGTAGGAAACCTTTCCATATGGCCAAATTTTCCCCAGTCAGGAGGGCTTGCAGGATTTGTAAATTAGACCTTTCAGTTGCACAAAAGGAAAGAAGTGCACGTGACCCTTTGTTTTGCCTTGCTTTGCTTCCCTTCCTGACAGAAACATGTCCCATCCACGTGCAGCTGAGGAGGAGGCTTCCTGAGTCCGTGTCCTTCCTTTCTGTCCTTTTCTGTTCATCTCCTCAGCACTTCCCTTGTTTGGGAAGGACTGGCCCAGCCTGGCCTGAGGGACAGTTCAAATAGAGCCGAGCTGTCATCATAGATCCGTCTGCCAGTCTGGCAGGCCAGGACCAGGGCAGCCCAAGGCGAAGAGCACATGAGACCGGGATCCAGTTCCCAGGAATGACTCCTGCTCGGGGGCAGCTCCCGGTGTCTGTCCCTGGGACTGACAACTGAGAATGGTAACCCACTTTTTGGCAGCACCCCGGCTTGAGCAACCTTGTCACAGAGCTCTCTGAGCCATCCAGAGAGGCCATGCTGTGCAAACTGTGCTCTGAAAAGTCACCCCAAGAGGTTACCACAGAGAATGGAGCCATGTGGGGCAGGGGGTGAGGTGAGTGTAGCTCTCAGCCCCCCACACACATCACAACCAGAATGTCTCCTCTTTTTTCTGTTTCACATATTTGACCTCAAACACTTCATTAAAAAAAAAAAAAAAAGTGTTGCCCCTAAAATTTTTTTTAGAAACCACTCTAGGGTAGAAAGAGAATTGAGAAGAGAATCAGAAGGCTGTGGGCTTAAAATCCAGCTCTGCTACCCCTTACTGCTACTCATTAAATGTCTCTGTTGCACTCATCTCACACCCTAGCAAGGTCATGCTCAAAATTCACCAAGGCAGGCTTCAACAGTACATGAACTGAGAACTCCTAGATGTTCAAGCTGGATTTATAAAAGGCAGAGCAATCAGAGATCAAATTGCCAGCATCCATTGGATCATGGAAAATGCAAGAGAATTCCAGAAAAACATCTACTTCTGCTTCACTGCCTATGCTAAAGCCTTTGACTGTGTGCATCACAACAAACCGTGGAAGATTCTTAAAGAGATGGGAGTACCAGATCACCTTTCCTGTCTCCTGAGAAGCCTGTATGCAGGTCAAGAAGCAGAGGTTAGTATTGGACATGTGACGACTGACTGGTTCAAAATTGGGAAAGGAGTATGTCAAGGCTGTATATTGTCACCCTGTTTATCTAATTTATATGCAGAGCACATCATACAAAATGCCAGGCTGGATCAAGCTCAAGCTGGAATCAAGAAAAAGTCCTTGTTGGCCCTGGGTGATACTCAGTTCTCTCAAACTCACTGATAGATAAATGACCCAGGGCCAGTAAGGACAGTGGTGCATGCTGCTCACTGCCCATTTGTGGATAGCGTTCATTGCACATTTCGATTTGCTTCCTAACAGTAAATCCAGAAGTGTTCATTGGTCACAGCCAACAAATGCACTGAATTCTCAACATTTTATATGATAGGACAACACTGCTCCTGGCTTGAGAAACATGACTATCAAGGGCTGCAGTTGTACCATCGGTTTCCTCATCTAGCATACTCGCCCTAGGACTTGACAGAGCTCACACGCCTGCTGGGCCATCTGACACAAGCCCTGCCACGTATGTGGGATAATTTCACAGGGGTGCTTGTTAGTTATCATTAGTGATTATCAGTTGGCACATTTAACTTCTGTGGCCTTACAAAGACTTGCTCTCTGCTCCCTGACTCAGAACATTTTTATACACCCGCAGTTGTTGCCTGGAATTGACCTAGATAAAAAAGCTTTTACAATAACTTCTTAGCCTCTTTTAACACGAAGGCTAATCTTGGGAGAGTACCAACAGCTCACCCTAAAGTCATAGTGTTCAATGTGTATATAGCCTATGGAGATGAAAATTTCAACTCATTGTGAAAATAAGCATTTCCCAGTACTTCTCTGAACACACTCAGTTCAATGGTATTAACACTAGTCTTGAGTTGCCAGAAATACTTGGAAATGGGGCAAAGATTGTTTATTTTGGTATCATTCCCTTTTACGTGCTCTTTCCAGTTTTCTGTCTGAGGAGTTTTGCCATATTTGGTTGTCAGAGATGGAGAAGGGGATGATCTGATTTGTGGGATACCAAGGAGAAGAAACAACTGCAAATTATTTGGTGAAAGAGTAAGACTTTAACAGAAATATGAGTGTTTCTGAGGGCAGAGGTTTAATGGATTTGATAACAGTTCTCTGTAACTGTAGAATTTCTCTGAAATTTTAAAAACTCCGTGGATTTAAACAAGAAGCCAAATACGGTGAAAGCAACAGTTGCCTCTGTTGAGTCTTTACTGGGTTAAGTGCCATGCAAAGTGCTAAGTACTTTACTTTGATTATTTCCTTTAATCCTCATCACATCTCTATGAAGTTAGTTCTATTATAATCCCTATTTAATAGAGGAGGAAACAAAAGAAATTAAGTAGCTCACCAAAAGCACATGCAGCTGAGAAGTTTCAGAGGTGTACTTGGATCCAAGCAGCCTGACTCCTGAGGTTGTGAGAATATGTAGGAAGAATTGTTCCTCTTGAAAAGATTCAAACAAATACAACTTCTGTCAATTTTTCTACAGAAATTCTATTTGGTTTCAACAGGAGTTGAGAAGTTTAACCAACAGTAGAACTCTATGGAAAACGTTCTTTCTTATCACTAGAAGTAAAGGTCTCCTAGATTTATAAAATAAATCTGATTAGAGACATATGTCAAGTAGCTCTGTGAAAGAAAATTGCTCCTGTCCAGGAATCATATAATGGGTTATGAATGACAGCAAAATAGTCTCTGTGCTGCTGTGCTGAAAATGACCTATCCCTGTGTTTCTTCCAAATTCTATGCTGTGAAGATACTTTACTAATATATAATCAGGGTTAGAGTAAACCCCTGACCTCAATTATTAATCCAAAATAACTAAGGAGTATGGAGATAACCCAATTCCTGATAGTCTTTATGCCAATTCAAATATAGGATCTGACATTTTAAATGTAGAATAAAACTTTGAGTGAGTTCATATGAAAATAGAACTGAAGAATCCTCTTGAAAATTTTAAGATGAAAATTTTTAATGCATTTTTCCTAGGGCTGTTTATCTTCCAAAGGAAAGGGGATGCTGTGGTGAGAAAGCCAACTAGAATTGTTTCCAATTGTATTCATTTTCTGGTTAAGTCTTAAAGGCAACAATACATCTTTGAAAATCAAACAACAGGTCTATAATGATCATTATCCACAGGTTCAACTGGTCCACAGCTTTTGGTTCTCTGGATACAATGCTTTCTAAATGAGCCTCGAGTATTTTGAAATTGCCTTATTACTCCATCAGAAACAATTTTCCCACAAAAGGCTGGGGAATATGGGAGACTGGCATTGGAAACAATGGAGGAATTATTATATGGACAGCCAAACCCATGGCTTTGCCTCATGTCCTCTTACAACAGAAACAATCCTAGGGCTCAAAGAAACTAAGGGAAAATTCTCTCTGTTTGACCCAACTCGAATCAAACTTGGGCTATCCAAGAGCTACCTAAGGAGCTAATTCTATATACTATCCATCAATGCCAGTCATCACCATTACCATTTAAAACTCATTGAACTATTGAGCACAATGGTAGGGAGTGGGGGTGTAAAGATGAACACAAATGGCTCCTACAACAAGGAGCCTGTGGTAAAACTGAAAGACCAGCACACCTCTGTATCAAATGGATCATTTCAAACTAGCATTTGAGAATTGATATAAAACGGTCCAAAAATAAATACTTCAGTGAGTTAGATGAGCAAAATCCTGGGAACTGGGGAGGCATCCAGGTCTCTAAGGGGAAGTAAGGATTCTGGGAAAGGTGGAAGAAATAAAAGACTTTCAAAGTCTAGCTGCTCCATTTGAATCTGGTAAAAACATTAACATAGTTTTAATTCACATAAATTCAAAAATTCATTTGTGAAAATATAGAAAGTTATGACCAACCTAGATAGCATATTAAAAAGCAGAGACATTACTTTGCCAACAAAGGTCCGTCTAGTCAAGGCTATGGTTTTTCCAGTGGTCATGTATGGATGTGAGAGTTGGACTGTGAAGAAAGCTGAGTGCCGAAGAATTGATGCTTTTGAAGTGTGGTGTTGGAGAAGACTCTTGAGAGTCCCTTGGACTGCAAGGAGATCCAACAAGTCCATTCTAAAGGAGATCAGTCCTGGGTGTTCTTTGGAAGGACTGATGCTGAAGCTGAAACTCCAATACTTTGGCCACCTCATGCAAAGAGTTGACTCATTGGAAAAGACTCTGATGCTGGGAGGGATTGGGGGCAGGAGGAGAAGGGGACGACAGAGGATGAGATGGCTCATCTCATGGCATCACCAACTTGACGGACACGAGTTTGGGTGAACTCCGGAAGTTGGTGATGGACAGGGAGGCCTGGCAGGCTGCAATTCATGGAGTTGCAAAGAGTCAAACATGACTGAGCAACTAAACTCAACTGAACTGAGCTATAAACCAATAACTGGTATACTTTTCGCATATATTACTTTAATACAAACTTTAAATTAAAAAAATTAGTTTTAATTTTAATTCTTTTTCAAAGGAATACATACTTGTAAGATAACTGAGTAGCACAGAAAATTTA
Source organism: Bos taurus (assembly GCF_002263795.3). Taxonomy (NCBI): domain Eukaryota; kingdom Metazoa; phylum Chordata; class Mammalia; order Artiodactyla; family Bovidae; genus Bos; species Bos taurus. Next base: position 12,941,520 of record NC_037353.1, read on the forward strand.
AAAATAGAACTGAAAACTTCCCAGATAATTCTCTTTCTCTCTGGTTCACATTATTCCTCCTCTTCCCCATCACCGGAAACTCACCTGCACTCCAAATTGCAATCAGTGACTCTCTTACCTTCATCATGACTTCAACTAATAATTGAGACCTGCTCTAAGAACCTTACCAAAGGCCAGCAATATCACAGTGGGGAAGGCTTTCCTGTTTCTTGCAGTGCCAGAACTTGTATTGTTTATTGGGTAGTTTTGCAAGATTTAGCAAAACAAAAACCCAGAATTCTCAGCTATATGTGAATTATAGATAAATGAGTAATAATCATTTACTATAACTTTAACCCATTCAATATTTGAGATGTACTTTACTTAAAGTAGGATCTAGTTCCCTGACCAGGGATTGAACCCAGGCCCCCCTGCACTGGGAGCATAGAGTCTTAGCCATTGGCCCAGCAGAGAAGTCCCATGCATTCTTATAATAACTTCATTCCTTGCCTCATTTTGTCCCTGATTGTTTTCCTTCCCTGTCTTAAGTGAAGGGTGTGTGTCCACACAGCCAATGTGGTAGTAGCAGTAGAAATTAACAAAGGGAAGGGGAACTTTTGGGGACTTTAATTATAAAGTTCAAAATTTCCTCCCCCTATAGAAGTTCTTCCTCCACTGTTTACCCTTAGAAAATTTGAGTTTGGTGTCAGCACCACTGTCTCCAACCAGGTCAACATCTCCCAAAACTCAGTTAGCAGAAGAGTGATTATACTGGAAATTAGTACTGGAAATTAAGGTTTATCTGCATGACACATTCCCATATTATGATAACAGGAGAAATGTGGAAATTGTATAGAGATCCACAGAAGGCTATTAACAACTTAAAGCCTGATAGTAACAGATTGAGTTTTGTTTGTTTTTATTGAGAAATCATTTAAAAAACCTATGTATATAGGAAGATCACATGAAGAGGCCTCTAGCCAAAAAAGCTGAGAATTTTGAAAAGCTACCCCATCCATGAATATGGGGTAGAAAAATCCCCACCCAGTAGTCTTGCCAATAGATCCTGAAAGTAATCAGAGGTCTGGGTGGAAAAAATGTACGTAACTCATGAAAAATCAAAGCTGTACAACATAAGGATATAAGGCTCAACATTTAGCTATCCTTATATTACAAGAAACCAATGTGATAAACTAATGTTAACATTAGTGAAACTGCTACAATTGAGGGCTTCCTTGGTGGCTCAGACAGTAAAGAGTCTGCCTGTAGTGCAGGAGATCTGGGTTTGATCCCTGGGGAGAGAAGATGCCTTAGAATGGCAACCCACTCCAGTATTTTTGCCTGAAGAATTCAATGAACGTAGGAGCCTGGCAGGCTACAGTCCTTGGAGTCACAAAGAGTTAGGCATGACTCAACGACTAACACTTTCACTTTCTTCCACTAGGACTGAAGCAGAAGCAAACTCAAAATAGTTTTGTAAGAATACTTCTACAATTCAGAGCCCACAGCAATCACCACTTTGGGGGAAAAAAAGACACTGAGATAATGTCACAATGAAAACGTTGCACATTATACAAGGAAGTGATCTACTACGAGGGCGAACTGGCAGATGCAACCATCAGGAGAAGCAGCATTTTTAAGGACTGAAGAAAGAAGAGCCATTCATAAGACTACAACAGAAGAATGTTGGGGCTTCTCTAGTGGTCCAGTGGTTAAGACTCTGTCTTCAGAGGGCACGGGTTTGGTTTCTGGTCAGGGAACTAAGATCCCGCATGGAGCACAATGTGGCCAATTAAAAAGTATGTTGAAAATAATTACATAATAATGAAAGAACACGATAGGATGTGGGAAAAAAAAAAACAGGCAGAGAGGGAGAGAGAGAAATTAGAACTTTTAGAAATGAAAACTTGTTTGTAAGATAGGCACTAAATAGAGAATTAGTGAACTGGTGTATAGATATTAGCCAATTATATGCAATGCAGCACAGAGGGATAAAGAGGGGGAAGGTATGAAATAGGAGTAGAAATATGGAGAAATGAATAAGCAGGTTAATCCTATATGTCTTTAATGTATCAAAGACAAAGTGAACCAGAAAATTAAGGAAACCATGTTAAATAGGCTATCACAATAGATGAGTGTTCATTGATGAGGCCTGTCTCTGTGAAAAAGAAGGGGACTTGGGATCCTACTGAGTCAAGTAAACAAGAGAATCATGGAGTCTTTCAGGAGCCGATAAGGAAGGAAAGAAATGGGTTTTATAGCAGAGGGTGCAAGGGCAGGTTGGTCCTCTGATGTCAGCTTTTCCAGAACACAAAAGAATTGAGAGGATTTATTAACCATTCCTGCTTTCTGGAAACACACAATCTCAGCTAAAGTTCAACATTACCAAAGAGGAGTTCCAGAAAGACAAAGCAGAAGAACCGAGATACAAGAGGAATTTGAAAAAGATCAAATCTGAGAAAGTTTTTCAGAGTTAAAGACGTAAGTCCTCAGAATTATGAAGTACAGTGTCCCAAATAAGGATCAGATCAGATCAGTCGCTCAGTCGCTCAGTCGTGTCCGACTCTTTGCGACCCCATGAATCGCAGCACGCCAGGTCTCCCTGTCCATCACCAATTCCCGGAGTTCACTCAGACTCACGTCCATTGAGTCAGTGATGCCATCCAGCCATCTCATCCTCTGTCGTCCCCTTCTCCTCCTGCCCCCAATCCCTCCCAGCATCAGGGTCTTTTCCAATGAATCAACTCTTCGCATGAGGTGGCCAAAGTACTGGAGCTTCAGCTTTAGCATCATTCCTTCCAAAGAAATCCCAGGGCTGATCTAAGGATAAATGAAGTCATACCTAGACACACGGTAGCAAATGGGAAGAAACACTGTTAATTAGGAATGCTTTTATAGCTCATTTTTTTCATCTTCCCACATTTCAAGTGTTGCTGGTTTTACTGAGTTTAAATTGTACCTTTTATTAATTGCTCTCTGAAACTGAGAACTTAGGTAAGAAACCTAAGAAGAGTTGGAACAACCCTAGACCGCACTGTCCTTCTCTGTCACAGGAGCTCCTCCTCAGGACTGACCTTGCCGTCACCTTGGGTCTCTCCCCTCACTTTTGCCTTCTTTCACTGACCTGAGCCATTTGCCCCTGAGAAACCCCACACTTTCCTTCATTTATTTTGCAGAGAAATTCAGCCTTCTCGCTCTGTGTATCTCTGTTTCTCCCACCTTTCAGACCAAGCCCACTCCCAAAGTGACCTGCTATATATTTCCCTTAACAAAATACCTATTCCGACACAAATTATGCCACCACTCAGGTTGCTTTTTGTAACAAATAGCAATTCTTTTTTTCCAGCAATGGTTGTCTTTTCCCCCCCTTAATTATCAAGTTCTACATATAGTAACTGTTACTGGCTATTAATTCGTCTTTGCCACCTAACTTTCCATTCTGGGCCAGGCTTAGAGTGGGACACAGGAATGGAATAAGGATTCTCATATATATGTTGATTTAAATTTTTTTAGTCTAAAGGGTAAAGGCCCAACCAGTCCATCCTAAAGGAAATCAGTCCTGAATATTCATTGGAAGGACTGATGTTGAGGCTGAAACTCCAATACTTTGGCCACCTGCTGCAAAGAGCTGACTCATTGGAAAAGACCCTGATGCTGGGAAAGATTGAAGGCGAGAGGAGAAGGGGACGACAGAGGATGAGATGGTTGGATGGCATCACTAACTCAATGGACATGAGTTTGAGTAAACTCTAGGAGTTGGTGATGGCCAGGGAGGCCTGGCGTGCTGCATTCCATGGGGTGGCAAAGAGTCAGACATGACGGAGTGACTGAACTGAACTGAAAGGGTAAAGGATTTGTTATTTTTAGGTCACATGAGAGTGGCTAAGCCAAAGCAGCTACATTAAAACGATTTCACCAAAATGTCACATACATGTACACACATCACAGTAGTACTCTTATTTTACAGATGAGTAAACTGAAACCCTGAGCTTTCATTCATTTACTGCTCCAAGCTCACAGAGCTGGTGAGTGGTTGAACTGGCCTTCAACCCACATCTTCTGATTCAAAATACCACCCTCTTCCAGTGACACATTGCAGGCCCAGGACACTTTCCTTCTCAATTTAATAAGTTTCATTTTGCTGCTGCTGCTGCTAAGTCACTTCAATCGTGTCCGACTCTGTGCGACCCCATAGACGGCAGCCCACCAGGCTCCCCCGTCCCTGGGATTCTCCAGGCAAGAACACTGGAGGGGGTTGCCATTTCCTTCTCCAATGCATGAAAGTGAAAAGTGAAAGTGAAGTCGCTTCAGTCGTGTCCGACTCTGTGCGACCCCATTGAGTGCAGCCCACCAAGTTCCTCCATCCATGGGATTTTCCAGGGAAGAGTACTGGAGTGGGTTGCCATTGCCTTCTCCGAAGTTTCATTTTAGCCTAAGGGAAAACACTGAAGGTTATTGCAACTACATATACTTTATATTTCTAAGAATCACGTTTGAGTACAATGGAGAGTTCAATTCCTTTTCGCAATCAAAGTACCCAGAGGGTAAACAGGGAAAGAACGTTTGTAATTCTTCACACAGAGCTTTTCTTTCTTTTTCCTTGTAAATCAGCATGTAAAATCCCATAGCACTGTTGTGACTGTAATACCTCGTGAAATCAGACTGGCTTTCTCCACTACAAATAAAGCGGGGGAACTTCATGTCCTGTATTATTTCATGAATATGGAGTATCATTATTTCCAGCTCTGTTGTCAGCTGGAATGTTGTCAGCTAGTACAATGTCGTTAGAGCCAAAGAGTGTCTTTTTAAAAAGAATGCCCTAAAAGCTGCTACTATTGCTGCTGGACCCATCACCCTCCAAATCATCAGCCTTCTCTTGTGTCCTTCAGACTCTGGGCAAAGGGACAAACAAATACTGTCTTTTAGATCACTGTTCATCTAGGAACCAGAAGTCGTATGGAGCCACCAAGTAGAGTCATTCATTTGTGTATTCATCCAACACATATTTGGACACCCACAAATTTTATTTTCCTGGGCTCCAAAATCACTGCAGATGGTGACTGCAACCATGAAATTAGAAAATGTTTACACCTTGGAAGGAAAGCTATGACAAATCTAGACAGCATATTAAAAAGCATAGACATCACTTTGCCAACAAAGTTCCATATAGTCAAAGCTATGGTTTTTCCAGTAGTAATGTACAGATGTGAGAGCTGGACCACAAAGAAGACTGAGCACCAAAGAACTGATGCTTTCCAACTGTGGTGCTGGAGAAGAGTCTTGACAATCCCTTGGACAGCAAGATCAAGCCAGTCAATCCTAAAGGATTTCAACCCTGAATATTCATGGGAAGGACTGTTGCTAAAGCTCCAATACTTTGGCCACCTGATGGGAACAGTCAACTCTTTGGAAAAAACCCTGATGCTGGGAAAGATTGAAGGCACGAGGAGAAGGGGGCAGGGGCAGAGGGTGAAATGATTAGATAGCATCATGGAATCAATGGACATGAATTTGAGCAAAATCTGGGAGACAATAAAGGACAGAAAAGCCTGGTGTGCTGCAGTCCATGGGACTGCAAAGAGTTGGACACAACTGAGTGATGGAATGCTGCTGCTACTGCTAAGTCGCCTCAGTCGTGTCCGACTCTATGTGACCCCATAGAGCCCACCCCATGGAGCCCACCAGGCTCCACCGTCCCTGGGATTCTCCAGGCAAAAACACTGGAGTGGGTTGCCATTTCCTTCTCCAATGCATGAAAGTGAAAAGTGAAAGTGAAGTCACTCAGTTGTGTCCGACTCTTAGCGACCCCATGGACTGCAGCCCACCAGGCTCCTCCGTCCATGGGATTCTCCAGGCAAGAGTACTGGAGTGGGGTGCCATCGCCTGGTCCAAGTGATGGAATAACAACAACATTATGTGCCAACATTGTGCCAGGGGCTGGGGACATGCTAACGAGAGGCACAATTCCTATCCTCATGCAGTTTGTGGATTAGGTGGGAAGATGGGGGGTAGGTATAGGTATTAAATAAATAGTGATTACACTAGTAACTTCAGTGTGGCTGATCCTGTGAGCTACCTTTCTGTTGTTCTCCTGCTAACCCTGATGCAAGACATAGCCTCTCTCTTCTCTCCAATAAATAGACACTCTGCCTTACACCAAAGCATCAATGAACATAGGTGCTGACTAACATTCTGCATGGGGGACAGAGGAAGGAGTTTGGTTTCACACACCTCAGTGAAATACTCCAAATTCTCTTAGTAGGTATCTGATCTCCAGCCTGGATTTTTCCTCACCCTTTGCTGAAGCAGTTCTAGACCTGGCTGTCTTGTGTCTGTTCTTCCTGGATGTCCCCCTGGAACTTCTGTTTTAATCTCCCCCTCCTGTACCCCGGAACCCCATCATGGTGAGCAACTTAGCTCTGCTTCTGAGTCCCCCTCCAGTCTTGCTCACTGGCTGCATTTCAGCATCCAGCAAAGAACATGCCTTCCTGATGGTTGGAACCCACTTCCTCAGAATACAGCCTGTGTGTTGGGGTGGGATGGATGTAACATCAAAACCTGATCGTGTTACACTTAAATAGGTGGTGATGATAATGGTGATCATTTGCTAAAGGGAGAAGTATCCATGTTGGAGACTGAGCAAGAGGCCAGTCTGGGGTGATAGCCATGAGCAGGTGCGCCACAGCAATCTTGCTTCGGCAGGTCCCCCACTCCCTGAGTCAACCTGTGGCTAATTAAGAGCCACCGCCATCACATCTGAATAATTCTCTGGGATAGGATTTCTTCCTGAATGACTCGATTCACACGGGATTAGAAACTGTCTCTCTCCACTAGGAAGTAGAATAAAACAACTGACTCACATTTCACGCTTTCGTTTTTGCCAAGCGTAGATGATAATGTCTGTTACTCAGAAGTGGGCTAGAGCTGAATCCTCTTTATATAACCGATTTGGCTGAGATGTCAAAATCCAGGTAGCACGAAGCCAAGGGAGGCATGCTGAGATCAGTTCCTGGGTCCTAGATGCCAATAAAGTTCTAGAATGTGTCCATTCCTTGGTCTTGTGATGGGGACACATGCTGGATGAGACCCGAGGTGATCCTATTTATTGAGAAGTTTCCTTCCACAGGGAGAATAAAACTTATTGTCCCTGGATGTCTCCTGGAGGAAGGGCAAATCCCAGATGACCTGAGAACACATCTGATATCCTAGAGTCAACACCTGGAGCATGGGGCTTTTGGAGCCTACTGTGGCTACTAACAGGCACTAAGGAAGTCAGTGTTGAGAGCATATGGCAGAAACCAAGCTGGGAGCACACTTGACCACCACGGTCAAAAGCAAGAAAAGTGGCCAGATCTTGAGTGCTGGACACACACGAAGACTACAGGCCCAGGTCCACAGACTCCAGTGTACTGGGGGGTAGACGGGGTTTCTGACCCAAACTTATGTGCCTCCTAATTACTGATAGTGCTTATGGGACTCAGCCAGTCAGCCTGCTTTTCTTTTCTTAGCATTATTTCCTAAACATTTCCCCATGTCATGACATATTGGAGATGTGGTAGTTCTACCAACGATTGCAAGAAAAAGACCTGTGGTTTATACACACATGGTTATGCCATTGCAGGCTGCTCACCGTGTTCTGGTCGATGTCCACACGGTATATAACATCACGGTAAGTACGTGGTACTACACAGGGGTGACGGGTTTCCTTCATCTGTACCATCATCACTGCTCCAGAGTTTACAGACCCACCCCACCCAGGTGGTTGCAAGACAAGATCTTGTTGTTTTACAGACTAGCTTGCCAATTAAAAAGTGATCATTTTGACCCTTCCCCTGGATACTCACAAAACTAAGAATTGACAAAGTAAACTCCATAGTGGATGGACTTTGTAAACTTACTACTAGCTGACATTTACTGAGCTTGGCATACATTAATAAATCTGTGCAACAACCATGTGATATAAGCAGCTTAACAATCCCTTTTGAATAGAAGGAAACAAAACCTTAAAAATCTTGAAGAACTTAAAGCCACTCAATAAACAAGTTACTGAAAGTCATTCCATAAACCAAGACTCAGATCAAAGTTGTGTTTGGTGCAAAGCCCGTGTGCTCTTTCCTGGGAATGCACGTCAGATGCCTTCATGAATCTTTTCCAAGGTCCCTTGGGTTCACAGTGCACTGTAGTGCCCCTTGGCTCTCCTCTCCTCCATAGAATGCTCAAAGCGTTAACCACTCTTCCCACAGTAGAGGGACTCTTCATCAGGCTCCAAAAGCCCCATGCTCCAGGTGCTGACTCTAGGATATCAGATGTGTTCTCAGGTCATCAGGATTTTTATCACGACCATGTCTTCCCTGACTCTTTTGGCCTTGAGTCAAGGTAAACTCGAGTCAAGCTAGTTTACCAAATATGGGTTCTGATTTTAAATTTCTCATTCCCAAGAAATGGAAAACTACCCACAAGTTTAGATAATCCTTTAGAAAAAAGTCTTCCTAAGGCTGGCCCAACCTGACCTTGTATTAGAAGGAAGTACAGATCAGTTAGCTTCCTGAGGCAGTGATCACTGAGTCATTTAGACATCCCTAGAACCCATCTGAAGTCTGTATCAGTAACTCAGGTTTCCCACGAGAGTCATAAATGCCCTTATGTGGAAAAAAGAGAAACATTTACCACCCAAGAAGCCCACCTATGTTGGCTGCTTCATGGTATTCTCTGGAACTTGAGTAACCATAGCTATGTCACCAGTGCTAAGACCTTTCATACCTATACGTGTAGGTCAGCCGAAAGTCTTACACTAAAGAATGGTTTATTTTATCATTTAAATTATAAACTCCTTGTATATACTCCAATAAGACATCTCTTCCTCCACTGGAATAATCACAAGATAAAAATGAAAATAACATAGAAAAGTGGGACATGTTTTGGTAACATGAAAGTCCCAAAAAAAAAAAAAAAAACTTTAAACATAATTTGAATAAGATTTTGCAATTGTAAGCACACTAATTTTCTCTATTTTTAGAGATAGTGAATGACTATGAATTGTAAGCAATGGAAAATAGTGACACTAAAGACCATTTTAAATAGCTGAGCCTATTTGAATATCATATTAGATCATGGAAATATCATATTAGACATGGAAGCCAGGTTTCTCAATGTCTGGAGAAGGGAGTTAAAAAATGGAAACAGGGAAGGCTAGAGTCAATGCTACAGTTTTTTTTGGTTGAGGTGGTAATCTCAAAGTCCTTGCCCACAAATCCCTTATTAATTACACAGCAGGGACACGGTAACTGCCCAGATGATTACCACTGCTGACCGTGGGACAAGGTGACCTTTGTGGGCCTGACGTGAGACAAAGAGAAGGACAACCACATCACACCTCTGGTAGTCCTGCTGAAAATGCATAGTCTGAATTAAATCATGAGGAAATGTGAGAAAAAGTAAAAGAAAAAAGAAATCCTAAAAGATACCTGGCCTGTGCATTTGTGCTTAGTCGCTCAGTTGTGTCCACCTCTTTGCGACCTCATGGACTGTGGCCCATCAGGCGCCTCTGTCTATGGAATATTTTAGGCAAGGATACACGAGTGGGTGGCCATGTCCTACTCCAGGAGATCTTCCTGACCCAGGCAGTGAACCTGTGTCTCCTGTGTCTCCTGCATTGACAGGTGGATTCTTTCTACTGAGCCACCTGGGAAGCCAGACTCCATGATTGTCAAGAACACGAAACACGAGGGAAGATGAACAAACCGTCCCAGGTCACAAGAAGCTAAAGAGACATGACATCTAAATGCCATGTATGCCCTAGACTGGATCCTAGACTAGGGGGAAATGACTATAAAAAGCATTGCTGGCACCTCTGGGGAAATTTAAATATGAATTTTAGGTTAAAGTATTACATCAAAAGTGAAGTCACTCAGTCGTGTCTGACTCTTCGTGACCCAATGGACTGTAGCCAACCAGCCTCCGTCTATAGGATTTTCCAGGCAAGAGTACTGGAGTGGGTTGCCATTTCCTTCTCCAGGGGATCTCCTGACCCAGGGATCGAACCCCAGTCTCCCACATTGCAGGCAGATGCTTTACCATCTGAGCCACCAGGGAAGCCCAACTTTGATTACGTCAAAGTTACAGCTTGTGATTTTGATCATTGTTGCATGATAACGTAAAAGAAGTCCCTGCTTTTAGGAAACACATGTTAGAGAATGGGGACCGGGTCATAATATCTGCAAGGTGCTTTCAAATGGTTAAAAAATAGAAAGTCAGGGAAAACAATAAAACAAATAGAGCAAAATATTAACAACTGCCGAATCCAGATAAAGGGAATACAGATGTTTCTTAGACTTCTTTTGACTTTGGGGAAAGTTTGAAATTGTATTAAATAAAAACATTTAGGTATCATATTATATTTAGAGCATTTGATAAAATTTTTTAAAACATAGTGTATTACTTTCCTATAACTGCTATAACAAATTACCACAAATTTACCGACTTAACAACAACAACTTGTTATCTTCATGACTTTTCTAGTTTCTATAGGCTCCTGCATTTCTTAGCTCCTGATCCCCTCCTTGTATCACTCCAACCTCTGTTTCCATCATGACGTTTCCCTTCCTGACATTGACCCTCCTGACTTCTTACAAGGGCCTTTTGTGATTACATTGGACCCTTCCCTGAATAGACCAGGATAATCTCCCCATCTCTGGTCCTTAAGTTAATCACACCCGCAAAGACCCTTTTGTCACATGTCCCAGGGGTTAGGCTGTAAACATCTTTGGGGAGCCATCATCCTATTTACCACAATGAAATTTCAGTTGTCAGTATAAAGAGAGAAATTCTATCCCCCTTCCAAAATAATACTTCAACAATATTCAAAGAATTTTGGTTTGAAGGGCCGCCGTCAGCCCTAGGAAAGAAGAATGCTTTAATGGATGGAAATACAAGGCATTGTGTTTAAAGGTACTGTAATATTCTAGATCTTCAGTTGGAAAATACATATATTATTCTTATTTAAATTGTACTTATCTTACAATCTATGATTTAGTTCATAAACATTTCTAAAAACACATGGAATTACATATAATGACAGAACATTCTATGCTAATAAGGCTTACCTTTCTTGAGGCCCAGAGTATTTTAAAAATGATTCTATTTAAATGTTTTTGAGAAAAGTTAAATAGTTTATCTTCTCATTAGAATTAATTACATGGAAACATGATCTTAGTTAGCAGACCTAGCTACTAATGTCTTGAACCTGTTTATGACAGAGCATTCATTACTTTGTCAATCAATCAAACTGAACAAGTAGAAGATTATTACTATTTAAAATTATGCTGGAACAAGTGAGTTGTTATCAGGGGTCAGGGGTGGGAGGAAGAGTGCAAAATAAAGAGACAGCATGACAAAGTGTTTTATTTAATACAATTTCAAACTTTCCCCAAAGTCAAAAGAATAGTCTAAGAAACATCTGTATTCCCTTTATCTGGATTCAGCAATTGTTAATATTTTGCTCCATTTGTTTTATTATTTTCCCTGACTTTCTATTTTTTAACCATTTGAAAGCACCTTGCAGATATTATGACCCTGTCCCCATACATTCTCTAACATGTGTTTCCTAAAAGCAGGGACTTCTCTTACATACATGTTGCATACAGTGATCAAAACCACAAGCTGTAACTTTGATGTAATCAAAGTTGGGCTTCCCTGGTGGTTCAGATGGTAAAGCATCTGCCTGCAATGTGAGATCTGTATCCTGACTGTAGTGGTGACTTCAAGAACCTAGATATGTATTAAAATTCATAGGACTCTACACCAAAATTAAGAAGTCTTTACTTTGTGATAATGCAAAAAGTTTATGATATTTCATATTCATTGGAAGGACTGATGCTGAAGCTGAAATTCCAATACTTTGGCCACCTGATGTGAAGAACTGACTCATTAGAAAATACCCTGATGCTGGGAAAGATTGAGGGCAGGAGGAGAAGGGGACGACAGAGGATGAGATGGTTGGATGGCATCACTGACTCAATGGACATGAGTTTGAGCAAGCTCAGGGAGTTGGTAATGGAGAGGGAAGCCTGGTGTGCTACAGTCCATGGGGTCGCAAAGAGTCTGACAGGACTGAGCGATTGAACTGAACTGAAAAAGTTTATGATAATGCACAGAATAACTTTTTAAGTTATTTTCATCTATTTTGACTCAGCAGTTTTAAACCTGGGAATTTAGCCTCTGAAACATCCATGCATAAGCACACACATACAAACACTCAGATGTTCTCCCAAATAGTACGTTCACTGAAGCAATAGCAAGAACCTGGACCTTATCCAAATGTTTACCTGGAGAGGAATAGTTAAATCACATTGTTTTCATATTCTGTAAGTCATTAAAACAAGTTTCAAGTAAACTGACTTCTACCAAGACTGTCTCAGAATTGACTGGAGATTGAGGAGATAAATAACCCACATTCTAAAGGGAGCCTACAGCACCTGGGGGCCAGGTGTCTCTCCAGGGCAGGTTAAGAAACAGCTGAATTGGCTCAGCTACCCAGCTATTAGTGTATAATTCCCTCCAAACTACACATGCATAGATTTAGGAAACAAAGTTCAAGGAGAATTTCAGTCTTGAGATGTCAGCTTAGTGGGGAGGCTTATGGTTTCCCTTTCTTTCCTCAGGAGGGAGACTCTCTCAAAAGAATTAAGTAAGAGGAAACATGCAAAGATTAGAAGTTCAGGTAAGAAGGGAGGTCTTCCTGCTCAGATACCTGCTTATTCAGTGGAACTGCTCAGGTGTCCTCTGACATGTCTGCTTGAGCAGGGAATAAAAGGAAACAGACATCTGGGCAAAGATGACGTAGGGATGGAGTAGTCTGCCCACCCACGCTTGGGTGTGACAAGGCTATGCCAGCTTCCTGAGATTGAAATGACCTGGAACGTAGCCAGGCTCCAGACACCCTGCTGGGTCCCTCCCTGAGTGAATTGGTCACCAGGAGGGAGACTCCTTGCAAACAAGAGACTGTAAACTGTCCTGGGTGGGCATCAAGAGGGAATGGGAAAAAGCACATTTACCATGCCAAAGAACTGCGTCCTGAGAACTTTCTGTGATCTCCCTTAAGAAGCCACACATGTATGCCCATGAACACGTGTCCCCCGAAAGGCAGCCTTTAGAGTACAATAAGCTTCATCACAACACCCCAACCACAGGGTTGGTTTTCCTGATTTTACATGGTTGTCTCTATGTGCATGGAGCTCTCGGTGTCGGTATATTTAAATTTTCTCTTCTTATAAGGACACCAGTCAGATTGGATATGGGCCACCCTAATGGCCTCATTCAACTTAATCACTTCTTTTTAAGGCCAAATACAGTCACATTCTGATGTATCAGGGGCTTGGGCTTCAACATATGAATTTGGGGGGATTCAAATTCAATCAAAAACTAACATGAATAGGACACACTTGTCTGTTATTCAATCAAAAACTAAGATGAATAGAGTACACTTCACACTGCAAGCATAGAAGAGAGAGAACAGAAAAGTGAAACAGTAACCCACTCCCTTCTTCATTCCAAATTGCTTGATGGAAGCCCACGCCACGCTGGCAGGTTTGAGGGACAGAATTAATATTAAACTGGATATGAGATTTAGGTTTAAACAACTCTTGACAGGACAAGCCATTTTAATACTAAAATAAGTGACCAGAAAGCTATGTGTTTTGCCAAGACTAAGGGTCAGAATAACCACTAACCCAGATAACTGCAATGATGTGATCACTCACCTAGACCCAGGTATCCTGGGGTGTGACGTCAAGTGGGCCTTAAGAAGCATCACTACAAACAAAGCTAGTGGAGGTGATGGAATTCCATTTAAGCTATTTCAAATCCTAAAAGATGATGTTGTTAAAGTGCTGCAGTCAATATGCCAGCAAACTTGGAAAACTCAGCAGTGGCCACGGGACTGGGAAAGGTCAGCTTTCATTCCAATTCCAAAGAAAGACAATGCCAAAGAATGTTCAAACTACTGCACAATTGCACTCATCTCACATGCTAGCAAAGCAACGCTCAAAATTCTCCAAGTGAGGCTTCAACAGTACATGAACTGAGAACTTCCAGAATTCAAGCTGGATTTAGAAAAGGCACAACCAGAGACCAAATTGCCAACATTTGTTGGATCACAAAAAAAGCAAGAGCAGTCCAGAAAAACATTTGCCTCTGCTTTACTGACTGTGCCAAAGACTTTGTGTGGATTACTACAAACTATGGCAAATTCTAAGAAGATGGGAATACCAGACCACCTTACCTGCCTCCTGAGAAGCCTGTATGCAGGTCAAGAAGCAACAATTAGAACTGGACATGGAACAATAGACTGGTTCCAAATTGGGGAAGGAGTAAGACAAGGCTGTATGTTGCCACCCTGCTTATTTAACTTATATGCAGAGTCCATCATATGAAACGCTGGGCTGGATGAAGCACAAGCTAGGAGAAATATCAATAACCTCAGATGTGCAGATGACACCACCCTTATGGCAGAAAGTGAAGACGAACTAAAGAGCTTCTTGATGAAAGTGAAAGAGGAGAGTGAAAAAGCTGCCTTAAACTCAGCATTCAAAAAACTGGGTTCATGGCATCCAGTCCCATCACTTCATGGCAAATAGATGGGAAACAATGGAAACAGTGACAGACTTTATTTTCTTGGGCTCCAAAATCTCTGAAGACAGTGACTGCAGCCATGAAATTAAAAGAGGCTTTCTCCTTAGAAGGAAAGCTATGACCAAACTAGACAGCATATTAAAAAGCAGAGACACTACTTTGCTGACAAAGGTCCATCTAGTCAAAGCTATGGTTTTTCCAGTAGTCATGTATGGATGTGAGAGTTGGACCATAAGGAAAGCTGAATGCTGAGGAACTGATTTTTTCAAACTGTGGTGCTGGAGAAGACTCTTGAGAGTCCCTTGGACTGCAAGGAGATCCAACCAGTCAATCCTAAGGGAAATCAACCCTGAATATTCATTGGAAGGACTGATGTTGAAGCTGAAGCTCCAATACTTCTTGGCCACCTGATGTGAAGAACAGACTCATTGGAAAAGACCCTGATGCTGGGAAAGATTGAAGGTGGGAGAAGGGGACGACAGAAGATGAGATGGATGGATGGAATCACCAACTCAATGAACATGAGTTTGAGTAAGCTCCAGGAGTTGGTGATGGACAGGGACATCTGCATGCTGCAGTCCACGGGGTCACAAAGAGTTGGACACGACTGAGTGACTGAACTGAACTGAAGGGTCAGAAAGGGAGATTCTGTGGAGTATGATTAAAATAAATGATAGGAGAGAAAATGAAAAGTTTCACATTTCTGTTCAATTGAGTATGTATGGTCTAGTAAACTGATCATAATATATATATTGATATGGAAAGAAGTCCACAATATATAGTTTACTGATTAAAACAAATTGGAGAATAATATGCATCTTATGATCCTTCCTGGATTTTTTTTTAACTGATAGATGCCTTTTGTTCTTGGCTGCCCATCATCCTTTTCTCTGCTTTTTCTAGTAATAAACACTTTTTTCTAGCAACAGTTTGAGCACGTGACTCCAGCTGAGTTTGTCCTAATACCTCATGCCCCTGGATAGAGTGATTGATCAGCAAATTAAACCAATCAGAAACATTCTCTGGGAATTTTCAAGCCAGAAGAATGATGCCCCTTTCCTCTCTGGTCACAAAGCTGTAAGGCTCAGAGCTGGGGGCTGCTGGTGGTCACATCTCCTGACTCATAGAGGACTCAATGTGGAAGGATGAAGCCCACTTGCAGAGACTGAGATGAGAGACAACAAGACTGATCCCTGATGACGCTCTAGTCCTGGTTTCAACCATCTCTAAGGTGAGTTCTACTCTTGTCCTTCCAAAATGTGGAGGTATATGAGTTATCTTTTTCATTTAGTGTTTTCTTTTCTTCAGTGTAATACTCAGAAGTGAAATACTGGATCACGGGGTAGTTCTATTTTTTAGGAACCTCCATACTGTTTTCCGTAGTGGTTGTACCAAGTTACACTTTCACCAACGGTACACAACGGTTCCCTTTCCTCTACATCCTTGCCAATATTTTTTACTTCCTGTCTTTTTGATAATTGCCATTTGATATCTCATTGTGGTTTTAATACAATATTGAAGGGTAAACCCCAACCCTCCAAACAGGTAAAGAGAGAATTAATTCTAAGATGTTTGAATAAGTTCAAGAACTAAACATTAAGGTCAACCACATGATACCTGCGGGATAGACTAATGTCATGGATGCAAATGTGGACAGGAAAAGAAAAAGAGAAGGAAAGGAAAGGAAAGCCATAGAAACCTTAGGATTTGCCCCTGTGGGCCACCTCTGCATTATAAGTCCTTTGTGAGCAGAGACTCCATCTTACTCATCTGCTGCCCAATTCAGCACCTGATACATTATTTAATACATTATTGATCTTTGTCTTAGTTTGTGAGAATGATAAATTGTCAAAAAACTTAGTAGCTTCGAAGAACAGTATTTAGTACCGTTTCTGTAGGGCAGGAATCTGGGAGTGGCTCAGCTGGGTGCATCTCGCTCAGTGTGACTCACGAGGTTACAATCAAGGTATCGTCCAGGGCTGCAGGCAGCTCAACTGGGGGGAAGTGTCTTCCGAGTTCACTAACTTGGCTGCAGGCTGGCCTCAGTTGCTTGCTGCCTATTTACTGGAGGCCTTAGTTCCTTGCCACCTGGGCTACTCAGCACAAGGCAGTTTTATTTTCCTGAGTGAGAGAGAGAGAGGGAGACAGAGATAGAGACAGGTAAACTGCAAGTCCCAGTCAAGAAGAGAGTGAGTACCACTGGCATCTGGTTTGCAGAGATCAAGGATACTCATAAACATCCTAAAATGCACAGGACAATCCCCACAACAAAGTATTTGGCCAAAATATCAAAAATGCTAAGGTTGAGAAACCCTGACTTTGAGTACTAATGTTTGCCAAGTGTTTCACATTTTCTCAATCTCCATGCAACCCTATAAGGCAAGAGTTCTCTCTGTATTTTCTTGCTGAGGACACTGAGGCTTCAGCAAGTTTGATAATTTTCTTCAAGCCGCATTGCAAACAACTGGGGAGGCTGGATTTGAATGCAGGCCAGTTTCACACCAATGACAGGCTCCTCCTAACTGCGGGAAAGGAGCCGAGAGAATAAATGGAGAACGAGGTCTGAGAGAGGGGAGGGAGACATGCCTGCCTGCCAGGAAATGTTCCAGATGCCACTTTTGTTACCTTATTTGAAATCTGCAAGGAGGCAAGAACAGGAACCTGAGCAGACTCTGTTCTCTGGGAAAGACCAGCTTGGCCTGGCGCTGGTCTGCGTCAGAGCTGAGTTAGAGCTGAGGATCTCTGTGGTCCTGCAAACCCAGTGACTGCACCTGCTCCCTTCTGCCGGGAGCCCCAACTGTTCCTCCAGATGAATCACTGATGGCTGCTCGGGGAGCCAAGCCAAGGGCCCTGCCTTTGTGCTTTCAGTAAGGTAGGCCTGGCTTCTTTCACACCCAGGGACCCACCATGGACTAGATCACAGCATGAAACCATCCGATAGAGACATTTTCACATTCCTTGTCGTTGCTGCACCTCTGTGTTCCCCTTCCTACTCCCTTCTTCAGACCGGAGGACTCATTTCTTCCTAAACCCCTCAGTCAGAATTTGAACATTTCATTCTCCAAAGGATCACGTCATCTGAGAGGGACATTTTGGCTGAATAATACCTTCTCCAAGTGCCTTTGTGTCTGGAGAATCACCCCTTCGTTAATTGTGTTCCTCATTAGGATGTATGCGAATTCATTCCACGATGGCTCTCAAAGAACAATGACAGGCCGTGAGTGCCACAAACTCGTAGAGGATTTGAACTTTAAATGTTCAGGTGTGTAGTCCTTATGAAGTTCTTCTTGAAAGTTTTATATAAAAAAATTGACAAGTGAGATCCTGTTTTCTCTGCCCCAGGGCTGCAAGGTTAGACAAGAATTTGTGTGTGTATGCTTGCTGGGATTTCAAAGGGCGGGCATTCATTGGCCGAATATGGCCCTGGCATATAGCCAGACTTGTCGGAGCCTTGGATGTCGCAGGTTGAATCTATGGTTTGGTGACTAACGTCACTTTACCTTGTTCTTACCACGACCTAAATGGCAGGGGCGATGCGTGCATTGGGAGGTGTGGGGGTGGGGCAGGGATGTTCATTTGGGCTGCAGCAGATCAAGCAAAGTTCCACACCTTCTCATCCTCTTACTGTCAGCTAATATACCAGCTGCAGCCAGAGACAAATTTGAGTCTAGAAATGGCAGTTACCAAGTAACACAAATGCACAGGGCCTTTTAAAAAATCAACAGAAAAACAGCAAGCTAAACCACCCAGCCAAGAAGAACAACTAATTGCGTGGCACCTCTAGCCTGTTCCCTCTGCCAGGTTACACAGCTAGTTTCTGACTGGTTGGCATAGTCAAGTTTTAGTTCTCTGATTCAAGTGACTAGTAACGGGGATTTTGGTTGGAAAGAAATTTTCATTGAGTTCTTATTTTCTCCCCTTGAGTCTTTTTGTTATTTATGTATTATATGCACAAATGCATTATGTAGGGGTTTTCAAGCTTTGGGACAATGAGCACAGTTAAGAAATTGCTTTTATCATTGTGACACAGCACACACATACACACAAACATGCAAAACTAAAAATTCGATAAGAAATAAATTCTCTCTTGCTATATGTGCTTCCCAGATGAGGCTAGTGGTAAAGAACCTGCCTGCCAATGCAGGAGACATAAAAGATGTGGGTTCGATTCCTAGGTTGGGAAGATCCCCTGGAGGAAGGCATGGCAACCACTCCAGTAGCCCATTCCAGTATCCTTGCCTGGAGAATCCCATGGACAAAGGAGCCTGGCAGGCTACATTTCATAGGACCACGAGAGAGTCAGACACCACTGAAGCAACCTACTATGTGTCACTGAGTGTGCGCATACTGTGTGTGATTCACTGTAACATATTTATTCTATTCCACTTCATTCTAAACTAGTCTAGACTACTCAAACTGCTTTTTGCTGCCCATGAAATCAATTTCATAACCCATTAAAGGGAAATGACCCACAATTCGGAAAATATCACATTGCTTAAACTATGGTTTGAAGAATGACAATTTAGAGCCTTCTGATGAAATATAAAGTGTAAGAGGAAAGTGAAATTAATTAGCATTTTCCAGGATATTTTTTCCTGTGAGATCAGTAATATTGCTCATCCAGTTCTTTGGTGGAAGTGTAATGTACCCATAATTTAACACTTTTCTCTTCCAAGTCTGATGATCAGTTGTGAAAATTGTTTAATTATATAAGACTTTTCTACATCCTCAGACAGACAGGTCTTTGGGAGCTCCTTGCAAAGTGTTTCACCCAAAAATCTGGCAGAGGTGAGGGATATGGTGCCACTTGGCTCTGGCCATGGTTTATGTAAACATGAAGAGTCCACACTGGAAATGGCATGCCAAGGAAGTGCCAGGGCTTCACCAGATCCTGCATCTAGAATCAGCATCAAAGAAAGGGAGGGAACCAGTGAAAGCCAAGTAAGATGAAAGCTGTAAAAGTCATGGACAGAGGGCAAAGGAGCTGGTATAGGACAATTCCCAAACTAAAATGTAAAAAATCATGTGGTCTCCTGATCCTGTTCTTGTGGCCTTCGTAAGAGTGTGCTTCAAATGCTGGAAGAGCAAACTCCAAAGCTGTTACCCAGAGAATAACATTAAAGTAAACTTTCAGATTCACTCATATTAATTAACTCCATGAGCAATTTTCCTTTAAGAATATGATACTAAGTCAAAGTTGTCCGGGTCTCTTCACCTATATTATCTAGTAGCAAATGCCAGAAATTTTATCATTTAATCCAAAGTAAGTCAGTATGTATATAAAAGCGGTTTCTAAAAACAGAAACAAAATTAAATCATCACACTTAAAAAATGTTAACAATGATTTTTTTATACCATTCAATATCCAGTTAGTATCCACATTTCCTCAACTGTCTTACAATTTTTGCTTGCTTTTGAGTTCAGTTCAGTTCAGTCGTGTCCAGCTCATTGCGACCCCATGGACTGCAGCACGCCAGGCCTCTGTGTCCATCACCAACTCCCAGAGTTTACTCATATTCATGTCCACTGAATCGGTGATGCCATCCAACCATCTCATCCTCTGTCGTCCCCTTCTCCTCCTGCCCTCAATCCTTCCCAGCATCAGGGTCTTTTTGAAGGAGTCAGTTCTTCATATCAGGTGGCTAAAGTATTGGAGTTTCAGCTTCAACATCAGTCCTTCCAATGAACATCAGGACTGATTTCCTTTAGGATGGACTGGTTGGATCTCCTTGCAGTCCAAGGGACTCTCAAGAGTCTTCTTCAACACCACAGTTCAAAAGCATCAATTCTTTGGCACTCAGCTTTCCTTATAGTCCAACTCTCACATCCATACATGACTACAGAAAAAACCATATCCTTGACTAGACATACCTTTGTTGGCAAAGTAATGTCTCTGCTTTTGAATATGTCTAGGTGGGTCATAACTAACCTTCCAAAGAGCAAGCGTCTTTTAATTTCATGGCTGCAATCACCATCTGCAGTGATTTTGGAGCCCAGAAAAATAAAGTCAGCTACTGTTTCCCCATCTATTTGCCATGAAGTGATGGGACCAGAGGCCATGATCTTCGTTTTCTGAATGTTGAGCTTTAAGCCAACTTTTTCACTCTCCTCTTTCACTTTCATCAAGAGGCTCTTTAGTTCCTCTTCACTTTCTGCCATAAGGGTGGTGTCATCTGCATATCTGAGGTTATTGATATTTCTCCTGGCAGTCTTGATTCCAGCTTGTGCTTCCTCCAGCCCAGTGTTTCTCATGATGTACTCTGCACAGAAGTTAAATAAGCAGGGTGACAATATACAGCCTTGATGTACTCCTTTTCCTATTTGGAACCAGTCTATTGTTCCATGTCCAGTTCTAACTGTTGCTTCCTGACCTGCATATAGGTTTCTCAAGAGGCAGGTAAGGTGGTCTGGTATTCCTATCTCTTTCAGAATTTTCCACAGTTTATTATGATCCACATAGTCAATAAAGTCAATAAATAGTCAAAAATATTGGCTATTTGGCATAGTCAATAAAGCAGAAATAGATGTTTTCTGGAACTCTCTTGCTTTTTCTATGATCCAGCGGATGTTGGCAATTTGATCTCTGGTTCCTCTGCTTTTTCTAAAAACCAGCTTGAACATCTAGAAATTCATGGTTTGCACATTGCTGAAGCCTGGCTTGGAGAATTTTGAGCATTACTTTAAAGCATCTGCCTCCAATGCGGGAGAACTGGGTTTGATCCCTGGGTTGGGAAGATCCCCTGAAGAAGGAAATGGCAACCCACTCCAGTATTCTTGCCTGGAGAATCCCATGGACAGAGGAGCCTGGTAGGCCACAGTCCATGGGGTCGCAAAAAGTCGGACATGACTGAGCAACTTCACTTTCACTTTACAAGCATGTACGATGAGTGCAATTGTGTGGTAGTTTGAGCATTCTTTGTTATTGCCTTGCTTGCTTTTATAATTTGCTTTTTCTAACCAGGGTCCAAATAATTAGGGTCTATACATTTTAATTGATTGATTTGTCTCAACTCTTTTCATTTGTAAGATCTCCTCCTTTATTTAGCGGTAACAAGATAAAATCTGAGACCTCTTTAAATAATTGGTTCTTTCCACCTAGAAATTAATCCATGTACCTATGGTTACATAATCTATGACAAAGGAGGCAAGAATATACGATGGAGAAAAGACAGTCTCTTCAGTAAGTGTCTTCAATTGACAGTCTCGTCAATATTCAAGAATATATAATGGAGAAAAGACTGCTGGAACAACTGGACAACTATATGTAAAAGAATGAAATTAGAAGACTGCCTAACACCACATACAAAAATAAACTCAAAATGGATTAAAGACCTAAATGTAAGGTCAGATAAAACTCTTAGAGGAAAACGTAGGCAGAATACCCTAAATCACAGTAAGATCTGTTTTGATCCACCTCCTAGAGTAATGAAAATAAAAACAAAAATAAACAGATAGGACCTAATGAAAGTTAAAAGCTTTTGCAGGGCAAAAGAAACCATAAATGAGATGAAAAGACAACCCTCAGAATGGGAGAAAACATTTACAAATAAAGCAATTGACGAAAGATTAATCTCCTTTGTCAAAATAAACAAACAGCTCATGAAGCTCAACACACACACACACACAAAGCAACTCAATCAAAAAAATGGGATTTTGAAGAGTTAAATAGACATTTCTTCAAAGAAGACGTACAGATGGCCAAGAAACACAGGAAAAGATGCTTAACATCACTAATTATTAGAGAAATGCAAATCAAAACTACAGTGAGATATGACCTCATACTGGTCCAAATCCCCATCATCAAAAAATCTAGAAACAATAAATGCTGGAGAGGGTGTGGGAAAAAAGAACCCTCCTACACAGTTGGTGATAATGTAGATAGATACAGTCACTATGGAGAACAGTATGGAGAGTCCTTAAAAAGTTAAAATAGAACTGTCATATGACCAGCGATCCCACTCCTGGGCATATACTGGGAAAAATCAATAACTGCAAGAGATCCATGCACCCCAGTGGTCATTGTAGCAGTATTTACAATAGGCAGGACAAGAAAGAAACCTAAATATCCACCAACCAAGAACTGAATAAAGAAGATGTAGTACATGTATACAATGGAATATTACGCAGTCATAAAAAGGAATGAAATTGTGCCATTTGCAGAGATATGGATGGTCCTAGAGACTGTCATACAGAGTGAAGTAGGTCAAGAAGAAAAAATGAAATATTGTATATTAATGCATATATACAGAATCTAGAAAAATGCTATAGATGAACTTGTTTGCAAAGCAGAAATAGAGACACAGACAGAGAGAACAAACATTTGGACACCAAGGGGAAAATGGGGGAGAGGGATGAACTGGGGGATTGAGATTGGCATGTATATATACTATTATGTATACAAGAGGTAATTAGTGAGAACCTACTGTGTGGACAGGGAACTCTACTTAGTGCTCTGTGGTGACCTAAATTGGAAGGAAATCCAAAAAAGAGGGGATATTATGTATAGCTGATTACATATAGCTGATTCACTTTGCTGTACAGCAGAAATTAACACAACATTGTAAAGCAACTATACTCCAATAAAAAACTTTTTAAAGTAAAATCATGAAAGAAAACAACTGGGTCTTTCCAAGAAAATATAAATTGTTTATTTCAACTTGTCAGCTAAGGAAAATAGCTTTAGGCCACTTCTGTAGGAAATTAGGAAGGAAAAAAACTTGCTTGGGGTTACATGGTACCAAGGATGATGAAAACTGTGCTTACCTCACTCTCCCCTGTCATTCCTGAGATCTCCTACATTAGACTCATTTCTTTATACTTCTACAAGCCTTCTTTTAAACACTACTGCATTAAATTCCCATGTATTTCATATTCTATAAACAGGAAACATTAATCTCTGATACCAATTTCTGAGCTCTTTGCCAGCACAATGTTTATAAATGTTGGGCCTGGGGATGACAGGCTTGGTGAGTCATCAAAGAGTCAACTCTCTTCAGCAGAATTTTAGTGTTGAATGCATTTAGATGTCTTCTAATTCTTAGAAAATCCACATATTTATTACTTTGTATGTGATGGCACATGCCAAAAAGAAATGCTAAGTTTCTATTTCCAGACTGAGTTTTCATACATTCACCTGAATAAATTTTCCCTTCACTATCCAGCATTTATTTTCTTACTTTCAAAAATTATAAAACATATTTTTAAGGTAACAAGCAAGCACTTAGAAACCATAAACTTTACTTTTTCTTTTCTCTTTTCCATTGCCACATTGCTATCCCTTTACCTCTGTCTGGATTTCTGGGTCATGTGGGTCTAAGAGTAGAAATGCCATGTGGCAGCAATCCATAATACGGTGACATGCCAATTTTAAGTCATTTAAGTCAAGTCACTGAGATATTTCTATAACATAAACTGCACCCATATTATACGATGTAAGTCAACATGATCTGATAAATGTATATATTTTTATAACTTCCATCCCAGTCAAGACAGTTACTGAATATGTTCATTGTCTCCCAAAGTTTCCTTTATGCCTTTTTGCAATCATTTACCCTTTATCCTGCCCCAGGCAATCAAGGACCTATTTTCTATCAATAGAGCTGAATTACGTTTGCTCTAGAATTTCATATAAATGGAATATACAGGATAGACTCTTGTTCCTGGCTTCTTTAGATCAGCTCAAGTTTTTGAGATTCATCTGTGGTTTTGTATGTATCAATGCTTGTTCTTTTTTTATTGCTGCAAAGAATTCTGTGATATGAATATATCATAATTTGTTTATCCATTCACTTTTGTATAAACATTTGGATTATTTCCTGTTTTTGGCTAGTTTGAATAAAGCTGCCCAAATGAACATATGCAAGTCTGGGTAGATATATGCTTTCAATTATCTTGGATAAATACTTAGGATAAAAATTGCCAGTAAGTGTATGAATAACTTAATAAAAGACTGCCAAAGTGTTTCCCAAAAAGATTGTGTCATTTTACACTCCCACCAGTAATATATGAAATTCCAGTTGCTCTTGATTCTCACCAACATTTGCTATTGTCAGTTTTATTAATAACAGTATCCTCGTGCATTTGTAAGAGGATCTTACTACAGTTATAACTTCCTTTTCCCTCACCATGGAAGACGCCGAGCATTTTTTCATGTGCTTATTGGCTTATTTAAATATCTTCTTTTGTGAAGAAGCCAAATCTTTTGCTTATTTTTACAGAGTTGCTTCTTATTATTGACCTGTGAGGAAAAAAAAATTGACTATTTCTAGCTCATTTGCATTTCCATATAAATTAGCTGTACACAATAAATTGCTTACCAGTCATAAAAAATGAAATATTGATACATGTAAGAATATAAGTAGCTGTAAGTAATTATACTGAGTGAAAGGAACCAAGCAAAAAAAGTATTAATACATACTACTTTAATTCATTTGTAGAAAATTCTAGAAAATGCAAAATATTCTATACTGATAGGAAGCAGAAAAGTGGTTTTCTGGGGATGGGTCATGGGAGAGGGGTTACAAAGAGAGACAGAAATAAGAAATTATTCAAGGGCATGAGGAAACTGCATATTGCAAACTGATATACCCAAATAGCTATATTCTTTATTGTGATAGTGTCATGAGTGTAAGAAGCAGTAACTCAAATTTCACAGTTTTGCAGCTCATTGCACAATCATACTTCAATAATATTGGTTTTTTAAAAAACAGACATTCGCACAATACAGAACTAAAGAAAGTGTCCAAAGAATATAGAATTAGAATGGTTTGGGGCTACTCAACATCAACACTGGAGACTGAAATACAATAGAGAAATACATCCAAAAGTCTTAAATGCAAATTATTTCCAACCTAAAATTCTATATCCTGCTAAGCAAGAAGATGAAATAAAAACTTTAGATATGTGCAATCTAAACAAAATTAATTTACTTATGATACATTCTTTCTCAGGAAGCTGCCACAAAGTCAAAACAACAAAATAAATGAAGAGGATTATACAAGATTTGAAATTTCCTAGGAACTAACACACAGGAGAGGTTAGAGAAAGACTCTGCTGCTGCTGCTAAGTCACTTCAGTCGTGTCCGACTCTGTGTGACCCCATAGACGGCAGCCCACCAGGCTCCCCCATCCCTGGGTTTCTCCAGGCAAGAACACTAGAGTGGGTTGCCGTTTCCTTCTCCAGTGCATGAAAGTGAAAAGTCAAAGTGAAATCCTTCAGTCATATCCGACTCTTAGCGACCCCATGGACTGCAGCCTACCAGGCTCCATCGTCCGTGGGATTTTCTAGGCAAGAGTACTGGAGTGGGGTGCCACTGCCTTCTCTGGAGAAATACTCTGGTTGATGGTAAAAGGAAAACCCCAAAATGGCATCAGTGAGTGAAACATTCTAAAGAGTGAGAGCTGCAAATCACAGATGCTCCAGAAGAGAGGTTCCTTTTAAAACAACAACAACAAAACCAACATGAGACTATCTCATATGTTTTATGATGTGTGAAATTGTACTAAGAAGCTGTTGGAGCAAGTGGGAAACACTAGCAATTGATATAGAGAAAACTAAGCAGTTAAGACCTGATGGAGGACATGGTAACCCACTCCAGTATTCTTGCCTGGAGAATCCTCATGGACACAAGAGCCTGATGGGCTACCGTCCATGGGGTCACAAAGAGGCAGACACAAAGGAACAGCTAAGCACAGCACAAGCAGTTAAGAATCAGGTAATTAATGCCAGAGATAACCAGAAGTTGTAAAAGAAAAGAAATATAACCATAGTATACTACGAAGGGGGCTTCCCAGCTATCGCTAGTGGTAAAGAACCCGCCTGCCAATGCAGGAGACATAAGAGATGTGGGTTCGATCCCTGGGTTGGGGAGATCCCCTGGAGGAGGGCATGGCAATTCACTCCAGTATTCTTGCCTGGAGAACCCATTGGACAGAGGTGACTGGCGGGCTAGAGTCCATAGCATCACAAAGAATCAGACAAGACTGAAGCTACTTAACACACGCACACACATACTACAAAGACCTAAAGAACTTCTAAAACAAACACCAAAAAAAAGATGTCCTTCTCATCATAGGGGATTGGAAATCAAAAGTAGGACGTCAAGAGATAAGTGGAGTAACAGGCTAGTTTGGCCTTGGATTACAAAATGAAGCAGGGGAAAGGCTAACAGAGTTTTGCCAATAGAAGACCCTGGTCATAGCAAACACCCTCTTACAACAACACAAGAGATTACACATGGACATCACCAGATGGTCAATACTGAAGTCAGGTTAATTTTATTCTTCGAAGTTGAAGATGGAGAAGCTCTATACAGTCAGCAAAAACGAAACCAGGAGCTGACTGTGGCTCAGATCATCAGCTCCTTATTGCAAAATTCTGGCTTAAATTGAAGAAAATAGGGAAAACCACTAGGCCATTCAAGTATGACCTAAATCAAATCCCTTATGATTATACAGTGGAGGTGATGAATAGATTCAAGGGATTAAATCTGATAGAGCACCTGAAGAACAATGGATAGAGGTTTGTAACACTGTACAGGAGGCAGTGATCCAAACAATCCCCAAGAAAAAGAAATGCAAAAAGGCAAAATGGTTGTCTGAGGAGGCCTTACAAAACTGAGAAAAGAAGAGAAGTGAAAGGTAAAGAAGAAAAGGAAAGATATAACCATCTGAATGCAGAGTTCCAAAGAATAGCAAGGAGAGATAAGAAAGCCTTCTTAAGTGAACAATGCAAAGAAATAGAGGAAAACAACAGAATGGGAAAGACTAGAGATCTCTTCAAGAAAATTAGAGATACCAAGGAAACATTTTATGCAAAGATGGGCTCAGTAAAGGACAGAAATGGCAAGGACCTAGAAGCAGCAGAAGAGATTAAAAAGAAGTGGCAAGAATACACAGAACTATACAAAAAAGTCTTAATGACCCAGACATCCTGGAGTGTGAAGACAAGTAGGCCATAGGAAGCATTTCTACAAACAAATCTAGAGGAGGTGATGGAATTCAGGCTGAGCTATTTCAAATTCTAACAGATGATGCTGTGAAAGTGCTGTACTCAGTATGCCAGCAAATTTGGAAAACTCAGCAGTGGCCACAGGACTGGAAAAGGTCAATTTTCATTCCAATTCCAAAGAAGAGCAATGCCCAAGAATGTTAAGTTCAGTTCAGTTCATTCGCTCAGTTATGTCCAACCCTTTCAGACCCCATAGGCTGTAGCACACCAGGCCTCCCTGTCCATCACCAATTCCTGGAGCTTACTCAAACTCATGTCCATTGAGTTGGTGGTGCCATCAAACCATCTCATCCTCTGTTGTCTCCTTCTCCTCCTGCCCTCAATCTTTCCCAGCATCAGGATCTTTTCAAATGAGTCAGTTCTTCACATGAGGTGGCCAAAGTATTGGAGTTTCAGCTTCAGCATAAGTCCTTCCAATGAATATTCAGGACTGATTTCCTTTAGGATGGACTGGTCAGATCTCCTTGCAGTCCAAGGGACTCTCAAGAGTCTTCTCCAACACCACAGTTTAAAAGCATCAATTCTTCAGTGCTCAGCTTTCTTTATAGCCCAACTCTCAACTACCACACAACTGCACTCATTTCACATGTTAGCAAGATAATGCTCAAAATCCTTCAATCTAGGCTTCAGCAGTATGTGAACTGAGAACTTTCAGGTGTACAACCTGGATTGAGAAAAGGCAGAGGAACCAGAGATGAAATTGCCAACATCTGTTGGATCCATTGGGTCTGTTTTTAGAAAAAAGCAAAGGAATTCCAGAAAAACATCTACTTCTGCTTCATTGACTGTGCTAAAGCCTTTGTGTGGATCAGAACAAACCATGGAAAATTCTTAAAGAGATGGGAATACCAGACTACCTTACCTGCTTCCTGAGAAATCTGTAAGCAATACTTAGAACCAGACATGGAGCAATGGACTGGTTCAAAATTGGGAAAGGAGCACATCAAGCCTGTATATTGTCATCCTGATTATTTAATTTATATGCACAGTATCTCATGACAGACGCTGGGCTGGATGAAGCACAAGCTGGAATCAAGACTGCTGGGAGAAACATCAACAACCTCAGATATGCAGATGCCACCACCTTAATGGCAGTAAGCAAAGAGAAACTAAAGAGTCTCTTGATGCAAAGAAAGGTCTATATAGTCAAAGCTATGGTTTTTCCAGTAGTCATGTATGGATGTGAGAGTTGTACTATAAAGAAAGCTGAGTGCCAAAGAACTGATGCTTTTGAACTGTGGTGTTGGAGAAGACTCTTGAGAGTCCCTTGGACTGCAAGGAAATCAAACCAGTCAATCCTAAGGGAAATCAATCCTGAATATTCATTGGAAGGACTGATACTGACGCTGAAAGTCCAATACTTTGGCCACCTGATGCGAAGAACTGACTCATTGGAAAAGACCGTGATGCTGGGAAAGATTGAGGGCAGGAGGAGAAGGGGATGGCAGAGGATGAGATGGTTGGATGGCATCATCACCTCAATGGACGTGAGCTTGAGCAAACTCTGGGATATAGTGAAGGACAGGGAAGCCTGGTGTGCTGAACTCCAGTGGTGTCACAAAGAGTCAGACACGACTGGGCGACTGAACAGCAACAAGCATGGACAAGGCCACCCTGAAGAAAAACAAAGCAGGAGGCATGACCCCCCAGACTTAATACTACAAAACCACAGTAATCAAAACAGTTTGGTATTGGCCCAAAAACAGACATATGGGTCAACGGAACAGAATAGAGAACCCAGAAATCAACCCACACAAATCTTCAACAAAGGAGGCAAGATTATACCATAGGAAAAAGATAGTCTCTTTAGCAAGTGTTGGGAAAGCTAGACAGCACATGAGAATCAATGAAGTTAGATCACCATACACAAAAATAAATTCAAAATGGCTTCAAGCTGTATACATAGGACATAACACAAAGGGACTTCCCTGGTGATCAAGTGGTTATGACTCCACGCTTCCAATGCAGGGGGCACAGGTTCCAGTTCTGGTCAGGGAACTAAAATCCCACACGCCACACAGGGTGTGGGGAAGGGGAGACATGAGACCATAAAACTCCTGCAAGAGATCATCGGCAAAACGCTCTCTGACATAAATCTTAGATCAGTCTCTCAAGGCAATAGAAGCAAAAACAAAGGTAAACAAATGTGACCTAATCAAACTTACAAACTTTTGCATAGCAAAGAAAACCATAAACAAAATGAAAAGATAACCTACAGACTGGGAGAAAATATTTGTAAATAATGCTAACTGACAAGGGCATCATTTCCACAATATACAAAAACTCGACAACAGAAACAAACAGCTCAATGAAGAAATGGGCAAAAGACCACAATAGATATTTCTTCAAAGAAGAAATGCAGATGGCCAACAAGCACATGAAAAAGTGCTCAACACTGCTCATTATTAGAGAAATGCACGTCAAAACGACAATGAGGTACCGCCTCACGTCAGTCAGAGTGGCCATCGTTAAAAGTCTACAAATAACAAATGTTAGAGACCATGTGGAGAAAAGGAAAGCCATTCACACTGTTGGTGGGAATGTAAAGTTGGTGCAGCTGCTATGGAAAACAGTATGGAGCTTCCTCTGGAAACTAAAAATAAAATTATTGTGTGATCCAGTGATCCCATTCCCAGGCATATATCTGGACAAAACTATAATCTGAAAATAAACATGCATCCCTATGTTCATCGAAGCACTATTCACAATAGTCAAGACACAGAAATAACCTCAATGTCCATCAGCAGATGAATGGATTAAGGAGTGGTACCCATATACAATGGAATACCACTCAGCCATAAAAAAGAATGAAATAATGCCGTGTGCTACAACATGGATGCAACTAGAGATCATCATACTAAGTGGAGTCAGAAAGACAAACACCGTATCACTTATATGTGAAATCTAAAATATGACACAAATCAATCTATCAA
Source organism: Bos taurus (assembly GCF_002263795.3). Classification (NCBI taxonomy): domain Eukaryota; kingdom Metazoa; phylum Chordata; class Mammalia; order Artiodactyla; family Bovidae; genus Bos; species Bos taurus. The sequence goes on from NC_037353.1 coordinate 12,972,069, forward strand.
TGATACAGAAGCAGGGACACAGAGAATAGGCAATCCTTGGTGGTTGCCAAGGGAGACGGAGTTGGGGGAGAGATGGAGCGAGAGGCTGGGGTTAGCAGATGTAAGCTTTATATACAGGATGGGTAAATATCCTGTATATATGGGTAAATACAGTATTCTATAGCATAGAACACTATATTCAGTACCATATAATAAGCCATAATGGAAAAGAATACATATATATAAATCATTTTGTTGTACAACAGTAATTAATACAACATTGTAACTCAACAATACTTCAATAAAAAATTGGTAAAAGATAAAATAAAAATAAAACAAAAACCTTTAGCATGTACTTTTGTTGAAAAGCTAAGTAATTTTTAGGATGATTTCTGAAGGTTGTATGCAAATAAATTGACTTTTCTAGGACTCATCCAGTTACATATATTTTATGGAATGATTTTTTTCTATTTGCTACATTGTTCACTTGTCTCATGTTATCAGCATGAGTGCAGATTATAAGAGAATAGTTTTGCTGAGGTCTCCTAGAAAGCGTGTATGGAATGTGTTATATGAGCGTAGGAATTGGTAGATTCATCTGTGCTTTGGTCAGGATGTGAGCTTTTCAAAACCAACTGTTAGCTCTGATAATTTTCTTTATTACTTGTATTCTGTTTCATCGATTCCTATTTTTATCTTTATTATTTCCTTCTTCCTACTTAACTTGATTTTATTAGCTTCTTAATTTAAAAACAGATCTTGATTTTAACATTTTAATTTTCTAATATGGATATTTAAATCTCTGAATTTCCTTCTAAGTCTTGCATTGACTGAGTTTCAAAATTTTGATAAATTATGTTTTCAAGTTCAAAATATTTTCCAATTTTCCTTGTGATTTTTTTTTCCACTGAGCCATGGATTGTTGATAGATGCATTATTCCCGTATACAAATATTTGGGGGGATTTTCTAGGTAACATATTGCAATTGATTTCTAACTTAATTTCACTGTTGTCGGAGAATACATATGATTTCAATCCTTTTAAATTTGAGATTTACTTTATGGCTGAGCAGATGGCTATTATAATAAATGTTCCATGTGCACTTGAGTAGAAGGAATATTCTGTAGTTTTGGGGTGTAGTGTTTGGTAAATGATAAGTACATTTGATTAATAGTGTCATTAGGTTTTTATATCTTTACTGACTTTTTTGCACTTACTGTATCAAATTACTGAAAGAGGGATGCTATACTCACCAACTGTGAGTGTGGAGTTTTCCTGTTCCTTTTTCAGTTTTTAACTCATAATTTTTTTCTTTCATTTAGGTGCATATATATTAAGGTTATTGTGTCTTTTTGATGTCTCTTTATCTCTTCTAATACTTTTTGTCTTGAAGTCTACTTTATCTGACAGTAATATAATAATGCCAGTTTTGCTATGCCCACTGTTGTATGGTATATTTCTTTCTGTTCTATGTATTTTCAGAGTGTGTTTCTTATAGATATCACTTACTGGCCTTGATTTTTTATCCAAATATAAAATTCCTGCCTTTTAATTGGAGTTTAGTCAATTTACATTTATTGAATAATCCATAAAGTTGGATTTAAATTCACCTGCTTGCTGTTTGTTTTCCATCTGCCGATGGCTCAGCAAGTAAAAAGTCCACCTGCAATGCAGGAGACTGGGCAGATGTGGGCTCAGTCTCTCGGTTGGGAAGATCACCTGGAGAAGTAAATGGCAACTCACTCTGGTATGCTTGCCTAGAGAATCCCAAGGTCAGGGGAGCTTGGCAGGCTGCAATCCATGGGGTCGCAAAGAGTCAGACACGACTGAGCAGCCAAGCATACGTGCATGCATTCTGTGTTTTGTCTGTTGCTCGTTTCCTGCCTTCTTTGGGGAAGGAAACAATACTGAATATGTTTATGTATTCTATTTTATTTTCCCATTGCCTTCTTAGTTATACTCCTTTTATTTTAAATTTTTAGTTGTTGCTCTCAGGCTAACGATATGCAGCCTTAACAAATTCTGTGTACAGTCATATGGTACTTCTTCAAACTTCACACTTCACATCTAACCTTTGCACTTCCTACCTTGTCCCTCCTACTTTACATCTGATGCTTTTCACTTGCCATTTTATAAGTGTAATAAGCTTACAATGATATAATTCCACTTACTTACTCACCCTTGTCCTCTGTGCTACGTTGTTATGTCTTTTGCTTCTGCAACTGTAAAATCCCCTTATAACCCTATTAATTTTTCTTTAGAAAGTCTGTTCACTTCTAAGAAAATTATGAAAAGAAAAAGATAACTGTCATTTAAATGCAATCTCTTATTTACCATTTCATTGCTCATATGTGACCCAGTCCTTAGCCAAGGCTTCAGGACAAACTCTCTCCTACTCTGTGCAGCTCCTCCTCTCTACTGTCCTATTTTGCAGATTTCAGCCACTTCAGAAATCCCAAACTCTGATCTGTGCTTTCAGCCCATCAGGACTTCTGCTCCCTGCTCAGATTCCAGGTCTCCACACAATGGTTGGAAAAATACCCCAGGCAGAAAGCTGCAACCTTGTGGGGCTAATGACTTTCTCTCAGGGATCATCCTTTGCATTTAGTTTCCAATGTCTGACAATGGTTGTTTCACATGTTTTTCCAGTTTTATGATTGTCATAGGAGGAATAATCCAATACCAGTCATTCTATCACAGTCCTAAAGCAGAATCTAGCCAGCCTTTGAACAAAAAAACAAAAATGAAAACATTCTTGGAAGCTCTTGCATAGTCTATATCGAATTTTCCAATTCTTAAATATTCATAATTATGAAACATAAGAAGAATGTAAATGCTTTTTTCATTAAGGAGTTTAATGTATTAAACTTGTAAAACTAAGCCAATTAGAGGAACCTGGCCACTTGCAAGCACTGTACTGCTCTGAGATAGGCCATTGAGGCTGAACGATTAGCCAATAAGGCCTCCTCTACCGCCACGGCCCAAACAGTCCATCAGAACTGGGGACCTGCAGATTGGGTGGCTTACTGAGTCTGTTTTATAAGGTCTGTTTTCAACTTTGCATAATAGAGGAGTATGGATGGAAAAATGAAAAACATGTGAGTCTATAAGAGGCTACAGCTAGAGATGCACACCATCAAACAGCCTAATTCTCCTGCAGGGCAGGAGAGTTAACGATCTATCAAAATGTCAAGGAGAATAAACAAAAGGACAATACTGCCTCATATTTGAATAGTGAGTTTCTTCATTGGGACCTTCATTAACCCTCTGAAAAAGCGTTATCATCCCCGTTTTACAATGCAGAAACTCAGAATCAAACAAGCTAATTGATTTACCCAACATCACACAGGTAGATGATGACAGAACTCAAAAGGCAGAGTCGTTTTGACTAAATTTACCGATAATTCCTTACTACATGGACAGCTCAGGCCAGCCCTGGGAACAGACAGAATATATGACCAACTATGAGGTGCAATTTGAGAGATGCCAAATCATTCACATCCTAACTTATTAGAGGGCCTAAAATTTCAGCATTAGTCATTCATTTTAGCATGAGCCATCAGTGACTTATTAAATGGAAATCTAATTACCTTATATTTGTACAGTACTTCACATTTTCCAAACTGTTTTACATTACATAATAAACAATATTTATTATGAGTACTTCTATGTGGCAGGCACTATTTCAAGTGTTTTTGTATATATCGACTACTTTTATCTGTACAATAATTCTAACAGATCAGATCAGATCAGATCAGTCATTCAGTCGTGTCTGACTCTTCATGACCTCATGAATCACAGCACGCCAGGCCTCCCTGTCCATCACCAACTCCCGGAGTTCACTCAGACTCACGTCCATCAAGTCAGTGATGCCATCCAGCCATCTCATCCTCTGTCGTCCCCTTCTCCTCCCACCCTCAATCCCTCCCAGCATCAGAGTCTTTTCCAAGGAGTCAACTCTTCGCATGAGGTGGCCAAAGTACTGGAGTTTCAGCTTTAACATCAGTCCTTCCAAAGAACACCCAGAACTGATCTCCTTTAGGATGGACTGGTTGGATCTCCTTGCAGTCCAAGGGACTCTCAAGAGTCTTCTCCAACACCACAGTTCAAAAGCATCAATTCTTTGGCGCTCAGCCTTCTTCACAGTCCAACTCTCACATCCATACATGACCACAGGAAAAACCACAGCCTTGACTAGATGAACCTTTGTTGGCAAAGTAATGTCTCTGCTTTTGAATACGCTATCTAGGTTGGTCATAACTTTCCTTCCAAGGAGTAAGCGTCTTAATTTCATGGCTGCAGTCACCATCTGTAGTGATTTTGGAGCCCAGAAAAATAAAGTCTGACACTGTTTCCACTGTTTCCCCATCTATTTCCCATGACGTGATGGGACCGGATGCCATGATCTTCGTTTTCAGGGGTACTATAAATATTTCTATCTTACATGTGAAGAAACTGAAACATAAAGTGATTAAATATCTGGCCTGCATGTTAGTTGCTCAGTCATATCCAACTCTTTGTGACCCTATGGACTATAGCCCACCAGGCTCCTCTGCCCATGGGATTCTCCAGGCAAGAAAAATATCTTACCTAAGGTCATACAATTAGCAAGTAAAAAGTTAGGATTTGAATCTAGATCCAGAAATTCTTGCTTTTAACCATAAACTATTTGTTATGCTATTAGACCAATCCAATGTCTTGCAAGATAAAGGAATTATTAAATCATCTTTTATGGATGAACTAATAGAGATCCAGAAAATTTAAGTGACTTGTTCAAGGTTCTCCAACTAATGGCTGGAATAATTCTGGGAATCATGACTCTGAGTCAACTCTTTCTCATTTCTAGGCCAAAAGGATTACTAGTTAAGTCATCATTAGCAAAAACACAGACTGGAGCAAAGGTAAGATATTCTGAGAAGCCAAAGAGCAATTTGAGAATTCTGAGCTTCTAACTGATGACAAGAAATATTAATTTCATTCTACAACCATTTATTGATTCCTGATGTTCCCAGGAATATATCTGTTCCCAAAATATCTATGAACAAAACAAGCAAAAATCTCTGCTTCCATAGGATTCGCATTCCAGTAGGACATAAGAAAATATTACTGTTGATACGGAAGAAGTCTGTTGAAAATAAACAGGAACAGTATGAAGCAGAACTGAAAGTGAATTCAGCTAGACATTTTTTTCAAATCTACTCCTGTAACAGTTCACTTATTTTCCATATACTTCTTCTAGGAAATAACCCACTGATGTGTCAAATGTAGGTAATTTGAGATTTTTGAAGAGTACAATATCAAACTTGTTGATGGTGTAAATTTCAGACTATCACAGGAAGAGATTAAGTTCCCTCAAATAAGAAGACGGGATCAGATGGAGCTGGACAGACACAGTTTCACAGCTTATTAGAACACATAAAGTCTTTGAGAAATTTTTCATGCTTTAAACAGCAGAGGGTCATAATGCATCAATAAAATGTTCTAAAATTTTTCCATTTTAAATCTTCCTTTAGGTTATCAAAGGTCCTTGCTACTAAAAGCTGGAAGGCTAGCATCTAGAAGAGGTGAGGACCACTGAGGGGAAGGAAGGCTGACCAGCTAACCCTAGTTCTATGCAAACTACCTTCACTGTCATCACTCTAACAGAGGTCTAGCTTCTCCAGTCTTCATTTGGACTCACTTTAACAAACTCATCAGAATTGACAAGGGATGAATTCTTGGTTCAGGGTAGGAAAACCTCTGCTTTGATTCTTGAGCCCGAGTTGCTAGGCAGCAGCTGTTCCCACGCTGAGGGAACCAGCTCTTGCTTTCATCAGCAGTTGTCAATCATGCCCAGCAGTAGGAACCTCCATGGAAAGCTTATTTTTCTTTTCTCTTTTGCTGGCCCCAGCCTCAAAATCTTGTGGGGTCTCGCTGGAGCCATGCTTAAACTTCAGGGATTGAGGACTCCCACCTCAGAGAAGGAAATGGCAAACTGCTTCAGTATTCTTGTCTGGAAAATTCCATGGACAGAGGAGCCTGACGGGCCGCAGTCCATGGGGTTGCAAAGTGTCAGACATGACTGAGCACACACAAATACACACAATACCCCTTCGTTCCTATGATTCAGGAATGTGTTTCCCTCTACCCAAACAATGACATCCAAGAGAGCCTGAAGTTCCACAGGGCTTCACTCTCTGCGCCCAAAGACTCTACCTTACATTGAAATGCAAAGCCAGTTCCTGTCACTGACAGGCTCGGGTGAATGAATTTATCAAACTGTTTGCACTGGAAAGGTGGGTGTGGTAGAGGCACCGGGAGGTAAGCAGGAGAGCACCTGGCAAGGAAGCGGGGAGCAAGCAGGGGATGAGGTGTTGGCCAAGGGAATAAGGAGTCCAGGAAGGGAAGCCAGGATCACGGATGACAGATCTCAGTTTCCCTAAGAGCTGGTCTTGTACTTGGCAGTTAAGCCCTGGTCTCGCACTGAACAGAGCAGTGTTCTGTTGTCCAACCATGTAAATCAGAAATTGGAACTGGAGGTCAGGATGGAGGCAGCAGTGTGGATGCTGGGATGCGCTGCCAAGATCCCTCTTCAGGAATAAAGGACAAATTACTCACAGCTACTGGAAGTGCTTCTGGCATTCCACCCTCAGCCATCAGTCCCCTGGGGGAACAGCTCAGCTAAAGGAAACCCTCCCCAACCAGAGGCCCCACATATAATGACTGATTAACACAGTGGGGGAAAGGCCCAGCCCATGACACCTCTGCAGTTTCATTCCCTCTTTAGAATTCCCCATACGGTGGGCAGAGACATCTGTTACGACTGCATCACAGCTCAGCTATTCCCTCTTCTGAATCTGGCTTCCTCTCCTTCCCTTCCCTTCCCTTCAACAAGGGATATGTTCACAGGCATGCCCTAAAAAGTCTCAAGGCCAGTCTCCATCTGAAGGTTTGCTTCTTGGAGACACCAAACTGCAATAATCAGGCAAACCGCATCCTACATGGTTAAATGAATGAAAAGACTAGGATGCCTTGGTGCACCACACGGGGCTGCCTATTGGACAGTTCAGGCTGGAACTGGGAAATCTGGCTCAATAACATAAGAAGTCCAAACAGGTCCAGTTTTCCTTTTTCCTTTGAGGGAGATCCTGGAAGCCTAGCTTCTCAAACATTCGACAACAACAAAAAAAGGTGATCCATTTCATTCATCCAGCATTGGACAGAGTGACTTGAGGACTTCTCTGAGCATATGTGATACCTCAGAGTCCATCCCCAAAAGCAAAACAAAAGAAATCTTTTGTTTTCTCACATACTACTTTTCATTCACTCTCACTGACATTCAGCTGATAATCTTTTGGTGAGCTCTCTGTGATTATTTTTGTTGGTTGACATTTCACTCCAAACAATTTACTACCTCCTGCAAACTTAGAAGCTTGACTACACGTGTCCTTTGCCAGTATGTTCCTAATCATGAGAAACTAGTTCTGTTTGCATCCCTCTGGATTCCATTATTTAGACCTCCATTAAGTACCCATACGGAGAAGGCAATGGCACCCCACTCCAGTACTCTTGCCTGGAAAATCCCATGGACGGAGGAGCCTGGTAGGCTGCAGTCCATGGGGTCGCTAAGAGTCAGACACGACTGAGCGACTTCACTTTCACTTTTCACTTTCATGCATTGGAGAAGGAAATGGCAACCCACTCCAGTGTTCTTGCCTGGAGAATCCCAGGGACGGGGGAGCCTGGTAGGCTGCCGTCTATGGGGTCGCTCAGAGTCGGACACGACTGAAGCGACTCAGCAGCAGCAGCGGCAGTAAGTACCCATATTCCTACCTTTTCTTTCTTGCCTGTAATTTGTATGATTTTTTCGTCTCCAAAATAATCCTACAAGTTACATAGTGGTGCATGCTGGGGACTAAGACAATGTGGGGAACCCACAGGGCTACCCTAAGATGTATACTGATCTAGACATTCCATGAAAATATACACATTGTTGGTGATTGATTCATGGCCTGGAAGCAAAAAATCTGGGAAAGCTTATTCACATTTCCCTCTAATCAGTGCTTCACTGGGCTCTGAACTCCTTCGCCGGCCTTGGACCTGCACCACTCTTTGGTTGTGACCTGACCAATTTAGATGTCCTTGCTATGATCTCTTAAGGTTTAAATTTACTCCCCAGGGATTCCAAGTGGACTCAAGAAAAACAGGCCACAAAGGTTCTTGTATAATTATTATCCCAAGTTATCTTAGAAACAATACGATCAGAAACTTCTGACACAGACAGCAACGAACTGTGTGAAATATCACCATTGCATTCAATATGTGATGAGCTGGCAAATCCAGTGTTCCTTTTCAAACAAACTTTAAGACAAAAATCTTGCGATTCTGGTACTTATTAGAGACTGGTAGGAATAACGTGTGTATAACTTACAACATCACAAAGCACAAAAAGCACCTATTCTCTCTTAACGATCCATGAGGAACTGGCAAAGGGGAATTTTTGTAAGGTATGAATATGAAATCTCTCTTCTTCCTGGCTGTGAGTCACACCTCTAAATATAGATCTGCGTGTGTGTGCATGCACACAATTGTGGCATCTTCCCTGTTGACTCAAAAGATTTTATTTCAGCTTTTCATTTCTAAGAAGTCACTGTTCTCTCCTATTCCTGTATGCCTGAGTCACCCCTCTCCCCACATTTGCTCCATGTAAGACAACGCGAGGCAGACTCACACAACTAAAGTACAGGATATTTTTAGGAACAAGCTGCTAATGTTAGTTCTTTTGATGGGAATCAAAACCACCATATCATATCTCTTCTTATCTAATGACCACCAGTAAGGCAACGTACCATTCGTGCATCTTGAATCATACATATTGAAAACAACTGGGATTCAATGCTCTGTTCTCATGAATGTCTAACTATACTCTAAATCGATTTAGGTCAGTGGTAACAATAGGTAGGTAGGAAGGTAGATAGGGACAAGTTTAGTTTAATCATTTGAATGCTTTCCTTTTAGTCCCTCCTAATATTTGACTTGGTAACCTGATGGGCTGCCGTCTATGGGGTCGCACAGAGTCGGACACGACTGAAGCGACTCAGCAGCAGCAGCAGCAGCACTGAGATCTCCCCACCCTAGGCAAATCCTGTCCCTACTCTACTCTCTGCTCCTGCTGCTGCTAAGTCACTTCAGTCATGTTTGACTCTTTGCAATCCTATGGACTGAAGCCCACCAGGCCCCTCTGTCCATGGGATTCTTCAGGCAAGAATACCAGAGTGGGTTGCCATGCCCTCCTCCAGGGAATCTTCCCAACCCAGGGATCAAACCCACATCTCTTACGTCTCCTGCATTGGCAGGCATGTTCTTTACCACGAGGGCCCACCTGGGAAGTCCCCTACTCTACCCCCATCCTGATGAAATAATGAGAAACTTGGACTCACAGGTTATAAAGGTGAACGCTAGGATAAAGAGCATTAGGTCTGGGACTTCTTACTTTCTGTTAAAACACAAGCACCATCATTTCTTTCTTGTTATTCTCCAGGAAGTAGAATTCAAAAGAAATGCCAGTGAACCAGGATTTACTCAATGATTGTGTGTTACCAACAAAGTTATAATGGGATTGAATGATTCCTATTTCATTCTACTTCATGCCATTTACAAGTTTTCAATGACCATCTCTAATATTTTCCAGTGTCTTATATATGAACTGATGAGATTCTTTTCCTTTTCTTCTTTTCCTCTCCTTCTTCTGCTTCCTTCCCTTTCTCCCTTCTTTCTTTTACTGAAACCTATATGATTTCCAATTGTTAATTCTATATGGGCAAAGACAGCTATGAAGAGAAAACTTTGTTCAGACATGAACATTTTTTTTTTGCTGTTACACTCGGAGCTATTTGTTCTTTTGGCACCCTCTGAATACAGCTGAAGAGACAGTGTGTCTGTCAGCATCTGGTCTGTAACAGACTGCCAGACTACAGTGTTATTTCAAGGGTTTGGAAAGTAAACTAAAGGGTTTTCCCTTCCTAGTTTCCTTTATCATCTCAATAGTTTAGAAGGAGTAAGGGGAGGGAGAATGCAGTTGCCATATGCCAGTCACTTTCATATGTAATGGTTTTGTGTTTGCTGCTTGGCTATTTATTTGCTCTTGCTTTGAGGAATGAAAACTGATTTATGAAAGTCAAATTTTATGAAGTTATTCCAGGCTTCCAAAGTTATTTTGCCTTTTGAAACATTAATTCTCCGAAACATAGCCAACAGAACTTTTTCTCTCACAACTTTTGACTCCTGAATATACAATTAACAACAATAAAAATAAAAACAACAAAAATTCCCTAAGTGTCAGCTTTAGGCATGGGACATGTTTTCATTTGTAGGTTTATGCATACTCATGCACCCGTCAAGGAAGGAAGTCAGCTTATGGAGATGCAAAGAAAACAGACCAGTGGTCAACAGAACTAGGTTCCAGTCTTCATTCAGCCATTCTTTCCCTACCTGATTCTGGGCAAGTAAATTCACCTTGCCAAATTTTAGTTGTCTCATCACATTTTAAAGGCTTTATTTCTACAATGATTTTTTGCATTTCTCCTTGTATTCCTTCAATTTTTTTTATTATAAATCTTCACTGAATGAAGATTTGGCTCATAAGGACCCATAACTCTCTTCACTGAGGAAACTCTATCACAATAAAAGTATTTTTTATCATTTATTGCATTTTCTCTTGAACTCTACATTAATTTTATAATGACTCTCTTCTTTACCCATTTTGACTGAGGTATGTTGACTCATTAGGAGTATCAACACAGAAGAACTTTATTATACAAATAACTGATACGAGCTAAACTGAATAGATTCTTTCCAATATTTCAGTCTGATCTTATAACTTAAAACTTAAACTTAAAACTGATACTTAAAGCTTAAACTTTAAACTTATAACTTGTAACTTAAAACAAGACCGGAAGCTGGCTGTAGCTCAGATCATGAACTCCTTATTGCCAAATTCAGACTGAAATTGAAGAAAGTGGGGAAAACCACTAGACCATTCAGGTATGACCTAAATCAAATCCCTTATGACTATACAGTGGAAGTGGAAAATAGATTTAAGGGACTAGATCTGATGGACAGAGTGCCTGATGAACTATGGACGGAAGTTTGTGACATTGTACAAGAGACAGGAATCAAGAACATCCCCAAGAAAAAGAAATGCAAAAAAGCAAAATGGCTGTCTGAGGAGGCCTTACAAATAGCTGTGAAAAGGAGAGAAGTGAAAAGCAAAGGAGAAAAGGAAAGATATACCCATTTGAATGCAGAGTTCCAAAGAAGAGATAAGAAAGCCTTCCTCAGTGATCAGTGCAAAGAAATAGAGGAAAACAACAGAATGGGAAAGACTAGAGATCTCTTCAAGAAAATTAGAGATACCAAGGGAACATGTCATGCAAAGATGGGCTCGATAAAGGACAGAAATGGTAGGGACCTAACAGAAGCAGAGGATATTAAGAAGAGGTGGCAAGAATACCCAGAAGAACTGTACATAAAAGATCTTCACAACCCATATAATCACGATGGTGTGATCACTCACCTAGAGCCAGACATTCTGGAATGTGAAGTCAAGTGGGCCTTAGGAAGTATTACTATGAACAAAGCTAGTGGAGGTGATAGAATTCCAGTTGAGCTATTTCAAATCCTGAAAGATGATGCTGTGCAAGTGCTGCACTCAATATGTCAGCAAATTTGGAAAACTCAGCAGTGGCCACAGGACTGGAAAAGGTCAGTTTTCATTCCAATCCCAAAGAAAGGCAATGCCAAACAGTGCTCAGACTACCACACAATTGCACTCTTCTCGCACGCTAGTAAAGTAATGCTCAAAATTCTCCAAGCCAGGCTTCAGCAATACATGAACCATGAACTTCCAGATGTTCAAGCTGGTTTTAGAAAAGGCAGAGGAACCAGAGATCAAATTGTCAACATCCGCTGGATCATTGAAAAAGCAAGAGAGTTCCAGAAAAACATCTATTTCTGCTTTATTGACTAAGTCAAAGCCTTTGACTGTGTGGATCACAATAAACTGTGGAAAATTCTGAAAGAGATGGGAATATCAGACTACCTGACCTGCCTCTTGAGAAACCTATATGCAGGTCAGGAAGCAACAGTTAGAACTGGACATGAAACAATAGACTGGTTCCAAATCAGAAAAGGAGTACATCAAGGCTGTATATTGTCACCCTGCTTATTTAACTTATATGCAGAGTGCATCATGAGAAATGCTGGGCGGAGGAAGCACAAGCTGGAATCAAGATTGCCGGGAGAAATATCAATAACCTCAGATATGCAGATGACACCACTCTTATGACAGAAAGTGAAGAAGAACTAAAGAGTGTCTTGATGAAAGGGAAAGAGAAAAGTGAAAAAGTTGTCTTAAAGCTCAACATTCAGAAAACTAAGATCGTGGCACCTGGTCCCATCACTTCATGGCAAATAGATGGGGAAAGGGTGGAAACAGTAGCTAACTTTATTTTTCTGGGCTCCAAAATCACTGCAGATGGTGACTGCAGACATAAAATTAAAAGACACTCCTTGGAAGGAAAGTTATGACCAACCTAGACAGCATATTAAAAAACAGAGACATTACTTTGTCAGCAAAGGTCCATCTAGTCAAGGCTATGATTTTTCCAGTGGTCATGTATGGATGTGAGAGTTGGACTATAAAGAAAGCTGAGCACTGAAGAATTGATGTTTTTGAACTGTGGTGTTGGAGAAGGCTCTTGAGAGTCCCTTGGACTGCAGGGAGATCCAATCAGTCCATCCTACAGGAGATCAGTCCTGGGTGTTCATTGAAAGGACTTATGTTGAAGCTGAAATGCCAATACTTTGGCCAACTGATGTGAAGAGCTGACTCATTTGAAAAGACCCTGATACTGGGAAAGATTGAGGGCAGGAGGAGAAGGGGATGACAGAGGATGAGATGGTTGGATGGCATCACCGACTCAATGGACATGGGTTTGGGTGGACTCCAGGAGTTGGTGATGGACAGGGAGGCCTGGAATGCTGCGATTCATGCGGTTGCAAAAAGTCAGACACGACTGAACGACTCACGACAGCTCAGTCACGCTCATGACTGAGCAACTGAACTGAACTTATAACTTTCAATCTCTATTTCTATTTTAAGTTTACTCAAAGAGAAAGTTGTATTGAGTCCCAGCATCTGTCTATAAACAGAGTATATAATTTCTCTTTGTTCCCTTTTATTATTTCCCTAGCTACCATCAAAATTCTTCTCTTCACTCACAAGCTAAAAAGCTACCACCTAGATAGTTTTCTCGGAGAATGCAATGGCAACCCACTCCAGTACTCTCTCCTGGCAAATCCCATGGACAGAGGAGCCTGGTAGGCTACAGACCATGGGGTTGCTAAGAGTCAGACACGACTGAGTGACTTCATTTTCACTTTTCACTTTTCACTTTCATTCATTGGAGAAGGAAATGGTAACCCACTCCAGTGTTCTTGCCTTGAGAATCCCAGGGACAGGGGGGCCTGGTGGGCTGCCATCTATGGGGTTGCACAGAGTCGGACATGACTGAAGCGACTTAGCAGCAGCAGCAGCAAATACTTTTCTGGATGCTGTGACTTTTTTTGTATAAACTGCAGTCCTTAGGATATGTCTTTTGATCTTTTCACTTGATTATCTTTCCATAAGGAGTGGAGTTTATTCCAGAATTCTCTGAAACCTTTCTATTCAGAAACAGTTTCAGACTCAGCTGTCCCTTGCTACAACCAAATTCACATCTCCAAATTAGTGTCCCAGCCATCTTACACTATCAGAAACAGTAGCTTTGAGGTAGGCAGAAGGGGCAGTGGCCATGAGTCTGGCAATGCTAGAAAGGAGCTCTTGGGATCTCTCTCTCTCTTTCTCTCTCATGAGGTAGATGGAGTAGCCCAGTGCTACTGACTCAGAGCTTCATTGTGAATATTAATTGATAAATTAATGGTGCTATTATTTTAATCACTTTTTTTGTAATTTTCAAAACAGCAATGAATAATCCAGAAACTCCCATTAAGCATTTCAAGCAGGGGAGCAACATGACCAGATTCATATTTTCTCAGAATTCAAAAGGCCACTTATACTGGAGTGTCAGAAATGAATTTGAAATAAGTTGAGAGTGAAAAAGCAGGAAGTCAAATTAGAAGGATATAGTAAGAGTCCAAGAGAGCCTTGGCAAGCCATGGACCAGGGAATCAGTGGTGAAGATGGTTGAGGAAGCTAGAGATTCATGAGAGGTTTATGAGGTAGCATCAACCTGAGTGGTTCCCTCTGTGGTAAGCAGGTTAGTTCAAGGTAAACAACTTTAATTGTGCAAAATGGAGAAACTGGAAGCTTCTATGTGGCTTCCAAGAAGTACACTGGAATGCTGAGCTGTTTAATTTACTGGGGGAGGAATGCTAATGTGGTAAACTTTCCTACACGAATTTACATTTTTTTCTTCTGTTAGTTATCAGTATCCCTGAATATCATGTTTACTTAACTCTCAGCCAAAGCCAGGTAACTTTTAAGGAAGTATCTTTATTCTCTGATAACAAAGAGTGACAAGCATTAACTTGCTTAAATGGGTAATCAAAACTGGAGAAATCCTAGGACCAGGTGATGCTGTTATCTGGGTTCCCACCTAGTGAATACAATTCTGCACCGCAGACAAGGAGTCCTGAGGATGTTGTACCTGAGAGTGATCCTAGACTTGAAATTCATGTGTGTTGTTACCCTCACATTCCAGTAAAAACGGTGGATGTCCATCAGATAAAATCTAATTACTAGGTGCGGGATTTTAGCAATTAACTTTATCTCAATAGGTCTCAGTTTCCAAATCTATAAAACGTAAATCTTGTGTTAGTTTACTTTTAAGGCACTAAAAATGCATAATACTTCAATGACTTGCTATTGTTGTTTTATTTGTTTAGAAACAGGCCAAAACAACTATCCAGAATGAGAAACATATCTTTTTATTTTTTTAGCCACCAAAATCACACATTGTAAAACTAGCTTAAGGTCCTATGACCTCAAATTTTGAGAGTTTACCTTCAGCAGTTTAATCTCATTCCAGGTTCCCCATGAATTCAAGTAATTGACCATATTATTAACTCTAGTGATTTTTCTAAAAGTCAAATCAAATAATATTATTATATCACTATTCAAAACACTCCAGTTCATCTTTATAAATCACAGCAGTCATCTCCAAGGTGTTATTTACTCTTCTTTGAAAAAAAAATGAACATGCAACCTCTATAAATAATATATAATATTAGTAATATAATATTTTTGGCTGATAAATACTATGCATGAACACTGCATTAATTTGTGATATATAATAAAATATGAAAACAAATGTTTAAAGAGTGAAATAAAATCATGTTATTTATGGATTTCAGAAAAAAAAAAATCTCTCTCTTACTAAAACAATATCCAGGCCCTTTCAAAAGAAGTTTCAAAATAAGAAGGGAAAAAAGCCTTTGTATTAGCCCATATATTTATCATTTCAGGTGCTTTCGTTTCTGCACATAGATTCAGATTTCTATCTGGTATTTTTTCCTTCGTCCTTAATATGTCCTTTGACATTTCTTATAGTTCTGGCCTGATGATGTTGAATTTTTTTTTAACTTTCATATGCCTTTAAAAAATCTTTATGTTGCTTTCATTTTTGAAAGATGTTTGCTGGGTATAGAAATCTAAGTTAGCCAATTCTTTTTTCTTTTGGTACTACAAAGATGTAACTCTGCTGTCTCTTTTTTACTTGCATTGTTTCCAACAATAAGTCATTCTTATCTCTGCTCTATATATCATTTGTGTTTTTATTCTCTTTTTAAAGATTTTTTCTTTATCACTTATTTTAATCAATTTGATTAGGATATGCCTTGGTGTATCTTCATCTTTCATCGGCTTGTCGTTGAGATTCTTGAATCTGTAGCTATACAGTTTTCATCAAATGTGGAATCGTTTCAGCCATTATTTCTTCAAGAAATTTTGTTTCCAGTCTTTCCCCTCCTTTTGAAACTCCACCTGTATTAAGCCACTTGAAGCTGTTTCAAGGTTCTCATGCTCTTTAGTATTGTAATGGAATAATTTCCATGCTGTTTGCACTATTTTTTTCTTCTCAAGTATCTAATCTACTGTTTATCCCATTCACTGTGTTTTTCATTTCAGAAACTGTCTTTTTCATCTTGAAATTTCAATACGGGTCTTTTTTCTATCACCTACATCTCTCCTAAAACTGCTCATGTTTCTCTGTACATACTTAACATATGGAACACACTTAACATATTCCATGTGGAATATAGTCATTGTAGCTATTTTAACATCCTTCTCTCTTAATCCATCATCTGTATTATTTCTGAATCTGTTATTGATGGATTGATTTTCCTCCTCATACTGGATTATGTTTCCTGTTTCTTTGTACGTCTGCATTTGTTTGGTTGGATGCTAGATATAGTGAATTCTGTATTTTGGCATGCTGGATTGTTTATGTTCTTCGCTCTGGAATGCAGTGGAGTGCCTTAGAAACGGTTTACCCTTTTGCAGCTTGATTTTAAGAGCCACTAACAGTCTTTAGTCTCAGCAACTAATCTCTGCCAGGGATAATTTTGACCCTATGAGAAGGGAACATTTGGTAATGTATGGAAACACTTCCAGTTATCACAACTACAGGAGTGGGAGTACTACTGGCATCTAACAAGTAGAAACTAGGAATCCTGCTAGACATTCTATAATGCATAGGACAACCCCCCACAAAGGATTATTTAGCTCCAAATGTCAATAGTGCTAGAGCCAAGATTGAGAAACCATAGTCTAGGGCTATTGTGGTTCCATTACTGAAACACCCTTCGGAGCGTTCTACCTGGCACTCAGATGTCCCTGTATATTAAGAGATTTCTCTGCTCTGGCCATGGGGAAGGCGAAGTATTTCAAATCCTGGGGATTTGCAAGAATTCTTTTCTTTACTCTTTCTGGTGGCCTCAGGGAGTTTCTTTACACAAGTGTGCCGATCAGTTTACAGCTCAAATGCAAACAGACCCTCCTGTCGATCTCCAGAACTCGGTCTCTGTGATGCTCCTGCTTGTCAGCACTTTGCCCTGTGCATTCCAACCACTTGGCTTCTCTGCATTCTCAACTGCATTTTCTGAACACAGGATGTCTGTCAGGCTCTGTTTGGGATTTCCTTCCCTATGCTCTGGCCTGGAAACTCTCTGAGCAGTAAGCTGGGGTGACTGTAGGGCTCACTTTATATCTGCTTGCCTTCTTTTAGGGATCACTGCTCTGCACTCCTTATTGTCCAATGGCTGAAAACCACTCTTTCATATATTTTGTCTTTTTTTTCAATCGAGTGATTTTTAAACTAGGCAAAATATAGGAAACAGAAGTTCTGATCTTTGAGCAGTATGCAATTAAATCAGGGTTCATCATTAAACATATTTCTTTGGTAACTTGGAAGATCTTCCCCAACTTTGCGTTAGTGCTAGTTAGATTATCATTGTTTTTATCTCACTGGATAGCTGACAAGAGGCTCACAGTAGGAGGAATGTGTCAGCTCTGCCATTTTCTTGTGGTTGGTATTTGCCTTGTTAGTATTATTTTCAATTTGTCTTATTTGTAAAAAAAACTATTTTGTTTTTATTATAGAAAAATGCAACCACAAACAAAGGGAGGATAGCATAATGAACCTTGACCTGCCCTTCACTCAACTTCAGCAGTCAACTCAAAGCCATCTCATCTCTGTTCCCACCCACTTCTCCAAGCACCCTTCCAGGCCCTGGGTTCTGAAATGAATCCCAAGTATCATATCATTTCATCTATAATTATTTCAGTTGTGCGTCACTAAAAAGAGATGACGAACCTAGACAGTGTGTTGGGAAGGACAGACGTCACTCTGCCGACAAAGGTCCACATAGCCAAGGTTACGGTCTTCCCAGTGATCACATGGAGTGTGAGAGCTGGACAGTAAAAGCAGAGCACCAAAGAATTGACGCCCTTGAACTGTGCTGCTGGAGAAGACTCCCGAGAGTCCCTTGGACTGCAAGCAGATCCAGCCACTCCTTCTTAAAGGAGATCAACCCTGAATACTCATTGGAAGGACTGATGCTGAAACTGAAGCTCCAGTATTTTGGTCACCCGATGTGAATAGCTGATTCACTGGAAAAAAAGTTCCTAATGCTGGGAAAGATTGAGGGCAGAAGGAGAAGAGGGCATCAGGATGAGATGGCTGGATGTCATCACTGATGCAATGGACATGAATTCGGAAAACTTTGGGAGGTGGTGAGGGACAGGGAGGCCTGGCATGCTGCAGTCCATGGGATCACAAAGAGTCGGACACAACTGGGTGACTGAACAACAACAACATCTCTAAAAACAAAACCCCACAGTTCCATTATCTCACCTTAAAAAGTAACAGTAGCATCCTAATATATACATCCAACTTAAAACTTTCCTATTTCAAACTTTGTTTTTTTTTCATGTGCATTTATTTATTTGAGTCAGCATCCAGATACTGTTCATATATTGTAAATGGCTATATGTCTTTAAAGTCTCTTAATTTACAGGTTCCCTGCTCCATCTTTTTTTCCCTCCTCTTACTCACTCTCTCTCTGCAGTTTACATGTTAAAGAAACATATGTTTGTCCTGTAGTGTTTCCCACACCTGGATTTTCCTTGTGCTTACTCGCTCAATCATGTCCGTTTGTGACCCCATGGACTTTAGCCTGCCAGGCTCCTCTGTCCATGGGGATTCTCCAGGCAAGAATATTAGAGTGGGTTGCCATGCCCTCCTTGAAGGGATCTTCCCAATCCAGGGATCACAACCAGATCTCCTGCATTGCAGGGGGATTCTTTACCATCTGAGACACCAGGGAAGCCCCTAGATTTTGTTTAGGGGCCAGGTATCATTTAATACATTCCTCAGTTCCCTACATTTCCCATAAATTGGGAATTATATGTAGAGATCTGAACAAGTTCAGTTGTCTTGCAGAAACTGCTTCATGGATAGTGTATAATTCTAACGGGAGGCATTTTGTGATGCTAATAGCCCTGGATAATCATTGCATGAATGATTTCATTAATTCATTAGGGATATGGTAGTCTAATTCTATCATTCTTTCTTCATTTATTAATACTAGCTGGAATACCTGTATAAGGGCAATCTTTTCTTCATGGGTACATTCTAATTCTCTCATGTCTTCTCTATGTAGTAAACTGGGTATTTCTATAAAGTTAATACTTTTTTAACTTCAACTCTGTTTTCCCCATGGGGTAGAAATTGTGTAGGAAAAAAGGAGATAAATGTTTAATGCATGCTAAGAAGCTTCAGTTGTATCCAACTCTTTACAACCCTATGGACCATAGCCTGCCAGCCTCTTCTGTCCATGGGATTCTCCATGCATACTGGAATGGGTTGCCATGCCCTCCTCCAGGGACTCATCCCAAATGTTTAATGCTTTCCCTTTATTTATCAGTTCTCAAAATAATGATTTCTCCCTATCATTCTCCAAAAGTAACTCCCAATTTTTTGTATCATTATGATCTCATGCATTTAAACATATTTGATGTTTCAATTAAATTGCACTTATTCTTGTTAATGCTCAATTTATCCCATCTTTGACCAGCGGGAGGCAATTCAAGTTGATCCTTATAACCATTTGGTACATCTCCAGCAGTCCTTTATAGCTTCCATGTTGTCTGGTTTGACAAGAGATTTAGGGCTTATGTGATTTTGCTAAATAGAACCAAATCCTCTTCATACCATTTTGCATCACCCTATACCACTCCCTAACAGTACATGAGTGCTGGTTTCTCCACAGTCTCACCAAGAACAGTATTGAGTCAAACTTGAATTTTTGCAAATCTGATAGGTGGGAAGTGGTATCTTGAAAGAATGCTAGTTTTAATTTGCGTTTATCACTGTGAGTAACACTGATCATCTTTTCATATGGTTAGAAAACATTTGCTGTGAGCTGTCTGTATCCTGGTCCATTTTGCAAAAAGCTCCTGGTAATCTGTGGTTTCTTTGCAAAACTATGTTAAGCCATGTGTTCACTTTGCAAAGTCAGGTGGATTTCAACTTAGAGAAGCCTAGAGCAGCAGCATTTCAATGTGATTCCAGAGGGAAACTCTTCTGTCAGCAAGTCATCCTCTCGGGAATGTCCACCAGGTAGAGTGGACATTGCTCAGCACGCTTCAGCCTCTTATCTCTGGACTCACCCAACTGTAACTGACCCCACCCCCACTCTCCAAGCAGGAAGCCCTCCTTGTCAGGGTTCTCCAGCCTCAGGCCTGGAAATGCCCCCAAATCTAAGTTCTAATAGGCAGCTGGGAGGCCTCAGACTATATGTCAATCTAAGCCTGACCAGAGAATGCTAACTAAATAAAACCAACATTGAGATGGCCATTTGACTTCTTATATTTGCATGGATTGCACTTCTTATATTTCACTGGAGCAGAACCCAGAGGGGAGGATGAGCTATTGGCTTCCTAGATGTCACAGATGGTAAGTTTAGCTGGGCAAATCTAATCAACCAAATGTACTTAACTAGAAGACAGACTGAAAAGAAAGTGATGGTCAGCCTAAAACCCCATGTAGACTTCGTAAATCCTGTGGAGAATTTGTTTAAAATGCAGGTTATAGGACCTCTCCCTTTAGATTTTGATTGTGGAAAATCTGGGATGACATCTGGGCATTTGAATATTTAAGTTCCCCAGTGAATTTAGATGCAGGTATTTTGAGACCAGACTTTGAGAAACTGTGACCTAGAAGATAAAAGGCCGGGATTTAAAGCACCTAGAGTTGCTGGGGTCATCCAAGCACTGCCAGGTGTATAGTCGTTCTGTGTTGGCTGCATCCCTGCTGTGAATGATGTAGCAAACCACCCTTGTTCCGAATGTGGGCTCATCTACAACCTGCAGCCCACATTTCTACTCCCCTTGTCACTTACCTGCAGGGAGCCAACCTACAGATCTACTGACGTTTGGACTCTGCTCCATCACAGCTGTCTTTCTCATCATAAACCAATATATTGGCATTCTCTTTTATTTTTATGATTTTGCTCACTATGGGTCACTCCTGAAAGCAGAGCTTCTCCACTTGTGGCCCTGATGAAAACTGTTCTTGGCATTACAGAAACAGAGGCTTACTGTCAGCTGATCACTCTCCTTGCGAACCAACAGGTCCAGAAGAATGTTCAGAACAGTAACTTCCTGCCCTAACCATCTGCTGTAATCCCAACAGCATCTATCCTGCTCAGAGCTCCGCCCCCACCCGGCCTTTGTTCTCATCTCCCAGGGCCACCCACGACTTCACCCTCTCCCAGGGCCGTAGGGAGTCTCTCCCTTTACGAGTGCTTTTGACTCCCCACCACCTCTTGTCTTTCAAATTCCTCTCCTCCTCCTCTCTGATCTCTCTTCCCCTCGTGGCTTTGGGTCTCCATTGTCAATCATTCAAATCTATCTGCTTTTCTGTTTTTTCCCCACCTGGCAGGATGGAGCTACTGAGTTTCCAGTGTCTGCTGGTGGCGGAATCCGGTTGACAAAAGACCCCTTTCTGTCATCCTGCTTAGCGCATGCCCTACCCAGAGGAGCTGGCTGCATGCCAGACCACAGCGGGAGGGGGAGGGAGGAAAACAGCCGCCCACAAGGTTAAAGCCAGACGCTCAATTCACTCCAGTGAGTGTCACCCTGTGCTGTGTCTTGGCAGCCAGCTGGCTTTCCTGGGTGATGTAGCACTGTGAATCCTCTGAACCACATGCATTAGCATTCACACCGCATCGCCAGTCAAGGGAAAGAGCAGAAGGAAGGCTAAACTAGATTAGACCAATCTGCCTTCACTGGCAGTCCTGGGCTCTTAATAGCGGCAGTGATTTACAGGTTGCCCTTTGAGCTATTTACCTCAATAGATTAGGGACAGGCCCTGAGCAGCTTCTTTTCTTTACTCACCTGTTATTTAAGCCTCTCCTTTGTTCCCTCTATCAAATTGGTCATCATGTCCTGCCAATTTCGGTTGCTACCGTTACTGTTCTAATTGTTCTCATCCTCATTATCTCATATCCTGGCCCCTGAGAGGGTCTGATTTCTGTGTTGTCTTCTCTCAGCCCCACTAAAGCACTTCTTCCTGGCTTTCTTCACCTCACTTGCTGGCTCAGAACCTATGAGGACAATTAGATCCAGGCGCCCCTTCCGAGGTCTCAACAACCTAGCTCCACCGGACATCCTCCCTCCAGCGTACCCTCCTCTCGGCATGCTGGCCCCAGCTTGGTCCAGTGTCCCAAGGCTTCACCCTCATACCTGCCTGCCATGCCCTCACTTGTACTCTTTGCAAAATTCTACCTCTTTTTAAAATGCAAACCTCAAACCTCGCTGTTTCAAGTGGGCAGCTGGGACGCAGTGAGAAAGCACTGGGCATGGTGTCACAGGTCCCAGCTTTCCAGCTTTGAGACCACTTCCCGGCCATGTGACCTTAAGGCAGGGAACTGATATTTTCTGAACTGCAGTGTTAATAGCTAATAATCATACTTTACAGGGTTTTTGTGCTTTCAACCAGTTTGTTAACCTGAATTTGATGAGGGACAAACAGGAAATGGTTTTATTTTCTCCAGCTCCTATCGTCCACCATGTTATATCACCTCTCCATTCCTGGCTGTTAAACAACAGGTTCAAATTAACTTACAAGGACAAGTTTCACTTTCAAATATTAAAAAACCCCATCCAATTCAAATATACTTCCCTGGTGGCACAGTGGTAAAGAATCTGCCTACAATGCAGGAGACACAGGTTCGACCCCTGGGTCAGAAAGATTCCCTGGAAAAGGAAATGGCAACCCACTCCAGTATTCTTGCCTGGGAAATCCCATGGACAGAGGAAGCTGGCAGGCTACAGTCTAAGGAGTTGCAGAGTTGGAGACAACTGAGTGACTAAACAACAACAATCCAAATACAGATCTAAAAGCTTCTCCCCCACCCACCTCTTCCCACCAACTCAGCTTGACTCATGGCTCAGGAACCTTTTCACTCCCTATTTCTCTTCCCCTCCTCTTTTGCCTGTTTCTAGGTCTTCTAGAGTCAGGACAGGAGGAAAGAGAAACAGAAGGAAAGTGGCAAAGTCTTTCACTTACCTGGCTCTCTCTTAAGACATCTGTGCCCTCTGTCACAACAGAAGACTAAAGCCTGGCTCTTGTGTGGGGTGCCAATGTGTGGATTCTTTGAAGATTCCTCAAGGACCCCTGAAATTCACAGGCCTCTATGGCAGGGGATACATTACCTGCCACTGGCTTCAGCATCACATACCCCCTCATCTTTTTATGTGGATATCTCTCCTTGACAAGAAGGCCTTTTCATTTCAAGGGTTCCATTAGGATGGAAGGAGCCCACTTTTCTTCCCCAGTATCTAGTTGGCCCTGAAAAACCTTGTGTTTCTCTGCCCTACCTGTACCAAGCACACATACTGCCACCTCCATGTTTTCTCTTGTACCCCTGCCCTTGTGGGTGACTGCAACCTAGCCCCACCTTCAGACTCTCCAAGCAAAACGCAGCTCAGTCAGCAGCCAGCTGGGACAGGAGACCCCGTCTCCTCTTGTTGCAGCACCCCAATCATTCTTGGCTCACATCTCATGGAGCTTAGGAGCGGGTGGAGCACAGAACTTAGCTCTAGGTCAACAAGTCAGTAACTCTTCTTCTGTTATGACATTTTCAGCCCTCTCTCTCTTCCAGCCTTCTCTTTACAGAGACCATGGATGGGTAATGGCTGGGAGGGATGAAACACCAGTTTGGCAGCCTCTCAGCTAGTCTTGCAGGGATGTGTCTGACAACTCCAGTTTAAAATGTGGGACTAATAAAAAAGAATGAAATACTGCCATTGGCAGCAACATAAATGGACCCAGAGAATGTAGCACTTTCAGTGAAAGAAGTCAGAGAAAGACAAAATACTATATGATATCACTTATATGTGGAATCTAAAAAAGGACAGGAATGTATATTCAAAACAGAAACGTATTCAAAAATAAACGTGTGGTTAACAAAGGGGAGAGGGCGGGAGGGGGGACAAATTAGGGAGACAGGATTAACAGATACAGACTACTATATATAAAATAGATAAGCATCAAGGATTTACTTTATATATGGAATTATACTCATTATCTTATAATAATATATACAATTTATATTGGGTTGACCAAAAAATTCATTCGGGTTTTCTGTAACATCTTATGGGGAAACTCAAACCAATTTTTTGACCAACCCTACGTACCTTGTATAATGGAGTATAATCTGCAAAAGCACTGAACCACTATGCTGTACACCCGAAACTACGACAATAATGTAAATCAACTTACACAATTTTTTAAATATAAATTATCATCCATTGTACCGAGATTTGCAGGCCTCAGGAGAAGTCCCTTTGAATATCCATCTTATGTGGAATAAAGCAAAGAATGTCAAATTCTCTATACAGACTCTGGCATAATATACACTCTACAATGGTCATTGTGACGTGCCTGTGCTCTAAGAATGGTATAAACATATGAAGTATTCTGATGCTGGTGCCCTGTCAACTCGGTGCAGTATTTGTTATCTATGCACTGTAAAATGAGATCTATTATATGCCATATTTTTCAATTATATATATGCATGGGGCTTCCCAGGTGGCTCAGTGGTAAAAAGAATTCACCAGCCAATGCAGGCATCACAGGAGACATGGGTTTGATCCCTGGTCGGACAGATCCCCTGGAGGAGGAAATGGCAACCCACTTCAATATGCTTGCCTGGAGAATCCCGTGGACAAAGAAGCCTGGTGGGCTACAGTCCATGGGGTTGCAAAGAGCTGGACACAACTGAGCACACACACATGCATATATATGCACTGAATTTTTAATTAGAATGTAAACTTCTTGAAAGCAAATAGTTTTTTCTCTATTCCCCATAACATCAGAAATGGGGTGGGGCATATCATGATGGTTTAATATTGTTGATTCATTTATTCTCTCACTTTTTCTTGCTTGATCTTCAATAGTATTCAATTGAGAATTATATTTTCCTTCCATGATTTTCTTATTGTTTTGTGGGTACAATTTGCTATAGCAAGGAAGTTGTAAACTTGCTGAGTGTAAGTGTCAAAAAATTTGCTTCTTTGCCATCTCCTGTTCAAACTAATTTAAAGGTGAATAGAAAGGAATGGCAGAGAAGGCAATGGCACCCCACTCCAGTACTCTTGCCTGGAAAATCCCATGGACAAAGGAGCCTGGAAGGCTGCAGTCCATGGGGTCACTGAGGGTCAGATACCACTGAGCGACTTCACTTTCACTTTTCACTTTCATGCATTGGAGAAGGAAATGGCAACCCACTCCAGTGTTCTTGCCTGGAGAATCCCAGGGACGGGGGAGCCTAGTGGGCTGCCATCTATGGGGTCGCACAGAGTCGGACACGACTGAAATGACTTAGCAGCAGCAGCAGAAAGGAATGGACACAAGTTGCAGGAAAAATGTGAGTCCTCGTGAGTATATTGGATTGAATATAGAGTTAGGTCATTAGTGATTTTCTGAAGAATAGTTTAAGTCTTGGAGATTCTTACCCAGGATATCAGACTAGTTGAAGATAGGGATTGTAAGCCAAGAGCAGCAAGTCTAGATCAGACTTAAAGGGAAAGAGAGAAGAGTGCTTTCTGAAAAAATTGGGTCAAAGATGGAGAGGGGCTTTGAGCAAGTCTCTAGGTCAAAAGAAGACATGATGTGGTCTGTCTTGGAGGTGACAAGGGGACCAGCATTGAGAGCCTAAGCATTAGACTGGTATAGAACAGATATTCTCATCTGGGGGTGATTCTGCCCCTCAGGGGACATTTAACACTGGCTGGAGACTTTCTTGATTGTTGTGACAGGGGAACTATTGGCATCTAGTGAGTAGTGTTCAAGCACACTGCTAAGCATCCTGCAATGCAAAGGACAGCCAACCCACTTTCCCTCAAATGGGAAAGAATTCTCTCACCCTAAGTGTCCATAGGACCAAGGATGAGAAAGTGAAAGTCTCTCAGTCGTGTCCGACTCTGCGACCCCATCGACTATACAGTCCATGGAATTCTCCAGGCCAGCCTTTCCCTTCTTCAGGGGATCTTCCCAACCCAGGGATAGAACCTAGGTCTCCCTCATTGCTGGTGGATTCTTTACCAACTGAGCCACCAGGGAAGCCCAAGAATACTGGAGTGGGTAGCCTATCCCTTCTCCAGCAGATGTTCCTGACCCAGGAATCAAACTGGGGTCTCCTGCATTGCAGGCGGATTCTTTACCAACTGAGCTATGAGGGAAGCTCCTCAAGGATGAGAAACCTGAGCCTAGAAAGAGGCCAAATATGAGTATGAAACAGACACCCATTAAAACCAACACAGGTCAAAATCGGGGGTTATTGATGGGATTCAAGGAAATTTCCCAGAACCTGAGTTTAGAGGTACAGCCTCATAGGAACTGGAAAGTGATTTGGAAGACATTCCCTGCCTCGTGCTTACTTTGGGGTCTCAGCTCTCTACTCACCACCTGACCCCCTCCTTCCACTTTCTGCTTGCCCAGCATGCAGTTTGTGGTTCAAGTCTGTATAGAGATATGAGTTGAAATCTTTGTGCCTTTTCACTTTTCAAAGGGAGACCCAGGATGGCCAGTCCTGGCCGTTGAAAGGTGTAGCTTTGAGTCAGACTACAATCAGCTATGGCCAGAGGGCAAGATCCTATCCACCATCCACTCAGCAGAACCATGGCAGGCAATGCAAGAAGAGGAAAAATAAAAACAAAATTCAGGCAGAGGGAAGAAAAATGTAAGGAGTTCAAAGCACGTGACCTGAAATCTTGATAAACAGATGGCCAGGTCACCTGCCATGAGTGGGCACTCTGAGAAGAGCTTGGAAAAATGCTTCCCTTTGCTTCGGGGCAGGTGTCAGTTATCAATTTGGTGGTGGTGATTTAATCACTAAGTCTTGTCCAACTTTTGCAAACCCATGTTCTGTAGCCTGCCAGGCTCCTCTGTCCATGGAATTTTCCAGGCAAGAATACTGGAGTGGGTTGTCATTTCCTTCTCCAGGAGATCTTCTCAACCCAGGGATTCAACCTGGGTCTCCTGAACTGCAGGTGGGTTTTTTACCAACTGAGCCAACAGGGAAGCCCATTATCAATTTATTGCCTCTCAATTACAAATACACTCTTTTTTTACCTGCTTTCTGAAAATGCAGATGGATCCTTTGCCCAAAGGACAGTGTTAGGCTTTATCAGCATGGTACACTGGGGAGACTTGGAGGAAGAGGCTTTCCTTTCGCGCGCGCGCGTGTGTGTGTTTATACTATAGCCATAATACAAAGCCGTAGAGGCTGTGAAGTGTTGAACATTACTGGTGCTCCACCTCAGCTAAGTGCCCAGAAATGTAGTCCCTTGCAAACTTGCAGCCCTGGCCTGGTGACCACCTCACTGTGGCCCTCCTGACATAACTCAGCTTGTAATTTACACAGACATACCCACCCACCCACATACATTGTGTTAGACATAAGTAAATGACATCCATGGGATATGAGTGTGTTAGCAATGATCATCTCTACTTGGAATTATGGGTAATTCTTATTTCATTATTACATCTATGTCAGGAATTGAGGCCACAGAAAAGAGTTATGAATTCTCAAATTTTCAAAGATAATCTGCCTTCTCCTGTCTTTTAGAAAGAGAAAATCCCCCAAGTAAAACTTGTATATGTCAGTAGGTTAATTTCCCTCAGCACAGAAATGCTAAGTTGAGCTCTTATGTTGTTTTGGACTCCATGAAATACACAGAAGTGGAACAGTCACTTCATGTTTGCTATTTACCTACTATTTACCTTGCAATGACCACCCACCTGGAAGGATATTGTACATAGAAAAATATAACTTTTATTTCTTTCTCAAAACTTGGGAGGTAGGAGGAGAAATTAAAAGGAATGTGGAATGCAAGCAAATAGGAGTAATTATATGTGCAAAATCATTCTTTGAGGGTATTTCATTTTTGCCCTTGCAAATTATGTTCTGGAACCACACAGGATGATTGGCATATACCCTGGATCTATACCTTAATTGACTCATTGATTTTGGTGTTCCTCGAAGGAAAGACTCAGGAGAGAGAGGGAAGTGGTATATTGGGAATGAGGGTTGCCTTTGTAACAGCAATTCTCCTAAAATTCTTGTTAAGCCCAAACTCTCTGCCCTCTTTTCTGTGAGTTAGAAATGTTTGTCTTTAACGCCAAAATAAATTTATTCTTTGGCATTTAAGAGAAATACCCAAGTAACTTAATCTCAATGTGTTAAATCAATTTCAATTTCTGGAAAGTGAAGGAGTATGTACATGTATGTGTGTGTGTGTGTGTGTGTATAAACCCCTTTCCAAGTCTCTTGGATTGTATTGACACCATTGTTATTTCTTGAGAATAGATTTTTCCGAAGTCGCCCACTCATATTTTGAAACTTGCCAGGATTTGAAATAATTTGGTGCTAAAATTATCCTTGGAGAAAAAGTTCTACACACCAAACGTTCACCCCAAAAAAGGACTCTAAAATGCAAATGTTTGGTTGTTTCTGCCAGGAATCAAGGTTAGAGAAGAAGAGACTGCATCCGTGCCCAAGTTAGGGAGGCGAAAAAATCTGTTCTGTTATCTCACAGCACTCCATCGCCACCGTGGCTTGGAAGCATATTTATCACACTGCTGTGGTGCTCACTTACCTCACTTCTGGCCTTCTGATTTTTGCAAGGTCAGTCGTGTCTGACTCTTTTGAAACCCCATGGACTGTAGCCCACCAGGCTCAGGATTTTCCAGGCAAGAATACTGGAGTGGGTTGCCGTTTCCATCTCCAGGGGATCTTCCCGACCCAGGGATTGAACCCATGTCTCCTGCATTGGCAGGCTGATTCTTTACCACTGAGCCACCTGGCAAGCCCAAGCACTCCCTTTGAGAATAAGCAAAGGGAGAAGTGAATCTATGATGTCCACATCCACTGAAGAGCTGGGTTGCATGGATAGGATGGGCAAATGCAGAGTGAATAAATGAGCCCTATTGTTAGCAAAGCATCTTTTGCTACTTTTTAAGGTAGTTTTTGTCATCTAGAAAATGCACACGTTTCAGGAAAAATATTGATACATCACAGGACTATCTATGTATATAAAACAGTATTGGCACCATGACTCCATGGACAAATATCATTACTCTGATTAGGGTTAGAGAAATTGGTGACTTAATTTTCTTTCATTTTTAACTGGAACATGGCTAAGTTATTTTGGAGAGTGGTAATGGTTTGTCTAAGAAACTTCAGTTACCTGGGCTACAAAGCCTGTTCATCTCCCAGCACCACATCGACCATACACATAAATATGACCAAATGTGACAGCCTAGAAGATTTATTTGATTACAAATGTGGACTTCATCATCTAACCTCAATAATTTGTGTTCCCTCTTTCTGGAAAAGTCCCACTCCAGCACCCTTCTCTACCACCCTCGTTCTTTCTCAACCCCTCACCCCCCATGCATATTTCCTTTCATTATTCACAAGAGAAACTCTGTATTCTTTCCAACTCGCTTTACCTGCCCCTCTTACTCCAAGAACCAACTTAAATTAAGTGCCCTTCTTCTGTGCTCCTTTAAAACCTTCCACCTGCATTACGGCACCTTTCAAACTGGTTTTCTTATCAGCCTCACCCTACCTGGCTGAAGGGGCTTCTGGAGGGCAGGGATTAAGTGCTTTACTCTCAGCATTTCATTTGGCACAGGGCAGATTCTCAGTCAACCGTGGGTGAGAGATGTTAAGATAAACTTCCTCACAGGGTTGGCCAAGGATTCAATGAGATGAGGCTTATGATATTGAGTGTCAAATGATAAGGCACTTTCTGGATGTTAGGTAGTTCTGGCAAAATGGAAAAACATAAGTTATTACACTGTGCTCAGGTTTAAGTAGAAGTTTGGGGCAGCATATGTTTGTTACAATGAATGAAGGGTGTTGGGAAAGGATTGAATCTTTACTGGTCACTTTCTGTTGGCCAAGTAAACTTTTCATGTATTCTTATTAATTCCTCCAGCAATCCTGGAGGTAGATGTTCATACCTCCATTTTACAGATGAGGAAACTGAAGCTCACAAAGACCAAGATATTTGCAATATCACACAGCTAGTATGTGGTAGAGCCAAGATTTTTTTCCCAATCTGTCTGCCTTCAGAACCCAAGTTTGCCCCCTACAGGATGCTGCTTTTGCAGAGGAAAGAATCTTGGGTCATAGATTACAATCACACCTCCATCCCTCCACCCTTCCACAGACCTGGGAAGGGGGTGTGGAATGGACATCAGGAGAATTGCCTAAGGCATGCATCTCAGTGGCAGAGCTGGGGATGGTCCAGGACTCTGCACAATTGTGGACTAGAAGTCCAGAAGCCAGAAAGGTGCTAATCTTCTGCACAGCAAAAGGCAAAAGATATTCCCACAATGTCAGTCAGTAAATACACTGGAATTGGAGTCTGACAGTTAGTTGTATTTTCCAAACTCTGATTTTTTTCTTCCAGCAAATTAAGGAACATAGGAATTTTTAAAGGGATGGTAAAAGAAAGTCAGTATTATATATCCAGGAAGGGGAAGATGGAAACTAGACTGTATGTCAAAACAGTGATCTGTATTATCATGGTGTATTTTCTAATTTATATTTATTATAAATTTATATATTATAAAACTGTATTTTGTATCATATGTAATTTATTGTTCGGATCATGCTAGAGCAGCATCTTGACTCCAATATAAATATCTATTTGATTAGTTTGTCCCAATCTTTCTAATATACAACATGCAGTAAGTTTGTGAAGTCTTTTGCGGGGATTCAGGATTATAACAACAGGATGAAGCAAGTTTGAATCTCACGTGAAAGGCACCTGACTGTCACCTGAACACATTATGCATTTTAATAGTTAATAAAGGACTAACTTCCTTTACTCGGGCTGCTCCGTCAGTCTTGAAACAACACACACACACACACACACACACACACACACACACACACACCTGGGAAACTCCTATGAATTTTTTAAGGTGTTGCTTAACTGTTAATTTGTTTGAAAAGCCCTTCCAGACACACTTAACAGGGAATTAGTTGCTTTCTCGTCTGCGTACTCATAGATCTTTGTACATACTTCTCTGGTAGTTCCTTTTCACACTATGCTATGGTTAAATACCTCTACTGTCAGGCCAAGAAATAAGCAAGAGTATAAACTATGTCTTAAATGTCTCAGTCTTCTCAGAACCTACCTCAATGCTAAGTATACAACAGATGCTCAATAAACATTGAATAAAACTAAACAGAAATGTTTATTGCACGTACACCCTCATGATACCACTAGAGGGCAATGTAACCAAGAGAACTGTGCACCACCAATGCAGTGCCAAGATGAGGAAGAAAAGCAGCTTTTTTAAAAATGTACATTATTTCCCAGATGTTCTTCGTATTTTTTGCCATGTCGTTTAGTCAATCCTGTATTTAGGTTTGAGGAAACATTCCACAAATTTAGAAAGAACGCTAAACAGAGGCTAAGTGCCAGAGTGCAGAGACTGGGGATTACAGCTCTCTGACCTGGGGGAGAAGAAACTACCAATTACAGGTGTGACTGGAGATGTTCTTCCTTCCTCTCAGATATAAAGCAGTTATTTAATACTAGAGCTGGATCTCTTCACGTTTTAAACTGCTTGATCCTCCATATTAACCTCAGTGTAAAGTTCAGCATCAGTGCATTCAAGAGAAAACTGAGGGGCAAAGAATACATACAAGGAGCACATATGGGTCACGTGCTGCGAAAATACAAATGGAGGGCGACCTTCAGTCTAATAAATACTTCCTGCCTGTTTATTTCTGAGGTACATCAGCTCTACAGCTGGTTTTGCTTCTGTTTAGATATCAAACCATAGATGGGGCAAGAATTCAAGGGGCAAGTTTCTCGTGAAACACCTCTTCTGTAGAATGTGAATAAACTTCAGAGCAAAGTCCACTCAGTGGTCACTGCTATAACGCCAGATGATGCTTCCTCCAGGAAACACTGCTGCCCCTTCCAGCTTCAGGTAAGCTCATCACCTATTTCCTTCCATGGTTCTCTGTGCTCCCCTGATAACTCCCCTCACATCTCCTTCGTGCTGTATTTATGTGAGTGCAAGCCTTTGCTCCCCTCCTACACCAGAATTCCTCCAGGATCATAGTAGGTTTGTTCATCCTCATAAGCCAAAGAGTATCTATTAATATTGTACATATAGTTGGTGTTTGGTAAAGTTTAATTAAACTGAATGGAATTGAGTTCGTGTTCCAATAACTGTGAATCTGAAGCCTGTTTTTTCAGCCTGTTCCCACTTTCTCTTCACACAGCTGATTTAGCAGTAGCACTTATCAGTTTTAAATTTGGAAAGATTTTTGGTTGATTAAAAAACTTCTTAGCATAAACATTTAGAGCCAATACCACAATTTAGCTAACAGTTACAGACTTATTTAATCCAACTAATTACCCTCATCTATATGTCTAGAGGTGGAGTGTGGACAAACATGTTTTCATCAAAACAGATTAATAACTAATGTCCTTTTTATTGCTTTCCCCTGTCCATGAAGCCTATGATTTGAGTGATCTGTCGATCTAACTTCATTTACATAGAAGTTTATCATTATTATCTCTCTAATGTGTTCAAAACACAAGTAATTGGCAACAGTTGAATAATTGATGTTATAATACCAACTTGATATAATCCTGGCCCAAGTCATTTGTTTGTTTTTTTGAAAAACACTTATTAAGTGCCCATTGGGTATCAGCTTCTATTCTTGGGGATAATGGTGAAAAAGAAAGAAAACACTCCTGCCCAAGTGGTGCTTATATTCTAGTGGGGCTAGAAACAGAGAAAGTTGATGGTTATCGAGATCAAGTATATCTGTACAGCAGTATTTGATAATAAATGTATGATGATGTAAACTTTTCAAAATTTAAAATAGCTTGTGGTTTCACACTGCTTCCTGTGTCTAGAGACCTTCTTGGCCCAGGGAACTGGTGCACCAGATACACTGAATTTCCTTCTACCTTAAGTAGTCTGGTCACATTTTTCCTGACTTTATCAGTTTTCTATCGCAATGTAAAAAAATATCACAAACTTAGAGGTGTAAGGCAACACCCAAACTCACAGTTCTGTAGGGCAGAGGTCCAGGCTGGCTTGGCTGCATTCCCTGGTTGGCTGGGCTGTCTTCTTAGGGCCTGGCAAGGCTGAGGTCAGGTGTCAGCCTTGTGTGGAGGCTCTGAGGAGATCCCACTTTTAAACTAATTCAAGCTATTGGCAGAATTCAGTTCTTCGCAGTTGTAGGCCTGAGGTCACTGTTTCCTGGCTGGCAGTCACTGTGACCACTCTCATAGCTCCTTTAGGATGCTTACATTCCTTCTCATGGTCTCTTCTACAATCATGGCCAGCAATGGCGCACCACATCCTGCTCACGCTTTGAATCTCTACAACTTTTGCTGCTGCTCAGAGAAAGCCCTCGGCTTTTCGGGGCCTGTGTGATTAGATGAGGTCCACCTAGAGAACCATTGTCTTAAGGTCAGCTGTACTACATTAACACAATCATGGGAGAGAGCACGCCTCATATTCACAGGGGCTGGGATTAGGGTGGGACATTTGGGGGGAGCATTTCAGAAAGCCTACCTACTCCACTGACCAGTGGGAATTTCTGCTTCAAGTAATCAGTCTTTCAGAGACCTTTGTTGCCAGACAGAAAGATTTCAGACCTGTGCCACAGATAAGGTTTTTAGAATCATATAGGATTATTTTATTTAATCAAAGGAAAGTCTTTTAGAAGTGCATGTTGAAATTTTATAGAAACTCTTTTAAGATTTTTTTGGTCCCTTTTTCTTCATGTCCTTTCCTTAGAAAATATCTATTTAGGAAACTGACAGGTAATCACAGGTTCAATGAGTACCTTCAAGTAAAATACATATTAATGAGTTGTCATTTATAGAAATCTTTTTATGGCTAGTCCTCCAAAGTATATTAATAAATTATACAATTTTCTTTTGTCCATTTTGGATCTACCATTCATTAAATTTTAGTATCTCAGTATTTCATCAACAGAATAGAAATATGGTGAGTTGATGTAACAGGGAAAAAAAACTTTGTATTCTAATAGAAATTAATCACTAAAGGGATGTTGCCTTTAAGCTTAAATTATACATAATGGCCTGTCTCTGCTTCCCAGGTAATGAACATTAAGTTAAAATACTCTTGTTTAGCTGACAAGAAAGCTCCTGACCAGGCTCACCTGTGAATGACTGCGGGGAGGAAGAAATGAACACTTCCCCGCCTGAAGCTGATGGGACCCAGGAAATGTTTGAGTTTACGCTCTCCTCTTTTAGTAATAAAGGAGCCTGAATTCTAACTCAGGCAAGATGGTTCTTTGGGACACGAGTCCACTATCTTCTCGGTCTGCTGGCTTTCCAAATAAAGTCACTGTTCCTTGACCCAGCATCTCATCTCTTAATTTAGTGGCCAGTCATTTAACAAGCAGTATGAACTTGGACTCAGTAACAATATCTGAAAGGGCAAGATGATGATAAGAGTTCATATAAATTTTATGCAGCATTTTTTACTTCAATGGAGTTGAAGTGTAAAGGAACTTTTAGCTTTGTTTAAATGTTCTGATCTGTTGACTATGGTGACAGTTCAATTTTCACTAAGTAATGATCACTTAAAACTCTTTTTCTCCACTTCACCACATAAGAGGAATAACAATGGTTGTTGTGGTTGCAGTGAAATCATTTCTTACGCTAGCAGAGCAGGAAAATGTATGATTTTAAGTTTCAGAAACATTTATCCTTGACAGATGCATTATGGACAAATGAATCAAACCTTCAAAATACAACTCATTAAATGTAATTTAGTTAAACATTTTTGTATTAACCTACATATTGTGGCTCAGCTGGTAAAGAATCCGTCTGCAATGCAGGAGACTTGGGTTCGATCCTTGGTTTAGGAAGATCCCCTGGAGAAAGGAAAGGCTACCCACTCCAGTACTTTGGTCTGGAGAATTCCATGGACTATATGGTCCATGGGGTTGCAAAGAGACACAGCTGAGCAACTTTCATTACATTACATATTTTCCTTAGGGATTTTTAAAACTAAGCTAATGATGCAATCACCTCTACTCTGAAAATGATACCTATCCAAATGTATTAGACTAGGTCCATCACCACCTATTTTAAAATCACTTGGAGTAACTTGTTTAAAATGAGGATTCCTGTGGCCACGTCAGTTACAATAGCTAGGACTTATATCACTGCAAGTAATGACAACAACTTAACAAAAAAACAAACAAAAACACCACACACACAGCTGTTTCTTAAGAGAAACAAAAGTTAATGAGCCAAAGGAATTAAGTGGCTCATCAATGTCATTAAACATTTGGTCCCATTTTCTCCTTCCTCTCTGCACTCCATGGTGTCAGCTTCATTCTGCAGAGTGGTATCCCTAACTCCCTGGAAACTTGCTTCCTATACCACATCTTGGAAGGGAGGAGGTTGTTCCTGCAAGTTGTCTATGTAAGGACATGCTGCTGCTGCTGCTGCTGCTAAGTCACTTCAGTCGTGTCCGACTCTGTGCGACCCCATAGACAGCAGCCCACCAGGCTCCCCTGTCCCTGGGATTCTCCAGGCAAGAACACTGGAGTGGGTTACCATTTCCTTCTCCAATGCATGAAAGTGAAAAGTGAAAGTGAAGTCGCTCAGTCGTGTCCGACTCTTAGCGACCCCATGGACTGCAGCCTACCAGGCTCCTCCATCCATGGGATTTTCCAGGCAAGAGTACTGGAGTGGGATGCCATTGCCTTCTCCAATGTAAGGACGTGTCCTCCCCTAAAAGTTCTCAGAACGCACTTCTTCACCTCACATTAGGTCATGGGCCCATTCCCAAGCCAAATACCGTGATGCAGAAGTGGAACTGTGCTGATGAACTCTGAGCAGTGTGTCCACCCACATGACCAGACATCGAGACATGGTCTCCTCAAGCACGCTGGGTGGGGATGGGAAGTGTGCATTTACCAAAAGATGGGAAAATAGATATTGGGAAGACTCCACAACACCTACTCTATGTCCAAGACTGAACAGGCACACAGGTGGTACATTTACAAAAATTCTAGACATTTTAGAGTACATTTACAAAAATTCAGAATTTTTTTTACAAAAGTTGACTACGTGTTGACTGCTTGCATGAAGGCCTACCCTTCCCCTGTTCCCACCTGAGGATTTTGCAATTTGACAGTCTTAATCTCTGGGTGAAGTCTGAAAATCTACATTTTAAAAACCTACCAAGAGAGTCGGCTACACACGAAAGTTTGAGGAGCATGGCACTACACTGTAAACCTCCGGGGATAGTTTCATACTTTTGTATCCTGAGCACCCAAGTCCAATATGTTGCCTGCTGAATAGTAAGTGATCAGTAACACTGGCTAATTGATGACTGAATTATCAATTTTATCAACCAGATAAAGGTAGTCAAGTAACTGAGCAGGACCTGATGGGGCCTCCCCAGAATAAATCCCTGCCAAGTCCTTGGGCTACCTTTGTCTGCAGAAAAATTTTAGTCAAAGAATAAATTGAGTCTGAGAAGTGAGAAGATGCAGAAAGAAAGGAAAACAATCAAGCAAGACAAAATAATAATACTTTAGCCATTAAACAAAGTCAAGTACCTTTAGTTAACCACAGATAATACTCTGAGCCATATCCTTTGAGCTGTTTTGCAGATACTGAAACCCCCACCAGGCGGAAGAAGTTCACTGTAAGCTACCCCTAAGCACGTAGACCCCAGACCAGTTGAAACCAGAAGGTTGATGATGCTGACTCCCAATTATATCACCATCAACCAATCAGAAGAATGACAACGAGCTGATCACACACCCAAAACCCCTCTCCCTCACCCTGTCTTTATGAACCTTTCCCTGAAAGCTTGCAGGGAGTATGGGCCTTTTAAGCACTAGCTGCCTGGATTCCTTGCTTGGTGCACTACAAGAAAGCTATTCTTTTCTACTTCACCCAAAATTTGTGAGATTTAATCCAGCACTGGTATACAGAGGCTGAGTTCCAGCAACAGTCAGGAAGGCCTTCTAAAATTAAACCTTTCCATGGCACAGTTTCTACAGTGGGAGATAGCTGAGGGCATTGACATTCATCCTGCCTTTTCTGGGCTTATAGCCTGGTGTCCCATCTGCAGTGACAGACAAGAAAATACAACCTTCTAATAGAACTATCACAAAGCATCCAAAATCATCCTTAAAAATGGGTTTCCAAAAGAGGTTTGTAATCAGCATAAACATAAAAGCATATGAGTATTAACGTAGTTAAGGAACTTCTTTCATCTTGAACTTTTTACCGTGTTGCTTTTTTTTTTCCAAGTAGATGTTTTAGCGCCATTTAGCACTCTGTCACAAAGCAAAGCTCTTGCATGGTGAAAAGAAGGGTCAGATTTAAGAAACAATGGTTCATGATCATCAGAATGAATTAGTACAGACTCTCAAGCCAGGAACTCCTTGACATTCTGGAAGGTGTCCTCATGCTAGCAATCCCATCACGGGGTCCCACTATCCTGTTGCTAATAAAGTGACTCGATTTCAGCTTCCTGTGAAGAAAACATGACAGAAATAGGGTCATTCCCAGGAAGGCTTAATGCCTCGCCTTTGATTTTGGAGGAAATTTACCATGTAAGTACATCCCCCGAATGCTAACACCTTCACCAAACTGACGGTGGCTTAGCATTCATGTTAGCATTAGTAGCTCAGTTGTGTCTGACTCTTTGTGACCCCATGGACTGTAGCCCACTAGGTTCCTCTGTCCATGGAATTTCCTAGGCAAGAATACTGGAATGAGTTGTCATTTCTTTCTCCAGGGGATCTTCCCAAACCAGGGATCAAACCTGGGTCTCTCACATCACAGGTAGATTCTTTACCACCTGAGCCACTGGAATCCCAATTACATATTTGCCTGCCCTTCAGAAATAAACTGTAATACCTGATGTATTTAAATGTAAGATTTACTCAAATCTTTTGAGAATATCCTTTGATTCTCCCCTGATCAAAACATGACTGTAACATAATAACATTTGCAGAGCCTCAAAAAGCAGGGTCTCAGTGAAACATTAAACATTCGTCCATTAAAAAGTATTTGTTGAACCTGTGGGCCAGCAGTCTTCAAAAAGGCTGGGGATCCTCTGTATCTGTCCTCAAAAACAACTAGCGGCAAGAGAAATTGTTAGCCGAAGATGCTGAACCTGGATTGCCATCTTAATAAAGGATGATTAATTCAGTATCTAGCAGGAAATGGCCTGTTAAGATGTCAAGCAAGAGGGAGGTGGTAGGTAAGCCCTCAGTAGCCATCCTTAATCATGGCTAAACCTATGCAGTTACAAAATCCGTGTATGTGTGTGTGTGTGAGTGAGTCACTGAATCATGTCTGACTCCTTTGTGACCCGATGGACTGTAGCCTGCCAGGCTCCTCTGTCCATAAGTGGTACACAGTAACAGGACATCAAAGGGAATAAAATGCACATCTGTCCCTGCCAGAAATATTTTTTGAGCAACTATTCTTTGTGCTTTGTGGGGAATAAAGAGATGAATCTGCACAGTTTACTGGGCGACTCCTTCATTTCCCCAGGTATAAAATGGGGACAAGTTGCTATTCTCTGGCAATATTAAAAGTGGGTTCCTAAGAAGAATCTATGAACCAGTCCTTGGAAAGTGTTTAGCAGATTCTTTGGTACCCAGCGAGAGCTCATTAATTGGATTTATTAAAATGCTTCATAATTCAAAAGGCACTTCTGTACGTTTCCTCATTTTGCTTCACAACACCCATGCAAGGACCAGGAAACAAACTAAAGGACAGAGTGACTTTGCCATGACCGCAAAATAGTTAAAAATAGGAAAAACCAGAACTAAGAGCCAACTTTCACAAGTCTTAACTTTTCCCAGTATTTTGAGTTGAAATATAGAGGCATCTTTTCTAATTCCAAACAATAAAGTTTGTGCTTTTGTAAAGGTTACTACAATTTCCAAAAATCTTAGAATTAAGACAAGAGATTTTACTTTATTAGGATTATGTCTTCATAACTGAAACAACATGTTTAACCTGTAGGGATTCAACCAATTAACTAGTTTGAGGATCAGCTAAGAAAAAAATTGTGGATTCATATGTGTGCAAGCTGAATATACAAGAAATGTGTTTAACCAAAATGAGAGAAAAACCACATATAGATAATTCAAGCTGGTGTATAAGCTCCCCAATTTCAAAAACATTCCAAATTCCTTCTGTCTGTCCACTACACTCCCCAGAGTCCTTTAACATTCATCCTCATGTTTGCAGACTCATGGTCATAAGATTATAGCACCACATCCACACATCGAACCCTCATTTCAAGCAGGACAAAGGTAGCAAAAACTTCCCCTAAACCATCCAGCTTACACCTCATTGGTCAGAATTATGTCAGATGCCCGCCTTTAACTGCAAGGAAGTCCAAAAAAGAAACCCCTCTTAACTGTGCAGATTCCCAACCACATTAAAACCAGGTTCTGCTAGCAAGATAAAAGGAAAGAATGAATAGCAGCGTCTGCCATTCGGACTTGTTTTCATGCCTTCAACAACCTAAGGACATACAGAGCTTCTGTTAACTTAGACCCATGAAAACTTGAAATAGGTGAATCATATGTGGAATGCTTTTACTGAGCCGTTTATTGTTTTATTGGGATTTGTTTTTTGTCTCCTGTGAGTGGAAAACAAATATAAAATTGGGATTAAGATTTAAAAGAGGTATAAATACAGGTACCTAGTTATCGTTATTTCTTTGGAAACATCTAAGGAGGGCATCCAAAACCAATTTGAAAACATACACGGATTTCAACTTTTACTGCCATTAACATTTTCTTCTCCACAGCAACAGACTAGGGTCATTTCCACACAGCACTAGGCTAAAACAAGATGCAGTCAAATGTAGTTTGTCTCATTTACTTCTGTGAAAATGCAAATTTCTGTGAAAATAGTAAAGAAAAGAACCCAACCACCACCTCCAAAAGAAACTGTTTAGTCTTTTAGGTTTAGCCTTTCAGAGCTCATTTAAACCTGTCCTCATTATTTTGGAAATGTTTGCTTGCATATATTCTGAAGAAGGAAATGAATGGTGGTGGTGGTTTGGTCGTTAATTCATGTCTGACGCTTGGAACCCCATGGACTGTAGCCTGCCAGGCTCCTCTGTCCATGGGATTTCCCAGGCAAAAATACTGGCGTGGGTTGCCATTTCCTCCTTCAAGGGATCTTCCTAACCCAGGTCTTATGCATTGCAGATTCTTCACCCCTGAGCCACCAGGGAAACCCTAAGATATAATAAAGTTAATTAATAAAGAATTTGGGAGCTGACTATTCTTTTAAAGTTCATATGTGACTCTAGAGCTGTGCTGTCCAATATGGTGGCCACTAGTCCCATTTGGTTACTCTAATATAAGTTAACTAAATGACCACAATTTAAAATTCAGTTCCTCGGTCACAATAATCCCATCTCAAGTACTCAGTAGCCACATGTGGCCAATGGCTACATACAGAACAGTACAGATAGAGAACATTTCCACCACAGCAGGAAGTTCTACTGGACCGTGCTAGAAAATCTAGACTTTTAAGAAGCAAAACCAGACAGAATCATCTAAATGAGTTCAGCTCAATAAAGACGATGTGAATGGAATTTTCAGTTCAGTTCAGTTCAGTTGCTCAGTCATGTCTGACTCTTTACAACCCGATGAACCGCAGCACGCCAGGCCTCCCTGTCTATCACCAACTCCCGGAGTCCACCCAAGCCCATGTCCATCGAGTCGATGATGCCATCCAACCATCTCATCCTCTGTTGTCCCCTTCTCCTCCTGCCCTCAATCTTTCCCAGCATCAGGGTCTTTTCCAAGAATGGAATTTTACTCAACCATAAAAAAGAATGAAATAAACCTGGAGAAGGAAATGGCAACCCACTCCAGTATTCTTGCCTGGAAAAGTCCATGGACAGAATAGCGTGGCAGACAGTAGTACATGGGGTTACATGACTGAGCACACATGCATGAGGGCAGAGGGAGATGGGCTGGTAGCAATAAACTGGTAGAACTAAAAAAAAAAAAAAAAAATGAAATAAGGCCATCTGCAGCAACAGTGATCAACCTAGAGATTATCATATTAAGTGAAGTAAGTCAGAAAGACAAATATATGATATCACTTATATGTGAAATATTAAACATTATTCAAATGAACTTATTTACTAAACAAAAATAGACCCATAGACATAAGAAACAAACTTTGTTGTTGTTCAGTTGCTCAGTCATGTCCGACCCTTTGTGACCCCATGGACTGCAGCACACCAGGCCTCCGGGTTCATCACCAACTCCTGGAGCTTGCTCAAACTCGTGTCCATCAAGTAGGTGATGCCATCCAACCACCTCATCCTCTGCTGTCCCCTTCTCCTCCTGCCTTCAATCTTTCCCAGCATCAGGGTCTTTTCCAATGAGTCATCTCTTCACATCAGGTGGCCAAAGTATTGCAGCTTCAGCTTCAGCATCAGTCTTTCTAAAGAATATTCAGGACTGATTTCCTTTAGGATTGGCTGGTTTGATCTCCCTGTAGATCAAGGGACTCTCAAGAGACTTCTCCACCACAACTCAAAAGCATCAATTGTTCCTAGCCTTCTTTATTGGAGAAGGCAATGGCACCCCACTCCAGTACTCTTGCCTGGAAAATCCCATGGATGGAGGAACCTGGTGGGCTGCAGTCCATGGGATCACTAGGAGTCGGACACAACAGAGCGACTTCACTTTCACTTCTCACTTTCATGCATTGGAGAAGGAAATGGCAACCCACTCCAGTGTTCTTGCCTTGAGAATCTGGAGCCTGGTGGGCTACCGTCTATGGGGTCGCACAGAGTCGGACACGACTGAAGCGACTTAGCAGCAGCAGCAGCCTTCTTTATGGTCCAGTTCTCACATCCATACATGACTATTGGAAAAACCATAGCGTTGACTGGACAGACCTTTGTTGGCAAAGTAATGATTCTGCTTTTTAATATGCTTTCTAGGATTGGCTGCAGTCACCATCTGCAGTGATTTGGAAGTCCAAGAAAATAAAGTCTGCCACTGTTTCCATTATTTCCCCATCTATTTGCCATGAAGTGATGGGACTGGATGCCATGATCTTCGTTTTTTGAATGTTGAGTTTTAAACCAGCTTTTTCACTCTCCTCTTACATTTTCATCAAGAGGCTCTTTAGTTCCTCTTCACTTTCTGCCATAAGGGTGGTGTCATCTGCATTATCTGAGGTTGTTGATATTTCTCCTTGCAATCTTGATTCCTGCTTCTGTTTCATCAAGCCCAGC
Organism: Bos taurus; assembly: GCF_002263795.3. Lineage (NCBI taxonomy): Eukaryota > Metazoa > Chordata > Mammalia > Artiodactyla > Bovidae > Bos > Bos taurus. The sequence continues at coordinate 13,014,449 of NC_037353.1, forward strand.
ATTTCTCATGATGTACTCGGAATATAAGTTAAATAAGCAGATGGACAATATACAGCCTTGATGTAATCCTTTCCCAATTTGGAACCATCTGTTGTTCCATGTCTGGTTCTAACTGTTGCTTCTTGACCTGCATACAGATTCCTCAGGAGGCAAGTAAGGTGGTCTGGTCTTCCCATCTCTTAAAGAATTTTCCCGTTTGTTGTGATCCACACAGTCAAAGTCTTTGGTGTAGTCAATAAAGCAGATGTTTTTCTGGAATTCTCTTGCTTTTTCCATGATCCAAGGGATGTTGGCAATTCAATCTATGGTTCCTCTGCCTTTTCTAAATCCACCTTGAACATCTAGGAAGTTCTCAATTCACATACTGTTGAAGCCTCACTTGGAGAATTTTGAGCATTACTTTGCTAGCATGTGAAGTGAGTGCAACTGTGAAGTAGTTTGAGCATTCTTTGGCATTGCCTTTCTTTGGGACTGGAATGAAAACTGACCTTTGCTAGTCCTGTGGCCACCGCTGGAAAGTTTTCCATATTTGCTGGCATAATGAGTGCAGCACTTTCACAGTATCATCTTTTAGGATTTGAAATAGCTCAGCTGGAATTCCATCAGTTCTGCTAGCTTTGTTCACAGTGATGCTTCCTAAGGCCCACTTGGTTTTGCACTCCAAGATGTCTGGCTATAGGTGAGGGATCACACCATTGTGGTTATCTGGGTCATCAAGATCTTTTTTTGTGTAGTTCTTCTGTGTATTCTTGCTACCTCTTCTTAGTATCCTCTGCTTCTGTTAGGTCCATACTGTTTCTGTCCTTTATTGTGCCCATCTTTGCATGAAATATTCCCTTCGTATCGCTAATTTTCTTGAAGAGATCTCTAGTCTTTCCCATTCTATTGTTTTCTCTATTTCTTTGCAGTGTTCACTTAGGAAGGCTTTCTTGTCTCTCCCTGTTTACCTTTGGAACTCTGCGTTCCGATGGGTACATCTTTCCTTTTCTCATTTGCTTTTTACTTCTCTTCTTTTCTCAGCTATTTGTAAGGCCTCCTCAGACAACCATTTTACCTTTTTGCATTTCCTTTTCTTCAGAATGGTTTTGATCATAGCCTCCTATACAGTGTCATGAACCTCTGTTGATAATTCTTCAGGCACTCTATTAGATCTAATCCCTTGAATCTATTTGTCACTTCCACTGTATAATTGTCAGGGATTTGATTTAGGTTGTACTTCAGTGGCCTAGTGGTTTCCCCTACTTTCTTCAAAGTAAGTCTGAATTTGGCAATAAGAAGTTCATGATCTGAGCCACAGTCAGCTCCTGGTCTTGTTTTTGCTGACTCGGTAGAAATTCTCCATCTTCGACTGCAAAGAATATAATTAATCTGATTTCAGTATTGAGCATCTGATGATGTTCACGTGTAGTCTCTTGTGTTGTTGGAAGACGGTGTTTGCTATGAATAGTGCGTTCTCTTAGCAAAACTCTGTTAGCCTTTGTCCTGCTTCATTTTGTACTTCAAGGCCAAACTTCCCTGTTACTCCAGGTATCTCTTGACCTCCTACTTTTGCATTCCAGTCCCCATGATGAAAAGGACATCTTTTTTTGGTGTTAGTTCTAAAAGGTCTTGTAGGTCTTCCTAGAACCATCAACTTCAGCTTCATCGGCATTAGTAATTTGGGCATAGACTTGGATTACCTTGATATTGAATGGTTTGCCTTGGAAATGAACAGAGATCATTCTCTCCTTTTTGAGATTGCACCCAAACACTGCATTTCAGGCCCTTTTGTTGACTACGAGGGCTACTCCATTTCTTTTAAGGGATTCTTGCCCACAGAACTAGATGTAATGGCCATCTAAATTAAATTTACCAAAAGGGAAAGGGGATGGGGAAGGATAAATTAGGAATTTGTGATTAAAAGATACACACTACTATATATAAAATATATAAAAAGTCCTATTGTATAGTACAAAGAACTATATTCACTATTTTGTAATAACTTAAAATAGAAAATAATCTGAAAACTGAATGATTTTGCTGTACACCTGAAATACTGTAAATCAACTGTCAGCTCAGTACAGTCGCTCAGTCGTGTCTGACTCTTTGCGACCCAATGAAACACAGCATGCCAGGCCTCCCTGTCCATCACCAACTCCTGGAGTTCACCCAGACTCATGTGCGTCAAGTTGGTGATGCCATCCAGCCATCTCATCCTCTGTCGTCCCCTTACCCTCCTGCCCCCAATCCCTCCCAGCATCAGGGTCTTTTCAAATGAGTCAACTCTTCTGATGTGGCCAAAGTATTGGAGTTTCAGCTTCAGCATCAGTCCTTTCAGTGAACACTCAGGACTGGTCTCTTTAGCATGGACTAGTTGGATCTCCTTGCAGTTCAAGGGACTCTCAAGAGTCTTCTCCAACACCACAGTTCAAAAGCATCAATTCTTCGGTACTCAGCTTTCTTTCTAGTCCAACTCTCAAATCCACACATGACTACTGGAAAAACCATAGCCTTGACTAGATGGAACTTTGTTGGCAAAGTAATGTCTCTGCTTTTGAATATGCTATCTAGGTTGGTCATAACTTTTCTTTTAAGGAGTAAGCGTATTTTAATTTCATGGCTGCAATCACCATCTGCAGTGATTTTGGAGCCCCCAAAAATAAAGTCTGTCACTGTTCGCACTGTTTCTCCATCTATTTGCCATGAAGTGAAGGGAGAGGATGCCATGATCTTAGTTTGCTGAATGTTGAGCTTTAAGCCAACTTTTTCACTCTCCTCTTTCACTTTCATCAAGAGGCTTTTTAGTTCCTCTTCACTTTCTGCCATAAGGGTGGTGTCATCTGCATATCTGAGGTTATTGATATTTCTCCTGGCAATCTTGATTCCAGCTTGTACTTCCTCCAGCCCAGCGTTTCTCATGATGTACTCTGCATATAAGTTAAATAAGCAGGGTGACAATATACATCCTTGATGAACTCCTTTTCCTATTTAGAATCAGTCTGTTGTTCCATGTCCAGTTCTAACTGTTGCTTCCTGACCTACATACAGTTTCTCAAGAGGCAGGTCAGGTGGTCTAGTATTCCCATCTCTTTCAGAATTTTCCACAGTTTATTGTGATCCACACAATGATAAGGCTTTGACATAGTCAATAAAGCAGAAATAGATGTTTTTCTGGAACTCTCTTGCTTTTTCAATGATCCAGTGGATGCTGGCAATTTGATCTCTGGTTCCTCTTCCTTTTCTAAAACCAGTTTGAACATCTGGAAGTTCACAGTTCACGTACTGCTGAAGCCTGGCTTGGAGAATTTTGAGCATTACTTTACTAGCGTGTCAGTGAGATGTGTGGTAGTTTGAGCATTCTTTGGCATTGCCTTTCTTTGGGATTGGAATGAAAACTGACCTTTTCCAGTCCTGTGGCCACTGCTGAGTTTTCCAAATTTGCTGGCATATAGAGTGCAGCACTTTCACAGCATCATCTTTCAGGATTTGAAATAGCTCAACTGGAATTCCATCACCTCTACTAGCTTTGTTCGTAGTGATGCTTTCTAACGCCCACTTGACTTCACAATCTAGAATGTCTGGCTCTAGGTCGGTGATCACACCATCATGATTATCCAGGTCATGAAGCTCTTTTTTGTACAGGTCTTCTGTGTATTCTTGCCACCTCTTCTTAATATCTTCTGCTTCTGTTAGGTCCATACCATTTGTGTCCTTTATCAAGCCCATCTTTGCATCAAATATTCCCTTGGTATCTCTAATTTTCTTGAATAGATCTCTAGTCTTTCCCATTCTGTTGTTTCCTCTATTTCTTTGCATTGATCGCTGAGGAAGGCTTTCTTATCTCTCCTTGTTATTCTTTGGAACTCTGCATTCAAATGGGAATATCTGTCCTTTTCTCCTTTGCTTTTCACTTCTCCCCTTTTCACAGCTATTTGTAAGGCCTCCTCAGACAACCATTTTGATTTGTTGCATTTCTTTTCCATGGGGATGGTCTTGATCCCTGTCTCCTGTACAATGCCATGAATCTCCATGCATAGTTCATCAGACACTCTATCAGATCTAGTCCTTTAAATCTATTTCTCACTTCTACTGTATAGTCATAAGGGATTTGATTTAGGTCATACCTGAATGGTCTAGTGGTTTTCCCTACTTTCTTCAATTTAAGTCTAAATTTGGCAATAAGGAGTTCATGATCTGAGCCACAGTCAGCTCCCGGTCTTGTTTTTGTTGACTGTATAGAGCTTCTCCATCTTTGGCTACAAAGAATATAATCAATCTGATTTCGGTGTTGACCATCTGGTGATGTCCATGTGTAGAGTCTTCTCTTGTGTTGTTGGAAGAGGGTGTTTGCTATGACCAGTGCGTTCTCTTGGCAAAACTCTATTAACCTTTGCCCTGCTTCATTCCGTACTCCAAGGCCAAATTTGCCTTTTACCCTAGGTGTTTCTTGACTTCCTACTTTTGCATTCCAGTCCCCTATAATGAAAAGGACATCTTTTTTGGGTGTTAGTTCTAAAAGGTCTTGTAGGTCTTCATAGAACTGTTCAGCTTCAGCTTCTTCAGTGTTACTGGTTTGGGCATAGGCTTGGATCACCATGATACTGAATGGTTTGCCTTGGAAATGAACAGAGATCATTCTGTCGTTTTTGAGATTGCATCCAAGAACTGCATTTCAGACTCTTTTGTTGACCATGATGGCTACTCCATTTCTTCTAAGGGATTCCTACCCACAGTAGTAGATATAATGGTCATCTGAGTTAAATTCACCCATTCCAGTCCATTTTAGTTCGCTGATTCCTAGAATGTCGACATTCACTTTTGCCATCTCTTGTTTGACCACTTCCAATTTGCCTTGATTCATGGACCTAACCTTCCAGGTTCCTATGCAATATTGCTCTTTACAGCATCGGACCTTGCTTCTATCACCAGTCACATCAACAACTGGGTACTGTTTTTGCTTTGGCTCCATCCCTTCATTCTTTCTGGAGTTATTTCTTCACTGATCTCCGGTAGCATACTGGGCACCTACCAACCTGGGGAGTTCCTCTTTCAGTATCCTATCATTTTTCCTTTTCATACTGTTCATGGGGTTCTCAAGGCAAGAATACTGAAGTGGTTTGCCATTCCCTTCTCCAGTGGACTGCATTCTGTCAGACCTCTCCACCATGACCCGCCATCTTAGGTGGCCCCATGGGCATGGCTTAGTTTCATTGAGTTAGACAAGGCTGTGGTCTGTGTGATCAGACTGGCTAGTTTTCTGTGAATATGGTTTCAGTGTGTCTGCCCTCTGATGCCCTCTGGCAACACCTACCATTTTACTTGGGTTTCTCTTACCTTGGATGTGGGGTCCAAATCAACTATACCTCAATTTAAAAAAGAAAAAGAAAAACATGAGTGTGTCTCCCCATGTGAAGCATTTTTGTTATTCCCCTTTGGAAACTGTTTTTATAACACCTTACAAGCCACATTAAGAAAAACATCTTATTTTCCTTTATTCTGAGTTTATTGGGTGCCTCAACAGCACATGCCACATAGTGTACTACATGTGGGGATTCAAGGTGCAATTAAACATGACCCTTCTCCTCTCTGGACTGGAACAACAGACTGGTTCCAAATAGGAAAAGGAGTACATCAAGGCTGTTTATTATCACTGTGCTTATTTAACTTATATGCAGAGTACATCATGAGAAACGCTGGGCTGGATGAAGCACAAGCTGGAATCAAGATTGCTGGGAGAAATATCAATAACCACAGACATGCAGGTGACACCACCCTTATGGCAGAAAGTGAAGAGGAACTAAAGAGCCTCTTGATGAAAGTGAAAGAAGAGAGTGAAAAAGTCAGCTTAAAGCTTAACATTCAGAAAACTAAGATCATGGTATCCGCTCCCTTTACTTCATGGCAAATAGATGGAGAAACAGTGGGAACAGTGGCAGACTTTATTTTTGGGGGCTCCAAAATCACTGCAGATGGTGATTGCAGCCATGAAATTAAAAGATGCTGACTCCTTGAAAGGAAAGTTATGACCAACCTAGACAGCATATTAAAAAACAGAGACATTACTTTGTTAACAAAGGTCCATCTAGTCAAGGCTATCGCTTTTCCAGTAGTCATGTATGGATGAGAGTTGGACTATAAAGAAAGCTGAGCTCTGAAGAATTGATGCTTTTGAACTGTGGTGTTGGAGAAGACTCTTGAGGGTCCCTTGGACTGCAAGGAGATCCAACCAGTCCATCCTAAAGGAAATCAGTCCTAAGTGTTCATTGGAAGGACTGATGTTGAAGCTGAAACTCCAATACTTTGGCCACCTGATGCAAAGAGCTGACTCATTTGAAAAGACCCTGATGCTGGGAGGGATTAGGGGGCAGGAGGGTAAGGGGACGACAGAGGATGAGATGGTTGGATGGCATCACCAACTCAATGGACACGAGTTTGAGTAAACTCTGGGAGTTGGTGATAGACATGGAGGCCTGGCATGCTGCAGTCCATGGGGTCACAAAGAGCTGGACATGACTGAGCGACTGAACTGAACTGAACTGAACTTCTCCTCTCTTTCATGACCTATTGGGGGAACAAGTAACTGGGTACATAAATGTAAGTATGTACAACACTCTGGAAGCAGAAAGAAAGAAACAATTGATTCTAGTTAGGACATTAAGGATAAGATTACAGGTGGGGCACTGGTAAAGAATCTGCCTAAAAGTGCAGGAGCCATAGTAAATTCGAGTTCAATCCCTGGGTCAGGAAGATCCCCTGGAGGAGGAAATGGCAACCCACTCCAGTATTCTTGCTTGGAGTATCCCTTGGACAGAGCAGCCTGGAAGGCTATAGTCCATGGGGTCACAAAGAGTCAGATATAACTGAGCCACCGAGCACACACATAGGACATTAAGAAAGAGTTCATCATAAACAATTCAGGTGAATGTTATACTACGGGTTTCAGAGTTTTGCTTCAAGAGATCATGAAAGTTTTATTAAAGAAAGGTCTGACAAGAAGTTACATATTTTGAAAACGTCATTCTGGTGGCAATAGGAGCAGGTAAAACATTGAAGGCAAGACCTGTTTGAAAACTATGTTAATATTTTGGGTTAGAGATGTTAAAGGATTGACTAGGTCAATGGACAAGAGAATTCAGATAGAAAGAATAGATTCAAGAGAGGTCAGATTCAAAATATAAAGCTTGATCATCATTCACTCTTTCCCTCAGTCTTGGCCCTACGTAACAGTGAGTAATTTTTAAAACTTCATCCTCTGAGGATAGATTTACAACACCACTGTGGATATTTTGAAGAATGAGGTACACACATTCAAAACAGTATTTCAGGATGTTCTGTTTTCATAAAAACAAAGAAAGAAACACAATGTGTGTGTGTAGACAGATAGGCAGGCAGACAGACAGGATATTTATAAAGATACATTCCAAGGTCTTAGCCATTATCGAAGTTGAGAAGGATCCAGAGTTTATTTTCTTCATTTTGCTAAACTATATTTTATAACTTTTCCTGTAATGATAATGTATTGTTCATTTAATAAACCAAAATTATTCTTTAAAATAATCTTTAAAAGTTACAGTGATTAAATCTAAGGAAGAGTTCTAACGATGTTTTTTTAACAATATCAACATGGCTAAATAAGTTCATTTCTCCAAGTCTAGTACTTCAGAACAACATGCAGTTGAAATGTGAAAAAGAAGTTTTTAAAAATCTTCACTAATTCATGAAAGTGAAAGTTGCTCAGTTGTGTCTGACTCTTTGCAACCCGAAAGACTATACAGTCCATGGAATTCTCCAGGCCAGAATACTGGAGTGGGTAGGCTTTCCCTTCTCCAGGGGATCTTCTCAACCCAGGAATCGAACCCAGGTCTCCCACATTGCAGGTGGATTCTTTACCAGTTAAGCCACCAGGGAAGCCCAAGAATACTGGAGTGGGTAGCCTATCCCTTCTCCAGGGGATCTTCCCAACCCAGGAATCAAACTGGGGTCTCCTGCATTGCACATGGAGTCTTTACCAACTGAGCTATCAGGGAAGCCCTTACTAATTCAAAACTTTATCTTACATAATTAAGGCGTTAGTTAGTTATAAACCACTTTTAACCAAACTGTCATAGCATAACCATAACTGAATAGCAAGGAGAGATAAGAAAGCCTTCCTCAGCGATCAATGCAAAGAAATAGAGGAAAACAATAGAATGGGAAAGATGAGAGATCTCTTCAAGAAAATTAGAGATACCAAGGAAACATTTCATGCAAAGATGGGCACAATAAAGGACAGAAATGGTATAAGTATAAGATATTAAGAAGCAATGCAAGAATACATAGAAGAACTATATAAAAAAGATCTTCATGACCCAGGTGATCATGATGCTGTGATCACTCACCTAGAGCCAGACATACTGGAGTCAGAAGTTAAGTGGGCCTTAGGAAGCATCACTACAAAGCTAGTGAAGGTGATGGAATTCCAGCTGAGCTATTTCAAATCCTAAAAGATGATGCTGTGAAAGTGCTGCACTCATTATGCTAGCAAATATGGAAAACTCAGCAGTGGCCACAGGACTGGAAAAGGTCAGTTTTCATTCCAATCCCAAAGAAAGGCAATGCCAAAGAATGCTCAAACTACCACACAATTGCACTCATTTCACATGCTAGCAAAGTAAAGCTCAAAATTCTCCAAGTGAGGTTTCAACAGTTCATGAACCAAGAACTACCAGATATTCAAGGTGGATTTAGAAAAGGCAGAGGAACCAGAGATTGAATTGCCAACATCCCTTGGATTATAGACAAAGCAAAAGAGTTCCAGAAAAACATCTACTACTGCTTTATGACTATACCAAAGACTTTGACTGTGTGGATCACAACAAACTGGAAAATTCTTTAAGAGATGGGAATACCAGACCACCTTACCTGTCTCCTGAGAAATCTGTATGCAGGTCAAGAAGCAACAATTAGAACCGGACACGGAACAATGGACTGGTTCCAAATTGGGAAAGAAGTACCTCAAGGCTGTATATTGTCAATCTGCTAATTTAACATATTCAGAATACAACATGCAAAATGCTGGGTTGGATGAAGCACAAGCTGAAATGAAGATTCCTGGTAGAAATATCAATAACCTCAGATATGCAGATGACACCACCCTTATGGCAGAAAGCAAAGAACTAAAGAGCCTCTTAACGATAGTGAAAGAGGAGAGTGAAAAAGTTGGTTTAAAACTCAACATTCAGAAAACTAAGATCATGGCATCCAGCCCCATCACTTCATGGCAAGTAGATGGGGAAACAATGGAATCAGTGGGAGACTTTTATTTTCTTGGGGTCCAAAATCACAGCAGATGGTGACTGCAACCATGAAATTAAAAGACGCTTGCTCCTTGGAAGAAGTCATGACCAACCTAGACAGCATATTAAAAAGCAGAGACATTACTTCACCAACAAATGTCCACCTTGTCAAAGCTATGGTTTTTCCAGTAGTCATGTATGGATATGAGAGTAGGATTATAAAGAAAGCTGAGTGCCAAAGAATTGATGCTTTTGAACTGTGGTGTTGGAGAAGACTCTTGAGAGTCCCTTGGACTGCAAAGAGATCAAACCAGTCAATCCTAAAGGTAATCAACCCTGAATATTCATTGGAAGGACTGATGTTGAAGCTGAAACTCCAATACTTTGGCCACCTGCTGCGAAGAACTGACTCATTGGAAAAAACCCTGATTCAGGAAAGACTGAATGCAGAAGGGGGCGATAGACAATGAGATGGTTGGATTGCTTCACTGACTCAGTGGACATGAGTTTGAACAAGCTCCGGGAGTGAGTGATGAACAGGGAACCCTGGTGTGCTGCAGTCCATGGGGTCACATAGAGTCAGACACGACTGTGCGACTGAACTGAACCAAACTTTCAGAACTTACTGTGCTACTGTTCACTAGATTAGTACCTCTGTATACAATTACAGTAGAATGTTACCTATAATTTAGATCTTTTAATTACCTTGTAGTTTTGTTTTTGCTTTCACAAAAACAACCCGTTCTCTAAGTTCCCCACCCCACCCCCAAACTCTTATACCCCACAGGTATGATGAATCAGCTCACGTTCTCCATCTGGACTTAGGAAGGTGAAATGTTTCTCCTGCTTCACTCCCAAGTTTTCCTGGGCTAACGAGTTTGAACTTAGATGCCACCACGGTTGGACTTTTTGTTAACGCTTGGCAGGGTTGAAAAGCATCTTTTCCACACTTCTGTACAGAGCAATCGGAACACTCTGTGTGTCCTGTACCACAATCTCTCACTCCTACCTGGGCCTTCAGACGTGTCTTGGTGGCCGTTAGGACTCTGTCTCCCCAGCCCACTGGAGTCATCACTCTGCAGCATTCCAGAAATCCCTGTCCCACTCTCCATTCTGGAGCACATGTAGATGATGAAAGGATAGGGTGGAGTATTGAGAGCAATGTATTTAACAGGAAGTAAAAGAAAACATCAATTAATTACCTCTTCTTTTTTGCAGGGGGTCGGGGGGAGAATGTAACTTCCAGGTGAATTAATCAGCATACTTGTTTAGAAGTGGATTATCTATTCTGGCACAGTAGCAGAAATTACAATTTATGATTTGCCTTGTTTTGCCAATATTGAAGCATTTGTTCTATTGAATGTGACTACATGTACAGACAAACTTCTATTTAGTCTCACACATGAAAAGAGAAAGCATAAGGCCTATAATTCAACTGGTTTCTCTTCCAAGCATTTTAATCACAAATTACTAAATCTAGTTTAAAAGGATAGCAAAAGATACAATTGTTCATTCTATCCAAGAGGGATTGTTTCCAGGTCCCCCTGGATACCAAAGTCCAAGGATCCTCAAGTCCCTTGTAAAATGGCATTGTATTTGCATTTAACCTACATATATGGTCTCACGTACTTTCAATTGTCTCTAGATTACTTATAATACCTAATACAATGTAAATGCTATATAAACATTTGGTGGAAAATTTAAGTTTTGCTTTACAGAACTTCCTAAAAAAATTTCTTTTGAGTATTTTCGATACACAGAGGCTGAGCTTGTGGATATGGAGGGCAGATTTTGTTATTTTCCCCTAGTATTTGTTCTATCAGCAGCCATGAAATTAAAAGACGCTTGCTCCTTGGAAGGAAAGCTATGACAAACCTAGACAGTGTGATTAAAAGCAGAAACATCACTGTGCCAACTAAGGCCCATATAGTTAAAGCTATGGTTTTTCCAGTAGTCATGTATGGATGTGAGAGTTGGATCATAAAGAAAGCTGAGTGCCAAAGAAGAACTGATGCTTTTGAATTGTGCTGGAGAAGACTCTTGAGAGTCCCTTGGACTGCAAGGAGATCAAACCAGTCAGTCCTAAAGGAAATCAATCTTGAATATTCATTGGAAGGACTGATGCTGAAGCTCCAATACTTTGGCCACCAGATGCGAAGAGCTGACTCATTGGCTAACCATCAAAAGATCCTGATGCTGGGAAAGACTGGGGGCAGGAGAAGGAGACAACAGAGGATGAGATGGTTAGATAGCATCATCGACTCAATGTATATGAATTAGAGCAAACTCTGGGAGATAGTGAAGGACAAGGAGTCTGGCCTGCCTCAGTCCATGAGGTCGCAAAGAATCAGACTTAGCAACTTAACAACAATTTGTTCTATCAATATAGCTTGGCAGCATAGACTATCTTGAACTGCAGTTAAAGCCTTCCATTTATAATATTTCAGTTGCTGCTGTATCAAAAGATCAGAACAATGACCTGCTAAAAGTAGGAAATAATTATATATTCCTCCTATAGGGTGAATATTTCATAGGTTTGAGAAGAAATGAAAATCCTAAAAAAGAATTCAAGAAAAATAGGAGAATGCGTAAAAGTAATGTGTGTCCGTGTCATTTTCCCTCCAAGACTAATTAGCAGTGAAATACTTTTTGCCAACTATATGGCCCTTCAAACCTTTTGCTAATTAACATTCAAATAGGTGATGACAGCAACTATATTAAAACTAGAAAGCCCTTCTATAAATGAAAGTCGGAATTTATAATATAGAAGGCAATCCTGAATACTAATTATTATAGTCATTACATGATTTACTTCAGATCTGTTTGTTACAAACTCTGGGTTTGAAGGAAAAAACATGCAACTTCGTTTCATTCATGGGGTCGCAAAGAGTCGGACACGACTGAGCAACTGATCTGGTCTGATAACTAGTACTCAGTTATGCTAATAATTCTGAATTATGTAAAATAACAGATAACCCAAACATCCTCCCAAACATGTTTCAGAGATTATTTTTAGTTATTTGGATCTAGGTACCCATGATTTGAAAATTCACTCATCCTCAAGTAAAATAACAAAGCCGCTACCGAGAATTGTGGAGATGTGACTGTCAAGAATTCCCTGTTTTTAATAGACGATGCAGCACATTCTTACTCTCTCCTTTCCCTTATATCAGCAGGTGTCTCCGCAGCTCCAGTAGACTGAGAAAAGGAAAAGGAGGGGGCGGAAAGGAAAGGAAATGTCTGTGTGGCTTGGTCGTGGGGGTGGGGATGGGGGATGGTTTAATATCATGATTAAAAGCTTTCCTCCTCACTTTTAAAGTTCGCACCCATATTAACGATCTGACATTAAGGATTATGCAGCGGAGTTTGGGTCTGTCCATCTGCAACTTATAAAAGGAAACGAACAAGGAAGGGATAGGAGGCAGCAAAGAGATGCGGGGAGACAGCGAGATGTAGGCGCGTGGGGACGGGAAGGGAGAGGCGGATTTGGCAGTCCAAGTAGGGACGGGAAGAACAGGAATGGAAAGTGTGGCCTGGCCGTCCCGCCCTGCGGTGGGGAAGGTGGAGCCCACGGCGTCTCACTTCCCCTCTCCCCACCTCAGCCTTTTCCTTTGTAGATGGGGGCTCTTGGGGCATCTACAAAGGGTCGGTCGACTATAAAAGGAAGGTTGTCTCCTGAGGACGCCCAGGCACGAGACCTCGCTCTTGGGGCAAGCGGGTGGGCGGGCAGGGGTGGCACGGACAAGCAGCGGCCCGAAGGCGACGGTTTTGCAGGCGCTGGAGAGGAAAAATCCCCCGCGGGTCTAGGCGCCCCAAGTCAGGGCCGTCCGTGCAGAGGAGGCTGCCGCGCTCGCCCCGCCCCACAGAAGCCATTCCGGAACGCTCTATCCCCGCGCGACCTTTGCTGGCTTCGCCTTGTCCCCCAGAGTACCGACTCTCTAGTCCCGACCCCCTCCTCGCCGGTTCGGGCGACGATCGGCAAACAACATGGCGGCCCGGCTGCGGCGCCTCCTGCGGCGAGGGTGGCAGTGGCCAGCGTCCGGGCCCCGCTACCTGTGAGCCGAGGCGGGGGCGGGGAGGGGGCGACAGAGGCGAGGAGCTGGCGGGAGCCGCGGGCTGGCGGGCCCAGCGAGCGGGGGCGGAGGCGGGGGCGGGGCGGGGTATCCGGGCGCGCGCGCGGCGCGAGCGCGGGGCCGCGGCGCGGGCGCGGGCGCGGGCGCGGGCGGGGGCGGAGCGGCGGCGGAGGCTGGACGCGGTGGCCCAGAGCCCTCTCGCGGCCGCGGCGGCAGCAGCGCCAACCCCAGCAGCAGCCTGGCCGCCGCCGCCGCTGCCGCCGCCTCGCGCTCCAGCCGCCCGGCCCGACATGAGTGAAGCGGATCGGGTGCCCTCGCCCGCCGCGCCGCCGGCGGTGGCGGCGAGTGCGCCGGAGGAGAAGAAAGGGAAGGAACCGGAGCGTGAGAAGCTGCCGCCCATCGTGTCGGCGGGAGCCAGTGCCCCTGCGGTAGGTGCCGGGCGGGGGCCGCGGGGCGCCCCGACGGCCGGTCGCGAGGGGGGCGAGGGGCGCCCGGGGACCCGCTTCACCTCCAGGGAGCCCAGGACCCGCCCGGGGAGAAGCGCTCAGGCTGCCCTTCCTCGGGCTGAAATCGAGGAGTTGTGTCTCGAGGACAGCCGTGATCATTTCTCGAGCTGCACCTTCCACCCTCGGGGAATGCCGGGGTGGCCGAGTCAGCTGGCTGTTTTCGGTCATTTTCGGGTTTGGGGGCTTCCCTCTTTCTCTAAGGAAATGACCAGCATTTTGGAGTCCATCGTCTCTTGGATGAGGATAAGGTGTCAAGCAAGCGGGAGTGGGTTTTCCGCTGAGCCGTCTGCCTGCCGTGGGAGAGCGAAGATTTCTCCCCTTTTCTTCGCTTTTTCTTTCCGCTCCCCCTTCAAATTGAACAGGCTCTGAGGCGAGTTTCCACTTAATTGTGACCTTTCGGTTGCTGTCAGGATAGTGGGAGGTAGATGCCTCGGTGATGGGTTTTCTTTTTCATATGGTACAGACATGTGACGTAAGGTGGGGAAGCTTTTTTAACCTTATATTTAAACTCAAGGGATCTAAGCTTCTCGGGGATGATTTCCCAGCTGGATTTTCTTAAGGATTATTTGGAGAGCGCTTTCAGGCTTCAAACTACAGATTGCCAGATGATGTAATGGGACAGCCCCTCTTCCCTACTTTTACTGGTGGTTATGACTGTTTACTTTGGAGCGCGCACACACACAAAATTAACCTCTAATTTTTAAGATTTTTTTTATTTGATCCCATATTTATGTACTTCTTGAAACTTCAGTACATTAAAGAGCATGACTTATGCAGCCTGTGTGACAAAATAGTAAAAGTTTAGAGAACATGATACATTTCCCTTATTCCTGGATGCAATTCATTTCCTAAAACCTCCCTCTTAAGTGACTAAGAACTTACTAAAATAGCTAACTCTAATTTAAAATGTTATAGAAATAACGTTTGATTCAGTAGGTTTTTGGAAAATGTCTAAGGATTGTGATAACTGAAAATTGTTAGAACGAGCATCATACCTTAAATCACAGCAAAGTGTAGACAGTGATAAAAAGACACTTAAAAAAAATTACTACCGTTGATTGGTAAATTGGAGTTGCAGGTAGAAATTACTTTGGGAAATGCTTTGAAGGAATTTGTCATTCAGCTGCTTATAGACCCAGTTCTTGCTGTTGATTTCCTGGGCTTTTGGAGCTTATCTGGGATGTTTTTAACTGGCAAATAGTATTTCAGCAGTTTATTTCTAAGTCAGTTTAAAACAATGAATGCATGCACGCTTATACTAATAGTTGTGTTAATGGGTTTAAGTCCTCAAGTAAGGACGCTCCCCAAAACTTATTTATTTCTGTGTAATTGAAAAATCGAAGGCTTGGAATAAAAACTTGGAGAAATTGATACAGTGTGGACATAGGTCTACAGACTATTATCTGAAACCTTGGGGCTTTGAAATTGAGAGTTCTTTGGATTTTAGAAAGTTAATTTATATGTATCATGTATACTATCCACAGTGGGGTCCTGGCCAGTTCTTCATAATTAAGCATACTAATAACTCTGCAGTGAAAAGTGTGGGTTGTTCACACTAAATGAGATAAGGTCTATTGGTAGCTTCCTATCAGTTCAGCTCAGGTTGGATTGTCAAAAAGTTCAGTTCAGGTATGTGTTTAATTACCAAATGAACTCTTTCAGTCTTAAGAGCTTAGAGGATTTCATAAGTGTAAATAAAGGAGTATGGGCTTGTACTTCTGGACAAACAGAAGAACAGAGTTCAAAAAGTTTTTTAAGATCTTGAATAAAACCTTGAAAAAAACATAGGTTAAATTAGAAGCGGATAAGAATGAAGACTTGAGATTTTTGAAGGCAATTTCTGGTACCTTACAAGCAGAGTTGGTAACATTGTTTTTTTGTTTGTTTTAATGACAGGTTTTTGTTTTTTAATGACATTCAGAATTTCAGACTCTTTGAAATGATAGAGTTCATCATTAGCACTGAGGTTTTGAGTCACGTCAGGAGAGAAAAGGAGTTCTCAGGTTTTGCAGCAAGTGTTAGGAGAGCAAGGGGGAGGATGGAGAAACTTAGCCAGTAATGAAGATACTTGGTGTGTATTTGTTAAAGAGAGATTTCTAGAGCTGGAATTCTGAGTGATAGCGGTGAAAAGCCTTAGTCAAGAAAATGTGCGCATGATCCTCCTGAGGACGAGAAAGCCAGGCAGCCTGGATGACGTCCAAGCTCACCAGTATAGATGGGAAAGCCTTGGTGTGGGGGACAGGGAAAGACAGCTTGTGGCCTGCTTGGTTCTTTTTTAGCCTCCATGTGGATCAAATAGAGCTTCTGGAGGTTTGCTTAGGAAGCTGAGTACTATCAATAACTTATCTTTTTGAGCTATTTTAGTGATGCCTACTTTTTGCCCCAGGTTAACAGCTCTGTCTCTGTTGATTGAGTTTATGACTCAATTACTGTAACCTTACAGTACTGACATTTTCCAAAAATCACCATATTACATTTTTATGAGAGTTTGGAAATAATTTAGAGTGACAGCTCCCTAAAATAAGCAGAAGGCCAGGTTATGATGACCCTGATTACACTTGAAGAGTTGGGACTGTATCCCAGAAATTTTTTTTTTAAAAGGTGCAAAAGTGGGATTGACGGTGCCGGAAAAACAACCCTAACGGTGCCGGAAAAACAACCCTAACGTGATTGATCCTACAACTTCTAAGCATGCAGGAAGTCCATTCCAGCCAGGAAGTGCCTAACACACAAACCCGACTGACCATGGATCCCTTGGTAGCTTGGTGAAGTCCAGGTTCCTAGATCTCACCTTTGCTCACCGGTTCTCAACTTCTGCTGCACGGGGGAATGGGAACTTTTGAAGCCATCGTTGCTCAGGCCCAGATGCAGGCCAATTAGATCAGTTCTGGGAGTGGGGCTCAGGCAACTACTTTTTTTTTTTTTAATTCCCAGGTGTAGCAAAGATTGAAAATTGATGTTCTGTGTACTGAATTAAAAGTTCCTTGGAGTCTGTATTTTAACTACACTGCCCCAAGTCTGCTTAGTTTATGGAGCAGCATTTGAAATGGAATAGTAAAAGGTATGGGTTAAGTGAATGAGGCACACCAGAAATCAGGTGTAGTTTGGGGAATTGAGAGAAATGGCAGTTAAAGTGGTTCCTCGTTAGAGTGGCTCAAGGGCCCAAGATAGAGTCCTCAGAAGCCTGTCAGTGTTTGGAGTTTGGCTCTGCTGCTGTGGAGAAGTGATGCAGGCCCAGAGAGCTAGGGGGAGTAGAAAATAAATATGAAGGACTGATGATGTGAGTATTTACTGAAGTTGACAGATTGGACTGGAGAAGAATATTATAAATTAGTTGCTGATGTAATATGGAAGTTAGAAAAAATTGGTGAATAGGGAAGGAGAAAAGGGTCAAAAGAGGAGCAAATAATGGTGATGAGTGAAGATGAGTCTGTCTACTTCATCATCGTGTAAAATATCATGTATGAAACGAGATGCCAGTCCGGTTCTATGCACAATACTGGATGCTTGGGGCTAGTGCTCTGGGACGACCCAGAGGGATGGTATGGGGAGGGAGGAGGGAGGAGGGTTCAGGATGGGGAACACATGTATACCTGTGGTGGATTCATTTTGATATTTGGCAAAACTAATACAATTATGTAAAGTTTAAAAATAAAATAAAATTAAAAAAAAAATCAGGTGAGAAGAGAAGGGGAGACTCTCCATGGCATAGGTTTGTGAAAAAGAAGTGGGTTCAAGAAAGAGCTGCTGCTGCTAAGTCACTTCAGTCGTGTCTGACTCTGTGCGACCCCATAGACGGCAGCCCACCAGGCTCCCCCGTCCCTGGCATTCTCCAGGCGAGAACACTGGAGTGGGTTGCCATTGCCTTCTCCAATGCATGAAAGTGAAAAGTGAAAGTGAAGTCCCTCAGTCTGTCTGACTCTTCGTGACCCCATGGACTGCAGCCTACCAGGCTCCTCCATCCATGGGATTTTCCAGGCAAGAGTACTGGAGTTGGGTGCCATTGCCTTCTCCGAAAGAAAGAGCTGGACTTTACTTAGGTCAGGGCAGTGAAGGGAAATGGAGGAAATCAGTTTAGGATGGAAAGGGAAAGTTTGCCCGCAGTGAAGGTCAGGAGATTTGTCAAGTAGGGGGAAGGCAAGAGCAAGTCTTGAGGTATGTGGAGAGGATTTGGTAGGAAGTCCAGTAATAAAAATGAGAAGTTTGTACAGGGTCTATCAGGGGTGTGTCACCTGGCTTGATGGATCCACTGGGCCACAATGTAACTACCAGTTATTGAACCTCTATTATGTTTAGCTTTGGGCTAGATGCTACAGAAAACACAAAGTTTAAAAAAGAAAAATAGATTCCTGCCTCAGGGTAGGCAGAGCTAACACAGGAAAACCCAACAAAGCAAAGCAATGTGTAAAAGCCACCATGTGCCGTAGAAACAATTTGCGCTCTAGGAGATCAGAAAAAGGAAATCAGCGCGTGCAGAACTGTGAAGAAAGGCCTTTAAGCAGTGGTAATTATTTAAGCTGGCTGGCCATTGAAGGGTGATAGGATTTGGATGGGCAAAAGCAAGTGGGAAAAGAACGTGAACAAGGCTTAAAGGGAAGAATTAGGGAGTAATAAAGTCGAGCCAATGGAAGCATGCTGGCAACTTGTGGGAGGTAAATGAGATTGCATGGGGGCTGGACCAGATCAGCAGGCAGGGAAGTTGGGACTTTTTTTTTTTCTGTGCTTCATGGGAAACCATTGGAGTTTCTTAAATAAAAGAACAACAGAATGAAATTAATGGAAGTGATTAGAGGTAGTTAGACTGGAGGAGGGAGGAGAAAGAGGGCAAGGAAGGAGCTTTGCAGTTCATACAAGAGATGGAGCACCCACTAGGGTCATGGCCATGTGATAAGGTGTAAGGGATGGAAGAATCCCTACAAAGTGGAATCTAGTGGAATGAAAGAGAAGGAAGATTGATAAAGGAAAAGAATTCTAGAGTTTGCAGGTGAATTCTCTCAGAGGAAAACATTTACATAAAAAGGCAGTCCAGCCAACAGCATTCCAAATAAACATATGTATGTGTGAACTTTGACAAAACTTGCCCATCTGGGTGTTTGGAAGAGTCTTATTTTTGGGAAATCTTGTACCTTTCTCAACAAGAGTTGAGATAGGGAAGAGTAGAGGTTGTTGTAGTGAAGATGTCTTAAGCAATTTAATAAACCACAGGTATATCATGTATCCATAGATGAAATACATATAAATAATACAAACGATTGCTACTGTTTATTTAGTACCTTCTCATGTCTCTCATCTAGTCACTTAGTTCAACCAAAATTCATCACTAACCACTTGATCATTCTAATCATGAGGAAGATTCTGTTCCTAGTTCACACAGACAGGAATCTTAGAATCAGGTTACATATAATATACCTTGCCAGAGGGTAAAATGGCTGGTAAGGGGGCAGAACTCAGTTTCAGCTGAGACTTTTCTGACTCAAAAAAAAAAAAACAAACCCATGCTCTTTTTCCATGTACTCTCTGTCTGTGGTCAGGGTCCGTGTGGTTCAGAGACCCCCCACCTATAGCAGTATTTCTTAGATTAGAAAAGAGGATGTGGTCCAGTGACATATTTGTTCAAAACTTTATTACTAGAGATAGAAGTATTTAGGAGAGAAACATGTATCTGATAATATCAGTTTTCATTATGGTATTAATGTATCATTAAATTCTATGTAAAATAAAGCAGTCTCATTAAAGAAGTGATCAGAGAGTCTTAAGACACAGAGAGGAAGGGCTGTAGCTATATAAACACTTAGCCAGAATGTGTTTAATTTTGAGTGACTTTTAAAGTCATTTGTCCACTTTTTTTTTTTTAACTTTGAAGCCATATTGTAGTTGCCTGCTTATCCTCCCTTTCATAATTAGTTCAGGGTGTTAGGACACAAATAATTTGACTGTATTTAACAACTGAAGAAAAATGGTCATTGTAAGTTATGAACGAGAACTTCCCAAAGTGTCCAGTATGATGTTATTTAGTTAGGCTGTGTCCAGCCCTTCTGCAACCCTTTGGACTATAGCCCTCCAGGCTCCTCTGTCCATGGGATTTCCCAGGTGAGAATACTGAGGAGGGGGGGGGTTGCCATTTCCTTTATCCAGGGGATCTTCCTGACCCAGGGATCAAACCTGAGTCTTTTGCATTGGCAGGCAGATTCTTTACCACTGAGCCACAAGGGAAGCTGGTCCAATATGATACTGCCTTGCTATTTGTAGCTCTCTTTCTAATCTATCCTGTGGCTATGGTACTTCCCTTTACAACCTTTTCTGTAGATATTACCTGTATTACTCTGTAGATATTACCGATGCACCTCCCTCCTCTTCCTGCACTCCACACACATGCTCACATACATGCTCTCTGAATTAAAAGGTATCCTGTGCTCTCTGAAGTCTTCAGGGCTGGGGTATTCCTGGGTTCAGAAGAATTTTTTTGAGAGGGAAAAGTAATGGCTTCAGAAAGGGGTACTGCTGGTGTCCCAGAGTAGCAGCTTATTTTGGCATATTGTTTGGAAATTAATTTGCTTATGTTTACTTGAATTGAGGAAGAGAGAGAGAGAAAGATCAACAGAATATGAATAAGGAAGTGGGTGGAGCTGAGAAACCTCTGGAAATTTTGTGTTTTTCTACATTTATTATGAGGATACTTTCTTGCACTTTAAAAATGTTAGACTGCTAAGCCTTATATGAATAACTAGTTGTTGCTAAGTTGATATTTATAACTTGCTAATAGTTTTGTAAGCAGTCAAGAAACATTTTGAGGGGAATAATTATAATATATGAATGTGCCTTTTAAAAATAGAAATTATTGAAATTTTACTAATTCAGTTTAATTGAATCAGTCTGAAGTTTGAATCTAGTCATTAAAGAAAACTTTTGTTTCAAATTAACTTGGTTTTGATCCTTTTTTTTTAAAGAACAATAAATTGAGAATTGTGAGTTCATCAAATCACGCAGTTAAAAGTAGCATTTTGCTGTATAAGGGTAATCTGTTGGTATAATTGCTTTTTTCCCCTATGTTGTATAATAATAAAATCTCCCAAGACACACTGCCTTCCTGATAAGCAAACACTGAAATTTCTGAGCTTCAGGACTAACATTTATTTGTATCAAGTAGGGTTAATTTTCAGTTATCTGTAAGATCAATTGCATTGTGATTTTTTTGGTGTTAAACTTTTGTTTCAGAATCCGTGTCCTTCCTAGTCTCCCTTGAAAGTTGTGGTTTATATCACTTAAAACAATTCAACTTGGGTTGGTGCCTTTTATTTGAGGGGAAGAAGGTTCACATCTTGAAATGAGCCAACTTTTCACAGCTTAATAGAAGGAGGTAGAGCACTGATTTTATAACACAGCATCCTAACAGGGAACTGTGAAAAAACATACAAAAAAGAAAAGCAAAATCTTTTTACCTGGGAACAGGGCCTAAAATAGTCTCCTTTGTTAGACCCTAAATACAATTGAGGCCTCTCATCTAGTGTGGCCCTAACAGGCACTTTAGGTCAGTTTATTTTAAAAGTTAGTAAAGCAAAGTATAGTCAATGTTTAAGGGCTTCCCTGGTGACTCTGTTTTAAGTTAAAACATATAAATGTACTTTGTTCACCGGTCTTCTGATGCAAAAACCTTTGCTCAGTATCTCAGGAAGCCATTCAGTCTTTTGTAGGTTTTTTCTGTGTGTCATAGGTATTCCGTGTACTCGTAAGACTGAAGGACCCCTGCTTTATATTAGGAGCACTGAATGTATCGCCAGGCTTCCCAGTATTCCGTGTCCTCATAAGACTGAAGGATCCCCGCTTTATATTAGGAGCACTGAATGTATTGCCAGGCTTCCCAGGTCTCGCCAGTGCAGGAGACATAAGAGACGAGGGTTCAATCCCTGGGTCAGAAAGATCCCCTGGAGGAGGGCATGGCAACCCACTCGAGTATTCCTGGCTAGAGAATCCCATGGAAAGAGGAGCCGGGCAGGCTACAGGCCATAGGGTCTCAAACAGTCGGACACTACTGAGCTGACTTGGCGCACTCAATATGTTGCCAAACTATTTACCTTTGGGTTTGAAAAATAAATTTCATTGAGGTGTGGCCGAAAGTGTAGAAATTGCCATTGTCTCTGTATACATACCTGAGATGACCAAAGCAAGAAACTCAGATTTTATTCCTTCAGATATCTTTGATTCTTCATCCACATACTATACCATGTTTACATTTGCTACATCAGGTCTTTTTCTCCAGAACGATGCAGAGAAATGA
This sequence comes from Bos taurus, assembly GCF_002263795.3. Lineage (NCBI taxonomy): Eukaryota > Metazoa > Chordata > Mammalia > Artiodactyla > Bovidae > Bos > Bos taurus. The sequence goes on from NC_037353.1 coordinate 13,036,557, forward strand.
TGAATTAAAATAATAATTCTGACCTGTTTCCTAAGATTGTATGTTAGATTGGATCTAGTTTAGGAAAGTATATTTTCATTTATATCAGCTCTGTCCAGTAGAAATAAAATGTGAACCACATCTGTAATTTTAACTTTTCTAATAGCTAATTAAAGATAATAAAAAGAGGTAAAAATAAAGTTTAATTGCATATTTTTTAATCCAGTATATCCAGAAACTTAACCATTTCAATATTTAATCAGTATGAACACTTAATGAGATATTTAACCTCTTTTTCACACTAAGTCTTTGAAAACTGTGTATTTTACACTTACTAGAACATTTCAAGTTCTCAACAGCCACATGTGGCAAATGCTTGTATTAGAACAGATTTAAACGTTGTCTTCTTGTTCTCCCAAGATTTCTTAGACTCATTCTTAGTGCTGATTACTGTTTATTCCTACTGTAGCAGTCCTCAGCATGTGATCCTCAGTATCCTTTAAGATGTCCATGAGGTCAGCACTGCCTTTGCAATGATAGTAGAATGTTATTTGTGTTGTCTTGTTCTCACTCCTTCTCTCTAGTGTACGGTGTAGTTTTCTATGTGACAGATGATATTGCAACAAATTGAATGCAGAAACAAATAGAAAAATCGTTTTGCAAAATGTAAACCATGTCACTCTTCTCACTGATTTTTGTTTGTTGGGAAAATAGTTGTTGTCTGTAAGTGGATTTAGTGGTATTTAAACAGGAATGAGTACATACATATAATAATTTTTAAGAATGTAAAGAGGTCCTGAAACCAGAAAGTTTGAAAACCACCATGCTAATCTATCTAGAATTTCCTTTGTATTATTACCATTAGTGCTTTTTGTTCTGTATTACCGATGACAGGTATTCCACATAAGTGAATTTCCCAGCTAGCCAAGTGTTCTTGGACATTTTAGAATACCTGTTTATTTATTGCATGAAGCACTTTCTGAAATACGTACATCTCTTCTCAAATATGGAGAAGGCAATGGCACCCCATTCCAGTACTCTTGCCTGGAAAATCCCATGGATGGAGGAGCCTGGTAGGCTGCAGTCCATGGGGTCTCGAAGAGTCGGACACGACTAAGTGACTTCACTTTCACTTTTTACTTTCATGCATTGGGGAAGGAAATGGCACCCCACTCCAGTGTTCTTGCCTGGAGAATCCCAGGGACGGGGGAGCCTGGTGGGCTGCCGTCTATGGGGTCGCACAGAGTCGGACACGACTGAAGCGACTTAGCAGGAGTAGCAGCAGCTTCTTAAATAAAAGCTACTGAACATAATTTAACATATGCTGGTGACTGGATCCTGTATGACAACTTTGTATCACCAGCCAAACCAGACAGCTCTGTGTAGAATCCATCTACCTGTGCATTTGTGTGTGTGGTCTCTATAGTAAATAAAACTTCTGCCAATCTGACCTATATAATAGCTAGAATAACAGCATTAATTTTCACTTGATATGGTATAAAATGCTAACATTTCCAGCTGTTCGCGAAGTTGGTAGTTTAAAATATGTTTGCTTTTCAGTCGCTAAGTCATGTCCAACTCTTTGTGACCACATAGACTGCAGCATACTAGGCTCCTCTGTCCTCTACTATCTCCAAGAGTTTGCTCAAGTTCATGTTCATTGAGTTGGTGATACTATCTAACCATCTCATCTTCTGTCCCCCTCTTCTCCTCCTGCCCTCAATCTTTCCCAGCTTCGGGGTCTTTTCCAGTGAGTCAGCTCTTTACCTCAGGTGGCTGAAGAATTGGAGCTTAAGCTTCAGCATCGGCCCTTCCAATGAATATTCAGGGTTGATTTCCTTTAGGATTGACTGGTTTGATCTCCTTTCCGTCCAAGTGACTCTCAAGAGTTTCCTCCAGCACCACAATTCAAAAGGATCAATTCTTTAGCGCTCAGCCTTCTTTATGGTCCAGCTCTCACATCCTTATATGACTACTGGAAAAACCTTAGCTTTGACTATATGGACCTTTGTCGGTAAAGGGATGTCTCTTTGAATATGCTGTCTAGGTTTGTCATAGCTTTTCTTCCAAGGAGCAGGCGTCTTTTAATTTCATAGCTGCAATCACTGTCTGCAGTGATTTTGGAACCCAAGAAAATAAAATCTGCTGCTACTTCTGCTTTTCCCCCATCTATTTGCTGTGAAGTGATGGCACTGGCTGCCATGATCTTAGTTTTTTAATGTTGAGTTTCAAGCCAGGTTTTTCACTGTCCTGTTTCACCCTCATCAAGAGGCTCTTTAGTTCCTCTTCATTTTCTGCCATTAGAGTGGTATCATCTGCATATGTGATGTTGCTGATATTTCTCCTGGCAGTCTTGATTCCAGTCTGTGATTCATCCAACCCCACATTTCGCATGATATACTCTGCATAGAAGTTAAATAATCGGGGAGACAATATGCAGCCTTGGCGTACTGCTTTCCCAGTTTTGAGCCAGTCAGTTGTTCCATGTCTGGTTTTAACTGTTGCTTCTTGACCTGCATATGTTTCTCAGGAGACAGGTACGGTGGTCTGGTATTCCCATCTCTAAGAATTTTCCACTGTTGTGATCCACACAGTCAAAGGCTTTAGCATAAATGGTCAATGAATGTTAGGAATAATGAATTTTGTAAACACTACAAAATAATGAATTGTGTATACAGTTTAAAATATTTCACCTTAAATATATATAGTGAGAGATATGTATAGTGAGAAATATAGTGAGATATTTTGGTTTTAAAAAGTGTTTCACAATGGAACAGCTGCTGCTGCTGCTAAGTCACTTCAGTCGTGTCCGACTCTGTGCGACCCCATAGACGGCAGCCCACCGGGCTCCGCCGTCACTGGGATTCTCCGGAAAGAACACTGGAGTGGGGTGCCATTGCCTTCTCCTCACGATGAAACAGAGCCAGCAGTTGTTCTTTTATCAAAGATTGGTTTAGGAAATACCCAGTGGTCAGGACTCAGCCACTTCCACCACAGGAGCACAGGTTCAATCCACCTTCAGGAAACTATGATCCCACATGCTGTGCAATGTGACCAAAAAAAAAGATTGGTTTACAATGTGAATGAAAATGTTTTATTTTCTAAGGCCGCTTTTGGTAGAATAGTAGATGACCAAAGTAAATTTTATCAGAATTTTGAATATAAAAAGAACTTGGTATTCAATATAAAAATATAAAAGCTATGATGGAAAACCATGAGTATCCTTCTTATTGACATCTAATAGAAAAATATGATAAATCAGAAATTTAACTCAGATGTAGTCTGCTGCTGCTAAGTCGCGTCAGTCATGTCCGACTCTGTGCCACCCCAGAGACGGCAGCCCAACAGGCTCCTCTGTCCCTGGGTTTCTCCAGGCAAGAACACTGGAGTGGGTTGCCATTGCCTTCTCCAATGCATGAGAGTGAAAAGTGAAAGTGAAGTCGCTCAGTCGTGTCCGACTCCTAGCACCCCATGGACTGTAGCCTACCAGGCTCCTCCGTCCATGGGATTCTCCAGGCAAGAGTACCGGAGTGGGGTGCCATTGCCTTCTCTGAGCAGATGTAGTCTGTTCCTCAGTAAATGTTGAAAGTAGGAGCTCATGTATTAAAATTTAAAAATAAGGTCAACAGTATTTAATTATAGATTAACAGGGAAAAACAGGTATTCCATTTAATTTAATTCTATTTAATTTTTTGAAATTATATTTAATTTCTTGAAACTATTATAATCTTACATATAATCTGTGTGATTATATAGTCAAAAAGACCATTGAGGTCTATGTTAGCTACTTGAAAGAAGTATGATCTTTGATTAGTTTTGCAATTACCACATAAAATTTTTCAGCTGTTTGTTAAACTTATGGTCAGCCTCTACCTAGAGAGAGAGTCAAGTCTTATTTATTATGCTAGGTGTACTTTGAGTTTTTCCCCTCAATGAGTTCTCAGCGTCTCTTTCCTCCTGTGTTCCCTGTTTGTACTTCTTCCTCTGTAACAGCTGGTTGGGTATCCTGCTACTATCTATTCTTCATCACATGCAGCCCACTGTTTGCAGGCTGGCCACATTCCAGGATGTCATCTCTAGTGTGGTACTTACTTAGGACTCATAGACAACAGTTGCTCATAGACAGAACTCCTCGGGGAACCAGATGTAATAACGGTGGAAGATCCAATTCCTAGAAGACTTGTAATGTCCCCTAACCTTTAATTTACTCATGTCCTATTAACACTCACTAGCATCTTGATTCTCTAGTTTTCAGTAGTTTACCATCATGCAACATGTGACCCTGCTTTCTCACGGAAGTATTAGGCTATGGGAAGGTTTCTCTTGTGCAAGCCAGCGTGGGGCAACTGCTGTTTGGAGAGTTTGTTCTTATTTATCTGTAGTACACTGTCAACCTGTGAAATTGTCCGTGATTTATTTCCTGTCATCTCAAGTGTGAAGTATCAAGGGCACAGTCATCTTATAAGCAAGCGACTTATTAGACCAAGGATTTTTTTTCTCATGTTAAGCTTTTTTGATCACAAGGAACAGAAAATCAGGCCATATATGCCTCCTTTTGGAAAAGGGGGATTTATGGAAATAACATACATAGATAGAACCAGAAAGCAGGCAGGAACAGAGACCAGCTGCTCTCTGTGCGCCTGCTATTCTCTCATTCTTGGCTGCTTGCTCTTTTCCATATTCCTCCATCTGAAATCTGGAAAGACCTTCTCTGATTGACATATTAGGAAGCATCAGTGTCCTGTATGCCAGGCCACCTAATGTGTGGCCACCTGATCGACAGATGGCTGCCTTTTGGTTGAGTGCCTGTCCCTGCTCCAATCTGTGGCCTTTGCTGCACAAAGAATAGCAGTAATGCTCTGGGTAGATAGTCGCGACCCCTGGATTTGACGGCCATGATAACATGCTCAGTGTATCTCCCCTCACATCTTTGTACCCTTCCAGCCACTCTGTACCCTTCCATAAAGCTTCTGGACAGAGCAAATCCTACTCAGTGCTTTCCCCTCCTGACTTCCCTTTCGTTTGCCAATCTATTTCATACAGTTTCTGCCACCAGCAGTGGCAGTTTCTCCCCGGAATCTGTTGTCTCCTTTGTCCCCAAGATTTCACAGCTGCATATGCTAGTGGGCACACTTTAGACCTAGCCACTGTTCATTATTCAGCATTGCTGACCGCTTTTTCCTTGATGATCCTTCCTTCATTTTTAACACATGATCTTCTCTTAGATCTCCTATCTTTTTTGGTCATTCATTCTTCATGTTCTTTGTAAGCTCATGTCATATTTGCCAGTGTTTCCATGGTTTTGCCCTTATACTAGTTTTGCATAGCAGTTGCTACATGACCATAGCATAATGATAACCCTGTCAGCTAGAAAAATTACATTATTTTGGCATGAGATGCATACTTTTGCCTAGTGACCATTGGTTCCTTTTCTAGTCATTCCACAAATACATTTATACAACCCAGTGTAGAATTTTCTTCAGTTCAGTTCAGTCTCTCAGTCGTGTTCGACTCTTTGCAACCCCATGGACTGCAGCACGCCAGGCCTCCCTGTCCATCAACAACTCCCAGAGTTTACTCAAACTCATGTCCACTGAGTCAGTGATACCATCCAACCATCTCATCCTTTGTCATCCCCTTCTCCTCCTGCTTTCAATCTTTCCCAGCATCAGGGTCTTTGCCAGTGAGTCAGTTCTTCCCATCAGGTGGCCTAAGTATTGGAGTTTCAGCTTCAGCATCAGTCCTTCCAATGAATATTCAGGACTGATTTCCTTTAGGATGAACTGGCTGGATCTCCTTGCAGTCCAAGGGACTCCCAAGAGTCTTCTCCAACACCACAGTTCAAAAGCATCAATTCTTTGGTGCTCAGCTTTCTTTATAGTCCAACTCTTACATCCATACATGACTACTGGAAAAACCATAGCTTTTAGTAGATGGACCTTTGTTGGTGAAGTAACGTCTCTGCTTTTTAATATGCTGTGTAGGTTGGTCATAACTTTTCTTCCAAGGAGTAAGCATCTTTTAATTTCAGGGCTGCAGTCACCATCTACAGTGATTTTGGAGCCCCCAAAATAAAGTCTGCCACTGTTTCCATTGTTTCCACATCTACTTGCCATGAAGTGATGAGACCACATGCCATGATCTTAGTTTTCTGAATGTTGAGTTTTAAGCCAACTTTTTCACTCTCCTCTTTAACTATCATCAAGAGGCTCTTTAGTTCTTTGCTTTCTGCCACAGGTGTGGTGTCATCTGCATATCTGAAGTTATTGATATTTCTCCCAGCAATCTTGATTCCAGCTTATGCTTCATCCAGCCCAGCATTTCTCATGATGTACTCTACATATAAGTTAAACAAGCAGGGTGACAATATACAGCCTTGACATACTCCGTTCCCGATTTGGAGCCAGTCTGTTGTTCCATGTCCAGTTCTAACTGTTGCTTCTTGACCTGCATACAGATTTCTCAGGAGGCAGGTCAGGTGGTCTGGTATTCCCATCTCTTTAAGAATTTTCCACAGTTGTTGTGATCCACACAGTCAAAGGCTTTGGCATAGTCAATAGTCTTTCATCGTATGCCCTCTTCTTTATGGTGAGGTGTCAAAAGATTTTTCCTGAAATTTGAAATAAAGCAGTTTACATTGTTCATTTCATTTATTTTATAACTTATTGAAGGGTTCTCTGATTCTCATTATGACCTGAAATAACTCTTGCTATTTTGCCATACGTTGGCCCAGGCTGTCATTCTTCTTCATTTCCTCTAACTCCTTTCTCAGTTTAGACTTATTTCTCCCAGTAAGTAGACTTGATGTATCTTTCTGGTTTTGCTCCCCTTCAGTCTATTCCCTACACCTACCGACAGTGATTTTCCTAAGATACAGATATAATTATGTCATGCCTTTTTTACAGGTCCTCCATGACTGTTCCCTATTCCCTTCCAGGACAGAATCCATACTCCCTGTCCTGAAGGCTTCATAGTATTGTCCCTGCCTATCTTTCCAATCTCACCTCACTGGACCATTCTCCCTTTCTGATTCTGTACTGCAACTACACTGCTCTTTAAATCCTCTAAGTTGCTCAATCTTAGATAACATCAGTGACAGTTATCAGTGAAAAAACCTTTGGTATATTAATTCATTGTAAATATTTACAGCTAAGTTCACAAAGTTCTGGGCTTCCCTTGTAGGTCAGTGGTAAAGAACCCACCTGCCAATTCAAGAGATGTAAGTTCGATCCCTGGGTCGGGAAGATCCTCTGGAGAAGGAAATGGCAACACACTCAGTATTCTTGCCTGAAAAATCCCGTGGACAGAGGAGCCTGGTGGGCTACAGTCCATGGGTTTGCAAGGAGTTGGACATGACTTAGTGACTAAACAACAACATTGCAAAGTTCCAAGGGGCCATTCATTGACCTCATTTTATAGATTGGTTACTTGATCAGCTCTCATGCATCAATGAAATATATGTATATCAAATTTGACATTCATTCCCATTATTATTTAAGATGTTTTGATAGGACAAAACATACAAATAAACAAACTTGGCCCCAGAAGTTAATATATTTCTTATGTAAGTATCATAATATTTATAGCAAGGGATGATAATACTTTTTCAAATGTATGGGTTATTTTATTTTTCTAATCAGTTCTGTGAACTTGAGCATAATGTTTTAATTTACCAAAGTTATGCAAAGTATGTAATTTACTAAGACTTTTATAGAAAAGTATTGTGTATCACTCTTTTATTAATCTTTTTCTCCAATTTTGTCTCTCCTCCTTGGGAATCTATATTATAAATCTGTTAGAGATTAGAACTGATAGTTTTTAAATGGTTTTGTTGATTCAGTCAGTTACTTGTGGGTTTTTAAATTATTATTTGAAGATTCCACTAGTGAATCAAGCAATGTTCTCTGGAATCTGTTATTATTAAGAAGGGGTAGAGGAAAGAGGAGGAAAATAAAATAAAATATTGAGCCTTTCTCAGATTGCTAGGATATCAGAGGGTTCCCTAAAATACAGTTAGTTTTTCCACTTACATTGATTTCCTCTGGTTAGGTGAGTTGCTCCCAAAGCTGTTAAATTTCATTCGGCATATATCTATAAAAGTAGAGAAGAGAATATCAGCCGCAAGGGTTGTGAAAACAGGCTGATATATGGAGCACACTGTCTCATGCTGAGCTCTTAATAAGTGATGGCTACTTGTAGTGAGCAAAGTCATTCAGGTCATTCAAGGTCATTCATTGAATTCCCACTTTCCAGCTCTGTGATCTTTGGTGTGGTACTTGAGTTTCCTCACTTGTAAAGTGGGGTGTAAATATATAACTCTTAGCAATGTTGTATTAAAGCACCTATTATAATTAGTAGTATGCATATGCTGCTGCTGCTGCTGCTGCTAAGTTGCATCCGACTCTGTGCGACCCCAAAGACGGCAGCCTACCAGGCTCCTCTGTCCCTGGGATTCTCCAGGCAAGAATACTGGAGTGGGTTGCCATTTCCTTCTACCAAGCACTCAATACGTGACTTGTTTTAAGTGTTATTGTCACAAGAGTAATCATTTATGGAACATCCAGTGTGTCATAGGCTCTGTACACCACCCTTGTTGATACTGTCTGTGATTCTGAAACTTCAGGCTTCCGTTAGAAGAAGACTTTATTTCAGTTGTTTAACTTTTGTAGGCTGGATCATGTAGGCTAATCCTAACAGAAATACTGATTCACACTTCACTGAGCCTAAATCTAGCCCAAAAGCAAACAAGCTAACAAACAACAACCAAAAAAAAAAAAAAAAAACAAACATATTCTGTGAGCAGCCAAAGATGTTGCATACACAGAATTGCATACATGTACTTTCCTTATGAAAGCATTCTTTAAGTTCTCATTTAGTGCCCATCACATTTCTGTTCCTTGTTAGCTGAATGACATTAAGTGAATCTCAATACTATTTTCCTCATCTGTGAAATAAAGGGGTCAGATAGCTAATTTCTAAAAAGTCTCAAGTCTAGAAACTTTTAAATTCTGTGTATGTGATTTTTTTCTGGGTTATTTTCTATACTAATCTCTTTAAAAGAAAAATAAATTTACTCTGAAGTGTAAGATCTGTGCACAGGGTTCACTGGATGTCAAGCTCTGTGATGAATAAGAAATTTCAAGTCCAACATGAAGGACCAGTATATAAACAATTATAATTCCAGTGGAATAAGTTAAGTAAATCCCAAGCATAAATAAGAGTGATGGATTTTTGTGGAAATGGTGGCCACCAGAAAATGCTTTGCAGAGAAGTTATGATAGAATGGGTTAGACTGCATTTACCAAGTTGTCCCCAAATTTCAGTGTTTGGAAGTTCTAAAGGTGCATTTACTGTTGATTGTATGAGCCGCTGTTGGCCATCAGTGCCTCTGCTCCACATAGCGACTGGGGACCTGAGCCAGTGGACGCTCTCACATCTCGGCTCGGAGCCTCTGTGATTGTCACGGTGAGAGGAGAAAAAGGAGCTGGTGATTTTACCACCAGCCTTACATGCATTAGTACTTTCTGGGCCACCGATGGCCAACATCACCTCCACCTGTAGCCTGTTAGAATTAATCAGATAGTTTCATTTAGCTGTAAGAGAGTGGGTGATGTGGGAGAGTAAATATTTGGTGAGTGTATATTTTTGCTACATGGCACCTGAGCTAATTCTGAAAAGGTAAGTGAAAATCAGTCTGGTAAATGTAGAAGAAAATGAAAAAGAAACTCTCCTCTGAAGGCAAAGAAATTACATATATTTAGTGTAAAAAAGTGAATGTTAGGGAAGAATTTAACTACTATGTTTGATTAAGCATCTGGAAACTGGAATATAGTGTAAGTTGTAAAGAGCTGAGAACTGAGAATAAGCCCTGAGCTAGCTTTATAACTGAGTATTGACCTGGTAATGTGGTTTTATTTATTTATTTATTTATTTTTTTAACTTTATACATGTGTTCCCCATCCTGAACCCTCCTCCCTCCCCGTACCATCCCTCTGGGTCGTCCCAGTGCACCAGCCCCAAGCATCCAGTATCGTGCATCGAACCTGGACTGGCGACTCATTTCATATATGATATTATACATGTTTCAATTAAAGTGCACATTGATTATATATTATGAATTTTATAGGCATTATTTTGTGGAAGGTACTTTAATGGATAGATTCTATGCTATAGGCAGATTGCTCTGTTATTTGCATTTAAGTTGCTTTTAATTTTTTTTAAATCCCCTTATACTGAAAGTCTAATCACATATTTATTTTTTTAATTAAATTTATTTATTTTAATTGGAGGTTAATAACTTTACAATATTGTATTGGTTTTGCTATATATCAACATGAATCTGCCACGGGTGTACACGTGCTCCCCATCCTGAACCCCTCTCCCACCTCCCTCCCCGTACCATCCCTCTGGGTCATCCCAGTGCACCAGCCCCAAGCATCCTGTATCCTGCATCGAACCTGGATTGGCGATTCGTTTCTTATATGATATTATACATGTTTCAATGCCATTCTCCCAAATCATCCCACCCTCTCCCTCTTGCACATAGTTCAAAAGACTGTAATCACATATTTAGAGAGAAATGAACTCTAAAGGGTTTATCTTTTTACCTGAGCTTTTAAAGTTGCATCAGAAGACAAGAAAACTCATTGCTTTACACATATTATCTTAGGTAAACCTCACAATAACTCTGTGAGAAAGGCACTGTTATTCTCACTTCCAAACTCTGTCAACTTACAAGCCATTAGATGGTATGACTATTTTCATTTTATACTTAAAACAATTTGGTCCTAGAAAAGGTAAGTCAATATTATATACATGTTTTATCTATCATGCATTTGTTATCAAACTAAAATCTCTATTATAAATGGTTATGATTTTCACAGTAAAATTGAATATACCTAGTAGGAATTATGCTGCAGTGTTAACTTTTCTATTTTTAGGGTTTGGACAGAGGATTCAAAGGCCAGATTTCTACTTTCAGCAGTGTTATTTCAACTGTTAACCAAAAGAAAGAAGCCGCTGAAAACAGAAGTTCACCTACACATCTTGTTTTCCCTAACATCAAGAATGGTAAAAGATTTAAAAATTTTAAAATAAATGTAATTACAATTATTAAAAGTATACACAGTCTATATATCTTGGCTGAAAGTATATTAATGAAATATTAAAAAAGTAGATTTTAACTTATGGTTGCCGGGGGGAAGAATGAAAGAGAGAGAGGTAGTGTGGAATGAACACATACACACTGCTACTATTTAAAATAGGTAACCAGTATGGACCTACTTACAGCACAGAGAACTCCGCTCAGTGTTATGTGGCAGCCTGGATGGGAGGGGACTTGGCGGGGACAATAGATACATGTGTATGTGTGGCTGAGTCCCTTTCATGTCCACCTGAAATTATCACAGTATTGTTAACTGGCTATGCTCCAACATAAAATTTAAAAAAATTATTTTAAGTAGATTTTAATTATTCAGCATTGTTCTGCTACGTCTGGTTAGTCAATACAATTAAAAAAAAAGCTCTATAAATATTTACAGAAAGGACCAAAATCATTATATTTAGGTAATTGTTACCTAGAATAAGAGAATGACATACAAAATTCATGAATAAGAAAGTTTGGTTAGGGAGCCTGACACAATAAAAATATATAAAAATTAAATAGATTTCCTTTATTTGAGCAGTAATCAATTAGAAGATTTGATGGAAAATATATGAAATATTTATAAATAAACCAAAGAGAAAGCAAAACCTATACGAAGTAAACCTGTAAAATTTGATCAAAAAACTAAAAGGTGATTTTAATGGAAAATCTTAAATATCATAGAGATATCAGCTACACCAATTTGTTCTCTAACATGTGATGAATTTTTCAACAGTTTTTTGGGAGAAAACTTAAGAAAATGATGCATGCTCTATTTGATCTGTATGAATAAAGAAGAGAGTATAAGAAAAAGTAACGAAGGATCCCATTCGTTTGTCGTAACATAAAGCTGTGCTAGTGATACTACCAAGATAGTCACATAGATGGAAATGGATCAGTAAAACATATTGTATATACAGGATGTTAAATTACTTTAAAAAATAGAATTATGGAAACTTTCCAACTTTTGGAAAATAGTAACTTTACATTTTTAAAAACTACAAAAGTACTAGAAGAAAGCACAGGATGTTTTTATAATAAATTTTTGGCACAATGACAATGCCAACAGCCATAAAACAAATTAAAAAAATCAATGTTTGTGGGATAAGAAAATTTAAAACTTCTGAAGAAATTTTATAAGATCATAAACTAAGATGTAGTCAGTGAAAAATAAATTCTTGTATCATAGAGATCATTAATAGATCAGTAAAATAAACATTCCTGGAGGGGGAAAAAAAAGGCAAAGGGTATGAACAGACCAATCCAAAAAGGAAATATGAACAATTAATACACATGTGAAAGGAGGCTCAGTCTCACTAGTATAAAGAAGTACAGACTAAAACAAGGAGTTAACATTTCCTTACCTAGTGGCAGAGAAAAAGGCATGTGTATCTGTGGTGTTGTCTGTGGAGTGTGAAAATTGGCACTTTTATTGAGTAGAGGGCTTGAAAATTGATACAACTTTTCTGGAGAGCAAATTATTTGACATATATTCAAATTTTAAAATACTCATATACTTACTGACTCAGTATTCCATTTCTAGGAATTTATTCTAAGGAAATAATATATGTTGAAAGACATATGGAAAGAATGTTTACAATAGAGATAATTTGAAAGCTATCTGAATAAACTGGTTGACTAAATTGTGGTAATCCATATTATAAATGCCATGCATCTATTAAGAGAAATATGTCATGTATATAAATTTTCTAGGAAAAATGCAAAACATTGTCAAATGAAAAATGCAAGTTACACATTAGTAGGTAGAATATGACTCCAGTTTTCTTAAATGTGGGTAAACCTTTTAGGCTTCTTTGAGCAGATACAGAGGTGTGGAAGGATGACCACCAACCTGTCTGTGGTTTCCTTGGAAAAGCAGGATTGGGTGGATATTACTAATATGTTCTGTTTCTTTATATAACCCTGTATTGTTTTATCACAGGAATCATACATTACTTGCACAATTTTAAGTGCCCCTTACCCTGTAATGAAACAAATTGGCAAATTTGTTCACACCTGAACAAAACAAAACAAACCTCAAAATGTTTAAGGACCTTGTTCTGGTAAATTGCCTGTGCCCATAAGCTGCAGTCCATGGGGTCACAAAGAGTCAGACGCAACCGAGCGACTGGACTAGACTGAACTGATAAGCTGCACATGGCATAAGTTATTCTTGCATATATTTTCTTTTTTTTTTTTCTTGCATATATTTTCTGTTGACACTCCAAGGGATTGCTAGACCTATTCTGCACTCTTACCAGTTAGTATTTCTATTATCTCATTTATCAACCTTTGTCCCTGATAACTGCTTTCTTCTTTTATTTGTATATATATACACACAAACGTTTCATCACCTCAGTCTTACTCTAAGGAGGCACCAGTGCTCATATGTCACAGTCCCACAACAAAACAAACTTATAATTGTGATTCCGTTATAGGTAAAATTACAGAAATAAAGAAAATGAGCCTATTCGATGGGAGAGAGAAATTGAGAGAGATGATTTCTATTTTAGACCTTAGCTAGATAGTAACTAACTTATTTGAGTAATATTTATGATTTAGGGAAAACTTTCATGTGATTTTTTTTTTTTTTGAGCATCATAGCAATCACAAAAAATATATACTAGAATTGCTACGATGTAGTTTTCTGTTGCTGCTTAACAAATTATCACAAACCTAATGACTCAGAAGGGTACTTCCTTGGTGACTCAATGGTAAAGAGTCTGCCTGCCAATGCAGGAGACACAGATTCAATCCCTGGGTCAGAAAGATGCCCTGGAGAAGAAAGTGGCAACCCACTCCAGGATTTTTGCCTGGGAAATCCCATGGACAGAGGAGCCTGGTGGCCTACAGTCCAGTCCATGGGGTCGCAAAAGAGTTCGACATGACTTAGCTACTAAACCACAATAACAATGACTTTAAAACACCACCACATATTAGCTCACAGCTCTTTTAAGTCAGATCTTGGTGAGTGTGGCTGAGCTTTCTACTCACAGCCTCTCAACGTGGAGGCTGGGCTGGATTCTGGGCAAGAATACTCAGGTTGCTGGCAGAACTTATTTGCAGTTCTAAGACTGAGGTCCCATCTCCTCGCTGACTGTCACCAGGGCTGCCCGCAGCTCCCAGAGGCTGCTCATGGGCTCACTGGCTATCTCCCAGCCTTCTTTTTCAGGGCTGGCAGGAGGATCCCTTGTGTCAAATCCCGTTCATGCTTTCAGTGTCTCTGACTTTGTCTTCTGCAACCAGTGGGAGAAAACCCTCTGCTTGTAAAGGTCTCATGTTATAAGGTTTTGCCTTCCTGGGTGAATCTCCCTGGATTAAGAAAAGACAGAAGAACCAGAGATCAAATTGCCAACATCTGTTGGATCATAGAAAAAAGCAAGAGAATTCAAAAAAATCATCTAATCCTGCTTCATTGACTACACTAAACCTTTGACTGTGTGGATCACAACAAACTGGAAAGGTCTCAAAGAGATAGGAATACTAAACCGCCTTACCTGTTTCCTGAGAAACCTGTATGCAAGACAAGAAGCAACAGTTAGAACCAGACATGAAACAATGGACTGGTTCTAAATTGGGAAAGGAGTACATCAAGGCTGTATATGGTCACCCTGATAATTTAACTTATATGCAGAGTGCATCATGTGAAATGCTGGGCTGGATTAATCACAAGCTGGAATCAAGATTGTCAGGAGAAATATCAACAACATCACATATGCAGATGATACCATTTTAATGGCAGAGAGTGAAGAAAAACTAAAGAGCCTCTTGATGAAAGTAAAAGAGGAGAGTGAAAAACCTGGCTTAAAACTCAACATTCAAAACACTAAGATCATGGCATCTGGTCCCATCACCTCATGGCAAATAGAAGGGGAAAAGGTAGAAACAGTGACAGATTTTATTTTCTTGGGCTCCAAAAATCACTGCAGTTGGTGGTTGCAGCCATGAAATTAAAAGACACTCGCTCTTTGTAAGAAATGCTATGACAAACCTAGACAGTGTATTAAAAAGCAGAGACGTCACTTTGTCAACAAAGGTCTGTATTGTCAAAGCTATGGTTTTTCCAGTAGTCATCTATGGATGTGAGAGTTGGACCCTAAAGAAGGCTGAGCACTGAAGAATTGATGCTTTTGAACTGTGGTGCTGGAAAAGATTCTTGAGCATCTCTTGGACAGCAGGGAGATCAAACCAGTCCATCCTAAAGGAAATCAACTCTGAATATTCATTGAAGGACTACTGCTGAACCTGAAGCTCCAATTCTTTGGCCACCTGAGGGGCAACAGAGGATAAATGGTTGGATGGCATCACTGACTCAATGGACTTAAGTTTGAGCAAACTCCAGGAGATAGTGAAGGACAGGGAGCATGGTGTGCTATACTTCTTGGGATTGCAGAGTCAAACATGACTTAGTGACTGAACAACACCACAGTTAGTAATCTTAATTAGATCTGCACAATCTCTTTGGTCATGTAATGTGATCCACCAGGTGGCTGAGACTCCTGAGGCCTTCTTAAATCTCTGCTTATAACACATATTTAATAAGTAAAAAAACTGGAGCTCAGACAGGGGAAGTGACTTGGCCATGGTCATGCTGCTAAGTGACAGAACTGCAATTCAATCCCACATTTTCTGACAACAAAACTCTTGTTCTGACAGATAGAGGAAACTCCTGATTGACTTGTTTCTCTTGTCTGATTAATCATATGACATTAATCACACAACTCTAATTACATCATCTCTAATACTCCCTAAAGCTTCCAAAATTAAATACAAATTTTTTACCTTGACACGCAAGGATGTTCATAATATGACAGCTTTTCAACTTGATCTCCCACCTTTCTCCTCCATACAACTTACATTTCAACTGTTCTCCTGGATGCCTCATACCTGCTCACTGCAGAGTTTTTGCAGTTTGTTCCCACTGCCTTGGAATGCACTCTTCCCTCTTCTCTCGCTGGCAGATCCTGTCTGTTCTTCAGTGCTACCTTTTAACTGAACCCTTGCTGATTCTCCCTAACCGTTGTAATTCTTCCCTTCTTACAGTATAGGTGTTTCTTTTTTCTTACGTATTTTAGTCTCAATCTTGCGTAGTATCATTTGTGTACTTTAATCTCCTAGACTGTATGTTTCATGAGGGAATAAATACCTTGGTAACCCCTGCAGAGCCTAAGGGCAGTCCCCTTGTCCATCAGGGTTCTTAGCAAGTATTTATTGCATGGAGTGAAACAAGAGACAGCTTGCGGTGGGAAAGTGGGTGCACTCAAGCAGTAACAACAGGAGCCAACCAGCAATTTTATTGAGTGCCTCTTGCATGTTGGACACAGTTCTCGGCACTGAACATACACAGACACATGTAGTCCCTGCAGCAGCCTCTTATGTATCAGTCAGTCAGTCATGTCTGACTCTTTGCGACCCCATGGACTGTAGCCCACCAGGCTCTTCTGTCCTTGGAATTCTCTAGGCAAGAATACTGGAGTGGGTAGACATTCCCTTCTCCAGGGGATCTTCCCAACCCAGGGATCGAACCCAGGTCTCCTGGACTATAAGCAGGTTTTTTACCGTCTGATCCTCCAGCCTAAGATAGGAATTATTTTCCCAGGCCAGGGGTAGGGAAACTTAAACCACAGGGAGTTGTAAGTGCCTTGCCCTGCATGAATTTTTATAACTAATGAAAGAGACAGAAAAGGAAAAGCGAGTTTAAAAGGAGAGTTGGTAAAAGGAAATAAGCCCTGAAGGAAGTCAAAGAACCAGGTTGTGCCCTGACTTGAAAATTCAAAGGAAAAGAGAATTTAAAGAGGAGGATTTAGTCAGTGGTGCCACTGTTGAGAGAGCACAAGATGAGTGAGTGCTGAGGCAGAGCTAAGGATTTGTTGGTCAGTGTGCTTGTTGGTGACTCTGAGAACCATTTCAGTAGGATAGTTAGAAGGAGAATTCAGGTTTAAAAAGTTAAGGTGTAGGTTAACAGGATCTGGGGGCAGTGTAGACAGCCTTTAGAGGAGCTTGAACTGAAATGAAGAAAGAACAGTGGAGTCTTGCAGGATAGTGTGATCAAGCAAAACGATGTGATGCAGGGAGAGGTTAAAGTTTCAGTAGAGACACAAACTAATAAAATGCACAGAGAACAGAGCAGTGGTAAAAGGATAGGATCGAGGAAGAGGCGGGCAGAAGGCTTCAGGGGTTGGCTCCAGCAAGGAGGGAAGGGCACTTCTTGCTCAGACTGTGGACTTGAAGGAAGAGAGGAGGTAGGAGAAGCAAGTAGGAAACTCACTCTTTCTTGCCCTGAATTCAGTCATCTTCATGGAAAACGTATTCGTCTTCTAAGGCTGCTGTAACAAAGCACCACAAACACAGTGGCTTACAACACCAGAAATTTATTCTCTCCTGGTTCTAGGGGCTTGGGGTCTAAAACCCAAGTGTTGGCTGCACTGGTTCATTTTGAAGGTTCTGAGGAAGAAACTCTCCCATGCCTCTCTCGTACCTTCTGCCGGTTGTCAGCAATTCTTGATATGCCTTGACTTGTAGATGTCTCGCTCTGACCTCTGCCTCTGTCTTCACATGGCCTTCTCCCCTGTGCCCAGGTTTCTTTCTTCTTGCAAAGGCATCAGTCACTGGATTAGGGCCTACCCCAATCCAATATGACCTTATCTTAATTGGATTATATCTACGAAGACGTTATGTAGATATTAACATTAACACATTAACAGCTCCCAGGGGGTTAGGACTTCCCCGTATCTTTTTGGCAGACACGGTTCAGCCCACAACAGAGGGTTAGGAACCTTATAAACACTGAATTACCTGCTAAGGAGAATGGCAGGGAGTCAAAAAGAAGCAACGCATAGCCATAACCTTCTTTGGACTGTTTGTTCAAATCCTTTGCTTTTGATTCCCACTGATTCCTCTATTCCATTCTTTCTATACCACTACTGTCTTGACCTCTGAACCCAGCTTGCCAACTTGGTGCCCACACCCGCCTGCCTCCTCCCTGGGGTGCATGTATTGATTCGGAATGTGGTCCACATATCTGGGCTCCCACCACTTGGCCCTCTCGTTTGTTCCATTCTTGTGGAATCTGCACTCAGCCCCACCCTCATCTTGGAGTGTATATATCTTTATGTGTATATCACCCTACGGGAGTAGGCATCTTAGCAGACTTCCTTTACTGTGTTGGAACTGCTGGCGCTGACTTCTCATAACCGTTCTGTCTGGGTGCCGCTTGAATTCAGGCGTGATGTGGAGTTCATATGTCAAGGCTGCTGCAAAAGAACTCTTTTATTGAGTGGGAAGTTAGACCAAGTCTTCCAAATGGAAGCATGTTTATAATTCCTTGATCTTTTGCAAAGCCTCTCTTGCCAATAAGATTGTTTCCTCAAAGATGCCTCATTCTTGGCAGTTATTCCAGTTTTCCTCCCTCTCGCGGGACCCATGCTGGGTATTCTCTTAACAGCTTGTCTCCCCGTCTGATCTTCAAGTGGTATTAGAGAAGCTGCAAAAGCCCAGCGTGGGTTTACCTCACAGCCCAGGGATGCCTCGCTTCCCTGCGGATCACGTGACTAGGTATGCCTTTCGAGTTGGCTGTCCTTTTAAAGATCAGAGCAGTGTGGGAGTTTTACCTACTATAACAGCTGCCGGGGATGATACATCTTCAGAGAAACAATATAAATGGCAATAATGGGGGACAGGGTGAGCACTACATCCTCTCTTACTCTTTCGTACCTTCTTTTCTACAGTGATCATGCTCCTGTCAGATTATTTTAAGACATCTTTAAACAGCACAGACTGTCTCTGAAAGAAGGGAAGTAATTCCTCTCCATGCCTTTTCAAATGTCTTTGCACTCTCGGTTATTTCAGGAAGAGTTGACATGAACTCTGATGGCGCCCAGGGGCACCGGTCCTCTCCCTACTCAGTCCATTTTCTGAGTTGACTCTAGGTGAGCCATGAGGTGCCATAGTGAACTGTGTGGTTTTTACCTGGAGAAGTATGTCCCATGGTCCATGCTGCTCCAAGAGCCCAGGGAAGAAGAGAGTGGTCTCAGCTCAGAGGGCGCTGGGTCTGTGAGTGGTGGGGTGTTGTGAGCTGTGTGCAGGTGAAGTGCCACAGAGTTTTCACAGCCTCTCCAGGAGCAGCTTTAGAGGCAGACAGGGAAACACTGTGAGAAGAAACCCAGGACTTGGCATCTGGGGAGAGAAAAGGGCTCACAATAGCTGCTGTAGGATTTCTGCCTTAGAAAAAGTATCTCCAAGGACTTCCCTAGTGGCTCAGACAGCAAAGCGTCTGCCTCCAATGCAGGAAACCTGGGTTCGATTCCTGGGTCGGGAGGATCCCCTGGATAAGGAAATGGCAACCCACTCCAGTACTCTTGCCTGGAAAATCCCTTGGATGGAGGATCCTGGTAGGCTGCAGTCCATGGGGTCGCAAAGAGTTGGACACGACTGAACGACTTCACTTTCACTTTCAAGGCCTCAGATGACCCCATCTCCAGGATTCCTGGGAGAAAGAATTGATTTGGGGCTAAATCTCCAAGATCCTTTTCTAGGTCAGAGTGACTCACCTTGGACTTACTTTTTCTTAACCATGCCTGTGGGAGTGATCTATCTGTCAAGAACTTAGAGTACCTTGCTGCATTGAATTATTGATTCATCTGTCTCTTGACCAGTCTATAAACTCTTTAAGGTTTTTTTGTGGGGAGAGGGAAAGGGCCCATCTAACTTTTTAAAATTATAATTTTTTGAATGGCTAGCACACTTATGTGTTTCAAAAATCAAAATTGTAAAAATAGGTGTGTTTTAGATGTCTCACTTTCACACTGCTGTCTTTTGTATTCTTTCCTGTGTTTTTATGCAAATGAAAGCAAATATAAATATACATGCTGATTTTCCACTTTATCTTAAAAAATAACTGCCTACATATTACCTAGCACTTGTTATTTTTGTTGTTGTTAATGTATCCTGGATATCTTTCTGTATCAGTGCATAAAGAGCTTCCTTACTCTTTTTTTATATTCCTTTATATTGGACTTACCAAGATCCTAAAATCAATAAATTGTTTATTTTGTCTCTTGCATTGTGTACAGTGCCACAATGAATGGCTCTAAACATGTGTCATTTGTTCCTGTGTGGCTTATCTGTAGGATATTCTTAGAAGTGGAATTGTTGGGTTCAGCAGTAAACACATTTACAATCTCTGTATATCCCCAGGATCCAGTGTCCATGGTACTCAGAGACTTTACTCAACAAATAATTTGAGGAAATATGTGGGAAGAACTTTTTCTGGGTTTCTGGCCAGTTCATCCTGTAATCTGTCTCAGAGCTACAATTCTCTAATGTATGTCCAGGGTAAGACATCTATTCTATTAGAGGTAACCTTGTATAAAAAGGGCTTTTGAATATTTTACAAGCAGCCTGGGTGGCTCAAATGGTAAAGCGTCTGCCTACAATGTGGGAGACCTGGGTTCGATCCCTGGGTTGGAAAGATCCTCTGGAGAAGGAAATGGCAACCCACTCCAGTACTCTTGCCTGGAAAATCCCATGGACGGAGGAGCGTGGTAGGCTACAGTCCATGGGGTTGCAAAGAGTTGGACACGACTGAGTGACTTCGCTTTTGAATATTTTTATGACTAGACCCAAAAAAGAACATTTTATGTATGCTTCTGCTGAAGCTTTACAAACACACACACTATTGAACTTAGTAAGAAAGTACATCTCCAAACACCAGTGAATATGTCATATGTCACTTTTATTTGGCTCTGATGACTCTCTGAGTCAGAGTGGGTTCTTTTTCCCTTCTTTCTTCTTTTCTCTCTCCTGCCTTCAATTTTATTTTCTGCCAAATGTTCAGAAAAGTCATCCTATAGACAAAGATGTAAACACCACCTGTTATGACTAATTCACTCTGGTCTCTTCCTGTTTCCACGGCTTGCCACTGCTGAAGTAGTCAGAAGCAGTGCAGAGTACTGAACCAGAAGAGGGAGCCTTCAAATTGTAACTCACTTGTTACCTGCCCAGCACTTGCAGGTTGTCAATTAGGATATTAAGTATGAACTGAGTCTTTGAGTTTGCTGTTACTGTGCTTGGCCATTCGGTTGTGTCCAACTCTTTGCGACGCCATGGACCGTAGCCTGCCAGACTCCTCTGTGCATGAGGATTCTCCAAGCAAGAATACTGGAGTGGATTGGGGGATCTTCCTGACCCAGAAATCGAACCAGGGATACTTGCAAGAGGATACTTTACCAGATGAGCTACCAGGGAATAACTTGTCATTTGGGACCTTAGACATTAAACCTAGACCTGATGGCCCTTCATTTGCTCATCTATAGACTGAGGAAACAGGGCATTATGAGTTGTAAAATATCTTCTACACCTGAGGGTTTTTTTATTTAAAGGGTTAATTTTCCAAGATACTGATCTTGTTTGATCCTTGTTGAGTTTTGTTTTTGACATTTCATAGTTTTCTAGCTCCTACTTCCATGTAAACTTAGGCTTCATTTTTGCCACTTGTCTTTATACATGATAGAAAGATTGGCTTTATTCTGTAATGTCATACAGCATCACTTCTGCCACATTTTTCATCAGCAGGGAGCCCCTAAGTCTGGGCTATATTCAAAGGGAGAATTAGACTCCATCTTGTGATGGGAGGAATATCAAAGAATTTATGGACCTATTTCAGAACTGCCACATCATGTGAATGTAAGGTGTATATCCAGGAGTGGGGGCGGGGAACAGGTCTTTTGAGGCTTATTTCAGAACTTTTTCCTTTACCCTGTTGTAAGACAGAAACTTATAACTAAAATCAGGTGTTTAGATGACATATGAATGTTAAATTTCCAAGCTCCTTCAACTTTTCTTTTATGGGTCATTACATTATGTTCTATAATAGAGAATTTTTACCTTTTCAGTTGGTTTATAAGTCCTGTCCATTTTGTTCTTAAAAGTTTTAGAGATGGGAATTAGAAATTATTGAACCAGTGCTTTTAAATTTTCAGAGCAAACACCTTTTGAAAAGCAATCTTTCGTAGAGCTTCAGTGTATTAAGCAGAGAAAAGCTTAGTTTCCCTGAGTGGACACAGCACCATTCCCCTGAGGTGGCCCTTGAAGTTCTTCTTTGGAGCCTTGGGAATGATCAACTTAGGCCATCTCTTTTATTTTATAAGGTCACAGCCAAGGCCGAAAGAGTTTCAGTGATTTGTCTAAGGTTATGAAAGTTAGTAACCCAGCCAGCAACAGGACCTAGGCTCTTGTTTCCAAGACGGGTGCTTTTTCCATTACTTATTACTTATTTAATTACAAATTATTTGGGATAATTTGGGGTATAGCGTTTTGCATCAGTGTGTCACCAGCAGCAAACCAGCAGCAAAAAAAGCATCATCATTTACTTTCCTGCAACAGGGGGATAAGGATCAAAGACCCAGTTCTCTTGTTGAATGCCTAACCTTCATAGAGACTCCTATTGCTTTTGATGCTGCTCTTGGTACCTGTGCTGACTAACTAGAAGCTACCTTCAGTCTCTTATCCATGTGGCCAGTTTACAATGTCAGTCATCATCTCGGTGATGCGGTTGTGGAAAGCTACATATTACTGGTCTCCAACCAGAGTCAGCCTATGATAACTTCTTGAAAACAGTGAGCTGGTAAATTTTTGCTAATAATCTCACACCCTTATATGGTTATATTATGTGGTTATATGTGGTTATATTATGTGGTTATATTATGTGGTTATATTATGATGGTTATATTATGTGGTTATATTATGTGGTTATATTATGATCCTCACATTTTAAAAAATACACTACCAACCCCCACCATAACCCTTACTCTTCTCACATGGCAGCAAGTATTTTACTTAATGTTTCTAAGCAACCAACTAAAATTGGCAACAGTATATTAAAAGAAAGGGGGAAAAAAAAAAAGAAAGGGAAAATGATTACTGCTTATCAATTTAGCACAGAGTGTTCCTATGTATTGGCTGAATGAAACCTAAATGACAGGTTCACTGATAAGGGTATATTGTGACTTTTTTCTGTGTATTATGATATTCTATATTGCAGAGAAAGCTGTATATGATAGAACAAGATTTGCTGTTCTATTTATAATATCATTTTGAGATTTAATTAATCCTTCATCACCACCGTTATTGATTTTCTCTTTTGAATTAGGTTTTAATAACCATCTGCGAGAACAGGCTGAAAGCCTGTCTCTGGAAACAATGCCTTGATATTCAGGGACATGAGAGCAGCTGTGAGCTGTTATTCTTCCTTTCTTAATAACTGAATGTCACATCCTGTAGTTTGGCTTTCATTCACTAATGTGAGCAAAGGACTCTGCCTTTCTTTGTGACTCAAGTCCCATTAACATAGTACGTTAGCATTCTGCACTACTCTTCAGCCCAAGTTACCTTCCAAACTAAAAATAAATTCCATCTGGGCCTCTGGTTCTAACCTCATCCTCTAATCCTCTCGGCTTTGGCATTACGATTTCTCTTATGTAAGAGTCTCCCCACTCTCAATCTTTGCCAAAATCCAGTTCTCTTACTAACTAAAATTTCTCTCTTCCACCTCAGCGTGATATTAATAAAAATGAGTGGGTATAAAAATGTGTATATATGCTCTGTGAGTGAATAAGTTAATTTATATGTGAATGAGCCTGTTTGTATCTAATAGTGGGTGTTTATAGCCAGGTTGAGAAAGGTGTGTGGGAAGGGATAGGAAAGGGTAAGCCTGGTGAAGAGGAAGAGAAACTGTAGAGGAGCCTCAAAAAGTAATAATAAAACAAGTCTGGTGTTGGAGAGAGGTTCTTTTCTGCAGCTTTCTTTCCCTTTACTAACGATTGCCAAACATAACACCTAACAAATCATTTACAGAGCTATCTCATTTTACTAACTGATGAACTTCTGTCTGATTTGTGCTTAAAGTACAGATTGCTAGAAATGAGATATTTCCATATTTAATATTTAGGTATAAAACTAAATTGTAGAATTAAAGAAGGTTAATCATCTGCTTTATTCACTATATTATCACTGTCTTTGTTCTCTCTAAATCACTGAACTGTGTTCCTCAATGTTATCCTCAGGCTTGCATGTTGGAAATGCAGATTCTTGGGCCCTACCCCAGACCTACTGAATCACAAACTTTAGGGGGCCCAGTTATTTTTGTTTTAGTTCAACAGGGTCTTCAGGTGATTCTGATGTACAGTAAAGTTCAAAAATTATTGCTCTTGAGTATAAGAAATAAGCAGTTCTGTGCTATCTTCTAATGTGAAAGGTTTATTTTAAAAGATACTCTAAAGTTGAAGTTAGTGAGATATCCAAAGATAATGCTTGATTGGGAGAATGAAGAAGGAGGGAAGGAAGAACCTTATAGCTATGTTACTGCTGTGATGACTGTGTTCTCTTAGTGGAAATATATTCTGATTACATTACAGTAATGGAATTACATTTCATTATTGTAGAATTTAGAATCTACAGAATGTTAGTCTATTGGTTTGTAAGTATTCAGTTCAGTGCAGTTCAGTTGCTCAGTCGTGTCCGACTCTTTGCGACCCCATGAATCGCAGCACGCCAGGCCTCCCTGTCCATCACCAACTCCCAGAGTTCACTCAGACTCACATCCATCGAGTCAGTGATGCCATCCAGCCATCTCATCCTCTGTCGTCCCCTTCTCCTCCTGCCCCCAATCCCTCCCAGCATCAGAGTCTTTTCCAATGAGTCAACTCTTCGCATCAGGTGGCCAAAGTACTGGAGTTTCAGCTTTAGCATCATTCCTTCCAAAGAAATCCCAGGGCTGATCTCCTTCAGAATGGACTGGCTGGATCTCCTTGCAGTCCAAGGGACTCTCAAGAGTCTTCTCCAACACCACAGTTCAAAAGCATCAATTCTTCGGTGCTCAGCCTTCTTCACAGTATTAATGCTTGACAAAATATAGTAACCAAAGTAAAATGCTTAGTAGGTGGACTCAGCAGCAGAATGGAAGGGACAGGAATTAATGAGCTGGAATATAGAACAGTGGAAATTACCCAATCTGAACAATAAAGAGAAAATAGATTGGATAGAAACAAAAATGAATCATCTCAGAGACCTGTGGGTAACAGATAGTAACAAAAGATAGTACATTCTTGTCATTGGAGTCTTAGGAGAGAAAGAAGAGGGTAGGCTGAAAAAGTACTCAAAAAGTAGTTGAAAACTTCCCACACTTGGTAAGAGACATGAACCTCTAGGTTCAAGAAGCTGAGCAAATCCCATACAGGGTAAGCCCAAAGAGATCCTCATCAAGTCTTAGCATAATTAGACTTCTAAAAACTAAAGACAACAGCAACAAAATATTGAAAAGTAGCCATAGAAACATGATACCGTTACTGATAGGGGGAAATCTTTCAAATAACAACTTCTTATCAGTAAAGGAGGCCAGAAGGAAGTGGCTGAGAGAACTGCCAACCCCGAATCATATATCCTATACCCAGAATCCTATTGTCAGGAATGGAGAGGATATCAGGACATTCCCAGATGAAGGAAAAAAAAAACAGAATTTGTTGCCAGTAGATGGTCTAAAAGAATGTATTACGGGGTTCCCTGAACAGAAGGGAAACAATGAAAGAAGCAATGTTGAACTCAAGAAGGAACATGATAAGCAAAAAATACAATAGACTTTCTGTCTGTATTATTTTTCTTTTTTTTTTTTCTCAGTGATTTTTTAGGAAATATCTCTAGGTGCTCATCTTTTGTTGTATTTATTTCAGATTTTCCTTCCAACTTGTAACTTACATTTTTGTTAATTCACGGTATCTTTGGTAATCAGAAGTTTTTAATTTTAACATAGTCAAAAGTATCAATTTGTTTATAGTTGTACTTTTTGGTTACACCTGTAAAAAAAGAAACTTCTTTGTCCCAAAAGCAGAAGGATTCTCCTATTCCTAATTTATAAAGTATGTGATAGGGATTCAACTTCATATTTTCCCCATGTGGTTAACCATATTTTCAAATTCTTTGTTTCTTCCAATGATCTGCCATATATTTCATATATTGAACTTTTATGTATGGATGGATATGATTCTGGGTTCTCTATTCCATTGGTTAACTTATCTAATCCTATGTTAGTAAAACACTGTCTTGGTTACTATAACCTCAAAAAAATTTTGAGGGTATAGCAAGGTCCCCTCTTCTTACTCCTGTTTCTTTAGAAATTCTGTAGCTATTCTTGTGCATTTGGTCTCCCATATGACTTTTAGAATAAATAAAGTCCAAAATATTGCTGGGATTTTTTGAAAAATAATTTTATTTATTTATTTATGGCTGTGCCTGGTCTTCGTTGCTGTGCAGGCTTTCTCTAGTTACAGCGAGCGGGGGCTGCCCTCTAGTTCCGGTTCATGAGCTGCTTCTCATGGCGGTGGCTTCCCTCGTTCTGGAGCACAGACTGTAGGGCACGTGGCCTTCACTAGTTATAGTTCCCTGGCTCTAAAGCACAGGCTCAGTAGTCGTGGTGCCCAGTCTATTGCTCCATGGCAAATGGGATCTTCCCAGACCTGGGACTGAACCTGAGTCTTCCTCCCTGGCAGGTGGATTCCTTATGTCTGAATCACCAGGGAAGCCTGGAATTTTATTGAACTGTTTTGAATCTGATGACCAGTTAGGGAAAATTGTCTTCTTTATGATCATCAGCCACAAATGTGGTATTGCTTTCTATTTATTTAGATCTTTTTTTCAATCTGTAAACAAACTTTTAGTATTTTCTCTACGGAGATTTTACAATTTATTTATATTTTTTTAATAGTTTTACACATTTTAAAAACTGTATTTTGTAGTTTGTTGCTGGTGTTAAAAATCCATGCACCTTGCTAAACTCTTAGTTTTTCTATTTTGGATTATTGGCGATATTTGGAGGTTGTTTTGGATTTGTCTGTGTTTATAATTGGGAGAAGGCAATGGCACCCCACTCCAGTACTCTTGCCTGGAAAATCCCATGGATGAAGGAGCCTGGTAGGCTGCAGTCCTTGGGGTCGAGAAGAGTCGGACACGACAGAGCAACTTCACTTTCACTTTTCACTTTCATGCATTTGAGGAGGAAATGGCAACCCACTCCAGTGTTCTTGCCTGGACAATCCCAGGGACGGCAGGGCCTGGTGGGCTGCCGTCTATGGGGTCGCACAGAGTCGGACACGACTGAAGCGACTTAGTGTTTATAATTAAATCATTTGAAAATGATGGTGTTGTTTCATCCTTTCTAATCCTGAGTCTTTAATAAAATTTTATAATAAATGGACAAAGTTGTTTTCAATAAATTACTTATATAAGAAATTGTTAAGTTTATATTCCTTAACTGCAATGGCATAAAACTAGAATAAATAATAGAAATTTAAGCATACTGGCTGAAAAAAATTTTAATAGTTTCCTTAATTTCTATATTTAAGAAATTTAAGACTGAACTTACAGGTTTAGAAAATAGCAACTATTTAATATGAAAGTACTGCATCATAAATTAGAAGAGAAGACTAGAGCTACATTCAAAATAAAAGTCCAGCCTTCAGTATTTTCACTGTGAAATAAAAGAGAGAGAATTAATTGGCTTCCAGTGTTGAACCGCTCCAGGACACAGTCCCCAGAGCTCAATTCTCAGGCTTCTTCTCTGTTTACCCTCTCCTTAGGGATCTCGTTAATCGAGCATTTTTACTATGAGCTATAAACCTTCACAGCTCCCCTGCACTCAAGAGTCATATCTACTCAACATCTGCATTTGGATGTCTCATAAGCATCTTACCTTTAATATGGCCGAAAGAAAACTTTCTGACTCCCACCCACCCCAACCCCTGAAAAAACCCCAAACTTCCTCTAGTGGTCTAGCATCCAGTCCCATCACTTAATGGCAAATAGATGGGGAAACAGTGGAAATAGTGGCTGACTTTATTTTTCTGGGCTCCAAATTCACTGCAGATGGTGATTGTAGCCATGAAATGAAAAGACGCTTACTCCTTGGAAGGAAAGTTATGACCAACCTAGACAGTATATTAAAAAGCAGAGACATTACTTTGCCAACAGAAGTCCGTCTAGTCAAGGCTATGGTTTTTCCAGTGGTCATGTATGGATGTGAGAGTTGGACTGTGAAGAAGGCTGAACACCGAAGAATTGATGCTTTTGAACTGTGATGTTGGAGAAGACTCTCGAGAGTCCCTTGGACTGCAAAGAGATCAGTCCTGGGTGTTCATTGGAAGGACTGATGTTGAAGCTGAAACTCCAATACTTTGGCCACCTGATGCAAAGAGCTGACTCATTTGAAAAGACCCTGATGCTGGGAAAGATTGAGGGCATGAGGAGACGGGCATGACAGAGGATGAGATGATTGGATGGCATCACCGACTCCATGGGCATGGGTTTGGGTGGACACCAGGAGTTGGTGATGGACAGGGAGGCCTGGCTTACTGCGGTTCATGGGGTTGCAAAGAGTCAGACACGACTGAGTGACTGAACTGAACTGAGTGGTCTAGTGTTCTCCATTTCAGTAAATGGGCCCAGTTAATGGTCAAGCTAAATTATCCAAGTCATCTTTGGCTCATCTTTCTTTTAACAAATCCTGGCATTTCTCTGTCTGCTGACATATCTTCCTATCATTCTATATTCAGAATATGTCACAAATCCAACCATTTCTCATCAGTTTACTACTACCACTCAGGCCCAAGCCACCAGCTATCTCTCACCAAGCCTATTGCCTTACCAGGTATTGATAGATATTAAGCTATAGTAAGTGAAATTATTTCGTACAAAAGTTAACAGGTCAGTAGAGTCATATGCATTAGCCCAATAATAGGCTCCAGAATATAGAAGAACTTGATATATGATAAAAGTATCAAAAAACAGTGTGCAGTGATATACTTTTATACATGGTATTCTGAAATGGGGCATTTAGGAAAAAAATACACTTTACATTGCATTGCCTCATAAATTCTAGAAATGATAAAATTTATTGAGCATTTACTGTTTGCTTGGCAATGTGGTAAGTACATCCTTCACATGTACTGCAGTGGGAAAAGAAGCACAGATTAGAAGAGATACATGGTCATCTGCTCTCTAGGTCTCTAGGGAGAGAAGGCTTGGATTACTAATCATAAAAAATTACTAAAGGAATATGTTGATAAATTAAGTAATAGAAGTATTATTTAAATTCTTCTCTGTTTCCAAGACTTGTGGACACAGTTGGGGAAGGAGAAGGTGTGATGAATTGAGAGAGTAGCATTGAAAAATATACTCTACCATATGTAAAACAGATAGCAAGTGGGGATTTGCTATATGACACAGGGAGTTCAAACTTGGCGCTCTGTGACAACCTAGAGGGGTGGCATGAGGTGGGAGGCAGAAGGGAGGTTTAAGAGTGAGGGGACATATGTATACCTGTGGCTGTTTCATGTTGATATATGGCAAAAACCAGCAAAAAAACCAGCACAATATTGTAAAGCAGTTATCCTCCAATTAAAAATGAATAAAAGAAGAAAAATTACTTTTCTGTGTTCAGAAATAAAATTAAAAGACAAACAGATTTTAAAGAAGGTAACAGCAGAAGCAGTATTGTTTTTTAATCTCCCTGAGTCCCTAGTAAAACACACACCACCTCTATAGCAAAATTAAACATCTTGGACATCATTTACTACAGAATTAGCTCATAAAATGTCCCTGTAAACCCCAAAAGATAGCAGGACAAACCACCAGAATCAGAAGATGTAAGCAGAAGGAAGCATCTGGGCTGTTTGACGGACTCAGGATCAAGAGAGCTTTCAAATAAGCAGCAGGTATTCACTGGATAAGGGCTTTCCTGGTGGCTGAGATGGTAAAGGATCTGTCTGCAATGCGGGAGACAAGGGTTTGATCCCTGGGTCGGGAAGATCCCCTGAAGAAGGGAATGGCTATTCATTGGAAAGCTCAGGAGGCCAATTAGAGAACAGAAACTGAAATTGGGAGGGGTTTTGCCAAGAGCAGGTGCATGCAGGTGGCCCATGTCAGGTCTGAACCCAACTAGTACTTCCCTCCAGGCTGGGGGTGGGTGTGGAGGGTATCCTGAGATTACAATCAAATTTGAGCAGCTCTGGGACAATAGCGATTAAAGATAGAGAAAACTGGAATAAAAGTGGAGCAGGGAAGCAGGGCCTGGAATCCCAGAAAGCAAGCTACCATATATTTGAGTTCTACATAAAAACGAAAAAAGGAGAGCTACACCTCCTTCTAAAAATTTGGGGGAAATAATTTCAAATCAAATTGGCTGCAAAATTTATAATTTTTAATTACAAAATTTTATTGTAATAAAAAACAATAATAGCCACTTGAGCAATGAGAGCGCATCAGAAACACATGCCCACAAAAAAAGATAAAATTCTATTTCAAAATGAGCTAAAATTCATTAAGAAAATGATATGACACCTGAAAGAATGCCATAAATTAGAATTGCAAAAAATGAAAACTCAAGTGACAATAAAGGAAATAATTAGAATTTAATTTTAGAAATAAACTGGAAGGAACATAAAAAAAAAAACAAATGTAAAAGCACCTTATGAGACCTAAAAAATGAGAAAATATTTAACATTTAAAAAGAAATGAGGAAAGAGTTATAAAGAAATTGAGAGAAATTAACTAACATTGGAATAGAGCAGGGAGGGGCTGGTAACACTCTATTTCTTGACTGGTTAGTGTTTCACAGGTGTTTGCCTTGCAGTAATCTTTAAGCCATACATTTGTTTTATGAGCTATTTCTGTACTTGTTTTATTTTACCATTATAAGGTTATGAAATGTAACAAAAAGGCCAGTCATTGAACCAGTGGGTATTTGGGGGAAAAGAAAAATACATGAACTGTTCATGCAACTTGATAACAAAGTGCTGAAACTCCAACAGAAAATTGCAGAGAATATAAGTAAGTGACCTACCTATACGATTGACCCTTGAACAACATGGTTTTGAACGGTGTGAGTCCACTTACAGGCTGATTTTTTTTTTTCAATGAATTTCAGTATAGAAGTACTGTACTACGACAGAATCTGTGTTTGGTTGAACTGAGGGTGCAGAAGGCCAACTGTAAAATTATGTGAGGGGTCGGTGCCCAAGTTCTGCACCATTCAAGGAGCAACTATATTCAGAAAGCTAATAATCACTAAAAACATCTCATCTCGCTGAAATAGTCTCTAAAAGACAATTTATAGGAAGGGAGGCGGTGAAAGAAAAATTCTATATTATATCTGTTTTTGTTGTTGTTCAGTCACTAAGTTGTGTCTGACTTCTTTGTGACCCCATGGACTGTAGCCCACCAGGCTCCTCTGTCCATGGGATTTTCCAGACAAGAATACTGGAGTGGCTTGTCATTTCCTTCTCCAAGGGATCTTCCCAGCCCTCTGGAGGTACAGGGATTGAACCTGCATCTCCTGCTTAGCAGGCAGATTCTTTACCACTGAGCCACCTGGGAAGCCCTATATTGTATCTGTAGACAACTTTAAATGGCATGTAATTTTTCTATTGTGGGTGAAATTGGGTAGGGTGACAACAGACTCTCCCAGTAAGTGCCCTTCAGTGTGGTAGGTTTTCCTATTATATGATCCCAAAGTGAATGCAATACAAAGTAATCCATTCGTTCTCTGTTCATGTTGACTTAGCATGGCATTTTTGTAATTTGGAAAAGCTTATGATTAATTGCATTGAATACTTTATCCTTCACAGTGAGAGACCTACCACCAATTTCCCTTGATGTTAGACAAAAACAGCGCATCTCCACAGATCCATTATCATCTGAAATGAAAGCCCCAGTTCTGCCAGAACCCATCCTTCCAGTTCAGCCCAAAACTATGAAAGACTTTCTGTAAGTTTTGGCTCATTGTTACATGTAGACATATAATCAACTGCATGTCGGCACTTCACATAATTTAATATTTTTGTGTGGGAAATTAATTGAACTTATGGCTCATAAGGTATTATAAGAGTGAAGGAACCAAAGACTGGATGTCTTAAGTTGAAGGTGAGAACAAATTAATTAACAGGTAAGGGATAGATAATGTTGCAACAAAAGAAACACTAAATAAGAGAAAATGAATCAAAACAAGCGGAGATGAAGGACTGTGTCCTATTTAAAAAATAAGATTTCATTTACTACATGACCCACAGACCATAGAAGCTACCGTGCTGCTATTAAGTTGGTACAAAAGTAATATTGGTTTCCAGCCATGAATTTTAAATTATTATAAGTAGGCTCAAACACATCGTTATTAATCAAAATAGGAACTATTACAGTTGACACATTTTTCCCAACAAGAAATAAGTTCATTCATTCCTGTAGCAGAAAAGTCCATGCTTCAGAATTCAGCAAACACTTGGAAAGCATTTTCTCCCTCCTGCTGGTTGTGGAGGTGTTTTCCCTGCAAAAAGTTGTCAAGATGCTTGAAGAAGTGATAGTCAGTTGGTAAGAGGTCAGGTGAATATGGCAGACGAGGCAAAACTTCATGGCCTAACTCGTTCACCTTTTGAAACGTTTGTCGTGTGATATGTGGTCAGGTGTTGTCATGGAGAATTGGATCCCTTCTGTTGACCAGTACCAGCTGCAGGTGTTGCAGTTTTCAGCGCATCTCATCAATTTGCTGAGCATACTTCTCAGATGTCTCAGATGTAATGGTTTCGCTGGGATTCCAAAGCTGTAGTGGATCAGACAGGCAGTAGACCCCCAAACAGTGACTATGATCTTTTTCTGGTGCAAGTTTGGCTTTGGGAAGTGCTTTGGAGCATCTTCTCTGTCCAGCCATTGAGCTGGTCATTGCAGTTGTCATATAACGTCCACTTTTCGTCACAGGTCACAATCCAATCAAGAAATGGTTGGTTGCATAGAATAAGAGAAGATGACACTTCAAAACAATGGCTCTTTTTATTTGCAGTCAGCTCACGAGGCATCCATTTATCGAGCTTTTTCACCTTTCCAGTTTGCTTCAAATGCCGAATGACCTTAGAATGGTCAGCGTTGAGTTTTTTGGCAACTTCTCATGTAGTTATAAGAAGAACAGCTTCAATAATGGCTCTCGGTTGGTCATAGTTAACTTCCAATGGCCGGCCACTATGCTCCTCATCTTCAAGGCTCTCATTTCCTTTGCAAAACTTCTTGAACCACTAGTGCACTGTACATTCGTTAGCAGTTCCTGGGCCAGATGTGTTGTTGATGTTGTTAATTGTCTCCACTGCTTTATGACCCATTTTGAACTCGAATACAAAAATTGCTCAAATTAGCTTTTTGTCTAACATCATTTCTGTAGTCTAAAATACAAAATAAACAGCTAGTAATAAAGCAAAAAGACATAAAGCAAGAAATGTGCATTAAAATGATATATAATAGCATAACCACATTTATTTAAGAGTGTATTCCAATATCAAAGGGCAAAGTTCAACAATGCAAAACCATATTTACTTTTTGCACCAACCTAATAATAAAAACCAAATGGATACTCAAAGGACTCAGTGAGAAAGAGAAAGTAGGGACAGAATGTAAACAAAATCTGTCAAGAAATTTGGCTGGAAAGGAAAGAGAGATAATTATAAGGAGCATGTCAAAATGAACTTTTAAAAAATATTTGTTTGTTTATTTTGCCTGTGCTGGGTCTTTGTTGCTGTGCATGGACTTTCTCTCGTTGCAGCACGTGGGGGCTACTTCCTGTGTGTGGTGCACGGGCTCCTTACTGCAGTGGCTTCCCTGGTTGCAGAGCACAGGCTTCAGGCACACGGGCTCAGTGGTTGTGGTGCCTGGGCTTAGTTGTTCTGTGGCATGTGGGATCCTCCCAGACCAGGAATCTAGCTGGCGTCCCCTGCATTGCAAGGTGGATTCACAACCATTGGACCACCAGGGAAGCCCAAAAGTGAACTTTTATAAAAGCAAATAAATGGGAAAGTTGAAGCTGGATTAATATCTTAATCCAATTAAGAATTATAAATTCAGAAACTACATATTTACATTAACTGGAACACATTCCTGTATTCAGCTTCATTATTTCAAGTTGCATGTTGGGTAACACTTATCTGTAAAGAATCAGTGCTGTATTATCTGAATAATGTTTTTATCTGTTGTGGCTAATAAGTGCTTTTATTTTAGGGAAGATGTAGAAAAAGCTAAGTCATCAGGAGATTGGAAAACAGTATATGATTTTTATCTTACAACATTTGATTCTTTTCCAGAACTAAGTGCTGCATTTAAGGTAATAACATGTAAAGCACATTTTTCACTTTTTAAATTTTCCCCCCAAAAGACACTGAATTTACCTCTTTTTCTACCCAATATTGGCTTAAGCAGCTACTTAAGCAAATATAAGTATGTATTAATTCTGAAATTATAGGTATCACAATAATTACTTAAGTGATATCTTAAAAATTGTTTTTATTTGTACTAATGTAATACTTGAGATGGTTAGATAATCTCACTGACTCTATGGACATGAATTTGAGCAAACTCCAGGAGATAGCAGAGAACAGGGAAGCCTGGCATGCTGCAGTCCATGAGATCACAAAGAGTCAAACATGACTTAGCGAATAACAACATTTGACTCCATTCTTCAAGTTTTTAAAAAAGAAATTATTAAAATAATCCTTATGTATTTATTTTTATTTTTAGCAATTTAGCCGTAACAGTTCTTTTATATCATCATACTAATATTACAAATTATGAAGGAATAGTTATGATTCAGATATTACTTAGAATAGTTCTTAAAATGTTATATACACTTAGTTCTTTAATTGAATTTTCAGAAAGATGCCTCTGCCTCTAATACTATTGAAGACTCTGGGATTAATGCTAAATTTGTGAATGCTGTATATGATGCCTTACTTAATACTGTAAGTATCATTTACGAAACATGCAAATCATACAATTGTTTGAGTCTATACTGTACTTGGAAATCAGCCACACAAATGTTGTAAAACTCACCTGTAACATAATTACATAAGGAAGTTTTTTGATAAATTTGGTTGAAATTCTCAGAAAGTTAGATTATTTTTTAATTCTTATATTTTTTTAATTAAAAAGTTTTTCAAATTCCGTAAGAAAAATTTTTAATCTTTTTTTTTAACATAATTTGGTTGTACTTTATAATGAAATGTGGACTGAACTGCTAATTATAACATATAAATGTGTATAAAATGTATGCCATCATTTTATATTGTTAAACATGCTGTTCTTCAGTTTGTGTTAATGATTTAATCTTGTTGATCCAGAGACAGTGAAACTATTTTTCTTTTTCTGTTTTTCACTGTTACATAAAACTGATGGTAATCATTAAACAGCCACCACTGTTTGTGCAGGTTGTACAGTGCACATCCCAGGGGACATTTTCATTGTAATCTTTCAGAAGTGAAATTGAGACCACCATAAACGGCAGTAATTGGTCATCAAGTCCAATTTTAACCACTGAAACAGATCTGTAAATATAAGTAACGTATAAAAGTCACCTAAATATCTAATTGTAATTATTTCATGATTTTCTTTTGCCTACAGCCTCAAGACATTCAGAAGACAGTATTAAAGGGAATCATTAACAGCCTGTTACAAGAATGGAAAGGGTAATTGTGACCAATATTGTAGTTGTAGCTCATCAGTATAGATGGTTAATCTGTATACCTCATCCAACTGTAATATATATGTGTGTGTTTACTCAGACGGAGAGGGCAATGGCACCCCACTCCAGTACTCTTGCCTGGAAAATCCCATGGACGGGGGAGCCTGGTAGGCTGCAGTCCATGGGGTCGCTAAGAGTCAGACATGACTGAGCGACTTCACTTTCACTTTTCCGTTCATGCATTGGAGAAGGAAATGGCAACCCACTCCAGTGTTCTTGCCTGGAGAATCCCAGGGACAGGGAGCCTGGTGGGCTGCCGTCCATGGGGTCGCACAGAGTCGAACACGACAGAAGCGACTTAGGAGCAGCAGCAGTTTTACTTAGAAAAGATTTTAGTTGATATAGTAAAAACATAGAATGAAATTGTAAACCATTTATAACAAAGCTTTTTAACTCGAGACTTATGACTTATTAGGAGGATCCACATGTGAGCCTCAGAGGATCTGTGAATTCTTTAAAACTATATATAAAATTTGTTGTATAGAGATATATGTGCTTTACAAAAATAGGATGGGTGGTTAAATCAGTAACCTAGAATGAAATAATATGAGCATTATCCTTGGGCTTCCGGGTAGCAGGGTAGACATTTCCTTATTTCTAATATAAGGAAACATAAATTTAGCCACTAAAACATTTTTTTTCTGGAACTAAATATTGAATTGTTATGTAAAGAATGGGCAATGTAATTGATAGTGTTTGGAATATGCAGAACACAAAAATACAGTTTTAAAAGTACATATTTTAATTGATATTACTTAAATAACAATTTAAATAATAGCTGCTGTTAAAGCCAAGCAATGCCATTAAATTATAATATAAATGTTTATATTAAGCCCGGTTTGAAAATACCAAACCACAGTTCTTAAATATGTTAAATATACCCTATATATTTTAACATTGTTCCAATTTTCAAAGAAATTTGTGGTTTTTATAGAACATTGAGAAAAGGCAGAATAGTATTAAAAAAGTAAAAATGTAACTGTGCAGTTTTTTTCTAGTTGTCTTTTTAAAACAATTGAAATCATATTATATTTTGCATGTGATTTTTGTCTTAATATTTTCCTAGTTTATCGTTCTAGTAATACTTTTGCATTTTCCTTGAACTTTATGTTTCTGGTTGAATATATAATGCCTCATTGGAGATGAAGAGGAAAAATTAGAATGTCAACAGAATGCTTAGGAGAGTGAGGAAGTCCAGTGATCTGAAACTGCAGGACCCTAGTCCCCTCTGAGCACGCTCCCACAGCTTTCTAACCCCTGCTCCTCAAATGTGTACCTGAGACAGATTAAAATAATTTGATGCAACTTACTTATGAAACGATCATGTGGTCTCTACCCCCAAAATTGTGTTTTATTTTGGACTTATAGTAACAACAACAAGATCTATAGCTTATTGACTGTTTACTATAGGCTAATGACCTTTCAAATGATTTTGCATGTATTTCTCATATTGAATCTTCACTGCAATCCTGTGAAATAGGTAATAGGATTATTTTCACTTCACACTTGAGGAAATTAATTTACAGAGAAGTAAATTGCCTAGGTTAACACAATAAGTGCCTTAGTCATAATTAGAACCCAGGCTGTCTGGCAAAAGAGCCTATGATCTTAACCACCAGTTCTGGACCCAAAGCTGTACACTGAACTAAAATACTAGTGCATAGGACAGGAAGATGGACATTTTAATGGTACAGCTATAAAGTGGGAAAAAAAAAAAACAGGACTCTCTTATCACCAGGAATTTTAATATTTATGAATTGCTTTGATCTTATTAAAATATTTTCAAATATAATTTCTAAAATAAAACAGTAGTCCCATTTAGAAAATAATCTGAAAATTATGTAGACTACTATAGGAAGAAATAGTTTAGATTTTATTTAAACCCAAATAATTTAAATCATTATTCAGTCAGATAATTCTTCCATAGAGGAATATTACTACTAATTTTAAAATTGTATATGTAATATACATACATATAAATTTCAAAATTTAAATACACATGTTATTTATTTATATTTCAGATGATGTGGCTTTACATTTATAAAGGGCGTCTAGTACACTTTAGGCAATGATTTACATTTATGTTTTCAGATTCAAGTCTAGGTTTTAGCTTTTATCAAGTCAGTTCTCACAGAAACATTGATAATTTTTATTAGATGATGTAAGATTAAGCATCTCTGATCAGTTACACTTCTTTCTTTTTCAGTCCACGAACAAAAGATGATCTTAGAGCATATTTTATACTTTTACAGGTAAGAAAGCAAGAACTTAGTTGAAATTGGATAATTCATATTTCAATCTGTACATGTGTAAGTAAAATGATATCCAGTACTAAGTATTATTTTGAGCAGCGTTTTTGATACTTTTTAGATTATAATTACTTTTAATCAGAGAATTAAAGCTATAACAAACAGTGGGAAGCTAAATTATCTCCAGAATTAATATGTTAATTTAGCTCTTGCCTTCCTGCTGTTGAGTTCTGGAACAAACAGAATAAAAGCACTTCTTCCCCCTCCAGTCAACTTCCTTTCTTGTAACTAGTTTTTTAAGGGGGCTTCAAAACTCTTTTTTTGTTTCCCAATTAGTAGGTTTCTAACTTTTCAATAAATATTTAAGCTAGAATTCTAATGGAAAAATCAAAGTGGTTGTTTATGTTTGCTGAAGCAAAGATGATGAACTTTTTCCTCTCAAGAGATACAGATTCATTGATATAAATAAATAAATAAGGTCCAAACAAATGAAAAGTAATTTTAACTTTTATAATTTTTTGAGAAGTATGGTATTCCTATAGCTAGCATACTATATTTGTATTATTCTTCACAGTTTACCAAAGATGGTTGTATAGATTATTGTCTCATTTAAAGATAAGAAAAATTATGTTAAATAAGATATAATGTTTAATTTAATATTATGTCCAATAAAAAAATACGGAAGATATGGGTAGAAGGAAGAGGAGAGAGGAAAAAAGAAAAAGAAGAAAAAGTGGGGGGAAATAGATAAAAAGCAGTTGAGAGATCTAAGAAGAGGAAGGGGAGGTAAAAAGGTAAGAAGAGAAAGACAAAACTGGAAAAAAAAATGAAAATATATGTGAAGATAGTAAAAGCTAGAAAGTTACAACATGAAGCTCAAATTTTTAGGAGAGTGTATTTGATCCTCAGGAAGGCAATGTCATCCCACTCCAGTACTCTTGCCTGGAAAATCCCATGGATGGAGGAGCCTGGTAGGCTGCAGTCCATGGGGTCGCTAAGGGTCGGACATGACTGAGCGACTTCACTTTCAATTTTCACTTTCATGCATTGGAGAAGGAAATGGCAACCCACTCTAGTATTCTTGCCTGGAGAATCACAGGGACAGGGGAGCCTGGGTGGGCTGCAGTCTATGGGGTCGCACAGAGTTGGACATGACTGAAGTGACTTAGCAGCAGCAGCAAGCTCTACACATAAGAGCTATCACTTAGTGAGATTATCAGCTGGGGTCACTCCCTTATTTTGAACCATCCTGACCATAAATCAGGATGGTTTTGAAAACATGTGGTGCTCTTTTCTTTTTTACAATTTCAGTTTATTGTTCAGTAATACTTATTTTTACTATCAAGTTCTGAAATGTACATTGTGAGTTTTAGATTTTGGAAATGTAACTAGAGTTTGTGCTTGGTTTACAAGCTCTCCTTTAACATTTAAAAGTTCTCAGGAGCTGTTAGGTGATTCTCCCCTTGTTCTTTGTGAAATATGCAAATAACTCCTTTCACATTGCAAGTTTCATTACCAGCTTTTATTTTTCTAGCATTCTCTGTCCCTCCCTTTTTTAAATCAAGAGAGAACCAGGTTTTTCTTAATTGGAAAGGAGTGATTCCTTCCATTTATACGAGGCAGTGAGCTAGGTGCTTTATGTTATAGTTTTTTTTTTTTTAATACTCAAAACAACCCCCAAGATAGATATTATCATTCCCATTTTCTAGATGAAGAAGTTGAGCGTCAAAGTTTAAGGAACATTCTTAAGGGCGTATAGTAGTAAGTGGTAGAAGTAGCCCTCAGACCTAAATCTTTCTTAATTCAAAGCCACTGGACCATTGTGGAAATCCAAGTCTCTGTTAATTAAATAATGAAACAAATAGATTCTTATTTTAAAGGATTTCACCTAGTATTTCATAATCTCAAATTTAGTTTTCTGAATTTGCCACTTAGTTCATTAAGCTTAGTGTCTTTCCTTTTACATGTTAACACAATTTTAACACACTTATCTTCAATATCTTTTTCAGAATCCTCAATTTAATAACACATCTACGTATGTCATCTATGCCCACTTGCTACGACAGACAGCCAGCTTAGTGGAAGCTGACCATCATTTCCTAGCTCACTGGTTTAAAAAGTAAATTACTCTATGATATTAAGAACTTTTAATTTTATAATAACATTAAATGTTTTCAGGTCTTTAGAAATGACACAGTGCTTCAGAAGCCAATTACAAGTGTATTGTTTAGTACTACATAGAGGTTATTAAAGATCTGTTTTGTGTGTAAGTAACCATTTTGCTTGTACCTGCTGTTGTTGAGATTTCTGTCCACTGCTTTTGCATTTTATACAGCACATTCCTATCGTTGAACATATAAGCAAGCCATCAATATAATTTATAAAAGTACAGTATTTTTTTTCACAGTACTGTACTTACATTAACAATTACTTTTCCCCATGACTAATACAAGCTAAAGAAGCTAAATTGTCCCAAAATTAATTTTAAATACAATAAGTTCTCATTATTAGCAATAGTTACATTCTATAAAGCTAATGTGAGTACTGAGTTGGTGAATAGTGAACCATTATTCCCACTCAAGAGGGTTAGATTCCTACAAGCCGTTGCTCACATTTCCATCAGCATATCAGTACATAGCCTTACTTTATCTGTGTTTCATTTTAAAGACACCTTATTTGGTAAAATCATTATTTTATTAACATTCAACTCACAGCCAACAAAAGGTGAAGAATCTGCATGCAATGCAGGAGACCCAGATTCAATCCCTGGGTTGGGAAGATCCCCTCTAGAAGAGAATGGCAACCCACTCCAGTATTCTTGCCTGGAAAATTCCGTGGACTGAGGAGCCTGGCAGGCTACAGTTCATGGGGCCACAAAGAGTCAGACACAGCTGAGCAGCTAACACACCGCCAATAGCATCGTAACTCATGTCTGAGCAAAGTTTATTGGACACAAGTCCCTTCTCCGTAAGGCACATCACATCCTTCTTAGGAACACTAGTCAGAACTTTAGAACTTTAACACTAGAGTTAGGGGCAAAATCACAAATGAAAAGCATAAGAATTTGAAAAGCATGACCCAAGTAGATTGCATAAAGAATACTTATTTGCAGTATGAGAGCTAAAACAAGGAGGCAGAGCGTCACCTTATTCAGCCTCAGCAGAAGCAACTCCCGTTTTTTGTTACTCTTTGCACTGCCATGAGATGACCACAGAAGCACCACAATTATTTATTTGGGGTTTAGAATTAAATAGTAGAAAATGGGTGAATTTGCAAATACAGAGTCTATGAATGAAGAGTGACTGAATACTAAAAGCCTTAAAAGTGAAATGTTTAATGCTAACTTTATAGTAATTTTAGTGTTTATTTCTTATTTAATTAAGAAATGATACTTGAGGTAAAATTTTGCATCTTTTCAAATTTGGGGCAATTAAAGAAATAGAATTTGGGGGAATAGTCTAAAATTTTATGCATAAAGGATGAACTTTGATCTCTAACAAATATATTGCCAAAATAGAAAAATGTGAATTTTGATTGGAATTATTTCAAAATCTTTACCAGATTATCCCAGAAGAGGTTCAAACCATTGGTAGAGAGATTGCTGCAATTTATTTCTTTACGCCTGTTTCCTGCAAAACCTGAAGAATTTCCACCTATATCAAAGTGTTCGTGGTGGATCCCGTCAGCATCTAAAGTACTGGCTTTACTTAGTAGGTTTTATTATTCAATCATCTTTACTTTTCTTTTATTAAATATAAGGATATTTCCATAAGGACCTCAAAATACTATAGAGGCATTACGTACATCTTAAATCATTCCTTTGAGGAGGAGAGTTGTAGTAATGTATTTTCTATTTTGCTAATGGATTTCACAATTAATGTATAAGCATGAAAAAGCTTTATGCATTTTATGGAGCAGAATTCTGTTTTATGGCTGTCAACTGCATATGACCTCCTAAGTAGAGGTTCCTAAGAATACATGAACTTATATTCATTCCTGAGTATGCCATTTGCTTACTCCCTTTAGTATACTATTATAATCCTCACCATTCAAGTTTTCTTTTAAAGCAAGTAATTATTGGCTGCATTTTGACCTTAATTTTAAAGCTACCTTCTTCATACAGCACTACAATTGCTTAAAAGAGGAATTTCTAGATAAAGGTTTTCTGGGGGGCATTAAAATATTCTTCCTACTAGAGTGAATCATGTACATATTGGGAAAGATCATTATGTTAGAATTTATCTTTACAGATACTGCAAACAATTTGGTTCACCCTCCCCTTATTCCTTACACTGATTTCTATAATTCTACATTGGATCACATTGACCTCATGGAAGAATACCACACCTGGCAGAGCTTTGGAAACTCTCACAGGTATGATCAGAAGTTCATTTGATTATTCACCTGAATAAAATACTATTCAAAATAATGACTGACTTATAAGTTTGTGTAAGTAAATTTACATATACACATACCTTAACATATAAACTTTTAAGTGTATTTTAGATATCCAGCCTTGAAATCATTATATCATTATATTTCCTAAAGCATCTTCTTTTTGTACTTCATCTGAATTTATGTTTATGTTAATATGATTTTTGTTTGGTTAGTAACATCTTTTTAAGAAGGGAAAAGTCCTTAGTATGCAGTTTCTTATAAATTTTCTTTTTCTGTGTGCCATCACCCAGCACAGAGGTCAACAAACTTTTTCTGGAAAGTACAGGATTATAAATGTGTCTGGCTCTTTGGGCTGTGCAGTCTCTGGTCTACCATTATAGCACAAAACAGCCTTAGAAAATATGTAACTGAAGGGGTGTGTCTGTGTTCCAGAGCTTTACTCACAAGCCTGGGTAGTAGGCCATGTTGGTCCCGTGGACCATAGTATGCTGGTGCCTGATCTCACACAGTGATCACACATGTGTGCACATACACACATGAATTCACTCCTTTTCTCCCTTTTCCTGTAGATGAAGTGTTTGTTCTTTGTACATAGCATTAAAAGAATGGATGTTACACAGAAAGGGCTTCACCAGAAACGGTTTGTTACATTAGTGTAATAGATTTTCAAAACACTTGGCCAAATTCTTCATTACCCTGCACCTTATAGTCACACTTACAGTTTGGATTAAACCAGCAAGACTATCCCAGACATAATTTATTCCTAGACTCTGAGATGTCCTACAGAATGCATTATTCTAAGAGAGACTAACTGAGAAATACGATATGGATATAAGTAACCCATGACCCCAGAATTGGTTCAAGCTTCCAGGGACCTTTTCTACCAGAATTGACCTAAAACATAGACTAGAATTGGAGAAGGCGATGGCACCACTCCAGTACTCTTGCCTGGAAAATCCCATGGATGGAGGAGCCTGGTAGGCTGCAGTCCATGGGATCGCGAAGAGTTGGACATGACTGAGCGACTTCACTTTCACTTTTCACTTTCGTACATTGGAGAAGGAAATGACAACCCACTCCAGTGTTCTTGCCTGGAGAATCCCAGGGATGGTAGAGCCTGGTGGGCTGCCATCTATGGGGTGGCGCAGAGTCGGACACGATTGAAGCGACTTAGCAGTAGCAGCAGCATAAACTAGAATCCTGGATATATCTCAATCCACACCTGAAATGCGTAAGAATTCCGTTTCTGGGGGACCTTGGCCAGTCTGATGGATTTTTTCTTGACAGAGTTTATTCTACAAAGGTATTTTTTGTCCCACTTTAATGTATTTGTAATGTTTTAGACAAATCTACAATACGGTGCCAAGAGTTACTATGCATATTTCAGTGACATCTTTTAATGCAAAGGTCCTCTAAACACTGTATGGTAACACTGGTGTACCAAGAATGAGTTATAGAGGCTTGGTCCTATGATCCCTTCAGCCCTTGGGACCTAGAAGGGGATCAGAGCCCCAGGGCAAGTCACTGTCTGGCCATGGCCAGCCTCTTGTGTTTGTCTCAGTGTGTCGTACACATGGTATCGTTTGTCTGTGTGCTATGACTAGGGAAGGGCTAAGAACACTGTTTTAAAGTACATAGTTAGACCAGCATTATCCTGCTAAGTTCATTGCACTTCTTTTTGTTTCCAAATTTTTAGTTAGCACTTTGTGATTCAAAATTACTACACATTAATACTGAACAATTTTCTTACTGCTTTCTAACAGTTTCATTCCAAGAGGAAAACCATTTCATTTTCAGGTCATTCCAGGGCTATCTCCTTTTTCCTCCTAATGCCTACATCACAGTGTGACCAGTGGTCACACATGTGCTGATGAACTGTCCTTGGATGTGTTCCAACTACGGCTGATGGATTCATTACAGCCACTTGTGTGGGAGTCTAGCTCCCCGAACGGTCATTGCTGCCTTACTAGTTCTCTCTGAATGCATTTTATCTGTGTGCTTTATGGCTCTTTTATATAACAGAGTGAGCTCTGACCCAGGAAAGAAGTTATTTTCATAACTTTTGATCATATGTTGTGTGTTTACAAATACATACCATTTCATATTACTGCATCATTAAATAACAGTGCTAAAGCAACACTTTTATTTCATTACTCTTAAATGTGTTACTTTTCCTACCATAGTTCTTGC
The DNA here is from genome assembly GCF_002263795.3 of Bos taurus. Lineage (NCBI taxonomy): Eukaryota > Metazoa > Chordata > Mammalia > Artiodactyla > Bovidae > Bos > Bos taurus. Next base: position 13,081,105 of record NC_037353.1, read on the forward strand.
TAGATTTCCTCATTTCTGATGTATAAGCATTTCTGATGCATATGCATACTCAGAGAGTAATGCATTCTTATATTAATTTATGCACATGACTTTCTGTCCTAATCCTTCATCAGCACTTCTGCCTCCTGTTTCTGATGTTGGCCATATTTTTCCCAGGTAATGATGTACAAGTGGCTGCATAAACTGAGATTATTTGTATAAACAGTGCAAGCCGTCAGCACATATTTCAGAACATTGGATGTAGCTTCCTCTAGGGAATAAAGCCACTGCACGTCAGATAGTGATGTCTAGGTCACAAGGCTGTGGGATTCAAAGAAATTATGCACATCAGATCATTTTGTGAATGGTAAAACACAGTACAAAAGTAATGGTTTGATATTGTTGGAAGCGGTACCTTAGATTCCCTTAGTATAATTTTGCTAAAAATACACCATTTTGCTTTTTCTGTTTTCACTTGTTGAGCAGGTTTTCCTTCTGTCAGTACCCATTCGTTATTTCTATAGCTGCAAAAAAAATCATTATTCAAAGAGACTCAGAACAACAGATGATAAGCATCGCAAGGGTAAGCCAGCTATGAAAACATTTATGCTGACTATAATCTATAGTAAATAATTTAACAAGTCAAATGTCATGTGAATTGTTCTAGCATAATCAGGAAATGTCAAAAGTAAAATTCATATCATACTCCCTCAAAAAGTACTTAAACCTATTCATGATACAGGGAAAAAAATACTCCTCATCAACTTCTCATTGTTTTATAAATATAGTAGGAAGGTTAAATGCCTCTCACAGATCCAAAGTAGTGGGAACTTGGATATCATTTTGTAGATACCATCCTCCAGGGTCACTGGCAGTGCATTGGTGAGAAAGAACTACAGGGAGGACAAGGGAAGGGGTATCCTTAAGAGCAAACCACTCAAACCACCGACACGTTTTCTGAATTTTATGAAAGTCAAACAGAAACAGCTGAAAAATTAGAAAATGCAACAGAAAGTGCAGTCTTAGAAAACTGAGAAATATGTCCATAGACGGTGAGAGGTGTTTTATTGAGTCTTAGGGGAACCAAAATGCCTGCAGGCCCATTGAAACGGGTAGCAGTCAGGCCGGCTTTAGGCAGGATGAAGTTCATCCCTGGGCCTGTCCTGTCCACTACCTACCACGATTTCTGCATAGCACAGTAAAGTTATAGATGAAGTACATAATTACTTTGATTGTGCTTTTAAAAAAAAAAAAATTAGAGCTCTAGACTATACATTTTTATACTCAAATGTTTTTGAGTTTCTGCTTTTGAGACATGATTACTTACAACTTTAAAACTTAGAGAGGTTGGCTATAGTCTTCTTAAAATAGAGACCCCAAGAGAGACCTGTAGAGTACAAGGAAATGATTTCCATGTCTTGTTCAAGGATATAAAAAGAATTCTAAGGCATAAATTATAATACTTCAAATATCATAAAAGTAAGAATTGTTGATTCTTCAGTAATTTACCAGAAGGTGAGTATTGTTTGCTATCACAGAGCAGGGCAAAGAATTTGAGTGACTAGTGACATCCCAGAGTCAGTTTACACTGAGTATTGGCATATTAGAAGAAATGATACCGCCTCTGTGTACCAAAGGAGTAACATAGCCATATTACCCTGCTGAAAAGTAGATTTCAACAGGAGTATTTAGCACCAGAATTATTAATCCTGGTTAGATATTGGCTCAAAGATTAGTCTATATATAGCTAGTCATTTTGATGATTAGCATTTATGCCATCTCATGTGCCTTTTTAGTTTTTTTTTTTTAAAGCCTTGGGCTATGATTTTTTTCTATTTATAAGAAAAAAATCTAAAGAGCTAGAAGTTTAAGTTCCTCTGAGCAGTTTTCTGCTGTGCCACTCACACTTAAGATTTTAAATATCTTCTTTTAAATTTCCTTCCAATCAAAAGGAGAGTGGCAGCTGTAGAATGTATCCTGGGCTGTCTTCCTCAGAGCATGGGCACAAATGAGTAGCAATTGAAGAGTCCAGTGGTATTCTCAGTTATGGGTATTTCCCAGCATTTTAGCTTGTAAACTGCCATACCATTTGGAATTAATGACTAGTGACTATTTTGACACAGGGTAACCTTATAGATGGTTAATATAAGCAAGAACTTATATAGTATAATTTAAAGTTGTGAAAGTGATTTCCCAGATTAAAAATAACTTCCTCATCAGTCTATGTCTAAAATTCTACCATCGTTGGGTTATTTCTTTCATCTGAAGCACTTTCTATGCAGTATGAATTTCTGATGGGAGGAGTAGCCACTAAGCTTTGTCTTCCATTAGCATCCTAGTTCAAATTTGTTTGTTGGATATTTCCAGTGTGATGGCTTCCCAGGAGCTCGACTGGGAACAGAAGATAAGAAAGGGTTGGAAAAACAGGTCCATGACACTGCATACTACGCTAGGAATATAGATCTGTTTGAGCACCAAAGAGAGGACCCAGAGAAGGGGAAAGAAAAAAAAAAAAACCTTCTGCAAGCCTTTAGAATCGAATACTTGGAGAGATGAAGAAGGGCTCTGAATCAGTGTATTATTATAGTCATCTACAAAATCATGAAAGTAGCCTTACTATATAGACTTGGGGTATTAAAATTTTACCTGCTAAAGCATATTGCTGCATGTAATTAAAATGTCAGAATGTTTATCTTTAATCTGCACAATAATTCATTTTCTTTGCTACCAAAGAGGATGAGGTAGTCTGAAAAAGAGTTTAGATAAATATATTATACAAGCATGTAGACTTTACATGATAAATGACATTCATATATTTCCTATATTTTTGTAAAACATCCCCTTATTTCCAACACCCAGGCATAAATATTGTTGACATTGTAGGGAATTTGCTTTTGATAGTCTTTACGTATATTATCTTTAAAAGGCATCAGAGTTGAAACAATATTGTGTATACAATTTTGTTTCCTCGCTTTTTTTAGTTGTACATTCCTTAAACATTTTCCATGTTATTTACATAATTTTATGACCATCACTTTTGATAAGTATTGTAATTCCACTAGAGATTCATACTTAGTATATTTCTAAAGTTTTCCTCTTATAGATGATGCTGTGATGAATGTCACTGTATAAAATATTTCCTCTGTTTACGATTGGGACAAAAGATATGAACATTGTTGATGGTTTCTGAAATATGTTGAAAATTACTTTCTAAAAGTAGATTTTAGAGTAAATCCAGTATCTTAAAAAGCATAAGCCAAGCTTATCATCAGAAGTATGTGCCTTGTTCCCAGTGTTCCCCTTTGTTTGTATTAATTAAACAGAAAACTTTGCTGTGTAAGAGGTGAGACATGTAGAAGCAGTAATGCAACATTCTTTTACTGTAGAAGTTGAATTATTTTGGGGTCCTCCATTTTGTATCCCCTTCTGTTATCAATGTCCCAAAATGAAATAATTAAGGCATTTTCATAAATCAAAATTTGCATAACTGAGTTTATGAAATTGTTTATGTGAGAGATGGTAAAGAGAAGAATGTAAGTTATTTTTACCTAAGTGTTTAAATGTGTTAAATGAGATTATAGTTCAAGTAAAAATGAAAATGTTTGCTCTTTTTTTCAATCAGCAAAGTCTGGTGGATAAAGTATCTCGAAGACAGAGACCTGATATGAATATGTTGTTTCTAAATATGAAAGTAAGGCGGACACATCTGGTTAGCGATTCTCTTGATGAGGTATAGATTATTTATTCCAGAATAGTATTAATTGACTAAAGCTTTAAATAATTTGATAATATGGCTTATTACTAAAATCTTAGTAAGCTTTCTTTATTTCTGTGTGCCAGTGGTGTGCTTCCTTATATTTTGATACAATGGTTAAAATCAGTTCTGTATTCACAGTTAAGCCTTATGTTCATTTTTTATGTTTTTTAGTGGTTTGTTGTTAAATATTCAGAAAAGGATTTCATATAGAACACTTAAATGAGTAATTCATATTTCTGAATATATAATGTAGATTCTAGACCACATTTGTTAACTGGTTGGGTGCCTAACAAGTCATTTTAATTCCTCCAGGCCTCAGATTACTCATCTGTAAAATTGGAAGTCTGATCTACAAGGGTATATTGGGTACATTTAGGGTCAAACATATTGATACTTTGATTGTATATACATGTATTATTAAGCTTCAACCATGTACAGTTCTTCAACCAGATTTCCATGTGAATATTTGATTTAGTAATGTGATTTTTTTTAAACTTCAGTGTTGAAGGCAAGTTTAAATGAATTACTTTGTATAGTATTTGGCTAAATTAAAATCTTGGAGTCAGTACGATGCCAGTAGGCAATAACCTTGAGCAAGGTACCTGACTTTCCTAATTCTGTTGCTTGATCTATACAACAAACATTACAATAGGGTTGGGCAGATTTATTGGATGGATGGATGGATGAAGTTTTGTAACATTGTAAATATGATAATACATTTCCAAGAATTTAAAAGGTTAATTTCCTTTTTTACTGCCTTTTGTTCTCCTCTGTCTTATAATTTCCTCAAACAGTTAACTCGGAAAAGAGCAGACCTGAAAAAGAAGTTGAAAGTTACATTTGTAGGGGAGGCTGGTTTGGATATGGGTGGCTTGACTAAAGAATGGTTCCTCCTCCTAATTCGCCAAATTTTTCATCCAGATTATGGTGAGTAGCTAATTTCTATGAAAGTGTTTTCTTCCTGATCATTAGATTTAAGTAGTCACTCATTTTTAATCTATGATTTTACAGATTTTTTTGTCAATCGTAAATGTTGAATAATTTTTTAAAGACAGTTACATTTTTTAAATTGACCAAATTGATGATTATAATATTTATAATCTTACTGGGAATCCTACACAAAATGTATTAGCATAGAAGCATTCACATGTTTTCTGACTAAGCCAAATATGTAAAAATTTGTCATTGAAATAAAAAGAACATTAAAAATTTTAAGATCAGAGCTATAGTTTGCTCATCACTAATATTCAAAGTGTCTGTCATAAAATAATGAGACATTTTAATAAATAGGAAGCATTAAATAAACCTTTGAACTTTAATTTGCTTTCATTTGATTTAGAGAAAACACCTATATATATAACCCTGAGTATTGTTAAGCGTTTTCTTCAAAAGAGTTTTAAGTGTTTTTTTAATTCTTTATTTTTCTTAATTTTGTATATATGTTTATATAATATCTCTCTGGTAATGGGAAATAGAGATGAGAGTGATGAAGTTTCCAGATAATCCTCAGAATTAATTTTGATAACTTATAAAGTATAAAACTATAGTTTCTATAAATCAACTGATTAATTTAGTTTCTGTCTTTTTACCATTTCAACCCTTGGTTCAGGATACCAGTGAAGAATAAGAGGCTCTTGCACACTCTCTGGACCCATATTTGATATATTTTAACATGACAATTGGTCTGTAACATAACTATTGCTGAACTGTTTTGCTTCTAATAGATAAGATATCATGTACATGTTTACCATTCTGATTTTTTAAATCAATCATATTGATGAAATTATGCTTCTATTTTTCAGGCATGTTTACGTATCATAAGGATTCATACTGCCATTGGTTTAGCAGCTTTAAATGTGATAACTATTCTGAATTCCGATTGGTTGGAATTGTATCCTTTAAACTTTCCACTAGGAGGTGCTAGTAGATTAGAGATTTTTAAGAATTTTATCTGAATTTTGGAAAACTGTTCTCATTAATTTATTCAGACTAAAGATTCTTATTAAATTTACTAGTAGATTTTTCAGTAGTCTTTATTATTTTGTAATATCACAGCTATATAATTATCAGCAGATTTAGTTAACTGGAAGGAGTGACTGAACTGTTAACATATTTCTCTGAAAACCTTATCTCAAGTATTATTTGCTATTTCATTTACAACCTAAATTATCAGAAATTTAAGACATTTTTAAAAGTCATAGTATCTTTCCTATTCACAATGAACTATTCCTTTAGTTCTTTGACTTTGTGCTTACTTCACTCAGTTTTCTAAATTGAAATTATGAAGATTAAACCTAATGTGGCCTCAAATCCTGAGACGGTCATAAGAATTAAAAGTTGAATGGAATGGGAACATTTGAAGCATACAGAATTATTTTATAGTGTTTTTTAAAATGATATAAATTCCTACGCCATCCTCTGATTCCTTCAGGTTTGTTGGAGAGGGTGTTCCTGTGTTGGGTAGGAGATTGGACAGGATGCCTTCTGCATTCATTTTTAAATTCTGAAAAGTATAAGTGTCTGTGGAAGAAAGAGAGAATAAATAAATGAGCAAACCCTAGGGATACACAGGTTAAAAAAAGAAAAAATCCCTGCTTTAGGAAGCTTACCGTCTGGATGGACGATGACCACCCATGCAGTAGGTTGTTCTCAGTCAGTGACCATTCGGCACTAAGTGCTGAGGAATCCTGAGAAGGAAGCAGTTCACTGCATTCCTCCCAGAGAAGGGAGAGTTTTTAAATGGAACCAGTACTGGAGAGAGTGGGACCCGGACTGGGAGAACGGCTGGGAAAGAGTCCACACCACAGAGCAATGTGTAGGTCCACTTGATGGGAGCAGGGGGCTCTCTGAGAGCTATAGATGGTGCTGGCAAAAAAGATTCAATTCAGTTCAGTCGCTCAGTCATGTCTGACCCTTTGCGACCCCATGGACTGCAGCACACCAGGCCTCCCTGTCCATCACCAACTCCCAGAGTTTACTCAAACTCATGTCCATTGAGTCCGTGATGCCATCCAAGCATTTCATCCTCTGTTGTCCCCTTCTCCTCCCACCTTCAGTCTTTCCCAGCATCAGGGTCTTTTCCAATGAGTCAGTTCTTTGCATCAGGTGGCCAAAGTATTGGAGCTTCAGCTTCAGCATCAGTCCTTCCAAGGAATGTTCAGGCAAAAAAAGATTAAGAGCCGTCTGATGGAGGGCTTTGAATATCATCTGACTTTGTGACATTTGTTGGAATACATCCCAAAGAATGTATATGGAAATCAAGAAACTGCATGGAAGAAAAGGGAGTAGGGAAAACCACAGACTGATAGTAAACTTAACCTGAAATTTGATGATGTGTTGTCGTATCTAAAGGTCCAAAGTGCCAAGCCCACAGTAAGGAACGTGTAACAGTTCCTAGACTCATATTTTCATTCTGTTATTGACAGTAGTCATTTGTTGAATGTTGTAACTTCATTGAAGGCCTACGTTATTAACGCTTCTCACTACACTAGGAGTCATTTGAATTTCCTGATAAGTATGTTTGTCATACTTCACATTCTTATCATGGCTTAGGTTTGGCTTATTTTGACTTTCTAGTGTTTGTAATAAAGTATCAGCTCTTACACTACATTTTTAGAGTAGTATATGTGATATTGTGAACGTGCTTACCAGATTTTTTTTTTTTTTTGGCAATAGGCATTAGTTTCTATTCAATCATTACCCAAAAGATCATATTAAATGTATTTAGATGTTGTATATTACAAGTTTAACAGTTATATCTAAAATTAATTTATAACCACCACTATCTCATTATTATGTGTATTGATCTCACACACAAACTATATAAAGGTTGCTGCCCTGAAAAGCATGATATTGTATATGAAAAATGTGTGATGGCGGTGGACTGTGGTCACATAAGTGGTTGAAAAATCTACCACAGGTGAAGAGAACAAAACATTTAGAAGTGGTAGGTATGGTGATTAAGAAAATATAATTGGCTCCATACATAATTTCAGTTTTAAAACTTCAGAGGGGCTTCTTAGGTGGGCTCAGTGGTAAAAGAATCTGCCTGCCAATGCAGGAGACATGAGTTTGATCCCTGGGTTGGGACTATCCCCTGGAGAAGGAAATGGCAACCCACTCCAATATTCTTGCCTGGGAAATCCCATAGACAGAGGAAGCCTGGTGAGCTTCAGTCCATGAGGTTGCAAAGAGGTGGACACGACTGAGCACACACACACAAAAGCATTCACTAAAATTTCAGAGCCAAAGATTGGTTGGGCTGTCAGTTCTCACAGTGTTGTATGTCTAATACAATTATTTTTAAATATCAAGGCCTTGGAGTTTACAAGAAATATTATAGTGAAACCTATAGTAATAATTATAAATGTTTTGAAGGTCACATGAAGAGCCATAATCTAATAGTTTTTTAGAAGCAGAATTACCAGAAAGGCATTGGAACTAAGGGTGGGGCAATATAATGCAGTTCAGGGTTTCCAAACTCCGCCCTGTTTGCACCACATGGCATCTCCGGCAGAATTCCCACACCCCAACCCCTGCTTCAGCCAGAGCAGCTTTAGTGTGAAGTGCAGCGTGATTCTCCTGCAATCAAGGTGCCCTAAAGCAGATCCTGCGAACCTGCTTTCTTATCTGTTAAAAACCTTCCTTCAGGATTATAATTTTTTTTAAAAAATTGTCATGAAAAATGCTTAGAACTTATCACTACAGTAAATGATCATAAATGGTAACTGCAGTAGTGTGGTCCCTCTGTTATTGTTATTATCGTAGTTATAGGAGTATATTAGAGCTTATTTTCAATATCTTTCCTCTAGAACACACTGCTCGGTCTCTGTTGGTATGGTTACCTATAAAATAACATAACTGTTCCTTAGATTATTATTAGCCTTTTTCTGCCCTAGCAAATTAAAATATTGGCTATTTTCTAATCCTTTAAATTGTTTTTAATGATTTGTCCAGAACATATGTTTAGATTTCCTTTTAAGTCAGTAAAAGTAATGACTTCCTTAAGAACTTAATATAATCTTTGACAGTTGAAATGTCATAAAATTTGCTCTAAAACCCCTCATTTATCAAATGGATGAAGTAACATTCTGCTGTATAACTGATAAAAAAAAATACAGTTGGGCAAAGTTTATAAATATAACATCTGTAGCTTTTTAACTTAACACTTTGAGTAAACTCCAAGTACTAAGTCTTTCAGGTGTTACTATGGGAGATTGTGTCTTATCGGTAGTGTGTGTGTGTATGCAGACGTCTGTGTGTGTTTCCATACGCCTACTCAATACAGCTCTCTCTACGTAGCCTGTATTTAGTTTGAAAATACCCAGAATGGTCACCAAAATCAATGGCATGTTCTGCAGGGAGTTCTGAATAAACTGCTGCTAATAAAATCACCACCATCTTTGTTTAAATGTAGAAGTTTTCTTAAATGTTAAATACTTTATAGAAATGTGTGAACTTGCTATTGTGATCTTAGATATGCAGTTTTCTAGGGAAATCATTAAATACTATTACCTGAACCTCTCCTTTTTACATGATTTTTGGTAATCAAGGAATTATATTACGTAAAATAAAGGGAAAATAAAGCAAAGAGTAAGTATGTGGGATTAATTAGAAAATCAGTGTTAGATCTGAAAGAAGTATGCGAGAAATAGATGCATAATTCAAAACTCATTTGTTGTCATGGATTTTATGTTAATGCTTAACATTTAGTATGCATAGCTTATGGGACTAGCTGTTTATAACAGCATTACTTTGGATATTCGTTTCCCCCCCTGCTGCTATAAGAAATTATTGAGCCCTCCCATCGTTCCTAGTGATCAAAATACGCCAGTAGGCATCTGCAGTGTTACCACTGACGACTTGTGTCAAATTATGCCTGTAAGTATACAGTTGTTTAGTATCTTATCCCTTACTGCTGAATCTTCTTTCTTCTACTACAGTCTGTCTCCTCCTGATAACTATTTTTATGTTTAGATATGGTTTCCCTTTACATTTGTAACCCATCTCCTCTTTTGTCTAATTTTCTCCTTCCCTGTAGAGACACATAACCCACTTTGCAGCACTTAGTTCTTCCAGCATAGTGGAACAAACTTTGAGTCAGAGGCAGAGATTTGAATCTGGCCTCTGCAACTTACTAGCTCTGTGAATTTGAATAAGCTGTTTATGTTTCTGAACTCTAGTTTCCTTATGTGAACAGTGGAATAGTAAAACTTACATATTGGGAAGATTACACGAGATGATAAAGTATTCAGTATTCAATACTTGATTGCTTCTGTGGATTCTTATCAATGTGTCACTATGCAATATCATTAACAATGTCTGCAACAACACCCTTAATAAAATTAATGAATTTCACAGACCTGGCTCTGATATTCTGCTAGTCAGAGACTAGATTTCCAATCATCAGATTTAATCCAGTGTTAAAATTTAGTAGAAGAATGTGGATAGTATGCTCATCATCCTGACAATCCCCTACAATAATAGTATTTTTCACAGCTGAATTTCGATAGCCATTGGTCAGCAGAGAATTCCCCTTATTATTAGTAAGTAGCTAGATGTGGACATCCTCTTTGTTCATTAAGGGCCTATTTAAATATTGTTGTGTTCTAGTTAATGGTCAGATCACTTTGGTGTAGGGTTGGAACCTTCCTACCAAAGTTGAAAAACCTCTCCAGAACATGTGACCAATTAGAAAACCATTCTTCATGTGATATCAAACACATTTTTGAAAGTAAGTTTGGATTCTTTTGAATTAAGAGCCTAAATCCATATTTTTACAAGACTCAGTAGTTGGAAAAGGTAACAGAGTAAACTCTACTTAAGAAAGATTTGCCCTCTATAGTCTTGTATTTTGGCCACATGCTACCTATGACCCTGGACAATTTACTGAATTTGCTTATTTGTATAACAATGGGAGTCATTGTTACAACTATACACTAATATATACTGGTGTATAAAACATATGAATACTATATATACTAATGGCTGAACTAACTTCTCATTTTAGATTTCTGTGATTTTTTTTTTGTCTCATATATGCAGTTTTTGTCAAATTTTTACCAATAAATTTCCTTATGTTATTACTGATTTTTACCAATAAATTGTCTGATTTTAGGATTAAAGCTATTTGAACTTGAGTCATTTGGATCCAAGTTTTTAGTTAATAATAATGGATATTTTATGAATGACTATACCAATATGTTTTTTCATATTATGGAGCTAAAGATGATACTGAGTTAATTTCATATTCCTATATTGCCTCTTTAATGATGAATCAAGATTGTGCATAAACTATGAGATCAGCTGAAAAAAACTGAGTGTCTGTACAGGTATGAATGAAGATAGAAAGGAAGCAAGAAAACTACTTTGTTAGGATAGTAGAATACAGGGAATTTTTTTAAATTTTTAAAATGGAATATCAATTTATTAATGGCATCTATTAAAATTAGCACCTAATTCCCATTTCATATATGGCAAAATTATCTAGAAAAAAGTTTTGTGCTTTTTTTTATCAGTGCTTTGTTTACTATTTGTATCTGTACAATATGTGTTTCAAGAAGAGTAAGCAGGCAAGCAAAGAGAAACCTATAGTGATACATTTCTTAAACACAGTATTTATGAATAAGGATTTTAAAAAATCACAGAAAATAAGCAAAATATTCAATGATGGAGCCTTCAGTATAGCGTTAATAGGCCAGTGCTTTTCCGTGACCGCGTTAATGGAAACTCCATTGCTTTTGTAGAGAAGGGATCCATGACTCAAAGCATCAGAACTATCCCATGGCAACAACAAATCTTCCCCACACAGCCTTGTGAAAATTACCCTTGAGGGGTTCAGTTGAGAATGGAGAGGCTAAGTATAACCTTAAATCAGCAACTATAGTAGCTCTTTTCTTTTCTGTTTGAGTCACTGTCCAATACAGTCTGTTAAATAATACCAGGGTATTCAAATAGTATATAAAACCTATATCTTCATGCACTTTTAATTTTATATTTATAAAAATCATGAAAATGAACTATGGGCTAATTAATAATATTTTTACATTTAAGAATCTTAACTATAGATAAAAAAAATAAAAATTGAGTTTTGAAAATAGAAAGGCTGGGAATAAAATTCCTTACAGTCGAATAAAGCAGATCTGAGTAAATAACTTTATTACCTAATTGACTTTGTATTTTATCACTAAAAATTTGATCTTTAAAAGAATATGGTAAATTCTTTCAATTGGATTCATCTACTAGTTCCTTGAATTCTTTTAAAAAATTCAGATCTCCCAATTATAATTTTCAGCATCCATAACTTTATTAGTAATTGAAACAAATGATAAGAATCATACTAAAACCTATGTCACCCTAGATTTGTTTTAAAATTTATTTTAGTGAAATGGAAAACTTAATATTTAAAGTGTGTAAGCTCATTCTAAACATGCTGTTCTTTATCTTTCTGCCAATATTTAAAATAAAACATTTTTCATACAACCTGAAATTTTAAAAAATACTGGCTTAGTTTTTCTATTTATAAATCTCTGTTCAGGGGAAACATGAGTTACAATGTAGGGAAACATTTCTTCTAGTGTTCTCAACTTTTTATTGGCGGGGGAGAGCCCTTAACTGAAATGTAAAAGCCACTTAACACATATAAACTGTGTATTTTTACGTTTAAAAGAGGAATTATAAAACACTAACAGGTTTTTTTAAGAATATAAACTGAGAATGAGAAATACTACAAATTCATAAACAGTGATATTGCAAATAGCAGTGAATTATGATGGAAACTATACTCTTAGCTTATACATAAGAATAGACCCCAGAGTTATGCCTTTATGGGTATAACTGGATATTTTCCTTCATGTGACCTTTCCAGTAAATTTTTCCAAACCTTTTACATGGTAGAAATCGTTAACCAGTATTTTTTACCCTAGAAAATATGTCCCAATATTATCTTTATTTCAAAATCTGAGTTTATCTCACTTGTAAGTGAGCTATAGTAGATCTGGTTTACTGTTTGGGTAGTACTATTTGATTTAAAAACACAAATAACAGGTTTGTCTTTACAGGAGTTGGCCCACGGATTAAGTGAACTCCTGTCATATGAAGGCAATGTTGAAGAAGATTTCTATTCCACATTTCAGGTACCATTAAGGGCAAATAGCTTTCTGTTAACCAGGTATTTTATGTATGAAAAATACCTTTTGTTACCATATACCCATTGTTAGAAAAGAGGAACAAGGATTGATCTGTACATACCACTCCCTATCTTAAAGGATCTTAACCCGATAAAAACAGTGAAAAAGTAAGTGTTAGTTGCTCAGTTGCATCCAACTCTTTTTGACCCCCACGGACTATAGCCTGCCAGGCTCCTTTGTCCATGGAATTCTCCAGGCAAGAATACTGGAGTGGGTTGCCATTTCCTACTCTAGGGGATCTTCCTGACACAGGGATCAGACCCAAGTCACCTGTATTGCAGGCAGATTCCTTACCGTCTGAGCCGCCAGGGAAGCCCAAAGACATTGAAGCAGACGTGTAAGTAAACAATCAAGGAAAACCAGCAAGGCTGAGGGTACTCTGCAAGGCACCTGGCCTATATCCTGGACGCAGTTACTTTCTCAGAGCTTTTACCTTCTAAAAACAAGCCTCTTCTGTTGGTTCAGGACAAGAAGTAAGGAGCAGAAGTTACTCGATCAGACCAAAGTTCTCTCACTTCCACTCGCCTAAAAATAATCGGAAGGTGGAAATGGTGGTAATCCCCATAGCTCCAAAGGCCTGAGTGCTACCCAAATGGTCACACAAATTTTTTTAAACGTCAGTAAAGTGTTTAGCTTTGGAGAAGGCAATGGCACCCCACTCCAGTACTCTCGCCTGGAAAATCCCATGGACGGAGGAGCCTGGTGGGCTGAAGTCCATGGGGTCTCAAGGAGTCGGACACGACTGAGCGACGTCACTTACTTTTCACTTTCCTGCATTGGAGAAGGAAATGGCAACCCACTCCAGTGTTCTTGCCTGGAGAATCCCAGGGACGGCGGAGCCTGGTGGGCTGCCGTCTATGGGGTCACACAGAGTCGGACGTGACTGAAGCGACTTAGCAGCAGCAGCAGCAAAGTGTTTAGCTGTATTTAAGAGGGTTAAGACCCCACTTTTTTACTCCAAAATGCTTTCATGACACCATTCTTAATACAAATATCACAAGAGCCTAAGCTTTCTGTATTTTGTAATTTAGAAAAGGGGAAAAACTTTTCAAGTTTTACAAACTTGTTCACTGAAGTCTGTTAACATATACCAATAAATGTGGTGTGTCGGTATCTCCCATCAGGTGTTTCAAGAAGAATTCGGAATAATTAAGTCCTATAATTTAAAGCCAGGTGGTGATAAAATTCCAGTTACCAATCAAAATAGGAAAGGTAAGTTAAAACACCATTTCTTAATTAAAGCACATTAGTGTTTGCCATTTACTTTTATTATTTAACAGATGTAAAATTGCTTTTCAGAATATGTACAGCTTTATATTGACTTTCTTCTCAACAAATCCATCTATAAGCAGTTTGCTGCATTTTATTATGGATTTCATAGTGTGTGTGCTTCAAATGCCCTAATGGTGAGTTTAAAGCTTCATGCTTTCAGTTAGGGTTTGTAATACCATGATATTGACAAGTAATTCTTTAGAACATTTTAAATTAAAAAAAAATTTTTTAACTTTTAAATTAAAAAAAAAATTGTTTTCTGGTTTTTAAAGATAGAGCTGGAAAGAAAAATAGTTCTCTCATTTCAGCCTTAATTCTCTAAAGGGAAAAAAGACCAGTCAACTCCATCCCCCTCACCCATCATGCTGTGTCTTAAAATATGTCTTCTAAGCTTTAAAAAATTTCCCCAAGTAGAGTGGATGAAGAGATCCCCAAGGGCTCCAGATCTTTAAAACTGAGGTGCAAAGCACAGAAAATGGTTAACACATAAGCTCCCGGCAAAAGCTACAACTTCTCACTGTTTAAGGAACAGGTTTTTATAGCTGCTTCATTCCTCTTCAGGGGTCCCCCAGCAACTCTGAGTGGCCTTTTACCCTCAGGAAGTAGTTTGTCTCCAGAGTCATGGTGGGCTCTGCTTGGTTTGACTTTTTCTTAGCTGTGTGAGTGTGGGTCAGCTGCTGTTGAGAATGCCACATCAGAAATGTCATAAAAGTGATCTTCATCCCTGCTCCTCTGGGCACACTCCATCAAGCCATCTCCACTCAGTTTTATAAGGAGGGTTTGGAGTGAGGTCTTCCATATGAATTATTTTGCATAGGAGAGAACTTGCTTTAGAGTAATGGTCTTTCAGTTTAGTTCAGTTCAGTCACTCAGTCGTGTCCAACTCTTTGTGACCCCATGGACTGCAGCACACCAGGCCTCCCTGCCAATCGCCAACTCCCGGAGTTTCCTCAAACTCATGTCCATTGAGTTGGTGATGCCATCCAGCCATCTCATCCTCTGTCGTCCCCTTCTCCTCCTGCCCTCAATCTTTCCCAGCATCAGGGTCTTTTCAAATGAGTCAGTTCTTCGCATCAGGTGGCCAAAGTATTGGAGTTTCAGCTTCCACATCAGTCCTTCCAATGAATATTCAGGACTGATTTCCTTTAGGATGGACTGGTTGGATCTCCTTGCTGTCCAAGGGACTCTCAAGAGTCTTCTCCAACACCACAGTTCAAAAGCACCAATTCTTCGGCGCTCAGCTTTGTTTCTAGTCCAGCTCTCAGTATGTGATGGTCTTTATCACATGTTTATTGAAAGTACCTTTGAATGTGGAGCACTTGTTGATTTCTAATTAAGTTTTGTCTGCGATGCACTGTATTTATAGGGGTGGAAGGAGGGGAAATGAATAGTGTAGCAAGTCTTCACTTTTAAATTCTAATCTCTTTAGGTGGGAGACAAGCTACGTAGGTGAAAAAACAAGTGAACAACACAAAACAGACTAACCTACTACTCAGCCGCCAACTGTGCGCAGGCGGCTTCATGGGTGTTGGACGCAGGCGTGTCAGTAGATGCTAGAGTGGCTCAGAGTTCCAAGCTGTGTCTTGGGGAAGAGCTGTAATTTGGATTTATGCTTAATCATCTGCTTGTTTTTCTAGCTAATTGCTGTTATTTGCAAAAGGGGGAATCTAAGAGTTGGATAAGATTTATAAACTTTCAGAAGCAAAAATATCTCAGTACGAAAAATATAAATGGAAAATATTTTTCCTTAAAAAATGGTTTGATTTACTATAAGAAGGTCATGATTTTTGTTGCTTGATTCAATGAAAACAGTTCCAGTTTCACGTTTTTTCATCATCACTTTTTCTTATCATTTTTGATGAATAATTATTGGCAGCTGCTTCGTCCAGAAGAGGTTGAAATTCTGGTCTGTGGAAGTCCTGAGCTGGATATGCACGCCCTGCAGAGAAGTACACAGTATGATGGTTATGCAAAAACTGACTTGACTATCCGGTGAGCTCTTTGTACTTCTGAGAGTGAGACTGCTGAAGAGGGAATGAAAGGGAATGTGGTTGGTTTATTTGTGTAACTTAAAATCTTCGAATCAAGTTAAGTCACCAGAAATCTCGTACAGCCCACACTGCCTTCTTTTATCTCTTGAAAGTAATGTGAGAATATTCAATATGAAATCACTAAGCAGTCCCCTTGGGAGAAAGTGATATAAGTAAGTTTCTACAGAAGTCCAGAGAGTTGACTTCTTTTAAAAAATGACTTTGGTCCTAGAATTGCAGGGATGCCATGCTTATAAAAAGCCTTTTAATAGCACTGTGTTGAAAAATACGGAAAATTATATAGAAGAAAAATAGCTTATGTACTCTCTGTTGCTGGACTATTTTTATAATGATGTTAGTCAAAAATCTAATTTATATATAGAAGCCTGTCATTCCTCCATTTCAGTTTGAGAGCAGTATGTACCTTTAAGGGAAGTTGTTTCCCTAAAGCTTGCTTTATATTATTTTATTCTCATCTGCAGGACTTTTGTCATTTTATATACATTTTATATACATTTCCTTTGTGTTCTCTAGATACTTTTGGGATGTTGTTCTTGGATTTCCTCTTGATCTTCAAAAGAAGTTGTTACATTTTACTACAGGAAGCGACAGAGTTCCTGTAGGAGGAATGGCTGATTTAAACTTTAAAATCTCAAAGAATGAAACATCTACTAACTGGTAAATTTCCAGATTGTCATTCTTTTTTTTTTTTTTTTAATCTGTAGGTCTTGCTAATAATAGTATGCTTGGAATTAGAAGATTCTTTCCACATGAAGTTGTTTTCTTAGAAAAATCCTCGAAGTAAACATGGCTTTGAAGTAAGATAGACTCTGGCTTAAGGTTCTTTATTAATTTTGAGACATACCAATACTAACTGATAATAATTCCTTTCCATCAACTTTTTACTTTGCCAAGTCAGTTACTTTATCATCACTTCCAGAATCTAGCTTGTTTTTCATAGTATTTAGTTTGTCTGACCTTCATTTTTACTTGAAAGTCTTTTTATTTAAGATGCCAGGTGAGTTTTCTGGCTATTATTATAATTAGTTCCAGAAGTCCTGTTGTACTGGAATACTTCTAGTGCCGGTCTTTTTTTTTTTCCTTATTTTGCATATGAAAGTGATGCTGATGGTGGCTTTAAATTATTTTCTAGAGTGTTGGTGGGGTAATGTTGATCTACTTACTTCTTTTCCCAATCTCATTGTAATTTCTAAAGCTAATTTGAGTAGATACTACTTTGATTATAAATGTTTTTTCTCCTGCCCTATGTATTCCCCGAGCTCTGTCAGTTCTTCCTTTCATCAATTAGAACTGAAATTTGTCCTTTCCTTTATCACTGCTACCACAACAGCTGTTCTGATTCTGCGGAGTTCATAAAAACTGAGGGAAAGGGTCTAAGGATTCTGCTGGAATCTTGGATATAGATAAAAGTGTCATTGGGTAGAGGACTGGGAGATCTGATCAGAAAGATTCAGAGGATGAAGGTTGCATGTACCTTGAGGGCAGCAACAGAAGAAGTGTGGGTATCAAGTGTCTCAGAAATGTTATGATTTTTTTGACAGTCAAGGCTAAAATAATAGTTATTTTTCCTACTATTCTACTGGGTCTTTCCACCCATTCGGATAGTTTGCCTTATGTGATGAGGCAATTGAGATTTGCAGACATGAAGCCACTTGAACGAGATCTCACAGCCAGAAAGTGAGGGAGATTGTATTCAGATTGATTTGTCTGACTCTAAAAATAATGCTTCTAGAATGTAAGTTTTGTGAGAGCAGGGCCATTGTCTTGTCGGTAAACCCAGCCGCGGGGTGTGGAATGGTGCCTCATACACAACAGGTACTCCAGAAGTATTTGTTCAGTAAAGGAATGGATGAGTCGTCTCAGTCTAGTGAAATAGATTTGAGTATGTGTGTTCAGGTAGGTGGAAAGTCATTGTGTGTGTGTTTTAAGACTTGGTATCTTTGAAGAAAATGTTTCCCCTAGGTTGCCTGTGGCCCACACCTGCTTCAATCAACTTTGCCTTCCCCCCTACAAGAGCAAAAAGGACCTGAAACAGAAATTGATCATTGGAATTTCAAATTCAGAAGGTTTTGGACTTGAGTGACCAAGAAGACTTGAAATACATTTATATGTAGCATTCACTTCCCTCTTACTGTGCCTTTAACCTTTTCATGTTTTCTGTCTCAAAATACCTTGAAAAAGCTCACCAACTTTAAAAGACTGACTTAAAAAAGAAAAATCAAATATGAAGTGTGTTCAGTAGAGGCATGGTTTTCTAAAAACACAACACAGTTTGAGTGAGAGAAAGACCAGATGGCAGAGACAGGTGGGTCCGGTCCCTCCTTTTATAGCACTTTATCATCCTCCATAAGTAGTGCATCACAGGTGTTCCGCTGGGGAAGCATCGTGCAGTAAAGAGATGACAGGGTGGGTGGAGCCCAGTGGCAGAGCGTGTGCTGCTCGCACACAGTAGCAACATGGACAGCTACATTATCATTAATGTGGGGCATGTAGCCATATTTTCATATAGCGGTTAAACAACAGTATAATAGCAAATGCAATTTACAGGGGTTTTTTTGATATACTGGCTTGGTCCTCTAAAGATTCTTTTCAACCGTTCCTGAAAATCAGCATGTAAATAACTACATAATAGCCTGAGAATAATGGGATTTTGATAGTGCCATTTATTGCTAAAGATTTATTTTTACAAAGTAAATTCAGGGTTTTAGATGTGTGTACAGCTTTTACAAATCAATAAAGATGATTGTACAAGAGTGTAACTATTTTCAGACTAATTGGACTCCAGGTTATATTCTTTTAAGTATCGTCAGTCTGCATGCACATGCTCAGTAAACTGGTTACTTTGAGTACTCTGTACTGTTTGTGTAATCCTTTCTTCTTAGGGGTCAGAATACTAGAAAGGAAATAGATCTGACTAGTCACCGATAGATGAAGTCAATTACAAGCACAAAAAGAGAGAACTGATTTATATATACTTTGACTGACATACAAGACTTATTTATAGTATTTTTTGATCACCTGTTGTACTGAAACACTAATTTTTGCAAACAAGTAGGATAAGATATTTGACAAAAGTGAATACGATAACATTTGTGTCAAAATGACATGAAGCGAAGCGAAAGTCACTCAGTGACATAGCTTGATGAAAAGATAGGGTTCAACATTTTGGCCCAAATGTTTGTTTTTCACTGGATTCTGAATATAGCAAATTCAAAAGTACCCTTTTTGGACTTTCTTAATAAAGCACCATGTAAAAAGAAACTGCATTTTAAGTCAGACAGTAAATGGTTTTAATTTACAGCAAATGAAGCAGTTTTATTAGCACATTACAGTATTTCCAAATCGACTTCTGTATTATACTTTGATAGCTTTCCTTCAGAAAACTCTGAGGGTGTATTTGCAATAATAATGAAGCCAGCATTTAGTACCAGCACATGGTTCACATGCAAATAATACTTTCCCGATTTCCAAGTTACACTACTATCTTATTGCTATGATTCCTACACCCCCACCAGCAGAATTCTTCTAGGGTGGAGGAACTAATCAGCTTGTTCTGCATTTCCAAAGCCAGCTTGTGAATCCTGGAGGAAAGGAGTTAGTTCATTTACTATTCTGTTTGGGACAGAAGTGATTCCACTTTTCCACTTGGACATACTATTTAAAGGATTTTTCTTCTTAAAATTCTTGGAACACCTAAGAGATTTAAGGGCATGTTGGTTTTGTTTTGTTTGCTCCGTTTGTAATCCATGTGCAAATAAAACTGCTTCTCTCTTACACTGCTTGAACTAGAAAAAGTAAGGTGTTTAGTGTAGGTTACTGCTAACTAATAAGCACAAAAGAATCATGTATAAGAAACCAGATTTAAGTGTTCTAAATAAAATGTAAACAAAACTTCTACTTGGTAGAGATGGGAAAATTGTGTGGCTTGGTCTGCATGTCTTTGATGTGCTTGTATATCAATAGCTGTGTCATTTTTAAATAAGAAATATACAAGCAAGCCAAATTTTTAAATGACAGAGTCCATAAACAACTGGAAAATGTTGTCTGTTGTTGAAATTTATAATCATTTATCACTAAATTGCACATTGCCTTTATTTATTTATGCTCTGGTTTTGGTTTACAGTGTAATTAATACCTCATTTTTTAAAAGAACCACTACTGTTATATTTCGTTAATTTAAACAGCTAGAAAATTCATGCAGTTGCTTTCTTTTTATATAATCTGTTCATGAATTCTTGATTTTTGTATCTGCCACAGTAAATTAAAGCATTGCACAGTATTTATCAGTATTTACAAAATGTTCTGTCCTTTTTTAATCTTTGTTTAGTTAATCATATTTTTGTCTGTATGATCAGAAGTTTTTAAATGCCCCTCTTTTTTGTACAAATGTGTATTGTATTATATTGTTAATTTCTGGATAAATTTTTTCAAATATTAAAGTTATATAATCAACTAGACTTCATTTTTTTTTGAACGTTAGGCAATGAATTAAAACTTTAAAATTTAACTCTGTTTGTTACACTGTCTTTTAAACTGGTGCTTTGGAAAATTATTTACGTACTCCTTCAAAAGGTGTATTATTGACACCAAATGCAGCTAACCACTAGCATTATTTTTCGGTATGAAACAACATATAGGCAATGACTGGATGATCACAAATATCCACCAAATGAACATATAGCACCATGGAGGTCACCTAGAAATGAACTAAGTGCGACATTTCATTGGCCATCAATCAACAGCTTCAGATCTATTCAGTTCAGTTCAGTTCAGTTCAGTTCAGTTCACTCAGTCGTGTGCCACTCTTTGCAACCCCACGAATCGCAGCACGCCAGGCCTCCCTGTCCATCACTAACTCCTGGAGTTCACTGAGACTCACATCCATCGAGTCAGTGATGCCATCCAGCCATCTCATCCTCTGTCGTCCCCTTCTCCTCCTGCCCCTAATCCCTCCCAGCATCAGAGTCTTTTCCAATGAGTCAACTCTTCACATGAGGTGGCCAAAGTACTGGAGCTTCAGCTCATCATTCCCTCAAAAGAATACCCAGGGCTGATCTCCTTCAGAATGGACTGGCTGGATCTCCTTGCAGTCCAAGAGACTCTCGAGAGTCTTCTCCAACACCACAGTTCAAAAGCATCAATTCTTCGGCGCTCAGCTTTCTTCACAGTCCAACTCTCACATCCATACATGACCACTGGTAAAACCATAGCCTTGACTAGACAGACCTTTGTTGGCAAAGTAATGTCTCTGCTTTTCAATATGCTATCTAGGTTGGTCTTAACTTTCCTTCCAAGGAGTAAGCATCTTTTAATTTCATGGCTGCAGTCACCACCTGCAGTGATTTTGGAGCCCCCAAAAATAAAGTCTGACACTGTTTCCACTGTTTCCCCATCTATTTCCCATGAAGTGATGGGACCGGATGCCATGATCTTCGTTTTCTAAATGTTGAGTTTTAAGCCAACTTTTTCACTCTCCTCTTTCACTTTCATCAAGAGGCTTTTTAGTTCCTCTTCACTTTCTGCCATAAGGGTAGTGACATCTGCATATCTGAGGTTATTGATATTTCTCCTGGCAATCTTGATTCCAGCTTGTGCTTCTTCCAGCCCAGCATTTCTCATGATGTACTCTGCATAGAAGTTCAATAAGCAGGGTGACAATATGCAGCCTTGATGTACTCCTTTTCCTATTTGGAACCAGTCTGTTGTTCCATGTCCAGTTCTAACTGTTGCTTCCTGACCTACATATAGGTTTCTCAAGAGGCAGGTCAGGTGCTCTGGTATTCCCATTTCTTTCAGAATTTTCCACAGTTTATTGTGATCCACCAAAACCATTAGTTTGGCCATGTTTTCCCTTACCACATTTTCCTTGATTAATGAACAAAGAGAAGAGATTCTGAGAATGTAGGAGAGAATGTCATGGGTGATAGATAGGAGAAATTAGGTAGCTGGGTGGAAGACTGAGGTGAGTTTTCACAGGGGAGGGTACAAGATCGGTTCACCCAGAGGGCCTGGTGACTGGTTAAGAACTGAGCTTTGAAACTGCCTGGGTTTGAGTTTACTGTTCAATACTTCTGTTTCCTTGGTCAGGTTAATCTGTTCATGCCTTAATTATCAAATGATAATAATTTGTGAAATGAAAATAACCCTATCTCAATGACAGAGTACTGGGGAGAAATAAATGAATTAGTATGTGTAAAGCACTTACACAGTCCCTGGCATATAATAAGCAATATAATGTGACACCAGAGGAACCATGGTTCCAGTTGGATTACCTCTTATAACCACTGCTTCTAATAATACATAATTCATAGAGCTGTTCAATAAACCTATACACACACCTATATAGTTCTATAGGTGTGTTTATATACTTATGTATGTGTATATCTTATTGTAAATATATGTATTAGATATATATTGTTGTTTAGTCACTAAGGTGTGTCTGACTCTTTGTGACCCCATGGACTGCAGCCTGCTGGGCTCCTCTGTCCATGGGATTTCCCAGGCAGAAATACTGGAGTGGGTTGCAATTTCCTTCTTCAGGGCATCTTCCTCATCCAGGGATCGAACCCATGTCTCCTGCACTGGCAGGCAGATTCTTTACTGCTGAGCCACTCGGGTTACTCATATAGATATATGCTTATACATTTTATATATATATACACACGTATAAAATGTAGTTAGCATATATAAATAAGTACTTATGTCATGCCTAACCTATAATAAACCTTATATGTTTGATAATATTACCATTCAGTTCAGTCGCTCAGTCGTGTCCGACTCTTTGCAACCCCATGAATCGCAGCACGCCAGGCCTCCCTGTCCATCACCAACTCCCGGAGTTCACTCAGACTCACGTCCATCGAGTCAGTGATGCCATCCAGCCATCTCATCCTCTGTCGTCCCCTTCTCCTCCTGCGCCTAATCCCTCCCAGCATCAGAGTCTTTTCCAATGAGTCAACTCTTCGCATGAGGTGGCCAAAGTACTGGAGTTTCAGCTTTAGCATCATTCCCTCAAAAGAACACCCAGGACTGATCTCCTTCAGAATGGACTGGTTGGATCTCGTTGCAGTCCAAGGGACTCTCAGGAGTCTTCTCCAACACCACAGTTCAAAAGCATCAATTCTTCGGCGCTCAGCTTTCTTCACAGTTCAGCTTTCACATCCATACATGACCACTGGAAAAACCATAGACTTGACTAGACGAACCTTGGTTCGCAAAGTAATGTCTCTGCTTTTGAATATGCTATCTAGGTTGGTCATAACTTTCCTTCCAAGGAGTAAGCGTTTTTTAATTTCATGGCTGCAGTCACCACCTGCAGTGATTTTGGAGCCCAAAAAAATAAAGTCTGACACTGTTTCCACTGTTTCCCCATCTATTTCCCATGAAGTGATGGGACCAGATGCCATGATCTTCATTTTCTGAATGTTGAGCTTTAAGCCAACTTTTTCACTCCACTTTCACTTTCATCAAGAGGCTTTTTAGTTCCTCTTCACTTCCTGCCATAAGGGTGGTGTCATCTGCATATCTGAGGTTATTGATATTTCTCCTGGCAATCTTGATTCCAGCTTGTGCTTCTTCCAGCCCAGCATTTCTCATGATGTACTCTGCATAGAAGTTCAATAAGCAGGGTGACAATATGCAGCCTTGATGTACTCCTTTTCCTATTTGGAACCAGTCTGTTGTTCCATGTCCAGTTCTAACTGTTGCTTCCTGACCTACATACAGGTTTCTCAAGAGGCAGGTCAGGTGCTCTGGTATTCCCATCTCTTTCAGAATTTTCCACAGTTTATTGTGATCCACACAGTCAAAGGCTTTGGCATAGTCAATAAAGCAGAAATAGATGTTTTTCTGGAACTCTCTTGCTTTTTCCATGATCCAGCGGATGTTGGCAATTTGATCTCTGGTTCCTCTGCCTTTTCTAAAACCAGCTTGAACATCTGGAAGTTCACGGTTCACATATTGCTGAAGCCTGGCTTGGAGAATTTTGAGCATTACTTTGCTAGCACATGAGATGAGTGCAATTGTGCGGTAGTTTGAGCATTCTTTGGCATTGCCTTTCTTTGGGATTGGAATGAAAACTGACCTTTTCCAGTCCTGTGGCCACTGCTGAGTTTTCCAAATTTGCTGGCATATTGAGTGAAGCACTTTCACAGCATCATCTTTCAGGATTTGAAGGAGCTCAACTGGAATTCTATCACCTCCACTAGCTTTGTTTGTAGTGATGCTTTCTAAGGCCCATGTGACTTCACATTCCAGGATGTCTGGCTCTTACTAAACATAGGTTGGACCATCTCAATCATCAAATCCCTCTCATTGCCTAATATACTGTTTAACCAAGGTGTATTTCAATAGCTGTATTTTTCATTTCTAGAAATTCTTTCAGTTCCTTTTCAAATCCATCCGCTCATATTTCATACTGTTGTTTCTTTCCTATGGGTTTTTAAAAAATAATTTTCAGTATACTTGTTTGATATTTTATTTTATATTATTTTTTTACTCTCCCCAGTTCTTGAAATACTGATTCTTGTATTTGTTCATCTACTGGCTCTCATAGTAATTTATTTCCTTGTGTCACTTATAATTTTGCTTTTAATTTAATTTTGGGCCCTGAGAAATGCAAGTGTCCTAGTAGAGTAATTTCATATTGTTGCCAACAAAGGCCCTACAGGTTTCTATACCAATTTGTATGTGGCTTCCTCAGATTGGGGCTTCTTTTCCACTTGTGTATGTTTGGGCCCCTCCCCTATAGTGGCACAGGTTGGGGTTTATGAGTAAAGGTTTTCTGTCCCATTTTCATAGATTTAACAGCCCTTTTAAATTCTGGGCTATATGAGGTGGAATCAGTTTTGGCTCTTCACCTTGAATAGGGCTTAAGGAATGTCTGTTGAATTCACATGGGCATTAATATCCATTAGAGAGTTCATGACCCACATGAGTCACCTAATCTTGCTTTTTATTTCTGCATTTCTTCTTCATTTCCCATTACTGATTTCTCTTCTTCTCTTCCTTTTAATCTTGTACATTTATATTTTAAGACTTTTGTAGCTATATTTTGCCCCCAAATTATAAAAGTTTATGGTTGTAACTGGCCTCTTCCATTTCAGCTCAGCCTATACATGCCCTGCCTCTTGGTTTTTTTTTTACCCCATTCAGTGCATAAAACTTTTAAATGCATTGTTTCCTATATATGATTTACACAAATTTATTTATGTGTTAATTTACTATTTGTGTATTGCATGCCTATTATATTTCAGTTAGAGGCTGATCTTCAGTTCCATACATCATTTGCTGATTCTTTACAAACATAAGCAAATGTGGTTCTGAGTACTTACCTTGCAAAGCATTAATGTGTATCATAGCAAGAAAATTTCTCTAGGGCTTTCGTGATAATTTTACAACTCAAAGTTTTCACGCCATATAAATTTTACAACTCAGATATAAGCACCATAGAAGCATTAGTCACCACTGAGTTAAATTGGTAGATTTTTTTCAGCATCCGAACTTGACTTTTCCTGTGTGTGCAAACACACACACAAGTTGCAACAGAAAAAGCATAGAATTATTTCAGTTTCTCAAGGAGCCTAATCCTGTGCTGTTTCCAGCTGCATGTTGGTCACCTCTGCTTGTAAGACCTTCAGTATGCTTTCCTTACTGCTGTCGCTGGCAATCTTGATTCTCCTGATGAGCTTGGCTCATAAACATGGGTCTCATTTTGACTTTTCATTCTCTTTAACCTCATGTCTGCAAGCCTCATCTTTATGCTGTTTCTCAGATTTGACCCTTCTTTCTACTCCATTTCCACAGACCCCTCCTTGGTTTAGACCCTCAATAGCTGACTGGCTTCTCTGACTATAGACTTACTCTTCCCCCATTTATCATAAGGTCCCCATTATTAATCTTTATCAAATTCTGTTCTTACCATGCTTATCTGACCACCTCCTAACTCCAAAGCCTAGCCTGTGTTCCACTTTTATTTTGCATATTCCCCAGTACCATCTTCCAGAAAGATCGCTCCTTTCCTGTGTCCCGTGGACACCCTGCACTGTGGCATCACTGCTCAGCCCAGTGCTTCTGAGGTCCTCTTCCTGCTTTCTAATCAACTCCTCCCTTAGCTCAGATCTCCTGCCCTCTAAACCTCCCCAGACTAGAATTTTCTCTCCTCCCCTGCCAAACCTTGTGCTGAACCACCACCATCACCATTCCTCCCCCCACAAAGAAAGAAGCTAGCTGGAAGGCATCTCTCCCTCTTTTTCACACCCATCCCACCGTCTTCATTGCTCAGGTGGCTCTTAATATTTTCAGGCTTGCTGTGGTTCATTGTGTGCACATTAGCCACTTGAAAAGAGAGGCATCTCCTGTGTCCTCATCCAGCACAGAGCGGGGTCAGTCAACTCAGATAAAATCCTACCTGACTTGTTGACTTGACTGGGCAGGTGAAACACTCATCAAATTAGTGGAATGAACCAAAAACCCTCATGGGTAAATAGTCTCATCTACAGTTTGTTACCTTTTGCCCTGACTCACAGACCCGCCATCAGCCTGGCTGTCACGACTTGGGAGTGGCAGCCTCAGGGAAGCACCTCCTGAAACCCTGGCCCCCAAATGTACTGCCACGTCCCATCAGTCTGGGCAGCCTTTCACTCCCACAGAGCCTTGGCCTGCCCACCGCCAGTGACCAAATGACACAAAACCAGTGAGCAGTGGTGCCTTCGGCGGTTAACTATGAAAGGGGGGAAAAGATGGTTGTAGAGCAGCTCTGTGGTATCACCCAGATTCTGAGGGTGTGTTTGTGAGTGAATGTGAGTGTATATGAATGTGTGTGTATATGTGCGTGTATGTTCTGAAAATTTTTATCACAGTTAATGTAATTAGCACTGGGATTATACATGATTTTACCTTTTTTTGCTTTATCATGCTTCTTAAAAAGTTTCCTTTCAATGAACACTTTGTAATAAGAGAAAAAACCCTTGGTTTAATTTTTTAAACCAGTTATCCAGTACCCCAGATCTTCCTTGGTGGCTCAGTGGTAAAGAATCCACCTATTAGTGCAGAAGATATGGGTCTGATCCCTGGGTCACGAAGATCCCCTGGAGAAGGAAATGGCAACCCACTCCAGTATTCTTGCCTGGAGAATCCCATGGATAGAAGAGCCTGGCAGACTCTAGTCCATAGGTTCACAAGAGAGTTGGACACGAATCGCTGACTAAACAAAACATCCAGTATCCTAAGTATCTATAGAATATAAATTGAAGGAGCAGAAATGGATGTTTATTGATCATCTAAGATGTATGAGGTGCACCATATCACGTTCATTTAATCTTTACAACAGCATAAAACTGATGTTATTGTCTCCATGCTAAAGATAAGAAATGGTAACTCAGGCCTGGGAGCTTGCCCAAGATTTTGAATTCATGTCTCTCTGGCTCTAAATATCACTGTATCCCATTTCATATGCTCCCTCAACTAGTTAGGCTGCTCAGAAACTTCCAGGCTTGCACTGTTCTGATACTAATGGATAAAACTTGTTCTCCCTGTTTGGACAAGGAGTCAGAGTCAGCCAGTCTGAGTTCTAGCCCTAAGTCTGACACTCAATTGCTGTATAACCTGAAATGATTTTTTTGCTTCTCTTTTTGTCTTCCAAAAAAGTGACAGATATCCTTAGAATTTTAAAATATAGTACAGATTACAGTTTGCTCTGGGTTAAGGAAGAAATCAAGTCTATAATAAGGACTACTTGGAAATCCGTAACAGTGACAAAAACCATGTATTTGATCTCATGGGATATAGACAAAGAGTATTTGCGAGGAAATTTATCGCCCTGAATATTTCACTTACTAAAAGATAAAATTGTGTGTGCTTAGTTGCTCAGTCGTATCCGACCTTTTGTGGCCCTATGGACTATAGCCCATCAAGCTCCTTGGTCTGTGGGATTCTCGAGGCAAGAAAACTGGAGTGGATTGCCATTTCTCGTCTGGGGAATCTTCCTGACCCAGGGATTGAACCCACGTCTCCTGAGTCTCCTGCATTGGCAGGCAAATGTTTTACCTGCTGTGCGATCAGGGAAGCCTACAAGATAAAAGTAATGAATTCAATAAATAAAATTTCAGGGAAGGAGACAACAGGGAATAAAGAAAAAAGTATCAATCAATAGTTCAATTAGAAAATATAAAAGAAGCATAATTGAGTCATAAACTCAAAAGGAGATTTGAGCTTTATAAAATCAATAAACTTCTGGCAAATTATAATCAGGTAAAAAGGAAAACCACACTAGATTAGAAACAAGAAACAGTGGCAGATAAGCAGGGGTGAGCCCCAGAGCCGCTTGATCCTGCTCAGCAGGCATGCATCACACTCAGGGCCCCCTTCCAGGGCTGCTCCATCCCTCACCCTAACCTCTCCTCTGACCTCCACTCTGCCCACACCGCCCTGGAGAGCGAGCACACACAGTTGTAGGCTGGATTCACAGGATGCAGATGCTGACATGAAATTGTGGGGTTCATAAAGGCTACTGGGAATCAATGCCTGTGAAAGGAAAAGAAGAGGAAGCCACATCGGGCAAAGGGAGAGGTCCATTGAGGTAAAACCCAGTCCTGACAAAGTCATGGAGCCAATGCTGCCGCTCAGAGTTGTCCTCAGTCGGCCCAAATGGCCAGCCTTCCTGTCAGGTGTCAGGTGGCCCCGGGGAAGGGTGTGACGGCAGGCAGGCAGCTCTCTGCAGCTGAGGCTAACCGTGAAGGGCTGACAGCCGGCAACTGTCTGCCCCTGGGCAGCAAGCCATTGCCTGGGGGCTCCGGAGGCCTGCAGTCTGCCACTCGCAGCCACACCTAACTGCCAGGGAGTCGAAGAAATGTGGACCAGCTGCCTAAGAGGAAGGAGAGCCCAGTGTGGTGGCAGCTGACAATCAGACAAGGTCTCAGCACGCTCTCCAACTTTACAGAGGAGGCTGCACTTGGGAGGGAAGTGACACAGCAGACAGCCTGAACTGCATTTGGCCTCGGGTTTCCCACACCTGCTAGAACCCTGAGGGGAGCAGGGTGGCAGGCACAGGGACCTAACCCTAGGAATAGCATCTGCAAAGTGCCTGGATGGGAGGTGCCCAATCCATGTGGCTTCTGTCTCAGCTTTCATGACTGGATCTGACTTCTTTCACAGCATGCCCAGCCCTGCTGGAGTCCCTCTCATCACAACTCAGAGTGAAGTATTTAGTAAAAAGGGAGAGATGAAAATGGGTTACACAACTGCCCTTGTTTATGTACTGGCCTGTCAGCTCTGACCTCCGAGGTGCTGAAGGCCTTCAGTCACCTTCAGGTCCAAGAGAGAAATCTGAGGACCTAGAGTAAGTCCCCCACTTTGTACAAAGTGACCCACTTTTTCCTTTTGACTGTCACGTCTGAGGTTCCCATGGTCAGAGGACAAGTTGGGCAGGTCTCTGTGCTGGTCACAACTGCCCAGCCCTCCTCTTTGGCCTCTTGCATGGAAGCATTGGGAAATTCCAGCCAAACACAAGTTCTGACCAGCCAGGGAGGCTGCCCGGGTGAGTTCCTAATCACCTGGAACTAGGACTGGGTACCATGGCACCTCCCCAGGGAGAAAACCCTTTGGGCCCCCAGCTGGGGTAAGTGAGGGGTGGGCCTGGCTGCATGGGTAGCTGCATGGCTACATTTGTAGGCCCACCCCTCCCCCCCTGCCACGCCTCAGTGGTGCCCAAAGCTGGGGTTCCCTTTAGGGAGCTGGGGAGCCATCACAGAACCCAGGGGAGGAGATCATCTCAGACCTGCTCAAGCCCTAGCCCACTCTGTGACCTTGGGAAGTAACCTCACAGAGCCTCATGATCCAGCCACTAAATGGAGCCAGAATATGAAGTCCCCCTGTCTCTCTGGTGGCCTTTAAACCTGGAGATCCTGCACATCCTCTTGGAGACCAGTGGGCTCTCCTCTGTCATACTTCTTTTCATTTTAATAACCTAAAATGCTTCCCACAAGCCAATTCTGGTTGATTTCTGGTCATCTGGGATCACAGATGGGTCATGATTTTGGTGGTGTTGTTCAGTCACTAAGTCGTGTCCGGTTCTTTGTGACCACATGGACTGCATCACACCAGGCTTCCCTGTCCTTCTCTATCTCCTGGAGTTTGCTGAAACTCATGTCCATTGAGTTGGTGATGCTGTCTAACCATCTCATCCTCTGCCGCCCCCTTCTCCTCTTGCCCTCAATCTTTCCCAGCATCGGGGTCTTTTCCAATAAGTTGGCTCCTCACATCAGGTGGCCAAAGTATTGGAGCTTCAGTGTCATGATTTAGGACACAGCCTTTGTGGTTGGATCCAAAAGAGGACCAGATGTCATCTCAGCATGCAGACGAACAGATGAATGGAGGTGTACTCATTTCCTATTGCTGCTGTAACAGACTACCGCAGACCCAGAGGCTTAAAACAACATGAACTTATCATCTTAGCAGTTCTGGGGCTCCAATGTGCCAAGTGGGTCTTACTCAGCTGAAACTGAGGTGTCAACAGGGCTGCCTTCCTTCCGGAGGAGAATCCATTTGTTTGGCTTGTTAAGCACCTGGAGGTTGCCCGTGTTCCTTTGGCTCAAGGGTCCTTCCTTCTCCATCATCAGAGCCACCGGTGTAGCACTCTGACCCTCCTGCTTCCTCTTTCACTATGAGAGCAGCTGTGGTTACCTCAGGCCCACCTAGATAACCCAGGATAGTCTGCCTCATCTCAACATCCCTATTTAGTCATATGCAAAGTCCACTGGCCAGGTGAGGTAACACATTCGCAAGTCCGTGGGTTCAGAGGTGGGCATCTTTGGAAGCTACTGTTCTGCATACCACAGACAGGTTTCCATTGTCCAACAGCCCAGTTGAAGGCAAAAATGGACAAAAAGAAAATGATGAGGAATGGTCACAATAGGGAAGCCCCTGGCAAGTGCATCTTCCATCTATTCACTGATTTGCCACACCAATCCAACTATCATTCCTGTGATGGTTTTTTCAACTATATCTAAAGCATTTAAAAACTAATTTTGGACAGTCTCCATTTCCTAAATACAGCAGAAACAATACTGAAACTGGAAAAAAAAACTTTATATAATTCAAAAACTCCTTTTTTTTTAAATCCCCAGTGCTTTAAGAAGACCTCTTCCTGTTAAATGAAACAAATTGACACATGCTAACGTGGACACTGGGAGGGATTGGGGGCAGGAGGAGAAGGGGACAACAGAGGATGAGATGGCTGGATGGCATCACTGACTTGATGGACGTGAGTCTGGGTGAACTCCGGGAGTTGGTGATGGACAGGGAGGCCCTGGCGATTCATGGGGTCGAAAAGAGTCGGACACGACTGAGCAACTGAACTGAACTGAACTGAACGTGGACAGATATCCAAAATGGGTTAAGTATGAAAAACACCCTTCAGAGCAGCATATTCAGTGTCATCCAGTTTCCATAAAAGTCATAGAGTTATTTTTGGTTTTACATTGAAAATACACATGAGAATATAAACCAAACTGTTAACTTGGTTGGGAACAGCTAGGAAATAGCCATAGGATTCCAGGAGATTTTATCTTTCTAAATCATCATGTCTATGGTGTTTGATTTTAGTTATGTGTATTATTCTGTATTATTCACCTGCAATGCAGGCGACCTGAGTTCATTCCCTGGGTTGGGAAGATCCCCTGGAGAAGGGAATGACTACCCAGTCCAGTATTCTTGCCTGGAGAATCCCAGGGACAGAGGAGACTGACTGGCAGCAGATCTCAAAGAGTAGGACACCACTGAGCAACTAACATTATGTGAATTATACATAATAACTATGTTGTATACATTATCTAATAGTTACTATGTATAATATATTATCACATAGCAACATATATATAGAGAATGTATAGAATATTGATAGAATAGTAACATAATATATCATAAATAACATAATTACATAATGTGATACATATAATAAACTCATCTTAATTTTTGTAACTATAAAAAAAGGAAAGTTCTTATTTGTGTTTGAAGACTAAGGGACTCTTCTAAAACAGAGCTTTTTCTGGAGAATGACATCAACCAGAATTTCAGGATTCTGCCCAATTGTTGTGAGCCTTCAGCCTCACCTCTGATTACTATCTGTTCCCTTCTTTCCAACTTTCCCTTAGAAATCTTAGCTCTGCCCCCCACCATTGCAATCACAGGAAATGTAGGTCAGGTAATTAGTAACTAGGGTTTATTTTGTTTGGAAAACAGTACATTCAGGCAAAATAGGCCAGTTCCCATTCCTCAGAGCAGAATCCGAGAGTTTTCTCAAAGGGAGGGGTGCTGAGGTCACAGAACACCAGGGCCCCCCTTGTACCCTGGGGCCCAGAGCTGGGTCACCAGCTAGTAAGCAGCAGGGTTGCACCCCTGAAGCCATGTTCTTGCCCCTTGACTGCCCCTGGTCAACCACAGAATGTGGTGTTCCATCCTGGGGCTCCATAGACTGGCAGAGCCCAGTTGTGCAGTAATGGCTCCACTCGTGCCCTACTTCAGCCTAGGCTGGGACACTGGTGACCGTAGGGAGTGATACTGGGAGCATTTGTCACCCAAACAGCTCAGAGATGCACATATCACAAATGGCTGGGCTGCTCCTCCCACAAACCAGCACCATCTGAGCTAACACTGCCATCTTGATGGTCTCTTTGGGAGCTCTTGGCTCCTTAAGTGTGGAGTTTTACAACCAGTTTTACAACAGCATTTGACTGAACTAAATGTGACATGACTCATGGATCCCAGGCTGGTTCTGGCTAGTGACGCTATCAATGCAGACAAGAGGAAGCAGCTTCTAAGAGTCACTGGGGGGTGTTTATATCACCTACCAAGCATCAAAAGAGCTGGAAGACTTACCTGATGTGGAAAGGCCTGAGATCCACCCAGAGGGTCAGGACTGGAGGTCTCAGGACACAGCAGCATTTGCCCCAGGGCTCTCAAGTGGGCAGCAATCTAGACAGAAAGACCCAGGTGGTAACCAGCTTAGAAAAGCTACCTAGCGTTTTCTTCCAGACTCTTTTCTAGTATTGATGTGGCCACCATACCCTCATGCAACCAGGACGGGGCATGCAGTGGTAGACGCTGGGGACACGTAGCATTGGTGAGGAGGGTAGAGCAGCTTCTGTGTGACACCCCCATAGTGTCACCACCTATGAGCAAAGCCTGATCCCAGGAAGTCACCAAGTTTGTCTCGAAGGAACTTGGATCCAACACCATCTGAGTCCAACCACTGCCCTGCTTCCTCCCTTGAAAGCTGGAAACATGTGCTTTATTCTGTGGGAGTGAGAAGGAAAAGAGATGAAGGGTCCATCCTGACTCAGCATCCTTTTACCACTGAGAGTCTCCTCCAGAACCACCTACGGTTTTGTTCTCATTAATCCCGGTTTTTAAGGATTCACCAGTGGGGAAAGACAACAAGCTGTTCTCCATGCCAGTGAGGTGGTCCTTCTATCCCACCCAAGAGCCAGAGAGGGCCCTGGAAAAGGAGCCATTATACCTCCCACCCTCACCCCCAGCACACACATATACACTGCTTGTAAGCCGGTGTTGATAAGCAGAAAGCACCCCACCCCTAAGTCTTGCACCTGGAATCCTACTCAGCACAGCAGGTATGGGCATGTAGAGTGGATGTTAGACCAGATCTCGGACGGCAGGGAGCTCTGACGCCCAGGGGAGGGTTTTGTTGATTCTCAGTTCCTCTGTTCAAATGCCTGGGGACCATGCTAAAGTCCTTTCTGCATCACTATGGGTTGATCTGTTGAAGGCTTGCTTCTTTTTTGCCTCCTTACTGTGGCCAGTATGGCAACCTGGTTGTAAGGGACGTCAGCGCCCACAGAACCAGAAACCTCACACACTGGGTCAGAACTCAGAGACCACCTAGGAGGGAACATAGCACAGCATCCCAGGCTTTGTACCCAAGACCACAAAGGAGATGAATGGTGTATACAGCAGGTAAGGCCCCCAGAGCTCTGGGAATCGTCTCATGAGTAAACTACCTTTTCACATCAGATTTTCAGCTTCACTCTCCAGGGTGTGTCAGAAAGCAAGAAAAGGCAGGTGGGTCCCCTTACACCTTTACACCCTATCCCAGCCCCCAACCACTTCGGCAATCTTCCCTCCCTCTTCCACCCCCAGGAAGAATGACTCATCACAGGGCCCCCTTCCGTATTCAAGGCTTGGAGACTTCCCCATCTAGGGGCGTGGACTGCAGAAGGAGCCAGGGTTCAGGGTAGGAGCAGAGAAGGGTGGTGAGAAGTGATGAGGGAGCCGTGCTCTGCAGTTCCTTTGGGACACCTCTGAGGGCTGGAGAAAGGCCCTGCACAGGTGGAGCAGCTAAGTTCAGGCCACCTCCTCACCCACTTCTGTAGTCTGAATTATGAATGCATCATTGTGAATGTGCGATACAGAACTAAGTGGACTTTCTTCGTAGCTTGTGTGCATGTATGTACACACTGGCTCTTCAGCAGAGGCCGGGGAGGGAGGCAGAGCACTGGACAACACAGGCAGGAGGAGAGACGCCTGTATCCAAGAACAGAAATCAGAGGAGCAGCTTTGTTTAACGTGGGGTGAGGGACTCAGGGTTCA
Organism: Bos taurus; assembly: GCF_002263795.3. Classification (NCBI taxonomy): domain Eukaryota; kingdom Metazoa; phylum Chordata; class Mammalia; order Artiodactyla; family Bovidae; genus Bos; species Bos taurus. The sequence continues at coordinate 13,115,952 of NC_037353.1, forward strand.
GACCACCTGGCTTCCATCTGGTAGTTTCCCCCAGGCCTCTTTGCAGAACCTCAGGGCTCCCAAAACCTTAAATAGAAAACATCACCCATCCAATCCAGCCCCTCGGGGTGTAGCTGCAGGAGGAGCTGGAGGTGGGGGGCAGGGAGGGGAAACCCGTCCCATCGTTTCACAGTGCTGGCAGAGCCCTGCTTGGGCTCCCCTGGTGACTCAGCCTTTATGGAGCCACTTTTCCTCTTTTCAAGATTTCCTGGAGGTCTGATGGCCATGTCAGCTTGCAGCAAGGCCTGTGGTTGCATCAGTACTGGCCCCAGACAGTTTGCAAGAGCGTTTGGTACCCCTGGCTCCTCGATACGGCTGGCCCAGTGCTGAGGCACATGACAGGGAGCCTCACCAGCTCCCTGGCCCCTTCTGCCTCTGCTCGCTGTGCCTGACGCCTCTAAACAAGGGACTGCAGGGCACTGATGAAGCATTGTGTGGACCAAGGGCTGACAGTGGGGGTGATGTGATGCTCCCCTTGGCATTTTTAAAGGGCATTCCCAAAAAGGACCTTGGGGGAATGTGTGTACATAAAGCCCTGGAGACTGGCCTGTTGGTTGGCATCAGCTCTCAGAGCCTCTTCTCTCTCTTACCCCCTCGATGACCTCCCCACTCCATCCTAGATCCTTGTCCAGGCCTTTAATCCCCAAAGCATTGCTCTACCCCTCTGCCCAAGATCTCAGGATCCTTCCTGCTAGTCTGAGCTCCCAAACCTCTGCCCAAGGACTCTACCACCAAGCTTCTCTGCAGTCCCACTCAGGACCATGTTTTCCTTTGGCCTCAGGGCACAGATAGCAGAGATGAGAGCTCTCCACCTGGTAGAGATGGGATCTCTATACACTGGTGTCATAGAGCATGCGGCGGGGTGTACTGTTAGAGAGAATCATCACAGAATCCCTAGAAGGGAGCAATCATTTCTGTGAGTGGATCTGGGACAGCTCAGGGAGGGTCAGGAGCAGAGAAGGATGAAGAGCCGGGCAGGTCAGGTGTAAATCTTCCACGTCCTGCTGTGTCACTTTGTCCGTGTTAAATCTCCACGCTCAGTCTTACCTGTAAAGTGGAAATAATAACACCCTCCTTGCAGGGCTACTGAAGACTTATTGAAGACTATGTAGTTGGTGCTACCCTCCTTGTGGACGCTCAAAAGGCATTTTCCCCTCTTCAAGGAGCAAACAGTGGAAACTCTGATGCCAAGGGTCAAAGCAGTATTTAGGACATGCCTGTGGAATTAGAAAACCTGGGTTTGAATCCCGCTAAAGGATGTGGCCTTCTGGAACTTCAGTTTCCTCATCCACAAAATGGGAATAGTAACAGGACCCAGCTCAGAAGGTTGTTGGCAAGACTAAATGCAATGAGTTTGTAAGAATATTAGCTCGGGGCCTGGCATTTATTTAGCACTTAATAAATGTTGGCTACTGTTACAGCTGTTACAGCTCGTGGATCATGCAGTCTAGGCTGACTGGTACATATCACTCCCCAACACAAACCCCTCAATGGCCTTTAGTGGAGACATAGGGTAAGGATCTCTCAGGGGTCACGGAGAGAGAAGCCACAACTACAAGCTTCTGGTTGGTTCTTCCACCTAGAGACCACTCCGCCCAATGTCCCAAAGGCTTTATGGAAACTTCTGTTTGCTCAACTGATTTCACCACCCAGTCTGTTAGCCCTTCTACCAAACCATGAATCCTAACCTAATCTAATCTAAAATTTTTCTCCTAACAAATGGTTTACAAATTCAAGTAGTCAGTGGTATGTATCATCTACACGTGTGTGCTAAGTTGCTTCAGTTCTGTCCAACTCTGTGCAACCCTATGGACTGTAGCCCGCTAGGCTCCTCTGTCCATGGGATTTCCCAGGAAAGAATACTGGAGTGGGTTGCCCTGCCCTTCTCCAGGGGATCTTACTGACCCAGGGATCGAACCTGTATCTCTTATGTCTCCTGCACTGGCAGGCGGGTTGTTTACCATTAGGGCCACCTGGGAAGCCGTATGTATCATCAACCACTCCTCACTTCGATCACTCTAAAGACCAAGTCAGGTTGGACTTTGATCTCACCTCTGAGCGGTTATGATGTTATTTACAATGATGAATTTCAATGATACTTACAATGATAAATGTTATTTACAAAGATGAATGACATAGCATATGCAGCATCTCTGCTACACCCTGCCCCTCAAAGCTCACCACAACGCCATGAGGCTGAAGGGGCCAGGCTGGCCCAGCAGGTTAAGAGCAGGTGGACCTTTGGCATCTGCCCTAGGTTTTCTCAGGGGCTTCCCCAGGTGGCACTAGTGGTAAAGAACCCGCCTGCCAATGCAGGAGATGTAAGAGACGCGGGTTCTATCCATTGGTCAGGAAGATCCCCTGGAGGAGTGCATGGCAACCCACTCCAGTATTCTTGCCTGGAGAATCCCATGCACAAAGGAGCCTGGCGGGCTGCAGCCCATAGGGTTGCAAAGAGTTGGACATGACTGAAGCGGCTTAGAACACACACACGTGTTAGGATTTCTGAATTGTCATTTCTTTGGGTCAGCGACCTGGAAAGGGGATTATCTTGAAGTTTGGTGTGCATGGAAACACACTGTTGAGTTGACTTGGAGGTGGCTTGGGGAACTGATATCTGCCCCTCGAGACCACCAGACCTTCCGTATCATCTAATTTAACTTCTTCATTTTATAAATGGAGTAAGTTGAGACTCAAAGAAGGGAATTAACTTCCCCAGGGTCATGAGATGGTCAGTGAAGCACTAGGGACCAGACTCTGGTCTCCCAAAATTAACCATTTTGTTGACCACCTAATAGGTGCCCAAATTGAAATGTAAGAGGTTTCTTTATGGCAGGGCTTCTCAGTATTTATATCATGTGCATTAATTTCTAAGAGCAAAATCATTTTTAACCTTTTTTCAAACTTTAAGTCCTTTCTTACACAACAAACACTTATTAAGGCCTTGATAAATAATGGAAGTGGGAAATGTTGGTCTCATCTTGCCTATCTATTTGTATCTAAAACAATCATTTCCTAAGCCAAAAATCAATCCTGATTAAGAAGATAAAGACGGATCTCTTCAAACAGACTCCTGTTTGCCAAGGAGAGAAGGATGGGGAGGGAAGGACCGGGAGTTTGGGATTAACGGATGTAAGTTATGATATATAGGATAGATAAACAACAAGGCCCTACTGTAAAGAACAAGGAACTATATTCAATATCCCGTGATAAACCATAATGGAAAAGAATATTTTAAAATAGAATGTCTACATGTGTATAACTGAGTCACTTTGCTGTACAGCAGAGATTGGCACAACATCGTAAATCAACTATCATTGAAAAAACTTGTTTTAAAAAGGCATGGATAAAAAAAAGACATTTATCTCTTCTTGAAAAGAAAAAACAATCCCAAGAGAGATTCAGTATGAACATGAGATGGCCTTGTCTCCAGGTCCTTACTTCCAATACCCTGGAACTTGGCTACCCATCCATCAGCAGGGAAAGCCTGCAGGAATGTGCCAGACTGAATCTTTCAAAGATGACTGCAAAAATCTCTCCTGTCTCACATTCCTTTCTGCAATGCAGACTTAATATAAATAAATTAATTCATTAAAAGAGATGCAGATTGTACCTCTGCCTGCTGCCAAGTCGCTTCAGTCATGTCCGACTCTGTGCGACCCCATGGACTACAGCCTACCAGGCTTCTCCGTCCATGGGATTCTCCAGGCAAGAACACTGGAGTGGGTTGCCATTTCCTTCTCCACAGATTGTACCTCACTCCCTGGAAATTCACAGCCGTGTAAGAAGTCCAACTATCCTGCGGCTGCCACTCTGTGAAGAAGCTCAAGCCCCATGGAGAGGCCACAGGTGGGTGCTCTGGTCGTCAGTACTGACCTTGAAGTCATACCAGCCCAGGCACCGGATGTGAGTGAGGGACCTGCAGGTGATTATCGCAAGTGGATGAAGAATGTCTCTTCCAGTAAACAAACGATGTTGTGGTCATCAAGTCATCAGTCACTACAGCCACCCCTGACTGTGTACCCTGAGGGGAGTCAGGATGGAGATAAGCAGGATACTGGCCCTGGATAGCTAAGGAATGATTTCAATGAACCTAGAAACCATTGCATCTCCCCATACATAGGAAAGCATTAAATTTTTTCAAAATTTACTTATTTTTAATTGGAGGATAATTGCTTTACAGTGTTGTGTTGGTTTCTGCCATACATCAACACGAATCAGTCATAGGCATACATATGTTCCCTCCCTCTTGAACCTCCCTCCTATATCCCACTCTCTAGGTTGTCACAGGGTACCAGGTTGAGCTCCCCGTGTTATACAGACACTTCCCATTAGCTATCTATTTTACATATGGTAATGTATATATTTCAATGTTACTCTTTCAATTCCCCTGCCCCCACTATGTCCATGAGTCTGCTCTCTATGTGTGAGTCTCTGTTCCTGCCCTGCAAATAGATTCATCAGTACCATTTTTCTAGATTCCATATATATGCATTAATATACAATATTTGTTTTTCTCTTTCTAACTTACTTCACTCTGTATAGCAGGCTCTAGGTTCATCCACCTCACCAGAACTGACTCAAATTCACTCTTTTTATGACTGTGTAATATTTCACTATATATACCACAATTTCTTTATCCCTTCATCTGTCAATAGACATCTAGATTGCTTCCATGTCCTGGATATTGTAAATAGTGGAAAAACACTAAGTTTATTAACTTTAGATGTCTGTTTTTCTTTAATTAACAGTAATCTTACAATGTTCCAGCTACACGAGTTTTTTGCAAAAACTCCTATATATCCTGGTTCCACCCTTACCTCTTCAGAACAGCCCCTCAGAGCTATCTGAGAGGCTGTATCCTGGGCTTACATCCTCAGTATGTCCACTGAGTAAAACATAACTCTCAGCTTTTAGGTTGTGCTTTTTTTTTTTCCCCAATCGACTGTTCCCATCTGTTGAGTCACCCCCAACTTTTGGGTCTTTCCAGCTGAGGTCCCAGAAATCACAGAGTAATAACCAGCCATTCCCTTTGGCCCTGTCTGAATTCTTGACCCAGAGTCTGTGAGCAAAATAAAAATGGTAGTTGTTTTGAGCCAGTATGTTTTGGAGTAGTTTGTTAGGTAGCAATAGGAACTGAAGTGTGCATAAGGCATGAGTGAGTGCATTTAAGTTGAGGGTTTAGATTGGTATCAATATTCTCTTTTGATATTATCATAAGGGGTCAATATTATCCATAAGGGATTCTCTTCAGGATGCTTTTTTGACTAGAAGGACTGATGCTGAAGCTGAAACTCCAATACTTTGCCCACCAGATGCAAAGAGCTGACTCATTAGAAAAGACCCTAATGCTGGGAAAGATTGAAGGCAGGAGGAGAAGGGGACAACTAAGAACGAGATGGTTGGATGGCATCACCAATTCAATGGACATGAGTTTGAGCAAGTTCTGGGAGACAGTGAAGGACAGGGAAGCTGGGCATGCTGCAGTCCATGGGGTTGCAAAGAGTTGGACATGACTGAACTGAACAATAACATATTGAGATACAGCCATATGCAAGATCAAAGGGACAAAGCACAAAAGAGGTACAACCTCCGTGGAGTTTCTGTTCTATGTGAACACTTCGTCAAATGCTAATGTCACACAACTGGACATACTCAACAGGAAAGAGGGACCAGGGGAGGAAAAAGGCAGAGAAACCCCCTGGGTCACCAGGAGATAAATGAAAGCTCTGGGTGCTTGCAGCCACAGAGACAGTAAGTCAGTGACTTGAAGCCGGAAATGGTTTTCCAACCAGCTGTGAATTTGAAAATCCCATATGTAATACAACATTAAGCTGCTATTTTAGAAATTCTTTCATCTTTTTCAGAGACATCTCCGGGGCCCTTCCTTCCTCTTGGAAGGCAGTCAGTTTTCTGCAGAAATCACTTCATCAGCAGGAGCTGAAGCATTTCTCATGCAACTGTATAATTCTGGAAATGTGGTTTAAAAAGTACCCTCTCCTGGGTGAAGAAAGCAACGTTGCAGAGCAATGTTTCTGTAAGCACCAGCTGGGCAGCTTTGGATGCACTTTTTTTCTTTTTCCCTTTTGAAATGGCAGAATCCTGGCACCTGTGTACGAGCCTAATGCAGTGTTGTTGATTTCCTTAAAAGAGCGATGAGTCTGCTTTGGAGTTACTGGAGTTTTTTCATTATCACCAGAGGCCATGGCACCACCGGTATCCTTTTAGATGCTCAATTGAATTTCCAATTATTCATTGAATATCTGTGCCTGATATTGTGTCAGGAGTTGGCAATGGGGTATGAATAAGACAGTCATGGCCCCTGCCTTTACATACCTCACACTGCAGAAGGGACAGCAGATTTTAGACAAACAATGTTATGACATTTGTCCTCTACAACAAAGGCAGAGGAAGGTGCAACCGAAGGCCAGGGAATTTCTCTATAAGCAAATACTCAAAGGAGGAGTGGGAGGTACAACCGAAGGCCAGGAAATTTCTCTATAAGTAAATACTCAAAGGAGGAGTGGGAGGTACCAGGTGAAAGGAGGAAGGAGAGCAGAAATGATGAAGAAAAAAGCATGACCACAGTCTGGCCACTAGAGATAACCACAGATATTTGAACTGCAGGAACTGAAGGAAAACCAGTGGATGGAGAAAATGAGAGGTGGGGGTGGGGAGGACATTGGACTCAGGCAGGGACTGAGCATGTGGGAGATTTGGAGTGTTGTCTGAAGCAAATGGAACACCAATGATTTTTTTTTAATCTTTTTATTTTATATTGGAGTAAAGTCGATTAACAATGTTGTGATAGCTTCAGGCAGACAGCAAAGGGACTCAGTCACACATATACGTGTATCCATTCTCCTCCAAACTCCTCCCCCATCCAGCTGCCACATAACATTGAACAGAGTTCCCTGTGCTATACAGTAGGTCCTTGTTGATTATCCATCTTAAATATGCCAACCACTGATGTATGTTAAACAGGACAACCGCGTGAGCACATCAGTGTTTTTGGAAGATCACTCTAGCTTTAGTATAAAGCATGCATTGGAGAGAACCAAGGATGACATCACAGAGGCCAGGTAAAAAGCTACTGTGATGGTCCTGGTGAACAACTGTGCTAGTCTGGATGAACACAGTGCCAGAGGCTGTAGAGGACTTAGGGATGGGAGTTGGGAAGCTGAGAACTCCGGCTCTTGTTTAACAAAGCACTCCGATGGGCTTTTCATTGTAGTAAGAGGTTCGAGGGTTTGCCCAGAGGCAATGCAGGGGACCTCAGTTCGATTCCTGGGTCAGGAAGATCCCCTGGAGAAAGAAATGGTAACCCACTCCAGTATTCTTGCCTGGAGAATCCCATGGACAGAGGAGCCTGGCAGGCTACAGTCCATGGGATTGCAAGAGTCAGACACAACTCAGCGACTAAAGAGAGAGAGAGAGAGGAGTTAGACCAAGGGGACTCTGTGCCTGGCCCCATAATGAGAGAACAAACTGAGGTCACTATTGGCAATCTCAGAGGAAGGGATGAGGAAGCTCAGAGATGGAGAGATATTGCGTTGATGGGAACTGAGAGAGGGCCCAGCAAGACGGCCAGAGGCCAGGATTCCGGAGAGAAGCAAAGACTAGGGAGAATTCTCAGGTGACGGACAGAGCAGAGGTTCATCAGGTCGTGAGTGTTGTGCTGTGTGTTACCATTTCACCAGTTCTCCTCTCATACCACCGCTGCTCCCAGTCCCCTCTGAGGCCCCCGACAGCTGCAATACACGCAGGCAGTGTTTTGAGAAAATGAAGGGAAATGGGCCACCATCCATGTCAGCATGGGTGCTGGAAGGAGAAAAGCAAGCAACCTGGGAATGCGGATATAGACCCTTCACAAAGTGGGAAATGGAACAAGGGCGCCCATCCAGGGAAACGGGACATAGCGTGTGGGAAGCAGCTTGAGGCATTTGCACACACAAGTCACACTGGCCAGGTAAAATATCAGATGAATACTATTTGTGAACTGTGTTTGGATTCTGATTTGAAAACCATCTGTAAAAAGTATGAGCTTTCCTGCAGGAACAAGCTTCCTACGTGACCATGTCTCTCAAAGGATCCCTGTCTCTTCATCACTCTCAAAAACAGGGGAGGAAACAGAATTGCTGGTTCAGAGCCTCAGACCCTACTTCATGGATTCAAAATGCCCAGAGGCTGTCGCATGGCCATGGCATGTGACCAAGCACAAAGGGGAGCTGTGTGTGTTGGCTACTGCAGGAGGCAAGGCAAGGCTGCCTGAAGGATGCTCCTTCGGATGGAAGCAGTGCTAAATGCCCCAGGATGAAGGGGAAACCACCCTACTAAACACGTTTTGGATAATACAAAAACAACAAAGTTGAGACAGAGAAATTTTAATATGAACCGGATATTAGGAATTAGTATTAATAACTATGTTTATGTGATAATGGCCTTGTAAATGAGTGAGCTGTCATTGTTATTTGCTTTTTGCTTTCATCTTCTTCTGTTACAGGTACATACCATCTTTATCGTGAAATAATATGTTGTCTGGGATTTGCTTTTAAAATGTCTGGCAAAACACATACAGACACACAGAAAACTCCAGACCCAGACAGCTTCCCAAGAGAATTCTACCAATCCTTTAGAAGCAGATCATTACAAGGCTGTCTAAACTGTTCAGAGTACTGAAGATGTATTTGCGTTTAATCCTTACAACACCCCTTGAGGCAGATGGTATCCTAACTTTACATATGAAGTCATTCAGTCAGAGATGTGAAGAGTCTAGTCAAGATCACACAGCTGGAGGTGATGTAAACAGATTTGAAACAAGGCGATGCAATCCAGACACAACTGCCTTCTAAGCTGGGGCTGCCATGTACGATCCTTGTGAACAGCGCCCCCTGGAGTTGTGCAGAACACAGCACAACCTGTAAGAAGGTTCATGAGAGCCTATGTTCAACACTATGTTACTCAGTTCAGTCTCCCAGTCGTGTCCGGTTCTTTGCAACCCCATGGACTGCAGCACGCCAGGCTTCCCTGTCCATCACCAGCTCCCAGAGCTTGCTCAAACTCATGTCCATTGAGTTGGTGATGCCATCCAATCATCTCAACTTCTGTTGTCCCCTTCTCCTCCTGCCTTCAATCTTTCCCAGCATCAGGGTCTTTTCAAATGAGTCAGTTCTTCACATCAGGTGGCCAAAGTATTGGAGTTTCAGCTTCAGCATCAGTCGTTCCAATAAACACCCAGGACTGATCTCCTTCAGAATGGACTGGTTGGATCTCCTTGCAGTCCAAGGGACTCTCAAGAGTCTTCTCCAACAACTCAGTTCAAAAGCATCAATTCTATGCCACTCAGCTTTCTCAACTCTCACATCCATACATGACTACTGGAAAAACCATAGCTTTGACTAGATGAACCTTTGTTGGCAAAGTAATGTCTCTGTTTTTTAATATGCTGTCTAGGTTTGTCATAGCTTATCTTCTGGAGCAAGAGTCTTTTAATTGCATGGCTGCAGTCACCATCTGCAGTGATTTTGGAACCCAAAAAAATAAAGTCTGTCATTGTTTCCATTGTTTCTCCATCTATTTCCCATGAAGTGAGGGGACCGGATGCCATGATTTTAGTTTCCTGAATGTTGAGTTTTAAGCCAACTTTTTCACTCTCCTCTTTCACTTTCATCAAGAGGCCCTTCAGTTCCTCTTTACTTCTTGCCACAAGGGTGGTATCATCTATGTATCTGAATTTATTGATATTTTTTCTGGCAATCTTGATTCTAGCTTGTGCTTCATTCAGCTCAGTATTTCTCTTAATGTGCCCTGCATATAAATTAAATAAACAGGGTAACAATATAAAGCCTTGATGTACTCCTTTCCCAATTTGGAACCAGTTTGTTGTTCCATGTCCAGTTCTAACTGTTACTTCTTGATCTGCATGCAGATTTCTCAGGAGGCAGGTCAGGTGGTCTGGTATTCTCATCTCTTGAAGAATTTTCCACAGTTTGTTGTGATATACACAGTCAAAGGCTTTGGTGTAGTCAATAAAGCAGAGGTAGATGTTTTTCTGGGACTCTCTTGCTCTTTGATGATCCAACAGATGTTGGCAATTTGGTCTCTGGTTCCTCTGCCTTTTCTAAATCCAGCTTGAACATCTGGAAGTTCATGGTTCAGATACTGTTGAAGCCTAGCTTGGAGAATTTTGAGCATTACTTTGCTAGCATGTGAGATGAGTGCAATTGTGCGGTAGTTTGAGCATGCTTTGGCATTGCCTTTCTTTGGGATTGGAATGAAAACTGACCTTTTCCAGTCCTGTGGCCACTGCTGAGTGTTCCAAATTAGCTGGCATATTGAGTGCAGCACTTTCACAGCATCATCTTTTGGGATTTGAAATAGCTCAATTGGAATTCCATCACCTCCACTAGCTTTGTTCATAGGGATGCTTCCTAAGGCCCACTTGACTTCTCATTCCAGGATGTCTGGCTCTAGCTGAGTGATCATACCATTGTGGTTATCTGGGTCATGAAGATCTTTTTTGTACAGTTCTTCCGTGTATTCTTGCCACCTCTTCTTAATATCTTCTGCTTCTGTTAGGTCCATGCCAGTTCTGTCCTTTATTGTGCCCATCTTTGCATGAAAGTTTCCCTTGGTATCTCTAAATTTTTCATAAATGAACAAATGAGTGAATACAGGATAAATGGATGAACGAATTCTCTTCATTTCTTCTAACTAGTTTCACTTTCAGCAGATGGGTCTCCTAAATTCCGCCTTGTTCTCAAGAAGGCTGAATGCAGAGATAACCATGCCAAGACTGCACTGATGGAGTTCCAGCAATCTCTTTGCTAACTAAGCTTTCCTGCTTGGGAACAAATCAATTATCAAATTGCCTTTTGGGAAATGAAGTGATACTGGCCCTGTTCCTTTTGGCTACCCTGGCTTCCTCCAACTGCAAGGAACAGCAGTCAGCCCCCTGTCAGAAATCCTGGCCTGAGATGAAGAAAAAAGCCACCCACACAGTGGGGTGCAAAGGAAGCCATAGGCCCCCTGCCCCAAATTACTTCTCTCTGTTTGGACTACTTCTGTGCTTGAAACTCCTGCCATTGGCTTCTCTTGTCTGGGTTAAGTAAGGTCCAGTCAAAAATGTGAATCTGTAAGCTGAGTGTAAGAGCACACACATAATCCTTGTTAACACTTTTATATGAACATAGATTTCTTCATCATCAAACTAAGAGAAAGTGGGACCAAGAGGGCTGGGATCCGGACGGATGTGATGAAAGGAGAGAGGAATCCCCCAAAGCCCCAAGTGTGGAACTGTTCCTTGAGAGGAATCTGCCTTTTCTGATGCCATTTTGGAGGGAGGCATGGTCTGGAAAGATGGAGCCATGTGGACATCAGGAGAGCAACAAAAGAGGGCCTGGGAGACTGGGAGCTGTGAGAAGAGAGAAGACAGAGAGGGTTGTGATGGATGGAATATTCTTTACTTTGGATTCTTTGGGGAATTCGTCCCATTTCAGAAGGTCCCTGGTGGGGCTGTCAGTCACAATATCTGATTCCCATGAAATGAGTATATGATCCAGGCTCATCAATTAGACTCGTCTATGAGGTCAGTACAGGCACATTGAGAGACAGAGGTCTGCCATTACAACATTTTTTGTCAATTTTTAAATCTACATTTTCAAAAAAAAAACAAACTCAAACTTATAGAAAATAATACGAATAATATATACAATGAACTTAGTTTGTCCTTCACCTAGATTAGCATTTTGCCAAAATTTTTTTTATCATTTTCTGTCTCTCTGCCCCTTCCCTGCATATTTTATTCTAGTCTATTCTAGTATTATAGTATATAGTTGTTGTCATAATTATTACAGTATTTGAGAGTAAGTTGCAGACATCTTACTCTTTTATTCCTAAATACTCTAAATTTATCTCTTCAGAACAAGAATATTCTTCTATATAACCACAATTTGTTGTTGTTTAGTCGCTAAGGCATGTCCAACTCTTCTGTGACCCCATAGACTGTAGCCCGCCAGCCTCTTCTGTCCATGGGATTTCCCAGGCAAGAATACTGGACTGAGTTGCCATTTCCTTCTCCAGGGGATTTTCCTGACCCAGGGATCGAACTCACATCTCCTGCACTGGCAGGATGATTCTGTACCACTGAGCCACTTGGAAAGCCCATATAACCACAATACAAAAATTAAATTCAGAAAATTTAACATTGAAACAATACTACTGCCTAATATACAGAACATTTTTTTTTAATTTTATTTTTAAACTTTACAATATTGTATTAGTTTTGCCAAATATCGAAATGAATCCACCACAGGTATACCTGTGTTCCCCATCCTGAACCTTCCTCCCTCCTCCCTCCCCATACCCTCCCTCTGGGTCGTCCCAGTGCACCAGCCCCAAGCATCCAGTATCGTGCATGGAACCTGGACTGGCGACTCGTTTCATACACGATATTATACATGTTTCAATGCCATTCTCCCAAATCTCCCCAGCCTCTGCCTCTCCCACAGAGTCCATAAGACTGATCTACACATCAGTGTCTCTTTTGCTATCTCGTACAGGGTTATTGTTACCATCTTTCTAAATTCCATATATATGCATTAGTATACTGTATTGGTGTTCTTCTTTCTGGCTTACTTCACTCTGTATAATAGGTTCCAGTTTCATCCATCTCATTAGAACTGATTCAAATGTATTCTTTTTAATGGCTGAGTAATACTCCATTGTGTATATGTACCACAGCTTTCTTATCCATTCATCTGCTGATGGGCATCTAGGTTGCTTCCATGTCCTGGCTATTATTTTCTTTATAAAAATTTCTTTCCAGGATCTAATTCAGGATCCAGGTTGGTATATTATATTTACTTTTCATAAATGAAAAATGAGACATTTTAGTCTTACATAGTTTGAAGAGCTCTTTAGCCTTTTTTTGGTCTTTCATGATGGATCTTTTTATAATATAGGCTAGCTGTTTTGTAGGACGTTTCTGAATTTAGGTCTGTCTGATTATCTCCTCATGACTGGGTTTACTTTTGGCAGGAGTGCGAGTGACTTCCTTGACAGTCATGTGGAAACAGCCAGTTGGAGGAATGACACCTCATAGAAACAAGATGAACTGGGAGGTGGAGAAAGAAAACCAACCCTCAGGAGCCCCTTGATCCAACTGAAGCCCCTTGCAGCTCTGGAACCCCCAGTTACATAAGCTAATAAAATCTTCTTTTTTTTTTTGCTTAAATTAATCTGAGTTGGGTTTGTGGCTACTCTGACTTACTTATACCTTTAGCTAGTGATCTTGGGCCACACAATATCCTCAAGAGGCCCAGAATCATTCTGACCAGAAGGACATTCCAAGGCATCCCACAGAAAACTGACCATCTTTCCTAGTAACAAGCCACAGAAAACTGACCATCTTTCCTAGTAACAAGCCAGAGGCCACACAGAGGTAACTGTCATTTGTCATTTGACTCCCCCCGTGAGTCCTTGTCTCTGAAGACAGCCCATAACCAGCTATGGTCTGTCCCAGACCCAGTGACACAAAGAGGGATCTTTCTCTTCTCTCTGCCTCTGCTTCAGGACCTCCCCATAGAGACCTCCCCTCACTGTGTCAAAACTGTGTGTGAAAATAGTATGGTTTATGTTGAACATCTGCTTTCCTTCTGGGAGTCTGGATTATTGATATGTGCTAGGCAGAGAATCTCCGATACAAACCCTGGGCATGGAGTCTCTAATGAGCTTCCCTGGTGGACAACATTCCACATGTACTATCACAATTCGAGAGAGGAATTAAGGATGTCCCATGTGACTTCACTGGGAGGAGCTCTTGGAAGCTTGTGCCTGGGTTCCTCTGAACCATAGTCCATGTACCTCTTCCCCTCTGTGATTTGGTTTTATGTCTTTTCACTGTCATAAACCTTAGCTATGAGTACAACTATGTGCTAAGTCCTGTGAGTCCTCCTAGCAAATTACTAGAATTGGGGATGGTCTTGGGACCCCCAATGCAGGAACCCCCAACATTCAGCCCCTGGGGCTGGTCACACTTGAGGCTTTGTCAGAGGAGAAGATGAGTAGAATGGCTGTGGGGAATGACAACAGTGTCCACCAGACGTATCAATACTTCTTGGACAGTATCAATCACTGAAACAGTTAATGGATTCCATGGACACAGATGTGTCTGTGGAAAACATCTGTAGGTTTTTTGAAACTTGCAACCAGAGATTCCTGACTCATTATAAAGGTAATAAAGATATGTATCATAATTGGAGGTCAAAGGAGATCAAACCAGTCGATCCTAAAGGAAACCAATCCTGAATATTCATTAGAAGACCTGATGCTGAAGTTGAAATGACAATACTTTGGCCACTTGATGCAAAGACCTGACTCATTAGAAAAGACCTTGATGCTGGAAAAGATTGAAGGCAGGAGAAGAAGGGGATGACAGAGGATGAGATGGTTGGATGGCATCACCAACTCAATGGACATGAGTTTGAGCAAGCTCTGGGAGATGGTGAAGGACAGGGAAGCTTGACATGCTGCATCCCATGGAGTCGCAAAGAGTTGGACACAACTGAGTGACTGAACAGCAATAGCAAATCATAATTGGAACACAAATCTAAATTGTAAGGAATCTTAACTGATAATCTCATTCAAATTCACCCTCTTCCTTGACCTTTTATTCTATGGAAAGAGAGGCCATAACATCATGGAAAGGAAGTTAGGAGAAAATTACAGATACCAGTGACAGGACAAACAGGACATTGCCCCATCACAGGCAGGTTTGCACTCTGAAGAAGGATGGATGCCCCCACACTTGGAAACATGGAGATTCAGTGGGTGGTCTTAAGATCCAGGGACTTCCCAAGTGGCGCAGTGGTAAGGAATTCACCTGCCAATGCAGGAGACACAAGAGACACAGGTTTAATCCCTGGGTTGGGAAGATCCCTTGGAGTAGGAAATGGCAACCCGCTTCAGTATTCTTGCCTGGAAAATTCCATGGACAGAGAAGCCTGGCGGGCTGTGGTCCATGGGGTCACAAAGAGTCGCACACAACTGAACACACATGTGTGCACACACCTAAGATGAAGGGAGTTCCTGATCACCGAAATCGGCTGCAGTGGTTCAGTTGGAAACCTGGTGTAATGATTAGTCAAGTCCATTTCACCTGCCTTCACTAATCAAGGTTGTTTTAAGACCTGAATGTTCCCCAAGCTGCATGTAGCTAAACCACAAGGTGTTTGCCAGAGCAGTTTTCTAGGAACTTGGAATCCACTGTGTCTAGCTGCAGCTGAGCTTGTTAAGACTGGACGAGACCACTGACCCTCCAACTGGGCATGCGTGAGTGTCCGCTAGGTGACCTTTGGACATGCAGATGCCTACAGCCTAGTAATTCCTGTGCAGAACGACTACCACACCTGTTTCTCATCAGCTTGCCCCAACCTCCCAACACTCCTCACTCCTCAGAGCACCCTCCAGGAGGCAGACTGAGTTTTTTTGTCTTGTCTTCTCCTCTAGCTACCTTTGTGAATGACCCGTGGTTTTGCTGCAAATCTCTGTGTCTCAGGGTTTTGGCTTGGTGTGTAGGAGTCAAAAAAACTGATTTGGTAGCAAGATGGAGTGGTTGATTCTCTTGTCACAGAATGAGCAGGGGAAATGACTCACAAGTCTGTTTTCATTCTCATGTTTTCTGCCTCTGTGTAGCCACCTGGGCTATGTCCATATGAGGAGAAGAAACCAGAAAGGACAATAAACAATAGAAGATCCAAGTATCTGCTACAGTGTTGGTGGCACCTACGATGGCCAAACATGTGAACACAGACACAGCTAAAGACGACCTTGCTGGAGGATTCTGGGCTAAGCACCTTGCCTCCTCTAATCTCTTGTGATCATTTTCCCATTTTAATCCATCAGTGATCCCAGTCTTGGGTTGGGAAAGAGAGAGAAGAAAGTAAAAGGCATGGTAAATGCCCTAAAGGAGCCTGCATGTAGCTGGGGACAAAAAACTATGAGCAAAAACTACGAACTTCTGAACTGTATATGCAGGAGAATTGGGGCAACAGGGGTGGTCAGTGTGGGTTGAAGAGACCAGGGAGGCTTCCTGAGGTTTCCAGTCTGTGAACAGGTCTTGGGAGAAGAGTGAACTTTAAATTGATGCAGGAGGGATAAGAACTGCAGCAAAGTGAGGCACAGCACAGAGATGAAGTCGGGAGATCAGAGGAGGGTTTGGATGGGAGAAAAGCAGGCGAGCTGTCCATTGAGTAAAATGGAGCAAAGAGTTTGCAGTGGTTGAGGGCTGCCAGCCTTCGGCAGCTGATGCAGGCTCTCGGGCGGTGGTGTGGCAGGGTCTAGCCAAGGTGCACAGGGGAACCTGGAGACCAGGAGACCGACGTAGAGACCCACCCCACTCCCTCCCCAGGAACAGAGGTCCAGGTTTGAAGGCTCAGCGGAGGAAAATTCTGTCAGGACTAAGAAGATGGACAGATTGGAGAAGCCTGAGTGAGGGCAGAAAGGGCAGAACTCGTGATTAAGCACAGAGAGTAGACAGCAGCAACCAGGGTTCCCCTCAGCAAGCTTGAGCGCACAGTCACCCTCTGCCTGCCCCTCGCACTGACACCCTGAGGCAGTCAGGAGAGGGCTGGGCAAGGTTCCCCCTGGGTTCTTGGAAGTCGTTCTGAGGGAAAGCCCATCTCCCCTCCTCCTCCTCTCTCTTGCCCTCCTTGGTTTCCTTCTTCCTCTTCTCACTTTCTGGCTTCTGGGGGAAAAGCAGCCTCAGAGCCCCAAGTTCTTGGAGGACAGACCCACCCAGTGACTGGGCCCAGAAATATCAGAAAAATGCCAGAACACCTTTGCCTGCTAGTCCCGCCAGCCTGGCTGCAGCTGCCTCACTCCCAGCATGCTAAGCCGTGCTACATCGCTTCAGTCATGTTTGCCTCCTTGCGACCCCATGGACTGCGGCCCGCGAGGCTCCTCTGTCCATGGGAGTCTCCAGGCAAGAATATGGGAGTGGGTTGCCATGCCCTTCTCCAGGGGATCTTACCAACCCAGGGATCAAACTCGTGTCTCTTGCATCTCCTGCATTGGCAGATGGGTTCTTTACTACTAGTGACACCTGCCCAAAGAAGGGGGTCCAATGACAACGGTGTCCCTCTTTCTCTCAGACTCCCCAGGCTGCTACCAACAGCCTAGGGGGAGAAGGGGCGTGGTAGCATTTACAGCAAGAAGGACAACAGCTCAGCAGAATGGCTGGCTTGTTTCACAGGGACCGCATGTGCGCAGAGGAGCAGCCAGTACAACCCTCGGTCAGTCTCGGTGCGTCTCCTCAGAGGGACAGTGAGTGTGCATGTGCACACACGTACACACACGCACGGGAACTCACCTAACATTGGAAAAAAGGCTTTCTAACCCCTAATGAGTAGGAATGGACGTTGGGAGCGCTTCACTGTAAACCACTTCACTGACCCATAGTCAAATTTAACAAATAAATCCTGGTGCCTGAGAAATCCTGCTAAATGAGAGAGGGGAGGGGAGAGGAAGGAAGAGGGTGAGGGACAGGGAGACAGAGGAAGGGCGGAAGGAGGGAGGTAGAGGAGAGAGGGGAGGGGAAGAAGGAAAGAAGGGGAGAGGGAGGGGGAGAGGGAGGAAGAGGGAAAGAAGGGGAGAGGGAGGGAGGGTGGGATGGGGGAGGGGGAAGAGGGAGAGGAGGGAGGGAGAGGGGAAAGAAAGAGAGAGGGAGGGGGGAGGAAGGAGGGGGAAGAGGGAGGTGGAGAGAAAGAGAGATGGAGAGAGATGGTTCTACCAATACCTCAGGAAACTAAGATCCCACAAGCTGTGACCAGCCAAAAAAATTTTAAAAATTCATAGGCTGAGATTTCTAAACCCTCTTTTTTGTACAGCCATCCTCCACATCACCACCCCCACCCCCAACCAAAAGAAAACCTTCTCCTACTTCACACACTACACACTGGAGGTGCCCCGCAAACCCTATACAAGGGGAATGTGGATTTTCTCAGAGAAACCTCTAAACCGCCAGTGGTCTCAATCCCTTGATTAGATGTGTTAGCAGTTTGGTGTGTATCCCTCTGTATTTTTCTCTGAACTAATACAAACATATGTAAACGTTCATCAAGAAGTTTAGATCTAAAAATTGAATCATTACTAAGCTTGTTTTCCAGTAACTCTCATCTTTAACATTGTATTTTGGACATTCCTTCCACCCAACACATGTGGATCTAACTCTTTTAAATGGCTTCGCACACCCACACACTTAATCCACATCTATTTTGCTAACACAAATGTATGTATTATTATACACACACACTCATTCCCAAGGCTTTTCATACTGGCACTGCCCCAAGTCTACCAAACATGAGGTTACTGCTGTGTGGTTTCTCTCTCACAACCACTTTCAAAACCTCACTGGTTGGACTCTCAGAGGTGGTGGAAACCATTCCACCTGTGAGTCTGAACAGGCTACTCTTGAATCTCCCTAGCCTTCACCAGAACTTGCAGAAGTAAAAACTTTAGCCTGGGAACATGGAGCAATCTCAGGGCCAGGCAAACACATCTGAAGGCTGCTATGGTAATGGGGGGCTTCCCTACTGGCTCAGCAATAAAGAATCCACCTGCAATGCAGGAGATGCTAGTTTGATCCCTGGGTTGAGAGGATCCCCTGGAGAAAGAAATGGCAACCCACTCCAGCACTCTTACCTGGGAAATCCCATGGACAGAGGAACATGGCAGAGTACAGTACATGGGATCGAAACAGAGTTGGACATAACCACATAGCAACTAAACACCACTACCTCCACATGGTGATGGGAGGGGGATGAGGAAATTGGCCAGCCCTGCAAGAAGCAAAGGGTGTCCTGGAGCAGCAGCAGACCCCCAAGCCTAGGGGTTAGCATCTGGGTTCTAGCCCCAGCCCTGAGATTAACTCACTGTGTGACAAGCCTTTCCCCTCCCTTGGCCTCTTCCATTCAATGAGCTATTAACACTGATGTTCCCAACATCCTTCCAGCAGAAACCCTGGGCTCGGTCAGAGAATCTCGCTACTTATCCTGTATTGGGAGCTCCCTCTCATATCAGTCTTCTCTGGGACTCTGCTCCCTGCACCATCAGGGCTGAGAGGCACTGGGAAGGAGTTGGTGATGCCAGAGCAGAGGCTGGGCCTGCCCAGAGAGGCTGCCCTGGAGGCCAGGACCAGACGAGGGTTTCCAGGCCTGGACAGAGCCTCATCCCCTCCTCCTTAGGCCAAATATGCCCTTGCATGCTTTGGAACCAAGCTGCACAGTGATTACACCTGGTGACACCAAGTACTTTTTCTCCTTAATTTTCAAAAAAAAAAACATGTCATTTTCAGCTAGCTCTGAGCACTTCCTACCTCTCTAAATGAGTACTGTTTGATCTTCTCTGTTGACCTGTGGGCCCCTTAAGAGCAACATCTACTATTTACTCATCTCTATATCCCCAGGGTCTAGATGACTCCTGAGATACACTAAGTGTACCATAAAAATTTCTGTCTTACTAATTGATTCTGAGTGCAAATGTAATACACTCATGTTGTTAAAAAGTCCCAACAACACATAAATAAACTTAGTGAGTGGAAAGTTTTCCCAAACTGTTCCATCCTCCTCTCCCTGTCCCATCAATAACCATTACTAACAGTTTGGCAACAAACATTCGTTCATACTAGGTTTTCTCAACCCTGCACTATTTGCATTTGGAGCTGAATAATTCTTTGCTGTGAGACGATCAGCAGTGTATCTAGCCTCTACCCAGAAGGTGCCAGTAGCATCCTCTCAGTCGTGACGACCAAAAACATCTCCAGACATTGCCAAATGTGCGGGGGATGGGAAGCAAAATTACCCTCCCTGAGATCTACTATTCTATACACGTGCAGAGAGAAAGAGAAAACAAGCCAGAGCAATGGTGCAGGGAAAGGGACAGATAAACATAGGTATGTTTTTGCTTAGTCTGTAAATCTTATCCGACTCTTTTTGACCCCGTAGACTGTCACCCACCAGGCTCCTCTGTCTGCAGAATTTCCCAAGCAAGAAACTGGCGTGGGTTGCTGTCTTGCTGATCACTGAACCCAGCTAGGATAGGCAAGGCATGAGCTGGGAAGCTGGAAGAAAATGCGAGGAGCCATAGGAACTGCAGACATGCTTTATTTGCTATTGGCTGGCACTGCAGCCAGAGATTTCCCAGGCAGGCTTATATAGGTATTCATGGACAAAGGTGGCAGTTTCCCAAGCTATTGCATACTGATATGTGTGTGCATTGCTATAGATGATCTCAGTTGTTATATAACCATGCAAAGTCATTGTTTACAGGAAGCGGGGAGAGAGAGCCTGACCATCACCATCTTAGCCAATGACTAGTTCTCTAGATGCCACTCCTTCAGAGGCTCTCGCCCCACAGACTATGCAATTTCCGTCTTCGGCGGCATCGTTTTAGTGACTAAAGAAACCCCGTGAACCCACATTCCACAACAGCAGTAGAGGCTACAGCAACAAAATACTAGGGTGCAAGCTACACCCCCAATACACAGCAAAACCCAGTACCAGGTACTGGACAGATTGGCCCACCATTCTTGTAATGGGTCTCCAGGAAGACATTGTATCTTATGAATCTCCTGTCATGTGCTCTAATGCCGTTGTAATATTTTTATGATTATCTGGATATATGCACAACATTCTGTACCTAGAAATACACACCTTCCACGCTGCGTAGCAGTTAATAAATCTAGGGCCATTCAGTTCTGTAAGACTGTGATCCTCATTTGGTAAACTTCTTCATCCAACAGAGTTAAGGCCTGATGTGATGCGTGTAATTCAAAGCAAGGGCCGTATGCAAGGCAAGGGCAGTCACTTGCATTTCAGTAACTATAGCTGCCGCTTGGGGCCAAAACAAGGCTAGTGGATAGTACCACCAGGGGGTCCCTTTAAGTCAGTACCATGCACAGACTGTATTCCAGTTAGTGGGTTGTTGTGGGAGGGTCACACATACTGAGGCAGGCAGGTAGCGCTGGCCTTAAGTGTACTGTCCAGGCCAATTCCTGGGCAGGCACCCATACAGCCCACATACCCATAGGGTTCCATGAGGGACAGGGATTACACTATTGGCCTCTTGATATGTATATTAAGGCTAACGTTAGCACAGAGGGATGGGGGGGTTCAACCTGCGGGCTCAGTACCATTCCCCTCTGCACAAAGGGTACAGTTTCCTGTAATTCACCACTTACTGTGGGCAACCAGGAAAACCCACCCTACATTACATGTTCTCCCCAGGGGCAGGGCATATTCCAGCATTTCTTCACATCTTCTACAGTCAGGCGTTTTGCCTCATTCTATTCAATGCTCTTCTTTTCTGACCAGAAGGTGTTTCATTTCCAGGTCTAGATAGTCGATGTCATAGGCTGAATATGCCAGGGAAACCCCGTGTTCGGTGCAGACCCAACACGCCAACACGTTTTGTACCATCGCATAAGTGTGTACCCTACACATCTACAATCATACTGATCATGACACACCTATGGGCAGAAAGACAAAGAGGTCAAAGGCACCAACATAGACAATTCCTCCCCATCTAACAAAATGCATGCAAACTTTGTGTCTTGGGAGAGAACTGTTCCTGGTACCAGGGGTTTACTTGGCTTCATATACCACACTTTGTTTGCCTGATTGCTCACATCCTATGATTCTATATGAAGCATAACAGGTGAACTCATAAGGAGGCACAGAGAGAGCATGAAGGCATCCTTCAGCTCTGAGGTGGCCCCCTGTGGTCCTAGCCAGCTGACTTGCACATGAGGGGGCCAGGCACCCATCACCCATGGTACTACCTGGAACTCATGTTGCAGTCCTTGTCCCCATGGGGCTAGAAAAGCCATCTACCACATGTGGGGTGCTTTTATCTTCCATGGCCAAGTCAAGTCCACCATCTGCCCTTGTGAAATCCCTGTCGGAGCCAGCATCAGGATATTACCTCGGGTTCCATATCTAGACTTTAACAAAATGTCTGTTGTTGTTACTTGCAATTGTGTAGGTTCAGCGGCACAATGTAGGAGAGCCTCCAGAGGGGCAACTCCATCCCTGAAGGGTTTCTCATTAAGGACCCATAAAATCTCCCATAGGTGTCAGGCCTAACCCTTCAAAGAGGGGATAATCAATAGATGTCTATAGGCTCTGTTTTAGCAAGCCATTATATCACTCAATCACACCTACTGCTTATGGGTGGCATGGGACATGAAGTATCTATTGTATCCCCAGTCTACGAGCCCATTCCCAAACCTTCCCAGTGAAATGGGCACCTTGATCACTTTCTGTTATCAGAGGTTGGCCGTATAGGGCCATCAGGCAATCGAAGGCCTTAAGTGTATAGCGTTGATCCATGGCCCTACATGGCCAGGCGAAAAGCAAACTGTACCTGTGTCTACAGTTGTTAGTGCAAAGCTGGGGTTATCTGATGCTGGCAGAGGCCCTATGAAGGCCACTTGCCTCCGAGTCAAGGGAACCCTTCCTCTCACTACTTGTCCATCAGTGGCTGCCAATCTACAGGGATAGAGGTCCCCCCAGGCACATGTAGGGCAGTCATGGCAAGCACCTGCTATCTCTTTCCATGAGATGGGGCGATCCCATCTTTTAGTGACCACTCACATGGTTTTCATCCCTGCGTAATGCAGGCACCAGAGCAGCCAGCCCACTACCTCACCAGGCAGGGCTGGTTCCACCCATGGGACACGCACAAGCCTGTCAGCTTCGTATTCCCCCAGGCTTGCCGTAGGCAGACGCCCAGTCACATGTACAACTGTTATGTCTTCCTCATGCCCTCAGTTCCATAGGTCCTGCCACATGGCTTGTCCCCACAGGGGTCGGTGCCCTGCTAGCCGCTGCTGTGTTTTCCATGTGTTGATCCATTAGGTTAAGACCTTTATATACTGCTATCTGTACAAATAGTAAAGGGTGTTACTTCGTTCTTTGCTGCCCCCTAGACAGTTCACAATTGGCCCACTGGCTGATTTGGCCCAATCCTGAGTCAAACCATATTTGCATCTGTGGCAGGCTGGATAGTAAAGGCCATCCAGGAGGAAGTCTGGCCTCTGCTGGACCCATCAGTGTACCAGGCTCGAACATCTGTTGAAGGTTCATCTCCTTTAAGTGGCGAGGGTTCCAGTTCCATTTCATTATTGTCAGGGTGTCTCCCAAGACCAACAGCAGGTGTTTCTCCTGTAAATGTAACAGGCCCTAGAATATGCTGCAACTCCTGTGACAAAGGACAGGCAGACAAGGAGCTCCTTTGCTCTAGGTATGCTCCCCACATAGCCAGAGCTGAGGTTTGTGCTACCCCCATCTTGGGAGATGATACCCAAGACCGTAGCCCCTTATAGGTACATTGCTTTGATATGTACCACAGCCTTCCTTGTTTTTGCCTCTGTGGACAATAAAGTGGTATAGTTGCTTCTCCACTAAGGAATACCTTATTTCTACTCTCTTCCACAATTGAGACAAAAACCCCAAAGGGGTGCATAACTGCTCATGCCATTGCCACCAGCTCCATCCAAACCCTTCATGGGTGATGTGGTCTTCTAATTCAAAGGGCTTGGTTGGACCCACAATCTGCAATGCCTGGGCCTGAGCACTGCTCACTTAGTGGCTCAGAATTATTATTCTATGGTTTCCAACAATTCCCAGGCCACCCCCTTCTTCATCAGTGAGTATAAGGGGCATGCCACTTGGGTCAGGGGAGGTATAAATGTCCTCCAGTATCCTAAGAGTCCAACATAGGTCTGCAATTGACTCATGGTGGTAGATTGCAGGAACATTTGTATTTTGTCAATTACAGCTTCCAGTATCACTTTGGTCTTAGCCAACCAGACAACTCCCAAGAACTTGACAGATGATCCTGGCCCTTTGATTTTTGCAGTGTTCACAGCCCACCCACATGATTTCAAATGTTTAAAAAGCTCTGGTACACACTGTTCTAAATCTTCAAGAGAATCAGGTTAGTAGCACATCAGCAATATAATGGAACAATTTCTCTAATGTTGGGCTCTTCTATTTTGCCAGGTCTTCCACAACCAGCCCATGACATACACTTGGGCTGTGTAGGTATCCTTGGGGAAGGACCCTCCCATGTAAATGTAAATTGATACTGGCTCTGATCAGGTAGAGCTATAGAAAAAAATCATTAACTAAGTCCGCCACATACTGATACGTGCCCAAGGCTGTGGTCAGTTGGCCCATCAAGTCAAAGGTTGACGGCATGGCAGCATGCAAGAAAGAGCAGCACGACTTTGCTGAGTTCTCTGTAGCCCACTATCATCCGCCATGAGCCATCAGCCTTCTGAACAAGCCATGCTGGGGAGTTAGACTATGAACGGGCTGTACAATGCCCACTTTCACCAGCTTGGCAATGGTGGCAACTAATTCCTCATGCCCCCCAGTAGACGGTACTGTCTCACAGCTGTCACCCTCCGAGGTGTCAGTAGTAACTGTGGGGAATGCTTCAAGTATCCCCTCACAACAGCCTTCACCACATGCTCTTGGAGACAAAATTCCCTCTCAGAGGTTTGCAACTTTAGGCCTCGCAGAACATTTATCCCCAGAATATATTCTGGGATCAGAGATACATCCACAGTATACATCCGCACGGAGAGCCATTCGATTTCTAAAGGCAGGTACACAGACTTTACCTTAACTGTTTGGTCGCCATAGCCATCAACGTGGGCACTGGGGCCTAGAAACTGTCCTGGCTTACTGTAAATACGGCTGCATTGGGCACCAGTGTCAACCAGAGCCATTATCTTCTGCACATTAGCCTGTGACCAGTAAGTTTTGAGCTCTACAGGGGGCCTCTGGTCCCGACTTAGATTCTTTAGGTGGACACCTTGGCCTGAGCCCTATTCAAACTGAAAGAGGGCATCCGAGCATACACCTTTTGAGGCCACACAGTCCTCGAGGTAGATGATCTGTTTCTCTTGCTGTGGGCGTTTCCCACATGTGGTAAACTGCTGCTTTGGCCTCAGTTGCCTCCATAGCTCTAGGATGTAGTTTGGGTTGTTCACCCAACTTGGTTTTATCGACTCCAACTGTCAGCAATCGGCCCACATCTGCATCTGCGTACCCAGTTGGGTCCTTTACCAGTTCGGCCCCCCTTTGGGGTCTTCACACTTCTAATCCCCTTTGCCTGCCACCATCCCTCTACTTTTCCGAAGATGCCACCATTGAGGTCACTTCCTAGATGGGATGGCCCACATAGAGCACAAGAACAGCACACGACCTGAAGGAGGTAGATGGGACATTGTTCAAAATGGCATCTCGCATGCCACCTGTAAAATGCTTTCCATCTGGGCCCCGAGTATTTAAGTTAAACATAAACTGTTTCATTCCTAGCTATCTCACAACTTAACTCAGCAAAGGTATGCCACTTACTTGCAGCATCCAGGAGTTGTCCTCCTTCATCCATACCGCGTGGATGGCAACATTAATCCATTCCATTGGGGAGTATGTTTGGTTAGGCACACCCTGCATGTATCAAAAGTTCTGTAATCATTGTTTCAACCAGGGGTTAGTGGTTATAGATGCCAACTGTTCTGTCTCATTTCTGGCACAAATAATGCCATCCACCCCTGTGGCAAGCTGCCAAGGGTTCCCCTTGCTGCTGTAGAAATTGCTTACCCAGGTCAATCAACTCTGCCTGGATACATGGCCAATAAATTGTGAACTCAGTCACACACACTGGGAGCCCCTTGGGGATGCCCCACACCTGGGCCATAGGCTGCTGGTGTTTCATCTTCTGACGCATGATGGGTCTCACTAACAAAAAGGGACCCACAGTATCATAATGTTCATCATCACCGTCCCGTGTCGCCTCACTATGGGAAACATTGGGCTCCTCAGGCCATGCATTTCTGGCTCTAATGTCCATATACATTGCTCTAGTTCTGCCTCACGTTCCTGCAATTTGCACACCTGTGTAGCGTTGCATATGGCACCATCCATATTAGCTTCCAGGGAAGTTAAGGAAATCCTTCTCACTGTAACGGTGGCAGTGTGTGCCACCTTGTCTGGCAAATGGGAACTTACTCCCTGTAATGCCTTATCAAGACTACCCAGTGACCCGTCCCCCACCTCCCACTGGTGTGTTCCCCTGGGGCCCACACCAAGAGGACTGAGGCCACCGGGTACCACGCACTCTGCAGTGGCCACTGACTTCCTCCATTCATTGGAGCCTCAGGCTCCCCTACCTGCTGGGAATCCTGCCTACTATGACAATTCTCTTGCTGATCACTGAACCCTGGGTAGGTAAGGCACGAGCTGGGAAGCTGGAAGAAAATGCTAGGAGCCATAGAAACTGCAGATATGCTTTATTCTCTAGTGCCTGGCACAACAGCCAGGGATGTTCCAGGAGGACTTACATAGATATACATGAACAAACGTGGCAATTTCCCAAGCTGTTGCATACCGATGCATGTGTGCATTGCTATAGAGGATCTCAGTCATTATATAACCATGCAAAGTCATTGTTTACAGGAAGTGGGGCAAGTGAGCTTGACTATCGCCATCTTAGCTAATCACTAGTTCTCTACAGTTGCTATTTCCTTCTCCAGGGGATCTTCCCAACCCAGGATAAACCCATGGCTCCTGCTTGCAGGCGGATTCTTTACCACTGAGCCACCTGGGAAGCCCTAGACATAGGTGCAGATACATATATGTAAATGTTCTGTGGTGGGTCACTCAGTTGTGCTCAACTCTTTGCGACCCCATGGACTATATAGCCCGCCAGCTTCCTCTGTCCATGGGCATTCTCCAGGTGAGTATACTGGAGTGGGTTGCCATGCCCTTCTCCAGGGGATCTTTCCAACCCAGGGATGGAACCCAGGTCTTCTGTACTGCAGGTGGATTCTTTACCATCTAAGCCACCCGGGAAGCCCAAGAATACTTGAGTGGATTGCCATGCCCTTATCCAGGGGATCTTCCTGACCCAGGAATTGAACTGGGGTCTCCTGCATTGCAGGCAGATTCTTTACCAGCTGAGATACCAGAGAATCCCATATATATATATAATAGTTGAACATGATCTACAGTTCCTGTTCCTAATTCCCAGTCTTCTGTGGTCCTAGTCCACACATTCATTCTTTCCTTCATTTGCCAAATATTTATTGAATACTTCCTATGTTCTAGGAACTGTGCTCAGAGATAAAATTAAAATACTAAACAACAGCTAAAATTTTCACCATCACCCACTTCTTTTGGGATATGTTCATCCCCAAAATGAAGAGGGGAGTGGGAAAGAGTCATCCAGCCTGGGACAGTTACTCCTTGATTTCCCACTAGCTCTGATCAGCTCCTTCCCTGCCCACAACCTCCATCCGACTGTCTGCCATATTGGGTTGGGAAACGAGAAAGGGGTAGAAAAGAGGAGAGAAAAGGGAAAGATGTTGCCCGTATCCTTGGCCTTCCTTGGAAAGGGACAGTTGGAATTACTGCCTTCCCAAAAGTCTAAGGCTCTGGGTCCTCTCAAGCCCCCCACACCCGGCACCATAGATGCCAGTTCCCTGCAAGAAATTCCTAAGCACTTTGTGAGGACCCTGCTCCCAAATGTATCTAGTCCTAGTCTTGCTCAATTGGTCTCAGCCTTCACTGTTTACTTGGGCTGGTCTCTGAGCAGAATCTGTGACCGCCCTCAAATTAGGTAAGTGGCACAGCCTCTGGCTATTGACTGATGCAAAGATTACAGTTCCGCAAACAGGAGCATGTTAATTTTTAATTTCACAGTGTTGACTGCTGATCAGGCTTCCTCCTTGTCCTATAACCGATAATGACCTCGTTAGAAGAAACACACAATCCTTGCCCCACAATAAAAGTCCACTCATCTGGTTTTCCTGCCACTAGCTGGGCTTTTTAAAGCAGATTCCATATTGATATGAACTTAGTCAACAGAGAAGTAAAGGATTTCTTGTGATGTGGGCAACCCTGGATCAACACAAGACCCAGATGTAGCATGGTTCTCTAAGGGTTAAAGAGGAATTCCCAGGGTAGGCCTTTGAGGCTTGGGCTTTGGGGTAAGGAAAGGAAAGAGCCCTTCCTCTCACGAGGAGAGAGGTGACCGAGAAAGTGTTTCTTCCTATGACCACCAGCTCATGATAAATCATCACCTACGAGACACACTCACACCCTGGAGCACAGTTGTTCTCAGCAGTGACTTCACCACTGCCCATGAGACCAGGAAACAGCATGGGACATGTCACCACATTCTTACACGGCTCTGCTGTTCGCTCTATCCCTTAGTTCACATCGACATCATGCTGTCTCTGGGAGGTCATGGCCAGCGTCCCATGGTGTGGAAAAGGAAACTGAGGAGAGTTGTCCTGCCCAGGGTCCCACAGTTCATATTCTCATGGGGTCCGCTCATTTAGTGTGGAGACCTGCCAGAGATTTTCCTCTTCCTCTTCTCCTTTTGCTTTTATGGAGCCAAAGTAGTTTCAGTCTGAAAACCATGATGAATTTAACATAGATCAAGAAGAGCCACAGAAGCAATTTTTCTCATCTGAGATGGACTAGATGCTTCGATTTTATGCCATTTGTCTACCTTGTCACTAACTGCAGAGAAAACATTCTAACATTGTCCTTTGTGGTCTCAAGCCATTTCCCTGAGGCTTTTAGACTGAAAAAACAGAAAACCAGAGAAATTAAAAATATGGTCAGAGCCTGAGTGAAATTGAACGTTAGTCAGAGGCCCACTGAGCAGGGATTCATTCAGTTGGTTACTTTAAATAATTCACTCCAGAAAAAGACTGGTTGAGTACATGTGTCTGTGTGTGTGTGTGTGTGTGTGCAGATATATATATATATATCAACTTCAACTTCATTCACAGATGTTGGCAAGTGACTGAAAAAAGAAGGGAAACTTTGTTCAATGCTCAGAGATGAATGTACCAAATTATACAAGCCTCACAGAGTTTGAGGACTGAAAAGAGATAAGGAAATAGCCATTAGAGCAAGTCAAGACTGGTAACTTGTTTCTGGGGAGCTACTTCTGAATTTCCTTAAATTTCATGGTCACCAGAGACATAATTCTTGGTGTGGTTGGAGAAGGAAAGGGTGGGGTTTACTGTGTCGTCATCTGCCTGCTTTCACGTCTCACAAGTCTCCCCACCACCTGTACCAGCATTTCCATGAACACCATCCCTAGGAGATTCTTCCCTGAAAAACTTTATCTGGTCTCGCCTGTTTGGGAAATGCTACTCCTGGGTAGTTGCAATGTGCATCCACATACTAAATGCTGCTGCATTGAGGAGTCCTGGAATCAAGAAAACCTCACTGACTTTAAGTCTAATCCCCAGTCTTACTTTACGATGGTGTCAGGTAGGACACAGCTGCAAGGGACAGAAAAGCTCACGCAAAGCTGGGATAAACAATCAGGACATTGATATTTCACAAAGCAGATGTTTAGAGATGCAGGGCAGGCTCTGGAGACATCCTCATGTTTTTCTACCTGGCATCCTCAGTGCTAGCTTTCTCCTCAGGCAGTCATGAGATGGCCTGATACAGGGCAGAGGAAGAACAACAACCATTTCCTCATGAGAAGAAATTTTCCCACAAGGCCCCTGGCATTCATTCCGGTCTCGTTGGCCACAGTCAGGTCACATGTCCTGAACTGTCAAAAGGAACAGCCTTTCCCTCCGATCAGTCCCCCTCAGGCTGGTTGTGGGTCAGCTTCCCTGTGAGCCAGAAGACATCTCTGAACAAAAGTGCAGCTCTGTTGGAGGCAGAGGAGAAGGATTGGGCCACCCGCAGCATTTACTGCAAATGCATACTTCCTTTCACAACCAATATCTGTGATGGTTCATCTTCTGTGTCACTTGAGTCGACCACAGAGTGCACAGACTTTTGACCAAACATTACCCTGGGTGTGGCTGAGAGGGTGTTTCTGGGTGAGCTAGCAGACTGGGTCAAGCAGATGGCCCTCCCCAGGGCAGGTGAGCTCATCCATTCTCAGTTGAAGGCCTGAGTAGAATGAAAAGGCGGAGTAAAAGTGAGTTCCTCCAGCTTGGCTGCCTGAGCTGAGACATGGGTCTCCTTCCCCCGAACTCAGACTGAGATGCCATCTCTTCTTGAGTCTCCAGCCTGCGGGCTCTCAGACTGGAACTTATCCTGTCTCTTGGGTCTCCAGTTTGCCTGCTGCAGATCTGGAGACTTTCAGCCCCCCATTCCTTATAATAAATCTCTTATACATACATACTTACTAGTGGTTCTTTCTCTCTGGAGAATCCTAATACATACCTCTTTATGTCCCTTCGAACTGAGGCTTCTTTGTACACTTTGGAAAATGTGGGAACGTTTTCCTGGATAGGGTTCAAGTTCTCTCATATAGCATTCAAACCCCATGATGGTGTGGGTCCTCTCCAGTCCCTGTACCAGTCTCCTCTCCAGCAAACAAAATGCTCTTTCAGACTCCTGCGCTTTTGCTGTTCTCTCTGCTAGTTGCCCCTCTCCATCTTTCAAATGCCTATGCAGCTTTCCAGCATGGTTCAAACATCACATCCCTATGAATCCTTCAAGGAACCTCCACCTCCAACCCCACAATCAGACTGGGTCCTAGCTCTGCCGCTTACTAACAGTGGAAAACTGGGCGAGTTATTTAACCTCCGTGCTCCCGTTCCCTTTCCAGAAAATGAGGACCCTACAAGTAGCTCTCTCACAGGATTAAGTGAGCCAGTACCTGCACTGCTTTGAACAGTACCTGTCATTCCTCTCTGAGACTTGGCATGAGTGATACATGACTAGTGCTCAGCAGATGCTTGGTGAGTGAGTGGCTGTTCCTCAGACCTGAGAAACTGAAATTCCAATATTGTGAAAAGAGTTTCACCACATCCCACTGAAAGGAAGTGCCAGAATTTGGAATCTGTGTCTCCTGACTTCAGAAATCAGAAGCTCTGCCTGATATCAAGAGGTTGCTCCCCACCATGTGACAGCCTTCCTGTATTCAGCAAGCCTTTATCGAATACCCCTATGCCAGATGCTCTGCTGGCAGTCTGTGATGCAGAAGACAGAATCCCTGTCCTCAAGGCATCAGAGACCTTCCCCTGGACCAAAGCTTCACTGACCTCCCAGCATTCCAGCTTCTGCCCCTCCCATCTATTCCTCTGGGCACCATTCAGAATGACTTCTTGGGCTTAAGTGCCCCAAAGCCAGGACCTTCTGATAATAATGTATACACTCCTGGTCCATCACTGTGGTAATCCATTCAGAATCTAGCTTCATTTATCCGCACAGACTTGTATCTGACCACTGGCCAGTTAAATCCCTCCTACTGTGGGTCAAGACTTCTCACCAACCCACAAACCACACAGCAGACTTGTTTCCATGTCCACATCTTTGCTCATTGGGTGCCTCCCACCTGACAAACTTTCTAAGCTTCTCAACCTGTAACTGGTTTAATCTACTTCATTGCGTGTATGCGAAGTCATGTCCAGTTCTTTGTAACTCTGTGGACTGTAGCCCACCAGACTCCTCTGTCCATGAGATTTCCCAGGCAAGAATACCAGAGTGGGTTGTCATTTCCTTCTCCTCCAGGGGATCTTCCCAACCCAGGAAACAAACTCGTGTCTCCTGCATCTCCTGCATTGGTAGGCAGATTCTTTACCACTGTACCTCTTAGGAAGCCCATTAATCTACTCTATTTGCCTGCAGTAAAACAAAGTCATTTTTTTTTTCCGTGAAGCCCCTGGAGGTCCTGCATGTTCCTGTTAGAACCCTGTGTACGAGACAGCAAAAGAGACACTGATGTATAGATCAGTCTTATGGACTCTGTGGGAGCGGAAGAGGGTGGGGAGATTTGGGAGAATGGCATTGAAACATGTATAATATCATGTATGAAATGAGTTGCCAGTCCAGGTTCGATGCACGATACTGGATGCTTGGGGCTGGTGCACTGGGACGACCCAGAGGGAGGGTATGGGGAGGGAGGAGGGAGGAGGGTTCAGGATGGGGAACACAGGTATACCTGTGGCGGATTCATTTTGATATTTGGCAAAACTAATACAATATTGTAAAGTTTAAAAATAAAATAAAATTTAAAAAAAAAACAAAGAAAAGAAATGTATTTCCCTCTATGCTCTCCTAAATTTGTCTAAGAACCCCAACAGCTTTCTAAGGATAAATGAAACAGCGTTCGCGTCTGCTTTTGCTTCTTATCCCCTGGTACAGTTGAAGGATTACCCCTAAACCACCTTAGAATACCATCTGTCCCAACTCAGGACACAGGTTATAGTTCCTATCATTACGTCTCTGCTGAGCTATGTCCCCAGATCTGGATTCTAGCAGCTTTCCACAGCCATCTGTGTTGAACCCACATCACAACACCAGACACTGTAGACCTTGGGATGATTTTCTGCCAGGCAGTCAAAGGTCCTGGCCACTCCCATCAAATTCTCCTCACTTCCAAACTCTGCAAAAGGAGATTGTGCTCTGGTCTTTCCCACCCAGAAGATTCCTGGGCCTTGGATGTGAACTGACCCAAACTTCTTCAGGGTGCTGCAAACCAAGGAGGGAAATGGCTGCTGGTAAGCCACAAAAGACAAGTCTCCATTCCACCTTCCTCTCAGGCCAGTAGGTGTCTGCTTGTACTTACTAAACTGAGAGATGCTATTTGAGGGACTCACCCTGAACCAAGGTGACCAGCTGTGTCCATCTTCTTGGAAGCATGCCGGCAGCTTTCTACTCCAAGCTGTTTTAGATGGTTCTTATCCAGTAACTTATTACATAACTATCTCATGTCTCATCCTTCAAGGCCCTGGAAAAGTCTAAAATAATGCCTCTCTTCTAAAATTCCTATATAGTCTTACATATAGTCCGTATCTTCTATATAGTCTTATATATAGTCCATATTTTGATTGACTGATTGATTGAACAAATATTTATTGAGCATCAACTATAAACCAGGCCTAGGCACTATAGATGCAAAATTAAGAGGGGCCACAGCCTCTGCCTCCAGAACCCACCAAGCCATTGGATTTTATATTGGGCTGTGCTGGCCAGTGAGACAGTTGCTAAGGCCCTGTGCCCACAGTGATAATAACAGAAGGCCCACTCACTCTATGACAGTTAATCTAGCTGATGACAGATAAGGTTGCAGCTTCGATCAAATTGCAGCCCAACTTCTGCCTTCCTGTAACATTAGTGTTATATTTCACCCCCCACCCTCCAGCGCATCAGCACCTGCTCCATTTGAAAGGACCATGAAAGAGGATCTCCTACCATCCTACAGAAGTATTTTTCAGTGGTAAGGCTGAAAGTATCTTAGCTGAGCACACCCACAGAAGACTGGGTTGGATTTCTGAAAAGGATATAACCTGGTGTACTCCTTAAAAAACTTCATTCAGTTCCACAAATGTTTATATAGTAATTTCCATATGGCCCAATCAATACTCAGGTTCAATTAACATTTTCGACCTTCCTTGTTTCTGTTAAGACCAGCGATAATTCTAATCTACAAAGACTTGTCATGTAAATGTAAATTTATCTTTGCATGAAGGATAAGTAGAAGAAAAAGGAAGTCCTTGGTGTTAAGTGGTTCAGTTCAGTTTAGTCACTCAGTCGTGTCTGACTCTTTATGACCCCATGAATCGCAGCACGCCAGGCCTCCCTGTCCATCACCAACTCCCAGAGTTCACCTAAACTCATGTGCATCAAGTCAGTGATGCCATCCAGCCATCTCATCCTCTGTCGTCCCCCTTTCTTCCTGCCCCCAATCCCTCCCAACATCAGGGTCTTTTCCAATGAGTGAACTCTTCCCATGAGGTGGCCAAAGTATTGGAGTTTCAGCCTCAGCATCAGTCCTTCCAATGAACACTCAGGACTGGTCTCCTTTAGGATGGACTGGTTGGATCTCCTTGCAGTCCAAGGGACTCTCAAGAGTCTTCTCCAACACCACAGTTCAAAAGCATCAATTCTTCAGCACTCATCTTTCTTCACAGTCCAATTCTCACATCCATACATGACCACAGGAAAAACCATAGCCTTGACTAGATGGACCCTTGTTGGCAAAGTAATGTCTCTGCTTTTGAATATGCCATCTGAGTTGGTCATAACTTTCCTTCCAAGGAGTAAGCGTCTTTTAATTTCGTGGCTGAAATCACCATCTGCAGTGATTTTGGAGCCCAAAAAAATAAAGTCTGACACTGTTTCCACTGTTTCCCCATCTATTTCCCATGAAGTGATGGGACCAGATGCCATGATCTTAGTTTTCTGAATGTTGAGCTTTAAGCCAACTTTTTCACTCTCCTCTTTCACTTTCATCAAGAGGCTTTTTAGTTCCTCTTCACTTTCTGCCATAAGGGTGGTGACATCTGCATATCTGAGGTTATTGATATTTCTCCCGGCAATCTTGATTCCAGCTTGTCCTTCTTCCAGCCCAGCGTTTCTCATGATGTACTCTGCATATAAGTTAAATAAGCAGGGTGACAATATGCAGCCTTGATGTATTCCTTTCCCTATTTGGAACCAGTCTGTTGTTCCATGTCCAGTTCTAACTGTTGCTTCCTGACCTGCATACAGGTTTCTCAAGAGGCAGGTCAGGTGCTCTGGTATTCCCATCTCTTTCAGAATTTTCCACAGTTTATTGTGATCCACACAGTCAAAGGCTTTGGCATAGTCAATAAAGCAGAAATAGATGTTTTTCTGGAACTCTCTTGCTTTTTCGATGATCCAGCGGATGTTGGCAATTTGATCTCTGGTTCCTCTGTCTTTTCTAAAACCAGCTTGAACAACTGGAAGTTCACAGTTCACGTACTGCTGAAGCCTGGCTTGGAGAATTTTGAGCATTACTTTACTAGCGTGTGAGATGAGTGCAATTGTGCGGTAGTTTGAGCATGCTTTGGCATTGCCTTTCTTTGGGATTGGAATGAAAACTGACCTTTTCCAGTCCTGTGGCCACTGCTGAGTTTTCCAAATTTGCTGGCATATAGAGTGCAGCACTTTCACAGCATCATCTTTCAGGATTTGAAATAGCTCAACTGGAATTCCGTCACCTCCACTAGCTTTGTTTGTAGTGATGCTTTCTAAGGCCCACTTGACTTCACATTCCAGGATGTCTGGCTCTAGGTGAGTGATCATACCATTGTGATTATCTGGGTCGTGAAGATCTTTTTTGTACAGTTCTTCTGTGTATTCTTGCCACCTCTTCTTAATATCTTCTGCTTCTGTTAGATCCATACCATTTCTGTCCTTTATCAAGCCCATCTTTGCATGAAATGTTCCCTTGGTATCTCTAATTTTCTTGAAGAGATCTCTAGTCTTTCCCATTCTGTTGTTTTCCTCTATTTCTTGGCATTGATCGCTGAGGAAGGCTTCCTTGCTGTTCTTTGGAACTCTGCATTCAAATGGAATATCTTTCCTTTTCTCCTTTTCTTTTCACTTCTCTTTTTTTCATAGCTATTTGTAAGGCCTCCTCAGACATCCATTTTGCTTTTTTGCATTTCTTTTCCATGGGTCAGTTCAGTTCAGTTCAGTCGCTCGGTCGTGTCCTACTCTTTGCAACCCCATGAATCGCAGCACACCAGGCCTCCCTGTCCATCACCAACTCCCAGAGTTCACTCAGACTTACATCCATCGAGTTGGTGATGCCATCCAGCCATCTCGTCCTCTGTCGTCCCCTTTTCCTCCTGCCCCCAATCCCTCCCAGCATCAGAATCTTTTCCAGTAAGTCAACTCTTCACATGAGGTGGCCAAAGTACTGGAGTTTCAGCTTTAGCATCAGTCCTTCCAAAGAAATCCCAGGGCTGATCTCCTTCAGAATGGACTGGTTGGATCTCCTTGTAGTCCAAGGGACTCTCAAGAGTCTTTTCCAACACCATAGTTCAAAAGCATCAATTCTTGGGCACTCAGCTTTCTTCACAGTCCAACTCTCACACCCATACATGACCACAGGAAAAACCATAGCCTTGACTAGATGGACCTTTGTTGGCAACATAATGTCTCTGCTTTTCAATATGCCATCTAGGTTGGTCATAACTTTTCTTTTTTTTTATTTTTCCTTTTTTTAAAATTTTATTTTATTTTTTAACTTTACAATATTATATTGGTTTTGCCATATATCAGCATCTTTTAATTTCACGGCTGCAGTCACCATCTGCAGTGGTTTTGGAGCCCCAAAAAATAAAGTCTGACACTGTTTCCACTGTTTGCCCATCTATTCCCATGAAGTGATGGGACCAGATTTCTCTGGGTACCTGCCTACAAAAAAGAAAGCCATTTGATTGAAATTCTGCGTGGGTGCATGCTCAGTTGCTCAGTCGTGTCTGACTCTTTGTGATGCCATGGACTGTAGCCGGCCAGGCTCCTCTGTCCATGGAATTCTCTAGGCAAGCACACTGGAGTGGGTTGCCATTTCCTACTCCAGGGGATCTTCCCAAGCTAAGGATGGAACCCATGTCTCTTGTGTCTCTGCATTGGCAGGGAGATTCTTTACCACTGCTCCATCTGGGAAGCCCTGATTGAGGTTCTGGATGTTAATAGAACTTTTCCCCAGACTTGGGAGCACAGGTGGAGGAACTATCACAGGTTTCTGAATAATTATAGAATTCAGGACAGAAAACTATTAGCACTAAGTGGCTTCAGAAGAGTTGGACCAGAGGTCTAGCCAGAAAGGACTGGGCTTACCCAAGAGTTGGGCTGAGCAAACATGCTGGCCAGACAGGGCAATGAGTGCGATGCATGCAGCCAGCACAGCTGGACTCTTGACTTTGGAGCATAGCTGTAAATTGCCTTCCTGCTTAACATATATGCCCTGAAACTCCTCACAAGGGAGTCGAATTCAGCTCTGGGAGGATCACGTGCTTCAGAGGATTTATCACTGACAAGTTTAAGGAGGGGAGGAAAAACTAAGGAGTGGAGCCCTAAGTCTCAGATCACAGATCAGACAAAGAAAAGGCCTCAGCTCTGTGAATGGCTGACCGAGAGTGAAAAAGAGTCACCAAGAGTGCAAAGGGGTAACCTCCCACTTGATGGCATCCTGAGTAACGTGACCATCCAGGGACTCACCATGAAGCTACAATAAGGATCATTTGTTGATGGCATCCTGAGTAACGTGACCATCCGGGGACTCACCATGAAGCTACAATAGGATCATTTGTTTACCGGAGAGAAAATGAGGTCTCATAAAAGGCCTGCTACAAGGAGAAGGCAATCACCCTGTACGTTTGAATAGGGTCCTGACTGCAGCTCAATTCTCCTCTGAGTGGGAGGTCCCACAGATGTCCTCACCAGCCCCACCTGGCCAGCATTGGTGAGCTGAGAGTTGGGCCTCTGCCTAGGCAAGCTTTGAGACAATGCACAGTCCTGAAATCTTAACTGATTATCAAGGTGATGCCCACAAAGGACATGTGAAGTGAGGATTGGCCAGGACTTGTTGTCCAGGGTGATGCCTCAAGCTTCCTTTGAGCCCAGACCACAAAAAGAGGCCAGCTGGGGTATAGGATAGGCTAGCTTTCCAAGGCATTCAAGGAATTAAAAGAAAACTTTCTTAGGTGGGGAGGTGGAGTGGTTATTGGTGTTCTAAGGGTAGGTGATTAGAGTATTAGAAGGGAAGGGTTATCAAAAATCTACTATGCACCAGCTGTTTTATATGCAGTATCTCTTTTAATAAAAAAAAAATGCTGTGAAAAGAACATGACCTCTCTGCATTTGACAAGTGAAGGAACAGATTGAGAGAGAGTGAACTCCCCACGGATGCTACTAAGTGACTGGGTTAGAATGTAAACCCGGCTCTCATTTTTGGCAAAACCTGTGCTTTTCCCAATTAGACTAAAAATCTAATTCAACAACAATGTTCAATGCATAATAAGGCATAGACCTGGGCTTTGGGCACATATGAGTGTGAACAAGACACACAGTTCCTGCCTCACAGGCTAGTGGGAGATGCAAGACCTGTAATTATAATGGCTGGAAACATTCTAATAGCAGCCAAAATAGTCCATGGTAGCAGCTCCTCAACCTCACGTTGTGCCTCCTCCCCTGGGTCACTAAATCTGACCAGACCAGCTTTGCTGGTCCCACAAACCCAACTCAATTCCTTCCTGGAGTCTGTGTGTTTGCCCTGCCCTCTCTCCGTCCTGACCTTCCCCAGCTCAAGGTCATTTTCTCAGCATCCTTTCCTGATCTCCCTTGGATCATCTGCACACACACCCTCAGTCCCCTTCCAGATTTATTTTATTTTCCTCGCTTAATTTTCTTCCTAATACTTAAGTGCAAGTTTGAAGTCTTATTGTCTGAATTCCAGTCCTGGTTCCACCACCTTCTAGGCGTGTGATTTGAAACAAATTACTAACTCTCTGACTTTCAGCTTCCTGTCTGTCGACAGATAATAATTATGTGTAGCACAGAAGGCTTCTGTGGGGACTAAAGGGAATAATCAATGAAAATATCAGAGCACAAAGGAACTGCTTAATACAAGACAGCTGTTATTGTTTTTTTGTTTGTTTCTTGTGTTTCTTCACCACTAAAATGTGAACTCCATGAAGGCCAGGACTTGGTCTGTTCACTGTGGCATCCTCAGGGCCTCGCATATGGTAGGCCCGCAAGAAATATTTAATGAACGAATAGCTAACTTTTCATGTGCTAGTCAGCACTGATCCCAGTTAAGCTTCACAGTCACTCCATGTCTAAGAATCATCCCCATCCTCATTTTATAGACCAGAGCCAGGAAGGTTAAGTACATTTCCTGAGGCCACACAGACAAGAAAGAATGAGCCAGGAATCAAACCATAAGTGCAGTGAGAGAGGGACAAGCAAAGGGTGATGGGCACTGAAAGAAGAGGATTGGTTGAGACCTTCAATCTCAGTACCCATGGGAGGGGGCGTTTCTGAGCCGGCTTCTGAAGGATGGGTGAGATGCGTGGTTGGAAACTGAAAACAGAGCATTTCTGGCAGCGAAAGAATGAAGGAAGTGTAGCGTATGGGGCTGAAAACAGGAAAGTTGAGCGTGTTTAAGAAAACAGCAAATTTTCCGACTAGGACAGGAATGCCGCAGGGTGTGACCCATGAGTCATGCTGGCCTAGTCACTGCTGTATCGGATGTGGATTTGGACGGCAGGCGGCCGGTGTGGCAGGCCTATGCAATGCCAGCCTCCTCTGCGTCCAGACGTGGGGATGGCATGTCACCTTGGAGCGGACTTCGTGTTTATAGGGAAAATCACTGGAGTGAGCCCTTGTCCACAGAAAGGGAAGAACAGGGAGTTTGTCCAGTGCTCTAGCCGAGGCTTCTCCACCTCTCTGCCTCTTTGTCCTTGAAGCCCTGGGGCCCTGGGGCCAGGAAAGAATGAGAGGCAATTCCCAAAGGAGCCCTTCTGAGGGCAAGGAGAAGGGACCACAACCACAGCCCTGTTCCTGGAGCAGAGGCCAGAAGTAAATAGCCCTGACCATGGGCCAGAGAGTAGAGAAGGGCACTGGTGGCTGCAGAAGGGACTTGCCACAAGGTAAAGAGGGCCCTGGGCAGGGGGTTCTGAGTTTAACACAAAGTTAAAGCAGTTGGTGTGGCACAGAAGAGGACACAGGACACGGGGTCCCTTGGGCCCCAGCCATTCTTATCAGTATTGTGCTTTGGAAGCATCCACAGAGCACTTGAGAGAACTGAGGACCGTGACCTTGGGTCGAGAGCACTGCCCCGCTGCCATCAGAGCTCTGGGCAACATCGGACAGTGAGGATGACACTCTAATGGCACGACAAAGCATCCCAGGCCTCTCTCTGCCCAGATTTAGAGACAGCATTGATAGTCACTTGTGATTTGGGCTAATTTTGAAGGAAATAAGCTTCCGAGGAAGGTATCAGACTTTCTTCTATTAAGAGAGGGTGGGATGTCTGGAGAGAGTAACATGGAAACAACACTACCATATGTAAAATAGATTATGTGTGTTAGTTGCTCAGTCATGTCTGACTCTGAGATTCTATGGACAGTAGCCCACCAGACTCCTCTGTCCATGGGATTCTCCAGGCAAGAATACTGGAGTGGGTTGCCATGCCCTTCTCCAGGGGACCTTCCCAACCCAGGGATTGAACCCAGGTCTCCTGCCTTGCAGGCAGATTCTTTACCATCTGGGCCACCAGGGAAGCCCAGCCAATGGGGATTTGCTGTATGACTCAGGGAACTCAAATCCGGGCTCTGTAACAACCTAAAGGGGTGGGATGGGAAGGGAGACCGGAGGGAGGTTTAAGAGGGAGGGGACATGGGTATACCTATGGCTGACTGATGTTGATGTTTGGTGGAAACCAACACAATACTGTAAAGAAATTATCCTTCAATTAAAAATAAATCAATTCATTTTTTAAAAAAAGAACAGAGAAGCTAGAACAACTAGCTAGAAAAAAGAAAAAAAAGAGGTTAAGATGTGATGCAGTTACAGTTTTCCAGGAATGAGTAAAGCATCCCCCAGTGACCTCGGCAGCAGTGAAGCAGGTGGCTGGTGAGACGCAGTGTGGGGAAGACAGAGGGACCTGAGAGAATGGTCACCCCACAGAGGCTGCATCAGGAGGGACCTGGCAGGTGGGAGGCAGTGTCAGGATAACAGGAAGGAGTGTGAAAGCAGGCTGGGAGCCGCGAACAGACCTAAACTACCACACAAGGAACTTAATTTTTATACAAAGCAGACTCTCCTAACAGATTATCTAGAAAGGTTGGAAGACCACATTCCACAAAGATAAAATGATAATAATAACTGGTTCTCATTGGTCATCAGGAAAGGTATTGGGTAGGACAGTGGTTGTCAAACATTTTCGGTCACAGAAATCCTTATTAGAATAAGCTTATGCAGAACCTCAATATTTAGACTAGAGATAGATGAGTAGTTTGGAGGGAACCAGCACCTAGATCCACAAAACCTCCATTGAACACCCTCCCCAACTATGGGGGTCC
Source organism: Bos taurus (assembly GCF_002263795.3). Classification (NCBI taxonomy): domain Eukaryota; kingdom Metazoa; phylum Chordata; class Mammalia; order Artiodactyla; family Bovidae; genus Bos; species Bos taurus. The sequence goes on from NC_037353.1 coordinate 13,156,894, forward strand.
TGAGGGATCTCCCAGGAATACCAAGGACTTTGTAACATACAGTTTAAAAACTGCTAGGGTAGGAGATATGGTTTGGTGAAAAAGATCTAAAGTCCCTTCTTTCTTATGAATCTTCTATCTCTAGTCTAAATATTGAGGTTCTGCATAATCTCTATTCCAATACGGATTTCTGTGACTGAAAATGCTTGATAACCATTATCCTACTCAACACCTTTCCTGATGACCAGTGAGGATCAGTTGTTGCTATTATTATTATTATCTTTGTTCAGGTTTCTGAACCATCTCTGGAATAGAAGAGAGGGTCCCCATCCTTGGCTGAGATCACTGGCCCAGCTACAGTAATGGGTCACAAGGCTCCTGTGTGCCCCTCTCAGGCCACTTGCTCACGTCCGTATGAGCATGTCCATGAGGGTTAGTTGATGCCAGTGTCACATTTCTTGGCATTGGCTCCCAGACTGTGTAACATCCGGCAGTGATGGGTAAATTAAAGCAGCACCACCACCACCATTAACACTTCCCCAGCCGAGCTCATCTTGCACCAACCCCCAAAACATGTTCAGAGAGGAGAGCCTCTTCAGAGCCCCATGATGCCAGGTGCCATAGATGCCATGCCCAGAGTGAATGGAGAGCCAGGCTCTGCTCACAGAATGATCAGCGACAAAGGTGACAGGCACCAGGCCAGACCCCAAGGGACAGGAACCAGATGAAGGACCAGGAACCTCATACTCACTGTGGCTGGCTCAGCGTCAGCTCTCCCAAGCCTGGCTCAAACTTAGGAAATGTAGATGGTGAACAAGTGAAAATCCCCAAGTCAAAAGACCAGGGTTTGCTCTGGCTCTGTCACTGGTGAATGTGTGACCTAGGACAAATCATTTCTCCTTGTCGGACCTCACTTGCCATATTATCAAGTGAGAACGTTGGACCGTAAAAGTTGTTCTATGTACTGAGAGTTTCTTGAAGGAAGGAAATGTTGTTCACTAAAAAATGAACATCTTAACTCCTCAGGAATCCGTTCACTTTTTAAACTTGGATATGCATTTAGATTTCCCTGGTGGCTCAGACAATAAAGAGTTTGCCTGCAATGCAGAAGACCTGGATTTGATCCCTGGGTCAGGAAGAACTCCTGGAGAAGGAAATGGAAACCCACTCCTGTATTCTTGCCTGGGAAATTCCACCGACAGAGGGGCCTGGTGGGCTACAGTCCATGGGTTCGCCAAGAGTCGGACACGACTGAACAATTAACACTTTCACATTTGGATTCTTCATACGTTTATTTGAAAAAAGGTGAGGTAGATTTTATTTTTAAGTGAGTGCAAACTATCAAGTCAGATGATCTAGCAAGCGCTGATATTTTTTGAAACTCAGTTTCCTGGATTATTCACAGCCTACTCCAAAGGGATGATGAAGTCAAACTGAAAAATGTGAATTCAATGTCCTCTTAGTTCCACCTCCAGATAAAATTGGGAGAGAGGCTAAGGTAGTTCCCAGATGCCCTCAGTACAGCCCCATTCTATGTCATTGCCCTTGGACACCCTATTGTGCTAAGCCAGTGAACAGCTGGAGCACACAATCCTGGCACACGTCTCCCACCAAATTTGTTTTTCCATCACATCCCCCTCTGAAACTATAGTGTCAACTTATCTGTTGGATTAACACAGCTATGCTAATGCCTTAGGATCAACAGGCTGCAAGGGATCACGGAGACACCTGCTAAGCTCTTTGGTAACCAAGGCCCAGAGCATGAGGATGATTTGCCCAAGACCAGACTCTAAACCCAGCTTTCCCAGTTTCCAGGCCAGGACTCATCCCACTAGCCAATTCTCACCACTGACTGTACATGATGATCACCTGAAGGGCTCTGTAAAAGGCTGTACTCAGGACCCACCCCCAGGGAGTTGGATTTCACTTACATGGTGTGAAGTCCAGGAACCACTAATTTTTTTTTTTAAGATTTTTATCAAAATATAACATACATACAGAAAAATGAATTAATTATAAATGTATGTGTTAATGAATTTTCACAAATACCCATGAACCCAGACCACAAATCAAAAGTTCTCTAGCACCTAAAACTCCCACCAAAGATAATTGCTATCCTATTTCTAATACATAGATGACCTTTGCCAGCTTTTGTATTGTATCTAAATGAAATATACAGAATGTTCTTTTGAATGTGTGATTTCTTTTACTCAGAATTATGCTTATAAGACTCATCCACATTGTTTGTTATGGTTGTAGTTTTTTTATTCTCATTCAGTGTATTACTGCCTTGTGTGAATATACTTCAATTGGTGATCCAGTTTACTGTTAATGGACATTTGGGGAGTTTCCCGTTTGGGGCTATTATAAATAGGGTACATTCACACTGTTATATTTAAAATGAATACCCATCGAGGACCTCCTGTATGGTACATGGAATCCTGCTGAATGTTAAGTGGCGGCCTGAATGGGAGGGGAGTTTGGGGAAGAATGGAGACATGTATATGCATGGCTGAGTCCCTTCACTGTTAACCTGAAACTATCACAACATTGTTAGTCAGCTATACCCTGATGCAAAATAAAAGGTTAAAAATATAAACAGTATACATTCTAGCACATATCTTTTGGTGAACATATATATGCATTTCTTTTGAGTATATGCTTTAGAATAGAATTGCTGAATTATTGGATATGCCTATGTCCAGCTTAGTTTCTGTGAGATAATTATCTAAAGTGATTACCAATATATAACCCCTCCCTAAATTGCATGAGTTGTCCTACATCTTTATCCACACTTGGTGTCATCAATTGTATTGTGTGGCCATCCTGCTGTGTATGTGAGGGTATTACACTGTTTTAAGTTCCCCCAATCATTCTAATGCACAGAGAAAGATTAGAACCCCTGTTTTATCCCTACCCTCATGACCACATAGGGCTTTTATTATCTAACCCAGTGCTTCTATGATATTCTACAGGCCAACCTAAAATGGTAGGCCTAATTTTTACAAAACACAAATTGATGGATAAGCCTTTATCCACCAAATTTGAGCTTTTCAGTAAATTTTTCTTTTTTCCCCCATTTGGTACCCAGTGGAGCCTGGTAGGCTGCAGTCCATGGGGTCGCTAAGAGTCGGGCACGACTGAGCGACTTCACTTTCACTTTTCACTTTCATGCATTGGAGAAGGAAATGGCAGCCCACTCCAGTATTCTTGCCTGGAGAATCCCAGGGACAGAGGAGCCTAGTGGGCTGCCCTCTGTGGGGTCGCACAGAGTCGGACACGACTGAGGTGACCTAGCAGCAGCAGCAGGAGCTGCTGCTTCCCACGAGTGATGCTAACAATCAACAAAACAAACAAGTGAGAAGTGAAAACAATAGCCTCTTCCAATCCCTTACACGGAATTCTATATGTAATTTGAGTCTTTTTTTGGTAACCACAGCATTTTCTGCCACGTATACAAGTTTCTCTGTGTTAAAGAGTCCTTAATGTCCTTCATCCTTCTCTTCAGAATTCCATTTTCTTCAGAGGAAAAGGCAGCCCCATGTACCACATGGTGGCATCGTGCCAACTCTTTGTGACCCTATGGACTATAGCCTGCCAGGCTCCACTCTGTCCATGGGATTATCCAGGCGAGAATGGGTCACTTACTGAGTGGGTCACCATTTCCTACTCCAGGGGGTCTTCTCGACCCAGGAATCGAACCCACATCTCTGACAGCTCCTGCATTGGCAGGCAGATTATTTATCACTAGCACCACCTTGAAAGCCCGTGTACCACATGCTCCTCTCCCAACTCCAAGTGACTGCACCAAGCGTATACTCCCGACTCCAAGTGGGCCAATCAGACTCTCTCTTTCAGGAATTAGGAATTAAGACTTAAAGGATGAGTCAGTTATTTGGAACCATACAGTTATGTGAAATTGAAACCAGAATGGGCACCAAGTTACTTGAAAGCCACATAAAAGCTGCCGTGACACTAGCGTGAGCAGAACTTTGACGATTATGCCAACAAGAGCACTTGAGAGGGAAACTAAATATTGGTGCACAAAATAATTTCAACAACAAAAATCCAGTTTATTTTAGCTCCCTGGTACCATGACAGGATTAAGGGAGACAGACGTCAACCAATTCTTGTCATTAAATTAGAAAGGCTTGGAGCCTAAAATAGAAAACCAGACTCAGGAAAAAATCTTTTAGCATGTGATGAAGGGTAATCCTGAAAAGGTCCTCTTGAATAAGGGATGATAAATGGAAATTAGTGTTTCAGATCCCACTGATGTTAAATTAACATGTATCAAATGTCATTAATTTTGTTCTTTGATATCAATAAATATCATTGTCATTTGTTGTGCTGTCTTCATGATCTATTTTAATGAACCTAAAGTGATTCATAAACTTCCATCAGCTAATCAGCAATCATTGTCCATTTAATATATAATTTTCCTATACAGTTCTATATCCTTCAAATATGAATTCTCCAGTCACATGGCTATTTGATACTAGAGCTGCAGAGTTGGAGATGACCTATTGAATGAACAGGAAAGTTATGAGGAAATCAACAATATTCCACTTAAAAGATTGATTTATTTTTATAAATGTCTAAAGTTAGGATAAGCTAGGTTTTGCTATAACAAAACTCTGACCTATTAATGCCTTAAACAAATTAAGATGTAGCTCTTGTTCACACCACCTTGGTCACAGGTTAGCAGAGGCATACCCCTCATCAGAGGAGCCCTGAACAGAGGCTCCATCTCAGCCTGGGCTTCCACAAAGAATGCACAAAGACTGCAGGGAAGGGAACGAGGAGAGTTACACACTAATTTCAAACGCTTCATTCACATTTATCTGGACAGCACATGGTACGTGGCCATGCCTATGTAAAGAAATGGAGAAATAAGGGCTCACCATGTGCCTGGAAAGAGAATCAGAATACACGCAAGGAGGATCAGAATACACCTAACGACTAAGGACTAAGGCAATGTGTGGGAGTACATTGTTACACTGCGTCTGTTTTCTGCTTCTAGGTTTATGGAGAGATAACTGATGTATAGCACTGTATAAGTTTGAGGTGTATGACACCATGATATGACTTCCACATACGTCATAAAATGAATATCACAACAAGTTTAGTGAATAGCCATCATCTCGCACAGGTACAAAATAAAAACAGAAATTTTTTTTCCTTGAGATGAGAACTCAGGATTTATTCTTTCTTTTTAAAAAAAAAAAAGTTTAAATTTTATACAGTTTTAAAGGTTACTTTACATTTACAGGTATTATAAAATATTGGCTGCTGCTAAGTTGCTTCAGTCGTGTCCGAGTCTGTGTGACCCCATAGACAGCAGCCTACCAGGCTCCCCCGTACCTGGGATTCTCTAGGCAAGAACACTGGAGTGGGTTGCCATTTCCTTCTTCAATGCATGAAAGTGAAAAGTGAAAGTCAAGTCGCTCAGTCATGTCTGACTCTTCAAAACCCCATGGACTGCAGCCCACCAGGCTCCTCCCTCCATGGGAGTTTCCAGGCAAGAGTACTGGAGTGGGGTGCCATTGCCTTCTCCGAAAATATTGGCTAGATTCCCCTGATTGCACAATACATCCTTGGGCCTATCTTATGCCCCATGGTCTGCACCTCCCACTCCCCAGCCTGTTATTGCTCCTCCTCACTGTAACCACTAGTCTGTTCTCTGTATCTCACACTGTGTGTTTATATTGATAATACAGCTAGCTCTTCTGCTGGTGAAGTTGCTTCTCGTTTGTGTGATAGGATTAAGTCAATAATTCCTAGGGTTCTGAGGGTGCACTGGCAGCCCAGTTTATTGAAAACCTGCAGGCCTAAAGCACGGTGGGGCCTGCAGTTAGCCGGGAAGCTACTGGGGCCGACTGAGGTCCACAGGTGTCACATCACACAGGCAACCGTGCCCATCAAACCGCAGGCCCTCTTTCCAGATCCTGGAGTAAGTGGAATATTGTAAAGGTGGCTGCTGGTTTGGGTTTGGGTGTGGTTGGGAATGGGGAAACGGAGCGAGGTAAATGGGCCTGTGTTCAGGTCTTATTCAGCCTATAGCGCCGGGGTTACGACCACGCCTGGGAGAGGTGAACCAGCAGTGTTATGTCAGGAACTGGCTCTAAGGCTCAAAAAGTCATCTTTCTTTTCTGAGGCAACTCTGGGAGATGGTGAAGGGCCAGGAAGTCTGGTGCGCTGCCGTCCATGGGGTCGCAAAGAGTTGGACATGACTTGGTGACTGAACAACAACCAAATAAGGAGGCTAGGCAACATGTCTTAGTACAACCTCTTTCTAGAAATGTCATAGAATCTCAATGTATAAAATAGATACAAAATGGTGCTAAAGTAGGGGTGAACAGTCCCACATCCCCTTAGACCTACCGGCAAACAGCAGTCTCTGAAATACTTTCACATAAAAAAAAAGAAAAACTTTTAGTGCTCCAAGGACCGTGGCATTAAAATGCCATGATTGGGACTTCCCTGGTGGACCAGTGCCGAACACACCATGCTTCCAATGCAGGGGGCCCTGGCCAAGGAACTAGACCCCACTTGCTACACTAAAGAGCCTGCATCCTGCAGCTAAGGCCTGGCACAGGCAAATAAATAAGTAAATAATTCATCATTTTAAATGCCACAATTATATAACCTCTAAGATTCTTTCCTGTGAGTCTGTTATTCTAGCTTTGATGCCAGCACTCCCAAATCTAAAGAAACAGCCAGCACTCACAGCCTCCTTCCCTGACCCCGTGCTTGGGCCAGCCTGGCCCAGCCCCTCATCCTCATGCCCCAAGTGGCCCTCCCTAGCCCCTCCCCAGGCCCTGAACACCATTATTATTGCAAGCTCAGAGCTCCGTGCCCAGAATTGCCAACAACGCTGACATCTCCTGCCTCTCCTCGGGAGAGGGCGAGCCATGCCTGTGGTTGAGAAACCTCCCAAGCCCACACCCTCTGCTTCTGTGCCTGGGCTCCACTTCCTCTTCTCTCCTCATCAAGTATGTGCTTTCATCATCCTGGTGTCACAAGGGTTGGCAAACTGTAGTGGAAGGAGCCTGTCATGCCACCAAGAACCCCTTGGTAGTTCTCCAGGTCATTAAAAAGACTTTGGGAGACAGTGGAAACGCCTTTGGAATGTTAAGCAAAATGGCTTTGTCCTGGCTGCCATACTGAACAAAGAAGGGCTGGTTGTGGCGTGGGTGGGTGTGTCTGAACATCCCTTGGCCACCATGGCCACAGACCTTCCCTTGATCAGCTGGTTGGTCTCCCTTTTGGGTGTCTCTGATGATTAAAGGCCAAGATTCACTGTGAGACTCTCATAACAACCAGAACACCCTTTCCCAGTCATCAGTCTGCAAAATATTGTACTATTTGCCAGTAGGCCCTATCTTTATCTAGGTCACTTCCTTTGTCTTGAGCTGAACAGTTGTCCAGCTACTTGCCTCTCAAAGAGTGCTCTAGACCTGTAGGCATTACCTGGGAACTTACTAGACATTCAAAATCTCAGGCCCTATCCCAGACCTACTGGACCAGAATTCTCATTTTAACGAGACCTCCACGTCACTACCCTCATCTGGGTACAAGTGTGAGCAACTTGGCCAATGGTAAGCTCCCAGCTGTCTCAGAGAGACACCCCATGTGTCACAGGGGGCAGTGGTGTGGGAGCCCAGAGACCTGGCCTCCAGTTCTGACCTGGCCATTACCTCGCCAAGAGACCTTGGCCAAGCTGCTTCTCCCCCCTGGGGTTTTGGATGAGCTGGGATCCTGACTCCCCAGGCACTTCTCTGAGAACAGAAAACTGAAAGGCGATGCTGATGACAGGATTTTTTTGCCAAACACTTTAACAGAACATTGTCCCCACGATATAATAATTACCAGAAAGAAGAGCTTTAGAGCAGCGACCACTGTCTTTTTGTTTTGCTAACTGCCCCTTGTTTCATGGTTCATTTCATGCAGTGTTTCTCTGTGGCGACTCACTTTGTTCAGTTACCTGGAGGTCCCTTTTGTAACCTCTTTGCACTTGAGTTCTTTCAGCTTCCAAAATACGAATAGTCATATCGGCCCCACTGATCCTATTGGGCTGTAGTGAAGCTCTGCTGGGAAACACCTTGAAAAGTATGACAGGCTGCCACACCCACTGCAAGTGGACACAGCCTTTCTGAGAAAGCCTTTTGCAACGTGAAATTTTTTGAAACTTTAAAACACTCACATCATTCCCAGCACATCATCTGCTAGGTGTTGACCCTGGGGGAAAAAGGCTATTAATCACCATATCATTGTGAGTAATAATGAAAATTGTACATAACCCAGATGCCCAACAAGAGGCAACTAGTTAAACTAGTAAATGGTGCTATACACACCCATAACAAAATTCTGTGAACCATTAAAAACAATGCTGAAGATATTTCCCACTCATGAAAGAAAATATACTGGAGGCTATAATATGGAGTCAGAGAAGGCGATGGCAACCCACTCCAGTGTTCTTGCCTGGAGAACCTGAGGGGCGGCGGAGCCTGGTGGGCTGCCGTCCATGGGGTTGCTAAGAGTCGGACACGACTGAGTGACTTCACTTTCAGTTTTCACTTTCATGCATTGGAGAAGGAAATGGCAACCCACTCCAGTGTTCTTGTCTGGAGAATCCCAGGGATGGGGGGGCCTGGTGAGCTGCTGTCTATGGGGTCGCACAGAGTTGGACATGACTGAAGCGACTTAGCAGCAGCAGCAGCAGCATAATATGGAGTATGTCTACATTTAAGATTTAAAATAAAGTATGTAAAGGCATAGGAAAAATCCTGAAAGCACACAGTTGTTTGTGAATGCCAGCACACTCTGATTATGGGTGGGTTTGGGTTCTTCATTTTGCTTATCTGTATTTTCCATACTGAAGGTGCATTACAATTTTCAAACACAAAAAGTGTTTCTTTAGAAAGAAAGGCAGAGCATTTCTCAAAAATTAGAAGCACTGAAAGAAAAAAAAAAAGAAGAAGCACTGCTTTTACTGTCATTGTACTCGTCAGTGGAGAAAGCCTCCTGGGACATGAGGAGAGAGACACAGAGGGCAGGGCTCCACGTCAGCCGCATCGCTATCCGCACACCCACCACGTTCACAGACTTCAACTGACACCCCAAAGCCTCTGCGGGGGGTGAAGAGAGCTACCCCTGGCCTTCAGGGACTCAGAGGAGAGAGGGAACTGGCGAGGAAATCAGAAATTCTTCCTGGAGAACAGAAATAGAAGCTCACACCTTTGTAAAAAGAAGGGCATTGAAGGAAGATGGTGTGCTTCCTGCAGAGCCAGCAGTGCAAAAATCTGCTCTAAAGCCAGGCCAGGGGCGTGAGGGCAGCAGCTGTCCTGTCTCCTTCAGCCAGAAGCAGGGAGGCCAATTCGCCTGCCAGATATTCCTTCCAAAACCCAAAGAAAGATGATCTGCTTTTAAGAGGGAAGAGGACTTTGATTCTATGCTTCTTCCCTTCTAGTTCATTGAACGGTACTTTCGTCTTCCTCACTTAAAATCTCTCCACTTGGAACAGAAGAGAATAGTTGGAAGCTGACTCTGCTTCTCCGTTGTAAATAGCGGTGGCAGTGCTGGTTGCGGTGAGAGAAGCAGCAGGAGCTGTTGTAGCAGTAACACCAGTACTTAGTGTCACGTATTGTACTTGCGTGATTTTATTGAAATCTTCAAAACAACCCTGTGAGCGTGGTAGTATTACAAAATAAGAAACCAGGGCTCAGAGCAAGCGACTGGCCCAGAGGTACCTAGTGAGGAAAGGCTGGAAGCTGGATTCCAACTAGGTTTGTAAGCCCCAGGTACCCTTCTTTCCACCATTGCACACTAGAAAATCAAAATGCTGCCAGTCCCAGTTATATCTAAGTTGGTTCTAGAGTTGTCTACAATAGTTCAATTACACTCAACAAACTCAGGATGCTTTTTTTAAAATTCAATCTCTTCTTCCGTCAACAGTTAATGAGACTCTTAAAATATTTTCTTGCCACTTCACTAAAGAACCACTTCACTTTCCAGGAGATATCATTCTTTCACCTGAATAATGTGCCAGCCAGCATTCCCTAATTTGGCTATCACCAAGTGGGAGAGTTTTCCTGGTCTCTCCTCTGCTAGAACACTATTTGCTGATGGACAGAATTTGATGTAAGACTGGTCCACTCTGATTCGATCCAAGAGCCTTGAGTTAGAAAAGGATGAAATTTTATTTCTCAGGTTTTATAGAGTGATTTGATGTCTTATTTTTCCCAGCGATGAAACTGTGACTAAGCAAGTTGAAAGATCAGATCAGTCGCTCAGTCGTGTCCGACTCTTTGCGACCCCATGAACCGCAGCACGCCAGGCCTCCCTGTCCATCACCAACTCCCGGAGTTCACTGAGACTCACGTCCATCGAGTCAGTGATGCCATCCAGCCATCTCATCCTCTGTTGTCCCATTCTCCTCCTGCCCCCAGTCCCTCCCAGCATCAGAGTCTTTTCCAATGAGTCAACTCTTCGCATGAGGTGGCCAAAGTACTGGAGTTTCAGCTTTATACTATATAGCAAAAACATTTCTTCAGGGGCCTAGGTAACAGGAACAGAAGTGCATGTCCGGGGAACCCCTGAACTGAGCCAGAAATGCGAGAATTGTCTGGGGGTTAGAAGAGAGGTGTCTCCCAAAGGCCAAAGTCCTTATAGAGAAACTTCCAGTACCTAAAAAGGTACTTATGAATTCAGCATATTCATCCATTAGGTGCCTTGAGTTCCAGGCATGGTTCCTGGCACTAGTAATTCAATGGAAAGTATATTAGACAGAGTCTCTATATTTACAGAACTTAGAAGGAAATGCATCAAGAATATTGTCAGCTACAAGGAACAGAAAATCTAGCAAGCAGTACATTTTTAAAAAGTAATTTTTATCCATAACAGAAAGTCTTCAGCAGCTCAACAATATCATCAGAGTTCCTGTGTGCTTCCTTCCTTCCATCCATGGTGGCTTTTCATTTATTGCCATGTTTCAAGACAGCCATCACAGCTCTAAATATTACATCTATTTTCAAGGCAAAGAAAGAGTATAGAGTCAACCACGTCTGATTATTTCATTCAGAATGCAAAGGCTTTCCAAGAAGTCCCTTGTCTGATCTTTACTTGGATTCCATTGGCCAAAATGATCACGTGAACCAGCCCTAGCTGTCAGGGAGGCTGGAAATGTGAGCATCTGGAGAACGGAATGACAGTGAAGAGCTTTGATTAATCATGACTCAACCTCTCAGACTAGGCCTTGCATCCTAAACAAGACCAGGGTTGTCAGAAGAACTACACAAAACCATAGCAGGTGGAGAGAGGGCAGGGATGGCAGGTAGCTGGCTAAAACTGCCTGGCACAGTCAGATTCAAACTGAGAGATGATAAATGTTGGTTATCATAAGCCACTAAATTTTGTTGTACTTTGTTATTCAGTGATAGATAACTAATATGATCTCCCCGATTTGCATAAGTATTAATAAAACAAGTCCTTTTTCTGTGTTAGTCACCACTTTAAAAGCATCAACATTTAATGCTCACAACAACTCTATAGAGACCAATGTTATCCTTTTTTTTTTTAAACAGAGGAAGAAACCAGGGCACAGAAAAATGAAGTAATGTGCCCACTGATACACAGCTCTCTGAACACAGGCAACCTTAGAGTGACTGCTTGTAAACTTTTATACTACACTGTATTGTGTGTGTGTGTTGTGTTGCAGCTGTTTTGGTGTATTGTACAGTGTGAATATGGAAAGCTAGGGAGGATGCATATCAAACTGTTGACCACAGTTACTCCTGGGGACAAAGGTAGAATTAAAAAGAGAGAAGGGAAAAGGGAAATTCTCATTTTCTCCTCAACCAACTTCTGAATTGTTTGAAGATTTTTACAATAAAAATGTTAAAATGAAATATTGGTATAATTAAAACTTAAACTGAGCTGGCTAACAGATGTATGCTGTTCAGAGAAATGAAGTACTAGGAAAAGCATCGGCATCTTTGACCAAGTGCAAGTCAGCAGCCCATGGTTCTGCTTAGGAGTGAGTCAGATTGGCACCTTCTATGGATTTATGGGGGAGGGGGCCACTCCCAGCCCCACTTCCAGGCCCCTGCAGCTCAAGGCCATACTGCTTCCCCACAGTCCATGATGCAGGAAGTCGTGCCCTCCCTGATCCAAACAATTCTCTCAAGACGAGCCCAGAAGCCCTGACACCTCCTCCCCTGGATGCCCACATGTTCACCAGGGTGTGTGACATGTGATATCTTATCTGGAGGCCACAAGGAGGACAGTTGGCCAGGAGCCAGGGAGTCTATTCTGAGTTGGGGCCCGAGCCAGGTTCAGGAGCGGACTTGGACAGCAGAGTGTTTGGGGTTTCTCCCCTTGTGACTGGGAAGGATCATGTGGCTGGTGTGCTCCCTGCCGCGTCCTTGTCCCTGTGGGCAAGATATATTTAGCGTGTGGCCTGTGCCAGTGCTGTCGCTAGAACCTCACTGCTTTGGTAACTCCAGAGCACTGGTCACAGCCCAATCCTGTCTATTTTTGTAAGATCAGTTTGTGGAGCAATGATAAGAGTTATCTTTCTTATGCAAGACAGAATCAGATGGGCCTGCCCCATTGGCCAGTTGGAGTCCATGCCCCAGGTGATGAACGGCCTTGAGCTTCTGATACATGAGAAGTCACACCGCCACACACCCCCCTCCTGAAGGCTGCAATGGCAGGCATTTCAGCCAACTTTAGGGACAGGCCTGTCACGCATGTGTGTCAGACACCTGGTGAAAATGCCATGAAGGTTTTTTCCTTACTCCTAAAGCAAAAGAAACCAGGGCTGAGGTTAAAAAAAAAACCTTATTCCAAAAGTCTCCATTGCTTGAGCAACAATTGCAGCAGACCTCATTAGTCAAACCTGGTGAATTTTCCACTTTTGAGCCCTCAAAATGTCCATGGGAGACCATCCCTGAACACCTCTACCAATCAACACCACTTCCTCCCTATAATAAAAGCCATGAGCCATCCTAGGGCTGGAAGTGAAAGTGAAAGTGGCTCTGTCGTGTCCGACTCTTTGCTACCCAATGAACTATAGAGTCCATGGACTTCTCCAGGCCAGAATACTGGAGTTGGTAGCCTTTCTCTTCTCCAGGGTATCTTCCCAACCCAGGGATACAACCCAGATCTCCCACACTGCACGCAGGTTCTTTTTTTTTTTCTTCCAGTTTTCTTTTTTGTTGTTGTTTTGATTTTTTAATTAATTAATTTATTTTAATTGGAGGCTAATTACAATATTTGTAGTGTTTTTTTGCCAAACATCGACACGAATCAGCCACAGGCGCACATGTGTTCCCCATCCAGAACCCCCCTCCCACCTCCCTCCCCATCCCATGCCCCAGGGTCATCCCAGTGCACCAGCCCTGAGCACCCTGTCTCATGCACCAAAACTGGACCAGCAATCCACTTCACATATGATAATATACATGTCTCAATGCTACCCTCTCAAATCATCCCGCCCTCGCCTTCTCCCACAGAGTCCAAAAGACTGTTCTTTACATCTGGGTCTCTTTTGCTGTCTCTGATATAGGGTCATCGTTACCATCTTTCTAAATTCCATATATATGCGTTAGTATACTGTATTGGTGTTTTTGCAGGCAGATTCTTTACTAGCTGAGCCACTAAGGAAACCAAAGAATACTGGAGTGGGTAGCCTATCAGCTCTTCAGCAGATCTTCCCAACCTAGGAATCGAACCTTGGGATGGAGGGACTGAGAAAGACAGCAGTGGAGATTTGATTAGGAATGAGGGTGAGAGGCTGCTGAGTTCAGAGGCTGAACTCGGGGATCTGGACATCAATATAATCTGGTGAAGACACTGGGTACAAGATGGAATTAGAAGGACAGCTTCTTTTATCACATGACCCTGGGTTAATCCATATGCTACTCCAGTCCTCAAGTGTCTTATGTATAAAATGAATGTGTTAGACCAGAAGCCTTTAAGACCACTACTATCTCTGACATCCTATAATTCATGATATTTACTATAGAATAGAATTTGATGACTGCCAGCTCCAGTGCTCCAAAATTCTCTCTTCAGGGGCATGAGGAAGAGACTGCAGGTATCCTTTCCCCCTTTGTCTTTAGTACGAGAACCCAAGTTTTTAGCTGAGCAACTGCCACCCAGCTAAAAGACTTGATTTCCCAGGTTCCTAGTAATGTAACTGTGTTTTATCCAATGAGACAAAGTGGCAGTATCATGTGGAACTTTGGGGAACTCTCCTTAAAAAGGAAGAGGCAGATGTGATGGATAACACACATAGAGAAATAAAACTCTGAAACAACTAACATGGAAATGACAAAGACATATATGCCTTAGTCTTCTAATAGTTCTGGATGTTTCACTCAGTCTTCTGGGAGGAAGAAAGCAATTGGAAAAACTTATTCCACAAATGTTGAGTACCCATTATATTCCAGATTCTGCTAAATTAATCAGATACAAAATTTGAGATCAAGATCCATTAGTGGTAAACAATTTGCCTGCTTGTGCAGGAAATCCAAGACATAGTTCTATCCCTGGGTTGAGAAGATCCCCTGGAGGAGGAAATGGCAACTTCATCTAGTATTCTTGTCTGGAAAATCCCATGGACAGAGGAGCCTGGCAGGCTATGGTCCATGGGGTCAAAAAGAGTTGGACACAACTGAGCATGCATATACATATGCTTCCAACCCAACAAACACATAATAATGGCCTAATATTTAAAAATCATATTTAACATTAAAATACAGATTTTTTTCAGGTTCTATCAAATTATGGAAGAGCTGGCAACATAGAATCTGTGTTTCACCTGACCATAATTTGGCAGAGCTGAATAGCAATGCTTGCTTTCACAGGGGTTGTGTTCTCTAGTTTACAGCAATTGGCACCACTCATTCTCCTTACACCAAACTACTTTATCCATTCATCAGTTCCCATCTAGCCCTGTAGGGCACTGGGAGTCATAGTGCCTGACCTAGAAGCTAGAATGCAAAGTGGATCATATGTGCCCATCATCAGAAACAAACATTTATTGGGCACTTATATCCAAAGACTAAATTTGAAATATAGTAGTCTCTCAGATGAACTTTGAGCATCTGTGCTGGGTATTTGGGAGGAGGGAGAAAGAAAAGAGGGAAGTAGTACAAAGGATATTAAAATCCCATTTTATCCTTTAAAGGGGAGAGGGAACACTTTCTCCTGCTGTTTCTATTTGGCTGTCTGGGACACAGATGTGGGGGTGGCTCTCCAGCGCCCTTCTTGGACTTTGGGGTGAGGACTTCACCCTAGGAATGATAGACCAGAGATGCGGAAAGAGTCTGAGTGCCTGATGACTTCGTGTAACTGCCACAACCAGCATTACGTGAGGGAATAAAGCCTTGGGGGTTGGAAACATTACTTTATGTTTTCTATCTCTTGAAGCCAACCCTAATCATACTGATTACAGGTTCAAGTCCAAATCCTGGATCTGCCTGGCATCCTCATGACTAGGACAGTAATGACATTATAACTGTGGCAGTGCCTTCTCTTAAAGCTCACTTCCTTTAATTTCTAAAAATACACCTGTGAATTCTTGGTAGATATGTGTTATAGTCAATTACCGAAAGCAAGAGGCTAGAGACAATGTGGGCAACTGCCGGTTACCAAAACACTACCCCTCTAATTTACCTTAGCCATCACCTCCATCCTCCTAGGTCATTAAATCAGTTTTTCTTAACTGATGTATAATATACAAGTTACAGGTGTATGACATAGTAAAGGTTATAATCCATTTAAAGTTCTTATAAAATATTGGTGATATTCCCTGTGTTGTACAATATACCTCTGCAGTTTATTTATTTTATACATAGTAGTTTGCACCTCCTAAACTTCTACCTCATGTTACTCCTCCCCCACTGTATCACTTTTTGCAGCTTATATCACTTTTGCACTTATACTATATGCCACAGTTAGAATTCTGACTGTGTCCCTGCCCAGTTGAGTAAGCCACTTGACTTCATCAAATTTCTTTTTCATTCGTAAAATAGGAATAAAAATAGCTCCTTCTTCATAGGATCGAGTGGTTGTTTCCTATGTGTTAAGCAGGACAAAAATAGTTTCAGCCTTATACAACTGAATGAGATAATATACCTAAGCCCTTAGCACATTGCCTAGGACACAGACAGTATAGCATAAATGAAGTAGTGGCTGTTATAATAATCATTATTGTTAACTTCTTACAGCTCTGCATAACCTTTTACCAGAGCTAGCAGACTGGCTCATTCTGCTGCGTGGTGTGAGTCATTTCCTGTCGTCTTCGCTGGAATAAATATGAGAAAGCCAGTGGGAGTCTGTGAAACATGGAAGCAAGTGAGTCCTCAGCTAGAATAATCCATCTTTGGGGATGGTAACACAACCAGCCCTGACTAAGCCGGTGTTGGCCGGACGCTTCACACCCCTCTGCAGAGTTCACCCTCGAATCACACTCTCTGAGGAAGCTGCCAGCCCACAAGTCCACACAGTCTTCCTAGCCCTCTGCTCTCCCTCTGGGTTCTAAAGGGAAAAGCGTGTCCTCTGACACACCAAATGTGACGCAGGCAGTTACGGGATTTCCCCAGCTAGCTGACACCGGACAGGATGACATCATATTATATGATCATTCCTTACTCCCGTGTTAGCCTATTTGAATATCTCGTCAGGGTGTTTGCATGTGCATCTGTGTGTTTTCCATTTTCAGCCCAAGTGAGCAAACTGTCCTCTGGCTTATTGGAGCGCACACCACATATTTTTGGCACTGTAGCTATTCAGAAACAGGAAATAGTCCTTCTTTCTAGATAGAAAGGCAAATCATTACCAGGTATTGTTTCCAGAGACTCTTGAGAATTAAGGAAGACCTTACTGGAAGGGAAAGCTCATGGGAGGGGTGCCTGGCACAAGGAAACTGACATCAGTCATCTTAACCCTTCTGAGCCTCACACTTGCCTGCAAAATGAAGGCGCTGGACTCCATGATCTTGAACTTGTTTCATCTCCCCGTTAAACACATAACTACTGAGCTCAACTGTATGCCAGACGCTAGAACCACCATGATAACCAAGACAGACTCGGTTCTGCTCTCATGGAGCTTACATTCTAGTCAGGAAGACAATAAACAAATCGCTCCAGTGAGGACCATGTAAAGGATTCAGAATGATGATGAGATAGACAGTGGTTTGGGTGGGTCAAGGAGAGCCCCTTTCAGTGGGACAGTCAGACGAGGCTCATATGGAAGCCACATTTAGGCTGAGAACTGAACGGGAAGGGCCAGCCACAGGGGAAGAGGGTGCCAGCCTGAGAGAACAGTTATAAAAGTTGTAGAATTTTCCATGGGGAAACAATCTGGGTCTATAACTCACAGGCACTGAGTTGGCCCAGATGAGGACATGCTGCTTTTCACACATGCTATAAAAATACAGACCTCTAGCCAACAGAGGGCACAGCCTGACCACCTCTCTGCAAAGGTCTGAGAATGCCTACTACGTGCAAGGCCCAGAGCCTCTTAAGTCAGAATCACTGCTCAGAGCCAAGTGACTAGAAGTGAGAGGAACGCAGGCTGACCTTTCTGAGCAGCAATGACAGTGATAAATGAAGGGGGATTTGGACGCTCGCCCTTGACTATAAGAGGAAACAGGCCGATCATGAACTGGGGCTTATGTTCTGCAGCTTAAGTTTCACGAGCTATGCAGTTTCTCGAGCTATTTGCTCCCACAGAACATGGCCAGCATTTGGATTTAAGGACTGACCTACTGGACTTAAGGACTCCTCAGCTCTCAGCAGAGATCTCTGAGCCAGGAGAGCTTGCTGCCGCAGCTCTGGAATGAGCTGGCTCGAGGGGCACTCAAGTGGTAGGCACCATAAAGAGCTGAGGAGGCAGAACCCCTGGGTCACCATCCCAGCAATGCCTACAGGAGTCAGGAAACCTCTTAGCCATTATTGAAACAACAGAGCATCTGCTCGGGGCCGGGCCTGGGGTGAGCTCCTCGGAGGCAGTATCTCATTTAACCCTCACACAGCCCCTCAGGGGAAGTACTTCCATCGTCCCCACCAGACAGATGAGGCTGCAGGAGGCTTCGCAACTTACCCACCGACACTCACTGGCAAAGTTGGGATCTAACGTGGGTCAGGCTGATTTCAAGTTACCTGCTCACTCTGTTAGCAATTCATCAGTTATATGGGAATCATAATGATGTGTGTACATCATTACACACAAGTCCTCACCAGCAACCTCATGGAGTTGCTGGGAGACTCACTCGAGTTGAGACGGTGCTTTGTAAACACTGATTCCTGGGTCTGCTGGTCCCGGGGTGGCTCCTAGCAGCCTTGCTGTCTGCATGGTTTCCTGGCCGCCCCCCATCACACACCGATTTCCACCCTCTCACACTTGTATGAACGAATCCCCACCTCCACCCCTGCACCAGTGCTGCATCCGCCCCCGAAATTGCTGCCCACGATGCCCCTGGGCTGCAGGACCTCCCTCCCTTTCTCCAGAACTGCGGCAGCCCTGCCCCCGCCCTGCTGGGAAGTCTTGGCAGGCAGCCAGCAGGATGGGTGGGTGTGTGGAAAATTTGAGGAGATGTTTTCCTTTCTTGGGAAGAAAGCCAAACTGCAGTTCGCTGGAGCTCTATAAATTATGCACCCAGAGAAGATTTCATTTAGGAAGAAAAGATTAAAAAAAAAATATTTTGCTATTTGCTTAGTGAGCTGGGTTGGTGGAACCAGGGCCTAACCGCACGTATTTGACCTAACTTGCTGTGTTTGCAGATCAGCCCATGTTCCAGGGGGACGGCCGGGAAGACCACAGAACAGCCAGCAGAGCTCTGCGGCCCTGTTCCAGCCTACTTCCCATCCTCTTGCTCCACCCTGGGCCTGGGGCTTGGCTTCTCGGGCCTGCAGGGCTCATGGGAAAGGTGGGCCATCATGATCTCTCTATGCACACACCTTGCTCACCCCCTGACTGCTCAACCCCACAGAGCCCAACTCAGGGGAGCTGACAGGGAACACCACTTCCAGGAAGCCTCTCCTGGGCCCTGAGAGCTGGGTCAGGCTCTTTCCTAGAGACTCCCATAGCACCCAGTACTCATCACCCTGTATTATTGACCTGGCCACCAGCTAGGCTTCTGCAGGCTCTGAAGGCAGAGACCTGGTCAGTTCTGCTCCCTGTAGTGTGGCATTTCAGTGAAGAAATCAATGCAGCCCACATAGGAGCGGTTACCAGCTCAACAACAAGTGTCCCACCCCGCCCTCACCCACAGAAGACAGGCATCCTGGGTGCCGTGTTGTTTGTTTCCCATCATGTTTCCTTCTTGTCTGTTTTCCTAGCTGTTCTTCTCAGCCTTCTGTTACATGTTCAAGTCCTCACCATCCAATTTCTGCCCCATCCTTTGATTACCCCAGCCCTCTGCACCCCATCCCACTACCCTCATTCCCAGTCCAACCTCCTCTCACGAGGAAGTCTCCCCTAGCTCACCCCACCCTGCCCAGTCCCCCTGCCACCATGGATAGGAACCCCTTATCTTGGGTCCCATGAAACACTGCAGTGCTTATCAAGGGCTTACCCCAGTCTCCAGGGATTTGTTTATGTAGCTGCTGGGCCCTCCAGATTACAGGCTATTGGGGAGCAGAGGTCTGTCCTACCATCTCCTTGTCTCTAGCACTTAACACCCAGCAGCTGTCCAATACATGCTTGCTGAATGAATTAATTCACTAGGTAATTATCGTATGCATGTCCCAGGGCAGAGCGCAATGAAGATCCCAGCAAACCCAGTGAGCTCAGAGAAGGGAGCAATTGACACAGGCCAGAGCAAGAGGGGACCCTGTAGAAAGAAAAACCAAGAGGAGATAAAGCACAAAAGGCAGGATGAAGAACAGACGGTGGCAGAAGTAAAATGAGAAAAAGTCTGGGCTGTAAAAAGCATAAATCAGATCATGGCCCACTCCCGCTTAAAATACTAGTGTCTTTTCCCCTATCTTTAAGGATAAGATAGACATCTTGTCAAAGTGCATGAGGCCTCATGGACTAATCCAGCCCTAGGAAAAAGGGAAACTGAGTCCCTGAGTAACATTTACAGAGGTGCTGTGATCACAATGTTTTTACTTAAGACACTGTCTTTGGTTCAAAAACATCTTTTAGCAGACCATATATAATATTTTGGGCTTCCCTGGTGGTTCAGCAGTAAAGAATCCATCTGCAACGCAGGAGCTGCAGAAGACGTGGGTTCATTTGGGAAGATCCCCTAGTGGAGGGCATGGCAACCCACTTCAGTATTCTTGCCTGGAGAATCCCCATGGAAAAAGGAGCCTGGCGGGCTACAGTCCATAGGGTCACAAAGAGTCAGACATGACTGAAGTGACTTAGCACACACACACACACACATATATTTTAGGGTTTCCCCAATGACTTAGTGGTAAAAGACTCGGCCTGCAATGCTGGAGACATAGGAGGCGTAGGTTAGATCCCTGTGTTGGGAAGACCCCCCAGAGGAGGAAATGGCAACCCACTCCAGTATTTTTGCCTGAAAAATCCCACAGAGAGAAGCCTGGCAGGCTACAGTCCCTGGGGTTGCAAAGAGTAGGACATGACTGAGCACACACACAATGTAATATTCTTATGATGAATGTATTTCCTTCAGTTTGAAATCCCTGGCACAACTTTTCAGAGTGTTTTCCTTACGTGAACCATGTCCTATGAGCCTTCCTTTATAGAATATAGTTGAAATTTTTGTTTTTTCTATCATGATCCATTTGAATGTTGCCCTATTTAATGTGTAGGAACCTATTCTGGGGTTGTTTATCTTTTCAATTGCTATGAGACCTTAATGTTACAGACTTCAAACCAAGTCTCCTGAGAACCAGGGAAAGAAGACTTGTTTGTTTTTTCCATTGCTGGATGATGAGGCCCTTCCTTGTGCCGGCACTGGGCTGGGAGTCGCTCAAATGTGTCCCTGTCCACAAAGAACCTATGATTTGAAAGGAGAGAAGTGTGCACTCAATATCAGGGAAGAAGATTTGACCCAAGCACTGTGTTGGCCATTTAACCTACTTCCCTTCTGACTCTCCAAATAATTATAAAGAGTAGATATCATCGGGCTTGCCAGGTGGCGCTAGTGGTAAGAACCCACCTGCCACTGCATGAGACAAAAGAGACAGGAATTCAGTCCCTGGGAAGGGATGATCCCCTGGAGGAGGGCATGGAACTGACTCCAGTATTCTTGCCTGGAGAATCACATGGACAGAGGAGCCTGGCATTCCGTAGTGTCACAGAGTTGGACACGACTGAAGTGACTTAGCACAGCACAGCTATTATTGCCCTCACTTTAGAAGTGAGAAAACTGCAGCTGAGAGAGACAAAAGGCCCACCCAAGTCTCACAGCAAGTGAGTGGCAGAGTGGGGACCTAAGCCCAGGCGTGTACTTTATCTCAGTCTGAAGCAAAACAGATTTAGCTCTACAAAGAAAGAGAAGAAAGTGCTTCAGCCGTCCCACAATGCACTGAGTCCATCTGAGAAAGTGATAAGTGATAGTAAGAGCTAACAGTTGCTGACTTCCCTAGTGGTCCAGTGGTTAAGACTGTACACTCCCAATGCAGAGGGCACTAGTTTGATCTGTGGGTGGAGGAGATACCACATGCCGCATGGCATGGCCAAAAGAAACCAAAAAAAGAAGAGCTAACAGTTGTTAACCATCTGTGTGCACTTTTGTATAACTCTATTCCTCACAATAACCTCCAAGGAAGGTAACACAATTTCATAACTGCAAGGTAGGTTTTATAGCAGGGTCTTAAGAGATGTTCAGAAAGACTAAGGAATTTTTTCCTGGTCACACATCAAAGGCAGAGCCAATATTCTGTCTGTCTTGAGACAAAGCTTTTTTTTCCTCACTGTTCCTAGCTTACAAGAAGCAACGGGTATTTAGGGACTGCCCTAGCACTCCAGTGGTTAAGGGTCCTTGCTTTCACTGCAGGAGGCATAGGTTTGATCCCTGATCAGGGAACTAAGATTCCACATGTTGCATGACACAGCCAAAAACAAACAAACAAACAAACACAAAAGCAAAGAGCATCTAACCATTCAGTTTACTACCTATGACTCTGGGAAGATCACTCAGAAAGTACCTCAGAAATTGTACTCAGCAAAGAAGGGCTCACGCTGAGGCAGGAACTTGTGGGAAATACATGGAAGAGTTCCTATCTCTAAAAATGTTGGTGAGAATGGGCCTGGGAGACTGGGACAAACAGATCTCCTATTACATCACTGCAGAGCAAGGCCCTCCCAGCTACTGTCACCAGCCCTGAAATGCCATGACCTCCAAATGGAGGCTGGGCCAAAGTCAGGTTACCCAAAGGCTCAACGGATCCCCAAATCCATTCTAGACTGAAGAAAAAGTATGTAGTCAAGTTCAGGAATGAAAAAACCCCAGCAAGAGCCACCAAAGAACAATCCAAGATGGCAGCCTCCAGAGACTGCCAACAGGAGGGTCAGAGAGATCAGGAAGCTGGCCGACAGGGCAAGGCTTGTCTGACCCGCTTCAGGCCTGGCACAGAGCAAGCAGGAGTTTATAGCATAGTGGAGTCCCCTCATACCCAAAGACAGCTAAACCCACTTGGGAGAGTGGAGGTGGAGACAGAGGGAAAAGGACAAAGAGAGGAGAGAGAGCAATAAA
Organism: Bos taurus; assembly: GCF_002263795.3. Lineage (NCBI taxonomy): Eukaryota > Metazoa > Chordata > Mammalia > Artiodactyla > Bovidae > Bos > Bos taurus. The sequence goes on from NC_037353.1 coordinate 13,179,563, forward strand.
AATGGTGCCTTTGACCCCATCAGTCATTGTACCCCTTGAGCACATGCCCCTGAGTGCATAGAGGCAGGAGGTCAGCTGTCCCTCAGAGACTAGATCCCCTCAGACCTCCCTTAGAGAGAGCATCAAATGACATTAAGGGTGATTGCTGTGCTTAAAGGTAGGTATTTTTCAAGCACCATGACCTCTAACTGCAAACCAACCAATTCATCTGGTACTCTTCCAATGAAAGGATGATACATCCAAATACTAGGAAGCATGGTCTCTGTGACGGACTAAGTGAAATTCTGCGAAGGGTTAGTTTCCTCATGCAGAGTCATAGGGAATTTTGATCATGTCAGCTTTTAACATTTTTTGCTGACTTTGGATTTATCTCCAGGTCAATGAGACTCTGCTGTCAATGGGATATGTGGTATGATGAGGCATTTTCTGAAGGCCCAGGGTCAGGAGCCTGAGGTCTGGCAGGGGCTGATATTTAGTTCATGAAAAGTGATTTTGTTTTGAAGACAAAGATAGCTAAATTCTTTACTGGTAGCAATTGTAGGATAGCCCCATTGGGAAATGTATAATATTTTGGAGGTGCTCCAGGAAAAAAAGTAAAACACTTTCCCCCTATTGCTGTCTTCTATCTCCCTTTAGGAGATTCTCTGAGGGAGAGTTCAGGGATCTTTGTTTTTTGTTGAGATATAGACCAGGCTGAAACAATATGGTAGCAGACTCGTGAAGGAAAAGCAAGTGAAGTTCCTGGAGGGGAGAGCGTGGTGGGCAGAGAAGTGGGGAGTATCTGAGAGGCAAGGATATACACCCTGCTCCCACGCAGTGTACCAAAGAGGCCTGCCCTTGGACAAGAGGTGATTGCCAGATGTCTCTGGGGGCTGGACACAAAGCACAGCAGCCTTAAGCTGTGAAGAGGGTGCCTATGGTCAGTGAGAGGCTTAAGATCTGCAAGGGAGAATACAGTCAGATCAGCTGGAAGTCCCTTCCAAGAAGCAGACTTGGGCAAAAGGCAGAAGACCATAGCACTAGACATCCACACTGGGAAGCAAAAGAAGTGATGAAGCAGCAGTAATACCACGACATTTTCCCAGAACCGGGGGTCTTGTACCATCCAATGGACAGGATAGGGGAGCCACTGGTGACTGATGTTGGGTTTCTCCTCTACCTGAGGAGTGGAAGGGGGGTACTCAAGTTGTTTGACTTTTATTTAGAAAAATGAATGAACCTATTATTGCTTAAGCTTGAATTCTCCATAATTTTCTTCCTGAATATCATTATTGGGTGAGTGTTAGAAGCTCAGTCGTGTCCTACTCTTTGTGACACTATGGCTCTTCTGTCCATGGGATTTCCCAGGCAAGAATACTGGAGTGAGTTGACAGAGGATCTTCCTGACACAGGGGTCAAACCTTAGTTTCCTGCATTACAGGCAGATTTTTTTACCATCTGAACCACATCAGCAGAGGTTTTCTCCATTTACATTCTCACATGCAAACATTCCTGAGTTCTAAATAGTATTATCCTTTGGGGGTGTGGATCCTAGAAAGGACTTGTAGCCTTCGATTTCATCTTCAGAAGTCGGGACCTCTTTCATCTTCAAAAGTTGGGAAACACTTTCAGGTGTTCCACTGACTCTTGCCATAACTCTTGCCATTATCCATTTCAACCTTTTAGAGAACTGAGTTTCTGTTAACAGTGTCATTGGAACTGTTTGTAGAGAAGTGTCACTAGATGACCTCACATGTGTCGCAGAGTGATGACCAACATGACAGAAACAGACTAGGTGCTTAATAAATGTTTGTTGAAAATAAAAGATGAGTAACTGAACACGTTATGTGGTTAATTTGATTAAGCTGAGCTTTCTAATTAATAGGCTTTATATCTTGGAGCAGTTTTACTTTACAGAAAAATTTAACAGGAAGTACAAAGTTGCCATATACTCCCTCCTCCTACCCCACTGCATACATGCTTTTCCCCGCTATTAACATCTTGTGTTGGTGCAGTACATGTGCTATAATTCATTTTACAATATTGATGCATGATTATTGATTTAAGCCTGCAGATTATAACTGGACTCACTCTCTATGTTGTATGGTTCTATGGGTTTTGACAAATGCATACTGTTACGCATCTACTATCACAGTGTCAGACAGAATATTTTCACTGCCCTAAAAATGCCCTGTGATTCGCCCTAAAATTCCTCCTCCCTTTCTCCTAACTTCAGGCAGCCACTGATCTTTTTATTGCCTCTACAGTTTTGCCTTTTCCAGAATGACATATAGTTGAAATCATATAGTGTGTAACTTTTTCAGACTAGTTTCTTTCACTTAGAATTATGCATTTAAGTTTCCTCCATGTCTTTTGTAGCTTGATAGGGCGTTTCTTTTTCCCGCTGAATAACATTCCATTGTATGGATGTATCAAAGTTTATTTATGTATTCACCTATTGAAGGATATCTTGATTGCTTCTGATTTTTGTCAGGAATGCATAGAGCTGCTATAAACATTTGTTTGCAGGTTTCTGTGTGGACAAAAGTTTTTAGTTCACTTGGATAGATACCTAGGAGCACAATTGCTGGATTGTATGGTAAAGATTATGTTTAGCTTTGTTAAGCCTATTTTTAAAAAGCTATTTCTAGCCAGGGTTATCTCATAAAATCGGGGAGACAGTGGTAAGTTATGAGTTGACTTCCCACAGTGCAGAACTATAAAACAGGCCTGCTCTTATTTGTACTAAGTAATATTTAGCTACAGAGTATATACACAAGTATTACTAAATTTATATTTAGTGAATAAGGTGCTAGATAATTGCCCCCATAATTTCATATTGGCCTTTCAATTTGGCTGCCAAGACAGACTCATCTGAGAAAGACCCTGCTCACAGGAAGTATACATTCTAATGGGAGAGACAGTAAGTACATATGCAAATAAAACCCATTTGGGAGGAAGTACTGGAGAGGAAATGACCACACTTAAGCAGGCAAGAAAAAAAATGAGGTTTCCTATCAACTTACATGGTGAATCTGTTCATGCAGCCAAACTAGAATTTGGGGGAGTGGGGTGAGGGTGAGGAGGGTGGGTAAGTGAAAGTGAAAAGTAGAAGTGAAAGTCACTCAGTCGTGTCCGACTCTTTGTGACCCCATGGAATTTTCCAGGCTATAATACTGGAGTGGGTAGCCTTTCCTTTCCCTCCTCCAGGGGATCTTCCCAACCCAGGGATTGAACCCAGGTCTCCTGCATGGCAGGCGGATTCTTTACCAGCTGAGCCACAAGGAGGGTGTGTAACTCAGAGACAATTTGCTTTAAAGAGACACTACTAGGGAATGTCGTGAAATATTTTCCAAGATGTTCAAGCGGTCCTATAGCAGGGGAAGACAGGTAGTAGTTAAGGGAAAAGACTCCTGTTTGGGGCAAAGAAAAACTTTAAAACATGGAAACAGAAAACATGAAGTCTTTATATCTCCTCTCTCCGATGTCAGCTGCCTTTCCCAGTATGTTCATATCACAACTTCTTCATCCAGGCACATCCCTCTCCAAGAAACTGGAAGAGTCTTACTTGCCCTTCCTGCTCCCTCACAGTTTTCCTTTGCGTGTAGTAAATGCTCGAGAAGTGATTCACTATGTTGAATTTCACCAATTCACACAAGAAAAAAAGGAACTCCAGTTTTACCCTCCAAGTTCAACTACGACAAAAGCAAAAAAAAAAAAAAAAACAGTAATAGCCTCCTCTTGGTAATTGTTTTTAAGTAGTGTTGGAAAGAAGCCAGCATATACATTTTCAGAGCTTTGTAATCATTAACTATTCTCCACCACCCTGAAAAATGTGACCTTGGATCAGCTCCAAACACCTTAGCAACAAGCCAGCGGCTCCCGACCAGAGCCCCCAGCCTTCTGATGGGGCCAGAATCCCAGAGACAAAGCATTGTTTAGCGACATAATCTGTCTTGCTTCTGAAGCTGAAATCCCAAGACTCGAGCTAATGAGAAGACTCTGCCAGGATGTCATATCGAGTTAGGAAGGCTAGCCCACTCACAGCCCATTCCTCTGTGCTCAGCCCAGGCTGGAGGAGACACAAGACAAGCATACTCGGTGCTTCTGAAAGTCCCCAACACCTGATGCTCCAACACCAAGACAATCATTGTCTTCAGCTGGGATTGTGGGAAAGGGAGCAGAGCACGGAATGTTTTCTGAATGGATGGGCAGGGCCCTGCGTGGAGGATCCGAGGCTGCCAGCTGCGGGCCTGGGCAGGGCAATGCTCCCAAACTCCTGAGCATGGCAGTCAGTGCTCGCTGCTTCATGAGCCAGAGGGTGGGACCCAAACCCTCCTCCCTCCTTCTAACCCTACCTCTACCAAAGGCCTCAACCCACTCCAGTATCCTTCCCTGGAGAACCCCATGGACAGAGGAGCCCGGATTGCACAGAGCTGGCCATGACTGAGCAACTTGGCATGCAAGCACCAAATGCCTCATCTAGGTCCCGATGCCGGCACAGCTAGAAGATGCAACCTCAGACTGGCAACAGGCATCCCTCAGTTTCAGGAGGAAAAGGTACCTCCCTGATAACCCTAAAAAGAGGTGACATTTCCCTGCACCCCATCTAAAATTACCTTTGTGTGCTTCCTGACTGAAACATCCTCATATTTTTCCTTCTAATATATGTTTTCTCCTTAATCTTGAGGTGACTTCACAAGCAAGCATAGAAGAGGGCTTCTATGATATCATTATGTTATCATTATGATATATGATATATAACATATGATATGATATATCATATGTTATCATTATGATAACAGCAAATGATCACTAAAATTTACCTAGCTCTATACATAGCCATGTGCTAAGTGCTTTACATCCATCACCCCAATCCTCACAAAAACTCTGTCATTTAAGAATATCATGGACTCTATTTTACTTGATGAGGAAACAGAGGCTTAGAGAAACTAGGTCAGCACTTCTCAGAGTGTCGTCTCTGGACCAGCTGCATTCACATCACCTAGAAATTTGTTAGAAATGACCATTCTCAGGCCCCATCCCAGACCTACTGAATCAGAAACTCTGGGGGTGGGGCCAGCAATGAACTTCAACAAGCCCAGCAGGTGATTCCCATGCATAAAATGTTGAGGACCCTGCTGCTGCTAAGTCACATCAGTCATGTCCGACTCTGTGTGACCCCATAGACGGCAGCCTACCAGGGTCCGCTGTCCCTGGGATTCTCCAGGCAAGAACACTGGAGTGGGTTGCCATTTCCTTCTCCAATGCATGAAAGTGAAAAGTGAAAGTGAAGTCACTCAGTCGTGTCTGACTCAGCGACCCCATGGACTGAAGCCTACCAGGCTCCTCCATCCATGGGATTTTCCAGGCAAGAGTACTGGAGTGGGTTGCCATTGCCTTCTCCGGTTGAGGACCCTAGACCTACCCAAAACCACACAGCCAGTAGGATCCAAATTCCAGCAGTCTGGCTCCAGAGCACTGCTGTTAATCTCTGTGCTATGAATTTAACTAGACACAGACATAAAGTGCCTTCTCCTTCCTACAAACACCCACTGCAAATGTCAAGACTCAGCATTTGTTGACAGTTGTTTGGCTGCTGAAAACATCTGGTCAGATTCATAAGAAGGAGTAAATGTTCTACACTACCGTTTTTTACTTCTCTCTTCTTCACGGGGCTCCGTCACATTCCTCACAGGAATGAAGACTTCTTGCTCTCTAAACACTCCACCCTCATCATAAGGGCATTCCCAGAGGCTCCACCCTGGCCTTATGGAATCTTTGTTTCACACCCAAAGACTGAGCAACACAGAGGAATGAAGTGAACAGTAGCGGGTATTAAAAATGAAAAAATTAAAAGCATCTGTATTAAATTTCCTAGGGCTGCCATAACAGAGTGCCATAAACTAGGGGGCTTAGAACAGTGGAGTCGTTCCACAATTTTGGAGGCTCGAAGTCTGAAATCAAGTTGTTGGCAAGGCCACACTCCCTCAGAAATCTGTAGGAGGAGAATCTTTCCCTGCCTCTTCCAGCCTCTTGTAGTCCCGATGCTCCTTGACTTGTGACAGCATAATTTACTGGTATTCTCCTTCTGTGTGTTCACATCATCCCCCCTCTGGACGTGTCTATTTCTGTCCAGATTTCCCCCTTTTAATCAGGGTACTAGCTTTACTGGATGAAGGGCCACCCTACTCCAAGATGACCTCATCTTAACTAAATACATCTGCAACAATCCTATTTCCAAACAAGGTCACATTGTGAGGTTCTGGGGGGTAAGACTTCAGTACATGAATATTGCAGGCATATAATTCACCCAGAACAGAGCCTGTTAATAAGGGTAGGGGATTAGACTACAGAAGTTTTTGTGCATAGTGTTTGGTTGTGGCAGGACATTTCAGGAACTTATAAACTGACAACGAAAAGGCCATCTACCCATCTCCCTGGATGATGATAAGAACCATCAGATACTTGTTAAAACTAGGGCTTCCCAAGCCGCATCCTGGACATCGTGAATCAGAAAAAAAGACTGAGGGATGTGGATGTTGACAAGCAGCCCTGTGATTCTGATGTAACCAGCCCTTTGATGCCCTTAAATTGGGGAAGTACAGTTCCAGCCAACCCACATGGGAATGCTCAACATTCTGGCCCATGTGACAGGCAAGTGCCACTGAAGTGGTACTCAGACACCCTCTACACTCCAGCCCCCAAGACGCCCATGGTGAGTTCTAACTTCAGCCTCAGGAACACTGGCCCAGAGTTTTCTTTACATTCAGGTCCCAGAATACCTACTTTAGGCCACAGTCAGCATCAAAAGGTCAGACTTCCGAGATAGATAATTTCATTGAGTGGGAGTCAAGTCCAACCAGACCTCCTGGGATCCAGAAAAATATAGACAGTGAGGCCACTGAGAGCCACGGACCAGCTCCAGGAGGAAAACACTTTCCTGACTCTGAGCTGAGCCTGGACAGCAGTGGCATGGAACATGGAGGGAAAGCAGAACTCAGCAAGGGGAAAGGCTGGATTAGCACCATGTCTGCCCTGACAGGGCCCTCCTCCTTCCCCAAGCCACCTCAACAGATTCCCAGGTAGCTGCTGAGATAAGAGAATCACCACTATAACAACCATACTTGCCAGATAAGGAATTTTACGAGGCAGCAAAAATCAGTAGAATGAGCTCACCAACTCACTGTAGCTCTCAGAGCTTCCATTTGTTCATCTGTTTGGTTCTCATAATTTATTTTCTCATGACGAGGATCAGATACCCACTCAAGCCCACCCAAAAGAAGTGAGACTGACTCATTCAGGTCCCTTAAAATCCACGGGCAGCATGCAATCCACCTGCCTTCGTGGAAATAGACAGGATATTAGCTGTGGCTCAGTCTTGACCCATCTCTTCTCCATGTACCTCTGCTCACTCACCCCTTTCTCTCCACTAAAGGGCTTCCTCTGCTACCACCTCAGCCTGTACAGTAGTCATTCTGGTTGCCTTTGTACCCAAGACTACATGCTCCTTCAACTCAATGCCCCACAGCTCTATGGCGCAGGTCCTCATTGTTCCGATTCCAGATTTCCAGAAGATTTCGAGTCCATCCTGGGTTAGGCAATCTTCCTTCACCAAATTAACTCACACAGTACAAACCCAGCACCTCTGCCAGACACCTCATCAAAGGTTGTGGGTGAAAGCCACCACCCGAGGAGGATTCTATGGTTAGGCAGCACCCCAAGGCATGTCCACTACAATAATGCCCAAAAATCACCGCCGTTTTCTTAAGCACCTGCTAGATGACAGACACTGAGCTACATGTAATCCTCACTTCAAACATTCAAGGTTATTATCACAGATATGGAAACTGAGGCTCACAGAACTGAGGTAACTTATCAAGGGTCACTCAGCTAGTAAGGGGTGGAGCAAGAATTACAGCCCAGTCAACCCACTTTCTAGAGAAGGAAATGGCAACCCACTCCAATATTCTTGCCTGGAGAATCCCAGGACGGGGGAGCCTGGTGGGCTGCCATCTATGGGGTTGCAAAGAATCGGACACGACTGAAGCGACTTAGCAGCAGCAGCAGCAGCAACCCACTTTCACAGCAGTGCACTTCCCTTCTTGCCATTCAACCTAAGGTAACCAGACCAAGAGATGGTACCATTTCATCACATCACGGAAAAGCGGGTCAGCAATCTCTACCTGCTCTGTCTGCCAGGTCATATTGGAAATAAAATCACAGTCTGGAAAGTGCATTGAGAAAGCTGTGCAAAGATAAACGTGAACCTTTGAACATTCCTGCTACCACTGTCCCCCAGCGTGGTGTTTGCTCACTGGGCATTTGCCTGAGGGCTGCAGAGCATTTATTCACCCCTGCCCTATGGCCAGAATTGGTCATGGGCATAGCAAGGGTCTTAGCAGCTGTCCAAGACCCCCTGGAAGGAACTACCCACTGTTTATAATCTGGTGGTATGGCCCCTCGTAAACAGGATCTGAATTCTCAACCCAGATCTTGGCAACCCAAGGCAAGTTCTATTTGGATTGGAGGAACTTTCTTGTTTTTCAATAAGAAACTTAGCCTCCTATGCCAAAAGTTGGTCAACTGTGTTCAAGCTGGGTATAATAGAGAATAAACAGACAGACAACTCTCAACTGCAATGATGCCCCTTGAATCACTCAAATCACAAAAACGGTCAGGCCCAAGAAAGTTTTGCCCCAGAAAGGAAGTGGGTTTCACAAGTTCTTTCATGAAGGTAGTGATTTCATTCCATTGGTATATATACCCAGAAGTGGGATTATTGAATTGTAGAGTAGTTCTAATTTTTTGAGAAGCCTCCATATTGTTTTCAATATGTCTGTGTGTGTTTAGTCATTCAGTCATGTCTGACTCTGCAACACTTTGGACAGTAGCCCACCAGGCTCTTCTATCCACGGGATTTTTCGGGAGTGTGCATTCATTTCCTTCTCCAGGTTTTCCATATAAGTACACCAATTTACATTCTCACTAACAGTGCACAAAGGTTCCCTTTTCTCCAAACCCTCTCTAACACTTGTCTTTTGTCTTCATAATAATAGCCATCCTGAGAGATGTGAAGTGATATTCCATTGTGACTTTGATTTGCATTTCCCTGATCATTAGCAACACTGAACACCTTTCATGTGTCTATTGGCCATTTGTATCTTTGGAAAATTGCCAATTCAGACCCTTCGCCCATTCTTTAATTGGGTTTGTTGTGTGTGTGTGTTTCGTTTTGTTTTGCTATTGAGTTGTATGAATTCCTTATATATTTTGGATATTAAACTCTTATCAGATATGCCTCACAAATATTTTCTCGCATTCCATAGGTTGTCTTTTCATTTTGCTGTTTCCTTTGCGCTTCAGAAGCTTTTTAGCTTGAGGTAGCCCTGTTTGTTTATTTTTGCTTTTGTTGCCTGTGTTTTGGGTGCCTGTGCTTTCATATCTAAAAAAAAAAAATTACAAGATCAATGTCAAGGAGCTTTTTTCCCATGTTTTCTTCTAGGAGTTTTATGGTCTTGAGTCTTTAAGTCTTTAATCCATTTCAAGTTAATTTTTGTGGATGGTATAAGGATTCACATGTGCACATCCAGTTTTCCTAACACCATTTATTGAAGAAACTATCCTTTCCCCATTGCATATTCCTGACTCCCATGTCAAAGATTAGTTGACCATGCAGATGGTAACTAAACTTTACAATATACACAAATATTAAATTATTATATTGCACATTGGAGACTAATCTATCAATTTTATCTCAATTAACAAAAAGGACTAGTTGATTATTTATTTCTAGGCTCTCTATTAGACTGTACCTGTTTCTACTTACTTGTGAATCCCTAGAGTCCACACACCCAGCACTCAGTGGCTCTTAGACGCACAGGAAGTTACTATCTGTGGCTGTCAATCACCACCACCCCTCCCCTTGCCCTACACAGAAGTTGGAGAATGGGCTGCAACCCAAATCAGGAAAACACCCTCCCCTTGATTAATAATCGACAAACAAGAAGCCTGCCAGGCCTGCATACCTTGAGTTTATCCATTTCAACTCATTCCTTCTTTGGAGCCACAATGAGCACAAATAGCTGTTTATAATATGAGTGGCTGTTACTTGTACAAGATTGTACTGTTACCTCCAGAGCAGAAAAGATAAATAATGTATTTAAATTGAAAATGTCAAACACATTCCAGCAGCACTGGGGCTTCTCCAAAATTCCAGATCAAAAAAGAATAAAAAGAAGTTGAATCCTTCTTTAAGGCACTGCGAGATTAACTCAAATACCAGAAACATTGACTTTAAGGGGCAAATTCTTCAGAATTACATAATAGATTTGACAAGTTCTTGCAAGTAAATTCTCTTTTCAATATGAAAACCTTCTTTCAGAAGCTGGCCCCATTTTGATAAGGGATTAATTTAGTGGTAAATGAAAGGATCCTTTGCCATTCAGAACCCTGGTTTGTGTGGTCTGATTGGGAACCTATTGCAAATCCTCCAGCCCAAAGTACTTGGCTTCGATGGTGTTAGAATAAAGGCCTCTCTCTTCCAAATCAGGGTGCCATTTATCAAAGCTGCAATTCTCCTCCTTAGGTCCGGTTCCATGTTCATTTGCTTATTTACCAAGTCTCAGTTGGTCCTTTTAAGCCCCAAATATAAATATGCCTCCAACTTTGATTTAGAGCCAAGGATTTCTAAAAGGAACTCAGACTTCAGAGTGTTGTTCTTTCTTGTAGGGAGGCCTTATCAGATCCCATCACATTCATACGGATTTTGTGAAAATAAACTTACTTAAAAATCAATAAGAAGCCCAGGATTCAGGACCAGTGACAGTGAAAATAAATCATACATGCAGCTGTGAGGTCTACTGGAAGAAGTTTCTCTTTTTCTTCAGAGAGAGCAAAGAATCTGCTAAGAACCATTCAATTCTCATGTAATTCTGGCTGGCCCAAAGGAAACGTAATTGTAAGAAGACATATCCAGTGGCCCAGCACAGGCATGTGGGTTGAAACAATTTCAAAAGGAAAGATTTCTCTGGACCAAGGAATGATCATGTTTGCAGTTGCCCTTTGAGACATTTGAGTTTTGCTTGTTAGTATGTTCATAAGAAGACAGAAATCTTAGGAAATGAGAAGAATTTCTTTAAAGCTGATTGTTAATCTCCCCGCTGAATCCTCTAAAGAGAAGTGATTCCTTTATGCCTCAGCTCAGTCTTCTGCTTTCTATACAGCCTCATGCATTAAGGAAAATAGAAAGGTTGACTTTTCTCTGCTAGACAAGGTCTGGCCAAATATTGATTGTTGAAGGCCAAGTTCTGAGATCAGCAATTTACCATTAGTTTTCACAACAGACTAATAGGGTGAGTACAGATTTCAGCCTCATTTTATAGATGAGGGAAATGAGGCTCAAAAGGGTAAACAGCTTACGCAGCTTCACCCAGCTTGTAAAGACAGGCCTGGACTTCGATACTAGCCTGCCTGACTTCCGATGCTCAGCTGCTTTGCCTCCTCAGTTCGGGGTCGTATACTTCTCGCCTGGGGCCAGTGCCTGGGGTCTGCCTCCATGGAATTCTTCCTTCCCCACAGTTGCTTTCCTCCTCCTCCTCCTCTGCCTCCTCCATTCAGGCTGGGGGAGCCTCTCCAGGCTTCTCCTCCAGTCCCCGTTTTCTCAGGGCTGCCTGAGATGACTCTCTGAGCAGATTACAAGCCCTGTGTCCATTGGTTCCCATTTATCTCCAGGGCTTAAACAGCACATCAAGGCTCTGAAAACTGTTGGTGCCTGACTGATGATTATTGGGGTTCAGAAAATGTCAGCTGCTCAGTCGCGTCTTACTCTTTGCAACCCCATGGACTGTAGCCTGCCAGGCTCCTCAGTCAATGGAATTCTCCAGGCAAGAATACTGGAGTGGGTTGCCATTTCCTTCTCCAGGGGATCTTTCCAACCCAGGATGGAACCCCAGTATCCTGCACTGGAGGCAGATTCTTGACCATCTGAGCCACCAAGGAAGCTCACTGGAGTTCAGATCCCTCTTCTTTTTTTTTTTTTTTAATTTATTTTTTACTGGAGGATATTGCTTTACAATGTTATATTGGTTTCTGCCATACAACAATATAAATCAGCCATAAGATACATATATCCCCTCTCCCAGGCTTCCCTTGTGGCTCAGCTGGTAAAGAATCTGCCTGCAACATGGGAGACCTGGGTTTGATCCCTGGGTTGGGAAGATTCCCCTGGAGAAGGGAAAGGCTACCCATCCCAGTATACTGGCCTGGAGAATTCCATGGACTATATAGCCTATGGGGTCACAAAGAGTCGGACACAACTGAGCGACTTTTACTCACTCACTCACTCACTCATCCCCTCTCTTTGAGCCTCCCTTCTACCCTACCCCCATCCCACCCCCTAGGTTGTCACAGAGCTCTGCAGAGCCCCTCTTCTAAGGAGTTGTTCATCTCATCTACAAAATACCCTCGACTCAAGGCTCCTTTTATTCCATCACCAGGTCACAGATAAAAATATTCAGCCAAACCCACAGTCTCTTTTCCTCACCCACAAAGAGAGACCATTTCCACCTGTGCAGGAAGGAAGCTCGAGGAAAGAGAAAGGAAAGGAAAAAAGAGGAGAGAGGGGAGGATTCAGCGGGAGTGGGAGAAGGAGGGTGTAGTTCTATTCCGCTCCAGCAGCAAACCTTTTCCCCACCACCGCCTTGTATAAAGACCCAGAAAAAGTAAAGAAATATGAACTGGGGGTAGGGAAGAAACAGTGAGAAATCTATCTAAACTTCCTACTCTGTTTATTTTCTTTGTGCTTTGTTTCTCTTTATCCTTAAGAACAAGACAAAATAAAACCAAACCAACCAGCTGAGCTCTCTGTCTGAGAGGCCAAAGAAAATCTGACTTGTGACTTTTGTATATTAACAAGGCCCACTCTTTACTAAAGAAAGGGGTGAGCAAAAGGGCTCTAGATTAAAGCACTAAAACCCCAAATGAGCACTTAGAAACACGACAAACACAACTTCCCAGCCTGGAAACCCCTTTGGACTGATCCTGCCCAGAGACTCATTGAAAAGAACAGTGGACTTCCTGTATCCCAACCCTGCATACAGGACAAGCTGTGTGACTTTGGGAAAATGACTTACCCTCTCTGAACCTTAGTTTCCTTAGTTATAAGATGGGAATCATTTGAATTTTACTTACAGAGCTATTGTAAGGAATAAATAAGCTGTTAGGTCACAAAAGGTCCTCAATAAATGTTAGTTAAATTCCAACGCTAACGGTCCCTTAGGCACAGTGGCGGTAACCACCGCCCTCCTGTAGTCCCAAAGTTTCTCTGACCATTCATTACAATTTGCCTACTATTAATACTTATTGTTCATCTCCCTACTTCCCCTACCCCATACAAGATTCCATTCTCTCATTTAACTAAACACAGCTGTCGTTGCTGTCATCGCTTAGTCACTAAGTTGCATCTGACTCTTTTGCGACCCCATGGACTGTAATTAATCTTTGGATATATCCTAGTCCATAGTCTATAAACCGCTTGCTCTCATGTCTGCCTGGGGATTTGTAATACACGCCCTCCCCTTTGGACGCTGACCATTAGGTCACACGGCATCAACCGTAGCGTGTAATGGGAATCACTGCTTTGTTGCTACCAAAGTCTTGGCTGGCGGCTGAAAAAATGGAAACAAACTCCAAAAGTAACCAAGCTGGTAGTGGTGGTGCTTTAGTTGCTAAGCTGTGTTTGACTCTTGCAACCCTATGGACTATAGCCAGCCGGGCTCCTCTGTCCATGGGATTTCCCAGGCAAGAATACTGGATTGGGTTGCCATTCCCTTCTCCAGAGGATCTTCCCAACCCAAGAATCAAACCCAGGTCTCCTACATTGCAGACTAATTCTTTACTGCTGAGCCACCAGAGAAGCCCTAACATAGCTGAGAAATAAGCAACTGAGTCTTTGGTTGAAAATAATTCTCACTAAAGCATAAAAGGCTGCAGGTAGCTTTGCCTCTTTGCCATAGGTAGACTCAGGGCAACAAACCTAGCTGTGTTTGCCTTGCACTGTCTCTTAACCTCCTTTTTACTTTCTTCCCCTCTGCACGGAGATGGTTAAGTCAGCTGGTTGGCAGACTCCTGTTCAGTCTATCCGACAGTGGGGCTCCAGCTAATGGTCAGTAAATGCCACCTCAGGGACCTAAGAAATCCAAATTTTCTCTTCCCACATCTTCAGCCCTTCCCTCTCATTCTAGCATCTCTCTCGCTTTGGCCCCCAAGACTCAGCATCTTTTTAGCTTAGTCCCCAATTTGGATGCCCTATCTACTCCAATGTGAGGAAAACCTCAAAGACAAACCATATGCAGGTTTTTTTAAATTAAGTCAAGAAGTCTTTGAGGAAGATGTCTCTTTATAAAACATAAACTTCCGTGCAAATTCTTCATTTTGATTGCTCAGAAATCATCATCATTCAGTTATAGGCTCTCTAAAGAAGGCTGATAAATACATCTCCTGTCTAAAGGAAGAGTCTGCAATGGAAATTCTGAGAAATTGGATTTCCCATGAAGAATCAAAAACCCATTCACTAAGCCAAATAGAAAGCACGCCCACTGACCTTCAAGTCTTCACCTTACTGCCAACCACAAAACAAACAACTAGAAACAAATGTTATGCCCTTCCCCAAGCTGATTAGTGGCACCGGGAGCATTGGTGCACTCAGCACGGTAGCACAAATCACTGGTGTAAGCAGATAGCCACTTGTCATTAACCAGACAAAGATGGCCAAGCCAGCCCTGCCAAGAGCCTCTTCCCGTTCTGCATTCAGAGGCCACAGAAGCATCTCTCTCAGAAGGGCTGAGATTGCCTTGCTCCCCTCACATCCAATCAGGCTCACCGCCCATCCCAGCCTAGGTTCTTGTCTCTCCTCACCTGGGCTATAACAATGGCTTTCCCAACTGAACTTTCCACCTCCTGTCTCTCTCCCTGAGCCACCCTCATCAAATTTTCTAACCCTCTGCTCTCATTGCATTGCTTCATGTAAAGATAAACTTCACTCTATCTCCCTCTTACCTAGAGATAGAAAAGGATGGCTTTCTTCAGCCTCCATTCACTGCACCTCATCTGATGGCAGACCCCAGCCGTATGGCCGCCACACTTCTCTCTCTGCTTTCCCACCACCGCATGGTTATTGCCACTTCCTGCCTTTTTTCTTGGTGCCCTTCTGGAACACCGTCTCTATTCCTCTCTGTCCAAATTCCAGTCAAACTTCATATCCCTCTACCCAAGAAGCCATTCCCAGCCAGGGTTTCATTCAACTTTCATTGAACTCCGTGTAATTCCCAACATGTTAAGCCTTCCTCTTTTTTTTCCCCACTGTTCTAGACATAAGCCCTGCAGTACAGCAGAGGTCCTTCCTAACCTGAAACTTCTTGGGTGCTCCTGATCAATTTCCATCTCTCTAAATACTCACATGTTCAATGAACACAACTGACCTTATAAATGAAGGCCCTTAAGGAGGGATAGGTTTCTGTTTGGAGAAACTGCAGTATCTCTCCCACAATGATACACTGCCCTTCAAGTTTTATGGAGAAATACGGATGGGCTAGGTTCCCAGAGAACTGGCAGAGAAAGGGCAAGTCAGCCTCCTCCCCGCCCCCAGTCACCCCACACTTGCCAGAGAGCGTTTAAAATGCACTTCAAGTGTCCATCTTTTCATTTGGGAAGGAAACAAGCCTTGCTGTTCTGTTTCTCCCATTTCATTAAGGACAGAGGTCATCCCAGGGAGGGCAAGGGTAGGTTCCAAGAGAGGGCTTGTGAGGGATTGGGGGTTGGGGGGAACTCCCTCATCTCTTCTGTCTAGCTTGCTTCACCCTTTGAAGAGAACAAGCCTGGCTTTCAGAGTGAATTATTTTCAACACAGCCTCTGCCAGGACCAGGCTCTCCCTGGCTGGCTGAGGCAATACCCGGAAGGATTGAGAGATAGTTCAAGGTCAGACAGGGTGTCCAGACAGGACTGGCCAGAGGAGGTGGCACTGTGACAGCTGGGAGGGAAGGGACTGCAGAGGGGACAAGAGAGAAGGCAGAGTGCACATGTTAGATGAAAGCCCAGAAGTTTCTCTCTTCTCTCCTCTCTCTCTCTCTCCCCTCCCTCCCTCTCTCTCTGTCTACATACACACACACACACACACACACACACACACACGCCTGCACAGACACACATTCTTTTCTTTCCCTCCTCTCCTCTGCCTCCCCAAGGCCTTCCTATAAATAAACAATAAGCCCCTGAGCCTGCCTGCAGCCCACTATTAACTCTTGCGGTATTCACACTGTTCCCCACTTCAGGCTTTGCAAAGCCCTTCCCACAGGTAATCTTCACCTGATTCCTGCATCACACGCTTTCAAAGGTCCTGGAAGTCCCACACATGGAATCATGGGCACCCAACACCCCCCACTCGCCAAGTTCTGAGCCTTAATATGACCAGTTTCAGGTCGTGCTACTCAGAAGACTCCCCTACGGTTCAGGCCTCATGTGTGCATGTGCACTCAGTCGTGTCTGACTCCTTTGTCAGGCCATGGACCGTGACCCACCAGGCTTCTCCGTCCATGGGATTTTTCAGGCAAGAATACTGGAGTGGATTGCCATTTCCTTCTCCAGGGGATCTTCCCAACCCAGGGATCAAACCCAAGTCTCCTGCATTGGCGGGAAGACTCTTTACCACTCAGTCACCTGGTTCAGGCCACATCTATCTTAAACCATTATTTGCATGCCCCTAATAGAGCCACAATCTAGTAAACGTTTGCTCTGTTGCAGGCACTGTACACAAGCACTTGACATGCGTGATCTCACTTGAATTCCGTAACAGTCCTGAGTTGTCAGTATGACACAGGCATTTTGTCAGTGAGGAAGCTCTGATGTTATGTTACTTGGCTGAGACCCTAAGTGCAGAGTGTGGGTGCTGAGTTCTGAACCTAGATGTATATGACTATAATACATATAGTCAGCTCCTGTGCTGAGGTCCTCTTACTAAGAATCCTTTCGTATCCAAGATTGCAGAGCATCTACTGGAGGGGGGGAGGATAGGTCTAGCCAGTCTTCTGGAATGCCAGGATCAACAACCAATTAAACTTCCCCAGGCCTCCAGTGACATCTTTTACTCTTCACTTCAATGCACATTTATCCTGCCAGACTCTGTGCTAGGTATTGTGAATGGAACAGTAATGAAGACAGACAAGTCCTGCCCTCACAGAGACCGCAGTCTAGTTAGGGGAGACAGCCCATAAACCAACACACAGTTAAATATGTATACCAGTTCACCAGGAAGTTCCAAATCAACAGAGAAGAAACACGACCTAGTTTTCATTTTTTCCCAACAGTAGTTTAAATTTGTTCTCAGCTGGGTCAAATTATCTCCCTCCATCACTGCACCCCTTAAAATATCTCAGGCAGATTCCACTGCTTCCTGTCACTTTTGGTTATTGAAATTTAGTCTGGGCCAATGTAAACTCCCACCTCATATCTGACTGAAAGCCCTCTGCCCTCCCTGAGTGGCCAGGACTTGCTGCTGGAGGGGCTTGGCCAGAAGAGGCAGAAAGCCTTGAGTTCTTCCTCTGCAGTCCCTGGCCCTTGCCACCTAGAGCCCACCTCACAGACCCTTGTTGCTGGAGGCACCCTCATCCAAAGGGTGGTCATCCTGGCTTGGGGGTCAATACCTTCCCGATGTCCTTCTGACCCATGGGAAAGTCAGGCATCCTGCCGAACCCTGGGAAAGACCTTGCCCAAAGGCCATCCTTTCAGCCCCGCCTTTTCTCATCAATATATCTCCCCCTGGGACACAAACAGACACAGGCAGATAGCAGTACTGCTGCTCAAGCAGATGTCCGGCCAGGGAATATGATACTAGCAATTCCCAGAGCACACCTCCATCTGTCCCTTGACTCAGAGGCGGGAGGAGGCATGCTGTCCCTTCCCCAGGGAGGCATATTCTCACCAGGAGCTCTGCTGTCCCTCAAGCTGACTTTGAGGATCCCCACCCTCTCCTCGAGCTCAGCCTTTTCCTCATAGACCCAAGACAGGGGAAGAGTAGATGGTATTGGGGCCAGTTCTGCCACCTCAATTGCTGAAAATTGATTGGGAGCTCTCTTTAGAAACAGTGAGCTTAAGACCTTTTGTGTCGCCCGTGAGCCTTGGCAGCCATTCTAAGGCAACAGAAAGGTCTCATTCAACATCCAATTTCAGATAAAATTACAATTGTGAGATGCGTGATGAAGGAAAAGAAGAGGGTACCATGAGAGGAGGGCTTCCCAGGTGGTCCTAGTGGTAAAGCATCCACCTGCCAATGTAGGAGACGTAAGAGATGCAAGTTTGAACCCTGGATTGGCAAGATCCCCTGGAGGAGGGCATGGCAACCCTTCCCAGTATTCTTGCCTGGGAAATCCCATGGACAAAGGAGCCGAGCAGGCAATGGTCCACAGAGCTGCAGAGTCAGAGGCAACTGAATACACCAGCACACTCCATGAGAGGAGATGTTCATGTGCTGGAATCAGCTTGGGCAAAATCCCAGCTCTGCCTCTTTTTAACTGTGTGCCCTCGCCAGGTTACTTACCGTCCCTGTGCCTCAGCTTCTTCACATGTGAAACGGGGGTATAATAGTACCCACCTCATAGGATTAGATAAGAAAACATAAGTAACCCTGTTAACAGTACCTGGCACATTAATACATGCTCAGTGACTATAAATTTCATGAGGACATGATTGAGGGATCCAAATACTTCATAGACACTCAACAACAGCTGATGAAATAACAAATGTTGGAGAATATTCAGGAATACCTATCTGAGAGGGGGTAGTCACAGCGACCACTCTGAGGAGGGGACACTTAAGCATTGTCACGAAGGATGAGGGGACCGTCAGCCAAAAAGTCAAAAGAAGGCAAGAGGAACAATGAGTTAGTCACTCTATCCTCCCTACAGTAAAATTTCTCCAAAGTCTGATGTAGGCAGATTGTACTTGTATCACATTACATGGCAGACCTAGAAAAGTTGCCTTAGACATTTAAAACAATGTGTACATACAGAGTCCTAAGTTGCTAATTCCCTCAAGATCAAAAAAGTTGTTGTTAACTTCCAGGAACTACAGCCCTGCAGGCACTCTGTCCACTTCACAGCAGCCCTAACAGTAAAGTCAGCAGTGCAACCCTTTCCTCTCCTGGTGTCTGGTCAGGAGTCTTCAAGGAGCCCCCTGCTTCTTCAGGACATGCTGTTTGTCTGCAAAAGAGTCTGAGACCAAAGTTGTCCACTTTGTCTGCAATATCACCCGAGGACAGGGTCCCTGCTCCCCACTCAAGGCAAACTTGTAAAACTCTACAGAGATTGGCACCAATCCACGGCCCTGTGAACTCCTCTTTTTGACCCCCTGTATCTGACAGCATCCTGCCCCACTCCACCTTCTAAGAAATGAGTTCGAGGGCAGATGAAACAAAGAATCAGAGCAGGGAAGGGCACAGGAGCAAAGATGGGTAGAAAAGACGTGGCTGGGTTGCCCTGTCACGGAGCACACAGCTGAGCTCTCTCTGCAGCAGGCCCACAGGAAAAGAGCAGAGAATAAACATCAGAAGGACGGTTCTGATTCTTCTTAAGAAACTAAAGAACTGGAATGTGAAAAAGTGGAGTTAAAGGCTTCCAAGATTCACAGGGCCCAGGGCAAGGATGCAGTTGGAGGCCCCAGCCCGGCCAGTTCCCTTCTCTTGCCATCCTGACTTCATCCTGCCACACTGGGGACCTCATCTTTATGCAGTGGACACTCCAGCCCACAAGCCTTGTCCACGTGAACTTCCCCACCCCATCCAGACAGCCACCTCTCAGGACCACGGGTATAACCACCACCCTCAGGAAGACTCACTCAGAGAGAGGCCAGCAGAGCAGGGCCCTGGAGGTGGGTTCGGGTGGGGACGCTGTTCCAGGCTCCAGGGGCACCATGAGCCTAGTCTAGAAGGGAGATGAGCAGAGGTTCCAGGTGGGCACACCCCCTTGGCCTCAGGGATTGCTCACTGTATGGGAAGAGCTACAGTCAGAAAAGGGTCAGAGAAGGACCTTCCAAAGTGCAGGGGCTGAGGGCAGAGGGGCCAAGGCAGTATAATGCACTTGTTAGTAGAGAACGAGAAAGTATAACTGGGGCAAGTGGACAGGAGTTGGAAGGAAGAATATGCCCTAGAGAACTTGCTTCCCTTCTCCACAAATGTGTATGTCCAGCTCTAAACTCATCTGCATCACCAATTATCCATAAAATAACGGTGGATGCACTGTCACCTCTAACTCAGTATGTGCAAAAACATAATCTTCCTCCCGTACTTCACAAAACCTCCATTGAGCCAGGGGGACCATCATTTTCACATGTCCTGATAGGCTAAAAGAGCAGAATCACCTTCTCTGTCCTCTTCACCTTCCCCAGTACTTGGTTTATCTCTGTCTCAGGCCCCTTAGCTAAAATTTAATAATTATTATATATAGGTAAAAATGAAACCTTTTTTTGATGAGAGGTAAGACTTTGGAAATTGGAAAAACAAAATGAGCTTTTGAGAAATGAGAGAATTTATCTTCCTAGCAGATCTTAAATCACAGCCATCCAGTACTCACATCTACCTGCAATGGCCTCAGAAGCATAATGACAACTTGAATGGCATTAAATAACTTACTTCCAATATAAGGCCCTAAGAAGAAAAACTATTTTATGATAATGACAGTGGTCGTGAAAAGAGTTTAAATGTATACATAGACAGACTTCCTTGGTGGCCCAGTGGTTAAGACTCCGGACTTCTAACAAAGAGGTTATAGGGTCTATCCCTGGTTGCAGAACTAAGATCCCCCACGCCACGTGCTGGCCAAAAAATAAAAACAAAAAGCACACAGAACGTTTGTTGTCTGCTACCAACATGGTTCAGACAGTAAAGAATCTGTCTGCAATGTGGGAGATGTGTGTTCAGTCCCTGAGTTGGGAAGATTCCCTGGAGAAGGGAATGGCTACCCACTCCAGTGTTCTTGCCTGGAGAATTCCATGGACAGAAGAGCCTGGCAGGCTGCAGTCCATGGGGTCACAGAGAGTTAGACATGACTGAGCGACTAATGTGAAGTGAAGTTGCTCAGTCATGTCCTACTCTTTGTGACCCCATGGACTGCAGCCTATCAAGCTCCTCCGTCCATGGGATTTTCCAGGCAAGAGTGCTGCAGTGGATTGCCATTTCCTTCTCCAGGGGATCTTCCCGACCCAGGAATTGAACCTGGGTCTCCCGCATTGCAGGCAGACACTTTACCATCTGAGCCACCAGGGAGCGACTAACACATTTACTTTTTTTATCAACACAGTTAGGGATTCCCTGGTGGCTCCATCAATTCAGAGACTGCCTGCAATGCAGGAGACCCAGGTTTGATCCTCGGGTTGGGAAGATTCCCTGGAGAAGAGTGGCAATCCAATCCAGTATTCTTGCCTGGGAAATCCCATGGACAGAGGAGCCTGGCCAGCTACAGTCCATGGGGCTGCAAGAGTCCAACACAACTTAGCAACCAAAGCAACACCACCAACAACATGGTTACTTTGGGAATTCATTTCCATTTTTCTCAGTTGCCAGCCAAGACTTGGGTAGCAAAAAAGCAGCAGTTCCCGTTATATGCTAGGGTTGATGCCATGTGACCTAATGGTCAGCGTCCGAAGGAGAGGGTGTGTATCACAAATCCCCAGGCAGATGTAAGAACAAGCAGTTTATAGAGTATTAACTAGGGTATATCCAAAGATTAATTTTGAAAGTTGCATCATCCAACAGTGTACATACTGAACATTTAAGTCTGTGTTTGTCTCAGGTTACAGCCATTTTTAGTTACTGTGAATCTAGTCAGCATTATAAATGGCCAGAATGAAATATCTGCTGGAGGAGCAGGTATAATAAGCATGTGACTCACCAGCTCCTCTGACTCAGTGGACCCATATGAGTAAGAAGCTGTTAACACCTAGATCCAGTAACAGCGCCTCCAGTAAAGGAGCTCTGAGAAGTTGGAACCAAATAGCCAGGAGTCCCCGAGGGTATCTTAATGACTGTATCCTTCCGTGATACGCAAAGCACCTGTATTTTTTGTTGCTGTAATGGCAAATTCGGCCTGATCATTGTTTCCAAGCACACTGAAACTAGATGATGATATATTATAGTCGGAACTGATCCCAAGATGGGAGGTGCCTCTCTCTGCCAGGGTTTGACAAACTCTTAGTGTAGGTAAATAAGGACTGGGAGACTGTGCTAGGAATCAGAAAGGCACAGCAATGTAGGTGCCTGTAGTTGTAGGTGGCGGTACCAGCAAGAGTGCCATGTAGAATGTCAAGGGAGGGTGTTTGCCAGGTTAAATAGGATCAGCCTTTTTGTCACCTAGAACCCCAGGAATAAGCACGAATAACCTAGAAAACGCTATGCTATGCTAAGTCACTTCAGTCGTGTCTGACTCTGTGCGACCCCATAGACGGCAGCCCACCAGGCTCCCCCGTCCCTGGGATTCTCCAGGCAAGAACACTGGAGTGGGTTGCCATTTCCTTCTCCAATGCATGAAAGTGAAAAGTGAAAGTGAAGTCTCTCAGTTGTGTCCGACTCTTAGCGACCCCATGGATTGCAGTCTAACAGACTCCTCCATCCATGGGATTTTCCAAGCAAGAGTACTGGAGTGGGGTGCCATTGCCTTCTCCGAGAAAATAGCTGGTCCTTAATAAAAACACCCAAGGATTCAGTTTTTATTTTCATTTCTGCCGCAGCAATGAAGACACAAAGAAAACTTCCACTCAATTTGACACCATCTGGCATCTCAAAAGTGTAGGGGGGAAAAAAGGTATAAAGAGGGTCCTTTATCATGAATTCAAACCACATCCTAAAGAGCCTGGGAAAACATCACTTTCAAAACCCAGATATTGCCAACTTATTACTCTTAAGGGTTACATAGGGACGAGATCATCAGTAACCTCCACCAAAAAACTTTGAAAAGAAAATAAAAAAGAGAGAGACAGAGGGGAAGAGGGAGGGGAAGAAAAGGGGAGAGAGGAGGAAGGAGTGGGGTGGAGAGGAGGAGAGGGAGAGAGGAAGAGAGAGAGAGGGGACCACTGAGATGAAAGCCACGGTACCTTTTGTAACCTAATCCTGGAAGTGCCATATCACGATTTCTGCTATATTCTATTGGTCACAGAGCAACTCTAGTATAATATGGGAGGAGACTATAGTTTCAGAGAAGGCAATGGCACCCCACTCCAGTACTTTTGCCTGGAAAATCCCATGGATGGACGAGCCTGGTAGGCTGCAGTCCATGGGGTCGCTAGACTGAGCGACTTCACTTTCGCTTTTCACTTTCATGCATTGGAGAAGGAAATGGCAACCCACTCCAGTGTTCTTGCCTGGAGAATCCCAGGGAAGGGAAGCCTGGTGGGCTGCCGTCTATGGGGTCGCACAGAGTCGGACACGACTGAAGCGACTTAGCAGTAGCAGACTATAGTTTAGGGCTTCCCCAGTGGCTCAGAAGGTAAAGACTCTGCCTGCAACGTGGAGACCTGGGTTGGATCCCTGGGAGGAGACTACCCTAGAGTGAAACCCAGAAGGTGGAGCTTTCTGGGGATGTCTTGTAGGCTATCACAGTCTTATATACAATAACCGACTGCTAAATTCTCCACTTATTCTAATAATTCACTAGTAGAGTCTTTTGGCTCTTCTATTCAGACAAACATATTAGCTGCAAATAATATACTTTCTTTCCTTCCAATTCCATTTTTACTTCTTTCTTACTTTACTTCACTGGCTCAGATTTCTGGCGCAGTGTTTGAAAGAGGTGGTGATAGAGGATCAAATCTTAAAAGTCGTGTCAACCTTTACCTGAGTGTGAAGTTTGTGGTAGATTTTAATTGTTCTTATTTTTAGTCAATATCATTTTTTCAAATTAAAGGAAGTAAAAGTGTTGGTCTCTCAGTTGTATCTGACGACCCCATGAACTGTAGCCTGCCAGGCTTCTCTGTCCATGGAATTCTCCAGGCAAGAATACTGGAATGGGTAGCCATTTCTTCCTCCAGGGGATCTTTGCAACCCAGGGAAGTTTCCCTTTATTCCTAGTTTGAGTAGTGGTAGTAGTTGTTGTTTTTATTAATGGTATAAAATTTCTAAACATTTTTTGGTATCTATTATTTGATCATGTTTTTCTTCCTTTAATCTATTTATGTGGCAAATTATAGTAGTTGATGTTCTAGTGTTGAACCAATCTTGCCTTCTTAGAATATCCTCAACCTGATTATAATACATTACCTTTTTATATATTTTGGATTAATTTTTAATAATTTACTGTTTATAAAATTTTCCATCTGAAGTGAAGTTGATATTCTTTCCTATAACTGTCTTTATAAAGTTTCAGTGTCAAAGTTATGGTAACTTAACATATGTCAGGGAATGTTCCTTCATTTTTTATATATACTGCAGAATATTTTAAATAAGATTAGAAATATTTGATTCCTGAATGTTTGATGCAACCCACCTGCAAAAGATATCTAGGCCTTGTATTTTACTTATAAATGGATTTTAAACTACTAATCTTAAATATTTATAGGACTGGCCAGATTTTGTATTTCTGAGATTATTTTGAAATAACACATTTTTCTAGAAATGCATCTGTTTTATCTGTTTCAAGATTTATTAGTATAAAATTGTTCCTAATGGCTTTATATTAATTTTTAGTTATGTATTTGCTATGTATGCTTATGACATTTTTTAAATCCCAAATTTTTTAGCATTCTCATTTTTATCTTCATGCATCTTGTCAAAAATTTGTCTTTTTATTTCACTGGATGTGAGTTCATGTTTGATGAAAATTCTGTGAGCTTATGTTTGAAGATACACTCTTACACAGAGCACTTACATTTGCTTCTAATAAGAATCTGTGGGTACTGCAACCAGAAGCCATTTTTAAATAGATTTTCTGCTTGAGGTTTTTCAGAACACAGGAATGTGAATTCAGATTGCAAATCCATGTGAGGACCAGACTGTGGTTACGAATTTTAAGAGGAGGTTTTTTCCCCCTCTACCCAGAGATTGAGGCATCTTTCTTAGTTGAATTTCTTTGCAAGAGGGTTTTATCCTTTTCTTACCCAAGGTCTATCTTTTCTTGGTTCTGGCTATGCTATTCACTGTGACCCCATCACCACCTTAATCTGCATCTTCCATCCTCAAAGCAGCCATAGATGTCAAAAAAAGCAGTGTTGGTCACCTAAGGATTAACAAGTGACTTCAGGACAGGTGCCAGCCATTTACCTTCCTAGAGTTCTGCTTTTGCTTTTTGTTTAGAGGACTAAGGAAGTTATTCCCTGGTGGCTCAAATAGTAAAGAATCTGCCTGTGATGCAGGAGACCATGGTTCTGACCCTTGGGTCGGGAAGATCCTCTGGAGAAGGGAATGGCTACCCACTCCAGTATTCTTGCCTGAAGAATTCTATGGACAGAGGAGTCTGGTGGGCTACAGTCCATGGGGTCACAAAGAATGGGACATGACGGAACGACTAACTCACTTTACTTTCTTCCCAGTTCAGCAGTGCTTTGATAACACAGAAAATATTTTATCTAGCACTTCTGAGCGTTTTGTCCTGGGAGAGTGTTGGTGGGGAATAATCTAGACTTTATATTTACTTTTCACATTTTCAAAGCCATTCTCAGCCATGTTGCACAGAGTATAACTTTGGGTCTCCTATGAAGCACGTTTTTAGGTATTAGAACAATCTCTAAAATGCTTCTGGAGGACAACAGTGAAATAGCTTTCTATCCAGGCTAGGATCCTGGTTATATTTTTCCATTTTTACAATAACAAAGTATAATTATTCCCTATCCTTAGATTTCTAGAAGAGATTTACATAGGATGAGCACTGAACTGTATAAGGTTAAGAGAGAAGAGCTGGCAGTAGACTAATGCTCCGGATGAGAACAACTAGAAAAGTTGTATAAAATACAACAACTAAAAGTTTGAAAGCGTTGAGCTACTGCTGAGACAATCAGGGACTTGAAATAAGGAGAAACTAAACAGAGAGAATCAAAGATAAGATATATTATCACTTTTGAATATGATAGAGTAGCTTGAGGCAGACAAGTACTCACATGAAGATGAATAAGACAATCTAGGGAGAAATACCAACAAATTGTTTAAAAGCACTGGAAAGTTACTAAAACAACCAGACTTTATGGCTAAGTTGAACTGACACACTGCAGCTGTTTGTACCTGGATGTATTTGCTGATTCTGGACAAGAAAATGAAAACCTGAACTTTGCTTTGGAAGAATACCAATGACATTGACAGATGGCTTCAAGAAGCTGGAAAAAAAAAAGAAAATGTGAGTTCAGACTACGTCAATATTCTGGTGAGAGGGTGTGTAGAAGACCGAATCTGACACTCAGCTCATTTTCCACTCAAGGTATTTGTCAAATTTCAAAGCTGCCAAGGGCAGGAGGCTAAAAGGCTTACCAGAAAAACACAGTGGAGATTTTGACAATATAGGGGTGCTGAGGAATCTAAAATAATTGTTCAAATGAACTTATTTACAAAACAGAAATAGAGTCACAGATGTAATAAACAAACTTATGGTTACCAGGGGGGTAAGGGGTGGGGAGGGATAACTGGGAGATTGGGACTGACATACGCACACAATAGTGTGTAAAATATTAGAGATAACGAATAAGGACCTAGGGGCTTCCCCAATGCTTAGTGGCAAAGAATCCACCTGCCAATGCAGGAGATTCAGGTTTGATCCCTGGGTTGGAAACGTCCCCTGGAAAAAGAAATTGCATCTGATTCTAGTATTCTTGCCTGAAGAAATCCCATGAACAGTGGAGCCTGGTGGGCTACAGTCCAAAGGATCACAAATAATCAGATGTGACTGAGTACACGCACAATAAGGACTACTGGATAGCACAGGAAACTCTACTCAATACTCTCTAATGAACTGTACTGAAAAAGAACCCAAAAAAGAGTGGATACATGTATAACTGATTCACTTTGCTGTACAGCAGAAACTAACACAGCAGTGTAAATAAACTACACTCCAATAAATTAAATTAAATTAAATTCTTTAATTTAACTAAAAAAAGAAAGGGGGTCGCTAGGAAAGGAGGGTCTTCAGGGAAGACTTCAAGAAAGAAATGTGAAGCAAAACACTAGGCAGAAAGTCACTGCCCTCAATAATAAAAACTTTGATTTAAAAAAGAAAAGTAATAAAAATACTAAAAAACAAAACAAAAAATCACTGTCCAACCTAGAAGTCACTGTTCCAGGCCGACTCAACCTGCCACAGGACCTCAAACAAGTCACTTCCCCTCTCTGAATCTGAATTTCTCTTCTAAAGGCGGACATTTGCATCCTACAGTTTTCAAGGTCCCCGTCAGACTGATATTTAACTTTTCTGCATCCTATGGTAAGAGAGTGGTCTTCACCTAACCAGTAGAGAGCCAGAGGAAACAAAATGTGGGTGATGAACTCCAGTGCTTACAGAGGTAGAGGGACAGCATGAGAGAATGAAGGAGGGGTGACAAGAAAAAAGCAGGTAAAGCCCACCCAACGGAGGCAGCTGCACTCAACTCCAGGTGACGGTCACTGTAAGGAAAGACCTTGCAACGTTTTGAGCTAAAAGGAAATTCAGATTTTGTTTTAATGTAGCCTGCTGATGGCCTGCTCTTGGCAATAAATTCTCTTAAAAAAAAAAAAAGAAACAAAAAATCAACCTGTGTCCAAAAAAAATCTGCAGTCATTTTCAGAGATACTATACCCTTCTGCTGCTGTGGCTGCTGCTAAGTCGCTTCAGTCGTGTCCAACTCTGTGCGACCCCATAGACGGCCTCCTACAAGGCTTCCCCGTCCCTGGGATTCTCCACGAAAGAACACTGGAGTGGGTTGCCATTTCCTTCTCCAAGGCATGAAAGTGAAAAGTGAAAGTGAAGTTGCTCAGTCGTGTCCGACTCTTAGCGACCTCGTGGACTGCAGCCCACCAGGCTCCTCCATCCATGGGATTTTCCAGGCAAGAGAACTGGAGTGGGGTGTCATATATCCTTCTACTTCTCTGTATATTCATTCTATTAATTTTTGAGAGTTTGATGTTAAAACTCCAACTAAAACTCTTAATTAATCAACTTCAAGAATAACTATAATATATAGTGGAACTATATGTAAATTTGTTCTATAGTTTCCAAGTCTCCTGTAAATGTGTTATCATACTTTCATAATTTAAAACATTCTTTAGAAGAGGAAAAAATGTCTGCAGCCAGATACAGTCTGTAAGCCTATAGTTCACAACTTCTGATGAAGAAAATGTTATGATAGAATTTGTTTTTCATCATTCGGCCTTTCTAGAAGGTTGGTTATTCCCCCTTAAGAGACACTGTGCAGAAGCCCTTTCTGGAGTTTTAGGCAAGAACTGGAACTAAGACTTTGTTTCCTGGACCTGCTGCTTCCCACCCCGAGGAGCTGAGCCTCCCCTCAGTCTGGGACTGATGCCCGCTGCCTGTGACACACACCCTCCCTGCAGCTCCAAGCTTTGCCCTTTCACAAAGGAGCTGGAACTCAGGAGACAGTAGCTGCTCCAGCCCTTCCCACACCATCCCCTCCCCGACTTCAAGCCAAGAAACGGCCCCCAAGATAAAACTGAGAGTGCGTGATGAGCAGACAGCACAGATGGGGACAGTCCCAGCAGCCCAAGTCTCTGCCCCTAGAGCCCAGCCCCAATGGTCAATAGGTAGAAATTCTCACTAATGAGACTGGGACCTTGTGAATACCTTCAGGCGGATCCAATTCCTGGTCCAAACTAACCTTGCTCAGTTAAACAAAACAGGAGCATCTCAGTTGATGGTTTCTTATTTAACTAACTGGGACTTTGAGAAAGCAAACATTCTCAGATCTTATATCAAACACTTTTATTTTTAAAGTGAGAAGTTCACAGAGGATAGCTACAGAAGAGTGAAATATTTAGACTAGAAAAATTGTGGGTGCTAGCCAAACCTCAAATACTGTCAGAGCAGAGTTATTCCAATAGATTTTCCAGCATGGCATATCACACGTGTTAAAATTAACTGCATTCTCAGAACACCTTTCAACGGATGTACACGATGATAGAAGGGAACATTGAGAGGCTCCTGTTCTGAAGACCTTACAGAATGGATTTATGCACAGTCCAAAACAAAGTATATTACAACACACCCAAAACAATTCACAGCCATTAAAAAAAAATGTTGACTTTCAAGAAATTGGTAGGAAGACGTAAAATAACAAGAAGAATATAGGCAAGAAATGGCTACTTTTATGTGCAAGATACTGGATTCTTGAATTGAGAATCAGTGTCAGTCTTCACTTCCAATATCACATCAATAAAGTATGGCAGAGAAACGAGTCACCTTCAATATGAAGGATGCGAGTTGTGTATACTGACAACACTCTTGAAGATACAACAGTGTCGCAGGAGGAATGCCAGCAAACACAGGGGACCTTCTGATGAGGTCAGACACTCATGAGTTATCAGATGACCCTTCAGATACTTGCGTTAGGCAACTACAACATTCTTGTTTATCACAACACTTGCAGAGAGTGATCCTTGACATGACATAGAGTCCCTACCAGTTGCTGGCCAACGATGATGGCATGGTTTTTTTGGATTAGGCAGCATCTACACTGAGAACCCAAGCATAATACCTGGGCCACAGGGAAGGTCACTTATCCCACTAGGACTGCAAAGCCAGATGTGCTTAAGCTTTCCCTAAATCATGTTTTTTGATGAGTCACGTTTGAACAGAAAGGCTTCATATAAAATCTGATTCTCCAGAGTTATAATTCACCTTTCCCCAATAACCACCCAATACCCCTAAAGTTTGTTTGGGTTCTTCTCCCCGAGAATACCTAGAATGGGCCTTTTTCTTCCCCCTACAAATTACTTCCCCAGGAGAAACCTGTAAAACCAACTTAAAAAACCAAAATAACCTTCATTTTCTCACCAACAGTTAAGTATCAGACCTCCTGCTCCTACTCTGACTTGAGCTGCAGAGCCCTGTGTGTATACTTTTCAGACATTCCTCATACCATTAACACAGCTTTCCATCACCATCCACTGTCCTTCCTCAACCTTTCCTTGCCCAAGATGAAAGCCAGTGAATTGAGAGGGAAGGACAAAAGGGTATAGACAGAATATTACTTTTATAAAAATAGGGTTCCAGGCTGTAACTTGATCCTCCACAGCAACACTGGGCAGTGTCATCCATACAAACCCTCCACACTAAATTCTCAAGGGGCTATCTTTTTTTGTAGCCAGGTCTCAAAAGCTCCAACCTAAACCTACTGAAGGAAAGTAGCAACGCCTTCCTAAGATTGAGCAACACAGACCTAGAATTACATGGGAGCGTAAGGTCAAGACCGGTCACCAGGTTGCTTCATTCATCGGTAAGAGGCCAAGTTCTCCATCCTCCCCCAGCTCTGCCATTCTGGGAAGAGCCCACTGGCCAGCCTTGGGCTGCCAAAGACTGTCGACTCCAGCTCGGCCTTGGGGGGTGGCGCCTGGTGGAAGGCACAGTCCTGGGCTGCCATCTGCGTCTGCACCCCGTCAGGCTTCCACTGTACATGGACGATTCTGTAATTCTGACCCTCGTTGTTGTCCCAGAAGACCTGCCCATTAGCATGGTAGGCGACACAGAACTCAATTTTCTCCTTCGTGGGGATGACGGAGGGTAGGTCAATGGCAAACGAGAAGGTGTCACTCTCTGAGCCGCCGTACACATTTTTCATGTAGGCACAGTCCACATCGTTGTAGCTCTGCCAGGAGTCAAAAGTGATCCGGATCTGAACCTTCTTCTCAAAGCTCATGTTCTTCACCTTCACAGTCCCCGTCACTGTTCGCTCCTGCAAAGAGCAGTTCTCCAGGCAGACAGAGTTCTTCTGGAAGTGGTTCCGAAAACTTAAGTAGTCAGCTGAAGGCTGAGGGAAATCCAGAATCAGGTTCTTCTCCTCATGGAGCTTTAAGCCTGAGGAGATATCATTCAGGTCCAAGAGGTCAAACTGGAGATCCCACACGGGCTCCTCTGGAAGGTCTGAGAAGACGTGGATGGCAGTGAGGGAGAGGCCCTTAGAGTCCGCAAACACCACCCGCTTCTTGGCTTGGTTGTGTGAAGGCTTCCAGTCGTCCTGTGCTCTGGCTTCCTGTTTTATGTTGAGACACGACTTCAGGGGCTTTAATTTGTTCACAAAATTTCTTCGTTGGAAGTCATCATAAGGGCTCAGGAAGCTCTTCAGAGGTGGGGAATGAGCCAAGCAGAGCCTCACAGCGACATCGACAGGCATGACCGAACTTGTCAGAGGCCGTGGATCTAAGACCTGGATCATTCTGGAATAGAAAGAAGAGGGGTTATCATCTGCACCTGGAATGCACTTTCCCTGGTCCCAAGTATGTCTGCACTATTTTTGTTGGCTATTACAGCCAGCGCAGTGCTCTCACATGAAGTAAAGGAATGAAGGCTTAGGTGATAAGAGCTGCATCTTATGTTTGGCATTACCCTTGACTGGCTATAGGCCATGGGTTAAAACTCTTGGTGTCCCAGTGTCTCCATCTGAGAAATAAAAGATTTGGATGGGATCAACTCTAATACAGCTCTAAAACCCCTTGCTCTGTTCTGGAGCACCAGTTCTTAAACCTGTCTGTTTTCAGGCAGGTTCCTTACTGTCTGAGCCACCACAGAAGCCCCCTCCATGGCCTAGCGGGTTGGATTTCTTCCTTTTTCTGCAATGCAGAATCCTTGGACTTAGAGCCCTTAATGCAGAACCCCTGGGGATGGGGACAAGAATGTATATATGTTCTTAAAGCTTCCCAGGTAAGCTAATGACCAGACAGGTTCTAGAATCAAAGTTCCAGACCGCACTCCCTCAACTGCTTTGATGATTTTGCTATTGAATTAATTACACTTCTCTGGAACCATAATCCATTTTAAAAGAAAGAATAAAAACAGCAAAGGGTTTTGAGAGCAAAAGACTAGAAAGAGTAAATTAGAGGATTCTCTCTGCACTTTCACTACCATGCTTTTCCTCATTTTACACAAATAACCCACTCAAGTGCAAGGCAGCCATTTATGAATTAAAAAAAAAAAAACTTTACATAATCTGTATTTCACACAAAAAGACATCCATGTCAAGTCCACATTTAAGTGGGAAAAGCTGATGATCTGAAAATTATTGTCATTATTTGGTCACTCAGTCATGTCAGACTCTTTTGTGATCCCATGGACTATAGCCCACCAGGCTCCTCTTTCCATGGGATTTTCCAGGCAAGAATACTGGAGTGGTTTGCCATTTCCTTCTCCAGGGAATCTTCACAACCCTGGGATCGAACCCATGTCTCCTGCATTGCAGGCAGATTCTTTACCGCTGAGTCACTGGTAAAGCCAAACCTGAAAATAGGGTAATTTCAATATATGTGTTATATATATATATATATATATATATATAAAACATATATAATATTTATAAAACACATATATAATATATGTGTCTTATATATATATATAAAACACATATATATGAACTTATAAATGTTGAAAAGTCTAATAGGAAGCACAACAAAAAGTTAACAATTATCTTCGGGTGATAGGTGATCTATTTTTGCCTTTGTACTTTTTTGGTATTTTCAAATGTTCTGGCAATGGATATTTATAACCAGAAAGATAATAAAGCTATTTAAAATTTAAACATAACTATGCTCATAAATATTAAACCATGAAGTGTCCATCAAGAAAGATATTTTTTCTGGCCTTTAGCCCTGAGTATACATTGCCAAACTTATGGACATTTTTCCCCTATCCTAGCCTTCAGATAAGAAGTGTGTGTATACTGTATGTGACATTTCTCATTCTTGCTTTAGTAACTGTCTTCCCAGCAGCTCTAAGCACATAGGCAAATGGTCATTATCATAAGATGGATAATAAAAGAACATTCTGAGAATTCATTTTATTAGCCCTAGGATTTTTCTGGGAGACCTACAAACTTAGAACAAACAAATGAGAGAGAAAGCTATATTTATTGGTCTAATAATAAACAGGCAGAAATTTTAGAGAAGTCTTCTAAGTTATGTCTAAAGAAGCTATTTAAGTAGTTTTTAGGGTGGTTTTTGTTTGTTTGGGGGTTTGTTCTGTATTTTCACATTTTGCACTTATAGAAAGATAGTTTCAGGATATGGCGATTTCCCTGGAATGTTAAGTCTGGCCCAAGAGTTTAAAAATAATCATTTGCTCAAAATCTGAGACTAGCTTTGCTATGGCAAACCGTCAGAAGAAGGAGAGGACCAAGGAAAGTCAACATCGTCCATCGTTAGTTTTTCCCAAAGCTAAACTACCCAACCAGCAATCTGAGTGCTCTTCCCACGAGTCCTTGAGACATCTGTGCGGGACCAAGAGATACGGTTAGAATCCACGAGGGAATCAGAACTAAAGCTGACTCACGCTAAAACAGTTTCTGGTTTAAGATGCCGTTTACCGAAATCAGCTCTGCCTAAGATGCTCAGAGCAAATCTTCACACCTCTAAGGCCTCCCCGGCTCCAG
Organism: Bos taurus; assembly: GCF_002263795.3. NCBI lineage: Eukaryota > Metazoa > Chordata > Mammalia > Artiodactyla > Bovidae > Bos > Bos taurus. Next base: position 13,213,125 of record NC_037353.1, read on the forward strand.
ATTCAAGTCAGCAGCTTGTCAACCCGCCCTCCTCTGGGGTCTCCGGGGCGGGCATGACAGCAGGAAAACGCATCCCAGCCTCCCGACAGCTGCGCGCTCCCTGAGCTCCGTCGGAGAATCTTCAGGGAACCTACCTGGTGCAGCTCATCAGGCAAAGGGGCGGCGGCACTCCGCGGTTTGCGAGAGTTCACACCCGTCTCCAGGTAGTCCCCGTGTGGCCGCAGCTCCTCCAGATCTCGGGTGCGGCCGCCGGGAGGCCGCTTAACTGCTCGGGACCACGTGAGCCGACTGCCAGGGCCAATCGCCCGGCCGCGGGCTCGACAGCGCAACCAACCAGCGCTCAGCTGGGGCGCGAGCCCTTGCCCGGGACGTGACTGCCGTGGTGCAGGGTTCGCTGGGCGCTGCGGGCGCTCTGGGACCCCGGGCCAGCTGGCCAGGGTACAGTAACGGGAACCCCGGGCGAGAAGGCGTGGAGGCAATCGCGTAGCGCAAGTAGCGGGTGCAGGCCAGGAGGGAAAGCAGCAAACCTCCTCCCGCGCCGAGCGCCAACACAGCGGGGCTGCAGGGAAGAGGTGTCTTTCACTCGCGAGGCTTCTATATACAGTTATCTGAGCGCAGGACACTGTGGATCGTCCCGGGGACGCGTGGAGGGGCGGCCGTGGGGGAATGGGATGTGTGTGCGCGCTTATATTTATATTTTTGAAATGTTTATCTTGTTCATTGCTTGGTGCATTGGCTCATCTCCCTTTCCTTGCCCTGAGCAATCAGAAGTTGACTGCATATTTTGGGGTTAGGGTGAACCCACAAATGCACCACACAATACATTCCTTCTCTAACTAATATTGTTAATAAACCGTGTTAGTCAGTATTAATCGCTTCAGCCCTGTCCGACTCTTTAAGATCTCATGGACTGTAGCCCACCAGGCTCCTCTGTCCTTGGGATTTCCCAGGCAAGAATACTGGGGTGGGTTGCCATGGCCTTCTCCAGGGGATCTTCCTGATCCTGGGATTGAACCCGGGTCTCCTGCTTTGCAGGCAGATTCTTTACCATCTGAGCCACCGGCAGTCCGTGTTAGCCCTATTATAAGACAATGAGGCAGCATTTCATTAAAAGGCACTTTATATTTCAATCTATTCTTCAGCTTTTTCTGCCTGGAAGAGAAAACTAAAGCCAGAAATGAAAAGGCCTCTTTTGCTCATGTGGTGGGTCAGCCCGCAGAGCCAGTGGTCAACCCAAATCCCTCCACTCGGTTCTGACGTCCTCTGGCAGTGATGTGAAAACCAAAATGTTAAACTATCACACTGTAAGTTTCATGACTCTCCCAGGCCAGTTACTCTCAGCGAGGTTTCATAATTTTGTTTAGTTTGGGGAGTTTTTAGACCATCAGTTACAACCATAAAATTAAATTTCTAAGTTGAGTAGGAATTGTTTATATAAAATCCATGGCCTTGCTCTGCTCTCAATTTAGTTATCCAGTAGTCCATTAAAATGTAGAGAATATACAATGTAAAATGTACAAAAATCCCTGTGTCTTTAAAATCACTGTGGAGCAGCAGCCAAGTGTTAAAATGGTGTGGTTAAAGAAAAAGAAACTGAGTATCACTGGGGCAGTTATTTATCCCTTGGGCTTGATTTTTTAAAGGAAACATCCAACTAAAAGCAGATCTTCTAGTTTCTCAGCCCAGCCAAAACTAGCTGAAGGGGTACAGTTTGGGTTTGACACTTCCAAATCTAGACAAGTTTGAGCTTCAACTCCCTCATCAGTAAAATGGAGATAGTGAAATTGCTCTGAGGATTAAATGAAACTGTGCAGATAAGAAAACTCAGCAAAGTGCTTGGTATGTGTTCAACAACACTATGTTGAGCTAAAGAGTAGATATTACCAATTACAGTTGCAGAGAAACACGAAATAAGAAAAATAAACTGTGATCCCATTTTTAGGGGTAAGACATGCATATATGGAAAAGAGAATATACTTGACTGAAACATTAACAGTGCTTAATTTGGGGCAATAGAGATATTATGAATAATTAAAATTTTATTTCTCATTTTGTGGGCTTCCCTGGTGTGGGAAGCTGCCTGCAGTGCGGGAGACCTGGGTTCGATCCCTGCATTGGGAAGATACTCTGGAGAAGGGAATGGCTACCCACTTTAATATCTGGCCTGGAGAATTCCATGCACTATACAGTCCACGGGGTCGCAAAGAGTTGGACGTGACTGAAGCCACTAATACGAACAAACTGAGCAACTTTCACTTTTCACTTTTTTGTCATTTTGCTTCTCTGTATTTTTTATTTTTTCTACAGTGAACCTGGACTTTTTCTGTAATTGAGAAATCATCATTAAATGACTTAAGACTTTAAGATTCAGCTAACATATATAGCTTACCTACTAGGTGCTAAGAACTGTGTTGGAGGCTTTGACATGCTTACACCATTTACTCACAGTCCTTTTGAGTTTGGGCTTCTTTCCATTCAAACTGCTTTCTCTTCTGCCCCCTGGTGCTGACTGATGCCATAAAAGCCACTATTCTGAACTTAAAAACCAGGGATACAGGGCTGTCTCCATTGCCATGAATCCGCCACGGGTGTACATGTGTTCCGCATCCTGAACTCCCCTTCCAACTCCCTCCCCATCCCATCCCTCTGGATCATCCCAGTGCACCAGCCCCGAGCCATGTCAATGTATGGCAAAACCAATACAATATTGTAAAGTAATTAGGCTCCAATTAAAATAAATAAATTTATATTTTTTAAAAAAAGGGCTGTCTCCAAAAAAGAATCAACACTCAATTAACTTCTAAACTGAATGATCCAAGCCTCCCACTTCTCTTCCCTCCCCTCACCTCATATTTACTGAAATGTAATTGATATACAACATTATGTAGGTTTAGAGTACACATAGTATTAATTTGATGTATTGCAAAATGATTACCACCATCAAGTCACATAATTACCATTTCTTCTTTATGGTAAGAACATTTGAGATATATTCTCTTAGCAGCTTTCAAGTGTATAATAAAACAGCATTATTAACCATGTGGTACCTTAGATTCCTAGAAGTTTATACTCTGTGACCATCTCCTCATTTTCCCTATACCCTAAACCCCTGGTAACCACCATTTGACTCTGTTTCTATGAGGTTAGCTTTTTTATAGTCCATATGTATATGATCTCATATGTGAATATTTGTCTTTCTGTATCTGACTTACCTCAACTAGCAGAATCAGGTCCTTCATTTCTAACTCCTTCCAGGGTTTTACTGCACTTCATTGTGATGAGAGGGACTGGAATGGAATCAGCATTCTTAGTTGTGAGTGGCACCAATAAAGACACAGTAGATTAGGAATTGTGGGAAGGTTTATAGTTACTTGTAATTTTTCTCCAACTGCAGTTTAACAGCATCCAAACACTGCTTTGTCCTACCAGTTTAAACAATGAATCTATTGATGAGAGCTTCTTGATCTGTGCAGTGCCAGGCCAGGGGTTACAAGGACTCATAAGTCACAGCCCCTTGACCTTGAGAATGCTACAATCTTTATTACAGAAAACCAAATTTAAGCTCATTAAATACCCAGGGAACATTTTAAGGTCCTACAAAGCAAGGGGCTGATGACGTGTGACATACACAACAGAGTCTCTTCCACCATCTGTCCATCACATTACCAGAGATGGGAAACAGGGACAGGGAGTCCCAGCCAGTCAGCTCGTTGTCTCCAAACTTGCCCTTTTTTTCAATGCCCAGTGAAGAAGGTTCTTGAATATACTTTACAGTTATTAAGATGCTAGTACTCAGTAGTAACAGGATGAACCTCATAACTGATCTTCAAGCCCTGCCCTGTAGAGGCAGTGAGGTTGAGAACTGCTCATTTTCATGAAAAGAACTGAGATTTCCATTTTGAAGAGAAGAGAGAAGCCAGTTCACGTGACTCTGAATAGTAAGCTCTCTCTTACATTGACTCCTGTCTTCTTTAGCCACATTGGATGGGCACACCAATATTAGGGGAAGGAGTATAATTTAAAAAAAGAAAAACAGACACTTACGGAAAGTTTACTTTGGGTCAGGGACTGTTTTAAGCACTTTACAAATAAATATTAACTCATGTAATATTTATAAGAATCTAGGAGGTTGAAACCATGTTGATTATCCATATTTCAAGATGAGGAAACTGAGGGGACCTGGGGAGTTTAAGTAACTTGTCCAAGATCGTGTAGCTAGTAGACGGGGCAAGACCAGGTTTCAAAACCCTCTAGAGTCCACACTCCAAGTGTGAGTTGCTCTGAAAAAAGACAAGCACCATACTGATAACCACCAAGACCAAATAGATGGTCTGTAGAAGGCCAGAGAGATTCAGAAAAATGAGGGCTCCCTGGGGAATATCTGTGGAATTTTTAAGGAGGAAGTGAGGTTTGGGAAATGCGAAGAAGTTAACTAGACTAGAGTATCATCTTTGGGGCATTTAGATGAGAATCCAGCTGAACGGCTCAATCAATGAGAGAGTAAATGCCATCGCAGTTGAAATGGTACCAGCAGCTCACCATTCTACTCAAAGCACATATTCCCAGAGGATAAGAGAAGGAACTAAAGTATTGCTGATCACTATAGTAGTAGTAGTAGTGTTAGTCACCCAGTCATATCCAACTCATTAGGACCCCATGGACTGTAACCCACCAGGCTCCTCCATCCATGGAATTCTCCAGGCAAGAATACTGGAGTGGGTTGCCATTCTCTTCTCCAAATGGTGAGTAGACTATACTATTGGCCATTCTGTTTGCACTGAAAGGATATTCAAGCATCATTTTCACTTCCTGAATTTTTTTTAAGTTTAAAAAAATCTCTACTTTTAGAACATCCCAGTAGGAGAACAGTCTGGGTGCTGCGGTGAATGCACAATTGCTGCTACCAAAAGTAAGTGGTTAAAGAAAGTGCAAGACCTTACCTGAGACCTGTGGGGTATCTCAGGTGAGATGAAGAAGGAGGGGGGAAGGAGAATGAAAAGGATGATACACTTGACCTTTCTAATAATCTTTTGGGAAGAAAGACAGAGAGGTAAAAAGACCGGTAACCATACCAAGTTGTCTGAGTGGTAAATGGGTAATGTGAATGTAATGAACCTTTGCAATGTGTGCTTTGGGACTTTAGAGAAAGGAGAGGCCTTCAGGGGCCAGGATGGCCAACAGGGACCAGGACATGCGAGGTAACAACAAGGAGAGCAGTTTGCAAGAGGTGAGGATTCTAGCTGGGGGAATTACAGGGAAGAATCAAAGGAGAGAGACTCTTTAAAGTTAGCTTTTTTTAATTTTTAATTATTTATTTACTTATTTTGAGGTCTTCGCTGCTTCATGTGGGTTTTCTCTAGTTGCAGCGAACAGGGGCTACTCTTCATTGAGGAGCTGGGGCTCTAAGCCTCATAGGCTTCAATAGCTGTGGCTCAAGGGCTCCAGAGAGCAGACTCAGTAGTTGTGACACACAGGCTTAGTTGTCCAACGACGTATGGACTCTTCCCAGAGTAGGGACTGAGCCCTCATGCCCTGCATTGGCAGGTAGACTGGACCACCAGAAAAATCCTAAGGTTACCTTTTTTTTTTACTCCCCTGGACTATCTTGAACAAAATTAGAGATGTGAGTGATACAAAATGAAATTAGCAAAGAAATAATAATCTTACTGTAGAGGTAAAATCATCCTCTCACCTTGCCAGTTTCATCAAGTTTCTGCAGTTTCTCCATATTTATTGAAGGATTAGGAAGTTAGAAAGGACCTATGAAGAAAACTTTAAACCACCACAGAAGAGCTTTTTTAAAGCCCTTATGAATATTAAGGAAGATAGACAAGATGGGTTCTTTCTACCAACGCCACCTTGGAAGCCCCCATAGGCTTTGAGTTTGCAACAAAGAATCAGAATGCAAATTCACAATGATTCAGAATGCTAAGATATAGTAAAAATGTTGGGCTGAAACTGAAGGAGGGTATCTTGGCCCGGACAGAGCCATGAGAACAAACTGGAACCACCCCAAATGTACTAAAGTTCATAGGAAATATCAACATAGGAAAAATTAAATTGGGAAGAATGAATATTTTGAAAAAGAATAATGAGGATGTAGCAGCCCTATCAGCTTAAAATTTGTTACAAATTTAGAGTGTTAAAAAGAATTAGTATTGATGTGTGAATAAAGAAATCAGATCAGTGAGATCAGAGTCCAAACAGAGACCTAATTACATATGAGAATTTAGTATATGATCCAGGTGAGCATGTCTAATAAGGAAAGAGGAAAAATGGATTATTTAATAAGTAGGCAACTGGCTGTCCACTGGGGGGTGGGAGGTGGAATGGAAAGATGCATACAGGCATTCAATTCTTGCCTCTATAGAGAGGGATAAAAGTGTTTGATGATATGGTACTTCCATAGGGAATTCTCCAAGGGGACTGCTGTTTCAACATGCTCTGGATACTGTAATTTTTGTTACTTGGAGAGTTAACCTGACATATGGGAAAGAAAAAAAGTATTGGGATAATCAGTGAATCCAGTCAGTAGGAGAGAAATGACACAATGAACACTCTAAAAGTCTGTCCTTCTCCACCTCCAGTCCCTCTTCTCTGGAGAAGGCCCTTCCTGGGCCTGGCCAACTGGGTTTGTCATCCTGGGTGGGTCTCATGCTCTGCACTTGTTCTCATGGCTCTGTCTGGGCCAAGATACCCTCCTTCAGTTTCAGCCCAATATTTTTACTAAATCTTAGCATTCTGAATCATTGTGAATTTGCATTCTGATTCTTTGTTGCAAACTCAAAGCCTATGGGGGCTTCCCAGGTGGCCTTGGTAAAAAGAACCCATCTGCCAGTGCAGGAGACATCAGAGATGCAAACTGGATACCTGGGTCGGGAAGATCCCCTGGAGGAGGGCATGGCAACCCACTCCAGTATTCTTGCCTGGAGAATCCCATGGACAGAGGAGGCTGGCGGGCTACAGTCCATAGGGTCTCAAAGAGTCAGCCACGACTGAAGTGACTTAGCACGCAAAGTCTAATAAGATGCAGCTCCTCTCTAACCACTCTACTCACCAGGCCAATCTGTCTAAAGACAGGTATTTTTCTACTCTGTAAACCGGTTTTTGGACTCCACTGTCATCTCTGGCTGTTAGAGGAGTTTTGGCAGAAGGAATCCAAACTGAAAACAGATCCCTCTTTTATAAGGTAACACAATACTTCCTTTCTTGCAGGACAAAATTAAATTTCTCTACCCATCCACTCGCCAGGCATAGACACAAGCACATCACACCGCCCCCACCCCCAACTCTGGACATAACTATTCATAACTACTTTTTCCAATAGATGTTCAAAACTCTTTAGACCCTATGCTGTATCTTCCTGAACCACAGAGAGAAAAAGCAAATATGGTCTAAGGCAGGGCTTAGTGTCTATCAGATAACTCTGTTTAGTGCCCCCTCAGACTTGTGGAAAGTCCCAACTGGGGGAAGTTGGAGAAGGTGAATAATTGCTCACATCCTACTGAGACCACTAATTTCACTAGGGCTTTAATATTTTGTCTGAAGTATATAGTAAATCCTCTCAAGTGCCAACTACACTTTAAAAACACATTTCAAAGCCAACTTTCTCCAATCCTTGTTTACTCTCTATTAATAGGTATTAACATTTCTTTAAAGGAACAACTGTGAAACTTTCATCATTTAGTAAAACTGGCAATTATTTAAGGTCACCAATAAGTGGACAAAACACTTCAAAATTCCCTCATTTCTCCTATCAAAAAAACACCCCCTGTATGTGATAATGTTGGGCAAAAAAGGTCTTGCCTTCCTATATACAAAATTGAACTCTTCTTGTCACAGAGCTTTGGAGCCCAAATAATTAGTGATTAAAAGGGAAGTATTTTTTTTTCTTTCAGAAGAAGTGACAGAAAAAAGAAAATTAAGGTTATTAATAACAAGCTGCATATTAACCTTTCATTGAAGTCCTTCCATGTATTTTATGCTATAATCACTGGCTACAATATTGTTACAATACAAGTCATCTTTAAAAAAAAAAAAAAAGAATAAGTACCCTATTTTGGCTATGCCATGCAGCTTGTAGGATCTTATTTTCTCTAACAGGGATTGAACCCATTCTCCCTGCAATGGAAGCAGTGGGTCCTAACCGTTGAACAGCCAGGGAAGTCTCTATAATGCCTCTTTTAAATTAAGTATTATTAAAAAGAAAAACAGAGGATTACTGCTTAAAAGAGAACAAAAGATGATTGCTTCCCTTCTGCCGCACCCCCAAATCCAAAGTTTTGACACTACTTATGGAATTAGTTTTCTCTATGGTTTTAGAAAAGGCAGAGGAACCAGAGATCAAATGGCCAACGTCTGCTGGATCATCGAAAAAGCAAGAGAGTTCCAGAAAAACATCTATTTCTGCTTTACTGACTATGCCAAAGCCTTTGACTGTGTGGATCACAATAAACTGTGGAAAATTCTGAAAGAGATGGGAATACCAGATCACCTGACCTGCCTCTTGAGAAACCTGTATGCAGGTCAGGAAGCAACAGTTAGAACTGAACATGGAACAACAGATTGGTTCCAAATAGGAAAAATATATCAAGGCTGCGTATTGTCACCCTGCTTATTTCACTTCTATGCAGAGCACATCATGAGAAATGCTGGGCTGGAAGAAGCACAAGCTGGAATCAAGATTGCCAGGAGAAATATCAATAACCTCAGATATGCAGATGACACCACCCTTATGGCAGAAAGTGAAGAGGAACTAAAAAGCCTCTTGATGAAAGTGAAAGTGGAGAGTGAAAAAGTTAGCTTAAAGCTCAACATTCAGAAAAGGAAGATCATGGCATCCGGTCCCATCACTTCATGGGAAATAGATGGGGAAACAGTGGAAACAGTGTCAGACTTTATTTTTGGGGCTCCAAAGTCACTGCAGATGGTGACTGCAGCTATGAAATTAAAAGACGCTTACTCTTGGGAAGAAAAGTTATGACCAACCTAGACAGCATATTGAAAAGCAGAGACATTACTTGGCCAACAAAGGTCCGTCTAGTCAAGGCTATGGTTTTCCCAGTGGTCATATATGGATGTGAGAGTTGGACTGTGAAGAAAGCTGAGTGCCGAAGAATTGATGCTTTTGAACTCTGATGTTGGAGAAGACTCTTGAGAGTCCCTTGGACTGCAAGGAGATCCAACCAGTCCATTCTAAAGGAGATCAGCCCTGGGTGTTCTTTGGAAGGACTGATGCTACAGCTGAAACTCCAGTACTTTGGCCACCTCATGCGAAGAGTTGACTCATTGGAAAAGACTCTGATGCTGGGAGAGATTGGGGGCAGGAGGAGAAGGGGACGACAGAGGATGAGATAGCTAGATGGCATCACCAACTTGATGGACGTGAGTCTGAGTGAACTCCGGGAGATAGTGATGGACAGGGAGGCCTGGCGTGCTGCAATTCATGGGGTCACAAAGAGTTGGACACGACTGAGCGACTGAACTGAACTGAACTGAACTGATGGTTGATCTTGGAAGAGGTTCTTATTTTGCAAGCTACAAACAGAAATGCAAGGTTTGATTGTAAAGAATACAGGGGCAGCATTTGAGCAATAACATTTTGCCTGTGATAATCCTTTCAACTCTTTTAAATGCTTTCACACCCTTTATTTCATTTAATCCTCATTAAAACCCTTTGAAGCCAACCCTATTATTATTCCATCTAACAGGTGGGGAAACAGACTCAGGGAGACTGAATGACTATAGTAGTGTTCACAGCCATCAAGTGATGGAATCAGTCTTCACTGCCAAGATCTAACTTCAAGTGCAAACCCTCTATCATAGTCATTGGCTGGTTCATTCACAGGTGTTAACTAGGATCTGAACTTGAGCACTCTGTTCTCTCTTCCTCACTTTCATATTTAATCAGTCACCAAGTCCTGCCTGCTTTCACCTTCTTCATGCATCTCAAAAGCCAGAGTCTCGGGAACTTCTCTGGTCGTCCAGTGGCTAAGACTCTGTACTCCCAATGCAGGGGGCCTGGGTTGGATCCCTGGTTGGGGAACAAGATCCCACATGCTGCAACAAAGACCCTGTGCAGCCAAATAAATTAAAATAAAAAAAAAGCCACATTCTCTTTCCCACTCCTTTCCCACTCATCATTCTCACTTGGATTGTTGTAATAGCCTTCTAACTGGCCTTTCCCGGCTTTCCCACCCTATACTATGTCACTCAAATGAAGCTTTCTCACAACCATCAAGATGCCTAGAATGGAGCCCTGATCACAAAATCCTACAATGGCCACCCATAATCTGCTGCTGCTGCTGCTAAGTCGCTTCAGTCGTGTCCGACTCTGTACGACCCCATAGACTGCAGCCCACCAGGCTCCACCGTCCCTGGGATTCTCCAGGCAAGAACACTGGAGTGGGTTGCCATTTCCTTCTCCAATGCATGAAAGTGAAGAGTGAAAGTGAAGTCGCTCAGTCGTGTCCGACTCTTAACGACCCCATGGACTGCAGCCTACCAGGCTCCTCTGTCCGTGGGATTTCCCAGGCAAGAATCCTGGAGTGGGGGGCCATTGCCTTCTCCAACCCATAATCTAAATCTACCCAAAACAAACAAACAAACTGCTGGCATTCACAACCCTCCCTATCCTTCCCATCTCACTCACTCTTGTCATCCATGCTAAGCAGCCCAGGCCTCATGCAGAAAAACTGTTTTTTTTTAACCATACAGGCTAGTTGTGTTTTATCAACAGGATGCCACAAACGTGGTCAATGAAACCAGACTGAACCAGCTAGATCCAAGATGGCAGGCAGAGTAGGCTAAAGGTCGTGGATTTCCTAGCCTTGACTTATCTGTGTTTCCATACCAACCCCTGAGCACTGAAGGATACTTGCTCTGATTTATCTCTGTGTTTGTTTCAAAAGTACTACCTGGTGTTTGGCAGAAACGCTTTGCAACTGTATATGCTTTGAGAGATGTACAGTGCTCCGTCACCCGGAACCAGCTCTGATCTGACCATTAGAACGTGCCTGTGGGCAGATGAGACCTCCAGGTGTCCAAGAGTTACCTTTGTTTCATTGTCATGCTAAGATCTCCACCCAAAGTGTGTCTTTATACTCTGCCAGGCACAATCTGGGCCATGTGCAAATAAGGCTGAAGAACTGCACATGCCCCAGCATCCCTGAATACCTCTGCCCCTTTCCTAGAGCCCTGGGCTTCTCTGGTGGCTCAGATAATAAAGAATCTGCGTGTAATGCAAGAGACCTGGGTTTGATCTCTGGGTCAGGAAGATCCCCTGGAGAAGAGGGTGGCAACCCACTCCAGTGTTCTTGCCTTGGAAATCCCATGGACAAAGGACCCCGGGGGGCTACCGCCCAGGGGGTTGCAAAGAGTCAGACATGACTGAGCAACTTCCACCACTTTCCTAGAGCCCTGGTGACCTGCGGCCTCCTGGCCCTTAAAATTCCCTTACTACCCTCCCCTGGGGAGAAGGTGCTTTTAGAAGATTGAGCTCCCCTTCTCCATTCTTTGGCTGTTGAATAAAAGCCTGTTTTGCTTGCACCAAACTCAGTTTCCTTCTTGGTAGCACCAAACTGGGCAGAAAAGAAATCCCTGACTGAGCCAGGGGGCTTCAGTTGAGGGAAGGCCACAAGAGGCAGGCCTTGAGTCTAATGTAGTAACAACATATCCCCATTTGTCATTCCCTAGCTCTGTTCGTGTTCACGTGGTGTTCATCTGCCTGGACTGCCCTTCCTCCAGTCACCATGGCTTGACTGATGTCTCTTCCTCTTTTGAGGTCCAACTCAAATACCATCTCCCCAAGATACTATCCATTGCTCTTCCTCCAGCCTTAGGGACCCTCCTCTGGGTACTCATAAAACCTTGTGATTATCATTTCACTTGCCATATACTTTTATTTAAAAAGTGTTCAGGCTGCTTTGGTTGGCAATAACCTATAGAAAGAGATCTCTAGGTTATCTTCATTATTTTGACAATCTTTTATTTTTAAGTAATGATCATTATCCTTAGAATATTAATAATTGCCGGTTGTATAAGCATCCAAAAAATAAAAGAGATTCCATTCTTTTTCAAAATATTCAGTGGAATAATAAGACTTCACAATTTCTATTTTATTATCTAAGGTGAAAATTGTTGCCTATCACAGATAAGTCTATAGAAGACTAAGATAGATTGATCTCATGGGAAATTTGATGTATAATTTGAGAATGAAACATCACCAGATCTCACAATTTTTTTAAAGGAGAAATATGTGCTTAGTGGAAGAACATTATAGGAGATTTTTAAAAGTTAATAAAATTTGAACCCTATTGCAAAATGCTCAAAAAAGTTGACAGTTTTTTCTTTTTTTCAATTTGTAATTAATTTTCTTCATGTACTTATTCTATATAATTGACATATAACATTTATAAGTTTAAGGTGCACAATGTGTTGATCTGTTACATTTATATTTTGTAATGCAATTGCCACTGTAGCATTGCTATGCTAAGTCACTTCAGTTGTGTCCGACTCTGTGCGACCCCATAGACGGCAGCCCACCAGGCTCCCCTGTCCCTGGGATTCTCCAGGGAAGAACACTGGAGTGGGTTGCCATTTCCTTCTCCAATGCATGAAAGTGAAGAGTGAAAGTGAAGTCGCTCAGTCGTGTCCGACTCTTAACGACCCCATGGACTGCAGCCTACCACGCTCCTCCGTCCGTGGGATTTTCCAGGCAAGAGTACCGGAGTGGGGTGCCATTGCCTTCTCTGACTGTAGCATTAGCTAACACCTATATGTCATTACAAAATTATCGTTCCTTTTCTGTGGTGAAAACAATTAAGACCTGGGCTCTCAGTGCCATAAAAATTGGTATTGCATTTGTCACCTCTGCTAGCTGGTAAGCTCCCTCAGGGCCAGGAGAATATTTGATACATCTTTGTATCTCCAGCATTTGGCATAATCCCTGGCACAAACACTGCATGCCCATTGGGTCAGTTGGATACATTAATTAATAAAAATGGCTACTGGCTTTGGAATTCTGCACAAATAGAGAAAACGAGAAGATGACATTGAAGCAATGTGAATTTGGTGAATCAGCAGGTGGCAAGAATATGAGTTGTCAAAAGATGTTTTTCAGAAACAGCCTAGAGAGAAGTTGCTGACAAAAGTCTTGAATGAAGATAGTGTACTATTAAGTTGGCAGTCAGGGGGAAATGTTGTTTCAAAAGTACCAAGACCAGTGCCAACCAAGGCATCCAATGCCCCAGCCTTAGGAAACTCAGGAAAAGCACACGTTGTTCTGGAACATGGCAGAGCTCTTTTCAGATCACGAGTCAGGCATCAGGGCAAGGATGGGTGTAGACTTGAGTTTTCCAAAGCAATAACTCCTTGAAACTATTTTACTATCGTAAAACCATCTGTCGTCCTTCCATTCTCCCTTGCTACATGTGGCCATTGTCCACCTTGCCCCGTTCTTCGTGGCCCTCCAAACCTCCCATTCCTCCTCTGCCTTCCAACGCCTCCTAGCTTTTGTCCCTCACTACGTCACTTGTATAAGATGACCATTAAGTTTAAAACCTCCTGGAAAATTCTGCTGACTAGGGTGCACCTCTAATCGTGGAAATGACACAGGTCTTGCAAGTTCCTGCCTCCATGTGCCACATTCCGTGTTTGTTCCTTATGTTCCCTCTTCCAGGAACACCTTCACTTGGCCAAACTTCATTCATCCTTCAGGGCCCAACTCAAATGTCCAATGGTAAATTTCCCCCGACCCTAGAGAGAGAAACAGAATGCTCTGTACTCTGGAGGGAAAATGTGCATGGACAGTCAGAAGAGCTTTTGTAACACTGTTTGATATTTATTTGTTTATATCACTGTTTCCCCTATTAAACTATGAACCTCTGAGGTCAGGTACCAAATGTTACCCATCTCTGTTTCCCTTACACTTATCAATGTCTAGAACATTGTAGATACTCAAAGATACCTGTTGAAATGTCCTGTTGTCTCATTGGTTCATTAATATGACAGATTCACAGGTAACATGAGCAAGACTTATTCTAATCAAAATTGGGTTACATACAAGGAGAAATTTGAAGACTGGACAAGGTGGGTATTAAGTATTAAACTTTTCAACAAATTTGTATCAGGCTTATACTATGGAGCCCACTGTACTGGATTCTATTTTCCCAACCTAACAGACTTCTTAACCATATAATTGAACAATTAATTATTATGCAATTTTAATGTACATGCAAAAGATAGCTATGGGGTGCAGTGAAAGCTTGTGATAAGGGGCATGTCCTAACCTGGGATAAGTCAAGAAAGACTTCTTCTCTGAGTTAGTGATACTCAGGATGAGAGTAGAGGGAAGAGCAGACATTGCTAGGTGCAGGGCTGGGCATGAGGAGATGGAAGGAAATGGCATATGTGAGATACAAGATTCCCTAGAAAACTACACCAAGACTTCTGCTCGCCCCTCCAGATGGACTTGCCACACTCTTGCAACCTCCTAGGTGTCTAGAGAAGCTCACCTATAGGGATTCCACCAATGGGCTTTCATGCCTCCCGGCTTCAGGTTGATCAAGGCAAGGCACTGGCAGGAGAGTAGAGGGTGAGAGGAGAATGAAATTATTTCCTCACTTCCTGACAGTTGGCTGTGGTTGGCTTTGACCCTCTACCTGGGGCCATGACTTCCATCAGGTCACCTCTGCATGAAGCTATTTCATCAGTTCTACAAGGGCTCACTCCACTTGTGCTTCAGACATAGAAGAGGTAACCGTTCACCAAGTCATTGTCCTTAGAGGACTGCACCATCTCATGCTGGGTTCTTCAAATCCTGTCCATGCCCTTGTAAATGGCCTCTTTATTAAAAACTCATTGTTACCCATTTTAATTTATGATATTTTCCTGTCAGAATGCTGACTGATAGAAAGACTAAATGAGAGGCTAGATCACACAGAGGATTTTTAATTATGATAAGGACTTGGATTTTCCCCTAAATGACCTGGAAGTCACTGAGGGGGTTTAAGCAGATGAGGTAGGTAGTGAAGTTCACATTTTTAAAAACCACTCTAACAGCTGGTATATAGAGAACAGTTGAGTGGAGTTGCAAGAGTAGAAGGAAGGAGTCCAGTTAGGAGGCAAGTACAGCCATGAAGAGGGCAAATGATGGCCCATAGTCAATGTTTTGAGACTGGCTACAGAGAGAGGTCCATACCATTTCTGTCCTTTATCGAGCCCATCTTTGCATGAAATGTTCCCTTGGTATCTCTAATTTTCTTGAAGAGATCTCTAGTCTTTCCCATTCTGTTGTTTTCCTCTATTTCTTTGCATTGATCACTGAGGAAGGCTTTCTTATGTCTTCTGGCTATTCTTTGGAACTCTGCATTCAGATGCTTATATCTTTCCTTTTATCCTTTGCTTTTCGCTTCTCTTCTTTTCACAGCTATCTGTAAGGCCTCCCCAGACAGCCATTTTGCTTTTTTGCATTTCTTTTCCATGGGAATGGTCTTGATCCCTGTTTCCTGTACAATGTCATGAACCTCATTCCATAGTTCATCAGGCACTCTATCTATCAGATCTAGTCCCTTAAATCTATTTCTCACTTCCACTGTATAACCATAAGAGATTTGATTTAGGTCATACCTGAATGGTCTAGTGGTTTTCCCTACTTCCTTCAATTTAAGTCTGAATTTGGCAATAAGGAGCTCATGATCTGAGCCACAGTCAGTGCCTGGTCTTGTTTTTGCTGACTGTATAGAGCTTCTCCATCTTTGGCTGCAAAGAACATAATCAAAAGATGGGCTCGATAAAGGACAAAAATGGTATGGACCTAACAGAAGCAGAAGATATTAAGAAGAGGTGGCAAGAATACACAGAAGAACTGTACAAAAAAGAGCTTCACGACCAAGATAATCACGATGGTATGATCACTCACCTAGAGCCAGACATCCTGGAATGTGAAGTCAAGTGGGCCTTAGAAAGCATCACTACAAAAAAGCTAGTGGAGGTGATAGAATTCCAGTTGAGCTATTTCAAATCCTGAAAGATGATGCTGTGAAAGTGCTGCACTCAATATGCCAGCAAATTTGGAAAACTCAGCAGTGGCCACAGGACTGGAAAAGGTCAGTTTTCATTCCAATCCCAAAGAAAGGCAATGCCAAAGAATGCTCAAACTACCACACAATTGCACTCATCTCACACGCTAGTAAAGTAATGCTCAAAATTCTCCAAGCCAGGCTTTAGCACCACGTGAACCGTGAACTTCCAGATGTTCAAGCTGGTTTTAGAAAAGGCAGACGAACCAGAGATCAAATTGCCAACATCCACTGGATCATCAAAAAAGCAAGAGAGTTCCAGGAAAACATCTCTGTCTGCTTTATTGACTATGCCAAAGCCTTTCACTGTGTGGATCACAATAAACTGTGGAAAATTCTGAAAGAGATGGGAATACCAGGCCACCTGACCTGCCTCTTGAGAAATCTGTATGCAGGTCAGGAAACAACAGTTAGAACTGGACATGGAACAACAGACTGGTTCCAAATAGGAAAAGGAGTACGTCAAGGCTGTATATTGTCACCCTGCTTATTTCACTTCTATGCAGAGCACATCATGAGAAACGCTGGGCTGGAAGAAGCACAAGCTGGAATGAAGATTGCTGGGAGAAATATCAATAACCTCAGATATGCAGATGACACCACCCTTATGGCAGAAAGTGAAGAGGAACTAAAAAGCCTCTTGATGAGAGTTAAAGAGGAGAGTGAAAAGTTGGCTTAAAGCTCAACATTCAGAAAACGAAGATCATGCCATCTGGTCCCATCACTTCATGACAAATAGATGGGGAAACAATGGAAACAGTGTCAGACTTTATTTTTTCGGGCTCCAAAATCAGCACAGATGGTGATTGCAGCCATGAAATTAAAAGACGCTTACTCCTTGGAAGAAAAGTTATGACCAACCTAGATGGCGTATTCAAAAGCAGAGACATTACTTTGCCAACAAAGGTCCGTCTAGTCAAGGCTATGGTTTTTCCAGTGGTCATGTATGGATGTGAGAGTTGGACTGTGAAGAAAGCTGAGCGCCGAAGAATTGATGCTTTTGAACTCTGATGTTGGAGAAGACTCTTGAGAGTCCCTTGGACTGCAAGGAGATCCAACCAGTCCATTCTAAAGGAGATCAGTCCTGGGTGTTCTTTGGAAGGAATGATGCTAAAGCTGAAACTCCAGTACTCTGGCCACCTCATGGGAAGAATTGACTCATTGGAAAAGATTCTGATGCTGGGAGGGATTGTGGGCAGGAGGAAAGGGGGACGACAGAGGATGAGATGGCTGGATGGCATCACCGACTCGATGGACGTGAGTTTGAGTGAACTCCGGGAGATGGTGATGGACAGGGAGGCCTGGCATGCTGCAATTCATGGGGTCGCAAAGAGTCGGACACAACTGAGCGACTGAACTGAACTGAACTGACAGAGAGAGGAAGGACATGGTACTAGGGGGAGCTAGGGAGCAATGAAAGTTGAGCAAGATCTTTAACACAATGCATGTTACTGCAACTGCAAGGCCTCATTGAGTAGAGAATAGACCTCAGACTCTTCATTCCAGCTTCCAAGACCACCCGGCCCTGGTCACTGATCTCCTTGCTTCCGTTCACCCCCTTTCTATGGCCCAGCTGAAGCAACAGTGCCCCTTGCACCTGATACACTCTGTCTGAAATGCTCTTAGTCACCCAGTTGTGTCTGACTCTGCAACACCACGATTGTAGCCCATCAGGCTCCTCTGTCCATAGAATTCTCCAGGCAAGAATACTGGAGTGGTTGAATCAGTTCTAATGAGGTGGATGAATCTGGAGCCTACTATACAGAGTGAAGTAAGTCAGAAAGAAAACCACCAATACAGTGTATTAATGTACATATATGGGATTTAGAAAGATGGTAATGATGACCCTATATGCGGAGACAGCAAAAGAGACACAGATGTAAAGAACAGACTTTTGGACTCTGTGGGAGAAGGCAAGGGTGGGATGATTTGAGAGAATAGCACTGAAACATGTGTATTACCATATGTGAAATAGATGACCAGTCCAAGTTCAATGTATGAAAGAGGGCACTCAAAGCTGATGCACTGGGACGACCCAGAGGGATGGGATGGGGAAGGAGGTGGGAGGGGGCTTCAGGATGGGGAACACATGTACACCCATGGCTGATTCATGGCAATGTATGGGAAAACCCACCACAATACTATAAAGTAATTAGCTTCCAATTAAAATAAATAAATTAATAATAAAAATTTATTAATTATATTAATTAATTAATTATATTAATAAATTAATAATAAAATAAATCAATAAATAAAAATAAATTAATTTTTTTAAAAAAGAATACTGGAGTGGGAGTGGGTAGCCATTCCCTTCTCCAGAGTTTCTTTCCAACCTAGGGGTCAAACCTGGGTCTCCTGCATTGCAGGCAGACTCTTTACCATCTGAGCCACCAGGGAAGCAATGAGTTCTTCAGATCAGATCAGATCAGATCAGTCGCTCAGTCGTGTCTGATTCTTTTCAACCCCATGAATCGCAGCACGCCAGGCCTCCCTATCCATCACCAGCTCCCGGAGTTCACTGAGACTCACGTCCATCAAGTCAGTGATGTCATCCAGCCATCTCATCCTCTGTCGTCCCCTTCTCCTCTTGCCCCCAATCCCTCCCAGCATCAGAGTCTTTCCCAATGAGTCAACTCTTCGCATGAGGTGGCCAAAGTACTGGAGTTTCAGCTTTAGCATCATTCCTTCCAAAGAAATCCCAGGGCTGATCTCCTTCAGAATGGACTGGTTGGATCTCTTTGCAGTCCAAGGGACTCTCAAGAGTCTTCTCCAACACCACAGTTCAAAAGCATCAATTCTTTGGCGCTCAGCCTTCTTCACAGTCCAACTCTCACATCCGTACACGACCACAGGAAAAACTCTCACCCAAATCCTACATATCTCACAAAGTCCAGTTCCAAAGATAATCACAGCTAACAATTTCCGAGAACTTACTCTTTTCCAGGCACTCTGTTGCCAGCGTTCACTCATGTAATCCCCCTAGGTATGAAGTAGGGCTATCATTCACCCCCACTTTACGGATGAGGAATCCAAAGCTCAGAAAAATTAAGTGTCCACAGCCATATCACACTGGACTTGCACCCAGGCCTGCATGACTTCAGAAACCCTGTGTCTGATCCCAATTAACAACGCTTCTTATATAATCATAAACTTTATGGATAACATGAAATGACAGGCCATGTGCTAAACAATCCTTTAAATTGTTTTGTTCAACTCTTATAACAACTCTGTGAGTTAAAATTTTACTGTCATCTTTAGAGTATGAATCTAAAGAATAGAGAATAAGATACTTGCTAAAATGTGACCTCCACAAAACTCTGCCAGAAACCCACACTCTTGAAAACAATTTCTCCCTCCTCTGAAATCTGAGGCACTGAAATACATCTCGAATAGCATCACGGCCCTCTGTTTCATATGGTTGTTGGTTAGCATGTGTCATCTTTGTGTAATAGACTATAATGGCAACCTGGGTCTGATTCTCTGTCGATCATCCCCAAAAGCACCTGCCCATGGTTCCTCCACAGGAATTTCCTAACAAGTCCTTGCTGCAAGTAAGCACTTACAAAATATTTAACAAATGAACACCAGAATGCCTACAGCATGCCACCAAGGAACTCAGCCACTGCTGAGGAGTGACAGAGTCCATCAGTGTTTGCTGAGACCACATGGCTGGGCTCTCCACCCAGGGTAGAGCCAGTTTTCTCTCAGCAGACTCTCTGGATCATATTCTACTAAAACATAGGGACCATGTACACTGCAGAATGCTCAGAATTCTCCAGGCCAGGCTTCAGCAACACGTGAACCGTGAACTTCCTGATGTTCAAGCTGGTTTTAGAAAAGGCAGAGGAACCAGAGATCAAATTGCCAACATCTGCTGGATCATCAAAAAAGCAAGAGAGTTCCAGAAAAACATCTATTTCTGCTTTATTGACTATGCCAAAGTCTTTGGTGTGTGGATCACAATAAACTGTGGAAAATTCTGAAAGAGATGGGAATACCAGACCACCTGACCTGCCTCTTGAGAAATCTGTATGCAGGTCAGGAAGCAACAGTTAGAACTGGACATGGAACAACAGAGTGGTTCCAAATAGGAAAAGGAGTACATCAGGGCTGCAATATTGCCACCCTGCTTATTTAACTTATATGCAGAGTACATCATGAGAAACGCTGGGCTGGAAGAAGCACAAGCTGGAATCAAGATTGCTTGGAGAAATATCAATAACCTCAGATATGCAGATGACACCACCGTTATGGCAGAAAGTGAAGAGGAACTAAAAAGCCTCTTGGTGAAAGTGAAAGTGGAGAGTGAAAAGTTGGCTTAAAGCTCAACATTCAGAAAAGGAAGATCAAGGCATCCGGTCCCATCACTTCATGGGAAATAGATGGGGAAACAGTGGAAACAGTGTCAGACTTTATTGTTTTGGGCTCCAAAATCACTGCAGATGGTGACTGCAGCCATGAAATTAAAAGACGCTTACTCCTTGGAAGGAAAGTTATGACCAACCTAGATAGCATATTCAAAAGCAGAGACATTACTTTGCCAACAAAGGTCCGTCTAGTCAAGGCTATGGTTTTTCCAGTGGTCATGTATGGATGTGACAGTTGGACTGTAAAGAAGGCTGAGCGCCGAAGAATTGATGCTTTTGAACTGTGGTGTTGGAGAAGACTCTTGAGAGTCTCTTGGACTGCAAGGAGATCCAGCCAGTCCATTCTGAAGGAGATCAGTCCTGGGTGTTCTTTGGAAGGAATGATGCTAAAGCTGAAAGTCCAGTACCTTGGCCACCTCATGCGAAGGGTTGACTCATTGGAAAAGACTCTGATGCTGGGAGGGATTGGGGGCAGGAGGAGAAAGGGACGACAGAGGATGAGATGGCTGGATGGCATCACCCACTCGATGGACGTGAGTCTGAGTGAACTCCGGGAGTTGGTGATGGACAGGGAGGCCTGGCGTGCTGCGATTCATAGGGTCATAAAGAGTCAGACATGACTGAGCGACTGATCTGAACTGAACTGAACACTGCAGAACGGGGGGGAAAAAAGGAATTAGATTTCTGTTTACTAGAAGTAGCTTTAGGGGTAATAAAAAGTATCATAGTCGTGGAGGGAGGGTTGTGAGTGTGAAGGTGTCACATTCAGCTCTGCTCGATACTGCCCTGTGATCTTGAGTCTATTAATAATAACAGTCCTTATCTATAAAATAAAAGTTTTAAAAACTATCTGCGTGGGACATTATGGGGATTAAATAAGATGACACATGTAAAGCATCCATAGTAAGGTGTCTAAGCAGTAAATGGTACTTATGATTAAATGTGCAAATTTTAAGTAAGTGTACTATATGGAGTGCACTACATTTTAAGAGGGTCATTGCCATCAAGGAAATCTAGAAGAGGACAAGACGATTATTCTACATGTTGTTCAAGGAGATAGAAGAGTTTGTGCTGGGAAGACTCAGAATTCTCAAGACACATTTTTTTTTTCAATCTGTGGAATTCACATGTAGAAGAGAGTGAAGACTTTTCTGTTGCTCCAAAGCTGAAATAGGACTGATGGTGACTATTTCATAAAAAGTCACAAAGTTTGGTTCAACATAAGAGAAAACTTTCTAACAACTCGGCTTTCCAACAATGGACTGGAAAACTAGTGATAGTTTGCTGACTGGACGTGTTCAGGCAAAGCCTAGAAGGTGTGCCAGGGATGCTGAAGGCTTTGTGTGGGAGGCTGGATTCAACACAAGAAAGTTCCATTCCAATGAAAAGTTTCTGTCATTCTATTGTCCAGAAACTCAAATACACATTGGGAAGTTGGACTAGGAAAGAGCCAAGGATTCTGTGAACTACATTGTTAATTCTGGAATGGCACAAATTAATCTATCAGCTGCAATGATTTGGTTCCATTCACATTCATGTAGACTTCTATCTCTGAATACCTACAAAGATGACTCAGGGCTGTCATGCTGGCGTCTCTGCAAACAATAGACTCATAGTTCCCTAAAGGCAGATGGGACCTAGGAGATATTTTAATCCAACTTCTGATCAAATGTCCTTGGTCAGGAGAGGAATCCCCCATTCCTTAGTGAATTAGCAATGGACACACACAGCCTAAACAGTGGAGAGAAACACTTAAGCTGATAATCATGAACACCCATATTTCAGGCGCCTCACATCAAGTATAAACTCTCTTTAATCCTTTCACTCATAAAACACGTATTTAGTCCCTGATCTAAGCAAACTAAGGGCCAGGGATGACTCTATATTCAAAATGAACTATTCTCATATCCTACCCTTTAGACTCTCCCAGAGTTGAAACATGTATATAAATTACTAAGTTAAAAATTAGAAAGTAGGGGCGTTGTGAGGGAGATCCGGGTAGAGTGATCTGAGAATAAGAGGAAAACCAGTTCCCTCTGCTGAGGCAATAGGAAAAGGCTTCCCAAAGCATGTGAGCCTGGTCACAGAGGAAAGCTAGGACTTGGCAGAGATGGAGAAAGAGGATGTTTCAGACAAAGGAGCCAGAGGAATTTAAGGGACAGAGTTGCAGGATGTATGTGTTTGTATTAAGTAGATCACTTAAAGTAAGGGAGAAGAGTGTACATGAAGTTAGATCACTGCTGCTGCTGCTGCTAAGTCGCGTCAGTCGTGTCCGACTCTGTGCGACCCCAGAGACAGCAGCCAACCAGGCTCCCCCGTCCCTGGGATTCTCCAGGCAAGAACACTGGAGTGGGTTGCCATTTCCTCCTCCAATGCATGAAAGTGAAAAGTGAAAGGGAAGTCTCTCAGCCGTGTCCGACTCTTAGCGACCCCATGGACTGTAGCCTACCAGGCTCCTCCATCCATGGAATTCTCCAGGCAAGAGTACTGGAGTGGGGTGCCATTGCCTTCTCCGAGTTAGATCACTAAGGATCCTTAAAAGCTGCCTTAAGAGATTTGAACTTTCCTGGAATTCCCTGGCAGTCCAGTGATTGGGACATGGTGCTTTCACTGCCAGGGCCAGGGTTCTGTCCTTGGTAGAGGAACTAAGATCTCTCAAGCTGCATGGTGCAGCCAGAAAAAGAAAAGTTTAAGTTTGAACTTTCTGCTGTGGATAATAAGATGCCTTTGAAGGCCTTGAGCAGGGAGCATGTACCTAGTAACTCACATGTATGTGAACACGTATAATTCTTACAACAACCCCATGAGCTGGTGTTAACCATAATCCCATTTTACAGATAAAGTTCACACTCATTCTCTACACCAAGTACACTCCCTGATGACTTTGCTAAACACAGTGACAAAATGCACCAGATCCACTAGGCCAAACTCCAAATTATAAACAGCAGGATTATTTTATATAATAACACTTTTTTGACCATACCTTTGAAATTCAGATTGTGTGAAAAATCAGCTAGGAGTGAGGTTGGTGTTTGCAAGAAGAAGGCCATAGAACTTGAGGGCTTCTCCTCAGGACAAACATCCTCACGTCCCCATTACAAGGCTGGCCAAATCAAATGATCACGGGGTCAGTTTTATCCTCAAGTGGCCTCTCCTTCCTCACCTAAGGGATCATGTGGGCAGAATGGCCAGAGCCTTGTTTGGAATAAGTTTCAAGAACAGAACTGGTCATAAATGGCTCTCACAACCACATTTTGTGAGAGACTCAAGCTGATAGCCTGCATTTGCCTTCTGATTGTCCACCTGGGGAGCCTTGCTATATATGACCAATACGAAGCTTATTAACCAGTTTTTTACATTACATGTTTCGTGTCTTGTCTCAGGAAATTTTAAATAGGGACCCATCTCCCTGGCCATTCAGAATTCACTTCTAGATGGTCCCATGCCACAGCCCAAGTGAATGTGCTCAGTGAGTTCATATTTTTACAACTGAACGTTCTGATGAAATATAAATGGAACTTGAGTCTGTGAGCTATTTGCATCAATCAGATTAAGTGGGACTCCTAGGAAATGAAGTCCAATGGTGTCAGGCACACAAAGGCATGGACAGTGGACATTGTTATGAGTGGGATGATGAGTGTCGGGGACCCACAGGGGCCAAATCACAATAAGGGAAAGAATTGTGGGGTCCCCAGGAGAAAATCCACCATAAGAAAAGAAAGAGTCAAACTGCATGTGTTGGTCTTGGCAAGAGGACCTGAGGTGAGAGGGGAGAAATGATTTCAGGCATGCCATGGCAGCTGGTACTTGTACTCATCCCTCTCCAGCACCCTACACGGGAGGGAATGTATAACACTAAAAGAGTTGTGGCACCACGCTACCTTGCTATGCAACCCCTCTGCTGCTGCTGCTACGTCACTTCAGTCGTGTCCGACTCTGTGCGACCCCATGGATGGCAATCCACCAGGCTCCCCCGTCCCTGGGATTCTCCAGGCAAGAACACTGGAGTGGGGTGCCGTTGCCTTCTCCGTGCAACCCCTCTAACAGAACCTAATTCCAAAAAGAAGTCATTTCCTAGTCCATCCGTCCTTGAGTGAAATTGTGAGAACCTGCCCTGAATGAGACAGCAATGGTGGCAGTGTTCTGTTGGTGATCGGCTAGAGTTTCCAGAGCAAAGCGCAGGAAGCAGGCTGCAGAGGCAGCAGCCCCAGGAGAGTGTGCAACAGGCCAGAGGCAGATCAAATCAAGAGCATGAGTCACAGCGCGAGGGGGAGTGACATCAACACCACAGATAGTATGTATGAATCAGACAAGCCTGTGATCCAGTGAGACATCCTGTGGATGCCATGAGACACCCACGTAGCTTCTCTAGCTTCTAGAAAGGAGAGGGAATCACAAAAAATTGGGAAGCAAAAACAGGTACCTACATACCATTCAGGATACAGTTTGCTATATCTTTGTAGAGACCTCGCCCTTGTTTCGAAGTTTACTGTGTCTGATAGTGATACTGATATAGCCACTCAAGCTTTCTTATGATTAGTTTTTTCATGGCATATCTTTTTTAATCATTTTACTTTTAATCTATGCCTTTTTAAATTATTATCTATTAACACTATCGATCTGTTAGATCCAACATAATGATTTATAATTTGTATTTGTATATTTCCATACATTACAAAATGATCACCACGATAAGGATAGTTACCATCTGTCACCGTTCAAAGTTATTATAACATTCTTGATTGTATTTCCTACGCTGGTTATTTCATCCCTGTGATTCCATTCATTTTGACTGGAAGTTGTACCTCTTCATCTCCCTCACCTATTTTACTCATCTTCCCCACGCCCCTTTCCTCTGGCTACCACCTGTTTGTTCTCTGTATCTACGGATATATTTCTGTTTTATTGTGTTCGTTCACTTGTTTTATTTTTTAGATTCCACATATGAATGAAATCATAATATGGTATTTGTCTTTGATTAATTTTATTCAGCATAATACACTCAGGGTCCATCCATGTTGTCACAAATGACAAGAAATCATTCTTTTTATGGCTAAATAAACATATATGTACGGCTGAACACATATATACGCTACATAGTGTGGTTATACATATACATTATATATGTATGTGTATATATATACACACACACTACCTTGGCTATTCTGAATAATGTTGAAAATTTGTTTTTGTTTTCTTTGCAAAAACATCCAAAAGTGAGATTCCTCAATTATATGGTAGTCTACTGTTAATTTGTTTAGGATCCTCTATAGTGTTTTCCTCAGTGTCTACACTAATCTATGTCTCCAGCAAAAGTGCACAGAGGCTCTCTTTCCTCCATACCCTCACCGGCACTTAATCACTGAAGTGACTATCTTCTGTTCTGCAATGTTTAACGTCGTGTTAACCCCTCTAGTGAATCTTTCATTTCAGGTATCGTGTTTTTCATCTCTAGAAGTTCTATTTGTTGTTCTTTTTGTATCTTCAGTTTCTCTTCTCACTATCCTCATGTTTTCCTTCAAATACTGGAACCTATTTATATTAGTGGTTTCGATATCTTTGCTCTTTTTATCATCCCTATCATTTCTGGATCTATTTCTACTGAGTGCTTTTCCCCCTGGTCACAGGTCACATGTTTCTTCTCCTTGGAATGCCTAGTGGTTTTTTTATTGGATGCTAGTTACTATAATTTTAAGTTTCAAGTGACTACAAACTTAGTCACAAAGCACGAGGCTTTGTTCTGCTGAGCAGAATATCACGTTCTAAAGTCGTACGGTCTGCAGGTTTTGTGGATGGCCATACCACTCTACATACTGCTTTTTAAATTCATCCATGCTTTTGCGTGTTTCAGTAGTTTGTTCCTTTTTATTGCAGAATCGCATTCCATCACATGGGTGTACCACAATCTGTTTACCCATTCATGAGTGTGTGGACTTTTAGAACTTTTGGTCTAGTTTTGGACTTGGAGATAGAAGGAAGAATTAGATAAACAATATACTGCCCTCAATTTTCTGTTATTTACTTCTTTCAACTCCTCTCCCACGTACAAGATTCAGTTTTTAAAAATTATTATCGTTTGGCTAAACCTGTAGAATGTACAACACAAAGAGTGAACCCTAATGTAAGCTGTGGATTTCAGTTACTAATAATCCATCAGTACTGGTTCATCAGCTGTGACAAATGCACCACATCAGTGTGAGATGATAACAATAAAGGAAACTGAGAACGAGGGATATAGGGACGCCATGCTTTCTGCTCAGTTTTTCTATAAACTTAAAACTGCTCTGAAAAAGAAAGTCCATTAATTTAAAAAAAAAAAAAAACCTCAAAAGAGAAAAGAAAAAAAACTTAAAAAAGCTCTGATTTCCTAGGTGAAAACTTTCCCAAATACTAAATTGCGATTGCATTACTACTCCTGGCAGCAGACAACTAGTGGCTTTTTTCCCTTTTACAGCAAAAAGGCTTCAGCTGCATCTCTTTTTGGCCCAAGTATACTAAACAGTAACGATAAAATGCCTGGTCAGGTATAGAAAAGGTGTCTTGTTACCTATATTTTTAATTATGTTTGCTTTTATATTTGTTGGTTGCAACAAGTATAAATTAGTGGTTGCAAGGAAGTTTGGGGCTATCTTCCAGGTAGAGGCTAATTGTCTAAACAAAGCACCCCATTGTCTTCGTTGCTGGGTTTCCAAAGCCACTCCAGCATACCCAGGTTACAAAATTCTTCTTGGATTGAGGGACACTCACATAAGGCTCAGTTCTTTTCATATTTGTTTATTTAACAAATATTTAATGAGTATCCACTACGCCAGTCATCTCACTAGGTTCTGGAGACAGAGTGGAGAATACAGTGGACAATGTCCTTGTCCTCGGGGAACTTATATTTTAGTGGGGAGGGGAGAGGATAAACAGTTAAGTATAATTTTTCATTTATAACAATTAGGCAAAGCTGAAGCTGAGTGCTATGAAGAAAAGCTAAGTAGGATAAGGAGATATAAACAGTTTGGAAGAAAGTTTCTTTGTTCATTTCATGAGTGGATTACTGAGGATCCCTTTGAGAAGGTGATGAAGATAGCTGAATGAAATGGGGAGAGGGAGGAGCATGCCATAGCCAGCATTCTTGTAGGGAGAATACCATAGAACTTGGCCTGACAGTAAAAGAAACTATCATATGGTTAATTTTCAGGATTGAGCTGCAGGTTGTTTAATACTCTTCAGGTACATTTGTCCAATGCTTACTTTTATTTATTTATTTTGAACTAGGAATAAAGTTTCATATTTTATTAATAGAGGAGCCCCATCCTTCCAGGCATGATTGATTATTGATAATAATGAACCAGTAATTAAAATTTTAACTGGAAGTGAACTGTCCCTAAGAGAAAAATCAGTCAGCAGCCACTCAATTTTCCCTTCTTCTACTAAGTTTTTTTATAGAGAAATTAAAGTTTAAGTTACAAGAGTGTCTGACCCTTGACCATCTTTGAAGATGGGAAACTTCCATTTTAAAAACAGTGAGGGCTATTTTCTATTCAAAATTAAACCTCATTAACATTTTGGTGTTTATTATCCTGAGTTTTTTTTCTATACAGAATATAGAAAAAATTTTCACCTTAAAATAGGATTATTAATACATTTTCCATATGTCTTTGTTATTCACTAATATATGGTACCTATTATTCCTTTTCATTAAATATTCTTCTAAACATCATTTTTAATCATAGAAATAGTTGAGAATCTATTGTCTCCCATTCTCACTTACACTGGATTTTATCTTTTACTCTTTTGCTAATTTGGAGGATGAAAAAATATTTCCATTTTTATACTTTTGATTACTAGAGAAGTTGAACTTTTTCATGTTTATTGGTCCTTTTTCTATTTTTTCCCCTATCTTTTCCACCAAAGTACTTTCATTGAGTTATAAAAATTTTTTACGTTAGAATCATTAACACTTTTGTCATGTATATTACAAATATATTTCCAAAAATATGTATTTGTGCCCGATTTTTCATTTTGTTGGGCTTCACTGATAGCTCAGTTGGTAAAGAATCTGCCTGCGATGCAGGAGACCCTGGTTCAATTCCTGAGTCGAGAAGATCTGCTGGAGAAGGGATAGGCCACCCACTCCAACATTGTTGGGCTTCCCTTGTGGCTCAGCTGGTAAAGAATCCACCTGCAATGCGGGAGACCTGGGTTCGATCTTGGGTTGGGAAGATCTGCTGGAGAAGGAAAAGGCTACCCACTCCAGTATTCTGGCCTGGAGAATTCCATGAACTGTATAGTCTGTGGGGTCACAAAGTGTTGGACACGACTGAGCGACTTTCACTTTTAATTTTGTTAATAGAATTTTTACCCACAAAAGTTTGACATACAATTTTTTTTTTTTTTTGGTTTTTTATCTATTGCTTGTTTCTCCACCATGATGCCTTGAAAAGACCTGGAGAGATTGTGAGGGGGAAAAAACCTGACTTGACTGACACGTCTGGAGAAGGGAGAGAAAAAAATATTAAGCCAAGTGTTCTAAGAAGGAGTAGACAGATATGGTCTTAATTCCATCTCAGTCATTAGCTAACAGCTAATTGCTGCTGCTGCTGCTGCTAAGTCACTTCAGTTGGGTCCGACTCTGTGCGACCCCATAGACGGCAGCCCACCAGGCTCAGCCATCCCTGGGATTCTCCAGGCAAGAACACTGGAGTAGGTTGCCATAATTAGGCAAGTGTAAATCTCTCAGAGCCACTTTCCTCTTTTGTAGACTAAGGAAAATAATTCTTTCCCAGCAGATTTGTTGTGAGGACTAGATTTTTAAAATTTAAAGTTACCTCCCTTGAGAGATAGTGGACACTCAGTAGGTTCTAACTATGACTAACAGAAAAGGCATCTCAAACCAGTACTTCTCGGATATTAATGTCCATGTGAATCACAGGGTGTCTTGTTGAATGCAGTTCTGGTTCAGTGTACCTGAGACAGAGTCTGAGGGTCTGCATTTCCAACTCCCAGATGCTGCTGATGCTGGTTGAAGATTCTAGAGTCTTCTGACAATGGGACTCCCTAATGAGGAATATTTAAGAACCAACTTAAAAATTGATGTCTATTTTCAAAAGAACTGTGACTCTTAGAACTACACAGAATTTGGAAGATGGAAAAGAAAGCTATCCCACTGAGGATGGAACTTGAATCTAGAATTATCTTAACCAGGTTAGTGTTTCACCAGATGAAATTTAATTACAGTCCCTGTTACTATACAGGGAAGCCAAACCTCATTTGGTTAGAAAATTGTGCTTTAAGAATAAACTAAAAGATTTGGTGGTCAAAGGAATTCCCTGGTGGTCCAGTGGTTAGGACTCCAAGCTCTCACTGCCAAGGGCCTGGATTCAATCCCTGGTCAGGGAACAAAGAGACTACAAGCCATGTGGTCAAAGAGAGAGATCTAGTGGTCAAGTTTTCTCAATGACCTCCTTCCCCTAAAACCCACCTAAAACATCCAAAAAAGGAAACAACAACCAAAAAATTGAGGCATTACAGGCAATAAATTGCAGTACTCTGCACACATCTTGCCACAGTGCAGTGTTTCCCAGCCTTGGTCAGTCAGGAGCATTTGCTCCCACTTGTAGCTCCTCAGAGAGTTCATGGAAGGGGTGGAAGAAGCCCAAGCAACTGTATCTCTAGGCAGAAATGACTTGGGAATGCCTGCCTTCCTGCATTCGCCTCCTTTCTTTTCAGTTTAGAATTCACAGCAAACAGGAGTTAAGTGAACCTAGTGAACAAAGGTTCTGCTGTGAAAAGGACCGGATGACACTCAGGCCATGGAACCTTGAGCAGTTTACCCATCCGCCTCGAGTTTGATTTTTTTCTCAACTGTAGAACAAGAACTGTGAAAGCCCCTACATATGGTCACTATAGACACCAGTAAAGTAATCCATGTGACTGCCACTTGTAAACTGAACTCAAGTGTGATGTCCATAAATGCATGCCTTCACTGAATAAAGGCATTAAGATTGTTCCATGGGGTTTTTTAGTGTCGGATTTTATCCTTTTAGCAAGGAGGAGTCAGTAAACTAAACGTCAAGTTGCAATAAAACCTGGCTGTAAATCCAACTTTGCTTTTTCTTGTTTGAGTCACTCAGGGAAAGATGGCAACCTTCCAGATCTGTTATCTCAACTGTAGAACTCTTTGCTCCCCTCTCAAAGAGGTGGAATGCATTGTAAAGGATTAAACTTGAGGTGTCGTGTAAGCTCTAAAGCTCCATACATATTATATGATGCCTGCCCATGCAGGAGCTGGAAAGGGCAAAGCCTCTGTTTTCAGATCCAGTAATATCCTCACCCTGTCCCACTTAATCTTTGCCCCCCAGGGTTCAGAGGATCTGCATCTGAGCCATGACTTTTTATCAGCAGTTAAAGGAAAACCAAGAGCACTCAGAGTTCCTGGGAGCAATGGTCAGTCCCCTGGGGTGGAATCGATGGGCGGCTGCTGCTCAGTAAACAAAGAGGTTGGCCCACTGCCCTCGGGCCTGTCGTCTTTGCAGGTTCCCAAGAGTTCAGTGATGGAAGGGGCCACACGTTCTCCTCAGTGCTGCTGGCTGAAACTGTCATTAGGCATCAGATTTCAAGAGTGGAATAGTAGAATCTGTGCCTTGGAAGAAGAACCGGATTTGGATTTCTGCAGTCGATCACTGACTTCCCAGGTGGCGCTGGTGGTAAAGAACTCGCCTACCAGAGCAGGAGACATAAGAGATGTGGGTTTGATCCCTGGGTTGGGAAGATGCCCTGGAGGAAGTCATGTATACCCATTCCAGTATCCTTACCTGGAGAATCCCATGGACAGAGGAGCCTGGCAAACTACAGTCCATAGGGTCGCAAAGAGTTGAACAGGACTGAAGCAACTTCCACACATGCACACAGAGTTGAGCACAGGCTTATTAAGAGCCTAGGAGTAGGAGAAAGCCTTACAAGATGAAACTGCTCACAATGATTAGAAGTGGAGAAGTGAGAACAGCTGTCTGGGAAGATAAAGAACACCACTCAGAGACGGGAGTTGGAATGAGACATGGCAAGCAGAGACGGCGAGCAGCCAGGAAGAACCAGGCAAGCTCCAGTGAATGGGGTTCAGCAGTGAGGTCTGGAAGAGGTAAGCTAAGGAAACTCTTACCCCAAAAGAACTGCCTCCAGACACTTATATTTACGATTTTTTCAAAGTTTTGCTCATTCCAAAACCTGTGAGAAATACGATATCACATTTATTTATAAACCTAAAAATGATCCCTGCATTCCCTTTCAAGACATATTAAACAGGATGAGCCTTGGGAAAAAAAAAAAACAAACTACTGGGTACATCTTGAGGATGAAGATCTAGTTGTTAAGAAAACTATCACTTTAAATTAATGTTTCTCAAACTTTAGCTAGTATCAGGATTATCTGGAGGGCTCATCAAAACACTGAGTGCTGGACCACACCTCCAGTTTCTGATTCATTAATTAGATCTGGGGTGAGGCCTAAGACTTTGCATCTCTTACAAGTTCCTAGGTGATGCTGAAGCTGTGGGTCCCACAGAACACATTTGAAAACCACTGACCTAGTTAGAGGGGGATCATTGGGAGAGAAATAAAAATGCAAAGCATCTCTAGTGGCAAATGCACTCCCTCATCATTAACCTTCCAATCTTTTAAGCTGAAGTTAAGAAATATCACCCCTCCCAAGCACATCACTTGGCTAACTAGTCAGTTTCTCACTCTGTTTTGGCTAACTACTCTGTGGAAGTAGTCACAGAAATCCCGAAGGTCATCTGAAAATGGAATTACAGAACGGTTCCCAGAACCAGAACCACAGCTTGAGGTGGAGGTCACCTGAATGCTCTTAGAGGGTGGAGACATTTAGATCTGTCCCCTGTGGGGACAGGCCTGTGAAGGGCTTGTCCACTTCCCTTGGACGACGCTTCCAGCTGTGGTACCGAAATCTTGCTCTCTGAACCCCAGGTTAGAGAATTCATAATGCATTTAAACATTCAGGAAACCATCCCTCTCAGTACTATGTAGAATCTCCTTTCTGAGGAGACAGACTCAGATGTGGGATATTCCAGATCATTGCTTCCCATCAAAAATAATGTGAGCCACAGATAGAACTTTAAATTTTAAAAGTAAAACTAAGCAGATGAAGGTACTTTTAATATATTTATTTAATCCAGTATATAAATATCACTGCAATATATAGCCACTGTAAAAAAAAAAAAAAGATATTTTACATTCTTTTCTTACACTATCTTGGAAGTCCAGGGAGTATATCATAGCACATCTCAAATGCTCGATAGTCACATATGGCTAGGGCTTCCCTTGTGGCTCAGCTGGTAAAGAATCCGCCTGCGATGCGGGAGACCTGGATTTGATCCCTGGGTTGGGAAGATCCCCTGGAGAAGGAAAAGGCTACTCACTCCAGTATTCTGGCCTGGAAAATTCGTCCATGGGTTCGCAAAGAGTCAGACACACAAAGAGTCAGACAAGACTGAGCCACTTTCACTTTCCCGCATTGGGCAGAGTAATTCCAGATGACATTTTCTTGATAAATTGAATTTGCCTTTGATCTTATCAGCACCAACTACTTCTAATAATTATTTTCCCTTGAGCCATCAAACTCCATCAGACTCCCAAGACTCTCCCCAGTCTGCTGCCCCTGAGAGTGGCTCCCTCTCCAGAGAGCAATTGCTCCCAAGTGTCCATCCTCCTCCTCTTCCATAGAAATGGCAATTTTAGCCAGACCTGTGGCCACCGAGAATAAACACCATTCTCCCTTGCAGCTAGGTGAAGTCGTGAAACTACTTTTTGGTCAGTGAAATGTAAACATGAATTTATGCAGCACATTCCAGGAACCTTCTTGAAGCAAGAGCTGGCCTCACTCTTTTCTCATCTTCACCTCCTCCTTCCTGGTGGCTGGAATGAAAACCTTATGTCTGGAATTATTGCCACCCACTTTATTACCATAAGATGACCTTGGCAATGGAGGCTTCACAACAGCCTAGGAACCCAGATTCTGGGGACTTTATAGAGCAGAGCCTATGTTCCAACTTTAAAGTGAGAGAGAAAAGAAGGCCATGTTATTTATACAGCTGATAGGCTGACCTTAACTCATCATACCTAACTCACATGCCCACCTGTGCATCCCTGGCTTGTAAACGTGTCACAGGTGGAGATCCCTGAGAAAGAGGAACTAACAGATGCAGTGTGCATTTTTAGCACAAAATAAAATAATAAATCAAGTGCTTACTTTAACCGGCCTTATGTTAACTATTAATATTTATCCTTTTCAATGCTTACAACAATCCCTTTGTATAAATAAGGAAATTTAAGAGATGTTAAGTGACTTGTCCAAGATCACACAGCAAGGAAATGGTGAAACCAGGATCTGAATCCAGGTCTCGATGGCTTCATAAACCATCTTTGCTAGATGCGGCCTTATTGGTAGAGTCTGGTCCATACAATAGGAGGGAAAATGAGACACAAGTCCAGTGTTACAAAGTCAACAGAAGTACTGAATTTAAACTCAAATTCATACCCTTATCCCAGCAAGATTCAATCAATAAAAATGTGAGTCAGCTGTTCTGAGCACTCTGCAAAGCACTTTAGGAGATGAGGAACATCACTTTAAGCCAATTCCCCTAAAATTCAGCTCCCTGTGAGGGCTCTCACACCTGTCCAGCTATTTTTGTCATCACTTTAGCACTCTCAGGATTTAAAAATGGATCTACCTAGGGTAAAACGTCTGACTTATTTCATTTCTATTAAGTCTGAACTAAATATACATCCTTTTTAAGAATGGCAGGTTTGAGAATACCTTTGAGTGAAATGAAGCACAAGGAGACTTTTAGAACAAACTTGAGCCAGAAGTCAGAAGAATTTTCTTTTTGCATATCTCAACTCTTTTTCAGATGATGGAGAAGGCAAAAGGCCAAGAGTGAAACTCCATAGAGAAGCTGGGTGAAGAACACGTGATTCTCAAATTCAAATCTGTTGTCAGTAAAAGCTGGAGAGAAACACCTGGCTTCAAGCAAGCCAGTGCCTCAGCTTCACAGAGAACCTCCTGGAAGGGGGCCAAATGAGAACTGTCTGTGAGGGGTGACGAGGCTCCAGTCCATAAGAGAATGCAACACGCAGTGAGAGCCTAAAACCTCTGAAGAAGATACCTCGTCCTCCATTACTCTCTAAACTCTGTGTGCGAGACGCGGTGGGGCCTGGTGTCAGTGACAGACAGCTGAGCAGAGGCTGGCCGCATTATCAGCAACTCTCTGAATGTGCTTCCCCAAAAGAATATTCCCATCCCGGCAAAGGAAGCCAAGATCCAGACACTCATAAAGAAAATCAATGATGGACTAAGGGGAACCGTCTCCAGAAAGGTCTAAGAAAAGGATGTGGTCGGAAGACACTGACTGACTGGCAGACACTCCTGCCTCTGAGGAGGGGAGCCCGCAGTAAAGGATCTCCCGCTCTCACTGAGGGAGCGAGTACTACGGTGGTAATCACTGCAGCCAGGAAGCTGTGCTGGCCGTCTGGACCAGAACTGCAGCCAATGCCAGGATGATGGAGGCAACAGAATCCCCCCAGGAGACTCAGGGTGTCCAGTGAGGCGTGGTCCATGCATGACAGAAGCCTCCCCACAGACACAGATGATGGGGTCACTTGTAATTCCATGCTGGATGAGCCTGGGTTCCTGAGAAACAAGGGCGAGTGAGTGCCGCCTCCTTGTTCCCTGCCTGCAGTTTTCCAGTGTGTTGTGCCCCAGGCATTCAGAGGAATGATGTGTTAAATGAAAATTAACAGTGAGATTAGTATACCAGGAAAAATCACACATCTGTGATTGTAGTACACTCCACTCTTTCTGCTCCCCCGGCTCTGGACTGGTGGGCTGTAGATGACACAGAAAGGTGTCTGTTTTGGGTTGGGATACAGATGCTTATGTTTTAAAAGGGGAAAACATGGGGCTTCCTTGACAGTCCAGTTGTTAAGACTTTGCCTCCTGACGCAGGAGATGTGGGGTTGATTCCTGGTCAGGGAGCTAAGATTCCCCATATCTCACTGCCAAAAAACCAAAACAAAACAGAAGCAATATTATAACAAATTCAACAAAGACTTTAAATGGTCCACATTTTTTAAAATATCTTTAAAATATTTTAAAAATAAAAAGGGAAAGATGTTTCATAAGTTATCATTCATCCCAGATAAGAAGATGAAAATGTCATTCATATTACCAAATGATTTCCCTTATGAAATGGTAAAAATGGTCTCAACAGCTTCTAATGGGACCATCTTCAGCTGAACAGTGTGAAGATGTGAGTGAAGAGTCATTTAGTTTGCTTCCTGGCTGGATTTCCCTCTTTAGATACAGATCGCCTTAGGAGCTGCTGTCTTCTAACTATGATGACTCCGAACTGTTGAGTATTTTAAGCCAAAGCAGTTATTCCCACCTCCCCACCCAAAACATACAATTCTTAACTTGAACACTATTGTTTTGTATTTTTCTAAGTATCTTGAGACTTCAGTGGTTTGGTTATGGGCTAAAAATACAAGGCAGCTGCAGTAGCCTTTCCACTTGTAACTGTTTTATATCTTTCTGTTGCTAAAAAAACAAAAAACAGAAATAGTTTAAGGCTGCTTCCCAATCATAACTAAATATGTTGGATTTACAGTGTGTATATAAAATAATTCATCAACTGTTGTATTTGGGTTTCCCTGGCAGCTTGGACCGTAAACAGTAAAGAATCTCCCTGCAATGCAGGAGACCTGGGTCGGGAAGATCCCCTGGAGAAGGGAATGGCTACTGACTCCAGTATTCTTGCCTGGAGAATTCCATGTACAGAAAAGCCTAGTGGGCTACAGTCCATTGGGTCTCAAATATGTTGCATTTAAAATGTACATATAAAGTAATTCCGGAGAAGGCAATGGCACCCCACTCCAGTACTCTTGCCTGGAAAATCCCATGGACGGAGACGCCTGGTAGGCTGCAGTCCATGGGGTCGTTAAGAGTCGGACACGGCTGAGCGACTTCACTTTCACTCTTCACTTTCATGCATTGGAGAAGGAAATGGCAACCCACTCCAGTGTTCTTGCCTGGAGAATCCCAGGGACGGGGGAGCCTGGTGGGCTGCCGTCTATGGGGTCACACAGAGTCGGACATGACTGAAGTGACTTAGCATAGCAATGCTACAGTGGCAATTGCATTACAAAATATAAATGTAACAGATCAACACATTGTGCACCTTAAACTTATAAATGTTATATGTCAATTATATAGAATAAGTACATGAAGAAAATTAATTACAAATTGAAAAAAAGAAAAAAACTGTCAACTTTTTTGAGCATTTTGCAATGCTACCGTCTGTGGGGTCACACAGAGTTGGACACGACTGAAGTGACTTAGCATAGCATAGCATAGCATAAAGTAATTCATCAACTATTGTATTTAGGTGATTATATTCATTGCATGCAAGTTATTAACATTCTGAGCTCAAAGTAGGCTTAAGTCAAAAATGGTGATTTCTTCTGCATGATTCATTTTAATTTTTTTCTGTGCTACCTAAATGTATAAG
The DNA here is from genome assembly GCF_002263795.3 of Bos taurus. NCBI lineage: Eukaryota > Metazoa > Chordata > Mammalia > Artiodactyla > Bovidae > Bos > Bos taurus. The sequence goes on from NC_037353.1 coordinate 13,250,138, forward strand.
CAGCATAGCAACTGAGCCACATTCTGACTCTTGCAATATCTTCTCCACAAGAAGCATTGCCTCTACAAGAGTCTCTGAGGACAGGAGAATACTGCTGTGTCAGGGTTCACCTCAGTGTTTAAAACAAATGTTAACAAAAATGGTAACGCAGGGATGCATGGAGCTAACATCTGAAACTATACATCCTCTGAAAGTTTATCAATGCTACTAAAAAGCAGCTTATCCAAAGAGGCACTGATAGAGCAAACAGCTAGCAGAAATAAACTAGTTTTGTTTTTTCTAACATTTATTGAATACGTATTCAGAGCAAGGCCAGGGCCTTTCACATGAGAGTTTCACAAAAGCACTATGACAACATTATTTTTAATTTATAGTTATCTGAAGGGTTTAGAAGTTATTAACTTAACCAAGGTCTCTCTGCTTGGAAATGGAAGATGCCAGCCAACTTCCAGGCTTCTTTTATATGAGACAGGAATAAGGAACTCTAAGGTGGTTTAAGGAATAAATAATGGTATAATGTGCTTTCTGTTACATGTAGCTGAAATTAGCTATAACTGTTATAATTAGCCAATAACAAGGAATTTCTGATACTAATGTGGTTCAAGCCCCAATCCAAACACTAGGGTAATATGCCCTAAAGTGAAAGTGAAGTGAAAGTCACTCAGTTGTGTCCAACTCTTTGTGACTCATGGAATTCTCTAGGCCTGAATACTGGAGTGGGTAGCCTTTCCCTTCTCCAGGGGATCTTACCAACCCAGAATCGAACCCAGGTGTCCCACATTGCAGGTGGATTCTTTACCGGCTGAGCCATAAGGGAGGCCCGAAATATACCCTAGCAGACATTCCAAACATCTGTAATCATAATGTACTCCTCCCAGTGTACATCCTTGGCGGCTTTCCCTGTGGCTCAGTCAATAAAGAGTCCGCCTGCAATGCAGGAGACCCAGGTTCAATCCTTGGGTCGGGAAGATGCCCTGGAGAAGGAAATAACAATCCACTCCAGTTTTCTTGCCTGGAGAATCACATGGACAGAGGAGCCTAGCGGGCTACAGTTCATGGGGCCGCAAGAGTCAGACACAACTGAGCGACTACACTACCACCACCTCGTGTGCAATAAAGAAGAACAATCAATAACCATCTGGTAATACAAAAGGCGTATCACAGGGGAAAAAATCCCACGAGACCTTGCTTAGTGTTCCAAGGACTTTTATAGGTATGGTGTTTAGGTACTACATTTTTTCCCCAACCCCGAAACTGACACACAGGAGTAATAAATATGAAGTATTTAATAATACTTATAATAATACACAATAACACAGAAGTAATAAATATGAGTGTGCTTAAAAACTTTTCAATAGGTCTGTAGGGAAAGTTATTTCACTCATTTATTCAGTCCAGGACTCGCTGAAGCTGAAACTCCGATACTTTGGCCACCTGATGCGAAGAACTGACTCCTTGGAAAAGACCCTGATGCTGGGAAAGATTGAAGGCAGAAGGAGAAGGGGGTGACAGAGGATGAGATGGTTGGATGGCATCACTAACTCGATGGACATGAGTTTGAGCAAGCTCCAAGAGTTGGTGATGGACAGGGAGGCCTGGCGTGCTGCAGTCCATGGGGTTGCAAAGAGTCGGATACAACTGAGCAACTGAACTGAACTGAATCAGCCCAGGGAAGCTACACAGATGAAAAGGTGAGCCCTCCCCTCTAGATGACCCCAGGGCTCCTGAAAGAAGTATATGGGGCAAGGGCCTATGCGGGCCAGTGTGGGAGCACTAGGGCACAGGGGAGCACAGGAGAGGGACCTTGATCAGGGCCGAGGGAGGAAGGGAAGCTTCCTGGAGGAGGTGATGCCTGAGCAAGTCCTGAAACTTAAAAAGTGTCTGGGGGAAAATCTGAGTAGGGGGTGACAGGGTGCAGAGAAAAAGCCCGGGGCATTCTGGGAGAACCTGAAGCAGCGTGATGTGGTAGAAATATGGGGAGAAGACGAGGTCACTGCAGTGGCTGGGGGCCACATCACGAAGGCCTGGCACTTCGATGCCTGGATCACCTGGAGAGCTCCGGGGAGCGTGAAGCCTTTTTAAAAATGAGGAGTGTCCTGCATTAAATGGTGAGTGCCCTGCAAATGGTTGTAGCTTAGAAAGATCTTGAAGATGCTGTTCCCTGGGTGAGCTCTCTGATCCTTCCTGCTCTAACACTGTGCATCAAATAACTGGTGCAATTTTTTTGAATAACAACTTGTCTGAATCTAGACTCATAGGAACCTGCAAGTAACCTTTGACCCCATTTGGGAAGCTAACATGGCTCACTAAACATGCATGCCTTTTTCTGTCCCTCTTGGGATGTACCTGTGGACAATCCTCAGTTGGGAAATGAATCCTTTGGAACACAGATTCAAGCAGGAGCCAGGACTGGAGCTGAGAAGAAGTGAGGTCTCAAGTCTGGGGGCTAGGGCTCAGTGACAGTGTGTTCTCAGCTAGATGACCACAGGGACTAAGGACCCAGCAAGTGCTGTTCCTCTCCAGGTGGTGGGTAATGCACGTTGCTCACTTCAGGCAAAGCATGTGAGAAATACAAGGCACATAGACATGATACTGACATGGGTCATTTTTCCTGCAGGAAGAGAAACCAGGAAAATAATGGGCATCCCACGCTCAAAACCCACCAGGTGACCACGCCTAGAGGTGAAGGGTAATGGCATGCCAGCTGGTGGCAAATAGTGCCAGCCAGAGTCCCAGAAGGCTTTGGTTTAAAATGTCTGCTTACAGCCATTGGAATGATTTGGAATGTTTATCTGAAAATAAGCTCCTTCCTCTCATTTGCACTTCATGCCTTCAAGCTCCCAAGGTGCCACTTCCCCTGCTACTGGGAAGAGTGGTGGGGATTTTGTAGCCCTGCTCCCAGCATCACAGGCCCGGAAGTGCCAAGCAGCCACCCCCACTCCTCTGCATGGTGACTGCCACCTCCCTGCTGCTAGGCCAGAGATCATCGGTGGCACTGGAACATGGCCAAGATTCAGAAGGATGCAGGGCAGGCATCTAATACAGGGCCTTGGTGTTAGCATTTGAGCCCTGATGATGGTGGGGCCGTTGTCAAGGTCACCACACAGCTCAGTGTGACCTCAGAAGTCAGGGCGCCCACTCTCTCAGCCTCCAGGCCACTTGGACGACTCTCTTCCTACATACTAGCCTCTTGCTAGAACAGCAATAGGAAGTGTTAGGTGACAGTAAATCCTATTCGGTATGCATGTAGTGACTGCACATAACTCTAGTTGGATGGTGACAGTCAGAATGATAATTAGGGAAGAAGATTCGCCCAGCCCTGCCCAGGTACTCCAAGTACTGGCACCAGGGCTCTTTGCATTGTGCCAGTGAGTTTATTAGTAGTGGAGAACTTGTTCCATGCCAACTGGAAAAGTGAGCACTTTAACTTGAGCCAGAGAAAGAACAGCAGCTGTTCTTTCAAGAACCGCACCCTGTGGTCAGCCAAACAATTAATTAATTGAATCCAACCACCGATGCATCTGCATGGTCCCACTGCCCACCAGCCCCCAGTCACTAAATTGTCATTATGGAAGCCTGGCAATAACCCTAGTCCTGAGGCTGGGTGTGCACCACTAGGGATGAGGAGGGATGTTTTCAGTGGGGTACCTACCACACTCAGAAGCAGGGGCAGGCAGCCCACTTCACAAGGGGCATCGAGAGACCAGCTGGCCCAGGCCTCATCTACAAAGGTCTTCAAACTTAGAATTTTGAAATGATCTGCAAGAGAAATATATGCAGTCAGTGAGATCCCCTCACGAGAGTGCACGAAAATGATGTTTAAGATGAAACTTTAAATTAGCATCCTCTTGCTAGATGACATAGTGTAGAGTGCACTAAGATGATACCAATGACTGATATGTATATAGAGCATACCATTATGAGTCTAGGTACTAATGTAAGACTTACATTTAATCTTCACAAAAACCCTAAAAACTATGCCCATTTGTGTAGACTAGAAACTGAGGTATGGAAAGACCAAATAACACACCCGAGGTCACATGACTCATGAGAGCACAATAACACACCCGAGGTCACACGACTCATGAGAGCACAATGCTAGGATTTGAACTCAGGCTGGCTGAGCTCCAGGATCCCTACGCTCCACTACTATATTATGAAGTCATTGTTTTTAAAAAATAGATCCTTGGTAATGGTACAATCATCTTGCCATTCTATGGGTTGAAAGCATTCACCTCTTTGCCTGGAAACTCTTGGCATTTCACTGTTAATTAATAACTCAAAAATCTCTAAAAATGGAAGCACCCCAGACTTTCTAAAAGGGCTCAGGTCAGACCAGCAACAGCTTGTCTTCTTCGTGAAGATTGCTCCTACTCAAGAGAAAAGCAATACAATTTCTGGACAAGGATTTTGGAAGCCCCATGAGTGGGCCATATCAGCTCCTTAACTCAAACTCTCAAACTAGGGATCGAGAGAACTTTTCTGCATCTAATAATTGGTGATGCCAAGGCCCATGAGGGCTCCGATTCTGTCCCAGTCTCTCCAATGGAGTGACAACACTGGGGGGCCATGCCAGGCACCCAGCCAAGGTGTTAGGACGTGTTGCCCAATGCAAGGTCTAACCTACCTACAGAATGAAAAGATGGAAGACATTTATCAGAAACAGAGTCCCGAGTCAGCTAGAGGGAGACACTGTGTACAGTTAGTATCTGATGAATGGATGGTAGGATTTATTCACTCAAACCCATTACTAACCCTCCCTTGGAGGGCCCTGTGCTGGGCACTGTGGGAACAGAGATGCATGAGACACGAGAGCCCAGAACAGCAGCCATGAAATGCGAACAACTCACTATTACAGTGTGTTTTGTACAGCAGACCTTGGCCTGTATGCAAGCTGGGTGAGCCTGGAAAAGGGCATTTTTCATCCTGCAGTTATAGGAGCTGACATTCACAGGCAACCTCTAAGGGTGCACAGATGTTGACTTAGCCAAGTAGAGAAAGCTGAGGGAAGGACAGAGGCCGCAAGACACAGGAGTAAAGGCAGGGTCCCTAAATGCCATCCAGCCCATTAACATCTTCCTGCCTTTGAGCAAACTTCCTGTTCATTCGTTGATTTAATGAATATTTACTGAGCACTTACAATGGGACTCATAATGCTTGAAAATTTGTGGGCACTACATGGAATTGTTCATAAATATTTGAAAAAGACGAAGAACTAGGTGCTTCTGAGCTAACTCTAATGCATGTTTATCTTCAGAAATGAAAGTTAACAGGAGCCATAGGACAAATGTAGAATTGCACGCATGTCATAGGCGTGTACACACACACGCACAACTTCATGTGAAGATGGAGAGTGTAGAGGGGTTTTAGAGTATTTTCACTGTTACACTTGATTCCCTTTTTACTCTGGCTTCTTAGATTATATCTGCTGGGTTGACATCCTTTTGGGGATGTTAGCAACAAATTACACTCCCAGCAGAGCCTTGAGACACGCCTGTCCCCCATCAGGGCAACTGTGATCAGAGACAGATGCCTGTGTGAACAAGCACAGTGAGGCTGTCCTGCCATCTTTAGGGATTTCCGGTGCCAGTCTGACTCTTAATCCTCTATCCCTTTGTTGCCGTCAAATGCTTAAAAAAAAAAATCTGCTTCCAAGAAGAAGCCAACGCTACAGCTTCCAGGCCTGGCACAATCTGGAGCTGCCAGAAAGAACTTTGAATGAAATTTAGAGTTTTAACTAACAACCATGACTAGATACTTTTATTCTTTTTAAAATTTATTTTATTGAATACAGTTGATTTACAAGGTCATGTTAATTTCTGCTGTACAACAAAGTGATTCAGTCACACGTATATATACATTCTTTTTCATATCTTTTGCATTATGATTTATCACAGGATATTAAATATCGTTCCCTGTGCGATACAGAAGGACCTTGTTGTTTATCCACTCTATATATACCAGGTTGCATTGCTAACCCCGACCGCCTACTGCGTCCTTTCCCCTAACCCCTCCCCCTTGGCAACCACCCATCTGTTCCTCCATGTCCGTGATTCTGTTCTGTTTCACAGATAAGTTCATTTGTATCATACTTCAGATTCCACATATAAATGATATTATACGGTATTTGTCTTCTTTTCTGGCTTATTTCACTCAGTATGATCACCTCTAGGTCCATCCATGTGGCTGCAAGTGGCATTATTTTATTCTTTTTATGGCTGAATAATAGTATATTGTACTTGATTCATCTGTCGATGGATGTTTAGGCTAGTTCCATGTCTTGGTTATTGTGGATAACACTTCTGCGAACATAAGGGTTCGTGTATCTTTTTTAATTAAAGTTTTCCTGGATATATTCCAGGAGTGAGATTGCTATATCATATGGCAACTCAATTTTATGGATACTTTTATTTTTGAAGTGATATATGTTTGTGACAACCAGTAACTAGGAAGCCTTTCCTTATCTACAGATAACCAGAAAAGTCAGGGGGCCTGCCCTACACAGAAGCTAGCTCCTCAGAAGGGGTTCAAGCATACTGTAGGAAAAAATTAAGTTGGTTTCTCTGTACTTTCCAAAGTTTTGCTCTGAAAAATGTGACGCTTTCCCAGTTTCTCCAGGAATTCTTAATATTCTGTTAGCCCAGCAGGTTGAAAGATGTCATCAGCACAGTGTCTGGTTGGGCTCAAATCCCATTTTTACAGTTACAGCCTTGTATAAAATTAAGGATAACATTTATTCTCTCAATAGCCACAAAGAGCTTAGAACAAGGTCTGGCACAGGGCAAGTGTTCAATAAATGAGGGCCAGTATCATCATCCTCATCATCAGGAACCTTGAAATTCATCCAAATTTTGCCCATTAACCTCTAAAGAGAAAGAGGTTAGTAAACTTTGCAATCTTGCTCCAGCCAGAACAAGGCTGATGCCACTGGGCGTGAGTCCCTTACAGGGCACCGACATCCTTTTTTCCAGATTTCTGCCTCCAGGATCCACCCAGTTCAAATGCCTACTCATTGGCAAGAAAGACTTGTTGAGCAAATGAGTGAAGCAATGAATGGCGTGGGCCAGAAACCACAGTAAGACTGGACTCAGTCACTGCATGTTTTTCAGCTACCATATGCAAAGTTATTATAATCATTAATGGAAATCCCATCATTAGAGAATACTGCACTAGCCTGTCTGTATTGAAAACACAATTTCTTCTTTTGCAAAATGTTATAGGTTTGAAATTTCTCTTTTTCAATCTAATCCTTCTATTCACACTGGTACTTTGCTTGAGCTGAGGCTCATTCACTCTGATTTTACCTGATACTTCATCCAAAGGCTGACAAACAGCCCCTACCTAAAGCAGCAGGAGGAACCTGGTGGAAAGAGGCCCTCAGGCAGTTCCCATGGAGATGGGAGAAAAGGCAGGAAGCCCCCACCCCACCCTCTATACACTCTCACTCATGTTCCATTGCTAAGAATTACATCACATGATAGGTCTTCTCCCAGACAGGGCAATGACCTCTAAAAGTTTGCAGCGTCCCCTCTCTGAGCTTTCTGGAAACCTCTAGCAGCCCGTAGCACACCTCTAGTCCGTGACCCTCTCCTTTCCCCACTACTCAGCTTTCCATGTACTTTAGCAACTAGCCAAGAAATCATCCAGTATCCCCACAGACGCTAAAGAATAGAAGGCAGGTTCCAAGTCAGAGCAGACAGCACATGGCATAGTCCAAAGATCCCTGGAGCCAGGAGACTGTGGCTCTGGCCTCACCCCTGACCATCTGGTGACCCTGGACAGGTCCCTCCATTTTTCTGCACCTCAGTTCCCTTTCTGAGCTCCTCCTCCATGTAAGTTTCCTCGTTCTCCTCTGTTTCAGCCCACTATTGGACTCTTTCATAACATAGTTTGTAGTTTCTCTCTCTTTTTACTTGCCCTTAGTCTGCACCGTTCACTAGAATGTAAACCCCTTTTGTCCATCTGAAGCCTCATTGTAAACCCAGAACCTGGTTCCTGTCAGCACTCAAAAAAAAAAAAAATTCATTTAATGAATGAATGAATGAGATATCAGATGATCTAGTTTTAATATGCTATGGTTTTTCATCTAGTCACAGTAAAAACAAAAACCATTATATAAAGAAGTTCCCCTCTTTTTCCCGGGGAACACATGGGGAGATGGATGATTAAGTGAAAATCCCCTGTTCATCAGCCACTCCTTCTAACATTTCATTTAGCATCATAGAGATCAATTTCTCATTTTATGTATTTGTGTCTTCAAAGCACCCTGAGTAGTTTTTGTGAGCACAGAAATCGGAAAGTCTTTCTTATCTTTCTGGCACTTTCTTATCTTTCTAGCATCTCTCACCTGACCTGATAAATCACTTTTGCAATCATTTTATTTACATTTTTACTGTGCTGGATCTTCGTTGCTGTGCAAGCTTTTCCCTAGTTGTAGAGAGTGGGGGCTACTCTCGTTGCAGTGCATGGGTTTCTCATTGTGGTGACCTCTCTGGTTATGGAGCTCAGGCTGTGGGCTATGGGGGCTTCAGGAGTTGCAACTCCTGGGCTCTAGAACACATGCTCTCAGTAGTCATGGCACATGGGCTTAGTTGCTCTGTGGCATGTGGGATCTTCCCAAGGCTCCAATCCATGTCTCCTGCATCGGCAAGTAGGTTCTTTACCACTGAACTACCAGGGAAGCCCCATGATAAATCATTTTAATTAACATTTAGGTACATAGTCTAGCTTACTAAGCAAGGTTAGGCTAGTCTCCACTTTCATTATACATTTTAATGAGTTTTTGCATTATTTCTGCCCAGTCTATCAACCCTAGAGAACTTAAAATCAAATTGAAATCTAAAAGTGTAAAAATAATTAAAATTGCCCTACAGACTGCAGTAATTTAAGATTTGTGTTAGTAGAAACCGTCTGGGCAAAGCCACTGTAACTGTCTGCAATTAGCCACTGTTTTTCAGGATAACATTTAATTAGGATCGTGCTGACATTTGGCCAGGGGCCCTGGTCTCCATCTTCACCCCACTCCTTAGCTGCTCAACCTACATCAAATCGGGTCAGCACAAAGTTAATGGGCAAATTACAGAAAACTTCAGCTTAAATTCCATCCCCCCACCCCCAACACACACACTTATGTCTTGTTTGATGACTTTAACTGGAGATTTTAATCTGCTCTCTACTTACTTGCTTTCCAATAGTAGTCTCTGAGATATAGACTTGATCCTCTGTGCTGCCTTCCAGAGGACTTCTGGCTAGAGCAAATATTAATACAGCCCCGTGATATCCAATAGTCATGGCAAAAGTTAAGCTGAATCCTCATGTTTTTGTTTAGATCTTTGCCCTATATGGTCCGCCTACCATCTTTCCAGGCTTAATTCCCGCCTTCCTTCACTCTGATCAGGTCCACTTTTGTCCCTCCTACAAGTTTTCTATCTTCTGGAATCCTTGCCTCCTGAATGCTCATCCCTTAAGATTCAACTCACCTGTTGCCTCACCCATGAAACTGTCCTAGATCACCCTAACTGAAAGTAATCTAAATTTCTGTGGTACTCTTACTTCTCTTAAAGGATTTTTGTAAAATTTTGTGTCTTCTATACCAACAATAAAGCATTTGTATCCAGGGACCATCTCTTTATATCTCACAGAGTAGTCTCTATTATTGCTTGGTTGAATGAATCAATGTGTCTCTCTTATGACATGAGACATATTTGAAGCTGGATACATGTTACTAAAAACAGATAACATTCTGCCATTCCTTTTGGATTCTGTTAATGAACTAGAGCATGACATAGGGAGAGCTTTCTAACTTGGTGTATATTTAGGTACCTAGGACTGGCTCAGAGGTTAAAGCGTCTTCCTGCAATGTGGGAGACCTGGGTTCGATCCCTGAGTCAGGAAGATCTCCTGGAGAAGGAAATGGCAACCCACTCCAGTATTCTTGCCTGGAGAATCCCATGGATGGAGGAACCTGGTGGGCTATAGTCCACAGGGTCGCAAAGAGTCGGACACGACTGAGTGACTTCACTTTCACTTTCACTTTCAGGACTTAATCTATAGATAATACATCACAGGCTTATGGCAGGAATGTTAATTTCACACCGAGCTCAGTGATAAACTATGGCTACAAATTGAGAGCATCAGCACCTCCTACTGGGAGACGTGAGGACATGAAAGCATTGATACAGAAGTTACCCCAAAAGGTAAGGGCATAACTCCCTTTGTTTCCTTTTGGATGATCCTGTTCTTGAATTACCCATAAATTCAGGACATAGTGATGGGCATCCATAGGGAAGCATATGAATGGGATGCGTCTAGAAGCCTGGTAAAGTCTACAAGAGCAGGACGCAAGTTAATTCATAAATGCAGAGCCAGATCTGAGAACTGAAAACAGAGAGTATTCTGCATTGGGATTAGGAAAGATGGGAGCTTTCAGAGAACTAAGGGTCTGAGATTATGTCATGGAAGGCAGAGATGGAATTTGAACAGTCAGCCCATGCTCTTCACTATTGGACTGCACATCCTAGGCAGGGCCCCACTGAGACCCCACTCTCCCAAGCTTCATACTCCTTGTTTGTCGGAAGGAATTGTCCTGATTCAGGATATCTGTGCCTCAGTTTTCTCAGCTGTGAAATGGAGGATAGTAGTGCTTATTTTAGTCAAAGTACTAAATTCAGGAAACCCTGCTACAGCATGGAGGAAACACTTGATAAATGTTCACCTTCAAATCAGAGAGGCAGCTTCCTGAGGCCCAGGGCTATGATGTGTTCCCAGTGCTGCACAAATCCTGGTGAGCAACCTGGGTGCTTTGCCCAAGGGCTTGCTAGAGAGTGGATGTATATATATCCCCCCAAAACTCCTGTGTTGAAATCCTGGCCTACCCGCAATGTGATAGTATTAGAAGGTGGGGACTTTGGGGGGTAATTTAGGCCCTAAGGATGGGGTCATCATGAATGGGGTTAGTGTTCTCCCTCTGCTCTCCACCACGTGAGGACACAACAAGAAAGTGACTGTCTGCAAACTAGGAAGTGAGCCTCACCAGACAGGATCTTGATCTTGGACTTCCCTGGCTCCAGATCTGTAAGAAATAAATGTCTGTTGTTTCAGCCACCCAGTGAGTAGTAGAGCAGCCCCAGCTGACTCAGACGTGGCTGCTCAGGGCTGTAGTGGGAGCAGTGTTGGTGTGCGAACCAATGAGTAAGTACAGACAGTGGCCAACCTCCCCACCAAAGCCTCAGGGCCCATGCCAGCTCACCCCAGAGAGGCTCTGCCAGGCCTTTATGGAACGGCCTCGCTCCCAGCCAAGGCATAGGCCATGGTCCAGTCTGCACCTCCTCCTACACCCTTTGCCAAGAGCGGTCTTTCATGGGGGCACGTGGGCCAGGAGCCCATTACAGCTTTCACATGTGCGGCTCCCTGTAGGACTGAACAATTTTTGGCAGCCTCTTGGCTCTGTTGATGAGAACACCAAAAAGTTCTGCTCCCACTGCCCCAGGACAATGGTGCCCCAAAGGCCCTCAACTTTCATAGCTCTTGCTGGGACCTATACACATGAGGCTAGACTGGGAGGTAAAGGCTATGTTCTTGGCTGTGGCTGTGCTGTGGGATGGGCAGCATGTGATACAGGTTAAGGGCCATTCTCCTCGAAGCCCCCGACTGACTCATCAAGGAAGTATATGTCCCCAAGACAACTCCTTTTTCAGGCAAAGAGGAGGGAAGGACTTCTGTTCTGCTAATTCTCTTCTCATAGACACGTTGGAGCCCCTGGAACCAAACCCCTCAAGGCCAGAGAGAAGGCAGCCCCTCAAAGCCTGGGCATGGGGCTGGCACCACCAGAGTTATCTAAGGAGGAAACGTGCAGATGGCCAGACCTGAGAAATAAGGTGGCTAAGAAAGGAATCCAAGGAGACAGGCCATCAATTCAGAGGGTTACCTCTGCTCACACGCAGAAAGCAGAGGCTCCATAACCACAAACAGAGCAGAAGAAAGCAGAAACCTGACCGTTTGAGTCAGACATGGAGCAGACCGAGGCAGGCTGGCCCGAGTGGGTAGTGTGAATGGTCCAAGACAAACCTTACAGACCAGATTTCAGCCCTGACAGCTCTGTGTGAAATTCTAAAACACTTACATTCGCTCAGACCAAGGTCCTAAAACAACAGCTCCTCTGAAGAAGAACTCCATCAGTAACTCTTGGGAAAATGGCGTTTAATTTACCACACGGATGCAGCACCAGTGCATGCCGGGAGCTGTGCCAGGCACCGGGGTACATCAGGAAGGAGGTGACGTATTCCTTTTCGTACAGAGGACTCAGCAGGAATTAGAGGCATGGCACCAGTGGCTACAGTTGCACTGAGCGCTGCAGAGAAGGCCCCTTAGCAAGAAAAAGAGTTTTCACTGCTTCTCTACTCAATTCTTTAACAAAGAGAGCTGAAAGGAGCTGTCAGAAAACAAACTTATGGTTACTAAAGGGGATGGCAGTGGGGAGTGAAGATAAATTAGGATTTGAGGATTAACATATACACAATACTAAATTTGAAATAAACAACAAGCACCTATATAGCACAGAGAACTATATTCAATATCTTGTAACAACATACAATGGAAAAGAATCTGATAAAAGTAATTGAATCACTTTTCTGTATACCTGAAACTAACACAACATTGTAAATTAACTATGCCTCCATTTTTCAAATAGTTAGCAGAAGTTTTAAGTTGAAAAATTTTAATCAAAAAATAGACATCAGATATAGCAGCTATCCAACCCTAGTCTCAAGAGAGATTTTTTAAAAAGTATTTTAAGGGGAGCCCTCATGATAGTGACTTCATGGTGGTGATTTACCATAAACATCCCCAAAGTTGTTCAGTAGTCAACTTTATCATCCGTGAATATCTAAATCCTTCTTGAACTTAACCTATGTACTGCTTGATTCTATTCTACCACTGCTTCTAGCCTCTCAGGCTTTATCTCCCTCTGTGAGAGACTCCTTATCTCCTCCACGTATCTCCTCCTAAAAGTTGCTCCCTTCCCTTCATCAATCAGTTCTTCCCTGGACTTTTTCCAGCACCATTAGGTCATTCTTGAGAAGGGTGGTCAGAAATGATAGAAAACCCAGTTTTGTTGCCAATATCCTTTGCCAAAATCTGCCCACATCCTCCCCTGGCCAGGAGCAGCTCCTGCCCACTTGCCCCTGCAAGCCCAGGAAGGCCACGACCAGTGCCTGCCCCGCAGGAAGGAACCCTCATTTATAACACCTCTCTCATGCTCGGGTGTCTTTGTTTGCAAAGCTCTTTCACTGATATTTTTCATTTGATATAACAATCTTGAGAAGTAGGCAAAATATGGTTACTAGCATTCTCATGTTACAGAAAACAAAGTTTCAAGAAGTTTAAATTGTCCAACATCATCAAACTAACAGTGGCAGATGCAGAAATTGAACTTGGGTCTCCAGACTGTCCTGCCCTGTCTATTTCCATAATTTAACCCCAAGGCCACTTGTTCCAACTTCTAATATCTACCTCAGATCCCCTTGTTTTGTTGCAAACCTTGGATTAGGAGCTCAAGAAGCTCGGGTCAGAATCGTTTCCTCCAGCAGCCTTGAGCCCGTTTGACCCACAGCTAAGAGGCTAACCCTTCGAGTGTCTCTTCTAGTCTCCAGCTTCCCAAGAGAAGAGGGGAGAAGAGGCCAAGAGCATTCCTAACTGGCTGCTGGTGCTCTGAAGAGTGACCTAGGGGGTAAGTCCCACACCCTGTCTGGCACTAAGCCATGCCCTCAACAGTGAGCAAAAACATCTTGGCAAATTGATAGGAATTCTGCTGTCTTCTTGTTTCCTAGCTCAATCTCTTATTTTCCCTTCTGGTTTGTATGCTCTTTAAACTTGATTTTAGGCCAAATTTCCAACAAGTAATCCCACCCCTTTCAATTTAGAGACCCCTCATATGACCTACTTCTTATTACTGTCAGCATTGTTTCCAAAGACTCCTTAGTGTGTGCCCAAAATATTAGAGATCCCTTTTATTCAAGGATATGATCAGGCTTTGATTGAGAAAAGGGGACCCATTGATGCTTAGGGCTTCCCTGGTGGCTCAGACAGTAAAGAATCTGCCTGCAATGCAGGAGACCTGGATTTGATCCCTGGGTCAGGAAGATCCCCTCGAGAAAGGAATGGCAACCCACTCCAGTCTTCTCGTCTGGGAAATCCCATGGATGGAGGAGCCTGGTGGACTACAGTCCAAAGGGTCACAAAGAGTTGGACATGACTGAATAACTAACACTTTCACTTTTCACACTGATGCTTAGCCCAAAAGGGAGTGAGGATGGAGGAGAAGCAAGATGGGTCAGGGAAGGCTTCCAAGAAAGAAACAGTGGCTGAGCTAATCTTTAAAGATGAGAAGCCAATATCAGAAATGTGTTTTATTTTAGTGTGAGTTGTCATTAGTGAACTTGTTTATTGTAAAGGTGGACATTTAGCACTCAGCGGAGTTTTCAAAATAAAGTAATAAAAAAAAAAAATGAATAGCCAAGAAGCTGGAATGTTCTAGGCAGAGGCACAGAACGTGAGCGTGTATGGCACTTCGGGGACCTATACAAAGTCTGGTGTGACCAGAAGGCAGGTTGGAATGCAACAGAGCTGGAGGGTGAGGGGCTTGGGCCAGGTGAGGAAGAGCCTTATGTGCTGGGCTTAGGTGCTGAGGCTTCACACTGATGGGGATGGACAGCACTGAAGAGTTAATGTAGTATGATCAGATATGTGAAAACTGCACTCGGAAGATGGACCAGGGAGAAGTTAACTCTATTACAAAGCTGCTGCTTTCCTCTAAGTGAGAAATAGCCAACAGAATTATTGAATGATGTGCCATGTCTTAGAAGACCGACGCTAAAAGGGAGCTTGCCTATGGATCATCTTGTCCAAATGCTGTTTTAAGGACTTCACTGGCAGTCCAGTGGTTAAGACTTCACCTTCCGATGCAAGGGGCTTCCCTGGTGGTTCAGACTGTAAAGAATCTGCCTGTGATGCAGGAGACCCAGGTTTAATCATTACATTGGGAAGATCCCCTGGAGAAAGAAACAGCAACCCACTCTAGTATTCTTGCCTGGAAAATTCCATAGACAGAAGAGCCTGGTGGGCTACAGTCCATGGGGTCTCAAAAAGTCAGACACAACTGAGCAACTAGCAAAAACTTCCAATGCAAGGAGCATGGGTTCAATTTCTGGTTGTGGGGCTAAGATCCCACATGCCTAATGGCCAAAAAAAACCAAAACACAAAACAGAAGCAGTATTGTAACAAATTCAATAAAGACTTTAAAATGGTCCACATTAGGGAAAAAAATACTGCTTTATATTTTGCTTTACTGACTATGCCAAAGCCTTTGACTCTGTGGATCATAATAAACTGTGGGAAATTCTGAAAGAGACGGGAATACCAGGCCACCTGACCTGCCTCTTGAGAAACCTATATGCAGGTCAGGAAGCAACAGTTAGAACTGGACATGGAACAACAGACTGGTTCCAAATAGGAAAAGGAGTACATCAAGGCTGTATATTGTCACCCTGCTTATTTAACTTCTATGCAGAGTACATCATGAGAAACGCTGGACTGGAAGAAGCACAAGCTGGAATCAAGATTGGTTGGAGAAATATCAATAACCTCAGATGTGCAGATGACACCACCCTTATGGCAGAAAGTGAAGAGGAACTAAAGAGCCTCTTGATGAAAGTGAAAGTGGAGAGTAAAAAAGCTGGCTTAAAGCTCAACATTCAGAAAACGAAGATCATGGCATCTGGTCCCATCACTTTATGGCAAATAGATGGCAAAACAGTGGAAACAGTGTCAGACTTTATTTTTGGGGCTCCAAAATCAGCACAGATGGTGATTGCAGCAGAAATTAAAAGACGCTTACTCCTTGGAAGAAAAGTTATGACCAACCTAGATAGCATATTCAAAAGCAGAGACATTACTTTGCCAACAAAGGTCTGTCTAGTCAAGGCCATGGTTTTTCCAGTGGTCATGTATGGATATGAGAGTTGGACTGTGAAGAAAGCTAAGCACCGAAGAATTGATGCTTTTGAACTGTGGTGTTGGAAAAGACTCTTGAGAGTCCCTTGGACTGCAAGGAGATCCAACCAGTCCATCCTAAAGGAGATCAGTCCTGGGTGTTCTTTGGAAGGACTGATGTTAAAGCTGAAACTCCAATACTTTGGCCACCTCATGTGAAGAGTTGACTCATTGGAAAAGACTGATGCTGGGAGGGATTGGTGGCAGGAGAAGAAGGGGACGACAGAGGATGAGATGGCTGGATGGCATCACTGACTCGATGGACATGAGTTTGAGTGAACTCCAGGAGTTGGTGATGGACAGGGAGGCCTGGCATGCTGTAATTCATGGGGTAGCAAAGAGTTGGACACGACTGAGCGACTGAACTGAACTGAACTGAGGGGTGAGGGAAAAGATGGGGATCAAGCTCTGCTGCCCCTCAGCTCCTCACCTGACCCATTCATTAGTCCTCTCTCCCACGAGTGTGCTGGTCTTGCTAGGGCTGCCATAACAAAACACCAGACATGGGTAACTTAAACAACAGAAATTTATTTCTTCACAATTCTGGAGGCTAGGAGTCCAGGGTCACAGGGTCAACAGGTTTGTTTCTCCTAATGCCTCTCTACCTGGCTTACAGATGGCCACCTTCTCTCTGTGTCCTCCCGGGGCCAGCTCTCTGTCTGTGTTGTCTGCTTTCTAACCTCTCCTTCTTATAAGGACATCAGTCCTATTGAATTAGAATGCACCCTAACAACCCCATTTTAACTTCTTTACTGCTTTAAAGGCCCCATCTCCAAACACAGTCACAGTTCTGAGGCTCTGGAGGTTAGGGTTTCAACATGGGAAGTGAAGGGTAGGGACACAGATCACCATAACAACGAGTAACAAGAAACTATATTCCTAGGGACTTCCCTGGCAGTCCAGTGGTTAAGAATCTATCCTTCCAATGCAGGGGGTGTGGGTTCAATCCATGGTTAGGGAACTAAGACTCCATGTGCTGCACAGTCAGAAAATAAATAAAAATTTTAAAAAAAATTTTTTTTAAGAAATTGCATTCCTAGATGCACAGAGAATGGATGTCACCACAGACATCTGGGTGTTAATGGAGAATTCAAAGAAGAAATTGGGAGCAAGTAAATCCAGGCAAAGAGATTCAATGAACAGCATCTGTCCTGGAATAGCCATCATGACAGTCCCTTGAGTCACAGAACCCCAGTCACGAGCAGTCTCCCATCCATGCTGACTGCTGATCATTCATTACATGCCCACCCAAGCACACAGCACAGTCAGCCAGACATCTCTTCAATGGATCACCTCTAGCTTATTATTTGTACATCCTGCACATTGGTGGGCTGCCGTCTATGGGGTCGCACAGAGCCGGACATGACTGAAGCGACTTAGCAGCTAAGCTGTGGAAGCCTCTTTCACATCACTGAGAAACGTGTTAAGTTGTGTCATCATTTTCACATGTGTATGTGTGAAGTCATTTCAGTCATGTCCAACTCTTTGCGACCCTATGGATGGTAGCCTGCCAGGCTCCTCTGTCAGTGGGATTTTCCAGGCAAGAATACTGGAGTGGGTTGCCATGCCCTCCTCCAGGGGTCTTCCTGACCCAGGGATCAAACTGGTTTCTCTTACCTCTCCTGCATCATCTCACACACTGATCCATAAAAGAACTGCAAAACCAAATTAACACTCCACAACTTTCCCCATGGTGGAGTTCCCCATGGTGGAATACTGTACAGTCATTATATTGTGCTAATCCCAATAACAATGGGGTAAGGCTCACAAAACAGTATTAAGTGAAGAGACATGATACAGAATTGCATTACTGTATCCTGTCTCTTCCATTAATACTATATCCAGCCTCTTGTCCTATGCTAGACAAAATCACGTGTGAAAAAAAATGCCACTCAAAGGGAGAAAAGTCAAATTTAAGCTTAAAAAATTAGGAATCTTCCTAAAATCCATTACTCTTCATTTACGAATCAGGAATCAATGAAATTAACTCAGTACTAGGAAAGTCTCTTCAATACTTTAGAGCATGTATTAGTCAAACTTCTCTCAGGAAAACGGAGCTCCTGCCAGATGGTTCAAGGATACAGGGATGCAGGGAACCAGTTATAAAGGAGTTGGAAAAACTGAGAAGCTAGGCGCAGGACAATGAGGTAACCCAGAAACTCACAACAGCAGGAAGTTATTCTACCACATTATCAAAATCCAGAAGTCAGAGCAACAGAACAGAAATTGGAAACTCAAGACACCCCCAATAAAAGACCTGGGCTTCTCCTTTTCTTTTTTCTCCAGTCTCCCTCCTGGGCTCTCCATCTGTGAATCATAGACAAAAACCAATTGGCAAGAAGCTTGAGAAACACTCCCTGCTGGGCAGTCCTGCTGGGATTTAGAACAGAGCAGAGGAAGTAGATATGGGATCTCAGATGGAATAAATGAGTGGCATAGGGCATCAGCAAACAACTGGTATTCTGCCATGACGGGACTACTTCTCTGCTCATGAAAGATTGCCTGGTGCATCAGTCACTCCAGATACTCAGACATTTCTTGCCCTTAAACTCTAATCTTCCCATGAATACGTTCCCCCTCACAAGCCCTGGATACACTTTTACTTCCTCCTCTTAATCTCTGCACCTGGCCCAATGTCACATTTCATCATCTGTCCATGATCTAGATTCTGACTGGGTTTGCACTCCATGTGCCTCTTCAAAGCCTCTGGACTTTGAGCCAATAGCCAGACTTGTGACCTTTGCCCAATCTCATGGTTCTGTCTACACTTCCCGATTTCAGTTGTTCTTTCCCAAATCGATCGAGCCATAAACAGAGGTTTAAGTATTATATATTAAAATTTTAATGGTAAGTAATGTCATAACTAAAAACTCATGTGTATCTATCAAATATTGGAAGGAGCAAAGAGGAAATGTAGGATGCTGCTGCTGCTGCTGCTAAGTCGCTTCAGTCGTGTCCGACTCTGTGCGACCCCATAGACGGCAGCCCACCAGGCTCCGCTGTCCCTGGGATTCTCCAGGCAAGAACACTGGAGTGGGTTGCCATTTCCTTCTCCAATGAATGAAAGTGAAAAGTGAAAGTGAAGTCGCTCAGTCATGTCTGACTCCTAGCGACCCCATGGACTGCAGCCCACCAGGCTCCTCCATCCATGGGATTCTCCAGGCAAGAGTACTGGAGTGGGGTGCCATTGCCTTCTCCAACGGGGTGAGCTAAATCTTCATCTGATGCAGGGGGTTAACATGTAACATCTAAAGTTGATAAATGAAGATGGAATTACATGAGCATGTAAATTAGAGAGCTGGAAATAATAATATAACTTAAAACAAAAATAATTGGAAAGAAATAGGATGGTTGCCTTCGAGCAGTGGGACTGTGGGAAAAGTGTAAAACAAGGCTTTTGGTTATAAATGCTCTAAATTCATTGATTTTTTTAAACCATCATCGATTCTTTACTCAGATTTTATATTTGCTGTTCCCTCTATCTAGAATACTCTTCCCAAAGATATCCACATGGCCGGTTCCCTCATTTCTTCCAGGCTTTCCCCGAGCACCCTATTTAAAACTGCAACATCCATACACCCACTCTGTGCTTTCTTTTCATCCCACTTATCACCATGGAACATTCCATATAATTTTCTTATTCATTTTGCTTCTTTTCTGTCTGCCCCAATTACAATATAATCTCCATTAGAGCAGGGGCCTTGTTTTGCTCTCTGGTAAATACCAGCACCTAGAACAGTGGCTGATACTGTTGACTGACTTGACTATATGAACAAATTGTGTGTGTGATGACATGAAAAAAAAATGTATTTAATGACCAATAAGTCTTTTAGAAAAATTCCCACATTTTTTTTGCTTGTTTGAGTTTACTTTGTTATGTTTCACATTGAGATAATTCTTGGAGAAATCTATGCCTGAAGTTTTCCAAATGGGTTACTCTTTTATATACTTGTCCTTCAACACTTTCTTTGAATTCAGCTTAATGAAGAATCAGGGTGGTGCAAGAGCAGGGGACTGATATCATTGGGAAGAAGGAAAGGAGATATGCTGGCAGAACACTTCCTTATCCATGAGGACAGATTCCCTAGGGTGCTACCCAAGAGAAGAACCTTTAAAAGGAGGGCAAACCCCACTGAGGAAAGGACATACCCAAATGAACACAATGTCTTAATGAGTGGTGGGTTTCATTTGTTTTCTTAAAATAAAATTTTCAATTATTTAAATCTAGAAAGCTTCATTAAAGTACAGGTCTTTTGGAGAGTCTAAAAACTACACATTTTGAGGACCTTAAATTCATTGTAATCAGTGCACTCTTATCCAATCTCTTCTGAAAAGACAAATAGTTCCTCACAGAGGAATCCACAAGTATTAACAGCAAAAATATCCACTCTCTTTAGTCCCGAGAAGGACTTCACCTGCATGTTTTTGGGGGCGTCCTCCCACAACCCACTAACGCAACTGGATCACTGACTCGGTCAAATAGGTAAAACCCAGAATGCAGAGTGAGAGACCAATGTCTGGATTCAAGTCCAAGGTCACCATTTCCTATGGTGTCACTATGGGAAGATCTCTCTGCTCTGAGGATGGCCCCTAGTCTCCTCATTTCTGTGTTGGAGTAACAGAGCCTACTTCATAACATTGTAAGCTTTAGATGGAATAAGGGACATAAAACGCTTGCCACACTGCCTACAGCATAGTGAATATCAATAAGAAGTGGATATTTGTATGATTGTCATCATTTTGGGGGTAGCTATGATAATTTGCGAAGTTAGGAGATGTCTCTCAAAAAACAAATATTGTAAAGAAAAACAGATATTGGATTCTAAACTTGATTTCTTACCCATCACTTCATCAATATATTCCTCATGAATTGCCAGTCCTTAGAACTCTTTGAATAAACATATTTAAGCTTTAATTACGAGACTCTTCCAGAGTAGAAGATACACCCTCACCTTTGACACACCCTAAAAAATGTTGCCCACTATCGGTAGACTTGTGCTTTAGTGTTACAGTCCCAGGCGCTTTGCCACTAGTTCTTGTGCTGTCTCTCCTCAAATTTTATACCTCAGGATGATCAACAGATCTCTACCTGTTGACTAGAAAATGCTAGTGTTTCTGGGTAGTGGTTAGATTTTAAGATGACCAACATCTATGTCTGGATTTCATCAGGCAGGTCAAATATCACTCAGGGATTTGACTTGATCAGAAATTTCTAAAAGGAAAAGACCGCCACACCTTGCTTTCTCTTTCCCAGGGCAAATGTGAACAGTTTACCAGCCAAGACACTGCCTAGACAAAGGCCCACGTGCCCTAGAATTAGAGTTGCCAGCTAAAATAAGACTGCCCAGTTAAATCTGAATTTCAGATAAACAATATATAATTTTCAGTATAAGTATGTCCCAAATATTACATCATTATCTGAAACTAAAGCTTAACTAAATTATAACAAATCTTATATTTTTATTTTGCCAAATCTGGCAGCCCAACCCAGAGTATAGAGATTATCACTAACCTCCTTACTCTCCATCCGTCATGGTGTTATTTTCCCTCCTAAATTCTGAGTTTCTTGAAGTGGGCCCTGTATGTGTTAGTCCTCATGCCTAGCACAGCATAGATGTCCAACGAATGTATCAGGACAGAAGGAAGGAAGGAAGAAGAGAGGGAGGGAGGGATGATGGATTTAATCTTTGAGGACTCTGAGAGTCAGACTGTCCTTCGGCAACACCAGTGCTGCTGCCTCACTCCAGCTTCTAATCATTTAATTTATGCTGATTCCCAGCATCCCTGTAGACAAGACAAATAAAGGTAGGTGATCTGAATTGTATAGCCCACACATTTCAAGGTCATCAGAAGTGTTATCTCTAAGGAGAGCTCTGAGATCTAGTTTCCCCTCTTACAAAAGTCCAAGGCCACCCCTCTGTCCTCCAAAGAACATAAATATTAAGTCCCCAGTTCCTAGTCCTTTTGGTCTGTTTCCAGACCAATATTTTTCTGAGGCATTGCAGCATCAGATCTCAAAGTTTACTTCTGGTTTTACCTTTCCTCTTTGGTTTTGGCTCCCAGGGAATTCTTTATTTTGAGCTTGGGTATTGCATTTAAATTTTTTGTTGCAGTGTTTTCCCCTATGTTTATATGTGCTTAGAGTGAGGAAAGAAGATAATACAGGCTATCTCGGTAAGCCCTATCCCCAGAACCCAGAAAATAGATATTTTTTAAAAGTTTCCTGTTAAGTAGAAAGCATGCATTATCTTAGCAAAATTCTTATCAAAAAATGGTGTTTCCATTTCTCAAATCACTTTGGTTCATTTCCCTGGCTGAAGTTCCTTTGTTGAAAGTAAGCAGTGAATCAAAAATTGACAAAATGTTATACATAAAATTTTATAAACTGCCTTTTTGTGTATTTATCTTAAAACATTAATTACCACCTCCTGTACCATTAAAAATTCACCCAAAAAATCTTGATTTTTAGGACCTGCATATTATCTCACTGAAGTATCGTAATTTAACACTCTATTTTGGAGATGGACATATTTTTCATTGTTTTATGTAAATAAAACTATGATGATTGGGCTTCCCAGGTGGCTCAGTGGGTAAAGAATCCCCTTACAATGAAGGAAAGAAGCAGGCAGACATGAGTTTGAACCCTGGTCAGGAAGATCCCCTGGAAGAGGGACTAGCAGTCCACTCCAGTATTCTTGCCTGGAGAATCCCATGGACAGAGGAGCCTGGCGGGCTTCAGTCCATAGGTCACAAAGACTCTGACACGATGAAAGCAACTGAGCCCGCACGCACATAATGATTATCAGCATATTTAAATATTTGTTTACACTTTTTATTATTTCCTTAAGATACAGTCATAGAAGCTTCTTTACTGAGGAGTTGCATTAACTCATTCAAGCCTGTATACTATATGGGAAATGGTTGTTAAATTGTATCATTGCCAAGAACCAAATTGGCTGATGTGCTAGCAGGAAGAGAATGATTAGCAACTACCCTCCAGTAAACCACAATTTCATAAGATTATTGTTTGTTTTACTAAAAGTTGTCTCTTGACTGCAAGTCACTGGAAACCAATGATAATGAAAAGCCTAGATGGGTTTCACAAGTTTGTTCAAAGTTCACCAGCTTTGCCTACTCTGTCAGAAAGCCAAATGCAGTTTGGGGCTTTCATACACTCTCCCAACTTGCTTTTCAAAGACAGCCCTTCAGTTTCTGCTTCAAATGTCATCAGTCTATAACGATCGAAGTAGAATGCCATTTCCTTCAGGATATCACCTTATCGGGAGAAAAATATGCCGAATATCACCTTCCTCTGCTCTCTCACCGGAAAAGGCGATGGCACCCCACTCCAGTACTCTTGCCTGGAAAATCCCATGGACGGAGGAGCCTAGTAGGCTGCAGTCCATGGGGTCGCAAAGAGTCAGACTCGACTGAGCGACTTCACTTTCACTTTTCACTTGCACGCATTGGAGAAGGAAATGGCAACCCACTCCAGTGTTCTTGCCTGGAGAATCCCAGGGACGAGGGAGCCTGGTGGGCTGCCATCTATAGGGTCACATAGAGTCGGACACACAACTGAAGCGACTTAGCAGCAGCAGCAGCTGCTCTCTCACAGAACTTACTATGTTCTTACAACGTCAAACACTTCCCACTCTGTTGACAGTTGTGTCCATGTCCCATCTACCATACTCAGGTATATGCCTTAAGAACAGGATTTTTTTCCCCTCACTTTATTGAAAAATAATTGATCGATATCACTGTGTAAGTTTAAGATATACAGCATGATAATATGATTTACATTGTATTGTGAAATGATTACCCCAAAAGATTTAGTTAATATCCATCATCCCATATGGATAGGATAAAAAGAAATGAAAAAAATTTCTTCTTGTAATGAGAACTCTTAGGATCTATTCTTTTAACAACTTTCCTATACATAGTATAGCGGGGTCAACTATAGTCATCATGACATCCCAAGGACTTATCTTGTAGCTGGAAGTTTGTACTTTTTGACCTGCTGCTGCTACTGCTAAGTCGCTTCAGTTGTGTCCAACTCTGTGCAACCCCATAGACGGCAGCCCACCAGGCTCCCCCTTCCCTGGGATTCTCAAGGCAAGAACACTGGGGTGGGCTGCCATTTCCTTCCCCTTCCTCCAGTTTCTCTTGTCCTGATACCACCTCTAGTGATCACAAATCTGATCTCTTTTCTATGAGTTTGATAGGTTTCTTTTGTTCTTTTTTTTTTTTAGATGTCACATTTGTATGTGAGATCATACAGTAGTTGTCTTTCTCTAACTTATTTCACTTAGTATAATGCCTTCGAGTCCATCCATGTTGTTGCAAATGGCATAATTTCCTCACTTCTATGGATGAATAATATTCCACTATTTCACTCACAACTTCCTTATCTATTCTCCCAATGGATGGACACGAAGTATCTCTATGTCTTGGCTATTTTAAATAATGCTGCTATGAGCATGGAGATGCAGTTATCTTTCTGAGTTAATGTTTTCTTCAAGGACATAATCTTTTTTATAATTTACTTTATTGAAGTATAGTTGATTTACAATATTGTGTTAATTTCTACTGTACAGCAAATACATATATGTGTGTGTGTGTGTGTGTGTGTGTGTATATACAGTTATACATATATATGGGGCTTCCCTGGTGGGTCAGACACTAAAGAGTCCACCATCTGTTCTTTTTCATATTCTTTTCCATTATAGTTTATCAAGATATTGAATATAGTTCTCATGCTACATACAGTGGACCTTGTTGTTTATCCAAATTATATGTTTCCATCTGCTAATCCCAAACTCCCAATCCCTATGTCTCCCTCCCCCTTGACAACCACAGCTTTGTTCTCCATGTCTGTGAGCCTGTTTCTGTTTTATAGATATGTTCATTTGGGTCATAATTTATATTCCACATATAAGAGATATCATATAGTGCTTGGAGGACAGAATCTTTGATTCATCCTCACATCTCCTAAAGTACTTAGAGCTCTAACTGTCCAAGGCATAAAAAAGACTCAATAAATAGTGTTTGTAGACTTTAATGCACTAATAGTAACAATCCTAACTACATGTGATTTCATTAACAGCTAGGCAGCAGTATATAGTTCCACTATAAAGACTGAAAAAAATAGTTTTTACTCAACTATTTTGAGGAAGTTTTCCTCTCAGAATATAAATACTGTCTTGATTTTAAAAACAAACAAACAAACTACCCAGTAATATATTTAGAGACATCAAAACCTAAATCAGCTGGTATGATTCAACAAAAAATACAGTAAAATTCAGTTAATCTGATTTTTATATCTAGCATTATAACTGAGTTTATCTACATGATGGCTGAGAATAAGCCTAATTACAATGCCAAATAATAAAATTAAGTGATTTTTTTTCTTTCTAAATTAGTTTTTTATTTTGGAAACTTTAGTAATAGTCCTTAACTATTTGAGACATGAATCTGACCACCAATGACCATTTTGTCCTTTTTCCTTTAACAATAAGGTGGGTGAATGGCTAGATAGACGATAAAGCTAATACAACAACATGTTAACAGCCATGTTATTTAAATCAGGGGTTGGTAAACTTTTTCTGTAAAGAGTCAGACAGTAAGTACTTAGGCTTTGTAATCCTCGTTGCAATGGCTCAACTCCACTATTGTAATGCCAAAACAGCCAGAAACAATACATGAACTAATGAGCACTTTGGCCACCTGATGCAAAGAACATTGGAAAAGACCCTGATGCTGGGAAAGATTGAAGGTGGGCGGAGAAGGGGATGACAGAGGATGAGATGGTTGGATGGCATCACTGACTCAATGGCCATGAGTTTGAGCAAGTTCAGGGAGTTGGTGATGGACAGGGAAGCCTGATGTGCTGCAGTCCATGGGGTCTCAAAGAGGCGGACACAAATGAGCAACTGAACTGAACTGAATGAGCACTGGTGGCTTGGTCAGTAAAGAATCTGCCTGCAAGGTAGGAGACCCAAGTTCGATCCTTGGGTTGGGAAGGTCCCCTGGAGGAGGGCATGGCAACCCACTTCAGTATTCTTTCCTGGAGAATCTCTTGGACAGAGGAGCCTGTACAGTCCATGGGGTCGCAAAGAGTCAGACCCAACTAAGCGACTAATACACACAATCAGCACAGCTGTTCTGATAAAATTTTATTTACAAAAACAGGCAAGCAACTGGATTTGACCCAGGGACTGTGGTTTGCCAGCTCCTGATCAAAATGATGGATATATGGTTATTTACTATATAATTCTTTCAACTTTTTTACATCTTTTAAAGCATTTATAATAAAATGTTGGGGAGGGAATATGTCCATAATTATCCAAAGGTTTTAATTACTATACAAATGTTGAAATATTAAAAACTCACATATTGGTCCCATGGTTTTGTTCTTATATATGTTCTTTGGTACAGCCTTCGGATGGTAAAAGTTAAATATCAAATTTTCTGAAATATCTTCAGTTTGAGGCATTAAAATCATCCTGAACAGGAATGACTGATCCAAAATAATTAGTCCTCAGAAATAGCAAAAGAAAAAATTGCCTCCCTTCTTTTCTCCCCCAGTGACTTTCTGTGTAGCAATGACTTTTCCACTTAATTTTGACCTTTCCTTTCCTGTCATGGAAGGGGAGAGGCATGTTTTTCTGGCCCTATTATTTTATATACAGTGTATGTACCTTTTTCCAGGCTTTTTTTTAAACTTCCCATTATCTAAAGCTGACATTATCTAGAGCTGACAGCAGTGATTTTCACATCATGTTACTTTCCTTTGAATATTTCTGTCTATGTGGTACTTAATATATATTGCCCTCTACATAGTACTTAATATAATTTGACATATTTTCATTTTCTACACAATGTGGTTTTTTTTAACTACTTTTCCTGGCAGTTGTGACACTGGTTACTTTAAAACATTAAAAGGAGTCTATATTTGAGGTGTTTATAATAGTAGCTCTGCTAGACAGACCAAGATGATAATCAGGCCATAAGACACCCTTTAGGATCTGTGTAGCCTTCTTGCATTAAAGAAGAAAAAAAAAATCTGTTTCATAGTCACTGGCTTAATTCATAATCCAAACCAGACATTAGGAAACAATCATAGTGTCTTCGTCCTTGACAGAATTTTTCTCCAGCCTATGAAGCAGTTCTGGCCTTTGAGACATCCTTTCTCCATAGAAGACAGAAAATGGGAATGGGGAGGAAAACAGTCTACATCGTGGGATCATTTCAGCTACCACAGTTCCAAGAGCGTCTCGGTAACTCCCAACCCTCCTGGGTGCAGGGAGTGCCTGCCTCCCAAAACTGAGAAACCTGCCCAGCCTTCCTGGCACTTGGCTGTTTCATGAAGACCCCGAGTGTAAGATCCAGGGGGTCTCCCCAGAGAACCTAGCCATCTCCTGTGCTGCAGTCACCTGTACTAGGCACCTACAGTCACTCCCTTGTTCTAGTTCAGTTCAGTTCAGTTCAATTACTCAGCCGTGTCCGACTCTTTGCGACCCCATGGACTGTCGCACGCCAGGCCTCCCTGTCCATCACCAACTCCCAGAGTTTACTCAATCTCATGTCCACTGAGTTGGTGATGCCATCCAACTATCTCATCCTCTGTCATCCCCTTCTCCTCCCGCTTTCAATCTTTCCCAGCATCATGGTCTTTGCCAATGATTCAGTTCTTCCCATCAGGTGGCCTAAGTATTGGAATTTCAGCTTCAGCATCAGTCCTTCCAATGAATATTCAGGACGGATTTCCTGTAGAATGGACTGGTTGGATCTCCTTGCAGTCCAAGGGACTCTCAAGAGTCTTCTCCAACACCACAGTTCAAAAGCATCAATTCTTTGGTGTTCAGCTTTATTTATAGTCCAACTTTCACATCCATACATGATCACTGGAAAAACCATAGCTTTGACTAGGTGAACCTTTGTTGGCTAAGTAATGTCTCTGCTTTTTAATATGTTGTCTAGGTTGGTCATAACTTTTCTTCCAAGGAGCAAGCATCTTTTAATTTCATGGATGCAGTCACCATCTGCAGTGATTTTGAACCCCCCAAAATAAAGTCTGCCACTGTTTCCGTTGTTTCCCCATCTATTTCCCATGAAGTGATGGGACCAGATGCCATGATCTTAGTTTTTTGAATGTTGAGCTTTAAGCCAACTTTTTCACTCTCCTCTTTCACTTTCATCAAGAGGCTCTTCAGTTCCTCTTCACTTTCTGCCATAAGGGTGGTGTCATCTGCATATCTGAGGTTATTAATATTTCTCCTGGCAATCTTGATTCCAGCTTGTGCTTCCTCCAGCCCAGCTTTTTTCATAATGCACTCTGCATATAAGTTAAATAAGCAGGGTGACAATATACAGCCTTGATGTACTCCTTTCCTGATTTGGAACCAGTCTGTTGTTCCATGTCCAGTTCTAACTGTTGCTTCCTGACCTGCATACAGATTTCTCAAGAGTCAGAGCAGGTGGTCTGGTATTCCCATCTCTTTCAGAATTTTCCAGTTTGTTGTGATCCACACAGTCAAAGGCTTTGGCATAGTCAATAAAGCAGAAATAGATGTTTTTCTGGAACTCTCTTGCTTTTTCAGTGATCCAGTGGATGCTGGCAATTTGATCTCTGGTTCCTCTGCCTTTTCTAAATCCAGCTTGAACATCAGGAAGTTCACGGTTCACATACTGCTGAAGCCTGGCTTGGAGAATTTTGAGCATTACTTTACTAGCGTGTGAGATGAGTGCAATTGTGCGGTAGTTTGAGCATTCTTTGACATTGCCTTTCTTTGGGATTAGAATGAAAACTGACCTTTTCCAGTCCTGTGGCCACTGCTGAGTTTTCCAAATTTTCTGACATATTGAGTGCAGCATTTTCACAGCATCATCTTTTAGGATTTGAAATTGCTCCATTGGAATTCCATCACTTCCACTAGCTTTGTTCTTAGTGATGCTTCCTAAGGCCCACTTGACTTCACATTCCAGGATATATGGCTCTAGGTGAGTGATCACACCATCATGATTATCTGGGTTGTGAAGTGGCTGCACGGTGCTTGAGAAACTGTGAGGAGATACTCAAGGGCAAAGGAGAAGCCCCAGAAAGATGGTAGGAAGAGCAAAATCATATTTAGAATCAAACCCCATAGCCACCAGAGACGCTCAGAGTGCTCAAACAAACCTTGTGTGCACCAGGACCCAGAGACCCCACAGAGATTGAGCCAGAATTGTGTTTGAGTGTCTCCTGTGGAGGTACAGTCAGCAGTGGACTGCCTCAGGGACAGGGGCTCTGGATGCAACAGACCCGAGTATGGCATAAACCCTCTTGGAGGAGGTCGCCATTAACCCCACCATAGAGCCACCAGAACTTACACAGGACTGGGGAAACAGACTCTTGGAGGGCACAAACAGAAACTTGTGTGCACCAGGACCCAGGAGAAAGGAGCAGTGACCCCACAAGAGACCTTGTTCTAGAGAGTCATCATTTTGTTTTATTTTTTTAATTAATTTTTATTGAAGTACAGTTGCTTTACAATGTTGTGTTAGTTTCTGCATGGAGCAAAACTGACTCAGCTATACACACACACACATACACACACACACATATATATATACATATATCCCCTCTTTTTGGATTTCCTTCCCATTTAGGTCACCACGGAGCACTGAGTCAAGTTTCCTGTGCGATACAGTAGGTTCTCATTTGTTGTTGCTTAGTCGCTCAGTTGTGTCTGACTGTGACTCCATGGACTGCAGCCCATCAGGCTTCTGTTCATGGGATTTCCCATGCAGAAATACTGGAGTGGGTTGCTATTTCCTTCTACTGGGGATCTTCCTGACGCAAGGATTGAACTCACATCTCCAGCATTGATGGCAAGCCACTTTATAACCACTGAGCCACCAGGGAAGCCCAGGTACTCATTAGTTACCTGTGTTATACATTGTAGTGTATATATGTCAATCCCGATCTCCCAGCTCATCCCACCTCCCCCTTCCCCCTGGTTTCCATACATCCATTCTCTGGAGAGTCACCATTTTAAATGAAGAAACTGATGCTGAGAGAAGGTAGATGCCTACGCAGCCTTCCCTCCTGTGGTATGAATCCCCGGGTCTGAACTCATCTGCCCAATCACCACCATTTCCTGAGAAGACAGTTATCTTCCAAATGCCTCCTTTTTAAAATAGTATACAGTACAAACTCTGAAGTTTGTACTTAGGTTTATCTCTCATAACTACCACTTACTAAGTATGAGTTTTGATTAGATTACTTAACCCTGTTGTGATGAGCAGATAATGGCTCCTAAGACATATCTGCAACCTAATATCTAGAACCTGAGGATGTTACTTTATATGATCAAGTTTGTGCAGGTGTGATCAATTAAGGATCTTGAAATGAGGAGTTTACCCTGATATCCAAGTGGGCCCCAGATGCCACCACAAGTGTCCTTAGAGAATCAGAGGAAGAGTAGATGCCATACAAAGATGAAAAAGCAGTATGAAAATGGAGGTAGAGATTGGAGTGATGCGGCCACAAGCCAAAGGATGCAATGGCAGTTTGAAGCTGGAAGAGACAAGGAGCAGATGCTCTCCTGGAACTTCCCAAAGGAACCAGTCCTGCTGGGATCTTGAATGCAGGCTTCCAGCCTCTGAACCATGAGACAATACATCTTGATAGGATATATCTCTGTTATTTCAAGCAACCAACTTTGTGGTCATTTGTTACAGCAGCCATGAAAAACTAATACACCCTCTAAGCCTGTTTCTTCATATGTTAAACAGAAATAATATATGCCTTGCTAGGCTATTTTGATAACAAAAATTAACAAATGCAAAATACTCCCTTAATCTCTGGCATATAGTAGGCATATATCACATAGCAGCTATTGTTCCTATTATAATTATCTTCATTATTTTTTAGTATGAATAAAAGAGCATAGGCAGCTTATCCTAAACGCAACACTGCTGTTTTAAAAATTAGTCACACCAAATACTCAGTGTTTCATTTTCTTATGGGAAGAGCTGTATATTTATTTATAGTTTTTATCAAAATATTCTCTTTCATCAAAATGCTGTCTTCTCTACTGTTGCTATATTATTATGAAGTGCCAGATCTATTCATGCCAATAATTAAATAAGCCATGTTGCATTTTTCCAAGTATTTAATTGTATATTTTACCATAAATTACATGTTTAAAATGGAAAATAAACAGTTCCAGCTGTTTTGAGGACAGCAAATCTAAATTTAAGCCACTGAATTCTGGAAGAACTACAGATTTTTAAGTAAGCTGTAATTTTTTAAAAACCAATGTCAACTCTTACTTATTCAAAATTTTAACATTCACTGAGATATAATTAAGGGAAAGTAGGAGTTTGGGGTTATTAAAGACTTCTTCCCCAAACACAGAAGTGTAATGTGTAGGGAAGTAATCATTCATATAACATGATGGTTAAGGAACTGTGCTAGGCATTAGAGGATACAAAGGTGAAAAAGACAGAGCCTCTACCTTGGAGGGACTCATAGGACAATGAAGGACATAGAAATATAAGCAGATAGATTAAAATTCAGAATAATAATGAAGCGAACATTTACCAAGTGTCTATGTGCCATGCCTGTGAGCTAAGTCACTACAGTTGTGTCCAACTCTGTGTAGCCCTCTAGCTTCCTCTGTCCAGGGGATTCTCCAGGCAAGCATACTGGAGTGGGTAGCCATTCCCTTTTCTAGGGGATGTTCCTGATTCAGGGATCAAATCCTCATCTCCTGTGTCTCCTGCACTGCAGGCAGATTCTTTACCCACCAAGCCACCTAGGAAGCCCCTACTATGCCAGATACTATATAACTATTTACATGAGTTAATCTCATGTAATTCTCACAACAACCCTATGAAGTGAGGTTTTAGGAGGTTAACTCCCCAAAGGTCACATAGCTAGTTTAAGAAGAGATCTCTGTCTTAACCACCACCAAAGAGATACTGTGAGAACACAGAAAAGAAAAAACTTACTGTATCTGAGGGAAGTGAGGAGGTTTCATCCTAGAAATACATTTAAGCTGGATCAAAATTGAGTTGGAGTTAGGAGGAGTTTTTTAAGGGGGAGAAAAAGTCAAAAGGCATCCAGAAGGAAAGAAGATCCTGTGCAAAAGCGAAGCATCAAGAAAGGGCTATTTTTTCAGAATGGCTGGAGTGCCAATGAGGTTTGGTGGTCAGGAATAGTATACTGCACACAAATAAGGACATCAAATGATTAAAGTCTTTGGAGAGAGCCAGGATTGGATTTGCATTTTAGAAAGATGCCTGAGTATCCATGCGGAGAATGGAGTACCCAAAAGGAAGTTAAGGGACTTCCCTGGTGGTCCAGTGCCGAGGACTCCATGCTCCCAATGCAGGGGGCCCAGGTTCAATCTCTGGTCAGGGAGCTAGATCACACATGCCTCAACTAACACCCAGGGAAGCCAAAGGAATAAATAAATAAATATTTTTTAAAAAATATTAAGTCAAGCCTGGAGTCAAGGACTTCTAGTTCAAGATGGGCATCAGAGCTACAACCTTGGAGGGACTCACAGGACAGTAAAGGACATTGAAATATAAGCAGATAGATTAAAATACAGAGTAAGAGTTTTAGAAGATTCTCCAAAGAATCGTCTTTTCAACAAATGTTACTGGAAAACTTGAATACCTCTATGCAAAAAAAAAAAAAAAGGAACAGCAACAACTGATCATACTTTGTACCATATACAAAGATTAACTCAAAATGAATCATAGACCTAAATGTAAAACCTAAAAGAATAAAACTTTAAGGAGAAAACATAGAAGAATGTCTTTGTGACCTCGGTTTGGGCAAAGATTTTTTCAAGTATGACATAAAGACACAATCCATAAAAGAAAAAATTGATAAATTAGACTTCATCAGAATTAAACATTTATTCTACAAAAGATACTGTTAAGAAATGAAAAAAACAAACCACAGACAAAAACAAAATATTTGTAAAGCATATACCTGATAAAAGATTTATATCCAGAATATATAAGAACTCTCAAAATTCAACAGCAAGAAAACAAATAAACCAATTTTTTTTAGTAGATAAAAATATTTAAACAGACACTTCACTGTTAGAGATATATGAATGGCAAATAAGCACATAAAAAGATGTTCAAGAAAAAAACACGTTCAATCACTGGTCGTTATGGAAGTGGAAATTAAAACCACAATGAGATATCACTATATATACATTAGAATAGCTGAAATTTAGAAGTCTGACTGTACTGAGTGTTAGCAAGTATGTGAAGGAACTGAAATTCTCATATAATGCTGAAGGAAATGCTAAGTAGCACCTGCCATTTTAGAAAATTGGCTTGTTTTTAAAAAAAAAAAAAATTCTTCTCAGTTTTTCCACTAGAGATTATTTTGTCTGTTCTAGAATTTCATCTAAATGAAATTGCTCCATATGAACCATATTGTATAAAGCTTCTTTCACTCATCACAGTGCCTTTGAAATTTATCTGTATTATTGTATATGTCAGTGGTTCTTTCCTTTTTACAGCTGAGCAGTATTCAGTTGTGTGAATAAATCATAGTTTGTTTATCCAGCCCCTTATGGATGAACACCTGGGCCGTTTCCAGCTTGGGGCTCTTATGAGTAAAGCTATGAATGTTCTTATACAGCTTTCTGTGAACCACATTTTCATTTCTCTTGGGTAAATGCATAGGATTTAAATACCTGGATCATAATGTAAGTGTATGTTTCCTTTCATAAGGTTTTGCCAGAACATCTCCCAAAGTGGTTGTACTGTTTTAGATTCTTACCGGCATTGTATAGAAGTTCTTGTTTTGGGTGAAGCAGAGGTGGGAATTGACTAAGCACAATCACGAGTAACCTTCTGGGATGCCGGATGTGTCCTATA
This sequence comes from Bos taurus, assembly GCF_002263795.3. Classification (NCBI taxonomy): domain Eukaryota; kingdom Metazoa; phylum Chordata; class Mammalia; order Artiodactyla; family Bovidae; genus Bos; species Bos taurus. The sequence continues at coordinate 13,284,081 of NC_037353.1, forward strand.
GCTTTATCTGGGTTTGGGTTACACTTGTACATGCATTTGTCAAAACTCAGCAAAGATATAATTTTGTGGACATTTCATTGTATTATAGATATTGTATCATAAGAAAAATCAGTAAACAAGTATTTAATAAGATATGCTTACTGAAATATTTAGGGCAAATTGTATTGGTATCTGCAAGTTACTTTGTGATGCACCAAAAAAAGTTAGATTGATAGACATCTGATAAAACAAGGGCATAAAATATTAATGATACAATTTTATAGTGTCTATGAAGGTGGATGCTTTCCTGGTGGTTCAGTGGTGAAGAATCCTCCTGCCAATCCAGAAGATGTGGGTTTGATCCCTGGATCAGAAGATCCCCAAGGAAATGGCAACCCACTCCAACATTCTTGCCTGGCACATCCCATGGACAGAGGAGCCTGGTGGAATTACAGGCTCTCTTTTGTGATCCATGGAATCACAAAAGAGTTGGACATAACTTAAAGGACTAAACAACAGCAATAAAGGTGGACACAGAAAGTCTTTTCAACTTCACTCTGTATTTAAAATATTTCAGGCCAAAATACTAAAACTAAGCAAAAGGTAAAGCAAATCTACCCTCAGTCAGTTCAGTTGCTCAGTCGTGTCTGACTCTTTGCGAGCCCATGAATCGCAGCACGCCAGGCCTCCCTGTCCATCACCAACACCCGAAGTTCACTCAAACTCACATTCATCGAGTCGGTGATGCCATCCAGTCATCTCATCCTCTGTTGTCCCCTTTTCCTCCTGCCCCCAATCCCTCCCAGCATCAGAGTCTTTTCCATGTGAGGTGAGAGTCTCACCTCACATGAGGTGGCCAAAGTACTGGAGTTTCAGCTTTAACATCATTCCTTGCAAAGAAATCCCAGGGCTGATCTCCTTTAGAATGGACTGGTTGGATCTCCTTGCAGTCCAAGGGACTCTCAAGAGTTTTCTCCAACACCACAGTTCAAAAGCATCAATTCTTCAGCGCTCAGCTTTCTTCACAGTCCAACTCTCACATCCATACATGACTACTGGAAAAACCATAGTCCTTACTAGATAGACCTTTGTTGGCAAAGTAATGACTCTGCTTTTGAATATGCTATCTAGGTTGGTCATAACTTTCCTTCCAAGGAGTCAGCGTCTTTTAATTTCATGGCTGCAATCACCATCTGCTGCAAGAGAGTTCCAGAAAAACATCTATTTCTGCTTTATTGACTATGCCAAAGCCTTTGACTGTGTGGATCACAATAAACTATGGAAAATTCTGAAAGAGATGGGATTACCAGACCACCTGACCTGCCTCTTGAGAAACCTATATGCAGGTCAGGAAGCAACAGCTAGAACTGGACATGGAACAACAGACTGGTTCCTAATAGGAAAAGGAGTACATCAAGGCTGTATATTGTCACCCTGTTTATTTAACTTCTATGCAGAGTACATCATGAGAAATGCTGGACTGGAAGAAGCACAAGGTGGAATCAAGATTGCCGGGAGAAATATCAGTAACCTCAGATATGCAGATGTCACCACCCTTATGGCAGAAAGTTAAGAAGAACTGAAGAGCCTCTTGATGAAAGTGAAAGAGGAGAGTGAAAAAGTTGGCTTAAAACTCAACATTCAGAAAACGAAGATCATGGCATCTGGTCCCATCACTTCATGGGAAATAGATGGGGAAACAGTGGAAAAATCTACCCTAGGAGCCAGCTATTCCAACTCTACTCCTAGAGAAATGAAAATATATGTCCACACAAAGACTTGAACACAAATGTTCAAAGCAACTTTATTTGTAATGACAAAAAACTAACAACAATCCAAATGTCCATTAAGAGGTGAATGGATAAACACAAGGTGGATAACTACACAATCAACTACTATTCAACAATAATAAGGAATAAACTATAATATCAATATGTGTAGCTCAAAATAACCTTGCTATCTGAAACAAGTCAACCCCCCAAAATAAATTCCCACTGTATAATTTCATTTATATAAAGTTTTAGAAAATGGAAACTAATCTATGGTGACAGAAAGCAAAACAATGAATTGCCCGGGGATAGGGTGTGGGAGGATGTGGAGAGGGCAGGGATGGGGAGAGAGTGGAAAATTGTAAGTGGCATGAGGAAACTTCAGAGCCTGATTGTGACAATGGTTTCACAGTTGTGTACATATGTCAAAACCTATCAGATGCTAAGCTTTAAGTAGGTGCAGTTTAGTGTATATCAATTGTGCCTTTAAAAAGCTGTTTTTAGGAAGGAGGAGCCAAGATGGCGGAGGAGTAGGACGGGGAGAACACTTTCTCCCCCACAAATTCATCAAAAGAGCATTTAAACGTCGAGTAAATTCCACAAAACAAATTCTGAATGCCGGCAGAGGACATCAGGCACCCAGAAAAGCAATCCAACTCTTCGAAAGGAGGTAGGAAAAAATATAAAAGACAAAAAAAGAGACAAAAGAGGGAGGGACGGAGTTCCGTCCCGGGAAGGGAGTCTTAAAAAGAGAGAAGTTTCCAAACACCAGGAAACCTTCTCACTGCCGAATCTGTGCCGAGCTTTGGAAGCACAGAGGGCAACATAACAGGAAGAAAAAATAAATAAACAATTAAAACTTGAAGATTGCGAGTCCTACGGTAACTCCCTCAGCGGAGAAGCAGCGCGGACGCCTGCATGCGCCATTAGCAAGCGGGGGCTGGGCAGGGAGCCGCAGCGCAGGCTGCATCGCTTAGAGTAAGAATCTGGCCTGAATAACCTGAGCACTATCTGAGCGAAATAATTTGGGCTAGCAAACCAGACTGTGGGATATCTACCACGCGAAAAGCCAGCCCTAACCTAAGACCGCCAGGCCCACGCACGGAACAAAGGACTGAACAGAGATAGCCGGCTGCAGACCTTCCCCCTCCGGTGACAGGCAGCCAGAGCCGGAAGGGGGCAATCGCAGCCCCAGAGAGACATTATCTATAAAACTGTAAGCAGGCTTCTTTGCTAACTAAAACTTCTTGGGGGTCTGGACGGTTAACATCTGCCTGAGAAGGTGCGCCGGTTTTACACCCAGATAACCGAGTGGCGGGGAGGCGATAAGTCGCAGCATTGGCGCTCGCCAAACACCTCATCACTTGAGCTGCTCGGACCTGGGAAGAGCACAAAACTCAGGCCCAACTGAGTCTGCGCCTCTGAGGGCTACCCGAGTGCCTGAACCTGAGCGGCTTGGACCTGGGAGGTACATGCAACCCAGGGCCAGCCTCGGATTGTTCCCGGCGGAATAACCTAGAGCCCGAGCAGTGTGGGCAGGGAGGCTACACGCGCCGTGAGCGGGGGCAGACCCAGTGTGGCTGAGGCACTGCGAGCGCACGCCAGTGTTATTTGTTTGCAGCATCCCTCCCTCCCTCCCCACAGCGCAACTGAACAAAGAGAAGAAATACAGCTCCACCCATCAGAACACCGACACAAGCTTCCCTAACCAGGAAACCTTGACAAGCCACCTGTACAAACCCACACACAGCGAGGAAAAGCCACAATAAAGAGAACTCCACAAACTGCCAGAATACAGAAAGGACACCCCAAACTCAGCAATTTAAACAAGATGAAGAGACAGAGGAATAGCCAGCAGATAAAGGAACAGGATAAATGCCCACCAAACCAAACAAAAGAGGAAGAGATAGGGAATCTACCTGATAAAGAATTCCGAATAATGATAGTGAAATTGATCCAAAATCTTGAAATTAAAATGGAATCACAGATAAATAGCTTGGAGACAAGGATTGAGAAGATGCAAGAAAGGTTTAACAAGGACCTAGAAGAAATAAAAAAGAGTCAATATATAATGAATAATGCAATAAATGAAATTAAAAACACTCTGGAGGCAACAAATAGTAGAATAACAGAGGCAGAAGATAGGATTAGTGAATTAGAAGATAGAATGGTAGAAATAAATGAATCAGAGAAAATAAAAGAAAAACGAATTAAAAGAAATGAGGACAATCTCAGAGACCTCCAGGACAATATTAAACGCTACAACATTCGAATCATAGGGGTTCCAGAAGAAGAAGACAAAAAGAAAGACCATGAGAAAATACTTGAGGAGATAATAGTTGAAAACTTCCCTAAACTGGGGAAGGAAATAATCACCCAAGTCCTAGAAACCCAGAGAATCCCAAACAGGATAAACCCAAGGCGAAACACCCCAAGACACATATTAATCAAATTAACAAAGATCAAACACAAAGAACAAATATTAAAAGCAGCAAGGGAAAAACAACAAATAACACACAAGGGAATTCCCATAAGGATAACAGCTGATCTTTCAATAGAAACTCTTCAAGCCAGGAGGGAATGGCAAGACATACTTAAAATGATGAAAGAAAATAACCTACAGCCCAGATTATTGTACCCAGCAAGGATTTCATTCAAGTATGAAGGAGAAATCAAAAGCTTCTCAGACAAGCAAAAGCTGAGAGAATTCTGCACCACCAAACCAGCTCTCCAACAAATACTAAAGGATATTCTCTAGACAGGAAACATAAAAATGGTGTATAAATTCGAACCCCAAACAATAAAGTAAATGGCAATGGGATCATACTTATCAGTAATTACCTTAAACGTAAATGGGTTGAATGCCCCAACCAAAAGACAAAGACTGGCTGAATGGATACAAAAACAAGACCCCTACATATGTTGTCTTGGCTGAATGGATACAAAAACAAGACCCCTACATATGTTGTCTACAGGAGACCCACCTCAAAACAGGGGACACATACAGACTGAAAGTGAAGGGCAGGAAAAAGATTTTCCATGCAAATAGGGACCAAAAGAAAGCAGGAGTAGCAATACTCATATCAGATAAAATAGACTTTAAAACAAAGGCTGTGAAAAGAGACAAAGAAGGTCACTACATAATGATCAAAGGATCAATCCAAGAAGAAGATATAACAATTATAAATATATATGCACCCAACACGGGAGCACCGCAGTATGTAAGACAAATGCTAACAAGTATGAAAGGAGAAATTAACAATAACACAATAATAGTGGGAGACTTTAATACCCCACTCACACCTATGGATAGATCAACTAAACAGAAAATTAACAAGGAAACACAAACCTTAAACGATACAATAGACCAGTTAGACCTAATTGATATCTATAGGACATTTCATCCCAAAACAATGAATTTCACCTTTTTCTCAAGCGCACATGGAACCTTCTCCAGGATAGATCACATCCTGGGCCATAAAGCTAGCCTTGGTAAATTCAAAAAAATAGAAATCATTCCAAGCATCTTTTCTGACCACAATGCAGTAAGATTAGATCTCAATTACAGGAGAAAAACTATTAAAAATTCCAACATATGGAGGCTGAACAACACGCTGCTGAATAACCAACAAATCACAGAAGAAATCAAAAAAGAAATAAAAATTTGCATAGAAACGAATGAAAATGAAAACACAACAACCCAAAACCTGTGGGACACGGTAAAAGCAGTCCTAAGGGGAAAGTTCATAGCAATACAGGCACACCTCAAGAAACAAGAAAAAAGTCAAATAAATAACCTAACTCTACACCTAAAGCAACTAGAAAAGGAAGAAATGAAGAACCCCAGGGTTAGTAGAAGGAAAGAAATCTTAAAAATTAGAGCAGAAATAAATGCAAAAGAAACAAAAGAGACCATAGCAAAAATCAACAAAGCCAAAAGCTGGTTCTTTGAAAGGATAAATAAAATTGACAAACCATTAGCCAGACTCATCAAGAAACAAAGGGAGAAAAATCAAATCAATAAAATTAGAAACGAAAATGGAGAGATCACAACAGACAACACAGAAATACAAAGGATCATAAGAGACTATTATCAACAATTATATGCCAATAAAATGGACAACGAGGAAGAAATGGACAAATTCTTAGAAAAGTACAACTTTCCAAAACTCGACCAGGAAGAAATAGAAAACCTTAACAGACCCATCACAAGCACGGAAATTGAAACTGTAATCAAAAATCTTCCAGCAAACAAAAGCCGAGGTCCAGACGGCTTCACAGCTGAATTCTACCAAAAATTTAGAGAAGAGCTAACACCTATCCTGCTCAAACTCTTCCAGAAAATTGCAGAGGAAGGTAAACTTCCAAACTCATTCTATGAGGCCACCATCACCCTAATACCAAAACCTGACAAAGATCCCACAAAAAAAGAAAACTACAGGCCAATATCACTGATGAACATAGATGCAAAAATCCTAAACAAAATTCTAGCAATCAGAATCCAACAACACATTAAAAAGATCATATACCATGACCAAGTGGGCTTTATCCCAGGGATGCAAGGATTCTTCAATATCCACAAATCAATCAATGTAATACACCACATTAACAAATTGAAAAACAAAAACCATATGATTATCTCAATAGATACAGAGAAAGCCTTTGACAAAATTCAACACCCATTTATGATAAAAAAAAACTCTCCAGAAAGCAGGAATAGAAGGAACATACCTCAACATAATAAAAGCTATATATGACAAACCCACAGCAAACATTATCCTCAATGGTGAAAAATTGAAAGCATTTCCTCTAAAGTCAGGAACAAGACAAGGGTGCCCACTTTCACCATTACTATTCAACATAGTTTTGGAAGTTTTGGCCACAGCAATCAGAGCAGAAAAAGAAATAAAAGGAATCCAAATTGGAAAAGAAGAAGTAAAACTCTCACTATTTGCAGATGACATGATCCTCTACATAGAAAACCCTAAAGACTCCACCAGAAAATTACTAGAACTAATCAATGATTATAGTAAAGTTGCAGGATATAAAATCAACACACAGAAATCCCTTGCATTCCTATACACTAATAATGAGAAAACAGAAAGAGAAATTAAGGAAATAATTCCATTCACCATTGCAACGAAAAGAATAAAATACTTAGGAATATATCTACCTAAAGAAACTAAAGACCTATATATAGAAAACTATAAAACACTGGTGAAAGAAATCAAAGAGGACACTAATAGATGGAGAAATATACCATGTTCATGGATTGGAAGAATCAATATAGTGAAAATGAGTATACTACCCAAAGCAATTTATAGATTCAATGCAATCCCTATCAAGCTACCAACAGTATTCTTCACAGAGCTAGAACAAATAATTTCACAATTTGTATGGAAATACAAAAAACCTCGAATAGCCAAAGCGATCTTGAGAAAGAAGAATGGAACTGGAGGAATCAACCTACCTGACTTCAGGCTCTACTACAAAGCCACAGTTATCAAGACAGTATGGTACTGGCACAAAGACAGAAATATAGATCAATGGAACAAAATAGAAAGCCCAGAGATAAATCCACACACATATGGACACCTTATCTTTGACAAAGGAGGCAAGAATATACAATGGATTAAAGACAATCTCTTTAACAAGTGGTGCTGGGAAATCTGGTCAACCACTTGTAAAACAATGAAACTAGAACACTTTCTAACACCATATACAAAAATAAACTCAAAATGGATTAAAGATCTCAACGTAAGACCAGAAACTATAAAACTCCTAGAGGAGAACATAGGCAAAACACTCTCTGACATACATCACAGCAGGATCCTCTATGATCCACCTCCCAGAATATTGGAAATAAAAGCAAAAATAAACAAATGGGACCTAATTAAACTTAAAAGCTTCTGCACATCAAAGGAAACTATTAGCAAGGTGAAAAGACAGCCTTCAGAATGGGAGAAAATAATAGCAAATGAAGCAACCGACAAACAACTAATCTCAAAAATATACAAGCAACTCCTACAGCTCAACTCCAGAAAAATAAATGACCCAATCAAAAAATGGGCCAAAGATCTAAATAGACATTTCTCCAAAGAAGACATACAGATGGCTAACAAACACATGAAAAGATGCTCAACATCACTCATTATCAGAGAAATGCAAATCAAGACCACTCTGAGGTACCATTTCACACCAGTCAGAATGGCTACGATCCAAAAGTCTACAAATAATAAATGCTGGAGAGGGTGTGGAGAAAAGGGAACCCTCTTACACTGTTGGTGGGAATGCAAACTAGTACAGCCACTATGGAGAACAGTGTGGAGATTCCTTAAAAAACTGGAAATAGAACTGCCTTATGATCCAGCAATCCCACTGCTGGGCATACACACTGAGGAAACCAGAAGGGAAAGAGACACGTGTACCCCAATGTTCATCGCAGCACTGTTTATAATAGCCAGGACATGGAAGCAACCTAGATGTCCATCAGCAGATGAATGGATAAGAAAGCTGTGGTACATATACACAATGGAGTATTACTCAGCCATTAAAAAGAATACATTTGAATCAGTTCTAATGAGGTGGATGAAACTGGAGCCTATTATACAGAGTGAAGTAAGCCAGAAGGAAAAACACCAATACAGTATACTAACGCATATATATGGAATTTAGAAAGATGGTAACGATAACCCTGTATACGAGACAGCAAAAGAGACACTGATGTATAGAACAGTCTTATGGACTCTGTGGGAGAGGGAGAGGGTGGGAAGAATTGGGAGAATGGCATTGAAACATGTGAAACGTCATGTATGAAACAAGATGCCAGTCCAGGTTCAATGCACGATGTTGGATGCTTGGGGCTGGTGCACTGGGACGACCCAGAGGGATGGTGTGGGGAGGGAGGAGGGAGGAGGGTTCAGGATGGGGAACACATGTATACTACTTAAATAATTAAAAAAAAAAAAAAAAGCTGTTTTTAAAGTCCTAAAGAAAACATTGACAATTTTAATTCAGCAGTATATTTTCAAATATTTTAACCATGTAAGCTTTATGCAATGAATGCAAAGATTATATAATATTTAAAAGCATTTATATGCTAAATTAATTTTTCACATTTTAATATTCATTTATTCATTTGACTACACCAGGTCTTAATTGCCACATGTGCGATCTTCAATCTTCATTGCAGCACGTGAACTCTTAGTTTCATTATTTGGGATCTAGTTCCCTGACCAGGGATAGAACCTGGACCCCCTATACTGTGAACACAGAGTCTAAGCCACTAGACAGCCAGGCAAGTCCTTAAAGTGAAGTGAAGTGTTAATCACTCAGTCGAGTCCAAGTCTTTGTGACCCCATGGACTGTCACCCGCCAGGCTCCTCTGTCCCTGGAATTCTCCAGGCAAGAATATTGGAGTGGGTAGCCATTCCCTTCTCCAGGGGATCTTCCTGACCCAGGGATCAAACCTGAGTCTCCTGCATTGCAGGGAGATTGTTTATCATCCACACCACCAGAAGAGTCAGAGAAGTCCCTAAATTATATTAATTAGTTGACATTTAAATTTTTAATTAAGACTTTTAGAGCCTGATTTTTTATTCTAGGAGAATTTCATAAATAGTCCATAAAATGATTTTTTAAAAGTCTCTCACGCTGATACCCAAAATAGTATTAGTGATAAAATACTAGATGGTTTCCTATAAAGCCAAGAATGCCCACTATTACTACCTTTATAGTTTCTTTTAATTAATCTGGCATTCTAACTAGTAGAATTCAGTTCAGTCACTCAGTCATGTCCGACTCTTTGTGACTCCATGAACAGCAGCATGCCAGGCCTCCCTGTCCATCACCAACTCCTGGAGTCCACCCAAACCCATATCCACTGAGTCGATGATCCCATCCAGTCATCTCATCCTCTGTCATCCGCTTCTCCTCCTGCCCTCAATCTTTCCCAGCATCAGGGTCTTTTCTAATGAGTCACCTCTCTGCATCAGGTGGCCAAAGTACTGGAGTTTCAGCTTCAACATCAGTCCTTCCAATGAACACCCAGGACTGATCTCCCTTAGGATGGACTGGTTAGATCTCCTTGCAGTCCAAGGCACTCTCAAGAGTCTTCTCCAACACCACAGTTCAAAAGCATCAATTCTTTGGCACTCAATTTTCTTTATAGTCCAACTCTCACATCCATACATGACCACTGGAAAAACCATAGCCTTGACTAGATGGACCTTTGTGGACAAAGTAATGTCTCTGCTTTTTAATATGCTGTCTAGGTTGGTCATAACTTTCCTTCCAAGGAGTAAGCGTCTTTTAATTTCATGGCTGCAGTCACCATCTGCAGTGATTTTGGAGCCCAGAAAAATAAAGTCTGACACTGTTTCCACTGTTTCCCCATCTATTTCCCATGAAGTGATGGGACCAGATGCCATGATCTTAGTTTTTTGAATGTTGAGCTTTAAGCCAACTTTTTCACTCTCCTCTTTCACTTTCATCAAGAGGCTCTTTTTCTTCTTCACTTTCTGCCATAAGAGTGGTGTCATCTGCATATCTGAGGTTATTAATATTTCCCCCGGCAATCTTGATTCCAGCTTGTGCTTCCTCCAGCCCATTGTTTCTCATGATGTGCTCTGCATAGAAGTTAAATAAGCAGGGTGACAATATACAGCCTTGATGTACTCCTTTTCCTATTTGGAACCAGTCTGTTGTTCCATGTCCAGTTCTAACTGTTGCTTCCTGACCTGCATGTAGGTTTCTCAAGAGGCAGGTCAGGTGGTCTGGTATTCCCATCTCTTTCAGAATTTTCCACGGTTTGTTGTGATCCACAAAGTCAAAGGCTTTGGCATAGTCAATAAAGCCTAGTAGAATTAAATAAACTAGTAGAATTAGATAAGTAAAATGAATAAGAGATATAAATATTCAAAAAGAGGTGATAGAAAGGTCATTGTTTGTAATAGATGAGCTGGTTTTCTACCAGAATTTACAAAAATAAATGAAACACTGCTGCTGCTGCTGCTGCTAAGTCGCTTCAGTCGAGTCCGACTCTGTGCGACCCCATAGACGGCAGCCCACCAGGCTCCCCCGTCCCTGGGATTCTCCGGGCAAGAACACTGGAGTGGGTTGCCATTTCCTTCTCCAATGCGTGAAAGTGAAAAGTGAAAGTGAAGTCGCTCAGTTGTGTCGGACTCCTAGCGACCCCATGGACTGCAGCCCACCAGGCTCCCCCATCACTGGGATTTTCCAGGCAAGAGTACTGGAGTGGGGTGCCATTGCCTTCTCAAATGAAACACTAGTGGAAGAAATTCCAATAAGTTGGTGGTTTGTTGCAAAACATACCAAAATAATGGTTTTCATATATTGTAAAATATTTCAGCATATATTTAAAATAAACATACAGGTCTAATATAAAGAAAACAAGTATTTACTGAGGGGCATAAAGGAGACCTGCAAAACTGCAAGATGTGTTGTGTTTCTGTGGTAAGATGTCAATTCTGTAGAAATTAATCCAAAGCAACACAATGAAAATAAAATCACCAACAGAATTTCCTTCCAATTTGACGTGATTCAAAATTTCATCTGCAAGAATAAGCATACAAGAAGAAAAAAAACAGAACAATATAGAAGGAATATTGGTGAAAGGAAACCTGTCCAACAAGCCAACAAAATGTGCTTAAGAAGCCACAATAATGTAAATGTTGGGCTGAAATTTGGGAATCATAGATCAGTGAAACAGAATTTAAAACCCAGAAAAAGACCCAAATATGATGACTGTAGCATCTCAAATCAAATTAAATGATACTCTAAACACAAATCAAAAGAAGTCAAAACATGAAATATGAAAACTGGTACATGAAATATGAAAACTGGTACCACCAAAAAAAAGCCCTTTAAATGGATTTCTAACAGAAACACACACACACACACAAAGAAAAGACAAAGTGTGAGGAAAAATTTAATAAGACAGAAAAAAGTGTTACTCAAATATAATAGAATCCTAAACAAATAATATGTTTCACTAGGAAAACATGCAAAATCACAAAGCGCATTTTTTTATAATTGAGGGATACTTGATTTACAATGTTGTGTTAGTTTTAGTTGTACAGCAAAGTGACTTAGTTATACATGTACATATGTCCATCCTTTGCCAATTTCTTTTCCCATACAGCTTATTACAGAATATTGAGTAGAGGTCCCTGTGCTATACAGTAGGTCTCTGTTGATTATCTATTTTATATATAGTAATTTGTATCTGTTAATCCCTAACACTCCTAATTTATCCCTTTCCCTCTTTCCATTTTGATAACCATAAATTTGTCTACCATCTCTATGAGTCGATTTCAAACAGTGCATCTTTAAGAAATACAAATGATGAACAGACAAAGAACAAATACAACATTTCTATTAACCTGAGAAATGCATATTAAAATAATAAGGTAAAGATATTTCCACCTGTCAAATAATCAAAGAAAGATAGTATCAAAGCATAATAATAGTAAATATCTGCAAACGAGACTTTGCGTTGCATTTAACCAATGGGAGGCATCAGCAAGAGACAGGAAGCAAGAGAGAGACTGGAATGTTTATTTTCCACATTTGGGCCGTGGTTTGCCATGCTGTTTCTGTTCCTGAGGCCACAGTACCTGTCAGATGATCCTTCTCTCACAGTACAGCTCCCAGCAGGTTCCAGGAACAGCTCCCTCCTCAGACTCAAGCCCCAGAGGCCTAGGGTAGAAAAGTTTTCCTGAGATGGCACCCCACTCCAGTACTCTTGCCTGGAAAATCCCACGGACAGAGGAGCCTGGTAGGCTGCAGTCCATGGGGTCGCTAAGAGTCAGACACGACAGAGCGACTTCACTTTCACTTCTCACTTTCATGCATTGGAGAAGGAAATGGCAACCCACTCCAGTGTTCTTGCCTGGACAGGGACAATCCCAGGGACGGGGGAACCTGGTGGGCTGCCGTCATGGGGTCACACAGAGTTGGACACGACTGAAGCGACTTAGCAGCAGCCAGCAACAGAGGCATTGTACCTGCTGGTTCCTCTAACCCTGGCCCAGCACCTCTGTAAAAGCTCCCTCTGTTTAGGTCCCTTTAATAACCCACTTGAGTGTGGTTTCCTAGCAGAGCTCTGACTGATACACAGCCCTACAGTATGAACCTGTTTAAATCTCCATATGTGTGTGTGCACGCAGGTATAAATTTAGACTGAGACATAGGTAGAGACATGCAAAAAAATATCAGAATGTCTATTTACCGAAATGTGTCAGGACAGATAACTTAGAAATACACACATGTATACACATATATTTCTATGAATATAAATTCAATAGATAATAAAGAATGTAGGAAGGAATTAGTCAAAAATAGTGCCATTGCTTTTCTTTTTATTCAAAAGCTTCATTTAGACCTTCGCTATACACAGACTATATAAAAACTGCGTGTTAAAAAATAAAACTTCAAGAAATGGAAATAGAAATTAAAATTTACACAATCTCTGAAGGAAAGGACTTTATAATTTCCACAGGGAGCTTGGGAGGGGAGAGTCTGAAAAAGATGAATTAATTTAACATTTAAAAATGTAATTTCTACTGACCACAAATAAAACTAAATGAAAATGTATACAAAAACAGAACTATGTACAAAAGACAAGCAAAAGATTCATATTATTAATATTTAAAGGACAATGGTGAGTGCGAAAAGGGCATGAAAAGAAAGTCTACAAAAGAGAAGGTGACAATTTTCATACCTCCATTCAAAGCTTTCAAGCCTCACCTGTTGCAACACCTTCTCTACCCTATGTCTGTTTCTTTGGCTTAGAATTCTCATTCCTTCCCACCCCATTATCCTAAACCCCCACATCTCCACCAACTCTTGCCCTCTCCACTCACCTGTGCAGGCAAACATCTCATCCGGCAAAACCCCAGCCAAGATCCCCCACCCCTATCCCTAGGCCTGCTCCCAAGCAGCTGGTGTAGCTGGGAATATCACACAATTGCACGGACTCATCTCCCTTTAAATTAGTCACCAGCAATCTCACATGGCCCAGAAATCCCAATAACTGCCCTGGTAACCTTGCTTTCCTACTTTAAAAAAAAATATTTATTAATTTATCTGGGCTGTGCTGGGTCTTCATTGCTGTGTGGGCTCCCTAGTTGCAGAGAACAGGGGGCTACTCTCTAGTGCTGTGCACAGGCTTACTGCAGTGCACAGGCTTCTGTGCACTTCTTACTCTGCACAGGCGGCTCTTGTTCTGGAGCATGGGCTCTAGGGCTCATGGGCTTCAGTAGTTGTGGCATGCAGGTTCAGTAGCTGTGGCTTCCAGGCTCTGGAGCACAGGCTCAGTAGCTGTGATGCATGGGTTTAGCGGCTCTGCAGCATGTGGGATCTTCTCAGACCAGGGATGGAACTCGTGTCTCCTGCATTGGCAGGTGGGTTCTTTACCACTGAGCTACCAGGTAAGCCCTTGCTTTCCTACTTTTAAAGACAATAATTTCATTTGAGATCATGTCTACCAACTGGATCAACTTCAGTGTCTTCCATTCACTTTTCAATCTCCTTCCATCTTCCCGCTTTACTGACCCACTCTAATAAAGTTTTTCATACTCAGGATGCCAAATTCCATAGATCCCTATCAATCCTGATCATATTCAGCCTCTCAATTGACCATATCCTCCATGTTGAAACACCCTTCTCTTCCGATTCCATGAAACTTCACCTCCTTAGTTTCTTACTTCCCTGCTTGCTCTATCTAGGTCTCCTCTTGGATAGCCTTCCCTTCTCTTCCTCCTTACTAAAGAGTGTGGAGTTATTCCAGGCCTCTCTTTGGAGGTCTTTTCACTTATAATGGATGATCGCACCCATTATCGTTTATTCCAATTTCAACTCTCTGCTATCAAACCCCAGATTTTTATCTCCAAAGCAAGTTTCTATCCTGACCTCAAGACTCATATCGCCCCTTGGATATCTCATGAGTCTCTCACAGCTACTAATGTCCAAAACAGAACTCATTCTTTCTAAACCTCCTCCATCCAAGCTTGTTCTCTACCTCTCAGTAAATGACACCTCCTTTAAACCAGTAACTCCAACCAGAAACTTGCAAGTTATGATTGTTATTTCCCTCTTCCTTACTCCCCAAATCTAACTCCATCACCTCTTGCTGATTCTGCCTCCAAAATATATCTTAAACCCATCTTCTTCTGCTGAGTATTGGGCCCCATCCATGCCACCTCTGTTTACCTTCTTGACTACTTATGTAACTTTCGACTGATCTCACTTTGACTCTTGCCCCTCCCAATCTATTCATCATACAAAGGCCAGGAAAAAATATTCTTGAAATATATAATCCAAACTCTTCAGTGGCTTCCTTTAAAATCAGTGTAAAAATCAAAAGTCCCCACAATGATTTTACACAACCTGGCTTCTTGTACATTTTAGGCTTAATCTTATACCCTTTTCAATGTCTTTTTCTCCTCTACCCACTCTGTTCTTTCAAGTCCTCAAATGTATCAAAACTTCCCACTTCAGGAAATTCACTTGTGTTTTTCTCTCTACTGAACTGGCTCTTTGCCAGTCTATCTCTTCCTTATCCTTCAGGGTCTCGGCTTAAATGTCATTCCTTCAAAGAGGCTTTCACCGACCACCATCTCCCTCAACCTCAATTAGATCTCTCTAAATGAACTTATGGTTGCTAGGGGGGTGGGGGGATGGGGGAAAAGATAGGGAGTTTGGGATCAACATGTACACTCTGTGATATTTAAAATGTATAACCAACAAGGACCTTCTGTTTAGCACAAGGAGCTCTGTTTTATGTGGCATCCTGGATGGGAGGGGAATTGGGAGGAGAATGAACGCTTGTATATGTACGGCTGAGTCCCTTTGCTGTCCACCTGAAACTGTCACAAGGTTGCTAATTGGCTGTACTCCAAAACAAAATGAAAAGCTTTATTAAAAAGTTTTTAAAAATAAAAAAATAAATTAGGTCTCTCTAGTATACCATCTGGAGAAGGCAATGGCAACCCACTCCAGTACTCTTGCCTGGAAAATCCCATGGATGGAGGAGCCTGGTGGGCTGCAGTCCATGGGGCTGCGAAGAGTTGGACATGACTGAGCGTCTTCACTTTCACTTTTCACTTTCATACATTGGAGAAGGAAATGGCAACCCACTCCAGTGTTCTTGCCTGGAGAATCCCAGGGTTGGGGGAGCCTGGTGGGCTGCCGTCTATGGGGTCGCACAGAGTCGGACATGACTGAAGCAACTCAGCAGTGGCAGCAGCAGCAGTGTACCATCTCCGTACTTTGCCTTTGTCTAGTTTACCTTGGTTTGTTATGAATCTATTTATATGATTATTTCTAGTATGTTTTCCCACTAAACCAGATCTTAACCTGCATGAGAATAGGTGCCAGGGAATACTTGTTTGGCTCATCACTTTTCTTTATTCAGCACTCTGCCAGCACCTGGCACATGATCTTGGGTTTTTTCCAACAACTGGATTAATGAATACACGAATCATGGGCTCAAGCCTCGAGTCTATAACTCCCTTCTCAACCACCCTCTCTGCTCCACCACACCAATAGATTTCAACACAGGCTTCCCTGTTCACCACCAAGTACTATACCTATAATCACACTGAAAAACAGCCTCACTGAACTTCTTTTGGATTCTTTTTCTTTACTTTCATTTATTTATTTTATTTATTTATTATTTTTGGCTGTGCTGGGTCTTCGTTGCTGGGTGCAGGCTTTCTGTAGTTGTGATGAGGGTTGGGGGAGGGAGTAGGAGCTCCTCTCTCGTTGCATTGTGTAAGATTCTCATTGCAGTTGCTTCTCTTGTTACAGAAAATGGGCTCCAGGGATCATGGGCTTCAGTAGTTGTGGCATGCGTGCTCTAAGTACAGGCTCCCTAGTTGTGATGCACGGGCCCAGTTTCCCTGTGGCAGGTGGAATCTTCCCAGACCAGGGATTGAACCCATATCTGCTGCATTGGCAGGTGGATTCTTAACCACTGGACCACCAAGGAAGTCTTTTGTTGGGGTTATTAAATGAGCCAATTCTCCATGTCACTCCTGAGCCTTCACGCATGTTAATCCCTCTAAGTGGAACACTGCTTTCCTCACTTAGCCAAATGATCCAGCTCACATGATTAGGGCCAGTTAATGTTCAGTTCAGTTCAGTTCAGTCGCTCAGTCGAGTCCGACTCCTTGCGACCCCATGAATTGCAGCACGCCAGGCCTCCCTGTCCATCACCAACTCCCGGAGTTCACTCAGACTCACGTCCATCAAGTCAGTGATGCCATCCAGCCATCTCATCCTCTGTCGTACCCTTCTCCTCCTGCCCCCAATCCCTTCCAGCATCAGAGTCTTTTCCAATGAGTCAACTCTTGGCATGAGGTGGCCAAAGTACTGGAGTTTCAGCTTCAGCATCATTCCCTCCAAGGAAATCCCAGGACTGATCTCCTTCAGAATGGACTGGTTGGATCTCCTTGCAGTCCAAGGGACTCTCAAGAGTCTTCTCCAACACCACAGTTCAAAAGCATCAATTCTTTGGGCACTCAGCCTTCTTCACAGTCCAACTCTCACATCCATACATGACCACAGGAAAAACCATAGCCTTGACTAGACGGACCTTTGTTGGCAAAGTAATGTCTCTGCTTTTGAATATGCTATCTAGGTTGGTCATAACTTTCCTTCCAAGCAGTAAGCGTCTTTTAATTTCATGGCTGCAGTCAATGTTAGAGAATGAATTAAGAACCTGCTCAAATTGTTCCCACTCCCTAGGAAGGTGAGAGGATATCTGTTCCTACCTTCTTAAACTAATCCTTTTCAATGTGGAAAACACATAAGGAAGACAAAATTCTAAAATGACCTTCTACTTGCCCCAGAATCACACTTTGCCACTGAAAATACTACAGATTTTACTCTATCTCTTACCAACGGAGGAGAAATAAAAAAACCAGTTTCTCTAAAATAGCTTCAAGGACAGTGTCAGTGCCATCTGTGTCAACAAAATTTCAGGTTAAAAAAAAAATCAATGGTTATGTAAAACAAGAGTGCCTAATTTTCTACATAGTCGATTGGCTTTTTCAGAAGAACAGCCTTGAAAGTATCCAGAAATCAATTGCTTGGATAAAGCATACTCAGCAACCTCAAAGTAGACACAGGGCTTAAATCACAAAATGAAAATGAGGGAGGCCTTAATAGGCACTGACCAAGTAAAGATGTGCCTGAGAACAGAGAGAAAATGAGAAGGGGTGCCTGGAACATGCCAATACAAACTCAATCAGCAATGGTATCTCATGCCCCATTTTTTAATAATAACAATGTTGCAGGCATCCCAGGTTGGCTCATTTGGCATTCATCTCTACTTTTTCTTCCCGGTTTCCTTCAGTATAGAAGCTAGGAACACTAAATAATTACTTTCTCAGCTTCTAAAAGAACAGTTTTGGCTGAAGAAGCCTTCTCCATTCTCCCAATTGCTTACATCAAAAACTGGGAGTCTGACTCCTCTCTTACACATCCCATGTTTGATCTATTAGCAAATTTGGCTTGCTCCACTTCCATACTATATTCCAAATCTATTTGTCGCCACCCCCACCACTGCTCTCCTCATCTAAGTCAGCATGGTCTATTGCCTGAGCCACTGCTATAGTCTCTGCCTCCATCCTTGCCCCCTACAATCTATTTTCCGAAGAACATCTGTGAAGTTACGTTTTTAAAAATGCAAACCTCATCATACTACTCATTTGCTCAAAGCCTTCCAACATCTTTAAATAGAATAAAATACGAACTCCTTACCATAATCTACAAGGCCTTGTATGGTCTGACTCCTAGTTATCTCATCAATATCCACGTCTACCACTCTCCTACATGCTCACTTTGCTGGCCTCCTTGCTGTTACTCAAACATGTCAAGCATGTTCCTCATTAGGGCCTTCCTATTTGGTGTTCTCTTTCCCAGGAACAGTCTATTTTTTTTTTTTGGCTGCTCTGGGTCTTTGTGGCTGCAGCTTTCTCTAGTTGCAGCGAGTGGGGACTGCTCTCGTTACTGTGCAAGGGCTTCTCGTTGCGGTAGCTTCTCCTGTTGCAGAGCACAGGTTCTAGGGTGCATGGCTCAGGAGTTGCAATTTGTGGGCTCTAGAGCACACATTCAGTAGTCGTGGCTCAGGAGTTGTGACACACAACTGCCCTGCAGCATGTGGAATCCTCTCAGAGGTTGAACCTGCATTCCCCAAAATGGCAGGCAGATTCCCAACCACTGAACCACCAGGGAAGTCCTTCCTGGAACACTCTTCTGTCAGATATATCTTTCCTTCATTGATTAGGGTTTTTACTCAATCATCATCCAGTCAGACTGCCCATACTTCTTACTGCATTGCACATATTACAACCCGACTTCATCATTGATATGAATTGGTTTCTTTATTGTCTTTCCAACACTTACACACACTATTCTATTTACAACTATCTTCAGCATCTAAAAATGTGTCTGACATGTTGTAGGAACTCAGTCATTGTATTTGTAAAATTAATAAATTTCCCATAGACCTCTGCCCAAATTTGAGTTATCCTCTATTACCATTCTTTACCATATCTTCTACTTTTTCTAAGTTAATAATTATGACACACACGGTTTGTTGTCCATCCATCACTTAACCCTCATACCTCATTTCCATAACAATAAAACCCTGATTTTTTTTTTTTCAACTATAGAGTTGTTGATCTATCCCAGTCCCCAACAATGAATCACAATTTTCCTAAACCAGTCATGCTAACTCTATTCCACTTTGGCATAAACTATTACATGGTACACATGTCATCTGGTTTTTTTTCAAGGGAGGGGAAAATTAACTAAAATATTTCCCATCTTAAATAAAAAGTCTGAGTCTTACAAGCAACTAATATTTGTACCTGTCTCTTCCTTCCTTCTTAGAATATGGGTCTGAAGATATAATGCTCAGAGCTGTGGCAGCTACCTTGTGACAATGAAGTGAGAGGCATGAAGACTAAAAGGAAACTCAATGAGAATAATACAATGGAAAGACAGGAAAACCTCGGTCCTGGTGACATCACTGAGCCAGTGCATAAGCCTGTAACTGCCTGTGTCCAGTGCTCTTACTAAGGAAACCACAGATGTTCTTACAATTTAGGCTATTGTTAGTTAGGTTTTCCTTTATTAACAACCAAATGAAATCTAATTCTTTCCATTATTTTATGAATGAGTTTGTGAGGACAAATGTGTTTTTCTTTTACATAGAACAGTCTGGATAAGAAAACAGAAGGAAAGAGGGAGAGAGGAAAGGGAACAATAAACTCAGCTAACATGGGTGAAATAATCCTGGAAGTGGAGTGAATTACAGGAAGGATAAAGAAGCAAATATACATATGTATTTTCAGATCTTCCCCACTCATTACCTAGTCTCAACTTCCTCCAATCTGTCTTTATTTGAACCTTCCACTAATACTTAAAGATCATTAACTAAGTCACTGCTTTCATAAATCTGTGGTGTGATTTCACGCCATCACACAGTAAAACCTTTAATGACTTCTCATAACCTATCAAATAATATTAGTTAGCATTCAATGCAGAGAAGGCGATGGCACCCCACTCCAGTACGGTTGCCTGGAAAATCCCATGGATGGAGGAGCCTGGTAGGCTGCAGTCCATGGGGTCGCTAAGAGTCAGACACGACTGAGCGACTTCACTTTCACTTTTCACTTTCATGCGTTGGAGAAGGAAATGGCAACCCACTCCAGTATTCTTGCCTGGAGAATCTCAAGGATGGGGGAGCCTCGTGGGCTGCCATCTATGGGGTCGTACAGAGTCAGACATGACTGAAGTGACTTAGCAGCAGTAGCAGCAGCAGCATTCAATGATTTTAAAATTCAATCACAATAAATTGAATTTATGTCCTTCTCTTTCTTAATTTAAATCTTCCCACTCAAAAACAAATAGATAAGAACAAACTCTCCTTACTCTTCTCTTATTCTTTATTACATCTACGCCATGATCTCCCCATTCCAAATTGGTGGATAATGTAATAGACAAAGCAAGTGAGTCTTTAAAACACTAGCAAAGCAAAGGAGAGAGAAAATCAACCATAATGAATTTGTCCAGAATTTTGCAACCAGAAAAATGGAATAAACTGTTTAATTTCATCATGCATGCATGTTTTGTGCTTACAGTTTTAGAATTGTTTTTAAATTGTATATGATATACATGCATCATAAATTTTCTTATAAAGGTTAAATCAGGCCTTGACCATTTAGAATGCATTTTCTCTCCTCCTCTCTAAATCTGTCTCCATCCCTTCCGCAAGTCAAAATCTAACCTTCTCCAAGTAACCTTTCCAGACTACAGTGGAGTCTTTTTTGAATTAATTTTTAAAATCTGTAGATCCAAGTTTTCTCCTAAATACGTATGTATTTGTTTGTATTGTAAACTGTTCTACTTAAGTTGTAGCTTACCTCTCTTATTATACTCAGAGTTCACTGCTCACAGGTAAATCCTTAGAATGCATTACACTTTTTTTAAGTCTCCCACATCACAGCTAGAACAGTGAGAGTGCAATGAACACTTGTTTGAATGAAAAAAGTATACACCTTTGACCTACCAGTTTACATAACCGAGGTGCAGATGAGTGTTTGAACACAAATGCTTTATGTTTCAAGAGTTACCAACAATCTACTGGGTCAAAGATAAATCCTGGGCTAATTTAGAAAGCAAGATACTATAATTAGCATCAATAAACGAAGACTCTCCTTTGGGAAGTTCCGTAGGACTCTACCAATTTTAACCTTGCAAAGTCTGGCCTAACAGGCAAAGGAAGAGCCCCCCAGGCCCACTCCTCCTCCTTCACCCAGCACCACTTCTACCCCAATCACCAAATCAAAAATGCATGTTTTAAATCAGAATATTGACCAGCAACCAATTGCATCTATGCCATACCAAAATTGATTGCCATCCATGCCTACCTCCTTGCTGCCTATGACAGTCTTATTACCTGTTTTAGTGACAGAATTGGGCAGCCAACCTGCGTCTCCCTGCACGTCAGCATTAGTGAGCTATCCTGCTCCCTCTCTGTCTGGAAATCAAGGCCAGCCACCTCCAAAAATACCAAAGCGAAGGGAGTAGGAATTTTGGCACCCTAATTTTAAAATGGTGTCAGTCTAAGATGTAAAAGGAAGACCATCTTCTCCTCCAAATGTGGACACTATTTCTTTATTGTAGTCATTAGCCGATGTCTTTGGCAAGGAACATACAAATAAGCTCTTCCAGGATGGGCTTGTAGCCTTGGAAATAAGCTTCCAAAACAAAAAGTCAAACTTGTAATTGTTTCTCAGTTTGTACCCACACATCCACCAACACACTTCATTTTTTAAAATATTTTTTGTAGCCAAGAAAACCAAATTCATACACCATTCCGTCCCCTTAACAATGGCAAGTCATTCAGATTTTTACTTTTCTTTTGGCCTGTTTACTTTCCCTTCTCAGTTTAAAACAAAACAAAACAAAAACAACTTTTTTTGGTCACCAGTCATTACTGCGTTTCCCATTTCCCTTTTTCTGCTCTCTGGCTCCTTTTTCCTGTCCTCCTCCTGAACAACAGAAATTTTAAAATAAAAACTGAATTGTGAGTAATCTATACTTGAGATTTTTAAGGTCAGTATATTACAACTGGATATGAATAAAATTTGACTCAACAGATCATTTATTTCTTTATAAATCGTCAGAGTATAGATGTATTTCGTATTCACTATAAAGTGTTTTGGGTTCTTTGGTAGCTCAGATGGTAAAGATTCTGCCTGCAATGCAGGGGACCCAGGTTCAATCCCTGGGTCAGGAACATCCCCTGGAGAAGGGAATGGCAACCCACTCCAGTGTTCTTGCCTGGAGAATCCCATGGACAGAGGAGCCTGGTGGGCTACAGTCCATAGAGTCACAAAGAGTTGGACACAACTGAGCAACTTTTATTTCATTTCATAAAGTGTTTTAAGGAGAAATGTAAATTTTTTTCTCAGGAAACTTCTGTTTTGGAAGTTTGGAAGCATACTCGTAGTCTTTAAATATCACGTTATGATATAATAATAAATATGAACTACTATAAACTTTGGTGGTAGAAGAAAGGTCCGATGCTGTAAAGAGCAATATTGCATAGGAACCTGGAATGTCAGGTCCATGAATCAATGCAAATTGGAAGTGGTCAAACAAGAGATGGCAAGAGTGAATGTCGACATTCTAGGAATCAGCGAACTGAAATGGACTAGAATGGGAGAATTTAACTCAGATGACCATTATATCTACTACTGTGGGCAGGAATCCCTCAGAAGAAATGGAGTGGCCATGATGGTCAACAAAAGAGTCCAAAATGCAGTACTTGGATGCGATCTCAAAAATGACAGAATGATCTCTGTTCGTCTCCAAGGCAAACCATTCAATATCACAGTAATCCAAGTCTATGCCCCAACCGGTAACGCTGAAGAAGCTGAAGTTGAACGGTTCTATGAAGACCTACAAGACCTTTTAGAACTAACACCCAAAAAAGATGTCCTTTTCATTATAGGGGACTGGAATGCAAAAGTAGGAAGTCAAGAAACACCTGGAGTAACAGGCAAATTTGGCCTTGGAATACGGAACGAAGCAGGGCAAAGACTAATAGAGTTTTGCCAAGAGAATGCACTGGTCATAACAAACACCCTCTTCCAACAACACAAGAGAAGACTCTATACATGGACATCACCAGATAGTCAACACCGAAATCAGATTGACTATATTCTTTGCAGCCAAAGATGGAGAAGCTCTATACAGTCAGCAAAAACAAGACCAGGAGCTGACTGTGGCTCAGACCATGAACTCCTTATTGCCAAATTCAGACTAAAATTGAAGAAAGTAGGGAAAACCACTAGACCATTCAGGTATGACCTAAATCAAATCCCTTATGATTATACAGTGGAAATGAGAAATAGATTTAAGGGCCTAGATCTGATAGATAGAGTGCCGGATGAACTATGGAATGAGGGTTCGTGACATTGTACAGGAGACAGGGATCAAGACCATCCCCATGGAAAAGAAATGCAAAAAAGCAAAATGGCTGTCTGGGGAGGCCTTACAAATAGCTGTGAAAAGAAGAGAAGCCAAAAGCAAAGGAGAAAAGGAAAGATATAAACATCTGAATTCAGAGTTCCAAAGAATAGTAAGAAGAGATAAGAAAGCCTTCTTCAGCGATCAATGCAAAGAAATAGAGGAAAACAACAGAATGGGAAAGACTAGGGATCTTTTCAAGAAAATCAGAGATACCAAAAGAACATTTCATGCAAAGATGGGCTCGATAAAGGACAGAAATGGTATGGACCTAACAGAAGCAGAAGATATTAAGAAGAAATGGCAAGAATACACAGAAGAACTGTACAAAAAAGATCTTCACAATCCAGATAATCACGATAGTGTGATCACTGACCTAGAGCCAGACATCCTGGAATGTGAAGTCAAGTGGGCCTTAGAAAGCATCACTACGAACAAAGCTAATGGAGGTGATGGAATTCCAGTTGAGCTATTCCAAATCCTGAAAGATGATGCTGTGAAAGTGTTGCACTCAATATGCCATCAAATTTGGAAAATTCAGCAGTGGCCACAGGACTGGAAAAGGTCAGTTTTCATTCCAATCCCAAAGAAAGGCAATGCCAAAGAATGCTCAAACTACCACACAATCGCACTCATCTCACACGCTAGTAAAATAATGCTCAAAATTCTCCAAGCCAGGCTTCAGCAATATGTGAACCATGAACTTCCTGATGTTCAAGCTGGTTTTAGAAAAGGCAGAGGAACCAGAGATCAAATGGCCAACATCTGCTGGATCATGGAAAAAGCAAGAGAGTTCCAGAAAAACATCTATTTCTGCTTTATTGACTATGCCAAAGCCTTTGACTGTGTGGATCACAATAAACTGTGGAAAATTCTGAAAGAGATGGGAATACCAGACCAGCTGATCTGCCTCTTGAGAAATCTGTATGCAGGTCAGGAAGCAACAGTTAGAACTGCACATGGAACAACAGACTGGTTCCTAATAGGAAAAGGAGTACGTCAAGGCTGTATATTGTCACCCTGTTTATTTAACTTCTATGCAGAGTACATCATGAGAAACGCTGGACTGGAAGAAACACAAGCTGGAATCAAGATTGCTGGGAGAAATATCAATAACCTCAGATATGCAGATGACACCACCCTTATGGCAGAAAGTGAAGAGGAACTAAAAAGCCTCTTGATGAAAGTGAAAGTGGAGAGTGAAAAAGTTGGCTTAAAGCTCAACATTCAGAAAACGAAGATCATGGCATCCGGTCCCATCACTTCATGGGAAATAGATGGGGAAACAGTGGAAATAGTGTCAGACTTTATTTTTCTGGGCTCCAAAATCACTGCAGATGGTGACTGCAGCCATGAAATTAAAAGACGCTTACTCCTTGGAAGAAAAGTTATGACCAACCTAGATAGCATATTCAAAAGCAGAGACATTACTTTGCCAACAAAGGTCCATCTAGTCAAGGCTATGGTTTTTCCAGTGGTCATGTATGGATGTGAGAGTTGGACTGTGAAGAAGGCTGAGCGCCGAAGAATTGCTGCTTTTGAACTGTGGTGTTGGAGAAGACTCTTGAGAGTCCCTTGGACTTCAAGGAGATCCAACCAGTCCATTCTGAAGGAGATCAGCCCTGGGATTTCTTTGGAAGGAATGATGCTAAAGCTGAAAGTCCAGTACTTTGGCCACCTCATGCAAAGAGTTGACTCATTGGAAAAGACTCTGATGCTGGGAGGGGTTGGGGGCAAGAGGAGAAGGGGACGACAGAGGATGAGATAGCTGGATGGCATCACTGACTCAATGGACTTGAGTCTGAGTGAACTCCGGGAGTTGGTGATGGACAGGGAGGCCTGGCGTGCTGCATGGTGGCAGTCCATGGGGCCGCAAAAAGTCAGACACGACTGAGCGACTGATCTGATCTGATCTGACTATAAACTTTTATCTGCTGAATTCAATGACATGAGTTTAATAGGTAATCAGAGCCCATATTTCAATCAATTCCATTGTCAAATTTCTGATTATCATATGCTCTACCTAGTGAGCGGAGAAGGCAGTGGCACCCCACTCCAGTACTCTTGCCTGGGGAATCCCATGGACAGAGGAGCCTGGTAGGCGGCAGTCCATGGGGTCGCTAATAGTCGGACACTACTGAATGACTTCACTTTCACCTTTCACTTTCATGCATTGGAGAAGGAAATGGCAACCCACTCCAGTGTTCTTGCCTGGAGAATCCCAGGGACGGGGGAGCCTGGTGGGCTGCCGTCTATGGAGTTGCACAGAGTCGGACCCGACTGAAGTGACTTAGCAGCTACCTAGTGAGTAACTAGCTAGAGAGTAAGCTCTCAACTTGACTGCAGCAATGATATGTAGAAATCATTGGATTTTCTATTTTTAACACAGTTAAAGAATAACAAATTTGTTTTAAAAGGCCATGAAAAAATACCACAAAGCTGGGAGAGTTGAAAAACTAAATGCTTCTAATTACAAGTTAAGTTACTCTTGAGATCCTGCTGCTAACTCACTTCAGTCGTGTCCGACTCTGTGCGACTCCATAGACAGCAGCCCACCAGGCTTCCCCGTCCCTGGGATTCTCCAGGCAAGAACACTGGAGTGGGTTGCCATTTCCTTCCCAAATGCATGAAAGTGAAAAGTGAAAGTGAAGTCACTCAGTCGTGTCCGACTCTGTGCGACCCCATGGACTGCCACCTACCAGGCTCCTCCGTCCATGGGATTTTCCAGGCAAGAGTACTGGAGTGGGGTGCCATTGCCTTCTCTGCTAGGCTTGATTTTTCCTTAGGATCTCAGGAGGATATAATATAATATATCAAGCTACAGCAACAATAAATAGCTTTCACCAGTATCTATATTATTTAAGCCGTGGTTGTCTAGTGTGAGGATTAAGCCAAACAGATTCAAGCATGCCCATGATTTTGATTAAGTGTTTTCTCAGAATTAATCAAGATCTGAGTCCCAATTCTACCACTCAAGAGTTATGTGACACTTTGACTGCTTTTCTGGGTCTCAGTTTTCATTTTTTGTAAAACAGAGATAATAACCTATTCCACAGAGCTGGTATAAGAATTAAATGAGAGAATCTATATGAAATATCTATTTCAGTGCCTAGAATCTAGTGACTTTCCTTTGACCCTCTCCCCATCTCTAGACATTCTTACTATTGTGAGCCAATAGGGATGTATGGGGGGCTTCCCTGGTAGCTCAGCTGGCAAAGAATCTGCCTGCAATGCAGGAGACCCTGGTTCAATTTCTGGGTGGGGAAGATCCCCTGGGGAAGGGATAGGCTGCCTACTCCAGTATTCTTGGGCTTCCCTGGTGGCTCAGATGGTAAGGAATCTGCCTGCAATGCAGGAGACCTGGGTTTGATCGCTGGGTTGGAAATATTCCCTGGAGGAGGGCATGGCAACCCACTCCAGTGTTTTTGCCTGAAAAATCCCCGTGGACAGAGGAGCCTGGCAGTCTACAGTCCATGTGGTCACAAAGAGTTGGACACAACTGAGTGACTAAGCACAGCCCAGCACAGGGATATATGGCAGCTCCCCTTCCCCTCCCCTCCAGCAATGATCGAATGAGTATCTTTCTGTTTGTAAGTGCTGTTGCAAAATATATTGTTTTGTGTGAAAGTAATTTTATTTCTATAAATAGTATTATATATCTAATGTTTAATTTTCTTTTGGTTTTGGCTTGGAGGAGTTTTTTCTTATTTCTTCTTATTGTGGTTTGGGAAAGGCATAAAATCTATTAACTATTAGCCCTTCACAATTCCTCTTCAAAGACAAATTCAAAAGCAAGATTTTCTGTCAGGTCTGCGCAAACTTACTTGGAACAACTCTATCTGAAGACATGAGATATACATGCAAAGCTAAGACATAATGAAAGGGTGCAGACCTTTTTTTTAATCATAAGTCTTTTTTTTTTTTTTTTTTTTGAGGAGGTGGGAGGGTGGAATGGATGCCCCAGGTGTACAGGGTTGAGTTAATTCTATTCTTTGCTTTGTGGTACATTATCATCACTGGTCTGTTCAAGGCCTTGCCCTTATTTTATTTATTTCCTTTAACCCCCTTTCCTCATGCCTTTCTCCTTTGTCCCCCCAGAGGCAACCATGCCAATGAGTTGAAAGAGTATCTTTTTGGTTCTTAAGTGCACTTACAAAATATATCATTTTGTGTAAGTGATAATTCCATTCCATTATCTTTGTATAAAGATAATTTTGATTTATCTAAATAGCATTTTGCTACATCTTTCCATTTCTTTTATTTTTTTACTCTACACGGTGCTTTTTAAGTTCCTCTACACTAGCAGGTATAAATGTGCTTAGCTATTTCTGCTTATTACCTTGTTTCTCTGATGTGGAACCACATACCCAGCCACTTTCCCAGGAATGGGCTTGTTTTTTATGATAGCATTTTCTTAAATTTTCTATCTTTTTTTAAAATTAATTTATATATTTTAATTGGAGGCTAATTACTTTATAATATTGTAGTGGTTTTTGCCATACATTGACATGAATCAGCCATGGGTGTACATGTGTTCCCCCTTCCTGAACCCCCCTCCCACCTCCCTCCCCATCCCATCCCTCAGGGTCATCCCAGAGCACCAGCCCTGAGCACCTTGTCTCATGCATTGAACCTGGACTGGTGATCTATTTCACATATGATAATATACATGTTTCAATGCTATTCTCTCAAATCATCCCACTCTCGCTTTCTCCCACAGAGTCCAAAAGACTGTTTTTACATCTGTGTCTCTTTTGCTGTCTCACATACAGGGTCATCATTACCATCTTTCTAAGTTCCATAATATGCATTAATATACTGTATTGGTGTTTTTCTTTCTGACTTACTTCACTCTCTATAATAGGCTCCAGTTTCATCCACCTGATTAGGACTGATTCAAATGCATTCTTTTTAATAGCTGAGTAATATTCCATTGTGTATATGTACCACAGCTTTCTTATCCATTCATCTGCTGATGAACATCTAGGTTGCTTCCATGTCCTGGCTATTGTAAACAGTGCTGCGATGAACATTGGGGTACACGTGTCTCTTTCAATTCTGGTTTCCTCCGTGTGTATGCCTAGCAGTGGGATTGCTGGGTCGTATGGCAGCTTTATTTCCAGTTTTTTAGGGAATCTCCACACTGTTCTCCATAGTGGCTGTACTAGTCTGCATTCCCACCAACAGTGTAAGAGGGTTCCCTTTTCTCCACACCCTCTCCAGCATTCATTGTTTGTAGACTTTTTGATAGCAGCCATTCTGACTGGCGTGAAATGGTACCTCATTGTGGTTTTGATTTGCATTTCTCTGATAATGAGTGATGTTGAGCATCTTTTCTTGTGTCTGTTAGCCATCTGTATGTCTTCTTTGGAGAAATGTCTGTTTAGTTCTTTGGCCCACTTTTTAATTGGGTCTTTTATTTTTCTGGAATTGAGCTGCAGGAGCTACTTGTATATTTTTGAGATTAATTCTTTGTCAGTTGCTTTGTTTGCTATTATTTTCTCCCATTCTGAAGGGTGTCTTTTCACCTTGCTTATAGTTTCTTTTGTTGTGCAGAAGCTTTTAAGTTTAACTAGGTCCCATTTGTTTATTTTTGCTTTTATTTCCATTACTCTGGGAGGTGGGTCATAGAGGATCCTGCTGTGATTTATGTCAAAGTGTTTTGCCTATGTTTTCCTCTAGGAGTTTTATAGTTTCTGGTCTTACATTTAGATCTTTAATCCATTTTGAGTTTATTTCTGTGTATGGTGTTAGGAAGTGGTTGACCAGTTTAGGAATGGACCGTTAATGTACACCTACCAGTACAAATAATGCTGAAATTAAAATTTTTATATGAGTTCCCACATTTACCTATGTGGGATTTCCTCAGCATGCATGCCCAGGAACAGAACCGCTATACACTAAGATGCATAACTTTTAATTTTATCAAGTACTGGTGGATTACACCTGTATACTGGTTCTAGCAGTACCTGAGAGTTCCTGTAACTCCAAGCTTGGCCTGATATAGCTTTCTAATAAATGGAAACTGATATTTCACTGTTTTAATTTCTCTGATTATTGATGCAGTTAAGTACTTCTTATACATGCATTATATGGAAAATAGGAAGGAGGAAAGTAGAAGCAATGACAGATATTATTTTCTTAGGCTCCAAAGTCACTGCTGATGGTGACTGCAGACATGAAATTAAAAAACACTTGCTCCTTGAAAACTATGACAAACCTAGACAGTGTATTAAAAAGCAGAGACATCACTTTGTCAGCACAGTGATGTCAAAGTTATGGTTTTTCCAGTAGTCATGTTCTCCTCAAAGTCATGAGAGTTGAACCCTAAAGAACGCCAAAGAACCTATGCTTTTGAATTGTGGTGCTGGAGAAGATGCTTGAAAGTCCCTTGGACTGCAAGGAAATCAAACCAGTCAATCCTAAAGGAAATCAATCCTGAATATTCATTGGAAGGACTGATGCTGAAACTGAAGATCCAATACTTTGGCCACCTGATTTGAAGAGCTGACTCATTGGAAAAGACCCTGATGCTGGGAAAGATTGAGGGCTGGAGAAGAAGGGGGCAGCAGAGGATGAGATGGTTAGAGAGCATCACTGACTCAACAGACATGAATTTGAGAAAACTCCAGGAGTTAGTGAAGGACAGGGAAGCCTGGCATGCTACAGCCCAAATGGTCACAAAGAGTCAGAAACGACTTAGTGACTAAATAACAAAGCATTTCTTCATTTGCTTGCTAGAGTTTCCTACACTGTAAGTTAGACAACTCATGTTCTTATCCTTTGCACATTTTATTAGAATTATTGTCTTAGTCTCCAGAACATTACATGTTTTGAAAACTTGTCAAATCATTCCTGCCATGGAAACATCAGGGTCTTTTCAATTAAAATACCACAATCTCTTTAGTAAGCTAAGTATGTACCAAATAACGCTTCCCAGCTTTAAATTGAGGAGTTTGGTTGCTAGAGGCAAAAAAAGGAGGGCAAAATTAAAGAAACATTCAAAATTTCATTTCTCATAGTAAAAACTTATGTTATTGTATTAGTACAATGTTTGTACTAAGAGCCATATCAATAAAATTGATACTTTTAGAAAGCATTTAGAAAAAATTATTTATCAAATAACACTTGAATTCTGCATATCTGGAATACAGCTATGGAAGGCAATTAGTATCACATATCCAGTTTAGAAGATAGCTTCACTCTGCATTTGCTCAAAACCACTGAAATTATGAATCACCTCTTAACTTTATATGTAGAGATGCACATGATGCCTTTATGCATTTAACATAGAAAATGCATGCTGCAAGGGAAGAAACTATGCTTAGCAACTATTTTGTGCATCTGTGATATGAAATGGAAAATGTATGCTGGATTTATTAATGATGGAGTACCAGCTACATTAGAGCAAGGGATGTGTTGCTATGCAAATAAAAGAAGCAGCGTCTAAACTCAGATCCACAGCACAACAGGAAATCTACATATACCTGGGGGTCTTCACTCAGTGTTGAAGAAAATAGTGGCAATTGTGCCAAGGAACAAGGGCAGCTAATGAATGCTACTTCAGGTTTGCAATGAGAAGAGATATTTTAAAGAATAAAACTTTTTTCATGCTAAAGTTTGCCAATTGATCACACAAGTGTTTAAAATGAAGAATGAGAATATAAAATGAAGACTGAGAATAAAATGTTGGTCTAGATTCTGATAAAGCTAGTGAACTACATTTTTTAAGGTTTCAGATGGCTTCCTTAAGCTTCATGTCTCAGAAACATGCCTAGTATATTAACTTGCCAGAAACTTTCATTTTAAGGTGTTGTTTATAATGCTGAAGTTACGATACTAAGATTTCATAAGAAATCTGAATTGTAGTGAAAATGATTCAAAGTCAAGATTTTCATTCTGCCAATCCTTGATTCTTTTTTCTCCTCAAAGAAAGAAATCTATGGTCTATTGGGGGTATATTTTAAAACTATAACCAGATGTTGCAACAGATTATCAAGAAATATTTCTTAGAGCCTCATACAGTAAAAGAGTGTGTTATTAGACATCCAAGTGTTTGAAACATTTGAAACGTTAGCATCTGACTGAGAAAAGAACCAAATGTGCTGTTCTGAGAAAAGTCTCTCCTACATTTTTGGATCTCTGTTCAACCCCCATATTCGAAATTATCTGACAAAGTCAGCAAACATTTGTTCCCACTTCTGATGACTTATAATTATAAATTAGCATCTTCTAATTTAGAAGAAAATAAAGAGTAAAAAAAGAGAATATGTGCATATAACAACCTATAATTCCAGTCATCCATGATCAAGCCAATCAGAGATTATTATCAATAATTTCAATATGCCTTATTTTAAATGCTAATAGGTTTTTAAGGCTAAATTTGATGATTTTTATGGGAGTGGGTATTATTACTATACTAACCTATTTTTATAAGCAAGAAACCTAATTTAGATAAGTCAAATGAGAAGAGTCATGTCAACTTTACACAGAAGCAGACTAAACTCAGGTCTTCTCACCCCTAATTCACACTCTACCATACACCATTCCTTCTCAGAACTGGAGCCTTTGGGGTGAATCTGGTATGTGTGTATGTGTGTGTGTGTGTGTGTGTGTGTGTGTTAGTCACTCAATTGTGTCCAACTCTCTGTGACCCCATGGACTGTAGTCCACCAGGCTCCTCTGTCCATGGAATTCTCCAGGCAAGAATACTGGAGTGGGTTGCCACTCCTTTCTCCAAGGGATCTTCCCCACCCAGGGATCAAACCCAGGTCTCCTGCACTGCAGGCAGATTCTTTACCATCTGAGCCACCAGGGAAGCCCCAAATCTAGTATAGCACAATGCTTTTGTTTTTTAAGTCATTAGCCTACAAGAATACTCACTCATCCTGGAACTCTCACTGGGTTGATGACTACTAGCTAACTGAACTACTGACATCACCACTAGGTGCTCATTTTTTAGCTATCATTGTGAAACTTCCTGCCATCCTGAAAAAGTGTCTTCTTCCTGTTCCTTGAAAGAGCATTCAGTGCAGCTCAAAGCAATGTATATTTGGGTCTTATGGCTTTCTATTCTAATGGCACTCTATTCCCTGGACCATGTACAAAGGATCAGTTTCTCTCCCTACCCCACAACTTGCCTTCTCTCCCCCAGCTCACATAGGAAGTGGACGTAAGATCAGGAAGCATCTGAATACTTTTTAATATTTGTTTTTAAGCCTCAAACCAGCATCACATTTTGCAGTTGGGCTAAAGGTTCATGTTAGTGTCACTAAGTCATGTCCAACTCTTTTTTGACCCCATGGGCTATATAGCCTGCCAGTCTCCTCTGTCCATGGGATTTCCCAGGCAAGAATACTTGAGTGGGTTGCCATTTCCTTCTCCAGAAAGTCAAAGTGAAAGTCACTCCGTCGTGTCTGACCCTTTGCAACACCATGGATTATACAGTCCACGGAATTCTCCATGTCAGAATACTGGAGTGGGTAGCCTTTCCCTTCTCCAGAGAATCTTCCCAACCAACCCAGGGATTGAACCCAGGTCTCCTGAATTGCAGGCAGATTCTTTATCAGACCCAAGATTCATTCAGTTCAGTTCTGTCGCTCAGTCGTGTCCGACTCTGTGACCCCATGAACCGCAGCAGGCCAGGACTCCCTGTCCATCACCAACTCCGGGAGTTCACCCAAACCCACGTCCATCGAGTCAATGATGCAACCAACCATCTCATCCTCTGTCATCCCCTTCTCCTCCTGCCCTCAATCTTTCCCAGCATCAGGGTCTTTTCCAATGAGTCAGCTCTCTGCATCAGGTGGCCAAAGTATTGGAGTTTCAGCTTCAACATCAGTCCTTCCAATGAACACCCAGGACTGATCTCCTTTAGGATGGACTGGTTAGATCTCCTTGCAGTCCAAGGGACTCTCAAGAGTCTTCTCCATCACCACAGTTCAAAAACATCAATTCTTCGGCGCTCAGTTTTCTTTATAGTCCAACTCTCACATCCATACATGACCACTGGAAAAATCATAGCCTTGACTAGACGGACCTTTGTTGGCAAAGTAATGTCTCTGCTTTTTAATATGCTGTCTAGCACGAGTGCAGCGGCTGCGACGGCACACGAGCATGACCGAGAGGAGCTACCCTGGGCCGGATGTCAGGGGCAGTGGCCAAGGTTCATAGTGAACACTATTTCAGTCTTTAAAAAATGAGTAAAGCTATTTCCACTAGGTGGCTGTCTTTACCAAGAACTGTAAGAGCCATGCACATTTGTAGCAATTTGCAAATTTTATAGCCTGCCTTTTACAGAGAACTATATACGTAGCCATTTAGTAGACTTAATAATACAAAGCTTCTATGATTCCATTTTTTTAGCCCCCACTTTGGAAAAAGTCAATAAATGTTAAAAACATGATATGCTTTTTAAAAAATACAGAAATTTTGTTTGTTGCTAGTTGAAATTTTTTTCTTTTTTCTTTTTACTTATTTTTTTAATTAATTAATTACTTTAATTTTATTTTATTTTTAAACTTTACATAATTGTATTAGTTTTGCCAAATATCAAAATGAATCCACCACAGGTATACATGTGTAATTGAACCTAAGATACTGTGTAAATTTTAGGTGAAAGTGAAGTCCCTCAGTTGTGTCTGACTCTTTGTGATTCTGTGGACTGTAGCCCACCATTCTTCTTTGTCCACAGGATTTTCTAGGCAAGAATACTGGAGTGGGTTG
This sequence comes from Bos taurus, assembly GCF_002263795.3. Taxonomy (NCBI): domain Eukaryota; kingdom Metazoa; phylum Chordata; class Mammalia; order Artiodactyla; family Bovidae; genus Bos; species Bos taurus. The sequence goes on from NC_037353.1 coordinate 13,318,625, forward strand.
CCATTTCCTCCTCCAGGGGATCTTTCCAACCCAGGAATCGAACTGGGGTCTCCTGCATTCCAGGTGGATTCTTTATCAGATGAGCCACAAGAGAAGCCCAAGAATACTGGAGTGGGTAGGCTTTTCTTTCTCCAGGGGACCTTCACGACCCAGGAATCACATCAGGGTCTCCTGCATTGCAGGGAGATTCTTTACCAACTGAGCTATCAGGGAAGCCTACCAGAGAATCCCAAATTTAAGGTGTACAGGTTAATTTGTTATATTGATATATTGTAATACAATTGCCATTGTAGCAATAATTTAGCACTTCTATCACATTATGTAATTATCATTTCTTTTTATTGGTTGGATCAGTTAAGTTCCAGTCTCTTAGCAAGTTCGATGATTATAATATAATATTGTATCTATATTTACTAGACTATGCTAATGCACAGATTTCCAGAACTTGTTTACTATTCGTTGCAAGTTTGTAGACTTAAACAACAGCTGAAAATTTTCTTAAGGAAATAAGGGATTTTACCCAGAATAAAGACTGAGAGACATATATAAATGTTTTCTCTTTGTAATGTTGTTCGTATTCTCTGATCAAAAAATACTTGTTGATTATAGAAATTAAGTGTTTGGTATTTGGGAGAAAAGATTGGCTATTGCCATTTATAGTTGACATTTGTTTTACATTTCCCACCTCCCACCCTGTTCAATAAAGATGCTTTTAAGTTAAAACATAATCAATGTGCAAAATTTATCATATGCTCAAATTTCTACTCTGATCATCAATGAGATTGTTTGTTCCCTGTCACATGCTTTGCTATTGATTAGTATTTGATTTGTTATTTGATTAGCATAACAGTTGTGTACCTTGTAAACTTCTTACTGAACTATAACTAAAAAGAAGTGCACAAGTTGTGTCTATTCAATGAAAGTCAAAGTGTTCGACTCTCTGTGACCCCATGGACTATAATGGATCTCCAGGGGATCTTCCCAACCCAAGGATTGAACCCAGATCTCCCTCACTGCAGGCTGATTCTTTACCAGCTGAGCCACAAGGGACGCCCAAGAATACTAGAGTGGGTAGCCTATCCCTTCTCCAGTGGATTTTCCTGACCCAGGAATTGAACAGGATCTCCTACATTACAGGCAGATTCTTTACCAACTGAGCTATCAAGGATACAGTTGATAAATTTTCACAAAGTGAAATGAATATAAATGTTTTTGTTTAATTGTAGATTTTATCTTTTTAGATTTTATTTGCTATTTGTTTGGTTATACCCAAGTTATCAGCCCCTAGATCAAGAAATAGAACACTACAGCCACCCAGAAGCCATTCATTCTCCCTGCTGGTCACCTGCCCACAATGGTGACCATAACTCTGACTTCCAATGCTATATACAACCCATGCCTGTTTTTAAAGCTTACATGAGTCTTCTCAATTCTTTTGCTTCCCACTGTGTTTATGGGTCTCATCCATGTTGTATATCATCCACTGCTGTATATCACAACTTTTTATTCATTCTATTATCAATGGATATGTATGTTTTTCTGTTTGAAACTATTATGAATAGAGCTTCTATTCAGTTCTTGAATGACAATGCATTTCTTGAGGTAAGTATCTACCTAGAAGTGAGATTTGCATATGTCATGGGATTTGCATATGTTCAGCTTTGAAAGACAAGGCCAGTTTACTAAAATGGTTGTGCTAATCTACACTCTCACCAGCAAGATATAAGTGCTTCCATGTTCTAGTTCCTCCCCAGCATTGGTAGTTAGTCCTCTTATATTGTAGCCATTCTGATGGGTGATATCTCATTGTGATTTTAAACTGCATTTCCTAATGAAACTATTTATGTGCTTATGGGTTAAGAATGTTCCAATCTTTTTTTCTTTTTTTCGTTTCTCTATAGTTTTATATATCATTTTATTTTATTTATTTTTGGCTGTGCTGGGTCTTCGTTGCTGCATGGGCTTTTCTCTAGCTGCGGAAAACGGAGACTACTCTCTGGATGTAGTGCACGGGCTTCTCATTGCGGTTACTTCTCTAGCTACCAAAGCCCAGGCTGTAGGCACAAGGGCCTCAGTAAGTTGCAGCACTTGGGCTCAGTAGTCGTGATGTGCAGGCTCTAGAGCATAGGCTCAACAGTTGTGGCAAGTGGGCATAGTTGCTCTGCAGCACGTGGGATCCTCCCGGATCAGGGGCTAAACCCGTGTCTCCCACACTGGCAGGTGGACTCTTCATCACTGAGCCAACAAGGAAGCCCTATTGTTTTAAAAATTAATTTGCATGAGTTCTTTATACATCTGAGGCTTGTTGAATCAGTTCAGTTCAGTTCAGTCGCTCAGTCGTGTCCGACTCTTTGCGACCCCATGAATCGCAGCACGCCGGGCCTCCCTGTCCATCACCAACTCCCGGAGTTCACTCAGACTCACGTCCATCAAGTCAGTGATGCCATCCAGCCATCTCATCCTCTGTCGTCCCCTTCTCCTCCTGCCCCCAATCCCTCCCAGCATCAGAGTCTTTTCCAGTGAGTCAACCCTTCGCATGAGGTGGCCAAAGTACTGGAGTTTCAGCTTTAGCATCATTCCTTCCAAAGAAATCCCAGGGCTGATCTCCTTTAGGATGGACTGGTTGGATCTCCTTGCAGTCCAAGGGACTCTCAAGAGTCTTCTCCAACACCACAGTTCAAAAGCATCAATTCTTCGGCACTCAGCTTTCTTCACAGTCAAACTTTCACAGCCATACATGACCACAGGAAAAACCATAGCCTTGACTAGACGGACCTTTGTTGGCAAAGTAATGTCTCTGCTTTTGAATATGCTATCTAGGTTGGTCATAACTTTTCTTCCAAGGAGCAAGCGTCTTTTAATTTCATAGCTGCAGTCACCATCTGTAGTTAAACCCGTGTCTCCCACACTGGCAGGTGGACTCTTCATCACTGAGCCAACAGGGTAGCCCTATTGTCATTTTAAAAATTAATTTGCATGAGTTCTTTATACATCTGAGGCTTGTCGAATCAGTGGTCAGATACAAATATATTGTAATCATCTCTTCCCATTCTGGGGTTTAACTTTTTACTGTCTCAATAATCATTGATGAACAAAATCCAATTTGTCATTTTTTTTTCTTTATGGTTAACACATTCTTGGAGTCCTGGTTTTAAAATTCTTTGCCTATTCCAAATTCATGAATATATTATTCTATGATTTCTTCTTGGAGATTTATTATTTAACTATTTACATTTAGATACAATCGACCTGCAGTTGCTTTTTGTGTATGGTGTCACGAAGGGACAAAAACTCAGTTTTTCACATGGATATCAAGTTGTCCCCATACCATTTATTTAAATTACCATCATTTCATCTGTACAATAATTTTGTCTTTGTCACAAACAAACTATATATATCTTTGTCATTGTTATTGTTCAGTCGCTAAGTCATGTCCAACTCTCTGCAACCCCATGGACTGCAGCATAACAGGCTCCCCTGTCGTTCAGTATCTCCCAGAGTTGGCTCAAATTCACATTAATTGAGTCAGTGAGGCTATCTTAACCCTCCCAGCCTCTGTCATCCCTTTGTCTTCCTGCCCTTAGTCTTTTCCAGCACCGGGGTCTTTTCCAGTGACTCAGCTCTTCACATCAGGTGGCCAAAGTATTGGAGCTTCAGCTTCAGCATCAGTCCTTCCAATGAATATTCAGGATTGATAGCCTTCAGAATTGACTGGTTTGATTTCCTTGCAGTCCAAGGGACTCTCAAGAGTCTTCTCCAGCACACAATTCAAAAGCATCAATTCTTTGACTCTCTCTCTATGTGTGTGTGTGTGTGTGTGTACCTGTAAATATGTATGTATATATAATATACACATTAGGTATATATGTGTGTATGTTTATTTCTGGACTTTCTATCCTCTTTCATCTTTCTATTTTTCTCTCCTTGGGCCCATTATCTTCATTATTGTAACAATAAAACAAGTCTTGATAACTGGTAGTGTAAGTCCCCAAGCCTTGTTTTTCTTCTTCAAGGTTCTATTGACTGCTCTTGGTTTTTTACATTTGCAGATCAATTTTAGAATCAACTTGTCAATTTATACAGAGAGAATAAAAACAGCTACTGGGATTGTTTTTGGAATTGGATTAAATCAATAAGTCAGTTTGGGAGAAAATTGATATCTTTGGTGGCTTTATTTTTTTTTAACTTTTATTTTATATTGGAGTATAGCTAATTAACAATATTGTGATAGTTTCAGGTTAACAGCAAAGGAATTCAGCCATACATATACATATATCCATTCTCCCCCAAACTATCCTTCCATCCAGGCTACCACATAACATTGAACAGAGTTCCATGTCCTATACAGTAGGTCCTTGTTGGTTACCCATTTTAACTATCGCAGTGTGTACATGTCTGTCCCAAACTCCCTAACTTATCCCTTTCCCCCATCCTTCTCCCAGGCAACCATAAGCTCATACTCTAATTCTGTGAGTCTCTTTCTGTTTTGTAAGTAAGTTCATTTGTATCATTTCTTTTTAGATTCTACATATTAGTGATGCTAAATGATATTTCTCCTTCTCTGTATGTCTTCTTTCACTCAGTATGACGATCTCTAGGTCCATCCATGTTGCTGCAGATGGCGTTATTTCATTCTCTATAATGGCTGAGTAATAACCCATTGTGTATATATAAAACTCAGCAGTGGCCACAGGACTGGAAAAAGGTCAGTTTTCATTTCAATCCCAAAGAAAGGCAATGCCAAAAAATGCTCAAACTACCGCACAACTGCACTCATCTCATGAGAAATGCTGGGCTGGAGGAAGCACAAGCTGGAATCAAGATTGCCAGGAGAAATATCAATAACCTCAGATATGTAGATGACACCACCCTTATGGCAGAAAGTAAAGAAGAACTAAAGAGCCTCTTGATGAGAGTGAAAGAGGAGAGTGAAAAAGTTGGCTTAAAGCTCAACATTCAGAAAACTAAGATCATGGCATCTGCTCCCTTCACTTCATGGCAAATAGATGGAGAAACTGTGGAAACAGTGTCAGACTTTATTTTTCAGGGCTCCAAAATCACTGCAGATGGTGATTGCAGCCATGAAATTAAAAGACACTCACTCCTTGGAAGGAAAGTTATGACCAACCTAGATAGCATATTAAAAAACAGAGACATTACTTTGTCCACAAATATCCGTCTAGTCAAGGCTATGGTTTTTCCAGTGGTCATGTATGGATGTGAGAGTTGGACTATAAAGAAAGCTGAGCGCCGAAGAATTGCTGCTTTTGAACTGTGGTGTTGGAGAAGACTCTTGAGAGTCCCTTGGACTGCAAGGAGATCCAACCAGTCCATCCTAAAGGAGATAGTGTTCATTGGAAGGACTGATGTTGAAGCTGAAACTCCAGTACTTTGGCCACCTGATCTGAAGAGTTGACTCATTGGAAAAGACCCTGATGCTGGGAAAGATTGAGGGCAGAAGGAGAAGGGGACGACAGAGGATGAGATGGTTGGATGGCATCACCGACTCAATGGATATGGGTTTGGGTGGATGGACTCCGGGAGTTGGTGATGGACAGGGAGGCCTGGCGTGCTGCAGTTCACTGGGTTGCAAAGAGTCGGACATGACTGAGCAACTGAACCGAACTGAACTGAATATGTCAATGTATTTGTAAACAAAAACTACATCTCCCATGGATATACGTAAGGTTGAATCCCTTTACTATTCACCTGAAACTGTCACAACATTGTTTGTTAATCAGCTATACCCCCAATACAAAATAAAGTAAAAAGTAAATCTTGCTGCAATTTATGTCAGAGTATTCTGCCTATGTTTTCCTCTAGGAGTGTTGTGGTATCCAGCCTTACACTTGGGTCTTTGGTCCATTGTGAGTTTGTTTTGGGTGTGGTGTTGGGGAGTATTCTGGTTTCATTCTTTTACATGTAACTCTGTAACGGCATAGGGCTTCCCTGAAAATTCAGTTGATAAAGAATCCGCCTGCAATGCAGGAGACCCTGGTTTGATTCCTGGGTTGGAAAGATCCGCTGGAGAAGGGATAGGCTACCCACTCCAGTATTCTTGGGCTTCTCTTGTGGCTCAGCTGGTAAAGAGTCTGCCTGCAATGTGAGAGACCTGGGTTTGATCCCTGGGTTGGGAAGATCCCCTGGAGAAGGGAAAGGCTACCCACTCCAGTATTCTGGCCTGGAGAATTCCATGGACTGTATAGTCCATAGGGTCGAAAAGAGTCAGACATGACTGAGTGACTTTCACTTTCACTGTAATGGCATATCTGGGAAAAGAATCTAAAGAGAGTGGATATATGTATGTATATATATACACATATACACATATATATGTGTGTATATATATATATATATAATTGATTCACTTTGCTGTACACGTGAAACTAACACAACATTGTAAACCAACTGCTCCAATTTAAAAAAGTTCTTAAAGAAAAAAAACTATATCTCCCAGAATTCCCTTCCCTGGTTGCTTTGCTTTTTGGTGGGAGAGAGCCACAGGAGACTTTTTTTTTAGCCTGAGACTTGGAGGGCAGAAGTGAAGCAGTCATATTTTTCATGTTCAAAATTCCAGAGCGGGCATTGTTAGAGCTCATGTACAATACCACTTATCTCTTGGCTCACTTTGTTGGGGTGGAAACAGCCGTTCAGCCTGTGATTATTCTAACTTCCTCTGAATCCTCTTTCAGCTTCTCTGACTCCTTGGCAGTGGGTACCAGTATCTCCTATGGGGCACCCACATCATCGAGGTTAGAAGCAGAAAGAGCTGAGCTCACACGTGTCCTCGTGGGTTCCAGCTTGTCCTTGTTCTACCCACTTTTAGACATTCTCCCTTCTCCCATAGAGATTTCATGGTCCAGCATGAGACACAAAGACAACTGCTTTACAGAGACTCTTTACTCAGCTTCCACATCATGCAAGGTCAAATTTCTACAACAAATCTCACATATATACACATAAACATAGATACACATGTGTGTATATATAATGTGTGTATTTATTCATCATCTTAGTGATTCTGCTTTTCCGATTGATCCCTGGTTGATACAACATTTTTATAAATTGAGTCTACCAATTCATGAACATGGTATTGACTTCTAGTCATTTGGTCATTTTAAATTTCTTTGAATAATGATTTGTAATTCTGTTTATTCGTATTTTATTATTTAGTTTTGGCTGCACTTATTTATCTTTATCTTTGTTGCTGCACACAGGGTTTCTCCAGTTGTGGCAAGCAGGGGCTACTCTTCGTTGCAGTGCGGGGGTTTGTCATTGAGGTGACTTTTCTTGTTGCAGAGCATGGGCTCATTAGTTGTGGCCCATGGGCTTAGCTGCCCCACGGCATGTGGAATCTTCCTGGATCAGGGATCTAACTTGCGTGCCTGGCATTGGCAGGCGCATTCCTAACCCCTGGAATACCAAGGAAGCCCTGATTTGTATTTTTCAGTTAAGGTCAACTCAGTTCACTTTTTTTTTTTTTCCATTTAAAGTAACTTAAAAGTGTTCCATCTTTTTCTCTTCCCTGGAAGAGTTGTATAAAATAATATTTCTTTGTTAAATATTTGGGAGAATTCACCCATAAGGCCATGTGGGCCTGAAGATTTCTTTATTGGAAGGTTTTAAATTATTGAATCAACTTGTTTAGATGTGAGACTATACAATGTGTGTTGTATACATCATCTTATGTATTTTTAATGTTTATAAGATCTGTAGGAATGTATTTTATTCCTGATATTTAAATTTTGTGTTTTCTCTCTTTTTTTCCTTGACTTATCTTGAAAGAAGTCTGTCAAATTTACTAGTCTTTTCAAAGATCCAACTATTTTTTAATGTGATTAATTTATGATAAAATAACTTTTACTTCTAGGATTACCAGTGGCCCATGCTTTCTCCAATTTAGGACAATACTTGTTAGCATCTCATATAAACTCTATATTGTCACACCCCATGGTCATGTCCCTGTTCTCATCTTATTCATTTTTGACATAGCAGGTATTTCTCAAAGTAACCTTTTTTCCCTACTTCCTTATCTATTTCTCTCCAATCTCACTTGGTGTTTTTTACCTCTTCAAGGCTGCCTGGGGCTGCTGGTCTCTCATCCCTTCATCTGTGTGCTTTCTCGGTGAGTGGTTTCGGTCCATCATGCGCTGCTGACTCACGAATCTGTATCTGCAGTCCTACCTCTCTCTGGAGCCCTGGTCTCTTACAAACAACTGCACACTTGGTATCTCTCCACAGATATCAGATACCTATATCACATCTAACATACCTGATATATCTCTTGACGTCGTCTCCCAACTTAGTTCTGTGCTCTCCCCATCTTAAGAAACACCAGAATTCACAGAGTTGCTGAAATTCCAAGCTTGATTCAAAAGATCTAACTTTTTGCTCTGTTGGTTTTCTCTACTGTGCATTAGTTATAAATTTAATTATTTCTGCTCTTATCTTTATGTACTCGTCTACTTTAGTAGGTTTGTTTTGCTGTTTTTTCCCAATTTTTCAAGATAAATATTTAGATTGTTCATTTTCAATCTTCCTTTTCTGATTATTTAAAATTATATATTTCCCTATAAACACAGTTTAGTAGTAGCCACGGGTAGTAACATGTAATATTTTCATTATCAGTCAATTCAAAATACTACTTTCCATTATGATTTTTATTTGATCCATGATTTATTTAGAATTATATTGTTTAATTTCTTAAAGTAGGGGTTTCTGTAGTTAACAGTTTCTTATTTCTAATTGAATTCACTATGGTCAAAGAAAACACTCTGTTTTATTTCAAACCTTTGAAATTTTTATAAGGTATGCTTTATAATCCAGCATATGGTCAGTTTTGATAAATGTTCCAAATGCATTTGAAATGAATGTGTGTTATGTTGTCATGTGTAATGTTCTATGTATGTTAGTTGTTTAGTTAATCACATTATATACTTACTGATATTGTGTCTGCTTGTTCTAACCAATATTGAGAGATCCCTGTTAAGGTATTTCACTGTGACTATGGATTTTGCTGTTTTGCATTTTAGTTCTGTCAAATTTTTGCTTCAGATACTTTGAAGCCGTCTTATTGAGTATCACTTCAGTTCAGTTCAGTCGCTCAGTAGTGTCCAACTCTTTGCTACCCCATGAATCTCAGCACGCCAGGCCTCCCTGTCCATCACCACCTCCCGGAGTTCACTCAGACTCAGGTCCATCGAGTCAGTGATGCCATCCAGCCATCTCATCTTCTGTCATCCCCTTCTCCTCCTGCCCTCAATCCCTCCCAGCATAAGAGTCTTTTCCGATGAGTCAGCTCTTCGCATGAGGTGGCCAAAGTACTGGAGTTTCAGCTTTAGCATCCTTCCTTCCAAAGAATACCCAGGGCTGATCTCCTTTAGAATGGACTGGTTGGATCTCCTTGCAGTCCAAGGGACTCTCAAGAGTCTTCTCCAACACCACACTTCAAAAGCATCAATTCTTCGGCGCTCAGCTTTCTTCACAGTCCAACTCTCACATCCATACATGACCACTGGAAAAATCATAGCCTTGACTAGATGGACCTTTGTTGGCAAAGTAATGTCTCTGCTTTTCAATATGCTATCTAGGTTGGTCATAACTTTTCTTCCAAGGAGTAAGTGTCTTTTAATTTCATGGCTGCAGTCACCATCTGCAGTGATTCTGGAGCCCAAAAAAATAAAGTCTGACATAAATCTAAAATTGTATTTTCCTGAAGGATTCACCTCTTTAAAATTATTAACTGTTTCTCTTTATTCCTAATAAAGTTTCTTGCTGTAATGTGTTCTTGTCTGATATTGATATAGCTACATCAGTTTTCTTTTCATTAATTATTTTTAATTCTTTTAATTTCACATTTTCTGTGTTTTTAAGCAGCATATAATTGGATTTTGCTTCCTATCCAATATGACAATCTTTTCACTGGAACCTTTAGTTCATTTATATTTAATGTAGTTAAATGTACTCAATAATTAATGCATAATATAATGATGTCTTCTATAACTTATCACATCTGCTGCTGCTGCTGCCGCTAAGTCGCTTCAGTCATGTCTAACTCTGTGTGACCACATAGACGGCAGCCCACCAGGCTCCACCGTCCCTGGGATTCTCCAGGCAAGAACACTGGAGTGGGTTGCCATTTCCTTCTCCAGTGCATGAAAGTGAAAAGTGAAAGTGAAGTTGCTCAGTCATGTCCGACTCCTAGTGACCCCATGGACTACAGCCTACCAGGCTCCTCCATCCATGGGATTTTCCAGGCAAGAGTACTGGAGTGGGGTGCCATTGCCTTCTCCAACTTATCACATCTAACATACCCCATGTATCTCTTGACATTGTCTCCCAACTTAGTTCTATGCTCTCCCCATCTTAAGAAACACCAGAATTCAGAGTTGCTGAAATTCCAAGCTTGATTCAAAAGATCTAACTTTTTGTTTGTTTGGTTTTCTCTATTGTGCATTAGTTATATACTTAATTATTTCTGCTCTTATCTTTATGTACTCTTCTACTTTCGTAGGTTTGTTTTGCTGTTTTACATAGCATCCAGGTGGTTTTTATCTTTCATTTCTTATTTTCTTTCGGTTTAGTCAAGCAATGCTATATTATTTTTATTATTAAATAATACTGTATTTTCCATCGATTAGTTATTTATACTTTTAAGCTATTCTTTCAGTGGTTAGCCTAAATATTGTAATTTATTACAGTTCACACTAGGTTCCTAGGGCTGCCATAATAAAGTACTACAACCTGGATGGCTTAAAACAACAAAAATGTATTCTGTCATCATTCTGGAGTCTAGAAGTCTAAAAATGAAGGTGCCAGAAGGGTTGATTCTTTCTGAAGGCTCTGAGGGAGAACCATTCCACGCCTCTCCTCTAGATTCTGGTGATAGCCAGCAATCCTTGGCATTCCTTGATTTGTAGATATATCATTCCAATCTTTACCTACATCTTCATATGACATTCTTCTCATGGCTCTGGGTCTTCACATGGCTGTTTTCTTATAAGGATACTACATTAGACTAGGATTCTACCAACTCCAGTATAACCTTATCTCTAATTCACTCATAGTTCTCCAATGACCCTATTTCCAAATAAGATCACATTCTGAGTATCTGGGGTGAGCATTTCAACATGTCTTTTTGGAGAAACACAATTTAGCCCACAACACAGCCTAAAATTAATTATTACTTTTATTATTTCCCTGACAATGCTAAGACTTTAGAACACTTTAACTCAATTTACCATTTCCTGTCTGTTGTATTATTGTTATCATGGATTTAATTCCACACATTTTCAATTCTAAAGAACATTGCTATTGTTTTATACACTCATAATCCATTCATTTATCCATATGCTTAGCTTTTTCACTGCCTTTCACTTTTTTCTTGCATTTTCTTTTCCATCTTGGAGCATTTGCTTTTTTCCTTAGTCTGATGGAACTATAGTTATATATGTTTTAGACCTATGTACTATGTCCTATATGTTCAGCAGTACGTGAGCCGTGAACTTCCAAATGTTCAAGCTGGTTTTAGAAAAGGCAGAGAAACCAGAGATCAAATTGCCAACATCTGCTGGATCATCGAAAAAGCAAGAGAGTTCCAGAAAAACATCTATTTCTGCTTTATTGACTATGCCAAAGCCTTTGAATATGTGGATCACAATAAACTGTGGAACATTCTTCAAGAGATAGGAATACCAGAACACCTGAGCTGCCTCTTGAGAAACCTGTATGCAGGTCAGGAAGCAACAGTTAGAACTGGACATGGAACAACAGACTGGTTCCAAATAGGAAAAGGAGGACATCAAGGCTGTATACTGTCACCCTGCTTATTTAACTTATATGCAGAGTACATCATGAGAAACGCTGGACTGGAGGAAGCACAAGCTGGAATCAAGATTGCTGGGAGAAATATCAATAACCTCAGATATGCAGATGACACCACCCTTATGGCAGAAAGTGAAGAACTAAAAAGCCTCTTGATGAAAGTGAAAGAGGAGAGTGAAAAAGTTGGCTTAAAACTCAACATTCAGAAAACTAAGATCATGGCATACAGTCCCATCAGTTCAGTTCAATTCAGTTCAGTCACTCAGGCGTGTCCGACTCTTTGCGACCCAATGAATCACAGCACACCAGGCCTCCCTGTCCATCACCAACTCCCGGAGTTCACTCAGACTCACATCCATCGAGTCAGTGATGCCATCCAGCCATCTCATCCTCTGTCATCCCCTTCTCCTCCTGCCCCCAATCCCTCCTAGCATCAGAGTCTTTTCCAATGAGTCAACTCTTCGAATGAGGTGGCCAAAGTACTGGAGTTTCAGCTTTAGCATCATTCCTTCCAAAGAACACCCAGGGCTGATCTCCTTCAGAATGGACTGGTTGGATCTCCTTGCAGTCCAAGGGACTCTCAAGAGTCTTCTCCAACACCACAGTTCAAAAGCATCAATTCTTTGGGCGCTAAGTTTTCTTCACAGTCCAACCCTCACATCCATACATGACCACTGGAAAAACCATAGCCTTGACTAGACGGACCTTTGTTGGCAAAGTAATGTCTCTGCTTTTGAATATGCTATCTAGGTTGGTTATAACTTTCCTTCCAAGGAGTAAGCGTCTTTTAATTTCATGGCTGCAGTCACCATCTGCAGTGATTTTGCAGCCCCCAAAAATAAAGTCTGACACTGTTTCCACTGTTTCCCCATCTATTTCCCATGAAGTGATGGGACCGGATGCCACGATCTTCATTTTCTGAATGTTGAGATTTAAGCCAACTTTTTCACTCTCCACTTTCATCAAGAGACTTTTTAGTTCCTTTTTACTTTCTGCCATAAGGGTAGTGTCATCTGCATATCTGAGGTTATTGATATTTCTCCTGGCAATCTTGATTCCAGCTTGTGCTTCTTCCAGTCCAGCGTTTCTCATGATGTACTCTGCATAAGTTCCATCACTTCATGGCAAACAGATGGGGAAACAGTGGAAACAGTGTCAGACTTTATTTTTCTGGGCTCCAAAATCACTGCAGATGGTGACTGCAGCCATGAAATTAAAAGACACTTACTCCTTGGAAGAAAAGTTATGACCAACCTAGATAGCATATTCAAAAGCAGAGACATTACTTTGTCAACAAAGGTCTGTCTAGTCAAGGATATGGTTTTTCCAGTGGTCATGAATGGATGTGAGAGTTGGACTGTGAAGAAAGCTGAGAGCATAAAAATTGATGCTTTTGAACTGTGGTGTTGGAGAAGACTCTTGAGAGTCCCTTGGACTGCAAGGAGATCCAGCCAGTCCATTCTGAAGGAGATCAGTCCTGGGTGTTCTTTGGAAGGAATGATGCTAAAGCTGAAACTCCAGTACTTTGGCCACCTCATTCGAAGGGTTGACTCATTGGAAAAGACTCTGATGCTGGGAGGGATTGGGGGCAGGAGGAGAAGGGGATGACAGAGGATGAGATGGCTGGATGGCATCACTGACTCGATGGGCGTGAGTTTGAGTGAACTCCGGGAGTTAGTGATGGACAGGGAAGCCTGGCATGCTGCAACTCATGGAGTCTCAAAGAGTCGGACACCACTAAGCGACTGAACTGACTGACTGAACTATGTCCTATTTATTACTGGTGAAATTATCCTTCTCTCTTTAAAAAAAAATCTTTTTAATTTATTTGGCTGCATCAGAGCAAGGCCTTTAGTTACAGCATGTGGGATCTAGTTCCCTGACCAGGGATTGAACCCAGCCCCTGCCTTGGAAGCATGGAGTTTTAGCTCCTGGACCACCAGAGAAATTTCCTGTCCTTTTCTTAATCTAGTTCTTCCTTCTTTTTTTCTATTTTTTATGACTATATTTATCAATATCATATTAAATTTTTTTACCAGTATCTATAATTCTGAATCACCTGTCTGAATTTGTCTGATTTTCCCCTTATGTTTTTGGTTATTGTGTCCTATTTCTTGGCATGCCTAGTACTCTTGGTTGATGGTCAGACATTGTGTTGAGAAGTTGCAAAAATTCTGGATGATGAGGACCTCTCTAGAGAGTTCACAATTTCCTCTGCTAGGCAGGCTGAGTTAGGACTGATCACCTTAATCCACTCACGTTACCGGGTTAATTCACTTCAGTCATGTCTGACTCTTTGTGACCCTATGGACTGTAGCCTGCCAGGCTCCTCTGTCCATGGGATTCTCCAGGCTGAAGTGGGTTGCCATGCCCTCCTCCAGGGGATCTTCCCAACCCAGGGATTGAACCCACGTATCTTATGTCTGCTGCATTGGCAGGCGGGTTCTTTACCACTAGCACCAGGTGATGCTGCAGTTTTACTAAAGCTCTTCCTTCATCACTCCCACCTTAGGGCACAGGCTGCTGTTGTTGTTCAGTCGCTCATTCCTGTCCTACTCTGTGACCCCACAGACTGCAGCACACCAGGCTTCCCTGTCCTTCACGATCTTCTGGATCTTGCTCAAATTCATGTCCGTTGAGTCGATGATGCCATCCAACCATCTCATCCTCTGTCTCCCCCTTTTCCTCCTGCCCTCAAACTGAGGCCCAGCATCAGTGTCTTTTCCAGTGAGTTGGTTCTTGGCATCAGGTGGCCAAAGTATTGGAGCTTCAGCTTCGATATCAGTCCTTCCATTTCCATTCAGCATTGAATTCCAAGCCAAATTTCCATTAATTTCATTGACTGGTTTCATCTCCTTGCAGTCCAAGGGACTCTCAAGAGTCTTCTCCAGCACCACAATTTGAAAGCATCAATTCTTCAGTGCCCAGCCTTCTTTATGGTCCAGCTCTCACATGTGTACATGACTACTGGAAAAACCATAGCTTCGACCATATGGACCGTTGTCAGCAAAGTGACGTCTCTGCTTTTAATATGCTTTCTAGGTTTGTCATAGCTTTTCTTCCAAGGAATGTCTTTTAATTTCATGGATGCAGTGACTGTCCACATTGATTCTGGAGCCCAAGAAACTAAAATCTGCCACTGTTTCCATTTTTTCCCCATCTGTTTGCCATGAAGTGATGAGACCGAAAGCCATGATCTCCATTTTTTGAATGTTGAGTTTTAAGCCAGCTTTTTTTACTCTCCTCTTTCACCTCCATCAAGAGGCTCTTTAGTTCCTCTTTGCTTCCTGCTGTTAAAGTGGTATCATCTGCATATCTGAGGTTGCTGATATTTCTCCTGGGAATCTTGACTCTAGCTTGTGATTCATCCAGCCCAGCATTTCACATGATGTACTCTGCATATAAGTAAAGCAAGCAGGGTGACAATATACAGCCTCGAGGTACTCCTTTTCCAGTTTTGGACCAGTCTGTTGTTCCATGTCTGGTTTTAACTGTTGCTTCTTGACCTGCATACAGTTTTCTCAGGAGGCAGGTCAGGTGGTCTGGTATTCCCATCTCTTTAAGAATTTTCCACATTTTGTCATGATCCACAGAGTCAAATGATTTAGCATAGTCAGTGAAGTAGAAGGACATGTTATTCTGAAATTCCCTAGCTTTTTCTATGATCCAGTGATGCTGGCAATTTGATCTCTGGTTCCTCTGTTTTTTCTAAATCCATCTTGTACATCTGGAAGTTTTTGGTTCATATACTGTTGAAACCTAGCTTGAAGGATTTTGAGCATTACCTTGCTAGCATGTGAAATATATATCAAGAATGTGCTCTCATCTTCTCCTGTGAGAACACCAAAATCACAATGATTGCTGAACAATCATCAACAGGAAGATGTTGGAACCCACCAAAAAAAGATATCCCAGGTCCAAGGACAAAAAAGTTACAACGAGATGGTAAGGGAGCCGCAATCAGGTTAAAATCAAACCCCAAACTCACCAGAGACTTTTGGAGAGCACAAACAAAACCATGGGCACAACAGGACCCAGGGGAAAGGAGCAGTGACCCCACAAGAGACTGAGCCAGACCTGCGTGAGTGTTTGAGAGTCTCCTGCAGAGGCATGGGTCAGTAGTGGCCTGCTGCTGGGACAGGGGCGTTGGCAGCAGCGGTCCTGGGAGGCACAGCGTGTGGCATAAGACCTCTTGGAGGAAGCTGCCATTAGCCCTACCTAGGGCCAGTAGACCTACCATAGAGCTGCCAAGTAAGTGACTCACAAATTGGAGAACAATTATACCAAAGAAGTTCTCACACTGATGGTAAGGTTCTAGGCCCCACATCAGACTTCTCAATCCGGGGATCCGGCAAACGACTGGGAATCCCCAGGGAATCTGACTTGGAAGGTTGGCAGAATTTGATTACAGAACTTCCACAGGACTGGGGGAAACATAGCCATCCATCAGAGCTCCCTCGAACTCTAATCCTTGACTGCTGAGTAGCCTAGGGCAGTCAGAAACTGCACTCTGCTTTTTGGAAACCTTCTGCCCAGCTTCTTAGCCTCCTATACTTCACAGCTTCAGAATTCAACAAAATGCTTTAAAAAAAAACAAACCCTGACCAGTTGGATTCAGTTTTCTGCCCCTTCCAGCTCTAACTTGTTTCTTTAGATGCACAGTATTACCAAATGCTCAGATGGTTGGTTTCTCAGCCTTGCAGCAGCTGTTCTTTGCTCAAGACTTTTATTGCACATTCAGCCACATTCCCTGAGACCAGAATTGTGAAATATCCCTTGGAAAAACACATCTGCACAATGTCAGTTCAACTCTCCATGGTTTTTCCCTCTCCAGAATCTTGACCTCTCAAGTTCTAAGTTCGCTTAGCAGCTTTCCCAATACCCATAAAGAGATTTTATTTGTTGTTACTATTTTATCCAACTTCTCTCTAGTTGTTCTAAAAGAATGCATTTTTCGATGTATGGCAAAAACCATCACAATATTGTAAAGTAATTGTCCTTCAATTAAAATTAATTTTTAAAAAATGAAATGTAAGAGAAATGAAGTTGAACAAAAAAGAGCAATCAATTCTATCAATAGAAATTCTATGAAATAAATTACAGTAAAATTGTGCTGTAAAAAGAAAGAATGCACGCTTTCTGCCAAAGTTACTCTATCATGCTAAAAGTAGAAGCTCTAACCACAGAGTTTAAGAGCTTCCCCTTCAGTGAAACTACTTATTATGCTTTAGAAAGTTGGATTGCTCAATAAGAGAGTGTTTCTCTCTCTCTTTTTTAAATCAGGTATATGATGGTCTCTAAATATTAACTATATAGTAATTAGTGTGTCCTTTGGAAAAATGTGAATTTAAATTAATTAATAGAAACTTCCATTGGACTATTTTCTCAAGAAACAAGTAAGAAAAATAAATATACAAAATAAAAAACAAACATGTAATTAATAAAGGACATTGAAAGCAAACTTTATTCAAGATTGAAGCAAAAAGAGAATTTGGCAAGTTTTTCATGGAAATGGAAAATAAATGAATTATACAGTTGGTACTCAATCAGTGTTAAAAAAAAATGTTAATTTTATTCATAGTGGTATAAATAAACTAAAATATTTATAAAACAAAAATAGAATACTTTCAAAAGTGTTATACCTTAGTAAACTATTAACAGAGGTTTCTTTTTTTACCTCAAGGATATAGAATTGAATTAATATTACTTTCATGGCAAGTTATCATTATCCATCTAAGTTAAGCCTAATTAACATTTTTATTTATTCTCTTTTTCCCTTATTTCTGTCCCAAGTCTCCAATTCTATTTTCTTTCTACATCATAAGCTCTGTCCCTTATGTATTAACATAATGTATGGCCTTACGGTCTACTTTTCATGCATGTATCATCCTTGAACATATGTGGTATTATTTTGTGTATTTCTTAAATTACAAACACGAAACTATGCTATCAACTGCATTCTTTTTCAGTTTTTGTACAATCTTGTTTATGACGTCTATCCATATTGCTCTATGAAAATTCAGTTCATTTCTTCTGGTCATCACATCATATTCAATCATATGCTTATATATTTTCCTTATCTACTCCTTTATGAAGGACATGTAAATTGTCTCCAGCTCTTGGCTACCATAAGCAACTGCAGAGAACATCTTGAGCATGTCTATTTGTGCATTAGGTAAAAACTCCTGAAAGGAACTGCTACATCATAGCATATACACATATTTAACTTTATTGAATATTGACAGTCTGCTCTCTAGAACAGCAGCATTGTACCATTCCACCATAAACAGTTTCCTAGTATTTCCAACTGCTCCTAATATTATCTGATGATCTAATGAGTATATATCAATCTTTCATCTTAATTCACATCATAAATATCAGTGTTTCCCCCAGTCATTAATCACTAAAAGCTATTTTAATTAGAATTCCAGAATTTTTGAAGAAACAAACATTTTCATAGCCCGCCAGCTTCCTCTGTCCATGGCATTCTCCAGGCATGAATACTGGAGTGGGTTGCCATGCCCTCCTCCATGGGATCTTCCCAACCCAAGGATTGAACCCACATCTCCTGAGTCTCTTGCATTGGCAAGTGGGTTCTTTATCACTAGCGCCACCTGAGAAGCCCCAGTATATATGTAGAAAAATTAATTCCACATATAGAAAAATCAGTTTTATAAAAGAAAAGAGGAGGAAAGTTAACCTACAAGATATGAAAGTATATTACACAGTTACAATAATAACAGCTGCTTCTTTTGCAATGAATAGACCATTGAAAGAGAACTGAAATTAAAAAACAGACCATGGATATATGGGAATTTTGAAAATAATAATAAGAAGAATATATGGAAGACAATATTGTCACAATTCTTCCTTTCATTTTGGCCCCTGTCATAGTTTCACTGGACTACCCTTGTAGCTCAGTCAGCAAAGAATCTGCCTGCAGTGCAGGAGACCTGGGTTTGATCCCTGGGTTGGAAAGATGCCCTGGAGAAGGAAATGGCAACCCAATCCAGTATCCTTGCCTGGAAAATCTCTTGGACAGAGGAGCCTGGTGGGCTGCAGTCCATGGGGTCGTCACAAAGAGTCAGACACGACTGAGCAACTAACACTTACTTACTTACTTATAGTTTCACTGGGGCTTCCCAGATGGCTCAGTGGTAAAGACTCTGCCTGACAATGCAGGAGCTGCAGGAGATGTGGGTTCAATCCCTGGGTCACGAAGATCCCCTGGAGGAGGAAATAACCACCCACTCCAGTATTCTTGCCTGGGAAATCCCACAGAGGAACCTGGCAGGCTACAGTCCATGGGGTCACAAAGAGTCAGACATAACTGAGTGACTAACACTTACACTTTCTTTCACTGATTTGGCCAGAGGACTTGCTTTGGTCAATGGAATGTGAGTGAATGTGACATGAGCAGAGGCTTTACATGAGTTTCATGGCTCGGCTTCTCTTGTATATCTGCCACCTGCCATGAAACACACACACACAGATACACATATCACAGAAACAGCTAACACAAATAGTAATAACCAATACTTACTATAGACTTTTCATTTACCAGGTATTGTTCTAAGTGCTTTAGTTGTAACAACACAATTAATTACTTACCCCAGTCACCTCATGAGGTAAGTGCTATTATTATCATCATTTTACAGAAGAGGCAACGGAAACGTAGAACTTGCATAAGATTATGGAATGAAATCAGAATTCTAGGTAATACCACAATACAGTGGGGGAAATGGATTATTTAATACATGCTGTTGGGAAAATAGTTTATCCTATTAATTTTGATAATAATTTCACATCAATGTTTTAAAAGGTAAATTTGATATTGATCAAAGGCCTAAGTGTGAAATGCAAAGAGAATGAAGGAGTATATCTCTATGATCGTTGAGAGTGGAAAAACTTGCTTAAAAAGGCCCGAAAAGCACAAATCTTAAGGTAAAAATGAAAGGATCTGACTACATTAAAATAAAAGATTTTTTAAAATAAGAAAACCATAGAAAAGTTAAACACGCAGGGATCCCATTTGCAGAAGATATTTGTAATGTCAACAACAACAAGGTTTTACCAACTAGGCCAGTGGTCAGCAAGCTTTTCCTGTAAAAACCCAGCTACTCAATATTTTAGGTTTTGGGAATCAGACTGTTACAACTACTCAATTCTGTTATAGTAAGAGAATCGCATGGACAGAGGACCCTGGCAGGCTGCAGTCCATAGGGTCGCAATGAGTCAGACACGAAGGAAGCAAGTTAGCACGCACGCACGCACAAAAGCAACCATAGACAAGCCATAAATGAGTGGGCATGACTGTGCCCCAGTAAAAACTGAACAAGTCCCATATGATATCAGCAGTGCAAGAGGATTCTGGTTTCTGGTTTCTCCATATCATCCCACATCGAACTTCCTACTTCTGTCATTCTGATCAATATAAAGTGGTAAGTCTGTTGTTTTAAATTTTCTAGTAACCACATTTTAAAAGTAAAATAGAAACTGGGTAAATTAATTTTAATGATAAATGTTTTTTAACCAAATATATCAAAATATTTTCATTTTAACATGTAATATTAATGAAATACATTTATGCAGATGTATTTTAGGTTTATGGCACATCTCAATTCAAACTAGCTAAGGGCAACCTTAGAAGAAACTCAATGTAAAGTCAGAATTTCTAATTCCTATTACCCTGGATCCCTGAATGACCATGTGGGGGAAAAAGACCTTCCCTCCACACAGCCTGTGTGTATTAGTCACTCAGTTGTGTCCGACTTTTTGCAACCCCATGAACAATAGCCCACCAAGGCTTCTCCGTCCATGGAATTCTCCAGGCAAGAATACTGGAGTGGATTGCCATTCCTTTCTCCACCATACAGCCTAATCACATAGAATTTATGTGTGTAAGAAATAAATTTCTATTAAGCCACCGCAATTTTGGTTGTTTTGTATCATTGATGAATACAGAAATTAGAACCTGGAAGTTGGGTGTTGTAAAAGAAAATCTAAATTGTATGGCATTGGCTTAAATATGGAGAGGTAGTGAGGAAAATACTATGATTTGGGGGGAGTGGATATCCCATTCATGCAATGGTGGGATCCCTGGTGGCTCAGATGGTAAAGAATCTACCTGCAATGCAGGAGACCTGGGTTCAAACCCTAGGTCGGGAAGATCCCCTGGAGAAAGGAATGGCTACCCACTCCAGTATTTTGGCTTGGATAATTCCATGGACAGGGGAGCCTGGTGGGTTACAGTCCACAGGGATGTAAAGAGTAGGACACAACTGAGCAACTAACACACATACGCATAAGCAATAGCAAAATATTTGGTAAACTACTGTCTGAGATAACTTGAAAGACAAATCTATGAGGTCCATAGCTTAGGAGAAGGCATTGGGAAAACAAAAGGTTAACTGAATGCTACAGTTCTTACTGATTATACTTAGCGAGTTATTAGAAAACAAAATGATCTCAGGTAAAAATTAGCTGATTTCAAGCAGAAATAAAAATGAATAAAAAGAACCCAGAATATGGGGCCTAGGAGGGTTACAAAAGCTAGACAGAAGGAAATAGGATTGAGGAAACTCTTATGGAACCAAGGTAAGACTTGGCCAGGTAGCAGAGAATAAATTAAGATGGTGGCTCTCCTTCTCAAGCCTTATGGCCTTAATGTAGCTGTAATTATATTAAGAGAAAGAGGCATGGCATCAAGGAAGCAAAAATTAAATTAAGATTGAGAATTACATCTGTGAAAGAATTAGCTCTGGTTATAGGCCCAAGGAATTGACTAGAAGCAAATTGACCAGAAACCTATAATGTTTTGGAAGGAATTATTTGTCTAGAACCAAAAACAGAGTTAAAAATAGAATCTACTAAAAATACATTGAAGGAGCTTCCCAGATGGCTCAGTGGCTAAGAATCTGCTTACAAAGCAGGAGACATGGGTTCAATTCCTGGGTCAGGAAGATCCCCTGGAGAAGGAAATGGCAACCCACTCCAGTATTCTTGCCTGGGATCACAAAAGAGCCAGACACTTAGCAACCAAAAAAGCAACAGCAAAAAAGCATTGACTCTTCTAGTCTTCAACCTTACAGTCTTCGAGTTTACATAGCTGCAAGCAGGCTGAGAAAACTACATAGTCCCCAAGAAAAGTTTACTCCTCGACTGCCTCTTCAACCACAGCCATGAAGGAGGTCTGTGTCTGCGTGTCCTCATCTTTTCTTGTAAGGACTTAAGTGATTTTATTTAGGGCCTATCCTAATCCAATATGACCTCAACTTACTCACATTAGCAAAGACCCTATTTCCAAATTAGGTCACATTCTGAGGTTGAAACTGGACATGAGTTTAGAGGGGACAATATCAGGACAGTCTGTCACGTGGTTCCCCCTGAACTTACATCCATCCCGTGTACAAAATACATTCACCCAACCCAAAGTCTTAACTCATTGCAACATTAAATCTAAATCCAAAATATTGTCAACTCATAATGATTCCAAATCTTGTCATCTAAATCAGATATGGGTGACACTCTGGGTATGGTCCATCACAGGACAAAATCCTTTTCTGTCCACAGACCCATGAAACTAGAAAACAAACTGTCTGCTTTCAAAATACAATGATGCAACAGTCATGGGGTAGAAATTCCCATTCCTAAACTAGGGGGAAAAAATACATTAGGAGTACACAGATTACCTTTCTAAAACAGTTCACAGCCCAGAAAGACAAATTATATTAGGTTTCAAGGCTTAAGAATAATCCTTTGTGGCTTGATGTTCTGTACTCTCAGCCCTCTTAGGTAGCAGCCCCACCCTCTCTGGCCTCTGCATTCACAGCTCTGCTTTCAGAGGCATTCTTCATTCATCCTGTCTCTGTCCCCTTCAGGCTGGCAGTGTTTCTGTTGGTGCAAAATTCTCCAAAACCTTGTCAGTCTTCCATGAGTGTCAAGAGAATCCATCAGACACAAGGGTTCCTGGATAACCTTGTCTCTATTGCTGGTTGCTGCTGAAATGGTTGATAAGATCCATAAGTCACAGACACCTGATTGCTATAGCAAAGTGTGGTCCACTCACACCCTTGGCCCTATTCCAGAGTATGCTATCTGGGTAGACTAAGAATTTTCCAATTCATCATTTTCAGGTTCTGTTTTCCTTAACCTTTTATTTCTCAAGTTTACATCTTCTTTTATTTTGCGTGTGTGCATGCTAAGTCATTTCAGTTGTGTCTGACTCTTTGTGACCCTATGGACTTTAGCCCACCAGGCTCTTCTATCCATGGGATTCTCCAGGCAAGAATAGTGAAGTGGGTTGCCACGCCCTCCTCCAGGGGATCTTCCCAACCCAGGGATCGAACTTGTGTCTCCTGCATTGCAGGATTCTTTACCTGCTGAGCCACCCGGGAAGCCCCTCTCTTATTTTACTGTAAGTGAAAAGGCAAAACCAGTCTCCACCTTCTACGTGTTGCTTGGAAATCTACTCATGTTCACCTCTTTTTAAAAAAATGTTTTATTTTTTTAAAAACTTTTATTTATTTATTC
The DNA here is from genome assembly GCF_002263795.3 of Bos taurus. Taxonomy (NCBI): domain Eukaryota; kingdom Metazoa; phylum Chordata; class Mammalia; order Artiodactyla; family Bovidae; genus Bos; species Bos taurus. The sequence goes on from NC_037353.1 coordinate 13,341,980, forward strand.
TTTTTTGGCTGTGCTGGGTCTTTGTTGCTGCAAGGGTTTTTCCTCTAGTTGCAAGTGGGGGTTACCATCTACTTGCAGTGTGCAGACTTCTCATTGCTGTGACTTCTCTTGTTGCGGAGCACAGGCTCTAGGGCAAGCTCCAGCAGTTGCAGCTCCTGTACTCTAGAGTGTAGGCTCAGTTGTTGTGGTGCACCAGCTTAGTCACCCCACGGCAGGTAGGATCCTCTCAGACCAGGGACTGAACCCACGTCTCCTGCATTGACAGGCAGACTTTTCACCACTAAGCCACCGGAGTAGCCCCAGGTTCATCTCTTATAAATTATTTTCACTCAATAGCAGGACATAATTCAGCCAAGTTTGTTGTTGCTTTAGTATAAGGATTACCTTTCCTATAGTGTTCAATAACACATTCCTCATTTATGTCCAGGACCTCACCAGAACTAGTCTATTATTCATGTTTCTAATAACATTCTGTTAGTGATATTTGTATGTCCTAAGAGAAGAGAAGCTTTCTCTATAGGGTTCTCTTCCTTTTGGATATTAATCAGAATTATGTTTTACTTCTTTTTCTACCAACCATCTCTTCAAGGCTATCTAGGCTTTTTTCTAAGATGCACTTAAAAATTCTTCCAGCCTCAAAAAGGGTAGAAAATAAATTTCTGAGGTTTAGGCTACCCACTCTGTGGTATTTTATTATGGCACCCCTAACAAACTACTATACCTTGTATAAGTGAAATCATATAGTCTTTGTCTTTTTGTGACTGGCTTATTTCACTTAGCATAACGTCCTCAAAGTTCATCCCTGTCATAGCATATAACAGGTTTCCTTTTTTTTTAAAGCTGAATTGTATTCTCTTGTACATAAATACCACATTTTGTTTATCCATGCATCTGTTCATGGACATTTCGGTTGCTTCCTCCTCTTGGCTATTGTGAATATTGCTACTATGAACATAGGTGTGTAAATATCTGTTCAAGACCCTGCTGTCAGTTCTTCTGTGCACAGGCCCAGAAGTAGAATTCCTGGATCACATTGTAATTCAATTTAAAAATTTTTGAGGAAATGTCATACTGTTTTCCTTAGCAGTTACACCATTTTACAGACACATCAGCAGTGCACAAGTGTTCCAATTCTTCACGTCCACACTAACACTTATTTTGGTTTTTGCTTTTTGGGTTTGTTTCATAATAATCATCATTATCTGCTGCATGGTGAAATCACAAAGGTGTGATCACTCACCTAGAGCCAGACATCCTGGAATGTGAAGTCAAGTGGGCCTTAGGAAGCATCACTACAAACAAAGCTAGTGGAGGTGATTGAATTCCAGTTGAGCTATTTCAAATCCTAAAAGATGATGCTGTGAAATGCTGCACTCAATATGCCAGCAAATTTGAAAAACTCAGCAGTGGCTACAGGACTGGAAAAGGTCAGTTTTCATTCCAATCCCTAAGAAAGGCAATGCCAAAGAATGTTCAAACTACCACACAATTGCACTCTTCTCACATGCTAGTTAACTAATGCTCAAAATTCTCGAAGCCAGGCTTCAGCAATACATGAACCTTGAACTTCCAGATGTTCAAGCTAGTTTTAGAAAAGGCAGAGGAACCAGGGATCTAATTGCCAACATCTGCAGGATCATCGAAAAAGCAGGAGTTTCAGAAAAACATATATTTCTGCTCTACTGACTATGCCAAAGCCTTTGACTGTGTGGATCACAATAAACTGTGGAACATTCTTCAAGAGATGGGAATACCAGAACACCTGAGCTGCCTCTTGAGAAACCTGTATGCAGGTTAGGAAGCAACACTCAGAACTGGACATGGAACAACAGACTGGTTCCAAAAAGGAAAAGGAGTACGTCAAGGCTGTATATTGTCACCTTGCTTATTTAACATATATGCAGAGTACATCATGAGAAATGCTAGGCTGGAAGAATCACAAGCTGGAATCAGGATTGCCGGGAGAAATATCAATAACCTCAGATATCCAGATGACACCACCCTTATGGCAGAAAGTGAAGAGGAACTAAAAAGCCTCTTGATGCAAGTGAAAGAGGAGCGTGAAAAAGTTGGCTTAAAGCCCAACATTCAGAAAACTAAGATCATGGCATCTGGTCCCATCACTTCATGGGAAATAGATGGGGAAACAGTGGAAACGGTGTCAAACTTTATTTTTTTGAGCTCCAAAGTCACTGCAGATGGTGACTGCAGCCATGAAATTAAAAGACGCTTACTCCTTGGAAGGAAAGTTATGACCAACCAAGATAGCATATTAAAAAGCAGAGACATTACTTTGCCAGCAAAGGTCCATCTAGTCAAGGCTATGGTTTTTCCAGTGGTCATGTACAGATATGAGAATTGGACCATAAAGAAAGCTGAGTGCCAAAGAATTGATGCTTTTTTTTTTTTTTTTGAAAAAAAAATTTTTTTTTTTAATTGATGCTTTTGAACTGTGGTGTTGGAGAAGACTTTTGAGAGTCCCTTGGACTGTAAGGAGATCCAACCAGTCCATCCTAAAGGAGACCAGTCCTGGGTGTTCATTGGAAGGACTGATGCTGAAGATGAAACTCCAATACTTTGGCACCTCATGTGAAGAGTTGACTCATTGGAAAAGACCCTGATGCTGGGAAAGATTGAAGGCAGGAGGAGAAGGGGACGACAGAGCATGAGATGTTTGGATAGCATCACCGACTCAATGGACATGAGTTTGGGTGAACTCCAGGAGTTGGTGATGGACAGGGAGGCCTGGCATGCTGCAATTCATGGGTTCGCAAAGATTCGGATACGACTGAGCGACTGAACTGAACTACGGCAGAAAGTGAAGAAGAACTAAAGAGCCTCTTGATGAAAGTGAAAGAGGAGAGTGAAAAAGTTGGCTTAAAGCTCAACATTCAGAAAACTAAGATCATGTCATGTGGTCCCATCACTTCATGGCAAATAGATGGGGAAACAGTGGAAACAGTGGCTGACTTTATGTTTTGGGGCTCCAAAATCACTGCAGATGGTGACTGCAGCCATGAAATTAAAAGACGCTTACTCCTTGGAAGAAAAGTTATGACCAACCAAGATAGCATATTGAAAAGCAGAGACATTACTTTGCCAACAAAGGTCCGTCTAGTCAAGGCTATGGTTTTTCCAGTGGTCATGTATGGATGTGAGAGTTGGACTGTGAAGAAAGCTGAGCACTGAAGGATTGAACTGTGGTGTTGGAGAAGACTCTTGAGAGTCCCTTGGACTGCAAGGAGATCCAACCAGTCCATTCTGAAGGACATCAGCCCTCGGTGTTCTTTGGAAGGAATGATGCTAAAGCTGAAACTCCAGTACTTTGGCCACCTCATGCGAAGAGTTGACTCATTGGAAAAGACTCTGATGCTGGGAGGGATTGGGGGCAGGAGGAGAAGGGGACGACAGAGGATAAGATGGCTGGATGGCATCACTGACTCGATGGATGTGAGTCTGAGTGAACTCTGGGAGCCGGTGATCGACAGGGAGGCCTGGCGTGCTGCGATTCATGGGGTCGTGAAGAGTCGGACATGACTGACTGAACTGAACTGAACAGAAATTTAGAAATTCTGTATTTTTAAAAAATGACGACTAACATTTCTTTGCGATACCACTTACACTCACTATATGGAAAAATTAATCAGACAATGAAAGTGAAAGTTGCTCAGTCATGTCCAACTCTTTGTGATCCCATGGACTTTACAATCCATAGAATTCTCCAGGCCAGAATACTGGAGTGGGTAGCCTTTCCCTTCTCCAGGGGATCTTCCCAAACCAGGGATCAAACCCAGGTCTCCCGCATTGCAGTTGGATTCTTACTAGCTGAGCCACAAGCGTAGCCTAAGAATACTAAGGTGGGTAGTCTATCCCTTCTGCAGTGGATCTTCTTGATCCAGGAATTGAACCAGGGTCTCCTGTATTGCAGGTGGATTCTTCACCAACTGAGCTTAGTGAAGCCCAGTTCTACAATACCAAGGGTTAATGAAGACAGAGATTTTAAAAACTCCTGCACTCTCCTGGTAGCCATGTACATTATAAACAATCTCTTTGGAAAACAATTTGGCTTTATTTTGTAAAGTGAGCATTTGCTGCCTATGACTGAGTGACTGCTCTCATGGGTAGTCCATTCCTACTCCTGCAGTATTTTTCAAACCTTTTGTTACCACTCATTTGTGTGTTCTGTGATCAGTTAACTGGAAGTCATAACTAGCATTTTTGTAAACACTGAAGAGGTAAATATCACTTCATTATTTCGTGAAACTTTTGTTTTATATATGTGAGCATGTTTACTGGTTGAATACAGCAATCACCTTTCTTATGCTATGAATAGTGGTCAAAAAGTTCAAACACTTCTCATTTTAAATACTTGCACATATGTACCAGGAGAATGTATACAAATGTTTGTAGCAGTACTTTACAACAAAACTTGGAAACAAATCAAATGACCAGTGGACTTCTAAGTCTGTGGTATACTCACAAGACAACTCTAGAAAACAATAACGACTGCATGAGACTTACAAGCATCACAAGTGAAAAAAGACCTCATAGACTGATACTTTTAGAAAGCTCAAGAACAAGTAAAGGTGAACAATGTGCTGCTGAGGAATACCCACATGGTAAGGGATTAATAACTACAATTTAATAGCTAGAGAATAAGAAAATTAGGGAATACAGTTGGTAAGTAGATGAAAGATGGAAGAAAAACGATAGATTCAATACCATTGGTGGTGTACCAGTTCTTCAGGTGGATTCACAGATACTTATCATTATGCAACATAATTCAAATCTATACTTATCGTGTGCATATATAATTATGTAATTTAAACATTTATAAAAATGCCCCCATCCATGTAAAACCTCTACCTTTTAACACAATAGTGAGTTGATGTTCCCAAACAAACACTGAATTTGCCAAAAAAAAAAAAAAAAACCAGGTTAAGAAGTTAAGACAACACAGGGGAGAGGGGGGGTGGGGAAGATGCTTGTCTGCATGCCAAGGGTCACATGTACCCGTTTAGGTAACCATTTGTTGTTCAGTTGCTAAGGCCTGTCCAACTCTTTGCAACCCCAGGACTCCAGCATGACAGGCTCCTCTGTCCTCCACTATTTCCTGGAGTTTGCTCAAACTCATGTCCACTGAGTTGGTGATACTATCTAACCATCACATCTTCTGCCGCCACCTTATCCTTTTGCTTCAATTTTTCCCAGCTTCAGGGTCTTTTCCACATGTATGTAACCATAGTTTTAAAGTTTCTTAAGACCAGGGCATAGGGTAGGGAATGATCATGAACAGCTGTATCACTACCTTAGGCGTGAGAGTTAATTATGTGCTTTTCTTGCTTTCACGGCAAAAAGAAAAGAAATCACAATTCATTAAACTTTGTCAGCGATGTGTATACCCAGTATATCCACACTTCGGCCAAGTCAGCATAATATAGACTCAGGATGGGTCCTTTAGTCGTAAACTATTAACTATGGAAAGAGTAATTTCATGTAAGCCATACCTCTCAATCATTAATTTAGAATTGGAACAAACTTCCAATGCTTTCCTAATTTTCTTCACATTATCTTGGGGCAACTCATTCATTTCTGAGAAGTGGCTCACAAAAAACAAAACGGCACTTGCGGGGAAGGAAAGAGACAGTGGCAGGGAGAAACCCCCAGGACAAAGGGGTTGTGGAAGCTGAAAACATGGAAAATGTCCACAGTAAGAAGTCCAAAATAACATCCAAAATTGGGGGGAAACTTTCAAAGGTTCTTTTCTGTGCAATAAGGAAATTCAGATTAAGAATCCATTTTTTTATAAAGACATTAAGCAGAACATTCAACTTCAGCAGAACCCACCACAAAGATGGCGGTGGGACGAAGCCCCTACTCCACCCGCAGCCAGAGGCTGTCGCCTCACATTTCCCACAAACCCCTCCGCGCGGCCTGCTGGCCAAAACCTGTCCGGCCTGCCTACCACCACTGCGCACGCGCGGCGCGACGTCACGTGCGCTCCCAGGGCTCAGCGGAGCTGGCGGGAGGGGCCTTGCTAGCTTCCGCCGCCGCGTCGCTTCTGAGCTCGAACGGCGGGTTCTCGGTGCCTCCGCCTTGGCGGGGCAGTCGGGGGTCGCGAGGCCGATCGAGGGATGCGAGGTGGCGCGGCCATGGGACTGCGCCGTGCCCGGTGACAGCAGGGAGCCGAGCGGCCCGGGCCCTGAGCGCGTCTCCTCCGGGGGGCCTCGCCCTCCTGCTCGCGGGGCCGGGGCTCCTGCTGCCGTTGCTGGCGCTGCTGCTGGCTGCGGCGGCGGCCAGAATAATGTCGGGCCGCCGCTGCGCCGGCGGGGGCGCGGCCTGCGCGGGCGCTGCTGCCGAGGCCGTGGAGCCGGCCGCCCGTGAGCTGTTCGAGGCTTGCCGCAACGGGGACGTTGAGCGAGTTAAGAGGCTGGTGACGCCCGAGAAGGTGAACAGCCGCGACACAGCGGGCAGGAAGTCCACCCCGCTCCACTTCGCCGCAGGTAAGCGAGGCCAGCGCCTCCTTGCCTCGCCCCAGACCCCACCTGCGCACCCGGGTTCGCAGGCCCGAATCCAGATACAGTGCTCCTTCCCCCGCCCCCCCCGGCCTTTCCCCCTGGGACTTCGGTCCCGCTTCTCTTGATGTCGTCGAATGGGAGGTGAGGAGTCCCCTAGGTTTTAGGGGGTGAATGTGCCACAGTCACTGGAAGTTGTGGGGTTTTTTTTTTGCTTTGTTTTGTTTCGACAATACCTGTACCCACTTCCGGTCTTACTACCCTAAAAGGCCTCTACAGGCTAGAAAGAGTAGGGGACGAAGTAGACCTTGTGATTTTTAAAGGCCAGTTATCTCCCAAACCTATCTTTCTTGCACTTTCCACTATAACTCTTAAAAATCCTTTGTGTTACGTTCTTGAGGCTTTTGTCAAATGCAGGGATGTAATTTAGGAGGATCAGCTTATATGGTCCATTGACACATTAGCATTAATGGGTTTACCTGGGTAGCAGTCATAGGCAAGTTTCTGGAGACGAACTGGAAATAGTCAAGTTTGGAAGAACTGAGGTCTGACTTAAGCTGGGTGCGGGATGCGTGCGGGTAGTCTCTGCCAGACACAAGTTGGGATGGAGAGTAGTATAATGCCACAAAGATGGTGCGGGGACTCTAGCTTGGGTCTAGATTTTAAATTGGAAGTAATCTCGCCTCATCCTGAGATTTAGATCGTTTGAATTACACACACACAATATTTTTATATGTGTTTACTAGGTTCATTTTTGATAGGTGTATTAAATTTAATTGAAGAATATAAAAACTAGAGATGGGACACAGCTTATTTCTATGAAGCATTTATACTTTTCTCTTGGAAGAAGGATTGTGATTGCACTGTGTAATGATGAGCCGAGAAACGTAAGAAAGATTTTCTTGTTCACAAGCATTGCTTTTACGCTTTCAGTGGGAAATGTGTTTGTCTTAACCTGTACCTGATTTAGAATGTAAATATTACTGGAAAGTATGCTTTCTCCATCAATTACAAATTTGTTGGGTTCCCATTGAGGAACTTGTTAAGGGAGAAGGTTTGGAGGACCATTGGTGGGAGAACTAGAAACAGCCTGTGGGCAGTGGAAGGGGAAGAGAAGAATACTAAAGTCTAATCTCACGTTTAGCTAGTTTTGCCTAAAATTTTGATGATCACCGCTGTCTCTTAACTTGAATTGTCCTGCTTGTCCATGTAGTCAACATTTAAGCAACTGATTTGGGAAACTGTCATAACCTACTGATACATAATCCAAAGGGTAGTGTTACTCAGATTCTGTTTGCTTGATCTGTGGGATAAAAATAACCAAAGAAGATCTTAGTTGCTACCTTTCAAGAATTTGTTGTATTAATGAGTTCATATCTGAAAATAATAATATTTAGAGACTTAAGGTTATGGATTAGCTTCCTATTGACCTTTTTCCTCCCAACCATCCCACCCTGAGCTCTGTCCCAAGATCAAAGCACTTTTTACCAAACTGAAGTGGAAAACTTTGTGGTTTGTTCACACTGAAATGGAAAACTTATTTTAGGAACCAGTTACGCTTCACAATTTACCCAAATTATCAGGTACAGGTTATAAGATTAAGAATTTGAGGTATAAAAGAAAGTAATAAAAATTACTAATGGTCTATATTAAATCAGAGTTTTAAAGCTCTGCATTTAAACCCAGGTGTATAAAAAACTTTAATTAACTCTGTAAATTTCAATCTGAATTATTACTTAAGATTAATGAGAGAGAACCTTCTTACTCAAATTTTTAAATAAATGCATCCAGCTGCATTTTTTCTTAATATGTGGAGAATATATTTTATGAACTCTCTGTGGTAGTGAGTTATCAGTTATGTTAACATGCACGTCAGCATGTCATTGGAAGTTCAGTGGAGGTGGGATTATGTAACTGCCTGACCGAGCAGTGTCCTGTTTTTGTGCATTACAGGGTAAGCTGTAGGGGAACCTTTTTTTTTAAGCCAATTAAAACTTGGACATTTTATGGGAGATGGGTAGGTATGATTTTGTCTTTTTGTTTCAGTTCCAAAGAACAGGAATGAGAGATGGGTGCAAAGGAAAATGAATCACTATAGAACAGTTTAGAGAATTTGGTCTGTCTTTTCATCTAAAATATTTAGTTCATTTAAAGAATAATTGCTAGCCCTAAAGGAGTTAAGTTCTTGTGTCAAATGGAAAAAATAATCAGATAAACAGTAACTTTTCTATTATCAGACTAGATTCCATTTCTTAAATAAGTATGCTTCAAGAAGTCACTGCTAGTCAGAAGTTTCCTCTTCAATCCCCCTGCCACCAGCCCCTTACCTATCCCCTCCCCCCAACACACACACAGAGGTTGTGAATGAGTTTTTTGTGACACATTACAAAACTTGTAGAGGCAAGTTGGTGGTAGGAAAGCTGCAGCTCTAATTTTGCTAAAAGCAGTAACATCCGAAATTCTTGACAGTATAATCCCCTAGAAAACAAGCAGGTTTCAGTAAAGGATATTGCTTCTCTGAACTTGCTTCTGAAAAAATGAAGAGGGCCAGAATCTTTGGGAGAAGGTTATCTTTTTGTCCATCATAGCCAAAGAAAGAAATACACAGCATTCTCAGGAATCTTAGAACAGGAGAACAGAATTCTCTGGCTTGAGAATCTTAAATATTCTTTAAGATGTGCAGAGAATTGTTCAATGGGAAAAAAATGTAAAATAGCATTCAGTTCAAAGAATTCAGGTATAGAGATGGTAGAAAGAGATGATATATATGTGTGTATATAGTTGTAGTTGGAGAAGACAAGTTGAAAAATAACTTGCATTGTTAGAGTTCTAGTTAAAGTAACTTTTGTTTTGTACTTAGTATGTTACTTTTCTGTATTTATGCTACTCAGCCATGTACTTCAGTTGCTACCTTCAATTATGTATAAAGTATGTATATGAATTGCATATAAGGTTTCCCACTCTCCCACACCAAGTGTGAACTAGAGCACCTGGAATTTATTATACAATCAACTTATAGGAAACCTACTTATTCTAGAGGGAAAAGAAGACTAAGGCTAAACAATGTTGCCATCCACGTATGTGGAAGAAGTCAAGTACACAAAGTGAGAGGATATGACTTGTGTGGCCTTTGCAGTCAAAGCTAGGGGCTAGTAGGTGAAAGGTTACGCGGAGTCAGACTGCCTTTAACAGTCTACTCAACTGTGGGATTGGCTGGGAGTCTCCGTACAGTGGTTGAATTGGCACCTTTGAGAGGTGTGGAAAGGATTTCTGTATAGGGAAGGCAGTTGGACTGGTAGGTCAGAATCTGACTTGTATAAGAAAGTGAAATGATTTATCCAATTGAAGATGTTAATAACGTAGCTGCCTAGGGGCTTCCGTGGTGGCTCAGATGGTAAAGAATCCGCCTGCAATGCAGGAGACCCAGGTTCGATCCCTGGGGCGGGAAGATCCTCTGGAGAAGGGAACGGCTACCCACTCCAGTATTCTTGCCTGGAAAATTCCGTGGACAGAGGAGCCTGGCAGGCTACAGTCCACGGGGTTGTAGAGAGTCAGACACACTGAGCAACTGACCCTTTTACTTTCAGCTGCCAAAGATGTAATAGCTTTTGTGATTATCACTGATACCGTTTCCCAAAGTGGTGCTATGGAAGCCCTCCATTAAAGTTTCAAAAGCATTTCCCTCTTTTGGCTGTAGGCCAACATCATAATTATGGGAGATCCACAAAAAGTACCCCCATTTCTTACGTAGGGCTAGAATTATAGACTGTTTTCAGGATTGTTTTTTGCTGTGGAGGATAATTAAATCCTGTATCAGTAGAAAACCTCTGTATCAAAGACCAGTCTATTTAAGACTTAAGAATTTTTTTTTTTTTTTTTACTACCAGATCTCTTGTTATAGTATATTATCAAGACTTGAGTTACATCTTTTTCCTCAGCTGTTGGTGGATTTAGAGATAGGCAGTAGACTTCAGTAGCAACCAGTTTGGAGTGCTTGTTTCAATATTTCTGCATTCAGATTGTCAGACTTTCATCACCCCAGAGGCCATGGGATCCTTTCCAAAGTTTCTCCTACTCTGACCAGACTATTTGTCCCAAGTTGAACTAGACAAAGCCTTCTCCTGTATATTCCTCATTCTCAACAAATACATGCAGGAAGTACTTCTTTCTGGATCTTAGTAAAGTTAAGTTATTGGGTGGGTACAAAAGTAATTGTGGTTTTGGGCCATGAAATTTAAATCATCATAACTAGGCTCAAACACATGTCTATTAATAAAAATAGGAACCATTACAATCAACACATTTTTGCCAATGAGAAATAAGTTTATTCCTGTAGTGTAAAAATCCATACTTAGGGTTTTGATGAGCTTTTGGAAAGCATTTTCTGCTTCCTACTGATTGTGGAAGTGTTTTCCCTGCAAAAAGTTGTTGAGATGCTTGAAGAAGTGGTAATCCGGATGAGGCAAAACTTTGTAGCCCAATTCATTCAACTTTTGAAGCGTTGGTTGTGTGAGGTGCGGTCGGATGCTGTCATGGAGAAGAATTGCACCCTTTCTATTGACCAGTGCCGGCTGCAGGCATTGCAGTTTTTGGTGCATCTCATTGATTTGTTGAGCATACTTCCCAGATGTAATGGTTTCAGAAAGCTGTAGTGGATTAGATGGGCAGCAGACCATGACACAGTGACCATGACTCTTTTGGGGGTACAAGTTTGGCTTTGGGAAGTGCTTTGGAGCTGCTGCTCAGTCCAGTCACTGAGCTGGTCATTTCTGGTTTTTATATAAAATCCCACTTTTTCAGTCTGATTGAGAAATGGTTCTTTGTTTTTGAGTAGAATAAGAGAAGAAAACTCCTCACAATGATGGGTTGTTTTTTTCTTTTTTATTTGCAGTCAGCTCATGAGGCACCCACTTTTTTTTTTCATCTTTCCGATTTGCTTCAAATACCAAACAACCGTAGAGTGATTGGCGTTGAGTTGTTTGGCAGCTTCTTGTGTAGTTGTAAAAGGATCAGCTTCGATGATTGCTCTTACTTGGTCGTTGTCAACTTCTGATGGCTGGCCACTGCGCTCCTCATCTTCAAGGCCCTGGTCTCCTTAGCAAAACTTCTTGAACCACCACTGCACTGTAGTTCTTGGGCCGAAGGCATTGTTGATGTTTTGAGTTGTCCCCACTGCTTTATGACCCAAACCCGTGTTGAACTTGAATAAAAAAATTACTCAAATTATTTTTTTGTCTAACATCATTGCTATAGTCTAAAGTAAGTATAAAATAACCAGCAAGTAGTAAGTCATTAGCAAAAAAACATAAAAGAAGAAATGTGCATTAAAACAAAGTATAACATAACCACATTTATTTAAGAATATATTCCACTATCAAATGGCAAAAATCAACAGTGTAAAACTGCAATTAATTTGAACCAATCTAATAATAGTAAGTGAGAAGTATAAAATGATAGCCTTTAAAAAATCTGACAAGAGTCCTGGCTGTGTAAGTCAAGCTGAAGGCTGCTTGATTAAACATTCCCATCTTCTGGATCGCAGGAGCCTTCTCTCTTTCATGGCGTTTGTTGATATTTTCTGTTTTTTAATGTTTCCTTCTGACAAAGCTCTGTGTGACGCCTTGGGTTGGCAACACATACTGTCATTGCATATTGGACCAGCTGCATCATCAGTGGCTCCTTCTATCTTCAGGCTGTAAAAAGGGGGAGATGGGGGCTCTCAATGAAACTTCCTAAGAGTCTAAGTTGGTTTCTCTGTAGCAACTTCCAGTGCTTCACAACTTTTTGGAAACCATTCAGATGAAAGCATGTTTCCAGTATAGCAGGAAAATATGATACTGTTAACAGTAGTCATGGTTGGCAAGACAGTTCCTGGACTGCAGAAACTGATGGCATCTGGATGGTAATGAAACAAAAGGGAAATTGAATAGACTACTTTCTTAGTTGTCACAAATCATTAACTTCGTATTTTCTGTGGAGGTTGTTTGCTTACTGTTCCAGCCAAAGTATCAGCTATACACTAAATAAATGTTTATCAAGTCCTCCTATATAACCAGTACTGGCCTTGTCCAGTGAACAGAAATGAACAGGACATCTTGCTGGCCATTTTATTGATCAGCAAATTTAGTTTCCAAGTAAGCCTGTTTGGTTTCACTGTCGGGGCTCTATAGTGTATTCAAACTCAGTGTATGATTTCATCAGGATTTTCATGTTTGAAGATGAGTGCTATTACATAATTGTAAAATAAAATCACAGTGTATCCTGAGCAGCCAGAACCACTGACTGTAGGCTTCTGATTCCTTTGTAAAGAGATCCTTAGGATAATGGAGCTGGGTATCGACTCTAAGGATACGCGTATTCATGTTTTACCTGGCCAGTGAGAGCATGATCAGAACATACTTCGCAAAACTGTTTTTTCTTCAAAAAATGAGTACATAACAGAAATGCTTTGAATTATTCTTGAGACTGTAAGAATGGGGATTGTGTCAGGGATTAGCTCTTAGAGTTTGGGAAGCCACTTAAATCCAGAGATTTCACCAAAGTTCCAAAAGTAGATTTTAAAATTTGAAATAGCTCCCTACTGACCCCTTCTAAATAATTCCTTTCATGTCAAGAAGTGACTTCCAACACTCTAAATCTCGGACTCTTTATCTATTCTCAGAATAGCCGCATGACCTCTATATACATATTGTAGTCCTTACACTGTGATTGGAAAACATGCTGATCTCTCTCAGTCTCCAAATGGGTTTCAGACCTCTTAATGGCTAGGAAATCATGTTGATACAGTTGTTGAGGTGAAAGTCCTCATCCGTGTCTTGGACTGTTGGTAATTATGTAGATAAAATCACCTTAACCCTTTCTCCTCATATCTCCTCCCTAGCTAAAACTTCAATTTCGGTATTTAATCAAACACATCAGTATTGATTCTCTCGTTAACTCTGGTTAGAAACAACCGTCTTCTTTTCTCAGTGGTATTTTAACAAAAGGCTAGTCTTGACCTTTGTTCAGCTTGATCACTAATCCTTTGTAACAGATAGCTTCCTGACACTATCACATAAAACAACTAGATGTTCTGCTATAGCTATTTCTGTGCCCACTTCACACCCCTTTTTTGGGAAGTTACTCTGTGAGTCACCATTTTGACTACTTCAGACAACATTACCACTGAAGAAATAGTGGTCCTTCTCAAGGTCCTTGAGTACACCAAGTAACTTTGCACAGAAAGAGATACCTTTACTAACTTTTCTTTATTCTGATTCTTTTTCTCTTACTCTCCAACTGAAGTCTTTAATAAAAGCTTTTCTTCCAGGTGGATGCTGCGTGGCCAAAATAGCAGATTTCAGCAGATTGGGGCAGCTGGGGGCGGCTCACTTGGGAGGACAGTGTGATCAGCAGTGCCCAGGCTGTGATAAGGAATATTTGGGTCAGAGACCTTTCTTCCTGGAAACTTTCCCTCTTGGCTTTTGCAGTGCTAGTCTTTCTAAGTTTACTTCTCCGTCTCCTTTCCTCGTACCATGATGTATTTTTTCAGCAAATATAAACAATTTTTTTTGTTGCTGTGTGCCAGGCAGTGTGCAGGACACTGGGGAAGTAGGGATGGATTAAGATAAACGTTGACCCTCCTGTTATGGAGTTCAGGAGATTGGTACTGAACAGTAATTATATGTTTTAATAAGTACCAGAGGATACTGCTGTGAATAGCAAAGACAAAAACCCCTGTGTATTTTCTGGAGCTTGAGTTCTAATGGAGGAGAGGGGGAAACCAACTGAATTGATAGTATGACTGTGCAGAATGGACCGCTTTAGATAGAAAGATCAGGGATGGCCTCTTTAAGGTGGAGACATTAGACAGTGAATAGAAATGCAAAGAACAAGGGAAGAGGAGGCCAAGCAGACAGGCAGCATGTACTAAAGTAAGGCTGGCACACTTGATGAACTGAAAGAAAGGGAATCATGGTTCAGAAAGGGAAAAGTGGTTTGAAATGAGGTTAGAGAAGTAGGTAATGGCCAATTCAGGCAGCAGCCTTGTAGGCCATGGTAGCATGATTGAATTTTATTCTAAGAGTGTCAGTGAGAAGCCAATGAATTACTTTAAATGGGGGTATGATATGAGGATTGTTTTTAAAAGATCGCTGGGGACGTGAAAATTTGAGGCCCAATTAAGGAGACTTTTGCAGTGGTTCAGGCTGGAGACAGTGGCCGGGGGCGGGGGTGGGTGGGTGGTGGTTGGGCAGTGTCAGTGGAATGAAAAGAAGTTAGGGAACGTGTTGAGTTTGAGATGCCTTTGAAATACCCAGGTGGAGATATGTCTAGTAAACAGTCTGGAATTTAGGTGAAAAATCTAGACTGGAGATTTCAGTTTGCAGGTCATGTATCTAAAGTGAAAGTGAAGTCGCTCTGTCGTGTCCGACTCTTGGCGACCCCATGGACTACAGCCCACCAGGCCCTCTAGCCATGGGATTTTCCAGGCAAGAGTACTGGAGTGGGGTGCCATTGCCTTCATGTATCTAGGTGGTATTTAAAGCCATAGGAGAAGATGAGGGGAAAAGAGGGAAGAGAACTGAGTCTTGAGGAACCCCAGCATTTAAAAATCAGGTGGAATAAGCAAGAAGCCCCTAAGGAGGTAGGACATGTCCGAAACTTGACATTTCTCATCTGCTGCCACATTCCTGTCTCAGTTGATGCTAACCCCACTCCTCCATTCCTTAGTCCAAAAACCTTGGAGTCAGCCGTGACTCCTCCCTTGCCCCTACCTTCTCTTAACCTCCTCACCCTCTCACCCTTACCCTCACCCCACATCCAATCTGAGAGCAAACTATGGTGGCTTTACCTTCAGAGTGCCCAGAATCTGCCACTTAATACTCTGACAGGTGCCACCACATTATGTCCAAACTACCATGATCTTTCATTGGTTTCTAACCTGAACCCCCTTAAATCTTGTCTCAACCCAACAGCCAGAAGGTACTTTGCAGATACATCATGTCATGTAATTTACCAACTCAGAATCCTATGATGACACTCCCTTCTTCCTCACAGTAAAAAAGCCAGAATTCTTACAGTGAATTCTGTAATCCTCAAGCCTCTGTGGCTGGTCCTCGTTACTTCTAACCTCACCTCCTATTCTGCTACCCCTTTCTCATTCAGCTCCATTTATTCTAGCCTTCTGACTGTCGGTCAGTAGGGCTAGTTCTCTCTCCTTCAAGTCTTGGGTCAGATGTCACCATCTCAGCAAGGCTTGTGGTGACCTCACTGTTCTACTTGATGACCCCCTCCATATACACACTCTGACCCCCCCCCCCCTTTTTTTTTTTTTGCTGGATCTTCGTTGCTGCTCGGGCCTTTCTCTAGTTGTGATACTCAGGCTTCTTTTTTTTTTCAGGCTTCTTATTGCGGTGACTGTTTGCAGAGCACGGGCTCCAGGGCCCTTGGGCTCCAGTAGTTGCAGCTTCTGTGCTCTAGAGCACAGGCTCAATGGTTGTGGCACATGGGCTTAGTTGCTCCACAGCATGTGGGACCTTCTGGATCAGGGATTGACTTGTGTCTTCTGCACTGACAGTCTAATTCTGTACCACTGAGCCACAAGGGAATCCCTGATCACTTCTTATTCTCCTCTTTTTCTAATTACATTCTAACATACTTACTTTGTGCATTTATTGTTCATCTCCACCACCTCCATGGAAGTTCCTCAAAGGCAGATATTTGGTCTGTTCTGTGCACTAGTATGGAGAAGGCAATGGCACCCCACTCCAGTACTCTTTCCTGGAAAATCCCAAGGACAGAGGAGCCTGGTGGGCTGCAGTCCATGGGGTCGCTAAGAGTCAGACACAACTGAGCGACTTCACTTTCACTTTTCACTTTCATGCATTGGAGAAGGAAATGGCAACCCACTCCGGTGTTCTTGCCTGGAGAATCCTAGGGATGGGGGAGCCTGGTGGGCTGCTGTCTATGGGGTCGCACAGAATCGGACACGACTGAAGCGACTTAGCAGCAGCAGCAGTACACTAGTAAGTCAGAGGCACCCCGAAAAATGTCATCACATGGTTGATTCCCTGATCATTTGGTTTCTTTTTTTGTTTAAGTCTTGATTGAATTTGTCCCAATATTGTTTTTGTTTTTCATTTTGTTTTTGTTTGGCTTCAAGGCTTGTGGGATCTAAGCTCCCCAACCAGGGATCAAACTTGCACCCCCTGCATTGGAAAGTGAAGTCTTAACCACTGGACTACCAGGGCAATCCCTCCCTGATCGTTTGTTAAATGAACAGATGAGGCAAGAAAACCAGAAAGGTGTGATGTCATGGAAACTCAGAGATACTTTTCACAAGAGAGGGATTAGTCATTTGTCAAGTCAGTTGCCAAATGTTGCTGAGAGATCTAGTCAAATGAGAACAGACATGTGTCCTTTGGGTTTGGCAACATGGAGGTTGTAGGTGGCCTCGATGAAAGCAGTCATAAAGAAGAAGCCAGACTGCATTTGGAAGAGGAGTAAATGTGAAATAGAGAATTGGGGACAGTCTGTAGGGTTTCCCTGGTGGTTCAGATGGTAAAGCATCTGCCTACAATGCGGGAGACCTGGGTTCGATCCTTGGGTCGGGAAGATCCCCTGGAGAAGGAAATGGCAACTCACTCCAGTACTCTTGCCTGGAAAATCCCACGGATGGAGGAGCCTGGTAGGCTACAGTCCATGGTGTCCCAAGAGTTGGATACAACTGAGCGACTTTACTTTCACTTTCCTAGAGGTTTGAATATTCAGGGAGCAGAGAAATGGACATGTGAATTCAAGGAGAATATTTTTAATAAAAAGGAACATGAAGAACATGTTTACATACTGTTGGGAATGATCTGGTGGAGAGGGAGAGATCGATGTGGATGGGAATACCCTGAGAAGGTGAGAAGGGACTTGAGAAGGTGAGAAAGTGTAAGATGAGAAGGGATTGATCTTTGCTAAGAAACATACTTCTTTCAACAGAACAGAAAACTAGCGCCCTCTAGTCAGCTTCATTTCCTTGCCTGGCTTTGAACACCGTCTTTACGGTCAAGACTTCAAAGTGTCAGTTGTTAGTTGATACTAAATTCCTTAGTTAGAAATACACAGAACCTTCTACTTATTGGACATTTGTTCCTCAAACAGATGTCCAAAAGTATTTAAGCATTTCCAAAACCAAATAATCTTATCTTAGGAAACATCCTGTTTTCCTTTATATTTTGGATATCTGATTGTCATCTTCTTTCCCCAAATTAAAGAAGTTGCAAGATACTGTCAGTTTTCTCTTCTCTTTAGTTACTCCTGGCAACATTGTATGTAGTAGGAAAAGATTAGAAACAACCAACTATTCATGAGAAAGAAACTAGTTTAATTTTGATTGTTATTGTTCAGTCACCCAGCCATGTCCAATACTTTGCAACACCAGGCCTCCCTGTCCCTCAGCATCGCCAGAAATTTGCCCAAGCTCATGTCCATTGCATCGGTGATGCCATCCAGCCAGCCATCTCATCCTCTGATGCCCTCTTATCTTTCCGCCCTCAATCTTTCCCAGCATCAGGGACTTTTCCAATGAGTCAGCTGTTCCCATCAGATGACCAAAATACTGGAGTTTCAGGTTTAACATCAGTCCTTCCAGCAAGTATTCAGGGTTGATTTCCCTTAAGGTTGGTTTTATCTCCTTGCTGTCCAAGGGACTCTGAGTAGTCTTCTCCAGCACCAAAGTTGGAAGGATCAATTATTTGGCACTCTGCCTTCCTTACTATTCAACTCCCATAACCATATGTGACCACTGGGAAGACCATAGCCTTGACTGTCCAGCCCTTTGTTGGCAGAGTAACGTCTCTGCTTTTCAGCACACTGTCTAGGTTTGTCATAGCTTTCCTGCCAAGAGGCAAACGTCTTCTGATTTCATGGCTGCAGTCACTATCCACAGTGATTTTAGAGCTCAAGATAAGGAAATCTGTCACTGCTTCCACCTCTTCCCCCCTCTATTTGCCATGAAGTAATGGGACCAGATGCCATGATCTTAGTTCTTTTAATATTTAATTTTAAGCCGACTCTTTCACTCTCCTCCTTCACCCTCATCAAGAGGCTCTTTAGTTCCTCTTCGCTTTCTGCCATTAGAGTGGTATCATCCACATATCTGATGTTGTTGATGTTTCTCCCACCTATCTTGATTGCAGCTTGTAACTCATCCAGCCTGGCATTTCACATGATGTGTTCAGCATATCGATTAAACAAACAGAGCGACAGCAGATAGCTCTGTCATACTCCTTTTTCGATTTTGAACCAGTCATGTTCCATATAGGGTTCTAACTGTTGCTTCTTGACTCACATACAGGTTTCTCAGGAGACAGGTGAGATGGTCTGGTATTCCTATCTCTTTAAGAGCTTTTCACAGTTGATTACAATCCACACAGTCAAAGGCTTTGGCGCAGTCCATGAAATAGAGGTAGATGTTGGTCTGGAAATTGCCTAGCTTTCTCTGTGATCTAGTGAATGTTGGCAATTTGATCTCTGGTTCCTCTTCCTTTTCTAAACCCAGCGTGGATATCTGGAAGTTCTTGGTTTGCATAATGCTGAAGCCTAGCATGCAAGAGTTTAAGCATGACCTTGCTAACATGGGAGATGAGTGCAATTGTCTGATGGTGAGTGCATTCTTTGGTACTGCCCTTTTTCGGGAATTAGGATGAGGATTGACCTTTTCCAATCCTGTGGCCACTGCTGGGTCTTCCAGCAGTGGAGGTAATGAATAGATTGAAGGGATTAGAACTTGTAAGTAGTGTGGCTGAAGAACTATGGATGGAGGTCCGTAATGCTGTACAGGAGGCAGCAAGCAAAACCATCCCAAAGAAAAAGATAAGCAAAAAGGCAAAGTGGCTATCTGAGGAGGCCTTACAGATAGCTGAAGAGAAGAGGAAAAAACAAGGGAGAAAGAGAAAGGTATATCCAACTAAACGCAGATTTCCAAAGAACAGCATGGAGAGACGAGAAGGTCTTCTTCAGTGAACAGTGTATACAACTAAAAGAAAACAACAGAAGAAGAAAGACCAGAGAGCTCGTCAGGAAAATGGGAGATACCAAGGGAACGTTTTACCCAGAGATGGGCAAAATAAAGGATAGAAACGGTAGAGACCTAGTAGATGCTGAAGAGACGGAAAGAATACATGGAAGAACTGCACAAAAAAGATTTAAATGAACCAGATACTACGATGGTGTGGTCAGCCACCCAGAGCAAGACATTCTGGACAGTGCAGTCGAGTGGGCCTTAAGAAGCACTGCTGTTAATAAAGCTAATGGATGCGACGGAATTCCAGCAGAACTCTTCAAAACCCTAAAGGATGATGCCGTCAAGGTGTTGCATTCAATATGTCAGCAGACCTGGAAGAAGATTCATGAGAAAGGAACTAGTTTTAAAATTGATTGTTTTTTTTTTGTTCAGTTGCCCAGTCATGGTCTTTGCGACCCCATGGACTGCAGCACGCCAGGCTTTCCTGTCCCTCACCATCTCCCAGTTTGCCCAAGGTCATGTCCATTGCATTGGTGATGCCCTGCTGCTGCTGTTGCTAAGTCGCTTCAGTCGTGTCCAACTCTGTGCGACCCCATGGACGGCAGCCCACGTGGCTCCCCCGTCCCTGGGATTCTCCAGGCAAAAACACTGGAGTGGGTTGCCATTTCCTTCTCCAATGCATGAAAGTGAAAAGTGAAAGTGAAGTCGCTCAGTTGTGTCCAACTCTTAGCAACCCCATGGACTGCAGCCCACCAGGCTCCTCCATCCATGGGATTTTCCAGGCAAGAGTGCTGGAGTGGGGTGCCATTGCCTTCTCCGGTGATGCCCTAAAACTAGTTTAATTTTGATACTTGCAATCAGTAAAATGTGTGGCTGTCGGAGTTGATTTGTAGGATATTATTAGCTTTTTTAAAAGGCAGATGCAAAACAAGGTTTTAAAATATGTTTATTAGGCAATTTGCTTGTCTTCAGTGACCATTCATATTTTACAGCGGTGTTTTTCATACTATTTCTTTGAGATGCCTCTGAAGTAGAGGAATAATTTCGCTTGGGTCTTTGTAAAGGAGAAGAAGGCAGATTCTTCTGAATAGTACTTTAAATTGAATTCAGTTAATTTGCAACTCTGTGAGTGCGAGCTGTGTACCAGGCATTGGGTATTTTTGCAACAAACAAGACGCATACTGGGATTTTATATAAGATTTCATTAGAAGTGTTAACTCAGAAAGGCTTATGCACCTCCATATTCACTGCAGCATTTTTTCTTTTCTTCCTATTTTTTAAAATTGAAGTATAGTTAATTTATAGTGTTGTGCTAGTTTCTGGTGTACTGCACAGTGATTCGGTTTTGTGTGTATGTGTATAAATTCTTTTCATATTGTTTTTCCATTATAATTTATTACAAGACATTGAATATAGTCCCTGTGCTATATAATAGGTCCCTGATAATTATCTATTTTATAAATATTAGTTTGTATCTGCTAACCCCAAGCTCCTAATTTACTGATCCCTCAGTTCCCTTTTGGTAACCATACATTGTTTTCTTTGTGAGTCTGTTTTTGTCTTGTAAATAAGTTCATGTGTATCATATTTTTGTTGTTGTTCTATCGCTAAATTGTGTCCAATTCTTGCAACCCCAGTGAACTGTGTAGCACTCCAGACTCCTCTGTCTTCCACTGTCATACCATGTTTTAGATAGACGTGATACTGATATTTGTCTTATCCATTCCTCTGTCCATGGACATTTAAGTTGCTTCCATGTCTTGGCTATTGTAAATAGTGCTGTTGCAACATTAGTTACAAAAGCTGAGACATGGGGACAAAACCTAAGTGCCTGTCAAGGTATGAATGGATAAAGAAACTGCGGTATATATACACGGTGGAATATAACTCAGCTGGGAAAAATGGTGTCTTGCCATTTGCGATAGCACGGGTAGACTCTCAGATGTTAAGCTATGTGAAGTTAAGGCCTGGGGTGCAATACACAGCATGAAGACTGCAGTCAGTAATACTGCATTAGACATTTGAAAGTTGCTAAGAGAGTAGATCTCATCACAAGGAAAAAGACCTATATGTGGTGGTAATGTTAACTAGATCTGTTGTGTTCATTTTACAGTATGTACATGAAGAAGGAAATGGCAACCCACTGCAGTACTCTTGCCTGGAGAATTCCATGGACAGAGGAGCCTGGTGGGCTGCTGTCCATGGGGTTGCACAGAGTTGGACATGACTGAAGCGACTTAGTATGCATGCATGCATGCAGTATGTACAGATCATATCATTATGTTATACACCTGAAACTAATAAAACCCTATATGTTAATTATGTCTCAGTTTTTTTCCTAGGCAAAAAAAGATTTCCTTTAAATCTATTGCCTGAAAGCAGCTTGAGAAACACTATAGTCTGTGGGACAAAATCCAGATACCACCTTAGTGTGGCTTAAAAGACTCTTCCTTTTTTGACTTCTGCCTGCTTGGGCATTCTGTGTGCTAGCTACTGTGAGTGATTTGCTCTTTCACACTTGTGTACATTTTGTTTCTTCTGCTTGAATTGCCATGCTCTTTCCATGTTTAGCTTCTTCCCACTCCCCCTTTTCTCCTAACCTCTCTTCCCTTCTCACCTTTCTTCTCTCTTCATTCTCCTAGTGATCTCTTCATTTTTAATGTAAGCCTTCAGCTCAGGTGTCATCACTGGACTCTTCTCTGGGGTTGTCCTTCCTGTTCTCTGCTTTCCACTAATTTAGATAGTCTCTTCTTTGAGCTCTAGTAGCATTTTATATATACCTCTTTTATGAGTTACAATATACTGAAATTATTAGTTCTAACTGTTTTTCCACATCGTAAATCGTAAGCTCTTTGAGGATAGGAGATCAGTCCTGAGTATTCATTGGAAGGACTGATGTTGAAGCTAAACTCCAATACTTTGGCCACCTGATGCGGAGAGCTGACTCATTGTAAAAGACTCTAATGCTGGGAAAGATTGAGGGCAGGAGAAGGGGACGACAGAGGATGAGATGGTTGGATGGCATCACCGACTCTATGGACATGGGTTTGGGTGGACTCTGGGAGTTGGTGATGGACAGGGAGGTCCTGGCGTGCTGCGGTTCATGGGATTGCAAAGAGTCAGACACATCTGAGCGACTGAACTGAGGATAGGAAGAATCAGAGATTGAGAATAGGGGGAATCAAAGATACCCATGTCTCTGACATAGAGCTTAGCAAAATTTAGATAAACAAAACAGTTTATCTCTACAGTCATCTAACTCTTCCCTCAGCTACAGCCAGGCCAGTCCCAGATGTACCCCTTGGAAAGATTATATGTTTTTGCTTTCTCTTTCAACTCCATTTTGGTCTTATAGTCTTGATGGTTGTAAGAATATTCTGGTAAAATTTCAGATGAGTGAAACGGTCTTCTCTCTCTCTCCCCCAATACTCATATATTCTTCCCATCTGCTTTAACATATATCTGAAGTCCTTGTCCTTTAACAATTAATTGTAAAAAGATTTTAGGTGCTATTGTATGTAAGAGATTGAAACTCATTGGTACTAAACCTGTAAACCAATATAAATGAGCTGTCAGACTTCTTTGGGTTTGTTTGTTCCGGGGGGAAGTCGCGTGGGTTTTTAAAGGAGGCCTCTTATAGGCAGAGTTGCTTGTGTTGCGCAAGTGGCAGACTAGGCGCTCCTTCGAAGATACCTCATGTCACACTTTTGCCAGGTATCGCCTCTCTTTGTCTGCAGTACAAACTTTCTGTTGCTTTCTCATGGTCCCCCAATTCAGTAGAAACGTTTTATGAGATGGGATGTGGGAAAGGGAGTCTAGCAAGAGTTGGTTAGTATATACTCTGAATACTTGAAAATGTATGCATATAAAATATGCAGAACTCGTTATTTGCAGTTAGGGATGCTACTGTAGAGTGGTAAACATTTGAACTTCAGGCTTTCAGTCATTAATTACATAACCTTCCTCTGAAGTTAGTAATAGTACTGCCTAATGCATACTACCTTTGTACTTCCTTTGAGTACTACCTTTGGCTTTCTCATTAAGATTAGTTAGTGATGTATTTCATCAATGAATTTTTGTATCTGTTAATGTTTTGCATCCAAAAACACTTTAGTATGATGTGTATTTATTGCTTCTATCTTGATATATTTTCTTTGGAGAACTTAAATGTGGATAATTTATTTTCTTCTAGGTTTTGGTCGGAAAGATGTAGTTGAATATTTGCTTCAGAATGGCGCGAACGTCCAAGCTCGTGATGATGGGGGGCTTATCCCTCTTCATAATGCCTGCTCTTTTGGTCATGCTGAAGTGGTCAACCTCCTTTTGCGACATGGTGCAGACCCAAATGCTCGTGATAATTGGAATTATACTCCTCTCCATGAAGCTGCAATTAAAGGAAAGATTGATGTCTGCATTGGTAAGACTGTTTACATTCCAGAATTTTTCAGAAATAGTTTGTAACTATTCTGAATCTAAATTGAGTTTATTTGTTAACGTGATCAAATTTTGCCAGACTGAATTTAAATATTTAAGAACATTTAATGATGAACCTAGTCATTGTTTACTGAGTATCTTTTTGAATGTGGTACTGTGCTTAAAATTTTTAGATGATGGAGTAGTACAGAATTTCTCTTCTTTGGAAATGTGGATTCTCTTGAGACTGATACCCACAAAGAACCAGATGACAGCATGGTGGAAGTGAACAGAGAGTGTTAGAGGATAATAGTGCAGTGCGTGGGCTAGAGTTGAGTCACTCCTTTATCAGTCTTCCTCGGAAGTACTGGGGAGAAAGGTTCAAAAGGGAAGGGTATTGGCTACTTTCTAAGGAGCTTTGAATTCCAGATGAAGGAGCTTTATATTATTGTGTGAATAGTGTGGAATCATTGATAACTTAAGGAGGGGACAATGTGATGAGAGCAGTATATTTAGAAAGTGATTTGGTAGAGGGCTGAGTGGAAAGCATGACGTTAGGAAGACTAGTTAGGAAGCTGTAGAATGATGCAAATGAAGAATGATGAAGGCATGAACTAGGATGGTTGTAGGAGAGTAGAAATGGCAGCGTAAGTAAAGAAGTGTTTGGAGAAAAAATTGTCTGTCATGTAGGATACTTTAATGAAATAGGATTTGCCTAACAGGTTAATCACTGACAGAAAGTTACATGTGAGAAGGCTGCTTATTTCAGAATAGTCATTAACCCAGTATTGACTTTTCTGAGCCTAAAGAGTCAGAAATTTCAGACTCTGCTACCTTCTATGTCCTGATGCAAAACAGGGACATTTTAAATCCTTGAGACAGACAGAAAGCCAGTTCTGTGCACTAGGAAAGGTCTAGGGAACCTATTTTGTTCTCTCTCCCCTCCAACCCAACCTCAAATCACTTTATACGGAAGTCATGAACTTAGTTTGAATTAGGTTAGGTAATTTATAAAGATAAGAAAAAGATTACCTAGTAACGTCTGTCCAGTTCTCCTTTTCTATGTGTTATGTTTTTTTGTTTGCTTTTATCTTTTGTGTTATCTGTCCTCTGCTCAGAATCCTTTTCTGTTATGTGAGTTTCAGGCCTATTAATACTTAGTTTTAATAATATAGAGTTTTTCAAATACAGTTATGTATTTGCACTGTCTAGTCTGGGCTTCCCAGGTGGCACCAGGGGAAAAGAACCTGCTTGCGGGTGCAGAAGACATAAGAGATGCAGGTTTGATCCCTGGGTCGCAAAGATCCCCTGGAGGAGGGCGTGGCAACACACTCCAGTATTCCTGCCTGGAGAATCCCGTGAACAGAGGCGCGTGGAGGGCTATAGTCCATAAGGTCGCGAAGAGTCAGACATGATTGGGTGACTTAGCACATACATACACACGTCCGGTGTGGTAGTTGAAATCTTGTAATGTGGCTAGGTCAAATTGAGATGTACTAAAAGGGGAAAATACATACCAGATTTCAAAGACTTTGTATGAATAAAAGGAATACAAAGTTACCTCAATTTTGTATGGACTGCAGTATTAATGTACATATTGAAATAGCAATATTTGGGGTATATTGGCTTAAATAAGACATGTTAAAATTATCCTCCTTTTGTTTTTATAATCTGGATGCTAAAAAATTTTAAATTACATATGTGGCTCCCGTTTTTTTTCTGTTGGACATTACTGTTAGAGATAGTACAGTGGAATGCACAGGAGCTGAGCTTCCCTTTCTGCGTGTATTTGCCTGTCTTTCCCCAGCTTTTTTTTATAGAGTGTGCTGGAGTATCTTTATGTAATCAAATAACATGTACAGAGTGTAGCACAGCTCTTCTCTTTTTAACATGTTTTGAGTTATAATGTGGAAAGTTTTGATTGGGGATTCATTAACCCTCAGAGTAGTTTTCTCTTATCCTCCCTCCCTTCCTCTCTTCCTTCCTTTCTCTCTCCTTTTCTTCCTTTCTTCTTTCTCAAATTCCACAAATCCCTATTCTTGGGCTATTCATAGCTTTAGAAATTTCATTTTTGTTATTATGAGCAATCTTTCTGACTTGGGCAGTGTTCATTTGGTGTGAGAATACAGAAAACAAGCTTTCAAGTAAACTTGCCTTTTAATTCTTTATCTGTCCTTGGTCATTTGTTTAACAGAGGAGAATCTGACATTAAACTCAGCAGACAGATATTTAATGTGTCTTAATACATGAAATCGGAGAAGGCACTGGCATCCCACTCCAGTACTCCTGCCTGGAAAATCCCATGGACGGAGGAGCCTGGTGGGCTGCAGTCCATGGGGTCACTAAGAGTCGGACACAACTGAGCGACTTCACTTTCTCTCTTCACTTTCATGCATTGGAGAAGGAAATGGCAACCCACTCCAGTGTTCTTGCCTGGAGAATCCCAGGGACGGGGAAGCCTGGTGGGCTGCCGTCTATGGGGTCACACAGTCGGACACGACTGAAGTGACTTAGCATAGCAATACATGAAATAATGGAATATTTTATATAGTTTTATCTTTAAAATAAAGCATTTTTCTACTATCAGGATATATAAAGTCTTAAAATAACTTTGAGACGTCTTAGGGCTTCCCTGGTAGGAACCAGGAACCATTGAGAAAATGATTTACTAAAATGATATTGTCAGAATTACCATTTTGAAAGATAGTGTTTCTGTTTTGCAGTGCTCTTACAGCATGGAGCTGAGCCAACCATTCGAAATACAGATGGACGGACAGCATTGGATTTAGCAGACCCGTCTGCCAAAGCAGTGCTGACTGGTAAGTCTGCAAGCTCTCTTTGGGTATTCTGGGAACAGTATAACACACGAGCTTCCTAGATAGACATTCAGTTTCTTGCAGTTAATGATCTCAATTAGATTATTACAATAGTGTCAGTTTAGTTGCTATTCTTTTCTATATCTGACTGAATAGTTGACATTTGATTCTTGTCTAAGAAAAATAAAGCTTTTTTTTTCTTAATTAGCTTTTAAATTTTGTGATTCCTACCTTTACTGGGGCCAGAGGTAGTAGATAATCATGTGTTACTAATCATTCTCTTGCGTTTTCAAACAAGATTCTGGGCTCACCAATTTCAAAACCTTGAAGAATGGCAATTATTGTATTCTGCTGGGACATATTGATGTCCTGGGAACCTGTTAAAATATATAAGACTGTCGTCCCCTGGTTTAGGTTTATTTTAGACTGTCAGGCCTTTTTTTGAGTAGTAATATGAGCTTTCCTGGTGGCTCAGATGGTAAAGAATCTGCCTGCAATGCCAGAGACCCAGGTTCAATTCCTAGGTCAGGAAGATCTGGAGAAGGAAATAGCAACCCACCCCAGTATTCTTGCCTGAAGAATTCCATGGACAGAGGAGCCTGATGGGCTACAGTCCATGGGGTCGTAAAGAGTTGGACAGGACTAAGGGACTAACACTTTCACCTTGGGCTCAGACGGTAAAGCATCTGTCTACAATGCGGGAGACCCAGGTTCAATCCCTGGGTTGGGAAGATCCCCTGGAGAAGGAAATGGCAATCCACTCCAGGACTATTGCGTGGAAAATCCCATGGACAGAGGAGCCTGGTAGGCTATAGTCCATGGAGTCGCAAAGAGTCGGACACGACTGAACGACTTCACTTTCACACATTTCTCCCTTAACAGAGATTTCCTCTGAAGCAGCTCTCTACTATATTATTTTTCGGACTCTTATTTACTGTGTGATCACCATTAAAATTATGTCTAATAGTCAAGAGCCCGAGGGGCTTTGCTGTAAGCTTTTGAGCTTGGGCTTTGTGATATTTCTTTTGGTATTACTGAGAAAATTTAGACTAGTCCCCCCAAAAAGTCCTAGAAAAGTGAGCTATTACTGTAACTGACAATTCAAAGTTTATTTCTTCCTTCCCTGTTCCATGCTATTCCCTGTTTGCCTTTTTTTTTTTTTTAATCTTGGGGCACCAAAAAAGCCTTGCACAGCAATCAGTATACAATTCATATTGTGGACACCAGTTTGGGTTTTGTTTAAGTGAATTAGTAAACACTATTATGTTAATTTAAATTAGATCAATTTTAAAGTTTTTGCTTGTTTTCATTGGTAAATATAAAAGCTATAGGCATAAAGAGTTTATATTTAGTCCTGATTTTAATTTTATTTATAAATTTCTGTGATACTGTTACATTTTTATATGGATTTTGTTTTGATTTTGAATGAAGTTGTGGAGGCATTTTGTCTGTTAAATAATACTGGTTTTAGGAAATTTGAGAGGTAAAAAGAAAATGAAACTTTCACCCACAGCCAATCCCCTAAGACACACTTTGCTAAAATTTTGATTTATTTCCTTCTTGGCTTTGCTCTTACTGTGTATATTGTTTTCATATAGTTGTAGTCATGTTTCATTATATAACACTGAATCTTTTTCCTTCACTTTCATAGCAAAGGTATTCCATGTTCTTCATATAAATATTTTAAACTACAGTGTATTCTGTTGATTAACCATTTTCCATTTACTTGAATTTATTTCCAAATTTTTTTACTTTAAACATAGGTCAATGAGCATCTTTATGCATAAAACTGATACTAGTTTTGTAATTAATTTTTTAAAAATTTCTGCTCTTCTTCTGATTCACAGGTGAATATAAGAAGGATGAACTCTTGGAAAGTGCCAGGTGTGTTATAAATATGTACCATAAATATTTTACCATATGATTTTAATCATTTTATTTTACAATAAGCAAACTCCAAAAGAGAATGAATTTTTAATGGTCACATGTCTCCAAATAGGATTTGATGAAGAAAACAAATTGCTAATACATTTTTTTTGTGTGCTAGGAGTGGCAATGAGGAAAAAATGATGGCTCTGCTTACACCATTAAATGTAAACTGTCATGCAAGTGATGGCAGAAAGGTACTTCCTTTTGCAACTAAGTTTTGTATAACTTGAAATTATGTTTGTCTTTTAACTTAAAACATTTGCTGAAAATTCTCCTTTTAAGCAATAATTTCTGTTAATTCTTAATCTTAGTAAAACTTCGTTTATAATAAATGTTTAGTTAGCTTCCTGTTGGCAATAGTGAACTTACAAACTTGTATACTGTGCTTTGGTATATATGTTGGATTTTATAAAACCAAATTATTACTGTCATTTAGATAGTAATAAGTTATAAAGTAAGTTATAAAGTTTTTTCTCAATTTCTGGTTTTATATTTGGATTTTTATCTTTATATATGTATATTTTTAGCTATTGAATTTCACTGATTTGTCTGTTTAATATTTCAGTCAACTCCATTGCATTTGGCAGCAGGTTACAACAGAGTAAAGATTGTACAGCTGTTGTTGCAACATGGAGCTGATGTTCATGCTAAAGATAAAGGGTAAATCAAGCATTTGAACAAAAATGAGAATTTTTTAAATGTTTCTGTCTTCATGATAATCTGTGTCATAATCTTGTAAGAGTCATATTTTTTACTAAACAGCATAAAACATTTATTGAGCTTTTATAATATGCAGATTGCTGTGAGAGAACAGGAAATTATAAACCATTAAGGCCACCACCCATAGGACTTATACTATGTTTTAGGAGGCACGAAAAGACACCTAACAACGTAAGTTCTCTAGTAAGTGTGAGGTGATAAATAGAAAGGGCTAGTACTTATAGGAGATTTTAGGAGAGAATGCTCAGTGCTGGGTGCAGTGGTTGAAAAATCTTTCCCTGGAAGGTGATCCTTCACCTGGACTCAGTTCAAGAAAACAGAGAGTTTAGGAAACATCACTCTGTGCAAGAGAATTGAAGGATCTTAAGCAAGGGGAATGATTCTTCTAAAAGAGGAGTTTTGAGAAATGCACTCTGGCAGCAATGTGTTGAATAGATTGAAGAAGGAGACTAGAGGCAAAAAGAACATGAGAGTGAGCATTGTAGGGGTTCAAGCGTAGTGAGCATTGTAGGGGTTCAGGTGTAGTGAGATCTGTAGTAGTGGTGGTGGGGGAAATGGAAATGAAAAGAAGGCAGAGATGCAGGAGATGTTACAGTGTAAGAATGCGTAAGATCTGTTGAATATCTGGATGTGATGAGATAGAATAAATGAGACTATTACATTTCAATATTCTGAAGCCCAATGCATGAGACCCAGTGGTACACATACTGAAATCCAAGAAATTTGTTTGTGGGGGAAACCATTGAGTTCACTTTAGAAGTCTTGGTTTTATGAGATGATGATGGAAACTCAGGTGGTGGTAGCTAGTAGGGCTCAGGTAAGAAATCATATAATCAAAATGGTGAGGAAAGCTGTGAGACTTGACGGAGAGTTCTGATAGAATCAGAAAGACTTAGCCATGAGTGGTCATCTCTTAACAAAGGACATCATGGTGATGTCTGTGGTGATTAGTGAGTGATTCCCAAAGTGGAGCAACTTAAAGATACGTCAGGATTTTAAGGTTCTATTTTACCTTCCTGTTCAGAAAATTCTTCCTCTATTGCCATCATGAAGGAATTGGGTTTACGTTAAGGAATATAGCAGTTTACCTTACAGAATCTTTAAAAGAAAAAGTTTCAAAGAAGACCAAGTGTTTGAGTTCTGAGTTTGGAAAAGATACAGAAGTCAGTGAAAGTCCCTCGGTCATGTCCTACTCTTTGCGACCCCATGGACTATACATATAGTCCTTGGAATTCTGTAAGCCAGAATTCTGGTGTCGGTGGCCTTTCCCTTCTCCAGGGAATCTTCCCAGCCCAGGGATTGAACCCAGGTCTCCTGCATTGCAGGCAGATTCTTTACCAGCTGAGCCACAAGGGAAGCCCAGAAGGTGACATAACCCATTTGCTATTTAAATTTAAGTACATAAGCTAAAGCATAGGGAATCTGTAATAACGCAGGGTTTTCCCCTTGTCTTATTGTAGTGATCTGGTACCCCTGCACAACGCCTGTTCCTATGGTCATTATGAAGTAACTGAACTTCTGGTCAAGGTTAGTTCTTACATACTTTTCTTACAGTGTGTATTTTTATATGTTTTTCTTTGTGTTTTTAGTGCTTGGTAGATATAGAAGAAGTATTTATAATCATTATAAAATGTGGATTATTGATAGGTCATTTGACTGCTTTGAGACTTTTAAAACACTGCAAGTCTTTATATAAAATAGCTTTCCTGTTTTGTGAATGTCAGACTAAGTGGTTCTTTTAATTTGTAGCTAAAAGTGCAGTTCAAAGTTCTTGAAAATATCAGAAAGCAATATTTAGTGAACCATGTATTTTTACAACCACTAGTTAGATTTGCAGGGCCTGCCTAGGTGTGTTGAAAGAGGCTTACTTGGTAAACTTCATTTCTTCCAGTATACTGGGCAGAATGATGGGCGGCTATTGTTTGACGGACAGGTTCCTGGAACTGGCAAAAAGCTTCTTGTTTTGCTCACTGTTGGATGAGGATAGAGGCTACATACTCTTTTTGAGAGTGGATTCAAGGATGTTACTCATACCCATTTTTTTTGTCCCCTAATGTCTACATATGTATTTGACCACATTCTTTAGTCTTCTTTCTGCACCCATTCTGCCTTTGAAACTTTTCCTCATTCTGTCAGCAGCTGTCATGGGAAGGACCTTTGTTTCCAACACCTCTATGTTTCCTCTTGGGCATGTGCTACCACTAAACACATTTTCCCACAGAAACAATTATAGTAATTAGATACTCTGAGTGGTCCATAAGCCTTTATAAACGTGACCATAATATTATTATACATTTAATACTAATGCTTTTGCTTATTGTAAAACTGAATTGAACTCAACAGAATATTTGCAATGTTATTGTGGATAAGAATGAAGCATCAGATAGATTGCAGGTCTCCCACATTGCATGTGGATTCTTTACCAGCTGAGCCCCCAGAGAAGCCTGATGGTCTCATGGATATATACATTTGTCAAAACTCATCAAACTATATACTTAAGAACTATGTATTTTGCCATATATAAAGTATATCTCAGAAAAGGAAAAAATAGTTCTTATTAAATCTGAAGTATCATTTGTAACTTTTTTAACAATAAAAGAATTAAATAGGCACTTGTGGGTAGGCTTAGCAACTAGTGACTCTTTTTCTATGAGAGAGAAATGTATTCTCTTTTTGAAGTAACTGGTTTGAAAAGTAACCTTTGGGGACATAACCTTTTTAAGCTGGCATGATGTAAATTACACAGTACTAATATTCTAAGTTCTCTTAAAAGTTGAGCACTAAATATATGCTTTACCCGCCCCACCACCAGCATGGTGCCTGCGTAAATGCAATGGACTTGTGGCAGTTCACTCCTCTCCATGAGGCTGCTTCCAAGAACAGGGTTGAAGTGTGTTCTCTTCTCCTGAGTTATGGCGCAGATCCAACACTGCTGAACTGTCACAATAAAAGTGCTATAGACTTGGCTCCCACACCACAGTTAAAAGAAAGGTTAGCATGTAAGTATAAAATGATGAATGTTCAGCTAAACTCTTACACCAGTAACCTCAAACTTTTTATTTCTTGGGTTTTTTCGGGGAGGAGGAATTTTTAAATCATAGGCTATTTTCCTTAGCCATGGGTATGTATCGTTGTTCTTCCTAGCATATTTAATCACTTACTCTTAAGATGCTATGAAAGGAAGTATATTTGTATTTGCTTTTTTCAAGGCAAATGCTTTTTGTGTTACAGATGGTAGGCTTTTGGAAAGAAAGAATTTGAGTTTTGTTCCTATCTTTGATGTGACTTTCTAGTTATCTGTCATGAAGTTTTTAGGTGTTACTTGTAGGATTTCTGTCTTGTAAACATAGTCCCCAGAATGTGCCATCTAATATTCTTTGGTATCTGGACAATTCTGTGCTTTTCTGTCTATAACTGAAGTAGAGATAGTGGTGAGAAATAGCCACCTAATTCAGGTATATATTACTATACATGAATAGGAAACTTCTGTTAAACTGGAATTACTCTGGAATAATAAAGGAGAATGGGTAGTTTCACAAGAGTGATGAATAAAAGAGAGGAATCTTGAGAAAATGCCTCATTTCTAAGTGGCTCTTAGAAATATCCAGCTTGTCTAATCCCCAGTGTGTGAGCATAACCATCTGCTATTGCCATAATGTTAATATGGGGACTGTGATCTCCTTTTCTTTTATTTCTTTACTGAGAAAAATTCTATTCTTTTGGGACATTCTCACAGCTCTGCTCTGGGAATATTTTGCAATAATCCGTATACCAGACCAAAATAGACTTTGAATTGGCCATCTTGTATACTCATGGGAATGAATTGAGTCATAACCAAGGGGCGCTAGAGTACCACTATCTCCCTTTCCAAGGGTTATATTTGGAGACTATCTTTCGGGCTTCAGTCTGGCAACTTTGGTAGATAATTTTGAAAATAAGTTCAAGAAAAATACTATGTCTCTTTTACAAGGTAAGTTTCATAAATTTGATCATTCTTATGCCAATTTAAATGCTTCTTCTTCATCTAGATGAATTTAAAGGCCACTCCTTGCTTCAGGCTGCACGGGAAGCTGATGTTACACGAATCAAAAAACATCTCTCTCTGGAAATGGTGAACTTTAAGCATCCTCAAACACATGAAACAGCATTGGTAATATTTCAGATTTAAGTCTTTAAAATGAAATAGCCAAAAACATTCTAAGTTAATCATAATTCCCTGCTTCTTTTGATGATACTGGATAACTGACATAATGTCCTACTTTTAATAATAGTATTGTTCTAAAAAATCTGTGCTTTTTAAGAATTAGTGCCTCTGGATATATAAAGAAAATATTTCAAACAATACAGAAAAACAGACAACCTCATCCCCTCAATGGCAACCCACTCCAGTATTCTTGCCTTGAGAATTCCATGGACAGAGGAGCCTGGTGGGCCACAGTCCATGGGGTCGCAAAGAGTTGGACACGACTGAGCAACTAACACATCCCCTCAAAAGGCAATACAGTTGTTCATTTGTGCATCCTTCTAGACAAAAATTTTATCACATACTGGCATATATTATATGTGACTTTTCTATTATAATTATATCTCATTTGCTTTTTTTTATTATAAAAAGCATAAGTGTTTATGATTGAAAAGTTAATCTTGCCATCAAGATAAAAACCACCTGGTTCTCCTTTTGTTATTGTTTTTTTTCTTTTTTTCAAAATTAGATCTAAGTCTGTATATGTCCCCTTTATACTTGTGAATAAAGTATCTGTGAGTAGAGGCAGTTTCCCTAATGGAGGTAATGTTAGCTCTGTGGTTCTGTAACAATGTAGATGAGAACTGGGCAGTGTATGGAAAAGCAGTAAGAAAAAAATGGAAGTGACTAAAGATAAGTGTTAGAAGATCAGAAGGAGAATGTGGTAATCAGAGGCTACTTTAGAAGTAGAAATTTAAAAGGAGCAAAGCTTTGTGAGTCGCAGAATGTACTTTCAATGAGGGAAGATGACAATAAGTAAATTAATGTCTTTGGGGAAGATTTAATTGTAGCTTCCTTACGTTTTATGGCTAATGTTCATCCTTATGCCATGATATAGGGCACGAAGTTTATGTAGGAACCTATCTATAAAGCATTTTAGGCCTTTTTGCTACTTTACCAAAAAAAAAAAAAAAAAATCCATGTTAAAATAGTGTAGTTGCAGACTGATAAGAAATGCCAGTGCAAAATTTAAATCATAACAGCATCAAGATGGTACAGGGAAATTTGGAAAAACTGACATGGGAAATTTTCCAGTCTGAAGAATTAATTCTACATTTTGTTTCCCCTTAAGCTTTCTACTATTAAACTGCTCATTTTTGTGATTAGCCTTAGAATGCAAGGAATTAATTGTTGGTAGACGTTGTATTGCAGAGGCAGTGTCTTCTGAGTTTCGAGGTCCCAGGCCCTGCCGGTAAAAGGATGAGGCTGAAGAGAAAGGGTGCAATTTGAAATGGATAAGCTCAAGAATTCTTGAATATAAACTATTTTCCATTCTCTGTGCCATCCTGATAGATGTCCTGGGATGATGATTCAAAACACACCAAAACAGCTGTATTCACCAATTGGAAATGATGTTATTAAGGGCAAGGGAATGAGTTTGGTGACAGCAACAGTATCAGAATGAATCTGAAGCAAAGCCATGAAGATCAGATAAGCTTTATAATTAGCAACAAGTTAAAATCAGATGCATTCATGTATACTGTGTTTAGATGTATGTGCAAGTTACCGTGACAGTTAACCAGAAGTTTTATTCCATGAATTCTCAGGTTTCAGTTTTAACATTCATACATTGATTAAGTCATTCACTCACTGACATTTATTGAACACCTGTTGTGTATGAGTATAATCCTGGATGTTGGGGTGATAAAGATCTGGGACATGACCATGAGAGTTTTACTGGGTTTATGACTGGCAAATCCCTACCTCCTGTCTCTCTTCCTCCTTGATGCATCATAAACATATATCCTGAAGCCTCCAGCTCAGACTGTATCAATTTCCACCACCAGTTTTACCAAACAGGTAACCCAAGGTCCTTATTCTGCTAGAGCAACTCATTGAGAAAGAAAGAAAGAAATACCACCTAGTTTGTCAGCGATTCCATCAGTGTTTTTACCAAGCAGAATCCAGAGCTGACAAACGCTGTGCTATTTCTTTGTTAAAGAAATCCCGACGTTTGGAGTGCTTTATTAACCTTTAAAAAATAACATAAACATCATGCTCTTTGGGAACAGTTTTGAAAGGACTGTTGATCACAGTTTAAGGTTTTCATCACAGCAGTGGTAGCTTTTGCAGAGATGGAGGGCAACTATAAAGCTTGATCAAAATATTTAGTAACACATCACCTGGTAAATAGGATTTTCAGGCCCTGTCAGAATTTGGTAATCATTGCACATTCTAGCCAATAGAAAGTCTTTGAAGAGCAAAGTTAAGTCAAAAGTGAAACAAAGACATGAAATAACTAACATCTTGATTATTTTTGGTTGGATACACGAATATTCTTAAAAATCAGTTGTATAGTCCTTGATTAATGCTTCAATTTAAATTATCTAGCATTGTGCTGCTGCATCTCCATATCCCAAAAGAAAGCAAATATGTGAACTGTTGCTAAGAAAAGGAGCCAACATCAATGAAAAGACTAAAGAGTAAGTTTGCTTTTAATAATTAAAAATTATTGACTCTTTTGTTTTCTGGAAAATACATTCATTGTCCGGCTGACTTTTTCTCTTTAAGATTCTTGACTCCTCTGCACGTGGCTTCTGAGAAAGCTCATAACGATGTTGTTGAAGTAGTGGTGAAACATGAAGCAAAGGTATACTTCATTTTTGGTAATTTTTGGTAATCCAGTGAGTTGTTTCTGATTTTGTAGATAAAATGCCTGATTTCCTAAACTATTTATTCTCTCCTAAGTATTAGTTTTTCCCTCAAAATAGTTCTGCAGATACTTTTTTCAGTATCTTTTTGCTAGAAAAGCTGTGGATTTACTCAAAGAAACATTCCTGTATATCCTTCCTTCACCCTTCCTGTTAACCACACCTCACTGGTCAAATTATTCTTTTTCTAACAGTACACTCTAAAGAGTATCCCTAGCCAGACATATTTATTCTGGAATTCTCTTCCGGTGTCTTCTGTTCCTTGCTTACATGATAATTCCTATTATTTACCCCAGCCACAGTGTCTCTTACCCTCTGTTATTTCTGCCAGAGAACATGGAACAGAAGGAAATAAGTTACTTAAATAAGTTGACTAAAAAGATAGCTCTTCAGATTGTGAAGCTGCTGTTCCATAGTTGGCACTTGGACAAAAAGCGTTTTTTTTAAAAATGAATCACAAAAGTCATTCACTCCAGAGCATTCAGGAGAGAAATGTTTTGTTTATAAGAGTTATACTTTTTTTAGGAGAATATGGTTTTTCTGTTTGTAGAAACAGTATACTTAAGTTTAAAGTCAAGCTGATGTCACTGTGTTGGGCACCGTAAGCTTAGATAATATATATCAGCTGTACCGCCAAAAAAGTCAAGTAGACTTAAAGAAGATAAAGCATTGTATTCATGGAATAGTTAGGTTTTCATCAAGGCTAAAAGTCATCATTTCTTACCCAGGAACTTAAAAAAAAATTCTCAATAAACAATACACATAGCATCCCAGATT
Organism: Bos taurus; assembly: GCF_002263795.3. NCBI lineage: Eukaryota > Metazoa > Chordata > Mammalia > Artiodactyla > Bovidae > Bos > Bos taurus. Next base: position 13,379,035 of record NC_037353.1, read on the forward strand.
GGAAGAGATAACAGTCATTTAATTCAACGGTTTTCACAGTTTTCTTAGCCACAGATCCTTGTCTTCTTCAAACAAAATCTTGGTAGAAATACATTATATAATAGACGAGCTGGCTCTTCTCTAAGTGAACTTGGCAGAACGATTTTCTAAGCTGTCCTTTCTTGGATTTCCACTCAAGGAACCACTTCAAATTCTGCAGTTTTTTTTAATGTTGCTTCTCAGTGTCCTAATAATTTCTCTCTTATTTGGGGGAATTCTTGATAATGTATAATTTCAATCTTTCCTATTGTAAAGTATTAAAAAAATAAAGTTTATTTCTGCTTGACTGCTTGGCATATCTCATTTGTCTGTCTGTTCTATAACTTTTTGTTGATCGCTTCTTTTCTTACATGTGGTGTGTTACTTGAAGACTATCTGGATGCATATTGAATTTGAGTTGTATAACTCAATGAAACAATCTTGGCTAGGGTGACCAACCATCCTAATCCCCAAACTGAGGGATTTCTGGGAACACAGGACTTTAAGTGCTAAAACCAGAAATATCCCAGCCAAACTAAGACAAGTTGGTCCCCTAATATTGACACAGAATGGCACCCAAATAAAGTTTTCAAGTGGATATAGTTCACGGTTTCAGTGAATGTGAGTTCATGAATAAATAGATTAGTTGCTCTGAGCATTTTAAGTTGATTTTTCTGATTCTGTAAGCATGGAGACTAGCTTTTTGTAGGTTACTTTTTAGAATTATTGAGAAAATCTTACTATATAATCCTATTCAGATGTTCTCCAGTTCCATGAATGTGAATTGGATAATGTCTTAAAACACACTAGTGGTCACATAATTACTGAGGAATTTTATTTTTCAGTTACGTTTTGAAGAATTATTTTCCAGGGTGGCAGGGGTGGGAGTTGGTGGGTTGGGAATGAGATAGAAGGGGTCTTACCGAAGATTTTTTTAATTATTACTATGAAATTTTTCAAAAATACAGCCAAGTTGATAGAGTTTTACAGAGTGTAACTATATACTCGCCATATGAATTCTACCACTAGCTGTTCACCATACTGTTTCCTTACATATCCAGCAATTTTTCCCTCTTATCAGTATCTTACATTTTTTGACACACTTCAAAGTAATTTGCAAGTTACTATACACACCTCCCTAAATTCTTTTAGTAGGCATCAACTAGAGGTCAGTATTTGTTTGTAGTTTTTGTTTGGATGTGGAATTTACGTACAATGAAATACACAGCTCTTAAATGTACATTTACTGAATTTTGCCTAATGCAAAGACCTGTGTAACCAAAACTCTTGAAGATAGAGAACATAACCACATGGCAGAGACAGTATCCCATCCAAGGCAGTCTCCTTGCCTAGAGGCAACAACCATTTTGATTTTTTCTACAGTAGATTGATTTGCCACTTTGGACCTTCATGTCCATGAGATCGTACAGTATTCATTGACTCTTTTGTGTCAAACTTTTTTTCACTCAGGTTAATGTTTTGGCGATTCAGCAGTAACAATAATTCTTTTTATTGCTGAGAATATTCCATTGTGTGAATATACTGTAGTGTCTTTGTACAGATTGTATTTTAAATGATAAGATAGAAGATTAAGCCAATAGAAATAAGTATTTTAATGCTGATTTAGTGTCTGACTTTGTTATCTGTTATCTTGGGGTTAGTCTCTACATTTCTGCACCTCAGTGATCCTTAAAAATACATGCATTAGACCTTAGGCCGTGTCTATAAATGCGATGAATCTATGAGTGCTTTAATGCTAAACACAACTATTATTCAACACCTTAAACTTTTAATCCAAAATTGGGTCTCCTGATGTCTGCCTTCATGAATTGGTGAATTTGTACTCTAAATTTGAGAGAAAATAGTTTATTTGCCACTGGATAATAGTCTTCATAAGAGAATACTTGAGCATTTTTAAGTTAATAACAAGTGTTGAACCTGAACCCATAATTAGAGCATTTTAAATTTTATACCACTGGCTAATTTCCATTTTTTCTGATTGTTAAGGTTAATGCTCTGGATAATCTTGGTCAGACTTCTTTGCACAGAGCTGCACATTGTGGTCATCTGCAAACCTGCCGCTTACTCCTGAGCTATGGATGTGATCCTAACATTATATCCCTTCAGGGCTTTACTGCCTTACAGATGGGAAATGAAAATGTGCAGCAACTTCTTCAAGGTATTGAATACTTCGATGAAATTATTTTTTCAATTAACTTATAAATTTTTTCATGTATCATGTAGGAGTTGGTAGTAAAAAGATAAATTTTCAAAATTATTGGCTGTTACTTCTTCTTGATCAGCTCATTGTAGTCAATGCCCGTATGTTGTTAAGTCTTTAATAAGTTTTTCCCAGTAGTGTTTGCTACTGATCTTTGCTGAGTAAATAGCTGGCTCTTAAGCTTTTATCTAGAAAGGTTTTAAGAGTGAGATGTAATAGTTGCCATTTCTTTTTAAAGAGAGGAAAACTGAAAAGGGTAGATATCTCCAGTAGAGCAACCAGAGCTATAAATAATGCTCTAGAGACCAGTCCTGCCTCTTCACTCTTTTCTAGATCCTTCATATAAGGCATATAGAATCTGTACAAGGTAACCAACTATTTGACTTATGTTTGAATACACTGATATTCATTGCATTTAAAAATCAAATCAATTTATATTCAATATCTACACATATGGCATAGGTTAAACATTTCAGCCTAGAAATCTGGTCCCTTCCAATTAAAGATAAATAAAAGAAATCTGGTCCCATAATTTCAAAGTGTCTTTGCCTACATCTCTGTATTTTACTAGAAATTAATAGAACGTCTGACACCTCAAAGCTCAAATGAGAAGAAATGTAACAGACCAGGCGTTTTGTACCTTTAATAGTCCCCCTTGATGATCCTTAAGCCTGTGGTTTAGAAGCCACATTTTGAGAAAAACACTGTTTGAATAGACGAAGGCAGATTAATAAGATCTCCTGGGAACTTCTAAAATTCTGAACTACAAGACTGCTCTCAAAATTGCCTTTACTTTCCCATTTACCATGCATTTGTTTCAGTGTCAGAGTTGAGGGTAATAGCATTAGTTCTGTTCAGTTACCTAGTGATGGACATTGACAGTCTTCCTAATTTTATGCTAATGCTATACATTACTTTTCCAATGAGTTTCTTTAAGTGAAATTTCTGAGTCAAGGTTAACATAATTGTTAAATCATCTCCTAGAAAGGCTGTTATGTACCATTTTACATTCCTATTAATAGTGTATGACAGGACCAGTTTTCCTTGTCAGCCCCAGATATTATGATTCTTTATAATTTCCTTGGGTGAGTGTGTGTGTGTATGTTTGTATTACAGAAATAATAGGTGCTTTTTAAAATGCAAATTATAGAAATATTGACAGTGTAACTCCTTCATTTGCTCTTTGTCCACTAATGGATGAAAGAAAAGCCCAGTATATCATTTTAATTTGCATTTCTAAGGTGTATGCTGCAATATTTTTTCCAATTTTTTCTTTGCCTATAATTTTGTTAGTGCTATGTTGTTGTCTGACAGATATTTTTCCAAATCAGATATTTTTTTGGTTCTGCCTTTGATGTACTGCTTTAGGATGCTTTTCTATTTCAAAATAAATATTCACCTATTTTTTAAAATATTTTTAAGGTTTAACCCATCTGAAGTTTATTTGTTCTGAGATACAAGGTATATGTTTTCTTCCTTTCTTATGAGATTTAAAATGAGCTATAAAACATAGAGTTTCAGACCTGAAAATAACTTCACTTGTTTCTAATCCAACGTCTGTCTTTTTAGAACTGGAACAATCTGAGGCCCAGAAAGTTCAAGTGACTTGTTCCAATTCAGATAGCTAGTCAACGGCAGAACCATGGGTAGATGTCTAGCTGTTGCTCTCCTTATTTAATACTTTACCACCAGTCACTGACTTCATTATAGAGTAATCTTTTGTTATCTATTTTATATTCCGTTATATTGCTTAAATCTCATTTTATAGTTATTATTCATATCTATATACATTTCACGTATGTGATGTTTCAAAAAAGTTTATACTGCTTTTCCCGTACTACTATGGAGATTTCCTACATAATTGCCATCAAACTGTAAAAGGAACTCTGAGATAAGATGCCTCCCTTAAAACTTGGTCGGTCCCATCTTCCAAATAGAAGTTAATCACTCTTTCATTCTCTTTCTTCCTTTTTTTTTTTTTCTTTTTAGAGGGTATCCCATTAGGTAATTCAGAGGCAGACAGACAGTTGCTGGAAGCTGCAAAGGCTGGAGATGTAGAAACCGTAAAAGTAAGACATGATCTTATGGTTTTTTTAACATTGGGTTTTTATTTTGACAGTGTTTAATGAATCTGTACTGTTAAAAAAATCTAGTTATTTATATGTGCATTGTTTTAAAAGGTAAATAATGCTAATTAGTTCTGCTCTGCAAATAAGGATCATTGAGTAATGAAAGAAACTAGTATCACACACATCTCGGTAAATATATCACAGTTATAAATTTAGATAATGACGTGTTTATGGGAATGCATTTTGTTTAAAGAACCTATTCATTTGTCCCTTTAAAAGAATGAACTATATGAATTATTGTCTCTTCTTGTTTACATATGATACATAAAACAGGAAGGGAAGAAAACTAAACAGTGTATCCCTCTGTCTGTATGTTTATTCTGATTTCTTTGCCTCCTCTACCTCTGTGAGGACCCAGTGTTTAAATATAGTAATAACACAGTGCCACCACTTTTCAGAGCCACTGTCTCCCAATAATCCTCAATTTATCTGGATTGAAATGTTTTTTTCTTTTTCAGAAGAGCCATCCTGAGCCCTTCTGTGGCCCATCTCCTATAATGTTCTTCCATAGAATAACCTTTCCTCAAATTTTGCTTTTACTGTAATACATACATATTTATGTGATATATAATCATATGTAATGTCTTACTGCCTATACCAGATATTCCTGTTCCTACAGAAACTATATTAGTATATCCAGGTATATAATCCAGAAGATTGAAATTTTGAAAGAGCAAGACTGTTTTTCAAGTCAACTAATATAAATTAAAATTAACTCAGCATGTTTCATGATTAAATAATTCTTTAGTAAAACAATGTTAATTTCAATTTCCAAAGCTAGTAGGAGGGAAGAAGCCCTGTTGTGTCCTCCTCCCACAACAGACTTTCAAAAAAATGCTTGGTCCTATTTGAGGGAGCGTTGATAGGTAATAAGTTTTATTAAAAGCTAAAATTACTGATTTGATTCATGGCAGAAGTCTCCATTTGAAGCAGTTTCACTGTATTTCTCTATGGTGTTCTTAATCCTGAACAGACCTACCCCACAAAGTAAATTTTAGATTTCTTGAGAATAAAACGATGTGAATGATGGTCTCATCAGAACTTGAGCTCTGAGGATATTTATTCACTGTGCTTTTAAATCAAGAGATTTCTGAAAGTTGATTTTTAAAAGGCCATGTGCTCTTTTCCCCCGCTTTATCTGTGTAGATAGTACAGTCATCTCCAGGTAACTTCAGATTTCATTGTTTTGAAAGAAAAATGCTATTATGCAGTTTTATTATTTGACTTGTTTCTCTTACTGGCTAATGAATGACTTACAGAAAAACAAAACACTCAAGGGTAGTGAGCTGTTTGTTCTTGGAGGAAATGATAAGTTGTGTTAGATGGGCAGGTGGAGTTAAAGTCAGGTAGCTGATTTTTATGTGTGTTGGGTGGAGGTGGTGATAAAAAATTGTGATGCTCATCCATTTACATATATTAAAGAGCATAAAACTATGTTCAGTACACCTACTATTAAAAACCAGACTTTGTTTTCATAAAGATAAAAGAAAACTATAGGAAGAAACAGATGAAGTGAGGATAAGACTGGGTGCAGGAATTGCACTTAGAGAATGAAATAATGCCATTTAATTGAGGAGGACCTTCTTCTCTCCCTGTGATAGGCATTAGGCTGTCTTCCCTTACCTCTACTTTTAAAGTCACTCACTGGAAATTTATCTCCGTCAGCTTTTCTGTCCCTGCAATACCACCTGCATGTTTCCCAGTGAACACTTGATTATGTGCTTGCTTGTGTTTGTTTACTGGTGAGCTGTCAGGCTAGATACTTAGACACCTACTATTAGAAAACTTCTCTGAATGGACAAAATTAAACTTGAGAGCTAGGGAGTTAGAGTGGCCAGTGGTAACGATTGAATCTAGCAGCAGCACTTTACACGTGTTGAAAATACTTACTCCCTAGAGCCGACTTCAGACCCACAAAACACCCTTTATCAGTGGTAGAACGCTGAATGTGTGTATCTAACAGGCTCTCGTGTGGAAAGCCACTGAATAGCGTTACCAGACCTGCTATTAAACCCGTTGAGGTAAATCCACTGATCCCTGGCTCCTTTGGTTTATTAGGCTTAGCTTATCTCTGCTTTTAGGATAGGCTAGTAAAAAAGAGAAAGGATTTTTACTAATATTCTTTTATTCTAAAATATTCTTTTGACTTTTTTTAAACACCATGATTTATTATCTGTGCTGCTTTCTTTCCTCAAATATTCATACTTTTTATGCAAAATACCCTTGAGTATTTTGAGTGTTACAGCCTCTCTGAGTCAAGCTTCCTCATCTAAACAACAACAACCAAAAAAACGTAAGAACTTGAGAGTGACTTCTTAATTCTCCCAAGGATGGTGCATAACCAATAGCATTCTGTCCATGCATTCATTCCGTATAGTACAGTATAATTCTCTAGGTGTAATGCCTTGACAGTCAGCATCAGCGTCATATGGAGCTTGTTAGAAATGCAACTTCTCAGGCCCAGTCCCAGACATCTGGAGACTGGACCCAATGCACATGAAAACTTGAGAACCACTGTTCTAGAACAGTACTCCTCAGACTTTTAATGTGCTTACAGATCACCTGGAGATCATGTCAGAATACAGATTCTGATTCAGTAGGTTGGAGCGTCTGAGAATCTGAGTTTTTAACAAGTTCCCAGGTGATGCCAATGCTTCTGTGATCCCGTGTATCTGTATATATATTTGCCACCAAATGGAAATTACTGTTGCTAACTGGTACTTACATTACCTTTATGTAAATAGTAGTAATCGTAATAATAAAATTTACCCACTAGCTTTCACAAAAGAAGATGATTACAGATAAGAGGACCAGAGGGATTGCCAATAAAGGACAAAATGAATTAAGAATAAATAGAGAGTGTCTGAGAAATTTGATGAGACAAAATAAATCAGGCATTTGAAATTTCTACTAGATGAATGAAAACAAGAAGTCAGAATATACAGCATCATGTGTCTTGCATCCTACAGAAATTGTGTACTGTTCAGAGTGTCAACTGCAGAGACATTGAAGGACGTCAGTCTACACCGCTCCATTTTGCAGCTGGCTATAATCGGGTGTCTGTGGTGGAATATCTGCTGCAACACGGAGCTGACGTGCATGCGAAAGACAAAGGGCAAGTACCAGTGCCTTTATCTGACCTTCTTAGGAAAATCTGAAAACATTTTTATGAGACGGTGGTTCTTTTATTTTCAGAGAAGTCTGTTCTCCAACATTGGCTTAAATATACTTCTTAATTTCAGTTAAGATTTTATGATTTTTACCAAGTATTTTTATGAAGACTTAGTTGCTTAATGCCTTGTTATTTTATAATAGCCAAAGAGATTGCAACAGTAGTGTGATACTGATTTTTAATGTAGTAAATAGTTTGCATTGAGGATACTTGATTTCTTCCAGTTTATATTAATTAAAAAAAAAAAAATACTTCTTGGGAATCCCCTGTTGGTTCAGTGGTTCTCACTGCCATGGCCCCAGGTTCAACTCAGTCCCTGGTCAGGGAACTAAAATCCCATAAACTGATATGTGGCCAAAAGAGGAAAAAAAATTAAAATAAATAAAAATATATAATTCTTAACCCTAGATATTGCAAAATAGATGCTTGTTATGGTCTCTGCAATTTTAAATATTTTAAAAATTTCCTCTCTGCCCCTGTCAAAGTAATTCCATTTCTGCTTACAATAAATTTATGTTCTATAAATTAAAATCAGTAGAATTTCTTGTATAAGTCAATAACTTTATCATCTCTGTGTAGTTATTTAAATTAAAATATATCTTTGTGTTGTGTTTTTTATTTAACTTTTCATTTCAGAGGCCTTGTACCTTTGCACAATGCATGTTCTTATGGACATTATGAAGTTGCAGAGCTTCTTGTTAAGCATGGAGCAGTAGTTAATGTAGCTGACTTATGGAAATTTACACCTTTACATGAAGCTGCAGCCAAAGGAAAATATGAAATTTGCAAACTTCTGCTTCAGGTATATTGAAGTATTTATGAACAGGGTATATAATGTAGAATATGTTTATTATATTACTTGTAGCTCCAAACTTTAATAGTAAAGGGATAGGAAGCAAAACTCTAATTGTGTACCTAGACTTCAGAATAAATGTCATGAACACTATAAGCCAGGTTTATTTAGCACTAATGAAATTGATAGTACGTTGGTATCTGTAGGTATTTTACAGTAAAAACAAGACTGCAGTTAAATTTATACCTTATACAAACGTTGAAATGTTTGTGAAAACAAAATAGCATATGTGAAAGGTAATTTTTAATGAAATACTACTTTGTTTTGAATGTAGTTTAAAATTTTGGTTATATTCTTGCATTATTAAAGCTCAGTAATATTTAAGTGTCTTTTTTATTGTAATTTTTTGTGTATTAACATTGTTAATAGTCATGTTAACCTTTAAGTGTCTGTATAAAATAGATTGACTATTTTTTTGTTATCCAAAGGCAAACTTAAGCTAAATCTTCCCTTTCTGTTTTTCACATGCCCAGCATGGTGCAGACCCCACAAAGAAAAACAGAGATGGAAACACCCCTTTGGATCTGGTGAAAGAAGGAGATACAGATATTCAGGATCTGCTTCGGGGAGATGCAGCTTTATTGGATGCTGCCAAGAAGGGCTGTTTGGCCAGAGTAAAGAAGCTGTCTTCACCAGATAATGTAAACTGCCGTGATACCCAAGGCCGGCATTCAACACCCTTACATTTAGCAGGTAGGTGAACGAAGTGTCACAGATTTAGGCTGGCACATCTAAGATTCATTTTACCTGAGTAAAATATTTCCTGTAAGTAAATTTGAAAGATTCGAATCAGGTGTCTTCTAATACCGTATACACTAGAATGTTTGTACAGGGCCATGCTCTCTTTAGTATAGCAATTTACATTCAGTAAGAATAATTGGAAGCGGCTTTGCCAGTCTCCATGTGCTTTAGAACCTTTATTCCAGGTTATCATGTTGTTTGAATCATCTTTGGTGAATGTGTTTTCGCTATAGAAGCTTTAAAAATATGCCTGAGTCAGCCTTCCTGATGGAAAGTTAAAATTTTCAATTCTTCTAATGATAGTTGTTAAACAGAAGCAGAAAAAAGTCTTTACACTTCCAAAAGTGACATAAAATTCTTGTTATTTTTTGTATTAGTTTGTAAGGCCTGCCTTAACAAATTACCACAGACTAGGTGGCTTTAACAACAGACATATATTTTCTCAGCTTTGGAAATGTTGGCAGGATTGGTTTTTACTGAGGCCCCAGTCCTTGGCTTGGAGATGGCCACCTTCTCTCTGAGTCCTCACGTGGCCTTTTCTGTGTATATGTGCATCCCTGGTGTCTCTATGTCCTAACTTCTGCTCTTATAGGGACAGCAGTCACGTTGAATTAGGGCTGACCCTCACGGCCTTGTTTTAACTGAATTACCTCTTAAAAGGCCTTATCTTCAAGTACAGTCACATTCTAAGGTACTAATGATTAGGGCTTCACCATATGAAATTTGGGGGCTATAGTTGAGTATCTAACTTTTGTTCTGAGTTTTCACTCATGAAACTGGCACAGTCTGTCTTTGTCTTCACTGCATGAAGTGCAGCACTGTGATTTCAGTACAGCTTTCTGAGCTGCATTGAAGGTGCTAGCAGGACTTCCCTGGCAGTCTAGAGGTTAAGACTCTGTGCTTCCACTGCAGGGGCATGGGTTCCGTCCCGGATCAGAGAACTAAGATCCCAACAAGCCTCGTGGCCAAAAAATAATAATAATTTTTAAATAAAAATTCATATACCTTTAAAAAAAGAAGAAAAAGTTGCTAGGGAATGGGTCATTAAAATTACTGAGCTACTAGTCTTTTAGTGGAGTTGCATCATAGGCATGTTTGACCCATACAGATTAATATAAATATACATGGTTTAAAAAGAGAAAAAAGGAATGCAGGTGTTTCTGCCACTTTGTGTAGTGTGGGAAGTGCTCTTCTCTCAGTTCCTTTCAGTCTCACATTGTGAGCAACTATGTTCCTAGGGAGTTTCTGTTTATTTTTTGGCCATGCCTGGCGTGGCATGCAGGATCTTAGTTTCCCAACCAGGTATCAAACCCAGGCCCCCTGCAATGGAAGCACAGAGTCCCAGCCATTTCCACCAGCTAAGTCCCATAAGAGATCATTTTAGTGTTTGTGGTTTAGACCTTTAAATTATGACCCCGTGTGAGTTGGGACCCCACAGGCCAAGGGAAAGAATTACTCCATCTCTGTGTCTTTTAGAGCATTTTGGAAGTGATAAACCACAAATGCTAACAAAGTGAGGTGAGACTTTTCTTCCTCTGGCAATCAGGAGTTAGTAGTCTGTGTAAGACAAAATGTGGCCTGATCTCAGATTTGGATTGTGCTGTGCATAATTATTTACATTAGGCTTTGAATGGTAGCTTATCTAGAACACTATTACTTTGTAAGTCTGTGTTATCTTTGTAAGTGACAAATACATTGTACACACAGAACGTTTCTCACTTACGTAGTATTATGCTTTGAGACATGGAAGGACTTTTGGATTTGGTGTATTTAGCTTACGGTAGTTTTGTTTTTCTTGATCTTACTGAAATTTTTTTTTTTTTTTGCTTTCGATGTCTCAGCAAAAGGCTGAAAACTGCAGTAAAAGTGAATGAATTATATATTTTGAACTATTTTAAAGTTTCAAGTGACAGCTGATTTTATGTTGGCAAAGTTAAATTCCAGATTTGCTTTCAAACTATGATTATGTGTCAGATACAGTATATCAATATATCTTTTTTTTTTTTTTTTTTTTACCAAGAACACATACTAAGAAAGCTGTCGGTTCCCAAGATGACAGCTGGGGGATTATAGTACATTTATAAAATACTCAGTTTTACTACTTCATGGCTTTAGCAGCAGTAGATTCTGCTGCCCGTAGAGATGTGTACACTTACATTCTCTCTGGCAAAAAGCATGTCTTTGTGATCTTCTGAGGAAATGGGACCCTGAGACCCACTGATATGTTGTCTTCTGCTCTGCCAGCCACTTCTGTTCCTAACTTCGCTTTTGTATGATTGGATGCCTTTTGCTTGCAGCCTTGAGACCATTTACCTGAGTTGAGGAAGTTGTATATATAATAACCATGAAGGCAGGGACTTTGGTAAGAAGGTTTTAAAAGGAGCTATTTAAGTAAATCAGCCAGTATAACTTTAGAATCTCAAAAAGAAATGAATTTCATCACTGAAAATTTCCAACTTGAGGCCAGTGGGCAATTTTTTTCATAAGCTAAATCTTTAATAGATTCCATTGGAGAATTTCAGATTTCTATCAAATCTCTTATTTTAAAAATCCTATCTTTTAGAAATATATATATACATATATGTAGCTATTTTTATATTAACAAGTAAAAGTAATTTTACTTCTTTCCTGAATTAGCTGGTTATAATAATTTAGAAGTTGCGGAATATCTCCTACAGCATGGAGCTGATGTGAATGCTCAGGACAAAGGAGGACTTATCCCTTTACACAATGCAGCATCTTACGGCGTAAGTTCTTTCATGTTAGCTTTTAAAATGCTGGCAGTTTTCTCAGTGAAAATCAGTGTTACAATGCAAAGGAAACTTAGTTTGACTTTCTCATTTTACAGAGAAGTAAATATGAGCGCTAAAGAGTAAATAACCTCTAAGTTTCCATTTTCAGGCTGTTGTAGCTTACGGGGAGCTTGCTGTCTGACATGGACGTTTTGTCTTCTGTTATTTTACCTTCCTCAGCACACATCTCTTATTTTTAGTGAGATGTTAGTGATTTTGTTTATTTGTTGGTACCCAGAAAATCCACTGGGGTCATACAAATCTGTTGAGATCAGATGCATTGTTTCTGACTTACATTTAATAGCCTTGAATATTAATCATCAGTATTGACCATCTTCAGTTGATTAATTAAGGAAGGCTGCAGGTTTATAAATTGATGTTTAGCAGTTATAATACCTAAATGAGATATTGTTAAAGTTCCATTAGTTTAGTTTCTTTCTGTGTAGTATTATCTATTTTCTGGATATTTTCTCAAGTTATATAAATGTCTACTACTGTAATTTCTAATCAGTAGCCCATAAATATTGATGGAGAAAAAACACAGTTTTTCATTTCTAGAGTATAGCTAGTGTCTTTTTAAGAACTACAATATAATAAAGTAATAATTCAGACTATAACAGGTTTATTTTCTTCTACAGCATGTAGATGTAGCAGCTTTGCTAATAAAATATAATGCGTGTGTCAATGCTACGGACAAATGGGCTTTCACACCTTTGCACGAGGCAGCCCAGAAGGGACGAACACAGCTTTGTGCGTTATTATTGGCCCATGGAGCTGATCCAACTCTTAAAAATCAGGAAGGACAAACACCTTTAGATTTAGTTTCAGTAAGTGATGGGATTTTTGAAAAATCTCAGTGCTTTCCTGATGTCTTGACAATTCCCTTGGCATATATATATATATATAATGTTTTCTTGGTGAATGTGGCAAAATCTGGCGTTCAGCTTGGTTTAAATTTTGGCTCTCTTTGGTATTAAAATATAATAAGTAAATAGTAGAATTATCAGTTTTTGTAAGCTGAGTACTTTTAGAAATGGGAAAAAGAAGTATAAGGTATACTGCTTACAGTAGTTGGGAAACAAGCAGGCAGGGCACTTCATGAACAGCGTTCAAGGGGCACAAGATAGTATGGGCCCGGGGGTCTTTATGAACCACCCAGCCGGGAGCGTTGCCTCCAGCATGCAGCTGCAGAGCCTGGTTTATAGACATTTTCTTCCCTCCAAACACTGTCTCATCTCAAAGGTTTTATTGCATACCCTGCCAAAACCGTTCATGAAACAAGTTTGTTCCTCCAGTTTTCTGTGGCAAGTCCTTTTTCCGTTTCCTCTCCTGAGAAAATTCCTACATGTGTCTCCACCGTGGCCTCCAGCCTCTGCCGCGGCCACTGTGACTCAGGTGCCTCTCTTGCCTCTGCCCCTGAGGACACTGACCCAGAGCAGTGGAGGGAAGGGGAGAGGAAATTCTTCTTGAGATGGAGAAGGAGAGTCTGTCTTGCAGATTGCTTTCTACCGAGAGATTCCACGGTTGCAAGTTACATTGAGAAACTGAAATTTAGTTCAGCTGGTTGGATAGAATTTTCTAAGCAGGCTGACAGCTCAACTGTATTTGAAAGATTATTTCTTAAGGGAAATGGCCTTCCAGTTCCAAGCTAACTTAGAAGTGAACTTTTTTTAATTCAGTCCACCCATGTGTTAGTACACTAGATACAATTAAGTGACATTGAAACAGGGTGCCCTAGAGAACATGCTTGGGCTTTAGAGTCAAACAGACCTGCCTTAGAATTTTAGCTCTACCACTTAACAGTTGTATGGTTTTGCAGGTTGCTTAACCTCAAAGCCTCAGTTACCTAATCTGTAAATGGAGGTAAAATGTATTTGGTTAATGTGAGAATTAAATGAGGGGATATACCTCATGCTCTCAGGTACATAAGAGGCATCCAATAAATTGTGCTATTATTATTTTTCAATGTTACATACCACCTATGAGTGTCATGGGAGTCCTCAGATTCAGGGAAAGAAGATGAGGATTGAAAAGGCAGTATAAATGACAAGCCATGAAAATAAGTCCTGATTACTTCTTGCTGAATGTTAATTACTTGGTGTCTTAATTGAGCATTGTAAAAGAATAGTTGTTGTTTAATTGCTAAGTCATGTCTGACTCTTTTGGGACCCTATGGCCTATAGCCCACCAGGCTCCTCTGTCTATGGGATTTCCCAAGCAAGAATACTAGAGTGGGTTCCATTTCCTTCTCCAGGGGATATTCCCAACCCAGGGATTGAACCCACGTCTCCTGCTTGCCAGGCGGATTCTTTACCACTGAGCCACCGAAAGAATAGTATTTGTTACTAATTAAATTAATATACCAGTAAATTTGGGGATTTTTTTCCATTCTGGCATATTTGATTAAAATTATATCCTTGTTCCCTACCCTTCCAAATGTTCGATTTTGAGAAACAAATATGTTGCTGAAATTTTTCCCCAAAAAATCAACCATCATTCTGTTTGCTAAAGTTCTACGTAGATCGAATTACTTCAGAATGCCTTTAAAAGTTTTCAGATATTACTTTTTAAAGTTTATATTTCTAAAATTAATTTCAGTACTTTTCAATCATGATGTCTTAGGATTTTTTTTTCTTGCTTTGCCACATCTTAAACTTCTATTTTGTATGCCGCAGAGTATATGTTCTATATTCTGTTTTACATTTAATAACAGTTTAGCTGAATATCACTTACTTGCTTCACTTTTTAAAATAATCATCTTTATATAAGCAATTCTAGTGCGAATCTGCTAGGGCTTTGTCTCTTTTTTTAATGCATTCTGTTGGGTATAGTAGAGTTTTACACCTGCTTACTGCGGATTTCATCTCCATCTGACATCTACTCCAGGCAGATGATGTCAGTGCCCTCCTGACAGCAGCCATGCCCCCTTCAGCTCTGCCTTCGTGTTATAAACCGCAAGTGCTCAATGGCATGAGAAGCCCAGCAGCCACCACAGATGCTCTGTCTTCAGGTCCATCCAGCCCATCAAGCCTTTCTGCAGCCAGCAGTCTTGACAATTTGTCTGGCAGTTTTTCTGAGCTATCTTCAGTAGTCAGTTCAAGTGGAACAGAGGGTGCTTCCAGTTTGGAGAAAAAGGAAGGTGAGATATCAGCCAATATCAGCCAAAATAACTGATATTGGATTGCTAAAAAGTCATTTTTAATATTATTGAATTCTAATGAAACTTTCTCCCTCTGCGTTCAGACTTGATGAGGTTCTAATGTTAACCTACTCTTTAGATGTAAACAACCTTTTTGAAAGCTATAGAAATCCTTTTGGTTGAATAGTATGCCTTTATTTATCTCTTCCAGTGTATTATAATTTTGAGTTTTTTTTTTTTTTAAAGGAAAGGAATTCTGTGGTAGTCCAGTGATTAGGACTTGACAGTTTCACTGCCATGGGCCTTGTTTCAGTCCCTAATTGGGTAACTAAGATCCCACTAGCCACATGGTGCTGCCAAAAAAGAAAATAAAAAGACACATATACCTACAGTCTCTTTACCCTAAGATAGGGAAACTTCGTTTTTGCATTCAGGTATAATTGACATATTATATTAGTTTAAGCTGTATGGAAACTTATTTTAAAGATACAATTAAAAATAAATTTTTAAAAAAGAAAAGATTTGTTTGTAACATGTGAGTGCCTCCTTGGTTAGGCCTTTCTTTTAATGATGAAATTTTATACCTTTTTTCACTTTTTTTTTTGGTATGGCAGCACATATATGGGCTCTTAGTTCTCTGACTAGGGATTGAACCTGTGGCCCCTGCATTGGGAGTGCAGAGTCTTAACCACTGGACCGCCATGGAAGTCCTCTTTGTAATTTTGATGTTAAGTTTAATATTATATTGTGATGGCTGTTACATTTTGTTTCATCTTTATATTCTTTGTACATATAATATCACAAAACTTTGCTGTTGTAATGTTGATACACATTATTCCGATGTGAAATTCTGTGTTGTTTTTTTATTTTCCAGTTCCAGGAATAGATTTTAGCATAACTCAATTTGTAAGAAATCTTGGGCTTGAACACCTAATGGATATATTTGAGCGAGAACAGGTAAGTACATGAGTTGTTTCAGTTGGTTTGCTGTTTTGGGGAACCTCAAGGGAAAAATAGAAACTTTTGAAATGCCCTGAGCCATTCAACATATTGAGGACTGAAAAGGATGTGTGTTTTTTGTAAGGACTGGAAATCAATCCCTCTTCTAATTTGGCTTGTTTTTTTCCCATTCAGTTTGTTGCTCTTGTTGTTTACTCACTAAGTCATGTTTAGTTTATTAGCACATAAAAATTGTTTCTGTGTGGTAACAAAATAGCTTTCTTGAATAAATCTAGCTTATGCATTTCTTAAAGATAAGTTATCCTTGACCTCAGTTTGTTCAGTTCTCTTACATCAATCACTACCCGCTCTAAGCCTGACAGGTTGCTAACCACTTTGGGAAGCTATATAGACACACAAACTATGCTGCTGCTGCTGCTAAGTCGCTTCAGTCGTGTCTGACTCTGTGCGACCCCATAGACGGCAGCCCACCAGGCTCCCCCGTCCCTGGGATTCTCCAGGCAAGAACACTGGAGTGGGTTGCCATTTCCTTCTCCAGTGCATGAAAGTGAAAAGTGAAAGTGAAGTTGCTCAGTCATGTTTGACTCCTAGCGACCCCATGGACTGCAGCCTACCAGGCTCCTCCGTCCATGGGATTTTCCAGGCAAAAGTAGTGGA
Organism: Bos taurus; assembly: GCF_002263795.3. Taxonomy (NCBI): domain Eukaryota; kingdom Metazoa; phylum Chordata; class Mammalia; order Artiodactyla; family Bovidae; genus Bos; species Bos taurus. The sequence goes on from NC_037353.1 coordinate 13,395,717, forward strand.
GTCGGGTGCCATTGCCTTCTCCACAAACTATGTATCTGGGCTTTTCTTGAATAGTCCTAATTTAAGTTTTCTGTCAGAATACATTTACTGATTTTTTGAGTTCAGAAAATGTAATTTTTGTATCTTGTACCTCTAAGGAATTTTAATCTAGTTAAATTATCAAGAACATATGAAGAATTAAGTTTTTGGCATAGAAATTCTAAGAAAGAGTTATTACAAGCCGGACTATTCAAAGAAAGCTTCATGAAAGGTTTGCAAATAATACAGGATTTTAAAGAATGCCTTCAGTTTCACAAAATGGGAATCATATATTCAGGGTCAAAAGGGTTAGTTTAAACAACGATGCTACAGTTATCAGTTAACATAGTGCAGAATCTGTAGGAACATGACATTAAGACATGTATTAATAGTTGGATATAAAGTGATAGTGGAAGAGATAAGATGGTGCACCTAAATGTGGTTAATTTGAAAATGTATTTTTGTTTTGCAGTTTAATTCTACTCAGGTTCAAATACTAAATGAAAATAATGTTTTTGGTTAGTTCTTGATTCAACTTTTGTTTAATTAACTGCAACTTTTCAGTTTTAGTTTAATAGCTGGTATGCTTTCATTTCTATGTTGTGTTCAGAAATATAAGTCTAATAACATTGTGAGAACACCAATATATGAATGTCTTCCAAACAAGTCTTCTAAACAGTTCATTCTCTTTTGTAAGATCACGTTGGATGTATTAGTTGAGATGGGACACAAGGAGTTGAAAGAGATCGGAATCAATGCTTACGGACATAGACACAAACTAATTAAAGGAGTTGAGAGACTTATCTCTGGACAACAAGGTATTTCATTTTAAGTCATTGCTATCGTCAGTTTAACAGCTTGCATAAAGGCAGCCCTCAAGGATAATTCTAAAATCTGTAATAGTCCACTTGATAAGAAGAATACTAATGACGATTCAGGAAACCTGGAGTCAAATCTTAAATCTGCCACTGTTAGGCTTCCTGAACTGCTACCTTTAACTCTGTGAACCTAAGTGAAGTGTCTGAGCCATTCAGAAATATGGGTGTTATTTTAGCTCTGAAGTTTTTTCTGTTATTTCCATTCACTCATTTCTGAAGTTATTGTAGCTCAAAAATTATATGGTTCTAAAAGATCTGAAAGTTAGATATCTCATATGGTAACATAACAGGTAATGGCTAGGTGTTCAGGCCTGCCCATAAAATAATGTTGTAAATCTCCTTTGCTGTAAATAGTTACATTTTAAACACTTACTCTAAAAGTACAAGGAAACAATAATGTTGCAACTAAGGAAACGTAGTAAAACAAAGTTGAATAATATTTTATTTCTCTTGAATGTTGATACATAAGGAAAATGCAAATTGCATTTGTTCTGCAAATGTTCACACTTCCTGTATATCAGGTCTTGGTATAAAAGATGAGTTATTTTAGTTGTCAGAACCACATTTTAAGTTTCTTGTTCAACTGAGGGAGTGATGTACCCTGAGATTAGAAGCCTCCTATAATTGAAGACCTGGCTGTACAACTGGGGTTAAAGACAAACCTCCATTAGTAAAACTGAGGGAATTTTGAGGAAAGAATGTATGCTATCCAGGATACGGTCTATCTCTTGAGGAACAAAAAGAGAACTTTGAAAGTTCTGTGATTCAAGCTAAGGAATGCTTTAAACTGAAATTCTGGATTGGGATTGATTAAAGGTAGATGCACTTTATTTGCCTGATAGGAACTAGGGCAAAGCGTTTAAAATGTGAGATAGTCTTAAATATTGCTAGTATAGAAGACAGAATTTTATAAGATAAAGAAGAGGGCAGACTCGAGGCTTTTTGGAATGTTAGTATGAAGAGGAACTGGAACCCTCAGTTTTGGACTGCCATTGTGCCTCTACTAGAAAACACTGTGAACCTGGTAGGGAGGCAGTTAAGACTGTTTAAAGGCTCAGGAAACAGTGATAGAAGCAGATACACTGCTTCCAAGTGGCAGAGGTGCGTCCCTCCCTGCCGCCTTTGGCCCTCTGGTCGTTCTGATGACATCCAGCTGCATTGAGTAGGAACATTGATTCCTACGTGGAGGAGAAACACCACAGCAGTACAGAATGACTGTCTGGTCTAGCACATCAGGGTCACTTTTCTGCATAAAGTTACCACCTGCCTTATCTTCATTTGCAGCTAGGAGTCTGTATAATACTGGCATTATGCCCAGTTTGCAAATTAGAACCAGTGGCAAACTTCTGACTGTCTCTTACCTTGCTGACTTAACAGCCTTAGCTATTATTCAGTGCATCAAGTCAACAGATTACATGTTCTGATCTTTCAGCACTTACGAGTATCTTCTTGGGACGTTCAAAGATGCCTTAGTCCAGTGTCTGTCACAGACTTTATTCTATTAAGTGTTTTTTCTGTAAAATGTCCTCCTCTGTATAGTTGTCATACTTCCCGTAGATATTATAATGCAGCCATACCTATACATTGTTATTAGGGTTTGGCATGTTTGTGATAGCTCTGTTATTCAGACCAGAACAGTGCTCTTAGTCTCCAGAGGGAAACTGCCATGCATTAACTCAGCAGCAGAGGACTTATATGCAGAGTACATCATGTGAAATGCCAGGCTGGATGAATCACAAACTGGAATCAAGATTGCTGGGAGAAATGTCAGCAACCTCAGATATGCAGATGATACTACTTTAATGGCAGAAAGTGAAGAAGAACTAAAGTGCCTCTTGATGAAGGTGAAAGAGAAGAGCGAAAAAGCTGGCTTAAAACTCAGCATTCAAAAAATGAAGATCATGGCATCCATTCCTATCCCTTTATGGCAAATAGATGGGGAAAATGTGGAAACAGTGTCAGATTTCATTTTCTTGGGCTCCAAAATCACTACGGACAGTGACTGTAGTCATGAAAGTAAAAGACGCTTGCTCTTTGGAAGAATAGCTATGACGAACCTAGACAGTGTATTAAAAAGCAAAGACATCACTTTGCCAACAAAGGTGCATATAGTCAAAGCTATGGGTTTTCCAGTAGTCATATATGAATGTGAAAGTTGGACTGTGAAGAAGGCTGAGTGCCAAAGAATTGATGCTTTCAAACTGTGGTGCTGGAGAAGACTCTTTGAGTGTCCCTTGGACAGCAAGGAGATCAAACCTGTCAATCCTAAAGGAAGTCAACCCTGAATATTCCTTGGAAGGAGTGGTGCTGAAGCTGAAGCTCCAATACTTTGGCCACCTGATGCGAAGAGCTGACTCACTAGAAAAGACCCTGATGCTGGGAACGATTGAAGGCAAGAGGAGAAGGGGATGACAGAGGATGAGATGGTTGGATGGCATCACTGACTCAGTGTACACGAGTTTGAGCAAACTCCAGGAGAGGGAGATAGTGAAGGACGGGGAAGCCTGGCATGCTGCAGTCCATGGGTCATGCAAAGAGTCGGACATGACCTAGTGACTGAGCAACAACAAAAAAGGACTTGAGTCCTACCTGAGAAAACAGTGGAGCTCTGGAGATCTTGGAGAGATTACAGGAGAGTTGTGTTAATAGATACCACAAAGAAATTAGAAAATCCTGTGTAAGATTACATTTTAAAAGCTTTTGTGAGAGTAAAAATATGAAAGTATATATGATCTTAACTGTTGACAGTCAGAAAATAGGATAAATTCATTGCTGAAGTGAATCTATTATGGGTTAGAATAAGCATTCCACTGTTTGTAAGCTTTATGACTTCTCATTCTTGGATAATTTAAAATTACCTGTGGCCATGCTAGGTTCTTCTCAGTTTTACAAAAAATAAAGGGACCAAATGCTGAAAGGGCTGCTTAGTTAGTAAAGGAAATGATTTGAAGAAGAAAACATATGACACATAGAAGATAAAGAATAGAAAGATTTTCAGAACTATTCTTACAAAACCCTTATGACTTTTAAGGTCAAAAAAATAGTCATCTAAGTGCAGTGTAATTTTCTGGTTTGGATCCTGGAAAACTAAAAGGACATTAGTGGGGAACAACTGGTAAAATCCAAATAAAGTCTGTAATTTACTTAATTTTGATGTGTGCTGTGACTTAATTTTGATGTGTGCTGTGACTGTATAAAATGGGAACATTAATGTTGCTGATGGTGACTTTAGGGAGTGGAGTGAGGGCACACAGGAATTCCCAGTGCTCTCAGCTTTCCTATAAATCTAAACTGTCCCCAAATAAAAAACTTGTAAGAACTAGTAATAAGCATCAGATAAATTGGGTGGTTGTATTGGGTTGATGTTTATTGTGGACTGGGGGCAGGGAGGAGGATTCTGGCAAGTTTTTTTTTTTTTTAACCTTCAAATTTCATTTGATAGGTCTTAACCCATACTTAACTCTGAACACCTCTGGAAGTGGAACAATTCTCATTGATCTGTCTGCTGAAGATAAAGAGTTTCAGTCTGTGGAGGAAGAGGTATGTTCATACACCATGTAAATGTCAGGTCAGCAGCTGAATTTCCCAGAAGTTCCCAGATCTATTTGAACATGTATGTAGCAGGAGTTTTTAATTGTCCCTCACTCTACCACCTGAAAACTTAAAAATCAGCATTTAAAATACACTATCTCAGTAAGCTTTAATTCTAATAATTTGGTTCAGCATTTCAATTAATATACAGAGTTCTGTTGGAGAGGTTGCTAATATTCCCTTCCTTCATGAAGGCAATTGCAAAGCCCTGTATCTTAGACAAGACCCAGAACATGTGGATGCTACTTATCTAGGAAATGTTTTTCTAACTTTCTTTCCATAAAACTCTTGTATCCACCAAAGTCTTAAAATGGCGCCTGGCGCTTTGAAGAACACCATAGTGTGTATGTGTGAGCTGAGCACAGAGATACAAAGTTGAGTGAGGCTTAGTAAATCTCAGGAAACTCCAACTCTCAGTGAAATATAAATTGTGCTTTATGAGAGCAAAATGAATGGGAACAGATAAATCATTGGTTTGGTGTTGTTTGTTAGTGTGCCAGCTGGTTGGCTTTGTATGTTTGGCTCACCTGTGCATTTGCTTGTTGCCTTTTGTCCAGTAGTTTGCGTTATATAATTTTCACCTATAGGTATTTTTGGATTGATTGTATCAACTATGCACTGTCTCTTGAAAGTAGTTCTTGCAAACTTATAGAACTCATTCCTTAAACAACAAAAATATTAAAAACCTAATTTGTCTTAAGAGTCACATGAGTCAAGAACTGTGTTCCCTAAATCAGAAAAGAATTACAAGCTAATGCACATATTTTTGAAATGTGTTTCCATCAGATGCAGAGTACAGTCCGAGAGCACAGAGATGGAGGTCACGCAGGTGGGATCTTCAACAGATACAATATTCTCAAGGTAATAAGTCAGTGAAAATAAAGTTCATTGTGACCATAGTTTTCAGAAGCCTGAAACCATGATTAACTCTCAAAAGAACTTCATGTGTGCGGCCCAGTAAGTCCTTCCTGTGGCAGGGGTATTTTGGGAAGGAATGTGTCCTTGGCAATTAAGGTCCTCATTCTCTGTACTGACTACTAGTTCAGCCTGTTAACATATTTAAGTCTAGAGATAATGCTTTAAATAATCTCTAAACTTAAAGAGTATTTAAGTTTAATCTTTAAACTTAAATAAGTTTAAATGGCAAGATACAGGATTATCTTAATGGTTGACATTCAGCAAATACGACAAATTAAGGAATCTATTATGGATTAGAATAAGCATTCCATTGTTAGTAAGCTTTATGACTTCTCATTCTTGGATGATAAGTCCTGTAGGCTTAGGATTTTAAATATGGACACTACTATTAAGGTACTCTTGCTGACTTTCTTCCAGTACTTTTGAATTTTTGTGGCTCATGGGAGGACTCCCATCTTTACAGTTACACCATGGTTGGTTTGTTTCTGGTTTGTCCTAATTGTGTCTGTTCCGGGTTTCTGTGAGTCCTCACACATAATACCGTCTTTTGGTCATTTTAGTAGTACTCCCTCTGTGCCTTTCATCTTTCCAGAAATAGTCATTTAAAAAAATACCTTAAAGAGAGCACTGACTCTTACTAACATCAGGTACTCTTCTCAGGGCCTTTTCAGCTTTGCTAATTTGCTTGGTGTTTTTAAAAGCTGTATGGCAACCAAACTGTATACTCGAGATGCATAATGATTTTCTGTTAACTATTCTTAATCATTATAAGATTTAGAGTTACAATGTGGCAAGTATCTCTGATACCTAAATTTTAAACTGAAAGGTGAATAGTATGAAATCTTTCAGTTGTGTCGTATTACTGTCTCACAATAATACACTATTCTGAGTATACCAATAGATCTCATATTTTAGAGTTATTCATCAAGATCGTTATGTTCTTACTGTTTAGAAAGAAGATGACACATTATTCAGGTGCAAGGGTTATTTCAGGAGCTGTATTTCATTAGTTCGTATCATGATATGACCTGAGTGACATCTTGAGTTTTCTTTTCATAAACACGTGTATAATAATAATTACTGTAACAAATAATTATTCCTATTATAGGTAGATTTTAGTCAAGGGCATTTTGTGTGCAACCAGTAACAAAATACGCCAAGGTTTGTTAAGGGTGAGGGCAAGGAACAGAATATGGGTTTGATTTCTAGAGTTACTGACTTTGGGAGGTATGCTGTTCTCTTTCTCTAGAAAGATATTTTAGTACAATATCTAATACAAGTGTTTTCACCGATAAAACTTTTGTTTTTGTTCCCTTTTTTAAAAAACATGAATGAGCTCTGTTTATGCCAGTCTGTGTGCTTTGATTATGTCTTTGATGGTATTTTGAGTTAATTTGAACCTAGACTAAAACCATCAGCTCCCAGATGTGTTCTGGACCAGCAGGGGGCTGTAGCACCCCTCGATACAGCTGAAAAGCAGCACTAGGATTGTGAGTTTTGACTTAGAAATACTCCTAGCGAAACCAGCATCCATCTTAAAACTTTTCTCCAAACAAAAGTTTTAGGAATTGGAGGGATAGGGAAGAATAGAGGAAATATTAGAGGGGGTGTGTGTGTGGGGGGGTGTGATTGTTTGGTGTGGCTATATCAAATATTTTAATTAAAAACAGATGGTACTTTGAGCCAGAAAAAGCAGTTGGGGGAAAGACAGTATTTTCTTTCTTACACTATTTTCTTACACTATTTTATTTCTTACACTTCCATACAGAACTCAGTATGTCTGATTTGGACATGTTTTAGTAATAATTCTAAAGTGAGAATAGAAGTATTTTAACCAATTAATAGTACTCTTGACCTTTACATGTAGCCATATGTAACTTTTTCTCATCTGTAGTTTTTGACTTCTAAAATGTACATATATTTTCATCTTTATGGTTGTGACAAAGCTTTTTAGTTGACTAAAAATAATACGTAATTTATATTTCAGAGAAAAGTTTTACGTCTCTTCTGGTCCTATGTGGCCCATTTTTGGTTAAGATTAACAAGTAGGTAAGTAATTATTGTGATCCAGAGATTTTTATTTTGCTGCTTTCTTTTTATAGATTCAGAAAGTTTGTAACAAGAAACTATGGGAAAGATACACTCATAGGAGAAAAGAAGTTTCTGAAGAAAACCACAACCATGCAAATGAAAGAATGCTATTTCATGGTAAGATTCCTCTCCCCCTACCTGCCATCATCCTCCTCCACATTTTTTGTCAGGTTTGAAATAATAATGAATCTGTATATTTCTCATATCATTTTCTAAAAAACAAACATTATTTCTGTAAATCTTTGCATTTATATTTGTGTCTTCAAACTTTTGATTTGTATGTTTTGAATGGATATAGTTTATAAATAAGATTACCATAATAGAAAAAGTATAGAAATGATAATACTGACTATTCATATTTTCTCTTTATATATATATGTATATAAGTATGTCCTTTATTGAGCCCATCTTTGCATGAAATGTTCCCTTGGTATCTCTAATTTTCTTGAAGAGCTCTCTAGTCTTTCCCATTCTGTTGTTTTCCTCTATTTCTTTGCATTGATCACTGAGGAAGGCTTTCTTATCTCTCCTTGCTATTCTTTGGGACTCTGCATTCAAATGGATATATCTTTCCTTTTCTCCTTTGCTTTTCACTTCTCTTCTCTTCACAGCTGTTTGTAAGCCCTCCTCAGACAGCCATTTTGCTTTTTTGCATTTTTTTTTCTTGGGGATGGTCTTCCTTCCTTGTCTCCTGTATAATGTCACGAACCTCTGTCCGTAGTTCATCAGGCACTCTGTCTATCAGATCTAGTCCCTTAAATGTATTTCTCCCTTCCACTGTGTAGTCATAAGGGATTTGATTTAGGTTATACCTGAATGGTCTAGTAGTTTTCTCCACTTCCTTAAATTTCAGTCTGAATTTGCAATAAGAAGTTCATGATCTGAGCCACAGTCAGCTACTGGTCTTGTTTTTGCTGACTGTATTTCATACAAAGATGGGCTCAATAAAGGATAGAAATGGTAGGGACCTAACAGAAGCAGCAGATATTAAGAAGAGGTGGCAAGAATACACAGAAGAACTGTACAAAAAAGATCTTCGCGACCCAGATAATCACGATGGTGTGATCACTGACCTAGAGCCAGACATCCTGGAATGTGAAGTCAAGTGGGCCTTAAGAAGCATCACTACAAACAAAGCTGGTGGAGGTGATGGAATTCCAGTTGAGCTATTTCAAATCCTGAAAGATGATTCTGTGAAAGACTGCACTCAATATGCCAGCAAATTTGGAAAACTCATCAGTGGCCACAGCACTGGAAGAGTTCAGTTTTCATTCCAGTCCCAAAGAAAGGCAATGCCAAAGAATGCTTTAAACTACCTCACAATTGCACTCATCTCACACGCTAGTAAAGTGATCCCTAAAATTCTCCAAGCCAGGCTTCAGCAATACATGAACCATCAACTTCCTGATGTTCAAGCTGGTTTTAGAAAAGGCAGAGGAACCAGAGATCAAATTGCCAATATCTGCTGGATCATGGAAAAAGTAAGAGAGTTCCAGAAAAACATCTATTTCTGCTTCATTGACTATGCCAAAGCCTTTGACTGTGTGGATCACAATAAACTGGAGAATTCTGAAAGAGATGGGAATACCAGACCACCTGACCTGCCTCTTGAGAAACCTATATGCAGATCAAGAAGCAACAGTTAGAACTAGATATGGAACAACAGACTGGTTCCAAATTGGAAAAGGAGTACGTCAGGCTGTATATTGTCACCCTGCTTATTTAACTTCTATGCAGAGTACATCACGAGAAACGCTGGGCTGGAGGAAGGACAAGCTGGAATCAAGATTGCTGGGAGAAATATCAATAACCTCAGATATGCAGATGACACCACCCTTATGGCAGAAAGTGAAGAACTAAAGAGCCTCTTGATGAAAGTGAAAGAGGACAGTGAAAAAGTTGGCTTAAAGCTCAACATTCAGAAAACAAAAATCATGGCATCCAGTCCCATCACTTCATGGGAAATAGATGGGGAAACAGTGGAAACAGTGCCAGACTTCATTTTTCTGGGCTCCAAAATCACTGCAGATGGTGACTGCGGCCATGAAATTAAAAGACGCTTACTCCTTGGAAGGAAAGTTATGACCAACCTAGACAGCATATTAAAAAGCAGAGACATTACTTTGTCAACAAAGGTCCGTCTAGTCAAGGCTGTGGTTTTTCCAGTGGTCATGTATGGATGTGCCCATACATGGACTATAAAGAAAGCCAAGCACCGAAGAATTGATGCTTTTGAACTGTGGTGTTGGAGAAGACTCTTGAGAGTCCCTTGGACTGCAAGGAGATCCAACCAGTCCATCCTAAAGGAGATCAGTCCTGGGTGTTCATTGGAAGGACTGATGTTGAAGCTGAAACTCCAATACTTTAGCTATCTGATGCGAAGAACTGACTTATTTGAAAAGACACTGATGCTGGGAAAGATTGAGGGCAGGAGGAGAAGGGGACAACAGAGGATAAGATGGTTGGATGGCATCACCGACTCAATGGACATGTGTTTGGGTGGACTCTAGGAGTTGGTGATGTACAGGAATGCCCAGCGTGCTGCAGTTCATGGGGTCGCAAAGAGTCGGACACAACTGAGCGACTGAACTGAACTGATGTATGTATGTATGTATGTATGTATGTATGTAATTGATTTTGTGTGTTAGGGTTACTCTGGAAAATTGATGTGTGTTACTTTTAACTGGTTGATTGAATTAAAGGAGGATCTGAAAATTGCCTCAGAAGAATACGTACATCCTCTTGTGACTGTGCTTCTAAGTGTCCAGGGTGCAAAAAGATAATTGTCATTGAACCTGTGGAGTTTTCTGAGAAGTTTTACTGAGCACCATTACTTGTCATTTTTGAAATTTCCTATTTATGTTGCAACACGGCAGGTGGTGGTGGTTGATCTTTCAAGTTTATAGAAAAGATGAATATAGATATTAGTGTAGTGTTTATCAAGTCTTTAAGCACATTACCCATGATAGTTCCAATCTGTTCCTTAATTGGCTTTGATTGCAAAAAATTTTTAGAGACTTGGTAAAGTTCTATAAAATACAGTATTTAAATATCACAATCCCCTGGAAGAATGGCTATAGCAGACTGAATTAGTATATAATATCTAAATGGTACTTCTCATTTCAACACCCTAAAAATTGTCATGATAAAATCTTGGCACAGAACATGATATTTATTTATGTATTGACTTAAGGGTTGTAATGTATGACTTTTTCTATTTTATAATAGAAATGGTTTTTCCAAGTTAATTCAAGTGAGTTATTCTGTTCTTTAGTATTTCTGTAAAGCAGAATTCAGTGTATTTCCCTTGTCCCTTTATGAAAAGGGACACTAATCTTGATGAATCAGTTAGCTGTGTCATATTGGCTTTTCCCAAGCCCCAGCCTCACTGCCCTCCCTGACCTGATCTCCATGCTTAGTACCTCCTGGTTTTTGGCTGAGCTCCTTTTTGGCATGCATGCAAGGAAGGAGGAGAAAGAAGTCAGTATGTAGGGAATTAAGGAACACACCACATTTGCATATGGAATCTGGTACTAGCAAGTGATAAAGGCAGAGAAGCGGAAGAATAGGAGAGAAATAAGAAGAAAAGCATGAACTTGAAAAGGTCACTTTAGCCGCTTAGGGTATCTAGGAAAAGTACACGAATGTGGGTGTCATTGCATGACCTAGTTGTGTTCAGCCTGGCCATAGGAGGTCAATTATGAGACTCTTGATTCTGGGTTGGTGTGAATTTGGAGCCGGGAATTTGATAACTCTAGCATTGATGTTTCTTTCTGGTGATCTGTACGTTTTTCCTAGTTGAATCTGTATGTGTCCTCACTTTGGCATCCGAACCACCACCCTGTTAGAAACATTCATTCACATTAGCAATTCTTCTAAAATAACTATTCTAAAGTAGCGAGCCAGCTGACAGTTGTGTTTCGGTTTTGCTTATCATGGTGGTGATACATGTATGTTAATTCAGAATTGAACTTCTTCTCATGTCTGTTCCTCTCACTGCTTGGAGCCTTATGTAGTGGGATTTTAGTCCATCATATATCTAAGCTGACTTGTTTTCACACAGGGCACCATGGGAATGGGTTGGCTGTAGTGCCTTCTGATTTTTGTGGAATCAAACAATTGAAGAAAAAAGAAAGAATTTAACTTCTAAGACGCTTTAGCTTTTATTCCTTTACTTGTGATTTAAAAATGTTACCTATTTATATGTATTTGTAGGGTCTCCCTTTGTGAATGCAATTATCCATAAAGGCTTTGATGAAAGGCATGCCTACATAGGTGGCATGTTTGGAGCTGGGATCTATTTTGCTGAAAACTCTTCCAAAAGCAATCAGTATGTATATGGAATTGGAGGAGGTACTGGATGTCCAGTACATAAAGACAGATCTTGTTACATCTGCCACAGGTAAGAGATCACTTTTCTCATTTATTTTGATAAGAATCAGATAAGAACTGGTTCCATATTGAAATTTTCAGGTAAGACATTATCTTGGACCACTCTAGGAATCCAAGTGAGGCACAGTTCAGGTTGCTTTGGTCCTCTCACTGATTCTAATAGTAGCTGATGTTTTTTAAATGGTCTGTAAGAGCCAAGCACAGTTACAAGCAGTTGATCTGTTCACATCATTCAATCATTGGAACACACAGTGCTTTCAGAATATGGAGTAGAAAATATTGCTGGGCACGAAAGAGTTTTATTGTGGACTGTTTAAAAATCTATTCAAATGCTATTAATAAAATGGCATTATTTGCTGCACCTAATCATTTCATGGTAATGGATGAGAGAATCTCTCCTCCACTGTGGTATGATTTTAATTGTCAATTTGTGATACTACTACTCAGAAAAAAATTATAATAAAGCATATCAGCATGTCAGTCCTTTTAGAAAGCACATTATCAAAGAATTACTTTGTACTTCTTTTTTTCCTACTTTTAGTTACCCTAGTGGAGCTTAGTTTTTAAAATCATTCAAATGACTTGGCCCTAGTTGATAAAATCCTTGTAGGTAAATAATCTTCACCATTTGAAAAATCAAGTAAGATTAATTACTGAAATTTATTCTGTGGTTATAGCACTGCTTATAAAGACCTAGAACAGTAGCTATCAAACATTAGCAAGTTCAGAATCACCTAGAGGGCTTATTAAAACACAAACTCCTATGCCACGCCTCTTGAATTATTGATTTACTAGGTCTGGGGCTAGGGCAGTAGAACTTGCATTTCTACCGAGTTCCTAGGGGATGCTGAAGCTTCTGATCACAGATCTAAAAACCCTAGAGCAGTAGTTCTCAGCTTTGGCAGCACAGTGGAATTACCTGAGGGGCTTTAAAAGCTACTAATGACTGTGTCCTACCCTCAAGAGATTCTCACTTGGGGGTCTGGTCTGGGCATGGGATTTTTAAAAGCTTCCCAGCTGATTTTGAAGGGCTGCCAAAGTGAAGGCCTGAAGTCCTAAAGGGAGACAAAGACTGTCTGTTTATGTTTTGTTCTTACTGTTTTCCCTCTAAACTTAGACTCATGTAGGTGTCTAAAGCCAGACCTCCTGGGTATGACCTCCCACCCGCTTCTATTTTAGATCATAGGTTGGAATGGCTAGGAGGCTTGTAATTTCTTGAGAGTCTGTAAATTGAACACTGCTATCTTTACTTGTCATGTATCATCTGGAGGCTAAATAGTTCTGACTATTAATAGTAAGCAGTGTTCTAGTACCTCTTCTCAGTTGTCTTTGAAGTACAATGCTTGTATGTCTGGAAGTAAATTTATTAATTAAGATTTCTGTATGCTGAATTATCATGGATTGATTGTGACTATAATAGAAAATCTATTAGAAATGCTAAGAAAATTTGCAAAGAGCATATTTAGAATAAAAAATATAGCCTATCTTCTTTGAAGACAGAATCATCAGGCCACCAAATCTCCTTTTCCTCTGTAGAAAGAAAAGTAGATTAGAGAGAGAAGCAGTGAAATAACAAAAAAGTTCGTTGGACCTAAGGAAGGCCAATCATATGCCCTTGGGGAGTGAGAAAGTAATACAACCTAAACTTCTGGTGAGGAAAGACATATTTGAAGAAGAAACATTTCAGCTACACTTGAAAAATGACTATTAGCCTGTTGAAGAGTGGTAGAACATATCATTCTAGATGGTTAAAGAAGCAGCGTGTCTGATGGCCTTGGGGCAAGAAAGTTTGGCCTGCAGGAAGAAAAACTAATGTGTCTAGGTGTAATGAACACAAAGTAAAGTTGGAGAATTTGGGATCATTATAAGAAATGTGGGTTTTCTTTTAGGCACAGTGAACAGTCTCTAAAAGGTTTTAAGTAGAAAAGTAGTGTCATCTGATTTATGGTTTTTGCTGTTCGTTTTTTCCCTAAATCACCAGTAGCTTAGATGGAAAATAATTTATTAGAATAAAAACAGAAAAGGTAGCTCAGAGGCCATTGTTATAGTCCAAGTGAAATTTGGGCAATTTGGCCTTAATAGTGACAGTAGAATTTAGAAGAAAGATACATTTTGAAAGTGGAATCAATAGGACTTATCTGGATAAATGTTCAACTTTGTAAGACACTTCATGGAAGTCCCTTAAAACCTCCTCCTCCTCTTCACTTGGGCTATGATTTGTGCTTTTGCTGGGATACAAGCAGGATGGCAGAGTCAGTATCACTTAAATATTATTATAATCTCTCTAAGATAGTATTTTATAGTTACACTGAGGATTAAAGTGACAAATTATTTCATTAGTGAGAACAGTAGAAGATATTCTTTAAAAACTCTTTAAAGGGTAAAATGGTGAAAACAATTGTGTTTACGTATAAATGCATTCAAAGCTTATATAGTGCACATAAATAAAACTGCCCTGTATGGCCTTGTCTCAGGGAAATCTTCTCCATTTTCGCGTGTTACAGGCAGCTGCTCTTCTGCCGTGTAACCTTGGGAAAGTCTTTCCTGCAGTTCAGTGCAATGAAAATGGCGCATTCTCCTCCAGGCCATCACTCAGTCACTGGCCGACCTAGTGTAAACGGCCTAGCATTAGCTGAGTATGTTATCTACAGAGGCGAGCAGGTAATTCCGTTTTATTTGTTCATTTTCAGCAATACTTTAGAGCTGTACTTTAACCTTTTTCTAATCTTTTAAATTAACAAGGTAGAGTGCCTTACAAACTGGATTTCTTTTTAACTTCTATTTGTAAATTATTTCAGACTTAAAGTTGCAATAATAGTAAAGAGAATTCCCTTAGACCCTTTACCCAGATATTCAAAATGTTAATACTTTAGCATTCTCTCTCCTTTATCATGTTCTCCCTACTATATGTGTATATCCTCCCCCCCGCTCCCCCCTTGAGCTGCTTGGAAGTAAGATATAAGCATCTTCCTTTACACTGAAATACTTCAGGGTGTATTTCCTAATTACACCTAAATTTTAAGGACATTGTCTTAAAATTGTTAAAATCAGGAAAATATCATTGGTGTAGTAAATCTAACCTACAGACCTTATTCAGATTTTGCCAGCTATTCTGAATTTTTTTTAAGCTTCTGTAAAATATAATTAATTAGAATCCTGTATTTATTTTAATAGTTAACCTCTCTGTAGCAAAGAAATGTGTAATTCCAGCTTGCTCTTAGTGGCATAGATGCAGTCAGAAGCATCTCTAGAGCAACATTATGTACTGCGGATATGTATCAGGATAACCTCAATTCCTAAAGATAAACACATGCTCAGTAGTCATCCTAGACCTGCTGATTGAAAATCAAAGGGATTGCAGTCACGTAAAGCTGTTTTGAGAAGAGGCCCTTTGATTCTGATCTGCGACACTAATTTAGAGCTTCTTCCCTAAAGATAAGGAATCCTTAGAATAAGTCTCCATTCAAAAAATTTATTTACCAATTTTTGAATTAATCTTTCTCTTCCAGGCTTATCCTGAATATTTAATTACTTACCAGATTGTAAGGCCTGAAGGTATGGTTGATGGGTAAATAGTTGTTTTAGGAAACTAGCACCACCGAACCTAAAATCATCTAAGCAGCTGGTGGCCTCGTAAGTTTTACTCCTTTGCTGAGAAAAATCATCTTGTCCACAACCCTGTGGCAAAAGGTTAAAAATGTGAAAGGGTTTTAACATTCTGACTTGATAAAGCTTTAATAATGTACAGTGTTTTCTAAATATTTCCTGTTTTTCAGCACTTTAACAGATGGCATTCCAGGTTAAACTGGGTTTGTCTGTACTAAATTATAAACAGAGTTAACTTGAATCTTTTATACATTATACATTGATTCTAACAGAAACTGTAATTCCCCTCAACAGAACTCATTTTACTAATACAGTACTGTGTTCTTCAAAACACAGCATTTACACTGAATACAGTTTCATTTGTAAAACTGTAAATAAGAGCTTTTGTACTAGCCCAATATTTATTTACATTGCTTTGTAATATAAATCTACTGTTTTAGAATGGCAGCGGTTTACAAATTTTTTTCATATGTACTGCTCATCTGTACTTCATCTTGAATCATCATGATTGAGTGATCTTTGACGTTTGATTCCAGAGGCTGTGTTGAATTATTAGCAGACACCTTGTCACTTGGGAAAGATTGATCCCTCAGATTTAATTTGCTGATGGAAGCATTTATCTCTCATCAATAATCTCTCCCATTTAAGAACTTGTTTCATAAATACTCTGGGAGTTTAATTTGTGATAACTTTGTATGTATAACACACATTCCAAAGAGCTCTTAACTATCACGGTCCTGATTATTACAGACACTTCTTTACAAGCCTCACACTCTGGGTTTCACATGGAAAATTTTTCTTGTTATTTTGTGAAAATTAGAGCAAGAGCTTCTGTTTTTTAGAGAACAATTATAGTGTTGTTTTCATGGAATGTAAATAGGAGGTTGAATTTCAGATGTGGGAAGGGTAATCCTGAAATTTTTCAAATCTGTTCAAATTACCTTAAATTTAAAGGGAAAAAAATAGCAGATGGGAGTGGGTAGTTTTTCTCCTGTTCTTTTTCTTTGGCCTTACTGTTTCGTGTATAACCAGTTTATACACCATAGGTAAGCTCAACCCAAAACCATGACACGTGGGTGTCCCAGTTCTCTCCTGGCCTGCTGAATAGGCAGGTGCCATGAGATGGGTGCTTCCGCTTCTGGGTCGCCTCACTGTGACATGTTACACCCACTTGGAAATACACTCTGTGCATCGCCTGGTGACCAGGCTTGTTTGGCAGCTGTGGAGGGGAATACCATCCCATAAAATGCCATTCCTACTTTTTAAGGTAAAACTACTTTTCCATGAAATATATTAACGCATCTTGGTACAGAGACATGAGTTACAGCTTGGCAATCTGTTGACTCTCGTTCTCTTGGAAGTCAAGGCAAGATTGCTACCCACTTAAACCTCTGTTAATGAGGCTGTTCCTATTCAGAATCTCTCTGTACCAATTCACATTTATTTTACATTTTATTCAGTCTCTAAATTAACTGGGCCTTTGCAGTAATTTGTACATAAAGTGCTAGAAAATCATGTTTCTTATCTTGAGTAAGAGTTATTCACAGTAAATGCATATCTGGAGTTGTTTCTATTGATGTAAACTGTGATCATTATTTAAGAGGTCAATTCCTGACCATAAAGTGCTTTTTATACAGCTCTCTAATAATTGCAAATACGATCCTAAAGTCGTTTCTTGGAATACAAATGGAGTATGCCAAATTTTATATAATTTTTCAGGTTCTGGAAGCTTCCAGGTTTTATAATTAGAAGATAATGAGATGAGTTAGTGGAGTTTATATTTACATACCTTCTCTCTCAACATTTAGCTCGTATTGCTCGCCCTATGAGTGAATCTGGAATTGCTTATCATGTAAAATCATCGTGGTCTATGAGTTTACGATTTTGCAGCCTGTGTTGTTTCATCTAATTCATTTCTTAATTAGTGTGTTGCTTTTCTATGAATGATTATATTGTGGTTAATATGTTAGCATGGCATATTTCAGAT
This sequence comes from Bos taurus, assembly GCF_002263795.3. Lineage (NCBI taxonomy): Eukaryota > Metazoa > Chordata > Mammalia > Artiodactyla > Bovidae > Bos > Bos taurus. The sequence goes on from NC_037353.1 coordinate 13,413,198, forward strand.
AGCTTTTTGTTAGGAGCTTAGGGGTGGGGGGGTGGGACTGGGGATTTCTTTGATGTTTTTGCATGAAATACTTTATGATGATGGAATTGCTTTTTCTTTTGTCTTCTGATTTTTTTAAAGAGATTTAACTTTTTGTGTGAGTAGTACTATTGTATCCATCTTGAGTGTCTTGTACTGTATCACATTCCATACCCTCATTTAATTCTTAATAAACTGTTCACTTGTTTTTCTTGGTAGCTTGGTAATTACTGGAATAGTATAAATGTATTGAATGGTCTTTGAAAAAAATGAATCAAGATTACAATAAACCACAATTGCAGGAAAATAATGTAGTTTTGAGTCTACTAGTGATAGACACTGCAGTTTAAAATTTGAAATACTGAACGCTGTGACCATACCTCCTCAGATGCTTTAAGATGAAAGTAGCTGTCATATGCTTTTAGACATTTAGTCCACCCAACATAAGTTTTGGCAAACCTTCAAGCTCTTGCCTGGAAAATCTGTTTTTTTGTTTTTTTTTTTGCCATGCTGTACAGCTTGCAGGATTTTAATTCTCCAACCAGGGATTGAACCCAGGCCCTCAGCAGTAAGAGAGCAGAGTCCTGACCCCTGGACCACCAGGGAATACCCCAGGAAATCTGTCTTAACTTATAAAGAGGCATGGAAAATTTATGAGTTTACAAACCTTAAAGTTAGGGGTATTTATTACTCTTAAAAGAAAAATTATAATAAGATATATTTATTTTAGATTTCAGTATGCTGAATGTCTGTGTGTATGATCAGTTCCCTGCTTTCTATAATAAGAGAACAGTGGTGCAAATAACTCATAAGTCATTTAGCTTTGAAATACTTTTCAGCAGCTTTCTTACTGCTTGAGTTGGGATAATGTTAACGTGTCCGCGTGCTAGTTCCTAAGCATGTGCGATCCTTTTCTTTGCACGTTGATGAGGAAAGAAAATTTGCAATAAGTTTCCCTGAGCTTTTATGATGAGTATTCCTGACTGGCCCTTTTCCTACTGTCCTGTCCTATTAGAGGAGTAGAGTAACAGGAAGCAAGTGGTGGTATACATTCTTCACCAGGAGAACTGTCAGATTTGTATAAAGTTAGCCTACTGAACCTGTACCCACCTCCACCTCCTCATGCTTTACTAGCTGAGGAAGACTGTGACCTAAAATCTTAATTATAGCTTCTTAGAAGGTTCTTGCTGTCCACATGCAAGCCATCATTGTCAGAAGTGTCTTCTCCACTTTGTTACCCATCCACAATTGTTGTCATCACCATCACAAAAGTCTGCACAAAGCCCTCCAGATGGTCTGCCAGTACACTGTAGAGCAGTGCTGTGTGAAAGTGACCTGTAGTTGGGGCTGGCCTGCAGCCTGTTTGTTTCCAGCCCATGGAGAGATGAAAACACAAATTGAGAGGAAACTTTGATGGCAGTTTGACATTGATGCAATGTTTTAAATTTCTTTTTTTTTCTTAAAGGCCACACCATGCAGCATATAAGATCTTAGTTCCCTAACCAGGAAATGAACCCACGCCTCCTGCATTGGGAGCACAGAGTCTTAACCACTGGACCATCAGGGAAGTCCCTTAAATTTCTTTACCTAAGATTTTGGTCTGCAACAAATTGGAAATTAAGAGGAAAACAGAAACTCTAGTCCCTCACAGATAATTTGAAAATTAGAAGAAAAATAATCTGTTTGGTTTACCACTTAGACCCATCACTTAGCACATGCTGACACATAATAGTTCCTCAAACAAGTTTTACTTGAGTGAAAAGAGTTATTAAGTGATTGGGCTCTAGAGTCAGATGAATGTGGACTTGAATTTTAGCCTAGTCCATACTGACTGTACAACCTTGAACAAATTACAGTACTTATAGGTTTGTTGAGGAAACTAAATGATTTTCTGTATGTGCTAGTAAGTACTGTGACTGGCAAAAGCTGGTTATTGTAATTATATTATTATTTCCCTGAATTCCCGGGACCACTGGTTGGGTTTTTTCACTTGTCATGGGGCTACAGAACATAGAATTTTAAAACAAGCAAAGTTGATTGGCCACTGGTTCAGATGAAAACCTTTTTTTTCATCTTTGTTCAGATGAAACCTTAAGAAGCTCAAAATGTGAGGTATGTATGTCACTAGGTGGCTGAAGATCTTAGTTAGAAACTGACTCATAAAAGCACACAGACAGTACAGCAGCCTGGTTGGGGAAAGAATGCATACCCACAATCTTAACTGCATCATATTGTTACAGTACAGAAGAAACAAACTCCGCTCAGATGATCAGAAGTCCAGAACAGTCTATACTGAGTACAAATCAGCAGATAACAACCTTAGAGGTTTAGCACCCCCAAAACTTAATATAGGATAACTATGGAATAAGAATATTTAAAATGATTGACTGGGAGAGGAAAATATAAAAACCATTAGGAAAGATGACACTGAAAAAGGCAGAGTAGGTTTGAAAAACTAAGTCTTTTGGAACTAAAAAATGTGCAGTTAGTGAAAGTAAGAGCTTGGTGGACAGATTAAACCACAGATTGGGCATATGTGAAGAGAGAACTGGTAAACTAGAAGATAAATCAAGAAGGTACCCAGTTCTAACAGAGGAAGGGATGGGAAATAGGAAAAAGCTAAGAAGCCCGGAGAACAGGATGAGAAGATCCAACATAAAGAATAGGGGAGGGAAGAGGTTTGAGGGTTTGTTTGTTTTTTTTTTCCCCAGAATTTATAAAAGAGATATAGATCTTCAAATGAAAAGACATAACAAATATTTAGTGGTGAATAAAAACAAGTATGCTTCTAGACATATAATACAATTGCAAAAGACGAGAAAAATCTAAGCAACTAAAAAGACCTTACCTGCAAAGGAATAATTGCACTGGTAGCAGGCTTTCTCAATGGCAGCAGTATGGACCAGAAGGAAACAAAATAAGTTATAAATGATGAAAAGAATGGGTGATAGCCTTGAGTTCTATACAGAGATAAGTTAGCGTTCAAAAGAGAGGCTGAAAAACACATTTTCAGATTTTGCTGTAAGAGCTCAGGGTTGTTAAGGAAAAAAGGCAGTTGAATCCAGAAAGGAAGGAATGGACTGCAAGAAGCCTGGTGAACAAAGAAATTGGTAAACAGACTGAAATTACACTTGTGTAAAACGAGAAGAACTTTATTAACTGATACGGAACAATCTTCAAGATATAATAAATGAAGAAGCAAGAAGTTGGCAACTGTGTTTGATTTGTTACTCTCATTTGTATAAACTAGGAAAAAGCACAATATACATTAGCTGCTTTATGCGTAAAATGCCTACAGGGTACACACAAACTATTGGGAGGACACCTGGGTGCCAGGGGACAGAGTTTGTTTAAAGACAGTTTTTACTGTATATTCTTTTATTCTTTATGAGTTTTCTAGCAGGACTGTAATCACTTAAAGTAGAAATAGAACTGGAAAGGTTGGGGAGGAAAGGTAAAAGAACACTCCAACAAAAATGGGGACCTTAAGTGACATACTTTTTTCTCTCCCAAAACGTATGAAAGAATCTAGAATGAGTAAGAAATAATCTGTAAAGGGCTAAGAATGAGCAGGACCTTCCTGAAGAGTAAAAAAAAAAAAAAACAAAAACAGGAGTACCAGAGGTCAAGAATAGCATTAAGGCTGTAGTAATTAATAATAATGGTACAGGGACATACTCATCTAACCAACTGAACAGAGAATAAATGGGATTTTTATATACACCAGAGGTAGCGTTACAGATCATGTGGGAAGAAGGAACTGTTCAGTAAATTGTTACGAAACAACTGGTTATGCATATGGGAAAAAAAAATGTGTATCTAGATGCATACACAAAATCAGTTCCAGATGGATTTTATATAGGGCTTGATACGAAAATCAAAGTGTTTTAAATGTTAAAATATAGAAGACTTCCTGATTGGGGTAACAAAGAGCTTTTAACTGAGCTTCAAAGAAGATGTCATCCTAAAAGAAAAGATTGTAAGTGTGACAGTATTAAAATTAAGAACATCCTTGTTATCAAACGATTTCTGTAAAGAGGCAGGTCACAAAGTGGGAGAAAATATTTGCAGTACATTTAAAGGGCAATAAACTACAGAAAAAGTGAGTTAAAAACAGGCATTTCTCAAAATGGGCGACCCTAGTGGCTACTGAGCAGTCAAAAAAACGCTTAGACGTATTGGTAATCAGGGAAATTCAAATTAGGTAACGTAATACCATTTTACACCTGCTGAAATTGACAAAAATTAAAAATTTGACAATGCAAGTATTAGAGGATGTGGATATCTTACTGCTGTGGGTCTGAGTGCTTTGAAAAACAATCTGACATTACCAGTAAAATGAAGGAGTCTACTTCTGGGTATATAAAGAGGAAACAAAAAGAAAATGATGTTGCTGCTGCTAAGTCATTTTAGTCGTGTCCGACTCTGTGCGACCCCATAGACGGCAGCCCACCAGGCTCCGCCGTCCCTGGGATTCTCCAGGCAAGAACACTGGAGTGGGTTGCCATTTCCTTCTCCAAAGCATGAAAGTAAAAAGTCACTCATGAAAGGGAAGTAGCTGAGTCGTGTCCGACTCTTGGCGACCCCATGGACTGCAGCCCACCAGGCTCCTCCGTCCATGGGATTTTCCAGGCAAGAGTACTGGAGTGGGGTGCCATCGCCTTCTCCAAAAATAATGTTATGCAGGAATAAAATAAGACTGGCACAAATAGAATATGCCATTCCTGGACAGAAAAGTTTAGTATTATAATGATTTTGGTTCTCCTTAAATAAGTATATACATTTGCCATGACCTAATAACATATTATGACTTCCCTGGTGGCTCAGACGGTAAAGCGTCTGCCTACAATGCGGGAGACCCAGGTTCTATCCCTGGGTTGGGAAGATCTGGAGAAGGAAATGGCAACCCACTCCAGTATTCTTGCCTGGAAAATCCCATGGACAGAGGAGCCTGGTAGGCTACAGTCCATGGGGTCGCAAAGAGTTGGACACGACTGAGCAACATCAATGTCAATAACATATTGGATTTACGTACACACATTACTATATATAAAATAGATAACTATTAATGATAAGAACCTGCTGTATAACACAGGGACCTCTACTCAGTACCCTGTAATGACCTATATGGAAATGGAATCAAAAAAAGAATGGATACCAACTCCAATATTCTTGGGCTTCCTTTGTGTGGCTCAGCTGATAAAGAGTCCGCCTGCAGTGCAGGAGACCTGGGTTTGATCCCTGGGTTGAGAAGATCCCCTGGAGAAGGGAAAAGGTACCCACTCGAGTATTCTGGCCTGGAGAATTCCATGGTTTACAGTCCATGGGGTTGCAAAGAGTCGGACACAACTAAGTCACTTTGACTTTCACTTCACATATATGTATAACTGATAACTTTGCTGTACAGCAGAAACTAACACAACATTGTAAATCAACTAGACTCCAAAATTAATTTAAAAAATAACAACCCTTTCGAGGGAAAGGGTGGGAAACTGCACACTGATTCTAAAGCTACTGTGGGAAGGGAAATGTACAAGGAGTCTTATAAAAAGTTGCTGAGAAGATTTCTGAAAGGCTGCTAGCCGTATCACTTATTAAAAATATTTTAAAACTTACTAAAACAGTATTACTGGCACATAAACTAATCACTGAAATGAAATACAGAATCCAGAAATGGTCTGAAACCTACAGTATATGGTAAAGGTAGGATATTGTGAAACTGTGGCAAAGATAATTGTCTTGGCACCCATCTGGACAAAAGAAGTTGGACCCTTGTTTCTTACATCAAAATACTTCAGTTGAGTCAAGTATATAATGATAGAAAAATGAAACTACAAAATTACAAGAAGAAAAACATAGGACAGTGTTGGTATAGTAATGCCTTTCAGTTATAACAAAATCCAGAAGTTCTGGAGAGAGAGATTAAGTCCAACTTCACAAGTTTTGTCTGCAAACAAAGTTAAAAGATAAATGGCAGAATGTAAGAAATGTTTACAACATACAGGGAATTTACATTAAATGTTTGAAAATCAGGAATCAACACCAACAACCTAATAGGAAATGAGCAGTATAAAGAAAATTAAAACAGCATTTACAAAAGAGAGATACAGCTTCACTATATACTGCAATACCAATTTTCACCTCCTACTAGTAAACAGGGAGGAATATTCAAAGTATTTAACACTGAGGCACTGGCCAGTCAACAGACTGAAAACTGCTTCTGCCTGGTGTTAGTCCTTTAGTTGCTGGATTTGGGGAAGTTGTGGAGGAACCAGAGCCTGTGAGAAAAAGAGCACTTGGGGTTGGGGCCAGCAGCTAGTTACCCGTGGGTACAGAAGGATGCTGAGAGCAACTAGTAGAGTTCCACTGGTGGTGGAGAATGTCTCTTGCTTCATTGAGAAACAACATCTAGAAGGAAACTGGAGCAATACTTGTCCAAATTTTAAATGGGTATACCCTTTGAGTAACAGGGCCTGTGATAAGGAGATACATTGCAGCATTACTTGGGAAGACAAAGTTATGAAAAGCTCATCTCTCCATCAGTAGGGGACTGGTTAAATTACATCCATATACTAGAATGTCTGGAATCATGAAGAGAATGAGCCAGACCTACATGTACTGATCAAGATAGATTATGGAGTGGAAAAAAGAAAAGGTTCAGAAGTACGTGGATAATAAGTTATTGATGTAAAATATAGAGAAGAAATATTAACACAAAAGCATATTTGTGCTGAGGAAGAGATCTGGGTGGCAGGAGATTTAGGGGTAGAATGAGAGTGAACTTTGCATCTTGTATTTTAGAATTTTGTACTTTGTGCCCTCATTTAAAAATTTGTTTAAAGATGAGATTTGAGTTAAATAATATCTAAGTGGGTTTTTTTTTTTTTTTTTTTTTTATAATCTGTATAAGTCTGCAAAAATGTGACCAAAACAGAACTAGGAAATCCCCCCAAGACATGGGGATGAATTGGGGGATTTGGATTGACATACATACACTGCTGCTGCTAAGTCACTTCAGTCGTGTCCAACTCTTGTGTGACCCCATAGATGGCAGCCCACCAGGCTCCCCCGTCCCTGGGATTCTCCAGGCAAGAACACTGGAGTGGGTTGCCATTTCCTTCTCCAATGCATGAAAGTGAAAAGTGAAAGAGAGATCGCTCAGTTGTGTCCGACTCTTCGCGACTCCATGGACTGCAGCCTTCCAGGCTCCTCCGTCCATGGGATTTTCCAGGCAAGAGTCCTGGAGTGGGGTGCCCTCTACTATGTATAAAATAGACAACTAATGAGAACCTACTGTACATACACTACAGGGAACTCTGTGTTCTGTAGTGACCTAAGAGGGGCTATATGCATACGTGTAACTGATTGACTTTGCTGTACAGCAGAAACTAACACAACCATGTAAAGCAACTATACTCCAATAAAGATTAATTAAAAAAATTCCTCAAACCTGCTCTGCCATCAGTCTTCATAATGAAAGTCCTTTCCATTCTAGTTGTAAGTCCTCTTCCCCTCACTGCCTACTTCAAGTCAGTTGGCCTCCCTGCTTTTCACCCTTGTCCGCTAGCAGCCTCTCCCTAACCCCACCCCCACATCTCTCTGTCTTCCAGTTCGGGAAGCCACAGAGATCCTGTTGAAGCATAAGTCAGCTGTGTCACAGAACTGCAGGGCCTCCCCATTGCACAGAGTAAAAAGCTGAAGTCCTTAAAATGCCCAGCTTGACCCTTCGCGACCTGCTGCTGCACCCGTGCTGCTGTTCCCACTCTATTCCTGGCCACTCCAGCCTTCTTGGCGTGGGTGTCCCCACCCTCAGATCCTTGGCAGGGACTGTTTGGCAGCTCAAATGCTCTCCCCCAGCATTCTCCATGATTCATTTCCCCCATTTCCTGGTTGTTCAGATGTCACCTTCTCAGGAAGTTGCTCCAGAACCACCTTATTTGAAATGCCATTGCATACTCCCCCTTCTCCAACTCAATCCACATCCTCCTTGCCCTGCTCTAGTTTTCCCTATTAAACTGACATTCTAGATGATGTAATTAACATTTATTCCTGGTCTCCCCACACTGAAAGGTAAACTTCACAAGGGTGGATTCCATCAATGCAGCACCAGTGCCTCAAACAGTCCCTGGCACATAGATGTGCTCAATAAACAGTTGTTAAGTGAGTGAATTGGCTCATATGATCTTCACTCGTTAAGTCTGTATTGTGTGTGCATTAGTTGCTCAGTCATGTCTGACTCTTATGTGACCTTATGGACTGTAGGCTGCCAGGCTCCTCTGTCCATGGAATTCTCCAGGCAAGAATACTGGAGTGGGAACATCCCAGGCGGTTCAGTGGTTACAGTTTTGCCTTAAGTGCAGTGAGTGGTTGAGGTTTTGATCCCTGATGGTGGAGCTAAGATCCCACACGCCTTGGGGCCAAAAAATCAAACATTAAAAAAAAAAAACAACCCAATGTTGTAACAAATTCAGTAAAGACTTTATTTAAAAAAAAAGAATACTAGAGTGAGTTGCCTGGAGAAAGAAATGGCAGCCCACTCCAGTACTCTTGCCTGGAAAATCCCATGGACATTGGAGCCTGGTAGGCTACAGTCCATGGGGTCACAAAGAGTTGGACACGACTGAGCGACTTCACTTTCACTTTTCACTTTCATGCATTGGAGAAGGAAATGGCACCCCACTCCAGTGTTCTTGCCTGGAAAATCCCAGGGACGGGGGAGCCTGGTGGGCTGCTGTCTATGGGCTTGCACAGAGTCAGACACGACTGAAACAACTTAGCAGCAGCAGCAGAGTAAATTGCCATTCCCTTCTCAAGCCTACTCACCATTAAATGAGGGGCTTCCCAGGTGGCACTAGTGGTAAAGAACGCACTTGCCAATGCAGGTTCACTCCCTCAGTCAAGATCTCCTGGAGGCGGCCATGGCAATCTGCTCCAGTATTCTTGCCTGGAGAATCCCATGGACAGAGGAGCCTGGCATACTAGTCTATAGGGCCACACAGAGTCAGACCCGACTGAAGTGGCTTAGCACGCACCATTATATGAAGAAATGGCTAGTGGCATTAGCAGCAGCAACAATAACAAGTTATTTATCAAATCCATTACTGACAACACCAGTAATGATAGTTATCATTTTTTAAATTTACCACCCATAATAATACTAAAAATCACAGTTATCAACTCACCATCAGTTCTATCAGTAACCACAATTAACCATGTGTTAAATGTCTGTATCATAAACCAGATAATCCCACATGAAGGGAACTGGAGCTCCAGAGTTAAACTTGCCCAAAACCATGGCGGGTAAGTTTTTTCCGATTTCCTTTCGCCTGTTTTCTGCAACCCTCCAAAGATGCTGTGCTCTTGGCAGCCAGTAAATCAGCCTGGGGGAGACAGGAGTTTCTCATCTAGGTTCTGGAAATACCACTGGTTGCCTCTACCATGTGGAGATGCAGAGTGGGTAGGTCTTTGCTGGTACTTTGTAAGTTTCAGTGGAATTAACTGCTGTGTGCCTCTCCTGGAACCAGCTCTCCTCCTCACCCTAGTTGATGTGCAGAATCTGTCAGAGGAGCTTTATGACTCTGAAGGCAGAAAACTGCCAGCATGCCTTCAAAGAGGCTTGAACCTAGAAGGAAATTGAAATTCTAACTGCTTCCCTCATTGCCTCCCCTCTTGAAACAGATACTGGAAAGGATGTTTTTATTTAGAATTTCAAGTCCGTCCCAATTGTGAACTGACCAGTTGGAGGAACAGATGGATTCTAGATGAAGCTGTAATCTGGAGGTTGAAAGTGATTTATTAGTTTCTTCCCTACCTTTGTTAAGAGAAAATACGGGGATCTCTTCTGGGGCAATGTTCTGTCCCAGAAAGAGGAGAATGTTTCTGTTCTGACCACTAAATAAAGGGAGAATGAATCTAGACAGAAACGACCTCCGTGATGTTTAGTAGATTTCAATATAAAAAGGCTAGCAGATTCCCTGGTAGCGAAATTAGTTTGTGTTTACTGACAGGGATTAAATAATCTGACAGGAGTCTCTGCAGGCAGTTGTTTGGGAACAAGATAGATCCATCTGTGTGCAAAGAATAGTGAATGAACGAGGATCATGGCTCAGTGGGCAGGCGGGGCATAGGGGAGACCACCAGTCCAGATCATCAGAAGTGCGTATTTCCCACAGTTTTGTTCCTTTGTGTCAAACATGAGACACTGCTTTCCAGTCCGCCACATACAAAGCTCTTTATTGGACTTTATTGAGGCACTGTCCGGGCTGTTTTACTCCAACTGCCAACCTCAGAAGGCGTTTTGCTTGATGGCATCTGGCAGCTCAGCTTTGCCCCCAAGTAGATTTATGAGCTGTGAGCATTCCTGATAGGATTAGAAGGTCAGAGACATGCCCGCATTTGCTTACCTACCTCATGCAGGGCACCATCTCTGTGTCCGCCCGGCCCTCTGGGGAGGGGTTCTGAGAGGAGTAGGAGGTGAGACCCACAGCCCTCTCCGAGCTGGCAATACAAGGGGAGATTCTAGATGCTATTTGGCATTGAATGTGTTGTAATGGCAGCATCTCTCTGATCAAGAGGTTGAGCTCTGTCAGGGCTGGATACTCATCCATGACTCCCTCTTGAGAGAAAGAGCCAGTATCGTCTGGGGGTTGGGGTGAGGGGGATTGACGACTCCAACCTTCCTGACCAGTACTGGGCGTGGACCTTAAAACATTTCAGTAATTTTAATTACTAATTGTTTTGCTTGTAGCAGTAAAGCACATTCACTGTAGAAAATTTGGGAAAGGCTGAAAGATACAGCTAAGATACAGCTAAAAATTGTCATCCTATTATTTTTTTTTAATTTTAATTTTTTTTTAAATTTTATTTTATTTTTAAACTTTACATAATTGTATTAGTTTTGCCAAATATCAAAATGAATCCGCCACAGGTATACATGTGTTCCCCATCCTGATAATTTTTAAACTTTACACAATTGTATTAGTTTCACCAAACATCAAAATGAATCCATCACAGGCACACATGTGCTATTACTTATAAACATACATCCTATTACTTATAAACAGCTTGCCACTAACATTTTAGTGTGTTTATTTACAATCTGTTCTCTATGCATATAGATAGGTAATTTGTTGTTTTAATAAAGTCAGATCATATTATTTAACCTGAATCTTTTAATGTTATAGTCAAAGTATAACTCCTCTTGGAAAAGCGTTCTAATGGCTGCATCTTGTTTCATCATATAAAGTATCTCAACTTAGGTTGCATTACCCAAAGTAATATGTTTTCCTTGAGGCGACAGTGTGCACAAACAAGTGTGTTACACACAAACAAGATGTGGTATCAAGATTTTCCCCCGGGAATTCACACTACCTGATACTAAAATATACTACAAGGCTATGATAATTCAAATATGTGCTGTTATTATAAGAAGAGATGGTTAAAGTTATCCAAAGGATGAAAATGGTATTTCCAATCAATAGGGAAAGAATGAATTATATAGAATGAATTATATCTTCCTAGTAGAAGAAATTAACTAAGGAAAAATAAAGTTAGATATTTTGCATCATAGTCTAGAATAAATTCCATGTGGATCTAAAAAATACTTTTTAGAAATAGAACTAAAAGGTGATAAAGGTGAATATATAATCTCAAGACAAGTGTAAAAGCAAAAGTTGTAAATCAAAAGACAATTACGTTTAAAATGTTTAATTTTACATGTAAAAATTAGATATAGACAAAATAGAAATATGATGGGAAAAAGTTCACTAGGATTAATAAAATGAAAGAGTTAATAAAATGAATGAAAGTTAAAATAAATTTATATCAGTTTTTTCTATCAAATTGTCAACTTTTTAAGAATGATGCTCTGTGGTGGAGGAGCTAAAAATAGGTATTCTTGTGGACTGCAGATGGGAGTGTGCATTGGTACAACCTCTCTGGAGATTTATTTGTAGATCTGTGAATCATAAAACAGCATTTTCCAGCCTTTTCAGAGATTAAAAGAAATAATAAATGCCACTTATTGTGTGGTATTACATAACAGGCTTTTTACTGAAATAACCATTAATTTTCATAGCAGACCTTGAGGTTTTATCTATAATGATCTCATTTTCTAGATGAGGAAAGGGAGTTAAATATTTGTCAGCTGTATGTATTTCATTGTTCTGACGCTAGTTCCCATGTGTTTTTTTCTTTTGATCTGATTAGACCCCAATACAGATAATAAAAGCATTAGCCCCCACTCCCCCAAATAAAGTTCAAAGGAAAATCCTCATTCACAATTCTTCATTTGCCTTCTGAAGTCTTCAGAGCTGCCCACTGGTGAGAGTGTGCGGGGAGTGATACTCCGCACTCTGAGACCCACTGACTACGGTCATCATCACAGCACCACATACCCATTCAGGCCCCAGTCATAGAGACAAGGAGTGGGTGGTAGAAGGTTATCTGTGTAGTTGAAATTCCACAGGAGCCCTCTAAGGAGTGGATGGAAGGCAGGAAATGCTATGAGAATAACCCTGTGAGTTAAGAAGCTTGGAGAATACTTAATTCCCCAGGACTGCCACCAAGATATTTCATCCCATCTCATGAATAAGCCCTGATCTAATGTGCATCCAGAGTTGACAGCCACGATGTTTGATCCCTTGTTCAACTGCCTTTCCAAATTGGCTACCAACTCCATATAGACAGGAACCACGTCAGTGTTATTCATGACTGTCTTCCAGCATCCTGCCCAGTGCCATGGACATATGTTTGAGGTGAGTGTAGTGGTATTCCCGGGAGTTCATTGATTCAAGGCCTGAGTGGATTTTCTGGGGGATGCTGAAGGTTCTGAGACCCAGTACAGTTCAGTCACTCAGTCGTGTCTGACTCTTTGTGATTCCATGGACTGCAGCACACCAGGCCTCCCTGTCCATGACCATCTCCTGGAGCTTGCTCAGACTCACGTCCATCAAGTTCCATGGTGCCATCCAACCATCTCATCCTCTGTTGGCCCCTCCTCCTGCCTTCAATCTTACCCAGCATCAGGGTCTTTTCCAATGTCAGTTCTTCGCATCAGGTGGCCAAAGTGTTGGAGTTTCAATTTTAGCATCAGTCCCTCCAATGAATATTCAGGACTGATTTCCTTTAGGATTCACTGATTCCTTTAGGATCATTTATCTTGCAGTCCAAGGGACTCTCAAGAGTGTTCTCAACACCACAGTTCAAAAGCATCAGTTCTTCGGCATTCAGCTTTCTTTATGGTCCAACACTCACATCCGTACATGACTATGGGAAAACCATAGCTTTGACTAGAGGGACAATTTGAGCCAAGTTTGGAGATAACCTGGAGGAAGCAGGCGAAGATGGCACGTGATAGGTGACCAGGGTATCTGGGGGTTTTAACAAGGATTAGGGGCTGGCTCAGCCAACCTTGAGTTTGAGAAGACTGATTCAGTGTGAAAGGCAATTATTTATCCCTTGAAGGACTTGGGATGTCATCTGTATGAGGGAAGTGGGGTGTGGGGCCAGTTAAGAGTTTGCAATTGAGAAAAGCTGGCCAAGCCTAGGGAACTGTTGAGATAGACACCCATGTATAGAGCTGTGCTTATGCTTTCCTATAATTTCAATCACAGAATTGTGCTGTAAATCAGAGTTCTGGTGGCTCCAGCAGTCGGGGGAAGGCCCAGGGAAGATTGATGAGAATTGAGTAAGGGCGGTAGGTAGGAGAAAGGGGGATAAATAGCGTGGGACAGTTCTGAAGACTAGGATGCTAGAGGAAAGAGATGCTGCCTTGGATTTTATGCAAATCACTGTTTGAAAGGATGCAGGGAGGCCCAAGGGCTGCCTTCTTTAAAAAAGTTGTTCTGGCCCAGAACCAAAAACATAATGGCCATGCTGGGATAAAGGAGGGGGAAGTCAAAGAGTAATTTTTATAGGTTCGTTCATTTTAAACCATGAACTGTTTAATTTGTGGTGCAAGGCTAAGGACTAGACTCAAGAGCTCACAGGAACTGCAAACCAAAGTGAAACCCTCCTGGGTCTTGTCTGTGTGACAAGCTACCAAAAGTGATTCTTAGCAGAATCCCCGGGGCAATCTGCAGGTTAAAAATAGTCTTCCCAGTGCTGCCCCAGATGGTGATTTTGGGAAGATCCAGGTGAGGTCTAAAAATCTGTATTTTTCATGAGATCTGAGGGTGGTTTAAAAAGAGCTACTGATGGTGAGCCTGCTACCCAATACTAATGGTACTGAATACAGTGAGTAGAAAGAGCACTGTAAGTCAGACAGGTTCAGGGGCAGCTGTTCCCTACAGGGCACTCACCCTAAGCCTTAGTTTCTCACAATCTTAATTGTGGGCAGTAGGAAGAGGGGGGCGGAAGATCATGTATGCCCTGCCAACCTCACAGGGTGGCTGTGAGGCTCAGATGAGGTCATGTCAATGAAAACACTTGGCAGATTATAGACTGCATATAAACAGGAGGAGGCGTTCCCTCACTGTGCTCAAGAGAAAAAAGATCTTTGGAAGAGCCTGATTGATTTTCAGGGCTTAGCAACAGCTCCCAGCTACCCTTGGGAAGCCTGCTGCAAAATCCACACTTGTTTTCCTCCATTCCTTCTCCTTCCCTGTCCATGGGCTTTGCCTGGAGCTGGCTTCATTCCAGGTCAGCTTCCACTCTGCACAGATTTATGCTGATTGATTGGTTTCAGAGACTTGGTCTCTTTATTGCATCACGTACGGGACAACTAATGAAAAGAGTGCTCTCTCCAGACCATTCCCAGCCCTGATTGAGGAGCACCTTTGTGACTTGAATCTAGGTCACAGGGATTGTTAATCCCATGGGGACACAGTTGCAACCAGTACTTGGAGGGGGGAGGGGTGGGGACTGGAATAGCACCCAGCCCTTCAATTCAGTTCATTTCAGTCACTCAGTCATGTCCGACTCTTTGCGACCCCATGAATTGCAGCACGCCAGGCCTCCCTGTCCATCACCAACTCCCAGAGTTCACTCAGACTCAATCCATCGAGTCAGTGATGCCATCCAGCCATCTCATCCTCTGTCCCCTTCTCCTCCTGCCCCTAATCCCTCCCAGCATCAGAGTCTTTTTTCCAATGAGTCAGGTCTTTGCATGAGGTGGCCAAAGTACTGGAGTTTCAGCTTTAGCATCATTCCTTCCAAAGAAGTCCCAGGGCTGATCTCCTTCAGAATGGACTGGTTGGATCTCCTTGCAGTCCAAGGGACGCTCAAGAGTCTTTTCCAACACCACAGTTCAAAAGCATCAATTCTTCGGTGCTTAACTTTCTTCACAGTCCAACTCTCACATCCATACATGACCACTGGAAAAACCATAGCCTTGACTAGATGGACCTTTGTTGGCAAAGTAGTGTCTCTGCTTTTCAATATGCTATCTAGGTTGACCCAGCCCCTCAGGGGGAAAAAAAAAAAAGTTCATATTCTGTGGTAACTGATCTACTGAAAACGCCGCCTGCCTCAGTCTGGATTACAAGAGGCTTTCTTTCCCCCTCCCTTTTAAGTGCCCTGGGCTCCCCAGCTGGCTCAGTAGTAAAGATTCCACCTGCTAATGCAAGAGATCCAGGTTCGATCCCTCGGTCAGATCCCTGGGTTGGAAAGATCCCCTGGAGAAGGGAATGGCTACCCACTCCAGTATTCTTGCCTGGGAAATCCCATGGACAGAGTAGCCTGACAGGCTACAGTGCAGTGGAGTCTCAAAAGAGTCCCATGCAACTGAGCACACAGGCACAGCATGCAGGCATGGAACTGCCACTTATATCAGTCAGTCAGTTCAGTCGCTCAGTCATGTCTGACTGTTTTCGACCCCATGGACTGTAGCACACCAGGCTTCCCTGTTTGTCACCAACTCCCAGAGCTTACTCAAACTCAGCCCATCGAGTCAGTGATGCCATCCAACCATCTCATCCTCTGTCATCCCCTTCTCCTCCCACCTTCAGTCTTTCCCAGCATCACGGTCTTTTACAATGAGTCAGTTCTTCACATCAGGTGGCCAAAATATTGGCATTTCAGTTTCAGCATCAGTCCTTCCAATGAATATTCAGGACTGATTTCCTTTAGAATTGACTGGTTTGATCTCTGTTCGTTTGCGAGTCATTTATATAACAAGAGGAAAATTCCAAGAGGGTATTTCATGCCCAGGTAGAATAGCATCTCAGAGAATGCTTAGCTAGGAGAGCTTGATGGGCAAATCCTGCTCCTAGAGCAGCGGGCAGAGAAAGTGGCCCCTGGGTGGAAGAGCCCTAGCTTCTGCTCCGCATGGTTTACCTCCACTCACTTGGAGGAATATTCTTTCCTGTGGCGGCCTCCTCAGGTTTTTCTTGACAGTTCATGATTAATGTACCCATAACAGCAGACGTGGTGCTTTTTTTAGTAAAAAGGGGACAGTCATTTTCAAGATAGAAACAGTAATCCTGTAACTTGTCTGAAGTCAAAGTGTTAGTTGCTCAGTCGGGTCTGACTCTTTGCAGCCCCACTGATTGTAGGCCACCAGGCTCCTCTGTCCATGGGATTCTCCAGACAAGAATACTGGAGTGGGTTGCCATGTTTTTCTCTAGGAGATCTTCCTTACCCAGGGATCAAACCTAGGTCTCCTGCATTGCATGTGGATTCTGAGCCACCAGGGAAGCCCAACTGTTGCCTGAAGTCACTCAGTTGTGTCTGATTCATTGTGACACCATGGACTGTAGCCTGCCAGGCTCTTCGTCCATGGGATTTTCCAGGCATGAGTACTGGCGTGGGTTGCCATTGCCTGTGAAGTGACAGTTACACATTTCCCCCCCAATTGTCAGAATGTTGCATTTTACCTTGTCTTTAGGGGAGGACCTACCATTGTAAGTTTCAGACCCTAAGGAATGACAGCTGGCATTCTTTTGGAGTGCCTGATTTTCTTATACATCCAGATTTTGATTGGCTTTTTCTCCAATTTCAATAAACATTTCCTGAAATGTGTACTAGAGGCAGGCGGTATAGAGGAGAATCTGGAAGTAAGAACAATGACTAACAACTACTACATGCCTGCTGGGCAAATGTTTTCCTTCAGGAAACAAAAATGTCAACTTCCCTCCATGTGTCTTAGTAATTCCCACAACTTTGCTGTACGTTGGGGTTACCTGGCTTTTAAAATACTTGTTAAAAACACTGTTGCCAGGTTCTCATCTCTAGACATTCTGATGTAATAGGAGTGTGACCTTGGCAATAGGGATTTTATGAAGCTCCCCAGATGACTTTTTTTTTTTTTTTACTGGGGCGGGCGGTGCGGGGGGCTGCTCTGGGTCTTAGCTGAGGCATGTGAGATACTTGGTTGCAGCATGTGAACTCCAATTTCCTGACTAGGCATGGAACCTGGCCCGGTGTTGGGAGCCTGAAGTCAGCCTCTGGACCACCAGGGAAGTCCCTCCCCAGGTGAGTCTATTGTCCACAAAGTTAGGGAACCACAGGCCCTACTTCATTCTTCAGATTTCAGCCCAGTATTTCTCCTCCAGGGAGCCTTCACTGATTCCCCCTTTCTGTCACCTCCACACACATCCATGAGCCTGACCCAGTTGTATGTTCCTCCCATGGGCTCCTGCAGCACCTGGTACTTAACTCTTTCATAATTCTGGCCCCCTCATTCAGGGCTCTTCCTCAGGAATACTGGGAGATTCTGAAGGGCAAGGGTGTCCCATGCACTCTTGAATCGCCAGAGCCTGGGGCATTATGGGTTCCCTAAGTACTAGTTGAAGGAGTGAATTAATTTTCTATTTGGACATTTCCTTTTACTCATTCTGTACATGCCAGTTTACTTCCTCTAGTGATAATAAATGTCACTGTATTGCCCACTTAATCATACTTCCTCTAGTCTTCATGGTGGTTGGATAGGTGATAAAAATGAAGCATTCACGTTATTTTATGTTTTATATATTCTATAAAATTTTTTAGGAAATATAACCAGCTGAAGGTATCAAAAATAGTTATTACAAAAAGAATAATAGATTTGGTGGAGCACGATATATGAACATAATATTTTATTTTCATTTAGGTCTCTCTAGACTTAAAAACCGGTTCTGTTATTTTTTAAGTTTATGAGATGTGCTCTATAAAGTTAGACAAGGGCAAATCGAGAAAGGTCCCTTTTGTTTGGTTCATAGGGACTTAATGAAAGGGCGCACACACACACATTTCTCAAATTGTAACACACTTTTTTTCCAAAATTCAGACAAAGGAACAGATCTGCAAACACAGGACCCGCTGTCACATCACGGAAGGAGTTAGATTACTAGGCTGGTCGACGACGGGGGCCTTCAGAACCCCGGTGATTGTCTTCATGTCTGTAGCCCAGCATTTCTAGATTCTGCGACGACGTCCTCAGACTTCTTAATGTCCTGCTTTGTAACCCCCGTCGGGCCTCGTGAATGGTGGTGAAGATAACGTGACTGCGGAGCGCAGGGTCGCCCCGGGAGGGGCTGGGGGCCTGGCCAGTGGGAAGGTTGTATGCGGAGCCGCGACATCACCCCACCGGAATCAGACCATCGCCTCCATTCAGTGGCGGAATGTGGGCGGGCGTAGGATGCAAGGGCCCCTCGGCCTGCAGTTAACCCTGTGCGCGCCCGCGGTGGAGCATTCCCAGGCGCGCACAATATGTCACCCGGGGTGTGGAGCATCCCTCGCTCCCAAGGACCATGCGTGGTACTTTGGTTTGCCAAATTGATTTTCCTCTAGATATACTCGTGGCTCTTTCAGTGTTGCCTTCTTTTTTCCCCCACTGTCATCATTTAATCACCATAGATATATTTCTCAGGACCACATTTTCTCACTGCAATTCAAATAATTTAGAAAACATTTTAAGATAATCATGGGGCTAGATTAGGGTTAGGGTTAGAAAAGTTGAAAATGTAATATAAGACAAATGAACGTTTCTCTACCCTTCATCTGCGTTCACCATTTGTTAGCGTTTTGCCATTAGCTTTATCATATATCTGCATAGAGGTTTCTCTCTCCTGAATTACTTACAATTTCAGATCTAACATTTTGCCCTGAAATAATTCACATGAAGGAATTGGCATAAGGACGTTTTTCTTCATAACCACAATACTGTTATCACACCTAAGATAATTAACTCTGCTTCAATAATGCCACTTAAAATAGAGGCCATATTTAACATTTCTAAATTGTTCACAAAATACCTTTTAACTAAATTTTTTAAAAATCCAAAATCCAGTAAAGTTTCATGTTTTGCGTTTGCTTTTTCCTTTTACAGTAATTATGTTATACAGTTGTTATTATTTTCAACCTCCCTGGCATATTTCTGGAGTTGACATTTGTGCACTGTGCCTAACAGTGCACTGTGGATCTTGACCATAGTCCCTTATGCTCTACGGTAGGTGCTTGTTGTTTATCCATACTACACTTTATTTTTTAATCCTTACATCACTGAGAATGAATTACTAGTCAAGATTGTGAGAGAAAATATCCAAATGGAACTCACAGCAGGAAAAAAACTGAAGGAAAAAAGGAAATAGAACATTTTCAGAGTGATCTGTTTATTTGTTTAAACCCTAAACTGTAGGTTAAGACCCCACAGAATGTGAAAAAATATATATAAATTCTTTAATGAATATTTAACTACTAAGTGCAGAAGTAATGACTAATCAAACCAATTAAAATTTTAGAAGAATTATCCCTTTTAAATCACAAATCAAAACCTCAAATGCTATTACATGATAAAGAAAATTGCATCCATGAAGTCAGCAAACTAGATGAAAAAGAGGAGCCCTCTGGAACTTTTGGGGGCGGGGGGGAGTAAGGATCCTTGAAAATGACAATTACATCTTTCCAGCATGAAAATGTTCCTTGCATTACATTTTTTAAACTTAATTTTTTCAAAAATATTTTCTTGGCATGGCATGTAGGATCTTAGTTCCCCAACCAGGGATTGAACCTGCACCCCTTGCATTGGAAGCACAGGGTCTTAAACACTGGACCACCAAGGAAGTACCTTTTTGTTTTGTTTTGTTTTAGCCCTGCTATTCGGCATGTGGAAATCTTAGTTCCTCGATCAGGAATCGAACCTGTGTCCCTGCAGTGGAAGCACAGAGTCTTAACCACTGGACCACCAGGAAGTCCCACATATATGTGAAATCATTTTCTTTGATATTTACCAAATGTCAATCATATAAAAATTATAGTTTTCATATGTATATATTGAAATTTTTTGTTCAAAGGTATAGTTGAGACAGGAGGATAGACTATTTAGTAGCTTGTGTCATGATTATTTACTATTCAGTATACAGTAAGTGGACTTCCCTCCACTGGAACTCCTGCTCCAGACTCTGCAACTGTTGGAGGAGGATCTAAAGAGAGAAATGCTACTTGGTGTGACGTCTCTGCCTAAATAATCCTCGTATTCCCATCCCTGTTTTCACAGCTCTGAGAACCAATTCCTTACCCCCGTAGCCTCCCCTGGCACATTTCCAAAGAAACTCTAGTGGGACAGACCTTCCTTCAGATGTGCTTCTGGGTTTAGCACAGCCTACCGCTCCCTGGCGAATGGCACCCCACTCCAGTACTCTTGCCTGGAAAATCCCATGGACGGAGGAGCCTGGTAGGCTGCAGTCCATGGGGCCACTAAGAGTCAGACATGACTAAGCGACTTCACTTTCACTTTTCACTTTCATGTGTTGGAGAAGGAAATGGCAACCCACTCCAGTGTTCTTGCCTGGAGAATCCCAGGGACGGGGGAGCCTGGTGAGCTGCCGTCTATGTGGTCGCACAGAGTCGGACACGACTGAAGCGACTTAGCAGCACCGCTCCCTGGGGACCTAGCAGGGCTCTTTTCCTAGGGGTTAAGTGGGAACTTGGTTTGAGCAAAACCACACAGTGCAGGGTGCCTTTGATCCCCACCAGCTGTTCACCTGGGAGGTTAATAGGCAACCGTTGTTCCCCAACACATGCAGGGTTCAGACTTGGGAACTGGCCACCAACGCAAGTTCACAAACTCATTAACCCTTCTCTTAGAACTGAGCTCTCACTTTCAGTATTTAGCAAGGACCAGGAAAGACTATGAATTTCAACTAGGATCTAATGGCAAACTTTGAGATAAAACAATAGAATGATAAACAAAGAAACTTTTATGCTATTGATACAGAATTTTGTGAACAGTCATTCATTACCAAAATAACACACCAGTCCTGGAAATGGCAACCCACTCCAGAATCCCAGGGACGGAGGAGCCTGGTGGGCTGCCATCTACGGGGTTGCACAGAGTTGGACATGACTGAAGCAACTTAGCAGCAGCAGCAGCCTGTCTAAATGGTTATGTCTAAGTTATTTTCAAAATTCAAGAAGATCATTGACATTAAACTATAGTTATTATTTCAATGGCAAATGAAACTTCATGGCAATTAAAAGAGAAGGCCTCCTCTACTATTTTGAACAAATTTACCATTAAACAGCCAGATTTTGAGGCTGCAGTCCAATGCCCCTGCTGGCCACTTCCAGCCCCTGCCTTCTTACATGCTACCATCTGGTCCTATGAGGCTAATTATCCCTCCTGCAAATAACTTCAGCTCTCCCAACTTCGGTCCACCCCCAGCCTTCCTAAGCCAGCCAACCTGCTTTCAGGCAAGCATGCTGTCGCCTTGCACTGAGGTCCTCCTTCATTCTTAGTGACTCACTCGAAGTTTTTATAACGGTATAGGTGCCAGCCATTCACAGTTACTCAAAGTGATTTCACCCTCCAGATTTTACTGAGGGTTTATGTTGTGGATTTTAATAGGGCTTTGCAGGAATATCCAGAGCCATCTAAGAAGCTGGTTGCCTACCCACATGGTGGAGACTGTTGGTGTGAGCTCAGGAATAAAAGATGTGACTGTCCTAACCAGCTTCCTCCTCTGGGGCACACTGCCAGCAATAAGTTTTCAAAGTACTCCAATCCTCTGTGTGTGTGTATGTGTGTGTGTGTGTGTGTGTTCTGTTGTGTGTTCTTTTGCTTTGCCTTTTTAAATATAATTGAGAGCCCTCCCAAGCCTTGAGCAATAATCAGAAGGGAGAAGAGAGAGAAGGTAAAGAGCTGCCTCTAAATGCTGGGAAATATTTAATCCTTTGACATTCCCAAGGAGTACTGACACTTGATTAAATGTAAACTGACCTCTCACCCTTCTGGGGATCCCACACTAGTCTTCTTCCCTTCAACCTCTCTACCTACATCTTAAAATCAATGCATAAGGGCCCTCTCCCTGTCTCCCTGTGGAGAAGAATCATCCTCATTGTGATCATTATGTGTGGGAACAAAAGAACAGGCGGATCAAAGGTTTAGGGTACTCAGTGCGGCCAGGATCACATGACCACCCAGCTCAAAGGCGGCAACTGTCAACTGAAGTGCTGGTCCGTAGTTTCTGGCCTTTTATGGAGAAGAGTCCCTGTGGTTACCTAGAAACAGTGCCCTCACGTCATTTACATTGTTTTGCACTGTGCTACTGACAGTCCTTCGGGAGATTCTGTATTTAGCCATTTCAAGTTGTGCCCTTAATGAAAGCATTCTTTTCTCTTCCTCTCTGAAACATACAACCCTGCACCTGTCTAGTCCCCAAATTCATTTTGATTTTCCTTTGGAACTTTAGAATCAGTCTACCCAGTTCTCATACCACAAAATCCTTTTGGCATTTTGTTGTTATCGTGTTTAAATGTGTAGATTAGTTTACATTTTTTAATATTAAGCCTTCTTTAATAATAGTCATAATCACAATCCATATATGTTTTAATTTACTCAGGTCTTTCTGTTCTGCCCTCAAGTGTATTTCTGTGTTCTACATGTAGCTCTTGCATATTTTTTCATTGAGTTTATTCTTAGGTATTTTACCTTATGTGTGTGTGCTAGTCACTTAATCGTGTCCCAACTCTTTGCAACCCCCCCAGGCTACTCTGTTCATGGGATTCTCCAGGCAAGAATACTGGAGTGGGTTGCCATTTCCTTCTCCAGGGGATCTTCCCAACCCAGAGATCGAACCCAAGTCTCCTGCACTGCAGGCAGATTCTTTACTGTCTGAGCCACCAGGGAAGCCCAAGGTATTTTGCCTTGGCTAGTCATTATTAGTGGCACTTTACATTATCTTAGTTCTGCTGTTGTCTGTATATAATGACCACTGAATAATTTTAATATGGCTGAAGCAGCCGTCTTGCTTTACAAAAGGGAAAGGAGAGCTTTGGAGCCTGTTTTAACAATTGAAATGGGGAAGAGTTTGAATGTGGTGAGTCAGAGGTCACAGGAGGGACAAACTTGGGGTAAGTTCATCAAAGCTCTGAAGTCCATAAGCGTCCGGCAGGAAGTAAGGAGAACTGCTCTTTGAAGTTGTAAGAGAGCCATGGAGCTGGGAGGGCAGCTGTGGTCCCCAAGCCTCCAAAAGCAGAAACATTCTCATCTCCTTTCAAGTGGCTGTCATTGAAAGACATCTCATCAATCTCAATGTTTTGCCAACTGTGTGAAGAATGTACAGAACAGGTAAAAGTTTACAGCCCCTAGTTTTCTAGGGGCTGTTCAAGGAGGGAGAAGTTCAGGAGATATTCAGTATCTGTCAGATTGTTGGATTTACGATTGTTTTAAAGGGTAGGAGGTGAGAAGAACAGGTCAGAAGAACCCTTCTATCTGGTGGTGGCTCAAAAGTCTCAGGTTGAGCCCTATAATATGAATGAATAAAGTCCACTGATAAGATGTGCAGGAGCAGTGGAAAAACTCAGGAAAATATATCTAAGGGCTTCCCTGGTGGTCCAGTGGTTAAGAATCCACCTTGCAATGCAAGAGACACCGGGTTTGATCGCTGGTCTGGAAAGATCCCACATGCTGCAGAGCAGCTAAGCCCAGGCGCCACAACTACTGAGCCCTTGTTCTAGAGCCTGGGAGCCAAAACTATTGAGCCCACTTGCAACAACTACTGAAGCCCACACTCCTGCACCCTAGAGCCCCTGCTCTGCAACAAGAGAAGCGACTACAGTAAGAAGCCCTTGAACCACAATGAAAAGTAGCCCCTGCTAGACACAACTAGAGAAAGCTTGTGGGCAGCAAGGAAGATCCACCACAGCCCAAAGTAATGAAATAAATCTTAAGGAAAATAATCTAAAGAGGGCAGCCAACTTCAGCATCATGTTGCCATGTAGAAAGGTGTGTCGAATGTTGTCAGATCTAATTTTACACAAGAATTCAAACATCTGGCTTTTTATATGAAATTAATTTTCAATGCTGGCAACAAATCCCAATTGGGAGGAAGGGAGGAAGAGCAGAAAAATGCTATAACTACATGCAGGGCAAACAGGAATGATAGGGCTCAGGTTTGCCAGTTTGTGATTTTTCCCTTATGCAGACTTCTTATTCTTGTCTTCCCCCAGCAATTCGAGATATTTTTAGGAACTTACAACTTCAGGGTTTAGTCAGAACTAGATCAAATGCAATCAAAATTTCCATTGTCCTGCCAGTTCTTTAAATCTAGCCATACAATTTTTATTGAGCACCTAATGTGTGCAAAGTCTATTATTACATCTTTTTTAAAATGTAATATGTTAACAATTACATGAAACAGAGATATGACTTCCATTCTGAGATGTGTGCTTACATTTTAGCTGTTTTTAAAAACACGATCAAACAAAATTGTTTTTTAAAACCAACTTCTATAATTCACTTCTGATTTTGGAAGGCTAATGGGGAAGTTTCAGAATACCAGGCATCACTCTGTTTAAAAGCAATACTTCTAAAAGAATTCAGAGGCAAATCATCTGGAAAATCTTTTCACTGGAGTTAATTTTGAGCTCCCATTGGCTTTGATCCCTATAGGGTTCATCTATGACTGGAGACAGCACCCAAGTTCATTCTAATTCCTAAAGAGAAAAAAAGTAATCTTGTCAAGTAGATGAGTAGATGAGAAGACACTGAATATCAGTCTAGCTCAGGTTATCAACTGTAGTATAAATGTGTTAAATAGTGTACTTTGTATCCTGCTTCCCACAGGAGTCACATCATTTTAGTCACTTTTCCCCACTTCCTTTTTTCAGCCTCTCTCTGTACCCATCTTTCTCCCCAGTCTACAGTTTTTGCATATTTAAGGTATGCCTACTTACGTCTGTTTCCACTGTTTCTTCTGCTCTTAATCAGGCTCGACTCAATAATTTTTAACTTCTCTGCTGTCTCAAGGACTGTCCATACCCTTTACACTCCCATCCCAAGCCCCCCACCCCCACTCTACCCCCCAGTCCCCTTCTAGAACACGGACTCTTCCCCCACTCTCCTGCATCTCCTGGCCTAGGATGCCCTTAGTTTTCCCTCCCTGGCTGGGCATAGACCCCCCTCCCCCGCCCCCCACCCCTCTTCCCCAGGCTTCCCCAGGCCCGCATCCTCAGCCATTCCAGAAATTGACAAAGAAGTTGCAGAGGGAGTGCCACTTCTCAGCACAGTAGGTGTCCGTGAGCTTCGCGTTCTCGTCCAGCCCATCGGGATCAGGCCCGGTCCCCAGTGGTCGCTCCTCGTCTGGGTCCCAGGCCGCCTTCCTCTTGCCCGCTTTGGGCTTCTGCTCAGAGGGCTTCCCTTTGGGCGGCGCGCTCGGGGGAGGCGGGGCCCCTGTCACGCGGCCGAGCGCGGGCTCTCGGGGCTGCCCCCGGCTCCTGGCCCGGGGCTTGGGGTCCCGGGTTAAGCCCGCCGCCGCCTTGGGGCTGACGATCGGGAGTGCCTGGGGCACCAGGCGCAGCTCCGCGCCACGGCCCTTCTTCCGGCGCACAGGCGGGCCTTGAGCGGCGCCGGGTCGTGGCAGGGCCGCCGCTTCCTGCGCAGCCCGCTCAGCACCTGCATCCAGTAGTGCGAGCGGCGGGCGGCGTAGACAGCGCAGCGCCCGGGCTCTCCGCGGTAGGCGCATCGGTGGCGCGCCCCGTCCGGGTCTTGGCAGCGCAGCGCCAGCTCGCTGCCGGCTTCGGGCCCTGGGGCGGGCGGCAGGAGCTGCCAGCTGCACGTGTGTCGCTCGGGGCTGACAAAGCGGCCGGAGGAGCCGCCTGCGGAGCCCGAAGCCGACTCGGCCGCGACGCCGGCCGCCCCCTGCTTTCTCCCGGCGGCCGCGAGGAGGCAGCCGCCCAGCAGCAGCAGAAGTGAGAGCGACGCTCGCCGCTTCAGAGGACTCAT
Source organism: Bos taurus (assembly GCF_002263795.3). NCBI lineage: Eukaryota > Metazoa > Chordata > Mammalia > Artiodactyla > Bovidae > Bos > Bos taurus. The sequence continues at coordinate 13,439,356 of NC_037353.1, forward strand.
GGCTTGCGGTTTCTGCGCTCAGGTCGGCTCTCCAGGGGCCCCCTGGGCGCTTCAGCGGTAGCGGGGCCAGGACAGCAGCATCCTTTGGTCCTGGGGACAGAGGCAGAGACGGCTACTGACAGAGTACAGGCATCTGCCAACCCGCCTCCCCAGACTCCCTGGGCGCTGGTTTCCAGGGGGCAGCAGCAGCTTGCGAAAGGCCCTTCTGAAAAGTTTTCCTGAGAAAAAACCAATTACTAGCTAAACAATCTTTTTGAAACTATTTGCGCATTGAGATCATCTCCCCAGTGCAAATACTATAGCAAAGCGACGCCTGGTAATTACCACCTTCACCCATTCCCACCCTCCAGTAATTATATACAAAATCGTTTCAAATTATTCTTTGGAAAAATGCACTTTTCCTGCACTTTGAACTTACCGAATTCTGGGAGAGGTGGCAGGGCCTTATTAAGGTAAAGCGAATTACTGCGTGAAGGATTAGTCTGTTTTAAGCCGACTCCCAGTGAATGAACGTGTTATCAATGGAACAGAAGGGGCCTCCCCCACTACGCCCCCACTACGCCCCTCCCCAACTTCTCTTTCACCGGGAGATTTCCCATCACCGCGCCACACACACAGACACACACACACACACACACTCACACACGTATGATGTAAGTGATGATATATCATGAAATAGAAATCTTTTTTGATTCCAGGGTTTAATCACCCGAATTTTAACGTCATTCTTTTCTTTCCTCTTACATATTTTTTCTTACTTGAACTGTTATTTATTTTAATTGAATTATTGTTGATTTACAATACTGTGTAAGTTTCAGGTGTACAGCAAAGTAACTCAGTTATACATATATAGCAATATTCCTTGTAAAAACTCTTTTCCATTATACTTTATTACAAGAGATTGAATATAGTTCCCTGTGATCTACAGTAAACCCTTGTTGTATATCTATTTTATATACAGTAGTGTGCATCGGTTAATCCCATACTTCCAATTTATCGGTCCCTCCAAATCAGTTGTTCTCAGTACTCTTTTAAAAATAGGCGTTCATAACTATATTTGCAGTAATAGAAAAAAATGTTTGAATAGTGCTTCCTTCATCATTTAATAAACTTTATTTACCATTTTGCTGTGCTTAGTTGCTCAGTCGTGTCCGACTTTTTGCCACCTACAGACTGCCAGGCTTCTCTGTCCATGGGGATTCTCCAGGCAAGAATACTAGAGAGGGTTGCCATGCCCTCCTCCAGGAGATCTTCCCAACCCAGAGATCAAACCCAGGTCTCCCAAACTGCAGGCAGATTCTTTACTGTCTGAGCTACCAGGGAAGCCCTTTTATACAGTTCACCCATTTAAAGTGTAAAATTCAATGGTTTTTAATATATTCACAGGTGCAACGATCACTACAGTTAATTTTGCAACATTTTTATGACCACAAAAAGCAACCCGTACACTTTACCTACTATACCCCCTCTCCTTTTACATAAATATGGAAAATATCATTTGGAAATGAAAGGTAAAACAGAAAGATCTGAGTTTTAAGAGTTAAATAAAATGAAGCAAAAACAACTGTAAACAGCCTAACCTCGGCACTGTTTACACTCTGATTTTTATATCATTCTGAGTTCTTTATTTTCACCCACGATTTCGAATATTTTTCTCATCCTAATAATATTAATCCTAAAAACTGTTACTACTGATAAAAATGTAATATCCTAGTTTATTGACTTACATTGTCCAGCATTTCACCCAGGAGTGAGCATTGATCTTTTGATTATTTTTAGGTATTATAAATCAAACTTAACTTCTTACAGAAATTAGAAGTTTCAGTTCAGTTCAGTTCAGTCACTCAGTCGTGTCCGACTCTTTGTTACCCCATGAATCGCAGCACACCAGGCCTCCCTGTCCATCACCAACTCCCGGAGTTCACTGTGACTCACGTCCATCAAGTCAGTGATGCCATCCAGCCATCTCATCCTCTGTCGTCCCCTTCTCTTCCTGCCCCCAATCCCTCCCAGCATCAGAGTCTTTCCAATGAGTCAACCCTTCGAATGAGGTGGCCAAAGTACTGGAGTTTCAGCTTTAGCATCATTCCCTCCAAAGAAATCCCAGGGCTGATCTCCTTCAGAATGGCCTGGTTGGATCTCCTTGCAATCCAAGGGACTCTCAAGAGTCTTCTCCAACACCACAGTTCAAAAGCATCAATTCTTCGGCGCTCAGCCTTCTTCACAGTCCAACTCTCACATCCATACGTGACCACTGGAAAAACCATAGCCTTGACTAGAGGGACCTTTGTTGGCAAAGGTCTTCTTTTGAATATGCTATCTAGGTTGGTCATAACTTTCCTTCCAAGGAGTAAATATCTTTTAATTTCATGGCTGCAGTCACCATCTGCAGTGATTTTGGAACCCAAAACAATAAAGTCTGACACTGTTTCCTCATCTATTTCCCATGAAGTGATGGGACCGGATGCCATGATCTTAGTTTTCTGAATGTTGAGCTTTAAGCCAACTTTTTCACTCTCCTCTTTCACTTTCATCAAGAGGCTTTTTGTTCCTCTTCACTTTCTGCCATAAGGGTGGTGTCATCTGCATATCTGAGGTTATTGATATTTCTCCCAGCTATCTTGATTCCAGCCTGTGCTTCTTCCAGTCCAGCGTTTCTCATGATGTACTCTGCATAGAAGTTAAATAAACAGGGTGACAATATACAGCCTTGACGTACTCCTTTTCCTGTTTGGAACCAGTCTGGTGTTCCATGTCCAGTTCTGTTGCTTCCTGACCTGCATACAGATTTCTCAAGAGGCAGGTCAGGTGGTCTGGTATTCCCATCTCTTGAAGAATGTTCCACAGTTTATTGTGATCCACACAGTCAAAGGCTTTGGCATAGTCAATAAAGCAGAAATAGATGTTTTTCTGGAAATCTCTTGCTTTTTCGATGATCCAGCAGATGTTGGCAATTTGATCTCTGGTTCCTCTGCCTTTTCTAAAACCAGCTTGAACATCAGGAAGTTCACGGTTCATGTATTGCTGAAGCCTGGCTTGGAGAATTTTGAGCATTACTTTACTAGCATGTGAGATGAGTGTGATTGTGCGGTAGCTTGAGCATTCTTTGGCATTGCCTTTCTTTGGGATTGGAGTGAAAACTGACCTTTTCCAGTCCTGTGGCCACTGCTGAGTTTTCCAAATTTGCTGGCATGTTGAGTGCAGCACTTTCACAGCATCGTGTTTCAGGATTTGAAGGAGCTCAACTGGAATTCCATCACCTCCACTAGCTTTGTTCGTAGTGATGCTTTCTAAGGCCCACTTGACTTCACTTTCCAGGATGTCTGGCTCTAGGTGACTGATCACACCATGGTGCTTATCTGGGTCGTGAAGCTCTTTTTTGTACAGTTCTTCTGTGTATTCTTGCCACCTCTTCATAATATCTTCTGCTTCTGTTAGGTCCATACCATTTCCATCCTTTATCGAGCCCATCTTTGCATGAAATGTTCCCTTGGTATCTCTAATTTTCTTGAGGAGATCTCTAGTCTTTCTCATTCTGTTGTTTTCCTCTATTTCTTTGCATTGATCACTGAGGAAGGCTTTCTTATCTCTCCTTGCTATTCTTTGGAAGTCTGCATTCAGATGCTTATGTCTTGCCTTTTCTCCTTTGCTTTTGGCTTCTCTTCTTTTCACAGCTATTTGTAAGACCTCCCCAGACAGCCATTTTGCTTTTTTGCATTTCTTTTCCATGGGGATGGTCTTGATCCCTGTCTCCTGTACAATGTCACAAACCTCATTCCATAGTTCATCAGGCACTCTATCTATCAGATCTAGGCCCTTAAATCTATATCTCACTTCCACTGTATAATCATAAGGGATTTGATTTAGGTCATACCTGAATGATCTAGTGGTTTTCCCTACTTTCTTCAATTTCAGTCTGAATTTGGTAATAAGGAGTACATCTGAGCCACAGTCAGCTACTACTATAAAAATCAGAATATTTTATTATTAGAATGTGTTTATATATGTTTTTGCACAAAGTAAACATCTAGGAGTGTATGTTGACCTAAGGAAGGACATTTCTACCACTCTGGTGAAATGAGAGAGGTTAAAGGACTTACCCAATGTCACACATCATTTAGTGTTAAAGCCAGAAGCCACCTAACTTTATAAATGATTAAAGATATTTACATTTCACCTTTGCATTTACTACTATCACTTGCAAAGTTAGTTAGGTCTTGATTACACCAATTCAATTTAAACTGAAAAACATTTAGTATCAATGAAATTAAGAAATATTAATATAGATTTTATAAACAGAGTAGCTTATTAATCCATTTCACAGCTGTAAAATGGATTCTCTTTCCCAGAAAACCTTATTTGTATAAGCAAAGTACTATATACAGGCTTTTATCACTTTCACTTTTCACCTTCATGCATTGGAGAAGGAAATGGCAACCCACTCCAGTGTTCTTGCCTGGAGAATCCCAGGAACGGGGGAGCCTGGTGGGCTGCCGTCTATGGGGTCGCACAGAGTCGGACACGAGTGAAGTGACTTTGCAGCAGCAGCAGCAGCAGCAGCAGCAGCTGGCATTACTTATAGTTACTGACTACTGAAGCAAATAGGAATAATTTTTCAGCTAAAGAGTGACATCTTGTGACATTTTTCACTAATTACAATGAAAAGTTTGTTACTGAAAAGTCCTAATTATTAAGGGAGTTAGATATCTGAGACCACTCTTCCTGTCAGAAACATTGCCTGAAGAACAGAGCGGGCACATAGATGTGCTCTGCCATGTTAGAAAGGGGTAATTTCTTGTAAATTGTCGTTAAATACATAAAACACAAAATTTAACAATTTAAACCATTTTAAGTGTACAATTCAGTGACATTAGGTACATTCACACTGTTGTGCAACCATCACCACTATCCAGCTCCAGGACTTTTTTCTTCTTCCAAAACTGAAATTCTGTACCCATTAAATGCTGACTCTTCATTCCTCCCTTCCTCCTCGCCCTTCAACCTTCATTCTCCTTTCCGTCTCTGTGAATTCACTGCTCTAGGTACTTCTTGCAAGTGGAATCATACAGCATTTGTCCTTTAGTTTGTTGGGTTTTGTTTTTATTTTGGCTCTGCTGGGTCTTCATTGTGGCGTGCGGGCTTCTCTAGTTGTGGCTCAGAGGCATTTGTCCTTTTGTGACTAGTGTATTTCACTTAGTCTGACTTCTTCAGGTTTCATGGACATAGTAGCGTGTGTTAAGATTTCCTTCCTTTTTAAGGCTGAATAATATTCCATCATATGTATAATCCACATTTTACTCATGCATTCATCAGCTGATGGACACTTTGGTTGTTTCCACCTTTTCGCTATTGTGAATAATGCTCCTATGAATATGTGTGTACAAATATTTGTTTGAATTTCTGCTTTCAGTTCTTTTGGTCATCTACCCAGAAGTGAAATTCCTGGATCATAGGTTTTTTTTGTTTTTTTTTTTTAGGAAACTCGGAACTGTTTCCTATAGTGGCTGCACCATTTTACATTCCAACCAACAGGGCACAAAGGTCCCAATTTCTCCAAAATCTTTTCCAATACTGTTATTTACTTTTTTTGTTTGTTATCTTGTGTGTGTTTGCATGTGTGTTTTATAATAGCCACTCTGCTGGGAGTGAAGTAATTTTAATTTACATTTCTCTGATGATTGTGATGTTGAGCATCTTTCCATGTGCTTCTTGGCCATCTGTGTGTATCTTCTTTGTAGAAATGTCTATTCAAATCCTTTGTTCCTCAATCAGATTGTTTTTTGTTGTTATTGAGTTGTAGAAGTTCCTTATATATTCTAGATATTAACCTCTTATAGATACACTATGCAAATATTTTCTCCCATTTTGTGGCTTGCATTTCTACTCTGTTCATAGTATCCTTTGATACACAAAAGGTATTTTTAAGCAGGTTAATCTCAAAACTATAATGTTGAGCAAATGAAGCCAAACACAAAAGAGCCCATATTAAAAGTGAAAGTTGCTCAGTCGTGTCTGACTCTTTGTGACACCATGGACTGCACAGTCTGTGGAATTCTCCAGGTCAGGATACTGGAGTGGGTAGCCTTTGCCTTCTCCAGGGATCTTCCCAACCCGGGGATCGAACCCATGTTTCCCAAATTGCAGGCACATTCTTTACCGGCTGAGCCACCATATCTATTTTAAGTTCTGCATCTATATAAATTTCAAGAACAAGTAAAACTAATCAATGGTGGAAAAAGATCAGAACAGGGCTGCCTCTAGGGCATGAGTGAGGCTTGTATTGACCAGGAAGGGATTAAAAAAAAAAACTTCTAGGGGTTTTTGCAATACACTATATCTTGATAGAGGCTTGGGTTACATTTAAGATTTGTATATTTCATTGTATGAAAAATTTACCAAAGAACAACCCCAAGCTTCTAAACAATTATTAAACCCAAATTGTTTATATCCATGCTGAAGTGTTTAGGGGTGAAATATATTTGCAACTTATTTTCAAACATGTAAAAAATTAATATGGATGATATGAATAGACAGAAATGAGTATTAGAGTTATATGAGAAAGCAAATATAGTAGAATTGTAGAATCTAGGTGGCAGTTATATGAGTGTTGACTGCATAATTTTCTTCAACTTTTCTGTATTTTTAAAAAAATTCCATGATAAATGTTGGAAAAAATAGAAATAGAAAATGAAACTATTTTGAAATTACCATTAAAACTATCATTCCTATAGTTAAAACTAATGTATATTAGTATCTTTTCAGATTTGTGTTACATGATTTTTTAAAGGAAACAAAGGTCATGTAATTCTTACATTTCCATTACCCGTCACAAATTTCATTTTGCTCCCCACCCTACTTCCACCCAGGGGTAATCAGCATCTTATCATAAGTTTGGAGTGTATTCTTACAATCCACTTGTAAAAATTTTATACTTGTCTATGCATGTATGTAAAACTAATGTCAAGTACAGTCATTGTGTCTTCATTTATAATAATGAAAAATTGGAAAAACCTAAATGTCAATCAGTGGAGAAATGAATAAGCTATGGGTTTTTACATGATGCAATCAATCTTGGAAACAATGTTAATTAATGAAAGCAAGCTTATAAATTATACTTTTATTGTTAATGGGTATACATATATGTGGCAAAATTACAAAAACATGGGCAGGAAGTACGCACACAAACTTGACAGTAACAGTCATTTCTGGGAAGGTAGGGAGGGGAATGTGATTAGAAAGGGCATAAAAGACCTCAGTCACACCTTTAGTTTCTTGAAAATTTATTTGACGCAAATATGGTAAAATATTAACATTTGTTCAACTTGAGCAGTGTGTACATATGGGGATTTATTTGCTGTATTTTTCTGTATGTTGGAAATAATTCATAATTTGAAAATACAGTGTAGCTTTGTAAATATAGTTTTTAGAATTTATAGAAATCATATGATAGTGTAAATGTTCTGCAGCATGCTTTTTAAAATTCAGCTTATGGTTTTAAGCTTTGTCCATATTGGTATATGCAGATCTGGTTATCTAATTGCTGTTCTTGGTATCCAGTCATACAACTATATCCCATGCAATTTAGCCATCACTCTGCTGATGGACATTTAGGTCATTTCCATGGATATTATTATCAATACAGTTTTATGCAACAGACTCTGCTTACTGTAAATCTTTCTTGACAAGATGTACAGACTGTATTAGGAGGATGAAGAAAGAAAAGAAGCAGAGGAGACTCTTGGAAGCAGCATATGTGTCCCTCAAAAGTCAAAACAATTGCCTGGTGATAATTAATGAGACGTTCAAAGCACATTAGCTTTCCAAATGATTTGGGTACCACTCTGCCAAGTATGGGCTTCGCAGGTGGCGCTCGCGCCAGTGCAGGAGACAGAAGAGATGAGGGTTCGATCCCTAAGTTGGGAAGATCCCCTGGAGGAGGGTATGGCAACCAGTATACTTGCCTGGAGAATCCCATGGACAGAGGAGCCTGACGGGCTACAGTCCATAGGATTGCAAAGAGTTGGACACGATTGAAGTGATTTAGAACACAGGTTTTCTGAATAAATAATGCTGCAGTGAACAAGATCTTGTGGACAGGAGTGTTCCCTAGAGTGGTGATCTTTAAACTGCAGTGTGTGTACTCCTGAGAATACCAAAAACTTTTCAAGAAGTCTTTAGGCCTAAGTTGATATTTTTATTTTTATATTTTTTTTAAATTTTATTTTATTTTTAAACTTTACATAATTGTATTAGTTTTGCCAAATATCAAAATGAATCCGCCACAGGTATACATGTGTTCCCCATCTAAGTTGATATTTTTAAAACTCAATTTCAAGATCTTCAACCTCCATATGTGTGCTTTCCTCCATATGTTTATTTCGAGCAGTCCTGGGTCTAGGCCTGTGGTTGGGTGCTGTGCAGGTTGTCACTTTCCACCTCCATTCACAATTGCTCTTCTCTCACTTGACTACAGAAAGGCATAGTTCTCATCCATATCACCTTTCATTTGCTATTTTATGCATAAAATTTAGTATTTATGTGTTTTATATATTAAATTTTTATTTTGAAAATTTAACCTATTAATCTATTTAAAATATATTTTTGTTTTTAGCATGAGACAACAATGTAATTGTAAATCTAATGACTTTGACATAATAGTCTAAATAATACAACTGGACACTTTATACTCTAATATTCATATCAAAGTCTCTTTGATCATATGGGAAGTATAAAGTTTATGGAAGTATCATTCCACTATCTTACTAGAATTCCCTGAAGTCATGGTGGCCATGTAAGACAGTTCTGGTCATGAGATATAATTCTGTTAAGAATTGGTGGAAGCTTTCTGCTTTCTTGAAACAAGCACCCCTCCGTTTCCCTCTTCTCTTTGGATGTATGACACCTGGTAGCAAAGGAGCCATCTTTCCAGCTCATCTTTCCAATAGAGCTGTTATCTCAGGGGAAGCTGACTCCACTCTCATCTCCTGGATGGTCTAACGATAATTCCGTCCCCGTTGCCGGAGGTTGGTTTAGTTTTAGGTGTGACACAATTCTGTATACTTTGTTCATGTTTGCAGTCAGCTTCTGGGAAAGTTTTTCCCTGATCTTAAAAGAGATTCAAGGAAAGCCAGTCTTCCTCCCCCTTCCCTTGGATACTTTTCTTTTGCAATATACAAGTTTTACAGTTTAGTCAGTTCAAGTTTATGGGTTTTGTTTTTTTTTTTCCTGATTGTTAAGTATTTTTTGTGCATTAAGAAATCCTTTTCTACCCTGAGGTAAAAATATTCAACATAGCCTCCTAATAGTTTCCAAGTTGTGCTTTCAATTTCAGAACCTTAATCCATCTAAGATTTATTTGGGGATATGATAATGAAGTAGGGATTTGATTTTCCCCTCCACATGGAGAGCCAATGGTCCAACATTCTTTATTTAATAGTTCTTTTGCCATTGATCTTCAAAGCCACCTTTCTGGTGATAAAAAAAAAAAAACAATAGCTAAAATTTATTTACCACTTAGTATTTTTTTAAGCATATCACATATCAACTCATTTGATCCTTACAACTACTTTATAAAGTACAGGTTCATGATCCATTATTTACAATTCTGGAATTGAAAAACGCATGAATATGATACTTTTAAAAAATTCATTCGGGAGCAAAACCTGACCTAAACTTCCATGCAGCTATTTATTTATGTTGTTGTTGTTTTTTAAAGATATTTTCTATTTATATCCATTTTGGCTGTTCCTTATGGCATGTGAGATGTGAGATTTTAGTTCCCCATGGAACCCATGCCCTCTGCATTGGAAGCACAGGGTCTTACCCACTGGCCCACCAGGAAAGTCCCTGCCATGCAGCTATATAGAGTCTCTTCTTTAGTCCTCTTAGTATGGCTATTCATACATTTTGTTGCAGAACTGTAAATGTACTTGACTATTGGGTGTGGCCCTAGAAGCTTTTGGGGTGTGACAAGGTATATGCATTGGATTACTTTTCAAAATCTAAAACATTCTAAATTCAGAAAACCATTTAACCAAGGTCTCAGATAAAGGTTGTGTTGTTGTTGTTTAGTTGCTGCTAAGTCATGTTTTTTTGCAACCCTGTGGATTGTAGGCCACCAGGCTCCTCTGTCCATGGGTTTCCCAGGCAAGATAATGGAGTGGGTTGCCATTTCCTTTTCTAGGGGATCTTCCCGACCCAGGGATCGAACCTGCAACTCCTGCCTTGGAACACGGATTCTTTACCACTGAGCCACCAAACCCCAAAGGTTGTGTACTAGTACTACTTTTATCCCCATTTCACAGCTGAGGAAATTGAGACATAGAATTTAAGTCATTTGCTTAAGGTTGCATAGTTAACAAAAAATTTACTCAATGGAGTTAATAACATTTTTGAGTGCTTAAAGTTATAGTCACTTGTGAACTCCGGGAGATGGTGATGGACAGGGAGGCCTGGCGTGCTGCGATTCATAGGGTTGCAAAGAGTCGGACACAACTGAGCGACTGAACTGAACTGAACTAAATGCTTTATATTCATTATTTCCTTTAAACCTTGGCCAATAACCTCAGATATTGGCAGATGACACCACCCTTATGGCAGAAAGTGAAGAAGAAGTAAAGAGCCTTTTGATGGGCATGAAAGAGGAGAGTGAAAAAGTTGGCTTAAAGCTCAACATTCAGAAAACGAAGATCATGGCATCCAGTCCCATCACTTCATGGCAAATAGATGGGGAAACAATGGAAACAGTGTCACTGCAGACTGCATCCATGAAATTAAAAGACGCTTACTCCTTGGAAGGAAAGTTATGACCAACCTAGACAGAATATTAAAAAGCAGAGACATTGCTTTGCCAACAAAGGTCCCTCTAGTCAAGGCTATGGTTTTTCAAGTAGTCATGCATGGATGTGAGAGTTGGACCATAAAGAAATCTGAGCTCTGAAGGATTGATGCTTTTGAACTGTGGTGTTGGAGAAGACTCTTGAGAGTCCCTTGGACTGCAAGGAGATCCAACCAGTCCATCCTAAAGGAGATCAGTCCTGGGTCTGGAAGGACTGATATTGAAGCTGAAACTCCAATACTTTGGCCACCTGATGTGAAGAACTGACTCATTTGAAAAGACCCTGATGTTGGGAAAAACTGAAGACAGGAGGAGAAGGGGACAGAGGATGAGATGGTTGGATGGCATCACTGACTCAATGAACATGAGTTTGAGTGAACTCCGGGAGTTGGTAATGGACAGGGAGGCCTGGCGTGCTGCTGTCCATGGGGTCGCAAAGAATTAGACACGACTGAGTGACTGAACTGAACAACCCTATAAGGTGCTATTATTGTCCCCATTTTCCAGAAGAAGCAGTTGAAGCTTAGAAAGGTTATACAACTTCCCTGGACACACAACTATTAAATGCGGTGAGGAAGGATTTAAAAACAAGCTATTCTGACTTCAGTATATTTATTACACTATGCCTTACCAGTCTGTAACACGTTTAGAACTACATATCGTATCTAATTACCTCTTGGATATTAAAGAGTAAGGGTTTTTTTTAATGCGTATCAGATCATTTTACTCCCATGCTTAAAACCCTCCTGTGACTTCCCATTGATTTCAAATGCATGCAGCAGTAATTGGCAGCTTGAGCGAGCAGTAGCTGGAAGCAAGATCTTAGTTTCCCAGACTGGGAGTCCTAACCACTGGACCACAGGGGCCAGCAGTTAGGGCTAGAGCCCCTAGTCCTTGCCTGCCTAGTAAAGAATGAATTCAGGCAAGAAGGCAGAAGATAAAGAGTAAGTAAAAAGTTTATTTGAAAAGAAAAGTATGGGCAAACTCAGATTCGTGCCTTTGGGAAGTTTAAATCCTTTAGGGGACAGTTTTCCAGGTCTTTGTCTTCCTTCAGGCCAATCATCTTGCTTTGTTCCCCCACACCCTATGGGTTAATCTGTCTCAGGACCTTCCCCTGAGGTGTGCATGCACCCCTCAGCCAAGATGGTCCTCAAAGTGCAGGCTTCTGGGAGGAGCAAGACTCATTATGGCCTGGAATTATCCCCTGACTTTTGACCCCAGTGAGCCTTTCTGCACATATGTAGTGTCTCCCTTGTCCCCAAAATGGGGGAATGGAGATCCCTTAATCCTTTACTCAAACAGGGTTTTGTCCTTGTTTTGTCCTTTTGTCCTTGCCATGGGCTGAATGAAGCACAAGCTGGAATCAAGATTGCCAGAAATATCAATAACCTCAGATATGCAGATGACACAACCCTTAGGGCAGAAAGCAAAGAACTAAAGAGCCTCTTGATGAAAGTGAAAGAGGAGAGTGAAAAAGCTGGCTTAAAACAACATTCAAAAAACTAAGATCATGGCATCCGGTCCCATCACTTCATGGCAAATGGGGAAACAATGGAAACAGTGACAGACTTTATTTTCTTGGACTTCAAAATCACTGCAGATGGTGACTGATCCATGAAATTAAAAGACGCTTGCTCCTTCGAAGAAAGTTATGACTAACCTAGACAGCATACTAAAAAGCAGAGATGTTACTTTGCTGACAAAGGTCCATATAGTCAAAGCTACGGTTTTTCCAATAGTCATGTATGGATGTGAGAGTTGGACTGTAAAGAAAGCCGAGCACCAAAGAATTGAGGCTTTTGAACTGTGGTGTTGGAGAAGACTCTTGAGAGTCTTGAGAGTCCCTTGGACTGCAAGATCAAACCAGTCAATCCTAAAGGAAATCAGTTCTGAATGTTCATTGGAAGGACTGTTGCTGAAGCTAAAATTCCAGTACTTTGGCCACTTGATGTGAAGAACTGACTCCTTGGAAAAGACCCTGATGCTGGGAAAGATTGAAGGCAGGAGGAGAAGGGGACAACAGAGGATGAGATGGTTGGATGGCATCACCAACTCGATGGACATAAGTTTGAGCAAGCTCCGGGAGGTGTTGATGGACACAGAAGCCTGGCTTGCTGCAGTCCATGAGGTCACAGAGTTGGACACAACTGAGCAACTGAACTGAACTGTCCTTGCCATGATTATTACCTTGACTATTGCCACGACTTGGCTCAGAGGTTAAAGCGTCTGCCTGGAATGTGGGAGACCTGGGTTTGACCCCCTGGGTCGGGAAGATCCCCTGGAGAAGAAAATGGCAACCCACTCCAGTACTCTTGCCTGGAGAATCCCATGGAGGGAGGAGCCTGGTGTGCTACAGTCCATGGGGTCGCAAAGAGTAGGACACGACTGAGCTACTTCACTTCACTTTAATTGCCACGACTATTACCTTAAGGTATTTACAAGAGAGAAAGACTGGTTATTTACCCTGTTTCTGTTGTTACTTCCATTTTGGAGGGCAAAGAAGAGGCTGATTGTAAATTCCTCAACTAGAGCCCCTCTATCTTGTCTCAGGAAATGTAAAGAAGAGGCTAGTTTTAAGTATCCAGTCTGAAACCCACTTCTTCATACCCCATGAGATGCAAACAGGAGGCCAGTTGTAAATGTCTAACCTGGGCCTTTCTACCTCCTACTTCACTACTGCTAGACGAAAATCCAAATTCCTTACAATGGCGCCTTTCTAACTCTCCCATCTTGTTCTCCAAGATAGCCAGCTTCTTTTAGGTTTTTACCTGAGATGTATCCCCTACCTGGAAGACTCCCTCCTGTTAGTCAGGCCTCAGATTAAGCTCCTCCTTGGTTTTTCCCTAATTACCCAGTTTGGAGTCTCTAATCATGCTCTCTATCCTATCATTCTGTTTTTCATAGCATATAAACATGATATTTTCTCATTTACTTGTTTACTCTCTTTCCTTCCATTAGAATGTAAGTTCAACTACAGTAGGGCACCTTATCTGTTTTGGTTTCTTGTGAAATCCTAATCTCTATAATAGACTTTAGCATGTGGTAGGTACTTAATTTTGGCTGAATAAATTAATGTAGTGTATGATCAGTAAATGTACCTGCTTGTTAGTTTCAGTGGTGGTACATGAACTGAGAAGGCAGGTGGGAGGAGCTGGTGAAATATAAAGGCATTTAAACATCAGTTTTTGCCTAATAGTATAAATAGTGCCTAACAGTGTTTGGCATAGAACAGGGGCCAAATTAGTATTTGTTTTAGAATGAACAGTATATATTACTAGTAGCTTGGCTCTTGGGCAAATTTCTTAACCTTCCTGAGCTTAGTTTTCTAACCTATAAAATGAAGATTAAAACTTACTTTACAGGATTAGCCTACAAATTATATGAGATAATGCATGCCAAATGTATAGCACATAGGTTTTTAAATTTCTTTCCCTTTACACTTTATAAACTCTTGGAAGCTCTTCTAGCCGCATGACCTCATTTTATTTCTATAGTACTTCTCATTAGTCTTTATTTTATGGATGAAAAAGACTCAGGGACTGAGGCAAAGCTTCTTCAGGTAATGACAAGCCAATGGACAAGTTTTATAAGCAAAGGAGTGACTCGATGAAAGCAGTGTTTCTTGAAGATTCATCTGCTGGAGGCCTTTAAGATGGGGTCAACTGAAGAAGCTGGAGAAATACTACTTTGACTACTATCATAAAAATCAAGTTTAAGGTGAAAAGGCATGCACTAGGTGACAGAGAACGTTTGAAAACCTAACAAGAGACTGAACAGCTACACAGCAAAAAAGACACAAACTGCCGACAGTTCGCAAACACGGTTGAGAAAGTGATGTCACCAACAACCTAAACAATTAAGATACCAAACTTTGCAAAATGGTTGGCAGTTCTTCCCTCTAATACCTATGCAGAACATACGGCGGTTACATGGCAAACATTTGAGCCGTGTCTTCACTGCCGTTGCACACCTTTGTGGATTTCACCCTCCCACTGGGATCGCCATCTGGACTAGAGCATCTTATGGACCTGTGGATTCTGTTTTCTCTACGAGCAGTCTGGTGAGGTGAGAATCGGGGCGATGAAGAATTAGAAGTAAAGGTTTTGAACTTTGAGAGTCTCGGCTAGATCGACTTTTTTCTTTCTATAAAAATGAAGTCCTTGAAGACTTAACGACCCCCCCCCCGGAAGAGCACAAACAGCCTTTTGGCAGCTCGTGCCACCAGGCCGCAGCAGCTCGTACTCCTTCGGCTCAACAGCAGAGCGGAGCACCTCGCGGTGAGCTGACGTCACTTCCGGCGCGCTGACGCTCAGTCCGGCGTGCCGACGCCTGCGTCAGCAAAGAGCGGGGCTGGGGGCACCCGGTTTGAAGTCGTGCGGGTCGGAGCACTGCCGCCTCCGCCGCTGTCTGAGACCCCCTGCTTCCGGGCCGCGGCGGGGAAGAGCTCGGGTAGGCGGCAGGGCAGATGCCCGAGGGCCCGCGCCGGGACGTTCCGCGCCGCACCGGCCGCTCCCCTCTGTTCCGCGGCCTGGGCCTGCGCCGCTCCGCTCTGTGGAAACTAGCGCCTCGGCTGCGCGGCTCGTCGCTCGCGGGGAGCTCCGAACCGCCGGCGTCCGGCCATGGCGGTCTCCAGGTGGGTCTAATTCCTCCAGAGCTAACAGGAGGTTCCCATTGTCACTGGGCTCGGGCGCCTTCCTGCCTAGACTCCGCAGTTCGCCCCTCAGTCAGCGGGGCTTTGGACTCGGGTTACTCCACGTAAGTAACCCGTGGAGGAATGTCTTTTTCTTGCTGAATAGACCGTTTGGCACGTTAGAGCTAGTTTTTCTCTTTCCTCACCATGTTTCTCTTCTCTGGTTTCTCTTCCCTCTTTCAGTGCTAGGAGAATCTTTTCGCTTTCTTAGTATTCTAAGGCCGATCCCTAACCTCCATTTCAGGGGAAAACTTGGTAGTAACTGACGAAGTCGGGGAGACTTTGAGTTACAGTTATCTAAGTGACCTTCTAATTATGTTAAAATTTGTGTTTACGGCTTTAGGGATATGTTTTTTCCTGAGTGCTTCTTTCTTACATTATAATTTTTCGTTTTGTTTGGCAGTACACATTCAGTCGTCAGCTTTGTAATCTTTAGCAAATTATTGTATTAGTATCATCTTCTTTAACCAAGGCGTGAAAGATGTATCACGAATCTTAAATTATTTTAAAGTGATGGCCCCTCGTTAGGAAAGTATAGGAGACTATAGGGAGACCAGCAAGACATTTCTTTGTATGGGTAGCAGGAAAGTCTTTTTCTCCAATATAAGAGACTGGGGTGGGGAGTACATTTTGTCAGAGCCTTGACGTTAGTGGACATTGATATGTGTAAATAGGGGGTAGACCCTCTGATAGAAGACAGAAGGGTTCACCAAGTTTGTTAGTTTTCATGAGAAATGGGTCCTTCTACCATATAGACTGAAAGGGAAAAATGATGACAGTTCAGAAAACATAGTTTTTGTTCATTTTTCAGAGTTAATTGAACAGATTCCTATTTTGCAAGCAAAAGGATAACCCATACCTCATAGATTCCCTAGATAACTGATGAGAAAGTGTGTGGGAGAAACCCAATACAGTTGAGTGTGAGGGGTTGTGAGGTACCTGTAATAGGGGGCATCTGATTTTTATTTCATAGATTACTTGATTCCATTCAGTGTGAGGAAATTCTTATTTTGTGATGTATAAAATAAAAAAATGAAAGTTTAAAGAGCACCTAATTTGCTTGACTAATGCAAATCTATTTACAGAAGTTTAGGGCACCTACATTTCTGAATGAATGAGTTTTCAAAGCAGCTGCTTTTTGTACTTGACATTGGATTTCAAAGGGTGGTGCTCTTTTTTTCCGTAGATCTTTTTTAATTTAGCTTGCCAAAATTCTGTTAAATTCTACTTTAAAAAGAAAACTTGTCATAGTTTTATAAAAGAGCTAGTCCTGGGCTTATTTTGATAATACAGTAGGTTCATGGAAAACAGTTTTGAGACACTTTCTGATTTGGGGATACTACCAGTCCTTGACTTTTTCATATGAGGATTCACTTTGAATAACAGACTTTAATTTTAAACTGACCTTCGCCATGCACTGAGCACACATGTTTATGAACTAAATTTCCTTTCTCTTCTTGGTGTGAAATACAGACTCATTTGCGTGTCCCTCATGGCTCAGACAGTAAAGAATCTGCTTACAATGCAGGAGACCTGGGTTTGATCTCTGAGTTGAGAAGATCCCCTGGAAGAGAGCATGGCAATGCATTCCAGTATTCTTGCCTGCAGAATCCCTATGGATACGAGGTGCCTGGCGGACTATAGTCCATGGGTCGCAAAGAGTCTGACATGAATAACCACATACACATACATACAGACTCATTTTAATATTTTATTGTAGAACAGGTTGAAAATGGTTGAAAAGATAAAAATCATTTGTGAGAATCAAATCTAAAATATTTTTTGCACTGTTTGTATCAGTGTGTGACTGAAAAGAAATGGTATTGTTTTTATAACCTTTAAATATTTGCAATAGGAGGGAAATGTTAAGTTCAGAAATCCAGATCCAAAGATCCAGGAATAATATTTGACTTTGCCCTCCCTTCCTTTCCCCCAGTCTAGCCAGTCCCCAGATCCAATCTTGTCAGTTCTACATTTCTAATCTTTCTCTGGCCAATCTTTTCTTCCCACGCCATTTATCACAGTCCTACTCCATACCACCATCATCTCTAATCCAAGACACCTGTCACAGCAGCCATTCTGCTCTTCCTGCCTCCATTGGTATCTCTTTCTAATTTATTCTTTGCTTCTTTGCTAATGTTAATTTTAATGTAGCCTTTTTTTTTTTTTTTCCTGTTTAAAACCATTTAGTTTTCTGTTGCCTTAAGATAAAGGACAAATTTTGTAACAAACACATCTTACCAGATCATTTGTGATCTGGTTCCTGCTTTACCATTTTAAGCTTCATCTTGTCAAGTTGTTGAGTCTCTCTCTCTCCCCCTCTTCATTCTGAATCTTTGTTCTTTTTCACCTCCTAGTCTATAAAACATTAATTCCTACCTTAATCTCTGGAACATTAATTCCTACATTCTCCTCCTACCCAACCTTAGTTTTTAGATCTAAACCCTAAGCCTATACATGTGTCACTTTGTTTGGGAAGCCTTCTCTGGTATTACTTCATCTCAGCTGGTGAGATATTGTCTTGCCAGTCATATTTATCATACTTTGTGATTGTTTAATTGTTCACTTTCTTGCTTGAGTTAACATCAGCTCTGTGAGAGAAGTGAATGTCTTTACTCCTTCTTTCCCCAGGAGAGTGCCTTTTCTCATAGGTGCTCAATACACTTTTTTAAAAATGGGTGATTGTTTTCTTGTTTAATTCCTGTCATGATTTTTCTGTAACTTTTGTAGAGTATTTCTGGTGTTTTTCAGGAAGCGCTTCTGAGTTTTACAGGTTTCCCTAAGAGAGAAAAACTTTCATTATAGTTTTGAATATTGACCAGAAGTATAATTTAAAAAACAATAAATATCGTCACAACTAGTTTTATAAATTTATAGTCTAGTACAATTCTGTGATAGCATGGTCTTTTATAATGCAAATTGGATATAATGTAACTGCATTTTCTGTAATCAAAATTTTTAGACTCCACTTAGTTTTTTAAAAATTATTATTCATTTTATTTTCGGCTGCATTGGATCTTCGTTGCTGCAAGCAGCCTTTCTCTAGTTGTGGTGTCTAGGCTTCTTATTGCAGTGGCTTCTCTTGTTGCGGCCCACGTGCTTAGATGGCTCCAAGGCATCTGGAATCTTCTCAGACCCAAGATGGAACTCGTGTCCTCAGTATTGGCAGTCAGATTCATAACTGCTGGACCACCAGGGAAGTCCCACACTTAGCCTTTATAAAGGCTTAGTTTTAATGTAGTACTTTGAATTATAAGAATGTAGCAAATGGTAAAATGTATGGTCAACTCTTGATCCCCTATGGGTGAGTTAAATCTTGCCACAAACACCTACCCCACCCCTCAAAAAACCCTACAAATCTTTGTGACTCTAAAATTGCAAATACAATGATAGCATTTGAAGTTCTCCCATAAAATGCAGTGAACTACTACTGAAAATGTATGACTCTTTTAGACCTCTAGTAAAAGAGTATACACATGTGAAAGAACAATGTTGCCCTTAATAAGTGAATGCTGGAAAGTCAGCCAAACTCACTCACTAGCTACTTGACTTGCTCTCATAACATCAATCTCAGCAAAAAAAAAAAAAAAAAAACCAACAAATTAGTATATATTACAGGCTTTCAGTGTTGTTTGCAAGCAATTTAAATCATAGTTATTAAATATTTGAATACTGTGTTGTTCTGTAAACCTCTCTCCCTGTATCATCTGTCACTAATTGAAGTTGAGCCACCAACAGTAAAGGTAATGTTAGAGGGATTGTTAAAAGTTATGTTCATTACAGAAGGTGGTGGGTGAATATGTAACAATGTTGGGTTCCACAGCTTAATTTTTTAAAAGATTATTTTTGATAACTTTGCCTGTTTATACCACAGTTGGTTGTTGTTATGCATCGATTAGCTATTATGAATTTAGTTTTTCCTTGATCATATACAGAGAATGTAAAAATATAATTTAGACTGATCTCTGCTGTAAAGGTCATGTCTAAAAGTTATGACTTGACTGTTTTAGAAGCCATACCTTAAGTCTGTGACGCACATCTTTGGAGTTTAAAAATGATGCTGTGTTCAGAAAAGATTCTGAACATACCCTCTTATGGAAGAAACAAATTGCTACATGTGAGCAGAACTTTGCTCTGTTGTGTTAATTCTTTGTCAACACTGCTGATGCTTCAGAGAAACATTGTTTCAGTGACCTATTCTGCACAGTAAAGGGAAGTTTCTTGATGTGGGGGGTCCTTGCTCTTGACAGAGAAAACGCTAATATGATCTTACCTGTGGGAGAGCACAGGTGTTGTTTGTTTGTTAGGCCTATTCCTCCATTATTACTAATTTCTATCCATTATAAGATTGACAGAAGACACTGTTGTAAATTGTAATATATTGAATATTTTGTACTTTAAAAATGGGGACCAAAAGCTAGGAAAGGTAGAGGAGGCATTATATAAGTGTATCCATTTTAATCCCTTTGGTTAAATTCCTCCCTGTTTCTTTAGTCTGTTTCTCAAAGTAGTATCCACCTAATAATTCACCATTTTAACCATTTTAAAATGTGCACTTTCAAATGAAGTTTTAATCCACTAAACATTTTTTTCCCCCTGAAAAATCTAGATTTTTATGTTTAAGATAAAGTCATACAAGAGGCAGAGGTTAGGGGAAAAAAAGTGTCCTGAAGGAAATAATGCACCTTGGCTGTCCTTTTCAGCACTTATTTAATAAGTATTTACAGAGTGCTTTCTGTGTTCCAGGTGCTGGAGATACAGCAGAGAATAAAAATGGATTTCCCATTCTCATGGAGTTCCTGTTCTGGGGGTGGGTGGGCGGGGGAATGTAAATGACACACACCTGCCCTGGCATCTGGCTTTGGTGTTGTTTCACATCTTCATATCTGTTCCCAGTGTTCTTTGTGGCACTTCAAATTAATCTACTTTCTTCTAGCATTAACATAGTTTCAAGTAACCCACAGTAGGAACTTGAAGGCATACATTTTAAAACATCAGTCTAGGCAATTTCTTAAAAGACATTTCTTTTGATCATAACTTCCTTGCTTAATGATGTTATGTAGGACTAAGCATAGTGTTGATACCAGATATTTATGTTCTTATTCCCTAAGTAACACAGAAAAGAAAAGCCTCACATAGTAAATGTGAAAAAATGCATGACAAATTGGACAAACTTGACTGAACATTCCCTTTTAGTTATAATTACAAAGCCATCTCTGACGTATTGTCTCAGTTGACCTTCCATAATTTTTTTAGAGTGATTAAATGTATTCAGAGAATACTGAGATTGGAAATAGATTGCAAATGTTATATTTTAAACACTTTCTTTTTCCATCCTCAAATAGCGGAAATGCAATATGTATTTGTTTATTGGTGTTGAAGTAGTAGTCTAGGACATTTTTATAGTTCAGTGTGCATATTATTTCTTTTTATATTCTTTTTGAATTATGATAATACAAACAGCTGAAGAGAAGTTAAATTATAGTTGCCAGCATAACCTCTACAAACTCCATGTACTTTCCTAACAGCCAGTTTTTTTAAACCACATTTTGTGTTTTAATTTGAAGTATAATTAATTTTCGGAGAAGGCAATGGCACCCCACTCCAGGAAAATCCCATGGACGGAGGAGCCTCTTGGACTGCAGTCCATGGGGTCGCTAGGAGTTGGACACGACTGAGCAACTTCACTTTCACTTTTCACTTTCATGTGTTAGAGAAGGAAATGGCAACCCACTCCAGTGTTCTTGCCTGGAGAATCCCAGGGACGGTGGAGCCTGATGGGCTGCCGTCTATGGGGTCACACAGAGTCGGACACGACTGAAGTGACTTAGCAGCAGCAGCATAATTAATTTTCAATATTGTATTAGTTTCAAGGATATAACATAGCAATTCAATATTTTATATATATCATTTAAAGTTACAATAAAATAATGGCTGTCTTTCCCTGTGCAGTACAGTGCATCCTTGTTGCTTATTTGTTTTATATATAGTAGTTTGTGTCTCTTAATCCCACACACCTATCTTCTCATTCCCTCTTCCCTCTAGGCAGTCTTTAGAGCAGTTTTCTGAAATCACAGGTTTATAAAATAAACATGGATCATGTCTTTTATAGTTATTTCTCTGAATTAAAATCCAATTGAAAATGGGCCAGATTATCATCATCAATAGATTCATAACCAATTGTTGTTGTTCAGTTGCACAGTCTTGTCCGATTCTTTGTGACCCCATGGACTGCACCACGCCAGGCTTCCCTGTCCTTCACCATCTCCCTGAGCTTGCTCAAACTTATGTCCATTACGTCGGTGATGCCATCCAACCATCGTGTCCTCTTTAGTCCCCTTCTCTTCCTGCCTTCAATCTTTCTCAGCATCAGGGTGTTTTCTAATGAGTTGGCTCTTTGCATCAGGTGGCCAAAGTATTGGAGCTTCAGCTTCAACATCAGTCCTTCCAATGAATATTCAGGACTGATTTCCTTTAGGATTGACTGGTTTGATCTTGCAGTCCAAGGGACTCTCAAGAGTCTTCTCCAACACTACAATTCAGAATTATCAATTCTTTGATGCTCAACCTTCTTTAGGGTCTAACTCTCACATCTATACATAACTACTGGAAAAACCATAGCTTTGACTATACAGACTTTTGTTTCAAAATGATGTCTCTGCTTTTTAATACACTGTCTAGGTTTGTCATAGATTTTCTTCCAAGGAGCAAGCGTCTTTTAATTTCATGGCTGCAGTTGCCATCTGCAGTGATTTTGGAGCCCAAGAAAATAAATGTGTCACTGTTTCCATTGTTTCCCCATCTATTTGCCATGAAATGATGGGACCAGATGCCATGATTGTTGTTTTTTAATGTCATCAGTGGATACTGTCAAATGTAATTGCACCATGTTTTATTTAATTTATTCTTCTACAGTCTCTGGTATCTTCTGTTCAGCTTGACATCTATTACCTCTTTTTCCTCCATTTGTCTATCCTTTGAAGAATGAAGAGTAGCATTTTTTACTGTTAGCTGTTACGCTACATAAGCTTTAGCCAAAAGAAGTATTGTGGTAAGTACTGTGTTCCCTCAGTCAGCCCTTCTTTTAACTTTCTTTTTCTTTTGATCACCTGGCTTCCTTCAGACTTCTCCTTCATCAAGGGTCCTGTCTGCCCTCCAGCATAATACTGGCTCTGTCTCATACCCTTTCCCTCTCCCCTACCTGTTCATTAAACCAGTCTTTTCCTTTGTGTCCTGACCCGAGCTTACCCTGCTTGCCTCATAGTTTGCTATCCTGGTGTAATAGGTCACATTGCCCTCTTGTGAGATCCCGGTCTGCTTATCCCTTTGTTGTTCCTTTTGTGTGGCATCTAATCTGTTATCCTGGAGAGAAGAATGAAAAAGTCCAAAAGGGGCTTTGAGTCAAGAGCACCAAAGAAGCATTCTTGTGTCCCCATTCTTCTATTCAGGGAGTCAAATCTGACTATCACAAGGTGGGAGAGGTGAGAATAGACAGGTCTGGAATTGGATGCGAGGATGAGCTGATCTGCCCTCAGGGCAGTTGACTGGTGAGGGAGCGGAGGTGACATGACATGGTATTGGGGTATAAGGCTTTGAAGAAAGGAGAGGCAGAAGGAACTGTGGGGTTGTGAGGCAAATTCAGCATTAAGTTAGAGGAGTAGAAGGTCTTTGGGCAGGAGTATGTCCGCAGAGGACTCAAGGAAGGTTTAGGAAGGGTAGAAATTATTGAAGGAATACAGTGCCTACTGCCCAGTCGTTTTCAGCTTGCTCTTTGCAGCAGCCATAACTGCCTGATGTTCAGATTGCTAAAGTACTGCTGTACTCATCTTTTTACTTACTGAAACATTGCTTTAGCATCACTTCTGTTATTTTTATAACTTGTTTTTGTGTAGTATAGCTATGACAGATTAAGGATATTTCTCAAAGGAAGCAAAAAAATATATAGTACTCTCTGTTTAAAAATGGTGCTTCAACCTGTCCCCAAGAAACTTGGATTTTTCTTTATCTATAATTTTAATTACAGTAAATACCAGGTACTCAACAAATATTTGAATTCTGTGCAGAGACACTTTGCGCAATATTGTGGGGGACAAAAAGAATCATTGAAGAAGGTGAAGCCTAATAAGCATAAGACAACATGTGACAAATTAATGTAAAGACACAAAAATGCATAATAAATACCAAAATGAGAATCCCTGTGGATTTTAGAAGAGGATGTAATTGTGTAGTAGTCCATGAGATGGTGTCAAGAAAGTAAAGAACTTGAACTGAGTCTGAATGGGTGGGAGTGAGCTGAAGAATTGGACCAAGAGAAGACATTCCAAGTAGAAGAAACAGTAGACAAAATTGTGGAAACCAAAATGGCCTTTGTTTGGGAGATACTTTCTTGTTTTTGATTACTACCTGGTAGGTAAGGGTGAGCCATTGAAAGTTTTAGAATAAGGTAATAATTTGATCACAGGGTGTTCTAGGAAGTAAACTTAGCATTGAGATCTCATTAGTATGGAGTTTTGCTCATCAGGCAGTTGAAAGTTTGCACTTGAGCTCCCACATGGGCTAGATTTGGGGATTATTTGTACTGTGTTATAGTTTAAACAAATTACAGTTTCCTATAGGAGAAACTGATGAGAGATGGACAGCCAGGGATTGAATTTGGGAGAATGTTCTTATTAAGAGTGTTAAGAATAGGGAAACCATGGAAAGAATTAAGAGGTCAGAAAAGAACAGGGTAATAGAATGTTTTGAAAACTTAGGAAGGAAAGTATTTTATGAATGGGGTAGTACTGAAATCAGATGTCACAGAAGAATCATGAAAATTGGATTTACAAAAAACAAAGCCATTGGTTTTAGAGCTTAGAAGTTCCTTGGTGACCTTCAGGTGTGCTATTTCAGTAGCAGAGAAGGATAGAAACTTGATTTATAGGGATTAAAATGTATGTGGTGAGAAGATAAAAGAAGTGATTTTAAACACTTCTTCAAGATGTTTGGCAGCAGAAAGAGTGTTCTAGAAGATGGAGGTCAAGCGGTTTATCTTATTAAAGACGGACCTCTGTATATTTGAAGACAGAAGGGAGTAGATTAATAAGGCAGTGATGTAAGATATTCGAGAAAGGATAATTGAATGAGGGTAGAAGGAGATGGTATCAAGAAAATGGTGAGACATTATGCAAGTCTTGAAGAAAAACAAGGACTGTCTTTTCATCTGAAATTGAAAGGATGAGTATAAAGACCCTTAAAGGTAATAAGTGAGATGAGATAGTTTGTATTCTAATAACCTAGGGATCTACTCAGTCCATTCATTTTTAAGGAATAGGTAATGGCAATTGGGACTTGAGGAAAGTGGAAATGATTGTGGGGGGGACTTGGAAAACTCAGTTTAACTATTTATACATAGACTTACAAACAGGTCAGTATTGTCAGTTCCTTAGAGTATTCATTTTGCAGCCAGCTTTTGCTTTTCATCACAAAAGCAGGAACTCCATCACTGAAAAGGAGTTATGAAGTATTGGGCTGGTTAAAAAGTTTCGGTTTTTCTGTAAGATGATACAGAAAAACTCAAATGAACTTTTTGGCTGATCCAGTAGTTGAAATCTATCCAGAGGTGCAGTCTAAGGAACTTTGCAATCAAAGATAAGACAAACATGGTATATAAGGGGGAAAAAAACTATAAACAGTTGCAGTGATGTGAGGCTATGAAATATGACTAAATCTAGTTTTACTCTGTAAAATAAGAGGTTAAGTGAAGTTAAGTGGGTTTCTTCTCTAAGCCTTCTAACAGTGACAAAAGTAATACTTTTAAAGATCTCCTAACTTCCAGTCTAGTTCTACCATTTTGCAACTTTTCCTGTAGGAAGGTCCTGGATTTATGTAAACTGTACACATACAGTTTATATTATTATAAAGAATACATGCATCGTATACAGATATAAGTCCGTTGTTGCATAAATATGACTTAAGACATAATTTTTATAATAAAACATTTAATTTTTGATAATTTTGCTTGGCATAGAATATAGATTTAAAATGAATATTTATTTGCCTTGATAGAAAATTGTTCATAGATATTAAATTTTCTTTTTGAACATTTCTTTTCATTGAGCAGAGGCATTCAAAATCAGTCCTGGCAATAGGCATATATTTGTTGTGAAGTTTCAGAGACAGTTTCAGTAGCTTTAACATCACAATCAGTTATAAAGATGAAAATACATCAAAGAGCATTCTAGAGTTATGTATGGGATGTATGAAGGAGGTAGTTTTATGGGAAAAGGATTTGGGATCTGACTTAGTGTTAGAATTTTATGAAAACCACTGTCAGAAGATTTTTTCCTCCCTTCTGTCTCATTATTTCTGAGTCATCCTTCACCAAATCCTGTTGCAAAGCCTGAAGAGTAAATGGGTGAAGGCAAGTATTTAGGCAGCCTTGGATGGATAAGGAGAAATATTACGTCAGAAAGTGGGGTGTGTCTATGCAGTGTTTTTTTCGGAATTAATTTCTTTATAATCACTCTGTGTGCCATTCAGTATATAGGAAGCAAAAATTGTGTTGTATTACTTTTTTTCTTTATGTCACTGGCTTTAATTACCTCATATTTTGTTTACAATATGGCCTCCGTAATACCCTTAACTGTAAAATCTGAACCTTGCCTCTTAGTGTTTTATTTTGAGTCAGTTGAAAAGTTTTCATGGTACCCTTAGCCTTCTTGACTGAAAAAGACCTATTTTGGTTGCATGTATGTGAAAGTTGCTCAGTCATGTCTGACTCTTTGTGACCTCATGGACTGTACACTCCATGGAATTCTCCAGGCCAAAATATTGGAGTGCCTTTCCCTTCTCCAGGGGATCTTCCCAACCCAGGGATCGAACTCGGGTCTTCTGCATTGCAGGCGGATTCTTTACCAGCTGAGCCACAAGGGAAGCCCAGTTGTGTATATATATATGTGTGTGTGTGTGTGTGTGTGTGTGTATCTTTATATATTTTTTTTACTAGTTACAATGATTTTGTGTTTATTAGTGACTGGCTAGTTTGATAAATACTGCCCCCTCCAGAGAGCTTCCCAAGTGGCTCATTGGTAGAGAATCTGCCTGCCAATGCAGGAAAAGATGTGAGTTCAATACCTGCGTTGGGAAGATCCCCTGGAGAAGGAAAAGACCACTCCAGAATTCTTTCTGGAAAATTGCATGGACAGAGGAACCCAGCAGTTGTACTGGGTTCATAGGGTTAGAAGAGTCGGACTCAATGACTAAACAGCAACAACCCCCTCCAAAAGAAGAAAAGACCCTGCTTATTTCATGTGACCCCTATATTTTGTTATAAAGGGATTTTAGAGCTTTGCTTTCTAATTTTTTAGCTCTTTGTAAAAGAAAAATAATCCCAGAGGTAAAAGATGAGCCTCTTTGCAGTTTATTAATATTCATGCTTAACTTTGGGACCTTGCTTGCTTTCTCTTCCTCATTAGATGAGATTTAAAGGTTTGTTCTCGAAATCTCCCCTCATATAGGATTGGGGCACAATATAACCTTGCCCCTTTTCATCCTTCATCTTGTATGAATACCCATTTATTCTGTATATGAGACTGCCTTCCTTTCTTTACCTGTGGTATCCATTTGCTTCATTGAACCTGATTAATACTGTGGTGGAAGGGCTAGACCTATATGACACATGGACAGCTGGTAGTAATTACTGGTTTCTTTCTCTGTTTTAAATCTTAGGATTTTCCTGTATCCCAGAAACAAAGTGACACAGTTTTCCATTTCCCCCCACTTATTCCAGGTGTAAGACATTGTGATTTTATTGCAACGTATCTATTGGATAAATGTCAGAGCTGGGATTTGAATCGTGGTGCTGTGGCTCTGACCTATAATGGTGTTTGTCTTTTACAAACTGTTTCCTCAGAGATCTTCTTGCCATTCTGTCACGTCTATACAAATGACTCATTTATCTGTATACCTTTCATCTTAACTTTCTTTTGAACATCAGATCTCTATTCCAACTGTTCTTTTTGCTTTCCCCTAGCTTTCCTGACCCGGCCATTAATAAACTTGTCATCTTTCCTCAGAAACATTTTCTCCACTAGTTCTTCCCATTTCTTTAATGACATCTTCATTTCTAAGATCAGAGTCTTAGAATCTTTTCATTTCCTTGACATTACCATGGTAATTCTGCAGCATTTTCCCCAACTTCTTTCTAGTCTTGTAACCATGATTGTAGTTCAGGTCTAAAAGTTCTCATAAAAGTTTTCTTTTTACTTCATGCTTCACCCTGCTGCAAGACTAACCTTCCTGAAGCGTAGCTCCAGTCCCATGACTTTCTTTTTTGAAAAATAATTTTCTTTGTTTTTGGCTGTGATGGGTCTTCCTTTCTGAGTGGGCTTTTCTCTGGATGAGTGAGCAGGGGCTCCTCTCTAGTTGTGGTGTGCAGGCTTCTTGCTGCGGCGCGTGGGCTTCTCGTTATGGTGATTTCTTTTGCTGTGGAACCAGGGCCGTAGGGCACAAGGGCTTCAGTAGTTGGAGCGTGTGGACTCAGCAGTTGCAACTCCCTGGCACCAAAGCACAGGCTCAGTAGTCGTGGCTCATGGGCTTCGTTTCTCCTCAGCATGTGGGGTCTTGCCAGATCAGGGATGGAACCCCTGTCTCCTGCATTGGCAAGCAGGTTCTTTACCACTGAGTCACCAGGGAAGCCCCCATGTCTTTCCTGATCGGAGTCTTTCATGGCTGAGCTATAATTCAAGGGTCTCCACAATAGGTCTGTCTAGCTGCTTTTGTAGCTACATCTTCTACTATTCTCTTAAGTGTACCCCGAATTACAACCAGACTGTGTTACTCACTTCTCTAAATATAGCCTCCTTTGTCTTACTGCTGTTTCTTATTCCCTCTTCCAGATGTTTCTCCCCTTTTTCCCTTTTACTGCCTCACTTTCACCAGTATTGAGTTTTTTTTGCTACCATTAAGGTCCAACTCATACACCATTTCTTTTAGAAAGCCCTTTTAGTATTATACAGTTGGGGATATAGTATTTATTGCTTCCATTCCATCTTCTCAGAGCACTTTCTCCTTTTCTGACATGTGCTTATTGGACATGTATATGCATGTACAATTCCTATATTATACCCTATAATCTAATTATTTGTGTACTTGCCTTACCCACTCACTCCACCTCCATAGCAAGTTCCTTAGGAGTAGATTAGTTTATCTCCTACAGCTCTGCCATAGCTCTTTCTTCATAGATGTTGAATATGTACATTTATTGACTCAAACATATATGAGGAAACATTTCAGAATAATCATTACATTTTTATTATTTTAGGCTTGACCGTCTTTTTATCTTGCTGGATACTGGCACTACTCCAGTTACAAGAAAAGCTGCTGCACAGCAACTTGGAGAAGTGGTGAAGCTTCATCCCCATGAACTGAATAATCTATTATCTAAAGTAAGCACTCTTTTTTCTCTTTTAGTATAATACAGTTGTAGAAATTTATCCATGGGTAAAAACATAAAAGAGAAGGAAGTTGTCTTATTAGTGACAGTTTGTGGTCTTCAAATTCATTAAATAAGTCCAGTATTTTCCCAAATATTTAAAAATTTTTTACTATTTTTTTGTCATAAGGTTTAAAGTACTTTGTTTTTTATGTCAAGTTTTATTGTCAAAGGGATTTGACAATAAAGAACCTTTGGCCTGTGGTACAAATTTGAATCTGATCCAATGTGGTAATGAACTAAGTTGTTAATCTAGTTTGTTAGTGGTCTAACTTGTTCTTAGCAGCTAATAATTACATCACTTGACAGTCTTCAAATGGATGAGTACTCATGGGTAATGGTAGAAATACATGAGAAGCTACTTGTCATTACATTCTTAGTTATTAGCTCTTTGAAAGTGGAGGCTTTCTCCTTGGGTGGATAAGTGTTTTCACAATCCTAGCCCATGTTCTTTCCCTAAGCAGTTGCTTTATTTTTACTGATTCCTGTGGGCTTGTAGAAGTGTGACTGTATGATGTGCTCTGCTCAGTCATATCCGACTCTTTGTGACCCCATGGACTGCAGCCCACTAGGCTCCTCTGTCTGTGGAATTTTCCAGGCAAGAATACTGGAGCAGGTTACCATTTCCTACTCCAGGGGATCTTCCCAACTCAGGGATAGTAAGCAGCAAATTCCATGTATTTAATTCTCTGGCATGCAAAATAAAAACAGGAGTGCTTGGTATGTGTGTTTAGTGGGAGTGGGGGCAGTGGATAGCAGATGGGATGGGAAGCAATATGATAACCCAAATACTGGAAGACCCAAGATACCTCTGTTCCCACCAGTCTTTATCTCCTTCTCTAGTTCTGATTTGTCCCTCCCTGATTCCTATGAATCAGGGACTGGAAAAGGTCAGTTTTCATTCCAGTCCCAAAGAAAGGCAATGCCAAAGAATGCTCAAACTACCGCATAATTGCACTCATCTCACACGCTAGTAAAGTAATGCTCAAAATTCTCCAAGCCAGGCTTCAGCAATATGTGAACCGTGAACTTCCTGATGTTCAAGCTGGTTTTAGAAAAGGCAGAGGAACCAGAGATCAAATTGCCAACATCCGCTGGATCATGGAAAAAGCAAGAGAGTTCCAGAAAAGCATCTATTTCTGCTTTATTGACTATGCCAAAGCCTTTGACTGTGTGGATCAGAATAAACTGTGGAGAACTCTGAAAGAGATGGGAATACCAGACCACCTGACCTGCCTCTTGAGAAACCTGTATGCAGGTCAGGAAGCAACAGTTAGAACTGGACATGGAACAACAGACTGGTTCCAAATAGGAAAAGGAGTACGTCAAGGCTGTGTATTGTCACTCTGCTTATTTAACTTCTATGCAGAGTACATCATGAGAAACGCTGGACTGGAAGAAACACAAGCTGGAATCAAGATTGCTGGGAGAAATATCAATAACTTCAGATATGCAGATGACACCACCCTTACGGCAGAAAGTGAAGAGGAACTCAAAAGCCTCTAGATGAAAGTGAAAGTGGAGAGTGAAAAAGTTGGCTTAAAGCTCAAGATTCAGAAAACGAAGATCATGGCATCTGGTCCCATCACTTCATGGGAAATAGATGGGGAAACAGTGTCAGACTTTATTTTTTTGGGCTCCAAAATCACTGCAGATGGTAATTGCAGCCATGAAATTAAAAGACGCTTGCTCCTTGGAAGGAAAGTTATGACCAACCTAGATAGCATATTCAAAAGCAGAGATATTACTTTGCCAACCAAAGTCTGTCTAGTCAAGGCTATGGTTTTTCCTGTGGTCATGTATGGATGTGAGAGTTGGACTGTGAAGAAGGCTGAGCGCCGAAGAATTGATGCTTTTGAAGTGTGGTGTTGGAGAAGACTCTTGAGAGTGCTTTGGACTGCAAGAAGATCCAACCAGTGCATTCTGAAGGAGATCAGCCCTGGGATTTCTTTGGAGGGAATGATGCTAAAGCTGAAACTCCAGTACTTTGGCCACCTCATGCGAAGAGTTGACTCATTGGAAAAGACTCTGATGCTGGGAGGGATTGGGGGCGGGAGGAGAAGGGGACGACAGAGGATGAGATGGCTGGATGGCATCACTGACTCGATGGACATGAGTCTGAGTGAACTCCGGGAGTTGGTGATGGACAGGGAGGCCTGGCGTGCTGTGATTCATGGGGTCGCAAAGAGTCGGACACGACTGAGTGACTGAACTGAACTGAACTGATTCCTGTGAGTAGGAATTCTAAGCCCTTGTCATCCTACACAAATCTGCCCTCTATTGTTTCTTTATGGGGGTGAACAGCAACTCTCTGTCCAGCACACTCCTCACTTAGATACTATCAGAACTTTCTAACCAAGACGTAGATGCAGAGAGAGTGATTTGACACCTACAGGTTCCATGTTCTCAGATTGAAGAAAGATGCACATTTGACAGTACTATACTCATGTGTTAGATGTGGGGATAGAGAGGCACCCATTTCTTCTCATCCCAAGGGAAGAGATGGAGGACTGAATGAACTGAGACTGGAAACAATGAATAAGACTAACCTCTGCTGAACTGAGAAAAAGTTTCCAGCCTTCCAAGTGAGTTCTGTCCTTAACTCAGACCCCACCATATGACTGCCATCAGATAATTCTAAAAGAGGCAAAGTTTTTTTTTTTTTAAGCACTTTTCTCATCTCCTATCCCCTCTCTGCCCTCAGTGTTTTCCTGTTGCCTTCGGTTTTATTTTTGTGAAAAATAGCTTTATTGAATAGATTTTATATACCTTGTAATTCATCCAGATAAAGGGTGCAATTCAGTGATTTTTAGTATATCCACAGATACATGCAACTATCACCATGATCTAATTTTAAAACGTTTTTGTGTGCTAAGTCACTTCAGTCATGTCCTACTCTTGGCAACCCTATGGACTGTAGCCCACCAGGGTGCTCTTTCCCTTGGATTCTCCAGGCAAGAATACTGGAGTGGGTTACCATACCCTCCTCCAGGGGATCTTCCCTACCCAGGGGCTAAACCCGTGGCTCCTGCTTTACAGGCAGGTTCTTAACCACTGAGCCATTGGGGAAGCCCTGAAACATTTTTGTCTCCCTCAAAAGAAACCTCATGCCTATTACCCATCACTCACTATCACTCTCCCTTCCATACTCAGTCCTGCCGCCGCCAAGTCGCTTCAGTTGTGTCAGACTCTGTGCGACCCCACGGACTGCAGCCTACCAGGCTTCTCTGTCCATGGGATTCTCCAGGCAAGAACACGGGAGTGGGTTGCCATTTCCTTCTCCAATGCATGAAAGTGGAAAGTGAAAGTGAAGTCACTCAGTCGTGTCTGACTCTTAGGGACCCCATGGACTGCAGCCTACCAGGCTCCTCCGTCCATGGGATTTGCCAGGCAAGAGTACTGGAGTGGGGTGCCATTGCCTTCTCCCCATACTCAGTCCTAGGCAACCACTAATCTACTCTGTTTATAGACTTGCCTGTTTTGAACATTTTATATTAAATATGTGGTATTTTGTGATTGTTTTTTCACTTAAATGTTATTTTCAAGGTTCTGTCATATTGTGTGTGCTAAGTCACTTCAGTCGTGTGCAGCTCTTTGCAACCCAGTGGACTGTAGCCTGCCAGGCTACTGTCCCTGGGGTTCTCCAGGCAAGAATGCTGGAGTGAGTTGCCATGCCTTCCTCCAGGGGATCTACCCAATCCAGGGATCAAAACCCATGTCTCTTTATGTCTCTTGCATTAGCAGGCAAGTTCTTTACCACTAGCACCACCTGGGAAGCCTTCTTTCATGTTTTTGCATGTTTCGTTTTTCATTCTTTTTTGTTGCCAAATACCGTTCTTTGTATGGGTATGGATAATGTTGGATATACCACATTTTATTTATTTCTTTATCAGTTGATGGACATTTTAGTTGTTTCTACTTTTTGCCCTGTTTTAAATAATGCTGCTATGAAAATTTGTGTGCAAGTTTTTGTGTGGATGTATGTTTTCATACATGGGTGTATACTA
The DNA here is from genome assembly GCF_002263795.3 of Bos taurus. NCBI lineage: Eukaryota > Metazoa > Chordata > Mammalia > Artiodactyla > Bovidae > Bos > Bos taurus. The sequence continues at coordinate 13,472,364 of NC_037353.1, forward strand.
GAGAGTAGAATTGCTGGGTCATATGGTAACTGTGTTTAACTTTATGAGGAACCGCCAGACTGCCTTCCAAACTGGAAGGCATGGTACACCATATTACATTCCCAACAGCATGTATGGGAGGTCTGATTTCTTCATATGTTTGTTAGCACTTTTTTTTAAAAATTTTGTTTGTGTATTTTTGGCTGTGCTGGGTCTCTGTTGCTGCATGTGGGCTTTCTCTAATTGCAGCAGGCAGGACCACTCTCTGGTTGTGGTGTGCGGGCTTCTCATTGTAGTGGCTTCTCTCGGTGCAGAGCACGGGCTCCAGAGTGCGAAGGCTTCAGTAGTTGCAGCTCGCAGGCCCTAGAACGCAGGCTCAGTAGTCGTGGCACACAAGCTGAGTTGCTCCATGGCGTGGGGAGTCAGCCTGGACCAGCAGGGATCGCACTTGTGTCCCCCTGGCAGGCAAATTATTAACCACTGTACTACCAGGGAAGTCTCCAGCACATAACTATTAACTGACTTTATATTCATACCAGTGTGTATGAAGTGATACTATAGTTTTGATTTGCATTTTCATATGACTAATGTTGAATGTCTTTTCATTTGTTTATTGACCATTTCTGTATCTTCTTTGAGGATCTGTCTATTCAGATCCTTTGACCATTTTTAAGTGGGATATTTGTTCTTTTATTGATGAGATAGAAGATTCTTTATACATTTTAGATACAAGCCCCTTATCAGATACGGGGTTTGCAAATTCATTCTGCTAGTCTTGAGGTTGTCTTCACTTTCTTAATGGTATCCTTTGAAGCACAAAAGTTATTAGTTACAATGAAGTTGACTTTATCTTTTTTAAACACATGACTTGTGTGCTCTTGAGATCATATCTAAGAAACCTTTGCCTTATCCAAGGTTACAGAGGTTTATCCCCATGTTTTCTTCTAACAGTTTTATAGTTTTAGTTCTTATTTTTAGGTGCTTGGTGTATTTTGAGTTAGTTTTTGTGTCCACTGTGAAGTTTTTGTGTCCAGATTTTATTTTATTTTTTTTAAAATGATTTTATTTATTTTTGGCTGTGTTGGGGTCTTCATTGCTGCATGGGCTTTTTTCTGGTTGCAGTGATTAGAGGTTACTCTTTATTGCAGTGCACAGGCTTCCTATTGCGGTGGCTTCTCTTGTGAAGTACAGACCCTAGGTGCTCAGGCTTCAGTAGTATGTGGCATGTGGGCTCAGTATTTGTGCTCCCTGGCTCTAGAGCACAGACTCAACAGTTGTGGCACACAGGCTTGGTTGCTCTGAGGCATGTGGGATCTTCCTGGATCAGGGATCAAACCTGTGTCTCATGCATTGGCAAGCAGATTCTTTACTGTTGAGCCACCAGAGAAACCATGAAGTAGGGATTTTAAGTCATTATTTTGTTGCTGTAGCACCATTTATTGAAAAGATCCTTTTTTCCCCATTGAATTATCTTGACACTGTTGTTGAAAATTGGTTGACCATAGACACATAGTGTTATTTTTGAACTAAATTCTTTTCCATTGATCTGTGCATCTGTCCTGCTGTTACCACACTGTCTTGATTATTGTTGCTTTGTAGTAAGCTTTGAAATAAAAAACTATGAATCTGCCAACTTTATTATTCTTTTTCAAGATTGTTTTGGTGATTCTGGGCACCTTAAATTTACATATAAATTTTAAGATCAATTTGTCTATTTCTGCAAAAAAAAAAAAAAAAAGCTGGGATTTTGATAAAAATTGTGTTGAATCCATATTCAGTTTAGAGGGTATTACTATGCTAATAATATTAAGTCTTCTAATCCTTGAATATGAGGTGTTGTTTATTTGGGTCTTCTTTAATTTCTTTCAATAATATTTTGAATTTTTTTTTTTTTTTAGTTTGCAGTATACAAGTCTTGCACTTTTTTGGTTAAATTTATTCTTAAGTATTTTATACTTTTTGATACTATTATAAATGATATCATTTTCTTAATTTCATTTTCAGATTGTGGAAAGTGTAAAAAAATACAGTGGATTTTTGTACAACATATTGGTCTTATATCTTGCTCTCTTGCTGTACTTACTTATCTTTTCTAATGGTTTTATAACTCTTGGCATTAAGTAAAGGGATTTAATGACTAATATGTACTTTGCTTTTTAGTATGCTAAAAACATTTTTTAAATTCACTTAAGCATTCTTTTATTTATTAAGTTTCCTGTTTCTTTTTTTAAAAAAAGTTAATTGTATTTTTGGCTGTGTCCAGTCTTAGTTGTGGCATTTGGGATCTTTGGTTGTGATGCTCGGGCTTCTCTCGTTGTGGCACAGGGACTCAGTAGTTACGGCTCGAGGGTTTAGTCGCCCCATGGCATGTGGGATCTTAGTTCCCCAACCAGGGATTGAACCTGCATCCCGCTACATTGGAAGGCGGATTCTTAACCACTGGATCACAAGGGACGTCCCCTCCCTGTTTCCTTTCTTTAAAGTGTAGTGATATTTCTTGTGACTGATAGAAAATCTTATAAATGATTTTAATAATTGCAAAGTGTTTTGTATAAATTTGAGAGCTGCTAAATTAGAAATTAATAAGTATATTTATGTTCCTCTCTTTTGACTATTTGAACAAACAATATTTTTTTGGTGTGTAACTTTTATTTTACAATTTTTTAAGGTCTTGATATATTTAAGGAGTACAAATTGGGATACTCGGATTGCAGCAGGACAAGCTGTTGAAGCTATAGTGAAAAATGTACCTGAATGGAATCCCGTGCCAAGAACCAAACAAGGTGCTTTTAAGAGGAAAAAGTAGTTTGTAGTAAAAACTATACATTTTGTTTTAGTAATTCCACTTTTAAAGGCTGAATTTTCATACTTTTAGGTGCAGTCTTGTCAGGAAATAAAATTGAACAAGGTGCTTTTTCACCATGTTTTAAAAATTGTACTAGACAATCTCTTCTCATATAATTTTATGAGAATTTTTAATGAATAATTTTAAATTATTAATTCTACAATATGGTTGATTTGCAGAGATTATTATGTTCCTCAAGAATTTATGCCCTAAAAAATGAAATCAATTAAGTATAAATATTTTATATTTAAAACAGTCAAATTTTTCTTGTTGCTGTGAGAATAGGGTAGTTGTTTACTAAATTTAATAAGCACAATTATGTGTGGCTATTTGGAAAGGTCAATCTTTAGTCCTCTTATGCCTTTTAGATGTCTTTTAGTGGAAATTACTTGTTTTCTGACTGCCTGTTATATATGACACTTGAATGTATGCTTTTACAAATTTATAAGGTTACACATTTTAAGTGAGAATTTAATATGGTGTAACTGCATTTCATTTTCAAGTCACTTTTAGTAATACGAGTTTTATCCTGTTGTAACTCGTCTAAAATTTTTACTTTAATTTGCTCCACCTATTATTTTGAGGGATTGTGTTAGTCTGTCTTCTCTCATCGAAAGAAATACATAACCAGAAGAAGTTATAAATTGTTTTAGAAAAGAGCCATTTTCTTTCCGACTTATTACCCCTGCTTATTTTGGTATACAGAGATACTAGGACTTAAATTCTTTTCAGAAAAACTTTTTTTTTTTTTTCCGTTCAGCACAACCTTGTTAATGAAATCTTAGTTCCCCCACTAGGAATTGAACCCAAGCCCATTGCATTGACTACATGGAGTCTTAACCACTGGATTGCCAGAGAATTCCACCCTGCAAAAAAGCTTTAAATTAGTTACACTAGCATTAAAATATATAGTATCATTAGTATCAAATATATTGTCATCATTAGAAAACATTAAGAAATTCATAGCAGTTCCCTTTCAGTTTAGCAATTATACTTTAGTTTGTGAAGACTTATACGCAAGTGACCAGCTAAACAAACTATTGTCAGTGAACAGTTTATAGTATACATAAAATTTTACAACGGCATAACCTTTTTGGGAGGAATACAGAACATTTTATAAATAGTTTTAGGTCCCAGATACGATATTTGATTTTAGCAGTTTGCCAGGAGATTGTAATTTGCTTATATTATGAGAAATGAGTCCTATTGATTGAGTAGTTTTTATGTCTTAGATATTCCTAGGTATAGGGAGTGATGATGCTCATTAGTGTTATTTATGAAAATTTATATGAATATGTTTATCTTTCAATTTATCACTGTGATAAATTACCTTTATCTTTCAACTGTTTAACAGATGATTTTTAATATACATATTTCAACATGGGGATACATTTCTTCATGTAATATTGTGCTTGTATAGTCAAAAAGTTACATACCCACTAACATTCTGGTAGTTTGTAGAAAAGGAGCCATCTGCTAAATAGTTTTTTCATAAATAAGAACTGATCATAAATAAATCCACAATAGCTTTTCTACTTCCTCCACATTTTACTTTTCTTAAAATACTACCCACTCACCTAAAGTAATGCTATTTTCTTTCATTCTGCACTTTGGCTGTATAATCAAATTGAATGTTTTTAAACCTCATCTAGAAACTACTTCAGAAAGTGCTATGGAAGACTCATCTACTACAGATCGATTGAATTTTGACAGATTTGATATATGTAGATTGTTACAACATGGGGCATCACTTTTGGGATCTGCTGGTGCAGAATTTGAAGTACAAGATGAAAAATCAGGTATGTAATAGTCCTGTAGAAAAAAAATCTGAAATGTGTATGTATTCAAATCACTTTGTTATTGGTGTGCTATGTTACAGTCATACAAAACCTAACAGATGCCATGAAATGTAAATTCATGGAAGTTTGCAGTTTGAGATGTGGGGCATAGGGAAGGTGACCAGGAGCACTTTGTCTAAAACAAATAGGAATATTTTTCATCCCTTAACTGAATATGTGCTATATATATACACACACACACATATATATATATGCATCATTAATAGATATTAGTATGTCAGCATACATATTAATATTTTAGTATTTCAGTATAGAAATTGTAAAGTGGTACCTGAGAGCTTTAGTTGAATAGATTTTAAAATCCAGGATTAGCACAAATTGTGGTAATGTTTTCAGAATTCTTGAAATTTAGAGACTATGACAGTTCTTTTTATCATGTTTTAAATATTTAAGTAATTGGATCTACTGATGCTAATGACCAAAGCAAAAATGAAAAATAAGTCTTAGGTAATTGTCCCATTATCTTTAAACTTACAGAATCCATCTGGATATAAAATAAATGTTTTGGCCATTCAAGATTGATGCCTTGAGTGGAAAAAACCTTGATGTTTTTAATGGATTTCTGTAAGTAAATAAATTGCTTTTTTGACTTAAACCAAAACAGAACAGTGTTTTGTTTTGTTGCTAATCATTAGTCAAAGGATATCTATCTAGCTAGGTTAATGAAATGATCTTCAGTTTGTTCATCTTAAAAAAAAAAGTCAGATATTCATTTCTTCTTGCCTAATATGCTTTCTATTGAAAAATCTAGTGTAGTTATTTATGGAGAGTATAATAAAGAGGAGAATTTGCTTAAGTTCCAGAAAAGCATAGTTTTTTTTAAATAAGGGAAGTAGAAGTCTTCAAAAACTTTACAATTTGAAAAAAGTTATCTCTAAGTTTACTAATTAGTTTACCAGTCTTAGTAGTGTTCCCATAAACATCATGAGAGATTATTGGGCCTTATCTAGGGAAAAAAGTCAGTGTGACTTTTGTCACTAAAAAAGAAAGTGTGCTTGGGACGTGTCTTAAAGATGCTGATTTAATACATCTGTGGAGAGTTCTGGGAAATCGTATATTAAATGAAAAAACCCCACAGATGACTGATATGTAAGCAGGATTGGGAACCCCGATTTTCTTAGAATTCAGTTTTTTCCCCCTATAACTCAGTTTTTAATGCTGATAAGTCATAGCGTGACAAAAAGTGCTCATTAAAACCCTCTAATTAGGTTTTCTTGAAATGTCTGTTCATCTGTGTTGATCTCTATGTATTTATAAATTACACGTACATGGTTAGCATAGGTGCCAGTCTGTTTCCTTTGCAGTTGTGTTGATTATTTTCTGCAGTAAACTTTCCCTGAAATGAGAGGACTGATTTGGAGCTCTTTGTGAGTGTACTGAATTTATGATCCAGAAGTTTCATGTTGGATGCCTAGTGTTTTTCCCTCTGAGGAGAGCAGCCTTAATTTTTTTTTTTACTATAGCTATAGAGAGGTATAATTCCCATACCACATAAATCACCCATTTTAAAAGTGTACAATTCACTGAGTTTTAATATATTTACAGTTTCGTGTAATTTTAGAACATTGTCACTGCCTCAGGAAGAAACTCCATATCCTTTATCACACTCCTATTCCCCTACACCCTTCCTTTTTCTTCCCATCCCTAAGGAACCATTAATTTACTTCCTTTATCTATAGATTTGCCTATTATGGGCATTTCATATAAATGGAATCGTATGTAGTCTTTTGTGTCTGACTTCTTTTTACTTAGCAGAATTTTTCCAACATTTATGTATATTATAGTGTACATGTTAGTACTGTTTAGATTTTTTTTCCTAAATAGTATTTATTACTGTTATAGGGTATATCCGTTTTTTAATTTTGATCAAATATAGATAACATAAAATTTACCATCTTAATCATTTTTAAGTGTATAGCTCAGTAGTATTAAGTACATTCATATTGTTGTGCAGCCAATCTCCAGAACTCTTTTCATCTTGCAGAATGAAACCTTATACCCATTAAACAATAATTCCCATCCCTTTCTCCCCTCAAACCCCCTGCCCCACACCGGCAATCACTGTTTCACTTTCGTCTTTTGAATTTGACTACTCGGGGTACTTCATCTGAGTGAAATCTATGGTATTTATCCTTTTGTGACTGACTTTCTTTACTTAACATAATCTCCTTCCACTTAACATAATGGAACAACAGACTGGTTCCAAATAGGAAAAGGAGTACGTCAAGGCTGTATATTGTTACCCTGCTTATTTAACTTATATGCAGAGTACATCATGAGAAATGCTGGGCTGTAGGAAGCACAAGCTGGAATCAAGATTGCCGGGAGAAATATCAATAAACCTCAGATGTGCAGATGACACCACCCTTATGGCAGAAAGTGAAGAGGAACTAAAGAGCCTCTTGATGAAAGTGAAAGAATAAAATGGAAAAGTTGGCTTAAAGCTCAACATTCAGAAAACTAAGATCATGGCATCCAGTCCCATCACTTCATGGCAAATAGATGGGGAAACAGTGGCTGACTTTATTTTTCTGGGCTCCAAAATCACTGCAGATGGTGATTGCAGCCCTGAAATTAAAAGACGCTTGCTCCTTGGAAGGAAAGTTATGACCAACCTAGACAGCGTATTCAAAAGCAGAGACATTACTTTGTCCACAAAGGTTCGTCTAGTTAAGGCAGTGGTTTTTCCAGTGGTCATGTATGGATGTGAGAGTTGGACTATAAAGAAAGCTGAGCACCGAAGAATTGATGCTTTTGAACTGTGGTGTTGGAAAAGACTCTTGAGAGTCCCTTGGACTGCGAGGAGATCCAGCCAGTCCATTCTGAAGGAGATCAGTCCTGGGTGTTCTTTGGAGGGAATGATGTTGAAGCTGAAGCTCCAATACTTTGGCTACCTGATGTGGAGAGCTGACGCATTGGAAAAGACCTTGATGCTGGGAAAGATTGAGGGCAGGAGGAGAAGGGAACAACAGAGGATGAGATGGTTGGATGGCATCACTGACACAATGAACATGAGTTTGGGCGAACTCCGGGAGTTGGTGATGGACAGGGAGGCCTGGTCTACTGCGGTTCATGGGGTCACAAAAAGTCGGACATGACTGCGCGACTAAACTGAACTGAATCTCCTTTTGTGTTTATCTGTATTGTATGTGTCAGAATTTCCTTCCTTTTTAATAAGGCTGAATAATAATTCCGGTGTATGTTTACACCATGTTTTGTTTATCGATTCATCTGTCATTAGGCACTTGGGTTGCTTCTACCTTTTGGTTATTGTGAATAATGCTGCTGTGAACACAGACATGCAAATATCTATTGATATTCCTGCTTCCAGTTCTTTTGGGTCTATGCCCAGAAGTGAAATTATAAGATCATATGGTAATTCTATTTTTGATCTTTTTTTTTTTTTTTTTTTAGAACTGCCATATTGTTCTCCATAGTGCCTATTTCATTTTGTATTCTCACCAACAGTCTATGAGGTTTTCAGTTTCTCCACATAACTTTATCAGCTATTGTTATTTTGATTTTTTGGTAGCAGCCATACTAATAGGTATGAAATTATTTCATTTTCTGGCTGAATAACATTCCATTGTATGAATATAACATTTTGTGTATTCATTCATTGTTTGAAGACATTTGGGTTGTTCCTACCTTTTTGGCTTTTATGTAATGCTGCAATAAATGTTCATGTACAGATTTTTGTACATGTATGTTTTCATTTCTTCTATGTAGATACCTTTTGTTGACTATGAGGGCTACTCCATTTCTTCTAAGGGATACTTACCACACTAGTAGATATCATGGTCCTTTGACTGTGCAGATCACAACAAACTTGGAAAATTCTTAAAGAGATGGGAATACCAGACCACCTTATCTGCCTCCTGAGAAACATGTATATAGGTCAAGAAACAACAGTTAGAACCGGACATGGAACAATGGATTGTAAAATTGGGAAAGGAGTATGTCAGTTCTATATATCGTCACCTGCTTATTTAACTTGTATGCAGAGTACATCATGTGAAATGCTGGACTGGATGAAGCACAAGCTGAAATCAAGATTGCTGGGAGAAATATCAATAACCTCAGATATGCAGATGACACCACCTTTATGGCAGAAAGCGAAGAGGAACTAAGGAGCCTCTTGATGAAAGTGAAAGAGGAGAGTGAAAAAGCTGGCTTAAAACTCAGTGTTCAAAAAAAAATAAGATCATGGCATCCAATCCCATCACTTCATGACAAATTGATGGGGAAGCAATGCAAACAGTGAAAGACTTTATTTTCTTGGGCTCCAAAATCATTGCAGATGGTGACTGTAGCCATGAAATTAAAAGATGCTTACTCCTTGGAAGGAAAGTTATGACCAACCTAGACAGCATATTAAAAAACAGAGACATTACTTTGTCAACAAAGGTCTGTCTAGTCAAGGCTATGGTTTTTCCAGTAGTCATGTATGAATGTGAGAGTTGGACTACAAAGAAAGCTGAGTGTAGAAGAATTGATGCTTTTGAACTGTGGTGTTAGAGAAGACTCTTGAGAGCCCCTTAGACTGCAAGGAGATCCAACCAGTCCATCCTAAAGGAAATCAGTCCTGAATGTTCATTGGAAGGACTGATGCTGAAGCTGAAGCTCCAATACTTTGGCCACCTGATGCGAAGAATTGATTCATTAGAAAAGACTGTTGCTGGGAAAGATTGAAGGCAGGAGGAGAAGGGGACGACAGGATGAGATGGTTGAATGGCATCACCAACTTGATGGACATGAGTTTGAGCAAGCTCTGGGAGGTGATGATGGACAGGGAAGCCTGGCGTGCTGCAGTCTGTGGGGTTGCAAAGAGTCGGACTTGACTGAGTGACTGAACTGAACTGATGTAGATTCCTAAGAATGGACTTGCTGGGTCTTGTGGTAACTGTTTTACTATTTGAGAAACTGCCAGACTGTTCTCCAGACTGGTTTCACCATTTCACATTCCTTTAACAGGATACAAATGTTCCAGTTTCTCCACAATCCTTGCCAATGTTTGCTTATTATTCACTGATTTTGACTATATCTATACCAGTGACTATAAAGTGATACCTCATTGTCCTTTTGATTTGCATTTTTCTGATGACTAATGATGTTGAACATATATTCATGTGTTTATTGACCATTTCTATATATTTTTCTTTGGAGAGTTGTCTATTCATGTTGTTCGCCCATTTTTAAGTGGAATATCTGTTCTTTTATTAATGAGATATAAGAGTTCTTTATATATTCTGTGTATAAACCTCTTATCTAATAAATGATTGACATATATTTCCTCCCATTCTATGCATTATCTTTTCACTTTCCTGACCTTCAAAGCATAAAGTTTTTAATTTTAATGAAATCCTGTTTATCTTTTTCCTTTTGTTTCTCAAGCTTTTTGATATCATACGTTAGAAGATTTTGCCAAATCTGAGGTCATATTTATCCCTTTGTTTTCTCTAAGAGTTTCATAGTTTAACTCTTACTGTTAGGTATTTGATCTATTTTGAGCTTATTTTTGTATGTTGTGGGGTTAAGAGTCTTAACAGTTTTTTTTTCTTTTTGAGGGTTTTTTTTTTTTTTTGGTTGTTAATTATTTCTTTGGTTGCACTGGGTCTTCCTTGTTGGGCAGAGGTTTTCTCTAGATGAGTGGGGGCTGCTCTGCTTGTGGAGCACAGGCTTGGCACTGTGGTGGCGTCACTTGTTGCAGAGCACAGGCTCCAAGTGCATGGACTTTAGTAGTTGTATCACGTGGGCTTAGTAGTTTTGGCTTGTGAGCTTTAGTTGCCCTGTGGCATGTGGAATCTTCCTGGGCCAGGGATCGAATTGGTATCCCCTTCATTGGCAGGTGGATTCTTAAACACCGTACCACCAAGGAAGTCCCCAATATCATTTTTTTATATGTGGCTATTCTGTTGTCTCAAGACCATTTGTTGAAAAGATTCTTTTTTTCTCCATTGAATTGTTTTTGCACCCTTGTCTGCAGACATATAGTCTTATTTCTGAACTCTCAATTCTATTTGATTGATGTCTGGGTCAGTATTTCATTGTCTTGATCACTGTTGCTTTCTAGAAGTAATTTTTAAAATCAGGAAGTATGAGCCTCCAACTTTGTTGTTGTTTTTCAGGATTATTTTGGATATTCTTGGTCTCTTGCATTTCTGTATGAATTTTAAGATCAGTGTGTCAGTGTCTGTGAAAAACCAGCTGATATTTTGATAGAAATTGTTTTGAATCTGTATATCAATTTGAGAAGTACTACTGTCTTACTGTTAGGTATTCTGATCCATTAACATAGAATGTTCTTCTGTTTATTGAGATCTTTAATTTCTTAAACTAATATTTTGTAGTTTTAAAAATATAAATTCTTAAGTTTTGCTTTTGATGTTATTAGAATTATTTTGTTATTTTTATATTTAAGTCGTTTGTTTATTCAAATCTTCTTCCCCTTCCCTGTTCTTTAGATGAGGGACTTTGTATAGCTTTACCTTTGAATTCACTTACACTTTGTCCTGTTATCTCAATTAAGTTGTTAAGCACATTTGTTGACTTAAAATTTTCAAGTATTGTTTAGTTCCAGACTCACTTTAAAAAAAAACTGGCATGTTTTGCACATATAAGTCACCCTTTTCAAGTATATGATTCTGTTTTTTAAAATAGTTTCTGTTTCTGTAATGAGGTATCCTATCTTCTCATTATTGTGACAGTATCTTCCTTTACATTGAATATTGTTATATTAGTTGCTTAAAAATTTTGTCTTCCAGTTCCAACATCTAGGTGATTTAAGAATTTATCTCCATTAACTGGCTTTCTTTTGGGATGGGTTACATTTTCTTGATTCTTTGTATGTCAGTTATTTTGGATTGTATTTCTCATATTGTAAATGTTTATACTGCAGGCTAGATTCTGTTATATTCTTCAGAGTGTTTTGATTTGTTTGGTTGTTTTTGCTTGCTTGTTTTAATAGGTATTTAATTTGATGAAACTCAAATTGCAAACTCGATCTCATTTGTGGTGGGCAACAATTCAAATCTCAATTCAATTTTTAGCTTTATTTGAACTATTTGGAGTCTGTGCTGTCCGTGCATATTTCAGAGATCATCCAGAGATGTGGCTTTCTGTCTGGTTCTATTCTTTCTGGGTTTTTTCTCTATTTTCCAATAGTTATGCTGTTCCTGACTCTCTTTCCTCTAGTTTTTCAAGCCAGACATACTGGGTTTTTGCACAACTTTTAAATGTAGGATATGACTGCCCAATATACCGTAGACTGGGTCTACCTTTAGGCTAAAAAGGTTCAAAAATGGGAAAGTCACTTAATGCCGTGCTTTCTTGCAGGGCACTGATGACTCCTCCAAGTATATGCCTGCTTTTGTTCTCTTTCCAGTGCCTTCGGGTAGTTGTTTACTTTTTTTTAGCTAGAATTTGTTATCTTTGGAGTCCAAAAGAACTTAGTCAGCTGTTATTGGAAACTAATGATAGAACCATATCTTGCAGCTTAAATATTTTAAGCCCAAATTTTTATTTTTAAAATGATATCTTTTGATCTATTTTCTATTGAAATATTGAGGGATTTTACTTGGAACATTCAAAATCTACTTTTATGCCTTTGTCTTTTATTTGGGGTATCAAATAGATAACTAAATAAACAGAGGACTATAAAGGCCACACTTGGAATAAACATGTATTTGTTGAGATCTTTTCTGTCAAATAGAGTCTAGATTTTTTTTTTAAAGCCTGGCTAGATATTTCGGAGAATGTACAAAGGGTAGCTATAAAAGAATAAGATTGGTTTATCTTCATAGGAATATATCTTATTTTATATATACTTGATAATTGACAGTTAGGGCAGTGGGGTAACATCAGTGAGTGATATTACTCCTAGAGTGTTTTTGTTAGCTAGAATGCTATTTTCCGAGATTCAGTAAAATATTTACTCTATTAGATAATAAAGTTTATGACATGTTCAGAGATTGTGAGTGGTGTGGTTTGTTTTATTATCAAGAGAGGTGTTCTAATAGTTTAAAAAACTTTTTTAATTTAATCGAGTTTGATCTTCATGTATAGAAAGTGTCTTAACTGATATGAAAAAAATTTATTTCTTTTTTGTTTAAAGGTGAAGTGGATCCTAAGGAGAGGATAGCACGCCAACGAAAGCTGTTACAGAAAAAACTTGGCCTTAATATGGGAGAAGCGATTGGAATGAGCACTGAAGAGCTCTTTAATGATGAAGATTTGGATTATACCCCAACTTCAGCAGCCCTTGTAAACAAACAACCTGTAGGTAAAACCTTTGGTTGTCTGACTGCAAGTAATAATACAGGCGATTTGCTTTTATTTTGATATGCAATTGCAATTAAAAAAAAAAGCGCTCCTTATTTCTGCTCATTGTTGCTTAGTGTCACCGTAATTTACTATCTCCATAAGTTGACTTTTTAGTGCTAGATTCTGAAGAGGTAGAAGGCAGCCTCTGCCTGCCTCATAGATGCTAGGCTAGTAGATAAAAGCCGCGGTGGGCCTCTCAGGAGACACTGGTGTTGAGAAATCATAGTTGCGCCAGTTGCTCTTTCTTTATTCTTCAATGAAGAAAAAAAAATATTTCAGAGGGTAGGAGATAGTAAGGGCTATTATAGTTAGATATGCTGATACTGGAAATCTTTAGAGCTGGTTCTTTTGAGAAAGAGCAAACAGGATGAAAATTTTGAAACAGTGCAAAAGGACCTACGATATGAAGTAAGCGTCTTTGTGATAAATGATGGGCACACATTTCCCTGTATCTCACAGCAACCCTTTAGAAATTATTTGTCCTTTTTTCCTGAAATTTTCTGTGTACGCACAAGTCCTTGTTAAGCCATGTCTGCCTGTGTGTGTGGGCTTCCATGGTGAGACACAGTGGGAAAGAATCCATCTGCCAGTGCAGGAGACACAGGACACATGGGTTTGATCCCTGCATCAGGAAGATCCCCTGGAGCAGGAGATGGTAACCCACTCTAGAATTCTTACCTAGAAAATTCCACGGACAGAGGAGCCTGGCAGACTGCAGTCCATGGGGTCATAAAGAGTCAGACATGACTGAGCATGCATCCATACCCGTCCATATATACAGACTGATCACCTTGGTTTTTGATAACTTCTTTCTGTTTATATGGCTGTACCATAATTTTGCTCTGTATTTTTCCTGTTTCTGTTTTTCCAATTCCCAGTGGATGCCTGTGTGCTTCTTTTTTTATACATTAAAATCTTCATAAGCTCCAGTAAAAGCTCTGGCTCTCTCTCCTCAGAAGAATGTACATACACGTGAAATAGTACCTTTCAGGGGATTTAGTGCTCTTCTTGGCCTGCTTTACATGAGACCCATGTCTTCTCATTCCCTTGGCCTTTCCTTTTGCTTGAGTAGAGAATGGTTCTATTTGCCATTATTCTAGTTGTCCTCTAAATCATTAGAATTTGTAAGTAAGTTTTTTAGCATTGAGGAGTGTGTGATGATAATGGGACTTTTGTAGACAAGGAAAAAAGAGTAGATTCTGGAGGGAAGAGTATAAAGAGGCAGAAAATATAATAACAAACATGAAAGAACAGAAAGATGGAGTATGAACTGAAGCATAAGATATAAATAAAAAGCAACAGAATAAAATAAATGAAAACAAACGTGATCACAGTGTGGTAATTGGATATTGTGTACGGAAATTAATAGGTGTATTAGAGAAAATAGGCTATAGACAGAATAATTGGAAAGGAGATGGCAGCAGCAAATTTGGCAGAATCCAAATTTGGTTGGCTTTAGATGTCAGGGACCTTTGGGAAGAGCTGCTGAGGTTTACTGTTGTATTATAGTGCTCATCACTGCTCTGTTGCCTTGTATATATGCTAGTGGTCCCTGGACCAAGTCTATAGCAGGGCACCCACACCAGTGACCCTGACTGGTTGTGGTAATGTACATTTCAGTTGAATCTTAAATCAGTTAAGGGCAGAAGGATTTTTAGGCTTGTATTAAAGCATTTTATTCACAGCCTTAATAATGTCTCCTATGAATGGAAGAAGGAGCAAAAGTGGTATGCAGTGAGTGGTTAAGAGGGAAAGACCAGTTACTTATCAGGTCTTCATTCTTAGTTGTATCCGACCCTTTGTGACTCCTTGGACTGTAGCCTGCCAGACTCCTCTGTCCATATACTTTTCCAGGCAAGAATAGTGGAGTGGGTTGCCATTTCCTACTCCAGGGGATCTTCCCAACCCAGGGATTGAACCCGGGTCTCCTGTGTCTCCTGCATTGCTGCAGAATCCTACCTGCTGAGCCATCTGGGAAGCCAGTTACTTATGGCTATAATTACTTTTATTTTTTTAGTAGAAGATGATTATAATTTTTTAAAAAATTGACATTCTTAATGCTTACATTACGGCTTCCCTGGTAGCTCAGTTGGTAAAGAATCTGCCTGCAGTCTAAGAGACCCGGGTTCAATCCTGGGTCGGGAAGATCCCTTGGAGAAGGAAATGGCAAACCACTCCAGTATCCTTGCCTGGAAAATCTCACGGATAGAGGAACCTGGTGGGCTACAGTCCATGGGGTTGCAAAGAGTCGGGCATGACTGAGTGACTTCAGCGACTAACATGCTTACAACTTTTAGATTATATTATGTTTTTTTAAAGTTTCACCTCTTCAGAGTCCTCACTGGAGTCAGGATCATACATTTTTGCCACATCTATGACATAAAGTTAAGAAACACATGAGCTTTTCCTGGCAACTGGAAGAATAGGGAAGAAGGAAGAAGAGAGTGAAATTATGGTACAGCTATAACAGCAGAATAGCATAAATCTGTCAAAGAAGAATGTAATCAGTTTGTTTATACTGAAACTTATAGACTTTAGTCCTCTTCTGAGGCTGAGACTGTGGGTATATATTTTAACTTCAAAAGTTCAAACTGCACATTCTTTTATTCTTTTAGACTCTCCAGGCCGCTGAACTGATTGACTCAGAGTTTCGAACAGGAATGAGCAATAGACAAAAGAACAAAGCTAAAAGAATGGCCAAATTATTTGCAAAACAGAGATCCAGGGATGCAGTAGAAACGAATGAGAAGAGGTAGTAATCCTTTTTTTGCTCATTTATGTATGTATTTTAGTTATACCATTTTATTTAATTAAAGTTTTTTAAATTGGAGGATAATTGCTTTACAATATTGTGTTGTTTTCTGCCATACAACAGTGTGAATCAGTCATAACTGTGTGTGTGTGTGTCCCCTCTCTTTTGAGCCTACCTCCCACCTCACCCCCATCCCACCCCTCTAGGTCGTCACAGAGTGCCAGGCTAGGCTCCGCATGTTATATAGCAGCTTCCCACTGGCTGTTTTACGTATGGTAGTGTAAATATGTCAGTGCTACTTCCTCAGTTTGTTTCATGCTCCCCTTCCCCTGCTGTGTCCATAAATCTGTTCTCTACATCTGTATCTCCATTCCTTCTCTGCAGGTAAGTTTATCAGTATGATTTTTTAGATTCCATATATGTGCATTAGTATATGATACTTGTTTTTCTTTGACTTATTTCACTCTGTATAATAGGCTCTAGGTTCATCCACCTTACTACAACTGACTCAGATCTGTCTCTCTTTATGGCTGAGTAATATTCCACTTTATGTGTGCATATACATATGCAACAACTTCATATTCATCTGTCAGTAGACATCTAGGTTGCTTCCATGTTCTGGCTTTTGTAAATAGTACTGCAGTGAACATTGGAGTACATGTGTATTTTTGAACTGTCATTTTCTCAGAGTATTTGCCCAGCAGTGAGATTGCTGGGCCATATGGTAGTTTATTCCTAATTTTTTAAGGAATCTCCATACTGTTCTCCTTAGTGGGTGTATCAACTTACATTCCCACCAACAGTGCAAGGAGGTTCCCTTTTCTCCATATCATCTCCAAAATTTATTGTTTGTAGACTTTTTTGATGATGGCCATTCTGACTGGTATGAGGCAATACCTCATTGTAGTTTTGATTTACATTTCTCTAATAATGATCCATTTTTTTGCTTATTTAAAACAGTGATGTTGGTTAACTTAAATCTTGGTCTGCTTGATTTCCAAAAACATTTTGATGACATTGCCTTTAGCTGTGGAGTACCGTTTGGATTGTTTAGCTCAATTGTCAGAGAGCGTATTTACTGTTACTAGAGACTAGGACAACTTCCCCAGGAAGATCCATATATGCAGATTTTTTTTTTCCATAATAATTACGAGCTCTGAATGAGGATTGAAGATCTTCCAAGGGGAGTGCATTCCAGGTAAAGGGAACAAGTATAAATACCTGAATCATGTAATATTCAAGAAACTGAAAGGTTGTATGGCTGGGATGAGTAGACAGAAGTAAGAGTATTAGAGAGTGAATTCAGAGAGATGGCCTGAGGGCTACAAGTTAAGACTGCTACTTTTGTAAGGTGAGAACTGTCACCATATTACATCATATGTTTTTTGGCTGAGGGCTAAGCCAAATAGTAGGTAATAATCCAGGGTTATTTACCAAATCCTGTTGTAGGAAAGAGCTCTGTGGGTAAACACAGTCTACTTTCTTACATTCATTGTGGTCCACAGTGTTCTGTATTCACTTCTTTTAAATAAATGGTGACCTTTTTTTTTTTTTTTTAAGCAATGATAGCACAGATGGGGAACCAGAAGAAAAGAGACGAAAGACATCAAATGTTGTTATTAATCAGTCTGCAGTTGATTCCAAAGTTCTGATTGATAATATTCCAGACAGCTCTCCCTTAATTGAAGAGGTACTACTGAAATACCCTGAAGCATCCTTTGAAATCATTTATAATTTTTTCATACTAATGTATTAGTAGATGGTATATAATATAATAATCTGTTAATTGAGAAATTTTGTTATTAAAAATCAAAGTACTTTTTGTTAGTAAAATTTTTTGATTATTTAAAAGCCTGACTATTATTGTTAGTCCTACAAATAAATACACTTAAATTATTGGCATAAAATAGATCTTTTAAAGTAATATTTATTTGGTTTTTCTTATTCAGACAAATGAATGGCCTTTGGAAAGCTTTTGTGAAGAACTTTGCAATGACCTTTTTAATCCCTCCTGGGAGGTAGGATTTCTTCATTACAATTTCTCTCAACTCTGTTTTCTTTGCTAATGATAGAAACCATATCAATCATAATCTGTCTTGTCAGAGTCCTTATTTTTCCCCTATGTCCCTCTCAGAACCACTTGTCAGGGCACTTCATAAAGAGTTGCATATCTCTCTAAGTAAAAAACTTCCTTTGGAAGTGGACAGTTTTGATTAAGACCAGTAGTTTGCAAGTGGTAGCTTAGCCTCAGAAATATTTCTTCAAAAAAGATCTTGAACAGCTCTCAGTATGTAGAAGAGATGAAAGTGAAGTTCTTCTGGTTGAAATTGAGGGTTGGTAGTCTCAAAAGATTCTTTGGTTGGTCTCTGAGTAATTTTACAACACTGTTTTGGAATACCTTTTAGCTTTAGGTTTGCCTTTAGCTTTCTGCTCCGAGATGTACTTCTGTTCGAAACTGTTCACGTTTTAACTCGAATGGGGCCTTTAGTAATGGGGGCAGTGTCGGTGGCGTGTTTCCCCTCCCAGGTGACATTGCAGAAGCTTCAGGGCTACAATAAAGTGTTAGTCATGAGACATTTTATTTAAATTGGCTTCCTTTGATGTTTAACACTGGTGGCTTTGAACCTTAGTTTTGATGTATTTATTTCTAAAATATTGGTGTTTGGACTATAAAGAACATTATATGATGCTTCTTTTCTCTCCTTTGCTGTAGATAATGCTGAATGCAAGTAGAGAGTAGAGGAATGACAGCCAAGCAGATTAGTATCTCAGAACTCAGCATAGCTATTTTTTGCCTTTTAAAAAAATAAAATCCATATAATCAAACTTGTGAGATAAATATATGTAACTCTTCTTGGATAGTAGAAGAAAAACACATTCTTGTGAAGTCCCACTCAGTTTGTTCCAATTTCTTAAAAATCTAGTATCCCTTTTTCATATTGAAGAAAAGTTAAACACTGTTTCTTAAGCATTTAACCTCCGATATTTGCTTCTTGGTTCTTTTTAGGTTCGACATGGTGCAGGCACTGGACTTAGGGAAATCCTTAAAGCTCATGGGAAAAGTGGTGGTAAAATGGGAGATAGCACTTTAGAAGAGGTAAGTGTAAGTGTAGTAAATCAAAATTATCATCAGATTTCAGTAGATCTCCTCTTTCTCAGGAAAGTAGCAGAGGATGTGCCATGAAGTAGAAATGAGAGGTAAATAGTAAGAAATATGGAGGGGTGAACATAAGGAAAAAGGTTAAAAAATTAGGAAGAGGTTTATTTATATTATAGATAGAGAAAGAATGAGTTCAGGGGAAAGATATGTTCAGAAATACAGAGTGGAAAAGTATGTAGAAGCACTCATATTTGAGCAGGGTGTAATAGAATGTAGAGTGAGATGAATGAGAGTATAGTTTAAAGGTCAATAAGCAGTGTGACTGGTGTAACATGGAGGCAGTAGTAATAGGCTAGATAATAGATACTTTGGCCACCTGATGCGAAGAACTGACTCATAGGACAAGACCCTGATGCTGGGAAAGATTGAGGGCTGGAGGAGAAGGGGACGACAGAGGATGAGATGGTTGGATGGCATCTTGGACTTGATGGACATGAGTTTGAGCAAGCTCTGGGAGTTGGTGATGGACTGGGAAGCCTGGCGTGCTGCAGTCTATGTGGTCGCAAACAGTCGGACACAACTGAGCGACTGAACCGAACTGAATAGATGTAGTTGATATTACAACAACCTTAAGTGGTTTCTCAATTTCTCTGGGAGTGCAAGTAAAATAATAGAATTCATGAATTTTATAGATTTTGGTACAGTATATCCAAATAAATAATCATCAAAGAAGATGTGGTTAATATTGAAGGTAGTAACTGGGACTGTTCCATAGTTTGGTTATTGTTCCTACAGCTAAAATAATCTGTCCCAGTGTTTTGTTTTAGTTTGCTGTAATAGTTTAGTTTTGATTTTTGGACCTAATATGTTTTAATGTGTTATTAAAATGATAATTTTAACAGATGATTCAACAGCATCAAGAGTGGTTGGAAGACTTGGTTATTAGACTCCTTTGTGTGTTTGCTTTAGACAGATTTGGAGACTTTGTTTCTGATGAAGTAAGTATCTAAGGGAGGCTTTACCCAATCAGATTTCAGATTCTTAAAATATATATATATGTATATATTTTTTTTGCAAATGTGAATTTTCTTGCTTTCTCATTTTTAGGTTGTGGCACCGGTTCGTGAAACGTGTGCTCAAACGTTAGGTGTGGTGTTAAAACACATGAATGAAACAGGAGTTCATAAGACTGTGGATGTGCTGCTTAAATTACTTACACAAGAACAGTGGGAAGTTAGACATGGTGGTCTGCTAGGAATAAAGTATGCTTTGGCAGTTCGTCAGGTAAACACTTCAGTTTTTGAAGCATGTATGGGAGAGTTTTCCCCCTCTTAGTTTATTCTCATTAATTAAATGAACTGGCTCTAGATTCTTAGTGTTACAGATAAGCCAGTCCTTCAAGATTTGCCTCCTTGAGGTAGTATCATAGAGACAGGTGATGCTACTAACAATTTAAGTATGAATTAAAAGAGAATTATGCTTGGAAACCTGTTTCTGTTTCATAGCAAGCCCAATTCTCAGTGAGATTTCTAGTGTATGATCACAGGAGTAACCTTTGGGTGCTGACTGTTGGGGCAATTGAAAAGAGGGTAGGTTGGAGTAATGAGAAGCAGGAAGAGATGATTTTCTTTTTTCTTTTCTCATATTCCCTTTGGTTGTCAGTGATTGAGATAGAAGTTCAGGTTCTAGCATAGGAGTATATATGTAGGTGTATTCACAGTGGGAATTCATGTTCCTGCCTTGAAAACACGTTCTGATGTTTCAAGTCACATTGAATAGCGAAGTATTAATACTATTATGTTCTTTTTCAAATGAGATTAATTACATAGGCGTCTAATGACACTGTTTTCATTTCTGTTTACATGGTTCTTTTAAAATAAATATTGGAATTTATACTTTTGTATGTTAATTTAATAAAAGATTTTTTAAGCACATCACTTGCACTATAGAAATTAATATGTTTTGGTGTACTCTTTTACAGGATGTAATTAATACTTTATTGCCTAAAGTTTTAACTAGAATAATTGAAGGACTCCAGGATCTTGATGATGATGTCAGAGCTGTTGCTGCAGCATCATTAGTACCTGTGGTAGAAAGCCTTGTGTATCTTCAGACACAAAAAGTAAATATTTTTGCATTTTTTTCCTATAGAGCCTTTTACATTTGTTGTGTAGCGTGTTAGAAAAAACATTGAGGTTGGTTTTTTTTTTTTTTTTTTACATCTCCATTTTTCTTATGTCAGCCCTCTGGTGCATAAGATCTTGATATATATATTCTTGGGAAGAATGAATTGTGTCTTTTTATTCCCTTTCATGTACAGAATATGTGGAGAACTTCCTTAAAAAGAAAGCAACCATTCCTTGTTCATTTCATTCCTGGTTTTTAGGCAAATGAGATTTTTGCTTGTTTTGATTTTGACTTTTGATTTTTTATTATGTTTTCATTTTTGAAATGCCTCTTTTAAGGTCCATCTGATTTCCCTCTATTGTTAAAACCAGAACATGTGTATTTGAGAGTACTTCGAAAGCTCAGAAAATAAATTTGTCTTTTCATGATGATTAAGAACGTTTTAACTATATTAAAATTGCTCAGAGGGTCCTGACATATATGTGTAAGCTGTATTGTTTTCAAAGTTTATGATTCTTTTTTATGGAAAATACAGTTGGGATATCTTATTTCTTGAATTCTCCATCCATTATGAACCTCGCTAGAAAGGTAAATGCCAAAGTAAAGCTGAGTGGCATTAAAAAGAAGGGTAGAGAATTGTTGAAGACGAATAATGTTTCCTCCTTAACTTTACTCAGAACTGGGATTATCCAAGGTCATTGGGGTTGTATATGTTATTGAATCAATAGTGACTCCTGAAACACAGTTTGGCATGGCTGGTGAATATTTCTTGCAAAATTAATAACTTTTTTTGATAACCAATCTTATAGGTACCTTTCATTATAAATACATTATGGGATGCTCTTCTGGAACTAGATGATCTAACAGCTTCAACAAATAGTATTATGACTCTTCTGTCATCCTTGTTAACTTATCCTCAGGTTCAACAATGCAGGTAATTATTTCTATTCAAAGGAATAAAGTAGAAAGTGTTTACATACAGTTCCAGATAATTAAACATATGATAGTCTAGAATCTTTTAGAACAGCACTGTAAGTAGGGGATGCCAAAGACAGTTATTTTCAGGAGGACTTTTCTTCTTCATTCTCTAGCCACCAGCTCTTTGGGGGCAGAAACTTAGAGAGGCTATATTCTTGGGTTAATTCCATTATATAATCATTCAACTTGTTAATCCTATCATAGTTAACTTTAGATAAACAGTTATCCATTTTATTTTCACCCCTAGCTCTAGACTATAGAATTTTGTAGCCTTTGTGACTGTGGTTAATAGAATTATCAGTGAACATCAGTTTTACATTTCCAAATTTTGCTACTCTGTAAGCATTTTCTTCGTGATGTTCACAAAGAAATATTTTGATTTCAATAATCACTTAACAGGAAGGGAATACATAATAATGTAATACAATGTTCAAAAGCAGAGAATGGGTAAAGCAAAGACATAAACCAAAAATTTAGTGTCATTTATTTTACTGTCTTGATATCTGAAATGAAGCTTAGCTAATTAATGTATTCCCTGCCTTTTAGACTGGCTCCTAAATATTAATATCTTTGGAGATACAGAAAAAAAAATTAGATGAAAAAGTTAATTACTCTTCTTAGGCTAGTAAGTGTATTCAATGAATGTTTATGTAATTATGATTATAAATGATTTCTGGTCCTGTGAGTAAATCTGTTTCCAATGAAAATCATTGATGTGTGAAAAACATCACACATGTTTTTCATGTTTCACAAATAAATATTTTCTTGATTTCAGTAATCACTTATCAGGAAGGGAGAGAATGTTTCAGGTAATACTGACCTGCGGTCGTCCTTCAACGTTAAATTTAGGCTAGTGGGACAACCCAAAATTGGAATAGCAAAATAAGTGCCTATAAAGTGAAGAGAAAAATTGAAATGGTAGTGCATATATGGTGTTTCCTAATTTTCAGACACTTTCATTGGTATAAGGGTTAAATGAGTTAATCTGTGTGAAAGCCCTTCTCAAGCTGCAAAATGCAAGAATTCTTAATTATTATTAGGGGTTGGCAAACTTTTTCTGTCCAGATAGTGAGGCTTTGGCTTTGTGGCCATATGATCTCTGTCAAAGCTACTCAACTCTGTCTGTGTAGCACAAAAGCGCTTGTAGATAATACATAAAGGAATGAACGTACCTGTAATTCTATAAAACTTTATTTAAAAACTCATGTAGAGTGAACTTGAACTGTGAGCCTTGGTTTGTTTGCACTTGCCCTAAAAAATAAAAAAGGCTTTGGACTTAAAAAATGTATGTATATAATCAAGTGGACAGTGTTGGAAAAGCTAGATAATGTAAAAGCAAAATCAAAGAATGTAGTGAAAATTCTGTTAATTCAGTGTGAAATAATGTAGTTTTCGATCTTTTTTTTTTTTTTTTCAAAATTGCCTTAGAAAATTTGCTTCATATGTTGTGATATTTGGCAGATACTTT
Source organism: Bos taurus (assembly GCF_002263795.3). NCBI lineage: Eukaryota > Metazoa > Chordata > Mammalia > Artiodactyla > Bovidae > Bos > Bos taurus. The sequence continues at coordinate 13,495,794 of NC_037353.1, forward strand.
CCAGCTTATGTAAGAAGAAATGCAGCATGTATTTGGAGCATGAAGAGTTACACTATTAACAAGACCTGCTATAATGCTTTTTCATATTTGAGTCTATTTTATGTCTGTGTGTGCATGTGTTTAAGTTGTAATTTTATAAGTAAATTTACTAGATGTGTAAATAAATGTAAAAGGCGACGTTCATTTAAATCTGCAAGTAATGAAAATATCATTAAAAGATGGACCTCCTTAGAGGAGCCAAAAGAACAGATAATTACACTGACATATTCTTTTTTCCTCATGTGTTTTTCTATCGAGGTATATATTTCAAATGCTACTTATAAATAAATTGCTAATTTGAGGTGACTTTTATAAATGACTCATGGATGTGACAGGAATCCTATGGTCCAAGTTGTTAGCCAACTCGTGCCTTTGCTTGCTTTCACATTTAAAATCTAATCTGTGAGAAGGAAGATAATTTGAGTTTGCCATAAAATTTAGTAATGCTAGTTTAGGATAACAAATTCCAAAGCTACTACCATTACCATCTCTTGCTTCTTTTGATATATGATAGAGATGGCCTCAAAGGGGTATATAAATTCTGTGCACCTATTGGTTACCCGTTGGAGTTAATAGTAGGAAAGGATTAAGGATTAACAATCCTGATTTGTGTGTAGGCGGACTATCAACTAAGATACATGTCCCATTTTCCTGAGTGAGAACAGACTGAGAATAAATGCAGTTATATTGAAAAGTTCTAATTTGATAGAGGTGATTTATGGTATTAGTGCCACAGAATAACCTCATGTTAATGTTTCTGCATTTGTTCTATTCTGGTGGTACAATAACAGTTTCGTATGAGGGTGTTAAGCAAGTGTTCATAGGAAAATTGTATTATCTTTTTAGAATTTATTCATCAAAAAAGTTGCTAGGTCCATAAGGAAATGATATTTAGATGATGTATCAACAGAATTTCAGCTAAGGATGAGTAAGATTGACCTGTGTCTTCTTCATTAGTATTCAGCAGTCACTCACAGTTTTAGTTCCACGTGTCTGGCCTTTTTTGCATCACACTATATCATCAGTTCGAAGAGCGGCCTTGGAGACTCTGTTCACTTTATTATCAACACAAGACCAGGTAAGAAGTAATACTACAGTAATCTTGAAATTTTTAGAGATTAATTTTGTAAGATCAATCTGACCACCAGGTTACCCTTGCTTCACATAAATATCAGGAGAATGCTAGGGCTAGTAAAACTGGTATGGTGACTATGTAGATACATAAAAATATAATCATCACAAGGGCAGAAATATTTTAATACTGTTCTAGATTGTATTCCCAGCCCATGGAATATTGCTTAACACAAAGGTGGCTCTCAGTAAGTTTTTGTTGAACCAAAGATTAAATCATCCCTTCCTATCAAAGATCATGTTATTCATTCTTTGCCTGCTCTGTATGGTTGACAGTTGGATGGTTGGCAAAAACCATCCCAGGTTAGAAAGCTACCTGTGAAGCTCTGCAGTGTGACTTGAAAAGACTGATAATACAATTGCTAGGCACTTACTTCCTTTTAAGGAATACTCAGTCTTAAGAGCATTTTATTTCCAAGGAGTAACACATTGAAATGCCTACAGAGAACCTTCAGGTAATATCACTGTGTAAATAGAAATCTGTTATGAGCTGAGTAATCCTTGCCCTGTCTGTAAAAGGCTTCACATTCCTGTTTTAAAAATAGACCTAAAGGTCAAACAAAATACTAGAATTTAGGGAAACATCATAAGGAATCCATTTCTTATGCTGTTACTTACAGGTGCTGCAGTTTGAGCCAGTGGTCTTTAAAAAACAATGGTTAATTTTCTTTTAGACTATATATTAATACTGTGGATAAATGTCTCTTTTGTGTTCATCAACCATGCATTCCTATGTGAATTAGGAATATTCCATGTAGACCTACTTTAATTTATAGCATGGTATTGTGTTGCACTACCATGAATCAACATTTGTAAATTTCCTTTTGCATTATCATTTTTGTCTGATCAGAATCTTCTAAGAAAAAACTATCATGTCCATTTTATTAATATAATGCTTAGTTGATCAGGCATGGGTTCTGAGTTTTCACATTATTATTATTTTTTTTTTTTTCGGTTTTGTGAGTTTGGCCTGAGTGTTTTTGATGTAAATATTTTTAAATTCACTTTAGATAGACCTGTTAAAATGATCACATTTCTTCCCTTCATATTGTTGTTTTGTTTTTTTAATACACTTTACTTTTAGGAGCAATTTTAGGTTTACAGAAAAGCTGAGCAGAAAGTCCATAGTTCCTATATGCCCCTACCCATATGCACAGTTTCCCCTTTAGCTAACATGCATTAGTGTAGTGCATTTGTTGCAGTTGATGAACCAGTATTGATACATTATTAACTAAAGCCCACAGTTTACACTAGGGATTACTATTTATAGTGTAGATTCTATGGGTTGACATATGTACAGTGGTATGTGTTCACCTTGAGAATATCATAAGGAATAGTTTCACTGCGCTAAAAAATGCCTGTGCTGCACCTGTGCATTTCCACTTTTCCTCCCTTCACAGCGTTAGCAACCACTACTCTTTTATTGTTCTCATACTTTTCCCTTTTCCAGAATACCACATAGTTAGAGTTACGTAGTATGTGGGCTTCCCTGGTGGCTCAGATAAAGAATCTGCCTGCAATGCAGGAAACTTGGGTTTGATCCCTGGGTTGGAAAGATCCCCTGGAGAAGGAAATGGCTACCCATTCCAGTATTCTTGCCTGGAGAATTCCGTGGACAGGGGAGCCTGGCAGGCTGCAGTCCATGGGGTGGCAAAGAGTTGGACACGACTGAGCCACACACACATGTAGTATATTGCCTTTTAATAGTGGCTTCTGTTTCATTTAGCATTACAAAATTAAGGTTTCTCTATGTCTTTTTTATAACTTGATAGTTAATTTCTTTTTATCACTTTATAATATTGCATTGTATGGATGTGACACAGTTCATATATTCACCTGTTAAAGGATATTTTCATTTCTTTCTGTTTTTATCAGTTTGAATGAAGTTTTAAACATTTGTGTGTCGGTTTTGGTATGGGCATAGTTTTCAGTGCACTTGGGTAAATACTAAAGCGCACAATTGCTGGATCATATGCTAAGAATATATTTAATTTTATAAGAAAACGTCTTCCAAAAATGTCTGTACCAATTTACATTTCCACCATCAATGAATTAGGAGTTTCTGTTGCCGTATATCCTCCCCCCAGCAATTGATGTTGTCAGTGTTGTTGACTTTAGCCTTTCTATAAGTGTGTAGTGGTATCTCACTATAGTTTAAACTTGAAGTTCTCTAATGATATATGATGTTGAACATCTTTTCATATGCTTATCTTTAGTAATTTTGTTTTGTTTTGCAAAACCGTAAGACTTTATAAGGAAGATAGCCTGAATCTTACAACTTATCCCACCATAAGTACGTATGCATATATGCTTGTCTCTAAAATGTTTTTGTATAGAACCACAGTTAATAAGTTATTTATAAATTCTCTTTTTTAAAAAAATTATTTGCCTGCACCACATGGCTTGGAGGATCCTAATTCCTTGACCAGGGATGGAATCTGGGCCCTGGGCAGTTGAAGCATGAAGTCCTAACCACTGGACTGCCAGGAAATTCCTGAAATCTCATTTGTATTAGGCTCTTTTATGACATACTTTGAAGATAAATTGTTTAATCCCTGTGCCTTTATCTCTGATGTTAACATGTGAAAGTATTAGCAAGTCTGGCTTCTCAGGGAGTATGAAATAAGAACTCTTAGGCAAACCAAATTAATTTTATTTGGTAATGACTTAAAAGGAGAAGGCAATGGCACCCCACTCCAGTACTGTTGCCCGGAAAATCCCATGGATGGAGGAGCCTGGTAGGCTGCAGTCCATGGGGTCGCATAGAGTTGGACATGACTGAAACGACTTAGCAGCAGCAGCAGCAGCAGCAGCAGCAGCAATGACTTAAAATCAGGATGTAACTTTTTTTTGGGGGGGCTGAACTAAGAGCTTGACAAAGTGAAGTAATTTATCATTTGTTTTTCCTTTTTTAAAAAAGTTTTTATTGGAGTTTAGTTTATCATGTGTGAGCTTCTGCTGTGCAGCAAAATGAATCATACGTATATATTCATTTTTTTAGGTTCTCTTCCCATGTAGAGCATTACTTGATTTTACTTTCTATAGACTGTATTTATTCATGCAAGTTTATATATGAATGTATATGTTTATCTGTAAATTACTTCACTGGAATGTCTAGATTAATTCGTGTTCATAACCACTATATTTAATAGTGGTTTTAGTCAGAACTCAACTTAGGAACCCTTCCCTGGTGGCTCAGAGGATAAAGCATCTGCCTGCCATGCGGGAGACCCGGGTTTGATCCCTGGGTTGGGAAGATCCCCTGGAGAAGGAAATGGCAACCCACTCCAGTATTCTTGCCTGGAGAATCCCATGGACAGAGGAGCCTGGTGGGCTACAGTCCACGGGGTCGCAAAGAGTCGGACGTGACTGAGCAACTTCTCTTTCTTTCAACTAGGAAAATATATTCTGGACATTAACCTCTAGTTTAGCCATATTTTGTTGACTGGGTAAGCTTTTCCATTCTCTTTGCATCAGAGTCACCTTCTGAGTCATTGAAAATTTTAGTACATAAAAGTATTGATTTTTATTTAAAAGGCAAGCATTAGCATGATGCTTATAAATTTAGCATGAAGATATACATGAGATTGAGTTGGAATTTGGGGGCATATTTAGTCCAGGATGTAAGAAAATTTACTGTATGCATATTTAGAGAAGGGAATAAAGACCAAAAAAACAGAGCTGACTGAGACTTTGGCATTTGAGAACATTAGCATAATTAGGTATTGGTCAGATTTTATAAAGGTATGAAAAGAGAGCAAAGTTTAAATATTTATCTAACTTTCAATAAATATTGGTTGGACAAATAAAACAAGGCGTTACAAGTTGTCTAATTATAGAATTGGGTTTTGTTTTTTGGCAGTGGGCCAAAATAGGATTTCAGACAAAATTAGTAGAGGAGCTGAGAACTCAGTATGATTCATAACTTTGATGTAGCTTCTTTCCAGGTTTTCTTCCCTGCAACCCCATATCATTTGATATGGAGATAGAAATGATGATACCTACTGACATGAATCAGGTATTCATGGTACATGATAATCAGATTGCTGCTCCCCCCCGCCGCCCACATCTACACACTTTATGGGTGTGCTTGTGGGAAGATAAAAGAGGGGGCATAGCAAAACGGTGCTGGCAAGATCTTATCCCACTTTAAGATGCCAATTTTTCCAGTTAGGGATTTATTGCAATCCTACAATTGTGGGAAATTTTCCATATTACCAACTATTCCTTGTGACTTTGATTATTCTCATAATCAAGGTAGAATTCTTCAACAGTTATTTTAGTGCCTACTATGTGCCTACAATTTTCTAGATACTGATTGGTAAGAGAAAATTTCTGTTTCCTTCTGTAGAGCTTAAAACAGGAAGGTAAGCAAGACAGAAGAAGACAACTAGATAGGCCCTTATAATTACATAGTGGCCATTTTATAAAGCCATCATTACATAATGAGGGAAGGGTCTGGTAGGGGAAGAAGGTGGTGCTGCTGGATCCCTACTAGTGAGGTGAGTAAAGGTCAAGGAAGTGTCTTTCTGAAAGTACAGTTGAAACTGAGACCTGAAAGATGAATGGAATTTACCAGGTGAAGAGCAGGGTAACAGTCAGAGGAAGAACATATACAGGAGTGAGCATGATGGCACTAAAGAGGAAGGGAAAGGAAACTGGTCTGGCTGAAGGACTGAGCACAAGGGGATGTAGATGGCCAAAAGTTTCACCTTGATTTTGTAAATATAGTGACATGTCCAACGGTCTTATTTTTGCTTGTCATCAGTGTTCCTTATTCTGAGTTCCACAAAGGCAGAGTGAAGGCAGGAACACCAGTCGCAATAAAGGAGCTGTACAGAGACTGCCCCATTCTCTTTACACTAAATAAGTATCAGGCATTCCCCTGAGTATTCCCACAGATGCCCACCACTCCATCTGACCCTCATTATAAAAATGACATAAAGTGCTAATACTGTGTCAATTATTTAACATAAACCAAAATATTTTTTAAAGCCCTCTTAAAATGTGAATTCACTTATAACTTGAGTTGTAGTATAGCTTATAGTTAATTTAAACCTGGTAAAGTAAACAGTCTGTGGTAAGAATTTTTCTGTAATATGGATTATACTCTGCTAGACTACTACTGAGGAGAAGGCAATGGCACCCCACCCCAGTATTCTTGCCTGGAAAATCCCATGGACAGAGGAGCCTGGTAGGCTGCAGGCCATGGGGTTGCTAAAAGTCAGGCATGACTGAGCGACTTGACTTTTAGTTTCATGCATTGGAGAAGGAAGTGGCAACCCACTTCAGTGTTCTTGCCTGGAGAATCCCAGGGACAGAGGAGACTAGTGGGCTGCCGTCTGTGGGGTTGCACAGAGTCAGACACGACTGAAGCGACTTAGCAGCAGCAGCTGCAGCAGACTACTACTGAAGTCATCAAAACTTTCCAGACTGCCTAAGATTAGAAGGGAAATTTGTGACTAGTAGACTCCTAGTTAGTAGCATACTAGAAGTCCACTGACTATTTTTTAAAATTCTGGGATGGAAAATCCCAACGTGGTTAATTTGTAAGCAATTTAAAGTATTGTACCCCTCACTGTACCCCACTCCTAACCAATTCAGTTTAATAAACCTGTAAATAAAAAGCAACATTAGATTACCTGCCTAAGTCAGTGTCTCCTGGAAGACAGGCACAAAATTTATGAAAACAGGTAAACCAACTTTCAGATTTGCAAGAGGCAGGGTGTTTCTGGATTGGCCAAATTGTACTTAATGATTTTTGGAGAAAATACTAACAGTGAGCTGAAGCATGTAACTTTTTGTAACAATAACTAAAAGGAGATGCTTGCACAATTGTTCAGATAGAATAGCCTCAGCTGTTTTCTCAGCTTTATTTTGTAACTTGTATTTTCTGCTAGGCAGACTTTATGTTGTATTGCTGGAGAAATCTGCATTTTTAAAAATACTCGTTCCTGTGATGATAGTGACCTGCATATTCTGGGTTGGATTTTTTGTTTGGTTGGGCTTTTGGTTTCTCTTTATTTTTTAAATTTTATTTTCCTCTTTATTTATTGACTTGACTTTATAAAGCAAAATTAAACAGAAAATACAGAATGCCCATCTGTATACCTCCTGCCCTCCCCTACATAGCTGCTGCCACCATCAACATCACACACCAGAATGTTACAGTTAGTGAACGAACGTTGATATGTCATTATCAACCAATCCGTAGTTATATTAGGCTTCACTTTATTTTTCTGGGCTGTGCCAATAGCTTATAGGATCTTAGTTTCCTGACCAGGAATTGAATCCCGGCCCTTGGCAGTGAAAGCACTGTCCTAACCACTGGACCTGCAGGGAGTTCCCTTGGCTTCACTCTTGATGTTACGTGTTCATTTTACTGATTTTCACAGATGTGTGATGATCTTTCCATTATTATATCTTACAGAATAGTTTCTCTACCATAAAAACACCCTGTGTTCTTTCATTCATTTATTCCTTTGGTTTTTTTAAATAATTATAAAGTAGAATTTACTACAGTAACAAAGTTTATAGCCTGAGAAGACTACTACAATTTATATTACATTCACTATTTATTAATATGGGGGGGGGAATCTTCATCTATAGGTATGGCTTTGGGATCTACAAGCAACTGTTTTGATTTCCAGTGATGAGGTTAGGGGTGGATTAAGAGAACTGGTAAATATGGTAGGGGGAAATGAGAAGAAATTATTGGAGAGTAACATTAAATTATTTGCTTAGTGCTATTACAGCTTTCCTAATTGTGCCTGTTCTCTGCTGAGGAAAGGAGAACTTTTCTTCTTTCCAACGTCCCTTTCCCTTTCAATGAAAAGTAGTTCTTTAAGGCATCCCCTGTCCCTGAGCAGGCTCCCCCCAGCTGATGATTTTGCAGTCTGTTTTAAATTTCTTTCAAGCCATTTTGAGAAAGGTGAAAAAAAGAAGACCAGGGTTATTAGTTTCCTACTGGCAAGAGAACTATAGGTAGCTTTCTGAGTTATGCATTATCCCTAGACCTTCTCACTTTCTGGAAATTCAGTTAAACATTTTCCAAATGTCTCTTCAGTCTCTTCCAGACAGTTCAGTTCAGTTGCTTAGTCGTGTCCGACTGTTTGCAACCCTGTGAACTGCAGCACGCCAGGCCTCCCTGTCCATCACCAACTCCCAGAGTTTACCCAAACTCATGTCCATTGAGTCAGTGATGCCATCCAACCATCTCATCCTCTGTCATCCCCTTCTCCTCCTGCCCTCAATCTTTTCCAGCATCAGGGTCTTTTCAGATGAGTCAGCTCTTTGTATCAGGTGGCCAAAGTATTGGAGTTTCAGCTTCAATATCAGTCCTTCCAGACCCAGGACTGATCTCCTTTAGGATGGACTGGTTGGATCTCCTTGCAGTCCAAGGGACTCTCAAGAGTCCTCTCCAACACCACAGTTCAAAAGCATCAATTCTTCTGTGCTCAGCTTTCTTCCAGACAACATAGTTTTTATTTTTTAAAAATTGTGGAAGTATGTGATGTTAAGTACTGTGAACTAGTTAATAAAATTTTTAGTTCTTATTCAGTGAGCTTGTAATTTGTACAGTAGACAACATGAGATTCCTTTTCTACAGTTCTGAGCACACAGTGGATTTAGTTAAGCACCATTTGATTGCTTGATTTGGATGGGCTTTTGATTTGTTGAGAAATTCCTTAGATTGAGGTTTAAACCTGAGCTTAAGGAAATCCCTGAAGCGGAAAGCAAAATATTATACATAAGTATGTATATAAATGTATTTTTCTAAGAGAAGATTGTGCATAGTCTTTCCCTGATTTTCAGAGGGTCCTTAACCCAAAATAAATTAGGAACTTTGGCTTTAATTTTGTAGTGAACTCAAAGTTGAGTTTTCTAGATTGGATATTATCTCACAGTTCTTTCCTTGCATTAATGATGAGCACATACAACTTAAGCTGATTATCTAGCACAACTCTAGTGTGATCATTTATCAAATTTCCCTGACAGAGCAGTGATACACAATGAAACCAAAGAGATGTAACTGGTTAGAGCTTGCTCCCGTATACAGGATGATTTCAGTTTATTAGAAGCAAAATTCATTGTTGTTAATCAGACTTTCTCCAGGTTCCTAGAGACTGTATGCCATTTAACTTCTCCAAATCACTGGAATAATACGGTGTTTTTGCTCAGAATCTTGTCAAAATTTATCACCAGTTGAACGTTTTTGATGAATTCATAACAGTCTTTTCATGGTAGTACTTCTGTTATTTGACTTAAAACTTTTAAAATAAGCTAATGCTGCAGAATTATGTTATAATTTTGATTTTTCTTTTTTTTAGAACTCTTCATCTTGGCTTACACCTATCCTTCCTGATATGCTTCGACACATATTTCAGTTTTGTGTTTTAGAAAGCAGCCAGGAAATTCTGGACCTCATTCACAAGGTATGTGGTGAATATATCTGTACTCCTTTTCCCAGTACCTTGGTAGATGTAAAAATTTTTTTTCATAATTCTGTACAGTTATTGATCAGGGATTTAAGAAGTTAGAAATCATCCAAGACATTTTAATAGTCTGGAGATCAAGGAAATAGACTTTTTATGGATTATAATGGTTAAGTCCTGGTTAGTTGTGTGACACATTAGGCAGGTGTTTTAAGCACTTTCTTCATAGCCTCAATACAGAAAATAAAAAATGAAGAAAAGACAACTTTTTTCCATCATTTATTTTGCTTTCTATCAGGATGTTTATCTGTCCTAAAGAGTATCTTTTGAGATTTATTGGTAATATATAGAGTCTGTTGTCATAATTTAGACTTGTACTTTTTCCTTTTATTTAGGAATATTGGTCGTATGTGTTGGAACCTATAAAGAATAGCCACTTGATATGTTTAATAACATTTATGGGAGGAAATGGCACTGTTGTACCTTTAATATCTGTTAACGTAGTCTTGAATCACTGGCCTTTGAAGTGGCTCATTGTTAACAGCTGTGGGTTAACATTGGTGGTGTTTCTACATGCTGGCCCTAGCCCATTTAATGTTAGGCATCAAGAAAAGTGCCTGAGTGCTCTAGAGCCATGCTCTGCAACAAGAGAAGCCACTGCAGTGAGAAGCCCCTGCAGCACCAAGGACCCAGCACGACCATAAATAAATAAATAAATAAAATTATTTTTTTTAAGTGCTTTATTGAGTAAGATCATGAATCAGGATTCACATTGTTTTTAATTTATACTAGGATATTACTCTAGTATATTACTCTGATATGGCTTCCCTCATAGCTCAGTTGGTAAAGAATCCACCTGCAATGCAGCAGACCCCGGTTTGATTCCTGGGTCGGGAAAATCTCCTGAAGAACGGATAGGCTACCCACTCCAGTATTCTTGGGCTTCCTTTGTGGCTCAGCTGGTAAAGAATTCGCCTGCAATGTGGGAGACCTGAGTCTGTCCCTGGGTTGGGAAGATCCCCTGGAGAAGGGAAAGGCTACCCGCTCCAGTATTTTAGCCTGGAGAATTCCATGGACTGTAAAGTCCATGGGGTCACAAAGAGTTGGACACAATTGAGTAACTTTCATTACTCCAATATATTGGATATTACTAGGATATTACTCTAGCATATACTAAGGGTATTCTCTAAATTTAGCAGGAGCTGTTTTATATTGAAGCATGTATTGAATATAGGAATGCAGTAGAGCTTTATGATACAAAGAAAGGATTCCAGATATTTACTGAAATTTTGATAACTTTTTTATGGGTATTTTAAAAAATGATTTTCATAAAATACTGAGGAAAACACTTTGTATTCTTTTTTAAAAAACTTTCTTTTGTATTACTTTTTTTTAGTATACAAACTTATCTACCCTAAAACAGTATTTCAAAGTAAGCCTATATGTTGAATTTTAAAATTAATTTTTGTGCTATTTCCTACTTTTTTTTTTTCAATTCAGTATCACTAAAAGTATTAGGTTTTATTAGGCCTTGCTAGAAAAATTTCATTTTCTTGTTCCCTTCTCATTCTGCAGGTTTGGATGGAATTGTTGAGCAAGGCTTCAGTTCAGTATGTGGTAGCGGCTGCTTGTCCATGGATGGCTGCATGGCTTTGCTTAATGATGCAGCCTTCTCATTTACCTATTGATTTAAATATGTTGCTGGAAGTAAAAGCTAGAGCCAAAGTAAGTGTAGAGGAACATAATGTATTTGTATGTTCAACTTATAATTTTTAATACAGTAACTGTTAAGAAATCTGTATTGCTTTATTGTAAGTGTGATATTATTATTGTAACAGAAGGAAAAATTATTTTATTGGCACCTTGACAAAATGCATAGTAATTTTTATCCATTAAAGTTTTGTGAAAGAACTGTATTCTAGTGGAATTATAACAAATGAGATTATTTTTTATGTTGTCTGTTAAATTTTAATGGTAAATCTTTAATTATTATTTTCCTCCCTTATTCACTTAGGAAAAAACAGGTGGTAAGGTGCGCCAGGGCCAAAGCCAGAGTAAAGTGCTTCAGGAGTACATTGCAGGTGCAGACACCGTCATGGAAGACCCCACCACCAGGGACTTTGTTGTTATGCGGGCCAGAATGATGGCCGCCAAGTGAGTATACATAAATCCAAAAGTCATTTAACCAAAAGATTCCTCCCATGTGTCTGTCAGTCCTTCCTCCATCATACTAGAGTAAGAAAAAAATTAAACAGTAAGAAAACATTTTTCATTCTTTTGAAGTTTTAAAACTAAGATTTGTAATTTTTGGTGCACATATACTTTAATATTTAAGCTTAGGTGAAGTCATCTTAAATGGCAGATACTAAAATTTGTTTGGGAAGGCAGCCGAACAGTTGCACAGTCCACAACAAAATTTGAACAGCTAGGCCACATAACTGTGTTTTCAGGTCTGAAAATCTCCTTTGTTTGTTTTGTTGTTTTAGTTGCTAAGTCATGTTCGACTCTTTGTGACCCCATGAGCTGTTGCCCTCCAGGCTCCTCTGTCCATGGGATTTCCCGGGCAAAAATACTTGGAGTGGTTTGCCACTTCCTTCTCCAAGGATTTGTATTTTTTTTTTATGAAGATAAGATAGGAGTTAAGTCTTCCCTGGGAAAAGTTATAGCTTCAGTAGGGGAAACTTTTTTATAAAGTAATTTTATAATTATATAAAGTAATTTTATAATTTTATAAAGTAATTTTTATAGTAACTTCTTTTTTTCTCCCTCTTAGGCTGTTAGGAGCCCTTTGTTGCTGTATTTGTGATCCAAGTGTAAATGTGGTAACCCAAGAAATTAAACCAGCAGAATCCCTTGGCCAGTTACTACTCTTCCATTTGAACTCCAAATCTGCCTTACAGAGAATTAGTGTAGCTTTGGTAATCTGTGAATGGGCTGCTTTACAGAAGGTAAGATTTTGCCCCCAAATAAATGAAGACAACCTAAACTAGGTTCCATTAGCTATTAGGATGATTTTCATTGTATTTTACAAACAGAAAAGTGAAAATTTTCTGTTAAAAAATTGAACATTTATAGAAAAGTATTCCAAGTTATACTGAAACATTGTTTCTCTCTCATTTGCCTTTAACCCTAGCCTTTTTTCTTAGAACCCCCCATTTTGTACCTGAGAACTACAAAACGTAAGAGGCTTTGAGAGCTAGAAGTCCATTTGTATGAGTAGTAGCAAGGGCAGATTTTTGGTCACAGGAAGAATAAAATCAGCACATTTAAACCCAAATCTTTGTATTTCCAAATAAACCATTCCCTTGCAGCCCCTTTAATTTTTAACTTCTAGTAAGATGTATTGATTTTGTGTAAGACTTGCTTCTGTAAATCAAAGAAACTTCCTGCTGGCTTTGTTTATTCCATTGACTGGAATTCTGGAAATTTAACTGTCTGCACTTGCTGTGAGAGTTGCTTGTTACTGCCTCTTAACAGTTTGTCAAAGCTGTGTCTAAAAGTAATTGAGCCATGCTCTATTGCAGCTGAAACCCCAGCTTTGCCTCTGGAAAGAAGCAAGGCTCATCTGTTTTTAGGCAGGACGTGGTGTGCTGGAGAGGCAGTGATGCTGTGTTTTTGTGCCTCTCAGACTCAGCAGCAAGTGTTGACAGTTCGGTTTCTGGACCCTCACAGAGCTTCTCTGGACTTACTCTGTGAAGCCCAGGCTGATCACCCAGATCCCACAGAATCCCTCATGGCTCACCACTGAGGTCATTCCCCCTCTGGTTGGGGCAGGCAACAACCAGAGAGAGTGGGAAGGGTTAGTTAAATTTGGGGGCAGGTGAGTAGCTTTTAAATTATATATCCATTTCTACAGTATGGCATGTGAAACTATGGGTTCAATTGTTAAGAAATCTAATGAGTTTTTAAATAACATTTTTTAGTGCATGCTAAGTGTTCTTTTCTGACTGATTTCTTTTTACAGTTGTATATTTTTAAATCTGTCTTGGAATAAATTCAGAATAAAGTAAGAGTAATTAGGTGGAAAATTTAATGGAATTGTAATAGTTCCATGTGCATGTTCTGTAGTCATTCATATTAAAATTTTAGAGTAGTTTGGGTGTGTTACCTTTTCTCTGTGAAACTAACTATGTTCTGGGAGATAACAGAATATAGATTCAAAAACAATAGAAATTTAGACTTGGTAGTTTGCAAGTGAAGATTATGCATTTCTAGAATTACATTTACGTATTGGCCCTGAATATTTGTTGTCTGTTACATTTTAGGAGTGTAGAGCTGTTACCCTAGCTGTGCAGCCACGTTTGCTTGATACCCTTTCAGAACATTTGTATTATGATGAAATTGCCATTCCATTTACACGAATGCAAAATGAGTGTAAACAGCTTATTTCATCATTAGCTGATGCACATATTGAAGTTGGTAATAGAGTAAACAACAACGTTTTTACAATTGATCAAGCTAATGACCTGGTGAGTAAAGAAGTGACTTTCTTAATTTTAGAGCATGAAATAAGATAAGAAATTTGTCAATGTCATGTTTACCACAAAAACACGTAATTTGTTGAATCTATTTGTGGCTTGGTAGCCTATCATATTGGAGAAGGAAATGGCAACCCACTCCAGTGTTCTTGCCTGGAGAATCCCAGGGACGGCGGAGCCTGGTGGGCTGCCGTCTATGGGGTCGCACAGAGTCGGACATGACTGAAGCGACTTAGCAGCAGCCTATCATATATTCAGAATAAAGTAAGAGTAATTAGGTGGAAATTTTAATGGAATTAAATTCCCTTTGGAAAGGTTATTTCATTGTATTGACTTTTCTTCAAACAAGAGAATGGGGAAAGGATTTTTTTAAAAAAAAATCTCAGCTTTGACAAACCAATACACCTTTATTAGCAAAAGCTGTTGCCTTTTGTCATTTCTCAGTTTTGCCTAAGACTGGCAGAGTATGGGGGAAAAAATGTTTCTGAGTATTTCTCCTCCCCCTTCCTAACTTACAGTGAAAACATTCAAACATAAGAGAATTATACAATTAATATTCATACACCTACCAACTAGATTCCAGTTAACACCTTACTAAATTTGCTTTATCATATATGTATTAATTGCAATATGCAACCATTAATCCATATTTTTGATGTATTTCTAAATAAGTCGCAGAGAGCTATCAGTACACCTCAACTAAAATTCAGGGTTTTCCCTTTTTTTGCTCTTTCTTGTGTCATTTAACTAAAATTTAGTTTTTACGGTTATTTGCTCTTTCTTTGAGGTAAAACTTATATTCTATGAATTGTACAAATCTTCAATGGAATATATGATGAATTTTAACAGAAATGTATACCTTTGAAACCCAAACCTCTGTCAAGATACAGCCAGTGCCATACCCACTTCCCAGTCAATCTCCTGCCCTCAGAGAACCCTAGTTCTGGTTTCTCATGCATCATAGATTACTTTTGCCTGTTCTTGAATTTCATATAAATGGAACCATACACTCTGTGCTGTTCAATGTAAGGATCTTTTTCAGCATGATATTTTTTAAAATCATCTGTGATGTTACATGTATCAGTAGTTCATTCTTTTGTATTGCTGAGTTTTCTTGCATTGTATAAACATGCCACAGTAAGTGTAAGCCCTTCTCCTGATGAACACTTGGGCTGCTCCAAGTTTTCAGCTGTTGTGAACAGAGCTGCTGTAAACATTTTTGTATAAGTTTTTAAGACATGTTTTCATCTCTCTTGGATAAATACATAGTGGCATTGCTGGGTCATAGGCTGAGATGTTTATTTAGTTTTATAAACAATTGCAGTTTCCCAAAAGTGGCTGTATCATTTTACCTTCTAATCAGCAATATATGAGAGTTTTGGTTGCTCCACATCATCACCAACAGTTGGTGGTGGTCACTCCTTGTAATTTTTGCCTTTCTGGTGGTTGTGTGACAGTGGCATTGTGGCTTTTAACTTGGCATTTCCTTGATGACTAATAAGTGTAAAACTTTTTTGTGTCTTATTCACCATTTGTTGATCTTCCTTTCCAAAATGTGTTTTCAGCTCTTGTCTATTTTTAATTAGGTTCTCTTTTTATTATTGAGTTGGGAGTTTTTTTTATATATTTTGGATACCAATCCTTATCATATAGATGCTTTCAGAACATTTTCTCCCAATATAAGGCTTGCTTTGTCTTTGAATGAGCAGGTATTTTTAAGTTTGATGAAGTCTCATTTATCAGTTGTTTTCTTTTATGGTCATTGTGTTCTGTGATCTAAGGTACCTTTTCTTGTTTCCAAGTGACGAAGGTATTCACACACATTTTCTTCTAAAGCATTGTAGTTTTAATGTTTAATCATCCATATTTACGTTTATGTATAGTGCTAAATAGAGACTGCATTGTTTCATATAGATACCTAATTTTTTCATTGTCATTTATTGAAAAGATTTTCCTTTTTCCATTGTATTGTTTTGTTTCCTTTGTCAAAAATTATTTGAAATGGATGTGTGGTTCTGTATCTGGGCTCTATTTGTTCATTCTGTTTGTCTCTCTGTATGCCAGCAGCAGTGTTTGCATTGCTGTATCTTTGTATTTAGTAAGTCTTTGAGGTTAGGTAGTGTGAAAGAGTTCTTCCTGAGTTATAGAATCAGAAGTTCAGCTACTTTACTTGAGTTAATCCTGTGAAGGAGCATATTTCATTTCTTATCCCCCTTTCTTATTTAAAAAAAAAAAACACACACACAATATAGTTGAAATTGTTTTTGGTTTCTTTCACCTGTGAGAAAAAGCTAAAATTGCTCCAGTCTTCTTTATTGTTTTTATATAATTTCTCCTTTTTGCCTCCCCTTCCCCATGTTTTGCTTTCTTAGAATAAAATCTCAAATTTTCTTTAAGGTCTGGGGTCCCTTTTTAGTGTTTCTGACAAGATTTTTTTTACAGCTATTACATGGCCTTTTAAAGCTTTTCTTATTCAGATCTCTTAGTCCCTAGTGGAACTACTGTTCTGTTTCATCAACTTCCTTAGTCCAGTGGTTTTAACCTAGGATATCAGAGTCTCCAGAAGAGCATATTTGAGGGAAGAACAGTTTTAAAAGATTAATCTTGGCCCTGGCTAAGAGTTGTTCTTTGTATCTTTCTTTGCATTCCTGTTTTTCTCTTACCTGCCAGATACAGGATTTGTCTCTCACTGTTCGCATAATTTAGTTCTTATCCATGGGCTGTACTGTCTTCTCTTGATCTTTTATGTTCTTCAGTTAGGCATTTTTGTTTGGATATCTCACTGTCATTTCAAACTTAACACCACCAAAACTGGAATTTATTTTTTAACAGAAAATAGCCCTTTTTATCCACAGTCTCAAATCTTGTTAACATTTCCTTTCAGAAAGTTTCATGTGTTTGTTCTTTCTCTGTTTCCATCACTGCAACCCAGTCAAAGGCCTTAGTATTTTATGACTAGGTCCTGACTCATCTCTCAGGCTCCAGGCAGTCTCTGGTTCATTTCACCCTGCCTGCTGTGCCAGACGAGTGAAGTTCTTAGTGCCATTCTGAACACATCTCTCCCCTACTTAAAAACATTATTTTCTTTTTCCTTGATTTTGGTTTTTTCCTTTCTTTCAACACCACCTCTAAACTCCCCATCTCTTTTCTCATTATTTCTCAAACTTCCTCCACTTAAGCCTAGTTAGTTTTGCTCTTGCAAAAGTACACCACCCATGTTCACTTTCTTTGCTTCACTTATTCTCTCTTCCATGTTTGAACTCCTCTTCCCTTTGCCAGAAATTCCCTACCCTCAACCCTGTATGCTCATCCCAAGTTCATTTCTTGACGTTCTTTCATCTAAGCCCTGTGCTTAAGCCATGATGACTGCTATCAGTTCCTTGAACAGTGCCTCGACTTCCACTCACTACCTCAGCTCTTTTTTCCAAGATGTCCTCATAACTCCAGACTTAACTATTGTTTAAAAACCTAGCATAAGTGTTACTGCCTCTAACAAGCTTTCATTGCTTTTGTCATCTGAGAAGAGGTAAGCTGCCCTTGGGCTCCCACAGCAACTTGCACTTACCTTAGTTTCATGCTGTATTCTTTGTTTACCTGTGTGTCTCCCACATTAGTCTCCACATTTTTTTGAGTGTATAAAGACATTGGTTTTACTCATGTTTTAGTATTACTCATTAAATATTCGTTGACTGAATGAATAAATGGAAATTGGAAAGCTTTACCTAAGCTGCCTATAATCATTGAAAATTGACAGAAGCATAGTGTATTTAGGACAGTGTTTTAAACTTTTAGTAGTGAAACCCTGTTTCAAATAATCTTATGCAGAGCTTGAACACATAAAACAGACAAAGCAAAGTGGAGAATATAAGCTAGAAGTGGTATAATGATCATGTTTCTTTGTAGAGAACAGACACGATCAAGCAGATAAAGCTCAATTTAAAGTCTTTCATATTTTATAGTGATAAAAGATCTTAAAGTTTTTCATAGTTTTAGTGATAAAAGAAGATCTTATCTGTGTGTCTGTTGTGCTTCTCATAATAAAAGTCTGGCATTATCAGTCTTGCCCATAAGAAAGTTGATCATTTCTAAGTCTGAAAAATTGGGTTATCCATTTTTAAAAAGATAGGTTCTTTAATGTTACAGACTTTTCTGACCAACGTTGATCAGATTGGGTCTATTTATAGAGCCTTTTTATGATTCCAGTTATTTATCAAACAAGAAGACTATTTTTGTTATGTAAGCCATCATACTCGGAGAAGGCAGTGGCACCCCACTCCAGTACTCTTGCCTGGAAAATCCCATGGATGGAGGAGCCTGGTAGACTGTAGTCCTGGGGTCGCTAAGAGTCGGACACGACTGAGCGACTTCCCTTTCACTTTTCACTTTCATGCACTGGAGAAGGAAATGGCAACCCACTCCAGTGTTCTTGCCTGGAGAATCCCAGGGACGGCAGAGCCTGGTGGGCTGCCGTCTATGGGGTCGCACAGAGTAAGACACGACTGAAGCGACTTAGCAGCAGCAGCAGCAAGCCATCATACTATCTTTAAATGGTAATTTAAAAAACAAGTGCACACAAAATTTTTTACATAAATGTTCTTAGCAACATTATTTGTAATATTAACTAAGGTGGAACCAACCCAACCATTCATCAGCTAATGAATGGAAGAATGCAATATGGTATATCCATGTAGTATAATATTATTTAGCCAAAAAAAGGAATGAAGTAATTATACATGCTAAAACATCAGTGAACCTTTAAAGATGCTAAATGAAAGAATCTGGTCATAACAGATTATACATTAGTTTATATGAAAATGTCCAGAATAGGCAAATCTGTGAAGATAGAATGTAGATAAGTGGTTACATAGGATGGAGGAAATGAGGTGTTACTACTAATAGGTATTGAGTTTCATTTTGGAGATGATGAAGATGTTCTAAAATTGTGATGATTGTACAATTCTGAATATAGTAAAAACCATTGAACTGTACACTTTGAGTGTACTCTATGTGAGTTACATCTCATTAAGTTGTTTTAAAAAGATACAATGAACAGTCTTTTAATGGAGCTTGTAAAGTAGTCTGATGCCACAGTCATAGCTTCAAGCAGTTCTTGGTAATTAAAGAATTAACTGTTATACCATTCTCAAAGAATTGATTTATATTTGCTCACAGCGTTATTTCACCAAAGTACTATGTGGGTATTATGTGTTGATTTTTCACTCAAACTTACTAAATATAAGAAGTCTCTGAAGAGATTGTGTCTTTCTTAAAAAGTATAATACAATGTTAAGTCAGATTAAAATAAAGTTTACTTGGAAGGTTTCAGACATTTAGTTTACTGAATACTAAAATGTACTAGTTATTGTAGAATTTACAATTGAAACAGAAAGCTGCTGTCTTCCCTTTAAGAATTTAGAGGCTACTTGGGGTTGATGTCATTAATGATTCTTGATTTCTCTCTTTAATAGGTCACTACTGTTTTTAATGAAGTCACATCATCCTTCAATTTAAATCCTCAAGTATTACAGCAGTTAGATAGTAAACGACAGCAGGTCCAAATGACAGTTACAGAGACCAACCAGGAGTGGCAAGTGTTGCAGTTGAGAGTGCATACTTTTGCTGCATGTGCAGTTGTGAGCTTGCAGCAACTGCCGGAGAAGTTAAATCCTATTATAAAACCATTAATGGAGACAATTAAAAAAGAAGAGAATACGCTAGTGCAGAACTACGCAGCTCAATGGATGGCCAAACTACTTCAGCAGTGCACAACAAGGACTCCCTGTCCCAATTCAAAAATTATTAAAAATCTCTGTAGCTCACTTTGTGTGGACCCGTATCTAACTCCTTCTGTCACATGTCCAGTACCAACACAAAGTGGCCAGGAAAATTCTAAAGGTATATATCTAAACCTGTATTTGGGGTACAGAAAGAATTAACCATTTAAGTTTGTTTACAGTTATCTACAGGTATAATTTAAGCAAAATCCAGTTTATGTTGGAGATTTTTACCATTTTGAGAGAATTTGCACTTATTGCTAATAAAATCACAGCCCTCTTAACTCATAAGTTTTTTATAAAAGACCTGGTATCTTTGAGGACTTTAAGTTCTCACATTTAAGATGACTAAATCCTATAAGACAGGTATTAACCCTTAACTTCTCTTTCAAGATCATCATTATAGGGTTTACTGTTAACAGGGCTTGAAAACTAACTGCATCCAATGGTGATTGAAAGTTCTTTTTATAAAATTGTTTTCTCTAATGTAGTACATGTCTTATGAGATAAGTGGACTCTGTTATCAAATAGTGTTTAAACAGCTTTTCTGTTTTCCTCCAGAAAATTTATATGTAAAGTAGTAACTGCTCTTTGTAGTCTAGTCTCAAGGACCAATGTTTTGTCACGTGCCTTAGTCCTAATTTCCTCCCATCCCCCTCCCTGAGGGCTAGTTGAGGCAACAATATTTTGCATTGGTTGGTATTTCTGAATTCATGGTTACTCGGAGAAGGCATTGGCACCCCACTCCAGTACTCTTGCCTAGAAAATCCTATGGACAGAGGAGCCTGGTAGGCTGCAGTCCATGGGGTGGCTAAGAGTCAGAAATGACTTGAGCGACTTCACTTTCACTTTTCACTTTCATGCATTGGAGAAGGAAGTGGCAGTCCACTCCAGTATTTTTGCCTGGAGAATCCCAGGGACGGGGGAGCCTGGTGGGCTGCCGTCTATGGGGTCGCACAGAGTTGGACAAGACTCAAGTGACTTAGCAGCAGCATAGACTTTTTTTTTTAAAGAGAAGTTACTTGCAGTATTTTTTAATGTGTTTTTTTATGCCTGGAAATGAACTCATTTTTAAAGAATTAATGTACTTTTAACAGAAGGAGGTACAGTCAGCCTTGCATTAGATATTTCTGGTTGTCAAGAGGATTCTGCAACCTTGGTTGTATTAAATATGGTCCTATGCAGATATCAAAATGTTTAACTTAATGTTGCAAATTACTGATTTTTGTGATCATTTCATTGTCTAGAGAAAATATCATTGGCCTATAAAAATTGAGGCTTAAAAGACAATTTTAAAATGTGTTGTATCTTTTGGAGCAGGAAACATTTGGTCACATGTATTATGGTTTAAGGATTATTTGACTTTTTTCCTTAATAGGATCCAACTCTGAAAAAGATGGAATGCATCATACTGTCACCAAGCACCGGGGTATAATTACACTCTATCGGCATCAGAAAGCTGCTTTTGCTATCACAAGTAGGCGAGGTCCTACCCCCAAAGCCGTCAAAGCTCAAATAGCAGATCTTCCTGCAGGAGGTAGTGGAAACCTCCTTGTTGAACTTGATGAGGTAAATAGTTTTTCTTCTTTGAATACTCTGATTTTAAAACAAAATTTCTTACAGATTGAGAGCTAAATTGTCATATCAGCTTCTAGAATTATATTTTTAAGTGAATGAACTGGGGCTAATAACTTTTTGGAGTACTCCAGCAACAGAGTTCAGAAAAACTACAAACTTCAAATTTCTCAAGCTTCTTATTTTTACCAATTTAGTTTCCTGATTATCTTCCTAGCAAGAAACCCTCTCCATAGTGGGTGTATAAGTCATTCATAAATATGAACTAATTCACTCCTGTAACAGTGACTATGGAGATGTTAAGTAATAGTGAAAGCTAACTTTTCTCAGTCTTATCAGTGTTAGGGAATTACTGTTGATATTCAGAGGATACGTTTATAATGTCAAATAACTTGTTACCTTTTAGTCAACTTGAATTTTATTAATTGTGTGATGTGAGGTAGGGATCTAAATTTATTTGCCCATAGGAACAACCATTTATCCCACCACTGAATGTTTTCGTCCCTAGTTGGTGATGAATGCTCCTCTGTTATATATCCTGCTTTCCTATATGTGAGGATCTCCTTGGGCTTTCTATTCTATTTCATTGATCTACTTGTTCTACAGTATAGTTTTTAAAGACAATTTAAAAAAAGCTTGGTGGGACTTCCCTGGTGGCACTTCCTGGCGGTCCCGTGGTTAAGACTGCATGCTTCCAGTGCAGGTTTGATCCTTGGTCAAGGGAACTGAGATCTCACACTGCTGTGTGGCTGAAAAAAAAGAAAAATGTTTTTTAACTGGTTTTGAAAAAATCTTACAGTCACATTTTTAACAATGGAATTCTCTAGGTAGCTCTACTGGTTGCAAGACATAGGAACTTTCCTGAGTTGAGCAATACACTATCAGTGCTAAAAGACATGTGCTTAATATATTTCTGTAAAGTATAGGCCTATTTTGTTTTTTTAAACCAAAATCTTATTGTCTATATTCCTTTTAAAATAGTCTGTGAATGAAGACTTTTTCACTAACTATATTATTCTCATGTTAATTTTAATAAAAAATGTATACTTTGATGATTTGCATAGTTCCTTCACTTAAAAATACAATTGTATCTTTCTGGGGGGACTTTTTTTGTATTTAATTATTAATGAAATTACTGCTAAGTATGAGGTTATATTAATCTTATTAAACAGATGCTTATATTCTATCCCTTGAAAGTGAAATTCACTCAGTCATGTTCGACTCTTTGCAACCTCCTCATGGACTATACAATACATGGAATTCTCCAGGCCAGAATACTGAAGTGCGTAGTCTTTCCCTTCTTCAGGGGATCTTCCCAACCCAGGGATCAAATCCAGGTCTCCCGCATTGCAGGGAGATTCTATACCAGCTGAGTCACAGGGGAAGCCCAAGAATACTGGAGTGGGCAGCATATCCCTTCTCCACGGAATCTTCCTGACCCAGGAATCAAACCAGCGTCTCCTGCATTGCAGGCAGATTCTTCACCAACTGAGCTATCAGGGAAGCCATGCTATCCCTTAAGCAAATATAAATAAGGGCAGGTCATGGTAAGTTTCTTTCAGATAGAAGAAGAAAAAAACATGTCACTTAGGACTATCTCTAGAAACAGCACGTATTCTTCTATTTCTTTTCTCCAGCCCCCGAAAAGTATTTTATTTTGGATGTAAAAATCTAGCTCAGGATTTTATGCCTATGTAAATTTATTGAGATGTGTTTTATAGTTATAACATGTCCAGTAATTGGTAACACTGAATTCTTAACACCGATTTTTAAATTCTCTTAATAACATTTTGAAAGCATTATACTTTTTTCTGAAATCTTGTTTTCACCTAACATTTAATTTTTAGGCCCAGAAGCCTTACTTGGTACAACGGAGAGGAGCTGAGTTTGCCTTGACAACTATAGTGAAGCATTTTGGTGGTGAAATGGCAGTGAAGTTGCCACATCTCTGGGATGCGATGGTTGGCCCACTGAGGAATACAATCGACATACATAATTTTGGTGTGTACATATTTTTCCGAGTTGAGATTTAAACAGATTTCAGTGTACATCTATTACATATGTCTTTATAAAATAACAGTGCCTGTGCCTGTTTATCCCAGGCCAGCTGGTAAGTTTTTAAATAGAAGGTTGGTAAAAACATTGATTTTCATGTCATTTTGTATACTTTTCTTGCTTTTTACTTTTCCTGTTATGTATTTAGAAAGAGATTTGAAATGGATCATTATATTAAGCTTCTTTAGTTCTTTAGGAGTAGCACCTCAGCAGTTAAATTAAGGGTGTTGTATTTCATTTTACATTATAAAGCAAAAGAGATTCTCCCACAGTAGCTGGGGGGTGCTAAGACTTTTTGTAAGCTCTGGATTTTGAAAAACTATTTGTAAGGTAATACGCACTTAAATCAATGTATCTTAATAGATGGAAAGTCCCTCTTGGAAAAGGGAGATGGCCCTGCCCAAGAACTGGTGAATTCTCTGCAAGTTTTTGAAACAGCAGCAGTGTCGATGGATTCTGAGCTTCATCCCCTGGTAACTAACTAATGCAAGTGTAGTTTTTTTCCTAATAAATTGAGTAGTCTTATTAGAAAGACTTAAGGCTTGAATGAAAAGTGCAACTACAATGTCATCCCTTATGATTTCATTTTCTTTTAGATGCTATAACTAGATTCCTTCTTTTCCTGACAACTTAACTCTTCCAGGCTTTGAGGCAGAGCTGGGTGCATGAAAGAAAACCCACTCTGAGAGCTTAGAATACAGGGCAGTAGGAACAGGGCTCTGATGACCTGAAGCCAGCTTCAAACACAAAAGAAAGCTGCATCCCTGTTCATCTGTACCATCTTAATAATATAGTTCAGGAACAGAAGAATCCAGGTGATAAAATCTCTTCCCTAGATAAATGTAATGGTAGGAGGAACTTACCTCTCTGAGATGAAACTAGTCAGTGGCAAAGATAGAACATGGGTTTATTTTTTAACTATTAAAATCTCTGTCACCAAAAAATTAGAATAGAGGGAGGAGGAACATAGACCAGAGAATTAATTATCTGGTTTTTCCACTGAATAAAGTATTGATATTATTCTTTCCATGTAACTGTAATAGGAAGCTTTGCAATTTATAACATCATAAAGGGTGCTAGCGTCAATTCTCTATTCATATAGGAGAGAGTAGAGGGAAATTCTTCTGTTTATATAGTAACAAAGCATATTCTTTTACTTGTTAAATTTTGGGAATTTAGTAAAGAAGGACAGAATTCATCTGTAAGTGCTCACCCTCCGTGATCAAACAGGATGCATTCAGTTGAACTGTAAGGCTAGTTTGTTGAGCAAGTACCTGACTCTCATCAACATTAATCCTGGCTTCTGTGCATCAGACATTTAATAATGGGATATGTCGTGCTCTTGTGATTATATTGCATATGGAAAGCCAGGAAGTTAAAGTGGAAAATAACTACCAGAGTATGGTGCCTAGAGCAAAATCAGGATCACCCAACCCAGGGAATACAAAGTATGTACTTAAACCTAAGCTAGATTTGGAGGGGGCTGATGATGTGCAGTGTCATTTTCCCAGCCTCAGTAGGAGAATCGTGCAAGTGCCTTTGATGTGTTCCCTGCGAATTTTGGAAAGTATTGAGTGTTCCCTGATGCTTAAGAGAATATTCAATAGGGGAGAAGTTCTGCATCCATCTCTTCTTTTTAAAAGCATTATAATAATGTAGATTTAGATTAAATTTTTATTGAGTATGTTCTGACAATGTTTTAAGGTAACTGGAGATAATTCTTGGATTTAGCATTGCTTGGAATATTGAGAACCTCTGAGTAAGGGCCATTATAGTTTAAACATGAGATTCCCTATTGAGTCTTCTGACTTGTCTTTTTGTTTTTAGTTGGTACTGCATTTGCCTCATCTTTACATGTGCCTTCAGTACCCCAGCACTGCAGTGAGGCACATGGCTGCTCGTTGTGTGGGCGTCATGAGCAAAATAGCTACCATGGAAACAATGAATATATTTTTGGAGAAGGTTCTTCCATGGCTGGGAGCAATTGATGACAATATCAAACAGGAGGGTGCAATTGAAGCTCTTGCCTGTATCCTTTTTCACTTTGACAAACTACTCAAATTATATTTGCTTTATTTAAGAGTGACTAAAATAAAATTTATTCAGATATATACAGGGCAGTCCAGTGGTTAGGACTCCACACTTTCACTGCTGAGCAAGCCGTGTCAGGATTGGGGGGTGGGAGGAGAACAAGCCAAAAAAAACCCAGCACCAAAAACAAATGTGCACACAACCTGCCTTGTTCCAAAAAAGAAAACTACTTTTTTACATTTTATTTTGAAGTGTTATTTTTATTGCATTACATTATACCTGTATTTACATTTTATTATAATATTCACACAAAAAATTGAAGAATTACTGTTAATTTTGAGATCTTTTTATAAGCAAAAAATTTATAGTCAGTATGTTTTTAAATATGAGGTTTGCTAAAAAAGTGCATTTGGCTTTTTCTATATGATGCTATACTACTTTTTTTGGCCAACCCAGTATTAATCAGATGCTTATAAATTTACTATGTTTGCTTTGTTCATTGATTGTCTGGCAAAATGATTAATTAACTAGAAATATACAGACAAGCTTTTTACCAAGGGTATGACATCCATGAACATTGTTTAACTCAAAATACCTAAAAGATATTTTGGTCTAAGAGCAAGAAAGATGGATAGAGAGCAAACCAGTAAAAACTCTAGCTAAAGAAATGCTAAAGATTATGGGATTGAACTCTTTGGACCTGCTGTCTCCAGCTCAGGGTTGTTAGGATCCTGGTGGGGAAATTGGAATTAATTTTTGACACTTAGTTGTGCTCCCTTGCTTGCAATGTAAATCAATTTATTTTGATATGTGAGTTCTAGAAACTTGTAGGAATTCCTCTATGGAAAAAAATCTTAGTAAAGATTTCCTCCAGCATTCCTCAGATGAAAAAAATCATCTTCTTAATCTTGAGAAAGTTACATAGTTTTTACAAAAGAGTAACCCTGTATAAATGCTGTTATAATTGAATCAGACCTTGAGGGATAGTCAGTCCCTCATAATACAGGGAAGCAATGAGGAACTGTCTTAGAAGTCCCAGTCTTGGTATATCGGTTTGTTTATGAAAACAGCTACCCTGGAACCAGTTAGAAATTTCCTTAGTAACTTCCTCAGGTGTCATGGAACAACTGGATGTTGGAATCGTTCCATACATTGTACTCTTAGTTGTGCCTGTGTTGGGAAGGATGAGTGATCAGACGGACAGTGTAAGATTCATGGCTACACAGTGCTTTGCAACACTAATTAGACTCATGCCACTTGAGGTAAGTTGATGATAACTTGGTTTATGAACTTAATGTTTTCAATAACTTCATGATAATTGTAACACCTTTTAAAGAACACATTTTAAAGAACAAGTTTTTTAAAAGATGTTGAATATGTTTACATTATAAGTGTTAAGACTTTTATGTTTTAATAGGTAATTTTCTTTAACACTGTTTTAAATAAAACTATGGTTCATAAAAGAATAATTCTTTAGGTGATGCTAGATTTCTAGATGCTGTTCTAGAAATTTGTGTTCCTGAGTATCCCAGTAATATCTAAGATACTGTTCTGGAGTTTACATGAAAGGTAAATTTGAGAGATGGTAACTGAAAGTGTAAAAAGCAAACGATATGCTTGTTGGATTATGGAGAAAGCAGAATGCAAGGCTGAAGTTGAACAATTTTGGAGTATACTTATGGGACAGAAATAATATATGTGGCCAATGGAGCAAATAGAAGTGGCTTGAAGCAAGAGAAAAGCCAGGACCCTGTCACTTAGCCACTTAATATATTTTTATGGGATTTTTGTAATTCAAGAAATAAGTATATATGCATTTCGCCCATTCTGTAGTATGTGCCCAGTAGTTCCTTTTTAGGCCAGATAATACACTAGAATACCACATTTTGTTTATCCATTCATCAGTTGATGGACATTTGGCTATTATGAGTAATGCTGCTGTGAGCATGCACTTATAAAGTATTTGGGTGTAAGCTTTTTTTTTCCCCCTTCTCTTTTTGATTTCTCTGTGAGGCACATGGGATCTTAGTTCCCTGACCAGGGATCAAACCCGTGCCCCCTTCAGTGGAAGTGCAGATTCTTAACCAGTGGACCACCAGGGAAGTCCCTGCTTTTCTTTCTTTTGAGCACACATTTAGGAATGGAATTACTGGGTCATATGATGTTTAACTTCTTAAGAAACTATCAAATTGTTTTCCCAGAAAACTGTACCATTTTATATTTCTACTAGAAAAGTATGAGCATAATACTTTGGAACAGTCTCTCGGCAGGGGGAAGAGTTTGACTATATCTGGTTTAAAAAAAAAAAAAAGCTGAGTCAAAGGACTTACCATAGGGTACTGAGTACAGTCTTCAGAAGTACACTGCCTGAGTAATGGGGCCAAATTAACCCTTGCAAGAAGATTTGAACCCACATTAGCAAAGCCTAAAAAAAGCAAGCCTTAAAGGATTGGATTGGTTTCAGATATTTAACTACATCCCAGAAAAAATTAAAAAAACTAAAATATTTAACCCCCAAGAGTTTAGCACCTAACAGCATAAAACTTAGGATATTTAGCACACATCAAAAAATTAACCAGAAGGAATTCCCTAGTGGCCTAGTGGTTAGGATTCTAGGCTTTCAGTGCCATGACCAGGGTTCAATCCCTAGGTGGGAAACTGAGATCCCACTAGCCATGTGGTGTGGCCAGAGGAAGAAAAAAGAAGTTACCCAGGAGAAAAGTCAGTCAATAGAAGCAGACCCTGAAATGACCCAGATAATAGAATTAGTATACAAGGTCATTAAAATATGCTCCATATGTTCAAGAAGGTAGAGGGAAAGCATGAGTGTAATAAAGAGTGAAATGGAAGAAATAAGAACAACCCACATTGAAATTCTTGAGTTGAAAGATACAATTACAAGTAAAAACACATTGGATAGGATTAATGACAGATTAGATGCTGTGAATTTGAAGACACAGCAGTAGAAACAAGAATGTCATGCAGGTTAATTGCTATTCCACTTTATCTTGATTCACTGTTATATTTTCATAAGAAGAATCATGTACTTTTCTTTCAAGGATTCTGGGACTATCAAGCAGTGGGTTGGATAGAAGCTTTTATTCCTTGCACTGTTAGTAACTCTTGCTGCTTTTATAGGAATTGGAGGGAGGAAGATATCAATGGAAGAGTTCCTGGCACTGTACAATATTTATGAATCCTAATCATTGTTAGGAAATGTACCTCATTGTATGGCCTTATGCTGAGTCACTTTAGTCATGTCCAACTCTTTGTGGTCCTATGGACTGTAGCCCGCCAGGCTTCCCTGTCCATGGGATTCTCCAGGCAAGAATACTGGAGTGGGTTGCCATTTCTTATTCCAGGGGATCTTCCCAACCCGGGATCAAACTTGGCGTCTCTCATTTCTCCTGCACTGGCAGGCAGGTTCTTTACCTATAGTGCCGCCCAGGAAGTACAGCGTTATATCTGGTTGTTATTTATTAAAAGGTCCATGAGGATAAATGTCTGAAGATTTGTTACTTCCATGTAAAGCACTGTGCAGAAAGGCCTTGTTTTGATAGTTATCATTAGGATATTGAATGTGTTAAAATGTTAGTTTCTATCTTGATTAAGTTGTTAATTCTAAACCCTTTTGAGGGAATTCCCTGGTGGTGCGAGCTTTCACTGCAGAGGGGACAGGTTCGATCCCTGGTTGGGGAACTAATTTCTTAATCATAGGGCAGTAGTTCTCAAACTTTTTGGTCTCTGTACCTCTTTACACTCTTAAATATTAAAGACCCCAAAGAATTTTTGTTTATATTTTCTGTAGTAGAAATTAAAAGTGAAAAGTGGAAAAAGATTTATTAATTCATTTAAAGAATAAATCCATTAGACTTTTGAATAGACCTTTTACAGATACACGCTTTGGTCATCTGGAGAACACTGGCTCACTGAGTTATGTAAGTCTTTTAAAGGTTGATTCATATCAGCATATAGTAACAAAAAAGACTCATTAGTATCACCAACAGAAAATTTTTAAATATTGGGAAGCACCTGCAGTGCTAAGTTGCTTTTGACAGCTTGCATTTTATCACTGACAACAAGTTGTGCCACTCATTTTCCTTGAAGTGACCAAATTTTTTAAAAAAAATAATCTGCCAGATACTCAAGTCAGAATAACCATAGTTTGTCAGTCCATTCAAGTAAACTCGTTCTGTAAAAAACAGCTAGGTCAACTCACAATTTTAAGAAATCTTACAAGTGCTTTTCCTAAATATTTTGTATTTCAGTATGCATGGTATACAGCAGAAATGCTTTATGGAATACTTCATATTTTGTTGCACAGAATGTTAAAAAAAGATGTGCCATTCAAAGGTTGAGGTTTAATAAAATTATTTTTACTGCTTCAGTGACATTCTTAAGTGAAACCAGCTTGTGTTAAAAAAAGGCTGGTGCGTGGCAGCAAGTAATAGTGACTGCTCGTATATTTGGTGTCACCGCCTTGATTCTTTCTGAGGCAAAAGCAGTCTTGCCCACCATTACTTTTGTGCATCAGAGCAAAAGTCAACACAGTGGAAAAAGCAAACAATGTCTTATCCTTTGTTATGAAATAGCTGCAGTCAGTAACCCTGTGAAAAGGTCTTAGAAATCCTGAGCGGTCTGCAGACCACATTTTTAGAACCAATACCCTGGGCAACCATCAACACTAAAGAGGCTCTATAGTAACAGCATTCCACTTAAACAATACAATTTTGCCATTATCAAGTAACACATGGTATGGGAAAAATAAGTTGTAGCTGTGTTCTTAAAATAGCTTAGATGTGCTTATTTAATAATCTCATCATATAGTGCTTTTAATACCGAAGTCTTAAGTATTTGTCTTCCAGTCACTAAAATGATACTATTTTTGAATTGGTTTTTCTTTGCATATATATGTGTGTGCGTGTGTGTGTGCGTGTAGCAAATCATTTTAATACACTTAAAAAATAATTTTAGGCAGGCATTCCGGACCCTCCAAATATGTCAGAAGAATTAATCCAATTGAAAGCCAAGGAAAGACACTTTTTGGAGCAATTGTTAGATGGGAAAAAGTTAGAAAATTACAAGATTCCAGTACCAATCAATGCTGAACTCAGAAAATATCAACAGGTAAAGTTTTATACTTATCTTACAAATTCTGATTATTCCTTTTAAATACACCTTGAAGAATTTAAAGATTGATTTAATAATTAAAATTCTTGTGTTTGGTGTCTTGTATCCATTTATTTCTCCCTGCCTTTGGTCTTTGTAAACATGTTCTTTACAGAAAAATATTTTTATGATCTGTTCACATTTACCATTTTTCTCTTTCTCCCAACGTTTCAGGATGGTGTGAACTGGTTAGCATTTCTTAATAAGTATAAGCTTCATGGAATTCTGTGTGATGACATGGGTTTAGGGAAGACTTTACAGTCCATCTGTATTCTAGCAGGAGATCACTGTCACAGGTGATTTTAAATGTTATGTTAACACAAGGCTTTCAGACGCTGAGCAGTATAAACAAGCTGGTTAATTCATTGTGTTTTGCTGTTGTAAAGGGCCCAGGAATATGCAAGATCAAAATTGGCAGAATGTATGCCACTTCCTTCCTTGGTGGTTTGTCCACCAACATTAACAGGTCATTGGGTGGATGAAGTAGGTAAATTTTGCTCCAGAGAATATCTCAATCCACTGCATTACACTGGACCTCCTACTGAAAGAATAAGGTAAGAACTGTACAACCAGAAAATGTTTAATCTTTGCTTTAAGTAATTTGGAAGAATAAAATTTATTAAAAATGAATTCTAGTTAGTTTTTTTGGCCATCAGACATAGAAACTTACTTTAACTTATTTAAGAAAGGTAAATGAACGTATTAAAAATAGAATCAGTGAGACTCATCAAAATTTAAGGAGTTTCGGGACTTCCCTGATGGTCCAGTAGCTAAAACTCTGTGCTCCCAGTGCAGGGGGCCTGGGTTCAGTCTCTGGTTGGTGAACTAGATCCCATGTGCTGTAATTAAAAACCACAGCTAAAACATGGCATAGCCAAATAAATCATAAAATAAATACACAGTGTAAGGACATTAACCACTGTCAACAATCAGTTAGGCTCTAAGGTTTTGGAGCTAGGAAACTATCAAGAACCAAAACCGTTCTTGGTGCCTTTCCTAAAGTCTTGTGATCATAGCATCTCCTAGGAGCTTCTGTTATTTCTTCATTTTTTATGCACTTTCCCTAAGAGCTACCTCTTCCTTCTTCCCTCTCCCCAAAAGTGCTTTTGGTGCACAGTGGCTTGCTCTAGCTGCCCTGATCCCATAGAACACTATAGTTCTATTAATACATCTCTGTTCCTAAATACAGGTGTTGAAGAGTGGTGTATCATTACTTCCAGTTTGTCTTTTAAAGCTTGGATAGTCACAGATTACTGATTAGTCCGTAGATTTGCTGCCCTTCTGTGAATTAATAGCTAACATATACTGAGCACTTACTGGTCAGGCATTAGATATTCTAAGCAGTTTTATTTACATTTATGTAATACCATGTATTCTCTTAATTACCTTATGAGGTATGGGTACTATTATTGTTCCCAACTTGCAGATAAGGAGTTTTAAGACATGGGGCCTGGGAAGATCACTCAGCTAATTAAATAGAAGCTCACTAGCTGTAATTAAATGAAGATTTGAACACAGGCAGCTCAAGAGCTTGTACTCTTAAAGAATTTACTGTAAAGGAATTCATCCATTTATAAGTGGTAGAAATTCAACTGAGACTAGCTTAAGCAAACAGGAAATTCATTAATTAAACTGAGCATCTTGGGGTGAATTCTTGCTTCAGGTACATCTAAATTACTGTTCTTCCCCATGCATAGCTTGTTCTGTTGGTCTCTACTGGACTTTTGTCTACTATTGGTATAGATAAAAGGTCATGGGCAGTCTTAGGCCTACATTCTCCTAGCTTGGCAACTGTAATGAACAGAGATAGTCTCTGAGACTGGCCGGCCTTGATTGCGTCATGTCCCCAAGCCAGCCTCCATGATTGGGGAATAAAATATTGTGAATGGCTTGATCTGATTAAAATGCTTCACCTCTTTGGTGATTATGGGGACATGTGACTGATGGCTCGTGCTCGGCCCCCAGCACAACATGGAATGCTGAAGGAATAGTGCCTCCAAGGAAGAGGTTTTGGCAAATAAAATGACCTTCACATCGTGAGTCGGGTACTCACCTCTTTTCAGTCAGCTGAGTTAGGGCCACACGACCAAGTTGTAAGGAGAATGGCCTTCAGGTAGCAGGGTCATGGATGTAGAGTAAGCAGAAAGGAATATTGGGTTTGGTAGGCAGATTGAAATCAATTTCTACAATGGCATCTGTGCTTTCCACTTTGCAAGCGTATTACAAACTCTGCAGGTTCCCATTTTCTAACCTTGCTTATTTTTAAATGCAGGTTACAGCACCAGGTCAAAAGGCACAATCTCGTAGTGGCTTCCTATGATGTTGTGAGAAATGACATAGATTTCTTTAGGTAAGAGTTAAAGTTTTTTAAAGGAAAACAGTGTCAAATTCAGAGAGAATTGTATCTTTCTGCCTCAAAGACTCTTCATATTGTTCCTGACATGTAGTAAAAGATGCTAACATTTTTTGTTTATTTTTCCTTAGAAATATTAAGTTTAACTACTGTATTCTTGATGAAGGCCATGTCATCAAAAACGGAAAAACAAAATTGTCAAAAGCAGTAAAACAACTGACTGCTAATTACAGGATTATTCTTTCTGGAACACCAATCCAGGTAATTATTTACCTTTTCTTTACTTGGCATTTGACAGTGAATTAAAGAAGAGGTTTTTTTTTTAGTTTTTGGAATAATTTCCAGTAATTATCTTGCTTTTATAATGGTTCATTTGGTATGTAGCAGTATCTGAGCAAACCCGGTTTTAAATCTCATATTTAAAATGTGATTTTAGGCTGTAGTAGCCCATGAGTCCGGAGAAGGCGATGGCACCCCACTCCAGTACTCTTGCCTGGAAAATCCCATGGACGGAGGAGCCTGGAAGGCTGCAGTCCATGGGGTCGCAAAGAGTCAGACACGACTGAGCGACTTCACTTTCACTTTTCACTTTCATGCATTGGA
The DNA here is from genome assembly GCF_002263795.3 of Bos taurus. NCBI lineage: Eukaryota > Metazoa > Chordata > Mammalia > Artiodactyla > Bovidae > Bos > Bos taurus. Next base: position 13,529,437 of record NC_037353.1, read on the forward strand.
GAAGGAAATGGCAGCCCACTCCAGTGTTCTTGCCTGGAGAATCCCAGGGACGGCAGAGCCTGGTGGGCTGCCATCTATGGGGTTGCACAGAGTCGGACACGACTGAAGCGACTTAGTAGCAGCAGCCCATGAGTCAGGAGGCAAAGCCCAAGTGCAGTTAGAAGGGTTTCACTGCAGGAAGGCAACCCACCACGGTGAGCCAGAGCTTAAGCAGGGTGAGAAGGGCTTCTGGAAGGGGTAAACAGATAGGACGGTACCTTAGGATCCACACATACTGGGAAAGCATCCAAAATGGAAAAGTGTGGGGGGTGTTATTTTTTTTTGGTTTTTGTTTTGTGAAACTCCCAAGTAGAATTGGAAAAAACCTTTACCTTTTCTCATGACCCATAAATACTGGGTAGACATGACCTATAACCAAACTCTTCTAGGTTTTCCTGCTTTGAATAAATGATGGTGATGGCCAGATTTCTTAAATCTTGCTGTTAAGCTTAGTCTCAAAAAAACCAGAAACGTATTCATCTTTCTGCTCTATTTACTACTTGATAGAACCGACCAAAAAGATTTAAATACTGTGGACCAAGGCTTATTGTGGTGGAAAAGACTTGAAAGTTCCTGTAAATAGGATAGAGTATTTTCTCCAAATTTTACACAGTAAAATATAGACTCATATCCAGAAATATAGTGATAATCTCTCTCATCTGTCATTACACTGGGCTTTCATTATTGTTCCATTTTTAAGTTTAAGGAAATAATCCTAGCACACAAGATAACTGGTGTTCCTTTCTTATATTCAGAACAACGTTTTGGAGCTGTGGTCATTATTTGATTTCCTCATGCCAGGATTTTTGGGGACTGAACGCCAGTTTGCTGCTCGGTATGGTAAACCTATATTAGCAAGTAGGGATGCTCGAAGCTCCAGTCGAGAACAAGAAGCAGGTAGGAAAAGGAGATACCATTGTATATTCTATGCAAGTGAATCTAATTTATATCTAATTTGGGGGAAGTCATTTAATTTTATTATTAGAGAAATTAATAAGAATAATAAATAGAATAAAACTAATTCTGTTAATAACTACTAACAGGTGTTCTTGCAATGGATGCACTGCACCGCCAGGTCCTGCCATTTCTTTTGAGAAGAATGAAAGAAGATGTTTTACAGGATCTGCCACCCAAAATTATTCAAGACTATTATTGCACTCTCAGTCCTCTCCAGGTTAGGAATCTGGCAGTTGTGGTTGTTGATGCTGTTTATTACTAGAATGCTTTGAATAAGTCACAAAAGTTGTGAGTAAAGGGATGTAGCCTTTGGTTTTATTGCTCTAATCTAGCTTCTACTTCCTTAGACTTCAGGAATATTCTGTTTCAAACAGATGTAAAACCTAAATGAATCTGTTTGGGTATACAAGTACACATTTGGGTTTGTGCATTTTCAACACAGCATTAATACAAAGTCTACTGTCATAATTGCTTTGTTATACGTCTCAAGTTAATTGAAAAAGTTGGAACGTTAAAATGATACAGTAAGAAGTAAGCAAGTGATAAAGAAGCAAGCCAGTGTTTTAGGGCCAGAAGTCTGCCTGTGATGTCTTTTCCTTACAGCAGCGTTATAGGTGTATACATCAGGGCTGAGTTGGGAAGTGGGACCTCATCTCTTCTAAAGTATTGCCAGTAAATTTTCAAGAGAAGTATTGGCATCTGCCCAGTTCTAACTTTGTACATAGAGACCATTGTCAAAGGCATTTATGGTATGCCTTTCCTTGTGTAGTATTTGTGTGTGTGTGGTATTTTTGTAAGGGGAAGCTATCTCTTGTCTTAGTAAAATATGGCCTATAAACAGAATCTTCTCTTTGAATGTTTACGTTGTGTTCTAGGTTAGTAAGCATCAGTCTGTTTCAGTATCAGATGATTTCAGTTCAGTTCAGTCGCTCAGTCGCGTCCAACTCTTTGCGACCCCATGAATCGCAGCACGCCAGGCTTCCCTGTCCATCACCATCTCCCGGAGTTCACTCAGACTCACGTCCATCAAGTCAGTGATGCCATCCAGCCATCATCCTCTGTTGTCCCCTTCTCCTCCTGCCCCCAATCCCTCCCAGCATCAGCGTCTTTTCCAATGAGTCAACTCTTCACATGAGGAGGCCAAAGTATTGGAGTTTCAGCTTTAGCATCAGTCCTTCCAGTGAACACCCAGGACTGATCTTTAGAATGGACTGGTTGGATCTCCTTGCAGTCCAAGGGACTCTCAAGAGTCTTCTCCAACACCACAGTTCAAAAGCATCAATTATTTGGCGCTCAGCTTTCTTCACAGTCCAACTCTCACCTCCATACATGACCACTGGAAAAACCATAGCCTTGACTAGATGGACCTTTGTTAACTAATATCTCTGCTTTTTAATATGCTATCTAGGTTGGTCATAACTTTCCTTCCAAGGAGTAAGCGTCTTTTAATTTCATGGCTGCAGTCACCATCTGCAGTGATTTTGGAGCCCCCACCAAAAAAAGTCAGCCACTGTTTCCCCATCTATTTGCCATGAAGTGATGGGACCAGATGCCATGATCTTAGTTTTCTGAATGTTGAGCTTTAAGCCAACTTTTTCACTCTCCTCTTTCACTTTCATCAAGAGGCTTTTTAGTTCCTCTTCACTTTCCTTCTGGAGAAGGAAATGGCAACCCACTCCAGTACTCTAGCCTGGAAAATCCCATGGACGGAGGAGCGTAGTAGGCTACGGTCCATGGGGTCACAAAGAGTCGGACACGACTGAGCGACTTCACTTCACTTTCTATGATTTAGTATGGTTCAAATGAATAAAAGATACACAGACGTATCTGCAAAATAGCTTCTTTCCCCTCCAGTATATAGACAGTTAACCTTTTAGTATTTATCTCTCCAGCTTCAGTTTTGTGGACAAAACACTAATTTAAATGCCAAGAGCTCCATGATATCAACTACATCATTTCTTGGCCTCCATCCCTTGTTTGTAAAAATTGGATTAATATTTCTTGAAAGAAAAATTTTAGAGGTAATGAGATGACTTTAAGTATGATAAAGAAAAGGTGCCATATGAAAAAACCTGAGATATTATAGTGGTATTATAACATCAGCATAAAACACATTTAAGTAGTTTGGAGGAAGGGAGCTGCAGAGGGAAGTGACATCTGGGTTTGTTTGCACCTACAGGTTTTTATTCTCTGACTTCTATTCTTCAGCACTGTAGATTTCTTCCCTTTCTCATTGTTTTAACATATACAAGGCAGGAACCCTGACTCATAAGGAAGTACTTTAAACTTGGTGTGGGTTCTGCGGTTAGTGTCTTTTTTAAAACTTGGTCTTTTGAAACATACCTGTTAGGGTCTTGACCATGTAACATCACTCAAGGAAAATTTCCTCATTTATTTGTAAGGGTTCAGGTTCTCTTTTATCAGTAACTTATAAATAGAGTGGAAAAATTGAATTTAGGATTATTTGACTTTTTTAAAAAATATTTTAGCAGCTGAACAATGTGTTAAACTTGTTTTCTAAATGTAATTTAAAAGGAATCTACCACGCTGCAGTGGATCATCTATATTCAAGTAGGTTGCGTAATTCATTTTCTTTGATGAGGGCTGATTTACATTGCTACTGGCCTTTTCTAGTCATGTTTTGAACAATTGAAAAAAATATGCTTACTGTTTTTGTGGGGGAATTTACAGGTTCAGCTCTATGAGGATTTTGCTAAGTCTCGTGCCAAGTGCGATGTTGATGAAACAGTTTCTTCAGCTGCACTTTCTGAAGAAACCGAAAAACCAAAGCTTAAAGCTACAGGTCATGTATTCCAGGTACATATTATAGCCCACTTTTTAAATGTTAAAGAATGCTCTTCAGTACAGCAATGTTTATATGAAACATTGAAATGTGGGTTTATCTAATTTTTTCAATTTTGTGTATACATTCTTGAAAATAGGTAAAAAAGCCAAATTAATTAATTTTCATGTTTGTAATTAGTAATAGGCAATTTAATATTAAAATTAAAGTGAAAACTGCAATATTACAGTTATTACATGAAGAGTTTTAAAATAGAGAATTTTTGTTTCCTATTCAAAAAATATTTGAATACCTACCACAAGGCAGTAATTTTTCTAACCTCAGGGGTTAATTAAAGCAGTGAACAAGACCCTAGGCGTGAAAAATATAATAAAAACATGTATCATGTAAAAGAAAATCAACTATCGGCTTATACAGTATAGGAGTCAGGGTAGGTTGTAGTTTTTCAACAGGGTGATCAGGGATGTACTGAGGAGGTGACATTTGAGCAAAGATCTGAATGAAGGTTGAGGCATGTAGATTGGTGGGAGGAAATGATTCCAGGCAGAGATATTACATACAGTACAGAAGTCCGGAGACAGATGATGAATGAGAAAAAAGAGAAAGCGTCAACTCATTTTTTTTTCCCTTTTGAAATATTCCACTGTAGAATATCTCCCAACCCCGCCTTGTCACCAAGATATGAAGATATTAAAATACTACAGCATATTTAAATACTACAGCATATTTAAAGATAGAAACGGGAAAAGGCGATTTTGAAAGCTCATACCTCTCCCAGTTTCATCATAGTGCCCAGCAGTGGAGCTTACTGATGCAAATCTGTGTGCCAAAAGTGAGACCCAAATCACAGGCCAAGTAAATGACAAAAGACAAGGGTATGGCTGAGTCAGAGGAAACAAGACCTGATTCTCAAACACAACTACACAGTTCCACCTTCCCTTTCCCACCACCAGACCTGTTGACTCAAAATACTGTGTAGAGGGGAGAGATTTTGCAGATTTAAAAGGGTCGTATGAAGTTTTCATACCCACTAATGTTTGACGAACCTTCCTTTAGGAAATGATGTCTAATTCTAGAATCATCTAGCAACATTATAAGGCACTTTCAGTTCAAAAGGGTTAGCTATAGGAGCTAATAAGACTTTCTGTCATGAGAAGGTCATTGGTCTAGTGGGGTAGACAGACATCACTGTACAATTTATATGTTATAAATTCTCTCACAGAAGTAAACACAAATTGCACAAGAAGTACAGATGAAGACATCACAGATAAGATATTTGAACTGGTTCTTCAAGAATGAATAGGAGTCGTAAGAAAGGCATTCTAGACAGATGCAGTAGCACAGGAAAAGACACCAAGATACAAATATTTGTGTCACGTGAAGGAGACTTGTATATACTTTTTCCTCTCTTAAAGGCATTACAGTACTTACGTAAACTGTGCAACCATCCAGCATTAGTCTTAACACCTCAGCATCCGGAGTTCAAGAATACTACTGAAAAACTTGCAGCTCAGAATTCTTCTCTCCATGATATTCAGCATGCCCCTAAACTCTCAGCTTTGAAACAAGTAAGTACGTCTTTTAAGTGTTAGATGTGTGTTGTACATTCCTGATCAGTAACAGTAGGTAAATTTGCTTTTCTAAAAGATTACTGATGCGTTTACCATTTTCAAAAATTCGGTTTGTTAAATTTTTGATACAGCTTTTTTAAAAATTGTGGTAAAGTATAACAAATGCCACTTTAACTGTTTTTGAAATGTAGAATTCTGTGGCATTAATTACATTCAGTGTTATGTACCCATCACCACTATTCCAGAATTTTCCCATCATCCAGATAGAAACTCTGTACCTATGTTTATTTATTTTTGGCTGCACCATGCAGCACACAGGATCTTAGATTGAACCCGTGCCCCCTGCATAGGGAGTGAGAAGTCTTAACCATCCGGCTGCCAGGGAAGGCCTGAAACTACCCATTCAGGAGTTACTTCCCACTTTCCTTTCTATAACCCTGGGAACCTCTCATCTACTTTGTCTGTATGAATATATCTGTTCTAAATATTTCATGGGATCACATGTTTTTCTTTGGTGGTTAGCTAGTTTTACTTATTTCCAGGTTTCCTTCACGTCACAGCATACATCAGCACTTCATTTTTATGGCCAAGTAATATTCCTCTATTGTTGCTGTTACAACCACCACCACTACGTTCTGGGCCTCCCTGGTGGCTCAGATGGTCAAGAATCCACCTGCAGTGCAGGAGACCAGGGTGCCATCTCTGGTTCACGACGGTCCCCTGGAGGAGGGCATAGCAACCCAGTCCAGTCCTCTTGCCTAGAGAACCCCCTGGACAGAAGAGCCTGGAGGCCAGGGCCCATGGGCTCACAGAGTCAGACACACTAAGCACAGCGCAGCAAGCCACGTTTCGTTTCTCCAGTCGTGTGTGGATGGACACTTGGGTTGCTTCCACCTCTGGCTATTGTGAATAATGCTGCAGTGAACATTACAAGTATCTGTTTGAGTTCTTTTAGGTATAGATATGAGAGTGAAACTGCTGGATTACATAGTTATTCCGTGGTTAACTTTTGAAGGAACTACCAAACCTTTCCACAGTGGCTGTAATGTTTACATTGCAAGCCATGTGCCAGGGTTCTGACTCCTATATCCTCCCCAAGATTTTCCTTTTTCTAATTTAACCATCGCTGTAGGTAGGAGATGGTGTCACATTGTTGATTTGATTAGTTTTCCCTAATAACTAATAATGGTTTTTTTTTTCATGTGCTTATTAAGACATATCTTCTTTGGAGAAATACCTGTTGAAGTCTTTCAACTATTTTTTTCATTGGACTGTTTCTTTTGGTTGAGTTTTAGGAGTTTATATTCTAGATGTTAAGCCTTTATCAGATATATAATTTGCAAATACTTTCTCCAATTCCATAGATTCTTTTCACTTTCTTGATAATGATGACCTCCATGGCTTCTGATGAGAAAACAGGTGTTAATCTCATTGAGAATCCCTTTCACATGAAGTCACTCCTGGGCATTCCCTGGTGGTCCAGTGGTTAGGACTCGGCACTTTCACTGCCAGGGCCTGGGTTTGATCCCTGACCAGGAAACTTAAGATCCCACAAATCATGCAGTGCAGGGGTGGTGGGAGTCACTTTTCCCTTGGTGTTTTCAAGATTTCTCTTTTTGTCACTGTGATTATCACTGATTATAATGTATGGTCTTGTGGACCATTTGAATGTATTTTTCTAGAAACTGCTTACTCTGCCATTTTGCTCATATCACTTGTAGTAAGTACATCATATCACAGACTGTGAGCTCCTTATTGCAAAACTCAGCTTTTAGTTTATCTACCCTTAAAGAAAAATCTGTTTTAAAATCTGGACTTCAGTTATTGTTTTAGGTTTTATAGCTTTTCTGGCTTAAGTTTTATTGAGAATAATTAATGGATGAAGAGTGTTGATTTCACATAGGCTAGAGTAGAAAATATTATACAACGATAGCCCAGAATGCTAACCTGTTTTTCAGGTCACAGGTAAGTTAACCTTTTCTCACCACAAAGAGAAGCATTTATTTCAGTGAGATTGATTGCCTACTTTTATGGGACACCTGTATATAACAAGTGATTCTTTCTTCAAGTTGCTGTTGGACTGTGGTTTGGGAAATGGCAGTACTTCTGAGAGTGGCACAGAGTCTGTAGTAGCCCAGCACAGGATACTGATCTTCTGTCAACTTAAAAGCATGCTGGATATAGTGGAGCATGATCTTCTCAAACCTCATTTACCCTCTGTCACCTACTTGAGATTGGATGGTAGCATACCTCCTGGTCAGAGGCACTCCATTGTTTCACGGTAAGTGTCTTCTGAAACTCATAAATAAGTTATAGTCAGTCTATTACTATTACTTACATAGAAGTTTGCCCACGAGCTACTTTGACTAAATATCTGAAAATGTGTTTTATTATATAATTCAACCCAACTAAATCTTTACCTTTTAAAATACAGAAGTGCAGAAATGTAATTGAGTAGTTTGTTTAGCTAGGGGGAAAGAACTCTATTAGGAAAGCATCCTTATGGGCATGAAAGAAGTTTAAGGCATCAAAACAGAGAGGTAACTATTTCTCCTTCATCTGTATTTGGTGGTTGGGGTAAGAGGTGGCAAACAGGTGGCTTCACTATGACCTTTATCCTCATCTCTCCATCTGCACTGAGAACAAGACAGAAGCTGGCCGGGCTTGGAAGCAGTCTCTGAGTGCAGTGTTTCTTGTATGTGGTCTGCTTTAGAAATCTCCGTGGTTCACTTTTTAAAATGCAGGCTCCTAGGATCTGTCATGCAGGCTGCTGACTTCAAAGCATTTTTAACAGACATTCCTAAGAGATCTTAAGGCACAAAACAGAGACCTAGGAAGGGACTTAAAACCAAACTCCACCATCAAAGCAGTGTTCTCCTGGGCACTAATGTTTATTATCCACACAGCCTGGGTCTCTTTCAAATAGTAATATCCTTATAGAGTTACTGTAACAAATAATATAAAGCATATAAAGTAAAGCCCGGTGTTTGTCTCAGTCAGTAATAAATAATAGCTTGGTAATAATGTTAGTTTTTCTTTTTCCTAGAAGCTTACTAGATGTTGTCAGTATCTTCTAGGACTAGTATGATTTTAGCAACCCTTACCACCCTTCTTCTGCCAACCATCTTCTGCCTTCCCTGACTGATCTGACCTTTTCCCACACTATTCTGTCTCCATATGTTAAAGGTTCATACTTGGGTTTTGTCTTAGTGTTCCATTTTTGAAAATTACTCGAGTACATTTTGCAATTGGACTTAATTGCTAGGTATGAAATTTCTAACATGTTATAGAATACCTTTTTTCTACTACTGAAGATGTTATGTATATTTAAAAGAAGGTAGTCTCTAGTGGTCACAGACATGGCTGTATCATGGATTTATAAAGCAGTGTTCTTATTTGTGCTTTTAATATTTATTAAACTTTTAAGTGTCTATTATTGGAACTTTAGGAAGCAATGTACTAATTTTATTTTTTAATATCTATGTTTTTAGGTTTAACAATGATCCATCCATAGATGTTCTTTTACTTACAACTCATGTTGGTGGCCTGGGGCTTAACTTAACAGGCGCTGATACGGTGGTATTTGTGGAGCATGACTGGAATCCCATGCGTGATCTACAAGCCATGGACCGGGCCCACCGCATTGGGCAGGTAAAAGTCAGCACTCACTGGTGTTAACTGCACACTGGGGATGATACTTCCCCCAAAAGACGAAGTCTTGGTTTGAGTTCCTATTTTTATGTTAATAAGTGTTGTGACATTAGGTAAGTCACTTGATTTTGTTGCACAACTTTCTCACACATTAAATGAGGCGCTTGGGCCAAGAAAACCTGGGATACTAGCCATTCCTAATATTCTGTGATTACAAACATTTTAAGGTCTTGGGCACAGATTTTTAAAAAACCTGCAATCCTAATTCAGTAGTAGTCAAGTACCTAAACTGCTAAGTCACTTCAGTCATCTCTGACTCTGTGCGACCCCATAGACAGCAGCTCACCAGGCTCCCCCGTCCCTGGGATTCTCCAGGCAAGAACACTGGAGTGGGTTGCCATTTCCTTCTCCAATGCATGAAAGTGAAAAGTGAAAGTGAAGTTGCTCAGTCGTGTCTGACTCCTAGGGACCCCATGGACTGCAGCCTACCAGGCTCCTCTGTCCATAGGATTTGCCAGGCAAGAGTACTGGAGTGGGGTGCCATTGCCTTCCCCCAAGTACCTAAAACAAGCATACAAATCCCTCTGATTTGGTGAATCTCAAAGCTTATCCATTTATTTGTGCTGCTGTTGCCAAGTCGCTTCAGTCATGTCCGACTCTATGCGACCCCACAGACGGCAGCCCACCAGGCTCCCCCGTCCCTGGGATTCTCCAGGCAAGAACACTACAGTTGCTTAACTTCTTTTTCTCATTCAGAAACGTGTGGTTAATGTGTACCGATTGATAACCAGAGGAACACTGGAAGAGAAAATAATGGGTTTGCAGAAATTCAAGATGAACATAGCAAATACTGTTATTAGCCAAGAGAATTCTAGTTTGCAGAGTATGGGGACAGATCAACTCCTTGATCTGTTTACTCTTGATAAGGTAAAGAACTTTTATACAATTTTTATAATTTATAATATATGTGTTCAGACTTCCTGGCAGTACTTGGTAAAAGTATTAAAAAGGGCAGCAAAGGTGTTCACTTTAGTATCAACTAGATAACCCTTTGAGGGCATTTTTGATGTCCAGATAAAACTCTCAGATACTAGGGGATGTTTGAAGTTTTGACTTTCTGATTGATGGCTCTAGTGTGCTCCCTGGGTTTTCTTTCCTTAGCTGTCCTTTAGCAGGTAGGAACTATCTCAAGTCAGCTAGACCTGACTCTCCATTCCTTGCCCTGCCTCCTATTAACTAACTGGTGACTCGAAGCAAATTAACTTCTTTGAGCATCTTCAGTCTTGGCAGGATAACAATGCCTATATTACCACAAAGGTATGAAGATAATAGGTATTTTTGCTATTGTGGATGACAGAACTAATAGAAAATAATCATTAGCAAAGAATACACCAGCTGGAAATACTGTCGGTTTAATAATGTAAAACGAATAGGGTTGATTTAAAGTCCTGTGTAGGTTCAGAAAATCAACTGTATACTCAGTATAAATTATGGTAAGAGATGGCTTTATATAATGCAATTAAGCCAGCTATCATAACAGGGTTATCAGGTCCAAATTTTAGAGAAAGTCGTTTCCCTCTGTATGTTAAGCCACATTTAGAATATTATGTCTGGGTGTGGCATTTGCAACAGTAACAAATTAGTCCCCAAAAGGTGGCCAGAATGGAGAAAGGTTCCTTAAGCGTGTCATGTAAGATAAGGTAGAGAGAACAAGATCTGTGTAACCTAGAAAAAAGGCTCAAAGAAACATGGATTGCTTCAAATGTATTTTTATTTCATTAGAATATTCTTATGGGTGACTTCTTTCAGCGAGCAGAACTGGGCTCAAGGGGTCTTCCAGGGAAGCAAGAGCTGTTGCCATAAACCATCTTACTAGCAAAATCTGAATATATGAGATCTTGATTATTGTGCTCTGTACTCTGGTTATATAAAAGAGTGTCCTTGTTCTTGGGGTAAAGGGACATAAATAATATCTACAACTTACTCTGAATTGGTTTGGGGAAAGGCTAATGTATATCTAATTTTGTAATATATATACAGGGAGGAAGAATGATAGAGCCCAAAGTGACACAGTTAACAATGAGTTCTTTGCAGTGTTCTTAAAATTCTTCTCAAATAAAAAGCATAAAATGGTAAATTATTAGGGCAGTGGAAAATAGAATAGGCTATCTTACGAGATCATTAGCTTCCCCATAGTTGGAAGTGTTTGTTTTCAACTCTGTTGAAAAAGTGCTGTGTTAGAAATAAGTGTGGTATTTTAAAGAAAAATAAAATTTTTGAAATTTTCCATTTTATCTTTCTTCCAATTAAAGGATGGCAAAGCAGAAAAAGCTGACACCTCTACTTCTGGAAAAACAAGTATGAGATCAATTCTTGAAAATCTGAGTGATCTTTGGGATCAAGAGCAATATGATTCAGAGTACAGCCTGGAAAATTTTATGCATTCTCTCAAATAACTATCAAATATTTTAAATGCAGTTGCTGCTAGTTCAGTAACATATCTGCTGATATTCAGCAAATTTCAAAGTTTATGGTGAACTTTTAGCTCAATTTGTAAATAGATCTGAAGAATATTCAGCATAACGCTGGTCCTTGTTTCACTGGGGGGAACAAGTTATTCTCAAACATTTGCACTGTATTAAATTTAAATGTTAATGTGAAAAATGGTTTAAATTTTACACGCTGAATAGCGCAGAGCAGAGGAACCAAACCAGGTTTACATGTGCCGCCATGGGTGTTCTTACAGGGAACGAGCCTCCTATCTTTACATAGTCACACTTTGTACAGGATAATATCCACGAGTACTTTAGTGTTCATGTACATTTTTTCTTTTAAATAGAACTTGTTTTTTATAAATGATTAAAACTAGGGCTTTTTTTTTTGGTATAAAAGCCTTAATGAGCCATAATTTTAAGGATAAAGACTACAATTATTGGTTACGCTTGGAACATGAGAATCTTAGAATGAATTGAACCAGGCCCTTGCTGGAAACGTTTATATATTTAATGCAGAGGCATAGTGTTTTTCAAATCTTTAACATCATTTTGTCAACTTTTAAAATATTATCAACTATTCTAAATACAAGTAATGTTCTATTTAAGCCTATCATAACATCCTGTTAAGAGGGTGTTTTTTAATTTATCTAAGGGCTAGGATATAGCCAGATTCAGAGAACATATGTACTCAATAGGTTTCAATCATATATATAATATATTTTTTGTAACTATGAACATATACAGTTTTCCAGAAGTAGATTTTACACTGTTTAGAATTTCAAAATCTATGGTGAAAAGACTGTTTATTGTAGTAATGCATGACTGAAGCATAAAAGGGAGAAATGATTCCTTTATATACACAAACATACATAAATACACATATCTATATGCACAGGCATACCTGTCCTGCATCTGAAAAGGTGCTTGGTATTGGCACTAAAATCATGTAGTTATACTGGGCAGCAATAATTGGGCATGAAGCTGATTAGTGTTAGAAAAGTGAGCTCAATAGCAAGGGTGGGTATATGTATATAGATATGCATGTATGTGTATATATATAATTTTATAAATTTCACACATAAATTAATACATGCCTGTGTGCATATAAATATGTATGGATATATTTGTATATACATGTACAGGAAATAGACATCCCCCAGGTTTGTGGCTGGCCATACACATAGGCATCGGTTTAAAAACCATCAGACCTCAGCTGTAAAATAACTTTGTTTAAAGTTATACTGTTCTGCAGCATTTAGACATGGACATGTGTCACATTTCAGTAGCTTTGACAACCATACTGTAACATTAAACATAGCATTCCACAAGAGAATAAAAAAAGATTTAACTGTAAAATATGTGTAACTGTGTGTTATTTGTAGGAAGTGATCACTAGAAAAAGCAAAAGATTAATTTAGATACATCCTAAAAAAAAAAGAAAAACATCTTTTTTCTTTCTAAAGGTTATTTTTTTCATTATTGAGAATTTATGTCAAACTCAATAGAAGACCAAAAGGAAATTCCTGACTGTACATAGAACATCCATTCTGTATAGCACACAGTAAGCTGTTTGGGAATATATGACCACTTAGAGGCAAAAGTGGGGCGACTATAAGAACATAATAGAAACTACAGAAAAATAAAAAGCACTGTTCCAGATACTCAATCTCAGCACACTCTTACACGTCCTGATTACAGACAGACCCCCCATTTCCCAGAACACTTGCCGGCGGCATCCACACTGACCGTAGGAGCGTGTGTTAAGCGCCAGAGTAGACAGTGTGAGGCTGTGAAGCAAAAACCTGAGTTGTGCCAATTAACAGAAGATATTTGCCATCCAGCAAGTCAGTGTCAGACATCAAAAACTGCCTCTTAGGACTTACCTGCTGGTCAGTGGCTGGGAAAACGACAGCTACATGAAGAATGGTATTAGAACATTCCCTAATACCACAGGCAGAAATAAACTCTGAATGGATTAAAGACCTGAATGTAAGGCCAGACACTATAAAACTCTTAAAGGAACCATAGGCAGAACACTGTAATACAAATCACAGCAAGATCTTTTTTGACCCACTTAAGCATAATGAAAATGAAAACAAAAATAAATAGGACCTAATTACACTTAAAAGCTTTTGCACAGCAAAGGAAACTATAAGACAAAAAGAAAACCCTTAGAATGGGAGAAAATATTTGCAAACAAAGCAACTGACAAATGATTAATCTCTAAAATATACAAGCAATTCATGTAGCTCAATATAGGGAAAAAAAAAAAAAAATGGGTGGAAGACCTAAGTTGACATTTTTCCAAAGATGACATACTGATGGCCGACAAACATGAAAAGATGCTCTACACTGCTAATTTTTAGAGAAATGCAAATCAAAACTTCAATGAGGTATCACCTCATACTAGTTTAAATAGTCATCAAAAAATCTACAAACAATGCTGGAGAGGGTAAGGACAGAAGGGAACCTTCTTAGTGGGAGTGTAAATTGACGGAAAACAGTATGGAGGTTCCTTAAAAAATTAAAAATAGAACTACCATATGAACCAGCAATCCTATTACTGGGCATATACACAGAGAAAACTAGAATTCAACAAGACACAGGTACGCCAGTGTTCACTGCAACAATATCTACAATAGCCAGGACATGGTAGCAACCTAAATGTCTGTAAACAGAGGAAAGGATAAAGAAGATGTGGTGCATTTATATAATGGTATATCAGCCATAAAAAAGGGACAAAACTGGCTCAATTAGTAGAGACATGGATGGACCTAGAGAGTGTCATGCACGGTGAAGTCAGAAAAACAGATGCTGTATATTAACATATATGTGGAGTCTAGGAAAATGGTACAGATGATCTTATTTGCAAAGCAGAAATAGAGATGAAGAGAATGAATATACAGATACCAAGGAGGAAAGGGGAGGGGAGCACTGGGAGACTGGGATTGACGTATATATGCTACCGATTGCTGTTGTTGTCATTCAGTCGCAAAGTTATGTCTTACTCTTTTGTGACTCCATAAACTGTAGATGGACAGACCCCTCTGTCCATGGGATTTCCCAGGCAAGAATACTGGAATGGGTTGCCATTTCCTCCCGACACCAGGTATCAGACCTGAGTCTCCAGCTGACTGCAGACCAGAAAATTTGTAAATGGATGGTTTGATGTTACTGCAAATAATAATAATACAAAACAGATCTGGGTGGAAAAAAAATAAAACCAAATGTGTCTCCATCTCCATTTTGGTTCTTGCAGAGCTGGGTAAATGGTGTCATGAGGAGATACGGAACACTGAAAAAGGAACAGATTGGGAAAGGGGAGAGTAGGAAATCAAGAATTATCTTTTGGTTGTTAAATTGAGATCCTTATATCAAAAGTAGAGACAGTGACTTAAAGGAAAGGTCAACCTGGAAATATAAATTTGGGGAAGGCAGTATTTGTAAGACGTGTGGGACCGAATGAGATCTCCTGCAGTATTATTTATATAGTGAAGTACTATACAGCAGGGAAAAATCAATGAGTATACCATGGATAAGTCTCAAAAACTTGAGGTTGAATGCAAAAATAATATGTATAGTCAAGTCTATAAATACTAAAAACAGGCAAAAATGAAACACTTATTTGATATATACAAATAAATCACATATATTGTTATTTCACATTTGAAAAATAAAAAACTGAGTGACATTCATATGAACAACACATTGATTATGTCCTACTCTGGTGATGGAAGTAAAGTCCAATGCTGTAAAGAACAATACTGCGTAGGAACCTGGAATGTTAGGTCCATGAGTCAAGGTAAATTGTAAGTGGTCAAAGAGGAGATGACATCAAACAGGAGAGTGAACATCACATTTTAGGAATCAGTGAACTAAAATGGACTGGAATAGGTCAATTTAACTCAGAGGACCATTATATCTACTACTGTGGGCAGGAATCCCTTAGAGGAAATGGAGTAGCCCTCATAATCAACAAGAGAGTCCAAAATGCAGTACTTGGATGCAATCACAAAAACGACAGAATGATGTTTGTTCGTTCCCAAGACAAACCGTTCAACAATATCACAGTAATCCAAGTCTGTGCTCCAACCAGGCATGCTGAAGAAGCTGAACAGTTCTGTGAAGACCTAAAAGACCTAGAACTAACACACAAAAAAGATGTCCTTTTCATTATAGGGGACTGGAATGCAAAAGTAGGTATCAACAGATACCTGGAGTGACAGGTAAATTTGGCCTTGGAACACAAAATGTAGCAGGGCAAAGACTAATAGAGTTCTGCCGAGAGAACACACTGGTCACAGCAAACACCCTCTTCCAACAACACAGGAGAAGACTCTACACATGGACGTCACCAGATGGTCAATACCAAAATCAGACTGATTATATTCTTTGCAGTCAAAGATGGAGAAACTATATGGTCAGCCAAAACAAGGCCGGGAGCTGGCTGTGACTCAGATCATGAACTCCTTATTGCAAAATTCAGACTTAAATTGAAGAAAATAGGGAAAACCACTAGACCATACAGGTATGACCTAAATCAGATCCCTTAGGATTATAAAGTGGAAGTGACTTAACAGATTCAAGGGATTAGATCTAATAGAGGGCCAGAAGAACTATGGACGAAGGTTTGTGACATTTTACAGGAAGCAGGGATCAACACCATCCCCAAGAAAAAGAAATGCAAAAAGGCAAAATGGTTATCTGAGGAAGCCTTACAAATAGCTGAGAAAATATGAGAAGCGAAAGGCAAAGGAAAAGATATTCCCATTTGGCAACACAGTTCCTTTTGTGAAAGGTAAAAGGAAAGATATACCCATTTGAACGCAGAGTTCCAAAGAATAACAGAGATAAGAAAGCCTTCCTAACTGATCAACACAAAGAAAGAGGAAAACAATAGAATGGGAAAGACTAGAGATCTCTTCAAGAAAATTAGAGATACCAAGGGAACATTTCATGCAAAGATGGGCACAATAAAGGACAGAAATGGTATGGACCTAACAGAAGTAGAAGATACTAAGAAGAGGTGGCAAGAATACACAGAAGAATGATACAATAAAGATCTTCATGACCCAGATAACCATGACAGTGTAATCACTCGCCTAAAGCCAGACATCCTGGAATGCGAAGTCAAGTGGGAAGCATCACTATGAACAAAAGCTAGTGGAGGTGATGGAATTCCAGTTGAGCTATTTCAAATTCTGAAAGATGATGCTGTGAAAGTGTTGCACTCAATATGGCAGCAAATTTGGAAAACTCAGCAGTGGCCACAGGACTGGAAAAGGTCAGTTTTCATTCCAATCCCAAAGGCAATGCCAAAGAATGTTCAAACTACCGCACAATTGCACTCATCTCACACTCTAGCAAAGTACTGCTCAAAATTCTTCAAGCCAGGCTTCAACAGTAAGTGAACTGTGAACTTCCAGATGTTCAAGCTGGATTCAGAAAAGGCAGAGGAACCAGAGATCAAATTGCCAACATCTGTTGGATCATCGCAAAAGCAAGACAGTTCCATAAAAAAAATTCTACTTCTGCTTTACTGACTATGCCAAAGCCTCTGACTGTGTGGATCACCACAAACTGTGAGAAATTCTTCAAGAGATAGGAATATCAGATCACCTTCCTGCCTCCTGAGAAATCTGTATACAGGTCAAGAAGCAACAATTAGAACTGGACTTGGAACAACACATGGGTTCCAAATCGGGAAAGGAGTACGTCAAGGCTGTTTACCGTCACCCTGCTTATTTAATTTATATGCAGAGTACATCATGCAAAATGCTGGGCTGGGTGAAGCACAAACTGGAATCATGATTGCTGGAAGAAATACCAGTAACCTCAAATATGCAGATGACACCACCCTTATGGCAGAAAGTGAAGAAGAACTAAAGAGCCTCTTGATGAAAGTGAAAGAGGAGAGTGAAAAAGGTGGCATAAAACTCAACACTCAGAAAACTAAGATCAGGGCATCCGGTCCCATCACTTTATGGCAAGTAGATGGGGAAACAATGGAAAAAGTGACACACTTTATTTTCTTGGGCTCCAAAATCCCTGCAGATGGTGACTGCAGCCATGAAATTGAAAGATGCTTGCTGCTTGGAAGAAGAGTTATGACCAACCTAGACAGCATATTAAAAAGCAGAGATATTACTTTGCCAACAAAGGTCCCTCTAGTCAAGGCTATGGTTTTTCCAGTGGTCATGTATGGATGTGAGAGTTGGACTGTAAAGAAAGCTGAGCACTGAAGAATTGATGCTTTTGAACTGTGGTGTTGGAGAAGACTCTTGAGAGTCCCTTGGACAGCAAGGAGATCCAACTAGTCAATCCTAAAGGATATCAGTCCTGAATATTCACTGGAAGGACTGATGTTGAAGCTGAAACTCCAATACTTCGGCCACCTGATACGAAGAACCGACTCATTTGAAAAGATCCTGATGCTGGGAAAGATTGAAGGTGAGAGGAGAAGGGGACAATACAGGATGAGATGGTTGGATGGCATCACTGACTGAATGGACGTGAGTTTGAGTAAGCTCCCGGAGTTGGTGATGGACAGGGAGGCCTGGCGTGCTGCAGTCCATGGGGTTGCAAAGAGTTGAACACAGCTGAGTGACTGAACTGAACTCTGTACCAAACACAATGGGAGAAGCTTAAAAACCAGTGAGGAAGGAGAGGATACATAAGCCAACAGCTCACACAGTCACATTAACCTCAGAAGTAGACCTCGAGGCAGAAACTATTATTTGGAGTAAAGAGGGGTATCTCATAATGATAAAGTGATTTCAGTTAACCAGGAAGTTAGAACAACTCCAAATTGATATACACCTCAAAATCCATAAAGGACAAATAGACAACTACTTCAAAGGAAATGGACAAGGAATATTAGAGGTCTTAACACACCTCCTTCAGTAGAATAAGCAGACCCTCCCACTCCCAAAATCGGCAGCAGTGTATACGTAATTTGAATAATACAGTTAACAAGCATGACAGCTGACGTAGCTGCAGAATACATTCTTTGGAAGCTTATGTGTAACACTCACCAAAACTGACCATACGCTGAGTCATAATGCAAGTCCCAGCACGTTTTTAAAAAATGAAAATCACATACACAGTGTTTACTTTCTCCACTCCTATTGAAGAGAGTGTAGTATTGGCATAAAGACCGATCAAAAGTATGTTTGAGGCCCTTCCTTGTGTAATATGGCAATAAAAAAAAGAAAGCACACACATCAGAAAATAAGATACACAACTTCTGATTTACAATGATTGTCTATGTAGAAAATTCCAAACAATCTATAAGAAAAGCTACTAGAATTGAGTTCAGGAAGTTCTCAGGATACAAAGTCAACATACAGAAATTAAAATGTATTTCTATACGTTTGGCAATAAAAAACTGGAAATTGAAAATTTTAAACATTTATATGATAGCACTGAAGTCCATAAAACAAGCCTTAGAAAATATTTAAAAGGTTTGTGTGCTGAAAACTACAAAATGCTCATGAAAGAAATAAAGAAGTTCTTAAAAAATAGAGATATACATTACATTCATGGATTCAAAACTGTTAAGATTGCAGTTATCTCCATATAGGTCTATAGGCACAAAGCAATTCCAATCAAAATTCCAGGAGAACATTTTGTAGAAATAAAACAGACTCTAAAATTTTTATAGAAAGGCAAAGGAGGGTGTCCCTGGAGGCTCAGTGGTCAGGAATTCGCCTGCTAATGCAGGAGACACATGGGTTCCATCCCTGGTCTGGGAAGATCCCACATGGCGTGGAGCAACTAAGGCCACGAGCCACCAGTACTGAAGCCTCTGTGCCCCAGAGCCCGGGCTCCACAAGAGAAGCCCCTGAAGCCTGTGTGCCCCAGAGCCCGGGCTCCACAAGAGAAGCCCCTGCAGCGAGAAGCCCAGGCGCTGCACCCAGACAGCGGCCCCACAGCGAGAGAAGCCTGCGTGCGGTAACAGACCCAGCACAGCCAAAATCAAGCTTAGAAAGGCAAAAGAGCCACAAGGATAAAAAACAACTATGAAAAAGGAAACAGCCGGAAGACTTAAACTGCCAGATTTTAAAGCTTACTGTAAATGTAATCAATAGAGTGTCGTACTGGCATAAAGACAAATTACTGGAACAGAATTGATTGCCTACAAAAAATGACACTAAAATTCTATATAATAAATTACCAATTGATTTTCTACAAAGGTGCTAAAGCAATTCAATGGAGAAGACAATCTTTTCAAAAATTGTGTCCATATGCTAAAAAAAAATCCTCACACAACTCCAAACATACCTTACGTCTTGTGCAAAATTTAATTCAAAGTTAATCATGGACAAACATAACAAACCTAAAGCTGATTAACTCCTGCAGAAACAGAAAACATCAGAGAAAAACTCTGTGATGTTGCGTTGGGTGATGCGTTCTTAGAAATGATACCAAAAGCATGATCCATGGAAGAAAAACTAAGTCAAACCTCCCTAGTGGTCCAGTGGTCGGGAGTCTGCTGCCAACGCAGGGGACCAAGGTTTGAACCTGGTGCGGGAAGATCCAGGTGCCATGCAGCAACTAAGCCACGTACCACCACCACCACCGAGAGCAGGTTCTAGAGCCCGAGAGCTGCAGCTGCTGAGGGCAACGTGGCCCAGAGCCGCCTGTGTCCTACACCAGGAGAAGCCACCGCAAGGAGAAGCCCACTCTACGATGAAGAGTAGCCCTTGCTCGCCACGACAAAGACCCAGTGCAGCCAAAAACAATCTTTTTTTAAAAGTTGTGCTTTGGAAAAAATTAAGAACTTCCACGATTTGAAAGACACTAGAAAGAATGAAGAGTCACAGCATGAGAGAAAATACTTCCAAATCACATAACTGATATCAGGCTTATAGCTTGAGCATATCAAGAACACATAAAGAACTTCTAAAACTCAGTAAGCAACCCAATTTAAAAACAAGCAAAAGATCTGAACAGGCACATCACCTAATTAGACACACTGAAGATAAATAAGCGCATGAAAGATGTTGAAGGTCTTTTCCAACAGTGTGTGGTGGTATATCCACTCCAAGTACACCCCTACGAGAAGAAGTCACAATTTTAAAGCCGGACAATACGAACTGTTGATGAAGATGCAGAGCAAAGTGTATGGCCACTTTGGAAAACAGTTTGGCTGTTTTTTAAAAAGGTAAA
The DNA here is from genome assembly GCF_002263795.3 of Bos taurus. Taxonomy (NCBI): domain Eukaryota; kingdom Metazoa; phylum Chordata; class Mammalia; order Artiodactyla; family Bovidae; genus Bos; species Bos taurus. The sequence goes on from NC_037353.1 coordinate 13,550,124, forward strand.
CCAATCCCATTCCGAGTTATATACCTGAGTGTAATGAAAGATGTTCACACAAAAACTTGTACACAAATGTTTATAGCAGCTTTATTTATAATAGACAAAGGGTGCAAACCACACAAATGCCCATTAACTGACAAATGGATACATTTGACAAATGGTATTTTTGGCCATAAAAGTGAATAAAGTACTGATATGTGTGACACTATGGATGAACCCTGAAAACATTTTCCTCAGTGCAAGAGCTCAGTCACAGAGGACCACACAGTACACGATTCCATTCATGCGAGACTTCCAGAAAGGGGAGCTGTACAGGGGAGGAAGAAGACTAGTGACTGCTAAGGCTGGGAGAGTGCTATCAGGTGGGCCATAGGGAATGGGTCGGATTTCTCTGTGAGGAAAATGCTGTAATATTGACTGTGGTGATGGTTGCTGTATCTGTGAATATATAAAAAATAACTGAATTGCACACTTAAAATGGGTTAACTATATATGAATTTTATCTCAAAAAATTGTTTTTGGGTTTCTTTGGCCATACCACATGGCATATGGGATCTTAGTTCCCAGACCAGGGGTCACACTCATGCCTCCTGCAGTGGAAGCATGGATTTTTAACCACAGGACTGCAGGGAAGTCCAAAAACTTTTTTAAAAGATAGTTTCTAGGGAAACCCAAAGGAAAGAGGAGAGACAAAAACAAGAACCCTAGTGGAAACTGAAGCCACCAACACCTACAACAAACACTAAACAGAGCCCAGTTCAGTTCAGTCACTCAGTCGTGTCTGACTCTGCAACCCCATGAATCGCAGCACGCCAGGCCTCCCTGTCCATCACCACCTCCCGGAGTTCACTCAGACTCACGTCCATCGAGTCAGTGATGCCATCCAGCCATCTCATCCTCTGTTGTCCCCTTCTCCTCCTGCCCCTAATCCCTCCCAGCATCAGAGTCTTTTCCAATGAGTCAACTCTTTGCATGAGGTGGCCAAAGTACTGGAGTTTCAGCTTTAGCATCATTCCTTCCAAAGAAATCCCAGGGCTGATCTCCTTCAGAATGGACCGGTTGGATCTCCTTGCAGTCCAAGGGACTCTCAAGAGTCTTCTCCAACACCACAGTTCAAGAGCATCAAATCTTTGGTGCTCAGCTTTCTTTATAGTCCAACTCTCCCTCCATACATGACTACTGGAAAAACCATAGCCTTGATTAGACGGACCTTTGTTAACAAAGTAATGTCTCTACTTTTTAATATGCTGTCTAGGTTGGTCATAACTTTCCTTCCAAGGAGTAAGCATCTTTTAATTTCATGGCTGCAGTCATCATCTGCAGTGATTTTGGAGCCCCTCCCCAAAATAAAATCAGCCACTGTTTCCACTCAAATAGATAAAATCTGACAGTAAAGGCTTATTTACCTATTTCCCAATATGTCATGTGCAGCTTTCAACAAAAAATTACAGATAAGAAATGACACAATTTGGAGACAAAGCAAGCATCATTATCAGACTTTGGAATTATCATATTATAAATTTAATGGCCACACTGCTGCTGCTTAGCTACTCAGTCATGTCCGACTCTTTGCAACCTCACAGACTGTAGCTGGCCAAGCTCCTCTGTCAATGAGATTTCCTAGGCAAGAATACTGGAGTGGGTTGCCATTCCTTTTTCCAGGGATCTTCCCAACCCAGGGATCAAACTCAGGTCTCCTGCATTGCAGGCAGATTCTTTGCCATCTGAGCGACCAGGGAAGCCCAATGGCCATAGTACCCAAAGCAATTATATATTTAATGAGATTCCTATCAAATTATCCATAACATTTTCCACAGAACTAGAATAAATAATCCTAAAATTTATGTGGAACATGAAAGATCCAGAATTGCCAAAACAATCCTGAGGAAAAAGAGCAAAGCAGGAGGCATAACCCTCCCAGACTTCAGAAAATACTACAAAGCTACAGTAATCAAACCAGCGTGGCACTGGCACAAGAACAGACATACAGATCATGGAACAGAACAGAGAGCTCAGAAACAGACAGCCCACACACCTGCAGTCCATTAATCTTCAACAAAGGAGGCAAAAATACACAACAGAGAAAAGACAGTCTTTTCAGCAAAGGAGGCAAGAACATACCTTGGAGAAAAGACAATATTTTCAGCAATCTGTTGGGAAAGTTGGACAGCTGCATGCAAACCAATGAAATTAGAACACGCCCCCATGCCATACACAAAACTAAACTCAAAATGGCTTAAAGACTTACACGTAAGACCTGACACCATAAAACCCTTATAAGAGAACATAGGCAAAACACTCTCTAACATAAATTGTACCAATGCTTCCTTAGGTCAGTTTCCCAAAGCAATAGAAATAAACGCAAAAATAAACAAATAGAACCTAGTCAAACTTACAAGCCTTTGCACAGCAAAGAAAACCATAAACAAAATGAAAAGATAACCCAAAGGAAAGAGGGGGGACAAAGACCAGGATACTAGAGGAAACTGAAGCCACTGACACTACAGCAAACATGGAAGGGCGCCCAACAGCCAGACAGACGGAAACCTTATGCTAAAAGCCTGTTCATCTACTTCCCTGGGAGAAAATATTTAAATGATGTGACCAACAGGGTTCAATTTTCAAAATACACAAACAGCTCATATAACTCAGTAACAACACACACACACACAAAACCAACTGAAAAACGGGTGGAGTTCTCTGGTGGTCCAGTGGTTAAGGATCCACCTGCTAATGCAGCGAGCATGGGTTTGATCCCTGGTCTGGGAAGACAACGCCTGCCTCCGGGCACTGAGCCCGTGCGCCGCGACTGCTAAAGCCCATGCACCTTAAAGCCCGTGCTCGGCAACAGGAGAAACCACCATAGGGAGAGGCCTGGGCACCGAAACTAGAGAGTGGGCCCGCTCGCCAGAACCAGAGAAAGCCCGAGCACAGCAACAAAGACCCAGCACCATCAAAAATAAATAAATGAATAAAATAATACTTTTTTGAAAAAAGAACTAAAAAAATAGTCTACAAAAACGCTGGACAGGGTGTGGAGAAAAAGAGAACCCTCTTATACCGTTTAGTCACTCATCTGTGTCCCAACTCTGCAAACCTCTGGACTGTACAGCCCCTCAGGCTCCTCTGTCCATAGGATTTTTCAGGCAAGAATCCTGGAGTGGGTTGTTGCCATTTCCTACTCCAGGGGATCTACCTGACCCAGGGATTGACCCACATCTCCTGTTTCCTGTACTGCTGGTGGATTCTTTACCTGCTGAGCCAAATGCAAATTGGTGTAGCCACTATGGAAAACAGCAAGGAGCTTTCCTCAGAAAACAGGAGTTGCTATATGACCCAGCAATCCCATTCCTGGGCATATACTAAGACAAAACTATAATCTGAAAAGATAACGCACCCCTATGTTAACAGCCCCCTTCATGGATCACAGCCTTGTGGTGGTGAAGGGGCTTGCCAACTCAGTGAAGCTATGAGCCATGCCTGGCAGGGCCACCCAAGACAGATGGGTCACACTGAAGAGCTCTGACAAAGCGTGGTCCACTGGAGAAGGAAATGGCAATCCATTGCAGTGTTCTTACCTGGAGAACCCCACGGACAGCGTGAAACAGCACAAAGCTATGACGTCAGAAGATGAGCCCCCCAGGTCGGAAAGTGTCCAATATGCTCTGGGCAAGAGTGGAGGGCAATTAAAGCTCCAGAAAGAATGAAGTGGCTGGGCCAAAATGGAAACAATATCCAGCATCACCGGCTCAGTGGACATGGACCTGAGCAAACTCCAGGAGACAGTGGCGAACAGAGGAGCCGAGCCTGCTAAAGTGCATGGGGTCGTAGAGTCAGACGTAACTTAGCGACTGAGCAACGCCAACAAATGTTCACAGCAATACTGCTTTCAACACCAAGACACGGAAACAACCTATATTATTTGGACGAATGTCCATTGACAGGTGATGGATGAAGAAAATGTGGTACATCGAGACAGTGGACACTGTTCAGTCATAAAAGAGGACGCAGTAATGCCATCTGTGGCAGCGCAGAAGGACCTCGGGATGAGCACTCTGAGCGAGGTCACGCACAGTCAAATACCGGTAAGACAGCACTCGTGTGGATTAAAAAACAGAAATGAGCTTGTCTATAAAACAGACTCACAGACATGGAGAACAGAAGTGTGGTTGCTGAGGGGGAGGAAGGGAAGGAGAGGGATGGAGTGGATTAGCAGATGCCAACTACATATATAGAATGATAAACACCAAGGTCCTACAGCACAGCATAGAGAGCTTTATTTATATTCTGTGATGAACCGTCCTGCAAAAGAACACGAGAAAGAGTGTGCATACACCCCCACACACACGTATGTACATATATAAATAGTCACTTTGCTGTACAGCGGATTCACACAACATTGTAAAGCAACTACACTGCAATAAAAATGTTTTTAAAAAGAAAATGCTAGAAGTCAAAAACACTGTAACAGAAATGAAAAGTACCTTTGGTGGGCTCACAGTGGAGTTGACACTGAGTCAGTGAATTTGAAGATATGTTAATAAAAACTTCCCAAACTGAAATGCAAAGAGGAAAAAAAAAATGAAAACGACACACTATTCAAGAATTAAGAAACAATTATGGTGTAACACGTGTAATGGAATAGCAGAATGAGAGACAGAGGAAGGAGTAAAAGAAATATTTTAACTAATAATGATTGAGAATTTTCCAATATTAGCCTCACAAAGCAAACCACAGATCCAGGAAGCTCAGCAAACACCAAGCAGAAGAAACACCCCCTCACCCCAAATCTACACCCAGGCATACCATATCTAAAGTGTGGACAGCCAAGCAGAAGAAAACACCCCCTCACCCCGAATCTACACCCAGGCATATCATATCTAAAGCGTGGACAATCAAGCAGAAGAAAACACCCCCTCACCCCGAATCTACACCCAGGCATACCATATCTAAAGTGTGGACAGCCAAGCAGAAGAAAACACCCCCTCACCCCGAATCTACACCCAGGCATACCATATCTAAACTGTGGACAGCCAAGCAGAAGAAAACACCCCCTCACCCCGAATCTACACCCAGGCATATCATATCTAAAGCGTGGACAATCAAGCAGAAGAAAACACCCCCTCACCCCGAATCTACACCCAGGCATACCATATCTAAAGTGTGGACAATCAAAGATGATAGTTTCCCTTACCCCGAATCTACACCCAGGCATATCATATTTAAAGTGTGGACAATCAAAGACAAAAGTTTTTGAAAGAAGCCAGAAGCCAAAAAGACCTTCCCTATGGAGAAACAATAATAAAAATTACATTGAACTTGTCTTCACAAACCATGCAAGCAAGTACAGAGTGCAGTAAAATATTTAAAATGGTAAAAGGAAAAAATCCACCAACTTACAAGTTTGTATCAAGCAAAATTATCCTTCAAAAATGGAGCAATAAGGAGTTTCTCAGACAAACAAAAACTGAGGGAATTTGTCACCAGCCAACCTGCCTTGCTTGCATGGAGTATTAAAAGAAATTCTTCAGAGAGACGGGAAATGATAAGGGTCAGAAACTCAGGTCTACATATACAAAGGAAGAACATGAGGAAGGAAAGTAAAATAAAATCTTTTAGTTTCAAAATTCTTAATCTAGTAGTAACTATTCAAAATAATAGCAACAACGTATTTGATGATTATAGCTTATGTACAAGTGGAATGAATGAAAGCCATGCTATAAGGGACGAGGAGGAGGAACTGGAAATGCACTATTATAAGGTAACTGCACTCACTACCCATGAGGCTTCCCTTGTGGCTCAGATGGTACATAATCTGCCTGAATGCAGGAGACCTGGGTCAATTCCTGGGTTGGGAAGACCCCCTGGAGAAGGGGACGGCCACCCACTCCAGTATTCTGGCCTGGAGAATTCCATGGACAGAGGAGTCCAGCAGGCTACAGTCCATGGGGTTGCATGAAGCACAGAACAGTGTTATCTGAAAGTGGACTTAGATTAGTATAAATGCAAGCTGCAAATCCTAGGGCCACTAGTAATTAAAAAAATTATAAAAGAACTACAATTGAAGTTCTAAGAAATAAGAGAAAATGGAATCTTATGATTTACTCGATAAATGCATAGAAGGCAGAAAAAGAGGAAATTTTAAAAGAAGTCAAAAATGAGAGCAATGTATAATAAACAGCTATAAATATGATTGATACTGATTCAACTACATCCAAAATCGCTAAGTGTAAATTTCTTAAATCTACCAATTAAAAGGTAGAGAGAGAAATGAGTCCAATTATATGCTATCTACATGAGACCCACTTTAAATGTAAAGATATAGATTAGAAAGAAGTAAAAGGATGGAATCACCTCACACTCATTAGGGCAGTTATTATAAAAACAACACACAGCAGGAAACAACAAGTATTAACAATAATGTGAAGAAACTGGAAACTGTGTGAACTCTGGTGGTGGGAGTGTAAGATGGTGCAGCCACCACTGAAAACAGTATAGTGAGTTATCAAAAAATGAAAAATATAATTACTACTTGATCTAGCAAAAACACTTCTGAGTATCCAGTAAAACTAAAAGCAGAATCTTAAAGAGACAGTTGCACACCCATTCTGATAGCAACATTATGCATGACAGCCAAGAGGGAGAAGCAACCCAAGTATGCGTCGATAGATGGATGAAGGGATCAACTCTGGTACCGACAAACAATGGACTATTACCCAGCTTAAAAAAAAAGGATATTTTGACATATGCTACAATATGGATGAAGGATTCTATGCTAAGTGAAACAAGCCAGTCATTAAAAAAAAAAAAAAAAAACTATGAGTCCACGTAAATGAAGCATCTAGAATGGTTAACATCATAGAAACAGAGAGCAGAATGGTGGCTGTCAGGGGCTGGGGAGGAAGAAAGTGGGGAGTTGTTGCTTAATGTGTACATAGGTACAGATTTACAGGAAGAAAGAGGTTTCAGGATCCACTGCACAACAATGAACACACTTAATACTACTCGAACACTTACAAATGGGTCAGGGGGCAGTGCTGTGTTATGTGTTATTTTTTTTTTAACCACAGTAAGAACTTTTTTAAAGTAGAGATGAAGAAAGATACATCATGCTAACACAAATCAAAGGAAAGCTGTAATATGGGACTTCCCTGGCGGTCCAGTGGATAGGAATCTGCCCACGAATGCAGCGGACATGCGTTCAATCCTTGGTCCAGGAAGATCCCACACGCTATGAAGCAACTAAGCCCCATGCACCACGGCTGCTGAGTCCGCATGTCCCAGAGACAGAGCTCCGCGACAAGAGAAGCCACCAGCCATGGGAAGCCTGGCCTCCGCAGCCAAGAACAGCCCTTGCTCACTGCAGCCACAGAAAGCCTGCATGCAGCAACGAAGTGTCAGCACAACCAAAAACAAACAAACAATAAAAAAGAAAGCTGTCGTAGTTACATTAATTTTAGACACAACAACCTTCAGAATAAGGAAAATTATCCACAACAGAAAGGGGCGTTACATAAATGATAAATGAACCAAGTCTCCAAGAAGATATAACTGTGCTTAGGACATGGCTCTAACGACAGACCAGCCAAACGCTTGAGACAAAAACTGACAGAACTGAAAGGAGAAACAGACAAACCCACTGTTACAGTTGGAGGTGTTACCACATCTCCATCAACAACTGAAAGATCCCGCAGGCAAAAACTCAGTAAGGATGTAGTAGAACTGGACCTAACAGAGGCAGAAGATACTAAGAAGAGGTGGCAACAATACACAGAAGAACTACAGAAAAAAGATCTTAATGACCCGGGTAACCACAATGGTGTGATCACTCACCCAGAGCCAGACATCCTGGAATGTGAAGTCAAGTGGGCCTTAGGAAGCATCACTACGAACAAAGCTAGTGGAGGTGATGCAATTCCAGCTGAGCTATTTCAAATCCTGAAAGATGATGCTGTGAAAGTGCTGCACTCAACATGCCAGCAAATTTGGAAAACTCAGCAGTGGCCACAGGACTGGAAAAGGTCAGTTTTCATTCCAATCCCAAAGAAAGGCGATGCCAAAGAATGCTCAAACTACCGCACAATTGCACTCATCTCTACATTAGCAAAGTAATGCTCAAAATCTTTCAAGCTAGGCTTCAATGGCTTGTGAACCGAGAACTTCCAGATGTACAAGCTGGATTCAGAAAAGGGAGCAGAACCAGAGATCGAATGGCCAACATCTTTTGGATCATAGAAAAAGCAACAGAATTCCAGGAAAACATCTATTTCTGCTTCATCAACTATGCTTAACTCTTTGTGTAGATCACAACAAACTGTGGAAAATTCTTTAAGAGATAGGAATTCCAGACCACCTTACCTGCCTCCTGAGAAAAGCAACACTGAGAACCAGACATGGAACAACAGAATGGTTTCAAATCGGGAAAGGAGTCCGTCAAGGTTGTATATTGCCACCCTGCTTATTTAACTTACATGCAGAGCACATCATGCAAAATGCCAGGCTGGATGAAGCACAGCTGGAATCAAGACTGCCTGGAGAAATATCAATATACTCAGATATGCAGATGACACCACCCTAATGGCAGAAAGTAAAGAGGAATTAAAGAGCCTCTTGATGAAGGTAAAAGAGGAGAGTGAAAAAGTTGGCTTAAAACTCAACATTCAAAAAACAAAGATCATGGCATCTAGTCCCAGCACCTCATGGCAAACAGACAGGGAACAAGTGGAAAAAGTGACAGATTTTATTTTCTTGGGCTCCAAAATCACTGCAGACAGTGACTTTCAAGTGTAGACTGCACTTTTTGTGCAGCCACGAAATTAAAAGACATTTACTCCTTGGAAGAAAAGCTATGACAAACCTAGAAAGTGTGTTGAAAAGCAGAGACATTACTTTGCCGACATAGGTCCATTTAGTCAAAGCTATGGTTTTTCCAGTAGTCATGTACAGATGTGAGAGCTAGACAACAAAAAAAGGCTGAGCACCGAAGAATTGATGCCTTCGAACTGTGATGGTAGAGAAAACTCTTGCAAGTCCCTTGGACTGTGAGGAGATCCAACCAGTCTATCCAAAAGGAAATCAACCTTGAATATGCACTGGAAGGACTGATGCTGAAGCTGAAGCTCCAATACTTTGGCTACCTGATGCGAAGAACTGATTCATTGGAAGAGACCCTGATGCTGGGAAAGATTGAAGGCAGGAGGAGAAGGGGACAATAGAGGATGAGATGGCTGGATGGCATCACTGACTCAATGGACATGAGTTTGAGCAAACTCTGGAGTTGGTGACGGACAGGGAAGCCTGGTGTGCTACAGTCCATGGGGCTGCAAAGAGTTGGACACGACTGAGCGACTGAACTGGAGAAGGCAGTGGCACCCCACTCCAGTACTCTTGCCTGGAAAATCCCATGGATGGAGGAGCCTGGTAGGCTGCAGTCCATGGGGTCGCTAGAGTCGGACATGACTGAGCGACTTCACTTTCACTTTTCACTTTCATGCATTGGAGAAGGAAATGGCAACCCACTCCAGTGTTCTTGCCTGGAGAATCCCAGGGACGGGAAGCCTGGTGGGCTGCCATCTATGGGGTCGCACGGAATTGGACATGACTGAAGTGACTTAGCAGCAGCAGCAGCAAAGCGACTGAACAAAAACAGCAGCAGAATATATGTATTTCTCAAACTGATGTGGATTATTGACCAAGACAGGCCATATTCTGGGCCATAACACACACTTCAACAAACTTAAAGGAACAAATATCATACAAAGCATGCTCTCAGATCACAATGGAATTAAACTTGTAAGCAACAGAAGAAAGATAGTTGGAAAATTCAAAAAATATTTGGAGATTACACAACATATTTATAAATAACACATGGGGCAAAGGAAAATATCTCAAGAGAAATCAAATTAATATTTTGAACTAAATGAAAATACAAATTATCATCTTATAATATTTTATATTACAAATGACAAAAGATCTAAAATCAAAACTTAAGCTTTCACTTTAGTAAACTAGAGAAAGAAAAGTAAATAAACCTAATGCAGGCAGAAGGAAAAATGAAGTCACCATCATGCTGATACCAAAGCCAGATAAAGACACAAAAAATAAAATTGCAGGCCAGTATCTTTGATGAATATAGATGCAAAAATTCTCAACGAAATAAAAGGAAGCCAAATCCAACAACACATAAAAATGGATACACGCCACGACCAGCTGGATTCATCCCTGGGTCACAAGGATGGTTCAGTGTGATACTCCACATAAACAAAAGGAAGGAGAAAGCCGCAAGATCATCCCAAAGAAAAGCACTTGATAAAACTCAGCATCCGTTCCTGATAAAAAACAAACAACGTAGGTATAGAGGGAACACATCTCAATATAATAAAAACTATTTATGACAAACCCACAGCCAATTGAATACTCAATGGTAAAATCTGGAACAAGACAAGGATGTCCACTGTCTTCAACATAGTATTGGAAGTCTTAGCCTCGGCAAGTAGACAAAAAATAAATAAAAGGCACACAAATTGGTAGGGAAGAGGTAAAACTGTCATTATATGCAGACAACATGATACTATATACAGAAAAACCCTGATAAATTCAACAAGCTGGCAGGATACAAGATTAACAGTCAGAAATTGGTTACATTTTTTTACACTAACAATAAAATATCAGAAAGAGAATGTAAATAACCTCTTTTAAAACTGCATTCAGAAAAACCACTCAGGAATAAACCTCACCGAGGAGGTGAAAGACTTCTATGCTGAGAACTATAAAATATTAATAAGGGATGTTAAACATGATTCAAAGAAATCGAAAGACATACCATGCTCTTGGATTGGAAGAACACTGTTAAAATGCTAATACTACCCAAAGCAATCAACAGATTTGATCCAATCCCTATCAAATTACCGATGTCATTTTTCACAGAATTAGAACAAATAATTTTAAAATTTACTTGGAGCCATAAAATACCCACCCCTTCATGGATCACTGCCTCGTCGTGGCAAAATGGCTTGAGTAATTCAATGAAGCTATGAGCCATGCTGTGTTGGGCCACCCAGTGGAAGGGTCAAAGTGGAGAGTTCTGACCAAGTGTGATCCACTGGAGGTGGGAATGGCAAAACACTCCAGTATAATAGCTGTGAGAACCCCATGAACTGTGGAAAAGGGCAAAAAGATATGACCCAAAAGATGAGCCCCCAGGTCAGAAGGTGCCCAATATGCTACTGGGGAAGAGCTCCAGAAAGAAGGAAGAGGCTGGGCCAAAGCGAAAACGACGCCCAGTTGTGGATTGTTTGGTGACAAAAATAAAATCCAACGCTGTAACAACAGAATTGCATAGGAACCTGGAATGTTAGGTCCATGAATCCAGGTAAACTGGATGTGGTCAAGCAGGAGATGGCAAGAGAAACATCGACATCTTAGGAATCAGTGAACTAAAAAGGACAGGAATGGGTGAATTTAATTTGGATGACCATTGTATCTACTACTGTGGGCAAGAATCCCTTAGAAGAAATGGAGTAACCCTCATAGTCAGCAAGAGAGTCCAAAATGCAGTACTTGGGTGCAGTATCAAAAACGACAGTATGATCTCGATTTGTTTCCAAGGCAAACCATTCAATATCACAGTAATCCAAGTCTATGCCCCAACCAGTAATGCTGAAGAAGCTGAACAGTTCTACGAAGACCTACAAGACCTTCTAGAACTAACACCAAATAAAGATGGACTAGAATGCAAAAGTAGGAAGTCAAGAGATACCTGGAGTAACAGGCAAGTTTGGCCATGGAGTACTAAATGAAGCAGGGCAAAGGCGAACAGAATTCTGCCAAGAGAACGCATTGGTCATAACAAACACCCTTTCTCAACAACACAAGAGATGACTTTATACATGGACATCACCAAATGGTCAATACCAAAATCAGATTGATTACATCCTTTGAAGCCAAGGATGGAGAAGCTGTATACAGTCACCAAAAACAAGACCTGGAGCTGACTGTGACTCAGATCATTAGCTCCTCATAGCCAAATTCAGGCGTAAACTCAAGAAAGCAGGGAAAACCACTAGGCCCTTTGGTTATGACTTAAATCAAATCCCCTATGAATATATAGCAGAGGTGATGAATAGATTCAAGGGATTAGACCTAGCAGACAGAGTGCCTGAAGAACTATAGCTAGAGGTGCATAATACTGTACAGGAGGCCGTGAACAAAACCACCCCATGGAAAAAGAAATGCAAGAAGGCAATGTGGTCGTCTGAGGGGCTTTAAAAATAACTGAGGAAAGAAGAGAAGCAAAAAGCAACAGGGAAAGGTGTGCCCAACTAAATGCAGAGTTCCAGAGGATAACAGGGAGAGACAAGAAGGCCTTCTTCAATGAACAATGCAAAGAAATAGAGGAAAACAACAGAAATTGTAAGGCTACAGATCTCTTCAAGAAGACCAGAAATAACAAAGGAACATTCCCTCCAAAGATGGGCGCAATAAAGGACAAAAACAGTAAAGACCTAATAGACGCAGAAGAGATCAAGAAGAAATGGGAAGAACACACAGAAGAGCTGTACAGTGAAGGTCTTAATGACGCGAACAGCTATGACGGTGTGGTCTCTCACCTACAGCCAGATAGTCTGGAGTGTGGAGTGGGTCTTAGGAAGTACTGCTGCCAATAAAGTTAGTGGAGGCAATGGAATTCCAGCAGAACTATTTAAAATTCTAAAAGATGATGCTATTAAAGTGCTGCACTCAATATGTCAGCAAATTTGGAAAACCCACCCTGTGGCCACAGGACTGGAAAAGGTCAATCCTCATCCCAATTCCCCAAAAGAATGATTAAATAATGTTCAAACCACCGGACAACTGCACTCATATCCCACGTTAGTAAGGTCATGCTCAAAATCTTCCAAGCTAGGCTTCAGCATTACGTGAACTGAGAACATCCAGATGTCCAAGCTGGGTTTAGAAAAGGCAGAAGAAGCAGAGATCAAGTTGCCAACATTTGCAGAATCATTCCCGTCAGAAAGCAAGGGAATTCTAGAAAAACATCTACCTCTGTTTCAGTGATTACGCTAAAGCTTTTGCCTGTGTGGATAATAAAGAACTATGGAAAATTTATAAAGAGGTGGAACTACCAGACCATCTTACCTGTCTCCTGAGAAGCCTGAATGTGAGTCAAGATATAACAGTTAGAACCCTGTATGGGACAATTGACTGTTTCAAGATTGAAAAAGGAGTACAATAAAGCTGTTTATTGTCGCTCTGCTTATTTAACTTATGTGCAGAGCACATGATGCGAAATGCCAGGCTGGATGAGTTACAAGCTGGAATTAAGACTGCCAGGAAAAATATCTGCAACCTCAGATATGCATATGATACCACTTTAATGGCAGAAAGCAAAGAGGAACTAAAAAGCCTTTTGATGAGGGTGAAGGAGGAAAGTGAAAAAGCTGGCTTAAAACTTAATACCAAAAAACTAAGATCTGGGCATCCGGTAACATCACTTCATGGCAAACTGAAGGGGAACAGGTGGAAGCAGTGACAGAGTTCCACTTCTTGGGCTCTAAATCGCTGTGGATGTTGACTGCAGCCATGAAACTAGCAGATGACTGCTTCTTGGCAGGAAAGCTATGACAAACCTAGACAGCGTGTTAAAAAGCAAAGACATCGCTTTGCCAATAAAGGTCCGTATAGTCAAAGCTATTGTCTTTCCAGCAGTTATGCACAGATGTGAGAGTTGGACAAGAAGGCTGAGCACCAAAGAACCAATGCTTTCAAATTTTAGTGCTGGAGAAGACTCTTCAGAGTCCCTTGGAAATCAAGATCAAACCAGTCAATCCTAAAGGAAATCAACCCTGAATATTCATTGGAAGGACTGATGCTGAAGCTGAAGTTCCAATACTTGGAGCTGAAGCTCCAACTCCGATGCAAACAGCTGATTCATTAGAAAAGACCCTGATGCCGGGAAAGACTGAAGGCAGGAGGAGAAGAGGGCGACAGAGGATGAGACGGTTGGATGGCATCACCAATTCAATGGATATGAACTAGGGCGAACTCTGGGAGATGGTGAGGGACCAGAAGGCCTGGTGTGCTGCAGGCCACGGGGTCGTGAAGAGTTAGACACGACTTGGCGATTGAACAACCACAACCTAAAAGACCCAGAAATGCCAGAGCAACCCTGAGGGAAAAGCACAAAGCAGGAGGCAGAACCCTCCCAGACTTCAGACAACACTATTAGACTGGTGCAAAAGTAACTGCGGTTTTGCATTGTTGAACTTTGTCATGTGATACTGGAATCCACTCTTACATGTGGTTGTGTTATACATCATTTTAATGCCTATTTTTCATTTTGTTTTTTTGCTAATGACTTATTACTTGCTATTTATTTTATATGTACTTTAGATTATGGAAATGATGTTAGACAAAAAGATAATACAAGTGATTTTCTTATTTGAGTTCAGAATGGGTCATAAAGCAGCAAAAACAACTTGTAACATCAACCATGCATCTGGCCTAGGAACTGCTAATGAACGTACAGTCCAGTGGTGGTTCAAGAAGTTCTGCAAAAGAGACGAGAGCTTTGAAGATAAGGAGTGCAGAGGCCAGCCATCAGAGGCTGACAACGACCAACTGGGAGCCATCATTGAGGCTGAGCCTCTTACAACTACATGACAAGCTGCTGAAGAACTCAACACCAGCCATTCTACAGTGCTTGGCATTTGAAGCAAACTGTAAAGGTGAAAAAGACTGATAAGTGGGTGCCTCCTTAGCTGACTGGGAATTTAAAAAGTGTCACTTTGAAGTGCTTATCTTATTTTGGAGTGGGAAATGGCAACCCACTCCAGGATCCTTGCCTGGAGAATTCCATGGACAGAGGAGCCTGGCGGGCTACCGTCCATGGGGTTGCAAAGAGCTGAAAATGACTAAGAGACGAACACACACACACATTCTTATTCTATGCAACAACAACGAACCATTTCTCAACTGGATTGTGACGCTGATGAAAAACAGATTTTATACAATGACAACCAGAGATGACCAGCTCAGTGTTTGGAAACGAGAAGAAGCTCCAATGCACTTCCCAAAGTCAAAGCTGCACCAAAAAAAGTTCATGGTCACTGTTTGGTGGTTGCTGCCTCTCTGATTCACTACAGCTTTCTGAATCCTGGCAAAACCATTACATCTGAGAAGTGTGCTCAGCAAATTGATGAGATGCACCAAAAATGGCAGTGCCTACAGCGAGCACTGGTCAACAGAAAGGACCAATTCTTCTCCACGACAACGCCCAACTGCACGTCACATAACCAATGCTTCAAAAGCTGAACGAACTGGGCTACAAAATATTGCCTCGTCCATCATATTCACTTGACCTCTTGCCATCCAACCATCACTTCTTCAAGCACCTTGACAACTTTTTGCAGGGAAAACCCCTCCACAGCCAGCAGGAGGCAGAAAATGCTTTTGAAGAGTTCGGTGAATCCTGAAGCACGGATTTTTATGCTACAGGAATAAACAAACTTATTTCTTTTGGCAAAAATGTGTTGACTGTAATGGTTCCTATTTTTATCAACAAAGATGTGCTTGAGCCTAGTTATAGTGATTTAAAATTCACGGTCCACAACCACAATTATGTTTGCACAAACCCAATACAAAGCTATGGTAATCAAAACAGCGTGGTAATAGCACAAAAACAGACCTACAAATCTATGGAACAGAACAGAGTGCCCAGAAGTAAACAGAGAGCCCACATGCCCACAGTCAATTTATCTTCAGCAAAGGAGGCAAGAATATACAATGGAGAAAACAAAGTGTCTTCAGTAAGTGGTGTTGGGAAAGTTGGATAGCTGCACGAAAATCAATGAAGTCTCATCATACACAGGAATAGACTCAAAATGGCCTAAAGACTTAAACATAAGACATGGCACCATAAAACTCCTAGAAGAAAACACAGGCAAAAAGTTATCTGACGTAAATTGTACGAATGTTTTCTTAGGTCTGTCTCCCAAAGCAAGAGAAATAAAAACAAAAATAAGCAAGTGGAACCTAATCAAACTTACAAGCTTTTGCACAGCAAAGGAAAATATAAAAACCATCTTTTCTATGAAAAGAAAACCTACTGAATGGAAGAAATTATTTGCAAACGATGTTACTGACAAGGGCTTAATATCCAAAATATACAAATAGTTCATACAACTCAATAACAACAACAAATAACCCAATTGGAAAATGAGCAGAAGACCCAAATAGACATTTTTCCAAAGAAACACAGATGGCCAAAAAGCATATGAAAAGATGCTCGACATCACTAATAATTAGAGAAATGCAATGAGACACAGCTTCACATCAGTGAGAAGGGCCATCATTGAAAAGTCTACAAATAACAAATGCTGGAGAGGATGTGAAGAAAAGGGAAGCCTCTTACATTGTGGTCCAGTTCAGTTCAGTTGCTCAGTCGTGTCCGACTCTTTGCCACCCCATGAATCGCAGCACTCCAGGCCTCCCTGTCCATCACCAACTCCTGGAGTTCACTCAAACTCACGTCCATTAAGTCAGTGATGCCATCCAGCCATCTCATCCTCTGTCGTCCCCTTCTCCTCCTGCCCCCAATCCCTCCCAGCATCAGAGTCCTTTCCAAGAGTCAACTCTTCGCATGAGGTGGCCAAAGTACTGGAGTTTCAGCTTTAGCATCATTCCTTCCAAAGAACACCCAGGGCTGATCTCCGTTAGAATGGACTGGTTGGATCTCCAGAATGTTAATTGGTGCAGCCAATGTGGAGGTTCCTCAAAAAACTAGAGTTGCCATATGACCCAAGAATCCCTTTCCTGGGCATATACCCAGAAAAAACTACATGTGAAAAGACACATCTACTCCTATGTTTATAGCAGCACTATTTACAATAGCCATGACATGGAAACCTAAATGTCCATTGACAGATGAATGGATAAAGAAGATGTGGTATATGTAAAAATGGAATATGACTCTGCATCAAAAGAATGCAATAATTCTATTTGCAGCAACATGAATGGACCTAGAGATCATCATACTGAGTGAAGGGAGTTAAAAAGAGAAAGACAAAAACCAAATGATATCACTTATATGTAGAATCTAAAATACGATACAAGTCAACATATCTGCAAAACAGACTCACAGAGAACAGATGTGTGGTTGCCAAGGCCGGGGGCAGCGGGACAGGGAGGGGAGGGGAAGAATGAGAGTTTGAGATGAGTAGAGCCTAACTATTATCTATAGGATGGAAAACAACACGGTCCTACAGAATGGCACAGGAAACCACATTCAATAGCTTGTGACAAACCGTAATAGAAAGAATACATATACGTGTGTGTGTGTGTGCACATACTTACATAGCTGAGTCATTTTTGCATTACAGAAGAATTAACACAACATTGTAAATCAACCATACATCAATAACAGTTTTTAAATAAATTAAAAATGAGAGCAAAAAATCAATGACATAGAAAACAGGATAGAGACAATGAAACCAAAAATGTTGGTTCTTTGAAAAGATCAATAAAATTGATAAACTTCTACCCAGCTAGGCTAACCAAAAGCAAAAAAAAGAGAGAGAAGGCATTGATGACTAATACCACAAGTGAAGGAGAGCCCACCAGCACTGAGTCTATGAACATTAAAAGGTTAAGAAAGGATTGTGAACAACTCTATCTCTATGCCCATAAATTTGATAATTTACATGAAACAGACCAATTCTTTGAAAGGTACAATCTACCAAAACTCACACAAGGAAAAACAGATAATCTGAATAGACCTACATCTATTAAAGAAACTGAATCAACTGTTAATATCTTCCTAAAATAGAAAGCACCAGACTCGGGTGGTTTCCCTAATGAATTCGACCAAACACTGAAGGAAGGAATGACATCAATTCTCCACAATGTCTTTCAGAAATCAGAAGCATAAGAAACATATCCCAACTCATTCTATGAGGAGAGCACTACTCTAACATAAAATCAAATAAAGGCATTACGAGAAAGCAAAACTGTAGACCAGTATCTTTCATGAACACAGATGTAAAATCTCCAACAAAATATTAGCAAATCAAATCCAATTATGTACAAACAAAATTATGTTCACCATGGCCAAGTGGGACTTATTCCAAGTATAAAAGGCTGGTTCACTACTTAAAAATCAAGAAAAACTGTATCATCCTCTCAATAGATTTAGGAAAGACATTTGGCAAAACCCAACACCTATTCAATACAAAAATCAGCAATAGAGAGGAACTTTCTCATCTCGATAAAGAACAGTTATGAAAAACCTACAGCTTACATCATACTTAAGGCTAATAATCTAGATGCTTCCCCCCTAAGACTGGAAACAAGGTAAAGATGTCTTTTTCTCACCATTCCTGTTCACTATTATATTGGAAGTCCTAGCTAAAACAATATGAAAAGAAAAGGAAATAATGGGAAGGAAGACATCAAACTGTCCTTGCATTTAACACAGGGTCGTCTATGCAGAAAACCTCAAAGAATTGACCAAACAAAAAACCCTGGAATTTGTGAGAGATTATGTAACAAGGTTTCAGGATATAAGGCTAAAAAATAAAAAGTTCACTGCTTTTCTATACACCAACCTTACCACCCTGAAATGAAATGCTTAGGCATAAATCTAAACTATATGTGCCAGATTTATATGAGGAAAACTACATATTCTAAAAAAAGCAAGGAAAAGTAAAAAATGGAGAGCTATTTCATATTTATCCATAAGAAGACTCAACTATTAAAGACATCAGTTCTTCCCGAGCTGATCTACAGATTCAATGCAGTCCCAACCCAAATGCCAGAAAGTTATTCTGTGGATCCTGATAAACTGATTCTACAGTTTGTATATAAAAGGAAAGAATCTACAATATCCAACACAACACTGAAAAGGAACCAAGTTGTGAGACTGACACCACCTGACTTTAATACAGTGCTACGGTAATCAAGATGGTGTAGTGCCGGCCAAAAAAAACAGAACAATGGAGCAGAACGTCCAGTTCTTTGGTACGCCACGGACGTAGCCCACCATGGGATTTCCCAGGCAAGACTACTGGAGTGGGTTGCCATCTCCTACTCCGGGAATCTTCCCAATCCAGGGATTGAACCCACATCTCCTGCCTTGCAGGTGAATTCTTTACAAATGAGCCACCTGGGAAGCTGATGAAACAAAATACAGAGCCCCAAAATAGACCCTCATAAACGCAGCCAACCGATCTTTTACAAAGCAGCAAAGGCAATTTAATGGATAAAAGGTGGTTTTTTTCAACAAATGGTGCTGGAACATCTGGACATCCACATGCAAAGAAGTGAATTTAGACACAAACCTTACACCTTTCACAAAAATTAACTTCAAGTAGATCACAGACATAAATGTTAAAAACAAATGTATAGAACTTCCAGAAAATACCATAGATGACTTATGGGTTTGGGAATTTTTAGATACAACATGAAAAGCATGGTTCATGAAAGACAAAATTGATAAGTTGAACTTTATCTCCAAAACATACAAAGGACCTGTAACTAATATACACAAAGAATTCTAAAAACTCAACAATAAGAAAATGATGTAAAAAATAAGCTAAAGAACTCAACAGACTTCAAATCAATGATAATACAGATGGCAAATAAGCACACAACAAGCAACCTCATATATCACCAGAGAACTATGAATTAAAGCAATGAGATGCCACTACACACCTTTTAAAAGAGCTAAAAGCCAAAACACTGAGGGAATCAAATGCTGAGAAGGATGTAGGGCAACAGGAAGTCATTTCTGGTGGGGGTGCAAAATGGTGCAGTCACCTTGGAAGACAGCCTGGCAGTCTCTTACAAAGCTAAGCATATGTTTATCATACGATCCAGCCAGCAACTGTGCTCACAGGTGTTTACCCAAATTAGTTGAAAACTCACGTCCATACAAAAACCTACACATTTATAGCAGCTCTATTTGTAACTGCCAAAACGGGAAGCAACCAAGATGTCCTTCAGCAGGTGAAAGAATCCAGACAATGGAATATTATTTAGCACTAAAAAGAAATGAACTCTGAAGCCATGAGAAGGCTTGGAGAAAACTGAAATGCATATTACTAAGTGAAAGAAGCCAGTCTGAAAAGGCTACATACTGTATGATTCCAACTACACTGACATTTCGCAAAAGGCTGAAACTATACAGAGAGTAAATAGAAGAGTGGCTGCAGGGGGGCAGGCGAAGCTCGCGGAAATTTCAGGGCCGTGAAATCACTCCACATGATACGATAATGCTGGATGCATGACATCATGCATGTGTCAAAATCCACAGACACGTACAACATAAAAGTAAACCCTATACACACACACACACATAGAATGATAAACAAGGTCCTACTGCATAGTATATTCAGTATTCTATGACAAAGCATAATGGAAAAGAAGATGTATGACTGGGTCACTTTGCTGTATAGAAGTAATTAACAAAACTAGTTCAACTATCCATCAATAAAAGTAAATTAAAAAGAGAATAAATCCTAACAAACTGTGGACTTTAGTTAATAATTTATCAATATTGGCTGATCAACCGAAACAAAGGTACCACTCGAAGGTATTAACAGGGGCAAAGTATTAATAGCGGCAACCTGAGGGGAGAGGACTGAAAGGGGTGTATGGGAGCTCTGTACTACACTTGATCAAGTAAAGTGAATAAAAAATGATAAAAAAACCCACATGATAAAAAGCCCCAAACCAATTAGAAAATGGGCAACAACAGAGACGTTTCACTGAAGAGGACACAGAGATGACAATGTGCGCATGGAAAAATGGTCAACATCATTAGCCGCTAGGGAAACGCAAACCAAAACGATGATGGGCTGCGACTGCACACACATCAGAATGGCTAAGCGGAAAGGCAGCGACAAAACCAAATCCTGGGTACAGAGAAACTGGATCATCACACGTTTCGATTAATGTGTAAAAAGGTACACTGGACTCTAGAAAACATTTTGATAGTTTCTCCAAAAGTAAACATGAAAACACCATACGATCCTGTGACTGCACTCCTGGGCATTTACCCCAGAGAAAATGAAGACATGTCCACACAAAAACCTGTATGTGAATGTTTACAGAAGCTTTATCTCTCACAGTCTGAAGCTAGAATCAATCCAGATGTCCTTCGAACAAGTGGTTAAACGAACCATGGTGTATCCATGCCATGAAGGCTGAGCGCCGAAGAATTGATGCTTTTGAACTGTGGTGTTGGAGAAAACTCTTGAGAGTCCCTTGGACTTTGCAAGGAGATCCAACCAGTCTATCCTAAAGGAAATCAGTCCTGAATATTCATTGGAAGGACTGATATTGAGGCTGAAACTCCAATACTTTGGCCACCTGATGCGAAGAGGTGACTCATTTGAAAAGACCCTGATGCTGGGAAAGACTGAAGGCAGGAGGAGAAGGGGACAACAGAGGATGAGGTGGTTGGACTCAATGGGCATGAGCTTGAGTAAGCTCTGGGAGTTGGTTACAGGGAGGCCTGGCGTGCTGCAGTCCATGGGGCTGCAAAGATTTGGACGTGACTGAACTGAATCAAAAGGAACAAACTACTGATAAATAAAACAACCAAGATGAATCTCTAGAGAATTATGATTGAAAAAAGCCAGTCCCAAAGGTTACACACTGTATGTTTCCATTCTTTTTTTTTTTTTCCTGGCTGAGCAGCACGCTGCATGCGGGATCTTAATTCCCTGACCAGGGATCAAACCTGTGCTGCCCTGAAGTGGAAGCATGGAGTCTTAACCACTGGACCACCGGGGAATTCCCTATATTCCATTCTTGAAATGAGAAAGTTACAGAGAACAGATAAGTCATCGCCATGGATTTAGGAGGATGGGAGAGGGACAATAGTGGGTGTTCTTCTGGTGATGGAAATGCTTTTCATTTTGTCTGTATCAATGTCAGTGTTTTGGGCATAACATTTAATACAGTTTTGCAAGATGGTACGGGAAAACTGGGTAAAGAATACATGGGATCTCTTATTTCTTACAACAGTATCTGAATCTACATGTATCTAAAAATGAAAGAAAGTATAATGTTAAAAAGTCAATCAAGGGACTTGCTGGTGGTCGAATGATTAAGAATCTGCCTTCCAATGCAGGGGACATGGGTTTGATCCTGGTGGGGGAACTGGGTTCCCACACACTGCAAGGCAACTAAGCCTGTGCCCTGCAACTAAGACCCCCCAAAAAAATAAATAAATATTAAAAAATGTCAATCAGGCTATATAAATGTGGAATTGGGGTCAACAGATCTTGCATGTTAAACAAGACTGCATGTAAGTCAGTCAGCATATGTACGTGTGAGATTAAATGACTTTCAATGTTTGAGGCTCAACCATCAACTGCAGAGACTAGTGAGTGGATGGAGGTTTTTAAACTCCATTTCTCTCTTCCACCTCTCTTTCCTAACTGACTAAATCAAAGCAAATCCTCCTGGGTGTTGGTAAGCTTAAGGAAGAGTGGAAGGGAGCCTAGAGATGGGAGGGAGGAAGATGGGGAGCAGGGAGGTTGAGGTTTGGGTGACTGGGAACGCAGGCCAGTATGGATGGGCTCCTGGTAGCAGCGACAGCCAGAAGAGAAATCCGGTCCAGGGGGTAGGAAGGGTGCCTGGAAAGAGCTGCATCCGTGCCAAGCATCAGCTTTTACCTTTCACAGAGCCCCCCTTTTTGTTTTAATGCTCCACTGAAACACAGAAAAGTACACAGATCTCAGTGTATGGCTCAGTGAATTTTCATGAACTGCACACACCCTGTATGCAACACCCAGATCAAGAGTTACCACAACCCCACAGCCAACTCCATGCCCCGTTTCAGTTATTCCTTCCCCGTTTATATACATGGGAGTCATAGGTTATGGACTCCTCGTCTGGTTGATTTAGATCAACCCTGCGTCTGTGGCCTAGATTTGTAGATTTTCATT
Source organism: Bos taurus (assembly GCF_002263795.3). Lineage (NCBI taxonomy): Eukaryota > Metazoa > Chordata > Mammalia > Artiodactyla > Bovidae > Bos > Bos taurus. Next base: position 13,573,070 of record NC_037353.1, read on the forward strand.
CTTATGCTTTTATACAGTGTTCCATTTGTATCCATTCTAACGTGCAGGTCATGTGGAGAGCCTCCAGACGGGGGCTGTAGGAATAACTCTGCCTTTCTCATAGTGTCTTGGGAACATGCTATACATCTCTGTTGGGCTTGTGCCCATGAGTGAGAAGACAGTCACATTCAACCCTTGTAAACAGTTTTCTAATATGGTTGTACCACTTTATACCTCTCTATCAGAACTCAATTAGATTCTTCTTGATACTTAATAGTTTCGGTCTTTTAAATGTTAGTCCTTCTTGTGGGTATGTGTTGGAACTGTGGGTTTTTTGCTCGTAATGTAGAGTAGGGAAATTGAGCAGAAGGGCCCTTTTGAAAGGAGAGACCAGATGCACAAGATAACTTCCTGCCTTAGGGACCAGACCTTGACCAAGGAGTCAGGCCTCCGGTGAAGATGACAAGCTGGAATGTTTCCCTTATACTTAGCATTAGCAGTTCAGCTCAAAACCATCTTAACCAAAGATTCCACCAGAATCAGCAAAGAAAACACCATGGTAACGTGGGCCAGAATTAAACACCAAGGTGAAGGTACACATAGCTACACAGGTACAGTTACACGTTTGTCTTTATCTAAACACAAACAATGCCCAGACTTGGAATTCTGTTCCCTTCACAATACTTTGTAATGGGACAGGACACAGGTAACTCAGCTACCTGTCCTAGTGAGTCATTCCAGCCATTTATTTGTGAGGACCCCTTGGACTCCCAGAGTTGATGCGAAGGTTATTTTAAACTTAAGGCATCTGAAATTCAACAGACGCAAAAGAAGCATTTTCAAAGCTTCCCTTATCTGACTCAAGGCAGAAGATTCTGTGAGGCTATAATCAATCAGTGCTCTCTCCTGGGGAGTTGCACTCACCAAAGAACACAGAAAACGCTTGCACCTGCATAAACAAACATTTCACAAACTTTTTTAGCTTCCATTTATTCCCCTAAAAACCCGTCTTCCCTAAATCTATAAAAATACTGAATCTCTATATTGTACACTGAAACTAATAATGTAAATCAACTATAGCCTATCTTTTTAATTTTCAAATTAAGAAACAATTGCATTGGAAAGCTGATTTAAAAAAGAAACCATTTGATCTTCCCATAGAATTCCTTTTCTCCCCCTTCCTTTCCCCTATTAAATTACATTATAAACATCTTCCTCTAATTTGGAGGGACCACTTCTTTGCTGGATTTATGTGCATATGAACAAGCTTTGCTTTTTCTCCTGTTAATCTGTCTTTTGCCAGTTAACTCACAGGCTTCTAATCACTGAGCCTAAATTAGAGCCAACAGTTTTCCTTCCCAACAGTCCTTTGAAGAACAGGACTCCTCAATTCGGACTCCCCTCATCTCATGAGTAATCATGAACCTATTTAGTACACCTGCTCTGGTTAAAAATATATTGTCTTCCAATTTAAGTGTCCAAGTGACCCCACGTGCCGTGGGTCTGGTACAATTTTTAAGCTGTGTCCATCAGCGCTTGCGTGTAAGGTTTTTTCTTTCGGTAAAGCAGGTACTTTAGACATAACCCCAGCCTTCTCAGCAGGCAGGGTCTGTCCCCTCGACAAGGGCTTAGTTAGCGCTTCCAACCACACGCCCCAGTAACGCCAGGCCTCCCGGCTTCTCCTGGAAATAGCCAGCTGATCGTCATCTCAGCACCGTTCATTTACCTACGCCGCCTCCGAGCCAGGATCCCAGAATCGTTATGCCAGGAGATGGGGCCCAAATCAGACTAACAGTCTGAAAATAGGATTCCATTTGTTGTTCAGGGCATAATATATTTTTGGAAAACGAAGCGTAAAAGGGACCTGGAACAGTAATCCTCTCCCCCTTTTGGAAGGGGCTGCACAAGGTACAGTCACAGAGCTCCAAATGGTCGATGGAGTCCGCAGACGCGGCTGCGCTGAACCCGGGGCCTCCCGCACGAGCTTCAGGCCTCGGGACGCAGCCTGCCGCTCAGGGGGCGGTTGCTGAAGCCACAGCGCCCGAAGCCCGGGGGGCGGCGGGTGGGAGCGAGCATGAGTCGCGGGTTAGCTTACCTGCGGGACGCCGCCACGCGCGGGGGCCACCGGGGAAGGGCAGCCTGGAGCCGGTTCTGGGGACCAGCAGCGGGAAGGGGCGCGAGGCGGGCCTGGGAGGCCCGACAGGGAGCCTGGCAGCCCCGCGCCGCCCGGCCAGCTCCCCTGCGAAGCCAAGCGGCTGGAGGGCGGAGCCGGGACACCCCGAGAGGCGGGGCGCTGCTTGGCGCCGGCCCCGCCCCCTCGGGCGCCCGAGGCTCTTGGGACGGAAACCACCTGCGCCACATCCCACACCTCACCGTTGAACGGCTCGGGGTTGGGACGCTGGCACCCGAATGTTATAAAAGCGCCCGGGGATTCTTTCGTGCGGGCACTCGGGGTCCGTTTTTTACAAGGATCGAAGTTAGTGCCTACAAGAGAGCTTCTGGCATGTCCAAAGTCACTACAGGATTGTAAAAAGACCCATTTTCCGAGAGGATCCCTGAGAGCCTAGCGTAAAAATTAAAACAGAAGGGGGCGTACTTACGTTTCCATTGACGTTCTTGGTTTTGATTTTGAAAATTGGTTTCCCGTGGCAAGCGCTGGCATGAAAGCCCACTTGCACCTTAAAATCTTGCATACACACTCACTTGTGTCAACAAACACCTTCCTGTTTCAAATACACTTTTTTTTTTTAAACGAGTGTTGTTCACGTCATTAAAAAGGTGAATGTTGCTGTATTGAACCTGCTGTAAAGGACTTTGTCCCCCCTCCCCCTAAAAAAGCTCATCAAGCAAACTGGAGTGTGCAGATGTCCCCAGACGCAATCCATATACTCCAAGCTACTCCTTAGCAAGTGCAAAGGATGACAAGTGTCAGTACTTCATACAACTAGATTTAATAAGTTGTTATTACAGAAAAAAAAAGAAGTCCAAACTACAAAGTTTAAGCATTTGTAAGCAATAGCTGCATTGAGCTCCATGGTTAGTCACAGTACTGCAGTTCCACACAAGCAATTATCAGTCCAAGCCCCAAAGGCGGAAGCTGAGTAAGGGTTACTAGCAAAAACAATCTAAGAGAACAGGTAATAAAAGATACAATACATTTAAAATTAGTTGTTAGTTGAAAAACAAATACAGAGATCTTAGCTGTGAACACTCTAAAATTTATGTCCATTATTTTGACAGCAAAAATACAAATACCTAATACTTTATACCCCAACAGAACTATATCCAAAAAAGAAAAAGAGCAGTTGTCCTGTATTAGCACCCAGGTTTTCTACTTGTTGTGATTAACTTCATTGTCATACAAATCGAAACACCCCCAAATTACATATCCATTTCTTGACCCTTTTTGGGGTATAAAGTCAACAGCATTAATTATAAAATACTCTGTGGTAAAATGGAACACTATTGCAGCTGAGATAGAGAAGTTTGGTTCTTATTAAAAAAAAAAAAACAGAAAATGTTAGATGACATACCATACAAACTGGTGAAAAAGCAACAATTCATACAAATAAGCCAGTTTTAACAAAAAGATAACTGTTTTTCACTAATCTGTGACTAATCTTTCACTCAAACCTTGCAAGTAGAGATGTCACAATACTCAAATATTTAGGTAGGAGCTTTACCCAGTTAAATGCCATTTTGTTGCTAATATAATAGATAAAAATGAAAACTAGCAGTTATTTGCTAATTGCATAAATGCAGTACATTCTGCATTAGCCCATGCCTCACTAACAAGCTATAAAACACAAGATATAGGCAGAAATCTAAGCATAATCTTTATAGCACTAAGCAAATTTTTCCAATTTCTTTTCTTCTGTTCCTAATCACTTATTTGTAGTTAATGTAAAATTCCAACCAGTAGTATCCAATTTGTTAAAATTTTACATCACAACTTGATCTAATCTATATATTATTTACAAAACTGAATACATAGAGCATACCCAAGAGCCAACTCTGGACATGTGTTTCTCTGAGTCATTGATAACCATGCTTCCTTGACAAGGGCCCTGGAGGAAGCCATCAAGGACTGGGAGAAGCACACCCTCTGTCTAGAGCAAGTCATAGGATGTTCTGTTTACGCAACACCAGTTTTGCAGTTGTATGATTTTTGTTTAATTTCAGGTGCCATGACAATGACACGCTGCCTTAACAGCACAGCTTCAAGGTGAGTTTGGGTGCTGGAAAAGAAGCAGGAGGGCAGACAGATCATGCTCAGAGTGGCCGGATGTGTTGCCACAATAAGGGACAAACAGGGGCCTCCATTAACAGGGAGCAGGCAGGGCTGGGGTGGGGGGTGGGGAGTGGAGAAGGACGAAGCCTGAGGCTGTCCGTGTACAGTGGTGACCTCCGAGTGTGCGCCTCGCCAGGCCACCCATGTGCTCGGGAGGCCACTTGCGCAAGACACTGAGATCCAAGTCTAGCCACCCAGAGGGCTGGTCCTCTCAGAGACTTCCTCTCACTCTCAGACGTCACCACTGTGAACACAAGGCAAAGATGTGGCCTGGTGAACGGTGCTGTCTCATACGTGGACAGCGGTCAGCGGCAGATTCTTTCTCTCTCTCTCACACACACGACAGAATGAAGAGTTAGAGGGGGGAAAGCAATGAACCACTCTGTTGACCTGGCCAGGTTCTCAACCTGGTGGTATCTCAGTAACGGGTGACTTCATCATCAGGGCCACAGATCTGGCTGCACCTGGTGTTGTATAAATCCACTGTGACATCCCCAGAGAACTGTACTGTGACATCCCTAGTCTTACACTAAACCACTGTAATAAAGGAAAAGGCTTGTCAAAATCTCACATGTTCTGCTCATTCTGTCATTTTATTACCCAATTATCCATTACATTTTCCAATCACTTTACATAACCAACCATTTTCATCGTTGTCACACTATTGTAAACCACATCAGCAAGTTAATACATAAAGCTTTGCATTTCAAAAAACTAGACACTTTAGTAACAATATTACAAAGGTTTTAGCTTCAAAAATAACTGAAAATGAAAAAAATAAACTTTTAAAGAATTAGCATCATAAAATTAATTTATTCCAAGTAAAAATACAAAATAATATTATGACATTGACCAGATATGAAAGTCCCTCCCAGAAACAACTCTATTAATGATTGAGAAAGCACTCCTTAAAGAAAATACGAAATAAAATGAAAAATATGTAAATATGTTTAATTTTTTTCTTAGCAAAAAATCTTTCTAAAAATAACAATGAAAATTTGTCTCAGTACAAAGGCTACATTACTATTGAAAAAATACCAGCATGAAGAAAAGGTACATATTTGACAGTAGAAAAATGATTTCAGTGAATCACAATGTCTAAAGTTTGCAATGAAAATAAATCTGCAATAAAGATTTATGCCTTTTTTCTTTTCTTTTTTTTTTCTATTTTTTATACAAACAGTACAAACAGTATTGCACATAACAACAAATAGTCGAGGTTAGGTTATAGCCTTCAAAAAATCGACTAGTTCAAGTGTCACATCAAGGAAAGGCCACAGCAGGACCTGTGATACCCGGGGGCTTCCCATTAAGTTGCAGGTCAGAACACCTCTGTGTTTTTAAAAAATAATTTTTTTCGAAGGACCCTCTCTTTTAATATAACATTAACAACTTGGGGGCACATTTATTTACAAAACAAAAGGGAACATGTTATAATTTAATAAACTAAAAAAAGTTCTCTTTAAAAAAATACAAACAGAAGAACTCTTTCACAATCCTGGTCAGTCGTGCACAATCAACGCTTGATTATAAATATACAAATTAAGGGAAAGTAGTTTCCACCACCTATTCACAACTTTCAGCACCAAATGGAGTTTATTTTTTGTAACCTATTCTTCATGACAATGTTTTTTCGCCTTCACGTCAGCTTTATGCTGTACAATCTTCCAGCATTTTTTTTTAAATCTCAGTGTTACTTTAGTACATGAAAGAGGGGTGCTTCTTCAAAAAGTTTTGCTTCTTTCACATAATTAGGTAGATTTCTGTAGGTTAGATATGATCTTTAATATTATAGTTATAAAGCTCTAACTTCTTCATTTTCAAAAACACAAATAAGCATGAAAAAAATAAAGTTACCCATCTGTTAAATCATTTTTCTTGCAGAATTAAATTAATATATATTTTTTCTGAATAAACTTACTTAGAAAATATCATTTTCTTTCCTATATTTCAAAATTGAGGTATTGCAAAAGATCATGTCAGTCAGAAAGCATGCCTTTTTCCTTAAAAACAAACAAACAAAAAAATCTTCAGCCAACTTTTGAAAACTGTCTAGAATACAAAAAGTAGTAGTGCATAACAAAATTTCTTGTACAGACGAAAAAAACCACAAACATAGGAAAAAACAAACGAAAACCACAGCTGGGCTGGGAAAAGCAAGTATTACCAAAAAGCCCAGAGGTAACCTCAAAGGGGGAGAATTCTAATCAGCATTTAAATCCAGTAAAAAACTATTTCGTTTTTTTTTTCTTTTTGAAAACAAACTATAGTTTGAGAGCTGGTAATTGCAACTAAACACTGAAGAAACAAAACAGAACAAAGCGCTGTTAACTTGAGACAGTACAAGGACATCACAGCAGATAAACAGCGACTTACATCTATTCTGCAGTGTCACATCCAGTCCGATTGTCCCCAGAATTCCAAAACATAGGAAGAAGGTTTAAAAAAAGACTTACACAGTCTCATAATCATTATGTGTTCATATATTACTATCTGCAGCCCAAGAGTGAATGCTAAAAAAATGTCCATGGTACTACTAGCAGGTCTGAATTCTATTCAAGCTTTACAGGATAAATCCAGGGAATTAAGTAGTTAATTTCTCACCCAGACAACCAACCCTGCTCAGGCCATCTTAGTTTATCCAGACATTTCTTTAGCATCACGATCACACAACTTTCTTAAAATGTGCCTAGTTTGTCAACTGACAACTTATCTCTATATACTGTATATATTCCTAGTGTTTGTAAGCTAAGATGAGCTCTTTGGTTTTCTGGACAAGGTCTGAAGCTATGTAAAATGGTGCAAGCACTAGGAGATTGTAACTAAGAGCTCATGTGTTAGTTAATAATATACCAGTTATGAACTGTCAAGTTCGTTAATGTCTGACACAGAGGCTTTAAACAGTTAAAGTTTGATCACAGTTAGACATAATCACTTTACTATATAAAATAAATTGCACAATATATAACAGAGCACCGCAAAGTACTTCATCTACCATCCACAAATTTGCTTTAAGAATATCCTACACCTAGGTTTTATATTGGTTGTAATATAGGTCATTCTGTTATGGGCTCTTCCTAATTTCAGAAGCATTCCATTTATTGAGGCATGCCTTCCTCCAGTCAATTACCATTTCCTTGAATGAAAAAAATTTTTTCTTTAAAAATCAGTATTTTATAGCTTATATAGAGTCTTAATTTGTGCATTGTGGGAAGGTTTTATACTAGACATCGGATATAAAATTTATTGCATGCAGCAACCTGATTAAGTAAACATGCAGTCAGAAATAGTGACCTTCCTTTGAAGCTTTCTCAAGTCTATTCTGATCTCCTTTCGGCAGCTGATTCTATCCCTAAATCACAAAAGTGTGTTGTTGGGTTTTTTGTAATTGATACCTTAGCCTGAATAGAGTATTATGGTATTAATAATACCATTTTAATAGCAGCAAAAGCTATTGCAGCATAAATTTACATAACACTAAAAGATCTAACCAAAATCCTCAGCAAAACAAAAATCAAACATGAAGGAAAAATAAAGATTCAGCTTATGAGGTATCCTTACATGTCAAAACAGAGAGCAACTAAAGGCTTATTTTCATTAAGGGTTATCCTTACTCTAAATGACCCCAACTAATGATTGCTGAATTGTTGTGAAGTTTTTGCTACATCTGCCACCTACTCACGAGTATTACCTTTGGTAAGTCTTCTCCTAGGGGCGATTCTCTAAGTTTCTGAAAATAAGTGCATGCTCCAGTTCAAAAACGATCAGAACAACAACAACAACAACACAACAACAACAGACAAACAAAAAACCACAGACATCAACCTGATGGCCGCTGATGAGAATGGCAGTCTACAAGTGACAAATCAGGTGTAAGGAATCAAGGTACCAAGCAGACAAAGGTGAGAGTCAAAGTGCAAATCAGTACCGTTACACTCTGCAATTCTGCGTTATACTGGACACTGAGTTCAGTAATGTGACTGTAAATAAGAATAAAAAGACCCATTTCTTCTTTAAAAATCGAGAACAAATGCACAGATTTCCAGAACACTGTAAGCCCTGAGGCAGTGCCCTCTCTTTTCCCTCCTTGTTATCTACTCCAGTACTTGTGGCTGGGTCTGCCCTGGGCTCAGCTCCAGCGGAACGGAACGTGGCGAGGGCGGTCGCCTCCCTCCTTCACCAGCGGTTTGTGGAATTCCCGCCCGGCGCGGGAATGTATGCTCGCCCAGCAGTATTCGCAGTAATACTGCAGACAGGTGACGTTGGCACAGAAGAACGGGGCAAACTTCCCACCACAGCGTGTGCCCTGGCACTCATCACACATCTGATCATCCAGCACATATGGCTTCACTTCCACCTGGACCCAAAGAGGAAAGACAGGAAAAAAGATTTTAGAAAAGCTTCCTCACATTTCTTCCCCTCGAGAGCTTATAACGTAGCTTAATATGTCTCAGTCAGGCTCAGTGTTGAACTCAGCTGGTTATCAGCAGTGGCTGAGTGTATGCGCTTTGGGATCTGCTCCTTGATGTGCTAGTTGTGTGATGACAGGTAAATTCTTAACCTCTCTCCGTGCTCCTGTTGGCTCCATCTGTGGGTCTGTAAAGTAGGTTTAACAGTGATACACAGACACACACATATCTGTGTATCTGTATGGGCATTACAGGGTCTGCATCAGAGTGCTGGTGAGGATTGAGAGGAAGTGTGTGGAAAAGCACATGAGCTGAATCCTGAAGGCCGGCAGCACCTGGCAATGTGTGACAGGCAACAGTGTTTCAGGGAGAGGAACCAGAGAGGACAAAGCCCCAAAGCAGGCAAATGGCAGGAGCTGGGTGGAGGGGAAGTCCCCCTCAAGGCCGGCAAGCCCGGCTAAAGGGTGACCAACAGGGCTCTGGGCTTTGACATTTTAAACACAAGCTTTCAAAACACTAACCTCTCTCAGTACTGTTTACAATGGACCAGAGGGAAAGGAGGACAAGGGGGATATTAAGAAACTACTATAATGATTGAGGCTGTTTTAGTTTTAGATTTTATTGCCTTAATCTTCCTCCAAGACTGGAAGCTTCAATAGAGGACTTTTCAGCACAGTCCTGCAGGGGGCATTTTATTCTAAATGAAGCAATGCTATATTATATAAAAACCAGAAGAGAGGAAGGACAAAAGTCACCCCAGTTTTCCCCCATGTTCTCTTCCTAGAACCTCAGACAGAGAATGCCATTCGTGTTTTCATGGTGAATGTTAGAAATCAGTAGGAAGGAGGTAAGTCTCTGTGTGATCAGGCTCTTTCTCACGCCAACCTCAGAGCCATTCTGGGCAAGAGCAAGCAAGCTCCGTGGCCACTGGGGCTGTGGAGACAGGGACCCATGTTTTTTCTGATATGAGCCAACTGCCTGACTGGTCAAGCTGCCTTGACCAGGAACACAGCCAGGAGGTTCCAGCAGGGTCTGGGGCAGGGTACCCTGAGGCTGCAGGGGACAGGGTGGGATGAGCGGGGACGTGAGGGCTGCTGGGACTGGATTCTTGTGTTCCTGGTCCTTCTCTTCTAAACGCCCCTCCACCGGCCTTCTCTGGAGTTCTGTCTCTAACCATGAGCTCAAGTCATCGGTCCTCAGCCAGCCAGAGACTTTTGCTCGAAGGCCCACTGGAGATGACCTGTCCCAGCCCTTTGGTTACCCAGGGGGATTCACTCTGGCTCCAGTTCCCTTCTCTTCCCCTCGTCAACCTGACAGCTTAATGAGTGGGCTTCAAAAAAAAAAATCTCACATTCATCTCTCCATCATAATTAAAACTGTCGTGGCTCTGAGGTCATCTGTCTGGTTCAGATCTAGGCCACATTACTAGCTGTGCAGGCCACTCAGGCACTCTGGGCCTCTGTTTCCTCATCTGTACCCTGGAGGAGAAGAGCTCCTGTGAGGAGCAAGTGAGCTGAACCACATCAAGCACACAGAACAGTGCCTGGCATGGCATAAGCCCTAGGTAAGCATCACTGTCACTCCTGCTTCCGCTCCAGTCCCACCCGCAACAGGCATCTGATGTGCCCAATGCCAATGACCTGGGCACTGGCCACCAAGCTCCAGGCCTTCCCTGGTTCAACTCTCCTGTGCCCACGTGAGCATTTGAATCATCTGCCTTCTCGGTGTCCCTCATCTAGTCAAAAGCCCTTCAGCTTCTCCCCTGCCTTCAAGAGTAGCCCAGCTGCCTCCGTGTAACAGCTGCTCCCCGTCCCCTGCGACTCCAGGGTAAGCCACAGCCTTCGTGATCTGCCCCAGTCTCCCTCCCAACTAGTTCCCAACTCCAACGCAACCTGCTCTCTATTTCATCCATGCTTTCTTTCCCGGTTAAGTGCTCAACCCACTCAACAATTTCACATACCCAATGAAGTCCAGTCTTTCCTTTCTCTTTCTTTCTTAACATAAAATTAACAATCTTAGAGTGAACGATGCACTGGCTTTGATTACATTCACAATGTTGGACAACCACCACCTCTACTTAGTCCCCAAACATTTCATCACCCGGAAAGGAAGCCTATAGCCCACTAAGCAGTTACCCCAACCTTCTCTCCCTCCCCAGCCCCTGGTGACAACCTCTCTGCTTTCTGTCTCTGCCAACTTACCTATTTTGGATATTTTATAAAAATGGAATCACAAAACTGTGACATTTTGTGTCTGGCTTCTTTAACTTATCATAATGTTTTGGGGTTTATCCATGTTGTAGCATGCAGCAATATTCCATTCCTTTTTATGACTGAATAATATTCCACTGTGTGTGGATATATGTGTATGTAGATATATACATAATGTTTTGTTTATGCATTCATTCATCGAAGGACATTTGGGTTGCTTCTACCTTTTGGCTATCTTGAATGATGCTGCTATGAACATATGTATATATATGTTTATTTGAATACTTGTTTTCAATTGTTTTCAGTATGTACTTAGGAGTTGATCTGCTGGGGCATATGGCAACTCTATGATTAGCTTTTTGAGCAACTGCTAAATTGTTTTCCACAGCAGCTGTACCATTTTACATTCCCACCAACAATGTACGAGGGTTTCAATTTTCCTGTATACTCAACCAACACTTGCTGTTTTCCATCTTTGTGATTAAAGTTATCACAAAAGAGGTGTGAAGAGGTGTCTCACTGTGGTTTTGATTTGCATTTCCCTACTGAATAATGATGCTGAGCATCTTTTCATATTCTTGTTGGCATTTTACACATTTGAAGAAAGGTCTATTCAAGCCCTTTGCCTGTTTTAAAAATTGGATTGTTGAGCTGAAAGAGTTTCTTTATAAGTGCTATTTACTAGACTTTTATCAAACATGATTGTGGGGGAAGGGGGCTGTGCTGGGTCTTCACCGTGGCGCACAGGCTTCTCCAGTTGTAGTGCTCAGGCTCTAGAGCACATGGCTCAGTGGCTGCAGCATGTGGGCCTCGTTACCCCAAAGCATGTGGGATCTTAGTTCCCTGACCAGGGATCAAACCTGTGTCCCCTCGTTGGAAGGCAGATTCTCAACCACTGGACCAGTAGGGAAGGCCCTATCAGATATATGGTTTGCAAATATTTTCTTCTATTTTGTAGGTTGTACTTCACTTTTTTGAAAACATTCTTTAATTAAACTAAAAAGTTTAATTTTGACATCCAATTTTTTTTTCTTTTGCTGTTCTTCTTCTTTTTTTTTTTAGAATTAATCTTTACAGGATAGGTCCCCCCGCCCCTTTTTTAAATTTATTTAATTACAGGCTAATTACTTTACAATATTGTACTGGTTTTGCCATACATCAACATGAATCTGCCATGGGTGTACACGTGTTCCCAATCCTGAACCCCTCTCCTACCTCTCTCCCCATACCATCCCTCTGGGTCATCCCAGTGCACCAGCCCCAAGCATCCTGTATCCTGCATCAAACCTGGACTGGCGATTCATTTCTTATATGATATTATACATGTTTCAATGCCATTCTCCCAAATCATACCCACCCCCCTGCCACAGAGTCCAAAAGACTGTTCTATACATCTGTGTCTCTTTTGCTGTCTCGCATACAGGGTTATCGTTACCATCTTTCTAAATTTCATATATATGCGTTAGTATACTGTATTGGTGTTTTTCTTTCTGGCTTACTTCAATCTGTATAATCGGCTCCAGTGTCAACCACCTCATTAGAACTGATTCAAATGTATTCTTTTTAATGGCTGAGTAATACTCCATTGTGTATATGTACCACAGCTTTCTTATCCATTCACCTGCTGATGTCATAGCTAAGAATCCATTGCCAAATCCAAGGTCAGGAAGATCTGTCCCTATGTTTTCTTCTAAGAATTTAATGGTTTTAGCTCCCATATTTAGGTTAATCGATTTTGAATTAATTTTGTATACAGTATGAGACCAGGGCCCAACTTCATTCTTTAGCATGTGGACATTCAGGTGCCCCAGGACCATTTGTTGAAGAGACTATTCTTTACCCATTGAATGGTCGCAGCAACCTTGTTGAAAATTAACTATAGGCTGACCTTCCTTAGCTATTTCTGTCCCACAGGGAACTCCTCCTTCCTCCTTTGAACTTAATACTCCATTTTGCTCCTCTGGCATTTCCTATCTATAGTCCTGCCTTGGTCAGCATCTTTCCTTATCTTCAAGCACCTTGAGGACAGAGTCCTGGAGCAAGACAGGATGGTGGCAGATCTGTGGAAGCATGTGGTCTGCGGAGACAGTGGGCTCCTGGGGGGAAGGGAGCTGCAGGCTCATTAGAGTATATATGAGCTGGACTGAGCTCCCTGCACTTGGAGGCCAAGAAGGAGCGAAGGGATGGACTGAGTGCCCTCTGTCTGAGGTGGGAGGACTACTCATAGGCAAGGCGTGCCAGGAATTGGAAGTAGTCAGCTTCTCCACCTGCGGTCCAAGAGCTGAGGGCTGCTCTGTTTCTATCACCAGGTAGACACCTGCACTCAGGGTGCTCCAGCAACCAGATCTGAGCCCCAAAAAGCCCAGAAAGAGGATCCAGCAGTAAGAGAGAGGAGGTCTGAACAAAGAGAATTCACACTCAGCAAAAAAAAAAAAAGCTGCCTGAGGTGAATGGGACGACAGCCCTTTGTAATATATACACACATGACGAGTACGTAAGGAGAATACTTAAGTGAGGGCACTTTCCAGTTTTTCATATGTATACATTAATGTTACTTTTGTTCAGGTGTATAAGTGACATTGTGGTTATATGGGGCTTTTGTCCTTCAGTTATTTTTAAGAGCTTAATTTTTTTTAAATTGAGGTTAAAGTCATAAAGAATTAACCATTTCAAAGTGAACAGTCTAGGGGCATTCAATACATTCACAATGTTGTGTAACCACCACCTTTGTATGGTTCCAAAACACTTTCACCACCCAAAGGAAACCTTGTACTCTAGTTTTGTTTTTTAGAGAACTTTTTAGAGTTACATACTGAATTATTTCAGTATGAAAAATTATATGATCTCTGGGATCTGCTTCAAAATAATCTAGAGTGAAGGTGGGAAAGTGGGCAGAGGTGTAGATGAAACAAGACTGGTCACAAGTCGATAATGATTCAAACTGAATGACAGGAACCTTGTATGTTGATAACTGTTCTAACTCTATGATGGGATTCACTACACTATTCTCGAAGGACAAAGAAGCCTGGTGTGCTGCAGTTCATGGGGTCTCAAAGAGTCAGACATGACTGTGATGGAACAACACTCTTTTATTATTAAGACATTATAAATAAAGGTTATTTTATTTATATAAAATATTATTGTAAAAATTGTATTGTAAAAAATTATTGTAAAAAATATTATATAAAATATTATTAAATGTCTATTATTAAGACATTAAAAATAAAAATTATTAAGACATTATAAATAAATACATCAAAACTGTGACTTTTTGACTAATTATCAGATGAACTGAAGAGAGGATAACATTGTTGAGATTCACTTTAGTGGGCTAGAAGATCAAGGGGGTATAAATACTTCAAAGTTCTGGGAAAAAAATAATTTGAAGATGAGGGGAAAAAAAACAGAAAAATTTGAGAATAGATCCAGGAGAACCTAATAACAAAACCTACATAACTTAAATAAACCTACATAACAAGAAGGGGGAAAAAGTGAGGAAATGTAATTAGATGACTAGAGTCCTGGAATTGCATATCAAAAACTCCACCAGTTCCAGTCTGGAAAATACACACCCCGAGGTGTATCCCAGATATTGAAACCAAGTTCCCCTAAAACCTACTCCCCCTGTCCAGTTATGATTATCCTCTCTATCTAAAACTTTATATATATATTTTTTAACTTTATATTCTTTCCTGTCCTAACCCCTGTTCCTCTCAGGATGGAGGAGTATCAAAAAAAAAAAACAAAACAAAAGGGGGAACTGCAATGGAGCAGGACGGTCTGGGGCTCTCTTGGTGAAAAAGCCTCTCTGTGTTCCTTGTTTCTTGTTTGTAGAAAAAGGCTTTAGTCTCCTTCCCGAAGCTCCAAAGAACAGATTCAAGCAGTTACTAATTAGGGGAGTGAGGATATACAGAAACAAAGAAAAAACAGTCAAGAAGTAAGAGTCCCAGTTCCTCCTTAAGAGAAATTCATGACAATTTGACACGTATCTTTGAGCTATTCTGCAGGAACTAAGACCCTCAGCCAGGAGGAAGGTGGTGACTACATGCTGACCATAAGCATACAGACCCCAGACTGGTTGGAACTAGAAGGTTAATGATTAAGATTCTTGAGACACCACCCTGTTACCTCATCACCAACCAACCAGGAGAAAGTCATGTCCCCTGCAACCCTCACCCCAAATGCTGCCTTTCAAAGAAAGCCCTTCCCTGAAAGCCATAGGGAGTTCAGGTCTTTGGAGCATGAACTGCCCATTCTCCTTTACTGGTCCTGCAATAAACACTTCACTATAAGCCAGCATCAATGAATTGGCTTTACTTTGCCATGGGTGAGGGGATCCAAGTCCGGCTGTGTAATACCCATATGTGTACGGTTACTTTGTTTTTTTAGATTTTTGCTTCTATTGGCAATTCTGCAATAAACATACCTTTGATATGTTCTCATATCTGTGGTTTTACTTCTAAGCATTGGGATTATATCATTAATGGCAACCAGCAGTAGGATTATTGGGTCAAAGAGTACCGAATACTCTTCAAAATGAGTATTTTGAAGAATTTGAAACATTTTGAAGAATTTGCTAGTTTGCCTCTTTAAAGGGTTGTAGCAATTCACATTTCTATCAGCAAATGATAAGTAGTTATCACCTCTTTTAAATGGTCTCCAGATGAGAATAAAATGACATTAATTTTCTTCTTCCTGACTACAAAGAAACCTGAACATCTTTTTCGGCGGATTGCCTATGAAATCTTAATGTGAATTATCTTTTATCCAGTATACCACTATGTTGTATGTCTTTTTCTTGCCAATTTATTAGAGTTCTTTGTATGGTATAAATAATAATCTGTTAATTTTTTTTCCAGATCCGTAATTTGCCTGTTGACTTTTTTCAAGGCATCTTTGCCATTTAAATGTATTTTATTTTTACATAGTCTAATATATTTATTTCCTTCTGAAGCATCTAGGTTTCTAATCTTTTTTATAAGAGTATCATCAATTTTCTACATTTAAGTATTTCTTTATGTGGATCCTATCTTTATGGTTTGTTTCATTACAAATAATTTACAATTTTTGTTCAAACTGTGACTATTTTCTCCCTTTTTTCCTAGAATAGCATAAAGCTGCTAATGTTCTTCTAAGTCTTCTTTTTTTCCCCCAAGGTTACAGTCCTTTCCTTTATTGGATTTCCAAATTTTAAAAACTTACAAGTCTCCTGACAAAGAAATGATATCTTGACTAGATAAAGGATTTGGGGGTCTTATCCTTTTATCTCAGACTGATTGATAGTATTCCTTGATGTTCAAGCTCCCAGTGCTGCATATGAAAACTCTGATGCCAGTTTTCTTTTTTCTTCTGTTTGTAGGAGATAGTAACTAGCTCTTTCACATGGAAATATACAATGTTTTCTTTTTATCTTCAGCATTCAGAAATTCTAGTGTTATGGAACCAAACTTGGGTCTGCCTGCCCACCATACAGCAAAGCCAATTCACTGACACCAGGCTGTGGTGAAGGAACGTAAAGCGTTTGTTGCAGGGCCCAACAAGGAGAATGGGAAGCTCATGCTGAAAAGACCAGAACTCTCTGATGGCTTTAAAGGAAGGGCTTTAAAAGGTAACATTTGAGGTGAGGGCTGCAGGGGGCATGACCTTTTTCTGGTTGGTCGGTAGTGAGGTAACAAGGTGGTGTTTCAGGAGTCTTAATTATCAACTTGGCTCCAACCAGCTTGTGGTCAGCATGTAGTCACCATCCTCCACCTGGGGGCCGGGGCCAGGGTGGGGGAGGTCTTAGTTCTTGCTGAACAACTCGAAGATGCATCATATTGTTGTGCTTTCCCTTGAGGAGGAACTAGGACCCTGTTTTATCACTGAACTGTACTTTCTTGACTGCTTTCTCTTTCTTGACTGCATTCCCTCACTCCTCTAATTAGTAACTGCTTGAGTCTGCTCCATGGAACTCAGGGAAGGCCTAGGAGACTAAAGCCTCTTTCTACAAACAAGAAACAGGGGACACAGAGGGGCTTTTATACCTAGGAGACTATTTCAATTCTTAATACAGTGGCATGCAAGGAATAGGTGGTAGTTTAGTCGCTAAGTTGGGTCCAACTCTTTTGCAACCCCATGGACTGTAGCCCATCAGGGTCCTCTGTCTACAGGATTTTCCAGGCAAGAATACTGGAGTAGCTTGCCATTTCCTTCTCCAGGGAAGATCTTCCTGATCCAGGGATAGAACCTGCATCTCCTGCATTGTAGGCAGATTCTTTACCACTGAGCCACCAGGGAAGCTCTCCATTTCATAGGGAAATGGTTAAATACAATGTGGCACATCTACCCCATGGACTATCGCACAGTTACAAAAAGACTGCATTAGTGCTTCAGTTGGGAGAGGGCGATGGCACCCCACTCCAGCACTCCTGCCTGGAAAATCCCATGGATGGAGGAGCCTGGTGGGCTGCAGTCCATGGGGTTGCTAGGAGTTGGACACGACTGAGCGACTTCACTTTCACTTTTCATTTTCATGCATTGGAGAAGGAAATGGCAACCCACTCCAGTGTTCTTGCCTGGAGAATCCCAGGGACGGTGGAGCCTGGTGGGCTGCCGTCTGTGGGGTCGCACAGAGTCGGACACGACTGAAGTGACTTAGCAGCAGCAGCAGCAGTGCTTCATTTGGAGGGATTTCAACAGCAGGGGAATATTAGGACCTAGTGGAATGATGGATACAAACACCTACTGTAAACTGAAGAACACTAAACAAACATTAGGTCAAGTAATACATTCGTGCTGATACTTGAAAATGCAGTATGAATAAACTGCACCTTCCGTAGCATTATTGGGCACCTGCTGACCTGGGGAGTTCATCTTTCAGTGTCCTATCTTTTTGCCTTTTCATACTGTTCACGGTGCTCTCGAGGTAAGAATACTGAAGTGGTTTGCCATTCCCTTCTCCAATGGACCACATTTTGTCAGAGCTCTCCACCATGACTTGTCCATCTTGGGTGGCCCTACACAGCATGGCTCGTAGTTTCATTGAGTTAGACAAGGCTGCGATCCATGAGATCAACTCCTAGAGTTGGTGATGGACAGGGAAGCCTGGTGTGCTGCAGTCCATGGGGTCGCAAAGAGTCAGACACGACTGAGCAACTGAACCGAACTGAACTGCACCTTTCTGTGTATTCAGGCTTCCAGCTGAGCTTGGCACCAGTATTCTTCACCACATGGGGGTCTGAGGGATCCAGTAAACACAATACTCAAAGATGTGTCAGAAAGCCCTATCAGTCCAGAGGCACCAGGGACAGGCACATACTGATGCCTTATTTAATCAACTTCTTTAAGGAATAACAGATTTCTCATAAGTTACTTTTCCATGAAGCAGACATTTTTCCTTTTCGGTGCTAGACATCTTGAATTTTGATATTTTTTGCCAGAAATCTTCCTAAAATGTACTGTCTATTCTTTCCCCTCTCAAGCAAAGGGTACTACCAACGTCCTTTACAGTACGGTAAAAGGTGTCTTGCAGGTAAGACAATGCAGTGGACAGTTTTTCTGTCACCTCCTTCAAAATGTGTCTGCCTGCTACCACTGTTAATAATGCCTTTCAAAGACCCTTTATAATTTTGCAACTTCAAATAATTTTTAAACTGGATTAAAAGCTAGATAATCATATTCTCTGAGACTAGTACATTAAATAAGACTCTGAATAAAGCTGAAAAGTAAAGGATGTGACTTTTGGACCACGATAACCTCTCAAAGGGTACCAGTCACATGGTATCTCTGACAATATGTATCAACAAAGAGAAGTAGCTGCATGAAGGACATTGGTAGTTAGGTGGTCCTTAAGTTAAAGAAGAGTAATTATTTTCACCCAAATGGATTAATTTATTTGATGAATATTTATGGAGCACCTAGGCTATTTTGGCTTCCTGGTAGCTCAGTTGGTAAAGAATCTGCCTGCAAGTGCAGGAGACCCAGATTCAATCCCTGGGTCAAGATCCCCTGGAGAAGGAAATGGCAACCCACTCTAGTATTCTTGCCTGGGAAATCCTGTGGACAGAGGAGCCTGGTGGACTACAGTCCATGAGGTCGTAAGAATTGGACACAACTTAGCGACTAAGTCACCACCTATTCCTTGTATGCCACCGTATTAAACACTGAAATATAATGGAGAATAAGACATAGTTCTCCCTCAAAACAGTTTATGGTCTATTTGAGAGCTTCTTAAAGGCATTCCCAACCATCTGCAGTGTTTGCCATATCCAAACACCGTCTGTACTTACTTGATGTTTTACTTGACTATCTAAATTCTATTTTTCGCCAATAAACAACACATAACTATTAAAAGAAAAACAGAAAAAGAACAGATGTATATATAACTGAATCACTTTGCTGTACACCTGAAACTAACTCAGCACTGTACATCAGCAATGTGTGTGCGTGTGTGTGCATGCTCAGTCATGTCTGACTCTGTGCAACGCCATGGACTGTAGCCTGCCAGCCTCCTCTGTCCATGGGATTTTCCAGGCAAGAATACTGTAGTGGATTTGCCATTTCCTTCTCCAACACTGTAAATCAACTATCCTCCAAAATAAAATAAAATTTAAATTAAACTTTAAGTAAGATAAAAACAGGTTTCTCTGTTAACCACCTAAATCACCATTAAGGTATCATTAAGCTATGGCATTTTGGAGACACCCACCTGCTGGAATCATATTGGAATCATATTACTGATCTACACTACCATTAAAGTTCAAATACTAGAGCCTGACACAGAGCCAATCAAATCACCAAGCTGATCTTCTTGTTCAAAAAGGTTTATAGGACCAGGAAATGAAAACTTCCAGCAGAGAGAAATGCTCGAGTTCATACACACACCTAATGGAGATGAGCATGCCCAAGGATGCTGAAGAACATGTGCAACTTATTGATGAGGGGTAACTATTAAGGACAAGGAACACTGATGTGGGATGCTGGATAAATGGCTATAGGAAGATGGACAAGGGGAATAATATATGCAGGGTGATATAGATGGGAGGAAGCCATACTTTAATAATAAACTGATCTCAATGCTAATGCTGCTGTGCTTCTAACAAACTAGGGAAAATATTTCAGTCTGTAGTCTTGATATCAGTCAACAAAATGACCTCCCAAAGTAAATAAAGCAATGACTAATAGCTCTTGGTAGCAAAGAGGTGATACCCAGGGAGACCATAAACTAGTAACAGGTCCAGAGTTCTCTCTCCTTGGACCTGAAAGGCTGCAGAAATGAGAAAGAAGGCATTAGCCAAGGTCAGGCTCAGCTTGAATTATGTGTTAAAGGTTATGTTAAGAACAGTTACAGGATGGACCCTGCTGCAGTCTGCCCTTTGGTGACGGGAAAAAACAAATTAAGTCTGTCAGATACTCAGCCATCCCAAGGAAGGTAAGGCTTGTTTTCAGGTGTCTAGTAGAGAAGGAGCAGCAGTGATTTCAGATAATGGAGTCAGAGTGGACAAACTGGAGAGAGAGGCCAAGTGAAGAGGAATAAGGTATAATTTAATCGGGATAACTGTCTTGGAAGGCCTGCCCAGAAGTCAGGTAGGCCATTTCTTATCATCTGGAGCACCATGCTTCCTGGAAAGACCATTTTATTTGGTATACAGAGAAGTCTGGCAGGATATAGTCCATGGGGTCACAAAGGAGTCAGATACCACTTAGTGACGTAACAATAGCAACAACCAATGCTTTAAACATAATGTGCTCTTAATCTTCTTGGCATGTGTCACAGAATACATCCACAATAACCTCATTACCATCCTCCCCACTACACACAGTGTCTTAAGAGTTGCTAAAGAAACTCCTCCACTGGCAGGCAATACTGAGAATGTTTAAAGATAAATTTTTAGTTTTTTAACTGACTATGAACTGGAATCCTGCTGTTCTGAAAGTAGACGACAGATGCCTAGGAAATTAAAGCAGCAACATGAAAATAGCTTTTCCTTAGCAACAAACTTACCCACAACCTTCCAGATAAAGCAGATTCACAGTTAGTAATTTCAGTAGAAATATGGGGTAGATTAAGGAAAATGAGATGGGAATACCAGACCACCTGACCTGCCTCTTGAGAAACCTGTATGCAGGTCAGGAAGCAACAGTTAGAACTGGACATGGAACAACAGACTGGTTCCAAATAGCAATATACGTCAAGGCTGTATATTGTCACTCTGCTTATTTAACTTCTATGCAGAGTACATCGTGAGAAATGCTGGGCTGGAAGAAGCACAAGCTGGAATCAAGATTGTTGGGAGAAATATCAATAACCTCAGATATGCAGATGACACCACCCTTATGGCAGAAAGTGAAGAGGAACTAAAACGCCTCTTGTTGAAAGTGAAAGAGGAGAGTGAAAAAGTTGGCTTAAAGCTCAACATTCAGAAAACGAAGATCATGGCATCTGGTCCCATCACTTCATGGCAAATAGATGGGGAAACAGTGGAAACAGTGTCAGACTTTATTTTGGGGGGCTCCAAAATCCTGGCGTGCTGCAATTCATGGGGTCGCGAAGAGTCAGACACAACTGAGCAACTGAACTGAACTGAAGGAAAACATAGCAGAAATGGGTTAGATTTTATCTTCTCTTTCCCTTTTCAAAGGATGGGACTGACCATTTTTCATATTTTTAAGTGCTAGGGGACGAAAAGTTTTAAAATATCTTTGTACGCGTCCCACCACTAGGCATACTTACGTGTGCGAATGCTGACACCTATGCTGTGTATGTCTACAGAGCACACAGAGATCTGTGAGCGTTCTGTTTGGCCTTAAGGTAACTTTTTCCATGAAACAAAGAAGGTCCAGCTGACAAAATCCTACACAATCCATAGATTCACTCTCTACTCTGGTTTCCTTCCATGCTGCTTGGGAGTGGGGCTGGAGGCGAGAATATAAATCAGCCCAATATAAATCTCCCAGTGTGGCGAACAAAGGGTAAGAAAATCATTAAAGATCTGTGAAATGCATGACTGCCATGGCATCACCACCCCCTCAACCCTACAGGATGTAGAAGTGCAGAGCCCTCTGGCTCTATCCATTAACTGGCTATATCATAACCTTGCAGGCATCAGTTTCCCCTACTATATTAGAGGTTTGGGTCAGCTCTTCCAAATAAGAAGAAGCACTCATCAAGAAACTGCTGACTGACTGATACCCCTGTCTTATGGGGTCAAACAACTTGAATGTCTTAGTGAGGTAAATACTTTAAAAAATGGTGGCTGTCTTTTTTCCATTAATAATCTCATGAATAACCTCTATACTCAAATATGGGAAGGAAAGAAGAACATTTAATCACTCTAAACAGTTATATTAAAAATGATCACAATTCCATGGTAGAAGACACAAAAAGAGTGTGAAGGACAGAAGAGATGAGGGGTTGAGACCACAGAAGGAGAGACAAGACAAAAATGTCCCACGCAGTTCAGAGAAGAGGAATTATTTCTCTCTCTTTCTTTAGATGACCCAAACTCTATTTAAAAAACTTTCTAGTCAAAGGTTCTGAGACTCCTAGTGCTTCAAAATAAGCCCATGTGGTATTATTTCAGACAATGTTTGAACTCACTCCTGGGTATTGCTTCCTTTCAAAGGGTCAAATCAAACATAGCTACAGCTACTGCTGGGAGACTTTAAAGCCAGATCAAGGCAAGAACCAGTAACAGCAGAAAATTAAAGGCTGGGTTGTGGGAGTTCCAGACTATGGTTAGAAGCTGACATAGTTTGGGAACAGGTTGTCAGAGCCTTCACTTCTTTGGTGTTGAGTCATCTCACCTATCCCAGCTGTGGCCAGGGACAAGGCGTAGTATTATCAGCACTGTGTTAGTGTGGTTACTGGGTCAGATTAATCTTCATGAAGGCTAAAAATACAAAGCCTTTGACAGTCTTTAGCTAAAATTAGGCCCAATGTGTTTTTAGGTGAAGAGAGAAAAAATGATTAAATATGTGAAGAACTTGAAGTACTTGCAAAGAAAGGTGCAGTGGATAACATCTGATTAAATAAAAAATTGGCTATTTGGAAAATAAGCTACTGAAAGTGAATATTCCTGTGCTGTGGCTTAACTATCACAATGTTCCTTAAATAAAAGTATCAGAAAGCTCCAGATTAGCTAACAAAGTCAGATTCCCAGGTCCTCTCCACTAAACTAAAATAGAGGCAAAGAACATTATTTCCCAACGGTATTGTTGCTGTTAAGTCACTCAGCGGTGTCCGACTCTTTGTGACCCCATGGACTGCAGCATGCCAGGCTTCCTGTCCTTCACTACCTCCTGGAGTTTGCGCAAACTCAAGTCCATTGAATTGGTGATGCCATCCAACCATCTCATCCTCTGTCAACCCTTTTTCCTCCTGCTCTCAATCTTCCCCAGCATCAGGGTCTTTTCCAGTGAGTTGGCTCTTCGTGTCAGGTGGCCAAAGCACTGGAGCCTCAGCTTCAGCAGTAGTCCTTCTAATGAATATTCAGGGTTGATTTCCTTTAGTATTGATTTGTTTGATCTCCTTGCTTATCCAAGGGACTCTCAAGAGTCTTCTCCAGCACCACGGTTTGAAAGCATCAATTTTTTGGCACTCAGCCTTCTCTGTGGTCCAACTCTCATGGGATACTGACTTCAAAACTATTTTCCCTTTTTGTATAGGGACTACATATAAGAAAGATACAATAGATAATCTCAAATAATCAAAAGATGAAAAACTAGAAATACTAAAGGGAATATTGATCACACTGTCAGTGCCCTCCCCAGCATCCTTGAATATGCAGCTGCTGTTTGCCTGCCCAACCCCAACCTTTGTAGATCAAAGATATCCATCCAGCAATCCCATTTCTGGGTAGTTAAGAGAACTGAAAACAGGATCGTGAAGAGATATTTGCATATTATATTCACTGCGGCATTAATAACAACAGCCAAAGTGTGGGAGCAACTGAAATGTCTACTTACAGATGAATGGACAAAGAAAATGTAGTATATACATAAAGTGGTATATTATTCAGAATTAACAAGGAAGGAACTCCTTTCACATGTGACAACATGGTGAACTTGAAGGCCAACATGCTAAGTGAAATAAGCCAGTCACAAAAGAACAAATACTGAATGATTCCAAATACTCATTTATATGAGTTACCTAAGTAGTCAAACTCACAGAAAGCAGAAAGTGGAAAGGTGGCTGCCAGAGACTGGGGGCAAGGGGAACTGGGGAGTTGCAGTTCAAAGCATATAAAGTTTCAGTTATACAAGATGAAAATGCTCTAGGGATCTGTTCAGTAAAATACTGGGCTTACAGTTAACAGTACTGTGCCACATGTGTAGAGATTTGTTAAGAGGGCAGATCTCATGTGTTCTGTCACCACAATAAGAAAACAAGGAAAGAAGCTATATGTGTGAGGAACAAGCTTGGAAAAAGAGCCAAGGAAAAACAATCAACTGTTTATTAAACTTTTGAATTTGAGCATGAAAGAAAAGAAGCTGAAAATACTGTAATTACTCAACTGGGTTCCCTAGAACATTATTCCCAAAAGATGATACATTTTAGAAGAGTTGTATGATCAAAACATTTGTGAAAAACTGCATATTGTTTCCTTCTTGGGTGTGTTCACTATGAAGATTAGTATATAAAAGACTCCAAGAAGTCCCAGAGTAAACCGGCCTAGTTAACATCCTTTAAGAAAGCATTTCCAAACCCATTTGACTCAGAAAAGGATTTCTTTGGGTAAAATAAATATTAAAAATACAATGGATTCATGTTTTATGAACAATGTACAAAATGATGATTTTAAGAACTAATTTTAGGGATAGATTCCTGGGCAGGGAAGACCTTCCTAATGAGAATTCCTCCTCCTCTTTCAAAAACTCAAATAACTAACCAACTTTACCCTTACCTTGCCTGAAATATTTAACTCTTTTTATCATGTGAAATTCCAACCAGATGTCTAATGATCTTCCAGAAGAGCTCAAATACTAGTCATTTATGATTTCATGTAAATTAATGTGTTATCAGTGTGACTGTATATTGACAGAGTGCTTTACAGCCTTCAAAACCACTTTAACACACATACACGCACGTCCTTCCTTCAAGGTATACAGTAAGTAAGTATAGTTAAGACTAAACTTCAGATTAGCTGATTCTAGTCTAGTATCCTTTCTACTAGTAAAAGGGCTCTACAGATCGAGTTGGTAAATGATACTCAATGTCAACTGCATGATGTATTTTAAGTTATAAACATTTTGGCTTTGAAATTCTGAGGCAACAACGTGATCAAGTGGTACTAAACAACAGCTGAGGTGGAATCCCTGAGATTTTTATAAAGAAATAGTTCACATAAATCAAACCATATGTTTTTGTTAGATTAAGGGAGACTCAAATGATTCTATCCTTACAAATTTCTCAGGACCATGGAGAATAGACAAAGGGCAGAAAAATGGCCATGTAAAAAGACTGCCCATTTTCTAACGGTCTCATTTTTCACACTGCAGAATCTTTCATATGTAAGTGACCTAGACTTGAGTTACAAAGAAAACTGGATTTAGCAGAGCTTTCAAATCTTAAGTGCTCATTTGGCATCACTTCTAAAAATACCATTAAAACAGACAGAATGGCTACAGGTGCCCTCTTTTGCCCTTGTTGTACTTAAACACTTTAAACTGTCCTAGGTTTTCACAGAAACACTGTTCAAAAGAACGTAAGGAAAATTTAATCCTAACATTACACAATTTCAGGCTCAAAATCTTTGTATTACCAGAGAAAAGATGCTGATAGAAATACCTCTTTCTAGACTAAAAAGAGGAAAAACCTTCAATCCTTTAAATAGAAAATGCATCCAGGTATTTACATCTTTAAATGAAACTTGAGTGTCTACATGCTTGTCTTGACTAACATCTAACCAGTCTGTCTGTAGATTGTCACTTTTGTTAAATTTTTTTTTTTTAGTGTCAACTTCCACTGTTTCATTATCCTTATATTAAAGATTCTTAGTGGAACTGAGCAGGAACTTTAAAGGAAAAAAAGAATTAACTGTTAGCCTTGGACATATGCTTAGGAGATAAAAGCTCTGTTCAAACAGGCCAGGTTCAGCAACAATATAAATCAACATCTCTACAGCCTCGTAACTTTCCAGAGCACTTCTTCACCTTCACTGTTTATCTGTGTAATAAACCGAAGATTTTAGGCTAGATGTTCTTACTATCCTGGGACAGTAAAATCATTAAAATAAAGCCTCTCAAATGTTAAGTACCTTGCCCAAGGTCACACTGTGACTGGGAGAAGAGACAGGAGTATAAACAGATCTCCCAATTTCCAAGCCGGGACACTTTTTCACTATAGCATGGTTCTGTGGGTGGTGAGAACACGAGTGGGTGTGAGGTGTACCTTCCCCCTTAGATACATAAATACCCCCCATTAGCTTTAGGGAGCCTCTGTTACCCATAAGAGTGTATGCCAAGGCGAAGAAAGGCTGAGAACCCTGTGCTGGGTATCATACTACCTTGATATTGTTGCCATAGGGACAGATAACCAATTGGCTGATAACTGGTAAACATTTAGCCATAAAGTATGCATAAATATAAGCCTTAAAGGACTTTTTTCAAGCTATTATTAACATCTCCTTTGAAGTAAAAACTGAAGCATGAATTGCATTTGTCTCATTTATAATAATGATCAATAACAAGGGTCATTATGACAGTGAAAATGCCAGTTTCACTAAATGTTACAGTCCAGTGGAACTGCATTGGCTCATACTGACTTGAAAAAAGGTTTACATGAAGACAACACAAAAAATAAAAGCAGGACAACTGCAACACAAAATTTCAAACTCCTTTTGTTAATGTTCAAAATAACTTATAGACATACTGGCAAACCCTGAGAGCAGACTCCAGATGTGTCCGGCTCTGTGCAGTGTATGTTCAGCTGAAAAGTTACATGAACTATGGAAACACATATAAAACTAAAGCACCTATAATACAATTCAGGAGTTCCTACCCTGGTTTGTGTGAAAAGAAAGAAGTGGGGTTAAAGAAACAGTAGACCCTGAATGAACAGCAAGGTTTGGGAAGGGAGTTCCATGAACAGAGGCAGCTCTCATGTCAATTAATGACAGGTGTCTTGAGAGTCTGTCTCCAAGCCTCTCCTAGGCTCTCTTCTGCTGTAAATAAACCGGTTAGATGAGGTCATGCCCAAGTTAAAGTCCAGCTTTAATGGACTATAAGTGTTAAAGAATACTTTTTGATATGCAAACAGCAAAACCTAAACATCTTTATTAATTCAAGTGAATGCACTTAACTAAGTAAAAAAAGAAAGCTGTGCAGAGTGCCCTCTGGTGGACAGCTGGACAGGCCGAAGGAAGCTCTCAAGTCATCAGCATTCATTCATTCAAATATAATTAATTAATGTGGGTCCACTGTGTGTCACTTATTGAGTATCCAGGAGTTAATACAAGAGACACAATCATTGCCCTCACTGATTGTACGGTCTGGAAGCGACTGAGTGAAGTCGCTCAGTCGTGTCTGACCCTTTGCGACCTGTGGACTGTAGCCCACCAAGCTCCTCCGTCCATGGGATTCTCCAGGCAAGAATACTGGAGTGGGTTGCCACGCATAGATGGACATTAAACAAAGCATTGCTTCCTTTTTGTTGTTCAGTTGTTAAGTCGTGTCTGACTCTTTGCAACCCCATAGACTGTAGCTAGCCAGGCTCCTCTGTCCTCTACTGTCTCCCAGAGTTTACTCAAATTCATGTCCATTGAGTCAGTGATGCTATCTTATCATCGTATCCTCTGCCATCCCATTCTTCTTTTGCTTTCAATCTTTCCCAGCATCAGGGTTTTTTTTTTTCCAATGAGTTGGCTCTTCACATCAGATGGCTGACATATTGGAGCTTCAGCTTCAGCATCAGTCCTTCCAATGAATATTCAGATTTGATTTCCTTTAGGATTGCTTCATTATAGAGGTACTGAATGCCACAAAGGAATAACAGATGGGATTATGACAATGATCTATGGGAAAGCTGTAAACACCACTGAAGAAAGGATTCCTAAAATTGTCACAAATAAGGAAAAGTGGGTTTTAGGCAGGGAGAGGTAACTATCCATAATCACCCTGTAAAACACGAGAAAAAGACCCAGATGAGGAAACGGGAGCTGAAGCAGAGGCAGTATGTAGTACACGGAAGGTCATGTAGGCAGTGTTAATTGACTTTGACCTCGAACCTAAGGGCAGTAGAACATAATCAAAAGGTTTAAGGGAGGGAAAGATGTGATTTAAATCATGATTTTTTAAAGACTGCTTTAGATTTTTTTTTTTCATTTTTTGTTTATTTCTGGCCGTGCTGGGTCTTTGTTGCCACATGGACTTTTCTCTAGTTGTGCTGAGCAGGGCTACTGTCTAGTAGGGCACGGGCTTCTCACTGCAGTGGCCTCTCTCGTCACAGAGCATGGGCTCTAGGGTGAGCAGGCGTCAGGAGCCGCGGCGTGCAGGCTCAGTGCCTGCAGTTCCCGGGCTCTGGAGCACAAGCGCAGTAGTTGTGGATCATGGGCTTAGTTGCTCTGCAGCATGTGGGATCTTCCCAGACCAGGGATCAAACCCACATCTCCTGCACTGGCAGGCAGATTCTTTACCACTGAGCCACCGGGGAAGCCCAAAGTGCTTTAGTTTTTAATGCAAAGAATGAATTGGAGATGGGCTAAAGTTGAACTGGGGAGACCAATGAGGAACCAATTGTAGATGTCCAGGTGAGAGATGCCAGTGACTCACGCCAGTATCACTGACAGCCTTCCAGGGTTACTCCCAATCCCTGCTCCCTCACATATCATCCTAATTTATTCTACACGCTTACTGAGTGTCACCCATGTGCAAAGTACTCCCATTCAGACCTCTGGGCACAGTGGCAGAGTCAAGATCATGGCAGCAGTCCTGATCTGTAAGACAGTGGTCGCCATCTCTTTTGGCATCGGGGACCCGTTTTGTAGAAGTTAATTGTTCCATGGACTGAGGTGAGGGAGATACTTTTCGGATGATTCAAATACATTACATTTATTGTGCACTTTGTTTCTAATTTAATGCCACTGCTGATATGACAGGAGGTACTGGTCCATGGCCTGGATGGTGGGGAACCCTGCTGTAAAGAACCACCATTTAGAGTTTCTTCCACCTCTGGAGTCTTCTCACTGCTGTGCAAATGTGGCATAAAGCTTGCCGATGTGTAGATTTATCAGCCCACTACAACAGGTGACATATTCTTGGGGGACCTTAATTAATACATAGCAGGGGGCAGAAATTTGCCAACAGCCCAGCCTACCTTGTTACCGTGACTTTGAAGAGCACAGGTTAATAAGTAGGATTCCCTGCCTCTAATGATCCCTTTGAACTGTGGTGCTGGATTTGTATGGTATATGAATTATACTTCAAAAAGGTACAAAGTCTTACCTTTTAAATTTAAAAGTCTTACCTTAAAAATTAAAAAAACCACCTTTTGCCTAAAAGGTGAAGAGATACCCCACATCCAAGGTAAGAGAAACCCAAGTTAGACAGTAGGCACTGAGAGAGTGCATCAGAGGGAAGACAGACTGAAACCACAGTCACAGACAACTAGCCAATCTGATCACACGGACCACAGTCTTGTCTAACTCAATGAAACTAATCCATGCTGTGTGGGGCCACCCAAGATGGACGGGTCATGGTGGACAGGTCTGATAGAATGTGGTCCACTGGAGAAGGGAATGGCAAACCACTTCAGTATTCTTGCCTTGAGAACCCCATGAACAGTATGAAAAGGCAAAAAGATAAGACACTGAAAGATGAACTCCCCAGGTCGGCAGGTGCCCCATATGCTACTGGAGATAAGTGGAGAAATAACTCGAGAAAGAATGAAGGGATGGAGCCAAAGCAAAAACAACACCCAGTTGTGGATGTGACTGGTGATAGAAGCAAGGTCTGATGCTGTAAAGAGCAGTATTGCAATGGAACCTGGAATGTCAGGTCCATGAATCAAGGTAACTTGGAAGCGGTCAAACAAGAGATGGCAAGAGTGAACATCGACGTTTTAGGAATCAGCGAACTAAGATGGATTGGAATTGGTGAATTTAACTCAGATGACCATTATATCTACTACTGTGGGCAGAAATCCCTTAGAAGAAATGGAGTAGCCATCATGGTCAACAAAACAGTACAAAATGCAGTACTTGGATGCAATCTCAAAAACGACAGAATGATCTCTGTTCATTTCCAAGGCAAACCATTCAATATCATGGTAATCCAAGTCTATGTCCCAACCAGTAATGCTGAAGAAGCTGAAGTTGAATGGTTCTATGAAGACCTACAAGACCTTTTAGAATGAACACCCCAAAAGGATGTCCTTTTCGTTATAGGGGACTGGAATGCAAAAGTATGAAGTCAAGAAACACCTGGGGTAACAGGCAAATTTGGCCTTGGAGTACAGAACGAAAAAGGACAAAGGTTAACAGAGTTCTGCCAAGAGAATGCACTGGTCATAGCAAACACCCGCTTCCAACAACACAAGCGAAGACTCTACACATGGACTTCACCAGATGGTCAACACCAAAATCAGATTGATTATATCCCTTGCAGCCAAAGATGGAGAAGCTCTATACAGTCAGCAAAAACAAGACCAGGAGCTGACTGTGGCTCAGATCATGAACTCCTTATTGCCAAATTCAGACTTAAATTGAAGAAAGTGGGGGAAACCACTAGACCATTCAGGTATGACCTAAATCAAATCCCTTATGACTATACAATGGAAGTGAGAAACAGATTTAAGGGACTAGATCTGATAGACAGAGTGCCTGATGAACTATGGATGGAGGTTCATGACATTGTACAGGAGACAGGAATCAAGACCATCCCCAAGAAAAGAAATGCAAAAAAGCAAAATGGCTGTGTGAGGAGGCCTTATAAATAGCTGTGAAAAGAAGAGAAGCCAAAAGCAAAGGAGAAAAGGAAAGATATAAGCATCTGAATGCAGAGTTCCAAAGAATAGCAAGCAGATGAGAAAGCCTTCCTCAGCGATCAATTCAAAGAAATAGAGGAAGACAATAGAATGGGAAAGACTAGAGATCTCTTCAAGAAAATTAGAAACACTAAGGGAACATTTCATGCAAAGAAGGGCTCAATAAAGGACAGAAATGGTAGGGACCTAACAGAAGCAGAAGATATTAAGAAGAGGTGGCAAGAATACACAGAAGACCTGTACAAAAAAGATCTTCACAACCCAAAAAATCACGATGGTGCGATCACTCACACTCACCTAGAGCCAGACATCCTGATGTAAAGTCACATTGGCCTTAGGAAGCATCACTACAAACAAAGTTAGTGGAGGTGATAGAATTCCAGTTGTGCTATTTCAAATCCTGAAAGATGATGCTGTGAAAGTGCTGCACTCAATATGTCAGCAAATTTGGAAAACTCAGCAGTGACCACAGGACTGGAAAAGGTCAGTTTTCATTCCAATCCCAAAGAAAGGCAATGCCAAAGAACGCTCAAACTACTGCACAATTGCACTCATCTCACATGCTAGTAAACTGATGCTCAAAATTCTCCAAGCCAGGCTTCAGCAATACGTGAACCATGAACTTCCAGATGTTCACGCTGGTTTTAGAAAAGGAAGAGGAACCAGAGATCAAACTGCCAACATCCACTGGATCATCGAAAAAGCAAGAGAGTTTCAGAAAAACATCTATTTCTGCTTTATTGACTATGCCAAAGCCTTTGACTGTGTGGATCACAATAAACTGTGGAAAATTCTTCAAGAGATGGGAATACAAGACCACCTGACCTGCCTCTTGAGAAATCTGTATGCAGGTCAGGAAGCAACAGTTAGAACTGGACATGGAACAACAGACTGGTTCCAAATAGGAAAAGGAGTCCGTCAAGGCTGTATATTGTTACCCTGCTTATTTAACTTATATGCAGAGTACATTATATGAGAAATGCTGGGCTGGATGAATCACAAGCTGGAATCAAGATTGCTGGGAGAAATACCAGTAACCTCAGAAATTCAGATGACACCACCCTTATGGCAGAAAGTGAAGAGGAACTAAAGAGCCTCTTGTTGAAAGTGAAAGAGGAGGGTAAAAAGTTGGCTTAAAGCTCAACATTCAGAAAACGAAGAGCATGGCATCTGGTCCCATCACTTCATGGCAAATAGATGGGGAAACAGTGGAAACAGTGACAGACTTTATTTTTGGGGGCTCTAAAATCACTGCAGATGGTGACTGCAGCCATGAAATTAAAAGACGCTTACTCCTTGGAAGAAAAATTATGACCAACCTAGACAGCATATTGAAAAGCAGAGACATTACTTTGTTAACAAAGGTCCGTCTAGTCAAGGCTATGGTTTTTCCAGTGGTCAGGTATGGATGTGAGAGTTGGACTATAAAGAAAGCTGAGCAAAGAAGAATTGATGCTTTTGACCTGTGGTGTTGGAGAAAACTCTTGAGAGTCCCTTGGACTGTGAGGAGATCCAACCAGTCCATCCTAAAGGAGATCAGTCTTGGGTGTCCACTGGAAGGACTGATGTTGAAGCTGAAACTCCAATACTTTGGCCACCTGATATGAAAAGCAGATTCACTGGAAAAGACCCTGATGCTGGGAAAGATTGAGGGCAGGAGGAGAAGGGGACAACAAAGGATGAGATGGTTGGATGGCATCACCGACTCAATGGACATGGGTTTGGTGATGGACAGGGAGGCCTGGCGTGCTGCGGTTCATGGGGTCGCAAAGAGTGAGACACGACTGAGTGACTGAACTGAACTGAACTTGCCTAAAGATGGTGACATGGATGAGTAAGATGACAGTAGAGATGAGAGTGTCAGAAGTTACAGGAGTGACGGTTTCTATAACTGTTGCATATTGGCATATTTTATATTCTCAGGCAAGGAAATACTAATGTTGCTTATTTATAAAATAGGAACTCTCTGGAAAGCTCAAATCAACCTTTAGAAGACACATAAACATAAAAGTGATATCAACCTAAAAAAGCTTCTACAGCAAAGGGTGCAGTTAACAGAGACTCAGAGTACCATAGGCAACAAAATAAGGTATTGCTGAAAATGAAAGTGTTAGTTACTCAGTGTGTCCAACTGTTTGCGACCCCATGGACTGCAGCCCACCAGGCTTTCTGTCCATGGAGTTCTCCAGGCAAGAATTCTAGAGTGGGTTGCTATTTCTTTCTCCAGGGGATCTTCCTGACCAAGAGATCTAACCTGAGTCTCCTGCAGGCAGATTCTTTACTGTCTGAGCCACCAGGGAAGCTCAAAGGTATTGCTGGCTATGTTCAAAGCAAGAAGAAAACGAGAAGAAAGAGTAATGTTTGGGGGAAGGGAGTACAATATTCACAGAAAACCAGTGAAAAGGAGCCCCACTCAAGACAGAAGCTGGCCTCCATCTCTCATAGTAAAGAATATGGTCTGCACCTTGGTCAGCGCGAACAAAGAGCATGAAGATGGAGCTGGGAGACAGGGAGAGAAGGGAATCCATCAGTTGCAGTAATTTTCAGTTTTCCCACTCAAATGATTCTCATTCCAGGCCACTGAAGGAACCAACAGATCCCTTTTGACACCATGTGGCATCACAACAGTCCCACTATACACCTGCCCAGTGAGTCACACTATGTACTGCTTTCTTTTTCAGTACCTCTTCTGGGCTTCTCAACAATCTAGTGGGGGTACACAAAGCTATTACTATTATTGTCCTTATTCTGAAACTCA
Organism: Bos taurus; assembly: GCF_002263795.3. Classification (NCBI taxonomy): domain Eukaryota; kingdom Metazoa; phylum Chordata; class Mammalia; order Artiodactyla; family Bovidae; genus Bos; species Bos taurus. The sequence goes on from NC_037353.1 coordinate 13,606,677, forward strand.
GACTTTGAGTGACCTGCTCAAAATCACACAGCCTGCTGGGAAGAGGACCACATCTAGACCCAACCATCTGACTCTGCCCAGGGTTCTTTTCACTAACCAGTGTAACTTTTCACTGCATCTTCAGCAGAGCAATGATAAAATTCAAGCCATTTAATATTAACAACATCAGTGTAAGTACACTTCCAGCAAGATGAATACTGTTAAATCAGCAAGTGCCAGGTAAACATTTTAACTGCCATATGACTCTGGATGTTCAATCTTCAAATCCCATTTAATCTTCAGACTTTCCCCAGGGGTTACAGATGAGGACCCAAGGCTCTTGGCATTAAGTAACTTGTTTGGGGTCACCAGAGGTCTGGTGATTGGTGCAGCAGAGGTTTAAATGTACTAGGATCTGTTCTAGCTCCAAACTCCATACTCCTTCTATTACAACTGGCTGCTACCCTAAATGTTTATCAAGGACCATCCTAAGGTATGGAGGGTATAGGTAACCCAAATGCAAAGAGCAGAAACAGTCAATGGTGTTCCTGAGAAGCTTGATGAGCCAAACACTTTTCTATAACATGGCCTGTGATTATGCTAACAAAAGAAACATCACTTCTTTCTTCCTTACCTAGGTCTAAGTCTTGCGGGAATCAATGCTGAGGGCATGAGTATAGCAGAGGTGAGAGCAGAGGTAGGCAATAAAACAAATACTGCCTGAACTTTCCAGATTCTTAAAGGAGTTCAAAGAATACCATAAACCCTGGAGTAAATGCACTTCCTTCTAACGAAGGAGTAAGACAGGAGGTTGTTAGGGTGGGGGCAAAGGAAAAGTGGAATCTTCTTCTATCATCTTTAGGACCTACCTCCTGAGCAGTCTCACACCTCCTAGCTTCAGAGGGGAACAAAAAGAAAGCTACTTGGATACAGATGAGAACACAAGCGCTTTTCAGGTTAAGTTTATTGCCTGGGATTCACCACTGACTGCAACAGCAGTCTAAATGTAATGCAATCTGGGGTTCCAGATTCACAAACATAGAGGCACAAGCAAGTCCACTAGCAGCCGAAGTTAACAGAACCCTCCACAGAGCACCATTTGTTAATCCAACAAAGGTTTACCAAGCACCTACTGTATCTACATCTGGAGAAGTTAAAGGTAAACCACTCCAGTATTCTTGCCTGGGAAATCCCATGGACAGAGGAGCCTGGTGGGATACAGTCCACGGGTCGCAAAAAGTCAGACACGACTGAGTGACTAAACAACAACAGTATCTAGACATCAAGCGGTGGGGAAGCAGAGAATGAGACGGACACCATGCCCAGCTTTGCGGAGCTCACAGTCTGTAGGGGAATTACTGCTACCAAAGGGGTGTTGTGGGCGCTTCAAAAGTAGGAATGGAGTTGAATCTTTATCACCCCTGACTTTCCACTGATTTAGAGTGTTTCACAGTTTTGTAAAACAATTATTCATTTTAATTAAAAAACAAACCACCACTACTTACTTTTAAGGATCCCAGAGACGTAGCAAATAGACTGTTTATTTTAAGCACTGGCTTTTGTAATTTGATCTATGTCTTAAAGAAAATGTTATCTTATTGACTTTAAAAAAATCCATCACCCATTGAAACTTTCACCTCCTAACACACTTAGGTCTGCTACACAAAACCAGTTAGTCAACCACAGAGAGGAGTTGACACCTGGTAAGAAAACACATTTACTAATTTATTCCCGTCCAGTGTATGCCCCCAAAACAGCCTTGACTGGAAGCATTAACAGCCATTGAACAATTGCATATGGAGGTGTTTAAGGCTTGATGTTTTCCCCCTTGCTCCATTACTCTATCAATCAGGTCTCAGATTAGCTCCTAACTCCTTCTAGTCCCCTAAGCTTCCAAATAGTGGCAGAACTGGGGTTTAAAGATTTAAACCTGCGTCTGTCCCCAAACCCAACTGAGCACACCAATGCTCTCCAGCTCTACTGTCTCCTGTTTGGATGACAGCAAATCTGAGTGCCTCGACTGGCCAGGCAGGCAACGTCAATGAGCAAGGAGACAGATAATGGATATGTCTATTTGCTATGAGCAGGAGAAAGACAGAGAGTTGTAGAGGGGACTAGAGGGGACAGCAAGCAGCTACTGCTATCAATAGCTCCAGCAATTGCTATCACATATGATCTTGCAAGTTTAAGAGAAATGGGAACTTCAAAATTTTATGTATACTCCTGAATGTTAACATTAAATGTTAGTTCGAGTTCTTTAAGAGGACCACGTGGGTCAAACAGGCTCTCAATCATTGTTACTGTGCTGTTGGCATCATCTTTTTTTCCAAAATATTTATTTATTTGGCTGCGCCAGGACTTCTTGCAGCACACGGGATCTTCAGTTGTGGCATGTGGGATCTAGTTCCCTGACCAGGGGTGGAACCTAGGGCCCCTGCACTGGAGTGCCTTAGCCACTGGACCAGCAGGGAAGTCCTGGCACCATCTTTTAAAGAGCACTGGTTTGCTTCACTAAATTGTGCAGCATTACTTTCATAAGTGTGACATCGCCCCAGGGATGGAGGAAACAGAAAGTTCATTAACGCCTTAAATACCAAGGGTAGTCTCTTTTTCAGGCAGCCTAGATGGACTCATGGACCAATGCCACATAAGGTGATTTTCTCCCCAGGGGCCCATGGAATAGCTTTCATTTCTTTCCCATAGCAATGATACCCCAAGCAGTTGCTTACCCGTTTGTCAATGTCATTGTGTTGGAGCTGCACAAAGCGAGCGCTGATGGCTGCGATGTAACTCTGCTGATTGGAGAATGCCACACGGCCGGCACCTTTGGGGTACTTCAGCTCGGGGTCTGTATCAATGCCAGCATAGCAGACACCACCATATAAACGGTCCATGATCATTGCCAGTTCAACTGCAAGAAAATAAACACCATTTGGTATAAATGTTTAGAAGGGTCTCTTGTCCAGGAGAAGGAAGGACTATATGGAAGAATCATGCAGTGTAACTAAGAAATAGAAAACCCATGTTAAGTATCATGAAGAGTGTCCACACCAGTCTTAGAACTCAAGAAGGGGAGCTCCTCATAGGATATTTGAAAACAAAATGAAAAAAGAAAGAAAGAAAGAATTTACACACACACACAAATTTACATAATGAGAACTTCAGCAATAGTATAAAAGAAATGATCTATCAGCAACCCTCCTTTCTAATTTCTAACTGCTTAGTCCACTAGAGTGGACCCTGGGCAGGCAAAGCATCTCAGGTGCCCTAACAAGTTAATGAGAAACAGTCTACTTACTGACCCCCAGGGCTGAAAGTAATTACTAAAGTCACACTACTAAATTAAGATTAAGCTATAGAAAGAATTAATTCTAGAGGCAATATGTTTATAGCCGAGAAATAACTCTCCACAACTTTTTAAAAAATAAAAGATTTGGAGTTTATTTCAACTGAGGAATCTCCACACTAACTTCTCACACTAAATTCTAAATAACAATGCTAAAAATGATAATAGCAGCAATAAACATTTATTGAGTGCTTATAATTACCAGGAAACACTAAGCTGCTACAAAGGCAGTAAAAGCACACCCATCCTGTACCCTGCTATAAATCCAGAGGTCTGGTCTGCACTCTTCACTAGAGCTCTTTGGTATATCTGCAAAACACCTGGACAGAAGGCATTTGGAAATTGGACATTCCAAAGGTCTGATATTCTACAACTGTCCTCATCAAAAGGTACCACGGAGAGACATACAGCAGTTCCTTACCTGGATCCAAACTGCCTGAAGTTAACTGTTTACTTGATACTGGATGGCACCTCCTCCAGGTATGACCACTCCTTTCAGGCCACTCACATGGTTTTAAGTCCAAAAGACTTAGCCCTACTCCTAGGGAATGACCCAAGAACCCACTTCCTCAAATACCTACACATGGTATTTGGAAAGGAGCGGACAGGGAAGACAGATGAAGACCTGGGCCACAGCCAGTGTGCAAAGGCCCCCAGACAGCTGAGCTACACAGGAATCAGTATCTGGGGAGAAGGAGAGCTGCACAGGCTGGAGTGGCCGGAGAGCTCTGCAGCAGGTTCAAGGGCTGAAGGGCTTAATGATGCAAGAACGCCACCAGATTTCTATGAACAGAAGGAAAGCCATGTACTACTGGTTTCTATAATGGGCAGCTGCTGAGGCAGCAACAAAGTTATGTTGCTGTGAAAGAAAGGCTGTCTTTCTATCTGACTTCTTCAAACCGGACTGCTTAATACTGGTAGTGGATTTCTAAGCTTCTGTTTCTAATAGGAAGAATGACTTAACAACCAACAGGTAATTTTCAGAAGATGAGTAAATAAGCTAGCAGTAATTAAGCCAGAGAATAAGTGCTTTTAAAGACAGAAGAGCAGAAGGCTACCCCAATGATCCCATTATGATCAGAATTACTGAGTCATATCAGTCAAAGAAACATTGCTGGTTAGAGCCCAAGTGGACCCTGACTTCGGTCTTGGGGCAGGATCCAGAAATCACATTCATTCAAACAGTGCAGTAAGAATCATGTCCCTGTTTAGTTGTTAAGTCCTGTCTGACTCTTTGGTGACCCCATAGACTGCAGCCCACCAGCCTCCTCTTTCCATGGGATTTCCCAGGCAAGAATAAAGAATACTGGAGTAGGTTGCTATTTCCTTTTCCAGGGGATCTTCCCAACCCAGGGATTGAACCCGAGTCTCCGGCTTGGTAGGCAGATACTTTTTTTTACCACTGAGCCATCTGGGAAGCCCAAGAATCACATATGTACCCTGAATATCAGAATTTAGTGGGTCCTTACTTTGTCTCAACAACTTATGATAGCTTAAGGACTTCCTCACATAGCTAATGTTATTCCAGTCACAGAGAAGAAGAAATCGAAAGCTGAATTTATTCACCTTAGTCGTTAATGAATTTCCTTTATTAGTCAAGTTGGCTTAGTAAAATAGGTAACCTTGGGGCCTGGAAATTAAACACTAATTTCCCAAAGACATGGCTTCTTCTGGAATAGAATAAGACAGTGAACATTCCCTCAGCCTGGTGAATGGCCAGGAGACGAATGTTGGCAAAGGACTGAATGAGCCTGTCTCCTACCCTTAGGAAGGACTCAAGAAAGTGTCTAATTTAGAAAGAGAGCTTGAACCTCCAGCTGAAGACAAGAACTACTGTAACCAGAGGTTCTACGGCATCTTGGTCTCCAAAGGAAATTTAGGGATCCGCTGATGCCAGAGACAGCACCTTCCACAAGCACTTTGTGAATCTGGCTGTTGGAAAATCATCTTCTCGGCCCAAAGATTCAGTCATGGCTGATGCTACTGGCAGTTAAGCAGTTCTGACAGGAAAAAGAAACCTTCACTCACTTACGCTTTTATGAAAATTATATAAATTAATAATTTCCACTTAGAAGCTTATGTGCAGTCATTTTCTTGGCCACCCAAGAGCCTGCAGGCATTTGAGCCTACGAAGTCTTACTCAAGTGAAGGACAATTTATTGAGAAGCTAGAAGAAAGAATCCAAGGTGACTACAGAAAGTTTTTTGGGGGGAAGAATATGAAGACTACTCATTTCTCTACCTTAACCTATATTTTAGCTACAAAAACCTCAATAGTCTGATGATCCTTGAAGAAAAGTAAATAATAACTCAACAACTGCTGTTTGTATTTGGTCCTTACTCAGTCAGCAAGTCCTCATTAAAAGTGTACTTCCTGCTGCCTAAACTAATGCTGGGCTCAAAGGACAGAGGGATGTCACTTAAGTACTAAACAGCATTTCTAATTACTGAGAAAAGTAACCAGTTGGTAAAAAACATTAAAAAAAAGAGTAATTTAATTCATCTACTACATAGGTAACTAACGAACACAAAGCAAGCTTTCCTAAAGTCCTACAAAATTCTAATCTGAAAATACTTTTTATATGGAAGATACAAATTCACCTACAGATGTCATAATATACAACTACTCGGAGAGGCTAGGTTTTAAAGATTTCTTTACAGTGAGCATTATCAGTTAATGTAGGAAAGTTCCATATAAATTCCCTTCCTCTGAATGAGGAGGAAGCTGAGCCAGCAAGAGGGCTACCATTTTAACTACTCGGGAGGAAGAGAGAAAAACAGAAGAAAAGCAGTAAGGATCTGGTAAAAGTCAACTAAAACCTTCACGGATCTACCTGTACATTATGAACTCCATCCTGCTCTTGAAATGTGAGTCTTTGATCAAGGATATGTCTTATCTGGAAAATGTAGTCAAACCACCTACTAAATGTACGACAGTGAATCCTCATGTGAAACCATCCTCTGTAGATAACAAGGACAGCGTTATCTCCCAGGAGCACGTTCTTAACATTTAACATGAGGAAGATGAGGGTCCCAGAGGTTGAAATTCAGACAGACAGAGGTGACAGCAGGCATAGACAGAGTCTGTGAGGAAGTCAGATATCTTTAAACCACTTCTCTTTTTTCTTTCCCATCCAGTGTTAACAGGGTCTGTCTGGTCACCACAGGGGTGGGAAATTACGAGTTCTGGTAGCCATATCCAAGGGCATTCTGTACTTTGGTTAAGATGTTCTATGCTCTTATGATAACTCAAGTCAGCTCATAAACAACTGTTCCATGAGAACAGTATACTACTATAAGTCTAACCTACACACTGGCTCTTGTGTCCCAGACTAGAGAGGGAAACAAAAATACTGCAGTTGTATGTAGCGTATAGTATGTCTGTGAATTCCTCTGGGTTGTGGTGACCATGCCCTGGAGGTGAATCTGAACCCCAACTTGTTTTGCTCCCAATTCTTCATAAAGATCTGAAAGGGATCAGCTCAACAGAAAGAAAATCATGATGACTCTCCCATCCTGCCTGACCCCAGGGTCCTGTTCCTAAGGTTTAATTAGATTTCAAAGTTAGCCTAAGGCAATGTAGAAGTCCAAGATACTATGAGAGCCAAATGGGACAGAGCAGGAATGAGGGTTCCTGAGGGAAATACTAACACATTCATCTTTTCAGATTTTAAATCATGAATCCAGAAGTTCCATTTCTCCTCTTTGGAAATAACAAAGCAGACAGGAAAGAGGCATATGGCACCTCAGGGTGACAAAGAGGCTTGCACTTCTGAAAGAAAGGAAAATTCAACTCGAAGGTGAACTTTCTGAGTTTACAATTGCCGAGTTGGATCACCAAAGCCGTTCACGTATCTTCAGTAGAGGAAATGCTCATAAGCTTCCACTCTGTATGAGATATTGGGAAGTTATGAATATTTTCAAATAAATGGTATGAACAACCAACTAAGTCTTAGCGATAAGAGTATTTAAGTTGATTAAATCGAGCTGGTACCAGGCTGACTGTTATTACTGTTATGGAGACAGAATCTCATATCTCAGCCTGATAAAGCAGCTTCCTTCTGTGTAGAGAGTCCCAGACTTGAAGTCTGGAGATCTGAGTTTGAGCCTTAGCTTTTTTAATTGTTGTGGTCTTGACTAATCACCCCCTTTGAACTCTGTTTCCTTATTTCTATGATGAAAAGTCTACCACTTACAACCTCACAAGGTTTTCATGAGGATTAAACATATATGAGAACTCTGGGCATACTGTTGGGTACAGAGCAGCGTTCAAATGTTTTGTTTTGTCCAGGGGTTGTTTTTCTTTAACATTTGCTTAACTCACAAATCTTTGCTTAACATTAACTTGGCCTGGTTTCTGCTCCATAAACACCAGTTCATCCCAGTCTTACTTAAGCTTTAAGTTAATGTTATTCAAACTGCCACTGATATGGCAACCTTTGACATCAGCTGCGGGTGAGGGTGTGCTTTCCTAAAGGAGGGAGCTCACAAACACCAATCAACATTAGAAAATCCTTAATCTTAAGGGCAGTGCAGTGAATTAAGTCAGTATGCCAATTCTGGAGTTTATCTGAGACAACTCATTCTGAACTTGGGACTGGGTGAAAGAAAAAGCTTCGAGTGCTGACCAATTTGACATAAGATGATTTCTGTCTGCTACCACTTCACTGAACAAAGAGGATATGGTTATAATACTCCTCCTTCCTAAATCACAAATCAGGATGTGATTCCTAATATGTGTGCCCTACCAGAATGTTTGCACAGAATGTGTGGAATAAATGCTCTTAGAAAAATTCATCATGTTCTCCAGATGTATGCCATACATTAGTGAATATTTACCTCAAAAAATGTTTTCCTCTAGAATTTCCATAGAAAAGCCATCCTCACAACAGTTGGGGTAGGGGGAGGCAGGGCAGAATGAGAAGAAAATATCAGGATCCATAGCAGAATATTAGGGAGAAAAAGACAAGAGAGACTCATCAGAACAATAGTTAAGAAGGTGAGAGATCCAAAGATGACAGGCAATTGGCAGGCTCCAGGAACTCAAGACTGATCTTTTCTGCAGGACCTGGTCAGATAAACTGTCAGGAGGAAGTCATAAAGTGGAGGAACAGCCTCTAACTAGAAAGGAAGACCGAGGGTTTTTAAAGCCTGATCAAAGTTGGAAATGCATGGCTCCCAAAGCTGGATTACTGAGGCAGCCCCCAAATGAGATGTCTAGGCCCAGAAGCTCAAGTCAGAAGATACTTATGGTTACAAACCAGGGGAGAGTACAGGGACCAGATCCTTCCTTTTCCACTCTCCCCTGGTGGTCTCTCCTCAAAACTCCCAAGCCTGGCACTTACTTGCTATCAGAGCAAAGACATGCTGTCAGGAAAGGTTCTCATGCCATAGGGATATGCAACAGGGAGATTTCTGCACTGAGACATGTTGCTTACAACATGTGAATGAAGAGTGGCAATATGCTCTTGCATGTCCAGGTGGTAGCAGGAGGAGAAACAGACAAGAGAGATGGACCACCTCTTTCCTCGTACTGACTCTCTGAAGAATATGTACACTTTAGCCACACGGTGGCATGGCGAGTCTACCCACAGCCTTTCCTAGTGTGGAGGTGGAGAGAGATAGGAAATGGAAGGAAAGCAAGATCTAGAATCAGCAGGAGACTTCAGGCAAACCATCCTTGGCCTGCCACTGTCACTGACAGGAGTGATGGAAGGGAGAGACAAGAGACAGTAGAAATTACTTGACCTAGAAAAGGCAACAATCAGGCAATCCAACTTTGGGTAAACTCATCGAGATTTTCCATTGATATATTTTCCCACTTTCAGGCTAATTTTTCTAGGCCCCTGACTTTTTTTCCAACCTGAATTTTTAAAAGTCATGCTTGTCAAAAGATCAGAAGGAACAACCTAAACTCAGTCAAGACAATCCACTTAAAACAGGTTGCCTTGTATCTTCAGAAGTGTTTGTGCATTTCTACTTAGTGATAAAGGACTATATTATCATTTATTAGTGATAATGGTCCCTGTCTTACAATGGGAAAATATCAAAGACAAAAAACCTTATGAGATCCAAAAGGATAATACTGTAATGTGCTAAAGGACCATTTCCGGCCCAGGATAAGGTGAAAATCAATCTGGACACACAAAACCTCACTTGTTGAGCACCAGCACTAACACCTAGTTTAAGATCATCTTCTATATAGTGCCTAGAATAGTTCTAAGACCTTCCAGAATTCAAACCACAATACTCCTGGGGAAAAAATGCCCTGAAATATTTAAAAACCAAAAATTGAGAATATTATGCTAAGGAAAATAATTTAGTATTCAATTAATTGGGTTGATGCTCTATTAGTCCATTCTGAAACCTTTGACTTGACAGGCGATGACCTGTTCAGCAAGAGTGGCATGACGTGCACTTTCTCAGTGCCAGTAACACACTGCGTGCTCAATACATGTTTACTGTTCAAGTGAACTGCACTGTATTCAATTTACAATTGTCTAGCAAAGTCAAACTGATTTCTTTTAAAAACAGTCTTCTATTCCAAGACACACACCAGTCCACAAAGTTCAGTGTATTCCAAAGAAATTCAATTCTATGCACAGGGATAAAAGCTAAAGATGTTAACTCTTTTCATCCAGACTACTTGGCCTCCAATCTGGAAGTCTTGGATAGAGTAAAATTCCAGGATGCTAAAGTAGATTGTTTAGCCTTCTAGAAACTAGCTACATTTATAGGAGGTGCTGGCATGGGGGAACCTTCATTAGACTAAGTGACTACAGATTAATAACCAACAATGGCAAAAACAAAATTTTAAACCAAAACAAATTAGTTTACTTAAAAAAACCGAACTTTGAAATTTATAAAACATGCATTATCTAGGCAGGGAACACAAAGTCCAGTTTCTGACTAGATAACTAAATATAATTCCTGTTTAACCCGAGAACATGTATCATTTTACAGACACAGAATGTTAAAAAAAAAAATACAATTCAGCATCTTGGGTTTCCTGTCTTGTGCTGTTAGTGTGATCACACAACAGTGAAAAACAGATTATCACAAATAGAGGTCCATATCTACCCTTTCAAATAATTTAAACAGAAAGAATAAAGGATGAACAATGTTTAAAAAGGCAATTTAGTTATAAACTATTCTGTCTGTGACTTAAAACAGACATGAGATTAAAGTCAGTTTTGTTATTTTTACAACTGCAGGAATTTTTCTTTCAGAAAACTTTTTTTGCAGATTCCCATCTAAGAAAAAAGGGAAAGAGCTAAGATATTAAAACTTTGCGTTTGTCTTTAGTTGCAAAAAAGAACAGCGAGAATACTAGCAAGGAATATCCTTTTTTTTTTTTTTAAGAATATATTTGCAGTTTAAAGACTATGAAAGGGGATTTTTCTCCCTCTCCACTCCTAAACATATCACCAGTTAGAAAAAGCCAGGAATATTACACAGCGCCCCTACTCACACTTTTTTTTTTTTTTTTAAAGCACAAGCTCTTTAGAAACAAAGGGTTGCATTGGGCCTCATCTCATAATGCTGTTCACGTATGAGTTGGCCCTGCTTAGACTTTATTCTCTGATGGCAGATGAAGGGGGAAGCATCTCTGCTGCTCTGCTTTCTTTCTTTGGGCAAGTTTGCCACTAGGATGAGAAAAAGACCCAAGACACCTGACTTTCTGAAATACCATAAAATTATAAACTCCAGTCATAACTAATTTATTTTAAGGTCTTTCAAAATGGAATTATGAATACATCTTTATAGAGACCTAAACTTTTAGCAGTAGCTTGGAGTTGAGATTTGAATAAATGCATTAGGAAAGTTGAGGAACATTCAGAATTAAGAAGTCATGAAAGTCACAAAGCTGTTTCTCAGCTTGCTTTAATGATCTCTGCTTTCTCTTTTACTTTTTAAGCAGAATACTTGAGTCCACTTGTTTACACTAACAGGAGATAACCCTGCCCTTTGCTACTACAGTGGCAATGGCTAGCTTATTTTTTCATCTTAGTTTAAAAAAATAAACTCAGCTATTTTAAAGCACTTTATAAACTTTGTTCTCACAAATAATTTTACTATATTCCACAGGCAATCATACTGATCTAACAAGTGATTAGATTTGTCTTTGGTGCCCCAGTCAATTAAGACACTGCCCAATTCCAGCAGGCACAGTTATTTAATCATTGGAAAGGAACTTAAAAAACAAAAAATAGGGGCGCTTTCATGAAGTCAAATTAAAGATGCTCAAATACATAACTCACTTTTCAAAGTATGTAAGAGAAAACCAGGAATCCGTTTTGCTTGGGAAGAGTTCAGTCTGATCTTCAGTGACACAGTTTCTCGCAGGGGTTCGCCCTGTCATTAAGTGCACACAGCTGCACTGGACAGATTTCTGACGGGGTTCTTTTTCTGTTATACATAACAATACTAACTGGCTCACAATGCACACTGCCAAATGCACTGTTATTAGTTTTTAAATAATTGGTTGAACAGGGAATCACTAATTAGAACCCAACCCTCTGAAATAACAGTTTAATGAAATTCACTCTTGCGGCATAAGAAAATACAACATCTTGGCAGAAAACATTTAAGGGTCAGCTCAGTGGAACTGATATGACGGCCTTCTTTTTGGAGATTGTGTATAGCTGACCAGAAGCCTAGAAAACACTGAAGACTAAACACATTGGGGATTGCTGTTGTTGGTTTTGTTGTTGTGGTGTTACTATTTCCACTCACCAGCTCGAAGGGGTCGTGGAACTCCCCCAACAAAGATAGTTTTTCTGGGGTCCAAAGGCTGTGAACCATCCATTACAAAGTCACTGTCACTTAGGTTCCATGGTCGAATTTGCACCTGAAAAAAAGTCGTTTACTTGGTCCTTACTTCATTTCCATTAACCCCAAATGAGAATAAGGTGACTAAAGATAAACCCACTGATTTGTGCATTGTACAACATACACAACCCAAACAAAATCCAGTTATTAGTTAATGTAATCTCTAGACATATGCTGTGAAACCTTCAGAAACCACCTGTGGTTTTAAAAAAGGGTAGTCTTTAATAGATAAGAGTCTGGGTTTTGAATAAGATCCATTTTAACATGTTAAACTGTTCATAACCTGTCACATTATAGCACTTAGCTTTTTAAGAGCTCACCTAAAGAGGGAACAGGAACTTTTAGAATATTTTCTAAAAATTATCTATATGTCTGGCTTTTAAATTATCACCCCCTAAAATGAAAACATTTATCTTTCAGCAATATGATTTAACACAGTTTAACACTTATCAAGTTAGCACACAATTACCAGCAATATCAAATACTGAAGGTCACAGAGTTATCTACTTTTGGTTGATCTGATTTTCCTAAATAAGTCCAGTAAAATAAAAGTAAGTCTAGAAATTCAAGTAAATTTTCGAAGAGTAAGAAAAGAAATCTCTATGACATATTTCTTTCTATTTGGTAATATCTCTTCACTGGGACTCTGACTCCCTGCCATAGTTTATACTATGTTATCCTTATCGTATAAAATACTTCACCAGAATCATAAGCTTAAAACATATTCCTTTCAATTCATAACTGAACTATCAGAGAATAGCTTAAAACAAAACCACCACCAAAAAACCCTCTCATACAGAAAGGCCAGTTTCAGCAAGGCCCGAAAACCACCTGGCCACATGCTCGAGCAGGCCCGTTGTCAAAGCGAAGAAACAAGCACTGGTTTTTAAGGAACATGCCTCTCCTTTCACCTCATTGATTAGGATAGGAAACAAAACAGCTGAATTTTAACTTCCTTAGTATCAACACAATGTTTCACTTTTCCCATTGCTCAACCATCAACACTTTAATGCAAGGAAATATATATGACAATTTTTTATGTGGCTTGCCTTATATATTCAGTAGTTCTTCTATTTCAAAGATAAATCTGCCAATGACACTTTCAAAACACCTTGAATCAACTCCAAGACTGGCACTGCTCATTAGAAACAGGCTACACATTCATTACGACTGTTACAAAATGTACCCCCCACACAACTTTTGGAGCTTTTATGACACAGTTGCCTTCACCAGTTACTGGAAGCCATAAAATCTCCACATGGGGGGAAAAGAAAATCTAGTTCTTTCCTTGTAAAATTTGGTCTGTTTGTCTAAATTATCAATCCCTTGATAGTTACCACAAAGACAGATTCACCAATACAATAAAACGTAACTTTCAAATGCCTTCATGAGGGCTCATTATTAATGTTTAACTAAAAACACAGTCTCCTGACACCAAGAAAAAGGATTCTAATGTCAACACACAAAAGACAGGGCAAATCTTTTTCTGTACGGAGCCCTTTTTTCTTCTAGTCTCATCCCTAATAAAGTAGTTAAGGTAGCTTCAGGATCTGGTAATTCTATTTACTTTATGATAATTAAGTTCAATCATATGGCTCACAAATAAAAACAATTCATGTGTAATATCCATAGTGTTCTGGTTTCATTTAACCAGAAGTACAGAAAATGACGCCTCACACAATAGCTGGAGGTTGCTGCTGCTTCAAAGAATTCTGCAGAAGATCTCAAATCCACCTGCTGAGAGGCTTGACTGCTGCCTCTTCCCTCTAACACCCTCCCCACCCCTTCATTACATCACACACAACCCATTCCCTTACCCTATTCTTGGGAAAAATACAGGAAGAAGACTAGGGAGACAGTAATGATTAACTGTATTCACAAAACCCACATTTCCCAGCTGCCATCACAAAACAGCTCCTCAAAGCTCACGCCACTGCAAATTCAGAGAAATGTCAACACAGGCCAACATCAGCACACTCTACGTGCTAAGCAAGAAATACTGTGGTACTGTTTGCACTGAGAAGTTTCATTCACACTTTAGTTTCTTTCTGAAATATAAGACCATTCTTACTCAGGAATGTTCTCCATCTTCTAAGGTTTATTCTCAGACCTCAGGGTCTAATATTCACGTTCTATCTTTCTGACTTACTCTTTGAATACATTCTCTGGTCCCAAGACACACATACACACACACAAACACACAAACACATAGGTTTCTCTACTCTTTTAGTCCCATACTTTGTAAGCTGACTCAAATATTTTGTAGAAAGGAATACAGTATAAATAAAATAACTTTTTACTATCTTTATTTCTTTAATAATTGTTTTTGAGAAATGTTGAAATTAGACCTCTATCTTAATTCAACACAAATTTCCGCTGCCAAAACAACTTTTACATCCACAGTGATTACTCTGTGTGTGTGTGTATGTCTTTGTATAACAATTCTTCTACTATGTTGTCAAACAGGCTATATACGCTGGGCAGTAAAAGCCTTAACAACCTAAGGAAAAGATAAGGCTGTCACCAGAAAGGTGAAGATTACTTTAAATGAAACTGACACGGTTCCAATACCACTTCCTGAAGAAACCTGATCACATTTGGTTACAAAGGTGACTCCAGGAAGAGGCTATCTGGCAGACAGCACCCACGAGCCCTTTGGCCACGCCACAACCTCACAGGGTTACACAACACAGAACCTCTGTAGGGCCAGACAGGTAGCACAAACATGTCAGGTTACCAGGACAACAGTTAGTAGGCAGGCAGTGACGCTACAGAGTAAATCAGTCCTTTTATTTTGTTTTCTATTAGAGTTGATGAACAATGTTGTATTAGTTTCAGGTGTACAGCAAAGTGATTCAGTTACACATATATGCGGGGATCTGTTCTTTTTCAAATTCTCTTCCCATTTAGGTTGTTATAGAATATTGAGCTGAGTTCCCTGTGCTATATATATAGTAGGCCCTTGTTGGTTATCTATTTTAAATATAGCAGTGTTAAACCACTCCTTTTAAAGGAAGCAGACACTTCTCTCAGCTAGTATTTATCATTTGCAAATGTATTGTCAGACTTTCCCATTTCTCAAAAATAGCTAGACATTCAGATTTTTATGTGAAACTCCAAGATTTCTCAATGTTTGGAATTCATTCAAATGTGAAAGTCACTTGTACAGGCTAGACAAAATTAACTGCAGGCCAGATCATTTCTGTGGGCTCCAGCCTGTGATCTCTGGTTAGAAAGGTTTAGTTACCACACAATTCACAAAGGAATATTTTGTTCCATAAGCACTTATGAGAGAAAATATTAATACAAAAATGGTTTTCCCTTAGTTTCAGTTTCTTTTTTAAGCATGTATTCTGATGGAAGTTCTGGTAAGGACCATAAACCTTCTAGCTGAATTATTAGTCTTCTAAATTTTTATCTTCTGATTTAATAATTGGCTTTGTATAACTATTTATCTCCAAAGGCAAAATCTTTTTAAGGATAAAGGCAAAAACCAAACATAAAGATTGATAGCATAAATATATGAATTTATACCATAAAGTGACTTCAACAGCTTTCAAGAAATCTAAAACAACTTAATACGTAACAGCAACAGTTAGTACTGAGTTCAAAATGGGTCATAAAGCAGTGGAGACAACTTGCAAAATGAACAATGCATTTGTCTCAGGAACTGCTAACGAACATACAGTGTAGTGGTGATTCAAGAAATTTTGCAAAGGAGATGAGAGCCTTGAAGATGAGGAGCATAGTGGCTGGCCATTGGAAGTTAACAATGACCAACTGAGAGCAATCATCAAAGCTGATCCTCTTACAATTATATGAGAAGTTGCCGAAAAACTTAAAGTTAACCATTTTATGGTCATTCAGTATTTGAAGCAAATTAGAAAAGTGAAAAGGCTCTATTAGTGGGTACCTCATGAGCTGACTGGAAATCAAAAAAATTGTCGTTTTTGAAGTGTCATCTTCTTCTATTCTATGCAACAACAATGAACCATTTCTTGATTGAATTGTAATGTGTGATGAAAAGTGGATTTTATATGACAGGTGGTGACAACCAGATCAGTGGCTGGCCTGAGAAGAAGCTCCAAAGCGCTCCCCAAAGCCAAACTTGAACCCTAAAAAGGTCATGGTCACTGTTTGGTGGTTTGTTGCCAGTCTGATCCACTACAGCTTTCTGAATCCTGGCAAAACCATTACATCTGAAAAGTATGCTCAGCAGTTGATGAGATGGACTGAAAAGTGCAATGCCTGCAGCCAGCACTGGTCAATACAGAGGGCCCAATGCCTGAATGCACATCACACAGCCAACACTTCAGAAGTTGAACGAATCGGGCTACAAAGTTTTGCCTCATCCACTATATTCACCTGACCTCTTCCCAATCAACTACCACTTTCTTCAAACAACTTGGCAACTTTTTGCAGGGAAAACACCTCTACAACCAGCAGGAGGCAGAAAATGCTTTCCAAGAGTTCAGTGAATCCCGAAGCATGGATTTTTATTCTATGGGAATAAGCAAATGTATTTCTCATTGGCAAAAATGTTTTGACTGTAATGGTTCCTGTTTTGATTAATAAAGATGTGCTTAAACCTAGTTATAGTGATTTAAAATTCACAGTCCGCAGGCACAATTATGTTTGTACCAACCTAATAACTTAAATTTCATTTTATTTAAAACAGAGTCATTAATAGGGATAAGATTAGGCTAAGTCCTAGGGGGAAAAACTTAAGAAATATCATACAGGTCATTTATTTTGATAGGATGCTATAACAATATTTCCTAAAAAGAAAATGTCATTGAAAATTTGCAAAAGCCTCTAAGTTAAACAAAAAATGCATTTCTATAGTATCTTTAATAACAGGATAAGAACAGTTTTAGCAAGAACAGTTTTAAACACAGGTCTTAGGGCTTCAAGTTCATGACCAAGTCTCCCTATAGCTCTGGAACTCTCTCAGTTCAGACCACTATTTAGAATTTAGACATGACCTTGGTGGGCTATGGTCCATGGAGGTCGCAAAAAGTCAGACACAACTGTGTGACTAAGCACACACTACCAATAAATAATGCTATCTTGAGCTCACTTTGCAAATCTCATCCTATACCTGCTCTGGTCCTCTCCTTAGGTTACAAATACCTACCACTTGAAGGGTTCTACTGTGTGGTGCCTTCCTTTTCATTTGCGGGACTCAAGGCAGCTCCAAAGTGCAACCAAACTGTTCAGAGTCAACAGTGCAACCTGGTGGTCAGTTTAGGAAATTACCTGACCAAACCCCTCTTTCAGGCCATTTATTCTCTCCCACAAATTACCCATAAAGCTTATATTTCAGCATCCCCCCAACCCGGCCCCATTTCCTTTTTCCTCTTTTCAATACCCTTCAAACTCCTACTCAAGCTCTTCAGGAAAATGTCTCCATTTTTCTCTCCCTAATCCTACAATCCTTTTAATCGACATGAATCAGAAAAACAACAGCGCAGAACCATCAGGACTGCTCTCCCCAGTAAGCAGCATCCCAGCTCTCCTGACAGCCAGGATGAGTCAGCTAAACCTAGGTCTGTGGTCATACAGCTGCAACAGCTCAGCTGTAGTGGTAATGAACCCAAACCCACCCCAGCTGTCAGCAGTTCTATTTTAAGCATCACAGACCTCACAGAATGACTGGAGTGCCCCATAGTATCACAGATAAGCTAGTCTGTGGTTTGTGAGGCATCTTTATCTCATCCACGGTGCAAGGGGTTGTTTTATTATTATGACCACTATAAAACTAAAGAGTCATAACGGCAATAATTGTGGTTAAGACTCTTCAAAGTATTTTCGTATTTGGTATCTTATCTCAACCTAATTTTTACCACATAATGCCCTAACAAACAGCTCAGCCACCTTTGAGGAGTTTCGGTGCTACCTATTATTCTCAAATACTGTCCTCTACCCAATGGAGAGAAAAAGGAAATGCCCTCCCTGTATCTTCACAGTTAAGTGGCCAGAAAGGACTTAATAGCTGCTCAGAATCATTGGCCTTGATATGACTCCTGTACTCTGGGCAGGTCTGGGGCCACCAGGCAGAACTCCACTGGAACTCAAAGCAAATGAAGATTATTCCTCAGACACCAACAGGTTGCCAGCCCTGGAGAACCTCAGCAAAATAGCCAGGATTCTTCCTAGACAGGAACCCAAAAGTAATCCCGGGAAATTCTCTTACACTCTCCTACGATGCTCCAAGGCCCACCAGCAGTGTCAGGAAATAGTGCAGGTACAAGACGGAAACTGCTGCCATCTTTGCCAAGCTGCACAGCCTGATGCACAGAAACCACAGGCTCCACTGGGACCTGCAGTTACTGCTGAACAATTCAATTGCCCTTTGTATAGCTAAGAGTCGGACACAACTGAGTGACTTCACTTTCACTTTTCACTTGCATGCATTGGAGAAGGAAATGGCAACCCACTCCAGTGTTCTTGCCTGGAGAATCCCAGGGACAGGGGAGCCTGGTGGGCTGCCATCTATGGGGTCGCGCAGAGTCGGACACAACTGAAGCGACTTAGCAGCATACTGTTTCATAAGGGCACCCAGTACAAAAATAGAGCATGCATAAACTGTGCCCCCAAAATGGTAATGTACACCTTCTTGCTCTATACTTGATATAATATAGCCATTATCAATTAGATGATATGATTAATATCTGGACTTAACATTCATAAGATTCAAGGAAACACCTTCCTGCTACAGGTTTTGCAGACTCCCTCAGGAACACCTACATGTGTGTTAGTCACTCAGTTGAGTCTGACTCTTTGAGACCCCCATGGACTATAGCTCTCCAGGCTCCTCTGTCCATGGAGTTCTCCAGGCAAGAATACTGGACTGGGTTGCCATGCCCTTCTCCAGGAGATCTTCCCAACGTAGGGACTGAACCCGGGTCTCCTGCATTGCAGGCAGATTCTTTACCATCTGAGCCACCAGGGAAGCCCCCAGGGACTCCTGATCATTTTGCTGTTTGGCTCCCCTGCCCAACTACTGTCTATAATACTTCCATCATAGCACCTTGACTCCTTACTCCACTTACTGTTACATGGCTACTTCTCTCCATTGGACTCCAGGTGCCTCTAAGGCTGAGACCACTTCTCTGTGTGGGTCCCGACTGCTCAGCACAGTAGCCAAGCCTTAGTGAGTGCTCTGAGCTCTTCAGTATAATGGTGAATTAATGAAGGTTTTCCCAAGGGGCAGACAGTGGTGCTGTAAGAACCTGTCCAGCAGCTGTCCCTCTATAGCTGCCTAATCACTCTCCTCACTCCACCAAAAGCTACCTTCCAGAGACATGGAATTATTGTACGTCCGCTCACCAGTGGGTGCCCCAGGGCTTGGGCCTAATTTGTGAAAATTTCTGATGCCACCAGGGGACCCACTCAGTGATCAGAATTACCTAGTGCTTGTCACCACTTCTGATGTTCACACATCACTTAGAAAGTATAAGCATAACAGATGATTTCCTTTTGAAAGAAAGGAGAAACTAGCACTTTTGAGCATACACTGCCCCACTGTGCTAGGCATTTTACACACACCGTCACATTGAAACTCACCATAACTGTTATGCTATAAAATTATCCCTACTTTAAAGACAAAGAAACCTGTCAGTGTGAAACCAACTCAGGACTGAAACAGGTTTCTCTGACCCCAAGTCTCTCTTTCTGCTGCAATGATGTCGTGTGCCTGCAAGGCTCCCTGTCCTCCAGGCCACTGGCCACCAGCTCTGCTTCGCAAGAGTTTCCTTCAAAAGTCAAAATACATTTTCATTTGTGAGCGATTAATCTCTCTCCTTTCCAATCTCATATGGCCTGTTCTCAATGCATTAAGAAATGACCCATGGACTCTTCTTAAAGCTAACAGAACTAGCAGTTAGAAAAGCTCGAAAATGATTTAACAATGAAGCTGGCACTACAGTCAGCTATTTGAACTTCTAGGTTCATAGCCTCAGGCACTCGTACTCTGCAGCCAGACAATTTTGTCCAACGTCTACATAAATGTGTATTTTCGGCTCCATGGTGCTAGGGCAAGGATGTTGTCCCTGGCATGCTGTTCACTAAAACTCTTGAGAGGAATGTACACATAAAAGCTCAAGTTACCTAAGTTTTTCCTGGGACGAAGCCTAGTCTTTGAGCGAGCTTCACGGAATACTAATTCCACCAGAATCTTCACAAGTATAATCCCCAGAGAGGTATATATTATGCTGGGTTAAACAATCTTACACACATTTATTTATTGAAAAACTCCTTAGAACTTTAATATATCAATGTTTCCCAAATGTTCTTGGCTATGGAATCTTTAATTAAAGGAGAAAGTGGATATAAAATCTACAAAAGTGCCCAGTAAGCAACACCTGTTATTATTAAGAGCAAACCTTCTTCTGTCAGTGATCCTTTCAAGAGATCAGTGTGTGATGAGACAAGTGTTCTTCAGAACACACTTTGGAAAACACTGAATACAGTCCTTTAGGGGATGGGGTTGGCTATTTCATTCCCTGGTTACCATCTTGTACACTGGAACTGCAGCATCTTTTAGGCTTTTCTAGAAAGGAATAACAACTTCCAAAGACTTAAGCACTAACTACGAAACTCTGGACCCCTTTGCAAATTCAGAGATTCAGGGAGGAAAAAAAAAAAAAAAGGACTTATGAATAGGAAGTACTTCTGTCAGTTTAGAGGAGGAATTCTTTCTTTGGAGAAATTCTTATGATGGGAGGTGCCCAAATCAGGAATTTACCCTGAGGACCCAAGGAACAAATAAATAAATCAAGATCAGAGTGCTGAAGATTTCCAAGGTTGAGATAGTACACAAAACCAGATTTGATTGAGTCACGATAAAATTATTGTCTTAGGAAGTAGTAGGTGGGGAATGAAAGAGTTTGAGCAAATATACCAAAACCCAAGGACTGAGGCCATCAATCAAGATTTCCCAATTAAATTTCCCTCTATTCCCTTCATACATTGGTGTTCCATCTGAAGTGTTCTCCATTCATACCACACAATTTCTCATTTCTGTGTTCGTACTGTTAAGTTTCTCCAAAATGTCTATTCCCCGACATCTCCACACTTCTGGTCAATCTCCAAACTCCCTTCATCCTTTAAAGCCCCATTTAAGTGACACTTCATCCAAGAAGCTTTCTTTCATCACTCATGGTACATATGAATTGTTCAAAATAATTAATCTACATTTTATCTTCATCATAGTCATTATTTTTATTAATTTGACAAATATCTGAGAACCTTTTATGCACCAGGCTCCATAAATTTGTGTATTTACACATTTTTTTTTAATCTACTCATTATACTATTAAGCTTTTGAACACTTGTTTTTATGTCTGATTCAAAGTATTCTGATTCACAGTAACCAACACTAAGGCCTTGTCCCTAGTAGGCACTCAAATATGGTTTGAAGGGAAAAAGGAGGGCACAGCATTTTTTAAAGTTATATGTGGGCTGGAGATAGCTATAATAGAAGGTATGATTCACTATAGGATGGTGCAGTGATCAGAGAAGGCTTCATAAAAGAGATGACATTTGAGAGGAGTCTGAAAATAAGGGTAGGAATTAGAAATTGAAATGGGGGCAGAAATACTTTAGTTAATTGGAATATGGGGTTCAGGAGGAAAGCAGAAAAAGTTAAGGTTGGAAAAAAATTTGAAGTCAGACTAGAAAAGTCTTAAATCCTAGGCAAAATAATCCTGGTTGTTTTTGTAACTTAAAAAAGTGACTAAAAAATTCTAGAGATTCCTCTGATATATAAATGCGAGTAGGAGACACTGGAACAATAGATTAGGTAGAATTAAAACTTAAAGAAATAAACCAGTTTCTATTTCCAGTTTCCTTTCTCCACCATTTGTTTTTCAATTTTTGTCTTTCTAGTTTTAAGTGGATGGCCTGAACAATACCCTGAAGAACTGACCTTATATAAGCACACATCAGTTTGGTAAGACAGTTTTAAAAATATATAGCAATGTCGATCCGTCATGTTTTAGGAAATTTATAAATTGTGATTGTGCTATAAATTTTAAGGAGGAAGAATTAAGAAACTTCTCTGACACTCCTTTGGTGTTTGCTATCCCATATCTCTGGCCAAAGTGCTCCATAAGTTAAGAACCATGACGTCTTCCTCCTCACCTCCTTTTCAGGGTTACTGTTTTCAGCCCCTCCATCTGTTAGACCCTCCTAGGTTTCTTCTTCTATCAGTCGGCTGTCTTGAACCTTCAGGTTCAGCCTATTTATACATTCAAAAAGTAGAGTCCCCGTAACAAGAGGGACCACTGTCACAGTGTCTGCCTGCTTCACTGGAAGCACAGACAAGGACACAGCTGTCCTCAGGGATGCCTGGGACATGTGAGCTATGGAACTGCTCTTGCCAGAGGAGGGGAAGAACAAACACAAATCTAGAGACTGTGCAATTACTCCTGCTCTTGCCAATTTGTCTTTCATTCTTTAAGACTGAGGGATCCTCTACTCAATACTCTGTAATGGACTACATGGGCAAAGAATCCGAGAAGAGTGAATATATGTATATGTAAACCGATTCACTTTGCCATACTCCTGATACTAATACAACATTGTAAATCAACTATACTCCAAAAAAACTATAAAAAAAAAAAAAGACTGAGCAGTCAATTATCAGGCCATAAATACAGTTTCTTTTGCCATCTTTCAGGATCAGACCTAAATATAGAGTAGTCTGAGTGGAGTCATTTAATGAAAGGTAATCACTGACCAGAAATAGAACTACCTGAAATCCACTAATTATAGATTCATTTGAGTTAAAAAACAAACACAATCTTAGAAAGGGTAAGTAAGGGGAAAGCTTTTTATCAGGCACTGTATTAGGAAAACCATTTGATTAACCTAATCCACACAAAGGAAGCGGGAGGCTGATTTGTGGAGAAGGGAGAGGGCAAGGATAGAAAATCTGTGAGATCACTCTGGAACACGGTGTATATTTCTAAGGAGAAATTCAGGGAGGACTGGAGAGAACTAAACAACAGAATGAGGGCACTAAGAACCTGAAAGGCGGCCAAGCTAAAAAGTAGGAAAAGCAGGAGAGAGTCACAGCTCTGGTCTGGTGAGTGACCTCTAGAAGCTGACCTTACCTCAAGCTATTGCCCAGGTCCTCATTTACTCCCAAAGGTTCAACCCAGCTCTCACTTTCTGTGGGAGCATCCAAGATGAGGTGGAATGTACTGAAATCTGGGCAGGGGGAGGGGGGTGGAAATGGGGGGAAGTGTGGCCAAATAAGGCTGGGAGTGGAAGATGCGGAGCTAAAGCCAAGAAAGAGAAGGTTTCAAAAATGGAGCCAAAGAGCCGGAACCCAAAATGGGATCCAGTTCATTAGAATTACAGGCATTTGGGGACTTCCATGTTTCCCATGCTAAGTTTTATTTAAATTGCTTATGCTGGAAATTCTGAGTATGCCTGGGTCAAAGAAATACGTGATCAGCGGCCACCGTTCAGAACTCACCAAGCTCCAATAAAACTGCTTCATTTGAGCTCAGAAAACGGAAACTGCAATAAGGCAGAAATTCGTAGAGACACAAACAATGGAAGTTAGTTTCCCTATAAACATTTCCAAAACAGATAATTACACTATTTAATTTCAAAAGTCCTTCATACCAAGGGTAATATGCACGTTTGGCATGAAAATATTCAACAGTAATAGTGCTGCCTCCATACCACCTCTGCTCATCCCCTCTCACAGGGACATCCAGTCCTGGTGTGAGCTTTCCCTGGTCAAGCACACGATCCGTCTCCTCCTGCACAGCCAGGGACACGGCCCTGCTACGGTACATAAGCTCCATCTGCTCATCTCCAGGCTCCTCCCCTCAATCCATCAGTTTCTTCACCTCCTATGGGTGTAACTCTCTCAATATGTACCTCTACCTCTCTGTCATTTGATAGATACAAACACATCTCAAATCCCCGTGTACAGTGTACAATCAACCCCACCTTAACACTGCCGAGCTCACCCTCACACCTCTTCCGCTGATGTGTCAGTGGCAGACTCTCTGAAGGGTGACCATTTCCCCCTGACATCTGACCCTGCCAAATTGCGCTCAGTCTGTCTAATTTCATATTACTCCAAATAGGTTTACAAGTTACTGCAGCTTTCTTATTATTATCTCAGAAGAAACACACTCCCATTCCAGTCAGTCTCCATGTCTCCCTCAACACAGCCTCTCCATGCTGTTTAAATTAAGACCAAAGTTAACAAAGGCTCCCTACTCTTTTTCCCAACCTACTATTTTCTACTGTTTTTCTGTATAGCTACCTGAACAGCTACCCTATCCAATGTTGTTTACTGCTGTTATAGAAACTGGATAATGGCCCTAGAAATTGAAAATTACAGAGGTACTTTCAAACTTGCTAAAATCCTTGCCTCCTCTTCTGCATCAATCATTGTGACATGACCCAGGGTTCCCTTTCCTTAGTAACTCGCTCTTTGGCTTTACATGCTGCCTTCTCCCACTTACAGATGGCCAGTCCTGGCATCATTCTTCTGCAAACAATTATAAACCCTGTTCTAGAGTCACTGTTTTTTTCAAAAGATGTTGTCAGTAGATAAGCTCTGATCTCGCTCTCCCCAGTCCTCTAGCACCATGTAGGACTAGCAGCACTGTTTGGGCAAGTACCCAACCTCATCAGAGGCTTTTACATACTTTTTCCTCTTATCTGAGCCTCTCAACATCCCAGAGAGGAACTCTTGGTCTTCTCATTTTATCAGTGAGGAAACCAAGTCACAGCAAGGATTAGGTGACTTTATGCAGTCAAGCAGATATTTAAATGCTAGAATCAAGACTCAAACTGGGAGCTTTACATCTGACCACAACTCCTTCCCCTACATGTTTCTGAGAGTAAACCTTGCTGTTAACCAAGCCCACACCTCTGGTTAAGCCTTACAGGGGATGCTGCAGGGCCCGTGGTAAACGTGTGCCTTGCCCCTTAGTCCACGCTACTGTTTTTACTCTATTTCCCACTCCGAGCATCAGGCCTTGACACACAAGTCTCACCCCTCTCCCAACCGCCTCAGGGATCACTGTATTGTTGTTTAGTCACCAAGTCGTGACCGACTCCTTGCGACCCAGTGGACTGCAGCACGCCAGACCTCCCTATCCCTCCTCACCTC
This sequence comes from Bos taurus, assembly GCF_002263795.3. Taxonomy (NCBI): domain Eukaryota; kingdom Metazoa; phylum Chordata; class Mammalia; order Artiodactyla; family Bovidae; genus Bos; species Bos taurus. Next base: position 13,631,983 of record NC_037353.1, read on the forward strand.
CTGGAGTCTACTTCTGCTGTATTATTCAAGTTTTTTATTCTGCCCTGAACAGTCTTGCCTCTTTTCCACTGATATCCCCTCTGTCAGGAGAAAGGAAGTAGTCTTCCTTTCTCACCCAGTGACTTATTCACTCACACTCTTTGGCTCAGAAACCACAGACTCAATCACAAATTCTGTAGAAGTGTGCATTATTTACGGCTTTGGGTCCATGTTCTCCATCTTTCCCCTCCCCTTCTCTGTTTGAAGCTATCCACTCTAGAGTGTAAGCCCCTGGCCCAGAAGGCTCTATTTAGCCAGCTGTGGGTACCACCCAGCACAAAGCTTTGCATTCAAAGGCACATAAACATCGAAGATTTTGATCTTTTATTTTTAAAAAATAAATAAATCACTCCTGCCCTTGATCTGAAATAATGACAGAAACCAGCTGCCAAAACCACTAAGGGCATTATTTACCTCAATTCAGAGTTTCTCAATAGGAATTAGCTTAAAAGAACTGTAAAGTGAAAGACAAGGGCACATTTGTTTACATGTAGTCTCAAAGGTATAAAACCAAAAACTGAGAAATTTGTTATTAGTTCCCCGTCAGCAGCAGTCCAGCACTACAGCATAGCGAGGTCACCCTGGGTAAGAGGATCCTAGTTCCCAGTATTCTCATGACAAGGGGAAGGTGACCAGCTATTCTGATTGCATACATGCTCTGGAAAAGCAACAGTTGGCTGCAAGTTACTTACTGGTTTATCCTTGATGGTGGGGCTTGACACACACAGGTACAGTTTCCCATCTTCCTCTAGGCAGGCGTCTATCAAAGCTTGTACCGAGCTCTCTTCCTGGAACAGCAGAAAGGCATAGCCTTGGGGAGACAAAAACAAAAGGGTGGGGGGAGGAATTAGTAAATTAAACTCCAAGTACCAACTAAAAACTCATCTATTGTTTCACTTTGGTAAGTTCTTACTAAAACCTAAGAACCTGAAGTGGGACACAGGGAAGAAATAGTTCCTGAGACCCTCATGTGCCAGGCACTCTATTAGATGCTCATAAATTTTACCTTGATTTCTAAAATGACTCAGGGAAGCAAGTTCAAGTCACATCTATGGAGTTTTCATTATATAGTTTGGTCAACTTTAACGAGGGTTGGACACAACTTAGTGACTCAACAACAAGAGGTTCACCACTGGCCTGAGCCACAGCCGCTCTTAAAACAAGCATCACCCGGCCTCCAATTTCCATAAAGCTCTAGGCTTGACACGTGCTTCAACCTGGATGTGTGCTGAAGACACTATGCTAACTGAAAGGAGCCAAGCACAAAATACTATATATTTTATGGAATGCCCAGTACAGGCAAATCTATAGAGATGAAAATAGATTAGTGGTCTACCATCCAGGGCTGGGGGAGTGGAGGGAATAGATACTGTGTTTCTTCTGGGAATGATGAAAATCTGCTAAAATTGATTATGCTGGTGACTGCATAACTCTGTTAACATACTGGAAACCACTGAACCGTACGTTTTAAATGGGTGAACTGAGAATTATATCTCAACCAAAGTTGTCAAAAAAAACAAAAGAAGCTCAACAATAGGCTAGTGTTGTCTTTATATGTCATGTCTGATGGTGATGCTCTGTTTCTTCAAGGATATTCTCCTGCCTCACAGCTGAGTACATAATCTGCAAACACGGACATGAGCTGCAGGATGTCCATGGACATGCTGAGCTTTGTCCCATTCAGTAAGATTTACTGAGCAACTGTTACAAATGACACACAATCTACGGATTATGAGGAATAGTGAGAGAAACAGACTAAGTTCTAGCTGTCTGGAGACTTACACGGTAGAAGAAACAGACTTTAAAACAATTAACTACTTGCTACAAAGCTGAGGGAGATAAATGGAAATATAAAGTACTGTGGGAGCCCAGACAAGCAAGGAAGCTGACTTGAGAGAATCAGCAAAGACGTCCAAGAGGACAACAGGTGTTGAAGGGGCGAGCTCTGGGCACACGCTGCCTCACTGGCAGCTAAGCAAAGGTCCATCGTGAGTTAATCTAAGCTTGAGTTCAACTGTCTGACCTCTCTACAATCCCTTTAGCTTTGCTAAGTCTCTCAGCTGTCACCTCTACTCCCCGTCCTGCTAGTGACCTCAAAGGAAATCATCAGAAATAAGGCCCTCCCCTGGCACTCTGAGGGCCGGAAAGATGTAAGTGGTGAAGAAGGATAAGAACAACCACACTCAGAAGCTTCTCACACATCAGAGAGGCTCATCGCCTGGCCTAGACGCAAAGCTCTCTGGAGTCCTGAGCAGCATGTGATGACAGCGGCCGTGGACAATGAATAATGGGTGCTCTTTATCTTCTCCTCCAACTCCTCATCTACGATACAGAGCATCCAAGGAAACACAACAGGAGAAAGATCAACCATGAGGCAGCACACCAGGAGTGGCCAACACAACAGGCAGACGACAGGATGCAAGGGAAAGCACCAAGCCCACAGGAATGGGTATGGAGCCACAAGAATGAGACTGCCGGCATGGCAGGACCCAGAGTTGTTTCCTGGGCTTCGCTTCCAGGCTGGATGGGCTAAAGAATTCAGCAGGTGGCCAGGCAAGAACAATAGAACTTAACTGAAAAACCAGAAAGGATAATACATCATTTCTTCATACCCTCTCTCTTTTGGAAATAATATTAAATGATTACCAAGCCCCAGGGAATCTATTAAAAGTTCAGTGTTTTCATTTCATGTGAGAACATTAATTAAACTTGCCAAGGACAGTATTAAAGGTCAGTGGGTTAAAAAATGCAAAGATCACAGAGAGGAGGTCTCGGCACGTCTTCTCAAATCTCCTGCCTCACCAAGTTAAATCTTGGTGCAAATCTTCCATAAAGATCCTGAGCGGCATACTGAACATCCTGTTTTTGGAGAGGACCCTGTCTGCGCACAGTAAATGCATCAGGCACATCAAAAAGGCCTAGGGATGGACAGCTCAGTGCACTAGCTGAGCTAGCTCCTTGCCTCTGCAGGGCCATGGAGCTGGCTGCACCTTTCCTGTACATTGCTGCCTGCCTCCTACAATCTTCTGCATCACATCCCACACTGGGTTCAACTTGGGCATCAGAGGAAAGGGAGGGTATCACCCCATAGCAGCTGAGTAGCCACCACAAGAGTGCACAGATTTTTCACTCAGGCCTGTTTCACGGCCATAAATGTCAACACTGGTGGTGGACAGAGTAAAAACAACTGGGAATCACAAGTAAAAACCTGCTACAAATGTTATTACCAAGAAAAAGATCTACAACTTCTTTTCCTTTCCCAGAGAATATGCCATAATACTTTACCGATTTCTTCAGAATGGCTCTTTTACAACAAATGATCTCTACTCCCTGAAGCTGCTATTCTCAGTAATGCTACTCTCAGACATTCTCTTAGCACCACAGAGAAGGGGTGTAACTCAAGTGCAGCCAACCCTGCCTCCTACCCCAGGCCTTTCAACCAAAGTAAAATTCAGAGAAACCCCAACAAACCCATGAAAACAACTTTATGAGACATTCACCTACTAAAACACTTTCTGATATCTCAAGGTCAACCAAACCCAGGTGACAACAGAAGTCAGGGGATTAAAAAAAAACCAGGAAGGAAGAAAACTTCAAACACATTCCCCTTTTGATCTTCAGAAATTTGAGGTCAAAGCAAACAAAGCAGAAAAAGATGCCTTCAAGAATGATAAGGTCAACATGAGATGGAAATTAAATCAATGATTTACTGAAAGGCAAATTCCACATGGTACTGGAGACAGAGCTCTGGATTAGGGAGTCAGCACGCCTAGACTGGGGTCCTAGTCCTCACACTTACTAGCTGTGTAGTAATAATAGTAGCTAACATTTATTGAGCATCTGCTATGCACCAGGTGCTGTTTCTAAGTGCCTTATGTGTATTAACTTGTTTCATCTTCACAACACTGTGAGGCAAGCACTACTTTAAATTCTGTTTTACAGTTAAAGAAACTTGAAGAGGGACTTCTCTGGTGGTACAGTGGATAAGAATCTGCCTGCCAATGCAGAGGACACAGGTTTGATCCTTGGTCTGGGACGATTCCACATGCTGCTGAGCAGCTAAGCCCCTGTGCCACAAAGACTAAGCCCATGCTCTAGAGCCCTTGAAAGGTAACTACTGGAGCCTGAGTCCCACCACATACTGTGCTCCACAGCAAGAGAGGCCACTGCAATGAGAAGCCTCTGCGCCCTAATGAAGAGTAGCCCCCCCACAGCAACGAAGACCCAGAGTAACCGGAAAGAAAGAAAGGAAACCTGAAGAGTGATTAAGTGACTTGTTTGATGGTGACTGTTCCAATACCCAGTTAAGTGGTGAAATCATGGACTAGAATGCAAAAGTTTAGGAATCTTGTCTCTTTTATCTGTAAAATGAAGAAACTAGTTATTTGTCCTGATTATCTTACAGAGTCATCTCTGTAGATGACATATGTAAGGTGCTTTGAAAACTAGGATATTGTGCAAGTGTCAATTTTTCTTTTATTGCATCTTCAGTTATTTTTGTTATGTAAACTGTTCTAAATATTTATTTATTTTGGCTGTTCCAGGTCTTAGCTATGGCCTGTGGGATCTAGTTCCCTAATCAGGGATTGAACCCGGTCCCCCTACATTGGGAGCAGGGAGTCCTAGCCACTGGACCACCAGGGAAGTAAGTCCCTGTGATATGTAAAATTAAACTGAGTCCTGCATACGGTCTCATTATAAAAATCAGAGTTCAAATGAATGAGATATACTCTCTTCTTTGCATTTGTAAGCATTTGGTGAATAAAGGGAAGTAATCTAAATACTAAAGGAAAACCTTAAAGGTTTTTGAATAACAGCTTGAATATTACTGTAAACAAACAATAAGGTAACTGAATATTTGCTTTCGTATATTATTAGCCAGTCTTATCAGGAGACAGAATGATCCAATATGGTACTATTTGTTGATTTTAATACAGTCTTTAAATAAAAGCCTATTATACCTAAAAATCAAACTCCTGAAACTGTCACAATGATGGCAGGTTCTTCTGTTAGTTTGGTTTGAAAGGTGTTAAGAAAAAAAAACTTGGCCTCAAAATTATAACTCCCTCCATCTTCCCGTGCCATCTGAGCCAGCCAAGAGATTATAGGATTATAAAATTCAAGTTTCAGAAATGGTGACCTTCTTACCCAAGTACCTATGAAGTGTGATGAGCTATGGGAGGCCCTCAACTCAGAGCCAGTCTGTGGGTGGAAATCTGGGCTCTGAGGAAGCAGTAGGAACTCCTGGCATGGTCACCATCCCCACCCTGGGTTATGGGCAGAACGGGTGGCAGGAAATGGCTTGCTTTCCCACTAGGGCCAAAGAGGCTGGGGAGGAAGAGGAGGACTGTGAGGGATTTGGGGACAAGCCTGAACTGACCAACGCGCTTCTCTGGGGAAACAGGTATGGCATGAGGGCAGGGACTTAAGAGGATAATTCCATTTTGTTTGGCCAGGCTTTTGAAGGATAAATTTAAAAAATTTCCCCCTTAACACCTGAGAACACATTACCACAATCTCCAAAATGTCCTTGGCTACCTTTCAAAAACAAAGCTTCCTAAGTTCCTGAATACATAATTTTTCATGTTACATTTTTTTATATTTGATCCCTAGCACAAGTAACAGTCACCACCAACTTTACCACCACAAACACCAGTTATTAAGTGCTTACAATACAGGATCTGCTTTGCTAAAAATAAACACTTTACCTCACAGTAATTCTGAAGTAAATACAGTTGTTGTTATTATTACCATTTTACAGATGAGGAAAACTGAAGCTCTGAGAGGTTATGGGATACCTCAGATTAAAACCTAGAGATTAAATTTGGGATTGAAACTTAGGTCAGCTTCCAGTGGCCTCATTCTTTACCCATTAACTTGTATTGTCTCACCTAAAAATGATGACATAAATATTTTAATACCATTAGCAAACAAGTACTTGCCTATTTATTATTTGTCACTTTTGTGACAGTGATCATTCGACAGTGGTTTAGTGGCAGGAAGTGGTCACCTGTGCTTTAGTCCTACAATTTAAGGTCTATGCAGATACATCCATCCTAGAGCGCACAAAAACTATATTAAGAAGAGCTTATAAAACCAAACAATCTCAGCTAAAAAAAAAAAAAAAAAAAACTCTATTAAGAAGAGTTAAAACGATGAATTTCAAAATAATCAGAAGAAGTTTAGTTTTATTTAGGTCAACCAAATTTTCATATTTAGTAAAGACTTATCAGTTTTCAATGTATTTTTAGGTAACAGAATGAAGGCTCTTGAGGGAGTTAAACAGCAGATCTCACTAAATGAGATTTTAATAAAATGAACATCATCCTCACAGTAATCATCAACTTACGCAAGAATCTTCAGTGGATGTTAAAACCATTGGGTAAGTTTGGGAGGAGATACAAGTTACTCATGCAATCTTAAGGTATCACATCAAAGATTAACTAGTATTTGCAAAGGGACAAAAAGGTTCTTTCACAAAGGAAGAACCTGGCCAACAACACCATAACCAAATGATCACACTGAGCGTCACCAACAACAGGGCCGACTGACCTTAATGTGCCTCTCGTATTATGTCCTTGGTGCAGCATGTCACCGCTAACAGTGTTTCCCCTGCATCTCATTATAAGGAAATAACCAATCATTCAAATTAAGTGATAGTCCACAGAGCATCCAACATAAGCCCACCAAAAGACACAAAAGACAAAAGGCCTAGGAAACTGTCTAAATTATAGAAGACTAAAGAGATATGACAACTAAATGTATGGCAACACTTTGACCGGATCTTGGATTTTTAAGGACTCCACCAGAAAATTACTAAAAAAAGAAAAAACTCTAAAGGACATGACTAAAACAATCTGGATACCTCTTGCTCTCAGAAGATATGGGCAAGTATTTAGAGGTGACAGTCTTAATGTCTACAATTTACTCTGAAACGATTCATCAAAAAACACAGGGGCTTTCCTGGTGGCTCAGTGGTAAAGAATCTGCTGGCCAGTGCAGGAGACATGGGTTTGATCCCTGATCCAGAAAGATTCCACATGTTGTGGAACAACTAAGCCCATGAGCCACAACTACTGAGCCTGTGCTCTAGAGCCCAGAAGCCACAACTACTGAAGCCTTTGCACCCTAAAGCCTGTGCTCCGTAAAGCCACTGCAACGAGAAGCCCGCACATGGCACCTGGAGAGCAGCCTCAGATCTCCGCAACCAGACAAAGCCCACACAGCAGGGAAGACCCAGAGAAGCCAAAAACAAACAAATAAATATAGGTGGATATACATACACAGGCTTCCCTGGTGGCTCAGCCAGTAAAGAATCTGCCTGCAATGCAGGAGACCCAGGTTTGATCCCTGGGTCAGGAAGATCCCCTGGAAATGGGAACGGCAACCCACTCTAGTATTCTTGACTGGAGAATTCTATGGACAGAGGAGCCTGGCAGGCTATAGCCCACGGGATTGCAAACTTGGACACAACTGAGCAACTAACACTTTCACATACATACACTTACACATACTGACATGAAAAAAGAAAAAGCAAATGAAGCAAAATGCTAACAACTTGTGAATCTAGAGGAAGGCTATATAGGCATTCACTGTACTCTTATACTTTTTGTAGGCTTTTAAATTTTTCAAAATAAAAATTTGTGGAAAAAAACTAGAACCACAAGGTCCTTCTGGCAAAGAGGGTAATATACTCTCTCAATCTCTAAAGAAGTGTGTGATCTTTTGAAAGACCTAATATTTCTTAAAATCAACTAACATTCTTAGTGATTTATATGTTTAAGTTATCAACTACAATGGTTTGAAAACAATTCCAACTTGCACAGCTGTGCCCTGAGCTGCAGCTGCATTCAGAAAATGGTGACCGATCAGGGCGGGCCAGTTTCTGGTGACAGGAAATCAGTACCAGAAGGAAGGATCCAAGGTCTGGACAGAGAGAGAGCTCACACCCTGCACAGAACCCAGGCTCCCTGATTTCCTGTGACTTTCCTAGAGAGACCTGAAGGACACCTCTCCAGCCAGAGCTGTGTGAATTCAGATGTTTTCTGGCACAGGGAGTCTGCTCCAAACATTCTCCCTGACCTTGGCTTTCAGGTCAGAGGACCTATTTGGTTTGCTTCAGGAGTCTTTGCCTTTGGATTCAATTCAACAGAACCAAAAATGTTTAGGAAGTTTCAAGGTAGGACACTAGGCACTAAAGCTATGAAGATAAATAAGCCAAGAAAGAAATCCTGCCCTGGAGAAACTCAACCTGTAAATAAGTGACTAAGGAACACAAGAAAATTGTTAAGATTGGGGTTATATCGAAGAAGACACTGAGGAGAAACAAATATAGCAGAGAGGCCCAAACATCAGGAAAGCCATACTGTAAAGGGCATATCCAGGCTGGACGATAATTGCTTTTCTAGGAAGGCAGGGCAGTCCAAGTTCAGGAAACAGCACAGGCCAAGACTTGGAAGGGTCAAAGGATTGACTTCTTTGGAAACCAGGGAATAGAGTTTATTAGTTAAGAGTATGTGATTGGGGGTGGCAGGTGAGAAAGGATGAAGCAGTTCATCATCCCTGCCTGCTGCCTGGAGAGCATGGTAGATCTCTGAAGTGGATTCCTTATTCATCCCCATCTTGCATGAGAACATCTGATCTCCAAGATGTACTGAACACTCACTATGCACCCTAGGCAATGCAGGGGAATTCTAGCATGAGCAAATCCTTGTACTCCAGAAATTTATAAACCAGTACATGAAGATCATGAAGAATAAGTATCAAGAAAACTCTAACCTAGGAACAATGCATTCAGGGTTCTTAGAAGTATTTTCTAAAATGTATTTTAAAAAGTTGGACTTCATAGAAGGAAGACAGATCTTTCAGTGAAGAAGACATGGAGGAAGAAACCAGGGAAGACTTTCTGTCGGTGGTAGCATAGGAGACAAGTCTTCCATGAAAAACTGGAGGAGGACATTCCAAGGGAAGGATTTAGCCTAATTAAGATGCAGAGATGGCTCAGCAGGTACTGCCCATGGATTCCTAAACACTTCCCTGAGATTTGGAACCAAACATAGTTCTTTGGCTATCTTTGCTACATAGAGCTGAGGGGAAAACATTTTGGTTCAAGCCTGTTTTGTGTTTTCTATTACACTAGTAACCGTTGCTTGGTGGGCTTGCTGCTTGGCAGGAGGTGTGGAGGAAGGGGAGAGAGGACAAGAAAAGTCTGATGGGTAGTGAACCACCTCAGAACTGGCAGTCTGCTTCCTGTGTTCTTAGTAAAGTCCTGCAGTCCAGGGCAGTGACCTGGGGCATTCGGGCTTAAAGTCTGTTGTGTTTACATAACCACACATTCCCTATATAAAGAGGTCCTTGTGAAGTCTGCCAAATCTGTCAGTTCTAGTCACAGTCAGTTCCAACAAGCACCTGACCAAGAAAACTGAGATCAGACTAGGGGTGTGGGAAGGAACTGGTCAAACTAGTTGGGCAGTTTTATTTTTACTGAGCAACATATTTTCAACTGGGGGAAGGACACTAATATTATTTAACCTCTATGAAACTGATGCATATGTACACTGTCTCATATAATCCTTTTAATAATAATAAATAGTATTAATTCAGATGAGTAAACTGAGGTTCAGGGATTAAATAACTTGCTCAAGGTCATCTAGCTGGTAACTGCTGGTGCCCACGACTGAGTCCACAAATATCTAGTTCCTGCTCCACTGCTTGTTGTTCTGTCTCATTAGACAATTGGCAAATTCTCCACTGTAACCCAGGAGACACTTCCCTGCAGATGAAGCTCTAGTCCGACCCTGCTTGTACCCTGCCTGAACTTTGACAATCTAATTTCTCCTCCGTGCACTTTAACACTGCTCTGATGAGTTCTTAACGCTGCTGCCAAGAGGTTTTCTTGGTGTCACGGCTTCCCTTTCTCAAGATGAAGTCTATCCGTTCTATTTTGGAAGACAACCCAAGTCTGTGCTCTCAGCTTTCAAGATGTTTCCCAAGATCCTCCCAGTCAGCTTCCCATTCTGAACTCTTTCAAATGACACATCCTCTCTTGGGCTCGCTGGCTGACGGTCTTAGCCCTACCCCAACTCCTGTCAGCAAGTCCTGCGCCAAGCCACACCCTCTTCTAAAACATTCTCTCTGCCTCAGCCTACCAAATTTGCACCTGGCATTTGGGTTCCTACATTTCACTGTCTCCAAAACAAAGTTCTCATCGGACTTAACTCTGGCTTCTCCAAATTTAAAAAACGTTGCCCCTTCCCAGCACCTCTGCCTGGGGATAGCACAACAGGTCCTGCTAAGACAGAGGGCACGGTGTCTCTGTTAGTCAGGTGGCTACTTGGCTTTGTTCTATGGTCTGTACATTCCTACTGCCTGTTTCTTTCTATACAGTCTCTCAAATTATTAATGTTTTAAAATCAAACACTAACTCTTACATCTGTAATACAATGCAAAAGAAAGAGGTATTTAATGGAACAGTTTAAACTGAGGGTGTGCTAGGCTGTTAAAAGCAACAATATAACTGCTCCATCTGTCAAAACAGGACAAAACAGAACAAAAAGCCCACTCCTGCTGCTCTGCAATTTCCATATTTTTTATAAGAAAATTAATCCTGAGAATGAAAATTCTATCAATTAAATATTAACAAAGGGTTCGTAATTCATCAAAGACTATGAGTTTTATAAGCCAGGAACTATGCTAAAAAAAAAAAAAAGGCCAAGTATTACTCAAAAGCTTACAAACTGCAAAAGGTTAAGTACAGGCTAAAACTCCATTAGGTTCCCAACTTGATCAGTTTATGTAACTCAGAAGGTGGAAAAACTTGGAATCTGGGCCTAAAACAACACTGAATTATTTCCATCCAAGTTACGCTACAAGGAAAAAAAATGTGAAGTTTGAAAACTTTCCTTTCAAAAGCCAGATTTAGACAAACTGAAGGAAAAAGGAATGAGATGCTGTGAGTCCAGCCCACTGCAGCTTCACAATGACCTATTTTGCCCTTTTCAAGGAGAGCTCTCTTTCCTATTCCTTAAACAGCAGCTGCTTACCTAGTCAGCTCAAAGTCAATGTGAATCCTACGTGGCCGGGTTTATGCCAGGTTCACAAACTATGTTGGTATTGTGTAAACTTCCACGACTGCATGACCTTGGTCACAAGGACTAGCAGTTAAGTCGGCTTGACCAGTGTGGAGAAAATACACAATCAGCAGAAATGCCGCTTAGAAGTACATACTTTATCCAAAGTGGGCAAGAGTCAGAGAGCAAGGCCCATGGGTCACTCTTGCATAAACATGCATGACTGTCACTGTTCCGTCTACCTGGTTGTGCACCTGAACTGCTGGGGCCGACGCTGGCTTTCGTGTGGGCTGAGGATGCCAGCACCACCGACGTCTCAACACAGTTTCAGAGCCATGTGGCCAACTGCCTGTCCAACATCTGCAGCTGGCTGCTGGCCTTGCCTTTGCCCCAGAGGTCTCTGCCAGAAGGGGTAGTGCAGCTGTGCTCACTGCCCAGAAGATGCCAACTCCTCTCCCTGGCCTCAGCCCCACCACAGGAGGTGAGACTGTTGGCAGCATGGGGAGCAGCTGCTTGGTACAGAACCAGGGGCAGAGGCTGAGGGTAGGCAGACTTTTTTTGTCGCTCCAGTAATAGCAACTTTGGATGTGGGCTATTCTCCCAAGAGGTGATGAGGGAGGTTATGAGAAACACATATACTGTCACAAAAGTTTGCTATGCCCAACCTAATCTTCCCACATGCACAGCACCATGCTCAAGGAAGCAGAACTATGCCATTTGCTTTGTTTTATTTTTTATTAAGCACTCAAGGATTCTACGGAGAAGGCAATGGCAACCCACTCCAGTACTCTTGCATGGAAAATCCCATGGACAGAGGAGCCTGGTGGGCTGCAGTCCATGGGGTCGCGAAGAGTCGGATACGACTGAGTGACTTCACTTTGACTTTTCACTTTCATGCATTGGAGAAGGAAATGGCAGCCCACTCCAGTGTTCTTGCCTGGAGAATCCCAGGGACGGGGGAGCCTGCTGGGCTGCCGTCTATGGGGTCACAGAGAGTCGGACATGACTGAAGCAACAGCAGCAGCAGCAGCAAGGATTCTAAGGTCATTACCATTAGGATGGCCTATGTCACAGCAAGGGGTTAAAAGATGAACTGAACTGATCAGATTCCCTCTCTCCGGACTCCAACTAGAAATATGAAATCAATTTGCCCCCTGGAAGCACAGAAAGGAGCACATATGCAGAGAAGAGCTGACTCATGATGATGCGGAACATTACAAGGAAGAATTAATAGTGCCTACTGTTCAAATCCCTGCAGCCTGCCACCCCCGAGCACAGTCTCCATGACACCTGGTTGTATCATGGCTCCTATTTTGGGGCTCTCCTTGTTCCTCATAACCATAACCTTAATTTGAAGGAGCACAAGAGAACTCTCTGATCCTTGCAGTCAAAGACCTTGCCTACAGAGCAATGCACTCACGTGCAGAAACAGCGTGGCATCACCCAAGAGGCAGGATCTTCTGGTTAAGCTACAGCTAAAGGGCAGCTCAGACCTATAGCCTTCACCTAAACCAGCTCTTTGGAAATATCCTCAGCTAGTTAAGTGTGACCAACAGAAGAGAAGAACTCAGGAAAAAGCCAAGGATCACTTTCAGTTTTAAATAGCTATGAAAGCGTGACCATGGATCATATAGCTTAAGTTGCTAAGTTTTATATAAAATCCAGCCTTCCAAATAATAGCATAAGTTATCAGACTATATACTTTAGGTCTATTTACCCTTCCCACAAATTACACACCCTAGCAAAACAAAAACTACTTTTTTTGATAATTCACCAGGTGAAATAGTACATACTACTGGTCAGCCAGGTTCAAGTCTATCTAATAAGAGCTGTGTGCTCTTAGCAAAAGACACATCACGTCTTTGAGTCCCAGCTTAAAATAAAGGCTGGATTAGAATGAGATGCTCTTTAGGGCAGCTCTAACATCTGATGGACTCTGCTTCTCTCTGCACAAGTAATGAACTCATCATTCGCAAAGATAAAATCCACTCATTGAGCAAATATCTGAGGGCTAGCCACTGACGCAGGTGTGTAAGGTACTGAGTATAGAGCAGAGAACAAAATCCCTGGTCTTATCAAATTTACACTCCAGGGTGGAAAACAAAAAAACACATACAATTTTTTTTTCAGGTTGTGATAAGTATACCTTATCACAAGGAAAAATAAATAGTGAGGGTGGAAAATAAAAATAAAATGAAAGTGAGGACTAGACAGCAAGAGAAGAGAGGGGCTGCTATTTGAGATACGGAAGTCAGGAAAGATCTCTCTGTGAAGGTGACATTTCAGCAGAGTCTGTCTATGGGAAGAGAGGAGCAATCCATTTAGAAATCTGGGTCAAGACGGTTTCAGACAAAAGGAAGTTTCAGACAAAAGACTAAGACCCTGAGAAGACTTTGTGTACTTCAAGGAAGAGCAAAGGAGTCAGTGTGGCCAGAGAAGGTAAGGCAGAAAATGACTGCAGATGATGTCAAAAAATACCCAAGATTCAACAGACGAAGAGGACCCAAGAGGAAAAGGTTTAAACTTCAAGTACAAGAGTCAGATCAATGTGCTTTCTGGCTTCTGTAGGGGTCCATTACATTCCAAACACATAGGCAAAAAGGTAAGTCCACAACTGCAATGTACCATTCATCTGACTTAAAACTAAGCAAAAAAATGTGCTGCAGATGTCCAAATTAGCATAAACTTCATAAAGAAGATTGGTTTGGGAAGCCATGTGATATCAAATCCGGAGTCATTAGGACTTTCATTTCTTTCAACTCTGGTTAAGCTTCTGCTGCAAATTTATCCTAAAGAAGAATCATACGAAAGGATATATTAACAGAAGCATTATTTATAATAGCCTACATGACCAACAAGCAAGTAAATTATGGTGTAATAATAGGTGAGGCAGCCACTTAAAAAATAAGAAAATTAAGCAGAAACATGGGAGGAAGGAGAATAAAAAACTGTAACTCTGCTATTATTATACTCCCACAAAAAAGATATATATGAATAAAGACTGGATGGAAACAAAAACGATGACAGTGGCTCTGCTAGGGAGGCAGAATTATTCTTTTTCCTTATAGAATAACACTTATTCACTGCAAAACAGATTGCTTTCTACTTCATTACAATACTAAGGCCTTGAATTAGGATAACAACAGAAATTACTATGATCCTGTACTTGACAAGAGAGCCACACGCATCTCTACTCCATGAAGGACTGCTCAGTAACCCTAGCGTATCTGCTGGTGCTGACTGTTGTTGCTCGAAGCTTCTTTCCTTTAGCTGCCATGGTCACAGACACAACGCCAGTCCTTCACTCCACTTCATCTCTATTGCCATGGCCTCTTTCTTTCTGGTTCCTGACAGAACTTACTCATGGCTTTTCACTTTCTTCTCCCTCCTCTCTATAAACTTGACTCTCAAGAGATGTGTACCTGCAGCTTCAGACTCTTCCCAAACTCCCCAGCCACAATGTCAAGTGCCCGTGAGGAATTTCCTTTCAGATAAGATGTGAGGACATACCAAACTCTGCATGTTTTTAATCAGATCAACACCACACCAAACTGGTTTTCTCTCTGTTGACTGTCCTACATTCAACAGTGCCAATTCTCCCGTTCAGTGGGCCTATCATTTAACACGTGATGGTGAACAAATTACACTCTTCTGATTTCTTACTCTTTAACATGGGGCTAATAAGGGCGCCTATCTTGTGGAGTTTAAAATAAGATTAAGCACAGAAAATAGTAACCCACTCACTGCCTAGCTGACAACAAGTCCTTAATAAACATTTGCCATCCTAATTATCATTATTCTAGCCCCCAGAATAATTATCATTATCTTACCTCTTTTATCCCTGTCTAGCTTTTAAGACTCAGTTCTTGCACAGCCCGACCTGTGCCCCTGCCATGGAAGTGTGAAGTCTTAATCCCTGCAGCACGAGGGAAGTCCCCAGCCCATGATAATCTATTCCTCCTCTGGATGCCTAGGATTTTCTTTTACTCATTTGTCATTAACCATAAGTTGATCTGTATTTTCTTTAATAAAAATAACATCACTCATAAACCTACTGTATGCCAGGATGATTTTAAGTACTACACATGGATTCATCCATTTTAGTCCTCATCACAACTTTATGAAGTAGGTACTCATATTACCTCTCTTTTACAGGTGGTGCAACTAAGGAATAGAAAGGCTGAACATCATGCTTAAGGTCATACAACTAAGAGGTGGGGTAGCCCAGCAAGTCTAGTTCCCAAATTCATGGTCTTTACCATTACTTAATGTTTCACATCTGTGTTCTCACGTCTCCTCTGAAAAACTGCAGTCTTCTCAAAAACAAGAATGGTTTCTTCTCTAGATGCCCCACAAGGCCGGAGAGTATAGACTCTTCCACAGACAGACGGGCAACAAATATTAGATGGATTGATAATCTCAATGTTACCTGATCATCTGCACCGGGACGCAGGCCCTCTATCGCACTTATTCTGTTCTCTCACCATCCACTTGTAGTAACTATCTTCGAATTACCTTAGCAACCAAGCTACCTACATAGTGATGTTGATTAGCATTTTGTATGAATGCAGGGATTGGTTCATGTGCTAACATTTGGGAGAACCTCTCTTTCCAGCACTCACAATTTCAACTCTGCTATTTCAGAACTAAAAAGCATGAGGATGCAATGTCAGGAAAATTCCTCAATATTCTGATTAGCTGAATCTCTTTTCATCATCAAGAGCCAAATGCAGAAAACACAAAGCAACACTTTGCTTTAGTTTTATCAGTAACTATTTGGAAGTATGTTAAATTGATATTTCTATTTGACCCAACTACATTCTGTCTTTACCCCAAACACCACAGAAATGCCTTTATATCTACTCTCTCTGGGAGACTAGAACAATTGAGGGAAGGGAAAAAAACTGTATTTCTTTCCAAGGCTTTCTTCTGCATCATTTTCTCCTTCATCACAACATTCCAACCACACTTCCTTCATTTCTTCAAAGGAAATAAAGCCCTTTTCTCACTATTTCCCACATGGTATTCCTCTGGTTGAAAATAGCTTCCCTACACTTTCTAGCTAACTCCTCAATAATCAGTTCTACCTAATCCCTGTTTTCTCAAAGACACTCTATATCCTCAGTCTCAACTGAAGTCCTCTTTTTAAAAGTCACTGCATTCTCCATTTTTCCTTCAGAGAACTATTGTAGTCTGTAACTGTGTTATTTTATGATTTCCCCCAGAGGACTCTAAAGTTCAGAAGGTCTGAGAACACATCATGAAGACACAATATGCCTTCCATGCTTTCTTCCTTCCATGTTCTCAGAGGTGCTCTGGAGAACACCAAGCAATGACCTGCTTGTGGCCCACACACAAACTGTTCCAAAGGGTTCTGCATATCCTCAAAGAGGTGATCAAATGCCTCAGTGGCTTTGTGCTATTGAGAACCCCAGTCTCCATCCCCTCTCACTCTGCTGGCCCAACAACACTTAAGAGAACAGCTGACGTATGTGGTCGCTGATTCTTTACATAGATATTAAGCTCTCCATAGTTCAATGAAATGGCCATGGTTTGACAAACTGTACTCCAAATCTGTACAGGCATACCTGCTGGATACACGAATGATTCTGTTTATTTCACTAGGCACACATGTTCTAAGAAAAAAACAGAAGGACTTCATAGTGTATGGTTCTTATTTTCCTCTTATGTACACATAAGCCTAAAGCATAAAGCCAAAGAAACTGTGCCTAATGGCCAAGCTGCAGGGACCTAAGAAAAGTATAACTGACAAGAGGAGTATTACCAAAAAAGCACTGACCTGAATCAAAACCCGAGGAATTCAAAGAAAAGCAGAAACAGCACGAGGGGGCATTATTAACAAGGCACAAAACAGTTTGGAATAAACTACTTAGGTGTCCCCAGTGTTCAAAGCAATGGGCATGGAATCTCAAAGTTACTTCAACCTTGGACTAACACCAAATTTCTTTAGGTCCTTCCAAAATAGGTCAACCTTCAGACTTTGGCTGAGAGCAAAACACAACAGGAGCCAAAAGTTTAATAATTATTTCTCCTCCTTGACCCCAAAATCACCAGAGAGGCAAGCTGCTCTCTGAGGATGCAAGCCTGAGGACCAAAGCCAGGGGATCCAGATCCTCTGCTTGGCCTGGCTCTCACTAGTCCATCTCAACACTTAACCTCAGTCGTGAAATAAGGGCAACCTCTCTAATGTCCTACAATTCTGTTATTGTGCTGTTAAACAGGAAGGGCACCCAAACCATGGAGAGTTCACAGAGCTGCTGAGCTCTATACTGCTCATACCAACCCAAATGTTTTCTCTTTAACTCTCAGAGACAAATTTAAGTGGGATGTTGCGGAGATGACACATGTACCAAAAAGGCAGACAAGAATAATGGTGGTCCATTATGCATAAAATATGAGTAGAGATGTGAAAATATTTAGTTTGGAAAAGAGAAGAGAAGACTTGAAGGGAACTGATAGTCCTTGATGTACCCAAAAACATGTCACAACAATGACTTACTCTGTTTTACTTTATTGGACACGACTGACCAATGGGTAAAGACTGTATGACCATATATATGCTCATTTTCACTGTTACTTTTACAGTGATCATCTCCAACAGAAGAACAAAATTTAATACTCAGTTATGTCTACATAGACTTCCTCTGAAATAAATGCCTCCTTTGTCACTGGATGTCTCAGAAGGTAAACAATTCTCTGGGCTACAGAAGTCAATAAACTTTCTGCAAAGAGATTTGAGGGCCACGTAGAGTCTCTATTACCTATTCTTCTCTGTGTATGTGTTTTTACAACACTTAAAAACATAAAAACCATCCTGAGCTCACAGGCGAAACAAAGAGAGTTTGTTGACTCATGTTCTACAGGTGTGCTGCCCAATAAATATGAGTCACACATGTAATTTAAAATTTTCCAATATCTACATTTACAAAGCTAAAAATCAGAAACAGGTGAAGTTAATTTTAATATATTTTAATCCAATATATCAAAAAAACTATCATTGTAACATGTAAACAAAATTACTAATGAAATCCTTTACCTTTTTAAAAAATAAGTCTTTGAAATTCAGTGTAGAGAAACAAGAGAGATGACCTTTCAACCAATACTGAATTCTAATGATTCAAATCAATAAGGAAAAAAAGGAACTGTCAATAAATGACAGCTGGGACAGCAGGCATACTACCTGGAAAAACAAAGGTGGATCTTTTCTTGTTCCTTACTCCATTATCAATCCCAGACAGAAATGAAATGTCAATGAAATAAAGTAAAATAATAAATTCAAAATGCCAGAAAGGATGCTATTTTAACCATTCAGATTGGCAAACATTGAAAAAGAGCCATATCTTCAGACCGTCAACAGAACAAATTTTCACAAATTAGGTACTACCAGTCCATGGGGTTGCTAAAAATCGGACATGACTGAGCGACTTCACTTTCACTTTTCACTTTCATGCATTAGAGAAGGAAATGGCAACCCACTCCAGTGTTCTTGCCTGGAGAATCCCAGGGATGGGAGAGCCTGGTGGGCTGCCGTCTATGGGGTCGCACAGAGTCGGACACGACTGAAGTGACTCGGCAGCAGCAGCAGTGGAATATAAATGTGTATGATTTGTTAAGGAAAGCTTGGCAGTATGTATAAACATGTACCTCACTTTTGCAAATTCACCCTAAGATGTCATTAGAAAAAAGCAAAAAAATAAAGCCACAAGGATATTCACTGAAGCAGCATCCATGAGAAAAAACAACTGAAAGCAACTTAAATGTCCTCAATTTAGTTCAGTTCAGTCACTCAGTCGTGTCCGACTCTTTGTGACCCCATGAATTGCAGCACACCAGGCCTCCCTGTCCATCACCAACTCCCGGAGCTTGCTCAAACTCATGTCCGTCGAGCTGGTGATGCCATCAGCCATCTCATCCTCTGTCGTCCCCTTCTCCTCCTGCCCCCAATCCCTCCCAGCATCAGAGTCTTTTCCAATGAGTCAACTCTTTGCATGAGGTGGCCAAAGTATTAGAATTTCAGCTTTAGCAGTCGGACACGACTGAGCGACTGATCTGATCTTCCAATGAACACCCAGGACTGATCTCCTTTAGAAGGGACTGGTTGGATCTCCTTGCAGTCCAAGGGACTCTCAAGAGTCTTCTCCAACACCACAGTTCAAAAGCATCAATTCTTCGGCGCTCAGCTTTCTTCACAGTCCAACTCTCACATCCACACATGACCACTGGAAAAACCATAGCCTTGACTAGACGAACCTTTGTTGGCAAAGTGATGTCTCTGCTTTTGAATATGCTATCTAGGTTGGTCATAACTTTCCTTCCAATGAGTAAGCGTCTTTCAATTTCATGGCTGCATTCACCATCTGCAGTGATTTTGGAGCCCCAAAAATAAAGTCTGACACTGTTTCCACTGTTTCCCCATCTATTTCCCATGAAGTGCTGGGACCAGAAGCCATGATCTTAGTTTTCTGAATGTTGAGCTTTAAGCCAACTTTTTCACTCTCCTCTTTCAATAGGACTGACTATCATTAAGGATAATGTAAATTTCTTATAGAAAGATGTTGACATTGCTGGGGGGAAATGAAGGTTATTAAATATTAGCATATATACTGTGATCCCAATTATGTAAAATTTTAAATTTCATATAAATGTATGTATTCATAAAGAGATATAAGAAAGATATTTAATAAAATGTATACATTTAATAAAATGATCATCTCTGACAGAGGTATATTTGGGTTAATTTTATTTGGACATGATCATAGATGTGCTTATTTTCATTTTTCACAATGATCATTCTGCACCTTTTATCCCAGAATCATTTTTATAACCTTCTCAGAATGATTTTTTTTCAACTAGCACTCTTAAAAATATCTCTTACACATGTCTAAAGCACAATAGTGTTGGTTGTTTATAAGATGTGTTTGAAATTTAATTTTAAGAATAAATACATACTCAGTCTCAGGGAGGCAGAGGGAAGGTATCTTTTATACATGTCATTTTATAGAGTGTATCACACGCACCACAGCATGGTGGATACATTCTTTCCCTAAAATGACAGCTGCCTTCATTCACATGTGCAACTAGTACTCTCAGGAACATCTTTTTATACATGTGACTTTACAGAGTGTATTACATGCAGCGCAGTGAGATGAACTCATTCATTCACTGAAATACCAGGATTCTGACTCAACGAACCATTAAGCATTGTTAAAAACATGTTTTAAATATTTCTTTAGTGTCAATATATGCACCACAAAGTGAATACATTCCTTCACTGAAATAATCAGCATGATGATTTTTATCTTTTTAGACTAATATAAAACTTATTTTTAATTTTAAAAAATTACTGGAGAGGATTAACAGAAGAAAGTTAAAAGCAAATAACCTTATATTTAGTGAATAAATTATTTTCATAGAAATACAGTGGGGAGAAGTACAGGTGACAAATCTAATAAACCAGAGATAAAAGGAAGCCGCCTGCCATTTCTAGGCTAAGCTATAATTCAATTCCTGTACAAGGCACAGGAAGGACAGGTATTTAGACTCCATCTTCTTGCGGTGAGTACTGTTACACAATAACACACATCAAAGCCCAATTCCTTAGAGATGAAGGACATCCTTGAAACATGCAGACCATAACACAAGAAGAAAACTTTCTCTGTAGCTCAAAACACTCTTCAATATAAATGTTGGAACATACCCAGAATTAATACCATCAGAAAAGTTATCTAGATTCCACAAAATGATAAACTAAAGTGATATATTTTTCATGCCCTCATAAACCATCAAAAAAGCCTACCAAAAGTAAGGAAAGCAAGGTCATGGAAAGGGAAGCAAGGTCATGCTACTTTGCCCTCTACCCATCACCAGGCTAAGTCACTTAAGACACAGTCATGGATAAAGGTAATTTGACATAATGTCAGTCTTCTGTCACTAGCTGTTCCAAGTTTGGGGTTTTATAAGATCTATAAAACTACAGGGCTAGGGCTACAAATAAAATTTTATTCAAAATAATCTTCTCCATTGTTGACAATCCTCAAAACCCTAGATCTTTTCTTCCAATTAATGAAAAGTTAGCCAAGGCTCCTTCACAGCAGACTCACAGGATCTCATTGTCAATAAAAGTAGATGCCCTGAAACAATCAGTACGCTCCTGGGGGAACAGTCTCCAAGACAATCAACATTAAAATGATTTCTTATTGGGGGGAAAAGTCAAAAGCTATTTCCAGAGTTAAAATGATGCATTTTATTGAACTATCACGCTAGTTCTCCAACCGGCGAACAGTGCAGACATTTTAAGCCCATTACCTTTAGGAGGAAAATACGACTTGCTTTCAGCTTTGTGAGGCCAGTCTACCACAAGAGGTCCAAACCTGCGAAAGCTGGCAGTGATCTCATCTACAAAACAGAGAAGGAATGTTAGCAGAAGAGAAAAACATACTGCAGACAGAATAGCATCAAACATATCTTTTTATTTGAAAATGTTTTTTGAGAGCTGTTTTCTAAAGCATTCTTTACAGAAGTCAAATTTATTAAGTGAAATACCACTGTTGGGGGTACATTTGGTTATCTACTATCAACCACGCAGAACGTGTTTCAAACTATAATTCACTTCCCTTCACTTTCACTAAGCCTGATATAAAGAATCTGGAAGAAAAAAAAATCTGACATTAGCAAAGGTGACTACTCTGTCAAAGAAAAAGGGGACTGTAAAGATAGGAATGTTCTCTGTTTTTAGAAAAAAAAGGCAAAATACACAAAATATTTAAAATACATTTCTACTTATGTGAAGTAATCTGAGATTATTAATCTCAGATTATTATTATTGATATAAGATTCTTTTAGAAATAGATACTATTCTTTTGGTGAGGAGCAGGGACAATAAGTGACTTAAGGGTAAGAAAAAACTAAAAGCCAATGGCCTCTTTCTCTTACACGTATCTACCACACATCCTATAAAGAAAACATTTCAAAAGTTATAGCTTAACAGACTTATCTTTACCTTCTGACTTTTGATTCAAAGCAGAAGGTTGTAACAGAGGTCCTAATCAGTTTTAAGCTGCCACTCTCTCAGGACAGGGAAGCCTGGTGTGCTGCAGTCCATGGGGTCGCAATGAGTCAGACACGACTGAGCGACTAAACAACAGCCATGACCAAAAACTTTGTCTTAAAGAAAAATCCAAGGGGTTTTTCATTAACAGGTATCTCTATAGATGAGATTAACACTAGTCACAGAATAGTTTAGAGAAAAATGAGCCCTCAGCTGTGTATAACTTCAAAGCAGTAAGCCTAAAGTAAAACCATTTCTCTCATTATGAAAAAAAGAAAATCATGATAAACTAAGAGAAATGTTATAGCTTGAATAACACTGGCAAAACAATTGTTTTAACAATATTTTTAAAGCAGATCCAAAGGCTACTAGAACTAGAGTTGCTTTCTTCCCTTGAGTTAACTCTGTCACAATTCTATTTCATTCTTCTATTCAACAAATATTTACTGACAACCTATGTGTTGACCAGCTTTAGGCACTAGTGAAACTCACTTTTGGATTGCTAGTATCTCAAACATATTATTAAGAAATATTCTCATTAGCCTCAATTCTTTCAAAGGCAAGAGGGGTTATTTCATTAACAGGTATCTACATTAAAATATGAAATGGTATGGTGTGATGCATAGGAACAAAGTTCTGGAATCAGATGTATTTTGATTCCAACCACAGCACTAGTTACATAACTATTTCTCTCTGATCCTTAGTTTCCTCATCTACAAAATGGAGTTGGCAGGAGATGACTTAGAGGAGAGCTGTGGAGTTTAAACGAGATAATATAAAGCACTTAGCACACAATGGGCTTACTGGAAGAGTTTCGTAAATATTAGCTCTCATTATCATTTAAAAATGTGACCCAAAATTAATAACAAGGAAATGAGAAGCTGTTTGGAGACTGCCACGTCTGAAGAGCAGACCAGAGGTGCACAATCTCTTTCTTTTCCATCTACTGAGCATCCTCATCTCCTGACACTAAGACATGAAAGTCCTAAAGCTGTCTTCGAGAGGAGAGGTAGGGTCAGATCACACGAGTAATAACTCTGGCCTTCATTAAGCCATTAGTGAGTGCATGGTACCTTCATCGATATCAGGAGGAAGGCCTCCAACAAACACCTTTCTAGAGTAGCGCTCTACTCGCTCCCCGTTCTGACAGCGAGTGGGAGAACTTAAGCCAGATGACAAAGACTGATCGCCGTGACTGTCGTCCAGGAAGGCATCTTCAAAGGGAAAGAGAGAAGATCGACCTGAAACAAATGCGGGAGTTTCTATGGTTAAAAGTAGTTTCCTAGACAACACGTGTTTTATTAGGAGCCAAAGCACAGAATGAAGCATTCCAAAAAATACATCCTAAACTGTGGTTTTTTTTTTTAAGTATTTATTTATCTGGCTGTGCTGGGCATGCAGGTTCTTTGATCTTTAGTTGCAGCATGTGGAATCTAGTTCCCTAACCAGGGATCGAACCCAGGCCCCCTGCATTGGGAGTGCAGAGTCTTAGCCACTGGACCACCAGGGAAGTCCCAAACACTGATTTTTTTCAATAGAATAAGCAACTGCAGATTACCATGTCTAGACAAGTTTATAGCATCAATTTAAAAAAAAAAAAAAAAAACTTTTTTATTTTGTATTGAGGTATGGCCGCTTAACAATGTAGTGATAGTTTCGGGTGAACAACAAAGGGATTCAGCCATACATATATGTGTATCCATTCTCGCCCACACCCTACCCCCCTCCCATCTAGGCTGCTACACAGCATTGACCAGAGTTCCATGTACAGCATCATTTTTTGTGTAAAGGTATGTACAGCACAGAAGTGACCGGATGGATACTAAGCAAGAAGCATAAAAAACCACAGCTGTTTTTTGCTGCTAAAAAATATCACTACATTTTACTCATACAGCCCCTATCTCTGCTGCTAAGAGTATTCAGCAATCACTTTCCCTTTACCCAGGCATTTCTTAAAGGGAAGAATAAGATAAATCTTTATTCACAGATTTTGATTGCTCTTTATGGTAACCTCAGAGGCTCAGTTCTAAAGACTGGCCCTGATAGGCGGGGGGATAGTAAACTGATGACAGAAGCTGAGAGCAGGACTAAAAATGATCAATTTGTCCCCGCCATTTCAAGTTACTCCCATTTGGAAATGAACATCTACAATAATAAAAGATGGGACAAGTGAATGAAAACATATAAATTAAGATGTGGATATACAGATGTAGATGTGGTTGTGACTAAGCTGTATTTTATATCATTCAAAAAAATGATTTCCATTGTTAATTCTATAGTCTGAGAAGCAAAGGCCCCTACCCTCTCCACATGCGATTAGGAAGATGCCAGAAGTTAAAATTTGTTAATAAATACAACACAATAGTGCCATCTGGCATTACAAAATAAAATTTAAGTTTAAAAAATATATGTATTTTTTCCAGTTTGAGTCAGTGAGTTCCTGGTAAAACTTTCCATTAGGTTCTACTCTAAAAATGAATTATCTTGAACTTTCTAACTTTTGAAAATGAGAAAAACTCCCCTCTAAAATAAATTCATACACTTTTCAAAAAAAGGACACTGTCTTTCTCATTTAGTCTCTCCACTCTATATTTCCCTGAGACCTAGGTTCTGCATCACCATAGCCAACTCTCTAAAACAGAATATAAATAGTCTTAGAAAAATACTAAAAATTTATTTCTTTTATAAAAAAAAAAGTTACTAATATAAGTCTGTTTATTTTATGAACAACCCAGGTGGTATAAGAAAGGCACTGTTTTGATGTTGAGAGTTAATAAATAAAAGGACCAAAGAATTTTTTGTTCCACTCTTCCCAGCTAAGCTACAAAGAAACAGAACACAATTTGTCACTTCATGTCACCTAGCTTTTTTAGCCTGGCAAGGGCAAACAAGAGACAGTAAATTCTCATCCCCTGATGTCTGTTTTGTTCAGTGGGAGTAAAAGAACTAGATCTGCAACAACTATAGGCAAAACAAGCTTCCCAAAGACACCCAGAGATGTTCGCCCATGGCTGGCGGGTTTGCTTTTCATGTAGTCCACACTCAGTGAACTATGTCTCTGCTGTGACAAGCGTACATCCAAACCAGCATTTCCCACCTTTGTTCCTATCACCAACTCCTACACTCAACAACAGTAACATGAGATGCTCAGAAAACAAAGTCTGGTGGGGGAGAGGTTGGGAGAACTAAATAATATTGGAAAATACTACACACATTATGCCCTTCCCAGAGATTCACAAGCCATATTAGAATACAAAGATTGGGGAAAGTTCTGTAGTAAAATAACTTAATCTAGTATTACCTGAATTTAAGATAAAGGAAATCTTAACATACTATGTAACTCAGTAGAAAACACTTGTAGAATTGTTTATCCACATTTGGAGAACATCACACAAACAAGAGCTATTTGGTAGTCCCTGCCCAAGAAATCAAGTCTGGGGAGAGAGAAAGGCAAGCACATAAATTATCAAATGCGACCATGCATACGTACTCAGTCGTATCCAATTCCTTGGACCCCATGGACAGGTCCTCTGTCCATGGGATTTCCCAGGCAAAAATACTGGAGTGAGTTGCCATTTCTTCCTCCAGGAGATCTTCCTGACCCAAGGAACGAACCCAAGTTTCCTGCATTGGCAGGCCGATTCTTTACCACTGAGCCACCTGGGAAGCCCAATTATCAAATAGAGGCAGAAATACTAAGAGAAGACTTTACCAAATGATGCAAGGCACAATTTACTGCTCTATGGAAAATGGTAGGGCAGGGGGTTCAAGGAGCTTCAGAATGATTTCACAGGAGGGCAATTTTGAGCAGAATCTTGTGGGAGTTACAGTTTCAAACATGAAGAATAAGAATCCATAGAGAAAGAACTTTCAAAACAGCTCTTATCTTTCCCGCCAAGCCTGCTTCTCTAACATTCCTACAATCTCAATGAAAATAACTATTCGCATTCAATTCAATCATGAAATCTAGGAGTCAATCCTGACATCCCTTTCTTTCATATTCCACATCTAATCCATCTCTCACTAAGTCCTACCACCTCATGCTACAAAATAATTCTTCATTCAGTTCTCTCTACCTTCAGTCCTAACACCCTGGTCCATACTGCCATCATCTCTCCCCTGAACTAACAGTCTCAAGAGTCTATATAATAACTTACTCAATCTGCTAATTCCTACCTTGTACTCCACAATGCTTTCTCTACAAAACAGCCAAGGTTACTATTTTCCAATATTAATCTGAACATGACCACACTCTTTGCCACATCCCCCTAATTTGGGGATAAAGTACAAAAATGTCTCTGTAAACTGTAAGGCCTCTGCCTAACCCTCCTACATTAAGAGTTGCTGCCTCTCCCTCTGGTTCACTAACCTCCAATGACACAGGCCTCCTTAGATATTTCTGTTATTCTTCCCTGCCTCAGGCCTTAAGGAAAAGGTGTTCGCCCACCCAACTCCTACATTAAGAGTTGCTGCCTCTCCCTCTGGTTCACTAACCTCCAATGACACAGGCCTCCTTAGATAGTTCTGTTATTCTTCCCTGCCTCAGGCCTTAAGGAAAAGGTGTTCGCCCACCCAAAACAAACACCCTCCTCTCAATTCCCCAGTTTTCTAATTAAGTCCTATTGATTCTTCAGGTCTAGGCTAAAAAGTCAGTGAAACTCAACTGGAACTTTCCTGACCTTCTAGATTAGAATAGATGCCCTTTCCCATCCATTTACAGCACTTTTTCCTAACATTTTTTTTCCCTAGTTACCCTTAGGGTATCATATGGGTTTTAACTTGGTATCTCGTTCCCCGACCCCATGAAACTGTAAGCTCTGTTAGGACAAGGACCAATTTAATCTTGTTCACCATTATATTTTCACGTCCTAATAAGGGCATACAAAATAGTATTCAATAAGTGTTAACAGTGAGGCAGCAGACAAGAAAGGAAAATACCATGTGCAAATAAATAAATGTTGGAACACAACAGATGGGTTTGAGGATCCTTCTGGGATCCTGTTCCCAGAAGACTGAGATCTCTTCTCTTGCTTCTGATTGTTCAAACATTACATATTACACTCTATATTGTAAAAGCAAATTTCCACATTTTCCAAATTTGCTATTTCATTCTAATACTAGCTTTTCTTTAAAAACAAAAAAAATGTACTCACTCCCTAGAGACTGATATTCCCATCTAATCCATCTTCCTCCTGTCACAACCTGACCATGTTCTTCCCTCTACCCCAAATCCAGCAAAGCTACCATCACCTCCATTAACAATGTGCACCCAGGGAGAGGACAGATGGGGTGCAATTCTGAAGAAATCTGGGACTTGTCCACCTGGGATATGAGGAAGTCTTGAACCAGAGCAGCTAGGAGAAACATCAGATGTTCAAGATATGCTGGAACAAAGAGAAGTTTCTTTCTGTGTAGCCAACATAACCACAGCTTCCCCAGAGTATTTTGGCAAAAATAAATAAATAAAAGCAAGAGTTAACTGCAAAAATTTGACCTGTTTTAAAAATTGGTTATGGGCACTTAAGAAACTTTCCAAGGTTTTGAAAGTAAATTTCTGTCTTCGCACATAGAGTATCATAGACTTCAGGAAAGAATTTGCCCCTGGAAATGAAACTGCTAAGAATTCACACATATATGATGTTTCTCTAACTGTAGGTAAGACCTAAGAATAAACTCAGTCCCCAGATCTACTTAATCTGAATCAAAGAGGTCAAACTTGAAAATCTGCACTTTTAACAAATTTCCCCAGCGACTCCTATGCTCCAATTTAAGAACCACTGAAAAGCAGATGATCTGTCTGTAGCAAACAGCAACTAAGAGAGACACTGTGTGAAGTGTACAGAGCCTTGGGAAACATGCAGGTTCAATCAAGTTAAGAAAAGTATCTTCAGGAATGGAATATAAAATCTATAATCTAGTCCACCTTACTGTAACATGACTGCCTCAAGTCCTGTCAGAACAAAACAGTCAGTCTGCAGGAAGCATTTAAAAGACAGAAGGGTAGATTAAGAATCCGTTGCATTTCCCAGTGCAAACCAAAAGGAGAGAGGAGGATTTTATCATACTGCTGGGATGACTCTGTGGAACAGAATGGCTCATCTGATCTTTCCAGATCCTGAAAACAATTTATTTCCCTGTGCTCTGATTATAAGCTCCTGAAGGACTGTTCTATTAATTAATTAATTATTATGAAAAGGTGACTTGAACTACTAGATAAATAACCAGCCACTGAAGTTTTATTTCTGTTACATCCATCTCCATGATAAGTTGAAACACTGGCATTCTAGTCTGTCCAGGCATTCATCTGGTTGACATAAATCATTCCCTCATGACAAACAGTCCCTGGGAAGACTGGTATAATTTTAGTTTCTGGACACGTGCTACCAGAAACTGAAACCTAAGAGGCTGTACCCAAATTGTGTCCCATGAGAGGTCCCACTTCACTAACACTAGTAGCTCTCTGACATGTTTCTTTTCTTTAATAAAAGCATTTCCCACGAGCAAAACATTTTAAGTAAGTCATGTTACTTACCAAAACTTATATTCTTATGTACCTAGCATATAAATCTGCTTTAGAATCTCAGACTTTCACATAATATATTCATACTCAATAAGTCAGCAAAAGCAGGAGAAATACTTCTTAATTGTTGCACTTTGGCCATTTGGCTCTGTCTTCCACCAATGGTCTGGTTTTCTGATATCTATTTTCAGTTAAGAAGCAGAATGGCAGCCCACTGGCCATGCTGTGCTGCCAAAACTGCTCGGACCTCCCCTCTGAGCTCCCACATCTCTGCTGTCAATCCAGCAGCTCCAGGGCACTCTTCACCCAATATTCCCACTCCAAACCTGAAGCTTTTCCTCTTAGTTTTGGAAAGAACTCAGAAATGAATTACTCTGGGGATGTTTTAGTAAATGGCTTATGAGGCATTTCATATGGCTTATTAGGCAGAGGAAAAAAAAAAGCTGCCTATAAGTCAGGATAGTCAAGTTTTAGCCTTGGCTTTACTCTGCGACCCTGGATAAAACATTTCACTTATCTGAGTTTTGTTTTCATGAAAGATTTGAACTAGATGAAAGGTTTTCCCATCTCTGAGGGTAGCAGCATGCCTTTGATTACACAAAAATCTTACATAAAACCCTAATATTAGAATACAAATAGATAAAAATACATCTTAGTTGATATTACTATGTGGTTATCTCTTAAGCATCACAACCTTAATGTATTTATAAATGAACTCAACCTCTACCTGAAGCCTATTCTTGCTCAGTATTATTTTGATATGTGGCATCACACTTCACTCAAGTGTTCAAGCTAGAACCTGAACACCATTTTTGAGTCTTCCTTCTTATTTGCTCTCCATATTCAATTCCTTGGTCTAACGCCATTAGAGAGGGTTGAGTCTGTCCCCAGAATGTAGCTTCCAATTGTTCACTTCTCTCCAACTCCACTGCGTTACCCTATCTTAAAACACCATCTTCTCTTGCCTAGACTATTACCATCATTTTGAACTAGACAACCCACCTCTCCTCTCACTCCACTCCAAACAAAAGCCAGAGTGCTCTTTTAAAAACATAAATCTGATCACTTGACCCTGCTTTAAAACATTCATAGATTTCCTCTTATACCTGGATCAAATTCGAAATCCTTACCAGGAGCTAAAGCCCATTGAGATCAGATTTCCTTTCTTCCTCCAACCTCATATTAATACACCCCGCTTCTCTCCTACCAAGCTCAGCCATTCTGGGCTCTATTTATTGATACTTCCTCAAAAACACAAAGTCCTTTCTTGCCTCAAGCTCCTCTCCCCTTCACCACTACCCTTTTTTAATACTTTATTAAAAAATAATTCACTTATTATACAATTCATCCTTTTAACCCATTAGCAGTCACTCCCCATTTTCCTGGAACCCTCTTAGCCCTAGGCAACCACTAGTCTACTTTCTGTCTCAACAGATTTGCTTATTCTGGACATTTCATAAAAGGGAACCATCCAATATGTGGTCTTTTGTAATTGCCTTCTTTCACTTAGCATAATGTTTTCAAGGTTTATCAATGCTATAAACATTAATCAGTATTACACTTCAAGCCTCTTAAAACAGTTGTATTTTGATGTCTAGAATTTCCTTTAAAATATTCTAAAGGAAAAAAGGAAGGGGAATATAAGAAATAAGATAGGCAAAAATGTTGATAATCATTGAAGCTAAGTGATGAATGCATAGTTCATTAAACAATTCTATTTTTGTGTATGTGGAAATTTCCAAAATAAAATATTTATTTAAAGATAAATAAATGTTTCCAGACTTTCCATCTTGTCTTTCCATCCTTAGGGTCTGAGTTTAAACAACATCTCTTCAGAGCAAACCATCCTCCTTTAAAGGATCCTCCCATTCTTCCTTCCTGCTGCTGCTAAGTCATTTCAGTCGTGTCCGACTCTGTGAGACCCTGCAAACAGCAGCCCACCAGGCTCCCCCATCCCTGGGATTCTCCAGGCAAGAACACTGGAGTGGGTTGCCATTTCCTTCTCTAATGCACGAAAGTGAAAAGTGAAAGTGAAGTCGCTCAGTCGTGTCCGACCCTCAGCGACCCCATAGACGGTGGTCCACCAGGCTCCCCTGTCCCTGGGATTCTCCAGGCAAGAACACTGGAGTGGGTTGTCATTTCCTTCTCCAATGCACGAAAGTGAAAAGTGAAAGTGAAGTCGCTCAGTCGTGTCCGACCCTCAGCGACCCCATAAACAGCAGCCCACCAGGCTTCCCCGTCCCTGGGATTCTCCAGGCAAGAACACTGGAGTGGGTTGTCATTTCCTTCTCCAATGCGTGAAAGTGAAGTTGCTCAGTCGTGTCCAACTCCTAGTGACCCCATGGACTGCAGCCTACCAGGCTCCTCTGCCCATGGGATTTTCCAGGCAAGAGTACTGGAGTGGGATGCCATTGCCTTCTCCGTTCTTCCTTCCTAGTACTTAACAAAACTTTTGCATATAAAAATATTTGTTTGAATATAAAAATGTATCATCTCTCTCTCCTCCACTAGAATGAACACTCAGAAGAGAGACCGCTAGGGTCTAGCACACCATCTGACCCACAGTGGGCACACAAACATTTAACAAAATTAAGGTAGACAGCCCAGAACCCCTCCTTCATAATCAATGTAGGTTCCTTCCAGACCAACTTCTTTGCAAAAGCGAAAAAATAGTGATCTTATTCCACTCACCATCTCCTGTGCTCATATTTTCCTATTACTATAAGCAGTAATACTTCAGATACCATAGCTGTGAACAGTCAGATATTTCTTCAGCTGTCCATGTTTCACTCTGGAACCATCCATTCCTCTAGACAAGAAAACTCGCACAACCCGGTTTGAATTAGCAGGATATCATGTTTGTACCATGGTCTCACTGATACAGCTGATCTCTCCTCCCTTGGTCAGGCTTTTGGCAGAAAGACAACACCAAGTTCATACACAAGTTTGTTTTATTGGATTCTTAGAACCTTTGTTATTGACTAAATCATCCATTAATTTCAATAGATTTTTATAGATTAAGTATACACAGAACTACATTTTACAATAGTAACACCAATCCACAGTAAATCCAATAGTAAAGTAACTCCAATC
Source organism: Bos taurus (assembly GCF_002263795.3). Classification (NCBI taxonomy): domain Eukaryota; kingdom Metazoa; phylum Chordata; class Mammalia; order Artiodactyla; family Bovidae; genus Bos; species Bos taurus. The sequence goes on from NC_037353.1 coordinate 13,663,772, forward strand.
ATTCTTTCCATTTGCTCATTCACATTACTTAAAAAGATCTTTCATATTTTCCTTGTTGCTCTTTAACTAAGAAATTCTGTTAAACATCAAGAGCACTGGCATAGCCAACATCTCTGCATATGGACAAAAGTCTCCCAGAGACCATAAAAACTCGTATGAGATGAAAACACAACATATATTTTAATCAAGTGTGCTGTAAAATGTGTAGGTAAATATCACATATAACAGCAGCTATTAGGCTAGTTTCTAACAGGGGCTGCAGCTGTATGGGAAAACACATATAAAAGCTTGTGAAAGTTAGAACACTATGGAAGAAAAATGTTAAGATTCTTTGCTGTCATTCTGATTCCACAAGGGAAATCAACATTTGTCTACTGGAACACATCTCTAAAGTAAAAGTGCGAATCAATGGGAAATACAATTGAATATTTAAATTTTTTATATACAACTGGGGCTTCCCCAGTTGCTCAGACAGTAGAGAATTCACCTGCAATGCACGAAACCTGGGTTGGATCCCTGAGTCGGGAAGACCACCAGGAGAAGGAAATGGCTACCCACTCTGGTATTCTTGCCTAGAGCATTCCATGGACAGAGGATCCTGGCGGGTTATAGTCCATGGGGTACAATCAATATTCAGTTTCAGATCCTATTCTTTCACACCTAATTGTTCTTTCCAACTGCTACTGCTTCAACTGTACTACTGGAGGCACTTGATTTGCCAAAGTCTACCCTCCAATACCTGATGGCCCATCCAAGCTGTCAACCAATGTCCAAATTTTCTCCTGTCTTCATTACTTGTATCATGAAACCCTGCTCCTAAAGCCCAACAGTATCTGTGTCAAAAACCATTCATCAGGGTAGCACAGATCATCTCACTGCCAAGTTCTCCTCTCCAGCTGGCCCCCACTGCATACACTCACAGGCACATGCTCCAAGCATCTGGCCATGCCAGTCTCACCTCAGAGCTTTCTTTTACGTTGAATCAGATACCTGGAATGCTTCACTTCCTATTCCTTTTCCATCATCCAAAGAGTTCTTGAAATTCTGCCTGTTCCAGGAAGCCTTTCCAGGCTTTATCAGAAAAGATGAAAGGTTTCACTGGCCTAAATTTTGCGGACAGATCTCGAAACTGTCACAGATAATTCCCTCTGCCCTCTATTCCTAAAATGTTTACCAACATGTATGTAAAACATAGAATATAAGCTACAGCCAACACACATCAGCAAGTTCACTTTTTATGCTTTTAGGGGAAATCCTAAATTTTGTTTACAGGAAAGAAATCAAGCATTAATACAATCCTTGATCATACAAATAAACAAGTGTGAGGAAATTGGCCAGATCATCAAATTTATACCATGTAATGTTGGTCCAGATGAGTGTATTTCAGAAAATGAGAGTAAATATGAGGTATACCTGCCCCATCCTGTATGACTACGTTACCACATTTTTAAAAGATGACGTTTCTTCTTTTTCGGTTTTGGAAACAGAAGACTAAATAAAAGCAGGGATAAAAAAATTACTGGCTGTTCTTTTCTCATTACAGAAAGTCAACACTCAAGTATTTCAGTGCTCTGTCACACTCTTTCTCTGTCACGCACGTGTGTGTGTGTGTGTGTGTGTGTGCGCAGACACACACACACATTTCTGTCATTATCTCCTTCATCTACAACTATCAAACTGCAGACGTCTACAGAGCAGTTACCAAGTCAATCTAGGCAGTGTTTAGCTTAGCACTTGATGGAAAGGTATCATGGCTTCTGAAAACGATTAAGTCAAACCTTACAAATAAAGATGGGGAAGGTAACATGGAACTAGGAAGAGTAATTATTTTCTCAGGAGTTCAGAAACTATAGGTGATCTTATATTTTTGATGCCTAGTATTTAATATACTATGATTTTTAAGTATATAAAAATTAAAAAATACAAAGTCAGATTCTGGTCTGCATAGACATGGGGTCTGACTTCAAAACAATCCTCACCAATAAGCATTCAGTAAGTGCTAACTATATGTAGGTCACAGTGTAAGGCACATGAGACAACTGTCCTCAAAGAACTTATCTCCCGTTGAAGAATGAGGACGTACAGAAAAGGCAGAAGGAAAGTAAGCCAACAGAAGCAGAGGAAAACATGGCCTGTAAGGCTGCCGGGAAAGGCTTCCTGGACGGGGTAAGGCTTGAGTCAGGCTTGAATGCATGAACTAAAGATAGATTTCAGTTAAGTAAATGAGAGGAAGGGTGGACAGTACTTGCAATGGCTAGACGGTGGGAAAGCACAAGGGTTGGTCAAGGCGAAGGTGAGGTAGGAAAAATGGAAGATGATGAGGCTGGTGAAACAAGGAGAAGTCAGATGATGGAGTTCCTGAATGGAGAAAGAGGGTAAGAAAGACAAAACGGTGTTTCAGAAAGACGAAACAACAGAATGGAAAGGGACGGGGAAGGCCTGAGAAACTAGAGGAAATATACTGACAAGATCTGGGGACTGACCAGTGCCTAAGATGAGAACAGTCTCTGTTATCTGCCCCTGAGATGCTGTCCTTCTCTATTCTTTCCCTGAGAGCAATCAATTTCCTAGCACCAAGAAAAAAAATATGTTACATAATAATTATAGTAATATTATTTTCTACACTTAAAATTTTTAAATTATAAGAGGAAAAAATGTTAAATGGTCTTGTCATAATTAAAAAATAACTATACAAATGTTTTTCTTCACCATCATGTGAAAACAAAACTGACTATGTGATTCCACCATGAAAGAATGCTTCAGTGGTAACTCAAATACATATGGAGTCCTGCTAATATGCACCTATTCAACAAATATTTACTGTGGAATAAATACTATCAATTTAATATTATTATCTTCTCTTCAGGACTCATCTACAGAGTCAGAGACAGCTTGATGAATGATAAACATCACCCAACAAGCACCCAAAAGACAAAGGTTCCGGTCTTGGCTCTGACTTTAACTTGAGCTCACAAAGCAAATTACTTCATCTCTCCCAGCTTTTGCAAATGAGCACCAAGCAACCGGCATTTGTGGAATGCTTTTAGTTTAGTTTATATGGATAAGTTTTCCTCTTTCATTTTTTATACTTTAATTCACTAACTTAACATTCTTAAAAAAAATTTTTTTTTTAGTTTCTGACCTGGGATTGAACCCAGGGCCCCAGCAATAGAAGCCACAGTCCCAACCACTAGACCACCAGGGATGCCTAACTAATTAACATTCTTGAAGTTGGACAAGGTTGATTTTATTACTTCATAACTTATAGACGAGGATACCAAACATTAGTGATAAAGCAGTGATTCCAACCAAAGTTTTTGACCCTGAATTTCATACCTTTCTACTATATTAGGCTTACCCTACCTACTTTGTAATATTATTTAACAAATTACAGATATAGAAATGCTTTAGAAAGATTATAGCAATACATAAATGAAAGCAATATTACTTTGCTTGGGTGTAGACAGGAGAGAATGCAAGTTTTATGGACCTTAGAGCCTATATAAGTAGAGGACCTCTCTTTAAGAAAAGAAAACAAAGATAAAGTAGAAAACTTGGAACGGATCCCCTGAAAGTGAGGGTACCTGAAACTCAAGCTTCATTTAGCTTCAAGGTAAATCTGTCTCTGGATGTGACACAGAAAAAACTCACCAGTCAATCTACTAAGATCAAGAATTGCCCTCTAAAGCCTAACTTCTAAGTACTGTGAAAAGAACACAGTGAGGACAGGACAACAACAAAATACATATGCTTGGCCTTTATTCCCTTAAGATCATTCACAATAAACCATATAACACAAACTTCCAGTTAGAAATAGTCTTTGCTATGTCTTTATTGGGATTAGAAGAACAAATTACCAACTAACATTGAAAAATAATTATAACAAAAGAGATAAGAGAATTATTTCACTAAAATAATTAAGCTAGAACATCATACCACACCATAATTATTGTTTTACACACACGAGTATAAACACACACACACACACACACACACACACACACTCATATTTACTCACAATTTGGCAAGCAAAAGATCTCATTAAAAAAATTTTACCTCGTCTTCGCCCATAGCTCCTGGCTGCATGTAAACACAGAAGAAAACCATGGGTATTTGTATCAAAATGCTGAATTTAGAAATAAAAAAACATTCACACAAACCTTTTCTAAGTATTCTCGGAATTAATCTGGAGATACTGTTCAACTTAACTACAGACATATTATATTAAAAAAAAAAAAACCTTTATGAAGCACAAGTTAAATCACAGTCTTAAAGAGAAATTCAACTGGATGTGGAAGCCACTGGAAAGGATATAATGGATGCTTAAGTTTAACAAATCTTATAAGGATTTATATTGTGGCCCATTATCTGTATCAGATATAGATAAATAGAGTTCTGTAAAATTATTTTCTGATTTCTAAATCTTCATTCGTACTATATACTACCACCAGACATCACTTTGAAGAAAAAAACATTCATCCTAAACAAGTAAAAACTGTGGTGTATGGTGGTCATTCTAAATTTCTTCACACACACGTACACACACACACACACACACACACACAAACACTTCACAGTCTGCCCTGAAAACTGCATAAAAATTTTACACAATTAGCTGTTGCTTTACAGAATGTGTTACTGTAGGTTTTCTCTAAGCCTCCTCATTTACTTTCCATACAGTATTACAGGTGTAGGAAACAATATTTTTTCATCTAGAAAATGAATGGAAAAAGCAGGAAGGAGGCATGGGTACATCCCATACTTAAGAATAGAGTACTTTAAAGATTATCTTCCCCTTCAAAACTCAAGGCCCACAAAGTACATTGTTACAATGTTTAACAGAGCTAGACTGTCATCATACATATACTACCAGGAGATCCTGTCATCTAAAATGACTTTCAAAGTGGAAAGTTTTTCAAATTTGAAACCCCACATTCAGTAAAACTTAAATGAGAACTCTATTTAATCCATTTTTTAAAGGCATGAAATGTTATCATATTAACTTTAAACCAAAAAAAAAAAAAAAAAACCAAGGATAATTTGGGGTTACACTTGTAGCATAAGGCAGAACTAAAGAGAACTACTTCTCTCCTAGGAAAAGAATTCAGACTTTTCAGCTAGAAAGTTGAAATACCAGTTGCTAACCTCATCTTCTTCCAGTTCCCATTTTTCTTCAGACACCGTACTCACCCTCATCAACACACTTTTGGCCTTTTCACTTTCCCATGACACAAATATTAAAAAGGGTTAGCCAGATTAAAAGGATTATTCAAACTCTACATTCTCCCCCTAACTCTGTCATCGCTTTAACTTTCAATGAAAAATACCTCTTCTGAATTTACATTGCGTTTACTGTTTACTTACAAGCGGAATGCATTCTAAAAAAATTTTTTAGGAACATTTATACTTTTCATTATTTGGAACCTGGAATTCATCTTCCCACAGAATGTGTAGTAAATGGTAGTTTCCTAGCTCGGTTCCTCCCAAAGCCTACTTCACTTATAATAAATAACATGGGTAAATTAACACTAATGGACAACACTTAAACCAGAGAGAGGATAATAAGTTTTGACGTCCTACCACTTATTTCTTTCTCCTTTCTCCCATCCCCAGTGATGTCATGCTGCCCAGCACTCCTCACTATAAAACCTCTATTTAGAGAGGAAATAAAACATTTTGTATTTCAGAATTACTCATTTCTCTCCCAAACAATACATTCCCATTCTTTCATTCTATCTGATTTCTGGCCAGATACTCAATGAAAAAGAATTTGATTATGATACTAAGGTACAAATGACTCATCAGACTTTAACATCCCTGAAAGATAAATGAAAATGCTGTTCACTTAAGTCTTTAACTGCTAAACGTTCAGGTAATAGAGAACACAAAGTGAATAGAACCAGACAGTCAAGGGGAAGGGGAAGAACATCCTGAATTGGGGACAGGGAAGAGTTGCAAAAGACATACTTGGGAGTTTTTTATTTTTGTTTTGCCTTGAAAGAGGTTTTATTTATTTCGCACATTGAAACTGCAAAAATAGATCGGTATTTCACAAATACTTGGGAGTTTTAAACAAAGTTTCTTTAAACGGTTCATGATTTTTACAGATTCTTCTCTTTTTCCATTTACTGATATGAACAGTAAATTGGCTCCTATCAGTCTGGAGACTCTGATAACATGGAGGCAAAGATGGCACATGGAATCAGTTCAGCTCAGTTGCTCAGACGTGTCCAACTCTTTGAGACCCCATAGACTGCAGCACGCCAGGCCTCCCTGTCCATCACCAACTCCCAGAGTTTACTCAAACTCGTGTCCATTGAGTTGGTGATGCCATCCAACCGTCGCATCCTCTGTCAGCCCCTTCTCCTCCCACCTTCAATCTTCCCCAGCATCAGGGTCTTTTCAAATGAATCAGTTCTTCATATCACGTGGCCAAAGTATTGGAGTTTCAGCTTCAGCATCAGTCCTTCCAATGAATGTTCAGGACTGATTTCCTTTAGGGTGGACTGGTTGGATCAAGCCAATTTAAAGCAGTGATCTGAGATGCTTCAATTTGCTTTAATCATGCACTGTGGAATAATTACTTGCTACCTTGGTCCCAATTTCAACAGTTTACCTATGATATCTGTGGTAATTTTTATTGTAATTGCTAAAACTTAATGAGTTTTTACTATGTGTGTGAAATAATTCAAAATGCTTAACGTATTTTAATATCATTTAATATACTCCACAACTTTATGACCTAAGTATTCTTTGGCTCTCTTCTTACAGACAAGGAAAATGGGACACAAAATTAAGTATCTTGCCTAAAATCACACAGCTAGGAAGTGGTGGAGTTGAAATATGAATTAAGCACTCTGGCTCCAGAGTCCACACTTTCAACCACCTCACTATACTGTTAAATTCCCAGAGGAAAAGTTCAGTATGTTATGCTTCTTTTAATACTCTCTAATGCACTGGGCAGAAAGCTCTGTATCAAGCTAGTATTCAGCAAATATGGCTTGTTAGCTATATGTGCAATCAAAGGAAGGAGTAATGCACGTCATGATGGCCTTCTGAATGTAGGCCACTTGTGTTGGTGATTAAAAATTTGCTCATAAGGGCTATTTGCAAATAGACTAATTAGAGTCAAACTCTTCCCTAAGGGAGAGGTAATGAAAAGAACACCAAGGAGAGAAATTTGGGAGCACAGCAGCAGTGCTTCCCGAGAACAAATATAGCTTTAAACAAGAAAGAGTATTGAACACATAAACCTAACATGAGCCAGCACAAAACGATCCCACATAGAAATAAAGGAAGTAATGTGACTGTTCAGTATTCTATGTTAGTAATGTAGTCTATGAAAGTGCAAATTTATATCAGATATGACAAGATACGATACATTTTCAAAGTCCTATCTACTTCCTCCAAAAACTTTAATTCTTTATTAGAATCATCACCATTACAGATAAAATTCTTTTACTGTTCATTATGTATTAAACTGGAGAAGGAAATGGCAACCCACTCCAGTGTTCTTGCCTGGAGAATCTCAGGGATGGTGGAGCCTGATGGGCTGCCGTCTATGGGGTCGCACAGTCGGACATGACTGAAGCAACTTAGCAGCAGCAGCAGCATGTATTAAACAACTTTAGACCTCATTTTAAAAAGCTACATTCAGTTTCTAGAAGTCAAGGTAGTGGTTACCTTTGGCTAGGGGTATTAACTGGAAGGAAACCTAAGGTGGGGTTCTGGGGTACTGATCTAGGCATGGGTTAATCTGTGTTAAGTTTGTGACAATACATCAGGCTACGTATATATTTATGGTCTGTACATTGTTTGGTATATAATTACACTTGAATTAAAAAAAACAGTACATACATTTTAGACCAATTCCCTGGGATAAAAGATTAACGTAGAAAGCCCAAAATGTTAAATTTTTGTAGTCTTCAAAGCATAAACCGGAATAATCCAAAACTGAAAAAAACGTATTTTGCAATCCATCACAATAAATATAAAAGGGTGCATGTACTATGAGATATGGGATGTGCCAGTTACTCTAAAAACAAGTTTCCATGATCAATGACCAGTGCATTGTGAACGGCACCCTCACATAATGGCATAATGCTGTGAATGGCACCCTCATGTTAATAGCATGGTGCTCTGTTAGGCACAGGAGGCTCTGCTATAAAACGGACCGGCTGTTACTCCTTAAGACCTGGGCCGCACTAGGTTTGAAACGGCTGCGCTCACACACATGATTCTCTAAGGACAACCTGTGATCTGATTTTAAAATCTAAACTAAATCTTCATCTACATGGATTTATCCAAACTTGCTGAAGTTTCTGTAGCAAAGTAACATCATACACAGATTCAACTATAGAGGTTCAAAAACACTTGTGCATGGCATGAGGCGGTAGAAGAGAGCTCTAGCTTCTTTCTTTTGTGGATCAAAGTAGCACGTACCCATTTCAGGAACTTAAGCAGAGTCCCTGAGATGCTATACTTAGGAAAACAAACAAGATACAAAGATCTTAACACAACATTTTACTGTCTTGGAAATATCTGTCAAAACTGTTGACTATAGGACAAGCTGTTAATTCCTTTACTTGCAATAAAATCAGTTTCTAAGAACACCCTGTAAACTTATTTTTTAATACCATTTCAAAATTCAAAATTAAATTCTATTAGAACATCTAATGGTCTCTCCCTTTCAGCTTCCATCTAAGTACTAGTCATGCAAAAAAAATCTACCTAAGATGGATTAGGATCTTAAAGTTAGTACAAAAATATCCCCCTTTTCCTAGTTAAGGCTGTAAATTCCCAAAGAGCAGGAGTGATGGAGTTTGTCCCATGAATGCACTGCCTCTATCTTTGTCTTTATAATGGCAGGTAAGAGTTTTAGCTCAGTAACTGTCAAATCTGGCAATTTATAACTGAAAAGATCAACTTACCATAAACTTAGCAGCTAAAATGATGCCTGAAGGGATGGGATACGTTTTCATCTGCTACGTTCCCATAAAGTATTTGCATGTTTCAAAATCCCTTCTTCCTATCCTTTCCTCTTTAACTCTTACCCATTTTTCTCAGAAAAAAATCTTTTCAAAAAATAACACTAATAACTGGCAAGTATAATACTAGTGTTGCTTACATATTTCATAAAGGAAAAGAAATACCATATAACAACCTAATAATTTACTGTGATCAAGGCACTATATGCTAAATGCTTATGTTCTAATTCCCAAAGCAACTACCATAATGTATATTTCCAGATGGGCAAACTGAGGCCCAAAGAGAATGACTGGTCCAGGTTATCAGCTACATAAACATCAGGGTTGGGACGGAATTCAGGTTCACACTGGCTCTAAAGCATTTATTCTTTTTCTTTTTTAAGTTGAAGTATTACTTATATTCAATAAAACTCCTCCACTGTAAGTTTACAGTTTGATCTGTTTTGGTAATCATATACAGCCATGTAACTTGTACCATCATAATTAAGATACAGAACAATTCATCTCCCTAAAACATTTCCTTGTGCCCTTTGGCTGTTGATCTTATCCCCTGAACCATGGGCCCTGGCAACCATTAATCTACTTTCTTAGTTTTGTCTGCCCTTTATACAACTGCATACAAATGGAAATCAATGTGTTTGACTTCCTTTCTTTAGCATAATGTTTTTGAGATTTATATATGTTATTACATGTGTTTTGTTTCTCTTTATTGCTGAGCAATATTCCATAGTTTGGAAATACTACAACTGATCCATTTATGAGTTGTTAGGAACTGAAATCCATTCACCCTAAAATTCAAGTGTTGAAGCCCTAACTAGCAATGTGACTATATTTGAAGACAGGGTCTTTAGAAAGATAAATTAGTTGAATAAGGCCACAAAGGTAAGTCCTAATCCACAAGTGCTGCTGTCCTTTTAAGAGGAGGAGATACTAGGGGCGCCCATGCACAGAGTTAAGGCCATGTGAGGTCACAGCAAGAAGGCAGCCATCTGCCAGCCAAGGAGAAAGGCCTCAGGAAAAACCACCCTGCCAACACCTTGATTTTGGACCAGCAGTCTCCAGAACTGCAAGAAAACAGATTTCTTCTATTTAAGCCCCTAGTCTATGATATTTTGTCATAGTATCCCTAGTAAAGTAATACATCAGTCAATGGACATTTGCAAAGCTTTTATTCCTAACCACCAAGATCAAACAGCCAGTATTTCAAACCTGTACAGTCCTTGAAAATACACGGAAATTCCTTTTAGGATTTCCACAAATTTCCCATCCTTCAAGAGTTTGCTCTTAGTATTATGCTGTTGTTTAGTTGCTAAGTCTTGTCCAACTCTTTTGCAACTCCATGGATTGCAGCCCTCCAGCTCCTCTCATAATCCAAGATTAATAAAAAGAAACATCTCACTCAAATTTTCACTACTAATATGCAGGAGACCCGGGTTTGATCCCTGGGTTGGGAAGATCCCCTGGAGAAGGAAATGGCAACCCACTCCTGTATTCTTGCCTGGAGAATCCCATGGACAGAGGAGCCTAGTGGGCTACAGTCCATGGGGTCGCAAAGAGTTGGACACGACTGAGCTACTGCACTTTGCACTATTACTACCATAATATTCTGTCTCATTGCTTACAAAATGTTATAGGAAACTTACAGATCTTTAAGCAACCTTCCAAACAAAACAGGAATTACTTCTATAACCAACACAAAGATATTCTCCCTGATTCTGCTAGAATAACTTCATCAAGGTATTCTGATGGGCTTCCCTAGTGGCTCAGTGGTAAAGAATCCATCTGCCAATGCAGGAGACACAGGTTCGATCCCTGATCCAGGAAGATCCCACATGCCCAGGAGCAGCTAAGCCCATGTGCTACAACTACCAAGCCTGTGCCCTGGAGCCTGTGCTTCACAACAAGAGAAATCACCCCAATGAGAAGCCCCCACATCACGACTAGACAATAGCCTCCACTCAGCCACAACCAGAGAAAGCCTGAGCAGCAATGAAGACTCAACAAAGCCAAAAATAAAATTAATGTAGAAGAAGAAGAGCTAAGGTTAAAAAAAAAAAAATGAGGCTCACTTCAGTCTCGAGTCATTTTTCCCCCAAGCTTTTTTCTATGTATTAGCAGAATCCTCTCTCCTCCAACAAATGAACTGTAACAAATACATCTGTTCCCTGAACACAGTTGTTCAGGGTGAAGCAGTACAGGGATTCAGAGCCCCAACTCTTAGATATTCCTCCTCACAGTGGTCCTTAAAGTATCTCCTCAGGTGCAGGGGTTCCAGAGAACATGACTGAAAACTGAAGACTTATGCTCCACGGTAGGACAATTCTTTCTAGTTAGAAAGTTCTTTCTTATACTTGCCTCACAACTATTCTTAACCATAGTCACCAGCCCCTTATTTGAGGATCATTAGTTCATCTCCTTTTAGTTTTCTTTTCTACAATGAAGTTATAGTTAGCTATTCTTCATAAGAAACCATTTTCCATACCCCACATCACCCTTAACATCCCCCTTCAGATAAACCTAATTTTCCAGTAAGACAACACTTGTCTGTCCAGGCTTCTCAGGAGAACAAATACCAAAGCCCTTCATCATCTGACCTCTGATCACCTCTCAGATCCTCATTCCCACTATTCCACACATCAGACTCATATATTCCAGTCACACCAATTCAACTATTCTTCTGACAGTATCATTATAATATAATCACTTATCCAGTTAACATAAGGATCCAGATACCCACATCTTAACATCTGTTCTTCTCTGCTTCCTAGGGAACTCCTAACTCCCCTTTCCATTTCTATCCACTATTATTTTTCCTATCTTGTCCAAAATGGTCAATTCAAGGCTTCACTATACCATCCTTCAGTGTCCATGCACACCTCGTATTAATGTCTAAACTACATTTACCAAATAGGTTACTAATTAAACCTCTCAATAAGTGATATGCTATCAAAGTAATCACTTCAGAACTTTTAGGTCCATGTCTTAAACTTCTCACTGAAACAGAGAAAGGTCGTTTAAAATTTGATCATCTGACAAGATTTCTGTGGAAACAAACCTAGGAGGTAAACAATCTCTGCATGTCACTGCTGTCACTGGTTAGAGGGCATGGACGTGCACATGAGCTGGCATCAGTTGACGCCCCTGCACCCTCACACCTGTGGCCTACGAGCTTTCCACGGGAGTAACTACTACCACCTTCCTTTTAATTTCAGTAGCACATCGCTAAATGGCACACGAACTGACCTCCCCCAAAGCCACAAAATCAAGCAAAATTCTGAGGCTCCTAATCACATACCAGAGTATTTTATATTTAACACAGACCAGTCTGTCAAAATCAGGCCTGAAAATGCATAGGGCATGCACCCAAATATCTGGCATATGTTGCCAATAAAGCATCTTCACTATGCCAAAATCTCATGAAGCCTCTTTTACTCACTCAACTTTTAGACTGTTCAGGATAGCCAACACTTGCCAACCCTACACGTCTGAATCCCCAGATAATGTAGAAAATTTATAGAGGGAGGAGAGGGTGGAAAAAAACAGCTGCTGCTGTACCCAGGCCCCTTACTCAGCCTCTTTGGCTCCTCCCTACAAACAAGGCTCCTCTCAAGTGGGCAGGAGGGTTCCTTCATGGAAGAAAGTCATGGAAAGGAACAGACGTGAGAATGTGGGAAGAACTCTGGCACCACAGAGAAAAGCTCATTCCCCTCCCTGGTGCCACCTTTGGTTCCATTTTGATTGTAGAGGCAAGATTAAGAATTACTGCTAACTCAAAAGGAAAAAGAGGGGGGTATATGGGTAGAAGAGGGAAGATAAGAGACTAACATCTGTTAGGTGCGTATTTCTTTCCAGGTTTGGTAATCAAACATTGCACACTTAATCCTTATTGTTAGTAAAGAAGGGATTAACATGTCCATTTAAAATAAAAAAACACAGGCAACTTTGCCAAGGAAACAAATAAGTGATGGGTCCAGAATTTAAGCCCAGATCTGCCTGGTCCTTCCAAACTGCATTATTTCCACTACATTTGTCTGGAAAAACAACAAGAAAACAGTAACCACAACTTCAGTCATAAAACAAAGGTTTGTGTAGGCATGGAGACTAACAAAGAAGAGAAGGCAAAGTTTCAGGTAATAAATTTTCTCTCCAGATCATCTGCATACCAAGTCTTTGTTCAAGTCTCAGACTCACAATCTACATATACCAGAGGCTTAAGTGACAATGTGTTAAAATTCTTGCCACTAACAAGGGAGGTTATGTTCTGAAAGTAAAAGTGATCATTTTCAGAAATGCACTAATTCTCTACCATCAATAAAGCATTATTCAGTTAATTGCTACTAAAGGAAACCTTAGTGATCTTTCTGGAAAAACCCAAAAGGACAGAAGTCATTGCTCTTTTTGGATTAAAGGACTGGTTGGCAGAACAATCTGTGTGTCTAAGCCATCGATGGCTATTTGCTGGTGGCATGACACCAGCAAGTTCCAGAAAATGAAGACACTGCCTTGTTTAAAACAAGGATGCAATGAAGAAAGGAATGACCACAATTCTGTTTTCTATCAATGGGCCCCAACAGCAGAAGGAAACATCACAGGGCATTCCTAAAATGTGCTGAAATCTAGAAAATGCTTTGAAGTCTCCAATTTTCTCTTAAAACCTGCAATAAGTTGCATAGATTGCTCTATCACAGAGCCATATTTTGCTTGGATAGGAGAATAATTCTGGAGTGAAACATGAAATTTTGACTACATCTTGCAAACCATTTAAAGCATTTGAAAGGCAGAGAGAGGTCTGTGAAAGCACGCTATGAACTGCTAATTGCTAGATCCATACATGTCAGTACCATTTTCCAAAAGGAACAGTTAAATCTTTTAAAAAAATATTTTCTTTTTTTAAGCAACGTTTTTATTTATTTATTTTTGGCTGTATGGGGTCTTCACTGTGCATGCTTTCTCTAGTTGTGGTGTGCAAGCTTCTCATTGCAGTGGTTTCTCCTGCTGCAGTGCACGTGAGCTTCAGCAGTTGCGGTGCACAGGCTTAGCTGCCCTGCGGTATGTGGAAGCTTCCTGGACCAGGGATTGAACCCCTGTTCCCTGCATTGGAAGGCAATTCTTAACCACTGGACCACCAGGCAAGTCCACGTTAAAGCAAATCTTTAGGAAGAAATTAAGATGGACTAGATATTCTCTAAGGCTGTTATACTGCACTTTTCACAGTCTCTCTGCAATATCATGACTGCAGCCATGAAATTAAAAGATGCTTTCTCCTTGGAAAAAAAGCTATGACAAACTTAGACAGCATATTGAGAAGCAGAGATATTACTTTACCTACAAAGGTCCGTCTAGTTATGGCTTTTCCAGTAGTCATGTATGGATGTGAGAGTTGGGACACAAAGAAAGCTGAGCACCGAATAACTGATGTCTTTGAATTGTGGTGTTAGAGAAGACACTTGAGAGTCCCGTGGACTGCAAGGAGATCAAATCAGTCAATCCTGAATATTCACTGGGAGGACTGATGCTGAAGCTGAAACTCCAATACTTTGGCCACCTGATGCAAAGAGCTGCCTCATTAGAAAAGACCCTGATGCTGGGAAAGACTGAAGGCAGGAGGAGAAGGGGATGACAGAGGACAAGATGGCATCACCGACTCAATGGACATGAGTTTGAGTAAGCTCTGGAAGATGGTGAAGGACAGGGCGAAGGACAGGGAAGCCTGGCATGCTGCAGTCCATGGGGTCACAAAGAGTCAGACACAACTGAGCGACTGAACAGCTGATATATCATTCCCTCTCTTCCAGTCTCCCAGACTTAGTACCTACTCCTTGGACTGGGCACTGAGCTGGAAGCCAACAAACAGCTATGAATAGAAGCCAGTCTCTGCCCTCTTGAAAGCATACATATTAAAGTGAAACACCAACATTAAATAGTTAACTGCAAGGGTGATGAGTGTTATAAAAGAGAAGTCCACGTTCTACTGCTGACACAAGTGCAGGAAGCAAACAGGGAAATCCACAGGGGAAAGCAGGTAAATTTTCAGTTTCCTGAATCTTTATTATTCATTTAGAGCACCCAAATCCTGATACTTGAGACATATTTACACACAGAGAGAACTTCTTCCAAAATCCAGCAAAGTAAGTCAAGAATATTTCAGACTTCACTTCTTTACAATATTTAATGCCAGGCCATGTAGACCAGCTATATCACTCTATGTTTTGGGAAAAGAGGATTTATTGAGCATTCAGGGCATAAACGAAGTGACAAGTAATATTCTCCCAGAGGCACTGAATTTGTGTGTTTGTGTTAAACTAGTATAAAAACAATATAACCACTTTTAACAATGAATTATTTAAAGCAAAGTTTATCATCTTCAACCTGAAGGCAGATGGTTCTAGCTCCATGATGTCACCCTAGCCAATTCCTAGTCTTTTTTTTTTAAATTGGGAGGATAATTGCTTTACAATATCATGTTGGCTTCTACCACACAACATGAATCAGCCATAAGTGTACATATGTCCCTTCTCAGTAAACTTGAGAAGGGACATATGTATATCCCTGATGCCTCATAAATAAATGTATGCTCAATAAATCCTCTCTTGAACCTCTCCCCCACCCTCCACCCCATCCTACCCCTTGAGCAACCAGTTGAGCCCCCTATGCCTATACAGCAGCTTCCTACAAGGAGCAGATGGGGCAAATTGAGAAAGCAGGAGCACTGGCATACAACCACACAGTCTCGAACTCAGCTTCCCCATCTGTTAAATGAGAAGGTCAAAATGAAACAACAACATCCTTAGGTCCCTACCACGTTCATGTGTAGCATCTATGCAGAACAGTGTGAATTCTGAATGCTTAAGACATATAGATCATTGCATGTCCTTCTGATTACTAGTCTGCTTTTTAAATCAGTCATCATTTATAATATATTCATTCCACAATTATATACTAATTTTATTTCTAAATCTGTTCAGATAGAAACAGGGATCTGGTCTTTTAAAAGTCCAAAATACTCAAAGACAATATCTTTGAGAATCTCAAAATAATTCCTTCACTATCTTATTACTCTGCTTAAAAAAAAAAACAACACTACTTAGATCCACTCATGGTGAGCAGAAATACAATGTACTCTTCAAATTTTGGAAAATTCCATCTGAAATTCTAGCAAACCTGGCTTTATTCCCACTTTAGCATCAAAGCATCACGTGTTCTGCTCCCTCTCTGCCACTTCCTCTCAGCTGAGCTGCTCCCCAAGGAGATCACTCCCAACAGAGAACGAAAGGGAGGGGGAAGAGGAGTCTGCCTGGCAAAAAGTTCATACCAAAACCCTTTTACATTGCCCTTCTGATTCAACAAATGCGCTGGCAGCCCTCAGTTCAAGTAGAAATAGAGGCAGAGTCTTCAAAAATATTTTCAAGGCATTACTAACGAGGACAAAGTGGAAGGCAGCATAATCTTAAGCTCCAGGTTTCCTGGTGCGTCAGCTGTGTAACGTATTAGCTATAAATGACCTCAGAGTTTCTCAAGCAGATCAATGTTTTGTTTTTTTTGTAAATATATTAATTTAGTTCTTCAAACATCCAAGGTTTTATTATGGGATGCCTCAATTTATCAGTGTTTTCAAAAGTTTGATAAGGAAGAGTGATGGCAAACAATGATTTCTCCCTGTCAGAAGGGAAGCGACACTTCAAATTTCTTATTCACCTCTTAAAACCGGGAACAGACTCTAGTCACGAGGTGAGAAACATCAAACAATGAATGGCATGAAAAATTTTAATTTAGATAAAACTGAACCTATGTTACATTACAGAGCTATTGTCTTTAAAAAAAGCCCTCTACTCTAAATAAAACTATGCCCTCTACTTTCCAAACGAAGCAATATTAAAACCTTATTTGTACATGTGCCTAACGTCATCTAAATCTCACAAAAATACTGAGGTACTCAGAGTATCATAACTGTCTTCTTGTTGGTTTAACTAAAGAGATAACGTAGGAGATTCATAGACTTGCCAACCAGGAGCCATCCCTATCATATGACTCCGCTAAGATCTAAGTCCTCAGTTTTGTTCTCTGAAAAAAGGGGGATGATATTACTTCAAAATATTCTTAAAGCTGCTGTATTTTCTCTCACCATAGATTAGTGTTCACGTTCTAGAATGTAACATTATTCTAGTTTTTAAAATTCAGCCTATTCTGAGTCATTCATGTTGCTGAATGAATCAATAATTTGTTCCTCTTTATTGCTAAATAAAACTCTACTGTGTGAATATACCACAATTTGTTTATCCATTCTCCAGTTGAGGGACATATGCATTATTTTTAATTTTGGCTATTAAGAATAATCCTACTTTAAACATTCACATACATGCCTTTCTGTGGACATCAGTCAATTCTAAGATAGAACTGCTGCATTCTATGGTAGGTGTGTTATGTTTAACTTCTTAAGAAACTGCCAAACTGCTGTCTAAAATAGCTATCCCATTTTACATGCCAAATATCACTGTATAGCACCTTTGAAAGTGCCAAACATCATGAAAGATATAGCAACTCTAAGCCCCAAGGAAGGTTCATGTTTCGGTCAGGGGACAGAGGCAGGTAGCATTTCATGCAGAAAAAAAGATTCACACAAAAAGAGATGTAGTGCACCTCAGGACAGCCACTCTAGCCTGTGAGTGACTTGTAGGTGTGCTGCCTTAAATTCCATTAGGAAAACATCTAAGTACAACCAATGTAAGATATGTTCTGGGAAGTCTAACATGCAAAGAAAAGGAAATCCTAAGGGGCAGCCATTAAGCTGATGCAAGCAATCACAACAGCAGTTCACCAGAGCATTACCTACAAGGCGGCTATGCTAAACTTTAAAAGATTTATATACAGCCACTCTAGTGATCAAGATCTCCATTTTACAGGTGAAGAAACCAGAGGCCAGAAGGTAAGAAGCTATGTGGCCCCAAAGTCACATAGCTTATAGAAGGTGGGACCAGATCTGTCTGATTCTAGACAATGTTTTTCTTGACTATGCTAATTTATTGTTCCATCTCCATGTTTCACAACCCTCCTACCCTGCTTGGAAGGTACCTCCTTGAAGCTAAGTGATACTGTCCCTTAAGCCATACTATAGAGAAGGAAGGGGCAATGCATTCCAGTATTCTTGCCTGGAGAATGCCATGGACAGAGGAGCCTGGCAGGCTACAGTCCATTGGGTCTCAAGAGTCAAACATGACTGACTGACTAAACCACCACCAAGCCATACTATTTCCCGTTTCTAATGTACTCATCTGGCATCTTTCTGGTATTTCACTGTTTTTCCAAGCTGGTTCTCTACCTGAAAGAAGAGGAGCTGACCAGTCAAAAGGAACAAAGTGGATATACTTGGCAGTGATCTGCAGTGATTTTCCTAGAGTAAATCACAGCACCTGGCATTCTGGTTTTGAACCTTAATTTGAACATAACTTTGATTCATTTGACTGATGATGAAGGCACCAATATCCTTTTCTGAGGATCATCATAACACAGGAAAAAGCATCAAGGCAGGTATCAATCCCCTATAAATCCATAACTGCTAAACTCAACTCTATACCTAGGGTGTAATCACACACACACACACACACACACACACACACACACACACACACACACAAACACACCAAAGAAAACACACAAGCTACAGTTAAGTGTTAGAAAAAAATATGGCTAATAGAACTACTACATATATAGCTGGAAGTACTTTCAGTAGTCTCCTTCCTTCTAAAGAAGGAAAAATAAAACTACATTATGCAAACTTCTCGTGTTTTTGGTGTAAGGGCAAAGAGGATGAAAAGAGAGAATTATTAAAAAACTAAGAAAAAAAATACATGAACAGCTTAAAAGGCAGGGGCATATTGTTTCAAAACTAACTACATTTTGGAAATAGCAGACAAGTGGCAGAACTTACTGACGGATCAGAATCTTCCCATCTCTGCTTCTGTAGTTACTTCTCTGATAGTTGAGGACTATTATTTTGGGGACCAGCCAAAATTTAGATGTGTCTCTTATGTTTCCTCCCCAGTGGTTGGTCTGCTAATTCTTACTAGATTCATTGTTTGTTTTAATATGTATTTATTTATTTTCTTGGCTGCATTGGGTCTTGGTTGTGGCACACAGGCTCTCTAGTTGTGTCACATGGGCATGGGCTCAGTTACCCTGCATCATGTGGGATCTTGGTTCCCTGACCAGGGTTCGAACTTGCATCCCCTGCATTATAAGGTGGATTCTTAACCACCAGACCACCAGGGAAGTCCCGATTCATGGTCTTAAATAGGAAAACTCAGGAGACTCTCTGGCATTCCACAAATATTGCCAGTCTTTCCACACTCTAAATGTCTAACCGGTCTACTGTTTTCTATAGCTACCCTCTTCTCCCAAGCTCCATTTTCTGGCTTCTAGATGGCACTGGCAGTGGTGATTCTGAGAGGAAGGTATAGCTGGAAAACATGCACTAGGAATATCCCCCAAATGGGACACTGGCCTATTAAAAGCTGGGGAGTGGAAATGAGATATGAAAATGCTCACCAGGACACCTCTCTCTGTCTCCTCAAGTCAGGAAACCTGACAACATGGTACTTTCAGGAGAGTGTTGGGTTTGAGCAAGATTAGGAAAGTAAAAGAATGGGAGATTTTCTGAAGATATAGCAAATGGCAGCATTATGAACAGAGCTGGGAATCATCAATTTTGCATAGCAAAAAGGGGTAATAAAAAAACACTACCACTGACTCACATTTCCTTTTTTAAAAAGTTTAACCATTGATTAAACTCTCTTTAATTTTCTTAGCCAGTCCCTTCTGGCCTGAAAATATAGTTCAACTTCAACCCAGCCTCTTTGAATAATCACAAGTTCTGAACTAATAAAGATTTACTGATCTGTGACCTCATCTCAATGTGATTTGTGACCTCATCTACATGAAGGCTGAGGGAAAATAAGTACAGACCAGTCACAGGACAGTAACTGCCAGGCTGACAAATTGTAGGCATAAAAGGGAAGACAAAAAATACACAGGTGTGTTTGTGCATGTTATATACAAGTTACCAGGTGGGCTGGGTCCAACTATACAAGGGAAAAAAAGGTTTATCACAGCAAATCTGTCAAAACCTATAGACCTCATAAGTATCTACCAAGGAGAATATTTTGTTTATTCTGATCATTTCAAGTTGAAGTCAACTTTGAAAGCACACTGACAGTGAGTAATGCAAACGTCAAACCCTGCTTGTGTTTATGGTTTACTCTCAGGAGCCTACAGGGCAGTACCCATAGTCATTTGAAGATGGATGTGCTCTGGTATCTGCCATAATGTTGTAAATATGCATAATTCATCAACATTCGATACAGATATTGACAAAATGACCCTTTTGGTACTTTAAAAAATATTACAGCATCACAGAATCTTCATTCTGAAAGCAATCATTAAGATGACCTAATTCAGTCTTCTTCTCTTAGAGATGAGGAAATTTCAAGGCTAAACGGGGGATTTAAACAACATGTACAAAGTGGAAAGAACAGAAATGAAATCTCTTGTTTAAAAGCAGAGATTAAAGAGAATCAAATCAAAGAGAATCAAAACCTTTTAAAAAGAAAAGTGTCCTTTAGCTTCATTTTTTACACAGAAAATCATAAATTATATCCTCTCCCTCTTGCAGAAAAAGACTTATACCATGGCAAATTAGGTCTTTTCTAAAATATACACGTATTCCTTCAAGCAGATACACTATCATACTGTTCTTTCCCTTTACATTCAATTCTAAATCCCATCCTCTAACTGAAGCGCTCTCACAAAGGTTCACAAAATTGCTGTAGTTCAGCAAGCTAAGCATGTTTATTAATCCTCACCCTAAAATACCTACTTCTAGGAAAAAAGTTAGAGGTAGCAGAATCTAACTGTAAAGTGACCTTTCTTCTAGAAATTAAAAAATAGAGGGGGATAGCCTGGAATTTTCATTGTTTTCAAGACCCCTGAAAAGAGGAGATAGTAGCTATTTAGAACAAATGCATGGAACGAATTAGGACCGCCTTATCAAATAATGCCAGTGGTTCTCAGCAGTGCTCCTTGGAAGGCAGGCTACATGTCAGAACCAAGAGAAATATGGAATTTATATTTTAGAGATAACCTAAATATGCTCTAAGGAACACCAATGGCATTTCACCATCCTTACTCAAGCAAGAAGAGAAGAGGTAATGTTGTAGACAACAGTAGATTGATCCAGTATGTCCTCCTTGTGTGTTGAGAGTCAGCTTGTATGTCAGGGAGGATGAGAGGAGACAACCTGATATCACTCATTTGATGGAAAAGAAAACTTATATCCTGAGGGATTCAATGGCTTGTATTGTCCTTTGGACAAGGGACAATTTCCATTTAGGGACTGTTCTTCTGCAAAGCTATTAGGTCCATAGGCACTAGGAAGGAGAGTTGATGCCAGCCAGGTATTTCTTGCAGTATTATTTAATACAACGACTTTCTGGCTAATGAGGCTCTGAGGTTCCAGAGCTCAATCCAACCAACTATACTGACAAAACTATCACTAAGCAGCAAAGCTACTGACCATTCCTATGCAAAGTCCACTAATGGGGGACTCCAGGTGGCCAGTTTGAATTCCAGTTGGCTATCTACCACAATGAGAAAATTCTGAGTTACAATAAGTTGATCTATTTATTCATACTGTCTAGCCCAGTCCCTCTCTCCTTTCATCTCCCACCTTCGTCCTGCCCTCCTTCCTTCCCCCACTGCAACAGTACACAGCAGAGGTCAGCAAAGTTCTCCGTAAAGGGCCAGACAATAGTTTAGTGTAGTCTTGGTTCTGCCATTGTAGAACACTAGTAGCCATAGACAATCCATAAATGAATGGGTGTGGCTGTTTCAATGAAATCATTTACAAAAACAGGCAGGGGGCCAGATGTGGCTCCCAGGACTGTAATTTTTCAGTCCCTTGTATACAGTAGCAGTTCTCAAACTTTAGCCTGCATCAGAATCACCTACAGAACTTAGTAATACACAGATTTCTGGGCCTCATCCTTAAAGTTTCTGATTTTGAAGATCTGCAGTGGGGACTGAGATTTTGCATATTTACTAAGTTCCGAAATGATGCTGATGTTGGTGGTCCACTGACCACACTTTGAGAACATACTCTGAAAGCCACTGGTATAAAATAATGGTCTTCACTGCAGTCAGTGGCAGGCTGAAATGTAATGAACAACTGAGAAAGTGGAAATTACATGCTGTCGATTGCTAATTTTACAGAATATTTCATATGGAGACTTACTGTTAAGTGCCATAATATTATCTGTTCCTGGATGATGGAAATTTATTCCCATGCGTCCTAAAAAATAAAACAATTCTGTTTTAAGCACAAAGAAAAGAATGTTTAAATATAATCACAAATATATTGCACAATATGAACATTACAAAAAACTAAAACAGATTAAACTATAAACAATGCTATCAAAGGCCACAGCAGTTACAGCAGTTTTAAATCAAGTCATAAAACATACACATGAAAAATCTTAAAACAAAGCCAAAGTCTCAATAGCAACAAATAAAATAAACCAAAACAAAAAAGAAGCTTCCATTATAATAGGAAATTTTAACGCATCTCCCGCATTCCAATTTAAACATGCCAACTCCCTGGATTACACATTTTATTTAAACAATTTACACCGCCCTTCAAATTCAAGCAGCAAAATAATGAATTCAAAGAAGTAAATAACCTTGAAGCTTAGAGAGAATTCAAAGACAAACATTTCAAAGCAGCTCAAAATGCAACATAATGATCAGAATGGCGAGCAGAAGAAAGATGTAAATTTACGTAACATATAGTGGGGAACAATTACTGGCCAAAAAATTTAGGGTTCCTGTGCTGCCCCTATCACTAACTAGTTAGATGACCTTGGACATAATACTTATGTCCAGACCTTTGTCCTTACAGTAACCAGGGACCAGATGCTTGTTTTTGTATGCTGTATGCCGTCAAGCGAAGAATCATTTTTATAAAGAGTTGTAAAAACAAACACAAAATTTAAAAAACAAAGAATAATGTGCAACAGAAACCATATGGCCCATAGGCCTAAAATATTTACCCTCTGGTCTATAAGATGCCAAGGCTGAATCAAATGTTTTAACTAATAGCCTCAGGGGTTTAAGAGTGGAAGATGTATTAATTATTTGGGGAAAAGGAGGTGGATATGATTTACTTATCATATTCTGAGGTATTCAAACTTAACAAACAACCAGTCACTGAAAAATCTGCCCTAAAAAAATCCAATCAGAATTTAAGAAAAGGGTGCATTTGAGACAGTCTCTCAATCTCTGACCTAGGAATATTCAGATAATGGTATGTTTCCCATAAAGTAGGGATGTTCCCTAAATGTTTTCATAACTATAAAGGGCTATGAAGAAAACCAAGCAAGCCCAGATTTAGCTCATTCAACTTCTATTTCTTGTGCTACAATCATTTATGGTAAAGAATTGGTAGTTTATTACTACTACATCAAAAAATAGTTTTTATGTTTCTGGAACTCCTTATGTTCCCTAACATTAAGGGGCACCCCTCTCTGTAGTCCTCCAGAAGTTGGATCCTTTTTATACTCTTTCCATCAGGTCTTAAAACTTTTCAGCCTGGAAAGATGAAGCTGAAAGGAAAATCTGTAGTTTGATTCTAATTATCATCCTCTACACTGATTACTTCCAATTCAATCTTTCTAAAGATGTAGCAAAACAAGAGCCTTAGGCAATGTTTTGTAAATGAAAGTATCACTACTTGCTGAAAAGAAGAAAATTTTTGCCCTTCCTGGTATCCTTCCTACTACTGTTGGCCAATTCGAGGTCACTTTAATGATCTCTAGATCAAGATCATCCACTAAAGATTTTATGAGAAACTCCAGTTCAGTGTCAAATCCATCATAATCAATTACTTAAATGTAATCTATAATTTTTTCCCAACAATATGCAAATCCTTTCTAGTGAACTGCTTATGGCTTCTTTAAGCTACTTTCTCTACCTCTTCAAAAATTAATGTCCAGATTATAAAATACATTTTCATTGGAGAAAACACACAATACAGAAAAGTGAAAAAAAAACAAGATCATCAACTAAAGACAAGCTCTGTTAGCATTTTGATTTATAGTCTGACAGTTTAGGAGTATATACCTGTAAAGGTTTATCTAAAATGAGGTTTATTTTATAATATTCTTTAAATTTAATATATTGCATGCCTTAAGTTTTATGGCTATTTGGGATTTTGAAGGAGAGAGAAAATATCAAAAGCAAAAGAAAAACTGACTCCAAACTCAGATGAGGCCATTTCTTTTTTCTTCCCTTTGTCCAACAAATACTGCTGTTTAATCAGCTGTGAAAATAGAATCAAGTGTGTGACATCTGGTGATTTCTGTTAATGCAGTCTGGTGCTGCCAGCGTGACATTTTGTCACCTGTCCATGGTTTGCTATTTTTAAATTGTTCTTGTCAGCTAGCTATCTTTTAAGTATAGTGTAAAATATAAGGTTTCGAAAACTGGAAGGCATACTTGGTTTTACTGAGTTAAATGATGCTGTGGAAATCTGAGACTGTGTCCCACTTTCCCCACTGCATAAGGCCTGATAAATGGGGGTGGGAGAGGAAGGGAGCAAGGTTAGAGAATAGGGTTGGAGAATACAGTTATTCAGACTGTAAACATCACAGTCTCATAAGCTCAATTCATATTCATATTTAAGATGCTAGTTATAAAAAACTGTCTCTACTGTTATTTAAAGTTTCAGAGTCAAACTAAACCTATACTTCTATAAGTCCAAAGTAAAATCTGGAATTTTTGTTATTTCGTAATTGATTATGAAAGTCACCTCTTCACTTCTGCAATACCATTATGAGATAGGGAACAACTGCTGTATCTTTTTCTAATCATTCCCATATGTTCTAAAAAGTCAAGTCCTTTCGAGACCTTTATGTAACAGAATGTGAGTGCTCTGTTCTAGAAAACATTATAAGACAATGCACATTCTATTGGATTCTATTTCCTACCAATTTTCCCAATAAAGTTGAAGAGACAGTGTCTCAGAAAAAGTATCTATAAGATAAAATAATGCATTAGGTAAGAACACAATAAAATGGTGCTTCAAATCCCTTTTAAGGGAAAATTACAAAAGTATGGTACTATAACACTTAAAAATATGTTTCAAAGAACCACAAAGCAAAAGAAATGAGGTTCAACCTGAGGTCAAATCCTAGTTTCTTTGCATACTAGTAGTGAATAATTTTTGGTACGTTATCAATTCCTTTGTGCCTACATTTTCTCATTTCAGGCTGTACCCTAGAACAATTAAAGCCAGAAATTTGCAGAGGTATACCCAGGATTAAGTACCCTTAATCTTTTTCTTACTCTCAGGTGATTATAGTGCTATACTAAAAGGATCACTGGACAAATTAATGGGAGGTACCTACTTAAAAAAAAAAATCACTCAACTTCTATGTATTGTCTTCCCTTTTGTATAGAACAGAAACTATCACTTCTTGCTAACTTAGAGCCTGTGCCCTAACAGTTTCTGCAATCAGCTAACTTT
This sequence comes from Bos taurus, assembly GCF_002263795.3. Classification (NCBI taxonomy): domain Eukaryota; kingdom Metazoa; phylum Chordata; class Mammalia; order Artiodactyla; family Bovidae; genus Bos; species Bos taurus. Next base: position 13,689,329 of record NC_037353.1, read on the forward strand.
TATACAAGACGGACTGATATGGACCAAAGGGAGGTAGTACAAAAACAGAACTGGAGCAGTAATTCAAGTAAGTAAAGAGACCGTATACTCTTCTGAATCAACTAAACGTAACGAAGGTGCACTTTTTCTAAAACAAGGTGACCTCAACATTTCAGAAATGGAGTCAATGTTCTGTAAGGCTGTGTAATGCTAAATGTTTCATCAGGCACTACCCCCAAATAGCCAGCCAAGCTTACTCCTCTGCCACAACATGCAGACTAAGTGGGATGAGAGGAAGGTGATTCCATCCTGTTTTCTTGCCATGGTGCCCGCTTGTGCTATAACAGCCAGGCTGAGGGGACTTCATAATGTCACCTGCCCTGCCCAGCGCACGGTTGTTGGTTTTTCCCTATTATTCTTCTCTCACGTCACTTAGTCCTCTTTGAATTAAAATCCCAAGAGAGGGTATGAATAATCAAACCTAACGTCCCTGAGTTTTCAGAGGGGTTTCCCCAGTAGCTAGGTAAAGCCTCTTCATTGGTAGGAATTCAAGAGGGTACAGGGATGAACCTTTCCCTTACCTCTAATCATAACTCTCTGATGCCAGAAATCCCTCTAATTCTCATAGTCAGGAGAAGAGTTAGCATTCCCTATGTCCACTAGAAAAGAGGACAGAGGACTACTCTTCCTACTAAGGCCTCACTCATCCTTTTCCCCCTCGAATTCAAGAGAAAAGTTGAATAAAAGGATTTCTTACTGAAAACATTTATACAATGAAATATCACTGTGCACTTATTTTCATCATGTTTACTTTATGTACATCATGAAGTACTTCCATTTTGCAGGAATGTGATATCCTACTTAATTATATTTTTTTTACACTATTCAGATAAAAAATTTTGGAAAGCCAATAAAACTTAGGAGGATTGTTTTTCTTTCTCCTTTAGGTAGTTTTTTATAATGACAGAATGCTTATCCTTCAGTAATCACTACTTGCATCTATGGCAAAGACACAATTTTGACAGCTTGCATTTGAAAGCCTTTAACATTTAGCTGCAGCCTAGCTAGAAGGAGTAAATTCTGTAGGGATAAAAAGGTTTACTTTATTACCCAGGTTTGAATGGCTGTAAAATCAGAAAGGCTGAGTTGAAATACCTCATACCCTATAGAGAGAATATAAAATGTTTGGGAAAATGTTAATAATAATCTCTGTTATCTCTAGGTAGTAAGGTTCAGGTGTTTTCTCACTTTTCTTTTGTCTTTTTACATACCATTTGAATGTCTTACAATGAGCGAGAATGTATTTTTTTCTAAAGAAAACTGAAATCCAGAGCAAAACACCAAAACAAATAAGCGCACAAAAAACCAATGACTCTCTAACTTGAATTTAGAGACCCTCAAAATAGTCTTCAAGTAAAAGAGGATATTAATGGCAGGAGGAAGAAAAGGATAGATAAGGAGCAGTGTTTTTGGACAGACTCATACAGAAGTCACATGATAGGTACCCTAGCCTATCACCTTTCTCTTAAAGCTCGATTCATCTAGATATTGCCATTTTTTGACCCAGAGACCCTCTCTATGAATTTATCTTAAAGAAAAAACTACATGCAAGAATTCATCCATGGCAGCATTGCCTACCTATAATGGAGAAAAAGCTAAAAACAACCTAAGAGTCCAAAGTTAAGGTCTATTAATAAATTATAAAGACCAGATAAATAGAGTGTTTATTATGCAAGGGGAAAAAAGATACACCATCACAATATTTCTTTTATTTTTAAATTATCTTTTAGTCATTATACTGTGCTCCACTTTTAAAGTAAAAAATTACTGAAAATCTTTCCCTTAAAATGCTGGCATCATAATTATGTTTTTAGAAGTAATAAGGATCAAACATATGGTGCTATAACCAAATAGAAAAGTCTCCCAGTTGGAAAAAGGAAGCAGGCAGTTCAAACACCCTAACTAGGGGACAGTAACATGGAGACGTAACTGACCATGGGAAGCAGATCATTCACAGGAAATCACTGTGAGTGGTATGAATTGTGAAGCTGTAACCATATTGAGACTGTAAAAATGCACATATTAAATGCCTTTCAACTTCTTAGGTCATACTGTATCTTAAAGTACAATTCAAAAGCCTTTTACAGATGAAACCTCACATTTGTAAGTGTACTGGAGAAATTTATGCAGAGGTAGCCGGACAGATAAGAAAAAAGGGCCCCAGCGTTGGGGCTGGGGGAGGGAGGTTTGAGAGAGAGGGGATATATATATGTATATATATATATCTTTGTATGTATGTATAGTTATGACTGATTCACAATGATGTATGGCAGAAACCAACACAACATTGTAAAGCAATTACTCTCCAATTAAAAATGTAAAAAAGGGGGGCGGCCACCACAAGTGGAATAAGTTATTTACCCTGTCCCACAGTAAGGTACCCTCCATGCACTTTAGCAGTGCTACTCTCAACAAAGCACGACAGCTCCTGCTTAATCAATATTCACAAAACTCTAGAAAATTATTTTATAGACCATAATCTAACATCCTTTCATAATCTTTTATTGCTAGAAGAATACAGACCAAGATAAGACAGACACGCATAAAGAACAAGGGCTGACTTCTTTAGAATAACAGGATGGGCTTACAGCTGTTCTGGTAGAGAAGGACGACAAATGTAGCCTTAGAAGATACTAAAAACACAAAACAATCTGTGAATATTGTGTGTGTGTGTGTGTGTGTGTTTTTAACACCATTCTCACTTCTAAATGAAATTACCATGTACCTAATCTTTACTGAAGAAAGATGTGGTAATAGTGACTAAATATAACAATGACAAAATGAGAGGCAGTTTTTTTCCTACTTCTGAAGGCCTTAAAATATAGCTTTTGTCAAAATCTTTTATTTTCTTCACAGCCTGTTAACTACTTTCTTTTCACTAGAAATTGAGGAAAGCAGCATAAAATCATGAGTGTGACAAGAAAATGATGAAATAGATTTTTGGTGTGGCGTGAGGAAATGACTATCACGTACCCAGTCAGTCATATCCTATATAAGAGCCTGCAGAGAACCAGAGGGGATCAGATTCCTCACAACTCTAGAGGACATAAGGGTTCACACAAGATGAGTGTCCCTGTGGCTAACTCTTCCAGTTTTCAGATAGTTAGGCTCTCAACCCAAATACAATGGCTATTTCCACAGAAAAATTCTATTTTACTATTTTAAAATATCATAATGCCCCCAAGAATTCCTATAATCCATAACAAGAACTATCTATAATCATGAATGTAGTATCACCCCCTCTCCTGAATTTACATGGGCTCTAAAAATAGGAAATCCTAATATTGCTGACCTTGGGACTTTATGCCTTACATTTAACTCAAAACATTTTCCCTGTGTTTAGCCTTAGAGAATGCAGTGTCACTACCTGCTCTTAAAGTCTGTGTACTGATACTTCCTACCCTAGGAAAGTGACTGTATTTTAATAAAACCCTTTTCTATAAAGTTTTCTGACAGAGCCTTTGGAGATTAAATCTCATACTTCCTTGTAGTAGACTTGGATTTAAATGAATTAATCCAGATTCGGCCAAGGATTTCAAATACACAAAGCCCGGAAAACTTGGCTTCTGGTCTCATGCTATAAACCACAACCTCAGCTACCCAGCACATGCTTCTGCCAGACATTATGATTAAAGCAGTCAACCGTGATTATGATAGGTAGCTGAACCCAGGTTTAAAAAAAAAAAATCAACTTTAAATACATTCCACAATGCTTTACAGAAGCAAACAAACAAAAACAAAAAAGAAAAACAAAACACAATTAATAAAAAGCTGATTTTTGTTTAAAACACCAAGCAAGGAATGGACATATGAATATTCCTAACCTGCAAAATGATTCCTCCACATTATATCAGCGAAACTCATTGGTGGGCCACTGGGAGGGTAGTGTTTACCTTTCAGAGGCTCATGATCTGTCCTGATCATATCCATTAAGGAGTTCTCCAACGAGTGCAAGTTAAAAGTGTCATAGGGCCTACTCCGGTCCTAAAAATAAAAACAAAATAATACATAAAATTACTTCATAAAATTAATAACCATATCATTTGCTTCTTGCCATGGATTAACGACATGAATGAAGACTCAAGGTAGTTTTAATAACACGGTCATTCTTTTCATTAAGAATAATGACTTGACAACATGAAGTTTAATATGTTTTCATAATTAATTAAATTGTACCCTTTTCCCTAATAATTCTTTAATGTATATGCTCCAGTACTTCAGACAGATTTTCTCTCAAATGAACTAAAAAAAGTAAATTCAAAAAAGAGTTGAGTGAGTCGACTTTGCCTTCAACCCTTCACCCTTTGCCTCTACTATCAAATGAATGTTCTCTTCAAAAGAATAGAGACTTTTTTCCCTAAAGAAAGACACTAAGAGCTCAGTCTACAAATGGAAACATTTCCCTAAAAAATCAAAAAGAGGCTATAGTTTCAATGTAATTAATCATATTGGGCATCTTTAATAATTATTACTAAGTTCCATATATTAAATATACTTTATACAAATTAAAATGTGTCCAAAGTACTAAAACTACCTTTTGAAAAACACTACATGAAAAACCCTTTAACCCAAGGTTGTGTGTTTTCATGATGTTAGATTCAACAACATTTTGAAAACAGAGAACCAACACACTAAGTGAAGAAAAAAACTGTTCTACTGTGTTTCATTTAAGCCCATGGGAGACCATCACCTACAAATTATTTTTAGTAGTATGAGCCTAAAAGGAAGTGTGGTTCATGGCTTAACTTAATACTATAGAACAGATTTAGTTTGCTTTTGTTAAAAGAAAAGCAATACAGTCATAAACCTCAACAACCACACCAAATCAAACTACAGCAATGAGAGATTATTTTCAGGGTCCTGAAGAGTTTATCCAGCTTTGCAAATGATCACTTATCCTCCCCTTTGAGCAACAGAATAACAAAATGACTGCCTAGATGAGCAAAAAGGGATACACTAGGTAAAAACCTCAGCTACAGTCATCATTTTCCAGCTTAAGTCTTAAAATCTTGGGAAGCTGTTTCTTTCTGGTTTCTGGAAAGTATAGCCATATACCTATCCATGGAGGCGGAAAGGAAGGTGGCATTTCCTCAGCACTGAGCATAAAGTGGGAACCCAGAGGGTTACTGAATGAATGAATGCAATAAGTTTGGCCGCAGGACCCAAGAAGAGCCCTAAACTGAGAACCAGAAGCAAAATTGCCAGAACGACTACAATCAACGAGGGGCTTTTGGACATCATTATCTACTGCTCCAGTCTGTGCCTGAAATTTCTTCCTTTATTGAGAATTCCTTTATTGAGAGGATTGAACTAGATTATTTATAATACCCCTTCCAATCCAATACTTGTTTTTAACTCACACATTAAGAAGGGCACAGATGTCTTTTTAAATTCACATATGAGGTAGAGGGCACAGATATTTTAAGACGCTACAGAGAGAAATTCCATTCTTACAAACCTTTAATGCCCAAGCTGAGGGCTAGGCCCTGGTGATTCAGAGATTAATGTTATAACCTAGTCCGTTTGCAAGTAATTAGTAGAGGGAGACATAACCAGTTAAATTAAGAGTATGACAGGTGTTTTAACAAAGGAATGTAAAAAGTACAATGAAAACTAGGTCACATCTATTTCTTAAAGAACATACAGGGGCTTCCCTAGCAGTTCAGTGGTTAAGACTCTGTGTTTACAATGCAGGAGAAATGGGTTCGATCCCTGGCCAGGAAACTACGATCCCCCATGCCATGCGGTGCAGTCAAGGGAAAAAAAACAACAACAACAACAACAGACATATATTTGTGTGTGTATAGTTCTTTTTCAAATCACATTCTATAAAATCGTGTCTTAAATCCAGACCTGTCATTTAACCAGCAATTAGGCTTGTCTTCATCTATTCTTGATGTCTTTAGTATTCTCACTGGCAAAATGGGATCTTACCTGGGAAGATTACGATGAAATAAGTTAAGTATTCTTTTTACTCACTTTGTATTTGTCAAAGAGCTAGCATGCATCATTTCTTTGCTTTTTAACAATTTTATTTACTTATTCATTTTTGGCTGTGCTAGGTCTTTGCTCGGAGAAGGCAACGGCACCCCACTCCAGTACTCTTGCCTAGAAAACCCCATGGATGGAGGAGCCTGGTAGGCTGCAGTCCATGGGGTCGCTATGAGTCAAGACGCGACTGAGCGCTTCACTTTCACTTTTCACTTTCACACAATGGAGAAGGAAATGGCAACCCACTCCAGTGTTCTTGCCTGGAGAATAATCCCAGGGACAGCAGAGCCTGGTGGGCTGCTATCTATGGAGTCGCACAGAGTTGGACACGACTGAAGCGACTTGGCAGCAGCAGCAGTAGCAGCAGGTCTTTGCTGCTGCATGGGCTCTTCTCTAGTTGCAGAGAGTGGGGGCTACTCTCTAGCTGCAGTGCACGGGCTTATTGTAGTGGCTTCTCTTGAGAAGGACGGACTCTAGAGCACTCGGGCTCCAATAGCTGTGGCATGTGAGCTCAGCAGTTGCAGCTCCAGAGTACAGGCTCAGCAGTTGTGGTGTACGGTCTTGGTTTCTCCACCAACAGGTAGATCTTAGTGGAGATCTTCCCAAATCAGGGATCAAACCTGTGTCTTCTGCATTGACAAGCTGATTCTTTACCACTGAGCCACCAGGGAAGTCCAACATTTCTTGCTTTACTGCTGCCCTCCCACCCTTTTCTGCCTACACTCCGTTTTTTTCCTTTTTAACACTCAGCAGTTAGTTGTGCACTAATGGATAAGAAAGAGACATGAAATACTTTCTTTGGTTCTCCATTTTGGTCCATATATAATTTAAGACGGTCCCTTCTTTTGCCTTTATAATCTTGCTGCTGATTATTTGTTTTGCTTTGGGTTCAAGTTATCAGTGGAAACTCCAATTATTTATGGAGTAAAGCTTAATTTTCAGAAATGCAAGTTTATCTGTACCCAAAATAATAACCATCATATTCTTTGTCCAAAGCAAGAAGTAAAAAAGTATGCGGAGGAGGAGTCAAAAGGACAGACTATTTCTGGCACTGACAATCCCAGATTGTGTCTAAGAGCCTTCTATTATATGTATCCACACTTCTAACTAGAACCCTGCAGATGTGGCACTACTTCCAAAAAGGCTGATGAGGTGAAGGAACTATTAAAAAAAAATTGCTGTTTGAAGGCATTTTAGAATCTTTCCAGCTAGGACAGTGTATTTTTTTTTTTTCATTTAATTCTTCATATGATCCTTCAAGGTAGATAACATATTCATTTTACACAAGGAAGGTAAGGTTCAGAGAAGATTCAAACCTGGATCTGACCTCCAAACCAATACTTAAGAAGTATAAAAATAGGTCCAAAGAAGTTGATCTAAGCTATATGGGATGGTAAACGAAAGTTCTACAGAAGCATAGCATTGCATCTAATTACCAATGAAATGACCTTCCTGGCAAGGTGGCAGTGAGTTTCTGTCAGGGGACTATCGGATATTAGATGACTGCCTGTCAGGAAAACCGCAGCAGACATTTGGAGAAGGAGTCACGTATCTGAAATTGTTCCCAACCTGTCAGATTGTTAAACTCACATGTAGAATGGTTAAAATGCAGGTTCCTGGGCTCTGGCTAAAAGCAACTTAATTATAATTTAAAAAGAAATGAATGGAACTTTGCTGGTGGGTACAGTGGATAAGAATCTGCCTGCCAATGCAGGGGACACGGGTTTGATCCCTGGTCCTCAAATATTCCACATGCCGCAGAGCAACTAAGCCCACGCGCCACTACTACTGACCTTGCACTCTAGAGACTGTGAGCCATAACTACTGAGTTCAGTGTACAACGACTGAAGCCTGTGTGCCTAGAATCTGAGCTCCACAAGAGAAGCCACCGCAACGAGAAGCCCAGGCACCACGACAAAGAGCAGCCCCCACTTGCCACAGCTAGAGAAAGCCCATGCACAGCAATGAAGACACAGCAACCAAAAATAAACAATTTTTTAAAAAAAGAAATTAATGTCCTGGTGATTCTTATGACTGGCTAGATTTGAGAGCCACCAGACTGGATGATTCTTCAAGTTAAGCCTTTATACCCATGAATCTGATCACTACAATGGGACAGTAAAGTGAGGGGAGAGACGAGAGAGCGGCAAGAAATAAACAAGCTGGGTCACTTTGACAAGGGTCAGCTTTGTAGTCTCCTAATTGATTGTGGGTGAGAGAAGCAGTTGGTGGCCTAGTTTTTGAAAGAACAGACTTTGAAATCAGACATCTGATTTTCAAATTCTGGCTCTGCCACTTGCTGGCATGTCATTCTGAACAAGTCTAAGCCTTGATCATCTACATTTATAAAATGGCAGTGAAAAGAATTCTCTTTTTATGGCTGTTTTCAGTACTAGATGGAAAAGTACAACAAGGCATCTGTACCTTGTTGTACTAATACTGAAATCTGTACTAATATTGGAATATTAGTGCTCAACAGATGAAACAAGTGAAATGCGCAGTGCAATTTGCATCGGCTTCTTAATTGAACAAATGTCAGTAAGTGCTGAGAGACTTACTTTCTCACTAAAATTAATTCTATCTATGTCTCATCAATTTATATTTACATACGATTCGCTCTTCTTAGTTTTATAAGTAGTAAACGTTGCTGAATTAACTGATTAACCAGGAACAAAAAAGATAGAAAAACTAAAAAATCTGAATTGAAATTCATCAGAAATTATGCACAGAGAAAATCAGACCACAATTTATCATTTAACAGAGGTGACAAATGGCAAATAATCACATAAAGTCTTTTTCTCCCATTAGTTCTTTTTCCAGGTATAGGGAGTAACAAATAGGGAAAACACCTTTTAAAGCTTGTTTTTAACAAGCAAACATATCAGGATGTATTAGTACATGTATAAATAATGTTTCCCATTACTGACTCTTTTCTCCAGAGATAAGAAGGACAGATGTTATCAGTTAGATGTACACAGAGGCAGCCCACCCTCAGTCTGCAGTTCATCAGGCCTCCTCTCCTTCTTCCCCTCGCTTGACTTCATGTTAATACACTTACCAAGTACTTAATGTGTGCCTGACACTGCTCTAAAAATGCTAAATGTATTCCCTCACAACTCTGTGAGGTAGGTAGCTTTTATCCCATTTTATAAATTAAGCAATTAAATCTTGGAGACAGAAGCAGCTGGCTCAAGGTTACAAGGCAGAACCAGGACTCCCTGTACTGCTTCCCTGACTTCCTCCTACTCCCTCCACCTTAAATCTTTTTCACAAACACCACCTCCACCGAATCCTGACACAATCACAGAGAGGACTCTTTGATCCCACTCTCCCACACAGGCAACCTAACCTTCACCTGCCCTTGGTCAATGACCCTGGTTCTACTGACAACTAGTTAAATTCAAGAGGAAGTTTGATCTACCCTCCAGGACAACCTCAGGTAAGCCTCTGCCAGCCCGATTTCATTTACTTGCCTTTTTCTTGGGGGAGAAATCCAGGACCCTTTCCAAACCTTTCTGGCTTATCCCCAGACACTTCCTCTCTTAGAGATACAAAGTCAAAGCTGCAAGGGGCAAGCGAGCATTTGGAAAAAAAAAAAAAAGAGCAGCTCTGGAACCACATGATAAAATTAATCATGGTTATATAACTATTCAAAGTCACAAAGCTGGTCAGAAATCAGGATGTGAACCCAGATATGTGACTTCCAAGTTCACACCAGTAATGCTCCAATGCTCTACACTGATCAATTGCCATGAGTCCCGTGAACAACGGGAGCTTGGCTGGGAGCAATGGGGCAGAGACAAGATCAAAAATCAAGAGGAGGACAGGTGTCTGAAAGGGCTAGCAAAGGATAAATAGGGTTGTGAAACGATATCAAAGAAAGAGGAGGAATTCCTGAAGGAGGTGTTTCTATTTATCATAGGGCTCCAACATACATAGGATAAAATATTTCAAGGTTAAGGGCATTCAACTCATAAGCAAAACCCACAAAACTAGCCATTTCTGAATTTCTACCATACTGCTTTTATTATCTGAGCAGTTTACATTATTTGAAACTATCTCAATTCCCTGTCCTATCCTGTAAACATTGTTTAAGGGTAAAGAATATGCTTTACCTGTTCTTAAATGGATATTTAATTACATAATTAAAAGTATGAATATATTCTTCTCAAACACACACACACACACACACAATATATTACAGAAAAAGCAAAAACTGCCAATCCTCCTGCCTTTTTTAAACTCTCTAAGACCACTACATACATCTGCATATATTCTTTCAGACTTTTTAAAATTCACACACATATATACATAGAAAACATGTATTATTTTTCTATTTTTTGTTAAATGTGAAAATATGCATGCTATCTTGCTATTTACTTTCTTTGATCAATATTGTGCTTCTGAGATGTTTTTAGTCACTCAGTCATGTCTGACTCTTTGCGATCCCATAGACTCCAGCACACCAGGCTTCCCTGTCCTTCACCATCTCCCAGAGCTCGCTCAAACTCATGTCCATTGAGTTGGTGGTGCCATCCAACTATCTCATTTTCTGTCATCCCCTTCTCCTCCTGCCTTCAATCTATCCCAGCATCAGGGTCTTTTCTAATGAGTCGGCTCTTCACATCAGGTGGCTTCTGAGATAGGTCCCTTTTAATAATCTGTTCTTGTCTCTCCCCTCCCCAACTATACACACATACCTCCTACAAGGTAAATGCATAGTGTGCATGTTAAAAGAATCAAGTGATCATCCCAGTGTATAGTCTATAAAATAATTTCTGATTTTGAGATTCTTTTCCCTATCCCCCAGTTTCTCAAAATTTCTGTTCTGGTCCTTTAAATGCATTTCCTCCATACTTTGTCTCAGTTCAGTTCAGTCGCTCAGTCATGCCCAACTCTTTGCGACCCCATGGGCTACAGCACGCCAGGCTTCCCTGCTCATCACCAACTCCCAGGGCTTGCTCAAACTCATGTCCATTGAGTCGGTGATGCCATCCAACCATCTCATCCTCTGTTGTCCCCTTCTCCTCCTGCCTTCAATCTTTCCCAGCATCAGGGGCTTTTCCAAGGAGTCAGTTCTTCACATCAGGTGGCCAAAGTATTGGAGCTTCAGCATCAGTGCTTCCAATGAATATTCAGGACTGATCTCCTTTAGGATGAACTGGTTTGATCTCCCTGCAGTCCAAGAGACTTTCAAGAGTCTTCTCCAGCACCACAGTTCAAAAGCATCAATTCTTTGCTCTCAACCTTCTTTATGGTCCAACTCTCACATCCATACATACTGGAAAAACCACAGCTTTGACTAGACGGATCTTGGCTACTTTGGCACAATGGTTTCCTGACCCCTGGTTTCTATGAAGGACACCACTACTAATGAAACATAAGGATCTATGGAATCTGACAGCCCTGAGTAAAAATCCAAGAGGCAATACATGCTAAAGATCAGCATGTAGTAATCTCAAGCATAGAATATGCTTAAGAGTACCAGAAAGAACAAACAGAACATTTCATAACAAATATTAGACAGGGATAGGAAACAATTAGGTGAGTAGTAATATAAAATTTCTATTTATCACAAAGTAGAAGTCTAGGAATTTATAGTTCTAAACCAATACTGCTGTTATATGTCAGAACGTATCAAAAGCATGAGGTCCCTATATCAAACTGAACTTTACTATAGTACCAAGCTGCCTGATAAACATTTGCCCAAAGATTAAAACCTTTCTCACATAAAGGAAAATCAATGTCACTAATCTATGGGGAAGAGAAAAAAAAATAACTTTTCAAATATAGATTTTCATCTCATCTTCAGTAGGTATCAAGTCCTTCAGTCAATTTTAACCATCTCAAATGAGATTACCATATATGTAGCCCTCTTGAAAATGTGATTGTAGACTCTTCCTCAGTCACTCAACAGCAAGCAGATGCACCTTTTATCCAACCTGAAGTCCTTACAAAGTTGAGATCTCTCTCACTTTCCTATCTTCAGAAAAAAAATAATTGATCCCAGCACCTGCTATGAATTTTAATAATATTTAACATTATTGTCAATTCAATTCTCCATGCAAGAAATTCTCAAGAACCTGCAACACAGCTGTACATAAAGAAATCAAAGCTTTCTCATCCTTTTCTTCATAAGGATGACTAATTCCAACCACTCAAACTTTTCATCAGATCATATTTTTTCCTTACTGTATAAGAGCAAAAAGGGTAGTTTGACCTGCTTGAGAGATGCACAAAAATGAGATGAGCATGACAACTTGCGGGACAACCCAGGAGTTTCACCTCATCTCGTCCTGTTCCCTGCCACCCAATCTTCCTGCACGGCTCTCCTCACTGGTTTACCATAAGATGTGGTAAGAGGCCCAGTTTATCAGACACAGGGAAGAATGGCTCTTAGAATGTTATTCACCATAAATGACATTCACTTTGAGGCCAGATCTAGCTGGGTAAATACTGACGGGGTCAACTGGACAAAAAGCACAAATGCCTATTGCTACCACTTCTGACTGTGGTCAACAGCTCAGAGCTAAGTACATAAGCACTTTTAAAAGGAGTGAGTATACAGTTTAGCAGTGTGCTAGGTAAAAGGCAGGAAGTCAGACCTAGAAAGGACACAGAAAGGGAAAGCGGTAACTAGAGAGGTCAGAAGAGCAGGGTCCAAGGAACTCCGAAAATTAAAGTTCCCCTTTTCCTGGTTATTGTGCATATGTGACTAGCTGATGTTGTCCCAAAAGTGTTAGGCGGCAGAATATTATCCCAAGTAGCTGATTATTAGACATGACAACATAAGGGGAGCTTGACCTTCACAACCAAAACCTATCTTAGAATATTATGCAAAGGTACATACACTCTCTATATTGTTTTCTTGTTACTGACCATAAATGTCAGAATCCATCCACAAAACTGACCATTTCCAGGTATTGTTGGATTCTACTGGTGTTCCCAACCCCAACATCTTAACTCCAGATAATCTACACTAATGCCTGTTATCCTCTATAAACTATAACTTCCATGGGAGCAGAGAGATAACTTATTTCTCCATATTTTCACCACCCAGTAGAGGGCCTGGCATAAAACAGGCATTCAGTAAATGATTGCTTTACATTTAAATCATCCTCCCGATGGCTTCATACTGCAAGATTTTCATTTAAAACTAACAAAGAACCACATACCTATTAGAGAGGCTAAAACCCGAACAAACAAACAAAACATCCTGACAATTCCAAATGCTGACTAGGACATGCAACAACTCTCATAAATTGCCGGTGGGAATGCAAAATATTACTGCCACTTTGGAAAAACAATTTGGGAACAAAAACACATGTCCATACAAAAATCTGTACATAAATGCTCACAAAACTTTATAAAACAACTTTACTTACAATTTCCAAAAACTGGAAACTATGCAAATACCCACCAAGTGGAATATTATTCAGCAACAAAAAAATGAAACACTGATGTTCTCTAACATGGGCGAACCTTAAAAATACTATGATGAGTGAAAGAAGCCAGTCACTAAGAATCACATGTTGTATAATTCCAATTATAGAAGACGTCCAAAACAGGCAAATTATCCAGAGACAGAAAAGTAGACTGGTTATAGCCTAGGGCTAGGAGAGTGGGGAGGGAAGTCGGGAGTGACTGCTCATGGATACAGGTTTCTTTTGGCCATGATGAAAATGTTCTAAAATTAGATAGTAATGACTGACACACAATTTAGTAAATATACTCAATGGGTGAATGAATTTCTTGGTTTATGAATTGTATCTCAATAAAACTATTATTTAAAAAAAGAAAAAAGCTTTCCTAAGATTTGAATAGGAATTATGATACTGCCTGAAAATTACCTAGTTTGGTCACAGCGCCTAAGTCCTAACAACTCCTTGAGCCATGACTGAAGAAGGCAAAGTATGTTCCATTCAGGAGCCACTGAAGGATCCAGGTAATTAAATCGAAATCACACAGTAGTGAAATTCAAAAGGCAACCCTACTGCCAGTCATATAACTAATGCCATCCATTGTCACAGTATGTATCATTTCTACTTCATTTTTTGGCTGTACTTCGTGGCATGTGGGATCTTAGTTCCCCGACAAGGGATCAAATCAAACCCATGCCCACTGCAGTGGAAGCGTGGAGTCTTAACCACTGGACAGGCAGGGAAGTCCCTTCATTTCCGTTTATAAAGATGTCTTTAATGTTCCCCCGGAAACCCTCAACCACAGCACTTTTTCATGTCTCCTATTGTTTCTGACCAGTTTTTTCTTTTTTAATCCCAGAGATTGCAGTCTTATAATGATAGTACCGTGACCTTCAGTGACCCAGCTTATCCCATGTACAACCTTTTAAGAATGATATGCTCCAGCATCTACCTAAAAGCACCACTAGGCCATAAAATATATCTACATTCATAAACACCAAAACATGCTCTACTGCTGTTCAACTGTTTGGCTCCAACGGTTAGGTGAAGTGACAGCAGAATTCGCAGATTCACCAGAATCTGACAGGGGCCGCGACGTGAATGCTTCTGCTCTGGCCCCTTGTTATCCTTTGATCCCTGTATTTAAAAACTGGTCAGCAAAATACAGCTGCTTTAATGCAAATAGTCCTATGGCAATGAAAACAACAAAGCAACAACTCTGCCAGTTTGGGCTAGCACCTGTTTAGGGTTCTTCTCCCCTCAGAAACCAATAGATGATGCCGTGCCCAGCGTCCACGTAGATTAAGGGCTATGGACTCTAGCTTTTTGCTGTCACTCCCCGGCCACCACTGGAGATGTCACCAATGTGCTGTGTGTTTATTTTTAAGCAGGGAACCTGGTGAGTACCAAGAAAATTCACCCCACGTTGATGGACTGGAACCAGAGGAAGAGAAGCGCAGTATGCTTTCTGTTTCCAAACCCCTCTCTTCTAATGGAAGGAGGGAAAACAAACCCCCCCAAACCCTGCTTCTCCAGTTTACTGTACAATCTCATTCGAGTCAAGATGAGACCTATAATAAAAACAGATTAAGTAACAACAAATATAAGGATAAGTATAGTAAAAGCTCTGTCTTAACCATTTTTAAAATGTATTCTTTGTGAATTTGAAAAGGCTTACTCCCCCTTTATGATCACTGGCTCTGACATAAAATTCTGATTTACAAAAATAGCTTCCAATCTACCTCTAGAGAGAGGGAAATGGATGGGTATACTGGTTTTCATGACAAGTCTTGTAGAATTTACTAGGTCACAGCTACCATATAATGGATAATATGTGCCAGACCCTGTGCTCAGTACTTCACTTGGGTTATTTAATCTTTATAATTTTCCTATGAGGTAGATATTATAATCTCTATTTTACAGATGAGGAAACTAAATATTAAATTCAGTTCTCGATACAAATCAGGTATCCTTGGAGAAGGCTAACCACACACAAAAAAGTATTTGTTATGTAAGAATTCCAGGAAGAAAAGAACATCTATAAATCCTCAGCCTAATCTTCCATTTAGATGTTATCACATTTAACGTGAACTTGTTAAAGTATCCAAAATGCAAAGCATCTATATTTATTAAAATATTTGGTATTTGGAAGGTTAAAAAAATTTTTTTAGTTCAAAATGAAGCCCATATCATTCTTGTAATGCTCCTCTAAGGTACTTTAGAGATTATACAGTAAAATGCAATAATTTAGATTAAGGGAAGTTCAGTCAGAATTTCCAAAATACCTACATCACAGAACATTTTTTAGAAGAACAGCTTTAAATGTTAGTGCTAACAAGGTTTTGTCAAGTGTGCTGAGGGCTGTTTTTCTTCATTTATTCCACATGCGTGTATTAAAAACTTTAATATGTCAAGCATTAAAGATTAAGAAGTTAAGTGAGGCACAGCCTGTCCATAAGAAGCCAGGTGTCTCACTTACAGATAATTACCATATAATGAGGTAAGCACAATGACAGAGCTGTGTGCTTGGAATTATGGGAGCACAAACGACAGAGACATCAAAAATGTTTCCAGAAAAAGAAGGCCAGAGGCACAGAGACCTGCACAGACACCTGGGTCCAACTTCCTCAAGAAATCTGGAAGGACTCAAAGAGATTCTTCAAAGGAAATATATGCTACAGGCTATAAACAGATAAGACTCATTTGTAAATACTATTAACATTAAGGATACAGCTTAGGAAACCATTTGTCCAGCACAGTATCAGGTTAATTTGTGTGTGAATGTGCCCAACTTCAGAATAATATTCTACCACAAAAGAGTCCAAGTTTATTTTAAAGACTATTTTTTTGTGGCCTTAAATCTTTTCTCTGGTATTCAACTTTGGGGAACTGGAGGAGAGTATTAGCTTTATCTGTTAAGTCAGATCTGCAAATATTTATTCACTAGCATCCTAAAGCAACAAGTAATCTGATTTCCTCCTGTTACCTTTTATTTACAGAGTACTTTACATCCCTGAAAGCATCTTCCCACACCTCAGCTCATCTGAACTTCATTAGGGTGTTCTTTTGAGACTTACTTAGCATGCCCAATACCATTTCAACATATCCCAGAACATTGTCGTCTTATTAAACCAGCAACAGGGCTAACAAAAACTCCTGGAATTAAATACTTGCAGAACTGATCAACGCTGGCTATGTGTCCAGTACTGTTTTAAGCACTTTACATGTTTCACCTCATTTTTTTCTCATAAGAGAAAGAGTCAATGGAGATAAATACTATTATCTTGTTTTATGAGAAACTGAGGCAAAAAGACATCAAACAGAAAGTATCTGAGATAGGAGTCAAACCCAGGCAATTGTAAGCTTTAAAACTATGTGCTCTTCTGTGTCTAGGTGGGTAATCACTCCTAGTTAATAATTTTCATTTCTGTTATTATCTAGCCATTATTTTTCTATCATTCCTGGTGTGGAGCGGTATTTGTATGAAAAAGAGTTGTACCTTTTTATATTATTGTTTCTTATTCATTAAGCTGAATCCTACAGGAACAAAAGAAAGCAAAAATACGAATAATTCTAAAGTGGTTTTTTTCTGTCTATAATTTTAAATCTTTCCCACATCTATTAGATGACTGAAAAAACCCTAATGTTTTACTTCAACTTGTGTTTCAAACACTACTTTGAGGGAAGTGTTTACTTTTAAGTGAAAATTTTTCACTTACCTTGCTTTTTAAAAGTAATTAAAGTAGGACCTTGTTTTAAGGTGAAGACATTAGGAGAGTCTTAAACTGACTCAATTCACGAAAATTAATTTTATTTCCAAAATCTGGTGGGAATTTGACAGCCTAAAAACTGAGATACCAATGTAAAAAAATTTACATGTGGACATAAATAAATACACAACCACAAATACATGTTTGTGTATAAATACAGATATTATTCTTCCCATGAACTCTATGTCACTAGAATATAATATAGCTTCTGGAGACAGAAGAAAGAACAAGCAAGTGGACTGGCTGTTTTGATTATCCTCATTCAATGAGACTACGAGGTATGTACAGTATTCCAAAAGCAAAGACTCAAAAGATGGATTTCAAGGCACAAGTTGAGAAAGGAAAAAAGAAAGAAAAGCCAAGAAGAACTAAAAAGGAAAAAGCAGAAAAAACTCACTATTCATACAACCATATACAAAGATAATCAGTCTTGGGAATTCCCTGGGGGTTCAGTGGTTAGGACTCAGCACTTTCACTGCCATGGCCTAGGTTCAATCCCTGGTCAAGAAACTAAGATCTCGCAAGCCTGTGTGTGTGTGTGTGAGTGAGTGAGTCGCTCAGTCGTGTCCCACTCTTTGCAACCCCATGGACTGTAGCCCACCAGGCTCCTTTGTCCGTGGTATTCTCCAGGCAAGAATACTGGAGTGGGTGGCAGGGCCAAAAAGAAAGAAAATCAGTCTTTTCACTGGGATGACCAATGGCAGCCAGAATGGTAACACTCTGCTGCTCTGTAGATAGGCAAAAGTAAAAATCTGTAAATCACAACACATCGAAAAGCACTCACATTTCAATAGAAATGGCAAGCTACTTAACCTCCCTGTGAATCAGTTTCCTCATATGAAAAATGAGAATAACAATAACACCTACCTTACATGGATGCTATGAAGATATCAGCAAAACACTTAGTAGACTATGCAACCGAATGCAGCACCAAGCAAATGTGAAATAAATAAACAAATGAATATTATTTGTCTCTGTCATCACCGAGGGAAGTGAAGGTGTCATATAGCATAGTATGGCATTTCGAATGAACCTTAATTCCTTTTTCATGAAGTAATGATGAACTCAGGTAAAAGTAAGGCATGATTTACAGGCTGCAAACTATGGAATTACGAAAGAGGCAAGTGGCAGATAAATTGCATTCAAGTGGAACTGAATACATATACATACATCTCTCTCTACATGCATGCCCGTGTGCTGTCACTTCAGCAGTGTCCGACTCTTTGCGACCCTGTGGACTGTAGCCCCCCAGGCTCCTCTGTCCTTAGGATCCTCCAGGTAAGAATACTGGAGTGGCTTGCCATGTCCTCCTCCAGGGGATCTTCCCTGACCCAGGGATTGAATCTGAGTCTCTTATGTCTCCTGCATTAGCAGGTGGGTTCTTTACCGCTAGTGTCATCTGGGAAGCCCCCTCTCTATATATATATGGCACATGAAAAACCTACAGTAATTATTTTGAAATAACAGAAAACGGAAACTGCTGGAGATCAAAAGAAAGGAGGGAAAATATTATGTACACACATACCCACATACAGTCCTCCTCTCACACACACACACTCTTTGACTAATATCTAAACTACTGAACAATCTGTTAGTCACTTGGAAAAATCGTAGAGATGAACAAAACCTCAAGATATACGGTGCTTCCAAAACTACTTTTCATTTGAATAATTTTGTTGACAACTCATCTATCCTATATGAAAACTATTTCATTCAAAATGTAAACATAAAAGCTCAAAGATAATATCTATGAATATTTTTAGTGACAACAAGAATGCATGTAAAATGTCTTTGTCAACTATAAAGAAAGCACCACATAAAATTAACAGAAACAGTGTCAGTACAATATATGCATTTAGTCATTTCTGGGAAATATCTGTTGCTCAAAATACTAGCTTTAGAAAATCTGACGAAACAGTCTACCTGATGAAAACAAAGACTTAGCCTAGTAGACAGTCTGTCAAGCATATTAAAAACCTCTTATATTTTCTTTGTAAATTATATATTGTATCTCTCTATATGTTGTTTTAATGATGGCATGCTAATGGAAACCATAGATTTATGCATAAAAGTAAGAAATAAAATAGAAATCACAAGTTATAAAACTATATAAAATTTTTAATTTATCTACTTAAAAAAATTCTAATATGTAGTGGAATTAAATGCAGTTTTGTTCTGTATTTTCCAAGTCTCCTGTAAATGTGTTATCATGTTTTCATAATTTAAAAAATAAAAAAGAGAAAGAAAAACAATCAGGTGCCCTGTGGGGGGGGGAAAACTATACTATGGTTTGTAGTACAGATATACTGTGCCAAATACGACATAAAGCACAAACTAAAACAAAACTGCTTTAATCATCAGTTCACTCAGACCCATTTGTTCTAAGACTGTATATTTGCAATGTCCAATATGGGAGCCCCTACCCGCATGAGTCTATAGAGTAACTGAAATGTTGCTAGAACAAATTGACATGTGTTGTAGGTGGAAAAGCACATCCTAGATTTTGCAATATAGTATGAAAAGAAGGATGTAAAATACATTGTTAGTAATTCTTATATTGGTAACGTGTTGAAATGCTATTTTGGATACATTACTAAAATTAACGTCACTTGTTTCTTTTTACTTTTTAAATATGCCACTAGAAAACTGACAATTATCCTATGTGCCTTGCAGTCCATTTCTTTGGGCAGTGCAGCTACAGACAGATTTAATGGCAACTCAGCTTGAATTCCTATATTCCAAAGTTAAAATCACTATTCCAGAAACTAGACTAGTTTACAAATGTAACCAATCCTTGCCCAAGCTATGCTAATTTCTGACCTAAAACCACCCTATTACTAAACTCAGTTAGTTCAGTCGCTTAGTCATGACCAACTCTTTGCGACCCTATGGACTGCAGCACTCCAGGCTTCCCTTCCATCACCAACTCCTGGAGCTTAGAATCGGCGGTGCCATCCAACCATCTCCTCCTCTGTCATCCCCTTCTCCTCTCACCTTCAATCTTTCCCAGCATCAGGGTCTTTTCCAATGAGTTAGTTCTTTTGATCAGGTGGCCAAAGTATTGGAGTTTCAGCTTCAACATCAGTCCTTCCAATGAATATTCAGGACTGATTTCCTTTAGGATGGACTGGTTGGATCTCCTTGCAGTCCAAGGGACTCTCAAGAGTCTTCTCCAACACCACAGTTCAAAAAGCATCAATTCCTCGGCACTCAGTTTTCCTTATAGTCCAACTCTCATATCCATACATGACCACTGGAAAAACCATAGCCTTGACTAGACGGACCTTTGCTGGCAAAGTAATGTCTCTGCTTTTTCATATGCTGTCTAGGTTGGTCATAGCTTTTCTTCCACGGAGCAAGTGTCTTTTAATTTTTTAATAAAAAAATAAAATCTCTCACTGTTTCCATTGTTTCCCCATCTATTTGCCATGAAGTGATGGGACCGGATACCACGATCTTAAGTTTTCTGAATGTTGAGTTTTAAGACAACTTTTTCACTCTTCTCTTCCACTTTCATCAAGAAGCTCTCTAGTTCTTCTTTGCTTTCTGCCGTAAGGGTGGTGTCATCTGCATAACTGAGGTTAATGAACTAACCTCAGCCTCCAAAATTTACTTATGTATACTAACTCCCCCACTTTTAAGACACTCATGAGACTGTCAAGATGGTGCTGGCTCAGCAAGTTTAGGAAATCTGGCTTTGTTTGATCAACTGGTTTCCCTGGTGGTCTCTGTATGTGGCGTTAACAAAGTCAATGAATTAAGAGTTGTAAAATGCAATAAGTCATACTTAGGAGGTGTAACAGGAATAGTCAGAAAAAAGTACTCATATATAGGTTGTTCTGTCTAGTGATTTAAATTATCTAAATTGATATCCACACTTGTAGCAATCTACCTTTTTCTGGAAAAGTGAAAGAGCAGATCACATGGGCACTAAAGTTCCTGCTACAGAGTAGGAAGGAGTATGTAACATTAAATTAGACAACAGCTATATTGTATCAGTTTTATTGAGGTTTCTGAGTCTTATAAAAAGGCTGGAAACATCATCTAAAGTTTCAGACTGTAGAATCCTTATTATTTTCTTGCTTTGTACAAGAGTGGAGTTTTAAGAAAGAAACAAAACAAATGTGGCCATCTCTACTTTTCTTTCAGTCTTGGTAACTTAGTCACTAAGCCATGGCTGATTCTTTTGCAACCGCACTGGACTGTCGCCTGCCCAGGCTCCTCTGGCCCTGAGATTTCCCATGCAAGAGTACTGGAGTGGATTGCCATTTCCTTCTCGAGAGGATCTTCCTGACCCAAGGATCAAACACTGGTCTCCTGCATTGCAGGTGGATACTTCATCAACTGAACCACCAGGAAAGCCCTCTCAGTCTTAGAACTCAGTAAAACACCAATTTAAAGTCCAAAGGCCAGGGTAAACCCCCCAGTTTAGAGCTGATTATAATGTGGCAAGTTAGTTGACGTCCACCAAGTCTGCCCAGTACAGAGTGAATTACGTTGTGAATTACATTGTGCCATTTTGATTCCCTTCAATGGCGACATTTAAACTCCAGAATCATAGCCACTTAAATAAGCCATATTTATGAAAAGCTAAATACACCCTCAAATCACTAAACAGAAAACCATACATAAGACTCAATTTTCAACTTTTCACCATTGCACACATACTAATCTCAAGCAACACATTCCCACTTACTGCAAAATAATCACCCATCCCACCCAAGGTTAACTATTTTCTTCTGAGGAAACTTCCTCAGAGTTCTCCACATCAGTAAATTAGAAGATTTTCTTAATAAATACAGACATCAGATACCCTCCAAATCTTATGGCAACCTAACTACAGAACATCAGAATAAAAATCTTAACTTGGGAACTATGCATTTATGACAAAAATACATTTACTTGATTTATTAATACGATGAACAACAATCTCGCAGTTTTACTTTCATTTTCAACAAGTTTCTTATTTCCCCACTCTCAACAAATACTCAAATCAAATCCATATTAACAAATGAAGAATGATTAAGAATGACCACTGAGAAAACAGTATTCTAAAACCAAAGAGAAATTTTTACTTTTATTTTAGATCATTAATACCACTTCATAATTAAATGGTCTATTCAAAATGTCTCCACAGGATGTGTGTCTATATGTGTACACACATATGTAAAAAGGAGAGATGTGTTCAAAAAGCTCAAAAAATTATAAGCAGAGACCCTGTTTTCCAGCCTGCCTTCAAGTCTACAATCTACAGTGAGCCAATATAAATTGCTGAACACCTAAGATGACCCTTTTGTGAATTCTGTGAAGGAAGAGCAACAGAAGGTGTTACAGGGAACACTATAGCATGAAGAGACACCCTCATTCAATGCCAGGACCTGACCTTACATCAGTTCTGCATTTTCACTTTTAACTCCATGCCTGCGGCTCATCTTTACTTGAACAGCCCTTGAGCAACATAACACTCACCCTATTTGGGAACAGGAATTCAAGAAGTGAAAATAACCCTGTCCGGAGTTAAAGAAGAAAACAGGCAACAGCAATTTTGATTTCTTAAGCTCCAAATGATAAAATTCAGACAGAAGGTGGCAAAATTCTGCAAGTGCCAAAGAGAAGGGGGCAAGGCCATCCTCTTCCTCAATCCTTTTAATGGACAGGACCTCTGTAGAGAATGTTGTGGAAAATACATTGTCACCACATTTTAGCTGGGGTAAAGCCATGAAGGGAAAGAGAAAGAGGAGAGGAGAAAAGCCTAACGTAGATACTGTTTTAAGCATAACCGCTCACAAGAATCTTGTACTCCAATTCCTCAACCCCATCCATCAGCACTCCTGACATATTTCCCTTTGTAAGATTTCCCAGTTATACCTCCCTTGATGGACTGGTTTTCATCTGATTCTTGGCCTGGGAAGTAGTCATAATAGAGCTCACCTTGGATTATTTGTGAAACGATGCATTAGTGTTATTTGAATTTTTCTATATATTAATATTTCAGAATAAACAGTGGGGAGAAATTCAGTTTAGTTCAGTCGCTCAGTTGTGTCCGACTCTTTGCGACCCCATGGACTGCAGTACGCCAGGCTTCCCTGTCCTTCACCATCTTCCAGAGCTTGCTCAAACTCATGTCCATTAAGTCAGTGATACCATCCAACCATTTTGTCTTCTGTCGTCCCCTTCTCCTGCCTTCAACCTTTCCCATCATCAGGGTCTTTTCCAATGAGTCGGATCTTCGTATCAGGCAGCCAAACTATTGGAGCTTCAGCTTCAGCATCAGTCCTTCCAATGAATATTCAGGACCCATTTCCTTTAGGACTGACTGGCTGGAACTCCTTGCAGTCCAAGGGCCTCTCAAGAGTCTTCTCCAACACCACAGTTTGAAAGCATCAATTCTTTTGTGCTCAGCCTTCTTTATGGTCCAACTTTCATATCCATACACGACTACTGGAAAAACCATAGCTTTTGTGGTCAGCAATGTCTCTGCTTTTTAATACACTGTCTAGGTTTGTCATAGTTTTTCTTCCAAGGAGCAAGCGTCTTTAAATTTCAAGGCTGCAGTCACCATCTAAAGTGATTTTAGAGCCCAAGAAATAAAGCCTTTCACTGTTTCCATTGTTTCACCTTCTCTTTGCCATGAAGTGATGTGACCAGAAATATCTCCTGAGATTTGGTGATAGGATAAACCTCCCTGCTGCTGCTGCTGCTAAGTCACTTCAGTCGTGTCCGACTCTGTGCGACCCCACAGAAGGCTCCCCTGTCCCTGGGATTCTCCAGGCAAGAACACTGGAGTGGGTTGCCATTTCGTTAAACCCAAGATTTTCATGCCTTCTCACCAGCCTCCCTGCCTCCAGGCTGCACTGTGGCAGGCACACACATTTCTTCAAACCATCTGCCTTATCTTCCTAAAAACATATTTTTATTGTGCTACTGCTCTCATATTAGTCCTTCAGGCCTCCCCAGTGTCTGCAGGACAAACCTGCTCTCTACAGCCAGACATTCAAAATTGTCACCATCATGATAAGCATCTTCAGTATTAGTCTAATTCTCTGCTCCATTTTCCTAAAGAAAGGCATCCTTTATCTCTTCTACTTCTAAGTTCTCTTATATGCTTTTTAAAACCAAGTGGAATCTAGTAAATAAAATATTTATTTATTTATGTATAATCCTAAGGAACAACCAACCCATCCTTATCTCTCAGTAAGACCTAAAAGTTTCCAGCTCTCATCAGAAAAGTCTTTTCAATAAGCCTGTTGATAGCTCATTTTTCTTTCCTTAGTTTGGATTTTCATGCTATTGAATCAAATTCTATTTATCCTTTAAAATGGAGCCACAGGGACACTAACACAATCACTTTTAAAATTAAAAAAAATTTTTTTTTTTCTTTTTTGGCCACACAGCTTGGGAGATATTAGTTCTCTGATCAGGGGTTAAACTTAAGCCCTCAGCAGTGAAAGTACAGAGTCTCAGCCACTGGACCACCAAGGAACTCCCTATCACTTAAAAAAGAAAACTTCTAGGCCAAATTATTCTTGCCCCTACTTGGCCTTTCATGGCAACTAGCACATCACTCTATCTGGTCTTTGCTTTTTATATTAAGCTCCATTGCATGTATGTTAGTTCCTAGAGATAGGATTCATATAATTTGAGTCATCCTTAGGACCTAACACCAGTCCAAGAACATAGTCTGAACTTTGTAAATACTGAATTCAAACTCCAATTAACAGCATTGCCACATATATGTGAATTTCTATAGATTTATAATAAAGAGAAAATATATGAGTAAGAATTTTACACAGCACAGTTTCTACAGCTTTTCTACAGAATACAGATCTACAGAACATATCTTTTCTACATAGCCCATCTTTTTACAATTCTGACTATTGTGTGAAGTCATTAGACTAGATCATTAATAATATACACAATGCAAATTATGCTGAACACACGGTCTATCTTTCTTTGAGGGTTTAGAACAAACGAACTGTCTTAGAGGCATCATGAATATTATGATCATGCCACAGGAGATTAAAAAACTAGGTTTTGAACTTGCTTCTGACATTCCCTAGAAGAAATTTTTTAATATAAATCCCTGATGTCAGCTTACTTGCCTATGGCTTGCTTGCATAAAACTGGAATATAAAATGGGCAATTGCTTAACTTCCTGGATAGGATAAAGTGGCTGCCTTTTTGAATATTTAATTATTGTAACAAAAGCTGAAGCATCCTTTTACCTTGCTTTGTCCTCTTCGCTGAAATCTTCTTCAATGTCTTTCAATGTCTTTCAAGGTCCGTTGAAGTCTCAGTATTCAATACATTCTCTATTATTCATATCCCGCTAAGAGAATGTGTCACTTCAACTCCCTTGTCTGCTTCAGTACTCCATTATAACCCTCAGTGTGACGGAATACCTTCACCATCAAGAGATTCTTCTTCCTTTTCTCCTCACTCCAGGCCTTACATTTTTGAAATGAAACTATAATATCCTTTAAATCCCCTTCTATATTTCACATTTAACAGAATCTAGGCCTGAATTAGAATATCAAATATCCCACTGTATTTTTAAATGAAAATCTTGTGTTATACCTGGATGATTCATCAACTTTAAAACAGCTGCACTGGAATAACATTTTATATGCTAGATCACATCAAAGTTGATAGGTCAAATGGAATCACCTACTCTGGCAAATAAGCAGGAAGTAGGCAGTAAACTCTAAAATGTTAACTAAATAATTTTGCTACCTTCAGATGAGCTCATGGCTTTGGAATGTTGAGGAATTCAAAGTCAAAATGATAAAATCAATCTCCCCACCCAGTCCCAAATCCTCTAAAATGCTAAATTTATAAAGCCTTTGAAAGGAGGGTTTAAAATTTTCCATTCACCAAGTTTTACACTTTGCAACAGCCTGAAACATTAGCACATTAGTCTGTCTGTATTCTGCTTAAAATCAACACAAAATTTAATTTGACAAACACTGCAAAATAATGTTTCATCAGCATTGTAAAATGATTCAAAGTATTCCGACTGTGTTTTTGCAGCTTAAGAGACAACTATTTTTAAGCTTTTTCTCCCCCCTCAAGATACCTTTTGAACTCTGAGTGAACATGATGGCAATGAGGTGCCTGGTAAAGCTTCAATTTAAACTGTCCCATTAAAAACAAACAACAACAAAACCCAGCAACTCCCTCCCCAAACAAGCAAACTAACGAAACAGTCTTTCTGGTTTAAGTAGTTAATTGGTTACAAAGCTAAACAATAACATATAATGTTGTATCATACAGGCAACATTGTTTCTACATGAAAAATGTAAGATCTCTTGGTATCTTGCAGGTCTATCATTGAGATTTAGGACAACTGCTCCTCTACCTGTCTAAATTTCCAATTTTTACCCTCTCCTCTAGCTCAGTCGGCAAAGAATCTGCCTGCAATGCAGGAGACCAGGTTTCAATTCCTGGGTTGGGAAGATGCCCTGGAGAAGGAAATGGCAACCCACTTTAGTATTCTTGCCTGGAAAAATCCCAAGGACAGAGGAACCTGGAGGGCTATAGTCCATGGGGTTGCAAGAGTCGGACAACGATTTAGCAACCAAACCACCACCACCACCTCTAGTCTACTCTCTATTCTCTTCAGTAGGTTATAAAAGCAGGAAAAGCAACAACAAAGACACAAATGGGAAGGGAACTATTTCTCTGAGGAAAGGAGGTCACATATATTTGCAATTTCTGCATGCAGTATTTCTAACTGAACTAGAAATGGATCAACAGCCCTCTTTTGAATCAAAAATTTCTAGTCCAAAGCAAAAAGGGAAAAATAGAAAACAAAAACAGATGAAAAGACTTCTAGTCCATTTATTTATTCAATACATGAGCATCTACTATAGTTGAAGCTTTGCTTAATTTACTTTCCAGATTTACCCACAAGTTCCACCTTTCCAATAAAAAAAAAGAGCCCATAGTATATTCAACACCAGTGATCAATAAATCCACAAACTTCTGTCCTACCAGGTTACTTGCAAGTCCACCTAGAAATGATGAGTTTGTCCCCTAATCTTTTTAATGTTAGTGTCATTGTAAGTATGTGATTTAATATATATAAACCAATTAAATAAATGCCCAAAAATTATGATGAAAAGTTAATTTGAGTGCTCCAGAAAAAGCTAGATAAAAGAGGAGTTAGATCGCTTCTATTTAGAAAGTTCTCAAATTATAGTTAGGGAAAATTCCTTTGAGCTATGATGAGGGAGAAAGATAAAGTTTATGAGATGCCTAAGTTTTCATCTTTTAAAGGTGTATTGGGTGCCTTGACATCGCTTTTATTCTACATCTGTGATTCTTAACCATTTTCAGGTTATGCATTCCTTTGGAAATTTAATGGATGTTAAAGCCCACTTCTCTCCCTAGAAATACAAATGAATAAACACACAATTCTGGGGGATCTTATACCCTGTCCCCATCTCTCCTTCAGCCTCTCAGAGAGCTCATCTCTCTGTGGCTCTATGGATCTTAAGCTTCAAAACATTTCATCATGTTTGCGCCCATTGTAAAAACTAAGCATTTTATTAGTACAGAAGAGCTAAATTCCATAAGATCTAATCTCAACTTTGCTAAGACCTTATTAGTGATATTTCAGTCTGGCTAATAACATATACTGACCTCTCAAGTGAGTTTATTCAACTTAAGTATAAAGGATGCCCGGGCCCGTCTCTCTTAATTCTTGTTACTCTCCCCTACGATTGGTTAGCAATTCCTTATAGCTTTTGTGAAGCCTAGCTGTAACCCATAAACAAGATGACTACTTGGCTAACACACATTCTAATTCTCAGAGTACCATTAAAAAAAAAAAATCAAGACTAGAATCAGAAAAAGCTCTTGACTTAGAACGGTAGTTATTTCTTCTCTAGGATTTCATGTTCTAATAAGTAGTCCACAAAGTAATCTATCTTAATAAGGCCTTCTTCCCATGCATTAAGAGTCACACAAAAGCATGGGTGGATAAGAAATGTCAAATCACTTGCTCAAATATTCCCAACACATACCTTTCCCTCCTGAAGTTCCTTCACTCTAAACCCACCTGGGTTTATGAGTCATGAAAATTCTAATCTGCCACTATTAAGCCTTTTCACCTCTGAATCATCCTTCCCAGCTGCCTAACCAAAACTTGAACAGTCATTCTAAACGCCTCCTTCTCCTTTATTACCCACATCCAAGCAATCACCACTCCTCCAGTTGGTCTCCTAACTCACTCCTCAAGTCTGTGGCTTCCTCTAAATCACTTTAGGTCCTTACATGTTAACTGGTTTCCCTGCTTATGTATAGTTCCTGCATCCATATCCCAGAATAATCTTTCTGAAACAAAGATTGATCACTTCACTGCCCAGATTAAAGCCTTGCGATGGCTTTCTCAGCTTAAAAATCCTTCAGTGTTCCCAGTGAAAAAAGATGAAGGCACAGAAATGCTGGAATGTCCTTTGTGATCTGACCCTACCTACATCTCCAACCTCATCTCCCACTAGTGTCACCACTATGCTGAATCTTCTGCTTCCTCAATACACCATGTTGTGTGTGTGTGTGTGTGTGCATGTGTTTTCCTGTGACTCTGTTTTTCCCTCTGCTTAAAATAAATCTTTGCTGCAACGCCAACCATGATGTCCTGGTCTGTCTATGGAATCCTATCCACTCACCTCTATATAAAAATCTTAAATGCCCAAAGGTGTTCATGACACCATTATGTTTAACAGTTAAAAACTGAAAAGTGAAATCCTCCAAATACAAGTATAATTTGTTAAACTGCAAGGGATTCCTGTGATGGACTATTATGCAATAATAAAAAAAGTTTATAAATTTAATAGTATGAAACGCTAAAAAATATGGAAATAAAAGTATTTACAATAAAATCATCTCAACCATATAAAATATACTATACATATAATACATTAAAGACAGAATTATTAGAAAATGCACCAAAACTTTAAGAATAATTGTTTCTGGGTGAAAGAATGATGGCCACTCTTTTTCCCTCAAGTTTATAATGAACATGTATTACTCTCAAAATCAGAAAACATTTGAAAATATTTTTAACTACAAAAGACTTTCCTACAGCCTTTCCAGCCCACCCCTTATACCCTCTCCACAATTTAATGTGTCCTTCCTCTGATTCAACCACACATTCTCTTTGCTGTGTGATATCACCCCATTATAAAACTTACCATCCTATTTTTTAGCTCACGTTTGTCAGGGAGTTGGGTGAGGACAGGATACGGCTCAGCTTTAATCCGCAGTGCCTGACCTCGGGTAGCAGCCAGTTAAATCTTTATAAGATGAAATTGCTCTTACATTGCCAACTACATGCAAATGACCAATAAATATCTTATCAATCACTTGTAAATGTGAATCATTCAACAAATATTTACCATGTGCCTAAAATATCCCAGGTACCATTACAACCCCGAAAACACAACAGTGAAAAAGGTCCTTGTCTTTGTGGAACCTACATTCTAGTGTGGGGAAACAAACAAAAACCTCATCTCATTTCAGTGAATAAGGAGGGTTATAGGAAATGAGGGATGAGGGGAATCATGGAATTTCTGGGGAAAGAGTGAAATATCAAAGGCACACTGAAAGAGTGTTAAGTGGTAACAGACAAGCAGGTGTAGTAAAATGAGAACTGGACATAGAGTCAAAAGACCTCCTCTGTCACCTTACTAGTCCGGTGATAGTCTGAGTCTTAGGAGGAGGATGATCCCTAATTCACAAGAATGTATAAGGATTAAATAAAATAGTTTATGTGAAAAGGGTGAGGCCAGTGCTTGACACGCAGGGTCCCCTGTATTTGTTAGCTGAATCTGTTTGGAGACAACATCAAAAATAATACAACACCCACAAGCTGGAGTACATGGATTATGACTATGAACAAAGATGCCAAAAGAAACTTAATACAAATCCCATCCCTTTGATCAGGGAATTCTGTAATAGATATGTGATTAACAAAAATACTGCATAGGCTGTTTATCTGAACACAGGATTCTACCATTGATTACAATCACTTTAAATAACAACGTGGCAAAGAATTGAATAGTTTACCCATAAAATCAAATGCAAACACATAAATAATGGATTCATGATCCAAAAATTGTCTCTCCGCCTTTCCCCACAATCTTTACTCATAAACCTTACTGGTCTTCACTATTTTTAATCCCCTGCATATCTAGTTTATATGTCTCTAGTCCAAAAGAGGAAAGGAAAATTTCCACAACAGATTGCAAAAGAGAGGTGCTTCTGAGCACATTCACTTCTTGTCCTTTTTAACTGCTGGCTATCTGAAACCTAAGAACTAGGTCTCCTGGACTTAGGGGGTTAGAATGTCAGATCACTAAAATGTTTCCTCTGAAGTATTTAAATCCTTAGCTAGTCCCCAAACTCTACCATATACCTAAGATAGAATGTCTTTTGCCCCTTACACCTCTGCTTTCCAACCTCACAATCTTCAAATGAATGACTAAATGAACAGGCTGACTATAATCTACTTCTCTGTCAACCTCTTAGACCAAAGAATTGTCACCTTAATATGTATTCTGACGCTCATTCTGGTCACTTCAAATATTTATAACTTTATTTGGGAAGACAAGAATAAAACATGATCACCATGACAGGGTCAGTTAACTCCAAAAGAATGAGTTGAAAAGAAGTAAAGAAAAATTTAGCTCATAGGATACAAGTTAACGTTACCCTCTATTGGTTGCCAAAATTTCTTACGTCAAAGCAAGACCCTTGCTTACTTCTTAGCATGCCAAACCTACAAACAGAGTCACAGCCTAGAAAATATGTGAAGATATCCTTTATGACATTCTGTACATTTGCCTATGTTTTCATATGCTATGAACACCTTGTAGAGAAATGCTATAGTGGAGAAGTTGTCTTGAAAATGCTAAACATGTGGTATTGTAGAAAAGACAAAACTATAGCAACTTGTATTTAAATGTTTATTCATTCATTTAGTGAGCACCTATGTCAGGCGCTCATGAACTTCTAGATGCTGGTTCAGTTGGTCACACTGGCCATTTAATTCACTGCACTGAATTCCTAAAGATAGGGAGTTAAGTTTTTTCTCCTGTGCTTGACCTTGCCTTTGAAATAAGTTTGAACACCTCAGGAATGAAGATATTTGGCTGTACAAGTCTTATCCAAACAATATCAGTACACAACATTTCTTTCCCTCTGTGTACATTTATTCTATGATCACTTCAAATGAGATAAAGGCTCTTTGGTGCCCATTTCTCTAACTCTAACTCTGAAGACTGCTAACAATGTTTAATATCATACAGTCATTATTTCTGAGGATTATGTAATAGTGTTTCTAGAAAGAAAGTGGTCTTGATTCTAATATGCTAATTTATTGTATTATTTTAATTCACTAGTACTTCCCTACATCAAATTAGGTCAAAACATTACAATGGTTTCACATTAAGAAGTTTACATGCCTAGCACTTGTAATGAACACCGAAGCATATGAAAACTAAATGTAACAGGACTGAAGCATAACAGATGCCTGCAGAACAAGCCACCTACAAGATACAAGAACCAACTGCGGAAAATTCCCTATGAAGCCGGCTACTACTGCAAGCACAGTGATCTCTCCAGGAAAGCACCTTTGAAGCTGTAGCTAGAATATAATCCTCAACTCTCAAGACCCAACGCGGGTATCTATACTGAATTCTCTTTCTCATAACTATCCTGCTCCCTACAGAGGCTGGCGTGGTCTTCAGGGTAGTGGTGGTAAGGAGCTTCAGATCAGAGCCTTTGGGGCTCCAGAACAACCAAAATCTCACATTTGCATTGGTGACTTAGCCACAGAAGAAGCAGGTAGTTACAAATACACACCATCCTTGTGACATAAGTCAGAGCACCTTCAGAGCACCATGACTGGCTTCTAGGACAGACAGTCAGCATAACGCACACACAGCCTTTCATTGCTCTTCTGTCGCTGCTGGACACATCTTTCTAGGCCCTTTCCGCTTCCAGATGCCCACTAGCATTTAACCCTGGACTACTGGCTATCAACAAGCATGTCTTCTATTAAACTCGAAATGTCTCTAGTTACCAGTGCCATTTAAGAGCCATCAGTTCAATTCAGTTCAGTCACTCAGTCGTGTCAGACTCTTAGCCACCCCATGAATCGCAGCACACCAGGCCTTCCTGTCCATCACCAACTCCCGGAGTTCACTCAAACTCATGTCCATCGAGTCGGTGATGCCATCCAGCCATCTCATCCTCTGTCTTCCCCTTCTCCTCCTGCCCTCAATCCCTCCCAGCATCAGAGTCTTTTCCAATGAGTCAACTCTTCGCATGAGGTGGCCAAAGTACTGGAGCTGCAGCTTTAGCATCATTCCCTCCAAAGAAATCCCAGGGCTGATCTCCTTCAGAATGGACTGGTTGGATCTCCTTGCAGTCCAAGGGACTCTCAGGAGTCTTCTCCAACACCACAGTTCAAAAGCATCAATTCTTTGGCGCTCAGCTTTCTTCACAGTCCAACTCTCACATCCATACATGACCACTGGAAAAACCATAGCCTTAACTAGACAGACCTTTGTTGGCAAAGTAATGTCTCTGCCATACCAGTATGTAATTTTCTGGACACCTGTATACATTCTCTCATAAAAGAAACCCCAAATACAGGCTCTCTTTCAATTTTTGCAGACTTTTGGAAAAAGAAATCATTGGATAAATGACTTGATTCTAATCACCAGTGACAGAGCTGGGGCTTCAACCAGAGTTTTCCTCATTCCAAACTTCAAAGGCTGTCCACTACTCTATATTCCCCTCCATTCCCTTCCTCAGTAAAATCCACAAGGCTTCATCAAATTTTTCATATTGTAGTAAGCACATTCTTTTGACACTTGCAGATCAAAACACTACAAAAACTATCTAAGCAATGACACCCTCCCAAGTGGATAAGCATTACCCCTTATGCAGCCCTTGGAAGACAGCAAAATAGGCCAACCAGTGGAGAAAGCTATTTAAGTAGAAAATTATGTCTTAGAGGATATCTAAACTCATTACAATTCTGAGAGCATATTTTTATATCAACTTGCTACAAGGTCATGAAGAGTTTAAAGCTAAGTCCTTTTCTACATGCAATTTTAAAGTATACAGTTTATATATTAATGTTTTCAGTAGTAAAGAAAACCTTCCAATATTTTCTAACCAATGCCTCTTTTACATAGAATATAGATACTGAAGCTTTTCAGGCATACATATTAACCATACCATAATAAGTTCTGAAACAATTTGTGGAATTGGGTGGACTTTAAGTGGTTTTGCATTAGAGCAGCAGTTAGGAAACCAACTATAGAAAGGTCTCTAGCTTTAAAGCTAGGCCATACATACTATCCTTACTCAAAAGCAAGAATAAACTAGACAGTTTACCTCCTGAAAAGATAGTTTCAAAAATAAAAGGAGAATAGGTAGGTTGAAAATATTGATGTTTCTTAAAAATTTATTATGCTTAGGCATATTTTTTTTTAATAATTTATATTCCCATGAATTCATGTAAGGAATTTCTTTCTCTGTTATAGACAACCCACCAGCACAATTAACACTAAATTACATTTAAGTAGATTTATGCCAGAAAATATAAAATCTATAGAGTTGTTCTCAACCTGAGATAGAAAAAGATGGGTGGGATAAAGATAAAAAATGCAGAGAGAAAGAAGAATATAATTTGAATTTTTTCCCAAAAATACAAATTCAAAAATACACAGAATAAGTAAATATGTAAATAGGGAAAATTTTGATTACTGTTGAATCTAAATGGTAGCATATGGATGGGCACTGTATTTTTCTTCCTCTGCTTCTCACTATACAAAAATATTTTACCAACATGATTTCCAGACTATATCATAATGTCAAATACAGATGCCGCTCAGTCTCCTGCATGGTTACCTGATGTCCTGGAGGTTATACACCTCCACAGGCTCTGCAGGCATATCTCCTGGGTTCAAATCCCAACTCTGCCAGTTACTGGCTATGTGACTGTGAGGAAATAATGTAAACACACTAACCCTCAATTTCTTTGTCAGGATAATGAGGCTAATCATAATCCTCTACTTTAAAGGAGTTCCAAAAAGAAACTACATATGAAGTGCTTAGCAAAGGGCCTCGCTCATAGGTAAGTGGGCGATCACCTCATTGTTACAGTAACCAGAAAGTACCTTCAGACAGATGAAAAAAAGACTAACATTTCACAGAAGTTTGGGGTTTTTCAGATTGCACAGGATGAAAAAGCAGTAATCCACACTATGATAAGATCATACAAAGCCTCTGGTCACCATTATGATTAGCAATAATCATAATTCAACATTTATAAGGTACTTTACTATGAGCCAAAAATTGTGCTAAGCACTTTATATGTAGCTTCTCACTGAATTCCTATGAAGCAAGTAATTATCATTATTCCCATTTTACAGATGATGAACTTGAGGATCAACATGTACACACAATTTACTCAAGATTACAAGGCTAGGAACTGGCAGAGTTAAGATGTGAACCTAGCAATCTGCCTCCAAAATCTGCTTCTGATAGAAACTACCCACCTGAACTTGAGGAAGCCATTTGAACTTTCATTTCCTCTTCTGGAAAATGAGCTGAGTAGTGGAACAGGTGCTCTCAAAAGTTGCTTCTAAATGTCTCTGGACAACAACGGTTATCTAAGCCCAAATTCATTACATATAGAAAATACCTCTGCTTCTAGTCCTTTTACAAACCTAGGCTTCTCTTTCTTACATAAATAAGAGAATGAAGCATAGTATAATACTCCACGCGGGGTAACTCACTGCTCTTGAGCTCTTATGGTGTGTGGAACAGCACTAAGAGCCAGCCAGAGAACCTCATGAGATAGTTCCATAAGAAAGTCCCTTTGAATGGAGCCTAAAGAGAGCCTGATGCTAAAATGAATTGTACCTGACAAGACTAGTGCTGCAGGGAAGTTAAGAACACACATCGACAAAATTAGCCAAAGCACCAGTACCTTAGTTATGCCATGCTACCTCTCAGGACCTCAGTTTCCTTATTTACAGAAACGAGGTGGCTTCTAGATACAAGTAATCCCTAAGGAAGGAGCCACCCTAACGCAGAGAAACCAATCAACTTTGTTAGAATTAAGGGAAGGGCATAGAAAGCATGTGTAGTTTGAAAAATCACATTCAAATACAGTGACTGCTTTCACAATATAAACCACAGAAGAAAAGTTCCAAAAACTATTTTATTAGTTGGCGAAAGAGTGAACCAGCACTGTTGGGAATGGGCAGGAGATATGGATTTTTTTTTTTTTTAATATTAAGATACGTAGATCACTATTGAAAGCCCCTTTTAGCTCAAACAGTCTGTGGAATAAAAACAAATTAAGTTGGTATTCTATGAAATAAACTCCTAGATTTAAAGAAAAAAGTCCTATTTATCAAAATAATTTTTTAATAAGTCATTAAGAACTACTTAAGGCATTTTCTTTTTGTAGAAAAATGATTCAAATACATACACAAACATGTAAATTTCTTCACTCAAGACTCAAGGTATTTTTGTCTTTTTAAACTTGATATATTTATCAATAGAAACCTAATATGATACTATTTCAAGCCAAAACACAGCCAGCTTACTCCTACTCTGATTCCAATATTGCTTCAAAACCCAAAGGCTCCATTTTAAATAGTTTTTAAAAAGAGAGAAAGAGACATAAAGCCCATGTAATTCTTCCTAAGGCCAAATTTATAAAGCTCAATTTTCAATCAAATCTCTCCTCCTACAAATCTTTTGGCCATCTTTCCCTACTCAATAGCACTACCAGTGATGAAAAAACAAGAATCCAAACTCAATCCAGTCCATCTGGCTCTTATTAGCATGGCTGGTAAATGCTTTGCTGAGAAACAACTGGCAATCCACACATTACTTGTCAATATCAGTTTGGGGGAAATTTTATGGATTTAATCTCTCCCTAGTCCCCATTTCTGGAAATAATTAATCAAAACCTAGTTGTATTCAGATTCTACTCTTAGAAAAAGATGGCTAATGTCTACACTATCAGCTTCCAGGCCCGAAATCTCTCTGTTAGATTTTAGGTTATCTTCTAAAACTAGATTTGGGTAGAGCGCATCAGAATAAAGAGAGAGACTGTTAGAAAAAGAGGGGCTCTCCTATCAAAAGCAGCCTGCCTGTCTAGCCCTCCAACACACACACACACAAATAAGCACATAGAGAAATTGGACTCTTCCATCCCTGAAGCAATCCTGTAAAAATCTGGTAAGATTGTCTCATTAAAAATTCTCATACACATAATTTATGGGTGTCAGAGACCCCCTTGAACTGAGGAGGTTAAAAATTCTTGCTCTAGCTTACAGCATCATGTGCTTCTTAATATCCCTACCTCCTCCTTCACGGATGGGAGCCACGCCAAACATCACATCTGAAATGTAAAGAGCAATAAAATAAGGCTCCAACTGCACCTGATGCTTTAAACTAACTCTGTCAAATGTCGATTCTGCCATTTTTCAGCAATGCTCAAAGGATTTCTGTTTCATTTCCTTGGATCCAAAGATCCAAGCTGGGTCTTACCCAGAGCCGCCCTCGCTCCTTCTTTCTTTTTTAACCGAGCCTGGAAGCCTATGGACAAATCAGTTTGTAAGTGAAGGATGAATGTTTTCCTGAGAACAAAGGCCTCCAGTGAATCCTCACCCTCACCACCCTTTCCAACTCAAGATGTCCAGCACACTGCCAACTGATGTGGCCATGCACTGGATCAGAAAGCAAGTACAGAATAAGGACACTCCATTCAACCTTTTTGTCTGGGGCACTTCCTGAGTTTTTCACTGGCATTTAACACCAAGACACAAGGCTCATTTTTCATTAAAGTTGCAAGACTTTCACTTTGCCCAGTTTCAAACAGTGTAATTGATCTGCACTGTCTTCTTAAATAACCCAACTGAAGGACACTGCAGCTTTAAATATTTCAGTGCTAGCTAGCAAATAGACTCCATTGCAATATGGCTCTGAAGGTCGCGTCCTATTGTCTCTATCCTCTGGATTAAAAACAAAACAAAACAATTTCTAAGTCCTAGATAACATGGGAAGGGTTACCCCTAGAATTTCCACTCTTCCATCTTGGTTCCTGATACAGTTCCAGTGTTTATTGGAATCTCACACTCTAATTTTCCCGGCAGGGGCAATATGCTGATTGCTATTAATGATGCCAGCACCTTAGCGAGACATAAACACATGTGTTCACATTAGTTTAATTGAGCATATGCAACTGTCTGAAATAGCACCACTCCAGGGCTGTTAACCCCTTGAAGAGTAGGGCCAGGGTGGTTTGGGAGTGGACGGCTTTCCGGAGACACCCTGAGCCCGGGATTGCATAACGTGAAATGTGCAGCCACTGAAAACGACAGGAATCTCACTCAGCCTACTCAGCCTGGGACTATGCCGGCACCTTGCCATACACTTGCAGCTTTTCCTGTCAAAGAAGGTCAAAAGAAGAGGCACAAGCACGACGGAGAGAAAAAATAGGCTAAAAGAAAAAGGCCCCTTTCTGTCTCGTCAGGGTGCATAAATAAGATTCCTCGAGCAGTCACAACGCTTCCCCCACCCTTGTCCCCGTAGTAGAACACCCTCAGTGAACTAAAGGCTTCGGAAAACGGCAGGGGAGTTGGCAAACGCTGCCTTTTTTAAAGAACCACAATCAATGGCCGATTAAATGGCAGGGAAGACAGGGGAAAGGGAGCGGAGTGGAAAGAAAGCGTATACAGGTGCACCTGAGCATTACCTGAAATGGCAACAGATTGTTACCATTATCGGTCCGGAAAGCGTTATCCTCCATCCAGGACTTGGAGGTGAGCGGGGCCGCGCGGGGGAACTTGGGCGGCGCGATCACGTTGCTGGAGAAGGGCTTTTTGAGCGGCGAGATGGGGTTGAGGGGCGAGGGCACCCCGACGCCCACGCCCACGCCCACGCCGACCGCCCGGCGAGGGTCCCTGCCCGCCTGCAGGCCGCCCCACGGGTTGGACGGCGCGCTCCAGGCGGCGTTCACGCTCTGGTGCGTGTTCCAGCTGGACGACGCGGACGAGGCAGCGGCGGCGGCGGCTACGGCTGCGGCGGCCGAGGACGAGGACGGCTTGCTAGTCATGATGGGCTGGTGACCGTACGCCGCCGTGGCGCCCCTCTGCGCGTAGGGAGCCTGGCTGGGGCTGGCAGGCGAGCGGCGCTGCTGCGAGGGCTGCGCCTGCGGGGGCTGCGCCGGTTGCGCTGGCTGCGGCGCGGGCGGCGGCGGCTGCTGGTGGTGCTGGGTCTGCGCCAGGCCGATCTGCGGGGAGAAGGTGCCTCCGAAGACTGGGTTGACGTGGTGCGGGAAGTTCTGGAAGAGCATGGTCCCGTTGACTGGGGTGATCCCCTGGAAGAAGCTGTCCTCTACCGCGTTCGTGGTGCCCGTGGACCAGGTGCTGCCGAAGGACGGCGACAGAGACGCGCCCGGCGCCGCGGGCTCCTGCGGCGGTGGCGGCGGCTGCTGAGGGGGCTGGTGGAAACCCAAGCCCGGCAGGAGCGGCGATTCCATCTGCATCTTGTCGGGGCCGTTAGGGGCCGGCGGAGCCGCGGCGGGGCTGAGGGCCGGCACTGCGCTGCTGTCCTCCGGCTTGGGGGTCTCTGAGGACAGGGGCGTGGACGGGGCTTCGGCGGTGCTGGGCTCGGGCTGGGGCTGCTGCTGCTGCTGCCGCTGCTGCTGGGGCTGGGGCTGGGTTTTGCTTTTGTCCATCAGTAAATCATCCTGCATGGTTTGCGCAGCTGAAATGGGAAAAAAGAGAAACGCGTTATTGCCAGTGTGTTCGTTAATGCTGCTTGCTGGAGCGGGCGGGTGTTTTAGTTGCGAAAATCCAGTGCCACCGCTACTAGCCAATTGCAATGCAAATCCATAATCTCCCATTTAGAAGAACAGGTCGGGCTGGGGTGGGGGAGCTCGTGCAAGGTCTCTTAAAATACTGTGAGAGCGTCTTCACCCTTTCTGATGTCTAGGTTCCTTTTCTGTATTAGTAAGAGAGGTGCTTATAAGACAGAAAGACAGCAATTTCGCCACGTCTCTTTCCCCTTCACCGGAACTCAGAGCGTTCACCCTGCAATGAGAAACTGATTCTGGTTCCTGTTTTTTCCCAAGCACCACCCTCCCCCAGCTATTTGCATACGTCAATAAATACAGCTGCGTCCTTCAGCAAGGTTAAAAAGACACCACACACGACCCTTTCTTCCCCCTTCCCCGCTCGGGCACTTTAAAGAAACAGTAGTCTTATCCCCCTTGATTAGCAAACTGCCTTTTTGCCTCGATAATTGTTTCATTTAGCCGCAGCGAACCACGAGGGAGGAAATCCTTGGCATTTGTTAGGAGGACTCATCTGCACAACCATTCTCTGGCCTCCCAGTAGCTGCAGCTACTCCATTTTGTTAGGAGACATTAAAAAAAAAAAAAAAACCAACATCCTTTTAAAAGAGGTAAAAATCTACTGCAACATTTGCAAGTCCTTGCTTCTTGTTACTCTAAGGATTAGATGGGTGTTTTTTGTTGTTTTTTTTTTTTCTTATTCTCCAATGTTCTCGTTTCCAATTCTGCCTCACAAGAGATTTCTTGGCATCTCAGTAGTTCAGGTCTCAACAGGAGCCTGAGAATTTCTCTGCAGAGTGAAGAAATGTTCTCGTTGGATTTGAGGTCAGGGAGAGAGACACGCGGAGGGAGGGAGGGAGGAAGAAGGAGAGAGAAAGGAGGGAGGGGGACGGGGGACTGTCTATGAGATGAGGTGGGGGTGGGGCTTTAAAAAAAATCCCTCAGATTTAAGTATGAAGTCAAGATAATATTGGGGTTGCCAGATTTTTCATTTTTTGAATCCTCCTGCTGCTGCCTTGGTCACAAGACTTTGGCAAATTTAGAACCTATTCTCTTATCACTAGTATTAACAGTGAAAGATTATGGTTTGAAGACCCTGAATTACCATATGCTAGCTAACGTGTTAAAAATAGCACAGTACAAAGTCGCAAATTCTCATACATTGTAATTATAGTGCATTGCCATCACTGCTTCATTTAGCCATATAAGGAGTGTATGGTATTTTCCATTTCGCATAGAAGGGCTATATTCACCTCTGCCATACAGCCTGTTTAATCATTCAAGGATGAAAATAGTAATCGCTCAAAACCAGGAGATTTCCATACCCATAGTTATCACTGAGTTCGTTTGTCCTTTAGAACACATTAATTGCTTTAAATATATGAATATTACAGTGCTGAGACCCTGAAAACAAGTATTTTAAAATGTTCAAGGTGCATATGACCAAATACATAATTATTTTTAGATGGTGATTCAGTATACTTGCAACAAAGTTATTAATATATTTAATACAGTTAATTAACTCAGATACTCGGAGAAGCATCTTTCTCAGGACACTCCTAAAATGGCATTCAGATACACACAGAAGTTCTGCCTTTGGATATTCTCACAATAATAACTGCTGTAAAATAAATGTGTTGGGAAATGGATTTGCTACTGCTCTTAACTATTAAACAAAATATGTCAGACTAAGCAATGGGATTAAAAGTAGTTCTATTTTATTGAAGAATATCTTCAAAATGATTAATATCTCATTCTAAAGTTTCATACATAGACAAAATAGTGGGCTCAAGGAAAAGCTTCACAGCCACCTTAACTCCTCCCTCCCCAACCCACCCCTCCAAAAGAACCCAACCCAGTATAATACACATCACAAATGGCCAACTACTACCAATAAAACCTATTTAAGATTGGTTTTGTGTTCCTTAATTTCCTTGGTCTAAAATAATGACTTTGATCAGTACTGTAAATATGACAAAGAGGCAAGGAGAGCTTGGATTCACAGCAACACAAAGTTCTATTGTTGCCAAAGAAAATGGACATAGAAAGAGACATTTTTATACTTGGTTTAAGCAGTGCTGCAGTAAACCATTATAATATGGGATTTGAGTCTCTCCCAGTGGGCTAGAATTGTCTTTACAATAGCCATATCATCATGGCTGAAATATGCATTTGATTGTAATTTTAATATCACTCAGCTTTTCTGATGCTAGTATCAATGCCTTCTGTTAATGCCTTCAGTTTAAACTATATGTTTATAGTGGAAAAATTAATGCTGTCCTATAGCAAAAAAAAGCCACAAACTAAGCTAGACTCAGACTATTTTAAGGCTATAAGTAATATTAATATATTAAATTTAAAATTTTTTATCATACTAGGAACACTCATTTCTCTTCTTAACATTTCTTAAAGACATTAATTTCACTTTCTGCATAAATTCACTCTGTCAAGGTCAAGACCCATCTTTAATAAATAAGACCCTTTTCAACAAAAGATAAGCAATAGATTAAAATAACATTTACAAAATTAACATGCAATGTCAGTAACTGTTTGTACAGTCTATTCGTTTGGGTGGGTTTTTGTTAGTTTTTTTTTCTTTTTTCTTATTTACAGCAAAGTCCGGGAAATAGCTACTTCCTTCCCCTCCCCCCACCACACACACAATAGATCTTCCTTTACATGCAATCACCCAATCTCAAGTAACAAATTCTTAGCAGCAGTTACCTTTGAGGGTCCAGTGTTTAAGGATCGATAAAATTAAAAAGTGTACAGTATTTATTTTCTTCTTTCAGGTTGATTATGTGACCGCTCTGGCAAAAGCACTTTGACAACTGTAAGAAAAGAGGGCATGCGCACACAGGGAACTGTGGGGGCTGAAGTCCTTCACTAGGTACTCTGCCCGATTTAAGCACGCTCAGCCACGAAAGGAGGAAGCCTTTCCAATACCGATTCCAAGGGAAAGACGTTGTGCCGGATTATATTTTATCTTCCTAACCAATCTAAATCACGAGTTGTTACGAGAAAAAAAAACCGGTTTGTCAACTGATTTAGGAAGCCAGGTTAAAAGAGAAACTGGATTACAGGACTCAAATAAATAAACCCAGAGGAGCTACCTTAAATGGTATTAGAATGGTAATGACTGGGTAGCCAGCAGAAGGAACCCAGCCACACCAAAAGAGGTGGGGTGGGGAAGAATAAAGAAGGGAGGAGGTGGACTACTAAGGAAAGATAATTAAAATCTGACCATACTTAAATACGTGTAATATTATAAAATGAAAAGAATCTTAATATGAAATATGATATTAACTCTTGAAGGTCAGGTTAAAGATAGGTTTCAGTCATAAATTTTGGACATTATCTATCCACCAAGATTTCTATTTGATTTTCAATGAAGGTACAAATCACTTATTTCAAGATTCTACTTGATATGCTCTAAATCATACACCTCCTTATTTTACTTGTCAAAATGAAAGTTTACTTTGCATTATTCATACAATGATCAATCAAATAAAATTCAGCTCTTTAAAACTAAAACAGTGTTTTAGTTAAATATTAAAAAAATAATTTGACATGTTTATTGTTTCACTGCATAGGACAGTGACATCTTTATTCAAGGCAGAAAGTAGCTACAGTTTCTTTTAAAACTTTTTTCCCCCTGATGTACATTTTTCCTATCTTAACCTCATTACCCCAAGGCTGGAATCTCACAACATCTTAACATCAACTGGTATTACCTATAGCTTCTGAGAGCAATACTTCAACTACCAGTTTGCTCACATAGGCAGAAGGTATTATCTCTTGTGGGGTTTGGTTCAATGCCATTCATGCAAGGGGTTCAGAATAAAGTCACTTCATGACTGTGCTGATTGAACTAAGAATTAAAAATGTCAGACATCATTTAAAACTATCTTAATTCTCTATTTCCCCTCTTCACCAATTAGAACTAAAGTAGTATTATCAGAGACTACCAATTTGCAGCAGTCAGTAGTCTTTATTTCTACTTATTTCCAAGGGAAAAAACAAAACAATTTAAGACAAAAAAATCATTTTGAATCAATCTACTACAAGCTCTTTTTAAAAGAACTAAATAAATGGTCCTCTTATTCCTACTATGAACTTACTGTATATTCCCCATT
This sequence comes from Bos taurus, assembly GCF_002263795.3. Classification (NCBI taxonomy): domain Eukaryota; kingdom Metazoa; phylum Chordata; class Mammalia; order Artiodactyla; family Bovidae; genus Bos; species Bos taurus. Next base: position 13,732,584 of record NC_037353.1, read on the forward strand.
TTTTTTCCTTCCTCTATCTTTCTAAAGAAAATTTTTCCTCTGCCAACGTGTTATACTTAACAATATTCATTCCCGAGTCTAAGGATGAACTCAGTTAATCTTACTCCTGAAGACTTCCCTAATCTACCAAACTTCTACATTTTCAAGTACTTGAATATTTAAAAAAACAAAAGTTCGCTCATAAAGGTCATATAAAGACTTGTTTTAAGAAATAGATTTTTAAAGATTATTTAAAATTAATATGCCAAATTTTTATTGGTAAGGTAGAAAATCTTATTATTCAGGTGTACTTGAAAATGGTTTAAATTGGGCATTTAGCAATTCACTTGACCCCAAGTACAGGTCTACTAATAATATACACAGTGAAAAAAACTAAACTTTGGTCTCTGACCCTTTGATAAATGACAAAACTAAATTAACACTGCCTATACTTAACACGTATGGATGTGAGAGTTGGACTGTGAAGAAAGCTGAACGCCGAAGAATTGATGCCTTTGAACTGTGGTGTTGGAGAAGACTCTTGAGAGTCTCTTGGACTGCAAGGAGATCCAACCAGTCCATTCTAGACGAGATCAGCCCTGGGTGTTCTTTGGAAGGAATGATCCTAAAGTTGAAACTCCAGTACTTTGGCCACCTCATGCGAAGAGCTGACTCATTGGAAAAGACTCTGATGCTGGGAGGGATTGGGGGCAGGAGGAGAAGGGGACGACAGAGGATGAGATGGCTGGATGGCATCACTGACTCGATGGACGTGAGTCTGAATGAACTCCAGGAGTTGGTGATGGACAGGGAGGCATGGCGTGCTGCGATTCATGGGGTCGTAAAGAGTCGGACACGACTGAGCGACTGAACTTAATACTTAACATAATTTTATTGTATTTGAAAATGAACTATCTCTGCTCTTCCATTCCTAAAATGAACACTCAAATTTAAAAAGAAAATGACTCTCATATTTATAAGCTGCTGCTGCTACTGCTAAGTCGGTTCAGTCGTGTCCAACTCTGTGCGACCCCATACACGGAAGCCCACGAGGCTCCCCCGTCCCTGGGATTCTCCAGACAAGAACACTGGAGTGGGATGCCATTTCTTTCCCCAATGCATGAAAGTGAAAAGTGAAAGTGAAGATGCTCAGTCGTGTCCAACTCTTCACAACCCCATGGGCTGCAGCCTTCCAGGCTCTTCCGTCCATGGGATTTTCCAGGCAAGAGTACTTGAGTGGGTTGCCATTGCCTTCTAGAGTGACACTATTACAATCATTGATCATATATCAAACTATACATTTGATCAACTGCTTCAAGTCTAGTCATTATTTCCATTGAAGGCTCAGTCATATACTTGGAATACAAGAAATAATAATCTTGCGAAACAAGCAAAATACAAATGGTATAGTTAATAACATTAGTGGAATTAAAAGTAAATATTTTAGCCATGAGCCTCCCACACCAGTTTTTTTTTTTTAAAGATTATCAAGACTAGGGAATCGGTCACTTAGAGCAGAAATCTGATTTTTCATGTGGTTCAAATGTTACATTAAAAGATTTATCAGGTACAAAAATACAGCATTCAGTTTGAATTATAGCACAGATATCTCCCTGAGATGCTATAAGGTGTCAAGGGTCTTGGAGTTGCGTAGCACTGCCTTTCTCATCATAGAGATCTCAGAATTCAATAAGCTAATAGCCCAGTTACTATCATTTAAAGCTTATGAAAGTTGTCGAGGCTTAAATATGGTCAATTACATCCTCCAACCCCATTGAAGGTACACACACACACACACACACACACACACACACACACAAGCTGCTAAATGGTCATACCAGTAGAATACGGATCTTTGACCCATTGGGATCATACCAGTGGTAGATGGGTTGGGGTTACCTGTAATTTGTTAACATGTATGACCTTAAATTCATGGGAATCCCAGGCTACACCTTCGTATCATCCCTGTAGATGTCAAGACCATAAATTAGTGCTACAAATCCACTGAGTTCCATGCCAATCACTATCTCTAAGGGTAATAACAGGAATAGTTCATAAAGCACCCAGCCTTGTCTCATAATTACCAGGTTGATCATTTTTAGTATGATTTAACCATTCCCAACATAGAGGAGCCTTTAAACTTAATGACCATAGCCTGGTGTTAACCATGTAGATCCTCCCCATAATTGTAAGAGCTTTCCTTTTAATAGATGAGAAGTTAATTTTTTATTGAGACTTAGCTCATCACTCCAATTGAGTTTAAATGACCATAAGAGAAAACTTAAATCTATGGCCAGCCTCAGAGTAGGTATTTTTAATTGGCCAGGTGAGAGGATCCCATCTACAATTATTATGAATAGATAGAACAGGACTGAACACTCATCTAAAACAAATTTCCTAGTGGGTTATCCAATCACAGCCCTAAAGAACAGAGCTGCTTTTTGGGGTGGGGGGGATGGCGGCAAGACTACTGGAGTGGGTTGCTATTCCCTGCTCCAGGAGATCTTCCTGACCCAGGGATTGAACGTGGGTCTCCCACATTGTAGGCAGATGCTTTGCCGTCTGAGCCACCAGGGAAGTCCATATATTTATATCAGATCAGAGATCAGATCAGTCGCTCAGTCGTGTCCGACTCTTAGCGACCCCATGAATCGCAGCATGCCACGCCTCCCTGTCCATCACCAACTCCCGGAGTTCACACAGACTCACGTCCATCGAGTCAGTGATGCCATCCAGCCATCTCATCCTCTGTCTTCCCCTTCTCCTTCTGCCCCCAATCCCTCCCAGAATCAGAGTCTTTTCCAATGAGTCAACTCTTCACATGAGGTGGCCAAAGGACTGGAGTTTCAGCTTTAGCATCAGTCCTTCCAAAGAACACCCAGGACTGATCTCCTTCAGAATGGACTGGTTGGATCTCCTTGCAGACCAAGGGACTCTCAAGAGTCTTCTCCAACACCACAGTTCAAAAGCATCAATTCTTCGGCGCTCAGCCTTCTTCACAGTCGAACTCTCACATCCATACATGACCACAGAAAAAACCATAGCCTTGACTAGACGAACTTTTGTTGGCAAAGTAACGTCTCTGCTTTTCAACATGCTATCTAGGTTGGTCATAACTTTCCTTCCAAGGAGTTAAGCGTCTTTTAATTTCATGGCTGCAGTCACCATCTGCAGTGATTTTGGAGCCCAGAAAAATAAAGTCTGATACTGTTTCCACTGTTTCCCCATCTATTTCCCTCTTCCAACAACACAAGAGAAGACTCTATACATGGACATCACCAGATGGTCAACACCAAAATCAGATTGATTATATTCTTTGCAGCCAAAGATGGAGAAGCTCTATACAGTCAGCAAAAACAAGACCAGGAGCTGACTGTGGCTCAGACCATGAACTCCTTATTGCCAAATTCAGACTTAAATTGAAGAAAGTAGGGAAAACCACTAGATTTAGGTATGATCTAAATCAAATCCCTTATGATTATACTGTGGAAGTGAGAAATAGATTTAAGGGCCTAGATCTGATAGATAGAGTGCCTGATGAACTATGGAATGAGGTTCGTGACACTGTACAGGAGACAGGGATCAAGACCATCCCCATGGAAAAGAAATGCAAAAAAGCAAAATGGCTGTCTGAGGAGGCCTTACAAATAGCTGTGAAAAGAAGAGAAGCGAAAAGCAAAGGAGAAAAGGAAAGATATAAACATCTGAATGCAGAGTTCCAAAGAATAGCAAGAAGAGATAAGAAAGCCTTCTTCAGCGATCAATGCAAAGAAATAGAGGAAAACAACAGAATGGGAAAGACTAGAGATCTCTTCAAGAAAATCAGAGATACCAAGGGAACATTTCATGCAAAGATGGGCTCGATAAAGGACAGAAATGGTATGGACCTAACAGAAGCAGAAGATATTAAGAAGAGATGGCAAGAATACACAGAAGAACTATATAAAAAAGATCTTCACAACCCAGATAATCACGATGGTGTGATCACTGACCTAGAGCCAGACATCCTGGAATGTGAAGTCAAGTGGGCCTTAGAAAGCATCACTACGAACAAAGCTAGTGGAGGTGATGGAATTCCAGTTGAGCTATTCCAAATCCTGAAAGATGATCCTGTGAAAGTGCTGCACGCAATATGCCAGCAAATTTGGAAAACTCAGCAGTGGCCACAGGACTGGAAGAGGTCAGTTTTCATTCCAATCCCAAAGAAAGGCAATGCCAAAGAATGCTCAAACTACCACACAATTGCACTCATCTCACATGCTAGTAAAGTAATGCTCAAAATTCTCCAAGCCAGGCTTCAGCAATATGTGAACTGTGAACTTCCTGACGTTCAAGCTGGTTTTAGAAAAGGCAGAGCAACCAGAGATCAAATTGCCAACATCTGCTGGATCATGGAAAAAGCAAGAGAGTTCCAGAAAAACATCGATTTCTGCTTTATTGACTATGCCAAAGCCTTTGACTGTGTGGATCACAATAAACTGCGGAAAATTCTTCAAGAGATGGGAATACCAGACCACCTGACCTGCCTCTTGAGAAATTTGTATGCAGGTCAGGAAGCAACAGTTAGAACTGGACATGGAACAACAGACTGGTTCCAAATAGGAAAAGGAGTACGTCAAGGCTGTGTATTGTCACCCTATTTATTTAACTTATATGCAGAGTACATCATGAGAAACGCTAGACTGGAAGAAACACAAGCTAGAATCAAGATTGCTGGGAGAAATATCAATAACCTCAGATATGCAGATGACACCACCCTTATGGCAGAAAGTGAAGAGGAACTCAAAAGCCTCTTGATGAAAGTGAAAGTGGAGAGTGAAAAAGTTGGCTTAAAGCTCAACATTCAGAAAACGAAGATCATGTCCACAACAAGAGGTCCCAGTAAGGAACATGGTCCTGCCTCCAGAAACTAGCCAGAATTCAGGAGGGGCCAAAAGAGTGAGGAGACAACCAATATCCCAGAATCCTTTGTGCTGGAACCCATCCTGGCTGAAAGATCAGTGTGCCGCCAGGAAGGACCCTGAGTCTGACTACAGACCAGAGATGACTGGTCATAGACAACCTGGAAACTAATCATAAAACATAAGACTACAAGCCTCATGGCAGAGTAAATTCTCCAGGGTTCCCTTATCCTCCTGCTCTCCACTCAGGCACCCTTTACCAATAAAGGCTCTTGCTTTGTCAGCACACGTATTTCCGCAGGCAATTCATTTCCGAGTATTACACTAGAGCCCACTCTAAGACCCTGAAAGGGGTCCCCCTTCCTGTAACATGGTGACCAGATTTCTGAAAACAGTAACACTGCAGTGGTGAAAGGATGGTCTTTTCAATAAAGGATATTGGAGTCAACTGAATATCCATATGGCAAAAAAGAGACCTTCATCCTTACCACACCATACACAAAAATCAATTCCAGATGGACTGTAGGTCTAAATGTAAAAGGTAAACAAGAAAGTCTTTAAAAGTACATATGAGAATATTTTCATGACATTAGAGTAGGCAAAAATTTCTTCAACAGGTCACAAAAGCAATAAATATAAAGGAAAAATTTAATAAACTAAACTAATTAAGAACATCTGTTTACCAAAAGTCAAGAGTGAAAAATCAAAGAAAGGGAGAAATATATGCAATATTCAAAATAATTATAATTCAAATACATGAAGAACTCTTACAAATTAATAACAGTGAACATCCCAAAGAAAAATGGGCAAGAGACTTCAACAAAAGATACTCAAATGTTCAAAAAGCATATGAAAATGTGCTCTACGTCACTTGCCACCAAAGAAATACAAAATACAACCAAAATGGCAAAAACTGGAAAAGACACAACCACCATATATTTGCAAGGATGTAAGGCAACTCATTCTCAAACACTGCTGATGGAAGTATAATTGAATTTAACTTTACAACTACACTGCAAAACTACTTACTAGGATCTATTAAAGCAAATGTCCACACAACTTTCTTGTTCTTGTTCAGTCAACTCAGTCATGTCTGACTCTGCAAGCCCATGGACTGCAGCACAGCAGGCTTCCCTGTCCTCCACTATCTCCTGGAGCTTGCTCAAACTCAAGTCCATTGAGTCAGTGATGCCATCCAACCACCTCATGCTCTGTCGTCCCTTCTTTTCCTGCCTTCAACCTTTCCCAGCATCAGAGTCTTTTCCAATGAATCGGCTCTTCCCATCAGGTGGCCAAAGTACTGGAGCTTCAGCTTCAGCATCAGTCCTTTCAATGAATATTCAGTACTAATTTCTTTTGGGATTGACTGGTTTGGTTTCCTTGCAATCTAAGGGACTCTTAAGAGTCTTCTCCAGCACCACAGTTCGAAAGCATCAATTCTTCAGTCTTCAGCTTTTTTATTGTCCAGTTCTCCTCACATCCATATATGATTACTGGAAAAACCATAGCTTTCACTATACAGCCCATTGCCAGCAAAGTAATGTCTCTGCTTTTTAATAATTTAACCTAATGTCTAGGTCTGTCATAGCTTTTCTTCCAAGAAGTAAGCATCTTTTAATTTCATGGCCGAAGTCACAGTTCGCAGTGATTTTGGAGCCTAAGAAAATACACTCTGTTACTGTTTCCATTGTTTCCCCATCTATTTGCAATGAAGTGAAGGGACCAGATGCCATGATCTTCGTTTTTTGAAAGTTGAGATTTAAGCCAGCTTTTTCACTTTCTTCTTTCACCTTCATCAAGAGGCTCTTTAGTTCCTCTTTGCTTTCTGCCATAAGGGTGGTGTCAACTGCATACCTGAAGTTATTGATATTTCTCCTGGCAATCTTGATTCTAGCTTGTGCTTCCTCCAGTCTGGTGTTTTACATGGTGTACTCTGTATACAAGTTAAATAAGCAGGGTGACAGTATACAGCCTTGACGTACTCCTTTCCCAATTTTGAATGAGTCCATTGTTCCATGTCTGGTTTTAACTGTTGTTTCTTGACCTGCATACAGGTTTCTCAGGTGGCAAGTAAGGCCATCTGATATTCCCATCTGTTTAAGAATTTTCCAGTTTGTTGGGATCCACACAGTCAAAGGCTTTAGCACAGTCAAAGAAGCAGGAAGCATGTTTTTCTGGAATTCTCTTGCTAGTCTATGATTCAACGGATGTTGGCAATTTGATCTCTGGTTTCTCTGCCTTTTCTAAATCCAGCTTCTATATCTAGAAGTTCTCGGTTCACATACTGTTGAAGTGCTTATAGCTTGAAAGATTTTGAGCATTACTTTGCTAGTATGTGAAATAAGTGTAATTGTGTGGCAGTTTAAACATTCTTTGGCATTGTCCTTCTTAGGGAATGGAATGAAAACTGACCTTTTCCAGTCCTGTGGCCATTGCTGAGTCTTCTAAATTTGCCGGCATATTGAATGCAGCACTTTGACAGCACCAACTTTTAGGATTTGAAATAGCTCACCTGGAATTCCATCACCTCCACTAGCTTTGTTCATAGTGATGCTTCCTACAACCTCCTTGACTTCACACTCCAGGATGTCTGGCTCTAGGTGAGTGATCACACCATCATGGTTCTGTGTATTCTTGTCATCTCTTAATATCTTCAGCTTCTGTTACATCCATACCATTTCTGTCCTTTATTGTGCCCATCTCTGCATGAAATGTTCCCTTGTTATCTCTAATTTTCTTGAAGAGATCTCTAGTCTTTCCCATTCTGTTGTTTTCCTCTATTTCTTTTCATTGTTCACTTAAAAAGGCTTTCTTATCTCCTTGCTATTCTTTGGAATACTGAATTCAGATGGGTATATCTTTCCTTTTCTCCTTTGCCTTTGCTACTCTTTTCTCAGCTATTTGTAAGGCCTCCTCAGACAACCTTTTTGCATTTTTTTTCTTGGGGATGGTTTTGATCACCACTTCCTGTACAATGTTATGAACCTCCTTCCATAGTCCTTCAGGTACTCTATCAGATCTAATGCCTTGAATCTGTTTGTCACTTCCACTCTGTAATCGTAAGGGATTTGATTTAGGTCATACCTGAATGGCTGAGTGGTTTTCCCTATTTTCTTCAATTTCAGTCTGAATTTGGCAATAAGGAGTTCATGATCTGAGCCACAGTCAGCTCCCTGTCTTGTTTTTGCTGACTATAGAGCTTCTCCGTCTTTGGCTACAAAGAATAAAATCAGTCTGATTTCGGTATTGACCATCTGGTGATGTCCATGTGTAGAATTGTCTCTTTTGTTGGAAGAGGGTGCTTTGGTATGACTAGTGCATTCTCTTGGCAAAACTGTTAGCCTTTGTCCTGCTCCTTTTTGTATTCTAAGGCCAAATTTCCCTGTTACTCCAGGTATCTCTTGACTTCCTACTTCTGCATTCCAGTCTCCTATGATGAAAAGGACATCCTTCTTTGGTGTTAGTTCTAGAAATCTTGTAGGTCTTCATAGAAGTGTTCAACTTCAGCTTCTTCAGCATTAGTGGTTGGGACATAGACTTAGATTATTGTGATACTAAATGACTTGCCTTGGAAACGAACCAAGATCATTCTGTCGTTTTTGAGATTGCACCCAGAGCTACATTTCAGACTCATTTGCTGACTCAGAGGGCTACTCCACTTCTTCTAAGGGATTCTTGTCCACAGTAGTAGATATAATGGTCATCTGAATTAAATTTGCCCATTCCACACACCTTATGACCCAGCAATTCTGCATCTAGATATATACATAATAAACATGGCAACAGATGGTCTCCAAAAGACATGCTCAAAACAACATTATTCATAACAGCCCAAACCCAAAACAACCCAAATATCCATTTACAGCAGACTGAATAAGTAAATCATGATAGAATCATATAATGGAATATCATAAGGCAAAGATAATGAATAGACTCCAACTTTACAGAACAACCTAGATGAACTGCATGAATGCAATGTGAGTGAAAGAAGTCTGCCATGTAAGAATATATATGATTCTGCTTATATAAAGTTCTAATAAAACTAATTTATGGGTCCAGAAGATAATGTGCTGGTAACTTTTGCAGAAAAATAATGATTTATGGGGGATATAAAAGGGGGCCACAGGGATACTGGTGATACATTCTGTTACACATGTGTATTTACTTTAAAAATTTGGAAAATTCTGTCTTTCTGTTATGAAAGTGAAAGTGTTAGTTGTTCAATTGTGTCCCATTCTTTGCAACCCTATGGACTGTAGCCCATCAGGCTCCTCTGTCCATAGGATTCTCTAGGCAAGAATACTGGAGTGGATAACCATTCCCTTCTCCAGTGGATCTTCCTGACTGAGGATCGAACCTGGGTCTCCTGCATTGCAGGCAGATTCTTTACTGTTCTGACCCACCAGGAAAGCCCATTTTTTGTTCTACTTTCTTTAAATGTATAAAACATATACATGTATTTGCAAAGGTTAACTATCTTCTCTAAGCGAGAATTGAAAACAGCAAAATCTGGCCAAGTAGGAAGGGGAGCCTTAAGTCTGGGTCACTGAAGCTAGAGAAATAAACTGGGGGGCCAGTGGAGGGAGGGAGGATTCCTATGTACCAGACCAGTATTAGAGGCACATGCGCACACACACACACATACACACACACAAGCACAAATCCCTTGACTTCAAAGGCCTCACAGTCTAAGGAAGGAAAAATCATTCTGGTCAACTATGATAAATAAGATATCCCCTAAGTCATCTAGAAAACTTCTAATATTGTTATAGACTAAGGCAATTTACATGCAGGAAGTCCAGAGCATCTGAGGAAGGACTTGTTAAGCAATTCTAGATCAGAGTAAGTTTGAGAATGGAACAAGAGAAAGGGAGCAAAAGGAAGCCAAGTGACTCTGGTGTGGTTTGGTGGGCACTCTGAAGAGCACCTGGGGTTCTTTATGCTTCTTGCCTCTCTGTCCATTAGGTTTAAGTTTGTCCACTCATTCATTCAACAATTTTATGAAAAACCTAGCTGCAAAGTAGCAATTCCAAAACTTCACCTGCTTTTTATTAACCCTGTCTCTAACCTCTACGGAAAAACTGAGGATATTATGCAGTAACTTCCCCAATTTCTCAGCTGTCTCCCTCCCTCTTTACAAACTTACCCAAATCCCCACTCATACTTGCTTTCCTCCTACCTCAAAAGAAACTGAGTTCCCCTACAAGTCCACATTAATCCCTCCATCTGTAGTCTAGAGTTCATTCTATCTTGTTTCCTTGAGATCCATTTCATTAGTTAATTATGTCCAGGCTTCTCCTTTCCATTCCAGAGAAGATACTAAAAAGAAACCTCTAAATCCAAGCTTTACTTCCTTTGACTTCCAGTTGACTCCCTAAATTTACTGCATCTAGCTTCTGCCCTACCATCCTACAAAAATTGCTCTGGCTATTGATCTTACTCATCAATGACCAACTGACAACTTTTCAATTTTTATTTTATTTGCCATTTATCCTTCATAACACTCTTGTAGTAGGCAGAATTCTAAGGTGGCCCTCCAAGGATTCCAAGCTAGAAGGAAAATAGGAACCCTAGTCCTGCAAAGGCAATTCAGCCAACAAGAAGAATGAACCTGAAAGTGAATCTGACACCCTAAACAGAGAACCCCAGTCATAAAGAACTATAAATTAATAAATGAACAGAGTTTCTTTAAGCGATTAAACTTGTGGTAATTTGTTACAGAGAAGTAGCAAACTAATACAATATTCCATAGTCTTTGAAGATACTGCTCTCCTGGTTCTTCACTTCTGAAGTTTATTCTCAGTTCTCTTGGCCTCTAAATACAGTTTCCCTGAGAGTTCTCCTAATTCTGCTCTCTCCAAAATAAAGTGTTACATTCATGACCTGGAAAACTGAGCTCACCAGTATCTAGGTTTTCTTCATCTTTTTATGAAGCTCCAAACCACTATTTAAGCAACAACTTGTATAGGATCCTATAGCACTTCTCTTATCTAAATCCTGTTAAATGGTACCACCATCCATGTAGTCAATCAAGTTAAGAATCTGGATATGATTTCGTCCTTTTTCTTCCACCTCACTGATGGACAAGTCCAACTGGTCACTAGTGAAAGTCACTCAGTTCAGTTCAGTTCAATCACTCAGTCGTGTCCGACTCTTTTCGACCCCATGAATCGCAGCATGCCAGGCCTCCCTGTCCATCACCAACTCCCGGAGTTCACTCAAACTCACGTCCATCGAGTCGGTGATGCCATCCAGCCATCTCATCCTCTGTCGTCCCCTTCTCCTCCTACCCCCAATCCCTCCCAGCATCAGGGTCTTTTCCAATGAGTCAACTCTTTGCATGAGGTGGCCAAAGTATTGGAGTTTCAGCTTTAGCATCAGTCCTTCCAATGAACACCCAGGACCGATCTCCTTTAGAATGGACTGGTTGGATCTCCTTGCAGTCCAAGGGGCTCTCAAGAGTCTTCTTCTCCAACACCACAGTTCAAAAGCATCAATTCTTCGTGCTCAGCTTTCTTCATAGTCCAACTCTCACATCCATACATGACCACTGGAAAAACCACTGAAAAAACATCTAGCCTTGACTAGACGGACCTTTGTTGGCAAAGTAATGTCTCTGCTTTTTAATATGCTATCTAGGTTGGTCATAACTTTCCTTCCAAGGAGTAAGCATCTTTTAATTTCATGGCTGCAATTCTGTCCAACTCTTTGAGACCCCATGGACTGTGTAGTCCATGAAATTCTCCAGGCCAGAATACTGGAGTGGGTAGCCCTTCCCTTCTCCAGGGGATCTTTCCAACCCAGGGATCAAACCCAGGTCTCCCACATTGCAGGTAGATTCTACACCAGCTGAGCTACAAGGGAAGTCCAAGAATACTGGACTGGATTCAGTTCAATTCAGTTCAGTCACTCAGTCGTATCCAACTCTTTGGGACCCCATGGACTGCAGCACACCAGGCTTCCCTGTCCATCACCAACTCCCAGAGCTTGCTCAAACTCAGGTCCATCGAGTCAGTGATGTCATCCAACCATCTCATCCTCCGTCATCTCTTTCTCCTTCTGCCTTCAATCTTTCCCAGCATCAGGTGCATGAGGTGGCCAAAGTATGGGAGTTTCAGCTTTAGCATCAGTCCTTCCAATGAATATTCAGGACTGATTCCACAAGGGAAGCCCAAGAATACTGGAATGGGTAGCCTATCCCTTCTCCAGGGGATCTTCCCAACCCAGGAATCGAATCAGGGTCTCCTGCATTGCCAACTGAGTTATTAGGGATTGGTCACTAAAACTTGTTAATTTTGCCTTCTAAATTTCTGCTTCCCTTGTGGCTCAGCTGGTAAAGAATCCGCCTGCAATGTGGGAGACTTGGGTTCAATCCCTGGGTTGGGAAGATCCCTTGGAGGAGGGAAAGGCTACCCACTCCAGTATTGTGGCCTGGAGAATTCCATGGACTGTATAGTCCACGGGGTTGCAAAGAGTCAGACACGACTGAGCAACTTTCACTTTCAAATTTCTGCTTACCATTCCCCGCTCTGCATTCACAGGCAGCCCTTTGTTTCACCTCAACTATGGCAGTAACATCCTAATGTCTCTCATTGCTGTGCTCAGCCGCTCAGTCCTGTCCAACTCTTTGTGACCCCACAGACTGTAGCCTGCCAGGCTCCTCTGTCCGTGGAATTTTCTAGGCAAGAATACTGGAGTGGGTTGCCATTTTCTTCTCTAGGGAATGTCTCTCATAAGTACTCTTTCAAATGTGGCCTCCACACTAAAGCCTGAGTAATCATTCACAGTTTTACCATTTTATGCCCCTTTCTAAAACTCTAATTACTTTTCCCTTGCCAAGAGGATACAATACAACCTGAATCTTCTACTCTTCTTCCCAGCCATACCAAACTACTGCTACAGGTCCCTGGATGGATTGTGCCATGTAGTATAATGCCTATGCACATATTCCTTCTGTCTGAAATACCTTTGTACCTCTTGATAACCTGCTCCTACTCACCCAAGAGAGCTGACCCTGATCATGTAAGCAAAACTGCCCATTCCTTTCTTTATATACACCTCCATCCCACACACATATCTCTATTATAATATTCTTCATATTTGAGTACTATCTGTTTACACATCTGTCTTTCCTCCAAAAGCTCCAGGATCAGGACCATTTTCATCTTTGGAATTCAGGCTCTAGGCCTGTAATGTAGAGATAAATCAAAGGAGAAAATATATTGTACTTAACAATTTAGAAACTGAAAGTACTTCCTTAACTTTAGATGAAGCCAAATTCTCTTGTCATTAAAGGCATTTCAAAAACACTAGTTTAAAGACACGCTATTTAATGTTTAATGAAGATATTTCATACTAAAATTTGGTGGATAGAATTTACCCTTTCTCCTGCTGTAGGACATTTGTTTCTAAATTTTCATTATTTTCCAAACTTTTGTTTCCTTAAAGCTATATTTCTAAAGAAATCCGGACTCGATGAAAGGCATAACATTAAAGCATCTGACATGTATTAGCAAAATTTTTAAGCTTCAGCAGTTTGTATTTCCTAAAGAATTAACCTTCTAATATGAAAACAGTGTATGAATAGTGTATGCAGTCCATGGGGTTTCAAAGAGTCCGACACAGGACTGAGCAACTGAACTGAACTGAACTGATACAAAAAAGAACAATATAGTTACTGTTCTGATAATAACCTAATGTAGAAAGATGTCTCTACTCTTGATTTACCAAATAAGATTAAGTCTCTTTCAGCATCCTAATACGTTTACTACTTTGTCATTCTTCTTTATCGTAATTTCATGTGATGATAAATAGTAAAGACACGGTTATGTACTTACATCCTATGTTTGTTGGAGATTTCATTTCAAAGAATGACATGTAAATGTGTACGTGTGTGTTTCCAGATGGCTCAGTGGTAAAGACTCCGCCTGCCAATGCAGGAGAAGCAGGAGACGTGGGTTCGATCCCTGGGTCATCAAGATGCCTTGGAGGAGGAAATGGCAACCCACTCCAGTATCCTTGCTTCGAAAATCCCATAGACAGAGGAGCCTGGTGGGCTACAGTCCATGGGGTCACCAAGAATCAGAGATGACTTAGAAACAGCATGTGTATTCCATTAGAGAAAAAAAGATGAGCAGACCTCATCTATGTTCCCTATGTTTCTAGACTTCAACCGTACTAAATCTAAAACCTAATATTCATGGAGGTTGCCAAAAGGCAATTTCATGTTCAAGTTTCACCACATCACTCGTAGTTATCTACTGGGCAAGAGCAAACATTTACCTTAGTATTTAGACCTCTCCCCTTCTAATCCCAGCTTCTCCAGGTAAATATGTCTACCGAACCCTACTGATGCTACTGGTCCCATATGGTATACCCTTCTCACCCTCTCTACTTATCCTAATTTTACCTTTCTCTGGGGCCGAGTTCAAACACCAGTTCCTAAAAAGAGCATTTATCTGTACCACACATTTATAGCTGTGCGTTTTTCGTGTGTGTGAGTTTCTATTTACCTTTTCTGGTATAATTATGTTAACTCCTCAACCAGAACTCTTAAGTTTTTTAAGGGAAGGCACTAGAACTCATGCCTCTGTTCTCCCTCAAAGACAGTCTATTGCAGGGAGCCGTGGAATAAGAGGTAACATTTATGGCACATACATAGTGTGTCAAATGCTTTCTACTTATTAGTTCATTTACCCATGTAATAAATCTATGCAGGAAGTACTGTTATTGTCCCTAATTTGAGACAAGAAAATGGAAACTTAGAAAGGTGATTTACCTGTCCGAAGGTAACAAAATTAGTTTGAACTAAGACTTAATTTCAGGTTTGTCTGACTCTAAATTGTCTTCTGATTAGTGACTCATACAAGCAGAGTCTCTTGTCCTCAATTCAGTTCATTCCAGTTGCTCAGTCGAGTCCAACTCTTGGCGACCCCGTGGACTGCAGGACACCAGGCCTCCCTGTCCATCACTAACTCCCGGAGTCCACCTAAACCCATGCCCATTGAGTCTGTGATGCCATCCAACCATCTCATCCTCTGTCCTCCCCTTCTCCTCCCGCCTTCAATCTTTCCCAGCAGCAGGGTCTTTTCAAATGAGTTAGTTCTTCACAACAGGTGACCAAAGTATTGGAGTTTCAGCTTCAACATCAGTTCTTCCAATGAATATTCAGGACTGATTTCAAGACTCTTCTCCAACACCACAGTTCAAAAGCATCAATTCTTCTGTGCTCAGCTTACTTTATAGTCCATCTCTCACATCCATACATGACTACTGGAAAAACCATAGCTTTCACTAGACAGACCTTTGTTGGCAAAGTAATGTCTCTGCTTTTTAATATGCTATCTAGGTTGATCTTCACTTTTCTTCCAAGGAGCAAGCGTCTTTTAATTTCATGGCTGCAGTCACCATCTGCAGTGATTTTGAAGTCCCCCAAAATAAAGTCTCTCAGTGTTTCCATTGCTTCCCCATCTATTTGTCATGAAGTGATGGGACCAGATGCCATGATCTTCATTTTTTGAATGTTGAGTTTTAAGCCAGCTTTTTCACTCTCCTTTCACTTTCATCAAGAGGCTCTTCAGTTCCTCTTTGCTTTCTACCATAAGGGTGGTGTTACCTGCATATCTGAAGTTATTGACATTTCTCCCAGAAATCTTGATTCCAGCTTGTGCTTATCCAGCCCAGAGTTTCTCATGATGTACTCTGCATATAAGTTAAATAAGCAGGGTGACAATATACAGCCTTGACGTACTCCTTTCCCTACTTGGAACCAGTCTGTTGTATCATGTCCAGTTCTAACTGCTGCTTTCTGACCTCCATACATATTTCTCAGGAGGCAAGTCAGGTAGTCTATATTCCCATCTCTTTAAGAATTTTCCACAGTTTGTTGTGATCCACACCATAAAGGCTTTGGCATAGTCAGTAAAGCAGAAGTAGATTTCTTCTGGAACTCTCTTGCTTTTTTGATAATCCAATGGATGTTGGCAATTTGATCTCTGGTTGCTCTGCCTTTTCTAAATCCAGCTTCAACATCTGGAAGTTCATGGTTCATGTACTGTTGAAGGCTTGCTTGGAGAATTTTGAGCATTACTGTGCTAGCGTGTGAGATGGGTACAATTGTTGCAGTAGTTTGAGCATACTTTGGCATTGCCTTTCTTTGGGATTGGAGTAAAAACGGAACTTTTCCAGTCCTGCGGCCACTGCTGAGTTTTCCAAATTTGCTGGCATATTGAGTGCAGCACTTTCACAGCATCATCTTTTAGGATTTGAACTGGAATTCCATCGTCTCCACTAGCTTTGTTCATAGTGATGCTTCCTAAGGCCCACTTGACTTCCAGGATGTCTGGTTCTAGGTGAGTGATCACACTGTCGTGATTATCTGGCTTCCTAAGGCCTACTTGACTTCACATTCCAGAATGTCTGGCTCTAGGTGAGTGATCACACCATCGTGATTATCTGGGTCGTGAAGATCTTTTTTGTATAGTTCTTCTGTGTATTCTTGCCACCTCTTCTTAATATCTTCTGCTTCTGTTATGTCCATACCATTTCTGTCCTTTATTGTGCCCATCTCTGCATGAAATGTTCCCCTGGTATCGCTAATTTTCTTGAATGATCTCTAGTCTTTCCCATTCTATTGTTTTTCTTTATTTCTTTGCATTAATCGCTGAGGAAGGCTTTCTTATCTCTCCTTACTATTTTTGGAACTCTGCTTTCAAATGGGTATATCTTTCCTTTTCTCCTTTGCCTTTCACTTCTTTTCACAGCTATTTGTAAGGCCTCCTCAGACAACCAATTTGCCTTTTTGCATTTCTTTTCCTGGAAATGGTCTTAATCTCTGCCTCCTGTACAATGTCAGGAATCTCCATCCATAGTTCTTCAGGCACTCTGTCTGTTAGATCTGATCCCTTGAATCTGTTTGTCACTTCCACTATGTAATCATAAGGGATTTTATTTAGGTCATACCTGAATAGTCTAGTGGTTTTCCCTACTTTCTTCAATTTGTCTGAAGTTGGCAATAAGGAGTTCATGATCTGAGCCACAGTCAGCTCCTGGTCTTGTTTGTGCTCACTTTACAGAGGTTCTCCATCTTTGGCTGCAAAGAATATAATCAGTTTGATTTTGGTATTGACCATCTGGTGAAGTCCATGTGTAGAGTCTTCTCATGTTGTTGCAAGAGGGTGTTTGCTATGACCAGTGCGTTCTCTTGGCAGAACTCTACTAACCTTTGCCCTGCTTCATTCTGTACTCCAAGGGCAAATTTGCCTGTTACTCCAGGTATTTCTTGACTTCTTACTTTTGCATTCCAGTCCCCTATAATAAAAAGGACATCTTTTTTGGGTGTTAGTTCTAGAAGGTCTTGTAGGTCTTCATAGAACTGTTCAGTTCTTCAGCATCACTTGTCGGGGCATAGACTTGGATTACTGTGATACTGAATAGTTTGCCTTGGAAACGATCAGAGATTATTCTGTTGTTTTTGAGATTGCATCCAAGTACTGCATTTCAGACTCTTTTGTTGACTACGATGGCTACTCCACTTCTTCTTCAGAATTCTTGCCCACAGTAGTAGATATAATGGTTGCTGCTGCTGCTAAGTTGCTTCAGTCGTGTCCAACTCCGTGCGACCCCAGAGACAGCAGCCCACCAGGCTCCCCTGCCCCCGGGATTCTCCAGGCAAGAACACTGGAGTGGGTTGCCATTTCCTTCTCCAATGCATGAAAGTGAAAAGTGAAAGTGAAGTCACTCAGTCGTGTCCGACTCTTAGCGACCCCATGGACTGCAGCCTACCAGGCTCCTCCATCCATGGGATTTTCCAGGCAAGAGTACTGGAGTGGGGTGCCATTGCCTTCTCTGGATATAATGGTTACCTGAGTTAAATTCATCCATTCCAGTCCATTTTCGTTTGCTGATTCCTAAAATGTCAACGTTCACTCTTGCCGTCTCCTGTTTGACCACTTCCAAGTTGCCTTGATTCATGGACCTAACATTCCAGGTTCCTATACAATACTGCTCTTTACAGCATCAGACCTTACTTCCATCACCAGTCACATCCACAGTTGGGTGGTATTGTTACTTTGGCTCCATCTCTTCATTCTTTCTGTAGTTATTTCTCCACTGATCTCCAGTAGCATATGGGGCACCTACCAACCTGGGGAGTTCATCTTTCAGTGTCCTATCTTTTTGCCTTTTCATACTGTTCATGGGGTTCTCAAGGCAAGAATACTAAAGTGGTTTGCCATTCCTTTCTCCAGCGGACCACATTTTGTCTCTTGTCCTACTTGATATAAACAGCCAAGCAGATAGTTTGGGCTTCAGAGGTGTGAAGAGAAAGTAAATTATGGTTCAGCAAATTTCCTTTCTCCCTTTGACACAAAGTTTTATTCAATGACCCTCTTCCAACAACACAAGAGATGAATCTACAAGTGGACATCATCAGATGGACAATACTGAAATCAGACTGATTACATTTGTTGCAGCCAAAGATGGAGAAGCTCTAGATAGTCCAGCAAAAACAAGACATGGAGCTGACTGTGGGTCAGATCATGAACTCATTGCAAAATTCAGACTTAAACTGAAACAAGTAGGGAAAACCACTCGGCCTTTCAGATATGACCTAAATCAAATTCCCTATGACTATACAGTGGAAGTGACAAATAGATTCAAGGGATTAGCTCTAATGGACAGAGTACCTGAAGAACTATGGGCGGAGGTTCATAACATTGTACAGGAGGCAGTGATCAAAACCATCCCCAAGGAAAAAAAAATGCAAAAAGGCAAAATGGTTGTCTGAGAAGGCCTTACAAATAACTGAGAAAAGGAGAGAAGCAAAATGCAAAGGAAAAACAGGAAGGATATCCCATCTAAATGCAGAGTTCCAAAGAATAGCAAGGAGAGATAAGAAACCCTTCATAAGTGAACGACGCAAAGAAATAGAGGAAAACAACAGAATGGGAAAGACTAGACATTTTCTCAAGAAAGCTAGAGATACCAAGGGAACATTTCATGCAGAGATGGGCACAATAAAGGACAGAAACAGTATAGACCTAACAGAAGCAGAAGATATTAAGAAGAACTGGCAAGAATACACAGAAAAACTACAAAAGGATCTTAATGACCCAGATAACCATGATGGTGTGATCACTCATCTAGAGTCAAGCATCTTATCATGTGAAGTCAAGTGGGCCTTAGGAAGCATCACTACAAACAAAGCTAGTGGAGGTGATGGAATTCCAGCTGAGCTATTTCAAATCCTGGAAGATGATGCTGTGAAAGTGCTGCACTCATTATGCCAGCAAATCTGGAAAACTCATCAGTGGCCACAGGATTGGAAAAGGTCAGTTTTCATTCCAATCCCAAAGAAAGGCAATGCCAAAGAATGTTCAAACTACCGCACAATTGCATTTTATTTCACATGTGAACAAGGTAATGCTCAAAAGGTTTCAAGCCAGTATGTGAACTGAGAACTTCTAGACATAGAAGCCGGATTTAGAAAAGGTAGAAGAACCAGAGATCAAATTGCCAACATCCGCTGGATCATGGAAAAAGCAAGGGAGTTCCAGAAAAACATCTATTCCTGCTTAACTGAGTGCGATAAAAACCTTTGACTGTGTGGATCACAATAACTGTGGAAAATTCTTAAACAGATGGGAATTACCAGACGAAGTTACTTGCCTCCTAAGCAACCTGTATGCAGGTCAAGAAGCAATAGTTAGAACCGGACATGGAACAATGGACTGGTTCAAAATTGGGAAAAGAGTATGTCAAAGCTGTATATAGTCACCGTGTTTATTTAACTTGTATGCAGAGTACATCATGTGAAATGCCAGGCTAGATGAAGCTCAAGCTGTAATCAAAACTGCCAGGAGAAATATCAATAACCTCGGATACGCAGATGACTCCACCCTTTTGGCAGAAAGCAAAGAGGAACTAAAAAGCCTCTTGATGAAGTTGAAAGAGGAGGGTGAAAAAGCTGTCTTAAAACTCAATATTCAAAAAACTGAGATCATGGCATCCAGTCCCATCACTTCATGGTAAACCGATGGGGAAACAATGAAAACAGTAACAGAGTGTATTTTCCTGGGCTCCAAAATCACTGCAGATGGTGTCTGCATCCATGAAATCTAAAAATGCTTGCTCCTTGGAAGAAAAGCTACAACAAACTTAGACAGTGTATTAAAGCGCAGAGACATCCCTTTACTGATAAAGGTCCATATAGTCAAAGCTATGGTTTTTCCAGTAGTCATGTGAGATTTGCACTGACTATAAAGAAGGCTGCATGTTGAAAAATTGATGCTTTTGAACTGTGATGTTGGAGAAGATTCTTGAGAGTCCTTTGGACTGCAGTGAGATCAAACCAGTCAATCCTAAATGAAATCAATCCTGAGTATTCATCGGAAGGACTGAAGCTGAAGGTGAACCTCCCATACTTGGGCCACCTAATGCGAAGAGCTGACTTATTGGAAAAGATCCTGATGATAGGAAAGATTGAGGGCAGGAGAAGGGGGAAAAAGAGGATGAGAGTGCTTGGATGGCATTATTGACTCAATGGGCATGAGTTCAAGCAAGCTCTGGGAGATAGTGAAGGACAGGGAAGCCTGGCATCCTGCAGTCCATGGGGTCACCAAGAGTTGCACACAACTGAGCAACTGAACAACTTTCCTTTCTCCCCTTGACTCAAAGCTTTTATTCAATGACCTTTGCCTGAAGACCAAAGATAAATTCTAACCAAAAGATTGCAGATTCCATCTATGGGCAGGACCCAGTCCCCCTCCAGAGTGTTCTAAAAACAACATAATTGCTCCCAAGAGGATGAATCATCAAAAGAACTGATTTCAGTCTTAGATCTAGAGAACAAGGCTAGTCCAGGCCTGAAAACCGTGGACAAAATCTCTCTTGGCCATGGTCTCTACAGGTATGCAGTAGGTGTTGTACGAGTTAATGAGTCACCAGGATCACCAGAACCAAAGGGAAGGGCAATGGTCAATGCTTCTACCCGCGTCACCCCTAGATCCTGGTATCTGAGACTGTGTGATATCAATGCCTTACATTCACAGAGGGGATTAGACTTTCCCAGACTCCAACTTATTATCTCACTTGCTGTGGGGAAATAGCACTAACAGGGCCCTCGTGTTTGCTTTTGCAGTGCACCAGAAAGCTGGCCAAGGAGGCTAGTGGAGACTGAAATCTCCCACAGGCTCTGCTCACCAGGCTCATGACTCACAGTGGCAGACCTTTATCTGCCTAGAGGAAAAGGCCCCTTTTCTTCATTTCCACAAAGAAACTGTATGAACAGGTGAGAGCACCAAAGGTGACTACTGGGATCCCTATGTTAAATATGTGGGTGTCAATTATATCTCAATAAAGCTAGAAAAATAAATAATAAATAAAGAAGTGGAAACCCAGGCTCAAAGATGTCACAAGATACAGTTGTAAGTGGTGGATCCAAGATTAGAATTCAAGTCTTCCAACTTACTAGTTAGCATGCATTTGCAACTATACTACAAATCTCCCATTGTTTCAGTTTAATGTAGGCTGTCTCTGACTTTCCATGTGGCAGACTGGTATCCTTAGCACTTTGCTCCAACAAAGTCCCAAGCTTTTTGGTGTATCTCTGTCCTGAAGCCACAGCTGCCCTGTTATTGAGGAAGCCGAGAAACAGATATGTGTGCCAACTGTACCAAAAGGGACACTTTAGATGGATCTCCTACCACTTTTGGAAAAACAAATTAGACCACCTGTCCTAATGTTATGCATCATACATCATCACAGTGGCAGAGAGTCAGCGTTATTAATATTATGGGAGGTGGTGTGTAGAAAAGTCATGCAGTATGAAATCCAATTATCTAAATTTAGAGACTAGCATTGCCATTTATTAGCTGCCTGGCCCTGGGAGATAACAATTACAAATATTCACTGAGCACATACTATTTGCCTGTACTTTGTTTACATAATGACCAACTTCATACAATCCTAAGAGGTATATAACTTCATTACTTCCACTTCACAGGCAAAGATACTGAGGCTCTGGGGAAATTCAGGTAACTCACCCTAGGTTACACTGTTGGGAAGTGGAAGAACCAGGAATAAAACCCTAGCAATATGACTCTAAAACACATGTTCTTAATTTCTCAGTCTTTGATTCCTCTAGAATAAAACAGAGATAATAACAGCTGCCCAACCTAACTAATCAGAATTATATTAGCAAGTACAAGGGCATTTTTAATAAACTGTAAAGTAATAGAGGTCAATGTATGAAATCCAAAGCTAACACTGACAAGCAGATGGGTTTATCTGGAAGATCTACACACATACAGATTTCCTTGTCTCCTTTCCACTTAATACTGAGAGTCAAACAAGTTGTGTTAAGCCCATGCTGTTTCTAACAACAATGATCTTGCTATCCAGACATTTCTTACCTTACCTCTTTCTATATCTTGAGTTCCTACTTATGGAAGCAGAAATCAATGTTATATATCCTTAAACTGCTAGAGAGTACAGATTTTTTAAATTATTATTAGTTTCAACACCTATAGTTTCAGAGAATTTTTTCACCATCTGGTGATGATGATGTTTATACTATCTGATCACTTATTTACATGATGTGCTTAGTCACTCAGTCATGTCTGACTCTTTGCAACCCCACAAACTGTAGCCAGCCAGCTTCCTCTGTCCATGGGATTCTCCAGGCAAGAATACTGCAGTGGATTGCCTTTTCCTTCTCCAGATCTTCCCAACCCATGGATCGAACCCACATCTCCTCTGTCTCCTGCACTGGCAGGCAGATTATTTACCACTAAAACTGGGAAGCCTAGTGGATGAATAAGCTCAGGTCTACTTTGACTCCAGACCTCAAGTTCTAAAGCTTAAGCTTATCCCTCACATCTTAAGCTCTTATCCCTCACATCTTGACATGCCCAGAGGACAATGCCCACATTTTCTTTACAATTACTGCCTCCCATTGTTCATCTCACACGCTAGTAAAGTAATGCTCAAAATTCTCCAAGCCAGGCTTCAGCAATATGTGAACTGTGAACTTCCTGATGTTCAAGCTGGTTTTAGAAAAGGCAGAGGAACCAGAGATCAAATTGCCAACATCCACTGGATCATCAAAAAAGCAAGAGAGTTCCAGAAAAACATCTATTTCTGCTTTATTGACTATGCCAAAGCCTTTGACTGTGTGGATCACAAGAAACTGTGGAAAATTCTGAAAGAGATGGGAATACCAGACCACCTGACCTGCCTCTTAAGAAATCTGTATGCAGGTCAGGAAGCAACAGTTAGAACTGGACATGGAACAACAGACTGGTTCCAAATAGGAAAAGGAGTTCGTCAAGGCTGTATATTGTCACCCTGTTTATTTAACTTATATGCAGAGTACATCATGAGAAATGCTGGACTGGAAGAAACACAAGCTGGAATCAAGATTGCTGGGAGAAATATCAATAACCTGAGATACGCAGATGACACCACCCTTATGGCAGAAAGTGAAGAGGAACTCAAAAGCCTCTTGATGAAAGTGAAAGAGGAGAGTGAAAAAGTTGGCTTAAAGCTCAACATTCAGAAAACGAAGATCATGGCATCCAGTCCCACCACTTCATGGGAAATAGATGGGGAAACAGTGGAAACAGTGGCTGACTTTATTTTTCTGGGCTCCAAAATCACTACAGATGGTGACTGCAGCCATGAAATTAAAAGACGCTTGCTCCTTGGAAGGAAAGTTATGACCAACCTAGATAGCATATTCAAAAGCAGAGACATTACTTTGCCAACAAAGGTTCGTCTAGTCAAGGCTATGGTTTTTCCAGTGGTCATGTATGGATGTGAGAGTTGGACTGTGAAGAAGGCTGAGTGCCGAAGAGTTGATGCTTTTGAACTGTTGGAGAAGACTCTTGAGAGTCCCTTGGACTGCAAGGAGATCCAACCAGTCCATTCTGAAGGAGATCAGCCCTGGGATTTCTTTGGAAGGAATGATGCTGAAGCTGAAACTCCAGTACTTTGGCCACCTCATGCGAAGAGTTGACTCACTGGAAAAGACTCTGATGCTGGGAGGGATTGGGGGCAGGAGGAGAAGGGGACGACAGAGGATGAGATGGCTGGATGGCATCACTGACTCGATGGACGTGAGTCTCAGTGAACTCTGGGAGTTGGTGATGGACAGGGAGGCCTGGCATGCTGCGATACATGGGGTCGCAAAGAGTCGGACACTACTGAGCGACTGATCTGATCTGATCTGATCTGATTGTTTTAGTGACCATATTTTTTCAACCAAAAGTCAAAACAGGTGACCTGATCATCTGAAATAATTAAACTCCAGAAAAATCCAGGACCAGTGCTTATTGGGCCTTTATCTTCCTGCAATGTACCTGATCACTTAGAATAAGCCCTATTCATGTTGTTCTCAGCTTCTCTTTTGAGCGCAGGCCTGGCTCCTCTTTGTGTTAAATTCATTTCTCAAGCAGGGGCCCTATCTAAACCCTTCACCCAAAGGCCTCAGAGGTTCCTAGAGAATGTGACCTTGATTAGTGTTACCATTCTAAAAATTTCTTCTCAAAAATTAAAACAACGAAAGAAGAAACTTTTTTCCTCTCTTTTTTTTTCTTCTTAAAATAAGATGTCCTTGAGACACTCCTTTGGGGAGAATCTCCCACTCTTCTATCAATGGGCTCTCCTAGGCAAAGCAAGGAAAAGGAAAAGAGAAGTTTATCTGTTCTCTTAAGGGAGAGGCACTGTTTGGCCTCCCCTTTCTAAAGTGGCTCTTCATTGCAATTTGACTTGTAGGTCCTCCCAGAGAGGACAAAAAAGAAAGCACAAGCTCTAAACTTCATATGCAGAAATAATCTGGAAGTTCATTCATTCAGCACATTTTCTAAGCACCAGCTATGCAATAGGCTCCCAGTATTTACTATCCCTCTCTTTCATCTAAAATGCAAGGTCAAGAATACTCAAAAGTAATATATGAGAGAGAAAAGATATTTCTACATGGGAGAAATGGTTATTGAAAAAATAAAAATTAATAAGAAATGCCAGATAAGTGCTTAAAGAACAAAACAGGTGATGTGATTAAGGGACTGGTACAGTATTTATATTAGGTAGTCATTAAAAGCCTCAAATTGGAGAATTTGGTTCCAAACTGGGAAAAAAGTACGTCAAGACTGTATATTAGCACCCTGCTTATTTAACTTGTATGCAGAATACATCATGCAAAATGCCAGGCTGGATAAAGCTCAAGTTGGAATCAAAATTGCCCAGAGAAATATCAATAACCTTAGATACGCAGATGACCCACCCTTTTGGCAGAAAGCAAAGAGGAACTAAAAAGCCTCTTGATGAACCTGAAAAAGGAGAGTGAAAAAGCTGTCTTAAAACTCAACATTCAAAAAACTGAGATCATGGCATCCAGTCCATCACTTCATGGCAAATAGATGGGGAAACAATGGAAACAGTAACAGAGTGTACTTTCTTGGGCTCCAAAATCACTGCAGATGGTGACTGCAGCCATGAAATTTAAAACTGCTTGCTCCTTGGAAGAAAACCTACAACAAACCTAGACAGCATATTAAAAAGCAGAGACATCACTTTACTGACAAAAGTCCATCTAGTCAAAGCTATGGTTTTTCCAGTAGTCATGTATGGATGTGAGAGTTGGACCATAAAGAAAGCTGAGTGCCGAAGAATTGATGCTTTTGAACTGTGATGTTGGAGAATATTCTTGAGTGTCCCTTGGACTGCAATGAGATCCAACCAATCCATCCTAAAGGAAATCAGTCCTGAATATTCATTCGAAGGACTGATGCTCAAGCTGAAACTCCAATACTTCAGCCACCTGATGTGAAGAGCTGACTCATTAGAAAAGACCCTAATGCTGGGAAAGATTGAAGGCAGGAGGAGAAGGGTATGACAGAGGATGAGATAGTTGGAGGGCATCACTGACTTGATGGACATGAGTTTGAGCAAGCTCCGGGAGTTGGTGATGGATAAAGAAGCCTGGCGTCCTGCAGCCCATAGGGTCGCAAAGAGTCAGACACAACTGAGCCACTGAACTGACTGAAAAGTCTCAAATGTGAGGTGACACCTGAATTAAGTTCAAACCTGAATTAAAAGGACTTCTTGGTAGCTCAGTCAAGAATCTGCCTGCATGTGGAAGATCTGGATTCAATCCCTAGGTCGGGAAGATCCCCTGGAGAAGAGAATGGCTACCCACTCCAGTATTGCCTGCACAATCCCATGGACAGAAGAGCCTGGCAGGCTACAGTCCATGGGGTCACAAAGAGTTGGACACAACTGAGCAACACTTTCTCTTTCAGCCACGTGAACTCTGGTAGTGGAGGACACAAAGAAACCAGCTAATGTGAAGATCTTAATGCAGGAGGAATAAGCCTTTAAAGCAGAAGTTGGCAAACCTTTTCTGTAACCGGGCCACATAGCAAATATTTTAGGCTTTGCAAGTCACATAAGGTCTCATGTTACATATTCTTCTTTGTTTTTGTTCCTGTTGTTGTAAGTTGTTTTACAATCCTTTAAAAATGTAAAACCCCTTCTTAGTTCCCTGCCAGTATAAAAATAGGCTTCCAACAAAATTTGGCCCCTCTTAGTTTTCTGACCCCTACTTTAGAGGAACATCTAATCTATTGTAGCCAGAGAACAAGTAAACAAGGAGCAAGTGGTACAAGATGAGGTCTGAGAGGCAGTCAGGAGCCATATGGTGCAGTGCCTTTTAGGCTAAATTAAGATTTTGGATTTGTTTTTTCCAAGTGTGATGGGAATCCTCTGGAAAGGTTTAAGCAGGGCAGTGGCATAATCTGATTTATACTTTTAAAAGGCCATCGTCATTGTGTGTGAAAAACACTCTGGTGGGGCTAAGAGTAGAAACAGAGAGAGAGTTGATTAGGAGGCCAGCTATTGTATCACTCAGGCAGGAGGGAACAAAGGTGGTGATGTGAAGAGACAGAAAGAACTGAACAGAAGGGGAACTAAACACTCTCGATGAAAGCTCTATTTATTATGGATAAACAAAAACATGGAAGAATTCTTGAAATTTTACTTTAAAATCAAAAGTACTATAAAGAGCTTGATAACAGAAAAATCTTGGTTACTCAAAGTTTTAGCAATATTTTGACATGTTTGATTTATAGATACTTGACTTTCAGGAAGATCATCATTTCCCCTCTCTCTCTGAACCATTTCCTCTAGTGAAATGATTCCATTTCTCCTCTGGTCCCTGATACTCATTATTTTCCTCGTTTCACTTAAATGAAGCATACTGAGAATGTTCCTCTCATTTCAGAGTGCACTGCAGTCAACCAAAAGAGCAAAACTATTTGCTCTTCTAAGATCCAAGAAACTTCCAACTTCCCTTTACCATGCTGCTACTGCTAAGTCGCTTCAGTCGTGTCCGACTCTATGTGACCCCACAGACGGCAGCCCACCAGGCTCCCCCGTCCCCGGGATTCTCCAGGCAAGAACACTGGAGTGGGTTGCCATTTCCTTCTCCAATGCATGAAAGTGAAAAGTGAAAGTGAAGTCGCTCAGTCGTGTCTGACTTCTAGCAACCCCATGGACTGCAGCCTTCCAGGCTCCTCCGTCCATGGGATTTTCCAGGAAGAGTACTGGAGTGGGGTGCCATTACCTTCTCCATGAGGAAGCTGTAAATGTAGGTGGTTCTCACTCTATCCAAACTCATTTTCTTATTCTTTCTCTGATAAAAATGAAGCTGAGTTTTTGAAAATTCTTCAAAGTGTACATTTAATTTGGGCACTTTTGGTGTATATTTGGGGGAGAAGACTAATTAGATAGTGTCATAGGTTAGGTTCCTTGGAGATAGATTCTGAGACCAAGTTTTTCAAGGAAGTGATTTACTGAGGCAGGATGCAACTGGCAAATACATCTGCATTGAAATGAGGATGATCAGGAGAGTCAGAGAGTCACTGATTGCAAAGTGGTTGTAACTCAGCCAATACCTGTGGTAGCTGGGACGGGTCCCTCAGACTTGTCTTCAAACGAGGCAAGGAGGCTGGGTCTTTGCATCTTAAATCAGCCAGTCACTGGCCGTGGGCCTCTGAGAGGATAACCTAAAGAGAGACAGTTCTCTGCAACCTAAGGCAACACCCAGCAAAAACAAAGCTTTTCACCATCAGGAGCTAAAATTCCCAGCAGCTGAGGGATGAAGAGAGGCCCTGGGTTGGAACACCACAGTACCTACTGCAAAGGAACACTCCAGTATTCTCATATGGTCGTTTCTATCATTTAATATTTATCAAGGCACATAGTATTTTACCATGACTATGTATGGATGTGAGAGTTGGACTATAAAGAAAGCTGAGCGCTGAAGAATTGATGCTTTTGAACTGTGGTGTTGGAGAAGAGTCTTGAGAGCTCCTTGGACTGCAAGGAGATCCAACCAGTCCATCCTAAAGGAGATCAGTCCTGGGTGTTCATTGGAAGGACTGATGCTAAAGCTGAAACTCCAATACTTTGGCCACCTGATGTGAAGAGCTGACTCATTGAGAAGACCCTGATGCTGGGAAAGATTGAGGGCAGGAGGAGAAAGGGACGACAGAAGATGAGATGGTTGGATAGCATCACCGACTCAATGGACATGGGTTTGGGTGTACTCCGGCAGTTGGTGATAGTTAGGGAGGCCTGGCGTGCTGCGGTTCATGGGGTCGCAAAGAGTCGGACACAACTGAGTGACTAAACTGAAGTGATACAGTACTTTTTTTTTTTTTTTGCAGCCACATATATAATTCTGTAAGTTTTCTAGCTACATTAAATAAGTTTACAAAATAGAAACAGGTGAAATAAATTTTAACAGTATATTTTATGTAATCCAGTATGTCCCAAATATATTTCAATTTAGAACCAACATAATAAAGTATCAGTGAAATTCTTTCCATGCTTTTTAAAATACGATGGCTTTAACAGTCAATGTGTAGTTTACCCTTAATCTGGACTAGTGACTAGTCTTTTATTAGCAGTTTTAGTATACCAAATACACTATTTAGCATGCCAATTGGTATTTATCACATAAAACAATATTTTACCACATAAAGTATTTTTATTAAATACAGAGACTTCATGTTCAAGTGTTTAGGAACACACTGTCAAAAACTACTGCTGGAAAAGTGACTCAAGTGTCATTTCAACTGTGTACCTTTATAAGTTGATGATTAAACCAGTCATTTTTGACTCTTGCTCCTCCCTTATCAAGTTCTATAGCACCTTCCATGATAAGACACCTCCATCTCTACTTTTTTGTCACTGCCAACAATTCTGGTCCCCACCTTCATTTCCTCAAACTTAAAACATCTCCTATGCCCAATTTCATCCAAGTTGTGTTTTTTGGGGGTGGGGGAGGGGGGATGCTCCATTGCATGACTTGCATTAATTACTCAAAATAGCCACTGTGTAAGGCACCAGGAAAATAACATTGAGCAAAAAAAGACAACTCCGTCATCTCTCGTGAATGTGAATTTCTAGTGAATGAGAAGGACTTTAAATAGTAAATTCCATGATAAACAATTTCATGGCAGCTGTGATAAAAATGCAATGAAAAAGTAACTGATGTTATGAAACTACATAATGCTGGGACCTGAACTAGGGGGTCAGAGATGGATTTTCTAGAGTAAATAAGATGAACCTTAAAGGATAAAGTTCACAAGAAGCATGCTTCATGCAAAGAGAACACTATGCTTCTTACCATCAGGATCTGAAGAAGAGGAAGCATGGTATGTTCAAGGAACTAAAGAAGAAAGCCAGTAGCCAGTATGCTAGAGCTCAGGGTTCATTTGTGAAGCAGAGGAAGGTGTTGGGAAGTAAAGTTAAGCAAGAGAAAGTAAGCAAGGGCAATATGAAACCATTAGAAACAGGGTGTTCTTTTACTTTTAATGTTTCATTTTAAAATAATTTCAGAATCACAAAAATGTTACATAAAAAAATTCCCTACACTTTTCACCCACATTCTCCAAATGCTCACATCTTAAATTACCTCAGTATAATTATCAAAATCAGAAAACTAACACTGATTCAGTGTTAATTAGATACTATTATCGAATTTACAGTCTAGGGAGGGGGGTTGAGGATGGGGGGCCATGGGACATATGTACACCTGTGGCCGATTCATGTTGATATCTGCCAAAAACTGTCACAATATTGTAAAGTAATTATTCTCCAATTAAAATTAATTTTTTAAAGTCACTGTGTCAGATATTAATCAATAATAATTGTTTAAATTTCATGTATGTTTTTCCAGAACTATTCATTTTTTGCTTAATTGATATAAACTACTGGATTTCCTTTTAGCATAATGCCTAAACTTCCCCTATTATATTTATTTACTTTTGGAAAAATATCTTTTAGACATCAAACCGATGACAAGAAATAATATATATTATCACTAGCTTCAATTGGTTTTGCAAGAAAACAACCTGTGCTTTAAACTAAAAAAATAAAGTTAATGCAGTCTAAAAATAATAATAATAATTATTATTATTTCTGATCCATATCTTACCAGCTAGCCAACTAATGCCCCTTTTCAGAATCCAACTGAAAATCACATACTGCATTTAGTTATCACGTCTCCTTAAATATGGGACAGTTCCTCAGTCTTTGTCTATCATAACCCTGACCCTTTTTTTTTAACTACAAGGCACAGCATATGGGGTCCTAGCTTCCCAACCAGGGATCGAACCTGTGCCCCCTGTAGCGGAAGCATGGAGTCTTAACCACTGGAATGCCAGGAAAGCCCTGACCTTGACACTTTTGAAAAGCACTAGCCAGTTACTTGGTAGAATGATCCTCAACTTTGGTGTATCTGATGTTTCTTCATGATCAAATTCATATCATGCATTTTTGGCAATAATATCACAGAAATCACATGCATCCTTTCAAAAGAAAGGTTATGTGGACATGACCCATGGTGGTGATGATAACTTTGATCACTTGGTTAAGGTACTGCCTGCCAGATTTCTCCACTATAAAGCTACTGTTTTTTCCTTTTTACTTAAATATCTTTGGGAAGATACTTTCTGACTATGCAAACATCCTGTTTATCAACATATTTTTACCCATTGATTTTAGCATCCATCAATGATTCTTGCCTGTATCTGTTATTCCTGTAGTGTTTGCAAGTGGTGATTTGCTATTTTCATCAACCCTTTTAATTAGCTGGAATGCCACTATAAGGAAGAATTTTTCCTTCTCCCCTGATTTATTCATTTATTTTTTCAGCATAGACTCACGATTCATATTTTATTTTATAGGTTATAATTCATTATCGTGATTTATAAGGTTATTAAAAATGTCCCTGATTTGGCCACTGGGGCCCCATCAAGTTGACACCTAGGCCCTTTTGACATGGCCCCGTCATCTTTTGAGCACATCCCTACTTTCTGGCACTGTGGATGTTCCAGGTTGATGTACTTTTCCTACCAGTCTAGAATTAGCAATTTCTTCAAAGAACCCTTGTTGCCTGTATTAGAGACATTAGATACATTCATTGGTTTGGGGAGGTAAATGCCTTAGGCCCTACCAGCAGATACAGCCAAAAGAGTATGTATGCACACATCTATGTGTGTTTATCTATGTATCTCTATCTATAAAATCAAGAGTTTGTACTGATACTTTCGATTCCAAACATCTCGGTATTCATTCTAGCCTTAGAAGTGTCTCTCCCTTTTAAAAATTCACTAAATATTTACTGAACACCTGCCAAGGGCCAGGCTCTGTGCAAGGAACTGGGGGTACAAGAGTGAACAAAACAGGTACGGTCCTGTCCTGCCCTCACGAAGCTTAAAAGGCATAATTTATGGATTACCCCCCTTTTCTCCAAATCGCTAAATTTATGCTTTCTACTGGCTCCTTCTCTCCAGGATTTAAACAGGCCAAGGAAGGATTTCAAGCAGGTAACACGATCAGTTCTACATTTCTAAACAAGTCATTCTGCTCGGGAATCAAAGGAAGAAAAAGTAACTGGAGAGGTCAATTTTCAAATCAGTTGAAGCGGGATGAAAGCATAGGTGGGGAGACCGATAATAAGACTAGTAAGTAGTCCAAGTAAGAGATGACCGGCAACTGGACTGGGGTGAAGGGAAGGACAATGGAAACAAAGAAATGGATTCGAGAAGCATTTAGGAGATAAACGGAGTATACCTGATGACTGACTGAAGGGTAGGGGATGAGGTGAGGGAGAAGGATGACTGGAGGAGGACTCCTAGATTTCACAGATTTCCATGTATTGTAAACATATGACAATCTGTCTCTTCATTAAATTGTAAACAACCTGATGACAAGAACACACAAATATCACTCACATCTTTGTGTCTCCAATATTTTCTACAGTGCCTGGTACACAGTTGGAGCTCAAGAAATGATGCTGAATAAAACGAATAGGTGAACTTTCTCAGACTTATCAAGTTGAGATTTCAGATGCAGGGTATCAAATTAGTTATAATACATTCACAAAAGCTTTAATAGAAGAAAACTACTTATGCTGAATATCTATTCTCCCCAAAGAGCATATCCTGGTCTTTTAGTATATTACGTACACTTTCTCTTCCATCATTAGTTCATCTTACCCAAGAGGTAAAACCCAGAAGCTATAAGATAGAAGTAAACATTTGACTATAACAATGAAATTTCACTTCACACCCATCAAACTGCCAAAAATTAATGCCTATGAATTGCCTATTGCTTGCAGGGGAGTGAGGCTAAGAGGAGGCCTCTGTTTCCTCACCTCGCAAATGGAACCACGGGGATTAAGTGAAATGTTTCTAGACTCAAGCAGGCATTTACTAAAAACTCACACACTGCCTTTTTACACATCCATATACTCCTCCTTCAAGACCCAGTTCTTACTCCTCCACTAGGAAGCCTGCCCAGACCAGTCCAACATGCAGCTACTTCTTTTCCCTTCTCTGAGCTTCTGCGATACCTATCTGTGAAATTTTTCAAAGATTAATCATAGGTGGATCTGTGATTGCTCTTGCAATCAGTCACTTTCTTCTTTACTTGTTATTTCACTATTTGTATACTCATACTCTGTTCTCCAGTGGAGTCAGAAGTCTCTGGATTCAAAAGTCAGCTATTTGAACTGTGGTGTTGGAGAAGACTATTGAGAGTCTCTTGGACTACAAGGAAATCTAACCAGTCCATCCTAAAGGAGATCAGTCCTGGGTGTTCATTGGAAGGACTGATGTTGAAGCTGAAACTCCAATACTTTGGCCACCTGATGCGAAGAGCTGACTCATTGGAAAAGACCCTGATGCTGGGAAAGATTGAGGGCAGGAGGAGAAGGGGATGACAGAGGATGAGATGGTTGGATGGCATCATCGACTTGATGGACATGGGTTTGGCTGGACTCCGGGAGTTGGTGATGGTTAGGGAGGCCTGGCGTGCTGCGGTTCATGGTGTTGCAAAGAGTTGGACACAACTGAGCGACTGAACTGAACTGAACTGATACTCATACACTGTTCTCCAGTGAAGTCAGATGTCTCAGGATTCAAAAGTCAGCTATGCCATTTCTTTGCTATGACTTCATCTTCCCAATGTTCACGCTCTTCTGTGTGATACAAGAGACACAGCCATCTATCTGTTAAGGTCATTGTTAGGATTTGGGATAATGTGTGTAAAGGGTCCACATATTAGGTGTTCCGTAAGTAGATGCCAACAAGCACTCGTCGAGAGCAGCTCTCAGATCTTTTTCAAATTTCAATACCCTCCTGGATGCAGCACCTCACAGAGTGGCTCACACGTGGCTGCTGCTTGATGGTTTATTTACTTACACTATACCTTATCCAAAAAGGACCTAAAGCAGGTATGTGTTCAACAAGTATTTGTTGAGTGATAACAGGCTGCACTTTCCTGTCAGATTTTCTCTTTCTTTCTGTTTTTCCATAATAAACAGAACCATCAGAATACTGTGACATTTTCTGACCACAGAGCTTGAGGCATCTCAGTTCTTGACTGGGGACTGAACCCAGGCCATGACAGTGAAAGCCCAGAATCCTAACCACTAGATCACCAGGGAACCCCCCATATTATGACTTTTTTAAAGTCTTTACTCATCCTTCACCTGCACCAAGTATTTTTTCAATTTAATTTCAAAAATTTTAACTATAAAATACAGGCTCCTGGCAAAAATGAAAACATCCAAAGGGAATAAAATGAAAAGTAGGTTCCTCTCCTGATATTCAGTTTCACTATCCAGAGGTAATACTTAAAAAAAAAAAGTCCTATGTGTCTTTTTATTGGCCTTAGTGTTTGGCAAATACTCAACCTTCTTTAAGCTATTACTTAAAGATTTTTCCCTGATTTAGCATCCTAAGAACATAAGCTCCATAAGAGCATTTTTGTCTCTTTTGTTCTCCTCTGTTCCCAGCACCTAGACAGTACATGAAATCGTAACCGTATGTTCAATAAGTGCTTGCTAATGCATGGACTTCCTTTTGAGGAATTGCCGCCACTCAAGGTACACTGCCTGCCTTTAGCCAAGTGGCAAGGAAGACTGATTAGATGTTCCCTCCTCAGATTTTGATCTGTGAACAGAATACAAACAGTTGGAGGGAGCTGAACCCATATGAGAGCATGGAATGTTCCTGCAAGAAGGTGGTCTGTGGTGGCTGCTAACTGACTGCTTCCAGCCTGGTTCTTCCGCCTTACTTTCAGTCCTGTGAGCTCACCCAATTCCTTCCAATAAATTGCCTTTTGCTTAAGTTAGCTCAGCACTTCTTACCCTCAGCACTGTTAACATCTTGAGCTACATTATCTTTGCTGTGAAGGGCTGTTCTGTACCTTTACAGTATGTTCAGCAGAATCCCTGATCTCAACTTGTTGGATGCAAACAGCATCCTTAGTGTAACTATCAAAAAAGTCTCCAGACATTAACAAATGTCCCCAAGGGGGACTGAATTAGCTAGAGGTGATTTCTGTGGAACAAAAAAGTCCTAACTGCTAAATACTACATCTCTGCCAACTTTTCATTATGGCCTACATAGAAATAGCTCAGCTATATAATATTATGTTCTATTGATAGGTCCTAAGTTATTAAATCAGTCAACTAACAATGGATTTCAGAGTGTTCACCTGTTGTTATGTTAAACAGCCTGGTGGCTGCACACTGAGCCATGTGGCCCATCATAATTCATCTGGGCGGCGGATCAGGCCCAGGGCAGCCAGGTGAGACCAGGGAGCTCTCCATTCCTGGGCATCCTCCAACATCGACTGGCTCCAGCCTTCCCCAGACCCGCCTTGTCAGCAACTCCAACAGGGCCTTTGTCCAGGCCCCTGGGCGGTACATTGATCAACACCCAGCATCCAGTGAAGGTTTACACACTCCGGAGGACGAGCAGTGAGACAAACAAGGTGCCAGGCATGTCCTCCAGCTACGTGGAGCAACCAAAGGGCATGTCCCTGTGAAGTTAAGTGGGCCTTAGGAAGCATCACTATAAACAAAACTAGTGGAGGTGATGGATTCAGGTGAACTATTTCAAATCCTAAAAGATAATGCTGTTAAAGTGCTGCACTGAATATGCCAGCAAATCTGGAAAACAGCCATGGCCACAGGACTACAAAAGGTTTGTTTTCATTCCAATCCCAAAGAAAGGCAATGCCAAAAAATGTTCAAATACCGCACAATTGCACTCATTTCCCATGCCAGCAAGATTATCCTCAAGATGCTTCAAACTAGGCTTTAGCAGTATATGAACCAAGAACTTCCAGATGCACAAGCTGGATTTAGAAAAGGCAGAGGAACCAGAGATCAAACTGCCAACATCCACTGTATCATAGAAAAAGCAAGGGAATTCCAAAAAAATCAACTTCTGCTTCATTGACTACACTAAAGTCTTTGACTATGTGGATCACAACAGAATGTAGAAAAGTCTTAGAGACATTCTTTAAGAATCTTAAAATTCTTAAAAGTTCTTAAGGAAAATTCTTAAATTCGACCACTTTACCTGCCTCCTGAGGATTGCCAACATCCGCTGGATCATAGAAAAAGCAAGAGAGTTCCAGAAAAACATCTATTTCTGCTTTACTGACTATGCCAAAGCCTTTGACTGTGTGGATCACAATGAACTGTGGAAAATTCTGAAAAGATGAAAATACCAGACCACCTGATCTGCCTCTTGAGAAATCTGTATGCAGGTCAGGAAGCAACAGTTAGAACTGGACATGGAACAACAGACTGGTTCCAAATAGGAAAAGGAGTACGTCAAGGCTGTATATTGTCACCCTGCTTATTTAACTTATATGCAGAGTACATCATGAGAAATGCTGGACTGGAAGAAACACAAACTGGAATCAAGATTGCCGGGAGAAATATCAATAACCTCAGATATGCAGATGACACCACCCTTATGGCAGAAAGTGAAGAGGAACTCAAAAGCCTCTTGATGAAAGTGAAAGTGGAGAGTGAAAAAGTTGGCTTAAAGCTCAACATTCAGAAAATGAAGATCATGGCATCCAGTCCCATCACTTCATGGGAAATAGATGGGGAAACAGTGGAAACAGTGGCTGACTTTATTTTTCTGGGCTCCAAAATCACTACAGATGGTGACTGCAGCCATGAAATTAAAAGACGCTTACTCCTTGGAGAGAAAGTTATGACCAACGTAGATAGCATGTTCAAAAGTAGAGACATTACTTTGCCAACAAAGGTTCGTCTAGTCAAGGCTATGGTTTTTCCTGTGGTCATGTATGGATGTGAGAGTTCGACTGTGAAGAAGGCTGAGCGCCGAAGAATTGATGCTTTTGAACTGTGGTGTTGGAGAAGACTCTTGAGAGTCCCTTGGACTGCAAGGAGATCCAACCAGTCCATTCTGAAGGAGATGAGCCCTAGGATTTCTTTGGAAGGAATGATGCTGAAGCTGAAACTCCAGTACTTTGGCCACCTCATGCGAAGAGTTGACTCATTGGAAAAGACTCTGATGCTGGGAGGGATTGGGGGCAGGAGGAGAAGGGGACGACAGAGGATGAGATGGCTGGATGGCATCACTGACTCGATGGACGTGAGTCACAGTGAACTCCGGGAGTTGGTGACGGACATGGAGGCCTGGCGTGCTGCGATTCATGGGGTCGCAAAGAGTCGGACACGACTGAGCAACTGATCTGATCTGAGAAAACTGTATGCAGGTCAGGAAGCAACAGTTAGAACATTGCAACAATGTTCCAGCTGAATATGGAACAACAGACTGGTTCCAAATTGGGAAAGGAGTACATCAAGTCTGCATATTGTCACCCGGATTATTTAATTTCTGTATAAAGCACATCACGTGAAATGCCAGGCTGGATGGAGCACAAGCTGGAATCAAGATTGCTAGGAGAAGTATCAGTAACCTCAGATATGCAAATGACACCACCCTTATGGCAGAAAGTGAAGAGGAACTGAAGAGCCTCTTGATGAAAGTGAAAGAGGAGAGGGAAAAAACTGGCTTAAAACTCAACATTTAAAAAATGAAGATCATGGCATCTGGTCCCATCACTTCATGGCAAATACATGGGGAAAAAGTGGAAACAGTGGCAGATTTTATTTCTTGGGCTCCAAAATCACTGCAGATGGTGACTGAAATTAAAGCCATAAAATTAAAGATGTTTGCTCTTGGAAGAAAAGCTATGACAAACCTAGGTAGTGCATTAAAAAGCAAAGACATCACCTTACCAACAAAGGTCCATATGGTTAAAGCTATGGTTTTTCCAATAGTCATGTACGGATATGAGAGTTGGACCACAAAGAAGGCTGAGCACCAAAGAATTAATGCTTTCAAACCGTAGTGTTGGAGAAGACTCTTGAGAGTCCCCTGGACTGCAAGGAAATCAAACCAGTCAATCCTAAAGGATATCAAGCCTGAAAATTCATTGTAAGGACTGATGTTGAAGCTGAAGCTCCAATACTTTGGCCACCTGATGCGAAGAGCTGACTCTTTTGAAAAGACCCTGATGCTGGGAAAGATTGAGGGCAAGAGAAGGGGGTGACAGAGGATAAGATGGTTAGATGACATCATTGACTCAACGGACATGAATCTGAGCAACCTCAAGGGAGATAGTGAAGGACAGGGCAGCCTGGCGTGCTGCAGCCCATGGGGTCACAAAGAGTCAGATACGACTTGGTTACTGAACAACAACAATGTTAAACAACAGCTTTAGGGAAATACAAGTCAAACACCAAATAATTCACCCATTTAAAGTGTACACTTAAGTGACTTTTAATATATTCAGAGTTGTGCAATCATCATTACAATCAATTTTAGCATATCTTCATCACCTCAAAAATAGGTGCACATCCCTGCACACTTTAGTTCAGATCAGATCAGTTGCTCAGTCGTGTCTGACTCTTTACGACCCCACGAATCGCAGCACGCCAGGCCTCCATGTCCATCACCAACTCCCAGAGTTCACTGAGACTCACGTCCATTGAGTCAGTGATGCCATCCAGCCATCTCATCCTCTGTCGTCCCCTTCTCCTCTTGCCCCCAATCCCTCCCAGCATCAGAGTCTTTTCCAATGAGTCAACTCTTCGCATGAGGTGGCCAAAGTACTGGAGTTTCAGCTTTAGCATCATTCCTTCCAAAGAAATCCCAGGGCTGATCTGCTTCAGAATGGTCACTCCTCAAAACTCCAGCTCCCTCAATTGTCAGCAACCATTTAATGTACTCTCTGCCTCTACAGACTTACCAATCTGAACACTTCGTTTAAATGGGATCATAGAATACGTTTTCTTTTGGACGGGCTTATTTCACTTAGCACAGTATTTTCTAGGTTTGTCCATGCTTAGCATGTAACAGTAGTTCATCCCTTACTGTTGAATAATATTCCACTGTATGGACACATTTTCCCTATCCATAAATGATAAGCATTTATGTTGCTACACTTTGTGGCTATGATGAATAATGCTACTATGAGCATGTGTGTACAAGTTTTTAGTGTTGATATAGGTTTTCATTTCTCTTAGGCATATACCTGGGGCTAGAACTGCTAGGTTAAATGGAAACATTATGTTTAACTTTTTGAAGAAGTCCCAGACTGTTTTCCAAAACGGCTACACCATTTTACCTTCCAATCAGCAGTGTGGTAGAGCTTCTTTCCTCACTTCTCACCAACACTTCCCACTAATCATTTATTATTCATCTTTTTTATTATAGCCATCCTAGGGAGAGTGATGTAGTATTTCATTGTGGTTTTGATTTCCATTTCCCTAATGACCAATATTGGTGAGCATCTCCTTCAGGTGCTTACTGGTCATTTGTATAACTTGAAGAAATATCTACTCAGATCCTTTGTCCATTTTCTAATTGAGTTATTTGCCT
This sequence comes from Bos taurus, assembly GCF_002263795.3. Lineage (NCBI taxonomy): Eukaryota > Metazoa > Chordata > Mammalia > Artiodactyla > Bovidae > Bos > Bos taurus. The sequence continues at coordinate 13,771,756 of NC_037353.1, forward strand.
TTCTATTGTTGAGTTACAAGAAATCTTTATATGTTCTAGATATGTCATTTTTCAGATATATAATTTCCAAAAAAATTTTTGCCATTCTTAAATGAGTGAAAATCTTTTCATTTTCTTAACAGCACAAAAGTTTAAAATGTTTATTGTTAGTCTTTCAGGTAGAAATAGTCTTTCAGGTAAAAACTGAGTGGCTGGTTCACCTTGCAGCTCAATCATGTAACATGTCTTTCTCTAAGACAACTATTAGCAGAACTGCTGCTCTATGACATCTGTTTATTTAACAGAAGAATATAATTCTTTATATATATATTTTCTCATAAAATTGATTCTCCTGGAACAAGATACAAGAAGGAAGATGTGGTGTGTCATCCTGTGATTTTTACCTACCCTTGACACACCACTGACTTATCCAAGGGACACCTGACCCTGAGAGAGGAGTATAAGCAAGGACAGTGAAGAGTAATGGTTCTTCCACAGTATTTATGAGGAGAAAGAGAAGACTAATTAATGGATGATGATTTTTTTGTAAAATCAATCACCTTTTGTAAATATCTTTTTCACTAGAGTTGATATAAGATGTTAAAATTCTATTCTCTGCATAGCAAATGAAGACAGACAGGTTTTAGACTGTCCTAAGTGCCCAGTGAAGCCTCTGTCCAGAATTAAGAAAAGGTCAATTCAAACAAATCCTATAGATGCTCAGTAAAATATATTCTGGAGATCAAGGTGTCCCTATACAAGTCCTTTAAGAGGCCCAAGAACATTATCTATTTGAAAACTACTTAGCCTATATAAGGCTCTTCAAGAACTTATAGCTGTGTTAAAGCAAACTTCTAAAATAGTTACAGACCATGGCTAAGTTACTGAAACCTAGGCCAGTCCTAACTTGCCTTTGTTCCCAACCCACTCTGCATACCACTGCAAAATTAATCCCCCTAAATCACTGTTACCTTGACTTGAGAATTTTTAGTAATAATTAAAAGCTAATATCAATGGAGTTCTTAACTATGTGCCAACATTGTCCTGAACAATTTAAATGGATTTTCTCATTTAATCCTCCCCGTAACTCAGTGAGGTAGTTTCTGTAATTCTCCTGAAGATGAGGAAACTGTGGCTTATTCAGTAACCCACCCAAAACTGCTGAGCCCCTGAGTGGCAATGCTAAGATTCAAATGTAGGTTTGAGCTGAGGCTCTCAACCACTACGGTATTTCTGCAGAAACACCACTGGTCTAGTAATCACTTAGGGGAACAACTACAAGGCACGTGCACCAGAATTTCCAGGGTAAATTCTCTGATTCACAGCAGGTTTGGGAACCACTACAAGTTAACTCTCCATTTCCTACAGAACGTCTAAACTCCTCTTCCCAGAGACTTCTAGGATAAAGGCAAAATTCCTTAAATTGGCTTATAAAGCTCTTCAGAGTCTGTCACTTGACTGACCTTTCTGGTCCCATTTTGCCCCAAGCCCCCTTTTTGTTTCCATTTCTATTCTTTATCACAAGACTCTTCCTTCTCAGGGTATTTGCACAAGCTGTTCCTTGGTCTGGGATGCTCTTCCTTCCTCCCTTTGTTCGATTAACTCTTGCTGTTCCTCAGGCTTTAGCATGATGGGCACTTTCTGAGAAAAAAATTTCTGATCACCCTGTTTAGGTCAAAATCCTAGCTATTATCTCTAATAACATCACGTACTACATTTGCAAACTAAAAACTGTCTTTACATGATTCTCTCTCTTTCCCTCGATAAAGAGTAAACTCTACAAAGGTAGGAACTGTGCTTGTTTTTCTCAGTATTGTACCTCCAGCGCCTGGCTTAGTTGTTGTTGTTTAGTTGCTAAGTCACGTCTTACTCTTTGTGACCCCATGGACTATAGTCCGCCAGGCTCCGCTGTCCAGGTGATCAGGCAAGAATACTGGAGTGGGTTGCTATGTCTTTGTCCAGTAGTATCTTCAGTACCTGGATTAGTGCCTGTCACATAAATATTGCTTGTTCAATAAATACTTATCAAAAGAATTAATGGTTTCAAGGCCTTTTAACTGGAGAAGGCAATGGCACCCCACTCCAGTACTCTCGCCTGGAAAATCCCATGGGTGGAGGAGCCTGGTGGGCTGCAGTCCGTGGGGTTGCAAAGAGTCGGACACGACTGAATGACTTCACTTTCACTTTTCACTTTCATGCATTGGAGAAGGAAATGGCAACCCACTCCAGTGTTCTTGCCTGGAGAATCCCAGGGACTGGGGAGCCTGGTAGGCTGCCATCTATGGGGTCGCACAGAGTCAGACACGACTGAAGTGACTTAGCAGCAGGCCTTTTAACTATTCCGTACTTAACCAACCAACCATATTTTTCACTCTTGCTCAACAGAGATGTACAGTGCCATTTACAGAGGTTAATTCCTCTCCACATCTTTTCATCCTTATCTAAACCCAAAATCCTTTTCCACTTCTTTACCTAATTCCTCCTCTTGATACAAGGTAGAGCCTAAATTTCCCTTGTTTCACAAAGTTCTCTAACTCACCAACCCACAACAGTGTCTTCTAAACTGCTACCTCACTTTGTATTTCTAGGCCACTCACTTGGCACTTCATCATACACTGCCATGTATCCTCATGTAGTATTTCACATGTAAGTGGTCTGGTTACTTTTTTAAATATAAGTATCATTAGGTAGTTTGTATGTTCTCTGTGGTTGTTCAGTCATCTAGTCGTGTCCGACTCTTTGTGACCCTATGGACTGAAGCACACCAGGCCTCCCTGTCCCTCACCATCTCCTGAAGTTTGCCCAAATTCATGTCCCTTGCATCAGTGATGACATCCAGCCATCTCATCCTCTGATACCCTCTTTTCCTTCTGCCCTCAATCTTTCCCAGCATCAGGGTCTTTCCCAATGAGTGGGCTCTTTGCATCAGGTAGCCAAAATCCTGGAGCCTCAGCCTCAGTGTCAGTCCTTCCAATGAGTATTCAGGGTTGACTTCCCATAATATTGACTGGTTTGGTCTCCTTGTTGTCCAAGGGACTCTCAGAAGTCTTCTCCAGCACCACAGTTTGAAGGCATCAATTCTTTGGTGCTTTGCCTTCTTTACGGTCCAGCTCTCACAACCGCATATGACCACTTGGAAGACCACAGCCTTGACTATATGGGCCTTTGTCAGCAAAGTAATGTCTCTGCTTTTCAACACGTTGTCTAGGTTTGTCATAGCTTTCCTTTGTTCTTAAAGGGGAGTCATTGGTTAATTCGTGACTAGAGTACCCAAGCACATCATAAATACTCTGTAAATGTCTGCTAAATAAATTAATGAATAATATTCTGTAACCTGCAATGTGGATTCAACCTGCAGTTGATCAGCAAATTTGGCAATTGACAATTCTCCTCGGAGGACACCTGAATATTTTATATTATTTCTTTGGAATATCTCTAGGATCCCTTGGCAGACAGTTCAAAACAAGTGTCAGGTGAGAACATTAAAGTAATATACTGCTTTATATTTCCTATAGTTCTATACTCAGGTATTTCTAAATCCATTACAAAATTATTAATACATTTCATAACTCTTTAGGATAACTCTACATTATCGATCCTAATCCTCCAAGGTTGGGAGAATCTTTAAATATTTTCAGTAGATTAATTTCTATTTTAAAATATAACACTGAGGAAAATATTTTTGTTGTCATGCTATTAATCTCTTGGTTAAATATCATTTACCATAAATCTTTAACTCTATGTAAAATAGGTTAAGTGCATTTCAACTTTTTATTTGGAGGAGGACAAACTGAGATCTAAGCAATTAAGAACTTTTTCTTCAAAATCTAAGCAATTAAGAACTTTTTCTTCAAAATCTAAGCAATTAAGAACTTTTTCTTCAAAATCTAAGCAACTAAGAACTTTTTCTTCAAAATCAGAATAGAGTTATCCTAAAGAGTTATGAAATGTATTAATAATTTTGTAATGGATTTAGAAATACCTGACTATGGAACTATAGGAAATTTAAAGTAGTATATTACTTTAATGTTCTCACCTGACACTTGTTTTGAACTGTCTGCCAAGGGATCCTAGAGATATTCCAAAGAAATAATATAAAATATTCAGGTGTCCTCCGAGGAGAATTGTCAATTGCCAAATTTGCTGATAAACTGCAGGTTGAATCCACATTGCAGGTTACAGAGTATTATGATTCCAGTTATTCTAATTTAAAAATCCTAAAGCCAAGGAAAATAAATTTGACAAACAGTGGGGCTAATGGTAAAGAATCTGCCTGCCAATGCCGGAGATGCACAAAACCCAAGAGACAGAGATTCGATCCGTGCAATGGGAAGATACCCTGGAGTAGGAAATGGCAACCCACTCCAGTATTCTTGCCTGGAAAATTCCAAGGACAGAAGAGCCTGGTGGGCCATAGTCCATGGGATTGTAAAAGAGTTGGACATAACTTAGCAAGCAAACAACAACAATTTACATACTATAAAATTAACTCATATCAAAATTTTAAAGTCTATTTACAGATTTGTGTCACCATCACCAGAATCTAAATTTGTTTTATATTATTTTTGCAATATAATTTACAAAGCTGTGTAGTCATCACCACTCTAACCCTGGAACATTTTCATCAGCCCCAAAAGAAACATCATGCCCTTTAGCAATCTCTCTCCATTTCTCTCCAGCCCCTCCAGCTTTTGGCAACCACTAATCTACTTTGTCTCAATGAATTTATTCTTAACATTTAATATACATGGAATCATACAATATGTGGTGTTTCGTGACTAGCTCCTTTCACTTAACATGTTTTCAAGATTTATCCATATTGTAACACGTATTAGAATTTCATTCCTTGTTGTCAGCTAATAACATTTTGGGCGTGCATGTGTACATGCTCAGTCACTTTAGTCACGTCCAGCTGTTTGCAACCCTACAGATTGTAGCTCCCCCCAGGTTCCTCTGTCCATGGGATTCTCCAGGCAAGAATAATGAAGTAGGTTGCCATTTCCTTCTCCAGGGGATCGTCCGGACTCAGGTATCAAAACTGTGTCTCCTACATTGCAGGCGGATTTACTGTACAGGCGGATTTACTGGTTTATCCATTCATCAGTTGATGGATACTTGGGTTGTTTCCACTTTTTGGCTACTAGGAATAATGCTGCTATGAATGTTGGCATACAAGTCTTGGTGTAGATATATATCTTTATTCCTCTTGGGTAGATACCAAGGAGTGGGATTACTAGGTCAGGTGCTAATTGCTTCATTTTTCCCTAATCAGTCTTAAAGTGAGTAACAAAATTTTTTTCCTATTTCAAAGGATTTTTGAGACAGCCAGGAAGCAGAATTTTGATGAAAATGCTAATATAATTTTTTAAAAAAGGATAATCTGCACACCACTTTGCTAGCAATAGAACTATACCACATTACTTTCCAGTTTGAAGTTCAAACAGAAATTCTAAGATGAGATGAAAATTCCTTTTAATGTAAGTCATAAAATTAAATGGAGTCTGCTCTAACCTATGTAATCAATATGCTAGAATAAAATTCTGTTTTTTGAGCAGAATGTATGTATCCATCTCCTTCTGGCTGACAATTGCTTTAACAGATAAACACACAGTAAAAGAAGATTTACTTAGTAGAAGTAGTAATAAATAGGAATTTGAAATCTCAAATGCCTTAATAAATTACCTATTTCCCTCCCCTGTCATGGGCCTGCTTCTCATTTAATGAGAAAAGGGTAAAGCATTAATTATAATTAGTCATGTAAATTCCCAAAGTCTTTCATAAAAGCATCTTTCAGAAATCAGAGGCCAAATAACTTCTGGTCACATGTTATTTTTATTTTTCTTCCTGGCGATGTACACTCTAGTTCAAATATATTCAGGAAGCAGACTGTAAGCAAGAAATTAAAAGCTGATTGCAAAATTCTGCGTAAAAATTAAAAGAGCTTTAAAAACACATTTTAATGTAAAGAAAAATCAAACATCTTGCGGCAGAAATTAGGCATAATCAGGGGAAAACTACCAAACGTTCTACCAATCACAGCACTAGAGAACGCCACAGGTCGTCCAAAAGACGCCTTCCTTTTAGCCAACAGTTCTTTTCCTCCCGCCAAAGCTGTCCCCTAGAGCGTCAGAGAGTAACTCAATGAGCGATTTATGATTTTTTCCTTTTGATCTCTCCCCACACACATCCACCTGCTTGGAGGTGTCAAGGCGACTAGAAATGGTTAACACTGACCAGCAGCAGACAGAGAAACAAACACCCCTGACAACCCACAGCTGAGTAAGCAAGAGCTGTTTATTCACGACCATGTTCCATTTGGAGACTATCGGCGAGCCCTTGAAAGCCCAGGCACATTTTAGAAGGTTCCTAGAGAGGGAGGGAATAATCTCCCCACGACACACACGCACACACACCCCACCCCTCTCCCCCCGCCCTGAGAAACATACACTGGTTTGGGTGGGAACCATCTGGTCCAGGCAGCCCCTGCCCTCCCGACCGCTCAGGAATAACCTCACGCACTAGAGCATCCGACCCCTTGCGGGGGTTGTGTAACTCCCCAAAATGGGCTCAGACGCCGCAGAGGCTGGCCGCAGCGCTGAAGGCTTCCGAAGACGCTTTCTGCCACTCCCACCCCCGCCACGGCCCACCCCGACGCCGTGGCCGGGACTGGAGACCCTGACGAGAAATGGCCCTTTAGATCCCACCCCTCACCTGGCTCGGTCCCACCTGAGCACCAGAGCTGAGAGAAAACAGGCAGGGAGAGCTGACCTTGATGCTACTGACAGTGGAGCGGCACATCCTGCTGCTTCCTGGAAAGCGGCCCGCAGGACATTTTTCCCCCTGGAGGAAGGAAACGGGAGGGCGCCGGCCGGGCGGCTGCGGGCGCTGCGGCGGTGGTCCGGGCGGGCTGTGCAGCCTCTAGTGGGGACGGTCCGAGGACTACATCTCCCAGGCTGCTCTGGGCCGCCTTGCGTCGTGACCCCAGCGCGCACGGAGGCGGTGACTCTTACCTCACAGAGGTAGCTCCTCCGCCGGCAGCAACTCGGCGCCCGCGGTCCATGGACCGGAACCCCGGGCCGACGGGCAGGAACCCCGGCCGCGATCGTCGTCTCCCCGCCCTAGGCTCCTCCTCCTCGCTCCCCACCGCCTCCTCCGGACGCCCGCGGGCCGCGCACCGCCACCGCCGGGCTCGTGGAGCCGCCCCGGGAGGCTGGGTGGCGGGTTCGCGGCTGCCGCCGGACTGAGGCCTACTCCGCCGCCTCTCAGTGCTATTGTCCTGGGCCCGGCCCTGACCGGGCTCACCGGAGAGGCGAGTGCGCCGGCTCCGCCGAAGATGCCGGACCAAGCCCTACAGCAGATGCTGGACAGGTACGGGCAGCCTTTGGGGAGGACGCGAGCCGCTGATCCTCGTTCCGGCCCTGCCGCGCCCGGCCTCGGGGCTCTTCGGAGCGGAGCCCGGCGTGCCGGGAGGAGTTCTACGGCCTGGGGGCCGGGCGAGGGGCCGAAAGTTTGGAGTCCGTACTTGCGGGAGGACGGAGCGGGCGGCCTGGGTGCGTAGACTTAAAGGGAAACTTAGTTAAGGAGTGGCGTCTGGTTTCGTCGGGACGCCTTTGCGAAGTGAGAGGGGCTTGTATGAACCCAGAGAATTAGTTTTCTTTTTCTCACTCTCCTCCTCCCCTCCCCCCAAACTGTGTTGTAACGTGTTTGTCCGAGATGTCACTGGCAAGAAGAGCCAAACTAATTTTCTGAGGAATGATCCTCCTCCAATTTTAACTGTTTCCAAAAGCCAAGGAAAAATAAGCATTCTTTTGGAAAGCTTCATAGGCAAACTTCCTTCCTCCGCATCCCCAACCCCAAACTATAAGGTCAAGAGTATAAGCAAAGGACTTCAACGGTCAGACCAGAGTAGAGGTTATGGGAAACAGACATATAATTTCGCGTATTTTACCATGCGTTGAGTTCCCTGAGAAAGTTTCATTCTGTGGGGGCTCCGGTCGGTAAAACTTTCTGTGAAATCGGCTGCAGAGCCCTCTGCTGTTGAAATTCTAGTCTCTGGGTTCTACCACGAGTTTCTGGAGACCCTTACTCCACAATTTCCACTAAGGACATAACTTCCTGGCAACGCCGGTGCTATTGGCTAATGTATGTTTTCGTTGCCTACAACTCTCAGTAGACCACTCGCCACCCAGTTCAGCGTGTGGTATAGCTCTATACTGAGAACAAATCCAACTGGAAAGTGTTAAATGAAGAGGCTACCTTAAATGAAATTATACCCAATGAAATTATGCTTGGATCACACCCAGAACACAAATCACTCAAGAGTACCTCTTCTTCCGGAGTGACAGACATTTCCTTTGGAGCTTAGAATTTTGAGACGTCTAAGTTGATAGAAATCATGGTACTGACTTTTTTCAGTTGGGGTGGCCCAGTGATTAATCCAGCCCTTGTTCTAGGAGAGCATTCGGGTCAAGTTGTATTGACTACTCCCTTTTTTAATAAGTAGTTTACAAGCTCCTGGAAGGCAGAAGTCATTATTTCAAATTTTACAACCCCCTGTACAAAGTAAGTCATCAGTAAATACTTTTATGAACAAATGCATGAACTTTTTTGTCATTCTCCCCAGTTGTGTAGTGGTCTAATAATTTACCATACTGGCAAATTACATAGGACAACTGAAGTATGCCCAGAGGAGACCATTTTCTGTCACTGCCAATTCCAATCAGAGATCCTATTTTGGTGCTGGGTATTTTGTAATTAATTTTTACCCCCTCTGAGGGCCTGCTGCTTTCACTTTTATGCAGTTGACTTTTGTGTCCAAAAGCTGATCTGGCTTTCATACACTCTTTGGAGATTTCCATAAAAGTAAAAAACCCAAGGAGTGCCAGCAAGACATTTACAATTGTCTCAACAGAAACTTGGAAATTCTGGCTGCATATACTGAAACAGGTGACTATAATACTGGCTTCCCTCATCTTCTCTACCTTTTTGACATATCTCTTAAGATGATATTCAAAGATCATTTTGCAACCTGGCCCCTTGTTGGAATCACCTGAGGAGTGTTTTAACATATGGATGGATGCCTGATTCTGCCCACGACCAATTAGTTCACAGATTTCTGGAGAATAGGGCCTGAGCATGGGTATTTTCAAAAGCTTTTCAGATGTTTGTTGTGGTTGAAAATCACTTTTAAAGGGTTTTGGGGTTTTTTTGGTAATGCCTCATGGCTTGAGGGATCTTAGTTCCCCAACTAGGGATTGAATCTGGGCCTCCTGCGGTGGAAGCAGATTCCTAACCACTGGACCACCAGGGAATTCCCACAACCCTAAACCCTAAGTGATTATTTCATCATAAGGGATAGTACCTTTTAGTGAGGTAAGCTTGGACAGAAATCTTGAAATTCTCGTTTTGCCACTTACTGGCTATATGACTTTGGATTTAAATTCTGAGGTTCTACATCATCTTAAAAAAATTGTAATGTCCTACCTTACAGGACTGTATAAATGAGAACAAATATAAGTACTTTGTTGTTGTTCTTGTACAGTCTCTATGTATAAGTACCTTATACAACAATAAAATGCTATCGTATGTTAGGCACACAGAAGGTACTTAAGATTCTGGTGTAACTGGGATTTCCCTGGCGGTGCAGTGACTGGGAGTGTGCCTTCCAGTGCAGGGGATGCATGTTTGATCTCTGTTGGGGAAACTTAAGATCCCACATGCCACAGGGCAACAAAGCCTGAGTGCTGGAACTAGTGAGAAGCCTATGTGCATTGGGCTAAGACCCAATGCAGCCAAATAAATCAGTATTAAAAAAAAAAATTCTAATGTAACCAATCAATTAGCAATTTACACACACACACCCCTCGCCCATCTCCTTTCTATTTACTATCATGTTAATCTGGGCTATCCCCCCTGCAAGATGAACACAAAGATACTTGATGGGTTCTTTTGAGGAATACTGACAAGTTCAAGAGACTAAAATATGTCAACCTGTTAGGACCCAGAATCTTGCTTGAATTTGGCTCCCTCCTAGCTTTGTCTTTGGGTGGCAATTTTTGAGCGACAGAATTTACTTCAGAAACTTGCCTTTATGTTTATTTCTTCAGTACAAGTTCTATCCTTGAGAAGATTAAGGAAATGTATATAATATATATTGTTTCGCTTCTGGGTTAAGATTAGGTATGTTTTAATAGTTTATTAAATTTGTGTTCATTGAATTGATTTGGTAAATATTGATCCATTTGCCCAGTACCATTCTAAGCCCTCAGTATATGGTGGTAGTGAACATAAGCAAAAATACTCGTGTGGAGCTTTAATTCTAGTGAGGTTTGTGTTCCACAAATGTCAAATAAGATAAAGATTATATTTACAAATATGGTATGTTCAGTTTATACATTTAGTCTGTCACGGTTTTTTAATTAATAGCAGCTTACTAAGAGCTGAAGTTCAATTGCTTGTCCTTTGTGAATAAGTAAATCTAGTTTAGCAATTGTTTATCTTAATAACTTTTATTCTTGCCATATTTGCAGCTGGAAAGAGTATATATAGATATATATTTTGATTGCCTTTCATTTTTATAAACAGTAAGCAGCTGTTTTATGTAAATTTATCATTTGAACCTTTTAAATTGAGAGTGGTGGAAAGGGGGTGGTTTTCTAATGTCATGAATGACTGGGGGTCACAAATCATTGCCCTGAAATTATAACCATTCATAAATTCAAACCCTTTACATCAGGCTCTCTGAATCTTATTTTCTCTTCCTTCCCTTTGTTGCCATACTTTTTTAAGAAGTCTGTTATGCCTATTCTGTCACCATTATACTTTCTCATTTTCTCTTTTACTTCTCAAAATGAGGATTAAATCTATAGAGAATACAAAGAATACTATAAACAAACCGCAGGAATGGACCTCAGGTTTAAAGCCTGGTGAGAGATGCTTCTGGAAACTTGACTTTTGTGTACCCCTTTCATGTTGAACACTTAGGAATTTGTTGAGGTTGTTTTGCATCACTTAATTGCACAAGGTGAGTAGGCAAGGAACGGAGTCAGTGTCCCCAGAACAGTCAGATGGGAAGAACAATGGAAGAATAATCCGCTCCCCAGAGGCCTCCTGCAGTAGCAAGTGAGTTAGAACCCCCTCTCACAGGATGTTACCAACCGCATGGACATCCCTTTAGAGGTTGTAGATGTCTTCAGAGGACTGAGCTGTATATTCCTTCTGAGTTATAAACCGTCTCTAGCTTCCACTAAAGCAGCTTCTCATTCTCTTTGGCATCTTTCCTCAATCATATTACAATCCCATTTTGACATTTACAGACCAATACCTGGAGTTAAGAACCATTAGCAATTAGTTGTATTTGCTTCCCTCTCTATATAAAAAGCAGAAACATTACAGATAAAGTCCCCTTTGGCCATTATCCCCCAGTCCCATATCTTCTCCCATCCCCAGTCCACTATCATAAGTGGGTTTATGTTCTTCCAGTCTTTGTTTAATGCTTTTATATATACTATATGTAATTCACAGTTCTGTTTTTGTTTCTAAAATTTAAATATATCAGTCTACAATTTACTTTTTTAAATACTGAGTTTTGTGATATTCAGCAATTAAAGAGTGTACGTATAGAATCTATTGTATTAACATACTACTTGTAGTATGAGTATGGATACTCGTAGTATGGATCATCGAAAAAGTAAGAGAGTTCCAGAAAAACATCTATTTCTGCTTTATTGACTATGCCAAAGCCTTTGACTGTCTGGATCACAATAAACTGGAAAATTCTGAAAGAGATAGGAATACCAGATCACCTGACCTGCCTCCTAAGAAACCTGTATACAAGTCAGGAAGCAACAGTTAGAACTGGACACAGAACAACAGACTGGTTCCAAATAGCAAAAGGAGTACGTCAAGGCTGTATATTGTCACCCTGCTTATTTAACATATATGCAGAGTACATCATGAGAAATGCTGGGCTGGAAGAATCACAAGCTGGAATCAAGATTGCTGGGAGAAATATCAATAACGTCAGATATGCAGATGACACCACCCTTATGGCAGAAAGTGAAGAGGAACTAAAGAGCCTCTTGATGAAAGTGAAAGAGGAGAGTGAAAAAGTGGGCTTAAAGCTCAACATTCAGAAAACTAAGATCATGGCATTTGTTCCCATCACTTCGTGGCAAATAGATGGGGAAACAGTGAGAGACTTTATTTTTGGGGGCTCCAAAATCACTGCAGATGGTGACTGCAGCCATGAAATAAAAAGACACTTACTCCTTGAAAGAAAAGTTATGACCAACCTAGACAGCATATTAAAAAGCAGAGACATTGCTTTACCAACGAAGGTCCGTCTAGTCACAGCTATGGTTTTTCCAGTAGTCATGTATGGATGTGAGAGTTGGACTATAAAGAAAGCTGAGCACCGAAGAATTGATGCTTTTGAACTGTGGTATTGGAGAAGACTCTTGAGAGCCCCTTCGACTGCAAGGAGATCCAACCAGTCCAACCTAAAGGAAATCAGTCCTGAATGTTCATTGGAAGGACTCATGTTGAAGCTGAAACTCCAATACTTTGGCCACCTGATGCGAGGAACTGACTCATGTGAAAAGACCCTGATGCTGGGAAAGATTGAGGGTGGGAGGAAAAGGGGACGACAGAGGATGAGATGGTTGGATGGCATCACCGACTCGGTGGACATGAGTTTGAGTAAACTCCAGGAGTTGGGAGGTCTGGCGTGCTGCAGTCCATTGGGTCGCAGAGAGTCAGACATGACTGAGCAACTGAACTGAACTACTCTAGTAACATTTAGATTCTTAATACCTCGTTATAATTTGACTTTCATCCACCTTTCTTATCCGTAGCTCTACTAAAAGTATATTAAATGTTACTAATAATTTCTTAATCAGTAAACCTAATGACTTTTTTTCTTTGTCCTCATGTCCTTGACATGTATGTAATGAAGCTGAAACTGGTGACCTCCACTCCCTAACTTGAAAGTGTGTTGTAGTCTACTACCTTATTTGTCTGTCTGTCTTTTTCCCCCTCTTACACGTCACCTTATCCTTACTCTCTTCAATTACTTAAGTATGGTTCAATTCTCAGCACTTATTCTTTGAAAAGTACACATAGTTTTATCACTTACTATCTCACTTTCAGCTTTGAGTGACTCCCAAATGTATGTTTTTATTCTTGACCTCTTTGCCACATTTTAGTGTCTGCTTTCCAGCTGCCCAGTAGACATTTCCATTTGTGTATACACAGTATTACTAGTGTCTTCACCTATCTAAAACTAAACAACTGCTATTTCCCTGCTTTTTATTTAGCTTGACTTCCCAATTTCTGGCCCATTCTTCTAATCCACCAGCCGTTAAACGTACATCTTTTTTTTGCTTTTTGCTTTTTTCCCCCTCTAAATCCACCTGCTTATCAAATACTATAGATTCTTTTTTATCTGACTCCAGTTTTTCTCTTCCAGTTTGACTTACAGAGTGGTACCAGAATTGGCCAGAGCACAATTATAATCATGTCATTCCCATGCTTTAAAACATGCCAGTCTCTACATTACCAATAGGATAAATTCTAAACTTTTAAGACTTTGTGAAGAGACTTAGCTCTATTAATCCAATCCAGCCCTAACCTGCTTTAACCATACTCTTCTGCACTTCATTGTCCTCTGAATGTATCCTGCTGTACATCTTATTTTTTGCTTTAGAGTCCTTCCTCCCTTCTGACACCTGGCTGACTCTGAACCATCTTTAGAATTCAGCTCAAATATCACTTTGAAGCACTGTACATCTCCTTCAGGCAGTGAGTTACTTCTTCCAAAATTTCTGTAGAATCTCTATTTCAATAGAATTCATTATAGTACATCACTCTGAATTGTAATTTTTTTAATGCATCAATCCCGTGTCTAAGAGCCTTTATCACTACCACCATGCACATTCAAGTGGGAGTTCACTGAGAACAGAAACTGTTCCATTTCTTGAGAAGGGGAATATACATTGGCAACACTGTTGAATCACGCTGTCTTTTCACTATGTATGACATATCAGTGCTTAGAATAATCTTGCTGAAGCACCATTTTTAAAATATCTCATTTGTTCAAAACCTGTATTTTTTTAATTGCTTACTAAGCTTAAGTTCAAAATTTTTTAACTTGGCCTTCAAGACCCTCCATAGTCTATGCTCTCTATTATGTTTAAGACACAGAGTACATTGCTGGCACTAGCTACCTTCTTAAAGCTCTGCTTCTGTTTAAAAGTGAGTACGTGAGTATACATCTTTTGCCCAGGCCAGCTTGATATGCACACTGTCCTGTATTCTTTTCAGCATCTTGTCTTTCAAAATTCTACTCACTCTTCAAGATCCAGTTTAGTTTCTGCCTCATTTATAAAGCTTTTCTGACTATTTCAGCCAGAAATATTTCCCACTCTTCTCCAGACTCTTGTAGCAGTTCTTTACATACCATATATACATACATGCTCCTTATATGCCATAGTTATAAGATGTGAGGTGGTAACATTTATATGGCACATTAGGGTACACTGGAAGAGGTTTAGATTTCTAGTGAAAGCTCCTTATGGCTGCTTAAAAGTACCCTAGCAAAAATGAAACACATAATGACTTGCACTAACTATAATTTCCTTAAAAATGAGAAATGGAAAATTTTCTCAGAATACACTATCCGTAAGGCAGCATGGTGCAGTGAAAAAAGCTGATTTTTTTTTTTATGGCATATAATTTATAAAAATCTGATGTTTTAGAGTTGAGGCCTAGGTTGCATTTATACCTTTGTATTTAACCATGAAGCCTTGGGCAGACTGTTTAACCTTTCTGGGCTTTTGTTTCCTTATTTAAGGGGGGAAATAATTATGTTTGCAGACTTTATGAAGATCAGAGATAAAGAGCATGGCATGAGTATATGCTCAGTAAATGATTGCTTTCACTGTGGTATATTTCTCTTCCCCTCTTTCATAATGTATTAATAATTGTGGTAGCTCTTTGATAAATTCAGATACTTTTAACTTCCATTCCACTTGGGTGGACAGACATATAAAGGGGTTTTTAGCCTTGATGGTATAGTTTTTGTTTAAGAATACATGGGATGTGATACTTTTAATCCTGAGACAAAGCTGCAGTTTGCAGCTTTTTTCCATTGTTAAATTTAGGCATTCCTTGCATTAACCAGAGCATGGTTCACTAAACATGTTTTAAATTAAGAACATGTTCTCTTTCCTTAAAACACTCATGCAAATACATTGGTAAGGCACCATGTATAATACAACAATAACAATTTAAAGCCTGTTTCATTGCTCTCACTCCTGTATTCTGGAACTCTTCTGTTCTGCTACCCTCCATTTTCTATCAAAGTAATCTCTAGGGCAGATTTTCCAAATCTTTCTGATAATCCAAGATAAATACCTGCAGTCTAAATCTGCAAAGATAGACTTTACTGTCAGCTGTTTTATTAGATAACCATACTAGTTAATTTATGTGCCAGTGAAAAAGGATTCTATTGATAAATAAAGTTTGCTCCCCTTTTTTCCCCATATACTTTTTAAATAATTAACCATATAAACTGGTTTAGTCACATATGAACCCTATGAGGTAGGTTACCTTTGTCATCCATCCTTTCCCAACTGGTTTGTAATATCTAGCTTTATTTCAAAACTCTTCTGCTCCAACTGCATTGGTTTTCTCATGGTCCATGGCCATATGCTCATTTCTGTCTCTAAGCATACTTATGCTGTTATTCTTACTTCAGATAGCCTTATTCTTTTCATTCCCTAATTGTCATTTCAATTGTAGTTCTGCCTTTTCATGAAACATTCTCAGCTATTTCATCCTGTGTTTCTTATGGTCATCATCACATTTCTGTATTAGCTGGACACTTAATGTTTTGTGTGGTTGTTTTTATGTGATTCTTCTATGCATATATTTGTTCCTTAACTAGACTGTAAGTTCCTTAAATGTATTTCTTCTGACATCAAATAGTGAACATACTTAGTACATTCAAGTTAATCTTGGAGAAATCTTGAATACACTTAGATTTAAGACAAACTAGATACGTATTTCTCAAACTGTTCATAAGTTTTGCTATCAAGAAGGATTTACAATCGGAAAATGTTTGAATTTAAATTTAAAATCATATAGAATTAACTTTTTTTTCTTTTTAATAAAGAGAGGCATATTATGCAGATCAGTGATATTTCCAGTACCAATAAGACCATACATTTATTTTAAGGAATAAGTAATAGACTTTAGATTGTCTACTTTAGTTCTTTCTCATGTCTTCATAGTATAATAGTGATTTGTTCTTTGATCTCTGAACCAGTTGTGATAATTCCTAGACCTCTTTTTAGTCTGTAAACCAATGAGCCTCAGCTTGGCTGGCAGAAAGGTGTGGAAGTATTATAAATTGTGAGTGTAAATTGCTGATATCAGCAAGCAAGTAGCATATACAAAACCTAGTGGAAGAAAAAGAAGGATGGAAGAAAGTGAATTATGGATTTGAATGAATGTCTTATGCAATGGTGTTGGCCTACTGAAAAACTAAAGAATGATTAGGAATCCAGGACTTTCCCACTGAATACCAGGGTGCCAGGCAGAACTACTTTATGAGCTAATTTAGGTAAGAAAATGTATCCATAAAATCTAGGCATAGTTATAAAGTTGGTAGCATCTTTCTTGTCTGTCCGTGCCATTATTGCTACTGTTCATTTGGTGCTTATATATATGCCAAAAATAAGCTGTTTGAAGATCACTTGTTTAATCCTTTACAATAGAGAATCTTTTTTTAATTTACTTTATTGAAGTATAGTTAATTTACAATGTTGTGTTAATTTCTGATGTTCAGCAGAGTGACTGAGCCACACACCGACATACAGTTTCCTTATTCTTCTCTGCTGTGGCTTATCACAGAGTACTGAACATAATTCCCCATACTATACAGTAGGATCTTACTATTTATCCATTCTGAATATGTATCAGTTTGCATCTGCTAGTCCCAGACTCCTGATGCATCCCTCCCCCTTGGCAACCACAAGTCTGTTCTCTATGTCTGTGAGTCTGTTTCTACTTTTTTTATAGGTAAATTCATTTGTGTCATTTTAGATTCCACACGTAAGTGATGTTATTATGGTATCTGTCTTTCTCTTTCTGACTTACTTAGTATGATCATCTCGGTCCATCCATGTTGCTGCAAATGGTATTATTTCATTTTTTATGGCTGAATAGTATTCATTAGATAACCATACTAGTGAATTTATGTGCCAGTGAGAAACTATTCTGTTGATGTGTGTGTGTGTGTGTGTCCATGTACATGTGTGCACATACCACATCTTTATCCATTCATCTGTCAGTAGACATTTAGGTTATTTCCATGTCTTGGCTATCGTAAATAGTGCTGCTTATGAACATAAGGGTACATGTATCTTTTTTGAATTATGGTTTTGTCAGGATACATACCCAGGAGTGGGATTCCTGGATCATACGTCAACTCTGTTTTTAGTTTTCTGCAGACCCTCTATACTGTTTTCCATAGTGGCTGCACCAGTTTAATTCCCACCAACAGAGTAGGGGAGGTTCTACCATAGGGAATTTTAACATAAAACCTTTTTTTATCCTGAGAACTACTTTGGAAGTTTAGTTATGCATATGAGTTCCTTCTCAGAATGTTTTGAAAGAGTAAAACAAAATAGGTAGGTCAGAAATGAACCAATTATGTAGAAACACACCTGAAAAATATTAAAAATCTGATCTAGTAATAGCTTTAACACAAATGCAAGATCTATTATTGGTGACTCTGATAATTAATTTCAGATTAATGATGGGTTAAATGTTATTTGGGGATCTGGACAGCTATAATATGAAAATTCCTAGTCACTGTGCTAATTTCTAATTGCTGTACTGCTAATATTACTATGATTTACTTAGATTCGTAATTGAAAGAAAATTGAATATCATTCAGTGATTAGTGAAAATGTTAAAAATGTAATTTTTCCTCCATCCAAATTTACTAACCCCATAAATTTTATGTGGACCCCAGATTAAGAACCCCCTGACTTAAAGAAGTTCTGAAAGAGATTGTCATTAAACCTAAAATAAGCAGTAAGTAGGGAATTTGAACTCAAACAATCTGGCTCCAAAGCCCAAATTCTTTAACCAGTTAGAATATCCTGAACTCACAAAATCTTTTTCCCAAATTTAGCTAGCTTTTTTCCTTTAGAATAAAAAAAGATCTGAAGCATTTTGTTTACTATTTAAATTAAAAACCAAATAGCTTAGAAGTGTTTACATTGAATGTAAAATCAGATTTAATTTTTGTATTATGGTGAGTTGAGAAAATTGACAAAGGGAAGAAATATGGAAAAAGGAAGAATGGCCAAAGCAGAGGTTCTCAAACTTTAGGTCTCACAATCAATCACATGAAGGATTTGTTAAAATACAACATTGATGACTCCTCAAAAAGTTAAAAATAGAAATACTATATGATTTAGCAATTTCACTTCTGGGTATATATCCAAAAAAATTAAAAACAGGATCACAAAGAAATGCTTGTACACCCAGGTTCATAACAGCATTATTCACAATAACTAAACCTGGAAGCAGCCCTAGTATCTATGACTGAGATGAGCTAATGTGGTATGTATACATACAATAGGATAGTATTCAGCCTCAAAAAGGAAAGATAATCTGCAATATTATCTGCTACAATGTGGATGAACCTAGAAGACATAGACAAATACTGGATGATTCCACTTGTGTGAGGTTCTTAGACTAGTCAGTTATAAAGACAGAAAATATAAGGGTAACTGTCAGGAGCTTGGGGAGTTTAATAAGAACAGAATTTGTTTTACCAGATGAAAAGAGTTATATGGGGATGGGTGGTGGTAATGGTAGCACAACCTGTAAATGTGTTTAATACCACTGAATTGTGCACTTAAAGGTAGTTAAGATGGAAATTTTATGTTATATGTTCTACCACAATCAAAAAAGAAAAATAATTTTTGAAGAAATTTAAAATAAAACAATTTTTTAAATGTAATGTTGGGTCCCATCAGAGTTTTTGATTCTGCAGGTCTGGGGTGGGACCTGAAAATCTGCGTTTCTAGCAAGTTCTCAGATGATGCTTGTACATCACACTGATCGCTGCTTTCTGAGAGATGGAGGATTGAAGAGAACAAGGGTAGGAAATGACTCAAAGAGAAGCTCTTAATTAGAGTTTTGTCAGAAATTACAACCTCTCCTTGGGTGTGGACTTGAAAGGTTTTTGGCTTTTTCTTTTGAAATGGCAAATAGCCAGTTCTCACTTTTTTTTTAATCATTAAAATCCAATGCTCAAATTTATTAAGATAATAATGGGGGAGGGGGGTAGGGAGGAGAGGAGGTGTGCCTCAGAGCAGTTGTTCTTACTTTTAAGGGTATTAAAATTGCCATCCCATAAATTATAACATTAAAATATAACTTAAAGTAGAATTATAGTTAAATTGATCCTGCAGTGGAAATATTATAGCGCTGTCAGTAAGAATTTTTAATTTCAAAGTGTTTGGTTTTATCTTTGTTGGCTGTTTCTATCTAAGAAATGACCTGATCTAATAGCCAGAATCAGGAGCGAATTTTTGCTCTGTGTGAGAAACAGAAAAATTTGCACAACTCAAGAGTACTTGGCAGTGGAAATCAGATTTATTTAAGTCTTTCCTGCTCAAGTCTGGTCAGTAGGAAATAAAGCCATTGACAAAAATACCTTTGTGTTATTATAAAAGCTGTTTAGGAATTCACATCATATAATTGTTCAGGGCTATCTCTTTATTTCCAATTTCTCACACTCTATAACAAGATTGTTTGGGTTACGCCTGAAAGATCTGCCCCAAACAGGTTAAACCAGGGGGAAAAAAAACAAACCTATGGGTTTATGTAAGTGAACAGCACAAGGGTATATTTAGCTTTAAGCACAGCTTGATCCATGTCTCAGACAAAGTCATCAGTTTCTATCTTTTAGCTTCCTCTGGGTTCTTTAGGCTCCACGTTGTGGCTTTCCTGGCAGCAAAGCCTCACACTCTCATTTAGCTCCTCATTTTTCCTGCCTTCAAGCCCAGTGGAAAAGAAAGTCTGTGTACCAACTTTCCCAGCAAAAATTCTGAAGTTCACTCTAATAAAACCAGCTTTATGGGCCCAAACTCGTCACTGTAATCTAGGATGAGGGATACTCCCCTTAAACCAATCTAAGGATTACTCTTCCTGGAGCTGGGGGTGTGGGACTAACTGCCTAAATAAACCGCACACATGGCTGATGCTGGAGGGAAGAGTGATTTTCCTTAAAAAGTGTGGGATACTTTTTGCTCCTAAAAAAGAGAAATCATGCTGTACATTAAACCACAAATTTCTACTTTCCTAAGATCTTGAGGGAACTATAAACCCATCATTTTCAAGCAACCTCTTTTCTCCTTAAATGGAAGAAGGAAAGGAATTGGGGAATAAATAGCTGAAATAGATTGCATCAAGGAGGGAGTAGGGTATAGAGAAGCAAAGAGTGAAACCATAATTATAAAACCTTCTTAGGTGATATTCCTGGTCAGACTATTATAAGTTTTTTTTTTAGTGAAGGAAGAAAAGATGTCTATACCACATTGTTCCCTCCCTTCATTTCCACCCCTAAAAACTAATAACTGTCTTATAGGCTGTCTGCCCATGTGACCATTTTTATACTCTTTAAGTTAATTTCCCACATACCTGGCCCTTATTTCACAGACTAATGTTCTTTCCATATCATGTAGGTTAAACTCATAAACCTATTAAGGTGGTGTATCAGTTAATAAATTCTTTAGAACTTAACATTTTCTGTACTGTTATTTATATTAAAAATATGTAGTCATCAGAATCTATTATTTCTACCTTAAGTCCAGTAATTATCCCTTTCACACAGTTTGCTTTCTGCAGTCTCTCTACTTTTTTTTAACCTGCCATTTTTCTGTACTAGCGGTTCCCAAACTTTATTTAATATCACATCACCTTGAGGGTTTGTTAAAACACAGATTTCTAGGCCCTCTTCCTCTTGAGTTTCTCATTTACTAGGTCTGGAGTAGAGCCAGAGAATTCGCAGGTTTCCTAGTGGTTCTGAACTGCTGTCTCAGAGAACTTTGTTTTGAGAATCCCTATGATAAAATCACTTGCCCCTGCAAATTTCTACTGTCACGCCTTCCTGAAGCCGTCTCTGGTCTATCCAGATTGATCCTTCCTTCTTCTTAAAATAGGGAAGGATATACCTGTGGTAATTTCACTGGAACTTTAAGTATCTTATATCTACTAGATGTAGCCCAAATTAAATTACAGAGTTTTCCAGATAGGTACAGTCTTTGATTTATTTTGTTTATGCAGCTTCATGGAACCAGTGAAACTACATGGAATCAGTGAATGCACAGTGTATGTTACTGGCACTTTCTTTAGTTTTCAGCTGCTTGCTTGTTTTGTACTATTAAGTTATAAGTCTTCATTTCATACTTATTTGCATCTAAATTATAATTTTTAGATGCAGTAATTTGGTGGTATTATAAATTTACATATTGTGGGCAATACTGTTTGATCTCAGATGACCATCATCAGATGTAATGTTAAGCGATTAGAATAAATGGAAAATGTGTGTGGTAAGTTGGTAGATGTTGAAAATCAGCAAACCTTTTGGGTGTATTATTATCAATAAGGGTTCTTTTTTTAAATATCCCCTCTATAGGATAATTTCAGCTAATCTCTAATGAGCATTAGCTTAAAAATCCAAATTTTAAGCTGTATACTATCACTATGAATTAAACAATGTACCTAATAAGTTCACTGTAAATCATTGTTCAACCATCTTATCTACCATAGCCGTAAAATTAGAAAAAATCCAGAAGTGCCTCTTTTAAATGTCACCTGAGTACCTTCTAAAAAGTAAAACTGTAAATGTGTTTAGGGGTGAAGTGCACTAATGTCTGAAACTTTGAAATGCATCAAAAAATAAGATTGGTGAAAGAATATGTAGCAAAATGATAGAATCTGGGTGTTAGGAATATGGGTATTCACCAGTTTTTCATTTTTTTTTTTTAAGTTTGAAATTTTTCATATTACTTGAGGGGGGTGGTGGTACAGAAATAGGCTTATTCTTATTCAGAATTTGTAGGGATTATAGCTATACAACAGAGAAGGCAATGGCACCCCACTCCAGTACTCTTGCCTGGAAAATCCCATGGACGGAGGAGCCTGGTAGGCTGCAGTCCATGGGGTCACTAAGAGTCGGACACGACTGAGCGACTTCACTTTCACTTATCACTTTCATGCATTTGAGGAGGAAATGGCAACCCACTCCAGTGTTCTTGCCTGGAGAATCCCAGGGACGGGGGAGCCTGGTGGGCTGCCGTCTATGGGGTTGCACAGAGTCGGACACGACTGAAGTGACTTAGCATAGCGTAGCATAGCATAGCTATACAAATATTCCCATTATATTGATGTATGAAACTTCCATTTAAATAAATGTTAAACACATAAATATAGGCGGTTTCATTTGGTTCAACCTAATTAATACTTTTACATTTTGTTTTTTCCTGATGACTGGAAATTGGCTTAATTTAAGATTCAGTTTAATTTAGCTACGTTTGTGTTCCATCGTTGATATGAAAAACTTAACAAGAACCTAGAAGTCTAGTTTCTAGATATTTCTGCCTATATTTTGTTACCAAAATAATACATTTCATTCCATCAGCGATATACAAATGTATTTACAAAATTACCTTGGTTATGGGGAAATATATATCCTAATACCACAAATAGCTGGCCTATTTGCTCTATACTTATCAACTGAAATTTTATGAAAAAAACTAGGTTGAAACCCAGTCAAACCACAGGTAGTAGTGATGGTTGGACAGCAGTGTGAATGACTTAGTGCTACTGAATTGTAGTCTTAAAAATGGTTAAAGTATTCAGTTTTATGTTGTGTATATTTTACCATAATAAAGTTTAAAAAAATAAAGTGAAGGAGGAGACATTTCTGTTTAACCATAAGATAGCACGAGGGCCCAGACAGCTTGGCTGAGTTGAGTCAGAGGGTCAAGCATGCTCAAACAAATGCTACCCCACTCCAGTTTTACCTAGGTAGGTCATATGAAATCTGACTGGTTTTGAAAGCTAAGTAAAAACATAATTTTGGATATTGTTAACATGTATTCAGTTCAGTTTTTTCCCCCTATTCTAAGAAGTCTTAATTGATGCATGTGATTAAAATTCATGTTGATCTACAAAGACTGGAGACTTATCTACAGTACCTGACTATATAAGTCTTTCCCACTGAGCATAGTTAAGCTAGTTGTTGTAACAGAAGCCAACTTATCTAATTAAGTGAAAAGTGCACAGTAGGTGACAAGCTTTAATTAGCAGTTGTTTTCCTCTTGTGCAGTGGTAGTAGAAGGGAGTGAATGATGTCATTGAGTTAAATTGTAATATTTGCCCTAATGGAAATAGATGTCAAAACTTGTGTTAATTGGGAGGAAAAAATAAGGAATTGCAACCTAATTCCACAAAAACAAATTAGAGTTCATGAAGTACCCTTAAGAGCAAAATGTGAAAAAGTTTAAATATTAACCATCTCAATAAAGATTCTTTTTATAATATAGGCATCCCAGACTTGAGACTTCTAGGTTTCAAATATAATAAATATAATTTAATTCCCAGAAAAAAGGAAAGCCACTCATACCTATAATGGAAACATGTAAGCCCAAATGTATCATCTTACTATCCAAAAACAATTTATCCTGATGTCTTCATCTATTCTTTCCTTTGTGCTTTTAAATTTAATCATCTTACTCTCTTATAGTCATACTTTACCAGAAAGAGGAATGACTGGGTTTTTTCTTTCTCTCAGGTGAAAATTGAATGAGACCATATGTGAAATCATTTGTGTAATACTTTTGTTCTCCAAGTTCAAGAGGTTAAGAGATTAATGTTGTTGAAATGGGAGATACACTGAATTTCACATATTCCTGTACTTACCACTCCTCAAGAATTATTAGGTCTTATAAAAGCAGCTTGAGGATTGTCTCTGCATTCTCATTAGAGAAGGTGAAAATTTTCTAGAAAGATTGAGGAAGTAATGTAAAAACAAAATTCAGAAAATACAAGACTTTGCAGAACATAAGAGAGTGAAGTCGCTCAGTCGTGTCCAACTCTTTGCGACCCCGTGGACTGTAGCCCCCCAGGTTCCTCCATCCATGGGATTCTCCAGGCAAGAGTACTGGAGTGGGTTGCCATTTCCTTCTCCAGGGGAGTCTTCCCGACCCAGGGATCCAACCCAGGTCTCCCGCATTGCAGGCAGATGCTTTAACCTCTGAGCCACCAGGGAAGCCCACAAGGAAAAACAGAAAAAAGGAGAAGCTACTCTACTGGAAATGTGTTGGTTATTTTTCCCCTCAGTCTTTTAATATAGAATTAAAGGTTCTATAATATAACATAGTAGGTTCATCCCATTAAGTGGAGCTGCAGTCAAGAGGAGGCTGGAGTGTTAATGATAATATCATTGTTTTCTCTCTTAATTTACAGAAGTTGCTGGGTGTGTTTTGCCACTGATGAAGATGATAGAACAGCTGAATGGGTGAGACCGTGCAGATGCAGAGGATCTACAAAATGGGTTCACCAGGCTTGTTTACAGCGCTGGGTGGATGAAAAACAAAGAGGAAACAGTACAGCCAGAGTGGCATGTCCTCAGTGCAATGCTGAATACTTAATAGTTTTTCCAAAGTTGGGTAAGAAGATCCCTAAAACCAACACAGATATATATATATCGTGTTCTTACATTGTATGTGACTCTTTAAGATCCTAGGGTTGTCTTTAAGTAATTCATCTCTTTGCTTTTTTGTGAGTTTCTCTATTCCATTTCTGTTTTATATCTAAATGTCAGATATTTATTTGTTTTGCTAACAGTTTACCTTATCCTTAATATATTCCCAAATCTATCCATTTGTGTATTAAATGTTTTCATTTGGTTGACGGATAAAGAACTTGGATATCTAATTATGTAGATAAAATCAAGTAACACAACTATAATAAAAAACTAAGGAGCCTCATTCTCTGGAAACCAATGGTGTGGGAGAAAGAAAACAATAGTTGTTCTAATACTTATTCTTCTTAATTTTTATATTAAGGAATAAAAGTAAGGACATTAAATATTTAATAAAATGCAGTGTTAAATTCATCTTTGGAATCCAATTTATATGGCTGTCTTTCGTGAAAACTACTTTTCCTTTTTCTGTGAATTGGCTGGCAAGAAATAACCAATGGTCTTTGAGAATGAGGCTAGAGTTGAAATAAGTGTAGCAGAATGTTTAAAGGAAGCTATAACTAACACTGATATTTAGTTAGCATGTTTCAATACAGCCATGTGATTATGAACTGGTGTCATTCTCTGGTGGTTATGCCGTGCCATATAATAAGAATGTTATTAAACATTTTTAATATCATCCTTGACTACAATCAAGAAGTGTTTGAAAGCAGTTTGGTTTTTCGGAAGGTCCGAAGGAAAAAATGACTTTGTGGAGGAATGCTTCAAGGAGAAATTGGAAATTATTAGATATGTTATTTTTTTCTAGGTGCTATACATATTGAAATCAGACCTTTTTTTTTTTTAATGAAGCTATATAAATGCAGATGATGAAGTGCTTTTCTAATGTGAGAAGATTAATAATAAGGGCAATCAAAATCTCCATAGTTGTCTGTATTTCTCTAACATAATGCATAGGAAGAAGTGATAGTTTTCTATGAAAGAAAAATAGTGTAGTAGAGAAAGTACCATTTTTTGGACATTTAGTATTTGTGGATCTCATTGATGGGTCTTTTAAACATCATGAAAAGCAGTTACTGCTGCAATCTTTCACCACATTGATACCTGGCTCACTGAAGTCAAAGCTACAGTTTCTTGTCCTCCTTATTAGTTCTGCTAAATCAGA
Organism: Bos taurus; assembly: GCF_002263795.3. NCBI lineage: Eukaryota > Metazoa > Chordata > Mammalia > Artiodactyla > Bovidae > Bos > Bos taurus. The sequence continues at coordinate 13,797,693 of NC_037353.1, forward strand.
TAATCCCACTTTTCAACTATAGATTGTTGAATATTTCCAACAACCAAGTATAGGATGATTCAGCAGCAAGTATAGGATGATTCTTCTAGATGTTTTGGATATTCAGATGGATGAATACCAAAATTATTGCAAGAATTCTCACTGAAAACTACCTACAATGTCTGAGTTGACAAATGTATGGCACTCAGCAATGAAGTTGAATATTTCAGTTTGGAAAGTGGCACTGGGTAAATCTGTCCTTCTGGTGTTTTTCAGTTCTAGGAAATACATTTTTTTAGGTCTAGTGTGGTAACTGAATAAATTTTTCTAAGTATACTAATAATAAGACACCCGTTCATTCTACAACAAGGATAGAGCATGGCTAGATGTTGGAAAAGTCAAACTATGGTTAAGCTGTGTGTATCATGATTTGGTCTTTGTATTTTATCCTGAAGAATTTCAGCTATGATGGGTTCAAGCTATTCACTATACTATATGTCTCACAGAGATCTGCTACTTGAGTAAGCCACATATAATCACAGAAAGTTTTTACTGACCTTATCGGTGTCATGGGGTGGAAATGTATATCCTTCATTTGAATAGCTTTTGGTAGCATCTTTCCTCCTGACAAGATAAAAAATCAGAGTGTTGTACTTACTTCTTTTTTCCTGACATAACATGCCAAGGATATCTGCTCAGGGGCTGCGGTTGAATATATATTCACAATTTTCTATGCAATCTTTAACAGACTCAATGGAAAATTTAAGTGTCAAACTCCAGCTGTTGCCTGTGAATGAAGCCTTGTATGAATTGACTTTCAGGTGCCATAATGTTCCTGGGTACACACGACTAGTGCTTTTGGCTATGTTGATCCTAGTGTATGTTTTCAAGTTAAGGTTCAAAGATAATTGTTGGTTATAAGAAAATCCCTTCTCTAAAGCATATTTTCATTGATAATCAGAATTAAAGTTTTATTTCATTATTTACAGTTTATATATATATGCCAAGGGTTGGTTCATACTGTGAATACTAGTGGTTTCTTATAGTCATAAAACAAAATATTTAAGAGCATACACCTATGATACTGTTCTTACTCACTGAATATGACACCTATTATATAACGTCCAGTAGTGTCCTCTGATAGGAGAAGGCAGTGGCGACCCACTCCAGTACTCTTGCCTGGAAAATCCAATGGACGGAGGAGCCTGGTGGGCTGCAGTTCATGGGGTCGCTGAGTCGGACATGACTGAGCAACTTCACTGTCACTTTTCACTTTCATGCACTGGAGAAGGAAATGGCAACCCACTCCAGTGTTCTTGCCTGGAGAATCCCAGGGACGGAGGAGCCTGGTGGGCTGCCATCTATGGGGTCGCGCAGAGTCGGACACAACTGAAGCGACTCAGCAGCAGCAGCAGCAGTGTCATCTGATACAGAAATATACCAGTAGATTGTTTTCTTTCTGAGCATATTTGTCATTAATTTTGCAGCTGACTGTAGTTACACTTGATTTTGTTAAAATAAGGTAAAGTTCCTTTACGGTTTTTAATCTTTGCTGTCAATGACAAAATTTGTAATGCAGGTGTCAGTTGGTTTACTAGAGTGGTTGAAAATTATTTGAAGACTTCAGTGGCTTCTTATTACTGTTTTATAATGATTTAGACCCTGTTTCAAAATGTATTGTGCTGTGATGGGAGTAAGGAGGTCCCCTGCTGCTGCTACTAAGTCGCTTCAGTCGTGTCTGACTCTGTGCGACCCCAGAGATGGCAGCCCACCAGGCTCCCCCATCCCTGGGATTCTCCAGGCAAGAACACTGGAGTGGGTTGCCATTTCCTTCTCCAATGCATGAAAGTGAAAAGTGAAAGTGAAGTCACTCAGTTGTGTCCGACTCTTAGCGACCCCATGGACTGCAGCCTACCAGGCTTCTCCGCCCATGAGATTTTCCAGGCAAGAGTACTGGAGTGGGGTGCCATTGCCTTCTCCGAAGGAGGTCCCCTAGTACAGACTAATAACTTGTAATTCACTGGTCACAGCCCACTCTAAGATCCTACTGTTTTCACTCTGTAAGATCATACTATTTATCATTTCGAGTCAAATATGCTTTCGTCACTTCTACTCTTCAGTGAATGCTTTTGAGGTATTTATTATTTAAATTAGAGACTTAACACACTGATAAGAACAACAACAAAGTAATATATTTAGCCAGTGTAAACAACTCATGATGTCGAAGTTTGTTAGCTGAAACAGTCAGTCTCTTCTTAACCTTGTAAAGCATATGTAACCCTTGGAACATAACAGTTAAGAACCTAAAAGAATTTCCTTGAAAGTCATAATTAATCTTTTCAATTTATGAAATGTTTGTGATCAAAGCTTTTATCACTTTTTTTTTAAACCAAATTGTCTGTAGTAAACCAGATGATTGCCAGGGACCACCATTCATCCCCCAAAGACACTTAGGAGACACTGGCCAAAAGAAGGAATAAGAGACAAGAGAAAAGATGCAGAGAGGAAGAGCTGATGGTTAACATTCTATGAGATGGTCTTTGTGTAGCAGGTATTAAAAAAAAGAGTTTTCATATGGATTTAGCCGCAGTCTATTTGACTAGCTGGCCAAAGTCTGCATCTTTTCTGGTACTTAGTGGTGACCAGAATGGAAGGATGGTGGCAAATGTCGGTTCTTAACTGTCCATAGGGAATGTATGGTACCTGGCTATGGAAAACTTAGAGACAGTCCATCTGACTTTCACTCCTCTCATTATTCACTTTTTTCTAGTGAATTAGGACAGTTGTGTGTAACTACAGGCACTTAAAAACTACTCAAAATATGGTCTCAGAACCAGCAACATTAAAATCATCTGAGAGCTGTTAAGGATGAGAAACCTGGTGAATTCCCTGGTGATACAGTGGCTAAGACTCCATGCTCCCAATGCAGGGGGCCGGGGTTCAATCCCTGGTCAGGGAACTAGATCTCACATGCCTTATCAAAGATCCCATGTGCCACAACTAAGGCTGGTTGCAGCTAACTGAGTTAATTAAAAGAATGAAGAACATTAGCTCCACCCCTAGTTAAAATTAATAATCTGTGTTTTCATGGAATCATTAGTTTATGTGCATGTTAAAGTTAAGAAGCATAGAATTAAAACAGGAAAAGAACACCAGCTGAGAAAATTTTGTCTTCTGTTAAAAATAAAATATTTCAAAAAATAATAAAATATTTATATGCAGCTTAAGACCAGATAGTTATTTTGTTTAGCTAAACAAAAAGGATCCAGGGACAATATGTTTGTGGTGTACAGGTCTCTTCATTTGTTAAATTTATTTGTAAGTATTTCATTCATTCCTTTTTTTTTTTTAAGTAAAGGATTTTGGTGGTTTTTTTTTTATGATTGACGTATAGTTGCTACACTACATTGTATAAGTTACAGATATACAGTATAGTGATTCATGACTTTTAAGGGTTATTCTCTATTTATAGTTATAAAATATTGGCTGTATTCCATGTTGTATCCTTATAGGTTATTTTATACCTAGTAGTCTATACCTTACTCCCCAAATTTTGTTTTGTTAAATTTATTTCTATCATTCTTTTTGATGGTATTTTCAATGCAGTTGTTAATTTTATTTTCAGATTGCTTATTGCAAGTGTGTAGTATACAGTTGATTTTTGTATTTTTATCTCATATCCTGTAACCATGCTGTTCTCATTTAATAGTTCTAATAGTATTTTAGTGCATTGCTTAGGATTTCCTATATATAATATCATGTCATCTGTGAATAGAAACAGTTTTGCTTCATCTTTTCCAATCTAGCTGCTTTTATTTCATTCCCTTGCCTAGCTACCCTGAGCTTCCCTGGTGGCTCAGACGGTAAAGAATCCACCTACAATGCAGGAGACCTGGGTTTGATCCCTGGGTTGGGAAGAGTCCCTGGAGGAGGGTATGGCAACCCACTCCAGTATTCTTGCCTGTTGAATCCCCATGGACAGAGGAGCATGGCAGGCTATAGTCCATGCGGTCACAAAGAGTGGGACATGACTGAGCAGCTAAGCATAGCACAGCACGGTTGCCCTGGCTGCAAACTCCAGAACAGTGTTAAATGGAAGTGGTAAGGACATCTTTATCTTATTTTTGATCTTAGAGCAAAAACAGTCTTTTACCATGAAGTATGTTATCTCTGGGTTTTTCATAGATAATTTCTATCAAATTGAAGATTTTCCCTTCTAGTTTGTTGAATGTTTTTTACCATGATAGGGTGTTACATTTTGTCAGATGTCTTTTCTGATTCCGTAGAAGTGATCATGTAGTTTTTGTCCTTTATGCTACTGGTATATGGTATATTGCATTAACCAGTGTTGCCTTTCGGGATAAGTTCTACTTGGTATTGATGTATAATCCATTTTAGATATTGCTGGGTTTGGTTTGCTAGTATTTTGAGAATTTTTCTGTCTGTAGATACTGGTCTGTAATTTTTTTTTTTTTTCTCAGTGGTTCAAGAACTAGGTGATACTGGTCTCATAAAATGAGTTGGGAAGTGATCTTTTCTCTCATATTTTTGGGAAGGAGATTGTGAAGGATTGGTGTTAATTCTTTAAATGTTAGATGATAGTGAATCCATCTGGTCCTGACCTTTTCATTTTTTAATTTCTGTAAGGTTAATATTAATGTCCCCTCTTCCATTCATGACTTTATTTTAGGGTTTTTCTTGGTCAGTCTAGCTAAAGATTTGTTAATTTTGTTGATCTTTTCAAAGAACGAACTTACAGGTTTTTTTTTTTTTTCCTCTCTATTTCATTTATTTCCACTTTAGTCTTTATTATTTCTTTCTACTTGGTTTGGGTTTAATTTGATTTTCTTTTTCTAGTATCTTAAAGTATAAGGATAGATTAAGGGTTTGAGATCTTTTTTAAAACAGACATTGCATTTTAGAACAGTTCACAGGAAAATTGAGAGGAAGGTACAAAAACACCCCATATACTCCCTGCCTCCGTACATGCATGTGTGCTCAGTCACTTCATGTCCCAATTCTTTTGTGACGCTATGGACTGTAACCAGGCTTCTCTGTCCATGGGTTTTAGCCTCCTGCATTTATTAATGTGTTTCACCAGGGTGATACATTTCTACAACTGATAAACCTATACTGACACATTACTACCCAAAGTCTAAAGTTTACATTAGGGTTCACTCTTGGTATTGTACACTCTATGGGTGTGGACAAATATATAATGATGTGTGTCCACTATTATAGTATAATACATAGTATTTTCACTGCACTGAAAATCCATCTATTATTCATCCCATCCATCCTCTTCCCTAAACCGTGACAACCACTGATCTTTTCATTGTTTTCATATGCCTTTTTCAGGATGTCATGTAGTTGGAATCATACGGTATGTAGCCTTAGTTTCTGTATTCCCTTTATAGTCAGATAATTCATTTCTTGTGAGCACTGAATAATATCCCACTATCTGGACATATCACAGCTTATTTTTCCATTCACCTACTGAAGGACATTTTGTTGCTTCCAGGTTTTGGCAATTACAGATAAAGCTGTAGTACACAGCTATGTACAAGTTTTTATGTGGACATATATTTTCAGCTTATTTAGGTAAATAACAGGGAGCGTAATTGCTGGATCATATGGTAAGAGTATTTTTAATTTTGTGAGAAACTACCAAATTGTATTTCAGAATGGCTGTACATTTTGCATTCTGACCAGCAGTAAGTTCCTGTTTCTCTATATCCTTGTCGGCACTTATTGTTTTCCATTTTGGGGATTTTAGCCATTTATATCGTATTGTTTGAATTTGCAGTTCCCTAATGATGTAGATATTAAATGTCTTTTCATATGCTTATTAGCAGTCATATCTTCTTTGCTAAGATGTCATAATTGGTAATGTCTTTTGATCATTTTTTCCCTATTGTTGAGTTCTAAATGTTCTATCTTTTGGATAACAGTTCTTTATCAGGAATATCTTTTGCAAATATTTTTATCCCAGTCTGTAGTGTATCTTTTCATTCTCTTGACCTTTCTTGTTTTTTAATGTAGTCATTTACATCTAAAAATTTCTCTAAGCAATATTTGGATTTCTTCTTTGACCTGCTGATTATTTAGGAGTGTGTGGTTTAATTTTAACATATTTGTAAATTTCCCAAATGCCGTTCTTTTATTGATTCTAATTTAATTCCATTGTGATCAAAGAACATACTTTGATATCTGTTCTTTTAAATGATTAAGGCTTGTTTTATGTTCTAGCAAGCTTTATCCTGGCAAATATTCCATGTACACTTAAGAAGAAGTGTATTCTGTTGGTGGTTGTGGTAGAGTGTGATATAAACATCTAGTTGACTCATAAATTTTTGAAATCTTCTGTTTCCTTGTTGATCTTTTACCTATTCGTCATTAAAAGTGAGCTATTAAAGTCTAAGCTATTATTGAATTGTCTGTTTCTCCAGTTCTGTCCATTTTTATTTTATTTTACACTCTATTGGTAGGTGCATAAATATTCCTAATTTGTTATGTTTTTCTGATGGACTCTCCCTTTTACTTATAAAATGTCCTTTGTTTCTAGTAACAATTTTTGTCTTAAAGTTGATTTCAACTGATATCAGTGTGGCCACTTCCACTCTTTTATGTAAATTCTTAGATTACTTTCAATTTAATTTTTATTACAGCTTTGTTTTCTATTTCTGTATTTTATTGTTCTCAACTAAGCATTAATTCAAACTTCTGTGTAAAGTTGAAGATAACTAACAATACCCTCAAAAACTGGTTGTCAAATGTTAGGTGGCCTGTAAAGCTTAAAAGGAAAAGATATTCTCTAGGGATGATAGGAATGATTCCTGGGAGAAAACTTTCCTAGAGTATCTAGCAAATAAAATTAATAGTTATTACTATTTTATTTTATAATGTTTTCTTTTAATAATATTAACAGTGATATCAGTAGCTGTCACTTGCTAACAGACCCTGACTATTTGCCAGGCACTATGCTGATTGTATTAGCTCTCACAGTAGATATTGTCCTTATTCTACAGTTAAGGAAACAGACTTAGCATATTTTTTTAATGGAAGTGCATGGGTTTCTGGCACGTAAGGAGCCAGGATTTTAAATTGCTGAATTTTATGTTACTTGGAGTCAGTGAGTCAGTTATCAGGCCTTATATGGATAAGTAGTAGTTTCATATACCATAACAATAGACAGACTGGGAATTTGCATTAATTTGAGATAATGTTAATAAATTACATTTTGTATATGTAAACAAAGATTTTCTGTGATTTGATGCTATTGGAATCAAAGTATGTATTTTCCTTCCAGATAATACCTTTACATGGACCAAGATTCAAAGTAGGATATTTAATGAAAAGTCTTTTTACCATGTCCACCAACCACAATGCCACGTAAATTTCCTTCCTTGGCGGCAACCGCTGTTATAGGTCTCTGATGTTCCATTCCAAATGCTTCTCTTTTTCTTTCTTATCCTTTCTTCCCCTTCCTTCTCATTTCTCGTTCTCTCCCTTGTCTTTCTCTTTCTCTCACCATCCCATGCCTGCCTTCTTTTCCCCTTCCTCCCTAAACATACACACACACACACACACACACACACGCACACAATCTATAAACATTAGGGTAGAATTAAAGAAACAAAAGCGATAGAGAAATATTCAGTGACTGGCAACTATGAAAACCATTTACATTCCTAGGTCTGAAGGTATAAGGCAGGGGATCTGTTAACAGAACTTGACAAGAGCTTTGGCTGCTCAACAGGACCTGTGCTCTTAGAGAAAGGCAGGCTGCATACAACCAAGGTGCCAGGGTGGGGAAATTGCCTTAACACTTTCACCACACTCTGATTTCCTAGCCATTCCACTCATTGTTTGAACACATGAGAAGGAAGTGGGCAAGGTTACCTAAAGGATGCAGTTTGTTTGGTCAGCTTCCCAATATACAAAGCAGGGTGGAGAAAGAGGAGGAGTAAACTTGGAGAGGCAAACAGAATATGGAGCACATGATTACATGGAGCACAACAGGCTTTAGACTAGTATACTATACGTCATGTTCTATGCTTGCTTTTTTTTTCTTAGCAATATATGGTAGATATTAGTGTATTAAGAGCTTTTATATTAGTGTTTAAAGAGCTTTTATATTAGTATATAAAGAGCTTTCTTTCTCTTTGTAGTTGTATAGTATTGTTACATAGATATATGATTATATAACCAGGCTCCTAACGATGGACATACAGACTTTGTTGTATAATCTTTTACTACGACAAAAAGTGCTGTCATAAACAGCTGTGTAAAATAATTTTCCATGTGCAAATATTTCTGTAAAATAACTTACTAGAGTGGAATAGCTGTAAGTCAAAGAGTATGTGCAGTTATAACATTAATAGATACCATCAAACTGGCTTTTGTCGAGATTATGTCTATCTAATCTTCCCAACAGTATATTGGAATGCCTGCTTTTTCATTGCCTTTGCCAACATGCTGCTATCAATATACAGAATTAATTATATCTGCTGCCTTAGCATTTATCAAAACTCAGCAGAATGTTCACTCGGGTATTTTTTAAATGATGAAATTTCATTTGCTGAGAAAGAATATATCATAAATACATATGAGGAATAATGACTAATAAACTGTCATTCATTTACCTATCCCTCAGGTTTAGAAATAAAATACCCTGGTGATTTCAACTTTTTATCATTAAGGACTGTTTTGTCTATAAGAATTTTTTTGTCTTATATATAATATAGATATGATAATATAGTTGCCCCTTGGTATCCATAGGAGGTTGGTTCCAGGACCCCTGCAGAAACCAAAATCCATGGGTGCTCAAGTCCCTTTTTAAAAAATTGCATGCTATGCTATGCTAAGTCACTTCAGTCGTGTCCTACTCTGTGCGACCCCATAGACGGCAGCCCACCAGGCTCCCCCGTCCCTGGGATTCTCCAGGCAAGAACACTGGAGTGGGTGCCATTTCCTACACCAATGCATGAAAGTGAAAAGTGAAAGTGAAGTCACTTAGTCACGTCGGACTCTTAGCGACCCCATGGACTGCAGCCTACCAGGCTCCTCTGCCCATGGATTTTCCAGGCAAGAGCACTGGAGTGGGGAAAAATGGCATAGTATTTATATACAATTGATGTACATTCTACTATATTCTTTAGATCATCTCTAGATTACTCAAAATATCTAATACAAAATAAATGGTAAGTAAATCGTTGCCATTGTGCAGCAAATTTGAGTTTTGATTTGGGGAATTTTTTGCCCCAGATATTTTCCATGTGCAGATGGTTGAATACACAGATGCAGAACCCTTGGATATGGAGGGCCAACTCTAGAATGAAAATATAGTTACACCAGCTTTTTTAAAATTGATTTGTTGTTACTTTAGGACAATTTTTGATTTACAGAAAAGTTGCAAAGATAGTATGGAGAGCTTGCATATATACCATATGTAGTTTTCCTCTGTTATTAATACTTTATGTATTATGGTACATTTGTTATTCTGTTCAGTTCAGTCTCTCAGTCCGACTCTTTGTGACCCCATGAATCACAGCACGCCAGGCCTCCCTGTCCATCACCAACTCCCAGAGTCTACTCAAACTCATCTCCATAGAGTCGGTGATGCCATCCAGCCATCTCATCCTCTGTCATCCCCTTCTCCTCCTGCCCCCAATCCCTCCCAGCATCAGAGTCTTTTCCAATGAGTCAGCTGTTCACATGAGGTGGCCAAAGTACTGGAGTTTCAGCTTTAGCATCATTCCTTCCAAAGAACACCCAGGATTGATCTCCTTTAGGATGGACTGGTTGGATCTCCTTGCAGTCCAAGGGACTCTCAAGAGTCTTCTCCAACATCACAGTTCAAAAGCATCAATTCTTCGGCGCTCAGCTTTCTTCACAGTCCAACTCTCACATCCATACATGACCACTGGAAAAACCATAGCCTTGACTAGACGGATCTTTGTTGGCAAAGTAATGTCTCTGCTTTTTAATATGCTATCTAATTGGTCATAACTTTCCTTCCAAGGAGTAAGCATCTTTTAATTTCATGGCTGCAATGACCATCTGCAGTGATTTTGTTATTAGGTTGGTACAAATGTAATTGTGGTTTAAAACTGTGAATTTTAAATCATTATAACTAGATTCAAACACATCTTTATTAATCAAAATAGGAGCCATTACAATCAACACATTTTTGCCAGTAAGAAACGTTTATTTCTGTAGTGTCCAACCACTGAGCTGGTCGTCACCAGCTATCATTGTTGTAAAATCCATTTTTCATCACATGTTACAACCTAATTGAGAAAAGGCTTGTTGTTGTTGCATAGAATAAGAGAAGATGACTCTTCAGAACAATTTTTTTTTTTTAATTTTCAGTCAGCTCATGAGGCACCCACTTACTGAGCTTTTTCTCCTTTCCAGTTTGCTTCAAATACCAAATGACTGTAGAGTGGTCAACATTGAGTTCTTCGGCAACTTCTCGTGTAGTTTTAAGAGGCTCAGCTTCAGTGATGCTCTCAGTTGGTCATTGTCAACTTCTGATGGCTGGCCACTACACTCTTCATCTTCAAGGCTCTCGATCTCTCTTTTTGAACCACCACTGCACTGTACATTCTTTAGCAGTTCCTGGGCCAAATGTGTTGATGTTGGGAGTGGTCTCTGCTGGTTTACAACCCATTTTGAACTCAAATAAGAAAATCGCTTGAATTTGCTTTTTGTCTAACATTATTTCCATAGTCTAAAATAAACATACACAGCAAGTAATAAGTCATTAGCAAGAAAAACAAAGTGAGATATGCACATTAAAATGATGTATAATATAACCACATTTATATAAGAATGTATTCTAATATCAAATGGCAAAGTTCAACAGTGCAAAACTGCAGCTACTTTTGCACCAACCTAATAAAATTAATGCACCAGTACTGCTATTATTATTAACTGAAGCCCATACTTTATTCAGGTTTTCTTAATTTTTCCCTAATGTCTGTATTCTGTTCCAGGATCCTGTTCAGGAAATTACATTACATTTAATCATGTCTCCTTAATGCTCCTCTTGACTGTAACCGTTTCTCAGACTTTCCTTGTTTTTGGTGACCTTGATAGTTTTGAGGAATACTGATTACATGTTTTATATAATATCCCAGTCAGGATCTATCTCATGTTTTTCCATCATCTACTGGGGTTATGATATGAGTTTTAGGGTACAAGACCACAGAGATGAAGTACCATTTTCATCATGTTACCTGGCACTTACTATCAATGTTACCTATCACCTGTGATACTGACCTTGATCATCTCAGTAAGGTTGTGTTTGTCAGGTTTATTCACTGAAAAGTTACTGTTTTTCCCGCTCTCATGCCAGTTTTTTTTTTTTTTTATGTTGTTGCATTTGCTTATCTTCTCTCATCCTTTTATTTTCAACTCTTCTGAATTCTTTTTTACACTTACTGTGATACTCATATAGTTGGATTTTTACTACCAAATTTAATGCATTCTATTTCTCGTTTTTTCTCTTTTCCCCTTTAGTTGATCATCATCTGGATTGAAATGGTTTTTCCTCTCATACTAAATTTTCCCCTGTACCTGTTATTAAGTTTTATGTCTTACTTTCCTTATAAGTGACTGTCTTTGAAAAGTCTTAGCTTTGTCTCTTCAAATATTGCTTCTCCCCCATTCTCTCTGTTCTCATATTCTAGAACTCTGATGAGAGTTCTGTTAGACATTTTATTTTTCATGTCTCTTCTGTGTTTTTCATCTTTTGGTCTTTGTTGTAGCATTATAATTTCTTCGTAACAGTTACCCTTTTCTCAGATTCTTTCTTGAGCAGTGTCTGATCGGGGGGAGGTGCGGTTCCCACTATAAGTTCTAATTGTTTCTTAAATGTACCTGATCATTTTTTTAATAGTCTCTCACTTCTTGTTCCTTTAGAATTATTTGTTATTTTATTATTTTTTTATGATCAGATTGATAGTTCCATTATTTAGCCTTTGGTAGCCTGATTTGTTTTCTTCTGGCTCTGATCCCATGATGCTTTATTTCTCTTAAGAGGGAACTGTATATTTGTAGGCTATGCATATCCTGAAGGTGAAGAAACTCTAGACTGATTTGCATTTGCTGTTGGTAGATGCCAAGGGATGTTGCTAATATGGGATCACTTTAATATGAGTTTGGGTTTTCTCCCATAGCACAGACAGATTTCTAACCTGAAATCAGCATTCTAATTGACTATGTTTACAAATTCTTAGAAGAAACTCTCCTCCTCATTGTACTTTCCATCTTTTGAAAATAAGACAAAGTTTTCTTTGTTGGCTCATTTTATTGTCCTGTGGATTTTTTTTTCTAGCTTATTACCCTTTCTTCAGGGTTTATATAACCCTTTTGAGGGTTTGAGGGTAAACTCTGGCTTTGTATGGACCCAAGACATAGTGTGACTTGTAAAACTGAGTATTTTACCTTTCCTTATAATTTTTTCATTGAATAAAAAGATCATCTGTCATCAGGAATTTCCCATTTGGGGGTTTTGTTATTACCCATACCAAGAATATGTCAGTAATATATTGCTTTATTCCTTGCATTTCTTATATACTGGTTAGATCTCATTGATGGGGTTGCTGTGATTTTTTTTTTCCAAGAATATTTCATAGATGTTTCTGTGTACTTCTTTTACATCACAACATGAGGTACATATGTGTAGTTGTCTTTCAAAGAGGAAACTTTATAACTGATACTTCCAAAATACAAAGGATCTTAACACATTATTAACCGGGGGATTTTTACAGAAACTAATGCCTGTGACCAACGGTTTGTTATGTAAGTAAATATAGAAACATCTCTGGTCAATAACCTTCAGGTAACAAGACATATTAATACATCTCTGGTCAATATTGTGTTAAGAAAGTACTGTGAGCAGCTGTGTGCCAACAAATTGGATAAACTAAAAGTAAAGATAAATTCCTAGAACCACAAAACGTACAAAAAATGAATCATGAAAAATAAAAAATGTGAACAGACCAATAAAAAGTAAGGAGATTATAAAGCTCCCAACAAAGAAAAGACCAGGACTAGATGGTTTCACTGATGAATTCTTTACAGAAGAATTAGTACCAATCCTTCTCAAACTCTTTAAAATTAAAGAGGAGGGATTCCCAAACTCATTTTATGAAGCCAGCATTACCCTGATACCAAAGCCAGATACAGACACTTTAAGAAAACTACAAGCCAATATCCTTGATCAATACAGATGTAAAAATTCACAGCAAAATATTAACAAACCAAATTCAACAGCATTTTGAAAGATCGTACACCATGATCAAGTGGGATTTATCCCTGAGGTGTAAGGATGTTTCAGTATCTGCATATCAATCAGTGTGGTATACCACATTAATAGAATGAAAGATAAAATCTTTGTATCTCAGTGGATGCAGAAAAGTATTTGACAGAATCCAACATCCTTTCATGATAAAAACTCCCAACAAATTGGGTATACAAGGGTGGAAAGTGAAAGTGAAGTCGCTCAGTCGTGTCCGACTCGTTGTGAGCCCCATGGACTGTAGCCTGCCAGGCTGCTCTGTCCATGGGATTTTCCAGGCAAGAATACTGGAGTGGATTGCCATTTCCTTCTCCAGGAGATCTTCCCGACCCAGGGATTGAACTCGGGTCTCCTGCATTGTAGGCAGACGCTTTACCATCTGAGCCACCAGGGAAGTAGAAGGGTGTACCTCAACATAATAAAAGCTGTATTTGACAAACCCACAGCTAATATCATACGCAACATACCCACTAATATCAGGATCAAGACAGGGGTGTCTGTGCTCACCACTCCTATTTAACATAATACTAGAAGTCCTACCCAGAACAGTTAGTCAAGAAAAAGAAATAAAGACATCTGAATTGAAAAGAAAGAAGTAAGCCCACTTGCTGCAGCTGCTGAAGCCCGTGCACCACAGGAGAAGCCACTGCAATGAGAAGCCTGTGCACTGCGACTAGAGAGTAGCCCCACTCGCCGCAGCTGCAGAAAAGCCCACACAGCAGTGAAGACCCAGCACAGCCAAAGATGATTTAAAATTTTTGTTTTAAGTCTCCATTTCAAAAAATAAAGAAGACACAAATGAGTGGAAAGCTATCTCTTGTTCGTGGATTGGAACAATTAATACTGTTAAAATGTCCATACTACCCAAAGCCATCTGTATTGTCAATGTAATCCCTTCAGGTTCAAGGGCATTTTTCACAGAAGTAGAGAAATTAATCCTAAAACTGTATGGAAATTCAAAAGATCATAAATAGCCAAAGCAGTCCTGAGAAAGAAGAACAGAGCAGGTGGCATCATATTTACTGATTTAAACTTTATTACAAAGCTATTGTAAAGCAGCATGGTAACTCAAAATGGATTAGAGATTCAATTTCTTTTTTTGTCTTCACTGGCTCTTCACTGCAGCATGTGGACTTACTTGCTCCATGGCATTGTAGGATCTTAGTTCCCCAACCAGGGATCAAACCCATGTCCCCTGCATTGGAAGATGGATTCTTAACCTCTGGACCACCAGGGAAGTTCCTAGAGATTTAAATTTAAGACCAGAAAGTGTGAAAGTTCAAGAATAAAACATCAGAAAGTTTCCTTGACATTGGTCTTGGCAATTTTTTTTTTGAATAATTGGATATCCACTATATCATTATAATTATTTGTTGGATAATTATTTTTTGGATTTTTTCTTCATAAGCAACAAACAAAAATAAAGCAAATTGGACTATATCAAACAGATTTCTCCACAGCAAAAAGAAACAGCAAAATAAAAAGATAAACCATGGAATGAGAAAATATTTGTAAACCATCCTAAAGCATCTATCTGATAGGGGATTACTATCCAAAATATATAAGAAATTCATAGAACTCAATGTATGTATGTGTGCATGGTTAGTCACGTCTGACTCTTTGCAACCCTTTGGACTGTAGTCCACCAGGTTCCTCTGTCCATGAGGTTTTTCAGGCAAGAATACTGGATTGGATTGCTACTTCCCCTTCCAGGGGACATTCCCAACCCAGGGATTGAACCCGCATCTCATACATTACAGGCAGATTATTTAACCTTTGAGCCATCAGGGAAGCCCCCATACAACTCAACATCCAAAAACAAAACCCACATACAATCTGATTTAAAAATGGATGAAGATCTTGAAAATTTTCCGTATAAGACACACAAATGGTCAACTGATGTATGAAAAGATACTCAGCATTACTAATCATCAGGGAAATGAAATGTGAGTGTTGCTTCATGCCTGTGAGAATGACTTAACAAAAAGACAACAAATGTTAACAAGGTTGTGGAGAAAAGGACAGTGTGTGCACTGTTTGCGGGAATATAAATTGGTACAGCCACTATGGAAAACTATGGAGATTACTAAAAAATATATATTCTTTTAACTATCATGTGATCCAGCAATCCCACTTCTGAGTATGTATCTGAAGGAATTAAATCACTGTGTGGAAGAGATAACCTACACCCCCACATTCACTGCAGCATTCTTCACAATAGCCAAGATATGGAAGCAGCCTAAAAGTCCATCAACAGATGGTGAAGAAAACGTGTGTGTGTGTATGCAGTAGAATATGCAGCCATTTAAGAAAAAAAAGGAAATGCTGCTTTTGCAACAACATGGCTGGATCTTAAGGTCATTGTGTTAAGCAAAATAAGTCAGAGAAAGAAAATACTATATGTTCTCACTCAGATGTGGACTCTAAAATACCCAAATTCAGATAGAATTGTTGGGACTGGTGGTTGGGAAATAATGGGAGATATGGTCAAGGGGTACAAATTTCCATTTAAAAGCTGAATCATGGCAACCCACTCCAGTGTTCTTGTCTGGAGAATCCCAGGGACGGGGGAGCCTGGTGGGCTGCCGTCTCTGGGGTCACACAGAGTCGGACATGACTGAAGCGATTTAGCAGCAGCAGCAGCAGCCCTTCCTTACAAGAAATGCTGAAGAGAAGTCTTCATGCTGAAAGGATGATAATTAGTAACATGAAAACATATGACCATATATTTTCAACAGATTGCTAAAGTAAATATGTAGTCAAATTCAGAATACTCTAATATTGTAACATGGTAGAGTGTTAAATACTTAACTCTATGCTATGCTATGCTAAGTTGCTTCAGTCGTGTCTGACTCTGTGCGACCCCATAGACGGCAGCCCACCAGGCTCCCCCGTCCCTGGTATAAAGTGTAAAAGACAATTCCTAAGTAAATACACAATATTTAAAAAGATAAACTGTAACATCAAAAACATAAAAGGGGAGTAAAGGATAGAGTTTTGTATGCAATCAAAGTTAAGCTGTTACCAGCATAAGATAGACTGTAACATTTATATTTTATGTAAGCCTCATGGTAACCATGTAGTAGAAACCTAAACTGGATTCACAAAAGATAAGAAGAAGACAATCAAAGCATACCAATACAGAAAACCATTCATTTACAAAGGAAGGCAGCAAGAGCAGAAGAAAGGAACATAGCAACTACAGAACAACCAGGAAACAACTGATAAGATGGCATATATAAGTTCTTAACCTATTAATGACCTCTTTTTCACACGGTCAGCCTTTCAGATCTAAATATTATTATTATTATACTTATTTTGTGCTGTGCTGTGCTGTATGTGGGATCTTAGTTCCCTGACCAGGGATCAAACCCCTGCTGGACTGCCAGGGAAGTCCCTCAGATACAAATATTAGACCAGCTATAAACATCTATTGAACTTCAGCCATGTGCTTAGAACTGAGAAGAGACCTGGACATAGGGCTTAGAGCAAGCACTGGAGTAGCTAATATCTTTAATTTGTGGTTGAAATTTTTAAGGAGAATACTTTCTCGGAATATGCTAGTGACCTAACAAAAGTAAATGCCAATAGAACTAACCAATGGTTTATTTTTCTAAGATGAGTATTTAAAAACTAAGAGGCAGTAGAGAAACCTAAATGAATACATAACTCACCTGATTTATTTTTAACATATTTAGTTGCTAAAATTAAAATGTCATCTGGACTATTTTACCCAAGAACTTAGCCCAGAAAAAAAAATAAAATAAAAGCTGAATCAGTTCTAAGGATCAATGTATGGTATGGTGACATAATTTATTATATATGTTATATATTTATTATATATGTCATATATTTATTATATATGACATTTATTATATAAATGAAGGTTAAGAGAGTAGATCATAAGTGTTACCACCACAAAAATGTTAATTATGCAAGAGGATTGAGGTTTTAACTAACCTTATTGTGGTAATCATTTCTCAACATATATTATCAAACTGTTGCATTCTAAACCTTCAACTTGTATATGTTATGTGTCAGTAATATCTCAGTAAAGCTGGAAAAAATGTGTAGTTGTCTTTTTTTTTTTTTGATAAGACTGATCAGTGGACACAGGTGTTATCACCTGATCCATCCAGTAGTGTTCCCTGTCAGCTTCCACCTACTGGTTTTAGCATTGACTGATAATTTTTTCATTCACTGCCTCTAGATCTATTATTTCATTAGATGGTACAGAAGAATGATATTGTATTTCTCGTTTTTTGTGTGTTTGTTAGCTGAGAATACTTATTAAAGATGAACTGAGAAAGGATTGCTAAGTCAGAGTGTGAAGCGCACATAGACTTTGCTGGATATTACCCAATTCCCCTCAATAGGAACGGTACCATTTTACATGGACCAGCAATGGGTGAGTCTACCTGTTCACCTAGAGCTCTGCCAATAGATTGGCTAATGTTTTAGTTTGTCAGTATAATCTATTAGATAAGAAAAGTTTTATTTCACAGTTTTAACTTAACATTTCTTTATGAATGAGGTGGCTAAACCATTGGAAAGCAAAAAAGAATGCTGTTTGAAACAGGGTACTAAATATACATTAAATATATTTTCCCCAAATTTAAAGAAGTTTTTCATGGCTTCAATTTAATGAGAATTTTACATTTTTAATGTTTTTCTAAGCTATCAGTTACTCTCTAAGAATAGTCTGTACTGTTTCCTCTAACCACACAGCCCTCTATTAATAAATCCAAGCCATTTACACCTGACTGCTCTCATAAAATATATTGTTGTCTTATTGCATTACTTGAAAACCAGTTTAGACTTAAGAATTCAAGTACTTTCTTCATATAAATATAATTAAGAGTTTCTGGTAATATTTACACTTGGCTATTAGAGAAGTGTTTATTTTTACTTTGCTTTATATCTAAACTCGTATGGATGATCAAAATGACAGAATTTAAAAACCAAAATCCTACTCCATAATGATTCAGTCTTTGAGTACCTTCTAGTTTTAAAGTTTTTTAGTTAGCTGTCTCATTACATCTTCTTTGGCCCTCATTCATACACCCTCTTATGAAGCAGATGACTAGTATACCTTCAAAGTAAGGATTTCTTGTATTTATTGCTGGACCACTTCTAGTCTTGTTCCCTAAGATTTAAATATAAATTTGTTTTAATAAGTATCTTCCAACAGGATAAACCTTTTTGGATGTACCCTCTGTATAAATACAGGTAGCTAAGTATAGGTCCAAAACACAATTACAGAATCTTAACATTTTTTTGACATAATTACTAATTATAGTCTAGTGTCTTCTCTTTCTCCATTCCCAGATTTCTTGGCTCCATGAATTAATTTCCCTCTTCCTCCTTGTCCTAGACCTTTAGGCAAAAAAGATCTGTCCTTTATTTCTTACCTAAGATTTTCCTGAAACAGTCTATTTTTATACCAGAGCCTTATTCCATAAATTTTTCCTCAAACATCTGTCTTGGATTATACCTCTATTCCAGAGTTCTGTTATACTTAGTATGCCATTTTTGAAAGAACTAATACCTGACATTATTACAGTGTAACATTATGTCCTGTATTGAGTTTTATATGCATTAATTTTTCAGAAAAACTCTGAAGTAGATATTATTTTCATTATCATTACATATGTAGAAATTAAGGTCCAGAGATAGCATTTTGTCATACTTCACACAGTAGACCCTACTGAATCCACACCCAACTTGTTATTTTGCCTCCTAAGGAGCCTACTGTGAGTTTCTCATATAAAGGGGAAAAGAAAATGAAACAGTAATGTCAGGTTGACCTTCCTTGGGGTATGATTACCTGAATTTTATGATAACCTTTTGTTATTCTCTAGAAAGTAGTTTTTCTTATTAATAAAACTATATTCCCATCATGGATAATTTTTAAAATATATGTATGTTTAAAGAAGAAAAAAGAATATGTAATAGTTCCTTGGCACATATGCAGTGTGTGCATAATTAATATTACCATCTGTTTTTATGTATTAATGATAATTGGTAGTGGTCTTTCTTTTATCATGACTTAACTTTTTCAACTTTTAAGTTTGAAATTCAAAGAATAATCCTTCAGGCATGGTTTCTCCTGAAAGCAGACCAAACATTTTTTCTCTAATTAGGTTTAATATTTATCATTTTTAACTCATCTCTCTTTTATGTTAAGCTGCTTTAATATAGAGATAAAGACTGATGCTTTCTCTCTTTTTTTATACTTACTTTGGATACAAAATCTTGTGGATTCTATTCTGGCTTATTCTGACTTTAAATATTCTTAGTTTTCCTAAAAGATTGTATTCATTTTAGCATGTCTCTCACCAGAGGCTTCCTACCTGTTGTGTCATGTTTTCAAAGATCTGGCCAACTTTCTATCAGTTAACTCTTGATAGCATACTAGCTTTTTAAAAAATATATAAACCCTTTGAATACAATCTTTTATCTCTAGTTAGAAGGTCTTTTAGCATAGACTTTTCATATCAAAGACTTCAAGGTCAAGATTCACTTCTGTTGATTACTAAATACATACATACGTACAAAACTCTTTGTATCCTTACCCTCTCTATAATCTTAAAATTTTGTTGACATGTATCTGTATAGTTTGTATGATACTGTCTTAAATTTTTCAGTTTTCTATTAAGTTTTCTAGTTGTTTAATGTGTATTTATTGTTTGTCCCTAACTAGATTGTAGCTCCTTGGAGGCAGAGGCTAGTGTATTAAATTTTGTTTACGTTTTAATGCATAGTAAAATTCTATGTGTACAATAGGTGCTTAATAAGTACTTAGTAGTTGACTTTATAGCCCTCATATATTCTATGGGCTATTCTATTCTAATGAGGAAAAATTGAAGCTTTCCCTTGGCACAAACTACGTACTTTGAACTACTTTGATGGTCTTTAGTTACTTTTCTTGGTCATACACTATATATATTCACACACACCTATACACACACACACACTGAGACATGGTACTCATCTCCTTTGACTCTGAATCTTTTATTCAGTGTTGCTTATTTTGAGGGATTTGGGGTCAATTATTATTAGTTTGGTTCAATAAATAATTGTCCAAAACATAACCCTTCTGTTTACAATCTAATGACTAACTTCTTATTATTAGGCAAAGTAACTTACAGCCTGAGTTTGCAGGATGTTTGTTTTTACATTAAAAAAATAGTAACAGCTCACCCTACAAGCAGAGCAATTAAAGATGAAACTTACATAAGCTTGTCTGAGGCTCTTAGACCTAGCCTCTGGTCTGTTAGTGTTGGAAACAGATGAACACTAGAGAAAGAGTTATAGCTCTTTACTATTCCATCAAAATTCCCACGTATTTTAACTCTTAGTTGAATTGGTGGTTGTGATATTAAGTTGTTTCTTAACAATGGATAGAGTCAAATACTTGCCACAGAGTGCTGCAGCTAGCCTCCTGTGCCATTGCATTCTAATGCCCTGTAGAACAGGCCAAAGTGCCCTGATGTACTGCCAAGTACCATGTGCTGAAGATAGCTGGAGCTTAGGGAGTCCCTGAGAGTGCTACCAGTCATCATTAAAGAGCATTTTTTAAGCACCTACCTGTACATGGTTCTATCCTAGGCACTGTACAAAACGAGTTAAACAGACATGGCCCCTGCCCCCTGGGAGTTTTCAGTCTAAGATGATGCTGACATGGACAGACATAAAGGATACTGAGACAACTGAACAAACATTGAACAAGAACATAAAGTACTAACACTATGCACAAGCAAAGGGGTAAGTGCACTTGTGGGGTAGTGTGTAAAGGCAGCTTCATGAAACATGACCAGGGCGGGGTAGAGCAGTCAGTCCACTTCTATCAGGTGAGCTTAGTTTTCATTGGGAAGTTGGATTTTCACACAGATTTAATCAAAGCAGGGGCAGTAATTCCGGAAATAGTGTGCAAGGAAAGAAGTTTAGAACTATATTGTTAAGACTCCTGGTGGCCTCCAAAATCTGCAATTCTGGATACTTCTGAACCTGAGAGTGGGGTTGATAATTTGGCTTAGCATTGGCATTTGAGTTGGATCTGGATCAAAGCTAATTCTCTGCAATCTCTCTTATAAATTTGGCTACTTAATAGAAACCTTGGAGTTCATGGAAGCTGTTCCCTTCTCAGGAGCTTATAAAAGGTTACCTTGTGAAGCATTAAATTATGTTTTGTGTTAGGAATTTTAGCACTCTGGCAGCTTTTAGAAATCATTTTTCAAGAATTGGTCAGAGATGTTTTTGAGGATACCTTTCTTCCCCAAGAAAGGGCCTGGGAATTCTGGGTATGACTGTAAACAGTGCTGGGAGATTTTGAACACTATTACCTGTCCTTCAGTCATTAATTCATAAATTTAATAACCATGCATACATAGATTTGAATTTAAATCACAACACAACAATTACAAAGATCTACTTTTGCAGTGTCTGCCAGATAAAACTGATTATTTCTTTTCAGTAGACATGGACTTAAGAGTTTCCCCAATAGTTCTGAGCTCACTGTTGGATGTCACTCAAATCTGAAATGTGAAAATCTGAACTTACCCAAAACATTAGGTATAGTTATTTTCTTTACAAAAGCTTTACAGCTTTATTGTACAAAAGAATTCACAATAGATTTTCTTTTAATTCCATGTTTCCCTAGCGACCTTTTATTCAACAATTAAATTGTTGAATTTTCAAAACTTGTATTTATATATAGCTTCTCCAATTGCCATTCCTTGGGTAAATACAGTACTGTTGGAAACATAAGTGATGAAGCCAACTGAGGTATTAAAAATTCATTAATGCCTTCTTAAAATACTAAAACTTTTTTATGCCCTTACATATTTAACTTGTGATTTACATTTAGTCATACTTCTTCCTCTCCATTAGAATTGAGGTTTTCAAGGACAAGAGTCCTGGCTTTCCTCATTTCCTGCAACTGTTTGCACTGTAATCTTAACAATGAGAACATCTATTGACTGTTACAGTTTTCCTTTTATGACCTGAAGTCATGGCACAGTAACACATGATAAGCTTCCTAATAGGAAAAGTAGTATTGAGGGACTGCATCCGGAGGATTTTGGTGATTATTCTTATTCATCAAATAAGATATTCCTAGATAATCTTTAGCTGTCAGAAATAAATGCCTGGCAGTTTAGATTTCTGTGGTAATGTTTATCACTAGGCGTTTATTCTCCTTTAAAATACTAAACTAATCCTGGACTAGTCTGCCTGAAAGAGACTTGAGAGATTTAGGCAAAAAAAAAACTTAAGACAAAAGCCTAGACAGAATTTTGTCAGAAAAACTGGAAATAGGAATTATAAAATGCAGCTAGTGTCTTCATTTAATTCAGCGTATCTGTTGCATATGACACAAGGGATGAGTAAAAAATTTCCAGAAGGAAGTATGAGGATTTGTTTGTTTAGTTTGTACAGAAAGAATTCATATCTAATGATTCAGAAGAAAATTGAAAACCGAGCTTATTGTGTTGAAACCTTCTGAGATATTTAAAGGAAAGAATTCAGACATCTCTATACTGTCCATGTCCATAACAGATAAAATTGGTAGTGATGGATTACTTTTTAGGAACTGTGTTTTCATCTAAATGACCTATTACTTTGCTCTATCAGTAGATCTTTCCAAGCACCCTTTTTGAAAAGATAGGGCGTGGGAGAAGGTCAGTTGGAAGCAGATAAAATACCTTCTCTTCTAATACATTCTGATTGTGACTGTGTAGAAAATAAGTCTCATCACTTGGGCTTCATACAAAATAATGAAAAGGAAGACCTAGAGATTTTCATATCATAGTTTAAAATAAGTACCTCAGTAGAAAGTTAAGCAAATTTTTGAGAATCATAGGAATTTGGGATTCATCAATAAGCAAAATAAAAAGGTTGCCTTCACTTTGGATCTTGTATTCTAGTTCAGGAGCCAGAACACTTTTTCTGTTAAAAAAAAACAAAAAACAGTAAATACATCTGACCCTTAAACAGTGTACGGGGAAGGGTTGCCAACCCTCTGTGTGGTCAAAAGTCCACATATAAACTTACAGTCATCTATCCACAGCTCCTCCATATCCCTCCGAATCCAGAGTCAACCAATAGAGGGTTATATAGAACTGTAGTATTTGCTGTTGAAAAAAATCTTAGTGGATCCATGCAGTTCAAACTCGTGTTGTTCAAGAGTCAACTAACTGTATTGTAGGCTTTGCATGTCACCATGTTGCAATAAAACATTATTTACAAAAACAGCAAGGTGGATTCAGCCCATGGGTCATAGTTTCTCAGCCCCTATTCTAGTAGGTGGAAACAATTAATAAGGAAATTAGAGTATGTTAAGTGATAGATGCTTTGGGAAAAAGAAAAGTAGAGCTGTGTAATCAAATACGGAGTATGATGAAGTAGAAGTTCACAGGATGGGCCTCACTGAGGCCAAGAAAAAGAGGAACCAGGAAAGGAGACTGAAAAATTAGTGACTGGTGAAATAGAAAGAAAACAAAGAGACGGTGAAGTCCTGGAGATGATATGAAGAACCATGTATTGGGAAAAGGGGAACATCTGTCAGATGGTGGTGGTAGGCCAAATAAGAGGAAGGCTGAGATTAGACCACTGGATTTAGCTGTGTGTAACTTGTCAGTGACCTTGAGGAGCAATTTTGATGGAGTGAGTTCAAGAGAGGATTGAAGGAGAAAAAATGGAAACTGGAAAGTCTTTTGAGTAACTTTGCTGTAAACAGAGCAAATAAATGGAGCAGTGGGAGAAAGGATCGAGAAAAGAGGTGGTTTGTTTTTTTAAGCAAAAGAAATAATGACATGTTTGATGACAATAATCCAATAAAGGGTAGGGGAGAAATGCTGTTGGAGGGAAGGAGTGAATTGCTGGAGCCATGTCTTTGAGTTGGTGAGGGGATGGGATCTAGAGTGAAGGGACTGACTTCAGATAGGGTAGTTGTGATGTTGGTAGGTGGAAATGTGCTGTAAAGAGTCTGTAGTTGTTCCCTTGTGGTTTCAATTTTCTGATTAAAGAATTATCAGAGAATATGAAAGCTGAAGTTTTGAGGTTTCATGTATACCCATTGGCTTTAACTTTTGGTACTAGCATTTCAGGGATCTTTGAAGACTCACTAAAATTTTTTTTTTATTGCGCCTTCTGAGGGAATTACAAACTTAACCCAGCAAATTTGTGTGTTTTAAGGGTTAAACCCTACATTATGAGATTAATGATACGTGTAATGTGTCACACTGTGCCTGCTGTCATGTAGAATGTAGAGTCAGTATGCACTGCACTAGGCTTACTTTTTTTTCTCTTTGGTCCCCAAAGATAACTTGTCATGATTTTAGATGTTATGTAAGTTAGACTTTGACAATAGTAAGTTTATATGCTGAATTTAAATCATAGGTCCCTTTGACATCACTCCTAGTGTCCTTTCTTCTTCACAATATGGTCCCTCTGTATACAGTGATGAGTGATATTACTGGCTCCAAAAATCAAGAACTATAAATTAGAGCTCCGTAGATGGATACTTGTTCTTGTAGTGATTTTATCATCATATTGCTATGTGGATTTCTTCGTACACTGAAAAATATATTGGCTTTGTATACAGCGTCCTCTTATAGATTGCAAGCCCTCAGGGGTAGATACAGCTCTTAAACATATCTGAGAAAAGGTCTTAAGTACATTGTACATAGAGAGCATTCAACAAATATGATTACTAAGTCAATATTTCTATGATACCTTAGTTAAACTTAGATATTCAGTTCTTTAGGCCTTGCTCTAAATCAGTTCTGAGGCTTTTCTGCTATTCTAGGAGATTCTGGAGCTAAATTATATCAGGCTTAATGGCAGTTATTATACTTCCTCCAAGTGTAGTTATTCCAGACAACTGCCAGAGGAGGTAGTAACCAAAGTTCACTTAGTAAACACATAATAGAAGTATAATTGGCACATCCAGCTGTTAGAATGCCACAAAAAGTGGCATGATCATTACAAGTTGTTTGTTAGAGAATAACGCTCAACTAAATTGTATATCAAAGTAAAATAGAGTTGTGTAACTACAGGAAAATAGCCTTGGTTACCTTCACACACTATCAAGGAAATAGTACGTGAAGTCAAAAAAGTGACACTCTTACCAAGTGCTATAGAATCTAACTGTGGCCAGGAACTGTTTATGGAGAACAGGTAGAAATGCTATGTCATTCTGTAGTCTTCAGTGTCATTAAGAGAAACGAGAACTATTTTCCTTTATAAAAAACAGCTGTGTTTGAGGCTTTAATTTTAGGTTTACTAGGTTTCCTATTCGGAGAAGGCAATGGCACCCCACTCCAGTACTCTTGCCTGGAAAATCCCATGGATTGGAGGAGCCCGGTAGGCTGCAGTCCATGGGGTCACTAAGAGTCGGACACGACTGAGCGACTTCACTTTCACTTTTCCCTTTCATGCATTGGAGAAGGAAATGGCAACCCACTCCAGTGTTCTTGCCTGGAGAATCCCAGGGACGGGGGAGCCTGGTGGGCTGCCGTCTATGGGGTCGCACAGAGTCGGACACGACTGAAGCGACGCAGCAGCAGCAGGTTTACTATTAAAGATAAAAATTTTAAAAGGCTCTTTGCTAGGGTTTAGGAAGTGAAACTTAGCTATTCATGCAAATGACTGAGAAATTCTAAATCTGTTAAATCTAGGTTCCCATTATATTTATAACATTTATAACTTATAATAAAAGTTATTTCTAAAGCATCAGTGCATTCAACTTCATAAAAATATTTTGTATCTGTGGATACTGAACAGGTCTTTTTTAAAAATCTGTCTTTTGTTGAAACTTTGTTTTCTTTATATTATAGGTCCAGTTGTTTACGTCTTGGATCTTGCAGATAGACTGATCTCAAAAGCCTGTCCATTTGCTGCAGCAGGAATAATGGTTGGCTCCATCTATTGGACAGCTGTGACTTACGGAGCGGTGACAGTGATGCAGGTTCACTTTTATTCTGTCAGATGATGTTACTTTTGATGTGAAGATCTATTAAATAGATTTTTGTTAGGAGTTTTAAAAATTATTATTTTGACCAAGTAATAATATTCTCATGGCTTAAAAATAAGAAAATATATAAAAAGCTCTCTAGGGGAAAGTTTTCTTACTCCTGTCCTTCACTTACCCAGGTTCCCCTCTCCCCAGGTAGCCACTGCCTAACCCAAACCTTCTTCCAGACTTTATTTGTGCATATGTAAGAAAAAAATATGTTCTCCCACACACACTATTCTTTGCCTCGCAAAAGAAAACATTAGAGCTGAATCCCTCTTTTTCCAAAAACAGTGAATTTTACAGATCTTTTCACAAAGTATGGAGAAATCTGAATAGCATTGTTTGTATAGAATTTCAACAGTTCAACAACCAGTCTCTTGTTAATCAGTCATTTAGTTACTTCTGGTTTTTTGCTATTACAAAATAATGCTACAATCATTGTTGATAGAAATTAGAGACTTAAATATCAAGATTTATTTAGTCCCAAACCCTTGACTCTTCTCTCTCTATACCTTTTCCATAAAGATTTCTACCTATCTGACCCATGAGTTTTGTGTTCAGATTTATGTCTTTCATCTTAATATTTTCATAAAATCAGTCCTGTAACAGCAGCATGGCCTTTCTCCTTAAATGACTTCTTATGACTTCCCACTCAGTATTATTGAAATCAAACTTGTCTTTTCCTCAGTTTGAAGCCTAAATTTATTCCCTGTTATAATATCCTATGTCTTTGATCCCTACAGTTATTTTTCCATCTACTCAATAAATAGCCTGCATTCTTAGGATTACCTTTATTTTTAACTCTTTCTGTTTGGACTTGCTGACCAAGTCCAAGCAGTTTCTATTTTGATATGTCTTAACATCTGTGGCTTCCTTTCCACTGTCTTTAATGCCTCCCACCCCACCCCCATCATACCTGGATGGCTAGCGGAGCCTCTTGTTTTCTTTAACTTCATTCTGTCAATCCAACCAATCTGCCTCTAGTGTAGAACCCCCACAGGATTGACTGTTCTTAATTATGTTACATTTAATTATCTTTAATGCTAAGAAGACCTTTTAGTTCATCACTGTTCCATCCTACTGTTTAAAAGTAGGGTTCTATAGGAGGTGCTTTAAAGGATCAAGCCGTAATTAAAACTCTTAGCTTTTAAGCTTTGATTAACTGTAGGCCTAGCTGACTATGGATACTAGCCTACAGTTTCTCTAAACCTACAATTCCATAGGCCTTGATTTTATATGTGGATAAGAAATTCTTAGCAAAGGCATTCTATCATTCCTGAATCTAACCTCAAAATTTAAGTCTTGAAAATAATCTCTTTTTCCATCTTAGGGCATAAAACCAGAATGTACATGATTCTACACAAGGTTTGCTGGTTTCGTTTTGACCAAAGTTAAATCAGCCCCATTGCTTAATTCAGCTTTCATTTATTACCCTTGACTCTGACCTGTGATAGCAGGTAGTATGACACTGCAGATGTTATACTATCCTAGTTCCTTAACATTTGTTTGTACACTTGTTTGAGTTGATTGTCTGTCACCTCCAAAAGATGTCTCTTTAGTTCACTTTTTATTTCCCAGCACCGAGTTCTGTGTCTGGCACATAATCAGTATTCAGTTGAATGAATGCATGTGAGTATGCATGTAATGGTCAGCCTCAACTTAATGCACAAAGCATGCCTCTTGAGCACACATGGGAAAATGGACTTTTCTCACTATTTGCCCTATTTCCTTTTTTATTTCCTCATCCTTAGACACCTTTAGAAGATTTTTACTGATACCCATGAGTAATAAATTTTCCTTTACTATATATAGTCCATACCTGAATACACACTCTGCTTTATATTTTTAAAACCTAAATTCTAAAAAAAAAAACCTAACCCAACAAAGGAATTTTTTAGTTTTCTGAATTTATTTGCTAACACTCCAGAAGTATTTAAATCACATTTAGTTATAAAATGATCATAATGTTGAAAATAATAAAATGATATAAAAAATGGTGTCATGGAGCAAGCATTATAGGTAAGGACAGTCTGGGCTAATCCACTTTGCCCTCAATGTGTGGGATATGTGTTTATGAAATATTGTGAACCAGACTAATTCACTTTAGGGCAGCTCTACCTGGAGACACAGAAGATTATTAGATAGTGACACCATGGGTTTTGACCATGTGGAAGAGGCTGGTCCCTACTCTTCAGTGTTACATCTTGGTTAAATAAATCAGTCATGTACAAAAGTCTGGGCTGACGCTTTAATAATGCCCATTTTGGTCCGCTCCACGTGGTTTCATAAACTATTTCTGCCTGAATCAGATCTGTTGCTGAGAATTTCAGTTTGCCCTAATCATTGTCAGCTTCCTTATTTCACATCTTGAAGTCCACCTTAAAAACAAATCTGCTATAATAGCTGACATAAAGGACATCTCATTTAAAAAAAAAAGATCCCATTTACTTTTTTTCATGAGTTTGTTTTCCCAAGTAAATGTTGTCTGTAGGGCTTTTAGTCTTCCCTACCTTCTTTCTTCCCTCCTCTCCTTGCGTTTCCTTCCTTTTCCCTTATCCTTCTCAGAGATATAAACAGATAAAGATATAGATTGTCTGTATCAACAGTTCTTTCTTCACAGTTTAATCCTCAAGTGTATACAGAAAAACTATATAGAATCCTTCATAATACTGTCCTCATACCAACCTATGACATCCGAACGGCCTCAAACCCTGAAATTCTGAAATAGTCTCCCCTGTCATAACTGCCAAGAATAATCCCTCAGAGAAATATATTTAATTTGTGAGCAGTTGGGACTTTTGGCTAAAGGAAGGTCATTTGAGACCCGTGAAAGAGAATCCAGGGACGTATTCTAGTTAAAAGTAACACTCACCAACAGAATGGCCATGTTGAGAGACATGTAAAGTCAAGACTGGAGCAAGTAAAAAGAATTCTACCAGGACGGCAAGTGTGGAGATTCACAGATGAGAATTAATCATGTCCTTCTTGCCTTCTCAGATCTTAAAACAACTGAGAAATTACCCCAAGACCCAGATGAGAGGAAAAGGATTGTTTTAGCTTTACAACCTGATACAAAGGCACCCTTGGGTTCCTGGATTAGAAAAAGTGACTGGAACCTATAGCCAAAACTGGACCTCCTATTGCATCCCCTCAAATCTAGACCTTGGAATTGCATTTTTGAGTTTGGTATGTAGAGCCGGCATTTAGCCAGCCAGAGAAATTACACTCAATCCCAATGAGCAGGGAGAAAGCCAAAGAGAAATGAGGTTTCAGGCCATCTCCTGAAGACTAGTCCCACCCCTTGGCTGGCTGTGCTTACCTCCTGGTAGGAAGAGCAGGAAAACAGACGCTCTTGGGAAGATACATGAGAACCTAAAATTATAACCCGAGCTAACCAAATTAAACAAGAGGAACATAAGCAAGAAGCAGAAATCCCCTTCCCTCCATTGAA
This sequence comes from Bos taurus, assembly GCF_002263795.3. Classification (NCBI taxonomy): domain Eukaryota; kingdom Metazoa; phylum Chordata; class Mammalia; order Artiodactyla; family Bovidae; genus Bos; species Bos taurus. The sequence continues at coordinate 13,827,450 of NC_037353.1, forward strand.
ATGTAATCAATGTGGGTTTTAAATCTTTTATTCCAATTTAATATGAAACAGCTTTGGTTTATTTTTTTTAACTTTTTGTTTCTAAATTTAGTAGTTTTCTCTAAAATGAATTGCACTCAAGAATGTAACCCTTCATTAGACAAGGCAATGATTGGAGCAAACGCTGTCTATTTCTCAGGTTGTAGGCCATAAAGAAGGTCTGGATGTTATGGAGAGAGCTGATCCTTTATTCCTTTTAATTGGACTTCCTACTATTCCTGTCATGCTGATACTAGGCAAGATGATTCGCTGGGAGGACTATGTGCTTAGACTCTGGCGCAAATACTCAAATAAACTACAAATTTTGAACAGTATATTCCCAGGTAAGGCCCTAAATTATGGTGGTACTGAACATACCAAATTAATCTTGTGGACGAATCCTACCATGCAAAGATATTTTAGCTTCTGATTTATTAGCACTAATACCCTCCATCTTTTTCTCTAGGGATTGGTTGTCCTGTTCCTCGAATTCCAGCTGAGGCTAATCCTTTAGCAGATCATGTCTCTGCCACCCGAATTTTGTGTGGAGCCCTTGTTTTTCCTACTATTGCGACAATAGTTGGTAAACTAATGTTCAGTAGTGTTAACTCTAATTTACAAAGGACAATCTTGGTAAGATGGTTTTAATACTACTTTTTTCAAGTGACTATACAAAGAAAATGCACTATATATTTGTTTAAAAAAAAAAAAAGAATGGGACTATATAAATATTTATACTATTTTGCTCTGTGCCTTAAGCCTCTATTTGATCCCCAATGTCATCCAACAGCAACAAAAAGAGGATCCACTATATTAGCTCTGGTCTTCTGGAACTATGCTGTGGGTGATTTCTCTCCTCAGTTAGGCACAAATCATCACTCCCAAAAGATACTGGTGAAGAGCTTCTGCTCTAGGGTCAGACTGCCCAGTTCAACTCCTATCAGAGACATTGCCTTGCTGAGAAACCTAAATAAAATTGCTTGACTTCTCTGTGCTTGTAAAATGGAAATAGTCGTGGTAGCTACCTCAGAATTATTATGAGGGTTAAATGAGATCATACATTTGAAATGTTAGCACAGAGTAATAAATAAGCCTTTATGTTGTTTGATGTCATTATTATTATTCCCACTTCTCTCTGGAGGTAGCCTGCATATAATGCCTGAGCATTAGAACTAAGTAGAAGGAAGATTACTCAGAGATGATAGAGGCATATCTGACCTGTTGGGCTTCCCGGTGGTTCAGATGGTAAAGAATCTGCCTTTAGAATCTCCACAGTGCAAGAGACCTGGGTTTGATCCCTGGGTCAGGAAGATCCCCTGGAGAAGAAAATGGCAACCCACTCCAGTATTCTTGTCTGGAGAATTCCATGGACAGAGGTCCACGGGGTCGCAAAGAGTCGAACATATCTGAGCAACTGACACTCACTTTTTTCACTGACATATTACCTGCAGTGTCTGTCTCCCTAGCTCACTGTCTGATTAAAAAAAAGAAAAAGAGTACTGTTTCATTTGCAGCTATCTGAATTAGCAACAATGACAATGTCGTTTGTGATATAAGTAAAATGATTTTTATTTTACATAAATTGCATTATAAAAAGCTAATTTTTCTTTTTATTTTAGGGTGGAATTGCTTTTGTTGCCATTAAAGGAGCATTCAAGGTTTACTTCAAACAGCAGCAATATTTACGTCAGGCACACCGCAAAATCCTAAATTACCCAGAGCAAGAAGAAGCATAAAACTGCGACTTCTTGTTGTTCTGCAGTCCTCCCATTCTTAGGAGTCTGTTGTGTTCTGATTCCATCATTGATGCACAGTAATGGAGACTTGTAATAAGCTGCTGCTCTCATATTTTTAAGAAATATAATAAAGCACTTAGGGCAGGGGAAACCCTCTCAGTAATCACGGAACCTAAGGATATGATTTGTTTTCCTTGTTTTGTATGTACTTCTTTCATGGCGGTCATCTGAACCATTATCTTAGCATGGTGAACCTGAGTTTTGTTCATATTTTCCTCAAGACAGAAATGTAAAGATCAAACTGTGCAAATATTTAAAAATACACATGCTGTTTTATTCAAATGCCTCTTTTGTACATGTTCATGTTCAGTGTTTTCTTAGAATTAGCAACTCAATGAAGGTACTGTGAGGATTTTTCTCACTGGCATAATTTGATTACAAGCTAAGCAGAAGTATATGTTAATATGAGGAAATGTAAATTAGTTATAAATAATTAACAAACCAAAAATGTATGTAAACATTCAAATGATTATCTGAACAAATGCAATTTTGTTGTGTTTTTCTTAACCCATGTGATGTCCTCCAAAATGTGTAGGGTAAAAATTCACAGGGCTTCCAGATCACTTTTTCACTATTAAATTTTATTTATATAATGTTGACATCTCATAGTTCATGATGTAATTTTGACTCATGCAGTCTTAATTACTGTGTGCGTGCGTGTGTATGTGTGTGTGAGAGAGAGAGACAGACAAACTGACACAGCGACACAGACATCAGGTCCTTCCATCACTGGAGAAAGTTTTTTAATTCATATTTCTAGAAAATAGAACTGACAGTTTATAGTAGTTTGAGCACAGAGAACGATTTGCAGAAAATCAATAGTTATTTTACTCTCCTCTCTCATCGATTCAGTTATTCAGGTATTTGTTGGTCACCTCCTGCTTGCCCAGGCATTATGCAAAGTGCTATGTGGGATACAGTGGTGAACACAACAGACTTGGTTCCTGCTTTTATGTAGTTTACAGTCTAATTTCAACAGACAGAAAACCAGCAGTGAGTAAACCAAGGTGAGGCCTTGAGCTCTTTGTTTTTATACCAGTGAGGAATAATTATGAAAACAAGAAGTCTTGAGCAAATATTAAGGTCATTGTTTTTGTGAGATTATTATGAGGAAAAAAAAATACTAATGTTTTTAAATTTAAATTGCTTGTCATATTGAGGAGGCTAGCACCTTAATAATCACTGTATAACTAGTTTTATATTCATTTTTCAAAAGCAGTTATTTAAGCTGTTCGGTAGTAGCCCTTTTAATGTTCAGCAATCTGAATGGTCTTGGAGTTATTTTCAGGAATTAATATTAAATTTTTTAAAGATAGTTCCAAAAACCCTATTTATTTTCTAATTCACAGTATCTAATGCATGACAATATGAATGTTCCCCCTTACCGATTAAGTGGCCACTTTTCTTTAGGATTGTAGCAAATATAGATTGAGCTTTGTTAGATTGCAATGATGTATGCTAATTTAGTAATTTAAGACTGGTACCTTTCTATAGTATGAATGTCTTAATTTTGAGTAATAACATGAAATTTATGTGAATGACTATTGAACATTCAAAGTTGTATTTACTTAGGAAGGGGATATTTGAATGACAGCCTTATTAAGAACCCTGCTACAGTTCTGAAGGGGAAATATAAAAATCTGTGATTAAATGTAAAAAATAGCAGATTATTAGCTATAATTATAAAATATATTGGCTTTTCTTTAATTTTTGATATGAAAAGACTGGATATTTCCTGCATAATTTTGTTATATAGAACAGCTTTTAGCAGACTTTACTAAAGTTATACAAGCACATAGTTCTCCATTTAATACTATATGCCCAAAATAGGGGAGTAACTGCTTGGGTCTGTTTGGCATCAGGGCTTGTGAGGCCAGAAGAGCAACTCTAATCCTTTGGGGGTAGGGAGAAGAAGTTTCTAGGGCTCTGGGGGGAATTGCAAGTGCCTGGGGACTGGAGGAGCCTCAGCCTCGGGATGGAAAATTTGGAAATCTTAGCTCAAGAAGTACCATGTACCAGCCTCTTCAGAAAGTGGCCCACACCACCCTGAAGCAACAAAATTGTAGGCTAACTAAAGTTGGGTGGACCTGGGTTGAAATCCTAATTCTGCTTTTAATAATTATAGGTATGACTTGGATCAAGCAACTTACCTCTCAGCCACGGTGTTCTTCATCTCTGAAATATGAGTAATACTTTATTTCAGGAGACTGTTTCTAGGATTAACTGAGAAATTAAAGGAACAGAGGCACTTTAACTAAGGTCAGAATAGCCCCTGCAGAGTAGCAGTGTCTCAGTTGCTGAACTCTAGGAAGAGGGAATGAGGTGGTAAGAGAAACACCAGGGGACAGACTAAAGGAATGCTCTAGACTTTGGGGATGGGTGGGTATATTTGTGTTTTCCAATTTATTTTCACATTGCTTTACTGTGTTATTTCTATAAATGTTAATGTTTTAAACCTCTTTTATAAAATTCAGTGACAACTAGTAGAATTCTCTTGTTTGCAGAAATTAACTTATCTCAAAAGTGCAGAAAATATTGTTCATCATTACATGATTATCAAATGACTGTGAAGAATATAAAATTAAACTGAGTGACTTAATTAGTCACTGCCTTGCTAACTGTGCTGTAATTTTTTTAAATGTCTTGTTTTTAACATAGACTATCTCAACACTGGCTGGATTAGGTTAAATAAAGAATTTTTATGTTCTCTAGGTGTACTTTGTCTGTTGAACAACTTCCAAAACATAATTTGTTTATTCCATACCTACTTAATTCTTTTTAAATCATAGTAATTGAGATACTAGTGATATTTGCTCTTAATACAAGTAATCTGTATTTTTTGAGAACTATAAAGAAATCTATCTTAATTTTATAAACAAGCCAGCCTAAATTCCAAGTATGCTCTAATTTTTAAAATGAAACCCCCCTCACCCACCCTCAGAGCCACTTGGACCATATATGATTAGATGAGATCTGTGGGTGGTGTTATGCCATGAAGACTAGAATCTTCTAGAATGAGTACATCAGATACTCCCCTCCATAGGAATTGTGTCTAAATCACTTCACTGCCACCGTCTGAGAGACAGACTAGCCAAGAAACTTCAGAGAGTCAGTCCTGGATGCATATTCTAGTTGATAATTAATGAATTGTAGGGTAAATTACCTTTCAGATTATCTCATCAATAAGGTGAAGATTATAAAACCTATCTCCCAGGTTATTGTGAGAATTAAGTGAGAACACTTTGATACACAGAGAAACTAAATCTATGCCAATTTGTTGTTCAGTCGCTCAGTAGTGTCCGACTCTGCGACCCCATGGACTGCAGCAGGCCAGGCTTCCCTGTCCTTCACTGTCTCCTGGAGTTTGCTCAGATTCATATTCATTGAGTCAGTGATGCCATCCAACTATCTCATCCTCTGCCATCTCCTCCTCCTGCCTTCAATCTTTCCCAGCATCAGGGTGTTTTCCAGTGAGTCCGCTTTTCCCATCAGGTGGCCAAAGTGTTGGATCTTCAACTTCTGCATCAGTCCTTCCAATGAATATTAGGACTGATTTCCTTTAGGATTGACTGGCTTGATCTCTTTGCCAATTGTGCCAATTTAGAGGGTTTTTTGCCTATAACCTTTCTTTGGTTCCCTGGGATCTCAAGGTTGCCTCTTCTCTGCTACCTGCCACCCACATACCCATTAGAAATGGTGGAGTGATGAAATGTCTTGTTTAATTGCCTTCCTGGAACAAAGAGCAAGGGGAAGAGAGGTGTTTGCAGCTGAATGTAAAAGACTCTGGCAGAGGCTTGACTGTTCTGGTCAACCCCATGTGGATTTATCTTACTGCTAACAGCCTACCCAAGTTTACTGTATGTCAACAACATATCCTGCTTCACCGGATGTTTGTTGAGCACCTGTATGAACTAGGCACTATCTTGGGGTAAATGAGAAATAAACCTGCTTTGAGATGTTTTAAGAGTCTATACTACAGATCTTACTTAGTCTTATGATACCACCTCCACAAGAATGTGAGATCCATTTTGGGGAAGGGGGAGGTGTTTGTTTTTAGTTTTGTTTATTCCACAATTAACAGCATTTATGAGCCACTTTGAAACCTTAGAAGATGTACTGTCCTTAAATATACATCAGTCAGGGTCCAGTCAGGAAGTAGACATCAAACCAGTTATTTGAGCAGGGTGAATTGTCTGTTAACAAGTGGGAAGTAAATGGCTTCCCTTGTATTTCAGATGGTAAAGAATCTGCCGCCAATGCAGGAGACCAGGGTTTGATCCCTGGGTCAGGAAGATCCCCTGGAAAAGGTAATAGAAACCTACTGTAGTATTCTTTCCTGGTAAATCCCATGGACAGAGGAGCCTGGTGGTCACAAAATACTCAAAGAGGAAAAAAGGACTTAAAAGTGGCAGGGCAATAAAAACCCCAGGGGGGGAAAAAAGAGCCACTGCCTCTAGGCTGAATAAGAATGTACAGTAAGGTAACTAAGCACCCCTCCCCATTCCTGCACGGCTGAGACTCAGGCCTCTTTGAAGAAGGCATTGGTGGGGAGGGCGGGGAACTGTATCAGGAGCAGTGGAGGAGCTTGCCAGAGGGCAGGCTGGAGTTGGTTGGTGGGGCAGGTGAGGCCTGAAAGTCACAACCTGACTTCCGCACAGGCTGCTGTGCTCAGCCATGTCTGACTCTCTGACCCATGCACTGTAGCCCACCAAGCTCCTCTGTCCATGGGATTCCCCAAGCAAGAATACTGGAGTGGGTTGTGACTTTCTTCTCCAGAGGATTCTTCCCTGTCCAGGGATCAAACCCTCATCTCCTGCATTGACAGGTGGATTCTTTACCACTGAACCACCTGAAAGCCCAAACTCATATAGAACTGATTTCACTTACATATAAAATCTTGAATCAATAAACAAAACTCAGTTTTTTTAATAATCACAATATATCATCAGATTATAAAATATATATAAAGTATATTGAAATATATAAAAAGGTATTCAGCTTGATTCATGGTATTGTTTCCTTGGTGGCTCAGACTAAATCTGCCTGAAATGCAGGAGACCTGGGTTCAATCCCTGGGTTGGGAAGATCACCTGCGAAGGGAATAGCAACAACCCACTCTAGTCTTCTTGCCTGGAGAATTCCATGAACAGAGGAGCCTGGTGGGCTACAGTCTGTGGGGTCGCAAAGAATCGGATATGACTGAGCAACTAACAGACACGCAATAAGTATCCAAATTAAAACAATAATGAGGGTTAATATCTCATTACATATGACACAAGTACAGTGTATACAAACAGCTCATACAACTCAATATCAAAAAACAAGCAACCAAATAAAACATGGACAGAAGACCTAAATAGATATTTCTTCAAAAAAGACAACACACAGATGATCAACAGGCAGATGAAAAAATGCTCAGCATTGCTAATTATTAGAGAAACATAAATCAAAACCACAATGAGGTTATCACCTCACACTGGTCAGAATGGCTATCATCAGAAAGTCTACAAATAATACATGCTGGAGAGGGTGCAGAGAAAAGGGAACCTTCCGACACTGTTGGTGGGAATGTAAATTGGTACCGGCACTGTGGAAAACAGTATGGAGGTTCCTTAAAAAACTAAAACTAGAGCTACCATATAATCCAGCAATGCCACTCCTGAGCAAATATCCAAAAAAAGATAAAAACTAATTCAAAAAAACACTGCACCCCAATGTTCATAGCAGCACTATTTACAATAGCCATGACATGGAAAAAATCCAAATGCCCAAAAACAGATGACTGGTTTAAGAAGATGTGGTAGAGCCTAGACGTTATCATACTAAGTGAAGTTGTCAAAGACAAACATACCATTTATATGTAGAATCTTATAAAATAACACGAATGAACTTAATTACAAAACAAATATGCTCACAGACACAGAAAACAAACAGCTATCATTGTGCTCGTTTCAGCAGAACATATACCAGAAAACAAACTAATGGTTATCAAAGAGGAAAAACAGGGAAGGATGAATTAGCAATTTGGCATTAACAGATGCACAATATATAAATTACTAGGTAGACAACAATAAGGACCTACTGTAAGCACAGGGAACTATATTCAATATCTTGTAATAATCTATTATAAAGAATCTGTAAATATATATATATATATGGATGTATAACTGAATCACTTTGCTATACACCTGAAACATTGTAAATCATCTATACTTCAATTAAAAAAAAAAGATATAGTATGTTTCAGTACTTCATTCCTTTTTATGGCTAAATAGTAATCCATTGTACAGATAAAATCACATATGGCTTATCCATTCTCCCACTGATAGACATTTGGGCCTTTTCTCTTTTGAACCTACTCCAATTGTGTTTTTACCCATGACATCCCACACTTCACCAAAACTACTCTAATCAAGGTCACCAATTATCTCATTGCTAAATCCAGTGATCAATCCAATGGTCACTTCATTTAATTTATATGAAGTATTTGACAGTCTTAGCTTCAGTCTTAAAACAATTTTGGGGGTTTTTTTTTGGCCACATCTCACAGCATGTGGGATCTTAGTCCCCCAACCAGGGATCAGACCCACACCTCCAGCAATGTAAGCACAGAGTCTTAACCACTGGACTGTCAGGGAAGTTGCAAAAACAATTTTTTTCCATTTGGCTTTGGGGTACCACAATCCTGATTCTCTTCCTACCTCACTGACTGCTCATTTCCAGTCTCTTTCATTAAATCTAATTTATCTCCAACATTTGAAGAGCCCCAGGGCTCAGTCTTGAACTTTTTTCATTTACATTCCCTAAGTGAACTCATCCAGACTTCTGACCATCCATCACGTGATCTGCCAATAGCAATATGGTAATAATTCCCAAATTTGTATCTCCAGCCCAAATTACACCCATAAATTTCCAACAGGTATTTCCTATTCAATATCTTCAGATAGATGGAGACACTGAATATATATAATATATATATGAATATATTATGTATATACAACATACAGGGCTTCCCATGTCTAGTGGTAAAGAACCCATGTGACAGTGCAGGAGACATAAGAGATGCAGGTTCAATCCCTGGGCCAGGAAGATCCCCTGAAGGAGGACATGGCAACTGATTCCAGTATTCTTGCCTGGAGAATCCAATGGATAGAGGAGCCTGGCAGGCTACAGTCCATAGGATTGCCAAGAGTTACACAACTGAAGCGCCTGAGTACGCATGTATAGAATATATATGAATATATACATAATTTGAGATGGTATCACGGAGAGAGGAGGGTGAGGAAGACATGTGAGTGGAGCCAACTTGAAAATGAATCCTCCAACCCCAGCCTGCCCCAGCCCTGCCCCAGTTAACGCCATGTGGATCACAGACAAATTACTTGGCTAAACACTTCCTGCCTGAATTCCTGACACATGAAATTGCCAGTAAAGCTAAATGAAGTGATCTGTTATGTAACAACAAATAACTGAGACGCACAGGGACAACCATTAGATACTGGTGTGAGGCATCTTAGAGGGTGGACCTCGAGTATTCCTGGCTCAGCCGTTAAGGACATCCCTACGGTGAGGAGGCATAAAGGTCCCTCACCCTGAAGCCAACACACTTTGGAGCTATTCAGCTCCTCTTGCCCTAATGCCGTGTCCACCAGACAACTCTCTGTTGCCCACAGAGACCAGACTCAAGGAGATGCTCCCTGCATCTTTGGAGTCCTATCCTGGCCTTGATGGCATCCATGGTGAATTAATAAAACGATCCCTTCATCTTTCCCTGCTGCTTAGTCACTAGGTGAGAATGTGCTGATTATGAGGGCACAGGTATTCTAGTTTATCCGCATGAGAACTGTAATTCTCACCATAACTTAAGAAATGGGCATTCTACTATCTGCCTACTTGTGAAAACTTTGCAGTTAACTGGTCTTCAAGGACAGAGGAGAGCAAGTGCTTGAGTCTTCAGGGCAGAAGAGGGACAATCTCGACTGTTTTTTGTTTAGATGACTCACCTGTGAGCCGATTCCAGTTGTACTTGTTTTCTATTTATCTACACTCTTTATTCTACCCAGTTAGCAGATGAGAACATGGAGGGTAAGTGCCCTAAATGGTCTCCTCTCTTCTCTCTGCCTACTCTCTTTGTTCATTCTTCAAGACTGTGACATCTCCCACATGTCAGTGATTTTATGTGAGGTTTTTCGGGTTTAATTTTATATAGTAAAATAAACAATTTTAAAGGTAACAACACAGTGGGCCTTTATACACATAACTTATTGAAAAGAAATCTACATGTAAGTCAACCCACAAAGTTCAAGCCCATGTTGTTCAAGGATCAACTGTATTCTCCTGTATGACCACATCAACTCCATACAGAACATTTCTGTCTCCTGAGAAAATGCCCTCTTCCCATTTAAGACATCCCTCACAAGAGACAAACATATTCTGACATCTGTCAATAGTCTCTAATTTTAGCCATACTGGTGGGTATACAGTAATAGTATCTCATCACTGTGATGTAGTTCTTAACAAAGGTTGTTGAGGTTCAACCAAATGTGCTACCTCAGCCCTCAGACTGCTATAAAAGAGTGTTAGTAACTGGCAAGAATTTGAGGGTTTGGGCTGAATAATCAAGCAACCCCAACTTTGAGTTATTTGGATAGTGATAATTCAAATCATAATTCTATTTCCTCACATATACATAGAAATGTATTACTATATATATAATTAAAGGCCTATAGTTATATTACTGAATCAGAAAAGATAAGCATTCATAGCCAACAGTGCATTTCATTTATTCCGCCAGATAACTGCTGTATGACTACCCTGTATGCAACAGCAATGGATGAAATAAAACAGGAGTCCTGCCCTCATGGAGCTCGCAGTCTATTTGTATAAGAAAGCTCTTACTTCTAGTTCATAGAGCCATTCATTTAATCTACCCGATTTCTAAGAGGCTGTGAAGGCTTCGCTGTACCCTGTTCTTCAGCAGCACCTGCTTGTCATCATTTGTTTGGCTGTGTAATTCCATTTCAGTTCAGTTCAGTTCAGTCGCTCAGTCATGTCCGACTCTTTTCGAGCTCATGAATCGCAGCACGCCAGGCCTCCCTGTCCATCACCAATTCCCGGAGTTCACTCAGACTCATGTCCATCGAGTCAGTGATGCCATCCAGCCATCTCATTTTTCTTCTTTTTACAGTAATTAATCAAGACCGTAAACTTTCATGCAAAATTTTAACCAGTTTGACATCCCTCTTTTTCTGAGGTATTAATGATGGTTATTTCTTTTCAAAGCTTCTCACCAAAGTACTCTCTATAGCTCCAAAAAGTGCTTTTTTAAATTGTGGTTAGAAATAAAACAACTTAGCCTCCCTGGTGGCTCAGAGGGTAAAGAATCTGCCTGCAAATTAGGAGACCAGGTTTTAATCCCTGGATCAGGAAGATCCGCTGGAGAAGGGGATGGCTACCGATTAGTAATCTTGCCTGGAAAATCCCACGGACAGAGGAGCCTGGTGGGCTACAGTCCATGGGGTCTCAAAGAGTCGGACATGACTGAGTGACTCACTTTCTTCAACCTCAAAATGAGTTCTTAATAGCCGAAGCTGACTCATATTTATAAAAGTTTTTCTCTTTTCATACATTACACACCAGTGCTATGTTTATCATTTTCAACAAACGCAATTTAAACAATTTTACAATTCCTCTGAGAAATCTCTAGGATGATTTTTCATGCAGTAGTAGATAATGAGCTCCAGTGATCTTATGGGCTTCCGCAAGGCTCAACGGTTAATAAAAGAAATAGGAATAGACCCTGGTCAGTGCATCTCTTTTGCAGCTTCTACAGATACGGAATTCTAGGGGAGGGGGACATTTAGATACCCCATGGTCCACAGGAGTCTTCTGTACAGTTCCAGGAATTACTGAGCTGTCAAAAAGTAGAAGGCATGAAGTGCTGCTGCCAAGGACCAACTTCTATTAACATCTTATTTGCCTAAAGCCTTGGTGAGAACAACTGCATTGAATTTGACCTGACAATTCTAGGTCCTTTGATTAAAAATTAAAATTTCCAGGACTTTCCTGGTGGTCCAGTGGCTAAATGGACACTGCACTCCCCATGCAGGGGGCGTGGGTGTGATCCTTAGGAACTAGATCCTAATCCTGCAAATAAGAGTTCACTTGCTGCAACTAAAGATCCACATGCAGCAACACCGCAACTAAGACCTGTGCACCCAAATAATTCTTTATTAAAATTTTCAAGTCCTTCTAGTCATATGCAGTTTTTTCATACCTGAAAATCCATCTCCCTACCTACCTCTCTAGCAGCACTGTGAGCCTTGCAGGATGTTAGCTCCCCAACAAGAAAGCAACCTCGGGCCATGGCAGTGAAAGCACCGAGTCCTAACCACTGGACCTCCAGGGACTCCCATGAAGATCTATTAAATTTCATTTTCATTTTCATCAAAGTGACACCAAAAGTAAACACTAAATCTCCAAATTTCACTCCCTGAGATATAGCCTCAACAATTTCAGGTACTTCCCCGAGCATCTATCTATATATTTCCAAATAATACATTTCCACAGTCATTTCTTGTTTTACCCTTTTTTTCCCCCACCATTATCTATTGCTTTCTCACTCTACTGTGTAGGAATTAGCTCTCTCAAAAGGCCAGCAAACTTATTTTCCCATCTCCCCATTTCTCCAACATGTAGTTATGTCACAGTATTAGGAAACTGCTTAATGTTGAAGCCACACCTTTTTTCCTATTATCTCTTCATTTTTCCCTCTAGGTCACAATTAGCTTCTTTTTTAAAAAATCTGATTAACCCTGTATGTTTTTATTAAAAAATTTTCCCCAATCCAATACTATCGACCACATAACTATCAATAGTATTTTGCATTCTAATATATTAGTTCCATTTTTTTCTAGATACTTTTCTCCTGAAGCCTTTTGTCTTCCTGCTCCAAACTGTAGGACTTGCTGACTAGGTTTGTCATGACCGAAATCACAGGACTTCAGTTCTCTTCCTTGTTGACAGAGCTGCCTCAGTTTGTGCCTAGCTGATGGGGCAAATCGAGAAACCAGTTCCAGATCGGGAAAGAAGTACATCAAGGCTGTATATTGTCACCCTGCTTATTTAACTTATATGCAGAATACATCATGAGAAATGCTGGACTGGAAGAAGCACAAGCTGGAATCAAGATTGCTTGGAGAAATATCAATAACCTCAAATATGCAGATGACACCACCCTTATAGCAGAAAGCGAAGAACTAGAGAGCCTCTTCATGAAAGTGAAAGAGGATAGTGAAAAATTTGGCTTAACACTCAACATTCAGACAATTAAGATCATGGCATCGAGTCCCATCACTTCATGGCAAATACATGGGGAAACAATGGAAAAAGTGACACACTTTATTTGCTTGGACTCCAAAATCACTGCAGATGGTGACTGCAGCCATGAAACTGAAAGATGCTTACTCCTTGGAAGAATAGCTATGAACATCCCAGACAGCATGTGAAAAAGCAGAGACATTACTTTGCCAACAAGGGTCTGTCTAGTCAAAGCTATGGTTTTTCCAGTCATCATGTATGGATGTGAGAGTTGGACTATAAAGAAAGCTGAGCGCCGAAGAATTGAAGCTTTTGAACTGTGGTGTTGAAGAAGACTCTCGAGAGTCCCTTGGACTGCAAGGAGATCCAACCAGTCCATCCTAAAGGAGATCAGTCCTGAATATTCATTGGAAGGACTGATGCTTAAGCTGAAACTCCAATACTTTGGCCACCTGATGTGAAGAACTGACTCATTTGAAAAGACCTTGATGCTGGGGAAGACTGAAGGCAAGAGAAGGGGATGGATAAGATGGTTGGATGGCATCACCAACTCAACGGACATGAGTTTGGGTAAACTCTGGGACTTGGGGATGGACACGGAGGCCTGACGTGATGCAGTCCATGGAGTCACGAAAAGTCGGACACGACTGAGCGACTGAACTGATGGGGCGGCCTGACGTGATGCAGTCCATGGAGTCACGAAAAGTCGGACACGACTGAGCGACTGAACTGATGGGGCAAAGCAGAAGTCTAGTCTGCCCTTGGCTTAACAAGCTGGGTATTTTGGCAGCTGCAACTGCCCAGAGGGGATATTTTTTTCCTAATTTATCCTTACAAAAGGGGGATTGTTCTCTAGTTCACATGAAATCTCCATTGAGGTGGTCCTGATACTGGATTCCTTTTTCCTTTTCTGATCTTATTTCTTCTTTTATCTTTTGTTTCGGTCTTTCTTTCTCTCCCTCTCTCTGAATACATACTCTTGCACAAAGTTTTTTTGAAACTTGGTAGGTTTTATTTTTTTAATATTTACTTATTTGTGGCTGCATCGGGTCTTATTTAGGTACGTGGGATCTTTCACTGTGGCATGTGGGCTCCAGAGCGTGCGGGCTTAGTAGCTGTGGGGCTCAGGTTCAGTAGCCCCGCAACATGTGGGATCTTAGCTCCCCTGACCAGGGATGGAACTTGCATCTCCTGCGTTGGAAGGTGAATTCTTAACCCCTGGACTACTATGGAAGTTTCAAAACTTTTTATGTTTTAAAATATATTCTGCTCTTACACTTGACTGAAAGAATTCTGGCTCAGAAATGATTTTCCTCCATGTGAATAAATGATAAAACATAAAACTTATTCAAAATAAATCCAGATACAGTAAAAAAAAAAAAAGAAAAATTATTTTCCTGCAGAATTTTAAAGCATTACTTCATTGTGTTTTGCTTCTAATGCTGCCGTTGAGAAGGCCAATGCCATTTAATCCTGATCCTTCAACCATGACCTGCATTTTCTCTAAATGTTTTTAGGAACTTCTCTTTATCTCTGGTATTCTGAAACTGTGTGACCATGTGATGAATACTTAGTGGGTGCTTTCAATCATAAGATTCCTTCTCTTTGCTTATTGGGAATTTCCTTAAATTGTTTTCTTGATAATTTTCTCCCCTTCATTTGATCTCTTTTCTTGCCTTTTTTTTTTTTTTTTGGCTATTTCTATTAGTCAGATATTTAATTTCCTGAATCAATACTTTAATTTTCTTATGTTCTCCCTTTGATGATCCAACACTTTTTCAAGAGTTACTTGACTTTAACTTTCAACCCTTCTGTTGCAATTTTCATTCTGACTATCCTGTTTTGAATTTCTAAGAGATCTTAATTATTCTCTAAATTTTCCATCTAGCAATAGCATCCTGTCCTTGACCTTGGCTTGTGGATGTAATATCTTCTCAGAATATTAGTAGTTTTATTTTTTTTAATGTTTTCTTTTACTCTTTGCATTGCCTTGTTTCCTCTGAGCTCTTTTCTTTGAGAGCCTGGTGATCCTTGGTTATCCTTTCATATTTAAAAATACTGCACTAAACAGCTGACTGGGAGCTCTGGAGGGATGAGAAATGCTTGTCAATTGGTGCGCTTCACTGTGTAGTGAAAAGATAGAGAGCCAACTTTTCCTGGGGGGATGACCTCTGTCCACAAGGATTCTCCAGGCAAGAATACTGGAGTAGGTTGCCATGCCCTCCTCCAGGGGATTTTCCCAACCCAGGGATAGAACCCAGGTGCATTGCAGGTGGATTCTTTACCATCTGAGGCACCAGAGACAAATAACCCAATCTAATATTCCAGGCAGCGTTTTCAAGCCACTCAGTGTTCTCCCCAAACAGCCCTGCCACCTACTGTCAGGGGTGAATAGACAAGCCACAGGTAAGAGCAGGCAGGGGGACTAGGGCTGTCCCTGACCAGTGACAGCAGTCGGTCCTCTGCTACTCTCGTTTTCAGGCTAGCTCTCAACTGCTGCCCTCCCCGTGCTTACTGCTCTTAATTTCTCAACTTCTCAGGTTCAATTTCTCTGAAGAATACACCTCTGGTATCCTGTGGGAGTGAAGGAGTGAGTCTTGCTTGATTGTTGGAGGTGATTTTGTCTAAATGCTCTTTGACAACACTCAAACTAACTTGCTTTCACCCCGCCTTCTGAGGTGTTATGACTCCCAGTCTCAGTAGTTCTCTTCTCTGGGGACTTGTGTTTTTACCTTGCCTCTACTTGGTTAGTATCCCACTCCATTATCTGCTTTTTGACAGGAGTAGTTGGGATTTACAATTTCATCCAAGATATAGTTTGTTTTTATCCCTCATTGGTTTGCTTTTGTTTGGTTCTGGAGTGATTTCCAAGAGTTGGAAAGGCTCAAAAGGTCTTCTATTCTCATCCTTAAACTAGAAGTCTAGGGAATTCCCTAGTGGTCCAGTGGTTAGGCTGCTGCGCTTCCACTGTGGGGGGAGATACAGGCTCAATCTCTGGTCATGGAACTAAGACCCTGAAACCTATTCAGCGTGGCCAAAAAAAAATTTTTTTTAATAAAACAAAACTTGGAAATCTAACGGAGAAAAACAATTTTAAAGCTACCATTTATTGATTGCTAACCATGTGTAAGGCACTCCACTAAGCAATTTACACACATTACCTCATTAAATCTAAAGTCCTGAGAACTAAGTATAATTATGATTATGCCCATTTTATAGGGCAGGAAATGGGGGCTGAGTGGAGTGAAGTGACTCAGCCAAGACCAACAAACTACAAAACAGTTGCATCAAGATGACAAGTCAAGTCTGTCTGCGAGTCTGCGGTGGGTGGGTTTTCTACGTGGTCCCTGTTTACCCTTTATTCTTGGTGAAGGACAAGCTCCAGGCCAGGTGACTCACACACATCAGTACAGGGGGCCCTGCTCTCAGGGAGCTGACTCTTCCTGGGACTCCAGTTCAAAGTGTGGTTACAATTCCGCCAAAACTGTCGCTTGGAGAATGTGCTCCTTAACATGCCATATTTACCAGGCACTAGTATAGGCTTGCTCAGCTCTGAACACAGAAGTGCCAGGAGGGAATTCTTCCGCATTCTGCTCTCTCCACCAGTGTTTGGCTGTCTTTGGAAATTCCCAAATCTGACACATCCTGTGGAAGGTAATCACTGTCTAAAACTGTGAAGGATTGTAGAAATGGCCAAATTCCATTTTTTTCAATCAGAAAACACTTCGTAATGTCAACTTAGAAATGGTCTAAGAAAATTCCCCCAATACTACACATTCAAGAAACACCACATGAACAATATATCATTTTTAAATAAAAATAAAGTATTATAACAGTATTGTATGTTATGATTTACAAAAAGTCAAACATAAAAGGACAAAATAAGAAGTTAAAGTCTGCCCTATCCCGATTCTTTCCTAATTTTCTAAATATCATGTGTTTTTTGTAAACACTTCAATCGAATCTGTAAAAAACAAAACAAAACAAAATACAAATTAATAACCAGAAACCTTAAACGAAATAGAGTAAGGAGACCAGAATGGTGAGCTCTCATGTCTGGATGGTAGTGGGGCTCAACAGGAAGAAGGAAGACTCGTCTCTTGTTTCCCGGCAACAATTCAGCCAGTGAAAGGCCGTGGTCTCTTTACACAGTCTTCCTACTCACTCCTCTGTAAAAGCTTCTCTTTCTGCTGTTGTGGGGGCACTTGCACTCGGTTGCTGACCCCAAATTACAATTCTTTCCTGATCTCAAATAAACCCATTTTTGCTGGAGAAATAATAACCTGTGGTCCATTTGTTTTAGGTCAACAAAGCATATTCTCAACCCCATTTCCCTCATGTAACTAGCATCTCTCCGTTTTTTATCTTTCCATCATCGCTTTAAAAAATAACTCAGAGAAGTCTTTAAGACTGTTAACTATGTTTTGCTGAGCATTCCTCAGGTACCATCAACTATGTGTAAACCAGGAAAAACCATATCTCAGTCTTAGGGGATTTTGTTTCTCTTTGTTTTGAAGTCCAGGCCCCAGTGAAAGATTCCAATTGAAAAAGCAGCCAATGCCTAAACACCCAGCACAGTTCATCTCAACTGTAGGGTGGTTTTTAGGAAATGAAGTACCACCTTCTGAATAACACTAATACTTGGAGTAAGGAATTGTGTTACAGGGGAAAATTGCAACTAAGATTCTAATGACAAGATGCTATGGATTTCTCCATTTCCTTACCAAGGGAAAATCCTTTTGTAAAATGTACATTTTTGTGTGTTTTTCACCTTATAAAATTAATACATTCCTTTGATAAAAATGTTAACAGGGTTTTTTCTTCTATAGAGCAGTTTTCTTAATGTCCTAAATATTATGTGCTTGCTGTAAAAATCTTCAATTGATAAAAATGCATGTCAAAATTTAAAATGAAATTTTTCTCCCTTCCACATTCTAATTTTTAGAATTCGTTTGGTATATATCTTCCTTTACAGATATACTTTATACATCTTCCTTTTTTTCTACATAGATATTAAGACATCAGGCTTCCCGGGTGGCACAGTGGTAAAGAATCTGCCTGCTAATGCAAGAGATGCAGTTTCAGTCCCTGGGTCAGGAAGATCCCCTGGAGGAAGAAATGGCAACTTACTCCAGTATTCTTACATGGCAAGTCCCATGGGCAGGACAGCTACAGTTCATGGGGTCACAAAGAGTTGGACATGACTGAGCGACTGAGCACGCACACATTAAGACATCTATGTGATTTTTAAGATAATAAACCTATCCTGTAACATACTATCTTTCACAAACAATATATCTTGGGCTTTTTCCCATGTCTATTCATGTAACTCTGTCTTGACTATTTAATACTTGCATAGTGTTCAATGGTATTGGATGTACCAGTCCTATGTACCCAATCCATTTTGGTTGTTTCCTTTTTAGACATTTGTGCAAGCATTTCTCAAGTCTGGTACAGTGGTTACCGATTAATCCCTGGTGGCTCAGAGGATAAAGCATCTGCCTGCCATGCGGGAGACCAGGGTTTGATCCCTGGGTTGGGAAGATCCCCTGGAGAAGGAAATGGCAACCCACTCCAGTATTCTTGCCTGGAGAATCCCATGGACGGAGGAGCCTGGTGGGCTACAGTCCATGGGGTCACAAAGAGTCGGACACGACTGAGCGACTTCACTTCACTTCACTTCACAGTGGTTACCAGGATAGATTCTGCCTAGATTGATACCAGTTCCAATTCCACCACTCTGTATCTTGAGCAAGTTACCAAACTCCTTTGTACCTCAATTTCCTCAGCTCTAAAGTGAGAATTATAACATTCTGTAATATCATAGGGGCCTGTTCCAGTATTCTTGTCTGGACAATCCCATGGTCAGAGGAGCCTGGCGGGCTACAGTCCATGGGGTCACAAAGAGTCAGACACGATTTAGTGACTGAGTTCACACATACAATGCTTATTGCTTGGCACACCTAAGTACTCATTAAATATTGGTTCTTAATTTTTATCATCAATAAGATTAATAATAGTCACTATCATTCTAATTATCATCATTCTCAAGAAAGCAAAAAACAGAGTAAATTGAGAAAACAGTATTTAGTTAGTAATTAGTGGTTAAGAAAAATTATATCATTACCACTTAATGATACTTACTCTACCTGACAAGTCAGTTAATTAAACTGTATTTTAGGGTGTGAAGCCTTTTACATTAAGCTAGTTACATGAGACAATCTGAACAATTTGCATTTTAAATAAGAATAAACAGGCCTTCTGAGGCCCAGAAGGGATGACATTAACTGGTAATTAGAAAAAGCAATCTCTTAGCTGAAAGTTTTAATAGCTTCCTTTGTTCTTGCATCCTAAATGCCACTGGACCTAAGCAGTGGCTGGCTGAGGGAAGAGCCCTGAGGGTGTCTGGCGGGGCTTCTGCTCAGGGGCTCTGGGGGACTAGCAGCATCTCACTCAGGGTGGGGCCTGCATCTTGGTCACTTTACTATCATGAATACCTTCCCACTAGAGATTAGTGTCCCTCTTCTATAGCTTAGAAAACTGAGGCTCAAAGACCACATTGTTATGGGTTACTGGTTGGCATCTCTCAGAAACCAAGGCTGCCAGAAGTAAAGAGGATTTGGAGGCAGGGATGTTGGGAGCTCATCCAACATCAGGGTGGGAGAGGTGGCTGGAGAACCTGGACCAGAAACAGGCAGGATTTTGCAGGTAACATGAGGCAGGGGCAGGAAGCAAGTCCAAGTTCTTCAATACTCAGGTTCTGGTTCTGGCATCTGGATGGATTCGACAGCTGAATGCTTGAGAATAGGCCCATGGGCCAGCAGCTTCAACATCTGGGAACTTTCAAGAAATGCAGTATTTCAGGCCTCATTCTGGACCTCTCAAATCTGGATCTGCTTTTCAAGAGATTCCCTGTTATCTGTGCATGCTACCGTCTGGGAAGCAGTGGGCAGACCACCTAAAGAACACCTCATCTCTGATCAACTTTCCCTTGGGGAAGAGGTGATTCTTCCAAAGGAAATCCGGGGTGTTGCTCAGAGAAGGAAGAAGAATGGACTTTAGGAGAGCCATAAAAGGCATCCCCAGAGTTCCAGCTCAGGATGCTCTCCATCAGTCTGCCTCCTATCCATCCTCAAGAGACATGTGGACAGACAGACAGTCCTGTTGGCAGCAGGACACGATTTTTCACTCTAGAACAGATTTCTTGGAGCTGATGACATCTGTAACATCATTGATCTTTTAAAGCCAATGAATGTTAAAAAGAAAACTTGTTCCCCCTCTTACACACCTTTATGGACAAAGATGGAATGTTAAGACAGCAGCTGCATTCCTATTTCTCAGTGGTGCCTCTTTCACGGGAAACTGCTATAGATTTACTGCTATATAAAAGGAATAATAAAGATTAAATTTTGTAGGGCCTTGGATGCAGGTATCAAAGGCCAAGGAAGCACTTGGCTTTGCCAGCACAAAGGCTCTGGGGCAGAAAAAGCAGGATGCAAGCACTGGAATGGCAAAAAGGGCAGCTTCACATTCCTTCATCTGGGATTGCCTTGATGAGGCACTTATACAGGAGAGGCCTCTTTGGAGACTCCCCCACCCCTCCTTTCTGGAGCCCTGCCCCTCTTTCTACCCAGGTGTCTCTTGCAAGAGCAGAGCAAGCCCACGCTGATCCTGGTAACAGAAAGACACATGGGCCGCTATCCTTGGTCCTGAAGCACAGTTACGTGTTGCAGCAGTAATTCTCAACCTAGCTACAAATCTGTCAATGGGGAAGGTAGATAAACCCCACACCCAGATATTCTAACTCAGTGGGTCTCTGCATCTAAAAAAAAACCAAAAAACAAAAAAAAAACACCAGAGATCAGATGAATCTGATAGTCAGATTATCCTGTTTGGAAATCACTCTGCTAGCATATGCTTATTGCTCCTAAGCCTATGCAGCAGGCACCTATGGCTTTTTTTCCCTCCCTCCATGAAGATTTATTCCCCAGTCTTCTAGAAATGCACCCTGGTTCTTATAATGGAGCCAACTCAAAGGCTGGTAGGGCTGAGAGGTAGAGACTGTCCAAATCATCTTGTTGGAACCTCTAAATCAAGTGGTCCTGGATTCTGAAATTCCCCCGGACTTTTCAGGGCTAATATATTCCTGGTATCACTTAAGCCAGTTTTGATTGGGCTCCTGTCACTTGTTACCAAATCTAACATTTCTTAGAACTCTGGTGGTGACTCTTAAACATCCTGTCCAGAGAATTCTCTCCCATGAATTCTGAACCAAATGAGAGAAGAGGCAGTATGGGAGAGAAAAGCTGGGGCCAGAGTGAGAATAAGGAAAAGATGCTGAAAAGTTGCCAGGAATAAGAATGACTCCGATTTGGACAATGTTTCCAAATAATCAGTTACTAAGGATAGACCCTCAAACAACCATAGCTAAAGATCACTTGGCTACAGGAGAGTCAGAAGCCTGGGTGGACTCGGGACCAGAGGGGACCAAGGTCAGCACACCTCAAGTAGGGACATCCTAGGTTGTGTCGCCAAAGTGTTCACAGATTTTGTTTTTACTTCTTATCTCTAAAACCTTGTTACTTTTACCCTGTCCCTCATATCTCTGGTTTATGCTCTATGGTTTTCGCAGTTATCTCACTCAGCTTTTTCTCTGACATTTACTATGCGTGTCCCCTCTGAGGAGCTGGGGCAGTAGGAACCCCTCTATCAGCACACTGGGCTCAGTCTTTGCCCCATCTAATGGCACTGAGGGGTGGGGGACATGTATGATGCTTACACTCCCAGGAGTTTTAAAGCCATAACAAAATACACTGAAAGGTCAAAAGGTTTTCAGGAAGGGAGAACACCCAGCGGTTTTCAGACCAGAGCCTCATTTTTCCAAGTAGGAGGTACATATGGGAGTAGGGAAGCATGACAAAGATGCCTGAACCCCCTCCACATGACTTTGAGAGTATTCCTATCTGGCTGGGGCAGGAAAAGAAGTTTAATTAGTGGATGTTGAAGTGGGTTAATGTCTGCATTACCGAAGAAGGGAGAACTGCCTGACAGATTCCAGGACTGGCTGGCAGGAACCAGGTTCCATTGACTTTGATCCTATTTAGGGAGACAAGCTTTGGAAATACTAAAAGTCAAAACATTTCTCTGGCCAGATCACCAGTATTGAATTATTTTGGACCTATCAAATCTCTAAAACAAAATTTCTTTCTTTGACCTTTGATAATCAATATGACCCATGGTTGTCCTTTGGGAGAGAAGGACATTTATACTGAGATTTAGTTGAGGGAAATTCCTCAGGTGAGCGTGGGCCACCATCCCTTTCTTGTTTACTTATTCTATTCTGGGCTAGAGAAACATAACCAGAACTTTACAAGTGTCCTCTAAAATACCTCCCTTGAAAGTCGTTTCGGAGATCTGTTGAGAATGGAGCAGCAGGCAGGGACTCAGTTTCTAGTTCTGTAGCCAGTCAGCTGCAAGAATCAGGGCAAGATGCTTCACATCTTGAGCCTGGCTTTCCACTTTGAAATGAGGATTATTCTACCCATGGTCTTCTGGGTACAAAATATCGAAGCTGACTCAGGGCAACTCAGGTAAAAAGTGTCTGTGCGGATACTGAGCGGGAAGGGGGAGAGATGACACAGAAGCCAAGCCCAGGACAAGAGGTGCCGTAGAGCTTCATGGGAACTTCCGCCTGTCTCTCTCAGGGGCAGTGTGGGTGTATCTCTTGGATGGTTTCTGCAAGTTCTCTCTGTGTCCTCCACTCTTCTATCCTGTTTGCATGCCCAACAACTGACTGTGACTTTCCAATCTCTTAAATCAACTCCAAGAGAAGACATTGGGTTGATCATTTCATATCTGTCAGGGCAAGGATATAATAAGTAACAAGCTATTAGCTGGCCTTTGAGTTGGCTGTCTGAGTAAGATATCCACCCCTGGTCTAGGACTGTGGTTGGGGGTAGGTATATGCAGATCTGTCCTTGATGAGGCTTGGTTGGGCAAACAGTGAATTCCTTTTTTTGCAGAAATAATAAAAAGCCTCATCATAAAAATCATATGACAATAAATATTAAATTGCTTTAGAAAGAACGAAGTGTAAATTTAAGTTATTCTAATTATTATTCAAAATTATTAGGGGACTTAGAACAAAGAATCAGTCAGGAGGCAACATGAAAGAGCTCCTAATGGCCCAGTCTGTTATAGTTTGAGTATCAAAATAATGACAATGATGAATTATTGACCACAGTAAAATGAATAAGCCCTTGATGATATAAATAGTTGAATAAGCTTTAAAATATAGGAAAAGGGAAAACTCTTCCTTAGAGTAGAATTTCAATTAAATTAAAGTACAAGGAAGACTGAAATACAGAAAATCACCACTTGGCAAATAACACAGTAGTAACTGTTATAAACAAGGATCACTGATGAATGCCAAAATCATGGGCAAATGTGTGATAAAAACAGCATGTTTACAGTCTCAAAGTAGCTCTCCTAAGATACATATTAACTGCAAAAGGGAAAACACAGACTTTACAGTGGAGAAATAAGGCAGACATCTCAACTAACTGTTCAAAGTCAGCACCACCGGTAATGTAATACAGCATCATATGCCTCTCAATACGGTGCAAAGACAAGAACACATCACTTTCGTGGCAGCTTGTTAAATGCAGAACCTGAATTTAGCCGTAACAAAACATCTTATAAACCCCAACTGAGAAAGATTCTCTAAATTACTGGACAGTGCTCTCCAAAGGTGTTAAGGTCATGAAAGACAAAACCAGAAAACAAAACTGAGAAACTCTCCAAGACCAGAAAAATATAAGGGAACATGGAAACTAAATACAGTATCCTAGATTTGATCCTGGGCCAGGAAAAGATCATTAGTGAGATAATCAGAGATATGTGAATAAGGTCAGGAGATTACTAGTAGTATTAAAACACTCATTTCCTGGTTTTGATAATCGTCTTGTAGTTAGAGATTATGCTAACATTCAGGGAAGCTGTAGAAAGGTTATGTAGGAATTCTTGTACTATATACAGTTTTATTTTTAAATCTGAAATTGTTTCATAATTCAAAATTAACAAACCTAAAAAAATAAAATGAGAGCTCAATAATACTTGATATGGAATAATCTCCAAAACATATTACTGAGCAAAAAAAGTTATCTTTTGTGTAAAAGGGGATCTCTGATTCTCTTTCACATACTCTCTCTTTTGAATCTACATAGAATATGTCTTGAAGAAAATGCTGCTGCTGCTGCTGCTGCTAAGTCACTTCAATTGTGTCCGACTCTGTGACCCCATAGACGGCAGCCCACCAGGCTTCCCCGTCCCTGGGATTCTCCAGGCAAGAACACTGGAGTGGCTTGCCATTTCCTTCTCCAATGCGTGAAAAGTGAAAGTGAAGTTGCTCAGTTGTGTCCAGCTCTCAGCAACTCCATGGACTGCAGCCTACCAGGCTCCTCCATCCATGGGATTTTCCAGGCAAGAGTACTGGAGTGGGGTGCCATTGCCTTCTCCGGAAGAAAATGCTAACAACGGCTAATAGTGATTGCCACCACTGTGGGGAATTGGGAATTGGACAGAGTTGAGAGAAAGACTTTTTTATACTGTTTGAGAATTTAAAAAAAAAATCATGTGTGTTTTATCTTTAAAATATCATTAAACTACCAAAATCTATTTGTTTTGTGAAATCTGAATTCATTTCACCAAA
Organism: Bos taurus; assembly: GCF_002263795.3. Classification (NCBI taxonomy): domain Eukaryota; kingdom Metazoa; phylum Chordata; class Mammalia; order Artiodactyla; family Bovidae; genus Bos; species Bos taurus. Next base: position 13,852,293 of record NC_037353.1, read on the forward strand.
GCTTACTAGGGCCAGATATGCCATTTTTAAGACTCTGAGTCTTCCACCTGCCACTTCTCTCTAAGCTAAACAGCATAAGCCAACCTGATCAGTTTTCTTCCCAAACCCATATTCCCAAGGAAACTGAAGAGCAACCGATGAAGAAAGAGAAGCAAAGAAAGACACAAAGGATATTCATTTATTTACGATTATTTGAAACTCTTTAGGTCACGCCTCCTGATTTCTACTTATGTACCATGCTTTGAAACACACCAAATGCCTAACAATTCTGCCATTAAAGAGCATGAGTTTTATTACTAAAACCAGCAAAGGAGCCCTCTTTAGTGTTAGGCGATGTCTGGATAACTAGGACCAAGATAAAAAAAGATACAAGTCTGTCTCCTTGAGCTTTTGAATCTAACTGGTACAAGTGGGGCTTCTCAGGTGGTGCTAGTAGTAAAGAACCTGCCTTTCAATGTAGGAGACATAAGAGATGTGGGTTCAATCCCTGGGCCAGGAAGATCCCCTGGAGGAGGGCATGGCAACTCACTCCAGTATTCTTGCTTAGAGAATCCCATGGACAGAGAATCCCATGCTTAGAGCCTGGCGGGCTATAGTACATGGGGTTGCAAGGAGTCGGACACGACTGAAGCAACTTAGCACGCACCCATGGTGCAAGAGAAGCCTCATGGACAGAAGTTTGACCACAGATATTAAAATCTTTAAAATGTGCAGAAATGAGACTTTCAGTTATGACAGTATGAAGAGGTAGGCAAATATTTTCCCACAAAACACAAGGGAAAAAAAAAAACAACAGAAAATTATCAAAATCAAACCATTTCAAGGCTCTGGAGGGAGATCAACCAAATGCATATAACAAACTGAGAGATGTTTATTCCTAAGGAATTTGCTGCAACTTTGTGTGAGAACAATAGAAGCCTGCAGCCTCCTTGACCAGGACGGCTTCCATTCCACACCCCACTTGGTAGGTTAGGCGCAGCTGGTTTACGAGGGCAGGACAGGAATGGGAAACCACAGGCTGGCTGCAAGTAGGAGCAAACTTGAATGGAGAGTGAAAAGTCTGTGCTTGAGGACTTCCCTGGTGGCACAGTAGATAAGCATCCACCTGCCAATGCAGAGGACACAGGTTTGACCTTGGTCAGGGAAGATTCCATAAGCTGTGGGGCAGCTAAGTCTGCGTGCCCAACTACTGAGCCCACTAGCCCCAACTACTGAGCCTGAGCGCTGCAACTACCGAAGCCACGAGCCTACACGCTGCTCCATGAGAGAAGCCATTGCAACAAGAAACCCGTGCACCTTAACAGAGTAGCCCCCACTCGCTGCAATTAGAGAAAGCCCACACAAAACAACAAAGACCCAGAGTAGCCAAAAAAAAAAAAAAAAACACACATCCATGCTTGGTAGCATTGTCAGAAAGGACCACGCCCAGTAGGAAAGTGAAGTGAAGTCGCTCAGTCGTGCCCCACTCTTTGCGACCCCATGGATAGTAGCCTGCACCAAGCTCCTCCGTCCCTGGGATTTTCAAGGCAAGAGTACTGGAGTGGGTTGCCATTTCCTTCTCCAGGGAATCAAGGAACACACAAAGCCTGTGGCTTGCTGGCCTGGGGCTGTGGTCCCAGGTAGGGTGAGCAGTGGATCAGCCAGAGGTTCAACAGGAAGACTCTGGAAGAGATGGGGCAATAGAAGGCCTAAATAAGCTCTCCACATATCTCCGGCTGACTGGAAAGCTACACACATGTTCAGGGAGACACAGGAGGGCCCAGGGAAATGTAAAAGCCAGGGCCAATTTACTGCCGACTTGAGAACTGCCTGAACTTTGAATGCCCTCCTTACCCCACTCACAGAGCCATCAGAGAAGGGTACAAATGTTTTGGGCGCAAGCTATTTAAACACAATCTCTGCCAGAATCATTGGCTGACTACTTAGCTATGTTGACACAGAGTTTCCCTTAGGAAGTCAGGCTAGAAATAAAAATAAGAATAAAAATACTGAGCACAGACATCAACTGCTATACACTGAGAGGAAGACAGATTGTGCAGGTTAAGTCAAACCAAAAAAGAACAAACAAACAAACTAAAAGAAGCCCTCAGGAAAAGAAATCAGAATCTCTAGGTGCTACAGAATATATAATACTGAATTTTCTTTAGCTTTCGACAAAAATCTATGACACACACAAAGACACAGGAAAGCGTGGTCCACACAAAGGAAAAAAAACCTCTCTATTGAAACAGACTCTGAATGAGCCCTGACACTGATTTTAGCAGATAAAGGTTTCAAAGCAACTGTTTTGGGAGTTTTTTTGTTTTGTTTTGTTTGGAAGAAAGAAATGGATATTTTGATTTGAGCCAACCTGAAGATTATAACTCAGGAGACAATCTTTCAGAAAGCTCTAAAGGGTGCTCCCTTAAAGCAAGTATTTTCAGTTCAGTTCAGTCGCTCAGTCGTATCCAACTGTTTGCAGCCCCATGAATCGCAGCACGCCAGGCCTCCCTGTCCATCACCAACTCCCGGAGTTCGCACAAACTCATGTGCATCGAGTCGGTGATGCCATCCAGCCATCTCATCCTCTGTCGTCCCCTTCTCCTCCTGCCCCCAATCCCTCCCAGCATCAGAGTCTTTTCCAATGAGTCAGCTCTTCGCATGAGGTGGCCAAAGTACTGGAGTTTCAGCCTCAGCATCAGTCCTTCCAATGAACACCCAGGACTGGTCTCCTTTAGGATGGACTGGTTGGCTCTCCTTGCAGTCCAAGGGACTCACAAGAGTCTTCTCCAGCACCACTTTAAATATGCCCAAATAACTCATGGAAATCATTAAAGAACTAAAGGAAAATATGACAATAATTCAGTAAATCAAGAATCTCAGAGAAAATATCAACTAGACTACAACAAGTGGAGATTCTAGAGTAGAAAAGTAGAAGAGAAAAACCATCAAAATGAAAAATTTCCTTCACTGGATAGGCTCAACAATGGATTTGAAAGGACAGAAGGCAGAATCAGCCAGCCTGAAGGATAGATAGTTCAGTAGAAATTAGCCAATCTGATGAATAAAGAGGGAAAAATAAAAAGAATGAAGAAAAATGAATGGCGCCCCAAAGACCTGTGGAAGGATATCAAGCAAGCCAACTAACATGGAAAGAGAGTTCCAGAAGTAGAGGGGAGAAAGAGACATTGCAAATATTTGAAAAAATAGCCAAAAACGTTTCAGATTTCATGAAAAGCTCAACAAACCTCAAATAACAGACACAAAGAATCCATGCCTAGACACATCATGCCTACGCACATGCCTAAAAGCCAAAACAAAGAGCAAACGGTGAAAATAGCAACAGAAAATTTACTGTGTACAGAGGAACCACAATACAAAAATATATTAATAATTCACGGTCAGAAAGAAGTCCAAAAGGCAGTGAAATGGCATAGAGAACTAAAAAAAAGTCAAAAAATAATTATAGAATCAGCAACATCATCCTCTAAAAATGAAGGAAAAAAAGATGTTTCCATATAGACAAAATCTAAGAGAACTTGTTGCTAGCAGACCAATCTTTTAAGAAATACTAGGGACTTCCCTGGTGGTCCAACGGTTAAGAAGCCACCTTCCAGTGCAAGGGAGGCAGGTTCAAACCCTAGTCGGGGAACTAAAGATTCAACGTACCACGAGGAAGGTAAGCCAGCCACAGGCAAGCACTGAGACCTCGCTCTCAAAAGCCCGGGGGGGTGGGGGTGGGGGTGGGGGTGGGGCACAATTACTGAGCAAGCGCCACAACTAGTGCGAAGCCCGCATGCGCAACAAAGAGCCGAGGCGCCACCACGAAAGATCCCACGTGCTGGAGTGAAGGCTGTGCCTTGCAACCAAGTCAGGAGGCAGCCAAATAAATAAATATCAGTAAAGGAAGAAAGACTAAAGTCCGTCAAGGGGACAGAAAATGACACGGATAGAAATTTGAATTCACAAGTTTAAATGAAGTGCCCGGAAACGTTAAACATACAGGCAAATTAAATAGAGAAGATTCCCTGGGGAAGGAAATGGCAACCCACTCCAGTATTCTTGCCTGGAGAATCCCATGGACGGAGGAGCCTGGTGGGCCAAAGTCCACGGGGTCGCAAAGAATTGGACACGACTGAGCAACTTCACTTTCACTTTTCTTTTAAATATGAATACTTCGCAGTTCTGTTAATTTCTTATAAAATGTGATTGCATAATAGAAACCATTGACTTGTGTACTTTGAACATGCGGATTTTATGGGACATAAACTATATCTCAAAACTATTCAAGAAATGCAAAAATGCATAAAAATTCTAATACTGTATTGTTGGATTCCTAACATATAAATATGACCTTAGCACAAAGGAGGGGAAGGAAATGTTGCTTTATTGGAACAAAGTTTATGTATTTTACCTGAATCAAGTCAGTATTAATCTCGAATACCTGTGATACTTTAAGATGTGAACTGTAATCTTGGCACTGCTGACATTTTGGGTCAGATAATTGTGGTGGGCTGTCCTTTGCATTGTAGGAGTTTAGCAGCATCTGTGCCTCATCCCAGCAAAATACTCCTCTCACTTGTGGCAAATAAAAATGTCTCTAAATAAATTCTATTCAGATGGCTGGAGGTGGGAAATCACCTTAGTCAAGAACCACTATCCTAGAGAAACCATTGAGAAATTAATCCAAAGAAATATAGCTTAAAATCAATAGAAAAACAAATCAGCAAAAGAATTAGAATGATACAGTATTTGTTTAACACAAAAGAAGTCAGTAAATAAGCAAGGCATAATACATACAGGAAAAAATAGTAAAGGGGTTGACTCTTAATTAAAAAAAAAAAAATTCATGTGAGGGGCTTGGGAAACTCTGCTTTCCATAGAAACTAAGGTTTCCCCACCACTTCCTGCTCCCCGGAAGGAGAAAGCTGGGGACAATGAAAAGAATATTATGTCACATTTAATGGAATGTTCCAATTCACAAGTAATAATATTATTCCATTAGAGTCTATCATTCAAAATGTCTCATACCAGAGAATGAATTATTATTTAACTAGGTGTTCAAACCGTACTTCGGAAGGACCCATTCATAATACATCACAATGTTCTCAAGCTGAGGATGTGGGTCATCTTGGCACTTCCTGTGTCCTGGCTTTCATTTGCAGCTAAATCTCAAAACCAGGGCACTGAGTGTCAGCACTAAATGTCCCGTCAGACAGGGAGAGGGACAGTTACAGAATCAGGCCCAGCCAGGGGAAGCAGGATTCTGGAGGCAGCTTCGTGTCTGCTGGCAAGCGCGGGCTCTGGAGTTAGGCTAGGTTTGAGTCCTGGTTTTTTACTCTGTGCCCCTGGGCAGCAAATCACTTAGCCCCTCAGAGCCACTTCATGTCATCTGCAAAACAGGAGTGATGAAATCTACCTCACAGGCTGCTGGGAGGGGAATGAGGTGATGTGTGTCAAGAGCTTCAAACGGGGCCTGGTATCTACACAAGTGGTCAGTAAGAGCTGTGATTAGTGCAGCAGAACTGGTATCACAACTTGGACTTCTGGGTTTTCAATCCAGCATCCTGAGCTCTTTACCTTCCTCTCCCCTCATCCCAATCTCTGTTAATTTCTGCACTTCCAGTTGCTCAGCCCCAAAATCTTGAAGCCTATTTTAAAAATATGTTTTAAAAAAAATTTTTTTTTAACAAATTTATTTATTTATTTATTGTGGCTGCACCCTGCAGCATGTGGGATCTTAGTTCCCTAACCAGGGATTGAACCCTCACCCCCTGCATTGGAAGGCAGAGTCTTAACCACTGGGCCGCCAAGGAAGTCCCTGTTTTTAAATTTTATTTATCTTTTCACCACATCTCTCGGCATGCAGCGGGGATCTTAGCTCCCAAAATATGGATCAAAGCCACACCTCCTGTAGTGGAAGCAAGGAATCTTAACTACTTAACCACAGTCCCTTGAAGCCTTTCTTTTTAACTAAAGTACAGTTGACGTACAACATTATATTGGTTTTAGGTGGTACAACATCAGTTCAATTCAGTTCAGTCGCTCAGTCGTGTCCGACTCTTTGCGACCCCATGAATCGCAGCACGCCACGCCTCCCTGTCCATCACCAACTCCCAGACTTCACTCAAACTCACGTCCATCAGGTCAGTGATGCCATCCAGCCATCTCATCCTCTGTCATCCCCTTCTCCTCCTGCCCCCAACCCCTCCCAGCATCAGTCTTTTCCAATGAGTCATTGTGATTCAATATTTTTATGGATTAAATACCAAAGTTATTATAAAATATTGAGTAAGTATCCTGTGCTGTACATTATATCCCTGTGACTTATTTATGTTATAACTCTAAGTTTGTAACTCTTAATGCCTTTCACCTGTTTCACTCCTGTCCCCCATTCCTTTCCCTCCAGTGATCGATCACCAGTTTGTTCTCTGTATCTCTGAATCTATTTCTGTTCTATTAGTTTGTTTGCTTTTTTAAAAAAATTCCACTCCTGGATATTTACCCAAAGAAAATGAAAACACTATTTTGAAAAGATACATACATCCCAATACTTGTTGCAGCATTATGTACAATACCCAATATGGAAGAAAACTTCAGTTCAGTGGCTCAGCCATGTCCGACTCTGCGACCCCACGGACTGCAAACTTAGTGCCCAGCAATAGACGAATGCATAAAGATGAAGTGTGTGTATTCAATAGAACATTACTCAGCTATAAATTTTTTTTGCCATTTGAGACAACATGGAGGTTGTTATGCTTAGGGGAAGACTTTTTCTTTTACTCCCCACTTCTAACCCATCAGCAAATCCTGCTGTCTCTACCTTTTAAATACCATCCAGAATCCAACCACATCTCACCACACTGCTGGCACCGGCTGACCCAAGCCCCAGTCCAAACTGCCAACATTTTTCACCTCTTGACTGGTGTCACTGCTTCTGTTTTTCCCCCTGGCAGGCTAGCCACCAGAGGGATCCTATTAAAATGCCAGATACTTTCATCTCCTTCTCAATGCCCTCTCAAGAAAACAGTTTGGCAATTCTTGAGCCTGAGTCAGGGATGTACCCTGAGGCAATGGTGATTCCTTGACCCAGGAAGGGTGGGAGAGACAGGAAGTACAGGGAGGAAGTGCATTTGGGAAATGAGTTTCCAGAAGTCTAGGCCACCAGCTACTTTTAGGGCCCTCAGAGCAGCACTTACCTCTAGCAGACCTCCAGAGGCAGAATGTAGAACCAGAGCACAGGCTCAGAGACTGGAGTGAGAGTGGGGCTTCCTTTCATTCCTAAGTGTCTGCTCCCTGAACTCCAGGATCCTCTCCAGCAGCCTTCCTTTTCCCCCAAACGCTACAGAAATCGAAACTGGCTTCACGGGTTTCCTATGAACCAACAGGCCAATTTAATCAAAGCCCACAGCATACTGCTGTGCTGAAAAGGATTGACTCCACCTGTACCATGAACTCGGAGAAGGCGATGGCATCCCACTCCAGTACTCTTGCCTGGAAAATCCCATGGATGGAGGAGCCTGGTGGGCTGCAGTCCATGGGGTCGCGAAGAGTCGGGCACGACTGAGCGACTTCACTTTCACTTTTCACTTTCATGCATTGGAGGAGGAAATGGCAACCCACTCCAGTGTTCTTGCCTGGAGAATCCCAGGGACGGGGGAGCCTGGTGGGCTGCCGTCTCTGGGGTCACACAGAGTCGGACACGACTGAAGAGACTTAGCAGCAGCAGCAGCAGTACCAGGAACTACTGACTTAAAAAAAAAAATTATTGAGGTATATTTGAGATGTATAAAAATCGCACATATGTAATGCATACAATTTAATGAGTTTGAACATATGTGTATACCTGCAAAACCATCACCAAAATTAAGGTAACAGACATAGCCAGCACCTCTAAAAGTTTCCTTATGTCCCTTGCCAGTTCACACAGCCATCCAGCTACTGAGCCTGGGCCAGAACCCAGGGGTCCTGCCTCCCTTGATACCAACTGCAAGTCCAGGTTTCCAAAACCACCCTTGTGTTGAGTAATTGCTGCCAGAAATCACAGAACTCACTGAAAGATGTTATACTCACAGTTACAGTTTATTTCTGGGAAAGGACAGAGATCAAAATTAGCCAGAAGAATAGATACAGACATAAGAGTATGGGAGGGTTCCCAATGCGAAGCTTCTATTGTCCTCAGAATGCCTGATACTCCTGGTGTTGATATTAATGTACAGAATATGCATGGAGTGTGGTCAACCAGGGAAACTCAGTCAAGCTTCAGTGTTCTGAGGTTTTACTGGGGCTTCATCCCATAAGCATGAGTCATTGATTTATTGTCCATGGGACTGAACTTAGATTCCAGCCTCACCCAACTCCCTGGAAGTCAGACTGATATCACTTGGCCTGAGTCATCTCATTAGCATAAACTATCAGGTATGAGCTAAGGGGCCCACCAAGAATAATAAAGACACTCCCATCACTTGGGAAATTTCAGGGATTTAAATGTTTCCTCCCAGGAACCAGGGACAAAGGCCAGACCAGTTTGGGTAAGGCCAAGATCTTCACTACACACGTTACATTTGTGACATATCGGGAGCCATAAAAAAGGCTGAGCACGGAAGAATTGATGCTTTTGAACTGTGGTGCTGGAGAAGACTCTTGAGAGTCCCTTGGGCAGCAAGGAGATCAAACCAGTCAATTGTAAAGGAAATCAACTCTGAATATTCACTGGAAGGACTGATGTTGAAGCTAAAGCTCCAATATTTTGGCCACCTGATGTGAAGAGCTGACTTGACTGGAAAAGACCCTGATGCTTGGAAAGATTGAGGGCTTGAGGAAAAGGGGCGACAGAGGATGAGATGGCTGGATGGCATCACTGACTCAATGGGCATGAGTTTGAGCAAACTCCAGGCGACAGTGAAGGACAGGGAAGCCTGGCATGCTGCAGTCCATAGGGTCACAAAGAGGTGGACAAGACAGAGACTGAAAAACAACAAAAGGGAGTTGCAATAAAAAATAGCTATAGCCTGTGTGTGCTAGGTGCCAGACACTGTACACATATTTTGTCAGATTCTCACAACAACCCTGCAAAGCTGATGTTTGGTCCTTTTTTACTGATAAGAAAATTGAAGCCCAGAAAGTTGCCTAAAGTTTTAGAGCTGGAAAACAAACAGATCTGACTATGCTGACAAACTCCTTGGGCCCTTAGATTCTTGTTGCCAACTTCATTTGTTCATTCATTCATTCAACAAACATTTATTCAAGCCCAACTACGTGCCAATAACAGTTTTAGGTGTTGAAGATGCAGCAAAGGACAAACAAAAATCTCACTCCTATAGAGTTGATATTCCAATGGGAGAGGTAGATAATAAGCACTAAATGTGTAAAATAAATATTTTGAATGATTTAAAGCGATGCATGTAATTTGTATGTGTGCATTTGATTCAAACTTCACTGTAACAATTGTGAAGTTTGAATGTGGACTGCTATCATATACTGTTAGTTTTGTTACATTCGATGATGGCACAGTAACTATGTTTTCCCAAAATAAAGGTACTTATCTATTAAAGATGCAGGCTAAAGTACTTACGGATAAAATAAAATTATAAAATGTTGCTAATTATTGATGTTGGATGATAAGATATGCAAAGAAAGACCTTTATATTGTTCTAATTCAGTGTGTATTTGAACACTTTGTTAGTACAAAGTACAATTTTTTGCGGTTTTTTTGGTTGGTTGGTTGTTCTTTAAGTGGATAGGGCTAACAGATAGGATGTGTAAGAGGTATTGCAAGACCAAAAAGCAAATCAAGGAAGACCTCACTAAGGTTACAGTGGAGCAAAGACTTGAAGGAGACAGGGAAGAGATTTATGGGGTTCTCTAGGAAAGAACATTCCAAGCAGAAATGGGAGCCCTGAGGTGGGAGAGTGCCGGGTATGGCATGTTCAAAGCATAAAAAGCCAACTGCTGCAAAGGGGTGATCAATGAGCAAAATAGTAGGAGGTCGCATCAGAGAGTTCAGAGATGGATGAGGAGGAGAGGAAATGCATACAGGGCCCTATTCAACAGGGAATTCACACCCAAATTATGTAAGAATACACACAAAACACTGAGGGATAGTGCAGTCAACTTCATAGAAAAACTGGCAAAAGACTTGAGCTGGCACTTTACAGAGAAAGTTATGGCCAATCAGCAGAGGAAAAGGTGTTCTATTTTATTAGGCATTAGGGAAATGCAAATTAAAACCACAATGCTACACTTTCACATACCCATCAAAGGCAGGCAATGCTAGGTATTAGAGAGGAAACAGAGCTCTCACACTGCTGGTGGGTATGTAAACTGGCACACGTGGTGTCTACCTAAACTAAAAACAGGCAGCCGTCTTAAGCCATCCCATTTCCCGGTATACATCCAACAGAAAGCCATGTAATATTCACCAGACGCTGGAAAGTATGTTCAGAGCAGCACTCTTCCTTAACAGCCCAAACCGAAAACTATCCAAATGCCCAGTGATAGCAACATGGACAATGGGCTAGTCTAGAGTATTGAGAACAACAAACGAAAGAATCTCATCAAGACAGCGAGCAAAGGAAGCAGGCACAAAGGTCCTAGCACTATGTGATTGCAGTTATGTAAGTTCAGAAACAAGCAAACCCAATCTGTGCCGTTAGAAGACGCAGTAGTGGTTACCACTGGAGAAGGTGACTGGATAAGAGCTTGTGGGAGGGGAGGGGAGCTGTTTCAACCTGTTTCTTGATCTGGATGCAGGCTAAGTAGAAGAGTTCAATTTGTAAGCAGCCACCATTGATCATCACCACTGATAATGTGTATAATTTACTTTTCAGTATCTGTATTAGAGTCAATAAACATTAAAAACAAAAATCATGCCGGAGTGTCTCAGTTCCCTCCTCTGAACTAGCAGTGAAAACACCCAGCCACCCCTACCTGTTTCATGCTGCATCAGAGGGACGCAGAACACTGTGCATTTTGGGCTTAAAAAAAGAAGACGACATGCTTTCTCAACTCACAGATGCAACCCCTATGTTTAAAGCTGCTGAAACCATCACAGGGAGCTCTCCGGCTCATAGGAGGGGGGAATCTAAGAACTGGGCAAGACTGTAAATAAAGTCTAAGAACTGTCTTCCCTAATAGATGTTAATAATGTACCTTACTCACAGAGTCGGACTCGACTGAGCACACACACACACATACACTCCATATTATGCAACAGAACAGTTTCAAACACCATCGTGATGCTAGTTAGGTTATGGCATTGTTTTGAGAGCCATCATTTTGAGTTTAAAGAAAAAGAAATTGAATATTTTAAGTGTAGGCATCATGAGCTCTTTTTAAAACCAATTTTAAAACCAAAATTACAACTTTTCAAACTAGAAACAAAGAGGCACTGAAACATCCTACAGGTTTTCATTTCTAACAAGATACAGACAGCGTAACTCATATAAACAAAAGGCATGTGGGGGCCTCACTTAAAAAAAAAAAAGTAATAGCTCTCAACCTGAGATCAAAAAATGAGAGAGTCACTGTGGACTTTCCCCAAACCTATTGATAGGTCTATTTCTTCCTACGCCCTCATAAGGAGCTATTGTTTCAGAATTCTAAGAATTTCAAATAAGCACCTGGTTAGGACCCGTTTATCAGTCCTTCTGGCTCAATAAGCAGCTTTTCAGTGACCCCAGGGACTTTGACCAAAGTCAGCTTGTTTCCTCCTTAGCATTTTGGTTTATTTTGGTTTGGGGGTTTTATTTTTTCCCCCTATATTATTTTCTCACTTCTTTAGATTCAATTTTTACTTTTATCGTTTTTTCCTTTCCCTCCGTTTTTCTTTTTAAATCTAGTTTCTTGCTATTTGCTTTTTGTTCCATTTTATCCTTCTCTGGCATCGTGTTTTGATTCGCCATAAAGACCAGTTCATGGGGTGAATTTTGAACTGCTTTGATTTGGACCAAGCTTCTCATCAGCTCTTCCCAAACGTGAGCTGGCGTTAGGACACCTCGACTCCAAGCGCAGCAGTGAGTGCTCCATGCTGAGGGGCCTCTGAGCCGTCTGTGCTGAGGAGACACTCGGATTCGCATGGTCTCCTCCAGACCCTCGAGACCATTGGCAAGGGAGGCTGGGCTCCAGCATGTCCCCGCTGGGAAAGCGACAGCCATGAAGACTGCTGATGAGACTGGACAGAACTCTTCCAGCCTCCGGAGACAGTCCACAAAGCAGGAATCATGAGGGCTTGGATCATCCCACAAAGTGAAACCTCTCAAGTGACAGAGGCTGAGGAAACTCCCCGCCTTGCTCAGAGGATGCTAGTGGAGGAGAGGTGTGTGAGCACCCGTGGCTCAGGGCAGTAGGAAAGCAGAGAGGGTGAAGGCAGAGTCCACCAGTAGTGTGCTCCGTGTGGCTGGTCACCAGGAGGGTGCTGTCCACAGACATTTACAAGCAGAAAATCTGCTCTTGGATGTGAAGACGAACATCAGACTTTAACTTCTTCAACAAATTCACCTTTCACAACAAGCTGGACACCTTCTGGAGTGGTCCCCCTCATGCTGCCCTGGAACTCTCATAAGTAAGAACCACAGGAAGTTATCCTGGCCACAGTGCGATGGATTCCTGCCTTTTGATGGACAGAACTTCAAGGAGCTGCCAGAGGGGTACTAGAACAGAATACATTAGGTTCATTTCTGGATGGATGGTTATGGGATGAAAAGCTGTTTAAGAAATTTCTTGATTCTCACTAAGAAATAAGAGCAAATTGTGAAGGATCCATGGATTATTGTGGGTCATGGATATGAGGAACTAAAGCTCTACATGGAGCCACTCTCTGACTATAAGGACTCTGGGCAGACTGACTTCATGGCATCCATGGTTACACCTGGAGATGGAGATCCAGGACTCGCTGATAGGGCCAGAAACAGGAGGCAATGTTCCAGTATCCCCCCTGGGTTATAAGAGATCTGAGCTGGAGGGCTGCCGGATCACGCTGAAGCCTCAGCCCTCAGTCAATCTAACCAACAGCAGCCTTCCTTCCCCACCCACTGCGTGAGGGGATAGGGTCCCCAGCAACTGCAAGCAGCACATCCTCACCTCTAAGCTGCTACTTAGAGCATTCAGAGGAGGAAGGCAGATCTGGAGGGCGGAGGACCACAGCACAGCCTGCGGGGAAGAAGACCACCCTGTCCCCTGCCAACAGCACCCTGTCCACCAGTACAAATCAGCACAGCCCCAGCTGGTCCCCATGTTCACCCCTCTCCCTGCAAGGTCAGCAGCTGGAGTGGAGCCCTGGGTCTGTCCAAAGGGAACTCTGCCCACAGGGATGGCCTCACAGGTGCCAAACCCCAGGCTTGTGCAGTGAGGTGAGACCCCAGTCTCTCCCCATGGAGCTTCTCCAGGAAGTTCAAGATCAAATCTGTGGGAAGAAATTGAGGTTTGCCAGAGGACCGCGAATGAACCTGAAAGCAAAGACAGAGGAAGACACTCCACCGCCACGTACGTGGTGGGCAGCGGAGGCAGTGATAAAACGGTGAGCTGTGCCCAGTACACAGCAGGTGGAGGATGGAGACCACAAGCTGCTTCGAGAGAGAGGAGATGATGCGGGGACAGAAGACAGTGCGGGCACAGGAGAGAACGTGGACACAGGAAATAGTGCAGATACAGGAGATTATGCGGGCCAGGCGCTGCTCCAAGGGAGTGGTTGCTGGTACAGTCGAAGCGTCTCCATGGCCTCCTGGAGCATTGCTTCCAGATCCACCCCCGGGGACCAGAGAAAGGGCTGCTCTGAGCTGAGGCCACGCTCACACGCCTGGACCAAACCTCAGCCAGTGTTTCCTTGGAGCCCTGCTCCTGCCATGATCCCCTCTTCTCTTCCACCGAGTGCAGAGCTCTGTAAGATGAACACAGACAACTCCAGTGAGAACACACAGCTGTTTACTCAGAGCTGGTCAGTCGACAGAGTCATCACTATCACTCAGGTTTGGCGGGGAGCCCAGGCCGGCAGGGCGGGGGCATGCTCCCAGGTGGAAAGGGAAGGCTGGGAGTGCGTGGATTGGAGGCTGATGGCCAGTGGCTGCCTCCCCTCTCTGCTCCACTGAGACCATGGAGACTGATTGTGGGGTTTCCTGGGAGGGGCTTGGACTGGGTTGGAGAGTTCTCTGTCCAGCCTTCCCAGGCTCACTTCTAATCTATTTGCTCCCCTCAACTTCTCCTTCAAGCAAACCACCAGTGCAACCTGCCCCCACCCACCCACTGACCCTGGGCCTCGGGCTGCAGAGGTAAGGGGTAGGGGCTCTGGCCTCCTCCACCCCGAGCCCGGAGCCCTCCTCCTTCCCCAGAGCAGATGTTTCTCCACAAGGTGCTGTGCAAGGCTGTTTGTCCTCCTTGTCGGGTCTGTGCCATCGCCTTCCCCACCCCGCTCTGGGGCCTGGAGTGTGGAGGGCTGCAGAGACCTTGGAGCCCCCTGGGGTCCCCAGTGGACAGGGACACTGAGCATCTCCATCCAGGAGAGCCTTTGTCTGAAAGCACCACTATCCACCACCCTCTTCCCCTTCGTGTCCCTGGGTCCACCGCGATCTGGGTCACAGCTAGTTCCTCACAGGGAGCCCCCCAATCACTGCCTCATCTCTCTGTCTCCCAGCCATCCCTTCCTGGCAGTATTGCCTGTTCATGGACTGGGGGACAGACTGGGCAGAGTGGACCCCTCCTGCTAACCCTGCAGCTGGTGTAGGGTGCAGGCTGTGGGTGCCGGCTGGTGCTGGCATCACACCCCTTATCTAGACCAAGCATTCCCCTTCCCTCCACTCCCTCTTTTGCTCTGAGGGGTCCAAGAAAGCCTCGCTTTGTTCCCAACTGGGCTGGGGACTGGGAGATCCCAGCAAGTGGCCCTCCTCTCCCAGCATCCCCTCCTGCACTTAGTTTCTCCTAGGAATAAGAGAATGTTTTGAGGGGGAAAACTTAAGTTCTCTATAAATAACTTTTAATCTGAGAAGAATGGGGAGGCTTTGGGGGGAGTCTTCACAGAGAACTGACATTGGCTGACTTATGTCTTATCCGGAAAGCAAGAGTTTGGCATTTTCATCTCCCACAGGCTGAAGCAACCTCTCCACCCCACTGTGGCTGATAAGGCTGGGGAAGCTCAGACATTCAAGGGACTGCAGGCTGCAATACACAAGTGTCCACAGAGAAAGTAGATCAGATGGGGAACAGTGAACGAACTGATTATAAAATTACCAGACTGATTTCACCCTGTGGCTCTAATCCACACGACTAGAAGGAAAACCCAAGAGAAAAATTACTCTTCTGAGGGAACCACCTCAAATGAAACACTTGCTTGGATATTTGTTTAAATATTATTGTCAACAGCCTGATAAAATTTTTATAAAACAATGTTTGTGATAGATATAACACTTGAATCCGGACAACATCATTTGACACCCCATTTGATCCAGTTATAACTGGAGCTGAATAAATCCTTGAAACTCCCAGGTATTCAAAGAAATAAATTACCTTTCAGCCAGTTAGTTTGAGATGAGTTTCTGTCATTTGCACCCAAGAGAATCTAGAATAAACAAATATTTGAATAAAATTGGCACTTAACATTTGTTAATTCTGTTTGGACTATAAACATAAATGGACTTATGTGAGTACTTTTAATTCATAACAGAAAGAAATAGAAAATAAATGGAGAAAGGATCATAGATTTTTATAATCCTTCATCTGCAAAAGCTTTATTAAATTTCAGTTTCTTTATAATTTTTCTTAGCTTTTAATGTGTAATTTTTCTTAATATGTGTACCTGGGACAAAGGCATATTTAACAAAAAAGGTCAAGGTCCTATTGTATTTTGAAAACCTTTTACATTCCAGGCAAGGCAGGTTCTACTTGTTCTTGGAAAGGAAGAAACTTTGACATAGATTTAAGGCCAATGTGCAAAAGAATAGATTTTAAAACAACTATTTATAAAATATGACGGAAAAGGAGCAAAGAAGATTACATTTGTGATTAATTATGATAATAGTACAAAACTAGGGTCAATTAAACATTTGTCTAGCACTTATTCTCAATACACACACACACACGCAAAGCAGTTACTCAGCTCAACAGGTTCTAGGACACTAGATTAAATTTAAATAGTACCTAAAATGTATATGAGAATTTTATGATAGCTCCCAGTAATCATCAAAAAATGAACAAAAGACTTATCTCTACTCCCTCTTATAACCCCACTGAAATAAGAGTAAATAGATTCAATTAAAAGTTCAACCATAAAGAAAAATAAAAGTGGCAGGGAGACACAGCAATGAGTTTGGAAGCACAGAGCACTGGATTTGAGCTCCTAGAGCAAATTTCCACTGGCGATTTTGCAGTGGGACGGAGCCTCAAGGGGAGGGGACATACATATACCTACGGCTGATTCATGTTGATGTACGGCAGCAACCAACAGCATCAGCACTTCCCTGATGGTCCAGTGGCTAAGACTCTGCCCTCCCAGTGAAGGTGGACTGGGTTCGATCCCTGGTCAGGCCCCCGTCGTGATCAGGTGGGTGGAAAACTGGGGGAGTCAAGGCAAGTCTGAACACAGAGTGGCTGGAGTCTATATCCCCTTGCCACTGGCTGAAGACTGGAGGTTTACTCCCTGGAGATGCTCATTCAGCAAAGCTCTGGACTCGGGGGCCCCAGCCTCCCCTGGAGGTGGTAAAGCTGTGCAGAAAGCAGGGGAACAAGTGAGAATTGATATACCAACAGTGTGAGCCTCTTGCCCACTAGGATCCCTGAATACTGGGAGTTAATTTAGGGTACAGCTCTCAGGCTACCTTTACCTTCTTTCTGCTCATTATTACATGTTTTGAATTTTTTACAATGACATGTATTATTTATGTATGTAAACTAAATTCAGGAGGTAAATTACTTCCAACAGACATACCAGACCCAAAGAATGTGTTGCTTTGCTCCAACAAAGAAATGACATCTTGAAGAGCAGCTAAATAGGAGTGACCCTCTGATGAAGTTGATAATCCACTGTTATTCACCAAGACCCAACTGTCCTTTGCAGGCTTAACTCAACAATCCTTTGGAAAGCAATTGGGGTTAAGATCGCACAACTGATAAATATCTGACCATAATTGAAACCCATTTGCTGGGCCCCAAAGTCTAAGCAGAGGTCCCCCACACGCATGAGACCTCTGTATCGAGTTGCCACTCACAAGTCTTGACTTGCAGCTCGATCACTAGAAATTCAGAGAAGGCAATGGCACCCCACTCCAGTTCTGTTGGCTGGAAAATCCCATGGACAGAGGAGCCTGGTAGGCTGCAGTCGCAGTCCATGGGGTTGTGAAGAGTTGAACACGACTGAGCGACTTCACTTTCACTTTTCACTTTCATGCATTGGAGAAGGAAATGGCAACCCATTCCAGTGTTCTTGCCTGGAGAATCCCAGGGACGGCAGAGCCTGGTGGGCTGCCGTCTATGGGGTCGCACAGTCAGACACGACTGAAGCGACTTAGCAGCAGCAGCAGCACTAGAAATTAGTCTCACTTTTTGGTAAGAGAATACATTAAAAAAAAAAAAATTACTCTCTCCCAAACATTAAATGAATTGTAAGGTGGATACCAAAGGAAGAACCATTCCTCCTGCGATACCTGAATGATCTCTGATGATGCTTGAATCATGACTGGCTTCCCAGACGGCGGTTTGGTAACGAATCAACATCCTTAACGGCCCAGACGGGCGCGAGCGGCGGGGCTGCAGAGCAGCCGAGTGCCCACCGCCCTCCGGCCTCACCCCGGGTCCCGCAGCCACGCTTGGAGGCCCTGCTCCCCCGACTCGGATCGCGGAGCCTGGCAGAGCTCGGGAGGCACTGAAGCACCAGGAGAGACTGTGACCACGACAAACTCACTTACAAGTTGCCCACTGAGGGTGGGAACTTCGACTCTGTGACCAAACTGCAGAACGCGAGGAGCTCGGAGGAAGAGCGAAGGGTTTCACCCCGGAGATGGTGCACCAAGGCGACAGCCATTGAGGGGTAGAATGTGGACACGGAGAAGGCCCAGGATGCTGACAGCTACTCGAGACATTTCGGGACAGTTTCTGGTTGTTCCTCTGCAGGTAACAGCAGGTCGTCTAAAACAACGTCACAATGGGGCTGCAGGTCCCCTTCACAAGCGGTGGAGAGTTTTCAGAGGCGAATCCCCGAGGGTGAGCTCGGGCCTTCCCGCTGCAGAACCGGGCAAAGAAAATAATCAGGGATAAAGAAGGGACATACATAATGACAAAAGGGTTGATTCCCCAAGAAGCCTTAACAGTGTTTAATAGGGATGGACCTAACAACAGAGTCAAATTTGTGAGGCAAAGATGGATAGAATTACAAGGAGAAATAAACCCGTCCATCATGATTCCAACACCCCTCTGTAAGAAATGGACACATCCAGCAGGCACAAAATCAGTAAAGATGTAGCTGACATGAAGAGCACCATCATCGATAGTATCTGTTGACATCTATAGATTACTTCATCCCAACAAATGCAGAGTATATATCTTTATCAGGCTTGCATGGAACATTCACTAAGATAGACTACATTCTGGGGCAGAACATGGACTTTAACAAATTCAAAACAACAGAAATATAGAATATACTCTGCACCACAGTGGAATTAAACTAGAAATCAAAACAGAAGGATAGCTGGTAAACCTCCAAATAGCAGAAAATTAAATAATATAGTTGATACATGAGTAAAAAAAAAATTTCTCAAGAGAAATTTTAAAAAATTTTTAACTAAATGAGAATGCAACTTACAAAAACTGGTAGGACCAGTAAAAGCGATACTAACAATATGAAAATATACAGCATTGAAGGCATGTATTCTGAGAAGGTAATGGCACCCCACTCCAGTACTCTTGCCTGGAAAATCCCATGGACGGAGGAGCCTGGTAGGCTGCAGTCCATGGGGTCGCTAAGAGTCGGGCACGACTGAGAGACTTCACTTTCAGTTTTCACTTTCATGCATTGGAGGAGGAATGGCAACCCACTCCAGTATTCTTGCCTGGATAATCCCAAGGACAGAGGAGCCTAGTGGGCTGCTGTCTATGGGGTCGCACAGAGTTGGACACGACTGAAGCGACTTAGCAGCAGGCATGTATTAGAAAAAAAAGATCTAAAAAAAAAAAGAAAAGATCGAAAACCTAAACCTCCACCTTAGTAAACTAGAAGACTAAATCAAACTAAATAGAAGAAAGAATAAAAATGAGGGCAAAGAGCAACGAAACTGGATATAGGAAATCAATAGAGAAAATCAAGGAAACCAAAAATGGTTTTTGAAAGATCAGTAAAACTGATAAACCTCTAGCCAGGCTAACCAAGAAAGAGAAGACACAAATTGTTAATATCACACATGAAAAAGGGGCCATCACTACTGATCCCACAGACATTAAAACCACAATAGAGGAGTATTATTAACACATGCTCACAAATTCTGTTGATCTTTTTAAAGAACCAAATTTAGATATTGCTCATTTTCTCTATTCTTTATTGTTTCTCTAATCTTTTTTATTTCTTTTCTCCTATTACCTTTGGCTTCAGTTTTCTCTTTTTCTAACTATTTAATGTAAATGATTGATTTGAAAGCTTTCTGAATTATTATTGTATGCCTTTACAGCTATAAGTTTCCCACCTAGCACTGCTTTGGCTGTATCTCATACTTTTTGATACGTTGTATTTTTATTTCCATTTTTCTCATGCTATTCTCATTTCTCTTGTGATTGCTTCCTTGACCCATCGATTATTTAAGTGTATGTTGTTTGATTTCCACATATTCGTGAATTTTCGATTTTTCTTCTATTTCTAGTTTTATTCCATTGAAATAAAAAAGGTACTCTGTATGATACTACATGGAAGATAGAGTCTCAGCTAGGATAATGAGGAAGGGAAAGAGGAGATGAGCTTGAGAAATATTTAGGACGTCAAATAGGCAAAATGTTTTGGTTGGTTGTATGTAAATGTTAAGAGAGGGAAAGGAGACGACGACACCCTGGGTGACTGGGTGGGTAATATTCTGCCTAATTAGAAGGTGGGTAATATTCTGCCTAATTAGAAGTTCCCCTGCTAACTTTCCTCTGGTGTCCATTCCTTTGCCATCACAAGATGGACTGAAATATGTAATTATCTGTGTGCTTATTTATTTAGTGGTAGTCTGTCCCTCTAGGCTGAAAATGCAGTGGAGCAGAACCATGTCTGGTTTTGTTCTTCCTTATACCACTAGCGACTGAGCGACTTCACTTTCACTTTTCACTTTCATGCATTGGAGAAGGAAATGGCAACCCACTCCAGTGTTCTTGCCTGGAGAATCCCAGGGACGGCGGAGCCTGGTGGGCTGCCGTCTCTGGGGTCACACAGGGTCAGACATGACTGAAGCGACTTAGCAGCAGCAGCAGTAGCATACCACTAGCAGTAGCAAAGTGAGAGACACGTAGTCAGCACTGAATAAAAACTGTCCAAAAAATATACAGAATGGGAAAGGGAATACACAGGAAGAAAAGATATTTTAAGGGGTTCCTTTTTGGACATGGTGAGTTTGACAGACTGTGCAAACATCCAGGTGGCAGTTGGAAATGAGTCTGAAACTCAGAAGATTTGCTTTGGAGATGAGGATTTGAGAGTTACCAGCATTTAATGAAAGCCTGAAAGTGAGAAGAGCATTAGGAGCAGGCCCTGGTAAAGTTCAACATTTGAAAGGATTTACTTCCTTCTACTTCTTGCTGTCTGGAAGTGCAGCTTCACTGTCCCCTGGCAGTTCATGGAGCAGGCGCATGACGGTTCCAGGGAGAAGCCACCCACACCTTCACGACCTTTCCAGGGAGACATCATATGACATCATATAATATCTCGCCCCACTCTGTTCTCCCCAGTTCTTTAAACAACCCTTGATTTTCAGATAATTCTGTTGCATAAAATCTCCCTGCACCAGACCATGGAACAGCAATTATTCTCAATATCCTGGACATGAAATAGGAAATTGCTACTCTGCTTAATCAAACTGTAGAAATCTTGCTCTTTTCTATTTCCTTTTCCAGTTAGATACCTATGTTTGTTGTCTGTCCATCCTTAAGGCCAAATTAGGCCTGTGTTGATACAAATACCTGTTTTCTATCACTACTTGGTTTACCATGTGTTTTGTTGACCGTGTGTTCAGTCACAGCAGGGCCTGTGTGTGTTGACCTGGTGCCGACCTTGAAGGAATCACAGGCCATGTCCGGTAGGGTGACGGGACTTCCTGACTTTCCTAGTACCAGTCTGTTGAAAATATTCGCTCTATAACCAAATGACATGTCAGACTTCAGGTTTTGCTTCAGATAATGCTCATCAGGGAGGGATCCAGGTTCCTCCTGCCTGTCCTCTCTGACATAATTAGTTACACTGGCTTTATCTTCACACTTGTCATCTCGTGGACAGGGATGGTTATCCCACCTCCAAGTTTTGTGTCCCCAGGAAGATGGGGCAGGAGGAGGGGGAACAAAGGAGAAAAGAAATTTCCTGTGCTAAGTCTTACAATTTCATCTCAGAATGGAAGTCCTCCCTAGTGGTTTCTACCTGCATCTCATTGACCACCTGTAGCTAAAAGGGGGCAGAGATCAAGATTGTAGCTTTTTTATAGCTTCTGTGATAAAGCTTGGAAGGAGATGGGTGAAATGAAAGCTGAGAATTGCCAATCAAGTCTTTTACATTGAGAAATGAGCGTTCATTATGTCTGCATATTTCCTAAAATCCTGTGAACATATCTTAAGCTAATTTACTTATGCTGATGTTGATTTCTATTTGCATAATTCTTAGAGTAATCTTATTTCAAAAATTTCCACTCTGTAATATATGAAAGATATTACCCACCCTTTTTTATTTTCAGTTTTGATGTCAAAAGTGAGCTAGAAAATGAATTGAAAATATTTCTAAATAGATGCTAGTTCTGGATGAATAATAGACATTTTTCTCCACATGTTATTTCTTAAGTTAGTTCCAAGAATTTTTGCCAGTGCTGGCAAGAATTTCTTTGGGTGGCAAGCAACAGTACCGAGGACAATTTTGCCTGTCTTTCCATATTTGTGCCTGCTTGGCACATTGCATAAAAATAGAACTGATGCAGCTGGGGTTTTATGTATGGACTTTTTCACAGACAAGTGCTTTGTCTCCCTCTGGTGGATAAATGTATCTTTGCAACATCAGCGATAATTCTCACGCCCGGTTTTAATTCAGGATGTCCAGTGGTGCAATGATCCCAATATATGCTGGACCTGCGCGCTCCCCACTCCAGTACTCTTGCCTGGAAAATCCCATGGATGGAGGAGCCTGGTAGGCTGCAGTCCATGGGGTCACTAAGAGTCGGACACGACTGAGCGACTTCACTTTCACTTTTCACTTTCGTGCATTGGAGAAGGAAATGGCAACCCACTCCAGTGTTCTTGCCTGGAGAATCCCAGGGACGGGGGAGCCTGGTGGGCGGCCTCTATGGGGTCGCACAGAGTCGGACACGACTGAAGTGACTTAGCAGCAGCAGCAGCGCGCTACACACACACACACACACACTCTCTCTCTCTCACTCACTCACTCACTCAGACTGGTCCCAGGGCAAAACTGCCAAGTAATT
Source organism: Bos taurus (assembly GCF_002263795.3). NCBI lineage: Eukaryota > Metazoa > Chordata > Mammalia > Artiodactyla > Bovidae > Bos > Bos taurus. The sequence goes on from NC_037353.1 coordinate 13,874,891, forward strand.
TCAGCCTGATTTTGATACACTATGTGTTTACCAAAACCTTTCTCACGTATTTTCTCACGTAATTTCTCACATAATTCACTTATTAAAATGAGTATTCCCCCTTCCCATGAGTACAAACATCTGCCTAAGAATACAGAGCCCTAGAGTAGCTTAGGGGCACACAGACTCTGATTTTCCCTGCATCTTTTTGCTCATTAAATCTTATATTGCCAGAATTGGCTTCCTTCTCAACTTGCAATCTTTTCCAAAAAACTTTCTCAAATTCCCACTGACAATAGATTGGTTTTAGTTATTAAAATAAGATCAAGTTCTGCCTCTCACAATGGTTGACCAGATGGTTCTGCACCCTCACCAGAAACAACTAGGAAAATACGAACTACTGAAAGAGTGAAAAGGCAAGCTGGGGAGTGATAAAGAATATTCGCAATGAACGTAACTGACGAAAGATCTCAGATCAGCTCTTAGGACTCACTAAGCAAAAGACTGGCAGAAAAAAAAAAAAAAACAGGAGACTTCTTAAAAGGGAATATTGAAATAGTAACTATACACACACAGCTCATCTTCATTAAGTATACAAAGAAATACAAATTAAAACTACACACTATTCACCTGCCACACCCATCAGAGTGGTAAAAGTTGAAAAGACTAACAACGCTAAGTGATGGGGAAAAATTACAACTCTCAAAATTATGCCTCCACTGGTGAGGCGGGGTGGGGAGGGGTATGACAGATGGCATCTCCTAAAGTTGGAGATACATGGATATCTATGACACAGCAATTTCACTCCAAGGTTGACCCCCAGAAAGGCATAAATGTGTACCCAAAGACATGTTTAAGAACATTTATGGCATTATTTATAAATAACCAAAAAACTGGAAGCCTAAATGTCCTTCAATAGTAGAATGAATAAATGGTGATATAGTCATACAATGGAATAAGTGGAAAAAACTGGAGCTACATACATGATAAATGGGTAATCTAACATGAAATTTTGCACAAAGGCAGGCACAAGCAAAGTATATTTTTAAATTTTCATTTATATAAAGCTCAAAGCAGGCAAAATTAATCTATGGTCTTTCCATAGCTACCAATACAATGGCTGCTTACAAACACAGTTCTCTAAAATTTTATCAGTTTAAAAGTTTTTTCCAGTTTAAAGGATCCATCATAGCCATTGAGGAGTAGGGTCTTAAATAAGGCATGAAAGATGTCCCCATAAGATTGTGCAAAGGATGCAGCCCTCACAGGATCTAGAAAGTTTATTTGCAAAAATAATCAAAGTAAAGGCCCTTATTATACTGGTGGATGCAATGAAAGTTGACCTGATAAAGGCCCTTTATGGATTGGGATCCCTTATGATAAACTCCCCTGAGAGCTAGAAGGGCCAGTCAGAGACTGTTCAGAATCCTAGTCTACTCAACGGGCTTCCAAATGTACACCATAGAGTACCTTCCAGACTACAGAGACCAAGAGTTTTCTCACTGATCAACAGACCAAGCTCTCAAAACGTAGAGCAAGATGCCTAAGAAGATCAGATAGGATATTTATGTTTTAAAGGCTCAGGGAGATAATGCAAGTTCCTCCTGGAAAGGTGTCTGGGTTTCTCAACTCCAGCAGACTAAAACCAACATGGGAGCTCAGAGCACTGGGGGGCCTATTGTTATCTGTGGAGCCCAGACAAACATGTCTTCACTCATTAAGGAGTGGGGAAACCCGAGAAAGCTGTAACCAGCTGGGAGAAGCATTTTGACTCTATTTTCGGAGCTAAAAGTTCTCATGTTATCTTCACTTTTATTCCAATAAACTCAAAGCACCCAATTCAAGGAAAGAAACCAGGTTAACTTACCTAAGTACCCAGTCCAAACCTTTCCAGGTCTTGCAAACTGGGCAGTTTTCTCAGTGCAATTCAACTGAGCAGCCTTTCCAATGTCTTCCAACTGGGAATTCAGGTACCTCTTTTGTGGCTCAGCTAGTAAAGAATCCACCTGCAATGCAGGAGACCTGAGTTCTATCCCCGGGCTGGGAAGATCCCCTGGAGAAGGGAAAGGCTACCCACTCCAGTGTTCTGGTTTGGAGAATTCCATGGACTGTATGGTCCACGGGGTCGCAAAGAGTTGGACACGACTGAGCCACTTTCACGAACCATCTTAAGTTCAAGAAAAACCTACTCCTTATATAGCAAGGAGTTTACCAACCACTGAGGAAAACTCAAGAGTCGTCAACCAAGACAGGACAGACTTACCCAATCAGAGAAGGTGGCTGCGTCTTCTCTAAAAAAGTTTCCGTATGTCCTTTGAGCCCATCTCCTGACCTCCGTCTCCAGGTAATCGCTGACCTTCCTCCTGTTGGCTTTAGTTTGCGTTTCCCTGATGACTCATGATGTTGAGTATCTCATGTGCTTGTTGACCGTATCTTTGAATGAAGCATCTACTGAACTCTTTCCCAACATTTTTGTCTTATGAGTTTTTCGTATATTCTTACATAGAACTCCTCTGTCTCATTTATGTATTTCCTCCCAGTCAGCAGCTTGCCATTTTTTAATTTTCTTTTCTTAATGGTGTCTTCTGAAGACAGTTTCAAACTTGAAAAACTTCAATATGTCCATTTTTTTCCCTTGGATGGTTAGTGACTTTTGTATCTTAAGAAATGTTTGCCTACCAAACTTTGAAAAGATTTTCTATGTTTCCCTGTAGAACTTTTACAGTTTAAGTTTTTAATCTTTAAATCTGTAGTCCTTTTTGAGTTAATTCTGTACATACTGTGAGATAAGGGTTAAGGTTCACTTTTTTTCCCCCAATAAGGATATCCAGTGTTTTTGATCCATTTGTTGAAAAGCCTACTCTTCCCCATCAAATACCATGATGCTTTTGTCAAAAATCATTTGAAATCAACGTAGGGCTCTTTCTCTGGACTCTTTTCCTTTGATCTGTATGTCAATCTTAGGCCAGGACTCACTAGCTGGATTATAGTTGCATATAATTAGGAAGGATAAATTTGTTCTTTAGATGTACTTTAGCTATTCAGGGTTCTTTGTATGTCCAGGCAAACTTTAAAATCAGCCTGTACATGTCTGCCCCCCAAAGCCTGTGGGAATTCTGACAAGCACTTCTCTAGAATCTATAGCTCAATGGAGAATGCGTATCTTATAAATACTGCCCTATAATCCATGAATATGATGCATTTGTACTTTTATTAGGGTCTTTCCTTTAGCAATGTTTTGAGGTTTTCAGCGTACAGGTCCTTCACATTTAAAAACATTTTGCCCCTAAATACTTTTTTGGTGCTCTTACAATTTTGTAGATGGCATAAATTGATTTGTTGACATAAAACTGACTTGTTGATTTATTTCCTGCAACCTTGTTAATTCAGTTATTCATAGTAGCACTTTGTAGTCCTTAGAGTTATTTTGGTGTGTGCTCATGCCATCTGCGAATGGTTTTGCTTCATTCTTCCCAATCTCTATTGTACTGACCAGGACCTCATTTACAAGTTTGAAAAAAGTAGTGAGAACACACATCCTCATCTTGGTGCATCTCTTAGGGTCAAAGTCCTCATCAATACATTATCCTTACGTATTATGTCACCAGTAGGTCCCTTTAAATTCCCTTTACTAGCTTGAGGAAGTTCCCTTCTATTCCTGTTTAATGAGAGATGTTAGTAAAATGCTTTTACTCTACCTATTGAAATGATTATGTGCTTTTTACTCCTTAATTGTGTCACTATGGTAACTACTACTACTCATAATTGATTTTCAAATATTGTACCAACCGTGGGTTCCTGGGAGAACCCCATTACCAGGTAATGTTGATGTAGTACTTGCAAATCAACTGTATATTCTTTTATACATCACTGGATTCAAGTTGCTAACATTTTGTTTAAGCCTTTCAGGACTCTTTTAAAAGGGTAATCAGTTTGGAGCTTTCTATACTTGAAATCTTTTTTGGATTTTTTTTTTCTTTTGAGGTTGGTAGAAGGGTAATGCTGACCTCATAAAAGTGTTCCCTCTTGTTTTCTAAAATATAAGATTACTAAAATTTCACCCTTAAATGTCTGATAGAATTTACCATTGAAGCCATCTGGGTTTTGGAATTTCGTGGAAAAGGGATTAATTCATTTTAAGACAGATTAAGGGAATATTTCACATTTTCTATTTCTTTTCATGTCTGTTTTTGGTCATTTGTCTCTTTCAAGATATGTACTTCTTTCATCTAAGTTGTCATATTTGCTTATATGTAACATCTAAACACTCTGATGCTGGGAGGGATTGGGGGCAGGAGCAGAAGGGGACGACAGAGGATGAGATGGCTGGATGGCATCACCGACTTGATGGACGTGAGTCTGAGTGAACTCCGGGAGTTGGTGATGGACAGGGAGGCCTGGCGTGCTGCGATTCATGGGGTCGCAAAGAGTCAGACACGACTGAGCGACTGAACTGAACTGAATTGAACATCTAAACAAAGAGGACACAACCCAGACCTACCTCTGGGTGAGGCCCAGTTCTTCACTACACAACGACTGTGTTACTAGGAGAAACTTGATCAGGTATTTAGTTGAGGAGCCATGACATCTGCAACCTGATTAAAGAGAGGGAGGGAGGGAGCAATGTGTGCAGAAAATGTGATTAAACTGGTGAATACAGTGGGGAGGGTACTGTACTATTTTTCCAACTTTTCTCTATATTTAAAATTTTTCCAAAAATAAGTTAAATGATATATTCATATTCCACAACCCAGTGATTTAAAGAAATAACCAGAAAACCACACACAAACTCTGCACAAGGAGTTTTATCATGGATCAAAGTTTGAAAACACCCTAAACATCCCACAAAGAGGATCAGATAAACAAGCTACAGTATAAGACATGAAAAACTCAACAACAACAACAGATATCACAATTTTCCCAAGATTATCCAATATAGACAGACAATGGAAGGGAAAAGTCATAACACTGAATATATGACCCCAGTCTACATGCATGAGGAAAAGACTGCAAAGTAAAAATGCAAAAAACAAACAAACAAACAAACCAAAAACCCATGGCTGTCTTGGAGTGGTGGGTTACAGGTGAACTTGACTCTTCTTCATAATCCTTGTTCAGAATTTCCTGAAGGATTCCAGGTCTTCTCATCACTCCAGGGGCGAAAGGAAGGAGAACTTAAGTTAAGAGCAGGTCAGGAGGTGTGGGTCTGGATTAACTCCAAGAGGGAGGGAGACCCTGCATGCTGTGGTGGTTACCTGGCCACAGGGGAGCCCAGTAGAGGGGAAATGACACAGGCTGGACGGGAGGACAGCCACACAGACCCTGAGACCTGGTTTTACTCCCTTCGAAACAGGTGAAGGTTGGGAGACTAAGGAGGTTATCTGTGAAAAAAATAAAGCTTCATACAAGTGTAAAGGTAACCACCTTTCTATTTTGTTCCACAGGTACCTTAATAGACTTGGTACCTATTATTACAGGAAATCCCCATAGAACAATGAGAACTAGTGATTCAAGATCCGAGTTTTAGCAAATGCTAGGAGATAGTGGAGGACAGGGAAGCCTGGCGTGCTGCAGTTCATGGGGTTTCAGAGTCAGAAGTGACTCAGCAACTGAACACCACCCACCTATTATTACAAGAAATCCACATGGAACAATGAGAACTAGCGTTTAAAGATCTGAGTGGAGGTTTGAATCTGTGCTTCCCACACGGTCCTGGGCAAACTGTTCAAACTTTCTGAGCCTATTTTCACCTCTGAAAACCTGAGATGAGGATGATGATGATTTTAATCACCATCCTCCCATTTCAAAAAGATTACTATGAAAGATCGACTGTGGGAGATGTCTGTGAGGGTGATCTATAAAGTGCTTTACGATGTCAGTTAATGTTAATTTAGGGTATGAACTATTCACAATGCTGTTGTTGTCTTTGAAGAGAGAAAAGTAGCAATTCATACCACTAATAAGCTTTGCCACAAGACACCATGGAGTGTTCCATGCTCAGGCTGACAAGGTCAATGAATGAACATCAGACGGGCAGCACAGAATACTAGGGATTCAGAAGCCTACGGGGTTAAGAGGGCAGGAACACCCTTACAAGGGAAGATGAGTATGTGAGAATCCTTGGTTTATGCTATAAACATTCTGCAATCATGGGGAGGAGACCAGGTGATTCCCTACACACTGCATCATGAGAGAGGGGAAACTGCACCAACTCACAAAGCCTGGGGTGGCTCGCGGCCCTTTGTGCTGCACACAGTCAGCACAAAGCTGACTGTGTGCCATGCTCTACTGTCCTAGGTTGGAAACTGACTAACAAGCAGAGTTCCTCTTGAAAAGCCCTGTTGAGCCAGCTGGTAACCACCTGAGTAGAAAGATTATTTTGACCAGGGAGTAAGAAGCCAGGGATCGGACAAGGTGTGGCAGGAAGATGCAGAAACCTAGCTGTAGAGGAGAGAGATTTTTTTTCTACCTTTAAAATTTTCCTCCCTGTAATGCCCAGGACAAATCTTTCTGGATCTGGGGTCAATGACAACACTCACAGCAAGGAGTTCAGCCTCTAACATCAAGATTTCTATTTTACCAGAGTGATCTGTTCTTAAGACTGTGAAATTGACTCAAGAGGTAACAGTAAATCACTTTTACCTAGATTCACTTAAACCCCCAAAACCCACTGCTTTTTGCATTAGGAACAACGAAAAAGCAAGAAACACTGTCAAATCGGGATGTTGAGGCAGGTTGAGGATCGGCCACTGAAAACTGTAAAATAATACAAATACAAACTCCAGAGGTGAAGATCAGGCAATTTATTGTAAACAGGATTACCCTAGCACTCCACCACCTACTGGCTGTGTCACATGCTCTCTTCCACATCAACTCGTGAAAAAGACTTTTTAAAAAGTCACGGGTAACGACACCTGAATGTTTCACAAATCTCCCTTACACTGAGGAAAGAGCAGCGTCCAGGCAGTCTGTTATTGCTCATGGACTACAATTTGGACCTATTTAGCTGAATGTGTAAGTCAGCCTGAGTGAGCCAACAGTGGCTGGAGGTCCTACGTGGACAGCAGACAACACTGGAGCACACTCACCAGCAACCTCACTTTCCTGGAGACTACCTGGGATGCCCCTCAGAGCGCTTCACTTGACTTTCCCATAAAAATGACACTCAAATTTCACCCCCCACTTTTTTTGTAAAGAGCTAAGTTACCCAATAGCACATAATTTTCCACAGAAAAGGTTTAGGTGGGTTATTTACTCTTCCAGTGGTAGATTTATACACTCAGGACTCATTTTTGATCCCTCTCATATATATTTGCAGTTTGATGAAAAGCTGCATAGTCTACAAATGCATAAAACCAGAAGGCAGTGATGGTGACTCACACACCTTCTGATGGACAAAGACAAGCTTCGTACAAGGAAGCTCTTGAAGGTAGGGATAAAAAGACAGTTACAGCACCACATTTATCTGACAGTAGAAATGGAGCCCCGCTCTCAAAAGCAGCCTCCACGGTTGTGATTATCATTCTTGCCCCAAATTCAGATTATTTGGAAAAATGGCAAATGTGAAACTTAAGATGTGAAAGAGACGTGACTCTACAGAAAGCAGTCCTGGCAAATCGACCACATGGAGGCGAAATGTCCCTGGAAATACCACTCTTTCCTTCGCCTGAGTCAGTCAACGACAGGCCCACTTACTGCTGCTAGTACCTGTGTGTTTCCAATTTCCCTGTAAGTTTTAATAACAGTAAATGTTTCAAAATGGCTGCTAAATATACGGTAACAATTTCATCTATAATTGTATCTCATGAAGAGAAGATATTTTTTAAAAGCTCACTCCAGTCATCATCTGTGTGTTTGTATGTATATATTCAAAAAACAACTTAACACTTAAGGCAATATTAGACTGGGAGCAAAACGGGGATTTAGTGTCTCTATGGAGATCACACTATTTAAGAGTCCAAGGCTTTCCTTTTTGTACCCCCAAAAAGGTGTCTTTGTACACGCTGCCTTTTATATTCACAACGGGACAGATATTTTGGTTGGAATACTGCCTGCGATTTCGCCATAGTAAAAAGTTACAGACATTTAGAGCAGCTGATGTTGGAAAAGCATGTCACACACTCAGTGGGATCTGAAGTTAAATAAATACAGCAATGTGTTGATGGGAAAAAAGTGACACTGATGGAACACTGCAAACCAACTATGAACAAGAATGTCAATATGATTCAATCAGAAAGAAACAAATCACAGTAATCCTGAGAAATTCAGTTTGGGACAAAATTGATGCCAGGTAAGTCTGTATTTCTAGCACTGTAAATAAGTAGGGTGTTCTAGAGTTTTCCAGCATTTTACTTGTTTGAATAAAAAACATGTTCAAATTTTATAAAAAGATTAAAACCATGCCTTAATCAGCAATTTCACTAATAAAAGAAAATTACATTGCTTTGTTCATTATCTGCCAAATGTAATGTTCTCCATTATTTACATGAAACTATTAAGTAGAAAGCAAACGAGAATCAATTTTTAAAAATGTATCACCTTTCTATATGTTTTGAAGTCTTTTCTGTCAACCTAGGAGGCTTTTAGAAAAAAGCTAACATATTTTCCTTCTGACAAGTGACTATTTTACAGAATAAAGAAGGAAGATTCTATAGGAATATCATTCATCATTTAAAGTATTGTTATATAAGGGACATTTCTCTTAGTAATGAAAACTTTTAAAATATTTAAGAGGCATGTATTTTAAAAATATTCTACATCTATAAGATTTTGTAATTTAATTACTCTGGATTTTTAATATTTCTACATAATGACATTTGACAAGTTTTTTTTTTTTTCTTTTTTTCCTCTGTATGTCTCTAATAGTGAACAAGAAACTATTAAAGTGGCCAAGATGGTTTTCCTAGCCCTTGGAAGACTCAGGAATGCATCCACTTGCACTTTCCCGCCCATGGGGAATCTTCAGAGTTTTGCAGCCATGAAGTTAATATGTGGTTTCACAAGGGGGAACAGTGGCAAACCACGCTTGAACTCAGTCATGTTCTGAATCACTTCAGGCTGCAAAAAAAAAAAAAAAAAGTTTTCTCTTAGTGTATTTAAACAGACTGAACAGGATATAAACTTTATTTTTGCATATACACACTAGTTTCTGCACCATCTATTACATATTATATCTGCTGACTCTCTTCCTGGATCAGTAGGGTCAGAGGGTCTATGCAGACCTATGGTGAGAGTTCCCAGTGGGTCTCCGGGTCAGAGGGAAGACTTCTGGCTTCCCCTACGTGCTCAAGGTCAGGCACACCAAGGGCTCAGGACTGTGGCCTGGGTGGAGTGGCAGAGGCCAGTGTGCCCACCTGGCAAGGGCCTGCTTATACTACCAGCTTCCTCCTCTTCCAAGTAAATGCCAACCGTTCAAAATGATCAAACTGCACAAGCGCCAAGGAAAATGTGGGGACAAATGTGGCTGGAGATGACTCACTGCAGAGTAACACAACTGTTCAATATAGTAGATGAGGCCGACAAGGGCAAAGTCACTGGTCTTCCCAGATGAACAGTGAAGGAATGGCAGCCTGGCCTTTAAGGGGGACCTGAAGTACATGCCCCGATACGTGGTGGCCTGAAACCTCTGGGTCTTACGTGTCCTGGTGAACAAGTCCTTTTAAGTAGGAAGTCCTCTAACAGTGCAAGCTAACACGACATTTATGTTTCTTACTTGTGGCAAGGCTGGTGCTTGTGACAAATTTATATCATTTTGACATGGGAACTCTCCAACCACAGGACCTATTTAAAAAAAAAAAAGAAAGGTTTAATGCTTTGCACTCACTGCTATTTGTACACAAGAGCAAACAAACAAAACAAAACCACACCAGACTCAGCTCACTAAAAAACTGCCTCAGGCCCAGTTCATGCGCCTCTCAGGTCCTTTCAGGCCGTGTGCTCCCAAGGCCTGACAGCTTGTCCTGCCTCCTGTCCAGAAGGCCCCCGTGATGGTTCAGGACTCACTGTGCTTCAACAGCCTTGCCTGTAGTGCTTTACTGCCCAGCTTTGACCTCACTGGTCCCTGAGGCTCTGGCCACCCAGAAGGACCCAGTAAAACCACCAAGAAAGTTGGGGGAGTCATCAGCCACGCCAGTCAGAGACAGGAGATGGGAAGAACTGAGCAGATGGACTGCTCACCTCCTACCCACATGCAGCGGCTCCACATCGCTCCTTCAGAGATGTCCTACCAGCATGGCCATGTTCTCTGACAGCTGTGGCCAGCTCGGCACTGTGCCATCTGGTGCCGGCTCTCCCCTTCACGGCCTCGTTTCCCTTTTCCCCTTATTTTTGCCTTGATAGAGCAGACCCTGTCTCCAGGTAGCTCCCCTTCTGCACCCCTTTACTTCCTGGTGCTCTCTAAGGGATGTGGCTATGGCATGGGATAGCTATCATGTGCCTAAAGACACCCTTTTAAAAAGTCAATTCTCAGTACTTACAAGAATCCATTTCTCTGGCAAGAACATGGACGGATACCTTGTGTCTCCTCGGGGCATCTACCGCCAACATTTCCTGGGTGGAAAGAAGAGCAAGGTCACCCTTTTGCCCCACCAGGGAACTTAAAATGAGGTGCTGTCTTACGACCATAAAGAGTCATCCTGCACACAGTCAGAAACAGAAAAGCTGTGTCCCTTTCTTTCCCCTCACTTACAGCATTTCATGTAAACTCTACAAACATTAGGAGGGCAGGCAGGAATTATTCTTAACCCCATCGTACATTGAGTAAACTGGAGTGCTCATGCTCCTATGGCTAATAAGCACCGGGACTGGGATTAAAAACCCAGCCTAGTACTCATCAGGGTGTGACCAGGGCTGCACCCAGTGATCTGAGGTGTGTGCAGAGACAATGGCCTGAGCCCAGTTAAGGGACGACCACAATGCCTGCTCCCCAGGAACCGCCCCAGGTTCTGCACCAGGGCACTGCTGCAGCTCCTCCCCTATCAGAAGAGAAGAGAACTAATATCTCTTGACTGACGCCTTGTATCAGCCTCTTTCCTATGTTAGACCACTTGGTTTTCTTAAGCTAAGCATCACCATGATTCCAATTCTAGAGACTCAGACTCTAAGACCCAGGCGTAACAACTTGCTGAGCCACACAACTCATAAGGGGACGGGGCCAGAAGTGAGGTATGTATGCTTGTTCTCTCAATTCCATCACATTGCCTGGAGGGACTCCCTTCAGTCTTTACCAAGAATGCCAGGAACAGTACGCTGGCAGAAGGATCCTGTGGGGAAGTGTCTCCTCACTCCCCCCTTAATGATAGGCCCATATTTATGTCTTTTCCAAAAGGAAGACTCAAGTTGTGATGAAGCTTCCCCTGATGCCTCAGCCAGAAATAATGTTTTGTATCCTCAGAGGAAGAGACTAGCAGCAAAGTCAGACTGACTCACAGTTATTTACAGAACAGTTATTGTAAGCCTGGTCCTGTGCAGCTTCAGAAGCCTTGCTGAAGTTGCATAGCAAAGCTGGCAGAACAGCCTCTTTTAGGAGCTCAGCCCAGGTTTGTCTCATCTGAGAGCATCTTATGGGAGTAAAGTTTGCTTCCAAAGATATATTCTTTTTTTTAATTTAAATTTATTTAATTGGAGGATAATTACTTTAAAATATCATGTTGGTTTCTGCCATACATCAACATGAATCAGCCATAGGTATATGCATCTGTTCCCTCCCTCCTGAGCCTCCCTTCCACTCCTACCCCATCCCACCCCAAAGATGCAGTCTTGATCTCTCTTCACCCAAACCCTCATTGCCCTCTTAACCTATATCAGTTACAGAACATCCTCTTCAGTTTCAGACTGTTCAATTTCCTGACCAACTTTGGACAATCCGCATTTTTCTAAAAACCAACCAATTGCATTTTCTTGCAAACTCTTTTCTAAGGAACACTAGAGTCCCAAGAGATATTTATAGGTATTCTGAACAACAACAAGAAGTGTCCATAGTGAAATCAGTTTAGGAAATATTTTGTTAATCAAAACTAAACAAATATTGGGCTAAATAAATCTTTACTATGGGGTTCCTAGAACTTTTTTTTTTGCTGCATTGCATGGTATGCAGGATCTTAAGATCCTCAACTAGGGGCTGAGCCCATGCCCTCTGCAGTGGAAGTGCAGAATCTTAGCCACTGGACCACCAGGGAAGTCCCTGTGGTCTTCTAGAATTTGTGGAAAATTCTAAGTCCCTCTTAGAATTTTTTAAAAAGCTAACATGCTCTGTGATTCCCCAAGAATGAGAATAAAGAGTCATTCTCAAACTTACATGGTCACAAAACTTTTTCTAGGTACCCCATTAGTATCTTACAGAACACAAGTGTATTAGGGAAACCTTGTTTGGGATTTAGTGTAAGCTCGGTAATAAATACTCTCACTTTTTAAGACAAGAAAGTCATAACTTATTTTCACAAATCAGTAATGAGGTACCACTTGTAATTTCAAATAATCAAATTTGTGGAAAGACCAATCTTCATTTCTTCTGGAAACATCACAGTGTATTAGGTTATCATGCTCTTTGAACACACGTAACTAATAAACGTCTTAGGAACCAAACAGTGCTGAACGTGAGCACCCTCTTTTACAGGCAAAAGGAGAACAAGTAACCAACCTCACAAAGTGTAACAGTCTTCAATAGTAAGTCAATCACAATAGCTACTTTATAACATCAAGGAGGAAAACATACTCTCATTTGAAGCATTCTGATTAAACTATTTAAAAACCCTAAGGTTGAGTATTACTAATAAAGTGATAACAACAATAGAGACTATTTAATAAATGCTGCTAAGTGCCAATCTCTTTGCATACCTCATTTCAAGGAATACTCCAATTAATCTCTATTTCATAAATAAGGAAGCTTATAGAATTTGGCCAGGGTCACAAAGCTAGCTAGCTGGTGATGGAGCTGAGCCCTGAGTCTGTGCTCAGGGGCCATATGCTCCCGCTCCTGCCCCACAGACCACGGAGCGAGGCCGACCATTCTGAGCAGGGCTCGGGACGGCTTTCTGCCTGGCAGCCGACACGTGTCCCGGAGCCCTGCTCCCACACCCAACTCTCCCTCACAGTCCTGCCGCACCTCTCTCTTCACGGACACAAAGACTACCTGCGGTCACACTGAGTTGGACGAAAAGCACAAGGTGTTATGGGAAAACCCATACAAATTTTTTGGCCAACCCAATATATCAGAACAGAATCTTATTTTATATAGTTTTTATTTTTTAATTATGTGTGTTTTTACTACATACACACACACACACACACATATACAGATATTTTAATAGATTTTATTTTTCAAAGCAGTTTAGGTTCACAGCAAAACTGAGTGGAAGGAACACAGGTTTTCCAGATATGCACTATCCGTTTACAGGCCTAGCCTCTTGTCAAAATATATGTTTTTTAAAAGACTATCACTGCAAAAGAGCAAGAGTCATTTAGATGAGAGTCGTTTTGCTCTACACAATGCAAGGGAGCTAAAGATGATGGTAACTTGACCAGTCAGCCATATCCACAGTCAAAAATGGCTCAGATCCCATTGCTGAGAAAGGTACATTCAAAATACCATCATTTACTGTCAAATTGTGAACCTAAAATTGCTACTTTCTTTCTTCTTGCTAAGGTGTTACTGGCTGTATGAATATCTGTTTGCACATACAGAGACCAGGAGCCTTGTTGTTTTGCACAGGCTCTGGCAGGGAGAATAGGTATAATAACTGGTAGATGGTGCAAAGTCACCCTTTCCTCTATGGAACTATCGGCACTTCCAACTCAGGAGTCGTTTGCTTTTCCTCACTCTCCCACACAGCACCAACAGCAGGGGATTAGAAATAATTAGCCTTCACTGCACAACTAATTTCACAAAGTCACTCTAATGAGAACTGCAAATACGACTCTTGTATTGACAGCTAAGATATACCCCTGAAAAATGACCTTGAAAAGCAGATACTATCCTTTCCAGAGATGTCAGCACAAGGCAGGACTGAACTCCTGATGAAAAACGTGGTGTCTAATAAATCAGGTATGAACCAGGAGATGTGGCTCAGGACACTGGGTAGGGTATAATTCTAAGGCACTATTCTAATTACAGAGTAGAATTTTGTTCCTTGCCCTAAAAAATAGACATAAAAGTATTTTACATAAATTAGATGCCCCAGTACATTACAAACAATTATATGTAACCCTTTAGGTACAGCTCTGCTGCTGCTACTGCTAAGTCACTTCAGTCGTGTCCGACTGTGCGACCCCATAGACGGCAGCCCACCAGGCTCCCCCGTCCCTGGGATTCTCCAGGCAAGAACACTGGAGTGGGTTGCCATTTCCTTCTCCAATGCATGAAAGTGAAAAGTGAAAGTGAAGTCGATCAGTCGTGTCCAACTCTTAGCGACCCCATGGACTACAGCCCACCAGGCTCCTCCGTCCATGGGATTTTCCAGGCAAGAGTATTGGAGTGGGGTGCCATTGCCTTCTCCTAGGTACAGCTCTACTGCTACATAAATTTTTAATCTCTGCACTTAGCATGGTTATTACACACATTCTATGCCCATTTAAAATTTATGCTACTCTTCTATAAATTCTGTTACGGTGGGGAAAACTTAGATGGTATAAACCTCTTAGAGCAGAACTGGGATAACTTTAATGGCAGTACCTCTCTTTTCTCCTGAAAAACTTTATTAGGCACTTAAAACTTACAAGATCTCTAGTGTGGAATTAGCAGATATAAATTACTATATATATATACTAGACAAACAATTAAGGTCCTACTGTATAGCAGAGGGAACTATAATCAGTTAACCTGTAATGTAAAAGAATATGAAAAAGAATAACTGAATCACTTTACTGTATACCTGAAACTAACAGAAGGAAAGAAGAGGAGAGAGGCGATTGCTAAAGGCTTAGGGGTTTCTTTTTGGGGTAAGAAAAAGTTTCAAAATTGTTAGGTGATTATGGTTATACCTTTTGACTAATGGGTGACTATGAATATACTAAAAACCACTGAATTATACATTTTACATAAATGATTGTGTGGTATGTGAATTAAATTTCAAAAAAAATAAAAAATAAATAAAAATAAAAAAGGAGTTAAGCGCTTTGGAAAAAAAGGCGAGTGGTCATTTATTTTTAAAAGGAGCCGTGTGTACATACTAAGTAGCTTCAATTGTCTCCGACTCTTTGTGACCACATGGAAAGTGGCCCACCAGGCTCCTCAGTGACACCTAAATCAGTGGAGATTTATAGTTGGCAGAGACTGGAAAAGACTCTGATTCTCAAATTCTATTTGCTTTCTTTGTTCTTTCTTCCCATGATAAGCTCACCTACGCTCTCTGTGGGTTGGCGTGCGGAACAGAGAGAAAAAAACGAGGGTGACCTAAGTAGGTGGGTCTGGAAGCTGGGAAGGGCCACCATAGTCCTTGGTCCAGACGGAGAGGAAAACAGTACTGAGTTCAATAGGGACTGTCTCTTTTTCCTAATAGTAATAAGTCTCGAAAATACTTAAATCCATAAAAATGCCTTCATAAGTCCTGCCTGAATGGGTTCAAAGTGGCAACACATAACACAAAGCATGTAACGTTTTCTTACTGGTCAAAGTCCAAATACGTAAAGTGAATTTACCTTATAGAATTTGATAATATCTTCCTTGGTAAGTGTCTTCAAATAGGCAACTTCTATATTATCTGAAAAAGAAATCAAACAAGAATTTATTAATATTTCCATTTTAAGCAGCCCAGAATACTACACTAAATGACAATATTCTTCACTCCAACACTCTTAAATATCCATCTTTTTGAGTGATCAATTGTTCCTGAAAGTAGTAAGGGAAAAAATTTCAAGTAAAAAGTAAGAGGATACCCTGGCTCTCTATGGGTGAGCTGTTGGTTCCTGGTCTAGTCATTTCAGGTTTTCTGAGCCTCAGTTTCTTCATCTGGAAATTGGGTATAAAAACCACCTAACTGACAATCACATAATACCAGGGCAAATGCTCAGTAATTGGTAGTTACTATTATCATTAACAATGAACCCAACTGCTAGAAAAATTACAGGTAAGGAAACGGAGGCCCCAAAAAGGCAACCTGGTTGAGATCTTTGGCTTGTCTGTGTCAGAATGAGAACACGACCCAACCCTTCTGGCTTCAAGTGTAGCTGAAGTTAATCTCTGCTCTAAGGTAAAGGAGAAGCAGGAGACTTTGGGGAGTACAGCTCTTCCAAATCTAAAAGCACTGACAAATCTGGGGAGATCCTTAAAGGCAGATGTTTGAACCCTGGTGCCTCCAGGACTGCACTTGTCTCAAGAGAGTTCAATCTGCACATTTTCTGTTTAGAGCTATGAGAAATAGATGCCTACATATCTGTGCTCAGAGTCTCAGAGGCATACTGAATAAAGTGAAATCAGATTTACTATTAGTGCATTGTGATGAGATACAGATAGATTCAGCTCTAGTTTGAGAGAGAGAGAAAAAAAAAGTTTCTAATAGGAAATTGTTGTTACATTAAATATAAGTCCTTTAGAAGTGCTACCACCTCATCCCAAACTGTCCTGAAACATCACCTATGAAATGAATACCATTTTGCAGAATGGCATCAATGCCCTCAAATGTTTCACTTCCATGCCATGAATGTGGGGGCCCTGATCATGCCTTACCTCTGTCAAAATTGTACTGCTGAGAGATGATCTCCCCCCAATATTTAGCACACTCTGCAGATAGCTTCTTTGGTTTGTCTAGTCGACGGATTGCTAATGCTTGGATGTGTTTTTGGAAGGCCTCTTCTGTCATGTCCTCTATGGACTTTTCCATGGTAATTAAGAAAGCTTCCACTCTGCTTTCTAGGTAGTGAGGTGGCTTTTCTGACTGGATGATAAACCGTAAGCCCTGAATGCCATTGGCTCGGCGTGGCCCGCTGAAGACGATATAGCCTGAAACACAAACACCAGCCAGTCAGGACCATGGCGTCTCAGACGTGGGTCACTTTTAATCTTCCAAAAATTATCCTGTCAGAGCAAATACAATCTACTTTAGGACTTTATATTAATCACCTCTGAGGAAATCAGCAATGAAAATATCTTCAGTTCCTAAGGACAGGGCAGACAAGCTCTCTGAAGAACAGTTGGAGAGCTGGAGGTCACAAACCCCTATTCATTATTCAACATTCCCAAGCGCCTCACTGTCTGTCAGTTAATCCCCTTCAATCCATGTTAAAGTTATTCTCATCCCTATGAAATGCTGGACTCATTTCATCCCCTAACCATTGACCTAGCTTGGTTTCCTTTCACATCCAAGTTCCTTATGTGAACTTGCCTTCACTATTGCATTTCTTGTTAGATAACCTACCCCTGGATCGACTTCATTCAGGCTGCAAATCTTCAGAGACCAAGTAACTGAAGGTCATTTCCCATCATGAGCTCCTCTGCTACCTCCCATCTGTATCTTTCCTGAACGCACCTGTGGCTTGCCTCCTCTGCTCTCCCCTGAACCACACCTCACTACCTTCAGCATCGCCTTTAGAGTTTGAACACTCTTAGTAGCATTTGCCACACTGTACTACAATTATTCCTTACAGGTCTGCCTTCCTGATGAGATTGTGAGTTTCATGAAGGGAAAGACCATCCAAAACTTATCCATTTTTGCAGTCCAGCATCTATCATGGTGGTAGTTTAAAAAAAGATTGTTACTTTAAGAGACTCACCCAAATCCTTTTTCATTGGTTGTTCAAAGCACATTACTGGGGCTTGCTCTTTTTGATCAAATTTTCCAGGATCTCCAAGGCTTTTAACAGTGCCTAAAACTGCCCGAAACATTTCCTCAAAAGACACTTATTGTGACTTCTTCTATGTGCCCCAGGCTTGGGATACAAAGATTAATAAAAAATACGTGACCTCTTAAGGAACCCAAAGAAGAAGTCACAGTAAGCATCTTTTGAGGAAATGTTTCGGGCAGTTTTAGGCACTGTTAAAAGCCTTGGAGATCCTGGAAAATTTGATCAAAAAGAGCAAGCCCCAGTAATGTGCTTTGAACAACCAATGAAAAAGGATTTCGGTGAGTCTCTTAAAGTAACAATCTTTTTTTAATCTAAGCTTCTCTGGTGGAGAAGGCAATGGCACCCCACTCCAGTACTCTTGCCTGGAAAATCCCATGGACGGAGGAGCCTGGTAGGCTGAAGTCCATGGGGTCGCTAAGAGTTGGGCACGACAGAGCAACTTCACTTTCACTTTTCACTTTCATGTACTGGAGAAGGAAATGGCAACCCACTCCAGTGTTCTTGCCTGGAGAATCCCAGGGACGGGGGAGCCTAGTGGGCTGCCGTCTACGGGGTCGCACAGAGTCGGACGTGACTGAAGTGACTTAGCAGCAGCAAGCTTCTCTGGTGGCTTGCTTCCCACCTTGTCACCCTCAACAGCCTGCCCTTAGCATCCTTTTCCCCCACCCAAAATGACCTCTATATAGACATGTATGTGATGTAAACACACGTCATCTCCTTAAGAACTGCTCTACTGTCCATGAGATAGTAACGGCTTATCTTCTAGAGGTGGAGTCCCCACAGGCATCATGACAGGGGGCTGCACATGTGGCGAATGTTCTCGAGGACGACAGTGCTCCTCAAGGAGTGAGGTGCCCTGCCGCGCCCCGCTGCCCACTCACCCAGTTGCTCCTTGGTGCGCAGGGTGTTGAAGCAAGGCTCGGAGATGATCTGACAGAAGAGCTCCAGAAACATGTTCTCTGACGTGCTCTGCATGTCGGTTTGGTAGTATATCTCAATGCCACAGTTATTGTGGACTTCATTCCTCTGCTGATACACAAACCATCCCCCTAGGAAGTTTCAATTAGAGAGCGACATGTTCAAAAACTTCTTTAGGGTTTAAACAAACTTACTGTTTTGTTTGTCTGTATGAAGTTGTTCAGTTTAGTTGGTGTCTTTTGGCAGTTCCAAACTGCAATTAATTCATTTAAGAATGTGAAACTCAACTTACCCAAGGGAATCCTAATACAGTGATCTGTACTTGGGAGGCCCTTATAAACATTCAAAGACTTTAAAGGGCAAAACACTTGTAAAAGACCCATTTTATGACTAAGTAAATTTTAATGCTAATTGAGATCATAGTTAATGAAATTCACAATGCAGTGTACAGACTAAATTACAACTAGCTAATATCTATAAGAAACTCAATAGAAATACAACCTATGTTTTAATAACCATGCAAAACAATTGTTTAAACCATTAGTTGTGCCATTATCTATTTAGCATTCAATTCAATATTGTTTACCAACACCCACGCTGAAGGTCAATTCACAAATTTATACATATGTGTACAATGTGTAGAGATGCCCCAGTCTGACATCTCACTTCAGAGATGAAGAAACTGAGACCCTGAGAAGTGAGCAACTTATCCAAGGACATACAGTTGGATGATGGAGAGCTGAGATATGCTGATCAAGTACTTCATCAAAGTTATAAACAGATGGCCATGCTTTATGATCTGATAACTATTTCATGAGCAGTAAATGTGACTAAGCAAATAGTGTTTAGTAATTGCCTGATTACCACATTCAATGGTTTTTGAACAGCAGTTTCTGACTCTTCCTCTCTGCCATGCTGTAGTGACTGAGGAAGAAGCTTAAGTTCAAAATGAGCCATTACCCAGTCTGTGATGACTGGCTATGCAGAATAGTAGCACGGTGCTCAAGGTGTCTTGGAGCATTCAACAAAGAGATTCTGAGGTAATGCTTTAGTAGCTACTCAAGTGAGCCAGACACAGACCCCAGCCCTTAAGAAATGTACAGCCTACCAAGGGAGATGGAGATGCACTTCAATCCCAATGTGAGAGAAGTGCTGAGTAGCGTAAAGAAGGAAGGTTCAGAAAACCTGTGCTGGGAGGTCAGAAGAGGAAGCAATTACTTTTAGAAAAAAGTTTAAGGGAAAAAACCCAATGCTTCTCATCACTGGTCTAATACACTTTCCACTATACAATTCTGAACAACATTGAAAATAATGCTTAATGAGTTCTATATCAAAAGAAACCACTGTTAATGCAAAAGTAGCCCAACACTGAAAACTCCCATATATTATTATTAATTCTTTATGTCAATTCCTATGGGCTCATAATTCTAATTTCCATTTTTTATAAATAAATTTTATTACATGCTTCCCAGTCAATACTTCTTTAGTTTTGTGATTTTTCACTTCTTCACTCTTCTATGCTCAATGACCAGTCACTTCCAGGATCATTCTCATCAAAATAATTGCCTGCCTTCAATTTCACCTCTTTGACCCTCCTATAGATAATTTTCTTGCAGAATTATCTATCTTTAGTTATAAATTAGTAGAGAATCCCAGCAGATCTTTACCATAAAATTATATTTGATCATCCAAGTGACTTCAACCCACCTGTAATCACACACAATATTATGTCAAAGCAGTCCATTCCCAAAGATAGAACATTTCCACTTACTGTCCGGGAGCTGAACTTCTCTGTACCGAACGAGCTGACTTGGAAGAAGTGGTTTCGTATGAGCATGTTCAATAAGGGTGTCTTCAACCATCTGCATGATTCCTAACGCAGCCTAGAAAGGCAGGTCATGGCACATTACAAAACCACAAATGTATCTTGATTAGACAGCAGCCCATGCAATATGAAAACAACATGTGTGTGAAATAAACTAACCAACTTTATCAAAGTGGGTTTTTAAAACCTTAAGTACATTTGATCCTGCTCAAATAGATAAAAACTGAACTTGTTGATTTGCAACAGAGTCAGTAAGGTAGTAGTGAGGAGAAAGAGAGACCCAGACAATCATCGGCACCAATCTCGATGTTGGAGCGGTATCACTGATGGAAAGTTGGTCTCTAGTGAATGGCCCTCACCACAGATATTTGGGGTTACAGCAAAGCAAAAGAGGTAAGCATGAGGCTTTATTCTGAATAAAACTGACACAGGGAAGAATCCTTTCTCAGTCACATAACAGCACCTGACCTTGGCATATTATTCTGGAGACAAAATAGTGGAGTGGCAGAGAGTATGGGCTCTTGAGACAGACTACCATGGGAATTCTAAATTCCGTTTAGCTTTCCATGTGCTAAACACTTGGAATGTACTATTTACTTTAATCCTTGTACATAATATACTGATAAAGAAAGTGAGCATAGAGAGATTAAGACACTTTCAAAAGATTACATAACTTGTAACTGGCTGAGTCAGGATTTGAATCCAGGCTGATTCCACACTATGTGGTCTTACCCACTATACAGTCCTGCTGTTCTAGAGTAGGGACCATTATTCCCATTTCCTCCAGTGACTGCACGAGGCAGACAACAGAGAAGGCAGCCGTGAAAGTAGGTCCACAGTTAACCAGGATCATTCAACTCTGTATACTCTCCCCTACCTTTCTGCAGAGGGCAGAGAAGGCCAAGTCAACACTAATGAGTATATAGCCATACTGCAGTGGTTAGTCAGTAGTCTTAAATCAAATAGAGTAAAATTTCTGTTGCAATGATCTATAAAAGATTGCTAAAACCTCAATCACCCACCTGCTTTGTTATATTTCCATGGAGAAGGGCTTCAATATGCAGCCGTGACAGGAGTTGAGGTATGAAGGCCTTAAGGCGAGGAAGGGTGACATCTGCAAACAGGTGTAAGAAATTGTAAGCTCTACCTATGAGGTCTTTTTTTTTTTTTTAAAACTCTGAGACAATTTGAGACTTACAGAAGAGGTGCAAAAATAGTATAGGGAGTTCCTACATACCCTTCACCCAGTTTTCTCTAACGTTAACGTTTTTCACTACCATAGGATGCTGATCAAATCTAAGAAGTTAACACTGGGACAATACTATTAACTAAAAAATCTACTTTATTTGGATTTCAGTTTTTCCACTAGTAACAGTTTTCATTCCAATCCCAAGGAAAGGTAATGCCAAAGAATGCTCAAACTACTACACAATTGCACTCATCTCACACGCTAGTAAAGTAATGCTCAAAATTCTCCAAGCCAGGCTTCAGCAGTACGTGAACCGTGAAATTCCAGATGTTCAAGCTGGTTTTAGAAAAGGCAGAGGAACCAGAGATCAAATTGCCAACATCTGCTGGATCACAGAAAAGGCAAGAGAGTTCCAGAAAAACATCGATTTCTGCTTTATTGACTATGCCAAAGCCTTTGACTGTGTGGATCACAATAAACTGTGGAAAATTCTGAAAGAAATGGGAATACCAGACCACCTGACCTGCCTCTTGAGAAACCTATATGCAGGTCAGGAAGCAACAGTTAAAACTGGACATGGAACAACAGACTGGTTCCAAATAGGAAAAGGAGTACGTCAAGGCTGTATACTGTCACCCTGCTTATTTAGCTTATATGCAAAGTACATCATGAGAAACGCTGGACTGGAAGAAACACAAGCTGGAATCAAGATTGCCGGGAGAAATATCAATAATTCCAGATATGCAGATGACACCACCCTTATGGCAGAAAGTGAAAAGGAACTCAAAAGCTTCTTGATGAAAGTGAAAGTGGAGAGTGAAAAAGCTGGCTTAAAGCTCAACATTCAGAAAACGAAGACCATGGCATCTGGTCCCATCACTTCATGGCAAATAGATGGGAAAACAGTGGAAACAGTGTCAGACTTTATTTTTGGGGGCTCCAAAATCACTGCAGATGGTGACTGTAGCCATGAAATTAAAAGACGCTTACTCCTTGGAAGGAAAGTTATGACCAACCTAGAAGGCATATTCAAAAGCAGAGACATTACTTGGCCAACAAAGGTCCGTCTAGTCAAGGCTATGGTTTTTCCAGTAGTCATGTATGGATGTGAGAGTTGGACTATAAAGAAAGCTGAGCACTGAAGAATTGATGCTTTTGAACTGTGGTGTTGGAGAAGACAATTGAGAGTTCCTTGGACTGCAAAGAGATCCAACCAGTCCATTCTAAAGGAGATCAGTCCTGGGTGTTCTTTGGAAGGAATGATGCTAAAGCTGAAACTCCAGTACTTTGGCCACCTCATGTGAACAGCTGACTCATTGGAAAAGACTCTGATACTGGGAGGGATTGGGGACAGGAGGAGAAGGGGACGACAGAGGATGAGATGGCTGGATGGCATCACTGACTCGATGGACATGAGTTTGAGTGAACTCCAGGAGTTGGTGATGGACAGGGAGGCCTGGCGTGCTGTGATTCATGGGGTCGCAAAGAGTCGGACACAACTGAGTGACTGAACTGAATGGAACTGAACCCTTTTGAACTAGTGGTGTTGGAAAAGACTCTTAAAGAGTCCCTTGGACTGCAAGGAGATCCAACCAGTCCATCCTAAAGGAGATCAGTCCTGGGTGTTCATTGGAAGGACTGATGTGGAAGCTGAAACTCCAATACTTTGGCCACCTGATGTGAAGAGTTGACTCATTGAAGACCCTGATGTTGGGAAAGATTGAGGGCAGGAGGAGAAGGGGACGACAGAGGATGAGATGGTTAGATGGCATCACCGACTCAGTGGACATGAGTTTGGGTGAACTCCAGGAGTTGGTGATGGACAGGGAGGCCTGCCGTGCTGTGGTTCATGGGGTTGCAAAGAGTTGGACACGACTGAGCGACTGAACTGAACCCTTTTCTGTTTCAGGATTTAATCCACGATCCTACCCTGCATTTAGTTGTCATGAGTCCTTAGTTTCCTCCCATCCTTAACAGTGCCTTGGTCTCTCTTTGTCTTTCACAACCTTAAGATTTTTGAGCAGTACTGCTCGTTTTACAGAATGCCCTTTATTGGGGCTTTAATAACTCAATTATTAAATTGGATTTATGTACTCTTAAGAAGAACACCCGAGAGGTAATGTGTCTTTCTCACATCGGGGCACATGATGCTGACATGCTGTAATACAGATGATGAAAACATTGATCACCTCATTATGATGTTGTGTGCCAGATGTCTGTCCTATAAGTGCTGAACCACTTTAATCTTTTGGTTGTAATTAAGTAACTAATGTATACTTTTCAAGCAACTAGGAAAAGCCACCCCACCAATGCCTACTTTTCCCATTATAATTAAAATACTTATTTTGGAGGAAATACTTCGAGACTATACAAATATCTTGTCCTTACTTAACTTTTATCCACTAATTTGGTGTTAGATGGTTAGATGGCCATCACCGACACAATGGACATGAGTTTGGGTAAACTCCAGGAGTTGGCGATGGACAGGGAGGCTTTGGCGTTGCTGCAGTTTACGGGGTCGCAAAGAGTCAGACACAACTGAGCGACTGAACTGAACTGAACTTCAGTAAAGAAGAGTTGTCCCTTTTCCGTTAGGACGCTATGCTAATAAATGTTACATGGATGCTAATGCTAGTGATTAAAATTTAAAGACAGACATAGGAAGGGAATTAACAAGTGCTTACTATGTATGTATGCATCAGGCACTTTATAGATGTTATAAACTGTAAATTATATGCTATTATTCCCATTTTAAAGGTGAGAAAACTGGAATTCCTTGGCAGTTCAGTAGTTAGGATTGCATACTCTCATTGCCAAGGGCTCAGGTTCAATCCCTGGTCAGGTGACAAGCTGCACAGTGGCCAAGGCGGGAAAAGGTGAAGATACTAAACTTAAGAGAATTTAAATTTCTTGTCCAAAGTCGTTAACCTAGTAAGCTGCAAAGCTGCATTTGAATCTTGGCCTAATTCCAAAGTCCATATGCATTCCACTCCCCTGCACTGCCCTAGAAGGCCCTTTCACTAGACCCTGTCAGCACTCAGTCTCTTTGCCTCTACAAAAATAACCTGCTTACATTTATGCTCTGCCACTAGACTGGAGAGCCTTGATCCAAGAAACCCCAGCTACACCTAACTGATCATTTTTAAATCTCAAGCACCTGCAATCTGGTACCTGGTACACAGGCAGTCAGTAAATGCTGTTCTAGTTAATGAACTTTATAATCTATATGCCTACCCAGTGCCTGAGGCAACCAATAAAATAATGACCTTCAATACTTTGCTCTTGACTTGTCACTGAAGACATCAAAGGCACAGTGATACATAATAAGTAAGGATTTGTCATAAAAGATTATTAAAAATTCAACAGTATTCTTTTTTCTTATTACTGAGCATGTAGGAAGGAAGATTAATTGGTAGCGCAATGCTGAGAAGTGGAAAAGATAAAACAACAATAAAGGATGATATCAGTCTACATTCTTTCCAGTAAAACCCTGAAAGTAATTTCATTCCATTGAATAGACATTCATTAGACACACACTGAGGGCATAATATAAATACTAAATAAAAAGAACAAACGGAAGGCATAATTCACTGCCCTTGAGGAATCAAGGACTTTCAGGCAAAACCTCTGAAAATTAGATTTAAGATTTTAGGAAAAAAGCAACAAAAGATGACTCTTTAGGCTAATTTACATAGTTTCCATTTTTTTACCAAACTGAATAGATCTACAGATACTGAAGCATTCTTTCTATGTGATAAGGCTTTTAAGCTCAGCCCTTTTTCCTTTTCTGAAAACTTCAATATTAACAAGGCAAATTCTTGGGTCAAAACACTGTCATTTGCAGAAATCTATGAACAGTAGTAACTAACTGTTGTGGGTCCATGTTGAAAACAGCAAATGTGGTTAAGCTGCCTGAATACAAAAGCCACTTCAAAGGCTACCTCTGTTTTTGTTAAAAAAAAAAAAAAAAAGAAAAGAAAGAAAGTATACACAGTTGGCTTCTTTAATGGAACTATAAGTTATTAGAAAGCACAAACAGCAGGTAATAGCATACACCAAAATAATTTTAGAAAACAATGAAGAAAGCATCAAGCTATAAGTAGAAAGAGTCTCACCATCCAAGGCTTCTTTTAATTCATCTTTAGTCCAGGCCACTTCAGTCATCAGCAAGCGGAGGTAGTACATGGCGTGTTGATGAGGCTGTTCAGCTCGGAAATTGTTAAGAGATCGCATATACTAGTGAAGGAAGACAGGGGTCTGTTAATTTTATCCCATCCTTTTAAAATCATTTCAAAAGAGCAGCTATAATCAAACTTCAATTTGCATAAATTGTGTGCTACTGGGATGTGGGATATTGGCTTCCTCCTTTTTGAAGTTATGTGATTAGACAAATTCCCCTCTGATCCTTAAAGAGTATGCTTTCCCTTTGTCTAGCCTGCTCCCTTACCCCCAGCATCGGACATGTACTTCCTTCATGTGTACAGCCTTGACTGTGGGACTTCATTCATCCCTCAGAAGCTATCCCCAGTTTTCAGAGCCTCCATCTCTTGGCATCCTCTAATTCTTCACTACAAGGTCACCCCCAAAGCCTAATCAAGAAACATGGCTATGTGTGTGTATATACATATACTACTGAATCTTCATTTGAAAATTGATGATAATTTCTCTCAGTGTACAATGAAGGTCATAGTTTGGCTTTTAAAGCAGCTATACATCCCATATATCCACTACTGGGCCAGCCATGAGTTGAATTTAAGTGGAAGATACAGCAAGCCTAAATAGTCTGCCCTAATGTGACAAGGCTATCATGTCAGGCTGAAGTCCCAGCCTGTAGAATCAAGTTTCTTCTTAAATGGAGGTTGAAATCTTAAAATCTTCAAGGAGTCCCTGAAAGCTACTAGGTCTACCTCAGTTTCCCTTCTGAAAGAAAGTGCTGTCCTAGCTCTTAGGCCCTATAGAGAAGGGGGCCAGGTGTTCACTAGACTTTCCCAGGCTTTCTTTCTGGGAAAAATATAGGATCTAGCAAAGATAGAATGAAAT
Source organism: Bos taurus (assembly GCF_002263795.3). Lineage (NCBI taxonomy): Eukaryota > Metazoa > Chordata > Mammalia > Artiodactyla > Bovidae > Bos > Bos taurus. The sequence continues at coordinate 13,901,617 of NC_037353.1, forward strand.
GATTGATACAGAGTTATGAATGCTTCTTTTCCTCCTCACCTCCTTCTCAAAAATGTTCATAACATGGCAATATTACCTGATGAATTAAAAAAATAAAAATAAGTTCAGAAAACTTACTGCCTCTTTGATAATTTCAAATCTTTTTTCATCAATCTCAAAGGTAGCCATTTTCTCAATGATCTTCTTTAGCAAAATTGGCTGCTTGTCATTGTAACCTTTCACCGAGAGCTACAGAAAGAGTTCAGGATATTAAAAATCTAAAAATACCATGAAACAACTTAAATTTGACTTTTAAACATTTAGGAAGTCCCCAAACCAGGTGTATCAAAATAAAAATAAAACAAATTTAATGAAATTCCTTTCTCATAAATATAGCTTAACATTTAGGAAGATAACATTAACCATCTTTATTTACTAAGACCCAAAAGCATATTTTTGCTTTTCCTAAACAAAAACAATAACAAGAAAACTTACCTGGTGCCAAACTATGGCAGCATGCACTGTATCATCAAAATTCAAGTTCTCATTAAATCACATTAATTATAGAAAGTATTTTAAGTTTAATGTTCTAAAAGAATTTCTAAGGAATGGCAGGCTTAAGGTTTTTATTGGTGTGTTAAGAAGGTAAACATCATAGGGGAATGTTGTCTAGCAAACTATGAGATATGCCCCCAAAGTGTTTATAGTTAAATATTTTGAAAAATCATCTTTTAAGAAATCAGGCAGTCCCAATTTTGTCTTGTGTGGCATTTTGCCACTTTTCCTGCCCTGAGCTGCCCTGACCTGCCCAATAAGGGCCCATGTGCCACACCACTTGCTTGTTTAATGAGCTCTGCTGACGCACCAAAAGCCACTGGCAAACAGAGGTGAAGTAAGGATTCCCGGTATATACCACCTGGAGTTTGCCTGAGGACAATTTAATAGTCTCTGAAACCATAACATTTTGAAAAGTAGGGAAAGCCTAATTCCTACAGTTATGTTGCCACATGGTGGCACCCACAGCAGTAGAGATACGCTGCAGCTAGAGTATCTCTGGAAGTCTCTACCTGATGAAAACTGATAGGCAAGAACCTCAGCAAGAGTGAAGGTCACTGACCATGGAGAGCACATCAGGAACTGTGGGAACTAGACTGACAACTAGCAGGAGGCCCACTCTGTCACAGATGAAAGTGATTAACTGAATGGTGATATGCTACTAAAAGTCAACAGAAAAGCAAGCCATAGATTACTACTTCCCTATTTGAGTTTTACTTTGTTCTCTGGGCTCCAAATTTCCCTGGTCTCTGAAAATGGTTTAAGTGACATACGTTCTTATACATTAAACAGAAACTACCAGAAAAGTTACTTGTGTGAAGAAAAAAAAAAGTCACTGCAAATAAAATTTAAAAAACCTAAGACCTTCTGTATAGAATTAGAGCACACAGCACATGCTCTCATTTTAGTTTTTACGGAAGCATACATTTTCAAGAAAAGTGAAGATGAATGTGTGCCAGGAGAAGGGTGTTAATTTGGAAATGAGGTGTAAGTTTGGAAACATAAGAGAAATGATTTCAATAGAAAGGATCTAGTTACTTCTTGCGATGCATTTAATAATCCTTATTTTAAAACACATTTAAAAGTAGTTAATGCTACAAAATAAATTAAACAAACATGTCAGATGTGTTTGAACACAGGAACTTACTACTACTGTCAACAGAAAGAAAAACAACAACAAAGAGGCTTTAAGTAAAACTGAGTACCACAACAGCAACTACAGGTATCTTTCACTTACAGATGATAATATATTCAAATGCATGGGAAGAACAACATGCTTTCAGGATTAATATGTTAAATGTTTCAAGCAGAAGAACATGCAAATAAATGTAGCACACATACATGTTCACAAAATGCACTAAACTCTACTAAACCGTTTGTTAGTGGAACTAATACTAACTTGAGTTCTCCAATCATTAAAAAGGTGCAAGGAAAAAACCATCAATCTTCTTGGTTTAAAATGCAGAAGTTAATAGTCTTCCCAAGCTCAACATAATGCTTAAACGGTGTGACGCCTTTTCTTTGGTTTCATTTTACTTACAAGTATTGCATTCATTCCTGATGCAATGCCATAGCTCAAACCTGAGAGGCGTGCTGCATATGTATACTCTTTTAAATCATCCTTCAATAACCTGATAAACAGGTATGTCATGTTGCAATGGAGAGGATCAGCATAAATGTAGCGACTAACAAAAAGAAAAACAAAAGAAATGCTTTGATACCTCAAGCAGTGGCATGGTAATGAAGAAACATGACTGAAGAGTATGAATATGCAGCCTCATGATCTGAATTTCTAGGGAAATAGTATAAGCCAACCTTCTGTTTTACAATGGCAGGAAGACTTCATTCTCTATTGTCAAAGACCAAGACTTCAGATATGGAATGGGTGAGATCTAAACCTAAATCAGGGTCCAATTTTGTTTTGAGGAGAAAAATATGATGATCTGATGAAAGATGTTCAAAAAAAAAGAAATCAAGGAAAATTTGCATAATATGAATGGTGTATTGCTGAATACTTAAGAGCTAACTTAAAAATTAAATGATAAGAAAATATGATTAGCCACAAAGATTTTTTAAAAAGAAATTAAACTCATACCCTCAATCAAAAATGCTTCCATCAAATCAATATAAAAAATGTTGATGAGTGGAAGGCTCTAAGACGTGGGTACTTACATACATCCCATAGATGGTATTTTGGAGGTCATAGCTCAAGCCTGCTAGCTCTGCTGCATATGCATACTCGTTGAGTGAGTCTTTGAGGAGCTCAAGGTACAAATAGGCCATGTTACAGTGCAAGGGGTCCACATAAGCAAATGGGCTGGAAGAAAATGTTGACAGTAAAATAGCTGATTTATTACTTCCCAATGCGATACGGCCTTTCGAGATGGATCAAGGAACTGGTTAAAACAACTTCCTGAAGATACGCTTTGAATTCTTGAATCTGTCTCTTCTCATGAGTAAAAACAACAACAACAACAAGATGTCTAACAAAGAAGCTTGAAATATGCCATGTGTACTGGTAGTAGTGAAGAGGGAAAAGGAATTACTACCCCAGACGGCATGGTAGAACTGACAAGTTAGAAACACGGGGTAGGTGAGGAGTAGGAACAGGGCAAAACGCATGTCTACGTTTAGGCTGGTAGGAAAAGGCATGGCCGACACTGCTGACTGACACAGCATCTGCACATCCTCTTTCTTCCTCTAAGCAAGCCATACATACTCACGGTGGACAGAAGGATGAGACTGAGAACTTTGTGCTATGATTACATAAACTTCAAAGAGACAAACTGAGACTTGAAAGAGAAAAACTGACACCTGTGAAAATGTTAGCGTATCTCTGAGTTTCCACCTAAACCAACAGACTAGAACACTGTCAGTAAAGGAATAGATAATATCTATCATATAATTGCAGCCAGAACCAGGAAAAAAATATTAACATAGGAAATTTTTAAAATATAAAACAGGGAAATTTTTAAGTGAGAAACAGCAACAAGAGAGAGGAAACAATTACAGAGTGCAAGACTGCAAAGACCACCTAATTTTAAATCTTCATTTCTCAAATAAGAAAGATCATTTTCCTCATGTCACCTGGTCTGGTAGCAACAGAGTTAGGATTTGGATTTAAGTCAAATGACCTATTCATCTGACTATGTGACACTGCTTACCTTTATGACAAGCAAGTAAAAGGTTCCTTCATTCAACAAACATGTACTACATTCTTACTACAATGTTACGCACTCCTCTAGGTACTGGAGATAAAGAAGGAACAAGTCAGGCAGAGTCCCTGACCTCACAGAGTTTAGAGTCTAGTTGGAGGAAGCAAATAACACATTTAAATATGATACATCAGGTGGTGATGGTGTTATGGAGAAAAATTATGCAGGGTAAGAGGAAAAGGAGTGATAGGTGGGACAGGAAGATTACTGATTTCTATAAAATTGCTAATCAAGGCCTCTTTGATAAGGTGACATCTGTATCTGAGAAGCAAAGGAGCAAGCTTCTGGGGATATCTCAATGGAGAACCTTCCAGTCTGAGGAAACAGCCAGTGCAAAGGACCTGAGGCAGCCTCTTGGCTTAGTTTGTCTGGCAGCAAATTATAAGTTTCATTTTATCCATAGCACAGTAAATATAACCAATGCACTGAGAGCAAAGCAACAATTTCATCAAAAGCTGATAATGAAGTAAAATAGGGGTAAAATGCTTAGCCCCAGAGAAATTAATATCAAAGAGAAAATCATAAAGCTATACAAACATTCTCCACCTAGCAAATCTAAATAGTACTCCGTCATTTCATTTTTTAAGTATTTATTACACACAATAACAATTTCCTTCTTTAGGCAAATAGCAGTTCAGAAACCTTACTGGCACAACTCACAAAAGCAAAGCACCAAAACAGGACAGAATCCTCAAGAGGGCTTGTCCCCACCGCCACCCGTACGTGGAAGTGAAAAGCCAGATCTGGGAGTTCAAAGCCACAGGGCTAAAGCTCAGAACACAATTCCAAGAAGTGTTCTGAAATACCAGCTTTGCTGGTGAACTGGAGAGAGACCTAAATGAACTTTTAAAAGAGAACATGATTCCGGTGGAATGCTTAAATCCTGCTTCACTTGTTAATTTAAAACATGTTATTTTGTAACCAGATATTATGTGCTTAAATATGGGTCACAGAGTTTTAAAAACTATATGTATGCATGATACTATCCTATTTCTGAAAAGATTAAAAGGATACATACAAACAGAAAATTTCTATAAGAATGTACAAGAAACCTAACAGTGTTTACCTCTAGAGGGACCAGAACACCAAGACGGATTGGTGGGAAGCAGATATTTTTAATTCTGAGAACTATGCTGGAAGTTTGCTGCTACTGCTGCTAAGTCGCTTCAGTCATGTCCGACTCTGTGCGACCCCATAGACGGCAGCCCACCAGGCTCCCCCGTCCCTGGGATTCCCTAGGCAAGAACACTGGAGTGGGTTGCCATTTCCTTAGAGAATGCAAAAATGTCAAATGGTCTCTCAAAAGATATTCTGAAGCCAAATGGCAAAGTATGGCAAGCTGCTTAGAGTGTTAAAAAAATATCACTTTTAACTATCAAAAACTAAAACCAGCTTTGTAATATTTTCTGCCAATAGTAAGCCATAATCAGAAAGTCCAGGTTTGATATTAAAAAAAAAAAAGCAATAATCTCTGTGCAGCTCTAGATAATCTATGAATCTCACGCTATAAATAAACAATGTTGCTATCACTACAATCTCAACATACTTGTTGGTGAACTATTAACATTCTACTTAGAGATTCTTTTTCCTTCTTCTGAAACATTTAAAATACATCTCAGCTTTAATTTCATGCCAAGCAAATCAAACAAAAATTAATGAAAAAGTTGATCATCATAGTGAACATTATTAGATGATGATAGGGGTTTAAAAAAAAAAATAAACACAGACCACTGAATTTTAGAAATATAAAATTACAGAGTACAGACTCAGAGTAAAATTTGAATTGAATGATAACATTATCACACAAATAAAGAAGACAGAGATGAACTAAAGATTTATATTGAAGAATCACTGCAACAGTAGCATTATTCATAAATTTTACTAAACATCTTCTACCAAGTCAGAAATAGAGAATGCAATATCTAAGGGCTCCAGACAATTAAAGGACTGGAAGAGACTCAAGATCATTTAATAACTACTACCTCTTTTTCTGGGCAAGCTCTAGGAATACAAAACCAAAACCATAACAAAAAACCACCCTGGATTATTCCATTTTTTTTTTCAGTGAACTTCTGGTGAATCTACAGCCTTCCCAGATTCAAAATCCTCAAGGTTAGGAAGATCCTCCTAATAGCTAACATAAATCATTTCAGTTGAAGAGTGTACTCCTCAAAGGAAAGGAAGAATTAACAACCTTGGCTCCTAAAATACCATTTAACAGAAGATGCAGCCTTTCCTGGTCTATGCTAAATAATTCTAATTCCTTTTATTTCCAGACATAGGTACTTAAGGAAGCAAAGAAGACTTTTAGAAATGTTGACTTTTATAGGAAGCTTTGTAGCTAGATTCATTTTACATACCTGAAAAATTCAAAGTTGAGACAGGCCTTGGGCAAGAAAAACTTATCATCTTGTTTGAACCAGAGTTTGCTCATAGCTGTATCCTGTGATGGAAACACAATATATTTAGGGAAATATAGGCACATTTGACAAAAATCTTCAATCAAATCTCTCTTCAAGAGGAGGAGGACAGAGGCAACAGCTGAGTTTTGTTCTGGAGAGGCTACTGTCCCGTGGCTCTGAAGCACTCTCCAAGAGACAGGATGGGAAGCTGGAGAAGATGATTGGTAACTCTAGCAGCAGAGAGAAATTACCCTCTTATCTCACCCTGGGTCAAAGAGATGGGGACCCAGTGGAGGAAGAGACAGACAGGAGAAACCAACACCAACTATCCTGTCCCTATCTTTCTCGACACTAGGAGGCAGATGCAGGAGTCCTTGGGGGGCGGGTATAAGGCAGCCAGCAGCCAGCCTCCAGCGTGGGTCACATGGATCCCAGCCCGCAGGAATTCACACCCTTGTGTGGTCCTCTCTCCTGCACTAGACCAGAGCTGGTCTCTGACCAACAGAATATGGAAGATGTGATGGTATGATACTTCTGGGATTAGATTATAAAAGACTGTGGCTTCCATCTCGATCACTCATTTTCCCTCTTGGATCTCACATTTTAGGGGAAGCCAGCTGCTGTGTCAAGAAACTCTATGGAGAAGCCCATGTAGTAAAGAACTAAGATCTTCCCCAAACCACACAACTGAACTTGGAAGAGACTTCTCCAGCCCTAGTTGGGCCTTCAGTCGACCAAAGCTCCATCCAACAGCTTGACCATCTCTCTCATGGGAGACCCTGAGCCAGAACTACCCAACAGAGCTACTTCCAGATTCCTGTCCCTTGGAAGCTGCATGAGAAAAAATAAATGTGGTTTTAAGCTGCTGAATGTTAGAGTAATTTGTTATACAGCAATGGATAACTAATACAGCCAAGGATGAATAAATAAGCCACTCCCTCGACTCTCCACTCACTCATTCATACCAAATTATATAAAGTCTTAGAGTTCACTTGAAACTACCTTGGAACTCTGAGAAGAGACATAAATGGTTTAGTGTTATCCTTATTTTATGCTAAGATGGCCTATTTAAAACACACAAAAAATTAGGAAAAGTAAATAAGCTTTCTCTTTGAATAACCCAACCTTTAACTCATTAAAATCTAATTTTTAAAAGAAAAAATAACTCTTGTCTCAATGACTTAATGTTAGGTCTTTTGAAGGGAAAGAAAGATGTTTGTCTATGGAAGTAAGTTTATAAAAAGTTAGTTTTAAAGTTTAGAAAAGAGGATGTGCCGTAATAATTTGATCCATTTTCCCACACAATCTACCCAAGGTGTGAAATAATGACATGACAAGAACATCTGGAGAAAGAAAACCCCCTTCTCAATCATTCATTCCACGGACTTATAACTCCACCAACTTCATACAGCCACTCTTTCAAAATGAGAAAGAATTGTTTATAAGGGCAGGAAATCCAACAGCTTCCCCTGGATATGCTCTCTTCCAGGCTTTAGAGATTCTTTCTTATCTTTAACTTTCATGATGCAGCGTAAGTCTACTTCCTTATTGGGTCTTCAGTGAACACGGAAAAAAGGCTTTCAACACTGAGTTATATCTTTTAACAGACGAATTATAGTCCAGACTTACTACTTTATTTTCTGCAAAGCAAACAATTCCCTAGAGTCTATGCTCTACAGCAGTTTTGTTTGTTTTGACATTTTTAGCCTTTTAATATTTTTTTTAGTTATTATCTCTGCAACTCTTCTGTTATCTCTGGGGTGGGAGCCCCCTAAATCAATATAGTACCAAATGCAAGAAACCATCGCTCTAGTCCCCTCCAAGTAATAGGTCTGTCCCCTAACTTTAATATCACTGATTCTAACATATTACCTTAATAAGAGAAGGGTATGGCGTTGCTTCTTTTTCTAATGATAAAATTTCAAAATTTGTAGGAATAAATTCATTCTTCATTGGAAGTTTAAATTTCCCATTCAGATCAGCATTTTGCCATTTCTGGATGAAGAGTGAAAAAATATACAAACAAAAGTGATTAGAATCTGATTTAAGGGTTTAAAACACTCACTTTGCTTAATATCCAGGCAAACAATAAGGGAATAAATGTCAGCATTCTTATATAGAGAGGCTACTTCCAAAATCTAGCAATGACTTTTCATGAAACTTGAGTTGGAATCTCTGGAACTAATCAAGGTTTTACACTTATCTATCTTTCTTCTTTATACATCTCTAAAATGATCAGCCGACATGAAGGAACAATTGGAGACTATGGAACGCGGAGGCTAACGTATGAAGATCACATCTGCTCTAGCTCTTTAGAGAACTGGAGAATAACCTGCACAGAGACATACTTCCACAACTGCCAGACAACCGGTGGTTAGTCTAAGACTTAAACTTGCAGCTATACTAAGTTACTTGCATGTATGGATAATACAATATGAGGCATAAAATATAGCCCCTCCTAAGGTGAAGACAGTATGAATCCCAGAAACTGCTCCCCACGTGTGTTCAGAGCAAGATCATGAGCTCTCAGAAACCCTCGCATCTGTCTTTCAGGTTCCCTGTTTCCATCTCTTCCTGCCTGTCTTGGTGCCTGTGCATCCCTGTGGACTTTGAACTCCAATGATCTTTGACTGCGTGAGGCTGAAGTCTGCCCTGCTGGTCTGACAGACATGTGAGAAGATGGCTATAGTGTCATTTCTTCATGTAAATCCTATGCTCCAGCTCTCTACCTCCCTGTTTACGCCTCTTGGAGGGTACAGACAGTGCTGGGCCACGACTCTCCACACTCTGGGCAGGGAATTGGTTGATCCAGGGAGCTCATGTTCTTGCGTATCCCTCACACATCCGGCTTCTTCACAGATGGGCTAACCCTACCTTAATGACTTCGTCTGGTATAGCTTCTTGTTTGTACTGGGTTCCGTACCACTCTTCTGTGCGATCAGTTTTTCCTTCAAAAGATTTGGAAACTATTGCAACCCTAGAAATAGATGGAAAAAAAAACCTATAAATTCATGTTGTATATATAAATTTATAGAATCTGACTCATGAAAATATGAATAAATGTCCAAGAATGTGTTGGGCTTCTAAGACCAAGTAAGTTCTATGAGGCTTAGGTGAAATGGCTATGTATGTACAGCAGTCTCTGATCACAGTCTCTGTTACCCTTTGATTATAGCCCATCATTTTGGGTGTGAAAAACTGCTTGCAAAGAAGATTCTTATTATGAATGCTATTGACTAGAATCTTAAAAGAAGAGTAGCTAGGGGAAAAAAAAAAGGAACAAAGGTCAGTTGAAAAATAGTCTTTGAAAAAAGCACAACAAAGTACTCCTTCCTAGGAACAGCTCAGGCCCAAGGTTACAAAAATGGCTAAGAAAACTTGTTGGCTCATTCAGAAAACCAAAAAAACTAAAAACATTCTTTCATTGTAACTTGCTAATTTGTACTGTTTTTTTTTTTTTTTCCTGCCAGACACTATCATCAATTAACTGTATGTATTAAATTTACACTGGCCTTCCTGCGGCCAGGGTAGATGGGGATAGGACCAAGAAAAACATTTCTTTCTCTGATGGGCTAGTAGGAACTTCACAGAAGAGAAATGAGAAGGGGAAAAAAACAGTTTAGGGAGGGAAGGCAGAGGTAAAATGTCAGAAGATTATAAGCAAAGAAGCAGAAGAAGCTCTGTACCAGTGGAGCTCCTGTCCTAGGGAAGGTTGCTGCCTTTTAATTATCAAAGTTAGAATCATTTCACTCTAACTAGCTGGCTCAACGCCAGACTGGGAGCAGTCCTTTTGAATCGTGTCAGTAGAGTGCTAGGCCAGCAGCTCGGAAGGCTTGCCATGTAGTCAGTCCTGTTATTGGTTTCGCTTCTTTATGTCCCAGTTCAGACAACTAGGTTCATGTCTATTCTTGCTTGTTCTCACTTATCCTCCCAGAGGTTAGGTTCCAGTCTCTGATTGTCAGTCTCACAGCTCAAAGTCCACTCCTTTCAATCAAAACTCCCCTCTACTGAACACCCATTCATTTTCAGAATCCTAATCTCTGTGTTCCAAACACCTGCCCATCACTGGATTGCCTCAACTCCAGTGCCTGACGGTCAAGACCACCGTCTACTTCTTATTCATTCTAGATAAAATAGACTACCTGGCTAGTTGGACTTGGCCTTCTCACTTGCTTCAGGGTAAATATTACAAGCAATCTGACTCACCTGTCTGTGAGAACGACTGACTTAATCTTCTAGTTTACAGTATTCCTGATCTGGTCTAGCTGCCACTGACCACTATCTGTTCTAGAAAACATGCTAAATAAGAATATGTTCCACAGAAACACACAGAAGAATCCAAGGGTCTGACAGATGAAAGAGTTCGGATATTGTATCCATGTTGGCAATTTGAGAATCCCTTATGAGGGGTACGTGTAATGTATATAGAGCTCACATGGCCACATGAGGAGTACATGATGTTTCTTAAGGACATTCACTCAATACATGACAGAGCCAGCTAAGACTCAGTCATAGAAACTGCTTCCACTCCTGCTGATTTCTCAAAGAATGAATGGATTAATTATTAGGAAGACACCTAAAAATATGTTAGGAAGTAGAATTAGATGGTAGAGAGGTGGTATTCCCATCTTCTCTTCCCTGAGATGCTTGATTTTGCAAAAGTTTATTACACAGATGGCTGTGATTTCCCTGAATGACAGCCCCATGTATCAGAAGAATGAACAAGGGATTGATTACAACTTATGAAGACTGGAGCATTCATTCAGCAGTGGACTTGCCTTCTGGAACAAGGAAACTTTAAACTCAGTTCTGAGCAAGGAAGTGAAAAAACTCAGGGAAAGCTGCCAAATGTTCTAGAGGATGCCTATATGACACAGAAAGAAGCAGACAATGTAGGTTGAGGAGGAAGTTAAAGAAGGGGGAGAAGGGCAGTTTACTAGGTACAATCCTGAGAGATTTGCGTAGTTAGATACCAAAGTAAAGTGTATGGGTAACAGGTGAAATGTTACCATGAGGCTCCTCAAACTAGGTAAATACCAAATATTGGCCTAACAAACAGAGAGACCAAGAGTTAGCGTATCATCGAGGAATTAAAAACTGAAATAAAATGATAGAGTATGTATATACTTTCAAACAAATTATGAAGGGGAAATAACAGAAGAGACAGATTAGACACATGTCAAACATACAGAAATCTACAAATCAGAGTGTGGAAGCACAAGAGGACGTCAATTAGGAGAAGAAAGGCACAGTAACTGAGGTACCCCACAGACAGCTACAGTATGTTTAACTGCAGACAACTGAGAAAAACTGGCATGGACACTGCAGCACCTTAGACTATCTGCTGGAAACCTAATTATGCTAATAATAATAAAAACAAACCTAGTCTCGATGAGTTTTTTCCTAGTGGGGGAGGGGGGCAATGCTATTCTTTAATCTCATCTACAAAGAATTGGCTACTGATACAGTACTAACAGAGGAGGGCATGGCAATCCACTCCAGTATTCTTGCCTGGAGAATCCCCATGGACAGAGGAACCTGGTGGGCTACAGACCATGGAGTCGCAAAGAGTCGCACACAACTTAGCAACTCAGCACAGCACAGCACAGTACATGGTACCAATAGGATCCTTGGAAATATGAGAGAAAATGATCCTTTAGTTTCATACTGAAACTTACAATACTAAGAAAAAGAAACAGTGGGCTAGAATGAATGCTGACTGCTGAGTTCAAGTCAGCCACTTAGAAGTGTTCAGAGGAAAGAATAGCGGTCACTGCTGATGGGACCCATTCAGAAATAATCTTGACATTATTAATCTATAGACATTAAAAGGCAATATCATTGCCAAGGGATGAATTCTCATGACACCTTTGCAAATAATCCCTGAGACAGAAAAGAGGGAAGACAGCTGATAATGAGAAGAGGCTTCACAGGTAACTGTGACGAATTTAAAAAAGAATTAGTAGGAACTGCACAGACCTGGCCATCAGAAACAAATTCTGGTTGATATCATGACTCTCTTTGAGATCTTGCCAAAATCACAGTTAAGATCTAAATTGGGCAAGTCTCCAGGGTTCAGTTTCATCACTTTTTAAAAGGGATTCAACTAGATAAATTCTATCCTCTTACTAGTTGAATTCTACAATATCACGATATTAAATCATATTTTTTAAAGATACACAACAGAGGAAGAAAAAAGGCACAAAAATCAGTGATTTATTTGTCTGTCTTTATGACAGTACTATAACCATCTTAAGTACTATGGCATTAGAGTAAGCTTTCAGATCTGGCAGTGTTAATCCTCCAACTGTTCTTTTTCTGTGTAGAAGTGTTCCAACTAATCTAGGTCCTTTGTAGATCCATATGAATTCTGGAATCAGCTTACCAATAACTTAAGGAAAAAAGCCTACTAGGACTTTGATTGTGATTACATTGAGTCTGTGAATCAAACTGGAGAGGATGGATATTTTAATAAAATCAAGTCTCCTAATCTATGAACAAGGTCTTTAAATATCTCTTGGCACTGTTTGATAGTTTTTTGTGTAGAGATCTTGTTCATCTTTGATTAAATTAATTCCTAAATATTTTATGCTTTTGTTGCTATTGTAAATACTTAAAAATTTTTTAATGTTTTATTTTGATATAGTTACATACTTCTATAGTTAGGAAGTTGCAAAAATAGTACAGGGAGGTCCTGTATCCTCTTTACCCAGCTTCCCTCAATGGTTATATTTTACCTATTATAATATCAAAACCAGGAAACTGTTGTTGGTACAATGTGTATGTATAGTTTTATGTCATTTTACCACATGTACCGATTTTGTATAACCACCAATAATATTTCTTTTAATTTAGTCTCTCTACGGTTTGTTGCTAGGATATGTCTGAAAAAGTTCAAACAATGGTAGCTAGGAAAGTGACTGATAGAACGGTTTTGTCAGAAGATTTTTTCAAAAAGTTCTATCAGATTGTTGATTTTATTCATAAAATGACTGGTCCAAAAAACATGTTTACTCAATCACCAAGTTCCCAGAATTCTGGAAATATGTGCTCAAAAGGGGAGAAAAATAAAAAATGCAAAATATGCACCAAACGTATACCTTTTATTCTTGACTTTTAGAAAATATAGATGAAATTCAATTTGAAGGCATAAATATCATGTGGTAGCTCATAAGCTCTTTAGGGCTGATCCTCCTCTAATAGAAATATTTGTTAGCCTAACAGCTCCTCCAATTTTTGGTTTCCTGATTAACCACTGGCCAGTCAGAAGCATTGAGACTGTAATCCTTACTTTCACTTAAAAAAACAGAGGGTGTCCTCACTTGCTTATAAAACAAGATAAATGAGCCAACCCTTTGGGAGTTAGAGTTAGGATGAAGCCAGATTAAGACAATCTATTATTATATCTTATTCATAAGGAAATTATGATTATGTTGTTTTTTTTAAAAAAAAAAGAATCTTCATGTTTTCAAGATACTGACTTAAAATAATCAAGACTGGAGGAAGGGTGAGTGAAGAAGTGTGGGAAAAGATCAAAAAGGCTAGCCATGTACTGATTGCTGAAGTTTGGTATTGGTTCATTATACTGATTCTACTTTTGTAATCATGCTTCATAAAAAGTTTAAAAGCATTTTATTCAAAATTTCAAATTTTTAGATTCAAACTATCACTGAAAATCTAGTATATAACAGTAAAATCTGTAGAGTGACTCACCGGACATTTTCTGGTCTGAGTTTATCGAGAACCATCTCTATTAAATCTGGTCTAAATTCTTCCAGTAAATATTCAGCTGTGAGCACTTCTTCTAGGGGATAATACTTTTTAAAAGGAAAATAAATACAAAAGTAAAATGTGTAAGGCTATGATACAGTTTAACTTATTAAAGCAAACAGATCTTTAACACATAAAATCCTCTATTTTACACCCCCCTCTTCCCTCCAATTAAATTTTATTTCATTGTAAAGATTTCTGAATCTTTTCCCTTTCTTACCACACTTTAAGCAATTTCATATTGTGGGATAATTTTACAGTTAATCCCCAAATAATTTACATTACAGAGAACAAAAGTACATTTTTTCAGGGAACAACTAATACCTCTAGCTAAAAATTGAGTGTCGATTAAAAGAAATTTGGTGATTAAATGCTGGCATCTATAGGATTCTTAATATAAAGTATATATATTTTAATAGAATTTTTTCTTTAACTTCTATGAATGAAATCAGACAAGCATTTACAAAGTTGTTATGGAGGAAAAATGGCTTATATTTTTAGTTACTAAAGAAAAATAATGTGGAAGAAGCTTTTTAGTAAGGGGAACTTACTGAGACAGACTGATTCATTCATTCAACAAGTATGTAATGAACACCCTACTCCGTGCCAGGCACTGTTCTAGGTGCTGCTGTGGGTACAATGGTAGGTAAGACAGATGACGTCCCTGTTCTATAAAGAGCTCATGTTCTAACTGGGAGGAAAGTGATGTCGCTCAGTCTTGTCCGACTCTTTGCAACCCCATGGACTGCAGCCTACCAGGCTCCTCTGTCTATGGGATTTTCCAGGCAAGAATACTGGAGCGGGTTGCCATTTCCTTTTCCAGGAGATCTTCCTAACCCAGGGATTGAACCCAGGTTTCCTGCATTGTAGGCAGACACTTTACTGTCTGAGCTACCAGGGAAGTCCTCTAACTGGGAGGGAGGTGGACAATAAACAAACAAATACTGTCATTATACTGATAAGATGCTATGAAGAAAATTTAAAAGGGGCAGGGTCATGATTGAGAGGTCAGGGAAGGTGTCTCTAAAGCAGAGACATCTGAGTGGAGACCCAAACGAGAAGAACCTAGCCATGCAAAGACTGTAAGTGTTCCAGGCAGAAAAAAACAGCAAATGACAGGGCCCTGAGAGGGAAGAAAAAACTTAAACGCTTAAAGATTAGACAAAGAGCCAGGATAGCTGGAGTGGAATGGGAATGAGAGAGGTGGGACGGGGAGTGATATGGAATTCTGTCAGAGAGAGGCTGGAGTCAGATGTCATTATGGGTCAGGTAAAAATTTAGATCTATTTCAACTCTGACGGGAAACCACTGAAAGTCTTGACACAGAGGAGTGAAATAATCTGATTTGGGTTTTCAAAAGATCATTGAGGCAGGGAAAAAACACTAAAGCTAGGGAGACGGCAAACACGAATTCAGCTAAGAGTCTATGATGGTAATCCAGGTAAGAAATGAAGGTAGCTCATATTAGGGTGACAGCAATGGAAACAGAGAAAAGAGGGTGATTTATAGCTTTCACATAAGTAGCACATGACACATAGTAGAACTGAAAAATATTTAAAGCCAGTAAGCATGATGTCTATGTAATGAAAATATTACAGATGATGATTTTCAGGATGATGAAAATTAAGATTTTAAATATGTCTTCGCATCAGAGTTTACTAGTTGCTACAAAGTCTAAAGTTTTACACTGTAGCTTCAATTTTTATGATTTGTATAGTACTGAAAGTAACATATACAGGATCACTGAAACACTCCATGTGCCAAAGTATAGAGTAAAATAACAATAAACTTACATGTAATATTCCTGCAATCTTAGAGGTATAACCCCGTGGTCTCTCTTTATCTTTAAACCTAAAAGCAACAGCATTCAAGTCCTAAAATGAAAAATTAATCCAATTAGATATAAGTTACCTGTTATTTAGAAATACTTTTTTCCTTGGCGGTGGGGGTTGGCTTGCCTCCTATTTTCCTCCATATATAACTATCACTTTCTGAAAAAATGGCTATGCTTGATTTAGAAATGTACAGAACACAAATGAAAATAACAAATATAGAATATGATTCTATAGGCTAAACTGTTGAAACTATTAGTCAAAGAATCTGGAAAACTGTGAAGGAATCCTGTGAGATTCATCAGTTGCATAGATGATGATTTTACTGACCCTTTCAGAGAACTGTAGCCTGATTAGAAGTTACTGTCCTAAGTTTCACAGAGATTATACCTTTAAACAAAATACATTTCAGTCTTGAATAGATCTTAAAGCAGATGTTTAAAAAAAAACTCTTAAAAGAAGCCTTTAAAAATTTAAAAGACAAATACCTTTTGTTTTATGCAAAAAAAGAAAGAAAAGGACAGGCTTTCCCTACATACAACAATAAAATCACTTTTAAGAACACAATAATATATATAACAATTCACTGTTTCTTTGAGAGTTCAATACAAATTTTAGATACAGCTTCAGACAGAGAACTGGAGTAAACACTGATACATAAAAGCTCAAGAAACTCCTGGCTTTCTTCTCAGGGACAGAAAATCAATCTATTTGTTTCTTTCCTTTTCCTCCTAAAAAGAGGCTACTTGATGCCTTAACCTTTAATTGTGCGTCAGGTAACCAATCAGACTAGTTAAGACTAGGCCTTAACTAAAGCTACTATGCATTTCAAAATTTTAGAGTTTAAATTAGGAACAATAAAAACTTAAAAAATTTCACTGGGCCTTAAACTCACACATACTTGTTTCTTGAAAACTTTCCATAAGAGAAATTTTGGTGAAAGAAAGTACCTTGCACTCTTGGAAAACCCATTCTTGAGGTCCTTCTGCTCGTAACTTCTGAATGTATTGAAACATGTGCAAAATTATATCCTCAACATGTACTGGAAAAAAAGTGCACACTTAAAAAACATTCAGTCTTCAAATCCTTCAAAGCAAGGAGCTTATTCCTAAGTTAAGTCAGGTAAGGAGAAATGGTCCCCCTTAGAAATGGACTTCTCACCTCCCTGTGACTAGGTTTAGGGTCCCACATACATGGCCTTCCAAGATCTGGGATTTGTGACAGAAGGGACTTTGGGGTAATAAATGAGTAACTAAAAAGTCAAGTACACATTTTATAAGTGCAACATAATGATTAGTTGTTAAGGAGGGAAAATCACCCATGAAATGGAGGCCAAGTTACAACAGATAAAACAGTATAAATTAAAGTCTTTATAGCTTTACAACAAAAAAACAGATCCAGAGCATAAATAAGTTAATAAAAGTTAATCATAAAAAATCAATTTTCATTCAAAAATGGCCAATACTTACATAATCCTTCCTCAGTCAAGTCCACATTAATGATAAAAAACATAAAACCTCGGGCTCCTTCCTTTTGCCCACCAACAAGAGTATTTACCCAGCCTGTAACATTCAAAGGAAATCAACGTGATTGCTTGTGTCTTCTTTTAAGACAAGGAATTTTATTTTAAAAATTAATTCTATATATTCCCAAGAGACTAGAAGGGCATTCTGCAGAAAAGACTGGGCAAAAATCAGTTCAGAAAAGCAGTTTCAGGCACTGCAAAAGATTCAAGGAATTTTGGGGGTTGGGAGTTTTCCTTGGGACTCCTCAAATCATTTCCCAAATCAAGAGTAGACTACTGTGCTTAAGTGCTATATACAGAGTCTAAGTGGAGAGGAACCTTGGCAATCTACTGACTGATCCTAGTATTAATACACCCTTTGATGGATTTGATGGATAAGAGTAGATAAATGTTTCAGCTCATTTCATAGAGATGGTAAATAATATACAATATGAAATTTACTTTTTTTAACCTCTATCTTATTTAAAACATGGGCCAAAATATCTTTTGAAATATTTAAACTTCACTGCTCAATACCAAAAAGGTAAAACAAATTATGAAATCAAAACCACTATGAGGTACCATTTCACACCAGTCAGAATGGCTGCGATCCAAAAGTCTACAAGCAATAAATGCTGGAGAGGGTGTGGAGAAAAGGGAACCCTCTTACACTGTTGGTGGGAATGCAAACTAGTACAGCCACTATGGAGAACAGTGTGGAGATTCCTTAAAAAACTGGAAATAGAACTGCCTTATGATCCAGCAACCCCACTGCTGGGCATACACACTGAGGAAACCAGAAGGGAAAGAGACACGTGTACCCCAATGTTCATCGCAGCACTGTTTATAATAGCCAAGACATGGAAGCAACCTAGATGTCCATCAGCAGATGAATGGATAAGAAAGCTGTGGTACATATACACAATGGAGTATTACTCAGCCATTAAAAAGAATACATTTGAATCAGTTCTAATGAGGTGGATGAAACTGGAGCCTATTATACAGAGTGAAGTAAGCCAGAAGGAAAAACATAAATACAGTATACTAACGCATATATATGGAATTTAGAAAGATGGTAACAATAACCCGGTGTACGAGACAGCAAAAGAGACACTGATGTATAGAACAGTCTTATGGACTCTGTGGGAGAGGGAGAGGGTGGGAAGATTTGGGAGAATGGCAATGAAACATGTAAAATATCATGTAGGAAACGAGTTGCCAGTCCAGGTTCGATGCACGATGCTGGATGCTTGGGGCTGGTGCACTGGGACGGCCCAGAGGGATGGTATGGGGAGGGAGGAGGGAGGAGGGTTCGGGATGGGGAACACATGTATACCTGTGGTGGATTCATTTTGATATTTGGCAAAACTAATACAATTATGTAAAGTTTAAAAATAAAATAAAATTGGAAGAATAAAAAAAAAAAAAAAAGAAAAAAGACAAAAACAAAAACCCCAAAGAAAAAACAAAAGCATATTAACAACCATCACCTCACTCTCCCATAAACTCTAGTCTCATCTGAAAATATCCCTTCACAGGGAAATATTTAGGAGAAGTGAGAGCCAGAGTAAAAAAAAAAAAAATGATGGAGATGGGGTACTACCCTCATAAGCTGGGACCCAAGAGACTCACCCTTTGATTTAAGTTCTGATAACAGACTTCCAGGACCTTCATGCCCAATGAGATGACCGAGATAATGACCGGGATTTGATTTGTAGTATTTCTGAAGGTCAGGTATGGGAAATGTCACATAAAGATTCCTAATATCCTTAATGGGTACTATTTTGTAAAGTTGCTGGGGCGGAAAAAAACAAACCACAAAAGATTAGCTATGTATAAATCCTACTGAAAAGAAAAAAATTTACAAACTATTTAGAATACTGATTTAAAACAAACAACAACAACCCTGATTTTCACAGAGGAATCCCAAATTGAGGAGAGAATCAATTGCCAGAGAAAATCATACTGACCAAACAGAAATAAACGACCGGGCTCTTTCTTAGTGCGATTTCATCACAGGTATGCGGCCCATGTTTGGTCCCCTGGACCACGCGGCTCGGTACTTTTGGACGCTTGCCTTCTGGCACTGCTTAACAGCTTCTACAGTCTGCCAAGGTTATAGCTACCAAAACTACTTTTAGCATGAACAGATCAGAACATATTGTTACCTTTTTGGTGATACATGTCTCTAGTATATGTGAAACTGATTTCATTTGACTACCCAGACAAATATAAAAAACCATATAAATAATGAAACCTCTAAAATGTTCTATGTACTCTTTGGCAAACTAGGCATATGTTATGTCCATAAATTTAAAACAGAAAAAAAAAAATACTAGCAATACATGCACTTACTTTAAGATGTTCTTCTTGGAAAGGATGTTCAGGAAATTCTGGCAACGGGACATTTTTGTTCTCTACTTCAGAAAATAACTTTACCACCAGATTAGTCAAATCATCCAAAGATTCTACAAGAAAACAGACAACAGAAACAGAACTTAAACTAATCATAACACCTAGTGGGTAGTATTTAAAACCTTAGGATTATACATGTACCTATATAAAATCATTATGTTGTATACCTTAAATTTATACAATGTTATATTTTAATTATATCTCAATAACACTGATGGGGAGGACCTTAGGATTTCCTGAAAAATTTCAGGACTACTAAAAGGAAAGCCTAGGAATTCTTTAAAAACTCCATCTGATAAGTTGAAGCATTCAGTTAAACCCTACCAGAACCTGTATAACTTCTGTAGCTATGCAATATTGATAACGATTATACCTCACAAATGTCTGCCTCTTTATAGTTTAAAAAACTATTTTACAAATATTATCTTGAAATAATTTAAAAATAAACATTAGAAACAATAATAGAATAATTAGTGGCATTTGGAAACTGACTATTTTATCTACAATTTCCAACAGAAACATACTAAACCACTGGCTGATAGACAATAACATTAACTTTTCAACAGTCTAAACCTATTATTAAAAGTCAAATGTTAGCATCTGTAAGTAACTGATTTTGTGGGAAAATAGTATAAAATGGTGAGAAGAATCCTGGGTCAGGGGATCAGAGGACTTTGATTCTAACCCAACTCTAACACCAACAAATTACGTCAAAAGAGCATTTAGACAAACTGGTTAAGCACTCCAGATTCTATGAAACATGAAAGCTGGAGAGGGTGACCACAAGTTTCTTCCAAGGTCTAACATTATATGATCTGTATCACACTCTGTCAAACTCAAGCAAAGATTTGTAATTGTTGGTAAGATTATACAGCCATGTGTATGAAATTCTTCTACGTTATCATCTATCTATATTTTTTATAGAGAACTGTATTTGCAAAGTTTATAAAGTTATATAGATGAGATGTTCACTGCAGTATCGTTTTTATAAAAACAATAAAAACTGCAAGTGACTGAAGCATCTATCAATGTGTACATGCTATAAGACATCTCTACATTGGAATTTTAGGTAGTCATCAATGACAGGGAGATGTGTATGGGCTGATATGAAAATATCTCAAATTTCTGTTAAGTGAAAACTACAGATTTCAATGTCATGTAGTATAATCTCATTTAATTTTTAACAGATATACATCAATCTAAACCTATTAATGAAATTCTACTTTTAGAAGTATAACAAAAAATGATTTAGTTGACTATCTTTGAAGAGGGCACAGTGCTCATAAAGTGGGATGAGGAAGAAGAATTGATTTCCATTTTTATATATTTCTGTATGGGACAAATTTTCTTCTATGCATACGTGTTACTATTATTCTAAAAAGAAAAAAAGTGGAAAACGTTATCTTTTTATAAACAAGATAACCACTCACCTTGCTTCTGTCTCCTCAAAAATAGGTTATTTATAAATGGTATAAACATTCATCACTTATTACTGTCAGAAAGCATTTGAATCAAATAAGAAATTTCCCTTGATATTCTATGACCTGTTTTGAACTTCTCCATGAACTCTGTTAAAAAACACTTAATCACCATTTGACAATTGTATGTATGTGTATATATATATATATATATAGTGTGTGAAGTTCTCTTTTAGGTCTATGAATGTGGGTATGTGCACTTTATTTATAAAACATACACATTTTTACTTCAATTTTTTGGACTTCTATGAAGAACTTTAACATGTCCAAAGCCAAATAAAAGGCCCAGCCTGTGGCTGCCTGTTACATGACAAGTGAACTCAGGAGTGAAGTGGGTGTATCTTGAGTGAAAGATGTCAGAGACATCTGACATAAAGAGACAGACAGATGGGACATGTAACTGGAAACAAGCAGGGTGGCCAACAATGATTTGTCAACCTGAAATGCTGACGACAGTGGGGCCCTTTACAGCAAGATTCTACTAGGGAATGCCTTTCCTTTTCAAAGCACAAATTCACTGTGCAGCTTTTTAAAGGTAAGGCAATTGTACCATAAAGCAACATCTGTCTTCACCATTAGGCTGTGAGCTACCAGAAATCAGGGAACTGAGTCCCATTCATCTTTACACTACCAGGACTTGGCCATCCTAGGGTCTCCACTTGACAGCTACCTATTTGTCAAGTGTCCAGGAAATTGGTGCTGCCACAACTAGAGAGATGGAGGAGGAAATGGCAACCCACTCCAGTGTCCTTGCCTGGAGAATCCCATGGACGGAGAAGCCTGGTAGGCTGCAGTCCATGGGGTCGCACAGAGTCAGACACCACTGAAGCGACTTAGCAGCAGCAGCAGCAACTAGAGAGAGGGCCTCATGGGAAAACAGAAAAACTTTTTTGTCCCTTTGTGACAGAGATTCTGCCACCTGGTTACTCTTCCTTTTCCCTCCTCCTAGAAGAAGGAGCAGACTATCTATTAATCCTCTAAGAGATCCTGTTTCTTCCACACACCCCTGTACTATAAGGACACCTCTCCCAGACCTGTCATCAAATCCACTCAGCTGAGCACAGAACTCAGGTCACACAGGGAGACCAAACTGGAACAAAGAAACTCTTTGTTTCTTTCAGATGCTCGTTCTGTCACTTCCACTAAATCAAGAACACTGAGGGCAGGGTTCATGTCTGAGTCATCTGTTGTCATTATCACTTGCCCAGTAAGTGCTTACTGAAACCATGTGTTTTATCTCAGGAGGACATGAACAAAAATACGTTTAGAAACCTATTCCTAGGACTAGGCTCTAAATACCAAGTGATTTTTTTGTTTTTACACTCCACAGACTTACCTACCTTTAGAAAGAACCCAGAACACACACTTTTTTTTTTTAGCCTTTTCCTTGGACCCATTTTATATTCTCATTCTATTATCAAGTTAAAATAAACATAGGCGCTTATTTTCTACCTACAAAAGTAACGGTTGCCAATTTAGAAAACTTAGAAAAACAAAGAAGGAAAAAAAAAAAAAGAAAACAAAAGTCTCCTACAATCTCATGATTATGGAATGCTACAAACAGCTACCATTTATGGAGTATTTGGGGTGTCACCAGGTACTATGCACTTTTTCTGCATTATCTCAATTAAACCTCACAACAGATATGAGGTACCACTTCCGTCTTAACAATGCAAAAACTGAAGAGCAGGGAACAGAAGTAACTTTGTTAGCTCACAGCCACACCTTGGGTAGGTGGTTGTGTTAGGAATTCAAACCCAAGCTCTCAGACTCTAGAGCATGAACTCTTAACTACTATAGCACATTATTACATTTCTGGTATGTTCTTCTACATTGTCTTATGTCTCCCATTTACGTCTATTAGAGTTTTTAAGAAATCCCCAAATGGGATCATATAGCATATAGCATTTTTATAGAGTGCTTTTGTTTTCTATTTAATACATTAAGAATATTTCCCATGCTATTAATACACTGTCATAAAACTATTTATTCATTCAATATTTATTTACTGAGTACCTATGATGTACCAAGCACTAACCCAGACAAATCAGTGAACAAAACAGTTTCTCTTCTCAAGTGACATATTCTGGCACAGCAGACAATAAAGAATGCTTAATATTTCTTTAAATATTAAATATGTGATAATTTTTAAAGATAAATGTTTGATAAATGTTTTAAAGAACAATAAAGCAGCTGGGAGGTGAGAAAGTGAGAGAAGGGATGCTATTTTCTGTAAGATGTTCTATGATATAGCTATAAGATCACTAGTAATCTCCTATTAATGAACATTTAGCTTGCATCTAACTTTTTACTAATAAATACTATACTGAAACATCCTTGTACATCACCTGTTTGAACAAATCTGATGATTTCCTTAGACTGCACTTCTAGACGTAAAAATGTATTTTTTAAGGGTGATGCATCTTAAACTCTCCTCTGTAAAGTGTGGAGGAATTGCATCAATTGTATACACAACAAACACAAAAGAATACCTCTCTTCATAACAGGTATTAGTTAAAACAAAATCCAAACCAAGATTATGGTAATTTAATAGGGGAAACAACATATTATCATTAATTTGCACTTTTAGAATCAAACCTTTGTTGCTTTCTCATAGTTTTCCTAGTTTATAATCATCTGCCTTTTGATTTTTTAGTTTTCTGAATTTTAGAAGGTCAAATCTCTCAATCTTGTCCTTTATACTTCCTTTTCTTGCCTTTGTATGTGTAGAGCACCAAAAAAAGTGAAAGTGCAGTCGCTCAGTCGCGTCCAACTCTTTGCAGCCCCATGGACTGTAGCCCACCAGGCTCCTCTGTCCATGGGGTTTTCCAGGCAAGAGTACTGGAGTGGGCTGCCATTTCCTTCCCCAGGGGATCTTCCCAACCCAGGGATCAAACCTGGGACTCCTGCATTGCAGGCAGGCGCTTTACCATCTGAGTCACCAGGGAAGCTTCAACTTCCAACGATTGATATTAATCTGTATTTTCCTCAGGTCTCCATTTAAAATCTCCTAAGCTGAAGCTCCAATACTCTGACCACCTGATGAGAAGAGCCAATTCATTAGAAAAGACCCTGTTGCTGGGAAAGATTGAAGGCAGGAGAATATGGGGATGGCAGAGGATGAGATGGTTGGATGGCATCACTGACTCAATGGACTGAGTTTGAGCAAGCTCTGGGAGATGAAGGACAGGGAAGCCTGGCATGCTGCAATCCATGGGGTCGCAAAGAGTCAGACACAACTGAGCAACTGAACAACAAGCTTCTTTTTAGAACATAGTGAGTTAAAAACAAATTCCCCTCCACATTTTCTCCAAGAAGATCATCTGCAAAGCCTCTAAACAGATAATAGGAAATATCTTATATTTTTCTTCCAATACTTTGAAAAAGTCAAAATGGAAAATCAGATAATCCAATTCTATGAAAAAATTTTAAAATTTCTTACCTCGACCTAAAACACAAATAGCCATTAAGTTCGATGAATAATAAGTAGAATGGAATTTCAGGAGCTCTTGTCTTACATCAATGCCTTCTTGGTTCGGTCTAGTCTCTAGAGTATATTTGTTACCTAAAAGGAATGAAAAACATTTCTAAGAAAAAGCAAAATATGTGAATTTTAAAGCTTCATAATTATTACTAACATTGCTTTAAGGTAAACTTAAAAAACAGAGTCCAAACAAACACATTCATAATGATTAGTCAAGTATGTTTGACCATAACCTGGATAAACAGGACAGTATAGAACAAACTAGTAAAATTTTATCTTAGAGCTTTCCCTCTGGAACTTGAAGCGCTTTATAAAAATTATAGTTCTTAAAATTCCTATGAGGTGGTAGGTATCATGAGCACTTACAAGACAAAAATGAGGTCCACATGGCCTCCATTCACACTTACTTTAATTTCCAATTCCCTAGGTAGCTCCAAAATTAATTGAACATAGTCACGGAGGGATCTTTTCAGAACTTGCCAAGTTACTTGTGGAAAGAAATGTACTATTCTTGGCTGAAGCATTAAATTTGTGATGTGAATTCTCATGAATTTGATCTAGACTGGTAAAAATAGGATGCAATGCTATTCTTATAAGTCTCAAGCGATGTATACAGAGTACCACAATGAGATCTATTATGAAATTTAATAACTAATTCAATTAGGATAAAATGTGCATGTCAAGAGCAAATAGTCAAACTCTCTAAGTACTACATTTCTAATAAAGATCTTGCCATTTAAAGGCTGGGAGGTGGAATTTCAGTAATTGGTATCTCTCTAAAAATGGCATCTTGACTAGAAATACCTTAAAATCTAGTATAGTAACTTCTATTGTTCCCACTTATACTACTAAATGGGCTCCTGGCAGAACATATTCTCGACGTGTTTTCCCCTCCTTGGGTTATTATAATGGCTGATGAACTGGCATTTAGAGAATCTCTCTTTCACTAAACTAGGATCCAGAGAGAGCCACCAGATGGCGTTCTCAGATCCAGTCTTTATCCTTGAAGAGCTGCATTGTACTCTTAGCCAAGATTCATGTCCTGAATGCTTCAATCAACAGATCTAGTGGAGTGTGCAAGAAAAAGTCCAGCAAGTACTCAGTAACCTTTTTATAGTCAGAAAGCAATCAAATGTACTCATATTCACTGGCAGCAGCCTGCTAAAATCAAATTTACAGGTTCTTCTCAGATTCAAGGAAGATCCAGTTCCACTCCAGATCTGCTCTACTTGAGGTCCTAAAACATCACCTTATTCTACCTGAGGGATCCAGATGACCTAAAAAGTATCCAGAGTCATAACTCCTCAGAGAAAGACAGAAAGAAAAGGACAACAACAACAACAACAACAAGCTCCTTTTCTGGGTAATGGTTAAAAGTTCTCTCATATTAAGGTGAAATTTGAGTATATGCCTCCCTTTTTTACTAAAATGAAGGTTCTAGAGGCATCAGTTACAGAAGGACTAGGCCCTAGAGCTTCATTACTCATTTACACTGCAAAGCACAGATTCTTACAATATGTGCATTAAAATCGACCCAAGCTTGGAGAAATCACGTTTTATCTCAAGACTGTAAGTGTGATAGCGTTAGACAGAAATCACATTTTCAGTGTCAAGTGTGATCCGATGTGCCTATTCACAATCTGGTCAATATATTGTTTTTAAAACAAAACTTCAAATCAAAATATGTAAAGACAAAGGGTATGGCCTCTGTCTAGAACTTAAAATCCTTTCAGGTTGACTTGATTTTAGCTCATTCTGCTTTGATTTTAATATATCTGAATATCTTACCATTCTAATCCCTACCCTTTGTCTTTAGGTTCATTTAAGAGCACAGAGATAGGGACTTTCCTGCTGGTCCAGTGGCTAAGACTCCGTGCTCAAAATGCAGGGGGCCTAGGTTCAATCCTGCGTCAGGGAACTAGATCCCACATGCCACAATGAAGATCTAAGACCCTGCATGCCACAACTGAAACCCAGCACAGCCAAATAAATAAATGTTTTAAAAATAAAAACAGATTAAAAAAAAACAAAAACCAACACAAAGATAAACCACAAACATACCCTGAATACACTAATAAGATATGTATCACTGGAAAAATACTTACAATGCCATAGTAAAAAGAGCCAGAGGACCACAACAGAATACTGTACTGTAAAAAGAATGAATAACCCACTGTTCATATGCAACAGTGTGGAGGAACTTCACAACTTTCAGGTTTAATGCGAGAAGCCAGACACAAGACACGGAAACACTGTATTATTTATATAAAACATAAAAACAGGCTGAACTAATCTTAGCCATAAAAAGTCAGAATAGACGTGATCCTTGGGTAGGTGGATAATGACTACCGATAGGTACAAAAAGGTGTTGGTAATCTGTTTCTTGACTGGTGCAGTCTGCTGAGGTTTTTGAAAATTCAATGAGCTGTATATAAATAAGAGCAGCATATTTATTCAATAGATTTTTCAAATAGCAGCAAAAGTAAAATAACCACAATAATTTATCAGAGCCACATACACTTTTCAGTATATTTATTATATTAATATTTCAACAACAAATTAAAAGAAAAATGAGCCAAAGGGGCTATGTTGTAAACAGCAACCTGGCTCACCTAAGGCACAAAAATCTAGTGATTCTGCATCTCTGGCCAAATGGCTAAATAGAGACTCAATCACATTTGCTCTGAAAAGTGGCTTTTAGCCACAAAGATTCCATTCTGTGAAATCCACATATTCATTTATTTGCTACCTAGATGTTTCCAGGCTTTCTATTATGTAATGATAGAAGGGAACTCTGGTCCATTTGGGAACACAGCCCAGAATGCCAGTCCTGTATCCTAAGACGCTCCTGAATTAGAAAGAGGAAATGGTCTCCACTATGACTCTCTTGGGGTCAGACAGTAAGCTCTTAATACACTGACAGAAAAACATGAATACTAGGAGTAAATGGGCCAAAGAGTCAGGCTAGTTATTAAGTTGATTAACCCTTTTATTAAATCTTTTAAAAAAGTTTTTTAAAAACAAGAAGGCTAGCTAGTGGAAGTTCTCAAGAAATAGTTGAGGAAATGAACAGAAAAGCAGGACATAACACAGAGAATACTTAAATTACTGAGCAGACTCTGTTGCTATCAGAGCCATCATCCCCAGGTAGGGAGGTGCAGATGAACAAGCGCTGCTTTGGTGTGAGGAGAGCTATCAGCTAATCCAGGGTCAATCGTCTTCTGGTTACATGACCTTGAACAAGACTTCCTTAGGCTCAATCTGCTGTCCCGACATTGGTAGACATACACCAAATTTAAAAAAAAAAAGTGTAAAAAAGTGTAAGACTAATATTTAACAACCAATTAATAGAATAAAAGTCTGATGATACCAAGCATTGTGGTGAAACGAGAACTCAGATGCTGCATAAGGGAGTGCAAACTGGATCAACTACTATAAGAAACAATTTGGCAATATCTGTGCAATCTAAAGATGTACATATCCTAATACACAGTAATTCTACTCCCAGAGTTTCACTCCTAGAACCCTAGAGAACTCTGTGTACAAGAAAACATGTGTAAGAATGTTTATAGCAGCACTATTGAATCAATAGGAAAAAGGATAAAGAATAGTAATGTATTCAATACATTTTTCAGAAAGCAGCAAAAAAAATTTATCAGAAACACATTCACCAATATGGATAACTCCTACAAATATACATTAAATGAAAAAATACAAGTGGTAGAGATTAGTTACAAAATACCGTTTTTATAAAACTAAAAAACTATACAACACATTGCTTAGAAATAAATGCATGACTTAGCAATGTTATCACTTGGGAGCAGGGAGGAAAATGCAATTAGGGAATTGTGCAACAGACGCTCAACTGTACTTGAAACGTTCTGTTTCTTCAAGTAGTGTGTAAAGAATGACCTGGGCCAAGCTTTTGTACTAATCTCTTTTATGACAAATAATAAATCTGTAAAAACATTAAAGAAATGAATATAATACTTGATGTATAGAAGAAAATAGACAACCAGTTGAAGCTACTTTTATTATGATTTGAATTGTAGGAGGTCCTGGCTTCTGAATATAGCATAGGATCCGTGTCATTAAAGTAGGGAAGAAAGCTCTGTAAATGGTCCAGATAACCTTCCTCTGCCTAAGAATCTGTATGTGGACAGCAATGTGAATATGGCTGGGATAACAAATACCAGTTCAGTCTCTACACATATATTGTCCTCATTTAGCACTAAGTCAGCAGGGACACTTCTATCAAATTAAAATGCTGCTACATAAATCTTGAATCCTACCTTTCTGGCTCTGTCACCATAAGAGTAAGCTCCAGCAGAAGACTGAGGCTGTCAGGGTTGCTGACTCACTGGGACCTTCCACTCTGGGCCTGCTAGGAGAGAGCACTGGCTTGGAGATTGGGAGATTCAGGGTTTCTCATCCTGACTCCATCATCTTCTAATTAAGCAACCCTGGAAAAGTCTACAAATATCTCAACATGGATATATGCCCAGTTGTTAAGAAAAAGGGTCAAACCCTGACCCTAGCTGTGAGGCACAGGCAAGTTTCTTTACCTCTCTAAGCTCCACTTTTCTTACTCATAAATAAGAATCATGAGAACCAATCTCACAGGATTGCTATGAGGATTAAATGAATTATCTGTGCTAAGGCTCAGCATAGCATCTATCAGACAATAATTACTTAACAGGAACTTGGGTTGCTATGAAATTTATGAAAAGTGATTAACGGATATTGAAGAGGGTTTTGTATATTGTAAGATCAGTAAATTTTATTCTATATTTTCATTACAAGAACTATGTGTGCTCACTCACTCAGTTGTGTTTGACTGCAACTCCATGGACTATGACCCACCAGGTTCCTCTGTCCATGGGATTTCCCAGGCAAGAATAATGGAGTAAGTTGCCATTTCCTTCTCCAGTTCTTCACATGAACTATAAATCCTATTTTTTAAAAAAAGGCTTACAAACTCAGTACTAATGTCTATGAGTGCTGATTTTCAAGTAAACAGAATGTATTTTCCTGGAAAATTCTAAAGCCAGCCAAATAATTCTTATACTCTGTGGGAAAGACTGAGTTTGAAGTTTTAGAAATATGTTTGAGAAATCAAAGTTGTCTCCAACTATCTGTCTGATAGGTTCTCAAGGAAAAGTCTATTTGTTAATTATAACCATGAAACTCTGAACTGTTCTCTGAAAACCCAAGATCCTGAAGGTTAGTTTAATATATCTATAGTTAGTTACTTGGAATTATTATAAGCTTTTTTTTTTTTTTTTAAAGATTAAAAAAAAATATCTTTCTTCTTGCTATAGAAATCTTCTAAAAATCCTGAAAGAAACCAAAGTCTTTGGATATCTATGAATTTTCCTAAAAAATTAAAAAGGATAATTCTTCTGCATCTGGGTAAGGACATGCAAGTGTGAGACATGAGTTACTAAAGAAAGGGGACTTGAAGTGAAAGCCTCTTAAATGCCACAATAAAGCAACTGTACACTTAAATTTCTAGTTTTCCATAGACACATTTCCTATGGGGGGAAAAAAAGGTACTAACAAAAGCCATGGAAAAACCTGGAGAATAATAAATGACTAAGCGGTCTAAACCATATCAAATATTTTTATATCTATGAATTATCATGATACTAAAAAAAAAAAATAAATTAGTCATCAGTCAAAGATGCCAGGGACCCAACTCAATATTTTGAAAACTGGTAAATAAAGGGAATGAATCAAACATTTATCTTGCTTTTTTCTATAACTGTACCGCTGGGGAGCCAAATAGCAGAAAAGGAGATTTTCTTTTTATAGTAGTACTCAAGCAAATCAATATGAGAAAAAGTAACAGAATTAAAATTACAGGGGTGATGCATTTGAGGACGGTTGTTATCAACATAAACAGAGAGCAAACTAGACATTACATGCCCCTCAACGAAAGAACACATCACCATCTATGAAGCCTTCTTCAAAAACAGATAAACATGAATCTAATCAGGCCTCTATATCCAACTGCCAACTTGTGGGAATACAGAAGAAAGAGGAATATATTAAACTATGTTGCTGGGAATGCAATCAGCAAAAGCTAGGCTATGAAAAGTCCTACATAACAAACATCCTGATTTTCAATAAATAAATTCCAGGGAGTCAAAGGGAGGGAGTGGAGGAGAGAGATGACTATTTGAAACTAATAGACTATTTGAAACTTAAGTGGATCCTAATTCAAATAAATTTTAAAAATTAAAACTTTCATTAGACAACTAGAAATTTGAACACTACCTGCATAGTTGGTGATATTAATGATAATGGTACTTTTACCATGTTTTTTAAAGAGTCATTATCTTTACAGACATATATTGAAATATGTGTGATGATATGATGTCTGGGATCTCTTCAAAATAATGTAAGATGGTGACTGGGAATGTGGGTCAGACAGGACTGGCCAGGGGCAAAGTGATGTATACGCAGGGTTCTTAACAATATTTTGTCTACTTTTATATGTTCCAAATTGTTCACTTAGAAAGGAATGGAGAGACGAAATGGAGAAAAAAGGAAGTAACTTTTACTGGGGTCTAAATTTTGTGTCATTATCATCATCCCAGTGTATCATGAGGTGTTCAACTACCTTCTGGCTGATATTTCACAATATTTTTTGGTTCTAATCTATTTCCCTACTCCTTCCTACAAAAGCATCCTTTATTATGGCCAAACTTCTCTAACTCAGGTTCTCCAAACAACACTGGGCTCACTCCTTGGTCTCTGTCTCTCATCATGATTTTGGGGGTCAACCTAACATCTCGATTCCTGGGTTGGGAAGATCCGCTGGAGAAGGGATAGACTACCCACTGCAGTATTCTTGGGCTTCCCTTGTGGCTCTGCTGGTAAAGAATCCATCTGCAATGTGGGAGACCTGGGTTCGATCCCTGCATTGCAAAGATCCCCTGGAGAAGGGAAAGGTTACCCACTCCAGTATTCTGGCCTGGAGAATTTCATGGACTGTACAGTCCATGGGGTCGCCAAGAATCGGACGCGACTGAGCGACTTTCACTTTCACTACCATTATCATAAGAAACACAGACTTGAAGTTCAGGCTGACCTGATACTGAATCCCATAACCTACAGACACTTCTACTACCAGCCTCCCTCTTTTCCCTCCGCCCTGTATCCCCCACAAGCCTATGAAACTTTGGTCTACTCATTCTGTCAGCATTAATTTTGGCATCTGTCAAATGGATGATGAAAATTTCAGTACTGTGGTGAAGGTTAAGTGAAATCATATTAGGTAAAACGTCTGCCCAGTGGGTGGCACTTAATGCTCATACAATAAATGATAGTTCCTTTTCTTCTAAGAGTGACTCTTCCTCTTCTTAAGACAATCCTACCCACCCTTCAGGAAAATTCGACTTGCACCTCCTCTGAGATCCTGGAGAATTTATTTCTAGGCAATCATAAAGCAGGAGGAACAGTACAGTGGTTAAGGGCATCAGACCTGGCTCTAGCATCAAAAGCTGAGTGACCCTAAGCAATTTAATTACCTCTCTAAAGTCTTAGTTCACTCATCTATAAGATAGAAACAATAAGGGCATGTACCTACTGGGGATATTGTGAGAATTCAGTTAAATAATCCAGGCAAAGTGCTTAGTGCAGCAATCAGTAAAAATTGGCAAGGAGGAAAAAAGAGAAAATCAAGTCTGAGATTATACTCCAGTGAAATTCTGAGTTTGACTTGCCTCTCCAACTAAACTAAAAGTATCTTTAGTGCAAAGACATTAATTTACACTTCTTTGCATTTTCTAATGCACTTTACATGTAGAAGACCTTTACAAAATTACTTGTCAACAGAGAAAGAGAGAATCTGAGCGTATGTATAATACCGTACTCAGATTTCTATAATCCTTTGTGGTATGTGCTACAAAGCATAACTGTCACGTAACAATTAAGACAGAAAAACATCACCTGTATCTAAGCACAGCCCCACCCTCTGTTTCCAGGTGCCCTCCCACTTTGTCTTTCTTTCCATTAAGGAGTGCCTGTTTTGTTTCCCTCACCCACATCCTGATTTTTTTCTATTTCCTTTGCTGACTGACTAAACCCAGTTGCTCCCACAGTGTCTGCTGGGTTAGGTTTAGAGAAACAGATCACTAAGAATAATCAGAACTAAATTTTTCCTTTCCTGTTCCAAACAACTTTAAAAAATTCAACTGCTTCTGCTTTTATTTCATGGAGAGGCAGAGAAAAAAAAATTTTTTTAAGGCAACAGGGCAGAGAAAAGGCATAAAATTTATCAGCAACTGTGGAACTATAACTAAAGGTGTGTGTGAGTGACCAGTGAGGGGCAAAGGGAAGGTTACCACCAACCAGTGGTTCAGCTTAAAGAGAGAACAGGAGAACGTTTCCCTAATAACAGTCCTGCAATCACTGCATCAAACCCACGCATCAAGCTGTGGTTGCCCCTCACAACTTCATGGCAAAGACTTTTTAAAAATTTGCTATTCTTCACAGCTGTGTGTGTGTGCTCTGTCGCTCAGTCATGTTTGACTCTTTATGACCCCATGGACTTGTAGCCCACCAAGCTCCTCTGTCCATGGGATTCTCTTTGGCAAGATTACTGGAGTGGGTTGCCATTTCCTCCTCCAAGGGGATCTTCCTGACCCAGCAATTGAACCTGCATCTCCTACATTGGCAGGAGGATTCTTTACCACTATGTCACTGATCCTCTATCATACTGTAATTATAGAACCTCTCATTTACTGAGTACTATTAGGACCAGACTTTTGGCTAACCACTTTATACCAACCAGACATGGGAGGAAACTGAGGCTTACAGAAGTTAAGAAACTGGCCTACTCTTGGCTGGTCAGTGGTAGAACAATGATTCAACCTCAGCACAGCTCGCCATCAGAGTACAAGCTTTACATCACAGAGGAATCTGCTACTGGGAGGTGGGATTCCTGGCTGAAGTCTGAGGCTAGAGAGATCACATAGGGAGTTAATGAGACACATGTGTGGAGACAGATTTAGCACATAACTACAAAAATGGCTTTCAAATAAAGGAACTGACTCTAAATAGCCTTTGCCTATTTCTCTTTCTCTAATGAACTGCTTTTATCTTTCACTTACTTACTTACAGAAGTTTTTATCTTTTACTTACTTCCTTACAGACATTCTTATCTGCTATACTGCTTTGCAAACATTTTCACTTTGTCTTTTTTGTGTCTGTACTGAACAGAAATTTTAAGTTTTAATGTAATCAAATTTATATTTAAATATATGCTTTACCATTAAAAATATGGTTTGTGATATGTATGCTTGAGAACACTTTTCCTAGCTTAATATTTTTTAAAAAATATTTTCTTCTAAAAGTTATATAAAGTTTTTTTCTATAATTAGGTCCAATCAACCTAGAATTTATTTTTGTGCATGGTGTGAGAGGAGATCTAATTTTATTCATCTCTACCAGTCATTGAAAGGTCCACCCTTTCCTTACTCATTTGTCATGTGCCTCTGTCTTATGTCTAAGTTTCCAAACATTTGTGGATATGCTTCTAGGGTTCATAACCTGTTCTACTGTTATCTTCAGGTACTTTTGCATCAATTTCACTGCTTTAACAACTAAAGTCTTGCTACCTGGTAGAAGTAGTGTCTTCTTTGTTGTTCTTCAAAATTATCTTAGTTATTCTTGGCCCTTTACTCTTTCATATTAATTTATAATCAGATTATAAGATTATTAAAAAGAAAAAAACAAAAAAAAACCTCATGCTTTCAAATGGCACAATACTGAATTTAGATAAATTCAGGGTGAAATGTATCTTGTAATATTGAGTTTACCCATCCATGAACATGGTTTATCTTCTCATTTACTCAGGCATTCTTTTACATCCATTATATATTTCTTGCTCCTCTGTTAGTGTTATTTTTAAATACCTTATAGCTATTTTTATATTATGAATGAAGTATTTCCTGTAGTATTTTTCTAATTGCTTACTATCGATACAAGAAAAGGGGTCACCCAGGTGGCGCTAGTGGTAAAGAATTTGCCTGCTAATACAGGAGACTCAAGAGACTCAGGTTCAATCTGGAGAAGGCCATGGTAACCCACTCCAGTATTTTTGCCTGGAGAAGCCCATGGACAGAAGAGCCTGGCAGGCTACAGTCCAAGGGGTCATAAAAGAGTCAGACACAACTGAAGCAACTGAGCACACACGCAAAATACAAGAATGCAATTTTAGCGCTTCTCTTCTTTTGACAACAGTGGTGAATTATCTTATTTTTGATGATTAATCTGAAGATCTTGAATTTTTTATGCAATCATATCATATGGAAGCAAGAAGTTTTCTCTTTCTTCCTTTCAACCTCTTACTTATCACTTGTTTTTTCCCTTGACTTCCTGTAATGACTGGCACCTATAGCAGAGCTGAACAAAAAAGTGATTAGAAGGTATTCTTCTTTGTTTTTGTCTTTCAACAGAAATCTCTTTGAAACTTCAGAATTAATCATGTTTGACATAAGCCTTTATCAACTCAAAAAGAGTTTTTTTGTTGTTTTGTTCATGAATGAGTGCTTTTTTGTTGCTTTGTTCATGAAGGTGTTTTAACAAATGCTTTTCTTGAGTCTACTGAAATGACTGCCTATCACTTTGAATTACTTAAATTGTGGAACCCACTCGATTGTGAGGAAATAAATTTAACGTATTGAAAGATCTAAATTTAAAAAAATATATATATAACAGAGGGTACCAGACTACACCTGAAAATATAAGATAGGTAATGTTTGGTAAAACTTTTGTTCCAGTGGCTTACATGTGCCGTGAATAAAATGTACTGTGGGTTGTATAAAGAAAAGTTTGAAAGCCACTGACCACTTTTTCAGTACATGAAAAAGTACTGTTAAGGACAAGCATTTTATTGTAAGGTTTTCTTAAAACCACACAATGCTTGATCTTTGCTCATTTAAAAACACCTAGCTTTAAAGTATTATTAATATTAAAATAAACCACATTCCCTAGATGGACAAAATGGGCCACATTCATAGAATCATCTGAAGTTACTAAAAAATAATAATAAAAGTAACTTTAGTATGATTTCTGACAAGGTTTGTTCTGCAAGAATAACTTTAAGTAAGGGTATTTATTACAGCTTTTATCACATTTTCAAACTTGTCTGTGACCTTAACAATAGACAGAACCTCTACTCCAAAAAAGCTCAACATTAGTTTATATTTCTAAAATCAACAGGTAACTTAGTGTTTGCATTCCTTACATCACACTTTCTGTACTTTTGTACCAAGTCTGGCTAACTCACCTCTCAGCTGTTTATATTACTTCATACTTTGTTGACTAACTGCCTAGCCTTGTCAGAGGTTATGAAAACAAATATGCTCCTAAATTCCACCTCTACATAATTGACCATTCAATGTTTTTCTTCACTTATCACTCCTGATACCTTAAGATATCTTACGATTGTTTTGTGTTTGTGACCAGAGGCAATACTGCTCACCTTATTCACTGGATTTATTTCTGGAAGATCTGTGGCTGCTTCCTGATTATGCTGACTGTGATTTATCACCAGTGAGACCATTTTAAAGGAGGCAACTCCCAAAACAGAGTTCTAACACGTTCTGACAATAGCAGCACTGTTGGTGGAGGCACCTAACCTGCCAAAGGGACTATTTAAAGGACAACAGTCACTGGATGTAGTGATTTTGAAATTTGGTTTTTAAATTCATATTCCCTCGATATACCATGTATGCTCATGTCCTCTATAAAAGCCACTTTTCAGAAAATTAATCATTACATAGACATTTTAAGGACCACAATATTCACCTTAGCAAAGATACAAGGTGCCAAGTGTTACAAGTCTAAAGAATACAGTATCGCTGCTTCTAATTGGAGTTTTTATAGACTCCTATTTTGCTATGCTAATTCCCTGGTTGCTGCTGGATATATTGGAATGGTATTCAAACTGAAAGAAGGCTGGCTTCATAGTCTTTTTCAAAAGTCCCCAAAATAAACTTATAAGCATAAATTTAAGTATGCTAAACAATCTATTTTTTTTATGCTATTTTATAATCCCCAAAGCAGTGTTTTAAAAATCATAGCAACCTTTCACAATGATTACATCTGGTAAAGTGGGAATGGCAACAGTCAATAAAGAAAAGGGCAACTTTTTGTTTTTGCTTTTTTTAAAACATACTTTTGTATTATTTAAATATTTTAGCTGTACTTTTTAATGAAAAACTGAATAAAGAAAAAGGGTACAATTACAAAATCAGGTATCTTCAAATTTATTTTATGCTACTCCCTGTCATCCCATCTCTAATCTTCTACTAGGATGTTGCAGCACTTTGACAGCAGGGACCTTGTATATCTTCTACAGTCAGGCCTGGAGCAGACGCCATGCATTTACCTATCTATAGATAGTAGAGGCGGAGGCAATGGGAGTAGGGGATTCAATAACCCTTGAAGTAGACATCCTATTTATTCAGAATAAAGAGCTCTATTATCTCCTCTCCTTGAAATGCTGGTTAATATCTATTCACAACTCTTAACTGCTCTGCTCCTGAAATAGCTAGACTCCTATTTGTATGGGATGGCCAGAGGTACCCTCTAGAGGGCTAAATAACTGGTTAGGCCACTGTTATTACAATTTTGAGAATATCATTTCATATATTACATTCAAAGTCCAATGCCAGAATCCTTCTGTTGTGCACCTTAAAATTACATAATATTGTACACTGACTACACTTCAATTAAAAAAAAACATCCAATGCCAAGAGCCCAACTCTTATTGACATCTTTTTTTTTGAACTACTAGCCAAAATGTTACTCATCCGTTAAAAGAATGATTGCCACTTCATTCTTACTATTTCTAAAATCTAAATTTAATTTTATATCTTGTTATCCAATAAACTTGTTTCGTATTTTGTTACTCTTCCTTATCATTAACCTATCACCTTCTGCACAAAGCTCAAATACCTAAGCTTTAACCCTTTTTTTAGGTCAAATATAGGTGTTTCCCCAAAGACCTGCCAAACAACATACATGTAGGGGTATGGTTTAAGAAATATCAGGGCAGGACTTCCCTAGTGGCCCAGGGGCTAACAATCCGCCTTGCAATGCAGGGGACGCAGGTTTGACCCTGGTCAGGGAACCAAGACCCCACGTGCCACAGAGCAACAAAGTCTCTGTGCTTCAGAGTCGACTCACCACAACTAAAGTCTGTTTGCTGCAACAAAAGATCCTCATGCATGATGCAACTAAGACCCGACACAAGCAAATAAACAATTATTTAAAAAAAAAAAAAAGAAAGACCAGGGAGGAACAATGATATAACAACCACTTATCAGCTCCAAACTCTAAGGAGTTCTGCAATCTTCTATCCTAAGCTGTAAAATACAATACTGGGCAAAGAGGCCATGGTTTAAATGAGGTTAAGGAGAACTAATGCATTAAAGCCGCTGGTGACAAACCTGTTCCAAATTTACTGAAGGGATGTTTGGGATTCCCTGTAGCTTTTTCCAGCTGAAAGAGTCTCCAGGCATCGTTCATCACATTCTTCTCATGTTCTGAATCAACTGCATTCACCTCTCTGTCTTTGCAGCTCTCATCAAACAAGGGGCACAGGAAAAACTGTGCAAATCTAAGGGTGTGAAACATAATTAACAATTTGAAAGTTGTTATTTTAAGAGTGGCCTCAGAAAAATGTTTTAAAAAAATGTTTGAAACTTAGGAAATAGGAATTCTACAGAATCAGAGAAAACTAAAACTGCTACAAAGAGAAAAGGAACATAAGTTCTAAGTAATATAAGAAAAAAATAATATTATACATATGTAAATTCAGAGAACTCTACCCCAGATATGTCACCTAATTAGTGAAAATATAAAAAGATTAACCTCTGATTTTGACAATTCCCATGTGTTGTTACCGTATCACCTAGCAATTCACCGGTTGGGTATCCTAAAATTCAACTCAATTGATATCATGAGATCTCACAGGTCCTACAAGACTAATCCCTCCCTCTCACCCCTTCCTCTCTGTCCCCAACTTCAAACACCAACCACAGGTCCAGGTTGTCACCTGGGCTTCTGACCAACCGCTACAGATCACAGATCAGAGGCTCCCACAACCACCTCCTTGGGTGCAATTAATATTCTAGATCAGCTACAGGACTCAGAGAAACATTTTACTTACTAGATTACTGAATTTATTATAAAAGGATATGATTCAAGAACAGCTAGATGAAAGAGATGTGTAAAGCAAAGTATGTGGGAAGGGTACAGAGCTTCTATGCCCTCTGGGTAGGCCACTCTCCCCACATCTTCACTTGTTCACCAATCTGTAGGCTCTCCAAACTTCAAAAGAATTGAGTAAATCACGGGCATTGGTGTCTGAAATCAACCTCCAGCTTGTGGACTGAAAGTTCCAACCTTCTAAATACAGGGCTGGTTCCCCTGGCAACCAACACTTAGCCTCAAATTATCAAGGGACTTTCCTAAAGTCACTTCATTAAAATAACAAAATGCAACTTTATGGCTCTCAACACTAAGGAAATTCCAAGAGTTTCAGGAGCTATGGTCTAGGATAAGGGACAAAGGCCAAATATATATTTCCTAATATAAATCACAATACGACAATAAAAAGTCAGGGCAGACTTGCAAAACAGTGGGGCAGATTTATAAGACAACAGCAATCTAATCTATCTATTTAAGATTTGCAATTTGGGATGTTTATAAAAATCTCTGTTGTACATGGCTAATTCTCCAAGAAAGGAAAACGCTGCTGATAGTTCTCAGGCAATAAATATTAAATTTAGTTTTAAGTGCCATTTCACTAAGACTCAGGCATTTTAGGACAAACTAAGTGACCCATTTAAAAGGCTCTATTTGAATATTTTTCCTTCTTAAGAACTTTATAATTAGTGAAAAAAATAATAGTATAAAAAACATATGACAGTGGTTTGACTAAGATATAATCATGTACTTTTATGAAATATTAAGAGAATTTTTAAAATTTAAAAGCAGTGGTTTGACAAATAAAATGGTGTGTAACTTTAACATAAGTAACCTATATTTTTCTTGAGGTTGTTCTTTAATAGTACTACCAAAGCTGAACTAAGATTCCTTTAGTTAATAAATTAACTCTTTTACACCAGGTTGCAATTTAAATCATGATTTCATATAGTAATTCTTAAATTTAGACCCCATCTTATAAAAAAAAAACATCCAGAATTCAGATAAAGCTGAGAGCAGAGACTGTCTGAACAGGACTGCTATTCAGTGGGCCCAGAGACTCCTGGGTTTACAAACGTCTCAGCAATTGCACCTCACAGGGCAGCCATCAAAGACACTGTTCCCACTACTTGGTATTATTTTAAGAACACAGTGAATACAGTCCTGTGCTAAGTACTGTACACATACCAGCCCGAAGGGAAACTCTATCTGGAGCCTATAATTAATGATATACGGAAACAGATAATTCTGGACATATAACCACTTTCACCTACCTCAATACACTCAGGCTGGGAAAAGTACCTAATAGCTACATACCATAGCTGGACAAAGCCACATAAAGGGTCATAATTCTGACACAGTATAATCAGTACTTTTAAAAGATGCCCTATACAAGCTGCTTTTTTTTTTTTCACTCTGATCCAAGTAACAGACATCCTCCATCATACAGAGATCTATTATATGAACATCTGCTGAGGCATTTGTAAAGCAGGAAATTAAATTCGGTGTATGATCCCAAGGAACTCATTAATGGAAGTCTTCTGGGGATACATACAAAAGATGATTACATCTCAAAGCTGCTGCCTAAAGACTGAAACATAAGCTAGAGTAAGTAAGAGACTACTCTGACCCAGTCCTGTATCCTGAAACCATGCCTTTGTTCTTCTGTTAATGTTCTTTGTGCTACAGAACAAATTCAAACTATTAGGTTTGGGGGAAAAAATGACTATTAATTTAAATAAGCAATTAAAGCTGAGAATTAAAAACTGTGAAATCAAACTTCATTATAGATCCATCAAAATCACTGCAGAATTACACCTTCTTGGTAACACAGAGAACTATAAAAATTCACCAAGGGAAAAATTACACTTTGAACAAACAATGAATCAAATCACTGATATAATGAAAAATTAGATACTGTTAGCTGCTTAGAAAATTGACCAAGAAATTTAATTAGCCTAATGGAGGCTGCTCCAGAAAATACTTTCACAAAATATCCCCAGGGTTGAAACAGCAGGTCAAAACATTCTGTATCCATTAAATATCCTTGAGGACTGAGGAAATAAAGGAGAACAGAATATTTAAGTTCTTGTATTCTGGAACAGAAATATGTTTGAAAAGATATCCATGACACGAGTACAGTTTATTCTTCATCATATGCCTCATATGCAATACCAGTTAGAATGGGAAAGGCTGGTGAAAATTTTATAGGTCAAAAAAACATTTTGTAGTCCTGAAAGCTGATTTAAAGTCAAGTCATTATTTCTCCTCTACTACAAAGTAAATATATAACATCACTC
Source organism: Bos taurus (assembly GCF_002263795.3). NCBI lineage: Eukaryota > Metazoa > Chordata > Mammalia > Artiodactyla > Bovidae > Bos > Bos taurus. The sequence goes on from NC_037353.1 coordinate 13,942,777, forward strand.
ATTATTTTCTGTTTATAAAACCCAGGGGTCAAAAAGTACTGGTTAAAACAACAACAACAAAATACTGGTTAAAATATCTTGTTTAAGCTATAAAGCTGTGAAGACATTTTTGTAAAAATAGTAAGTACTGTTATTAACATGATAATTCAACAAAGTGAGATAATTCACAGGGTATTTTCAGCATTACCTGTCTAGCGCACCTTCTAGGTGTTCATGAGAAACATCAAAATAGTAATTGGTATGCTCTCCACTAGTGAAGGCGTTTGAACTTCCTGCATGTTCACTGAGAAACTGGCTGTATTCATTTTCTTTAGGGTATTTCTTTGTTCCCAAAAATAACATATGCTCACAAAAATGACTTAAGCCAGCAATATTTGGAGGATCTGACAATGAACCTGAAAGAGAAGGGAAAATATATATATAATAAATCATTTGTTTATATGTTGAAAGATACCAAGGACAGATGAATCACAGGTGATTTGGAACTTCTGTTAGCAATGGCAACTCCAACCATAATCACAGAAAGTTAGGTACAAGCTACTCTAAATGGTACAACTTACATTCTAGCCCTAGCTTTTGACATCAGTTTGTTGTCGCTGTTCAGCTGCTCAGTTGTGTCTGACTCTTTGCGACCCTATGGATTACGCATGCCAGGCTCCCCTCTCCCCTTCACTATCTCCTAGAGTTTGCTCAAATTCATGGCCATTGCATCAGTGATGCTATCTAACCATCTTATCCTCTGCTGCCCCCTCCTCCTTTTGCCTTCAATCTTTTCCAGCATCAGGGTCTTTTCTAATGAGCTGGCTCTTTGCATCACGTAACCAAAGTATTGGAGCTTCAGCAACAGTCCTTCCAACAAATATTCAGGGTTGATTTCCTTTAGGATTGATCTCCTTGCTGTCCAAGGGACTCTCACGAGTCTTCTCCAGCACCACAATTCGAAAGCATCAATTCTTCAGCACTCAGGCTTCTTTATGGTCCAACTCTAATATCCATACATGACTACTAGAAAAACCAAAGCTTTGACTATCTGGACTATATGGACCTTTGTCAGCAAAGTGATATCTCTGCTTTTTAATATGCTATCGAGGTTTGTCATTGCTTTCCTATCAAGAAGCAAGTGTCTTTCAATTTCATGGCTGCAGTCACCATCCACAGTGATTCTGGAGCCCAAGAAATTAAAATCTGTCATCATCAGATTGACATCAGTTACTTGGTGACTTTCAGCAGATACTTAGCCTCTCTGGACAGTAGTGTCCTCACACATCACACTGAGAGAAAGAGATGAATTCACTGTTTTTTAAGAGCTAGAAAATTCTAGCTTTTATATTTTATTGAAGGAGACAATATAAGGTGGTGCTAAGAGCGCAAGTTAGCAGGTCTACTAGCTGGGAAACATTGAGCAAAACATTTTGTTTCAGTCACTTTTTGTATATATACTTCACTTAAGAGAGTTGAGCAACTACAAATTAGATGACAATTTGCAAGGCACACTGAATTGTGCGTGGCAATAATCATCTGTCCAACTTACGATGGTTATTATCTTATTTCCCCAATTCTAAAATGCCATTGAATTAAAAAAAAGTTTTTCAGAGAGGGAAAAAACTAAATGTACATATAGATTAGAAGTAACTCGATTAAAGCAGCATTAACTGTGGAAGAAAAGCGCACACAAGAATATAGGAAATATGCTACTCCTAGTGTATCAAGTGTATGTGAAAGTAAAGGCAGTGGAACTGTTACCATAAAGGATAGGAATGAACTTCCTTGCTGCTAAGTCACTTTTGCTGGAAACCTAATATGACACTCCTGGTAAAGGTGTGTGTGTGCTTAGTCGCTCAGTAGAGTCCGACTCTTTGTGACCCTGTGGACTGTAGCCCATCAGGCTCTTCTGTCCATGGGGATTCTCCAGACAAGAATACTGAACTGGGTTGCCAAGCCTCCTCCAAGGGGATCTTCCCAGCCTGCGATCAAACCCAGGTCTTCCGCATTGTAGGTGGATTCTTTACCATGTGAGCCACCAAGGAAGCCTGGTAAAGGCAGGGTGATTTAACATAGACAACTGTAGAATACCAACAGCTGTACAGGGCTACTGCACACACATACATCAAACTGGTAACTGCCAGGCTTCCATTGCATAAATATGGAGAGTCCAAATAACTATAAACATGAGGTCAATGAAGCTGAACAAAGCTTAATTCACAATTTTAAATTGTACCTATGTGTACATCAAGTGCTGCTGATGATTTATCTGTTGTTGGATCACTGACAAGAAGTACTTTGATCCCATTGGCCAGCTCAAGTCCGCGGTACTCTCGCTTGTCTTCATGAGACTTGATGATATGATGTCCTATTCTCTTGATTGCTGGATTATTCATTTTGCTGTAAGTCTTTTTTTGGAAACTGAAAAGAAAAAAACTTATTAATTGTTGGATTGTGGTTTCTTTTTGTTTTAATGATCAAGGAGTAACAAGCAAACACATATATTATCAGAGTAAAAAATGTGTACAACGAAGCACACCTGGCATACAATACTAGTGTCAGGTGCACAACAGTGATTCGTTACACACTGATCACACAGCAAGTCTAGTCACCGTCTGTCACAAGACGAAGTTCTTAAAATGTTACTGACTACGTTCCACACATTCCCATTGATTTATGACTGGAAATTTATACCTCTTAATCACCTTCACCAATTTTGCCCAACTCCCTCTCCATTCTTTCCGCTAGAAACCAAGGATTTTCCCTCTGCATCTATGAGGCTGTTTTGTTGGTTCACTTGACTTGTTTTTAGATTCCACATATAAATGAAATCATATGGTATCGTCTTTCTCTGACTTATTTCACTTAGCATAATACACCTGCAGGTCCATCCATGCTGCACACACCTCACACACATACACACACAGGAATATATTCATCCATCAAACACTTAGGTTACTTCCATATCTTAGTTACTAAAATAACGCCACAACGAACATAGGACTGCCAATATTTTTCAAATCAGTGTTCTCACACTCTTTAGATAAATACCCAGAATCTGCTAGACTGCATGGTAGTTCTACTTTTAATTTTTTTGAGACACTTCCATGCTCTTCCTCGTAGTGCATGCTCCAATTTATAGCCCACCAAAGGATTCCCTTTTCTCCACATCTTCACCAACATTTGTTTGTTGTTGTTTTTTGCTCACATTTCTTTGTACCTGTCTTGTGATGACTGGCACTTCTTACATTGATTCATTAGTATTTCTTATTTCATGGTTTCACATCTCAAGATTCAGTTATAAATTCATATTCCAAAAGTTACACTAAGATCCAAATATAAAATGAACAATTCTAGCTTTCAATGCAGAAAAAAAAAGTTCGAATTGCTTTTTTAACTTACAGTAACAATGGTTCTTATTTTCTCTATACAGTACTATACAATGGGCTTCCCAGGTGGTGCTAGTGGTAGAGAACTTGCCTGCCAGTGCAGGAGACATGAGAGACTTGGGTTCCATCCCTGGGTCGGGAAGATCCCCTGGAGAAGGGAATGGCAACCCACTCCAGTATTCTTGCCTGGAGAATCCCATAGACAGAGGAGCCTAGAGGGCTACAGTCTACAGGGTTGCAAAGAGTTGGACACGACCGAAGCAGCTCAGCACGCACACTGTAAAGTACACAAAAGCAAAACCACTTGTAGAGGATACAAGCATGTGACAGTGTAAACCAGACCTGTGAACTAACTTACGTGATTGTATATGCGAATGCACGTTCACATCTTTGAAAGCTGGAAACTTAACTAAATGTTCGTATGTAGGGGACTTACTGTAATGTCTTTTTTTTTGTCTTTTGTAACAGTCTTTGTTTCAAAACCTATTTTGTCTACTGTAAGTTTTGCTAATCCAGCTTTCTTACATTTCTATTTGCATAAAATCTTTTTCCATCCCTTCACTTTCAGTCTGTGTATATAAATCTGAAGTGAGTCTCTTGCAGGCAGCATATAAATGGGGTCTTTTTTTATATCCACTTAGCCATCCTATGTCTTTTGATTAGAGCATTTAGTTCATTTACATTTAAAGCAATTATTTTTAGCAATATACTTATTGCCATTTTGTTAACTGTTTTCTGGTTGTTTTTGTAATTCTTCTCTGTTCCTTTCTTATTCTCATATTCCTTTCCCTTGTGATTTAATGACTTTCTTTAGGGTTATGTTTGTATTCCTTTCTCTTTATTTTTTGTGTATCTATTATACTATAGGTTTTTGTTTGTGGCTACCATGGGGTTCAGTTCAGTTCAGTCGTAGTATATAACAGATCTGAAAATCTGTCTTGCTAGTCCTTAGGTCATTCTCAAAGATAGTCGTTCCACATGTAGTTGCAGTTTTGGTGTGTCCATGGGAGGAGGTGTGCTCAAGATATTCCTACTCTGCCATTTGATCCAGACTCTAGAGGAAACATTTTATAGCCATAGAGTATAATCATTCGTCTCCTCCATCTTAACCATCATTCTTTCAGATAAATGATAAAAGTATTGCTTTTGTTGAGCCGTATTTGTACCTAGAACACATCAATGGGGATTTGTGACAGGATTGGGCCATAAGTTGATTACTGTGCTGACCTAGAAGAGTTTTAAAATACCAATAACTGCTTTCCAACATACTTCAGGGGTATCTATGAGAGTAAGTGAGGTGATAAATTGAGAAAGTATTATTATTGGGTCAACCAAAACACTGCTCAAACTTATGATATTCAGAGACAGGGTAGATCTGGAACTCACGGGTCTGATACTCACTTGCTCAGAACCTAGGGAGCAACACTACTGAGGGAAAAACCCTCTGAAGGCCTAATAAAAAGAAGAGACCTGGGTTGTCTTATGAAGGCAGCAAAAGTAAACACACAAAAACAAACGAAAAGCTGGAAGGACCCCAAGAAATTTCTGTAATCTGGTGAAGAGTTGAATGCCACAGTAGGAACAGTTCAATGATTGTAACAGACATGTTAGATGATTTCTCTTACAAAGAACTTCCCTTTCGCTGCTAGTCCTCTCCTTTCTTCTAGACGAAGGCTGGAGTTACAGTGATGGGAAGGGACCCATCCCTTCTCTGCACCCACAAGTTCGTATGAGTGCAGTGAAGGGGTTTTCCAAATTTGCAATATGTACGTTTTTGAGACTAAGAATAAACACTATTTTTGTCTATGCTGGGGACTGCTTAAGAGACCAAAATTGAGCAGGTCAAAATACAAATCAGATGAAGCAAAAAGATTTTCCAAAACTACAGAGGAAAAAAATGATCCTGTGCTAACATATTTGCTTTTCACCTGGAACACAAAAGAAATGGATCTAACTGCCCCTTAACAACTGACAGACATCCAGATTTAAAGGTAAATCAGGCCTTCCCTGTTTGTCTAGTGGTTAAGGATCCACCTGCTAATGCAAAGGGACTTGGGTTCCATCCCTGGTCCGGGAAGATCCCATGTGCCTTGGGGCAGCTAAGCCTGTGTGCCACAACTACTGCGCCCACGTTCTAGAGACTGTGCTCCACAACAAGGGAAGCCCAGCTAGAGAGTGGCCCCCACTCTCTGCAACTAGAGAAATCCTGCTCGTAGCAACAAAGAACCTGTGAGCCACAACATGACCCAGCACAGCCAAAACTAAATTAAAAAAATAAAATTTCTAAAAAAATTATAAAGGTAAAGCAAAGGGGAGATAAACAGGCATGCAACTAATTTTGGATAAAATTTCTTCTTTTTTTTTTTTTTGGCATTAGAAATCTCTGGAGATTAAGGAAGGGAAAATCCAGTTTGCTTTTATCAGAATATCTTTTTCTATAAAATCATCAGTAACTAGTCTTCTGGGTAACAACTGATAAACCAAAGAGGTTCACTCTTATTAAGAATGTCCCCTAACCTATGGTATAGCACAGGGAACTAAGTGCTTTGTAACAACCTATATGGGAAAAGGATCTGAAAAAGAATAGATATATGTATATGTATAACTGAATCACTGCTGTATACCTGAAACTAACACAACACTGCAAATCAACTATGCTGCTGCTGCTAAGTCACTTCAGTCGTGTCCGACTCTGTGCGACCCCATAGACGGCAGCCCACCAGGCTCCCCCATCCCTGGGATTCTCCAGAGAAGAACACTGGAGTGGGCTGCCATTTCCTTCTCCAATGCATGAAAGTGAAAAGTGAAAGTGAAGTTGCTCAGTCGTGTCCGACCCTTAGCATGGACTGCAGCCCACCAGGCTCCTTCGTCCATGGGATTTTCCATGCAAGAGTACTGGAGTGGGGTGCCATTGCCGTCTCCACAAATCAACTATACTCCAATATAAAAAATGTTTTAAAGTCCCCTAGATCTTCTATTTGGAATTCTGGAGCTCCATACTATACATCATCAGCTCAGTTCAGTTTAGTCACTCAGTCATGTCTGACTCTTTGCAACCCCATGGACTTCAGCACACCAGGCTTTCCTGTCTACCACCAATTCCCAGAGCCTACTCAAACTCATGTCCATCATGTGGTGATGCCATCTACCATCTCATTCTCTGTCATCCCCTTCTCCTCCCACCTTCAATCTTTCCCAGCATCAGGGTCTTTTTCAATGGGTCAGTTCTTCGTGTGAGGTGGCCAAAGTATTGGAGTTTCAGCTTCAGCATCAATCTTTCCAATGAATATTCAGGACTGATTTCCTTTAGGATTGACAGGTTGGATCTCCTTGCAGTCCAAGGGACTTTCAAGAGTCTTCTCCAACACCACAGTTCAAAAGCATCAATTCTTCGTCACTCAGCTTTCTTTACATTCCAACTCTCACATCCATACATGACTACCGGAAAAACCATAGCTTTGACTAGATGAACCTTTGTTGGCAAAGTAATGTCTCTGCTTTTTCACATGCTGTCTAGGTTGGTCATAGCTTTTGTTCCAAGGAGAAAACGTCTTTTAATTTCATGGCTGCAGTCACCATCTGCAGTGATTTTGTAGCCCCCCAAAATAAAGTCTCTCACTGTTTCCATTGTTTCCCCATCTACTTGCCATGAAGTGATGGGACTCGATGCATGATCTTAGTTTTCTGAATGTTGAGCTTTAAGCCAACTTTTTCACTCTCCTCTTTCACTTTATATATAAAAATATAATACTGATTAATACTCAGCCATTAAAAAGAATACATTTGAATCAATTCTAATGAGGTGGATGAAACTGGAGCCTATTATACAGAGTGAAGTAAGCCAGAAAGAAAAACACCAATACAGTATACTGAATGCATATATATGGAATTTAGAAAGAAGGTAACTATAATCCTGTATGCGAGACAGCAAAAGAGACACAGATGTATTGAACAGTCTTTTGGACTCTGTGGGAGAGGGCGAGGGCAGGATGATATGGGAGAATGGCACTGAAATATGTAAATTATCATATGTGAAATGAATCACCAGTCGAGGTTTGATGCATGATACAGGGTGCTCAGGGCTGGTGCACTGAGATGACCCAGAGGGATGGGATGGGGAGGGAGGTGGGAAGGGGGTTCAGGATGGGGGAACACATGTACACTCATGGTGGATTCAAGTCAATGTATGGCAAAACCAATACAATATTGTAAAGTAAAATTAATTAATTAAAAAATATATAATACTGATTTTTTTAAAAGTACTTTATAGTATTAATAATCTTGCCATATTTTACAGTAAAAAGCAGTTTCTTTAAAAACAAAACATAAAATATAATACGAACATTTTGGAGTCATAAAGCCACCATGAAAAATTCAAAAGCAATTTGGAAGTGAAAAGGTATATTATTATATATGTAATATATTATATTTATATTAGATTATCTATTACATATAGTATATCATATTATATATTATATTATATATTTATATTATATATTACATATATTATATAATAGTAACATATATTGCATATATTATACAATATAAACATATTATATATTACATATATTATACAGTATTAACATATTATATATTACATATATTATATCATATTAACATATTATATACTACATAATAATATTAAATAACTCCTTTCTATTTCATTAGCCATAAGCTATTTAAATTCAATACCAAAGACAAATTAAAATGTCTAAATGTAAAGTCTTTAAAAATGGTTTTGTGTTGTTAAAAGAAATTCTCAGGGTAAAAAAAATGTTCTATCTAGAGCCTCCAAAGAGGGTCACAACAATAATAATCCTGGTTAAGGTATTTCCCAAAAGACAATCTGTTTGGACTGCAGCAAATACCTCTGGTTCACAGCTGGCTTCAAAAACTTCAATTTGGGTTCAACATACATTACAACCTCAAAAATGTGTTCCAACCTAGCAGCAACATTAAGATTAAATAAGCCATGAGACAACCTCCATTAAGACCCCCAGCCAAAAGGACAGCATTAAAAGGCAACAGTAAAAAAAGCTCCACATGCTCGACAGAGAAGGCCTAAGCTCCTTCCTATAAAGCCCCACCAGGAGGAGGAAGAGGGCTGGAATTCCAGGAGCAAAAACCAAAGCCTATTCGTTTTGGTTTCACTGCCACCGCTTACACCCAAATCCCTCTACTGTGCTAGTCCCAGCTAGTTAGGTTTAGGAGAACCAAGGGTCACAAATGATTAAAATGCAATGATGAGGGTGATAAATAAGCTCTAAAACTTTGTCCAATCCGCAGCCATGGGTAGGAAATGAAATACAAGTTACTTTGGTAGGAAAAATTGTCTTATTCTGTAGGAGGTGAAAATTTCATCATAATTGAGATACCCACCCTCAATTATATGCTACATTCTGTACTTTTCTCAGGGTTTAATTTCTCTTGTCCAGATTTTCATTTTGTTAGAGGGGGAAAAAGTGATCAGAGTCCATCCCAGGCACATACATAACTCATTTGGACACTGAAACTATGCCTGTTTAATACTCCTGGTGTGGAAGAGGTGGAGTTTTTTCTGTAAATCAAAAATAAAAATTAATCCAACTACTTTTTAACATCTGTACATGAGATCAACAGAGCTATAAACTTCTAAGCTGGCAATGCTCCCAAGTCAAATATCTGACTTCTTGAGGAAGTTACACTCAAAAGAAACAGTAGCCATGTTTTCAAACAAGCCCCATCCCCAGCAATCCATATTCAATCGACACAATCTGCCTTTTACCTATAGCATTTCTATCAATATGTCTTACAATAATTTGATCCTCACCTTCTGGAGAACTAAAGGAAACGATCAGGAACTCCTCCTCTGATGATGAATTCCTCAACAGCTTGCCTGTCTCTGTATTTATACTCAGGAGGTCACATGTCTACCCATTTCAGCTCCCTCATTAGCATTTTATTTATTGCAAATGTTCTCCAATACGCATCAGAGAGCAAACAAGCAAGTATCGACATTTAGATGACAAGCTAGTGCTAACTCAAATGCTTTTCCAGACATCTATTTGATATTTTTAACCTGTCAAAGTCAAAATCTTGGGAGTAGTAAAATTACCTTCAATTTTAGAGACATTGTCTTACAACTTCATAATAAGGCACAGAATTGTCAGTGTTTTGCATTCTGATAAACTGGAGATGGACAGATGTTTAATAATTATAGCATATCTAGCAATTCTGTTCAGAATTTTAAAACAATGACTAAAATTACAGATGGTAAAAGCTGGAAAAGCCATTAAATGTTGTCTAGTTTTCTGTAGTTCTTGAACTGGCAGCACTAGCTCTTCTTGGGCGCTTGTTAAAGTGCAAAATTTTGGAAACCACCAGAGACCTACTTAGCCAGAATCTGCATCTTAACAAGATAAAAAGATGAGCCACTTGTAAGGAAATTGAAGATCACTTGTCCAAGATCATAGGGCAAAAAGTTACAACTAGGACTTAGCTCTTAACTCCCAGTCCTCTCCCACCTCAGTGGCCTGACGTCCAAGTTAAGGTCCAGACATCACACCATATATGCTGGCTACAAAGATGATACCACAGCCCTTGCTCTAAAGGAACCCAGATTTATGACAAAGATGAAAACAAGTCATTATTTTTTTAGTGTGGACTAAGTTATCCCCAGGCACTATGGGAATAATAAAAGGGGCATCTAACCCTTTCTAGGATGGAAGACAGGAAAGAGAGGAGGTGAGTAGAAGCATGCCAAATAAGAGGAACAGAATACCTGAGCAAGAGAATGGTGCTGAAGAAAAAACGTGAGGCATTCAACAACTGTTGATGTTAACAGAACTATAATCAGGACTTCCACTGCAAGATCATGGACTATTATGTAGTCCTAAATTGCAGGTTTGCAAAAAATAAATTCCCAAATATAATAGATCAATTAAAAATCCCTATACCAAAAGAAAAACTTTTATGCAAATAATCTTTTTCAAATGACCCTTTAAAGCCTTTTCTCTCATATCTCTATGTGTTTCACAGCCAATTAAATAGAAGATTGAGCAATTTTACTTTGCTGTTTGCTCCCTACCCAGTCCCATAGACCCAGACATATTTAAAATTAGACCTGATCCATTTCTAACTTCTAAATGGATGACCTATAAACCTGAACAAGTAAATGACTGGGCTAACAGATTATAAATCAAAACCTCCCTTCTGTGGAATCCATCCACCCACTCCCAAAACCATAGGCGGAAATGAAGCTTACCTTTGGCTCTCCTGAATGTGGAGGAGGTGCCCAGAGAGAAAATGTCTGGAATCAGAACCATCCCACAAACACTCTTTCTTCCCCATTCAAGGCAGAGGTTAGTAAGACAGAATTTCAAGCCAGTGATGGTATGAGTCTTTGATGTCTCACTATAAGACCACATATCCCCCCAACACTATTCATGTTACTTGATATAAAAAATAAAGTCTCAGGGAACCATCCATGGCTCTTCAGTTACAGGACCAGTGTATCTTACTTCATGCATCTGAGAGATCATAAACCTGGGTATAAACTAAAATCCTGTTAATGAATCTTCAGTTTTGTTCAGTTCAGTCACTCAGTCACGTCTGACTCTGCAACCCCATGAACTCAACACTCAGGGCTTCCCTGTCCATCACCAGCTTCCAGAGCTTACTCAAACTCATGTCCATGGAGTTGGTGGTGCCATCCAACCATCTCATCCTCTGTCATCCCCTTCTCCCCCCGCCTTCAATCTTTCCCAGCATCCCAGTCTTTTCCAGTGAGTCACCTCTTTGCATCAGGTGGCCAAAGTACTGGAGCTTCATTCAGCATGAGCATCAGTCCATCCAGTGAACATTCAGGGTTGATTTCCTTTAGGATTGACTGGTTTGATCTCCTTGCAGTCCAAGGGACTCTCAAGAGTCTTCTCCAGCACCACAATTTGAAAGTATCGATTCTTCAGTGCTCAGCCTTCTGTATGGTCCAACTCCCACATCTGTACATGACTACTAGAAAATGACTATATGGACCTTTGTGAGCAAAGTGATGTCTCTGCTTTTTAATACATGGTGTTTAGGTTTGTCATACCTTTCCTTACAAGGAGCAAGTTTTGATACATACATATCAATGGTTGTTCATTCCAAAAGTGACAAGCTAATAGAGAGTTTATGAAGGTTTAAGCAAATGAACAAAACCTCCATTTAATACCTCTTGCCACAGTGAACTACAGGTTTCTTACAGTTGTAGTTTGGGGACCTAGGGTGTTACAAGTATCCTTCTTTCAACAGGTAGCTTTCACGTTGTTAGAAAATGTGAGATAGATGCCACTGTACAAAACTAATCCTAACAACCACTCACATTTTGTAAGTGTTATATGCTTTATAAACTGCTCATTGAATCTTTCCTTTCTCCCTAAGTGGCAGATCACAGCAGCTGTTCACGGCCTTTCTCTTCGATCCCAGATGAGGAAACAAAAGCTCAGTGATTAAGTGACTTGCCCAAGGGGATTCACACAATTGATTTGTGGCAAAGTTGTAACTATAAAGAGGGAGCGTGGGAAGGGGAGGAGCAGACGGTGGTGCTTAAGGAAATCCTAAGGAGTTTTCTTGCCCAGCTCCCAGTTACCACCCACTCAGCCCCTCCCTGACCCTATTCTCCTCCCTTAAAATCCAAATAATAAAAACAAGGAAATAAAAATTAAAACAGATCAAAATAATGCTTTAAGGAAAATTTTCAGTTTTTCACTCATTCTTCCCTGTATAAAACAGAGATAGGTAGTGGTGGGAGCCTGAAAGAATGTTTCCAATCTGTCAAAGTGGTCTCTGGGCTGAGAACCATGTTATCTGCTTTGCTAATGAAAAATAAAATGGAAGATGTATGGTAGGCTTAAATGTACAGCAGGTTTAAAGAGAGCTGTCTCTCTGAATAGAATTGTCTCATGGATGAAAGGGAATATGAAGATAATATTACAGTAGATGTGGTAAGGTTATGGGTAACTTATTTTTCAGAAGCATACATTCAGCCATGGGAATAGGGGGAAAAAGGAGAAAATCATGTAATCATCTCGGTAGAAGCAGAAAAAGTATTCAATAGCCATCATGTATTTTTTTTTTAAATGTCAGCAAACTAGAAATAGAAGAGAATCCCTTCATCTTAAAAAAAAAAAAAATCAAGAAAAACTACAGTAATTATCATACTCAATGGTAAAATAATGTATTCATTTTCCATCCCTACAATAAGACGCCACTATCACCTCATCTATTAAACACTGTACCAGTAATTATGACCAGTCTGATAATGCAAGGGGGGAAAAAAAGATGAGAAAGGAAGGGGCAAAAAAACTAACATTACAGGTGACATGGTTGAGCACACAGAAAATCCCAAGAACCTACTGACAGTTTCCATTTCTGGGTAGGATATTATAGGTCACGGCAAACTGATTCAGCTTCAGTAACTACAAAAAGCCACAAAAACTACAAAATCATATTTCCAAAGATGTTAGAGAGTTGTGGAAGCAGAGAGGATTGGCTGAACTGCAGTTCCAGAGGCGAGGGCCCTCTGAGGTAAGCAGAGCATCCTCACCTTTCTTCTCTGGAGGTATTTGCTAATTCTGAGAACAGTCTAAAGATCATGCTTGACTCAAGAAGGACTCTACTTGGGGAAGAGAAACAAACGAGGCTCTGGGATGTGCATGAGCTCGGTTTGATATATTAAAGCTTCAAGATGCCTCAAATTCACAGCTGATTTTTGCCAGAGGAAATTTTCTAAGATAACACTACATACCAACCAGAATGGCTAAAATGAAAAGAGTTAAAAAATACCAGTGACAGAGAAGTCAGAGGGTAATCCAAACTCTTGAACGCTACCAGTGGGGATGCAAATTGGCACAACCATTTTCAAAGAATGGTGTAGTATATACTGACAATATGACCTAACAATTCATGTATTCGATATATGCCCCCAAAGAAATGCATGTATATGTTCATGGCAATACTACCTGTAAGAGCCAAAACTGGAAAAGATCAAATGTCCATCAGTGATGAACAGATAAACTGTGGTATGTTCACACAATAGCATACAACAGTGAAAACGAATAATCTAGAATGAAGAACAAAAATGTAAGAATAAATCTCACTAATGTAAGGTTGGGCTTCCCGGATGGCACAGTGGTAAAATGTCCACCTGCCAATGCAGGAGACACAGGAGACATGGATTCTATTCCTGGGTCGGGAATATCCTCTGGAGAAGCAAATGGTAACCTACTCCAGTATTGTTGCCTGGAAAATCCCATGGACAGAGGAGCCTGGCAGGTTACATACAGTCCACGGGTTGTAAAGGTCAGAAACAACTGAGCAACTAGCACACAATGCAAAGTTGAGTGAATTAAGTTAGATGCTAAAGAGTAAATACCTTTTTCTCCCACTTAAAGTGCAAGAAGTAAAATCAAGCTATGCCTTTATGTCAGGATGGTGGCTGCCCTTGAAGGTAAGGGGTAGTGAATAGAAGAAAAAATGAGTGGGGCTTCAGAGATGCTGATCATGTTGGTTATACAGGTATATTCAGTTTGTTAAAATTCATCAAGCTGAACACTTATGATATATTTCTATTAAAAGCTAAAATAGAATTTTTTAAAATATCATAAAACAGTAAAATAAAAGAGAACGGAGATACATGAATCACTCAAGGCTGGAAAGATCACCAAAAGTCCTCTTGGAAATAGTACCACTTGAGACTGAGAAGTAGCTCTCCATATCGAACAGGTGCTAAACTAAGAAGGCCCATAAGAAATAATAGTTCAATTAACATAATAATTACCTAAACCTTCTCAGGTGTATCCTGAGACAATTATTTCTGTTGATGTCATCTAGGCCACAACAACCAGGAGATCCAGGTAAAGCACAACATCAGTTAACAGAGTCAACAATAAAATATATTAAATTTTTTAACAAATGCTTACTCACTATGTCTGCTTTGAAAGCTAGCTTTTGGTAATTACTTTAGACCCCAGAGAAGATTTAAAAATAAAATTTGACACTCCCAATAATGAATAGTGACAAACAGTAAGTGCAATCCAAATAAAAGCAAAATGATTAAACTTTGAATAAATAAATTTTATTATCAATAATTTTCAACATTTATACTGAATAACAACTTCGAATGCTGGGTTTGAAGTAGATGGGTTCTTTAATTTAAAACAAACAGAAAAGGATACTGTATAAAGCGAACATTTCTTCAAACTCAGAATTAATCTTACGTATGGATCATCCTCCTCAGAAAAGGACGGACAGCTCAGAGATTCCTACATCTTCTCTAAAGATGAATTCAAATCAGTCAGGAAGAGTTATAACCTGTAACTAACTAATTCTCTCAAGACAGCCCTCCGAGGAAAGCAAACTACAAACACTCACATTCTACAGAGTGGTGTATCTCATGGGGACTCAATTCCACCAAGATGTACACCCTGAATCTGACAGAAGGACAGTCCTGCCTTCTTCAGATAATGCTGGTTCAGAAAGCTCCACCTGTCCTCTGCCTCTGTATGATTCTCTATGCTTATACTGACTCAGTGACCACTTCCAGACAGTGTTCAATAATTATATACCCTCACCTTTACCAAATGAGCCCCTTTGCTGCTCAGATCCTGGATCCGACTGCACTTTATTGGTCAAACAGGTCTTCGGGGCCTCATCTGGTACTGCCAGTCAAGGGGCATGTGAAATGTTCATGTGGGTGCACTAACTTGACAGAGGCCCCTAAAGCTGCATCAGCCTTGGACAGCCTTTAGAGCTTTTCTCCTGTACAACAGATATAAACAAATGACTCTCAGGCAGTGTCTGGTACACAGTAGACACCCAAAACGGTAACCTTATAATCACCATTACTGTGTTCCTAGGGTGGTAAGAAGCTAATAGACCACCATGTTATTATTAACATTCTTAACAGATGTTCATGCAAATTCCAGTTGTATATTGTCATCTCCCTGACAGCCTGGTAAGAGGATGTCACCTTATAAGACCACCAGAAAAACAGGTAAATAATTATCCCTTTATAATCACTATAGGCGAGCCACTGTTTATAATCAATGGTTCTCAACAGAACCACTTGCTCACCAAGGAGACATCCAGCAATGTGTCATAACTGAACTGTCACAGTGGAAGGGTGCAACTGGCAACTAGTGAACAGAGGCCAGGGATGCTGCCGAGTACTCCACAATGTACAGGACAATGCTCACGTCCAAACTACCCCACTCAAATGTCAACAGTGCTAAGGATGAAAGACCCGAGTTCATAGTTCTGACCTGATCATCCAAAAACAATGTGTAACTGCAACCAATTTAATCCAGGAGACAACCTCATCAAAACACAAAAAACTCTATGCATTAAACTCTCACATACTTATTTTTAAAGGTCTAAATCAGAAAGGGCTTAAATGAAGAGAGGGGGGAAACTGATTATGAAGGAGAAAGAGAGAAGTCTGTAGAAACCTTGTCCTTGAGTGAGCAATCCAGTGTACAAGTAATTCAGTTCAGTCACTCAGTTGTGTCTGACTCTTTGTGAACCCATGGACTGCAGCACGCCAGGCTTCCCTGTCCATCACCAACTCCCAGGGCTTACTCAAACTCATGTCCATCGAGTCGGTGATGCCATCCAGCCATCTCATCCTCTATTATCCCTTTTTCCTCCCACCTTCAATCTTTCCCAGCATCAGGGTCTTTTCCAGTGAGTCAGTTCTTCACATCAGGTGACCAAAGTATTGGAGTTTCAGCTTCAACATCAGTCCTTCCAATGAATATTCAGGACTGATCTCCTTTAGGATGGACTGGTTGGATCTCCTTGCAGTCCAAGGAACTCTCAAGAGTCTTCTCCAACACCACAGTTTAAAAGCATCAATTCTTTGGCGCTCAGCTTTCTTTATAGTCCAACTCTCACATCCATACATGACCACTGGAAAAACCATAGCCTTGACTAGACAGACCTTTGTTGGCAAAGTAATGTCTCTGCTTTTTCATATGCTGTCTAGGTTGGTCATAGCTTTTCTTCCAAGGAGTAAGTGTCTTTTAATTTCATGGCTGCAGTCATCATCTGCAGTGATTTTGGAGCCCCCCAAATAAAGTCTCTCACTGTTCCCATTGTTTCCCCATCTATTTGCTATGAAGTGATGGGACGGGATGCCATGGTCTAGTTTTCTGAATGTTGAGCTTTAAGCCAACTTTTTCACTCTCCTCTTTCACCTTCATCAAGAGGCTTTTTAGTTCTTTGCTTTCTGCCATAAGGGTGGTGTCATCTGCATATCTGATGTTACTGATATCTCTCCCAGCAATCTTGATTCCAGCTTGTGCTTCATCCAGCCCAGCATTTCGCATGATGTACTCTGCACAGAAGTTAAATAAGCAGGGTGACAACATACAGCCTTGACGTACTCCTTTCCCGATTTGAACCCAATGAACACTATGAAAAGGCACAAGTAATAGGATCTGCCTTAAAAGGAGCACAGCCAGGGCACTGGGACAGTCTCTTCCTGATGCTCAGTCAATATTTTACACAGTACAAATTCTTTATGGGAATTATACCTTTAACAAACCCCTTAGATAGACCCCATTATTCACATTATTTGGCTAGGGCCACACAGTTTTTGCCTGGAGAATCCCAGTGATGGGAGAGCCAGGTGGGCTGCCGTCTATGGGGTCGCACAGAGTCAGACACGACTGAAGCGACTTAGCAGCAGCAGTAGCAGCAACACAGTCATTAAATTAAAAAACCAAGATTCAAACCCAAGTCTTTAGACATCAAAACACCATGCTCTTCTCAACCACTCCATTAAGTTAAAACGCTTATGTACAGTGACTAAATCCCTGGAATGATACCCATAGAAACGTTCAGTAAGGTTATCTATGGATGTGCTTAGTCTCAGTCGTGTCCGACTCTGCGACCCCATGGACTGCAGCCTGCCAGGCTCCTCTATCCATGGGGATTCTCCAGGCAAGAATACTGGATTGGATGCCATGCCCTCCTCCAGGGCATCTTCCCAAACCCAGGGATTGAACCATCTCCTGCATTGCAGGTGGATTCTTTACCATCTGCGCTACCAGGGAAGTCCTATCTCTGGATAGTAGACTATTAAGTCGTCTTTATTCTTTGTATTGAATACTTTTCAGCTCAGTAAAGAAAGAATCTTTGAAGAGATAAAACTCAGTGGACTTGAATGGGTTTGCTGTTGATGCTCAGTCGCTAAGTCATGTCTGACCCTTTGTGACCCCATGGACTATAGCCCGGCAGGCTCCCCTGTCCTTCACTATCTCCTTAAGTCTGATCAAATTCATGTCCATTGAATCAGTGATGCTATCTAATCTTATCCTCTGCCGCTCCTTCTCATTTTGCCTTCAATCTTTTCCAGCATCAAGGCCTTTTCCAGTGAGTCGCCTCTTCACATCAGGTAGCCAAAGTATTGGAGCTTCAGCATCAGTCCTTCCAATGAATATTCAGAGTTGACGTCCTGTAGGATTGACTGGTTTGATCCTGCAGCCCAAAGGACTCTGAAGAGTCTTCTGTGGCACCACAACTTGAAAGCATCAATTCTTCAGTTCTCAGCCTTTTATATGGCCCAGCCGTCACATCCACACACGACTACTGGGAAAACCATAGCTTTGACAATATGGACTTTTGTGTGCAAAGTGATGTCTCTGTTTTTTAATACACTGATTCTATTTAGATACAGACTTAAAAAAAGACTTCTCCGTCAAGCCCCATCTAGGTGGCTGCCTACAACTTTGAAATTATAGCCCTGCTGTTGCATTCAAAAATAAAATAAATACATAACACTTGTGCTCTTCATAGCACTGGTTGCATTGTTATTGTCATTAGTTTGTGTGCACTGAACACTTAACTATATGATGAAGACATACACACTACATGCATTTCCTCATCTCACTCTCACCACAAACTTGTGAGATAAATATTATTATTGTCCTCATTCTGCTGCTGAGGAAAAGTGCTTGAATAGGCAATAATGATTACCAGGTCACACAGAGGTAAATGGCAGAGTCCAGGTCTTGTGGCTCCAGAATCCCAAAAGCAACGCAAGCCAAAGAATAATTATCTGCATTCTCGCCCAGTCCCCAAGGATCTGTATCAGAATGGACTCTTTCACAATACCATCACCAGTCCATAAAAGCAATGTTCAAATACTCAAGGCTGTTAGGAAAACGAGTGAACCCACATTGTGTTGCCTCAGCAGGCAAAACTAAGTCTAATGGTGGAAGGCCTAAGGACAGTTACCAACGCTTATGTAACTAATGAACAGTTAGAACATGTTCACTCACTGACTAGGTCCTGTTAGAAGTACCTGATCACCAAGTATTAAAATCGAGGCTTGAAAAAATAAATAAATAAATAAAATAAAATAGAGGCTTGAATACTATTCATAATGTGATTCTTAAACTATTTTTAAAAAAATACGCTTTCCTCTACTGAAATATTATAGATACAGAATTCATAAAACAAAATTACCCTGGTTCAAGAGGAGCAGAGAAGTCAAGAGTCCCCGTCTCAGGGCCCCTTAGTGGCAGTGATAGTATCAAGAATTTCCTCTTGATATTATCAAGAGGGACTTGTCAGAGTACAGTTTACACAATCTCAACATGAATCAATCTTAAAGACGTTATGTTAAGTGAAGCAAACTAGTCACAAAAAGACAAAGACTGTCTGATTCCACTTACATGTGATATAGTTAGAGGCAGAGACAGAAGTCAGAATCATGGTCACCAGGGGCTGAAGGGAAGGGGGAATTGTGAGTTTGTCGGATAGAGTTTCAGTTTGGGAAAATGAAAAAGTTCTGGAGATGGAGGGTTGTGATGGTTGCAAACAAAGTAATTACACTGATGTGATACAGTTAGTGCCACTGAACTGCACACTTAAAAATGGTTAAAATGGTAAGTCATAATATATATATTTTGCAATAAAAACAATAAAAACAAGCCATTAAATCAGTCAATGTGAATGTGCAAAATAGTAATACTAAATAAAATAAAATAAAAATACTAACGAGAGAAACTAGCTGTATAAGAAATTAACATAATTATACTGAAAAGGGTGGGAAAGAAATAAACTAACAACTAATTGGGAAATAGTATTTTGATTGGATACAAATAGAAAGAACTGTATGTAAATGTTATGATACAGTTATCAAAAGTGTTTCCTACAGAGGTATGGGTTAGCCATTATGAAAGTACCTTGTATGTATACCAGAACTGATCAAATAAGTAAACAAATTGTAGATAATGAAATTCAGTATACTTAATGTCAGAAGAAGAAATTCTAAATAAGGAAAAAGAAAAGACTAAAATAAGCTTTGTAATACTAAATCAGAATCAGAGATATCAACACAAACTCATGACTTGGGATACTAACAGCTTTAGAAATATAAATATGTGTATGTATGGGGGTAGCTAGACTATAAACTAAAAGCAATAACACCTCAGTGACTGTGACTACATCTAATGCCCAGATCGTGATCCTTAAACATCATTTTCCAACAAAAGGAAACAAGCGGTTGACCTCAGGGCTAGGGCAAAGAAAATACAAGATGAGCCTGAAACATCTTGTGGAGCCAGAAGTAAAGAAGTTCTCTAAAAAAGATGGGAGCTTATTGAAAGTACACAGTAGCCAACCCAAAGATGCTCCTAATGGCCAAAGCTAGAACAATTTGTGTAACAAATAATGGGAGCAGTGAATGTTAACCACTAGAACAAATATCTGTGAATCTGTACTGATAAAAATGAATAAATAAGTGAACAAAGGAGGGAGAAAGTTATTTCTCACACAATTTTAATTAATAAATAAAGAGGGAAATAATTACCATTAACTACAGTAATACGTGTTGCAAAGATCCCCTGGTGGATGCTAAAAGTGCCTACACCAATTTCATTTCCGCCAACCGTGTACGAGGGGTCTTTTCTCCACATCCTAACATTTTTTATTGTCTTTCTGATAACAGTCATCTTGACAGATCTGAGGTGATATCTCGCTGTGGTTCTGATTTGCATTCCTGATGATTAGTGACAATGAGCATCTTTTCATGTGCCTCTTGGCCATCTTTGTGTCTTCTTTGGAAAAGTATCTATTAGATTCTCTGCCCTTTTTTTGATCAGGTTGTATATTTTGATGTTGAGTTGTATGAGTTCTTTCTACATTTTGGATAGTAATCCCTTATTGAATGTATCATTTCATTATAAAACAATTTACAATAGCCAAGTTATGAAGTAATCTAAGTACACATCAATAGATGAATAAAGAAGATATGAGAAATAAATGTATATGTGTGTGTATATCCCACACAATGGAATATCACTCAACTATATAAAAAAGAATAAAATCGTGTCATTTGCAACAACATGGGTGAACCTAGACAGTATTACATTAAGCAAAATTAAGTCAGAGAGAAAGACAAATACTATATGATCTCACTTGGATGTGGAATCTTAAAAACAAAACAAATGAACAATCAGAAACAGAATCACAGATATAGAGAACAAACAGGTCGGTAGTGAAAAGAGAGATAAGTGAGGGAGATTTAAGAGGCACATATTCCCAGTTGTAAAATAAATGAGTCATGGGTATGTAATGTACAGTGTGGGGAATATACTCAATAATTATATACTATCTTTGTATAATGAGAGATGGTAACTACACTTACTGTGATGATCATTTAAAATGTATAGAAATATCAATTTATAATGTTGAGAAACAGCAACTAACACTGTTGGAGATCAATTACATTTCAAAAACAAACTTATAGATAAGGAGATCAGATTTGTGGTAAATAGAGGCAGAAGGATGGGGGAAGGGGGAATTGTATGAAGATAGTCAAAAGGTACACATTCCAGTTATGAGATAAATGGGTACTAGGAGTATAATTTACAGCATGATAAATATAATTAACACTGTTCTATGCTACACATGAACATCACCAGATGGTCAACACTGAAATCAGACTGATTATATCCTTTGCAGCCAAAGATGGAGAAGCTCTACACAGTCAGCAAAAATAAGACCAGGAGCGAACTATGACTCAGAGCATAAACTCCTTATTGCCAAATTCAGACTTAAATTTAAGAAAGTGGGGAAAACCACATTCAGGTAGGACCTAAATCAAATCCCTTATGACTATACAGTGGAAGTGAGAAATAGATTTAAGGGACTAGATCTAATAGATAGAGTGCCTGATGAACTATGGATGGAGGTTTGTGACATTGTACAGGAGACAGGGAGCAAGACCATCCCAAGAAAAAGAAACAAAAAAGCAAAATGGCTGTCTGAAGAGGCCCTACCAACAGCTGTGAAAAGAAGAGAAGCAAAAAGCAAAGGAGAAAAGGAAAGATATACCCATTTGAATGCAGAGTTTCAAAGAATAGCAAGGAGAAATAAGAAAGCCTTCCTCAGCAATCAATGCAAAGAAATAGAGGAAAACAATAGAATGGGAAAGACTAGAGATCTCTTCAAGAAAATTAGAGATACCAAGGGAACATTTCATGCAAACATGGGTTCAATAAAGGACAGAAATGGTATGGACCTAACAGAAGCAGAAGATATTAAGAAGAGGTGGCAAGAATACACAGAACAACTTTACAAAAAAGATCTTCACGACCCAGATAATCACGATGGTGTGATCACTCACTCACACTCACCTAGAGCCGGACATCCTGGAATGTAAAGTTGGGTGGGCCTTAGGAAGCATATCACTACAAACAAAGCTAGTGGAGGTGATGGAATTCCAGTTGAGCTATTTCAAATCCTGAAAGACGATGCTATGAAAGTGCTGCACTCAATATGCCAGCAAATTTGGAAAACTCAGCAGTGGCCACAGGACTGGAAAAGGTCAGTTTTCATTCCAATCCCAAAGAAAGGTAATGCCAAAGAATCCTCAAACTACCGCACAATTGCACTCATCTCACACGCTAATAAGGTAATGCTCAAAATTCTCCAAGCCAGGCTTCAGCAATATGTGAACCGTGAACTTCCAGATGCTCAAGCTGGTTTTAGAAAAGGCAGAGGAACCAGAGATCAAATCGTCAACTTCCGCTGGATCATCGAAAAAGCAAGAGAGTTCCAGAAAACATCTATTTCTGCTTTATTGACTATGCCAAAGCCTTTGACTGTGTGGATCACAATAAACTGTGGAAAATTCTGAAAGAGATGGGCATACCAGACCACCTGACCTGCCTCTTGAGAAACCTGTATGCAGGTCAGGAAGCAACAACAGTTAGAACTGGACATGGAACAACAGACTGGTTCCAAATAGGAAAAGGAGTACGTCAGGACTGTATATTGTCATCCTGCTTATTTAACGTATACACAGAGTACACCAGGAGAAATGCTGGGCTGGAGGAAGCACAAGCTGTAATCAAGACTGCTGGGAGAAATATCAATAACGTCAGATATGCAGATGACACCACCCTTATGGCAGAAAGTGAAGAGGAACTAAAGAGCCTCTTGATGAAAGTGAAGGAAGAGAATGAAAAAGTTGGCTTAAAGCTCAACATTCAGAAAACTAAGATCGTGGCATCCGATCCCATCACTTTATGGCAAATAGATGGGAAAACAGTGGCTGACTTTATTTTTCTGGGCTCCAAAATCACTGCGGATGGTGATTGCAGCCATGAAATTAACAGACACTTGCTCCTTGGAAGGAAAGTTATGACCAACCTAGATAGCATATTAAAAGGCAGAGACATTACTTTGCCAACAAAGGTCCGTCTAGTCAAGGCTATGGTTTTTCCAGTAGTCATGTATGGATGTGAGAGTTGGACTATAAAGAAACCTGAGCACCAAAGAATTGATGCTTTTGAACTGTGGTGTTGGAGAAGACTCTTGAGAGTCCCTTGGATTGCAAGGAGATCCAACCAGTCCATCCTAAAGGAGATCAGGCCTGGGTGTTCATTGGAGGGACTGATGTTGAAGATGAAACTCCAATACTTGGGCCACCTGATGTGGAGAGCTGACTCATTGGAAAAGACCCTGATGCTGGGAAAGATTGAGGGCAGGAGGAGAAGGGGACAACAGAGGATGAGATGGTTGGATGGCATCACCAACACAATGGACATGGGTTTCGGCAGACTCCGGGAGTTGGTGATAGACAGGGAGGCCTGGCAAGCTGCGGTTCATGGGGTTGCAAAGAGTCAGACACAACTGAGCGACTGAACTTAACTGAATGCTATATGTGAAAGTTTTAAGAGTAAACCCTAAGCATTCACATCACAAGGAAAAATATTCTTTCCTATTTCTTTAATTTTGTATTTATATGAAATGATGGATGTTCAGTAAACTTACTGTAGTAATCATTTAAAGATATATGTAAGTCAAATCATTATGCTGTATACCTAAGACTTACACCATTCTGTATGTTAATTATATCTCAAAAAGCTGAAAAAAAAATAAATATAGTGGGAGTCTGCAAAGAACAATTGAAAGAACAGAGAAAAAAAGAACTTTCACGTCTTTTCTTGTCAAAGTTCCACAAAGGGTCGCTTCAAAAATTTTTTGCTTTAATCATTTGCTAAATAATCTGTAAAATCATTTAATTCTCAAGTATTCAGAATTCTACAACTCTAGAGCCAGATGGAAGAGTGAAAGCCATTCACATCCTCTCTCTCATCTCTGTAGATTTATTCTACAGATATGTAGATTCATACTAAAACTCAGATCAATGCTTTTCAGTTTAGGAAATCATTAGATCTTTTAAAATGTTATCTTGTACATGCTCTCTTTCTCAAGTAGTTACTAGAATACATGTTTCAAATACTCCAGGTATCTTTTGAATGAAGGAGCAAACCAAGACAGAACAAATTATGAGATTCAGGAAATAGATACCGTACAGGAGAGAAACAAAGGTAAATTCCAGGCAACCACTTTGCTAAAGGCCTGGAGCAAAACTAGTCCAGACTGCCACTGAAGGGAAAGTGTCTGGAAGGAAAGCCTCCAAAGGAAAAACATGGAATCAATAGATCATTTAATAAGTTTGGTCATGTAGGAAATTGTACTAAGTGGCTGTGGGAGCAACTGGGAAGCAGGAATATTATAGGTAAACAAAAAATGACAAAAGGTAAAGACAAAAAATATGAACAAGAAGAAGAATTTAACACTATTTAGCCTGGTAGTGAATAATATTTGCAAAGTCATAATAATGTAAATACAGAAGGCTACTATATCCAAAATTTGTGATATAACTTGTCAGAAGGATGGATAAGGGAAGAGAGTTAAATCTTGATCTAGGGAATTCCCTGGCAGTCCAGTGGTTAGGACTCTGCGCTTTCACTGACAAGGGCCCAAGTTCAATCTCTGGTTGGGGAACTAAGATCCTACAAGCTTCAGGGTGAGGCCAAAAAAAAAAAATTAAATCTCCATCTATTGTAAAACAAATCAATAGATAATTTCTAAAATTAAGCAAAGAATAACAGTATTAGCATTATTTGAAAATATTAAAATAAATTTCAAAAAAAAAAAAAAATTTCAAAATAAAAAGCTTAAAGAGTTGAATGTGGTTGCCTATGGGGAGCAGAAATTAAGGGCCAGGGTAAGAGAAGGGAACTGCTAATTTTTGCTGTAAACGTTTTAGTACTATCGAACTCTTAAAAACTGCCTGTATTACTTCAATAAATATAAAATTTTTTAAACTAGCTATGTATTAAATAGATTCGTTATGTTTGTCCTTAAAAGCCAGGATGTTTGATGTTTAACATGCATGTAGTATGTCATGTGCTCCTCAAAAAGAAAAAGAAATCAACAGTTCAAGTACTGAATCCAGAAGCTCATTCCTTAAGAAAGTCAGTTATACGCTAGGCTTGCCCCACAAGTCATTTTCTTTTGTAGACAGAAAAAAAAAAATGAGTTGCAGGGCCCATTATGCTGGCCACTGAATTGCTGGACATTTTTTATCCAGTTACTATTGCAAGTGAACTCGGATTTCTGTGACAGAAATCTCCAAAATAAGAAGTATTATCTGTAAAGCAACTACACTTCAATAAAAATTTTAAAAATAAAATAAATTACATACAAAAAAAGGCATTATTACCTTCCTCATAAACTGATCTTGAGACTTTACTGTTATACTACAAAGGAAACTAGAGATACTTTTAAAACAATTAAGAGCACCAATTGATTACAAATGCTGATACATATGAGTTGTCAAAGGAATATTATTTATTATATATCACTTCATAAAACAATACAATCTCTACTGCCAGCAATTCAATTATACCAGCATCATGATTTCAAATGATTATGAGAACCTGCTTATTCTCAGATCCAAGGCACAGCTAGCTGCTGCTGCTGCTAAGTCGCTTCAGTCGTTTCCGACTCTGTGCGACCCCATAGACGGCAGCCCACCAGGCTCCTCCGTCCCTAGGATTCTCCAGGCAAGAACACTGGAGTGGGTTGCCATTGCCTTCTCCAAGGCACGGCTAGAGAGCAAGGCAAAATTCCTTCTGAGGTTCTAACAGATTAGAGCTTTTATCAACATGAAGTCTCAGATTCATGGAGTTAGCAGGAACTTTAAAGATGATCAGGTCCAACCCACAATCACACAGCCAAGCTCATGGCAAACCGAGACTAGAATCCAGTTGAATTAAGCCTTTGTAGGTAGAGCTCTTTTCCACCACACTGTGCTGTCTCATGGAGAAGGCAATGGCACCCCACTCCAGTACTCCTGCCTGGAAAATCCCATGGACAGAGGAGCCAGGTAGGCTGCAGTCCATGGGGTCGCGAAGAGTCGGACACAACTGAGCAACTTCACTTTCACGCATTGGAGAAGGAAATGGCAACCCACTCCAGTGTTCTTGCCTGGAGAATCCCAGGGACAGGGGAGCCTGGTAGGCTGCCGTCTATGGGGTCGCACAGAGTTGGACACGACTGAAGTGACTTAGCAGCAGCAGCAGCAGTGCTGTCTCCTGTCCTATATCTTTTGAAGCCAACTTTGTCCCTTTGAGTAACTCAGACCAGGAAGAAATCTTGGAAATACACTACAGCCTCTAATTTCTTAATAATAAGAAACACACACACACACAAATACTAGTTACTGGCTACACTGACATTTAGAGTACAGAAATGGCGAATTGTAAGCAAAAGCTGAATTACATTTATCACTGCTGCTGCTGCTGCTGCTAAGTCTCTTCAGTCGTGTCTGACTCTGTGCGACCCCATAGATGGCAGCCCACCAGGCTCCCCTGTCCCTGGGATTCTCCAGGCAAGAACACTGGAGTGGGTTGCCATTTCCGTCTCCAATGCGTGAAAGTGAAAAGTGAAAGTGAAGTTGCTCAGTCGTGTCTGACTCTTAGCGACCCCATGGACTGCAGCCTACCAGGCTCCTCTGCCCATGGGATTTTCCAGGCAAGAGTACTGGAGTAGGGTGCCATTGCCTTCTCCAACATTTATCACTAGGGCTTCCTATTTCCAGAAGCCCAGGTCCCTGTCAAATTCATCCAACAAATAAATGGTTGTTTAGTTGCTAAGTCACGTCCGACTCTTTGGGACCCCATGGACTGTAGCCCATCAGGTTCCTCCGTCCATGGGATTCTCTAGGCAAGAATACTGGAGTGGGTTGTCATTTCCTTTTCCAGGGGATCTTCCTGACACAACGATCAAACCTGCATCTTCTAGTTGGCAGGCAGATTCTTTACTGCTGAGCCACCTGGGAAGCCCCACTCAGGTGGTGCTAGTGGTAAAGAACCTGCTGCCAGTGCAGGAGACATAAGAGACACGGGTTCGATCCCTGGGACGGGAAGATCCCTTGGAGGAGGGTGTAGCAATCCACTCCAGTATTCTTGCCTGGAGAATTCCATGAGCAGAGGAGCCTGGCGGGCTACAGTTGGAGTCGCAAAGAGCTGGACACAACTGAAGTGACTTAGCATGTATGGTGCTCCCTCCTAGCTAATTTCAAAGTTACTCAGGCCTAAGTTCTTAGGCCTCTTTGATTTCTCCATCTCCTCCCATACCCAATCAAAGTTGCTGCATCTTCTTTCACATGTATCTTCTGCAGACACTCTCCTTTCCTTGTTATTTGCACTACTTCTTTATCCTTTGTCGATCTCTGCCTGCATTTCAACTGTGCTTCCCAAAACAGCCAGATTAATCATCCAAAAACACAGCTTACATATGTCACTCTACTATTCAAAAGGATCTGAAGCTCTCTATTTCCTTTAGGATAAAATCTCATCGTCCCTTGATTATACCGTGAAATGGACAATATATTTCTGAGCCTCTGCTAATACCATTCCTTCTATCTAAAATATTCTCTCTCTTTCCCTTCTCTGTTCATCCAAATTTTATATTTCCTTCCAAGACATTTGCTCAAATACCTTTTTCTCTGTGAAGCCCACTGTCATCTCACTGGTACACGAGCATTCTGGGCAGGACAACAGTGCAAATAATCTGAGCAAGATGGAGTGAAGCAAGGAGGCTGGTGTGACTGGATGAGGTGAGAGCTATATTCCCTAGCAAAGATATATGACTTGGCAGAAAGATCATGCTGCCAGTGGTGACAAGAGCAGGCTACATGTAGAATGGCAAGTGCAGAAGCAAGGAAACTAGTTAAGAGGCTATTATAGTAATTTGGGTAAAAGGGTGCAGGCAGTGAGAAGAATCTGAATATGGATATACAGGCTGACTGGATGAGGGACATGGGAACAAAGAAGTAGTTAAGGATGATTCCAAGTTGCTGGTCCTAAACAAGTGGAAGAGCAGAGATGTCTTTAACTGAGATAAGGGAGAGGACTGTGGCAGGAGCAGGTTTTGAGGTAGAAGATTTGGAGACAGGTTTGGGGTATGATCAGTTTAGGATGTATATCAGACATCCAAAGGAAAATGTCAAGCGGGAAATTTATTACCTCAATCTGAAATTCAGGGGAGAGGTTCTGGCTAGAGATATATATTTGACAATTGTCCAAATACACATCAGGCCAGTTTCATCAAACTTCTGTGATGATGGGTATGTTCCGTATCTGCACTGCTCCATATGACACCCACAAGACATTTATGACTTGAAATGTGGACAGGGTGATTAAGGAACAGAATTGTTAATTTTAGTTAATTTACATTTAAATAAGCACATGTGGTTAGCGGCCACAAATGGGAATAAAGCATGTACATGTGACTGGATGAGCATCCTAGTGAATGTAGGTAGAGAGGACTAGGCACTGGGTTAAGCCTACCACATATTGTGATAGGAAATGTAAAAAAAAGAAACAACCCAAATCTCCATCAACAACAGAATAGAAAAATAATTAGTGACATATTCACATAAGATTGTCTTTCAACACTGAACACGTAAATCTCAGAAACAAGGTTAAATGAAAAGAAGTAACTCAGAGAAGAAAATTTTCCATAAAGGTCAAAAGCAGACAAAACGAAACAATGCACTGTTTAGGGATATATTAAAATTACTAAAACAATAAAGAAAAATCAAGGAATGATCATCCAAATATAGGACAACATCATCCCTTCATGGGAGGTGAGCACAGAGGGCTTCAAAGTTACTGAAATCTCTTAACTGGATGGTGAGTACACAGGTATTCATTTTGTTGTTCTTTTTCATCCTATATACTCTGACATGTATAATATTAAATAATTAAAAGAGTATATAAATGAGGCAGTATATGGTTAAATGTCAAATGAATATTTCAAAACATCTTAAAATCATTAAGTTCAGAAAAAGGAAAGATAACTATGTGACCTCTATAGTGTCTAAAAAGGAGGAGAGATTTAGTCATATAAAGAAAAGAGGGAAGGGCATTCTAGAATAGTTATGAACATGTCACGTCCAAGAATCAGTGAATTAGTGAGTCTGACTGGAGACAAGTGAAGTTAGGTGGAAAAGCTGGGCTAAAGCCAGCTTATGAGATGCCTGAATGCTGGGTCAGGAAGTTTGGATTTAAAGCAAAAAAAAGAAGTTTGGACTTCATCTTGAAATAGGGCAGAACCACTGGTGGTGTCTAAACAAGTCAACAGCATGGGAAAAGTGGTATATTAGTAGGACTAATATGATGATAAGGATCAACTAATAGACAGGAGGCTGGGAAAAAAGTCAGTTATAAAACCTGTAGCTGTGAGACGTCACAGAAGATTTAGTATGGCCTGAACTACGATTCTGATGGATAATAAAGTTTACTCCAAGATACTTTAGGATGAAAGATTCGAGAGTCTGATCTTGGGAACAGGCAGTGAAGGGGAAAGAGATTCAAAGATTACTCCAATTTTCAAGCTAAACTAGGGAAATGATGACACCAACATACGCAAAACTAGGAAAATCAATAGAGAAAACCAGTTTTGAAGGACGACCACTGATTCATTCATGGAATAAAAGTCAGGCAGTGTGATAGCTTCCCCTCAGGGAACAGCTTGTTGAGTCACACTTCTTTTTAAGTAACATATTCTTAATAGGCAAAGAGAAAATATTTAATACATAGTTCTTTGGGAGGAATAAAAGCTGTTATAGCTTTTAACTCTACAAGAATTTTACAAGCACCACTTTAAAAGAATACTGTTATAGTAATACTGAGTTGCTTTTCAAAATAAACTGAAAGAAGGAACAGAATACAAAAGTAGAGATGTTCTGTAAAATGTCAGAGGTGAAGGAGTGAAACTACTCAATCCAATTTGACCGAACGCTCTTTGAGGACAGAATTTATCAGCTGTCCCTGATCCCCACAGCACTGAGCACAATGAATGATCACTACAGAATATTGATACTTAAGTAAGGCTGAATGAACAGACAGAAAAGAGTGAGGGCAAAAACAAGCTAATTAGGAATATCCTACCCAAGCCTCCAGAACCCAGCATACCTTAAAGGAGCTAACGTTATGGAAGGAGAGTGCTTTAGCCTTATCATCCTGGCTGAAAGGTAGGTTGAGCCTGTGGTACCTGGTTTAGGAGACTAAAATACCAAACAAAAAATGGAAAGGATGCCAATTCTCAAGGAAACATATACTGAGTTTCTGCTCCCCACATTACTACCTAATGAGACTGTCCCCAACTCTAACCTTTAAGGCAGACAGTAGAATGTAACTTTTTAAGTGTGTGGCTAAAGATATTCAAGGGCATCCTGTCCTTTTAAACTATTAAAAAGCCATTGTTTTGGTTGAAAGTGGTTTAAAAGTCTGTTTCTTAAGCCTTTAGAACAAAGAAATGCAAATAGAGCTACAGGTAAAGTGAGATGATTGATGCCCAGGTGTTTCAAGAGGTTGCCAGTGACTGGGCTAAGACCTGCAGGTTCTCCCAGGTTAAGATGATCTGGCAGAGTCCCAACTTATCCAATATGGCTACAAAAGGAACAATGAGGCTGCTTTCTAAATGAATTGATCTTATACAAATGCCTTAAGACCACCTCTTTCTAAAGAGGTTAGAACAGAAAAGAAATGGCCAAACATTGGCAACTGTTGTTCAGTCGCTAAGTAGTGTCCGACTCTGAGACCACAAGGACTACAGCACACCAGGCTTCCCTGTCCTTCACTATCTCCTGGAGTTTGGTCAAACTCATGTCCATTAAGTCAATGCTGCCATCCAACCATCTCCTCCTCTGTCGCCCCCTTCTCCACCTGCCTTCAATCTTTCCCAGCATCAGGGTCTTCTCCAATGAGTCAGTTCTTCGCATCAGGTGGCCAAAGTATTGGAGCTTCAGCTTCAGCATCAATCCTTCCAAGGAATATTCAGGGTTGATTTCCTTTAGGATTGACTGGTTTGATCTGCCTGCTGTCCAAGGGACTCTCAAGAGTTTTCTCCAATACTACAGTTCAGAGGCAGAATAAAATAACAGTTCAGAGCTCATGCTCTGGCACCATACAGACATGGGTTAAATCCCAGTTCTTCCAGGAAACAGCTACATAACCATATCTTTTAACACATTCCTATTATGCAAAGTAGGATTGATTACCTTCCTTAAGATTTAAATATATGATAACTTCAGATGCTAGTATGTTCCTTCCTAAAACTACACCATGACCCCTTTGATTGGACCTGCATTTT
Organism: Bos taurus; assembly: GCF_002263795.3. Classification (NCBI taxonomy): domain Eukaryota; kingdom Metazoa; phylum Chordata; class Mammalia; order Artiodactyla; family Bovidae; genus Bos; species Bos taurus. The sequence goes on from NC_037353.1 coordinate 13,974,138, forward strand.
CCTTACTAGCCTCAGCCAGTAATTTTTAGTGAAGAGCTTTCTAGATGGATGATCTCAATTATTGTGCTTTGAATCTCCAATTTCCCTCTCTGAAAAACCACTTCATTTTGAAGTTCTGGTTCTTCAACCCATGCCCTGGGCTTCATCAGTGAAAGTGAAGAACAGGAGGAGAAAAAACAAAGAAAATCGAATTATAAGTAGAACTTACAAACTTTGTAGTTGTGTAAACTTAAAATTGATGCTTTCTTTAAAAATCACAAATTCTGTAGAACCTATTAGCAATAATTTTAAGAAGTGTTCTTACACATAGGAGGCCCAGGGAGGTACCCTGCCTATGTTCAGCACCCCCACTTCCCTCTCTCAACTCAGGGATCTTTCTGTTTGTTGTACTGGAATCTGTGGTGTAGTGGGAAACAGAAGAGGGAAAAGTTCCACAGATTCTTCATTTGCATTTGGCCTTCTTTAGAACCATTACAGCTCTCCTAGTTCAGGCAGTAAAGGCTAAGTCCCAACCAGTTTCAACTCCCTTACGATCCTGCACACAGCCACCAAATTAAATCCTAAACTAGCAGTCTTCATGAAGATCCCTTCCCACATCAAAAACTCTTAAGGGCTCCCTACCTTTTATTCGCTAGAAAGAGCCCAACTCAAATCCAAAGGCCAGGCTAACATCATTCTACTTTTATAGCACAGTACTTGTTTCCTCCTAATTCCCCGAAGGAAATTCTTTAAGGCTCTGACTAATCTGCTCATTGCGCTCCCAACACAGACAAACCTGCACGCCCAGGAAAGATTACACCCATCCCCACGCACCTTTCCTTCAAAGGCCAGCCCAGACCGCCCCATCTTTGCCCCGCAACCGTGCTCCTCAAACACACTGCCCAGTCTTCTGACCCTCTCAAGTACACCCCTTTTTACTGGCTATACTCTCGTGGCATCTCAATCCTTTCCAACCACTTTGAAGGCAGGCCACGTTCATTACACAGAGGATCATCAATGTGCCCTGCACTTAGTAGATTCAGGGTATTTTTTAAACCAGAGGAGGAGTTCAAATAGTGTATCTAAATAGGGCAAGACAATACTGCCCATCTTTGGCAATTCCCCTTTAGTCACAGTAAAGGGTATTATTCAGCGTTCGCTACAACGCTGAAAATTTCTAGTATACACAGAACAGTCATGTGGAGAGAGTACGCCACCGGATGGCAGAAACCTGCGTCCCAGTCCTGGTTTTTGCCACATGCTCTGCATCTGTGGGGAAATCACACAATCTCTCTGGGCCTCGGTGGTCTCAGGTGTAAAGCGGGAGAGCCACTGTAAAGGCTTCCAGGGTGTCTCTCGGCTCCCACAGTCCCCCCACAGGAAAGCCAACACTCGGCTGCTCGCTAAGGCGGAGGCAGGCAAACTTTTACACTTGCCAGGGCTGGCATTTCCAAACGGGAGTGGAAACTCAGTCCGCACAGGAAAAAGCGGCGCTGAGAGGAAGGTGAGAAGCGGTGTCTCCGGACTCGGATCCTTTACCCCATGGCCAGGAACAGTCCGCCTTGGGTTCCTGTCCCCTCACAGGCAGACTTCCCCCGAGAGTGGCCCGGCCCGGTGCGGCTCCCGGGAGCGGGCCGAGGTGACTGTCCGCGCCCGTGCCCCGCGCCCCCCGCACTTGTGACACACGCGGGGTGACCCGGGTCACAGCCTCCGTCCGTCCTCACCGCCTGAGGGACGCCCTTCTCTCCCGGGCAAGGCTCCTCGCGCCGCCCCGCGAGCCGCCCTTCCGGGCCCCGGGCGGCCTCTGCGCTGCCGCCCGGGCCCCAGGCCGCCGGGACCCGCGGCGTGAAGGGAGGCGGCAGCAGCGGCTTTAAGTGCTGAATCACCACTTTGCAACCCGAGCTCCAAACCACCGTGACCTGCGGGCCCCGAGGGCCCGGGCGCTCCGCTCGGCTTACCCACAGAGGCGCTCCGAGGGCGGCAGGCGGGCGCCGAGGACCGAGCGGAAGGTGCTGGGCAGCGCGGAATGCAGCAGCCACGCTAGCCGGTACCGCATACCCCAGCGAAGCCGCCGGGATCACAGCGAACGCTTCCTCCTTGTGCCGAGCCGGCCTCGCTCACTGCGCATGCTCAGCCTGCCGCGCCGCGCCGCCTCCCGAGAGCCTCGGAGCGGCCGCCTCTCCGGGTTTTCTCTGGAGCCCGACAAGGCGTGGAACGGCGGGCGGCCAAGACACCGGCTGACCGGAGGGACGGAATGTAGCCGGGGAGCTGCGGGAGCCGGGCCACCAGGCCTCCCCGGGCGAGGAGGGACCCTCCTGGGTCACGCCGGATTCACGCGTGAGGGCGGCTGTGTATCTGGTCTGTGTTAGCCGGGGGCAGGGGACGCACGAATACTGTGAGGGCACAAGGGGCCATGTTTGCGAAGGCGCCCCCATTGGCTGTCGGTCCCGGCCGTGCAGGTGTTGGAACAAGGTCCGCCGGCGAGGCGACCTCCCACAAAATGAATCGGCGACTGGCGCGCGGCCCTCGGGCTCCCTCTAGAGCGCGATGGGGACGTGGACGGTGGGGTAGGGGACTGGGGAGAAATTAAACGCGAGAGTCCCCGAGAGAGGCCGGGACCTGGGGGGAGTTTCCACCCTGGGAAACTAGCAACCTTTCCAAGACCTAGATGGACGTGGGACCGGCCACCGCAAAACAAGGCCTTCCTGGATTTACAAATCCAGAATAAAAACTACCACTCTGTACTACTACTACATTAAAAAAAAAAAAAAAAGTATGGGTACTACTACTAATATTCAGTGTATTTCAGGCACTATTTGTAAGACTTTTTTCTCCATGGCTTTATGATGTTTTGCATCCAAGAACAAGGTAATTGTTGTTATGAATTTAACTTTCCTTTACGTTATTTTACAGGGTTTTTGTTTGTTTGTTTTTAAGAAAAGCGCAATTAGGGTTAGCAATTCCCTAACTTGGGGCTTCCCAGGTGTCCCAGTGGCAAAGAATCGCCTGCCAATGCAGGAGAAATGGGTTCGATCGCTGATGGGAGAAGATCACGAATATTGGGGCGCAACTAATCCCTAGTGTCACAACTATTGAGCCTGTGCTCTAGAGCCGGGGAATGGCAACTCCTGAGCCCACGGTGCCCTAGACCCCTTGCTCTGCATCAAGAGAAGCCACTGCAGTAAGACCGCAGAACGCAACTAGAGAGTAGCGCCTCCCCCTACCCCACCCAGAAAAAAGCTGGCTCAGCTGTGAAGACCCAGCACAGAGCACCCCCCTGACTCCCCCCACCCCCGGCAAAAGAAAGAATCCTGACAGTTCAGGAGCTGTAGGAGAGGTGGGGAGGATCTTCCCCTGGGTGGGGAAGATCCCCTGGAGGAGGTAAGGATAGCCTGCTCCAGAATTCTTGCCTGGAAAAATTCCATGGACAGAGGAGCCTAGTGGGGTAGAGTCCTTGGGATCTCAAAGAGTTGGAAGCGACTGAGAGACTGAAACACAAACACAGACACTTCCCTAACTTAAGTGCTTTTAGGTTCCTGATGTGGCAGACCTGAGACTGCAGCCAAAAACAGTGTTCTGAATCCTATTATTGCTTCTAAGGGGAATCGGGAGAAGGATCCCTTAAGTGGATAGTTCATCAGTGAGGTTCTTGGGGATCTTTTTTTACCATATAGTTTCAGCTAAAGGTAAACCCGGGAGGGATGAAAACAGGTAGCAGAAAGGAGGAAGCCCTCCTAGTGCTGTAAGGTACAATTTCACAATGTTACATTCTCCTTCCAGCCCATCTTTTTTAGTTTCTGGTGGCTGCCATAACAAATTACCACCAATTTAGTGGCTTAAAACAACAGAAATTTATTCTTTCACAGTCTGGAGGCCAGAAGGCCAAAATTAAGATGTTGGCAGGGTGGCACTCCCTACAGACAGTCTTAGGGGAGAATCTGTTCTTTGCTTCTTTCAACCTCCTTGGCTTCAGGCCCTGTTACTCCAATAAGCATCTTTACATTGCCTTCTCCTCTGTGTGTCTTTTCTTTGGTCTCTTAATAGGACATTCGTCATTGGATTTAGGGCACAGCAAGGTAATCCAGGATGATCCTATCTCATCCTTAACTTAATTACATCTGCAAAGACACTTTTTTACAAATAATGTTAACATTTACAGGCTACTGGGTTTAGGACACAGCCATGTCTTTTGGCCTCAAAGTAAAGAGAGGAAGGAGAACCCCTGCCGGTTCACCAACTCCAAATCACACAACTGTCATAGGTAACTGATGCTTTGTTGTTGCTTAGTTGCTCAGTTGTGTCTGACTGTTTTGCAGCCACATGGACTGTAGCCCAGCAGGCTCCTCTGTCCATGGGATTTCCCAGGCAAGAATGCTGGAGTGGGTTGTTGCCATTTCCTTCTCCAGGGGATTTTCCCAACCCAAGGATCGAACTCCCATCTCCTGCATTGGCAGGCAGATTCTTTACCACTGAGTCACCTGGGAGACCCCCAGCTGATGCTTACAACAGTATGAACTTGTCAGTGCTCTTTCAACCCCTGCTGAAAAGGCATTGCCTTTACAAAACTTTCCTTCAGTTCCATTCTTCACATACCCTACTGGAAATAACCACTCCCCAAGGGCACTTACTTGAATCTTAATCTTCTGCATGTGTAAGAAGCAAAAGATTGGGAATGATTTCTTAGTCATTTTTGTATCTCGCCTGGCAGCAAGCACATCCTTACACAATGTTTGTCAAATGCATGTTTGCTGAATCTTATTAAGCCTCTAGGTGTAACTACAATTTATAGGAAATACAGGGGACAAATCTGTTAAATCACACCATAAAGATACAATTGGCAAACTTTAGAATGTTTGTAACATCACAAAGTGTCAGACTTTATTTTTGGGGGCTCCAAAATCATGGCAGATGGTGACTGCAGCCATGAAATTAAAAGACACTTACTCCTTGGAAGGAAAGTTATGACCAACCTAGATAGCATATTCAAAAGCAGAGACATTACTTTGCCAACAAAGGTCCATCTAGTCAAGGCTATGGTTTTTCTAGTGGTCATATATGGATGTAAGAGTTGGACTGTGAAGAAAGCTGAGTGCTGGAGAATTGATGCTTTTGAAATGTGGTGTTGGAGAAGACTCTTGAGAGTCCCTTGGACTGCAAGGAGATCCAGCCAGTCCATTCTGAAGGAGATCAGCCCTGGGATTTCTTTGGAAGGAAAGATGCTAAAGCTGAAACTCCAGTACTCTGGCCACCTCATGTGAAGAGTTGACTCATTGGAAAAGACTCTGATGCTGGGAGGGATTGGGGGCAGGAGGAGAAGGGGACGACAGAGGATGAGATGGCTGGATGGCATCACTGACTCGATGGCTATGAGTCTGAGTGAACTCCAGGAGTTGGTGATGGGCATGGAGGCCTGGCATGCTGCGATTCATGGGGTCGCAAAGAGTCAGACACAACTGAGCAACTGAACTGAACTGAACATCACACAACAAATGATTTATTTCTTCTACAAATAAATTGCAAAATAAAGAGAGGAAGGAGACGCCTGTGAATTAAAAGGGAGTTGGAATTGGTGAGCTATGACAAGCTGTTATAAAATTTAAATGAAAATGCAAAGGGCCAGGAAGACCCAAGGCAATCTTAAAACAGAATCTGGAACATTTACACTACCAAATTTTTTATTTTCTTCTTCTTATTGTTTTTTTTTTTTCCTGCTGTACCACAAGGCTTGTGGAATCTTAGTTCTTTGACCAGGGATTGAACCCAGGCCCTCAGCAGTGAGAGTACAGAGTCCTAATGTCTGGACTGTCAGGAAATTCCCACTACCAAATATTAAAAGTTACTATTAAGCTTTAGTAATTGAGATAATATGTTAATGGTATGAGGGCAGACAAATAGGCATGGAAAACCATTTACTAGTATCTGCAAAAGCTACACATATGTGTATGTTATGACCCAGCAATCCCAGCTTTAGCTGTATACTCATCAGAAATGTGAACGTATATCCATGAAGATGCATGTGCTAGAATATTCATAGTAGCATAAGTATTAACAGTCCCCAACTGGGAGCAATCCAAGTGCCATCAACAGTAAAATGCATAGTAAAAATAAACTGCAGAATAGTCACACTTTGGAATACTGGATGATATGAACGAATTTCACAAACCTGATGAAAGAAGTAAGACCCAAAAGAGTATAAACTATATGAGTCCATGCTTTTTCAAGCCCTGTTGAAAACCAGACAAAACTAATCTATAATATTAGAAATCAGGTTAGTGGTTGCTCTGCGGTCTGCAGTGACTGAAAGAGAATGCTAGGAACTTGTGGGGTGTGTTTTACATGAGTGTGTTCAGTTTTTAAAAATTAATTTAGCTTATGATTTATATAATTCAATAAAATCTTCAAAAATGGAAAGCAAAAATAAATAAATTTTTTAAAAAATGAAAAGCAAGAACAGGCATATTAACCAAATGAAATACTTGGTTCTTGTTTAAATCCTGATTTGAACAAACCCACTGTGAAAAATAACTGCTTATGACATAATCAGAAAATTAAGAACACTGACTAGATTGTTCATGATATTAAATAATTTACTTTGGGGCTATGTTAGTGGCTGGTCACAGCAGCTTTTTTTTTTTTAATAGAGTCTTTTGAGATTCATACTGAAATAATATATGCCTAGGATTTGGTTCAGAATAATTCCATCTTCAGTGAAGGATGAGGGAAGTGGGGAAATATCTGTCAGGAACTGATAATTACGGAAACAAGATAATAGTGAAAGGTTGTTGCTGAACCATGCAAAGATGCCAGGATTCTTGGCCTCCGGAGGAGAAGAATTCAATCCGGGGCTAGAGATGAGGCTTGATCGCTCAGAGCTTTTGTATAATAAAGTTCTATTAAAGTACAAACGAGATAGAGAAAGCTTCTGACATAGGCATCAGAAGGGGGCAGAAGGAGTACCCCCTTGCTAGTGTTAGCCCTGGAGTTACGTACTCTCCAATGAATCCAAAGAATGTCTGGAGGTTGTAAAGACCTCACCAGACCTACTCCCATAATTTACATTTTAAGATAACAGAGTTAGCCAGAATGTTTAATCCAGAGACTGTCCTCAGGAAGGATACATTCAGTTCAGTTCAGTTCAGTCGCTCAGTCATGTCCGACTCTTTGCAACTCCATGAATTGCAGCACTCCAGGCATCCCTGTCCATCACCAACTCCCGGAGTTCACTCAAACTCATGTCCATCGAGTCGGTGATGCCATCTAGCCATCTCATCCTCTATCGTCCCCTTCTCCTCCTGCCCCCAATCCCTCCCAGCATCAGAGTCTTTTCCAGTGAGTCAGCTCTTCACATGAGGTGGCCAGAGTACTGGAGTTTCAGCTTTAGTATCATTCCTTCCAAAGAACACCCAGGACTGATCTCCTTTAGAATGGACTGGTTGGATCTCCTTGCAGTCCAAGGGACTCTCAAGAGTCTTCTCCAACACCACAGTTCAAAAGCATCAATTCTTCAGCCCTCAGCTTTCTTCACAGTTCGACTCTCACATCCATACATGACCACTGGAAAAACCATAGCTTTGACTAGACGGACCTTTGTTGGCAAAGTAATGTCTCTGCTTTTGAATATGCTATCTAGGTTGGTCATAACTTTGCTTCCAAGGAGTAAGCGTCTTTTAATTTCATGGCTGCAGTCACCATCTACAGTGATTTTGGAGCCCCCCAAAATAAAGTCTGACAGTTCAGTCTGAGCGACTGAACTGAATGAACTGACTGGGAGCCCCCCAAAATAAAGTCAGCCACTGTTTCCACTGTTTCCCCATCTATTTGCCGTGAAGTGATGGGACCGGATGCCGTGATCTTAGTTTTCTGAATGTTGAGCTTGAAGCCAACTTTTTCACCCTCCTCTTTCACCTTCATCGAGAGGCTTTTTAGTTCTTCTTCACTTTCTGCCATAAGGGTGGTGTTATCTGCATATCTGAGGTTATTGATATTTCTCCCAGCAATCTTGATTCCAGCTTGTGCTTCTTCCAGCCCAGCGTTTCTCATGATGTACTCTGCATATAAGTTAAATAAGCAGGGTGACAATATACAGCCTTGACGTACTCCTTTTCCTATTTGGAACCAGTCTGCTGTTCCATGTCCAGTTCTAACTGTTGCTTCCTGACCTGCATATAGTTTTCTCAAGAGGCAGGTCAGGCGGTCTGGTATTCCCATCTCTTTCAGAATTTTCCACAGTTTATTGTGATCCACACAGTCAAAGGCTTTGGCATAGTCAATAAAGCAGAAATCAATGTTTTTCCGGAATTCTCTTGCTTTTTCGATGATCCAGCGGATGTTGACAATTTGATCCCTGGTTCCTCTGCCTTTTCTAAAACCAGCTTGAACATCTGGAAGTTCACGGTTCACGTATTGCTGAAGCCTGGCTTGGAGAATTTTGAGCATTACTTTACTAGCGTGTGAGATGAGTGCAATTGTGCAGTAGTTTGAGCATTCTTTGGCATTGCCTTTCTTTGGGATTGGAATGAAAACTGACCTTTTCCAGTCCTGTGGCCACTGCTGAGTTTTCCAAACGTGCTGGCATATTGAGTGCAGCACTTTGACAGCATCATCTTTCAGGATTTGGAATAGCTCAACTGGAATTCCATCACCTCCACTAGCTTTGTTTGTAGTGATGCTTTCTAAGGCCCACTTGACTTCACATTCCAGGTTGTCTGGCTCTAGGTCAGTGATCACACCATCGTGATCATCTGGGTCGTGAAGATCTTTTTTGTAGTTCTGTGTATTCTTGCCATCTCTTCTTAATATCTTCTGCTTCTGTTAGGTCCATACCATTTCTGTCCTTTATCGAGCCCATGTTTGCATGAAATGTTCCCTTGGGATCTTTAATTTTCTTGAAGAGATCTCTAGTCTTTCCCATTCGGTTGTTTTCCTCTATTTCTTTGCATTGATCGCTGAGGAAGTCTTTCTTATCTCTTCTTGCTATTCTTTGGAACTCTGCATTCAGATAGAAGACCTCATTATACTGTTACAAACATAAGGCAAAATAGTCATTAAACCAGTTAAAAATGAAATGTCACATTATGTCCATAGTTACATCAATCCATCTTAAGGTTGTTAGATGTCATCAGTTTAAGAAGACGCATCACAAGATTGTTGTTGAAGGTATTCGCAGGCTTGGAGAAAGTCTTTTCCTCGAAGTGGAGATGTCCACCATGGGAAGCCTTCCACTGATGAAGAGGGGAGCGCTCTGCAGACCCAGCAGTTACCTGATTGTGGAATTCAGCGTAGGAGTGAGCCCAGGACAGGAGGACATTGTGTTGAGGATCAAAGGGCAAACTCAGGATTTTTGGAGTCAGCAGAAGTAGGCTCACGAAGATTATCAGGCCTGTCTTTTGGCTCGTCCAGACAGTCCCATTATGGAAGCGGATCAGGAAGAAAGTGGGCCAGGGGCTTCAGTAAGCACGGAATAAGTTGCCCCAGTATCTAAAAGGAAATCGACAGATTGCCCCCTCCCCCCCAGTCATTAATACCCAGAGTTCCTCAGGTGTAATTAGGACGGGAGCTTGTGTGGGGACCCCTGGGCACCTTCAGTCCTGATTATCTTGAGAGTCCGACCCCTAAAACCTATGCCTCTGGGGGCAGTCTCTCTTCCAGTGTGGTCTTTTGCAGACATGGAGCCGGGGGCGCTTAGATGCCTGAGGGCAATTCCGCTTGAAGTGTCCCTCCTTTCCACAGTAATAGCAAGCCTATCCCTTTTCACCTGGGTGCCTCTGGGCATTTTTCTCAGTCTGTTTAAGAACATTTCTCATAGCCATTGAGAGGGCTTCCGCCTGTTCCTTTGTCTTTTTTCTGCCTTTCTTTCTTTTCCTCATATTCCCTACCATAATAAATTGTCTGAGCCAGTTGTAACAGATTATCTAAAGACTGATTTGGTCCATACGCCCATTTTAATAGCTTTTGGTGGAATCCCATGGACGGAGGAGCCTGGTGGGCTACAGTCCACGTGGTCGCAAAGAGTCGGACACGACTGAGCAACTTCACTTCACTTCACTCACTTCACAGCGGATATCTGGAGCTGACTAAGTGAGAAATCTATCCTTTAAGATCACTTTTCCCTCTTCACATTCAGTCGGGATCAATCTTAGTGAATCTGCAAAGGGCTTCTCTCAGTCTATCTAGGAATTTACCAGGAGCTTCCTTCTCCTCCTGTTCTATGTTTGCCAATTTGCCATAGTTTAAAGGACAAAATGACTCTGATCCCATCTTCCTTTAGCTGTGTTGTAGTCCTAGTCTGGTTCTATAGTTGGCACCGCCTGATTCCCAGTGGGGAGGGCAGTTATCTCATCCTCCCTCTTCCCTACTGATTCATTACCAAACCATTCATCTCCATAAGCAACCACTTTTCCCAAAACTCAAGTTTTTGAGTCGGGAGTCAGCATTTGTCCCAAGATATACATCACATCCTTCCAAGTAAGGTCATAAAGCAGAGTAACACCTTTAAAAGCTCTAATACATTTTTCTGGGTCCTTTAAATAGACTCCCAGATCCTCCTTGATTTTTTGTATTTCTTGATAAGAAAAAGGCTTATTAACTCTCATAGACTCTCATAGCACCTGGTGGATGCTTCATGAAGAGGCAACAGCTTGTGTGGCTGTTCCTCAGTCTCTCTGGCTGCTCTGCGTGTATGATCCCAGGGATAGATTGGAGAAACCTGGTTTTCTTTATCTCTTTGTCTCCTGTCCTCCATCTCATCTCATTGGCAAAGTAGGACAGGAGGGAGCTGAGGGACTCACACCCAAATCTATACCCTTAGGACACAAGTCTGGCATATTTCGCAGAGAGAAAAAGGGCAACACATAGGCTACTTCTACCCATTTCCCTTGTTTTCTACAGAACCAGTCTAATTGTAAAACAGTATTATACTTAAGAGACCCTCCAACTGGCCACCAACGCCATCCTCCAATGGATACCGTGACCATGCAGTATCACATAGGAAGACCAGGTGTGTCTTCTTTAAGCCCTGGGGATCAAATCTATCTGTTTTTCAGGATACAGTTCAAAGGAGTGAGGCTGGAATTGTTAGCTCCCATCTGTAAGAGAGAAAAAAAAAAGCGACCAGCACCATCTTTCTACTGGAGGCGTCCCTCCCTGCTCTAGATGGGGGTGTAGACAGACTTTACACCAAAGCTTTCCTTCCCTGGTTGGACTTCGTCTGTCCCTTACCAATGCAGGCCACCTACTCGTCCCTCCCGGTTCTACCACTGAGATGGGGTGGAGATGCACCAGGGGTAGACCTGATGGCATCTCTTTCTGACATCCAGCTCCTCACCATCAAAACCTTGCTTGCCTCTGATGCCGCCCAGGGTGTGATTAGAGTAACCTTCCGGAATGCCTCCCAGGCTAAGACTGTTGGGGGAAACATTTGTCACCTGAGTGCCTGTGCACGACCCTGAGTATACACCTGACCACAATAAGACTGATAAGAACATAAAGCTGAGATGTTCCTTCCAAGCGTCACCACACCAGTATAAGAACCTCTTCTGGTCCACTAAGAGCCAGCGTTACCAAAGGAAAAAAACCCATTGTAGTTCCAATCTGAGTAACCTTTAACCTCAAAAATGCTCTTGTAGCTAAAGCTCCATCTAACTTCCAAACTTTTGATTCTTAGCAAGGCTTCCTGACTACCAGTCCAAGTTTGGGACCTAAGTCACAGTACACAGTAACAGCACAGACCACAAGTCCCTTGAAAGTCTATGATATGACAGATTAGGTTTGTACTTCTAATTTTCAAAGAGTTATGAAATCGTCAAAGAGACCGAAAAGTTTGACCAAGAAAGGAAAGTTCAGTCCACAGGCTTTGCCCATTTCTGGTCGGTCCCCAAAGGAGATGTTGAATGCCTCTTGGCATTGGCAGGTTGGTATAAACCCCCGACAAGTTTCTGCCATAAGCCATATGAGGTCACTGCAGAACCACAGAGCAGGACTCCTCACTTGCTTCAAGCAGGGTGTTTCATTCATTCACACAAGCACACTGTAGAGTTAGTAAAGTACAGCAGAAAATGTGTTTGCTAGGAAAACAAAGAACTAGAGCTCCAAGCATCCTTACCTTGTCCTGAAGAATCTGGACAAGCCCCCAAGATGAAAGGTTGTTGCTGAACCACGCAAAGACGCCGGGATTCTTGGCCTCCAGAGGAGAAGAATTCAATCCGGAGCTAGAGACAAGGCTTGATTGCTCAGAGCTTTTGTATAGTAAAGTTCTATTAAAGTATAAAGGAGATAGAGAAAGCTTTTGACATAGGCATTAGAAGGGGGCAGAAAGAGTACCCCCTTGCTAGTGTTAGCAATAGAGTTATATACTCTCCAATGAATCCAAAGGATGTCTGGAGGTTGTAAAGACCTCACCAGGACCTACTCCCATAATTTATATTTTAAGATAACAATTAGCCAGAAGGTTTAATCCAGAGACTGTCCTCAGGCAGGATACATTATTGTTATATAATCCTAAGGAATGTAGAGGGAAAAAAAGGTTTGTCTTTTCTTCCTCCTTGAGAATTCCAGACCCCTCTCTCCTTGGGGACCCTTAGACTTCTTATCAACCTGCCTAGGAAATGATTCTCTTACTAGATGTCTGGAGGATATAATAATGCTATTCTCTTTGATTTTGTATATGTTTAAAATTTTCCATCATAAAGAGTTTCATAATGTATATTAGTTTCATAATGTATATATTAAGTGCAGTAGTATGGTAATAAAATACCTAAATGCAATATGAATTTTTAAAAATGTTTATAGATCAGTGATTTATTAATTAAAAGTTTGTTAAAAGTTTTCCTAAATGACTCCTACTTGCTAGTCCTTAATGGTAAGTTTAAGTTACTTTATGTGCAGTACTCAAAATATTAACGTAAAAATCTATGTCATATTTTCTATAGTTAAGAGTACTCTTGATTTATCCATTCAACAAATATAGGCCCAGGCTTTGCTTTAGATGTTGAGGATACCTCAGAGAAAAGAGCAGCCAGGTTTCAATTCTTTTTTTTTTTTTAATTTTATTTTTAAACTTTACAATATTGTATTAGTTTTGCCAAATATCGAAATGAATCCACCACAGGTATACCTGTGTTCCCCATCCTGATCCCTCCTCCCTCCTCCCTCCCCATACCCTCCCTCTGGGTCGTCCCAGTGCACCAGCCCCAAGCATCCAGTATCGTGCATCGAACCTGGACTGGCGACTCGTTTCATACATGATATTATACATGTTTCAATGCCATTCTCCCAAATCTTCCCACCCTCTCCCTCTCCCACAGAGTCCATAAGACTGACCTATACATCAGTGTCTCTTTTGCTGTCTCGTACATAGGGTTATTGTTACCATCTTTCTAAATTCCATATATATGTGTTAGTATACTGTATTGGTGTTTTTCTTTCTGGCTTACTTCACTCTGTATAATAGGTTCCAGTTTCATCCATCTCATTAGAACTGATTCAAATGTATTCTTTTTAATGGCTGAGTAATACTCCATTGTGTATATGTACCACAGCTTTCTTATCCATTCATCTGCTGATGGACATCTAGGTTGCTTCCATGTCCTGGCTATTATAAACAGTGCTGCGATGAACATTGGGGTACACGTGTCTCTTCCAGAAAAATAAATGACCCAATCAAAAAATGGGCCAAAGAACTAAATAGACATTTCTCCAAAGAAGACATACAGATGGCTAACAAACACATGAAAAGATGCTCAACATCACTCATTATCAGAGAAATGCAAATCAAAACCACTATGAGGTACCATTTCACACCAGTCAGAATGGCTGTGATCCAAAAGTCTACAAGCAATAAATGCTGGAGAGGGTATGGAGAAAAGGGAACCCTCTTACACTGTTGGTGGGAATGCAAACTAGTACAGCCACTATGGAGAACAGTGTGGAGATTCCTTAAAAAACTGGAAATAGAACTGCCTTATGATCCAGCAATCCCACTGCTGGGCATACACACTGAGGTTTCAATTCTTTGGGGGTTGATACAATGAAGAGAGATAAACAAGTCAACTAATACTTTATATAACTATATAATGTGATTAAAATAATGTTAGAGTAACTATGGTGGATCTTCATGCTGTCAGTGCCACCCAGATAACAGTTTTGGGACTTTCCCTCCATCATCACTACTGCCTCTCTGGGTGGAGGAAAGTAACAAACAGCTCACCATTTATATTAAGGGGGTTATGCATGTCCTGGGCTGTTGAGTGTGCACATGGGACAGTTTAGGTGGATGCTCAACAAAAGCCCAGAGCATGGGGTTCAGGGTTTGGACTACATAGGCAGCTCCATTGGAGAGCCAGCTTCTGTGGCCCTTTTCTTGGGCTAACTCTCCACCAGATTTTCTCTTGGGATTTGTGTGTGTGCATGTGTGCATGTTTTAACAGTTCCTGTCCTCCATTAGCTTCTTCCTTCTACATCCCTTTCTGTCCATCCAATGTACCACCCAGGAATTGAAAGTTGTGGAGGGGCAGTCACCTGTTTCTCTCTCTGTTACTGCCTTTCTTCTGTTTCTTCTCGGGGCCTCCCCTTAAGAGCCTAGCTTGAAAATTACACATACTGAATAATGTTTTTTCTCTTTGCATTCCTAATTCTCTGGGACACCTTCTATCTCCAGGAAAAAAGTCCTGAGGTACAGCTGATAAACCCGGAGAAGGCAATGGCACCCCACTCCGGTACTCTTGCCTGGAAAATTCCATGGACAGAGGAGCCTGGTGGGTTGCAGTCCATGGGGTTGCTAAAAGTCGGACGCGACTAAGCAACTTCACTTTCACTTTTCACTTTCATGCATTGGAGAAGGAAGTGGCAACCCACTCCAGTGTTCTTGCCTGGAGAATCCCAGGGATGGGGGAGCCTGGTGGGCTATCGTCTATGGGGTCACACAGAGTCGGACACAACTGAAGTGACTTAGACTTACACTTAGACAGAATAGTTTGGGGAAAGACTCTCTGAGAAAGTGGTATTCAAGTTAAGACTTGAAAGGTAAGAGGGAGCCAATTATAGGAACAGATGAGGGAAAAGACTCTAAACAGTATAAACATCAACCACAAAGGTTCAGGACAAGAGGGGTCTGTAATATGCTGGAATTTGACAGAAAGAGTACTGGAAACTTCTTTCTCTTTCTCTTCCATCTAATCTTTGCTATTGAGATGCTACTATTAGAACACACTATAAATAGTAACCAAAATTTGGTTTGGAGACACTCAATACTTAAGCATTTCAAGACTTTTTTGTTGTTGTTCTCTTTGGCATTCATACCCCATAGACATACAATAATTAAACCTAACATGGGGGCTTTTCTGGTGATCCAGTTGTTAAGACTCCGTAATTCCACTGCAGGGGCTCAGGTAAGATCTAGTCTGCTACCAAAAAAAAAAAAAAAAAAATCCTAACATGATTCTGGCAACCATTGAAAATAATAGCTAAAGTCAATTACTCCCAAAATTATTCAGTAAAGAATAGCATAGATGTTGCTCAAGAGCCTTAAAAAGTCATACAAATAAAAATATTTATGAAGACTTTTTTAGAGCTTGGAAGAACAAGGTATGTTAAATAAAAATTCAGGATGTGAAATTACATATTTAACTATGATTTTGATTATTAAAAATATAAGTATAGATATTGGAAAAAATATATCAAAATATTAGTAGGACTTCCCTGGTGGCTCAGTGGTAAAGAATCTGCCTGCCAATGGAGGAGACAGAGGTTTGATCCCTGGTCCAGGAAGATCCCACATGCCTCAGGGCAACTAAGGCCATGCTCCACAACTACTGAAGGCCATGCATTCTAGAGCCTGTGCTCTGCTGCAAGAGAAGCCTCCGCAATGAGAAGCCTGAGCCCCATAGCTAGAGAGGCTCACCCGCTCACCACAACTAGAGAAAAGCCCTTGCAGCAACGAAGACCCAGCACATGACAGCCAAAAGTAAATAAATATTAAAAAGGAAAGAAAATCATCATTAAAAAATACTAATAGTTATCACTAGGTAATGAGAATCTATTATATGCATATAGGAATTTAAGAAAGAACAGGGAAAAAAAAGAACAGGATTCATGTTGATGTATGGCAAAACCAATACAATATTGTAAAGTAATTAGCCTCCAATTAGAATTAAAAAATAATAAATTTAAAAAAAGAACAGGAAAAAAAAACACACATAGTAAAAATGTTCAATGAATATGTCAAAATTATTTTCCAGAACTGAAGGAAATGAGTTGCCAGACTGAAAGGATCCACCAAATGCTCAGTTTGGTGGGTGAAAATAGACACATACCAAGTCAGATTATTGCAGAATTTCAGCACGTTGAAGCGAGAGAGCTGATTATTAAGGTTCCAGAGAGAGAGAGAAAAAAGAAGCCACCAACAAATGTTCGGGAGTCAGAATGACTTTGGACTTCTCAGCAGTAGCAGAACCTAGAAAACACTGTCTTCAAAGTTCTGGAGCAACAAAGCACTTGTCCTAATGGTGGTCCCAAAGCAGCAGAGTTCCCAGTCTTAAGAGGCAAGTTGCACAATAGACATATCAGAAGTAACTCATAAACCAAAATGTGGAGGGCTCTCCCCACGTGTTTTTCTCTGTGTGAACCCCTGGGCCTTTGCACATCCCAGAGTGTGAGTTGTGTGGTGGAACTTGCAAGAGTAATCAAGGTTGAAGTCTCCAGGTGGAAGCAGAACTCACATTTAATGTCATTTAAATAAAAATAATGTGATATTTCTTATACCACTCAAAATCATGGTTGCAAAATCTTATCTGCTATCATAGTTATTAGAGTAAAATTTAAGGACATAAAAATTATAGTAATAATCATAGGTATAAACTAATTACTATGGAAAACCAGATGTTCGTGAGCTGGTGGTTTATATAAAATTCTGTAAGTTCTCCAGATTACTAATAACTTCCAACAGGTGTCACATAGAAAGTCCAAGATAGTAGCAAACACTTGCCATCCTTAAATTATTCTTCAAAAAGGCCTAGCTCCCTGCTTGGAAGAAAATACAGTGAGAACAAAACACAGACTTATATTTCAATAAAATATAATTCTGCACTAGGACAATAGGATGCCTATTTAATATGCTTTTTTTTATTTTAACGATAAAAGTAAAGCTCTGTGAAATGACCAAAGATACTTTTTTTTAAAGGTTTTGAAAACTATTCTTTGAGAGCAGTTTTAGGTTCACAAGAAAATTGAAAGGTTCTTAGTTATCCTAAACACACCCCACCTGTACATGTACATGGTCTGCCCTATTATCAACATCCCCCACAAGAAAAGTACATTTATTACAATTGATAAACCCACGTTGAAACATCACTACTACCCAAAGTCCATAGTTTACATTAGAATTCACTTTTGGTGTTGGACACCCTATGGATTTGGACAAATATAATGACATGTATCCATCATTATAGAATAATACAAAGTAGTTTCATGGCCCTAAAAGTCCTCTGTGCTCTGCCTATTCATCCTTATCTCCCCCAAACCCTGGCCAACACTGATCTTTTTACTGGCTCCATAGTTTTGCCTTTCCAGAATGTCATACAGTTGGAATTATTCAGTGTCAAGCTTTTTCAAATTGGTTTCTTTCTTTTAGAAACACATATTTAAATTTCCTCCACATCTTCTCATGGCTTGATAGCTCATTTCTTTTTACCACTGAACGGTATTAACTTCTTTGGATATAGCAGTTACGAAAAGGACATCTTGTCAGCTTCTAAGTTCTGACAGTTTTGAATAAAGCTGGTATAAACATCCACTTGCAGGTTTCTGTGCAGATGTAAGTTTTCAATGTTTTTGGGTATATACAGTCATCCATCAGTTCTCACAGGCGTTGGTCCCAGGACTCTCATGGATATAAAAGTCTGTAGATGTTCACATTCCTTATACAAAGTGGTATGATATAGGTGGTCCTCCATATCAACGGGTTTCACATCCTTGGATTCAACAAACCATGGATCAAAAATCAATCTATAAGGAATTCCCTGGTGGTCCAGTGGTTAGGACTCCACACTTTCACTGCCAGGGGGCCGGGTTCAATCCTGGTTTGGGAACTAGAATCCCACAAGCTGTGTAGTGCAGCCAAAAAGACAAAACAAAACAAAAATCGATCTACATCTGTGATCCACAACAAATTCTTTCTTTGTGAAGTATGTAAGTCTATGTCTAGAGTCATATTTTTGCCAAAAGCACATCTTGTGTTTAAAAATTAATCACTGCAGAGAAGATGCAGAAGTACTTCTGTTGCAAATACCAAAAATCATGCTGAGGAATTTTTTTACTGAGATAAAATTCACATACCATACCATTTGCCATTTAAAAGTATATAATTTAGTGGTTTCAAGTATATTAACAAGGTTGTGCAAACATCACCACTATCTAACTCCAGAATATTTTAATCACCCCCAAAAGAAACCCAATCAGCAATCAGCACTCCACTATGTCCTCCTCCCTCAGACCCTGGTAACCACTAATATACCTTCTGTCCTTATGGATTTTCTTATTCTGAATATTTTGTATAAATGGAATCATACAAAATGTGGTCTTTTGTGTCCAGCTTCTTTCACTTAGCATAATCTTTTCAAGGTTTATCTGTATTGAAACATCTATCAGTACTTTAATCCTGTTTATTGTAGAATAGTAAATATTCCATTGTTTAGATGTACCGTATTTTTTAAAAATCCATTCATCAATGGATGGACATGTGGGTTATTTCCACTTTTTTTTTTTTACTATTTTGAATAACACTGCAATTGAACATTTGTGTACAGTTTTACATGGACATTTGTTTTCAGATCTACTGAGTGTATACCTAGAAGTGGAATTCCTGGGTCATACAGTAACTCTGTGTGTAAACTTTTGAGGAACTGCAAGACTGTTTTGCAAAGTGGCCACACCATTTTGCATTTCTTCCAGCAGTGTATGAGGATTCCTATTTCTCCACATTCTTACAGTTGTTATTATTCATTTCTAAAAAAATATAGCCATCCTAGGATATGTGAGGTAATAGCTCCACACTGAGATTTTAAATGTATTTGTGGAACAATTACTGATTGTGGACAAAATACTGATTGTGGACAAAATACTGATTGTAGAACAAATATTGATTATTTTAATCAGCGAAAGAGCTTTTCAAAGCCCAACATTGTTATTTCTGAAGTGATTAGTGAGAATGTAATTAATGAATAATCATTATCTCCTACTCTACCCATGTTTTATGACTTCTCACAAGTATAACTCAAGTTATACAACCCAGACAATTACACAAATATTAGATGATTATGTTTGTGATGAATATAAATGGGTTATACAATAAAACCACTGACAGCTAGAGAGTCCCATATGGCAGCTCACAGAAAGAGAAATCTACTTTTGATAGAAAACAGACTATAACTACATTTAATCTTATCTGGGATCTTTGTATTGGCTAACCAAAGCTCTTTAAAAAATCCATTAGAATATAAATTCAGATTCCTCATCAGCACTAAGACATTTAACAGAACAACATCAGAATAAATAAGGGACTTTTATTATATCCTTCCTGTGGTAGGTTGAATAACTATATCCCCAAAGATATTCACATCCTAATTCTTTTGAATGTCACCTTATGAAACAAAAAAGGACTTTGCAGATGTGATTAAATTCAGGAACTTGAGATGAGGGGATCTTGGACTATTACTCAAGTAGTCCCTAAACGTAATCACATGTATCCTTATAAGAGAGAGACAGAAGGAGATTTGACATAGAGGAGAAATCATGGAAGTACTGGAGTGATGTACCACAAGCAACAGAAAGCTAGCAGCCGCCAGAAGGCTGGAAGGCAAAAGAAACAGATTCTCCCTGGAGAGTCTCCAGCAAGAGTCTGGCCCTACTGACATCTTGATTTTGACCCAGTGAAACTCTGTTCCACTTCTGGCCTCCAGAACTGTGAAAGAATGTTTCTGTTCTAAAACCAACAAGTTTGCTGTGAATTGTTACAGCAGCTATAGGAAGCTAATACACACCCTCAAAAAACAAAAAAACTTGACATAAAAGTACTTAGAATCTGGAATTCTATGCATCAGTTCAGTTCAGTCGCTCAGTCCTGTCCGACTCTTTGCGACCCCATGAATTGCAGCACGCCAGGCCTCCCTATCCATCACGAACTCCCGGAGTTCACTCAAACTCATGTCCATCGAGTCGGTGATGCCATCCAGCTATCTCATCCTCTGTCGTCCCCTTTTCCTCCTGCCCCCAATCCCTCCCAGCATCAGAGTCTTTTCCAATGAGTCAACTCTTCACATGAGGTGGCCAAAGTATTTGAATTTCAGCTTTAGCATTAGTCCTTCCAAAGAACACCCAGGACTGATCTCCTTTAGAATGGACTGGTTGGATCTCCTTACAGTCCAAGGGACCTCAAGAGTCTTTTCCAACACCACAGTTCAAAAGCATCAATTCTTTGGTGCTCAGCTTTCTTCACAGTGCAACTCTCGCATCCATACATGATCACTGGAAAAACCATAGCCTTGACTAGACGGACCTTTGTTGGCAAAATAATGTCTCTACTTTTCAATATGCTATCTAGGTTGGTCATAACTTTTATTCCAAGGAGTAAGCATCTTTTAATTTCATGGTGCAGTCACCATCTGCAGTGATTTTGGAGCCCAAAAAGATAAAGTCTGACACTGTTTCCACTGTTTCCCCATCTATTTCCCATGAAGCGATGGGACCAGATGCCATGATCTTGGTTTTCTGAATGTTGAGCTTTAAGCCAACTTTTTCACCCCCTCTTTCACTTTCATCAAGAGGCTTTTTAGTTCCTCTTCACTTTCTGCCATAAGGGTGGTGTCATCTGCATATCTGACATTATTGATATTTCTCCCAGAAATCTTGATTCCAGTTTGTGCTTCTTCCAGCCCAGCGTTTCTCATGATGTACTCTGCATATAAGTTAAATAAGCAGGGTGACAAAATACAGCCTTGACGTACTCCTTTTCCTATTTGGAACCAGTCTGTTGTTCCATGTCCAGTTCCAACTGTTGCTTCCTGACCTGCATACAAATTTCTCAAGAGGCAGGTCAGGTGGTCTGGTATTCCCATCTCTTTCAGAATTTTCCACAGAAAATAATGAGTCAGAGTAGAATAAAAACATTTTCAGACAAGCAAGTTCTCAAGAAATTTATCTCTCTATACTGTTTCTCAGGAAGTTACAGGAGTAAATAAGAGAGTAAACCAAGAAAGTGTACACAGATCAGATCCAGAAACATGATCTCCAATATTTTGGTCAGCATGGCCAAAACAACAGCAACAACAAAAATAACCAAGGGAAACCCTGGCAGCCAGTACAGGCATAGACAATAATCAGCTCAGTTTGAAACTGATAGATTTCTAATGTGACTGAACTGGTGGAAAGTTTTACTGAGAGGATATAGGAAGAATTAAGAAAGCAAGGAAAGCTAATCAAACAAAATTGGGCAACGATTAACTTTAGGATAAGCAAAAAGCAATGGAAACATAATCTCACTAGATTGAAATGCTCACCTATGAATAGGCACATAAGCTAAATATGCTAACAGGTCTTTGATTTAAGAAAAATTGTAATATTGAATGTATGGCAAAGGGAAAGCAGAGGGGATGGTAAGATTCTACCTTTGTTAAGAGGAAGTCAATAAATAAAGTTGAAAATCGATTAATCAAAAGATAATAGTATATACAAATTCTTTACAGAAATGAAACACATGTAAATGCTAAAAAAGTAGTCAAGTTGAAAGTAGTTATTTCTGACATGGAGGTCTGGAGAGACTGGGGGTGAGACAAGGCAGGAAAATAGCTTTTTTATTGTCGTTGTTATAAGCCTTTTAGAAAGTATTTAACTTTTAAAATAATGTCCATGTTTTACTTTTAGAAAAATAAAATTCAATTAAAAATAATTTTTACAGGATGTATACAGACTTTTGAAAGAGAAAATATCAGGATAAGCACAAGGCCAATGATATTGCACTGGTAGAATTTATGTTAACTATTCTTGAGATCAGATCAGACCAGATCAGTCGCTCAGTCGTGTCCGACTCTTTGCGACCCCATGAATCGCAGCACTCCAGGCCTCCCTGTCCATCACAAACTCCCGAAGTTCACTCAGACTCATGTCCATCGAGTCAGTGATGCCATCCAGCCATCTCATCCTCTGTCATCCCCTTCTCCTCCTGCCCCCAATCCCTCCCAGCATCAGAGTCTTTTCCAATGAGTCAACTCTTCACATGAGGTGGCCAAAGGACTGGAGTTTCAGCTTTAGCATCATTCCTCTCAAAGAAATCCCAGGGCTGATCTCTTTCAGAATGGACTGGTTGGATCTCCTTGCAGTCCAAGGGACTCTCAAGAGTCTTCTCCAACGCCACAGTTCAAAAGCATCAATTCTTCGGCGCTCAGCCTTCTTCACAGTCCAACTCTCACATCCATACACAACCACTGGAAAAACCATAGCCTTGACTAGACGGACCTTTGTTGGCAAAGTAATGTCTCTGCTTTTGAATATGCTATCTAGGTTGGTCATAACTTTCCTTCCAAGGAGTAAGCGTCTTTTAATTTCATGGCTGCAGTCACCATCTACAGTGATTTTGGAGCCCCCAAAAATAAAGTCTGACACTGTTTCCACTGTTTCCCCATCTATTTCCCATGAAGTGGTGGGACCGGATGCCATGATCTTGGTTTTCTGAATGTTGAGCTTCAAGCCAACTTTTTCACTCTCCACTTTCACTTTCATCAAGAGGCTTTTGAGTTCCTCTTCACTTTCTGCCATAAGGGTGGTGTCATCTGCATATCTGACGTTATTGATATTTCTCCAGGCAATCTTGATTCCAGTTTGTGTTTCTTCCAGCCTAGCCTTTCTCATGATGTACTCTGCATATAGGTTAAATAAACAGGGTGACAAAATACAGCCTTGACGTACTCCTTTTCCTATTTGGAACCAGTCTGTTGTTCCATGTCCAGTTCTAACTGTTGCTTCCTGATCTGCATACAGGTTTCTCAAGAGGCAGATCAGGTGGTCTGGTATTCCCATCTCTTTCAGAATTTTCCACAGTTTATTGTGATCCACACAGTCAAAGGCTTTGGCATAGTCAATAAAGCAGAAATAGATGTTTTTCTGGAACTCTCTTGCTTTTTCCATGATCCAGCGGATGTTAGCAATTTGATCTCTGGTTCCTCTGCTTCTTCTAAAACCAGCTTAAACATCAGGAAGTTCACGGTTTACATATTGCTGAAGCCTGGCTTGGAGAATTTTGAGCATTACTTTACTAGCGTGTGAGATGAGTACAATTGTGTGGTAGTTTGAGCATTGCCTTTCTTTGGGATTGGAATGAAAACTGACCTTTTCCAGTCCTGTGGCCACTCCTGAGTTTTCCAAACTTGCTGGCATATTGAGTGCAACACTTTCACAGCATCATCTTTCAGGATTTGGAATAGCTCAACTGGAATTCCATCACCTCCACTAGCTTTGTTCGTAGTGATGCTTTCTAAGGCCCACTTGACTTCACATTCCAGGATGTCTGGCTCTAGGTCAGTGATCACACCATTGTGATTATCTGGGTCGTGAAGATCCTTTTTGTACAGTTCTTCTGTGTATTCTTGCCATCTCTTCTTAATATCTTCTGCTTCTGTTAGGTCCATATCATTTTTGTCCTTTATCAAGCTCATCTTTGCATGAAATGTTCCTTTGGTATCTCTGATTTTCTTGAAGAGATCCCTAGTCTTTCCCATTCGGTTGTTTTCCTCTATTTCTTTGCACTGATCGCTGAAGAAGGCTTTCTTATCTCTTCTTGCTATTCTTTGGAACTCTGCATTCAGATGTTTATATCTTTCCTTTTCTCCTTTGGTTTTCGATTCTCTTCTTTTCACAGCTATTTGTAAGGCCTCCCCAGACAGCCATTTTGCTTTTTTGCATTTCTTTTCTATGGAATGGTCTTGATCCCTGTCTCCTGTACAATGTCACGGACCTCATTCCATAGTTCATCAGGCACTCTATCTATCAGATCTAGTCCCTTAAATCTATTTCTCACTTCCACTGTATAATCATAAGGGATTTGATTTAGGTCATACCTGAATGGTCTAGTGGTTTTCCCTACTTTTGTCAATTGAAGTCTGAATCTGGCAATAAGGAGTTCATGGTCTGAGCCACAGTCAGCTCCTGGTCTTGTTTTTGCTGACTGTATAGAGCTTCTCCATCTTTGGCTGCAAAGAATATAATCAATCTGATTTCGGTGTTGACCATCTGGTGATGTCCATGTATAGAGTCTTCTCTTGTGTTGTTGGAAGAGGGTGTTTGTTATGACCAGTGCATTTTCTTGGCAAAACTCTATTAGTCTTTGCCCTGCTTCATTCCGTATTCCAAGGCCAAATTTGCCTGTTACTCCAGGTGTTTCTTGACTTCCTACTTTTGCATTCCAGTCCCCTATAATGAAAAGGACATCTTTTTTGGGTGTTAGTTCTAAAAGGTCTTGTAGGCCTTCATAGAACCATTCAACTTCAGCTTCTTCAGCATTATTGGTTGGGGCATAGACTTGGATTACTGTGATATTGAATGGTTTGCCTTGGAGATGAACAGAGATCATTCTGTCGTTTTTGAGATTGCATCCAAGTACTGCATTTTGGACTCTTTTGTTGACCATGATGGCCACTCCATTTCATCTGAGGGATTCCTGCCCGCAGTAGTAGATATAATGGTCATCTGAGTTAAATTCACCCATTCCAGTCCATTTCAGTTAGCTGATTCCTAAAATGTCGACATTCACTCTTGCCATCTCTTGTTTGATCACTTCCAATTTGCCTTGATTCATGGACCTGACATTCCAGGTTCCTATGCAATATTGCTCTTTACAGCATCGGACCTTGCTTCTATCACCAGTCACATCCACAGCTGGGTATTGTTTTTGCTTTGGCTCCATCCCTTCATTCTTTCTGGAGTTATTTCTCCACTGATCTCCAGTAGCATATTGGGTACCTACTGACCTGGGGAGTTTCTCTTTCAGTATCCTATCATTTTGCCTTTCATACTGTTCACAGGGTTCTCAAGGCAAGAATGCTGAAGTGGTTTGCCATTCCCTTCTCCAGTGGGCCACATTCTGTCAAATCTCTCCACCATGACCCACCCTTCTTGGGTTGCCCCACGGGCATGGCTTAGTTTCATTGAGTTAGACAAGGCTGTGGTCCTAGTGTGATTAGATTGACTAGTTTTCTGTGAGTATGGTTTCAGTGTGTTTGCCCTCTGATGCCCTCTTGCAACACCTACCATCTTACTTGGGTTTCTCTTACCTTGGGCATGGGGTATCTCTTCACGGCTGCTCCAGCAAAGCGCAGCCATTGTTCCTTACCTTGGACGAGGGGTATCTCCTCACCACTGCCCTTCCTGACCTTCAACGTGGGATAGCTCCTCTAGGCCCTCCTGCGCCCGCGCAGCCACGGCTCCTTGGATGTGGGGTTGGTCCTCTCCGCCTCCGCCCTTGGCCTCGGGCTTAGGGGCATGGGGTAGCTCCTCCTGCCCGTCGCCCCTGGCCTCAAAAGCATTAAAAATAATTTCTAAACATGGGAAAATTTTCAACAGAAAGGCGTTGATTAGTTTGAGTAGGTTGAGCTCTACAGAGACAGTGTAAAATAACCTGCCTAGTGTAACAAAATTCTCACAAATGTCTGTAAGACCCCAGCCATCTCCATTAGGTTTAGTCTTGAGGGCAGGAACTACAATTCAACCTATTTCTATAATGCCTGGCTCAAAACAAGCAACTCAATAAGCATATAGTGAAAATGGGGTGCAGGGACAGTAACCACACTGACCACATGGAAAACCTAGGTGAATTAGGTGAGGGAGATAGCAGTTAACAATCTGGGATTTGGGCTCAGAATGAATTCTGAAGTCCTTCTCTGTTACTTATTAGATGTAGACTATAGAAAATATGCTAACTTGGCTTCGTTTTCATAAAATAGTGAGAAATACTAGTTTCTGCTTCAAAAAGTTGTCCTGAAGATTAAATAAGATGGTGCATACAAAGTATTTCATAGTCTGACGCATGAGAACCCTAGATAAATGTCAGCTATAACTATTACCAAATGGAGACTCTTTAATTTCTTGAATCAACTCAAATGACTGCTAGTATAAACACTGTTTTTGTTTTTGGCCATGCAGGGCAGCTTGTGAGAACTTAGTTCTGGGACCAGGTATCTAACCAGGCCTCAGCGGTAAAAATGCCCAGTCCCAACCATTGGACCACCAAGAATTCCCTAAATATTGTTTAGATGTCTACCTTTTGAACTGTGGTGTTGGAGAAGACACTTGAGAGTCCCTTGGACTGCAAGGAGATCCAACCAGTCCATCCTAAAGGAGATCAGTCCTGGGATTTCTTTGGAGGGAATGATGCTGAAGCTGAAACTCCAGTACTTTGGCCACCTCATGCGAAGAGCTGACTCACTGGAAAAGACCCTGATGCTGGGAGGGATTGGGGGCAAGAGGAGAAAGGGACAACAGAAGATGAGATGGCTGGATGGCATCACCGACTTGATGGACATGAGTTTGGGTAAACTCTGGGAGTTGGTGATGGACAGGGAGGCCTGGTGTGCTGCGATTCATGGGATCGCAAAGAGTTAGACATGACTGAGCGACTGAACTGAACTGACTGAATGAGAAAGAAAAGGAAAAGAAATGAACAGTTTTGGCCTATCATGTGCCACGTAGTTTATATATGTTATTATTTTAATTCTTATAATAATGGTAATCATTATTATCTCCATCTTGCAGATAAGGCAACCAAGGTTGGGAGAAATTAGGCAATTTCCTTCAGGTACCCATTGGACAGAGGAGCCTGGTGGGCTACAGTCCATAGGGTCACATGGAGTCGGACATGACTGAAGTTGCATGCACACACTCATTTATTTAGTGACCACTTTGTGTAAGACTCCATTCAAGATACTGGGAAAACAATATTGAACAAACAATCACAGAACTTACATTCTAGAAAAGTAGATAGACAATATACTGTAATGTAATTATAGATTGTAGTAAGAGTTATGAAGGAAATAAAGAGGATCTTGAGAGAGAAAATTATAGGAGAAATGTTTATATATTTAGATAGGAAAGATATATATTTAAATATAGATATATATTTAGATATATATTTAGTCAAGAAAGGCCTTTTTAAAGAGAAAGTTGACCTGAGATTTGAAAGATAAGAATGGATAAGGAATCCAAGGAGCCAAACTAGACGGCTGTAGGGAGATGGTACAGGTCTGGATGTATAGATATACACATACAAAGGTATGGCTGCAGGAAAGAACTTAGAAACTCTGGAACATGGTAGTGGCTGGAGCTGTTTGTGCAGGCCAAGGTCAGATCATGAGGGTGTGGGGGCCCATGGTAGGCTGCCCCAAAATGTATCTTGGTGCCATATTTTTAATCAATCAATTAATTAATTTTGGGGGTTGCACTGAGTCTTTGTTGGGCTTCCCAGGTGGTGCTAGTGGTAAAGAACCTGCCTGTCAAAAGAGGTGGCATAAGAGACTTGGGTTCCATCTCTGGGTTGGAAAGATCCCCTGGAGGAGGGCAGGGCAACCCACTCCAGTATTCTTGCCTGGAGAATCCCATGGACAGAGGAAGCTGGCAGGCTATAGTCCTTGGGATTGCAAAGAGTCAGACATGACTGAAGCAACTTAGCAGGCACGCGTGCACACACGGGTGTGTGCAGGGTGAAGGCTTTCTCTAGTTTCCTGGAGTGAGGCTACTCTCTAGCGTGTGGGCTTCTCACTGAGATAGTTTCTCTTGTGTAACATAGGCTCTAGGCACATGGGCTTCAGTAGTTGTGGTCTACAGACTTATCTGCTTTGAGGCATGCGGGATCTTCCTTGACCAGGGATTGAACTTGTGTCCCCTCACTGGCAGACAGATTCTTAATCACTGTACCACCAAGTTCAGTTTAGTCCAGTCGCTCAGTCCTGTCCGACTCTTTTGTGACCCCAAGGACTACAGCACATCAGGCTTCCCTGTTCTTCACCATCTCCCAGAACTTACTCAAACTCATGTCCATTGAGTGACTGATGCCATCCAATCATCTCATCCTCTGTTGTTCCCTTCTCCTCCTGCCTTCAATCTTTCCCAGGATCAGGGCCTTTTCTAATGAGTCATTTCTTTGCATCAGATGGCCAAAGTATTGGAGTTTTGCTTCAGCATGAGTCCTTCCAACGAATATTCAGGACTGATTTCCTTTACAATTGACTGGTTTGATCTCCTTGTAGTCCAAGGGATTCTCAAGAGTCTTCTCCAACACCACAGTTCAAAAGCATCAATTCTTTGGTGCTCAGCTTTCTTTATAGTCCAACTCTCACATCCATATATGACTACTGGAAAAACCATAGCTTTGACTAGATGGACCTTTGTTGGCAAAGTAATGTCTCTGCTTTTTAATATGCTGTCTAGGTCGGTCATAGCTTTTCTTCCAAGGAGCAAGCGTCTTTTGATTTCATGGCTGCAGTTACCATCTGCAGTGATTTTGGAGCCCCCCCCCCCAAAAAAATAAAGTCTGTCGCTGTTTCTATTGTTTCCCCATCTATTTGCCATGAAGTGATGGGACCGATGCCATGATTTTAGTTTTTCGAATGCTGAGTTTTAAGCCAGCATTACACTCTCCTCTTTCACTTTCATTAAGAGGCTCTTTAGTTCTTGCTTTCTGCCTAAGGGTGGTCTCATTTGTGTATCTGAGGTTATTGATATTTCTCCTGGCGATCTTGATTCTAGCTTGTGCTTCATCCAACCTGGCATTTCTTATGATGTACTCTGCATATAAGTTAAATAAGCAGGGTGACAATATACAGCCTTGACGTACTCCTTTCCCAGTTTGGAACCAGTCTGTTACATGTCCGGTTCTAACTGTTGCTTCTTGACCTGCATACAGATTTCTCAGGAGCAAGTCCCTTAATGTTATTTTGATAATTTGGAATTAACGTTACTCAAGAAATGGCCAATGCTAGAGGGACTCTTTGACTCTCTGTATCCCTAGGAGCAGGAAATAATCTCTCACAGGAAAGGTGCACTCCCTGCATCTGGAGGTAAAAGGACACCCTCTGGCCAGAGACAGGGAATTCAGGCAAGAAGCCTAGTTAAACAAATCTTGTTACTTTAATTTGCTACCCCAAACCTAAACTGTTTAGATTCTTCACTAATTGAGCACCCAAAACTGAGTTTCTCTGTCTTGTCAATTTTTCACAAATTTATTGCTTCTTTGTCTAAAATTATAAACTGCCTGCTTTGCCACTTCCTAGGTCCCATTTCTATGAGACCTCCCTCTGTTTCAATTAAAATTTAGGTTGTTTTTTTTTCTCCTGTTATGGCACCCCACTCCAGTACTCTTGCCTGGAAAATCCCATGGACGGAGGAGCCTGGTAGGCTGCAGTCCATGGGGTCATTAAGAGTCAGATAGGACTGAGCGAATTCACTTTCATTTTCACTTTCATGCAATGGAGAAGGAAATGGCAACCCACTCCAGTGTTCTTGCCTGGAGAATCCCAGGGACGGGGGAGCCTGGTGGGCTGCCATCTATGGGGTCGCACAGAGTTGGACACGACTAAGTGACTTAGCAGCAGTAACCTGTATTGTGTCAATTTCATCATTAGTCCACCAGTAAGAACTCAAAATAGTTTACCTGTCCTAAAAATTCCCCCCTTCTTGACAAGGGCTATACAGGGCATGGTAAGAAGTTTGGATTCTATCCCAAGTACAATGAAAAGCTAATATAAGGTTTAAAAGTACACGAAGAGCATGATCTGTTCTGTTCTTAAAAAGTGCCTTCCCTCTGCTAAGCAAAAGAGATAGGAATGGAAAAGAACAGAAGTAGAGAAACCTGTTAAGGAGGTTATTAAGGACAGTTATTCAGGGTGGAGATAAAAGACACTTGGACTAGAGTGGTAGGCAGAAGTGATAAAACCAACAGGTCTGCATTGGTCAAGGAGAACAAAGGAATCAAAGGTCTGGTTAGAACCACGTGTCTAAACCAGAAAGATCAGGGTGGAGGTAAGGGGGGTTAGGGTGAAGAGTTTCATTTTGGATAGGTTCATTTAGGTGCTGGTGAGCCATCTAAGAGGAGATATCAGTAGACAACTGGCTATGTAGGATAAGAGGACCATCTAAGCTGTGAAAGTGAAAGTGAAGTCGCTAAGTCGTTCCCGACTCTTTGCGACCCCATGGATAGTAGCCTGCACCCAAGCTCCTCCGTCCATGGGATTTTCAAGGCAAGAGTACTGGAGTGGGTTGCCATTTCCTTCTCCAGGTAATCTTCCTAACCCAGGGATGGAACCCAGGTCTCTCACATTGTAGACAGACGCTTTACCGTCTGAGCCACCAGGAAAGGCTAAGCTGTAGATGTGTTGATTCCTTGGGGGAAGAAGGTAGGTTAATAAGCAGAGGAACACTTTAGGAGGCCTGCGAAATTTCCACCCCATCTGGCCATCATCACATCATCACTTCGGAAACTACAAAGATATCTAGGTTCCTGTGGGCTAAGGACGGTCCCAAACCGAAGTTCCCAGAGCCGAGTATAGCACAGGCCCATGATTCTTATTTCCTGGGTCTGCGACCCACATCTAATCTGGTCGAGTAACCGTAAACACTGCCAAAACGCTCCAAATACTCCTACGGAAGCCTGCGGTCACTGAGCGGCTGAGGAGCCGGGTAGCGTTGCCTGCCGGGAGTTGTAGGCTGACGGCCGTGGGCGTTTGCGCAACCTCCTTGAGATGCCTGCCGGGATGCTGCGCCACGTAGATTGAGCCTGCAACAGCTACTGCAGGACAGTGGTTGGAAAACGCAAATCTGACCTTGCTTTCTTGCTTGGAATCATTTGGCGAGGACGAGTTCTCATCAATCAAAGAATAAATTCATAGTCCTAAAGTAACATTCAGTGTCTTTTCGAACCCGGGTCTCCTGCATTGTAGGCAGACGCTTTACCATCTGAGCTACCAGGGAAGCCCTTTTTAGTCTTAACATTTCCTAATTATTCTTCAAGACGATTCTGGACGCTTCCTCCGAGAAAGGGCTTGCTTTGGACCTCTCTTTTCTGTGCTTCCACAGCACAGTCTTACAATTCTCTAATTTCATTTACAATAACCGCTAGGTTTCCCCAGCGCTTACAGGGTCTTTCTAGTCTGAACTATTTACCCTCACCAGTGAGACAGTTGCTATCAGTCCCATTCTGCAGATGAGGAAACTCTGGCCTAGAGACGTTTTGTAATTTGAGCAAGACCACGTCGACGTGTGACACTACTCACGGGGAGTCTCCCACAAGACTACACGTTCCAGGGTGGCACCTTCGGACCAGCTATTTACTTTCCCGCGGGCCACGCCCCAGGGGCGGGGGTCTGGTGACGACACCGCGTCCCATGGTGCTTTGCGCCCCAGCGCTGCCATTGGCCCGGCCGGTCGGCTCCTTTTTCAAATTGAGGCGCCGAGTCGTTGCTCGGTTTCCTGGGCTTCGGGCGGAGACTAGGTTTGTGATTCCAAGGCTCGGACTGGTGCGGGGCAGACGGCGCGGCCAGTCACGGTGGCCGTGACTGGTGGGTAGCAGTTTCCGCGGGCACGCCAGCACCCGGCAGGGGAGGAGGGCACCTAGGTCCGCGCCGGCCGCCGAGCCGCTCCACGCCCCACGGCGAGTCCGTGACCCGGCCTTCTTAGGGGACAGTCATGGCGTCTCAGCCGAATTCATCTGCGAAGAAGAAAGATGAAAAGGGGAAGAACATCCAGGTGGTGGTGCGATGCAGGTAGGGCGAGCTTGCAGGGTTTCGAGCCCTGGGCTTTGCTGCCGGGCTCCTTCCTGCGCGGGCCGAGAAGAGGGATTTTGTTGGCTATTTTCTGAAGGAACCAGACCTTCCTGTTTCTTAGTTTCCTGCGTTCTGTTCGAGAAAATGACACCAGGTCACTATGAGGAGTAAATTAGTATTTTGTTTTGTTTTTTCCAGAAGAAAGGATATTTGTATCTGAGTTTATAGTTTAAACTGCTATTGAGGAGAAGTTCGTCGCTGTTCTTTAGTGAAATGTGTTTTTTTTTTAAAAATACTGTCGACAAAGATTTAGGTGTCATTCTGTATGCCACTCCTTGCAGTTGATCAGTTTGGAAACGACTGCACACCTACTAAACAAATGTTTTAGCACTTATGTTGTTATTATCATCCTGTCCATCATCTCTAAAAAAGTAATCATTTACCTCTTCACTTTGTTCTAGAAGTAATATTTTCTTAATCCTTAGTAAAAAAATAAACATCTTTGTTTTTAAAATTGAAGTTGTAGAATGAGTTTATGTTTTAAAAAATCAAGGAGACAACTAAAGTTGTGCTACATTTTCCAGTGGGTGGGTGAAGGTGTTCAGCTCTCTCCTGATTAGTTTATGCATCATTTCCCAGAAGGAAATGGCAACGCACTCCAGTATTCTTGCCTGGAGAATCCCATGGACGGAGGAGCCTGGTAGGCTACAGTCCATGGGGTCGCAAAGAGTCGGACATGACTGAGCGACTTCACTTCATCACTTCAGGAGAGGAAGAACATACTTGTACAATCTATTGCTTAACCAAATATTGGATTGATTTGGCTTTTTAGACACCCTACACAGTTTGCTGGTATATGTGTATTTTGTGTGTCTATTTTTGTTGCTGTGATATTAAAAACTCTACCAACTCTCAGAAACTATTTTGTAAATCCAAACGTATTCTAAAATTAAAAGGTTATTTTAAAAGTGTATTAACAGACTTTCTTAGGTTATTGCCCACACAGCTTTGGTAGCTTGAGTTGTATGTATCAAAGGTAATAGCTAACTCTAAAGTAGGTGCCTGACAAGACACTTGGTGGTAACCCAAAGTCTAGCCAATTACCAATTGCATTCTCGGGCCTCTGTTAATAGTTACTTGTCTTGAAGATTAAAAAAACCAGCCCATATTCCAATACAAATTTTTATATGATTTGGATCATTTAATTAAGTCAGGCAGTATTACCTTTTCTATGTGGCTTTATTTTCTTTAATATCATTTTTATTGTGAGTTAAAAAATAGGTCAGACCTATAAAAAAATATAACGAATATAACAAGCATCTTTGTTTAGAAACAGAAGAATCATTACAGCTAGAATCCCACTGTATCCCTCCACATCCCTTTCTTCTACCTTAAGAGTTGAACATTATCCTGAATTTCATGTTTATTACCTCCATACATTTAAAGCCTTAACTTAAAAGAGATTTATTTTATTGTTAATGAAAAGTGCTTAGTGTCCAATGTTTACAATAACTTCAGTATAAAGAGATGTTTTTCTCTTCAAATTAGCCTTTTCTTTTTCAAATAGCCCTCCTACTGCAAAGATTTCTGTTCTTGGTGTGGTGGTGGTGTGTGTGTGCTCAATTGTGTCCGAATCTTTGTGACTCCATTGTCTGTAGCCTACCAGGCTCTGCTTTTCATGGGATTTCCAAGGCTAGAATACTGGAGTAGGTTGCCATTTCCTTCTCCAGGGGATCTTCCTGACCCAGAGATTGAACCTGTGTCTCTGCCGTCTTTTACCACTGCTCCACCTAGGAAGCCCAACGTGTCCTTCAGTTCAGTTCAGTTCAGTCGCTCAGTCGTGTCTGACTCTTTGCGACCCCATGAATTGCAGCACGCCAGGCCTCCCTGTCTATCACCAACTCCCGGAGTTCACTGAGACTCACCTCCATCGAGTCAGTGATGCCATCCAGCCATCTCATCCTCTGTCGTCCCCTTTTCCTCCTGCCCCCAATCCCTCCCAGCATCAGAGTCTTTTCCAATGAGTCAACTTTTCGCATGAGGTGGCCAAAGGACTGGAGTTTCAGCTTTAGCATCATTCCTTCCAAAGAAATCCCAGGGCTGATCTCTTTCAGAATGGACTGGTTGGATCTCCTTGCAATCCAAGGGAATCTCAAGAGTCTTCTCCAACACCACAGTTCAAAAGCATCAATTTTTTGGTGCTCAGCTGTCTTCACAGTCCAACTCTCACATCCATACATGACTACTGGAAAAACCATAGCCTTGACTAGACGGACCTTTGTTGGCAAAGTAATGTCTCTGCTTTTGAATATGCTATCTAGGTTGTTCATAACTTTCCTTCCAAGGAGTAAGCGTCTTTTAATTTCATGGCTGCAGTCACCATCTACAGTGATTTTGGAGCCCCCAAAAATAAAGTCTGACACTGTTTCCACTGTTTCCCCATCTATTTCCCATGAAGTGGTGGGACCAGATGCCATGATCCTCGTTTTCTGAATGTTGAGCTTTAAGCCAACTTTTTCACTCTCCTCTTTCACCTTCATCAAGAGGCTTTTTAGTTCCTCTTCACTTTCTGCCATAAGGGTGGTGTCATCTGTATATCTGACGTTATTGATATTTCTCCCAGCAATCTTCATTCCAGCTTGTGCTTCTTCCAGCCCAGCGTTTCTCATGATGTACTCTGCATATAAGTTAAATAAGCAGGGTGACAATATACAGCCTTGACGTACTCCTTTTCCTATTTGGAACCAGTCTGTTGTTGCATGTCCAGTTCTAACTGTCGCTTCCTGACCTGCATACAGGTTTCTCAAGAGGCAGGTCAGGTGGTCTGGTATGCTCATCTCTTTTAGAATTTTCCACAGTTTATTGTGATCCACACAGTCAAAGGCTTTGGCATAGTCAATAAAGCAGAAATAGATGTTTTCTGGAACTCTCTTGCTTTTTCCATGATCCAGCGGATGTTGGCAATTTGATCTCTGGTTCCTCTGCCTTTTCTAAAACCAGCTTGAACATCTGGAAGTTCACGGTTCACGTATTGCTGAAGCCTGGCTTGGAGAATTTTGAGCATTACTTTACTAGCGTGTGAGATGAGTGCAATTGTGCAGTCGGTAGTTTGAGCATTCTTTGGCATTGCCTTTCTTTGGGATTGGAATGAAAACTGACCTTTTCCAGTCCTGTGGCCACTGCTGAGTTTTCCAAACTTGCTGGCATATTGAGTGCAGCACTTTCACAGCATCATCTTTCAGGATTTGAAATAGCTCAACTGGAATTTCATCACCTCCACTAGCTTTGTTCATAATGATGCTTCCTAAGGCCCACTTGACTTCACATTCCAGGATATCTGGCTCTAGGTGAGTGATCACACCATCGGGATTATCTGGGTCGTGAAGATCTTTTTTGTACAGTTTTTCTGTGTATTCTTGCCACCTCTTCTTAATCTCTTCTCCTTCTGTTAGATCCATACCATTTCTGTCCTTTATCGAGCCCATGTTTGCATGAAATGTTCCCTTGGGATCTCTAATTCTCTTGAAGAGATCTCTAGTCTTTCCCAATCTGTTGTTTTACTCTATTTCTTTGCGTGTGTCCTTAAACTTTACTAAATAAACAACTTATGCCCTTGAAGGTTATTAAATCTTTTCTCAAAGGGCCCACATAGTAAATATTTTAGGCTTTTCAGATTACATGTGGTTTCTGTCACATAATCTTGTCTGATTTTTTTTTTTTCCCAGTTTTAAACTTTTAATGGCAACAGTTTGTAATAACCTAAGAGATCAGCCTAAGGGGTTCCCTAGTAGCTCAGTTGGTAAAGAATCTGCCTACAATGCAAGAGACCTGGGTTTGATCCCTGGGTCCGGAAGATCCTCTGGAGAAGGAAATGGCAACCCATTCCAGTATTCTTGCCTGGAGAATCTCATGGACAGAGCAGCCTGGCAGGCTATAGTCTATGGGGTCACAAGAGTTGGACACGACTTAGCAACTAAACCACCAAGAGATAGCAAATTTTTAAGAGAGATGACTTCAGTTTTTGATTACAATGAATGCAATCTTTGTGATAACCTAAGAAATCAGCAAAATTTTGAGAGATGACTTCATTTTTTGATTATAATGAATACAATCTTTATGATGTTCTTTACTTGTACAGTAGCTATATGAATATTTATGGAGTGAATGAATGAATTTAGTGGACAGGACTTTTTTTTTAATCTTCAGTCTGTCTTACCATTTTGGTTGTTTGAATTTTAAAATGACTGTAGTGAAAGCATTAGTGTTAGTCGCTTAGTTGTGTATGACTCTTTGCGACTGCATAGACTGTAGCCCGCCAGGCTCCTCTGTTCATGGAAATCTCCAGGGAAGAATACTCGAGTGAGTAGCCATTCCCTTCTTCAGGTTATCTTCCCCACCCAGAAATTGAACCCGGGTCTCCTGCATTGCAGGCAGATTCTTTACTGTCTGGACCACCAGGGAAGGCCAAGTACAATTGATGGTTTTGCTAGTGTCATCAGCAGCAACCTTGCAATTTCTAATTAAAGAAGTCTGGATAGGAAAATAGTTGGTTGACAGTACTTTATTGCAGCTATAAACAGTCCCTAAAGCTCCTTTGTGGGAGCTTTGATAACTTTTAGGAATGTGTGATTTGTGGGAATTTCTACTACTTTGCCCAAATAACTTGAATGGTATTCATTTGGTAACTTAATCACACATCCTGACGAGAGATTAGACCAATTGGAAAAGCTTTAACCACAGGAGAGCAGTTATGGATACTGTGACTTTTGTGCATTGTTAGGTTTCAGTACATTTAACAAATGATAACATGACAAGATATTACTTGGAAGTTACTGAGTTAGATTTCTCAGGATCACAAATGTGGTTTTCATACATGGGGGTGGGGCATGACAGGGACATTGAGGTATCCTTAACATAAACAGCAGTTTGGTTAGTCTAGTGATGAGGGGAAAGATAACTTCCTATTTGGCATTTCCTGTCACAGTATGTGATAATGAATGGGAAAAGTGAACTCAGGGCAAGAGTACCTCTCCCTTTGGCTCAGATTTGTGCTCAGTATCTTACGGATGCTACTCTGTGGACTGTGGTTCTTTTTAGCTTTCCTTTTCGTTCCCCTAGGGATGACATTTATTAAGCAGTGTAGTATAACAGATATTATTAATATTTGAGTGTCTGCTAAGCAGAGTAGTAGATGCTGGGGAAACAGTAAATTACATAGGACTTGTTTCCCTACATTTTGAGGTTGGTACTATTACCAACCTTTTAATTTTCAAATGAGGAGACAGGCACAAAGGGCTCCATTGCCCAGGCAGACTGGATGAAGAGTCCTCATTCTACTGAAATGCCTAAGGAGGCATTTATCTTATTTTACTTCACATGGAGTCTTTCCCATCACACCTCCTCTATCCTGCTCTGTCCTAATCAAGGCCCCATTAAGTTTCTGCTGTAAGTTCCTACAGCACCTTTTACTTCCCCTTACTAAACATCATCTCTCTTATAATCACTTGTTTTATGTTCCCCACTAGACCTCAGTGTTTTGAGGACAGATTGAATTAACACATGTGAAATACTTGGAACAGTGAGTACCTGGCACGTAGTAAGCGCTCTGTGTATTAGTCATTATTTTAATATATTTTTAATTTTGTGCCACTTATCCCTTGGCAGGTTAATATTTTGGATGCAAATTTGGCATGTTCTTTCTAATACATCATAACCTAACTTGGCCGGATTCTAGGAACATTGGAAATAGAATTCTGAAAAATAAGTTTCACCTTTTTTACAAATTAATTCTCTTAGCATCTACTCCAAGAAACTGTCAGAATTGTATATATCTTTCAAAACTTTTTAAACTAATTTTATTTCTGGCAATTGAAACCCTTAAAATTCTGCTGTCTGCTTTAGCAGTGTCGTTTAGGCCCCATTTAATCTCTGTCACCAACAGTGTGGTTAAAACTTCCCATTGTTCTTGTCTGAGATATTAACAAAAATGTCATCAGTAACCTGATAACTAAGAGTTCTTAATTCTTAAGTGAACTTAACTTACAAAACAGACTCACAGACTTAGAGAACAAACTTAGGGTTGCTGGGGAGAAGGGATAGTTCGGGAGTTGGGGATTGACATGGACTCACTGCTATATTTAAAATGGATAAGCACAAGAACATAGAACTCTGCTTACTGTTAAGTGGCAGCCTGGATAGGAGAGGAGTTTGGGGGAGAATGGATACATTTATATGTATGGCTGTGGAGAAGGCGATGGCACCCCACTCCAGTACTCTTGCCTGGAAAATCCCATGGATGGAGGAGCCTGGTGGGCTGCCGTCTATAGGGTCACATAGAGTCGGACACGACTGAAGCGACTTAGCAGCCTATGTATGGCTGAGTCCCTTAGCTGTTGACCTGAAACTATAACAACAGTTTTAATTGGTTATATATACCCCAATACAAAATAAAAAGTTTTTAAAAAAAGAGTTCTTGAATAACCTTGTATGTTTCATTTTACAGACCATTTAATTTGGCAGAGCGGAAAGCTAATGCCCATTCGGTAGTAGAATGTGATCATGTGCGGAAAGAAGTTAGTGTTCGAACTGGAGGACTGGCGGACAAAAGCTCAAGGAAAACATACACTTTTGATATGGTACTTACTTCCTAAAGTGCTGCTACTTCTTATTATCCACTAATGTAAAATTATCCTAGTATGTATATTTTCTGTAGGTTCTGGTGTAGTTAGAAATTGCAGTTGATCCTTTGAGTTGTCAAATGGTTTCTAGTGGGCTGGATAAGTTAATATATTAAATTAAGGTAATTTTGAAGTTTTTTTTTTTTTAAGAAATGCCTTTTGTTTTTTGGCTAGGTTTTTGGAGCAAATACTAAACAAATTGATGTTTACCGAAGTGTTGTTTGTCCAATTCTGGATGAAGTTATTATGGGCTATAATTGCACTATTTTTGCGTGAGTTAAACACTTTTCAAATTGATGAAAAGTTTTAGATGCATGTAATCATTTTTTTTTGTTTAACACTTCTGTTAATTTTGACAGATATGGCCAAACCGGCACTGGAAAAACCTTTACAATGGAAGGTGAAAGGTCCCCTAATGAAGAGTATACTTGGGAGGAGGTATTTATTGTTTATATCAGACTTTTGTCTCTAAAGTGGCTCAAGTGCAGCAGAATAAAACTTGGTTGGATGCCTCTGTCTGAAATAGATCAGAATACCATGTCAAACATGAATTTAGGATAAACTACTAGTATAATGATATTAAAGTATATGTAATGGCTTCTGTTTAAGAAACATAAAGTCTTACTGGGAGAGAGGAGCAATACATATGGTACAGTTAGATGATGAGAGAAGTGTCTCTTTGGGACAGAGAGTTGGAGCAGACTATTGTGGGAAAGTGGAATGTGAGTAGGACTTGAAGAGGAAGGCTTTGCAGTGAGGGAGTGAGTCTTGTAAAGTTAGCACAACCATGGGAGCAGTATGGTACTTTATTAATGATGACTTTGAGTATAAAATTAAGATCACTGTATTGCTGAAGATTATAGAAAGCACATAGTACATTTCACAAAGAAATGTGTTTAAACCTAAATGAGTTTAATGACTAATATTTTCCAAATTACCAACATTTAGGTAGATCCTTTCTTCTAGTGGTTGGGGCATTAACTTACTTTATGCATGGGTAATAGTGTTATGGAATTGTAATCATAGAAAATATGGACTAGGCTTAAAGCACAGTTTCAAAATTTAGAGTCATAAGTTTTTTTAAGGATAATTAGACATTTGAGAAACAACTTTGTTTTATGTCGGAATTAGGGAATACTGTTAGATGAGCCACTTTTCTGATTAAAAGAATGGTTCTGTGTTCTCATGAGAAAAATTGGAGAGGATGATTGAACTTGGCTTTATAAGGAACTTGATTCAGTTGGTTTCTGTATAATGCTCAGGCATGAAATAGCTGACTGGAATGACAGATTTGTGGAAGGTGTAAGGAAGAATAATTGCTATTGAACAGATTGTTGTAAATGGCTTGTAAATGATTTGGCTTCTCTAACATTAGGTTAGTTTTTTGATTTTTTTTTAAAACCTGTTTTGACATATTTATGTTTAAATATACTATAAAAGAGGCCCTTGTTATATGTGTGTTTTAACTATTGCAGTAAATGGTATTCTTTAAGTCTTTATTAATATTATAATTTCAGGATCCTTTAGCTGGTATAATTCCACGTACTCTTCATCAAATTTTTGAGAAACTTACTGATAACGGTACTGAATTTTCAGTGAAAGTGTCGCTGTTGGAAATCTATAATGAAGAGCTCTTTGATCTCCTTAATCCATCTTCTGATGTTTCTGAGAGACTGCAGATGTTTGATGATCCCCGTAACAAGGTAACTTGAGTCTTTGACAATGAAATGTCTCCAAATGTTAATGTGTGATATTTTGAGAAATATATATATATATATGTTTTTTTTCTTTTTAACCAATTTAATGGGTGCTCTTCTGATATTTGGTCAGAGGGGAGTGATAATCAAAGGTTTAGAGGAAATCACAGTACACAACAAGGATGAAGTCTATCAAATTTTGGAGAAGGGGGCAGCAAAAAGGACAACTGCAGCAACTCTGATGAACGCCTACTCTAGGTAAGAAAGCCCTTGTTTCCCCCTCTGCTCCATTTTGTTTTCAAGAAGAATATCCAGACTTGGGAAATCACATTGGGGCGTGTCAAGTATGTGAGCCACACAGCTAGATCGTGTGCTGGATTGCTTGCCTTAGCGATTGGCTTGAGGTTTATAAGGAGAGCACCAGTGTTGGGAGAATGTTGAAAGGAGGACAAAGACAAGTTAAACTTGAGCAGAATTATTGTTTTTTTAAGTAGAAGATTTCTTTTCCCAAATGAAATTATACATGGGAGCCCTGATTAAAATGTGGCTGGGGTAGTTGATTTGGCAGTGGGATACTCAGGGGCTTACTTCTTCAGCCTTCAGGAGATTTGCCCTGAGTACTTTTCTGGAGCCCCTAAGGATACTTAGAATACAGTTTGAAAATCCCTTTTTTGAGTAAAGATTAGAAGAAAACCAAATGGCCTGTTTTTTTCCCCCCCAGCTTAATCAAGGTATAAATGACAAAATTTTATATATTTAGGTTGTACAACATGACTTCTTTCTTCTCAAATGGCTTCACTTTAATGTAGGAAGACACATAATCACTAATAGAATACACATGATCACTAATACAGGTTTTCAAGGGGAGAAAGAGGCATATTTGATAGTATCCCTTATGAGATGAATCCCAGACTCTACAAATGCACTTTACCAAATCAGAGGTGATTTTTTTTTTTTTTTTCCCTCATCTTTGAAGGAAATATCAGAATGTAATTGAAAGAGTTGTAGATTAGGAGTTAGGTATTTGTGCAGTTAACTAAATATGTTACCTTAGGTAGTTAAACTTACTTGAATATCATTTTCCCTGAACTGCAAAATGACTTTGAGGTCTTGCTCTCTTATAGTTGCTCTCTTATAGTCGGACATTTCTACAATATGCTATAACAATTATAATTGTAGCTCTAT
This sequence comes from Bos taurus, assembly GCF_002263795.3. Classification (NCBI taxonomy): domain Eukaryota; kingdom Metazoa; phylum Chordata; class Mammalia; order Artiodactyla; family Bovidae; genus Bos; species Bos taurus. The sequence continues at coordinate 14,015,463 of NC_037353.1, forward strand.
ATAAATATGTGTGTATTTAAAGAAAGAAGAAAAATAGCATAACATGAAAGTAATCAGTATCATGGAATTATGGGTTATTTTATAATTTAAATTAAATTTCCTGTAATAGCTTTCCATTAAAAATGGAATTATAAACAAATCATAGAATGAAGTTTCCACTTGAATTAAATGTTTGCTTTATAACTTCATTTGATTTAGACTTTGGAAGAAGGAATTTAAGAAATTTTCTTTCTCTAAATACTTTTCTCTGAAATATAAAATTCCCATTATTCTGTAAATTTGAATAATTTAAAATTTCCTAATTTTCACTGAAGACTGCAGGAAAGATATCTTCTTATCAATGTATGTGATAAAGAAAAGAAACATGATTCAGTTTTCCAAAATCAGAATTGACTTTTATGCTTAATAGCATTAGTCCTATTATCTTAAATTCAGTTCAGTTCAGTTCAGTTGCTCAGTCGTGTCCAACTCTTTGCGACCCCATGAATCGCAGCACTCCAGGCCTCCCTGTCCATCACCAACTCCCAGAGCTTACTCAAACTCATGTCCACTGAGTTGGTGATGCCATCCAGCCATCTCATCCTCTGTCGTCCCCTTCTCCTCCTGCCCCCAATCCCTCCCAGCATCAGGGTCTTTTCCAATGAGTCAACTCTTCACATGAGGTGGCCAAAGTATTGGAATTTCAGCTTCAGCATCAGTCCCTCCAATGAACACCCAGGACTGATCTCCTGGGCAAATAATGGTAGGAAAACATGAGATTAATTTTATAATTCAAATCTATAGTTTATATTTTTCCCTCTGTCCCTCCCTTTTTCTGTTATTTAAAATAACTTAAATAATTTTGTAAAAATGATACTTATAAAATTTTCCAAGTCACATGAAAAGTACAAATGAGAAAATTAGAAATTACCATATTCCAACCATCAATGACATTAACAAACATAATGTTCTTCATCAGATATTGATACAGAAAGGAATGCTGTCTTTGGTTGTCTGTATTGTTTTTTATATCACTAAGATAAAAGTTGAGTGTCAGTATACAGCTTAAGAAGGACTTTGGAAAACCTTGTAGTCTAGCAGTGATTGCTTGTGGTGTTTCAGTGAACACTGCTATTTACTGTTTGTGCTGTTCAGAGGAAGGACCTACCTGTCTCTGGTGACCTTCTTAAGGCAGAGCAATGTACTTTTAGGACAGTTGACACTGAGGGGGAGTGATCTGGTGGCTTGCCTGATGCTGTTTGAGTTTAAGGTAATGATATTTCAAGTGGTTCTTAGATCAGTTGCAAGCCATCTCTTCTGACATACCAGGCAGCTGTTCAAACATTATTCCACATCCAGCTTTCAGAGGTGCCTGAGGATTCTAAGTCATTTAAGCTGTTTTCAGGTAGCTTATTATTGGTTTCCTCTATGCAGGCAGCAGGAGGAAGAAAGCCAAAACCTAGCATCATTCTATCTATCTACTGTCTTCCAAAATCTTACTGATATCCTGTCTGATACTATCTTTCTCTACCCTGGTGGATTTAGATCTTTCTTTGCTGTTTTCATTATGTTACAGAAAGAAATAATGTTTTGCATTATAATGATTGGGCAACTTGGTCTTGTTTTCTAGTCGATCCCACTCAGTTTTCTCTGTTACAATACATATGAAAGAAACTACAGTTGATGGAGAGGAGCTTGTTAAAATTGGAAAGTTGAACTTGGTAAGCATCAACTGTAATACCACTGTTCATTCTATCAGGTTTTTTTTTTTTTTGTAGTTTTATTGAGGTATAACTGACAAATAAAATTATGTATTTAAAATGTACAATGTAGCAAGATATCCTTTCTCATGCTGAATAATATTCGAGTGTGTGTGTGTGTGTGTGTGTGTGCGTGTGCATGCACATCATGTCACATCTTTATTCATTCGTCAGTGGGTACCTAGGCTATTTCCATACCTTGTTATCATTAACAGTGCAGTGAACGTGGGAGTGCAGACATTTCTTTGAGAGAATGATTTTCATTTTCTTTGCATACATACCCAGAAGTGGGATTGCTAGGTCAAATGGTAGTTCTATTCCACTGTTTCTTCTTTATCACCTCATAGAGCAGTTTGAAAATTGTGTATTTAGAGACAGTACTTTTGTAGTCACTGGGTTATTGGTTTTGTAGTGGGTTGTTACTTATAGAAAATTATTTTACTGGCTATTTAATATCTTTATGTACAATATGAGAATGAAAGTCTTCTATTCCAAATCCATAGACTGAGGACTTATTTTTATTTTTAAAATTCAAGGTTGATCTTGCAGGCAGTGAGAACATTGGCCGTTCTGGAGCAGTTGACAAGAGAGCTCGGGAAGCTGGAAATATCAATCAGTCCCTGTTGACTCTGGGAAGGGTTATTACTGCTCTTGTAGAAAGAACACCTCATGTTCCTTATCGAGAATCTAAACTGACTAGAATCCTCCAGGACTCTCTTGGGGGACGTACAAGAACATCTATCATTGCAACAGTTTCTCCTGCATCTCTCAATCTGGAGGTAAGGTCTTAACTATCACTTTTTTTGGCTGTGCTGCGTGGTTTGTGGGATCTTCGTTTTCAACAAGGGGTTGAACCTGGGCCCTCAGCAGTGAAAATTTGGAGTCCTAAACACTAGACTGCCAGAGAATTCCCTAACTATCATGTGTAATATTTTTAAGAGTTCACTAATTAGCTTCATTCATTCTATACTACAGTAAAAATAATCTAGACATTGTATGTGGTGGACACATGGAGGAGAACACCACTGAAAAATTGTCTTTCTCCTTCCTGGCAGTTTTCAATCTTAAAAAGCTAGTTACTTAGTTGTATTTTTCCCGTCTTCAAAGATAATTGCTGTGGTCATTAACAGTGGATGGTTTAATTGAGGCCTTAGAAGTGGGTTAAGCGAATACTGGTGCTTTAGAGGCTGCTTAGAGATCACTAAAAATGGGGCTGGATGTGGGGGTACAGGTAGGAAAACCAAAAGAAACAACAAAGATGGTAAAATCTACTTTAATTTTACTGGATTATCCTCTTTAAATGGAATTAGAAAAACTTTTATAAAGTCTCTTAATTCCTCTTTCATTTTAAAAACTATTTTTGTTGAGAAATGATTTGTATACTATAAAATTCATCCATTGAAAGTATATAATTAGGTGATTGTACTATATTCATTGAGCTATGCAACTGTCACCAAAATCTAAACATTTTTATCCTAGAAGGAAACTCTGTAACCTATTAGCAGTCACTCCCCATCAGTTTCCATTTCTAGCCCTAGGTCACTATTAATCTACTTTCTTTCATCTATGCCTTTGCGTATTCTGAATATTTTATATAAATGGAATCACACAATAAGTGTTCTTTTGTGACTGGCTTCTTTCACTTAGCATAATGTTTTCAATGTTCATGTTGCAGCATCAGAACTCATTCCTTTTTGTGGGTGAATAATATGGATATAGGACATTTTGTTTATTCATCAGTTGATGAAATTCATTGAGGTTTTTTTTTTAATAGAGCTTAAGACTAAAGCAAAAAATTATTAGATTAAATTATAGTAAAGTTAAAGACCCTGAACCTTGAGGAGTAAAAAATAAGGATGTTTTAAACAGTCCTCTGTCTTATTTATTTACTTAATTGGAGTATAGTTGCTTCAAGAACATTCCTTGTTTTTAAAGGTTGGGTATAGTAGTATTACTGGGTAAATGTTTATATTAGATATAACCAAAAATTATTATGTTATTGTATCGTACATTTTAGGTAACAGAACTACTTTATTCTCATATCTTCAGTAATTGGCCTTTTCTTTTCATCACAGGAAACTCTGAGTACACTGGAATATGCTCATAGAGCAAAGAACATACTCAATAAGCCTGAGGTTAACCAGAAACTCACCAAGAAAGCTCTGATAAAGGTAATTGTGAATTTTAATGGAGTAATATAAATTTGTTTGACAAATGTGAAAATGAGGAACTGAAATAGATAATTGTTTTTAAAAATTTATTAAATTGCCTTTGATAAGGCTTTTCATTTAATGGGTTGAATTAAATGCCCTGTGTGTTAAAATGCTTTTTCTAATACTAATAGATGACCTTACAAGCTCTATCCAGTCAGTAAAATTTAAGTGTATAATGGTACTTCAGTGCAGTTTTAATTAGCATTTCCTTAATAGTGATAGTCAGCATCTTTTCACATGCTTATCATCCATATGTATATCTCGTTTGTGAAATATCTATTTAAATTGCCAGTTTTTAATTGGGTTGTCTTTTTATGAAGTTGTAAAGGATTGTTCATATTTTATACATACTATCCTTTATGAAATAATTTGTAAATATTTCCTCCCAATCTGGCTTGTCTTTTCCTTTTATTGGTAGTGGGTTTTTTTTTTTGTTTCTATTGAGACAACTATAGATTCACATGCAGTTGAAAGAAGTAATACAGAATACAGAGAGATCCTTTATACATTTTATCAAACTATACAGTAAAATCACTGTAGGGACACCGTTAATAGCAATTCATTGGTCTTATTCCTCAATTTTCCTGGTAATCATGTGTGTGTGTTTAGTTAGTTCTATACAGTTTTGTTATGTGTAGGTTCATGGAGCCACTACCACAGTCAAGGTCCTGAACAGTCCCATCTCAGCAAGGATTCCTCATTGCCCTTTTATAATCACTTCCTTCCCACTCTGACCTCACACCCTGATCTTTGTTATCCAATGATCTGTTCTCTTTCTAAACCTTTGTCATTTTAAGAGTGTTATTGAATGGAATCATGCAGTATGTAAACTTTGGGGATTGCTTTTATCACTCATAATTCTCTGGAGGTTAACCTGAGTGGTGCATATCAATAGATCTTTACTTTTTAATGCTGAGGAATATTCCTTGGTATGTATATACCACCCGCCTGCAGTGCAGAAGACCCCAGTTCAATTCATGGGTCAGGAAGGTCCCCTGGAGAAGGAATAGGCTACCTACTCCAGTATTCTTGGGCTTCCCTGGTGGCTCAGACTAAAGAATTCACCTGAAATGTGGGAGACCTGGGTTCGATACCTGGGTTGGGAAGATCCCCTGGAGGAGGGCATGGCAACCTACTCCAGTATTCTTGCCTGGAGAATCCCCAAGGACAGAGGAGCCTGGTGGGCTACAGTCCATGGGGTAGCAAAGAGTCAGACACAACTGAGCGACTAAGCACAGCACAGCACGGCACATGTATACACCACACATAGTTTGTTGTCAGATTCACCTGTGAGAGACATAGGGGCTGATTTCAGTTTTTCACGGTTGAAAATAAAACTGCTTTGATCATATTTGTTAATAGTAATTTGTGTACATGTAAATTTTCATTTTTCTGAGATAATTGCCCAAGAGTATAATTGTTGTGTTGTATGGTAATTGAATATAAGTTTTCTTTTTTTTTTTTTTTTTAAGGAACTGCCAAGTTGTTTTCCAAAATAGCTGGGCTTTCTATTCTGTTGCATTGATTTATGTCTGTCCCTCACTAATAACACAGCTTTAATTACTGTAGCTTTATAATAACTCTTGGAATCAGACTGTTTAAAAGGAAGCTTATATGAGCAAACCTTTCTTGATAAACGGTGTCAAAATTGTCAGGATCTGAGAAACACTACAGTGATTTTTATATTCATTATTTTTTAAAGGGATTTGATTTAGGTCATACCTGAATGGTCTAGTGGTTTTCCCTACTTTCGTCGATTTAAGTCTGAATTTGGCAATAAGGAGTTCATGGTCTGAGCCACAGTCAGCTCCTGGTCTTGTTTTTGCTGACTGTATAGAACTTCTTCATCTTTGGCTGCAAAGAATATAATCAATCTGATTTCGGTGTTGACCATCTGGTGATGTCCATGTATAGAGTCTTCTCTTGTGTTATTTGAAGAGGGTGTTTGTTATGACCAATGCATTTTCTTGGCAAAACTCTATTAGTCTTTGCCCTGCTTCATTCCGTATTCCAAGGCCAAATTTGCCTGTTACTCCAGGTGTTTCTTGACTTCCTACTTTTGCATTCCAGTCCCCTATAATGAAAAGGACATCTTTTTTGGGTGTTAGTTCTAAAAGGTCTTGTAAGTCTTCATAGAACCGTTCAACTTCAGCTTCTTCAGTGTTACTGGTTGGGGCATAGACTTGGATTACTGTGATATTGAATGGTTTGCCTTGGAGACGAACAGAGATTATTCTGTCGTTTTTGAGATTGCATCCAAGTACTGCATTTTGGACTCTTGTTGACTATGATGGCCACTCCATTTCATCTGAGGGATTCCTGCCCGCAGTAGTACATATAATGGTCATCTGAGTTTATTTCACCCATTCCAGTCCATTTCAGTTTGCTGATTCCTAGAATGTTGACATTCACTCTTGGCATCTCCTGTTTGACCACTTCCAATTTGCCTTGATTCATGGACCTGACATTCCAGGTTCCTATGCAATATTGCTCTTTACAGCATCGGACCTTGCTTCTATCACCAGTCACATCCACAGCTGGGTATTGTTTTTGCTTTGGCTCCATCCCTTCATTCTTTCTGGAGTTATTTCTCCACTGATCTCCAGTAGCATATTGGGTACCTACTGACCTGGGGAGTTTCTCTTTCAGTATCCTATCATTTTGCCTTTTCATACTGTTCATGGGGTTCTCAAGGCAAGAATACTGAAGTGGTTTGCCATTCCCTTCTCCAGTGGACCACATTCTGTCAGATCTCTCCACCATGACCTGCCCATCTTGGGTCGCCCCACAGGCATGGCTTAGTTTCATTGAGTTAGACAAGGCTGTGGTCCTAGTGTGATTAGATTGACTAGTTTTCTGTGAGTATGGTTTAAGGGCCTAGATCTAGATAGATCTGATAGAGTGCCTGATGAGCTATTGCATGAGGTTCATGACAGACAGGGATCAAGACCATCCCCATGGAAAAGAAATGCAAAAAAGCTAAATGGCTGTCTGGGGAGGCCTTACAAATAGCTGTGAAAAGAAGAGAAGCGAAAAGCAAAGGAGAAAAGGAAAGATATAAACATCTGAATGCAGAGTTCCAAAGAACAGCAAGAAGAGATAAGAAAGCCTTCTTCAGCGATCAATGCAAAGAAATAGAAGAAAACAACAGAATGGGAAAGACTAGAGATCTCTTCAAGAAAATCAGAGATACCAAAGGAACATTTCATGCACAGATGGGCTCGATAAAGGACAGAAATGGTATGAACATAACAGAAGCAGAAGATATTAAGATGAGATGGCAAGAATACACAGAAGAACTGTACGAAAAAGATCTTCACGACCCAGATAATCACGATGGTATAATCACTGACCTAGAGCCAGACATCCTGGAATGTGAAGTCAAGTGGGCCTTAGAAAGCATCACTACGAACAAAGCTAGTGGAGGTGATGGCATTCCAATTGAGCTATTCCAAATCCTGAAAGATGATGCTGTGAAAGTGCTGCACTCAGTATGCCAGCAAATTTGGAAAACTCAACAGTGGCCACAGGACTGGAAAAGGTCAGTTTTCATTCCAATCCCAAAGAAAGGCAATGCCAAAGAATGCTCAAATTACCGCACAATTGCACTCGTCTCACACGCTAGTAAAGGAGTGCTCAAAATTCTCCAAGCCAGGCTTCAGCAATATGTGAACCGTGAACTTCCTGATGTTCAAGCTGGTTTTAGAAAAGGCAGAGGAACCAGAGATCAAATTGCCAACATCCGCTGGATCATGGAAAAAGCAAGCGAATTCCAGAAAAACATCTATTTCTGCTTTATTGACTATACCAAAGCCTTTGACTGTGTGGATCACAATAAACTGTGGAAAATTCTTCAAGAGATGGGAATACCAGATCACCTGACCTGCCTCTTGAGAAATTTGTATGCAGGTCAGGAAGCAACAGTTAGAACTGGACATGGAACAACAGACTGGTTCCAAATAGGAAAAGGAGTACGTCAAGGCTGTATTTTGTCACCCTGTTTATTTAACCTATATGCAGAGTACATCATGAGAAATACTGGACTGGAAGAAACACAAGCTGGAATCAAGATTTCTGGGAGAAATATCAATAACCTCAGATATGCAGATGACACCACCCTTATGGCAGAAAGTGAAGAGGAACTACAAAGCCTCTTGATAAAGGTGAAAGTGGAGAGTGAAAAAGTTGGCTTAAGGCTCAACATTCAGAAAACGAAGATCATGGCATCCAGTCCCATCACTTCATGGGAAATAGATGGGGAAACGGTGGAAACAGTGTCAGACTTTATTTTTCTGGGCTCCAAAATCACTGCAGATGGTGACTGCACCATGAAATTAAAAGACGCTTACTCCTTGGAAGGAAAGTTATGAACAACCTATGTAGTATATTAAAAAGAAGACCTTTGCCAACAAAGGTTCGTCTAGTCAAGGCTATGGTTTTTCCAGTGGTCGTGTATGGATGTGAGAGTTGGACTGTGAAGAAGGCTGAGCACCGAAGAATTGATGCTTTTGAACTGTGGTATTGGAGAAGACTCTCGAGAGTCCCTTGGACTGCAAGGATATCCAACCAGTCCATTCTAAAGGAGATCAGCCCTGGGATTTCTTTGGAAGGAATGATGCTAAGGCTGAAACTCCAGTACTTTGGCTACCTCATGTGAAGAGTTGACCCATTGGAAAAGACTCTGATGTTGGGAGGGATTAGGGGCAAGAGGAGAAGGGGACGACAGAGGATGAGATGGCTGGATGGCATCAATGACTCGATGGACGTGAGTCTGGTGAACTCCGGGAGTTGGTGATGGACAGGGAGGCCTGGCGTGCTGCGATTCATGGGGTCGCAAAGAGTCGGACACGACTGAGTGACTGATCCGATCTGATCTGATTTTTTAAAGGCCATACTATTTTATAAGCATTCATTTTATTTTAGACACTTTAATTTTTGAACCCTGTTGCTATTATTAAATCTAAAAATATTTAACAGTAATTTATTATGATAAAATATTTAATCATTGTTTAAAATTCCCGTTGTTTCAGTGTAGACTTTTAATATTTTGTTTTAGGATCCAAATAAGGTTTGCCATAAATTAGTAGTTGGATTTTGAGGCTTGATAGAGTCAGGTTTTATCTTATTTATATGTTTTTGGCCAAAATACTTGATAAGTGGTGGTATATTCTCCCACTTGGAAGCACATAATATCTGGGTCTTTCCCTTTTTTTGGTAAGGGATTCATTATATTGAAATGACCTGATCCACTAGTTCTTCTTTAAGGGTTGCAAAATAATAATAATTTTCGAATTGTTATTCCTTAGTTGACTGCTGGACTAACTCTCTAAAGAGGAATATTCCCTCAGCTCCCCAAGGCTATATTTCTTATAGGAAAGACAGGACAAATGCTTGATTCATTTCCTTTGACAGTTTGGAGAATAATGGATTGGTTTCCCAACTTTCTTAACATCATTATAAACTCATGGATTTAGAATATTTGTGCTAACAATTGTAGTTAACAACCTCACTGACATTCAAATTGTTCCTTCTCTGGCCATTGGGTACCCTTTCAGTGGGTTCTTTAGTCTTTTTTGTTGGCCTAAGCTTCCTTCGCTTCCTTCCTATTTTGTTTTACAAGATGTTCCAGGTTCATCTTGAATGTTTCTTGCCCCAATCCTGGAGTCAGACACTTCCCTAAGAAACCCTGGTTCCTTTTAGTGTGAAATGAGATTTGGAGACCAACCTGGCTACTGGGGGTTATTTTTTCTTCAGAAGCCTGTATTTTTATAATGAATGAAAGCTATTGACTTTATTCTAACCATATTAATATTGAATGAAAAGTAAGATTGTGACTTTTTAATCACATACTTTTATGCTTTAAAAAAGATAAGAGGGCTAACTTTGTTTTATTTATTATAAATCTTCCCCAAACTGAATGAAAAAAAAGTGAAGTGCTAAACTGACACAACATTCTTCTTTCATAGGAATATACAGAAGAGATAGAGCGTCTGAAACGGGATCTTGCTGCAGCTCGTGAAAAAAATGGAGTGTACATTTCTGAAGAAAATTTTAGGTAAGCCCTTGGTTATGGAAATTAATTTCTAAGAATGTACAGCATAGGGAGTATAGTCAGTAGTATTGTACTGTTATTGTGGTGATCATTTTGTAATGTATGAGTATCAAATCACTATGTTGTACACCCAAAAATAATGTAATATTATAAGTCAATTATACGTCAATTAAAAATTATTTATCTAAACTATATCATTCATTTAATAACAATGTTGCATTCCTCTTGTACATTTAATGTAGAAAAGTATTTCAAATAGCTCATCTACTTTGAAGAGCTATTTCCAATAAAGAACTGATGTATGATATAGTTAACAAAAGACTGTTAGAATGAACTCTCTTCTTATACCCCCTCAACTTTATCTTTTCCTTTAATCAATATCTCTAGCAAATAGTTTGAGGAAATCTGCATTCTTAAAATTCTTTGTCATTTAAGCACAATGTGGAATAGAAAATGGTTGGTAGTTATGAAGGAACTAGAGGAATGCAAACGATAGCACTCGCTTCTGACACTTGCTAATCTCAAGAAATCAGAGGCTCATTAAAGCAGACCAGAATTGTCTGGTGCAAAATGTCAGTAGTGCTAAAGCTGAGAAGCTGTGCTCTAGAGAAGAATCCGGAGAAGGCAGTGGCAACCCACTCCAGTACTCCTTCCTGGAAAATCCCATGGACAGAGGAGTCTGGGGGATTACAGTCCATGGGGTCGCGAAGAGTCGGACACGACTGAGCGACTTCCCTTTCACTTTTCACTTTCATACACTGGAGAAGGAATTGGCAACCCACTCCAATATTCTTGCCTGGAGAATCCCAGGGACAGAGGAACCTGGTGGGCTGCCGCCTATGGGGTTGCAGAGTCGGACACGACTGATGTGACTTAGCAGCAGCAGCAGAGAAGAATCGTTTATCTCATGAGGACTTTTGTGGTGGAGTGATAGTGGTATGTGTGTTGGGGCGTGTATTGGGGTCTGTGTGCTGGGGGCGGGAGGTTTAATTGCTCTGTATACATAGCTTTAGTTTTCCAGGTTTTAGCCCCTTCCCTTCCTCCTGTGAGACCTGACGTTTTCACACCACAAGCCTCTTCAGGATTCTGCCTGTCTGGTTTATTATTCTTCATGTTCCTGATTATAGACACCTGGTATCCCCTACCTCTGCTTTATGTGGGTTATTGTCCTCTGTCACCTTTGTAGCTTCTCAAATTTTATATCCATACATGGTTTTTTCCCCTGTAACTGGTAGGGATTCTCAGTTTCAAAATGGAGAAAACAAGAAAAACAGTCTGTTTATAAACCTAAGACAAAGAATATATTTGTTTTTTGCACTTTGTATCTATTGCTTATTGATACTTAGGCATCATATCATGATAGTGATAAATAGTAGAGATGATATGTAACTGCCTCAGTTGTGTTAGAGTAAATTTTATAGGCATTAGGAAACAATATTCACTGTTAAAATCCTGTTAAATTTTATTTTAGAGCTATGAGTGGAAAACTAACTGTTCAAGAGGAACAAATTGTAGAATTGGTTGAAAAAATCGCTGCTGTTGAGGAAGAGCTAAATAGGGTAAGCATTCAAAACTGTATTGACTGTCATGTAAAAAGCAAATATTAAAAGGCACTATAAGAATGTGAGGCACCTGATATTTTTTCTTTAAGATTTTTTTTCTTGCTGACCTCTAAACTAAAATTAAGTTGTATCACAGTTTTTTTTATCATTAATGATAATGAAGAAGTGAGTCTTTTTTGAGGAAGTTATTCAATTTGACACATACTAATGCAGCATTTTAAGAAATTAAATGAATTGTATAATTTAATATGAAAGTTGTATAGTGAATGCTGAGACATTTTCATCAACATGTTTATCAGATGACAAAAGGCAGATGTTGGGAGAAGCCAGATGTTAAATAACTAAGGTTGAAAGACCTGACCCTTCAGTGCCACCCTCACACTGGCAGTGTTGAAAGGAATCTGAAGAATTAACACCATTTCATTAGACCTGTTACTTATTTGTGTTTGGTTGGCTGTGCCCCACGACTTGCGGAATCTTAATTCCCTGACCAGGTATCAAACCTGTGCCCATAGCACTGGACACGCAGAGTCCTAACTACGGAACCACCAGTACTAGTAGTAGTTATAGGAAGAAACCAGTTACTATGTGAAGTGCTCTAACCTGCCTGGTAACTTGTTACAACTTTTATATGGAAATAATTTGTTTGGTTCTTTTAGTATTATAAACTAGCCCGGTGTGTCAACGACCAGTTCGGCATTTTTAAATTCTAAAACAAAAATGTTTCATGTGTTATATGTAGGTTACAGAATTGTTTATGGATAGTAAAAATGAACTTAACCAGTGCAAATCTGACCTGCAAAGTAAGACACAGGAACTTGAAACCACTCAAAGACAGTTGCAGGAAACTAAATTACAGCTTGTTGAAGAAGAATATATCACCTCGGCTTTGGAAAGTACTGAGGAGAGACTTCATAATGCTGCCAACCGGGTTTGTCTTTTATTTTTATTTGAAGTCGAGTTAAAGAAGTTAACTTTCTTAGCATAAGAAAGTTAGAAAGCATAAGAAAGCATAGAAGTAACTTTCTTAGCATAAGCTAAGAAATTGTGAAATTCTGTGTATTCACTCCAAATGATACTTCTGTCCATTTAAGAAACATTATTTTACTATTTCGTCTAGATTTTCTTCACTGGAGATGCTTATTTAAGAAAAATCTATTCCTTAAGTTTTGAAAATAGAACCTGACTTTAATATATTTTGTGAATGTTTAGAATGTAGTACTGCTTTACCTGTGGTCATGGTTGAAACTAGTCATCAAGAATTTAGTATCTTCTAATGATGGGCGATGTTGAAAATACTCACTTTTTTATTAGGTGTATCCTTCAGAAATTAGTAACACATGAAAGTGAAAGTCACTCAATCATGTCCAGCTCTTTGTGACCCCATGGACTGTACAGTCCATGGAATTCTCCGGGCCAGAATACTGGAGTGGGTAGCCTTTTCCTTCTGCAGGGGATCTTTCCAACACAAGGATCGAACCCAGGTCTCCCACATTGCAGGCAGATTCTTTACCAACTGAGCCACAAGGGAAGCCCAATAATACTGGAGTGGGTAGCCTATCCCTTCTCCAGCGGATCTTCCTGACCCAGCAATTGAACCAGGGTCTCCTGCCTTAATAACACATATTGGGGAAACATTTGTGAGGGAGCATAATTATTAAAATTGATTGGCAAAGTCAGTTGTCCTTGTCTAGATGCCTAGTGGAGGAGAAATAAACATTGGCATGAATTTAAAATTTTCTTCTGATACTATATATAAAATTTACTAGTTCTTTTTAGAAGTCTTTAATGAAGCACAGATATTTTCATTAGATTGCTTTTGTCATATCCATCTTATCAACACTTATTTTTAAAAATCATATATAGTTGCTTAACACAGTTGAAGAAACTACAAAAGATGTATTTGGTCTCCATTCTAAACTGGATCGTAAGAAGGCAGTTGATCAGCATAACGCAGAAGCTCAAGATGTTTTTGGCCAAAACTTGAATAGTCTATTTAATAACATGGAAGAATTAATTAAGGATGGCAGCATGAAACAAAAGGCCATGCTAGAAGTTCATAAGACCTTGTTTGGTAAGTACAAACATTTCTTTTTTTCTTTTAATTGAAAGATAGTTGCTTTAAAGAATTTTGTTGGTTTCTGCCAAACATCAACATGAATGAGCCATCATTTCAGTTCAGTCACTCAGTCGTGTCCAACTCTTTGCGACCCCATGAATTGCAGCACGCCAGGCCTCCCTGTCTATCACCAACTCCCGGAGTTCACTCAAACTCACATCCATCGAGTCCGGGATGCCATCCAGCCATCTCATCCTCTGTCCCCTTTCCTCCTGCCCCTAATCCCTCTGAGTATCAGCGTCTTTTCCAGTGAGTTAGCTCTTCGCATGAGGTGGCCAAAGTACTGGAGTTTCAGCTTGAGCATCATTCCTTCCAAAGAACACCCAGGACCGATCTCCTTTAGAATGGATGGTTGGATCTCCTTGCAGTCCAAGGGACTCTCAAGAGTCTTCTCCAACACCACAGTTCAAAAGCATCAATTCTTCGGCCCTCAGCTTTCTTCACAGTCCGACTTTCACATCCATACATGACCACTGGAAAAACCATAGCCTTGACTAGACAGACCTTGGTATACATATATTCCCTTCCTCTTGAACCTCCCTCCCATCTCCCTCCCCATTCCACCCTTCTAGGTTGTTGCAGAGCACCTGTTTGAGTTCCCTGAGTCATATAGCAAATTCCCATTGGCTATCTATTTTTACATATGGTAATATTTTTCATGTTACTCTCCATACATCTCACCCTCTCCTTCCTCCCCCAACCCATGTCCATAAGTCTGTTCTCTACATCTGTGTCTCCTTTGCTGCCCTGCAAATAATTCATCAGTACCATCTTTAGTTCAAGCATTTCTTATTTCAGTCTTACTGTGTTTAGTGTGAGACTAATTTCAAAACTGATATTAAAGTATTATTTTCACTATAGAAAATTTTGAAGATGCAGACATGAAAAATTTTAAAGGTCACTTAGAGTCTAGTCACTCTAGCTAACCACTAAAAAATTTATTTATTGATTTCTAGTTTCTCTTCTTTAACCTTTTTTATCTTCAGTAATACTGTGTATTACTTTTAGTTACAGATTAATTTTTAGATTATTCTGACTCTTACACTAGTTACAGTTTCAGGTCTGATACACTTACAGATGTGCCAAGTGCTTCCTGAATACTATAGAACATAATTTATGTTTAATATAATTCCATGCTTATGTAGTGAGTCAATTATTTTAAGCTTATTTGTTATAAATTTCCACAACAGGGGTATAAATTTTGCCAAGATTGTATTTATGTTTAAATATATTCTTGTCCAGATTTACATCTTTTTTTCTTTTTGGTGTAGGTAACCTGCTGACTTCCAGTGTCTCTGCATTAGACTCTATTACTACAACAGCACTTGGATCTCTCTCATCGATTCCAGAAAATGTGTCTACACTTGTTTCTCAGATTTCTAATATGATATTGAAAGAACAGTCGTTAGCAGCAGAAAGTAAAACTGTACTTCAGGGATTAATTGTTAGTAAATCTTTTATTACATTTGATAAGTCTCTAAAAACAATGTTAACTGCTCTTCTTTCATCTTTTTTTTTTTTAAAATCATTTATTTATTTTAATTTGGCTGCACTGGGTCTTAGTTGCTGCATGTGGGATCTAGCTCCTTGTCCAGGGATCGAACCCAGGCCCCCTGCATTGGGAGCCCAGAGTCTTAGCCACTGGACCACCAGGGAAGTCCCTCTTCTTTCATCTTAAGCTTTACTAGACACAGTGGTAAACAGATTACTTTAATAGAGTAGGTTTATATTTTTAAAGACAGGTCTCTTCACTGTTTTTTTCCTCCCAGAAAGATTAATTTCCAGTAGCATATATATAACCTTCAAAACTTTTTTCACTTATATTCTGTAACATAGAGTGAGGAGTTCATATGCCTTTTAAAAGAGTTGTAGGTTTAGCTTCACATGAATTCAGGGGACCTATGACTTGTTAGCTGGCTCAGAAATTGGTCAGTTATCCTTTTCTTAAGGGTCCTGGAATAGTCATGCTAATGTTACACTGATCCAACCTGAAGGGTATATTAAGTAGTGAATTTTAAAACTACAGAAATACAGAAAAACGTGTAAGAAAAATGACTTATAGAATTTGGGGAACATATATAACAATTTATATATTGTTATAAAACAATTTGTGGGGTCCAGTATGTGTAATCAAGTCCTTCTGGCCTGTAACTGTGAGGCTTTTTCCCATAATTCTCTAGAAGCCAGTCATCTAATTATACAATGTTGTTTACCTTCTCCACACTTGATTTCTTTATACCCTTCATTTTGTAATTGTATCATTTGTCTAGGAAGTTCTTGGCCATATAACTTACTTTGGTTTTTCCCTCTGTATAGGTTCTCTGCCTCCCTTTTTGAGTTTAACAATATTTGTTGAACATTTTCCAAGTAAATACTGCTCATGTTGGCCAACATCTGCCTAAATTCAGTGCTTGCATGACATTATTAGGTAGATTTCTTTAGTCACCCAAATTTGACAAAGTTAAAAGATGCTCACTGGCACTTAGTTTTTGGGATTTTTTTTTTAATTGGAGTATAATTGCTTTACAATGTTCTGTTAGTTTCTGCTGTATGAAAATTGATTCACTCACTAAATAAATGGTAGTCTCTGTTTATTGATGTCTTCCTACCAAGTTATAAGCAAGCTTGAGTCTGAATAGGTGATTGCTGTTCCCACAGAATGAGTTGAAATTAGTATGATAGCTCTTCTTTCCAAAGAAAACCAGTACTCTTTTAAGCATTTACTAATTATTTCGTTATAGTTCTTCATCCTTGCCCTAGTAATAGGAGCTTAGTTCAGAATTTTTTTCTTCGTTTTATAAAAATTTCCAATCTACAATACTTTCTAACTTTTGTATATACCTTGACAAGAACCAGAACCATGACAAGTTCTTATCCAATAGAATGTAAGTCACCAGTTCTTCAAACTTAAATGCCTCCAACCCAAAGCCTACTTTTCAAGGCTATGTGGTTTCAGCCCTTTTGACTTAGTAACCTAAAGTTGTTTGAAATTTATTTCTTTGAAATAAAATTGTAGGTGTTTTTTTCCTTTCTTTGGTTGCATTGCTGAAATTTTATCAAATGACTGTCATTTTCCCCTCTTCTGAATTCTTCTGACTTATGTTACAGTAGAGTATTAAGAATTTATTGTACATAAAGTGACCATTTCTTAATTCCTATATGCAGGATTAAGTGATTTATGATGAATATAAACTCTAGTAGGCTCTATAGGCTATAAAAAAGAGAACGTGTTTAAACTATTTTAAAAAAAGAGAATGGACACTTAGGATTTTAATATACAAGTGTTTAGTTAACAGGGTATTTAAGATATTATCATTTAACTATCCAGATTTATGGAAGTGAAAATATCCTTTTTAAAGAGTTGTGTGTGTATTTTTCAAACCAGAACGTACTTAAGACTGAGCTCCTCAGTTCACTGGGAACAGTTTTATCCCCCACTGTGGCATCTATACTGGAAATCAATAGTCAACTGGAGAATATTTTCAAGACTTTATCGATTGTGGCTAATAAGGTAATAAATATTCTTATTATCTCAAATTGTTAAGAAAGAAACTCCACATGAATTCAAGGGACCCAGGACTTGTTAGTTGAGAAGTGTTTACATGCAGAATCTGTGGGTTTTGAGAAGGAATCTGGAGGAGGGAGGAAGAGAGGATGCTGTGGTCAGGATGCTGACCATTGATGTGGTCTGCAGAATCATGGCTAAGAAAAACGAGAGGAAATGATCTTCAAGTATCACAGCATACATAGCAGTCTATCATATGGTGTGTGTGTGTACATATGTGGTTATATATACATATGTATGCATACCTGCCTAAATATGGATAATAAAATACCTCTGCGTGCGTGTCTGACTCTTGGCGACCCTATGGACTGTAGCCCACCAGGCTCCTCTGTCAGTGGGATTCTCCAGGCAAGAATACTGGAGTGGGTTGCCATGCCCTCCTCCAGGGGATCTTCCTGACCCAGGGATTGAACTCACATCTTCTGCATTATCAGTTGGGTTCTTTATGACTAGGGCCACCTGGGAAGCCCCAAAATACCTCTGCTGCTGCTAAGTCACTTCAGTCGTGTCCGACTCTGTGCGACCCCATAGACGGCAGCCCACCAGCTCCGCCGTCCCTGGGATTCTCCAGGCAAGAACACTGGAGTGGGTTGCCATTTCCTTCTCCAATGCATGAAAGTGAAAAGTGAAAGGGAAGTTGCTTAGTCGTGTCCGACTCTTAGCGACCCCATGGACTGCAGCCAACCAGGCTCCTCTAGATGTGTTTAAAAATGGTAATAATCGTCTCTCAGAGGTGGGAGTGGGACGGGGGCGCTAGGGGCTAGAGGGGAAAGGAAGGGACTTTTCTCTGCAATACTGTTTTCTACCTTTTCTAATTTATATGTATTCAAAAAAGTAAAAATAAAAAATAAACTTAGAACATTAAAAAAATATTTTTTTTTTTGGCTGTGCTATGTCTTTGTTATTGCAAGAGCTTTTTTCTCTAGTTGCAGTGAGCAGGGCTGCTCTTTAGTTGTGGTGTGTGGACTTCGCATCGTGGCGCCTTCTCTTCCTTTGGAGCACAGGCTCTAGGGTGCATGGGCTTCAGTTGTTGCAGCATGTTGGCTCAGTAGTTGTGCTTCTGGGCTCTAGAGCACAGGCTCAATAGTGGCTTGTAGGCTTAGTTGGCTCTGCAGCTTGTGGAATCTTCTGGATCCGGGATCGAATCTGTGTCTTCCTTCATTGGCAGGTGGATTCTTTACCACTGAGCCACCAGGGAAGCCCCTAGGACATTTTTTTTTTTTTTTTTTAATTTAAGAAAAGAAAGAAAAAAATTATTTTTTTCTCTTCAAAGATAGAAGATCAGAAGAAGGAAATGGATGGCTTTCTTAGTACATTGTGTAACAATCTACATGAACTAAAAGAAAATACAGTTTCTTCCTTGGCTGAATCACAGAAGCTGTGTGAAAACTTAACTGAAGACATGAAGAAAACAAAGAAAATCCAGTCACAGGTATATAGGTGATTTGAGTGTAAAAAGAAAGCTTTATGATCTTTAGATCCCTGTTACAGACTGAATGCTAGGTAACTAAATTAGACACCTGAAAAGACTGTCAGCACTTGTGCTTATAGCAGTAATTAATGTGAAATAAGAGTACTTCTCTTGATCAGTTAACATTTGATGATTTGCTACATTCAGAGCACAGTGAGACAAGACAGTCCTTTCTTCATATCAAGAAGAAAGCTGAAGCTGCAGAAATATTCCATTGGGAATACAATTAGAAGAAAATGATGAAAGCATTTAAAGTGAACTTGTGTCTACATTATAACCCAGATGACTCTAGTGATTCCAGCAGCACAGTAGCTGTAGTAGTGGCAGAAGGAAACAAAGCTTAGCAGGAGAGGAGAGCCAGAGAAGTGACAGGGAAAGCTATAGGTTGCAATAGATTTATGAACTCAGCCAAGAATGGTGGTGGCAGAGCCTAGCTGCCTCAAAGAAGACACGTTTTAGACAATACTTATGTGTATGGGCAGAAAAACTTGAGAACTATATTTGTGACTAATTGTGTAACAGTTTATTTTAGTTTCTATTCTGTGGAAAGTGTAAAGCATTCCAGCAGAGGGTTTTAATGTAGATTTTATTTTTTTGCACCTATTCTGTTGTTTGCTAAATGTAATAGTCTGATCATGACACTGAATAAATGTGTCTTTTTAAAAACAGTCTACTCTGAAGCCATTTTGGTAAATACCCCAACGTTGTGAAGTCAGATTTCCTTCAGGGTGATGCTGGGTTCGGAATTTATTTACAGCCTGCTTGGGTGGAGAAGGCCTTGTCTTCAGAAAGCTTGTTGTAGTTGAACTAACAGTTACTGTGTTATGACCTGGCGTTCACAGCTAAAAAGGTCACCCAAGCAAAGTCATGGAGTTTTTAGGTTACTAATATGATTGTTGGCACATCCTATGCAATATATCTAACTTGAATTGTGGTGCCATGTAAAGTTCTAGATGGAGTGAAGCTTGTGAATCATCCATTATCATGTGTAATCATTTAATAACCTCTTGAGAGAATTCTTTGGTGTATAGTGCTTAGGACGCCATGCTTTTACTGTTGTGGCCCGGGTTGTTCTATCCCTGGCCAGGGAACTAAGATCCCACAAGCTGCGCACTGTGACCAAAGAAACCAAACCAACCAAAACAAATACACCCCTCTTGGATGGAATGAAAAAAAAGAAACTTTAAAATAAGATTGTTTCCCTAACTGATAAGCATAAAACTTTTCACACAAAAGGTTAATATTGAAATTCGTACAAGTAATAGTTAACATTTATTGAGCAACTCACTATGTATGTATTCCTCCCACCAGCGTAGATACAGGTTCTATTACTAGTTCAGTTTTCTGATGAGGAAACTGAGTCCTTGGGAACATCTGACAATATTTAGATCCCCATATAGCTATGGTGGGGATTATACTGCCTGAAAGGAATCCATTTTTTTTTTTTTTTTAGGAATCCATTTTTGAAGGAGCTTTTCTAAATCTTTCTAGAACATATTCTTGAAATTTGAAATTGCAGCAATTTCTTATACCTCTTCATAGAGTGTTTGCCTTTAACCTGTCTAGATCTTTTTAGGTATATATTCTGAGGAACACCTATGATGTGAAAAGTATTTTAGCATGAGTGACTTGACTTCCTTGGCTTAAAAGAAGCAGGTTTACTAACTGAACTGTTTCTTAGATATTCTAGAACTTGAGGTTAGCACTGACAAACCTGTTTACGTGTAGATAAATCTAATACCTGCATTTCCCTCTACTTTGAGATTAGCAGAAATACTGACATTTTATTCAAAACCAATGTGTTAAATGTGTATTGTCAGCTGCTGTTTTATTCAGAGATGTGTTTCAAGATGCCACATATGAGAAAATGATAAGCTCTTTTAACATTAAAATGATCCAACTAGGTTCTATAAAATGTTTCAGCTATATTGGTTGATAATATTTTTGGATTGCTTGACTCATTAGATTTTCAGCATTACTTTCCCTTCTAGTAGTGTTATCAGTTAAGAAGCAACTATGTGTATCTGTCAGAATGGTTCTCTTTTTGGTTTATTTGGTTAGTTCTGAAGTACACTGAAAGCAACTTGTTACTTATAGTTAAAATAGCTTGCTAATTTAAAAGTTTGGTAATTATTTAGTTTTTTAAAAAGTGCCTGTAATACGATTATTCCTTTAACATCACTTCTACTACCTTCCTCTGTCAGAGAGGTGGAGTTAAAGATCTCTTATCAGGAATGTGAATCATTCTCACCTATGGGAAAATACTTTATATCAGTATGGAGTAAAAGTTTAACCATTATAATTTCAATCTTTTCCCTCCCCACACCTTTCTTACAGGAACTTTACCAGTTAATCAATCTTTGGGAGGAGAGATACTGTGATTTGGAGGAAAAGTGTAAAAACATCCAGAAACCACTTAGCAGTGTTCAAGAAAATACAGAGCAGTAAGCTGTTTTTAAATTTCTTTAGCTTTTCTCTCCCTGAAATTATTTCTGAATAAAGTTTAAATAGTACAAATACTATCAACCCATTTTCTCATATATTTTATTATGTTCATTTTATCATCCTCATTTCCTCTCTCCCCCTTTCTCTGTAATATTATATACTATATTAAATAATTATATAATATTATATAGTACGTTGAAGTGATGTGAAGTGAAAGTTGCTCAGTTGTGTCTCTGTGACCCCACCAGGCTTCTATGTCCATAGAATTCTCCAGGCCAGAATACTGGAGTGAGTAGCTGTTCCCTTCTCCAGGGGAACTTCCCAACCCAGGGATCGAACCTAGGTCTCCCACATTGCAGGTGGATTCTTTACCATCTGAGCAACCAGAGAAGCCCATATAGTTTGTATGTTGTATTATATAATATTGCCTGTAGATGAACAATCTTTTGAATGACAGTGGATATAGATATAGATATATTATATAGCATATAATACTATATATATATAATTTTCTGAATAAGTTACAGTCTTTGTAATCTCCACTTTCCCCCAAATACTTCAGTGTATATCCTAAAAATATAAGATACTGTCTTATGTAATAATTATTTTATTAAAAATTTTTTTTAAATTTTATTGGAATATAGTTGATTTACAATGTTGTGTTAGTTTCAAGTATACAGCAAAGTGAATCAGTTAAACATATACATATATCCCATTTCTTTTTAGAGTCTTTTCCCATGTATAGTATTACAGAATATTAACTAGAATTCCCTGTGTATACAGTAGGTTCTTATTATCTATTGTAACAAGTATTTTAAATTAGAAAGTTAATATTGAGAACTACTGTTATCTAATATACATACCTGATTCAAATTTTGCCACTTCTCTCACTAATGTTTTTTATAAGAAAAAAATAAAAAAAGATTTTCCTCCTGGTCCAAGATTTAATTCAGAATCACACATTGCATTTGTCGTGTCTCTTTGAGTCTCCTTTAATCTAGAGCAGTCACTTAGTCTTTGTCTTTCATGGCCTTTTCTTTTCCGTGAGCATAGAATATTTATTTAGTAGAGTGTCCCTTATTTGGGGTGGCCTTCATGGTTAGTTGGAGTTGCCAAGCATAACACAAAAGTAGTGTGTTCTTAGTGCATCTCAGATATCAAGAGGTTTAACTTTGATAATTTGGGTATAGTATTGTCCTCTAGATTTCTCCCCTGTAAAGTTCCTTTGCAATTAATAAAGAACTTAAGGAGAGATACTTTGAAACTATATAAGTATCCTGTTCTTCCTAGAATCCATTGATATGTATATCTGAAATAATTATGATAGTGGTTGTCAAATGATCTTTTTCTAATTCCATCATTCCTTCTACATGTGTTAGCTGGCATTCTGTTGAGAGGAAGAGCTTTCCCTTTCCCTTGCCATTTATTCTTATTCATTTATATTATCATGTACTCATGGATTCTTTTATCCTCTGGGTTATAATCCACTATTTTTTTATTTTGATGCTCAAATTATCTCAGGTTTTTGTTTTGTTATTGTTATCTTTTTTTTTTTTTGGCTGTGCAGCATGGCATGTCAGATCTTAGTTCCCTGAAGAGGGATCAAACCTGTGTCCCCTGCAGTAGAAGCATGGAGCCCTAACTACTGGGCAGCCAGGCAGCTCCCTGTCCCAGTTTTGACTAGTGAGAGCCTCTTCAAGTTGTCTTCTGTGTCCTTTTGATATGATCTGTCTCTTTTGAGGAGTTGCCAAGAATCAGACACAACTGAGCAACTAACAGACAGACACATAGCGTGGTGTTCCAGTAATCTTGTACTTTCTCAGCTCCAGCTCTAAAATCACAGTAATAGCAACCAAGATCTGGGCACTAGACGTTCTTACTGCTACTGGGGTGTCATTTCTTCTAAGGCTTCTCAGGTGGACATAGCTGGAAATATATGTGTGAATGTGTACATATGTATGTGTGCACATAAGTATCTTTTCAGTTCATATTTGTGCTACTTTTTCAGACTGTGAGAAACTTGGCTTTCATCCACAATGTATTTACAT
Organism: Bos taurus; assembly: GCF_002263795.3. NCBI lineage: Eukaryota > Metazoa > Chordata > Mammalia > Artiodactyla > Bovidae > Bos > Bos taurus. The sequence goes on from NC_037353.1 coordinate 14,038,677, forward strand.
ATTTGCTCAATTTTAGAATACACATTAAGTAATTTAACAATTTCTAACTCATATTCATGATGAAATACCCTGCTCTAATTAGTAAATATATATTGAACTCCGGGAGTTGGTGATGGACAGGGAGGCCTGGCGTGCTGCGATTCATGGGGTCGCAAAGAGTCGGGCGCGACTGATCTGATCTGATCTGATCTTGGCAAACTCTGTCTCTGGGCTGGATGCCTGCTACTGCAGATAATTTTATTGACATATCCATGTTTGTTTACTCCATCTGCCAGTTTGTTTATGTGTTGCCTTTGGCTGTATTTAGCTGCTTTTGTACCGCAAAGAGTATATCAAAGACTACTTGTAAGCCTAAAATATTTACTATCTGGATTTTAAAGAAAAAGTTTGCTGATTCCTGCATTAGTGTTTAATGTTACTTTATAGTTCATTGCTTGCCAGTCTCATATCCTTATCATATAGCTCAATCAGACTTATGTTTTCTTTTAGAAGTTTTATAGTTTTATGTAAGATTTAAATACATGAGTTTTTTTTAAAAAAATTTGACCTTACCACGTGGCTTGCAGTAATTTAGTTCCCTGACCGGGATCAAATCTGAGTCCTTGGCAGTGAAAGTACCAAGTCCTAACCATTGGACTGCCAGGGAATTCCTCATGATCTGGTTTTTAATTTTTTGTGTAAGGTGTGGGGTTTGTCAAGATTTTTGCCTGTAGATATTATAAACTCACAAGGATAAGAATATTCTGATATTTACCCCTATTTTTGCCCATTAAATTGTTCCTTCCTGAAGTTTCAAGCTTTCTTCTGTTTGGAGAACTTCCTTTAGTCTTTAGGGTAGGTCTGCTGCCCACAAATGCTGTTTTGCTTTGTCTAACAATATCTTGATTTTCCTTTAATTCCTGAACAGTATTTTCACTGGCTATAGAATTCAGGGTTGACAAGTCTTTTCTTTCAGCACCTGGAATATGTTGTTTCATTTCCTTTTGGTCTCCAAGAGATGAGAAATCCACAGTTATTCAAATCTTGTTCATGTATAGGCAGTTTCTCTGTACCTGCTGTCAAGATATTTTCTTTGTCCTTAGTTTTTAAACGTTTGATTATATTGTGTTTGCTTAGGTATTTCTTTGATTTAATCATCTTTGGGTTTGCTCAGCATCTTGAAGGTGGCGCTAGTGGTAAAGAACTGGTAAGAGATGTGGGTTTGATCCCTGGGTCAGGAACATTCCCTGGAAGAGGGCATGGCAGTCCACTTTAGTATTCTTGCCTGGATAATCCCATTGACAGAGGAGCCTGGTGGGCTGTGGTCCGTGGGACTGCAAAAAGTCAGACACAACTGAAGCAACTTAGCAGCAGCTTCTTGAATCTGTAGACTTATGTCTTTTACCAGACTTTGAAATTTTCATCCTTTTTTTTTTAAAACCAAGATTGATCGATTGATTTTTTTGGCCTTGGCACACAGCTTGTGGGATCTTAGTTCTCCAACCAGGGATTGAACCCCAGGCCATGGCAGCACCAAGTCTTAACCATTTGACTACCAGGGAACTCCCTCCATTATGTCTTTGAACATTTTTCCGCACTGTGTTTTTTCTCCTCTGATTCTAGAACTTTGATGACACAAATGTTCAGTTTTATTTTTTTTATTGTGGTCCCATAGTTCTCTGAGACTATAGATATATAGTCTGTTTTCTCTTTGATAAGATTGAGTAAATTCTATAATCTGTCTTTATGCTCACTGACCCTTCTTTTTTCCTGTTTGATCTACTGTTGAACCCATTCAGTGAGATGTTTTATTTCAATTACTGCTTTTTTTCAGTTTTATAATTTCCTTTTACTTCTTTTTAAAAATCTCTTCTATTTCTTTGTTAAGATTCTCTTTGTCTGTTTTCTAGATGTATTTTAATTGCTCATTGAAAACGTTTTTATGATGGTTGATTAAAATCCTTATGAAATTGTTCTAACATTTGAATTATCTCAGTGTTGGTACGTATTGTCTTTACACATTCAAGGTGTGATTTTCCAGAGCGGTTTTCAGTTGTTTCCTGAACATTTTGTTTGTTATGTTAGGTGATTCAGAACCTATTATTAAAATCTTTTTTAAATGGGAAGGTCTTGGCCCCCTTTTGGGGCTGTGATTCCAATAACAATTTACTTTTCAGAGCCCCAGTAGTATTATTATGGCATGCTTCATTCCCGTGCTGCCTATATGAGAAAAATCTGTATTCTGCTTTTGATGACTAGTGTTCTAAACATGTTATGTAGGACAATTGGTAGTGCCATTCAGGTCACCCATATCCTTACTGAGATTCTGTTTACTTGTTCTACTAATAAAGGGGTATTGAAATTGATTTTAATTGTAGATTTGTCTGTTTCTCTTCTCAGTTCTGTCAGGTTTTTGCCTCATATAAGTGATACTCTGTTGTAGATGCATACACAGTAGGGTTGATATATCTTGGAGAATTTACCTTTTATCATTATGTATTAATAGAGTCCCTTTTTATCTGTGATAGTTTTTGTTGTTCTGAAGTCTACTTTGTCTGAAATTAATTCAAAATCTTCTGGCTCAGATGGTAAAGAGTCTGCCTACAGTGCAGGAGACCTGGGTTCGATTCCTGGGTCAGGAAGATCCCCTGAGAAGGAAATGGCTACCTACTCCAGTATTCTTGCCTGGAAAATCCCATGGACAGAGGAGCCTGGCAGGCTACAGTCTGTGGGGTTGCAAAAAGTCACACAGGACTGAGCAACTTCACTTTCACTTTCTTTCAATACAAAAAATGTCAGTTTTCCATTGACTGCTATTTGCATAATATAGCTTTCTCCATCTCTTTACTTTTGAAGTAAGTCTTTATATTTAAAGTGGATTTCTTATAAACAGCATATAATTGGGTCTTGCTTATTTTTTTTTAATCAAATCTAACGATGTATGGCTTTTACCTGGTGTGATTAGACCATTCTCATTTAAATATTGGTATGGTTGGATTAAAACCTACCATTTTGTCATTTTCTATTTGTTGCATCATTTATGCTTTGTTTTCATTTTTTCCTTTCCTAATTTAAGTCAAGCATCTTTATGTTTTCATTTTATCTCCCATTGACTTGTCATTTATGCTTTTAAAATTACTTTTCAAAACTGGTTTTCCTAAGATTAATAATATATGTTTTAAAATGATTTTAATCCACCTCCAAATAGTTTGCTGTTTCGTGTATAATGAAAGGACCTTAACAGTATATCCCCAATCCCTCCTTCCTAGCGCATACGCTTTGTTTTCATGTATTTTACCCAGTACATTGTTCCTCTGCTTTATCTGTTTTCTTTCTTAATATGGCTTCTAGAAATTTTTAAATTGTGTATATGACTCATATGTCTGTTGAATGACACAGCTCTAGAATTCTGGATGTCACCTCTCCTACTACTAACTCCTGTCATCAGTTTTTCAGTTCTGTTGTTGGTCCTGTTCATTATTACATGTTCCATTCTGAACTCTTCTTTCTGGATTCCGAATCTAGGAAGCATTTCCCCACTTTTTATTTCTAGTGGGTTGTGATTCCTTGAGGGGATGGATTTGTGTCAATAACCTGTAAGCTTACCACTTAATTCTCTTTTCCTTTTTCAATTATTTCCACTTTGTCTGTAGCTGAACTTTGGTTTCGGGCACATTTGCTTCCCCACTTGATTTGCTCACATGGTGTACCATTTAGTGGTGAAAGTGAAGTCGCTCAGTCATGTTCGACCCTTAGTGACCCCATGGATTGCAGCCTACCAGGCTCCTCCATCCATGGGATTTTCCAGACAAGAGTACTGGAGTGGGTGCCAAAGGGTAACCTTCATTCCCCAAAGTTTAACTCTGCTCCTATGAGATGACTTTGAATGCTATTGATATTATAGGGAACTTTAAGGAGAGAAGGAAGCCATTGATGAATTTTAAATATATATTTTGGTATTAGTTTCGTATCAGCATTATGTTACATTGCAGTATATGTTCTATATGTATAATTTGTCACACCTCAATATACTTGTCTTTTAATTATTAGAAAGTTTTATAATTGGCTTTTTTCTATAGTATTTATAATTTTTTATTTATTTTGTGTCATAGACAAGGCAAAACTGCTTAAGAACAGAATGACTTAACTGATTGTGGACAGTTTAGGAACTGTAAACTAGAGGCTACAGGCAATAGGAGATGTTCTTAAGTAACGTAATTCAGTGGTTGTTTAGTTGGCTAAAGTTGTATCCAGCCTTTTTGCAACCCCTGGGACTATAGCCCGCCAGGCTTCTCTGTCTATGGGATTTTCCAGGTAAGAATACTGGAGTCGGTTGCCATTTCCTTCTCTAGGGGATCCTTCCAACCCAGGGACTGAACCCTCGTCTCCTGCATTGCAGGTAGATTCTTTACCACTGAGCAACCTGGAAGGAGTAAAACACTTCGGCAGAGTTCATTTTAATAACCATATAGTTAGTATTATAAGAGGTATGAAGTAAAGTGTCACATCTGGAAAAGGGCTGAAAAAGGTTTTATAAGAAAAGAGATATTTTCAAAAGTCATTTAGTCACAGATGTGGTATCAGTCTGCTGTGAAAAGACAAGAACTTGAACTCTAGAATAAGACTACTGAGGTTTGAATATTCCATTTTTGAGCTGTGTGATCTTGCGCAAGTTATGTATCCTTTGAGTCTTAGTTTTTCATTTTAACAGTGTTATTCTTTTTTCCTATAGGAAATCTAAAGATATAATTAGCAAAACAATTTCTCACAGTGAAAAATTTTGTGCTGATTTTGATGATTTGTCAGAGGAACTCAGACATTTTAACCAAGAAGGTACAAAATTGGTTGAAGAGTCTAAGAAACACTGTGATAAACTCAGTAGCAACCTTGAAATAATTTCTAAAGAGACCGAACAGAGATGCGAGGCTCTGAACACAAGCACACTTTGTTTTTCTGAACAGTGGGCATCTTGGTTAAGTAAAAGGCAAGAGGAACTTCAGAATTTATTGAAGGTAATTACTTTGTAACTGGAACCTCCCTTGGGGATAACAGTGATAATCAGAAGATTTTATATTCTTGGCTAAGAATTGGCTTCAAAACACATGCTAAAGTATAATGAATAACTTAAAATTGTAGGCCTAACAGTTGGTATGCTTATACACGATCTTGTTTCACATATATGCGTTTTCTAGATCTCCAGATGATTTAACATTTGTCTGATCTGTCCTATATCTATCTTTGGTTTTTGATTTGTTAGTTTGGTTTAGAGCTTGCTGTCTTTTGGTATGTAATACTTTTCACTTATCCTTCTATTGCTTTAAGTATTTAGGACATTGTTCTGGTTACTCAGAAGATATCTGATAGGTTTGTGGGTTTGCTTGAACTTAACATTTGCATGAACCCTTTGTGCCTTGGTTTTCCTTCTGTGCAAGGAAAGGATTTTACTACTATTCTTAGAAATTAGGTAAAAGAACTTACGTGTTTTAAGCTATATAACCTATTTTCACAAAAAGGAACCATGACTAGTAGAAAAATAGATAATTTCAGGTTTGGAGCAGGAAATATACCAGATGAGCCTATAGATCTTGTCATACCAGAAAGTAAAGATGCTGTTAAAGATGAATGGAATTGTCTCAAAAAGACTTAGGAGACACTCCCTATAGAGGTGGTACAATTGGAGCATCATGAGCAACAATTGCTGCAGTAAAGATATATCAAATATGTTAAAATTGATAAATTCATAGAAATTTCATTAGTCTCCTTTGGATCATGCTAGGGAAGCAGTAAATTATTCTAAGAAGTGGTAAATGAAGGGAAACAATTGAAAGGTCATCTGTCTTTCCTGAAAGAACTCTGTCTTGGTTTAGCAGGGTAGTGGATGACGAAAAGTGTTTCAAAGAAGAATTCCAGCTAGTAAAATGCAGAAGAAATGATAGAATTAGGATATCACCATCTTGCAAAACCCTAGTGAAATAATCCTTGTGGACCTTAGTGACTGCGTACACCATTTGAGCAAAAGCTGACGAGAGATCTTTATAATAAGAAGGTGACCATACTCAAACACACTGGCTGATTTTTTTCCGTGCAGCTTGTGAGATTTTAATTTCCCAACCAAGGATTGAACCTCGGCCCTTGCCAGTGAAAGCACTGCATCCTAACCACTGGACGACCAGGGAATTCCCCACACCGATTAATCTTAACGTGAGAGACACAACCAGGCATTATGTACTTTCAGTACCACCTATGAAATATTCTTGCCCAAAAGTTAAAACCTGGTCTAGATCAAGCCTTTAGATCTAACTAATTTGTAGAAGATACAGAGGACAAATGAACATGTGAAAATAACAGAGGTGCAATTGAACATATCTAATAATTGAGATATTTAGTAGAGCACAAATACCTGGTTTCTTCAATGAAATTTTCTTTTAAAGAAGAAAGTATGGATAACCTATATCAAAAGAGAGTTCAGACCTAGAGGGCCTTAAGCCCTGGTTTGCCTAGGATAGTCCTTGTTTATATTTATTGCACTGGGATAATTATTATTAATGGCCCTTTTTACTCTTAGAATATCTCAGTTTTGATGAGAAATTATATAGTCACTTACTTAAGACATATCAACCAAATCTAATGATGAATTCTGATTCAAACAAGTCTGAAAAACATGAGAGAACTCATGAAATTTAAACAGACTAGACATTTGATATAAAGAAAGGAATGCTAAATTTTTTAGATGTGAGTTCAGTTCAGTTCAGTTGCTCAGTCGTGTCAGACTCTTTGCAACCCCATAGACTGCAGCACGCCAGGCCTCCCTGTCCATTACGAACTCCTGGAGTTTACTGAAACTCATGTCCCTTGAGTCGGTGATGCCATTTAGATGTGAGAGTGGTCTTAAAAAGTTCTTAACTCTTGGAGAAGTACACGATGTAAAAGGATAAAATGATACAGAAATTGCTTCAGAACTGTCTTGGCTTCAGAACTGGCCAGTCTTAATTGATCTATATCCCATGTAGTAATAAACAGTGAGGCTGGGTAGTGAATATAAAGGGATTATTAGTATTACTATTTATACTTTTACGTGTGTTTCTAAAACCTTTGTTATGGAAAATTTCAAGGTAAGAAGTTAAAATGTTGCATAAAGCACTGGCAACTTTGATCTTAGTAATGAAATCTCATTTGCATCATTTACAGGTTGTAAACCAAGGCTGTGAGACTTCAAGTTTAGAGATTACCGAACAGTTAAGTGGGCATAAAGCAGCTAATGAGAACCAGCAAAACTTTTTTCTCAGTCAGATAACTATTGATGAAGAAGAATTAATGACACGAAGTCAAGAACTTAATAAAACCGTAAAAATAGGTTTGAATAAGCTTAACTGCTTTCTACAACAGGATCTGAAACTGGATATCCCAACAGGTACTTTTAAAGGGAAATTGAATTAAATTTTTGAAGTTGAATTCAACTGTATACAGTGCTAGTTGTTCTTAGAAACTAGGTCCTGCCATTCCCTGACACACATTTACCATCTCACTCTGATTAATTCAAATATGGAAAAACTGGAATCCTAAAGTAGGTTTAATCAAGCATTAGATGATATACATGGCATATACTCCCAGAAACTTGGGCAATCATAATTCAGTAAAAGTTTACAAACATTCAGGCAACTGGCTTTATTAAGAGAACACAAAAAGAAAGCCTACCATCTATGTAGCACTGTCTATTAAAGGACATTTTCATACCAAAAGTGGAGGAATGTAATTAAATAAATCTAGTTCAATGCAAGGTTCACCACACTGTACATTTTTTATGTGCACCTCTCCTTTTGTCGTGGACCGTTTAGATTGGCAATCAGGAATTACCATTTGGGGAGGTCAGAGCAGTGTAAGCTATAATGTGAAACCTTCATGAAAGAAGGTTTAACACAGGATGTTAACAACTGTTTAACACAGGATGAGTAATTGAGGTATTCATTAGGTTGCAGTAGTGGTGACACTGTAAACTTACTAAAATTCATTGAGTGTATTTTGTGGTATGGAAATTATACTTTACAGTCTTTTTTTTTTTTTTAGCAGTTATAAAAGGAGATGGCACTAAAGGATGCTAGTTAATTTTTCCCCCCAAGACTCTTGATATTTATTATCCATTTTCCAATGAAATTAGAAATATAAATGTTAAGTGAAAAGGCCAATGCCCATGTAAATTATTAGAACATGAATTATTATAAAGAAATGTAACTGGGTTAATATTTACTTTCCACCAAATTTACAGTAAAATGATTATTCCTGTCTAACTGATCATGCTGAGAAAATTGTATCTTATTCCAATAATGTTGCCATCTTTTTCAGAACACTCTGAATCCTTTTAGAGCCTACAATACATCTTCTGTAGGTGGAAAATTTCATGTTTTGGCATAGATTGCATCTTGCAATTGGTTGAGTTGTCAATTTAGGAAATATTTTAAGCAACATATGCCTGACAGATAACAAAATTGATTCTCATATGTGGCAGTGCTTATATTTTTGGAAGACAAAGACTTACTGGGAAGTATAAGTTTTAGCATTAAAAAAATGCTGGGAGAGAAGTTCAAGAGGGAGGGGACATATGTATACCTATGACTGATTGATGTTGATGTATGGCAGAAACCAACACAATATTATAAAACAGTTATTTTTCAATTAAAAAAAAAAACCTTACTCATAAGCCACATTTCAATTTTTACCACTTATATCCACTAAAGGTACGACCCCACAGAGGAAAAATTATGTATACCCATCAACACTGGTGAGAACTCAGCCACGTGAACAGCTCCTTGATCAGTTGAAAATGAAACAGCCTGAGCTGTTAACAATGCTAAACTGTTCAGAAAACAACAAAGAGACCAGTCAGGTAAAATTTATTTTAGGCATCATAATTTTAGAATTCTCCCATAAACTTTGTTTTAAATTTACCTTTATCTATTTCTTGTATCACTTATTTTGGCTGTGCTAGGTCTTCGTTGCCGCTTGAGGGCTCTCTCTCGTCGTGACAGTCAGAGCCTACTCTCTGGTGGTGGTGGCTTCTCTTGTCGCAGAGCCGGGCTCTAGGTGTATGGTCCAAGAGTTGGGGCACGTGGGCTTAGTTGCTCCTTGGCATGTAGGAGCTTCCTGAACCAGGGATCCACCGATGTCCCTGCATTGCAAGACGGACTCCTAGCCACTGGACCACCAGGGAAGCCCTAGACGATGTTTATGTTGTGTTATATTATGTGCTCGATATTGTTCTGAGCATTTTACATATGTATTTACTTAGTCAGTTCTCTCAGTAACTCCATAAGGTGAATGCTAGTACTATCCCCATTTTAACAGGTGAGGAAACTAAGAATCACCTTGTCCCAAATCACAAGGATGGAGCTGGAAGTAGAATGTAGAGAATCTCTACAATCTGTGCATTTAACTATAGTAATTATAGAAAAGTTGGGAAATTGTAAAGTAACAAAGAAGAAAGTAAAAAGTAAACTATAATCTCTTTATTCTGAGATTATCACATTTAACACTTTATTATAGGTACTTCTCTATGTGCAAACATAACAGGAATTATTTTTATTATTTTGTAGACTTTCTGCTAATTTTGTTGAGATTTAACTTTTAAGTAAGGGACATTGTGTTGTTTTTCAAAGAGGAAAACTGCCTTGTGTGAAGATTTTTTGTAACCCCACCCCCACCATGTGAAGATTTTTGAGCCCTGGGAATTTATCAATTCATCTAGCTTCTTCTTTTAGGACTTGGATGAAGAAAATGCGGTTCTGGTGCTCACTGTTGAAGAACCTCTGACTCAGGAACCATCTGTAGATACTAGTTTGGATTGTTCATCAAGTGGTGGGGTTCCATTTTTCCAGGTACCTGACTGTATCTTGTTAGATAACCCTTCCACATCTAACATAAATCTGTTATTTGCTATTCAGTATCAAGGCATTGCTCTTGATGGATGGAACAGGAAAAGTATTTTAGTCATTCCTTTGGGATGGCTTGTTAACTTTTCTGGTTTAAAGAATTTATACAAGTATGATAATTGGTTAGGGTTTTATTGGTAGGATAAATAAATGCAAAATTTGACTTATTCCCATCCTTGGCTGGTAATCTTCTGTTGTTATCCTTACCCCTTTTCTACTTCCTCCATACTCAGAATGATACTAAAAGCAGTCATTTCTCTCTTCCCTCCACCTTCAAAGTGGATGTCCTGGAGCCTATCTCTGCCCACAGTAAGACTTTGAAGGCTAAGACGTTTAAATTGAGACAGAATGCCTCTCCGGTTTAATGACTGAGTCTCCTGCCTGAGGCTTTTCTCCTATTAACTATTCCCCCAGGTAGCCTGCACTTCTCACCTGCCTTGATCTTGAGCATTTACATCCTGTGCCCTCTCCTTCCCCCTTTTCACCCCTTTTGCGAGTATGATACTCTAAACTGTCTAATCTTTTCCTCTCATTTAAAGGCATAAGCCTCAACAGAGTCTGTGAAGTAAGAATTTCCTATTCTAGCTCAGATTCCATTAAATTCCTCTCTCTCTGCATCAAGGCAATTTTATCCTCCAAATCTTCCTACCTTTTGCTTTATTCTTTACTATTAGAAAACGCTAGATACATTTCTATTTTTCAACCCTCTCTTCTATCTTATAAAATTAAGAAAAGAGGGAAAGTTAAGAGGACTTAAGTGACTGCTTAATCCCTATTTGAAAATTCTTTCATTATTACAGCATATGATGTTCTGAAGGCCAGGCTTAGTGGTTCAGTTATGGCAAGGAAGTTCCTACAGTACCAGAAATGACTTGGGACTGGATTTTAGACCTTTAGCTAAAGTCCAGAAATTATTTTTTTCTCTGATATCTATCTGATTTTGGGAAGTTTTCTAGGTTAGAAACTCTAAAGCTGCTTTACAGTTTGTCTAAGAATTGATGAGTGGGTCTATAAGAAAAGTCATCAGTTACCTAAAGCTCTCTAAGGGCAAGTACAAGGATTCCAATGAAGTATTCCCAAATGAGAAACACGAAATAAGTTTTTTAAAAGATAAAATATAGGTTAAATAAAAAGTATCTTGAGATAGCCTATAGATCTATGCTTAAAATAGAATTACCTCTTTTTTTGGGGTGGGGGGCGCTGCATCTTGCAGCCCATGGATCTTAGCTCCCTGACCAGGGATTGAACCCTGGCCCTGGCAGTGAAAGCACAGAGTCCTAACCCCTGGACTGCCAGGGAAGTCCCTGAATTGCCATTTTTGTACAATAGCCCATCTTTGTTTCCCTAGAGCAAGATTGCTAGCAGCAGCACTATTGACATTTTGAGCTGGCTGGCTAATTCTTTGTTGTGGTGACCTGCCCTGTGTATTATGTGGTATTCATTAGCAGCTTCCCTGGCTTCTATCCACCGAAAGCCAGTAGTGCCCCTCTAGCTTTAACAACCAAAAATGTCTTCAGACATAAGCAAATGTCCCTAGAGGCAAAAGTCTCCATGTTGATAAACCGTGGCCCTACAGTAAAATCTGTAATTATTTTTTTGGAAAACCATACATAAAATTAAATTTCTTTCTCAAACACACCCCCCACTTGGTGATAAAATAAGAAGGCATTCATTTCTACTTTCCAGGCAAAGTGTTGGCTCCAATTTGTGCTGAGTATTTCTAAAGTTTTCCACACCTAATTTCTTCCCTATAACCCAGAGAATTTTGAAAATAGAATATGATTAATATGTGTCACATGTTACTTTATATTGACTTAATTTTCTCCCTTAAATCCACAGCATAAAAAATCACATGGAAAAGACAAAGAAAACAGAGGCACTAATCCATTGGAGAAGTCTAAAGTAGAAGAAATCATAGAGCAATCTGTTACGAAGAGCAGCAGGTTACCTCTACGAGCCCAGAACAATTTTTAGTTAACTTGAGGATTGGTAATTTTACTTTTTAAGGAAAATGAAAAATAAAACCTGTAACCCCAGAACTTGAGCCTTGTGTGTAGATTAAAAATGAGTAGAAAATATCAAGGCAATACTGTAAATGTAGTTGAATTTACTGTCTACTTATTTTTCTGTCATTGCTGTAGTTCCCTCTGTGTTAAGTTAGATTTCATTTGGGATTTGCATGGAGTAAATATGTATTTCTAGCTTTTGATATAAAATAGCTCTTTCAGAACAAATGAAAAGTGTTTTCTTGTATATTACTAAATAGCAGATAGATAGACGCTGCAGTGTTCTTTTAGGCTTGAACTTATATGGGTAAATATCACCAGCACTTGGTCTTAGGAAGGCCATATCCTTTCTTTTCTTAGTATGATTGAATTATGTTTATTTTTCCTTACCTCCTTCCCTAGACTTTTTTATTCTGCTTTCTCAGCTCACTTTCTCCCTTTCTATTTGTCACCAAACCATTTGTAGAGCTAGAAAATGGTATCTATCCATTATTATTAGGAGATAGCCAGAGTTTTATCTAGAAATCTTTGACACTTTTCTGTGGTTATCTCTAAAATCACTGTCAACAGTAAACATAACCCTGGAAATATCCCGTCAATATTTTTGTTTACCCCTACATGTGAAAAAGCATTTCATTCCTTTATGAGGCCTAACGTATCAGCCCCTACACAGTTCACAAAAAGCCATTCTCTCCAGAATATAGATTGCTATTATGGGAGGAAAACCCTGAGTTCTGATTAATGGCTGTGTGACCCCATTTTGAGGCCTATGTCTTGTGCAAAAGGTCACACTGATTTAAGGGCTTTTTGAAGCTATTGATTATGAGTGTAATTTATATTCTTTTGTTTACTTGGTGAAACTTTTTGTTGTTCTTTGTATATAATAAAATATGTGTGTATATATTTTTCTCTACTGAAATCTTAACCCTTCATTGAAGGTCCCTGATATTTTTTTGATCTAGCAGCCAAATTTCTGGAAGTTGGGATGTTTCAGCATGAAGAACCAGAGCACTTAGAATATTTGCAAAGAATAAATTTGTGCCCACGTCAAGTTAAGTGTAGAAATTCAGAGTTTGATTTTGATAACTAAGTAAAACCAAGCCCTGTTGGAGAATTAGAAAACGTGCTACTTCAAGGAACTCAATTTGCCTTGCAGAGTATTAATTATCTTAATAAAAATGATCATATAATTTCTCTGCAAAATCAGATGTCAATACAAGCTATGAATAATATCTAATAAACATAAGCTACCCTTGGTAATAAATTTGATCTCTACATTAACTTCCTTGTCTCATTATTTCTTATTTTGCAGTGGGTATGTTTACAGAGTTAAGCAAGTTGTATTAAAATTCCTAAAATAGACTTCTGCACAGGTACCAGCAAGGAAGAAAGGCCTTGGTAAACATCCCAGCTTTCCGTTGCACCCCACAGGGCTATACCTTAGTGTGAGATGAATGACAAACAGATTGGCCCTCACAGGGCCTGGAGTCCAGCTTTAAGCCATCTCATTCCCAAACTGTTTTAAGCTTATCCACTCCAGCACTCTTGCCTGGAAAATCCCATGGACGGAGGAGCCTGGTGGGCTGCAGTCCATGGGGTCACTGAGGGTTGGACACGACTGAGCGACTTCACTTTCACTTTTCACTTTCATGCATTGGAGAAGGAAATAGCAACCCGCTCCAGTGTTCTTGCCTGGAGAATCCCAGGGACGGGGGAGCCTGGTGGGCTGCCGTCTATGGGGTCGCACAGAGTCGGACACGACTGAAGCGACTTAGCAGCAGCAGCAGCAGCAGCAGCAGGAATGCTAATGCAGCTGGCTGAACAGCCTACAGAAGCCAAAATAAATCAGGAGAATTTTAACTTCTAGAGCCTTAAATTAACTTGGTACATTTTAATATACATTGTGAAGCACTCAAAAGGTAACCCTCAGCAAAAATAGAGTAGGTAGCTTCAAGGGCCCATCATTCCTCCTCAGAGATGAAAACATTCAGAAATAATTTTGTCATAACTTGGAAAAACAGAATTTTATAGAACCAAGCAAATGTCGCATCAGGAGCAAAGTAACCTAAGAATTAGGAAAGCCTTTTGGTGTTCTACTTGCCCTTGCTCCATCCCCCTTCCCAGCACTGTGGTAGTCTTGAAGACAGGCAGAAGCCCAGGGTTCTCAGAGAGGGACCTGTTCCCTGGTCCCAAAGAAGCTGAGGCAAGTTTTAATCTCAAAAAGTTGTTGAAACCTGTTTAGGCCAAAGTGAAGGACTGAAGCAAGGGACTTTCCTTTGTTTCAGCTAACGCTGAACTCAGGTTGAAAAATGGAAGGCATTTCTCGAAAATATTGTAAGCAAATAACCTGCTGCCACGTTTGGCAAAAGATTACAGTTGAGGTAAATAAAGGTGTGCCCAAAGCCTGAGAGGAAATAATGGGAGAGGATTTCCTAGGGAAGTCAGGCTATTCAAAAACAACATTGTATACTAAGGAACTGAGAAAGCCATCTATGTTTAGGGCAAGTTGCATCCTTAGAGAAGACCTGAGAAGACCTAAATGTTCACTGCTGGCTGAACTCAGCTCAGCACAAGTAGGAAGTGAAGGCTAAGCAGATTTAAAAATGATGTAGCTAAGCACTAAAGGAGTGCTCCAATATAGCCACTCTACAAAGACTAGGAGGAGGTTTTTTCCCCTTTTGTTTTCTTTTAATTCTTGTCTTATATTTTTGCCACCGGCATTCAAGGAAATCTGTCAATACTAGCTGAATACAAGCAAAAAAGTCTTCAAAGAAAAGTCAAGTGAGACTTTACAAAAAAAGTTGAGAAAAGTCACTAAACTGCTACAGCCCACAGCAAGGAACAAAAACAAACCGCGAGGCATGAAGAATCTGATTGCCAAACTTACCATAATATTCAAATGTTCAGTTTTCAACAAAAAACTGGGAATTTTGCAAAGTATGGCTCATTCGCAGAAGAAAATAACAAACTTGCTGAGGGAGCATAAACTTTGGACTTTCAATCAACTGTCTCAAATATGCTCACAGAGCTAAAGGAATCCAGTAAGTTGTCTCCACAAATAGAAAATATCAGTGAAGAAATTGTAAAAAGGAACCATACAAATCTGGAGCTGAAAAGTAACAAGTGAAAAAAATCACTAGAGGCTCCCAATAGTATAAATGAACAGGCAATTGAAAGCCAGTGAACTTGAAGCTAAGTCAATTGAAATTGTCCAGTTGGAGAATCAGGAGGGAAAAAGAATGAAGGACAAATAGAATTTAAGAGACCTGTAGAGCATAATGAGACAACATTTGCAAAAAGGAAGTACCAGAAGGATAGAGAAAGGAGCAGAAAGAATACTTGAAGAAATAATGGCTGAAAACTTAGATTTGCTAAAACACTCAAAGCTGCATATCCAAGATGCTCAACAAGTCCAAACAGTATAAACTCAGATCCACAAGACACATTATAACTGAACTGTTAAAACTGCAAACAGAATCTTGAAAGCAGCAAGAGTGTAGTCTTCAAGAAAATGCAAATTAAAACCACAGTTAGATATCACTTCACATCCACAAGAATAGCTGTAGTAAAAACAAAATAACAAAAACAAAACAAAAATAACCTCCCTGTTGGTCCAGTGGCTAAGACTCTGCACTTTCACCGCAGGGGGCCCCAGGTTTGATCCCTGGTTGGGGAACCCAAGATCCTGCCTGACAGTGCGGCCCAAAACAAAAAATAACAAGTGCTGGTGAAGACAGTGAGTGGAAACCCTCATATACTGCTTGTGGGAATGAAAAACGTCAGCCACTGTTTAAAAAGAGCTTGGTGGTTCCTAAACAAGATAAACGTAGAATTACCATTTCACCCAGCAAATCTACTCCTAGATAGCTCTCCAAGAGAAAAGAAAAAATTTATCCACACACATCTGTACACAGATGTTCATGTTAGCACTATAAATGCTATAAACAATACAACATAAAATGGATAAAATAACATATAATGGATTATTACTTAGCCATAAAAATAATGAAGTGCTGATACCTGCTACTGTGTGGATAAACCTTGAAAAAAATGCTAAGTGAAAGAAGTCAGATGCAAAAATTCATATGTTGTATGTTTACATTTGTATGAAATATCCAGGATAGGTAAATTCATAGAAGCAGATTGGCAGATGAGTTGGGAGAAAGGGAGTGATTGCTTAACAAATGTGGACTTTTATGATGTTGGAAATGTGTTGGAACCAGGCAGATGTGGTGGTCGTACAACACTGAATATACTGAATGCCATGGAATTATTTTTTTTAACTAAAAATTTTGAGGTATAATTGGCACATATTAGTTTAATTGTACAATTTGATATTTGTATACATTGTAAAATCACCACAATAATTCTCACAATTATTCATTTTATGTGATTTTGACCTAAGAATAAAAGCCACTCAAAGTATAAAATGAGTCCTATCATCTATTAAAGAAGAAGTACTTGAATCATAAAGGCATTAATATTGTAGGTAGAACTGATTAGCAGATAGTAAAATGTTCTTAAAGAAACATGACAATTTAAACATATGTTGTATACATTGTGTGCCCATAAAACACAGCTATTTACCCTCCTTTAAAAGTAACTGGGCTTCCCTGGTGGCTCAAACGGTAAGGAATCTGCCTGCAATGCAGGAGACCCAGGTTTGATCGCTGAGTCGGGAAGATCCCCTGGAAAAGGGAATGGCAACCCACTCCAGTGTTCTCACTTGGAGAATTCCATGGACAGAGGAGCCTATCGGGCTACAGTCCATGGGGTTACAAAGAGTTGGACATGACTGAAGGAGTTGGCCATGACTGAGCGACTAGCACTTTCACTTTCAAAAAATAATCCAGTATACAAAGAGTAAAAGTGAAAGTCAGTCGTGTCTGACTCTTTGCGAGTCTGTACAGCCCATGGAATTCTCCAGGCCAGAATACCCAGGTATCGAACCCAGGTCTCCTGCATTGCAGGTGGATTCTTTACCAGCTGAGCTGTAAGGAAAGCCCAAGAATACTGGAGTGGGTAGCATAGCCCTTCTCCAGGGGATCCTCCTGACCCAGGAATTAAACCAGGGTCTCTTGCATTGCAGGCAGATTCTTTATCAACTGAGCTATCAGGGAAGCCCAATATACAAAGAGACTGGACATCAACAGGAAAGACAACAGAAATAAGTTACAGAAATTAAAGCTAATGGAGTTGCCAAACAAGATAATTTTAAAACATTTAAAGAATTTATAGACAATGAAATATTTTGGATGAAAATTATTTTACAAAGAATCGATAGAAATTCTAGAACTGAAAAAATATAATAAATTATGAACACAGGGAATGGGTTTAATTGCTGAACAGACCTCGTTAAGAGAGTTTTTAAAAGTAGATGATAGGGACTTCCCTGATGGTCCAATGGTTGGGACTTAGTGCTCCCCGTGCAAGTGGTCTGGGTTTGATCCCTGGTCAGGGAATTAGATCCAATATGTTGGAGAAGGCAATGACAACCCACTCCAGTGTTCTTGCCTGGAGAATCCCAGGGACGGCAGAGCCTGGTGGGCTGCTGTCTATGGGGTCGCACAGAGTCAGACACGACTGGAGCGACTTAGCAGCAGCAGCAGCATGTTGCAGCTAAGACCCAGTGCAGCCACATAAATATATACTTTAAAAAAAGTGGATGATAGGTTGGAAGAAAATCATTACACTGAAGCATAGCAAGACGAAAGTATAAGAAACACGAAAGAAACAGGACATGGTGAAGAAATTAAACATGTATATAATTAGGGCCTCACAAGGAAGAAGAGAGAATGGGACTGAAGCTTTATAATCCTGAACAGGACAAATGCAAAATCACACCTAGGTACACTCCAGGCAAACTGCTAAAAGGATAAATGAAATAAGGAAGTAAAAACAATAGAGATGTCTTTCCCTGCCGCCGCGGAGCCGCGCGGAGGCAGAGGCTCGGGTGCATTCAAGATTCGGCTCCACCCGTAACCCACCGCCATGGCCGAGGAAGGCATTGCTGCTGGAGGTGTAATGGACGTTCATACTGCTCTGCAAGAGGTGCTGAAGACCGTCCTCATCCACGATGGCTTAGCACGTGGAATTCGCGAAGCTGCGAACGCTTTAGACAAGCGCCAAGCCCATCTCTGTGTGTTTGCATCCAACTGTAATGAGCCTATGTATGTCAAGTTGGTGGAGGCCCTTTGTGCTGAACATCAAATCAACCTGATTAGGGTTGATGACAACAAGAAACTAGGGGAATGGATAGGCCTCTGTAAAACTGAGAGAGGGAAAACCTCGTAAAGTGGTTGGATGCAGCTGTGTGGTGGTTAAGGACTATGGCAAAGAATCTCAGGCCAAGGATGTCATCGAGGAGTACTTCAAATGCAAGAAATGATGAAATAAAAAACTGATTTCTTGTTTAAAAAAAAAAATAGAGATAATTAAACTGCTGAAACAAAATAACTGTGATTGCCACCACAGTAAAAATATTTTTTAGGAATGATGGTGCATTAAAGGCATTTTATGTGTCTAAGAAATGAAAATTTATTTTTGTCATCACCAATCTGGCACTAAAGGAAACACTAAAGGGCGTTCTTTAGGCAAAAAGAAAATGGTATCAAATGGCCTCTCAGAGATGTAGGAAAGAATAAAGAACAGTAAAAAATATAAATGCATCAGAAAGGTAAATTATCACTGTAAAACAGTAGCAGTGTTTTATGAGTCTAAAATATATATGGAATTAAAATCCTCAAGAATAACACAAAAGATGGAAGAAAGTTAGGAGGAATTAAAACAGTCAAAGATTCTTTGATTATTGGGGAGGTAGTAAAGATTCTAATATTAGACTTTGATAAGTAAAGTCTAAGGAAAATATTAAATATTAAATTTGAATATATTCTATCATTGGATAAATTTTTTCTGTAATGTCAGTAGGGCCAAGTTGATTGATAGGGTTGCAGGTCTCCTATAACATCACTAATTTTCTGTGTAGTTGTTCTGTTAATTAAAATTTTAAAGTCTCAGAAATTCTCTAGTGGTCCAGTGGTTAAGATTCTGTGCTTTCATTGCCAAGGGCCCAGATTTGATACCTGCTCAGGGAACCAAGATTCCGCAAGCACTTAGTGCAGCCCCCACCCCCTCCCCCCCACAAAAAAAGTGTTGAACTCTCTAACTGTAAATTTTAAAATTTCTCCTTTCAGTTCTTTCTTTCTACTTCTAGGACTTGTGCTATGAAAGCGAAAGTTGCTCAGTTGTGTGTGACTCTTTGCAACCCCATGGACTATACAGTCCATGGAACTCTCCAGGCCAGAATACTGAAGTGAGAAGCCTTTCCCTTCTCCAGGGGATATTCCCAACCCAGGGATCGAACCCAGGTCTCCCACACTGCAGGTGGATTCTTCACCAGCTGAGCCACTTGCGCTGTGAAGTACATATATATTTAGAATTGTATACTTCTTGATGAATCAACACCTTTATCAGTATTGTCCCTTTTTATTCTTTGTGACGTTCCTTAAAGTGAAAGAGTTAGTCCCTTCAGTCATGTCTGACTCTGTGACCCTATGGACTGTAGCCCATGGCTCCTCTGCCCATGGGATTCTCCAGGCAAGAATATTGGAGTGGGTTACCATGGCTTCCTCCAGGGGCTCTTCCCACGTCTGTTATGTCTCCTGCATCGCCACCTGGAAAGCCCGGTGGGGTGGGCAGTCATTCCCTTCTCCAGGGAATCTTCCTGACACAGGGATCGAACCCAGGTCTCTGGAATTGCAGACAGATTCTTTACTATCTGAGCCATCAAGGAAGCCCATTCCTTATTCTATATTAATGTAGATACTCTAGCTTTATTTCCTTTTTAAAAGATTAATTTAAAAATTGTATAGTTGACTTATAACTCCAGCTTTCTCTTTCTTAATGTTTGTAGACTTTTTGATGATGGCCATTCTGATCAGTGTGAGGTGATACTTTACTGTAGTTTTGATTTGCATTTCTTTAATAATTATGTTTTTTTTTTCTTTTTTTTCTACCTCCTTTAGAAATAATGTTTTTATGAGTCCATTTTATCTCCATTAAAACTTTTGTTTTTTCCAAAGGCTTACTATACATATATATATAGAACTAATCATAGTCTGCCCTCAAAAAAAATTATACTGAATCATATATAGCTTCAGAACCTAACAACAGCACACTTCTAATTATTCTCTCTCATCTTTTCTGTGTTTTTCATTTTACTCTTATATTTGCAATAAAACCACAATCCATTGTTACTGTATTTCATCTTGAAAGATAATTATCTTTGGAGAGATTAAAAATAAGAGAAAGAATGTCTATTTTCATTTTAACCATTTCCAGAGATCTTTATTTTTGTAGATCTGTCTTTATGTATGATACCATATTCTCTAATACACTCTTGTTGAAGAGCTTCCTTTAATATTTCTTGCAGTATAGGACTGCTGGTAATAAATTCTGTCACTTTTGTTTTCTAAAATATTCTTTGTTTTCATTTTGGGAAGATATTTCATCGTGTGTGTGATTCTGGGTTGGCAGTTATTTTCTTTCAGCACATTAAAAATGTCACTGCATTGTCCTCTGGTTTGCACAGTTTCTATTAAGAAGCCTAATGTGCAATTCTTATCTTTGTTCTTCTGCATTTAATGTCTTCTTTCTCTGGCTGCCTTCAAAGTTTTCTCTTTAACTTTAGTTTTCAGTGATTGGATTAGGGTGGGAGCTAGGTTGCTAGAGAGCTTTTCTCAATGTTCTTTCTCCACCCTCAGCTTTCAGCCTTCCCTGTGTGCCTGAACCGGTGAAGGGTTTCTGAGCACTTCTGCCATGGGAAGGTGCTACTCTCTTTTCATTCTTGGGTCTCGCTGGCCTGAAGCTGGGGGTTGGGAAGTGTTTTCTGCTGTCCAGGTCCAGCCTTCGTCCTAGCAGGCCCTGTGTCCTGGGTCTTGGGGGAGTTGGGCTTTCTCAGTGATCCTGTCCCTCTATGGGGTAGCCAAACTCTGCTGGGAACTTTGGCAGGTTCTTTGCAGGAGAGTTTCCTGCCCTTCCTCTATGAGTAAATTTTTTTTAAAACCTTGATCATAGTGGGCTTTCCATGTGGCCCTAGTGGTAAAGAATCCGCCTGCCAATGCAGGAGCTAGCAGTAAATTCCTGGATTCAGAAGATCCCCTGGATGGCAACCCACTCCAGTATCCTTGCCTGGAGAATCCCATGGAGAGCAGAGCCTGGAAGACTACAGTTTATAGGGTCGCAAAGAGTGGGACACAACTGAAGCGACTTAGCACCCATGCCCAGCAGTCTTCACATGCATCCCTAGGAGCCACAACTTTTGCTGCCCTTCTCCCTGTGGCTTTGGTCTCTAAGGAAGAAGTCTCTGGCCAGAGCTTCATGCCTGTTTTTGTAGTAGTGGCTGCTTCCTTTTCTAAGCCTGCATCACAAATAGAGGCTTCTTCTGATTTCCTCCCTGGGTTTCTGTTTTTCTTGAGCACCTGTAAAGTCTGTGAAGAGCCTGGTAGTGGGTGCAAATTTCCATTGTGTCTGCAGCTCCCAGGGGTTCTGTACTTTCATGCTGCTACTGCTGCTAAGTCGCTTCAGTCGTGTCTGACTCTGTGCGACCCCATAGACGACAGCCCAACAGGCTCCCCTGTCCCTGGGATTCTCCAGGCAAGAACACTGGAGTGGGTTGCCATTTCCTTCTCCAGTGCATGAAAGTGAAAAGTGAAAGTGAAGTCGCTCAGTCGTGCCCGACCCTCAGCGACCCCATGGACTGCAGCCTACCGGGCTCCTCCATCCATGAGATTTTCCAGGCAAGAGTACTGGAGTGGGGTGCCATTGCCTTCTTAAACCTTTGTCAATTTGTTAAATGTTTTAGCTGAATTCTTCTTACTTGCTTGCATGATATCTGGTGTCTCCTTCTCCCAGGTCAGCTATCACTCTTCCCTGTCTCTCAATAGGAAGTCCTTTTTTCTCAAAGTGCTTGGCTGGCCTGAGACCTCAGCTCTCTGACTGGTGCAGAAAAGTTATGATTGTGTTTGTCTAGATTTTTTCTTGTTAGAGCGACAACAATGGTCTTTACAACTTTCTGCATCCTAGGTGGGAGCAAAATCAATAGTCTCCTGTTAACATCTTCTAACTTGTTAGATAAATAGTAGGACTGATTTCAAGAGAGATTCCCTTTTCAAATGTGTGCCTGTTTTGTTCCTATTTGACTCTTCTTATTTATTGTTTCTTCTGGCTCCTTACCAGCCAAATCTTTCTCAGTCTTTATGATAACCTCCCATGCCTTCAAAGATACTTCCCCCTGTGTATCTGAAAAACACTTAAGCATATAAGAATTAGATCCTATTAAGTTTAATCTAATCTCCATGTTGAAAAGCTTTTATTTGAAGGAAACTGAAAACCTTGCTGCTGTACCTTGGGTGGTAAATTATCTGCAGGAGCAAGTGCTTTCGCTCAATAGAAGCTTCAGAAGCACATTTCACTTGGTACTTTTTCCCCTAAAGAGGAAGAGAAAGAAGAGAAACTGATAAAAACTATTTCGTAGATATTCTATTTAAAATATTATTTTAAATGGCTGTTAATTTCTCACTGATTTATAGATCACATGGTTGGATAACTCAGAATTAGAAGAATTAACCAGTTAGCACCATGCTCAAAATAAATTTGATTTCTACACTACCAGTTACAAGAGCACCAATTAGAAGATCAAGAACAGGGACTTCCCTGGTGGTCCAGTGGTTAAGAATCTGCTTTGCAATTTAGGAGATGTGGGTTTGATCCTTGGCAAGGGGGCTAAGATCTCACATGTTGTGTGGTGCCATCAAAAAGGGAAAAAATGAATAGCAAAAACAAAATCAAGCTAAACTTTTAAAATCACTCTGATTTTTTTTATCAAAGGGAATACACCATGAATTGATGAAACTAATAAGCTTTTCTTGAAGTTTCTATAAATACTGTGCCTGTTTTCTATCCTTTGGATGAAAAAGTATCTTTTACTTATTTAAAATAAAATATTGGATAATTAAAATGTAATCAAAACACTTTTAATATATGGAGTTTGAAGTTAAGTGAAAGTCACTTAGTCATGTCCATTTCTTTGCGACCCCATGGAATGTAGCTTGCCAGGCTCCTCTGTCCACAGAATTCCCCAGGCAAGAATACTGGAGTGGGTTGCATTCCTTTCTTCAAGGGATCTTTCCGACCCAGGAATCACACCCCAGTCTCCCACACTGTAGGCAGATTCTTTATCATCTGAGCCATCAGGAAAGCCCATTATTTCAAAGCCCAGGGTTTGAAATAATCTAGTGCCAAAGCCTTTGACTGTGTGGATCACAATAAACTGGAAAATTCTGAAAGAGATGGGAATACCAGACCACCTGACCTGCCTCTTGAGAAATCTGTACGCAGGTCAGGAAGCAACAGTTAGAACTGGACATGGAACAACAGACTGGTTCCAAATAGGGAAAGCTAGTACGTCAAGGCTGTATATTGTCGCCCTGCTTATTTAACTTATATGCAGAGTACATCATGAGAGACGCTGGGCTGGAAGAAGCACAAGCTGGAATCAAGATTTCTGGGAGAAATATCAATAACCTCAGATATTGATATTAATATAAATAATTGATATTAAATATCAATAACCTGTACGTCAAGGCTGTATATTGTCGCCCTGCTTATTTAACTTATATGCAGAGTACATCATGAGAGACGCTGGGCTGGAAGAAGCACAAGCTGGAATCAAGTACGTCAAGGCTGTATATTGTCGCCCTGCTTATTTAACTTATATGCAGAGTACATCATGAGAGACGCTGGGCTGGAAGAAGCACAAGCTGGAATCAAGATTTCTGGGAGAAATATCAATAACCTCAGATATTGATATTAATATAAATAATTGATATTAAATATCAATAACCTCACCCTTATGGCAGAAAGTGAGGAACTAAAAAGCCTCTTGATGAAAGTGAAAGAGGAGAGTGAAAAAGTTGGCTTAAAGCTCAACATTCAGAAAACGAAGATCATGGCATCTGGTCCCATCACTTCATGGGAAATAGATGGGGAAACAGTGGAAACAGTGTCAGACTTTATTTTTGGGGGCTCCAAAATCACTGCAGATGGTGATTAAAAGATTAAAGTCATGAAATTTCCTTCCTCCTTGGAAGGAAAGTTATGACCAGATAGCATATTCAAAAGCAGAGACGTTATTTTGCCAACAAAGGTCCATTTGGTCAAGGCTATGGTTTTTCCAGTGGTCATGTATGGATGGGAGAGTTGGACTGTGAAGAAAGCTGAGCGCCGAAGAATTGCTGCTTTTGAACTGTGGTTTTGGAAAAGACTCTTGAGAGTCCCTTGGACTGCAAGGAGATCCAACCAGTCCATTCTAAAGGAGATCAGTCCTGGGTGTTCTTTGGAAGGACTAATGCTAAAGCTGAAACTCCAGTACTTTGGCCACCTCATGCGAAGAGTTGACTCATTGGAAAAGACTCTGATGCTGGGAGGGATTGGGGGCAGGAGGAGAAGGGGACGACAGAGGATGAGATGGCTGGATGGCATCACCGACTCAATGGACATGAGTCTGAGTGAACTCCGGGAGTTGGTGATGGACAGGGAAGCCTGGCGTGCTGCGGTTCATGGGGTCGCAAAGAGTCAGACTGAGCGACTGAACTGAACTCAGTGCAATTATTGCAATTTTTAAAATAAAAGGTAGTGGAGTAGAAATCATATTTGAGCTAACTGGTTAATAATTTTGTGTATACTATATGTATGTACTTATGTCTTGAGCATAATAGACAATATATACTTGCTTATACATTTAGATTTAATGAAATAACTTGCCCTCCTTTTTTCTTTTGAGGAGACTTATTGTTTTTCACTTTAATGTTCCAGATCACTCAGGAATGGTTGCATACCCAGGGAATAAAGTAATAGTTATAGACTTGTTTAAAAACAGTACTTGCACCTGCTACAATTGCTTAACCAATAGAGCCACAGAAAGATCTTGTTTAAGAATCATTTCTGAGATTAAATCCTTGCTTTGCTGTGCATTAGCTCTGAGCCTTTCGGAGAAGGCAATGGCACCCCACTCCAGTACTCTTGCCTGGAAAATCCCGTGGACGGAGGAGCCTGGTAGGCTGCAGTCCATGGGGTCGCTAGGAGTCAGACATGACTGAGTGACTTCACTTTCACTTTCATGCATTGGAGAAGGAACTGGCAACCCACTCCAGTGTTCTTGCCTGGAGAATCCCAGGAACCGGGGAGCCTGGTGAGCTGCCATCTATGGGGTCGCAAAGAGTCGGACACGACTAAAGTGACTTAGCAGCAGCAGCAGCAGCTCTGAGCCTTTAGACAAGTTGTTTGATTTCTCTGGGCCTAATACCTCATCCATAACATGAAGTTGTTACCTATCTGCTGGACTATTAAAAGGTAGCAAAGTTTCTTGGGTTTCCAGCCTTAGGGGGATAATAAGGTGGAAAATAATGAGCCTAGAGTCATTTTTTTTTTTAATTTTTTTAATTTTTTAATTTTTTTTTTTTTTAATTTCAGGTATACACGTGCTCCCCATCCTGAACCCTCCTCCCTCCCCCCTCCCCATACCATCCCCCTGGGCCGTCCCAGCACACCAGCCCCAAGCATCCAGCATCGTGCACTGAACCTGGACTGGCATCTCGTTTCATACATGACATTTCACATGTTTCAATGCCATTCTCCCAAATCTTCCCACCCTCTCCCTCTCCCACAGAGTCCATAAGACTGTTCTATACATCAGTGTCTCTTTTGCTGTCTCGTATACAGGGTTATCGTTACCATCTTTCTAAATTCCATATATATGCGTTAGTATACTGTATTTATGTTTTTCCTTCTGGCTTACTTCACTCTGTATAATAGGCTCCAGTTTCATCCACCTCATTAGAACTGATTCAAATGTATTCTTTTTAATGGCTGAGTAATACTCCATTGTGTATATGTACCACAGCTTTCTTATCCATTCATCTGCTGATGGACATCTAGGTTGCTTCCATGTCCTGGCTATTATAAACAGTGCTGCGATGAACATTGGGGTACACGTGTCTCTTTCCCTTCTGGTTTCCTCAGTGTGTATGCCCAGCAGTGGGATTGCTGGATCATAAGGCAGTTCTATTTCCAGTTTTTTAAGGAATCTCCACACTGTTCTCCATAGTGGCTGTACTAGTTTGCATTCCCACCAACAGTGTAAGAGGGTTCCCTTTTCTCCACACCCTCTCCAGCATTTATTATTTGTAGACTTTTGGATCGCAGCCATTCTGACTGGTGTGAAATGGTACCTCATAGTGGTTTTGATTTGCATTTCTCTGATAATGAGTGATGTTGAGCATCTTTTCATGTGTTTGTTAGCCATCTGTATGTCTTCTTTGGAGAAATGTCTATTTAGATCTTTGGCCCATTTTTTGATTGGGTCATTTATTTTTCTGGAGTTGAGCTGTAGGAGTTGCTTGTATATTTTTGAGATTAGTTGTTTGTCGGTTGCTTCATTTGCTATTATCACCCTAATACCAAAACCTGACAAAGATGCCACAAAAAAAGAAAACTACAGGCCAATATCACTGATGAACATAGATGCAAAAATCCTAAACAAAATTCTAGCAATCAGAATCCAACAACACATTAAAAAGATCATACACCATGACCAAGTGGGCTTTATCCCAGGGATGCAAGGATTCTTCAATATCCACAAATCAATCAATGTAATACACCACATTAACAAATTGAAAAATAAAAACCATATGATTATCTCAATAGATGCAGAGAAAGCCTTTGACAAAATTCAACACCCATTTATGATAAAAACTCTCCAGAAAGCAGGAATAGAAGGAACATACCTCAACATAATAAAAGCTATATATGACAAACCCACAGCAAACATTATCCTCAATGGTGAAAAATTGAAAGCATTTTCCCTAAAGTCAGGAACAAGACAAGGGTGCCCACTTTCACCATTACTATTCAACATAGTTTTGGAAGTTTTGGCTACAGCAATCAGAGCAGAAAAAGAAATAAAAGGAATCCAAATTGGAAAAGAAGAAGTAAAACTCTCACTATTTGCAGATGACATGATCCTCTACATAGAAAACCCTAAAGACTCCACCAGAAAATTACTAGAACTAATCAATGATTATAGTAAAGTTGCAGGATATAAAATCAACACACAGAAATCCCTTGCATTCCTATACACTAATAATGAGAAAACAGAAAGAGAAATTAAGGAAACAATTCCATTCACCATTGCAACGAAAAGAATAAAATACTTAGGAATATATCTACCTAAAGAAACTAAAGACCTATATATAGAAAATTATAAAACACTGGTGAAAGAAATCAAAGAGGACACTAATAGATGGAGAAATATACCATGTTCATGGATTGGAAGAATCAATATAGTGAAAATGAGTATACTACCCAAAGCAATTTATAGATTCAATGTAATCCCTATCAAGCTACCAACAGTATTCTTCACAGAGCTAGAACAAATAATTTCACAATTTGTATGGAAATACAAAAAACCTCGAATAGCCAAAGCGATCTTGAGAAAGAAGAATGGAACTGGAGGAGAACATAGGCAAAACACTCTCTGACATACATCACAGCAGGATCCTCTATGACCCACCTCCCAGAATACTGGAAATAGAGTCATTTTTTAATGTTTACTTTTTTTTGCCTGTGCTGGGTCTTCATTGCTGTGCGGGCTTTTCTCTAGTCGCAGTGCATGAGCTTCTCATTGCGGTGGCTTCTCTTGTCGTGGAGCACAGGTTCTAGGGCACTCGGCCTTCAGTAGTCATGGCACACAGGCTCTAGAGCACAGGCTCAGTAGTCGTGGTGCATGGGCTTAGTTCCTTTGCAGCTTGGGGTATCTTCCCAGATCAGGGACTGAACTCGTGTTTCCTACATTGGCAGGGGATTCTCATCCACTGAGCCACCAGGGAAGCCTGAGTCTATAGTCATTTGGTGGCTGGTTTTCCATCAGCTTCAAGGCTGGACCTCCATGTGTGATGACCTCCTGCTCTACTTTCACAGTGAGTGCTCCTGAAGACCACAAATGAGAAGGATCTCATGAACTCTGCTCAGTGCCATGAGCCACCACGTTTAGGAGATGCTGCTTTTCATCTTGACCTACAGCTGCTGCACCCCTGCTGCTGCCCTGTGACTGCTGCTCTTGTCCGTATTCTTTGTCATCATCCCCTCTAAATATTCTGGACTATCCAGATGGTCACCTCCTTATTGAGAAAGAATAGGTTTGTTCTCCCTCAGTTCAGTTCAGTCACTGAACTGAAAAAGTTCAGTTCAGTTCAGTTCAGTTCATGTCCGACTCTTTGCGACCCCATGAACCGCAGCACGCCCGGCCTCCCTGTCCATCACCAACTCCCAGAGTCTACCCAAATTCATGTCTATTGAGTCCGTGATGCCATCCAACCATCTCATCCTCTGTCGTCCCCTTCTCCTCCTGCCCTCAATCTTTCCCAGCATCAGGGTCTTTTCCAATGAGTCAGTTCTTGGCATCAGGTGGCCAGAGTACTGGAGTTTCAGCTTCAACATCAGTCCTTCCAATGAACACCCAGGACTGATCTCCTTTAGGATGGACTGGTTGGATCTCCTTGCAGTCCAAGCGACACTCAAGAGTCTTCTCCAACATCACAGTTCAAAAGCATCAATTCTTCGGCACTCAGCTTTCTTTATAGTCCAACTCTTACATCCATACATGACCACTGGAAAAACCATAGCCTTGACTAGACAGATCTTTGTTGACAAAGTAATGTCTCTGCTTTTTAATATGCTGTCTAGGTTGGTCATAACTTTCCTTCCAAAGAGTAAGCATCTTTTAATTTCATGGCTGCAATCACCATTTGCAGTGATTTGGGAGCCCCCAAAAATAAAGTCAGCCACTGTTTCCACTGCTTCCCCATCTATTTGCCATGAAGTGATGGGACCAGATGCCATGATCTTCGTTTCTGAATGTTGAGCTTTAAGCCAACTTTTTCACTCTCCTCTTTCACTTTCATCAAGAGGCTTTTGAGTTCTTCACTTTCTGCCGTAAGGGTGGTGTCATCTGCATATCTGACGTTATTGATATTTCTCCCGGCAATCTTGATTCCAGCTTGTGCTTCTTCCAGCCCAGCGTTTCTCATGATGTACTGTGCATATAAGTTAAATAAGCAGGGTGACAATATACAGCCTTGACGTACTCCTTTCCCTATTTGGAACCAGTCTGTTGTTGCATGTCCAATTCTAACTGTTGCTTCCTGACCTGCATACAGATTTCTCAAGAGGCAGGTCACGTGGTCTGGCATTCCCATCTCTTTCAGAATTTTCCACAGTTTATTGTGATCCACACAGTCAAAGGCTTTGGCATAGTCAATAAAGCGGAAATAAATGTTTTTCTGGAACTCTCTTGCTTTTTTGATGATCCAGTGGATGTTAGCAATTTGATCTCTGGTTCCTCTGCTTGTTCTCCCTAGAAACCCAGAAAACCCGTTTTGTATTCAGGGTTGGGCTATCAGCCTGCCAAACTCTTCTTTCTCCTAGAAGTGCTGGGGTGATGCTTAGTGACCCATATTTGATGACACCATTCTGGGGCCAGGGACAGTGATGGATGCTGACGGGAGACAGGGATGACCAAGACAGAGCTTCTGCTTTTAGGAACCATTAGTCTTCTCCAGTCTTGGGGACTATATCCTATTTCATTAAGTTCAGTACCCCAAATCAACCTGGCATTCATGTTCTTGTTTTCTCTTTGGTTGGATGGCATCACCGACTCAATAGACATGAATTTGGGTAGACACTTCCACTTATTATTATTATTATTTATTTATTTTTGGCCCTGTTGCACAGCATACAGGATCTTACATCCAAACCTGTGCCGTCTTTAGTGGAAGTGTGGAATCCTAACCCACTGGACTGCCAGGGAATTCCCTTACATTACTTCCACTTCAATCATTCAATCCCTCTTCTCTTTTCTTCCCTCTTCCCTGTCTCCAACACGAGTCTTCTCTTTTTACCTTAAGTGGCTGAGTGATACAAGGTTCTAATACCCAGGATCCTGAACTCAGAAGAGGAACAAATCAAAATGATCTTTCCCCAACTAGCAACAATTTAGGAAATATATAGCCCTGCCTCTGTTATCAATTCCCTTTTTCTTCAACATAAGCCATGCAAATAGTATTTTGCATAATTTATGAGGTTAAAAATTAATCAACCAAAAATCGCTTGTGTTCACTGAGGGAGAAGGAAAGATGGGCTAAAGTAAGTTCTTCACTGCTTAGTGTTTGTACTAGGCAACATTTATTCTACTCCTTTCAGACAGAAGGAGGTTGAGAACGCACTGGGCCAGGGTGTGCTGAGTTGTTTCAGTAGTCTCCAACTCTTTGCAACGCTATGGACTGTGGCCCATCAGGCTCCTCTGTTCATGGGGATTCTCCAGCCAAGAATACTGGTGTGGGTTGCCATGCCCTCCTTCAAGGGATCATCCCAACCCAGGGATCGGACCCATGTCTCCTGAACCGGCAGCTGAATTCTTCCCCACTACTGCCACCTGGAAAGCCCCAAAATGGTTAAGAAACTTATCAAAGTTCACAGTAAAAATGGCAGAGCTCAAATTAAAAAATTATGTTTGTTTGACTCCATTCACCCTTTCAAAAGTATCTATTGAGCACCTACTACATGCCAGACACAGTTTCAGGAACTGCGTTCACAATTCAAAAAGTACAAAAGTACAGCCTAAAGCCTTTCCAGTCTCATTCTTACTCCCACTCCTACGCCTGCACCACCATGCAGTTGCCTTCAAAGCTACTGATGTTACCAGTTTCTTGGGACCTATAAATTCAGGCAGGACTTTCCCTTTTAGGTCAAACCTTGGCATAATCGATATTCCCCACCTCTCCTAATAGTGTCAGACTTCTTTGATGAGTTGTGTGAAACAACTCAGTATTTCAGGCCCATTTCACAGCTGGGGGAAAAATGTGTCCTTGGGAAGCCAGATTAAGTTTTATCTGAGACGAGGTCATTGCCAAGCAAGAGAGTGAGTGCCTATAGGCAGCTCACAGTTTCTTGACCGTGAGGCACTTAATTGTCCAGGAGGTCATCCACCCTAGGTCTCAGTGATCCTCACACTTAGGATTTCCAAAATGTTTCCACTTCACCTGTCTGAACTGAAGGTTTCTCTATCACCACCCCAGTCCTGCTGAATAAGGCCTGCATCTTTGTGGTCTGGTAATCATGAAATTTGTTGCCTTTTCCTTGTCTCAGAAAATAATCTTTAGAGTATTCTTTAGAGTTAAGGACAGCGGGATTTTGTGCCCATTAGATCTCAAATGATTTCATGAAAATTTAAAAAATCAGAACCAAAGTCTGAAATGGCTTTAACTTTTTCTTTGGATTATTCGGTTCCTTGGTAATAAACTTCCTCTTTCTCTCCTTTCTAGGGTGTGATCAGAAAGAAGGGCACCTGCCTGGTGAAAGATTGCAAATGAAGGAACACAGGGCCAGGGGAGAAGGCTGGCGCACTGAATAGAAAGGGCCCATGGTCCACACACCATGAGTCCCAGTTCATCACTTCTTGTTCTTTCTCCAGGACTACTGCCTGGGAGCTTAGCTGAATATCTACAAGTTTCGATTACATGTCAAACTGTCACTTCTGATATTATTGTTAAAATTATTATAGGGCACGTTACTGACTTTCATGTGACACTCTTTCATCGTTAAAAAAAAATAATGTAACAACTCTACTTAGATATAATTCACACCATATAATGCACCTATTAAATATTTTCTGTTCTGGATATTCTCAAAGTTTTATAACTATCACTACAATAACTTCTAGAACATTTTCACTACCTCAAAAAGAAACTGTACATACTAGCAGTCACCCTTCATTTGCCTCCAACTTCCTTAGCCCTGCTGCTGCTGCTGCTAACTCGCTTCAGTCGTGTCCGACTCTGTGCGACCCCATAGACGGCAGCCCACCAGGCTCCCCCGTCCCTGGGATTCTCCAGGCAAGAACACTGGAGTGGGTTGCCATTTCCTTCTCCAATGCATGAAAGTGAAAAGTGAAAGTGAAGTCGCTCAGTTGTGTCCAACCCTTAGCGACATCATGGACTGCAGCCTACCAGGCTCCTCCCTCCATGGGATTTTCCAGGCAAGAGTACTGGAGTGGGGTGCCAATGCCTTCTCCTTAGCCCTAGGCAACCACTAATCTACTTTCTGTCTGTACAGATTTGCCTTTTCTGGACATTTCATATAAACATAAATGTGGCCTTTTGTGTCTGGCTTCTTAGCAAAATGTTTAAGTTCATCCATGTTGTAGCATGTATCATTATGTCATTCCTTTTTGTTACCAAATAATATTCCATTGCTTGACATGCATTTATTCATCCATCAGTATGTGGACATTTGGGGACATTTGGGGTGTTTCTTTTTGGCTGTCATGAATATTTCTACTGTGAACATTTGTGTACAAGTTCTTGTATGGACAGACATTTTCATTTCTTGGGTGTATACATAGGAGTGGAATTCCTGGGTCATACAGTAACTCTATTTAACCTTTTCAGGAACTCCCGGATTGTTTCCCACAGCTGTGGCTTCATTTTAAACAGCCACCAGCAATGCATAGGGTTCTAAATCTATACATTCTTACCAACATTATTTTTTTTTAAAGAAATTACTATAACTATCCTACCGCTACAAAGTGGTAACTAATTGTGGTTTTCATTTGCATTTCCCTGATGACCAATGATATCGAACATTTTTTCACGTGCTTATCGACCATTTGTGTATCTTCTTTGGAGAAATGTTTATTCAGATCTTTTGCCCATTTAAAAAATAGTGATCTCTGTCTTTTTTGTTATTGAATTCTTCATCATTATTTAAATGGAGCAAATAAATATCATAAGCTCCACCCAAAGCTCAATGGTTGGTAAAATTTATCCACATTATGTTGTTATGTAAAGTACATGAGAGTATGTGAAATGTGACCACTGAAGCAATGTCCTGATGACTGTTGCCTGTGTATTCCAGAGCTCTGATCCCACTCATGACAAGGACAAAATATTTCTTTTGATCATAGTAGCATCTTGTAAGTCAGTAAAACCCTAAAACACTAATTAGATATTGTCAAATTTTAAATAAAATATAATACAATGATTCAATATGTGACTTACTAAATGATTTAGTCATTCCAATGGCTGAAGATAATAAAACTTTTAGTATAAGCAAAAACAGGATTACATTGTTATACAAAATCCATTCGTGCTCTCAAGGTATAGTTAATTTGAAGTTTTACTTCTATGTACATTTAATTATTGAAAATAAGTGGCAAAAATTTTACCAAAGCTGATATTAGATAAACTAGAGGTAAGAACCACCTTCTCTTCTTACAAATTTTGGTATCTCACACAATAGTAGTGACTAAAATAAATGGTGCCAAAATTTTAAAGAGTCTTTTTAAATTCAGAATATAATTAAAATCTCATGTAGCTTTATTGGTTTTAGTATCCAGCAGAGAAAAAATATTGAAACTCCAAGAGATTTTGAATTAAATAGCTACAACAGTTTTGTTTTATTGGTTCTGACTGGGAGAAAAAAAATTATAAGGACAACTTTGGAAAAATCTAGTTCTTTTAGAGCCCCAAATGACTTTTAAAACAATAAAACAAACTATAAAACCTACACAAGTGATATTAAAAATTATGTAGTTCAATGAATGTGACATTCACAAATGTGGTTGTAATTTTTTTTTAACTATAGCAAAATGAACATGGATCTGACGACTGGATTTAGAAGAGGTGGTGTTATATAGCTTAACAGAATTAAGTGCTTCAATTTGCTGGTTAGGATTATGTAGCTGAGTTGGAATGTTATACCAATGCCTTATAAGATCTCCATCACCTCACAGGATCTGTGGCTAAATCAAAGAAAGGAATGATGCTTCCTTTTCCTATATTAGTGATTATTTCCCTAGTATTTTAATATTTATTTTTGGAATGCTTGTAGACCTAGATCTTTTTGGCTTGTGGCTGAGTCATGTACAGAATAAACTATAAACTCATACTATTTATGAAGATGGAGAATGAAGGCTCACTAGTGATTTACTGTAAGGGCATTAAATGAATTGGAATAATAATCTCAATTATGTGCTAGGTAGAAGGGGCAGGAAAAAGGAGAAAAACAAAGATGAGGGAGAAAATTTTTGTGACAAAATATTAAATCACAGTCACCTGGTCAGTTTCCTGAGGTCCCAATCTTTGAAGACTCAAACATAACTTCTGAAGTCCTTTAACATAACCACTGTTCTTTTTTTGTCCCCAAATCCAATCTCCGTCCTTGGTACAGAAGAACATACCCCTCATGCCACAGTCTCCCAGCACCTGACTGAATTCTCCATCGTCTTTGGAGGAGAATTATGACTTGGGGGTGGGGTGGGGTGGGGGTGCGGTGGGGTTGGGGGGGCACACAACATCAAACCAGACCCCAGAGAGACCAGTGATTTGCAAATGGCCCTCCACGGATGGTTTCCAGGAGGTATGCACTACCTAAGCTTGTATGCAGATTTAACAAACAATTTAAATAATTTTACCTTTTAAAAAGACTTGAGTGTTTTCATTTTTAAATAAAAATCATACTTTTTAAAAGTTTTTATATTCAAAAAGGTCAAACTTACAGAGAAGCTGAAACTAGCACAATGAACATCTGTATGCTCTTCACTTAAATTCACAAATGAATAATTTTTCAATTTGGTTTATCTCCATCTTTACATATACATATATGTATACATGTTTGTGTATCAATTTGAAAGTAACTTGCAGGTTTCATGACTCTTCACACCCCAGTACCTTAGCTTGTACCTCTCAGAATAAGGATATTTCACCTGTGATACCAATATCACATCTAAAACAGTGAACACTAATGATGTCATCTAACATACAGTTCCTATTCAGTTTTTGCCCATTATCCTCCTAAATGTCTTTTATAGCTTAAAAAAATCCAGAATCCGATCAATCTGGGGTGACACTATGAGACCTTGTGAAAATCCTCATCCTTAACAATGTTTCCCTTGATGGTTTTGGTGTCCAGTGATTCTTGAATGAATTATTACTTTTCTGATTTTTATCACTTGTTAGCTAGCATGCGTCCAGTTTTACCATCTACCATCCCTTTCTGGTCTCTCTTTGAGTATTACTATAGGCAGTGATACTATGAACTCTTTTAATCCATAGTTTTGATGCTTAAATGACCCCAAATTTGGCCAATGGAAGACCCTTCAAGCTGGTTCCTGTTTTCTTTCTGTGGTTTTTGGTACCAGATGCCTGGAGCTCACCTTGTATTTTCCTGCCCCAACCTAGAATC
Source organism: Bos taurus (assembly GCF_002263795.3). Taxonomy (NCBI): domain Eukaryota; kingdom Metazoa; phylum Chordata; class Mammalia; order Artiodactyla; family Bovidae; genus Bos; species Bos taurus. The sequence continues at coordinate 14,073,940 of NC_037353.1, forward strand.
AGCCACTCCTTCAAGGACCTACTTATATACATCTACACGGTTCAATTCTCCAATTCCAGACTGTCACAAAGCGTACAGTACATTCTCCCTCTAACCCTACCTCTCTCTTCATAGACAGCCAATGTTACTAGGTTTTTGTGTATACTTCTGGAGATAGTTTCTATAATAGAGCAAAGATGCAGATAAATATTCTTCTGTCAACATTTTAACTGAAGTGATAGCATATTATCACTTTGTATTATCACTTTATCATATTGTAGTTCTTGTCTGTCATCAGATTTTGAAAGATGCCTAGGATCCCAATCCCAAAAGATTAGAAACCTTTAGGCTAAATGCTAAATGTTTCAGATAAGAAAAACTCAGGGACGGTGACTTGAAAAGCTGTACTGAGAACACTCAAATAATATACTCTCTGGACTGGAAATGTTAGTTCCTCTCCGGGTTCCTTGACACCTACTCATTTTTCAAACATCACTTCCTTGGGGAACCCTTTCCCTTCCTTAATTCATCTTCCTCCCCCAAGGAGGAGATGTCCTCTCTTACAAGGTTTCTGGTCATCGCGCACTTCTCCCAGCGCAGACGTAAGTCACTGTTTAAAATTTGTTCTGGCATACAGTAGTTGCTCAGTCACACACACACACATCACACTGGCATACAGTAGTTGCTCACACACACACACAGAGTTTGGACTGAGACTCGAACTCAAGCCATCCGGCTCCCAGCCCACTCTGTCTAGTGCTGTCCCGCTGCAGTCGGAAAAACAATCCCAAGATGTAAATAAAAACTCTTAATAGAAAAAGCCGGGAAGTTTTTTTTTTTTTCTTTCTTCCAATTCCACGACTGACGGAGGACCTTAGCAGAAACCGCTCACCGCGAGGTGTGACAACCGCGGGAGGGCGTCAATCAAGAAAATGCCCCCTTGCCCCGCAGGCGAGTGGAGCTGCACAGAGCCGAGGCCACACCGGGTAGCGTCGCCGCTTCAATAGAAAACACGTGCAAAACGGGAAAGCGGGACTGCGCGCAGCTGCGATCCCCCAGGACCTGGGGACCGGGGACATGGAGCAGCCCGCATGGGGTCAGAGAAGACTGCACAGCTCCTGCTAGGCGCCGTAGGACCCCGACCTTCCCTTGATTCCTGCCCGAAGGGACTTCTACCAGCGTCCCCGGGGAAGTGGTTGAGTCCCTGGGGCCCCCGAATGACGCGGGCTAGAGAGGCCTGAGTCCGGAGCACCTGATGTCTAATCGTCCTTACCCACAGGGACGCAGGGAAGGGCCGTGGCTCTCTCTCCCTGGAGCTCCCCCAGGAACCCAGGGCACTCTCCCGCTACGAGCACTCTGGAGACGCCCGGGGCCACAGCCAGTGCTACCGTTACTCCAGGGAGCGCGCCGACAAGGGAGGGTGCTCTCAGGCCGGCGAAGGCGCGGCCCGACCAGTGGCGTCCACGCCTGCGGGGCCCGAGTCCAGTAGCCCTTTGCTCGGGCCGGTTGCCGCCACCGTGGGTCCGTGCCTAGACCAGTGCCCTCGAGTTTCGGCGGAGATGCCTCCCCGCCGAAGCTAGGGCCGCCTGAGTCTGCCTTGCAGGCAGCTGCTGGCCTCGCGCCTCGCTCGACGGACGCGGCACTGGGCTTCCGTCGAGGGCGTCCCGGGCCAGGGTGCTTTGAGTCCCGAGCGTCGGCGGCGGCTGGACACCGGGCGCCGGGTGCTCAGAGGCGGCTAGCAAGCGAGCGCGTCCCGGGGGCGGAGAGCTCGGCCGGCGGGGGCGGGCCAAGGGTGGGGGCGGGAGGCGGCTCCCGGGGCTCCGCGCCATTGGCCGCAGGGCCCGGCGGCAGGAAGGGGCCAGAGAGCGCGGCCCCACCCCGCGGCCGGCGGAGCCTATCGCCGGGAGCGCGGAGCGCGGATAAATGTAGCGCCGCGGCGCGGGCCGGCAGCTCTCCGAGGGGCCGGAGCGCGGCGCAGCCATGCAGTACCCGCACCCCGGGCCGGCGACGGCGGCGGGCGCCGTGGGGGTGCCGCTGTACGCGCCCACGCCGCTGCTGCAGCCAGCGCACCCGACGCCGTTCTACATCGAGGACATCCTGGGTCGCGGGCCCGCCGCGCCCACCCCCACGCCCACGCTGCCGTCCCCCAACTCCTCCTTCACCAGCCTCGTGTCCTCCTACCGGGCCCCGGTGTACGAGCCCACGCCGATCCACCCCGCCTTCTCGCACCACTCCGCCGCCGCGCTGGCCGCCGCCTACGGACCCGGCGGCTTCGGGGGCCCTCTGTACCCCTTCCCGCGGTCGGTGAACGACTACACGCACGCCCTGCTCCGCCACGACCCCCTGGGTAAGGCGGCCGGGGTCATGGCGGGGCCGAGCCGGGACGGCGGTGAGGAAGGCGCCACTCGGCAGGTGGCAGCGCCCTGGAGGCGGCGGGGGCGGAGGGGGAGGCAATAGAAAGTTGTGGCAAAAGCGATTGAAAAGCGGCTGCCGGGCGTGCGCGGGGGACCGGAGGCGCGGGCCCGGGCGGCGCGCGGCCCAGACTGACCGCACCATGACTCAGATTGGTTTTCCTGCACCTTGCAGGCGTCGGGGCGCGCGGGCCAGAGCTAGACCGCCGGCGCTGCCGCGGGGGCCGGCGGCCGAAGGAGCCTTGGGGGCGCTTGTCTTCCGGGGGTTGGGAGGCTCCCTTAGCTGGAGGGACCGGGAAGGCAGTGCCAAGGTGCCCCGGGCCGCCCCTGAGGGGCAGGGATAGCTGTCGGGCCCCGGGTGGTTACGGGGCTGGACCTGGTTCAACAAGCTTGTGCAGTGAAAGAGCCTGACCCTTTCCGTTCATACAGGAAATCTTGAGTTCTCGATAGGAGTAAATCTGGTTTCAGAAGCTGTTAAGTGTTTTCCTGGCTGCATGAAGCAGACCCTTCCCCCGGAGTAGTGCACGCTGCTGATTATTTTATCGACATCCTCAATACAGACAAATTCAGGAAACACTCGACTTCTGATAGCCGGGATCCGTTTTTCTGATATTGTTCATTTCCTCTGTGTGGGATGTGACTTTATGGCAGCTAAAATAACCAGTTGCTTCCTTTTTTTTTTTTTTTTTGAGGCTGTTTTGCACCAGTCTGAATCCTGACGTAAGCAAAATCTCGCAAAAAAACATTGCCCGCTTTCAAAGCGTTTAGCGCAGACCTGCAGACGGACGGGCAGACGGACTGACTGACCCACCCGTCTTTGGAGTAGGGAGGGCAGCGCGGACACGTTGGCCGAACGAAGTTTGCGGGACATATACCCTCAGTGCGCGCCCTAAGAAATGAGCCACCTGTGATCCGCGCCCGGTGGCCCTTGGGGCCTCCGGGCTTCTGGGGCCTTCGGGCTTCTGAAGCCTCCGGTACAGAAAACGCGACTCCTTGCCTTGGCCCACCAGGCTTTTATGTCTACTCTGTGTTCTTGGCAGCTTAGGTAGGCACCCTGGAGATAACTGACATTTTAATTAATTGACTTTTTAGTGTCATCATTATTATGGTGTGGCCCCTCGCACAGTTCTCCACCTTTCTTTCTCATCGCTCTAGAGACTTTCGGGGGAATTATATTTTAGTGTGTGTGTGTGTGTGTGTGTGTTTTAAGTTATTGTGTTTTTATTCCATCCTCAAAGGTATGATGCTGCAGGCCTGGTGTGGCTCTGTTCGCCTGCTGGGGCCGGAGGGAGACCCTCGGCCCGGCGAGCCTGGGGGCAAACGTTTTCACAGAGCGCGCCCTGGGTTTCCTCGGGACTACGCAGGAGGAAGCAAAGGGTTTTTCGAGATAGACCAACAGGAAACACATTGACGGAAATGTTGCCATAGCCCACGGGGTGGCTTTAACTGGCCGCCCCCGCCGGCCGGGTGTGAAATCAGAGGGGGGCCTGCGCCCTCCGGCCAGGATTGGAAGCTCCACTGACACCCATCGCTTGAGCCGGAGGGCTTCCCTGGTCGCTGGGTCGCCTGCCCCTGGCAGCGACGCTTTGGCTAGTGTGACAGACCCTCTCCCCCCAACATAACGCACACACGGCTCTTTGGAAAGTTTGGTTCACCAAGGGAGAGGACCCCTCTGCAGGTCTTCTAGGCTAAAAAAGTTAGTTGTGTATACATTCTGAGAGCGACTGGTTAAAGAGGTTATGGTATTTTAAGCTCAGCCTGTAGTCAGTGTTCTTTGGGGAATCAAAATGATTGTATCTGGCTCTGGGTGTGATGGTTGTGTGGGTCTGTGGGCATATGAATGTGATCTTCGTGCATATGCAGTGTAGGTGAATGCCTTTGGATGTTCCTGTGTCTCCGGGTGTGATGTGTACTGGTGGGAGCCTGTTGGGTCCGTGTCTCAACGGGTATATGTGAATGTGTCTGATTGAGTGCCCAGCAGCCTCCCTTCCCCTTCTTTGTCACCCCCTCGCCCAGTGCAGGCTGGTCTACGGGTGGGCCGGGCTGCTTCAGGGCCGCCTCTAACCAAGACGCTCTGGCCCGCAGGCAAACCCCTGCTCTGGAGCCCTTTCTTGCAGAGACCTCTGCATAAAAGGAAAGGCGGTCAGGTGAGGTTCTCCAATGACCAGACCATCGAGCTGGAGAAGAAGTTTGAGACCCAGAAATACCTCTCCCCGCCCGAGAGGAAGCGGCTGGCCAAGATGCTGCAGCTTAGCGAGAGGCAGGTGAGTCGCGCTGCGGGCCGGGGTCTCGGGGCAGAAGGGAGACAGTGAGGCCACCGGCAGCTGTTTGACTCGGAAGCTCCTGAGCTTCTCCCCGCCTCCCCAGGTCCCTCGGGATTCTGGACTTGTGGCAAGTTTTATTTCTGTCTTTTCTGTAGGTCAAAACCTGGTTTCAGAATCGACGGGCTAAATGGAGAAGACTAAAACAGGTATTGACATGGTTCTGTTTCTATGGAAATAAATATTTTTACCATGTTATCTCAATGCGGGGCCTGTTGTAGGTTGTATGCAAAAGTCATTTGAGGGGCTATTTAACCTCTTCACCTTGATTAAAAAGGCAAATAGTCCTGCTGAAGTTCAGGATGAGTTGTTCAGGCGGCAGTAATGCTAAAAGCACCTAATGCAGTTTCTATATCAATTATGCTTGGGTTTTCACACACTGGCTAGTAAAACTCCCAGCTAATTGTTTTATAAACCCCATATGTTGTTTATCTAATTAACGCAGGAAAGATAAAGTAATTGACAGTAAATGACTTAAGCAGTTATCTTTGGGAGAAAATTGTTTCTTTTATTTACACAGCCATAATAAAACCAGGCAGAGCTCAAGGGTAAATATAAGGAAATAAACACCTTTAAGTCTTGTTTGCACTGTTTTTTAGAAGAATTAAATATCAAAGAGTTTAAAAATTATTTTCCTTCTAATTCTAGCTCTTAAAATGAATATAAAAACAGCAAGAGACTATCCAAGCCTGTTTGAAAAGTAGCTTAAACTTTCTGACAGTCTTTTCTTCCAGTGACCTTGTTACATAATATGTGATAAAAAGTAAAGGCTAATTCAGTTTTTAAAGAAGCTCTGTTGACTTAGAGCTAAAGATTTGTTTTTGATGTTCTAATCTGATATTTTCTCCAAAGTTATCTGACAAATGCTGAAGTTTTCACTTACCAGTTTATATAGTTTATAATAAATAAAATTTTTTGAAATGAATAGGGACATTGAAAGCAGTATGCATTTTCAAATTTAGCAATCATATAACTTTTTCATTAAAAACAATAATGTTACAAAAAACACTAATTCCCATAATTTCATTATTCTAACACAATTTTTAAAATTTCGAGTTTCCTCTCAATATCTGAGCCTTGTAACTTACCACATAGTTGTAAGCTTGGTAAATCTATTATTCTATAGTCTTGTTTTAGGGGAAAAAAAACTTTAGCAGTATATCATAGTTTTCCTTAGTATTTATGTGCATTTTAGACAAAAACAGGATTAAAAATTTACTAACTTATTTAGTTCTTGGTCAAAGGTAGTTTATCAGGGACTTTAAAAATAGTCGTTTCTGTGTAATAAGGGAATATTTTCAAGAAATTTCCTCCAGATTTTAAGTAAATTATAGTTATCTCCCTTTTCAATTGGCAACATTCTTCCAATTCTGCATTTTTCTTAGCCATGATTATGTAACTTGCTATACATATGTATGTGTGTATATGTTTATAAACTTAGTCCAGAAAATGCATAAAAAACAATTTAGTCTAATAATTTTGAAACTTTATCCTTAAAGCATTATTTAGCATTCATATTTTTTAAATGTCTAAAAGACTTTTGTCAGTTGGCAAGGTTTAAATATTTGAAGAATAAAGATAGTGTGTATCTGTAGTGATCTGATTTCTTTTTCTTCCTAAACTTTTAAGAACCTTGATACCATAGGTCTGGGCTGGAGTTTAGTATTCATTTGACATAACACATTTACAGTTATATTTGTGGTTAGTTGTTTTTATCTGGCAAGAAGAGTATAATTGTTCTCTGATATGACAGGACCTTTACCTTCCAAGTGAGAAAGAAGCATAAATATGTATTTTCTGAATAAAAATATTATACCTGAAAGCACTTCATAAATTAAAAATTAAAGAAGATGATGGAAGATGAAAAAACATTTGATTTATATCTCTCATTTCTCCATATTTCATCATCCGACCTATCTCCATTTCATCCTCTTCTTTTAGGAGAACCCCCAAAACAATAAAAAAGAAGAACTGGAAAGTTTGGACAATTCTTGCGACCAGAGGCAAGACTTGCCTAGTGACCAGAATACAGGTGCTTTGGAGAGCTCTCAGTGCTCACCCTCCCCTGTCTCCCAGGAAGACCTCGAATCAGAGATTTCAGAGGATTCTGATCAGGAAGTGGACATCGAGGGCGATAAAGGCTATTTTAATGCTGGATGATGACCACTGACATTGGTGTGTTCGGAAAACTGGGATTTGCTACAGGAAGTCTCCTTGGATGAACCTGAAAACTGTATGAGAGAGAGAATAAATTTTCTGGTATTCTGGAAATCTAAAATATTCGGTGCACTGACTAAATAACAAACTCACATTGAAACCTTAATTTTGACTTAAATAGTTTTATATACCGATTTTAGATTGTATGATAAGGGACTCTTCCCTGATTAAATTCACCCCCTTTTTTAAAAAAATTGTTTTTTCTATTTATAAAAAGTAATTTTGAACTTTTTGGTTAAATTTTTAAGTTATAACTTTAAAGATTTTAATAGGAGCTTCTTGAATGACTTTTCTACAATCGGTTTCTACATCCTACTGAATGGAAAAGCAAAGGAGCATCCAGATCCAGAGGTATGCCTTGGAAAGGGGGCCCACAATTCAGGCAGCCTTAGAATATTTTAAAGAAAATGTTACTTACTTATACATTATATTCTTATTGTACCCTTAAATCCAGAGCTATCTCTGAGTTCTTGTCTGGGGGATGTATGTATCTTTTTGTCAGAAAGATATACACAGTTGATAATCTTTAAATGCTTGTTTTGGGCTATCAGTACCTGTTTGACCGAGGTGTTAAGGGGATAGTACAGTCCAGTTCAAGCAGAGAAACTGACTCATCAGTGACTAAATTTAATCACAGATGAACTAGAAGTAGCAGGTTAATTAAATGTAAGTAGATTGTAGATATGTTTTATATTAAACAATGTTTATAATGTGTGTATATATAATTGTTCACTGTAAAAAAAATGGCCAAAATTTTTTTTTTTTTTTTTAATGGGTAACTTGTCTATAAAATAAATACGTTGGTGGGACAACTGACCTCGTTGAACCTCTCATTCTTGGGTTTGAACAAACCCAACCCCTTATCTTACAGCGCCTGGGGTGCTTGGCTGGGCGCTGGGGCGGGGTCGGGTGCAGGGGCGTCTGGAGCGTCTGGCGCGTCTGCCGGTGTGTGTCTCTGGTTCTGGCGTCTCGGGAAGGCGGTTCTGGGCGGCGACCGGTGGCGAGCACCTGAAAGGTAGATGTGGACCTTTCCCACATCTGGGTTCGCTGGGGGCTGAGTGTGAGTGTGAGTGTGAGTGTGTGTGTGTGTGTGTGTGTGTGTGTGAGTGTGTCTGGAGCAGCAGGGAAGGCCCGCTGCGGACCGAGCCCTGGACGCGCCAGGCGGTGGGGAGAGCAGCTGCGCCGCCGCCGCAGCGGAGCACCATCGATTCACCTTGGCTCGCGGGGCCGGCGGGGCCGCCGTCCTTGACCTGCCTGAGTCAACATGCGTCATCCCTTGGCGGCCGAATCCAGGTTGGGGGTCCGCTTAGAGGGCTGGGGGTCCTTGGCCGGTAGGCGGGATGGGGGAAAAGTAGTGTGTGCCAAGACAACGGTTCTCACTCTTCAGAGAGCTTCAGAATCTCCCGCGGACCTTGTTGGGACTCGTTGCCCACCCCATCCCCAGACTTTCTGATTTGAGTAGGTCGGGGATGGGTCAGGGAATTTGCCTCTAACAAGTACCCAGGTGCTGTCCAAGCTGCTGGTCAGGGGTTCTAAGGCACTTCTTGTAAGAAGAAGCAGGTGAAACTCGTGATCCCCGCCTCGCCCTTTCTCCTGCTCCCCTCCTCCTGACAATTCCTGCCCTTGAGGGAGCAGGAGACTGGCAGCTTTGAGGAGCAGGGAAAGGGAAAATGGGAGGCATTTCGAGGGTGAAGGAGCAGGGCTGAGGAAGAGGTATTGTGAGCTGGGGAGGAAGGAAGTGCTGAGCTGAGGGTGGGTATGGGGCTGAGAAGAAGAGTGGGCAGGTTTCTCACTGGCCCAGGTATTGCCAGTTCAGCTGCTTGCCTAACTGAGCCACCAGGTTCCAGACATTCCAGGAAAATGATGACCAGAGATCTGTGAGGGGAGAGGCCAGAAATCTCTTCCTCTAGCCCGATCCTCCTTGGAGGTCTCTAGTTTTTGTGGACTTGGGTGCCTCTGGGCTGAGGTCCTGTGAAGGAGTGACTCTGCCCCTGGCCTGGCTTGACCAGGGCTGTGGCTCCCCAGACATGAGCACTCAGGTGAAGAGAGTGAAAAAGTCAGTGCATTTAGGGATGTCACACCTTCTTGCCTCCTGAGATTGCAGGAAGGCCCTTGGAATTACCTGTAAATTTTAATTCCTGAAAAAATTTGTCCTGGGTTCTGAAGCAGATGGGTGTGCATTGGCCTGGAAGCTTAAGGATTTCAGTGGGAGATGTAGTTCTTGGCCTCAGTTTCTTCATCTGTTGAATGAAGATGGTCTAGTTGACCTACATGACCTCTACCAGCCCTTCCCCACCCTCCCAATTTCCAACTCAGTTCTCAGTGTTGGAGCCCAGCCAGCCAGAGGGTCTTTTCTCCTCAGCAGTCACGTTCCAGGCTCCCTGACCCTGCCTGACATGTTTCATCAAAGTTTCAAAGGTCATAGTCAGTCTCATTTGAAAAGAGGACTGACTGTATCAGAGTTTGGGGAGAACAGGAGGCTTGTGGGCCTAATATTGAATTAAAGCAGTCCTGAAATCAGTGTGTGTGTGTGTGTGTGTGTGTGTGTGTTTCGCTCCTGGAGATAACCTCTGGTTAATATTTATTCTTGAGAATAACTATCATGACTATCAAGCCGAGAAATAAAGGCTTATGTATTGATTGACACTACAAAAATTGAGAAGTGAAACTCATTTTAAAGTAGACAGTCCCTGAAACCAGGCCGTTTTCCAATTTAAAGCTATTCCCAGTTCTCTGAAGGTTGCTCCTATTCTGAATCTAAGTATGTCTTTAACAATCCAGTGTGTGTTACATGAAGGAAGTACAGTATTCTCAGGACACAGGTTGGCATTAACTATTTTCTGAAGTGTCCCATTGCAGATTGCCAATGAATATTTACAAATTCTTCGTACAATCCAGGCATTTTTCATTTGTTTGTCTTTTGGCTATTTCATGTTGAAGCAGCATGTATGACCTTTACAGCACAACTCCTGTCTTGTTTTTAACTCTTTTTATCAGGAGATTCAACTTGAAAACGGTTATCATTTAGCAGAAAGACAAACAGAAAAGCACATTTTGTAAGCAAAACGTTAATGATTGGAAGAATTGCCCTAATTTCATCATGACAGTGTGTGATTAATCCCCTGGGTCATGTACTTATACTTTAAGTTATTCAGTTCATCAGTCTTTGATATTCAGAACCCTTCCTAACTTAATAGGATATTGATTTTGCTGGATGATGTACTTTGACTCTTTAAACAACATCACTTTTAGGGATGACTAGCTTGCTGTGTAGTATTTTATTTAGAGAACTGTTGCATAAGGTTTCTTTTTCTTACTTTTTATGGTTTTCTCAGGGTGAAAGCTGATAAGACATCTTGTGGGAAAAGAGGAAACCATCTCTGATAGTGAAAGTACCTATTCTCTTTCAACACTACTGGCAACCTTTTTTTGTGTGTGGTTTCATTGCTGTGAATATTCATTTTAGTTAATGGGGGCAGGGCACAGATTTAAGAAAATGTATCTAGACTTGGGGGAAATGCATTTAGCTGGGGAAAGAACACACTTAGAAAATTCCCATTCCAGTTATACTACCTTGTAGAAGGCGGCAGGAACTCAAAAACTGACCCTTTTGATTTTTTTTTTTTAATCTAATGATCAACGATCCTCTAAATCTGCGACTGGAGGTGATATTTATGTGAATTCTGACAACATGGGACAAAATTTGGAAAACCACACAATCACTCAGGATGCTTCTAAGTAGTTAGGAGTTCAGTATCTTATAGTAAAAACAACCAGATATTGTACTAACGTTTACTTTTCATCTCTTTGGGTTTCATGAAATTCCAGCTGGAATCTCTCTGACTTGATTTTTATCCCTTGATATGTTTTTGTGGATATTGTTGTTGAATCCAAATGAGAAACGCTTTGGAAATTCCTCGCACCTACCAAAATATCTGACATCTAAACTCCACAGAGCGGATGTAGTCTACCCCTTCCGACGTAGCGGTGGGGAACTCTTCTCAGGAATCTTACCCAAGCGGATAAGAGCAGGAATGGAAGTAAGGCAGTCGAATCCCCTCCACCTCCCTTGCTGGCTGGGGGCCTTGGGCTGAATTCGCAGCCTCAGTTCCTCGGGGAGGTGAGCGGCTCACCTGAGCGGAGGTATCGGTACCTGGCACACAGTGGGCGTCAGGTGTCAGCCAGAAAAGCTAGAAAGCCCCCACTGAGTCTCTTCTTTTGAGGCAACTCTTTGATTCGCAGTTGCAGGCGGGAAACCTCTTCAGTCGGATGTACACAAATCTCTCCAGACAATAGAGAAGGCCGCAGGGAGGAGACCTTGGGGCTGGCAAAGGCATTTCCTGTCTGCGAAGGATCTTGACTTTGGCGCATCCGGCAATAGCTAAGAGGTTTTCGAAGCGTCCGAACGCTTTCTCGTGTGTGTGGCTATTTCTTAAAAAAAAGTCACTACCAATTTCAAGCGATTTTCAGATGACAGCTAGTAAGATCATTTCTCACTTAAAAAACATTTTTTAAAAATTATTTTTTTTTTCTAATTTGGAAGAGTTTGGTATCATTCACAATCTTAAAAATTAAAAAAATCTCAGCACTCCATAACACTAGGACAAGAAAAGATTAACGGTATCCCCCCTCGCCCCCGTCCCCCAGCCACCATTCGTAGAAACTTGCAGAACTGAGAAATGCCTGTTCAGTTTTGTCTCCATTAAACTTGTTTACAGTTCACTTTTACAGTTTGTGTCCTCTATCCCTTCTCACCTCTCCACCTCCACTTCTTTTTATTTATTCCCTCTTCCTCCATCTCAAGATTACCGTTCCTCATTCAGTTTATTTCCCCATTAACAGAAAATTATCAGTCTCAATTCTTCAGACCTCACAATCAGGGTTAAAATTATCTTCCAATACAGAAAATTTAAGCTTTCAGGTGGAAATCCTGAGTTTTAGGGCATCGTTGCCAGAGTCCTAATACATTGCCCTCATCCCTCCAAGGACAGATGTTTTAATTCAGCTTTTTTTTTTTTTTTTAAGCCAGGAAAAGCCATAATAGTGATAATAATAATCAAAAAATGATAATACTTGTGTCCTCAGGGGTCAGGCATTTGTGCCCTGGGGGAGAGTGGCTGGGCAGTGGAGCTGCCCAGGAGATGGTGCAAGAAGGTGTGTAGGCACAGGATGCCCTGGCAGAGTCTTCTAGAGGTTCTAACGCAGAGAAAAGGAAATGGAGGTAGTGAATATGCTTTCACATTACTCTCTCTATTTGTCCCACTCTCTCCTTCCCCCGCCTGGGTCCATAAGTCTGTTGTCTCTCTTCATCTCCATTGCTGCGGGCAAATAGATTCATCAGTACCATCTTTCTAGATTCCCTGTATATGCTTAATATACGATATTTGTTTTTCTGACTTATTTCACTCTGTATAGGCTCTAGGTTCATCCATCTAAATAGATAGCCAGTAGGAATTTGCCGTATGACACAGGCACCTCAAACCAGAGCTCTGTGACAACCTAGAGGGGTGGGATGGGGTGGGAGGTAGGAGAGAGGGTCAACAGGGAGGGGACATCTGTATATCTAATGGCTGATTCATGTTGATGTACGGCAGAAGCCAATACAATATTGTAAAGCAACTATCCTTCAGTTAAAAGTCAATGAATTAAAAAAAGAAAAGTAAATGGAGGGCTGGTCTAGGGAGAGAGAGAATTACGTTCATAGATTTGAAAGGGAAGGAGGTCAGGGAATAAGTAAGACTAGAATCTTTGGAGGTGTTTGGGTTCCAGCATTTTGGAAAAGGGATTGTGGACTGCATTCTCCCCTTCCAGTCACACGAATCTCTTTACTTTTGCACTTTGTTCCGTCTGGAACTCTCCTTCCTCAGATTGTCTCCTGGCTAGTTCCCTCACTTCCCTCAGACTTTGCCTTCCCTGGCCTTCTATTTAAAATCACAACTCCCTCTTCCCTATTCCTCTCTCACAATTTATTGTTCTCTATTTCCCTTATTACAAATGGATATAATATTTCAACTTATCTAACACTTATTTGTCTCTCATTGAGATGGTATTACCACAAGCATAGGAATTTTTGTGTTTTGTCTACTGCTATTGATCTCCAGCCTGACACATAATAGGTGCTCCATAGTAAAAAATCCCATGGATGGAGGAGCCTGGTAGGCTCAGTCCATGGGGTTGCTGAGGGTCAGACACGACTGAGCGACTTCACTTTCACTTTTCACTTTCATGCATTGGAGAAGGAAATGGCAACCCACTCCAGTGTTCTTGCCTGGAGAATCCCAGGGACGGGGGAGCCTGGTGGGCTGCCGTCTATGGGGTCGCAGAGAGTCGGACACGACTGAAGTGACTTAGCAGCAGTTAAGTGCTCAATGATTGAATGAATGAATGAACATATACTGAGCACTTACTAAATAAGCATAAATATTATAGGAGTCCTTCACATATCTTATATCATTTAATTCTCACAAAGATCCTCTGAGGTGGATGCTATTGTTGCTCTGTTTTCCTGATGAGGAAACTGTCACTGAGAAGTTAAGCCCAAGACCTCAATTATTATCCAATCAGTGTTGTAATGTGGACTTCCTCGTTTAATCTGTTGTGCCTCGGACAAAAAAATGGCAACCCACTCCAGTATTCTTGTCTGGGAAATCCCATGGGCAGAGGAGCCTGGCGGTATACAGTCCATGGGGTCGCAAAAGAGTTGGACATGATTTAGTGACTAAACAACAACCAAGCTGGTATCACTTCTCGCCCCAGGCAGTTACAGCGTGTGGACTTTCTTCACTGCTTCACCCTTGAGAAGCTGTCAAGCCAAGTCTAATTCTAGCTGAAAGAAGATAGTTGAGAGTGTTCATTTATTTTACTCTTTCTGCCTTAATTCAAGTCCAGCAGTAATTCTGGAAGGGATTACCACACGGTATAGGGGATGTGCAGTTTCTGTGTGTATAGCACATTTTCCTGTTACATGAGAAGCGAATAAACTGGAGCACCTTCTAGTTTTCTGGGGAAATGAGCATTGTCAAATATGCTTTACATTTTTCAAAATGTTAAACAAAATTCTGCCCCTGGCCCATATTATTTGGTGTTCCCATTGTATAACCTGTTTAGCATCATTATGTTTCTCCATCTGATCCCCTGATGCATGTCCCACAAGGGCCTCTGAATGTAGAGCAGCTCAACGGCTTACTATGGGGCCGCCAACATCTAGCACTGGGTTTTTCATGCAGTAAGCTTTTATGCATATTGTACTACAGAATGAAAGTGAAAACCACCTGCCCTCCCCAACGGAAAGGAGAGACATTGCCCCCCTCCCCAAGCCTTGCACACTCATTGTATTTCCTATTCCTTGGCCATCAGAAACATAGCTTCCCTGGATGGCTCCAGGCACACAGCAGAAAGACAGTGAGGGCTGCAAGTACAGGAGAGAGTCTTTGCTGGGCTTGGTCATGGGTGTGGGGAGGATGTGTTTAGGTCTGTTTAGTGCCTTAAACAAGCACTGAAAGAAGATATTCACCCTGTTACGGACATGAATTTTAAGAGGAAGTGCTTCTGTGGGTTTATATTGGCCATCCTTCCCTTAGATTTGGCGATTTCATTTCAATTTCCAATTCACACTTCTCAGTTTCAATCAAGAGTTTCACTTAAAATGTACCTCGTTTACTGAAAAATGAGACTATTTGAGGGTAGTCTGTTATTGCTACTGTTTTTTATCAGCGTCATCCATTTAGCAAATGGAAGCAAGAAATGCAAATGTTTTTAAATGTTTTCTTAAAGTAGTTCATGACTTGCAAAGAAACAAATGTAGAAGGAACATAAAATGTGTTTGCTTCATATTCTGCTGCAAGGTTTTGGCTTTCCTTAGCTGCTTCTGGAATCTGCATTGCTACAGACTTTCCATTAATTGTAAATTGGGCAGACTTATTCAATAAATGTTTAAAAAATGGCCTTTGAGTGCAGGTTTAGAGGTCTAGAGGAAGTGGTTTCTTAGACACCTGCCTCCGGTATATTGAGTTGATGGTATGTAGGTGGAAGGGAGTGCTACAGTTAGGATGATGTATGGTACTTCTGATTAGTTAATTGAAGGTAAAATTTTTAGCTTCACCAAGCAATTACCTGATCTCATTAAGGGCTTTAAAATCTCCCAAATGTGATTTTGCCTGAAGCACCTGCCCCTTGATTAGATGGTATTTCAGGCTTTAAGAAAAACACAATCACAATGTTAGTGGTAACCAGAGAATTTAAGTCTGCAATTTCTGGAAAATATATTGTTCTGAATTTTAGTCATTATTCATTATTATCTGAACATGGAACATTAAAATATATTTACATTTGTAGGGTGTTTTACTTTTCAACAAGTTAAAAAGTATCATGTTTATAAAATATGCTTTTTTAAACTATGAAAACGTTTTATTGCTAATTAAAAATTTTTTTTCTTTAAAATTTTTACTCTTTGGCCATGCCATGCAGCATGTTGGATCTTAGTTCCCTGACCAGGAATTGAACCCATGTCTACGGCATTGGATGTACAGAGTCTTAACCGCTAGACCTCCAGGGAAGTCCCTATGCTATTTTAAATACTTCATCTGAACTTAAAAATTGAATTGCAAAGTTTGCAAACACTTAAAAACAATGATGCTGTTCACATATTATGGCTAGACACTTATTTTTCCAAAGACACAGTCCATTTGTAACACCAAGACTCCTAGGTAATTGGAAGGAAAGCAGCAGAGAGACCAGGGGCATTGTCAAGAAACAATGACAGCAAATCTTTGCGTATCAGGAGGGCTGGGAATATTAGTAACCAAGCTACTACCTGTTTTTCCACTCGGGGAAGTTAAACTAAGAAAATTGTTTTTTCTAAAAACAACTTTCCAGGATTAATTTGTTTATGTTATTACACATGGTTGTTCATGATAAGAAAGCTAATAACAAGTCAAATGAGCAAAGAAGAACCTCAAATTTATTTTAATTCTGGACATAGAGTCTCTCAGTAGTTATAATATTTTTACAAATAACCAACTAGGGCAGACCTGTTTATAGAACTGCCCCCACCAACGCCCTCTTCTCTCCTCATTTTCATTCAGGGCCTCCTGTGCCCATTTCATCCCTCAACGTAGTATGATTTGAACGACGATTAAAGTGTCCTGAACAATGGCCAAATCTGGCACCCCACACCCAGAACTATCACCTCTTCCTCACCACTTCCTTCGCATCTCCCCTGGCATCAGGCAGGTGACTCTACCTCTGCCAGGGCCGAGGCTGGCCAGCTCTCCTCCTTCCTCTGACCCTGCAGTTCCTCCCTTTGCTCCCCCTTCTCTTTCTTTTGTTTTATTGGGAACCAAAAAAATCCTTCAAGTAAAGTTGAGGAGAGTCAGATTGGATCAGTGAAGTGCCTCTTAAAGAAAAAGGAAAATTATAGTTCTTGAAGTGAAAATTAGGGAAAGTGCTGAAAAAATGCCTTGGGATCTTTATAGACCCCTTCTACTGTTATCTGAGTAGTTTTTATTCAACTTTGCTTTCAGTTTTTATTACTGGAATTGTGACAGTTTTGTTTTCTACCATCTGCCTTGTAGATAAGGGCTGTTTCCCAGTTACATAAGGATTAAATAGGCTTCAGGAGACTGCACCAGGATATGATCTTTTTAAAATCTATCATCTGAATCCACGTTAATTTTTCTTGGTTATGAAAGCCATCCATTCTCAATGTGAAGTAAATGAAAAATAAAGTGTGCAGAAGAAAAAGAATTGTCACCTGTGATCCCACCATTTAGGGATTCAAGTCTATGGAAACTCTAGGACAATTTCTTTAGTCCTTTTCCCCACTAGTTTATATGCTTCATAATTTTAAATTTTGACATCTTTCATCTTAAAATTATTTTTGAATGGTTAAAAGTGTAAATAGTAGAAAAGGTAATAAAGTCAAAAGTAAGTGTCCCTCCTTTTCTCTCTCTCCCTGCCCCGGCCATCTAGTTGACTATCAGGGGCAATTTCTTAGTCATTTCCTTGGTGGTCTTTGGTATATATTTTTATACAAATGGTATATATTTTTATACAAACACATTTGTAAAGTATCTACTCCTCCTTTGTTTCAGTACAATACAAATCTTAATGTACTATTCATTCTTTTCTAGATTTTGCTTTTTTCCACAGCGAAAGATCTTAAATATTGTCCTTTATCAGTATACATAGACCTTTTCTTTTTCTTTACTTTTCTTTTTTTTCGGCTGGTTGGATTATATTTCATTTTATGTCTGAATCCTAACTGATTTGATGTACCATTAAGTTGTTTTCAGCCTTTTGCTGTTGCATACAATGCTACAATAAATACCTTGCATGCATAGACGTTCTGCTGTAAATTACCTAGGACAAATTTCTAGTGTTGGAATTGCTGAATTGTGTGGTATGTGCATTTTTTATCTGCATAGTTATGCCAATTTACTACCATAAATGAGATCATACTGGGCATTCCTGTGTCTAAAATATTTTATGTAAATATAAGTACTTTCTTTTATTGATATCATCTTAATGATTGCATAATATAGTATATGTTTTTGTGGTGATGTTATATTTCTTAGGAGAATGCAATGGCAACCCACTCCAGTACTCTTGCCTGAAAAATCCCATGGATGGAGGACCCTGGTAGGCTGTAGCCCATGGGGTCGCTAAGGGTCAGACACGACTGAGCGACTTCACTTTCACTTTTCACTTTCATGCATTGGAGAAGGAAATGGCAACCCACTCCAGTGTTCTTGCCTGGAGAATCCCAGGGATGGCGGAGCCTGGTGGGCTGCCGTCTATGGGGTTGCACAGTCTCACACGACTGAAGCGACTCAGCAGCAGCAGTGGCAGCATATTTGTTAATTCTTTTGTTTTGGGGTTGTGTAACATTATTTTGTTGTTATAACATTTTCCAAGTTGAGCTCAATTTACATCCATTTCAGTTTAATTCATTCTAGAGCATGTTCATAGAGAGGACGAATATTTGATAAATATTGTGAAATTGTTTCCTGGGAAAGTTCTATTAATTTACATCAGTGGAGAACAAGGCTCATTTCACCACACCTTCACCAATGGGGGAGTGCTATTTTTCTTATCTTTAAGTACAGGAGGAGAATGGTAGATTAATTTTATGTTTTTTAGTATTAAAAATTAAATTATTTTATATGCTATTTATTTCCTTTTCTTCTTTAGCATAGTCTTTGCAGCTTAGTCCTTTTCCTATGGATTTACTCTAACTTTATGTTGAAGGATGAGACTTTTGGTCTCATTTATTACAGAAATGTTTCTGTTTCTAAAATACAGGCTTATAATTTTGATGTGAAAAATTTTGGGTAGTCAAATATAGCAGTATCTTCTTTATGATTTCTTTTATTTCACTTAAACGTAGAAAGTCTTTCCTCATTCAGAGAGCAAATAAGCATCCAAGTACAATAAAAAAATTTTCCCTAAGTCTCTTCCACCCCCCTTTCTTTCTACATCGAATTATTTTTAAATTTTTTATTTTTTAAAAATTATTTATTGTTTTGACTGTGCTGAGTCTCTGTTGCTGCACAGGCTTTTCTCTAGTTGCAGAGAGTGGGGGGTGCTCTTCAGTTGCGGTGCCCAGGCTTCTCATTGCCGTGGCCCCTCTTGTTTTGGAGCACAGGCTCTAGGGCGCATGGGTTTCAGTACTTGTGGCTCCTGGGTTCCAGAGCACAGACTCAGTAGTTGTGGCCCACGGGCTTAGTTGCTCCATGGCACCTGGGATCCTCCTGGATCAGGGATCGAACCTGTGTCTCTTGCATTGAGGATTCTTTACCACTGAACCACCAGGTAAGCCCTTTACACTAAATTCTTAATCTACTTGGAATTTATTTTGTTCTACAATATGAGATGAGGCTGGAGAAGGGAATGACAACCCATGCCAGTATTCTTGCCTAGAAAATTTCATGGACAGAGAAGCCTGGTGGGTTACTGTCCATGGGGTTGCAAAGAGTCAGGCACAACTAAGTAACTAACACTAACTATGAGATGAGGAACCAAATTAAAAATTTCCCTCAAATATCTAACCAATATTCAGTAATAATTCATTCAATAATCCTTGCTTTTTGGCTCTTTTCTTATATTAAATATCTAAAAATATGTTGGTTTCTGGACTAATACAGTGTTCTTACAATTTCATTTCTGTACTTTATGTATCTGTGGCTGGCCATAAGGAATAGAACTTGCATTTTGCAGCAGAAGGAAGAGATCTCTTGCTCATCCTCGTATATAGTCAGCTTTCTCCTTCCAAGGTGTGGGCCAACTTTTGAATACACAATAGCTAGCATTCAATTCGGCACCCCACTCCAGTACTCTTGCCTGGAAAATCCCATGGATGGAGGAGCCTCGTAGGCTGCAGTCCATGAGGTCGCTAAGAGTCAGACACGACTGAGCAACTTCACTTTCACTTTTCACTTTCATGCATTGGAGAAGGAAATGGCAACACACTCCAGTGTTCTTGCCTGGAGAATCCCAGGGACGGGGGAGCCTGGTGGGCTGCTGTCTATGGGGTTGCACAGAGTCGGACACAACTGAAGCGACTTAGCAGCAGCAGCAGCATTCAATTCTATCTAGGTCTTCCTGCTCATTACCGTTATACCACAGATGAAAGAACTGTCAGAACGTACGAAGCACCAGAATGAAGAACCCCAGAATTAGGAATCTTTATAAGGACCTAACCGAAGCAGAAGATATTAAGAAGAGGTGACAGGAATACACAGAAGAATTGTACAAAAAAGATCTTCATGACCCAGATAATCACAATGGTGTGACCCAGACAACCTGGAATGTGAAGTCAAGTGGGCCTTAGGAAGCATCACTACGAACAAAGCTAGTGGAGGCGATGGAATTCCAGTTGAGCTATTTCAAATCCTGAAAGACGATGCTGTGAAAGTGTTGCACTCAATATGCCAACAAATTTGGAAAACTCAGCAGTGGCCACAGGAATGGAAAAGGTCAGTTTTCATTCCAACCCCAAAGAAAGACAATGCCAAAGAATGCTCAAACTACTACACAATTGCACTGATCTCACATGCTAGTAAAATAATGCTCAAAATTCTCCAAGCCAGGCTTCAGCAGTACGTGAACTGTGAACTTCCAGATGTTCAAGCTGGTTTTAGAAAAGGCAGAGGAACCAGAGATCAAATTGCCAACATCCGCTGGATCATCGAAAAAGCAAGGGAGTTCCAGAAAAACATCTATTTCTGCTTTATTGACTATGCCAAAGCCTTTGACTGTGTGGATCACCATAAACTGTGGAAAATTCTGAAAGAGATGGGAATGCCAGACCACATGACCTGCCTCTTAAGAAACCTGTATGCAGGTCAGGAAGCAACAGTTAGAACTGGACATGCAACAACAGACTGGTTCCAAATAGGAAAAGGAGTACGTCAAGGCTGTATATTGTCACCCTGCTTATTTAACTTATATGCAGAGTATATCATGAGAAATGCTGGGCTGGAAGAAACACAAGCTGGAATCAAGATTTCTGGGAGAAATATCAATAACCTTAGATTTGCAGATGACACCACCCTTATGGCAGAAAGTGAAGAGGAGCTAAAAAGCCTCCTGATGAAAGTGAAAGAGGAGAGTGAAACAGTTGGCTTAAAGCTCAACATTTAGAAAACGAAGATCATGGCATCTGGTCCCATCACTTCATGGGAAATAGATGGGGAAACAGTGTCAGACTTTATTTTTTGGGGCTCCAAAATCACTGCAGATGGTGAGTGCAGCCATGAAATTAAAAGACACTTACTCCTTGGAAGGAAAGTTATGACCAACCTAGATAGCATATTCAAAAGCAGAGACATTACTTTGCCAACAAAGGTTCATCTAGTCAAGGCTATGGTTTTTCCAGTGGTCATGTATGTATGTGAGAGTTGGACTATGAAGAAGGCTGAGCGCCGAAGAATTGCTGCTTTTGAACTGTGTTGTTGGAGAAGACTCTTGAGAGTCCTTTGGACTGCAAGGAGATCCAACCAGTCCATTCTAAAGGAGATCAGTCCTGGGATTTCTTTGGAAGGACTAATGCTAAAGCTGAAACTGCAGTACTTTGGCCACCTCATGCGAAGAGTTGACTTATTGGAAAAGACTCTGATGCTGGGAGGGATTGGGGGTAGGAGCAGAAGGGGATGACAGAGGATGAGATGGCTGGGTGGCATCACCAACTCGATGGATGTGAGTCTGAGTAAACTCCAGGAGTTGGTGATGGACAGGGAGGCCTGGTGGGCTGTGATTCATGGGGTCGCAAAGAGTCAGACACGACTGAGTGACTGAACTGAACTGAACTATGTGTCTCACTATCTGAATCCTCTGACATGGAAGAGCAGATGCCCTGCTTACCAGTCCACTCATATTTTAAATTATAGTATCTCAGTGTTGTATTGGGCAAAACCTTAGATTTAAGAAAATAGCTAAGAGTTACTGCAGGGTTATATTTTTTTCCATTTTTTTCTAATCATCATTAATGTTCTCAGTAAAGTTAAATATTTTCTAGATATAATTCATACTCAAATTTTTATTGAGGCAAATGACACATAACATGAAGTTAATCTTTATAGAGTGAACAATTCAGTGCCATTTAGTACATTCCCAGTGTTTTATAACCACCATCTTTATTCTGTTCCAAAACATTTTTATTGTTCCGAAATAAAACTCTGTACCCATTAAGCAAGCACTTATTCTCCCTTGCCCCCAGCCCCTGGTACCCACTAGTCTGCTTTCTGTCTCTATGGGTTTATCACTTGTAGATATTTCACATAAATAGAATAATACAATATGTAGTCTTTTTGTCTAGCCTCTAAAACTTTAGCATAACATTTTTGAGGTTCATCTGTATTGTAACATATATTAATATGTCATTCCTTTTTGTAGCTAAATAATATTTCTTTGTGTGTATATACTGCAATTTCTTTATAGTTGTCAGTTGATAGATATTTGGGTTGTCTCTACCTGTTGGTTATTGTGAATGGTGCTACTATGAACATGTGTATTCATGTGTTTGTTTGAGTACTTGCTTTTAATTCTTTTGGGTATATATGTAGGAGTGGATTTTCTAGATCATATGGTAATTCTATAATTATTTGAGGAACTGCCAAAATGTTTCCCGTAGTGGCTGCACCATTTTATATTCCCACCAGCAATGGATAAGGATTCCAATTTCTCCATCTTCACTAGTACTTGTTATTTTCCTTTTTTGTTTTTTATTATAGCCATCCTTGTGGTGTGAAGGGGCATCTTGTGGTTTTGATTTGCATTTCTCTAATGACTGATGATGCTGAGCATCTTTTTTTGTGCTTGTTTATAATTTATATATATTTTAAAAATGTCTATTCAAGTCCTTTTCCCATAAATTGGGTTGTTTGTCTTTTTGTTGTTGAGTTGTAAGAGTTCTTTACATATTCTGGATGAAGTAGTTATATGCCATTTACTAGAGCTTTTTATCAGATACATGATTTGCAGATGTTTTCTCCCATTCTGTGGGCTGTCTTTTCATTTTCTTGATAATGTCCTATGTACAGAAAAATTTTTTAAATTTTGATGAAGTCACATCTATTTTTTTCTTTTGTTGCTCTGCTTTTGATGTCATATCTAAAAATTCATTGCCAAATCCAATGTTATAAAGATTTATCTCTATGTTTACCTTAAGAGTTTTATGGTTTTAGCTCTAATATCTTAGTCATTAATATTTTGAGTTAATTTTTGTATGTGGTGTGAGGAAGGGGTTCAACTTAATTCTGTTGTAGGTAGATACCTAGTTTTCCTGGCACCACTTGTTGAAAAAATTATTCTTTCTCCATTGAATGGTCTTGGCACCCCATGGAAGAGCAATTGGCCATAGATGTAAGGGTATATTTCTGAGCTCTCAATTCTATTCCATTTTTCTATATGTCTGTCCTTGTGCTGGTATCACACTGTTTTGGTAATTGTAGCTTTGTGCTAAGTTTTGAAAATGGTAAATGTGGTTCTTTCAACTTTTTTCTTTCTTTCATTATCATTTTGGCTGAGAGTTTGTTATATGCCGGATGCTTTTATAAACTTTAGCACACATTATGTTATGTAATTTGTGACAACTTTGTAGTGTAAATATTAATATCCACATTTTGCAGGTTAAGTGATTTGGCCAAGACTACAGATTTGGTGGTAGTTATAGGATTAAAACTAAAATGAACTCCAGAGCCTACTTTCTTAAGAACGACACATACTGTTTCTGCCAAAGATGAAAGATGACTGTAGCTTAGTGACATTGTTTCCTTTAGGTAAAAGGCTAAAAATCTGTCTGTCCTATGAACATTTCTCATTTGGTAACTCACAATCAGGCTAACCTGGTTATATGGGACCCATTATTCTTTTTTACATTTAGTAATTAATTTTTAAGGTTTGTGACTGCTCAGTTTTGCATCTTCCTCTGTCTTCCTCTTTTTGTGATCTTATTTTTTCAGATGGATGTTGTGAGGTTATTTTCTATTTTGAGAAAATTACACAAATCTGATTTATTACCACAACAGCTCAGAAGTGGTTCCTGTTGAAACCCTTCCACATTGTCAATACTTAAGATTCTGTCCTTCTCCTTCACAGGACAGGAAACTATTGACTATGGGTGATACTCAGTCATGTGTTTTGAACTGAATTGCTATTGAAAAAATCTCAGCCTCCTTAGATGTGTCAAAGCAAATATGAAGATTTTGCCATGATATATGTGTATGACATTGAAAGCAAATACACAAAGCATACTGTATTGGCAGGCTGTTTCTATGTCTTTGATGTAATACTTATTTATTATTTACATTCAGTAAGATTATTCACTGTTTGCCATATACATTTGTGTTTTGACAATGCACCATTGTATAAGCACTAGCACACAGGATAGAGAACAGTCACATCACCGCCCAAGATTCCCTCCTCCTCCTGCCCCACTTCTCACCCCCAGTCCCTGGTATCCACTAATTTGCTCTCCGTTTGTATAGTTTTTCCTTTTCTAGAATGTCATATAAATGGAATCATATAGTGCGTTGCCTTTTGAGTGGGGCTTTTTTCACTTAGCATAATGCAGTTTTGACTCATCCATGTTCTTAACTTTTAGAGATAGTTAGCTCCTCTTACTGCTGAGTGATATTCCATGGTATGGATGTGCCATATCCGTTTACCACCTGAAGGATGTTTGAATTGTTTCCAGTTTGGGGAAATTACAAGTAAAGCTTCTATAAACAGTTCACATAAAAGTTTTTGTGTGATTGTAAATTTAATTCTGGAGTTACATAATAAATGCGAGTTTAACTTAATGAGAAACTGCCGAACTGTTTTTCACTTTCTTAGAGCTGTTGTAACGAATTACCACAAACTTGAGGGCCTAAAAGAACAGAAATGGATTATTTCACAGTTCTTGAGCCTAGAAGTCTGAGATTGGTTGGCAGGGCCATACTCCTTTTGAAGACTCTAGGGGAGAATCCTTCTTTGCCTCTTCTGGATCTGATGGCTCCTGGTGGTCCTGGCCATTCCCTGGCTTTCAGCTACATCACTTCAATCTCTGTCTTAGTCCTTCCTATCATCTTCTTCTCTCATGTGTCCTTCCATGTCCTCTCCTCTTTTTTC
The DNA here is from genome assembly GCF_002263795.3 of Bos taurus. Taxonomy (NCBI): domain Eukaryota; kingdom Metazoa; phylum Chordata; class Mammalia; order Artiodactyla; family Bovidae; genus Bos; species Bos taurus. The sequence goes on from NC_037353.1 coordinate 14,098,478, forward strand.
AAGAGGGCCACTCTGATCAATTATTGCTGGGAAAAATTGAAGGCAGAAGGTAACAGAGGATGAGACAGTTAGATAGTATCACCAACTCAATGGACATGAGTTTGAGCAAACTCCGGAAGATAATGAAGGACAGGGAAGCCTGGTGTGCTGCAGTCCCATGGGGTCGCAAAGAGTTGTACATAACTTAGCAACTGAACTGATCAGTTATGACCACATCTTAGCTAATTTTATCTACAAAGACCCTACTCAAATAAGGTCACAGTCTGAGGTTCAGAGTGAATGTGAATTTTGGCGGGTAGAGGAAGAAACACTTATTCATTCCACCATAGTGCCTATGTCATGTTGCATTCCCACTTGTATGTGAGCATTCCTGTTGCTCCCAGTCCTTACCAACACTTACTATTGTTTAAAAAAAAAAAAAAAAGGAAGAGCCATTATAATAGTGTGCTATCTCATTGTGGCTTGAATATGCATTTCTGTCATGACTAATAATGTTGAACATCTTTTCATGTACTTATTTTCCATTTATATATCTTCTTTGGTGAAGTGTCAATTCAAATCTTTTCCCCATTTTAAATACTTTGTTTTTTCTGTATTGAGCTTTGAAGATTCTTTATATATTCTGGATATAAATCCTTCATCATCATGCAAATATTTTTCCCAGTTTGTGGCTTGTCTTTTCATTTTCTTAACAGTATTTTTTCATAGAACAGAATTTTAGAATTTTGATAAAGTCCAATTTATCAGTTTTTTTCTTTTAAGGCTTACAATTTAGATGTGTGTCTAAGAACTCTGCCTGATTCAAGGTCACAAAGTCTTTCTCTTGATGTGTGTTTGAAGCAATAAAGATTTTTAAAGGGGCTTCCTTGGTGGTCCAGTGGTTAAGCCTCCAGGCTTCCACTGCAGGGGACGTGGGTTTGATCCCTGGTCAGGGAACTAAGATCCCACATTCAGTGCAATGTGGGCAGGAAAAAAATTTTTTTTTTTTAAATTGAAGGGTTGTTTATTGAAACTGCCATCCTAACTTCTGCTACAGAGCAAAGTGACACACTCACATTCTTTTTTCATACTCCTCTCCATTATGGTTTATCACAGGATATAGAACATAGTTTCCTGCACGACACAGTAGGACCTGGATGTTTATTATCTCATATATACTGGCTTGCATCTGCTAATCCCACACTTTCGATCCTTCTTTTCTCCACCCATCTCTCTTGACAACCACAAGTCTGTTCTCTATGTCTGTGAGTCTGTTTCTACTTTGTGGATATGTTCTTTTGCATCACATTTTAGATTCCACATAAGTGACATAATATGATATATATCTTTCTCTTTCTGACTTACTTTGCCTGGCATGACAGTCATGTTCATCCATGTTGTTGCAAATGCCCCCATCTCATTCATTTTTATAGTTGAGTAATATATGGTTCCAAATAGGAAAAGGAGTACGTCAAGGCTGTATATTGTCACCCTGCTTATTTAACTTATATGCAGAGTACCTCATCAGAAATGTGGGGCTGGAAGAAGCACAAGCTGGAATCAAGATTGCTGGGAGAAATATCAATAACCTCAGATATGCAGATGACACCACCCTTATGGCAGAAAGTGAAGAGGAACTCAAAAGCCTCTTGATGAAAGTGAAAGAAGAGAGTGAAAAAGTTGGCTTAAAGCTCAACATTCAGAAAACAAAGATCATGGCATCCAGTCCCATCACTTCATGGGAAATAGATGGGGAAACAGTGAAAACAGTGTCAGACTTTATTTTTTTGGGCTCCAAAATCACTGTAGATGGTGACTGCAGCCATGAAATTAAAAGACGCTTGCTCCTTGGAAGGGAAGTTATGACCAACTTAGATAGCATATTAAAAAGCAGAGATATTTACTTTGCCAACAAAGATTCGTCTAGTCAAGGCTATGGTTTTTCCAGTGGTCATGTATGGATGTGAGAGTTGGACTGTGAAGAAAGCTGAGCACTGAAGAATTGATGCTTTTGAACTGTGGTGTTGGAGAAGACTCTTAAGAGTCCCTTGGACTGCAAGGAGATCCAACCAGTCCATTCTAAAGGAGATCAGTCCTGGGTGTTCATTGGAAGGACTGATGGTAAAGCTGAAACTCCAGTACTTTGTCCACCTCATGCGAAGAGTTGACTCATTGGAAAAGACTCTGATGCTGGGAGAGATTGGGGGCAGGAGAAGAAGGGGACGACAGAGGATGAGATGGCTGGATGGCATCACCAACTCGATGGACATGAGTTTGAGTAAACTCTGGGAGTTGGTGATGGACAGAGAGGCCTGGCGTGCTGTGATTCATGGGGTCGCAAAGAGTCAGATACAACTGAGCGACTGAACTGAACTGAACTGAACTGAATAGCCCATTGTATATATGTATCACATCTTCTTTATCCATTCACCTGTCTATGGACATTTAGGTTGTGAAATAATAAAGATTCAATTTGGTCTAATATCAAGTTGATTTGAGAAAAAAATGCTTGGGTTTACTCCATATTATAAAGAGATTAATTCAGTTAAATTAATTGATCGTTTAGCATTCAAACAATGTCTTCATGATTCCATCATTATTTTCAACTCTTCTTTCCTCTAAACACAGAGGCTTCCATCTCAGGCAGTCTTTCTTCATGGTCAGAAACTCTAGGTTTAGTGACTTCAGGGGATAGAAGTAGTTCTATTCCCCAATAGTTCCATCAAAAGTCCTAGGACTTTCTCTCATTGGACTGCCTTGGTGAACATGCATTTATCTCTGAACTTATCACCATAGCCTGGAGATGGAATAGCCAGGTCTTGGTCTTGTCCCTGCCCTTAGAGGGAGGGATAGAGAGAGGTCAGCCCCACCTGAATCACAAGGATTGAGAGTGGTTAAATGAATCTCTAGTAGAAAACTAGGCAGATGTGAACAGAAAAGAGGGAACCAGATGATTGTCAAGTAAAAATGACTTTCCACTACAACTGAGAAAATGCCCTTTGTAACTTGCTTTGGACTAAATTGTGTCCTCTCCCCCAATTTCTGTATTGAAGCTCTTACCCTTAATGTGATAGTATTTGAAGATGGGGCCTTTGGGAGATAAATAGGTGTAGATAAGGTCGTAAGAGTAGGGCCCTCATGATGGGATTACTGGCCTTAGAAGAAGGGACATCAGAGAGTTAGCTCTCTGTCTCTGCTCTCTCTGCCATGTGAGGACACTGCATAAAGAGGGCCATCTGCAGATCAGGAAGAGGGCTCTCATCAGAGCCTGACCATAGTGGCACCTGATCTCACACTTCTGGCTTCCAGAATTGTGAGAAAATAGTATCTGTTGTTTAAGCCACCCAGTCTATGGTATTTTTATTATGGCAGCGCTAGCAGACTAATACTCAACAGCTCTTTATCAGTTTCCAACACTTGCTGTAATCAAAGCAACAGCTAGCCTTCATGGATTGCTTTCCCTGTGCCAGACACTGTGGCCTGTTTTCTCAACAATTCTCTGGGGAAGATACTATTACTCTTATCCTTACATTACATAAGGAAACTAAAGTTCAGTGACCTTGGATAACGTGCCCATGGCTGTGAGATGGTAGCCATGGATCCCAAGCCAGGTCCGTCTGACCTCAGAGCCCAGCCTAGTAACCACTGTGTTGCTCCTGTTCAGTCGATAAGCCATGTCCGACTCCTTGCGACCCCATGAACTGCAGCGCACCAGGCTTCCCTGTCCTTCACTGTCTCCCGGAGTTTGCTCAAACTCATGTCCATTGAGTCAGTGATGCCATCTAACCATTTCAATCTTCTGCTGTCCCCTTCTACTTCTGTCCTTAATCTTTCCCAGCATGAGGGTCTTTTTTAATGAGTCAGCTCTTCATATCAGGTGACCAAAGTATTGGAGCTTCAGCTTCAGCACCAGTTCTTCCAATGAATATTGATTTCCTTTAGGAACCACTGAGAACCACTTTGTACCACTGTATACCACTTTGTAACCACTTTAGTTACCACTATGATAAACTGTTATCTCTCCCCAGCCTCCCAACCAGCCAGTCTGTCCTCCTACCCTGACTTGACCCTTTCACTGACATGAAAAAATTGACCAGGGCAGTGATTTTTCAACATTTCAGTCCCAGTGACAGACGAACTCCGCCTCCTACTAAGTTCTGGATTCAGAGCGCAGACAGGTTTCTTGCCCTTTCCCTCTTAGCAACTAAACTCTGCTTTGAATTAGTGGGGGATCTTGGGCCCAACAGATTTCTGCTTTGACTCCTAGACACAAGACTCTCTCTCGCCTCTCCTCCAGGAGCAGACAAGCATCACCTAGTCCTCCAAACTAGGGCTTGGGGTATGAATGGGCTTCTCCAGGTACTCCTGCTCTGCCCTCAAGCCTTGGCAGATACTGTAGGACTGTACCACCGAGAAAAAGGATCTTTCGGGCCTACTGTCTGCTTCCAGTCTTTCTCATGGGTACCACGTGGACACTAATGGAAAAGAGATGGCAAGCTGGCAGGAATTTCTCTTGTGTCTGGAGTGCTTAGAGATTCTTGACTGTCATGCTAGCCCAGACTCAGCCTTTAAGAATTTTTCTTCTTACCCAATTTTATGATCACTGATTCTTCCCCATTATTTGCCATGAGAAAGAGTTGATAGGTCTTTTTTCTCCTCAGAAGGGCTTGTTATCCTTTGGAATTCAGTTACCTTGGTTGTTCTGCAGCTCCATTCTCTGGTGGACTGAAAATTTTTAGGGTTGTAGCTTATGCCTTTTGTTATTATGGGAGCAGCATTCTCTAGAAGCTTTCTAACTGAGAAATAGAAATTCTCAGTTCCAAGCTTAGAAAAGTAGTTTCCAAAACAATTGTGAGAAAAATACCAGCCACACAGTGTGGATATGGGGAAGAAAAGATTCTGAGATCAAATAAGCTTGCAAACTTTAGTGTGTCTTATTCTCTTTTGGATATTTACATGGCCCATTAACATCTTAAAGGCTCTGAAACGTCCTGAAGAATAAAGAAGTAAATTTAATCTTATTTAGCAAAGCATCCTTAACAGTTGTTTGGTCTGAGAACTCTTTGCTTGTGTAGCGCTCATTATTTTCTTTAGAATGACTATTCTGTGAACGTAACTTGGAAAATAGTGGCTTAGATATTCATACTTTATTCTCTGGAAACCTGGAACCCCAATAGAAAGCAGAGTTCCTCAAGGTAGCGCCAGAGTCCTTGTGGGTATTCCTAAAACCAAAAGCCATCCTGACAGGGTGCTGAGTGGTGTTGAGGCACTCAAAATCCGTCTCTGTCATAGTGTCTGACCTTGTGTGCTATGACTTCAGAGGGATACCTGAATGTATGAGACACAAAGATGAATCACAAAGTCAAAATCAATGTCTGAAAGTCTATAGATCATTCCTCTGGCTCTCCTGAAGAGTCTGGCACACCCCATTTCACTATCTAAAACCAATCATAAATCTTTTCCCGGAACCTGTATTTATACAACTTGTTCTGTTGGCTTCTAGTCACCATCCCCACTGTGCTGGGGGTACACCTTGAATATGCGGCTGCTATTATGTAGTAGGACTGGCTGGGAATCTATTTTATGGACCCTCATGCTAGTTTGAAATGAAATCTTTAGCCTTAACTTACACACATCAGTTTTTTGACCCTGGTCTGTCCTATAGATTTGAGAGTCCCTGCTCTCCACCCCTCAGTTATATTATCATTCTTTGAAGTAGCCTAGACATATGTTGTTCCCATCTCCATGTATCCCTTTTAATTCTCCTCTTGGGGCCCCAACTCACTCCCTTTGAAGAATTAACCCTCCTCCATTCCTTATTCAGGTGGTGCCAATTGGTAATTGCTGGCAAAGACTGGGATTTAAACCCAAGGAGTCTGACTCCAAAATCTACTTCCATAATATTACATTATCCTGCTTCCTAGTTCTGGAGTATATCACTTTTCACTTATATGGCATTTACTTTTTGTTACTCTGAGTAGTGAAATTACCTTATATTATAGAGGTTCTTCCTAGCTGTTTGCATAGCTGCATGTAAGACATATTGAAGTTAAGATTACTTTTAAAATAGGTAAAAGTTCTCATTTCATAATGGGGAAATCATTTTTATCAGTTCTGGCAATGGCACAAATTAGTTCTTTTTGAAAAATAATGATTGTTTACTCTGAAACCTTTGGTCCTTTTTATTCCTTAGTCACTTGGCCACGTGGCCATGAGTGATAGTTAGGGAAGCTAACAGCTTTTTCAGGATACTAGCCTTATTACCCTAGAACTATCAACCATGAATCAAGAAGCCTATCATGACTTCATTGTTCACGACACAGGTTATATGGTCCCCTATCTCTTCCATGCCTCTCTCTGTCTCTCAGTCTAAAATGATATTTAACTAAGTAATCAGGGATATTAACTATTCACAGCCCAGGCAGCTGTGGGCAAATAACCCCTGCAATAATCCACTGGCAGCCTCAGAAATGGCTGGCTGTGAGTAAGCACGTGGCACTTAGTCCGGTCCTTCTTATGTGTTTGCGGATACATTTGCAATTTCATGCACAGTTTTAAATGTTAAGCATGAATTGGAAATGGGCACTGAAGCATCAATAGAGTCTACATTTTGCCCTTTTTAATGAAAATGCTAGATATAGATTTAATGCAAAATTAAACATTCAGCTCACTACGTTCTACTCCAGTAAATTAGCCAATGTTTGTCATCTTTTTAAAAACCGGGAGTTTAATGCCTCATTTCACATGGTTTTGTTAGGGACAGATAGAAAGCTGATAAACAGTCCATTTGTTCTCTTACAGCAGCTCCCAGCCACACCACTGCAGTCAAGCTTCAGTGCCCATTGCCTTTACAAACCCTGTTGTGAGTTGAAGTGGCTGCTTTTGAATATTTGACTGAAGCAGAGCCTTGGTGAGAGGAAGGGACAGAGGAACTTTCTCAGAGGAACACAGACTTGGCTTTGTTGGACAGTGGCCTCTGGGTTGTGAGTTCTGAAATGACTCAGTGAACCCAAAAGGGAACAGAGCTTGAGTGAGCCCCTCCTGTGTGCTGTTCTAGACTTTTGTATCCATTAGCCCCACAACAATCAGCACAGCCCCGAGAGATCCATGCGATTACCTCCACCCGGCCAGATGAGGAAACCAGGGCCCAGAGGTGAAGCTGAGCAGCTAGTAAGTGCATTTGAAACCACTCACTACATCACACATTATTTGTCCTTCAAGGAGGTTACCTAAGCCACCTCCTCCAGGAATTCATTGCTTATTGCCTGCTTGTTGACTGTCCTTCTTAGTGTATTTTTATTGCACTTTATCTGTGCTTCCAATGTAGCCCTTAGGACTTTCTACCTTTGATTGTATTAATTGAATACCCGTCTGACTCCCTCTGAGAGGAAGAGCTAGCTCTCAGATCACCTTTGTAAACACCGTGGGACCGTGCCTGTCAAAGATACTCAATAAATGTCCATTGAAATGTTTATAAAGTAGATGGATCTTAACATCTCAAATCCTGTTTCCAGAATTATGAGAAACACTATGGGGAAGGGGCAGGTCCTGTAGGAAATCTCCCTTGATCTGAATCCCAGCTGAACGACCTAAGGCAAGTCACAGAGCTTCTCTGAATTTCGGGTTTCTCGGCATAAAAAGTAAGAATAATGATAATACGTACTTCAAAATGTTGTTGCCAAGCTTCAATAAAATATGGCATGTATAGTGCTTGGGGCAGTGCCTGGTATACAGAAAATGTTCAGTTATTATTTTTCTGAAAACTGAAGATTTTACAGCATAGCAAGAAACTATGTGGCACTTGATTTGTCCACAAGTTTAAAATGGAAAAGAAAGGGGGATTGGATTGCATGATGATGGAACTAACAGACCTGAAGGGCCTGGTAATGACCAATCAGATAAGATATGAAAAGAGAAATGATTACAAAGTCCCAGGTTTTGGCAGGGCTTGGATTCATCATGTGCTGGACCCAACCATGTACTCCAGTTGCGGTCCCAGATGTAGGCCTAAGATTTACGTAGGAAAGGAGTGTAGAATATATGTAGAATGGTTTCTGACAATGACTTTCCACTGACATAAGTTCAGTTCAGTTCAGCCGCTCAGTCGTGTCCGACTCTTTGCGATCCCACGAACCCGCAGCTCGCCAGGCCTCCCCGTCCATCACCAACTCCCGGAGTTCACTCAGACTCACGTCCATCGAGTCAGTAATGCCATCCAGCCATCTCATCCTCTGTCGTCCCCTTCTCCTCCTGCCCTCAATCTTTCCCAGCATCAGGGTCTTTTCCAATGAGCCAGCTCTTCGCATCAGGTGGCCAAAGTACTGGAGTTTCAGCTTCAACATCAGTCCTTCCAATGAACACCCAGGACTGATCTCCTTTAGGATGGACTGGTTGGATCTCCTTCAGTCCAAGGGACTCTCAAGAGTCTTCTTCAACACCACAGTTCAAAAGCATCAATTCTTCGGCGCTCAGCTTTCTTTATAGTCCAACTCTCACATCCATACATGACCACTGTAAAAACCATAGCCTTGACTAGACGGACCTTTGTTGACAAAGTAATGTCTCTGCTTTCTAATATGCTGTCTAGGTTGGACATAACTTTCCTTCCAAGGAGTAAGCATCTTTTAATTTCATGGCTGCAATCACCATCCAAAATCACAGTGATTTTGGAGCCCAAAAAAATAAAATCAGCAACTGTTTCCACTGTTTCCCCATCTATTTGCCATGAAGTGATGGGACCGGATGTCATGATCTTCGTTTTCTGAATGTTGAGCTTTAAGCCAACTTTTTCACTCTCCTCTTTCACTTTCATCAGGAGGCTCTTTAGTTCTTCTTCACTGTCTGCCGTAAGGGTGGTGTCATCTGCATATCTGCGGTTATTGATATTTCTCCTGGCAATCTTGATTCCAGCTTGTGCTTCCTCCAGCCCAGCATTTCTCATGATGTACTCTGCATATAAGTTAAATAAATGTCATATTTTGCAAACCTACCTAATCATTTATACCAGAGGGACAGGCAAAGAGAGAAATGCTCATAGTTCAGAGAGCTAGTTCGATCAACCAGGGCACCATTCTGTCCTTGTTTGGGAAGTTAACTAACGAATTGACTCACCTGCTTGCCCGTGCAAGACAGTTTGACTCAGGGTGAGCCTCTCAACATCTCTTTGAGGTTGAATCTTCTCATAGATAAACACAGGTCAAAATACAGATATCTCCTCTCTGTTTCCCTCCTTGGGCCTCAGTTTCCTATTTGGTAAGTGACCAGACAGCCTCTCACCCCTTTCTGTGGCCAGCCTTCCATTGCTCTGCCCTCCCTGGGATGCTGTGAAGTCAGTTCAGCAATATTGTCCAAGCTTTTGGGAACTTCCTGACCCCTGGCTCTGCTGGATACCAACCGATTAGATGAGCTGATGGATACAAAGGGAAAAACTTTCTCCCCCAGCAGGAGGACAGCTGCCTAACCAGGGTTTCTCCTGAATGACTCCTCAGAAAGAGGAGAATGGGGCCAGCTGGTGATGGCTGTCTCCCTTCCTTTCCTGGCCACCTGATCTCTGTTTGCATGTAATAGCTCTCCCTTTGGGCAGCAGGCAAGTGGCAGGGGGGCCCAGATGTCTACATTTTCTAAAGCAAACAGATACCTTCCAGGACTCTTGTCCCAACACAGCAGCCCCACTCTCATGGAACTCTAGAAGCAGCCCACTGTGAAGGGAAGAGAAGGGCAGGAGGTCTTGCAGCCTAGACTCTTTGGCTCCAACTGGCTGGAAAAGTCAACAGCCTTCAGCAGAGTTTCCCAAGCCCCATGTGTGCCAGCAGCAACAGCACCTGAGGAGGTTGTTGTAAGACAGATTTGTGGGCTGTAGACTAGAACTCTGATTCAGTAGGTGAGCGGTGGGCCTGTGCATATTATTTTTAACAAATTTCCCAGGGGGTTCTTGTGCACAATTGGGCTTGGGAATCCTGTTGGTTTAGGTCGTGGGGGAATAGAGAAGATTAGGGGAGTCTGGTTGGAAAAACACATCAGCTTCACCCATGCCCCAGTGGTGTAGGCAGTTTTTAGCATCCCAGCTGCTTCTAGCTGTGCCTGTGGGTGAGTTAACATCTCAGAGCCTTAGTTATCACATCTCTAATATGAGAATCATGGCAATGACCCCAGAGTATTAATGTGAAGGTTAAATAGACAGTATCTACAGAGCAGTTGGCCGAGGGCTTGGCAGAGTGAGCACTTAGGAAGTGTTAGTTGTTGATACTGTTACTGTGTTATAACTTCTGAAAGAAGCTTGACTGTTCTCTGACTTGTGTGTCATGAATTCACCTTATTCCAAAGAGTCTTTCTATAAATTAAAAAAAAATAATCTTACTGATTTATTTATTTTTGACTGTGCCGGGTCTCTGTTGCTGCATGGACTTTTCTCTAGTTGTGGTGAGCAGGGGCTACTCTCTAGATGCAGTGCTCAGGCTTCTCATTGTTATGGCTTCTCTTGCTGCAGAGCATAGTCTCTAGGGTGTGTGGGCGTCATACTTGCGGCTCCTGGGCTCTAGAGCACAGGCTCAATTGTAGCCCATGGGCTTAGTTCTCCTCAGCATGTAGGATCTTCCCAGATCAATGATGAAACCTGTGTCTCCTGCATTGGCAGGTGGGTTCTTTACCACTGGAGACACCAGAGAAACCCTCAAAGAGTCTTTATGAGAGGCCAGTAAATTTTATACTGACTTTAAATAAATAAATAACTAAAAGGAAAAAGGAGCAGCTAGATTTTGAGTGGGGCCTGAGACTTCTGAAAAGGCCCAGGGAGGCGCAGGCAGACAGCTGGAGGACTGTGGGCTGTGGGTAGAGGGGAAAGAATGCTGAGTGGGAGTCAGGAGACTTGGTTCTAGGCTTGGCTCTGAGCACATGTCAGAGCTTGGTTAAATCATGTGACCACCCCGGCCTCCTTTTTTTCCCCTCATTTGTACAGCGGAACTGCCTTGGAAGACATCTAAGGTCTTGTTCTCTAAACGATTTACCCCAGAGCCCCCTGAGGAGTCACATTTCCAACACTTTTTACAAAAACAGCTTGTGGAATTAGGCTAAAAAACGTCAATATTTGTTCAGTTGCATACATGGTTGTTAGAGTATTCCTTAAATTTCTTGTGCTTTTGAAATATTTAACAACAACAAGCTAAGCTATCATTTGCAAATGCCAGCTGATTGGTTCACAGCTGGCATCACCCTTATCAAAATGGGGAAACAGGCAAGATGGCATTCAGTGGTCCTCCAGATGTGTGACGGCTCCTCAATTCCTGTTGGGATTTCTCCTCTACACCCTACTCTACTTGTATTCAAGTTCTTCAGCCATCCAGAGCCTCCCTTCCTCAAGGACTTGTTTTTCCAGGGCTCCCAGGCTTATTGTGGGACTGACCTGAGGTTATGAAGGCCTGATGTGATTTAATTTCAATTCCTGCTTCTATTCGTAAGCTAAACAGCATGTATGTCAGACCCATGCTTGTGAGCAGTGAGGCTGGCGAGGGCGTTTCATTGGAGGATGAAAGTCATACATTGCCCCTTGAACTCAGATCTGGGCACCAAACAGATTTTTCTCATTTGATTTCAACCCAAATGATGCATCTTGAACTGAAAAGCTAATATTCTTCTCTTAAAGTGATTTACATTTAACAATGAAAGCTTTTGCCACAAGTGGTTACATCCCATACTTTGGAGCTCTGGACTCTTGCAGAGGGTCTTCTAATCAGACTACTGGTTCTATCCTGCCCTGAACCAGCCCAAGCCAGCCTCTCCCTTGTTAGCTTTAGATGTCTTGCATTCTCTCCCAGGGCTCTTCTCCAAGTCTCTTGGACCTTTACACCTTGCCTCATCTGCCATTCATTCAGGTCTGTGCCAAGGCAAATTTTGCCCATTGAAGACCCTCCCCAGGGTAAAGGTCTTTCTCACCCCTGCCTCCAAATATTTCCGATGAAGGCTGACTGTGTAGCCTCTCAGATCCTCCATTTCCTCATCTGCAAATCAAGGGAATATAATAATCCTAGCTGCAAGGATTAAATGATCCAGTGGTGAGAAAGTACCTTGCACATGGCCATAATAAATCACCGATAGGCAGTAGCAACTCTCGTTAGCCATCAAGACATGAAGTCTTAGTGCCAGCTACTTTCAAACCCTCAGCTCTTAAGCCACGCCTTTAGTCCTTGCTGCACACATTCGCTGACTCTAACAAATGCCAACAAGTGATCGGTTTATTTAAACTTCTGGTCAGTGATGGTTGATTGTCTGGAATGTCATTTGTGTTTGCATGGTACCTCTCAGATCTCAATTAGCCACCAAAGTCGAGTAGCTAGAAAAGGAGTGTGATTGGAGGGCATGCCATAGTTTCCCTTGAGAGGCTCAAGGCTTCCTGGGGAGACCTTTGTTTTTCTCCTTCAGTGGACATGTGTAGAGGGGCAGCTTCTAAGAAGGGATATGGCCCCTTTTCAAGTGGCTTTGGAGTGGCTGAGCCCTCCTGCCTACTAGGCAATATATTCACAATAAGTTCAGTTTGTTTGTGTGGTCCTTTCTTTGCCTTATACACTAGACTCTTGGAAGCTGGCTCATCCTCTTATAAAAGGACGCTGGGTAGAGTCATACAGTAAAGGGAGGTAAACATTCTTTTAAACTAATTTATCAATTTAACGCAGCATAGTGGTGTTGGGTTACCAGGGTCAACAGCCAGCAGTCACATTCCTCAGTTGTTTGATTGGTGAAATGCATTAACAAACAGCCAGTAAAACTCTTTCTGATTAATCATGTTGATAAGTTTTTTTTTTTTTTTTTGTAATGTGCTACTAGCTTTTTAATGTAATCTGCTTGGACAGCAGCCATTCTGGTGAAGTGTCTTGACTTATCTAAAGAAGCCTTGATGAGAAGGCTACCAGGCCCAGAATTTTATTGTGATATCATGTAATCATTAACGCATGTGGCTACTGCCTTCCTGCATATTTGCTTCCTGTCTTGAAATGAAGGAAGGGTTTGTAGAGTAAGGGCAACAGGTAAGCAAGGATGAGCCCCAGAAGCAATAAAAGGAAAGGAGGATGCTATGATGAGCTGAACCTGAGAACACTGACTTATCCTCAGGAATAAAAATATTCGAAAACATGAGTAAGGACTTCAATGAGCCCTCATCTTTTAAAGGTAAAGGAAGACAAGTCTGCTTTTCTCTCAAGAAGTAGAAATCTCGATCTGGGTTTTTCCACCTCAGTACTGTTGACATTTTGGATTGGAAAATTCTTTGTTGTGGAAGCTGTCCTGTGAATTGTGGGTTGTTTAGCCTCTACCTAGTAGGTGCCAGTAGCTGTCCTCTCATTCCTTTTTGGCAATCAAAAAGGTCTTCAGACATTACCCAATGTCCCCTGGGGGACAAAACTGCCCTTAGTTAAGAGCCATTGTCCTAGATGTACAATTTGAACATAACCTCTTATGACTCTGCTGACCTCGTTTCATCATATTATTTAAGGCACAACGAAACACTGAATTCTTCCTGGGGCCCTTTTTCACCTGGACTGTTCCTTCATCTGTTCTCTATCCACTAAGACCTTCAGTCTACATTGTCTCCTCCTCCCGCACCCTTTTCCTCTTCTTCCTCCTCCTTCTTCCACACACAGAAGCCTGCACTGAGCAACTGTCCAGTAACAGCATGCCAAATAACCAGGGAATTCTTTCTCCCCCCAGGTTTGTGAAGCCTCAGAGGCAATCGAGATAAAAATCCCCCCAGTTACTCAGAGATGAAATGAATATTCTTTAATTAAAAATAGGCATCTAAATGGTAGCAATGTAAATGGGTTGAGAGGCAGCAGGAGTAAGTGGTAATATTGCTGAAATTAAACATAATTCACTACATATTAAGTGCTTCCTAGGTACCACACGCACTACCTTATTTAGCCCAGATGTTGTTCCCATTTTGCAGATGAGGAAATAGAGGTTTAGTGAAGTGATTTGTTCAAGTTACTTGAACCGGAGCTGAACCAGCAAGCAGGAGGGTTTGAACCTAGGCAGACTGACTCTGGGGCGGGTACTCGGCCCCTCGTCATACAGCTGCAGCCCCAGACAGGTGAAGGATCACTGAACGGGGCTGGGGACCAGGAGGAGGGGTGACTTTTCAGGAGTTGTAAGAACAACTTGGCTGATTCTAGAGGCCCCAGCTTTCAGCGTCTGGGCCTATGCAAATAATGAAGTGAATGTGGTCCCATTTCTTTGTTTCCATCTGTCTTAGTGAAACTGCCTCTGCTTAGCGGTGTGGAGTATTGCTTTCCCAGTTTAGAAAGTTAATTTAAAAATGCAGCTGAAGTGAAGAATATGGTTCAAGAGAGTGCCCAGCTAGCAGGTGTTAGGTGAATAGGGTGGGGGCAGGGAACCCTGGGTTGGAGAATCGAGAAATAAGTTGAACCTTTGACCCTTGAAGAATGTGAGGAAAAAGAAAAAGAAAAGAAAGTGTAGATGTAGGTCCAGAGCCTTGGCAGTACCTACCCCTGGACCTGGCCTACAGTCTGTTTTTGCTCATTTTGTAGTTCTGATAGAAAAGCACAGAGAGGTAGTTGTAGTTTGCAGTGTCCTGGGGTTAAGATTGTATGCAAACATTGAAAAAGATATCCCCACGCCCTTGTATGCTACAGAAGTAAACATGTTTACTGGAGAAAAATTAGAAACAAGAGAGAAAAATCTAAAAATAGCCAACAATCCCATCACATAGCAGAATCCACTGTTTACATACTGTGAACCATACTCTTGCAGGTTGCAAGGCAAGTCTTCAAGTGAGTTGTAATCAAATGATGGGATGAACAAGATGGGAAGGAGGGAGGAAAAGAGGGGCCACGGTAAACGCCAGAGTTAACTGAATCAACCCTCTTGTATCAGCCATGGGCCAGCTTAGTAAGCCTGCAGGGAGCAGAATGTCAGCTCCTAACTTTACCGCTTACTACCGGCATCGTCTCTGCCTCGCTCTAAACACTCTGCTCATGCCTGGAGCAAAGCCCCTCGAGGACCTTTGATAACCCTGCATCCCCTACAGAGGCTGCTCCAGGAGCCAGTCGTCCGTGCGTGCATTCCTGAACATGCTTACCGGGCCGTCTCTCCTGAGTAGTGCTTCAAGAACCACAGCCTGAAAAGACTCTCTAAACGCTAGGGTTCTCGCTAGAAATTACCCCTCCTGGGCCTTCTGACAGGCTGCACCACTGGCAGGCCTGAGGAAAGATAAGTCGCGCCATCATTGGGAAAGCTCCTGTTTGGCCTGAAATCTGCTGTCGCCTGTCTTCCCCTCCATTGCCATGTGATCCGATGCTGTGTGTCTGTGTGTGATGCTCCGTGTCTGTGCCAGGACATGTGATTTAGAAGCGTCTTCCTTTTGAGGGTGGGAACTGCTTTTCTCCTAAAATGATTGTGTGATGTGCTTTTTATAAACCTATAACATTTTATTTACTATTACTTTTTTATGGAAGTATAGTTGTTTTAGTTTTAGGTGTATAGCAAAGTGTTTCCGTTTTTTTTTTTTTAATGTATATATATGTATTCTTTTTCAGATTTTGTTTCCATTATAGGTTATTGCAAGATATTAAATGTAGTTCCCTGTCTGTACAGTAGCTTTTTGTTTATCCACTTTATATATAGTAGTGTGTATCTGTTAATTCCAAACTTCTAATTTATCCCTCCCCTGACCTCTCTCCTTTGGTAGCCATAAGTTTGTTTCTGTGTCTGTGAGTCTGTTTGTCTTGTAAATAAGCTCATTGTATCATTTTTTTTTAGATTCCATATATAAGTGATAGTGTATGATATTTATCTTTCTCTGTCTGACTTACTTCACTTAGTGTGATAAACTCTAGGCCCACCCATGTTGCTGCAAGTGACATTATTTCATTCTTTTCTATGGCTGAGTAACTGAATATTCCATTGTGAAATATGGACTAGATATAAATGATGTAGGAGATACATACATATATATATACACACATATCTATATATCTTCTTTATCCATTCATCCATTAATGGATATTTAGGTTGCTTCCATGTCTTGGCTGTTATAAATAGTGCTGCTGTGAGCACTGGGGTGCCGTATATCTTTTCGAATTAGAATTTTCCTCTTTTCCAGATATATGCCCTGGAGTGGGATTGCTGGATCACATGGTAGCTCTATTTTTAGTTTTTTTTTTTTTAAGGAACCTCTGCACTGTTCTCTGTAGTGGCCATGCTAATTTACCTTCCCACCAACAGCGTAGGAGGGTTCTGTTCTCACCCTCTCTAGCATTTATTATTTGTAGACTTTTTTTTAATGCTCTCCAGTCTGACTGGTGTGATTTCTTTTTTAATAGAAAATTCATCAATAGTTCAAAAGGGCACATACGGTAAAAACTGTCTCCCTTCAGCCTCTTTAATCTCTCAGTTCCCTTCCCCAGAAATAGCCACCACCACTAATTTCATCTGGTGTATTCATCTGGAGAGATTCCATGCGTGTACAAATACGGCCCCTTTGTTCTGTTCCATGAGGCCAGGGTGAATATTTTTAACGGACAGCTGAGTCTGTCATTCCCTTTCAAGGATTTGCAGAACTGAGACCCAAACCTCTAACAGGTCGTCCGAAGCCCCACCCAGCTCTGCAGTCTCTTCTTGAGGAAAGCTCGTGCTCTGTGCTCCCGTCACACTGGCCTCCACGCCTGCCTCAGGACCTTTCTTTATGGTTTGGGGACCTCTGACCTGGCCACTCCACCTGGGTTTTTCTCTCCCCTTGTTTTGCCCAGCCAAGCTCCTTCAGGTCTTCGTTTACATACCACTTCCTCAGAGGGGCCTTCCTGACTTCCTTCTTTAAACTGAGTTCTTCACTGTCCTCTCAGCACAGCTAGATCACTTTGGAGCACTTTCTTAACTTGTGCTTCTATATCTGTTTATGTGACTATGTGTTTAGTGTCCATCTCCAGCTAGACCAGGAGCTCCCCGAAAGGCAGGGACCCCAGCGTTCCACACAACGAGGGCGCCTGATATCCCACACACAGTGCTCAAGTTATTGAGGGGATAAATGAAGTCTTGACTGAATATTTGGTTTGTTTGGAAGCAGTTGTGCTTTTGTGTGCTTTCCGCTTTTTTCCCCTGTCCCTCCACCTCCCCTGTGCTTTTTAACTTAAAAAAATTTGTGGAAAATGTCAAATGTACCTAAAAGTGGTGATGGCTTAGTCGCTAAGTCATGTCCGACTCCTGCGACTCCATGGAATTTTCCAGATGAGTGGGTTGCGATTTCCTTCTCCAGGGGATCGTCCCCCCTGAACCCAGGGATTGAACTCTGGTCTTCTACATTGCAGGCCTATTCTTTACTGACCGAGCCACCGATATGTTGAACCCCAATGTACACGTCACCTAGATTCACCAGCTGTCAAGATTTTGCCACATTTGCATAATTTTTCCCTTTTACTTTCTTTTTTCCCCTAGCTTTCTGAAGGCACAAAAAAATTAATGATAACTGCCATTTATTGAGCATTTACTATGTGTCAGTAACCAGGTTAGATGTTTCTTACACACACTGACTTTTAATCTGCTCAACAGCCCTGCTGGGTGGGCATTATTATTCCCATTATTTCAGAGATGAAGTTGAGACAGTTTGAGTCATTTTGTGCAGGGTCCCTTATTTAATAGATGGAAAACCTGGGATTCTAACCTGGGACTCTAAAACCCAGGTTCTCAACTCACAAACTGCTTGATGCAGACTTCATCAATGCACTTGTCTCCCACCTGCTTTTCTTCTTCTTCATACCTATAGACTTTAAAAATGTTCAAAGCATTTTTATTGTGCTTCAGCTGTAAGGGAAATGCTCTCATGCATGTGAAAGGAGTGCAGCAATTGGCTTTATTATTCCCCTATAAAAAACAGCAATTCTGCCAATAAATATTTATTGAGCCCTTTTTTATTTACCAAGCACCATGTTAAAAGCTGGGGAAACAACAGTGAGAAAAAATAAATACTGGCCCTGGTCTCATGGAGCAGAGTCAAGTCAGGTCCTTCAACATTAATTCAGATAGTTTGTGGTTGAACCCATCCTATGTAAATACACTCTTGGTTTTCAACTGAGGCTGTGGGTTTAGAATGAGAGAAGTAAGATGGAGCAGCTGATGCGGAGAGTTCAAGAGTCAACTCCATTATTCAGAGGTTCCTGCTCTGGGATCCTCTTTCACTTTTTGACTTTCCTTCTGCTTCATGACTATCTAAAGCAATACTGCTCTCATCTCTGACTCGACAGAGGAAGGGAAAAGATACGTAGTTCACAATTACTCTGATAGCTAATCAGGGATGCTGGGGACTGTTGCACAGTTGGTGCCCTGTGTAAAGGTGCCTGATTGAGGAAGCCAATTGGAGCTGAATTCAGCCTGAAACCTACTTGCCTTGCAGTGGCCCTGGCCTGAGGCTGCACAGTCCTGGGGAAGAGATGCCTTTTTCTTCTCCCAAGCTTCTCCTCTGCAGACACAGAAAGGCAGCTTATAAGCTCGAGGTGGTTTTCTTTGTAGAACTGGAAAAAGAATGGAAAGGGATATGGTTGAAACTGCTGTTTCAAATTTATGTTGTGTGAAATTCACTGTTTGTATCTTCCATGTCCCCCTTGACTCGGTTGATATACTTATAAGTGCTTTTAGTTTTTTCTTTTAATAAACTTTATTGTTTACAGCAATTTTAGATTCACAGCAAAATTGAGCTGAAGGTGTAGAGATTTCCTATATATGCTCTGTCCCCACATATGCATAGTTTCCTGAACTGTCAACATCCTCCAGCAGAGTGGTATACGTGATGAGCCTATATTGACCACGCCATTTCACCCAAAGTCCTTAGGTTTTGATGGCAGAAAAGAATGCAAGTATTGGCTCAACGTAGGAAAAGTGCATAGTGGTTAAAAGCAGGGTACATGTTGTGACTTAAGAAACTTCCTGTCTTTTCTCTTTCTGATTTAGACCTGATGCTGCTAAGTCGCTTCAGTCGTGTCCGACTCTTAGCGACCCCGTGGACTGCAGCCCACCAGGCTCCTCTGTCCATGGGATTCTCCAGGCAAGAATACTGGAGTGGGTTGCCATTTCCTTCTCCGAGAGGCTAAAGAGGGAGGGGATATATGTATAATTCTGGCTGATTTGCATTGTTGTACAGCAGAATCCAACACAACATTGTAAAGTAATGATCCTTCAATTAAGGAAAAAAAAAAACTATTTCCTGTAGATGTAACTGGACATAATGGGAAAATTGGTAATACTTTTTAGGTGGCTTCTTTCTTCTTCTTTTTTTGGCCATGCCCCATGGAGCTGTTGAACCCAGGCCACCATAGTGAAAGCGCTGGACCACCAGAGAATTCCTTAGATGGTTTCTTTCTTGTACTTAATTTCTAGAATTAACTTGATTGTCTCATCCTAATGATGAAGAAAATAATAAATCTACCATTTCCTTTCTGTTTTTAGGAGATTGACTTGTTCGGGGTGATATTGTAATTTTAATTCGTATTTCCCTGATGATTAGAGACACTCAGCATTTTTCACGTGTCTGTTGGCCATTTGGATGTCTTCTTTGGAAAAATGTCTGTTTAGTTTCTCTGCTCATTTTTAATCAAACTGTGGATTTTTTTTTTGCTTTTTGTTGTTGTTAATTGAATTGTATGAGTTCTTTATATATTTTGGATATTAACCCCCATCTGTGTTTAGGTTCAGTTCAGTCGCTCAGTCATGTCCGACTCTTTGCGACCCCATGAATTGCAGCACGCCAGGCCTCCCTGTCCATCACAAACTCCTGGAGTTCACTCAAACTCACGTCCATTGAGTCGGTGATGCCATCCAGCCATCTCATCCTCTGTCGTCCCCTTTTCCTCCTGCCCCCAATCCCTCCCAGCATCAGAGTCTTTTCCAATGAGTCAACTCTTCACATGAGGTGGCCAAAGTACTGGAGTTTCAGCTTTAGCATCATTCCTTCCAAAGAACACCCAGGAGTGATCTCCTTAGGATGGACTGGTTGGATCTCCTTGCAGTCCAAGGGACTCTCAAGAATCTTCTCCAACACCACAGTTCAAAAGCATCAGTTCTTCGGCACTCAGCTTTCTTCACAGTCCAACTCTCACATCCATACATGATCACTGGAAAATCCATAGCCTTGACTAGATGGACCTTTGTTGACAAAGTAATGTCTCTGCTTTTATATGCTATCTAGGTTGGTCATAACTTTCCTTCCAAGGAGTAAGCGTCTTTTTTACTGTTGTGTATAATAGTATTAAAAACTTTACTTTAGCGAGCACAGATATGTGCAGGTCATCTGCCAAGAATTTAACATATGTTGCTTTATTGAATTCTCTTCAGAGGTATGTATGTAATAATGTAGGTATTATTATCTCATTTTTATACACAGGGACACTGATATTTAAAAAAATAATGTTATTTATTTCTTTTCAGCTGTGCTGGGTCTTCTGTTTGTGGAGACAGGGGTCGCTCTGTAGGTGCGGTGTGCTTCTCATGGTGGTGGCTTCTCTTGTTGCAGAGCACGGGCTTTAGGCAGGAGAGCTTCCGTAGTTGCAGCACGTGGGCTGAGAAGTTGCAGTTCCTGGGCTCTAGAGCACAGGCTCAATAATTGTAGCACACAGGCTTAGTTGCTCTGGAGCAGGTGGGATCCTCCCAGACCAGGGATTGAACCCATGTCTTTTGCATTGGCAGACGGATTCTTTACCACTGAGCCAGCAGTGGAGCCCAGAACACTGACATTTGAATTACCCAAGTTACATAGCAAAGAAGCGGTGAAAGTGGAGCTTGAACCCTGGTCTCTTTGACTCCAAGACCTGCACAGATAACCACAATCTTTTCTACTCCTTTGTTGTGGAAGAAGAGATGTTTAATCAGCTTTGAGGTCTCTATCCTGACCTGGGTACCCACTGTACAAATTTCAGACTTCTATAAAATATTCCAGTCTCCTCCAAGTTGGAGACTGGAGGAGACTCCTTTCTCAGTTTTCCTTATACTTGCTACCCTCATAATGCATAACTGACGATCAGGAATCCTTCTCGGGTAGTACGGCACACTGACCACTCTTCTTAGTTGTTATAACCACAAATCACACTTATGTCACAAGCTCTGAACCAACCCTGGCCTTTTATCTCTGCCAACCTTTTTGCTCAGCAGAACTCCTGACATGAGTATGCAACATCTCATGAGGATTTTTCTCTTTGACAATTTCCTCATAGTTGTTCGTAAGAAAGGACATTAATTTATAAGGACTAAGATAAGAAAGTTGTAGGTAATGGAATTTGAGGAAGTCAAAGAAATCAGTTTAACAGGATGAAGAATGTAATTCTATAGGAAGTGAGCAGGAGACAATGGCACTGAGAGATGGTTTTCATAGTCCTAAGATCACAAATATGATCAGGAGTTGATTGTAATTATTTTTTTGCTTTGGGTTCAAATAAAATAATTGGTTTGCAGTTGGCTAGCATGGTATTTCATTTCACCTTTTAATCTAAGGGACTTTTAATCATAGTTTTCATAAGACAAACTCACCAGTGATAATAACTCACATTTATTTTGCATTTATGCTTGCTGTTTTTGTTTTTAATATTTATTTTGTTGCATCACATGGGATCTTTCATTGAGGTGCATGGACTCTCTAGTTGTGGTGTGAGGGCTCGGTAGTTGTAGCTCATGGGCTTAGTTGCTCTGCAGCTCGTGGGATTTTAGTTCTCTAACCAGGGATGGCTATCACATCCCTTGTGTTGCAAGTTGGATGCTTGACCACCGCACCACCAGGGAAGTCCCCGCCTTTGACTGTTATAGGCCCTTTATAAACTTTCTTTCATTTAATCATCATGGCCATCCTGTGAGGGAGGTACCATTTTGCTGGCATTTCAGAGATGACAAGACAGAGGTTCAGGATGGTAAATAACTTGCTCAAGATCATAAAACTAGTAAGCAGCGGAGGCTGGATTCAAAATCAGGCAGCCTGCCTCTTAACCACTGTTCATATACCATCTAAATTCTTGCTGGGGAATTAAGGATGATGATGCAATCCATTTTGCATATAGAGCATGTTAGTAGCAAGTGCTTAGAATACTTCTTGCCTGCACTTTGTTTCCAAGGTGAGGGGTTTTCCCAGAACACTCTTGGTCTCTGTTTCACCTTCATTCCTCCCCTCAGGAAATGGAGCGAGTTTCCTGAGTAGGATAGAGAAGGGACCTGCCGGGCCCATCTTCTTTCTCACATTCCTTCCTTGGGGTGCAACCTGCCTATGGAGACTACACAGTTTGAGCTGCTCCCTGTGGGTGGTGGGGGTGGGGAGGCCTTCAGTGGTCTAGTGCTCCAGTGGTATAGAAGTCTGCCTAACTTTGGGTTTCAGTATGAGGATGCCCCTTGTTCCATATAAGTCACAGTCTCTATACTAGCTTAGCAAACAGGATACTTTGAACCTCATTTGATTATACCTTTGTCTTCTTTCTCAGTTGGTCTGGATGGATAGGAGAGGTATTATGTATCCTCACTGCATCTCCTCCAAAAGCAGGGAAATAAATTTAAAAATATAGATAATTAAGAAAACATCACATAAATGAAAGACTTTTGATCTAACACTCAATTAATCCATCCCCTTCCAAGGTATTTGAATGCAGAGTTCCAAAGAATAGCAAGGAGAGATAAGAAAGCCTTCCTCGGTGATCAATGCAAAGAAATAGAGGAAAACAATAGAATGGGAAAGACTAGAGATCTCGTTAAGAAAATTAGAGATACCAAGGGAACATGTCATGCAAAGATGGGCTCGATAAAGGACAGAAATGAAAGGGACCTAACAGAAGCAGAAGATATTAAGAAGAGGTGGCAAGAATACACAGAAGAACTGTATAAAAAATATCTTCACGACCCAGATAATCACGGTGGTGTGATCACTCACATAGAGCCAGACATCCTGGAATGTGAACTCAAGTGGGCCTTAGAAAGCGTCACTATGAACAAACGTAGTGGAGGTGATGGAATTCCAGTTGAGCTATTTCAAGTCCTGAAAGATGATGCTGTGAAAGTGCTGCACTCAGTATACCAGCAAATTTGGAAAACTCAGCAGTGGCCACAGGACTGAAAAAGGTCAGTTTTCATTCCAGTCCCAAAGAAAGGCAATGACAGAGAATGCTCAAACTACCGCACAATTGCACTCATCTCACACGCTAGTAAAGTAATGCTCAAAATTCTCCAAGCCAGGCTTCAGCAATACGTGAACCGTGAACTTCCAGATGTTCAAGCTGGTTTTAGAAAAGGCAGAGGAACCAGAGATCAAATTGCCAACATCCGCTGGATCATCAAAAAAGCAAGAGAGTTCCAGAAAAACATCTATTTCTGCTTTATTGACTATGCCAAAGCCTTTGACTGTGTGGATCACCATAAACTGGAAAATTCTGAAAGAGATAGAAATACCAGAGCACCCGACCTGCCTCTTGAGAAACCTGTATGCAGGTCAGGAAGCAACAGTTAGAACTGGACATGGAACAACAGACTGGTTCCAAACAGGAAAAGGAGTACGTCAAGGCTGTATATTGTCACCCTGCTTATTTAACTTCTATGCAGAGTACATCATGAGAAACACTGGGCTGGAAGAAGCACAAGCTGGAATCAAGATTGCCGGGAGAAATATCAATAACCTCAGATATGCAAATGACACCACCCTTATGGCAGAAAGTGAAGAGGAACTGAAAAGCCTCTTGATGAAAGTGAAAGAGGAGAGTGAAAAAGTTGGCTTCAAGCTCAACATTCAGAAAACTAAGATCGTGGCATCCGGTCCCATCACTTCATGGCAAATAGATGGGGAAACAATGGAAACAGTGGCTGACTTTATTTTTCTGGGCTCCAAAATCACTGCAGATGGTGATTGCAGCCATGAAATTAAAAGACACTTGCTCCTTGAAAGTTATGACCAACCTAGGCAGCATATTCAAAAGCAGAGACATTACTTTGCTAACAAAGGTCTGTCTAGTCAAGGCAATGGTTTTTCCTGTGGTCATGTATGGATGTGAGAGTTGGACTATGAAGAAAGCTGAGTGCCAAAGAATTGATGCTTTTGAACTGTGGTGTTGAAGAAGACTCTTGAGAGTCCCTTGGACTGCAGGGAGATCCAACCAGTCCATCCTAAAGGAGATCAGTCCTGGGTGTTTATTGGAAGGACTGATGTTGAAGCTGAAACTCCAATATTTGGCCACCTGATGCGAAGAGCTGACTCACTGGAAAACACCCTGATGCTGGGAAAGATTGAGGGCAGGAGGAGAAGGGGATGACAGAGGATGAGATGGTTGGATGGCATCACTGACTCAATGGACATGGGTTTCGGTGGACTCCGGGAGTTGGTATTGGACAGGGAGGCCTGGCGTGCTGCGGTTCATGGGGTCGCAAAGAGTCGGACACAACTGAGCGACTGAACTGAACTTCCAAGGTAACCAGTTCATCAGTTAAACTTAAGAAGGAGAACACAGCCGATATTTTTCTTACGTAATCTCATTTAACTCCTGTAACAATCATGTGAGATGGGATTTATTATCATTGTTATTAATAAGGTAACTATCTTATTCAGTCAATAAATACTGAATATGGCCCATAGGCCAGGTTTTGTTCCAGGGGCTCAGAGAGGTAATGGGAATTGCTCAAGGTTATATAGTCTATCAGTGGAAGAGGTAGGATTTGAAACCACATTTAACAAATGACACAGGTTAGGCATTCCTCGAAGAGATGGGAGAGTGGGAACACATTTTTAAAACGGTAATAAACATGTATTGATCCCTGGTTTTATACCAGGGTGCAGTTTATACCACTCAGTGCTTTGTGGTGCATTATCTCATTAAATCCTTGCATATTTCCTCCCTGAACACACAGGGACTTTGAGGTTCAATAATGTTAATTAATTTTCCAAAGTGTACGGAGTAAATGGCAGAGCTCCAGTTGTAAGCCAGGTTTTTCTTTTTTCAAACCTTTAGCTTTTGAGAAGTACTGCCTCTGCTTTTCTGGAGCTTACAAAGGTAATTGGAAAACATAGCCTCTGAAATGACATCAGAGCATCTTGAAATCATTAATTAGCAAATGCAGATTAACCTGGTCAGTGTGAATGGAGGTGCTGAAAGGCTGGGAGGGAAACCAGAGGAAGAGCTATGTGGGGGAAAGACAGGGCAGAGTAGAGTGATCTGAGGTGGGTTCACCCAGACTTCCTAGAGACGACTTTTTAACTAGGTTTCAGCTGATATATGCTGGATGATGGTGAAGAAAAATAACATAAGTTAGAGAATAAGGGAAAAGTTTTGAATTGCCTTCCTTTGCTCATGGTAAGTCAGTTGTGAGAAAGAAACAAAACAACATCAGCAATAACAAAACCTTATCCTCTCTGAAAGTAAGGAACTGCTGTGGCGAGGACATGACCTCCAGGTCTTGAGAATTTTGTTTGGGTGAGGTTCTAAGGACCCTGGATCTTTCCATGGCTTTCTGTTAACTAACAGGTGTCAACAAGGAGTCACTTAATATTTCTGGACCTTAATATCTTTATCTCTAAATGGGGAAGTAGAATATGTGTCCTCCAAAGATCCACTGAACAGTAATAATCTTTTGTCTTCTCTTGTAGGGAAGAATACTAGCCTTTCCCAGAATTTCTGGCATGTAGATGATGGTCAGTAAATGTTTGTTGAATTTAACTAATTAAAGGCAATGAAACTAATTGAAAAACATGCCCGTAGAGTTGCCCATATAGTAGGCATGTCTTGTTTGCAATATTCTTGTTGCCTGTGTTCCATATGTCATCTCTTTTTGCCTCTGAGTCATCAAACTTATCATTTCCTTGTTGAGGAAACCTGTCCCCACAAATCACTCTGGTACCTTCATTCTGAACTCTGTCTATGATGGATCAATCACTCTGTGCATTCCTGGTATTGTTAATTCTTCTTACATAGCCTTCTGATCTCCTAATTCTTAAAAATTTTTTTTAAATATATTAAACAATTTTTTAATTGGAGGATAATTGCTTTGAATGTTGTGTTAGTTTCTGCCATACAACAATGTGAATCAGTCATAACTATCCCCTCCCTCTTGAGCCTCCCTTTCAGTCCCCCTCCCGATCCCACCCCTCTAGGTCGTCACAGAGCACCAGGCTTAACTTCCCTGTGATATACAGCAGCATCCCACCAGCTATTTTACACATGGCAGTGTATGTATGTCAATGCTACTTTCTCAATTCATCCCACCCTCTCCTTCCCCCACTGTTGATCTCCTAATTCTTAACTACAGCTATGCTGACTATATGCATATTCTACACTTTTCACTTAGTGGCTGTGTGGAGAGTCTCATTTACTCCTGCTGTAGCTGAACAAGTATCTGCCTGAAGGGTGTGAATGAAACCGTGTGACTGAAGGAGTGACACCTAGTAGCAACAGGCTTTAACTGAAGGCTCAAATTTTGACTGCAGTTCAGGAGACCCGGGTTCAGTCCCTGGGTCGGGAAGATCCCCTGGAGGAGGGCATGGCAACCCACTCCAGCATTCTTGCCTGGAGAATCCCATGGACAGAGGAGCTTGGTGGGCTACAGTCCTGGGATTGCACAGAGTCGGACACGACTGACTAATCACGATTTGATTTTGATTTTGTTGTTGTTGGCCACACTCTGTGGCCTGTGGGCTCCCAGTTCCCCGACTGGGGATCAAACCTGGGCCCTCGGCAGTGAAAGTGCGGGGTCCCAAGCACTGACCCATCAGGAAATTCATGAAATTTGATTTTTAAAATTAAATACACACACACACACACAGTCTTTGTCTCTAAAATGGAATAACATTTCAAGGAGGAAAGATTATTCCATGTTTAGAATTAAATAGATAAAATAACTTGTATTTGATGGAATTTTTCACTTTTTCTCCGCAGGGCTTAGCGCCAAGAGTCTGCTTCTCTTGGCTCAAAATTCTAAATTGAAAAAGATGGCTCTCATCTAGGATTCTGAGGCTGAGTCAGAGCCTTGGAATCCAGGTGATCTTGATGTTTGTGGCAGTAATATGGCAGACACTCCTGGTTGGCTTCACAATCTCCAGTCTCCAGCTAGATTCTTCACTAACAGATCTCCTGTACTGTTTAGGGCAGCAGTGTGCCCGTTTGAGGACATGCACCTTCTTTAAGACTCCTCTGAGGCTACAGTGGCCACAACCCAAGTCCGACCAGAGACATAGGTAGGGCTTCCCTGTGGGGAGCTTCCAGGAAGCCATTGTTCTCCTGATAAAAAGAGGTGAGTCCAACTGGCACAGGCATTTTGTCTTTGACTTTTCTTCTTTCTGCCTAGAGTATGGATACCATGTTGGAAGGGAAGCAGCCTAGCTTTCAGTTCTGAGGAAGAAAGTCAGGAGTGTCAGAGAAAGAAGCTAGAAGGAGTGTGAGACTTTGCTGACTTCCTGAAACAGCTACCTCAGCCTTACCTCAAAACTTCTATTATGAGAGAAAAAGAAAACCTCTATTTGGTTAAGTACTATAGTCAGTTATTTTCAGCCTCATGAAATCCTAACTGATGCAAATATAAAAGATTAAAATATGAAATTTTTAGGCTTCAAGAAAAACTTAACATATTGTAAAGATATTGGCAATCAAATGTACCAGATCATAAATATATTTTGCCAAGCTTTGGTCTATTCAGATTTTGTCAGTGATTACTTGAATCTCTCCCTTCCTCCTTTCCTTTCAAAACAAATTTTTGTTGAATAGCTTCTCTACAGTCTATGGGCTGGAAATGTCACAGTGAGCAGAAAAGGCATGACTTCTGCCCTCAAATAATCACACAAATCTGTAATTATAAAACAATCTAGATACAATGAAAGTAGATACAGAGAACAATGAGAACATGTAAATGTGAGTATCTGGTCTGGGGAGGCTTCTCTGAGGAGCTGAGGTCTGAGCTGAGACCAGAAGGCTTTTCAGGGGTTTATTAGGCGAAGGTGGTAGATGGAGTGAGAAAAAGAAACAGCAAGTGGAAAGGCCCCAGGGCTGCAGAGAGCGAGGCACTTTTGAGGAACTGAAAGTAGTACCCTGTGACTGAAATATTGAGAAAAAGGAAGAGAATAGCACAAAATTAGGCTGGAGAGGTAAATGGGCTAGATAATGCAGGGCCCTGTCGTCATTTATATTACAGACTTGGTCTTTACTCTAAGAACAGTGGAAAGTCATTGAAGATCCTAAGCCTTTAAGTATGACCTGTCCAGATTCAACTTTAAAAACTCAAATGCTGTTCTATCTGTTTGACTTAGAATAAATTGGTGATATGAGGCTGTAGTTAATGTGGGGAGTTTGGTTAGGATACCAGATGGAAGATGGTGAGTAAGGTAAAAGATAGCTTGGATTTAGGGGATGGCAGTGAAGATGAAGGAAAGCTGTGGGATTTAAATAACTTTGAGAAGTAAAGTCAATGAGACCTGGTGATGGGTTTGACACAGAAATTGACAGGTGGGAGATTGCAAGGAAGACTCCTAGATTCTGACTTGCAGAATTTGATGGTTGGTTGGGTGTAGGTGGCATTTGCTGAGAAAGGAAACTTAAAGGAGGCTTGAGTTGGGAGGGGTACATTGTGATGAGTTTTCCCTCAACATGTTGTATGTGAGGGATCTTGAGATACCCATATGGGTACGTCACATAGGCAAGTGTGAGGAAAGGTCTAGGCTGGAGGCATCAGCATGTAAATGGTGGATGAAGTTATAGATATGATCATATCAAATAAGATCATTGAAGAAGAGAGGACAGAGTGAGAGGAGAAGGGGGCTCAGGACCAATGTGATATAAAGACAAATAACCTTGTTCTCATCCTCAGGAAGCTTATAACGTGATAGAGGTGATGAGCTACGTACATGTATAGTTATAGACAGGAAAGGATTTGTATCCTACCAATGGCATAAATGAAGGATTCAGAGGAGGAAAGGAAGCACTGTATCACCTGAAGGGATCAGAGACTGTTTCACGGAGGATTTAAGAACAGCACCCCACTCCAGTACTCTTGCCTGGAAAATCACATGGGCAGAGGAGCCTGGTAGGCTGCAGTCCATGGGGTCGTGAAGAGTTGGACACGACTGAGTGACTTCACTTTCACTTTTCATTTTCATACTTGGAGAAGGAAATGGCAACCCACTCCAGTATTCTTGCCTGGAGAATCCCAGGGATAGGGGAGCCTGGTGGGCTGCTGTCTATGGGGTCACACAGAGTTGGAAATGACTGAAGCGACTTAGCAGCAGGATAAAGTGAGGTACATGACGGAAGGGATGGGCTTTCTTCTGGGTGGAGAGGGTGACTGAACGAAAGTTTGGAGGCTGAAAAGCAATGCACAAAGAGGGAGCTCCGAGGGGTTCCGTTTTTCTAGAGAGGGGGTATAAGTAGGAGAGCCATGAAAAGGTGAGTTGGAGCCAGATTGAGGAAGGTAGTAAATGCCAAGCTGATTTACTGTAGGAGCGCGGACCTGGCTAAGGTTTGTGTGCATGTTGAAGAGATGATTATGTGTTGTTGTTGTTGTTGTTTTTGATAAACATAATTTTAAAAAATATTTATTTATTTGGCTGCATTGAGTCTTAGTTGTGGCACACAGGATCTTCATTAAGACACGTGGGATCTTTCACTGCGGCACATGGACTCTCTAGTTGTTGCCTGCAGGCTGTGTTGCCCTGCAGCATCCCCTGTGTAACAAGGCAGATTCTTAACCATTGGACCCTGGGGAACACCTGAGGCTGATGGGTTGAAACAATAATCACGCCTCTGGCTTTCCATGCAGGGTGCACTGGAGAAATCAGGTACTGGAAAAGGGGACACCAGCCGGGAGGCTGAGGTGGAGAGTGTTTGAACTTTAGGACTGAACCTACTCAGCTCATTAGCTTTAAAGGAGGTTTATTGAAAAAAGTATGAAAACCTCCTGGAAGGTAATTGAGAAGTCCAGTTGCTTTCCAGGAGATGGGCGGTTGTCAGGCTGTCTTTGTGCCTCTCCCTTCCTGGAGTTCTTTGCTTCTCTCAGATCTCTTGGAGTTTTTTCAGACAAACTTTCTCTGTGAGGGTCTTGGCTTCTGCACCACAGTTTGCGTGGGGTTTTGGTTGCCGTGAGACTCACTCTGACCTGAATCCACACTATATCTTATAGCTCCAGACCCCTCCAGTTTTTACTACAGTATCTATGATGACCGTGGCATTGAAGACATTCTATACCTTTGGGTGACAAAATAGACTCCAAATTGATGTCCCAGTCACCATCAGTAATATAACGAATCTTCCCATGTTGCATGTGGTGGGAAATCCTAGCATCTGTGTGGGTTTGCTGGGCATGATGTGACTCCCAGTGTTTCTACATTTGTGTGATAACGGGTCATCAGAATAATGTCACTTGCAGCAACAGGGATAGACCTAGAGGTTGTCATATTGGATTAAGTCAGACAGAGAAGAATAAATATCGTATGACCTCCCTTATATGTGAAATCTAAAAAGACAAGAAAGCTTATTTACAAAACAGACTCACAGACTTAGAGAACTTATGGTTGCCGGGTGTGGGGAAAGGGTGGAGGGAAGGTATAGTTAAGCAGTTTGGGATGGACATGTACACACTGCTATATTTAAAATGGGTAACCAGTGAAGACCTACTGTATAGCACAGGGAACTGCTTGATGTTATGTGGAAGCCTGGATGCAAGGGGAATTTGGGGGAGAATGGATACATGTATATGTAGGGCTGAGTCCCTTTGCTGTTCACCTGAAGCTATCACAACTTTGTTAATTGGCTATATTCCGATTAGTTTAGTTTTAAAAAAAGAAAGAAAAAATAGGTTGTCATCTGCTCCCAGAATGAGAACAAGGATCATTTTGTCTTGTCTACACTGTATATTTCTGTATAGCAAATCAGAAGGGGCTTGCCAAGTGGCTCAGTGGTAAAGAATCCATCTGCCAATGCAGGTGGTGCAAGTTCGATCCCTGGGTTAGGAAGATCCATCCCCTGGAGGAGGAAATGGCAAGCCACTCCAGTCTTCTTGCCTGGAGAATTCCTTGGACAGGGGAATCTGGTGGGCTATAGTCCATGGGGTCTCCAAGAGTCAGACATGACTGAGCAACTGAGGATGCATGCAAGTCACCCTAAAATTTGATGACTTGGAGCAATAATAGATAGTTATTATTTCATAGTTGCTATGGATCGGGAACTACAGGGTAGACCTCCTGGGTGGCTATGAAGGTCTATGAAGACTATGGGGTCTCTCATGGAGTTGCAATCGTGATGTTGCTACATTATCTGAGGCTTGATTGACGCCCGAGGATCCACTTCCAAGATGGCTCCCTCACATGGCTTTTGGCTGGAGGCCGAAGTTCCTCACCACATGGAACTTTCCATAGAGCTGCTTGAGTGTCCTTGTGAAACGGCAGCTGGTTTTCCCCCGAGTGAGTGACCCAAGTGAGAGCAAGGAGGAAGCCACTGCTTTTTATGACCTGGTCTCGGAAGTCATACTGTCACTGTTACCACATTCTGTTTCTTAGAAGTGAGTCACCAAGTCTGGTTCATACTCAAGGGAAGGAGAGTTAAGCTCTATCATTTGAAGTGAGGATTGTAAAAAAAAAAATTAGACACATTTTAAAATCACTGCAACCACTGTACCATCAGCACCAGTACAGTGCCTGACACATAACAGGTGATTAATAAAGATTTGTAAAAGGAATGATTATTTTATACTTTAAACTTGGAGTCACTAGCATGGACACGCTGGCACTAAGGCAGGCAGTCACACTGAGAAATGGCCGCTTGAAGCCTCAGTTTCAGTGTATTCTGCTAGGTTATCCCATCAGCAAAAGGGCCATTTTGAGAAGTTGTCTGGCCATTCACACAACATGTGAACTGCTGGGGTTCTTTCCAGAATTGGTACAAAACTGGAAGAAGAGATATGAGGTCTCAGAGGTACCTAACAGTTAAGTTTTGCTAGTGAACTAATAATAAGGACTTCTGTTTTACTATTATTTGAGGACCAGCTACTTTATATTTATTTAAAGACTTGGGATCTCTGATGTATTTAAGATTAAGTAGATTCAAGTCAGAGTGGGTGCTGTGGGAGCCTGAACCCCATACAAACCATGTGGAAGGAAAGCAGAATGAGGTTCTTTAATACAGATTTTTAAATCCTTGATAATTTCCAAGAGAAAAGGAGTGAGTGGGAGGTGTGGCAACAATGTATGTGTGCTGCTCTGTTCTTTTTTTTTTTTTTAATTTATTTATTTTTTAATTGTAGGATAATTGCTTACAGAATTTTGTTTTCTGTCAAATGTCAACATGAATCAGCCATAGGTATACATATAGCCCCTCCCTTTTGAACCTCCCTCCTATCTCCCTCCTCATCCCACCCACCCCTCTAGGTTGACAGAGAGCCCCTGTTTGAGTTTCCTGAGACATACAGCAAATTCCCCTTGGCTATCTATTTTACATACGGTAATGTAAGTTTCCACGTTACTCTCTCCATACATCTCACCCTCTCCTCCCCTCTCCCCATGTCCATAAGTGTTCTCTGGTCCCATCACTTCATGGGAAGTAGATGGGGAAACAGTGGAAACAGTGTCAGACTTTATTTTTCTGGGGCTCCAAAATCACTGCAGATGGTGACTACAGCCATGAAGTTAAAAGACACTTGCTCCTTGGAAGGAAAGTTATGACCAACCTAGATAGCATATTCAAAAGCAGAGACATTACTTTGCCAACAAAGGTCCGTCTAGTCAAGGCTATGGTTTTTCCTGTGGTCATGTATGGATGTGAGAGTTGGACTGTGAAGAAAGCTGAGTGCCGAAGAATTGATGCTTTTGAACTGTGGTATTGGAGAAGACTCTTGAGAGTCCCTTGGACTGCAAGGAGATCCAACCAGTCCATTCTGAAGGAGATCAGCCCTGGGATTACTTTGGAAGGAATGATGCTAAAGCTGAAACTCCAGTCCTTTGGCCACCTCATGCGAAGAGTTGACTCATTGGAAAAGACTCTGATGCTGGGAGGGATTGGGGGCAGGAGGAGAAGGGGACGACAGAGGATGAGATGGCTGGATGGCATCACTGACTCAATGGACGTGAATTTGAGTGAACTCCGGGAGTTGGTGATGGACAGGGAGGCCTGGTGTGCTGTGATTCATGGGGTCGCAAAGAGTCGGACACGACTGAGCAACTGAACTGAACTGATGTCTGCTTTTATTCCTAGTTTTTTAAGGAATCTCCATACCGTTTTCCAAGGAGAAGGCAATGGCAACCAACTCCAGTACTCTTGCCTGGAGAATCCCATGGATGGAGGAGCCTGGTAGGCTGCAGTCCATGGGGTCGAGAAGAGTCTGACACGACTGAGCGACTTCACTTTCACTTTTCACTTTCATGCATTGGAGAAGGAAATGGCAACCCACTCCAGTGTTCTTGCCTGGAGAATCCCAGGGATGGGGGAGCCTGGTGGGCTCCCGTCTAAGGGGTCGCACAGAGTCAGACACAACTGAAGTGACTTAGCAGCAGCAGCATACCATCTTCCATAGTGGCTGTGTCAATTCACATTCCCACCAATAGTGCAAGAGCATTCCCTTTTCTCTTCACCCTCTTCAGCATTTATTGTTTGTAGACTTTTTGATGATGGCCATTCTGACTGGTGTGAGGTGATATTAGTTCTTTTTTCAAAAGCCCGACTTTCCACTGGGAGGAGTGCAGTTAGTGCAGCGCCCCTGGCATCCACTGTAGTTTCAAGCTGGGGCTGCGATCTATTTCAGCAGCCCCAAGCCAATGACGGAGCATGGTGGGGGCAGACCTAGCTCTTTCTGTGGGATTGAGAAATGTGGAATTTCTCCAGTGAGCAGTCTTTGTGCTCCAAACTCCACATGGAGTGGGCTGAGACTCTGTTAGACCTGTGTTGTGATCTGAGGCTCTCCCTGCCCTGTTCTGCATCTTCCTCCTTTAACTCTCACGGGCACCTCCCTCTCCCCAGTAAACTCATGCACTTCTAACTCCATCTCAGCATCCTGGAGGACCTGACCATTCCAAGATGGTGTAGAGGGCATGTGGTTGTGGTAATTATGGAGCTTGCATAAATAAAGGACAGCAGAGTGCAGTGGTTAAGTGCTTTGGCCGCAAATAGGTCTGGGTTTGAGCCTGGCTGTGCTGTCTACTAGCTTTGTGATTTAGGGCAAATATCTTAAACTCTTAGTTTCTTGGTTTCCCCATTGGGCAGATGGAGATGTTAACATACTTCTATCTCTGAAATTTGTTGGGAGGATTAAATAAGTTCATTCTTACAGAGTGCTCAGCATCATGCATAATGGAGTCAGGCAAAGTTCTTAGTCGTAAGCAACAGAAGCTGACTCAGGTTGATTGAAATAGGAAAAAAATTGATCACAAAAGACAGCCAGCAGCTCCCAGAATTCCCAGAGAGGCTGGGAAAGGAGCTCAGAAAAGCAGAAACAAGGGTAGCAGCCAGGGCTGTAGTCAGAATCATGCTACAAAATCAGGCAGATGAGGACACTGCTGCTGCTTCTCTTGCTCACTGGATGCCAAGGCATGTCCCACTGCCTCTGACAATACCATTCCCAGTCATGGACCTCAGACCCTGCCCCTGGCCTGCTTCCACTGTTATCTAGACATGTGATGTGGTTATCCCTAACCGTGCCAGCCCAGGCAGCAGGATGGCTTCTCTGCAGTCCTCAAGATCTTTTCTCCTTTCCCCCTCTCCTCCCCTCATCCCATTTTACTTCTCCTTCTCTCTCATTCCCCGTCCTTATTTTCCTCTTCCTCTTCTTTCTTCCTCTCTGTCTCTCTCCTCTTTATCTGTTACTCCATCATCTCTCTCTCTCCACCCACCTTCCTGTTCCTCCTCTCCTGTCCTCCCTTCCCCTCTCTCCCTTCCTCTCTTCCCACCTCCTTCTCCCCCTCCTGTCTCTCTCATCTCCATCACCTCTATCTCTGTTTCTCCTTCTATCTATTCCCTCTCTGCTGGCTCACTGTCCTTGTCAAATAGCTGTACCAAATCTTTTTTTAAAAAATGTGGCTCAATGAACTCTCTTTAACTTCCGTTCTATCCTCTTCTTTCCTTCCCCAAACTTTGGAAAAATCTGTATTTCTTCCTCACTTCTTATTCACTCCACTACAGTCCGGCTTCCATCTCTTTTACTCCACTGGAATGGCTCTTTCCAAGGTTGCCAATGACCTCCGTGTTGTCTTGCTGGGCATCATCTTTTCTGTCCCCCTGCTTGACTTGGGAACACTCAATTTTGTTGACCAAGACCTCCATTTGAAATTCTTTCCTGTTCTTGGCTTGGTAAGGCCCTCCTTTCCTGGTTTTCCTCCTTTTTTGGACCTCACTGTCTTAGTATCCTTTGTAGGCTTTTCATTCTGTTCACCTCTGTGTTTACTCTCTAGGGCTGTCAAAACAAAGTATTGCGAACTAGATGGCTTAAGCAACAGAAAATCATTGTCTCGGTTTTCCAGCAGCTTGAAGTCAGAGAGCAATACATTGACAAATTTGGTTCTTTGGCTTGTGAAAACATCACCCTGATCTCTGCCTTTGCTGTCTGGTGGCATTCTCCCTGTGTGCATGGCTCTGTATTCAAATTTCACCTGTTTATAAGGATACCAGTCATATTGGATTAGCTTTTTTCTCCAATGATCTCATCTTAACTAATTACATTTATAATGATCCTAGTTCCAAATAAGGTCATATTCTGAGGTACTAGAGGTTAAGACTTCAATATATGAGTGGGGGGGCGGGCAGACACAGTTCAATTCATAACACCTTCTAAGTATTGTTATCTCTTGGTCTCATCCTTAGCTCTCTCTGAGAAGGTCCATCCAAACCCATGGCTTTAATTACTGCACTACCTCTATGGTGAGAATAGATACCCAACAGTGATTCTCTAGAATAATCGTCTCCCACGAATTCTGGAAGGACAGATCCAATTACCCAGTGGACATGTTTGGGGATGTACAAGTCTCTATACATTTATAATGGAGAAGGCAATGGCACCCCACTCCAGTACTCTTGCTTGGAAAATCCCATGGATGGAGGAGCCTGGTGGGCTGCAGTCCGTGGGGTCGCTAAGAGTCGAACGCGATGGAGCGACTTCACTTTCACTTTTCACTTTCATGCGTTGGAGAAGGAAATGGCAACCCACTCCAGTGTTCTTGCCTGGAGAATCCCAGGGATGGGGGAGCCTGGTGGGCTGCTGTCTCTGGGGTCGCACAGAGTCAGACATGACTGAAGTGACTTAGCAGCACCAGCAGCATACATTTATAATACCCCCAACTAAATTTATCTTTTCCTCAAAGCTGCTCCTTCTGAGTTTCCTGTCTCAGAGGTGGGCTCTATCATCCACCTGACTCCTCTGGCCCACCCCGGAAATTATCCTGGAGGCTTGCTCTAGCTTACAGACGTTCAGTCTCCAAGTCCTGCCAGTTCTGCTTCTTTCGTAGCTCCTTGCATGGCTAATTTTCTTGTTTTTTTCCCCTGCTATCACTTCCTTGGTTTAGTTTGCATCTCTTCTAACTTGAATTATTATGATTAATGATGACAGTAATCAGCATTTATTACATGTATGTGCCAGTCTCTTTCATAAGACGCCTTCCTAGTCTTATACCTCTCCCGTCCATCCTGATTCCAGGAAGACTGCTATAAACGCACATGGAGCAGGTATAAATGCTTAGTCCCTCAAATCCAGATGATCAAGAAAAAGATAACTTTCTTCCTATAATTCAATTTAATGAATTATTTTAAAATTTTAAAATTTCATACTGATGGCAGAACATATAATCTCAGATAATTCTGAGTAAATAAGTAATTCTTGCATTGTGCTTTTTCATTTACTATTTCTTAATATTATAATTTTTACTGCTACTATACAACAACTACTACTACTTTTGAGACTGTCATCATTTTTTTTTTGGCAGCACAGTATTCCAAAATATGAATGTACTAAAACTTTGATTCAGTTCCCTGTTTATGAACCTTTAGATCATTTGCAGTCTTTTGCTATTATGAAATCTTTGTGATATATATTTGCATAAATGTGTCAATATAAGTGCAGGGTAAAATTTTTGAGATGGAAATACTGGATTGAAGGTTATACACATTTAAATTTTGATAGCTGTTGCTAGGTTGCCCTCCAGAGACCTTGTGCCAATTTATACTTCCACAGATAGCATATGAAAATGCCGATTTCCTCTCCTCAGCACCAATATTGGGTATTACAAAGCTTTAAAATATTTGCTGTACTTTTCATAATATATTTCTTTAATTTCGATTAAATTTTCATTGTAATATAATATTTTTCATTAATCATATTAATTTAGGGTTACATATTATTTTTAACATTTTCCCCCTACTTAATTCAACATGAATATATTTTCTTTTTTTTGGCTGTGCCATGCAGCATGTGGGATCTTAGTTCCCTGACTAGGGATCATACCCCTGCCCACTTCAGTGGAAACGTGGGTTCTTAACCATTGCACTGCCACTGCACTGCACAGTCCCTCACAGGAATATATTTTCATTTAAATAAATATGCATCTCTCCAGAGTACTCTTAGGCACTTAGCTTCTAGTTAACACACCCATAAGACCACCCTAGATAGAGTCTTTCTTGGGATACGAATGAAATGTTGATGACTAAGAATTCTTAGGTGGATTCTAAGCCTCAGAATAAATAATAAGCCAAGAGTCTAAGCCAGCAGCAACTCAGAGAAATATAATGTAAACTAAAAATGCATGTTCTATACATAATTTTAGATTTTTCTAATAGACACACTAACAGGTAAAAAGAAACAGGTGAGATTAATTCAATATTATTTTCACCTAATATATGCAAAAAAGTATCATTTCAATAAGTCGTCAGTATAAAATTGTTGTATAAGTAATCAGTAAAAATTTCTTTGTTCTAAGTTTTTAATTTATGTTTATTTATTGTTACTTTGGCTGCACTGGGTCTTCACAGCTGCCTGGGCTTTCTCCAGCTGTGGCGAGCGGGGGCTACTCTTCTTGTGGTGCGGAGGCTTCTCATTGTGGCGGCTTCTCTTGCTGCGGAGCACGGGCTCTAGGCAGGCAGGCTTTAGCAGTGTGGCTCAGTAACTGGGGCCTGTGAGCTTTTAGTTGCTCGATGACATTTAGGATCTTCCTGGACCAGGGATTGAACCCATGTCCCCTACATTGGCAAACTGACTCAACCACTGGACTACCATGGAAGTTTCTGTCCTAAGTCTTCTAAATCCATAAATTGTATACGTACTGCTAAGTCGCTTCAGTCGTGTCCGACTCTGTGTGACCCCATAGACGGCAGCCCACTGGGCTCCCCCGTCCCTGGGATTCTCCAGGCAAGAACACTGGAGTGGGTTGCCATTTCCTTCTCCAATGCATGAAAGTGAAAAGTGAAAGTGAAGTCGCTCAGTCGTGTCAGACTCTTCTCGACCCCATGGACTGCAGCCTACCAGGCTCCTCCATCCATGGGATTCTCCAGGCAAGAGTACTGGAGTGGGATGCCATTGCCTTCTCCTTGTATACGTACAGCACATCTTAAGACTACATGTGTGTTCAGTCATGCCCAGCTCTTTGCAACCCCAGGACTGTAGTCAGCCAGGCTCCTCTGTCCATGGGATTTTCCAGGCAAGAAGAGTGGAGTGTGTTGCTGTTTCCACTGAACCCTCATCTCTTTTGTCTCCTGTGTTGGCAGATGGGTTCTTTACCAGCTGAGCCACCAGGGAAGCCCATCTCAAGACTAGCCATGCTTTAAGTGTTCAGTAGCCACATATGGCTAGTGACTACTGTATTGGACAGTATAGATAAGTGTTGTAAAGACACTTCCAATGTTCAGCATCTACAAGTGACACTCGAATAGCTTAAAACTGCATATGACCAACTTGCCTAATTTTGGGGGGCCAAATTCAATGCCTTTTAGAGAGGAGGTACTCAAGGTTTATTTTTCTAATTGAGTTATTTTATTTTTTTCAATTGAACATTCACACTTGTTTTATGTAGATATGGTTGAAATACCTCATTGTAGCAATGAATCACTTTATTAGTCATGAAACAAAAAAAAACAATTCATACGTTTTACTTTGTTTCTCAGAAATGAGAGATGTTTTAAGAATGTGTTTTCATAATATTTGCCAAAAATTTTCATCACACAATAGGTTTTTTTTTCTGTCTTCCTTTTGGACAATTGTTGAGTTGATGAAGCTTTTAAGATAGGTAAGAACAGATGTGTTGACTCAGTTTGGAAAGGCAAAAACAGTTTTACTTGAAGAGAAGCCCTCAGGGAAATGACAGCCTCCCAGGGGTGTTTGAATCCAGTTTTAGGAAATACTGAGTCTTTAGTGAACATTATAATTGGGTTAAGAGCCAACAGAGTTTGGGCAAACTGATAGTCTTCCAAATATCACAGTGCAGTAATAGGAACAATCTCCCTAACTTGACATTTCTTAAGAGGATTTATATTTTAATTATTTGCTTAAAATTTGCTCCTGATGGTCCTTTAGGCCAAGAGTCCCCAGCCTCCGGGATCTAACGCCTGATGACCTGAGGTGGTGCTGATGTAATAATAATAGAAATAAAGTGCATGAGAAATGCAATGTGTGTGAATGGTCACAAAACAGCCCCCGCCACCCTATCCACGCTTAGTCCACGGGAAAAATTGTCTTCTACGAAACTGGGCCCTGGTGCCGAAAAGGCTGGGGACTGCTGCTTTAGGCAAATGTTAATCTCATTTACTTCTCTAATTTTAATGCTCCAAAACACCAACTTAGGGAAGGAAAGAGAAGTGTTCTGTGAAGTTATGTAAGTACTTTATAATACGATGTGAGAAAAAAGTTTTTTTTATTAAAATGTTACCAATGCCCAATTCAGACTGGGAGGCATTAAAAGTGGAATTAGAGAATACCAGTTGGAGAAGCCCAATAAACCACTGACTCAATCCTATCCACTTGTTTCACAAGTTAGAAAACAAACTTAGAGAGGCAGAGATACTTCCTTAAGGTCACATGACTATGACTTTCTGATGTCTGGACCAGCAATTCTTTTTAGTATGAATTATGGTCAACACTTACTGAGCATTTGCTGTGTGCTAGGATCTGAACTAGATCTGGTAGACAGAGTGCCTGAAGAACTATGGATGAAGGTTCCTAACTTTGTACAGAAGTTGGCGACCAAAACCATCTCAAAGAAAAAGAAATGCAAGAAGGCAAACTGGTTGTCTAAGGAGGTCTTACAAACAGCTGAGAAGCAAAAGGCAAAGGAGAAAGGGAAAAATATACCCAACCGATTGCAGAGTTCCAGACAAGGACAGATAAGAAAGCCTTCTTAAGTGAACAATGCAAAGAAATAGAGGAAAATAATAGAATGGCAAAGACTAGAGATCTCTTCAAGAAAACTGGAGATACCAAGGGAACATTTCATGCAAAGATGGGCACAATAAAGGACAGAAACGGCAAGGACCTTAAAAAGCGGAAGAGATTAAGAAGAGGTGGCAAGAACACACAGAAGAATTACACAAAAAGTCTTACTGACCTGGATAACCACAATGGTGTGATCACTCACCAGAGCCAGACATCCTGGAGTGTGAAGTCAAGTGGGCCTTAGGAAGCATTACTACGAACAAATCTAATGGAGGTGATGGAATTCTAACTGAGCTATTTCAAATCCTAAAAGATGATGCTGTTAAAGTGCTGCCCTCAATATGTCAGCAAATTTGGAAAACTCAGCAGTGGCCACAGGACAGGAAAAGTTCAGTTTTCATTCCATTCCAAAAGAAGGGCAATGCCAAAGAATGTTCAAACAATTGTAATCATTTCACACACTAGCAAGGTAATGCTCCAAATCCTTCAAGCTAGGCTTCAGCAATATGTGAATTGAGAACTTCCAGTTGTACAAGCTGGATTTAGAAAAGACAGAGGGACCAGAGATCAAATTGCCAACATCCACTGGATCATAGTAAAAGCGAGGGAATTTCGAAAGAAAACATCTACTTCTGCTTCATTGATTATGCTAAAGACTTTGACTCTGTGGATTACAACAAACTGTGCAAAATTCTTTTTAAAAAAATATTCTTAAAGAAATGGGAATACCAGACCATCTCACCTGTCTCCTGAGAAACCTGTATGCAGGACAAGAAGCAACAATTAGAATCAGACATGGAACAACATACTGGTTCAAAATTGGGAAAGACATACGTCAAGGCTGTATATTGTCACCCTGTTTATTTAACCTATATGTAGAGTACATCATGCAAAATGACAAGCTGGATGACTCACAAGCTGGAATCAAGATTGCCAAGAGAAATATCAATAACCTCAGATATGCAGATGATACCACTCTAATGGCAGAAAGTGAAAAGAAATTAAAGATCCTCTTAATGAGGGTGAAAGAGGAGAGTGAAAAAGCTGTCTTAAAGCTCAGCATTCAGAAAACTAAGATCAGGGCATCCAGTCCCATCACTTCATGGCAAATAGATGAGGAAACAATGGAAACAGTGGCAGATTTTACCTTCTTGGGCTCCAAAATCACTGCAAATGGTGACTGCAGCCATGAAATTAAAAGATCCTTTCTCCTTGGAAGAAAAGCTATGAAAAACCTAGACAGCATATTAAAAATCAGAGACATCACTTTGCTGACAAATGTCTGTATAATCAAACTATGGTTTTTCTAGTAGTCACGTATAGATATGAGAGTTAGATCATAAAGATGACTGAAGGCCAAAGAATTGATGCTTTCGAACTGTGGTGTTGGAGAAGACTCTTTTTTTTAATTTTTGGAGAAGACTCTTGAGAGTCCCTTGGACAGCAAGGAGATAAAACCAATCAATCCTAAAGGAAATCAATCCTGAATATTCATTGGAAGGACTGATGCTGAAGCTGAAGCTCTAATTCTTTGTCCACCTGATGCAGAAAGCCGGCTCATTAGAAAAGACTCCAATGCTGGGAAAGAGTGAGGGCAGGAGGAGAAGGGAACGACAGAGGATGAGATGTTTGGATGGCATCACCAACTCAATGAACATGCATTTAAGCAAACTCCAGGAAATAGTGAAGAACAGGGAAGCCTGGTGTGCTGCAGTCCATGGGGTTGCAAAGTGTCAGACACAGCTTAAGTGACTGAACAACAACAGCAGGTTCTGGCCTAAATGCTTTTCATAAATGTCAACAGTTCATAAAATCCTTACAGTGTAAAATATTACACATTTAAAAGAAAAAAACCATCATTCTCCTCTAATATTTTTTCCTGAAACTTCATTTGCTTTCTTAAGCAGAAGTTGCTGCCGCACAAAACTTTCTCCACATCCAGAGTCAAAGTCTGCCTGAGAGTCCTAGTGAACTCCAGTGGGCTCTGTTTTGACAGCTAGTCACAACTCAAGCCCACTATGTTTCTATTAAGAATGCAGAGAGGTTTGGAAAGCACAGCTTTGTAAAAGTTTATTTTTTAATTTTATTGGAGTATAGTTGATTTACAATGTTGTGTTAGTTTCAGGTATACAGCAAAGTGATTGTTATACATATGTTCATTCTTCTTAAGATTCTTTTCTCATATAGGTCATCACAGAATATTGTTTCCTTCCTTAATTGTTCACTGATGATTTCATTCCTCTCTTCCTTCCTCTTTTCCTCTTCTCCCTTCTTTGCCTCTCATCTCTCCCTGCCCCCTGCCCCTTCCTTCCTTCTACCCTATTATAGAAAGTGAGGTGTTAAGGACATTTTCTATCAAGAGTCCAAACTCTTTTTGATTTATCTTGAATGTGTAGAATATTAAAAATACAAGGGCCTCAGCGGTCATCAGAAGGGCAGTAGAGGCCCAGAGAGGTAAAGGATTTTATCTGAGATCAACTAAGTGAAATTCTACCAAGGTCAGAAAGCTACTTCATGATGTGTGCTCAGACTCTTTGCGACGGACTCTTTGCGACCCCGTAGACTGTAGCCTGCCAGACTTCTCTGTCCATGGAATTTTCCAGGCAAGAATACTGGAGTGTGTTGCCTTTTCCTCCTCTAGGGGATCTTCCTGGCCCAGGGATCGAACCAGTGTCTTCTGTGCCTCCTGCATTAATAAGTGGATTCTTTACCACTGAGCCATCTGGGAAACCCAAGATACTACGTAGCAGGAGTCCAATCAACCCCAACCTGGAAAGGTGTCAGAAGAGCAAAAACAATGTCTGCTTGTCTGGGGGGTGTGTTGGGGGGAACATCCTTTTCTTAATTACTTAATTCAGTCTCAAATCAGCAAATTCTTCCCCTTCCCCTGAAGGAGACCAGGATTCTTCACCAGGAGCCTCATAATGAAAAGAAAATCTCTAACCATATCCAGCACTTCAAAAACCCTGGTGGTGAGGATCATGTAGCCAAGGGCTTAGAGACAGACACAAGGAGTTAGGGTTTGGAAATACACACGAGAGGAGGAAACAGTACTTTTATTAATCTGTGCCTTAGAACTCTTTAAGTCACTTGATTGTAGAAGAGGACCAACACACTAAGAAGACTTCAACTTCCCTGGTGGTACAGTGGGTAAGCATCCTCCTGCCGATGCAGGGGACATGATCCCTGGTCCAGGAAGATTCCGCATGCTGTGGAGCAACTATGCCTGTGTGCTGCAACTCCCAAAGCCCATGTGCCTAGAGCCTGTGCTGCGCAACAAGAGAAGCCTCCACCATGAGAAGCCCACACACCAAAACCAGCCCCTGCTCGTCACGACTAGAACAAGCCCGTGAGCAGCAATAAAGACCCAGTGCAACCAAAAATAAAATAATCACTTTTTTCAAAAAGAGAAGACTTCAAGAAGGAAAACTTGAAAGTGGTTTTACATTTTGGAAGCTGAGGATTCCAGATCCAACAACCACGGTAACAGGCTGGTGAGGTTCTCAAGAGTCCTTGAGTGTTCCCATCCCAAGGACTTCAACATAGGAATTTCTCCAAAGTCAGTTTTTAGGCTTTAGCTTCTTCCATTGTGAAACAAGAGATCTGGTCCACATGACTGCCAAGGTCCTATCTATATGTAAGAACTCTGTGACTCCACAGTCATATTAAAATCATAAAAAAAAAGCAAAAGGTGATTCAATAGCTTGTTAATTTTTTTTATCATCTTGATATTTTTTTCATCCCAGTTTGTGGCTTGGTGAACAGCATGAACCTGTGGGAATAGCTTTGATACCCCAAATTACTAGTAAGAATTTTATCTCATGATTTTTCTTCCTAAAGGATGTTACTGCTACATTCTCTTTGAGATCCTTGCCAACAAAACAGGATAGAAGCAGACAACTGTTAGAGGCCAGAAGTGCCACTGCAATGTTCCCCAAGGTGTTCAGAATAAAGCCAATTT
Organism: Bos taurus; assembly: GCF_002263795.3. NCBI lineage: Eukaryota > Metazoa > Chordata > Mammalia > Artiodactyla > Bovidae > Bos > Bos taurus. The sequence goes on from NC_037353.1 coordinate 14,142,729, forward strand.
TTTTTTCACATGCCCTACGACACTCCACCTGATCTGGGTCCTCTTTACTTTCCCGGGTTGTATCACGGCTTCTCTCCCCCCATTTGATTTATTCTGGACATACAGGCCGTCCCCTAGTTCCCCAGAGACACCAGCCTGTGTCCCAGCTTAAGAAGGCTGTTTTCTTCCAGCCCTTGTATAGGTTGTTTTCTCTACTGGAGCTCTCTTCCTTGACTCTTGGTCTGCTTGGATGATTCAAGACTAGATATCCCATCACCAGGGCGGTCTTTGCTGACCTCATCATCTGAATTGAAATCAATGTGCCCTATTTTTCTTCCGAGCACTCAGTATAATTTGTGACTTGTCTATACTTGTGTGTTTTCTTCAATATCTGCTTCCCTAACTAGACTGGAAAGTCCTTGAAGGCAGGGGCTATCTCTTTTTGTTGTTCACTGTTGTATTCCCTAGCACCTGGTAGGCACTCAATAAATATTTGCAAAATTAGTGAATGAAAGAATGCACTCACAGAAAATTCCTAGCACCGTCAGCTCTTTCTGGTTGTTTGTGTATGACACAACACTATGAGAACACTTAGCAAAACTGTCACTTTGACCCTGTTTTGGCATTGTGGAACTAGTTATTGGTCCTTCTAAGTTGGCAGCTGTCCCAGTGTGTGTTTATTCAAGCTGAATCGGCCTCTTTAATGACTCAGTGGGAACACCATCCAGCCAGTTAATGCAACCTCAATTCTCTCAATCTGAGTTCTTGCTAAACTGCAGGGAAATTCTCCTGGCCAAGAAAAGACCTGGGATTTCGAGTTTGAACTAAAGTGTCCTTAAGAGAGAAAATCAAATGAATTTTTAGTGATTGATTTTTGCCTATGAATAATAGTCAGAGTTAAGTCATATGTGAAATTACTACACAGTCACCTGACTGCAATCAGTTTTGCTTAGATGTTGCTGGGACCATATGAAAAAGGGGTTATTTGTTAAGAACGGACGAGTTCCTTTAAAATTCTGTAGCAATCATGCCTCTCTCTCTCTTTTTTTTCTTCTAGTCCATGGAAAGTGTTATCTCAGGCAGCTTTGTGCAGGAAGTTGGGTTTATCACTTCCTCACAGTTGCAGTTTGTCTAGGACTTAACTACATGCTATCAGATTACATCAAAATGTAGGCCTTTGTGTGTTTAACTCATCAAAGGAGTGGACCCTCAGGACTTGATATCACTTCACTGCATATGCAGCCATGTAGCAAAACAAAGCCTATCTAACAGGACAGAACTATTTCTGTTGTGTGGCAGCTCCCCTAGCTCAAGCTTGCAGAAATGGTTGAGTTTCAGGTGTCTGCAGGGTTTCACTTCTTGTTTTTATATTTATCTCTTTTTAGAATTGCAGTCATTTGCCTGGTTGTATGCAAGGAAGGAAAACCCAAAATATTACCTACCAGGGAGGACAAGATAGCTCCCATTCAGCTGGAGGCAGCACTAACCTTACCATCTCGATTTTCACTTGACTTTTAAAATCGTGACCATCAGAGTCTGGGCTTTGGTGTACGCCATGTGGGGAGTTTGAATCCTGTCTCCTCCACTTCCTGGTTGTGCATCCTGTGGCAGGTTATTTTACCTCTCTGAGCCTTGGTTTTCCCATTTGAAAAATGCAGATAATAATAGCCTTTTGGTATGGAATAAATGACCTGATTTAAATAATATGTGAAAAGTTCTTGTGGGATGTGTCCCCATAGGAAGGATGTGCATATTTTAAAGCTGGAGGGGTATGCCATGCCCTGCTGAATGGCCAGGGCTGGCAGAGCTGTCCTGGGCTGGCTGAAGTTTCTCAGGCTGCACTTCCACCTCTGGGGCCTTGTTGCTATTTTCTTCTCTGTGGAGTTCCCTCTTCTCTGCGGTGGGCTGGCTGCCAGATGCTGCCTCTATTGGCAGCCACAGGAAGCCAATGCAACTGTGAAGTAATACTTCTGCCCCAGGGTTGGCTCCGCCCTGTTGACCAAGGTTTTTGAGATCTGCTCAGCCAACTCCTTTTAATGCCTTGCCTAAAAAGGTCTTCTCACCTGGCTCTGCTGGCCTGAGAAATGGCTGACTACCGCAAAGGCTTCAGACAAACAGCTTTCGGGGGATAGAAATGATGAAGTGAACCTTTTTTCCCCAGCTCAATGCTTCAGAAGTTTGGGGGTACCATTTTGTAGTCACTCTCCAATTTGATGCTCGTTTACCAAAATCAGATGTCAAAGGAAGAGACAGGCCTTGATACTATAAAACTCTCCAAGTCAGTGGAATATAATGAGGCACTGTTGAAGTTATTTGCATCAAGGCAGTAAGCAGATTTTCACAGGTCTATGACTAGAAAGAAATTAAGTTACACCTAAAACTTCCCTGGTGGCTCAGATGGTAAAGCATCTGCCTACAATGCAGGAGAACCGGGTTTGATCCCTGGGTCAGGAAGATCCCCTGGAGAAGGAAATGGCACCCCACTCCGGTACTCTTGCCTGGAAAATCCCATGGACAGAGGAGCCTGGTAGGCTACAGTCCATGGGGCTGCAAAGAGTCAGACACGACTGAGCGACTTCACTTACTTTTCTTTTCTTTACACCTAAAAAATGCTATACTTGAAGAAAGTAAGTGTTTTTCTTTTAACAAATCTGAAACCATTTTAAATATGAAATTGATTTTGCCATACATCAACATGAATCTGCCATGGGTGTACACATGTTCCCAATCCTGAACCCCCTTCCCACCTCCCTCCCCATACCATCCCTCTGGGTCATCCCAGTGCACCAGCCCCAAGCGTCCTGTATCCTGCATCGAACCTGGACTGGTGATTTGTTTCTTATATGATATTATACATGTTTCAATGCCATTCTCCCAAATCATCCCCCCCTCCCTGTCCCACAGAGTCCAAAAGACTATTCTATACATCTGTGTCTCTTTTGCTGTCTCGCATACAGGGTTATCGTTACCATCTTTCTAAATTCCATATATATGCGTTAGTATACTGTACTGGTGTTTTTCTTTCTGGCTTACTTCACTCTGTATAATTGGCTCAAGTTTCATCCACCTCATTAGAACTGATTCATGTTGATGTATGGCAAAACCAATACAATACTGTAAAGTAATTAGCCTCTAATTAAAATAAATAAATTTAAATAAAAAAATATGAAATGGAATCAAGCCTAATGCTTTATTGCTGCTTTACACTCTGGTTATTCCCAGATGGCTCCCTAACTTCATAGCTCCCTCCCTTTTTGGCTCCTGAGTTGGCAAAATACGCCGTGAGCCACACTTTGCCTCAGTTGTTTAGAGGATCACTTCAGAGTTGCCAGGGCAGCTGGCTTTCAGAAGGTGTCAAAGGTTCCCATCCAGTGGATTTTGCCTCTGTGTCTGGGCCCTTGGAGTGAGCTCTTTGGCTGTTTCTTTAGCTTTTGTCCCTGGATGCTGTCTCTCAGAACTCCTCTTAGAAGCCACAGGGCCAGTTCCACTTCATCTTCAAGCCCCCTACAGGAGACAATTCAAGCTGGATTCAGCATCTTGGGCTCCCCTGTATCCAGGAGGAGAGTTGGGACATTTGGCTACAACCCTTTTAGGATAGTTGTGAATGCCAAATGGACACCAGCCCCTTCTGTAGATTGATAAGATTAAAAATAAAAAATTTTCTATTTGCAAAAGCCGTAAATGCACACACACACACACACACACACACACACCCCCTATAAACACAGAAATGTATGAAGTTTAAAACTAAAGGCCCTTGTATCAACCTCTTAGTAATATTTCTTTATTATATACTATTCCAGATTTATTTCAGTGCATATCTAAAGTATTGTACTTAAAAAAAAAAAGAGAGAGAGAATGGAATGCCTACCTATTCTTCAGAAATTCGCATGTTTTCTTTGACAGTGTATCTTGGATGTGAAGTCATTCAGTCGTGTCCGACTCTTTGTAACCCCATGGACTGTAGCCCACCAGGCTCCTCCCTCCATGGAATTCTCCAGGCAAGAGTACTGGAGTGGATTGCCATTTCCTTCTCCAGGGGATCTTCCTGACCCAGAGATCAAACCCAGGTCTCCTGCATTGCAGGCAGACGCTTTACCCTCTGAGCCACCAGGGAATCCCAAGAGGCTTTTTCCATTTCCCTTTTCCATTTCTTCCTTTGGTTTCCTATGAAGCTGTTGCATTTTTTCCCTCCGTACTCACCAGCCAGATTGTCCACTGTCTCTTCCCTGATTTTTGCCAAGTGACTGTTCACCAGCAAGTGGTCTGGTGTCCTTTCCAAATGAGGGTCTGACACTTGTTTTGCTCCCACTTCCCAAAGCTTTAAATTTCCTTTATCAAGCAACTTCTTACGCTGGGAAGACCACAGTCGGTCTCTACTGCTTCCTCACAGTCTCAGCTTCTTCAAATTACTTGATAGTGCCTTTGGTTAATGACTTGCACACTTGCTTTGTTTAAATATTTTATGCTCCAGATTTCATTTATTCTTTCAACTGATTCTTATGATTTTTTTCTTTATCTTTCCTTCATCTGTTTGGAGCTTACCTCTTTTTTTTTTTTTTTCTGATTACCTCCTTTCTTTGATAAAATAAAAGGACAAAATAATATCCAACCAGTAATATCCAGCATAATATCTTTAGACTTCCTTCATGGAAATATAGGTAGAAGATTCTTTAAATTCAGAAGAACTTTATTTTTAGCAGATTATGATGAAAGAATACAGTTTGTTATAGTTGTACAAAATATCAGGATGGAAACTGGCCCAAGAAAGGTTCGCTCTCAAGCACAGGGATAATCCATGATTTTTATTAATTGTTTCCTTTTCACTTTTCTTTCTGGTCTGCTTTTGCATTTCCTTGCCTCCAGCACTAGGTCATTTTCCTTGAGTCCTTTTTCTTTTTGTAAAACAGCATGAGTAAGTGGAAGGAAAACAGACTTTGGAGTCTGTTTTCAAGACTGAGTTTCAACACAACACTGCCTGTTACTAGTTGTGGGTCTGGGTGAATTATTTATCCTTTCTGAGCTTCATTTTTTTCTTCTGAGGATTGCCTTTGAAAACATAAACATATTCATAATGCATCTAGCATAGTGTCTGGTCCATGAAACATACTTAACACATGTAAAGGTAAAGGCATTACCTTTACACTCTGGCTTTCTCCCTCCCTCACTCCTCCTGTAATCTCTTGCTAGTCATGATTAGACCTGGATGATCTCTACATTTACAGTCTTTGAAAGTAGTGGCTTGCCTCTTCTTTCCTCTTAATATTAGGTCAACAATGTGATGCATCTGCCAAAAAACAGCTTGTGCAGTCTTAGTCTTAATTCTAAGTGAATGCATGTAAGTTAGATGTGTCCAGAGTCATCATGTTAGAGCCTAAGTGGGTTTTAGAGACCAGCTGCTTCAACTGTCTTTTTAAAAAATTTTGTTTATTTTTTTATTGAAGGATAATTGCTTTACAGACTTATGTTGTTTTCTGTCAAACCTCAACATGAATCAGTCATAAGTATACATATACCCCCTCCCTTTTGAACTTCCCTCCCATCTCCCTCCCCATCCCACCCCTCTAGGTTGATACAGAGCCCCTGTTTGAGTTTCCTGAGCCATACAGCAAATTCCCATTGGCTATCTATTTTACATATGGTAATGTAAGTTTCCATGTTACTTTTTGCATATATCTCACCCTCTACTCCCCTCTCCCCATGTCCATAAGTCTATTCTCTATGTCTGTTTCTCCAGTGCTGCCATGTAAATAAATTCTTCAGTACCATTTTTCTAGATTCTGTATATATGCGTTAGAATATGATATTTATCTTTCTCTTTCTGACTTAATTCACTCTGTATAATTGGTTCTAGGTTCATCCACCTCATTAGGACTGATTCCATTGTGTACATGTACGACAGCTTCTTTATCCATTCATCTGTTGATGGACATCTAGGTTCTCTTATGTTCTAGCTATTGTAAATAGTGCTGCAGTGAACAACGGGATACATGTCTCTTTTTCAGTTTTGGTTTCCTCAGAGTATATGTCTGGGAGTGGGATTTCTGGGTCATATGGTGGTTTTATTCCTAGTTTTTTAAGGAACTAGGAATAAACTCTTCTTATTTAACAGATAACTAAGTGATATAGCAGCTTCCCAGTTGGCTCAGTATTAAGTAAAGAATCTGCCTACCAATGCAGCAGACTCGGATTCGATCCCTGGGTTGGAAAGATCCCATGGAGAAGAAAATGGCAACCCACTCCAGTATTCTTGCCTGGAGAGTCCTGTGCACAGAGGAGCTTGGTGGGCTACAGTCCACGGGGTGGCAAAGAGTTGGACAAAACTTAGGGATCTAGCAAGCAGCATGAATGCATAAGTGATATAGCATAGATAAGCTATTTACTTAAAGCCCATAATAGAGAATACATGAATACTGAGATTTCCTCACTTCAGAAAATGCATTTTTAAAAAAGTTGAGGCAAAATTCACATAACATAACCATTTAAAAGTTTACATATCAGCAGCAGTTAGTACCACAACTTTTATCTAGTTCCAAAACATTTCCATCACCCCATATTCATTAAGCAACCACTTCCCATCTTCCTTCACCCTAGCCTCTGGAAGCCACTAATCTGCTTTCTGCCTCTGTGGATTTGTCTATTCTGGATATTTCATATAAATGAAGTAGTACACCACATGACTTTTGGTGTCTGACTTCTTTCACTTAGCATAATATTTTCGGAACTGAAAAAGTTCATGCTCATTGTTCAGAAATTCAAACCTATAGGAAAGTATAGTGAAGAAAATAAAAAATATTCTGTAATCCCACCATCATTGGTGAAACTGCTAACAATATGCTGACAATTGCATTTCCCATTGTCTCCTGCATAAATAGGTTTGCACTATTCACACCTTTTACTTGAATTTGGTTTTCCACTTTATGCTGTATATGAAACAGCTTCCTGTGTTGACATGTAGAGAGCTTTTTGTTTTCTTTTATGGATTGTATGGTGTTTCATTATATGGTTTTAGCCCAAGTTTTTTAACAAAGCCTGCTGATGAACATTCTCCCTTGTACTCTCTCCCACTCAATTCTTTGATAAGTAAAACAGTTTATATCCTAAGCTGCTGAATGTGTATTACTTTGAAATCCCAATATTGGAGAAAAATAAATAGGAAAGGCTTTTGTTCCCCTGGGATCTGCTTGGATACACTGGAAAATGGGTGCATCAGTAAGAGTTTGATAAACTTTGAGGTTGCTTCTAATTTTAGATTCTTTGATTCTTGGTATTCATACCCAAATCATGGTAACTGTACAGACACAGAAACTAAGTCTAGAACTAGGAGTTAGGAGGCCTGGGATTAGCCCTCCTTTTACCAAGGACTAGCTCTGGGACTCTGAAAGTTACTTACCTTTTCAGACTTAAGTTTCCTTATCTGTGAAACAAGTTGAATGAACTAGTTAGTCACTGCTGCTGCTGCTGCTGCTAAATTGCTTCAGTCGTGTCCGACTCTGTGCAACCCCATAGACGGCAGCCCACCAGGCTCCACCGTCCCTGGGATTCTCCAGGCAAGAACACTGGAGTGAGTTGCCATTTCCTTCTCCAATGCATGAAAGTGAAAAGTGAAAGTGAAGTCGCTCAGTCGTGTCTGACCCTCAACGACCCCATGGACTTCAGCCCACCAGGCTCCTCCGTCCATGGGATTTTCCAGGCAAGAGTACTGGAGTGGGGTGCCATTGCCTTCTCCAAGTTAGTCACTAGTTAGTTCTATTTAATCACTAGAACCAGTTAATGAATTAATGTGGTGGATTCTAGTTGAGGTCACTGCCCAGTTTACAATGATTCCCATTCTGCAAGAACAGCTCTGCTTCATGAGGTAGGCCTCTAGCAACCTTGTGTTGGGTTATGAGACCCTCCTCTCTCAGTCATGTCTATTAGTGGAAGCCATTTATCATAAGTCAATCCAATCAAAATTCTTTTAGGTTTTTTGAATCTGAACCACAGAAATGTGGGCAGTTCCTCTCTTGTGGTGAGGGAATGTGAGAAGTGAAACTTGGTAGCCATTGGTAACCATATATTGTTACTGTATCAAGGTTCTAATGTGGCGAATGAAGGGGTGGGACTCTTGTGCTGTGAGTTAGTGTGGGCGTAATCACATAAAAAAGGAGCTACCTTTAAATGCAGTGTGGTTTCCTGGCTTATATCCTAGAACAGAAAGAAGACAGTGGAAAAACTGGTAATCCAAGTAAATAGTGGTTAATAGTATTGTACCGATGTTAATATTTTAGATTTAACAAAGATGTCCTGGCTATGTAAGATGTTAACATTAAGGGAAGCTGGGGAACTCTCTAAACTGTGTAACTATTTTTGCAATATCAAGTGACATCGTGTGTTTCCTGATATCATGTGATGAGAAGGGCACAGCATCACTTCTGTGTTGTTCTTTTAGAAAGTACATACAGTCATCCCTTGGTATCTGCTTGAGATTGGTTCTGGAAATCTCCCATAGTTATAAAAATCCTTGGATGCTTAAGCCCCTTATATAAAATGATGTGATATTTGCATAGTACCTACACACATCCTCCTCTATTATATAAATCATCTCTAGATTACTTATAATATGTAATACAATTTGAACAATTGCTGGTATATGGCAAAGTTGCTTTTCAGAACTTTCTGGAATTTTTTTCAAATATTTTTGATCCATAATTGGTTGTATCCATGGTTACAGAACCTGAGGGTAAAGAGGGCTGATGGTACCTACATTTAGCCAGGGGGAAGCATCACTGAGAGACAGTCTATGAGTGACTAGAAAGTGCCTTTCAAAAATATCAAGGTCATGAAAGAAAAAGAAAGATTAAGGAACTCTCCTAGACTGGGGAAACTTAGAACACGTGAAAACAAAATATAATGTATGATCCTGGAGTCCATCCTGGATCTAGAAAAGATCATTAGTGAGGTATTGGAAACTTTTGTATAAGATTTGTAGATCTGCTAATATTGTATTAATATTAATTTAGTTTGGTTTTGATCATTGTTGTGTGATCATAAACAATATTAACATTTGGGGAAGCTATGAGAGCACTCTTGTAGAGAGGAATTCTTTGTATTATTTTTGCAACGTTTTTAAAGTCTAAAATTATTTCAAAATTTAAAAGCTTACTAAAAGATGACAACATCAAAATGGTGTAGGCTCCAAATACACATCCCTCCACAGAAGCAAAAACATTTAGAAACTAAAAGCCAACCTTTTCAGAACTCTGGAAAATAGCAAAAAAAATTTTCAGAGCAACCAAGTAAATGCTGAATCAAGAGAAAGTTAACTTAAAAGTGGTAGAAAACTTTTGTGGCATTTTTACTTGCCCTTGCCCCACTCCCTCCTTCATTGGGTGGCAGTCTTGAAGATAGCAACCTGAGTTTCCAGTCGGAGACTTGGCCCTGGTTCTGAAGAAGGCAGAGCAGACCTTACTCAAATCATTATGTTTATGTGTTCTAACTTGTCTGGAGGCTACCTGGAGGATCAACACAAGGTACGTCTGTTTCACCTAACTCAGAACTTACTGGGGCAGAAAGGTGGTGGATATGGCTTATAACAATGTAAGGTGAAGAAAAACCCCTCCGCTACCTAAGACAAAAGACTGTGATTGGGGCATACAATAGACTGCTTAAAGCCTGGGAGAAAAAGCTGAGGAGAGACTTATTGTGGGAAGTTAGGACATTCAAAGAAGCCCATGCTGCTGCTAAGTCGCCTCAGTTGTGTCCGACTCTGTGACCCCATAGACGGCAGCCCACCAGGCTCCCCTGTCCCTGGGATTCTCCAGACAAGAACGCTGGAGTGGGCTGCCATTTCCTTCTCCAATGCATGAAAGTGAAAAGTGAAAGTGAAGTCACTCAGTCATGTCCGACTCTTAGTGACCTCATGGACAGCAGCCTACCAGGCTCCTCCGTCCATGGGATTTTCCAGGCAAGAGTACTGGAGTGGGGTGCCGTTGCCTTCTCCAAAGAAGCCCATATATACTGAGAAATTCAGAAGGCCACACATATGTACAAGGCAGGGCACATCCTCAGCAAAGACCTGGAAAACCCTCAGCTATCACTTCTGGATATCTTTAGGCTCAGTGCAAGTAGCAAGTGAAAGCTATGGCAAAGTTGTTTGAAGCCTGACTAAGTGTTAAAATAGTGCCCCAACACAGCCAATCTACAAAGAAGGGGAGAGGTGTTTATTTTTTGTTTGTTTGTTTTAGCTCCTGGAATCAAGGAAATCTCTTCTAGGCACTAACTGAACATGGCCAAAGGAACGGAGACTTCAGTAGCTATGCTGCTGCTGCTAAGTCGCTTCAGTTGTGTCTGACTCTGTGCGACCCCACAGACGGCAGCCCACCAGGCTCTCCTGTCCCTGGGATTCTCCAGGCAAGAACACTGGAGTGGGTTGCCATTTCCTTCTCCAATGCATGAAAGTGAAAAGTGAAAGTGAAGTCACTCAGTCGTGTCTGACTCTAGTGACCCCATGGACTGCAGCCTACCAGGCTCCTCCATCCATGGGATTTTCTAGGCAAAAGTACTGGAGTGAGGTGCCATTGCCTTCTCTGTCAGTAGCTATACACAACAAGAAATACGGCCTCTACAAAAATCAGTAAATAAATGGACTTGTCAATAAATTGAAATTTATTTACTTGTCAGTAAATAAATGGACAACTGCAGCCTTCAGTGATCAGAACAGCAAACCCTGGAGAAGAAAGAATATATGATTTCTCAATTTATAAAATTTAAATATACAATTGTCAACAAAACTCACAAATTATACAAAGATACAAGGAAATCTGGCCCAAAGGATAAAAATAAATTGACAGAAACTATCCATGAAGAAGAGCAGGCATAGGAGTTCCTAGACAAAGACTTTAAACTGACAGTCTTAAATGTGTTCAGAGCTAAAGGAAATCATGTACAAAGAATTAAAAGAAACCAGGAAAATGATATACAAACACAATGACAAACACCAGTAGATAGAAACTATAAAAAGAAATGGACTAGAGATTCTGGACCTGAAAAGTACAATAAAAAGAAAAATTCCCTAGAGGGTTCAATAGACAATTTGAGCAGAGAGAAGAAAGAATCATGGACTTAAAGATAAGACAGTTAAAATTATCCATACTGAGGAACAGAAAGAAAAAAAGAGAAAAGTGAACACAGCCTAAGATATTTGTGGGTAAAATCAAGCCAACCAACATAAGCATTTTGAGAGTCCCAGAAGGAGATGAGAGAAAGGGGGCAGAGATATTACTTAAAGAAGTAATGACCACAAACTTTCCAAATTTGATGACTCTACACATCCAAGAATCTCAACTAAATCCAAGTATGATAAACCCAAAGAAGTCCATACCAAAATACACTATAATCAGACTTCAAAAGACAAAGAGAATTTGGAAGCAGTAAGAGAAAAGAAACTCATTATGTTTAAGGGGTTCTCAATAAGATTAATAGCCAAATATCTCAGACAGAGGCAATGGGAGGCAATATTTGAAGTGGTGGGGGGAAAAAACCTGTCAATCAAGAATTCTGTGTCTGGCAAAACTACTCCTAAAGATTAGAGGAAAAATTAAGATGTTCTGGAAAACAAAAGCTGAGGGAATTTGTTAACAGAACACCTGCCTTACATGAAATGTTAAAGGGAGTCCTCAGGTCCACCTTGAAGCCCTTCCAAGAGATAAAGATCTTCAGTAAAGATAACTACACAGGTAAATACAAAATTCAATATTATTGTATGTTTTAACTTCTAAGTCTACTTTTAGTTTCATACTTAAGTGCAAAAAAAAATTTGTAAATCTATGTTGGTGCATGAAGCAAAAAATTCAATATATATAATGGTGCGATTGAAACCTATCATTTTGGGGGGAAACGGTATGTGTAAACACACATGTGTGTGTTAGTAAATAGATTATACACCCTTATACATGCATGCGGCTATATGGACATAGAACATCTCTGAAAGGGTATACAAGGTAACTGTTAGGTTGTTTCTTTAATAATTTTGAGGGCTGAGTGGTAATGGTCCCAGCAGCTAATTCTTGTTCTTTATTTCAAATCTGCTGCTTTTTTCATTTCTCTACTTCCAGAAAGGTGCTGCCACTTATCCAGTTGATTATGTCAGAAAGGTGGGAATTAGGTTTGTTTCTTCTCTTTTCCTCACCCCTGTCCATTAAATCTATCTTTAAATCCTGTTAATTTTATTTCTAAAATATATCTCACCTTTACCTACTTTTATTGCAGAAGATGTTGAATATCCCCCAGTGCTTGTTGTTCCTTCCATCCTTGGTCATAGAACACTTGATTTTCAGATGGGCTGTAGTCTCTAGAATAACAATTTTATTTCTAGTACCCCTTGCAACTGGATGGGGCCATGTGACTAAGTTCTATGTTGAGTTGTAACCAAAAGTGTCACGTCATTTTTAGAAATGATCTTAAAGGGAGGGGACATGCCATTTTTCCTCCCTTATTCATTTATGTTGGCTGGAATGATAGCAAAATGGCTGGAATTAGAGCAACTGTCTTGAATCAGGAGATGAAAATCATGTTGAGAAGCAAGATAGAAGGAATCTGGTCCTTGTTAATTGTGGAGCCACCAATCTCATTTTAAGTTAACTATGTACAGTATTCAATTATGTGAGAGAGAAATAAATATCTATGTGTCCTTGTTACTGTAATTTGGAGTTTTCTGTCACAGATGCTCCTAATCCCATCTGATAAAATGTCTATATTCCAAGCTTCAACCCCTTAGTCCAAGCCCAGCCTATCTTACTTGAGCTACTGCAACATCATCCTGATTGTCCCCACTACATCCAATCTTAACCTCCCTCTCCATTCAGTTCTGCACACTCCAACCAGAGTATCATACATACATACACACATACATACAAGAACAAATCGCTCTCATTTCCAACCTTTTAGTGAAATTCCATTAGTTTCTTTTTTAAATTTATTTTTATTAAAAAAATTATTGGAATATAGTTGATTTACAGTGTTGTATTAATTTCAGGTGTACAACAAAGTGAATCAATTATACATATATACATTCTTTTTTTATTTTTTAGATTCTTTTCCCATATAGGCCATTACAGAGTACTGAGTAGATTTCCCTGTATGATACAGCAGGTCCTTATTAGTTATCTATTTTATATATAGTAGTGTGTGTATGTCAATCCCAATCTTCCAATTTATCCCTCCCCACCTTACTCCTTGGTAACCGTAAGTTTGTTTTCTAAACTGTGACTCTACTTCTGTTTTGTAGTAAGTTTGTTTGTACCCCTCCTTTTTTTTTTTTTAAATTAGATTCCACATAAAAGTGATTTGTTAGTTTTAGAATAGGTTCAAAATTCCCAACACAGGCTATTCAGTCTTTCATTATCTGACCCCTGAAACTTCAGCTCATCTCTTGCTACTTCCCTCAATCATTTTCTGGCCTTCAGTCACATTGAACTCTCAAATATCCTGTGCCCTCTTACTATTCTTCCATTTATCACAAATCATTTCCCCCCAGTACTTACTGCCTAGCTCACTCCTATTAAACTTTCAGGAAGTTACACTTCCTCAGGAATTGTAGTCAAGGGCCGTTACTATGCTTCCTCATGGCCCTTGTAGATTTTTTTTTTTTTAAATATTCTTTACTTCTACTTCTTAATTATTTGTGTAAATACTCATTTAATGTTTCAGATGCTCTATAAGCCGAATGTACCTAAACATGCATTCAATGGCCCATGTAGATTTTTTGGCTTTGACTTAAAAAAAAAAAAAACCCAATTAAATTTGAAAAACTTTTAGTCAGTGCACCCTCTTTTTAGTTTGTTACCGGTCCTACCAATTCATGCCATTTCACAGACTTATGTCCCTTTCCTGTGTCCTCTAGACCTTTGTTTCTTTTGTCCGTCTCCTCCACTAATCTAGAAGGTCCATTAGGGTAAGGATGGAGCTTGTTTTCCATATCACTGTATGTTTTCTGTCTTAATATGCTTGGGACATATCAAGAAATCCTTGTCCAATGAAAGAAGACCATGACTGAACTGTCTTTGTTATAATTAAGTTTTTTTTATTCCTTTGGCTTTATTTTCAATATAAGATCCTTATGTAGAGATATGAGTGGAGACATCCACACTTGGTAAATATTTCAAAATAAATTTTGAATGAACTTAGCATAAGATTCTGAACTTTAAAGCTAACTTCCACCCTTAAAAAAAAAACTAATGGAGTAAATAGAAAGTAAATATCATATGTTTATACTTTTGTAAGTTTCAGAAAGTTTACAAAAACATTTCATCTGGGTCACCTATTTCTTGGGAAGGCAACTCTCTATCTTTGCAATGTTTATTAAATCTAAAATTATCCCCAAAGAGAAAGTTTATTTTAAAAAGGGGGGAAGGAGAGAGGAGCATCCTTCTTATGGATTTCCAAGTTTAATGATGAATGGTTTTGACTTTATTTTGAACCAAATGATCCTTGCTTCCCTGTTGCCTTTTCATCACGTACTTAACACCGTTACATCAACATCTTTGCCAAAGTTTATTGAAAGGCACCACTTTTGGAGAATGTGCTCATATGGGGCCATTATGTACAGCTGTGTAAGTTGTTGGCTGAACACAGGCACCTAGACCAGGGCCCACAAGGACTGTAAGCCACCCTCTGTTCTCTACCAAGCTGCTGTGCGCCCTGGTGTCGGTCTCCCTCACCCTAGAGGAAGAAGGTGCCCATGTGCCAGTAGCAGACCTGTGCCCTTTGGGGAGCAAGTGCTTCTCTTTTCCACCCCTAGCCTTGATTCTTGCCATAAAGGAGAAGCTTTAACAGACAATGAAACTAACACCAATAAAGAGGCCAAAGCTAGTGATGGAGAGAGAGGGACTCTGTGGCATCCAGTCATGTTTCCTCTTTTTAAAAAATTTTTATTTATTTGGCTGTGCGGGATCTTATTGAAGCATGCCAGATCTTCAGTCTTCATTGCAGCATGCAAACTCTTAGTTGTGCATGTGGGATCCAGTTCCCTGGCCAGGGATCAAACCTAGGCCCCCTGAATTGGGAGCATGGGGTCTTAACCTCCAGGGAAATCTGTGTTTCCTCTTTTCTTAATCAGGAGACCATACCCTTGCTTCCCTAAGATGTGGTAGTTTGACCCTGCTGCTAAGTCGCTTCAGTCGTGTCCGACTCTGTGCGACCCCATAGATAGCAGCCCACCAGGCTCCTCCGTCCCTGGGATTCTCCAGGCAAGAATACTGGAGTGGGTTGCCATTTCCTTCTCCAATTCAATCCTAACCCTTTTAAAAAAAAATTAAATTCTTCCTGTTAGCTTTAACTAGTTTGATTGACTTTTCCTTTCTTGCAGGCTATCTTCAACCTCTTCTAGTTCTAATGTACAGTACAATAACCATGGGATCAGCTGGGACAGATAGCTGCAGTGGTATTCTGTTTCAGAACCAGTGAGGGGCAAGGGGACAAATTTATAGCATTTTATTATTTCCATGGTATAAATACTGCAGCCATGGCTGATTTCAGGCTCCCAATGTGATGTCACTGGTAGCTTGACAGAGTTGGGAAGAATCACACAGTTGGCTCTTACAAGTGTGTAGGACCACTTCCATTAGGTCCAGCTTTGTCCACTGACGAGTACGTAAAAGTGACTGTTAGTCCCCAGCTGATAAGCCCACAGGGTGAAATATGGCCTCACATGTACTCTGTGTAATCTAAAAGTGTTTAAAATATTTTGGTTAGTTTTCAGTGTTTAATATCATGATATTGTACTCAATATGCCAGCAAATTTGGAAAACTCAGCAGTGGCCACAGAACTGGAAAAGGTCCATTTTCATTCCAATCCCAAAGAAAGGCAATGCCAAAGAATGCTCAAACTACCGCACAATTGCACTCATCTCACATGCTAGTAAAGTAATGCTCAGAATTCTCCAAGCCAGGCTTCAGCAATATGTGAACCGTGAACTTCCTGATGTTCAAGCTGGTTTTAGAAAAGGCAGAGGAACCAGAGATCAAATTGCCAACATCTGCTGGATCATGGAAAAAGCAAGAGAGTTCCAGAAAAACATCTATTTCTGCTTGATTGACTATGCCAAAGCCTTTGACTGTGTGGATCACAATAAACTGTGGAAAATTCTGAAAGAGATGGGAATACCAGACCACCTGATCTGCCTCTTGAGAAATTTGTATGCAGGTCAGGAAGCAACAGTTAGAACTGGACATGGAACAATAGACTGGTTCCAAATAGGAAAAGGAGTTCATCAAGGCTGTATATTGTCACCCTGTTTATTTAACTTATATGCACAGTACATCATGAGAAATGCTGGACTGGAAGAAACACAAGCTGGAATCAAGATTGCTGGGAGAAATATCAATAACCTCAGATATGCAGATGACACCACCCTTATGGCAGAAAGTGAAGAGGAACTCAAAAGCCTCTTGATGAAAGTGAAAGAGGAGAGTGAAAAAGTTGGCTTGAAGCTCAACATTCAGAAAACGAAGATCATGGCATCTGGTCCCACCACTTCATGGGAAATAGATGGGGAAACAGTGGAAACAGTGTCAGACTTTATTTTTCTGGGCTCCAAAATCACTACAGATGGTGACTGCAGCCATGAAATTAAAAGATGCTTACTCCTTGGAAGGAAAGTTATGACCAACCTAGATAGCATATTCAAAAGCAGAGACATTACTTTGCCAACAAAGGTTCGTCTAGTCAAGGCTGTGGTTTTTCCTGTGGTCATGTATGGATGTGAGAGTTCGACTGTGAAGAAGGCTGAGCGCCGAAGAATTGATGCTTTTGAACTGTGGTGTTGGAGAAGACTCTTGAGAGTCCCTTGGACTGCAAGGAGATCCAATCAATCCCTTCTGAAGGAGATCAGCCCTGGGATTTCTTTGGGAGGAATGATGCTAAAGCTGACACTCCAGTACTTTGGCCACCTCATGCCAAGAGTTGACTCATTGGAAAAGACTCTGATGCTGGGAGGGATTGGGGGCAGGAGGAGAAGGGGACGACAGAGGATGAGATAGCTGGATGGCATCACTGACTCGATGGAGGTGAGTCTCAGTGAACTCCGGGAGTTGGTGATGGACAGGGAGGCCTGGCGTGCTGCGATTCATGGGGTCGCAAAGAGTCGGACACAACTGAGCGACTGATCTGGTCTGATTGTACTTAAAAACACATATTCCCACCTTTTCATGAAAAATGGGAATATATTGTAATGTTGGGCCTGGTGCTTAGAAAAGTTCAATAATATAACCAAGGTGGCATGGAGATTATCCAAAGTAACACAGAAGTGTCTGAACCACAGAAAGAACTCAGGTCTTCCGATTCCAAACCAAAGCTTGTCCACTTCCTCAAGTTGCCTTCTCATGTCCTTGTCCGTCATCCTCTTTGCTACCATTTGCTTGCTTGGGATTTTCTCTGGAACTGGTGTTTCCCATTTACAAGGTGTAATGTGACCAAAGTTTGTTAAGATCATATCTATGGGCTCATAAGCAGGTGAATCATGACAGAGAGTCTGTGCATTGACCAACTATCTTCCCTGTTCACTTTTACTTTTTAGAATACTGATTGCTTTTTTGTAAAGAGAATTCAAGTTCATTTCCAAAAAGAAGGAGGAGGTAGAGGAAGGAGATGGAGATAGCAAAGAACAGGGTAAAAGTAAACAATTACCCTCAGACCTGACGTTAACCCTTGTTATAAAAGAATATTACTTCACACATCTTATGTACAGGTCGAGAAAAAGACTGCTAGTTAGGAATGGGATCATTCCCGATGTGCTATTTTTAGATAACAATATTAAGTCCAATCCTATTTAAATTTGACAAAAGAAAAATAAATTAAACTGAAGGAACAGCTGAACTTTAAATAAATATTTATCACAAGGAAAATTAGGTTTTTAAAGATACTCCTAAGATTAAAATGAGCATTAAGAGTTTTGCATCATTATGGGTTTTTTTTTTTTTTTCACTTTCATGCTGCAATTTTTGAGAGCATCTTTGGTGTACTCCCAGAAGAACTGAGGACATTAGTACAGGAAAAATGCCTCTTATCTCACCTTTCCCCTGCTGAATTTAGTTAATTCATTTTATTTTTTAGTGGTTAAGGTTTTTAGTATTTATATTGTTTTGTAACCATAATTTCCACAGTTGTTTAATCTTAGTTCTGTGTGTAAGTGAATTCAGTGCTCTGCACCAGTCTTTGATCATATCTTCTCCATCCTTGAGTTCTTTAATTCCTCTCTGGCTCATATGTATTTCATCACCAAGTAGCCTCCCTGCCACCGTCGCTCTCTGCCAAGAAGACTGTGTAGTAGCTCTTGAATGTATGTAGTCTTGAGAATGCTGTTCTGTTACCTTGAAAAATAGCCTGGCTTGATATAAAAATTTTCAGGTACACTTTCTTTTTCTCATAATTTAGTAGATATTGCTCCCTTGTCTTTTGACATAGGTCTTTTGCCATGGTTTCTCTATTTATCTCCTTGGAGTCATCATTGGAATTTTTTTTTTTTTCAAAAAAGGATTTACATGTATTATTTTCCCTGAACTTACTTTCACATTTGAGATGTTAACTTGTTCCCTTTACTGGTGCATTACAGTTTATCTTTATAAGCATGTTCCAGTAATTCGTGCATGAATAAGACCAGGGAAGGTTTGAAGCTTGTTTGGCTTATGGAAACAAAACAAAAATCTTACAAATGACTTGTTTTTCTTGCTTATTCTCCTTAAGAATTGTTTATCCTTAAAGTCCAGTTCTCAGTGTTGTTTGTACTACACGGTTTTTTTCCCTTGTCACTTGTGTGTTCCTTTAATATGTAGACTTAATTTTTCCTTCATTTAGGGGAAATTTTTTTCTTTGAGAACTTGAAACATTATGTCTGTATGATTTGTTAGGTTTACTACTTCAGGGACATCTGTTATCTTTAATTTGGACAGTTTCATCTGTCTTCCATTTCTATTATCTTCTTTCTATTTACTTTAGTGTCTTTGAATTATTAACCATAGTCATTAAGAAACAAAACTGAAGCCTATTTATTGCATTAATGATTGAATTTTCAGCAAATGCCTATTATTTCCCCTATGGTTTATATTTACTTAATAGTTCTTCAGTCGTATTATTTTAGCCTTTGATTTGTTTCCTTAACTTCCACCTCCCTTTTAATCTCATTATCTTTTTTTTTATGATCTTGTCATTGAGCTCTTTTCCTCATTTCTTTGTTGCAACATATTTACATAGCTGCCATACTGTTTCTGAAAATCTTGCTAATGCTTAATATGTGAAGCTATTTCTAGATCTTCCATTTGCTTGAATATAGTTGGGTGAATTCTTCTTTCTTTTTCAATCTGTTTTTCTATCCTAGGTTTTGTGCTCTATCTACTTTTAACTAGCTTGAAGGTGTGAGGGGAAGGAAATGGATTGTTCATCTTAGCTGTGCCCAGGGAAGTTCCATCCCTGGGAAAAACTTCTAGATTTAGAGTCAGACAATCTCATCAGTATTACCAAGCATGGGTAACCAAACCAGCAAGCCCATCAGATGTCACAGGAGTCCCTCACAGTCATGAATAACTGTATGGTGAAGAGGAACTAAAAAGCCTCTTGATGAAAGTGAAAGTGGAGAGTGAAAAAGTTGGCTTAAAGCTCAACATTCAGAAAACGAAGATCATGGCATCTGGTCCCATCACTTCATGGGAAACAGATGGGGAAACAGTGGAAACAGTGTCAGACTTTATTTTTTTGGGCTCCAAAATCACTGCAGATGGTGACTTCAGCCATGAAATTAAAAGACGCTTACTCCTTGGAAGAAAAGTTATGACCAACCTAGATAGCATATTCAAAAGCAGAGACATTACTTTGCCAACAAAGGTCCGTCTAGTCAAGGCTATGGTTTTTCCAGTGGTCATGTATGGATGTGAGAGTTGGACTGTGAAGAAGGCTGAGCGCCGAAGAATTGATGCTTTTGAACTGTGGTGTTGGAGAAGACTCTTGAGAGTCCCTTGGACTGCAAGGAGATCCAACCAGTCCATTCTGAAAGAGATCAGCCCTGGGATTTCTTTGAGAGGAATGATGCTAAAGCTGAAACTCCAGTCCTTTGGCCACCTCATGTGAAGAGTTGACTCATTGGAAAAGACTCTGATGCTGGGAGGGATTGGGGGCAGGAGCAGAAGGGGACGACAGAGGATGAGATGGCTGGATGGTATCACCGACTCGATGGACATGAGTTTGAGTGAACTCCGGGAGTTGGTGATGGACAGGGATGCCTGGCATGCTGTGATTCATGGGGTTGCAAAGAGTCGGACACGACTGAGCAACTGAACTGAACTGAAGCAGTACTCTTGCCTGGCAAATCCCATGGCTAGAGGAGCCCAGTAGGCTGCAGTCCGCAGGGTCACTAGGAGTCGGACATGACTGAGCGACTTCACTTTCACTTTTCACTTTCATGCATTGGAGAAGGAAATGGCAACCCACTCCAGTGTTCTTGCCTGGAGAATCCCAGGGATGGGGGAGCCTGGTGGGCTGCCGTCTCTGGGGTCGCACAAAGTCGGACACGACTGTAGCGACTTAGCAGCAGCAGCAAGCAATACTTTATTGAGCATTTGCTCTGTGCCAGACATTGAAAGAAGAAAAGAGTTTCCTTTATTATGTATTTATGAGCCTATGCCTATGCCAAGTGCATTACGTATTATTTGCTCAGTACAACATTATGAAATATCTTTACCAGCCCTTCCCACTTTCTTTCTTTGGCTGTACCATGCAGCATATAGGATCTTAGTTCCCCAAACAGGGATCAAACCTGTGGCCCCTGCAGTGGAAATGCAGAGTCTTAACCACTGGACTGCCAGGGAAGTCCCCAGCCCCCATTTTTTGAATGAAGGAACAGAGGCTTATAGAAAAGTTATATAATTTGCCAAAAGTCACAAAGCTAATATGAAAGAGTTGAACTTTGAAACTGTGCCTAAATTATGAATGCTTATTATGAAAGATTTTGTTTTGTTTTGTTTTTTTGAAAAGCTTTTTTTTATCAGGACATTTATGTAATATTGGGGAATACTTGTGGAACTTCACTCCACCATGATTTGCATGTAACGTATTAAAAGCTTAGGATTTTTCTTTTCCAAAAATAATTCTGGCTTATAAATGAAATATGATCTAGACTTGTTTCAAAAATAATCTGGGAAAAACTGGGAGAGGGGATAGATGAAACAAGATTGACCATGGGCCCACAGTTGAAATGGGGACTTGAAGCATGCAGGCTCATTGTACAGAGTTCTACAATGATCACCCAATTAATGACTTTTCATCACAAAAGCTCTTGAAAAGTTGAACCACTTTATGGGCAATAACGCTTTATCTTTTGGTATAATGACTCGTCATTCCAACGTACTCTAAATAAATACACCATGTTGTCGTTTAGTCCTTGAATTGTCCGACTCTTTTGAGACCCCATGGACTTGTAACCCATCAGGCTCCTCTGTCCATGGGATTTCCCAGGCAAGAATACTGGAAAGGGTTGCCATTTCCTTCTCTGGGGGATGTTCCTGATCCAGAGATCGAGGCTGCATCTCCTGCATTGACAGGTGGATTCTTTACCACTGTACCACCTGGGAAGCCCAGATACACCATGCTGCTGCTGCTGCTGCTGCTGCTGCTAAGTCGCTTCATCGTGTCCGACTCTGTGTGACCCCATAGATGGCAGCCCACCAGGCTCCCCCATCCCTGGGATTCTCCAGGCAAGAACACTGGAGTGGGGTGCCATTGCCTTCTCTGCAGATACACCATAAGAAGTGCTTTTTCAACATTATGGTTTTGGGCAAAGACACACTCACCAATTTACTCAATAACATTTTCTCTTCAAAGAACATCATATGAAATAAATTTGAATTGCCTGCCATGTCTGGATAAACCAAAACCAAGTAGAATGTTATTGATTTCCAATGACCTACTATGATATTATGTGACTAAAAGCTATTCACAGGGGTGATATTTAAAATAAATAACAGGCCAGTGGGGAACATCTGTCCCTTTTTTTGAATGGAGGCCTGTTACCAATGGTATTGGACATCTATGAGTAATGATATGAACTTTGGAACTTGGCTATCTCCTACACACCAAGATTACTCTAAGATTAGAAGATTTGGCTGGTTTTGCACTTCATGACCCATCTGTACAGACATATTTGTTATTCAGGGGCTTTGGCTTTCAGATAATGTCATGTGGCAAAATGATTCAGAGTATTTTTCTGGGAGTTGGACAGATTTGAATTTAAATGCTGGCTCCATTACTCACTATCTGGGTGATGGATCTTCTCTAAATCCCAGTTTCTTCATCTGTAAATAGGAGTGATTATACCTGACCTTGGCTTCCCAGGTAGCACAGTGGTAAAAAATCTGCCCGCTAATGCAGGAGACTCAGGAGACAGGGGTTGGATTCCTGGGTGGGGAAGATCCCCTGGAGTAGGAATTGGCAACCTACTCCAGTGTTCTTGCCTGGGAAATCCCATGGACAGAGGAGCCTGGTGGGCTACAGTCCATGGGGTCGCAAAGTGTCGGACACAACTGAGCACTCCTGGATGCACTGTACTTGTCCTTGAGGATTGTTGGAAAGAGTAAATGAGATCATATCTTTAATGCCATTAGCACAGTGGCAGGCTATTGTTATTGTGCTGTTTTTAAAAGATGTGGCAATTCAGAATGACTGAATCTTTGGCTTATGTCCCTTTGACATGACCTGGGCTGAACTGGCATCTGTGTCACTTCAGTGTGTCACCACTTCTCTTGAAGTGACTCAAGTCAGCAGGCATCCTTCCCTTTATTTCACAATTTTACGCCTCCTGTGAACCTCAGGGAATGAACAGATTTCAGCACACTTAGGGAAATAGGAAGGTCAAATAGGAAGAAAGTCTAGAACCTAATGAGGTAAGAGATTCATTCAACTGTTCAACAAATATTTATTGAGTGCTCAGTATACACTAAGAATTATTATATTTGCTGGAGATAAATTGGAAGGAAAAACAACAAAAATCCCAACCTGGAATGAAGATGATATCGTGTGGGAAGTTGACACTTAGCATCTGGTAGGTGTTATCTCTTGAGTATGCATAGTGGTTAGGACATATATTGTAGGTTTCCTGCTGGTAACTAGTGATCAAGAGTGTGGTTTCTAGGTGTAAAAGTTCAAGTTGCACTGATTCATGGGTACAAGAACCACCTCTTTAACTAGTGATATATATTACATTATGCTTTAATAAACTCTCTTGAAAAGCAAGTATGGAATTAAAAAAAAAAACCCTAGTTCTGAAGGTAGAAGTCACTGTCCCCATTTTTCATAGGAGGAAACTATAATTCACTGTAGGTCACCCTATCTGCTCTCAGTGAAGAAGGAAGGAAGACTAAATTAGTCTGAGAGGTCCTTCCATATTCCTTTCTGCATTGTCTTTCTACCTCTTCTTGCTCTTTTTTTCATTTAGGAAGTGATTTCCTATTACCTGTTTGAAGAAAGGGAAAAGTCCAGCCTTGGGTTATCACTGTCTCAGTATCTCTGGTGAAAATTCATTATTTTTATCTGCCCAGCATCTATTTATTTTTCTGGTCATAGCATCTGCAACAGTTAGAATTGTGTTTTATTACAAGTAATTGGAAATATACCTAACAGTAGCTTAAACAAACAAGGGTTTCTTGTGTCATACAGTAAGTCTGGAGATTGACAGTCAGGGGTAATCCATGGGTTCACTGGAGCTACCAAGGACTCAGGAAATTTCTATTTTTCTGGCTTATCACCCTTAGTGGGTATTTGTATGCATTCTCATATTGCTGTTCTCACAGTCACAAAATGGTTGCTGCCTCCCTGGCATTGCATCCATAATCCAAGAAGAAAGAAGGGTAAAGGGCAAAGGAGCAAAAGAATCATGCCAGCTCTTTTTTCCAGAAAAGCAAATCTTTCCAAAATGCTCCGCCCAGCTTGCTTCTGCTTATTTCTCATTGGTTGGAACTGGATAACATGGCAACTCCTAGACCAATAATAGGGCTAAAGGAATGACATTTTTAATCATAATTAACCCCAGAAGTCAGGATAAGAGCAAGCTCTTCCTAAGATCAAAGGATCTCTGTTCTTTCTGAGTAATTAGAATTCTGTGTGGGCAGTTGGGGAAAATGTGTGTTGAGTGACAAGGGAAATCCAGTCTCTCCCATATCCAGCCCATGCAGATTGGTTAGAGCATCCCCATTCACAAGCCATGTGTAGGCAGGATGGACAAGACACCCTTAATTCCTGCAAGAGCTTCCGTTGGACTTATTGAGGAAGTGAAACCTTGCCTGGGAGTCCTGGCTATACGGAAACGTAAGTCTTGATCTACCAGGATCCCCACATGTGTGGGGCTTGCTGAGATGCAATAGTCAGATGGAGAGAGGGCCTGATAGTGTGGGACTCTGGTTCAGCTGGGTCTAAATCTAGAGATTGATTCCTAGACTTTTTAGTTGCTTGAGCTTATGAATTCTCTCTCTGTGCATAGTCCAATTAAAGGTAGATGTGGTTTTTGCTATCAAGAGTCTTAAGGTGGCGCTAGTGGTAAAGAACCCACCTGCCAATGAAGAAGATGTAAGAGATGTGGGTTCAGACCTGGGTTGAGAAGATCCCTTGGAGAAGGAAATGGCAACCTACTCCAGAATCCCATGGACAGAGGAGCCTGAAGGGCTACAGTCCATAGGGTTGCAGAGACACAACTAAAGCAACTCAGCACGCATGCACACATATTGACTAAGTCACTTTTCTTAGGAGGATCAGACACCAAATATTGTCATCTTCTCTTTGAAGACAACCTGAGGGAGCCAGTGACAGTCCATTATATGGACAATGTATTAAATGAGCTAACCAACAGTGTGCAGATATAAATACAATGTGTCATTCCCTCAAGTTGCAACTGACGTGTACCAGTTTTTGATAAATATGTAAATTTTAGAGTAATATTTTGTAAGTTCTAAATCTTGCCTGCAATTGTGAAGCTTTCAGTTACTAAGCTCAAATTGCATAGTTTCATTTCCTTTCTTTTTTTGTCAAAGGTTGTATTACTCATATAACCTGGGTTTCAGCTGTACTAGCAAATGATAGATAAGAGAAAATTCCACTGAAAAATGGAAATTAGATTGTATAGATAATAAGGAATATGACAAAGCAGCACTGACTTTTAAGCACAGAATCAGAAAATCAAACCAAGGAGGAAGTGCAGCTTTTAAGACATTTCAGAGTGAATAAGAACTCACTTTCCAGCTCTAACAAGTAAAATGTAGAATGAAAGGCAATGTTATCACCAATAGACAATGTTTTTAAGTTAATAAGAAAATAAGGAGAGAGACCTTTAAATATATTTGTTCATTTTACAAACTTCTATTATTCTGGAAAAAAAAAAAAAAAAAAAACCACCACGCTGTAATCAGACAATTAGAATAATCTGAAACAGAAAAAGCTGGCAAACAACAAAGGCAAATGGTGGCTTGTCAAACTAGTCTACTGTGAGAATGTAATGAAAGCTAGCTACACTCTTCAGAAAAAGACACTTATATTCCCCCAATTTTACACAGTTTTAGGGATTCACAGACCTCTTAAAAGCCAATCCATGGACACTTTTGACATAGAGATCCATGGATCTTAGATTAAAACCCTTCTTTCCTTTTAGGTATGTCAATCTTTGTTCCAAAATTATTTTGAGTAAGAAAATGACACCAATTTGTAACATCTGGTCAATAATAATAGCTATCATTTAAAAAAGTTTATAACATGACAAGGCATTGGGCTTAATAGTCAATATATATTCATGTGTACATACATACATACATATGTATCATCTCATTGAATTCTTATGATTCTTATAATGACCCGGTAAAGCTGACACCTTAGTTCTCCTGTTTTGCAGACTGAGGAAAGTGAGGCTGACTTAAAGAGGTTAAATAACTTCATAAAGGTCACACCGCAGGGTAGGGATTCAAACCCACGTTTTTCTGATACCAAAACTCACCATCCTCTTCTGCTTGTCATTTCCTGGTCTCCCTGTCCCCAATTTTTTTTTTCCAGTTGGGTACCACATTTTCACTTTTTCAGTGCAATAATAGTTGAAGATTCAGCACCACAAGAAACATTTTACCACATTCCTATTAATGGTACGGCTGAGTCTATTTGCGAACCCCTTCGGTCAGTCTCTCTCAGACTCCACCCCCTCAGAGAAACCTTCCCTCATATAGAACAGCACACCAGCACTTTATCACTGTCTATTCATTTGTTGTTGTTCTTATTCAGTCACTCAGCTGTGTCTGACTCTTTGCAACCCCATGGACCACAGCCCACCAGGCTTCCCCGTCCTTCACCATTTCCTATAGCTTGCTCAAACTCATGTCCATTGAGTTGGTGATGCCATCCAACCATCTCATCCTCTGTCGTCCCCTTCTCCCCCCGCCTTCAATCTTTCCCAGCATCAGGGTCATTTCTAATGAGTCAGCTCTTCGCATCAGGTGGCCAAAGTATTGGAGCTTCAGCTTCATCATCAGTCCTTCCAATGAATATTCAGGTTGATTTCTTTAGGATGGACTGGTTGGATCTCCTTGCAGTCCGAGGGACTCTCAAGAGTCTTCTCCAGCACCACAGTTCAAAAGCATCAATTCTTCTGCGCTCAGCCTTCTTTATGGTCCACCTCTCACATCCATACATACCTACTGGAGAAATCACAACTTTGATTATACAGACCTTTGTTGGCAATGTCTCTGCTTTTAAAAATGCTGTCTAGGTTGGTCATAGCTTTTCTTCCAAGGAGCAAGTGGCTTTTAATTTCATGGCTGAAGTCACCATCATTTACCTACCTTATTTTCCTTCATGTGCTCAGTCACTCAGTTGTGTCTGACTCTTTGCTACCCCATGGACTGTAGCCCTCCAGGCTCCTCTATCCATGGGATTATCCTGGCAAGGATACTGGAATAGGTTGCCATTTCCATTGCCAGTTTTCCTTCACAGCACCTCTCATATCCTGATATATTATCCATTTCTATTTATTATATTATTGTTTTCCTCTATGAGAGCAAGGACTTCATTTATTGCTGCATTCCCAGCACCTAGCCCACACAGCCTAGCTCATGGTAAAGAAGTGAAAGTGTTGGTTGCTCAGTCATGTCCCATGGACTGGAGCCTGCCAGGCTCCTCTGTCCATGAGATTCTTCAGGCAAGAATACTGGAGTGGGTTGCCACTGTCTTCTGCAGGGGATCTTCCTGACCTGGGGATCAAAGCTGGGTCTTCTGCACTGCAGGTGGATTCTTTACTGTCTGAGCCACCAGGGAAGCCCCAGCTCATGGTAGGCACTCTATAATATAAATTGCTGAAGAAAAGAGAGAATGAAAGTATATTCAGGGAAACAAGAGGAGAAGTACACATCTAGTCTTTGTTTCTGTTTCTCCTGCCTCTTACTTCAACAAGGTCAAAACATTCAGACCAATATTTCTCCGGCTGGGAGAGGAGAAATATTCTCTTCTTCCAAGACAGATTAAAATAAAACTTCTTCCAAGAGAAGTTCTCGGGGAACTTCCTCTCCCCTCTGACCTCTCCACAGCCTTGGTAGTACCCTTCTTTCTGTACTGAAGACTCTTCCCCAATAGGCCCTTTGAATACCACCAGACTCAGGACTGACCTCTCAAAGCTCTCCTCCGTTCCTTAACTTTATGAGAATCTTTGCCTTTCCAACCAAGAACAATGTTATTGAACTGCTGTTTCTTGACCTTTTAGAAAACTCAAAGACATGGGGCAAAGTCTCACAGCCTCACTATAATTAGGTTGATTCTGCTCCGCTGCTGCTGCTCTTTATCATCTCTCTTCTTAGCCTGACCAGTGTTTTCTCAGTAAAATCAGTGTCATGTGCTCTGTTCTCTTGTGGGCTTTGAAAGTTGTTTCTTTTAGTTTTTACCCCCCAGTATTCCTTTGGACATGAAAGTTAAGAATATTGGTCTTAAATTTTTTCCTTTTATAGCATGGTCACCATGTAGATCTTTTTATTTAATTTTTTAAAAGAAGTTTCTATTTTTATTTCTTTAGTTTTGGCTGTGCTGGGTCTTTATTTGGAGAAGGAAATGGCAACCCACTCCAGTGTTCTTGTCTGGAGAATCCCAGGGACGGGGGAGCCTGGTGGGCTGCCGTCTATGGGGTTGCACAGAGTTGGACACGACTGAAGCGACTTAGCAGCAGCAGCAGGGTCTTTATTGGTACTATGCGTGGGCTTTCTCTCGTTGCTCTAGTTGCGGTGAGTGGTGGCTACTCTTTTGTGGTGTTCGCGTTGCAGTGGCTTCTCGTTGTAGAGCAGGCTCTAGAAGGTGAGGACTCAGTAGCTGTGGTGCATGGGCTCAGCTGCTCTGTGGCATGGAAGATCTTCCTGGACCAGGAATGGAACCTGTGTCCCTTGCATTGGCAGGCGGATTCTTAACTGCTGGACCACCAGGGAAGTCCTCGTGGATTTTTTTAAAATCTTCAGTAGGAATTTGAAACCATTTTAGAAGACCAAGTGCTATGACATTTTGTTTATCTAATGTTTATTTTTAAAAGAAAATAGATTTTATATTTTAGAGCAGTTTTAGGTTCACAAAAACACTGAGTGGCAAGTATGGAGATCTCTCATACCCTCTGCCCCTACACAAGCATAGCCTCCTCAGCTGCTCGTTTCTTTTTAGTGCTGAATACTATTTCATTATCTGCATGCACCACAGTTTATCCATTCACCTAGTGAAGGTAATCCAGTGGCTTCCATTTTGGCAATTATGAATAAAGCTGCTATAAACATTCATGGGCAGGTTTTTGTGTGGACATAAGTTTTCAGTTCATTTGGGCAAATACCAAAGAGCACAACTGCTTGATCCTACAGTAAGAATATATTTAGTTTTGTTAAGAAACTGCCAAACTGGCTGTACCATTTTGCATTCCCAGCAGCAGCGAATGAGGGCTCTTGTTGCTCCATATCCTCAGCAGCATTTAGTGTCACTAGAGTTTTAGATTGTGACCTTTTAAACAGGTTTGTAGTAGCGTCTCATTGTTTTAATTTGCAGCTCCCAAGTGATAAATGATTTTGAGCATATTTTCATGCTGCTGCTGCTAAGTCGCTTCAGTCATGTCCGACTCTGTGCGACCCCATAGACGGCAGCCCACCAGGCTCCCCCATCCCTGGGATTCTCCAGGCAAGAGCATCTTTTCATAGATATGGTTATTTGCCATATCTTCTGTAGGGAGGTATTGCTAGATCTTTTACTCATTTTAAAATCAGGTTCTTTCTTTCTTTGGGTGTGTTGGGTCTTAGTTGTGGCTAAGATTAGCCCATGTGGCTAACATGGGCTCAAATTTGTGGGCAAAGAGTTGTTCATAATATTCATTTATTATCCTTTCAATGCCCATGAGATTTGTAGTGACATCCTCGATTTCTAGATTAACAATTTGTGTCTCTTTTTTTTTTTTTCTTAGCCTGGCTAATGATTTATGGATTTTATTGATCTTTTTAAAGAACTAGCTTTTGGGTTTATTGAATTTCTCTATTGATTTCCTATTTTCAATTTAATTAATTTCTTCTCCTATTTTCTTTTAGTTAATTTGGATTTAATTTGCTCTTCTTTTTCTAGTTTTGTAAGGTGATACCTTAGATTATAGGAGAACGCAATGGCACCCCACTCCAGTACTCTTGCCTGGAAAATCCCATGGACAGAGGAGCCTGGTGGGCTGCAGTCCATGGGGTCGCTACGAGTCAGACACGACTGAGTGACTTCACTTTCACTTTTCACTTTCATGCATTGGAGAAGGAAACGGCAACCCACTCCAGTGTTCTTGCCTGGAGAGTCCCAGGGACAGAGGAGCCTGGTGGGCTGCCGTCTATGGGGTCGCACAGAGTCGGACATGACTGAAGCGACTTAGCAGCAGCAGCAGCAGCTTAGATTATTGATTTTAGATTTTCTTTTCTAGTATTTTTAATGCTATAAGTTTCCCACTAAGCACTGCTTTCACGGCATCTCACAAATTCTGATAAGTTGTATTTTAATTTTCATTCAGTTCAAAAATTAATTTCTTCTAACTAAGATTTCTCTTTGACCCGTGTGTAGTTTATAATTGTGTTGTTTAAGCTGCAGGTATTTTGGAATTTTCCAGTTATCTTTTTGTTATTTATTTCTAATCTAATTCCTTTCCATTGTGTCTAAGAGCAGACATTGTATGATTTTTCTCCTTTTAAATTAAAAATAAATATTTATTTTTTAAAATAAAGACTTACAACTGCCAAGTCTCAGTTGTGGCACCCAGACCCTTGCCACATACAGGATCTTTAGTTTTGGCATGTGGGATCTAGTTCCCCGACCAGGGATCAAACCTGGGCCCCCTGCATGGAGAGTGTGGAGTCTTAGCCACTGGGTCACCAGGGAAGTCCTTCTTTTAAATTTTTTAAAGTCTGTTTTATGGCCCAGAATGTGGTCTATCTTGGTAAATGTCACAATGGAGCTTGAGAAGAATGTATGTTCTGTTATTGCTGGGTGAAGTTGTCTATAGATGTTGAGTATATCCAGCTGGTTGATGGTATTGTTGAGTTCAGAATGTGCTTATTGGTTTTCTGCCTGCTGGATCTGTCCATTTCTGATAGAGGTGTTCAACTTTCCAACTATCACTGTGGATTCATCCATTTCTCCTTGCAGTTCTGTTAGTTTTTGCATCTTGTAGATGGATGTTCTATTGTAGATGGAACAATCTATAGATTGTTGTAGATGGATGTTCTATTGTTAGATGCACACACATTAAAGATCGTTATGTTTTCCTGGAGAAGTGACCCCTTTATCATTATGTAATACCTTTCTTTATCTCATGTAACTGTCCTTGCTTTGAAGTCTCTTGTTTAGTTGCTCAGTTGTGCCAACTCTTTTGCGACCTCATGGCCTGTAGCCAGCCAGGCTCTTCTGTCCATGGGATTTTCCAGGCAAGATTACTGGAGTGGACTGCCATTTCCTTCTCTAGAGGATCTTCCTGACCCAGGGATCAAACCCAAGTCTCCTGCATTGCCAGCAGATTCAATTTGAAGTTTGCTCTGTCTGAAATTAATACACCTACTCTTTCTTATGATTAGCATTAGTGTGGTATGTTCTTCCTCCATCCGTTTATTGTGTCTTTAGTGTATTTCTTGTTGACAGCATATAGTTCGGTCTTGTTTTTTCATCTGCACTGACAATCTCTGTCCTTTCATTGGTGTATTTATACCAATGACATTTTAAAGGGATTATTGATATAGTTGGATCACTTTGTTAGTTTTCTAGTCCTTGCTCTTTTCTTTGTTCCTATTTTTGTCTTATACTATCTAATGTTATTTTAAAATTTAAAATACTGTTTTTAGTTACCATTAATGGAATATTTACTAGGTGCTGGTGCTGTGTCAAGAGTTTTGCAATCATTATTTCCCTTAGTTTACTTGACAATCCTATGACATAAGCTGTCACAGCAGCACTTACTATATGCCTGTTAAACTCATCACACACATTATCATGTACATTATCTCATTTAATTCTCTCAACAGTCCCATGTCAAAAGTAATATATTATCCCCATTTTACAGATGAGGGATCTGAGATTTAGTGAGGGCATATAAGATATCAACTGTAGTCTTGTCTTCCTAATAGCCCTCCAAAATAACCCCCAGTGTCTCCAGTCTGCCTCTGACAAATGTCTTCCTTTAGTGCATAAGACTGAGCCTTGTCATCTCTTACCTGTCTCAACAAATGATCTTGCATGCACATCCTTTCTGAAGTCACCTTTTCCTAAAGTATAAAGACTTCTATTGCTCCTGTTTAAAACAAATATGTTTTGATGTTTTGTGTGTCTTTGTAGGTGGTAGTTAGAATGGAAGGCTTGGTACAAAATATATAAACAAGTCTCTTCCTTGATGTTGCCCTCTCTTGTCCACTTCCTCTCCCACTACAGCAGGACTCTGTTAGTTGGTCCACCGTCTCAGTTTAGTAGTAGATGCCCAGGTAGCCAGGTCCTCTCTCTGACCTTGCCTGCACCTCTGTGTTGCTGGAGCCATCTCTGGGAGAACTCAGGACACTTGTTCCTTGCACTTTCATACTTCTTATTCCTGTCTTTTCCTGTTTCAGCTCATGAGAAAGCTTTCTCATTGCCCATCTGCTCTCATTCAATTCTGAGCTGTCTTTGCTGCAGGAAGCCACACACACCTGCAGATCTGCCCTGCAGTCTGCCTTCGCCTCTCCAAGCGTGCTCAGCATCCCTGGGAAGCTTATTCAAATGTGCATCCCCTGGTGTCACTCTCATGGATTTTGATTCATAGGAATATGTAGGACAAGGAATCTGTGTTTTATTAAGCCCTTCACTACCCCACATTTAAAGCTCAAGAACTATTCAGTGGTTCAAGAATGTGAGGGTAAAGCATAATGACAACACACTCTCACTCATGATTGCCCTTGGCTGCTCCTTTGGGATTCTCACCTCTCTCTACCCCAGTTCCAAGGGTCTTGCATTACTGGCTGCTACCCGCAACCCCCTGACTTGACCATGGAGAAGTATATGCTCCCTTTATGCCAGAGCAGCTATACTGCTTACCTATTTGTTTACTCTAACCATTGGTCTGCTGCTAATAACTACCTCACACCAAAATCTGATCCCACGGATTAAGGAAGAACTCAGTAAAACTCAATGATTATGTTCTTGTCATGTAAACTGGGCAGACCTGAGTTTAGGTCTCAACTCCACCCTTGTGGCTCAGCTGGTAAAGAATCCGCCTGCAATGCGGGAGACCTGGGTTTGATCCCTGGGTTGGCAAGATCCCCTGGAGAAGGGAAAGGCTACCCACTCCAGTATTCTGGCTTGGAGAATTCCTTGGACTGTATGGTCCATGGGGTCACAAAGAGTCGGACATGACTGAGTGACTTTCACTTTCACTTTCCACTCAATAATGTGGCTGTGTGATTTAGGTCAGACAGTGGATCTCTTTGGGCTTCCACCTCCTTATCTGTGAAATGGAATGAAGATATTTGCTTCACCTATGTCAAAGAGTTGATGAATAGGAATATTGGGTTCAGTTCAGTTCAGTTCAGTCGCTCAGTCATGTCCGACTCTTTGCGACCCCATGAATCACGGCACACCAGGCCTCCCTGTCCATCACCAACTCCCAGAGTTTACCCAGACTCACGTCCATCGAGTCAGTGATGCCATCCAGCCATCTCATCCTCTGTCGTCCCCTTCTCCTCCTGCCCCCAATCCCTCCCAGCATCAGAGTCTTTTCCAATGAGTCAACTCTTCGCATGAGGTGGCCAAAGTACTGGAGTTTCAGCTTTAGCATCATTCCTTCCAAAGAAATCTCAAGGGCTGATCTCCTTCAGAATGGACTGGTTGGATCTCCTTGCAGTCCAAGGGACTCTCAAGAGTTTTCTCCAACGATGCACAAATGTATCCTAAAGTTGTGACTTCAGTTGTGTCTGACTCTTTGCAACCCCATGGACTGTAGCCCACCAGGCTCCTCTGTTAATCAAATTTTTCAGGCAAGAATACTGGAGCAGGTTGCTATTTCCCACTCCAGGGGATCTTCATGACCCAGGGATCAATCCTGTGTCTCTTACGTCTCCTGCAGTAGCAGGCAGATTCTTTATCACTGTGCCACCTGAGCAGCCCCCAAACTACACTTGATCTTTGTGCTTTATAATACTGTTGTGCTATAAAGGAAAATATTCAAATTAGTTGGAAAGATCTCTTAGAACACTCTTTCGAGTTGAGAGAAACCCCCTACGAGTCTATAAGTAGCGGGGAGCATGGAGAAGTTTGCCTTCATATGACCTTCATATGAAGTGTTGAAAATGCAGCACTCCAATGAAAGTGACCACCCACCAGGAAACCAAGATCAAAGCTGTTGTCCTTTACATGGAAAAGAAGAAGTGAGCTTGTTCTCTTTGTCTTTCTTCACGTGGGGTCCCTTCCCAGGCCTTGCTACTTACCAGACAGATACTTTCTAAGGTAAACCCATATCCTCACTTGTGAAATAGAAAGGACAGCATAGGGTGAATCACCCAAATTACTTGTTAGTTCGCATCCATTCAGGGAGAGAACTGCTCTTGGGGAGCTGGAAGCCTTCACACCTGCCAGCTGAGGCTATTGGGGCTGTGCTGGCTGCTTCTGTGAAGGCTCTATTTCTCACACTTGAGCAGCTTAGCATCTGGGCGGCTAGGAAACAGAGAGCTCTGCCTAGCAGGGCTCTGTCAGGCCCAGAATCCTGAGGGTGCCCTCTGGAGGTTTATTCACTTTTGGTGTTGAAGTATCTGGCCAGCTGCTTTGAACAGACTTAAGAGTCATACACAGTTGGAGTTTAGTGCAAGTGGTGGATGCAAACCGGAGCCTATAATTCCAGGCTTCAGCTGTACCAGCAGACTTTGAAGCAGGCCGTTCCCAAGCTGGTGGTGTGCATGGGAAATGCTTTGTAGATATCGCTCACAATAGGGAAATCCTGTCCTGTATAATGTGGTTAGGGCAGAAAGCCTCAGCAAAGGGCCCAGCTCTGAGGTATTTTAAAAGAGAGATTAACACTTATTGTAGAAGTGCTAATCACTGATTGAATTAATCAAGGGCCAAACTATAAGGTGTTAACAAGAAAGATTAGTGACTTTGGGTGTGAATATTCAAAACCAGGGATTGTGAAACCTGGGACAGAGTTTTGCCTGGGTACACAAAAGAAAAAAAAAAAAAAACAAATAGAAAGACAAGATAATGAACTAGTACTTTTGCCCAGCGATTTCCTCTTGAACAGGCTGGGGAATCATTGTTAAAAATATTAAATGTCAAGTGCAGGGAACAGTGCGTGGCTTATAATAAGGACTAAGTAAATGTTACTTTTCATTATTTTGTTAAGGTCCCCTATCAACTGAGAGTTAGGGAGAAACTTTTGTTTATGTTAGAGAGAAGAAAAAAAAAGTCTGGCTCAATTACTTTTTTTAGGAAAAAAAAAAGATTAATTTGCCTGATGGGAATTGAACAGATCTTGAATGTACAGTTTAAGCTCAACTACTTGTGTATAACTACTCGGGCTTCCCTGGTGGCACTAGCGGTAAAGAACCCGCCTGCCAATGCAGGAGACACAAGAGACACGGGTTCAGTCCCTGGGTCAGGAAGATCCTCTGGAGAAGGAAATGGCAACCCACTCCAGTATTCTTGCCTGGAGAATCCCACGGACAGAGGAGCCTGAAGGGCGACAGTCCATAGGATTGCAGAGTCAGACATGACTGAGATGACTTAGCATGCAGTCTTAATCGTATAATAAAGGATGGGGAAAATACTTCAGTGCTACAACGTGTACTAAAATTACTTTTACCATCGTTCTGGAAAAAAGTGATCTGTAATTTGAGAACCAAGTAACCAAGGAAAAAGAACTTGAAAGTGAAATTAGAACATATAAGGAAATGGTGGTTCAAATATGAACAGCTATGTCCAAATCACTAAAGCTGGATAAAGCAGTTAGTTTTCTAGGAAGCCTGTATTTGCAGCCAACACAGTGGGTGGGCAGAGGGGAGGAAAGGGGTGCTTGGAGGAGGTTGCTTGGAGAATGAGGTGTTAATTTTGAAAGAGTATGATGAAAAAGCTTAAACAAATCCAGAAGGAAAAAACCCCGAAAGAGATAATGTATTAAGTGGAGTTAACGTGAAAAAAAATCATTTAAGAAATCTGCGTGGTGCAATTGATAGTTGAATGAGTGCCTTTTTAGTGCTGAATTGAGGAAGGAGGAGAAGAACACTCACATTTATTGGGTCTTACAAGGGTCATTGAATAGCTGGGAGGAGAAAGAGGATAATTTGGTTTAGGCCTCCTCCTAAAGATGACTTCACATATAGGCATTGTCAGATGAAGGATCTTAAAAAGGGAGTCCCTTTTAATTCTCACTGTCATCTTACAAGTAGATTCTTTTACAGAATGAGAAACTGAAGTATGACGTTCTGGAGATATCTACTCAGTGTACTTTTTGAATGCAAACTAGTCAAAATGGATTCAAAGTTGCTAAAGTATAGATCTAAGTTTCCTTTGATAGAAAAAAATGTTTCAAATATAAATTTATTCATGTAATTGGCATGTTTAAAATTTTCATCACCTGGACTAGCACCGTCCAATAGAAATGTAACATTAAGCCATATGGTATAATTTAAGTAGTCACATTTTTAAAAGTAAAAGAAACAAGAAAATTAATTTAAATCATATATTTAGCATATGATTTCAACATATAATCAATAGGCAAAATTATTAAGGAGCTATTTTACTTTTTTTTCTGTACTAGGTCTTTGAATCCTGGTGTATATTTTTGGCTTCCCTGGTGGCTCAGATAGTAGACCTGGGTTCAATCCCTGTATTTTTAGACTTATAACCTATTTCGATTGGGACTAACCACATTTCAAGTGCTCATAACCACATGTAACAACTGTACTGGACAACAGAGGGTTAGACTCTGTAAAGTGCAAATACACTGGTTCTAGTCTTTGAAGATAATGACCCAGTAGGCCAGGAGTAGGCGAGGCCCACCAGATGTGAGGGAAGGCCATAATTTGAGTTTTTTTCCTTTTGCCCCCAGTAACCATATAGATAAAGCAAAAGTCACCTTTGACCTATTTGCCTCTGACTGGTCCTAATCCCCTTTCCAGGATCAACTACCATGAGCAGTGAGGTGCTGCTAGGTCTATTTGTATGATTTTACAAATATGCACACATCCAAAATATATTGTTGACATGTGTGGTTTTTAAAAATGGGTGAAACAGCATACTTTTTCCCAACTGAAAAGTGAAAGTGTTAGTAACTCAGTCATGTCCAACTCTTTGGGACCCCATGGACTGTAGCCCAACCAGGCTCCTCTGTCCATGGAATTCTCCAGGCAAGATTACTGGAATGGGTTGTCATTTCCTTCTCCAGAGGATCTTCCTGACCCAGGGACTGAACCCAAGTCTCCCACACTTTACTGACTGAGCAACCAGGGAAGCTGAAAACGGAAAACCAGGTAAGGGGGCCACCC
Source organism: Bos taurus (assembly GCF_002263795.3). NCBI lineage: Eukaryota > Metazoa > Chordata > Mammalia > Artiodactyla > Bovidae > Bos > Bos taurus. The sequence goes on from NC_037353.1 coordinate 14,179,725, forward strand.
AGATTAGCTTTTCTCATTTAACAATATGGCTTTGAGAACTTTTCATATCGGTAGACTTATCAACCTCATTTTAAAGTGTTGTATAGTAGTCTATAATATGTTTAACCATTTCTCCATTAATGAACAGGCTCTAAATTACTATTGTTTTTATTAGAGAAACAATAAATGCAAAGGTCTTTATTTATTTTTTTGGCTGCTCCTCTCAGTATGAAAGCAAAAGTCGCTCAGTTGTGTCTGAGTCTTTGCGACCCCATGGAATTCCATGAAATTCATGGACAGTCCATGAAATTCTCCAGGCCAGAATACAGGAGTGGGTAGCTGTTCCCTTCTCCAGGGGATCTTCCCAACCCAGGGATCGAACCCAGGTCTCCTGAACTGCAGGCAGATTCTTTACCAGCTGAGCCTCCAGGGAAGCCCATGGATCTTAGTTCCCCAGCCAGGCATTGAACCTGTGACCCCTGCAGTGGAAACATGGAGTCCTAACCACTGGACCACCAGGGAATTCCTGCAATGGTCACCTTTATGGTGGTGAAGTAGCATCATTTTCAGAGAGGAAGATGGCATGTCTATCAGAAACTGGGAAATCAAATAAGTTGTTCACATTGTATGGCTGAGGGCCACTGCTGATGCCTGTCTTGATTGTTTCCAGCCCTCTCTCAGAGATACACCATCCCATATCCTCCCTCCCTATATGCTCAAAATCAGTCTGACAAACATTTCTTTGCTAGAATAGTTAGGCTTTTTGCTTTGAGGATAGTTAGGCTTTTCAGGGACTTGAAACTGGAGCGGAGGATGAATAGACAGGAAATTATTTCCCTAAAGTTCAAGAGAGACAAAGCCTCCAGCCAGAACAGTGGTGTGATTCCAGTTTGGAAAATTCACTGGGATTCTTTACATCCTCGCTCCAGTCCACCAGGTGTACGAAATTCTCATTTTGCTTCTGACTGCTCTTTGATGTCCTGAGCCAGGCCTGTCTTCTCCTCTCTTTTCTGCTCAAATTCTTTGTCACTTTAATTCCTTCCAAGGTATTTAATTAACTTAATCCTTACACGTTAATGACATTGCCCAACAGTCCTCTATACCTTCATAAGAAGATATATACTTTAAAGGTGTGTTAAATTGATGATTCTGTATTCTCTCCATCCATCTGTCCATTATTCAACAAACTTTTAATGAATATAGACCATGTACCAGGCTCTGGGTTTTAGCCTGGAGACGCAAAAATGAAATAAAGAATTTCACATATTGTGCAGGGGGACAGTAATCTTTGGAGTGATACGGGAGGAGTGTGTTATAAAAGGGAGCCATTTCAAGGTTCTGTCCAACACAGGGTTTAAAGATAGCCCTAAGTAAAAACTGAGTAGAGAGGCAAAAGTTCATTTAAAGGTGTTCTAAATGGAGAAGGCAATGGCAACCCACTCCAGTACTCTTGCCTGGAAAATCCCGTGGACGGAGGGGCCTGGTGGGCTGCAGTCCATGGGGTCGCTAGGAGTCAGACACGACTGAGCGACTTCACTTTCACTCTTCACTTTCATGCATTGGAGAAGGAAATGGCAACCCACTCCAGTGTTCTTGCCTGGAGAATCCCAGGGACGGGGGAGCCTGGTGGGCTGCCATCTATGGGGTTGCACAGAGTTGGACATGACTGAAGTGACTTAGCAGCAAAATGGACCATACACTCATACACCCTACTCGTTGTTCCTGGGATTTTCCCTCTCTCCTTTTTGTCCCCTTTCCTATCCTGGTTTTGGAGGTTCCTTTGCCTGTGCTCTCTCCACAACACGGCTGCCTCTCACCTCAGGCAAGAACAAATTTGGGACATCAGAGACAGACAGTCCAGAGCCCACAGTGTAACACATCATGTGATGAAATATTAAATCTCACTTTTGACATGGATTTCCATGCAAAGCAGATACTGTTTGAGTATGGGATTGGTAATTTCTTCCTCCCCACCAAAGCAGTTAATGAATCATTTGCATAATGTTTAATGATAAATGATGCATTGTAGAATTTTACTAATCTAAAATTTTGTTTTGTCTTAGTTTTTTATTTCTAAAATTGAATTTTGTTATTGTCGATTAAAATTAAATTTTGTTATTGAAGTATAGTCAATTTACAATGTTGTATTAGTTTCAGTTATATAGCAAAGTGATTCATATAGATTATTACAAAATACTGAGTATAGTTCCCAGCCTAAAATATTTTTATAACAGTTTTCTGCTTCCTCCCCTCCCCAAGTTGACCAGACCAGCCTGGCATTGATCCAGAAAGGATTTTAAATTAGTGAGTCATTAGGCTGTATAAAAAGAGCTTACCCAGTGTAAAGGTACCCTCTTCCATGAAACAAAAAGGCTTCAATGACCACAGCTCATTTAAAGTGAAGATTAAACATTGTAACCAGAACAGTGCCCTAATTCAGCAAATTTTATTTATGTCCAAATGCAGTGCTATTGGCAATGAAGAGCAATTCGAGAAGTCATAACCCAAGACAATTATTGTGAGGGCCTTTAGAGTTCCCTATAAATTTCCCTTGGTGACCTCAGAGCGAATGCTCAACCACAGAGTCAAATATTTGTATTAGGTGTTCCTGTGTTTAACATACTAATTAAAAAGATAAAATTCTTTGATTCCATCTCAAATCATTTTACTTCTAATCTCTTTTCTGGAAAAGCCTGCTGGATAAATGGAACTAAGAGTATGCTTTCTAAAAAGAGGCTTTATCATGTTGTAATAAATCCAAGGACTGGGGACATTAAGGTACCTGAAGTGCTCTTAATGAGTCTATGGTGGGGAACATCCTCCGGGGTTTGTTTCAGGGACCTTTACCTTGAAGGTTATAAATCCTCTGAGAAGTGACTGTAATGGGGGAAAGCTTTACCAGAGGAAACACTGAGTTCAAACACAGCTAAATGCCCGGCCAGAGGGGCAGGTTTAAGGACAGGTGAGGAAGCCATGACACTTTGAGGCATTAACTTGAAACACTAGTCTTTGGAGAGGTCACCTGACTGACTCTGAAATCTACTCAGAAGAGACCAAAATGCCATTTGGAAATCTCTTTCTTGACCCGATAATAATGTATTTCTCTTCCCTTTTTTCCTGTTTATATTTTGGGGAATGAAGGACTGTAGAGAGCTCCTATCCAAAGTATAGTCTGAGGACTACCTACCTGGATCAGAATCATCCCAAGAGAATTATTAAGAATGAGTACTCCTAGGCATCGCCTCATTCCTACTCAACCAGAAATATTCTTGGTGGTAGAGATGGTGGCAGTAATGGTGGGGTGGGAGGTTTGAAAGGCTTGGATTCTGATTGTTTTTTGTTTAAAAATTTAAATATTTATTAATCTATTTAAAAATAACAACAATAATGCCATTACCTGTTAACATATGTATCTCATGAAAAATAAATACATTTCCAAAATAACAGATAATTTAGTAAGAAGAACCCTATGAACAGTATGAAAAGGCAGAAAGATATGACACCAGAAGATGAGCTCCCTGGGTTGGTAAGGGTCCAGGATGCTAATGGGGAAGAGCAGAGATAGCTTCAGAAAGAATGAGGAGGCTGGGCCAAGTGGAAATGATGCTCAGTTGAGGATGTGTCTGGTGGTGAGAGTGAAGTCCAATGTTGTAAAGAACAACATTGCATAGGAACCTGGAATGTTAGGTCCATCAGTTCAGTTTAGCCGCTCAGTCACATCTGACTCTTTGCAACCCCATGGACTGTAGCACACTAGGCTTCCCTGTCCATCACCAACTCCCAGAGCTTGCTCAAACTCATGTCCACCAAGTTGGTGATGCCATCCAACCATCTCACCCTCTGTCGTGCCCTTCTCCTCCTGCCTTCAATCTTTCCCAGATCAGGGTCTTTTCCAATGAGTCAGCTCTTCGCATTAGGTGGCCAAGTATTGGAGCTTCAGCTTCAGCATTAGTCCTTCCAATGAATATTCAGGACTGATTTCCTTTAGGATTGACTGGTTTTATCTCCTTACAGTCCAAGGAACTCTCAAGAGTCTTCTCCAACACCACAGTTCAAAAGAATCAATTCTCTGGTTCTCAGTTTTCTTTATGGTCCAGCTCTCACATCCATACATGACTCAAGGTCCATAATCAACGTAAATTCGACATGGTCAAGCAGGATATGGCAAGAGTGAACATTGACATTTTAGGAATTGGTGATCTAAAATGGATGGGAATAGGCCAATTTAATTCAGATGACCATTATATCTACTACTATGGGCAAGAATCCCTTAGAAGAAATGGAGTAGCCCTCATAGTCAACAAGAGTCCAAAATGCAGTACTTGGATGCAATCTCAAAAACAGCAGAATAATCTCAGTTTGTTTCCAAGGAAAACCACTCAACATCACAGTAAGCCAAGTTTATGCCCCAACCACGAATGCTGAAGAAGCTGAAGTTGAATGATTCTATGAAGGCCTACAAGACCTTCTAGAACTAACACCAAAAAAAGATGTCCTTTTCATCATATGAGGATTGGAATGCAAAAGAAGGAAGTCAAGATACCTGGAGTAACAGGCAAGTTTGGCTGTGGAGTACAAAATGAATCAGGGCAAAGGCTAACAGAGTTTTGCCAAAAGAAAAAACTGGTCATAGCAAATATTCTCTTCCAACAACCCAAGAGATGACTGTACACATGGACATCCCCAGATGGTCAATATTGAAATCAGATTGATTATATTCTTTGCAGCCAAAGATGGAGAAGCTCTATAGAGTCAGCAAAAACAAGACCGGATGCTGACTGTGGCTCAGATTATCAGCTCTTTATTACAAAATTAAGGCTTAAAAGATAACACCACCCTTATGGCAGAAAGTGAAGAGGAACTCAAAAGCCTCTTGATGAAAGTGAAAGAGGAGAGTGAAAAAGTTGGCTTAAAGCTCAACATTCAGAAAACTAAGATCATGGCATCCGGTCCCATCACTTTATGGCAAATAGATGGGGAAACAGTGGAAACAGTGGCTCACTTTATTTTTCTGGGCTCCAACATCACTGCAGATGGTGATTGCAGCCATGAAATTAAAAGGTGCTTGCTCCTTGGAAGGAAAGTTATGACCAACCTAGACTGCATATTAAAAAGCAGAGACATTACTTTGCCAACAAAAATCCGTCTAGTCAAGGCTATGGTTTCTCTAGTAGTCATGTATGGATATGAGAGTTGGACTATAAAGAAAGCTGAGTGCAGAAGAATTGATGTTTTTGAACTGTGGTGTTGGAAAAGACTGTTGAGAGTCCCTTGGACTACAAGGAGATCCAACCAGTCCATCCTAAAGGAGATCAGTCCTGGGTGTTCACTGGAGGGCCTGATGTTGAAGCTGAAACTCCAATACTTTGGCCACCTGATGCAGAGAGCTGACTCATCAGGAAAAGCATCAGGAAAAGACCCTGATGCTGGGAGGGATTAGGGGCAGGAGGAGAAGGGGACGACAGAGGATGAGATGGCTGGGTGGCATCACCGACACAATGGACACGGGTTTGGGTGGACTCCAGGAGTTGGTGATGGACAGGGAGGCCCGGCGTGCTGCAGTTCATGGGGTCGCAAAGAGTCGGACACAACTGAGTGACTGAGCTGAACTGAACTGAAGGCTTAAAAAAAAAATTCAGGCTTAAATTGAAGAAAGTAGGGAAAACCGCTAGACCATTCAGATTTACCTAAATCAAGTCCCTTATGATTTGATTTGATCCACAGTGGAGGTGACAAATAGATTTAAGGGATTAGATCTGGTAGACAGAGTGCCTGAAAAACTATGGATGGAGGTTCCTAACATTGTACAGGAGGTGGTGACCAAAACCATCACAAAGACAAAGAAATGCAAGAAAGCAAAGTGGTTGTCTAAGGAGGGCTTACAAATAACTGAGAGAAGCAAAAGGCAAAGGAGAAAGGGAAAGATATACCCAACTGAATGCAGAGTTCCAGACAATAGCAAGGAGAGGTAACAAAACCTTCTTAAATGAACAATGCAAATAAATAGAGGAAAGCAATAGAATGGCAGACTAGAAATCTCTTCAAGAAAATTGAAGATCCTAAGGGAATATTTCATGGAAAGATGGGCACAATAAAGGACAGAAACGACAAGGACCTAAAAAAGCGGAGATTAAGAAGAGGTGGCAAGAATACACAGAAGAACTATACAAAAAAGGTCTTAGTGACCTGGATAACCATGATGGTGTGGTTACTCACCTAGAGCCAGACATCTGGGAGTGTGAAGACAAAGTGGGCCTTAGAAAGCTTTACTACGAACAAAGCTAGTGGAGGTGATAGAATTCCACCTGAGCTCTTTCAAATCCTAAAAGATGATGCTGTTAAAGTGCTGCCCTCAATATGTCAGCAAATTTGGAAAACTCAGCAGTGGCCACAGGACTGGAAAAGGTCTGTTTTCCATTCCAATCCCAAAGATAGACAGTGCCAAAGAATGTTCAAACTGCTGTACAATTGTGCTCATTTCACATGCTAGCAAGGTAATGCTCAAAATCCTTCAAGCTAGGCTTCAGCAGTATATGAACTGAGAACTTCCAGATGTACAAGCTGGATTTAGAAAAGACAAAGGAACCAGAGGTCAAATTGCCAACATCCGCTGGATCATAGAAAAAGCAAGGGAGTTCCAGAAAAACATCTACTTCTAATTCACTGACTATGCTGAAGCCTTTGACTGTGTGAATCACAGCAAACTGTGGAAAATTCTTAAAGAGAAAGGAATACCCGATCACCTTACCTAAAACCTGTATGCAGGTCAAGAAGGAACAATTAGAACTGGACATGGTACAATGGATTGGTTCAAAATTGGGAAAGGAGTATATCAAGGCTGTATATTGTCACCCTGCTTATTTAACTTATATGCAGAGTACATTATGCAAAATGTTGGGCTGGATGAATCACAAGCTGTAATCAAGACTGTTGGGAGGATATCAACAATCTCAGATATGCACAAGATGCCACTTTAATAGCAGAAAGTGAAGAGAGACTAAAGAGCCTCTTGATGAGGGTGACAAGAGGAGAGTGAAAAAGCTGGCTCAGCAGTAAAAAATCTAAGATCTTGGCATCCAGTCCCATCACTTCATGGCAAATAGATGAGGGATAAGTGGAAACAGTGACGGATTTTATTTTCTTGGGCTCCAAAATCACTTCAGATGGTGACAGAAACCATGAAATTAAAAGATGCTTGCTCCTTGGGAGAAAAGTTATGATAAACCTAGACAGCATATTAAAAGTCAAGAGACATCATTTTGCCAACAAAGGTCTGTAGAGTCAAAGCTATTATTTTTCCAGTAGTCATGTATGGATGCAAGAGTTGGACCATAAAGAAGGCTGAACACCGAAGATTTGATGCTTTTGAACTGTGGTGCTGGAGAAGATTCTTGAGAGTCCCTTGGGCAGCAAGATCAAAGCAGTCAGTCCTAAAGGGAATCAAGCCTGAATATTCATTGGAAGAACTGATCTGAAGCGGAAGCTCTAATACTTTGACCACCTGATTGGGCCCTGATGCTGGGAAAGATTGAGAGCAGGAGGAAAGGAAGATGAGATGGTTGGATGGCATCACCCACTCAATTGACATAAGTTTGAGCAAACTCCAAGAGATAGTGAAGGACACGGAAGCCTTGCGTGCTGTGGTCCATGGGGTTGCAAAGAGTCAGACATGATCTAGTGACTGAACAATAGAGAGTCCCTGGGGACCTAACCACTTCCAGCTGCCTTGGAACCAAGAACATGGCATTTGTGTTACCATCAGTGGAGGACAAGAGACCCTGTTATGCTTTTATTCTGTTGATTCTGCCTTCACCCTTCAGCAGGAACCAGCATGAAGGTAGCTTCCTTTAACCCAGAGGATTACATTAGAATTGAACACTATTGTCAATTTTTTCCTTTAAATGAGTGTTTCATTATTATTCAACATTTATTTTTAACACCTTAGCCTTAAAAATATTTGTATTTTTGAGTTAGTGTATTTTTTCATTCTGATTTATAGTTCTCTTTACTTTTCACTAATTTTACCTACTTTACCTTTGATATGATTTTATGTCTGAGATTTTGGTTCTTAATTTGGTCTCTTCTTTGCTATTTTAACTTACACTCATTTTGTATGTTTATTCTTATAATTTTATTTCCTTTCTTTGCTTATATTTTTAAAAATCTATTGTCTTTTTGTTTTAATGTTACTAATGTTTTCTTATCCACTTTTAAGTTTTATTGTTACTTTAGCTTGTCAATAATTAAGCTTCTTGACTCTTTTGGTATCAGTTTGTTCCATTTTTAAAAATTTAAGTTCACCCTTAAACTTTTTTATTTAACTTTTTCCATATTAACTTGTTTTACTGTAGTAATAAATATGTCATGATTTTCTCCTTTTGATTTTTGGGTTTCTGGTACTATTTCTTATTTTTGTTTTTATTATGCTTGCTTTTTGTTTCCTATTCATAACTTTTGAATTGATTTTTATACACTGTTCTTTGTCTATTTGTTTTAATGGTAAATAACAAGTGTGGCCACAGATGAGGGTACTTGGACTGGATGCTGGGGGGTGTGGAGGGGGAGGAGTCTACAGTTTCTGTAACAGATAAAAGGTACTGGAACTGAATGATAAAGATGGAGCATTTTTCTGAAGGATCCATTTTATTCAAAGTTCAGGGATGAAAAAAAATCGAGATCCTTGAAGATCTTTGGAGGAAAATTGTTAATACATGCACTGGAAATGTGCTGTCAATTTTAAAAAATTCACTCTGAGTTTCAAAAATTGATAGATTCAGTATAGCAATATCTCAACTATAAGCCAATGAGAGAAGGAGAAGCCTCCAGATAACATTTTTGTCAATTATGTAAACCCAAAGGTTGCTTCTTTAGCCTCCTTAAATTCCTTCTTTAAAAAGCCCCCTCCTTCATTCAGCCTGCCTTTAACATGCCCTTAAGTTTCCTCCTGATTTGCTAATTCTCTATCCAGCCATCACCTTCGTCCCCTGAAGACCTAGCTTCCCCTGCTGGGCCCAACTCATAGACAAAAGGGGTCACAGAACATTGAACGTTCCTTCTGTTTTGTGTCACACTCAGTGCAGCAAGGGACTGTGTTGTATCCATGTGTTTCTTAAAGGTGCAGCACATGCCTGGTGCACTGTGAGTGGTCAATGAGTGCTCAACGAAGGAATGGGTAAATGGACAGATGCTCAGCACTGAAGGTCACCACTGATCTCCTGACTGCCTGATCTCATTACTGCAAATCTTTCTACAGTGTAACCTTCTCAACTTTCTACCCTCTACCTCTTATCCCTTCCTCGAATGTATTTTCTCCTTTGGCTCTCAAAATTGAATGCAATTCTGATATAACCACAACCCTTCCAAACACTTATTTCTATACCCTATACTACTTCTTATTCCTTTTCCTGGAGATAATTGTGGACATCTCAAGGCTCAGACATGAGACTCATTTCTTTATTTTCTGCCTAGTTCTACCTGAATAATTGTCACAGCTTCAACCCTCACCGTCATGCTGATAACCCCCAAATCTGTAGCCCTGACCTCTCACCTGAGCTCTTACCCCTTATCTTTGTGTGCCTACCACTGGAGACTCCTGCCTGGATTTCTCACTACTAAATATCCCAATCTCCTCAGATTCCTCTCTATGAAGGAAGTGTGTGTGTGTGTGTGTGTGTGTGTGTAAGTATGGCGTGGTGTGTATTTTACTTGCTCTCGGTACCACTGCAAACAGTAATGATAATAATAGCTACCATATTTTGATTATCTACTACATGTCAGGCACTTTATATTTGTCAGCTCATCTAATCTTCACAACTACCCTACAAAGTAGAAATTAACTGCATTTTTAGAGGTGAGGAAACTGAGACTCAGAGAATTTTAACAATCTGTCCCAAATCACAAAGCTAGTATGTGGGATTCAAAAATCAAGGTGTTCTAGCTCTAGAACTCATGTTCTTTCTGCTGTTTCACCCAACTAACACATTGAAAATTTATAGCTAGATACATGTGTACATACCTACAGATATATACTATATATATATAGCTTGAAAGGTGGGGAACATCAGTGATCTCTGAGTCTTTGGAGTTTGGCATGGTTAATTGCCTCTGTTGACAATGTTTGCCCTAGGTGGTGATTAAGCATAGACGCTTTGGACTCAGGCAGATTCAATTCCATCTCAATGCCATTATTACATGAAAGGGGCAGAGTATTTGACCTTTTTGAGCCACAGTTTATTCCTCTGTGAAATGAGGACATTAATACCTACCTCCCAGGAGTATTGGGAAGAATAAATGAAAGAATGTATGTCAAGAACCAACTGAACTACCCATCAACTAATGAACAGGTAAATAAAATGTCATAAATCCACCCAATGGAATACTATTTGGCAATAAAAACAATGAACTTCTCATATTCTCTGCAACAGGGATGAACCTTGAAAACATCAGGCTAAGTGAAAGAAGTCAGTCATAAAACACCACATGTAGTATGATCCATATACATGAAATGTCCAGAACAGACAAATCTATAGAAAGAGAATGTAGATTAGTGGTTGCCAAGGGCTGGATTTGGGATGGGAGTGAGGGGTGACAGTATAAGAGAAATGGGGAGTGACCACAAATAGGAACCATCTTTCTTTTGGGGGTGATGTGTATTTTCTAAAATTGATTTTGCTGTTGGTTGCACAACTCTGTGGATACACTAAAAACCATTAAATCATACACTTTAAATTGGTGGGTTATATGCTATGTGAACTTTATCTCAATAAAGATGTTTTAGGGAATTCCCTGACTGTCCAGTTTTTAGGACTTGGCAATTTCACTGTGGTGGCGTGGCCTGAGTTCAATTTCTGGTCAGGGAGCTAAGTTCCCACAAACCTAGAGGAATGGCCAAAAAAAAAAAAAAAAGATGTTTTAAAAAAATGTATGTTACACACTTAGCACATAATTGGTGCTCAGTGAGTTCTCATTGTTCTAACATTCTCCTTGCCTGGTTTGTCTCCAGCAATCAATAGTGAACATTTGTTCCTATTTGCAGTGCCATGGCTTAAGTGCATACCTACCCTCCCCCACTCCTTCTTAAACACTTGGTAGACTTTCGTTGTCTCCTTTTTGAGGTCCTTGAGGATTGGGGGGCAGTCTGCCTGCTGCTCCTTATGCTTGACGTCTGTCTTGGCCTGGGCTGTCCTGTGTATGCTTCTCCTTCACTGTGACTCTCAAAATCACCTTCCTGGGCTACTTTTCAGACCTTTCCCCTCTCCTCCTTATTCAACAAACACGAAGTAGGAAGCGACCCTAAGCAGGGTACTGCTAGGCGCTGTGGATAATGCAAGGCGGTTAAAGACTTGCAAAGAGCTCTTTGATTACGCTTGGGGAAATGGCATATATATATAAAAACACAACTAAGCTGAGGACACAAGTTTGTAGAGTGTCAATTGTGTAATTCTCACGGAGGTGCTATGGGAGTTTAAAGAAGTGAGAGATCATTGGTTAGGGGGCTCTTCAAAAAGCAGTTGGTTTTTGACTGATGGGTGAGCTTCCTACTGGAAGAGAGAATGGGGCGGGTGTGTAAGCAAAGGCATAGACAGAGGTCTCCCTTCTTCCTTCCTTACACATGTATTAAGCATATACTATATATGCTGGACTCTGGGGTTGTAAAGAAAGAATGAGTCCTGCCCTCGCAGCTTACAGATGTGGGGAAGCTGGACACACAAAGGAATAAAGAAAAATCCATGAATATAGTGGAGCAAGTGAGAAAGGTGTCTGCAGGAGTCTGCAAAGGCAGGGCAGGAGAGCTGACATTTGGGTGTTCAGGGTGAAGAGGTGAGGAAGCAGGGTGCAGTGAAAGCAAAGCCTGGGGCATGATGGCTGGGATCAAAGGCTGGGGCTGTGGCTGTGAAGGTGTGTTGGGGTTTCATCGTAAGGGTTTTGTGTCCTGCGTTAAGTAATTTATGTTTCATTCTGAAGTAATCAAAGGTGGTGGGGGGCGGGGAACACTTTCCACTGCTCCCAGGCAAAACTGTCTAATCACAGTTGTCTTTCTGCTTTCTTCTTGAACTTTACCCTTCTTCCAACACTTCCTGCAGCTGGCCTCCTTCTTGCTTTCATTAAATGCCCAATGTTGTAGAAGTCATCTTTTCTTGAAGTCTTGCATATGGGTCCCCAGGAAGACCCTACTTCTCTTACCCTTTCCCATCTTGCACACATCTTACTGGAGGGCGGGGAGGGAAGCTTGAATAGGAGTTCTCCCCTCGCCCATCAGAGATCAAAATAATGCTGATCCCATGGATTTTTACCCGTGGTCAAATGCAACATGTATATTGCCTGACTTCTCACATTTTAGTTGGATTAAAACACTTTATTTTTAATATTTATTAAACTTTTTTTCTCTGCCTTGGGTCTTAGCTGTGGCATGCAGGATCTTCACTGGGGCACTCGGGCTTCTGTCTAGTTGCGGCAGACTGATTTAGTTGCCCCCTTGCACGTGAGATCTTAAATCAAACCCATGTCCCCTAATTGCAAGGCAGATTCTTAACCACTGGAACACCAGAGAAGTCTCTGATTAAAGCATTTTAAAATGCGGGTCCCAACCTTCCAACACATAAGCCCTTATGATGTTCCCAAACTAAATTAATACACTATCCATGGAATTCTTCTACATACTGGAAGATTTGGGTCATCTTTCTAAAACCATAAATCCACTTGTAGATCACTGAAGGATTAGTAGAAATACATATAACATATTCAAATATACCTAAGTAGTTTTAAACATAGCACTATACAGAAAACTTTCTGTGATATACAAGTAAGAGGAGATTGTAGTTTCCAAACAAAATAAAAGGGCAAATCTGTTGACTGAATTCATACTCATTTATCATAGGTCCCTGTACTGTATTAGTATCTTTAACTGGCCAGTCAATCATAAAAAAATTAAATCCTCAGTAAATCTTATCAGGACCACAAAAATAATGGGATTTCTGTTTACAAGGTGTCGTTGTGTTCAGAGTCTTTGATAATGACTGCAGACAGTCAATAAACACTGAGACATTTCCATGGTCTGTAGGAGCCTAACTAAACTATCTAATCTTTCAAAAGACAGTCAACACAATGAACTCTAAACCTAATCCCCTCAAATACTGGAGAGACAGTTTAGTGCTTTAAATACTCCTCAACCCCAAACTCCACACTAAAAAGAACCATTAAAGGCTTTTTCTTAAACTCACAGAAGTGGGACATTCTGATTTTAGTTCCATTCTCTGATGGCAAATCTTTACCTTATAATCTAAGTTCAACCTTTTATAGGATCTGGGATTTGTGAAGGGTGGCAAGTGTTGTAAGTATTGTAGGACTCGACTTAAAAGGAGAAAAGGAGTAGCATTTGGTGATTAAACTTTTCCAATGACTTTAAAAAAGTTTCAAGAAAGAAAAACACAATACTTGCTGGTTTTGTTATAATCAAGTAAACTCACATTTACCCAGAACTCCTGTTCCTGGTCCCATATTTGGTCCTGGGGGATTTTTTTAAAAAGAAATTGGAAAAAAAAAAAAAAAAAAGCTATTGATTAATGATTTCTTTTTTTCTAGGCCTGTATTGCTCAGTAAACAAGGTTTAAGAATTCTAAACTCCCGACAAGAGACTTGTATAAGGGAAGTTGAAGATGCCTAACTATGGAGTCATCAATTTAGATACTAAGAGAAACCTTGGTTTTCAGTGGCTGGCAGGGAAAGAGAAAGGAGAATTTCAGCAGCACTGGTGTAAATGCTCTTTTGATTCCACAATGTTTTTGTGAAGTTAGCCAATGATATGAAGATGCTTGGGAATACATTTGTCATACGCTGGCTGGAAAAAGTGGGTCCTGGCATCCCACTCGGAAAGAATGAATCTCTTGAGAAGTTTGATTTGGGGCTTTTTTTCCTTTCATTTCTTGCACAGTCCATCGTTCTTCGTTGCTCTTGTCTAAAGAGCCTGGCTGGAGAGGTACTGATGGATCGTTCCCTTCCACACCCGAGGCAAGAGTGGGGCTGGAGCAAGAGCAGGCTTGCTGCTTGTGTAACAGTCGTAATGAGATTCCAAACACATGTGGCTTTTAGCCTTACAAACTGATGAATGTAAGAGACTGCCTACTCTTAAAAGGCAACCAAGGCTAATGCAGTGGTTGATTTTCACTGCTCATCTTAATTAAACTACAAGCAACATCTTAAACAATCATTCCCTTCTCAAATAAATATCACCATCACAGGGCTTCACACTACACTCATGGTTTCCCATTTACTTCATTGTTTCTCATTCTCTTTGCCTGATTCTTTCCGTTTCCTAGATCACTGAATGTTGGAGATCTCTTGATCTCCAGTGTTGATCATTCTGTGTTGAAGTGCCCAGGGATTCTGTCCTAGGATCTCTTCTGTTTTCCATCTACACTTATTGCCTTGATGATCTCATCTAATCTCAGGGCTTTAAATACTCCCTATATCTAGGTGGAGCTAGCAGTAAAGAACTGGCCTGCTAATGCAGGAGATGCAGGTTTGATCCCCCGATCGGGAAGATTCCCTGGAGGATGGCATGGCAACCCACTCCAGTATTCTTGCCTGGGAAATCCCAAGGACAGAGGAGCCTGGCAGGCTACAGTCCACAGGGTTGCAAACAGTCAGACACGACTGAAGCAATTTAGCACTCACATATATTGATTAGGCTGCAGTCCATGGGGTTGCTAAGAGTCGGACACGACTGAGCGACTTCACTTTCACTTTTCACTTTCATGCATTGGAGAAGGAAATGGCAACCCACTCCAGTGTTCTTGTCTGGAGAATCCCAGGGATGGGGGAGCCTGGTGGGCTGCCGTCTATGGGGTCACATAGAGTCAGACACGACTGAAGTGACTTAGCAGCAGCAGCAGCAGCAGCAGTCTATACTATACTTCCCTGTGCTCCAGGTCATATGCCCAACTTCCAGCTTAACATCTCCACTAGGATGTCTAATAAATATCTGAGCATCTGATCTGCTACTGCCATCAGGAAACTGCTCCTCCCAGACTGTTCCCCTTCTCTGCTGCTGCTGCTGCTAAGTCACTTCAGTCATGTCCGACTCTGTGACCCAACAGACGGCAGCCCACCAGGCTCCCCTGTCCCTGGGATTCTCCAGGCAAGAACACTGAAGTGGGTTGCCATTTCCTTCTCCAATGAATGAAAGTGAAAAGTAAAAGGAAGTCGCTCAGTCGTGTCTGACTCTTCGAGACTCCATGGACTGCAGCCCACCAGGCTCCTCCGTCCATGGGATTTTCCAGGCAACAGTACTGGAGTGGGGTGCCGTTGCCTTCTCCAGTTCCCCTTCTCAGTAAGTGCCAATTCCATTTTCCTAGTTGCTTAAATAAAAATAATCCTGGCATCACCCTTGACTCCCTTTTTATCTAATATGTCACATTCTAATCCATTAGCAAATCCCATGTTCTACCTTCAGATGGATTCAAAATCTGACCACTTCTCCCATCTCCCTACTACTTTGCTGGTTCAAACCAGCTTTTAGTTGATCCTGCTGCTTCTATTGTATCTAGTAAGTAGCAAAGCAGAGATTCAAACTCAACTGTTCTTTCATTTTGAAGACCTTGATCTTTTTGCCTGGGCTCTACTGTCCCTCTGCCTGGTTGCCTTTGGTGGCTGCTAATGTAGATACTTCCTCTCTCTCCATTCTCATTCTTTCCATTCTAATGGAATCATAACTACCTTCAAAATGGCCCTGTAAGCAAATATCTTTTGTTCTGTCTTTCCCAACCTCATGCAGATAAGTGCACACACCAGCCCTGGACTGTCCTAGTCCTTCTCTGGACTCATTTACACAAGAGAACAAAGGCCACTTGTAGGCTCTTTTTCTGTGACTTGAAACAACATAATTTCTACCAATTCACCCTGTCATAAGTGGCAGCCACATATTTCTTCTGTATCTTTTACAGAACCTAGTACTGTGCTCTTGCCTGGAGAATCCCATGGACGGAGGAGCCTGGTGGGCTGCAGTCGATGGGGTCGCTACGAGTCAGATGACTGAGCGACTTCCCTTTCACTTTTCACTTTCATGCATTGGAGAAGGAAATGGCAACCCACTCCAGTGTTCTTGCCTGGAGAATCCCAGGGACGGGGGAGCCTGGTGGGCTGCCGTCTATGGGGTTGCACAGAGTCAGACACGACTGAAGCGACTTCTCAGCAGCAGCACAGTGCTAAGCACAAAACTGGCCCTCAGTAAATGACAGTGATTGACTGCTTATGATAAAGAAAAATTTCTCCAAGTTTTAACTAACACATTCCTACCACTATCAGTAATGACATGATTAAAGCTTTGGAATTGACTTGTACCTCTGGCACTTCTGAGGGAATTTTTTCTGTGTTGAAATATATATGAAAAGTGAAAGTCACACAGTTGTGTCTGATTCTTTGCGATCTCACGGACTATATAGCCTGCCAGTCTCCTCTGTCCATAGAAATCTCCAGGTAAGAGTACTGGAGTGGGTTGCCATTTCCTTCTCCAGGGAACTATATAGGTTGGTCTTAAAATGAGTGAGAATTTTCTATGTAAGAATACTGGAGTGGGTTGTCATTTCCTTCTCCAGGGAATCTTCCTGACCCAGGAATTGAACCCAAGTCTTCTGCGTCTCCTGCACTGGCAAGTGGATTCTTTACCACTGAGCCACCTAGGAAGCCTGAGTAATATGACAGACTTATACTATACAGTATAGGGCTTAAATTAATAATATAATTTGCATAAATTACAAGGTATGGCTTATGAGTCTGAGTCCATAAGTTTTCCCTAAGTTCCATTACTTTAAGATTCTAAATAAAGATTAAAATATTGTTAGCAATAAATAAATAAAATATTGTTAGCATTCTCAATGCCTTCCTCTGAAATATCATTTCAAGATAAATTTCTGTATAACACAAACTTTGGATCCTTAAAAAGATTATGACATTACAAAATCTACTATAAGAAAAGCAGTACTAATCTTGCATTGTGTTGGAATGTTACTGCTGAGGTGCTGGTTGGTGTTGTTCAGTCGCTAAGTCACGTCTGACTCTTTGTGACCCCATGGACTGCAGCATGCCAGGCTTCTCTGTCCTTCACTATCTCCTGGAGGTTGCTCAAATTCATGTCCTTTGAGTCAGTGATGCTATCTAACCATCTCACCCTCTGCCGCCCTCCTTGACGTTGGTCGGCTTATAAATGCCTTAAAAGAAAACAATTTATAGTCTTGCTCTTTCCTGTTATTGAAAGGTCTTAAACCTCCAAATCACAATCCACCTCCAAGGCCTCTGAGGCCTGAATTCCAGGCCTCATTAAGCAGAGAAATAAACTGCTGAATATTACTCATAAGTGTGCAAAATCGGTTGGGAAGTGGTTTGTTCCGTGCTGAGTCCATCTTAGGATTCAGGCCATGGGCTGGAACAGTATTCATTCTATGGTGAATTCTGATTGGTCATCTCTAAGATAAATTCTGATTGGTTGAAAGAGCATGCTTCTTCAAGTGCTGTCTCTTACCACTGAGTGCTTGTCTCTTACAAGTCTCTGGGCAGGTCTTAGAGTCCACATTTTATTATTATTATTTAATCTACAGATGGAAATAATATCCAAAATAGCTATTCCATAGAGCTGTTGAGATGGTAAAATGAAGGAATATTGTGAAAGGGCCTAGTTCATAGTAGTCACTCAATTAATATTTGTTCATTCATCTTGATAATATATTACATTTTATAAATGCTTTAGAATTTTTGAAATGCTTTCACACACTGTACAGGTTATTGTCAAAATACCAAGCACCGATTAACACTTCCTCTAAGAGCATTTGGATGGCTGTACTTTAATTATTTTAGGATGTGACCAGCTTTTGTGGAGTTGAGTTAGTTGGCTTCATTATTCCCCTGCAACATTTCCTCTGCACTCGTTGATTTCCATGGCTACACGATGATTACTTCCTGAGAAACAAAGGAACACATGTGTTGGGAAGTAAAAAGGAAGCATACAGATCACCTACTGAACCACAGCCCTGCAAAACCTGGTATAAATGGAAACTTTTCTTTTTATCATAGTGTGTTTGAAGTGAAGGAATTCACATTAGTCATTCCCTCAGTTTTTGCTCTACAATAGATGTCCTTGTAAGGGGCCAGATAGCGTCAGGCCATATAAACCAAATATACTCCAAAATGTTTTGCAAGGTAGACTGTTTACAACATTAAAATTTCTGAGTGGTGACCAATTCAGAAAAGTGATAGTAGGTAATGGGAAATTTGAAGACAAAGAATTGAGTGTAGGAGGAAATAGCTCACCACTTTAAAACACAATGATTCCTTTTTACTGCATTCATTGATCGATTATTTTAGCAAACATATGTTGAGGATTCTGGGTATGAGGTCCTGTAACTAAGTGCTCTGAGAACTACAAACATGAATAGGACCAAGGGAAATAAGACCAGAGATGGTCTTCAAAGAATTTATAGTTTATATTGGACATAAAATCGGTATGTCTCCTGGGTCCAAATTATGTCCCATATGAAGTACAATCCAAGACCTGGGATGGCTTTGAGAAGGGGGCTATTTATGTTGAGTCTTAGAGAATACTTAAAAAAATTTTTCACCACGTAGACAGATGGAAAGGCATTCCAGACAGAAGAAACAGTATATACAAAGGAACTGAGGTTACCAGGCTCAGAGCTAATGGATCATAGATAGGCAAAGATTGGAGAGCAAGAGTAGGTTGAAAATATCTGTTTTGAGAATATCATTGTTATTAGTAGATGGGTGTGTGATGTATGGAGATTGGCTTACAGTGGGAGGAGAGTGCTGTAGACTGAATGTTTGTGTCCCGTCAGAATTCATATGTTGAAACCTAATCCTCAATGTCATGGGTTTTGGGAAGAGAGTAGATCATGAAAGTGGAGCCTGCAAGAATTTGACTAGCATCCTTACAAAAGAGACTCCAGAGGGCTCCCTCTCCCCCTCCACCATATGAGGACATGGTGAGAAGACAGAGAAGACAGCCATAGTGCACCAGGAAGTAACCTCTTACCAGACCAAAGATAGGCTAGCTTTGATCTTGGACTTCTCAGACGTTAAAACTGGGAGAAATGTTTGTTGTGTAAGCCACATAATCTATGGTATTCTGTTATAGCAGCTCAAATAGGCTAAGATAGAGAAGTTTAGTATGCTCAGTTTGGGACATGCTGAATGTCAAATGCCAGTGAGACACGATATTCTGGTGGAGATGTTATGTAGGTTTTTAGAAGTGAAGTTTGGAACTTAGGAGAGATGTGCAATTGAAGACTTCGGTTTTAGGACTTGTCAACATACAAGCAGAAGATGACTCTTGGAGTCTGGTGTATGAAGAAAATGTAGTTGATGACAGATTCCTGCGAAACAGCTACATTTAAGGGACAGACTGACAAAAAGAAACCTAAGAAGGAGGCTGAGAAGGAGAAGCCAGGGTTATGTGAAGGAAAACTACAAGAAAATGGCAGCTTTCCCCTTTCTTTTCAGTGAAGTCCTTCTTTAGTGGTCATTAGGGAATGTCAAAGTGGAAAAGGAAACAGTAAAATTGCATTTAATCTAGTCCTTTTTCTTTTGAGATTCTTTCCTGGGATTTGGGGTTCTTTTTCTAATTTTTTTTTTTTTGACTGTTCCATGTGGCTCACAGAATCTTAGTTCCCTGACCAGGGATTGAACCTGGATCTTCACCAGCGGAAGCTCGGAGTCCTAACCACTGGACTGCCCTGATGCTGGGAATTCTCTTTTTTTCTAATCTTGATTCATTTCTTTATCTCTAAAAATAAACTCCAGGAGCCTAAGATAGACCAAATAGGTGATCAACTCTGGGGTTGCCCACAGAATGGAAGGTTCTAAGATTCAGGTAAACGGGATGGTCCTGGGATGTGAAGCTTCAATGAGCAAGGAAGACAGTATCATATAGTGGTTATGAGCTCTGGAGGTAGACAGTTGTTGTTCAGTCACTAAGTCACGTCAGACTCTTTGCGACCCCATGGACTGCAGCACACCAGGCTTCCCTGTGCTTCACCATCTCCCGGAGTTTGCCCAAACTAATGTCCATTGAGTCAGTGATGCCATTCAACTATCTCATCCTCTATCGCCTCCTTCTCCTCCTGCCCTCAATCTTTCCTAGCATCAGGGTTTTTCCAATGAGTAGCATCAGGTAGCCAAAGTACTGGAGCTTCAGCTTCAGCATCAGTTCTTCCAATGTATATTCAGAGTTGATTTCCTTTAGGATGATTGACTGGTTTGATGTCCTTGTTATCCAAGGGACTCTCAAGAGTCTTCTGCAGCACCACAGTTCAAAAGCATCAATTCTTTAGCACTCAGCCTTCTTTATGGTCCAACTCTCACATCTGTACATTATTACTGGAAAGACCATAGCTTTAACTATATGGACCTTTGTTGGCAAAGTGATGGCTCTGCCTATAATACGCTTTCTAGGTTTTGTCATAGCTTTTCTTCTAAGGAGCAAGTATCTTTTAATTCCATGCCTGCACTCACTGTCTGCAGTGATTTTGGAGCCCAAGAAAATAAAGTCTGTCACTGTTTCCATTTTTCCCTATTTTCCATGAAGTGATGGGACCAGATGCCATGATCTTAGTTTTTTGAATGTTAAGTTTTAAACCAGCTTTTTCACTCTCCTCTTTCACCTTCATCAAAAGACTCTTTAGTTCCTCTTTGCTTTCTGCCATTAGAGTGGTATCATGTGCACATCAGAGGTTGTTGATATTTCTCCCAGCAATCTTGATTCCGGCTTGATCCAGCTCGGCATTTCATGTGATATACTCTGCCTATAAGTTAAACAACCAGGGTTACAATATACAGCCTTGACGAAGTCCTTTCCCAATTTTGAACCAGTTCATTGTTCCATGTCTAGCTCTAACTGTTGCTTCTTGACCTGATAGAGATTTCTTAGGAAGATAAGGTGGTCTGATAGTCCCATCTCTTTAAGAGTTTTTTAACGGTTTGTTGTGATCCACACAATGAAGCAGAAGTAGATGTTTTTCTTGAATTCCCTTGCTTTTTCTATGATCCAGTGTATGTTGGCAATTTGATCTCTGGTTTCTCTGCCTATTCTAAATCCAAACTTGTCCATCTGGAAGTTCTTGGTTGATGTACTGCTGAAGCCTAGCTTGAAGGATTTTGAGCATTACCTTGCTAGCATGTAAAAGGAACACAATTGTATGGTAGTTTGAACATTCTTTGGCATTGCCCTTCTTTGGGATTTGAATGAAAACCGACCTTTTCCAGTCCTGTGGCCACTGCTGAGTTTTCCAAATTTGCTGACATATTGAGGGCATCACTTTAACAGCATCATTTTTTAGGATTTGAAATAACTCAGCTGGAATTCCATCACCTCCACTAGCTTTGTTCATAGTGATGCTTCCTACAGCCCACTTGACTTCATAATCCAGGATGTCTGGCTCTAGTTGAGTGTCTAGGAGTGCCTAGGATCTGCATTCAAAGCCTGACACTGAGACCCCAAGGGAAATTCTCCCAGCAGATGTACATGCCATCCTGGGTGTGGACTGGGGTATCTCACTCCCAGACCCCTACTCTCAGTCTGGTTGTAATAAAGGAGAAATTTCTCCACTCCTTGTGGAGTTCTCAGGGGGTTAGTATAGAGTAGGTTCTTAAATATATAGTTTTCTTTTTAATAATCAGTAAATTAACAGAGAGCTTTTCCAGTGGCTCAGCAGTAAAAAATTCACCTTCAGTGCAGGAGACACAGGAGATGCAGCTTTGGTCTCTGGGTCAGGAAGATCCCCTGGAGGAGGAAATGGCAACCCATTCCAGTATTCTTGATAGGGAAAATCCCATGGACAGAGGAGCCTGGTGGGCTACAGTCCGTGTGTGAGTGTTAAGTTGCTTCAGTCATGTCCAACTCTTTGCAATCTTATAGACCACAGCCCACCAGGCTCCTCTGTCCATGGGATTCTCCAGGCAAGAATCCTGGAATGGGTTTCCATGTCCTCCTCCAGGGGATCTTCCTGACCCAAGGATCCAACCCACGTCTCTTATGTCTCCTGCATTGTCAGGTGGGTTCTTTACCACTAGCGCCACTTGCGAAGCCTAGACTATAGTCCATAGGGTCTTAAAGAGTTGGGCACGACTGAGCAACTGAGCAAACTAACAGAACATAAAGATCAATACACAAGAAATAACTTTATTTAGGTATATGAGTATTGTGGGCTTCCCAAGTGGCGCTATTGGTAAAGAAACCATCTGCCAATGCAGGAGATGTAAGATGCAGGTTTGATCCCTGGGTCGGGAAGATCCCCTGGAGTGGGGCATGGCAACCCACTCCAATATTCTTGCCTGGAGAATCCCATGGACAGAGGAGCCTGGCGGCCTACAGTCCATAGGGTTGTAAAAAGTCAGACACAACTCTAAGTCACATGAAATGACTTAGCAGGCGAGAGTATTGTAGTCTGCTAACATCTTTATGGGTCACTGATATTTTCAAAACTCTGACCATTGAGCATCAGAGAAAATCTCACCTGTCCATTACAAAGGAAATAGGAGAACAATACTACTCACTATAGCAAAATTATAAAACAGTTGACTTAAAAATACAAATGATCTTCAATGGTTTATAATATGGTTCCTCATTAAGCAATGGCATAATACTAACGCTTCCACAATGCTTTTTAAATTTTTTTACTTTCCTAACACTGTACTGAAGAACTTATTTGCATTATTTAGTTTAATTTTTCCAGCAAATCTATGAAATAAGGGCTTGTCTATTATGTATATAAGGAAACTCAAGACACAGAAGGTTCCCAAGGTCACATAGTTAATAATTAGCAGAGGTAGGATTTGAACCCAGGAAATGCAGATCTGGAGTCTGGGCGAGCAACTGTTACGCTACACAGAAAACTGCTTTGATTCTGCTACTGGACTGCTTTGCGTATCACCTAGTATGGAAGGAAATCTGCACTGCACGTGTGAAGGGAGGAGGCTTTCTCAGCAGAGCTTCTGTGGGGGCAGGTAGAGTGGGGGCAGGTTGTGGGAGATATATTTGTGTTAAGTCAGGGCCACAAGCATGATCATTTTTTATACTAACAGAAATCATAATCATACAATGATCTTATTTTTCAATTTACTGTCCCCTTGGTGGGCAGATGACCTCAGCCCTTTGTCACAGACTAAGAGAGAGAGTCTCAGTGCTGGCGCACAGGACCACCAAATATGTCTACCTGGGAGTCTCCAGGGAACTCACTGACCCTGTCTGTCTTCTCTGGTTTTACTGGAGTTTTCTGAGGGGACTTTGTATGAATGGCCCAATCTTTTAGTTGGCTTCCAGGAGCCCACCCTGATTGTCCCTTATCTGAGGAGGGTAACCGAGAGAACTCTCAGAGTCTTCAAACCTTTCATGGCCACTGCCTTGAAAGGAATTTGAATCCAAAATGATTATTTGGAATCACTCTAAGGAATGAGCCCAGTATATACTATAGCACATATGCTTTAAAAAAACAAAAAAGATTCAGAATAAAATATTTCCTGATATTATATGAATGAGGATGTTTTATAACTCTTATTTAAATATATTTAATATCACTTACAGAAGAAAAGAATTCCAAACATATAAAAATAAATCAGATTAAGCTTTGTCTTTTGATTCATTTTTTTTTTTGGCTGAACAGGAAAATACTTATTAACAAAAGTTTTGAGAACAATAAAGTCACTGCAGGTTATTAATATGAAAATATTGTCAATTGTTCCTCTTGTAGAAATCTTTCTGGACAGCCCACTTCCTGAAAAATGACTCAGCAAAAGCTGCCAAGAAGTGTTGTTCATATTTAATACAATTGTTCAGGCCAGCACCTATTTCTTATCTATGAAGTCTCCTTGTGATTGATGATTCATGTTTCTTTTCAATTATGGGCTTTGAATGCAGACTATTTCTTAATGTAAACAAATGGCTTCAGTATTTAAAGCAAAACATTTCCGCTTGCTCAGTACTATTTCCTATTTTATGCCTCAAACCGTATTTTTGAGGGAATTGTTTGGTTTCAAAAGAGGGAAAAGAGATGATTGTTTAGAAGAATGTGTGCAAGAAGGGTGTACTTGCCACGGGCTGCCTGCCAGACGTGCGTGGACTCAGATGGGGCACACGGTGACCTATCCTCTCACATCACAGCCCAAAAAAGTTGTGTCCTGAAATCTGACGGTCAAGATCCAGGTTTTTCTGAGGGAGAAAGGGGCTAACTTTGGCAGCTTGATAACCGACCTTGCCGAATGTCTTCTTAGTTCTGCTGAAGAGGTGTGAACTAGGAGAACGGAGGATAAACGACAGATAGAACAGTTTTCAGAAACACCAGGAAAAACAGAGCAAGATATTTAGTGATTTCTGATGACATTTAACAATTGCCAATGTAAAAAACTAAAATTAAAACCTAGAAAAGCCTGAGCCAGTTTCAGCGAAATCTGTGCCAAAATTTGACCACTAGGTAGCGCCATAATTCAGCTCTGTGACAATGGGACTGCTGATGTTGATTCTCTATTGGCCCGGATGAAAATGTTTAAGATTTACTCTGGAAAAGATCAACAAGGGTGCCCTAAAATTTTGCAATCAGAAAACCCTCACATAACAAACATAAGAGGTATAAGGTTCAAGTATTTACTTGGGGAAGCTATTTCTACCATTGCAAGTATGTTTACTGAGAACTCAGAAAAATGATTTTAGCTTTCCCTTTTCTTAATGAAATCCCGGATTTGCATAAAGAAAAGGAAAAGGAATAATCGCAGTTAGTTACAACAATTAATCCAGAATTTCCTTGTCATATTGAAAAAGTCCATTTAATTAATATAAACACTACTCATGTTTATATTCGTCATTCCCACTGAAGTCTTCTGTTCATACCAGACCATCATACACCTTGCTAGACGCTCGGAATATAAAGAACCATAAAGCACATTCCTTGCTCTGGTGTAGCTTATAGTCCAATAAGGTTGATAAGTGTTTAACAGAAAAATATATTCAAAAGGCTTATGGGAGATAGTAGCCAATCATTCTATACAACCAGGTGGCATTTGAACAAGGCCTTGAAACAGTACTGACAGTAACAGCTGACACTGATATTCATGTGCCAAACACTCTCCAGAGTGCTCTCCCTAATAAAGGCCCAAAAGTCTGTGCTCAAAAAGTCAACATGCTCAAAAGGTCGTTGTAATCTTTACAATGACCATATGAGGTCAGTGATACTGTTATTATTTCCATGTTCCATACAAGAAAGGGAGGGTATTCTAGATAAAGGAAGCAGCATGTATAAATAAAGGTTCTGAAGTGTACAGAACCAGGGCGTGTTCCAGGGATTAGAAGTTCAGATAATAGTAATGATACGATATTCATGGAAACACCATCTCTTCTATGAGTTTATAAACAGAAAAATATGATGAGTTATATCAGAAATTTAGAAAATATTAAAAAAAATTTTTTTAATTACTCAGAAATGTTATTCTTGGGAATTCCCTGGAGGGCCTGTGGTTAGGACTCCATGTTCTCACTGCTGAGGGTTGCGGTTCAATCCCTGCTTGGGGAACTAAGATCCTGTAAGCTGTGCAGTACAGCCAGTATAAAAACTATCCTTTAAAGAACAGTAGCCACTACAGTTTATTGAGAAAACACAGATTCATTAAAGGACCAAAATCCCTTTTGTAATGAAATTTTACATCCTGAATTTTGAAGATGATAGGAAAAAATATATAGAATGGCTTTCTGGAAACACTCTTTTGGATGGCATAGATTTTTCCTTAAAAAACTAACTTTCAAATAACAAAACATGTTCCTCAGAGTCTCCTGAAAATAATAGTGCTGAAGTGTTTTTTTTTTTCTTTTTGAAGATTTAAAATTAAACCAGTGTTTTGCTGGGCAGAGAAGATACCAGGTAGGGGAAGGGAGGAACAGATAAACACAAGTCACTGTTGTGGAGTTTAGATGCTCACATGTTGAGTTTTATGGGGGAGGAAGTGGAAATTCTTGTGCTCAGGTCTTATGCCTAGGCAGTGTCCCTGTGTTTCAAGTTCCACTGTCAGACGTGTATGGTAAGGCAGCGAGTCAGATGTGAAAGGTCAGTTATGTAGGTCTTATGACATACAAAGAGCTGCTGCAACTTGTGGCCTCACCCCAACCCTAAAAGCTAGCGTATCCACTCACCACACCAGATGACTTTATATAGTACCTGCAAAAGCTAAAGGTCATCCTAGGTAACCATTCAGGCGTTCCCACCCATCCAGGCTGCTCTAGATTTTCTTGTGTTTTTGCTCATCTTATAGATCCCTAACTCAATTCTGACCTCTGGCTCCACTGGGATCGGAAATCCTCATTCTGCCTTTCTGAAATCTTGGGCCGTGTCATTACCTAGTATTTTAAAATCCTGTTAGCACTTTCAGTTGTGGCCCAATAGACTCTCAAGTCCTGGTTAGCACATCAGCTTCCTAGATATTTGTTGTATTTATATAATACAACTGTGGATTCTGCAAATGTCAATTTTTCTTTTTTCTTACCAATCTTTATATCTTTTATTTCTTTATCTTGCCTTATCACTAGGACTTCCAGGTCAGTTTCAAATAGAGCTAACGATTGTTGTTTCCCTGAACTGAGGAGTCCAATGTTTAACATTTTGTCACCAAGTAAGATGTTAACGAGGTTTGTTTGTATTGTTGCTGTTTTCAGTCACTCAGTCGTGTACCCCATGGACTGCAGCATGCCAGACTTCCCTGTCCTTCACCATCTCCTGGAGCTTGCTCAAACTCATGTCCGTTGAGTCAGTGATGCCATCCAACCATCTCATCTTCTATCATCCCCTTCTCTTCCTGCCTTCCATCTTTCCCAGCATCAGGAACTTTTCCAATGAGTTGGCTCTTCCCATCATGTGGTCAAAGTATTGGAGCTGTAGCCTCAGCATCAGTCCCTCCAATGATATTCAGGGTTGATTTCCTCTAGGATTGACTGGTTTGATCTCCTTGCAATCCAAGAGACTTGTTTGTTTTATTTAATTTTTGGCTGTGCTGGGTCTTTGCTGCTGCTCCAGCTTTTCTCTAGTTGCTGCAAACTGGGGCTATTCTCTAGTTTCAGTGTTTGGACTTCTCTTGCTGCAGAGCACAGGCTCCAGGTGCATGGGCTTCACTAGTTGTGGCTTCTAGGCTCTAGAGCAGAGGCTCAGTGGCACATGGGCTGAGTTGCTCCACCACATGTGGGATCTTCTCAGACCAGGGATGGAATCTGTGTCCCTTGCATTGGTAGGCAGATTCTTATCCACTGCACCACCAGGGAAGTCTGGTCAGGGTTGGTTCTTTTTTTTTAGATAGACTCCTTTTATTATATTATGAAATTCTCTTCTATTCCTAGGTAGCCAAGTCTTTTTTTTTTCCTGGACCCATCAAAACATACAGAGGTGTAAGAATTACCTATAAAAGTGAGGAAACTACCTCTTCAGGAAAGAATGGAGTAGGAGTGAAAGGGTGGAACTCAGATTTCAGCTCTGAAGAGAACTGAGAACCATTTCTCTTGGTGAGAATTGTCAGGCTAGTCCACCTCTTTAGGGTACCTTCTACCTTTCAGCCACCCCTGCCTTGCCCCCAGGCTACCAGGTAATTCCAAGAGACTGCAAATTGCAAAAGGGGCACCTGTGCCAGTGACACCCATGAGCATAATGTTTCCCATTGGTGGTTCCAATGCAGTGTTAGAAGGTGGGATTCCAGTTTTGCTGAGGGAGGGATGCAAAAACTGACCGAGATTTTTCTTTTTTAATAATAAACTTACTTTTAAAAGAAGAGTCAGTTTCTAATTCTAGAGTGTTCCTAGCAGATTAATAAAACAAAGACTCAGTCACAGAGAAAAAAAAAAAATGCTTACAGAGGGGCCCAGGATCAGGGCATAGCTTGGTGGTGTGTCCCCAAGATCCAGTGGGGGCTAGATTTCCCAACCTCAGCACTACTGGCATTTGGGGCTAGATAATTCTTTGTTGTGGGAGACTGTACTGTGCATTTAGCAGAAACTCTAGCCTCTGCTCACTGGATTCCAACCCACCTTCAGCTTGAGACAGTCAAAAATGTCTCCAGGCATTACCCTACGTTTGGGAGAAGACAGGATCACCCAGTGAGAGTCACTGGCCTAGAGCTACGTACTTGTCTCCCGTCAGTGGTCAGACTTGACTCCAGAGAGTAGTAGAAGAGTCTGAGCTGCAGCTGGGAGGTGGGGCTAAAGGTTGAGACTGGGAACATTCCAGTCATACTCCCCATTCTCTTTTATGGGTATCTTGGAATATGGCTGTTTAAAATTTTTCCATTACCTCCCTTTCTTTCCCTTATTTGGTGAATTTGTTGTCAGCGCTATGGGATAGGGGAGGTTGTTTTCCTGACTGTTTCTCTTGGGAGGAGAGTCTCTTCTGTTCATTCAATCTGTGCTGACTTCCGGCAGGAAATGGCACTCAAGGAAAGTTTTGAATAAAAGGAAGATGCTGGTTTAGTCAGTGGAAACAGGAAGTTGTAGCCTGCCTCTTACAAGGCTTAGAAGAAAGTAAGAGGCAGAGAAAAAATTCACTTAACCGAAGTGGGAGGAGCAGAAGAGAGCCAGGTGGGAGTCGAGGAGGTATGGGGAGAGTTGAGGGGCGGATGGAGGCAACCAGGAAGACGTTGAGTCTCCTGGTGGGGTTGGCTATACAGGAAGAGAATAACAGCGCTATGCAGTAGGAACAGGGTCGGGCAGTAACTATGAGTCAAAGCTATTGTGGTTTGTTAATTATACTACTTTACAGTGTAACACTGTTCTAAAAATACTCTATTTAAATTAACACAATTTTATCACTATTTGTATTAAAAGCATATGCCTACATTACCGAATCCCCTTGAGTAAACAAAGAGAAAAGGAGAAAGCAAATGTAGCAAAATGTTAACAATGGATGAATCAGATGAAGGTTATCTGATATTCTTCTTGTAATTCTTCTGTAAGGTTGAAAATTTTAAAAATAAAAATTTGCATTATTTGGGGATAAAAGTCAATTTTTTAACTATGTTATATTTAAGGCTGGGTAGACGGAGGATCCTGGCAGGCTGCAGTCCAGGGGGTTGCTAAGAGTTGGACATGACTGAGCGACTTCATTTTCACTTTTCACTTTCCTGCATTGGAGGAGGAAATGGCAACCCACTCCGGTGTTCTTGCCTGGAGAATCCCAGGGACGGGGGAGCCTGGTGGGCTGCCGTCTATGGGATCGCACAGAGTCGGACACGACTGAAGTGACTTAGCAGCAGCAGCAGCAGGTCATCACGGGTATATGTTCATGAGTATGTGATGTGGCCTTACCCGTGTATTTGTTCTCTACAATATAGTAAAGTGATGACCAATACTGTCTCATGACCAGAATGATTTCCCATCATGAATTTATGTGTTCTCACAGTCTGATCAATTCTATCTGGAAGTCTCAGCTTTTTGCATCATTTGGACCAAACACATCCTCATAAGGCAGAACTACCTCTTAGCCTGTAGTTTTGCTGTCCATCTTTCATTCATTCAGTGAGTGTTTCTTGAGCACTTACAGGGCAATGCATTAAGTATTAAGAGAAATACAAATATAAATCAAATAGACATTCTGTTTTTAGATAATCTGATAATTTGGTATAAATTTAAAGTGAAAAGTGAAAGTGAAGTCGCTCAGTCGTGTCCGACTCTTTGCAACCCCATGGACTGTAGCTTACCAGGCTCCTCCATCCATGGGATTCTCCAGGCAAGAGTACTGGAGTGGGTTGCCATTTCCTTCTCCAGGGGATCTTCCCAACCCAGGGATTGAACCCGGGTTTCCCGCATTGTAGGCAGATGCTTTACCATCTGAGCCACCAGGGAAGTCCATAAATTTAAAACCTTGCACATAAATGATTTTTTGATTTTTTTTTCTAAGAAGCTCTGTTCCTTTTCTTTTTTTTAGTATAAATTTATTTATTTTAATTGGATGCTAATTACTTTACAATATTGTACTGGTTTTGCCATACATCAACATGAATCCGCCACGGGTGTACATGTGTTCCCCATCCTGAACCCCCCTCCCACCTCCCTTCCCGTACCATCCCTCTGGGTCATCACAGTGCACCAGCCCCAAGCATCCTGTATCCTGCATTGAACCTGGACTGGCGATTCGTTTCATATATGATATTATACATGTTTCAATGCCATTCTCCCCATATAAATGATTTTAACACAGACAGAAAGTTACTGTTTTGTGTCAGGTCTTGAAGGAGGCCATGATTACTTCCTCTTGGAGGAAATGGTGTATGGCATATTCCTGGTGCATTTCTTCCACTCTGCCAAGGAGGAAAACTAGGGTTTAAGAGTTGAGCCTGTTGGTGGGATTGATGTGAAGAATGCTGCACTGGTTTGCTATTGCTTCATATAATCCATCACTTAGTGGCTGCAAAGAACCATCATTCGTTGTTCTTCCTGTGTCTGTGGGGATGTGGGGCACGGCTGATCTGGCCCAGGCTGGGGTGAGCAGCTCTGTATCAGATGCTGCAGCTGGATGGGAAAATGTGCTTCTCTCTGCAGTTGTGTGGATCCATGGGGATGGCTCTGCTTCATGTACCTCTCCTCCTCCTTGGACCAGCAAGCCAGCCAGGACATGTTTTTCTCAGGCGATGGCAGAGGTGTAAGAGGGCAAAGAGGAACATGTTTGCAAAGCCTAGGCTTAGAGCTCAAGTACTGCTACTTCGGCTCATATATCATTGGTCAGCAGGAGTTGCAGGGCTAGGCCCAAAGTCTTGGAGCATTAAGGGACACTTGGTGAGGCACTGGTAAGGGTATGGATGTAGGGAGAAGTGAAAAACTGATGCAATTGATAACATGTGCTTTGTGATTACATGAACAGTACATTCTGAGGAGAACGAATTTCAATTTCTTTTCACATTGGATAAAAACTTAAAAAAAATAGACTCATATGGAAGAATGTCATGACTCATCCCTTTATTTATTTTGGCTGCATGGCATGTGGAATGCGGAATCTTGGTTTCCTGACCAGGGAGTGAACCCATGCCGCCTGCAGTGGAAGCATGGACTCAACCACTGAACCACTAGAGAAGTACCTGTTCATTCTTTTAAATATGCAGTCTGTGGTACTGGACAAGAAATCATGAGGTTAAACTCAGAACTGAAGATGATCTGGCACAGAGTGTAATGGGAAATTTGTACCTATTTACTTTTTTAGGCCTACCTGGGGCTATCTGTTGTCCACATTTTCCCTTGATATTCTAGGCCTCTACTTCTTGCATGCATTCTTCCTCTCAGCAGCAACCAGCCCTCTTCAACCTCCTGGCATCTTCATGCTTTTGCCCTTCCCATCAAAAGGATGTAGCAAACTCACTCACAGTCAGGCCTAAGGAACTGATAGGGATAAAATACAACCACTTCCAGGAGCATTTGTATTAGAACAGGAGACAAAAAAAAAAAAAGGAATGGATCCATCATGGCCGAACTTCACCCAGCAGTGAAGAGTGTGGAGAAATGAAAGAGATGGGGTACCAAAGTGCTTGCCCAGTGACCTCAAAATCATACCCGAGAGGACTGTTTTTTCTTGTTGTTATTTTTTTGAGTTCGTGGGAACAAGGGTAGAGTTGCAGGAATAACTGAGAGTATAACTTTAATCACATACGTAGCATAAACAACATTAAAATATGTGCCCCAACAAGTCAATTGTCTTTCATAACTTTTTATAGTGTAATTGTTCTAATTCCTATCAAAGTTTGCAGTTACTGTATTTGAGAAACAAGTAAATAAATACAGCAGGCATCAGGCAGGAACTTTCTGAACTGTGTCAAGGTTAATAATAAGTAAAATGTTATAAGTAGAGACAAGACAGCAACAGCTGTGCAACATTCTTGGAAGCAAGGATTTCGATAGCATGAAGTCAGACAGTGAGCTCAGTTTTTGCTGCTACTCTGGCTGGACAGAGAGACCCTGTCGTAATTATAATACAACTACATTTCTCTTATAAAGTACTGTCTTACATTAAAAAAATATGATGTCTGCAGCTGGAAAATCAGGAGCAATGTTGGAAGAAGACCCAGATCAAACCTATGAGAATGTGCTGGCTGAGATTCAGTCTTTTGAGCTGCCCATTGAAGCTACTTTAAGGTAGGGCTCCTTTATATTTTGCTGTTTCTTCTTTGGTGGTGATAAAGTAGTCTTATTCATGTCTTTTATACTTTTCTCTATAACAATAAAAAATAATTTTTGAGAAATGATTGCAATTCTATATACACCTAATCTCGAAGTTTTATCCTTAGAGAAATGACGGTGAATAAATTATCCACATTGTTTGTATTATATTTGTTTCATGATTCATCACCACAAGGTTAAAAAATAGAAATGACTTTCAAGTGATCAAAAAGGGCTGGATGCCAACTCCAAATAGATATCCCATCTTATTTACATCAGGTTTCACTTGTTATCTCTAAAATACTGCTTAGTGAAAAATACAGAGAACAATTAGTCGTATCATTGAAACTCATTTATATTTGAGTGGATGTGGATGTGAGTTGTAGGAAAAAACACAGAATGCTTATTTGTGTTGTTGCTGCTCTTGGGTATATGGGGCGCTCTCGGATATGTATTTTTTATTTCTACAGAAGATTAAAAAATAGTTTCTTTGGTAAGATGAGGATTAATTTGCATAGTTCAAGGACAGAATTAAAATGAAAGACACATATCTCTGTGTTAAATGTGCAGTTTAAAAATTTTCATTCTTTTTGACTGTCTGCTTGTATCTGACACTTAACAGTATGGGAACAGGATAGCAATCTCTGACTGTGATAGTGACAGTCAATAAATATTTGTTGACTAATATTTGTAGATTAAGTGAAAGGATTTTTTTTGGTGTTGTCTTTTTAGTCTCAGAAAGATCCAGGAGCAGATATGTTTAAATCTGAATTTAAATTTGATTTTGCATTAAATGTATCCTGAATCTTTCCAAAGGGCCTAGGGTAGGGTTGGGGGTATTGGAAGCTATTGGTATTTATTGGTTGATTCTTGATCAATATGTAGGTACAGTAGAAAAATAATTACAACTCCATTTATAACTGTTACTTATACCTTCATTTTATCTGAGCACCATGGACATCCATGAATAAGGGCAGGTGCTTTTTATCCTATTCAACAGGTAGAAAAAACCAAAGCTTTTCGCTAATTGGAAACTTGGTAATTTTTCCAAGTGGAACATACTTTATACTGTACCAGCACCTTCTAAAACCTGTGCATCTGCCTGGTGGCTAGGTCAGAAGTCAAAGGGGAACACGAGAGGGGAATAAAGGGAGCCTGAAAAAGTGAAAGTGTTAGCTGTGACTGACTCTATGTGACCCCATGGACTGTAGCCCACCAGGCTCCTCTGTCCATGAAATTCTCCAGGCAAGAATACTGGAGTAAGTAGCCTTTCCCTTCTCCAGGGGATCTTTCAGATCCAGGGTTTGAAGCCGGGTCTCTTGCATTGCAGGTGGACTCTTTACCATCTGAGGCACCAGGGAAGCCTGGACATGTGTTGATTACTGTGGCCTCTGCTGCCATTGTTGCTTCAGAGCCCTTAGTCTTCAACCCCTGATCCTCTCTACATCTCCCCTGGTCTCTCAGCCCTGGCCAATATCTACAGGCTTCATCCATTGATCCTCTCTACATCTCCCCTGGTCTCTCAGCCCTGGCCAATATCTACAGGCTTCATCCATCCTTGAAACTACCAGCTAGTCTTGCTGTGGTACTGGACCTGACTTCCTGTTTTGGTTCCTGGATGTGTCCTACCTTCTGTTCTGAGGGTAAATGTCCTGGGTCTTGTACTAGGTCTCCTAAAGGAAAGAGTCAGTTTAGATCTGCAGTCACAGCACTCTCCCATCATCGCAAGAGCAGACACTGCAAACATATTTTGTCCAGGTGCTGCCTGTCAGCACCAATAGACCTAGATTGCCCACTGTTACCTTCACAAAGAGCTCTGACTACGGGACCTCATGGACTGTGGCCCATCAGGCTTCTCTATCCATGGGATTCTCCAGGCAAGAATACTGGAGTGGGTTGCCTTTTCTTCTGCAGGAGAGCTTTCCAACCCAGGGATCGAACCCATATCTCTTGCACTGCAGGTGGATTTTTACCATCTGAGCCGCCTTGTGTACTGGGTCTGGGTTGTGGCCTGCGGGATCATCAATCTCCATTGTGGCATGCAGGATCTGTAGTTGCAGCATGTTCGATCTAGTCCCTGACCAGAGGTCGAACTCGGGCCCCCTGCATTGGGAACATAGAGTCTTAGCCACTGGACCACCAGGGAAGTCCCCCAACAAACCTTTAATTGAGACAATATTCACCAAAATTCCTTTTCCTAAACAATTGCTGTAATCATTGATGAGATGAAGACTTCTTGGGCTGGCATTTGCCTTTCAGCACTTCCCTATGTATGTTATTGATATTCCAATGTCAACTATTCTGGTCCACTCCTCTTACGGAACATGTCAGCTCATGTGGCCAAATATGAGGGTTGGGAAATAAAGACAGGACTTCCATTTTGGCCAAACTGGAGTGTTTACTGTTTGATAATATGCCCTGAGATTTTCTTCCTTCTGGTTCTCATGGTTCCATTTCTTTATTAAATTGCACTCTTACTTCTGTCTGCCAAAATCCAGCCCATCTTGCAAGGCACAGCTCAAATATTCTTTCTTCTGTGAAGTCTCTCTGATTCATCAACCACAGGTGAGTGCTTCATCCTTTGAAGCCCCAAAGAATTCAGGGCATTTATTCTGACTCATTTGGGTGTATGTAGGCTCACATGTATTTTGTGCTATAACCATTTTCAGGCTAAAGATTCCTGAGGGCACTATATATTTATATCTTAGTATCCTCTGCAGAAGCTTCTACCATACTTGACACACAGTAGCTAGATAAATATTTGTTGAACTAATTTGTATGAGCTTCTGAGCTAATGATAGTCTTAACAAGACAAAGGAAAAAAGGTAGTCCAGAGAGAAAGTCATCATTTCAGGGAATAAGAAAAGGCAGAAGTATTTGAATAGATTTGAATCGTTACAAGTTCTAAAGGCAGAGAGGGTGGAAAAAGAGTTTGGCTGGAGGGAGACTGACCAGGAGGGCTACTCTGACCTACTCACAGGACCTACTCTGAGGCTTTGTGGAGCGACAGTGAAGGGAAGGTTAGGATATTGAGAAGATGGGGCTGGGAATGCAGGGGAGAAACCTCGTACGTGGAAACTGAGGGAGAGAAAATACCCAAGAGCTCTCCTAGTTGTTCTTCCGTGTCACAAAAGAAAGGCATTTTCCCACAGACATTTTCTGTTTTAAAATCCCAAACTGTTAGTTAGCTTCATCTCCCTGCCCACCTTGTTTCTGAGGCCAGTGTTCAGATCAGGGTTAGATCAGGGGTTTGTTTCTCTAACAGGGTGAGCTCAGAGAGCTCAGGGATTCAAAACGCGTAGAAGAGTTCTACTAGCGTCATTTAGAAATGGCTCCACAGCCCTTCCTGTCACTCTCAGCCTCACCATCATCTGAGAGAATGGGTCTCCTCCACTGAGGAGTCGTGAGCGAGTTGCTGAGGTTGGGACTCAAGTCATCCAGCATTGTCAGTGGCCATCGTCTCTTCCACCTGCCCAGGCTTCCTTCCCCTACCTCCTGATTTCATACAAGGCTGCTCCAAGAGCAGGCTTCTCCAGGTGGCCCATCCTGTCTCCTGCCTGACCTCCCCACTGGGCTCTTGGGTCAGCTCCTTTGGTCTTCTTTCTGTTTTGGTGGAAAAGTGGAAAAGGATCAGATGATCCTGAGATCCTGTGTTTGTTTTCATCTATGTGTGAAATGAGACCACTGCCTGAAGTATTAAGTTTAAAGGAGAGATAGTTTTAG
The DNA here is from genome assembly GCF_002263795.3 of Bos taurus. Classification (NCBI taxonomy): domain Eukaryota; kingdom Metazoa; phylum Chordata; class Mammalia; order Artiodactyla; family Bovidae; genus Bos; species Bos taurus. Next base: position 14,215,588 of record NC_037353.1, read on the forward strand.
GGGGAGCTGAGACATTATATTTTCCATGGTTTATTTGTATTGCCAATGAAATACCCAATAAAGACATATCAGGTAGCTCTAATAATTGAATTGGTGGAGAAGCGGTATTTGATGTTAGACATGCAGACAGTGATTGAATTTCAAAGAAAAGAGAGAAATGTAAAGAAAGATCTACATCTAGTGCCTGGGTTGCCCTAGCTTGGCTTTGCTTTAGGCATTCAAAATCTCCTGGCCGACAGATTCTTGGTAGGCTGAAACTCATGAGCAGATGGGGTCTGAAATTAGTTTTGCTGTCCTAATCCTTTTTGCCCTGGGCATTACTGTTTTTTATCATGTTACCACCATATGGTAATTTCCACTAGATTTTCTCATTTGGTTTTATGATTTTTACTCCAGTTCCTCCATTTGGCCTAGACATGCCCAGCTCCTTGCCAGCTGCTCCCTCTAGGGGGCGTGCGTGTCCCTGGTAGGCTTAATGGCTGTCTGGAGCCATGCTTTAAGAATCCACAAGACTAGTACTTTTTTGGGCCTTATCCAGTATTACCAGCTGCCTTGCACAAGCACAGTTAATAGTTTTCAACTAGTATATCAATTCCAGTGCATTGGTAGTGGTTATATGAATCCCCGTGTTGAGGGTGGTTCTGGTAAAATAGTGCTGGTGGCTACGGTCTTAGGACAGCACAGTAGCAGGACCCTAACATATTTATGCTAGAACTTCCAGCTGCCAAGCCTCCCTCATTAGACCTGCCCCCACCATGGATATCCTCTCGTAGCCTGGGCTCATGATGCTTCATGGGGTCCTGCATGTCTGTTGTTAGCCTCCTAGAACAGGTCCTAAAATTGTAACGTGTCTGAACCGATTTGAGTTCAGAAATTTTTTGCAAGAGCTGAGACAGAGATAAAGAGATTGAAGAGAAGTGCAATGTTAGTGGGAGGTAGAAAAAGAGGAGGTATCCAAAGAAAGCCCTGCTGAGGGCTGGGAAAAATAGGAGGAAAAGGGAATTGTACATGATGACGTACCAGAAGAAATTTTTGCAATTGTTTTATGATAACATAATTGTTTTACACTTGTACTCACAGACTCTCTTTGGCTCTTTTCCAAAAGCTGAGCGTGGAGTTTTACCAGTTTAAGAGCAAACAGGATATTGTAGTTTCTTTGACTTTAATGTTTTTAAGAATGAAGATAACATGCTTTTAGGAAAGGAAATATTAAAGCAACAACAACAAAACACCAACAACCTAAACACAATAAAATCTTAGGATGACATACTAAAAAATATAACTGGTTATATTCAGCTGTAGAATTCTAGGATGCTCTTGCTGTTTTTATCTTCAGAAATGTAAGATTTCATAGAAATCTTATTTCATTAAATATATTGATTAAGATCAAAGGTATAACATTTATTAGTTGTTTGATTTTGGCCTTAGTTTCTAAAACTACAAAATGGGGATTATAATAAAACCTGTATCAAATGATTAATGTATATGAAGTGCTTAACACAAGACCAGCCTAGCACATTGTAAATGCTTGATAAATGTTAGCAATTATTATTATTATATTTAATTTACACTGGGATATACATTTCAGCATAATGTAATATATAACTTAGAGTGTTGAAGTAAATTAGCATTCATGACATTTTGAAATTCTGGGCAGGTGGGAAATACTGAATAATGTAAATTTTATTTTGGTTGCAAATATTTAAGGGAGAGAGGTATCCCTTTTTCAAAATCCTATTTACTAAGGCTTATATTTGATACTAATATAATATCATGACCTCATCTAATGTCTTATGGGAGTCGGGTAGTGTGCTGAATGTTGTGGATATAAAATAGAATCCAAAGAAGGGCCTAATTATGACTGAGGCCTGCTATGTCTGCAGCACCCCAGGATAGCTTGGGGTTCCTGATGACAGTGGGCTATGTAGTTGCCAAATTTTCACTGAATACTTAAATGATTCTGTTAGCTGCTTGATCTTCAGGGAAACACTAGAGAGAAGTTAAAATTTCTTTTTGTATTTTGAGAACAAAGTATTCCAAGCAGGGAGATAGTTTCATTTATTTACAGTTAAGTGAATTTATTTACAGTTAAATGAACTCTGGAGCCAGTTCAAATTTTGCCTCTATACTTATAGATAGAACTATTAGAAGGCTTATACAAGTTAGGCATTCAGTATATTTAATGTAGCAGCTCATACATGAGCCATACAATGCTCAGTCCTTCATTCAGTAAATAAATATCTATGGAGCATCTCCGATGTGGCAGACAGTGGTCAAGGATGGTCAGTAGTATTGTTGATACAGCAAATTCCCTGCCCTATCAGGAAATTCCCTGCTCCCAGGGAGCTGACATTTTAGTGAAGAGAGCTAAAAATAAATTAAAAACCAGTAATAAATTCTATGAAGAATAACAAATCAGGGTGAAGGATAGGGAGATCCAGGGATGCTATTTTACAAAAGTGGCCAGGGAGTAAATATCAGCTGTTATTATCATTTCATTACATTAGTTACATTTCTAAATCTTTTTTGCTGAGAGGAGAAAAAAAATAGGACAAGTGAGAGGAGAAGCAGAAAGGGCAACAGGCAATGAAGGAAAGCTAAATGAGGAAAGAGTGAGGAATGGAGATGTTGCACTGAACAGGATGAGGAATAATAATTAAAAAAACACACAACAATGAGGAGGAAAGAGAAGAGAAAATAGTTCATATTATAAGCCAGTGTTGGGGTTGTTGAGGAGAGATAAAAGAGAGAGAGAGTAGAATTCAGAGGAAATACTATTACTCTTTAATTGCTCAGTGGACTTTAAAATGTTTAGCTTTGCAATGAGCAAGTTAATGGTGCTTTCTGGACATCATTCTGAGGGCAGGACTAGTAACATAATTTACAGGACCAATGTGAAATGAAGATGGAGTCCCCCTTGTCCAGAGGATGGTGATGGCAGAGTATTAACCCAAGAGCAACTTCTTCAGCCCCACACGGATGAGCCAGCTCTGTCTGAAAGCTTAGCACAGATCCTGGCACACAGCAAGCTTTGAAGAAAAGCAACTGTTGAATGAAGAGAACCTGGGGCTAATTACTTTTGAACTTCTTTGAGGACCAGCCCATATTTCATAAAAACTGATTTTATTTGGCTTCAATTTCAGGTTTCCTTCTATTGTTCTCCCCTGTGGGATATGGAAGAGATTCCTGGACACAGTTTTGCAGCAGGAAGGAATCCTCCCAGACCTGGCAGGGCTTTGTTCACATTCTCTTGCACTTACAGACTGTGGCCACTTGGGGTCACTGTACCAAGGTAGACGCTGGAGGAACGCAGCTGTCAAGGCATTCTCCAAAGAGTGGCTAAAATGGAAGGCTTAATTGATTAGAGCCAATGAAGACTACCCTGTGTTCTGCATTTTGATAAAGTTCAGCAGTTATGTAGCAAAGGCTCTTAAACTCTTTAAGAAACATCTCAATGATAATAGCAAATTCTCAAGAGGTTAAAGATCAGGAAGTCTGATATGGGGTTCCTAGGAATGAGGAAGGGACTCTCTGTGGAGATATACCCTACCTCAGGAGACATGCTTTTACAACAATATAACACGAGAAGTAGTATTTGCATGTGGATTATTCATTTAACAAATAGTAACTGGGCTGGTGGTGAACAATACAGACATTGTCCCTGTGCCTGGAAATGAAGACAGACTCAACGATTTGTTTGCCACCATGGTGTGTGTCTCAGAAGATGAGCATCGTCTCCAAGGATGACAAAGAGGCACTTGACTTAGAAGCAAGATCCGGAGGGCTCACTAAAGTGGATCCAGAGCCAAGAGTCTAACCTAAAGACAAGGTCCTGGCTCCCTCTCCACAATAAGAACAACTTTCAGACAGTTTCCACCAATCAAGCATTCAGAGAAAAAATGAAGTTCAGGTTCAGAGAGCTCTGAAACAAAATTAGCCTATTTTGTTAATGATTAGGGAAAAAGGAACATTATTGTGTCTGTTTTTTATTTTTATTTTACCAAAGAGGAAGCTAAATTCTGGGCTTTTTGGTTGAATAACAAATGTCAGATAATCCTCACCTCCAATGCTTCATGTTGGATGAGCTCTGGACTAAACATTATACATATATTATCTTCTTTAATATAATAGATGGTGAAAGAAAGAAAGTGAGGTCACTCAGTCGTGTTCGACTCTCTGCGACCCCTTGGACTGTAGCCAACCAGGCTCCTCTGTCCATGGGATTTTCCAGGCAATAGTACCGGAGTGGATTACCTAATAGATGGTAAAGGATATATTATATTATGCAATGGTAAAGAATCTGCCTTCCAATGCAGGAGATGCAGGAAATGTGGGTTTGTCTCTAGGTTGCAAAGCTTCCCTGGAGGAGGAAATGGCAACCTACTCCAATATTCTTGCCTGGAGAATCCCATGGACAGAGAAGCCTGGCGGGCTATAGTCCGTGGGGTCACAAGGAATTGGATGCAGCTGAGCGACTAAGCACACACGAGCACATCTTCCTTAATCCCCACACCGCTTGGTAAGCCAGGGACTTTTATTGCTCCCAGTTCACACTTGAAGAAACTGAAGCAAAGACAAGTTAAGTCCTTTTACAGAGGGTCCCACATTTAGTAAGATATGAATTGGAATTTGAACCCATTTAAATGCCAGACCAGGGCAGCAACATTCTATAGCCTCCTTCTGAGGGAGGGGCTTTCCCGAGGTTGGTTATTAGTCTGTAGACAAGTGGCTCAAAGTATAAATTCTTAGTGACTAAGATTTTATTTACAGATTAAACCCTTACTTTGCTGATTAGTTTCCTACTGGACACAGAGTACATCTCCTGCCCTGTCAGTCTTCCTGGTATCTTTTCCCTCCCAGGAGTCCTGAAGAGAAATTTTGGGTGGATTTCTGGAAATCAATGTCCACTGCTCCCCAAATAACTCACCAAACATGTGCAATCTTCCAATGTGCCCTACTATCCCAGCCTCCTCAGACCAGACTGACAGTCATTTATTCCTTGGGTAAAACAATATCAGAACAGTCTTCTTATCTGACTTTTTTATTAACAGGAAAAGCAAGAACAGCTTATTAGCTCCATCTTCTCCAACTCACTAGCTATGTGGCCTTGGACAAGTGAGTTAATCTCTCTAAGTCTCAGTTTCTCCAAATTAAATTGGAAATAGCAAGAGTACCCCAAAAGCTGAAATTAGATTTTAGTAAAATTAGTACTACCTTATTTACCAATAAAATTATGAATTAGTAAGGGTTAAATTAGATAATATAAAAGGCTTAGAAAATAGTGCTCAGTAAATAGCTATTAAGATTATTTTGGTTTATAGCTGAAATTCTTTATTTCGGAGACTTTTAGAAATGTAGCCTTTATTTTTTAAAATATTTATTTATTTGGCTGCATCAGGTCTTAGGTGTGGTGTGTAGGCTCTCTGTGGTATCACACAGGGTCTTTCGTTGCATGGACTCTCCAGTTGTGACATCAGGGCTCAGTAGTTGCCACATGCAGACTTGGTTGCTCTGTGGCACATGGAATCTTAGTTCCCTGACCAGGAATCAAACTCACACCCCCTGCGCTGGAAGGCAGATTCTTATCCATTGACTGGACCACCAGAGAAGTCCCTAGATATGTAGCACTTTAGGCCTTTTTTCACATTAATGTGCATGTTATATCTATGTCCATAATTAAAATTTACATAGTGAACTATTTAGGACATTAAACTTTAAATTCTTACCCAAAACTTCAAGTACTAACAGATCTACCAGAAGTCATAGAGGGAACCAGCTAGAGCTGTTTTATAAGATGTGGTAAATGGACTTCCTTCCATCTTAACTTGAATTAAGGGGAAGAGACTGCTACTTAATGCTGAGGTAATCCCTATGGGCAGGTGTTGAAACAGGTCAGGAGTGAGGAGTATGTAAGTAGGGTTGGTTTCCCAGGGCAAGGGCATTTAGAGCTGGGTTTGGATAGATTGCATCAGGGTTGGAGAAGAGAAGAGGGGAAAGGTCTGGATAATGAACACTGTAAAGAAATGCCCCATTAGAAGCTTATTGCCAAATAAGAAGCTGGCTTCTGTCATATGTCCTACTCTCCTCACCTTGCTTTACTCTTTAGAGCAATGAATTCTGGTCCTGCTCATCATCTGAGCTAAGATAGCTTGCCTTTTCCTGCAGAGAGAACTGGCTCTCTGTTCTCTTTGTAGGACACCATAAAATTTGTCCTCAGATCTTATGTTTGGTTTCAGGTTCAGTTTTCAAAAGGTTTATTTTTCCCTCTCAAGAGCTGAACCTGCATCTCAGATGTGCTAACACTGGATGATGGTGCCTCAGCAATTGAGGACTCAGTCTACCAAGAAAAAAATTTGTTTCTTTTGTCTTACTACTCAATAAAAAGCAATTGGGGGAAGGGCCGAAATGCTGGGGTCTGGATACAGGGATTTGACTTGACCCAAGAGTAAAATTTTAAATAACCAGAGGAATGGGTGAAGTTTATGTATATATATAAACTATATACCCTCTAACAAAAGCCCGTAAGTATAGTTTCTTACAGTGAAACTCTGATGGTGAACCTCAGGGAATTTGAGGTAACCTTTTCTGTTTGTGTTGCACATTTCTATCAAGGCAACTGAATATACCACATTATAAGATGTGATATTTAATGTCAACTGTATAAAGATCAAGTTTGAAGAAATTAACTTTTTACAATTTAATATTGTTCTAATTTCTAATTGTTACCAATAATGGATTAATTAAACTCTGGCCTTAGGCTCAGATCTGTTTGGAACCCCTTTCTAAGTCATCCTGAACTCTTTTCAGTGGCTTCAGAACTTCAGCATTGTCTGGTTTTAAGACCCCTCCAGCTTTCTCTCAGCCATGTGCAGAACTCTAGGCGGAACTATAAGAAATTGGAAAGCTAAAACAAAACGGGGGCATCTCTGAACTTAAGGACCTTAACATGATATGAAAGTGGTGCTGGTGGACTTGGGAAATTTTTTTTTTTCTGTATGTTTTCACAGCTTGAGGAAGTGAGATTTCCCAGGGAAGATATGGGTTCTCTTGTACTATCAAGACAGTGGAAATAGGGACTTCCCTGGCTGTCCAGTGGTTAAGAGACTCTGCCGGGGGTGTCAGTTAGATCTCTGATTAGGGAACTAAGATCCTACATGCCGCCCAGTATGGTTAAAAAAAAAAAAAGACAGTGGAAACAGGCTTGTGATAGGGTTTCTTGGTAGAATAAACATATGGATGTAGCAGAGCTTTTTTGGTCTTTCAAGTTAGCCTGCACTGAAGTCAGCCATGTATTTCTGTTCTGTGTCAACAGTACAAAAACAAACAAAATTCAAATTATAAGAAAGAACCAATCAAAACAAGTGCTCACTATCAAAACAGTTGTTGGTAGAGTGGATAAATGGGCTAATTTCAACCTAGAGTTAGTGAGAAGGTTTTATGGATTAATTAAACTAAGCAACAGCAACAAGAAGGAATAGTTCTTGTTGCTGTTGCTTAGTAGCTAAGTTGTATCTGGCTCTTTTGTGACCCCCATGGACTATAGCCCACCAGACTCCTCTGTCCATGGAATTCTCTAGGCAAGAACAACTGGAGTGGGTAGCCATTTCTGTTTCCAGGGGATCTTCCTGACCCAGGGATCGAACCTGCATCTCCTGTATTGACAGGTGGATTCTTTACCCCTGAGCCACCTGATTCCTTAGAGAAATCTTTATGAAGGAGATTAAATTTGAGTTGAAATTTCCAAGGAGGACAGAAATTTCAGATTAATAGGAAGAAGGACATTTTTATATGTTAGTAAAGTTTATTGGGACCTTACTATGGTCCCAATAGGCAGAATAATGGTTCCCCCTAAATTTCCACAAACTAATCCTTGGAATCTGTAAATATATTACCTTACATGACAAAAGGGATATTGCAGGTATGACTAATGTTAAGACCTTGAGATAGAAGATTCTCCAGAATTATAGTTGTGTCGAACCTAATGCCATGGGTCCTTAAAAGCAGAAAATCTTTTCTGGCCTAGGTCAGAGTCAGAGGGAAATATGACTATAGGAAAATGGTCAGAGAGATGCAAAATTTCTGACTTGAAGGACTGAGGAAGGGGGCCATGAGCCAAAGAATGTGGGCGGCCTCTGGAAGCTGAAATACATAAGCAAATAAATTCTCCCCTAGTGCCTCTGGAAAGAACACTGTTGTGCTGACACCTTATTTTTAGCCCAGTGAGACCCGTATTGGATTTCTAGCCTACAGAACCATAATAAATTTGAATTGTTTTAAGCTAAGTTCGTGATAATTTGTTACAGCAGTCATAGAAAGCTAACACAACATGGGACAGCAAAATGAGGTCATGACATGAGGAAAATGACTACCATGGTCATTTTCAGATGGGGAAACTTAACTATAAAGGGACTAGGTTCTGACAATGTCACCCAGCTGTAGAGTGAACGACTAGGGGATTAAATTGAGCACACCCGTCTTCGGAAGTCATGCTTTTAACTGTTCGGCAGGATTTTTGTAGGAGGAGGATGGAAGTAGTAAAAGCTTCTAGAAAAAGTTCTCTGGAGTGAGTTACACAGCTGTATAATAAAGAGCTTGGTTGACTCAAAGGGACATGCTGAGCTCTGGATTAACGGAGACCAGAATAGTTGTCCCTCAGGGCTAGGTTATGTACTCTCTTTCTGGTTAATCTTCCTCAGTCGCTGATTTGATCATGACAAACTGGTTTACTCAGCAGTCCCATAAACAAGACTCTTCCAAGCACCTGCTTGTCCTTCCCATCTCTCTGAAGCCCACTTCTCTCAAGGGCTTCCCCACTTCATCCCAGCCACAGCAACTTGGGGGCACTTGGGTTCAAGGACTTTGGCATGAAATCACACACTGCACTGGGTCTTTCTTGTATCTTTGCCATAAAATGTCTTCGTTTTACGTCATTTACTTTTTCTGGCGCTTATAATTTATTTCCAAGTAGACTGGCCTCTGTGAACTTTCCGCGGGGCAGGAACAGGAATCCACTCAGAGCGGTCGTCCTTGTTCGCCAGCTGGGTTCTTCTGGGTTCATTCCTAAAACAAATCTTACTCCCACATACCATTTTGCTTTTCTTGATTTTTCCTTTTTCTGACCCTCCACCACCCATGCCTCCTCGGTAAACATTCCCGTAGCCTTTATTGTCGACCTGCCTCATTACGAAATAATCCCAAGTGCTAGCACAGGGTCTGAACACAGAATACAGGGATCTATGCTTTTAAGCAGGGCCAATTACTAGACAGCAACTAGGGGGCCAGTACCGGGCGAGAGTTGGAGGTGGCCCGTTTCCACTCCGCACAGCGGCCGGCAGCACCTGGGCCTCCCCCAGGTGTGGGGACAGTGACCCGGTCGCGCGCCCGTGCGCGGCCTTCCACGCACCCCAGCGCCGCCCGCCCCGCCCCTTTCCCCGCCTCCTCGCGCTCGCGCCACAGGTTGCTCGCCCCCGCGGTCTGCGCGGCGCCGCGCCTCGCCGGCTCCTCAGCTTCCAGCCAAGATGGCGGAGATCGGCGAAGGTCCGGGCACCGTCCCAGAGCACGAGCGGATCTTGCAGGAGATCCAGAGCACAGACACCGCCTGCGTGGGGCCCACCCTCCGGTAAAGCTCTCATCCTCTCGGGATCTCTGGCTGCCCTCTTCGGCCGCTCGTCAGGAGGCGGGCGAGTTTTCCGCCGTCGGCCGCGCGCGAAGCGGCCCGACAGGTGGTGCGCGAGGAGGCGGGCGGCCGGGCGGGGGCAGAGGAGCAGCGGGCCAGGACCTGGGCCCGGACCCGGGCGGGGCGGCACGGGCGACTGCACCTGTCCGTGCGGCCCGCCTCAGCCGCGGGAGCTGTCACTGCGCAGCTGGAGGGTGTGGCTGCCACGGTGCCTGTGACCCCGGGAGTCGAGGCACCGCCCCGTTTTCGACGCCCCGCCCCGCCCTGCCCCGGCCGGGGCCTGGGGTCTCGAGAACGCGCTTGGGGCTTCCCGGCTCGCGCGACGCTCCGGGGCTGAGGGCGGCTCCGCCTCGGGCGTGCCCGGGACGAAGGTGAAGTGCCGGCAGACGGCAGGACAGAGGTGCCGACTCGCGCGCAGGTGGAAACGCTGGCGCGCTGGGCTGCTGAGGGCGTGGGAGAATTGAAATTGAGCGGGAGTCGCCGGCACCATTCTCTATACTCCCGCGCCGCCGGAGTGGGCGAGGAGGGAGCGTGGGCGGGAGGGGAGGAGCTGGCGCTCAGGAACGCGCTGATGTGACTGATCTTGACCGTGCGCTCGCCCGGCAAGCCTCTCTGGACTCTGGGAAGCTTTTATTTATTTGCGAATGTTTAATTTTGCATGCATTTCCCCGTTTATTTTAAAAAGAATCTCCACCGTTTAAAAATAGTACAAGAACAATGACTATTCCAGACTATCTATTGCCCTAGTAAACCCAGGCACTCTAGTGATCCATTAGAGTGTTGGCCACTTTCTTCAAGAATGACTGCTCTTTAAATATAAGGCTTCATTTTTCGGTGTGATGATAATGAAATTATTATTCACTTAGGGAACTTGGGACTCACTGTGCTTTTGTCATTATGTGGACCTGTGGTTGTAGTGCAAAGTAAATCGACCTTGCCCTGAGACTACAGAGAACTGGATTCTTGGTTTACACTGGTCTTAGCACTGATGAAGTGTGCGGTCGTGGGCAAATCATTTAACTTCTCTGGACCTCGATTTTTTTATTTGTAGACAGGGGAGGGGTACGTGTTTAGATACCCAGAAAGCCCGGGAATTTAGAGACCTTGCCTATTTGTTCACTCCTGTATGCCTAAGCATGTAGTAGGTACATGATACATTTTTGTCACATGAAGGTCCCTCTATGATATAAGTATGATTAGTGCATTTCCTTAATTTTTCAGTATAACACTTTTTATAAAAACTGCATTTGCTAATGAAAGTTGAACTCATACATTTAAAGGAAGCTTTGTTTTCCTCACTGCATGGTGAAACTGAAGGAGTATAGTGTGTGGTATAGTTATTACAACAGTCCATTTTTGAAAATAGTATTGATTAGGAAAGAGGTGCTTCTTCTTGAGAAAATGTACTAGGCGGGATCATTGAAAGCAGGTGAAATTAATTTAGAAGAAAAATTTTAACTACAGCTGACTTGAACAATATGGATTTGAACTGTGTGAATTCACTTATACCTGTAATTTTTTTAAATTTTATTTTATTTTTAAACTTTACATAATTGTATTAGTTTTGCCAAATATCAAAATGAATCCGCCACAGGTATACATGTGTTCCCTATCCTGAACCCTCCTCCCTCCTCCCTCCCCATACCATCCCTCTGGGTCGTCCCGGTGCACTAGCCGCAAGCATCCAGTATCGTGCATCGAACCTGGACTCGCATCTCGTTTCTTACATATACAGTGGTAAAGAATCTGCCTGCCAATGCAGGAGACGCAAGAGACTCGGTTGAGGAAGATCCTGGGTCTGAATGATCCCCGAGAAGGAAATGACAGCACACTCCAGTATTCTTGCTTGGGAAATCCCGTGGACAGAGGAGCCTGGTGGGCTACAGTCTATGGGGTCACAAAAGAGTCAGACACAACTTAGTGACTAAACAGCAACAACTGTGGGAACTTCTGTACTCTCACCGCTGGGGGAGGAGTTGGGGGCCCGGTTGACCCCTGGTGTGGGGAACTAAGATCCGGAAAGCCTCGTGGCTTGGCCAAATAGAAAAAAATACATACTTAACGTATTTTTGTGATACTACAGGATCCGCAGTTGGTTGCGTCTGGAAATGCCGAACCTGGGGTATAGAAGAACCCATTGTATGGACCATAAGTCATATGTGGATTTTTCACTTCATGAAAGGTCCTCGGCCCGATCCCCTCATTGTTTCAGGGTCAACTGTACACTGAGATTTTTGTAACACAAATAGAATATATGTATTGGTGGTGGTATCATTCTGTTTCGCTGGTGACATTTGTATCACCTACTCACTTTGTTGAAACCCACACTCTTTTCTTTAGTGAACTACACTGACTCATACTTACTCTATATATACTCTTGTCATCTCTCATTTGCAAGCAGGCCCTGCACACACCCGTGGAAGGCACTGCTAGCAGTCCTTTCTCTTGAACAGAGTTTAAGCCAATGCTTTTTTATTCCTGAGGTTTCACTGAGTGAAATGCTAACACTAAAATTTAAAAAAAAAACTTATTATGGGAAAATTTAAATGTTTCAAGAAGGTAAAAAAAAAAAAAGAAAAATGTAGGGAATTCCATGGTGGTCTGGTGCTTAGGACTGTGTGCTTTCACTGCTGGGCCAGGTTCAGTCCCTGGTCAGGGAACTTAGACCCTGCAAGCCTCTAAGTGCAGCCAAAAATAAAAATAAAAGTAAAAAATAAAGATTAAAAAGACTGACCATACGACGTGTTGGTGAAGTTGTGAAACAACTCGCATTCTGTGTATACTGCAGTGGGAATATCATAGATGCTGTTTTTCAGGTTGAGGTTATTCCCTTCTAGTTTGTCAAGTGTTTTTACTATGAAGGAATGTTGAATTTTTCTGATGCTTTTTCTGCACCCATTGAGATGATCACGTGGATTTTGTTCCTTATCGTATCACAGTGGTGTTTCATATTAATTGATTTTCAGATATAAGTCAACCTTGCATTTTTGGAATTAATCCCATTTGGTCATAGTGTATAATCATTTTTTATATGTTCAGTTCAGTCGCTCAGTCGTGTCCGACTCTTTGTGACCCCATGAATCACAGCACGCCAGGCCTCCCTGTCCATCACCAACTCCCGGAGTTTACTCAAACTCATGTCCATTGAGTTGGTGATGCAATCCAGCCATCTCATCCTCTGTCATCCCCTTCTGCCCCCAATACCTCCCAGGATCAGGGTCTTTTCCAATGAGTCAACTCTGCATGAGGTGGCCAAAGTATTGTAGTTTCAGCTTTAGCATCAGTCCTTTCAATGAACACCCAGGACTGATTTCCTTTAGAATGGACTGGTTGGGTCTCCTTGCAGTCCAAGGGACTCTCAAGAGTCTTCTCAGATTCCATTTGTTAGTATCTTGTTTAGGATTTTTGCATGTATATTCATAAGAGCTATTTGTCTTTTATTTTCTGGTGACGTCTTTGGTTTTGGTATGAGAGTAATACCTTATTATTGGTTAGTGTTCCTCAATTGAGATGAATGTATTTTTATTTCTCTATTTACGTGGTGTACCATATCTATGTATATATGTGTGTAATGTTGAATCACTCTTACATTCCTGTAATAAATCCCATATGGTCATGGAGTATAATCTTTTTAGCATGTTGGATTCAGCTTGCTAATATTTTATTGAGTGTTTTTACATCTGTATTCACAGGGGATATTGGTACCTAGTTTTCTTTTTTTGTGATGTCTTTAGCTGGCTTTGATAGAGTAAAGCTGGCCTGATAGAATGAGTGAGGAGTGTCCCTATTCTCCCACTTTTTGGAAGACTTTGTGTAGGAATAGTGTTAATTTTTCTTTAAATAGATGGTAGAATTTGTCACTAAAACCATCTAGCTTTTCTTTCTTGGAAGGTTTCTGATTATTGATCAGTCTCTTGTTATAACAAGTCTGTTTTGATTTTCTATTCTTACTGCATCAGTTTTTGTAGTTTGTGTCATTTTAGAAATTTGTACATTTTGTCTAGGTTATCAGGTTGTTAGTATAAAATGGTTCATGTGTGTGTGTGCTCAGTCTGAGTCTTTTGTGACCCCATGGACTGTAGCCCACCAGTCTCCTCTGTCCATGGGATTTCCCAGGCAAGAATACTGAAGTGGGTTGCCATCTCCTTCTCCAGGAGATCTTCCTGACTCAGGGGTCAAATCCACATTTCTTGCTTGCCAGGCAGATTCTATAACACTGAGCCACCTAGGAATCACAGAATTGTTCATAGCATCCCCTTATAACCTTTTTTATTTCTGTAAGACTGGTGGTACTGACTTTTCTTTTACTCTTTTCTATTAATTTTTTTTGGCTGTGAGAGACTTAGTTGTGGCATATGGAATCTAGTTCCCTGACTAGGGACTGAACCTGGGCCTCTTGCATTGGGAATCAGAGTCTTAACCACTGGACCATCAGGAAAGTCCCTCTTTTACTCTTGATTTTAGTAATTTGTGTCTCTCTTTTTCTTAGTCAGTCCAGCTAAAAGTTTGTCAATTTTATAAACTTTAACATGATGTCATAAGTTTTGGTATTGTGTGTTTTCGTTTTTATTCATTTCAAAGTATTTTTTAAATTTCCTTTGTGATTTGTTCTTTGAGTCATTGGTTATTTATGTATGTATGTATTTAAGTATGTTGTTAAATTTCAACATATTTGTGAATTTCTCAAATGCCTTTCTGTTACTAATGCGTAATTTCATTGTATTTGGTCAGAGATCATATTTTGTATGATTTCAATCCTTTTAAATTCTCTGAGGCTTGTTTTACGGCCTAACGTGGTCTGTCCTGGAGAATGTTACATGTTCACTTCAGAAGAATGTGTATACTGATGTTATTGGGTGGAAGATGCTATAGATGTCTCTTAGGTCTCATTAGGTTATAGTTGTTCAGGTCTTCTACTTTCCTTTTGATCGTCTACTTGTTCTGCCCATTATTGGGCAATGGGTAGTTTTTGCTTCATGTATTTTGGGCTCTGTTTTTAGGTGCATGTGTTTGCTCAGTGTGTCTGACTCTTTGTGCTCCTTTGGACTGTAGCCCACCAGGCTCCTCTGTCCATGGGGATTTTCACACAAGAATATTGGAGTAGGTTGCCATTTCCTTCCTCAGGGGAACTTCCCTACCCAGGGATCATACCTGCATCTCCTGAGTCTCCTGCATTGCAGGTAGATTCTTTACTGCTGAGGCATTGGGGAAGCCCTAAATGTGTATTTGTTGTTGTTCAGTCGCCCATTTGTGTCTGATGCTTCGAGGACTGCAGCATGCCAGGCTTCCCTGTCCTTCACCATCTCCCTGAGCTTGCTCAAACTCGTATCCATTGAGTCAGTGATACCATCCAACCATCTCATCCTCTGTTGCCCCCTTCTCCTCCTGCCTTCAGTCTTTCCCAGCACCAGGGTCTTTTCTAAGGAGTCAGTTCTTTGCATCAGGTGGCCAAGTATTGGATCTTCAGCTTTAGCATCAGTCCTTCTAATGAATATTCAGAGTTTGTTTCCTTCAGGATTGACTGGTTTGATCTCCTTGCAGTCCAGGGGACTCACAAAGGTGTTCTTCAACACCACAGTTCAAAGGTATCAGTTCTTCAGTGCTCAGTCTTCTTTATGGTCCAACTGTCACATCCATACGTGACTACTGGAAAAACCATAGCCTTGACTAGACAGACCTTTGTTGACAAAGTAATGTCTCTGCTTTTTAATATGCTGTCTAGGTTTGTCATAACTTTTCTTTCAAGGAGAAAGTGTCTTAATTTCATGGCTGCAGTCACCATTCAGAGTGATTTTGGAGCCCAAGAAAATAAAGTGTGTCACTGTTTCCATTATTTCCCCATCTATTTGCCATGTAGTGATGGGACTGGATGCCATGATCTTAGTTTTTTTAATGTTTAGTTTTAAGCCAACTTTTTCACTCTCCTCTTTCATCAAGAGGCTCTTTAGCTCCTCTTTGCTTTCTGCCATGGGTTGGTATCATCTGCATATCTGAGGTTATTGATATTTCTCCTGGCAATCTTGATTCAGCTTGTGCTTTATCCAGCCCGGCATTTCACATGATGTATTCTGCATATAAGTTAAATAAGCAGGGTGACAATATACACTCTTGATGTACTCCTTTCCTAGCTTGGAACCAGTTCATTGTTCCATGTCTGTTCCATGTCTGTTCCATGTCTAATTGTTACTTCTTGATCTGCATACAGGTTACTCAGGAGGCAGGTCAGGTGGTCTGGTATTCCCATCTCTTTAAGAATTTTATACAGTTTGTTGTGATTCACACAGTCAAAGGATTTAGCATAGTCAATGAAGTAGATGTTTTTCTGGAATTCCCTTGCTTTTTCTATAATCCAGCGGATGTTGGCAATTTGATCTCTGGTTCCTCTGCCTTTTCTAAATCCAGAGTGAACATCTGGAAGTTCTTTGTTCACATACTGTTAAAGCCTAGCTTGGAGAATTTTGAGCATTACTTTACTAGCGTGTGAGATGAGTGCAATTGTGTGGTAGTTTGAGCATTCTTTGGCATTGCCTTTCTTTGGGATTGGAATGAAAACAGACCTTTTCCAGTCCTGTGGCCACTGCTGAGTTTTTCAAATTTGCTGGCATATTGAGTGCATCACTTTCACAGCATCATCTTTTAGGATTTGAAATAGCTCAACTGGAATTCCATCACCTCCACTAGCTTTGTTCATAGTGATACTTGTTATATATTTTTGATTGATTGACTGTTTTACATTATAAAATGTTCCTCTTTATCTCTACACTTATTTTATTTTTTTAATTGCTTTTTAAAGTCTGTATTGAATTTGTTACAGTGTTTCTTCTGTTTTTTTTATGTTTTGTTTTTTTTGGCCCTGAGGCATGTGGGATTTTAGCTACCAGACCAGGGATTGAACCCTCACCCCCTGCATTGGAAGGTGAAGTCTTAACCAGTGGACAACCAGGAAAGTCTTCTAGACTTGTTTTTAAGTTTGTTTTGTCTGATATTAGTAAATCTACTCTAGCCTTCTTTTGGTTGCTCTTTGTATGGTATGTCTCTTTTTATCTTTTTACTTTCAACCTATTTTTGTCCTTGAATCCAAAGTATATCTCCTGTAGATAGCATATTGTTGGAGCATGTTGTTTATCCAGTTTCATAACCTGACTTTTTAAAAATATAACTTTATTTATTTTATTATTTTTGACTGCTGGATCTTCGTTGCCCCACAGGCTTTTCTCTAGTTGTGGCAAGTGAGGGCTCCTCGCTAGTTGTAGGTGTGCAGCCGCTCACTGTGGTGGCTTCTCTTGTTGCAGAGCACAGGCTCTAGGGCGTGTGTGGGCTCAGCAGTTGCAGTTCTGGGCTCTAGAGCACAGGCTCCGTGGTTGTGGCACATGGGCAGAGTTGCTCCACAGCACGTAGGATCTTCCTGGGTTAGGGATTGAACCCATGTCTCCTGCATTGGCAGGTGGATTCTTTATCACTGAATTACCAAGGAAGCCCATAATCTCTAACTTTTGTCTGTACTATTTCATCTATTCATGTTGAATGTTAATATTTATATAGTTGGATTTGTATCTGTCATTTTACTTTTTGTTTACTGTATGTCTTTTTTTTTTTTTTTGCTGCTCTGTTCCTTTTTTTCTATTTTTTGTTAAGTGAATATTTTATAGTGTAATATTTTAGTTACTTTAATGATTTTTTCCAGTATTTAAAAAATTGATTTCTTAGTGGTTGCTCTCAGAATGAGTTTCAGATTAATTCTAAATTAATTACAGTGAGATTCAGAACTATTCTATATAGAAGGCCTTCTTCAATGAACAATGAGTAAAAATAGAGGAAAACAATAGAAGAGGAAAGACCAGAGATCCTTTCAGGAAAATTGGAAATACCAAGGGAACATTTCATGTAAAGATGGGCACAATAAAGGACAGAAATGGTTGAGACCTAGTAGAAACAGAAGAGATCAAGAAGAGATGGAAAGAATACACAGAGGAACTGTACAAAAAAGATCTTAATGAACCAGATAACTGTGATGGTATGGTCAGTCACCCAGAGCCAGACATTCTGAAGTGTGGAGTCACGTGGGCCTTAGGAAACATTACTGTCAATAAAACTAGTGGATGCAATGGAATTTCAGTGGAGCTATTCAAAACTCTAAAAGATGATGCTGTCAAAGTGTTGCACTCAATATGTCAGCAAATCTGGAAGACCCAGCAGTGGCCACAGGACTGGAAAAAGTCAATTCTCATCCCAGTTCCCAAGAAAGCATTACTTAAGGATGTTCAAACCATCAGACAGTTGCACTTGTCTCCCATGCTAGTAAAGTCATGCTTAAAATCTTGCATGCTAGGCTTCAGCACTATATGAACCAAGAACCTTGAGATGGCCCATCTGGGTTTAGAAAAGGCAGAGGAACCAGAGATCAAATTGCCAACACTTTCTGGATCACAGAAAGCAATGGAATTCCAGAAAAACATCTACCTCTGTTTCAGTTATGCTAAAACCTTTGACCGTGTGGATCATAACAAACTGTGGAAAGCTCTTAAAGAGATGGGTATATAGACCATCTTACCTGCCTCCTGAGAAATCTGTATGTGGGTCAGGAAGCAACAGTTAGAACCCTGTATGGAACAACTGATTGGTTCAGGACTGAGAAAGGAGTATGATAGGGCTATCTGTTGTCACCCTGTTTGTTTAACTTATACACTGAACACATCATGAGAAATGCCAGACTGGGTGAGTTATAAGCTGGAATCAAGATATGCGGGAGAAGCATCAACAACCTCAGATATGTGGATGATACCACTCTGTTGACAGAAGGTGGAGAGGATCTAAAGAACCTCTTGATGAGAATGAAGGAGGAGAGTGAAAAAGGCAACTTAAAACCAAATATTAAAAAACTAAGATCATGGCAGCTGGCCCCATTACTTCATGGCAAATGGAAGGGGAAAAGGTGGAAGCAGTGACAGATTTCCTCTTCTGGGGGTCTAAAATCACTGCAGATGGTGACTACAGCCATGAAATCAGAAGATGATTGCTTCTTGGCAGGAAGGCCGTGACACACCTAGACAGTGTGTTGAAAAGCAGAGACATCACTCTGCTGACAAAGGTCCATATAGTCAAGGCTATGGTCTTCTCAGTAGACATGTACAGGTGTGAGAGCTGGATTGTAGAGATGTTACAGCGCCAAAGAATTGATGCCTTTGAACTATGGTGCTGAGAGTGCCTTGACAGCAGGAAGATCAAACCAGTCAGTCAGTCTTAAAAAAAATCAACCCTGAATACTCATTGGAAGGACTGATACTGAAGCTGAAGCTCCAGTATTTTGGTCACCTGATGCGGACAGCTGACTCATTGGAAAAGTCCCTGATGCTGGGAAAGACTGAGGGAAGAAGAAGAGGGCGTCAGAGGAAAAGATGTGACTGGATGGCCTCATTGATGTAATGGACATGAACTTGGGCAAACTCCAGGCGATGGTGAGGGACAGGGAAGCCTGGCCTGCTGCGTCCATGGAGTCACAAAGAGTCGGGCACAACTGGGTGACTGAACAGTAACAACATAGCTCTAGTCCCTCTTTTGTGCTATTTTTATTATATCTTACATCTATAGATGTTACAAATCTAACAATACATTGTTATAATTCTTACTACATATAGTTTTTTATTTTCCAAAGAAGCTGAGGGAAGGAGAGCAAGTATATTTATAGAGTTTGTTATGTTAGCCTTATTTACCATTTATAAATCTCTTCATTTGATGCTGAGTTTTTAGAATCAAGATATGCGGGAGAAGCATATTCCAGTACAGCTTTTTCTTATTCCAGTACAGCTTTGCTCCCACATTTGTGCTGTTATTTTCAAATATATTTCTATAGTTGAAATATATATTGTTGTCAGTACAGTTATGTACATGTTGTCTTCTGCAGTTGCTTTTTAAATCAGTAAAGGAAGAAAGATGCATTTATACTGTCTTAAAAAAAAATCTTGTATTTGACTGTGGCAGGTCTTACTTGCCCTGACATGTGAAATCTTCAATTGTGGCATGTAGGATCTAGTTTCCTGACTAGGGATAGAACCTGGGCCCCCTCCACTGTGAAAAGTGGAGTCTTAGCCACTGGACCACCAGCGAAGTCACTATAGTGTCTTTATAGTTCCATAGTTATCCTTACTGGTGTTTGTATGTGTGTGTTCACATTGCCATCTGGGCACGCTCTTATGGAGGACTTCCATTCATATTTCTTTTAGGACTGGTCTGCTGTTAATAATTCTCTAAGCTTTTGTTTATCTGCAAGTGTCCTTATTTTACCGTCATTTTTCTAGAGAGAGTTTTGTTACAAGATTCTTGGTTGGCAGTTTTTTCTTTTAGCACTTTGAATGTATCATCCCATTGCCTTTTGGCCTGCGTTTTTGCTGATAATAAGTCAGCTGTTAATCTCAGTGGGATCCCCTTGTGTGTGGTTTCCCCCCATCCCACCCCCTTGTTGCTTTCAAGATTTTCCTTTTGTCTTTCATTATTTTACTGTGTTGTGTCTGGGAATGGATTTCTTTGTGTTTATTCTTCTTGTAGTTTATTGATTATCTTGAATGTTTAAATTAATGTTTTTCATCAAATTAGGGAAATTTTAACCATTGTTTTTTTAAATATTCTTTCTTCTTTCTCTACTTTGGTACTCCCATCACGTGTATGTTGGTGTGCTTAGTGGTGTTCACATTTTCCTGAAGCTCTGTACATTTCCTTCATGCTTTTTTCTCTCTTGTTTGGATTACATTTTTCTGTTGCTCTGTGTTTAAGTAGTCTGTCCTCTGTCAATTTATATCTGCTGCTGAGATCCTTTGATGAGTTTTCATTTCTGTTGTTGACTTTTCAACTGCAGAATTCCAACTTCGTTGTTTTTATAATTTCTCTCTCTGTGTCACAAATATTTTATTAGACACTGCCATCATACCTTCTTTCACTGCTTTGAGCATGGTGTTCTTTAGTTCTGTGAACATAGTACTTTGAAGTCTTTGTTAACTCCTCCAGCTAGGCCCTCTCACAGGGCCTGTTTCTTTTCCTGTGTGTAGGTCAGAGTCTCCTATTTCTTTGCCTATCTCATAATTTGTTGTTGTGGTTGAAAACTGGAAAATTCAGACAGTATAGACAGTATATTGTATTAACTCTGGATACTTAAACCCAGTACCACCCTACCACCCTCTGGGGCTTATTTTTGTGCTTGTTAATTAATGGCTTGGCTGTACTGTTTTAATAACGTGTATTTATTTTCCTCACAATGTGAAGTCTCTGCTGTGGCTCCTCAGAGGGCACAGTCTTGGCACATAGTCACTCTGGAATGACAGTGTTTTTAGCAAAATTCTCTTTGTCTCTTTTCCCTGATCTCTCTGTTAAGTTGTCTGCCTATCTTGGTATCACACTCAGATATTAGACTCCAGTAATTGCTGACTGGTTGCTTTATTGTTTTCAACAATATCCAGGGGCATAAGTTGTTTCACAATCTGATTTAGTTAAATTTGGTCCCTTTTCCAGTGGTAGATTTTTCCCCCCTTTATGCAAGTGATTTGTTGAGGCAGTATGTTTGGGTGAAACTTGCAGGAGTGAGGAAAGTAGGATAGGGAAGAGATCAGTAAATCTGTGGGTTCAGCTTACGTGTAGCCTCAGCCTGATTCCAGGAGAAGCTCTGGAGTTAGAATGATATCACAAAGTTGTTGCACTCTGAGGCACTGAAGCTGAACTTTTACTCCCACCTCCAGCAATCTTTCATTGGCTACAGTCTGCCCCAAGAGTGTGTGTGCTGGCAGCGGGGACATACCTTCCCAGGCGTTATTGGGCAGAGTGCCTCCCGCTTGCAGGAGAAGTGCCTCCCTCTTCTCCAGAGAAGAGGGTAGCTATGAGCCCTTAGCTGCTGGGAGGTGAATAGCACCACCAGGGATCTACTATACACTCCAGCAGCTAGAACACATTAGATCACACTTAGTAAATTTGAAGGAATAAATGGACAAAATTTTCATTTATCTTTCTATTTCATGAGCTTCCCTTGTGGCCCAGCTGGTAAAGAATCTACCTGTAATGTGGGAGACCTAGGTTTGATCCCTGGGTTAGGAAGATCCCCTGGAGGAGGGAAAGGCTACCCACTCCAGTATTCTGGCCTGGGGAGTTTCTTAATGATTTTTCTAGTGAATTAAATCCCCTGATCTCCCCAGTCTTGACTTTTAAATGTTACTTAAAAATTGTGGTAAAATATATGTAACATAAAATTTATCTTTTTAAATGTACAATTCATGTCATAAAGTACATTGACATTGCTCTGCAACCATCACCACCATTCATCTCCAGAACTTTTTCATCTTTCCAAACTGAAACTGTACACGTTTAAATGGTAACTCCCCATTGTCCCTTCCTACCTGCCCCTTGTAGCTACCATCATACTTTCTAGAATATGATTGCTTTAGATACCTCATATAAGTGGAATCATAATTGTCCTTCTGTGACTGGCTTGTCTCACTTAACGTTATGTCATCAAGGTCCATGCATGCATGTTGTAGCTGTGTCAGAATTTCCTTCCTTTTCGAGGCTGGATAATGTTTCATTGTATTTATATATACTACTTTTTGTTCAACCATTATTTGTTTGCTCAGATCGCTTCCAACTTTTGACTGTTATGAATGCTGCTGTGAACATGATGTACAAATATGTGTTTGAGTACAGTGTTAGTTTTTCAGGCCAGTCTCTGAGGTTTGTTCTGATCACAGGAGGACTCTTCACATTTTCTGTGGTTCTTCTTGGTAAACTGACTGATTATATAACCTCTCCTTATTCACCAGGGAGGAGGGCACAGTTCTTGAGGTGCTGTGTTCCCCCTTTGCCTGGCAAAGTAATAAAGCCATTCTTTCTCTTTCTCCTGGCTACAAGATGAAGGTGAAAGTTGCTCACTGTGTCTCTGCGACCCCATGGCCTGTAGAGTCCATGGAATTCTCCAGGCCAGAATACTGGCGTGGGTAGCCTTACCCTTCACCACAGGATCTTCCCAACCCAGGGATCAAACCCAGTTCTCCTGCATTGCAGGTGGATTCTTTACCAGCTGAGCCACCAGTGAAGCCCACAAGATGAAATAGAGCTTACCTGTAACAAGGCTAGTCTAAAAGGCAGAATCTCAATTAACATTGTGTCACAGGCAGAGCCTGAGGCAATAGGGAAGGATTCCCTGGCTTAGGGAAGGAACCCTTCCCTGGTGGCTCAGAGGATAAAGCCTCTGCCTGCCATTCGGGAGACCTGGGTTTGATCCCTGGATGGGGAAGATCCCCTGGAGAAGGAAATGGCAACCCACTCCAGTATTCTTGCCTGGAGAATCCCATGGACAGAGGGCTACAGTCCACGGGGTCGCAAAGAGTTGGACACGACTGAGCGACTTCTCTTTCTTTCTTTCTTTTACCTGGTTTTGTTCATGTGAGCTCTGTAGTGGTAAAGAACCTGCCTGCCAAGCAAGTCTTGGGTTTATCCCTGGGTTGGGAAGATCCCCTGGAGGAGGGCATTGCAACCCAGGCCAGTATTCTTGCCTGGAGAATCCCACGGACAGAGGAGCCTGGTGGGCTATAGTCCAGAGGGTCACAAAGAATTAGACACAACTGAAGTGACTTAGCACAACTAGTCAAAAGTACTGATACACATATATCAACAAGCAAACGTTAAACC
Organism: Bos taurus; assembly: GCF_002263795.3. Lineage (NCBI taxonomy): Eukaryota > Metazoa > Chordata > Mammalia > Artiodactyla > Bovidae > Bos > Bos taurus. Next base: position 14,238,926 of record NC_037353.1, read on the forward strand.
ATATAGCTCAGTGTCTCTTGCATTTAGAATTGTTTGATTTTTAAGTGCCTGCTTTAAGCCAATTAAATAGAGCTGTTTTACAAATTAATGTAAATGCAACAGTGTCCAAAGGCAAAGACACATTCTGAGACATACATATATCCAAACAGACACAAGGCTTCCCTGGTGGCTCAGTCTGTAAAGAACCCGCCTGCAGTGCAAGAGATCACCTGCAATGCAGGAGACCTGAGTTCGCTTGCTGGGTTGGGAAGAATCCCTCTGAGAAGAAAATGGCAACCCACTCCAGTATTCTTGCCTGGAAAATCCCATGGACAGAAGAACCCAGCAGTCTACATCCATGGGGGCACAAGAGTTGGATACAACTTAGAGACTAAACTACTATCACCCAAACATACACATCATGAAATCTCATGGCTTCATTTCCCAGACTTAGTCATGAGTCAGTAATCACAGTATAAAACTCACTAGTTTATAGTAACAGTTGGAATAAGTAAAAAATTTTAAAGCCTTCTTTTCTTGTTTTTTTTTTTTTTTCCCCTTCTCAATTTCAGGAATTAGAGATGGTCTAAATAAGTGACCCTGAGAGCCGTGGTCTTGAGGCACAGGGGGAGAAAAGCATTTTCTCTTAGTCGGACAGTTTCCAAAAAGTTTTAATTTATGTTCTTTGGAGTCTAAAGAATATTGTGGCCACACAGTCAAAAGTCATTTTTCATTTTCTTTGGTCATAGTTTTGAAGTAGGAGGGAAGGAGGCGGGACACAGCTTTTGAAAGCATGACATAGCCCAAGGATACAACATAAGCTGATTAGAATCAAAGGGGTCCAAGATGGTAGACAAGTCACTTTGACTAGACCTTGATCCTCAATTAGCAAGCTAAATGACAGATCCAGAGGTGCCATGACAGTTCTAGTTTAGTTCAGTTTAGTTCAGTCGGTCAGTCATGTCCGACTCTTTGCAACCCCATGAATCGCAGCACCCCAGGCCTCCCTGTCCATCACCATCTCCAGGAGTTCACTCAAACTCAACGTCCATCGAGTTGGCGATGCCATCCAGCCATCTCATCCTCTGTCGTCCCCTTCTCCTCCTGCCCCCAATCCCTCCCAGCACCAGAGTCTTTTCCAATGAGTCAACTCTTCGCATGAGGTGGCCAAAGTACTGGAGTTTCAGCTTTAGCATCATTCTTTCCAAAGAACACCCAGGACTGATCTTCTTTAGAATGGACTGGTTGGATCTCCTTGCAGTCCAAGGGACTCTCAAGAGTTGTCCAACACCACAGTTCAAAAGCATCAATTTTTCGGTGCTCAGTCTTCTTCACAGTCCAACTCTCACATCCATACATGACCACTGGAAAAACCATAGCCTTGACTAGACGGACCTTTGTTGGCAAAGTAATGTCTCTGCTTTTGAATATGCTATCTAGGTTGGTCATAACTTTTCTTCCAAGGAGTAAGCGTCTTTTAATTTCATGGCTGAAGTCACCATCTGCAGTGATTTTGGAGCCCAGAAAAATAAAGTCTGACACTGTTTCCACTGTTTCCCCGTCTATTTGCCAAGAAGTGATGGGACCAGATGCCATGATCTTCGTTTTCTGAATGTTGAGCTTTAAGACAACTTTTTCACTCTCCACTTTCACTTTCATCAAGAGGCTTTTGAGTTCCTCTTCACTTTCTGCCATCAGGGTGGTGTCATCTGCATATCTGAGGTTATTGATATTTCTCCCGGCAATCTTGATTCCACCTTGTGCTTCTTGCAGCCCAGCGTTTCTCATGATGTACTCTGCATAGAAGTTAAATAAGCAGGATGACAGTTCTAGGGCACCATCAAAAGACCAGAAGATGGGTGGTGGCCCAGTGCCTGGAAATCTCCACCCCTTCCCTAAAATAGTTTGACTAATCCTCCCACTCAACGTTGCTGTTGTTCATTAGCTCTGTCGTGGACTGCAGCACACCAGGCTTCCCTGTCCTTCACCATCTCCCAGAGGTTGCTCAAACTCATGTCCGTTGAGTCAGTGATATCATCTAACCATCTCATCCTCTGTCGTCCCCCTTCTTCTCCTGCCTTCAATTTTTCCCAGCATCAGGGTCTTTTTTAATGAGTTGCCTCTTTGCATCAGATGGCCAAAGTATTGGAGCATCAATCCTTCCAGTGAATATTCAGGGTTGATCTCCTTCAGAATGGACTGGTTGGATATGCTTGCAGTCCAAGGGACTCTCAAGAGTCTTCCCCAGCACCACAGTTCAAAAGCATCAATTCTTTGGCATTCAGCCTTCTTTATGGTCCAACTCTCATATCTGTACATAACTATTAGAAAAATAGCAGCTTTGACTCGTAGTACAGACCTTTGTTGGCAAAGTGATGTCTCTGCTTTTTAATATATGCTGTCCAGGTTTGTCATGGCCTTGCCTGGTGGCTCAGTGGAAAAACTCCACCTGCCAAGCAAGAGATGTGGTTTGAATCTGGGAAATCCCATGGATAGAGGGACCTCGCAGGCCACAGTCTATGGGAACATGAAGAGCTGGACACGACTTGGCGACTAAACAAAAACATAGATGTGCCATAGCTTTCCTTCCGAGGAGCAAGCGTCTTTTAATTTCATGGCTGTAGTTTCTGTCCGCAGCGATTTTGGAGCCCAAGAAAATAATATCTGTCAACGCTTCATACTTTTTCCTCTTCTCTTTGCCATGAACTGAAGGGACCCGATGCCATGGTCTGTAGAGAGGAAAATGAGACCAAATTCAGAGAAACAGGGAGTTAGTCAAGTTACATGTATGTTGTCACTTGGGTTTTCCTCCTAGGAGACCTTTAAAAACGAAAGCAGGAGGACTTCCCTGGAGGTCCAGTGGTTAAAAATCTGCTTTGCAATGCAGGGGATGCCAGTTCAGTGATCCCTCATGCCATGGGGCAGTGAAGAGCCTGAGTTCTGCAACCAGGACCCAGTGCAGCCAAAATAAATAAATATCTAAAAAGAAAAAGGAAGAGTTCCCTGGTGGCCTAGTAGTTAGAATTCTGCACTTTCACTGCAAAATCAATCCCTGGTTGTGGAACCAAAAAACAAAAACAAAAACCTCACATAGAGGTGAAGATCTCTGGCAATGCAGTTTCCTGTTTCTGCCCGGTGAGTCCACTGGGAATTTTGATGAACTCTCCAAAACTATAACAAGATAATTTTAAAAAATGATAAAATTATGCCCCGCATGCAGATAGTGAAAGAAAGAAAGAAAGTGAAGTTGCTCAGTCATGTCTGACTCTGCAACCCCATGGACTGTAGCCTTCCAGGCTCCTCTGTCCATGGGATTTTCCAGGCAAGAATACTGGAGTGGGTTGCCATTTCCTTCTCCAGGAGATCTTCCCAATCCAGGGATTGAACCTGGGTCTCTTGCATTGTAGGCAGACGCTTTACCATCTGAGCCACCAGGGAAGTCATACAGGTAGTAAATTAATGCATTCCAAAGATTTTATTTAACTTATTAAATAATGAGGGAACCAGTAATATGTTACAAATGTTTCAAAGGCAATGGCAAAAGAATGATATTGGCCTATGAGAATGCTGAAATAGATTTATCAATAGGCATATAATTGGTCAGTATCTGCAGGGCAATAATCAATTGCATTCCACTGATAAAAGTGTGTTACATTTCTATGGGCAAAAGTAACTTGCATCACTATCAGTTTCCAGCAATTTACAGAAATGTAAAATAATTCAAAGACAGTGAAAGCCACAGATAATCTAGAAGGGTGTGCTGCATGAAACATTTAGTGATTGTTTTCTATTATTCACAATATTTCAAAATTTTCAAAATTATTCAAAATATTTTCCAATTCTTGCCACTAGTTGGAAATATTTTTAAGTTTTCTCTTTTACTATGCTAATGTCTTTTATTTTGCCATGCAAAAGTTTTTATGAAAATAAAATTCATCAATCTTTCCTTTTTGCTTGAAAGTTTTCCACGATACTAGGTTATAGGGAAATCCATTCATGTTTTCTTTTGGTAATTGTATGATTTTATTTTTTACTTTCACATTTCTGATCCTTTTTGAATTTTCCTGGAGTATGATGTGCCTTTGTCTTTTTTTTAATATTGCAAACCAGCTAGCTATCTTAACACTTCTTATTGAAAAGTATATCTTTTTCACATTGATTTCAGATGCTGCTGGTATCATTTACTAAATTTTTATATGTAGTGGGTCTATCTCAGATTTTTTTTATCCTGTTCGTTGTCTACATGTTTCTTCATGTGCTGTATACCATTATAACGTTAATATGCTTGAATTTATTAATGCATTGTTTTTGAAAGAGTCTTGTCTTCATAGAATAAATCACATTTGTGATTATTATTATTATTATTATTATTATTGCTCTCTTAGTGTGCCGTTGAATTCTGTTTGTGCGTATGCTTTTCAAGATTTTTTTTTTTTTTTGCACTGATATTCGTAAGTGAGATGGTCTAGTTTTTTTGGTGCGGTTTCCCCACTCCGGTACTCTTGGCCTGGAAAATCCCATGGGCGGAGAAGCCTGGTGGGCTACAGTCCATGGGGTTGCAAAGAGTGGGACACGACTGAGCAACTTGACTTTCACTTTTCCTCACGTCATTGAATCAATGTTGTGCTCATCTCATTAAATAAAATTAGAAGTTTTCTTTCTTTTTCTGTGCTTTAGAATAGTATAATTAGCATTGATTATTATTTAATCTTTAAAGGTTTGTTAGAATTACATGATGAAATCAACTGGGTCTGGTGCCTCTTTTTTTTCCTTGTATGAGCATCTTAACTCATTTCTCTTGTTTTTTCTGTTACAGTTGGTTTTGTGTTACACTTTGTCTAGAGAGTCAGTAAGTTGTATTCTTTTGAATTATCCATCTCTTCAAATTTATTTGAGTAGAGTTGTGTAATGTAGTCTCATGTTAAAATTTCCTTCAGTTTTTGATGGCTTGTTTTACCCCCCTTGTCAGTTCTCATTTAGAATACAGTATTTGTGATTTCACTCATTTTTTTCCTCGATTAGGTTTGTTAGTAGTTGATATATTTTGTTGACTTAAAAAAAGAAAAATCTGTCTCAGGATTTATTCAGTCCAGTAGTTTATTTTCTAAGTCATTCATTTCTGCCTTTATATGTAATGATTTATTTCTTCTGATTTATTTTATTCTTTTTTTAGCTTTTTGTGTTTTGTACTTGATTCATTTATTTTGTTTTATTGAGATAATTATTTAATGCTATTAATTTTTCTCTGGTGACTGATCTAGCTGTATTTCATATATTCTGATATTTTTTTCCTCATTGCTATTTTAAAGAAATTCTGCTTTATTTTTATATTTTCAGTTTGATCCAACAGCTTTTTTAATAGTATGTTTTAAAAAAATTTCCAGATGTGAAGTCTTTTTTATTTAAAAAAAAAGGCTTTTAATTTTATTTCACTACAGTTAGGTAAATCTGTTTTCACTAATCCTATTCTTTGGAATTCATTGAGGTTTTACTATTTGTGGCTTAATATATGGTTAGTTTTCATGAGTGTTTCGTGTACTCTTAAATATAAAGCATATTCTTTTTTATATTTGAGTTCTCATTTTTACACAGACTATTAAATAGGTCGGTTCTATCTTCTTTCTTTCTTGAACTGAGAGAGGTGTGTTACTGTCCCATTTTATTAATTTGTTACTCTCACTTCTTATATCTCTTAGAGTTTCTGTTTTATGAACATTTGTTGCTAAAGTTTTGGGTATTATGTTTTGGGTATAATATATATTATATCTAGATCTTGAACTGTAGTTTTTAGCATAGAGTATACAGGTTATAAGAATAAAGCTCAGTTTATTTTCTGTTTTGTTTTCCATGATGAATGGTGGTTTTTGTTTTGTTTTTGGCTGTTTTGCTGAGAAGTCAGTCTTAAGAGAATTTCGCCTTAATCATAGATTAAAACTGCCGTAAAGGACTTTGGTAGCATATATAGATGAGAGATCTTAGGTTATTAGGCAAACTGCACTTTAGATCTGCTATAGACAGTTTGATATTTTTGTTGAATTTTCTAAATTTTTCTAGGGAAATAGTCTACCTCTGCATACATTAATCTGCTTACTTGCTTAAGCTTTTTGAATTAAATTACTTAGCAATTCAGTTTGTTACTCTAGAGGAGAAATTTAATTTATATGTATCAGGTGTTTTCCATTTCTCATCTTTAGCTTTTTACCAAGTAGCACAAAAGTCAACAGGAAGAGACATCTTGGTCAGGAGTGTAAAAACAGGAAGGAGGAAGTCTATTGCAAATCTGTGTTAGCTGATTATCAATTCAGATTTCACCATAAAGGATGTCCATTAACGATCATCGTTGTGCTGTGTTGTTAACCAGAATTTCAGTGAGTGTTAATGTCAGTATTACAGAATGTCAGTCTAGTTATAGGAAGTAATGTTAACGAACAGACTGCACTAAGCCCTTTCCTAAGCATGGAAACAGGATACTATTAGTGAGAGCAAGTTCGAGAAATTGCACATAGAGGACAAGGCAAGTAAAATATAACATCAAAAATATAGAGAAAATCATCTTTATTTTTTGCCTGTGTTTGATCTTGATGCTTTGATTGGTTGTATGATCCTTTAAGATGTGAGTGTGTCCTTTTTTTAAAAAAATTAGGATATGTCAGCTCTGTCATTTAAAATATTGTTTGACAGAATACTTTCAACTGAATTAAAGGAAGCACCTGGACATTATTTACTAAAGTGTTCTAAGAGCACATGTAGCAAACTAGATAAAATATTTAATGGGAAAAGTGAATATTTTGTGAACGAGAAATCTTTTTTAGCATTCTTTGGTGAAAGAAGTTAAATTCTGTTTATATATTTCTATGTTTATACACTCCTAGAGTTGCTAAAAGTTCTGTTACTCTGTAGCTACAAGATACCTACTTGATTTAGATACCCAACAGTGGTATTTTAGGATATTTAACTTATCCTGAGTTCTTTACTTGGCCATGTAATATTGTGGAAGTTTTAAAGAAATTAAAAGTGTTGTATAAAAGCTAGATGGCATTATATTATTATTGTTTTTTATTATTACTCTAGAGGCCTGTTTGACATTTTCTTTTCCACAAACATCTGTTTACTTAAACTGCGCCTTTATTTCTGAATTATTTTGAAATAAATACTCTTCCCAGCATTTTATATATCATGGCACAAATAGAAAGTTAGAACGAGGGTTGAGATGACTGTTATTGTGGTATGCCTGTAACCTATTCATTTGGGAAGACATGCTCTAATATGTTAGTCAGATAAGGGGGTTTGTCAACTCCTCGTAACTGTAAGAAGTTGTGTGTGTAGGTGTGTGCCTGCATGTATGTCTTAGTTAAGGATTTTTGGTTTTAGTTTTAAGTACCAAACCAACTTGAATTAACTTAAGAAAAAAAATAGAAAGTTACTGGGTATCCCACAGAAATACTTCTCACAAGACTGGAACAAAGAAGTAAAAGACCATATTTCTTTCTGTTTCTCCATGCTTCACTCTGTCTTCCTTACTCTCTGAGGTCTGGCCTTCTCTGCTTCTCTTTGCCCTTGAGGAGGATGACCACATACAGCTTCCGTACGTCATAAGCTGACTGTTTCTGAATTCTGCTTCAAAATTCCTGAAAGAATGTGTCTGACTGAACTAACTCAGTCAGTTCACCTCTGGTGCAGTGCAGTGTGATGAGAAGAGGTTGTACTGCTTGTCCAGCCTTGCGAATGGTCAGTAGTTTTCAGAGACAAAGAATACATGCAGTTGTGTTTGTGCACTTTCCTAGGAGAAGATCTGTAACTTTTATTAAAATCAGAGAAGGGTCTTGTTACTTCCAGACCCCTGCCTAGAGAAAAATTACTAACTACTCCTAAGAGTTAGAATAGAATTCCCACCATTTTCAGCAGGTATCCTTTGTATCAGTTAAACTGTTTGTCTTTTTCACAAGGCTGTTTTTTTTCCTGGCTGTGTCTATCATGATTGAATTCCTTCCTCCTTATTTCTCCACTTACTCAATTTCCTACCTATCACGGAATTCCCTTCTTAGGTCATATTGCCTTTATGAAATCTTGGCATCTCAGAGCACTGCATTCTATGTGGAGGTATATAACTATACACACACACACACATATATGTATATTTTCTGTGTCTGAATTCTTATAGCATGGATTTTTAAGAATGCTACACAGTGTTATTTAGTTGTATGTCTTAATATGTATATTTTATTTCTTTCTTGTATGGCTGTGTTGCACAGCTTTCAGGATCTTAGTTCCCCAACCAGGGGCTGAATCTGGGCCATCTAGTCAAAAGTATTCAGCCCTAACCGCTGGACCATAGGGAATTCCCTGTATACTTTAAGTAAATGTCTTAAATGTAGGCCTAATCTAATAGTCGGTGAGGCCTATTATTGTCGTGCATCCCTGATTAGTTCCAACTCTGTTACATAGCATAATGCCATGGGTACAATAGACTCTCAGTAAATATTTTTTGCATTGAATTAATGAAAAACAAGAACCTTCATTATAGAAAACTTGAATATATAGAATAGGAGAAAAAAATCACTTTTTCCCTACTGCTTAAGGATAATCAAAACTCTAGTCATTTTTAATATTAGAAACAACATGCTACTTGTTGAATATTTATTGGTTATGATATTCAACATTTTAAATGTTGAATTTTATTAAATGTTTGAAAATGAAGTTTAATTCTCTGTTTGATTGTCTTCTAATTGTTGCACATTTAGGTGGTTCTTATTTTTTTGTGAAATAAAATAATTTCTTAGGATCTTTGTTCCTGGAAGTGAAAATAATCAAGTAGTAAATAATAGGTAATAGGGCTTCCCAGATGGCTCAGTGATAAAGAATCCACCTGCCAGTAAAGGAGATGCAGGGGATACAGATTCTATCCCTGGGTCAGGAAGATCCTCTGGAGTAGGAAATGACAACTTGTTCCAGTATTCTTGCCTGGAAAACACGACTGAATGACTGAGCGCACAACTGAATGACTAAGCACACAGACACACACAAGTAATAGGTAACATTTTTTAATATTTACTATATGCCACTGTTTAAAAAACTTGTTTATGTTATTTCATTTAATCTTCATAAGAAGCAAATGAGGTACCCATTTTGCAGATGAAGAAACTGAGGTAGAGATAGATTAGGTCATTTACTCTAGGTACTTAGTAAGTGGTGAGCTAGATATAGAACATAGGCTATTTGGCTTCTGAGCCTTTGCCTTCTGGCTTAGATTATCAAATAATGAAAGCTGCAATATAAAAACAATTAAATTTTAACTAAAAAATGTTTAGAAGGGAAGAAGGGAAAAAAGGGAAGAAGGTTTATATTAAGATTGGAAACAGTAAGGAATGTGACCAGAACTATACTCAGGAAGGGAGGGTCCTCTATCTTAAACTTGTACTGGGTCACATATAGGTTCTTTATTCCTCTGTGTTCCAAAATACAGGCCTCCAGTAGCTTTAGTTAAGACCAGTTTCTGGTTTGTTCTCTCTAGGACTGGAAACCACTTGATGCAAGAAAGATTACTGACCTTTTTACCCTTATCAGGCCCTTTTTCAGTTCTGAATGATGAAAAAACAAGACACCATCTTTCTCTGCCTTCTCTTTTTTCATCATTTCTATCCTCATTCATTCATTCCTGTAGTAAAAAGAACATAAGTCAGGTTTGTTTTTAGCCTTTCTTAGTAGAAGGGCTAGTTCTTTTCAGTTTGGTAGACCAGGCCTAATAGAATCCATGCATAATGGTTTGTTTGTTGTTTTGTTTTCTGTTTTTGCATGCCTGGATGTGAACGCAGGCAACTATTCTTTGTGTGATTTGTGAAGAGAGTGTGTGTATGTATTGTTGTTTGAGTATCGCCAACTTCATTTTAAAGGAGCTTAATTTCAAGAGAATTCATTAATACAGGCATTGCCATAGTAATAAGAAAGAAAGTCTGGAAATGTGTAATGAATATGTTACTGACATATTTAAGATAAAGAATTTCATCTACTGAATGGTGATTTTTCTTTGCAGTGAGCTCCTTTTCTGTTTTGTGCAATATCCTCTAACACTCCTTGTGAGTTCAAGACTTGGATTGTATACTTGGCTCTGGCCTTTTGTAGGCACCTGCTGTTGAGCAAATCCTTTAGTTTCTCTGAGCCTCATTTCCTTCATCTGTGAGGCAGAGATAAAACCGGTTGCCCTGTCTGCTTCCCTAGGGTTCTTGGGATCAAATATAAGATGTATGCAAAATTGCTTTGTGGATTGCAAAGCACCAGTTCAAATGTAAAAGATTATTTTTATTTTTAATTTTGTTAATTTATATTCTGCTTTTGAGTGGACACAGAATTGCTCTTCTCAACCTCTTCTCTCCATTTTTTCTTCTAAGCTGTGAAATGACCAGCAGAAGTGGACTTTGTGGTCAGGATAGGGGTTAAGATCAGGCTTGTATCAGGATTACCATCTTTCTCTTTTCTTCCACATTATTTCTCAATTGCATTTATTTGGCACAGTGTCTTTTGAAAAATGCCTTGTAAAAATTAAGTATGTATTAATATATTTATTTTTAAAGTGCATAATTTTGGAATCCTTTCTTCGATAGTTCACATGAAATTCATTTGCATCAGACTTTCATTTTTAATATTTTCTACAGTTTGGTAAAGTTCTTTTTTTTACTTTAGGATATACTTACATCTTTTCCAGGACCTCCAAAACTTATTTTTTAAACATTAACTTGACTTGACATGTTTTTTCCCATAAAATGCTTATGTTGTATAGTTCAGAGGTAGTTTTAAAAACTCAAATCTGTTAGAAGTTTTAGATTGTTTTTCATTCAGTAATTTTAGCATTATCCTCATATATAAGACACTTGTTTAACATGAAAAAATAATAAAAATTGTCTATTTGTGGATTTTTCCAAATCTGGTGGAGAAGTGAAATACATTTTCATTTATATTTGACTGATACTTAGTTTTTTTAGATCTTAACTTATGAATCAGTGCTAATTTCCCATCAGTTTTCAATATAATATATAAATTCTTACGTATTTACTACAAATGCAAACAGTGACTTTAAGGTGACCTTTAATTTCTGTGTGTTCTTTTAATATCTGAGTGCCTATGATATATCAGGCACCGTATAATCTATAAAAGTTTATCCTATACTAGATTGTCCATACTTCCCATAGGAACTTGGAGTTGCCAGAAAATTTTTATGGTGGTTATGGTTCTGTTCTGTTATTTTTAAAATTAAACAGTTTTAAAATTCAAGTATAATTGATTTCCAATATTGTGTTAAGTTTCAGGTATATAATAAAGTGATTAGTTATATATATATATTTTTTCACATTATTTTCCATTGTATGTTATTATCAGATATTGAATATAGTTCTGTGTGTTATACAGTAAATCCTTGTTTTTACCTGTTTTATATATAATAGTTTGTATCTTCAATTCCATACTCCAAATTTATCTTTCTCCCCCTTCCTTTTCCCTTTTAGTAACCTTACGTTTGTTTTCTATGTCTGTGACTTTATTTGTTTTGTATATAGATTCATTTGTTTTTTTTTAGATTCCACATAGAAGTGATATATACTATTTATCTTTCTCTGTCTTCATTTAGTGTGATAACCTCTAGGTCCATCCATGTTGCTGGAAATGGCAATATTTCATTCTTATGACTAATATTTCATTGTATATGTTATATACACAACATCTTCTTAAACCAGTGGTCTGTTGATGGGCACTTGGGTTGTTCCCATGTTTTGGCTATTGTAATTAATGCTGCTGTGAACATTGAGGTGCGTGTATCTTTTGAATTAGAGTTTTCTGTCTTTTCTGGCTGTATGCCCAGGAGTGGGATTGCTAGATCACTTGGTAGCTCTATTTTAGTTCTTTTTTTGTGTGTCTGTTTTCGTTCTTTAAGCAGTCTCCATAATGTTCTCCATAGTGGTTGCTCCCAATTTACATTACCATCAACAGTGTAAGAGGGTTCCCTTTTTTCCACACCCTCTCCAGCATTTATTGTTTGTAGACATTTTGATGACAGACATTGTGACTAGTGATATACTTCATTGTGGTTTTGATGTGCATTTCTCTAATAGTTAGCAGTGTTGAACATTTTTTTCATGTGATTATTGGCCATCTGTATATCTTCTTTGGAGAAATACTTATTTAGGTCTTTTGCCCATTTTTTGATTGGGTTTTTTTTTCATTTTTAAAAAAATTTAATTTAATTTAATTTTTTAACTTTATAATATTGTATTGGTTTTGCCATATATCAACATGCATCCGCCACAGGTGTACACGTGTTCCCCGTCCTGAACCCTCCTCCCTCCTCCCTCCCCATACCATCCCTCTGGGTCATCCCAGTGCACCAGCCCCAAGCATCCAGTATCGTGCATCGAACCTGGACTGGCAACTCGTTTCATATATGATATTATACATGTTTCAATGCCATTCTCCCAAATCATCCCACCCTCTCCCTCTCCCACAGAGTCCAAAAGACTGTTCTATACATCAGTGTCTCTTTCGCTGTCTCGTATGCAGGGTTGTTTTTTTTTTTTTATATTGAGTTGTATATTTTGGATACTAGCCCCTTGTCGATTGCATCATTTGCAAATATTTTCTCCCATTTCATAATTTGTCTTTTCATTTTGCTGATGGTTTCCTTTGCTGTGCAGAAGCTTTTAAGTTTGATTAGGTTCCATTTGTTTATCGGAGAAGGCAATGGCACCCCACTCCAGTACTCTTGCCTGGAAAATCCCATGGACGACGGAGCCTGGTAGGCTGCAGTCCATGGGGTCGTGAAGAGTCTGACACGACTGAGCAACTTCACTTTCACTTTTCACTTTCATGCATTGGAGAAGGAAATGGCAACCCACTCCAGTGTTCCTGCCTAGAGAATCCCAGGGACGGTGGAGCGTGATGGGCTGCCGTCTATGGGGTCGCACAGAGTCGGACACGACTGAAGCGACTTAGCAGCAGCAGCATTTGTTTATATTTATTTTTATTTCTTTTGCCTTGAAAGGCTGATCCAAGAAAATATTGCTACGTTTTAAATGTGAGAGTATTTTCCCTGAGTTTTCTTCTAGGAGATTTATGGTATCGTGTCTTATAGTTAGGTTTTAAACCATTGTGAGTTTATTTTTATATGTGATGTGAGGGAGTCTTTGTTCTAATTTAATTGATTTACATGTGGCTGTCCCGCTTTCCCAACACTATTTGCTAAAGAGACTGCTTTTTTTCCATTGTATATTCTTGCCTCCTTTATCATAGATTAATTGATTGTAGGTGTGTGGGTTTATTTCTTACCTCTCTATTCGTTTGTCTGTTTTTGTTCTTCTGTTTTGAACCATTATATTAAAGCAGTAGATAACAGGATAAAGTAGATTCAGAAAAGGAGGAAATATTATTTTTATTTTGATTCATAGTACTTAGTTGTTAATTAAGTTGAATGTTAGATTCATACCATATTTTGATGCAACAGTGAAAAGAAATATATTGGATTTCTAGAGATTACTTTTAGGTGAAGAGTGCCCTCTAGTGAACCTTTTCTGTTCATTAAGATGCAGTTCTTTGCATCCTCACACTTATGAACTGAGTATGGAAGTGGAAGACACCTTCAGTTCTCAAGGAATTTAGAAAATAAAACATGCAATAAGTTATTGGAGAATAAATTTGATATATTATACAAGTAAATAAAAGTGTATTATAGACTGTGTATAATAGCGCTGGGAAAATTCTAGGTCATGGAAAGTGAAGTCGCTCCATTGTATCTGACTCTTTGCTATCCAATGGACTGTAACCTACCAGCCTCCTCTGTCCATGGGATTTTCCAGGCAAGAGTACTGGAGTGGGTTGCCTTTTCCTTCTCCAGGGGATCTTCCCAACCCAGGGATCAAACCCAGGTCTCCTGCACTGCAGGCAGACACTTTACCATCTGAACCACCAGGGAAGCAGGAGATCATGGGACAGTTATTATTCAGTATTCATGAAAGTATCCCAGAGAAACTAGCTTGAGGTGAATTTTGAAGGAAGTTTAAGATTGAGGCATATTGTAGGGAGAAGCATCCTGGGTTGGAAAAAGAAGTTAAGGACAGTGCCAAAAAGGATTAGTACCAAAAGGAAAAAAGAAATAGTGAAAAAAGGAATTATTCTAGAAAATATTTGAATTTAATTCTGTTTTAGATACTTTATACAGATGTCCAAACAGATTGTTCTTGTACTTGAAAACTTTTGTAAAAGATTGAAGACAGATTCCTCTACAGTTGTGTCTTGGGGTCTTTAATGTGGCTGCAGTCAGATATTGGTTGCTGGTTGGGCCAAAATCAGCTGAGGCCCAGCGGGACTAGACAGCTGTGGTGGCTCACTCATACTGCTGGCGGTTGGGGTGGCTGTCATTTGGGCATGCCCACATGTGGCCCCTTCAGAATGTCATTTTTAGGATTGTTACATTTCTTACGTGATGGTAGTTTTCTCCAGAGTGTGTGTGAAAGTTGCATGGCTTCTTTCTAGCTTCTGGAATCACATATTATTACCTGAGTTATGTTCTATTGGTCGAAGTTATCATAAACCTGTCCAAATTCAAAGGAAGGGGATATAGACCCTACCTCTCAATGGAAGATGTGTTAAAGAATTTTGGAACCATGTTATAAAACTATATTTCCTTTCCTGCCCCCTTGAAGAGTTAGGCTCAGTGCAGATAAATGTTAATGATTTAGAGAGCAGCTGTCCTCTGTATTAATGTTACCTGTGCAATGACTGTTTTGTGCACTTAGTTTTCAGTTTCTGTTGTACATGGTTGGTGTTTGATGAATATTATTAGAATTCTCCTTTATGCTGCTGTTAATGTTTTTTTTTTTATCTGTTTCCCTTCTTAATTCCACCTGGATTACAAAGAATCAGGGAAAGTTATGGGAAAGTTGTTATTCATGTTAGATATATTTGATGAAATGGTTGGAAAAATGTTGAGTGCTAACATTTAGCATGGTACCTTATGTTGACTATTTTCTTTCTTGCTGTTCTAAATTGCTAAGTGACTGTAGTATAAATTTTTTTTCCCCAAGATAGAGTGGTACTTTGAGCAATCCTTTTTTGTATTTAAGATAGGGACATGGTGTCTTTGCTATTCGTTGTTTTTTTTGAAAAAAGAATTCCAGATCATGTGACTTTGTGTAAAAGAGGCTTTTCTCCTCAATGATAACTCACTTGCTGTTGTGGAATATTTTAGCTCATTGTTTCTCAAATGGATATTACTGGCATTTTGGGTACCTTAAATGTTTCTAAAGGCTGTTGAAGAGAGTTGCAGTGTTTCAAGTCCCCATTTCTGACTCTGGCTGCAGGTTTTTCAAGTGGGTTATAAACTGGCTTTGAAGAGACTGCTCCACTGAAAAATAAGATTACATTTCCAATTTACATAGCCTAAGATTACCAAAACCATGCCCTTTGGGTAAGAGTACTTCAGTGTATCTTCTCCTAGTTTCCAGGATCCATACAGTGGACACACAGAACTGCTGATGAGACAAAGTCAAATCTCACTGGTGTTTAACC
Organism: Bos taurus; assembly: GCF_002263795.3. Lineage (NCBI taxonomy): Eukaryota > Metazoa > Chordata > Mammalia > Artiodactyla > Bovidae > Bos > Bos taurus. The sequence continues at coordinate 14,254,451 of NC_037353.1, forward strand.
GCCCTTTTATACTCAGGGCTTACATATACCCCATTCTGAAAGAACTTACACTAGTAATTCATCATGTGCTTCTATAAAAGAAATATTTTCGAATCTTGGCCTGAAATTAATTGCCAGATGATTGGTGTGTTGCATGACCAATTGCTGAATTTACCAAATTTGCTGATATACCAAAAACCTGTTTTTAAAACTATTTTTGAGATTGATAGCAAGTAACTTGTATTGGATAGGAATTGGATAGGATGGTTTTAATAGCTTTTGAAAATTTCTGGTCAGTTTTTCTATATTATGTTTACCATTGTCTTCACAGCAGCATTTTTAGGAATGCTTAATTTGTCCAAAGCTGATAATCATAAGGTGGTTAATTTTCATAAATATATTTAATATTAGAAAAGTATATTTTATAGTTATTAATAGTAACCAAAATTTCAGTACTAATCAGTTTGGTTGGTACTTAGAACATGAAAAACATTCAATATAAATATGAAATTGCTGAAAAAGTATCATAAATAATCTCATTAATATGAAATACCAAATCTTGAATACTAATTACTAGAAATACAAAATTGACTCATATTTTAGAAATTAAACTTGATATGCCATTTGAAACATTGGTGTGAGAATAGAAAAATGCCTGTGGACTGGAAAAATACAGAATGGTCAAAAGGATGCAAAAGCAATTTTTTATTACTAGAAATTTAAAAAAATCATTTCTCAGGAAACAAATAGATTTCCTTTACAGTTAGTGATATAATCTTTTTTTCAGTGAAGACACAATGAAAGAAAAAGATACTGAGAACAGTATAAGGGTATTTTTTATGCTTTTTGACAAAAAATTCCTAATGTTGCTAGTAATAAGAAGAGTTCTTTTTCACACAGTAGCTTGTGACTGATGTTTTTCTTCAGAAAGATGTTTTCCTAAAAAAATAGTGAATTGATAACAGAATGTAACATCTGTCCAAAAAATCAAAATAGCTTGAATGCCTCTGTTAGGACATTTGATTTGATGATACAAATGTTAATTTTCAAAGAACTAGTTTTAACATTTAAATGACATGTTTTCTTATATTTATTTTATTACCACTAGGTGGAGCCCTATACATACAATTCAAGAAAGCATTTCAGAAGTATCATTTATTTACTTGTTTAAATTCTATAAGTCTGATAAATCGGATGATCAAATACTAAGAGATAACTCATATTTCCACACTTTGTTATAGGTTAGATATAATGAAGATGGGAAGTGTGTGCCAAAAAATTGTTTTTCAGCTATGTTTTTAAAACATAGCTTTTTAAAAATGACATATAGGAATGCTTTTATGCAATCCTAGTTGCTAGTTAAAAATATGTAAATAAAATCATAGTGTAGCAGAGTCTATCTTTGTTTTTCTTCGCAAAGTTTTAAAGTCATCTCTTTTAAATTGATTTCGTACCTGCATTTTTGTCTGATTAGCATTATTTTGTCAGAAGTTAGATTTTATTGTGCTAAGCTTTTGGAAGTGATGACAGGACTCTTATACTGAAGTCGTTATCTATATATGGAGCACTAAGTTGCAACCGTAGTGGATGAGGGTAGTGGAAAATTTACTGACTTTCTAATGTTCACTCTTTCTAGGTTTGTCATATCTGTATTTATTTATAGGAACTTGATTAGGTTTGCCAAGAGACATTATAAAATCCTGGGGACATTTTGAAAGAAGAAAAGCTTATTTTCATTAACATTGTATTCTGCTTGAAAATTTAGAACAGCAGTATATCTAGCACACTCATTAGATGGATACAACTGCTTAACCAGTTTAGGATTCGGAGAATGAATAATGCTGAATGGTATTTCCTTCTTGCCCTGCAAGTGAAAATTTCAAAGAATGGTAACTATCATTCGAAGACATAAAAAGGAAAAAGAAAAATATGTTTTTCAGAGCCCCTTCAGCTGAGGTCAGCCAAGTACCGGGCCCTCAGTTTTCTCTTCATACTTTGTTCCTCCTTATTTTCTTGCGTTTGTAATTTAATACTGCCTAACAATTAGCTATGCCTCACTTCTCATCCCCTTTTTCTGTTCATCAGATGATTTTACCTGATGGGTGCAACAGCGCACATCAGGGATTCCCTACCGAGTCATTCTCAATTGTTGATCTTCAAAGGTGATCTGGTTAGTTTCTATGCTGCTAACTTCTCTGCATTCTCATGGTGCTTATCACCATTTCTGACTGGAGAGGCTGTCTAAAACAATGGTTAAGAGCACTGGGCTTCTGGAGAATCCCAGGGACAGCAGACCCTGGTAGGCTGCCGTCTATGGGGTTGCACAGAGTTGGACACAACTGAAGCGACTTAGCAGCAGCAGCAGCAGACCTAAGGTTAAATCTTGATCCCACTACTCTGTGATTTTGGACTTAAAATCTTAATATTCCCAAACTACATTTGTAAAATGGGATGCTGACAGTATCTATAGCATCATTAAGCTGTAGTAAATCACTTAATAGTGAGTACATGGTCATGTGTAACTGTTTTTTTTTTTTGGCAATCTTTACCACCTTAAGCCAGAAGCGGAATATGACTCCTCTTGAGTCCACTATGGAGAAGGCGATGGCACCCCACTCCAGTACTCTTGCCTGGAAAATCCCATGGATGGAGGAGCCTGGTAGGCTGCAGTCCATGGGGTCGCTAAGAGTCGGACACGACTGAGCGACTTCACTTTCACTTTTCACTTTCATGCATCGAAGAAGGAAATGGCAGCCCACTCCAGTGTTCTTGCCTGGAGAATCCCAGGGGCGGGGGAGCCCGGTGGGCTTCCGTCTACGGGGTCGCACAGAGTCAGACACGACTGAAACGACTTAGCAGCAGCAGCAGTTAGTCCACTAAGTCTCTGGGGGAAATTGCTGCTGCTTCTCTCCATATCTGTCTCCTACACCTTCTTTCCAGATTATCTGTAATTAAGCATAGATTCCTTCAGAGAAAAGAGTGGTAATTCTTGCTGTGTGAAAATTCTTAAAGTAAAAATTGCTTTTCTTTTCTTCCTTTTTCCAGTGTTCTTATACATATCCACCTTTTCTCCCTTCCTGTCTCTATTCACTTAGCTATTTGTTATTGGCCTTATTAGCACACGTTTAGAGCAGTTCCCTGGTGGCTCAGATGGTAAAGCATCTGCCTGCAATGCGGGAGACCTGGGTTCAATCCCTGGGTTGGGAAGATCCTCTGGAGAAGGAAATGGCAACCCACTCCAGTACTCTTGCCTGGAAAATCCCATGGACGGAGAAGCCTGGTAGGCTACAGTGCATGGGGTTGCTAAGAGTCGGACACGACTGAGCGACTTCACTTTCACTTTTTTACTGTCAGAGTAGTTATTTCTTACTGTTCATCACAGTGGGTAGAGAGTTAAATCAACTACATGTATTGATTAATGCCTTTGTGAGTACTTGTGTTTGGTTAGATTTGTGCTGCAACTATTAAATTGAGAAAGACAGAACTATGAACTTTCTAGGGTTCTTTTCAGGACCTGAGAATATCAAAGACCTGAGAACTGTGATGAAGTTTGCATTCTGGCATTTGCTTGATCCCTCAATACTTTGTTTAAATGTAACGGATTTCTGTGATTTAGAACATTTCTTTATCTTGACTTCCCATTTCTGTGTACTCTGCTCAGAATGATCTCATTGATACGGATTTTGGTTGATACAAGTGGTTGTATCAGCTTGTGATGCAGTTTGTACTCAGGAGTAGATAGTTACCAAGGATCAGGAAAGATTAAGACTTATCAGTAGGCAGATCGAGACCTACTCTTCTCATTCACAATACCAATTCTTTAATTTTTTTAAATTTCCTGTATTGGGATTTACAGTTCTATTCTAATAGCACAAAGCATGGAATGTGAATAGTGCACCCATTTCAGGCTTTGGTTTTCTGTTAATGGAGAATAGGTATAACATACGTCCTGCTACTGTTTTTCTACATTCTAATAACATCAGTAGGAAAAAAAGTGTTCACCTGCTATAATAATTATACTGCTATTAAATATATTAATATATGTGCTGTAATACATTATTTTACCCATTGTTGTTGTTCAGTCCTGTCAGTCCTGTCCAGCTCTTTGCAACCCCATGGACTGCAGCACTCAAGGCTTCTCTGTCCGTCACTCCCAGAGCTTGCTCAAACTCATGTCCATGGAGTTGGTGATGCCATCCAGCCATCTTGTCCTCTGTCGACCCCTTCTCCTCCCAGCATCAGGGTCTTTTCTAATGAATCGGCTTGTCTCGTCAGGTGGCCAAAGTGTTGGAGCTTCGGCTTCAGCATACCCATATATATGTATATAAATATCATATATCAGCATATATAACCATTTATGTGTGTGTGTGTGTATACATATATATAAATAGATGCTATAATAGATGCACAGGTTGTGTCCTGAATTACTATAAAATGAACGTAGTTTTGTTTTTAAAACTCTAAAGATTAAATTGGAAAAATACACTAAAGGGTACATTTAAAGAACTTTCTAAAATAAAATAGACTTCTGGGAAATAACCATTGTTTCTCTTCCGTTTATATATTATTGTCATTTTTTAAAAGAGGTAACAGTATCACCTCACAAACTTTCCTTTGGAGGGACATTGTAGCAGGGCAGTCCTGAAATGTCTCTTGCTAGTTTTTTGCTACACTGCTACAGCAGTGATAGGGGAAAAAAAAAGAGGCAGTTTTTTCTGTATATTCTGTTTATTAACAGATATTTTGATTCAGATAAATATCAAGCTTTTATTAAAATACGTAAAAAATAATCTTAGAAAAGCTTATATATATATATAAGCTTATATATATATATTACTTAAAGAAATGTAACACATGTTCACAATTATGAGATAAAAATTTGTTTATAGCATACCAAGGTCAGTTGGGGGCATCTCAGGTGGTTCTAGTGGTAAAGAACCCACCTGCCAATGCAGGGGACGTAAGACTTGGGTTTGGATTTGATTTCTGGGTGGGGAGGATCCCCTGAAGGAGGGCACAGCAGCTCCCTTGAGTATTCTTGCCTGGAGAATCCCATGGACAGAGGAGCCTGGTGCGCTACAGTACATAGGGTTGCAAAGAGTTGGACAATACTGAAACAACTTAGCATGCACGCATGTCAGCTAACGCGAATTTTTCTTTGGGATAATGTTGTTAGTTTAATTAAGAGTTCTTGTTAGCTATGTATATTCATTGTAGGAAAAGCATGAGTTGGGAGTGACATTGAACAAGTCATTTAGTATTTCTGGGCCTGCTTCCTCATTTGTGAAAAGGAGGCAATGATATTTTCTGTGGTATGGTGTAAGAAACAAATGAAACATTAGACCTTAAAATTACAAAAGTCCCTATACAATTGCCAGGTGTTACTGGTAGTCAGCCCCTACAGCATGGATAATTGAGTGTTAGGTATTTGATATTGCTATCCATACATAATTGTTCGGCAGATGGTTCACTTATTTAACAGGGATTTATTTGACTCTTACATACATTCTGTGATAGTAGCCGGTGTATTTTGAGTACTTGCTATGTGTCAGTTATTGTGCTAAGAATTTTTCATATGTTTGCTAATTTAATCCTTATAACTCTCTGATGTAGATACTTTTTTAATCCCTGTTTTATTTTTGAGAGAATTTAGATTCAGAGAATTTGTGTGGCTTATCTGAGGTTGGACAGCCACTAAGTGATGTTTTTAATTCCATCTATCAATTCGTCCGTCTATCAGTTCTTAGCATCTGCTACATTAGGGACTCTATTCTAGGGCTGGTTGTACAGCAGGGAACAAAACAGACAAAAACTGTCTGCCTTCCTGCAGCTTACATTCCAGTGAGCAAAAATAAAAACCAAAAGTGTGAAGTAGAGTATATTAAATAGTGGTAAGAGTGATACAGTAACAAAGTGAATTCCTTCATTTTAGAAAAAAAAAAAAAAAGCAGGAAAGGGAATAGTGTGTGTGTGTGTGTTTATAATGTGGATATTGTGGCCAGGAAGGGCTTCATCAAGGAAACCAGAAAACCTGAGGGAGGCAGCCATGTGTGAGAAATGTGATCAGAAGAGGAAACAGCATGTGCAAAGGACAGGACAGGAGCGTGCTTGGTGCGTTTCAGAACACAAGGAGGCCAGTGCTGCTGGTGTGCAGTAAGTACTAGGAGATGAGGTCACTGTGATAACATGGGCAGGATTACATAGGGCTTTACAGGCTGTTGTAAGAAAAAGAGTTTTGAGCAGAAGAAAGATACAGGGTTTGACTTTATTTTTAGTGGGATTATTTTGTCTACTTTGTTGAGTACAGACTGAAGGGAAATAAGGGTGGAATCAAGGAGACCGGTTAGGAAGCTGTCTGGAATAATCTAGGGAACACACATGGATGGCTTAGTCCAGGGTGATACCAGTGAGGAAGCAGTGAGATGTGGTTGGATTGCTTTAGTGGGGAGGTGAGAGAAAGAATAGTCAAGAGTGATTTCAAGGTTTTTTGCCTCAACAACTAGAAGAATGGAGTTTACTAAGATGAGGGAAGGCCATGGGAGGACCAGGGTTTGGGAAAGAAGATAGGAATTCATTTTGGCCATAGTTGATATGCTTATCATACATCTGATTAGAGAGATGCGTGAGTATGAAGGTCGAAGGAGAGGTCAGGACCAGAAATACAAATTTGGGAGGTGTCAGTGTTTATATAGTGTTTGGGCTTCCCTGATAGCTCAGTCGGTAAAGAATACGCCTGCAGTGCAAGAGACCCTGGTTCGATTCCTGGGTTGGGAAGAGCCCCTGGAGAAGGGGTAGGCTATCCACGCCAGTATTCTTGGGCTTCCCTTGTGGCTCAGCTGGTAAAGAATCCACCTGCAATCTGGGAGACCTGGGGTCAATCCCTGGGTTAGGAAGATGCTCTGGAGAAGGGAAAGGCTACCCACTCCAGTATTCTGGCCAAGAGAATTCCATGGACTTATAGTCCCATGGGGTCGCAAAGAGTCAGACAGGACTGAGCGACTTTCACTTTCACCTTCCATGTTTATAGAATTTAAAGTTCCAAGCCTAGAAGAGATTTAGACTGGCATAGGTAGAAAAGAGAAGACATCCAAGATCAGAGCCTAGTTCTAGCTCAGTTCTTCACTTGGCATGGAAATAATTGCAAAAGACCTGCTGGAGGAAATGGGACTTGAACTGAACCTCAACAGTGGGCAACAGATGGGGGAGCACATTTTTGGAAGGTCCCCAAGATTGCTTTCAGGTTCATTAATTTTCTAGGAGGACTCATAGAATTTAGCAAAGCTGTTACACTCACAGTTACTATTTCCTACGACAAAAGGATATAGATTAACATTAACAGCAAGCAAAGGCAGGTCAGGCGGGGTCTAGGAGAGTTCCAGCGGGGAGCTCCAGTTGTCTTTTCCTCCGAGAGTCATGTGGACAGCACTAATTTCCCCCAGTGATGATGCATGGTAACACATATGGAGTATTATTAACCAGAGAAGCTCTCCCAAGCCATGGTGTCCAGGGTTTTTCCTGGGGGTTGATTCCATAGACACGGCCGACTGCTTGAATTGCTGACCTTAGTCTTCAGCCCCTCCAGAACTGATCGCATGTGGCCCCTTGCCCCCATTAACTGTAAATCACATTATAAGTCATATTGTTGCTCAATTGCTAAACCATTTCTGACTCTTTGCAGCCCCATGGACTATAGCATGCCAGCCTCCTCTGTCCTCCACTGTCTCCCGGAGTTTGCTCAAATTCGTGTCCATTGGTTGGTGATACTATCTAATCTTCTCATCCTCTGCCACCCTCTTCTCCTTTTGCCTTCAGTCTTTCCCAGCACTTAGACCATTTTGCATTGTCCAAGTAAACAGAGGCATCTATCAGGCAGGACATTCTGAAGGCTAAACTGCCCAGGAGTTGGGAGCAAGACCCAAATGTTTCTTTGGGTAAGGTTAATCCTTTTGTGCATAGTGGATGGGGAAGTCCCTTGGTGTCAAGACCGCAGGACCTGAGATACAGTAGGAGTGTAAACACAGTGTTTAGAGAACATTGTGGTGACTGCAGTGTGGCCTTGTACTTGAGTATGGACTCTCTTGACTTCCCTGGTGGTCCAGTGGTTAAAACATCATACTTCCATGGCAGGGGACACCAGTTTGATCCCTGGTTAGAGAGCTAAGATCCCACAAGTCATGTGAAAGTCACTTAGTTGTGTCGGACTTTTTGAGACCCCATGGATAGTCCATGTAAATCTCCAGGTTAGAATACTGAAGTGGGTAGCCTTTCCCTTCTCCAGGGTATCTTTCCAACCCAGGGATTGAACTCAGGTCTCCTGCATTGCAGGTGGATATTTTACCAGCTGAGCCACAAGGAAAGCCCAGCGATACTGGAGTGGGTAGCCTATCCCTTCTCCAGGGGATCTTCCCGACCCAGGAATTGAACAGAGGTCTCCTGCATTGCAGGCAGATTCTTTACCAACTGAGCTATCAGGGAAGCCTACAAGTCATGAGGCATGGCCAAAAAATAGAAAAAAAAAAGAATATGAACTCTGGAGCCACATTACCAGGATTCAGATCCCATGTTCATGTTCATTCCACAACTGCAACTAGCTGTCACTTGCTAGTTGTGGAATCTACGACAGTTTACATAATCTGTAACTTATCTGTAAGTCAGTGAGGGTAATAACAGTTTCTATGTTATAGGCTTGTTGTGAGGATTAAAGAGTTAATATATAAAGCACTCAGAATATGTCCTGACACATAATAAATGCTGTAGAAAGCAGAAGTTTGTTTATTCATTCCTTAATCATTCAGTTAGTGATTCTTTTTTGAGCACTAGTGTGTTGAAGGCTCATCTCTTAAGTCTCAGACCTTTAATTCCAGATACTTAGTGATATATCTAGAGGACTTGTGTCTCTTTAAATACTAACATGTTCAAAAGGAATTAAGTATTTTTCACCCAAACTGTTTCTGCTGCTGCTGTTAAGGCGCTTCAGTCGTGTCCGACTCTGTGCAACCCCATTAGACGGCAGCCCACCAGGCTCCCCCGTCCCTGGGATTCTCCAGGCAAGAACACTGGAGTGGGTTGCCATTTCCTTCTCCAATGCATGAAAGTGAAAAGTGAAAGTGAAGTCGCTCAGTCGTGTCCGACCCTTAGCGACCCCATAGACTGCAGCCTTCCAGGCTCCTCCATCCATGGGATTTTCCAGGCAGGAATACTGGAGTGGGGTGCCATTGCCTTCTCCAAACTGTTTCTACTGATGTTATTACTAACAACCTAGTTTGTTTGTTCAGAGATTTTATTTTAAAATATCAGCTTTTGTAGAGATTGAGCTTAATGAAGAAATTTTGGTGAACTGGGAAATTAATGATAGCTTTCTTTTTGTGTCTGTACAGGTCTGTGTATGATGACCAACCAAATGCACACAAGAAGTTTATGGAAAAGTTAGATGCTTGTATCCGTAATCATGACAAGGAAATTGAAAAGATGTGTAATTTTCATCATCAGGGTTTTGTAGATGCTATAACAGAACTCCTTAAAGTAAGGACTGATGCAGAGAAACTTAAGGTAAGAAATATGTTAAAATTCTATTTACCTTTGCTCTCAAATCACTTACATATTTATAGTGCATATTTACAAATTATTATTAAATGTACTGTTTTTAAGTGGATTAGTATACATATTTGGGAATGCTTTATTAATAAAGTTGTTATGCTGATGACAGGAGTTACCTCTCTCTCTCTCTCTTTTTTTGGTAATGCATTGACTTAACAGGATTTCTTTCCTTACAAGAAATGAACTAAAAAAATTCGCACAGTGAAAGACCTCATTTGGGGTTTTAGAGTTCTCAAGTGACAATGAGTACAATTTTTTGATAAAAAACTATTTTCTGAAAATTTGGAAAAACTTATGATAAGTGATTGTGTTTTCCAAATTATTTAATAATAGTGAAACTTTTTTTTTCTTCACTTCATAGCAATGTGTAATTTTCTTAAAGCAAGTTGGTCTGCATTTTCTACCACACAGCTAAAACATTATTTATGAAATAAGACCTGGATTTGTTCTGTCAGAATATAAAGTATTTAGTTATAAGAATTGTCCTATTTATCTTTCTTTACATTTTGAGAGCTTAGCAGACAGAACGACCCTGGTTCACCAAAGGTTATGATTAGAAAACCATTATATAAAGGATATTCAGATAACAAGAGACCAAATACGGCATCAATGAGGTCACTGAGCATCATTGTTCAGAAATTAATGAGATTTTTAATAAACCAGAATGTGCTTCCTTACTATGATGACCTAATGAGTCACTTAATATGTGGGAAAATTTGAGGTTGAGCTTTGCCTGCACCTGCAGCATTAAAATGTTGCTGTGGATTGAGATTTCCGTGTTTGATGTTAATCAACCACCCAGTGTTTGCATTCAGCAAAGTATGAATGTTTAATTACCATAAAATGCAATCACCATTTCCTACAGACAATGAATGGCACATAGACCTCATTGAAGTTATCAAAAAGGGACCACTGGTCAATTGGGTCAGTGATTTGAATTGTTTGACAGACTTAGAGAAGCAAGTAAAGTTCAAAAATCTAGATTAAATTTGAGAAGTTTGCCACAGAATCTGTTAAAAAGAACTGTCATAAGTAATTGAAGTTAACAAAAGCCCTTTTCAATCAAAAGTTCAAGTTCAAGCTGTAGAGTTAATTTGAATTTGCATTTCTTTGTTCTAAGTTTCTCATGAAGCATGATCTGATTACAAGGGTGAGCAGTTACATCAGGGCAGTTTTATGCATATTTGTCTAACTAAGGTGAAATTATTTTTAAGGTGCAAGTTACTGATACCAACCGAAGATTTCAAGATGCTGGAAAGGAGGTGAGAAAATGATTTATTTTTTTGTGTATTCAATATGTGGATGCAATTTAACTGTTCATTTTAAATACGGGCATTTCTTCTCTTTAAGGTGATAGTCCAAACAGAAGATATTATTCGATGTAGAATTCAGCAGAGGAATATTACAACTGTAGTAGAAAAATTACAGTTATGCCTTCCAGGTGAGTTAAACATCTGTAATGTAACATTCAGCTTGGTGAAATTGTAATTTAATGGTGTTTAATCATTCTTCATTATAGGAATTATAGATTACGTGGTGATTGTTCCCCCAATGCCCATGGTTTTCCTTCCTATCTACTTTACTCCCTGCATTTCCATCTTTTTCCGTATTATAAGGCGCCTATTTGATGGTCTATCACATCAGTCTCCTAGAACAGCCTCTACCTTTTCATTCCCTTTCAGCCTAGTTTGCCCTTTGTCCCTCCCCAACCCCTCCTTTCCCCCCGCAGAATACTTTCCCATGGAGAGTGTCTTTTGATTCCATTTTCTTTCATTTTCCTAATTTGCCTACTTTTTTAAACCTCTAGTTTTCCACTGTTTTCTTTTTGTCACTTAAGCAGTTGGTCTTTGCTCCCAATTTCATTTTACTAGTAGATAACATACAGAAGTGCCACATATTCTCCCTTTTTCAGTCTTGCCTTTCTCTCCTATGTTTTGGGAAGACTGACTTACTAGGTTTCTGAGTTTTCTGGTCTCTCTGTTAGGACTTATATACTACTGGGACATTGCAAATAAATTCTGAATAAACTAGCCAGTATTTTCTTTACCTGCATATACCCTGTTCAGAAAAAGGAAACAGGTAGATGACTTCTTTTTCTTAATATAGTAAGCTAAATCCATCTCAGTGTCCTATTTTTTAACTTTTTTTTTGTAAGGAAGGAACCTGAACCTCCATATCCAGGGAGATAGAATAAGGTGCTTTGTATAATATTCACATAATGTAAATTTAGCTTAGACTACACATTACATTAGCATATTGTATTAGCTAAAGAAAAATTATTTGCTGACTTGTAAGAATAAAGTTTCTTTTTTTTATTGTCACTGAAGTTCTGCTCATCTTAATTTCTGATGGACCAGGGATATGTGCACATTAACTTTGAGTAAATAAAATATCTACTTATTGTGTTAGATTTTAGGGTTGGAAACTTAGTTCCTTATAATAATGCTTAATAATACCTCTTTGCCACCATCATATACACTGAAAGTCATGAACACAGCCTCTTAAGTTTGAATGCTTTGTCCTTGAACTGTAAGAAGTAAGCCTAAAAAAATTGGGTTCTCATGGAATGAGGAAGAGTAAATTCAGCTTATTCAACCCTAATGAGCTGTTTGAAATAGAGAAATAAAGGGAAGTAGAAGTTAAGAGTTTTTTATTGCTACTGTCTTTACTCTCAAGGCTGAACAGGAAATCTGAGTTCATGTAAACATTGTGTTCTTAACAGCCACATCCAGAACCACCACTTTCCCTCCATCCATCCTTCTATCTAATTATTCACTCGTACATACTTTTCTGTGTCAGGCATTATGGTAGATATTAGAAATATAAAGTTGAAAATGATGTTGTCCCAGCTCTGAAGGATCCTACTGTCTAATGTGAATAAAGACAAACAAACCATTACTGTATAATTGCCTAACTTCCTCCTTAGATTAAGAGGGGTAAGAGAGGATATAAGAAGTCACAGGGTAAACAATGAATTTTCCTGGTGTTGTAGTTAGTTATTTTGGGGAAAGTATTATTTTTATGTGAAAACAATATGGAAATAATATAAGGTAGATGTGAAATTTACATGAATTGTTGAGATAAAATAGACTTCAAAACAAGTTTATAGTTGTAGCAGCAGTTTTAGGCTTTTTCCTAGGTTATGTGTTCACTCTAATGCTTTGGATGGAAAATGTGAGATATATTACATTGCAATAAAGGGACTTTGATAGAGATATACATGGGGTCTGCAGAGTTAGGGCTGGTTCATTATAGCCACCACTGCAGTTTTTATGGTTTTTCAGACAATTAAACAATATCTTTTGTGAACTTGAAACCCCCTAGGGAGTAGCCATAAGAGTGTAAAAAATCTGGAAAAAAATGTGTCTATCTCTCTTGTCTAGGAAAATGTGAGCTAGCTTAATGATCTAACAGTAATTCACCTGCTTTATACCTCGAAATTCTACTAAGGATGAGTGGTACTCTGCATAGTTGCATTGAGACCTTTTTGGTGGCAGTGTGTCTTCTTGCTGAAGCTTCTAACAATTTTATTGAATAATTACATTTCTGAGCCTTTGATGGAAATGATAAACAAAGATACTTTGTTATGTTTCTTTATGCCTTTATTATAATTTACTCTGTGCTGTAAACTTTTGAGATTTTTCTTTTTCTGTGAATTTGGTGTAAAATTTTGTTTCATGAGCTACAGCAGTTACCTTATTTATTTAGTGTATTGAGTCAAAATCAGTTAATCTCACTATTGCTCAACTTTCTCTCTCAAGTAACTAAGACCACACTTCTCCTTCCACTGCAGCAAGAAATATTAGTAAGTTTTTGATTAGGATAATTGTTACTAGGTTGATGTCTCAGTTTTAGGTGTCAGCCTATGCAAGTGTTGCCAGTTCGATATAATGTATTAATTTATGTAATAGAGTGTTCAATATAAGCAGAAACTAAAATGCTTTCATTTACTTGAAGTATAAAATTTTATTTGAAAATATAAGCCTAAATCAAAGTACAGAGAAAATTATTGAATTTACAGTATGCTCTTCCCTGCTTTATTTTCATCTTTCAAACTTTTTTAATTTGGAAAGCTAAAATAAGTTTTCTTTTTTAATGCAGTGCTGGAAATGTACAGTAAGCTAAAAGAACAGATGAGTACAAAAAGGTGAGTTTCTTTCCTGTTTTTAATAAGAGGTTTTTTCCTATTACTGAAAGCATAAAGAAAATGACTGTAAATTATAGTGAATAATCTGAAGTTTTGCTTTCTATGTTTAACTGTTCTTTGTTAATGCAATTTACCAATCAGGGTCTTTCAATACAGCAATCCTTATCCATTTATTTTTGGATCCTTGCCCTTACATATCAAAGGTTGGTAATACTGATGAAAGACAGTATTCTGAACAAGAACGCAAAAATATTAACATGTTAATGTTGCATACAGTCAAAGGCTGAGTGTGTATTTTGTGAAAGCAAAGTGTGGGTAGTTACATATTAACAATCTGGACTGTGTAGTTCATGTTCTGTTTTATAATACACATGAATACATGACAGATGAAAGATGATTTAAACTAGTTTATGGATCGCCATAGGAGCGTTAGGTATAATTATGTTTAAAATGTTTTAAAGATGAACAATTTTAAATTGTGTAGAAAAATCAGAATCAGACATGCTTGAAACAGAGAAATAATCACTTCTTGTTTATTAATAGCTACTTAATTATCACAGCGCATTATATGCAAATATATACTCAAGAGATTTGTATATGTACTGCTTTGTGTAATGCTTTGCATTGAACTTTATTGGACTTTATCAATTGGTACTAATTAGTAGAATGATTTTATTCCTTCCTAATACATGACCCACAAACTATTCTGAGTCTTTTATTTTATGTATATATTATTAATATATATTATCTATCAAAGTTGTACATCCTCGTATTTTAAATAATAGTTAATAGTTCTGTGTGTTTGTTGCAAAAAAAGAAAGACCAGACATCACCTTCCCTTCTTGCCATTCACTAGTCCTTCTTCCTAGGGTCAAAAACTTTTCCCTTTTTTAAGAAATTATTTTGGTGTTTACATTTATGTCTTTAAATAACTAAATTTACTGTTGCTTCACTATTTTCAAGCTTGGGGCATTATGTATTTCTTCAGATGTTTCATAATCTAATACTTATATGTAAATTTCCCCATTTGTCCCCCAAATGTCTTTTATATATTTTTTGTCCCTGTAATCTAGAACAGCCTTCCCACTTTGCTTTGTTTTTCATGAAAGAGTTCAGATTAGTTTTAGACCGGGGCATTTTGGATTTGTTTATTTTATCATGTTTAGATTCAGATTAAATGTTTTTGGTAAGAGTACAACATAAATGATATTAAAGCAACAGAAGTCATGTGCTATCAGATTATTTCTAGATTATCCTAAATTTGATCATTTGCTTAAGGGGATGGCTTAAGAAAAGGTATGTTTTTCTCTTTGCAGCTAATAAGTAGATGTCTGGTGATTCCCTGGTGAATGCTCATATTTAGTGCATGGTGTGTGTGAGTGCTCAGTCATGTCCAACTCTGTGCGACCCTATAGACTGTAGCCTGCCAGGCTCCTGTGTCCATGAGATTTTCTAGGCAAGAATACTTGAGTGGGTTGCCATTTCCTCCTCCGTGGGATCTTCCTGACCCAGGGATTGAAACTGCAACTCCTGAGTCTTCTGCATTGCAGACAAATTCTGTACAGCTGAGCCTAGTGCAATGGACATAGAAAACTGATTGGAAGCTCTGGGTGTATGGGTGGGACTGGTTTATTGTGAGTTTCACTGTAAAGTTATCTGGAGCGGGCCCTTTTAGTTGGGGAGTTTGTGATGTTAGAATCTGGAGTTGTTTCTTCTGGGACTGGTTAGATTTTCTAGAGGAGACTTCTCCTGTCTCCTCTCTGAAGGGTAAAGATCTGACTTCTGGTATTCTGGGTTGTGAGTTGGAGAAGAGGGCATCTACTATATATGGGCTCAACTAATCCTTTTCCCAGGTGGCTCAGTGGTAGAGAATCTGTCTGCAATGCAAGAGACACAGGTTCAATCCCTGGGTCCAGATGATCCCCTGGAGAAGGAAATGGTGACCCGCTCCCATGTTCTTGCCTGGGAAATCTAGTGGACAGAGGAACCTGGTGGGCTACAGTATATGAGGTTGCAAAAGAGTTGGACAAGACTTAAGAGACTAAGCAGCAACATATTATTGCCCTCAAGCTTGAGTAGTGTCCCCCATTTTAGAAATTATTTGGTTTGGTCTGTTTAGCATTTTCCCAAGATGGAAAAAGGCAGTTGTTTAGATGCTTGTCAGGAAGAAAATCTAGGGTCTGCTTCTTAAACACATTTTAACCAGTACTCCTTACTTTAGCCCTCTGTTGGGGGTTTTGTAAGGGCTATTCCTTACAATAGCCCTTCTATTGGACACTTGTGCATCCATAAATAGTGAAATTCCTGTCACTTCCTGTACTTTTTGGAGTTTTTGTAGGATAAATTAGGTTATTCTTGGTTTTCCTCTGTTGAGTTAGAATTCATTTTCTCAGGTCTCAGGTCTATCAACTTTCCAGATTCTAAAATTTCATTGTGCTCTTTTCCTTATCTCTTCATCTGTGTGGGTTTATGCTATTTAAAAAATCCCTTCATTATCTTTTTATTGGTGTTTCAAAAAGGAGTAAAGCGGAAAACATGTATTCAGTATGTCATCTCACTAGATACTTAGTCCCTACTTCTCTTGTTTGGGCTTATGGTGCCCTGCCATATGTTTTTGTAAGTACGGGTGTCCACATGGGGTAATGAAACACTGGGTACAGGCAGGTGTTATTCCTACTGATCAACTGGAGGTTGCAAATTCAGTGACCTACAGAATCAAGCTAGCACACAGTTGTATTTGGTTTGGCGAATATTGTTTTTTATTAGTTACTGTTACTTACATTTGTTTAAAAAATATCTGGATTTATATTTGGATGACTCCCAAATTGAATCTCAAATCTTAAGCTCTAGTGTAATGTCTCTGAATCTTTTTTTTTTTTTTAAGCTTTTTATTTTATATTGGGGTATCAGTTCAGTTCAGTTCAGTCGCTCAGTCGTGTCCAACTCTTTGCCACCCCATGGACTGCAGCATGCCAGGCTTCCCTGTCCATCATCAACTCCCAGAGCTTGTTCAAACTCATGTCCTTCAAATCGGTGAGGCCATCCAGCCATCTCATCTTCTGTCGTCCCCTTCTCCTCCTACCTTCAATCTTTCACAGCATCAGGGTCTTTTCTAATGAGTCATTCTTTGCATCAGATGGCCAAAGTGTTGAACTTCAGCTTCAATATCAGCCCTTCCAATGAATATTCAGGATTGATTTTCTTTAGGATTGAATGGTTTGGTCTTCTTACGGTCCAAGGGACTCTCAAGAGTCTTCCCCAGCACCACAGTTCAAAAGCATCAATTCTTTGGCAGTCAGCTTTCTTTATGGTCCAACTCTCACATCCATACATGATTACTGGAAAAACCATAGCTTTGACTAGACGGACCTTTGTTGGCAAAGTAATGTCTCTGCTTTTTAATACGCTGTCTAGGTTGGTCATAGCTTTTCTTCCAGGGAGCAAGCGTCTTTTAATTTCATGGCTGCAGTCACCATCTGCGATGATTTTGGAGCCCAAGAAAATAAAATCTGTCACTGTTTGCATTGTTTCCCCATCTACTTGCCATATTGGAATACAGCCGATTAATAGTTGCGGTAGTTTCAGCAAAGGGACTTAGCCATATGTACACATGTATCCATTCTCCCCCAAACTCCCCTCCCATCCATCCTGCCTTATAATGTTGTGCAGAGTTCCCTGTGCTATATAAAGTAGGACCTTGTTGGTTATCCATTTTAAATATAGCAGTGTATACATGTCAGCCCCAAACTCCCTAACTATCCCTTACCCCCACCCTTCTCCCCTGGCAACTGTAAGTTTGTTATCTAAGTCTGTGGATAATCTGTTCTATTGTGTAAATAAGTTCATTTGTATCATTTCTTTTTAGATTCCACATATAAAGTATGTCCTACAATATTTCTCTTCTTTGTCTGACATACTTCACTCAGTGTGACACACTCTAGGTTCCTCCATGTTGCTGATAATGGCATTATTTCATTCTTTTTAACAGCTGAGTAATATTCCATTTTATATATGTACCACATGTTCTTTATCCATTCCTCTGTTGATGAGTATTTAGGTTGCTTTCACATCTTGGCTGTTGTGAATAGTGCCACTGTGAACACTGGGGTGCATGTAACTTTTCAAGTTGTGGTTTTCTCTGGATATATGCCCATGAGTGGGATTACAGGATCATATGGTAGCTCTATTTTTAGTTTTTAAAGGAACCTCTGTACTGTTCTCCATAGTGTCTGTACCAGTTTACAAACCCACCAACAATGTGGGAAGGTTCCCTTTTATCCACACCCTCTACAGCATTTATTGTTTGTAGAATTGTTGATGATGGTCATTCTGACAGTGTGAGGTGATACTTCTAATTTCCTTAAATGTATTTTACTTTAAGTCTGTACTATGTACTTTTTTGATGGTAGGAGATGTGGATGAGAGAGATATCATGAAATCATATATCAAATAATTTAATTAAAAATTTGGAACTATTATCCATATATATTTAATATATGTATATGATATGATTTAATATGATATGTATATTATGACTATGATAATGCTTGTGATGTTGTAGATTTAGATGAAATGCAGTATTGTTTGTTAGTGAATTTTCTTCCTGCAACTTTTTCATATGGTTTATAGTTTGTCATTAGTATGTAGAAGTAAATGTTATTTTCTTTACCTTAGCTATAACAGTATCCTTTTTGATGGAAGCGATGGAATGATTATTTGGTCTTACTTGTAAAATAAATAAAATAAGAACCTTTACAGATTGTTCTTTTTAACTTCTCACAGATATTATTCAGCTCTAAAGACTATGGAACAATTAGAGAATGTGTATTTTCCCCGGGTTAGTCAGTACCGGTTTTGTCAGCTAATGATAGAAAATCTTCCTAAGCTCCGTGAAGATATTAAAGAAATCTCCATGTCTGACCTCAAAGACTTTTTGGAAAGCATTCGAAAACATTCTGACAAAATAGGTGAAACAGCAATGAAACAGGTGAGAATACAGAGAACTTTATTTACTGAAATATAATTGATTTACAATGTTGTGTCAATCTCTGCTGTACAACAAAGTAACTCAGTTATGGAGATACGTACATTTTTTAAAAGGAAAACTTTAATTTAATGGTATTTAATAATCTAGGTTATAGAATATATCCAAAGCTTACTTTTTTTTTTTACTTACATAAAAGGCTTGTTTAAATTTTATCCTTTACTTTGTTTAGTCACTAAGTCGTGTACAAGCCTCTTATGACCCCATGGACTGTGGCCCACCAGGCTCCTCTGTCATGTCCAACTCTTTGCGACCCCATGGACTGTAGCCTACCAGGCTCCTCAGTCCATGGGATTTTCCAGGCAAGAATGCTGGATTGGGTTGCTATTTCCCTCTCCAGGGGATCTTCCCAGGGATTGAACCCCGGCTTCCCGCATTGTAGGCAGACGCTTTTACCATCTGAGCCATCAGAGTTTGGAAGCAATGTTCTAAATAAATGATTTTTTACTACAAAAATTGAATATCATAGACAAAATAAGTTTGGGCACAGAGGGAGAAAGAGAATTCTGATTTTTTTTTCCCCAGTGATAGGTTAATGATGTTAATGGGTGAGAAGGGACAATGATTTTCTTAAGCACAAGCCTCTAGAGCCAGCATCAAGGTTTAGGTGAGGGTAGAGGTAGATTTCTGTGATGTACATGGTCTCATTACCTGGGAGTAGAAAGGCCTGAATAACAGTAGTATAGCTCTTAGAGGAAATTCACCCTAAAGAGGCAGTGGGTAAACTTTCTACATGCTAACAGAACAGAGTAGCTACAATCTGGCCTCTCCCAACAGAGGGAATGTTCCACTAATATGCATCAAGTACCATTTCCTTCCTCAGGGGATCTTCCTGACCCAGGCATCAGACCTGGGTCTCCTGCACTGCAGCTGGATTCTTTACAGTCAGAGCTACCAAAACATTAATTAGGCATTAAATAGTGAGATAAAAATGCTGGAATTAATCCTATAGTTTTTTCAATCTCTGATAATGAGGCTCTGATAGTGAAGTATCACTAAAATGCATAAAAGAAAATATAAGGTTTCTCAATTAATCTGTATGAATACTCATTTTTGTCAATAATTAAGTCAGTTGTAGGGTAACAGTTTCTGCCTTTCAAGTGTTCATAAACTGTGGATGCTTTCTGTGGAAAATGAAATAAGCTTGCAACTTGATATCATAGTTTTCTGTGAGGTTAGTAGACATTTTTTTTTCTACAAATAATCCATTGGAGTTAAGGCAGCATATTTTATGTATGTTCCAGTATGATATCATATCTTTTAAATTTTTCTAGCGTTTTTAAGTTTATGTCTTTAGTTTTCCTCTTAAAAAAGAATTAGTGGTAATTCTTTTATAAAATCTTGACAGTGCTCCAAACCAAAGATCATTAAAATAATTGAATCACTAGTTGACCTGAGGCTTCCTAAGTGGCTCAGTGGTAAAGTATCCGCCTGCCAATGCAGGAGATGCAAGACACAGGTTTGATCCCTGGGTTGAGAAGACCTCCTGTAGTAGGAAATGGCAACCCACTCCAGCATTTGTGCACGGGAAATTTCATGGACAGCAGAGCCTGGCGGGCTGCAATCCATGGGGTTGCAAAGAGTCAGACACAACTGAGCATGCATGCACATACATTAGTCAGATTCATTGAATCAAAGAGCAGGATGGTGGTTGCCAGAGGGGAACGAGTTACTCATCTACAGACGTAGTTTCAGAATGAAATGAACACAGTCTAGGGAATTCCCTGGTGCTCCAGTGGTTAGGACTCTGGGCTTTCACTGCTGTGGGCCTGGCCTCTATCCCTGGTCAGGGAACTGAGATCCCACAAGATGCATGGGGTGCCCATTAAAAAAGAAAAGATGAACAAGCTATAGAGGTCTTCTGTAACTATTATACCTATCAGCAATAATGTATTAAAGTATTGATATACACATTGAATATGTACACTTAAAAATTTAAGAGAGTAGATCTCATGTTAAATGTGCTTACCATAATAAAGTAGAATTGAAAAAAAGAAAGTGAAAGGAAATAATCAAGAGAAGAAATCAGTATAATAGAAAACAAAGTACAGTAGGGAGGATCAACAAAGATGAAAATTGGTTCTTAACCTTTTAAAATAAAATTGATAACCCCCTGCAAGACTCTTGAAAAAAGAAGGAGGGTACAAATAAATCATGAATAAACAATGGGACATCATTCCGGAGCCTGTACCTCCAGACATTAAAAAGATGAAAAAGTACAAAGAAATTCTTAAACCAGTTTTGACCACAATATTTTTTCAAATAACCTGAACTTTTCTTTTCCCCAAATAGGCACAGCAGCAGAAAATCTTCACTGTTACTCTGCAGAAGCAAAATAATGTAAAATTTGGGAAGACTATGTATATAAATGATAGAATTCCAGAAGAAAGGAATGAAATTGTATTGAAACATGCATTTGAGGAAGAGGATGAGAATGAAGAGGAGGTGATGGGAATTTGTTTCTTTTTCTGTTTTTTTGTTTTTATCTGTTCCTTCATTCTTTTCTTTTCTTCCCCCTTTTACTTTCTTTTCTTCCTCCCTCCCTCATCTATTATTGGGTGGTTTTTTTCTGCTTGAGTTGTACTGTCTCTGTGAGTCCTGCCATGTGTAATGTGAACTTAAGTAGATCAGTTTGTAATGATATTAGAACAAAAGAATCATTGAAAATGTTAGATTGCATAGTGGGCAGATATAGATTATCTATATAATATATGGATAATAAAATATAGATTATGTCTTATATTGGAGAAGGCAGTGGCACCCCACTCCAGTACTCTTGCCTGGAAAATCCCATGGACGGAGGAGCCTGGTAGGCTGCAGTCCATGGGGTCTCGAAGAGTCGGACACGACTGAGCGACTTCACTTTCACTTTTCATTTTCATGCATTGGAGAAGGAAATGGCAACCCACTCCAGTGTTCTTGCTTGGAGAGTCCCAGGGACGGGGGAGCCTGGTGGGCTGCCGTCTGTGGGGTCGCACAGAGTCAGACACAACTGAAGTGACTTAGCATTAGCATAGCATATGTCTTATATATAACATAAATAAGATATAGATTTGTAGGCTACAGATAGTTTAACCTAGGTGTTCTGCAATAATTAACAGTAAAAGTATAAATTTAATTTTTTTTGTAGTGATCCCTCATAATTTAATTACCTGTGGCAAACATTTAATTGCATGATGGCTTAACCTTGCCAGTTAGACTAATTCTGGATACCCTACCTTTTTTTCTTTGGTTGGTGCTGAGATAGTACAAAGAACTTTTAGTATGATTAAAGTTAAATTTTTAATTTCTTAAAAAAGTTTTATTAAGTCTAGAAACCTTGAAATTGTCTGTAAATATTTTCTTTCTTTTATTCTCTATGTTCAAATTCATTCCTTGTCTAGTGCTTCTTTTATTCTTTCTACAAAGTCATCTGTTGAGCCTACTTTTTATCTTTTCCATTGAATTCCTTTTGAATTAGTTAATACCATAAGAAGTCTAATATTCCCAATTGTTTATAAGTTTTGCCTTGTCAATGAGATTTTAAATTCTTTTTTTAAGGACACTGTTAGGGTATAGTAAGAACTTTTAATTGATTGATTAAAAAGGAACCATATAAATATATGTGTCCATGGCTTCTCTGCGGAGAAGGCAATGGCACCCCACTCCAGTATTCTTGCCTGGAAAATTCCATGGATGGAGGAGCCTGGTAGGCTGCAGTCCATGGGGTCGCTAAGAGTTGGACATGACTGAGCAACTTCACTTTCACTTTTCACTTTCATGCATTGGAGAAGGAAATGGCAGCCGACTCCAGTGTTCTTGCCTGGAGAATCCCAGGGACGGGGGAGCCTGGTGGGCTGCTGTCTATGGGGTCACACAGAGTCGGACACGACTAAAGCGACTTAGCATAGCATAGCATGGCTTCTCTGTGGTTGTGGGAACCACTGAGTGTTCAATGTGTACATTTGCATTATATGCCTTGAGGATAAGTGAAACTGTATGTATTTATGAGTGTGTGTGTATATGTATGTTAATATTTGTATGTATGTATATACATATATTTACATATATAGTGGATGTCTGATATACAGACAAATAAATTGCCTTAGAGGGTTTAATGTCTTTCTAATATGGAATTAATGTGACCTGAATGGTCCCTTGGAATAAAATAAACATTTTTAAAATCTGCTTTTTTGTTCTTCTTAATCAATATTCAAAGAATCTCTGTCTTTTCTCCCTTGAAATTCAGAATGGTGAAAATGAACCATCTAGTCTTTGTATCTCAATTTTCCTGGGTCTGTTTTATGTATCTTTCAACTGTTAGAAGCATTGCCATCTTCCCCTTCCCGTAATCCATACTCTAAGAGAAACTTGGTTGTTTCCCTGTTCTTTCAGATCTATTTAATTATTACTACATTTTATTTCTTTCATTTTCACAAATAAATAACTGTAATAAAAATAATTTAAGTTCACTCAGAGGATTTGTAAGACTAGAAACGTGTTCCTTTAAAAAGAGTTTATTTCACGAGTTTGGGAAACTTTATGTTACTTTGTTTCTTTCATTGTAAAGTGTACTTTAAAAATATTAACGTTTCAGAATCAGGATACATCTTAAAATTGATGATATTATAGTTTCAAGTGGTAGTGTTTTTTCCTTTTTTAGTGTTCCATAAAATAAAAGTGATAATATCTTAAACTTGATGAAATAATGCTAAGTGATGCATAAGGGAAGGAGCTTCACCTGTAACTAAGTTGTACATTTGTGCACTGTCTTCTTCAGAAGCAGTAGTTATATATCTAGTTATCCATGGCAGTTTTCTGATAATCTATTAAGCATGTTAAAGATATATAGGTTCCCTGCTTTATTGACCTATAACCTAAAATAATCAACAATGATGATAAATATATAAAGAATAAGGTATGAACAGGTGCCAAAACATAATAAAAAGGCATTGTGTTTCTATTATATGCTTTTTATGGTTGCTAAATGTTATAACATGATATCTATGAATCTTCTTGTCTAATTTTAACTTTGTATTATTCAACAGTAGACTAGTAGTTTGACCTATAATTTTAAAAATTTGTTTTATTTTTTCAGGTCTTAACTGTACAAGATCTTGTTGATTTTTCCCCTGTTTACCAATGTTTGCATATTTATTCTGTTCTTGTAAGTATCTTTTGTATACGTGTATATGTGTATGTATACATGTGTGTGTGGGCCCACATGTGGGTGCATATACTTATATTATTAAAAAGACATGTATGCATTTTAGGCCTGCTTTTCTAAAGGCTGACTACAAGTTCATTGAGCTGCAAATCTACATGCAGTGTTTATTTGTGAAGTATCCACTGCATGTGAGGCATTTACTTCTTTCTTTAACTTAGGATGTACTTTGAAGTATACTTTTCATGTATACTTAAAAGAACTTTCCATTTCTTCCTTCTTGGCTCTGTACAGTTGTATCACAGTTACTTTTAAATATGTTACTTATGTATTTGTTATGCCAGACTACATTGTTTTCATTTTTGGTTGAACAATTATCCTTTTATTTTAATATAATTCATATACCAAAACATTTACCTTTCTAAGATATATAGTTTAGTGATTTTAGCATATTCACATGGATGTGCAACCATTACAAATAGTTTCCGGACATTTTATTAGTACAAAAGGAAATCCCTTACGTGTTAGCAGTCACTCCTTACTCTCCCCTCACCTCAGTCCCTAACAAGCACTAATTTACTTTCTGTCTCTGTGAGTTTGCCTATTCTGGGTATTTCATATAAATGGAATCATCATATATGTGGCCTTTTGTGTTCAACTTCTTTCATGTGGGTAGAAGTTTAAGATATTAATTGAAATTACTCTTCTTTTTTAATGTAGACATTTAAAGCTGTAAATTTCCTCCTAACCTCTGATTTAGCTGCAGTCTCTGAGTTTTGATGTATTGTGTTTTTGTTTCCATTTATCTCAAAGTATTTTCTAATTTCCTATGATTTCTTCTTTAACCCACTAGTTATTTAATGGAGTTAAATAACTAATTTAGCTTAAATAACTAAACACCAAGATGGAGTTTAATCTTCATGTTGGTGAATTTCCCTAAAGTTCTTCTGTTACTGATTCCTAATTTAATCCCATTGATTAAATCAGAGATCATATTTTATATGATTCTAGTCCTTTTAAATTTATTGAGGCTTGTCTTTATGGCATCACAATGCTCTATCTTGGAGAATGTTCCATATAAACTTAAGAATAATGTATACCTGGCTGTTGTTGGATGCAGATTAATGGTAAACCATGTTAGAAACAATATATTGTCCTGTGGTGAGATATGCGTAGTTCTTATACAACATGTTCAGAAGTTGAGACTTGATAGCTAATTTTCCTACTTAGTTTCCTTCACTGACAGCCGTATTTTCTTTGGTCAGTCAAAAATGTATAAAGCCTAAGTGATAAGTTGGGCAACTGTCAAATTGTTTGAATTTGGCTTTGAGTGAGTGAAGTCGCTCAGTCGTGTCCGACTCTTTGCGACCCTGTGGACTGTACCTCTCCAGCCTCCTCTGTCCATGGGATTCTCCAGGCAAGAATACTGGAGTGGGAACTTGGCTTTAGTTTTCTTAATTGTCATGACTCCAAACAAGGTAACTGCCTATGAACTATAATGCCAAAATCTTGTTCTTGGTATTCAATGTGAAATACCATTCCGCTTTTAATTCTAGTTGTTAGAAACTGAAAAATGACCCTTACAGAATAAAGAAGTTATCTGTTTAGAAATGTGTTTGTGTTATGTGTGTTTTTATTACTCTACTGATTTTATTTTAGGGTGATGAGGAAACATTTGAAAATTATTACCGAAAACAAAGAAAGAAACAGGCAAGACTGGTATTGCAACCCCAGTCAAATATGGTAAGTATATGGAAATTTTGAATTGATTATGTTGTCAGTTTTTAACCCCTTTAATTTCTTCAGAGCATGGATTCCACTGAAAATATTTATTGAACACCTACCACTTCCAGTAATTGGTTTAGGTGTGAAGATTACAGTAGTTCAAATGGATGAGTCCCTTCTCTCATGAGCTTACATTCTATTAGGGAAGACAGACTATAAATAAATAAGAAAAGTCAATAAATATGAAATGTCAGGGAGTGGTAATTAGTTTCTGACAGTATGGTAGACTGCTGCTGCTGCTAAGTCGCTTCAGTCGTGTCCGACTCTGTGCGACCCCATAGACGGCAGCCCACTAGGCTCCTCTGTCCCTGGGATTCCCCAGGCAAGAATACTGGAGTGGGTTGCCATTTCCTTCTCCAGTGCATGAAAGTGAAAAGTGAAAGTAAAGTCACTCAGTCGTGTCCGACTCTTAGCGACCCCATGGACTGCAGCTTACCAAGCTCCTCCGTCCATGGGATTTTCCAGGCAAGAGTACTGGAGTGGGGTGCCGTTGCCTTCTTCAATGGTAGACTGAGTACCTTAATTAAGTAGTCTACTGAAAAAAACAACTAAAGATGCTGGATAAAACATTTTTTTTAAATCTTAAATTCTTTTACATGCACTGAGGATCACATAGGAAAGTATAGTCCTGACAGAGACTAAATAAGTAATCTGGAGGGGCTATGTTTGTGGGATTTTTATCAGTCATTCTTAAGAATACATGTATTTTTTGGCTATAAAATTGTGACATATTTGCTGTAGAAAAATAAGGAAAAAATGAAATAAAATAATCCATAATGTAAAAAAACTACTAAGTCAATGTGAAACTGTTCTATATGTTGGTTATGGTGATACGTATGTGACTAGATACATTTGTGGAAGCTCATAGAAGCAGCACATGAAAAAGAGCTTTACTGATATAACTTATACCCCAGTACACCTAAATGTAAGATATAGATGGCAGCCCACTAAGCTCCTCTGTCCCTGGGATTCTCCAAGCAAGAACACTGGAGTGGGTTGCCATTTCCTTCTCCAGTGCATGAAAGTGAAAAGTGAAAGTGAAGTTGCTCAGTTGTGCCCGACTCTTAGCGACCCCATGGACTGCAGCCTACCAGGCTCCTCCATCCATGGGGTTTTTCCAGGCAAGAGTACTGGAGTGGGGTGCCATTGCCTTCTCTGATAAACAAAATAGGAAAACTTAAATGAAGACAAATCCAGACAGGCATAATGAAACACTGTGCGTGGGTTCTAAGTCACTTCAGTCATGTCTGACTCTTTGCGACCCTAAGGACTGTAGCCTGCCAGGCTCCTCTGTCCATGGGGTTCTCCAAGGCAAGAACACTGGAGTTGGTTGCCATGCCCTCCTCCAGGGGATCTTCCAGACCCAGGGATTGAATCTGCGTTTCCTGTGGTTCCTGTATTGCAGGCGGATTCTTTACCACTGAACCCTGGGGTAAAGTCCCAATGAAGCACTAAATGTAGCTTTTTCCCTAAGGGGAATCTGCTAAATGGGAAAGCATGAGTTTTAAGGATGTAGAAGTATAGAGGCAGAAGCCCAGAGTCACCCAAAGAAGGTGATGAGAGATTCTCTCCTTTACAAGGCTGAGACTCCAAAGAATTATAGCTCATTATTGGAATGACCTAGAGAGAAAGCCATCTTGCAAAATCTCTCAGGTCCTTCTGCCAAAAATACTAAAGAAAATTGCCTATCCCAAATCCTGGTGCTGAGTGAACAAAGAAAAAAATCCCTAATAATTCATAAGAAGCAGTTCTTAACATGTGTTTGCAATCCAATTTCATTCTACTTGGATCGTCAAAAAAATCTCAGGCTGAAAATTTAAAGTCGTTCCATTTTGATCTTGTCTCCAGGTGTCTGTTAGAAGCAAATGCAGATCTTCTCTGAACCTTCATACCAAGTTAAGAGTATCCACAGTTAAAGTTTCAATAGGAAAATTAACAACTCATACTCAGAACTAATTATTGAACAAGTGAGAATCTTTAGAAATATTGACAACAGAAATAAATTGTAAAAGACTTTCAATATTTGAGTTATTAGGCATAGAATATAAAATAACAGTATTTTATATAAAATAACAGTATTATATTTAAAGAAAGAAAAGCTTGCCCTTCTCAATAGGGAGCCATAAACTATAAAGAAATTACCAAAAAAAAGTGAAAAAAATCAAGTAGAACACCTAGTAAAGATATATGAGCCAAAATGAAAAATTTTGTGAACAACTTTTAACAGTTGATGAATTCTCTTAGTTGACCTGAAGAAATTATCTAGACAATATCACAGAGAGCAACTTGAACTCTCATAGGCTTCTGATAGATATGACTGTTGTACCAATTGTAACTATTTGGAAAATAGTTAGACAGTTTGTTATAATGTTAAGCAAATACTTATCATATGACCCAGAAATCCCACTCCTAAGTTTTTACCCATAAGAATTGAAAATGTATCTACATAGTGGCTTATTCCCACTCCAGTACTCTTGCCTGGAGAATCCCATGGACGGAGGAGCCTGTTGGGCTGCTTGAGTGACTTCACCTTCACTTTTCACTTTCACGCATTGGAGAAGGAAATGGCAACCCACTCCAGTGTTCTTGCCTGGAGAATCCCAGGGACGAGGGAGCCTGTTGGGCTGCCTTCTGTGGGGTCGCACAGTCGGATATGACTGACGCGACTTAGCAACATAGTAACTTTATTCATAAATACCAGAAACTAGAAACATTTCAAATGTCTATGAGGTAGTGAATAGATAAACAAATTGTTGTATCTCTACATAATGGAATGTTATATACTTAGCAGTAGAAAGGGAACTGATACATGCAATAACATGGATAAATCCTTTTTTTTTTTAAACAAGTAAAGTGTTTATTAGGAGGAAAAGGAGTATAGTATGTGTGGACAGATACACAGGTGAGCTCACAGAGAGGGTCCCTGAGTCACTGTCTCGTGGCAATTGAAATCACTTATATCAGGCATTTCTTCTGGGTTTCCTTTGGCCAGTCATTTTGATTTGCCTGGTTCACAGTCCATATTTGGTGTATCTCAGGATCCTCTTGACATGGATAAATCTTAAAAGCATTACTGGAAGTGAAAAAATTCAGATACAAAAAAATTACATATAGTGTAATTTGTGTTATATGACATTTTTGAAAAGGCAAAACTATAAGATAGAATGGGATCAGTGGTGAAGGGTTAGGGATTGGGCAGAGTGATTCACTACAAAGGGGCATAAGGGGAACTTTGTTATGAGGTAGAAATATTCTCTATCTTGATTTTGGTGTGGTTTCACAAATGTCTATATTTGTTGAAACTCATTAGACTCTCATATGTAAAATTTGCTTTATGTAAATTATAACAATAAATTTAACTTTAAAAACAAAGATAAGAGAAGACCTTAAAAATACCCAGAGAGAAGAGGTTATTTTCAAGTAAACAAGACAGTGGAGTATTTTCAATGCTGAAGGAAAACAACTTTCTACCCGAGATTCTCTATTCAGTGGAACAAGGACAAAGACATTTTCAGACAAAGAGGAGGAGAATTTGTTACCGAGATACCCTTAGAAGGAAAGAAAAGACTGTAGTCAAAAAGAAAGTGATGCCAAATGGAAAAAATGAGATTCTAAAAGAAATGAATAGCAAAGAAAGTATAAATATGAGGATAAACCTGTGTTGACTATAGAAAATAATATTAATACAGTATTATGGATAGAATTTAAAACAAGATAGAATCTTATCTTTAAAACGAGATAGAGTCAAAATGCACAATAACAATAGCATAAATATTAGGGTGAATAGAGTAAATATTAGGAAGTTATTGAAACTGAACTGTTTTGGAATTATCCAGAAAAGAATAAAATTATTAATTAATTTTAGAGTTTGATTATTTAAGTATGCATAATGTAATTTCTGTAACAATTAGAAGAATAGAAACAGTATATAGTTAAATATAATTTAAAAAGCTTAAGTTATAAAAAATTCATCTTAGAGCTGATAAAAAATGTTAATTTGAATCTATAAGTACTTGATAACATTGACTTAAAGTATTTAAAGCAAAATTGCTGCAACTAAAAGGGTAAATTAAAAAATCCATAAGCATTGTGGATGCTTCAGTATCTTATAAGCCATTAGACAGAATAGCAGTAAGAATACAGAACATGTTTAATAATAGGCTTATCTAATAGACTTAAAGCTCAACATTCAGGAAACTAAGATCATGGCATCCGGTCCCATCACTTCATGACAAATAGATGGGGAAACAGTGGCAGACTTTATCTTTTTGGGCTCCAAAATCACTGCAGATGGTGATTGCAACCATGAAATTAAAAGACGCTTACTCCTTGGAAAGTTATGACCAATCTAGACAGCGTATTCAAAAGCAGAGACATTACTTTGTCTACAAAGGGCCGTCTAGTGAAGGCTGTGGTTTTTCCAGTGGTCATGTATGGATGTGAGAGTTGGACTATAAAGAAAGCTGAAACATGTAAAATATCATGTAAGAAACGAGTTGCCAGTCCAGGTTCGATGCACGATACTGGATGCTTAGGGCTAGTGCACTGGGACGACCCAGAGGGATGGTATGGGGAGGAAGGAGGGAGGAGGGTTCAGGATGGGGAACACATGTATACCTGTGGCGGATTCATTTTGATATTTGGCAAAACTAACACAATTATGTAAAGTTTAAAAATAAAATTAAAAACAAAAAAGAAAGCTGAGTGCAGAAGAATTGATGCTTTTGAACTGTGGTGTTGGAGAAGACTCTTGAGAGTCCCTTGGACTACAAGGAGATCCAACTAGTCCATCCTAAAGGAGATCAGGCCTGGGTGTTCATTGGAAGGACTGATGTTGAAGCTGAAGCTCCAGTACTTTGGCCACCTCATGCTAAGAGGTGACTCATTTGAAAAGACCCTGATGCTGGGAAAGATTAAGGGCAGGAGGCGAAGGGGATGACAGAGGATGAGATGGTTGGATGGCATCACCGACTCAATGGACACGAGTTTGGGTGAACTCTGGGAGTTGGTGATGGACAGGGAGGCCTGACATGCTGCTGTTCATGGGGTCGCCAAGAGTTGGACCTGACTGAGTGACTGACCGGAACTGAACTGAATAGACTGGTGGTCCGGTGGTTAAGACTCAGTACTTTCACTGCCATGGGCCCAGTTTGATCCCTGATTGAGGAACTAAGATCCCAGAAGCCATGCAGCACAGCCAAAAAAAAAAAAAAAAGAATTCTGTTTCACACCTGTAAAAACACTTTTTAAGAGTACATATTGAGCACTGTAAAGTGTGACAACATACTATGTTATAAAGCAGGTATCAAGACATATCCAACTTTTGTGTCATGTAGACTCTATTCCCTGATCATAGTATTTTTAAGCCAAAAGTGTAATAACAGCCTCCTCCCTGAAAAAAAATCCAGATGTTTGAAAATTTTGATCACTTTCATGAAATAAAATACAATATTTGAACTTAATTGAAATATTTTATGTAATAAGCTCTTACGAAATTCAAATAATCAAATATTTTCTTTTTGTTAAAATTATGAACAATAGGAAATTGTAGACCATTTCAGAGGAATTTGACTTTTATTATGAATCAGATAAAAAAATCATTAGAAGGTGTTTAGGAAACGATATATTTATTTGATTAATTTTGAAAAGTATTGTTCTGGCAGCTGTCTGGAGAATAGACTGAGGAAACAAGCCTGAAAGCTTGGAAGGCTAGGTAGGAGAAGGATGTAATAGGACTAGTGAGAGATGATAGTGGATTGAATTAGCTTACTGAGATGAAGGTTCTGACTTTTTAATTTGCTTATTTTGTCTCTTTTTGAATGCAAATTCCATGAGGGTAAGGACTTTTTGTTATTTACCAGTGTATCCCTTGTGCCTTAAAATATATGCTTATAGTAGACTCTCAATAAGTATTTGTTAACAAATGTTGTACTGATTTGCAACTACTTTTATGTTACTGATATCTATTGTTTTAAATTGATTTTTATTTTTCATTTACAGCATGAAACAGTTGATGGCTATAGAAGATATTTCACTCAAATTGTAGGGTATGTATCTAATATGGCAACAAATATTATTTTGATACTGTGTTAAATGTCAAAACTAATTATTTTCTATTTAGGTTTGAATTTTGTTTCAACTCGTTATTTTGCAATTGCTGTTTTTAGGTTCTTTGTGGTGGAAGATCACATTTTACATGTGACCCAAGGATTAGTAACCAGGGCATACACTGATGAACTTTGGAACATGGCCCTCTCAAAGATAATTGCTGTCCTTAGAGCTCATTCAGTAAGTTAGATAATTTATGTTACTAAATTTTTAATTCAGTTACTTCAAGAACTTATGAATTGGATAGTGTCAAAAGAAAGTTGTACCTTCATTAGTTCTACATTTTTTTGAAAATTGTCAGATTTGGAGGCAGTAATGTTAGGCTTTTGTTTGTGTGGTAATATTGAGCTGTGATTTTGCAACTGACTGGGGCTTCTGAAGACACTTTCAGTCCAGCATTATAGAAGATGGAGAATTATGCTGTTCTCATTAGTCTCAACTGACCTCTTCATTAGATCACTGAAAAGCACCATGAAGAAAGGGTTTTTAATTATCATTCCACATTCTTTGTTTCCAAAATAAACTCCACCATTAAAACTCAATAGAACTTGTTCTTGAATGTTTATAGCTTATTTGCAGTAGTACACTTATAAATGTCCTAAAAATAATGTGCAGTTGTCAAAATTTAAACTCATTTGGAGTAGTGAATCTTTAGGTAATGAAAACTTTTTTATGAAGAAGGGTAAAATGATAAAATATTTTTATAATATGCCTTTTGTGGAAGTAAAAATTATGTTATAAGGACTAATGAAATTAATAATTTCTTAGTGTGCACTTTTTCTTAAGATAGTTTTGGAAGTTTGCCTTCAGTAAAATCTCCCCAAACTTAAAATTTTATAATCTATTATTTAAAATTTTGTTATTGAGAATAGAGATTGAAAATATTTTGAAGAAAGATTATTAGTTTAAGTGATACTTAGATTATAAATACATTTTATTTTTACTTGTCAGGGACATAGATTCTGGGTACACTATTTGTCCAATGAACTACAACTTTTTCTATCATGTATAATAAAGAACATTATATTTTATCATGGTTTATATTCTGACCAGCTAAGAATATGTAATATTGTAGTATGCTCCCTATTGATTTCATGACATCGTGTATGAAATCGTATTATATTAAATGCAATATATCATATTTACAATCTTACTAAATGCTATTAAGGGAGCACGAGTGAATTTCACTATCCTTTTGAAATTAATTATTTTCCTTTGATGGATTACTAAGAAAATACTTAAATTGTCACTTAGAAAAATATAATTGATTGCATCTCTTTTATAATAGAATAAATAAATAATTGAAAAGTAGAAATATAAACCATTTTTTCAATTTGAAATAACTAGTTCTTTAAAATCTAAAGACTTTTTTGGAAATACAAGCATCATTGCTTTGACCAAAGTAAGTGTGTGCAAATTTCAGGAAAATTTCTTTTCATATAGTACCTAAAGTGGTTTGTCATGTCATGATCTTTCCCTAATAATTTTTTAGTGAATAGAGGAAGTCAAATGTGAATCTGATAATCAAGACTTGAAATTTATTGTAAGTCAAGCAAATTTAAGGAAGAATTTTCAAGTTTTATTTCTTAATTTTTAACCAAGTGACTCTGGTGTGTGTGTATGTGTGTTTGTTTGTGTTTCTACCCCCACTTACCCTTCATTCTCCCAGTCTTATTGCACCGATCCTGATCTTGTTCTGGAGCTGAAGAATCTCATTGTAATATTTGCAGATACTCTACAGGTGGGTGATAATCTGATATTCAGTTAATGGCTATTTGAGCACATAAAACTATTCAAAATATAGTGTAGACCATACTCATTTCTTGTATTGTGGCTTAATGGTAGTAAATTAGCAATAATCAAATGTTTACTTATGTATTGATATTCTCCTATCATTTAGAACTTTTCATACTACTGCTTTCCTGATTATGAAGCTTGGACAGAGATCAGGGAATATTACCATCTTTTAAAATATTGGTCATTCTGTTGGAGTAGATATAGTATTTTTGCAGTTAAAAAAAAGTACGCAATGTAATGGGAAAAACCCTGAACTAGAAATTAGAATATTAAAGTTCTGCCTGAGGAGAGTGAACGTGAGCTGTGGAATCACAAAGACCCGAGTTTATGTTCAGCTTTTGCTGTTGACTAATTGTATGCTTACACGTTTTCTGAACTTCAGATCCTCATTTGTGAAAGTGAATTTATTAATTACTAGTTTTCAGAATTGTTTTGAGTTTTAAATGTGATGCGGTATATGAAAATAAACGCTAGTTTGAAAGCTGTATGTACTCATTTCCTTCCTAATTTCAAGTGTGCTATGACTGTAAGCAGATCACTTTACTTTGCATTTTGGAGTTTTTTTCTTTTTAACATAAGATTAAAACTGAATTGTCTGAAAACTCATTGTCTTTGTGGTTATCAATATCAAAGTTTTGAACTTGTCCCTCATTTTTGATCACAGATAATAAAGAATTGATTAAGTTTTCATGCTTAAACTTATGGGATTTTTGATGTTTGATTGATTGATAGATGTTTGATTGGTTGATAAGTTTTCAACCATGCTTAAATTTATGGGATTGTTAGAGCTGGAATAACTTTTTGTGAAATATAGACCAACGTTTTCCAAAGTGTGATACTAGTTGTATGGTCAAAAATGTTTAGAAAATGCGGAGTGAAGTAAAAGAGATTTTTCTGCTAGAAGCAAGTTTATAGCATACATTTCCAAAGGTAAGGTGATTATGTAGCATTTTCCCAACATATCTGACTCTTAAATCTTTTTTTTCCCTTAGAGTATCTTTTCGATGTAGAGGTTCATATAAAGTGCTTTAGGAAATGCTGGGGCTTCCCTTGTGCCTTAGTTGGTAAAGAATCTGCCTGTAATGTGGGAGACTTGGGTTCGATCCCTGGGTTAGGAAGATCCCCATGGAGAAGGGAAAGGCTACCCACTCCAGTATGCTGTTCTGGAGAATTCCATGGACTGTATAATCCATGGGGTCGCAAAGAGTTGGATACACCTGAGTGACCTTTACTTTTAGGAAATGCTAAACTATTTGTTTTATCACAGGAGTCCATCCTAGAATAATATTTTTTATTATTTTATCTATTTTATTCTTAAACCTAAGGAGATAATATCACAAGCTCATTTAGTAAATTATTTTATTGCCTTATATCTTCATTAGTTTTTACAGCTTATAAAACCAGAATAATTTGGGACTTTTTTTCTTTCATAAATTTTGTGACTAATGTACCTATAATACTGATCTCTCTGCAAAAAAACTTTAGTAATTTTATTAAAGACTGCCTTAATATTTGGGGACTATTTTTAAGTAACTTGGAGTTTTGCTGTCCTTATTTACTCAAAGCATTGCTACTCAAAATATGGTCTGGGGACCCCAGGTCAACAAATTGTTTGTTATGGATCAATAATGAAAAGAAATTTCTGTCAGAATGTAGATCAACTACGTCACTAAAGTACAAAATTTAGCTCAGTTGGTTTTTGTTTTTGATAACAATAGCAGCATTGATTGATATCAGTAGCAGCATTGATTTATATTCTGGTGTAAACTCTTTATCTCTCTTTTAAAAACCGTACAGACTGTTCTTGAATTGGCATTTTGAGTACAACTGTAGATTTCGGTTTTAGATTAAGTATTTGGTATGGTTCCAAGGAACTCTGCAGAGAATCAAAGAGTAGTAGGCAATATTCAGGTTACAGAGGCATTAAAAAAGTAACATTGATGGATTGTAAATATACCTTTCTGATCTTACTGCTTTGAAATAAAGTTGAGGAAAACAAATCAGTTCTTGCTTATTTAGAAATCGTGCCATATTTTCATTTTGCTGTAAATTGACAAGCTGATTATTAGGTAGATCTTACATTGAATTAAATAAATGCTGGCTTTTTAAGTTGTACTTAGTAATTGAAAAGTTGAGAGAATTAAGAATGATCTTTTCTAATTAATCTTAAAGCATATTGCACAATAGTTCATTTTAAAAATTGGTACTTTACCATCCTAAGGGAATTTTTCTTTTTAAAATGTTACTATTTCATCACCTAAAACAAAGCTAACTAAACAATAAAGTGAAAAATCAAAACACAACATAGCATGTTCATAGTTCTGCTTATTGCCTATTAAGCAAATGAAAAGCAAGCATTTATCAATTCATTCATTAACCTTTTTTGAGCACCTGCTATGTGCTAACAGCTAGATAATATAGATATATAAATCAGTATAACAATAGGGACATAAAGATTCTTGGATTTAAGAAATTCAGTTGTAAACAAATAAGATGTATAATAAGACATACTAATTTAGTAATATATTAAAGAACTTTGGGTTCTTGGAAGATAGAATGATAACTTTGATTCCAGGAGTTGGGAAGGGTTATATGGAAAGTTGAAATGTGAGCTGGATTTTGAAGGAAATGTGAGTTCAGCAAGTAGATATGAAGGAAGAGGCATTAATGACAGGCAAATAGCGTGTGTCAGTTATAGGTAACTGACTATACTGTCTCACCATAGTATAGTATGGTGTACTTTGGCCCCCTGATGCAAACAGCTGACTCATTGGAAAAGACCCTGATGCTGGGAAGGATTGAAGGCAGAAGGAGAAGAGGGCGACAGGGAATGAGATGGTTGGATGACATCACTGATTCAGTGGACATGAACTTCGGCAAACTCCGAGAGATGGTGAAGGATAGGGAAGCCTGGTGTGCTGCAGTCCATAGGGTCACGAAGAGTAGGACAGGACTTGGCAACTGAATGACAACAACAAATAGTATGATGGGCATGAAACTGGCTGACCAGCTTTGTGATGTTAGAAATTGTAATGTTTAAATGTAAGCAAAGAAGGGTAGAGAGTGGTAATAAAAACTGATTAGGTAGTTTTAGCCAGATTGTGGCATGTTTTGTGAGGCTTTAGTAAGCCTCCTCTAGGGGAATGGTATGATCAGCTTTGCACTTTTAGATGATAATTTTATGAATTGGCAATAGAGTGAGTTGAGAGAGACAGATGGTTGGAATTTCAGTTTAGAAAGCTTTTACAGTGATCTAGGCAGGGGATGTTAAGGACCTAAAATAAAACAGTGGTACTGGAAAGATTTCTGAAGAAAGAAAGGTAGTAGATGATGGAGAAAAATGATAGGTTTGAATGAAATTTGTAAAGGAGGTAAAATCAAAAGAATCTGATGAGTGGTTAGATATTTGTTTTGGGGGCATTTAAACAACTGAGCGACTTCACTTTCACTTTTCACTTTCATGCATTGGAGAAGGAAATGGCAACCACTCCAGTGTTCTTGCCTGGAGAATCCCAGGGACAGAGGAGCCTGGTGGGCTGCCGTCTCTGGGGTCGCACAGAGTCAGACACGACTGAAGCGACTTAGCAGCAGCAGCAGTAGCAGATGACATTTAGTTTTCTTTCCTGAGAAATTGGATTGATGATAGAACTATTAACAGGAATAGGAAGTAGGAAGAACACTTGGTTTAGTAGGAAGATATGAGTTTAATGTGCTTGTTGGTGGACTGGAGATGTCTAATAGCTGTTGGAATTAAATATTTAGAATTTATAGAGGTCTAGCTAGAGATACAGATTGAGAATAGTCAGTGAACGTGTGTTTGAAGTCAATTGACTTGAAATTGCCCTAGAGAGCTAGAAGAAAAAATTGAAGGATGGAGATAGAAGGAAAAAGAATCCAGAAGGATTTCTCATAGATAAAAGGAGAACAAAGAGAGAGTGGTGTTAAAAGCAGAAGAGACAGAAGTAAGATAGAATGAGAGATCATAGAATTATTTAGGAGATACTCCGTGATATTATTGACAGCAGTTTCAACAAAGCAATAGGGGTGGGAATTAGATTGTAGTAGGTTTGGCTAGGGAAGGACAGAGGAGGCAGCTGCAGGGCACAGAAAATTGTAGGAGGACTTTTTTGTTCCCTTTAGTTGTTCTTGTTTTAAAGATGGGAGGCAATTTAGCAAGTTTATTTAGTGAAGAGAAAGGAGGTAGTGGAAGTTAAAAATGCAATAGAGTGAGTAGCTGATCCATGGAGCAGTTCCTTCAGGAAGAGATAGGATCAAGACCAAAGATGAAGAGGTGAGCCTTGAAGGGGAAGAGGGACAACTCTGATGTGAGCAGAAATGTTTGGTCCTAATATGGTTTTGATTTCAGTGGATTTGGAGTTGCAAAGGAATAAAATTTTGGAGTGTCTATTTGATCATTTTTCCCTGTACCACAAAGTCAGCGTTGAATTGAAAGTACAGTGTTTCAGACAGCATGTATTCTCTTTTTTTCTTCTATCTTATTTAGAGACTGCTTCCCAAGATGCAGTTATGTGGATCAGTGATCTTGAACTTTTCCTTCAATTCTGACTTGTAATACTTTTTAAGGTTAACAATGTAATCCATACTGAAAAGAGAGAGAAGAAATGGAAAAATAATTCCAGCTTCATAAAACTTTCTAGACTCTTTTTAACTGGTGCAACTTAGTAGAAAGGCAAAAGGACATCTTTTTTTCATACTATTGAGATGGCATACAATTTGATATAGTGATCACTTCAAACAGTTCTCTAGTATTCTGAACTTTTAAAAATGAATATCTTTAATTATTTTACTTGTATATCTGCTTTGTGTGTGTGTGTTTTAGGGTTATGGTTTTCCAGTGAATCGACTTTTTGACCTTTTATTTGAAATAAGAGATCAATACAATGAAACATTGCTTAAGAAATGGGCTGGAGTTTTCAGGTTAGTCTAAGCCATGGTACCTTAATGTAAGAAAAAAATTGACAAATTATGAAGTAATTGTTTTTGCATTTAGCAATAAAATTGCTTATAATTATATTTTTATTGTGGTAAAATATGTGTAACTTAAAATTGACCATTTTAACCTTTTATGTATGTATAGTTCAGTGACAGTAAGTATGTTCACACTGTTGAAACCATCACTACTGTTCATCTCCAGAACTTTCTTATCTTCCTAAACTGAAACTCTGTACCAATTAAACAGTCCTTCCCAACCTCTTTTTCTTCTGGTTCATCCCGGAAATCACCATTCTACTTTGTCTTTGAATTTGACTACTCTAGTTACTTTATATAAGTAGTTTGTACATTGTTTGGGTGTTGTGTCTGAATTTGTTTGGTGTTTTTGTCTGGTTTATTTCACTAAGCATAATGTCTTCAAGGTTTATCCATGGTGTAGTAGTATGTGTCAGAATATCATTCCTTTTTTAAGGCTAAATAATACTCCATTGTGTGTATCATGTTTTATTTATCCATTCATCTACTTATGGATATTTGGGTTGTCTTCACCTTTTGACAATTAATGAATAATGCCACTGTGAACTCTGACAAACAGTTATCTGTTTGGGTCCCTGTTTCAGTTCTTTTGGGCATATACCCAGAAGTGGAATTGCTGGATTATATGGTAAATAATTTTGAGGAACCTCTATTCTGTTTTCCACAATGGCTGCACCACAGGTACATGACTTATTTCCAGCCTCTCATTAAGATGCCAGAGCCATTTATCAATTAGATATTCATTATGTACTGCCCAAACCATATCCTTCTCTTATGTTCCTTACCTCTGCAGATGTCTGTGATGAGGTGAGATATATATCATTTGTCCATTTTCCTTATCTAGAAACCACAGATTCGTTAGGATTATACTTTCCCTCATAATCCTCATTTAGTTTGTAAGTCCCATATATTCTACTTCTTAAAAACTGTTTCTGCCACTCCCTTTCTGCCTCCACAAATACAGCTTTAATTCAAATCCTCATCGCTCTTTATTTGGATCATTCAGTCTTTCTACCTGGCCTCTCTCTGTTCATTATTGTCTTTTTCTTTGTTTTTCCTCCTACTATGTGAAATTCTTCCTATCATATTCCTCTGCCTAAAACCTCAGATGATATTCCATTGCCTATAGGATAAAATCTGGGTCTCAGTTTGTCCGCCTGCCCAGCCTTATTTTAAACCATGTCCCTTGCATACTTTATACTCCAGTAATACTGCATACTTGTGGTTTTATTCAGCCCCTCCCCACAGTCGTACTTTTTCATGCCTTATGTTTTTGCATGTTATGGTCCATCCTTTGGAAATGCTATTCTCCCATAATCTCATTAGAAGTGTTTCGTTTTATCTGTAAAACCCCTACACAGCCCATAGCTTCTCTGCAAAACTTCTCATGAGATATCCCCCACCTAGTCTGTTAAAGTTAGTTGCTTTTTTCCTTTGTCCTATATCTGAAACTTGTACCTCATTTATTGTCTGCATAACATCATTATAAACATAATCTGTTTGCATATCTCTCTCTCCTATTAGGCTTGAGAACAAAGATCTTGCTTTTATCTTCATGGGGGTAGAGAGTTTTCATTATAGTTAGCCCAGAGACTAGCACATAATAGGTGCTCAAGAAATACTAATCAGACTGAATTATTGATTATAAAGAAGTTGATTGGACAGCAGGTATGTTAGTAAGGCTGAGTTAAGCTACTAACAAAAGTACACAAAATCTCATTGGATAAACATAGGCATTTTATTTCTCACTTACACAGAAGTTTATAGTGGGTCTAGTAGTCCACGACTCAGGCTTTTGCCATCTGTGATTCTACTTTCTCGACATGGGGGGGTCTCTCCTGTCACCATGGGACAGAGGATCACACAGTTAGCTCATAAATGCTTTAGACTTAAAGCAACACATGTAGCTTGTGTTCACAGTCCAGTGGCTGAAACTAGTCATATGACTGCCTGTTTGCAAGGAAAGCACATAGATGTTTGGTGAGTAGTAAATGTGTCTGCCTTACTAAGTGTAAAAGCTGCTTTTCTAAGTACAGCATTGTGAGAGACAGACAAATGGAAGACATTGTTTTCATCTTCAAGGAGCTTATGATCTAGTTGGAAAGAGAACACAAAAGACATGGAACTTGAGAGTTGTTCCTGTTAAGAAATATGACTGGGATACTCTTCAACTCATTTTTAGTTGTAGTTAGTTCATTCAGACTATATCATGTTGGGAACTGTTCTAAGGAATTGAAGTACTGAAGGATGTAAAATAAACAGGTAGAAAGAGGATCACACGTTAATTTTGAAAGACACTTATTTGATACTGGATTTTAGAATTCTGAGTGATTAGGCACTGTTTTCCTATTTATACCCTTAACTGACAAACAAAAAATTATTTTGTAATTATTGGGTTTTCTTATTGTTCTATAGCACTCTATTGGTGTATTTTCTAATATTAAATTTTCAATTCTGTCTTCTTTCTTAACAGGGACATTTTTGAAGAAGATAATTATAGCCCCATCCCTATTGTTAGTGAAGAAGAATATAGAGCAATCATAAGTAAATTTCCCTTTCAAGATCCAGACCTTGAAAAGGTACAACTTTGTTCTTACTTCAAGAATTTTCTTCAAAATAAATTAATCAGTAATACATTATATTAACCTGACATTGTGAGAATAGCTTCTTTTGAGGCTTTTGTTGTTACTGTTGTGTTATTTGAGAAAATTAATTATGTTTTTGTTAACTTTTAAAGATTATGTTACTACTACTGTTATTTTGGTGAGGTTAAGAAGGGACTTTTCCTGGGGCTACTAGGAGCAGTTGTCCCAAATGTTAGGTGGATTCCCAGAGCAGGTGTTACAAATGTTGGGTGGGTTCCAAATTAAACATGTTGAGTAGATTATAGGAATAAGAGAATTTTGTAGGGAAAGAGAGAATTTCTATGAAATTTGCATTACTGTGAAAGATCTTAATTTTAATTTTTTTTTTCTAGAAACGTACTCATGTAAAAAAGTTTGTCTTGGTTCAGTAAGAGGTGTATGAAGGTAATAGTCATCTGGATTTTTTTCTGAAGTAAGAATGTATATTTTTGGAATTAGGATGTGAACAAAAGATAGGATAGAGAAAGGAAATTTCTTTTGCTGAAATGCTGAAATACTGAAATTTCTTCCAGCATTAGAATATTCTGTAAATATACCTGATTGCCCGTGTGTGTGCATGCACACAAAAACACACATGCTTGTACCAATCCAGTATCTCTGGGTAGAATTAGATCTTATGAGAAAAGGATATCATATTTCCTGCTCATATCACCTTTTTAGTTCTCCTCATTCTTGATATTTTCCCTTAATCTTTTTTGTTATTTTTCCAACACTTTATAATTTAGTTCTTTTCTACATTTTTATCCCTTCATAATGAACAAGAGTGAATTCTCAGTGAGTTGTGTGAATTGTGACTGTAAATTTTTATGTAAATATAATAAATTTTTATTAAAATTCTATGTTATATTCATTTATACATAGACAAAGCAAATTATGTGTCATTTCAGTTCAATTGCTCAGTTGTGTCTGACTCTTTGTGACCCCAGGGACTGCAGCACTTCAGGCTTCCCTGTCTATCATCAGCTCCTGGAGCTTGCTCAAACTCATGTCCCTCAAGTCAGTGATGCCATCCAAGCATCTCATTCTCTGTCATCCCCTTCTCCTCTTGCCTTCAGTCTTTTCCAGCTTCAGAGTCTTTTCCAGTGAGTCAGTTCTTCGCATCAGGTGGCCGGAGTATTGGAGCTCCAGCTTCAAATTATGTGTTCAGTTCAGTCGCTCAGTTGTGTCCAACTCTGCGACCCTATAAAACGGTTAGAACTGGACATGGAACAACAGACTGGTTCCAAATTATGTGTAACAGTCACTAAATATAGGACCAATTAATTAAATGCATAGCTTTTAGATTATAGCTAATGCTGCCATTGCATATACCTAATTGTATTCTAAATACACACAGAAGACCAGATTAATTATTCTATTTCTGTATTTTTGAAGCCCCAATCAAAGATCCATGTCAGGAAATATTATAAGAATATACTTTGTCTCATGGCTTGGTTTAGTTTTAGTTATTGGTAATAAATGTGTTCAGGATATAGCATCTGTAAAGAGAACACTAGGCTTCTCTGGTGGCTCAGTGATAAAGAATCCACCTGCCAATGCAGGAGACACAGGTCTGTTCCCTGGGTTAGGAAGATCCTATGGAGAAGGAAAATGCAATCTACTCCAGGATTCTTGCCTGGGAAATCCAATGGACAGGGGAGCCTGGCAGGCTGCAGCCTATGGGGTCACAAAAGACACTGGGACGACCCAGAGGGATGGTATGGGGAGGGAGGAGGGGGGAGGGTTCAGGATGGGGAACACATGTATACCTGTGGCGGATTCATTTTGATATTTGGCAAAACTAATACAATTATGTAAAGTTTAAAAATAAAATAAAATTAAAAAAAAAATCCCCCCCCCCCCCAAAAAAAAGAGTTGGACATGGCTTAGTGACTAAACAACAGCAAAAATAGCACTGGATTTGGTCTGGATTCATGTGCCGGATCTGTCTGTGGCTTACTATGGGCGAGTGACTTACCCTGTTTGGGCATTTGTGCCTTAAATGTCTAATGAGAATTTTGAATTAAATAATCTCTAATATCTCTACTAATTATACTGAACTATTCTAAATGGATTCATAGTTAAAAGGATATTTGGCTTTGCTTGTAGGGTATATCCCACGGTATTTTAGGATTAAATTTGTTAGGAATTGTATTCATTGGTTTGTGTATTATTTGTCATTAAAAGAACTATCACTAAGGCAGAAGCCACATGGAAAATTTAAATGTGGTAACTTAGAAATCCCATAACTTATTTTGTAGTAGTCTCTTGGTTGTTTGTGTATATACTTATTTTTTCCTAACTTAAGTATAATTTTCAATTAAAATAGTTTTAAAAGATATAAAATTATCTTTCAAATAACTTGAGTTACTATTTTCAGTGGAAATACCAAGTGAGAAAAGTAAGACTGAACATACATGCAAAAATATCTATTTTTGCAGATAGCTGTGCTAATTTAACTAGTACCCTTTGGCTAAAATAAGAACATAGTCATTTTATCTTTAATGTCATTAAAATAAATTCTTGTTGAAATGTCTTTGAAATAGTTAATATT
The DNA here is from genome assembly GCF_002263795.3 of Bos taurus. NCBI lineage: Eukaryota > Metazoa > Chordata > Mammalia > Artiodactyla > Bovidae > Bos > Bos taurus. The sequence continues at coordinate 14,298,218 of NC_037353.1, forward strand.
GTTCATTATTGTGCAAAGCATTAATTGAAAGTGAGTTATCTCTTCCATGTTTATAAAGTGATTTTAAAGAATGGTAGCTCTTTAGTTGATTTTTGTAGTCCTCCTAATTTAGTCCCTACATTTGGAAAGGTTGAACTTACCAGTTTTAGAGAGACTGCTCTCTGCAAATGTCTTTACTACCAACTTTTTGTAAGCTGCTTTCTGCTGGAGGTACCTAAGAATAAATGTTCATTTATGGGTTTATCATTTACCTCCTGTTTAATGGACACTGTGCCATGTGCTAGTTTTTCCATCTCTACTGTCAAGGAACTTGTAGCCAAGAGAGGAATAGATAAAATAAACGGGAAATTACAATTCATAGAAGTTGACCATGCTAAGGATTAAGACAAGTAGAATGGAAAAAAAGCTGTAATTCTATAGTATAAAGTATCAGTGGCAGGGTAATAAAGTACAAGAGATAAAGATCAAAAAATGAAGTAGAAACAGCCAGACTATAAATAGACCTTCTATACAGTGTTAGGAAGTTTAGCCTTTACTCTGACAGCTATAGGAAGTCACCACCAGTCTTCAAGTAGTAAATACTTCATCGGATTTGTGTTTTAGAAAGATCTCTGTGACTAGTGTGTGGAGAATGGATAGGAGAAGAGTAAGGTGGGGAGACTAGCTTGGGGATTGTTTTGGTAATTTTGGCAAGAGAAATTGGTGACCTGAGTGGGAGTTATAGCTGTGGAATTTGATTTGAGATATTTAAGAGATAAGGATGACAGAAGTTGATTATCATTTGCTTATTTGGGATGATGAAGATAGAGGGGCAAGTATGCTAGCCAGGGTTCTGCATTGGATGGTGGAAGCATTCACTAATATAGGAAATAAAAGAGTAGCAGATTTAGAAAGAAGGGATGATTATTTCACTTTGAGATCTGTTGAGAATGTCTCAAATGTTACAGCTAAATGGACGTGTTCAGTGGTATCTTAATACACACATTTGGACTTCAGGAGAAAGATTGGGCCGAGATTGTGGATTTGGGAGATATTGGCTCTCACATGATGAGAGTAGGTGACATTATCCAAAAACAGTATGTATGGTAAGAAGAAAAGAAGGTATAGGATAGAACCATACCTAGAGGAGGAGATATAGAGAAGGTAGAGAAATAAAAGGAAAACCAGTATAGGTCACAGATACCAAAAAAGGAAAGGTCATTTAAGAAGCAGGAGGCCCATTGTGTCAGACTCTTCAGATAAATCAGTTAACACGAAAAGTTCGTTCAATTCAGTTCAGTTCACTCACTCAGTCATATTCAACTCTTTGCGACCCCATGGACTGCAGCATGCCAGGGCTCCCTGTCCATCACCAACTCCCGGAGCTTGCTCAAACTCATGTCCATCAAGCCGGTGATGCCATCCAACCATCTCATCCTGTGTCGTCCCCTTCTCCTCCTGCTTTCAATCTTTTCCAGCATCAGGAGCTTTTCCAAGGCCAAAGTATTAGGAGTTTCAGCTTCAGCATCAGTTCTTTCAGTGAATATTCAGGACTGATTTTCTTTAGGATGGACTGGTTGGATCTACTGACAGTCCAAGGGACTCTGAAGAGTCTTCTCCAACACTGCAGTTCAAAAGCATCAATTCTTCAGTGCTCAGCCTTCTTTATAGTTCAAATCTCACATCCGTACATGACTACTGGAAAACCATAGCTTTGACTAGATGGACCTTTGTTGGCAAAGTAATGTCTCTGCTTTTTAATATGCTGTCCAGGTTGGTCATAGCTTTCCCTCCAAGGAGCAAGTGTCTTTTAATTTCATGGATGCAGTTGCCACCTGCAGTGATTTTGGAGCCCCCCAAAATAAAGTCTCTCACTGTTTCCATTGTTTCCCCATCTATTTGCCATGAAGTGATGGGACCAGATGATCTTAGTTTTCTGAATGTTGAGTTTTAAGACAACTTTTTCATTCTCCTCTTTCACTTTCATCAAGAGGCTTGTTAGCTCTTCTTCACCTTCTGCCATGAGGGTGGTGTCATCTGCATATCTGAGGTTATTGATATATCTCCTGGCAGTCTTGATTCCAGCTTGTGCTTCATCCAGCTCGGCATTTCACATGGATTTAACATTTACTAGGTCATTGGTGACCTTGGTGAGAGTACTTTCAATGATGTAAACTAAGTTGCAATTCATGTGAAGATAAAAGTAAAGATTAGATTTCATAAAGTATAAATAGAGGGCTCTTAGTAAAAATCCTCAAGAGTTTTACCTTTTAGGGCTGAGAATTTGCTAGTGGATGTTGGCTGTTAAGGCATTTTAACCAAGAAGCACACTGTAAACCATTAGCTGCATTCTGGTGTTTGATGGTATACAGGCCAGAAAGCTGCTGTAAGGTATTCTAAGAGTTATGGAATGAAATGGGTACCTTCTTGAATTGACATCAATTCAAACAAATGAAGGGAGTCTTAGAATTATTTGATGACACTAAGCCAGGAACCTGGCCCATAACTTTCACAACAAACTGACTCTTGTATTATGGCTGCAAAGAAACAGGTAGTTATGTATCTTCTGTAGGATACTTATCATCAGAACACGTAGAGGTATTGTGCTTGTTAGAAGTCTGATAATATGATTTAAGAAACAGATAAATTGCCATATTTTTTTTCTTCAGAAATATTTTGGTTCTCCTTAAAATCTAAAAAATAACATTGAAATATAACAGTAGGCTTTAAAATGCAGGTATTAACTATTAATTCAGATGTGAAGTAAATTTAATTTTTACATTTTTGAGGTGTTTAGGATATCTTTTTCTAAAATTTCAGAAATAATATCAACTTCTTTTTTCTTCCAACAGCAACCTTTCCCAAAGAAATTGCCCATGTCTCAGTCAGTGCCTCATATTTATATTCAAGTTAAAGAATTTATTTATGCCAGCCTTAAATTTTCAGAGTCACTACACCGGAGGTAAGTTTACTAATGAGAAATGTATCTTTTTCAAAGCTATTTTTGTGAAACATTATTTGGTTTATAGGCCGTGACTCTTTATTGGACTAGTACCTTGTTGGAAGGCTTATATATTTTAGTAGAAGGAAAGTTTTAGTTGTTCAGTTGTGTCTGACCCCATAGACTGTAGCCCGCCAGGCTCCTCTGTCCATGGAATTCTCCAGGCAAGAATACTGGAATGGGTTGCCATTCCCTTCTCCAGGGGATGTTCCCAACCCAGGGATTGAACCCAGGTCTCCCACATTGCATGCAGATTCTTAATCATCTAAGCCACCAGGCAAGCCCATTTTAGTGGCATTTAGGGTTTTTTTTTTTTTTTTTTTTCAGTCGCTTCAGTCATGTCTGACTCTGTGCGACCCCATAGATGGCAACCCACCAGGCTCCCCCGTCCCTGGGATTCTCCAGGCAAGAACACTGGAGTGGGTTGCCATTTCCTTCTCCAATGCATGAAAGTGAAAAGTGAAAGTGAAGTCGCTCAGTCGTGTCCGACTCTTAGCGACCTCATGGACTGCAGCCTACCAGGCTCCTCCGTCCATGGGATTTTCTAGGCAAGAGTACTAGGGTGGGGTGCCATTGCCTTCTCCGGACATTTAGGGTTAGGTTGATATAAATTTGATGGTACATATTTTTTGACATTTCATTATGTAAATCTTCAAATATATATAAAAGTAGAGGTAATAGGAAAAGAAACTCCTGTATTTTCAGCATTTTGATTTAACAATAATAAATGCTTTTTCCATAATAAGCTGTTTTATTTGCTGAATTATTTTAAATCAAACTCTAGAAATAATGGCATTTTATCCCTCACTACTTAGGTGTTTCTAAAAACAATAAGGACATTTCATTGTTTAACACACTTAACAAAATTAATACTATTCCATAGTATCTGTTCTCTAGCCCATATCAGTATTTTCTAAATTGTCACCCAAATGTCTGTTTTTAGCTAGTATGTTTGAATCAGGGACTAAATACAGTTCTCACCTTAGGTTTGTTGTTAAATCTGTTTTACCAGTATCTCTTCTATTTTTTCTCTAGTTGTTTAGATCTTATTTATTTTAGTTTCTCTCTTGCTCAGGTTACCAATGGCTAAATAATATTCCTTTATTTCACTGACTTGTCAAAAAGCTAATATTCTTAATAGTTTTTACTTGAGTAGGCTTAAAGTGAAGATTCAAACAAAATCAGTGAGAATTAATAAATAATGCTATGAAAGTGTTACTAAGTCATGTCCAAATCTTTGCGACCCCATGTACTACAGTACAGAGCCCACCAGCGTCCTCTGTCCATGGGGTTCTCCAGGTGAGAATACTGTAGTGGGGTTGCCATTCCCTTCTCCAGAGGATCTTCCTGACCCAGAGATTGAACCTGTTCTCCTGCATTGTAGGCAGATTCTTTACCATCTGAGCCACTATATCTACCTAAAGAATGCAATAGCAAATTGGTATCATGCTCAGTAATGGAGAGCAACAAGCATCTATTGGTTCCTATAACCAAATTAATTATATAGGAAAGAGAATACCGTTTAACTGGTGTGATGAAGGCAATACCCAACATTTATAGATATGGGAAATGTGATATCCTTGTTTTGCACATAAGGAAACTGAGACTCAAAGAGGCTATATCATCCTCATCCAGAATGACCCAGCTAGTATGAGATGTGTCATAAAGGAGCAGTTCTTTTGACTCCCAAATTAGTGAAAATATCTGGCTACCTAGATGGACCCTGCATTATAGTCATATAATATATTTGTAATTGGGAATGCTCTGGAGGAGAGAGTGGTGATGCTAGCTTTCATGTCTTCCTTTTTGAAATCCACTTTTCTGAATTCATATAATTAATAGCCATAATCATTTTCAGTATGGACCTCTTCTGAATTTTAAGTCATAAAAAGGCATGAAGGCAGTTCAAATAAATAGGTATTTTTCAGGCCAAAACAGTGAGGCCAATGACAGTTGTTTTTTTCTTGTTGTATGTGTGTCTCTTATGGTAAGCTACCACTATTTTGGATTTAAACAATGTGTAAATAAATAGTAAATAAAATGTGTGTTCTGCCAGGGTAAAAGAGTTACCTGATTTTAGGTTTCATACTGCTTTTTTTTTGTGCATAGGGATTCTTTAAAAGATTTCTTAATTTTTGTTCTGAGAGAATATGAGTTAGAGAGCAAAGGAAAGGAAAGGAATACAAATACCTAATACATAGCACTCTGTAGTGTGTGTTTCTCACAAGCCAATGACTCTCAAAGTATAGTCCCCAGACCAGCAGCCTTAGCATCACATGGGAAAATGCTGGAAATGCAACCTTAGACCTACTGATGGAGAAGGCAATGACGCCCCACTCCAGTACTCTCGCCTGGAAAATCCCATGGATGGAGGAGCCTGGTGGGCTGCAGTCCATGGGGTCGCTAAGATTCGGACACGACTGAGCGACTTCACTTTCACTTTTCACTTTCATGCATTGGAGAAGGAAATGGCAACCCACTCCAGTGTTCTTGCCTGGAGAATCCCAGGAACGGGGGAGCCTGGTGGGCTGCTGTCCATGGGGTCGCACAGAGTCGGACACGACTGAAGTGACTTAGCAGCAGCAGCAGCAGCAGCAGACCTACTGAGTTAGAAACTGAGGATGGGACCCTTGGCTTTACTCAAGTTCTCTGGGGGATTCTGATGTGCTCTAAGAACCACTGCCTCATCATACTCTACTAGCCTCTCATACTGTAGTTTCTAAAGATATGTTTTAAAGACATTAGCTTATAACTGCAATCATAAAACTAACTAGAAGTAACGTATTCTCTGAACTGTACAACATAACACACTGTTATCATTCAGCATTGGAAAACAATGGATACAAATGAGTATTCATTGAAACAGAATGACAAACTTTTTACAAACTTTTTTACAATGGTAGTTTTCAATAGTGGAGCTCTAATGGTCTGAGAGCTGCCAAAATTTATACCTATTTTTTTCCTTTTATTTTTCCATTTAAAAGTTCTAATCTAAAAGAGGCAGTATAGTGTAGTAGTTAAGAACATAAGCTTCAGACTTACATCTTAGTTTGAGTCTTGATGCTGACACACTGTAGTAGGACCTTGGGCAATCAAATTGTAGTTTCCTCATTTATAAAATGAGAGAAATAACTCATAGTTTATTTTAAGAATTAAATGAAGTGATGTATGTATATAGAGCACTCAGTGTAGCTTGGCGCATGGTAGGCACATAAGGCATAAAACAGGATGGATTACTACAGTATCAGATGTGGGACTAGAGCTGGGAGTGTTTATATTTTATTTGCAGGCTTTGGGGAACTGTTGAAGTATTTTAAACTAAAAAATGACATGACTGGAGGAATATTTTAGAAAGTTTACTCTGGCCTCAATGTGTATGGTAGTTTGGAGGGGATGAAGAAATAGTCATGTTGAATTGATAAAGGCAGTGGCTCAAGACAGATGAAGAAAGACTTGAAGTAGTCAGAATCAATAGTGGTGAAAAGGAACAAACATATAAAAAGTGTTTAGGAATATTATTTACAATAGTCAGGGCATGGAAGCAACCTAAATGTCCATCAACAGAGGAGTGGATAAAGAAGATACGGTGCATATATATAATGAAATATTACTCAGCCATAAAAGGAAGAAAGCAGTGGCATTTGCAGCAACATGGATGGTCCTAGAAACTGTCATACAGAGTGAAGTAAGTCAGAAAAAGAAAGACAAATACCATACAACACTGCTTATATATGGAATCTAGAAAAATAATTCAGATGAGCTTACTTGCAAAGCTGAAATACAGGCACAGATTACAAAACAAAGTTATGGTTACCACTGGCAGAAGTGGGGGGTGGGATGAATTGGGAGATTGGGTTTGACATATATACCTGCATGTATACTCAGTCACTCAGTCGTGTCTGACTCTTGCTACCTACCACATGGACTGTAGCCTGCCAGGCTCCTCTGTCCGTGGGATTATCCCAGCAAGAATGCTGGAGTGGGTTGCCATTTCCTTTTCCAGGGGATCTTCTTAACCCAGGGGTCGAACCTACATCTCCTTCAGCTCCTGCATTGGCAGGCAGATTGTTTACCACTGAACCATCTGACTTATATACACTATATATCTAAATATCTAAAATATCTAAAAAGAGCACTGGGTTTCCCTGGTAGCTCAGTGGTAAAGAATCTGCCTGCCAGTGCAGGAGCCACGGGAGATGCGGGTTCGATCCCTGGGTCAGGAAGATCCTGTGGAAAAGGAAATGGCGACCCACTCCAGTATTCTTGCTTGGGAAATTGCATGAACAGAGAAGCCTGGTAGGCTACGGTCCATGGGGTCACAAAGAGGTGGACACGACTTAGCAACTAAAACAATACAGTGTTACATTCTCAGGTTTTTTTGTGCTATCTTTTGAACTTGAAAACCTAAATTATAATAACTAAATCACCTATTAGCTTTATTGTCTGTCATGTGAATTTGTTCCAGAATGAAGACTATAAAAAACTTGCATTTCAACTCCCAATTCACTATTTGGGGATAGAAAGAACTTCATATAACAAAATGCTAACAAAATGTTTGCATTTATTATTTTAATTCAAAACACAAAGTGTATTACAAAACATATATTTTGATTGCTCAAATCAAATGATTCTTTCATATCTAGTGATTTCCTTGTTTTTGTCATATCATTTGATATGTCTTTTTTTCCCCCACATCACTTTGTAGTAGAGATTCAGAATGTCAATGAGAAATGTTTCATGCTATAAAAGATAATTATCTATGTAAATTTCTCTCGTTGTCAATATCACAAGTCACACATTTTATGAATCAGTGTAGTTAACAAGCTATTTTTAGAAATATATAATCAATTTGGTAGTGATTCTGATACCATGGGGCTTCCCTTGTGGCTCAGCTGTTAAAGAATCCGCCTGCAATGTGGGAGACCTGGATTCAGTCCCTGGGTTGGGAAGATCTCCTGGAGAAGGGAAAGGCTACCCATTCCAGTCTTCTGGCCTGGAGAATTCCATGGACTGTATAGTCCATTCTCCAGGCCAGAAGACTGGAATGGGTAGCCTTTCCCTTCTCCAGGAGGAGATATATAGTCCCTGAAGTCCCCAGGACTGTGTAGTTCATGGGGTCACAAAGAGTCAGACACGACTGAGTGACTTTTCACTTTCATTTTCACTGATACCATAACAACAGATCATGATTCCAGATTGACTTTAGATGGACTGTTTAGCATTATTTTATATTCATTAACTGAATGCCATCAGCTACATTATTTGATTCAGAGATTTTTATTGCACTCCTGAGTTTGCACAATTTATAACTGTCTTTGATTCACCTGAATTGTTTCATATGAATAATTTTCCATGTATAAAGTGAATTTTTATCAATTTAATATCATGATTTTAGATATTCTTTGGGTTTTTTAATATTCTTTGGTTTTTTTGTTTTAATCATGCTCTTGGTAGATGGCGCTTTTGTGGTATTTATGATAAATCTGTGCATATCAGATTTATCTTTATCTTAAATGCATGTATGAAATTATCCATATAAGAATTATCTAGTAAAACTCATTCAGTATAATTAATAGAAAGGCATTGCACACACACATACACACACACTCAAAAAAGTGTTTAGGGGCCCTAAAATTAGAGTATTTATGAATAATTAGATGACAAAGTTAAGGGACAAAAAAGAATTTGACTTACACTTGGGTGGACTTAACTTTGTTTATATACACTCAAATTGATTCTGGTTATAGTTACCTTTGAAAACAACGATGCATACATTCATTTTTTACTTTGGGGTAAAGTATGCAAGTGAAAAGGAGAAAAAAGGAGTATCTCAACAGTCATCCTACAACTTGGCTCAAATGTTATATTGTAGAATTATTCTTGAAGCTGCAATCCTGAATTTATAAACTGGTCCTCCTCATTTTTCCTTTAAATATATATTACTTTAACACTGGGTATCATGTATAATATGTATATCCTGACAAGTATTTTTTATTATCTAATCTAATCTGTTGATTCCTGAAACACAGGACTGATACTTAGTTAAGATATTGTTAATTGGTAGGAAGTATAGAAATTTAGCATCTTAGAATTAACTTTTATTTTGTTTCTTTACAGAGGAGAGGCAGTGGATTTCTATTGTTATTTGATTTTTTTACAGCATTTGTAATACCAAAGATAAAAGCCATTAGTCACAATATTATGTGTAATTTTCCCAAAAGCTTCCCTACTTCCCCTTCAGTTCTGATTCTTTTTACCTATGAACTCCTAGTATTCTAAAAGGTAAATGTTGTATATTAATGCTACAGCAGGAAACATTGTCTAGTTTTTCCTTCTCTTCTTGATAAAAATATTGTCATTTTGTTACTTCAGTATTCAGTTCTCATTGACTCTTATACTGTGTTATTCATCTTGCAAGGCATTTATGCTTACGTTTTTAAAAAATTAGCTTTACTAAGTACATTGCCTATTTTCATTTTGTTAATGAAGTAATAACTACCTCAGAATACAGAAACAGCATAGTTAATATGAAAGTATATAAATTTATTCTTGATTATCAGCTTTCTGACATGTATTTTTATTTAAAAAATTTATATCTGTGACCTAAAATTGAGCTACTGGCGTTGCTTTTTTTTTTTTATTTGTCAGTAAAAGAGTTATAGAAAATAACTTTGTGTGTTTAAAGCTCTTTTATTATGTTTAAACATTTTGCAGTTAAATTTTTAGAACAAGGAGATGCTTTAGAGCTCTTATAGTAAAAATGTTTGGGTTTCTTTTTATATGTGAATAAAAGCAGGGCCAGTGATGAAATGACTTCATGAAGAAACTCCAAAGTCTCCGTTATTTGGTTGCAGAGGAAACATCTGGATCTAATATGACCTTTAAGAAATTTTCAGCTTTCATAAAAGGTTAAGCTGTAGCATAATTTAGGAGATTCATTGTATATTAAGATTTAATTACTGTGAAATGCTATTTAAAAATTAGGAAGAGTACAAGTTATAATCTCAAAAGACAAGGAGTTAAGGGAAAAATTGGCTCAGTTAGGATAAAAGCCTTGTGGGGGAAATCCTGGTGATTGTTGGGTAAATCTTACCAGTACCAATAGGACATAGGTGCTGATAGGTTTTCTTTCTCTGCTTTTACTTATGGAAGAAAAAGACGTATTGATTCAGCATTCAAGGAAGTTCAGGGGAAATAAAAGACATTATCTGTCATGGATAACTTTTCATCTGAAAAGGATGCTATACAGGGTGTCTTTAAGCATAATTTTGAGTGTGTCAGAAAAGAAACCAGAGGAGTTGGCAACCACCTCCTTTTTATCAGCGTGAGTACGTTGCTTGTTCTAGGGACACTATTGATAGATTAGAGTTTTCTGTTAGTTTGCTGCTGTGTAACCCTGAAACCCTACTGAAATTATATACATTGCCTGGGCAGTCTTGGCTTTAGATAAAAAGAATCAGAGAGACATAGTCTCCTCAGGTCTGCCAGAATTAGAGTTGGCAGAAATTGAAGAATACCTGCATTAAAATGGAGAACATTAGGATAGTAGTGAAAATTACCTGTGATTTATCAAATCATGCTCTATTTGCATATTTAAAATAAATATTAATATAAACTAGTAAATATTTGTGCTTCATAGATTTGTAAGAGTAATATTTTAATAAAAAGTAGAAGGGTGCTAAAATTAAAATGTTAGACTGTATTTGAGTCAGTGAGTCTCAGTTGGGGCAGTTTTTTCCCCCAAGGTATATCTGATACCATCTAGAGACATTTTGGGTTGTCACGACTAGGGGAAAGAATGCTACCTGCATCAGGCGGATGGAGGCCAGGGATGCTGCTACACATCTTTCAATGGTACAAGACAGCCCTACAACAAAGAACTGTCTAGCCTGTATGTATGTCAGTAGTGCTAAGACTGTGAAAACTTGATCTAGGACACAGCTTAATTGTTTTGGTTATGAGGCTGTATACCAAAAAAATATATCATTATTTACTGAAATTAAAGGCCTAGTGGTTAGAAGAAAATAGTCTTTTTAGTCCTTTTTTAGCAATGTTTAGGATGCTAAGAAACATAAGGTTAGTTCCTCCCTCTCCCAAATTAAAACTAGTGTAAGGCAGTTAATTTCTTTAAATCTTTAAAAAAAGAAACTCAGTGGAAATGGATAGCTTAGTTATATTAAAATTGAATCTAGCAATTAATTATATCCAGACAGTTCACATCAATTTGTATTTTAAAAATAATTTTAACTATAGTGTATATAAAGTGTCTTTATATACACATATATAAAGTGTCATTGGCTGTCACACAGTGGAGTCATAATTTAAGAAGTTTTATTTCCTTATACTAAGTACCCTATGGTTTTACTGTAACAGTTAATTGAATACAATTAAATTTTTCTATAAATGAACATTTTCATTTATGGCAAGTATCCTTTTTGTGAAACTAAGTTGAATTGAAATATGTGAGTTAATAAATATGAATGATTGTAATTCATATAACAATATTAAAAAATTGGAGCAAGTTACTTTAGTAAATTGCATTAAATTATTTAGGAAACTAACTATAACCCTTGTGGAAAGCTTAATGATATCAACCTTTGTTTTCAGCTCAACAGAAATAGATGATATGCTTAGAAAATCTACAAATCTGCTGCTGACCAGAACTTTGAGTAGCTGTTTACTGAATCTTATTAAAAAACCTCATATAGGTTTGACAGAGGTAGGTTAAAAAGATATTTATAGCTAAATGTTTCATTGTATGAAACAATTATTATAAATTTATTGCTGAACATCATCCCATAAAACTAACTTTTCATTTTAAATTTATTGATAGAAGTGGATTTGTTTTAAAACTAAAGTCTCATTGTAAATTCAAGTGATATGAGGGAAAAGGGTTTACATGGAGAATAGTGGGTAGTTGAAGATGTTAGAAGATATATAGAGATTTATGTTTGTCAGACTTTACATGAAGTGAAAATACTCTTTTTTAACTTTGTGAATGTATAAAATCTGAAAAAGTATCTTGAAAAGTTATTTGAAATTAATTGATAGACTATTTTTTTTAATGATAGCATTCATAAGCAGTATTTGTAGCAGGCTTTTGATACCAGATAATCAGTTGTATTAATTGCTATAATTTCTGCTATAATTATGCAGAAATGGTACAGTTGCTGAAAGTAATAATCCTATTTTTAAAAATGTAATGACTTTGTATATACATGTAACCTGCATTTTACTGAAGATATTTTCTATTTTCTAGCTAGTGCAAATCATCATAAATACCACACACCTAGAACAAGCCTGCAAATACCTTGAGGACTTTATAACTAATATTACAAATATTTCTCAAGAAACTGTCCATACCACAAGACTTTATGGACTTTCTACTTTTAAGGTATGTAAAAATCTGACCAAAAGTTTTTATTTCAGTCACTGTAAGCAGACATTTTGGAGACGGCAATGGCACCCCACTCCAGTACTCTTGCCTGGAAAATCCCATGGACAGAGGAGCCTGGTAGGCTGCAGTCTATGGGGTCGCTAGGAGTTGGACACGACTGAGCGACTTCACTTTCACTTGTCAGTTTCATGCATTGGAGACGAAAATGGCAACCCACTCCGGTGTTCTTGCCTGGAGAATCCCAGGGACAGGGGAACCTGGAGGGTTTCCGTCTATGGGGTCGCACAGAGTCGGACACGACTGAAGCGATTTAGCAGCAGCAGCAGCAGTCGCTTGGTCATATCCGACTTTTTTGTGACCTCATGGACCATAGCCAGCCAGGTTCGTCTCTCCATGGGATTTCCCAGGCAAGAATACTAGAGTGGGTTGCCATTTCCTTCTCCAGGGAATCTTCCAGATGCAGGGATCAAACCCATGTCCCTTGCATCTCCTTCATTGGCATGTGGATTCTTTACCACTGTGCCACCTGGGAAGTCATGATAAATTACCCAGTTTATCCCTTAAGATCATAGTATAATCACTTATATTTTAGAAATTCAGAATACTTGTATTTAGATATAACTAACGTTAACAGTAATCAGACTTTGAAAGTGTTAAGTCAGGAGAAGACCCTTAGTTTCCTAAAATTAGCAGCCTGAGCCCCAGATGTGCTCCTCTGATGATTCTTGAGCACATGTAGTCATCCTGATCCATAAGACACAAATGCAGATGATATCTGAGTGGACAAATTAATAAAATTATTTATAACAACTGAGATAGAAGCTGGACAAAACAGGCATTCACATATTCAGTTTTGAACTGTGGTGTTGGAGAAGACTCTTGAGAGTCCCTTGGACTGTAAGGAGAGCAAACAGTCAATCCTAAAGGAAATCAATCCTAAATATTCCTTGGAGGGACTGATGCCGACGCTGAAGCTCCAATACTTTGGCTACATGATACGAAGAACTGACTCACTGGAAAAGCCCCTGATTCTGGGAAAGGGTGAAGGTAGGAGGAGAAGGGGATGACAGAGGATGAGATGACTGGATGGCATTACCGACTCAATGGACATGAGTTTGAGCAAGTTCCAGAAGAAGGTGAAGGACAGGGAAGCCTGGCATGCTGCAGTCTAGGGGTCACAAAGAGTTGGACTTGACTGAGTGAACAGCAGCAAATAGTACAATAATTGCAAGCATATACTCTGGAGTTAGACTACTGTGTGACTTTGCCACATTCTTTCATTTTAATGACTCCTGGGTTTATCATCTATAAAATTAGAGTAGTAATATATTATCTGTGTCATACAGTTATTATGAGGATTAAAGGGGATACTTAGCGCAGTGCCATTTGTTGTACATGATCTGTGCTCCGAGCGCTCTGTTAGGTGCTGAAAATAGAGAAATAAATCCCTGCCTTCAAGGACCTAAGGAGGGAAAACTGTAAAAATACACTTGAAAATATGATATAATAAGTACCATAATATAGAAGGAGATTCCACAAGTTTATGAACATTTATTTATCCACAGGCTGATTGATTCTTTGCTTCAATGTTAGATTTTATACAATCCTCTTTCTTTATTGTTTTCTGTCCTTATGTCCATGTGTTACTCATATGCTGTCAAGAAGGGATTTACTGGGGACTGGAATTGTAAGCATATTTAACGATTCGCATTATATTTAATAGGCTAACCCTATACTCTGATTAAAACATGAAATGCATTGATCAAGGGATCGTCAAGCAATTTTTATTACCAGTTGTAAGTCAGAGTGCCACAGATACTGGAACATGATGCTTTAGATTAAGGAATCCTGGAACTACATACACTTCTCAGAATCATCCTGTTGGGAGGAAATTTAGAAGTGTTAGCTCTGGTCCATATTGCCAGTGTTCCTTAAGTTGTAGATATTTAGCTGAAAGTACAACTGTCATAAGATATACTCCTTGACTTTTCTTGGAAATCAGGAAATCAAGTTCAGCTTGTACAAATGGTAGAGCATCCTTATTTTTTATTGTTTATTTTTTACTTTCACACAGAACTTAGGAAACCGTTTCTGTTTGATGATATAAAAACAAGAGCTATTTCAAGCTCAATATGTGAAGATTAAGTGTTCTTCAGTTCTGCCTTTGATCTGTTTCAAGAGGAATTATTTATCTTAAACTGTGATACAAGAAAGCAATTCAACAGGGAGAATTGGTAAATCAATATTAAAGTGAATTCCTGAGGGAGATTGGGGGAATTTCCATTCATAGTGAGTAGTCTGTAGATGATTAAAGTACAGTTTTGATTACAGACATTAGCATGGATTGCTTAGTTAACCTCTTCAGCCTAATTCTTTTCAGTCCAATGGCCTGATCAAGCATATTCCTATTATGTTACTTAATGATTATAGAAATAAGCACTTGTATGCATGGTCCTTTTACCCATACATCCATTACCCATACTCCAAAATCCCACATATGCATATACAAAGTGTGTGATTTTATATATTTGTTTACTTTATGAAATACTGTGTAGACTGTCTCGTTAGCTTGCCTTTCATTGTACTAAATCTGTGAGTGATAAAGTAAATGGTTCCTGCCCTTCAGCAGTACTGCAGTTTTTTTTAAATTAACGTGGACCCACACTGAGAGTTACTTGAAGCTAATATAAGACTTCTAACTAGAAAGATTTGCATCAGAACAGAGGGGAAAGCGGGAATAGCATTCCCCTTTTAATCTGTGTAGTAGAGGAATGGCCCAATTCTTTCTGTTTGGCATCAGAGCTCTTTAACTTTGCTCCATGAAGCATTTCCAACCTGCCGCCCTGAAGAGTTCTTTCCTTTTGAGTCCTGGCAGTGATTGCAGGTGTAAGTGCCTAGAAAGTATATACTTGTGATCTTCATCAGTTTGCCTTTTTTAATCTGTTGATGAGTATGTAGCAAATTTTTTTTTTATTATGGCTAAAGTGATAGTGGTAAATTATCTTTGATTAAGGACTTGAAATTTTCCTCCTGTGGAGCAAGGGCATGGTACATGGACTCTAAAAAACACTTAAAAAAATAACATTCATATATAAACATATACAATTTATACAGGCACTAATTATAAATAGATATAGCTCAATTAAAAAATGAACACAGACTTCCATTTTTCCAGTCTGGCATGTAAAGAGCTAGGAAGTTGTCACTCTGTCCTGACAAGTGAAAAGCTGAGAAGATTGTGAAAATATCAACAACTCTTCCTTGATCTTTCAGAGAAGTGAAATCACAGACCACACTGCTGCCACCAAAATTGGAGTAATAGGCAAATACAGAAAATGACAACTTAGGAAAACCTAAAGTAGAATTGAGTGTCCATAGTCCCTCCATCTTTTAATTTTTAACTCCGCTTTTTGTAGTTTGGGCCTCATGTTCAGCCTATAATGGCAGCTGTAGGTTTTCTTCTCTAGTAGCAAAACAGCTGCGAGGTCACAATTTTAAACCTTATATCCTCATGCTCTATCAATCTAAAAGCAGATAGCTAGCTGCTGTGGAACTCCCTGTGAGTTAAGAGGATGATCAGCTCATCAGTATCCATCCTTGGCACTAGATAGAGATTCAGTTCTCTCCAGACCAAATAGAGCTGTGAATGGGGGCAGAGTGATTTTTCCAAAATATATTTGCAGACTTTTCCAAGAAGGGAGAAAAGATAGTAGATGATAAATCATAGATGTTTACTAAAATTTTCAGTGATATTACTACTTATCTTTTATTTAAAACACATATGCTTATAGTCTATGAGGACTAGCGTGGAGTTTGTGCATATATCTGTTTAAAATAGTTCTTTGAGTGATTTTGTTGCACATCTGTGGTCAAGAACCGCTGATAGTATGATATCACTTAATTTTTGTACGTTGAAATTAAAAAGTTCTTAAGTTATGTGAGATATGTTTCTGCCTCCAGAGGGCACTATTTCTTTAACAAGCAGTGTGTGTGTGTGTGTGTGTGTGTGTGTGTGTGTGTGTGTGTGTGTGTGTGTGTGTGTGTGCATGCGCGTGCGTGTGCGCGCGCGCACATACACACATGTGCCTGCGTGCACTCATTCATGTCCAACTCTTTGGGACCCCCGCCAGGCTCCTCTGTCCATGAAATTCACCAGGCAAGAATACTGGAGTAGGTTGTCATTTCCTACTCCAGGGAATCTTCCTGACCCAGGGATCATACCTGCATCTCTTAACACCTCCTGCATTGGCAGGCAGATTCTTTACTACTGTGCTACCTGGGAAGTCCCTTAAGAAGCAAAGAAGAAATTAGTTGCTTTGTTTATAAGCTGATTCATTTAAAATTTAATTTAGGAGTTAGTTGATGTGTTCTTGACTTTCTAATCAGATCATAAGGATTGAGAGTGTTTTGGTTTCAACTGTAGTACTACTCTCTCGGAAGTCCAAACTGATTTTCCTAACAGTCTCGTAAGTGATAATTAGTGATCATTTTTTTAGAAATATCTTACCAAATAACTCAGTGTATTCTAGTGTATAAATACAAAAAAAAGATATAATGAAATCTTTTTGTGTGCTTCTTTCCTTCTATTCTTTTTCTTTTTTTTTTAAGATTTTTTTGATGTGGACTTTTTTTTTTTTAAAAAAAGCCTTTACTGAATTTGTAACAATACTGCTTCTGTTTTATGTTTTGGTTTTTTGGCCAGAGGCATGTGGGATCTTAGTTCCCCAACCATGTATCAAACTCAGGCCTCTGATTGGGGAGCTCAGAGTCTTAACCATTGGACCACCAGGGAAGTCCCTCAGCCTGCTTTGTTTTATTCCTCTGATAAAAGTGAAAATGTTCTTCACTCAGTTGTGTCCGACTCTTCACAACCCCATGGACTGTAGGCTGCCAAGCTCCTCTGTCCATGGAGTTCTCCATGCAAGAATACTGGAGTGGGTAGCCATTCCCTTCTTCAGGGGATCTTCCCAACCCAAGGGATTGAACTTCAGTAGTGTGCAGAAGGAAATGGCAACCCACTCCAGTGTTCTTGCCTGGAGAATCCCAGGGACGGTGGAGCCTGGTGGGCTGCCGTCTGTGGGGTCGCACAGAGTCGGACATGACTGAAGTGACTTAGCAGCAGCAGCAGCACTAATCATGTTTTGTAGTATTGATTCTCTTCCTGAATTGTGAGATCCTTGAGGGTGAAAGATGTCTCAGTGTCTTTATACCGCTTTAATTCATAGGACATGATACAAATGATACCTTAGGTTAAGTTGTGTTCAAATGTATGTGACTGATAATGGTGAGTGATACTTAGGTCTCCTCTTAGTCAAGACATGAATTTAAATAGTATTAGGTTTTTTTGGTGTGTGTGTTTTGCTTTTTGGCCATGATGCATGGTTTGTGGGATAATAGTTCCCTGACCAGAAATTGAACCTGTGTCCTCAGCAGTGAAAGCATGGAGTCTCAACCATTGGACCACCAGGGGATTTCCAATAAGTATTAGTTTTGCCAGAAATATCCATTCCATTGTAGTCAAGGATCATACTTTGTATGATATCAGTCTTTTAAAGCCCCAGTCCTAGCTTTTTGGTACCAGGGACTTTTTTCATGAAAGACAGCTTTTCCACAGGTGGGGATGGGGTGAAGTGGGAGGTGGGCAATTTTAGATTCACATCTGTTCACTTCCTGCTAGATGGCCTGGTTGGGGAACCTTGCTTTAAAGGTTTGTTCTATGACCTAACATTTGCTCTGTTGTGGATAGTGTCCCGTGTTCATTTGGGACTGATGCACGGTCTGCTAATGTTGAATGTTCAATAGATGTCTGTTAGGCCTAGTTGGTTTATATTGTTGATCAAATTGTCGTTGTCTTCTGCCTGCTCAGATGTGCTGTTGAACTCCTGGAGTGATTTTTTTGTTTGTTTCATTTATTGTATTTTTCAACTACAGAATTTCTATTAGGTTCTTTATTTTCAAGTAGTTTCTATCTCTTTATACTTAATTTTGTCAGGTATTGTTCTCATTATTTTCCTTTAGTTCTTTGATTATTTTAAAGACTGATTTAAAACCTTTGTCTTATAAGTCCAGTGTCTCATACTTTCTTGTTTCTTTGTGCAACTTTCAAATTTTATTGAAATCTGGACATTTAAGATAATGTAACATGGATGGATCTAGAGATTGTCATACTGAGTGAAGTAAGTCAGACACAGATAAATACCATACGATATCACATATATGTGAAACCTTAAAAGCAGGTACAAATGAACTTATTTACAAAACAGAAGTAGAATCACAGATGTGGAAAACAAACTTATGGTTATCAGGGGATAAGTGGGGGAGAGAGAAACTGGGAGATTGAGATTGACATATTGATTGAGATTGACATATGCACACTCCGATAGATAACTAATTAGAACCTACTCTATAGCATAGGGAACTCTACTCAATATTCTGTAATGGCCTATATGGGAAAAGAATCTTAAAAAAGAGTGGATATGTGTGTATAACTGATTTACTTTGCTGTACATCTGAAACTAACACAACATTGTAAATCAATTATATGCCAAAGAAAATTAAAAATAAAGTCGTATTGTAATGTGGCAATTCTGATAATCAGATTCTCCTTTCTCCCCAAGGTTTGTTGTTTCTTCCTGGTAGATGGTTGGTTGTTTCATGACTTTTCTGAATTAATTCTGTAAAGTCTGTATTTTTTGTCATCTGTGGCCACTGAAGTCTCTGCTTAGTTAGCTTAGTGACCAGCTAATGATTGGACACAGATTTCCATAAAAATCTGGAACCAATCAGTCTCCCAGTCTTTTTGAGGGACTCTCTGTATTTATTGGGGCATGCCTTCAGCAATCAGGCATTTGACACCTCTGCGTTAACCTTCACGTCCTTCTTACACAGAACTTCAGGGTCAGCTATAAATGAGAGCTTAGAGCTTTCTCAGGTCTTTCTGGAGTATGTTCACAGCCCTACACGTGTACACAGTCTTCTAGCTTCCCAGGAATACGTCAGAGCTTTTCAAAGCCATCTATGGACATTTCATTCCCAAGTTTTTCCTTTTAAGCTTTTTGGTTCGCTTAGTGTGTACCCTAGTTGTTATCTGCCACCTAAAGTGTCTGTGATGTTACGCAATTGCCTCTAATTGTTTTTAACAAATGCTCCCAGGAAAAAGCCTTTTTGCTCTCAACAATCCTGTTTTTAGGTCATGTAAAGGACATCTCTGCAAGTGGAGTCTTCCAGGCAATCACCAGATAGATCACATAATGATAATTCTCTGGGAATATGGCTTTAAAGGAGTGCCAACTCATTCTGCCCCTGCTGTGTTCGCTGACAGGCCAACACAGGTTTTTACCACTGATGTGGGTCAAACATGAGATGACAAGGGTGAACATCAACATTCTAGAAATCAGTGAACTGAACATTCTAGGAATCAAGATGGACTTGAATGGGTAAATTTAACTCAGATGACGATTATATCTACTACAGTGGGCAGGAATCCCTTAGAAGATATGGAGTAGCCATCATAGTCAACAAAAGAGTACGAAATGCAGTACTTGGATGCAATCTCAAAAATGACAGAATGATCTCTGTTTGTTTCCAAGGCAAATCATTCAGTATCATGGTAATCCAAGTCTATGCCCCGACCAGTAATGCTGAAGAAGCTGAACAGTTCTATGAACCCTACAAAACCTTCTAGAACTAACACCCAAAAAAGATGTCATTTTCATTATAAGGGACTGGAATACAAAAGTAGGATGTCAAGAAACACCTGGAATAACAGGCAAATTTGGCCTTGGAGTACAGAATGAAGCAGGGCAAAGGCTAATAGAGTTCTGCCAAGAGAACACACTGGTCGTAGCAAACACCCTCTTCCAACAACACAAGAGAAGACCCTACACATGGACATCACCAGATGGTCAACACCGAAATCAGATTGATTATATTCTTTGCAGCCAAAGATGGAGAAGCTCTATACAGTCAGCAAAAATAAGACCGGGAACTGACTGTAGCTTGGATCATGAACTCCTTATTGCCAAATTCAGACTGAAATTGAAGAAAGTGGACAAAACCACTAGACCATTCAGGTATGACCTAAATCAAATGCCTTACAGTGGAAGTGAGAAATAGATTTAAGGGACTAGATCTGATAGACACAGTGCCTGATGAACTATGGAATGAGGTTCGTGACATTGTACAGGAGACAGGAATCAACAACATCCCCAAGAAAAAGAAATGCAAAAAAGCAAAATGGCTGTCTGAGGAGGCCTTACAAATAGCTGTGAAAAGAAGGGAAGTGAAAAGCAAAGGAGAAAAGGAAAGATACACCCATTTGAATGCAGAGTTCCAGAGAATAGCAAGGAGAGATAAGAAAGCCTTCCTCAGTGATCAGTGCAGAGAAATAGAGGAAAACAACAGAATGGGAAAGACTAGAGATCTCTTCAAGAAAATTAAAGATACCAAGGGAACATTTCATGCAAAGATGGGCTCAATAAAAGAAATGGTATGGACCTAACAGAAGCAGAAGATATTAAGAAGAGGTGGCAAGAATATACAGAAGAACTGTACAAAAAAGATCTTCATGACCCAGATAATCACGATAGTGTGATCACTCACCTAGAGCCAGACGTCCTGGAATGTGAAGTCAAGTGGGCCTTAGAAAGCATCACTACGAACAAAGCTACTGGAGGTGATGAAATTCCAGTTGAGCTATTTCAAATCCTGAAAGATGATTCTGTGATAGTGCTGCACTCAGTATGCCAGCAAATTTGGAAAACTCAGCAGTGGCCACAGGATTGGAAAAGGTCAGTTTTCATTCCAATCCCAAAGAAAGGCAATGCCAAGGAATGCTCAAACTACCGTACAATTGCACTCATCTCACAGGCTAGGAAAGTAATGCTCAAAATTCTCCAAGCCAGGCTTCACCAATATGTGAACCGTGAACTTCCTGATGTTCAAGATGGTTTTAGAAAAGGCAGAGGAACCAGAGACCAAATTGCCAACATCCGCTGGATCATCGAAAAAGCAAGAGAGTTCCAGAAAAACATCTATTTCTGCTTTATTGACTATGCCAAAGCCTTTGACTGTGTGGATCACAATAAACTGGAAAATTCTGAAAGAGATGAGAATACCAGACCACCTGACCTGCCTCTTGAGAAACCTGTATGCAGGTCAGGAAGCAACAGTTAGAACTGGACATGGAACAACACACTGGTTCCAAATAGAAAAAGGAGTATGTCAAGGCTGTATATTGTCACCCTGATTATTTAACTTATATGCAGAGTACATCATGAGAAATGCTGGGCTGGAGGAAGCACAAGCTGGAATCAAGATTGCCGGGAGAAATATCAATAACCTCAAATATGCAGATGACACCACCCTTATGGCAGAAAGTGAAGAAGAACTAAAGAGCTTCTTGATGAAAGTGAAAGAGGAGAGTGAAAAAGTTGGCTTAAAGCTCAACATTCAGAAAACTAAGATCATGGCATCCGGTCCCATCACTTCACGGCAAATAGATGTGGAAACAGTGGTAACTTTATTTTGGGGAGCTCCAAAATCACTGCAGATGGTGACTTCAGCCATGAAATTAAAAGATGCTTACTCCTTGGAAGGAAAGTTATGACCAACCTAGATAGCATATTCAAAAGCAGAGACATTACTTTGCCGACAAAGGTCCCTCTAGTCAAGGCTATGGTTTTCCAGTGGTCATGTGTGGATGTGAGAGTTGGACTGTGAAGTTGGACTGAGTGCTCAAGAATTGATGCTTTTGAACTGTGGTGATGGAGAAGACTCTTGAGAGTCCCTTGGATTCCAAGGAGATCCAACCAGTCCATTCTAAAGGAGATCAGTCCTGGTTGTTCATTGGAAGGACTGATGTTGAAGCTGAAACTCCAGTACTTTGGCCACCTGATGCGAAGAGGTGACTCATTTGAAAAGACCCTGATGCTGGGAAAGATTGAGGGCAGGAGGAGAAGAGGATGACAGAAGATGAGATGGTTGGATGGCGTCACCGACTCGATGGACATGGGTTTAGGTGGACTCCAGGAATTGGTGATGGACAGGGAGGCCTGGCGTGCTGTGATTCATGGGGTCGCAAAGAGTCGGACATGACTGAGCGACTGAACTGACTGACTGACTGTGGGATATTGATTTTCAAGGATACTGTGAACCTGGAGCTAGTGAGGAAAAGTGAAAAGGGGCACATTAAAACATCACAGAGCTTATTTCCATACCAAGGTTCAGCAGTTTTTCATGAGTAGATCCTCCTTGAATTGCTGCAGGTTTTGAATTAATTTCCAGACTTCTGGAAAAATTGATTTGACAATTTTTGCTAGTTTTCTTGTTGCTTTAATGGATCAGAAAATGTTTGAGTATTCTTACTCTGCTTTTTTTGGTCACTCCATTTCTTTTGTTTTGAGAAGTTAACCTTTTTGGGAGCAGTGGGTGGGGAGGTGGGCCTCTTCTACTCAAAACACCAGTAATGATTTAATTTCTTATGTGATAGTCCAACTTAGTTTCCCTCAGTGGGTCAGTGGATATAAGTCGTCTGCATTCTTGACAACTTTTGTTTTCCATTTCTGTTTCTCCGAAGGGTCTTAGAGGTGTGAGAACAGTTCAGAATTGATAATTAATAAGTTATACTACCAAATAAAGACAAAAAAGGTAAAAGTGAAGTTGGGGGGAAAAGTGATGTCAAATAGAGTACTTTCAACCAGAAATCCTACAGTTTTGTTGGATTTTGAATAAATGTTTAAAATATTAAACCAAAGAAATATAAAAAATAAAATTTGGAATTTTAAGAAAACTTTTTTTTTAACCTGATTCTGTAACTTGATTTTTACTTTTTGTTTTGTTGTATCCTGTCAGGATGCCCGACATGCAGCAGAGGGAGAAATATATACCAAGCTTAATCAAAAAATTGATGAATTCGTTCAGCTTGCTGATTATGACTGGACAATGTCTGAGCCAGATGGAAGAGCTAGTGGTTATTTAATGGATCTTATTAATTTTTTGAGAAGCATCTTTCAAGTGTTTACTCATTTGCCTGTAAGTATAAAAAATGTCAAAAAATTGTTATAATTTTGCTTACTAAAATATATTTTAGAATTCAGTTTTAGTTGGAGGCTTACTTATTTAAACCACTTCCTAGTTTGAATATTTCCTTTTCTGTAAATCAATTTGTGAAAAATGTTAATTTAGCTATTTTTTTATTGAGTTAAAATTGGTATATAACATCATATAAATTTCAGGTGTATAACATTATAAATGGGTATTTGTGAACACTACAGTGACCACTATCATAAATCGAATTACCATCTATTTCACCCTCCCCCAGCTCCTAACCCTCTGGTAACCACCAGTCTGTTCTGTGTATCTGAGTTTGTTTTTGTTTTGTTTGATTCTACATAAAAGTGAAATCCTATGGTATTTGTCTTTCTCAATCTGACTTATTTCACTTAGCATAATACCCTCCTGGTCCATCCATGTTGTTGCAAATGGCAAGATTTCCTTCCTTTTTTTATAGCTATGTAGCATTCTGTTGTATATATACATATATATGGCACATTTTCATTATCCATTCATGGACACTTAGGTTGTTCTCATATCTTGGCTATTGTAAATTATGCTTCAGTGATCATAGTGGTGTATATACTTTCAAATTACTATTTTTCCTTTTTTTTCAAAGAAATATACACAACTGAAATAGCTAGATCATATGGCAGTTCTACTCTTAATTTTTTGAGGAATCTCCATATTGTTTTCCATAGTGGTTACACCAGTTTACATTCTCACCAACAGCATATGAGGGTTCCCTTTTCTCCACATTCTCTCCAGTACTTATTATTTCTGGGTTTGGGGATTGTTTGTTTTTTATAATAGCCATTCTAATAGATATGAGGTGATACCTCATTGAAGTTTTGATTTGCATTTTCCTCATGGTTAGTGATGTTGAACATCTTTTCATGTGCCTGCTGGCCATCTATATGGCCAGCAAAATGTCTTTAGAGAAATGGCTCTTCAGATCTTCTGCCCAGTTTTTGAGTTGTTTTGGTTTTTTGTTGTTGAATTATGTGAGTTCATTATACAGCTTGGATATTAACTGCTATTATATATGATTTGCAAAAATCTCTTCCTGTTTGGTGGGTTGCTTTTTCATTTTGTTGATGGTTTCCTTCACTGTGCAGAAAACGTTTTTTAGTTTCATGGAGTCCCATTTGTTTATTTTTGCTTTCGTTTCTCTTACCTTTGGAGTCAGATCTAAAAAAAAACGTGGCTAAGACCAATGTCAGGGAGGTTACCTCCTATGTTTTCTTATAGGAACTTTATAATTTCAAGTCTTTTTAAGTTTTTTAATTTATGTATTTTTGGTTGTGCTGTGTCTTTGTTGCTACTCATGGGCTTGGGCTTTCTCTAGTTGCCGTGAGTGGGGGCTACTCTTCCTTGTGGTACACAGGCTTCTCATCGAGGTGGCTTCTCTTGTTGTGGAGCATAGGCTCGAGGCACTCAGGCTTTAGTAGCTGCAACACATGGGGCTCAGTAGTTGTGGCTCATGGGATCTGGAGTGTGGGCTCAGTAGTTGTGGTGTACAGGCTGTAGTTGCTCTGTGGCATGTGGAATCTTCCCACTAGAGATCAAACCTGTGTCCCCTGCATTGGCAGACAGACTCCCATCCACTGTACCACCAGAGAAGTCCAATTTCAAGTTTTTAATCGATTTGAGTTAATTTTTATGTGTAGTATATGATGGTGGTCTAGTTCCATATTTTTGTGTGTGGCTGCCCAGTTTTCCCAACCCTGTTTATTGAAGAGATTCTCCTTTCCCCATTGTATATTCTTGGCTTCTTTGCTGTAAATTAGTTGTCCATGTATGTGTGGGTTTATTCCTGGACACTCTACTTTGCTCCACTGTTCTGTGTGTCTATTTTTATACCAATGCCATGTTTTGATTAGTGTGGCTTTGTAGTGTAGTTTGAAATCAGGAATCATGATACCTCTTGAGTCAATTGTTTGAAACTTTAATTTGTTTTACTTTTTAAGCCAGATAACTTACAACTCACTTCCCACCAAAGTCAAAACAAAGCCCTGAAACTGACAACATATTCTTAACTAGAAATAAACTCTGATAGAAGTAGTTTTCATGAAACTACTTCAGTATGATCAGTGACTTTTCTTTTAGAAAAGGCCAAGAAATTATTGGGTGTTTGTAGACCAGAGACTAAAATAGGAGCATTGCTCCATCCTATTTTGTAGTCATAGTACAGTTACATCTTGAATAATATGTTGATGAAATGTTTCTTAAGAAGATATGACAGGGACATTTGAGTATGAGTAGGCTGAAACACTGGATTCTTCCTATGAGGGATCCAAAGGGAATTCCCTGGCAATCCAGTGTTTAAGAGTCCATGCTTTTGCTGCCGTGGGGCCAGTTCAATCACTGGTTGAGGAACTAAGATCCCACAAGACTAGTGGCACTACCAAAGAAAGAAAAAGAAAGACAAGACCAAACAGATGATGGTGGGATGCACATTTTCTCATTCAGTTCAGTTCAATCACTCAGTCGTGTCCGACTCTTGTGACCCCATGAACTGCAGCACGCCAGGCCTCCCTGCCCATCACCAACTCCTGGAGTTCACCCAAACTCGTGTGCATCCAGTCGGTGATGCCGTCCAGCCATCTCATCCTCTGTCGTCCCCTTCTCCTCCTGCTTCCAATCCCTCCCAGCATCAGTCTTTTCCAATGAGTCAGCTCTTCACAGGAGGTGGCCAAAGTATTGGAGTTTCAGCCTCAGCATCAGTCCTTCCAATGAACATCCAGGACTTGTCTCCTTTAGGATGAACTAGTTGGATCTCCTTGCAGTCCAAGGGACTCTAAAGAGTCTTCTCCAGCACCACAGTTCAAAAGCATCCATTCTTTGGCACTCAGCTTTCTTCACAGTCCAACTCTCACATCCATACATGACCACTGGAAAAACCATAACCTTGACTAGATGGAACTTTATTGGCAAAGTAATGTCTCTGCTTTTGAATATGCTATCTAGGTTGGTCATAACTTTCCTTCCAAGGAGTAAGTGTCCTTTAATTTCATGGCTACAGTCACCATCTGCAGTGATTTTGGAGCCCCAAAAAATAAAGTGTGACACTGTTTCCACTGTTTCCCCATCTATTTCCCATGAAGTGATGGGACCAGATGCCATGATCTAAGTTTTCTGAATGTTGAGCTTTAAGCCAACTTTTTCACTCTCCTCTTTCACTTTCATCAAGAGGCTTTTTAGTCCCTCTTCACTTTCTGCCGTAAGTGTGGTGTCATCTGCATATCTGAGGTTATTGATATTTCTTCCGGTAATCTTGATTCCAGCTCGTGCTTCTTCCAGCCCAGCGTTTCTCATGATGTACTCTGCGTATAAGTTAAATAAGCAGGGTAACAATATACAGCCTTGACGTACTCCTTTTCCTATTTGGAACCACTCTGTTGTTCCATGTCCAGTTCTAACTGTTGCTTCCTGACCTGTATACAGGTTTCTCAAGAGGCAGGTCAGGTGGTCTGGTATGCCCATCTCTTTCAAAATTTTCCACAGTTTATTGTGATCCACATTTCCTCTTTAGTTATACTCTAAACTAAAAGAATTACTGTTAAAATGTGAATGGAATAGTTTTGTACAAAAAAAGTAGGAAGAAATTTTGACCTTTTTAATATCATAATAAGATATAGGTGGACACAAAAAAGTTAAATCTGAAGCCTACCCAACTGCCTCTAACCATCTCCTTGTTTAAAATGAAAAGAAAAAAAAGATATTATTCTCTCCATCTCTTTCTCTATCAAAGGGCCAGTTAGGATATTTGAAGGAAGATATTGCTTAAAAATAGAAGAATTTCTTAAAGAGATTTTTATGGTGGGTCTGTGTCAAAGAGCTTTTAGAAGCTTACCCAGGGTTGATACTATATTCCTCACTATTTCTTGAGTTGAAAAAGGGAACCTGTGTATTATATATATAATTTTTATACCACCTCCCTAGTAGCTCAGTTGGTAAAGGATCTGCCTGCATTGTGGAAGACCCGGGTTCAATCCCTGGGTCAGGAAGATCCCCTGGGGAAGGGAATGGCAACCCACGCCAGTATTCTTGCCTGGTGAATCCCATGGACAGAGGAGCTGGTGGGCTATATAGTCCATGAGGTCACAAAGAATTGAACACGACTGAGCAACTAAACAGTATTACAGCAATTTCAAAAAAGTATGCATTAAATAGGTACTGAATTAATTTGAATTCACCTTGTCAGTACAAATCTCTGTGCTTCCAGCCAAAACCAGTTCTCACAAGTAAACACATTGCTCGTGTGTGCACGTATACACAGATACACATCATGTTTCTGTGTTGCAGTATGTGCTTCACAGGTTGACATGAGATGATGGGTAAGGATTTTGTGCCTAGCTCAGGTGAGATTAAGAGAGATTATATATTAGAAATGTTTAGGGTAAATGCCTTGCCTCAGGTGGCTGACATCTAGAGGGAAATCCTGCTTTTTCATAGGACAGACTCTGCTGACATTGAGAATGACAGACTCCTGTCACTCACCTGATCTATTACAATATTTTGTATAGTTTTAGGTGAGTGTGTGCCATTTGGGATTTTTATGTCATCTAACATGGGTTTTTCTGCAAGGAAAGTTCACTTATATAAAATGTAGACCAACAAATTCAACAACAGCAATATATAGGACATGACCAAATAAGAAAATTATGGTTTACAGTTAGGAAAAGAAAAAATGGTACTAATAACAGTATATTCTTATTCAAGGGATGAGCTGAAAGCATAATTCCCAAGGAAAAATATTAAGTTGTTGGCTATGGTAAATTTTAGCAAGATTGATTATTATGGCTGAGTATATTAATTCTCTGAAATGCTGAAATTGTATAAAATATTCAGTTAGTTTGTGTTCTTTCAAGCAAAAAACAGTGTTATTAAATGCATTATTTTTCTAAGCAATATATGGCGATGTATAAGCTGCCATTTTGATTTAAATGTTTTAAGCTAAAAATAATTCCTCATCTTCAGGTTACCTTTGGACCCAGATAGAGAGAGGGCCCAGTTTTGGACTCTCCCAAACTAAAAGAATCTTAATAATGTATTTGTTCATCACAGTCAGTCAGTCCCAAGTCAACCAGCTTACGTAGAATTATTTATCCATGAAAAATTATGTGGGGGAGCTGGCTCTGGCTCCATGATTCTTGATTTTGACAGGGTTAATAAACAGTGCCATGAGTTAGAGTCAATGGGAGCTGTGAAACCAAGGGTCACTCTTTCAAATAGTGCAAGTATTGGCCAGTATTGCAAGTAATTGGACAGACAAGTAGATCCTGTAGGATAAAGATAACTGTCTCGCCCCATCCCTGAAATGTACCTAAGACTGTCAGTTTAAAAGCTCCATTCTTAACTTCACTGCGTATTTACTTTTTGTCAGTCCCTATGATTGTTGCATCATAACAATGGGGAAAAATAATATTTTCCCCATCAAAGAGAGTCATGACTTGTAGTTGCTGACCACATTGCCTAGTAAAGGTTTCATTGATTCTAGAAAGGTTATAATCCACCTGATAGGATTTTGTTCTCTTCTCACAGGGTATGAGAACAATAGAACTTAATGGATGATAATGGTTCTGATGGAGCCCAGAGAAAGAACTTTATTGTTTTTCTCTTTTCTACTACACTGTGGTTGTGGTAGGAAGCTGTAGAATTTGGAAGGTCACCAATAATGTCTACTTTAAATGCCTCCAGTCTCTGGTTGAATGGCTGAGAGAACTGGTATATTACTCTCTTCACCTATTTCTCTTAAGAATCAGCCAGCAAGCCTATGCAGAGGACTAAAAGTAAAGAGTTGCCTTGCTTCCATGTTAGATTATCTCCTCATCTGCATTTCCCTGTGCTATAGCAGAGAATCCAGGCTCTCTGCTGGCCACAGGAATTAACAGTAACTTAAAAAGCAATATTTATAATAATGACAGGTATTTTCCCATACCCAGAATGTTAAACTGCCCTGCTAAATATATTGTCTTCAGGAAACTTACCATTTAATGACTCAGAGTCAAGCCCCCTTATATGTTACTGTTCTTAGGGACCAGAGTGATGAAGGGAAGAGAGCACAGGGTGGCCTTTAGAGTTAGAAGGACTTATGTTTGAACCTAAGATTTTTAACTTCCTGGCTGTGGAGTCCTGGCAAGTTGCTTAACTTCTCTGAACTCCTTTACTTCTGCAAAATAGACATAATCCATTTTCTCCATAGGACTTCAGTTCAGTTCCGTTCAGTTCAGTCGCTCAGTCGTGCCCAACTCTTTGTGACCCCATGAACTGCAGCATGCCAGGCTTCCCTGTCCATCACCAACTCCAGGAGCCCACCCAAACTCATGTCCATTGAGTTGGTGACACAGTCCAACCATCTCATCCTCTGTCATCTCCTTCTCCTGCCCTCAAGCTTTCCTAGCATCAGGGTCTTTTCAGATGAGTCAGCTCTTTGCATCAGATGGCCAAAGTATTGGAGTTGCAGCTTCAACACAGTCACCCGTAGCACTATCAGAGGATGAAATAAAATCTTGTGTAGAATAGTCGGCTGTCAGGGTGCTTGACATAAAATAGCACCTATTAATAAATATTTTATCTTTCCTTCTCCTTTCTTCCTCTGTTGTTTTAAGGCCTATAGTATTAGTTTTAGTTCAGTATCATTACAGTTTTTTTCTCTTGTATTTATGCCTATATTTTTGGCTTGTATTATTTAGTTTTGAGTTCTGTGCTTTTGCATTGTATAGTATTTTAAAAGCTTCATTAATTGTTAAAGATACTCACTATAAAGTATATTTGTTTGAATAATTGTTACAGCTTGACTGCTTACAGTGCTTACAGTGACTCATGGTCACATGCTGGCTGATGTCAGTGAAGTGTGATTATTGAAAGATATAAATATTATTTTATCCCCAAATCAGTACTCTTGAAATCAGCAACGTTTACTGTTTCAAACATGTAAGTGAACTTTCTTGTTTCTGATAATTTTTCCCTGACAGTTAAAAACTATTGCTCAGTAAAGAAGAAAATTTAAAAAAAAAGTTATCTTCTGTTATCTTTTAAAAGAAAAGTTACTGTTAACATTTTGACGTGTGTTCTACAAGTCATCTTTTTCTAATGCATTTATAACACTTATTTTTAAGCCTAACTTGTAAGCAAGCTTTGTGTTTTTTAAATAAGATTTTATATTAGCTAGAAAATTTGAAAACCATTCAGTGTTAAATTTTTAAAAGCATTCAGCATTCATTCACCACTTACAAGTCTATAAATACAAGATATTGTTGAATAGCTTGCAGTTATTTAGTAATTCATGACAGCCAAGTGGGACTCAGTAATCTTTTACTGTGAATACAGTACCACCTAAAGACCCAGTGGTGATCCGCTGGAAACAGTAGTTACCATTTCTTTCTTTCATATATGCTAGTGATGTGTTTATTAAAATAAAGATGTTTTATTGATTTACAACCACTAAGGGATATATGTAAATAATGAACCTGGTGCCACTAACTTTTTAATTTGCACTTTTAATTTCCATAAATAGTTTAAAAAACATTATGCTTTCTGTAAGTGAGAAATAAGTATATATATCCAGTGAACGAAAGTGCATGATTTAGATAGAAATGGATAGTGTCTAACTTTTAAAACCATACTCTAAAGCATTTTTTTTCTGGAGATGCAGTACTATATTGAAAATCCTGAGATTCACAGTCTAGGCCTGATTATTCCAGTTAACCAACATTATGTAAGTTGACAAATCATTCAGACTCTAAATTAATTTGCTAATTCAGTTCATTTCAATTCAGTCGCTCAGTTGTGTCTGACTCTTTGCAACCCCATGAATTGCAGCACACCAGGCCTCCCTGCCCATCACCAACTCCCAGAGTTCACTCAAACTCAAGTCCATAGAGTCGTTGATGCCATCCAGGCATCTCATCCTCTGTCGTCTCCTTTTCCTCCTGCCCCCAATCCCTCCCAGCATCAGAGTCTTTTCCAGTGAGTCAACTCTTCACATGAGGTGGCCAAAGAACTGGAGTTTCAGCCTCAACATCATTCCTTCCAAAGAACACCCAGGACTGATCTCCTTTAGAATGGACTGGTTGAATCTCCTTGCGGTCCAAGGGACTCTCAAGAGTCTTCTCCAGCACTGCAGTTCAAAAGCATCAATTCTTCGGCTCTGCTTTCTTCACAGTCCAACTCTCACATCCATACATGACTACTGGAAAAACCATAGCCTTGACTAGATGGACCTTTGTTGGCAAAGTAATGTCTCTGCTTTTGAATATGCTATCTAGGTTGGTCATAACTTTCCTTCCAAGGAGTAAGAGTATTTTAATTTCATGGCTGCAGTCACCATCTGCAGTGATTTTGGAGCCCAGAAAATAAAGTCTGACATAGTTTCCACTGTTTCCCCATCTATTTCCCATGAAGTGATGGGACCAGATGCCATGATCTTAGTTTTCTGAATGTTAAGCTTTAAGCCAACTTTTTCACTCTCCTCTTTCACTTTCATCAAGAGGCTTTTTAGTTCCTCTTCACTTTCTGCCATAAGGGTGGTGTCATCTGCATATCTGAGGTTATTGATATTTCTTCCGGTAATCTTGATTCCAGCTTGTGCTTCTTCCAGCCCAGCATTTCTCATGATGTACTCTGCATATAAGTTAAATAATCAGGTGACAATATACAGCCTTGATGTACTCCTTTTCCTATTTGGAACCACTCTGTTGTTCCATGTCCAGTTCTAAGTGTTGCTTCCTGACCTGCATATAGGTTTCTCAAGAGGCAGGTCAGGTGGTCTGGTATTCCCATCTCTTTCAGAATTTTCCACAGTTTATTGTGATCCACACAGTCAAAGGCTTTGGCATAGTCAATAAAGCAGAAATAGATGTTTTTCTGGAACTCTCTTGCTTTTTCGATGATCCAGCGGATGTTGGCAATTTGATCTCTGGTTCCTCTCCCTTTTCTAAAACCAGCTTGAACATCTGGAAGTTCACAGAATTAATATATTTCATTTCATAGAACTAAAAATGAAGGTTGTTTTTTAAAAAATACTTTAAAAATAAAGTTTATTTTTTAAATTTGCTTAAGTTAATATGCATACATGGTAGTAGGTCAGGTATCTCAGAAGACTTTGGGATGGAAAATAGCCTTCCCATCTCCCCCACCCCAGACTACCATTTCACCATGTTTTCATTTCTTCTGGTGGTTATCTTAAAAAGAGAATATCTTGTGAGTCTCTACTATGAAAGATAAGGCACATGTATTCAATAATGACTTCTCACTTCATCCTTTTTCTTCAGTTTGATGTTTTATTTCTTATGTTTATTGTTTCTTTATATAAAATAGTTATACTCCTATTTTTATTCCTATTCTTTAGTCAGTATCTTAATTTACTTCTATGTAAGATGAAGACAGCAGCCTCCCTCCCTTCACTCTGTCAGTTCTTCATCTGATGTTTTCTGACTGC
This sequence comes from Bos taurus, assembly GCF_002263795.3. Taxonomy (NCBI): domain Eukaryota; kingdom Metazoa; phylum Chordata; class Mammalia; order Artiodactyla; family Bovidae; genus Bos; species Bos taurus. Next base: position 14,331,092 of record NC_037353.1, read on the forward strand.
TACAGAGGCCTCTGTCTGCTTTGTACCAGTTGCTCTCTAGAATTGCTGTATAGCTGTTTACCTGGGACTTTCTTTCTCTGATCTCCAGAGTTGGAAACTGTTTCGTGGATTTCAAGTGTTTTTAGAGCTTTACTGGTTGGTTTTGCTAAACTGCCACAGTAACTTTCTCCTGTTTAAGTCCTTGCATATCATGAAATACCTTCAGTATCCTTGTGTTTGATTGATACTTTAGTAATTCTAAGTTGAATAGTTTTTCTCTGACAATGTTTGTTGCGTTCCTCCATTGTCTTTTGGCATCCAGGTTTTAGGATCTATTTTTTATTCTTTAATATTCTAAAATGTCACGATAATGTGAGGAGATGTAAGCTTGTGTTTCATTTACTTAGCTCTTTATTCAATGGCCCCTTTCTGTCAAAGGGGAAGTTCAGCACAAGAAACTTCTCTTTTATTATTTGTTAGATAATTTTTTCCTCCACTTTTCTGTTCTCTTTTTATTGGATTCTCATTAACTAGATGTTAAGAGTTTCTAGACTGATCTTCTTTATCTTTTCCTTCATTTCCTATCTCTTTTTTTGTTCTCTGTTTTGGGAGGATTTCTCAATTTTATTTTCAGTCCATCTAGAGAATATTTTATTAGTTATATATTTTAATTTTTAAGGAGTCACTCTGTTTTAAAAGTGTTCTTTTCTCATAGAATGCTATTCTTTTTTTTTTAATGTATATATTATCTTTCAAATCTCCATGAGGTGTTTTTACAATGTTGTATTGGTTTTGCCATACATCAACACGCATCTGCCGTGGGTGTACACGTGTTCCCCATCCTTAATTAATTTAATTGACTGCTGTGGCCTCTTCAGTTGCAGCATGTGGGATCTAGTTCCCTGACCAGGGATCGAACCTGGACCCCCTGAATTGGGAACACAGTGCCTTAGCCACTGGACCACCAGGGAAGTCCCTGGAGGGTTTTTTAAAAAGATATTTTCTGTTCCTTGAATTATCTATATTACCCTTGAATAGGTTTTTTCTTTCTTTGTTCTTCTCATTCTCTTTTAACAAAGAATGCCTGAAACGCTGATTTGCGTTTACTCTGCTACTGTATAAATACTCTATTTTTTGATAGATTTTTTTTTCCCTCTTAGTTAGGAATCTGACTGGAAATGTTTTAAATTTGGGAGGTACTTTGCCTAGGATTCTTAACTTAGAGTGAGCAGGTATAGAGCTATCCATGAGATTGTGGTTTCCTCTCTTCAGGGCTGACTTCATGGATGTGTAACATGTGCTATGGCACATGGTCCTGAGTTTAGAAGGGTTCTGCACATGCTTTGGTGCTTTGCTGGCATCTTGAAATTCTTACAGATTTTTGGACAAGGGACCCCACATTTTCATTTTGCACTGAGCTCCACAAATTGTGTAGCCATCACTGCCCCTCTTTCCATTGTCACAATACCCCCCTTCCTCCTTCCTGCTCTCTCTCTCTCTTTTTTTTTCTACCTACACCAGGAGTCTCAACTCTCCCTTTGAAGTTTCTCTCACTATGGAAAAATGCTTGTGCTCTGTAGTTAGGGGATCACTGGCACGGTTGTTCTAGAAATCTTTAGTTACTTAACCTGTTTCCCATTGCATTTCTGGTATCTGTCCTCTCTCATATGCACAACTGGACCTCTAGTACATAGCTGGCTCCCAACTCCACTGTAGTTCCCCTGGTAGCATGTAATGGGCAGTTGCTTTCTCTTCTCTATTTAATCTGTTTTCTGGGTGACTTCCCTGGTGGTCAAGGTGTTAAGACTCTGCACTTCCAATGCAGGGGGCACAGGTTTGATCCCTGGTCGGGGAATTAAGATCCCACATGTCTTGTGGCATGGCCAAAATAAATAAATAAATTAACATTTTTAAAGAAAAATCTGTTTTCTGTCTTCTAGAAGGTATCCCTTAATGAATTCCTCCACGTGCCTTCATTTTCTGTGTTGTTAAACATTTTATTCCTGTTTTGTAATTCTGTGCTTCTTGTATCACTTGTATCTCAGGATCAGTGGGAAGCAAACACATTAACTTAGTCTACTGTCTTGATTTTGAACAACTTCTTTCCTTCTCTTTGAAATAAAATGATTGGATGAGATCACCTCTAACGTCCCTATTTATAAAATTTATTATTAAGTGTCACACAGGTGTAAAGTCCTAACTTAAACTTAGATTTATTCATTCTGGCACCTTATTTTCTTTTTTAGTTTTATTCTTTTATGTTCTTTGTCCTTTGGTTCATACTTTTTCCCTGAATTAAATATATAGGTGTACATGTCCTTTGACTTCACTGGAAACTGCAGAGGAGAACGTTAATAGTCAGTAGTACAATCACAGGCTTTAGTCACCCTTTCTTCTTTTATGTGATACCATAAAGAATTATATTAAAAATACAAAAATTATATTTTTTAAATTGTTGCATAAGTAGCTTTGAATACATATTGGTACTTTCCTTATCAAGTGAAAACATGACCATATATTTTTTGTATACATATATGCTAACAAATTACTTTTTTCTTATTTCAATATTAATCTTTAAATATATAATAATAATGAATAATGTTGATCTGATGACTTAGTAACATAAAAATTGTATAATGTGAACAATGATGAAAGCATCACAAGTCCTGTGACTTACTTGGTGTTCATGTTCATATGTTAAATGTTGTTGACTGACTTTTATTGACTACATTACAGAATTTTAGCTAAATTTCATCTTGGCTTTATGACTTTTATATCTCACATACAAATTATATACCTGTTATACAATTTGAAAGATTTTGGGAAAACATAGTTGAATAACTGTTGTGATGGGATTTTGCTAATCCAAACAAATTTTTTTGGAAGTTAAATCTAGAAAGGACCTAGAGGTTACCTAGAGTCTGGTCCAGTCTTCCAGAAGAATGAACTGTCTGGATAACACAGCTGCCAACCCACTGCTTACTGTGGGTAATTACAGTATCTACCTGGCCAGTTAAATGTCTTCCTCCATTTCTGCTTGTGGTTTCTCCTTTACTCCTTGTGTGTTTGGTAAAAAGGATAACTTCCCATATGTAGAGCCACCTTCAGTTCAGGCTAGACCAGATATTCAGGTGTCAGAGTTTGAGTTTTAAATTGTAACAACAACAGAGAGTCAGCTGGCTTGTGTATGGTGTAATTTTTTACTGCTTTAAACACCACTTCTGTTGATATCGGAATACATTTTCCTTTTTTATGATTGCCTGTTTGACTTCCTTCTCAGACTAACAGCAGTGATCATGCAGCCATGTCGGTAAGTAGATACAAGCTCAAGCTAGCATGTGAATTAGAAAATAATGAACTTCCTGCAGGCTTATTTTTCTCTGCTTAGGTGCTTATGGAAATTTTTAATTGTTTTGACAGTGTTCTTGATGCATTTGTAGTTTTTGTGGAAGCCAGAGTTTGAAGATAATAACTAGTTGTTTTGGTGAAGCAATCAAGATTCTCTGAGACTTGATTGTGAAAGTTAATATTATGGTACATCTGTGGTGAGTGCAGTGCTTTGAGGATATCTCTCTGTGGTCATCGCAGGTATGACAGGCCATGCTTGAGATATTTTCCTTATCTGCAAATGAGTTCAATAGTTCAATAAGAATATATACTCTGGAGATTTTTGTGAGGGTTTAAAGAGGTAGTATACATGCAATGTTCAGAAAAGTGCCTGGCGTAAAATGAACACTCAAAACATATTAGTTGTTATATTTGTTGTAAGATTATCTGTGCTTTTCATGACTGCTTTTTTTCTACAGCGCTTATCCCAGACTCTACTTGTAGAAATCTCAGTGCATAACACAGTATAGCCTATTACCCAATTCAAATGTTTCTTTTTCACCAAGCCCAATAGTGTTCATTGCCTTCCTCAGCATCTACTCTTTTTTAGTGGCTTTGTCATATTTTTGCTTTTTATTGTATTTGTTCATCCTTTTCACCTCCAGTTACAAGCTCTTAAGAGCTGAAATAAGAACTCAAATGTTGTCTGAGTATAGATATTGAAAAATATTCTTATTTTTGAAAAAATACCATCTAGCATTTGAAATTTAAATGTTCCTAACCTGCATTTTGTCCTTTCTGTTCTTATTTCTATTATCAAAGTTCAAATTTTGATTATCGTAATTGTCTTCTAATTTGTCTTTGCCAATAGTCTCTCATTACTTGTATTCATCCTACATATCAAAGCCAGATAATCCTCTCCAAAGCACATTTTAATTTCATTTTCTCTATTCAAAAATTTCAAGGTCTCTCACTTATCTACTGAATTAAGTGAAAATTGCACAGGCTAACAAATAAATGACCTCAGTCTCTTTCTGATACATTTCTGACCATGATTTAACCTGGGCATTTAAAGTGGAAAATTCACTCTGCCCTGCATCTAGCTTGAGTTTTCTACCTTGTCTTCATTTATAACTAAAAATTTTGAATCTCTTCCTAGAGCCATCTTTAATGCTACCTCTTTCATGAAGCTTTTACTGATTCTGCTTAACCTTATGTTGATTCTTTGTCCCACTTTTATGGTACTTATTTATATTTTGTCTTGAACTATGGTTGTAGACTTTCCTTCTTTCTACTTTCAGAATTTAATCTCATTATGTCAGGAACTATATCTACTCATCATGGTGTCTTCTGTAGTACCTAAACAATGTCTTACGTAGAGGAAGTGCTTTATAAGTACTTTTAAAGTTAACGTGAGAGGAATAGTGAATAACTAGACTATTATAAAGATAATTTTCTTGTATGTTTAAAAAGTATGAAAAGTATACTGCAGGGAGTTCCCTGGTGGCCTAGGGGTTAGGATTCCAGGCTTTCACTGCCAGGCCCTGGGTTCCGTCTTTGGTCAGGGAACTGAGAATCCTGCAAGCTGTGTGGTGTGACCAAGAAAAAAAAGTATACTGTAAAAATCAGAAGTTTTGAATCAAGAAATTTATTTGTCAAATATAGAATACTTTCTAGTTTTGAAGAGAAAGTTTACATTCTGTTATTTGCAGACAGGAATTTAGAAAATGTCTATGTGAATATGATATAGTAAAGATGGTATCAGTACCATCAGATGAGTAGAAATATTTGCATGGTTACTCATTCCTTGTACAACTCCTTGAAAGAATAGTATAACAACTCAGATCACCACTCTGTAGATACTATAATGTTGAATAGTGATTAAGACGAACCTATAGCACGAAAATAATTTGCAAATTCCCAACACTAAGGACTAACACTTTGACTTATTGAAGAGACAGCCCTCAAGCTTTCACTTGACCTTTTTGCTCATTTAATAAATGTTCAGTTCATTTCAATAAATGTAGTAGTTGTTAAGTACGTATTAAACGTGCTTACAGATTTCCTGCAGACAGACCATATGCATATTCAGAATACAGAAGTGAAACTAACCTTGCTATCCCAAAAAAAGAACCTCAGATTGTTTCTTGTCCTGTATTTAAGAAGGACGGATGGATTTGGAGATCAGTTTTAGATAAATGTGACTGAATAATTTAGAAAGATTTGGCACTTGAATGTCCAGTGTTTTAAAAAAGTTACTTATTTGAAATAGTTCTTTCTATGGTGATAAGCGAGGTATTTCTGTGACACATTTTGATACTTATTTCCGTACTTTATAATAAGTTACAAGTACACAAAAATCAACAAGAGCAAACCATTGACAGTATATCAGTGCAGTGGAGAAAGTTAGAGAACTTTGAGAGAAAACATAAATGACAAAGTTGAAAGCAGTCAAGGTCCAGTGTTAGTAATAGAATTTCTATTTTTTCTTAAGCTTTTTCATAATGTGATAAAACAGTTAAGTGATTTTCACTATTGGAAGTTACTTGCAAAAAAAATCTTGCTTTTTAGTTGAAAGTGAACATACTTGAATTTTATAACTCTGATTCTTTTGGGTATTAAGTTGATGTCTCTATTAGCTAAATACTGACTAATCTAGGTGAGAAATTTGATTTCATAAGTTTGTAAGCCTTATGTGCCAGGCTTATCTGTCCATGGGATTCTCCAGGCAAGAGGACTGAAGTGGGTTGCCATTTCCTTCTCCAGGGGATCTTCCCGACCCAGGAATTGAACCCAGGTCTCCTGCATTGCAGGCAGACGCTTTATCCTCTGAGCCACCAGGGAAGCCCATATATAGCATAGCATACTTAAATATTTCCCTGCTGTTGAAGGTTGTAGAAAACAGTATTTTGAATTGCTTTTAATGAGGGCATAGTTGGAAGAAGTAGTGGCATTAATAACAAAGGGCTTTTAGCAAGAGAATTTTGGTAGGAAATCAGTGGATTAGGGGAGAAGTACAAGACCAACCTGTAAGTAACATTAAGGAGATATTTATTAAATGGAAATAAAACAGACTCTGTATACACACACACAGAGTATTAGTACATACATGTATATGCACACTTACAAATAACCTTTTACTTCACTCTCTTATGGCTATAGATGAAACAGACTATATAATTGATGAAAGCTTTATGAGCAAAGGATCATTTTTAACAGGAAGATTCAGTATCAAAAACAGATGAAAACATACCATCTAGCAGTTTCACTACCAGATGGCAGCAGAGAATTTGTGTTCGTAAGGGTACTTGAGTTTTTGCACATAGGGGTAAGTTCTAGGAATGCAAATAGTCTTTCCTTTTAACCTGTATTACACAATAGAAAGAAAAAAATAGAAGATAGTTCTCTCCTCATACCACCCCCCTCTAGAGTTAAGTAGGCCAAGGATTGGGGGAGAAAAGAGTCTAAAATATGTGGATAAGAGATTGTTTGAGTTGGAATTATGTTTATTATGAGCAGATAAAGAAAGTGAAAAAGAGGTCAGATCCCCTGGAGTGAAAGAAAGGAGATGGTAGGGAAAGATGTTGGAGTCAGAAGTTTCCTGTGCAAGCCACGATCTGATGGTGCTCAAGAACCTGTATTTTTTTTCTTCCCTGTATAGAACAGATAGGAATGGATAAGGGTGAGGATAAAAGAGATGATACTTTGCACATTGAAGTCCCAATAAAAGCGCAAGTTTAGATGAATATTACATATATATGAAACAATGTTTAATTACTTCCTTTTCTTTCATTCAGGAGACTAGGCATTGTAAGGAAGCTGTCCTGTTTTAAAACTTTCTGCCTCTGATGAAAATTGGTCTGATAGCTGGTAATAGCATTGAGATTTAAAGCCTTTGTCTGTTTGGAAACAAGGAGACAGTTGACACAGACCTACTGTAGATGTCTGTAAGGACTTATTTTTCACTCTCAGAATATTGTTGAATGTCATTTGCAAGATTGTTTTTAGAAAAAAAGTGCTTAGTAGATGACTTACCTTGTTTGCTCCCTCCTCCCATAATGAGTTTCGTTCTGTTTTAATATGTATCCTTTCCTCACAGGATACATTTCCCTGAGTAGTTTAAACTCCTCTTCCAGGTACTCCCTCAACTGAAAGTGACTAATAGTATCTACCCCAACCACATCCCCACAATCTAGGATTTAGCCCAAAGAAATTACCTGTTCAAAAAATCCTTAACATTCTAGATGAGTATACCCCAAACCTTTGAGAATTCCCAAATTTGAGAATATGGCTGTGCCATGTAATTTCTTTCAGAAAACACTGTAAGATACAGTTGAAAACTATAGATCTTAATGACAGTTACTTTACCCATGTCAATTAACAGAAGACAGCCAAGCCACATTGACTTGGGGAGGTTGGGACTTTGACTGTATTCAGTCTCTGAGTAGTTCCTCCCTGCCCACAACCCATTTCACAGAGTACCTAACTCAAAAGTGAGTCTCAGCAAATGAAGCCCTACTTGTACTGGCCTCTCGGAGCCATCCTTAAAAGGCTGAAATCTAGATATAAATGCCTTGAATGACAAAGGCCTACTCTGTGTTATGTTTACATATGTACGGCTATGTTCATAATATATTGGGCTTCCCCAGTGGCTCAGATAGTAAAGAACCTGCCTGCAATGCAGGGGACCTGAGTTTGATCTCTGGTTGGAGAAGATCCCCTGGAGAAGGGAATGGCTTCTCACTCCAGTATTTTCACCTGGAGAATTCCATGAACAGAGGAGCCTGGTGGGCTGCAGTCCATAGGGTCGCAAACAGTCGGACATGCTGATTGACTAACACTCACTTACTTAGCCTCCTACCTATATGTATTAATCAGAGAGAGTCAGCTTGGGTGACATTTGTCCACTTTACTAATGATTATGTGGAAATAGTCTATACTCTTCTAACTTGTTAGTGATTCTGACAACTTCTTTGCAAATTTTAAGTTGTACTGGGGTTGTGAAATAGTAGTTTTTAATGATTATATAGTCCTAATACTCTGAGCTGGGTGCTTATGTAAAAAAAATGAGGCTCTGACTCTGCTATGACAGAGTTGTTGCTATAATAACAGTTCTTGGATGTTTCAGTTTTTCAGTCTTAATTCCTGTGGCTCGACCATAGTATTCAGTCACATGTGGAAGTTTACAGCTTAAGGTTCTCTTGCATTTCTTACATTTGCCAAGGGAGAAGGTTATAGGGCCTTGATATTTTATTGCTTCCCTATTTAAACATGAACTTAATTGCCCAATTTGCTGTTATTAAGTGAATTTAGAAGGTAGGAAATATCTCTGTCAGTTCCTACACAGCACAGACGAGCTTCCTCTTCATGCTACCTTGGACGAAAGTGTGTTTAATCTAGATTTCTTTTTTTTTTTTATATAAATTTTTTAAATTTTAATTGGAGGTTAATTACAATATTGTATTGGTTTTGCCATACATCAACATGAATCCACCACAAGTATGCACTCTGGTATAATCAATAGCTTCAAAACCTTGACCTCTTCTAGACGTCATTGCCCTACTTGTCCTTGCATTCTCTTTCTGCTTATTAAAGTTAAGAGAAGTTTGAAGATATCATGGGACTGCTGTGACAGCAGCAATGATATTTGCAGGAACCTAAAAATCTGAGTGCTATATGTCATCTAAGGTCATGTTCAAAAGATTGTTTAAGAAGAAGGAAAAGCAAAAAAAGAAGAAGAAGGAAAAAGCCACCAAAGTTTAATGAGATCTGTGGTTGGGATGGGACTCCCCTAGTGGCTCAGTGGTAAAGAACCCACCTGCCAGTGTGGAAGACTTAAGAGACATGCATTCGATCCCTGGGTCGGGAAGGTCCCCTGGAAGAGGGCGTAGCAACCCACTCCAGTATTCTTGCCTGGAAAATCCTGTGGACAGAGGGGCCAGGCAGGCTACAGTCCATGGGGTTGCAAAGAGTTGGACACGACTGAAGTGACAACACGTGCGTGCGCGCGTGCGCGCGCACACACACACACACACACACACACAGTTGGGATAAGGAAGTTAGGATAAGGCATGAAATAGAAATGTGCCATATAAGTGACCTGAAGTTTCCCCAGTTTGGAGAATTTTTTTCCCAACTTTAAGATATTTCTGTTCTTTTTAATCTGTGCATGTGTGTGTGTGAATGTGCATGTTCGTGTGTCCCAAGAGCAATACTTTATGTTATGTCTCATATCGTTATGGTTGAGAATTGTTAAAAGAAGAAAAGCCTAAGAGGAGAAAGGGAATTCATAATTGGCTATGGGAATTGTGGTTAACTGATGTGATAACCAGTTCTTTGGGGACTAGAGCTACTTAGATGCAGACAGGAAGAGTATGAGAGGAATATAGAAATGTAAAGGAGGTATTTTGGAGAATGTTAGGAACATTAGAATAAGTATATTTTGGTAGACCTATTAATTTTGGGGGCATAATCTCAAAACTGTTTTCAAGATTGTATTAAATTTATTTTTAAAACTTGCTAAAGAAATTCATCTTGATATTTAAACCTTTAAACATACATTCTATATTATTGGGAATCAGAGACATTTCAGTATTTTACCATGTGTTTAGCCAGAAAATAGATTAAAACCTTACTAGATGATGGAATCTTTGTGTATTTGTGAAGTCACCTTGGGGACATTTTTGTGTTTTAGGTATTTTTTTTCCAGATTGAATAATATTTTTTATGTTTGAATAGTAGTACATTCAAGTAGTTTCATATAGTGAAATTTAAATTAGGGATTCTTTTGTAAAATAAAAAGAATTATAATGGATTTCTTAGATTAAAATGTCTTTTTCAACTTGGCATCATTTTTCAATAAGAATTCATTTCTGGTTTTAGTGTTGGATACTCCATATTTGATGAAAGACCTCACTCTTTTGGACAGTGTGTTTTAAAAGGCTAAAAATTGTGGTTCTTTAGGAGACTGACCAATTCATCAAAATATTTACTTTCTTCTTTCGTCTTCCCTCTGAAAAGGCTATTTCGTATCTCATAACTGAAATTCACGTTGCAAATTGAGAGGCAATAAGTTTGAATACTATAGCAGTATTTTGCTGTTTTTATTTAAATAACTTTAAAAGTCACATAGAATCAGAATAAATAAATTTGCTTTCCAATGTTAGATTTAATATTCAAATTGACCATTATTTTATTCAAGTTTTTAAGTTTTTCCTGACAAGAGTTACATAACTTTTCAAAACAAAACCTGTTATCAATTTAAAGAATAATATAGTGCATAATATTTCTGAGTCTATATATTTTTTTAACTTAAATAAAAAGTAGCATATTGTGCAAGGTTGATCTTTTGTGAGGGTATAAATAAAAGAAAATGGATTCTCCTGGGATCTTTAAGGAAAATAGACCAACACAGAAAGAATGATTGTAATTTCAAGAGCACATTTTTATGTAAAGTGTATTTGAGAGAATGAAAGCAGCATTGAAAAATGCTTTCAAATAATTATTATTGAAATCAAGCCTTCCTATTTTATTAGATCTTTGAAATAAAAGAATTGTGAGACAGAAATGAAAACTTCAAATGAAAATTTAAATGTGTCAAATTAGTTTTTAAGTATTCTACGTTTCTCCTACTATTATATTAGAATAGATCTATCAGAGTGTTACTTTGAAACCAAAACTGTTTTGAGTTATAATCTAATAAAATGTGTTGTATTTTTGTTACCATGTCATTTTATGATGTTTCAAAGGAAACAGAGTATCTTTACCTAATCTATAATAGTAAATTATTCTGGAAATTTGGCTTGACATAAAAACAGATGTGTTTTCTTGATTCCTTTTAAACTGAGGGTTGGTGGTTTGTGGTTTATTGTTCCTGTGATTGGCATTAAAAGCCTTATTTCACAGCTTGCAGTGAGGGACTATTGGGTAAAGACTGTCTGTGTTCCACAAACTAAATTCAAAAAGTGTCAATCAAGGTCTCACATAGGTTACTTAGAGAATGAGTTTTCTTACTGGTTTCACCAAATGTCGCCTCATGCTGTCTTTGATTGGCACAGCCTGGCAGGGAGGATGGATGAATCTGTCACCGACTGGTTAATTGTGTTGCTGGTCTCAGTCTGACATTAGGTCTTTGACTCTTAAGTGGCTCAATACAAAACAAATTAGCAGATTGTAGTCATATTTCTCATTCTATATGCTTTGACTTTGTTGAATGCAGTCCATAAATCATATTGACTGACACACAAGTAAATGATGAAAGCTGCTTTTGAGACATGAATCTAGAAAGCAGCACTGTGAAGGTGCCATGGAAGGATGCATATGGTTGACCCTTTGGGAATTTCCTAGGAGCCAAATGTCTCTTTACCACAATTGTTCTTAGAAGAAAAGCTTTTGGGTAATGCGAAAAGGATCTAATATGTCAGCAGATTCTCTTTTACAAGTTCCTTTGAAATACAAGAAGTTTGTCCAGGGGTTTTCTCTCTTTGCAAGTTGTTTTTCAGCAAAATGTGAGAGCAGGGTAAAAAAGTAGTTACCTTTAAAAGCTTGGCAGGTGTTTTTACTTACTTATTGAAATTTATGTTAAAGAAAAAGAATGTTAGCAATAGTTGCGATTAACTTTTCAGATGAGAGGAGCAGAAATTTCTAGGTGCTTGATACTAAATGTGCTATATTTTCTCAGTCATGTCGTTTAATTATTTTGGCTTTGTTTGTTGTATTGTGAAAAACCAGGACATCTGTAATGAAAATGGCCGGTTTTTAAAGATAGTTGTAAAAGTACTTAGATTATTTTTGTTCTAGAAGGTGATACAGTATTAAAGCATTAAACAGTATTAAAGCAAAATAGTGTTTGGAAAGAAGTGTTTTGGTTATACAAAAGTGTACCAAGGGCTACAGGCATCAAAAATGTTTGGGGGATGTGCAAGTTTCTGGAATATTAAAATTTTCTGTTTCAAAATAAGTAATAGATAAAATTTGCTTACATTTTATAGTCAAAAAGTACACATTAAAAAAATTGATCTTATAGAATATAACTGTTTAAAGGATTTGAACCTTTGATATCAATTTTGAACTATAAAAAGGAATTTTTCATTTCAATATTTTATAAACATTTTAAACTTCTATCTTTGAGAACAATAAGCCTGTATTTAATATGCATAATCAAAGGAAATTGCATGTGTTACTTAAAGAGAAACACGTGTGTGTGTGTGTGTGTGTGTGTGTATGCACGCGCATGCACACTTGTGTGTTTTCATTACCCGTATCCACCACGTTTATGAAATAGCCTGTGCCTTGTACTAGTACCATTATTTTGGCTCCAGTACTATTGCTGCATAGTCATATGTAGCATCTGAACCCATGTTAAAATCGTACGCAATGTGTTTGTTTATGAAATGAATGTAGTAGTAACTGTTTTTGGCAGTTTATTAATCTGTTTTTGCAGTTAGTGCATTATATAAAGTGGCAACATAAGTAGGACGCGGAGCTGATTTGATGGAGAAGTACATTAAAACTAAAACATGCTAGTTGTTCCATTAGATCAAAATGACATTTCCATTAAGTTTTTTCAAGCCTATTACATTGTAATTAAATTACATGCATTGATTTCTTCTTTTTCTGTCTCTCCCCTCCTGCTTCTCATTCATATTGATATTATTCTGCTTGGGAAATGGAGCTGCATGTCTCCTAGACTAATTCTTCTTAGTTTGGGGATCTTGAAGCATGCTGGGTTTTGCATTGTTTGTTACATTACTTTTTGGCAGTTCATCAGTATTTGTCAAATATATTGTTTGCAGTTTCTGATTTAGATATTGGCATTCCATTTCAAATGCACAGTTTTTTTTTTACTGTGCATAGTGTCTAAATGCTAAAGATTCATAAGGACTCATAAAAGTTGCTTGTTTCTAGTCTGACTTTAAATGTGTAATCGAATGAACAATTGTTCAAGTAAACATCTTTAAAATATATTTGTGTTCCTTGTTTTCTAACAGATCAGTCCTATGTAAACATTTTTGCATCAGTATATTATAGCATTTATGTTTGGAAGATTTTGGTGATTTTGTAGCTTTATTGGCCTCTGTGATAAGTAGGAAAAGCATAATGATCACATATCACTGGGTGAATATTTGTTAATGCTAATAAGGCAAAACATGGCACATCTTCCAAAAGTTCTTATTTCTAACCTTAGTCATAGATCTTTGAATCATATGGGTGTCAGTCCTTCACCAAATCACATAATTGTGGGTTGGAGATAGCCATACTAGCCGTGATATTACACTGGAAAGCTTTACCTGAAAGTTTTTGTAATATTTTCTTTTCAACTGTAGTTAAAATAAAAAGTCTGCTTGAAAGAATAATTTATACTAAAGGCAATATTGTGATTCAGCTATATAATCTAGAAGCTAGACATTTTAAATTGTTTTTATAATTTTAAAGAAAATACAGCCTGAATCAAGGCTGTCAAAATTCATGTGGAGAATTAGGAGCTTATTATAGTAGAAAATATAATGATATTGTACCAAAAGACAACCACAAGTATTTGTAGCTCACTTAACTTTATATTTCTAAATTATCAGATGATTTTAAAACTTAATTTTTAAAACTAAATAAAAAGATTTGTAGATGATTGTGAAATCATATTGGTATGCAAGCTTCTTTTTCTCCCTCCTAATTGAAGCTGTACTCCAAACTAAGCTTCCTATTAGCAGTAAAAACTTAATGACTCAAAGTATATTTTATAAAGACATTTTACTTACTACATACATATGAAAGTATATGTTATAAAGTATATTAGGTATAGTTAAATTATAATAAATTGCACTATTAACTTAATTCTTGGCTTGGTTAATTACATAAAGGAAAGTTTAAAAAGCATTATATGAATAAATGTTCCATCAACATGACGGTTGTTTTATGTCACAAATGGCATATTTTAATGTGCATTTTTTAAAATACTTGAGATATTTAAAGAGATATGAAATAATCAATAGAGTTTAAACACAAACTTTAATTTGTCTACATACAATTATAGCTTTAATGATGTTTATATCATGAGAATGACAAGTCAACAGAATGTTACTTTCAGTTCTTATGCTAAAAGACAGCCACTCAGAATACAGAAAGAAAAAGGCCATCACTAAAAAAAATGCCATGAAAAATTTTTGTGATACTTTATGATATGATACGTTTCTATGTTTGTTTATTTTTTGGTTTGGATGTTTGTTTTCAACAGGGGAAAGTTGCCCAGACTGCTTGCATGTCAGCCTGCCAGCATCTGTCAACATCCTTAATGCAGATGCTGCTGGACAGTGAGTTAAAACAGATAAGCATGGGAGCCGTTCAGCAGTTTAACCTAGATGTCATACAGTGTGAATGTAAGTACCTTGTTGGTTAAAATGATGCATTTCTAGGAATCTATATGTAAATTATATGGGAAAATGGTATAGAGTAGCATAGTTCATTAAAGAGAGAGGAGGCCTGATCCAGCTAAACTTTCGGCAGCCTTAGAAGCAACTTCTTTCCAAGAAGAGGAAAACATTTCAGTTTCACATTTAGGGCTCTAGAGTGGCACTAAAGTGACAGTCTGAATGGATAATTAAAAAGGTGATTTATTTATAATTCTTTTTTTTTTCTTTATTCCTTCTGGTCATTCTTGTCTTCTTGCCAGAACTCTCCTGATGTTTGTAGTACATGAATGAAATTATTGTTTGTCATTCTTATTTTCCACACATAAACTTTCAGATACTTGCTAAAGAATGCTCTTAGGAACCTGTATTCCAACTGCAGTTTCTTTATAGTCTGACATTTTGATTCTCTCTCCCAAAGAATTTCTCAAGTCTTTACCTTTGCCCTTATTTTTCGCTTTATTTTCTTTAGGTGACCGGGTTAGCAGATTCCATAATCTAATGTTGACATTAGCCAGTCACCTTCAAAACTGATTGTGCTGTTTAGTTATTAGCCTTGCTATAAATGCTTCTAGCTGTAGGTTTTATTACCCCTATACAAGACATGAGTTTATGGAATAATTTTTAAGCACTTCTTTCAAATGTATGGTATATTGATTAAATGATGAAAATCCCTGGTTGACAGTTTAGGCAGGCACCACTGTTGATAAATTGAAAAACAGTGGGGCACAAGAAGGATTATAAAATACTTGCTTGGGGCAGATTTTGCAATAATATATTCTGTGTAAAAGACATTAGAAAATTAAATGTCAGTGGCTTGCAGATGAAGCAGGAGTGGCAGTTTTTTCAGTGAGTAATAAATATTTGCTTCTATACAAGGCATTCTGCTAGGAAAAACATAATTAACATTAAAAAGAATAAGTGTATAGGCTCAATTATTCATTACAGTTATCAATCATTTATTACACGAAAAAATAGAGTTTTTAAAGACTCACCGATTTCCTTCAAAAAAAGAGAAATACTAATCTACAAAGCAAAAGAAAGATAGTTTTCCCTTATAGAAGAACCCATTTTCTTTTCCTAGAAAGCATTTCTAATTTTCTCAAATTAGAAAGCCTTTATTATATTTCTTTCTCAAAATAAAACTGTCATTTACAAGATGATATTTATTGTATTTACTAAAATATTTACCAAAAAGCACTTTTTAAAATGTTTCTAGGGACTTCCTTGGTGGTCCAATGGCCAAGATTCTGTACTCCCAATACAGGGGTCACAGGTTTGATCCCTAATCAGGGAACTAGATCCCACATACCACAACTAAAGATCGTACATACAGCAACTAAGAGCTGGCACAGCCAAATATATAGATCTTTAAAAAAAAAAAAAAAATTGTTTCAGGAACTTCCCTGGTGGTCCAGTGGTTAAGAATCTGCCTGCCAATGCAGGGGCCATGGGTTTGAAACCTGATCTAGGAAGATCCTAATGCTGTGGAGCAACTATGCCTGTGTGCCAAAGCTACACGCTCTAGAGCCAGTACTCTGCAACAAAAGAAGCATCTCAATGAGAAGCTGCTGCTGCTGCTGCCAAGTCACTTCAGTCGTGTCCGACTCTGTGCAACCCCATAGACGGCAGCCCACCAGGCTCCCCCGTCCCTGGGATTCTCCAGGCAAGAACACTGGAGTGGGTTGCCATTTCCTTCTCCAATGTATGAAAGTGAAAAGTGAATGTGAAGTCGCTCAGTCGTGTCTGACTCTGTGCGACCCCATGGACTGCAGCCCACCAGGCTCCTCCATCCATGGGATTTTCCAGGCAAGAGTACCGGAGTAGGGTGCCATCGCCTTCTCCGCAGTGAGTAGCTGGAGCACCACAACTAGAGAGTAGCCCCTGCTCACTGCAACTAGAGAAAGCCCAAGTACAGAAAGACCCAGCCAGAAATAAATGCATAAATAAATAAAATTTAAAAAGTTTCTAACGCAAAGCAATTGTTAATTCATTCTACAAATAGTTTGAAACTGATTTCTTAAAAGTCTTTAAAAGCTATCTTACAGGGGAATTCCCAGCTGGTTTGGTGGTTGGGACTCTGCGTTTTTCACTATGGAGGGCTCTGGTTCAATCCCTGGTAGGGACCTGAGGTCCCACAAGCCATGCTGCATGCCAAAAGAATTTTTAAAAAGCTGTCTTAAGAGATCATTTCAGTATAATACTCATGTAAACTTTTATATAAGTATTGCTTGAGGCATTTCAGAATATTGATAATTGGGTCATTGAACCCTTTATTAGCATTTGCTTGTGTCTTCTCAATTAGATATTTGTTCAGAAATGGAAATTACTGTTTGGTTAGGCAGCTTCAGGTACCTAGATTTTTTCTCTGTTCTCTTACCTCTCCTTGAAGAGCAAGCCTAACTCTACTTAGAAAAAGCACATAAACACACAGCTTTGCCTCTTTTTCCCATCACAGGACACTTTCTCCCATTTGTTACTTATTTGGGTGGAGTTACTGAAGGCTTCTTTTAAAACACTGATGTTTTCTTAAAAGACTAATCTCTTAGAAGAAATTATACAAAACTGTAAGGTATAACTCAGTTAAAGATGTCCAGGATCAGGTGCAAGAGGGATAAACCCTAGCCTGATGAGGGCCAAGGTTCTGGTACTATAGATACAGAAAGGGAGAAACCAGGACTTAAAGACAAATCACAGAGGATAACTCAGCTTCCTATAAGATTATGCCTGTGGTTGGCTCTGCTCCTGCCTTCAGTCTTTCCCAGCATCAGGGTCTTCTCAGATGAGTCAGCTCTTCGCATCAGGTGGCCAAAGTATTGGAGTTTCAGCTTCAACATCAGTCCTTCCAATGAACAACCAGGACTGATCTCCTTTAGGATGGACTGCTTGGATCTCCTTGCAGTCCAAGGGACTCTCAAGAGTCTTCTCCAATACCACAGTTCAAAAGCATCAATCCTTTGGCACTCAGCTTTCTTTATAGTCTAACTCTCACATCCATACATGACTACTGGAAAAACCATAGCCTTGACTAGATGGACCTTTGTTGGCAAAGAAATGTCTCTGCTTTTGAATATGCTGTCTAGTTTGGTCATAACTTTCCTTCCAAGGAGTAAGCATCTTTTAATTTCATGGCTGCAATCACCATCTGCAGTGATTTTGGAGCCCCAAAAGATAAAGTCTGCCACTGTTTCCACTATTTCCCTATTTGCCATGAAGTGATGGACCAGATGCCATGATCTTAGTTTTCTGAATGTTGAGCTTTAAGCCAACTTTTTCACTCTCTTCTTTCACTTTCACTGAGAGGCTCTTTAGTTCTCCTTCACTTTTCTGCCATAAGGGTAGTGTCATCTGCATATCTGAGGTTATCGATATTTCTCCCAGCAATCTTGATTCCAGCTTGTACTTCTTCCAGCCCAGTGTTTCTCATGATGTACTCTGCTGCTGCTGCTGCTGCTAAGTTGCTTCAGTCGTGTCCAACTCTGTGTGACCCCATAGACAGCAGCCTACTAGGCTCCCCTGTCCTTGGGATTCTCCAGGCAAGAACACTGGAGTGGGTTGCCATTTCCTTCTCCAATGCCTGAAAGTGAAAGTGAAGTCGCTCAGTCGTGTCCGACTCTAGCAACCCCATGGACTGCAGCCCACCAGGCTCCTCTGTCCATGGGATTTTCCAGGCAAAAGTACTGGAGTGGGGTGCCATTGCATTTAAGTTAAATAAGCAGGGTGACAATATACAGCCTTGACATACTCCTTTTCCTATTTGGAACTAGTCTGTTGTTCCATGTCCAGTTCTAACTGTTGCTTCCTGACCTGCATACAGGTTTCTCAAGAGGCAGGTTAGGTGGTCTGATATTCCCATCTTCTTCAGAATTTTCCTGTTTATTGTGATCCACACAGTCAAAAGCTTTGGCATAGTCAATAAAGCAGAAATAGATGTTTTTCTCGAACTCTCTTGCTTTTTTGTGATCCAGCGGACATTGGCAATTTGATCTCTGGTTCCTCTGCCTTTTCTAACACCAACTTGAACATCTGGAAGTTCATGGTTCACATATTGTTGAAACCTGGCTTGGAGAATTTAAAGCATCACTTTACTAGCATGTGAGATGAGTGCAATTGTGTGATAGTTTGAGCATTCTTTAGTGTTGCCTTTCTTTGGGATTGGAATGAAAACTGATCTTTTCAAGTCCTGTGGCCATTCCTGAGTTTTCCAAATGTGCTGGCATATTGAGTGCAGCACTTTCACAGCATCATCTTTTAGAATTTGAAACAGCTCAACTGGAATTCCACCAGTGTAGGGCTACCCAAGACAGAAGGGTCATAGTGGAGAGTTCTGACAAAATGTAATCCCCTGGAGAAGGGAATGGCAAACCACTTCAGTAGTCTTACCTTGAGAACCCCATGAACAGTATGAAAAGGCAAAAAGATAGGACACTGAAAGATGAACTACTCAGGTCAATAGGTGCCCAATATGCTACCGGAGATAATGGACAAATAACTCCAGAAAGAATGAAGAGATGTAGCCAAAGCAAAAACAATACCCAGTTGTGGATGTGACTGGTGATAGAAGCAAGGTCCAATGCTGTAAAGAGCAATATTGCATAGGAACCTGGAATGTTAGGTCCATGAATCAAGTCAAATTGGAAGTGGTCAAACAGAAGATGGCAAGAGTGAATGTCGACATTTTCAGTCAGCAAACTAAAATGGACTGGAATGGGTGAATTTAATTCAGATGACCATTATATTGACTACTGTGGGCAAAAATCCCTTGGAAGAAATGGAGTAGCCATCATAGTCAACAAAAGAGTCCAAAATGCAGTACTTGGATGCAGTATCAAAAACGACAGAATGACCTCTGTTCATTTCCAAGGCAAACCATTCAGTATCACAGTAATCCAAGTCTGTGCCCCAACTAGTAATGCTGAAGAAGCTGAAGTTGAACAGTTTTATGAAGACCTACAAGACCTTTTAGAACTAATACCCAGAAGAGATCTCCTTTTCATTTTAGGGGACTGGAATGCAAAAGTAGGAAGTCAAGAAACACCTGGAGTAACAGGCAAATTTGGCCTTGGAATATGGAATGAAGCAGGGCAAAGCTGATAGAGTTTTGCCAAGAAAATGCACTGGTCACAGCAAACATCCTCTTCCAACAACACAAGCGACGACTCTACACATGGACATCACCAGATGGTCAGTAGTGAAATCAGATTGATTACATTCTTTGCAGCCAAAGATGGAGAAGCTCTATACAGTCAGTGAAAACAAGACCAGGAGCTGACTGTGGCTGGGATCATGAACTCCTTATTGCCAAATTCAGACTTAAATTGAAGAAAGTGGGAAAAACCACTAGACCATTCGGGTATGACCTAAATCAAATGCCTTATGATTATACAGTGGAAGTGAGAAATAGATTTAAGAGATTAGATCTGATGGAGAGTGCCTGATGAACTATGGACAGAGGTTCATGACATTGTACAGGAGACAGGGATCAAGACCATCTCCAAGAAAAAGAAATGCAAAAAAGCAAAATGGTTGTCTGAGGAGGCCTTACAAATAACTGTGAAAAGAAGAGAAGTGAAAAGCAAAGGAGAAAGGGAAAGATATACCCACTTGAATGCAAAGTTCCAGAGAATAGCAAGGAGAGATAAGAAAGCCTTCCTCAGTGATCAATGCAAAGAAATAGAGGAAAACAATAGAATGGGAAAGACTAGAGATCTCTTCAAGTAAACTAGAGATACCAAGGGAACATTTCATGCAAAGATGGGCTCAATAAAGGACAGAAATGGTATGGACCTAACAGAAGCAGAAGATCTTAAGAAGAGGTGGCAAGAATACACAGAAGAACTGTACAAAAAAGATCTTCATGACCAAGATAATCACGATGGTGCAATCACTCACCTAGAGCCAGACATCCTGGAATGTGAAGTCAAGTGGGTCTTAGGAAGCATCACTATGAACAAAGCTAGTGGAGGTCATGAAATTCCAGCTGAGCTATCTCAAATCCTAAAAGATGATGCTGTGAAAGTGCTGCACTCAGTATGCTAGCAATTCTTGGCACAGGACATAGCAATTTCTTTTTTAATATATCTTTCAAGTGGTATTGATGCACAGTAAGGTTTGAGAACCACATTGCATGGATCTATCTGTTCATATTGACTTAGCTCCATTATTCAGAATCTTGTGGGTGTCTTTAGATTTCTTTAGCCAGTTGCTAATTCCCTACTTGAATTTAACTCATAGTTTTGAATCTAAGTCGTAAGTCAAAGTGATGAGTGACTTTGCTGGATGCCTTGCTGGCATATAGGAATAATAATGGCCATTGAGTTTTCCTTGTCCTTGAGTTTTAATTAGTTTTTCAAAGAAGAAAATGTTACTGCTCTGATTCTTCATAAGTCCATATTAATTCAAAATAATTTCTTTCCCTTCAAAAGGTTCAGAAACTATTACTTAAAAGTCTGTGATTGGTTTGTGGGATTAACACAAAATCCTACTAGTCTGTTTTTTGCTAGTAAGAAATCCAGAGTCCAAGAAAGTCAGATAGCAGAGATCAGGACCTAGGTATCATAAACCACCAAAGATTCTGGGCATCTCAAGAAATTGAGTCAAAAGATTTTAAATGATAAGAGGTGAACATCAAATCTAAGCATCAGGAATGGCCTTTATTTTGAATTAAATGTTCCTTTTATTTAGTTTGATTATTTTTCCATCCTTATTACTTTGTAAAAACATTATGCATATATTTCCTAGGCCTTAAAATGCCACTCTGCAGGTAGAAACAAGTAGCACAACCAGCTGAAGTTGGGGAGGTAGAAAGTTAGAAGTAATTCAGTTTCTCATGTCATTCAGCCATTATGCTTTTAGTTGTTGTTTCATTTTTCTAATGGTGAAAGAGTTAGAACTGATTCATCCATGTGCTCACTTATTTTTTCAAATATGTTTGTGCCCTTTTCCCTGGTATTTCTTGTGACACACAGACTTCTCAGGCTTTAAACTGGCTTGAACTCAAATTTCAGTCTGTAACTGAATTTTTTCCTTGTAGAGTCAACTAGTTTGTAGGAAAGATTCATTTTGATTCAGATGTTTAATGGGAACCTATTACCTGTTGTTACTGGGAAATAAAAAAGATGAATCAGGTTTCAAAGATCTCACAACTGGATGGGGAGAAAACAGACATGTAAATAGCTATAGTAGAACATAAATTCTTTATAGAAGTAAATATTACTTGAAGAGAGGGAGCAATTAATTATACATGCCATGGGATTGAAAAGATTGACTATCGTGGAAGTGAAATTTGAGAGTCTTAAAGGATGAGTATGATTTTGTCAGAAGCAAGGAAGGGCATTCTGAACAGAGGGAATGGCAAAGGTGAAAGCACTGTCCTGGGATTTCCCTGGTGGTACAGTGGATAAGAATCCAGCTGGTAATGCAGGGGACATGGGTTTGATCCCTGGTCCAGGAAGATTCCACATTCCATGGAGCAACTAAAGCCTGTGTACTCTAGAGCCCATGAGTTGCAACTTCTGGGTCCAGGTGCTATAACCACTGAAGCCCGTGTGCGTAGAGCCTGTGCTTTACAACAAGAAAAGCCACTGCAGTGAGGAGCCTGTGCACAGCAACGAAGAGTAGCCCTTACTCACAGCAACTAGAGAAAGCTCGTGTGCAGCAACAAAAACCCAACACAGCCATAAATAAATAAGTAAAAGTTAAAACAGTTTTCTAAAAAGCACTGTGATGAGAGAATGCTTACGGAATCTTCATACAGTCTTTTGTAGCTAGACTATAAGATGCATGATTGAAAGTATTGAAAGATATGGCTGAAAAAACTTGACTTCTGAACGCTTGGATTTTAGTTAATAAGCAATAGTGATACATTGAAACTTTTTAATAAAGACCAGGACATGGTAAAATTTATAGAAAGCTAACTCTATCATGTGGAAATTAAACTGAAATGAGAGAGGTACTGCAAGTAGGAAGACGTTTTAAAAGACTATTGAACATTTTCCTATGAAGGATAGAAAGAACTTGACTTTGGGCAGGGGGAGTGAAGAGAAGAAAATGGATTCCAAACACTTTGAAGGTGGGAATACATAAAGATAGTAAATAAATAAATTTGATATGAATTAGGTGGTTAGAATCAGAGACTCTCCTAGTGGAAGAGACCTGAGAATGCATCCCATGTTTGGGGTGGGTGGTATGAAGAGGGGAAAAAACGAAGATGAGGAAGGGTAAGAAGAAAGGGGAAAGAGAAGAGATACAATCATGTAGGATAGAAGTTAAATTCAATATAGAATTTATAATTGTCAGCACCCTGCAGAATGCTGTGCTCACAGAGTATGTTGCATAAGTGAACAAATTAACAAATCAAGAAGTCTTTATAGTCTACATTTACTTTTCTAGAGTCTCCTAACTTTGTTATCAAAAAATTAAGGACAAGGACTTCCCTGGAGATCCAGTGGTTAAGACTTCACACTTCCACTGCAGATGGCATGGGTTTGATCCTTGGTCATGTGGAACCAATATCTTTTATGCCTCTCAGCACAGCCAAAAATAAATAAATGAATAAATAAAATGCTGCTTCTTTGGGGTAAAAAGTTAAGGCCAGTTGATGCTGCTGTACTTCTTTTCAAGACCATTCAACTTCTTGGTATATACATAACTGATCATTTATGAAATTCTTCACATATTTGATGACTACGTTTAAATGACCGTTTAACTTCATCTGTTCTGACCTGAGCAGTCATAATTTCTTGAGTATTTTCTTGTAGAATTATTTTCATTCCCCTTTCTGTCATTTATCTTCAGGTCTTTTTCTGTTATTCTTGAAAATACCATGGACAGGGGAGTCTGGCGGGCTATAGTCCATGGGGTCACAAAGAGTCAGACATAACTGAGGGTGCATGTACACACACACACACACACACAGGTCAGACTTGATAAAATGTCTGAGTTAGGGATGAAATCATATGAACTTATATAGAACTTTTTCCTACAGTTCAGTTAAGTTCAGTTTAGTAGCTCAGTTGTGTCCAAGTCTTTGCGACCCCATGAACTGCAGCACGCCAGGCCTCCCTGTCCATCAACAGCTCCCGGAGTTTACCAAACTCATGACCATTGAGTCAGTGATGCCATCCAACCATGTCATCTTCTGTCGTCCCCTTTTCCTCCTGCCCTCAGTCTTTCCCAGCATCAGGGTCTTTTCAAATGAGTCAGCTCTTCGTGTCAGGTGGCCAAAGTATTGGAGTTTCAGCTTCAACATCAGTCCTTCCAATGAACAACCAGAACTGATCTCCTTTAGGAGGACTGGTTGGATCTCCTTGCAGTCCAAGGGACTCTCAAGAGTCTTCTCCAACACCACAGTTCAAAAGCATCTGTTCTGCACTTAGCTTTCTTTATAGTCCAACTCTCACATCCATACTTGACTTCTAGAACAACCATAGCCTTGACTAGATGGACCTTTGTTGGCAAAGAAATGTCTCTGCTTTTCAATATGCTGTCTAGGTTGGTCATAACTTTCCTCCCAAGGAGTAAGTGTCTTTTAATTTCATGGCTGTAGTCACCATCTGCAGTGATTTTGGAGCCCCAAAAAATAAAGTCAGCCACTGTTTCCACTGTTTCCCTGTCTGTTTGCCATGAAGTGATGGGACCAGATCCCATGATCTTCGTTTTCTGAATGTTGAGCTTTAAGCCAACTTTTTCACTCTCCTCTTTCACTTTCATCAAGAGGCCCCTTAGTTCTTTTTCACTTCCTGCCATAAGGGTGGTGGTGTCTGCATGTCTGAGGTATTGATATTTGATATTGATATTTCTCCCAGCAATCTTGATTCCAGCTTGTGCTTCCTCCAGCCCAGCATTTCTCATGATATAATCTGCATATAAGTTAAATAATCAGGGTGACAATATACAGCCTTGACATATTCCTTTTCCTATTTGGAACCAGTCTGTTGTTCCATGTCCAGTTCTAACTGTTGCTTCCTGACCTGCATATAGGTTTCTCAAGAGGCAGGTCAGGTGGTCTGGTATTCCCATCTCCTTCAGGATTTTCCACAGTTTATTGTTATCCACACAATTAAAGGCTTTGGCGTAGTCAATAAAGAAGAAATAGATGTTTTTCTGGGACTCTCTTGCTTTTTCCATGATCCAGTGGATGTTGGCAATTTGATCTCTGGTTCCTCTGCCTTTTCTAAAACCAGCTTGAATATCTGGAAGTTCATGATTCATGTATTGCTGAAGCCTGGCTTGGAGAATTTTGAGCATTACTTTACTAGCGTGTGAGATGAGTGCAATTGTGCGGTAGTTTGAGCATTCTTTGGCATTGCCTTTCTTTGGGACTGGAATGAAAACTGACCTTTTCCAGTCCTGTGGCCATTCCTGAGTTTTCCAAATGTGCTGGCATATTGAGTGCAGCACTTTCACAGCATCATCTTTTAGGATTTGAGATAGCTCAGCTGGAATTTCATGACCTCCACTAGCTTTGTTCATAGTGATGCTTCCTAAGACCCACTTGACTTCACATTCCAGGATGTCTGGCTCTAGGTGAGTGATCACACCATCGTGATTATCTGGGTCGTGGAGATCTTCTTTGTACAGTTCTTCTATGCATTCTTGCCACCTCTTCTTAAGATCTTCTGCTTCTGTTAGGTCCATACGATTTCTGTCCTTTATTGAGCCCATCTTTGCATGAAATGTTCCCTTGGTATCTCTAGTTTTCTTGAAGAGATCTCTAGTCTTTCCCATTCTATTGTTTTCCTCTATTTCTTTGCACTGATCTAGTCTTAAGATGGTTTGAGCACATGTCAGGAAGTTAAGACCATCATTCTAGTCCTGGCTCTGCCTGGATTTGAACAAGTAGCTTTGGTATTTAACAGTTGAGAAGCCTCAGTTTTTCCTGTGAAATACTGGATTTGGAATTAATAATTTCCAAAATATATCCTAGGATTCAGAGGTAGTAAAATTTAAGACAAAGAAGAGTATGAACGTCAAAGTCATATGTTAATTACTTTCTTTACATCTACAAAGTATTTGGCATTTAGGGGATACAGTGTAAACAAAACAGAAAAGGTCCTAACCCTCTGGGTTTTAGGCCCAGTGGGAAGACATTCATTTTATGATTGCACAAATAAATATGATTACAAGTTGTTAAATTTTAGAGAAGTAGATGGCACTGTGAGAGAGTATAAGAAGCAGACCTAATTTAGTTAAAAGGTGGATGGATTGAGAGTATTAGGTAGTATTTATGCATGAATAAAGTGCGTATTTTTTGTTAACTTGACCATAACCAATATTATTAGTATAACTATATGGTTGGAGAAGTCAGGAAGGCATCCATTTGGAACTGCAAATGTAGCCCCCTTCTGAACTACACTGACCCTTTGATCCTGTTACAGAGTTTATATAAGTTCCAGAGAAATCACTTCTTAGTTGGAGAGGCATTTGCCAAGCTTGGCATGAAGCTGATGTTCTAAGTCTGTGTATGTGCTTTTGTTTTATTAAACATGTCTTATATATTGGGTTCCAATATAAGATATCTTACAAATGCAACTGTGTAGAGGAAAAAATTAAAATACCCTCTTAAGCTTCTGTAATGATATCTGAGAAATCCTTCACAACTCTAAAAAAAATAACCAAACATTTCCAAAGGATTTGAAGTACCCAGAATAAGACTATATTTTTTCATATACTTTTTGAGAATATACTTTTTCATATAACATATTCTATACAAAAATCTAGTTGAGGTCATCAGCTCCTAAGAGTTTAACATCTTAAATTCATAAGCACTAGAAAAGCTCCAGGTTAAAGAGCACTGGTATCTTTTTCAATGATGAGTTATTGAGAAGTAGGTGAATCTCTACATTTGAAGGCCTGGTTTTTTTTGCATTTGGATAAAGACTTAGCCCACCTCAAAAAACAAACAAACAAAAACCTATAAAGACTTTTTTGTATGTATGTGGCTATGATCTCAGGGCCTCTCTTCTAGCCTTGAAAAAGGTCTGCACGCCAAAATAAAAGGATTCGGGGAAAATTATGTTGATGGTATGAGGGGATATTTCAGTATCTTTTTCTTGGTGTTGTTAAGTGAGCTGGATGCTATTATATTATTTGCTTACTTGAATTTGTTCCTGGTTTTAATGGCATTTTAGGGTATCAAATTTATCAAATTTGCTCCTTTTCCAAGAAAGGGAGAGGAATAGACACTACCTTATATGAGTGGGGTGACAAATGTACAGGGGCAGTTGGTTCCAGAGGCTTGCCCTCCACCGCCACGTGTAACAGAATATAACAGTCCAGAAATCTCACAAGTCCTCGGATTCCAGGCATGAGTTCTTCACCATTAGGAAAACCACTAGATGGTGCTCTTCATCATCCCTTCTAATAACACATCTGTTCCACATAGAATACTTTGCCTAGCCAAAGTTTGGGTTCTAACTAGCTACCTTAAATCTTCAGCATGAGAAATGGAATTATGAGAAATCTCAATAGGCAGACTGTTTGTATTTATAGTCAGTCATTTATTTAGTTACAAAATTATTCCATTTTATATGCCCTTGCCTTGTTATCCACAAGCAAAGCTTTGAGACTTTATTTAGCTTAGCCTCCTCATCTTCTTTTTCAGTCTTTTGATCTGTTTACTCTTCTGATTCCTTGGAAATTCTTTCTTCAACTTCCACCCAACCCCTGACAACTTTTCCTACTCTGTGTAGATTGTTTCCAAATAATCTACATCTTATGATAGATAACTGTCTGCCTAGGACAAGATTGTTTAAGGATTTATGTTTTCATGCCAAAGATATATACTTATAGCCTGACTTCTTAGCCATCTTTCCTTCCTCCATACAAATCCTGTACATCTGTGCATAGATCCTGAGGGCAGGAAGGGCATATTTTCCTACTTAAAGTCTTGTTATATTTACAAATAATTAGTGTTTTTTCCCCCATGTGTATGTGTGCTAAGTTGCTTCAGTCATGTTGGACTGTTTGCAATCTTATGGACTGTAGACTGCCAGGCTTCTCTGTCCATGGGATGCTCCAGGCAAGAATACTGGAATGGGTTGCCATTTCCTTCTCCAGGGGATCTTCCTGACCCAGGGGTTGAACCCAGGTCACCCGCATTGCAGGCAGATTCTTCACCATGTGAGCTAACAGGGAAGCTCTTTTTTTTCCCCTATAGATACTGTTTATTCTCTTAAAACTTCATAGATTTACAATTTGGAAGTTGTTTTTTTTCTGTCATTATTACCACAACTTCTCTAGCAGATGTTATTTTTTGCTTTCAGTTTCATCTAAATTAATGCAGTCTTATCTTCTTCCCAGTTAGACTAATACAGCAAAGTTCTACCTTCCCAATAAGATGACACCTTCTTCTCTAATCTTAGAGAATTTTTAAACTCAGAATCAATATTAAGTTCCATGTTACAGCAAAAAATAAGAGGAAATGAATATATCATGAAGTTATTTTGTTTTTAAGAAGAAATAATCAAATTGGAGGCACTAAGAGAAAAAAAAAAACCCAAAGATTTTGGCTTTCTTTAAAAAAAAAGCAACAAAAAACTTTAGAAAGCTGGGAACCTATTTTTAAATATCTTATTGAAAGACCAAAATCAACATGTGTTTTTAAAAAATACTCTTAATGGTCTGACTAAATGACAAAGACAAAGAAATCATATTAGGAAGTAGGTATTATTAAATAAAAATAATAAAAAGCTGGCCCAAGAGAGAAGAACAAAGAAAATGACAAAGCATATACAAAATGAGAATGTGAATGAGCCAAGGAGGGATCTGAAGACAAACTAAAGGGATCCCCAAACAAAATTAGTCATCAGTTCTTTAAGAAGTTCATAGCTTGAAATCTGTCTCTAGAATTACTGGGACAACATTTGAATAAATGAATTATTTGTGTTATTCATTCATTCAACACATTTACTGAATATCTCTTGTACACTAGGCACAGAGTATGTGAAGGTTAAAAAGAGCCCCAAAATCTCTCTTTCTGTGAGCTTCTTGTTTGGTGGATGAACTCACAATTTAGTTTTGGCTAAAGGAAACATTTGGAGTATTCTTAGCCACCCTTAATTATTTTGAAATAAATACACTAAATATGCACAGAATGTTCTAGATTTACACTGTCCCATAGTTATATGGTCTGGTGGGAAAATGCAGACAGGTAAACAATGAATTATAAGATAGCAAAATAGGTACTGTAGTTAGGCTGTGTTAGGAGTTGCAGTGAGATCACAGAGGAGGGACCTAACCCAACCTTCAGGGTAATGGATGTCTTCCATAGAAGATACATGGAATGGTAGGTAGGATAAGTAAGAGTTCCCCACTGAAGAAGAAGAGTAAGGATGCTCCAGGCAGAAGGAGCAGAGGTGCTGTGAAAGAGGTTGTGGCGCAAAGAAGACTTCCTTCTTTGCAGGTGGTTTGGAATGGAAGAAGTTTCAGGCGCCCCTACAGAAGTGGTTAAGAGATCAGTTTAAAGAGATCGGTTATAAAGGATCTTGTCTACTTTACTGGGAAGGTGATGGGGAACCAGTGAAAGGTTTTAAACTATGAAGTGTCACAAATCATATTTACATCTGATATAAATCATACTGGTGAAAGTGGATGGAAAGATAGCGCACAAGAAGCAGAGAGACCAAATAGGGAGTGTATTTTTGTAATCCAAGCAAGAAATGATGATTGCTTGAATTAAGGTAGATACAAATTCAGACTCAAGATACTGTAGAAGATTAAAAACAACAGGATTGACTGCATCTGAGTTTTAAAGAAGTAAAGAAAAAGATATGAAGCCTCTTATCCCTAAGAATCATTTGTGGGAAAGACCTGAGAGCTATAAAGTAGTGAATTTCACTTCCATATTGGTTACATAATTAGGAGAGATGGTATATAAGATGAGGCTGAATACTTAATCAGATTATGGATCAATGAATTGAATATCAGGAAATCTGAATTAGCCGTGTGATCCTGGACAAATCAATTTAAACGTTCCTGCCCTTTAAAATTAAGAACATGGTGCCTTTAAACTGAGCCTTCAGAGGACTGTTAGAGATATTTCAAGAAAGTGTCTTTTCTAGCTGCAGGACTTTGTGATCCATCATCTGCATGCCCTGTTTACTAAGATAAGTTATTATAATGATCAAAGACGATGGTATGTGAGAAAGTGCTTTGTAAGCTATAAAGTACTATATAAATTTATGGTACTATTATAATTTTAACACTAAGCTCTTTGGTTTAATGCCAAGCATTGGGGCTTATTAAACTATAGTTTCTCAAATAGGAATTGAAAGAGAAGAAAACTGACAGATTATTTTCCGTGTAGAAAAACTCTGGAAGATTAAGTAGATAATAATTGAAGTATAATTGGAATTGAGCTGATTTTTGTGTCTGATATATAAAGTAAGTCTCTTTGTATTATAGGAAGTCTGTGTGTGTGTGTATGTATATATGGTGATGGTAGAAGCTGAGCTAACATTTATAGTCTTGGTTAGAGACCACTGGGGATTAATAGTTAATTGTTCCTTGGAAAGAGTAGCCTGAGACTTGCCAAAAAAGCCAGCAATATGCTGGATGGTCTTAAGAAAAGAACTTTTTAGATAAAAAAAAAAAATCTTTACTTTTAAGGTATTAGAATTTTGCTTGTTATTTTTCAGTTAAGATCTCATGTTATTAAAGAGAGGTAACCCAGTTATCTGGGCCATGGTAGGGGGTGATGGAGTTGCACCAGTAGGAACTATTCTACTTCTTTTTCTTTTTTGGCTGGGCCAGGTCTTAGTTATGGCACATGGGAAATTTGAGCTTTGTTCCAGCATGCGATCTTTAGTTGCAGCATGCAGACTCTTAATTGTGGCATGTAGAATCTAGTTCCCTGACCAATGATGGAACCCAGGCCCCCTGTTTTGGGGGCTCAGAGTCTTAGCCAACTAGACCACCAGGGATGTCCCAAAGTTTTCTACTTTCCATTATATGAAAAGACAGTGATGTGAGTAAATTATACTAAACAATGAAAAGTATGGTTAGATTTGCCAAATGAATCTTAGTTTTCCAGAAATAGGGGGCCTGAGAAAGGTGAATATAGTCACCTATCTAATGGGCATAGCTACTTAGTACCTACCTAGCAGAGAACCAGGAAGTGGGGAGGAAAATGGTGTAACTCTGAGTAACTAAAAGGTACATATACTCAAAGGCATATATAAACTCATTCACATTACTTGTGGGAGACGATCCTGTTCAGGCTGTATTTTTTCTTCCTTTAGATACTATTCTAGTACAATTAGCTGAGTTACCTGCTCAAGAAGATTATAGATGACATAATAAGAGATGAGTGAGAGAGCAGGGAGTACGAATTTATGTTAAAACTGTAAGAGAGAAGGCAGAAAAATTATAAAATATAGACAAAAGAACTTAACACAGCATTCTGAGCTATTAAATGTAATAGAAAACAGTTAATACTGTAGCAGCCCTGGGAATTTATTGTGTAGAATAAAAATTGTTCTTAATGGTTATCAATGAGGAGAATTAAGAAAAGTTTAAATAGCATTTAGTATTATTTTTTAAAAAGACATGGAAAGAATTATGATGCAGTTTAAAATTTTAGGAAAAAATGCTTATGATGAAAAAAAAGTTTTTATGTTTAAAGTAAAAATGATCATTAACTGTACAACAAGCACAATAAAAACTTAATTTGAATTCTTCATTCTCCAAAAATGCCAAATAAATTAAGCTGTTCTAGACTTTCATATATTTATGGTTTTTAATTGTTGATTTTGAGCCTTTCTAAACTATATTTCACATAGAAAATACTTAAGAATTATTTTTGTTATTCCAAAATCTATATAAAAATTTTTGTGGTTTCTAAAATACTGGCTCAGATAAATTAACAAATGGAAAATTTGCAATACTTTCTAAGAAAAGTCAGGTATTAGTGGGGAGGGCAAGTGGTGGCAGACATTCATATTCTTATCAGAGAAGCAAGTGTGTAAAATGATAGGGTCTTTTTAATGAGCCACAAGGCTTTTGTTTTCAGAATAACTAGTATTTAGATTGTCTTCAATTAACTAAACAAAGCTGTGTTACTAGTATTAAATTTTTGTAAGTACAAAAAATTTTTGAAAGAGATTCCCTGGTGGTCCAGTGGGTAGGACTTAGCACTTTCACTGCAGTGGCTTGGGTTTAATCACTTGTCTGGGAATTATGATCTCTAACTGTGTAGCTTGGCTCTTTCAAAATATTTTTTGTCTAAAGATTTTAAGAAATCTGTCTTATGAAATCTAATTTTTAAGATATCCCTAGTTTTTAAAGAACTGGGATTCCTTTATGGAAAAAAATTATTTGAAAAAAAGACATTTCTGCATCATTCTCATTTTGCTAATTTGAACATCTTACCTGTATGTTGCTTTCTTACATGGCTGCCTATTATTGCTGTTAGCTAGAAGTAGGATTTTATGGAGCATATTCTATAACAAAGCAGATGTTTTGAAATATTTTGATAACCATGCCATCGGTATAGTTTCAAAATGCTTCTATTCACCTTAGGCTAAAAAGAGTCAAAAAACATTTCTTGATTGAAGTATATTACTATCCTTGAACTTTTGTGGGATAACCATTTAAAATTTATTGTAATTAATGATTTAGAGTAATTAAATGGCAGATTAGAAATTTAAAATGATTGAAATATTTGTGGTAATAGGTGTGGAGAACATTCTCAGTGGTGAAATTGAAGATTATAAATAGTCTTTATTTGAAATGATTACTTGTAAATATTATAATATATTTTTAATGAGTAGAAATTAATTTAGTACTTAAACCCTTGTATATTTTGCAATTTTGTTTATATATATATATATATTTTTTTTTTTTTTAATAGTGTTTGCCAGCTCTGAGCCGGTGCCAGGATTCCAAGGGGATACCCTACAACTTGCATTTATTGACCTCAGACAAGTAAGATGTAATAATGTGCTTTTCATTTATTGCTTTCTACCTCTTGCCTTTTTCTTTTCTTTTTTTTTTTTAATGCTACAGGAATGCTTGTTTTTGCCTTGAAACAACTTTTCTTTAGAGAAGTGCTTCTTTGATAACTAGGTGTTTGGTCCTTCTCTCTGAACCTGTATCCATTCAGTGTCTCAACCTCATCGGGCATTCTTGTTGGTGACTATTTAATTTAGTTGTTATTAGCAAAGCACATGACTAAATACTAACTTTATCCTTTGGTTTATTGATACTTTAAGTTCTTAGTGATTTTATGGTCATATATGAAAATTTGGTAGTATAACATTAGTGTTAGGACCCAAGTTAAGTATAAATTATTACAACCTAAAAAGGAATCCCTTGATTAAAATGTCAGTGTAAAGAATGCTATTTTTATGGTTTTTCTGTATGCCTCCAGAAAGAAGGATAAAACTAATTTTTAAAGGTAATTAATTATGGTGGTGGTGGTGACGTTTACATAATTCTTTTCCAGTCATAT
Source organism: Bos taurus (assembly GCF_002263795.3). Taxonomy (NCBI): domain Eukaryota; kingdom Metazoa; phylum Chordata; class Mammalia; order Artiodactyla; family Bovidae; genus Bos; species Bos taurus. The sequence continues at coordinate 14,364,251 of NC_037353.1, forward strand.
AATTCTAAATATAATGACAAATGTGATGATTTTTAAATCTCTTCTATTCTTTTTACTAGTCTTTAACATCTCTACTATATTGTCATTTTCTTTATTTTCTCCATATTACCTTGTCCCATCTCCCTCATAATTTTTCTTCTTATGCTCTTCTTCCTCTTTCCCCCTCCTTTTTCTTTCTTAATCCCAGGATTAAGATGTTTAATCAAGCAAGAGTGTGGAGGAGGGGTAAATCCAAGTAAGAGGGCTCAGGAGTGTTAGGATTGACAACAGGAGTGACTGCTGCTTTTGGCAAGAAGAACCAGATGAAGATAGAATTAAATATCAGCCTATTAATGCTCCCATCCCCTTTGGGGGGTGGAGATAGATGGGGCTCCACCATTGGTATGAGTAAACTCTTCCACAGTGACGTTAAAGAGCTCTGATTTCAATAAATGTTTGAACATAGAGCTGCTTTTTCTCATTCCAAGCCAGTGTTCAATAAGTAATTATGAACTACTAGGTACTAATTATTTGGAGAGGGGAGATGTGGTTAAAATACGCACAAAGTATCACTAGAGATAGTTCCATCCTTATGGAACTTAACAATCCTTTAGAGAATCATGGTATCCACAAACTGGCTAGGAATACTTATATGACAGTGAATCGTGTGGAAATAACTCGTATTTCAAGTCATGTTTAGAAGGAAATTGGAAAAGCCATTCCTGTTGCCCAATTATAATCTGTAAAGCACTGAACAATTAAAATATAATCACATTTATTTATGTTTACAGTCAGCAGTTGTGTATTATACCAAACAAGGGACACTGTTATGAGTGACCTAGATCTGTAGATGGTTAGCTACCTAGATCTATAGATGATTAGCTTTACTAAGTTGGAGAAGATAGTAGAAAATGAAAAAAGTGGATTCTGAACTTCCATTTCAGTTTACCAGAAGATATTCTTACTATTGATGGTAGAGCTATTTTCTTCACAAGTAGTTATCTTTGTTGCTGTCCTCTTCCCCTAGTAAGATTATATAGAAAACTGAGTCCTTTGATATTTATTGTTTACTATTTTTTCAGTTCTCTATGAATTTTATGCTGTTCTAGTTTATAATCTCATGTAGGATTGTAGATGATCAGTGGATGTTGGCAATTTGATCTCTGGTTCCACTGACTTTTCTAAAACCAATTTGAACATCTGGAAGTTCATGGTTCACATATTGCTAAAGCCTGGCTTGGAGAATTTTAAGCATCACTTTACTAGCATGTGAGATGAGTGCAGTTGTGCGGTAGTTTGAGCATACTTTGGCATTGCCTTTCTTTGGGATTGGAATGAAAACTGACCTTTTCCAGTCCTGTGGCCACTGCTGAGTTTTCCAAATTTGTTGGCATACTGAGTGCAGCACTTTCACAGCATCGTCTTTCAGGATTTGAAATAGCTCAACTGGAATTCCATCACCTCCACTAGCTTTGTTTGTAGTGATGCTTCCTAAGGCCCACTTGACTTCACATTCCAGGATGTCTGGCTCTAGGTGAGTGATCACACCATCGTGATTATCTGGGTCGTGAAGATCTTTTTTGTACAGTTCTTCTGTGTATTCTTGCCACCTCTTCTTAAATTGCCAACATCCACTGGATAATCAAAAAAGCAAGAGAGTTACAGAAAAACATCTATTTCTGCTTTATTGACTATGCCAAAGCCTTTGACTGTGTGGATCACAATAAACTGTGGAAAATTCTGAAAGAGATGGGAATACCAGACCACCTGACCTGCCTCTTGAGAAACCTGTATACAGGTCAGGAAGCAACAGTTAGAACTGGACATGGAACAACACACTGGTTCCAAATAGGAAAAGGAGTACGTCAAGGCTGTATATTGTCACCCTGCTTATTTAACTTATATGCAGATTATATCATGAGAAATGCTGGGCTGGAAGAAGCACAAGCTGAAATCAAGATTGCGGGGAGAAATATCAATAACCTCAGATATGCAGATGACAAAACCCTTATGATAGAAAGTGAAGAAGAACTAAAGGGCCTCTTGATGAAAGTGAAAGAGGATAGTGAAAAAGTTGGCTTAAAGCTCAACATTCAAAAAACTAAAATCATGGCATCCAGTCCCATCACTTCACAGCAAATCAACGGGGAAACAGTGGAAAGAGTGGCTGACTTTATTTTTCTGGACTCCAAAATCACTGCAGATGGTTACTGCAGCCATGAAATTAAAATACTCTTACTCCTTGGAAGGAAAGTTATGACCAACCTAGACAGCATATTAAAAAGCAGAGACATTATTTTGTCAACAAAGGTTTGTCTAAGTCAAGGCTATGGTTTTTCCAGTGGTCATGTATGGATGTGAAAGTTGGACTATAAAGAAAGCTGAGTGCCAAAGAATTGATGCTTTTGAACTGTGGTGTTGAAGAAGACTCTTGAGAGTCCCTTGGACTGCAAGGAGATCCAAGCAGTCCATCCTAAAGGAGATCAGTCCTGGTTGTTCATTGGAAGGACTGATGTTGAAGCTGAAACTCTAATACTTTGACCACCTGATGTGAAGAGCTGACTCATTGGAAAAGACCCTGATGCTGGGAAAGTTTGAGGGAAGAAGGAGAAGGGGACGACAGAGGATAAGATGGTTGGATGGCATCACCAACTCAATGGACATGGGTTTGGGTGGATTCCAGGAGTTGGTGATGGACAGGGAGGCCTGGTGTGCTGCAGTTCATGGGGTCGCAAAGAGTTGGACACGACTGAGCAACTGAACTGAGGATTGTAGTTAGGATCACATAATTTTTAAAAAAATTTTATTGGAGTATAGTTGACTTACAATGTTATATGAGTTTCAGGTGTATAGCAAGTTGTTTCAGTTATACACATTCATATATTTATTCTTTTTCAGATTATTTTCTCATATAAGTCATCACAGAATATTGAGTAGAGTTCTCTGTGCTATACTACTACGGGGCTTCCTGGGTGGCTCAGATAGTAAAGAAACCGCCTGCAAAGCTGGAGACATGTGTTTGATCCCTGGGTTGGGAAGATCCCTGGAGGAGGGTATGGCAACCCACTCCAGTATTCTTACCTGGAGAATCTCCGACAGAGGAGGCTGGCGATGAGGTTGCAAAGAGTCAGACCTGACTGAGTGACTAAGCACAGCACTTCAGCATACTACTATACTACTATATAGTAGTGTGAATATGTTAATCCCAAACTCCTGATTTATCCATCTTCTTCACGCTTGCCCTTTGGTAACCATAATTTTGTTTTCAATCTCTGTAAGTCTATTTTTGTTTTGTAAGTAAGTTCATTTGTATCATTTTTTTAAATAGATTCTACATATGAGTGATATCACGTGGTATTTGTCTTTTTCTGTCTGTGTACTTAGTATGGTAAGTCCATTCATCCCTAGGTCCATCCATGTTGCTGTAGGATCACATAATTTATAATGCTTTTGGCAAAGATTCTGTTCCTTGATTTGTCCAGATAGGTGGTTGGTTCACAGCAGATTAAAACTAATCCTAGGTACTTTCTTCCTTCAAACAATCATCATTTGACAGCAAAAAAATTCTCTTTACAAGCATATAGCCCACTAGGGAATTGTTATTAAAGCATAGTTATAAATATTAATAAATATTTCAAGTCTTTTTGGTTGATTTACTTATCAGGTATGTGCACTTAGAGGCATTAAGTCCAGATTGACATTTCCTCATCAAGGTAATTTCTTGAAGAGATTTAAGTGAATAAAAAAGTCTGTTCTAAACATTTAGAATTCTGACATTAGAATTCTAAAACATTTAGAATTATTACAAGTACATAGAACTGTTAAAAGATTAATATAGAAATAACCAGTTAATATAAAACACAATTTTAAAGTATGGTAGTTAGTATGCAGTGAAAGTGAGTAGTGGATAGAAAATTTTGATGAACTAGCTTTTTATGTATTAATTTTTCTAGTCTTAAAAGAGGCTTAAAATTATTTTCCCTGATTATTAATGCTAACATTTAATCATACTTTCTTCTTGTACTTATCTATTCTAAAACAGGATGCAGCTAATTCTTTAAGTCCTGGACCATGGTGATATAACATGAATTTTATGATTTCAGAGGCATGGATTTAATAATAACTTGATAACAATAGTTACTTATCACCTATATTTGTTTTTCAGATTAACTTACAAGTAGTTTAGTGGTAAAATTCTAAGAATGGAAATTGGCCAAAAATAAAATTTGTTTTGAAAGCTTTAATCTCATATGAGGTGATATAATTTTTTTATCAGTGTCACTGATTATTTAAATAAGGATGCCTTAAAGTTTCAATAGTGTCATGTTCCTGCCTTCATAAAGATATTTCATAGCAGCATATTATTTTAACACTTTTATGTAAAGTAGTATATCACCAAACATAAAGAGGGTGCTAACACTTTTATTTACATTTCAGTTGAATTTCTGCACTTTTCCTTCTTTTTTTCCTGGTCTGTGATCCATTTCTGTCTTAATAGGGCAGCTGACAGTTCTTTTCAAGTGTACTTAGAAAGGCAAAAGAGCCCTTTTCATAGTACTTATAAGAGGTCATGCTTCTGTTTTTCAGTTTGAATTTGATACTGCTTCATGAATTGCTGGGTATGAAAGATTAGGAAGTAGGTCCAGTGGTCAAATTTTACCTGCCCACCCGGACTTTGCCCTGAGGTCAAACTCCTGGTACTTGCTGTTCTGAATAGAGGAGTTGATGACAAGTATGAGCTGATACAAGAGGAAAGTTAGAACCATATCAAAGCTGAAGGCAAGAGAATTGGGACTCAATGAGAGACTGTAGCTAAAAGATGGATCATCAGAATTGCCCTCTTCTAAAGAAAAGGAAATAGCTGACCTGTGAGTGAAAAGACTTTATCATCCTGCCAATCACATGCTTGCTAATGGAAGCCAGTTATCTCAACAACATTTTAAGACCTACTGACCCAGTAGACAGTGTGGAGGATTAGCAGTACTGGTACTGTCTTATGGGAGTATCCTTCCTCACTCAATTTTAAATGTGCTATTTGAACATGATTTGTCTGTGTATACTTTTTTAGTAAGTAAAGCCTACCATCCTTCTACCCCCAGTTCTGAAATGAAGTCACTAAATGATGACGGACTTTGATAAACTTGTTTGTATCTATTTTCTTTTACGAAGACCATCTCTTTTGTTAAATATAATCTTTCAAATGGATTTCAAAAGAATTTCAAAATATGTAAAATGAAAACCTTAAAAAATTTAAATATTTTATTATAAGATTCTTTATATAATATATAGTATTCAGTAATACATTTTAAAATAACTCATTCTTAATACATAGCAAAACTTCACTAAATGTCACTGAAAAAAGAGGTGTCCCATATAACTGAATTTCCCAGGAAACTAAAGATTAGTGTTTAATCACTAAAACTTTTAAAATATAGCCAAGTTAGTGAGAAACTTTAAAAATATCTCTCTTACCTTCATAGCTTCTTATTGAGCATAATTCTCACAGTAGACTGAGCATTCATGGCTCACTAATAATCCTAATACCAAATCCTCTTTACTTGGTCCTATTTCACTTTGTGATAAATTAGACTGGCAAGATATTATTGCTGCATCTGACAATATCTTGATAATCCTTCAGATAATAGGGAGAGCTTGAGGTAGGTTAGATGATAATGCAGTTAGATAGGTTTGAAGCTAATAAAACAGTCTCTTCCCCAGAGAATATTGGCTAATGTATCATTATCACCCTCAAGTAGTATGTCCTGAAGTGTCTTTCCAGGAACATTGATTTCTCAGGATGAGAAGAGATTTCTTTAAAAAAGATTCTAAGTCAGCTAAGTTTAGGAAACACTTTATACTCTGATCCCCTCTTAGAGACTTACCACGTGCATTAGAATTGTAAGGACTGAGAAATGGTTTGGTAACCCAACATTACCTAAACTCACAGAATATATCCCTTGCTAATTTGGAGTTGTATTACATGAACATACTTTGGGAAATGCTGCTTTAAGTCAGGATTCTAGCAACACCCTCTCGATGTCTGTCTTTGACAGTTTGGAATGAACATATTTTTTAAGTGATGACTTGGATAAATACATAGAGGAAATATGAATTATATATATAGATTACACAAAGCTAGAAGACTTACCTAAAATGATAGAAGACAGAATCAAAGTGCTCTCTGTAGACTAGAGTGATAAGCCAAAGCCAACAAAGTTACATTTAGCAAGAAAAATGTTGAGTGTTCTATTTAACTTTTTTAAAATTAAATTTTTAAAAATACAGAATGTGGTAAATCTGACTTTTATTATGAAAAAGATCTGGTTGTTTTAGTTAACTTTTAAATGAACCAGCAGTGTGCTGGGAATTCTTAGACTGCATTAATGAATGTGTGATATTTGGGTTAGACTATTGTGATTTGAGGCTGTTAAGACTGTGCTTTAAGTATTGCATGATTTGAGAACACATAAGAGAGAATTACAAGGATAATGAGAGATCGGATACCTTGTCATATGAAGAGCCTTTAAAGATGTGATACTAGGGGACTTCCAGCAATCCAGTGGCTAAGACTCTGTGCTTCCACTGCAAGGGCCATACATAGGTTTGATCTCTAATTGGGGGACTAAGATCCCACATGCCGTGTGGCTAAAAGAAAAAAAAAATCTGGGAATATATAGTCTAAACCATTAGAGAGGTATCCTTTTATAGTGAAAATCAAATACGTGGTTCTTATTAGCTTATATTTGAGTCATTTTCTATACCATTTTCTGCTGCCTATTACAGTTCAGCTCAGTTCAATTGCTCAGTTGTGTCTGCCTCTTTTGACCCCATGAACTGCAGCACTCCCAGCTTCCCTGTCCATCACCAACTCCTGGAGCTTGCTCAAACTCATGTCCATCGAGTTGGTGATGCCATCCAACCATCTCATCCTCTGTCATCCCCTTCTCCTCCTGCCTTCAGTCTTTCCCAGCATCAGGGTCTTTGTCAGTGAGTCAGCTCTTCGCATCAGGTAGCCAAAGTATTGGAGCTTCAGCTTCAGCATCAGTCCTTCCAATGAACATTCAGTACTAATTTCTTTTGGGATTGACTGGTTTGATCTTCTTGCAGTCCAAGGACTCTCAAGAGTCTTCTCCAACATCACAGTTCAAAAGCATTAATTCTTTGGCACTCAGCTTTCTTTATGGTCCAACTCTCACATCCATACATGACCATGGAAAAACTATAGCTTTGACTAGACAGACCTTTGTTGGCAAAGTAGTGTCTCTGCTTTTTAATACACTGTCTAGGTTGGTCGTAGCTTTTCTTCCAAGGAGCAATAACCCTGTGCCATAAAAATTACAGTTTTTCTTTTCCTATATAGGATTAGATTCCATTTTCAAGTATTTTATTTCTGGCAAAATAGAGAAAAGAGGAGTGATCATTCCTCTGAACTGTGTGTAGAGAATTTTAGAGAGAATTCGCATTGTGTAAGATATATTTGGAACTCACAGCACTTTTCAGATAAATGTTTTATTGAAATATAACATACATTCAAACAACTCATAGGTGTACTATTACTAATTTTTGACAAAGTGAATACATCTCTGTAACACCCAAATCAAAAAGAACAACTTGACTAGGAAGTACCCTGAAAGAGACCACCAGCCCTCACTGTACTTCTCCCTCTCAAAGGATAATAACTTTAATGATTTCTAACACCACAGATAAATTTTGTCTGATTTTGGACTTTGTGTACATGGAATCAGGACTTCCCCAGTGGCTCAGTTGGTTAAGAATCTGAGTACAAGGCAGGTTCGATCCCTGGGTGGGAAAGATCCCTTGGAGAAGGAAGTGGCAACCCACTCCAGTATTGCCTGAAAAATCCCATGGACAGAGGAGCCTGATGGCCTACAGTCTATGGGGTTGCAAAGGGTCAGGTACAACTGAGTGTCTAAGCATATAGGCATATCTATATATGTGGAATCATGCACTACTAACTTTTTGGTTCTGTCTTCTTTTGCTCAGTATTATGTTTGTGAAATTTATCCATGCTGTTACATGTAGCTATGGTTCATTCATTCTCTTTGCTGTGTAGTCTACCATTATATAAATATGCTGTAATTTATATACTGACGGGATATGAATTGATAATAGTTTTACTGTTATAAATTGTGTTAACATGGCATGCTATTGCATGTCTTCTGATGAATGTGCACACATTTTTGTTGAGGTATTTTACCTAGGAGTGGAATTGCTGAGTCAGGGGAATAGGTTTATAATCATTTGTAATAGATACTGTGAAGTAGTTTTCCAAAGCAAGAGTACTACTTCATACTTCAGCCAGCGGTGTAGAAGAGTTCTTTCTGCTCTGTGTCCTTGCTATCACTTGATATTAGTTGTCTTTTCCTTTTCAGGCTTTCTAGTGGGTATTAAATACTTTTACATTGTGGCTTTAATCTGCATTTCCTTGATAACTTATAAAATTGAACTCGTTTTCATTTATCTGTTGTCTATTTGAATATCCTCTTTTGTGAATAACCTTTTCAAGTTTTTGCCATTTATTTTTCAATTTGGAGAAGGCAATGGCACCCCACTCCAGTACTCTTGCCTGGAAAATCCCATGGATGGAGGAACCTGGAAGGCTGCGGTCCAAGGGGTCACTGAGGGTCGGATTGTCTACTTCTTATTGATGTCTAGAAGTTCTTTGTATATTCTGACTATGAGTCCTTTCTCAAGTGTGTGTATTGCAGGTATCTTCTGCTCTGTGAGTTGTCTGTTAACTCTTACTGATGGCTTTTGATAAATAAAAGCTCATAATTTTAATGAAATCCAATTTATCATTTTTTCCTTCAAGATTAATCAGTTCTTTTCATTGTTCAATTTAAGAAGTCTTTACCTACCCCTGAAATTGTAAATGTTTTTTTCTAAAAGTTTTATTGTTTTACCATTCATATTTAGGTTTACAGTGCATCTGGAATTGATTTTTGTGCATGGTATAGAGTGTAAGGTTCAAGATTCATTATGTTCCATATGTTATCCAGTTGACCCAGCACCATTTATTGAAAAGAATTGGCTCTCATAGCATTTCAATGTAAAATAATTATAAAACACAAGACTTTGAAACATAAATGATATGTATTTGTAATATACAAGTAACATGCTTTCTGTTGTCCCCCAGTTAACTGTATGCTTATAGTTCATGATTCATGCCATTCCTCATTAACAAATTAGTTATAGGGCTGAGGTTTTAAAATAGCAGCCTGACTATATCCCTACCACATCAAGGGTATTTTTAAAAATAAAGCAGTTCTGGAGCAAGTATTCATAACAATACAGGTAACATAAAAGAAAAAAGCAAAGCGATAAGCCCATGAAGGCAAGAATCATGTCTTTTTTGTTCACTACTGTACATCTATTGCTTAACGCTATTCCTGGCACATAGTAAACAATCAGTAAATGTTGAATAAGTGAATGCAAATTATTCAGCTATATTAAAAAATATTTTTGGTGTGTAGGTATTACCAAATATTCCTAATTTGGTATTAGGAATTGGGATACTCCATATAAGTTAATGTTCCCTATAAAAAACATACTTTAAAAGAAATAAAATTTTCTTTACTATTTCAGTTATTTTTTATGGGAATAGTTCTAAAAAATACATGACACATTTCTCTGCCTTTTCATGTAAAAGTGTAAGCATTACAAACATTTCTTGATTTCTCTTGGTCATTTAGGGATAGTAAAAGAAATGTTGTCATTGCTCCAAAACCAACTGTTCTTTTACGGATAAAGAAATATTTTTAGTAGGGGAATTATAGGAATTTAGACAAAGGCAGTGTATGCCTTAATTGAGTGATCAACAATGACTAAATATAAACTAGAACTTAAAGCAACATTTATTTGGAACAGTGAGTCATGAAGAAAGTAGATTATAGTCAGTTAATTTTAGGAAATCCTGAATATTGTGTTCCTCTCTTGTAAATTCACAATTTTATTAGCACATTGAAGGCTTTGAGAGTCCTATAGTTAAGGTATATCCCTCCCTCCCACCACCACCATCAGGCTTGTTTGAGTATAAAATACTTAAAAAAAAAAAAAAAGTCTCTGGGGACTGCCCTGGCGATCCCATGGCTAAGACTCCTAGCTCCCAATGCAGAGGACTCACGTTCGATTGCTGTTCAAGGAACTAGATCCCATATGCCACAACTAAGAGTTTGCATGCCAAAACTGAAAGATCCTGCATGCTGCAGCTAATACCATGTGCAGCCAAATAAATAAATAAATGAATTTTTTTTTGTAAGAGAAAGAACAGAAAGTCCAAGTATGAATCCACACAAATATAGTCTTAAAAAAAAAAATCTCTTACTGTCCTGCAAATCAGTGCTCTATAGCACAGTTTGAAAACACTGAATTACCTGGACTGCTGCAATGCGTTAATCTATGGATTTCTAGAACTATGTTCTGGTTAAAACAGAAGCCTGTGAAAGCAAATAGATAAGCCTTTTAGTAGATAGATGAAATTTAAATATTAAAACAGATAATACAAAAATGATGAAAAATAGTAGAAAGCTTTCAAAAATAATTTGTTGAACTTCCTTTTTTTTAAAAAAACATTCAGATGATTTTATGAAGGATGGTAATTACTAGAGGATTAATGCTGCTTAGCTTCAGTAAACCAGTCAGTCAGTCATACAGAATAACTTGTTTTTTAAGAAGAATGAAACGGTAATACAGGATTGCTTGTGAAGAATGAAGCGATTTAAGAGGGAAATTAAAATACCAGCCCATATGGAGTTCAGATCCTAACAGTTGTCACATTCCTTAGTGAATCATCAAGGCTATTGTTATTGAGCCACTGTATGCATACTTGGAGAGAAATAAAGAATATATTTGCTACTTTTTTTTCTCCATTAGTAATGCACTGTAAATGAGATGAGAAAATTTTGAAAGAGAGATATTTTGATAAAATAATCAAGTTCTATATTTTGTTTGTTGTGAAGAACATCTCCTGGATTGCCGTTTCCTTCTCCAGGGAATCTTCCCAACCCAGGGATTGAACCCACATTGCTTGCATCTCCTGCATTGGCAGGCAGATTCTTAACCATGGTGCCACCTGGAAAGCAAATACATTTGAAGTGACTTTTTTCAAGATAATTGTACCTTTCCTTAAGACAGAAAACCATAATACCTTCCAAATTAAGGATCTTAAAGCCAAAATGTCACAAAGAAAATAGTATTACTACTTAGTGGTACTAATAATGTGGTGAAAAAACTTCTGTGAGTCCTTTAGGAAAAGGACTCACAGAAATTTTTTGCTTGGACAGTTTGTTGTGTGTGGGGGTATGTGTCCTCAGTTGTGCTCTGCAACCCCATGGATTGTAGCCACATTAACTTAGCCGTAAGCACCTTAAGATACAAAAAAGAGAAGAGTTAGGGAAACAAAAGCTGCTTTATTCAGTTTGTCTCTTTTACCTATCACCAAGTCCTCCCTGGCAGCAAAGGAGGACTTGTACACCTAAAAAAACTTTTACCTTCCATCACTTCTTTGATCTGACTTAATTTAAAGAAGATGTTTTTTAAAAGTCATTTTGTGACCCTGCATATGCATCTTTTATTAATGGTACCCAGGGAAGGTTCTCTGGCTCCCAGAAGAGTCAATGGACATTCTGAATTCTGAATATAAGCCGATTCCTTTTAGTTTTTTTTAAAAACATTATCAATGTCTGGAACTTGACTATCCATATCCTGAGCCAGTGTGACTCCATATACTTGGAACAGGAGTATAGTACATGCCGTTTTTTAAAGAGGCAGCCCCTAAAACCCCTCTTCCCTTTGCAGATCTGTTTTCTTAATTACATATGTCATTAACACACATGCCATTTTCTTTCATGATAAATTCCAAATCTGGACCTCTCAACCTGCATGAGGTAACTCAACAGCCCATTAGCCATGACTATTACTGATTTGACTGATTTGACTGATTCTTATATTCTACCACTTTATAGACAGATCTGTTAGGAATGATTTGCAGCTTTTTATTATTATTTCCTTACGCATTCAACTCCATGAGCAGGAATTGGTTATAACATAGATTGCATTGCATAAAGGTCCTTACATGCCTTAAATCAGGGATTCTAACCTGGGGATCACAGGTTGGTTTGGATTTATACAAAATCTTTTCTATATGTGCATATTTCTGAGAAGAGGGTCCAGTGTTTTCAGTAGATTCACAAAGGCATCATATGTGACCTAACAGCAGTTATCTCGCCGCCACTGCTCCTGGGAAACTGGAAACTGAGCATGCACACACACCTTAAGACGCCTTTGCAACAGGAAGTGTATAAGTAAATTAAACATTGTTAGTGGAATCCTAGAAGCATTTGTAGTAAAAGGCATTATGTATGTATGGATTGTCATTTGTTTATTTACTAATTCATTTATTCAACAAGTGTTTATTGAGTGCCTTCTATAGCCAGCTACTGGGTAAACAATTGAACAGCAGGCAATAAAAGAGCTACACAATCTGAGAGATGAGTTAGCTAGTATCACAGAAGATAAAGTTGAAGATAAAGACTGTTCAATTCAGAAAGGTATCTTGGCTAATAGGATGGAAATTAAGGAGTGTAGAAAGAAAGCCTTTGAAGAATCCAAATGGTGTGCTGAGGAGGACATTATTGTAGAGGAAATCGTCTAATATGATAAATTCCTCCTTCTTTTAATAACTACCGTGTGCTGTTAGGAAACTGTTTCCTGAACTATTTCAATGATTTAGTGAAATCTGTGTGGGAAAATGGTGTATAATTTACTTACGGGAGAGATCTTTTTCATGACATGCTTAATGTTTGTTGCTAAAATTAGTGGATTGTGTGAAACTTGCATTGTAGGGATCATTAGTTCATTGAGTCAGCAGTTACCATCTCTTTGAGTATACTATACTTCATCAGGGTGATGGCAAGACTGGTGTGCCAGCTCTGTCTCATGTTAAACTATGAGTGTAGTTCCTTCTAATAATATTGTTTAATAAGGGACGTACCCTGGGAACCCACCTCTCTGTTCTCATTACCACTCTCAACTAATTTCTTCTATCCTTTTCTACATAGTCTGACAATCTCTCTCTAACATGCCCTCAAATCGTTATAAAATTTAGGAAAGAAGGTCAAGTGTACTTCACCAGAGAAAGATAGGAGAAACCTGATAAATATATTCTTGTGTTTGACTCAAATTGAACAACTTTGGTTTCTACCTAAAGGAGAAGGCAATGGCACCCCACTCCAGTACTCTTGCCTGGAAAATCCCATGGATGGAGGAGCCTGGTGGGCTGCAGTCCCTGGGATTGTGAAGAGTCAGACGTAAATGAGTGACTTCACTTTCACTTTTCATTTTCATGCATTAAAGAAGGAAATGGCAACCCACTCCACTGTTCTTGCCTGGAGAATCCCAGGGACAGGGGAGCCTGGTAGGCTGCCGTCTATGGGGTCGCACAGAGTCGGACACGACTGAAACGACTTAGCAGCAGCAGCAGCAAAGGGACATGAACGAGCCTTGAAAGTTATGAAGGAATTGTTAGGCCATAATTCTTGCCTTGGAGACTGGGTGTCTGCCAAGACTTTACTTTGAAATTTCTGTCTTCTGTTACTAATCTTGAGGCATCATAACATACAATTCTTTTGCCACTAGTCCAGTTTATTCTTTTATGATGAGGAAGAAGGCACTTTTAAATAACAATTATTTCCACTATAATTAAACAAATCTTCTTTTGTTTGCATTATATTTGTTACTATATTGTATACACATTCTGCTTGCTTAAACATGCCCCTCTGACTACTTCACAGGAACTTTCTTTAGAAGTTTTAAAGTCTTTGACTTCTTAAAGTATTAATGGGATTTGCCAAAGTTGTAGTATCCAAATGCTTGACTAGATATAGTAGCAGGACAACAAGCTTGTTCACACAGCTCCTCCAGCAAGCATTTTTCCCTTCGACAATCCTAAATTCATTTGAAGTGCCAGAGAATTAAAGGAAGACATTTTGGGGGTTTACTTCTGAATATAACAAGATCAGACATCTCGCAAAGTTTACCTCTAAGGTCCAGATATTAGAAAAGTATGCTGCCCTTTGGGAGAGCTTAGATTAGGAAGGATTAGGCTGTACCTGAATGGCTTTGCCTTTCAGTGTCGTAATTCTGGTGCCTTACAGCTTATGCACTTAACTAGGTATGGAGTTTTATGCTCATACCTTCTTCAGTTATTGATTCAAATTTTAAGCTAATAGATTTTTGTGATATATTTAATTAAGGTTAAAAGTTTGGAGCTGTTTTGTAGTTTTGGAAAGTTGCTCTCTAAATGATTTTTTGAAAGCAAGGGGGAAAAAACCAAATAACATAGTAATTACAAAAATAATACATGTTCATGGTTCTTTTTGGTTTTTTAAGTAATTACAAATTTACAAGAAGTTACAAATACAGTTGAGAGAGGTCCTATGTATACTTCACCCAGCTTCCCCAATGGTAATTAATGTTTTGTATAGTTACCTGGAACGGGAAGTCAAGTGGGCCTTAGGAAGCATCGCTACGAACAAAGCTAGTAGAGGTGATGGAATTCCAGTTGAGCTATTTCAGATCCTAAAAGATGATGCTATGAAAGTGCTGCACTCAATATGCCAGCAAATTCGGAAAACTCAGCAGCGGCCACAGGACTGGAAAAGGTCAGTTTTCATTACAATCCCAAAGAAGGGCAATGCCAAAGAATGTTCAAACTACCACACAATTGCACTCATCTTACATGCTAACAAAGTAATGCTCAAAATTCTCCAAGCCAGGCTTCAACAGTACATGAACCATGAACTTAAGATGTTCACACTGGATTTAGAAAAGGCAGAGGAACCAGAGATCAAATTGCCAACATCTGTTGGATCATCAAAATAGCAAGGGAACTCCAGAAAAGCATCTACTTCTGCTTTATTGATTATGCCAAAGCCTTTGACTGTGTAGATCACAACAAACTGTGGAAACTTCTTAAAGAGATGGGAATAGCAAACCACTTTACCTGCTTCCTGAGAATTATGTATGCAGGTCAAGAAGCAACAGTTAGAACTGGACATGGAACAACAGACTGGTTCCAAATTGGGAAAGGAGTACATCAAGACTATATATCGTCACCCTGCTTATTTAACTTATGTGCAGAGTACATCATGCGAAATGCCAGGCTAGATCCAGATTGAAGCCCAAGCTGGAATCAAGCTTGCTGGTAGAAATAACAATAACCTCAGATACATAGATGATACCACCCTTATGGCAGAAAGTGAAGAGGAATTAAAGAGCCTCTTGATGAAAGTGAAAGAGGAGAGTGAAAAAGCTGGCTTAAAACTCAACATTCAAAAAACTAAGATGATGGCATCTGGTCCTATCACTTCATGGCAAATAAATGGGGAAACAATGGAAACAGTGACAGACTTTATTTTCTTGGGTTCCAAAATCACTGCAGATGGCGATTGCAGCCATGAAATTAAAAGACGCTTGCTCCTTGGAAGAAAAACTATGACCAACCTAGACAGCATATTAAAAAGCAGAGACACTTCTTTGCCAACAAAGGTCCGTCTAGTCAAAGCTGTGGTTTTTTTCAGTAGTCATTAATGGATATGAAAGTTGGACCATAAAGAAAGCTGAGCACCAAAGAATTGATGCTTTTGAGCTGTGGTGTTGGAAAAGACTCTTGAGAGTCCCTTGGACTGTAAGGAGATCAAACCAGTCAATCCTAAAGGAAATCAGTCCTGAATATTCATTGGAAGGACTGATGCTGAAGTTGAAACTCCCAATACTTTGTCCACCTGATGTGAAGAACTGACTCATTGGAAAAGGCCCTGATGCTGGGAAAGATTGAAGGCAGGAGGAGAAGGGACAACAGAAGATAATATGGTTGGATGGCATCACTGACTCGATGGACATGAGTTTGAGCAAGCTCCAGGAGTTGGTGATGGACAGGGAAGCTTGGCATGCTGCAGTCTATGGGGTTGCAAAGAGTTAGACATGTCTGAGCGACTGAACTGAACTACTAGTTAACTACTGTTATTAAAATCAGAAAATTAACATCACATGCTCCCTGTTTAAAACACAAAAAAATGAAACATGTAGAAATGTATAAAAAGAAGGGCCTCATTTTTTTCCTCCTCGTCAGTCTCTCAGAATCATCACTGTGTTTCCCTGTAGACCTTTTAAAACGCACATTCAAACACACACACATGCATCCACTTTGTGCACACATGTAGAATTCTTGGGGGGGAATGGATCATATATGCTATAATTTGCATTTTTCATGCAATACTATGTTGTTTCATATGGGTAAATATGAATCTGCTTTACTCTTTTTCATTTCTTGTTTGTATAAGTGTGCATTTGGGCAAATATGGAATATTCCTTATCTGTAAGTATTATAGTATGATTAATTTTGATGTACATTGTCAGTATGTTACTTAAGTAAGGCTTTGTCCCCATGGACTGGGAATTATAAGCCAGTGCATAATGTAAATAGAGATAGTCATAAATTTAAATTTTTAAATCATTGATATTCTTGCTGTTTTTTTCACTGACAGGGATAGGTTAAAATTTTTAGAATAGTCTGCCATCAATAAAAAAAAGTGATATTCTGGCTCTTAATAAATATTGTACATCCAGTAATATTAGATATAAAATCAGTATTTGATGCTTTCCAAAAGGGAACTTTATCCTTTCTCTCAAAATTAATTCATATTTTTGTCTAAATTCCAATTATTCATTTATAAGAAAAATTATCTTCTCTAATAATTTTTTCTTTTATTAAACAGAAATGTTTCTCTTTTTAATTATCAACTTCTTTGAGTTGTGAGGATAATTTATGAGAAGTTTAAATATTTAAATGCTTTGTCAGAAAGAATAATGTACTATTTGTTTCACATACTAATGAATACTATAACCAGAAACACCATATCCACTGTTACTATCTTTTTGCAGCATAAAACAAAATTTAGGTTTTTTGGGCAACTAGGTTGGCCCTACTATATTTGCTATATCTAATGTGAAATCTTACAGAAGTGTTCTGAGAAACCTTACCAAGCATTTTTTATTGAAAGCAGATAGGTTATACATACAAATAAAAGGAAATCTTGTATAATTAAACCATCCTAAATAAGTTACTTAAGCACTTAATTTATAAATTTAGGGAATTAGATTCTAATCTTTATATAAATTTGAACTAGACAATCTCCCTGAAACTCAGTTTCTCCTTTTATAAAGTATAGAAAAGTCTCCACTTCACTGGAATAAAATGGTCAAGTGAAAGTTATATACAAATATGATGAATGGTCTGAAATAGAGATAAAAATGAACAGGTGATTAATGAACTTTGTGTAAAGACTATCAGAATCTTCTAAGTAATCTATGTGTAAAGGAGTCCCGAGAGTCAGGCTGTGTTTGTGCAAATCTTTTTTAGTGGCCTAATTAGAAGCTTTTACTTGTGTGTAAATTTCTCTGCTCTTCTTTTGTGGCAATGTTTTTTTCAGAGAAAAAACACAGTCCTTAAACTTTTGCTTCTCAAAGTGTTCTAGGAAATGTAATTTAGTTCAGTTAACCAGCTTTTATAGAGTACCCTAAAAGAGAATTCGGAGAAGGCAATGGCAGCCTGCTCCATTACTCTTGCCTGGAGAATCCCATGGACAGAGGAGCCTGGTAGGCTACAGTCCATGGGGTCGCTAAGGGTTGGACACGACTGAGCGACTTCACTTTCACTTTTCACTTTCATGCATTGGAGAAGGAAATGGCAACCCACTCCAGTATTCTTGCCTGGAGAATCCCAGGGACGGGGGAGCCTGATGGGCTGCCGTCTATGCGGTCGCACAGAGTCAGACATGACTGACTCGACTTAGCAGCAAAAGAGAATTAAGAGATATTATGCTGCCCTTGGAAGTCTCGTAATTTGGTTGGAAAGTGAGAACAGACATAACCCCCAGATTAGGTATATGTATATATTCTAAACTTCAGGAAGTTCTCAGTTGCCTATAGAGCCATCCATCCTCAAATTTAGATGGCTCAGGGAACTCAACACTGCTAACATTAAGCTAGCACTTGGAAGGAATGCATTCCACTCATATATTTATAAAACCAAATATTAAATTTAGGTTAGTGTCTTTTAAGTCAGTAGTGACTTAAGAGCCAAATGTATAATACACTCATGATGAAAATTTTTGCTAATATATATGGAAAGGATGTGATTTGCTGAAGGGATTAATTGATTTGAGAATTAATCATTATAGCATTTTTGCCTGAACTTCCTTCTTAGGTATACATTACAATGCTTAGTTCTTAATGTTAAGTGATAGTTTAGTCCCTAAAGTGTTTTACAATTTATAGTTCTTTTTCTTTGACTCTTTTCTGTTTTCTTAAATGTCAGATCATCTTCTAATTACCTTCAGTCTGTGAGTCAGTAATTTTCATGGTCTGCTCTTCAGAGTCCTGAGACATCCACATTCAGAGGCCTCTCTGCCCTTTAAAAACCTCATGGCAGCCTTCTCCGTTTCTTCCTGAGTCTTGGTCATTATCATTTCTGGCACTTCCCAGGCATGCATCTTTCTTTCTAGAAGATTAAATATTTGATTGCTCAATAAAGTTTCTCCCTACTCGTTCTGCTTTCTTTATCCACTCCTTCCAACCTCCCAACCTGTTTCCTGTCTCATTCCCTGTTGTTTTGTTTACTCTGTACCTTCTTGCTTCTTCTAGCCCTTTCTTTATACCTTCATTCCAATGTAAACAGCCCTACGGCTTTTATTCTGGGGCAGAATGTTTTCTCTGCTACCTAATTATGGAATTCTAAGGGGAATGCTACAGAGAAGGCAGTGGCACCCCACTCCAGTACTCTTGCCTGGAAAATCCCATGGACGGAGGACCCTGGTGGGCCACAGTCCATGGGGTCGCTAAGAGTCGGACACGACTGAGCGACTCAATTTCACTTTTCACTTCCATGCATTGGAGAAGGAAATGGCAACCCAGTCCAGTGTTCTTGCCTGGAGAATCCCAGGGACGGGGGAGCCTGGTGGGCTGCCGCCTATGGGGTTGCACAGAGTCGGACACGACTGAAGTGACTTAGCAGCAGTAGCAGCAAGGGGAATGCTAACCCTGTAGTAGTTCACTAGTGGTAGCCACGTATTCTTCCACAAGCTGCACAGTGTGGAAGAAATTGATGTTCTCCTAGGTCCTCATCTCTATTCATAGATTCATTGTTCTTCCACTCGAGTGAAAGCTCCAGCCTCTTATACCTCCTTCTTTCCTTACCGTCACTGTCCATCTCTCCCTGTTGCTTTTGCAGTCACAGTTTATCTGTATTTGCACTCATCTTCCTTTCCTTCCTTTAGAATCAGATGATAGGTAGCCATTTTATTCAAGGCTCTCTTGTCTTCCTTTTTTATGGGACTTTGTTTCATTACTCCTGAACCTTTCCTCTGCTTTATCCTTTTCTGAACTACCTTAGCCTAAAAACATGTTCAGATCTTTCCTATCTGAGAGGAGGAAAGAAAGAGAATCTTGTTTGGCTTTCCCAGGGGCATGCGGGATCTCCCTTGACTAGGGATGAAACTCATGCCCCCTGCTTTGGGAGCATGGAGTCGTAACCACTGCACTGCTAGGGGAATCTGACAGTATCTTCTCTAGTCTCCTTCTGGCTATTTCTGATCCCTTTTTTCTCTCCTTTGCACCCAGATTCCTTAAGAGAATGAGTTAGAAGCATTTATATCCTTATTTCCTCATTTCTCATTGATTCTTCAATCCTACCTGCTCTGCTACACTGCTAACTAAAACAGCATTCACCAGGGAAGGCCAGTGGACATTTTTAGCCCTTATCTTACTGGTTCTTCCTACTGCATTTGATAATGTTGATCATATCCTCTCCAATTTTCTCTTCTTCAAAGACTATACTCTCTTAACATTGTTTTTCTGTCTCTTTTGTGGCTTTCTTTTCAACTACTCCCTGATTGTTGGTGTCTCTGAGGTTTTGTTCTTAGGACACCTCCCAGTATACACTTTACCTGGGTGAACGCATCCATTTTCATCTTATCTCTGACAGAAATGCTATATCCAGTTGCTCGGTAGTCATTTCCACTGAGATGTGTGTCTTACATCTTGTGTGGCTAAAGCTCTCAACACATCATCTTCCCTCATTCTGAATCACATCTTCTTTCCATTTTCTCTGTTTTGATTGATGGCACCACTCTGCTGTATCCCACACCTAGTCATTCATCATGCCCTGGGGATTTTTCCTCCTAAATATTTCTCAAACCCATCCTCTTCTTTGCATCCTAACTACCTGCCTACTACCTATCCATCATCTTCTCTCCATCCCATGGGTAAAATCTTTCAGTGGCTGCCCAGAGTTCCTAAACAAGACATACATGTCTTTTTATGACCTAGCCCTTGTCCCCTTCTCCAGTCTATCTTGTGCTACCTACTTCCTTACTTGTATTTCAGTTCAGCAACACTATAAAGTGCATTATATTCCCCATAAGCAAAACTATTTCTTATCTTTGTACCTTTTTTCATGCTGTCCCATCTATTTGAAAAAACCACCACTCTTCCTTTGATTAACTCCTTTATTAAACCCAGTTTGGGGACCATCTAAGATAATTTCTTGGGTTTGCATTTCACTCTCCTAAGCAAGAGAAGGCTCTAATAATAATAACCTACACATAACTCTATCAGTGTAATTCACATGTTCATAATTATGTTTGTATTATCTCTTCCATTACACTTAGGAACTCCTTGAATCCAAACACTGGATCATCATCTTTAATTGCTAGTGTCAAATAGAGTACGTGTCATGTATAAACACAGTCCCTTCATTTTATGAAAGAGGAAGTTGAGATCCAGAGTTTATTACTACCTTAAATGATTAGTTCAAAATGAAAGCTGATTAAAAAAAAACTTAATTGGAAGAGAATTTAATAAGGTATAGATATAAATGCTCTGTTGGTGTCAAAAGAAAAAGCATTACAAAAAACTTTTTTTGACCACACTGTGAGACATGTAGGATCTTAGTTTCCCAACTCTGGATTGAATTCCCATACCCCTTCCAGTGGAAGCTCAGAGTCTTAACCACTGGACTGCCAGGGAAATCCCGAAACAGCACTTCTTATCCAAGTGAAATCAAATAAACCAAGTCATATCCATAGAGTATTGATTATGTGAGACATTGGAGGAGCTTGAGTTTTCCAAACCAAATGGTACCTGATTTCTAACATCCTACAGCACTAAAACCTAATGTCAGATATTTTTTAATTATTGTGGAGGGGGGAGGAAATGCTGATTCTTTGTAAGTTGTAGTGTTTGTTGAATCATTCTTTAAAATCATTGACTATTCTCTTAATTAACCCAGCTTCTGCTTAAGAATTAAATTCCTTTTTAAAAAGAATACTTATTTTCAACTTCTCTGTAAATACTTAAAGAATGCTTCCAACTTTCTTACCTGTTTGTTAACCCTCTTTCCCCTTCTTTGTCTTCCTAATTATCAGCAAACTTTTACCTCCTCAACTATGTTGAGGGCACTGGGCCAGGCGCCGTGTTTGACGTATTACAAAGAAGAGATGCTATGGCTTGAACTTTTTCCGATGGCCTAGTGTAAAGATGTTTATGCAGAGTGTCAGTGGAAACACAATTATCTTAACAGGATGACACAGCCTATTTTGCTTAGAAATGTCCTAATTTCCTGTTTAGGTTATCCAGAGGTCAGGTAGGGATTTCTTTTTGCACTTCCTTAGTGCAGATTCACATCCTGCAAGCCTTGTGGGACTTAGATCACAAGCCCTTTAATTCCACTGGCTGCATTTATCACCCCAAGAAAGTTCCTCTGTTGTTTTTATTTAGTTTCTCCTTTTGTATTTTACTGCTAAAACCTGTAGTGAAAGTGATGCCAATAGCTGTTTACCCATAGCTGCTTCTTAACTAAGGGGCATCTTAAAGTTTGCATTGTTGCCCCTTTGAAGTTCACATCACAGTGCTGTTACTGTTACCCTGTCCAGAGAGTTAACCAGTTACCTAGGTGGGCTGCCATCTATGGGGTCGCCCAGAGTCAGACACGACTGAAGTGACTTAGCAGCAGCAGCAGAGAGTTACCAGAGAGCTGTAACTAATTAAGCACTCAGCCATCGCCAGTCTCAAAGTAAACTATGGAACCTTCTACACACCTACTACCTTCGTGAATTAGCTTCTGCATGTAGTTTCGTAACTGCCCCCCCCGCCTTTTTTTTTCATATTTAGTTATGCCTTGGGGCTATGGAAAAACCAAATTTATCTGTGAAAACAGACTAAGCAGCAAGTGTTCTGACGCGTTTATTGAGCAAATTATTATACCTGACAAAAGGTAATTACGTACAGTTAGGTCTGGATAATTGTTTAGTCCCCAAGTCATGTCCCACTCTTTGCAACCCCATGGACTGCAGCACGCCAGGCTTCCCTGTCCTTCACCATCTCCCGGAGTTTGCTCAAACTCATGTCCATCGAGTCAGTGATGCATCTCATCCTTTTGTCACCCCTTTCTCCTGCCCTCAACTTTCCCAGCATCAGGGTCTTTTCCAGTGAGTCGCCTCTTTGCATCAGGGAGCCAGAGTATTGGAGCTTCAGCTTCAGCATCAGTGCTTCCAGTGAATATTGAGGGTTAATTTCCTTTAGAATGGACTGGTTGGATCTGCTTGCTATCCAAGGGACCCTCAAGAGTCTTCTCCAGCACCACAGTTCAAGAGCATCAATTCTTTGGTACTCAGCCTTTTTTATGGTCCAACTCTTATATCCGTACAAATCGAACCTGGGTCTCCTACATTGATGGCAGCTTTTTTTTTTTTTTTTACTGTCTGAACCTTCTGGGAAGCCCCTGGATAATTCCAGTTCTAGTTCAGTTGCTCAGTCGTGTCCAACTCCTTGCGACCCCATGAATTGCAGCACCGAGGCATCCCTGTCCATCACCAACTCCCGGAGTTCACTCAAACTCAGGTCCTTCGAGTCCGTGATGCCATCCAGCCGTCTCATCCTCTGTCGTCCCCTTCTCCTCCTTCCCCCAATCCCTCTCAGTGTTGCAGGAACGGGGACCCTTTCCAGAGCCCGAAACAGGGCTCTTATCTAACATTCAGAAATGAATTGTCCGAGGAGACACATCTGCTGACAAAGTAAGAGATTTTATTGGGAAAGGGCACCGGGTGGAGAGCAGTAGGGTAAGAGAACCCAGGAGAACAGCTCTGCTGCGTGGCTTGCAGTCTCGGGTTTTATGCTGATGGGATTAGTTTCTGGGTTGTCTTTGGCCAATCACTCTAATTCAGAGTCTTTCCTGGTGGCACACGCATTGCTCAGCCAAGATGGATGCTAGCGAGAGGAATTCTGGGAAGTGGAGGACACGCGATATCTCCTTTTGACCTTTCCTGAACTCTTCCGGTTGGTGGTGGCTAATTAGTTCCATATTCCTTCTCAGGATCTCCTGTCGTAAAACAACTCATGCAAATGGTTACATGGTGCCTGGCCAGGGTAGGCAGTATCAATCAGTGTGCATTCCCTAACACCAGAATCAGGGTCTTTTCCAATGAGTCAACTCTTCGCATGAGGTGGCCAAAGTACTGGAGTTGCAGCTTTAGCATCATTCCTTCCAATGAACACCCAGGACCAATCTCCTTTAGAATGGACTGGTTGGATCTCCCTGCAGTCCAAGGGACTCTCAAGAGTCTTCTCCAACACCACAGTTCAAAAGCATCAATTCTTTGGCGCTTAGCTTTCTTCACAGTCCAACTCTCACATCCATACATGACCACTGGAAAAACCATAGCCTTGACTAGAGGGACATTTGTTGGCAAAGTAATGTTTCTGCTTTTCAATATGCTGCCTAGGTTGGTCATAACTTTCCTTCCAAGGAGTAAGTGTCTTTTAATTTCATGGCTGCAATCACCATCTACAGTAATTTTGGAGCCCAGACTTCTATTTTTAAAGTCTGACACTCTTTCCACTGTTTCCCCATCTATTTCCCATGAAGTGATGGGACCAGATGCCATGATCTTCGTTTTCTGAATGTTGAGCTTTAAGCCAACTTTTTCACTCTCTTCTTTCACTTTCATCAAGAGGCTTTTTAGTTCCTCTTCACTTTCTGCCATAAGGATGGTGTCATCTGCATATCTGAGGTTATTGATATTTCTCCCCACAATCTTGATTCCAGCTTGTGCTTCTTCCAGCCCAGCGTTTCTCATGATGTACTCTGCATATAAGTTAAATAAACAGGGTGACAATATACAACCTTGACCGTACTCCTTTTCCTATTTGGAACCAGTCTGTTGTTCCATGTCCAGTTCTAACTGTTGCTTCCTGACCTGCATACAGATTTCTCAAGAGGCAGGTCAGGTGGTCTGGTATTTCCATCTCTTTCAGAATTTTCCACAGTTTATTGTGATCCACAGAGTCAAAGGCTTTGGCATAGTCAATAAAGCAGAAATAGATGTTTTTCTGGAACTCTCTTGCTTTTTCGATGATCCAGCGGATGTTGGCAATTTGATCTCTGGTTCCTCTGCCTTTTCTAAAACCAGCTTGAACATCTGGAAGTTCACGATTCATGTATTGCTGAAGCCTGGCTTGGAGAATTTTGAGCGTTACTTTACTAGCGTGTGAGATGAGTGCAATTGTATGGCAGTTTGAGCATTCCTTGGCATTGCCTTTCTTTGGGATTGGAATGAAAACTGACCTTTTCCAGTCCTGTGGCCACTGCTGAGTTTTCCAAATTTGCTGGCATATTGAGTGCAGCACTTTCACAGCATCATCTTTCAGGATTTGAAATAGCTCAACTGGAATTCCATCACCTCCACTAGCTTTGTTTGTAATGATGCTTTCTAAGGCCGATTTGACTTCACATTCCAGGATGTCTGGCTCTAGGTGAGAGATCACACCATCATGATTATCTGGGTCGTGAAGATCTTTTTTGTACAGTTCTTCTGTGTATTCTTGCCACCTCTTCTTAAGATCTTCTGCTTCTGTTAGGTCTATACCATTTTTCTCCTTTATCGAGCCCATCTTTGCATGAAATTTTCTTTTGGTATCTATAATTTTCTTGAAGAGATCTCTAGTCTTTCCATTCTGTTGTTTTCCTCTATTTCCTTGCATTGATCACTGAGGAAGGCTTTCTTATCTCTCCTTGATATTGTTTGGAACTCTGCATTCAGATGCTTATGTCTTTCCTTTTCTCCTTTGCTTTTTGCTTCTCTTCTTTTCACAGCTATTTGTAAGGCCTCCTCAGACAGCCATTTTGCTTTTTTGCATTTCTTTTTCTTAGGGATGGTCTTGATCCCTGTCTCCTGTACAATGTCACAAACCTCATTCCATAGTTCATCAGGTACTCTATCAGATCTAGTCCCTTAAATCTATTTCTCACTTCCACTGTATAATAAGGGATTTGATTTAGGTCATACCTGAATGCTCTAGTGGTTTTCCCCACTGTTTTCAATTTAAGTCTGAATTTGGCAATAAGGAGTTCATGATCTGAGCCACAGTCAGCTCCTGGTCTTGTTTTTGCTGACTGTATAGAGCTTCTCCATCTTTGGCTGCAAAGAATATAATCAGTTTGATTTTGGTGTTGACCATCTGGTGATGTCCATGTGTAGAGTCTTCTCTTGTGTTGTTGAAAGAGGGTGTTTGCTATGACCAGTGCGTTCTCTTGGCAAAAATTAGCCTTTACCCTGCTTCATTCCATACTCCAAGGGCAAATTTGCCTGTTACTCCAGGTGTTTCTTGACTTCCTATTTTTGTATTCCAGTCCCCTATAATGAAAAGAATATCTTTTTTGGGTGTTAGTTCTAAAAGGTCTTGTAGGTCTAAATAGAACCGTTCAACTTCAGCTTCTTCAGCGTTACTGGTTGGGGCATAGACTTGAATTACCATGATATTGAATGGTTTGCCTTGGAAACGAACATTGATCATTTTGTCATTTTTGAGATTGCATTCAAGTACTGCATTTCAGACTCTTTTGTTGACCACTGATGGCCACTCCATTTCTTCGAAGGGATTCCTGCACACAGTAGTAGATATAATGGTCATCTGAGTTAAATTCACCCATTCCAGTCCATTTTAGTTCGCTGATTCCTAGAATGTCAACGTTCACTCTTGCCATCTCCTGTTTGACCACTTCCACTTTGCCTTGAATCATGGACCTAACATTCCAGATTCCTGTGCAGTATTGCTCTTTACAGCATCGGACCTTGTTTCTATCACCAGTCACATCCACAACTGGGCATTGTTTTTGCTTTGGCCCCATCCCTTCATTCTTTCTGGAGTTATTTCTCCACTGATCTCCAGTAGCATATGGGGCACCTACTGACTTAGGGAGTTCATCTTTCAGTGTCCTGTCATTTTGCCTGTTCATACTGTTCATGGGGGCCTGGATAATTAGAGATTAATAAATTATTTAACATAAGTAAGTGCCTTTTAGATTTAGAGGAACAAAAAATACATATATTTTTAAGTTGAGTAAAAGTTACAAAATCTAATATAAGATTTGAAAGAAAAAAATGAATGACAATGCAAGCCCTGTTAAATATTTCATAGAAATATTCACCAAGATATTATAGTATTGTCTTTAATATAGACTGCGAAGGTCCTTATATTCCTTATTCCATCATACTAAGTACAGTAGACTAGCTAACTCTGTATTCTTTGGGAATCTAAGGCAAATGGGCAAAGGGTCTGCATTTATTAATATATTCTAGGACATAAAACAGAGACCTTTATCTCTAGAAAGCTGAACAAATGAGACATGCATCTGAAATTCACTTCCCCACCTCCCCAAAAATTTCTTGCAAGGACCAGAACCGGGGTATTTGCTTTGTCAGTTCCTGCTAAGTTATTACCATAGAAACTCTCCCCCTTTTCCTCCTGAGGCAGTTAGGATATAATGGTCATGATGTGCTTCATTTGTCTCAAATGGCCTGAGTTCCATTTCAAAGAATAGAATGATAATATGTATTGGGGCCTGAAGTATTTAGTTTTAATTTTAGTTTAGCTTTGTTTTTTCAAAAGCTAAAAGTCACTGTTTATAACTAGTGACAAGTTATAAATAATATATATTATTTGACTTGCTAAAATTTTATAGTAAAACATATGTCACTAATTACTTTTAAGACTAAATTAACCCAGCTATTTGTGCCTCCAAGTTTTCATTTGCATTATTTTAAAACACAACCATGGGGAGGAGAGGAGAGGAGTAGCCACTTAGACTCTTACAAACTTTAAAAATGGTTATCCTCTCCCTCTTGTTCTTCTTAGTAAGTGTACTCTACAGGAGTACTTAAAGAAATCCCAGCCCAGTCTAGCTTCTCTCATTTGAGCAACTACTATATCCTGGAGTAAAGACACATTGGCATACAATTCTTCATTGGCTGATCCATATTGTTTTCCTTTGTTGTTTGAGTTCTTCCAAAGTCAGTTCATATTAGCAGATCATGTTTCTTCAGAGCTGCAATGACAGAATGACTTATCATAGAGAACTAAAAGTTTAGGGAACACCTCACATCATGAGTTTCAAGGTTTGATTTCTTTAGTATTGGAAGTCTGAGCTTCATTGGTAAAGTCATTACATAACTCCCTGTTATATAAGTGTGGCATGTGATGTAATGAATCCGGATAGAAAATTAAAGGTATGACCCAGGAATGTTTATTTAGCATGTTTGATTGTGGCATCACTGATTACAAAAGGTAATCTCAGGAGTAGAACTTTGGTTATGAAATATTTTACTATAGTCTATAGCACAAATTAAATCAAAGAGACTAAGTATCTGGCTTTCAGAATAATATAAGGCATTACTAAAAATTCAGAGTTGTCTTGATTGTAAATAGTAAAGTAAATAATAACATAGCTATCTTATTAGTATATATGATGTGGGCTCTGCATAGACATAAACTCTGTGTCAAAAGGTAACATTTGCTTGGTTCCTGCTATATACTATGTACTGGGCCAAAGGTGAAGGTACAGATGTTAAGCAAAACAAGTCACCAGCTTTGAGGCACTTACAAAGTACATTAATAGGAAGGAGAAAAGGCTTCACTACTGCCATATAAGAAAAAGTCGGGCTGAGTTAGTCATGCATCATTCAGACTACAGAAGAATTATTGATATTTGATTCTTTCGTGGGGAGACGGACATAGTAACTGTGATATCAGCATAGTGTGAAAAACAGTGTGATAGAGATTTTGTGAAGGGGAATGTGAGGACACACGAGAGAGAACAGCTAACCCACGGTGGTCTGGGAAGGCTTCCTGAGAGAAGTGAATCCAGACCTAAATTGTACGGAATAAGTGAGAGTTCCCTGGGTGAAGAAAGAGGAGAAAGGGACTCAGAAGAAAATGACAATTTCGTGGGGGATCATCATGGTTAAAAAAACTCTTGAGTAGTTCCTTGTTTAGGTGCTTGAATTTCCAAGGCAGGAGAGGAAGCCAAAAGATCACTTTGCATGTCATGTTAAGGAACTGGAATTTTATCTTGTAGGAGCTGGGAAGTCATTGAAAGTTTTAGGCAAGTGAATGACATGATCAGATATGTATTTTAGCTGCTTCTGTCTGGCAGCAGTGTGGAGGTTGATGGATCCTGGGGAGCAGGCAGAGGGAATAGGCAAGACCAAAGGCCCCAGGGGACAGAATCTGATATCTAAATCTAGGACAGAAGTAATAGCAGTGGTGGAAAGTAGATAGCAAGTGAATTCAAGAAATATTTAGGAAAAAAATACTTAAGACATTAAATTGACATAATTTGGCAATAAATAAGGAGCAGAAGTTGTGAGAGAGAAGATTCAAAGCAGAGTGAATCCAGATTTCTGGTTTGGGTAATTAGGTTAAGTGCTAGCACTCAGTGTGTGACTCATCCCACAACATGAGGCAACTGAGCAAGGTACTCATGAAGAAAAACAAGCCGCATATACATGCGAAGGTGGCATACAAAGCAAAACCACACTCAGCTACTTGAGCAAAATATCTGAAATATTCTTTTCTATTTGGCTAGTTACTAGGTTTTTTTGTATTTTAGAAGTAGAAGATAAAAAAGTTATTTGGGGGGAGGGGGCTGTGCCTCATGTCATGCAAGATCCTAGTTCCCCAACCAGGGATAGAACTCACGCTCCCTGCAGTGGAAGCACAAAGTCTTAACTACTGGACTGCCAGGAAAGTCCAAAAAAATTCTTCATAATAATTTACTAATACCTGTCTGGATTCATACAGAACTTTTTAGGAAACTTCAGTTAAACATCTTTTGTTATGTGAGTTTAAATATATAATATAAATATTTTAAACCCCAATTGCCAAAAGAATTATTTAAAACTCAACTATATAAGGTGCTAATATTCTTGCATTACTAAACGGAAAGTCAAAAGATCCTCTTAAAAGTTTCTGTAACCAATTCTACTCCCAGATATATACCCAAGAGTAAAATGCATGTCCACCAAAAAACGTGTTAATAGCAGTATTATTCATAATAGCCCCTGAATGGGAACAACCCAAATGTTCAGTAACTGATAAATGGATAAGCAAACGTGGTATATCCATATAACAGAATGTTATTTTGCAGTAAAGAGGAATGAATTACTGATACCTGCTACAACATGGATAAACCTTAAAATATTATGTTAAGTAAAAGAAACTGGACACACAAAAAACATGTTATGTGACTCCACTTTGGAGACTGATTGCTAATGGGTATGGGGTGATAAAAGTGTTCTCAGATCGATTGACATGGTTGAAGAATTCCGTGAATGTACACAAGACCACTGATTTGTATACTTTAAAAGGGATAAATTGGACCATATATGAAATACATCTCCAAACTGTTAAAAAAAATTAAGGTGATGCAAGAGGAAATAGTTTAATTATATTAAAATTATAAAAGCAAAAATAGAGAAAAATTATTATAACTATCAAAAATAGGAAGGTAGTATAAGTAAGATAAATCCTCATATATGCTAACTATATGATGATAAATAAAAACAAGAAAAATAAGTATATTTAGAAATATTGAGGTAATCACCAGTATTAGAAGGAGTTAACATGACTGCGTCTGAGAATGGAAAGTGTAGGATAGTGGACTGTTGGTTTTATGATGTGCCCCATTTGATTATTAACCATGTATTACTTGATAAAATTAATCTTAATAAAGAAATAGACCACATAAAATCAAACACATATATGTATCTGCATGGTCTTTTAGCCATGGTAGTGACCAAGAAATTCAAGATAAAGTAAATACAGATGTGTATAAATCTGATGATGTAAATTCCTTTTGCCTCTTTTTTCCCCAAATTCCAAACCAACCTAGTAGTTATCTAGGACTACTACTTGGCTTATCATCAGAAATACTTTAGGAGCATTCTGCTTCTGCTGTGTGCAGTTCACTGGAGTTAAGTGACTTGAAGAGAAGAATGCCTTTAAGCCACAATGTGCTGAGACCTCGCTCCTGATCCTCACGTAGTTAGGAGTGGAAAGGCTGGCTGAGAGTGGATTTGGCAGATGGACTATTTGAAGAGGGCAGGCACGGGTTAGGGGTCAGGTGTATCAGAGAGTCAAAAGGCAGCACAAGGGCAGTGAACACCTGGAGGCAAAAAAATGAAGTGGATAGAAGCTCAACACTGCTTCTTTAGTTTTTGCCCAAGCCCCTTCTATCTGCTACTGAAAATTCTTTTCTGTGCGGCATGTGGAATTTTCCAAATGTGTTTTCAGATAGCTGGAAAGGGGTAAAAGCCAAGTGCTTTAAAAAGCATATGGAGCTCATCATTTGATTTCAACATCTATTTAGAAAAAGTACTTGTATTCCCCCTCCCCAATTGTGGCCAATTTAATAAGACCCATTTTTCTTGAATCCCCAGTGCCTAATTACTCATATTTCTTCCTTAAAGCTACATTCTGGTTTAGGATTTTTGTTGTCGTTTAAGTCTCTGAAGCACTCTAGGAACCCTTGCTCTGGCTTTGTTTTTTTGGAAGCAAAGGAAAAATGATCTCCTGGTTTACTTTTGGAATCTGCAAAGCAACTTTGAGGTCCCAGGTGGATTTAGTGTTTGGAAAGGGGAATTTGGGGGACTAGGGTTGACCCTGAGCCCCCAGATCACTGTTCACATTTACAAAAGCAAACCTGGTGTCCCCAATTGCTTTTCTCTTGAGGTTGGCTTAACTTTATTTATCTTCTGCCTTGGGTCACTGCCCCTGAGGTGCTTCAAAAGCAAAACCCAAAGACCCAAAACAAAGAAAGCTAAACCAGATTCAAGGAAAAAATGACCTAGCACTCTGGGTTCACTTTTACAAAGGCAAAAAGTCACTTCAAGAGTTCCATAGAATGGTTTTAAGTCGGCCTAGATTCATTGTGTCCTTTGCACAAAGTGATCTCAACAGGTCTGAGACCCCAGGTTTCTTGGGTGTAGATTTGGAGTGCAATTTAGGATGGGAAACTGTCAGCAGGCTAAATGCTTTGACACAGACTAACTCTTCAGTGATTCTGAAGTGATTCTCAACTATTTTGAGCATATAAATGGACCACCCATGGAACCATTTCTTTTCTTAAGCCGAATCTTTTTGTTTGCTGGACATACGTAGGAATCACTGAGGAAGTGAAATGTACAACTCACTTTAAAAAGTTGGCATAAATCCACCTTATATTATCAGATTACTTATGAAGGGCATTTTTAAATCCTTGGTTAAAAAAAAAAGTTAGGTTACTAATTTTAGGTAATCTTATAAATCATGATGAAATAGAACTGAGACACGTTATTTTGCTATTCATTTTTGTATGATCCATACTTTGCTTACTTCCCCAAAGGATTTAAGATGGAATTACTTTACTTGACTATTGGAACAAACCCATTTTTAGAACCTAATACCAATTTTTGTTATAATATGCCTGAGTTTATCCTTTAATAAGTAATTGTAAAACTGCTTGCGGATAATCTAGGGGAGATTTTTGTTTTTGTTCATGTTTGATCTACATCTTTGAATTTCAGTTGTATGTGTTAACTAATAAATGCACCTGTTGAGAGCATGTCTCACAGTTTATTTACAAGACTGAGGGAGATTTTTTGTGATTAATAACAGATGTATTATTTGTGTACTGCCATCTGAAGGAAGCAAAACTTGCGACAGAGAAGTGAAGTTTTCCTTAAGGACAGAGTACATCCTGTGAAAGCACAACGAATGTGAGAGGCATTCCCAAAGCAGTGACTGTGTGGAGTGAAGAAGTCGGTGGCACCACTCCAGTTTCCTCATCCCTTCCTGTCACACTTTGGCTCCAGAGCAGTCATGTTTTTAAACCATCCCAGAAACCTGGGATCCTGCTTCTTGGTCAAAATAGGCACAGGTAGCAGCTTGCAGAAATGGACTCAGTCCATGAGCCTGGCCCGGCATAGTGTTACGTAGGACCCAAGAATAATGCCCTGGTTTTGTGTTACATCTTTCATCTCAAAAGAACTGTACTTTAAAAAGTGAAAAAGGACCTTATAATTGTTATGGATGGAGGGACACCCGTAGTCCATTCAGAAAAAGCAGTGCTTTTTTCTCAAAGTTCATTTACCTGAATTAACATTAGACCCAATGCCTTGTAATGAGGAAATCTATCCTCTGTATCAAGCCCCTGATGTCAAGAGCCGACTCATTGGAAAAGACCCTGATGCTGGCAAAGATTGAAGGCAGGAGGAGAAGGGGACGACAGAGGATGAGATGGTTGGATGGCATCACTGACTCAATGGACTTGAGTTTGAGCAAGCTCTGGGAGATGGTGGACAGGGAAACCTGCTTACTGCAGTCCATAGGGTAGCAGAGTCAGACACAACTTAGTGACTGAACAACAACAGATGGGCAATTAGGTTAAATTTTGTGGTTTCTGTAATTTCTAAAGAAATTTATAGAGATAAGAACTTTGCATATGAGTATCCGACCTTGTGAGAAAAGAGCATATCTAGGAAAGTCTGTTTTTGTGCTGTAGAAGAACCACTTCTGTACTCACAGTTGGAGTTGGTGTAGGTTTTAAATTCATTAAATGGGCTCCTCCTTTCTCACCTGGGGGTAGATCAGCTCTTATTTTAAGGCCTTTTCCTCTTCCAAATCCCAAAGGTCATGTTGCTGCTGCTTTTCGGAAAGAAAGGGAATTTGCAGCCAGTACATTAAGTGGTTACTTTCTGCTGACTGTGCGCATGCCCACACACACTTGAGCAAACACAAATGCATACCTGAAAGAGGACTCCTTCAAAATGAGGCTTTTAACAACTGTGTGAGGGGAATTCGTTATTGGAATTTATTGGGGGAAAATAAAGTATGTATGTAAACCTTATGAAAATAAAGACAATCACAGTTACCCATAATCCCACCATACAAATTACAGCTATTCTTAACATTTTCTCAAATTTTATTCCAGTCTCTTTTGATGGGTTTTTATGTGATTTTATTAGTAATGTTTATCATAAGCTTCTTCCCAAGTTATTTCAAATTCTGTGTAAGCATTGAT
Source organism: Bos taurus (assembly GCF_002263795.3). NCBI lineage: Eukaryota > Metazoa > Chordata > Mammalia > Artiodactyla > Bovidae > Bos > Bos taurus. The sequence goes on from NC_037353.1 coordinate 14,397,702, forward strand.
TTGAATAACCACTCTATACATAGATATACCTCACTGTTTAACCCTTCTGTTAACATTGAGATTTAACCTGATTTCAGTGTTTTTTTTTCCTTCTTCAATTTTTGATAACACAAATAACATTTTTGAGATTAATATATTTGTTGATAAAATTTCATCTACCTTTATTATTGTTCACTGAAGTTAGATTCCTAGAAGTAGGATTAGAGTCAAAGGGAATGGCCATTTTTTTTCTAAGGTTCTTACATAATGCAAAATCACAGTCTAGAGAAGTTATATTAATTTATATTTTCATTGCAGAGTGTAGAAAGTAACTATTCCTCCTTGTGAAAGAAGGGGAAATGTTGCTTTAGCAAGAGTAAACTTGGAGTACTTGGAGTACTTCCCTTTTCTTTTTCAGTGTATTCTTTTAACATTGTCTCAGTGCAGTTTCTGTACCAGTGTCTTAACCCTTGGTATGGCCTAGAATGTTGTCTGAAAGAAAAAATAGCCTGGCTTTTCATATTAGCAGCAAACATTTTCATTATAGAATTTTCTTCTTTGTACAAGAAAGTCTCTAATTAGTAGAGAGGGGAAGAGTCAAACAAATCCATTGTCTTTCCTAAGGAAGAGCTAGTGTCTTGTAACTTTTCTCTGGTTTTTAACCACCCCAGAAGTTTTCTCTCTCTCAGAGTCAGTGGATTGGCTCATGTATTCTATGAAATACAAATACTTCATTTGAAAGCAAAACCACTACACCCCGTACTTGTAAAGTGAGCTAAAACAAAAAGAAAGAATAATATAAAAACTGAAGGAAGGTAGTAAGTAAAGCATTTAGCTTTCTGAAACAGTTCAGATGGGGATAGGAAGTTGGTCTTAAATGGCTTAAAGGGGATTAGGGTTTTAAAGTTGGATAAGGAGTTTGGTGCTTTGGTTTAGGCATGGCATTGCTTTTAAAAGATTACGTCTATATTTGACAACAATTCTAACTGGAGATTATAAAGCAAATAGTCAATTTTAAAACACTATGGAAAACAAGAGGGTTTCCTTTTTGTTGTTGTTTGTTTATACAAAATGATTGCCTAGAGTTAACAAGCTGAGTCCTGAAGACCTCATTTCATAACACTACTGAGGATCTATCACCAGGGAGAATCCAGCAGAGGTTGTTGAATGCACTTCATTGAGATTATCTGAGCTTTTTGGTTTAAATTACTTTGGGAAAGTCTAGGTGTAAACGACTTCTTTGAAAGGTAAACATACTTAACCTCTTAAAAAAAAAAAAAGGTTCAATTTAAATTCTTTAAAATTCTTCAGTTAGTGGCAACCTTTACTAATTAAATCTGAGTATGAACCAAATAATGTGTAAAGATTAAACCTCTATACATTAGAACAAGTGTTAATGTATTTATATAAAAGTGTTTTCATTATTTTACAATTACTTGGAAATGCAATGAAGTACTTTATTAGAAAGGCAACCCCTCACAATTTTAGTTATTTCAAAAGTGAAAAGACACTATACACTACATTGGTTATAAAATGTAGTTAATGAAGTTTTAAAAATAAGATTGGTTATTCTGTTCCATCTGAGAAGCAGATGGATCAAATGGATCAAGAGTAGCATATACTTTATGTATTAGCTGTGGATAAATAGTCAAAAATTGCTTTAACATTTTTCCCGTCTTCCTCAGCTCCTCGACCTGTTTATGGTTTGGGATTGGTCTACTTATCTAGCTGATTATGGTCAGCCAGCGTCTAAGTACCTTCGGGTGAATCCAAACACAGCCCTTACTCTTTTGGAGAAGTGAGTATATTCTGAAAGCTTCACATATCATTTTAGCAGCTGGTAATTCAGTGATAATTGAAGAACTGGAGATTTTTAATCAAAAGAAAAATGTCTACATGGAGCTTAAAAGTTCAGTTCATTTTAATGACCAAAATATAAGCCGCCTTCTTTCTGGCCTTCAGCGTTGGTATAGATTTTTACGAGATTTCTGTTTGTGTTGATATGAACTAAACATTTTTCCTATTGTGTCCTCAATATCTGGCTTAATTAGCTTTAGAAAGGGACTGGAATCAGTTTGCCATCAATGCTATCTAAAGCCTACCATGATGGGCTTGGATTCCTTACAGGTAGAGAAGTATGCCTTTTGAAAAAATAATATTATGAAATCTGAAGTAACAGAACACTTACTGGTGCATCTTGTCCAGAAAACAGGTGTTGGTGTTTCTTTTCCTTCTCATGCAGCATGTTTTCTTTTCTCTGTATCATATTTCAGATATCACTATTAAAAATTTCAATTTTTGTGTCTTATTTTCCCACATTTCAAAATATCTGTGGTGTATTTGATTTGAGAAGGACACAAGGAACGGTTTTAAATAAATTGTTTTACAGTGCCATGAAACACCACTGAGGCAAAACAAATTACTGCTTTAAATTTTCTGTTGTTTTTCCTTTCACCTTGTCTTGCTATGAGCATGATTTTCAGAGTCTGAGAGGGTGTGTATTTTAGCATACTTTATGGAATGATATTAGAAAATAGTATCATGTAAGAAAACATGCTTTTAGATTTACATACTAATGCAAAAACACCATTTCATGTAGAATGCAAAATAAAGCTGCCAGTATTTTCTGCGTTTGCTATCTCTGTAACTCTATTAGTAATACCTATTTTCTTTGAAGTATATTTTTCAAGCATAGATTTAGTGTGAGATAACACAGAGCATGCCAAGATATCTTAGTTGTTACAGTATAACTTTTAAATTCCTTCTATTAAGCTTCTTCATTCACATATATTCCTAGGATGAAGGATACTAGCAAAAAGAACAATATATTTGCTCAATTCAGGAAGAATGATCGAGACAAACAGAAGTTGATAGAGACAGTTGTGAAACAGCTGAGAAGTTTGGTGAATGGTATGTCCCAACACACATAGCCTTCACATCGCTTGTACTCAGTGACACCAAGTCTGTGACTCAACATTGATCTCTAACGGGCACTGGTCATGATACAGAAAATTGTTTGCAGAATTAAAAAATACAATAGGGAAAAGACACTGATGAGAGCTTAGAAACAAGAATTATAAATATCATTTGTATGGATTTTTAAATGAATACTATTTTATATATGGAAAATGTGACATTAATTTTTTTCACTTCTAGGGGAAAAAGGCAAAACTGTAATATATAAATCAGGTCAAAAATTGTACATGAAACTGATTGTGTAAATACATTAGAAGAACTTATGCCTCTATAGGTGTTTTTTCTATTTAGACTTCAATGATTGTTCTGGTTGTTTTTTTTTTTTCTTCCCAGTATCTGGTTTTGGAATGCAATCATGTATGACATTTCCCTGACATTTTCTGACTTGTAGCTTGAATTTTCACCTCACTAGTATTTAAGTAGACTAAATTGTCTAATTCTGCTGATTCTGAGGGAGGAAATAGACAAATATTTAAAGGAACCTGAAATCGAACTTAATGTAACCCAATAAGAATGTGAATTACTTGTTCTACTTGGGTGGTTTAATTTAATCTGAATATGAAGAAAAGGTATTTGGATTTTCTGAAGATGCAATGTTGTTTCTGTTCAGCAGGGTTAATATTTCTAACTATATTGTTTGTAGCTGACCCCATTTATTTGGTTTGGTTTGGTTCAAGTTAGGAGGACAGAAGCTAAGTGGGGCTAACCACTTCAGGTGCCACTTGTGCTAGGAGAGACACACTCCTGCACACACAAGTTACCACAGGGGTCGGGTTACTTTCTTCAAGGCACAGACCTCAGTGCTGGATCCTTATTGCAGAAACAAGCCAAACCAAAATGAACTCTGGAAAACCTAAAACGAATGTACATTTTACTCTGTGTAAATTACTGTGGTCCAAATGGTAGTATCAATCTGATCCTTACTTTGTCTTCATTGTATTTATGCTGAATAATCCTTTTGCATTTTCAGAATTTATGCCTGTAAGAAACTTATATTTGACTCTGTAAAATAAGTGTAAAGAATTATATGTGCATTTCTTGATTTTGTGATTAAATATTAAAAAGGTTGAGCAAGTTGCTGAAAATTCATTGCTGTTGCATCTGTTTAGAGTTTCCTGATTTGAAACAACTGCTTTCTTTAGAAAGGCTGTTATTTAGTTACTGGAATGGGAGTATCGCCAAAACGAAGAAAAGCATTTATTCTCTTGACCGTCTCTAATCCTAAAGTATTTAACGTTTTAAAAAATATTATATGGAAAGCATGGTTACTTCTAGGTACAATACAATACATTCTGGAAGTTACTGGAGACGGCGAGCTGCTAGTTCTCTTTGAGGACTGGAAAGCGGTGGCCCTCGAGTGCCTTACCCAGCCCTCCAGGGCACTTGGGACGTCTCCCCGGCTTGGGCTGAGGCGTCCCCGATTCAGAGAGACGCCGCCTTTTCACTGTTTGGAGCAGACAACTGTGGGTTCGCACCGGCGATGGTCTTGAGGAGTTTACTTTTCTCAGGCAAACAAGCACCCGGCAATCCCCACCACCACCCCGCCCCGCAACACGCACACCCCTTGGGTTGAGCCGTAGTGACTAGGACGCCCGAGTCCTGGGCATTTAGGGCCCCACAAAAAGCCCGAAAAGCAACTATGTAGCCTAATGGGATGGAAGGATACAAAGGGGGAGGGATCGGTGAATTTGGTCCTCGAGACCCGAAAGGCGCCCGGGGGTATCTGCTCCTCGTGGGGTTAGGGGGAGTCTCCGTGAAGCTTTGGAGCAGTGACACTACCCCCTTTTGAAGGATTCTGGAAGTGGTGGACCGGAGACCTCGGAGGGGAGGGGATGTCGAAGAATCGCAACCCAGGCCGTCCTTTGTAGGCGCTTGCGATGCCAAAGCAGGCATCGAAGACCGCAATTTCCCTGAAATAAAAGCAGAGCAAAGTGGAGAACCCCTATCCCTTTTAACCTTGTAGTGCCGTGGGAGCCTTGGGAACCGGCACCTGGAAGTTAGAGAGAGCCCCCGTTAGCTCCCTGCGCTAGGTCAGTCCACTCGCCGAGCTCCTGCTTGGAGTCGGGAAGTTCTTGGCGCGAAACCGCAGGCCCCGCCCGAGGATCTGCGTCGGGCACGGCACCAGCTGAGCTGTAGCGCAGCAGTTACTGCCACTCCCCACACCAGCCCCCCGGAGAGCTCGCCGCTGCCCACCGCCTCCAATCATTACCCTGCGTGGAGCGCCTTAAATATGCAGAGGCGCGTCACGTCGTGTGGATCGGGAGCAATCCGCAGGGAGCAATCCAGTATCTATATAAATGTTGCCGGGGTAGGCCGAGAAGGGTTAAAAGGCTGGAGAAGAGAGAGGTGGGCGGGGGTCTACACAACCCGGGTGAGCGCAGCCCTCGTTGGCAAGCCGGTGAGTTGCTCCTCTCTTTGCCCTCCCTCGCTGCTTCTGTCGAAGGAATGCTGACCCAGGGCGGTGGGAGGTGCTCGGCGCGAGCGGTCCTGAGGCAGCCCTCACCCCCCCAAGGAGGTGGCATTTTGGCCCGGGAGCCATCCGACTCAGGAAAAAGTCCTGAGCTCGCGGGTCTCTATGAAGGCACGTTCCCTAAGGGCGCGTGGTCACTGAGATCCTCCGCTGCCCCTCTGCTTGTAGAGCGAAGCCCCTGGTAAATCTCAGTTTTGGTCCCCAGGCCCCCGGGCCCTTTCCGGACAGAACAGGTGAGCACTGCGCGCCGCAGCTCCGGCGCTTCCTGCGCTTAGAGCGACCCGTCCCCCGCAGGCTCGCCATGTTACCCTGGGGGCTGAGCTGCCTGTCCGCGCTGGGGGCGGTGGGCACCGCGCTCCTGGGCGCGGGACTGCTACTCAGCCTGGCGCAGCACCTCTGGACTCTCCGCTGGACGCTGAGTCGGGACCGAGCCTCTGCCCTGCCCCTGCCCAAAGGCTCCATGGGCTGGCCCTTCTTCGGGGAAACGCTGCACTGGTTAGTTCAGGTGAGCACTCGGTCGTTTCCGCACCTTGTTCTTCTCTGTCCCCCACTGCCTCTCAAGGTTCCCAGGGCTCGTAGCCATTCTCCTTCTGTCGCCCAGGGCTCCAGGGAGCATATACAGCCCTCCCCTCTACCCAGCTTCTCCCTCGAAGGGACCGTGTGTCACTGGGGTTCTCTCCAGCACAACCTAAGACCCGACGCCACGCAGGGATGAACAGAGGGGTTCTAGGGCCCTATGTCCTGCCACCATTGAATCGGGAGTCAGGGGCACGTCTCAGCCATGGGCTATTTGGCACTCAGGTCCCCATTCTAAGCCTCTGTTTCCCCATCTCACCAATGGGAACGGGAGCATGTACATCCCCGTAGGGTAGTCAGTCGCCAGGCACCTTTGAGACCATTTTGTAAAGAATAAGATGCCAGCCTGGAGCAGGAGGTTTTTATCAAGAGGCAGTTGGGATCCCTGGGCTAGTTTCGCAGCCGAGACCCAGTGGCCCCATCCCTCTTCGCTCCTGGCTCGCAGGGCTCGCGCTTCCACAGCTCTCGCAGGGAGCGCTACGGGACGGTGTTCAAGACGCACCTGCTGGGCAGGCCAGTGATCCGCGTGAGCGGCGCGGAGAACGTGCGCACAGTCCTGCTGGGTGAGCACCGCCTTGTGCGTAGCCAGTGGCCGCAGAGTGCGCACATCCTTCTGGGCTCGCACACTCTGCTCGGCGCGGTTGGAGAGTCGCACCGGCAGCGGCGGAAGGTGAGCCCAAAACAGAAGCGGCCGTCGGGACGTCGGACCCGCGGCTTCTGAGCGGCTGCCGTGGGCCAGGCCGGGGCGAGGTGTTAGGCATACACTGTGAACCTGACCAGGGCCCCTGACAAGTGGGTGGCATTGGGTTGGTAGTCCCTTACCTTCTCCGGGTTTGGCTTATAAGGCCAGGACTGGGACTTAAAGATCCTTTCATCTTCTATCTTATGCGACTCTGATGCCAGAACCGACGGAAATTCAAACTCAGTGTTAGGGACGACTTCCTGGAGTAGGTGGCCCCTGGAGCCTGGATGGAGAGGAGGCACTGTGTACATCAGACAAGAACTAGAGGGAATGGCGAGAGCAAAACCCAACACATTTGGGTCCGGGTCGCTTAGAAGAGGAAGAAGGGGCCGAAATTGGCCTCTTGGCTCCGCTGGAGTCGTGGAGCAGAGGAAACCGGACGGCTGGCAGGGCTGACCCTGTGCGTTCCCCTCAGATCCTGGCTCGAGCGTTCAGCCGTGCGGCACTGGAGTGCTACGTGCCTCGCCTGCAGAGGGCGCTGCGGCGGGAGGTGCGCTCCTGGTGCGCGGCCCGCGGGCCGGTCGCTGTCTATGAGGCCGCTAAAGCGCTCACCTTCCGCATGGCCGCGCGCATCCTGCTGGGGCTACGGCTAGACGAGGCGCAGTGCTCTGAGCTGGCCCGGACCTTCGAGCAGTTCGTGGAGAACCTCTTCTCCCTGCCCCTCGATGTGCCTTTCAGCGGCCTGCGCAAGGTACTGCCGCCCCGCCCGCCCCAGACTTTCCCTTTGAGGCTCCCTTGGTGCGCCATAGGCATCACCTCTGCTGGGAGATGGAGGCTCTGCCTAGTGTGGGGAGGCGGCATGGTGGCGGTGGGCCTTGGGGCTGGTCTCTGTCCTGACTCGCTGTGTGAGCCGGGGCGGGCCACACACCCTCTCTGGACCACGCCTGGCGGGACGAGCTCCAGCCCCAGCAGCCGCGGGCTTCCCGACGTTGGGTCTCGGTGGCGGGAGCCCAGCCAGTCGCCCCAGCCCCTCCTCAGAGCGGCGCCTCCAGGCCCGGCCTGCAGCGCCTCTTTGGAAGCCCCGAGGCTGGGCAACGGATGGGAGCACAAGGGCCGCAGACACGCCCCCGGCCCAGGCCGGCGCCAGCCGGGGTTGGAGAGGGGTGGGTGTCGGCTCAGCGCCCGCGGCCCCAGGCCCGCTAGTTTCCGGATTAGAGAACCATGGCCTCTTCAAACTTCAGAGCAATGGGCCGGACTTAGAGAGCAACTGATCTGGGGCTTCTTACTGTGCCAATGTCCTGGTTTTCATTCACCCAATTAAAAATAATAGTTATGTGTAAAGGGACCTGATATATGGACCGATTGCCTCGGGTACGTTTTTCTGATTTAATCCTCCTCAAAATATTATTCTCATTTAATTGATGAAGAAACTGAAGCTCCAAGAGGTTAAATGACTTGCCCAAGATCACACAGCTAGTAGGGGCAGAGGCAAGATTTGACACCTCCCTACCCCATCTCGGTCTCCCCTGATAAGAAGCCGATGTGCTCAAAATGCTTCCCCTGGCAGATGCTTTCTCACTGTGCTTGCTCCCTGAACTCTGGGGGACCACCCCAGCCCTCCTGGCTATCCCTTTTTACAAAGGCTAATGTTTAGAACTTCCAGTAGTGTTCTTTAAGCCAGAGCTTTCCTGAGTACATCAAGATGTCCCTTCCTCTCTGCACCGGTGCCAACCGCCCCTGCAGGCAGGAGAAGGGCGGTGGGCTAACTCCCAGGCTGGGTAATCTGCCAAGCACAGACACTTGAAGCTGCGTGACCCTGGACAATTGCTTGACCTCTCTGAGCCTCAGCATCCTCCCCTTAGGAGGACAGTAAACTGTTTGCCTTGCTCCAAAGAGGGGCTTGTGATCATCAAGAGAGAATGGTGTATGAGGGTAAAGGACAAATTCCTGAGCCTTTATATTGAGTCCCTTCTTCAATGTGGAGCTGAGCTGGGAATCTGTTAATGCTAGCTTTCAGCAGAGCCAGACCAGCACTGGGAAGATGTGGGGGGTAGGTGTCCAGGGCTAGCCCCCTCTGCCTTCCTACCCCAACTCCCTTGTCTCCCCACACATCAGGGCATTCGGGCCCGGGACCAGCTGCATCGGCACCTGGAGGAAGCCATTGCACAGAAGCTTCTTGAAGACAAGACTGCTGTGGAGCCAGGCGATGCCCTCGATGGGATCATCCACAGCACTAGGGAACTGGGCCATGAGCTCTCAGTGCAGGAACTGAAGGTATGTGGCCGGATTTCTCCTCCCCTCTTTTGCATGTATAGCAGGTCTCTACACACAGGCTGAATCCCTGGAACAACAGAGCAACATCCTGTTTGGCCCCACTTGGAGCCACAGACACTCCTCAGGGTGAGGGAAAGAGGAGACCTGGGTCCAGTCCTGGCTCAGCCGCACCCCCTACCTCTGTGGCTTTGGGCCAAGCGAAGGCATGAATCCTAGGCCCTCCCTTACAGCCTCTGGCAGCAAACAGCTCTCCTCTTCCCCACTTCCCTGTCACTTCATGCTTTCTCCTCTGCAGTCTGCCTGCCTATGCCGCTTTGTTCACCCCTTTTCTCTACAAATCCTAAGGGTTCAGGGTCAAATTCCACAATTCCTTCAAGTGTCCCCTTTCCTCCCCAAATCTACGCATCCATGAGCCAGCTCGGCACCTGGTACCTCGGGTACTGGTCTGTTTTGCCACTGAGCATCTACTGGAGAATTAGAAACTGCCACCCCCTCCCCCATGTATGCATAGAACACATGCAGTGGAAGTAAGGAGGGGAGCTTTGGAATGACCCCTGGGCCCACCTGCTCGAGAACCCAAAAAGGAATGTAGCGGCTGGGGGAGGGGGGGGGCAGCGGGCAGGGGAGTTAGAAATGGAAACACTTCATCCCTTCCATCAGCAGCTTCCATCCTTTCTCTGACACTCATTTTCCCACTAGCGAGCCACTGAGCCTGAGTGTCTTCTCTGAAAATGGGACGAACAATCTCTTTCCTAACTTCTGGGTGGTTGTGAAGTCTGGAAGAGTCAAGGGGTTAGAAGTAGATGAGCAGGGCGCTGGTGAGTCGTGGGGGAGCCGGCAGATAGGAATAGTTCTAGGCTGGGAAGGGGAGTGGTATGGAAAGACGTGGACACTCCCTCTGCCTTGGCAGAGCTGGGGAGGGCATGACAACACTGTCCAGGTTCTCAGGAAGGGACCCACTAGCCAGAAATCTTCAGTTCTGGCTGGTCAGGAAGGACCTTGGAGCCCCAGGGTCTCCGTCCCAGCTCCCCATCTTCTCCAGAACAGCCAGTTAGCCTTGGATCAGCTCATTCATTCCACAGGCAGATTCTACCTATTCAGTGCCAGACTCTATACAATGAGCAAACATAGCCTCTGCTGGAGAGGAGGGCACCGCATTCACCCTGTGATCACATCCATCAGGGTGTAAACACACACCTGCTGCTGCCAGGAAGGAAGACACCATACCAGGAGTTGGGAGGAGGGCACAGGCAGGCAGTGAAGACTGGGGCCTGGATGATGAAGCCTCCAGACAGTGCAGATGGGGAAGCAGTGCAGTCACTCACTGGGACCACCACTAAGCGGGAAGAGGACCACGATGCTCACTTTGGTGCCAGGCTGCTGCTTCTGCTGCTGCAGGTGCCTTGGTTAATTCCGCAGCAGTCCCGGTCAGGAGGGCCAGCTTCATTGTCGGCAACACTGCATGGTTAAGAGTGCTGGACTCCTGGCCCTGACTACTGGGCTTGGTGACTGAAGGGACCTTGGGCACCTCTCAGAACCTCAGTAAAACGGGCAGAAACTGTGCCACACACACTGCGGGTGAGAATCCAATGACTTAATTCCCTTAAAGCACTAAGAACACTACACCAAAAAAGTTCTGGCATTATCTATGGGAACCTCCCAAGGCTATCTGTGGTTTCCCCAGGTGGCGGACTTGGGATTCAGTCCACTCCCAGACCCTCCCAGGTAGCCGTGCCTCCGAGCACTCTGCGATCTGGCCTGTGCGCAATGGCAAATGTGGGGGCCCCTGCACCACAGCCTGAGAACCGGCTAATGGAGACAGCGCCCCTGGGCTGTCTTGCAGGAATCAGCTGTGGAGCTCCTCTTCGCCGCCTTCTCCACCACGGCCAGTGCCAGCACGTCCCTCGTCCTGCTACTCCTGCAGCACCCCGCAGCCATCGCCAAGATCCAGCAGGAGCTGGCGGCACAGGGGCTGGGGCGCGCGTGCGGCTGCGCGCCGGCGGCCTCGGGGGGCGGCGCTGGGCCCCCGCCCGACTGCGGTTGCGAGCCCGACCTCAGCCTGGCGACGCTGGGCCACCTGCGCTACGTCGGCTGCGTGGTCAAGGAGGTGCTGCGCCTCCTGCCGCCGGTGTCCGGGGGCTATCGGACAGCCCTGCGCACCTTCGAGCTCGACGTAAGTGCGCTGCTCGCCCGCCCCGCCTTGCAGCCGGCCGCTGGGAGGTGGGGTAGGGGTTAGGATGGCGCTGTCTCCTTTTCCCTTTTCCGGGCCTCCTGGAAAATGGGCTGAATCCGATCACGTTTCCCGGAACCACAGTTGAGGACGCAAAGCAAGGTTAGGGACCCCGGGCTATGTGCTAAATTGCTTCAGTCGTGTCCGACTCTTTGCGATCCCATGGACTGTAGCCCTCCAGACTGCTCTGTTCACGGAATTCTCCAGGCAAGAATAGTGGAATGGGTTCCATTTCCTCCTCCAGGGGATCTTCCCAACCCAGGGATGGAACCCACGTCTCGCGTCTCCTGCATTGGCAGGTGGGTTCTTTACCACTAGCGCCACCTGCGAAGATTTTGACTGCTGTCTGGGTAGTCAACTCAGAGGCCAGTTTTAGAATAAAATCATCCTTTTCTCTGCCCAGCACTCCCCTTTCAGCCAGTGAGCCTGGGTAGTGCACAAAGAGCCGCCCACTCTGTCCTGTGCTCCATTTCTCTGGCACTCTCACAAGATAAAGGGACCAATCATTGCTACCTGTCCAGGGTTCTGGCTGAGGCCAGGTTCCAGGAAAACGGGATTATTAAAATATGGGTAGTGATCTGGTTGGCTTGAGCGGGGCAAGAAAGTTAAGGCTTAGGCCCGGCTCCGTCTCTGTATGACCTTGGCTAATTCCCTTCTCACTCTGGGCCTCAGTTTGCTCTCTGGAGGGAAGCTGCCTTGGTCCCTTCCAACTTTAACTCGGGGGAGGGGAACGCTAACGCTGCCAAACTGAGGGTGTTTGCCGCTGCACCTCCCCACCCCCAGCCCGATCCCTGGGCAGCTCCAGGCAGAGTGGGCACCTTCTCCCCTTCGCCTTAAACAGCCAGTATCCCCATTGCATGCCAGAATTTGAGAGGATGAGATGACTGGATGGCATCACGGACTCAAAGGACATGAATTTGAGCAAACTCCTGGAGTTAGTGAAGGACAGGGAAGTCTAGCATGCTGCAGTCCACAGTGTGGCAAAGAGTCAGACACGACTTAGCAACTGAACAAGAGAAAGAGATTCTGCCCTTGAGGCGCTGTTGTGGAGAGAAAGGGGGGCAGAGCCAGCAACTTCATCACAAACTGGTGTGAAGAAGAGAGTGACCTCTAGCTGAATGATACCAAAACATTTTGGGAACTGGCATTTGAACTGGAGCAGTGAAAGGCTCAGATGGGGACCACATGTCACCAAGACGGCGTGGCCCAAAGGTAGGTGGGTTAGTGAGGTGTTTAGTAGTGTCTGGGATGCTGAATTTTGGAGTTCAGACACCACTGAGCAGGCCTGGGGTGCAAGACGTAGGGAAACCAAGGTAGAAGAGCACTGGACCACCGGAGTGAATAGGGGTGGGGTCTCAGCCAGATGGGAAAACTGAGGCCTAGAGAGGAGAGGGCACGCCTTGATGATTTCAAGATTTTCTATTTGCCCGTTGAGAGGAAGGCTCTCCTGAAGCCTGTTCGAGCAAGGAAGCCGGATAGTCGGGGCTGGAAGACCTCTCAAAAGTGGAATAGTTGAAAAAGAGGTGAGCTGAGGGAACATGAAAGCCTTCATCATTTTAAGCTTCCTTCCAACAATTTAATCCTCACATGCACCTTCTCAGAGTGTGGCTACTGGATCTGAAGGTTATGTACAGCTCATGGCTAGTGAGTACAGAGAGGCAGTTTTCAGTTGAGTGTAAAGAGCTGAAAAATTGAGATGACTGTAAAGGAGCTGTCGTTTGCTTTGCTCTGACGCAGGCAGCTGGTACATGCAGGACTCGAATTTAGGTCTCCTAATGTGAGAAGAAAACAGAGAAAACAGTGAACAGTAACAGAGCACACTCACTGACCCCTAATACATATGTCAGACCCGTTATTTGAGTCCTCACAACAAAGCGGGCATTTTTGGTCTCACTTGATCACTTAAGAAACTGAGACTCAGAGATGATGTAGCCAACGTCACACAGCTCACCAGAGAAGGAGCTGAAACAGACGGGAATGCAAAGCAGTATCCTAGTTTCCGGTTAAGACGCACGTCCCTGCCCGTTTGGAAGCCTGTTTGATGAAGGATCGGTGAGGGCTGGGTTTCCGGGTGCCTGGTGGTCAGGCGGGTCTCCTCACCTCCCCGCAGGGCTACCAGATCCCCAAGGGGTGGAACGTGATGTACAGCATCCGAGACACGCACGAGACGGCCGCAGTGTACCGCAGCCCGCCGGAGGGCTTCGACCCAGAGCGCTTCGGCACTGCGGGCGACGATGCACTGGGCGCCGCCGGCCGCTTTCATTATATCCCGTTCGGCGGTGGTGCGCGCAGCTGTCTTGGCCAGGAGCTGGCGCAGACCGTGCTCCAGCTGCTCGCGGTGGAGCTGGTGCGCACGGCGCGCTGGGAACTGGCCACGCCTGCCTTCCCCGCCATGCAGACCGTGCCCATCGTGCACCCGGTGGACGGGCTGCGGCTCTTTTTCCACCCTCTTGCGTCTCCGGCGGCGCAGGATGGGCAACGCCTCTGACTTGCTGCGCTGTGGAACCTGGCTTGGCCAGCGGCTGCGGCGCGCTTGCGGCGCCGCCCATCTGCCGTTCTCCAATGCCGGGTCCGGCGCGCTCTCATTCATCAGAAGGTTACTGAACGCAGCTCTGTGTCCGACTCTGAGGGAGGAGACTCATGAACCACCGCCACCGCACTTGGTGAAGCGTCCTGGCTGGTGGGATGGTGCCTCCAGCACTTCGCGCCCTTAGGGAGGAAAGGTGGTGGCCCAAGTCTCTTATGCCTTTCCCAGGATTTCAAAGCAGGGATGGTGGAAAAATTCCCCCTAGGATTCAAGCTGGGGAGGAGGCATGGGTCGTGGGGAGGTGGGGTGGGGTGGGCCGTCGAATGAGGGAGGGCCCGCAACTGTAGCGAGGAAGCGGGGACGCCAGGAGGGCATATCTGGCCTGGCTTTGGGCCATAGGAAGACACTGAGAAGGCGCCCAACGGAAGGCCCTCAGGCAGCTGGCCTCCGCTAGGTGCGCCCTGGCCACTCTGCCTGTCTCGGCAGAAACCCAGAATTGCGGGCGCTTTCAGGGCTCTAAACAGGATCAACAGCTCCGGATTCTACTGGCGATTTCTTAAAAGAAAAATTCCTAGTTCAAGAACGCATATAATCTTTCCATTTATACAGGAGAGAATAGGTACACCGAGAGGATTCTAAGGCTGGATTATTTTCATGGGAGGTTGAGACATAATCAGAGAGGTTTGGGGTATTTGTACCCAAAACAGGAAGGCCGAGAAATCGTTTCCTGGCAGTAGTTGAGTGAGAAGGCTGCAGCTTAGCTGGGCAGCTGCTCCTCGGTGGGAAAGTGGGATGGAGCTGGCAGAGACTCAAGAAAGACCCCCTCCCCAGAAGGGCCTGCCCTTCATATACCCAGAGAGGGGCTAGGAACTGGACAGCCTGGGGCCCAGGCTGCTGGAAACTCTCGAGCATAGCCCCAGGGAACTGAGCTACAGATTATCTCCAAAATGATAGCTGACTGCAGGGACGCCCTGGTTTACTGCTTCAACCTCCTTCATTACAAGCAGAGACTGAGGCCGGAGATTAGACCACTCAGCCAGTGCTCTCCTCCACCCCATCCCTTACCCCCTGCTCCAGTCTCTGGCCTGTGGCCACCATGTAGCTCTTGGCCTTTTATCCTTTCATAGTGATCCCTAGGTTCCAACACAAAAGTTCCCAACAGTGCTTAAATCTAAACCAAGAGCCTCCTTTTTTCCTAACACGCTGTAACCTGCTGCCCACCTTCGGACAGGCTGGGGGCAGTTGAACATGATGGGTGAGCCAGAGAAGTTGCCTCCAAGTCCTGAGCTGACCCCTTAGTGAACCAGAAGGAACCAGAAAGTGCCCTCCTGACCTTAGGCTTAAGGTGGATCCTGGGGCCAGAAGGGAAGGGGAGGCAGCAGGCTTAGGCAGGGCCCAGTAGCTCAGGAGCAGGAGCACAGCGGGCCCTTCTGAGCTCAACTGACACAGTCATAACCCCATCTGCAACAATTCATCACCCACGGCTGACCACAGGCCCTGGCGCCATGGGATCTGCAGGCAGGCGCCAGAGCCACAGAGCCGGTGAAAGTGGTAGATCTGAGGCCTGCCCTCAGGGCGCTCCTGACGCTTCAGAGACAACATCTCATCTCAGAAGCTCCACTAGGGTGAGGTGGTGGGAAGACCAGGGCTTGGGGTTGATTCTGATTTGAGGAGAGATAGATGCGGCGGGGCTCTCAGAAGCCTGGACTTCCCAGGTTCCAAGATACCTGATTTACGTGCTGTGTGGTCTGTACTAAACTATAAGCCTCTGAAAGGGCAGCTTCAGTTTTACTGTGACTTCCTAGTGATACATCGACTCATCATTTCAAGGAAAATCAGAGCTCTTGCTTCTGATTCTCTGAGTAAGGGGCAGATACGATTCTTACCCTCTTGGACTTGGTGTGCTCGCAAAGGAAAGAGACAGTAAATAAACTAACAAACGAGCAAGAATAATTCTGATGATGGTAGAGCTGTTTCGAGAGAATAAAACAGGGCTGTCATACAGAGTGCCTGGCGGCTCTGCTGGGGGCTGGAAAGAGTGGCATTCGACTTTGGAAGGAACCAGCCAGGGGTGTCCGGGGATAGAAGAGCCCCAAGCAGAGAGTACAGGAGGTTTAGAACCGAAGGGGTGGGAATCTGCTCAAGACGAGGGAAGAAAGTGTTGACGGGAGAAAAGTGGGGGAGGGGTGCTTCAGCTGACCTCAGTCAGGAGCTCACCTCCCCGCCCAGCAAAAAACTACTCCCTACCCCTGCCAACCCTTACCATCAGTCTGTTTTGTAAACATCTTAGAAACATTATTTTGTTTTCCAGCTAACGAAGCCCTCTCTCTACCCACCAGCACCCAAGAAAGCCTGGTAAGGTTTCTAGGTCAAAGTTCTTATTGGGTTGGTCATTTACCGACCCTTTCCCTCTTCAAGATGATCTTTAGTGCTCTTCACTATCCCATTTAATCCTTTCCCCTGGTCGCCCACGCGGGTCTGAATGGCAGATAGAGTAAAACATTTTTCCCCTTTGTGGCGATTTCCAGCGGGCAGGCCCCGCTCATCTTGTGACCCGGCGCGCGCTGAACTTGGCGAGATGGCCCTGCAGAGTTCACTCAGATGTCACGGTCCGGCCCGCAGGGGTCACAGGCGGGTCAGGCCGGAGGACTGGGACTGGGCCCCAGGTCACGCCCCCGCTGGCCAGCTTTGCTCACCGGCCGGAGGCACCGTCCAGAAAGGGGCGGGCCTAGGGTTTCTGAGAATTACCTCCAGCGCGTCTCGCCCGGTTCCAGCCGGTGCCCCCAAGTGGTCTGTCACTGTTTACAGTTGTCAGTTCATTTGAAGAAACGATTGTGGGCGAGACCCTTCCCTGGAGCCTCTGAAACACCAGTGTAGGGTTATGGTGAACCGCCGATTCTCCGAAAGACATCCTGGGGCTAGCCAGGCGTGGAACGTTTCTGCGAGCGTGAGGTCCCGGCGACTCCGCAGACATTGCCGGACCCGCCCGGTTGGGGGACCACGCGGGAAGGTCTTGTATTTAACTTAACAGCTCTCGGGATCAAAGTGTTTTCCATCTCCAAGGGACGCTTTCCAAGGCGTGAGACTCGCTCCTGTGAGAGCCGCTTTTCGGCTTTAAACAAACTTATACATTATTGTTTCGTTTTCGGCGCGGCTGGTGGGTTCAGCGTTGAAACCGAGGGAGCGAATGGCCCTGACTGGTCCGAGGAAGTTCGGACCCTGTCCCACTGGCTCGACAGGGTTGGAAACGGGGAGCGCACGTGCGCTTCTCGCAGTGTCCGAGCTCCAGGCTGTGGCTGCAGGAGCGGCCAATCGTATAGGTGGGCAATGGCCAGAAGACCCACTTCCCAGTCAGGATTCTCTCAACACTCTTAATCAGCGGCCGGTAGAGGCCTGGGTTTAGGACCCAGCACCCCCTCTCCTCTGGGTGGGTTTCTGCCGGGTGGGAGCTGGAGAGCCCAGGTCACCCTGGTAAGGTAGCCTAGCCGGGGGTAGGGAAGAGTATGTGCAACCTTAGCCTAGCCGAAGGTGGCCCAGCCTGGGGCTGGGAAAGGTATGTGCAACCATAAGCCACTTTTGGAAACTCACAACTACCTGTAGGTGTAGACTGGTCAGGAAAGATCACCTTCACATCAAGGAGGAGGAAACGGGCTCAAGGATGTGTGGTGACTTGCCCAAGATCATTCAAGTAGAGATGGATCCGGGACTCAGAGCCCAAACTCTGGGCTTTCCATCCATCCTCCTCATCTGTGTCTTTATCCTGCGAGGATTAAGGACCCTCTTCCCTTCTGCCTAGCTGGAGCTGCTAACCCCAGGGCCCTCGGAATCCGGCTTTGGCCGGATTGCAGAGCGCTGTTTGCCACTGAGCCGCAGATGAATTGCCCCTGCGGTCCCGGGCTAGGGAGTCAGAGTCAGGGCTCAGACTTGAGCAGGGTTGCACCTGGAGTCCTGGGGATCTGGAGGCTCTCTTGAACCTTTAAGTAGGACCTTCCAAGACTTCATGATGTGAGCCTCGAGGAGTTTGGGGATCTGGGAATTAGTGGTCAGCCGGTCGTGAATCCCCGCCAACTCTCACTTGGGTCCTGGCTCTGGGCTCTTCTGTGGGGTCTCTGGAAGAGTCAGGAGGCCTGCGTTTTGCTCCGCCTTCTGGATCTCAATTTCCTCACCTGCGGGACAAGGCAGCTGAAGATCCCTGAACGCACTCCCCTTTACTTCCTCTGCAGGTGGAAGGGGGCCCTGTAAAACAGAAAGCGGGTGCAGGAAGCTCTGGGCTGGGACCTCCCGTCGGACCCGGCGGGAGAGATTCCGAAGACACCGCCAGGGAGCCCGGGGCGTGGAGTTTCCGCTCCCCGGAGCCCCTGCCGCCGTCCGGGAGCCCCGCACACTTTGTATGGGGGCAGCAGGCTGCTCCTAGCCCCGCGCCCCAGGAGGCGCGCTCCGAGAGAAGCCGCCACGGCGCCGCCTCTGCCTCGGCGCGGAACAAACGGTTAAAGATTTGGGCAGCGCCTCGCGGGGGGAGGAGCCAGGGGCCCAATCCGCAATTAAAGATGAACTTTGGGTGAACTAATTTGTCTAAGGTAACGTGGGCAGCAACCTGGGCCGCCTATAAAGCGGGCGCGCGGCGGGATTCAGAGCGCTGAGGGTGGCGGCAGGTGGCGCGGAAGGTCGCGGCGCGCCATGGGGCTCCCGGCACTGCTGGCCAGTGCGCTCTGCACCTTCGTGCTGCCGCTGCTGCTCTTCCTGGCCGCGATCAAGCTCTGGGACTTGTACTGCGTGAGCAGCCGGGACCGCAGCTGTGCCCTCCCTTTGCCTCCCGGAACGATGGGCTTCCCCTTCTTTGGGGAAACACTGCAGATGGTGCTACAGGTAAGGGAGCTTGGGGCGGGATTGGACGATTCTCCCGAGCCCGACTCGGTTCCAGACTTCCACTGAAGCGCCCCCCGGGAGGGAGGTGACTGGGGCTAGGATCAGGACTGGCGGGAGGCTCGGCGCTCCCCGGCGCCCCCTCACGCCCGCTCACTCCTCCGCTTTCCTCTCGCAGCGAAGGAAGTTCCTGCAGATGAAGCGCAGGAAATACGGCTTCATCTACAAGACGCATCTGTTCGGGCGGCCCACGGTGCGGGTGATGGGAGCGGACAACGTGCGGCGCATTTTGCTCGGAGAGCACCGGCTGGTGTCGGTCCACTGGCCCGCGTCAGTGCGCACCATCCTGGGTTCTGGGTGCCTCTCTAACCTGCACGATTCCTCGCACAAGCAGCGCAAGAAGGTGAGGGAGGGGTGGCGGCGCCTGGACAGGAAGTGGGACCCGATTCGAGTAAGGGGTTCGGGCAGATAGGTGCTGGGCGAGCGCCAGCTGCATAAGGCATCGGCTGGGACCCTCTCAAACCCGGTGTAGCTTTCCCAGCCAGGAAGTGCCTTGGGTCTGGTGGGGTTGTAGATGTCTAGGAGACCCTGGAAGGCAAGAGGGGCGGGTGGGGCCGGGCTTTAATACTCTTCCCTCCTCGGAGTTCAGGTGATTATGCAGGCCTTCAGCCGCGAGGCGCTTCAGTGCTACGTGCCAGTGATCGCCGAAGAAGTGGGCAACTACTTGGAGCAATGGCTGAGCTGCGGCGAGCGCGGCCTCCTGGTCTACCCCCAGGTGAAGCGCCTTATGTTCCGCATTGCCATGCGCATCCTGCTGGGCTGCGAGTCCCGGCTGGCGAGCGGCGGGGAAGACGAGCAGCAGCTGGTAGAGGCCTTCGAGGAAATGACCCGCAATCTCTTCTCGTTGCCCATAGACGTGCCCTTCAGCGGACTGTACCGGGTAAGGGCGCCTTGTGGGGTTCGGAGCTAGGGCTCCGGGGGCGTGGGATCCGGACGTCTGCTCACCGCGGTGCGCTCTCTGCGCTCAGGGCCTGAAGGCGCGCGACCTCATCCACGCGCGCATCGAGGAGAACATTCGCGCCAAGATCCGCAGGCTGCCGGCGGCGGAGGCGGGCGGGGGCTGCAAAGATGCCCTGCAGTTGTTGATCGAGCACTCCTGGGAGAGAGGAGAGAGGCTGGACATGCAGGTAAGCCGCAGCTTCAGGAGCGGCACGGCGGAGTTTGATCCCCTGGCTTCCCAAAAGCAATTCCTAGGGTTTCCAAAGTGCGCGCAGAGGGGCCCAGGTTCCCAGAGTGAGAAGCCCTCCCAGACCCCAGGGACTGGACCCAAAGATTGAGATACCGGGTCCACAGAGCTCTGCGGAGAGGCCTCGTCGCCCATCCCTTTCAGGTTTTAAAGGGAAAGTTGGAATTTGCAAGATGTGAGTAATGTTGGGTGACTTTAATACAACTAACGCTTTTAAGAGTTCCAAAGAGAGTGGAAACTTACTGGCCTTTCCGGCTCTAGCTGAACTAAAGGGTCTTAGCATTTTGTTTAAATGGATTTTCTGTCAGTCGACTTTCAGCCCTTCTCATCTTCCCTCCTGAATCCTCAGTTCTATTCTGAGTAGTTGCTCTGTAAAATTGCATGCAGACTTGTCAAAACGTTGGTCTTAATCCACTTGTAGGCATTAAAGCAATCTTCAACAGAGCTTCTCTTTGGAGGGCATGAAACCACGGCCAGTGCAGCTACATCTCTGATCACTTACTTGGGGCTCTACCCACATGTTCTCCAGAAAGTTCGAGAGGAGCTGAAGAATAAGGTAGGGAAACTGGCAGTGGGGGTGGGGTGTTGGCATGAGTTGAGGGGGAGCTGGCTATTAGCTTAAAAACCTCAGCAGCTCTCTAGCCAAGTTCCCAATAGTTAAGTGTGCTGCCTTCCTTGAGTATCTGGGAAGTACAGGGCTAAGGGTGAGTGGGTTGGATGGTGGGAAAGATAATTAACTGTGTGAATAAGAAGGAAGGAATCTTGAGCTGTGATCCCACTCTGGCAGGGTTCAACCTTGTGTTTCTTCTCCACTTTTGGTGGCTCCTTGGAGATTTTCAGACTTTCTTGGGTCTGTGTGTTCAAGGGCATGAATGGGAACCCCTAGGGGGTTGCGGTGGCATCCAGCAGCCTTGGTGGAGACTGGGGGATGGGGAGAAACTTGGTGGTTCTAACTGGTGAGCTGCATTATCTTGGAATTGTAAATAATGGTTTGGGCCCAGGGGTGGAGGCAAATGGTCACTAGCTGCTCCTTGTTCCCCCCACACTCTGGGATCATGAGGCTCTTTGGGTCCAGCCGCCACTTAAGACCTGTTTACGTCTGCTGGGCTGATTTTATTGGAGCGCAGAATAACCGTTCACTCTGTGTGACTGTTTTGATAGGGTTTACTTTGCAAAGGCAATCAAGACAACAAGTTGGATGTGGAAATTTTGGAACAGCTTAAGTACATTGGGTGTGTTATTAAAGAGACCCTTCGACTGAACCCCCCAGTTCCAGGAGGGTTTCGGGTTGCCCTTAAGACTTTTGAATTAAATGTAAGTTAAAAGTTCTCTCTCACCCGCCCCTACCTTTTGTGTAGTAGTTTTAAATCTCCGTTTGTTTCCTGTGCTTTGACTTACATTTCTTTTGATAACATTGCCCTGCCCCTGAATGTGTTTTTTTCTCTCTCCACCTCTCTTTCCTCCTTTTCTTTCAACTCAAAACTCCGCCAAGGATATAAGTGTTAGATTTTTTTTTTCCTGTTGACAGTTGAATTTCAGTTTGTCAGCCCTTTGGACATCATAATCTTTTGCAGGGATACCAGATTCCCAAAGGCTGGAATGTAATCTACAGTATCTGCGATACTCATGATGTTGCCGATATCTTCACCAACAAGGAGGAATTTAATCCTGACCGCTTTCTGCTGCCTCACCCAGAGGATGCATCCAGGTTCAGCTTCATTCCATTTGGAGGAGGCCTTAGGAGCTGTGTAGGGAAAGAGTTTGCAAAAATTCTTCTCAAAATATTTACAGTGGAGCTGGCCAGGCATTGTGACTGGCAGCTTCTAAATGGACCTCCTACAATGAAAACGAGTCCCACTGTGTATCCTGTGGATGATCTCCCGGCCAGGTTCACCCGTTTCCAGGGGGAAATCTGATGGGCCAGAAAGCCCAGACCTCAGACTTATTTGAAGTGTACATAGGCATTTTTACCTAGTGTCGTGTTGATTTGATTATATTTAATTTTTAAATGTATATTATAATATTTATGTGTCTCTTCTACAGTACCACAGTCTTTAAATATTAAAATAATGAATTTGGATAGTTTCCAAATAAAATAAAATCTGAAGGTGCTCGTCTTGCATTTAATATTCCTGTGGGAAAAAACTCACCGGTTTTATATTCATATATTTAACTAGATTTCTAATGTCTACAGGCATGACTTTGTCATCTGTGCCTATCTATTTTCTGGGAAGAAAAAACCTTACCTGTCTTTTTCTCTTAATAGTTATTAGAAAATATATATTATATGTGTGTGTCCAAAGGTAATTTAGTAAATTTTTCCATGATAGTTTATATTCTCTATTTGGAAAGCTATCAGAATTAATTTAAAAAATGAGAAGGGGTTTGCTTTACTTTAGAGAAAGTTGAATTTGAAAAGAGAACACTGAGTTGATCCTCTTCTAATATAACACTTTCATAATTAGTACATTTAATACACATAAATCTGTGGTACTGCATAGTGCTTGAACTGTTTTCTGAAATTAAAGTTTCAGGTAAGACAAAGTTATTGACTAAGACCCCAAATCACTGGCCTTCTTCCTTTACTCTGAAGTTGCATATGAAAACAGTATTGGAAAAGGCCAGTCTTTGGTTTAGATAAGCGAATCCAGGTTTTCTTTATTGAAAATGAGGCAGGAAGAGTAGATTTAGCAAACTGACAGATAAAGTTTTTATCTGTGCCAGGCAATAGGGTGTGAGCCTGACATGACTGATAAAATGGCCCAGTCATGACCCTGTGAACCTTGGCTAACCTCCGCGAAAGCGCAATTTTGTCACATTTCTGACCCTGGCATAGCCATGTTCTGAACTGAAGGCCAGACTCTCAATCCAGAAAGGTTAGCCTGGTGACTTGCTTATGCAAGCACATTTTCAGTTTTGAAATGGCACAATCTGCTTACTGAACCTCTGATGGCTTGTCGGTTTTGGACTTTAAAATTTTCATTACAATTTTAGAATCTGGCAACACTGCAGAAAAACTGGGTGGTCTAAATAGGTGTTTGAAAAGAATTCTGACTACAATGAGAGTTACATGTTCTACCTGACTTTAGTTTTTTAGGTGAAGCTTGGATTGTAACTTCAGTTGGAACCCTCTGATTTTTAAGGGGTATTTACAGAATAATTTATAATACCTTATAATAACCTTATAATGCCTTTTTTTTAATGAGAAAATACAGTTTTGTTGTTTTTTTTTTTTTTTTTCCAGTCAAAGCTTTAGTTCCCTTGGTGTGCAAAGCTGACTCTTCCCCCCGTAACATTCACCCTGGATCATTCCAGTTAGGAACACACTAGCCTGAGGACATTATTTCAGATAATTTATCCAAGGTCATTTTTTAAGAGTTTCAATACTTCTCTTTTTGCCAGAGGACAGTCAGTGTTTCAAAACACCGTCTTAGGTGACTCCGTGAGCGTGTGTCTCTATGAGCATAGTGCAGAAGGAAATTTGAGCCATTTTATCATATAATTTAACTTTTAAAATCTGCCTTTATTTTTTATCCCGAGAGCTTGGAGGAAAGTGCTTCTGGCTTGCATTTCCCAGAGCAATTAGCCTAATTATATTCATCGATTACAGAGTAGTACAGAAATTTATCTTGAAAATACATTAAAAACACAATCTTTGATAATGCGCTTAGTACTGAGTGAAGGCGGTTTCCACGTGTGTGAGTGTGAGGCAGGATTGATGTCTGTGGCTGCTGTGTGGCTTTAGATGGGTCAGGTCACGTGGTCTGGGCAGGTGTGTTTTACAGCCCAGGCTCCTATGGATCAGCGTCCATGTGTCACCTGGTGGAGAAGCGTTTCAGGAGGAGGAGGTCTGTGTGTTGTAGACGGCGGAAGTTGGGGGAGGCGGGGAGACCACTGTAAGAAAGGACTCTCTGGGGCTCCCAGGGGCCTGGCACAATGCTGTGCCCTCCTGGGCCTTGGGTGAACCTGCCAACTGGCCCTCTGTTTCCCCTTCCTCATGTACTTCCTGCCCTGGCAGCCTCCCATTCTCTCTTCAGTCAGGGGTATGGTGTCACCAAGGACAGAGTACTGTCAGGACTGGCATGTGAAGACTTCCAGCGTAGTCCATAAAGCAGGACATGCAATGGGATTGTAGCCTTCACCAGTGTAGCCCCAGGAGGCCCAGAGGGGCACTGTAACTTGCCCAGGGCCACCCAGGAAGTGGCAGAACCAGGAAGGACCTCCTGCTGCCTTTTCCTTCTTTTCCTCCCAACATCTAATAACACCTGCCTGATTTCTCTTTCTCTTACAGATAGCTAGGTCCAGGAGTGTCCACCTCCTAACTTCCCTTTGTGTCCCCCACCACCACTCTCTGTCCTGTGACAGTCCACATCAGGAGACTGCAGGCAACTGGGAAAATGGGAGCAGAGACAGGAAGTGGCTGCTCCTCCCAGAACCCGCATATTCTTGGAGGTTTCAGGGTGCTTTTTGCATCCTGCCACCCGCCAGAGGTCCACAAGGGGGCGGGCTTCTCCCTGCTATGCCAAGCTCAGCACCCAATGGTTCCCCCACCAGTGTCCATGAAATCCAGTGTCCACAGACTCTGGGCCAGGGCCTCCTTTTACCCCAGACAGCAAAAGGCCACAGTTACCCGTGGCTTAGCCTCAGTCTCAGGCCTGGTCACGGCTTTTAGGCCCCTCTGGGAGGGTCACCCTGGCTGGGTTGCTCTTTGATCTCTACCATCTTTTGGTTTCAGAAGCAGCCACTATCCACTGTGAATCTAAGGTCAGCTGGCTCTGGTTTCGAGCCTTGTCCATGGGCTGCCTATGTTGCTTTCACCATCCCTGAAAAACGGCTCTCAGTTTTCTGGGAGTGGGGCCTATGCTTTTCAACGTATGTGTGCATACTAGCCAGTGTTCAGATGACCCTCACCAAGCCTAGAAGCCACCCCACAAAAGCACTGTGTGAGGAACCAGGAATGTTTATAGAGAGGTTGTGGGGGCCCCACCTTCCTTCCAACGGTGAAAGGACTGCTATAGTAAATACAGGTTCAGACCTGCTCTGAAGGACAGAGGAGGGTAAGCGAGAAGAAGGGAAATGTTAGTACCACATAAGGAAAACGTGAGACAACTAGAGCCCAAGACTTGACTCTGTATCAACTGCTCGGATCCTTATTTTACTTTGAAATGCAGATGAACTCCAATCTAGGGAGATGGGACATCCTGACAGCTTCTTTCAGAGGCATTCAGCAGTCCTTGGTGATCATTCCGCCGAAGCTCCGAGTCAAACGAGGTGGGACCTGGGGACTCTGACGCGTGTCCTCAGAGAGACACTGAACCCCTATGCTGATGCTGGAAGACCTCTCTCCTGCCCTGTGACCTGGTGCTCGCGGCTCCCGAGTCCTGCATCTGCTCTCGCACCCCAAAACCTCTCACAGCTGTGCCATGCTGACCGTCCACTTGACCTGGCTTCTGGGATAATGCTCTGAGATGTTCCCCAGTGCTCCCCGGTCTCCATGATGCTGCACGCTGACACTGGACTCTGCCCAACTGTCCTCTCTCTCCATCTCCTGAAAAGTTACTCACAGGTAGGCACTCTGTGTCATCACTGGAATCTTATAAATTCAGCCCATTCTTGTGTATCTCCCTGCCCTCCTCTGGAACACACTCACGCATAAGAGGTGTTCTTTGGGAGAGAACGTTTCCTGGGGCCAATCGACGCCATTCACCTTATGTCTCTCCAGCTTCACGGTGCCATGTTTTCCTTTGAAAAGTGAAACTTTCATCTTTGGAAAATCTCAGCAGCCGCAAGCTTACAAGGCTGTGGTTTAACAGCATGTCACATTCCTGAAACTGATGCTTCATGGGTTTTTGGCCAAACAAGCTTTCCTTCTTTTGAAGTAGAGTCAACTTGAGTTAGAACCCTGGGACAGGGTGGAAATTTAGCCCTGGATTACGTGGTGGGTTTTCTGGGTGAGAGTTATCATGTTGCAATATTCATAACCGTGCACTACAGCACCGAAGCCGACCCACACCTTATAGTTTTTCATCACTGCCAATCCCCTCCCTAGACTATCCAGGGGTCAGAAATCTACTCACTCATTTCCGACCATAGAAATCTACTCACTCATTTCTGACCATAGAAATCTACTCACTCATATCTGACCATAGATGCTTCAAGAATTTTATCTGAGCAACTCACAGACCCATTTAACTCAGATGCTTTGTGAAAAGAGGACAAGGTGCTTTGCTTACAACAGATATTCGACAAAACCATGTTGATTCATTAAGTACAGTCATACTGTCCAACATAACAGTGATTTATTTAATGATAGAGTAGGGGATTTTGTATTTTGAAATGGAAAGTTCATTTGTCAATTAGTCACAGGTTTTTAGGGCTGGAAGGGAGATTATGGATAGATCATCCAGGTCCCTCAGTTTGCAGCTGAGAAATCTGAGGCTCACAGAAATGTAAGGTCACAACAGAGAATTAGGATTGGCTGTTCAGTGTCTGTTAGTCTATCCAGTGTCTGATACATTGTAGCATACTCCTCAATTGAAAAAAACTATTGTATTTATATAAGTGTATATGTGTACACACACACACACACTCTCACACACTCTCACACAGGTGTCAGGAATCAAGGGCAGGTGAGCACATTATTTGAGACTAAATTGCTTACAGGTTCTTCCTTCTACTGTGACTCTCAGAGCATGCTGGGTACAGACTGCTGGCATTTCTTGTGGGGCTGGGGGCTGGTGCTGCATATTAGTAGGGCTGGACCCTCAGCATTTAAAGTGCCTTCTTCTGAACAGCTGAAAACGAATTCTGTATGGTTTAAATTGCATCTCTCTTCCCGGAAGAGAAAAAAAAAAGTTACATGTCTAACCCTCAGTACATATGAATGTGACTTTATTTGGAAATAGGGTCCTTACAGAAATAATCAAGTTAAAATGAGATCTTTGGTGTGGCCCTCATCCAATCTGACTGGAGTCCTTATAAGAAGGGGAAATTGGAACACAGGGAGACACACACAGAAGGAAGATGAGGTGAAGACATGCGTGGAGAACGCCGTGTAGAGATGGAGGACTGAAGTGATGAATCTGCAACCTAAGGAATGCCAAAGATTCCCGACAAACCTCCAGAAGCTACGGGAAGTCTAGGAAAGATTCACCTGCAGCTTTCTGAGGCAGCCCACTTCAGACTTCTAGACAAGAAGCGCCTAAATTTTTTAAAAATATTTATTTGTCTGTACCAGGTCTTAGTTGCCGCACACAGGCTCTTCAGTCTTTGCTGTGGCATGCAACTCATAGTTATGGCATGTGGGATCTAGTTCTCTGACCAGGGGATCAAATCCAGGCCCCCTGCATTGGGAGAGCAGAGTCTTAGCCACTGGACCACCAGGGGAGTCCCAAGACAAATCAATTTTTGTTGTTCTAAGTCACCAAGTTGCAGTACTTTTTAAAATGGCAGCCCTGGGAAACCAACACAGTTTCCCAAGGCAAGAAACCAAATTTGTCAAGACTAGAAACCTTGTCTCTTATTTGGGAAAAACACTAGTTCTCAAAGTTAGCGTGCTTTGGAATCCCCTGGAGGGCTTGCTGAAATACAAATTATTAGGCTTCACTCTGGAGTTTCTAGACCGATGCAAGAATCTGAATTACTAGGTGATGCTCACGGAGAAGGCAATGGCACCCCACTCCAGTACTCTTGCCTGGAAAATCCCATGGACGGAAGAGCCTGGTAGGCTGCAGTCCATGGGGTCGCTAAGAGTCGGACACGACTGAGCGACTTCACTTTCACTTTTCACTTTCATGCATTGGAGAAGGAAATGGCAACCCACTCCAGTGTTCTTGCCTGGAGAATCCCAGGGACGGGGGAGCCTGGTGGGCTGCCGTCTATGGGGTCACACAGAGTCGGACACGACTGAAGTGACTTAGCATAGCATAGCATAGGTGATGCTCATACTGCTGGTCCCAGGACCACACTTAGAGAATAATCGACAAAAAGTTTTCTGATCTCTAAGTCAAGGACCACAAAATCAGGAGGGCCAGGAGGTAATTTAACAAGTGATATGAATGAGGGAGAGAAACAGCTGGGGTTGGTGCGTGTGCTGATACAAGACATACCAATCCCCTTTAAAGTGGCAGGAGCTGCTCAGTCTGGCCTGTCCTTGACCTGTAGGAATGAAAACTCTTCCAGTTTTTCAGGAGGTGCTGGAAATCCAGATTTGCATGGGAATACTCTGTTGACTGAAGTGACTTAGCGCACATGCATGCACTCTGTTTAGGTGTTGGCAACTAATTAGCATTAAGACATTGTGCAGGCAAAATGAAGCCCATCTGTGGCCCTGATGGCTGCCAGTTTGCAACATCATAGGTCTTTTTTTTTTTTTCATCTTGGGTCTTTGATCCTTGAAGTTTTCAGAATGCTTGTTTGAGAATGGCTCAGCTGTGTGGTTCTGTCACAGTCTCTCATAAGGTTGGGGTTAAGTTGTTGGCTGTGGCTGCGTCACCTGAAGGCTTGGCTGAAGCGGGAAGATTCACTTCCAAGATGGCTCCCTCACAAGGCAGGAGGTCTCCATATCTTGCATTGAGTCTCTCTTAGGACTGCTTGGGTATCCAAGCAGAAGACCTCCTTTAGAGCAAGTGGTCAAAAAAGCAGTGAGACAGTGCTGAAGCCTCTGTTTTTTTCATGACCTGGCCTTGACAGTCACACTCCATTTCCACAATATCTTATTGGCGACAGAGTTTAACCCTGTCCATTGTAGAAGAGAGCCACATAAGGGTGTGAATACAGAAGGTGAGGACCATTGAGGGCCATCTTGGTTACCCTACTCAATTTTTGAGTGTGTGGGTAGAGTCTTTTCCTGATCTCTCTTAGAAGCATTTTCATCTCTTTTTCTGGACAGTCCTCGATTTCCAACATTTTGTAGTGACCTATCACCTATGGAAACTTAAAACTGCTACCAGAAAAAAAACTTTATTACAGAATTTCTCAGCTGGATGGAGATTGAGGGATCACGTGTGCCAAGGCTACAAACTGGAGCCTCTTGGGTAGAGCCTACTGGTGGACTGTTGTGGTAGACTCTTGTGTTTGCCAGTGCCTCCAATCATATTACTGCATTCACTTCTATTACTTTCCAGGCCTCTGACTCTGCCTAATCTAACTGTCCTGTTTCCTGGACTCAGGATTTTCCATGCAAAAACTCAATAGTCCTGGGAAAAGTCAGATGGTCGATCACCCTAATCAACCACATTATTTGCAAAATGAGCAAAATTCAGCTCAGACAGCAGATATGAATTGATTAGATCCTTACAACTCGAAGTATAGTCCATGGACCAGCAGTACGTGCATCACCTCTCAGACCCCACCCTAGACCTGCTGAGTCAATCTGAAGTTTAACAAGAGTCCCAGGTGATTCTTAGGGGCTTCCCTGGTAGCTCAGCGGGCAAAAAATCCGCCTGCAATGCAGGAGACCCCAGTTTGATTCCTGGGTTAGGAAGATTTGCTGGAGAAGGGCTAGGCTACCCACTCTAGCATTCTTGGGCTTCCCTGGTATCTCAGCTGGTAAAGAATCTGCCTACAATGTGGGAGATCTGGGTTTGATCCCTGGGTTGGGAAGATCCCCTGGAGAAGGGAAAGGCTACCCACTCCAGTATTCTGGCCTGGAGAATTCCATGGACTGTATAGTCCATGAGGTCGCAGAGTTGGACATGACTGAGTGACTTTCACAGGTGATTCCTATGCACATGGTGGTCTAGGACTTCCTGAATAGGAGCAAAACCTGAGCTTGGGCTCTCTGAGGATTCAGATTTGCAGTCCATGTCGGTGAACTAAATCCAACAATGACCTACTTGTGCTATGGTAATCTGACCTTGACATGAGCATCTTACTTTTACTTCCTGCCTCCCAGATTCCCCCAAATAAATGGAGCTAAAGTTTCATTGTTGGAAGGAATTGAAAGTTCCCAATTCTCACCTGGGTTTGTTTAGTGGTTTTCATAAATCACTTTTCAGATTTGACATTCTCCCCCCTCCCCAAACAAAATGCCATTAAAACAGAGTTTAGGGGCAACGTCAGGGAATTTAGGTTATTTCCAGTTTCTGATACTCCAAGCAACTGGCAATCAATAAGTAACCTTGTATATGTGGGCTTATGTACAATCTATTGCTTTATTTCTGTAGGATTGAGTCCTAAAAGTCCTGCTGGATCAATGTGAATATGCTTTTAAAATTGTAATGAATAGACAAAAAGGTGTGTGTCCAAAGAGGAATGTCTGAAAAAATAGTGGTGTATTTATGTCATGGAAAGTTATAGAGCCATAATAAGGTTCATACATGATAGATGTCCACGGACCTCAAGGGATAACTACCAAGTACTGTTAAACAGAGAGGAAAAGTTGCAGAGGGACTCAGGCAATTGGCAGGAAAAATTGAGGGGGATATTATACAAAGGGATTAATTACACTTTCTGAGTACATTTATGGATGCTTCTTATGATTGTAAAGAATATGTGTTGATTTTGTAATTAAGAATTTTAGGAGAGAAGAACAGTGAAGGTGCTGTGGTTGAAGCGAACAGATATTCTACAGATCTGCCCTCAGTCTCCCCTGCGCATTTCCAACCGCCCCCACCTCTTTGCTTTCAGAAACCGCATCCCAGGTGGGAGCATCTGATTGGCTGAGCCCAACTCACGTGCCCACGCTCTAGCTGCTAATTGTGCAGGGAAGCGTTGTTTGACCTGGTTTGATCCAGCCTGGCGTGCTGCAGTCCATAGGGTGGCAAAGAGTCGGACACGACTCGACGACTGAACTGAACTGATCCAGCTATCTTCCCTGCCCAACTATCTAGGTATTACCCGCGAACAGGAGATGTGTAGTGATACAGCCTGACCCCTAAGCAGAAACTGAAGTTTTCGCCTTAGAGCATTAGCCTTTTGAAAATCTCGCTGTGATTGGGAAAGCAGTTTTGAGTTAATTAACCATATTTTCCGGAGAAGGCAATGGCACTCCACTCCCTCTTGCCTGGAGAATCCCATGGACGGAGGAGCCTGGTGGGCTGCAGTCCATGGGGTCACTGAGGGTCGGACACGACTGAGCGACTTCACTTTTCACTTTTCACTTTCATGCATTGGAGAAGGAAATGGCAACCCACTCCAGTGTTCTTGCCTGGAGAATCCCAGGGACAGGGGAGCCTGGTGGGCTGCCGTCTATGGGGTCACACAGAGTTGGACACGACTGAAGTGACGCAGCAGCAGCAGCAGCAACCATATTTTCAGACAGTGCAAGTAAAAATAACAGACAGGCTTCATTGAGCATGTGCTATATGTGCTAAGTATTTCACATTATCTCACATTCTCACAACATTTCCATGATACAGGTGCAATTTTTAATACCCCTTTTACAAATGGAGCCAAGGAGGCACAGAACGGTTATGTAACTTGCCCGGAGTCACACAGCTAGTAAGTGGTAGAGAGGATTTGAACCCAGGCTGTCTGAGGAAAAGTTTCTGATCATTACATTATATTGCCTCCAGGTTTATAGTTGGATGGGCACTGATTTTTAGTTGGAATAATAGTGATTCCTGTTGTCACTGAATGCTTAGTGTATGCTGGGCACTGTCCTGTTATACATGAATTAATTTAATCCTCACAACAACCCAAATGAGAAAACTGAAACTCGAAGATGTTAGCAACTCAAACAGGGCCCCTTCGCTTTTAAGTCCAACCCAGAGGGTCTGTCCTCAGAGCTCAAGCACTGAGCTCCACCCTCCAGAGCCATCTGTCCTTTACTTCTCAACACATCAACCCACCTTTTCTTCTCTGCTGATCTGAAAGCAGTTCTCTTGAGAGATATTGAAGTTTGGGCAATTGTCAGGATAATTCAATGGGAGCTTTGGATTTTATTTCAATTTTCCATTTCGTTTTGATACTGAGAATCTGACCCTAAGCTGATGTCAGTGAAAATAATTTAAATTAAGTCTGATCACTTTCATTTGTGAGGATTTGTTGGGAAGAAATATAAAAAGACAAAGGAGGTGTGTGTGAATGCGTATGATTGTGCAGTTCTAAAATTTCATCATTAAAGAGATGATGGGAAAAAATAAGAAAGAGAAAAGAGATCAATAGCATTTTCTTGTTAAATTGTTATACATATAAAGATATGGCTTTTTGTGGGGAATTTATTCAAAAGAATTTTACTGCTAGAGGGAATGTGCTTTTCTAAGTGAAAATATAGTTTATCCTCAATTTGAATTGCAAATCCTTTCACAAGCAGAGTAAAAAGGAGGACTACTGCCTAACAGGAATGAGTTCTTTCTACTTTGTTTTATAAAAACTTCCTGAGACAAGCTTTAAAAAATCATAATTATTTTTAAAAATTCAGATATTTTAAAAATACCTGATCTGAAAATTGTAGGTAAGTAATCAAAATAACCAGATAATTTTATACAATATTAACTTGGTTTAATATGGGAAAGAAATGACACTCAATACCCTTGCAGCTGGTGACTGGAAGCAGAAAATTGCAGGATGTCTTTGGCAAACTGTGGCTCTCGAAATCGCATTTGCCCCTAGAGGATAAACCACATCATAGAGAAGTGGGGGGAAGGAGAGACACATTAACATTTGTTTGGCACTTACTGAGCATGGTGCTAGGTACCAAAGTTTACATATGGTACCAGAGTTTATCCTCACCACAGCCCTTTGCAGTGCAGTCATTATACCCATTTTGCAGAGAGGATAACTGAAGCTCAAGGAAGTAAACTGGCTTTTCCCAAGTTCCCCAGCTGGTAATCGGTTGTGAGTTTATTGGAGAAGTTCAGAGGAGAGCAAGCAAGGGCACATTTGGGTGTGGTAAGGAGGAGACAGAAGCAGAGACAAGCAGGCAGGGGGGCTCTGTGATGCTCTAGATCAGGGAATGAGGAACCAAGAGCCCAAGCTTGAGAGCCAAGGTGACTTGGCACAGGTGAGGTCCCTGAGAGTGTTGAGAGGAGCAGAAGCCGGTTTGGGGAAGGGATAGGTGAGTCTGTGGACTGGAAACCCACAGAACACCAGGGGAATGTGTCCCAAGCAGGTCTGCTTCTCAGGAGAGGTTGGCTTGTGGGCACAGGTTTGGAGGGAGAGAATGACGTCAGTGGGCATGGTGTGTAGAAAAGGGGATGGGAGGGAAGCCAAGGGAGGACGGAGAGAGGCTTTTGTGCTTCTGTTTTTTTCAGGTCTCTTCAGGAGGTAATAGCAAAGGGCACAAAGCAAGACGTAAGCCTAAGAGAGAGAGAAAGCTACAAAGGGAGGATGAAGCATTTTGTAAAAGATGTAAAAGTTGGATTTTGAGGAGCCAAGCTTTCACTTTTAAATAGGACAAAGATCTGCTTTGTCATCCCTCTCTCCCATTTTTGGATCGTTTTGTTCATGGAATTTTCCAGACAAGAATCCTGAAACAGGTTGCCCTTTCCTACTCCAGGGAATCTTCCTGATCCAGGAATCAAACCCACGTCTCTCGAGTCTCCTGTGTTGGCGGATGGAGACTGCCACTAGAGCTACCTCGGAAGCCTCCCTGTCTTCCATCTTAGTGAATGTTAAGGTCTTCGTACATGAGTGAAAACACAATGGAATGAAAATAGCATTTTGGGAGCTTTAGGGGAAGCCGTGTGTCAACTGAGATGATGAAAGTGGAGGGGGAGGGGAGTTTCTATATACATCTGGGGTGATTGCAGCCTCATTGGAGGAAGGGCTCAGAGCCATCCAGCCCCCAGTACTCCATGGCCTCCCCCCAAGCCCGCCCCTGCCCGTCTGGCACTTTCCACATGTCCCAGCAGGAAAGCCTGGGAAACGTGTCAGGAGGGGCCAGTTCTCCTTGGCCAGCCAGTCCTGGGCTGTGCTTCCTGTATTCAAGGCTGCTCATTTACCCAGTGGGGCTGCCTCTGCCCATGAGGAATCGGCAGGAATGGACCAGGCAATGGACCAGAGGATGGACACCCAGGCGGCTGGCAGAATTGTGTCTGCTCTCGGATCCTGATAGTGGGGTGGCCAAGGGCCAAGGCCAGGGCAGATTGGGGGGCTTGCCAAAGAACCTTCCTGCTCATGCCTCGGAAGCTGGTGCCTGCTGTCTGCAGCAGGCTGTGTGTGCTCCAGAGGTCTTTCAGGCAGTGCTGCTGGGCAACTTCACCACAGGAGAGCCTCCTATGCCCAATTTTGAGAAAGAGGTGACTTCTTAGTCAACCCAGACTGTCATAACAAAATAGCACAGACTGTGTGGCATAAACAAAGGAAACTTATTTTCTCACAGTTCTGGAGGTTGGGAAGTCCAAGACCAAGGTGCCAGCTGATTCAATTCCTTGTAAGAGCTCTCTTCCTGACTTGCAGGTGGCTGCATTCTTGTTGTGTCCTTCCAGGACAGAGAGAGAGAGAAAGAGAGGGAAAGAGAGGGAGGGAGAGAGAGAGAGAGAAAGAGAGGGAAAGGGAAAGAGAGGGAGAGAGAGAGGGAGAGGGAAAGAGGGAGAGAGAGAGAAAGAGAGGGAGCTTGTGTCTCTTCCTCTTCTCATAAGGATGCCAGTCCCATAGGGTTAAGGCCTCACCTGTAGTATCTCCTTTAACCTATCACCTCCTCACAGGCCTTATCTCCAAATACAGTCACTTTGGAGGTTAGGATGTCAACATATGAATTTGGGGGTGGGGGACACACTGATATTCAGACTACAACACGTAGGAACTTTAAATCTGCCTCCCAACTCCCAACCAAAACTGCTTTTGTCTTTAGGAGCCACAGTCTGTAGAGTGGCAAGAGGCACTCAATGGTCTTCTAGATGGAGAAAGGGAGGCCCAAGGAGAAAGTGCTTTGTTTGCATCTGGATGGGGATCCTGGATGCCCCAGCCCTTGTGTATTCAGCTTATCCTGGGTTCCCCAGATCCAGCCACAGAAAGGGCTTATACCTGTGGGGAGATTGGGTGGTTTCTCACTTCCCAGAAGATGGGGCAGATGAGGCGGCAGGGAACTACTGAGCCAGTCTCCCGTCTGTTCTGTCCGTCTGTCAAGACTGATAAGCCATTTCTCTATTGCCATCCAGGCTCCTGGGCAAGAGTTCCATTGGTCCAGCTGGGGTCAGGTGTCTGCACTCGAGCCTGGGAGAAGTGGGGCTTCCAGGGTTTCTAGAGGGGAGATGACGGTATTGTGAGTTGGGAAGATGCTGCTGATGTTACTTTAGAAGTACTTGAGAGAGGATTTGATTTTTCTTGTTGGCAAAAGCTGTTTACCTGTTTGTATCATCTAGAAGGGTTCTATCCATTTTTTAATTGGTTTGTTTAAAAAAAATTTTGACTTCACCATGCGGCATGTGGGATCTTAATTCTCTGACCAGGGATCGAACCTGTGCCCCCTGAGTGGAAGTGTGGAGCCTTAATCACTGGACCACTAGGGAAATACTGTCTATCCTTTTCCCCCTATTATTCTGAGGAATAGGATCTTTCCTTTAGTGGGATATCATAAATTTAATATACATTTTCACATTAGTTGGAAAAGAACTGGCATATTTTGTGATTTTTAAAAATGTATGATGAAGGCAAATTTTAATTAGCATTCCCATGGGTTTTGTTTTTCCTTTTTCCATTTTAACCAAAAAATTGAACTTAAAATTAGTATAGAGTTAGTATAGAGTTCCTTTGTTTTGGGGTGCCACCCAGAAGGAGTACAGTACAGTCAGGACCTTCCTATCTATGGGTTTTGCATCTGCGGGTTTAACTGTGAGTGTGAAACTTGTGGATACGGAGGGCTGCCTGTACCATGGCCATTTCATATTAGGGACTTGCGCATCCATGGATTTTGATATACACAAATACCAGATACCTGGAGCAACCCCCTGAAGTTACCAAGGGATGACTGTTTTGATGTTTTCTTCTCTCTGTTTTTAAGCAGAAATATGACTCTCATGGAATAGGTGTAAATGTATTAAAATGCTTGGATCACTTATTAATAGCAACAGTTATTGGTGCCCTTTGAAGTTCTGAGTGAGTCCTGGAGCTGCTGGTGCTGATGGCTTTTTCCTGGGGTCTCTTGGGGGAGTGAGCATCCCTGGAGCCCAAGACTTACCTGCAGCAGGTATTCCTAGCATCTGTTCTCCCAGTCCTATTCCTCCTGCAGAGCCCTTCACAGTCCTGGGCCACCTAAGTGGGGAGTATCAGGGCCCCTGCTTAACTTTCTAACCCGTGGAGCTTTCCTTTTATTTCCTAGCGTGACTGTGGATTTTCCCTCCCCAGGCCCTTTGCACATGCTGTATTCTCTGTCTGGAATACTCTTTCCCCTTCACTGGTTGGTTAGTTAGATCTCTGCTTAGACCCCAGTTATTTTATATCAATGTGGCATCCTTCACAGCACTTGCTGCAACCTGTAATTATTTTATTTCTTATTTATATGATTGCTTAGCCATCTTCCCCATGAAATCAGCAGGTTCTTGATTGTCTTGTTTAGAGCTCTCTGTTTAAGGCACCGGCTACACAGCAGGAGTTTAGGAAGTATTAGAGGAGTGGAAAAAACCAAATGCTTAGGAGCGGACAAACGCCATCTGCCCACAGGACCGGCTGCCACCACGGGCTTTGCCACTTGCTGGCCAGCTAGTTACCAGTCTCACTAGCTTCTTCCTTCCACCTGGCAGGTCTATACGCCACAGCCCCGGCTGCCCGATGCCCTGGTAACCGTGTCCCCTGGTCCCCCTTCTGTCCTCCTTTTGTCTTACTCTTTTCATGGACTCTCAGCTGGCCTTACACCCAGGCATTCAACTCACATCTCTCAAGAAATGCTTACTGAGGGTCAATATTTCAGATCCTGACCTGGTGTTCCTGGCCCAGTGCGCAGCCCTACCCCTACATATCTCCACACATGGGCCAGAGTGACCCCTTAGAAGTGCAAGCAGGGTCACGATACCCCTCTCCTCAAAACCCTGCAAGGGCTCCCTGTATCGTTCTGAGTAAAAGTCAAACAAAGCTGTGACGGTGCCAAGGAGGTCCTGTGTGCTCTGGAGCCCCTGCCCTCCTCGCCTGTCTGTCTTGTCTCCTGTTTCTTTCCCCGCTGCTTCATCTGTGTTTGGCCTCCTTGCTGTTTCACACAAGTGTGCAAGCCACACTACTGTCTCGGGGCTTTTGCACTTGCAACTACTTACACACCCAGCTGACCAGCCCCTTAATCACCTTTAAGTTTTAACTAGGTTTGCACATCACCTTCTCAGACATCCTTCCCTCCCACCCTGTTTAACATTGCTTCCTTCCTCCCTGCACCTTCTCTCTCCCCTTTCCTGGCTTTGTGTTTCTCCAGAACACACAAGTCACCATCTCACAAGTGAAGTGAAAGTCACTCAGTTGTGTCTGACTCTTTGTGACCCCATGGACTATATAGTCTATGGAATTCTCCAGGCCAGAATACTGGTGTGGTTAGCCTTTCCCTTCTTCAGGGGATCTTCCCAACCCATTGCAGGCAGATTCTTTACCAGCTGAGCCCCAAGGGAAGCCCAACAATACTGGAGTGGGTAGCCTATCCCTTCTCCAGCAGATCTTCCTGACCCAGGAATTGAACCAGGGTCTCCTGCATTGCTGGAAAATTCTTTTACCAACTGAGCTATCAGGGAAGCCCCATCTCACATGTCCTATAATTTCCTTATCGTGTTTGCAGTCTGTGTTCCTTACTACATCAAAAGTCCTTGAAGACAAAGAGTTTTTATTTTGACATCGTTGTACCCCCAGCACCTAGAACAAAGTGCCTGACCAACAGGTCTTCCAAAATCACTGTTGAAGGGATGAGGATGCATTTCAGTCAGGAAATCCCATAGAGCGTGGGGGTGGGGGGACCCATATGTCTGAAGGTGATTGGTCGCTCAAGGTTGAGTGAGGGGGCATTTTCCTCGGGTGCAGGCCTGGGTGGTAATTCCCCTTCTCCCTCAGACAGGAAAGTCTCCTAAGTTACACACAAGAGTCTGAGGTGGTTACCACCACGCTCGTGGAGGACTAAGGGGTCATCATTTCAGGCTGAAAGGCAACTGCTTGTGGGAGGCTGTCTTAGTTTCTCCCTCTGGGGAATATTCTTGATGGTGGCTTAGCTCCTGTCCAACTCTATGGGCCTGTTCTGATACTCAGGAGGAATGTAGTCATGGATTAGGGTTATTTTATGGACTAGAAGGGAGAAGGCAATGGCAACCCACTCCAGTACTCTTGCCTGGAAAATCCCATGGACAGAGGAGCCTGGTAGGCTGCAGTCCATGGGGTCGCTAAGAGTCGGACACAACTGAGTGACTTCACTTTCACTTTTCACTTTCATGCATTGGAGAAGGAAATGGCAACCCACTCCAGTGTTCTTGCCTGGAGAATCCCAGGGACGGGGGAGCCTGGTGGGCTGCCGTCTATGGGGTTGCACAGAGTCAGACATGACTGAAGTGACTTAGCAGCAGCAGCATGGACTAGAAAGAGGAGACGGGGTAATTGGGGCTGAGGTCCTTACCTTTCTTCGGACATGGTTCTTTCCTCAGGGAGCTTGTTTCAGAATCATAGGAGCGTGGCCGTGGCCCAGTGTTGACAAGTGCCGTCCCTCCAGAAGTGAGTCAGGCCGTCCAGGGTTCAATGTCTGGCTCTGCCGTTTGCCCCCAGTCAAACCTCAAGCAGATTTCTCAAGCTTCCTGTGCCTTGGGTTTCTTGTCTGTCAAACAAGACCAAAGTAGTACCACAAAGCAGACCACCTAGATTTGGGGAGATTCAATGTGGTGACACAAGCCAAGGGCTTGGTGTGTGCCTGATATCTCGTAGGAGCATAATAATTGTTAGTATTTGTTAGTGTCTCCTTCTGGGACATAGATGATTGGAGCAGGCAGGAACCACAGGCCCTCAGCATTGGCCCATGCAGGAGACAAGGCTCGTCTTGCTTGGGCTTGTAAGCAGTGCCAGGGCTGGGATGAGAACCCACGAGTTCTGGCCCCCGGGTCTCTGTCCTCACCCTGCTCCAGGCTGCTGCCAGCTGGACTCGGCAGCCAAGGGACTCATGACATTTGACACAGTATTCTCCCTTGTGATCACTGACAGTGACTGTTCTGTGACAATGGCTGAAACAAGGCATTTCTGAGAAATTTAGAATTACTGAGCTGATTCAATCAAGCAGAAATTGGATCTTGCTCTCTGCTCCAGGCTCCTTGCTGTCCTGTGTCTGGCTTTAGTTCTCCTGCTCTAGGGGGATGGAATTCCCCCTGGAAAAGGTTGGGCTACCCTGAGCTCCTAATTAATCTAAATTTTATTATTCGTGCAGCAGAATTTGAGCTGCCTCTAATCACTTGAATGAAGAATGCTTTGTAGTCTGGTGTGGATGGGGATGTAGGAAGCATAATTTGGTCCATTATTTTTGGAGAACAGTCTTGGCAATGTGTATCAAAACCCTTCAAATTATACATGTTCTTTGACCCAAGGAGTCTAATTTTAGTTTGTGAGCAAATATTTAACTATAAGGATGCTCGTTGGAGAATGTGTTATTCAAGACAACATGATGTCCTCTGATAGGGGTTTGGGGAAATTATGGTACCTCTAACAATAGACTATTGTGTAGTCATTAAAAATTACCCTGGAGGCTAAGGACTCAGAGACATTTAAGGATATTTAGTTGGTTTTGAAACACTTAAGAGTGAGAGGGCCAGTTCTGGAATCAGATCTCCTGGGTTGAAATCCGAGCCCCACTATTTCATTGCTGGATGACATTAGACAAGCTACTTAACTTCTTTAAGCTTCAGTTACTCCATAAGTAGAATAATAATTATATCATCACTCAGAGTTATTGCAAAAATTGAGACAATCCAGGTGAAGGGCTTAGCATAAACTACCCAGGCCAGGTAAGCACTTGCTCAATAATCATCACTGTGATTTTCATGAACCCACTTTTGCTTTCAAAATCATATGCATTAAAAACAGAAGGAAAATAAGGAAGAAATGAAAACAGAATGAAGATGGTTGTCTCTAGGTGATGTGATCACATGTAGTTTAATTTTCCTCTGTGTTTTCTGTATTTCAGAATGCTGCACAATGCGTAAGAGCCACTCATGTCTGAAGGAAAAGGGTCACTAAGAATAGTGATGGGAAGGGTGCTGTCCTGACTTGTTGAAACCCTCAGATAAGTTGCTCAGCGACTCCTGTCTTGGCTTAGAAGCCACTGAGGTTGGGCACAGTGGGGAGAACGGACAGAAGTTGGGCCCTCCAGCCCTCCACACCAGCCCACTGACCACACTTGCTCTGCCCACGCATCCTTCCTGCCTCGCCCAGCCCAGGAGGGCCCCAGAAGCACAGCCTGAGAGCTTAGCTGCTCAGGGAGGTGAAGCGACCTCCCTGAGGAGGTCTAGGATTTAGGAGAGGCCCCAGTCATCTCCCTGAATCTTATCAAGCCCAGCAGCCAGGAAGAATTCATGA
This sequence comes from Bos taurus, assembly GCF_002263795.3. Classification (NCBI taxonomy): domain Eukaryota; kingdom Metazoa; phylum Chordata; class Mammalia; order Artiodactyla; family Bovidae; genus Bos; species Bos taurus. The sequence goes on from NC_037353.1 coordinate 14,437,922, forward strand.
GAATCCACTCCTGCCCCTTCTGCCGCTGTGTCTGTTGTCAGCCCGGCTGTTCATTAGCATGTGTGACAAACTCCTCCAACAGAAGCTTTAAGCAGAACCAAACTGTTTCAATCTCCTTGGAGTGACAGCAGGGGACTTCCCCAGAAGTGCCTGACAGTGGGGGCTGGGCTGGGCCTTTGAGCGGTCAGGGAGAGTCCTGGAATTGCTGTCCTCAGTGTAGGAAGGGGAGAGAAGAGCCCAGAGCAGCAGACACGCAGCTGTTGGCTGGGGACAACTGATGAGCTGGGGAGGGTGGTTGGAGCTGCACACGGAGAAGGGTAGAGTGCGTGCCTGTGTGGCTCAGTCATGTCTGACTCTTTGTGACCCTTTGGACTGTAGCCCACCAGGTTCCTCTGTCCATGGAAAGCAGAAGGGCAGGGCACAAGTAGGAATTGGGGCCGATCTTCCTTTCCAGTGAAGCTTTGGCAGGCTGTGAGGGAGCTGAAAAAGCTCTGGAGCTGGTATTGGGTATGGGGGATCGGGAAAGACATAGTGGGTGGAGGGACTTGGAGAGGGGGAGACATGCGGATGGAGCAGAGCCTGGTGTCCAGCTGACCACAGTCACTCCAGCCTCTGTCCCAGTCTCTGTGCAGCGGGGAGGGGAAGTGACTGGGAAAACAGCAGCTGCAGGATTCTGAAGGATTTAAGTGTCCTGAAAATTGTTGTTTTGTGTATTTTGTCCATTCATTTTGGTTGTTTTGGGCATGGAGGCAAATTTGGTTTCTGTTTCTCTTTTAATTGGAAATGGAAGAAACTCCTCTTTTCTATGGCCGTAAAATTCAAATAACACAAAATTAACCACTTTTAAGTGAACAGTTCAGAGACATTGAGCATGTTCACAGTGTTGGACAACCACCACCTCTACTTCATTCCAAAGCATTTCCGTCCCCGCAATGGGAAGACTATTAAGCAGTTTTCTCCCATCTCCCCACTTCCTTCAGTCCCTGACAACCACTATCTGAATTCTATCTCTACGGATTTACCTATTCTGAATATTTCATATAAATGAGATCCTACAATATGTGACTTTTGGTGTCTGACTTCTTCCACTTGGCATAATGTTTTTGAGGCTCATCACCTTGTAGTACGTATTAGTACTTCATTTCTTTTAATGGCCAACAGTATCCCATTGTGTGTGTGTGTGTGTGTGTGTGTGTGTGTGTGTGCGCGCCATATTTTGTCCATCTATTCATCCATTGATGAACATTTGGGCTAGTTCCACCTTTCAGCTCCGTGAAAAGTGCAGCTATGAACATTCCTGTACATGTGTCTGTTTCAGCATCTGGGTATATACCTAGGAGTGGAATTGCTAGGTCATAATGTAACTTTATGCTTAACTTTCTGAGGCACTGTCAAACTGTTTTCCACAGTAGCTGGACCATTTTACATTCTCAGACTCTTTTTTTAAATAGTCAATCTTTTGGTGGCACAATTTACATATCTTAAATTGCACACATTTTAAAGTGTACAGCTCAACTAGTTTGTCAAATGGATACATTTGCATAATTACCATCACAGACAAGAAATAAAGCATATCCATCACCTTCGAAAGCTTTCTCATGTCTATGGCGTCAACATGTCCTCCAGTCAACCACTAATATATTTTCTGTCCCTGTAAATTAGTTTTCCTTATTTTAGAACTTCATACAAATGGAATCATGCAGTATGTACTCTTCTGGATCTGACTTCTTTTGCTCAATATAAAGTTTTTCAAGATTCATCCATGTGGATATGTTTGTCATAGTTTCTCCCTCTGTGTTGTTGTTTTAGCTGCTCAGTGGGTCCAACTCTTTGCAACCCCATGGATTGTAGCCCGCCAGGCTCCTCTGTCCATGGGATTTCCCAGGCAAGAATACTGGAGTGGGTTGGCATTTCCTTCTCCAGGGGAATCTTCCTGATCCAGGGATTGGACACCTGTCTCTTGCATTGTAGGTGGATTCTTTACCGTGGGGCCACCAGGAAAGCCCTTATCCTTCTTTATTGCTGAGTAAAAATCTAGTTTATTGATATCCCACAATTCGTTTATCCATTCATCTGTTGATGTACTTTTGGGTTGTTTCCAATGTGGGCCTGAAAAAGGTGTTAATCACTATAAGCATTTGTAAACAAGTCTTTTTGTGATCATATGCTTTTGTTTACCTTGAGTAAATTCCTCAGAGTGGATTTGCTGGATCAAAGAGTAAAGGTAGGTTTAATTTTTTAAGAAACTGTCAAAATGTTTTCAAAGTGATTATCAAGTTGGTTGATGTTGCTCCTTAATGACTTTTTTTGCTTGTGTCAAATTTTGCGAGAGAAGTATTGAAATATCTAACCACAATTAGAGGTTTGTCTATTTCCTCCTTCATTTCTTTTATTTTTTTCTTCATGAGTTTTGAAATTCTATTCTTAGATGCCTACAGATTTAGATTTGTTTTACTAAAGAATTGCCCCTGGTACCATGATATCTTTAATGATCCTTTATTTTCAGTGTATTTGTGTCTTCATGATTAACGTGTATCTCACGTAGATAGCAGGTATTTGAGTCTTATTTTTCATCCAGTTGAATCACCTCTGAGTTGTGATTGGGGTTTTTACCCTTAAAGTAATGACAGATATGGCTGTGTTTAAATCTGTTATTTTGCTACTTGTTTTCCATTCCATTTTTGTTTCTTCATTGCACTTGTCTGCCTTCTCTTGGACTAATGAAATATTTTTTGATATTTCATTTTACTTTCTCTGTTTCTTGGTTATACATCTAAAGAGTATTTTTAAGTAGTTTCTCTATGACTAAGAATATGCATTATTAACTTATTAAAGTCTGTTTAGAGTTGATTTTACCACTTCAGAGTTTATATATCACACTTCATACTTAGATTTCCTACTCCACAAACACAAAACCTTGTAACAGTATGATTCTATTTGCCCACTCCCATTTACAAGCGACCTCTTATTTCATAGAACAGGTTAAATAATTAAGCCAAGTTGCCTTCCCTCAATGAGCCCAGTACAGGGGAGAAGATGGATGTGTAAAGGAAGAATTGTATTGTGGGGAGGTAAAAAGAGAAGGAAGCCTTAAAAAGAGGCATATGTGGCCTCAAAGAGAAACTTATCCAATTTGACCAACGAGATTGGGAATCCAGGAAGATCTTACAGAGGAGGTGTTAAAAATGGAGTTGTAAAAACAGGTATGACTTACCAGGAGCAAAAAGAGAAATGTGGCTCCATGGGCAGAAGGAACTAGAAAGTACAAGTAGTTTAGTGTGTGAACTAGGAGCAGGCAGTAGGCAGCATGCAGATAGTGAATAGACGAGGCTGATGTCTAGGGCATTTTATCTGCTTCATGGAGAGTGAAAGTTCCAATTCCAGTGCAATTCCAGCTCCAGAAATAGGGAGCCACTGTTTCAGGCAGCAAAGGCTGGACTGTGCCCTGGCCCTGGCCTTCTGGGGTTCAGAACTTCTCCTGGACCTCAACATTTCTTACCACAGCTTCCTGTAATCAGGATCAAAGTGTGGGGGATGTGGTAGAAGGGAAGCACGGTATCAGGTGGTAGGTGTTTTCCCTTTTAGGGCTTGGTAGGGTGTTGGAGAAGACTCTTGAGAGTCCCTTGGACTGCAAGGAGATCCAACCAGTCCATCCTAAAGGAGATCAGTCCTGGGTGTTCATTGGAAGGACTGATGCTGAAGCTGAAACTCCAGTACTTTGGCCACCTCATGCGAAGAGTTGACTCACTGGAAAAGACCCTGATGCTGGGAGGGATTGGGGGCAGGAGGAGAAGGGGACGACAGAGGATGAGATGGCTGGATGGCATCACCGACTCAATGGACATGAGTTTGAGTGAACTCCGGAAGTTGGTGATGGACAGGGAGGCCTGGCGTGCTGCGATTCATGGGGTCACAGAGTCGGACACGACTGAGCGACTGGACTGAACTGAACTGAAGCGCTGAAAGTAGCAAGCTCTCCAGCCATGTGAACTGCAGCAGTGACACAATGGGAAACGGGGAGGGGGAGGGGGAGGGCTCTTGGGATAGAGGAAGAGTTCTCACCTCCTGCCAGGGACTTGGTTTCTTTCTTTATATTTGGCAGTGTTGGGTCTTCATTGCAACATGGGCTTTCCTTTAGTTGTGGTGAGTGGGGACTGCTCTCTATTTGCAGTGCGTGGGCTTCTCATTGGGGTGGCTTCTCTTGTTGCAGACCATGGGCTCTGGGGCATGTGGGTTTCAGTAGTTGTGGCATGTGGGTTCAATAGTTGTGGCTCCCAGGATCTGGAGCACAGGCTCAATAGTTGGGGTGCATGGGCTTAGTTGCTCTGCAGTATGTGGGATCTTCCTGGGTCAGGGATGGAACCTGTGTCTCCTACATTGGCAGGTGAATTCTTTACCACTGAGCCACCAGAGAAGCCCAGAACTTGATTTCTAACTTTGGTCTTTTGTAGAAGGTGAAAGAAAACCAATAAAATGCACTTAAGCTGGTGGTTCAGATGGTAAAGCGTCTGCCCGCAATGCGGGAGACCCGGGTTTGATTCCTGGGTTGGGAAGATCCCCTGGAGAAGGAAATGGCAATCCACTCCAGCACTCTTGCCTGGAAAATCCCATGGACGGAGGAGCCTGATAGGCTACAGTCCGTGGGGTTGCAAAGAGTCGGACACGACTGAGCGACTTCACTTTCACTTAAGCCATCACACACACACAAAAAAAGCAGGAGAGCAGAGAAAGGAGTTTGCAGGAGACTTTGGTTGTCCCTGTGAGGAACAATGGCTGCTTCAAGGCACCTGGAGAGAAAGGCTACAGAGGCAGGCGCTACAGGGCGTTGAACAGGACCCTATGATCAACTGGATGTGCGGAATGCCAGTGAAGGAGGTATCTGGGATGGCTAGAGGTAGAGGCAACATTCACTAGGGTAGAGAGGGTAGACCATGGTCAATGACAGGAGACAGGGGAAGAGCAAGAGTTCAGGATGGGATGTGTTAAATGTGGGACTGTTTGGAGGTGGCCAAGAGGCAGCTGCACATGTAGTCTGGTGTTCAGGGAAGAGAAGGATGGAATTGGGATTCATCAGTGGATGGCAGTGGGGGGGAGCGTGGCAGCTGTGGTTACGGATGAAACTGACCAGATGAAACATGTAGAGTCAGTGTAACAGGCAAGAAAGGAGGCTTGGAAAAGGAATGAAGGGAAACCATCCAAGAAGAGAGCAGCTGGCCAAGATTCTATGCTCTGGAGGAGCATCACTGGCTTTATTCACTTGTTAAATAATCCATTTGCCTTTTTGCTTAACCTAAAAGAACACTGCACATTAACTGAGCATGCGTGGTTTTATTCCGTGTTAATGTAGCAGTACCTGCTTCTCAAAGCCCAGGAGGGTGGGTCATGTGACATTTTCAATGGATCCCAACCTCCACTGCTGGGCAAGTTAGGGAAGGATGAAGCGCCCATGCCAGCTCTCTCTCCCCGCTGTTTTGTCTTGTTGGGGACAGCCTTTATCTCCTTGATGGAGATAAAACAAGGCACCCTTTAATGAGAACCTTATATGCTAAGCACTGTAGAGACCATTTACTATTTGTCCTTCCAACAGAGGAGTGTGAGAAAGTGATTAGCTCATTCTATTGGTAGAAAAAACGCCAAAGGCTCAGAATTCTGGAATGTACTAGAGGCTTGAATTCTTTGCCACGTTAACCTTTTTCCCTTTCTAGTATTTCTGTCTTCCTCCTTCTCCTCATTCAAACAGAAAGTCCACCTATGCTCCTAAGCTCAAGGTAGGTTTGAGACAGAGCTTCCTGGTCTTTTGTTTCTTAAAGCTTAAGATTTTTAAGAATAGTATTTGAGAAGGGGAGGATTTTATTCACATATAAACACACACAAAGCTTCCTGGGGTTGGAAGCAGAAGGTAAGGAGGGTGAAAAACCCTCTTCTCCACCAGGACTGCAGGGAAGGTAAGTCTCAAGTGAGGAAATAAGGGACCACCTCCAGAAGGTCCCTTCTGCAGAGGTGGCACAGAATGAGGAAGAGGGAGGCATTCTGAAGGTACCTTGCTGACCAGAATAGGGATCTCCTGGGGGTGACCTCAGTGGAGGCATGACTGATCAGCCCACTCCATTATCAAATCTGCCCTTGGCCCTCTTCCCCTCCCAACATCAATGCAGGTGCTAGGAAAGGAAGGGGGCCAGTGGAATCTGGTGAGCTGGCTTTCAAAGAAAAGAAGCCCCGATTTGTAGCACTTGCGGATTGTGTGGTATAACTGCTCCACCATGGCTGATTTCAAGCTTCCAACATGAGGCACTGTATGCAGAATTGGAGAAAACCATGTGCAGTCTGCTCTCCTGAGCTGGTGCAAGCTGCCTCCCCCAGTCTAAAATCATCATTTCTTATCAGAAAAATAGAAAGGAAGCTGTGCTTTCAAAACATACAAATTGATCTTTCCTGTCTACCTGGTTTCTGAACAGAGATTGTATCTATTGCTTAATCTAAACACTGAGGAAGTGGCCAACCTGGGATATGAACCAGGGCTCCCTGACTCCAAGGACTTGCCAACCTTGTGATGGACTCTGTTCTTTAGGCTGAGGCCCTGTGGGGGTGTTTGACCTGTGGTACTGTCTTAGATTCTGCCATCATCCTCCACTCTTGCCCTTCCATGGTCCTATGAGAAGGACATCCTGGGCTGGGGCTGAGGCAGTGGTCAGGGATATCCTTTAAACCATCCCTCTCCTGCTGTAACCAACGGTTCCCTGGAAATCACTAAGCAGCAGGTCTAAACTTTACTTTCAGATCCTGGTCACACAGCCTAATCATGCCAAGTGTCTGCTGGCTACGGCAGGGACAGGAAGGGGTCCTGTGGGTCATCACGTGGCTCTGTGGCTCACTTTGCCTGCCCAGCTGTCTATGCTCTTGGAAGTTGGGAGCTTGCACTCACTTCTCATGCTGACTGTGGTAGGTCATTTGGTCACCAGAGGAAGGTCAAATATGCAGCTTTCAAGCCACCATTTCTCTTTTCTAGGCTTATGGTCCACATGACCAATTTATCACAAAGTTTTTTTTTTTTTTTTCTTCTGAGCCAAGACTAGACTTCATAAAGCCTCAATACTGCATTCCAGGAGGCAATTCCCAGGTAGCTGAGCCAGATTGTTGTTCAGCCACTCAGTCGTGTCTGACTCTCTGTGACTTTGTGGACTGCAGCATGCTAGGCTTCCCTGTCCTTCACTACCACCCGGAGTTTGCTCAAACTCATGTCCACTGAATTGGTGATGCCATCCAACCACCTCATTCTCTGTTGCCTCCTTCTCCTCCTGCCTTCAATCTTTCCCAGCATAGGTTCTTTTCCTTTTTTTAAGTTTTTTAATTTTTTTAAAATTTTATTTTCTTTTTAAACTTTACGATATTGTATTGGTTTTGCCATATATCGAAATGAATCTGCCACAGGTATACATGTGTTCCCCATCCTGAACCCTCCTCCCTCCTCCCTCCCCATACCATCCCTCTGAGTCATCCCAGTGCACCAGCCCCAAGCATCCAGTATCATGCATCGAACCTGGACTGGTGACTCGTTTCATATATGATATTATACAGGTCTTTTCCAATGAGTTGGCTCTTCCCATCAGGTCGCCAAAGTATTGGAGCTTCAGCTTCAACATCAGACCTTCTAATGAATATTCAGGGTTGATTTCCTTTAGGATTGACTGGTTTGATCTCCTTGCTGTCCAAGTGACTCTCAAGAGTCTTTCCAGCACCACAGTTCAAAAGCATCAGTTCTTTGGCACTTAGCTGTCTTTATGGTCCAGCTCTCACATGCATACATGACTACTGGAGAAACCATAGTTTTGACTATTCGGACATTTGTTGGTAAAGTAATGTCTCTGCTTTTTAATATGCTGTCTAGATTTGTTATAGCTTTTCTTCCATGGAGCAAGCATCTTTTAATTTTGTGACTGCAGTCACCATCCGTGGTGATTTTAGCAGATGCCTGTCTCAACTCCAACCTCACCCTTCCATACCTGCTTTGGGATGCTGGGGCTGGGACTCCGCCCACCAGGGGGAGCCAGAGGGAAGCTGCCTGGCTGGGGGACTGGAAGGGACTGACTCCTTGGGGTCTTCCTGTGTTCCCCTGCATATCTCCTGGGCAACACTCCTTCTCTCCAGCAGTGGCAGTTTCTTTTTGTAGTAATTCTGAACACATTTTGAAGTTTTTCCAACACACCTGTCAGACCAGTCTCCTTGTGCTCCTTTAGAGATGCGGGCACAGCTTCATCAGGGGTCTGAGTCTTGTCTCTGAGGCCCTCTCCTGCAATCTCCAATGTTTTAATAATTTCCTATGGGTCCTGGTTATAGGAGTGTAGCTGCTTTTGCAGTTGCTACCTCTGTGATACCCTGAAGTTCTCTCTTAACCTTTTGCGTACATAGTTAGCAATTCTTTATATTAAGTTCTGCCTATTAAAATACCTGGTATGATTTCTGTCCCCTGACTGGACCCTGATTGATACAACACAAACAAAATAAAACCCATTTGCTATCCCTGAACTAGGCCACTCAGTTTAGTTCAGTGGCTCAGTTGTGTCTGAGTCTTTGCGACCCCATGAACTGCAGCACACCAGGCCTCCCTGTCCATCACCAACTCCCTGAGTTTACCCAAACTCATGTTCGTTGAGTCGGTGATGCCATCCAGCCATCTCATCCTCTGTCATCCCCTTCTCCTCCTGCCCTCAATCTTTCCCAGCATCACGGTCTTTTCAAATGAGTCAGCTCCTCGCATCAGGTGGCCGAAATATTGGGGTTTCAGCTTCAGTTTCAGTCCTTCCAATGAACACCCAGGACTGATCTCCTTTAGGATGGACTAGTTGGATCTCCTTGCAGTTCAAGGGACTCTCAAGAGTCTTCTCCAACACCACAGTTCAAAAGCATCAATTCTTTGGCGCTCAGCTTTCTTTATAGTCCAACTCTCATATCCATAGATGACTACTGGAAAAACCATAGCCTTGACTAGACGGACCTTTGTTGGCAAAGTAATGTCTCTGCTTTTTAATATGCTGTCTAGGTTGGTCATAACTTTCCTCCCAAGGAGTAAGCGTCTTTTAATTTCATGGCTGCAGTCACCATCTGCAGTGATTTTGGAGCCCAAAAAAATAAAGTCAGCCACTGTTTCCACATCTATTTGCCATGAAGTGATAGGACTGGATGCCATGATCTTCATTTTCTGAAAACTGAGCTTTAAGCCAACTTTTTCACTCTCCTCTTTCACTTTTCATCAAAAGGCTCTTTAGTTCTTCACTTTCTGCCATAAGGGTGGTGTCATCTACATATCTGAAGTTATTGATATTTCTCCCGACAGTCTTGATTGCAGCTTGTGCTTCCTCCAGCCCAGCGTTTCTCATGATGTACTCTACATATAAGTTAAGTAAGCAGGGTGACAATATACTAGCTCACTATGGTGATATTAATGGCAGAAGCTTCTGCTTCATAAAACTTGAGGCTTTTCTATGGTTCCAATATAGTGCAAACCTAACTCAACAAGCACAATGAGGCATGATAAAGTAGAAAGGGCCCTCAATGACTTTATTCTATTGGGCTAGATGTCCAGGTGGAAGGCTCCCCTCCCAGTGCATATACTAAAATTCCAACTTTAGAGCTGAGTCGGTGTGAGGGAACCTGAGAAATATACTCCTTATTTTAGAAGCAAGGAGATCCAACCAGTCAATCCTAAAGGAGGTCAACTCTGAATATTCATTGGAAGAACTGATGCTGAAGCTAAAGCTCCAATACTTTGGCCACCTGATGCGAAGGGCCGACTCATTGGAAAAGATACTGATGCTGGGAAAGATTGAGGGCAAGAGGAGAAGGGAGTGAAGGAGAATGAGATGGTTGGATGGCATCACTGACTCAATGGACATGAATCTCAGTGAACTCCAGGAGATAGTGAAGGACAGGGAAACCTGGCATGCTGCAGTTCATGGGGTCGCAAAAAGTCAGACACAGACCAAACAACAATATCTTAGAAGATAAACCCGAGACAATAAAATGGGAAGGGAGTTGACTAAAGTCACACAGAAAGTGAATGATAAGGTGGGATTAGATCCCAGGTCTCCTGAAGCACTGAACTTCCTTGGATTAACAACTGGGTCGTAACTCTCCCCACTCCATAAACATCTAGGCTTAAGGTAGAGGTTGTGCCAACTTGTTTCTCTACTATGTTGAATAAAATAAACAGTTTTCCCCTAAAATTGAATACAAATGATGAAAATATTTTTTCTTTTTTTACGAAATTAATTTTTTATTGCTGTGTAGTTGTGTTACAGTGTTGTGTTAATTACTGCTGTACAGCAAAGTGACTCCGTTATACATATCTGTACATTCTTTTTCATATCCTGCCTTCTCCCACCCCCCTTCCCTTTGGCAACTACCAGTCTATTCTCTATGTCCCTGATTTTGTTTCTGTTTCATAGATAGGTTTATTTGTGTCATATTTTAGATTCCATGTATAAGTGATATCATATGGTGTTTGTCTTTCTGACTTGGTTCACTTAGTATGCTGACCTCAAGTTGCATCCATATTGCTGCAAATGGCATTATAAAATACTTGTTCTTTATGCATTTTAAAAAATAACCTGATCACTAAGCATAAAGGCACCACCCTAATGCTGTATTTTTAAATGTGGCAAAGTAATGTGAAAGCTTACCCCCACCTACATCATGCAGCTAGTGGTGAGATTATGGGAGAATTCCTTGACTGCTGTTTCCTGTAAAATGGCAGTTCTAATCATATTTACCTCTCAAGGTCAATACTGGGGCAAAGCATTCCTGTAATAGGTGGGACCTGTTGTTGATGAATGACTCTGATACTTGCTTCTCATGCAATTTATCCACTTCTTTTTCCTATTGGTCTTTTTGGTTCTGAAACAATCTTTTTTTTTTTTCCTTCCAGTAGCACTATTCTTGGCATCAGCCTAATCTCAGTAAATGCTGGAGATGATTAAGTTGTCAGGATCAGCATGTCGTGTTTTCCTAAGAGCTCTGTGAAGCAAAATTCCTACCCAGAGAGACAGCCAAGGCCATGTCTTTGGGGGAATTGAGGACGCTTCTTCCGCCACCTCTTCCTAATCCCGTGAAAGGTCCTTTCTGGGGACTGAGCAGGCTGACAGGTCTCACACTCCTGGTGACCCATCTGTGAGGTCACTGAGTACAGGGCCTGCTGGGCTTAGCCTCCAGGATAAGGGGCCCCTGAAGGCCATCACCCAGCCTGCTGGGTTCACACCCAGTGATTTACCGAGCATGGGGGCCACTGACACCTTTTATGCTCCCTCCTTGAAGCCAAAGGAACTCGGCGAGGGGAGAGGTGGCCGGGAACCCACGCCTGGGTCACTCCACAGAACTCTCCCATCATTGATGGTGTCCCTTTGCCCCAGAAAACAAAACCCGGGCCCCTCGACTTTGGGTTACCACACTTTGGCACCACCTTTGAAGCCAGGATCTGAATTTACGACATGAGCGTGAAAGACCATTTCAGGCTCTGCCCTCTTTCCCGGCCGCTGAACTTGATGTGGTCCAGAGTAAATCACCCTAATAGCCACGGGGCCGGCATTGTTGCGCGAGGTTTTATACCCATACTGGCGGTTATTTAGGGAGCCAAACTGCTCTGCCAAGTGTCGAGTTACGGTTACAGAAACCGTTGCCTTATGCATAATTATGAAGAGATAGAAGTATCCAAGGTGGGTTCAATGCAGGACTTTCAAAAGCTAGGTTCATGAAGGAGAGGGAGGAAATACGGCAACTGTTTTCTAGCCCATGAGGGGGCCTCCTTTTTCTAACACTGTGGACAGAAAAGTCACTTTTTCCTGGGAGAAGAGGTGGTGCAGGTCACCAGGTGGTCACTAGACTCCATGCGGAGGAAAAGAGTGTGTGTTCCAGGCCCCTCAGGTGGCCGGGAGCTGGGCCTGCCTGGCTCTGGGTCCTTAGTATGCAGAGGCGGTGATGGGGAGGAGGTGACAGGTCTCAGAGACACTTGCCAACTGAAGCTGTTGTCGGAATAAAGATCCTTAATCTCTTCTCCACTCACATTTGTACCGAGTGCTCATATTTATGATGAGTTGTTGCATTGCATGGGGGCAGCTGTTTATACATCTGCAGCCCCGGAGGGCCTTGGAAAGCATGCTGCCCTCTTAAGGGACAGAGCCCAGGGACCCAGCCTCCAGAACAACCAGGCCTCGAGATGCACGAGTTACGTGTGTGGGAGATTTCTCTCCTGCTGCTTAGGATGATACCTGTCCCCCTTGGGGCAGATAGAATCAGTGATGGTCCAATTCCCCTTTCTTTCTTTTTTAAAAAAATATTCTTAGGAGGGAGGTTCAAGAGGGAGGGGACCTATGTATACCTATGGCTGATTCACATTGGTGTATGGCAGAAATCAATGCAATATTATAAAGCAATTATCCCTCAATGAAAAAAAATACATAAAAGGAAAAGCATGTTAAAAAATTCTTAGTAACTTTATTCATAAGAGCCCCCAATAGGAAATAACCCAAATGTTCCGAATGGACCAAAACAAGTTTTCATACGACAGAATCATGCTCAGTGATAAAAAAGGAATAAACTCTTAGCGCACCCAACAACGTGGATATGCCCCCAAAGAGTACGCTAACTGAAAGAAGTCATACGCTGTATATGTTCATCTCTATTAAGTCCTAGAATAGGCAAAGTGAATCTACAGCAATAAAAATCAGAACAGTTTGTGTGTTTGCTTACTGGGAGAGAGTTAGCCTGAGAGGAGGACGTGTGAGGAGGTTCTCAGGGATGATGGAGGAGATCTACCTCCTGATAGCAGGGCTGGTTAACAGGTACAGGCTATTGTCAAAGCTTTTCCTTTCCTTGCTGGCGTCAGGCGCAGTGATGTCTCTGCTTCTCCATCCAGTGATGAAGGGTGCAGAAGGGAGAGAGGCTGGTGAAGCAGGTGGTGCTAAAAAGGGCCCCGGCACCTCCTACCGTCTAGGCGGCCCCGTCCCCTCACACGTTCTCTGAGGGTCTGACCTGTGGTGACTTTTCCTTCTTAAGGCCTCCTGTTCTTGATGCAAGTGCTGATTAAGAAGTACTTTATTATTACATTGTAGCTGAAAAACACATACATTCCCACAGTAAAGAACTCACCAAAGAGTGAAAAGAAGCCTCCTTTGCTCCTAGAGCCCAGGTTCCCTCTGCTCACCCCCAGAGGAAGCCGTCACTAGCGGTGCCTGGTTTGGAATGTCCATTTCTGTACTTACTTTTACTTATATATGAAAATGCTGGGGAGGAGGGGAGGAGCAACTGTGATTGGCTGCTGGCCCTTGGCTGCTGAAGGGCAAGGGTAAGGCTGGCCAAGTCGACAGTTAGCGCCAAGTCTAAAAGCAGAAGAGCTACTTTGTGCCAAGGCCTTGGGAGACTGAGGCAGGTCTTTCAGGAGGGAAAAGAGAGAAGAGAGAAACAGTGTACCAATGCATTGTTCTTTCAGAAAGCCTGAGAGGTCTGGGGTTCCAGAGCTGAAAGGGAGCACTTATCTTCAATCAAGTCCAGCAGGGGAGGTGTGCAGAGAATTCAAATGCAGTGCGGTGGTGTCATGCAGGTGCAATAAAGACAGTGCAGAAGGAGCAGAGAGGAAATGGTGAAGAAAGGCTTCCTGAAAGCAGTAATGTCTGAGCTGGGCTTTGAAGGATGAACAGGAGTTGACTGGGCAGATAGAGGGCTACAGGGGGAAACCATGTGTCTAAAGTTTGGTGTTTGGGGAATTGCAACCAGGTTGACATCGTTGAGCCCGAAATGTGTATGTGTGCACATGTGTGTGGTATGCATGAGCATGCACACAGGGAAGTGCATGGCGGTGTGTGTGTGTGTGCAGGGGTGAGGTTGGAGATGGAGCTTGAGAGGCATGCAAGGTCTGGGTCAGGAAGGGAATTGCCTTGACTGATGGTTAGGAGCAAAGTGTGTTTCCTTCACTTGTTACTCATTCCACAAATATTGGGCACCAGCGTGTGCCAGACAGAGTGCCAGATGTCTGGGCAGTGATGAAAGACAGGTGTCAGGGTTCTCTTCCTCGACTGACATTCGAGGTGTGTGTGTGAGGGGAGAGTGGATGGACAACAAACAGCAAATGTGTGCTTATCATCAGTGTTGTGAGGAGAATAACGGGGTGCTTGGGGGAGCCCTCTCTGAGGAGGTGATGTTGAAGCTGAGACCTGAAGGACAGGAAAAATCTGGAAGACATGTCCAAGGAGCAGGAGAGTGGGCAGGTCAGCTGTGTGAGTGAGGAGTGGAGATGGGAGCCACAATGTTCCCAGGTGAGCAGAGACGACCAAGCCAACAATTTGGAATCCCAGTAATTTTGTGGGCACTGGAGGGGACCAGTTTAAGATGGGACTTGGAGAAGCAGAATTTGGCTGCCAAGTGAGAGTGTGCATTAGGAGCGGAGGTGCTTGAAGACGCGGTGCGAGTGGTCAGGGCCTGGGGGAGGGGAGGGTGACTACCACGCCTCCTCTCCCCCCGCTCCAGCACCAGCCAGTCCATCACCACATCCGGCCCACTGCTCCTCCTCAGTCTCTCACAAGTCCGTCCGTCCCTTTCTATCCCCAAGTCCCGCTGACACCCTGGATCAGGCACCATCCAGCCTGGATCTGGTATACTTCATTGGTCTCCACAGCTCCATTTTAACTTCATACAACCCAGTTTGCACTCAGCAGCCAGGGTGATGTTTTCAAATGGAAATATGATCACATCACCCCCCTGCTCAAAACCCTTCAGATGTTCCCTGTTGCCGTCAAGCTCCTTAAGATGACCTGGCCTTTGTTGTTTTTCAATCGCTCAGTCTTATTTGACTCTTTGTGACCCCATGGACTGCAGCACGCCAGGCTTCCCTGTCCTTCACTATCTCCCGGAGCTTGCTCAAACTCATGTCCATTGAATCAGCGATGCCATCCAGCCATCTCATCCTCTGTCATTCCCTTTTCCTCCTACCTTCAGTTTTTCCAGCATCAGGGTCTTTTCCAATGAGTTGCCTCTTTGCATCAGGTGGACAAAGTATTGGAGCTTCAGCTTCATCATCAGTCAATATTCAGGGTTGGTTTCTTTAGGATTCACTGGTTGGATCTCCATGCTGTTCAAGGTCTCTCAAGAGTCTTATCTAGCACAAAAGCTCAAAATCATCAGTTCTTCAGCACTCAGCCTTCTTTATGGTCCAACTCTCACATCCATATATAACTACTGGAAAAACCATAGCTTGGACTATATGCACCTTTGTTGGCAAAGTGATGTCTCAGTTTTTTAATAATACTGTCTAGGTTTGTCATAGTTTTTCTTCTAAGGAGCAAGTGTCTTTTAGTTTATGGCTGCAGTCACCAACTGCAGTGATTTTGGAGCCCAAGAAAATAAAGTCTGTCACTGTTTCCATTTTTTCCCCATCTATTTGCCATGAAGTGATGGGACAGGATGCCATGATCTTAGTTTTTTGAATGTTGAGTTTTAAGCCAGCTCTTTCACTCTCTTCTTTCACTTTCATTCTCTTTCATTCTCTTCTTTCACAAGAGGCTCTTTAGTTCCTCTTCACTTTCTGCCATTAGGATTGTGTCATCTGCATATCTGAGGTTATTGATATTTCTCCCACAATCTTGATTCCAGCTTGAGCTTCATCCAGCCCAGCATTTTGCATAATATACTCTGCATATAAGTTAAATAAGCAGGGTGACAATATACAACTTTGATGTACTTTTTTCCCAATTTTGAACCAGTCCGTTGTTCTGTGTCTGGTTCTAACTGTTGCTTCTTGACCTGCATACAGGTTTCTCAGGAAAGAAGTAAGGTGATCTGGTATTCCCATCTCTTTAAGAATTTTCCACAGTTTATTGTGATCCACACAGTCAAAGGCTTTAGCATATTTTCTGGGTTCAATATCATCACCTTTCTGTGCTCCTTGGCCCCCTCCTACCTCCCCCATTTTTTCCTGTCATACAGGCTTTTTTCGCTGCCCTGCTCTCTTCTCGCTTGTCTCCAGGCCTTTATGCGGGCTCTTCCCTCTTCCTGTAGTTCTCCGTTTCACCTTGTGTCTCCAATGAGCCCTAAATGGTCTCTTTTCTGTCTTTTCAGGAAAGACTTTCTGTTTCACCAAGACTGGATCAGGTGGCCCCACGACAGTGCACCTACCCCATCCTAGCTCTTATTGTGCTGAGTCGTGACTGCCTTGTTTGTTGTCTGCGTGCTGGACTCAATTCCAAGAGGAGGGCAAACTTGTGTCCTTAGCCCTTAGCATAGTGCCTGGCAGGTAGCTGGTACTTAATAGATTTAGGGTTGAAGGACAGAAATCTGAGAGGTGAGAAGGAAGAACGGGTAGGGGCTGAGAGTCAAGCTGGGGAAGGAAGAGTTGGAGGTGATGTCATCAGGAACAGCTGGTGGCCATGGGACAGCAGCAGTAGAGATGCTAATATCCCCTGGTCCTTACTGTGTGCAAGGCACAATTCTGGGTGCTTTATGCTCATTAATCCTCCTGAAAACAATATGAGGAGGATACCATGAGTATCAGAGAAGGCGATGGCACCCCACTCCAGTACTCTTGCCTGGAAAATCCCATGGATGGAGGGGCCTGGTGGGCTGCAGTCCACGGGGTTGCTAGGAGTCGGACACAACTGAGCGACTTCACTTTCACTTTTCACTTTCATGCATTGGAGAAGGAAATGGCAACCCACTCCAGTGTTCTTGCCTGGAGAATCCCAGGGACGGGGGAGCCTGGTGGGCTGCCGTCTATGGGGTCGCACAGAGTCGGACACGACTGAAGTGACTTAGCAGCAGCAGCAACCATTAGTATTCCTCTTTTACAGATGAGGAAACTGAGGCACAGAAAGGTTAGGTAACTTATCCAGAGTCATACAACGAGTAAGTGAGAGGGCTGGGATTCAAACAAAGGAGTTCAGTTCCTACACTGTCTGTACACTATAAAGACACTATAAAGTCTGGGCATTTCAGACTTTGAGTGACAGTACATTCTCTCAATAGTTTGCACCAGCTTCATGGAGTTGGGAAGAGCTCAGCCAGTCCAAATTGGAAAGGCTAAAGTACCTGTCTAGATCTCTAGGTGCCCCTAGGATGATAGGAGAGCTCTAAACGAGCACTGAACTCCAACCCAGTGATAGGGTCCAGTGGAGCAGCAGTCAAGCTCTTGTCTGGTGCTGGTGGTACTCCCTTCAGGGACTTTCCTTTTTTTTTTTTTCCCACTTTTTATTTTGTATTGGGGTATAGCTGATTAACAAAGTTGTGACAGTTTCAGATGAACAGCAAAGGGACTCAGCCATGTGTATACATGTATCCATTCTCCCCCAAGCCCTCTCCCATCCAAGTTGCCACGTAACATTGAGCAGAGTTTCCTGTGCTATAACAGTAGGTCCTTACTGGTTATCCATTTTGAATATAGCAGTGTGTACATGACTATCCCAAACTCCCTAACTATCCCTCCCCCATGGCAACCATAAGTTTGTTTTCTAAGTCTGTGAGTCTCTTTCTGTGTAGTACATATATATAGTGGAATATTACTCAGTCATTACAAAGAAGGAAATAATGCCATTAGCAGCAACATGGATGAAGCTAGAGAGTGTTACACTGAGTGAAGTATGTCACACAGAGAAGAAATATTGTATGACCTCCCTTACATGTGGACTCTCAAAGGAAAGGATACAAATGAACTTATTTGAAGTGACTTTCTAAACTGAGCAGCTTGTGGATGACGGTGGATTTTGCTGACAAAATAGACTGCCAGTCAAGAAACTCCATGCTTCTTGGTGATATAAAAACTGGCTATATTTGTATATTAATATTAAAAATTCACATCCATTTTATGGACCTCAAACCATCTATTGTAAACTTGAGAGGTATGGCATGGGAAGGACAAAGATGAATCATTCATTCAGTAATATTTACTGAGCACTTGCTCTGTGCTGGACAAAGGCAGGGGCTGGGCTTACAGGGATGGAGAAGCCAGATGGCCCCTCATGGAGCTTACCTTATAGTGAGAGAGACACATGGGAAGCAAGTGGACAGAAAGTTACTACTTGCAATTAGAGTTAGGAAGTCACACAGGAACGTGGTTGTGGTGGGTTGCACATGAGGCATGCAAGCCAATTTTAGTTCAGACGCCTTTGGGGTCTCGCTAGAAGGACGGTGGAGAAATTAAGGGTGATTTCAGGCCATAGGAGTTGTTTGAAGCATGATGTCTCTTTAATACACTTCAGGTTCTCTTGAAGAAAGTACACAGCGGGAAGCAAGATGGCGCCCTCTTGAATGCTGGTAGAGTAGTCCTTACAACTCTTACTCAGATATCAAAGGGGCTATTTCATCAGGACCCCAAGGCTAAAAGTGGACCTTTTAGGTCCCTCTGACTTTGCTGGTGGAATTGTAAAGCAGTTCAACCTTTCTGCAGAGATTTTGCAATATCTACCAAGAGTCTTAAGAAGGGCATTGCATTCCCATCCAGAAATTAATCCCATAGATACTTTCAGAATTGAGGACAAAAGATTGATAACTATGTATTTTTCAGGGTAGTCTAAATTATGTAAAATTGGAAACTGTGAAAAATGTGTAAACAATTGTATATTTTCATGACATTATGGCAGTCATTTTCGATGAATATCTAATCCTGAGAGATGTTCACTGTGTAAGTGATGAAAACAAAACATAAAAATATGACAAAAACATTCAACAATGGTAGGATTCTATGTTTAACAAACATCGAGATGTATGGACAAGGAAAAGATGGCTGACGTTATTAGTGGTTATCTCTGGCTGGAGGGGATTTGGGGGGGGATTTGATTTTCTTTGAAATTTTCTGTGTTTTTCCAAGTAATCCTCAATAACCATGTCTCACTGATAATCAGGAGAAGGACATTTAAAAATGTACCTTTTACATTCAGTTCAGTTCAGTCACTCAGTCGTGTCCAACTCTTTGTGACTCCACGGACTGCAGCACACGAGGCTTCCCTGTCCATCACCAACTCCTGGAGCTTACTCTAACTCATGTCCATTGAGTCAGTGATGCCATCCAACCATCTCATCCTCTGTTGTCCCCTTCTCCTCCTGACTTCGATCTTTCCCAGCCTCAGGTCTTTTCAAATGAGTCAGTTCTTTGCATCAGGTGGACAAAGGATTGGAGCTTCAGCTTCAGCATCAGTCCTTCCGATGAATATTCAGGACTGATCTCCTTTAGGATGGACTGGTTGGATCTCCTTGCAGTCAAAGACACTTTCAAGAGTCTTCTTCAACACCACAGTTCAAAAGCATCAATTTTTCAGAGCTCAGCTTTCTTTATAGTCCAACTCTCACATCCATACATGACTACTGGTAAAACCAAAGCTTTGACTAGACGACCTTTGTTGGCAAAGTAATGTCTCTGCTTTTTAATATGCTGTCTAGGTTGGTCATAACTTCTTCCAAGGAGCAAGCGTCTTTTAATTTCATGGCTGCAGTCACCATCTGCAGTGATTTTGGAGCCCAAAAAGTCTCTCACTGTCTCCATTGTTTCCCCATCTATTTGCCATGAAGTGATGGGACCAGATGCCATGATCTTAGTTTTCTGAATGTTGAATTTTAAGCCAACTTTTTCACTCTCCTCTTCCACTTTCATCAAGAGGATGTATATTTCTTCACTTTCTGCCATAAGTGTGGTGTCATCTGCATATCTGAGGTTATTGATATTTCTCCCGGCAATCTTGATTCCAGCTTGTGCTTCATCCAGTCCAGCATTTCTCATGCTGTACTCTGCACATAAGTTAAATAAGCAGGGTGACAACATATAGCCTTGACATACTCCTTTCCCAATTTGGGACCAGTCTGTTATTCCTTTACATTAGGTGAAAAATAAACATGTATTCAAAGGTTAAAATGCTTCTGCTAGTTTCTGACGTGAAGGAGCTATTGAGGCTTGGAGAGTAAGCAAGAGAAAGAGTGAATCTCCCTCAGGAAAAGTCCTGCAGGCTCCTTAACCCCACAAAGCCTTTTCCATCCCTTCTCTGCTGCTACTTCAGTGCATTCTCTGGCACTAGTGAGAGTGAGTCTGGTACCTGAGGCACCAAGGAGTATCCCCCTGGTTTGCGGGCAAGCCCGTGCTAGCGCAGGTGAAAGAGGAGCTGAAAGCAAGAGCTGACCGTTGACTAGTGCTTGCTCCGCATCAGCCCCGCTGTTTATGTGACACACAGTCTGCTGTCTTCTGAACTTATGAATGCATTGCCCTCAGAGTGACCTTGTAACTTTGGTATTGCCACTACTCCCGTTTTGAAGATAGGAACACTGAGGCCCAGAAGGACAGTGTCCTCCATGTCACACGTCTAGTAAGTGGTACTGCCAGAATTTGAATCCAGATCTGATGGTGCTAAGTTGGGGAAAAAATGGAAATAGTGACAGACTTTATTTTCTTGGGTTTCAAAATCACTGTGGATGGTGACTGAAGCCATGCAATTAAAAGATGCTTGCTCCTTGGAAGAAAAGCTATGACAAACCTAGACAGCATTTTAAACAGCAGAGACATCACTTTGCCAACAAAGGTCCATCTAGTCAAAGCTATGGTCTTTCTAGTAGTCATGTATGGATGTGAGAATTGGACCATAAAGAAAGCGCTGAAGAATTTTGAGCTGTGGTTCTGGAGAAGACTCTTGAGAGTCCCATGGACTGCAAAGAGATCAAATCAGTCAATCCCAAAGGGAATCAGTCCTGAGTATTCATTACAAGGGCTGATGCTGAAGCTCCAATTCTTTGTCACTGGATGTGAAGGGCCAACTCACTTATGCTGGGAAAGATTAAAGGCAGGAGGAAAAGGGGGAGAACAGAGGATAAGATGGTTGGATGGCATCACCGAGTCAATGGACAAGAATTTGAGCAAACTTCAGAAGATAGTGAAGGACAGGGAAGCCTGGCATGCTGCAGTCCATGGGGTCGCAAAGAGTCAGACACAACTTAGCGACTAAATAACAAAGTTGAGTAGTGGGAAAAACAACGAATTAGAGAGGAAAGGACGAAGACAAAAGAGAGGAGAAATCTAGCTTGGGTATGAGCAGAAGGCCAGGAACTGCAGGGTCCTCTCCACTCTGGAAAGCAACACCAGATTGGGATGCCAAGAGGCAGTTTGGAGTAGGAGAAAGATTGCTACCTTCACATATGTGGACCTCGATGATTCCAGCACTACCTCTCACAAGGGCCACCCCGGTGACCTGGACCAGGGTTTCTTTCCTTCAGGAGCAGAAATAGAAAGATTAAAAGAGAAATTGCTTTTGACCAATCATGAGTGCTGGTATTTGAGAGTTTTTCTTAAAGGTTAAGAAAGAGGCACACGTTTCTGGATTGATTCCGAAGAGAACTTCTGTGCACCTACAAGGACTTCCTAGGTTGATAGCAATGCTTTTTATTCCAATTTCACTTTTGAACAGATGGCTTTTCTGTTCTGTGCTCCAGATAGAATTGCCCCTACAGCTCCCCTTATGCTCATCAGCTCCTTTTGAGGTTGGTTTTTGGCACCCAAATTGAACACAGATGGAGAGTGTTGGGGGCAGGTAAGAGGAAGTGTTTTCAGAGGTTTCTGAACAAATGAAGGGAAAGAAAAGAGAAGCTTCATGTGAGAGACAATGCCAGTGGCTATTGATAGAAGGAGAAACAATGAGAGAAAAAAAGGGAAAGTGCAGCGTGAGTATGAGCCCCTTGAGGGAACTAAGAGAGAACCAATTCTTCATACCTGTCGACAGGTGGCAGCATCGACACAATACAGCTTGGTTTTGTCTAATTTTATCTGAAGACGTCTCTGTGACTGTGGGGTGGGGAGTGATGGGAAACAGCAGTTTGGGGCCTGGCAGAGAAGGCTAATGGCAGCGTGGGTCTGGCTGATATAAAGAATAGCACTCATAGCTTGTATTTGGCCTGTATTCATCATCATGGGGCCCATTTCCCAGCAAAACACAAGGTGAAGTGATTTAATAGAAATCAGGTCATTTGTAGAGATGTGGATTGACCTAGAGAGTGTCACACAGAGTGAAGAAAGTCAGAAAGAGAAAAACAAATACCATATATTAGTGCATGTTTGTGGAATCTAGAACAATGGTACAGATGAACCCATTTTCAGGGCAGTAATAGAGACACAGAGGTAGGAAATGGATGTGTGGACACAGAGGGTATGTGTGGAATGAACTGGGAGACTGGGACTGATGTATGTGCACTGCTGCTCAGTCGCTTCAGTCGTGTCCGACTCTGTGTGACCCCATGGACTGCAGCCTTCCAGGCTCCTCCATCCTTGGGATTTTCCAGGCAAGAGTACTGGAGTGGGTGCCATTGCCTTCTGCTATGTGTAAAACAGATAGCTAGTGGGAAGCTCCTGTGTAGCACAGGGAACTCAGTACAGTACTCTGATGACCTGGATGGTCAGATGAGGGGAGGTGGGAGGGAAGCTCATGAGGGCCGGGATATACATATATACATATAGCTGATTCACTTCATTGTACAGCAGAAACTAACTCAGCATTGTAAAGCAACTATACCCCAATACCAAAAAAAAAAAAAAAAAAAAAAGATGGTTATGGCACACTTCAAATAGCATGCTGAGTTCTCTCATGTACTTGCCTTATTTCATTCTCTTCTGGGTTGTTGTTATACCCATTTCACACACAAGGAAAAAGAAGCTAACAAAATGTTAGTTACCTCTTCAAGGGCTTAGCACTGCTGCTGCTGCTGCTAAGTCGCTTCAGTTGTGTCTGACTCTGTGCGACCCCATGGACTGCAGCCTACCAGGCTCCTCCGCCCATGGGATTTTCCAGGCAAGAGTACTGGAGTGGGGTGCCATTGCCTTCTCTGGCTTAGCACTGCTGCTGCTGCTGCTAAGTCGCTTTAGTCGTGTCCAACTCTGTGCGACCCCATGGACGGCAGCCCACCAGGCTCTCCTGTCCCTGGGCTTAGCACTAGGAGGATGCAAAGCCAAGATCCAACTCTGAATCTGCCTGCTACCAAAGCCTGTTTCGACTTACTTTCCATGTTGATTTCCAAGACCAGCTGGAGGCACTGTGTTTATTGTTTAACCATCCTCACTCTTAATGTCCCAACTTGATTAAGTCCGTCTTTTTTGATCTTATGTGAACTTAAGGATTCCTGAGATATTTGTTAAAATATATCAATTCCTAGGCTCTATTCCTAGAACTACTGATTAGAATGTCTGTGAAAAGAGCCCGAAAATCTATTTTTGACATGCTCCAAATGTGATTCCCACGTACTCGGCCAGCTTGGTCAACATTGGTAGAGGTAGATTGTCACACTTATGAATATAAATTCAGTTGGCTGTAAATGGTGTATCTTTGCAAGGTTTTATATGGTTCAGGAAGTAAAATCTCTCATGTTATATTTATGTGCTTTCCTCTGATCACTGAGATTTTTTACATTGTGACATTGAAATGATCAATGAAGATTGTGTTTACTTTTGGTGGCAAGGGTGAAATATAGCAATACTTCACTCCCTGTGGTGTCATTTCCCATTTTACTTTGTATATTAGAGCTGAAATATTTATCTGCATGAATTGAATTGAAAGGCATTCTCTGGTTAAGCAGCAGGAGTTTGAATTCTGTTTAACACTGAGTCATGCAAAGGTCAAGGTTCATCGTTACCTTAAAATTTTTTTCTTTTAATAATTTTATGTGTTTATTTTTGA
The DNA here is from genome assembly GCF_002263795.3 of Bos taurus. Lineage (NCBI taxonomy): Eukaryota > Metazoa > Chordata > Mammalia > Artiodactyla > Bovidae > Bos > Bos taurus. The sequence goes on from NC_037353.1 coordinate 14,461,591, forward strand.
ATGTGCCGGGTCTTCATTGCTGTGCAGACTTTTCTCTTGTTGCAGTTCACAGGCTTCTCACTGCGGTGGCTTCCCTTGTTGAGGAGCATATACAGGGTGTGAGGGCTTCAGGAGATGTGGTGCACAGGCTCAGTGATTGTGGCTCCCAGGCTCTAGAGCACAGGCTAAGTAGTTGTGGTGCGTGAGCTTAGTTGCTCTGAGGTATGTGGGATCTTCCCGGATCAGAGATCGAACCTGAAGCTCCTGCATTGGCAGGGGGATTCTTTACCACCGAACCACCAGGGAATCCCCTCATCTTTAACTTTTTAATCTTGCTTTTGGTGAACCTTGCTGTGCTTCCTAACTTTGTCCATCTGAATGGATTTAAGAGGAGGTAGTTTAATCTACATTGATAAAATTAAAGAGAAATGGAGATTTGGGGGAATTATCCATAATTAGGCCCCAAACCATTTTTAGGCTAAAATACCCAAATGTCAATTCTAATAATGCTTTTCGGGAGTCTGAGGTTAAATATGACTTACAGGAAGCTTTTACTTTACACAGGATCATCTGAGATCCAGTATTCCAGTCTTAACAATTGGCAGGTAGCACAGAGAAGAATTCCCTAATAAATCAATGCCCCTTTGAATAGCTTCACCCTACCTAATGTCAGCATATATCCAAGCTAACAGCATTTACAAAATATCTTAAAAAGATGTAGGATTTCAGGAAGCATTCTGATGGGTGATGTTGGAGGATTCCTATGGTTTCAGACAAAGCTGTTAATAAATGAGGGTCTGGCAGAACTAGTCCACTTAACGGAAGAAGAGAAAATCAACAGGATGCGTCCAAAGAGAATCACTTGAATATGGAATATTAAGAAAGCCTTCATAAAATGGATGAAGTCCTCTAATATTTTGGTGAGAATTACTGTTTTTATGATCATGCTAAAAATAAAATGAGAAGAATAATACTGTTGTGCTATCATGTAATATCAGAAAAACTTCACCAAGAGAAACCCTAAGAATATCCATCTGTTGTTTGTTCTAAGTATTAGAGTGCATTTATTATTATTTTTCATATGTGGTTTAACATAAGATAAAATAAACTTAATTTTGCTTAGTTTCATTTTTTATTTTTATTTAAAAAAAAAAAAAAAAAACGGGGCTGGAGTCCCGCTCCTCATCCTCCGCCGACCCTCCGGCCTTGAAGCCGGGCGGTAGGGCCGGCCCAATCAGATCCCTCGCCATCCGCGGGGTCAGACACTGCAGACGCACACAAGTGTCTCCAAGCCGAGTCCTAGTTTCATTTTTTAAACAAATTTCCATCCATTTTCGTCACTATTATGTCACTATTCACTGCAAACCTTTTAATCTTGTTTAAAGAGGATTCACTTTAAGTGAGGATTAAATGAATTTTTACATGTAAAACATCTAAAAAGTGAAAGAAAGAAAGTGAAAGTCACTTAGTCGTGTCCAACTCTTTGTGACCCCATGGAGAGTCCATGGAATTCTCCAGGCCAGAATACTGAAGTGGAAGATTTCCCTTCTACAGGGATCTTTCCAACCCAGGGCTCAAACCCAGGTCTCCCTCATTGCAAACAGATTCTTTACCAGCTGAGCCACAAATACATAGTAAGTAAATATTCTGTAACTTCAGTTATTACTGTTTTTAAACTGTAATTTTTATTAATTAGTTTTGTGGCAACAGCATGTGGCTTGAGAACCCCAGCTCTCAGCAGTGAGACTGCAGAATCCTGAGCACTGGACCACCAGGGAATTCCCAAAGTGCCATTTTTATAATTGGTTTTATAAACACCAATTATACCTGCATAACAAGGGCAGCATGCTTTGTATTTGGTCTTAGTAGCTGTTACTGTTTATTATATTCAATTTATTAGACACACTTTACATATATGGTTTCATCTGATTCTTACAACCCATGCTAGGAGACAGGCACTACTTTTCATTGCATCACAGTTAAGGAAACTGATGACAAGCAGTCTCTTAAGTCTCACACTGGTAAGTGGAAGAGCCAAGATTTGAATCCAAAATTGAAAAGACTTGGATCTTCCTTCTTTTCCTTTCTTTCTTTCCCTCTCATCTTTTCTTCTAAATTTTTATTGTAGAAAACATCAGATATACCCCAAAATAGCAACATAGTACCAAGAACCCACCCCCACCCCTCACATAGGCTTTCCCCAGTTTTTGCAATAACCAACTTGAGGCCAGTCTTCCTTTATCTCTACCCCAACCTCCACCCCTACCCTCAGATTATTTGCACAAAATTCCAGCCATTGTATCATCTTCACTGTAGATATTTCCATGTATAGTTCTAAAAGATAGGGACTCTTGGCCAAACACAACCTCAGTATCAATGTTGCACCTAAATAAAAGAAATAATATTAACCAACATTCACATGGTCTGTGAAATTTTCCTGATTATCCCATAAATTTAACATTTGGCTAGTTGAATCAGATCTGCACATCACATCTGTTTCATATATTCCTCAGAGCTCTCTTCATCTGTAGATTTCTTCTCCATTTTTCCCCTTGAGATTTATTTGTTGAAGAAACTGATACTTGTCCTGCAGAACTCTCTGCAACCTGGATTTTGATGATTTCGTCCCTGTGGTGTTTAGCATCTGTAAACTGGTAGTTTTTCTTTTCTTTTTCTACAAAATTTTCTGGAACTCCTGCTGTATTTAAGGTGCTAGGTTTCCATCCACCTAGTTCCCTCTCACATGGGGCTTAGGGTCTAGCCAGGGATACAGACACTAAGCAAGCAAACTAGCCTGATACTTTATTTCTATTATACTTATATAATATATAAATATATGTTGCTTATGCTGTAACTGTATTTGGTTTACATAGTAGTGTGAAATAAAAGGTTCTGTATTATACTAAAGAGGCCACTGAGACGTCAGAGAACCAGACAGAGTTCAAGTCGTCTCTATTATATCAACTCCGTGTGACCATGTGGTGGTGATAGGGGTGTCGGGGCGGGGGGTGGGGAGGAGGAGTTGGTGAGGAGTGTACTAGGTCTGGATTCTAGAGTCTTCATCATTCAAAATGATGGGTTTGGACCAAGAGAGTGTTGAATTCTTTTTCTCCGCTACATGAGCTCTCAAGCCAATTCCTGATATATGAAAGGTAATAGTGGAGCTGAGCTGAATGAAACAGACGGTGGCTGTTGAGCCTGGCCCCATCTCACTCTTTATCCTTTTTCTATCTTATTCCCCTCCATCCCCTAGGATGGTCACTGACATGTCCTTAGAACTCAGGTCTCCATGGAGAAGTCAGAAAACCACTGGGTTAGGTAAGGTTAGATGTTCATCTAAGTATTACCAAACTGGTAATACTTAAAATATTAAGTATATTAATACTTAAAATATTAACTATATTAATACTTAAAATATTAAGTGAATACCAAATCTGGAAAGGCCCGGATGAGTAATGCCTCGGTTTTCTCAGTGGGCTTGGAGCTCTATGCACCCTTATTTATTGTGTGTGTGTGTGTGTGCGTGCACGCGTGTGCATGTGGGCGAACATGACATGCCAGAGCGGAAATGCTCTAATCCAACCTCTCCTCAGGGAGCCCATCTTCAGTTGCAAGGGACAGAACCCAAGTCAAGCTAGCTTATGCGTAACAGGAAAATCATTGTTGCATTTAACTAGATAGAAAGTCCTCACATGGATCTGGCTTCAGGGCAGGGGTTTAAGCCCATATCATCAGGATATGGGCTTCTTAGCTCTTCTATAGTCTGCACGGTTTCCTTTTGTGGCAGGTGTTCGTCATGATGAGGCTGCCAACGCCTCTCAGCTGATAGTCTAGGAACCCAACAATCTCCCTGGAAAGAGACCACGCCCCCTTGTTAGTTTCTATGGAAATCCTTCATGCCCACCCTCATTGGCCGGGTATGGGCCACTTGCTCAGCATTGACCATTGCCATGGCCAGGGGATGCAGACCGCTAATTGGCCAGCTTGGGTTATGGAACTCACTTAGGGCAGGAGGATTGTACTACCCCTTATGCTGCAAGCCAGGCCAAAATGCTGGTATTTGCAGCAGGAAGAGCAGTTATTTGCAAGGCAGCCAAGCAAGAAGGCGGGAGACCAAATCTCAGATACTGCTCCCTGAAGGCAAAGGGCTGGAATATCTGTAAGGTAAAGAATAAAGAAGCAGGGTGGTCTAAAACACGGGGAGTGTGGAGAAAAGATGCGGTAATTGGCCTTCTTAGCAGACATAACTAGGCTGCAGGCCTCGACGCCTTCTGAGGATGGAGTTTTCCGTTCTTTGATGTTGAAAGGTGGGTTGGACTCTCATGCATACCCAGTTGGGGGGAGGGGTCTGTGGGCGCATCCAGTCCTAACCGGCTTAGCTCAAACTAGCCAGGCTGACCCCAAGTTCCTGGAAAACAACTAGGGCAGAACCTCCAAGGCTATCTACTGCTTGGCATGCGAGTCTTCAACCTTGATTAATGAAGGCAGGTGAAAAGAATTTAACCCACAGTTTGAATTCCTCAAACATCAAGGTGCTGCTACTCAAAGGAAATATCCCTATGAGAGGAACACTGAAGTGACCGTATAACTTATGATCCAGACTGGAATACTTTATAGAGAGTAACAGGGGACCCCATTCATAGTTACAGTGGAGCCATAGATGTAGACAGTACTGTTCTAGGCAACTCAAACAGATAGTCACACTAGCTGTACCCCTTGGAGAAGCTACATGACTTCACCAAGGATGAAATGAGAGAACCGGCTGTAGAACCCATTCCAGTATTTTCCGCCAAAAAAGTCATTATCAGCCACCAGGAACTTGCCTAGAGTAGGATTGTCTCGATGGAATAGGGTTTAGTATTCTACTGGTGGCTCATATGGTAAAGAACCTGCCTGCGATGCGGGAGACCTGGGTTCGATCCCTGGGTCGGGAAGATACCCTGGAGAAAGGAATGGCTACCCACTCCAGTATTCTTGTCTGGAGAATCCCGTGGACAGAGGAGCCTAGCGAGCTATAGTCTATGGGATCACAAAGAGTTGGACAAGACTGAACGACTAACACTTTCACTTTCAAACTGATAGGACCTCTGATGAAATTGGGCTGAGTCATTCGTGGTGTCTTGTCAATGACCAGCAGCAACAACTTTCCATCTTTACCATGTTCAGATATCCTGTATTGAATACTTGGGTGCACAGACATAAAACACCCCAGGACGGTACGGCATGTGCTAAGTCGCTCAGTCGTGTCCGACTCTGTGCGACCCCATGGACTGTAGCCTGCCAGGCTCCTCTGACCGTGGGATTCTCCAGGCATGAATACTGGTGTGGGCTGCCATGTCCTTCTCCTGGTATGACATAGTCAGTGGTTAAAGACTGTGAGGTTGGAATCAACTGTGTTTAAACCCATCTCTACCACTCATTGGCTGTATGACTGGATAAATTAACCTGAGTCTGAGTCTATTTCCTTATCTTTTAACAGAAACTAACAATAACACTTACACAGAAATTTATTGTGAGGATAAAGCAAAACATTGTTTATCAAGTGCAACGATGGAACAGGTGCATGCTCCAGAAATGTGACTATTTTTCTAACTTCTATTATGAGCAGGCCTATAGAAACCTGTGCAGTCCCTGGCTTGGCCCCCTTGAACTCTGGATGCTCCCTGGTACAGGAGGACCACTGGACAATGACAGGAAGGGTGACCTGCTCTAGCCACACACCTGCCCAGGTGTTCCTTCTCTGTGGTCAGCCCTTCTGTGACCTGATCAGGTATTTGCATCCCCAGCCCTCATCCAGTCAGTGGGGGAGCTGTCAGTCTGTGTGTGCCGCATGGCCACTACACTGAGAAGTGTCCATAAGGAAACTCTGAGGATTTTATAGCATCTCTGGGAATTGTTAAACTGCAGGGAGGAAAAACTGCATAAAGGACAGTCAAAAATGTATTTAAAAAATCAAGTTGAGCCATCACCAAGACCCTGCAGTTCGCAGTGTTAAATTCCGAACCAAAAAGGAAAATCCGAGCCAAATAATTTTAGCGAATGGCTTTAGCTTCTGACACCTGGTTTGGAAACACATCACCACCTGTGCTGCATTAAACCTGCGAAAAACTCAGGAAGGAAATACAGTGTGTGAGGCCAGAAGAGGGTGGGCTCCTGGATCCCTTAGGTCAAACAGCAGGCTGTAAATGACTCTTTTCAAAACAGACATATTACTTCCCAAGATTGCGGCCTGCCACAAAGGAAGGTACACACAGCAGTTGTTCCCAGCAAGAGTTATACTATATGGCTATTAGGGGGAATGGGAGCAGCTTGATTCTCGCCAATGACAGGAAATAAGGTCAAGTAAAGATAACAGGTCTTTGAATTAAGGAGGCTTTAAACACACATCCTGGCCCCACGGCTTTAGCAGCGAATGAGAATTATGGAAAGAAGCCTCGGATTTTCTCACTCCTTTAAGCTGGACTTCTGAAACACACCCTTCCACGATTAGTGTGAGGAGGCCTGCCTGGGGAAGGCACCAGTTTCCTCATACCTTTGGCTTGTTTACGCTGTTTCTAAATAGACCTCCCTGCCATGTTGCTCAGGCAGTCTGTGCTGGGGTGGTTTCAGGAGTTGTCTCAACTATAGCGGGTGTGAGTCTTGCTGGTTAATACCTTCAGATCTAGAGGTCAGGATTGCAGTACTTCTGTCCAGGTGTTGGGGAGGGGAGTTTGGAAACCCCAGGTTTAGACAGGCCAGTGTATTTCTTTCTTTTTTTTTTTTTTGTTGCCATTATTATTATTATTTTTTTAATTGGAGGATAACTGCTTTCCAGTGTTGTGTTGGTTTCTACTGTACAATAAGGTGAGTCAATTATAAAGGCCAGTGTATTTCTATGTTGCTGTGTCTTTCAAAATATTCAAACAGACTTCACTTAATTCAGTGCGACACAGTATCATCAGTTCAGGGGGCGAAAAACTCACAAAAAACAAAGCCAACATTAAAAGGTTGTTTCAAATGTAGAGAAATACAGGTTGTTAGCCTAAATTCCCTGCCCTGTTGTGCAGAGTATATGGGTTATATACCCACCTTGATTTTCCTCCTCCTTGATTGGGAGGGCGGGGACAAGAATAGAGTAGAAGAGGGGAACTTAAGTTGAGCAATCAGTTATAACAAACTAAAACAAATCCTGTTAAGTCAGTTAGCTGACTGGCTTGTCTACAGGTAACCAGCTGGTTGGTGAAACTCAATCTTTTCTTTTGAAGCTTGTTGGCATTGGTTCTGTTGCACAGAACTATGGACCTGGGCTAGCTTTTTTCCTCCAGTAACTGTTTGAAGAAAGTACACAAGATTCTTTGTGCTTTTAACATTTTTTATCTTCTGATAATTAAAATAGAAAAAAAAGATCTTGGTTTTGATAGTTAAGTGAGGACCCTGGCCTAATACGGCCAAAGAGACATTGTTGGCAACATTCATAGGGTGTGGCACCTGAAAAAAATCAAATGAAAGGATTTGCATCTGTGCAGAGACAGAGGTCAGGGTCATCTGTTTGTTAGCTGTGTGTCCTTAGGCAAATCCCTTTACATCTTCAAGTTTCAGTTTTCTCACCCAAAAACTGGGACTCATGATTGGTCGTATCTGCTTCATAGGGTTGTTGAAAGATTGAATGAGATGATGCAGTGCTTAGCCTGATTCCTGGCACAGAGTAAGGAAGAGTTCTGGAAATGATAACTAACGGTTCATTGTGTCATCATTGAGATCTTTGTAGCTCAATGTACTTCATTGGCTTCGTGGAGAGTCTGTGAATCTGTAAGTTTCAGTTTCTATAGTGTAGAGAATGGTTTGAACCGTTGCTGACTAGTCTTGGTTTGGTTTTAAATGGATCTTTGGTTCCTTGTTTTTTACCTGAATTATGTTCTGGTATGCTTAAAGATTTTTAATATGTATGGATGCACTTTTTTTTTTTTTTTTTTTTACAAAATCAATCATATTCACTGACTTTTAAGAAGTGAATAATTTATTTTTTAAAAGTGAATGAGTATCATGAAGAAGAAGAAAATGGATAATTCTACCATTCAGAGATTACCACTGTCCACATTTGGGTAGACTATGATTGCACATGTTTTGCAAATTTTCACCTAATTGTATATCAGTTGTCTTTCACATCATTAATAGTCTTCAACGTCATGTTTAATGGCAACAGAATTTTATCCATGAGGCACCTCATTTATTTTAGCAGTCCTTTTATGGACATTCAGACCCTTCCTAATTTTTCCACTATCAAATAACACCATTGTTAAACTCCCAAGTCACCAAATCCTGTGATGTGGTTTCCAGTTTGGGGCCTTCATGCCCCTTCATAAACTTTTCAGTTTTTCTGGAAGCTAGAAATCCCCTACATCTAAAACTAGCCCCAAGGATACCCTTTCAAAAGCTTGAGAATGGAAATTCTTCTTCCCAAATGAGAAGAGGCAAATCTGGGGTCATTTTCATGATAGCTGTTACTGTGGGTGAGGTGCTCCAAAGAGGCATTCCCATTCTTTCCTGTTTCCCTTTAACCGTAGGCAGTTTCCTCACTGCAGCAGCAGCCCCACCTTTCATGGGCAGGGTCAAAATACATCATCCAAATAGACGGTGCCTAAGATTAGGGGAGAGTTCACACGCATGTGTTCTGTGCAATGCTCTAGCGCCTTCAGACAATGTTTCACCTCTCATTCCAGGATGGAATTGACTGGTGAAGCCTTTTCCTGTAACTGGAATTCAGACTCATTTGAAGGATATACATGACTGCATTTGCAGCTAAAGACAGATTGTTCAGTCCAGGAGTGGGGATGTGGAAAGGGTTTGGAAGTATGAGGTGAACTGCTCAATAGAGAGACATGGCTCAGGGGAGCAGGAGGAAGTTCCATGGACAGTTTTGGTTGAGTGCTCAGCCCTAGTTAAGCCCTAGGCTAGTCCTGGGAAACACTGTCAAGTAAGGGCTGTCTTCCAGGCCTCCCCAGCCTTTTCACTGTCCCCATGCACCCAAGAGCATCATGAACTTGGTAGGGACCTCTGGCTCCCACTGGGTCAGCTGCTCAGGCCACCTTTTAGGGAAGCCCCTCACTGCAGGCTAGAAGAGGCCCAACCTTGTCCTAGAGATGCTGTGTGTGCTAAGTTGCTCAGTCGTGTCTGCAACCCCATGGACTGTAGCCTGCCAGGCTCCTCTGTCTATGGGGATTCTCCAGGCAAGAATACTTTGCTATGCCCTCCTCCAGGGAATCTTCCCAATCCAGGGATTGAACCCACGTCACCTGCATCTCCTGCATTGGCAGGTGATTTTTTTTACTTCTGAGCCACCAGGGAACCCCAAACTTTCCTTAACTATAGTTAAGGAAATATATATTAAGTAAACAAAAGTTCAGTTCAGTTGTGTCTGACTCTTTGCAACCCCACGGACTGCAGTATGCCAGGCTTCCCTGTCCATTACCAACTCCCAAAACAGAAGTTATAAACACTCAAAACTTAATCACTCCCTAATTATTTTACTGTGTTTTACCATTACTGAAACTTTTGAGGTAATTTGTGTCTATTGTATGTATGTGGTGGAAATACTGGAAAATGATGGGCTACTGCATGCCTCCTAGAAATCAGCCATGGTGGGAGTGTTTACATCATGGAAATTGGCAAATGATACAAATTACTCTTGTATGTTTAGAGAAGTGAAATAGCGAAGTTGCTAATGTCAGAACTGTAAGTGGAATCCATTTCTCCTGACTCCATCAGTGCTTCTGAACCATGTTTTGAAAAGTTGTTTTCTCAGTCCTTACCTTATTGGCCTACATATTCAAAAGCAGAGACATTACTTTGCCAACAAAGGTCCATCTAGTCAAGGCTATGGTTTTTCCTGTGGTCATGTATGGATGTGAGAGTTGGACTGTGAAGAAGGCTGAGCGCCGAAGAATTGGTGCTTTTGAACTGTGGTGTTGGAGAAGACTCTTGAGAGTCCCTTGGACTGCAAGGAGATCCAACCAGTCCATTCTAAAGATCGGTCCTGGGTGTTCTTTGGAAGGAGTGATGCTAAAGCTGAAACTCCAGTACTTTGGCCACCTCATGTGAAGAGTTGACTCATTGGAAAAGACTCTGATGCTGGGAGGGGTTGGGGGCAGGAGGAGAAGGGGAGGACAGAGGATGAGATGGCTGGATGACATCACTGACTCGATGGATGTGAGTCTGAGTGAACTCTGGGAGTTGGTGATGGACAGGGAGGCCTGGCGTGCTACGATTCATGGGGTCCCAAAGAGTCGGACACAACTGAGTGAATGAACTGAACTGAGTGTCTCTAAACAATCTTTACCCCAAAGCATGAAAGTGTTTGAACGTGAATGTGAAAGTTGCTCAGTCGTGTCCAACCCTGTGCGACCCCATGGACTATACAGTCCATGAAATTCTCCAGGCCAGAATACTGGAGTGGGTAGCCTTTCCCTTCTCCAGCAGATCTTCCCAACCCAGGAATTGAACTGGGGTCTCCTGCCTTGCAGGCAGGTTCTGTACTGTCTGAGCCACCAGGAATATAAATGAAGTGTATACACACACAATTACTTCACTATTATGTGGTGGTTTACACATTAAAACCTGTAAATAGGGTCCTATAGTAGAATTGAGGGAGGCCAAAAAGTGCAGTGATTAAGAACATGAGCTTTGGGGCTTTCCTGGTGGTCCAGTGGTTAAGACTCAGTGCGGTCAATGCAGGGTGCCTGTGTTCGATCCCTGGTCAGGCAGGTAGATCCCACCGGCTGCAACTAAGACCCGGTGGAGCCAAAAAAAATTAAAAAAAGAAGAGCATGAGCTTTGAAGTCAGACTAACTTGGGTTCAAGTACTGACTGATTCCCTGCTAGCTCCATGACCTTTGGCAGATTACTCAACTGTTCCAAGTTCTAGTTTCCTTGTGCGAATAAAAATGGTAATCCCCTCATAAGGGTTATTTGAAGATTACACAATAATGTATGTGAAGCACTCAATGACTGGTGTGGAGTCAGCATTCAATACACATGAGCTTGAAACAAACCTTGAAGAAATAAATCTTAAAAGAGAAGGATACTAATTCTTTGGACTTAGAAGCAATTCATGTATTTCTGAAGTTTGAATTTCTGTTAAATGAGTTTCATTTACTCTGGGCTTAGAACGGAGGCTTATTTGAGGTCTTTGCAGACACCCAAGGTCCCCTTTGACCTCTGTCTTTGTCTCTGCGCCCCTCATCCACTGCTGAACTGACCGCATGTCAGAGCTCACTCATTACTGACCTCTCCCTTGCTCTTTACCCCAGTTTCACTTCCAGCCAACCACAATCCATGAAAAGTGTTCTTACTTAGGGCACCAGAGGTGTTCTGCCTGAACTTTTTATGGCATTTGATATCCTGATGACTCCTTCTGTCTTTAAGTAAGATCTGGCCAATTTAGCTTTTAACTGTACCCAAAGGTGGAGAAAGTAAAGGCAAGGAGGCTTGAGGAAAGAAGTTGGGAGAAATAAGAATATCTGTGAAAGCTGTGTTTCTCTTGAGTGAATATAATTTCCTAAGAGTTCTAATCACAAGAAACACCTTTTTCTCCCCTGTTTTTTCAATGTTGTATCTGTGTGAGATGATGGATGTTCACTAAACTTATTGTGATAATAATTTCATGATATATATATGTCAGATCATCATTCTATATATATTGAACATATCCAGTGCTATATGTCAGTTATATCTTAATAAAACTGAAAGGAAAGGAAAGAATGAATGTAATTCAGAGAAATTTTAAAGCAGAGCTTTGCTATATTTTTAGAAGCTGGAGTGTTTCTTGTTGATATTATTCATGGTGATTTACACAGTCAGAATCACAGAGCTACTTATACCCTTTCTGTGTGCTTCATCCCCCTGCTTGCATCTCAGGTATTCTTCTGGGGTAGTTTTCTTTTTTGAGGTCTGTCCTTTAAGGAGCACTTTTAGTGGGAGTCTGTCAGTAAATTTTCTCATTTTTTTTGTTTACCTAAAACTATTTTACTTGCATTCTTGAAAGAGTTTCTCTAAGTACAAACTTTTAGATTGAAAGTTCATTTTGAAGATTTTCTTCCACTGTCCACTGACTTCTATCTTTGTTGCTGAGAATTCTTCTGTAAGTTTAATTTTTATTTTGGAGAATTTCGTCTTTGCTTTTTTCTGGCTCTTTTTTTTTTTTTTTTTTGGTCTAGGATGTATCCTGCTTCGAATTTATTGAAATTCCTGAATAAAAGGGTTGAAGTCATATTAGTTTGGGAAAATTCTCAGCGTTATCTTCCTTCCAGAGTATCAATTAGGTATATGTGGCATCTTCGTACTATCCTTGTGCTTACTTACCCTCTGTTTCATATTTTTTGGTCTTCTTTGTGTTATTTTCTGTTTACTGTCCTCAGATATATTTGATTTTTTTAGTTGTGATTGTTTTTCCCTGTGGTTTAACCCATTGAATTTTAAATAAAAACTTTTCTATTTTAATTTCTAGAAGTGATAGTAGGTTCATTTTCAGATTTGTTTTTTAAATTTTGGAAAAACATCTTGAGTATTCTTATGACGTTTTGCATGCAGTAATTCTAATACCTAAAGTTGTTGTGAATCATCCTCTGTTATTAGTTGCTTCTGCTGACTTTCATTCTTAGTGGCTTGTTTCCTTTGCTGTATGTATTTTTGATTGCGAACTCATTTGCTGAAAAAATTATTTTGCAATAAAAATCCCCTTGCTCTTTTTGTGAGCATTGTAGGTACTACCCTTTGTGTTCCCAAACCTCTGTGTGTGGCCACGTTTGTGGTTACAAAATCTCATAGAAATTTTATTGTTATTTTTGTTATTGGTAGCTCCACCCAAGCCAGGGCTAACACAGACCATTTTCTTTGTTGTCTGCCACTGCTGGGTGGGTTTTCTTCTAGGTCACCTTTTCCCCAGGGTACAGCCTACTTGAGTTGTGGCTTTTTTCAGGGTGGCTCTGGCTCTTCACCCTAGATGAGATAGTTGAAAATCCACAGATGCTCCCAGCATAGGCAGTGGTGGCAATGGTCACTTAGCTCTTGTCTCCTGATTCAATCTTGGCCTCAGGGAGGTAAAGTACTGTTACTTTCTTGGAAGCTAATCTATTGAAAGAGGGCTTTCTCTATTTTGTCTAGACTTTTAAACTTTCTTTGTACCCATGATATTTCCGTATACCTAGGCCATTGTGTTGAGGAAATGGAAATCTGTGCGCTCTTCTCTTACCGCTGACATTCTGAATGTGTTTTTATTATACCTTTCAGCTGTTATTTCTTGCTAGCCCAAGCAAAATTAATTTCTGACAATGGAAATGAGAAGAAAAATGAAAATCACTTAATGGAAACTCACTTTCTAGGAAACTTGAGTCTTGGCTAACTCTGCAGTCTAGCCAGCTCACAAAGCTTATAGTCAACACACATTCACTGAGCTCCCAGGGCTGCTGAGGAATGGAGGAGCTATCTAACAGAGGGCAGCTCCTCCTGTGGAGAAGATCCACAAACCAGCATTATCCCCATAATGTTTGGATGAGAAGGGCCAAAAAAACTCCATTAGACTAGTTTCTCATTTGCAGATCAGTGGCTTGGTAGCCAGAGAGAGTGTTCTGTTCAGGACTACAGAGTTGGGACTTCTCTCAAAGAAATGAAGGCAGAAACCCATTATTATTTTTAAAAGTTTGCTTGTGAATTCATGTAGACTTTTATTCACTGAACACTAATTGAATGTCTTCTCTATGCCAAGTCCCAGGATGCCCTTTAGCTAGTAAGTACTCAGTAAATCGGTAATGTGCACACATATTTGTCTGTATACAGAATAGACACTGTTGCTTCTAAGTCTCTTTATTCTCCCTCTCCATACCTCCCACACTAACCCTAAGCTACATACTCCACATATAGGTGAGAGGGTTTGTACCTGGTGAGGAGAAGAATGATCAAGCAGGAAGTGCTGTTATGGAGCCCATGGGACTTGGGTAGGATTGGCTGAGCTCAGAGCCTTTGCTCTTGGGACCATGACCTCCAGAGGGAAATCAGTGAGAACTGGCCGCCGGCATGTATGTGAGTCTGACACTGCCACACACTACCTGTTAGACTCTGAGCTTCAGTTTCCTCTTCTGTAGAGGGGGAGTTCCTACTACTGAGTGTTACGCACTCAAGGGACATTGTCCTTGCCTTTAAGAGCTTTTTCTTTTAAAAAATGGGTGAGAAAAGGGATTTCCACAATGTTCTAAGTAACAAGAAAAAAAAAATCGCCCTTAGTCCATAATGCCAAGAAGTCTCTGTCTATCTATTTAGCCGGGATGGATGTTTCTACAGCTGGGCTTACACTGGCAAAAATGGGCAGTCATTCCTTTGAGCCTACCACTCTCCTTCCTTAGGGACAGCACCTGCTAAGATTTGTCTCTAGTTGTCATTCCTCAAACGACAGCTACTGTCACGTGGGCTACTATTACCCAGCCACTAGGGGGCCAGAGTCATTCATAAAAGGCTGCATTTAAAAATGAAATCTTAAATAAATCTTAAAATATCTTGAAGTTGGGGAGTGTGCTTTTGTGGAACTAAATCCAATTTGAGTATAGAAGCCAACAAAAATAAACAAGAGCAATAAGCAGAACAAACATCTTGACACCCCAGGAAACAGCCATAGCTCGTTGTTTGAACAAATGGCGCTAACTCTGTTCCCAAAGATAACTCTGCTCATTCAAAAACTATCAAGGGAAATTCTTCATGACTTCAAAGTTAGGTTTTAAACTCACTTCTAGTTTCCACCATGGCAGTGGAATTCCTGGACAGGTCTACTTGAAAACAGTCTGTGCCTGAGCTGAGTGGCTGATGCTGGGTGGGGAGTTGGTTGCTGGGAGGGATGTGTGGGGGGTGGGTTTGCACACCTAAGGGCTGTGGGAAATGTGAGTGAGCTGAGGTAAAGGATTCTCTTGCAATGAAAACCTCTTATGCCCCATATATGGAGGGTGGCATCCCAGATGGACGTTTTCCAGGTCCAAGCCTATGAAATTGTTCTGCCTGATCTCTGCCCTACTCTGAGGGTGAGAAGAAAGTTCACTTACTGAGGAGAATGAATTGGGCACAGATGCTGCAGGCTGTGGACTTGCCCTGACCTGCCGGCCTTCCTGGCAAGGCAAGCAGTTATTAGAGCCTGGTGACGACTCCCTGTGTCTGGGGACGCGCTGTCTGCATTTCTAGGAGCTGGCTCCTTCCCAAGGGGAAAGGAGAGTGCCAGACTGTGGAAGGGTCCAATTATTGGTGGCTCTACTTTGCAGAATGACTGTCTTTGAGTGAAGTGTGTGTTGTGGAATCAAACTTGGCATTTTTAATTAAGAAAAGAATCTTAGTTCTCACCTGCCATGTCCATGTGTAAGAAAAAGAATTCTTCACACACTTCTCAGGAAATGACTTCAGAGCTGCTTTGCTGCTCTGAATCTTCTTGGATCCAGTCGCAAACAATTGGTTTCATAAATGGATTTTTCTAATATTTATTTGATCCTTGTATTCAACTTCCTTAGGATTAAAAAATGCTTAATATTGCTATCAAAGGTAGCTGTTTCTGCTAACATTGTTATAATCAGATCTGAGGGGTTGAATGGGTTATGAGCATCTTACCAGGGCTAAATACCTGTGACAGAAGAATTTTCCAGGCGCTTTGGGGATATTAGAAGCTGGAAAATTGGCAGCCCCATTCCTGGGTCTCAGAATGGGTCTGTGCTTGAAGACTAATGGTTTAAAGAACTGTTCTGACCTTGGCCTTTAAGTAAACCACTGAGCTAATGCCACTGACCTAGCACCATGACTGCAACAGCAAGCAACTCTGCATTTGGGAATCCCATTTGACTTCTAGCTCTGCTGTGTATGAGCTGTATGATCTTGTGGAATCTAATCAACTTCTCTGAGACTTGTAAAATGGAGAAATAACCCTGTTCTTACAAGGCTGTGGGGAGGAGAATAAAATGAGATAATACATGTAAAGCACCACATTCAAAGCTTGTCCAGTGGACAGTCGATGTCTGATAGTGTCCCCACTGTCTCTACCCTGTGAAGTTAACCCCATTTTGAAAAAAGAAAAGGGCTGCAGTTTCAGAAGACTGAAGATTCTTTTACCTTTAGGTGCAGAGAACGGTTTGATCCTCCTGAAATAGATGGCTCCCAAATTTACGTTCCAGCCCTGATATCTCTTCCAGGCTTCAGGCTGGGGTGGAAAGTTTACAAATGGTAGTTCTATCATGTTAAAGTATCCAAAAATAAAATTCATCTCTGCTTCTGTTTCCCGACCCACGACAAACACCTGGAAACCCCAACCAGCAAACCTGGTTTTCCTTTCGTATTTCTTTTTTTTCTTTCTTCTGTTAATGATAGCCCCATTGTTCAGGATGCCCAGACTTCAAATTAGAATCAGTTATCTCTCTTCTCTTTTACTTTCATCCCATCCAGTCAGCCTCCAGGTCCACCTGAAGCCGCCTTCCTTCTTCTTCCGTCTTCTTCCACCCTCCTTCCTTCTATTCAAGTCTCAGAGCCAGCAGCTCAGGTACAATAGAAAGTGTCCATGGAGGCTATGTAGCTCTTCTAACCCCATCCTAGATTGTACATTTGGAGCCTTCTCTGATGCTGGCATTAGCCTCTCCTCTCTACCCTGTTGTCCACCCCTTCCCCCCAGATCAGTTGCTTCCTCAGCTTTCTGTATACCATTTTCCTGCTCATGATTCTTCAAAGACTCCATGTGCTCTACAAGAAAGATTCCTTAGTTCAGGGTGCCCACCTTCCATTTCTGACTTAGTCTCTCACTTTCTCTGCTCTGGCCATATATACTCACTTCCTGAACCTGTCATTCCTTTCTCCAGCCAAGCTCTTCCATCTACCCACCTACCCACTTCCTTCTTAGTACCTACCAGCCTAAGAGTCCTCCTAGACTCTTTCTTAATCAATTGGTTGGAACCAAAATCCTTTCTGACATTTGAATACTTCCTTCAATGTACATTTCTTCATTGGGCCTACCATCCCAGAGTCAAATCAGACATGATTTGTAAGATGCCCCAGTAGGCTCTATGACACCCTGGGAGATAATGCAGTGTAGTGGTTAATAATCTGCTGCTCTGGTGTCAGAGGAATCTTGGTCTAAGTCCCAGCTCTACTATTTGCTAGTCACATGTTTGGGCTAATTCTTTAGCCTCGCCTACCCTCTGTTCTCTTATCTACAATGCTGAGTAACAGTCATGCCTACTTCACATGACTGTTGCAGTCTAAGGCGATGATGCATGGTTAAGCACTTGGCATAGTGGCTGGTACCCAGAAAGTGTTTGGTAAATGATTGCTATTATCTTTCACTTCTTGCTTTATTTAACTTTTTATAGCTGGTTTATTAGTGAAGAAGACTGACTGTGATTCCAGATTTGTTCTAGGGCTGGATAACATTTAAGATGGTCAAAAGATGGCAAATGGAAGCCAGAGAAATGGAAGTGATAGCTTATTGGGTTGTATGCTTTTCAAGGGCAACAATGATACCACTTTCATTTTTGTAGCCCCAGCCTTAGCCAAGGGGTGTAGTTAGCATTCAAAAAATATGTTTAAGTCAACTCAATGTTGAGTTCCAAAAATTGATTTTGATTACCTGTGGTCAGTCTTCATTCCTGTCTGTTTCTTATGATTGTCAAGGTGAGCTTTCAGAATGCTGGGATTCACTCATTTCCTGTTCTTAAAAAAAAAAAAAGTGTTTATATGTGTGAATATACACACATACATTTAAATTCTCACTGTTTTTCTAGTCTGTCTTCGTTGGGTGTATTCCTCTTCCTCTTATGGTGTCCTAGACCATAGGGGTTTGGGTCTGACCACAGACTTTGGGTTATAGGTCTATATAATCTTAGATTATAACAAGGCCCAAAAGAACCTTGCTGAAAGGAGAGCTACATGCATCAGACCTACCTGAATTGGGTCCTGGAATTAAATCTTCAGTAATCCAGTTTTCAGAGTGAGCTGGAAGAGGTCGCTCTGCAGATGCATTAAGACTGCAGGTTACTGATGAGCTTTGCCATTTTCTTGAAGATCTACTACCTTTATTTCTGGGCCATTCCACTGGACTTGTCACAGTGTGGTTCACGCACTACATGAGTTCCCAGTGTAAGGTCTAGATGGGTAAACAGAGTGCTTGCTTTGTTGTTACTGTTTAGGTTCTGGGAGCTTAAAGGCAGAAATTTAATATATGTGTTTGCAATGTACCAAGCACCTTTTCTGGAAGGGTTAAAATGCAACATTTAAGTAGTTACTGGAGTAATGAGTGAATGGTAGGTAAGGTTTTTCTTCCCCTCTCATCTCCTTGTTTCCTTTCCCTTCCACTCTTTCCAGTGTAGAAAAGGAGACTTTGTAAGGAGGACAATGCATAGGGATATGGCCACGATTACCAAGACATGCACTTGTCTGTATTGTATTGTAGATGTTTATTGCAGAGAGCACGGAAGTTCTGGTGCTCCCTAGGGGTCTGGAGGCCCTCAAGGATCTGCTTTGCCCCTTCAAATGGAACCAAGACCCAGAGGGAGTAGTAATACAAAAGAGTAGAGGAATGGGATATACTCCTACTGTCTGACTTTGGACAGCACCTTGCTAAGGTCTGATCATATCGTTACTCCCAGAGTCTTTGATTCCCGCGAAGTATCCCTTTACTCCAGCTGGTTCTGTGGCTTTGGTTGAGCTGATGTAGGTTAGGCCCATGAAGCTCTTTAAACTTCCTCATCTGGATTTTGGGTCTGCAGGTGGGCTGCTGACCTGAGCGGGCGATTCCTGAAATGCAGCCCCTCGGTGTTCCTGACCCTGTTGACTGCTTCCTGCCTTCAGAGAGGCTGAGGGGACTGCCACAGACCTGTGGCTTCTCCCTTTTGATGCCATCATGGGAGAGTGGCACCATTTTTCCTGGGGGCATTTCTGGTGAAGTCACTTTCTTTGGTTAAAGCTTTGCAGGTAGATAGCCCTGGGCTCTTCTTCAGGTTCTGCCAACTCTTGGCTTTATGGCTGGGAACCTTTGGCTTAGGGAAGGATAGATATCTCAGGACCGAGCCTGGGAATGGAGCAGGGAAGAGGCATCCACCCAGTTGAGGGTGGAAGAGGAAGAGGAAACAGCAAACGGGACTGAAACAATCAAGAGAAGTCAAATTTATAAAATTTATTAAATAGTAAAAAGGAATTAGAGGCCCTTCACTTTCCATGGCCAAGGATGAGGTAGGACTGTAAGAGTGAGAGTCTTCTAGATTGCCCCCAGTGCCAAGTGGCCCAGAAGGAAGGATGACTGAGAGGGGTGCTGTGTGGGGTCACTAGAGACCATGGGAGTTGGAGGGTGTGGAACAGGGAGGAAAAGCATGTGTTATCACTCATGTGGGGTGAGTGGGTAAGGAGGCTTCTCCCAGGAAAACACAAATAAAAATTCTAGTTCCTATGCTGGGATACATGCCCCTGAATTTACAAATAAGGTCTGAAGCTCATTATCAAACCCGTGTCATTAAATTTCATGCCTGTAAAGGAAAGAATCTGGAACTTGCAGAACAAGAGCTCAGCTCTGGGTTAGGCTATGTGTATTTAACTGCACAACCGGCTCAGCCCCTTGGTTGTGCAGCTTTGAATAAATGAGTTTTTTTCCTCTCTCAGCCCTGATTTTCTGTTGAGAAAATACAGAATAATAATACTCACTTATTGTTATGGGGAAGACTAATGGGTTAGACTCTAGAAACTATTGGCATGAGAATTGCCCTCACAATGGTAGATGGTGTAAAGTTCCAATGTTATCATTGTGCACTTATCAGCAGACGTGGTTGACTTAGTTGCTCTGTGTTAATAACATTCCTGATCATACCAGGCCATTTCCCCCTGGCTTTAAAGCAAGAGTCGCAACCTGTGTGTGCCTGCGTAGGTGAGGGAGGGAGGTGTATGCCAGGCTCTGGAGTGAGCTGGGCTTCCTTTATTTCCTGTCAGAGCCGTCAGTACAGAGCCAGGCCTCTAGGGAGACCTCAGAATTACAGGTCTGTGGCTATTTCCGCAGGATGTTTGGGACTAGGGTCAGAGGGCGTCTATATGTTCTGGGCACAATGGTCTCTTATCATAGAAACTTCTCTTTCATGGACCATTTAGGAACACTGAACCAGAGGCCCAGCCTCATCCTAGACTTGGGACTTGGACAGGAGACTTGAACTGGGCTCACAATTTCTCTCAACAGGACTGTTGAGTTCTGTCTGACAGCCTGGGAGGGGCGTCTCTTAAAGGGAACGGACTTGAGGAAGGATCACAGAGTCCCAGGAGAGAAAGTCACTTGAACTGAAGAAGTTTGGCAAACACAGATTAAGCAGCAGGGCTCAGAGAGATCGGGGTCTCCAGGGTTGCACTGACCCCATTCCTGTGCCCACCCTATTCCTGTGCCCACTCCCTCCCTGACCCTTGCCCCAAAAGATGCTCTAGAAGAGGGCTGGGTGCTAAGGTAAGAACTGTCTCTCCCAGCCCAACACCTCTGTTGTGGGAACTCCAGGGAAGGTAAGATCTTGGCAGGTAGGCAGTCAGGAGAGGCCTGCTTGCAGCCCAGGAAGCAGCCCATGGACAACAGCAGCCAAAGCATTGCAGGGTGGAGCAGCCTTGACTGCCAGGCTGCCAGGCTACACTTATTACCACTGGACTTGTGTAATGTGTCTCTGCTGCTGCTGCTGCTGCTGCTGCTAAGTCACTTCAGTCATGTCCGAGTCTGTGAGATCCCATAGACGGCAACCTACAAGGCTCCCCTGTCCCTGGGATTCTCCAGGCAAGAACACTGGAGTGGGCTGCCACTTCCTTCTCCAATGCATGAAAGTGAAAAGTGAAAGTGAAGTCGCTCAGTCATGTCCGACCCTCAGCGACCCCATGGACGGCAGCCTACCAGGTTCCTCCGTCCATGGGATTCTCCAGGCAAGAGTACTGGAGTGGGGTGCCATTGCCCTCTCTACCTCCCTCTAAAGCACCTGCCTCCTCGATTGTGGTAGTCTTATAACAGCGCCAGGCAGCAGTTGGGCCTCAGGAAATGTTAGCCTTATTGTTGGAGAGACTTATTGTCTCCCAGGTGAACTTACAGAGGGAATAGTTGGGAGTAAAATCCTGGGAAAAGATGGGACAATTTGGAGAGTGGCTTTAAACGTGATCATTGTGCCCACTGAAGGGTTACAACGGCCCTGGAGTCAGTGTGTGTGGAACCAGCTCTAATGTTTCCTGGGCCCAGAGGAGGCACCAGTTTGTATAAAGCTCATCGTGGTTGATCTGTCTGTGTCAAACTGATGGCTCTCTTCCCTTGTTGGTCTGGGGTGATGGGAACAGTATTTCAAAAAAAGTCTATCCCCCCTGCCTGGCCTTTGGGACAGGGGTGTATGTTAGGACCAAACTTGCTGGGTTTTCTTCACGTTGTATCAGCAGGGAGATTACTCTCATCGCTTCTCCATCACAGCAGCTCATCTCTCCCTATCTCCGAAACCCCTTTCCTGCTGAGATCCCACTCATTTTTCAAGACCCCGCTTAGGTCTGGGTAAATCATTCCTCGCTCCCAGAGTTGTTTATTTACACATTCATACGTTCTGCAAATAATGCACAGACCTTTGCTTACCTCATCAGGTTGTAAGTTCAAGGGAGGATGCATGTACAGGTGTGTGTCTCTTAGTCATCATTTTATCCTCCATGGGGTCATGTAATATTTGCCAAAACAAATAAGAAGTCCTGTGAAGTAAGCAGTATCCTGATTTTACAGATAAAGAAACTGAGGCTTAGAGAAGGTAAGCGCCTTGCTCAAGGCCACCCACCAAGTGGGTGAAGGAGTCAAAATCCAGGCAAGCCAGGATCCCAGCTTTACTCACTGTACTCTACTGACTTCTATGGGAGGAACTTCAGTGGTCCATGGATTAAATATGTTCAGCTTCCTGGGCCACTTTGTGTTTTTTTAAGAGAATTTTTGTTTATTTGTAGCTGTACTGGGTCTTCATTGCTGGGCGGGCTTTTCCCTGATGGAGTTGTGACCGGCAGGGTCCACTCTAGTCGCGGTGCTCCGGCTTCCCATTGCAATGGCTTCTCTTGCTGTGCAGCCAGGTTCTAGGTGCAGCAGCTTCAGTGGGCTCCAGAGCACAGGCTCAATAGTTGTGGCGCTTGGTCACGGGCTTGGCTGCTCTGTGGCATGTGGGATCCTTCCCGATCAGGGATTGAACCTGTGTCTCCTGCATGACAGGCAGTTTCTTTACTGCTGAGCCACCAGGGAAGCTTCATGGGACTTCTTTTGAAGATGTTCTGTATCTTCAGTTGCCTGTCACTGCCAAAACAAAGCAAAACAAAAAAACCTAAAGTTAGATTTTTAAAATGCTGTCAGAAGATTGAAAAGAAAATGTCATGTAGATGTAGTGACAATGCTGCTTCATCCTTAGTACAGACAGGCGTCTCTGGCACTGTGGATAATCAGTAATATCGCAAATTATACCCTCCAGTCTGAAAGATTTTGAGTAAGCCCCCTTATGATCAGCGTTAAAGGTGTTTCTTCTGTCTTCTTCCCCCAGATAACATTGCAGTTCCTCTAGCTGAGTAATTTATCCTGGAACATTAACATGTAGGGTCTATTCATGTCTTAGAAAAATGTTCTAGTAACTCATTTTCTCTTTTCTGGTAAAGTCATCGCACTGAATCATCCTCTCAATGAAACTCTTTTAAAAAACCATTAATGCAAATGTTAGTGTGTTTGTACCACAACATCCATCTAGATTTAAATATTTGTTGGGCAAACAGAAGAAATGAAGAAATCCCCTTATGAAAAATCAATCAAAACTGCCTCCACCCCACCGACCCCCCCAAAGCCTTGTCTTGTCAATAGTGTCACAGACCAGCCACCCTCACCTTTCCATCTGCGTTTCTGGCACTGAATTCAGTCAGCTGAGACCAAGCTACCATGTAAGGAACAGATTAAACTAACATCCATCAAGGTGAAAGATAATTATTACTTGTGTCAGACAACACCTGTTTTTGCAGCATTCCTCAACTTAGTTAAACTGGAGACAGGCTAAACTTTCCACTGAATTTTCCACTTGACAGTCGCTCCAGGCACTGTGTCTGCAGAACACCCTTGCTATGTTTACATTTTTGAGGCAGATTAAAAATGTCATCTGTGAAATATAACCCGAAAATATCAAACTGTAATACAGAAATTCAGGGGCTGAATGGGAGTCATACTGAAGAAGACCAACCCTTCGCTGCTTCAAGGGCAGAAATCTTTCATTGCACATCTTTTACTGTGCTCCGCGTGCAGACTGGCCACAGATAGCCCCATACTTCACATCACGGTGGTGTCGATTACTCGTCACTTGCCCACTTTTGTACTATGAATCATTTCTCGACAGCTTCTGCTATCTTTTTACCCATGGAGAGCCAGGTGCCATTTGGAATCTGTGGGCACCGGGTCTCCTTTTCATAGCTCCATTTCCATGGCTATGATGATATTTTTACCTGGGAAAGGAATCTCTGACCTGGGGCAAAAATCTGAAGATTTTTGTTTTTAATTGAAAAGTGACATCAGTGTAGCTGCTGTGGAAGCGCGAATGTCACGGCCAAGTATGCTGCCTGGTCGTCCCTTGATGGAAAACAGGGAAACCAAAAGGGGAGGAAAGGGGCTGGGGTACCTCCAGAGGTTTAAGCTGGGACACGTTTTTGTACATTTTCCAAGAGAAAAGGAGAAAAATGGAAAACGAGGGGCAGGGCTCCCTCTCTGAGGGAAGGTTACAGATGCTGTAGCTTTTCTGGGCGTTAATCTTATTCATCATGTCTGTGTTGACTTCAATCACTTTCTTTGGATGTACTCTTGATAACGGGCTGCAGCCTAACTGAAGGGAGAGGGGAAGGAGCCTTGAGACATCCCTTCAATGCAGGTATAGACATTAAGAGGCATTTAAGATATGTAATTCTTAGGATTTCAGCCATGAGTGCTGCAATATTTAAAACCTCCTGTAGTCACCTCCAACTTCTCATCCTCACATACACTCAGGTTCCTGATGGCATCTGAGCCTGGTTCCTCCTTTTTCCTTTTTCTCCCTGCCCCAACCCAGCCTTTTGCTCTTGTTCCGCTCTCCATAGTGAAAGTCAAAGTGTTAGTTGCTCAGTCTTGTTCAACTCCTTGCAACTCCAGAGACTAGTCCTCCAGGCTCCTCTCTCCATGTAATTCTCCAGGCGAGAATACTGGAGTGGGTTGCCATGCCCTTCTCCAGGGAATCTTCCCAACCCAGGGACTGATCCTGGGTCTCCTGCATGGCAGGTGTATTCTTTACCATCTGAGCTATCAGGGAAGCCCAGCCGTCCATAATCCCCATCCTGGTCTGGAGTGGTAGCCCTCCATCCCTCTCCAATCTAGGCTCTTCCCAATCCCAGTTTATCTTCTGGGTACCAACAGTCATTTTCCCCAAACACTAGTTTGAAGATCACCATCCTCTGTTACAAATGTCTAATCCTTGATGATAAGTGGCTACATTCCTCATTCCTTATCGTGTCCTAATTCAAGGCTTTTGTAATCTGGTCTTAACCTTTTAAGTCAGCTGTCTCAGGATGCTTTTGTTTTTTTTAAAATGTATATAACCTTAAAAATATTTATTTGCGCCGGGTCTTAGCTGTATCATACAGGACCTTTGATCTTAGTTGCAGCATGCAGGATCTTTTATCTGCGGCTTGTGGGATCTAGTTCCCTGACCACGGATCAAACCTGAGCCCTCTGTGTTGGAAGCATGGTGTCTTAGCCACTGAACCACCAGGGAAGTCCCAGTTAGGATCATTTTAGCTGCAAGTAACAGAAACTGACTTGAGTGACGGGAACATGTATCCCCTTACAATACAGGAGGTCCACTTGTACTTCAGGTGGTTTGCAGCAAGGACTTGATGTGGGCCAAGCACCAGGTTCTTTCTACCTCCCGGCTCTGCTCTTTGCCCTCAAGTGTGATAGCAGGATGGCAGCTGGAGAGGTTCCAGCCTCAGAGTCAGACCTCATGAGGTACAGATAAGAAGTAGAGCCCCTCCCGCACACCTCGCTTCATCTTTCACTGGCCAGAACTGGTGTCATACCCAGCCCCCAGTCAGCCACCGGTGAGGGTCTGATGTTCCTCTCAGGCCAACCAGTCCCCACATGGGGGGCGGGGTGGTGGTGGTGATGCTGCCAGCTTCCACTGAGGCACATGGCTTCATGGGGTAAGAGGTGAGGCCTGAACCAAAACACATTTGGTTGAGAAAGAATCAGGGAAACCGATGCTGGGTAGGCAAGATGCTGTTTCCTCCACCAGAGTTTCTGGCACATGAAGAGGAGTTTATTGTGTCCCCAGCCTACTCTGTTCTCCACGCCTATCATGGCCTTTGTATTTTTCTCAAATAGAAAAATATATGTCTTGCTTTCCCACTTTTTTTTCCCCTGGAAAACTCTTCTTCATCCTTTATGACTGCATTAGTTTCTTAATGCCACTGTAACAGATGGTCACAGGATTTGTGGCTTCAAGCATTGCAGATTTCTTACTTGATAGTTCTGGAGGTCATCAGTCTGAAATGGATCTTATGGGGCTAAAATCGAGGTGTTGGCAGAGCTATATTCTTTCTGGAGGTTGCCAGAATTCCTTAGCCCCTATCTACATCATTGTCACCTCTGCTTCTGTTATTACATCTTTCTTTCTGATCTGCCTGCCTCTCGTTTTTTTTTTTTAAATTGGAGGATGATTACTTTACAGTGTTGTGGTGGTCTCTGCCATACATCAGCATGAATCAGTCGTTGTTTTATATATATCCCCTCCCTCTTGAACCTCCCCCCTCCATTCTACCCCTTGCCTGCCTCCTTCCTAAAAGGACCTTTGCGAGGACATTGGGCCCACTCAGATAATGCAGGATCCCATCTCAAGATCCTTAACTAAACCATGTTTGCAAAGCCTCTTTGTTAGATACTGTACGCACAGGTTCTGAGTATTAGGACATGGATGCTTTAGTGGGTGGGTAGGGAGCGTTATTTTGTCCACTACGAAGACCCAGCACATATGCCGTCTTTGCTGCAAGGTCTTCCCTGACTCTGTTTCACAAAGGCCACTGGGGCAGAAACAAAGAAGAGACTGGAAGGAGGCAGGGTGTTTGCCAGCCCTGGGGTGTGGTCTCGGTGCCACCCCTCCCACTGTCCAGGGAAACCTGATGGTGATGCTCTGTGGTCACGCCTCTCCTGCACTTGTTCTCTCACTTTACTTTTCCTGTTTTTTGACCTGACGCTGAACTTCCTTTAGGTCTGAGTCAAAGAGATTTTATACCCAGCCCATCGTGGTTTGTGGAGGCGTTCACTAAAGGAAACGAAGAGGAAAGTCTATCCACAGGACAAAGTATGGCTTTATGTGCCCCCAGGTTATGGCAGTTTAGAGTGAGCCTTCTTTGCTGACCACATGCCGTCCTGGCCAGGCCTGGGTTCTGGTCTATGGACAGAAGTTGTTCAGCTCAGGTCAGAAGGTCCCTCTGTCTCTGTCTGTCTTTTTCTTAAGTATTTATTGGGTACCAGTGAGCAGCATGGTGGTGGGCACCATTGCTCAGAGGCATACAGCGCCCCTGAGAAGTGGAAGATCCTTGTCAAAGTGATTTGTTCACAAGAGTTCCCAGTAAAAACTGGAAGGAGGAGAGGCATGGGACAGGGAGGGGAGGAAGCCAACCAAGGGTGCTCTCTCAGCAAAGTCCTGTCGAGCGTAATTTTGGATCAGTCCTCCAGGGCCACCTGGATACATAGATCACTCCTGGCTTGTCCTGACTGGGGGCAGTTGTCACTGGTTAAGGGCTGCCAGGGCACCCAGGGAAGGCAGTTCTGATACCTGAGGGGAGCCCACCATCAACAGAGGTATAGGTGCTATTGGCAATGAAAGCCCAGTGCGAACCGGTCTGTTCAGAGGTGGCTCAAGATCTGAGCAGGTGTGGGCGGAGCACTGACATCCTCTGCTACCCTAGGGAGACCCTGTCTTAGCATTTCCTCTTCTTTGCGGCCTCGTTTCCCCACCCCCAATCTGTGACTATTAACCGCACTGCCAGTCAGGACTTACTCCAGGGCTGTCCATGCAGAAAGCTGGCCTTTCCAAGCTCAGATGCCCTGAATAGGCTTCAGGTCACACCATGCTTCTACTTAGCTTTTTCAGGGCTTGGAATCTTGAAAGTGTTGGTTCCTCAGTCGGTTCTGACTCTTTGCAACCCCATGGTCTGTAACCCACCAGGTTCCTTTGTCCATGGAATTCTCCAGGCAAGAATATTGGAGTGGGTAGCCATTCCTTTCTCCAGGGGATCTTCCTAACCCTGGGATTGAACCCAGGTCTCCTGCATTGCAGGCAGATTCTTTACCATCTGAGCCACCAGGGAAGCCCCTAGAATCTTAAAGGAAGATGCCTATTAATTTTTAGAACCCTAAAGTTTCCTGTGCTGACTTTCTAGTCACCTCAGGAAAAAGCCCATTTCTACCGAAAAAACCAAAACAAACAAACAAACAAAAACGAGGATGGTGGATATAACTGTCTGTGAGGGCTGTGGAGACTTTCCCTTGTGTCTGTCACTGCTGGCTAGTCTCCTGAGCACCCAGGCTGGAGGAGGTTGCTCTGTCCCTGTCTGGTCACCTTGTCTCCTTTGAGGTTCTCCCTCCCTTCTCTGTCCTTGGAGTGACTCTTCTCTTGACCCCGCTCTCTCTCAACATCTATTTATTTGGCTGCGTTGGGTCTTGGTCACCACATGTGGGCAGCATGTGGGCTCTAGTTCCCCAGCCAGAGACTGAACCTGGGCCCCTTGCTTTGGGAGCACAGACTCTTAGCTCCTGGACCACCAGGGAAGTCCCAACTCTGCTCTCTTGGTCTAGACTTCCCTTCCACACAGCAGAGGTCAGTTCTGCATTCAAGGCAGACAGTTTTACCCAAAGTTTCAACCTTCTTTTGGCAATGGCACCCTACTCCAGTACTCTTGCCTGGAAAATCCCATGGGTGGAGGAGCCTGGTGGGTTGCAGTCCATGGGGTCGCTGAGGTTCAGACATGACTGAGCGACTTCACTTTCACTTTTCACTTTCATGCATTGGAGAAGGAAATGGCAACCCATTCCAGTGTTCTTGCCTGGAGAATCCCAGGGACGGGGGAGCCTGGTGGGCTGCCGTCTATGGGGTCGCGCAGAGATGGACACGACTGAAGGGACTTAGCAGCTACAGTGCTTAGGTGCCTTGGGTACTGACAAAGGATGCTGTCCACTTAGGTAACCTGAATGGAGGACTTTGTCAAATCACATCACTGTTTTTAAAAATGCACTAGCTACTTGAGCATAAACTGATATATATGTAATAATAGGTATTATAACAACAGCTAATGTTTGAATATTGTGCCATATAATACTTTACATGCATCATTTCATTTCATTCTTTACCAGCCCTCCACCAACCATCCTACTAGGTGGGAACGTCATTATCATCATTTTACTGGTGGGGAAGTTGAGGCCCAGAGAAGTTAAGTAATACCACAGAGCTTGCAGAGCAGAAACTTGAATGCAGGTCTATCTGAGTCCATAAGCCCAAAATTATCACCCTGTATTGCCCCTTACTTCGTGGTGAGAAAGGAGTCTTCTCAAAGTTAAGAACTTTGAAAAGGAGTGGGTAGGTCTGGCAAATGAGAGTGTTTCTTCAGAACTTTTAATTCCAGTGGTGCTTAGTCACCCCATTTATTAGATTCCCTACCCAAGAATTAAATAGAAAATAGGCTCTTCCAAATCCCTTTCAGATGTGTTGGCCACCAAATCAGGCTCCATCACCCCAAAGTGAGTCACTACGCAAGCCAGCTTTATTTCAGTTGTACTTTTCTGGAAGAGGGGCTTAGACCCCCCATACTAGCTCTTTTAAAAAGAGCTTTCCTGGGAGCTCCACCCAGCTGCTGCTGCTTTTGTCTCTTTGGATAGACTGCAAAATGACTGCCCAACCGTAGCAGCAAGGCAGGCTGAGAAATAAAGTTGGTGTTTTGGTTGTTTTTTAAGCTTGGTGCCCCCAGTGAAATCAGCATTAGAAAGAAGGGGATAATGGAGACTGGGTAAGCAACTATCAGTGTCTGTTACACCCCACTCCCGTTTTCACTTTGTTTTCCAACTGAGAATTCATTTCCCATTATTTCAAACAGTCTCAGGTCAGTGTTCTAAACTCCCTGGCATTTACACTTCCAGTGCATTTGGTTGTTCCAAAGACATCCAAACTCAGTGTGTCCTCAGCAGAACTTATCTTCTCAAACATATCCCCTCTCATCTGAGTAAGTGGTACTGCTATCAACACCATTATTCAAACTAGAAATATAGACATCATCCTTGTTTATTTTTAACTCCACCCATCCTTTCAGTCACAGAGCCGTGATTTTGATTCCTGTTTCTCTGATCTACTTCTCTATCTTTTCCTTCTTCCATCTAGCAGTACACCGAAAGCATAATATATCATGATCAAATAAGATTTATGCCAGGGTCACAAGGATGGTTCAGTTTTAGGAAATCTTTATCAGTGTAATTCTCTGTATAAACAAAGTAAAGAAGAAACCATAAGGCCATAGACTGAGGAAACATTGAACAAAATTTATACCCTTCTCTGCAGTTAAAACCAATAGGAACAAAATAGGAGTTAATTTTGCTGAGGTGCAAGACTTGTATACTGAAAAGTACAAAGCATTGCTGAAGGAAATGAAAGAGGACCCAGATGAGGGGAAAGACGTGCTGTGTTCACATGTTGGAAGTCTTAAGGGCAATAATACCAAAGAAATCTACAGATGGAACGCCATCACTATAAACATTTCAATTTCTTCCCCCCACCCAGGAATAGGAAAGCTAATCCTAAAATTCACATGAAATTGCAAATAGCGTTGAATAATCAAAAACTTTGAAAAAAAAAAAAACAAAGTTGGAGGGCTTACACTCCCAGTTTTAAAACACAATTCCCAATTTCAAAGCTACAGTAATAAAAATAGTGCTGTTCCAGCATACGGATACAAACATAATCAGTGGAATAGAATTCAGAGTCTGGAAGTAAATCTTGCATCTATGACCAATTTATTTTCAGTAATGGTGCCAAAACCATTCAATAAAGGCAAATTGGTTTCTTTAAGAAATGGTGCTGTGGCAACTGTACGTTCACAAGGAAAAGAAGAATGTTGACTCTTACTTCACCATGTATAAGAATTAAAATGGATAAAAGAGCTAAATATAAGAACTAAAACCACGAAACTCTTAGAGGAGAACATAGACATAAACCTTTATGGCTTTGGGTTTGGCAGTGGTTTCTTAAATATGACACCAAAAGCAACAAGCAACAAAAGAGAAAAATAGATACATTAGATTTCACCATAACTAAAAGCTTTTATCCATGAAAGTGCACTATCAAAAGAGTGAAAAGACAACCCACATAATGGGAGAAAATATTTACAAATCGTATATCTGACAAGGGTCTAATATCCTGAATATAGAGAGAGATTAAATGTGCACACACATGGTTGAACAACAAAAAAGGCGAACAGTTCAATTTAAAAGTGGGCACATGACCTAAATAGACATTTTTCCAAAGAAGATATATAAATGGGCCACAAGTATGTGAAAAGATGTTCAACATCATTAGGAATTGAAATTAGTTTCTAATTTCAATTAGGAATTGAAAATTAAAACCATTAGGAATTGAAGTCATTAGAAATTGAAAATTAAAACCACCATGGGATACTACTTCAAATCCACCAGGGAAAATAACAAGTGTTGAGAAGGATTTGGAGAAATGGGAGCTCTTACTCATTGCTGGTGGAAATATTAAATGGTGTACAAACACTATGGAAAACAGTTTGGCAGTTCCTTAGTAAATTGACATAAAATATATGTATGACCCAATAATTTTATTCCCAGGTATATACCCAAAAGAAGTGAACAGTTATTCAGACTGAAAATTGTATATGAATGTTCTTAGTAGGACTATTCATAACAGCTAAAAGATGGAAATAACACAAATGTTCATTAACTGACAAACGAATAAACAAAAGTGGATAAAGAAAATACTATTTGAATAAAGGAATAGAGTATAGCTATATGATACAACACAGATGAACATTAACATTACCCTCCATGGAAGAAATTAGTCAGAAAAGGCCATATTACATGATTTATAAATAGGAAAATATTTTATTTTCACATATATGAAAAATAATATTGTATGGTTCCATTTATATAAAATATTCAGAATATGCAATTCCATAGAAAATAGATTAGTGATTACTGGAGGGGGAATAGGAGTGGGCATGGATTTCTTTTTGGGGTGATGAAAATGTTCTGGAAATAAATAATGGTGGTGACTGCACAGGGCTGTGAATGTATAAACGTCACCCGTGGTAAATCTTGTGGTGTGTGTACTTACCACAGAAAAGCCCCAATTCATACAAAGAAACATCAGACTTTTAGTAGAACTGCAGGAGAAGCTAACTTCCTCAAGCTGATAAAGGGTATCTATGTGAATAATACTAAATGGTAAAGCATTAGTGGGCTTCCCTGGTGGCTCAGCTGGTAAAGAATCCACCTGCAATGTGGGAGACCTGGGTTCGACGCCTGGATTGGGAAGATCCCCTGGAGAAGGGAATGGCAACTCACTCCAGTATTCTTGCCTGGAGAATCCTCATGGACAGGGGTGCCTGGTGGGGTACAGTCCATGGAGTTGCAGCATCAGATGTGACTGAGTGACGAAGCATGCACAGAATGAAGCATTAAATGCTTTCCCACTATAATCAGTAAAAAGCAAGGATGTCCACTCCATTCCCTCTACCACCATTTGGGCTAGACATCCTAGACAATGAAATATGACAAGAAATAGTTCTTTTGGATCTTTACAAATAGGCAGGTTTTAGTATCCTCTGTGTATTTAAAGTTTTTAGTAAAAGTGAATCCCAAAGGAGATAACTGAAGTGAAAGAATAACAGGAAGCCAAGATTCAACTTTGAAAAGTTCTCATGTGTGGGGATAATGGGGTAGAGAATGGAGAATAAGAACTGAGAAAGGACAAGAGAAAAAAGAACTGGCATAATATATTACCACAGAAGCCAAGGTTGGCAGTGTGGGGAGTTTTAGGAAAATTACAGATTGTATGGTCAGGGTATAAATTCCTTGGAGATGAAGAAGACAGTAAAAACTGAAAATGTCATTTTCTTTGTCCAGTACAGGCTATTGATGACCTTCGAGAAAATGGCCTCAGTGGAGGAAGTAAAAGCTGGCTTAAAGAAGAGATGGGGGCGGGAGAAGCAGTGGGTACAGACCATTTCCTTGAAAAGATAAGTGGTGTTTGATAAACATTAGTGGAGCCTGAGATGGCTTGTGGGGAAGAGAATGGGTTGGGGCTGTCGTTTCCCCATCAGCTCTTCAACCCTCACAAAACTACTGCAAATGAACATCTAAGTAAAAATAGTTTTACTATTTTTATTACAGGAAAGCACCTAACTCACTCTTCTAACTAGAATATTATCACAAGTCACTCATATAATGAAATCCTGGAGCCACCACAATAGCAAAATCATTTAAATTTATTTAAGCGCCTGCCCTTAGCAAACACTGTCAGGGCACATGCTGAGTGTCCTTGGCGATGAATCTCCAACTGCAGAGCTCAGACAGCAACAGCAGTAGCAATCTCAAGCAAAGGTCGATTGGAGGCAAGGCACAACCTCACAAAGTTCTCATTTTCATTTTTTTGCACGATGTAATGAAAACTATCCAGCATTTGCATATTTTCTTTTCTTTTGGCAACAGGTACATTCTTATTAGCTATTTTTCAAAATGATCCATGTTGTTTATAAAGTACTACATTAACAACCACCCCAGGTGGCTTGCTGAATTCTGATCTTTGTATCTACTTTAGTGCTGTATTTAGTGCTGTTCCAACTTGTAGAATTCACTTAAAATGCTTTTGGTTCAAATATTAGTTATGACATATTATCCCAAGACACCAGATGGTGATAATCTTTCTTTTGGTCAAGATATATTATGCCTTCTCTTCTATTTTACACAGTAAGTTTTGATTCTGTTTATTCTAAGTATATATCTGGCACAGAATTCTATAATGGATTCCATAGATGAAATAACCTATTTTTCATCAAGTAATGCTAGGAAATACATGCATATTTATCCTGTTGACTTTATGCAAGAGTACTCGTGGAATGTTCTCCCCACCCGTTCTCTCCTTACCCTACTCATCCACAGATTCATACTCATCCAGTTGTACTCAAGTTTTCCTCCTCTGTGATGTTTTCCCTGACTTCCCCAGACTGGGTTGACCTTTCTCCTCTTTGCATGTTTAATTTTTCTTTATATTTTACTTTTCTGATAGATATGTTTGTGATGAGGGCATTGGTGGTATTGCCTCTACTGGTCTGTGAGCTTCTTGAAAACAGACACTCTGGCTTTCCAGGGCCCCAAGCACTTTGCCCAGAACTCGATTGTTCATGAAGTATTTGTTGAGTTGGATTGCATGGAGCCTTCCCAGATGGTTCTAGTGGTAAAGAACCTGCCTGCCAGTGCAGGAGATGGCAAGAGATTGGGTTTGATTCCTTGGGTGGGGAAGATCCCCTGGAGGAGGGCATGGCAACCCATTCCAGTATTCTTGCCTGGAGAATCCCATGGACAGAGAAGCCTAGCGGGCTACAGTCCATGGGGTTGCAAAGAGTTGGACATGGCTGAGGTGACTTGGCACACACGCACAGATTACTGTTACGGCTGCTGCTAAGTCGCTTCAGTCGTGTCCGACTCTGTGTGACCCCATAGATGGCAGCCCACCAGGCTCCCCCGTTCCTGGGATTCTCCAGGCAAGAACACTGGAGTGGGTTGCCATTTCCTTCTCCAATGCATGAAAGTGAAAAGTGAAAGTGAAGTCGCTCAGTTGTGTCCGACTCTAGCGACCCCATGGACTGCAGCCTACCGGGCTCCTCCGTCCATGGGATTTTCCAGGCAAGAGTACTGGAGTGGGTTGCCGTTGCTTACATGCAAAAGCCAATGGAGTTCTGAGAAAAGATTGGTCAGACCTTGAGTTCTCTCGGCATGAGGAAAGAGTTTCTTTTTTTTGGCAGAAGAAATAAGTGTAAATGCATGGATTTATAAAGACCATGCTTACTCAAAGAAAGGTGGAAAATTTGGTGCCTTGGGACCACAGAGATGATTCTGGAGAAGGTGGTTTGATCCTGATGATCTGTACTCTAAGAGATGTGTGCTTCAGTAACAGAAGTCCAAGAGAGGTTTTTAAAGAAGAGAATAATGTTTATTTTTCAAAAAGCTAACTCTGGAAACCTAATGTGAACAATCATGATGTGTGTATGTGGATTCATCAGTTATAACAAATGTACCACTCAGCAGGGAATGGTTACAGTGGGGAGGCTATGTATGTGAAGGGGCAGGGAGTGTATGGAAAATCCACCTTGCTTTCAGTTTTGTTGTGAACTTCAAACTGTTCTAAAGAATAAAGTCTATTTTTTAGAAAAGGTAACTGTAGCCATAGTGGGCTTCTCATGGGTGGACTTTGTGTGTTCCAGAAGTGCGAAGGGCTACATTTTTTTCAATAGGTATTATGACTGTCAACTGTCACAGTCCTACAAATCACACTGCATCTAGGCATGGTCTTCTGACCAGAAACCAGAAGTGAAAAGAAAGGCCTTAGCAGGGTGTCAGGAGTTTGAGCCCAGAAAGTAGATCTCATGTTTTTCAGTGGGAAACGCTGACAAACAGAGGGCCAGAAGGACAAGGCTGTGTCAAGAACCCACCTGGCTGGGCGACATCAGAGAATTAGAAGGGGCGAGAACGAAGGCAAGCGTAGTTGGGAAGTTGTGAGGTTCTGCAAGGGGCCAGAAGCAGTTAATTTCTTTGAGTTTAATGAATCTCTTTTTTTGCCTCTAAGGGAATTACTGAAAGAGCAAGTGTGGTATGGGCTTTAGAACAATAATCTTTGTTTTTAACCCTTTCTCCACAATGTCCTGGCTGTATTCTTTGGATGAATATCCTAATTTCTCCAATCTTCAATCTCCTGACCTGTAAAATGAGGACAATGGCGCTTCACATAATGATTTAGGATTATTGGGAGAATTAGAAATAATATATGTACAACCGTTTAGTAAAATGCCTGGAAATAATACAGGAATTGGTCTTATTCTTAGCCTGCATTTAAACTGTTTTGACTTTCCCAGGGGAAAAAGAGGTGTTGAAGTTTCTTTTCTTTAGAGGACTGACATGCTCTTCACTTGGGTAAAGCTGTTCCTTTGCCAGTGGGTTATTGGAATGGGTGGGGATGGTTCACATGTCATATCTTGTCTGTAGAAGATGCTGTTGGTGGCTCTGCTCCCCACTTGGGCTGCCCTGCTTGAGAAGACCTCCATCCACATGGTGTGGCTGTGGGAGGCCTGGCCTTTGGTTTAGCGTGTGCCCAGCGTCTGCCGAGGCTGCTCCTGTTTGTGGCTTGGCCTCTCTGCTTCCTACTCCGCCTCTGAGGAGCCGCACTGTCTGTTCTGGGAGCCAAGCCTGTCTGCTACTGCTGGTTCCTGGGAATCAGCCACTTCCCCCTTCTGGGGAAGCACGTCGTCGCAGCATGGCTGGCCGCCACTGGGAAATTCACCCCTGCTTGAAATCAGAAAATTTCAAAGCAGTAACGTGGGGAAGCACATTGTGAACAGAATATATTGTGATGTGTCTACTGACAGTCTGCTCCCAGCTCAGAGAGAGTAAGAGCACCTCAGATCATCAGAGTCTTCCAAAGAGCCAGCTTACACTCAGGGCTCTTGACATGGAAGAGGCTGCCAGTAAAATTCAGTTTTGTTGAGAGTTGGGTAAGAAATCAAATAACAGCAAGAAGCAAAAATTCCCCTCAGGTAGGAAGCTGTCTTTGTTTAAGACACTTTGAAAAGCCTCTCCAGGCAGAAAATGAGATTCTGAGAGCATGAGTTAGCAATGTCCAGGGTTCAAACGTGACAACCAACTTGGTTATCGTCAGAACAGAAGGGAAAGTAAAAAAGGATGGAGAAGAGGGAGCTTGGCAATTACAGAGCAACCGAGAGAAGCTGTAGGGCAGGGTGGCGGGAGATAAGGAAAGGAATGTTTAATATCCAGTTTAAAGTTTGGGTCGTAACATTTGGCCTAATATGGTGAATGTTCCACGTGCACCTGAAGAGAAGGTGTTTCTGCAGTTGTTCAGTGAGCTGTAAATATTGTTTAGGTGTTTTACCAGTGTTGCTTCTATCCTCCCTGCCGTTTCGTCTTCTTGTGCTATAATATCAACCACAGAGAGAGGAGTCTCCAACTGTGACTGTGGACTTGTTTCTTCCTTTAATATTGTCGTTCTTTTTGCTTTGTGTGTTTTGAAGCTTTGTTACTGGGTGCATGTAGAGTGAGGATTGTTATATTTTCTTCGTTAATCGCTGTGAAATATTCCTCTTTATGTCTGGCAATTCTCTTTGTCTTGAAGTATAGTTCACCTGCTGTTAATGTGCTTAGTGTTTGCATCTTTTTTCTTTCTTATTTCAACCTGTCTGTACCTTTATATTTAATGTGTTTGTTTTCAATGGGACCAAGTTGAGTCTGCCAATCTCGGACTTTTAATTGGAGTGTTTAGTGCATTTATAGTTAATTATTGGTCTGATTGGGTTCTAGTCCATAATCTCGATATTTGTTTCCTGTTTGTTCCCTTTTTTCCTCTGTTCCTAATTTTCTGCCCTCTTTTGGGTTAACTGAAATTTTTTTTTTTTTTTGTATTTCATTCTATTGTTATGTTGAACTTCTAGCTACCTCTTTTTTATTCTTTGAATGATTGTTGTAAGGACTGTAATAGGCATCTTAATCACAATCTACCTTACATTAATATTCTACCACTCTGCATATAATGTAAATACCTTCTAACATAATTGATTTCATTTTCCTCCTCCCATCCTTGTGCAGTTTTTTTCATCTGTTATTTTTCTGCCTAAGTTGTAAACTATACAATAAAATGATATTTTGCTTAAAAACCAATTGTCTTTTAAAGTATTTAACAAAAGTCCTTTCTATTTACCTGTGTATTTGCTATTCCCAGTAATTTTCACCCTGTCATGTAAATTCATAGTTCCATTTTGTATCATTTCTCGTCATCCCAAATAATTCCTGTAGCGTTACTTACAGTGCAGTTCTCTCAGCTTTCCTTTATTTATAAATGTCCTAATGTTACCTTAATTGTTAATTTTTCATAAAAGCCTTTTTGTTTTGTATTGGGAGTATAGCTGATTAACAATGTTGTGGTAGTTTCAGGTGAACAGCAGACGGATTCTGTCATACATATTCATGTATCCCTTCTCCCCCAAACTCGACTCTCATCCAGGCTGCCACATAACATTGAGCAGAGTTCCATGTGCTGTACAATAGGTCCTTATTGGTTATCCATTTAAATGTAGCAGTGTGTACATGCCCATCCCAATCTCCCTGTTGTTACTTAGTCACTAAGGCATGTCTGACTCTCTGTGACCCGATGGACTGCAGCGCGCCAGGCTTCCCTGTGCTTTGCTATTTCCCAGAGTTTGCTCAAACTCATGTCCTCTGAATTGATGATGCCATCCAACCATCTCATCCTCTGTTGTCCCCTTCTCCTCCTGCCCTCAATCTTTCCCAGCATCAGGGTCTTTTCTATCAGGTGGCCAAAATACTGGAGCTTCAGTTTCAACATCAGTCCTTCCAATGAATATTCAGGGTTGATTTCCTTTAGGACTAACTGGTTTTTATCTCCTTGGAGTCCAGAGGACTCTCAAGAGTCTTCTCCAACACCACAGTTCAAAAGCATCAATTCTTTAGTGCTCAGCCTTCTTTATGGTTCAGCTCTCACATCCATACATGGCTATTAGAGAAACCATAGCTTTGATTATATGGACCTTTGTCAACAAAGTGATGTCTCTGCTTTTTAATATGCTTTCTTCCAAGGAGCAAGTGTCTTTTAATTTCATGGCTGCAGTCACTGTTCACAGTGACTTGGGAGCCCAAGAAAAGAAAATATGTCACTGTTTCCACTTTTTCCCCATCTATTGACCATGAAGGGATGGGACCAGATACCATGATCTTGGTTTTTGAATGCTAAATTTTAAGCCAGCTTTTTCACTCTCTTCTTTCACTATGATGAAGAGGCTCTTTATTTCCTCTTTCTGCATATCTGAGGTTATTGATATTTCTCCCAGCAATCTTGATTCCAGCTTGTACTTCATCCAGTCCAGAATTTCACATGATGTACTCTGCACTGAAGTTAAATAAGCAGGATGATAATATACAGTGTACTCCTTGACATACTCCTTGACGTACTCCTTTCCCAATTTTGAACCAAGCAGTTGTTCCATGTCCAGTTCTTACTGTTGCTTTTTGACCTACATACATATTTCTCAGGAGACAGGTAAGGTGGTCTAGTATTCCCATTTCTTTAAGTATTTTCCAGCTTGTTGTGAACCTCACAGTCAAAAGCTTTACTGTAGTCAATGAAACAGAATATGTTTTTTTGGAACTCTCTTGTTTTTTCTGTGATCCAACGGATGTTGGCAATTTGATCTCTGGTTCCTCTGCCTTTTCTAAATACAGCTTGTACATCTGGAAGTTCTCAGTTCATGTAGTGCTAAAGCCTCACTTGAAGGATTTTGAGTATTATCTTGCTCAAAATGAGTGTAGTTTTGAATTGTGCATGTAAAATGAGTGCAATTGTGTGGTAGTTTGAACATTCTGTGGCATTGCCTTTCTTTGGAACTGGAATGAAAACTGACCTTTTCCAGTCCTGTGGTCACTGCTGAGTTTTCCAAATTTGCTGACATATTGAGCGCAGCACTTTAACAGCATCATCTTGTAGAATTTGAAATAGCTCTGATGGAATTCCATCACTTCCACCATCTTTGTTTGTAGTAATGCTTCCCAAGGCCCACCTCATTTCACACTCCAGGATGCAGTCTGGCTCTAGGTGAGTGACCACACCATCATGATTATCTGGATCATTAAGACCTGTTTTGTATAGTTCTGTGTATTCTTGCCACCTCTTCTTAATCTCTCTGTTTCTATTAGGTCCTTGCCATTTCTGTCTATCTTTGCATGAAATGTTCCCTTGGTATCTCCAGTTTTCTTGAAGACATCTCTAGTCTTTCCCATTCTGTTGTTTTCCTGTATTTCTTTGCATTGTTCACCGAAGAATGCTTTCTTACCTCTCCTTGTTATTCTCTGGAACTCTACATTCAGTTGGGTATATTCCTTTGCCTTTCACTTCTCTTCTCAGCTATTTGTAAGATCTCGGACAATTACTTTGCATTCTTCCAGTTCTTTTTCTTGGTAATGGTATTGGTCACCACTTTCTATACAGTGTTGTATGCCTCCAACCATAGCTCTTCAGATGCTCTGTCTACCAAATCTAATCCCTTGAATCTGTCACCTCCTGTATAATCATAAGGAATTTGATTTAGGTCATACCTGAATGGTCTAGTGGTTTTCCCTCCTTTCTTCAATTTGAGCCTGAATTTTGCAATAAGGATCTGATGATCTGAGCCACAGTCAGCTCCAGGTCTTGTTTTAGCTGACTCTGTAGAGATTC
Organism: Bos taurus; assembly: GCF_002263795.3. NCBI lineage: Eukaryota > Metazoa > Chordata > Mammalia > Artiodactyla > Bovidae > Bos > Bos taurus. The sequence goes on from NC_037353.1 coordinate 14,501,145, forward strand.
TCCATCTTTGGCTGCAGAGAATATAATCAATCTGATTTTGGTATTGACCATCTGGTTTTGTCCATTTGTAGAGTCATCTCTTGTGTTGTTGAAAGAGGGTGTTTGCTGTGACCAGTGTGTTCTCTTTGCAAAACTCTGTTAGCTTTTGCCCTGCTTCATTTTGTACTCCAAGGCCAAACTTGCCTGTTACTCCAGGTATCTCTTGACCTCTGTGATGAAAAGGACATTTTTTTTTTTTCTTGGTGTTAGTTCTGGAAATTCTTGTAGGCCTTCACAGAACCATTTAACTTCATCTCCCTAACTAGACGTTATCTTAATTTTTGAAGAATATTTTCTCTAGATATGGAATTTTAGGTTTACATTTTTTCCCTTCCGCACTTTGAAATTGTACAGTAAGTACCCTACATACAAACCTTCAAGTTGCAAACTTTCAAAGACGTAAACATGCATTCTTATGTCCAGTTACATTAGTTCACATGTCTGGCATTATTTTTAAAAGTTGAGTACTTAGGCTAACTTGGTTATACTTAAAAGTTGGGCTTATGAACGTGCTCTCAGAATGGAACTCATTTGTATGTTGGGGACTTGTTATGTTTCATTGTTTTCGGAAATTGTTTCTCATGAGCAGTCAGCTGTCATTTGTGTGGATATCCTTTAATAATATCTTTTTACTCCACCTGCTTTTCATATACTATCATTATCTTTGGTTTTCAGTAGTTTTACTTTATGTGCAGAGATGTTATTTTCCTTGACTTTATTCTGTCTGCAGTTCCCTTAGTGTCTGTGGGTTGATCAGATAAGGAAAATATTTCTTTAAATATTTTTTTCCTACCTAGTTCTCTTATCTCACTTTTTGTGGTTTCAATTACATGTATGTTGGGCCAGATGATATTTTCCTAAAGGTCCTCAAGCCTTCACTTTTTTTTTTTTAATCTTTTTCTCTCTGTTATTTAGTTTGTATAATTTCTATTAATTTATCAAATTCATAAGCTTTTTTTCTGTATTGTTTTATTTACTTTGATTCTTCAATGAATTTTTCATTTCAAATATTGCATTTTTCAGTTCTAGGAATTACTTTTGACTCTTTTTTAGAGTTTCTACATCTTTCCATTCTCCATTTCTCTACCCACTGTATCCTTTTCCAATAAATTCTGTAACATATTTATCAAAGTTATTTTAAAGTTGTCTACTAATTCTAACATTCGTTCACTGGATCTGTTTCTATTGACTGCTTTTTTTTCCTCTCCATGTCTGAATCAGATTTTCATGCTTTTTCACATATCTAGTAATTTTTACTGATACATCACAGAAATCCTGGGTTCTGTTTTCTTCTTGAGAGGAGTATTGTATGTAGTTCTAGCTGGCAGATCATCTTGATCCTGTGAATGCATGGCTTATGCTTTGTTAGAGTGGATTTGTTTGGACTTTGCCCCTAAGTTCTAGGGCATAGCCTTTAGTACTGGGATGTGATCCTTATTCCCAAGGTGTGGCTCTTTTGTGTTTCAATGGAAGGCTCAAGGTGCTTACCAGTACCCTGTAACTTGCTGGGACCTGAACTCCAAATTCTGGGTCCCTGGAGCTGCATAGCTGTTTGGTTTTTTCAGTCTTCCAGTTGTTACTTTCCATTGGGCTCCTGTGGCCTTTCCCATGAATACACAGTTCAGGGGTTGGTCAAGGATTTGAGGAGAATTTATATGGAAAATTTGAGGCTCCCTCTCTGTGACTCACTGTTTCTGGGATTTCTCACTTCCATTTTCAGCTGCTATGACAACTCTGAATTTCAAACTCTGAACTCTTCAGCCTGATAAAAACTGACACTTCCTGCTTGAGTTCCATCTGTCCTACACCTGGCAGACTGAGGTGTGCCCTTTAGGTGAAAATCCATACACAAGTAGATTTTATCCGTGTTCCCTCCTTTAAGAGTCTATCCCTTTCAGTTTCTGCTGGCTCTTCATTGCTCTCTAGTGTCTGCAAACTGTTATTTTTGTTTTATTCAGAATTTATAATTATCGATAGGAGAAGTTAGTCCAATATAAGCTACATTTTGCTAGAAGTCAGAAGTTCCTGAGTGATTCTTTAAAATTAGAGATTAGATTTCCTCCAGTGGCTTCTCATCTTTCATGGTTTGAGTTCCCTCTGGAGCAGATTCTGAGATAAGGATTTTTAGTGAAAATTATTTGGGAGATGACCTCAGGGAACACTTGCAAGGGAGTGGAGGCATGAGATGTGGAAGCCAACAAAGGGTGTGTAATTAAATTATGAGCTACAATTGAGGCTCAGTTTGGCTGAGGAACTTTGAAAAACAGTGAGGTCATGCCTCAGTTATATCAACCAAGGTACATGCTTGGATTTTTATCCACCAATTCCCTGTATTCATCCAGGATTGATGGTGGCACTTATCTGTCTAAGTCCTGCCAGAGGGTGGCTTCCAGGGGCATTGATCCCCAGAAATTTTCGCTTGCTGTGTTTATAGTCCTCAGACAGATAGGCATAGGTATTTGCAGGAAGCAATTTTTGTTTAATTTAGATGAGAATTCTGAAATGGGTGGGGTCCTTACATGTCTACTACACCATCCTACTAAGAAAAAATAAAAACTGCCTGTGTGAGTGTTAAGTCACCTCAGGCATGTCTGACTCTTTGCGATGCTATGAACTGCAGCCCAGCAGGCTTCTCTGTCCATGGGATTTTCCAGGCAAGAATATTGGAGTGGGTTGCTATGCCATCCTCTAGGGGATCTTCCCAACCCAGGGATTAAACCCACATCTCCTGTGGCTCCTGCATTGCAGGGGGATTTTTTTTTACTGCTGAGCCACTGGGGATGAAACCTTGTTAGTCACTCAGTCATGTCTGACTCTTTGTGACCCCATGGACTATAGACCACCAGGCTCCTCTGTCCGTGGAATTCACCAGGCAAAATACTGGAGTGGGTTGCCATTCCCTTCTCCAGGGGATAAGCCCTATCCTGTCTTTAAAAAGCATTGCCTACCATAATTCATTCCTCACTGTTCTTCTCGCCACTGAGATCTGATTGTAGACCTTTGTTTTTTTCTTGAGCATACAAGCTTGTTTTTTTCTTTAGGGCCTATGTACTTGCTATCTCTCTGCCATGAATGCTCTTTTCATGTTGGGTCTTTTTTACATTCAAATTTTAGCTTACCATTTCCTTATCAGAGATGTCTTCCCTGAGCACCCTAAAGTAGCCTCCAACTCTTTTATCATATCACCCGATCTTAGTTCTATGCATATCACTTATGGTGACTGACTTTTTTGATAATTTATACCTTTGCTTGTCTATCATCTGCTTCTCCCACCGTATAAAAGCTGTTTAAGAGCAAGAATCTTATTTATCTTATCACAGCATAAACTTACAAGAAGAACTCACAGATATTTGTTGAATGAATGAATAAATGAAAGAATGAACATACTAAGCTTTTCAAATAACAAATTACAAACAAAAAAACTAAGGTGGAAGCCACTCGAGTGTCCGTCAACTGATTAATAAATGAACAAAATGTATACAGGTACCATGGAATGTTATTCAGCCTCAAAAAAGTAAGGAATCTCTGAGACACGCTACAACATGGATAAATCTTGAAAACGTTAGACTAAAAAAAAAAATAACCCAGTCATGAAATGACACTATTTTATGATTCCATTTATATGAGGTACCTGGAGTAGTCAAATTCATAATAACAGAAAGTAGAATGGTGGTTGCCAGTGGCTGACAGATGAGAATGGGGAATTAGTGTTTAATAGGTTTCAACTGGATAAGAAGAAAAAGTTCTGAAAGTGGTGGTGATGGGTGTACAACATTGTGAATGTACTTAATGGCACAGAACTGTACACTTAAAATGATAAGTTTTATACCATGTATATTTGCCACAGTAGAAAATTAAAAATGAATACATTACTCTTCAGTTTACAGAGACAGATTAAGCCTGGATTTGAAATCCGACTCAGTCCTTACTTACTATACCACCTTGAGCAATTTACATTTTGAAATTTATATGAACCAGTCTCCTGACCTATAAAATGGTCATAATGATAGTACCCATTCTATGTGTTTGTTATAATAATACAGTTGTTCTTAGATTTATAAATCATTTTATGACTCATTAACGCTTCAAAGTTATATACATATACATAGATTCTTTTTTTGTCTTCTTTCCATTATGGTTTGTTACAGGGTACTGAATATATTTGCCTGTGCTATGCAGTAGGACCTGGTTGTTTATCTAGTTCACATATAACAGTTTGTATGAAAAAAGTATTTGAATGCAAAAAAAAAATCTAGAAAGAGAACAATCTTAAAGAACATTTTTAAAAAAAAAGATTTCAAAACTTCCAGTATCATAATTGTAGCTGAGGTAATTCAAACCAACTCTCCTGCTAAGAATAACTAGAAAAGCTAAACAAAATCTATTTAAAAATCTTTTTGAAGCCGTCAAAGAGACAAAGAGATAGTAAAGAACTACGTGGTGCTAGATTCAAGAGAAGAAGAAAATCCAGAAAGATGATCCTGGCACTGAGGGTGTTGGTCGAATCTGGACAAGGTAGTTGAGAGACTGGCACTTTTAACTGTATCATTAGGTTAAGAAAACAAAATTTGAAATTCAAGACCCACAAAAGTGGCTGGCTGACCCCTTCTACCATTGCCCCTTTGAGTTGAGATCTTGAAAGGCTGCACCTTAGGAGAAAGAGTAAACTTTGGGCTTTCTCACCACAGCTTTGGATGATATCAGTCCTTGAAATTAGATTAAGGTAATTCTGAATTGCTGGTGTCCCTATGCAACTACGACAGTCAAATGTAAATCTTCTCTAGAGGAAGATAATGCTCTAGGTCTCAATAACTCTACAAATTATTCTCCAAACACAACATGTGGCAAAAAATAAAAAAACAACCAAGCACTCATGCAGACAAGAAAACATGAATGAACCAACAGAAAAAAAACATGATAGACCTGTGTAGGATCTATATATTGGAATTCTTAAGCACAGAATTTAAAATAATTATGCTCAGTATTCAAAGGAATAAGGAATGAGATTGAGAATTTTGGCAGAGATCTCAAAACTAAAATAAATGACATAATACATTTAAGAATGAGTCAAATAGAAAATCTAGAACTGAAAAACACAATAGCTAGCCCAATTTAAAAATATAGTTGATACTCTTTATAGAAGATTAGAAATGGCAACCCACTCCAGTGTTCTTGCCTGGAGAATCCCAGGGACGGGGGAGCCTGGTGGGCCACCGTCTATGGGGTCGCACAGAGTCGGACACGACTGAAGTGTCTTAGCAGCAGTGGCAGCAGCAGCAGACAAGGTCAAAGAGAGAATTAGTGAAGTGGAAGGTATGTCAGTGAAAAAGATCCAGAATGACTTATAGAAAGACAAAATGCAGGAGAGAGGGTAAGAGACATAAAGAATAAGAAGATCTAATATAAACACGTTTGGAATCCCAAAGTAGAAAGGAGAGAAAGTGGAGCAAGAGGAATATTTAAAGAGATAAAGACTGAGAATTTTCTTTAACTGCTATTAGGGTTGGGCTTCCCAGGTGGTACAGGAGATTTAAGGGATGTGGGTTCAGTCCCTGGTTTGGGAAGATCCCCTGGAGAAGGGAATGGTAAGTCACTCCAGTATTCTTGCCTGAAGAATCCCATGGACAGAGGAACCTGGTGGGATACAGTTCATGGGGTCTCAAAGAGTTGGAAAGGACTGAAGCAACTTAGGATGCATGCATGCATTATTAGGATTTAATCATCAGGGTGCAGATTCAAACCTGAATGGATTAAATATAAAGAAACACACACCTGGATACATCAGAGTAAAACTGCTGACGACCAAAGACCAGATAAATCTTTTTAAAAGAGAAAAAAAAATAGTGATTACTTACAAAGGAACAACGTTTAGACTGACATCTAACTTCTTAAAAGAAAAAATGAATGACATGATTGCTCAAAGAAACAGTGGAAGCCAGAAAACAATGAAATGGTGTCTTTGGTGTGCTGACAGTAAAGAACTTCCAACCTTCTATTCTAAATTCAGGAATATATCTCTTAAGAATGACAAACAAAAGTTAAGCAAATGTATCATCAGCAGGCTGCAGAAAAGGAAATATAAAATGATGTTCTTCAGGCAGAGAAAAAATAGCCCCAAATGGAAGCTCAGAGGTGTAGGAAGGTGTAAGAGCAACAAAAAAGACACGTATTTGGTAAATCTAAATTAATATTGTATGAAACCATTAAAATGTTTAGGGTAGTTCAAAATACAGATATCATCTGGTGTAACATTTTGTAGGAGGGGTTAATGTAAGGAAGGGGTAAAATTTTCAAATAATACTAGTACTTAAGGATGCATTTTATAATCTCTAGGGTGGCCCCTAAAAAATAGCCTAAGTGTATATTTCCGAGCAAATGGTGAAATGAGTGGAGTAATAAAACAATATTCAGTTAATGCAATAGAGGACCTAAAAGTAGTCAAAAGGAACATAGAACAGGTAGGACAACTTAGAAAGCAAATTATAAAATGTTAGACTCAAACCTGTATAAATCATTAATTGCATTAAATATTAGTCGGTGAAGTGCTGACAGAAGGCATAATTGTCAAATTAAAAAAGAAAATCTAACTACGTATCATTTTTAAAAGGCATTTGCAAAATATGAGAGGCAAAGTCAGCTGGTCCCCATATGGCAGGGGTATGTAGTGGGGTCACCCATATACTCATTTTCAAAGGAGGAATAATAAAAATATAATAGGTAATTTTGTTAAGTGTTTATTAAAGGGCCAGATTAAGCATTTTATGCAATTTATCTCAACTATTAGTGTCCAGGAGACGTTTTTGTGAACGTTTTCAGAAACATTCCCTCCAAAGGGTGGTGGTGGTGGGTGCATAGTGATAACAAGAGTTAGTATCACACTGGGCACATTTGCTCCCGAATCCAGGAGGTGATGTTTTGGGTTATAAATAAAGACTCTGCAGAAATCAGTCTGATATTTAGTCAAGCAAAACAAATCTTTTTTCCCACCCTGAGGCTACCAACCCTTACTTTCAAACTCCATCTAAATTTGAGATGTGGAAGCAAGGAAATCTGAATGACCTCACACTGACTTTGCAGTCACGAATGGAAGGAGAATAAGCTTTAGAGTTGGGGATTTTAACCTGACTCTGCTCTTGCCAGTGATGTGACTCTGAGCAAGTCAGTTTACCCGCCTAAACTCGACTTCTTCAGCAAGGTGTGTGTAGGGGAGTAATCCTGCCTTTCTCAGGTTGAGTTAGGGTGAAGTGAGATACTGTGAATAAAAGCTCTTCTCTTTTCTATGTGGGATTCTCCTCCTCCAGTGCCCCATGTGCATATACCAGCATCCCAAATCTCAGATCACCTCGTCCAGCTTTTTGTTTTGCAGGTGAGAAAACAGGCATAGAGAGGCTATGGGATAGCTGTGTGATCTTGGGCTAATTGCTGAATCTCTCTGGTCTTAGTTTCTTCATCTATAAAACAGAGATTGTAAGAGCAGCCTCACTGAGTTTGAGGAAAGATTGAATGGAAAAAAAATGAATGTGAAGGACTTGGCACTTGGTAGCCATATGATGCATGGTAGCTGCTACTAGTTTTTAAATGGATATTGTTATCATTTTGTGTAACGTGAGAAGTCATCCTACTCTGGGTTATTAAGAGCTGGCAGGCTGCAGCCATCTGGTCACAAACCCTGGAGTTGGTGGCTTATCCTGGGAAGACCTTCCTCATGGGGTCAGGGAGAGTTCAGTGAACTCGCAAAGAAGCGTGATTTTAGACGCTCCAAGGTACATCCACCCATCTCCTCTCCACTCCCTCTGCCTGTTATTAAACTGGTAGTTTTTACAACATCTATAAAGAACTTTCCTACCCAATTACCCCAGACAATAGGCTGAAAAGCAGTTTCGACTATGAAAACTTCGTGTTGGGTTCATTTAGATTGTTTTGCTGTGTCAAATCCTCACTTGAGTTCAAAAGTTCAGCTGAACCATGAACTTTGTAATTTCACAGCAGGCAGTTCTACAAATATAGTGGGAAGTGAAAAAGCATACAATATTTAAGGTGGGCTTGCTGTTTTGTATGTAATCTGGTTAGGAATGAATGTACATAAAATAGCCCTTAATTTATAGTACATGGTAACACATCAAGAAGAAAAGTAAATAAAACTAAACCAAACTATTCCTTGAATTACCTGACCTCCGAGGCTTCCGGGGGAAAGCACATTTGTGACTAATCATTAGTGGACAAACTCAAGCCAGCTAATCTTCTTAATAAATTGTGAAGTCTTGTATACCTCTTGGTTTTAGTCGTGGCTTTTCTGCCTGTCTGGAACAGGCAGCATATCCAAACAAAAGGGTCATGACTTTATGTATTTGTTAAAGTTAAAATCCATGTTCTCATGTAACTCAGGCTTGATTTGACCTGGTTACACAAGTGGAGGTGGAGCGAAAGTTTCACAGGAATGAGAATAATGCTGTGCTTTCACTTGTCTATTAATAAACACACACACACACACACACACAAGTTCAAGAACCCCTCATTTTGTAAGACTTGTATTTGTGCAGCTTACATACAGAGCAAAGCAAACAAGATAACTAACTCACTTAAGCTGTCTTTCAGCTTGTTTCCACTGAGTCCTCCATACTGTGGAACATGAGTTCATGTTGCATCAACATTTTCTTCATTTGTTACGAGGAAATGGGTGGCTCATTGGTTTTTATGGTGCAGCATGTAAACGTGAAGAGACAACTTACGGCAGACAGCTTGGGGCAGGGGGGTCAGTACGAGCAAGGTGTGTTTTTCTACAGCAGCTGTTTATTCCCCTTTATTTACCAAGGGATTGGTCTGTGGGGTCACGAGCGGAAAGCTATGCTCGGTCATTTGTGGAAGCAGAGAGGAAAAGAAGGGGTGAGAAGGTCACGTCCTATGACGGATGGCTCCTCATGAGTTTAATGGGACCGGCTTTTTGAAAGCAGTTTCCCTTTTTACTGACTTTTATCTTCAAGTTGCCAGGATTCTACCTCTAGCCAGCTCAGAACACTTTTTAGAAAAATTCCCCAGCGGGGACGGTCCGATGTTCTTCTACTGCCCTCCTCTATGTCTCCATACCGGAAGGTTCTGGTCCAGTTAAGAGTTAGTGAAACTTTTTGTTCTTTCCAGACATAAATCATCACATAAGATTTCGTGCCTCCAGCTAAGAACCAGGATAACAAAGGATGAGAGAGTGGAACGGAGACTGTGAATCTGGTTGACCTAGTTAAAGGTGGTCTGTCTTCCTGGGGTTATGAAGATGGAAGGAGAAGCAAGGGTCACTGCCTTTGTGGCTGGATGAACCGGGCTGCCCAGATTTTACAGCCTGGTTTCTGGTTGACTTGCCCTCCACAGTGGGACTGCGTGTCTCCTGATGAGGCCAGCACAGGAAGGAGTTGGTGGCATTCTTTTCAAGGGCTTGTAAGATAGTGAATAGCGACAGGGGGTTTTGTTCCTTCAGAAAGCATTTATGGAGAACGCCCTTCAGGGGAACGACGGGGACCGGTCAGGCAGAGGTCGGCTGGGGAAGAGAAAGAGACTTCTGGGGGGAGATGCTAGAAGGCTCAAGTAGGGAATGGGGGCTGTGTCTGGTCTGCACCCCCTGGTTATGTCTGTACAACAGTAAGAAGGGAATAAGGATTCCCAAGGGACAAGAGCATGCATGGCGTTGACCCAAGAATAAAATGGAGAATGGGAAAACAGGAAAGAAGCGAGATTTCTGAAGCAGTCAGGCTGAGGAGGTCTGCACAAGCTTAGGAAGGGCTGAATAAAGGCAGTGGAGGCGATGGGAAAGGGAAGATGGCATTTCAGATGCAAAAATGTCCAACTCAGCTCACTGCTCTGTCCTGTGATTTAGCTTCCTGGTTGGATCTCACTCTGCATTAGTTTTTAGGACCTTCAACAGCTGTTCAGGGGTCACCATAACCAATAGTTACTTGTCATCTCGGTATCAGTATCTTTATGCATATATTTATCTCTGATCCTTAAACAGTCCTGAAAGGTATGTGCTGGGGTCTGTAGCTTATGGCTGAGGAAATTGAGGTCCCAGGGTTAAATGTCTTAACAAGTGTACCCAGTAGACAGCGGCAAGGATGGTCTGGGAGCCAACTCTCCTAATGTGAGGCTTTAAAGAGAGAAGGACGCCACTTGAGTCCTTGGATCGTGAGGACATAAATAGCTGCCTTTGTGGATGGCTATGACCCACCAGGAAGACTGCTTGGGTCTGTGCTTCCATGCTCTGGGATGGGTTTGGGAAGCCCAAGAGATGTCCTGGGGTGACCTCCTTGGCCAGGTGCATCTCAGCTTTTTTTCTGTAGCTACAACAGGACAAGGTTTTGAGTCTGTATTTCTGTCCAGCAGGACTTGGTAAAAAAAAAAAAAGACAGAGAGAATAAAGTTCTTTTGAAATGGATTCATTAAGTCCAGGATAATTTGTGAGACTTGTCAGTGATGAGAAAAGAAAAAAGTTAAAACCAAGCTCAGTTTTGCTATGTGCATTCCACATCTACTCCATTCTCAGTGGCCTGCCAAGGTGGTGCTGAAGGCAGCAGCTCGGTAGTTGCCTAATGAGTAGCTGTTTGGATCGTGTGATCCATATTCTGCCCCCGCCCCACCCCGAGCTGACTGGAGGTGAAGGTTGCTGAGCTCTGAACCTGGCTGCAAAAAAATAAGCTATGCCATTTGGGAGGATTTGGCTTTGGGAACTGAGTGACTGAGTGAGTGTGCAAGGGAAATTGAAAATGAAAAGGCAGGATTTAGAGGAGTTGAGAGGAAGGAGAAGCCGGGGTCTAGTTAATGAGAACAGCATGGTCAAATTCACGAAGGTGACAAGGCTTTTCCACTCTGTTTGGGGGACAGTCAGTGGCCACTTTCCCCAGAGTAGACGGTTGGTGCAGGGGAGGGGTAGGAAATGGAGAGAAATGAGCAGCTCACCAGGCAGGGTTGGGGGAGACCCTCAGTTGCCAGGCTAAGCACTCTGGGCTGTAGGTTACAGGGAGCTACTGAAAATGAAGTATGAGGGAGGGAGGCAGGAAGGATATTTTCAGAATATGAACCTTGTAGCAGTGTGTAGAACGGATGGAAGGATATGAATCTGGTAACTAATTAATGTCAGACAATAATCAAATGTTATAATCACAGTTTGGCTGCCTCTTCAGCTGACACAAGGATGATCATTATATGAATAACTCAGGTCTCTGCCGCCTCCTCTATTCTCAAACTGATTGCTGGTTTCTGCTCATTCACCACATATTATTTGAGACATATTCTATTCTAGAAGTGTGCCTGTCCCTGTCCTCTGTTTTAGTACCGGCAGCCTTCTGCTTCCTATAGTTATTTATATGTCTGCCTCCACCACTACAGCACCTCCCGGAGGAATCCAGATTTCCAATTCGAGTCTGTTTCCTAGAGCATGCCTGGACTAAGATGACTGGAGCCAAGGAGATCTCTATCAAAGAAATAGCAACCCTGCCTCCTAGTTCCTGAACTTGGCTTCCAGGGTGGAATCTATTATTAAATAAATAAGGCATTAACCAAATCAAACAACTTTTAATGACCCAGAAAAAATAATTCAATTCACAGAGCAAAATGAAGAGCAGAGCAGACAACTCAGCAGCGCGGCTCTCAGTGGAGTCCGAGAGCACTGGTAGCAATGTGATTTCACAGTTAATCTTGCAAGAATCCCGTGCAGTTTCCTGGGGGAGATGGACATCTGCCCTCCAGACTTGCTGTATGTGTGCTCACAGACGATAAAGAGAGCTAGAGGTCACCCTTCTTCCTTCCTTTAGGATGAATTGGTGCTAGGCCCCGAGGATGCGAAGACAAGGAGACCTCTCTCAGTCCTTGGGGTGGGGGACTGCAGATAAGACAGTTAATCCAGGGTGAACAGGGGTCCCACAGAGGCCAGTTCAGAGGAAGGAACCATCAGTTTTGCTGTTAGGAAAATATAGGGATCGAGGAAGGCTGCCTACGGGAGGTCAGTTTTGAACTAGGCCTTGGAGGATGGGAAAGTCAGGTGGAATGGAGTAAAGAGAAGAGTATTTTAGGCAGGGGACCCTGTAAGACAAAGACACGGCGGGGGCTCGGGGTGGTTTTGTTTTCGTTTTGATGAGAGTACCTTTGCTTTACAGTGCTGTGTTAGTTTCTACTGTGCCGCACAGTGAATGCTTTTAAGCAGAGGTGCTATTGGCATTTTGGCCAGGACTGTTATAGGATGCTGCCCACGCCCTAGTTGGACTGCACACAGTTTACATCCCTTCCCTACCAAGCACCCCAGAGTGACAGTCAGAGCTTTCCAAGCATTTCCCAAGGCCCCAGGGAAGGAGTGGGTAAGGGTGTGTTTGGGGTTCAGTGCCACCCTGCCTGAGAACCACTGGAGGGAGTGCTTGAGACTTGATCGGTGGTGTGTGGGGCACCATATTTTACGGATTCTTGTTTAAGGAAGCTTGGGCCTTTTCCTTAGAGTGTGGCAATCAGTGCAAATTCTGGATGAGGGGAAGACCTGGTTGGAGGGATCTGGTTTTATAAAGATCATTCTGACTTCAGGGGTGAGGGTAGATTAAAAGAGGCAGAAGCTGAGATGTCCAAAGTAGTTACTTCCTTCCCTCCTTCCCTCCCTCTCTCCCTTCTTCCCTTTCTCCCTTATTTCCTTGTGGATGTATTTTTAGCAATGCACAGTTAGTAAGTTAATTGTTCTCTGCTTTTCCTTCCATTTACTTATAAATTTTAAGGAATGGAGCCTCTCTCCCAGGACCTGCCATGCTGCCTGGAAAACTGCTTTTCTGAAGTGGTTGTAAATCATCTCAACAGCCCCATACCCAGCCTTGTGTACCTATTATATGGATGACAAAACTGAGGCTCAGAGGTCTGCATTTAAATCCTAGGCTCTTAATTACTGTAGTGACTGAGGTGTTCTTGTTGGCATTTCCCTATTAATTTAAAAGAAACCAAAACACCCAGTGTGGTACCCAGGGAAACATCTCTGAAAGATGGGAATTGGCTCTTTTGCCTTGCTCTTCTCCTTTCCGTCGGCTTTTCGGGATCCTGGAAGCTGTCTCCTGTAATCCTCAGCACTGGGCCACCGTGCTTTAGTGATCGCCATTGCCTGATGTAAGAGGCCTTCAGTTCCCCTTGGGGAAAATTACTTTACTGAAAATCATTCACTGCCCTCAACATCTTTAGCCAAGATGTTCTCATTTTCTTGGAGCCAGAATAAGCTGGCAGGGTGCTAGAGTCAACGCCGGCTGGGACCCACGTGTGCTTCCGCTGGCCAGGGAATGACAGGCGAGGCAGCAGCATCCTTCAACCCAGACTTTCTCCCGGCCTGATTTATTGCTCCCGTCTCTTGCTCTGGCTTTTGGCTAAGATTTCCTTCCAAAATCTTTGCTGCCGATCCAGGACTGTCCATGTGTGTTTTCGCTTTGCTGCTGTTGACGGAGAGCTTTGGGTAGATGCCCTGACACCACCCACTCTGGCCTTATCTGCAGGAGCCATCTTTAATTTGTCAAAACCCAGGTCTACTCACAGGCTCGGGTCCAAAGCCACTTCCGCCCCTTCCCCTGCTCCGGCCACAGGTGACTGAGTAGCCGGCTTCAGAGGCTTCATGACACAGCCCAACCTCTTTGAATTCTGACCCAGGGCTCCTAGTACACTCTCTGGTCAGTTGCATCAGAGATCCCTTTTGTAGAAAAATAAAAAATTTTAAAAATGCAATAATGTTGTCTCAAGAGAACCAAAGTAACCATTTATTTTGGCTCCACCATATCAATTCAAGGAAATCTCTTCCCTCTTCTTTAAACTGTCCCTGGAGTCGGCTAGGTTTGTGCGCTCCACCATTCACCCAGGGCAAAACCCCTTCCATCTAGCCCCTCTGGATCGCATTTGCCAAAGTGGGAAAGCACTCAAGCAAAATATCTTCCCCAGAATTAGTGAAAGAGTCCTTTTAAGGATAGTTAATAAAAATCAGGCATCTCTTTTAGTGTAATTTTTCATCTCAGAAGCCAAAGTATAGCCTTGCTTTTAAGACATGCAGACAGCAGAAGGCCTGCTCTGGGTGGGTTGAAGGTTTCCTCCCAGACACCTGGAGCTCTGGAGCCCCCACTTGGAGCAGCTTGTCTGTGTGGCCGTCTGACTCTCCCTCTCCCACATAGTTCACATTTTCCTGTCATCTGACTGTCACTCCAGCTGCATTGTACGAAACTAGTATTTTTATTTTTGACCTTTGGAATTTTTTTTTTTTCCTAACGCCTAGGGACAGTAAAACTGGACTGAGTCTTTGTGAAAAAAAAAAAAAAATTCTCTTGTGTTTCTCCAAATTGCAGACTGTCTAAGACTGGTCTCAGGATCTGCTTGTATCAGCAGCTGCCACTCAATCCCTGTTCTTTACACTGGTGGGGAGGGCAGGGATGTGTGGTTTGAAAGAATTCTCAAGATGATTCCAATAAATACCATACCAGCTCCCTTGAGACTCTCAGTTCTAAATACAGGCGCAACTGTTTGGCTCCTCTGAGTAGACTCATAGGGCTTTCCGAAGTTTCAGCTCTGAAACCTCAATCAAACCACTTTATAGTCTTGATTTGGTCAAAATGGTTGAACCGGTTATGTATGGATGTTTGAATATGGCTTTATTTCAAGTGTTTCAGTCTTTCTGAGAATTCTATAAACTTTTGCACAGGTCCTACAGTTTCTGCTTCATTGGGCTTAAATTCCTTGGGTTAACTTTGGCAAATTGTTAACCATTTGGAGTGTCCGGTTCTTCATCTGTGAAACGGAGGGCTTGTACCTGGCTGTGCTGTGGGGACTGGGTGCCTTGCCTTGCACAGTGGAGGAGTACAGTAGGGCCCTCGATAAGTGGCTGCTACAGTGACATTGATATTGACAATTGAGAATAAAACAACCTGACTTTTCTTCTCTGTAACACATCCCAATCTCTATGGGCAAGGTATTCCAAGATTGCTCCAACTGTGAAGACAAGTGTGACAATCGAAGCTATTTATTGAGCTTCTACTATGTGCCATGGTGTGGGGTTAGGTGTCTGCATGTACTCGCTCATCTCACTGTTTTGAGGTGACACTGCTAGTCCCGTTTTATAGCTGAGCACGTTGAGTCTGAAGAGGCTGTTAATATGTCAGTCAAGGTTCTTGCTTGCAAGTAACAGATTGATTTAAGCAGAAAAAGCTCTCAGGCAGCCCACAGAATTGCTGGGAAGGTTAGAGAACAGGCATAGAAAACAGGCTCAGAACACATGCTCTGAGGACTACAGCCAAACCCACATTGCAGAACTGTTCACCAAAACCACTAGCCCGGGACCGTGGGAGTGGCCACCACCACGGTAGCCATTTGGAAGTTGAATGTTGCTGTCACTGCTGCTGCAACAGAAATTTTTTGTTTGTTTGTTTAAATATTTGGCTGTATTAAACAAATATTTAAATATTTGTTTAAATATTGGGGCTTCCCAGGTGGCGCTAGTTGTAAAGAACCTGCCTACCGATGCAGGAGACAGCGGTTTGATCCTTGGGTCAGAAAGATCCTGTGGCGGAGGGCATGGCAACCCACTCCAGTATTCTTGGCTGGAGAATCCCATGGACAGAGGAGTCTGGTGGGCTACAGTCCATGGAGTCACGAAGAGCTGGACACAACTGAGCAACCGAGCACACATGGGTCTTCATTGCAGCACGTGGGCTTAGTCGCCCTGTGGCATGTGGGATCTTAAGTTGCCTGACGAGGGATGGAGCTTGCGTCCCCTGCAGTGGAAGGCAGACTCTTAACCACTGAACCACCAGGAAGTCCCACAAAGAATTCTTTCCTCTTCTTGCTTCATGAGTCCCTGGCTCCCAGTTCTAAGCCTGGGATGGGTACCTGCTTACCCTAGTTTGGACCACATCCTCCCGCTCTGCTGCAAGGGAGGCTGAGAAAATAAGTATCTGGCTTTAGGGGAAGGGAATATTCTGTTCCAAGGCTCATTTGGTAAGGAATTCCCCCAAATGTAGAAAGGAAAGCAGACACTAGAGTAGCCCCCACACATTAAATGTCTACCACTTTGAGAAATTGGGATTCTTCACCAACCTGCACACACCCAAACCCCCCTTACTGCAACCTTCTGTGGGTTGTGTGGAATCCTTATTTGCCTTCTCCAAGTCAGATATTTCACTGGTTGCCAAACTGCCAAACCAGACTCCAAGTTCTGGCCCTCAACAGGTATTTACTTCAGTTCAGTCGCTCAGTCGTGTCTGACTCTTTGCGACCCCATGAATCGCAGCACGCCAGGCCTCCCTGTCCATCATCAACTCCTGGAGTTCACTCAAACCCATGTCCACTGAGTTGGTGATGCTATCCAACCATCTCATCCTCTGTCATCCCCTTCTCCTCCTGCCCTCAACCCTCAAAAGCATCAGGGTCTTTTCCAGTGAGTCAGCTCTTCGCATCAGGTGGCCAAAGTATTGGAGTTTCAGCTTCAACATCAGTCCTTCCAGTGAACACCCAGGACTGATCTCCTTTAGGATGGACTGCTTGGATCTCCTTGCAGTCCAAGGGACTCTCAAGAGTCTCCTCCAACACCACAGTTCAAAAGCATCAATTCTTCAGCACTCAGCTTTCTTTATAGTCCACCTCTCACATCCATACATATTTACTTAGTTCTGTATAAATATTGGTGTTCATAATAACAAAATACATGTTAATAGTTCTAAGAAAACCTTGGTACTCAAATACATGAGAGGCACTGGAGGCTGAGGATCCCTGAAAGCACAGTCTTTGACTTACAGGGTCACTTGATGTTTGGTTGGAAAACATTCCTGAGCTGGTCTGTTCCTCCTTTTTACCTGGAGAGGAGAGAAGTGCATGTGAGAAACCATCCGTAGTCACAGATGGATTGTATGACTCAGTACCCTTCCCCTGGCCTATAATCTCATAGAAAACTCTGAGGGAGAAAAGCAGGGCTCCTTCAAAAATAAAATCAAGCCAACAGACAAAGCCAAATTTGGTACAACCTTTCTAGGGGCAGTTGGACAATATGTGTCAAGAGCTTAAAAAATGCATTTAAGTTTTTTTGTTTTGGAGGATAATTGCTTTACGACACTGTGTTGGTTTCTGCCATAATCAACATAAATCAGCCACAGGTAATACATCCAGCCACTCCCTCCTGAATCTTCCTCATCCCACTCCTCTAGATTGTCCCAGAGCACTGGATTGAGCTCCCTGCATCACAAGTAAATTCCTACTTGCTGTCTATTTTGCATGTGGTAATGTATATGTTTCCATGCTGTTCTCTTAATTCATTGCACCCTCTCCTTCCCCTCACTGTGCCCACAAGTCTGTTCTCCACATCTGCATATTCATTGCTGCCCTGAAAATAGGTTTATCAGTAACATCTTTTTAGATTCCATGTGCATAAGTTAATATATGTCCATCGACAGATGAATACAGAAATTGTGGTACATATACACAATGGAATATTACTGAGCTATAAAATAGAATGCATTTGTGTCAGTCCTAATGAGGTGGGTGGACCTAGAGCCTATTATACAGAGTTAAGTAAGTCAAAAAGAGACAAAAAATGTATTTTTGATTCACTAAGTTCATTTAGAAATCAAGCCTGGGGAACTGTAGACAGAGGTGTGAAAAAAACTTATGTTCTGGGATATTCATATGAAATAGGGTAATTTATGCTAGAAAAGTATTGATCCTGATTTTTAAAAATACATGTCTATACTGACATATGTTCATACAAAAATCCAATTAAGAAATACAGCAAAATGTCAATTGTGAGATGTTAAAAATTTTTTTTTTTTACTATTTTTGAGACTTCCAGAACATTCTTCAGTAAATGTGTACTTTTTCTATAATTAGAAAACAATTTGTATTACTTAAAAAATTCCATCAGATAATACCATATTCAAAGAAACCAAAGAGAAAAAAAATTAAACCAATTTTCAGGGGGGCAGGGCCACTCTGTCTATCCCTAGGGGCCATCTGGGTATAGGGCAAATTAAAACCTGAAAGTTTAAAGTCAATCAGTTTGTCTTCATGGGCCCTAAATGGGGAAAACTTCAGTCATTTCCCTTGCCTGGCACTCTTG
This sequence comes from Bos taurus, assembly GCF_002263795.3. Classification (NCBI taxonomy): domain Eukaryota; kingdom Metazoa; phylum Chordata; class Mammalia; order Artiodactyla; family Bovidae; genus Bos; species Bos taurus. The sequence continues at coordinate 14,519,263 of NC_037353.1, forward strand.
TGGTCAGAGAATGAAATCCAATCGTGGGGTCAGTTGGGTTTATACATTCCATGGCAAACCAATTTGGCCATTTCTCTGCATTTCCCAAAAGTTCTCTGACTTCCTAGACAGGAATTGTGAACACAGGGAGACCTTTATGCTGGTTCCTGCAGCACATCTGGTTTACAGCGTGTGCCAGATGGGCCCCCTTTCATCTGGAGAGACGGGCAGGAGGGGACACAGGAGCCTCTGTAGGTCCACGGAACTTCCCCAGTGGAGGCTCTGGTTTTTGGTGAGAGGTGTTTCAAGTTAAGCTGTGAGTGTATCGTGTTGGAATCCCAGTGTCCTTTAACTTTAGGGGAATATGCTTTTTATTAGATACTGCCCACCTGGCATTTAGGTTCGTTGCTCAGCCCAGAGATGTTTTGGGCAAGCTATTGGTTGGCTTGTGACACCATCATGCATTACGCGAATATTTATTAAGCATCTAGACAGAATGCTGACTTTCTAACCTTCATAGCCTCAGTCTGTTGTTTGGTCTATGCCTAGCCTATGATCATACCAGACTTTCCATCACCTTGAGCATGCAAGTGGTATTGTTAGTTGCTAAGTCGTGTCTGACTCTTTGCGACCTCATGGACTGTGGCTTCCCAGGCTCCTCTGTCCATGGGATTCTCTAGGCAAGAATACTGGAGTGGGTGGCCATTTCCCTAAACAATGTCCATGTTTACAAGCCTGAGAATAGTGAAAAGAAAGATACTGCTGGAGGAGAGTGGCTGAGAAGAGAAGGATAAGATGGTTGAGTGGCCAGTACCAACAAGGTGAGAGAAATAAAAGAAGAGTGGGGCTGAAATGCAGGTGCCACTGCAGCCATGTTGGGCTTTGGTGAGTCCACATCAAGTGTCTCTCCAGGAATGTCTCTGCCCACTACTGTTCTTAAAGATTCTTCTTTCATTCCTTGCAGAAACTTGGGGAAAGGAAGCCAGACACATTCTCCCCATTCCCTAGTTACCACCAAACTCTTTTCTCTTACCCCAAAGGCCTGAATATTTCTACTGAGCACTTTCCTAGACAACCAGCCCAATGGGACCTGACCAACCCTCATGTCACATAACAGGACATTTCTCTTTGTCCAGAAACCAAACAACCAGAAGCCGAATCACTGAAATGCTCACAGTTCTCTAGAAGAGTGAACACTATCTACAGTGACTCCAAGATTTCTCAAGAACTTAACATGAAGATGGAGAAAATAGTGCTTTGAAAAGTTGTTGGCTTACATGCTTTGTGCCATTCTTCAATTTAAAAAAAAAAAAGCTAATTTCTATGTACTTTAGATACAGGATCTCTCAGGGTCCAGGCAGGAAGCATGGTTTAAATTAGGAGACTTAGGGAGATGACCAGCTATAGAAGGGTAATCAGGGTTGAGGGAGCCCATGAGGAAAGTTGAGGCACCAGAGACTAGCAGCAGTGGGCATTCATCACCACCTCTGGGCCTAAAGGGGGAAGAAGAGGGACCAGTGTTAGTGGAGATCAGGGAATGTAAGAGACTTCTTGGAGGGAGCTGGTGGGAGCCACAGACTCAGAGGGGTGGAATCTCTACCAGAACCAGGGTTCTAATGCAGAATAGGAGCGGGGAAGAAATACCTTGACTTCTTTCTCCTCTCCCTTGCTAATTTCCATTGACCAAACCCAACCAGAAGCCACATGGTCTAAGGGAGAGTTCAGAGGAAGAAGATAATACAATCCCTAGGGATCAGCCTCCTGGTACACAGAATAGAGCAGAAAAAAGCAGATAGTGGACTGAGTAGGGCAGGGCGCAGGTACTAATTCTCTCTTGTACCCAGAATACAGAATTATTCAGAGCATTGTTTTCCATCACTCTTGCTAAATGTCATTTTATTGGTCAAACCTCCCAAGAGTTGTGGGTTTTTTTTTCCCTCCCACAAATACTTTCTGAAAGTCATGGCTGGTTATCCCTGTAACAATATATTTTCCTTTATTGAAAAATATTTATTGGGTATGTATGTACCAGACACCATTGGAAAAGGGCCCACACTTGCCCCCCCCCACCCATCATTCACATTCATGGGGATCATTTCACCTCCAATTTTTTCAACAAATAATCCTTTCTGTTTGCACCAGTATTTATATAACCACATCAGCTTTATTTTTTTGGTAAATCTCAGTTTTGTTTGACTTGATAGTCTGTCCTGGATAACTGAACTCCAGGCATCTCTGAATCTAACAGAAATTTGACAGGTTTTTTTCCTCAAGTAGAACTCAAATTGTTGGTAGTCCTATATATATATTTTTAATGAGGAGATAGTACTTTTGGTGTTGTAAAGAACTTTCAAAATAAAACTAAAATGAAATAATAAACAAAAATAAATATAAAATAAAAAATTAAAAGTCCTTTTTTAGAGTCTACATCAGCAGATTTCAAGTTTTTTGCCTGCAGCCCACAATCAAAAATACTTATTGTATCCCAACCTAGTTTCACGAAACAATAAGCACCATTACCTTGTTCGAAGCATCCTATTACTTTCTTTTCTATCTTATCCTGTTTCTTTAAAAAATGCTGATAGTAGCCCACTAGTTCATTTTATAGTGTATTAGTGGGTTGCACTCTGCAGTTTGGAAACCATTGGCCTACATAATCTCTTGAAGCTTTTTTCGAAACAGACCCAGCACTGGAATCTGCATTTTAAGGGTAATAAGATGTCCTAAATGTTTATTTCTTTTAACCATCATCAGATGTGCCAATTTCACCATTTTTCTTTGATTTTAAGAGCTGCAAGCTGGTCTGAGCAGCAGCCCTCCACTATCTGTGGCAGAGTCCTGTGTTTACTGTCAGTTTGGCTTTCTGGGAAAGATTGAAGGCAGGAGGAGAAGGGGATGACAGAAGAAGAGATGGTTGGCTGGCATCACCAACTTGATGGACATGAGTTTGAGCAAACTCTGGAAGTTGGTGATGGACAGGGATGCCTGGCGTGCTGCAGTCCATGGGATCACAAAGAATTGGATACAACTGAGTGACTGAACTGAACTGGCTTGTGATTGGAAGTGATTGGCAATGGGGGTGGGCAGCTGTGGCTTACCAAATCATTTTTCTAAACACAACCAGTGTTTTTTGCTTGTTTATTTTAGCCTGAAGAAATCTGTTTGACTTGCAGTTTGGGGGAGAAAGGCTTTATTGCAAAGATAGTACAGGTGGTCCTGGGTGGGCACCTGACTCATTGCTGAGGGACTGAGGGGATTTAGATGGGATTGGAGTGCTCTTCCACCACCGAGACTACACGGGAGGGGGCCAAGGAGTGAAAATCAGTACTGCTATTCATCAGGCACTTAGGTATGTTGCGTGTGTGTGCATGCTCAGCCATGTTCAATTTTGAAAGCTCATGGACTCTAGCCTGCCAGGTTCCTCTGTCCATGGGATTTCCCAGGCAAGAATACTGGAGTAGGTAGCCATTTCCTCCTCCAGGGCTTCTTCCCAACCCAGGGATCAAGCCTGCATCTCCTGCATTAGCAGGCAGATTCTTTGCCACTCGAGCCACCTGACATTTAGATGTGTTAAGGGCGTTCTGTACGTTCTCTCATTTAGTTCTTATAACAATCCAGTGAGTAAGTATTATTTTCTTCATTCTAGGGTAGAGGGAGTGTTATTGCCATTTAGACAGGAGGAAACAGAAGTTCAGAGAAGTTTCATAATTTCTTAAAGCTTCCACAGGTAATGTAGAAGGCCGAGCTAGACAACAATTTTATCTCTTACTTGTAATAGTATAATAATTCTTTTGTCTTTAGTCTGGAAAGAGGAGCAGGTAAAGAAAATCCTTTTGGCCCTGGAGCATTAGATGCGTGGTTTAGGGGTGGGAGTTCGCTTTCAGTATCTGGGATTGCCTTGGGAAGGATGCCATTTTTTGTGACTTGATTTCTTGGTTAAAATTTAGAATTCCAGGTATAACACAAAAAGATAATTGGAAAGTAGAGGGCAACTAATGTTCTCATTCAGCTTGATAGTAAAAACAACATACTTCTAAGAGTCATTTAGACTGTCTATCATTCATAGCATGGGCTCTATGAAAAAATTTTTAAAAGAACATCCAGTTCCAAATAATGTAATTTGAAATACATTTGATTTGTGAACTGGTGAATTCATGGATTTAATGTATGCATGTCTGATTGTTCCCCTCCCCAACCAATGATAATGCATTATTCATTTACAAAGCTGGGAACAGAGAATTGGGACCTATGGAAATAAAGCTACATCATAGGCTTCTACTGTAATAAGTAGATTCAGAAAAAAAAGGGGAGAGGGTTGCTTCAGAATTTTCCCAGAAAGACTGGTGTTGAGACTTTTAGAAAGAAAGATGTAGTAACAGACTTGATAGTTTGAGAACCAAGAAGGAGCCAGCATATATATTAAGGATACTGGGACTTTTAGCCAATTTACAGACTAAATAATGTTAACATCTTTTAGGCTAAAATAATGTTAACATCTTATAGGCTACAGTAGTATCAGCAGGCATTGTAAAGACCTTCTCCTTTGAGACTTTGCTTAAAAGAGCCAAAGTAACAAGTTTATAGTCTAGATCAGAGATCAAATACATCTTTTGGTACTTGGACTTTTTTATTTTCTTTATGTGATATTGTTACAGTTATGTTTAAGTGAATTAACTAGACATTTTTAAGCCTACAGTAGTATCAGCAGGCATTGTAAAGACCTTCTCCTTTGAGACTTTGCTTAAAAGAGCCAAAGTAACAAGTTTATAGTCTAGATCAGAGATCAAATACATCTTTTGGTACTTGGACTTTTTTATTTTCTTTATGTGATATTGTTACAGTTATGTTTAAGTGAATTAACTAGACATTTTTAAGCCCAGTGGATATTTGTCTGTTCTATATAAACATCAGTGAAGTATCTCTCTGGGTTTTAGCTTTCCAGGACTTAAATTGTCCATGAAATAACTGTTTTGCTCATTACATTAACCAAAAAAAAAAAAAGCAAGGCAGATCAGTTGATAGTTATAACTTGAGATGAGAGTTAGGATAGGGCTCCTTTTGGCATATGTCCCCCCAATTTAAACATGGGTAGTAAAATTAAAAAAAAAATAGAAAGAAGATAAATCACATAATGCTTATATAGATAATACAAGTTGCAAGTTTGTGGATCCACAGAGTCAAATGCTTATAGTGGCCTGGGAAGTTACATGTAGCCTCAAAAATCCAGTGGCTCTGGAAACTTCTTATATGTTGCTACTCAGATGCCCAAAAGTTTTGTGATCAAAGGGTCAAGGCCATGGTTCTGTACAGACACTGCCTCTGAAAATGACTCATAATGCCTTTCTGATTAGTTTTTGGCTTTGAAAACAAAGATATTTCCATTAGATTTGACCCATTGAGGAGAAAGAGAGATGATTAGCATCCTTCTAGTGTCCAGCCCAGATTTTTCTGTCTTGGGGATGGACCATCACGATTCTCTTTTTAAGCTGCTGTTTCGAAGCCAGAGACCAAGGAACCAATATTCGATTCTCACCAAAGTTAATATTAAGGGTTAGGTACACTTAATAAAATTACTGCGGACAGTGACTGCAGCCATGAAATCAGAAGACGATTGCTTCTTGGCGGGAAAACTATGACAAACCTAGACAATGTATTGAAAAAGCAGAGACATTACTCTGCCAGCAAAGGTCCATATAGTCAAGGCTATGATCTTCCCAGTAGTCACATACAGGTGTGAGAGCTCGACCATAAAGAAGGCAGAGTACCAAAGAACTGATGCCTTTGAACTGTGGTGCTCCTGAGAGTCCCTTGGACAGCAAGGAGATCAAACAAGTCAATCTTAAGGGAAATCAACCCTAAATACTTGCTGGAAGGACTGATGCTGAAGCTGAAGCTCAAGTATTTAGGTCATCTGATGTGAACAGCTGACTCATTGGAAAAGTCCGTGATGCTGGGAAAGATTGAGGGCAGAAGGAGAAGAGGGCATCAGAGGATGAGATGGCAGGATGACATCACCAACTCAGTGGACATGAACTTGGGCAAACTTTGGGAGATGGTGAGGGATAAGGAGGCCTGGCATGCTACAGTCCATGGGGTTGCAAAGAGTTGGACACGACTGGGTGACTGAACAACAACATTCCCTGGGTAAGCCACACTATCTGAAAGATGGGCTCTGGATTCTCCAAATAGGTTCCATTTTCTTCCCTATCTTGGTTCATGTGTAGGGAAAAGGACAGAAAACCAGGTTTGGGGTCAACATGAAGAAATGCTATGTAGATTCAAACACAAGAGTGATTAGAAGAGCCGACTCTCATTAAACAGGATTTGCTCTCTTCCAACTGGACATGGATAGGAATTGGTTTTTTAAAAAAGTATTAACTTATTTTTTTTTCCTTCAAGCTTAGCCAGAGACCTCATGGAGGTCTAAACTCAAGCCAAGCTTGATCTGTTTTAATTCAACCACTGTTGATTTATGGCTTAGCAAAAAATGTCTGAGAATTTTTTCAAGCTAAAAATTTTTTTACCCTAACTTGACTCTCTCACATCTCAAATACAGTTGAGGGATATTTCTCAGACTTTCAAAAGACAAAGCCATCTTTGGAATGGAAAGGAGCTCTCAGAGCTTCAAATCCCAGTAAAGGATCCTGTGATCATTTATATACAAGTAAGAACAAATATATCAGAAGGTCATATGACACTTTAAGTATGTTCATTTGATTCCTCTTGAATAGAGACAAGAATAGAATCAACTCAAGACCAAAGGGGAGATGAGGGCTGAGGGGAGGGGGCCTGGGTTGGGAGCATTCTCAGAGTTGGTGCCAGCAGGAGGGAAACAAAAATTCCTCTTCTTTCTTCCACCTCCCCCATTCCAAAAACAACCTTCCCTAAACATTGTCCAGATAGAAAACCCATAGCGGGTTTTCTTCCCTTCCCAGCTCTGGAATGGGTATTGTTACACAATGTGAGGAGGAATCAGGCTAATAAGAAGTTACCAACTGGGAGGAGAAAACCAACACCAGGTCACTCATCCGTTTCAGCTCTAACATTTTATGGGTCTAACCCAGTTCACAAGGAGCCATCGTTTCTCTGCCTCCAGTAACATGGAGCCTGTGCTGCATGGTTTAACCATTCACCAGCTATCAGTTTATAGTTCTCACCTTCTGTTTCTCCTCGTGTGAGCATCCATCTTTCCTGTAAGATTGTAAGCTCAGTGAGAGCAGGAACTGATCATATATTTTGTCTCCTTTCCCACAGCTGTGACCTTCAACCAAACATTCACACGAGTCATGACCGTCAGAGTCTTCGGCCTCAAAGAACACACAGAAGGAACAAATGTAAAAGATATCTTTCTTCCTAATGCCGAGGCCGAGCTAAGTACGTAATTGCTGATAATTGCATTGCATTCTTTGTGGGGAATCTTGGAGAAGCAGGAAAGGGCATTCTCTGCCATCGTGTATTTCTGCAGCGTGAGTTTCTCTACCAAATGTAGCTCCATGAGAAATGCTTATATAGCAGCTCTGCTCATGAAGGTTAATATATGTCCAGTTCTTAATTTGCCTTGGCCCAGACTTAGAATTACTGATTTTACTTCTAATGCTTTAAATTCCTTTCATGGCTTTAGTGTTTCAATTTCATGACTACAATTAACTCCTCAGAGACCTGCACCACATCTGTGCTGTGTGTTAGCTTTCTTGCCTCAGACATCATCCTGGTTGCATATCAAGTAATGGATTAATGGGCAAGAAATAGGCCTGGTCATGAAAACAAATGAGAGAATGGACCAGAATCATGCTGAAGTAGTTAAAAAAAAGAACAAACAACAGTTCAATTCTTGGCATATAGACTTTTTGCCAAAACATGATGCCAGTTTTAGACATGAATTTATAAGGACAAAATAGCTGACGTTTATTGAGCATTTATATTGTTCCATGTACTATACAAAGTACTGCATAGCTATTGTCTCATTTAGCACTGAGAATGATTCAAGGAGTTGTTACTGTTTATAATTAGGCACTATTGTTGTTAAATGTACGCCACCAATATTCAGTGTGACTCATGTGATCCTTACATGGGTTGATGATATCGTGTGTGTTTATCTTGTACTATGTGAAGGTTTTGTAGTGTTTATTATATATCTCATCAGCTTTTTTTTATGTTAGTTGCTGAAAGAAAAAGGTCCCTAAAACTAGTTGCATAAAGAACAAAAACATTTATCTCTGTTTCACGTAAAAATCCAGGAAGCAGGTTTCAGATTGGTTGGTGGCTACACTCCACATGGCTGTTTAGAGACCTTGGCTTCTTCTGTATTTTCTTCCCCATCATTTCCTAGCTATGGCCTAGAGTTAAGATATCAGACCAGTAGTGACATATATCATTTCTACTTAACTTTGGAGAAAACTTAGTTGTATAGGCTATAACTTCATATGACTTCAAAGAAGGCTAGGAATTATATCTGCTGGCCAGCCAGGTGTTTGGCTACAGTTCTATCACTTGGAATAAGGGATGAATAAAATTCAGTAAGTAGCTCACTATGTCCATCACAGACTTCAGTAAACAGACTCTAAGCAATTAGAGAGCTAGGTCTCTGTCTTATTCACATTTGTCCCAATGGCAGGATAAAACACCTGCTACAGAAATAACACTCATGTGTTATCTGACTCATGTGCCAGATCGCCTGACTCTGGTGCCAAAGGCAGACATCACTAATCAATCATGAAACTCTTTCCTGATAACCTGGTTATGCCCTCAGAACCTTTTGCAACAGTGTCTCTGGAAGCCACTAGCAATCAGTAGGAACTGGCACATGATTTGAATCCTATTAGCCATTCCTGATGGTAGGTGTTCAACTATTGAATAAAAAGAAGAAAGAACCATACTAGTTTTCCCCTTATTTCTTGAAAGCAGATATGTTAGTTTCTTGTGGTGATTTAAAGTATGTCTCCAAATTCTTTAACAAGCCTTTCTTCAAAAGGTGGAGTTTAATTCCCCTCTCCTTGAATGTGGGCCATTGGTGACTTACTTCTAACAAACCAAACAGGGCAGATGGATGCTATATGGCTTCTGAGACTGTCATAAAGGGATATCTTCTACCCTGAGTTGGGTATTTTCTCACTTTCAACTGCTCACTCTGGGGAAAGCCAACTACCATGTTGCAAGGACACTCAAGCATCTGTGTGGAGAGGTCCATGTAGAGAGGAACCTCTGGCCAACAACTGTTATCAATGTGTCAACTGTGTGAGTAAGCCACCTTGAAATGGGATCCTCCAGCTCCAGTCGAGCCTTCAGATGATGCAACCCCAGTCATTATCCGACTGCAACCTCATGAGAGATCCCAAGCCAGAACTGGCCAAGTGAGCTACTCCCAAATTTCTGACCTACAGACACTATAAGTGATAATAAATGGTTATTGTTTTAAGGCACTAAGTTTTAGGGTGCTTATATAACAAATAATATGGACTGATAGATAAATGAAGAAGGAATGAATAAAATAATTACCTTCTCAGAATGGGAACTTGTGCAATGTTGGGAAAACTAAGACCAGGAGGGACTGGGCTTGAAAATTAGATCATGGCAGGGATGGAGGAGCAGGTTAGTGGAGGACCTAGTTCCTGGGGGTTGATGGAAGCTGAGGCAGGAAGATGGAGCAAGCTACCTCCTTGTAGATTGGAAGGTAGGGGGCATTAGGGTCATACAGCAAGTTGGGAGCTCACCCTTGATCAAGGTGGCCTGGACAAGGACAGGTGACCAAATGCCAGGAGTTGTTTTAATAGTATCTATAGTGTCTGAGGGTGCTAATGGGGGAGCAGAGGGATGAAGATTTTATAATTGTTTTTTGGTTGTTGGAGTGTTGTTTCAGTGACAGCAACTCCTTACTTGGACTAAATCAGGAAGGGGCTCATCTTTATGACACATCTAGAAGGATGCTTAAGGAGGAATCAGTAGGTTCACAAGAAATGGAAACTTAACAGTTATTCTGTGGTTTTCCCAGCTAGGTAGAACACAGGAGCTACAATAGCTTGCATTTCTTCATTTTGATCTGCGAAGAGACTCCAAGATCCTCCCAGATCATACTCATGTCCTACCTTGCCACATGGCCTTGTCACAGTCACCCTAAGTGCTTCTTACGTCTGTGGCCCCCCTAATGCTGTCCCAAGATCCCGTCCATCCACACAGTATGGCTGCAAAATGCCCCTGCCTCTCCCTTCTGCACAGTCTAGGTTTCAAATCTGATCATCCCTTAGACTCCGCCTGCATCTGTGTGCCCTAGTGCGTGCTTTAAATGTGTACAGAATTTACATACAATTCATGCGGCTTTAATTTTTTAAAGTGAAAATGACAATGATATTATTATGCTGGAAAGGAAAGTGTGTGTGTGTGTGTGTGTGTTGGGGAGCTGGAGGGGGATGCTAAATCATCCTCCATACTAGAAAGCCAATAGATCATCTCTTAACTTGAGGAGTCAAGAAAGCGTACTATAAGCATGCTGTTTACAAAAACACAGTAAAATATGAAAAATAGTTGAAAAGATAAAAAGGAGTTGCCTCTGGGAGCAAGAATTGAGAATGGGGAGAGATGGACCTTTTTATTATAAACATAGCAGTAGTATACTATTTGTCTTTTAAATCAGTGTGATTCCAATTTGTGTGACTATACACACAGACACATATATACACAAGTGTATATAAATATATGTATATATCTATGTATATACACACATTATTTATAACAATATATATCATATAAATATTACATTGTTTACCTACATCTATGCACATTAATATAGAAGAAAGCATACAAAAGTCAACTCTGCTCTTTCTTGGGAGGGGAAGATTAGGATTGTAGATAAGATTCAGCCTTAGTTTTGGCTGTCATCTCTATTTTCTGAACTAACTATAAGGAAGATACATTGGTTTATCATCATAATTCTTTTAAGAGGGAGAGAAAGAAAAGACAGGAAAAGACACCTTTTGGGGATGTAAGAGATCTGGGTTCATCCCCAGCTGCACCACTAATTCCCTGTGATCTTAAGCAAATGACCACCTCCTTGGGCCCCTGTTGATGCAGCTATAAAAGCAGAATTGAACTGAACTCTGAATAATAGCAATGCTCAGAGCTACCATTATCTAGGACTTATTATGTTGGCGACCCTGTGCTAAATTGCTTTCTTTACACCAGTGGGTCTCAAACTTCTTTGGGCTTGAGAATCACCTGGAGGGCTCTTTGGAACACAGGTCACTAGGCCCACCCTCAGTTTCTGATTCAGTGGTCCTGGGCTGAGGCATGATAATTTGCATTTCTAACAAGTTGCCAGGTGATGTTGATCCTTCTAATCTGGGGACCACGCTTTGAAGACCATTGACTTGTATGAATTCATTGAAGATTTACAAAGACTCTGCATGATATTATATCCCCAGTTGTTTAGATGGGGACATGGATGTTGGAGAGGTCAAATAGATAAGGTCAGAGCTATGATTTGAACCCAAGACTATTTGAACCTGAGTTCTTCCTCTGACCATTGAATATACAGCTTTCAGATTCCTATGTTTGTAGCTTACAAATGACAAAACCCTAAAGAGTGTCACCCAGAGTGAAGTAAGTGAGAAAGAGAAAAACGAATATTATATATTAACACATATAGGTGGAATCTAGAAAAATGGTACAGATGATCTTATTTGCGAAGCAGAAATAGAGACACAGATGTAGAGATCAAATGTATGGATACCAAGGGGGAAACAAGGTGGATGGGATGAATCGTGAGATTGGGATTGACATATACTACCATGTGTGAAATAGGTAACTAATGAGAATCTACTTTATAGCTCAGGGAACTCTACTCGGTGCTCTATGGTGACCTAAATAGGAAGGAAATCCAAAAAAGAAAAGGATGTATACATATGCCTGATTTACTTTGCTGTACAGCAGAAACTGACATCGCAGTGTAAAGCAACTATATTCCAATTAAAAAACAAAAAGAAATGACAAAACCCACACATCCAAGACCAAACCAAAGCTCTCCAGAAAATCCCAAGGTGATCCTAAGTATCTGCTGGTGGTGGATGAATGGGTGCTGAACCCAAGAGCAGCTCTAAGAGGGAGAATGAGGGACCGTGGAATGACTGGGCCTGAGCAGGCTAGCAAAGGGATTCAAATCTCATTAAGGCATCCCCTCACAACTGACTTGAACTTTCTTTTCCCTTATCCTACCATTTCTTTGGCATTTTCTGGGTCCTTAATCCACAGTCATCTGGGTGGTTAAAAAAAAGTGGAAATGAGCTTTCTTCAGTGTTGACATTTCTTTCAAATTCATGACGATTGTGGTGTCCCCAGGAATGGTTATTTTTGTCCCTTTCTCCCTAGCGTGAATTCTCAAGTAAGTAGCAAACGATTTCAAATGCATGCCGACCACAGTGGACAGCTGCCAGCAGAGAAGTGAAAATAAACTGGTGACAGGAAGTGTCACAGTTCACAGAAAGGGCAGGGAGGATATACTGGAGCAAGCCTATGACACTTCTGGGTCCACATGCTGAAAGGCTTACCCAGACCGGCTGCATAGCCACAAATCTCCTAGTCATTCATTAAGTAAGGGAAGCGCTCCCAGAAGCATTGCTCTCCTCTCCTAACACCCTTTGTCTTTTAATTTCCAAACTCCGGGTTCATTCCTATGTCAAGCAAGCCTGGTGTCTCTCTAAACAAGTCCTTCATTCGTGATGGGACACATTGCAGCAAACTAATGCTTTCTAAATGTTTTAACAGGCTGAGGAGGTTTCCAAGCTTTAGGACCGCAAGATGGATATATGATCAGTGTGAACTTACAAAATAGCATCAGAAACAGCATGAGGGATGGTGGAAACAAAAGCAAATCATGTGGTACTTTGCCCAGCAAAGGGATGACAAGGCAAGAAGGAAAGCTACAGGGATGAAAAATTACACTAAAAGTTAGTCACAAGATAAAATAACAGAGTTGAGGTCAAATATATCAATCAATGTAAAGAAGCTTAATTTGCCTGTTTAAAGAAAAAAGTCTTCCAATTTGACTAACAAAGCAAAATCCCACATTCTGCTCTACACAAGAGACACACTTAAAACAAGAGATCCCAAAAGGTTAAAAATAAAAGGACAGATAGAAATATTAAGACAAATGCAAAATAAAACCTAAAATTAGAGTTGCAATCTTGATATCTAAGAAGATGAAATTTGAACCAAAAAGCATTACAGGAGATAAGGAAGGAGATTATAAGATGCTAAAGGCAATAATTCACAGTGAAGATATATCAGTTGTTAATATTTATACACTTAACAATTGGAGATGCAGGAGAAACACAGAAACCCACTAGTAATAGGTGATTTAACTACATCTCTCTTACCCAACACAAATCAAGTAAACAGTAAGGATAAAGGAGATTGAAACATATAATAAGGTAGGTCTTATAAGTCTATGTAGAAATCTGAACCTCATTAGTAGAGAAAATACCATCTTCTGTGTGACCATACCTTGAGATACAAAGAACACCTCCATAAACTCCAAAGAACAGAAAGAGTACTCTCTGATCACAACGCAGAGTTGTTATTTGGTTGCTAAGTTGTGTCCGACTCTTTGTGACCGCATGGACTGTAGCCTGCCAGGCTCATCTATCCATGGGATTTCCCAGGCAAGAATATTGCAGTGGGTTGCCGTTTCCTTCTCCAGGGGATCTTCCTGATTCAGGGATCAAACCCAGGGCTCCTGCATTGCAGGCAGATTCTTTACCGCTGTGCCCCCAGGGAAACCCCATTATTAACAAATAAAAAACCAGAAAGACCACACCATCTGAAAATTAAAACAAAAATCATGTTAATAAGTAGCTGTTGTTCAGAGGTAGAAGTGGCCAATGCTATCACAGAATTTCTTGAAAACAACAATAATGGAAACAAATAATCAAGTCTATGGTATTCAACTAAAACAGTTAATAGAGGTAAAAGTTTAGTGTTAAATACGTGTATCAACATAAAGAAAAAAAATGAATCAAGCACCCACTCAGAAAACTAGAAAAGAATAATGTAAGTAAAAAGAATCCAGAAAAATGGGATTAATGAAGACGAGAACAGAAATTAGTGAATTAGAAAATGGGAAAAAAAAGAAAAAAAATTCTCAGAGCTGAAGCAGTCAATAAAATATACAAACTACCAGCTAAACTAATTAAGAAAATAAATGGTAGAAAGCATAGACATGCTATATAAGAAGTGGTAGCAGTGGGTGGGTAGGGAAAGTCATCAAAATAGAGGAATCTAAAATAAAAATGTAAGAGATTTTTTTTCACACTATGAAAAATTATTTGAAAACCTAGATGAAATGGATAATTTTCTTAAAAAAATTGCAGTTAATCCCAGAGGAGACAGTCTTAGCAGACCAATTACCACAGAATAGAAAAAATGATGAAAGAACTTGCCTATTAGAAAACATTAAGTCCAAATGGTTTCACAGGGACTCCACCAAACCTTAAAAAAAGGAAAAAGAAAACTTTAGATACTTTAAGCATTGTAAGAATAATAACCTCAGTGGACTGAAACATGGGAAGTATGTTCATTTCTGTGAATTTATAATATATATGCCAATGATACTAACAAGAACAACAAAACCTACTTGTCACCTTTGGTGATTAGAGTCTTTATTTCAAAAGTTGGCTGTAAAAGGGGAAGAATCTGTTATCTTTCTTTTCCTATGTAGAGTGTATATCATGATGAAGGTTTCTCTTTATAGAAACATTTTCAGTTAAAAAATGAAAACTCCTGGTAGGTTTAGAATATCACCATTTTGTAACCTCTAACAAAATGTGTGGATCTGGACTATGATTATTACAGGCTGCTCACTTCTCAGAGGGACAGATCAAGAGACATTACGTGTTTTTTGATGGAAGGCCACTGCATCACCCATAATGTATTCTTGGCACAAAATCAAACGTGAATCTGCCCAAACCTCTAGAACTACTAATTTACAAGAAACACACAGTCCTGAGGAGCTTGTATAGTAATAACTTAGGAATACAATCAGCAAAACCCAAACTGTGTAACTTCTACAGGACAAATGATTCAATTTCCTAAACAAAAAAAATTGCAAAAGAGAAGAGATGGTGGGAGAATCTGTCCATTAAAAGAAATGGAAGCATTATTAACCAATCCAATGATGCAGTTTGGATCCTGAGTCAAACAAATGATGTAAAATTTAAAGGACAACTGGGGGAAGATTGGATACTGAATCATAATATGATGATATAAAACATTTATTGTTAGTTTGTTAAGGTGCAATAATGGTATTATAATTTAATTCTTTTTTACTTTATATTGGAAGTTGATTTACAATGTTATGTTAGTTCCAGGTGTACAGTAAAATGATTTAGTTATACCTATACATGTATCTCGGAGAAGGCGATGGCACCCCACTCCCCGACTCTTGCCTAGAAAACCCCATGGATGGAGGAACCTGGTAGGCTGCAGTCCATGGGGTCGCGAAGAGTCAGACACAACTGAGTGACTTCACTTTCACTTTTCACTTTCATGCATTGGAGAAGGAAATGGCAACCCACCCCAGTGTTCTTGCCTGGAGAATCCCAGGGACGGGGGAGCCTGGTGAGCTGCCGTCTATGGGGTCGCACAGAGTCGGACACGACTGAAGCTACTTGGCAGCAGTGACAGCATACATGTATCTATTCTTTTTCAGTTTCTTTTCCCAGTAGACTTCCCTGTGCTATAGAGTAGGTCCTTGCTTATTTCTATTTCATATATAATAGGGTATATATGTTAATCCCAACCTCCTAATTTATCCCTCTTCCCACCTCTTCCCTTTAGTAACCATAAATTTGTTTTCTAAGTCTGTGAGGTTGTTTGTGAGTAAACTCATTTGTATCATTTTTGTAGATTCCACATATAAGTGATATCATATGATATTCTCTGTCTAATTTCACTTAGAATGGTAATCTGTAGGTCCATCCAAGTTGCTGCAAATGGCATTATTTCATTCTTTTTAAAAAATTTATTAGAGGATAGTTGCTTTATTATATTGTGCTGGTTTCTGTCATACATCAGCATGAATCAGCCACAGGTACACATATGTCCCCTCCCTCTTGAACCTCCCTCCCATCTCCCACCCATCCTACCCCTCGAGGCTGTTGCAGAGCACTGGTTGAGCTCCCTGTGTCAGCAAATTCTCACTGGCCGCTTATTTTACATATGGTAACGTATATGTTTCCATGCTACTCTCTCCATTTATCCCACCCTCTCCTTTCCTTCTCTGAACCCACAAGTCAGTTCTCTATGTCCACATCTCCATTGCTGCCCTGCAAATAGATCCATCAGTACCATCTTTTTAAATTCCATGTATATATATATGTATATGATATATATATTAATATATGGTATTTATTTTTCTGACTTACTTCACTCTGCTCAATAGGCTCTAGGTATATCCACCTCATTAGCACTGACTCAAATGTTCTGTTTTGTGGCTGAGTAATATTCTATTGCGTATATGTAGTACTTTGGCCACCTCATGCGAAGAGTTGACTCATTGGAAAAGACTCTGATGCTGGGAGGGATTGGGGGCAGGAGGAAAAGGGGACGACAGAGGATGAGATGGCTGGATGGCATCACCGACTCGATGGACATGAGTTTGAGTGAACTCCAGGAGTTGGTGATGGACAGGGAGGCCTGGTGTGCTGTGACTCATGGGGTCGCAAAGAGTCAGACACGACTGAGCGACTGAACTGAACTGAACTGAACTGATCACAACTTCTTTATCCATTCATCTGTCAACGGACATTAGGTTGCTTCCATGTCTTGGCTATTGTAAATAGTGCTACAATGAACATTGGGGTGTATGTATCTTTTCAGAGCATGTTTTTCTCAGATATATGCCCAGGAGTGGGATTGCTAAATCATATGGTAGCTCTATTTTCAGTTTTTTAAGACACCTCCGTACTATTCTCCATAGTAGCTGTACCAATTTACATTCCCACCAACAGAGTAAAAGAGTTCCCTTTTCTCCACACCCTCACCAGCATTATTGTTTGTAGACTTTTTTTTTTAACTTTTTATTTAATATTAGAGTATAGTTGATGGACAATTTTTGATAGTTGCAGATGCACAGCAAAGTGATGTTTGTAGACTTTTTGATAATGACTATTCTGACTGGTGTGAGTTGATACCTCACTGTAGTTTTGATTTGGATTATCTAATAATTAGCAGTGTAGAACATTTTTTTGTATGCTTTTTGACCATCTCTATGTCTTCTTTGGAGAAATATCTATTTAGGTCTTCTGCCCATTTTCTGGCTGATTTTTTTTCATATTGAGCCACATGAGCTGTTTGTATATTTTGAAAATTAATTGCATCATTTGCAAATATTTTTTCCCATTCTGTGGGATGTCTTTTCACTTTGTTTATGGTTTCCTTTGCTGTGCAAAAGCTTTTAAGTTTAATAAGGTTCCATTTGTTTATTTTTGTTTTTATATTCATTACTGTAGGAGGTAGATCCAAAACGACGTTGCTGCAATTTATGTCAAAAGAGTGTTCTATGTTTTCCTTTAAGAATTTTATAGTTTCCCAGAGGGATGGTATGGGGAGGGAGGCGGGAGGAGGGTTCAAGATGGGGAACACATGTGTACCTGTGGCAGATTCATTTTGATATATGGCAAAAGCAATACAATATTGTAAAGTTAAAAAATAAAATAAAAAAAAGAATTTTATAGTTTCCAGTCTTACATTTAGGTATTTAATCCATTTTGAATTTATTTTTGTGTACGGTGTTAGAGAATGTTCTAACTTCATTATTTTACGTGTGGTTCTACAGTTTTCCCAGCACCATTTACTGAAGAGACTGTTGTTTCTACATCGTAGCTTTCTATCCTGTTCCATTGATCTATAAGTCTGTCTTTGTGCCAATATCATACTGTTTTGATGACTGTAGCTTTGTAATATAATCTGAAACCATGGAGCCTGTTTGCTCCAGCTCTGTTTTTCTTTCTTAAGATTGCTTTGGCTATTTGGGGCCTTTTGTATTTTCATACAAATTTTGTGATTTTTGTTCTACTTCTATGAAAAATGCCATTGGTAATTTGATAGGGATTACATGGAATCTGTAGATTACGTTGGGTAGTTTAGTAATTTTGACAATATTGATTCTGCCAATCCAAGAACATGGTATACTTTCCCATTTGTTTGTCTCACCTTTGATTTTTTTTCATCCAGTGTCTTTTAGTTTTTACAGTACAGGTCTTTTGTCTTCTTGGGTAGATTTATTCCTAGGTACTTTATTCTTTTTGATGTGATAGTAAATGAGATTTTCCCCTAGTTTCTTTCTGTTTGCATATAGAAATACAACAGATTCTGTATATTAATTTTGTGTCCTTCAACTTTATGAAATTCATTGGCAAGCTCAAGTCAGTCAGTCAGTCAGTTCAGTCACTCAGTTGTGTCTGACTCTTTGCAACTCCATGGACTGCAGCACACCAGGCTTCCCTGTCTATCACCAACTCCCGGAGCTTGCCAAAAAGACATTGCTGCGATTTATGTCAAGAGTGTTCTGGTAACATCCTGAGATTTTCTATGTATAGTATCATATTATCTGCAAATAATAACAGTTTTTCTTCTTCTTCCCCTATTTGGATTCCACGTATTTCTTTTTCTTCTCTTATTGCTATGCTTCGGACTTTCAAAACTGTGTTAGTAAAATTGATGAGAATGGACACCCTTACCTTTTTCCTGGTCTTAGAGGAAATGCTTTTAACTTCCCACTGTTGAGTATGATATTAGCTGTGGGTTTGTCATATATGGCCTTTATTATGTTGAAGTATGCTCCTTCTATGTCCAATTTCTGGAGAGTATTATAGCCTTTTTTTTAAAAAAATAGAGAATCATATATTTCAGAGATACATTCTGATATATTTAAAGATGAAATTATATGATGTCTAGAATTTACTCCAAGAGATTGGAGGTAGGAAGAAAGAAAATTCAATGAGGCTATAAACTTAATAAGATTGCCAGGAGTTAGTATTGAAGAAAAACTGAGTGATGGGACATGGAGTTTCACTATACTATTTTTTTTTTTCCGCTTTTGTATATGCAGTATTTGAAATTTTCGAAAGTAAAAAGGTTGTTGTTTTTAATTAGTGACCATTCTGGGTGATTGTTATTTTCCCCTTATATTTTTATGTCTTTTCCAAGTTTACCACAGTGATGGTGATTTATTTTATTTTTTACATTAATTAATTAATTTTTTATTTTTTATTGTGCTGGGTCTTTGTTGCTATGCATGGGATTTCTCTAGTTGAGGTGATTGGGGGCTGCTCTCTAGTTGCAGTGCATGGGCGTCTCTTGTTGTAGAGCACAGGCTGTAGTCACACAAGCTTCAGTAGTTCCATCGTGGGGCCTCAGGAGCTGTGGCACACGGGCTTAGTTGCTCTGCGGCACATGGAATCTTCTTAGACCGGGGATTGAACCTGTGTCTTCTGCATTGGCAGGTAGATTCTTAACTACTGTACCGGCAGGGAAGTCCTGGTAATTTGCTTTGAATGATGGGAAGAATACTTTGTGACAAGAAATAAAACAAACAGTTTAATCACTCCCTAATTTCTTAGCTTGCTGTGCAAAGTTTGATAACACCTAAATGTTTATTGAGTGTTTATTGCAGCTCATATATTCCAAAATGTACATGTGGATTAACTTCTTTTTTTTATTATTATTGAAGTATAGTTAATTTAAAATGTGTTCATTTCTGCTATATAGCAAAATGATTCAGTTATACATAAATACATTCTTTTTTAGCTTTCTTTTCCATTGTCATAGGATACTGAACATAGTTCTCTGTGGTATATAGTAGGATCTTGTTTTGTATCCATTCCATACATGATAGCTCACTTATGCTAACCCTAACTTTGCACTCCCTCACTCCCCAACTTTGGCAACCTCCAGCTTGTTCTCTGTGATTCTACTTGTTTCAGATAGGTTCATTGGTGTCGTATTTTAGATCTCACATATTCAGTTCAGTTTAGTCATTCAGGCATGTCCAACTCTTTGTGACCCCATGGACTGCAGCATGCCAGGAATCCCTATCCATCACCAACACCTGGAGCCTGCTCAAACTCATGTCCATCGAGTTGGTGATGCCATCCAACCATCCCATCCTCTGACATCTCCTTCTCCTCCTGCCTTCAGTCTTTCCCAGCATCAGGATCTTTTCCAATGAGTCAGCTCTTCTCATCAGGTGGCCAAAGTATTGGAGTTTCAGCATCAGTCCTTCCAATGAATGTTCAGGACTGATTTCCTTTAGGATTGACTAGTTTGATCTCCTTGCAGTCCAAGGGACTCTCAAGAGTCTTCAACACCACAGTTCAAAAGCATCAATTCTTTGGCACTCAGCTTTCTTTATGGTCCAACTCTCATGTCCATATGTGACTACTGGAAAAACCATAGCTTTGACTAGATGGACTTTTGTTGGCAAAGTAATGTCTCTGCTTTTTAATATGCTGTCTAGTTTTGTCATAGCTTTTCTTCCAAGGAGCAAGCATCTTTTGATTTCATGGCTGTAGTTACCAGCTACAGTGATTTTGGAGCCCAAGAAAATAAAGTCTGTCCCTGTTTCCATTGTTTCTGCATCTATTTGCCATGAAGTGATGGGACTGGATGCCATGATCTTCGTTTTCTGAATGTTGAATTTTAAGCCAACTTTTTACTCTTCTCTCTCACTTTCATTAAGAGGCTCTTTAGCTCTTCTTCACTTTCTGCCAAAGGCTTTAAGGTAGTCAATAAAGTAGAAGTAGACGTTTTTCTGGAATTCTTTTGCTTTTTCTATGGTCCTATGGATATTGGCAATTTGATCTCCAGTTCTTCTGCCTTTTCTAAATCCAGCTTGAACATCTGGAAATTCTCAGTTCACGAGAACAGTATGAAAAGGCAAAAAGATATGACACTGAAAGATGAACTCCCTAGGTTGGTAGGTACCCAATATGCTACTGGAGAAGAGTGAAGAAATAGCTCCAGAAACAATGAAGAGGCTGAGCGAAAGCAAAAACAATGCCCAGATGTGGATGTGACTGGTGATGGAAGTAAAGTTTGATGCTATAAAGAACAATATTGCATAAGAACTTGGAATGTTAGGCCCATGAATCAAGGTAAATTAGAAGTGGTCAAACAGGAGATAACAAGAGTGAACATCAACATTTTAGGAATCAGTGAAATAAAATGGACCAGAATGGGTGAATTTAATTCAGATTACCATTATATCTACTACTGTGAGCAAGAATCCCTACTATGGAGTTTTCCTACTATGTAGGCAAGAATCCCTACTATGAGAAAAATCCCTCATAGTCAACAAGAGTCCAAAATGCAGTACTTGGGTGCAATTACAAAAATGACAGAATGATATCTGTTTGTTTCCAAGGCAAACCATTCCGTATTAGAGTAATCCAAGTCTATGCCCCAACCACTAATGCAAAGAAGCTGAAGTTGAAGGTTCTATGATGATCTACAAGACCTTCTAGGACTAACACCAAAAAAAGATGTCCTTTTCATCATAGGGGACTGGAATGCAAAAGTAGAAAGTCAAGAGATACCTGGAGTAACAGGCAAGTTTGGCCTTGGAGTACAAAATGGAGTAGGGCAAAATCTAACAGAGTTTTGCAAAGAGAACACACTGGTCATAGCACACACCCTCTTCCAACAACAAAAGAGACAACTCTACACATGGACATCACCAGATGGTCAATACCGAAATCCAATTGATTATATTTTTTGCAGCTGAATATGGAGAAGCTCTATACAGTCAGCAAAAACAAGACCTGGAGCTGACTGTGGCTCAGACCATCAGATCCTTATTGCAAAAGTCAGACTTAAATTGAAGAAAGTAGGGAAAACACTAGCCCATTCAGGTATAACCTAAATCAAATCCCTTATGATTATACAATGGAAGTGACAAATAGATTCAAGGGAATAGATCTGATAGACAGAGTGGCTGAAGAACTATGGATGGAGGTTCGTGACATTGCACAGGAGGCGGTGATCATAGATTCCACGTATAAGTGACATCATATGGTATTTGTCTTTCTCTTTCTGATTTATTTCATGTACTAAGTTATTAAATCTCTAGTTGCATCCATGTTGCTGCAAATAGCGTTATTTTGCTCTTTTTAATGGCTGAGTAGAATTTCGTTGTATATGTGCCACATCTTCTTTATCCATTCATCTGCTGATGGACATTTAGGTTGTTTCCATGTCTTGGCTATTGTGAATACTGCTGCTGCAAACATAGGAGTGACATATATCTTTTTGAATTAGAGTTTTGTCTGGATATATGCCCAGGAATGAGGTTGCTGGATCATATGGTACTTCTACTCTTAGTTTTCTGAGGAGTGTCCGTACTGTTCCCCATAGTGACTGCACCAATTTACATTCCCACCAACAGTGTAGGAGGATTCCCTATTCTCCACATCCAGCATTTACTATTTATAGATTTTATAATTATGGCCATTCTGACCAGCGTGAAGTCAGAATTGTTAAATTATTTATTCTTTAATATATTTTTTCCTCTTAGAAATGAGAAAATGGAAGCCCAAATACTTGAAGTAACTTGCTGAAGATAATATAGCTGGTAAGAGATAGAGCCAGGATTGGAACTCAGGCTGACTGACTCCAGATCCCACTCCTCAAATCACAGGCATCCTTGCCTCCGGATTTCAGTAATTGCTTGGTGAAACGTCAACATCCTTCTCCCTTCTTCCGTGGAAGCAACTCATATGTGTGCTTGAACATTGTGACTCTGTCCCTAAAGAGCCTGGCTCTGTTTGCAGGATTGTGGGTGACCTTGGGCACCAAGTCTCTTCATTCTCTGAGCTTCAGTTTTATCACCTGTAAAATGAAGAGGTTGGACTGTTTGGTGCTAGCTTGTTGCTTACCAGCTGTGTACCTTGAAGAAGTATCAGAGCCTCTCTGAGCTAGATTCCCGTCTCTGAAAAGGGCATCGTTATTTCTGCCTTGCAGGGTGGTTAAGAAGAATATGGGAGACCATGTGTGAACAGTGTGGGGCCCTGTGCCTGGCATGATAGTGATAAGCGATGATGGCTATTGTCTCTTCCTGAGAGTGCCTGAGTCTGGAGCGGTTTGGAAGAGGACTCACTTGCCAAGCGAGATCCTACAGGGCCTTGCAAGGGCATTCTGATGACACTGTGGTGAGGATGCCACACTAGCATAGGCAGGGGATAAAGAGAACTTTCAGCTAAAAGGGAGCCTACCAACTGTTTGAGCTGCTGTTTATTAAGCTACCGCTCTTCTCTAGATGCTTTACAAATACTTCACACAACCTTGACTCAGTCTAATAGGGCTGACATTAATGGCATCCCCATGGCCAGTAGTGAGTGGAAGTACAAGAATTAAAAACTCTGCTCTTTCTCCTTTATCATTTTGCTCTGATTATGCCTAATTAGATCTTTAAAATTACGTGCACCAATTAATTGATTTTTTGATTAAAAAATCAATTTTTAAATTACCAGTGAAATAGTTTTTTTTCAGGTGTACACCAAACACATGTGCAATATAGCAAATACAAGAAATACAAGAAAAATCCAGAAAAATAGACAATCCACTAGCAAATCTACTATCCAACATATAGACACAGCTGTGACTCAACATTTTTTTCTAGATCTTTTTTCTTTTTTAAATTTCTTTGGCAGTGTTGGGTCTTAGTGCAGCGTGTGGGCTGTTTTGTTGCTGTGTGAGAACATCTCTCTAGTTCTGGTGCACGGGCTCCAGAATGCATGGGCTTTGTTTCCCTGCAGCATGAGGGATCTTAGTTCCTTGACCAGGGATTGAACTTGAGTCCCCTGCATTGGAAGGCAGATTCTTAACCACTGGACCATCAGGAAAGTCCTTAGATCTTTTTTTCTTTGTATGTTTTTCTTATATTACTGAGATCAAGGAATGGTAATAGGTTTTTAACATCAGTGAAATAATGAAATAACCTCAGACGATAAGGACCTTAGATTAGAAAGTGCTGAAGTTACTTTATTGCAGGAGGTCTCAATTGTGGGTCATTTTGCCTCCAAAGGAACATTTGGCAAGGTCTGGTGCTATAGTATGGGTGTTTGTGTTCCCCCTAAATTCATATGTTGAAATCTTAGCACCCAGTATGATGGTGTTAGAAAGTAGGACCTTTGGGAGGTGCTTCGGTCCTAAGGGTAGAGCCCCCATGAATGGGATTAGGCCCCAGAGAACTTACTGGTGCCTTCCACCATGTGAGGACCCAGGGATAAAGTGCTGGCTATGAACCAGAAAGAGAGCCACTATCAGAACAAAACCATGCTGGTACCTTGACCTGGGACTTTCCAGCCACCAGAACTCTGAGAAATAAATTTCTGTTGCTTCTGAGGTACCTCATCTGTGATAGTCTGTAACAGCAGCCTGAACAGACTAGGCCTCCAGAGACTGTTTGGTTGTCACAACTTGGGAAGGAAGGCCACTGTCACCTAGTGGGTAGAGACCAGGGATGCTGCTGAACATCCCACAGTGCAGAGGGCAGCCAGTCCCTACAACACAGATTATCCTGCTCGAATGTCAGTAGGGCCTAGATGGGGAACCCTGGTCTGTCTGATGCCTCCAAACACAGTGGCTTTGTTGGTGTTGGAAAGCAGTTGCAGCCTGCTCATCTCCATGGCAACACACCAAAGCACAGGGGGTCCAGCCTGATTAAGTGGTCGGGGAGGGCTGGTAGCTTTGGCTGCATTTCTGAGGGGCTGGGATCCAGGTCCCTGGGGGTTGGATTTCAGCACCTCCCTCTCAAAGATGGTTTCCCATCCCGGCAGCATTGCCTCCACTTTCACAACCACTTTGTCAGTGGTCTGTAGTGAAGCCAGAGGGCTGGGAGTGAAGCTGGAGTACCATTCCCACTAATTATGAGACCCTGGGATTTGGCGGGTCAGAGGTCAGAGACAGGTGGAAATTAAGAGGAGGACATCAAGACCCCAGCCAGGAGAGGTGTCCTGAGTCTGCCCACGTGGCCATCAGGGCCGTCTTTTGTTTCCTTCTGTCCTGAGGGAGTTGGGTCAGGAACACACTGCTGGTAGAGACTGGGTGGGAGAACAGGCAGAGACTTTGCCCTCATGTTAGTTTTCGGGGCTGCCGTAACAATGCACCACAAATGGAGTGGCTTAGTCTTCCCTGATGACTCAGTGGGTAAAGAATCTGCCTGCAGTGCAGGAGACACGGGTTTCATCTCTGGGTCGGGAGGATCTTCTGGAGAAGGGAATGGCTACCCACTCCAGTATTCTTACTTGAAAAATCTCATGGACAGAGGAGTCTGGCAGGCTACAGTCCACAGGGTTGCAAAGAGTTGGACATGACTGAGCGACTAAGCAAGCAAGCAAGACAACAGAAACTTACTGTCTCACATTCTGGAAGCTAGAAGTCTGAAATCAAGGTGTCAGCAGGCCACGACCCCTCTGAAGATGCTAAGAAAAGATCTGTTCCAAACCTCTCTCTTGGCTTTTGGTCGTTCCTTGGCTTTTGGCAGCGTTACTCCAGTCTTCATATGCCATCCTCCTTATGTGTCATCCTGTCTCCAAGTTTCCCCCTTTTATAAGAACATCAGTTGTATTAGATTGGAGACCCACCCCACTCCAGTATGGCCTCATCTTAACTGCTTCCACCTGCAATAACCCTGTTTCCAAATAAGTTCATATTCTGAGGTGGGGATTAGGACTTCAACCTATAGATTTAGCGGGGACACAGTGCAACCTGTAGCAGAGCTCATATTTGGGATGTGGCTTTGGTGTTGCTAGCCAAGCAGAAGGATCTGAATCACATTACCTGGATGCTCACAGGTGCTTATTGACAATGGAGTCCTTCCTGTGTAGATGTCCATCTCCTGAGGGTCCCCTGCCCTGTTCTGCACCCGAAAGAGGTAGGGATGAGGCGGTAGCCACTCAGAAGTCCTGCTTCACCCAGTGGCACTTAGGCAGGAGGATTTATATGTCTGGCCCATGATGGTGGGGATTGCAGCCCATGGCCAAGAATCCATGTGATCTAAACCAAAATGGAGAAAGAAAAAAAAGAAAAAGGAAGAAGGGAGATTGGAGACTGGGAGTAGGATGAGATGTAGACACAAAAGGACAACGGTGCCCTGAAACGCTCTGCATTAGGAGGCATGTGGGCTGGAGCAGACTTTTGGGCACACATTCTGGTCAAATTGATGGGGGTTTCCCAACATGGATCCTGTGGAATACTGGTTCTGTGGGATTTTAAATAGATACTACGTGAAGGGTTAGGGTTAGGGTTAGGGCACTCCAGTACTCTTGCCTGGAAAATCCCACGGACAGAGGAGCCTGGTAGGCTGCAGTCCATGGGGTGGCTAGGAGTTGGACACGACTGAGCGACTTCACTTTCACTTTTCACTTTCATGCATTGGAGAGGGAAATGGCAACCCACTCCAGTGTTCTTGCCTAGAGAATCCCAGGGATGGGGGAGCCTGGTGGGCTGCCATCTATGGGGTCACACAGAGTTGGACACAACTGAAGCGACTTAGCAGCAGCACGCACGCAAAGGAAGGATTCCATGGCAAAATAAGTTTGGAGAACAATACGACACTGAATTTTGTTTCCAACATCAAGATTTTGGAAACTTCAATATACTAATTTGGACTGTACCTTTTCCAGAAGAATGAACAGTAATCAGCATTCACAACTTGATTGGGCCACAGAAACTTTATTCCCAGGAGCATCTTGCAGGATGCATTTTGAGAAATATTGAACTAGGAAATGGACAAGCCCATAGTAAAGAAATCCACATACTTGATAGATGTGATAAGTAATCATCTTGAAAATTTTCTAATTTATGTTATTACCATTCTATAGTCCTCCCTTTTTAGAGGTTCCTCTGTTGCCAGGATATTGGATTTTCTTGGTTTGTGAAACATTTCTTGATGTTTATACCCTTTAGGGGGAATGACTGATAAAATCCTCAACATTGATTACACAACTGTCAGTAAAATTATTTTACATGATGCCACAGGCCTAGCACCAACTTTCAGATATATCCTGCTTTTTCTACCTCTAGTCGGCCACTCCCCACAGCCCCTGCAACATACACGGCCCTTTACAAAGTGTCTGTGGATCCCCCATGGTCTGCTTAAGCCAACATGGAGTAGAAAGTCATCATCATATGACCCTTGAAAGGTCTGCTGGCTTCCTGAGATGAGACAGAGCATACTAAACAGATTTAGGGCCCAAAGTTCATTTTCTTTTCATATTCTATCCAAAATGCATCATTTGTTTGGAGTCCCCACCAAACAAACCTGGAGCCACTTTCTTTGGCAGGTGATCTCGGCAATCCCAAATGAAGGAGTGGGAAAAGTGAGACAGAGAAATGAGAAAAGCCAGAAGTCGGTACATTAAGGAGTGGGTTCTTGTTGCAGGGAACTGAGACTTGGTCGAGCTGGGGAACCTTTGGGAGACCATGACACATCTTGGAATTGTGTCACCTGAGGATGGAGTGACTGGAGCATTCACCTACCCACTCACCCCCTCTCCCTCCATTCGTTCAGAGTTGGCAACTGGACTGAAGTGTCCCCCTAAAATTCGTGTTCTTTCCAGAACTTCAGAAGGTGATCTTATTTTGAATTAAGGTATTTGCAGATGTAATTAGTTAAGATGAGGTCATACTGCAGTAGGTGGGCCCTTAACCCAATGTGACTGGTATCCTTGAAAGAAGAGAAGACACAGACAGACACAAGGGAAGGTGGTCATGTGAAGACTGGGGCAGAGATTAGAGTGATGCCCCTACAAACCAAGGTACATCAAGGATTGATGGCTACTACCAGAAGGTGGGAGGAAGCAGGAGAGGATCAGAGAGAGCATGGCTCTGCTGACACCTGGGTTTTGGACTTGATTGACTCCAGAACTGTGAGAGAGAAGTTTTTGTTGTAGTAAGCCATCCAGTTTGTGCTACTTCATTGTTGGTGCTCAGTCGCTAAGTCATGTCTGACTCCTTGTGACCACATTGACTGCAGCATGCCAGGCTCCTCTGTCCTCCAGTATCTCCCAGAGTTTGCTCAAATTTATGTCCATTGAGTCAGTCATCCAACCACTTCATCCTCTGCTGCGCTCTTCTCCTTTTGCCTTCATCCTTCCCAGCATCAGGGCTTTTTCCAATGAGTCAGCTCTTCTCATCAAGTGGCCAAAATATTGGAGCTTCAGCTTCAGTCCTTCCTATGAATATTCAGGGTTGATTTCCTTAAGGATTGACTGGTTTAATCCCCTTGCTGTCCAGGAGACTCTCAAGAGTCTTCTCCAGCACCACAATTTGAAAGCATCAGTTCTTTGGCACTTAGCTTTCTTTATGGTTCAACTCCCACATCCATATATGACTACTGGAAAAACCATAGCTTTGACTAGATGGACCTTTGTCAGCAAAGTGATGTCTCTGCTTTTTAATATGCTGTCTAGGTTTATCTAGGTACTTCATTAGGGAAGACCTAACTGATAAACCCCAGAAGATGTAGAACCCCCAACCCTACCTCCAGTTCTCCTCAGGTATCTGAGAAAGCCTTCAGGCAGAGAAACAGAGATGCAGATTGTTTGAGGTGGGACACTGTTGATGAGCTGAAACCATCCCAGCTATAGTGAGCTCAGGGTGAACATGGCAGTGTCTGCTATGGAAGTATTCTCACTTATTAAGAGATATTATGTCATAGCTAAGTGCACGAACTTAGAAGTCGAGTTCAAGCGTCTGCTCTATCACTTACGGGTTTTAAGACCTTGGGCAAGTTATATAATCTTTCTGAGACTCAGCTTTCTTTATTTAGAAAATGGGCATGAGATCATACTTCACAAAAATGCTGTGAGTATCACTGAGTTCACTTTTATAAAGCATCCAGCACATGCACCATGCTGTAAGCATCATCTATTATCATTAGGTATTATTAGTAGAAAGAGTTCAGGCTTTGGATTCAAACAGATTTGAGTCTGAATTTCAGCTTTGTTGCTACACGACCTTGTGCAAGTTACTCATTTGAGTTTCAATTTTTCCATGAAGACAATAACACTGTGTATGAAGCCCCTGCTAGTCTGAACTTTTCTCTGCTGCTCAGGAAGAATGAAAGGATCGTCCTGGAGGCCTCTTTCAAAGCTTCCGCTCACTCAGGGATGACGTTCCAGCGGGTATTTCTGAAACCCAACGTCTCGCCCTGGGCCCATGGTAGACTGCAGTGGCGTGTCCTCTTGACCTTGCTTTCTGATGCTCGTGTTTCACCTGCTGTCCCTCTGGTATCTTTTCGTACCACCTCCCATCACCCTGCATCTGACTCGTACTAATAAAGCCCAAATCCCCAGTGTGACACGTAGAGTCTGGGCTGACGCCTTGGCCGGCCGCCGGGCGGGCATTCCTTTGAGTGAGGAAAGGAAGCTCAGACACCCGCCCGTGCCTTTGCGTCTGAGCTGGAAATGTGGCCACCGCCTGCGGAAACATTGGCGGCAGCTTCATGGAAAGAAGCTGGAGACTCTTTCCATGGGCAAGGAGCGGGGAGGGGTCGGCCCCTTCTCTGGCTTCTTGGCTCGCAGACAACAGGCAGTGGGGCAGGTGTTGATGGGATGATGCTGGCTGTTAAACTTTCCACTCCCCATCTCACTCGCATCTAGCAGCTTGTCCGGTGCTCTATGAGCAAGTGTGAACAGAGGGGAGGACGGTCTCCCAGGAGTCCTGCTTACACGCTCCAGTCCCCACTGTCCAGATGTCCAATATGGTGGCCACAAGCTGTGTGCGGCTACAGGACACTAACGTGCCTAGTGCCACGGGAGATCAAAACCTTGCATTTTATTTAATTTTTAATTTAAAAACATTCTCAATTCAGTTATTGGAAAAATTTTAAAAATTTATTTGGAACAACTTAGGTATGTGGATCATACTTTTTACTTTTACAACTGTAATTTTATGAAATCTAAAAACAGATTCAGTATTTCCAGTGAAAATGTAGCATCTGAATGGAGACGTGCCTGTAAATATAAAATACATACCAGATTTTTGAGGACTTATTTTGAGAAAAGAATGTAAAATAAATCATTATAATTTTTTAAGCATTAATTCCTGGATGAAATGTTAATATTTCAGATATATTGAGCTAAATATATTGTTAAAAGTATTTACCTACCTTTTTTGACTTTTAAAATATGACTAGAACATTTTAAACTATGTGCATAGCTTGCATTTAAATTTCTGTTGGACAGGGCTGCTCTGTAGATTGTAAAAGCATAAACATTAGTGGTGCAAAGAGCTTTAGGCATCATCTGGAGCATTCTTGGATTTTCCATGTGAGGAATCTGACACACGAGATGCTTAAATGGCCTTCCCAAGAACTAGAACCCAGCCCTTTTTTCTCCTGGCCACAGTTACACAGAAGCTGGGGCATTACAAATAGACCAAGTGAGGTAATGGGTTGAACATATATGAGGGTTAGGAAGGGGAGGGAGAGGAGAGGGCATTTAAGCAGGGGGTGGGGATATATGTATACCTAATGCCGATTCCTGTTTATGTATGGCAAAAACCATCACAATATTGTTAAGTAATTATCCTCTAGTTAAAAAATATATATATATAAAGAAGGTACATGTTGATAATGACATGACAATAGTATCACAAGGTGTTTCAAATGTGAAATGGAATTTGTTATTACTTTTGCCCTTTTCTGAGAAGCATAACTAGACTAGGAAGATTGAGATTTCTCAGAGGGGCAGAGCCCTCCCTCTCATCCCCCCTCACCCCGAGGTGTCTGCCTCATTCTGGAGCTCCAGTGTCTAAGGCTCTTTCCTGTAAGGAATGTTCTCCTCTCTTTGAGGCGATGCAGGAAACAGGATCAGGGCAGAGAAGCCATCCTGTGACTTTGGGCTGAGTGTCTCCTCCACTTTCCTGTCTCTCCCTCTTTCTTCGTTTCCCATTCTCCACCACTTTGGAAGGGGACAAAGAGAGTATTATTGGAAGGTAAGGACCTGGGTGACATGTTGACACGCTGGAGTTGGCGATAGGGAGATTATTGCTTACTAATCAGTCTGACCCTGACTGTGGCCTTTGGGTGTGAATTTGACCAAAGCGGAGACTGTTAGTATGATTCTAGCTGGGAAGAGAGGGTGACTATAAGTGTAATTACAGAAAAGGGAGGGGGCATTGACTGGTCTGAGGGTCCTTGCATATTTGGCTTTGCTTGTACACTGGGGTGTGTGCGTGGCTGTAACCTTAGGGGTATGGTTGTGTGTCTGTGTATGTGAGCTGAGCATGGTGTGGGAGTAGGAGGGGCCTGAAGTGGAGGTGCTCCATCCCAGTGTTTGGGTGAATGGAGAGCAAAGAGGATTGGAAAACTGATTTTGAAGGAGTTTTTGTAGACTTGGGGAAATTAGAGCATTGAGCCTATAGTATGAGTTTGAATGTCTGCCCAGGTGGGTGTGGTTATGGATAGTGGCAGATGTGGCTGTGTGTCTGAAGGTGGAGTCAGCCCCTAGAGTATGTGTTTTGTGGCCTTCTTGTGTCAGAACTCAAAGCATTTCCTGTTGGTACCAAAGCATTGCAAGAAATTGCAGTAAGATGGGAAGAGAGTGGCCATGATTGCAGAGTAAAAAGACCCGAGTTCAACTCCTTTTATGAGAAATTGCAGTAAGATTATTATCTACTATCTTCCACCCTCTCTCTCTCCCTTCCCTGCTTTTCTTCTCTGTATTACATTTGAAGGTTACAGAGCTCTTGCTTAGTGACAGGCACTGTATTAGAAATATTTGTCACTTGTCTTTTGTCTCCATAAACTAACTCCTTAAGCTGACTTAAGGTGATTGAGCCTGTGGATCCATGTCCCTGCTGCTTATTCTTCTGCAGCCCTGTTGCAGACCCCAGAGATGCCTAGCCAGGTCTGCAGCATCATGGTCAATGCCACGTGCGGCCTGGGCCAGCCCTGAGGCCTCAGGGCATGATTTTCTCCACCAGCAGCCTGTCCCTCTGGCATCAGCCTGGGCAGCCTGGCTGCCTGTAGGCTGTCACACAAGCCTCAGAACTACCAGCCAAGCCTGACCCCGGAGAGGGTCACAGGACCCGGCAGAGGAGAGGCTCCTTGTGGGGTCACTTCTCCCCCTTCAGACTGCTAACTGTGGTCAAGCACAATGTCCTCCTCGACCTGGCTCCCTGGAAAGGACTTCCAGCTGCCCACAGGTCTTAGAACTTAGTGATGACACCACTTGCTACACTGAACCCTGCCTGTCCCTGCCCTGCAGGGCTCTGCCCAGCTGGGCTCATGGCCCACACTTGGTCCTCTTTGGCACAGCTGCCTTGGTACTCAAAAATGGGTTTGCAAAGGAAGAGGAAGTGCTGTCCTCAGAAAAATCCTTCAGCAAGCCTGGAGCCTGGCCCCCTCTGCTTTACCTTGTTTTCTTAACTCTGTGTTTATAAAGAAAATTGCAGAGAGATAGGGGAACATTGCACCTTCCAGATGGCTCAGTGGTAAAGAATCTGTCTGCCAATGAAGGAGATGTGGGTTTTTGATTCCTGGGTCGGGGAGAAGGAAATGGCAACCCACTCCAGTATTCTTGCCTGGGAAATCCCATGGACAGAGAAATCTGGTGGGCTACAGTCCATGGAGTTGCAAAGAGTTGGACATGACTGAGCACAAAGGAAACATTATGGAATTTGAAATGTCCAGACGCAGAGGGTCTGCCTTGTAGGGCCTTGCCATCTGGGCAATGCCATCTGGGCCCCAGCATGAACTCCTTTGTGAAGTGTTTTTGAACCTCTCTGAGCCTCAGGTTTTCAAATCTGTCAAATAAAGACATCTTCTTGATCACTGTACAGGGTTATGCTACTACTAAGTCGCTTCAGTCGTGTCCGACTCTGTGCGACCCCATAGACGGCAGCCCACCAGGCTCCCCCGTCCCTGGGATTCTCCAGGCAAGAACACTGGAGTGGGTTGCCATTTCCTTCTTCAATGCATGAAAGTGAAAAGTGAAAGTGAAGTTGCTCAGTCATGTCTGACTTTTAGCGACCCCATGGACTGCAGCCTACCAGGCTCCTCCATCCATGGGATTTTCCAGGCAAGAGTACTGGAGTGGGGTGCCATTGCCTTCTCTGGTCCAGGGTTATAGTTTAGGTGAAATGAACTAGGCAGTGTGAAAGTAGTTTGCAAAAGAATGGAAGGGAAGGAGGAGAAAAATGGTGACTTGGTACTTCCTGTATTCCATGGACTTCACAGGCTGCATCTGAGTCTGGAGCTGGACTCTGTAGACTGACAGCTTTCCTGACCTCCACCAACTCCCTTTGCTCAAACTCTAGTTCTTATCTTTCCTCCTCCATGGACTTGATGTAAGCCATTCTCAAGGGGGAACCCTGACCTTTTGGTAAACATTTGTGCAGAAGCATCAGTAGTGTGTAGACAACTTCTAGGAGTTAGGAGTCCTGGGCTCCTGTCCAGTCCTGCCACTCCCGGTGAGATTTGGACAGAGTAGCCAAACTCTGGGCTTTCTGTGCACAAGCATGTCCTTGACTCTTCATCCCCCTGACACTCCCAAGGATTCCCCAAGCCTTAGTGTGAAACCAGATGCCTCAACTGGACATTCATCATCTCTAAAGTCTGGCTTCCATTTACCTCTTCCAGTCTTAAATTCCTCCTCCTCCCTGCCCTGACTCCCTTTGTCTTGCCAAAGCCCTGAACTTTCCCCTCCACGCCCTTACCTCCATCTGTGAATGGAGTGCCTGCTGCTGACCAAGTACTAAGTAAATACAGCTTTGATCACTTCTGCCTAGAGCAATCACTCCTTGTCTTCTGTACCTGCCTCATCCACACAGCATCACTCATACAGTGCTCTAGGCAAAACTATTCAACCAGACTTTAACAAACAAGTTTAGACAGTGGAACACTGTACAAGATATTTGACCGGGATTTTTCAAAGATGTCCTCCATCCACCACTGGGTCCTTACATAGTTGTCTGTGGTCTTTCACTGTTTCCAGAATACTTATGACTGTTTTCCCTCAAACACATCAAGTTATGCTTCCAAAATAGTTATAAATATCTCTTTCATCACATCTCCTCCATTCTCCGGGTGTCCATGACACAGCTTCTGTCAAAGTTTTGGTTTTAGACTGTTTTGTATATAATGCTTTTAGGAAAATTTTCATTCCAATTCTGGCTTCTGTGTCAACTTCTCCCCAACCCCCAACCCTCTGCAACTACTGAGGATTGGCTTATTTGCTGCTCCTTAGCTGCCAGAGCCATGGGATGCCATTTTATAGTTGTGGCCCCCTACCTTATGGTAATAAATTAAGCATATGGCTCTCTGAAGTTCCTAAGGAGCTGCACCTAACACGTGTTGAATGCCAGCTGTGTGCCAGGCCCTACTTGGGGCTCTCTGTTTATCTCATTTAACCCTTAGTACTGCTCTGAGTAGGACTTCCCTTGTGGCTCAGATGGTAAAGAATCAGCCCACAATGTGGGAGACCTGGATTCTATCCCTGGGTCAGGAAGATCCCCTGGAGAAGTGAATGGCTATCTGCTCCAATATTCTTGCCTGGAAAATTCCATGGACAGAGGATCCTCGTGGGCTACAGTCCACAGGGTCATAAAGAGTCAAACATGACTGAGCGACTAAGCACACACTTTGATTCCTGGGTTGAGAAGATCCCCTAGAGAAGGAATAGGCTACCCAGTCCAGTGTTCTTGGGCTTCCCTGGTGGCTCAGACAGTAAAGAATCCACCTGCATAATACGGGAGACCTGAGTTCAGTCCTTGGGTTGGGAAGATCCCCTGGAGAAAGGAAAAGCTACCTACTCCAGTATTCTGGCCTGGAGAATTCCATGGACAGGGGAGAGAGACTTGCAGGCTTACAGTCCATGGTGTCGCAAGGAGTTGGACACGACTGAGTGACTTTCACTTTTTCACACTTCTCACCTGGAAGACAGAGCTGCCGCATACCATCTGGCAGGCTGTGCCCTGCACAAAGGCACAACCAGGGGCAGCCAGGGCTCTTAATATAATTCAGATCATTGTCACTGACTAAAACGCCAGCCCTGGAGGGGCCCTTTTAAGAAGGAAATCTGTTTTCCTTTGGTTCAGTTCAGCTCAGTTGTGTCCAACTCTTTGAGACCCCATGGATTACAGCACACCGGGCCTCCCTGTCCATCACCAACTCCTGGAGCTTGCTCAAACTCATGTGCATCGAGTCGGTGATGCTATCCAACAATCTCATCCTTTGTCATCCCCTTCTCTGGCCTTCTATCTTTCCCAGCATCAGGGTCTTTTCCAATGACTCATTTCTTTGCATCAGGTGGCCAAAGTATTAGAGCTTCAGCTTCAGCATCAGTCCTTCCAATGAATATTCAGGACTGATTTCCTTTAGGATTGACTGGTTTAATCTCCTTGGAGTCCAAGGGACTCTCAAGAGTCTTTTCCAACACAGTTGGAAAAGCACAGTTTTTCCACAGTTCAAAAGCATCAATTCTTGGGTGCTCAGCTTTCTTTACGGTCCAACTCTTACATCCATAAGTGACTACTGGAAAAACCATAGCTTTGACTAGACGAACCTTTGTCAGCAAAGTAATGTCTCTGCTTTTTAATATGCTGTCTACATTTGTCATAGCATTTCTTCCAAGGAGCAAGAGTCTTTTAATTTCATGGCTGCAGTCACCATCTGCAGTGATCTTGGAGCCCAAAAAAATAAAGTCTGTCCCTGTTTTCCATTGTTTCCGCATCTATTTGCCATGAAGTGATGGGACCAGATGCCATGATTTTAGTTTTTTTAATGTTGAGCTTTAAGCCACTTTTTTCACTCTCTTCTTTTACCTTTATCAAGAGGCTCTTCAGTTCCTCTTCACTTTCTGCCATAAGGGTGGTGTCATTTGCATATCTGAGGTTATTGATATTTCTCCTGGCAATCTTGATTCCAGCTTGTGTTTCTTCCAGGCCAGCGTTTCTCATGATGTACTCTGCATATAAGTTAAATAAGCAGGGTGACAATATACTTGTCACTTGATGTACTCCTTTCCCAATTTGGAACCAGTCTGTTGTTCCATGTCCAGTTCTGTTGTTTTCCTTAGGAGTTGCCATTAAGTTACTGCTTATGGCTTGATGACCCTGGTACTTCCAAGGCAAGCCTACAGGCTCATTCCAGCTGGAAGGAACCACAGAAATAGTCTAAGACCTCATTTACACTCTCCACCACCCTCATGCTTGCCTGGACCACAGAGTAGCCCTCTTGGGATTCTCCTACTTTACTCCATTCTCCTTCCGCAGCAGCCAGGGGATGCTTTGAAACCTGAAAATCAGCTCATATCACACTGCTTCCACCAGAAGCTCTCCCATGCTCCTTTAAATCCCCTCCCCACGTGGCACTTTAGATAAAACTCAAACTGCTTTTTGTCATCACTCAAAGATCAGCTCAAAACTCACCTCCTCAGAGAGGCTTTCTCTGACCACCCCATCTAATAAGCTCTCAATACCCTGCCTTCTGTTATTTTTTATCTCAGTGGTTTGAATTATGTATTCACCTGCTTCCTGGTTTCTTTTATCTGTCTCCCCCACCAGACCGTAAACTATGTAGGGGCAGAGCCAGTGTGAGTCCGGTTCATGGTTTAACTCCTGTGACCAGCAGAGAAGTGGGAGGTGCTGGATAAGCTTTCCTGGTCAAATGAAACAATAGATAATTGTCTTTCCCTTTCGCATTCCCTCCCTCGTAAGTTTCAGAGCTGAGCAAACTGAAGCCCAGGGTGAAAGGTGAGGTGCGTGGAGTAAAGGTCTGGGCTCACGCCACACCACCAACCCCCACCATCTAGTACTGGTGGAGCCTGACCAATGCCTCTCAGCACCGGGTCTGCTGTAACCAGAAACACTGAAGGCTCATGAGGATGCCTGATGCTCTCAGGGTAACCTGAGTCGTGGGCGACTTTTGGATGTCCCCATAACCCAAGGGATGTGATCTGATGTCACATTCCAAGTCCCCCACTTCCCTCTGAACCTTTGAGAGAAAAGAAGTAAGAAAACAAAACCACTGGACCCGAACATCTAACTTCTTGCCAGGTGCCACACTGCATTCAGGTCTGATCTACTTACTCTTAACAGATTTAAGAAGATCTTAAAATTCATGAAAGGCTTTTCAGATTAACTTTTTATCAAAAAAAGTAAAAGAGTTTAAAGAGTCAAATAATGCTAACAAGCTTGTAACTTAAAAAAAAAAAAACGCAGTTAATCTTGTTTAATGCTGAGCCAAGTGGTATACTATTATGACATTTATTTTCTTGTATAACATTTTTCGTTTCCTGGGGCTAATTACTGCTCATTTTTTTCATTATTTAGATTTCTTTGAACCCTTGGCTAAGTTTCCCCCCATCCTCTAATACACCAAAAGTGTTTCTTGATACAACTTTCCCCATTAGTAAATTTGTCAGCTAGTCTCTCAGTCTCATATTTTTGCAGAGATGGAGCTTCTGGCACCTTCTTTCCTCTCTTCTCTAGGTCCTGTGGCTCTCTTGGCCTCCTGGCCGTGGTTAAGGGAATATGCGTGCTTAGGAAATAGTGACAGCCACATCCCCACTGGACTTCCAGGTGGCGCTTGTGGTTAAGAACCTGCCTGGCAGTGGAGGAGACATGAGAGATGTGGGTTCAATCCGTGGGTCAGGAAGATACCCTGGAGAAGGGAATGCCAACCCACTCCAGTATTCTTGCCTGGAGAATGCCATGGTCAGAGGAGCCTGGCGGGCCACAGTCCATGGGGTCGCAAAGAATCAGACACAACAAAAGGGACTTAGCACACAGCACACCTCCACTCTCTCTTGGGTCTTTGGTTCCACATCTGTGTTCAGTCACCTTCTCTTCCCTACTTCCTTAAAAGAACGTTACCAACATTTCATCATGTATCAGATATCCAGCATAGGACAAAGGGAAAAGGCATGCTATTACACTTAGCCTGGGTCCTACTGATGCTTTGATGTTGCCCCATGACTGGAATGTCTGAAGCAGATCTGTGTGGGATTTTGGCCTGGTTGTTGCTGAAGTAAACTTAATGGTATCCCCCGATTTCCTCAGGCCCTCAAGTTTTATGGTAACTCTAAAGATGAACTCCATTAAGAAGAAACAGAATCTTCCAAGCAGCCCTCAGATCTTGTTATTCCACCCAGAGCCAGCCTTGTAAGTGGTCAGGACTGTGATTTGAAGGGAGTCCTAAAGAATTCAGTTCAGTTCAGTCACTCAGTCGTGTCCGACTCTTTGTGACCCCATGGACTGCAGCACTCCAGGCTTCTCCATCCTTCACTCCCGGAGCTTGCTCAAACTCATGTCCGTTGAGTCCCATCCAACCATCTCATTCTCTGCCCCTAAATATCAACTTTGCCTGAATTTCTACCATTAGTGCTCTGACCTCTATTGCCTAAGGAGTTGTTGTTGAAATTTCTTGGAGAATCATCTTTAAACTACATCCAGGTTTTTACTTTAGGAAGAATAGGTATTGACTGCTTTCCGAAGAGTAGGTGGAGTAGAGGGGTAACAAAGCGAGTTCCTCCATGGGGCTACAGCCCACTACATCCTGCAGAGTTGATGAGGAACCCTCCATTAGCAGACTTGTCAGGGGAGCATAGTATACAAGGAGGGTTGAGGAGAGGTACCTCTGCAGGAACTGCAGACCCTCAGCTCCTCTTTATTTTCACCCCTCACCCAGATTTCTCACCCCCAAGTTGGATGTGAATTTTCCAGCTTCCTTTTGTGCCATGACAGCTAAGTAGACATCAGAAAGGATGGACTCGGTTCCTCTCCTTCTTCCTGCCTGTGGCGTGGCCCTTGAATGTGAAGATCCCCTAGTGTGAGCTGACTCACATCCTTAAAACTAGGGAGGCAGTCTTGCAAGGTCACCAGCACCATCTCGTGGTACCCAGATAACACAGGCATCTGCCCTGGTGCCCACAGCTGCTTCTCAGGGCTTT
Organism: Bos taurus; assembly: GCF_002263795.3. Lineage (NCBI taxonomy): Eukaryota > Metazoa > Chordata > Mammalia > Artiodactyla > Bovidae > Bos > Bos taurus. The sequence continues at coordinate 14,558,184 of NC_037353.1, forward strand.
TTGGCTGCAGCTGGACCAGAAGCTTAGCTGGTATCTGCAACTGTGGAACACCAGCGCTTGCTGGGCTCTTCCAAATATTAATATCTAACTAGCCCAGATAGGAGGGTTGACTGTTCAATTCAAACTCACCTCCTCTGTAAAGAGGAGACTTTAGGGAAAGTTCATGGCACACTGATGCAGTGTGGGCTCTGTAGGACAGGAGTCCTCAACCTCTGGGATCAAATGTCTGATGATCTGAGGTGGATCTGATGTAATAGTAATAAAGTACAGAATAAATATTATGTGCTTGAAACCATCCCCCACCCCAAGTCCATGGAAAAATGGTCTTCCACGGAACCAGTGCCTGGTGCCAGAAAAGTTGGGGACTGCTGCTGTAGGGCACTGCACAGTCCTGGTTCTATGTGGATGCCTTTGTCGCCATCTGTTTTTTTCCCCTCTCTCCTCTGGCTTTCTCTCTCCCTCTCTCTCTTAGTCCCTTCCTTGTTCCCCTTTTTCTCTTTGTCTCTCATGTTCTCTAATCACAGCTTTCCTTTCACAAATCAAAGAAACACTGAAGCAATGAGACAAACTTGGGTCCCGAAAGGTCTGAGCTGGGACGTCATCAGCCTTTGCTCTGCAGATGCGCGTGTGTGAGTGAGTGCTGATAGTTTCATGTCATGTCAAGGAGAAAGAGTCCTCGTCCATTTTCCTAGCAGGATGTGGACCCTCCTACCCCCTCAATGACTGGAAGCATGAGTTTGTCCTGAATTATCAACATGGGTCTTTGCCCTCCAGCTTCTGTCTGTGACTGTAACCTTGAGCGTATTCGCCATGTTTATTAAAAGCTTAGCTGAACCTAACTATAGATCAAGTTAATAAAACAAAGAGCCCATCCAAGAACCTTGTGAATACAGTTCTCACTGCACACCCTGCTGGGTTACAGGCCGATGATTACTGAGCTACAGAGCTCTTTTCCCTTCACTGAGGCAATTTGTGGTCAGTAGTGGTTGTGGTGAAGTGATTCCTGAACCATTTTGAGTGCATTGTAGTAAATGAGTAAATAGATTGGTATTTGAGGGAACTAGGATTATATGGTGCAAGAAGGGAGATACGAATATGGCAGGGGAAGGAAACGAAGAACTTTTGGTGTTGGGTTGGAATTGGAGTATTTGTACAAACATAACTTTAAAAATAGATACGTATTTACTAGTTCTGTTCCCTCCAAAGACCTAGAAGCAATGACGCTCCAGGGGTAATGAGCTCTCAGTGGCACCAGAGCTCCTTGGAGACGTGGTTAATTCCAGAGCCAGAAAGGGAAAGTACTAGGTGGGTCTGGCATCTACTAAGCCTGTGTGCCTAGAACCTGTGCTCTGCAACAAAAGAAGGCACTGCAATGAGAAGCTTATGCACAGCAAGGAAGAGGAGCCCCACTTGCTGCAGCTAAGGAAAGCCCACACAAAGCAAGGAAGACCCAGCACAACCAAATAATGATAACAGATGTTTAAAAAAAAGTCTGGGCAAGAGTCAGCTTGTGGTGGAGTCTGGAGGCTTGTTCAACACCATCCACTTTTCTAGTGGGTAAGACTTGATACTTGAGGCTTGGTCAGTGCTGGGAACAGATTAAGGAAAAGGACTTAAACCTTCCAGAAGATCAGTTCCCAAATACCAATTGCCTCTGGTTGACTCTTTGAGGGAACTCACCCTGAAGGACTGAGCACCAGCCCCTGCCCTGGAATAGGAATTTGTGATGAAATCCCAAGTGCTTGCCATAGAACAAGTTCCTATAAATCAGATCTCTGTTACATAGAGTGCTGCATTCGAATAGGAATATTCCACATTCTAAGACCAGGTGCATGGCAGTGCATCCTAAAACTAACAGCTCATCTAATCACCTCCAGGGCTTGTTAAACCAGACTGCTGATCCCTGCCCTCCACACTTTAGACTCAGTCTATCTCAAGGACACCCCAGAATCCATATTTTTAGAGAAATGCCCCAGTGTATCTAATTTGGAAATGGGGATTGAAACCCATGGACAGAGGTGGCCTTTGAGGAACTTTGCCACTCTCAATCTATCTCTACTTAAACATAGAGAATAAAAATAAAGACACACTTAAGACACTTTTCCTTGATCATTCTAGTCATCTGATGGTTATGTATACTGTCTGATTCAAAGTCTGCAGTGTGAGTAGTACTTGCTGCATTGGAGCAGATTAAAGAATCGAGCCACAACTTGGTCTTGAAGTTAGAAAGGTATCTTCAGATGTTGCACACGCCGGGTGTTTGGATCAGGAATGTGGTCTGGGTGCCTTCCAGGCAGAGCCTACCCATGCCAGGCTGGCAGGTTCACAGCAGGGCTCAGCCCCTGTCTCCCTTGGCTTAGGAGAGCTTAGTCTCTGCCATGTGGGAAGGAAGTTGTCTAGGTCTCGGAATACAGCAAAGTACTGAATGTATCTGTGAAAGCTGGAAATCTGGAATCAGAGACAATTAGCACTCAGAGGAAATTAAGGCTTGTCCCATTCCCCTCTTGGACCGTTTTGGCAAGGGGCAGCTGAGATCCAAGCTTCGTCATGGCTGGAGAGTGTCAGGGATGGGTCTCCTCCAATGAGTCAGAGTCAGGGTGGGGAGGGGGCATGCTGGCAGTGCATCCCAGAGTCTCTGAAGCTTATCTCTGTTTGATCCAAACACCCTTGCCCCTGTTTTAGTCATATGTGAAGATAATAAGTCAAGCATTGGGTGAAGTGGAGATTCCAGAGTAAGAAAATTTAGGCCAAGTTCTCCATGGCAAGAAAATGCCTAATAAGTTGTAGGATTTTTCTGGCCTTTATTTTTGCCTGGGATCTTTTTTCCCAAATGAATGCTTTCCATGTCAGCTTGTCCTTAAAAGACAACATTGGTTAGCATTTTGTGATAATGGGAGTGATTTCTTTTGCTGTCAGTTTTTGCCTGATTTGGATAAACTAAAAAAAAAATTAATTATATGGGAAATCCTTTAAAATTATTAGTTTGTAACTCCATTGAAAGTTGGATATTTAGGGGACTTCCCTGGTGGTCCAGTGGTTAAGACTCTAAGCTTACAATGCAAGGGTTGTGGGTTTGATCCCTGGTCAGGGAACAAAGATCCCATATACTGCTTGGTGCGGTGAAAAAAAAAAAAAAGGATATTTAAAATTTGTTAATCCAGTATTTATGTGGGGACATAGTGAATAAGCATACTAAAAACCTAAAATCCCTCCCTCTTGGAAATTATAAGTTAGTGGATGAAATATTAGAGGTGAATCCAATAGGCAGTCTGTAGCAATTGTCTAAATAAATATAACTTTAAATGTTAACCATGCAACACAATAGTGTTATGTGAAGACAATGTTATAGATAATACATTTTCTTGTTCTTAAATAAGACTGTGTATAAGATACAGAAGATTTTGAATAAAATTATTATATATTTTAGCACATTTCTGTTGCTTTTTAAAAACGTTTTCATTTTCACCAAAAAAATGTACCTGTCTGAATCTTAAGTTTCCTAGAGATTTTTCTTCTCTTAATGGGGCTTCCAGAATTGAAAGGATTAGCAGTGTTTGCTTTGGGACAAATTCCTGGGGCAAGTAGATAGCAAGCAGTTTTGGGGGGATTCTACTCAGAATCTTTTTGGTTTTGAAGAACAGAGACTCACTGGAATATCATTAAGGAAAAGGGCCTTAGTTATGAGAACCCAAGAGGAAACACAACCAAGTCTGTGGACCAGACCCCACATAGGACATCTCACCGGAACTAGAGTGAGAAGCCTTAGGCTTGCTCTCTGTTGCTCTCTCTCTGTCCATCTCCCTCTCTCCTCCCTCTCTAATGGTTTCCTGGCTTTTCTCAGTGCATCTGCTCTCCACCCTGCCCCTCTCTGGCTTTCCTGTGTGGTTCCAGTGTCTCCTTTCCTCCAAATCTCAGCGTGCTCTTGAGCCGTAATGGCCACTCCCATCTCAGGCTCCTGGGGTTTTCAGGTAGTGCCACGACCACTGCCATGTGTCAAGTTCCCCTGGAGAATTTTAGTTTAAATTTGCAGGAAAGGAAACTAACCGGTCATTTTCTTAAGCCATGCCATGTAAGTATACGTTGCCAGCTAGTTTATGGATAGTCCCCTCATTGGGTCAGGTGACACTCCTGGTCCAACTAGTCGTGGCCAGAGTCAGATGATACAGAAATGACCATTGAGGGCAGCATCACCATGCCAAAGGGGCATCCTCTTTGGGGACAGGCAGTCTGAAACTCTTTTCATTTTGTGGTGGTTATTTCCTCTCAGATCAGAACCTTTGGGGATACCCGTGGTTGCTCCTGAACCCTATGGTGTTTTGAGTAAAGTCAGGGATTGGGGGTTCAAAAAGCCAAAACTGGACCCAGGAACTCAGTCTTTTTTTTAATGCCCCGCACCCCTTGGTGTCTGTGAAATACAAATAAAAGAGAAATGGGGAGAGGGGAGATACCTGATTCAGATTCTTTGGCATCCTTGACTGCTCTTGAATCTGTATCTAATCCAAGAGTTCAGGGTAAGCTTGGGCCAGGGTGAACCCTTGGTGGTGGTTAAAAGGAAGGACACTCCATGCGGCTCATTTTCAGTTTGAGGTCATGGTGGAACCTCAGTCAGGAAAGTCTTTGGGGGCAATTGCTGCTTAGAATGAGATCCTGAGTGGGATCTGCCAAGAATACACAGTGAGATTTGGGTTAATCCATCTGGAAAAGACGGCTGGGGCCATAGAAAAGTGTAGGTGGCCAAAAATTAAGCCTAGAGTGTTCTTGTCAGAGAGAAGTTAGCTGAGAATTATTAATACATCCTGGAAGCCCAGGTTAACTTATAAGGAGATGGAATACATAGTATTCCAGGGAAATGGGAGGGCCAGTTAGGAGACTGTTGTGCTTTTGATCAGATGGGGTCACATACAGCCTGTTTTGTAAAGCTGATAAATGACAAGGCTGATGGTAATGTGGGTGAGCAAGGAGTTGAGAGAGCTGACTTTGGGGTCAAACAGAAACTTCCAGAGCTGCAGCCTCAGTTTCCTCATCTGTAACATGCAGATAATACGATTTCTCAGGGTTCTTAGGGAAGTTAAATATCATATTACCTGTAAGATGAAAATGTTAGCTATTCTTCAACAAACTACAGTCCTTATCATCAGAATATTTGTCCATGACAACTGACAAAACAGATTACCAGGCAATATTTCACTTGGCTTTTGCCATTCGGAACTGCATTCCTTGATCTCAGCAATGAGCAGAAATTAGGAGAGAACGAATAGGCTTTCAATACTTCCTTCGAAGTTACCTCTTCTTTCTGGAATTCTCTTTCATCTAGGCTCAAAGCTTCTATTCTAGGGTTGAGGGCTGAAACCTTCTGGGAAAAACATGACTTGAATAAAAATTCACACAAGAGTTCTAAATGACTCACATAAAATTTCTCTTATGAGAAATGTTTTGGTGGTCAGGGCAGGGGTAGGGAGAGAGGGAAGGCATAGGCATATTGGGTGCTTAAAGGAAGCAAAAGTGAATGAAAATAGGTTAAGGGAACTAAAGATCAGGTCCTCACTTTTTCTTGAGAATAGCATGGCCTAAGTGCTTCTCAAAAGGTACTCTGTAAATTCTACAGCCTCTCCAAGAAATTCATGATGTAAACTAGTTCTGAGAAGTTCTGTAGCTAAGAAAACACCCTCACTTCAGTTAACCGCCCCCCCCCCCCCCATTTCTAAACTTCTTGCCCATGGAACATCTTTTTTGACCTAGATCCCAGTAGCCTCTTGAGGAACCAGGAAATCCTGCTCTACGTGTAATCATGGATGAGTACACCCCATCCTGACTTCTCTATTTTCTCACCTTGACTTCTCTAGGTACATTAGAGAAGACAGGATTAGAAAAATAAGATAATTGTCTTCCAGTGTGTGAAACATTGTCACCTTAGACAGAGGAATTGGATTTGCTCTGGATAGCTCCAAATGAGAGAGTGAGGGTCAGTAGCTGGATTCCAGGACAGTGGACTTCACTTCTGAATGAGAGAAAATTGTTTATAATTTCCTTATTTTGGAAAAGACATTATAAACCCATGGCACAAAATTCAAAAGGTATTCATACCAAGCGTGGCTGTGGGTCAACATAAATACTTACACATTGTTGAGGATATTGCTACTTGGAAAAAGTGACCATTTACAAGTTCCATGACCTAGTCATCTACCATGTAGGATATGCCCCCAGAGAAATCCTTGCACACGTGTGCCAGAATTTGTGTACAAGGATGTTCTTGGAAACACTATAAGGGCCTCAGTGACCAAATGTCTACCAACAGGAGAATGGGTAAATAAATTATAGTATTTTCATACAGTGGAATAGTATATAGTGATAGAATTGAAAAAACTACAGATACATGCAATGACATGGAAAAAATTTAGAAACAATGTTGATATGAAAAAGTTGTAGATCAAAGCAATCTATAGATTCAATGCAATACCTATCAAGCTACCAACGGTATTTTTCAGAGAACTAGAACAAATAATTTCACAATTTGTATGGAAATACAAAAAACCTCAAATAGCCAAAGCAATCTTGAGAACGAAGAATGGAACTGGAGGAATCAACCTGCCTGATTTCAGACTATACTACAAAGCTACAGTCATCAAGACAGTATGGTACTGGCACAAAGACAGAAATATAGATCAGTGGAACAAAATAGAAAGCCCAGAGATAAATCCACACATGTATGGACACTTTATCTTTGACAAAGGAGGCAAGAATATGCAATGGAGAAAAGACAATCTCTTTAACAAGTGGTGCTGGGAAAACTGGTCAACCACTTGTAAAAGAATGAAACTAGAACACTTTCTAACACCATACACAAAAATAAACTCAAAGTAAATTAAAGATCTAAATGTAAGACCAGAAACTATGAAACTCCTAGAGGAAAACATAGGCAAAACACTCTGACATAAATCATAGCAGGATCCTCTCTGACCCACCTCCCAGAGTAATGAAAATAAAAGCAAAAATAAACAAATGGGACCTAATTAAAATTAAAAGCTTCTGCACAACAAAGGAAACTATAATCAAGGTGAAAAGACAGCCTTCAGAATGGGAGAAAATAATAGCAAATGAAGCAACTGACAAAGAATTAATCTCAAAACTATACAAGCAGCTCATGCAGCTCAATTCCAGAAAAATAAACAACCCAATCAAAAAATGGGCCAAAGAACTAAACAGACATTTCTCCAAAGAAGACATACAGATGGCTAACAAACACATGAAAAGATGCTCAACATCACTCTTTATCAGAGAAATGCAAATCAAAACCACAATGAGGTACCATCTCACGCCAGTCAGAATGGCTGTGACCCAAAAGTCTACAAGCAATAAATGCTGGGGAGGGTGTGGAGAAAAAGGAACCCTCTTACACTGTTGGTGGGAATGCAAACTAGTACAGCCACTATGGAGAACAGTGTGGAGATTCCTTAAAAAACTGGAAATAGAACTGCTATTTGACCCAGCAATCCCACTGCTGGGCATACACACTGAGGAAACCAGAAGGGAAAGAGACACGTGTACCCCAATGTTCATCGCAGCACTGTTTACAATAGCCAGGACATGGAAGCAACCTAGATGCCCATCAGCAGATGAATGGATAAGAAAGCTGTGGTACATATACACAATGGAGTATTACTCAGCTATTAAAAAGAATGCATTGAAATCAGTTCTCATGATGTGGATGAAACTGGAGCCTATTATACAGAGCGAAGTAAGTCAGAAAGAACACCAATACAGCATACTAATGCATGTATATGGAATTTAGAAAGATGGTAATGGGAAGAAGCTGAAGTTGAACGGTTCTATGAAGACCTACAAGACCTTTTAGAACTAACACCCAAAAAAGATGTCCTTTTCATTATAGGGGACTGGAATGCAAAAGTAGGAAGTCAAGAAACACCTGGAGTAATAGGCAAATTTGGCCTTGGAATATGGAATGAAGCAGGGCAAAGACTAATAGAGTTTTGCCAAGAAAATGCACTGATCATAACAAACACCCTCTTCCAACAACACAAGAGAAGACTCTATACATGGACATCACCAGATGGTCAACACCGAAATCAGATTGATTGTATTCTTTGCAGCCAAAGATGGAGAAGCTCTATACAGTCAGCAAAAACAAGACCAGGAGCTGACTGTGGCTCAGATCATGAACTCCTTATTGCCAAATTCAGACTTAAATTGAAGAAAGTAGGGAAAACCACTAGACTATACAGGTATGACCTAAATCAAATCCCTTATGATTATACAATGGAAGTGAGAAATAGATTTAAGGGCCTAGATCTGATAGATAGAGTACCTGATGAACTATGGAATGAGGTTCGTGACATTGTACAGGAGACAGGGATCAAGACCATCCCCATGGAAAAGAAATGCAGAAGAGCAAAATGGCTGTCTGGGGAGGCCTTACAAATAGCTGTGAAAAGAAGAGAAGTGAAAAGCAAAGGAGCAAAGGAAAGATATAAGCATCTGAATGCAGGGTTCCAAAGAATAGCAAGAAGAGATAAGAAAGCCTTCTTCAGCGATCAATGCAAAGAAATAGAGGAAAACAACAGAATGGGAAAGACTAGAGATCTCTTCAAGAAAATTAGAGATACCAAAGGAACATTTCATGCCAAGATGGGCTCAATAAAGGACAGAAATGGTATGGACCTAACAGAAGCAGAAGATATTAAGAAGAGATGGCAAGAATACACAGAAGAACTGTGCAAAAAAGATCTTCATGACCCAGATAATCACGATGGTGTGATCACTGACCTAGAGCCAGACATCCTGGAATGTGAAGTCAAGTGGGCCTTAGAAAGCGTCACTACAAACAAAGCTAGCGGAGGTGATGGAATTCCAGTTGAGCTATTTCAAATCCTGAAATATGATGCTGTGAAAGTGCTGCACTCGATATGCCAGCAAGTTTGGAGGACTCAGCAGTGGCCACAGGACTGGAAAAGATCAGTTTTAATTCCAATACCAAAGAAAGGCAATGCCAAAGAATACTCAAACTACCACACAATTGCACTCATCTCACACGCTAGTAAAGTAATGCTTAGAATTCCCCAAGCCAGGCTTCAGCAATATGTGAACTGTGAACTTCCTGATGTGCAAGCTGGTTTTAGAAAAGGCAGAGGAACCAGAGATCAAATTGCCAACATCTGCTAGATCATCGAAAAAGCAAGAGAGTTCCAGAAAAACATCTATTTCTGCTTTATTGACTATGCTAAAGCCTTTGACTGTGTGGATCACAATAAACTGTGGAAAATTCTGAAAGAGATGGGAATACCAGATCACCTGATCTGCCTCTTGAGAAATCTGTATGCAGGTCAGGAAGCAACAGTTAGAACTGGACATGGAACAACAGACTGGTTCCAAATAGGAAAAGGAGTATGTCAAGGCTGTATATTGTCACCCTGCTTATTTAACTTATATGCAGAGTACATCATGAGAAACGCTGGACTGGAAGAAACACAAGCTGGAATCAAGATTGCTGGGAGAAATATCAATAACCTCAGATACGCAGATGACACCACCCTTATGGCAGAAAGTGAAGAGGAACTCAAAAGCCTCTTGATGAAAGTGAAAGTGGAGAGTGAAAAAGTTGGCTTAAAGCTCAACATTCAGAAAATGAAGATCATGGCATCTGGTCCCATCACTTCATGGCAAATAGATGGGGAAACAGTGGAAACAGTATCAGACTTTATTTTTCTGGGCTCCAAAATCACTGCAGATGGTGACTGCAGCCATGAAATTAAAAGACGCTTACTCCTTGGAAGGAAAGTTATGACCAACCTAGATAGTATATTCAAAAGCAGAGACATTACTTTGCCAACAAAGGCCTGTCTAGTCAAGGCTATGGTTTTTCCTGTGGTCATGTATGGAGGTGAGAGTTGGACTGTGAAGAAGGCTGAGTGCCGAAGAATTGATGCTTTTGAACTGTGGTGTTGGAGAAGACTCTTGAGAATCCCTTGGACTGCAAGGAGATCCAACCAGTCCATTCTGAAGGAGATCAGCCCTGGGATTTCTTTGGAAGGAATGATGCTAAAGCTGAAACTCCAGTCCTTTGGCCACCTCATGCAAAGAGTTGACTCATTGGAAAAGACTCTGATGCTGGGAGGGATTGGGGGCAGGAGGAGAAGGGGACGACAGAGGATGAGATGGCTGGATGGCATCACTGACTCGATGGACGTGAGTCTGGGTGAGCTCTGGGAGTTGGTGATGGACAGGGAGGCCTGGTGTGCTGCGATTCATGGGGTCGCAAACAGTCGGACACGACTGAGCGACTGATCTGAACTGAACTGAACGATGACCCTATATACAAGACAGCAAAAGAGATACAGATGTAAAGAACAGACTTTTGGACTCTGTAAGGTGAGGGTGGGATGATTTGAGAAAATAGCATTAAAACATGTATATTATTGTATATGAAACAGATCACCAGTCCAAGTTCGATGCATGAGACAGGGTGCTCAGGGCTGGTGCACTGGGGTGACCCTGAGGGATGGGATGGGAAGGGATGTGGGAGGGGGATTCAGGATGGGGAACACATGTATACTCATGGCTGATTCATGTGAATGTATGCAAAAACCACCACAATATTGTAAAGTAATTTAGCCTCCAATTAAATAAATTTTTTAAAAAGTTGTAGAAAAGCTACATATAGCATGATACATTTTTTATAAACTCAAAATCAAGCCAGATAGAACAGTATATTGCTTAAAGATAAATCTATATAATAAAGTTATTTTTAAAAGATAGTAAGCAGTGTTATTCATAATAGCCAAAAGGTGGAAACAAGGCAACTGTCTTTCAACTGATACAGTGTATCTATACAATGAAATATTATTTGGTAATTTTAAAAAACAAAGTCCTGATACACGCAACAGCATGGATGAATTTTGAAAACATTATACTAAGTTGAAGAAGCCAGTCACAATGATTTCATTTATATGAAGTTCCAGAATAAATAAATCCATGATAGTAGAAAGTAGGTTGCTGGTTTACTAAGGGCTGGGTGGAGGATACTTCGAGGGAATAAGAGAGTGACTACTGATGAGTATAGAGCTTCTCATGGGATTAATGAAAATGTTCTAAGATTGATCGTAAGATTGTAATAGTCGTACAATTCTATGAGCATCGCAAAAGCCATAGAGTTGTGTACTTTAAATGGGTGAATTCTATGGTGTGTGAATTATATCTCAATAAAGTTGATATAAAAAGTAGCAAGAGTATAGCACAGAGAACTCTGCTCAATGTTATTTGGCAGCCTGGATGGGAGAGGACTTTGCGGGGGAATGAAGGTATGTATATGTATGGCTAAGTCCCTTTGCAGTTCACCTGAAATTATTATATTACAGCATTATTAATCAGTTATACTCCAATAAAAAATAGTTTTACTGCAGTGTATTGATAATTTACATAACATAGAACTGACCTGTTTTTAGTGTATAATTCAATGAATGTGAGCATATTTACAGAACTTTACAAACATTACAGCAATCTAATTTTAGAACATTCAGTAACTCTAAAGATAAACTTCATGCAGACTTACAGTCTTTCTCCATCTCCAATCTCAAGCAACAGCTAATCTCTTTTCTGTCTCTACGTATTTGCTCTTGTGGGATATTCTACATAAATGGAATCATACATGTTCTTTTGTGACTGGCTTCTTTCACTTTTTGAGATTATCAGTATCGTACTTTTATCAGTACCTTATTCCTTTTTGGGCTTCCCTTGTGGCTCAGTTGGTAAAGAATCCACCTGCAATGCAGGAGACCTCGGTTCTATCCCTGGGTTGGGAAGATCCCTGGAGACGGGAAAGGCTACCCACTCCAGTATTCTGGCCTGGAGAATTCCGTGGACTATACAGTCCACAGGGTCACAAAGAGTCAGACACGACTGAGCAACTTTCACGTCACTTCACTATTCCTTTTAATTGGCAAATAATATTCCATTGTATGGATATATAATATTTTGTTTATTCTTTCATCAGTTGATGGGAATTTTGGGTTGTTTCCACTTTTGGGTCATTATGAATAAGGCTGCCATTACATTTTTTAAAAACTATTAATTTTTGGCTGTGCTGTGTCTTTGTTACTGTTAGTTATCTCTGGTTGCAGAGCAGTGACTGCTCTCTAGATGTGGTGTGCAGGCTTGTCATTGTGGTGGCTTCTCTTGTGCACTCTAGGGCACGTGGGCTTCAGAAGTTGCAGCTTCTGGGCTCTAGAGCACAGGCTCACCAGTTGTGGCCCATGGGCTTAGTTGCTTCACAGCATGTGGGATCTTTCCGGATCAGGGATCAAACCTGTGTCTCCTTCGTTGGCAGGCAGATGCTTTACCACTGAGCCACCAGGGGAGCCCATGTGTTTCATTTTTAAAGACACTTCCATATTGTTTTCTAAACAAATTTGCTTTAAGGGGGAAAGTCAATTTGCATATCATATGGGTGTTCTTGGCTTGTATTTATTTTTCTCCGGAATAAAAATCACTCAGAAATTTCTTGATCCAAAACAAAAAAAAAGTAGCAAGAGAATAATAGGCATGAAATTTAGGAAAGTGATGCTTGTGGAGGAAGAGGGGATCTAAGAATTGGGTAGAGGAGGACCCCACATGTGTCCTTTATGTAGCTGAAAATATTTTAGTGGAGAAGTACACTCTCCGGGGGGATTTACAGGTATTTTTTATTTTAAAAAATTATAACATAACTTACATAGGTGTTACACATATTCTTTTGTAGATATCAAATAATCCATAATAAAAATTTAATACAAAATGCACAAAAATGCATATAGTAAGAGTAGACACGATTCCCTTTGCCCAGGTTTGAGGGCAGCTGCTGCTCTCTGTTTATTCTGTGTCCTTCCAGAGAATCTGTGTGTTTACAAACATGATTCCTGTGTACATAACCAGAAATGACTGCATGTTCTCACACTGCCTTACACATTGGTTCAGAGAGAAACTTGGAGAGCCTCCCCAGCCTGTACACAGAGTGGCCACAGTGTTACTGACTCAGAGGCTTTCAGTCCTCTTAGGGAAGAAGCGGTGGAGTGCTTCTGGAGTCGTACTGCCCTGGGTGAGCCTGTGCTGCCGCTCCATGCAGACCCGTGAAATAGAAAGGCCCCCTCACTTGAAAGGGCAGCCTGCCATCATCCTCTGTCCACTACCCTGTGTTGTTATTCTTCTCAGTACAACTTGTCTGCATGTGTATAGTTTACACTTCATCTCCCGACTAGACAGCAAGAACTCTGTCCCACTAGACACACAATAAATATTGATTGACGGCCAAACTAATAAACACGTGGATGAATGAATGAATGAATGAATGCCTGGTTTGGAATTCCAGCTCCATCTGTACTAAAAATCTCAGGTAACTTACTAAATCTCTTTGCTTCAGGTTCCTCATCGGTATAATAGTATAATAATAGCCATGAAGATGAAATAAATTTATGCCTTCAAAACACTTAGAACAGAGCCTGGCACTTGTAACATTCATTTTATGTTGGTTCTTACTATTAGAGTATCCCGATGTAGGGATGTACAATCATCATTTCTACTGAGACTATTTCCAAACAGGGTTGTACTGCAGAACTTTGTGCATCATATGACGTTTGGCCTCTGAAAGTGAAAGTGTTAGTGGCTTAGTTGTGTCCAACTCTTGCGACCCCATGGGCTGTAGCCCGCCAGGCTCCCCTGTCCATGGGATTCTCCAGGCCAGAATACTGGAGTGCGTTACCATTCCCTTCACCAGGGTGTCTTCCCGACCCAGGGATCGAACCCAGGTCTCCCGCATTACAGGCAGAGTCTTTACCATCTGAGCCACCAGGGAAGCCCATTTCGCCTCTAGGCAAGTCTTATGGTTGGATGAATTTCTAGAAGTGGGGGTTTCTGGGTCCAAGAGTGCCTGCATTGTGATTCTGAGAGATGATGCGGACTTGATGAGATCAGTAATAATGAGCAAAACAGGACCACAGTGAAGGATGCTGCTCCTTCACTAGATGTGCGTATGTAGTCACTAGGCTTTGTGACTGGCTCTCAGGGATGTGGTGGCAACAATTCTTTCTGCCGATGGGAGGTCAGGCTCTGAGTCTGCAGAGTCCCTGCAGATCTGGAACAGAGTAGTGTGTCCCTAAGGATTATTGGCTAAATGCCAGACATATTTGTAACAGAAAAATGCAAAGCTAAAATGTTCCATTTTATGTCCAGTTGGTGGCAAGGGAAAAAATACTCTGTTAACTTATTTTTAAACTAAGAGCCAATTTTTGATTCACATTGTAGTGTTTGTTTTTTTGCAGGGAAAGAAGGTTTGTTTTATTTTTGGACCTTTTTGAAGGTATTCGGTGTAAAAAAAAATTTTTAAACGTCCATATATCTTTTTAAAAAATGTGTGGTCAACTATTTGAACTTTCCCTATACAAATTAAATATTTATATAATGATTAGTGTGGGGGTGGGTCAAGAAATATTGTATTTCTTTAAAAAAAAAAAAAAACTTTATTCGGGTTTTTTTTTTTTTTTTGCCCTGTTGAGTCTAGTCAATAATCCACATTCTCCAGCCACTCAAATGTCAAAATGTTTCAAAAACATAAAAAAATAAAGAAATGAAGAGAAGCGTCCTTGTTCTTTAAATTATTTCTGTGTTACCCTGAACTGTAAGTGAACTCTCCTTGCTTATAAAAGAAGCAGCTGTTCATGCAATTGAAACCATGGTTCATTACAAGCTGACCTCGGATTCAGGAGTAAAACTTCCTCTATTTTACTACGACTATTCAGACAGGGACTGGAGATAAACAATAATCAAAATCAGGATGGAACTTGACTGGGAAACCCTCTATGTTCTTTGGCAGAATTATAGCAGCTCTCGAATTGCCAGGAATGAGGCAATGTGAAATGACCCTCAAACATTCCCTTCTGAAATGCAGTGGGTCCAGGCTGCCAGCTCTGAGCAGACAAAGGCCGATTGTAACGACTTCTTAAGCATATACTTATAGAAACATTAATTATCACCAACCCTATTTTAAACATTTATAGAAAGTCAAGATGAAAGGGCCCTTTTATATCCATTTTTATAATTCCCCCTTGCAAGAAACTATGATTACAGTATTTTCCCTCTCTCTGTCTCTTGTTGGAGTTCTCACTTCTAGGTCTTATTCTTAAAAGACTAATTTTGGTTTGAAGCTTATGTGCTCATCAAGTTAGATATGAGAGGATGCAGGGAAATGAAATGTGTTAGTGGGTGTGATGAGGGAGGGGACTAGCTGCAGTGTGGGAGGTAGGGGCACCTGGGGTGCTGAAATGACCTGTTTTGGAAAGGTGGACGTTCAGTTTGCTAAGGTGCCAGTGGAAGCCAAATTGAGGTCAAATTAGCTCAGCAATTGGGTCTAAACTAGTGATTCTCAAACACAGGAGTTCATCAGAATCTCAGGGAAGGGCTCCTTTCACAATGACCATCATCGGAGTCCCACCCCTCAGAGATGTTGGTTCAGTGTGTCCCAGCCGTGTGTCCTCCAAGACTCCTGGTAACTCGGATGCAAGTGGCTTGAGGTGATACTTTGAGAGGAAACTGACTTGAAGATTAATTATACCCAGCCTATCCCTCACCTCCAGCCATTATGTCTACTCAACCTGCTTGAATCCAATTTACTGTCCCCCTCCCAGGTCCCCTCCATGGCACATGGCATTACATGCTATAGACTTGGCTTCAAAAATGGTGTGTGGCAGCTGTGTGCAAGGGTGTTCTTGGCTGAGGCTGTCCTTAAGAATGCTTTGACCTCTTAAAGTCAATCGTAATTCTTTATAGAGTCACGAAAAGAAAAGAGAGACAAAAGAGAGATCACAGGCCACACTGTCCACTAATTGGGAGCAGATATCCTTGGCATGCAGAAGGCTGACCCAGGCATGATGGGGTAGTGGAGAGATCTGAACTTGCCTGCAGAGCTGGCAGTGCAGTGAATGCAGTGTAGATGTGGGGACCGATACCAAGAGCTGGGCTGTTTGTTTGGAGGAATCATGGGGCTGTATGAATTCCACTGAGGCTACAGAATGAGACTTGGTTCTTCTCTGGTTTCCCAGTGCCCACTCTCTCCTCTCTCCCTCCTTCTGCACTCCCATCCCTAGGCCAAGAGAACATGCGTCTGTGACTACTTCACCTTCTCATCCTCTGCTCCGTGCATGAGAACATGAACTGGAAATCCCAAATGGGGTTTCAGGAGGCCAGGACTTTGCCTTCCATTGGGTCCAATTCCGTAGTGTCTTGAGAAAAAGCTGCTGGACCAGGGCTAGCATTGACTGTGGCCCTTCTCTTCTAGCTTCCTGCTGGTGATATGGGTCTTCCATCAGATAGGAATCAGTGATTCATTCAGAACAGTCTTTTCCAAGATGGCCAAAGCAAGGGGTTCCAATGTAGGACTGAGAGAGGGGACTGTTATTTATTAGGTGCCTACTGCATGCCAAGTGCTTTGCATCTTTATTGCATTTACTCCTCACTGTAACCCTGGGTGGCGTTATCTTGTGGCAAGTGGGAAATGGGCTGAGGATTCTCCAGCTTGTCCAAGATTGCACACAGAGGGATAGAATGTGCGAGGCATAGAGAGGGCTTTTTGCTTTCTAGTTCTTGTTGCTTTAATGATTTGTCTAGTTCTGAAGCATTTACTGTAGCTGTACTTCATGTCACCTAGAAGGCAGTATGGACTTCCCTGGTGGTTCAGTGGTAAAGAATTCATTTCCCAGTGCAGGAGACATGGGTTAGATCCCTAAGTCAGGAAGAACCCCTGGAGAAAGAAATGACAACCCACTCCAGTATTCTTGCTTGGGAAATCCCATGGACAAGGGAACCTGGAGGGCTATACTGCATAGGGTCACAAAGAATTAGACCTGACTGAGCAACTAAACAGCAGCAACAGGAGGCCGTATAGTAGAGAGGTTAGGGGCTCTGCAGACAGACTGCCGAGGGTTCTACCACTCATTAACTATGTTCTATCCTTCAACTCTCTTGGGATAACAAGAATAATGATAATATAATACTTCTTCGAGATTTGAAAATTAAAAAAGGTAATAAGATGCTTAGCCCAGGGCCTGGTATAGTGTCAGTGCCTCAGCTAATGACTGATTGTTATCATTACCATCACCACCACCATCATCATCTTTGCAAGTTGCTTTATACATGTGTATGGGATATGAATGCATGATAGACAAACAGCCAAGTGGTGGCTGGGTGAATTCATGAAAGACGCTTGAATGGAAAAAGAGAGTAAAGTTGGATGGTGAGAGGGAGGGCTGGGTCATAGGATGACTAAGGTGAAGCTGAATCTTGGCCCTCAGTGACCTGCTGACCCATTTTGTGGCCTGAGGAACTCCCCACCCCCTAATGGCCCAGGCAGGTGATCCAGGGTAGAACAACACTGGTGGCCATTAATTACTTCCCAGCTGTGCTGCTGTTGCTGGGTGGGTGGAGGTAGGGTGTTTCTGAGATGTTAAAGAGGTGGCATTTCCAACTGCCCAGCTGGTCAGGTCCTTAATCAGTTTTGACGGTCCCAGCCCTGAGACTGGAGTGTGTATCCTGGCCTGGGCACCCTGGTAGGAACTCTGGGACTGGATTGAGGAGAGAGGTCCTGAGGAGCTGATTAGACCAAGTCCAGAAGGTGGAGGTTCTTCCCAAGAGAAGGGTTGGGTAGGGTTGACCAAAGATACCCATGGTCGGTCCTCATTGTCCAGATGGTAAGTCAAAGGTTAGAAAAGGAAGTCATTTACCCATGCGTGAACTCAGAGATTGAGAGCACTTAGAAGGAAGGCCTTGCCTCCAGAGGGTGGGGAGGCATCCTAATACTTGCTTAGTGTGCATCATGAGCTGTGATAACCATCAAAGGAGTGATAACTATTTCTCGGTCCTCATCTTTCATATCTCCAGTATTTATTGTGAGCCCATGAGCCAGGTAAAATCTTATTACGTCTATGGTTCTGTGAGGAAATACACATTTTCCATCCACATCCTGAAGATATTTATTGTCCAAGAATAATACCAATAGTAAGAATAAAACTATTACCGCTTACTTAATATCTGCTATGTATCAGGCATTTTATGATCTTTAGTTCACTGAGTGGTGGCCACAGCTGTCATGGAGTGGCTATTTATCAGCCTGTTTTATGTATAAAGAAACTGAGATTCAGGGAGGTTAAGTAGCTTGCTCTCCATCAAGGACATAGAACTGTGGGTCAGTGCCAAGGCCAAGGTTCTGAACCAGACTCTGTCTAACCGCAAAGTCCTTGGTGTTAATTACTGGCCAAAGTGGGGAGTATATTTGCCTGTGAAAGATCACCCACTAATTGAAAGTGGATTTGAAGCCACTCAGTCAGGCAGAGTGATCCGGGAAGGCTTATGGAGGGCCAGGATGAAGGAGGATTCTGCAGGCTGAGGGGAGGGGTCGGTGAGGAAGTGCAGGGACAAAGTGAACGTGAGGACAGTCACGGATGCTACCATCTCCCTTGATCTCCTCCATAGCCAGTGAGGCCCAAGCAACAGGGGTGACCCTTCCATTCTGAAATTGGAAGTTCAAGTCCAGCTACTAAGTGATAGAAATCGGTCCTCAGACTCCTGGACTCCTGCCATTCAATGAGCAGGGACCTATGGAAATTTCATGGGTAGAATATCTTGTATCACTAAAGGTGGAATTTTCATTATTTGTATAAGAGCAGCTTTCTTCACATTTTTTTGTGTCACAGACCCCTTTGGCAATCTGATAAAGTCTGTGGATCCCTTTGCCAAATAATTTAAAAATTTTTTAAATTATGGTAAATACATAAAATATATTGTCAGCCACTTCTAAGTGTATAGCACAAGAGCATTAACTTTGGTGTGCTACCATCCACAGAACTCTTTTTATCTGTAAAACTGAACCCATTAAACGCTAATTCCTCAGTCCCTCCTTCCCCCACCATTTTGCTTTCTGTCTCCATGAATCTGACTATTCTGTGTACCTCATGTAAGTGGAAACATACAGTATTTTCCTCTTGTGACTGGCTTATTTCACTTAGCATAATGTCCTCAGGGTTTATCCATGTTATAGTGTTTGTCAGAATTTCCTTCCTTTTTAAAGTTGTAAGTCTATACCACTTTTTGTTTATGTTTATCCATCAAGGACATACAAGTTGCTTCTACCTTTGGACTGTTGCAAATATGTGTCAAATAATATTTTAAGCATAAATTTATGTTTGTGTGTATATATATATGTATGATGGATATAATTGTGTGTCTATATATAAATTAGATGTAACATGATTATAAAACAGTTATATTGATATACAGTTATCTATATATATTTTAAAGACAAATTGTGTCATAGAAATATGTCATCTTCTTTACTAATGTAGTAAATAAGATCTAGGAGCATGGACTTCCCTGGAGGTCCAATGATTAAGACTCTGTGCTTCCATTGCAGGCGGTGTGAGTTTGTTTCCTGGTTGGGGAACTAAGATCCCACATGCTGCAGGCCAAATGACTCTTAATTTTGAAACAGTGAGGAGTGTAAATGATATGTTGAGATGTGTGCAGTCATTAGAATATGATGTAAATGATTTCAGTGACAGAGTCCCATGTTCTGCCAACATTCGTGTAGTTTGTGGTCTACATTGATCATTAAAGGAAATGCTAGATTTCAGTTAGAGATTCATGAAAGAAAGATGTAATTATTTCCCATAAAAGTCTGGGACCCCCTCTGGAATTCCCTCTGCAGGTCCTAGGAAATTATACCCTCCTGGGGGCTTGATGAGACTTCTGCTTTGGAGCTGGGAGAAAAGTCTTTTAACCATTCTGGCCTAAAGTGACAGCTCCAACTTCTAACTTTCTGGTGTCAGTGAACTTTTCCTGCCTTGATGCATCTTTGTGAACTTGGACAGGTTATGTAGCTGTTTTGAGTTTCAATTTCTCCAATACGTATGCTACAGAGGTAGCAGCGTCCTATGACTCCTGAGGTTCCTTTAAAAGATAGATAAAACTGGTGAGCATTTTGGCCCAGATTTATCTAAATCTCAAAATCTCCTTCTCCATCCATGATGGATGACAGGATAACAGGCTTGTTACATCCATGTTTTCCAGAACCTTATTTTCTTTCCTGCTGTCTTGGGTAAACAACACAACTAAGCCAGACCCTGACTTGTCCTAGCATCCTAGCCTTTTGGAGCCAAGATTGGCATCTGTTTTTACAGACTCTAAGTTGTCTAAAACTTTTACAAACCAAGGGTGGTCTGGGATCCTAGCAGGGGTCATAAAAGATGATAGCCAGCAAAGATAGGAGCTCAGAAGGGATCATCTTAAACAATTAGCTGGAAAAAGGAAGCCGCAAAGGGAAGTTTATATGCAGGTGTCCAGGCATCCTGGCAATGTGCCTTTAGATGGCCAGGTCCCCAGCCGGGGATGACAGATGGCGATTCACTGCATCTGCTGCTTGTTGGATAGGCCTGCTCATTTTCTGCTTTAATACTGAGCATCTCCTACTGTAATCCTTGAAATGGAATAATGCTAGCTAGTTCCTAAGACTGCGGACAGATTGAGATCATGTGTATGAAAGCTGCTGCCCAGGTTGAGCTGGAGCTGAGCCACAGCTGCAAAGGGAGCAGGGGCCCCCCCTCACCCTAAGGCTTGTTTGTATGAGTTGATGTGCACAGCAGTTTAGTTCTTGGTTGACAGAGGAGGGTGGAGGGTCTTCTCCATTGCTGTATTTTATCTTCGCCTCTGGGGTGCCTGGGAAGAAAGGAAGAAAGGAGGAAGTGACCACTGTTTCTGGCCCCCTGTCTCGGATACTGGTCCTCAGCAGTGGGGAAGGAGCTGTGTTTATAGACTTTTGGAGACTGTGCCCAAGCACTGTTGGTTCAGAGCCTAAGGGACAGAATGTTACCTGATCAGGGAGAGAGGGCCCATCTCCCCCATACTCTTCCCTTTCACCCAGACTGCGGGGCAGCACAGCAGACCCATGGGGGCCACCAGCAGAGTCCCTGTAAGGGCAGTGGCTTGGTGGGGATAGGGCACAGTGCCTCACAGAGGCAGGAGACCATGAGCAGACTGCTTGCTGTGCCCATCGAGAATTCTGGAAAACAAGTGTTAGGAGAGAAGGGAGATGTCAAACAAGGTCAGATTTGATGAGCTGATGGGGCTGGAAGCTAGCAAGGGTCAACTCTTTACCACGTTTGCACTACTTCTATTTTGAGCCTGGGTCATAATAAGTCAGACCTCGTCCTCATAAAAAACTGAGAAATTCCTTTTTTTATGAGTCTGGGACACAGTAAACTATCACACACATAATTGCTTACTAGTAATGCTGTGGTTGTTAACATATTGCTCTCCCATTAACTATGTAGCAGAAAGGTTAACAGGTCGACCAGCTACTTGCCAAAGAGCTGGGATTCAATCAGGTTTCTCTGCTCATGCTCTTTATTCTAAGATAACTGTTCCCTTTTACCAAAAGTAACTTTGGTAAAAAAAAAAAAAAAAATCTTCAGTAAATGAAACAGAACTACCTACCATCTGCCCCAGCAGTTCCACTCCTAGGCATAGCCCCAGAAGAATCAAAGGCAGACGATCAAACAAAAACGTGTACATTAATGTTCATAACATCCCTGTTCACAGTAGCCAGAACACATAAATACTTCCAAATATCCACAAAACGACTGGATAAACAAAATGTGGGATACACATACAGTGGAATATTATTCAGTCATAAAAATGAATGCAGTTCTGAAATGTGCCACAACATGGATGAACCAGAAGCACATGATGGTAAATTAAAGAAGTCAGCTGCAAAAGAACACACACGATATGATTCCAAATATACGTTATGTCCAGAATAGGCAAATCCACAGAGACAAAAAGCAGATTCATGGATGTCAGTGGCTGGGAGGTGGGGGAAATGGAAGTGACTGTTCTTGGGGACAGGATTTGTTTGAGAGATGATAAAAATATTTTAGAATTAGATAGCTGTGATGATTGTATAGCAGCTTCCCAGGTGGCTCAGTGGTAAAGGATCTGCCTGCCGATGCAGGAGACACAGGAGTTTGATCCCTGCATTGGGAAGATCTCTTGGAGGAGGAAATGGCAACTCACTCCAGTATCCTTGCCTGGAAAATCCCATGGACACAGGAAGCCTGATGGGCTACAGTCCATAGGATCACAAAAAGTTGGACACCACTGAGCATGCATACACGATGATTGTACAATATTGTGTGCGTATGAAATGCCATGGGATTATGTGCTTTAAAATACCTGTGACGGATTCATTTCGATGTTTGGCAAAACCAATACAATATTGTAAAGTTTAAAAAAAATTAAATTAAAAAAAATAAAATAAATATACTATCCTACAAAAATAAATAAATAAAATAGTTAAAGTGGTGAATTTTGTATTATGTTTATTTTATCCAAATTAGCATAAAAAGAAAACAGCAAGGAACAAATTTTTAAATAGAAAACAACACATTTCAGGTGCATTCTTTTTCAGCAACCTATTTCCTCAAGTTTTAGTACAATAATATTTTTCCCATCTTGAAACTCTTTAGGCAGCCTCACCTCAAGCAGAACCCATTTGAGAATCGGAGGGCAAGCGGCTCTAAGAACCTCTTTCTGTGCCTGTGAGAGGAAGGCCTGAAGGGGGAGCCTGTGAGCTTATTCCATCCAGGTATTAAAACCTAGGACAGGCCTGCATCATGGTGACTCCCTGAGCTGACAAGGATAACCCCACTCTAGGTCTCTGCAATACAATTTAAGCCCTCACGGTTTGCTTTCTGCCTTATTATATAGCAAACTGTGTGTCTTTGATTCATTTCTGAGAACTTCAAAGATTTTAAAGGAGTTTCAGGAATAGACTCAATTTAGTGGCTCAGATGGTAAAGAATCTGTGTGTAATGCAGGAAATTCGGGTTCGATCCCTGGGTCAGGAAGATCCCCCAGAGAAGGGAATGGCTATCCACTCCAGTATTCTTGCCTGGAGTATCCCCATGGACAGAGGAGCCTGGGCGGGCTACAGTGTGGGGTCGCAGAGAGTCGGACTCCACTGAGCAACTAACACTCTCACTCTACATAAGCACACACACACGCATATCCTCCAATGTCCCTGGTTAGAACACAATTCTGAAGCTAAGACCAAGTGCTGAAAGACAAGAGTTTAGCCTAACAGCCACAACAGTTCCAATATGGAGTTTGTCAACTGTAGGGCAACATGGTCTTAACACAGGACTCTTCTGAGAGTCAAGTACAGTTATGTGTGGAAAAGCCTTTTATGAATGATGAGATACTGTACATATGCCAGATACTAATTATTGTGTTGGCAGCAAGAAGTCCCCATGCTAGCTCACTGCTAATAGTAATAGGTAATGCATACTACACATATGGGCCATCCACAAGGCTAGCATTTCACGCACTGTCTGTATACAGACAGAAGGTAATTTTAGTGCCAGTTAACAGTGAAGAAACTGACAGACAGAGGTGGTAAAGGTAAATAACTTATCCACGGTCTCAGAGCCAGTTCATGATGGCGTCAGGATGTGACCACAGCAGGCTGGCTCAGTCTTCACACAGCCTTCTGGGTATATCTCATTCTTCATAAGATGGCAAGGAAGAAGTCAAGCAGAACTGAAGGATGTGTAATCAGCACTTTAAAGAATAGGTATCATTTCATCCAAGGATACTCATCATCACTGGGACCAGCTCAAAGATTGTTGTTAGCATCCCCTTCCAGACTCCACGTTCAATGACACTGATTTCAGTAGTTTAAAATCAACCATGGTGGGAGTAGTTACACCATGGAAATGAGCAAATGCTCTGAACCGGGCATTTTCTTTCCTTTTGAGAGCCTGTTAAATACTGGGTTGGCCAAAAGGTCCGTTCAGGTTTTCCATACCACGTTATGGAAAATCCTGAACAAACTTTTTGGCCAACCCAATATTTGCCAGTGTACCATTGGCTATAACAGTTCCTACTGGCAGAAAGAATTAGTAATAACATCTGATAATGATAATAAAAGAACATGGGGTGCATATATCTTTTTGAGTGTGTCTTTCTGTTTTCTTTGGAAGTGGAGTTGCTGGATTATATGCTAGTTCTATTATGTTTTTGATTTTTTGAGGAACCTCCAGACTGCTTTCCACAGTGGTTGCATGAATTTACCATCCCACCAGCTGTGCACAAGCGTTGTCTTTTCTCTCTGCATTCTTACCAACACTTGTTATTGCTAGTCTTTTTGTTGACAGCCGTTCTGACAGGTATGAGGTGGTATCTCATTGTGGCTTTAATTTGCATTTCCCTGATGATTAGTGATGTTGAGCATCTTTTCATGTACCTGTTGGCCATCTGTATGTCTTCTTTGGAAAAAAGTCTATTCAGATCTCCTTCCCATTTTTTTTTTGGTGGTTCAGTCGTTCAATCATGTCTGACTTTTTGCAACCCCATGGACTGTAGCACTCCAGGCTGCCCTGTCCTTCACCATCTCCTGGAGCTTGCTCCAACTTGTGTCCATTGAGTGGGTGATGCCATCCAATCACCTCATCCTCTGTCGTCCCCTTCTCCTCCTGCTGTCAGTCTTTCCCAGCATCAGGGTCTTTTCCAATGAGTTGACACTTCCTGTTTTTTAATTGGATTTTTTTTTTTGCTATTAAGTTTATGAGTTCTTTTATACGTTTTGGATATTAACCCCTTGTCCTATATATGATTTGCAAACATTTTCTCCCATTCAGTAGGTTGCCTTTTCATTTTGTTGGTCGTTTCCTTTGCTGTGCAGAAGCTTTTTAGTTTGATATATTCCCGCTTGTGTGTTTTTGCTTTTGTTGCTTAAATTCTATGAGTAATGCCATTTCACAGATGTGAAACTGAGGCTCACATTTCACAATTAACACTGAACACTGAGTGACACTGCCCTTGGAGTATCAGAATGGGAGGTAAGGAGGGGCTGGGTGGAGCAGGCTGGATGCCACCTGCTGACTTGGAAGAGAAAAGGGGAGAAGGGTGAGGCAGTTTGGGTGCCTACTGCCAAGAGTAAGTGACCCCAGAAAGGCCAGGCTCTGTGGTGGTGCTGAGCTCTGGGTCATCCTTTCTGGGAGATCTTTCCTCACTGCTCCACTGTGTGCCCCCTTTTCCTGTGCTAGCCTGGATTAAGTTGCCCTCATCCTCCCACCTTCCAAACCCTGCATTCCTGCAGCCCCAGTAGGTTACATATCTCTTTAATATTGAGTTAGCCAAAAAGTCCATTGGGGTTTTTCTGTAGGATGGTATGGAAAACCTGAGAGAACTTTTTGGCTAGCCCAGTACACACACTACCTCGCACTAGGCTTGTCTGTCTGGGTTTCTATGTGCCTTTTAAAGGCCAGCAGTCTGATAAACCCTCTAGTCCCAGCACACAGCACTCCTGACTAGAGCTCAGTAATGGCAGTTCCTCCAGGCTAAAGACTCCATTGATGATCAGGAAGAGAGTCAGCATCAGATCTTTCACCGCAAGAAGTTTCACAGGTGAAAGCGCTTATTGAGAAGAGCGAGGGGAGCATCATGGCCTTTCCTTACTAATATCCAGCATGGAAGCTCATGCTTCTGCTCCATACAGAGAAAGCTGTTACAAAGTTGAGGTCTCTCAACAGGTTTCTTGCTGTACGGGAACCATCCCTCAAAACCATGTGTTTTCACACATCACAAAGTCCAGAGGGGCTGCCTGTTGCCTGGATGGACTGTGATTTTTCTAACCCTGGCAGAATCATGTAGGTTGTTTCCATTTTTACTCTTTCAAGCACTGCTGCCAAGGTCATTTCTGGACCTGCCACCTTGCCGTCTTGTGCAAGTGAATTCCCAGAGGGGAACTGCAGGGTCAAAAGCATTCCCATAAAGGTTGCATCTTAAAAACTCAAATATTAGAAACTGCTCATGCTAATGACAGTTACCTCAGAGGCAAATACCTCGAGTACCTTTCCCATGACGTGTTATTTATCTGTTCTGACTCAACATCAGGGTTCACAACTCTTGGAAGCCAGTTTTCTCTGAGATTGACATTGCAGTAAACAGCAGGAATGCCCAGGAGAATGTGTCAAGAGAAAGGGACGACAGAGTCACGGGCAGCAAGAAAAACAACAGCGAAGAAACTAAAATAGAAAAGACGGCTTGTAACCGAAAGTATGATAAAATCAAAGAAAGAAGGAAGAAAAAGCTAGTCTCTACCTGCAAAAGGATCTTAAAAAAGACTTCCTTTGAAAAAAAGCCACAGTGCTAATAAATAGCAAGACTTTGGTAGGAAAAGCAAGTGGAAAGAGATCCTCACAATTCATCTTGTTAATTTGTAGATGAAGAAACGAGGGTAGAGGGATAAACTGACTTGCTCGAGGACATGTGGCTTTAGTTAGTAGCATTGCAAGTGCCAGAGCCCTTGCTTCTTAGTCATGCTGCATCATGGCTTTTATGTTTCCTTCCATTTTTCTCCACTTATCCCTTTGTAATTACTTTACTTAGGCAATATGGATAATTCATTCAGAGCTGGAACATCATTTTCTCATTTCACTGAGTTTAAATAGAGATGACAGGGCCTATTCTTAATGTTTAACAATCAAAACCAATTATGACTCTTTCTTTCCCTCATGCAAAAAACACACTGCCCTTTTCAGAAGGCAGTGTTTTCATTCTATGGCATAAACAGGCCAATGAGAACAATAACATAGCAAGAAAACCTCCAAAGAAGGTAAATACGAAATATAATCAAGTAAGCCCAGTTAGTCAGGGTTGGGGAAATAATGCCATGGATACAAGATAAAGAATGAAAGCAGCTCCAAGGACACTGAACTCATGGGTGTGAGTCAGGGCATACTCATGTGTGTTCAGCCCAGTGATGTGACCAGCACCAACAAGCTCAGTTTCCTTCTAACATGTGGAGGGGACCAGAAAGCCCCTAGGTACTTCCCTGGTGTAGAACTAAATCCCCTAAACTGCCCACGTGATGCTTGACTAGACTAGGGAGACTTCCCACTTTGCCCTGTAACAGGATAACTGAGTCAAGAGCCACCCTTAAACATTAAGTTCAATTAATTACACACCTACTGACCCACCTATCCTTCCCTCCATCCATCCCTCTATTCTTCCATCTAACAATCCATATATGTTGAACTCACACCAAATTGGAGCTCAATTTGTGAATTTTGAAATAGCTTTCTGATTGGAAATAAGAGCCAGGTCTTGACTTCCAGTTCCACAGTATCCCTGGGTGTTTGTTCCTTGTTTATACAAAAAAGTGAAAGAGTTAGTCATGTCTGACTCTTTGTGACCCCATGGACTATAGCCCCACGAGGCTCCTCTGTCCATGGGATTCTCCAGGCAAGAATGCTTGAGTGGGTTGCCATTCCCTTCTTCAGAGGATCTTCCCAACCCAGGGATCAAACCAGGGTCTCCTACATTGTAGGAAGATTCTTTACCATCTGAGCCACCAGGGAAGCAGAGAGACAGCCAGTTTTCTGAGGTTTTTGTCTATCAATGTGATTCATATGGATGTGGTTGCTCTTCTTTTTGTCATCCTAAATAGTAGAGCTAGAGAACTGAAGCCAGACAAATAATTAAATGTAAAAAGGAATCCTGTTTTTCTTAGACTCCATCTTGAGGAAGCCATTCATTTGGAAATCCTCGGAAAAATATTGGCAGTAAACCCTTCAAAGAGACAGAAAGAATTCCAGTGCACCCAGGGAAGACAGTCTTTGTTTATGAAAGAAATCCTTTTGGAGGTATTTCCTTTGACACGTATAGATGCTACCAGCTTAATTCAGCATTAGAGGTTTTTGACACCAGTGCCATTGCAAAACTGCATCCTCAAGACATCTAGGGGGCTGTCCTTGTCCCTTTCCTTGGCAAAATGCTGTGTTTCAGGTTTTAAGGGACTGAGAACCCAAACAGAGCCATTGCCTAAGATCCTTGGATAAGTTCATAAAATGTGACTGTCTGAACTTAAAGAGAGGAAAGTCTTAAAGTGAAAGTGTTAGGGTTAGCCTGTCAGGCTCCTCTGTGCATGGGATTTCCCAGGCAAGGATACTGGAGTGGGTAGCGATTCCCTTCTCCGGGGATCTCCCTGACCCAGGGATCAAACCCGGGTCTCCAGCATTGCAGGGAGATTCTTTACCATTTGAGCCACCAGGGAAGCCCCAAAGGAAACTGATGCAAAATGGCTAAGCCACACCACCTCCTTGAGTGTGAGCTCTGTAAGAATGGAGACTGTATTGACCATATTTGTTGTTTTATCTCTCAGTTCAGTTCAGTTCAGTCGCTCAGTCGTGTCCGACTCTTTTCGACCCCATGAATCGCAGCACGCCAGGCCTCCCTGTCCATCACCAACTCCCGGAGTTCACTCAGACTCACGTCCATCGAGTCAGTGATGCCATCCAGCCATCTCATCCTCTGTCGTCCCCTTCTCCTCCTGCCCCCAATCCCTCCCAGCATCAGATTCTTTTCCAGTGAGTCAACTCTTTGCATGTCTGGCAATATGATATTCAGTGCTCAATAAATGGGTTTAATTAATAAAATCATTGTTACAGTCTTCCCAGGAAATGCTGTAGCACTTAAACTACTAAACAATAAAAAGTACATTAGATTAGAAGTAAGAAAGCCCAAGACTGATTTTTGGCATTTCTAGCTTACTCCTTGGAAGGAAAATTATGACCAACTTAGATAGCATAGTCAAAAGCAGAGACATTACTTTGCCAACAAAGGTCCGTCTAGTCAAGGCTATGGTTTTTCCAGTGGTCATGTATGGATGTGAGAGTTGGACTGTGAAGAAGGCTGAGTGCTGAAGAATTGATGTTTTTGAACTGTGGTGTTGGAGAAGACTCTTGAGAGTCCCTTGGACTGCAAGGAGATCCAACCAGTCCATTCTGAAGGAGATCAGCCCTGGGATTTCTTTGGAAGAAATGATGCTAAAGCTGAAACTCCAGTACTTTGGCCACCTCATGCGAAGAGTTGATTCATTGGAAAAGACTCTGATGCTGGGAGGGATTGGGGGCAGGAGGAGAAGGGGACGACAGAGGATGAGATGGCTGGATGGCATCACTGACTCGATGGACGTGAGTCTGAGTGATCTCCAGGAGCTGGTGATGGACAGGGAGGCCTGGTGTGCTGCGATTCATGGGGTTGCAAAGAGTCGGACACGACTGAGCGACTGAACTGAACTGAACTGAGTAACTATCTGTGAGCATCAGTTTCCATATCTTTAAATGGGTTCAGTAGCATCTAGCTCACAACACTACTGGTAGAGTTAAATGGAACAGCATATTTAAAAGGCTTGAGCACAATACCTGATACAGTAAAGTGTGCTTAATAAATATGGAGTCTGTTAAATAAAATTGGAGGACTGCATACATCTTAGCAAGATGACTACAGTGACTCTAAAAAGGAAGCACCAATTTACAATGTAACCAATGAAAGAGAAGCCAAAATCATGAAATTTCCAGTCTGTCCTAAGGAAGTGTTATAATGACAGAAACATTTGGTGATAAATACAAAGAATATTTTAAAAAGGGAATCAATTGATAAAGTTTTGCCAGTGTTTCTTTGACAGTTTTCGATGCTAACTTTGTTTTCATATGAACAAAACTGCTTTCCTGAGTTGTCTAGTGCCAGCTAACTAAAACTTGCTTTCAAAGTTCTTGCTAAGAAAAAATTATGCAAAATTTGGAAATAAGGCAAAGAAGTTATTGCATATTTTTGTTTCAATGTCATACTAGAAAATTATCTAAAATACTCACTTAAGGATTAGCTGAGGCTCTAGGAAATTATCATTTTGTTTGGCTTACTATTTATTATCTGTTATAGGCTAAATGTTTGTGTGCCCCCAAATTTATATGCTGAAACCCTAATTACTGCTTAAAGTCCAGAGTCTATAACTTCAGCTGTTAACTTGTAGAAATTCAATGTGTCGTTTTCCCACTAGGCATATCAGTGGTTTCTGTTTGTAGAAATGAGAGCCCTAAAGATTACAGTTTTATCAACTGGCAGGGCATTAATCATTTTTATCTAATGTGATCTGAGCCTCAGTTTTCCTGCTCTGTAAAATGGCATTAATGTTTCTCCTGTGCAATTAAATATAATGCATATAGCACTTATAAGGCACTGCCTAACACATAGCAAACTTAATTAAATGATTCTATGATTATTTAGATCAGAGATTCACAGCTGTGTCTTGTTGGGTGTGTGTAGTGTTTAAAAGTATTGGTGGCCAATAGGTAAAATTCAGGACATTGCATTTAATATGTACATTGATTTTGACTTCTCTTAAAAAATCAAAAGGTCTGACAGTACAAGGCTTAAATGCCTACATGGCAACCAACAGCTCAAAGTGGGTGGCATCTTGTCTTTGGGATGGGCAGGTATTGTCCCACTTGCCATGGCCACACCCAGGTCTCTTTGTTCCTTTCCATTCCCTGCCTGGCCCTTGAGGCTTCAGTCTGTGGTTTAGAGCATCATCTCCTTACTCCTCAATTGCACAGGAGGTCTTCACAGAGCATTGCTTCTTCTCCTCTGTTCACCAGCCCTGCAGGAAGGGCGTGGCGTGCTCAGGCTGAGTGCATGGATAGTACGTCTTCCTGAGGTTGTCTGAGATCGTCATGTCCTGCTAGAGACTCTCCACGGCTAGCAGCACAGGCTGAGCGCCAGACTAGCTGATAATGACAGTCAGCAGTCATGTAGAACTCCCACTTATGTCAGCCACTTGACGTGAGTTATCTTGTAGAATCTTCTGGACCGTCTGAAGTCAGCATCACCAGTCCACAGTCTAAAATTTTAGAGCTCTTAAAACCAGAATAATTCTTGTGGTAAAATCTAACTTGAACCAAAATGAAGGTATATACAGCCTTTATTTCCCCCTGCCTAATGAAAATACCTCATTTTGCTGCAGAAATACTAATGTGTTTGGTTAGTAGGTACTGCCCTAGACCCCACCGGAGGGATGATATTCACCCCGTCCTAACTTTCTAATGTCTGAATACCTGGCTCAAAGGGTTTCAGATACGGTGTGGAGGACATGTGTTATTCCCATATTAAAGACAAAGAAATGGAATTCTTGAGAAGTTAAGAAAAAAATCCATGTAAGTGCTTAATTGTCATGATACTCATCAGATAGTGTTTCCTTGGTGACCTGAAACAGGTCACTTTTGTGGACTTCAGTGACTCCATTTGTATTGGGTTGGCCAAAAAGTCCACGTGGGTTTTTCCATAAGATGGTACAGAAAACCCCGAATGGATTTTTTGGCCAACCCAACAAAATGAAGGCTGGCACTGCTAGCTCTATGCCCACACTTAATAGAGTTTAGGTCTGATGTCCTGTAATGCAGGTGGTGTTGGCATAATCCCCATTTTGCTGATGGAAGGTACTGAAGTTCAGAGAGCTTAAATACCTTGCCCAAGGTCACCTAGCCGGTGCCTGGGGAGCTGGCTGGTGAACCAGGTCTGTCTGACTTTGGCATCACACACCCTTTCATGGAGTTCAGGCGTCCTCTGAGCTGTAAAAAAAAAAGTCCCTCTCTTGTATCCCTATCAGATTTCTTCACTAAAAAAATCATGCCCAGCTCATTTTATCTCTTGTTCCCCACATTCCAGCAGTCATCCACTTGACGGAGAGGCCAGGAAAGCTTTGAAAATGGTGTTTACTGTTCCCTACCTCCCCCACCCCAGGGGAGACTTCCAGCCATGCCGAAATGTCCACTTTCAGATGATTGCAGGCACTTCCTAGGATCTCATTTTCTAGAACCCAGTGATCTGTCTCTCCCTCTTCCTGCTGTAAAGATTTCTGCAAGTAGGTGCAACTTTTCTCTAGGGACCTTCAGCCCCAATAAGTCTGAGCTCAACAGGCTCAATTCTCCAGCTCCTGTTAATGAGGTCTGTCCCTCCTCCTTCCTTCCATCTCTCCTGTATGATTACTGCTCCTCTCACTTAGGGGACACAGGACAAATCACAGGAGCTCCTGGGCTGGGCCGTGCCCGGGGACCTTGGCCTCACTGAACAGGGCTGGGGGGCCTGTGATCTACCAGCCAGTCCAACTGACCAGGGAAGGTGTGGCTGTTTTCCATAATGTCATGTTTTTCAATATCTGGGTGATAAATACAGTGGCTTGTGAAGTCTGCTGTCGTTAATCGTGGGCTCTGGTAGATTCACTCTCTACCAGAAAAGAGATGCTACATGGAGACAGAAAGCACCAGGGTTTGCTATCTCCCTCATGTTCATTACCCTTCTGGCTTTGGGCAAGACACTTGACTTTACTGAAACTGTTTTATTATCTGGAAAATGGAAATGAAATGATCTAGTTCTGCCTATCCCAAAGGACTACAGAGAACCATAGTGTGAATAGTCATGGATGTGACATCCTGTGCTAACATCACATACAGTCCTCATGTAAACCTGAGAATAGTGGGTGAGGTATAGCCAAGGATGAGGAGAGAAGGTCACAGGAGGTCAGATCTACAAAGAGGTGAGATGGAAAGTTCAGTAGACTGAATTCCAACAGACCTGGAGAGATGATCCTGAGCTTCTACACATGAATCCAACATATATGCCTTTCCCCCGCTTCAAAATGATGGCAAGTAATTGGATTTTATGAATGATTGGGAATTTTGTTTTGGCATGTCTTTTAAAGCATCTTTATCCCTTAAGATCTTGGGTAGTGGAAGAAATGCAACAGGAGTAAAAATCGAGAGAAACAACACGTAGCAGAAACAAACCTGCACCAACTCTCAGTAGTGAAATTAGACTATAAAATTTATTATATAAATTATAAATTCAAAAATATTTGCAGGGAATCAGTTCAGTTCAGTTCAGTCCCTCAGTCATGTCCGAGTCTTTGCGACCTCATGAACCACAGCACGCCAGGCCTCCCTGTCCATCACCAACTCCCAGAGCCCACCCAAACCCATGCCCATTGAGTCGGTGATGCCATCCAACCATCTCATCCTCTATCGTCCCCTTCTCCTCCTGTGCTCAATCTTTCCCAGCAGCAGGGTCTTTTCAAATGAGTCAGCTCTTCACATCAGGTGGCCAAAGTATTGGAGTTTCAGCTTCAACATCAGTCCTTCCAATGAACATTCAGGACTGATTCCCTTTAGGATGGACTGGTTGGATCTCCTTGCAGTCCAAGGGACTCTCAAGAGTCTTCTCCAACACCACAGTTCAAAAGCATCAATTCTTCCATGCTCAGCTTTCTTTATAGTCCAACTCTCATATCCATACATGACCACTGGAAAAACCATAACCTCGACTAGATGGACCTTTGTTGACAAAGTAATGTCTCTGCTTTTTAATATGCTATCTAGGTTGGTCATAGCTTTTCTTCCAAGGAGTAAATGTCTTTTAATTTCATGGCTGCAGTCACCATCTGCAGTGATTTTGGAGCCCAGAAAAATAAAGTCAGCCACTCTTTCCACTGTTTCCCCGTCTATTTGCCATGAAGTGATGGGACTGGATGCCATGATCTTAGTTTTTTGAATGTTGAGCTTCAAGCCAACTTTTTCACTCTCCTCTTTCACTTTCATCAAGAGGCTCTTTAGTTCCTCTTCACTTTCTGCCATTAGGGTGGTGTCATCTGCATATCTGAGGTTATTGATATTTCTCCCGGCAATCTTGATTCCTGCTTGTGCTCCTCCAGCCCAGCATTTCTCATGATGTACTCTGCATATAAGTTAAATAAGCAGGGTGACAATATACAGCCTTGATGTATTCCTTTTCCTATTTGGAACCAGTCTGTTGTTCCATGTCCAGTTCTAACTGTTGCTTCCTGATCTGTATACAGGTTTCTCAAGAGGCAGGTCAGGTGGGTCTGGTATTCCCATCTCTTTCAGAATTTTTCAGTATCTTGTGATCCACACAGTCAAAGGCTTTGACATATAAAGCAGAAATAGATGTTTTTCTGGAACTCTCTTGCTTTTTCGATGATCTAGCAGATGTTGGCAATTTGATCTCTGGTTCCTCTGCCTTTTCTAAAACCAGCTTGAACATCTGGAAGTTCACGGTTCATGTATTGCTGAAGCCTGGCTTGGAGAATTTTAAGCATCACTTTACTAGCATGTGAGATGAGTGCAATTGTGCCATAGTTTGAGCATTCTTTGGCATTGCCTTTCTTTGGGATTAGAATGAAAACTGACCTTTTCCAGTCCTGTGGCCACTGCTGAGTTTTCCAAATTTGCTGAGAATGATAAACCCTAAAAAAAATCTAGCAGGTAAAAAAAAAAAAGCCAAATAGAACTTCCAAAACAGAACCTATAGGAACTGAAATTAAATACACCACAGTTTCATAAATGGCTTCTCTGGTGGCTCAGACAGTAAAGAATCTTTGCGCAATGCAGGAGACATGGGTTCAATCCTTGGGTCAGGAAGATCCCTGGGAGAAGGGAATGGCAACCCACTCTAGTATTCTTGCCTGGAGAATTCTATGGACAGAGGAGCCTGGCAGGCTACAGTTCATGGGATTGCAAAGAGTCAGACACGACTGAAGTGACTTAGCATGCACGCACACTAGCTGGGAAAAGATTAGAGGCAAGGCCTCCCATGGAAACGAACAGTAGGCTAGGTGTAACTGGAGTTGTGGGAGGTGGGGGAAAGGAAATATACAAGACCTCTGGAAGCTAGACCTCTCCCTTGACAACAATAGTAGCACCAGCATCAGGGCCAGATTGTCAGGAGCAGAAGCTTGTACTTCTTTGGGAAAAAAAGAAAAGGGATGGGAGAGGGAGACATCACCAGCTCTTACCTAGTTGTTCAGAAGTAGGCGATGTCTGTCTGTCGTAAATTCCAACTATGATCCAAAACAAGAAAGTGTAATTAGCAAACTCAGGAAGTATTCTTGAACATCAGCACTAATTAAACAAAGGTCATTTGTGTTTTCCAACTGCATAGTCTTAAAATTGAAGCCAGGAATCCAGGTTCATGAAATCTTTTTAGGAGGTGAGACCTCTTAGCAAAGCAAAAGGGTGTAAGAAATGAATGGAAATATACATCAGAGTCCAGAATCCGAAAACTTGGCACTCAGAAGAAACCACAGAATTATAGTGGGGCAATCCCTTTATTCAAAGGAGAGGGAACTAAGCCTTAGAGAGTGGCAGCCACGGAGCACACAGTTAACCTCCTAACCTCTACTTTGAAACAAAAGGAATACCACACACCAAAGCAGTCTCCCTTGGCTCAGCTTTCCA
This sequence comes from Bos taurus, assembly GCF_002263795.3. Classification (NCBI taxonomy): domain Eukaryota; kingdom Metazoa; phylum Chordata; class Mammalia; order Artiodactyla; family Bovidae; genus Bos; species Bos taurus. The sequence goes on from NC_037353.1 coordinate 14,593,355, forward strand.
GAAGGAAACGTTACTGTGGGTGGGATTGTGAACTGGGATTGTGAACCCCGGATCATCTGGTGAACGGTTGGCCAAATCAGCACACACAAGCTGGTGGAGCACAGGGAGGAGAGCTGGTCAGAAAAGGTTGGTGGAGATGAGCTTTGAAGCATACCCTACCGCGGCCCCCTGGCAGGTTGTGCCAGGACTGAAGACACTTAAGTGAAGAAGGAAAAGGTGCTTTAGGCCAGGAAACGACATAAGCAAAGGGCCAGAGGTGCGGTTATATGTAGACTGACTTGGTTGATTGATTTACTCAAAAAGCATTTGCTGGGACCTGGTCATGTGTTGAGCTCAGCACAGGCCAACTGGACATGGTCCCTGTTGTCATGGACTTTATGGTCCAGTGGGCTGGGGAGGGAGGGAGAAAGATGAGACAGCCAGCAGGAGTTTGAATGTCAACTGTGGAAGGATTTTTGATACATTCCTGGGGAAAAGAAAGAAACCAGAAAACAAACAACTTCCTCGTTGCCATTATTACTGTTACTGCCAGAATGCCTACCTCTCAGGGTTCTGGTTATTCCAAGCTGTTCCTTCAGGAAGCAGACCAGGCTGAGAACAGTGGGTGTTCCCAGACTGGGGATTTTAGGGGCTTCTGTCTTCTTCCTTGTACTTTTGTATATCTTTCAAACTTTCTCCCTTAAATATGCGCTACTTTGAAAATCAGGAAAATTAAAACAATAAACCCTGTACTTTTTATAAAGTATTTAAATGACTGATATTAACCATAGGTATCAAATATATAGATATGGAAAAAACCCATAATATATTACTGAGTGGAGAAAAAGAGCAAGCAGGTGGCCACAGGGCAAAATATATAAAGTGATTTCATTATTGTTTAAAAAAAAACTATGTATGTTTGTATTATACATGCATATAATACATATAAATATTATAAATATATATATATACACATACATACATACAAAGTTCTGGAAGAACTTACACAAAATTCCAATGGTGGGGGCAGAGAGTCTTGCTTTCACATTCTTCTGTGATATTTGAATATTTACAGCAAGAATGCTTTAACTCTTGCAATTTTAAAGTCCCAAAATAGATAGCTATAACGTCTCATTTATTGAGGGGCTTCCCTGATGGCTTAGCAGTAAAGAATCTGCTAAGAATCCAGGAGACACTGGAGATGCTGGTTTGATCCCTGGGTCGGGAAGATCCCCCGGAGGAGGATGGCAAGCCACTCCAGTATTCTTACCTGGAAAATCCCATGGACAGGGAAGCCTGGCGGGCTACAGTGCATAAGGTTGCTAAGAGTCAGACACAGCTGAGCACACACATCATTTTCTGGGGGTTTTTTTGCTCTAGATATTGTGCTAGCATATTCCTTCTCGCTCCTGGTGGCTTCTACTCTGTCCTACTCTCTGGGCACCATGGAACAACTCACTCAAATCTGTGCCCACCCCTGTCTGAAGACAGATCCTTCAGATGGAATGTATCTTGGGCTCCTTGAATCTTTCCTCTCAGACACTCCTCCAGGGGAGATCGGGCTTTGTGGAGCAGGAAGCCTGCTGGAATTATTTTTCTGCTTCCTCTGTGGAGCTCCTTTGCCTGAGGAGGTGTTTGCAGTGGGGATGGTGACAGGACAGTGAGCCCAGAAGGTCAGTGGAATGAGGATGGGGCCATCTCTGGCTAATCCTGCCCTAAGAGGAGGGGAGGGAGGGAGAAGGAGGGCTAGGGAGGTGTCCCCACCTCCCCACTTGGCACCCACCTGTGGCTGACAGCCTTTCTTCCTTTCACCCTGCCCAGCCCAGGAAGGAGGTTGAAATAATTAGCACCTAAGTGGAAACTCTTTTACAAGGGAGTGTGAACTTCTCCATGATCTGCATTTTAAACCTTCTGTCACTAATTGTGGAACGCAAGCTTTGTCTTCTCTGAAAGGAAAAAAGGCAGTGGAAATCAGGTGAAGAGGGCAGGGGGTCCTTTTTGGGTAGGGCCCCCAAACATTCTCCCTCCAAGCTTGGTGTAGATGAGAAACCCCCGAGTTGGGGGAGGGTGACAGGGAACAGTTGGTTCCCCCCATCCCCAAACGTTCTGGAAATGAGCTTTTCAGTAGCCCAGGCCAGGGTCTGCTGCCCGTCTGTGACCTGGGGCCCAGCCATCTCCTTCCTAAAGTGGGTGAGGCCAGATGAACTGTGTGTAGAAGAAGTTGGGGGCATAGAAATAGGTCTGAGAAGGATTAAAGTGGTAGAGGACTCTAGAGGAGAGTGATTCAGCATGAGCTGGGAGAATTTTTCAAGGGTTGATTAATTTGGTGAATGGGTAGACCATTTAAAAAGTTCAGGAGAGAAAAGTAAGTTTCCCTCTTATCCCTAGCCCCCAGGTGGCTCTCTCTCTTTATATATCTGTATGTGTGGTGGCGCCAGTGGTAAAGAATCTGCTTGCCGATGCAAGAGACACAGGAGACATGGGTTCGTTCCTTGAGTCAGGAAGATACCCTGGAGTAGGAAATGGTAACTCATTCCACGATTCTTGCCTGGAAAATTCCATGGACAGAGGACCCTGGCGGGCTGCAGTTCCCGTGATCAGAAAGAGTCAGACATGACTGAGCACGCACACACTTATGTGTATTTACATATAATGATTCTCCATGAAACATACTCTTGTTCATCTTTATTTTTTCAGGAAGCAGTACTTTTCGGGCCTACTACTTGCTGTGAGACCTGTTAATGTCATTAATTTCCTTAATGCTCAACTTCCTTCTTTGTAAAATGGGGGATAAGAAGATTACTGACCCCATGGGGCTGTTGTGAGGAATAAATGTGTTAATTCACGTAAAGTCATTAGAGCAGTGCCAGCACACAGCGAGCCCTGTCCCCTGTCGAGCATTAGCTGTTATTATCATCTGGGGCATTGAGAACAAAGACCTTTAGCCTGTGATCACCCCCAAGAACTTGAATCTTTGTCTTTTAAGGTATGTAATGAGCGTGGGGGCAGGGGCGGGGGGAGATCGAGATAAAGAGATGATTCAATGTTACAAGAAAAGAATAGTGATTGGTTCTGGCATTCTGATTCTGGAAACTGAAAATTAACTTGAAGAGAAGACAACAAGGACAAAAGCTTCTATTCATTACCTGTCTACCGTGTGTCGGATGCTCTCCTGGCCCTGACACACCTTATTTCAGACCTGCAGCAGAGCTTTGAGGGTGGGTATTATTATTCCCAATGCACAGAGTGGGACACTGAGACTTTGGTTAATTTATAACGAGAAAACAAAGTCATGTAAACTTAGCCTTTTGAGTGTCCTGTTTACACCGACCACATAGTAAGGTAGTTGTCGTGTGTTCGTGGGCAGGTCAGCGCCGGTGGTTTTATTCGATTCTACCCTGTGCTCTCTGCTTGGCTCCTGTGGTGTGGTCTGTGCTTAAACCAAATAAGTAAGTAGGTGGGTTCCTGACCTCGAGCCTCATTAGCACCTCACTTATTGATACTCTATGCGATGTGATTGAAGGCCTTCCTTGAAGCTGATTGCTTCCAGGGTAAAACATCATCCTGTTTCTTTCCTGAAACATGCCTGGGAAACTGCATTTGATTCTTCTTTCCATCTGTCCCAGAGGTGTAAGAAATTAAACACCTAAAGCGGTGCATTTTCAAGAATGGCTGGCTTCGAGTGACAGCTTGCTGATGTAATAGCTGATAGTCGTAAGGGTTACAAAACTAGAAAGTCCAGGCCAACAAAGGAAGGGCAGGATGCCTAGGATTTTCACACGGGTTCATCCTATTGGTGAATTCAAAACATAAGAATGGAGATCAGTTCACAGGAAAGGAGGAAACAAGATGTCAGGGAGGGGCCAGCCCATAAAAAGGGAGGGAACAGACCTAGGCGACGTCCTGGAAGATGGTTCACCCCATAATACTCAGCCAATGAGGAACTGAGGGAAGGACTTGTGTGCTAGGGATAACTTGCTCTATGTACTGCCTCTGGGTATGCCTGCTCACCAGACATCCGATTGTGCAAGACTGTCATTAAAGCCTCACTTCCCACTGCACCGCGTGTATCCAAGTCCATTCTTTGAGTTTGGGCTGGTGAGTGTGTTTCTCACAGAGACATCACCTGAGGGTTGCCCTCCACCTGCTGTGCCTTTGACCAGACTTTGTGCCATCAGTTAGCTTCCTGTGGCACAGCCCTGGTCACGTGTCTATCAGGCTGAAAGCAGCAGATGACTGGTCTTGATAGGGTTGTACAGAAAGCCCAGACTGACAAAAGTCAAGAGAATGTCAGTCCCGTGGGGTAGAGTGGCAACTCTTGGAGGCATTTTATGCCAACCTTCTGGGTTTTCTGCATTCTAGTTGGTTGGAGTTGCAGAAACCTAAAACCATGATGGGTGATCACAGTCGATACCATGTTTCAGACTCTACTGGGAGCCAAGAATAGTGAGGGAGGAGTTGGCAGAAAGCAGCACCAGTGAATGTCTGATGACATTTAAATTGTGTGGGTTTTGTCTCTTTCTTTGAGTGCAGTGGTCGCCTCCTTCTCCACTCCAGCATGGAGCCCAGGCACCCACGGGAGGGCTGGCAGGAGTTTTGGGCACTGGCAGGGGAGGGAGGTGGCCCCCTGTGTTGTCCTGGCTTTGCAGGCTGTGTTGAGAACTCTTCCCCTTAAAGAGCTGGCTCAGGAAGAACATAAATAACAATGACAATCCTAAGCAAATACATAACTGAAAATTCCACCGATGGAGTTTCTACTGAAAATAAGTCACAATAAAGATTGTTCAGTGAGCTGAAGTGATGCCATTGTAAGTGCTGCCCAGTCACCCTGGGTCTTCTTTCTCTGAGCTGCCTGTTCACCTCTTGCTCCTGTTTTTCTACTGATCTACCCTTACAGATCTTGCTGATTGAAGTGAACTCTTTGTAAAATAGGAAACTAACCTTGTATCAGTGGTCACAGGTTGCAAACAATGTTCTCCAGTGTTATCGATCTTGTTTGTGGCATTTATTTTTGCCATACAGAAATGGTACATTTTTACGTAGTCGGATGCATTTGTCATTTCTTTTAAATTTGGGGTTTCCTGGTCTGCTTGAAAAGTTTTTCTCTACTCTTTTTTTTTTCTCTACTCTTAAATTACAAATTTTGTATGCTTTTTGGAGATATTCTATGGTTTCATTTTTAAAATATAAATCTTTGACCCTTCTAGCACATTTTTGGTGTTAATAATTAAGGTAGGGGTCTAACTTCATGATTTTTTTGGTCCCTCCAAATCATTTATTGAATTCTCTCTTTCCTCACTAAATTGAAGTGCCACTTTTATCATAATCTAAACGTCCATGTGTATTTCAACCTATTTTTGGTCCTCTCCTATTCTGTTGCCCTGTTTTTTTATCCACTATAAACCTTCAATTATTGTTGATTCATGATGCATTTTAATATTTAGTGGTTGTGCTAAGTCATTATTTTTCTTTGGATTTTTTCCCCAACTATTTTCACATGTTTATTTTTCCAGATAGATTTTAATATCATTTTATAGCCCTCCTTCCTTGGTGGCTCAGCTGATTAAAAATCCACCTGCAATGCAGGAGACCTGGGTTTGATCCCTGGGTTGGGAAGATCCCCTGGAGAAGGGAACAGCTACCTGCTTCAGTATTCTGGCCTGGTGAATTCCATGGACTGTATAGTCCATGGGGTCGCAAAGAGTTGAACATGACTGAGTGACTTTCACTTCACTTCACTTCCATCTTCTTGGTATTTTATTTGTAAATGCATGGAGTATACACATTACGTTAGGGAAAATGGCATCCAAAAGAAGCCCATGTCTTCCCATTCAGTTTTCTTTTAGGAACCTCTTTAGAACTTGACACTTTTTTCCTTATGGATCCTATATTCGCTTGGTTAAATTTTATTGCTACAAATGTTTTCTGTCGTTGCAGTAAATGAAATACACACTCCTCCTGTTTTCTGAGTGGCTGTGTGACTTTAGGTCATCACTCACCCTCTCTGGGCCTCAGTTCTCTTGCCCATAGAAAAGGGAGCATGTCTCTAAGGCTCTGCATCTCAAACTAGCCAAGGAGTTTATGGAGTAGTCAAGGACTTTGTGCAGGATGCTGGTATTTTCAGGGGCAGCTTTGCCCTCATTGCATTTTCATGAGAAAACCCAGGGTCAGCTCAGTTTCTCTGGTCCCAGCTGTGCAAACAAATGCCTAGGTCAACCCTAATTGGAGCCTCTGTGAGCCTCCTGCCCCCTCCAGGGATTCACCAAGACTCAATTGCACCTCACTCCTCTCGGCCAGCAGGCTGGGCACCCCACAGAACGGGCAGCAGCTTTATCCCACACCAATCTCTCTTTACTGGGCATCTGCCATGTGCCAGGCACTGTGCTAGCCTCTGGATGGGGCCCCTAGCTATTTATCCGATGGGGGCACAACCGCTTTGAATAATTCACACCTCCAAGTGTTGCGGAAAGAGTGACCCCTTCCATGGCCTGAAAGTGGACTCTTACCTCACATTGGGAAATGAATTGTCCGAGGAGACACACGTGCTGACAAAGCAAGAGAGTTCGTTGGGAAGCCCCCAGCCCCCACCCAGCCCCGTCCCCCGGCAGTGAGCAGGAGGGTAAGGGAACCCAAGAGAACTGCTCTACCACATAGCTTAAGTCTCGGATTTTATGATGATGAGATTCGTTTTGGGGTTGTCTCTGGCCAATCATTCTGAAGGAGGAAACAGACAGAGCTGGACTCCATCTTAGGCCAGGCTGCGAACATTAGGCTACACGCATGGTCACCCTCCCAGTGGACTCTGAACGTTGTGCCTGGTGTCTATAGAAATGGCATACCAATGGGAAACCAGGCCCCCGCGGATAAAAGAGCCCCAGAACTTGTACTTGGATTCTCCATTGCCTAAAAGAATATGCTAATTATCTCTGTAACAGAACAAAGTCATAAATTCCATTATGTTTATCGGGATCTGACCACAGTCCTACTGATAAATGCCCACTGTTTATCTAGTCTTGTGACACATGAATCATGGGTTAACTTTGATCATATCTCTCTTTTACCTTGTCCAGACTAGTTTCAAGGAATTTGGGGAGGTGGGTTTGAGCAAGTACACTTAGGGTATACAAGGTTTTCACAAAAACTGGTCAGGGTCCTTGGCTAAGAGGAGACTCTGCCTTGGGCCCGCCGGTGTAATAAACTGCCCTCCACTATCTGCATTGTCCTCCTGAGTGAGTTTGTTTTCCGGAACACATGGCTACAACAATTCTGTTTTTAAAATTTATTGATTTTTCACTGAAGGATGATCGCTTTATAGTATTGGTTTGATTTCTGCCATACATCAACGTGAATTTGCCATAGGCATATATATGTGGCCAAACATTTTGACTCAGGGTCCTTCCCAGTGGCGCACGCGTTGCTCAGCCAAGATGGATTCTGGCAAGGAGGATTCTGGGAGGTGGTAGGACATGTGGTGTCTCCTTTTGACCTTTCTTGAATTCTTTCAGTTGGTAGTGCCTTGTTGAGTCCGTGTTCCTTACCAAGACCTCCTGTCGCAAAATAACTCATGCAAGTGGTTACTACGGTGCCCTGCCAGGTTGGGCGGTTTTAGTCAGTGTTCCCCCTAAGCAAGTACAGCTTGCATGTCCCGGCTGATTCTGAGTTGATTTGGGCTTCCTTGTACCCTGAGGGACTAGATAAGGGCCTTTCCTCCAGGATGTGAAGACAACCCAGCTGGCAAGTGTGGTAATGGTAGGAGAGGATGCTCCGAGAGAGAGCATTTCCTAGAGAGACTGAGAATTGTCGGGCTGGCCAGCCCGGGGGAAGCCAGCTCAGCCTCCCACCCTGCGGTGTGTCTCTTCCACACTTTCCAGCTGCCTCGCACCCCACTGTGCTGGGTGACAGGCTCACACTCCTTGCTAATTCCAGGAGGGACCCATGTGGCACATTTACCATTTAACCTAATTGTTGCTTTAATTGAAAGTCAGCAGATAAGCACAGGTTTCTTTCCCATGCAAAAGAGGTTTGAACTACAAGAAACAAGCCCAGGGCATAAAAAAACAAATGCCAGCTTTAGTCTGACTTGGAGGAAGGAGGGCTTTGTGCCTCTGGTTCTTGCATCATAATGTATTTGAGTTAATTTGACTGGTAGGGGGGCTTAGTTAGCCAAACACTTTAATAGGATTGAAGTGAGATTGAGGTGGGCGACTTTCAGGCCCTGCCTGGATAAGAATGCATGGGCTTAAGCCCTCTTTTCTTTAAGGAAACAGCCCCCACACTGGTGCAGGCCAAAATAATTAAGTAATTAGCAAAGGCATTTGTCAAAATGCCCAGTGGGGCTGACGAAAATGACAGCTTTGAGAAGGATGAAGAGCTTGCAAATGGCATTTTCTCCAAGCTTGGGGCTGGGGTCAGGCCTGGAGCCTGTGAGGAATACGCCTGCCTGGGACTCCAGGGTCCCAGCTCAACCTTTGGGGTTCAAGTTCACTTCCCTGTGGCAAAAGCCAAGCTCCTATTTCTAAGGAGGCTTTCTTGAAACATCAAAGGGCTCTTAATACGCAGCAAGCAAGTGAAAAATAAGGGAGTCATTTTCCTTTTCAAAGGATTGAGACTGTTAAACAGCCAAGTCCGTGGTAGAAAAAGCATTTGTGGTTTATTGAAATTAAAAGACTGGAGAAATAGCTGGAGGTTATAAGCCAGTCACCACTGTTGGCAGTGAACTGATCCTGTACCTACTGTGTGCAGGACAAATCCCTGGGTTTTCTTAGGACCATAAGGATATCTATCCTTAGGTGTATCATATTTGCTGTTGTAAGGATACTCATGTGCCTTCTCTGATGACTCAGTGGTGAAGAATCCCCCTGCAATGCAGGAGACATGGGTTTGATTCCTGGGTTGGGAAGATCCCCTGGAGTAGGAAATGGCAACCCACTTCAGGATTCTTGCCTGGAAGATTCCATGGACAGAGAAGCCTGGCGGGCTACAGTCCATAGGGTTGCAAAGAATCGGACACGACTGAAGCAACTTAGCGTGTATGCACAAGTGAACACATAAGTGCATTCACAGTTACAACCACTTAGGAGCCCCTTCGATGTGCCAGGCACATGATACCTCATTCAACACTCACAGCAACCCTATGATGCTGGCATCCATTTTCCTCCTTTAATGGATGGGGAAGGGAGGCTCACTGAAGTTGGGTGACTTACAGCTGAGAAGCAATAGAAAGGAAAGGTTAGGAGCAATGGAGTCACAGGGATGTGGTTTTGATCTCAGGTGGCCTCAACCTGCAGCGGCTCGAAGCAGGATTTCAGTTCCGGCTAGAGATTGAAGTCAGGCCATGGCAGTAAGAGCGCTGAATCTTAACCACTAGATCAGTGGCCAATGACAAGGCTCCTATCCCTTTAGTTTTGCAGAAATGAATTCCCACAGACAGAAAGTAGTGAAACAAGTCAAGTGCTTATTAGGAAGAAAAAGAATACGTGTGGATAGATACTTGGGCAGACTCATACATGGGCAGAGAGAGTCATGGCTCATGGTAGTTTAAATCACTTATACAGGGCATTTCTTCTGGGTTTCCTTTGGCCAGTCATCTTGCTTTGCCTGGTTCTGAGTTTGTATTTATATATCTCAGGATCCTCTGATGTACGCGCGCCCACCTCTTAGCCAAGATGGATTCTAGTGAAGACACCCATGGCTAACCTGGCATCACTCCCTTTTTGACCTCCAAGGAGCCTTTCTGTGCATTCATAGTTGGGAAGGTCTCCTTGACCTCAGGAATGAGAAATATGTGGTCTCTATCTTTAGCTGGGCAGGGTTCAGCCTCTCCTATTATTCTCCGGATAAGAAGGCTGAGCTCTGAAGAACTGATGCTTTTGAACTGTGGTGTTGGAGAAGACTCTTGAGAGTCGCTTGGACTGCAAGGAGATCCAACCAGTCAATCCTAAAGGGAATCAATCCTGAATATTCATTGGAAGGACTGATGCTGAAGCTGAAGCTCCAGTACTTTGGCCACCTCATGTGAAGAGTTGACTCATTGGAAAAGACTGTGATGCTGGGAAAGATTGAAGGCAGGAAGAGAAGGGGACGACAGAGGATGAGATGGTTGGATAGCATCCCCAACTCAATGGACATGAGTTTGAGCAAGCTCTGGGAGATGGTGAAGGACAGGGAAGCCTGCATGCTACAGTCCATGGGGTCGCCAAGAGTTGGACATGACTGAGCAACTGAACAAGAACAATCTTTATCTTGGAATATCTGTCCATAGGGGACACACTCCAGCTACTCTGCCCAGGGCCCATCTATCTCCTGCCTCAGTTTGACAGCAGATTCAAATGAAACAAGAACAGAGAAGCGATCTTTCAGTTTAGAAGCTAGGAGCTGGTGGTGGCAGGAGAAAGGTGTTTCACTGCAGTGACATGGTTAGTCAGACATGGTGAAAAGAGACTATGGAAGAGTGAGTCTTCCAAAACCAGCCAAAGGAAGAAACATCACCATTGTTGCAGCTGGGGAAGTCGCTCAAGCTAAGGGGAGACGCTACAAGAGAAGGAGAGTTTAAAGATGCTAGGAAGTGAGGGAATATTTGAGAAAGACAGGTTCTTCTGGAGGAGGTGGCCCAGAGAGTGCCAAGAAGCTTAAAGAGAGGGTAGGCTTGTGGAGGTGGGAATGGAGTGGTAGGGAGAAGAGGGATGACTGTCCCTGAGAAGGGGAGAAAATGAAGGAGAGGTTGGATAAACTTATTGTGGCATTTAAGGTTAGAAAGAAGGGAGTGGATTCAGAGGGGCTTTGGGGGGCAGGGGAGGAGAGTGGAGAGGACTTAGGTGGAGAGGAAGTAGCTGATGTGGGTGCTGTCTATGGTGGAAGTCAAATTAGGCCAAGAACCAGTGGGATTGGTGAGAATGGTGATGGGTAGAAGGTTGCAGTCTGAGACAGGAGCTCAAGATCTTGGAGGCAGAGCATTTCCATGAATATAAATGGTGTCAGGGCTGAGGGTTGGAGGTGTCTTGAATGGGAGAGAGATCGAAAGGATAGGGACTTCCCTGGTGGTCCGGTGACTAAGACTCCATGCTCCCAAGGTGAGGTTGGGTGGGGGTGGGTTTAATCTCTGGTCAAGGGGAATTAGATCCCACATGCTGCTACTAAGACTCAGCGCAGCCAAATATATAAATAAATATTGGGCTTCCCTGGTGGCTCAGCTGGTAAAGAATCTGCCTGCAATGAGGGAAACCTGGGTTTGATCCCTGGGTTAGGAGGATCCCCTGGAGAAGGAAATGGCAACCCACTCCAGTATTCTGGTCTGAATTCCATGGACTGGATAGTCCATGGAGGTTGCAAAGAGTCGGACACGGCTGAGTGCTTCCACTTTTGTTGGGTTGGCCAAAAATGTTTGTTTGGGTTTTTCCGTAACATCTTACTGAAAGCCCCGAATGAACTTTTGGCCAACCCAATAAATAAAAGATCTTAGAGGGCCAAAAGTCAGGGGGTCATAGGTCTCTCCATGAGTACTAAATGAATGACGACAGGTAAGAGTGTGTCAGGTGCCAAAGTCCTCCAGGAACAGTGCCAAGGAGGGTAGAAGAGATGGTGACAGAGACGAGGTGAGAACTGGACAAGCGGTCATGAGGGCTTCTGGTGGGAAGAGTTGGGGCAGTGGTAGTGCCTGATGGACAAAGAGTAAACATTTGCCTCCTCTTTTTTAGAGGTGGTGAGAAATACTGAGGCTTTTGGGGTCAAGACGAACTTGGCTTCTAATCCTGGCTTTTAGCTTTCTAGTTGTGTGACCTTGGAGACATCACCCCAGATATTTCTGAGTATTCGAGCTCATCTCTGAAATGGAGGTGCCACTCCTGCTGGTGAGGTGTGAATGAGGATTACCTTATGTTATGACCGTAGAGAATATGGAACTGTACGTGGCATACAGCCAGGGCTCAGTACATGGCAGCGGCAGGAATATTGGAGCCAGAGGAGCCCTTTAGTCATCTTGGCCAACACACGAGGAAAAGGAAGGCCAGAAAGGCCAGAGATTAGGGACAATGATGGAGTTCCCATGAGATCCAGGACTCTGGTGGAAGTCTCATGGGGGAGGGCATGCAGAACCAGAGGGATTCTGGAATCTGCTAGATCCCCAGCTAGCCGCCAGCTTGGGGTACAGGCTAGGTTGCGTGTGTGTGTGTTAGAGGCAGTAGGGCAGCTCTTTCCAAGGTGAGGAGTGCACAGGGGGATGTAAAGCTTGCCTCCTAAGTGTCTGTGACAGTATCTCCTAATCAGCCAAGTAAGCATGTTGCCTATAAGAGAAGAAGGATCCTCATCCATTTGCTCTTGATCTAAGCTCTGGGCATTGGCCCCCCTCTTTGGTTGAAGGGATATTCCAGGTTTGTTTATACCTCTGGTCTCTAAGCTTAGACCTGTTATGGCAGTGAGTTCTTTGTGTGGAGATTGTTTTGCGTGTGGCAGTGCTCACCTTTGCACGCCCAGTGTCTGATGGGAGCGGGTGCTCTGCAAATACCAACTGAATCGATGAATGCATAACTTCTTCTTTGTCTTTGGTGATGACACAGCTCTCTGTCTATCTCTGCAGCTGGCTGACTGTGCAGAGATGAAGGACCCAGGTTCAGGAGTTTGACCAATGAGGGTTTAGATCCCATCTTGATCATGTACAACCGGTGACCTTCTCCAAACCAGTTCACTTCCTGGACCCTTGACTTCCTCATCTATAAAGTGAAAACAATATACCTCTTTCACCTCTTCTGGTGATTCATTTGGTGATACATGGCTGTGACCTTAGCATCGTGTCCGCCCGGCCCTCTCAATAACACTGGTTGTTTTTTTAATTGTCATCAGAGCATTGGGTGTGGCAGACACACACGCACGTTTATCTTCATTTGTTAAAAAAGCTGAATGCCATGTGCCTGGCTAGCTCAATCGGTAGAGCATGAGACTCTTAAAAAGCTGAATGCCTCTCTTGTCCCACATTCTAGAAGTGCTATGAGGGACTGGAGATATATCCCTGTTTCTCTCCTCCAGACCCCACTTCACGGCCACTGGGTTTAGCACTTCCATGAGAGAAGAGCCAAGCCAAAGGTCCTCGGATACCGTGATTACAACCTTGAGGCACCTTCATCCTCAGGTGGGTTTGCCCCAACGCGGCGGCCAGGCAAAAGCTTGCGGCTAATAGTCCCGGCCTTTTTGGGGTGCTCACCGCCAGCAGGAGAAACATTCTGCATGGAAATTACTTTAATTTGCAGTTGACAAAAGGCAAATTGTTGGCATTTTTTTGCTTGGAGCCTGGAATGTAACCTTGCATGGCTGCCCTAAACATTCCAGGTGACGGCTTCCATTAGACCGGCCCAGATTTCTAGCTTAAAGGAGGGGGAGTAAGCACTTAAGTAATTTTACAGGGGGCAAAACCCCCCATCTGATTGCATTCCCCTAACTTCTATCCCTTGGAATTCCCTCCCACTCTTGGCAGCATACAAAGCGGAGTCAGCGTGACTTCCGACCACGTGCGTGTCTTTCTTCGCGTAACCTTCAGTTGTGTATGTCCACCGTCCACAGGCTTGTCCTTACTAGCTGAGGGGAGACTCCCTCCCATGATCTATCTGTGTGGTTTGTGTGTCAGGTCATGAGAGCAGGGCCTTCTCTGCTTTATTTCTTTGCACAATACCTGGGAGGCAGTAAGGTCTCAGTCAGTACGTATTTGATGAAGGAGTGAATGAATGAATGGGTGGCTTCTAGTTTTTCCCAAGACCAGAGCATCTTTGTCTGTCTAACCATAGACTTCCATAGCATTCCAGAGGAAGGGCATCCTTTAGATGCGGTGCTGGTTGCCTTCCACTTAAAATATGTCCCAGGGATGCCTGTCTCGGGTGGGGTTCCTGGAATGCAGGCTGAATGGAATGCCTTGTAGACCCAGGAGGAAACCGAGGCCACTGCTGCCATCTTGTGGACAGAATTTGAAACATAAGTGAAGTGGCGGCAAAGTGGCCCTTATGCCCTTCCATTTCTCCCAAAGAAATCTTGGCTAACTCTATGATGGAATAATCTCCTTTGCAATGCAGTATTTCCAGATCTATGCTTAACCTACTTATAGTCTCTGTTGAAATCATCATAATTATAGCAACAGTAATAAATCACATTTATTGAGTTCTAGGCTCTGTTCTAAGTGGGGGGGCGGGGAGGCCTTCTGATGCCTGTGCTGCTATTACCATCTCTACTGTAGAGAAAGGAAATTGAGACTGCACACCTTGTACCTGGCTAGTAAGTGGGAAGAGAGAACAAAGATTTGACCTCAGCTTGACAGGCTCTGGGCCCAACTCTTGGTTGTTATACCAAACTCTTTCCTACTTTCTTTTTAAAGTTCTTCCTCCCTTTCCAACCCTCTGTTTTGACAATACATCAGCACCTGCCATCGTATCAGGTCTTAATGATTTATTTATATGTTTGGTTCCCCAGCAAGAAGACAGTGAGCCCCGTGGGAGTTGGTCAGAGCTGTTGGAAAGGGATTTTATGTATCTCTGAGCAGCAGCTATGCACTGGGACTGCGCTAGATTAAGAGAATAAAAGATCTGTTAAACTAGGGCAAAGACCTTCCTTGCCTGCCAGGGGGTTGCTAAGCCACAGGAAAGACCTAGAGTATGCTCCTGGGATATAGTTTGTAATGGAGATGACAAAGGTAGTGAGTTGGGGTTGGGGGGGATTAGTCATTTAACCAGTTCTTGTGTGTGTGTGTATTAGTCGCTCAGTCATATCTGACTCTTTGCAACCCCATGGACTGTAGCCCTCCAGGCTTCTCCACCCAGTTCTTTACAACCTGTTTTTATATGAGCTGGCCCCTGCCTCAGCACTTCTCATGTAAGTCTTTGCAGTATTTCTGGGACGAATAGATAGGAAGGCAGGTCTCAGCTCCTGTTGGGGTTGGCAGATTTCTCAGCTGTAAGTACCAGTGCCCTGTGAAGTGACACCCATTCGTGCTAAAGACATACATACAGGGGATACAGAGAGGAAAGGAGAGCATAAGGGAGAACTGGAAAGGGGAAAGGGGAGAAGCTAAGAAAAGATAGACTCTAGAGGAAGTGATAGGGATCCAGAGGTCTTGGAGGCCCCGTGAAATATACAACCCAGGAGCCTGGATTCAGTCAAACAAGCAAGTGCCCTCTTTGGTCCGTTCCAAAATGCCTGGCGGCAATCGTCTTCCCGTGACTACTGCAAAGACATCTTCCAAGCTTCGTGGGTGTCCCCAGCACGGCTGCTTTTCTTCTGAAGTCAGAGGTCTTGTGCAGAAAGTATACCACCATTATTAGTACCTCCACACCATCCTGCTGTCTGAATGTGCCTGCCTTCTCAGGTAGCAGGTGCTGGGTGTGCAACCAGGTCTGGAGGGATGAAGCAGGTGCTTACAGTGGCAACCCAAAGTCAGAGAAAGCCCCCAGAAAAAGGAAGATGGTGAGAAACCCTCAGAGCATGCGGCCAGGGCTTGGACCCACTTCCGCAGGGGTGGCGTGGCTTCCATCCAGGTGTGGCTCCTGGATGTCACTCCATCTTCATGTGGGACACATGGGGACATCCTGTCCCTAGGCAGTAACAAAGTGGCCTCCTCAAGAGCACGGCTTTGATCTTTTTGCTGTCCTCATCGTCTAGCTTATTATCAAAAGCCTGGTGAAAAGGAAAAAAGACTTGGTCAAGAATTGAAAAGCTGTATGCTTCATAATATTGGGTTGGCCAAAAAATTCGTTTGGGGTTTTCCTTAACAGCTATGGAAAAATCTGAATGAATCTTTTGGCCAACCCAATAGTTGTCTATGTCAGTTGTAAGAGTAGTCTTCACAGGACTGTGCTTTCCTATCGCACTCTGACTTGTATCAGAAGTCATTACAAGAGGTATTTCTGCACTTTACAAATAGTGACAACATAAGTTACCATACAATTGTGGATGTAGCAAATGTCACGAACTGTTCTTAGATCCTGGGGGGGACTTTTAAAAATTTTTTTTCATTGAAATATGGTTGATTTACAGTGATTCAGGTGTACAACAAAGTGATTCATATATATATGGGCTTCCCCGGTGGCTCAGAGGGTAAAGTATCTGTCCACAATACAGGAGACCTGGGTTCAATCCCTGGGTTGGGAAGATCCCCAGGAGAAGGGAATGGCTACCTATTTTAGTATTCTGGCCTGGGAAGTCCCATGGACAGAGGAGCCTTATGGGCTACAGTCCATGGGGTTGCAAAGAGTTGGACTTGACTGAGTAACACACACACACACACACACACACACATAGGGACTGCACTAGATCAAGAGAATATAAAGATCTGTTAAACTCGGTCAAAGACCTTTCTCGTATATGCCTGCCAGGGGGTTGCTAAGCCACGGGAAAGACCTAGAAGCCTATATATATATGGGCTTCCCTAGTGGCCTAGAGGTAAAAAATCCACCTGCAATGCAGGAGATGCAGGTTCTTCGATCCCTGGGTCAGGAAGATCCCCTAGAGAAGGGCATGGCTACCCACTCCAGTATTCTTGCCTGGAGAATTCCATGGTCAGAGGAGCCTGGTGTGCTACAGTCCACGGGGTCATAAAGAGTCAGACACAACTGAAGAGACTTAGCACGCACATATACATACACACACACACACGCATATATCTCTGCTAAGTATATATTTATGTATGATGATGTGTTTGTGTATGTATATATACTTCTTCAGATTCTTCTCCACTATAGGATATTACAAGATACTGAATATCTTATGTATACCCCTGTGCTATACAGTAGGTCCTTGTTGTCTGTTTTATATGGTAGCGTGTCTCTGTTAGTCCCCAGTTGCTAATTTATCCCTTCCCGCATTTCCCCACTGATAACCACTAGTTTGTTTTCTGTGAGTCTGTTTGTGTCTTGTAAATAAGTTCATTTGTATCATTTTTATAAAGATTCCACATGTAAGTGATATCATATGATACTTGTCTTTGGTATGACTTAGTTCACTTAGTAAGATAGTCTCTACATCCATCCATGTTGCAGCAAATCACATTATTTCATTCTTTTTTATGGCTGAGTAATACTCCATTGTATATATGTACCACATCTTCCTCATCCATTCTTCTGTCGATGGACATTTAGGTTTCTACCATGTCTTGGCTGTTGTAAATAGTGCTGCAGGGAACATTGGGGTGCATGTGTCTTTTCAAACTAGAGTTTCTGTCTTTTCTGGATTTATGCCCAGGAGTGGGATTGCTGGATCATATGGTAACACCATATTTAGGTTTTTAAGGAACCTCCATACTGTTATCCATAGGGGCTTATCAATTTACACCCTAGAGAGATGTTTTTATCCCCTTCGGCTGTTAGAAATAAATTGCATTTTTTCTTTGGACCTAGTATGTTTTTATGAAATAGATAAAAGCAGCCACATGAGATTCTTCTAACCTCAGTGTCCTAGACATTCCAAGCCACATTTTAAACCTAAATAAGAGCAACTGTGCTGTCTTAGAATTGACATTATTTTTCTTCTGTTACCTCTGTTTCAACCTCCTGAAAATTTCATTTGCTTGATTCTGCTTTTGTGTGTGTGTATGTGTGTGTGTGTGAGTTCACTCAAAGCCCCTTCTTCCTCTTTATAAAAAGAACACAAAGAAGTTTAATTTAAAACTTAGTGAGGTTTAAAGATGGACTTAGATCTCAGTTTATTGGTTGGGGACTCTTGCCTAGGTTATTTTAAGCACATTGAGAGTTCTTTAGCAGAATTTACATTTTCTAAGTGAAAAAAAAAAGTCCAAGCATGTGCTTTTCCTGAAGGGTGTTGGAGGATTTTTCTGCCTCTCCAGACACAGAGGGGAGACTCTGTCCTCACAGGAGGTCCTCGGAGAGGACTCACGGCAGCCTTGTTATTAAGCTCTGGCAGCAGCCCCTTCTCCCCATGCTGCTCTAGGGGATGTCCGGCAATCAGGGCTTGGGAAAGGCACCCCATAGGGCTGGAGAGCAGCTCAGGAATGTCTATCAGTTCTGGCTTGAAGCCTCTCAGACTCTGCTGGGGGTGGGGTGGAGCTGTAAATTGGTACTACATTCCAGGAAAGCAATTGGTAATTTGTCTTAAGGGTCTTAAATATGCTTCTGCTTTTTGACTCAAGGATTTCTCTTTTTTAGAGATTTAACTTAAAAAAACTGGCGAGAAATGCATTCATTCATTCATTCAACAATGGCCGCTCTGTGTCATCTACCAACTTGGGTGAACAAAACAGACGCTATCCCGCCTTCATAATGTTAATAGCTTAGTAGATCTAGAGGCCTTGAACTGCAGGCAAAGATCTTTGTTGCTTTGTTTAAAGCAACATTACTTAAAATAGCAAGGAATTAGAAGCTACAAATATCCAATGATAGGGGATTTGTTCAATTATAGTAGATACATATCATGGTATTTTAAATGGCCATTATAAATCAGATTTTTCCCTGATGTGGAAGAAAAAGTTTTATGAAATACAGTTTCAAGAAGGGAGAAGAAAAGTAAGCTATAAAACCGGTGTGCTGTGAAGACAAGGCCAGGGAAGTTCTGGGGATGGGATCCCAATTTTATATCTTAAAAAAAAAAAGACTATGTAGAAGGAAGTAATACAAATTATTAATGGTAGTTATCTCATGATAATGAGATTATGGATATTTTTTATGCTTCTTTTGGCATTTCCCAAAGTTTCTACAATGAATATAAATTAATTTAGAAATCTTGAAAGCAATGAAGAGAAAAAGGAAAGTAGTAGGAGATGTGTTCAGCCCTTCTATGCTGCCGGTATACGGAGAGAATTATCTCCCAGACTCTTCTGTCTACAACATTCCTGCCAGAATCTTCCTCCAGGGCCGAGGGAGCTTGTGTCTGAAACCTTCATTATGCTCACTGCATGAACCAGTGGAAACCAGGAGTGGAAACTCATCAAGGACATATGTGAAACTGGTGTAACTGGGAAGGCCAGTTGGTTTCATTCTGGAAGCCCTCCTTTTATTCACTGGGAGAAACGTGTAGGTTTGATGCAATGCAATAAAATGAAAGGTAATGGAATGAAAATTACACAAGAAAAACATAGCCCTTTGGGGAGAAAGACAGTCATTAAATAACTTGTTCTGAAGATTTTGGTCCCTTAGTTTGATGTTGTTATTTCACCTGACCAAAGCCTAAATAGGATCTTAAGGAGTGGGAGCAGCAGAGAAAGTGGGTCTGGAGTAGGACTCTCCAGGTCTAAATCCTGGCTCCACCACTAAATTGCTGTGTGATCTTAGGCTGGTTACTTAACCTCTCTAAGCCTTCCTCATATGTAGAAGAGGAAAAATGTATAACCTACCCAACTAAATTGTTGCAAAGATTAAATAAGAGAGCCCAGACCCAGGAGGCGGGTGCTACAGCTTGTCCGAGTTTGTGCTCAGAGCCATTCTCCACCCTTCCCTGTGCTCATCTATACTGCAAAGGGGCAACCTATGCAAGCTCTGTTCCTCGGGCTAGGAGACTGGAGGCAGGAGGAGGGGAAAGACAGGGCACTGTCCCTCTCTTGCTGTGCTTTGGGCAGTGTTGCTGACAGTCCGTGCAATTTCCTTGGGGGAGCCCGCCTCCTCCCTGCCCCTGTCTGCCTCAGGGAGGTCCCCTTTGTAATTATAGTTCCCTCTGCCGAAATCTCTGATGTGGACTCAGTTTTCTGATTAGACCCGGACACTCTTCCAACCTTTGCTGGACTTGATGTTTTGAATGACTGTGATAAACAACTTTTACACAACTTCGTGATCACCTTTGCAATGAGTTTGATTACTTCAAAAAGAATATCTGTTTAACCTTAGCATCCTGTCCAATTGACGTAATCATTTGGGGAGAGGAAACCAATTTAAAAAATTATATATTGGATATGGGGCTTCCCTGATAGCTCAGTTGGTAAAGAATCTGCCTGCAATGCAGGAGACCCTGGTTTGATTCCTGGGTCAGGAAGATCTGCTGGAGAAGGGATGTGTTACCCCCTCTAGTATTCTTGGGCTTCCCTTGTGGCTCAGCTGGTAAAGAATCTGCCTGCAATGCAGGAGAACTTGGTTCAATCCCTGGGTTGGGAAGATCCCCCGGAGAAGGGATCGGCTACCCACTCCAGTATTCTTGAGCTTCCCTTGTGGCTCAGCTAGTAAGAATCCACCCTGGGTTCAATCCCTAGGTTGGGAAGATCCCCTGGAGAAGGGAAAGGCTACCCACTCCAGTATTCTGGCCTGGAGAATTCCATGGACTGTATAGTCCATGGGGTCGCAAAGAGTCGGACACGACTGAGTGACTTTCACTTTCACTTATATATTGGATATAAAAGAATATCTTCATAGGATATACGCAATATAAAGAATAATGATACAATGAACAGACCCCCACCCCCTGTATCCATATCTTTGGACTGTATGTCTGGACCAAGATCCCCATATGTCTTTGGACCCTTCTGTGAACTCCGTCCTGATTCCATCACCACCTCCTCATCCTTAACATCTCCACCGTCCTGAGTCTGTCACCCCTTTGCTGTTCTTTGTGGATTTACCGTCTCTACCCCATAAACAATATATTTGTGTGTGCACACGCGCATGTGTGTGTACTCAGTTATGTCTGACTCTGCGACCCCATGGACTCTAGCCCACCAGGTTCCTCTGTCCATGGGATTCTCCAGGCAAGAATACTAGAATGGGTTGTCATACCCTCCTCCAGGGGATCTTCCTGACCCAGGGATGAAACCTGAATCTCTTGCACCTCCTGCAATGGTAGGCAGATTCTTTACCACTGAGCTACCGGAAAACCCAAACAATATATTTAGTTTAACATGTTTTTAAATTGTGTATGTGAGAGGTAATGCATGCGCACATTCTCAGTCACTAAGTTGTTTCTGACCCTTTGCGACCCCATGGACTATAACCCGCCAGGCTCCTCTGTCCGTGGAATTCTCCAGGCAAGAATACTGGAGTGGTCAGTCATTTCCTCCTCCAGGGGATCTTCCTGACCCAGGGATTGAACATGCATCTCCTGCATTGGCAGGCGGATTTTTTTTTACCACCGAACCATCTGGGAAGCCCATAAGAGATGTAATGCCTCAGGTAATCTCCCTCCACTTAG
Organism: Bos taurus; assembly: GCF_002263795.3. Lineage (NCBI taxonomy): Eukaryota > Metazoa > Chordata > Mammalia > Artiodactyla > Bovidae > Bos > Bos taurus. The sequence goes on from NC_037353.1 coordinate 14,614,424, forward strand.
CACTATTTCTAGGGTTTATTCATGTTGCCATGTGTAGTTGCAGTTCATTCTCTTCACTGCTTTATAGCTTTTTGTGCTGGATCCATGCATCAGTGTACTGTTCAATTACTGTTCATGGCCACAGGGGTTCCTCCAGTGTTTGCTATTTCAAACATTCTTGAGTCCATCTCCAGTGTGTGGATGTTTCTCTAGGGTAAAAACTGAGGAGCAGAGGATGGGTCACAGAACAGACTGTCACCCTCAGCAGATGCTGCATTCTTTCCCACGGTGGTTTTACCAACTGTACTCCCACCAACTGTGTAGAAAATACGCAACTGTTCACATCCTTTGTGGGTCCTTGATGTCAGGCTTTGAAATTTTTGCCAATCTGGAGGGTGCAAAATGATCTCTCATTGTGGCTTTACTCTGTATGAGTGAGTTTCCTTTCATATTGGCCATTTGGATTTTTGTTTCTGACTGAAGCCCCTTTGAGAGCAGCTGATCGTATTTCCCTGAACCTTGGGGTCGTGGCTGACCTGGGGCAGCTGGGGAGGTGAGGAGAGCCCAGGAGTGAGGGAGGTGATGACCTGAAGTCCAGGGTGGAACAAGGCAGGGGCTTGGCTGCAGTGGCAGAGACAGGCTGAGAGAGCTCCCCAGCCCGGGGGGCTTACAATTGATCCCATGCCTTGGTGCCTTTGACAACAAAATGTGTATCTGAGTCCCACACTCAGCCTCTCAGAGCTGGGTAAGAAGAGTCCAGGAAGTGAGGGGCACTTGGTAAGGCTGCAGGGGGTGGGGGGTGGGGGCTCTGCGGTGAATGGGCAGACATGTGACTCCAGCCAGTTTTTGCACTCTGAAGTATTCAGTGAACTTACGATTGGTAGAGAAAAGCTCAAAATATCATTTTTTTAATATGAATTTTTTCCATTTTTTTTAACACTTGGTAGCTCATTATGAAAAGCCAGTTTGGGCCAAACAAACTGTGTCTGTTGCCACCGGATCTAGTTGTCAGAAGGCCCCTTTGTGATCTGTTTGGTCATGAAACAGGATTTATCCCTTGGTCAGTCGGCAAGTATTATCTGCTGCCTGGGGCCAGGATCCTGAGGGAACAGGTGAAAACTGACTTCCTGGAAGGGGCTGTGTGAGGGGACCTTTCATTCTGTCAGTATTAATCTATGTGTATGTAGATAACATATATATGTTATATATATATAACAGAACTGACCATTCTTAGGTGTAGATACAGCTCAATGGCATTAAGTACTCTCATGCTGCTGTGTTACCATCATCATCCCCATGGAACGCTCTTCATCTTGCAAAACTGAAACTCTGTACCCATTAAAAACAACTCTCCATCCCCTGCCCCACCCCTACCCCCAGCCTCTGCAACCAACATTCTATACCTTCTGAGTTACGATTTGGCTACTCTAGGAACCTCATGTAAATAGAATGATGTTAATATTTGTTCTTTTGTATCTGGCTTATTTTACTTGGCAGAATGTCTTCAGAGTTCAACCGTGGTGTAGCATGGATCAGAATTTCCTTATTATAGCTGGTTAATATTCCGCTGTATTTATAGACCACATTGTGTTTATCCATTCATCTGTTGACAGACACTTGGGTTGCTTCCATCTTTTGGCTACTGTAAATAATGGTGTTACCAATTGGGTGTACAAATACCTGTTTGAGTACCTGCTTTCAATTCTTCGAGGCATATACCCAGAAGTGGAATTTCTAGATTATATAGTAATTCTATATCTAATTTTTTGAGGACCTACCTAGCTTTTTTTGTCTGCTGCTGCTACTAAGTCACTTCAGTCATGTCCGACTCTGTGCGACCCCGTAGACGGCAGCCCACCAGGCTCCCCCGTCCCTGGGATTCTCCAGGCAAGAACACTGGAGTGGGTTGCCATTTCCTTCTCCAATGCGTGAAAGTGAAAAGTGAAAGTGAAGTCGCTCAGTCGTGTCTGACTCTTAGCGACCCCAGGGACTGCAGCCTACCAGGCTCCTCCATCCATGGGATTTTCCAGGCAAGAGTACTGGAGTGGGGTGCCATCGCCTTCTCTGCATTTTTTGTCTACTTTTGTCTAATTAGGAATATGCAGATAGAACTTGAGGGGGAAAATCAGTATCATTTTGGATAGTGGTGATTCACATCCTTTCAAGGATGACATTTTAAAAGCAGAACATGTCTGACACCTTCTGGCCCATAAGTGTTCAGTTGTTCTTGTCTTGTTGATGATGATGATAACTAGAATGTACTGAGTGCTTACTTTGTCCCAAGTTCTGTTCTAAACACTTCTGCATCTCTTAAATCATTTTGTCTTCACAGTCATCCCATGGCAATTAGTATCTCAGTTTTACAGATGAGGAAATGGAGCCGCGGATAAGCAGAACTGTAATTCTGAGTTGGCCAAAGTGCGTTTGAATTTTTCCATAACATCTTATGGAAAAACCTAAATGAACTTTTGGGCCAACCCAGTAAAATTCAAGGTCATTTAGTCCAGTGCTTAGTTTCACTAAAGAGAGAAGGGAGGCTGGAGAGGAGATACACAGAGTCACAGTTACATTGTGACCAAGCCGGGTGAGCTCATGGGCTTCAAAACATCTGGAACCCCCAAGCCCCATGTTCTTACCACCCCTAAGACAGGATTCCGTCTATCCATTTTGTTTATCCTGTTGACCCAGGTGAAACCTCATCTGAGAGGCTGCTTTGGAATCCAGCTGGATATTCTGGGTCCTCCTCCTGATAATTGCTGGGGCAGGACTTTGCTGAAATATGATGGGGGGAGGATTACGGGTTTGGCTCTAGGATTTTGTGAAAACGTGGGAGTAGCACATTAATATTAGTCAAGGACTAAATGGGCCTTTTTAAGAAATTGAGATAAATTTCAGCAAAATCAGGTTGCCCCCGAGAAGCATTCAATTTACTATGAGGGAGTTGCTCAAAAAGAATTGCGGTTTTTCTCTTGTGTTAAGTTTATTTAAATAGAGTCTAGAGTTTGCGTCTCCTGCAAAGTTGCACCCCTGAGGTTCTGAGCTTGACCATGCATATGGCGGGGCTGTGTTTTTCATTATGTTCCCTTACTTGTTAGGCTTTGCACTTAGTCTGAGTTACACGTTTCTCTGGTGTTTTTCTTGAACTTCATGAACTCTGGCATTTCACTTCAGGGATGGATATCCAAGGGAAAAGCAGCCTTTCTTTGATCTTCCTTGGGACCCCATTATGTTTAACCTAAGAAAGATTAGGGAGTTGCCATTCAACGCTGAACAAACACAAACTTCAGCTGCCAAGATGGCGGGTGCTTAATCTATTTACAACATTGACTCCATTATGAACTAATTCCACATCAAGCTGACTTACGAAAGGCATTGTTTAGAATGGAATTCCCATATGCCTTGGGAGGCTATGTGCATATGGTCCACAGTACTGAATGTATTGACCTAATAAAGAAATCTATTTAGCATGAAATATTTAAACTGTAGAGGGTTTTTAAACCTTGAAATTATTGTCATCATTGGTTCCCCATATGGTAGTCAAGTTGTACTTTCTCTGAACTGAACAGCCATTTCTGGAACGCACCCTCACCTTTTAGCTGTGTTTGTAATAACATCTGCTCAACGGTGGTAAGACAAGTCAGCTCCAGTCTTTGGACAATCAAAATCCTCTGAGCCTGAGTGAGCTCTGAGGGGCAAGGAGCTGCCGCTTGGCCAGCACCTGGAAAGCCAGACTACTCTGCTCCCCTCGGCTTCCTTTCCAAAATGGGTTTCAGAACTCTGCCCATAAATAGCTCTTTAAAGTAACACGCAGGTCTAATTGTGACATTTTCCCCCTTCTGACACACAACAAAATCAAGTGTTAGCCTGTCAGGATTTTCAGTTCCCTGTCACTCTCAAGACATTGATGGAGGTTTATTTTCCTAATGAAGGCTCCAGCGTTAATGGTGGCACTTGCTAGAATCAGTTAGGACTAAGTGTTATTTAATTCACAGTGAAGCGACAATCTGACTGGACTGTGATTAGTTCCAGCTTTTAGCTATCATTTATAGGTCACCGGGCGGCTAACAACCTCAAATGAGGGACCATTATCTTTTGACAAGATGAAGTGTTTTCTGGGGGGATGGGATGAGGGGGAGGGGTGCTACCCAGAAAGCCCAGCTCAACATTTTCTTTGGGAATTACTCATTCCTGATAGGGTTTTGCCACCAGTTTCTCAAAGGAACTTCACTGGTGGATACCAGTTAGGTGTGCTGAAGGCAGAGGAGGAAAAGCCTATCCTCAAAGCCATTCATGTATCCATTCAGCCTACTTTAGTGAGGCACTATGGGAGACTGTGTTGGTGGGGGTCCCTGGAAGGAAGGCTAATATTCTGTCTGCACATACTGGTATGGCTGTTCTAGTTTTTTCACAGCCATTTCTCCATTTTTATGGGGTGAAGCATCTGTTCAGATTAGTTGGTGCCAGAGCCATGTGCTGTGCTTAGTCGCTTAGTCGTGTCCGACTCTCTGAGATCCCATGGACTGCAGCCTATCAGGCTCCTATGTCCATAGAATTCTCCAGGCAAGAATACTGGCGTGGGTTGCCATTTCCTTCTCCAGGGGATCGTCCCAACCCAGGGATCAAACCCAAGTCTCCCGCACTGCAGGCAGATTCTTTACCATCTGAGCCACCAGGGAAGCCATAATGATGGTTGCTGCTGCTAAGTCACTTCAGTCGTGTCCGACTCTGTGCGACCCCATAGACAGCAGCCCACCAGGCTCCCCCGTCCCTGGGATTCTCCAGGCAAGAACACTGGAGTGGGTTGCCCTTTCCTTCTCCAATGCATGAAAGTGAAAAGTGAAAGTGAAGTCGCTAAGTCGTGTACAACTCTTACCGACCCCATGGACTGCAGCCTACCAGGCTCCTCCGTCCATGGGAGTTTCCAGGCAAGAGTACTGGAGTGCCATTGCCTTCTCTGATAATGATGGTTAAACATTCCAAGTAACATTCTGGTCTGGAACCCTTTTTCATTTTCTTGATGGCTTTCTTTGCTGTGTACTTAGCTTCTTTTAACCACAGTGCTATACCACCAGGGGGAGGGCTGTCAAGAGGAGCATGGACCTGAGATAGTCAAGCAATGAGTGACAGAAAACCCTGTGGCTCCACGCTGAAGCCAAGGACAGTTGGTGTGTCTTCTATAACACGTTGAGAACATTGTCCTGTTAATGTATGAGACCGTGGTGAGATCAGCAAACACTTCTATTCAAAGAGCAACACAGAACCAGGGGGGCAAGAAACAGTATGGTAGTGCTGATGCTTTGGGACATTTCGAATGTCTTGCAGTGGTGATTGTCTCGGCATTATTGCTGAGTTGTGCATTGTTGGTAAATTGGTATAGACATTATGGAAAACAGTATGGAGGTTCTTTGTAAAGTTAAAAATAGATTTAAAAAAATTAAAAATAGAACTACCATACTATCTGCCAATTCCACTTCTGGGTATTTGTCCAAAGAAAACAAAAACATTAATGGAAGAAGATATATACAGCCCCCCATGTTCATCGTTCAGAGAAGGCAATGGTACCCCACTCCAGTACTCTTGCCTGGAAAATCCCATGGACAGAGGAGCCTGGTGGGCTGCAGTCCATGGGGTCGCTAAGAGTCGGACAGGACTTAGCGACTTCACTTTCTCTTTTCACTTTCATGCACTGGAGAAGGAAATGGCAACCCACTCCAGTGTTCTTGCCTGGAGAATCTCAGGGACGGTGGAGCCTGGTGGGCTGCCGTCTATGGGGTCGCAAAGTTGGACACGACTGAAGCGACTTAGCAGCAGCATGTTCATTGTAGCATTTTTCACAAGAGCCAAGCTATTGAAACAATCTAAGTGTCCACTGATGGGCAGATGGATAAAATGTAATACATATACTTAATGGACTATTATTCAGCTATAAAAGAGTAGAGTCTTGCCATTTGCCACAACATGGATGGACCTTGAAGGCATTATGCTAAATGAAGTCAGAGAAAGACCAATACTGTATGATCTCACTTATATGTGGAATCTGAAGGAAAAAAATGTGAAAGGTCATAAATAGAGAAAATATATTGGTGGCTGCCAGAAGCGGGGAGGGAGGGTGGGAGTGGGTAAAATGGGTACAGGGGGTCAAAGGTACGAACTTCCAGTTACAAATGTCATGGGATGCGATGCACAGCACGTGAGTATAGTTAATAATACCGTATTGCCTATTTGAACGTTGCTTCTTTGAAAGTTTCTAATAGATCTTTAAAGGTCTCATCACAAGAAAAATATTCTGTAACTATGTATGCTGTCAGATGTTAACTAGACTTATGGTAGTCATTTTGCAGTATATACAATTTCAAATCATTATGCTCTATATCTGAAACTAATATAATGTATATCAGCTATTTCTCAATTTAAAAAAAGGCTGCTGCTGCTGCTAAGTCGCTTCAGTCGTGTCTGACTCTGTGCGATCCCATAGATGGCAGCCCACCAGACTCCCCCGTCCCTGGGATTCTCCAGGCAAGAACACTGGAGTGGGTTGCCCTTTCCTTCTCCAATGCATGAAAGTGAAAAGTGAAGTTGCTCAGTCGTTTCCGACCCTCAGCGACCCCATGGACTGCAGCCTTCCAGGCTCCTCCGTCCATGGGATTTTCCAGGCAAGAGTACTGGAGTGGGGTGCCATTGCCTTCTCCATTAAAAAAGGCAAATACATACAAATACTGAAGTGAACTGTCCAGACCCATCACCCCCCTGCCCAAAAAAAGATGAAAAGAATCCCTACTGCCTGGGTTCAAATTCTAGCTCTTTGATTTATTAGTTGTGTGACCTCAAGTGAGTTACTTATTCTCTTTATGCCTCAATTTCTTTAGAAAATCTTCTATTGTGTTAGTTTCTGCTGTACAACAATGTGAATCAGCTCAAGTATACAGATTTCCCCTTCTAAATTTTTTTGAATTCTTCTAATTTTTGTAATTGAAGTCTAATTGATTTACAGTGTTAATTCCTACTGTACAGCAGTGATTCAGTTATTCATATATGTACATTCTTTTTTTAGAAAAGATTCTTTTCCCTTATGGTTTATCATAGGAAATTGAATATAGTTCTGTTATACAGTAGGACCTTGTTGTCTACCCATTCTGTATATAAAAGGTGACATCTTATGGCAGAGACCACTACAATATTGTAAAATAATTAGCCTCCAATTAAAATAAATAATTAAAAAAAAAAAAAGCTGACATCTGTTAACCCCAACCTCTGACTCCATTCCTCCACCAACCTCCTTCCCCATGACAACCACCAGTCTGTTTTGTGTCCATGATTCTGTTTCTGTTTTAGCTTCATTTATGTCATATTTTTGGAGAAGGCAATGGCACCCCACTCCAGTAATGTCTGGAAAATCCCATGGATGGAGGAGCCTGGTGGGCTGCAGTCCACGGGTTCGCTGAGGGGCAGACACGACTGAGTGACTTCACTTTCCACTTTCATGCATTGGAGAAGGAAATGGCAACCTACTCCAGTGTTCTTGCCTGGAGAATCCCAGGGACGGAGAAGCCTGGTGGGCTGCAGTCCATGGGGTCGCACAGAGTCGGACACGACTAAATCGACTTAGTAGTAGTAGTAGTATGTCATATTTTAGGTTATGCATGTGAGGGATATCATTTGGTATTTGTCTTTCCCTTTCTGACTTAGTATGCTCATCTCTAGATACATCCATGTTGCTGCAAATGGCATGACTTCACTCTCTTTATGGCTGAGTAGCATTGTGTTGTAATATGTACCACGTGTTCTCCATTCATCTGTCAGTGGACATTTAGGTTGTTTCCATGTCCTATTGTGAACAGTGCTGCTATGAACATAGGGGTGCGTGTATTCTTTGACTATATGAATTCAAAGAATATACAAATATATATTCTTTGAATATATGCCCAAGAGTGGGACTGCTGGGTCATATGGCTAGTCTATTTTTAGTTTTCTGAGGAACCTCCATACCGTTTTCCATAGTGGCTGCATCAATTTACATCCCCACAAACAGTGCACGAGGGTTCCCTTTTCTCCACACCTTCTCCAGCATCTGTTATTTGTAGACTTCGTAATGATGGCCACTCTGGTGTGAGGTGGTACCTCACTGTAGTTTTGACTTGCATTTCTGTAATAATTAGTGATGTTGAACATCTTTTCATGTGCCTATTGGCCATCTATATGTCTTCTCTGGAGAAATGTCTCTAGGTCTTCTGCCCATTTTTGGATTGGGTTGACTGTTCTGTTGTTGCTGAGTTGTGTGAGCTGTTCATATATTTTGGAAATTAAGCACTTGTTGATCACATCATTTGTAAATATTTCTCCCATTCTGTAGACTGTCTTTTTGGTTTGTTTATGGTTTCCTTTGCTGTGCAAAAGCTTATAAGTTTGATTAGGTCCTGTTTGTTTTTATTTCTATTGAACATTGGTACTATTTATGTCAGAGAATGTTTTTCCTGTGTTCTCTTCTAGAATTTTTATGGTGTCATGTCTTATGTTTAAGTCTTTAAGCCATTTTGAGTTTGTTTTTGTGTACGGTGAGAGAATGTGTTCTAACGTCATTGATTTTCATGCACATATCTCAATTTCTTCAGCTGCAAGATGGGGTTAATAATGTTACCTACCTTTTACGGGATTACCTTGAGGCCTAAGTTAGTTAATAAGTATAAAGCATTAGAACAATAGTGTGCATAGAATAAATAAATGTTAATTTATTATATTGGCAAGATTTGGCAATATGCTTATAAAGGAATTATAGCTAACTGCCAGGGCATACCATTCTATCCACTGACACCCAGACTAGAAGTTGCCTCTTTCTCAGTTTGGCCCACAGCTGCAACAAACCAGTATATGCTGAAGGTGAAATGTTTTTATTTGGGTTCATCACAGAGGTTGAATACACTCTTAAGACATTTATCCATACAAAATATAGCAATGGTTGCAGACATAAATAACAATTCCTCTAACTATTCTACTATTTTATAATGCACAGCCCTTTTTGTGGACTACAGGTAAGAAGTATATGAAATCACAATGCAGAAATTCTCATGTTTGATTTCAGCAATTTACAAATTGAATTATAGAAGTAGGACACATAAAAAGATTTTTAAATGGAACCAGCCACCTTGAAAATTACTATGAAAAAACATGGTGAAAACCTTTAATACTTCAAAAGGTAAGATAAAAATGTTGCCTGTTAGCCTGACTTGGAACCTAGACGCTCTGGGAAGTGATGGGGCTCTGTGAAGTAGTGTAATATCCTCTGCAATGTAGTCTCAGACACAGACTCATTCTTGGTTTTGTTCTATTAATAGAGACAGGATTCTCTCGTTGCTGGATGACTCTTGAAGACTTTGCTTCTGTTATGCATTTGGTTTCACAATCTTCATTGACAAATAGTTCTGAAAAGGAAACAGAAACAGGGTTATATATATATTTATATATATATATCTTAGGGATTATATAACTTAGGGATTCTTCATCACAGTACCATTGGCACTTAGGGATTAAGTGTCAACTTAGGGATTCTTCATCATGGTACCATTGGCACTTAGGACCAGATGATGCTTGTTGGACACTGCATTGCAGGATGTTTAGCAGCATCCTTGGCCTCTACCCACTAGATTCCAGCATCACCCCCAGTTGTGACAACCGGATGTCTCCAAGCATCCAAATGTCCTGGGGGGCAAGATTGCTCCCAGTTGAGAACCACTGCTTTAAATCAATAGAGTCTAACTCAAGAAGAATAACTATAAGGGGTTTTCTAAATGGTCAAGACATATTGAGCTACCTACAATAAGAAAATATTGGGTTGGCCAAGAAGTTCATTCAGGTTTTGCCATAAGATCTTACAGAAAAATCCAAATGAACTTTTTGGCCAAGCCAGTAGTATGCATGTACTCACAGTTAACAAGCTGAAAGTATCTGCTGGGGGAAAAGGAAGACACCAACTCCCTGCTCTTGGGGTTGTGTGACTATGCTGCTGCTGCTGCTGCTAAGTCGCGTCAGTCGTGTCCGACTCTGTGCGACCCCATAGACAGCAGCCCACCAGGCTCCCCCATCCCTGGGATTCTCCAGGCAAGAACATTGGAGTGGATTGCCATTTCCCTCTCCAATGCATGAAAGTGAAAAGTGAGAGTGAAGTCGCTCAGTCGTGTCCGACTCTTAGCAACCCCATGGACTGCAGCCTACCAGGCTCCTCCGTCCATGGGATTTTCCAGGCAAGAGTACTGGAGTGGGGTGCCATTGCCTTCTCCGTGACTATGCTACTAAACACAAAATAATCTGTATTATTAATATGAACTGAAGGAGTGGTTTCTGAATGGTTGGACTCTCACTTCTCCACTGGGCAAACTAAGCTTAAACGCCCCCTCTTTGGTACAACCATCCTCAGCAATGGGGTCTGATGGTCATTTTTTCATACCTCTGGACCAGCCTGCCTTTCATAGTAATTTACTTGTTCATATTCCTGCAGACAAGCAGATATGTGATTTGCTTGTGGGCAGAAGTCCTGCCTCGGGCATCTCTGTATTCCGATTTCTACCCTACAGCAAATGCTCAACTAATTCCTTGATTCTCAGAGGAATGAAGGCACTACTTCCAGGCACCCTGACAAACCTGCCATTTGAACTCCCTTTATGACTGTGGAGATTAAGGGGGATGTTATGTGATGTGGGCCTTAAAGAATGAGGGAGCTTTTAACAGACAGAACACAGGTAAAGGAACAGTCTTGGGAGAGGCATCCTGGCAGGTTAGGGCAATACTTGTTCGGGGAGGCCAACTCAATTTGGATGGAGTTCAAGGGTGTGTGGTAAGTCACTCTAGTTGTGTCCAACTCCTTGCAACACTATAGACCATAGCCTCTCAGGCTCCTCTGTCCATGGGATTCTCCAGGCAAGAATACTGCATTGGGTTGCCATCCCCTCCTCCAGGGGATTTTCCCAACTCAGGAATTGAACCTGTGTCTCCTACATTGGCAGGCGAGTTCTTTACCGCTGGTGCCACCTGGGAAGCCCCCAGAGTTCAAGGGTGGTGTAGGCTTCTAATGAGCCCAGGATGCATGAAAGGTCAAGAGTTAGGATGTAGGATGGTTTGGAACAAAAAGTCTGAAGGCAGAAAGATCCATCAGAAATGCTGGCTCTGGTTCAGACCCACAGTGATAAAGGCTTGAGGGATTTCTTCTAGAATTCCTGAGACCAAAGTTTTGTTTTGTTTTTAATAGACCCTGAAGTTCTACCTGTAATTCATAAAACCTGGAGAATGTAATTCACAGAACATAGTACTTTAAACTTTCCTAAAGCTGACAGGTTGTAATACCACAACTGCTATGTAGGTCATTTTTGTTGTTGTTTAGTTGCTAAGTCATATCCTACTGTTTTGTGACCCCATGGGCTTCCCTGGTGGCTCAGATGGTAAAGAATCTGCCTGCAATGCAGGAGACCTGGGTTCCATCCCTGGATTGGGAAGATCCCCTGGAAGGGGGCATGGCAACCCATTCCAGTATTCTTGCCTGGAGAATTCTCATGGATGGAGGGGCCTGGCAGGTTACAGTCCATGGGGTCACAAAGAGTTGGACATGACTGAGCGACTAAGCACAGCACAGACTATAGCCCACCAGGCTCCGCTGTTCATGGGATTTCCTGGGCAAGAATACTGGAGTGGGTTGCCATTTCCTTCTCTAGGAGATCTTCCCAACCCAGGAATCAAACCTGAGTCTCCTGCATTGACAGGTGGATTCTTTACCACTGAGCCACCAGGGAAGCCCCAAGGTAGGTCATTTTACTGAACAGCAAAAAAGGCAAGTACCAACTGAGATGACCAGCCATAATTCACACCCAGAAAGCCAAGACAAGAGGCCAAGGACTCATACCGGTAAGGAATACAGAAACACAGCCACAAAGAACAGCAGGATCAGCAGGATCAGCAGGGCAATGATGACCCACTTAAATCGGCGCCACACGATGAACTTCATGGTCTTGCACGGGTTGGTGAACCAGAGGAAGGAGGTTTCTGGTCGGCTGCATTGCAAAGAAATGGTTTTACCTACCCAACTCAGGAGGGACAGATATTTTACATCTCAGAGCGTAACACAGTTTAAAGAATAATTAATAATGTTTTACAAAGCCAAGGAAAGATATTATTCCCCTTAGTTGGCTGAGAGAGTCTTTAACCTTTTATGACTTCTAAAGTTGCTGAAGACACACTGGACTTTGGTTTCACGGAAAGGAGAATGGTTAAAATGAAGCCAGATCATCCCCCATCCCGCCTGTTCAGTACAAAATTAAGACAACGGCTAATCCATTGCATTAAGTCAAGTGGAGGGGGGCTTTCAGACTGCAGGTGTTTGGGGATCAGAACAAAGAGGGCCTCTCACTTTGGTGGGTCCAGCTTGGGGTTCATGTTGGGTTCATCCCGTCCCTTCCCAGCTGGCCTCTCGTCGGCCTCCTTCTCATTGAGGACTTCCAGCGTCATCTCCACTTTCCCCTTCAGTAAAGCAGAACACGTTAAACACATGACATCACGTTTCACAAATATTTTCACTTCGACCCAAGGCATATTCCCCGAGCAGTGATTTTTATTCTTGTAAAACAATCCTGAGATCGCCTTAAATCTTCCTCAAGAGATCTCATCACATTTCCTCTTCCATGTGTTTCTGAACTGACTCCTTGTGGGAAACTGAGAGGACAAATTGCTTTCCCTCCTCCCTGCTTTCCAGTCTTCTCGGATCCCCATCATTCTAACTTTCTCACATCCATCTCCTGGCCTGCTCACATTATCTCCCTTTGTAACTGTGCTTGGACCCAGATTAATTTGAATACTGCTAATGACAACAGCTAACACTGAGCAGTTGTTGTGGGCTCCAGGAGAGCCTCCGTGCTTCATGGGACCCCTACTGTATGGAGCAGTGCTGGCACTTAGTGAGCATCCACTGTGTACCTGCAGAACAAAGGATGAGTGAATGAATGAATGCTCCTCCCTGCTCACAGGCGCCTGAGTGGTGCCCTGGGCACTGCTTAAGCCTTTTACAGGGACACTCTCGTGTGATGCTCAGGACAGTCCTAGAAGTCAGGTACTGCTGTGATCCTCCTGTGCACACGAGGACACTGAGGCTCCAAGAGCTCTAGAAACTTGCCCTCTCTGATAGCCAGGCTTAACCGGGGTGGCAACAGGCTTTCTAGAACCCTGGAACCCACAAAGTCACCAGCAATTTGAGAACTTCTGATGTTGATGCTCGTTAGGTGATGAAGCACAGATGCCTCCTCAGTCGACACGTCAAAGATGGGTATCTGTCTATGGCAGTGAAATTGTTCAGTCATGTCTGACTCTTTGCGACCCCATGGACTATACAGTCCATGGAATTCTTTAGGCCAAAATACTGGTGTGGGTATCCTTTCCCTTCTCCAGGGGATCTTCCCAACCCACGGATCAAACCCAGGGTGGATTCTTTACTAGCTGAGCCATAAAGGAAGCCCAAGAATACTGGAGTGGGTAGCCTATCCCTTCTCCAGGGGATCTTCCCGACTCAAGAATGGAACTGGGGTCTCCTGCATTGCAGGTGGATTCTTTGCCAGCTGAGCTATCAGGAAAGTCTGTCTATGGCAAGGTAGTTCTTATTTCTAAGCCTGTTCTTTCAAATCTATAAAATGGATTCTGCTTCATAGGGTTATCAGAACTAAATGAGATTATGTACAACCTGCTCTAGAGTGGCAGGAAGCTACGCCAGGGACAGAGGAAGTGATAGACTGCAAAGGGCACAAGGAAACCTCTGGGGATAATGGGAATGTTCTGGAGGTTGATTATGGTGGTGGTTTCAGGAGCACATACATCCGTCAAAACTCAAATTGTGCACTTTTGTTGTCTTTTGTTTTAAGCTGAGTGCAGTTTACTTTATGTATTGGGTTGGCCAAAAAGTTCATTTGGGTACAGAAAAATCCGAATGAACTTTTTGGCCAACCCAATAAATTTTAAAGTTGTCTTAAAACACAAGATTATGAATGTAAGACATTTAGTATGTTGTCTAGTTTGTAATAAGTAGTATAAAATGTTTATTATTAGTAATACACAATGAATTAAGAATTAAGTAGCCTTTTTGTGACAGGGCATGGCAATTCGCATTATTGCTTCTATGTTGAAATTATCTTGAGTTTCCCAAATGTGCTCATAACTTATGGCCTTAAAGTTCAATGGATGCTCACACTCCTTGCTTCTTCCATCTTTAAATTTTAATTTTTTCAAGATGAGAACAGCTTAAATTTGAAGTTGCTTTTTCTGTACTGAATTGTACTGGAAGCTCAGCGTAAATTAGCATTTCTGGTGAAAGAGAGTCCCACAAAAATATAGTATAATCACATGCACTCCCAGTTTTTTGACAATTCCAATCCTTCTATCTTCCACTCAACCCCAAACATATGTTCGCAGCATCTGCCACCTTCTCCTATAATCTCAGGTACAACCTGTTCCCAAAACTTAAAAGTACCACCAATTCAACCTTCCTTATCTGGAGCAAATCTACTCACAAAGGGCAAAACCTAAAGAAGAAAAGGAATAAACAACCCCCAAGCAGGAAATACTCATACATACAGCCATCACACGGGAGCCATCTTTCTCTGTGTAGCAAGGCCACCATCCTTTCATGGACTTCTGCTCAAAGAGAGAGGCAGTTTTCACTTTCAGGGGGTTCATGGCTTTGAGGTCTGGAATCATGTTCAAACTGCATTTCTCTGGTGACTTTGCTGGAATGATGGTATGATGCAAATCAAGTTCCAGGAAACCTAGCCAAGGAAACATGAAACCCAAATCAATTTCAAGTGGATCAGGCGATGTTCACAAGTAAACAGAATGTACTTGTCAGAAGAGAGGTCTAGACTGGGACTCTGAACAGGTGACAGGTGAGTTAGAGAAATGGAGCCTGGTAGACAGCTAAAGTTCTTTCCAGATAGGATGGAAAGTGCAAAAGCATCTGTCCTCTGCTCTGCGTCTCACAGAGGACTACCTGCTTTACTTCTCAGAGACAGGAGCATAAATAGAGTTCTTCTCCAAGCTCAAACTAATTAAACATCTAGGAACACAATTTCCACTGAACTTGGAATTTGCTCATGTTGGTTCTAAACTTCCCCGAACATTGTCATTTGGCTTTGGGTAAAGACAACTGGTACTTGGAACATGCGAAGCGCCATCGAACAGTCAAGTTCAAGTCTCTCCTAGTGTAACCTCAGAAATAAGAATTTGAGAAGGAACATTGAATTCTCATCAGAAAATTCTTCCCAGGAACTAGGAAGCCCAGCTCAGGGTGCCCAGAGAAGCACAGGTTTTCTTCCATGATGTGAGGTGTGACCTCTCTTGTAGTTAAAGACCATCTTTGATTGTCTTTGGGGCTTGGGAACTCCCGGGACCCCTCTCCTTCAGATAATTGTCTGGGTATGCTGGGTCAAGTCTATGAATTACTTACTAGGACAAAAGGTGGTCTTCAACAGGGATAGCAAAGAGCACCAGGGAGGTGGTGACAGGTTCTCTATAAACTTTTGGACTCAGAAACTGTCCTTCATCTTAATGTATCCATAGCTACAAGCCTTTCTGGAGTTTATGCCTGTTTTTATCTTGCCTCTCTCCGTTTGGTAATAACTGCAACCATTTACCCACTAGTTATCAGAGATACAGTCATCTCCTTATTTGTTGTCAGACTGTTTTGTTTCAAGGGAAAACTCTCTCCTGTTCTTCATGCAAATTAGCACACTCCTGTGAACAGGGAACACTGCCCGGCCTTCCAGTAAACAAAGTGCCACCCATTATCCCAGTTCTACAAGGGTCAGGACCCTAGTCGCTGCAGCCCCCACCTGAGTCTGTGACCCAAGGGGGATTCAAGATGCAGGGGGAAGCATTCTGACCTTTGGGTCTGGCTCTGGCTAGCTAAGATCCATATCTAAGGCAAAATTTCAATAGGTCCAGGATCTTGTATCTCTCCAAACATAGCAAAGCACTAAAATCATTAACTTGAGATATCTGTTCTTTGTGATTAGGCGTAATCTTTTGATGTTTGCCTGTTTTTTTCTTCCCCCCAGCAAAAACCTCTTCTATCCTGGCTCCTCAGAGCTCTCTGAGAGGTGGTGTCCTAGGTTGCAGTCCTCGGTAAGATGCCTGGACTCACAACTTTTAGATTGTACGTTTTTCTTCAGTTCAACACTTTTATACTCACTTGTCTATTCAATTCTTTTTTTTTTGTACAAATCCATGTACTTTTTTTTTGTTTATTTTAATATTTTCTTTTTTTTAATAATTTTATTTTATTTTTAAACTTTACAATATTGTATTGGTTTTGACAACATCAAAATGAATCCGCCACAGGTATACATGTGTTCCCCATCCTGAACCCTCCTCCCTCCCCATACCATCCCTCTGGGTCGTCCCAGTGCACCAGCCCCAAGCATCCAGTATCGTGCATTGAACTTGGACTGGCGACTCATTCCATATATGATATTATACATATTTCAATGCCATTCTCCCAAATCATCCCACCCTCTCCCTCTCCCACAGAGTCCAAAAGACTGTTCTATACATCAGTGTCTCTTTTGCTGTCTCGTATACAGGGTTATTGTTACCATCTTTCTAAATTCCATATATACGCGTTAGTATACTGTATTGGTGTTTTTCTTTCTGGAGAAAGAAAAACAGTTTCATCCAGTTTCATCCACCTCATTAGAACTGATTCAAATGTATTCTTTTTAATGGCTGAGTAATACTCCATTGTGTATATGTACCACAGCTTTCTTATCCATTCATCTGCTGATGGACATCTAGGTTGCTTCCATGTCCTGGCTATTATAAACAGTGCTGCGATGAACATTGGGGTACACGTGTCTCTTTCAATTCTGGTTTCCTCAGTGTGTATGCCCAGCAGTGGGATTGCTGGGTCATAAGGCAGTTCTATTTCCAGTTTTTTAAGGGATCTCCACACCATTAACTCTTATTAAGAACCAACTAAGCCAAAGCCACTGCACTCTGTGTTGTGAAGGGCAGAGGGATGAACAAGATGTAGCCACTGGCCACCGTGGGCTTCTCCTCTGCCAGGAAAGATGCTCTAGAGGCAGGGAAGTGAGTTCGGGGCTTCTGTAATGCTGGCTTCGAGAAAGTTACGTCTGAATTGGCAAGTGGCAGAGATCATAGAAATAAGAAAGTAAATGAGCGTGATACAGCAGGTTACATTGTTTAGGAAAGAGGGAGGAAAAGAGAGGATGGCCTCAGAGGACTCTGGGTGTTTCGGCCTGAGCTACTGGGAGAGGCTGCGAGCAGGTATGAGGTCAGGGAAGAGAGGCCGAGTTTGATCTTAGTCACGATAAATTTGAGGTGCCAGCTGAACATACAGGTAAAAGGTTCCGGTGGGGAGTGGGGAATAATCATCGTAAGTGTGTCTTTTTTTCAAACTGAGACATAATTGACATACAGCACTGTGTAAGTCTAAGGTGTATAGTGTGTTGATTTGATACACTGCATACAGCAGTCAGTGTGAGTCATCCCAGTATTTCTTGTTACTGTACGGCAGGCACCATGGCGGCCAGGCTGCACCTCCAGGTCTAGGAGTCATACCTTGCACAAAGCGAGAATGGAAGCTTTGCCTTCAACAGAGGAGAGGGTTGGTAAGTCACTGAGAGAGCCTGGGGAGGATCCACAAAACCCTAGGAGAACAAAGGCCTGTGTTTAAAGAGTGAGAGGAAGAAACAGAGTGGGCCAGTGAGACACCCAAGGCCTGGGAGAGAGAAAATCTGGACCGTGTGCTTTGCAGGGACTGGGGAGAGGGCTCGGAAATGGAGGGGCCCGCAGTGCAGGGAGGGTGCTTAACAAGGGCCTTTTACCACAGAGAAGGGTGGGGAGGAACAAGGGCTGGGATATTAGAGGACTGCAGTGACTTCAAGCCAATTCTGAGGTATTGATGGGAGGGAGAAGAAGAGAGAGAGAGAAAAGGAAAGAGGTTTGGAAGTGAACGCAAGGCTGAGGCATACTTGAAAACAAAATTTGTGTCTTCATAACATGTCAGAAGCTGGTGCAAGAGCCTACACCAGGACCCTGAGGGTGGATGGGGCCCACACAAGGGGTGCCATTCATTGTGCCCACTTCTCAGAAGACCTGGGATAGTGCCCGGCAGGCCACAGTGCCCAGAGGCCATCCAGGCAGTGAATGTGACCCCAGCCCCACAGGACTGAAGATTTAAATAACTGATTCCAAGTTCTAGTTGATTTAACTAATTTCAAGTACAATATCTTAGAGAAAAGTATCCACATGTCAGCCTTACCCAAGTAGTCATCCAGAGAAAACTTGTCATTGTCCCATATCTGAATGACCAGTCTGGGTGGGACCCGAAATTCAGTTTGGTCAATACTCCAGAAATGCTCCTAAAATGCCAAGAGGAACAGACAAGCCAAAATGACACAGATTACTGGACTCTTAAAACCCTCCCCTGGGGCCTCTTGAAAATGCAACATCAAGGCACAGGACCTCTTGTCTCCTTTGCATCCCCACCCAAAACCCCATCTTCTAGCCTGCTGCCCCCGTTCCATGTGTATTATGTAAGGCAGGCAAGCACCCCAGGAAATCTCAAGACCACCAGCTGGGCGACAAAAAGGTTGTCCGAGGCAGTTCCCAAACAGAAGGTTTCCCCACCGGGTTTCTATCAGTGTGACTTCCTGCTGCCACTCCTGGGGTTTGGGGGTGGTGGGGAGGGTAATTCTGTCTCCTAAACACCATGGCCTAGTTAGATTATCCTCCCAAAGCCAAGCTGTTCTAGGCCAGACTGAAATATCCCCTGCTGGGGTGTTACTTCTGCCCAGCAATCTCCCCGCCCCACCCGCAACCGTCCCAAGGATGTCTGAGCACACTCCACATGGGGATGAGAGATGGCGGCCCACATTTCACTCTTATCAGTGCAGATTTTAAATTCCTGGCAGTTTTGGTTTTTGAAAAATACTGCTAGTTTTACGTACTGTAAAACTAAGACCCTCTGATCCTTCAGACTTGAGTTAGGTGCACAGAGGATGGGGTGAGGTTCCTCCAGGTTCTCACCTCTGGTCCCTGCCTCTGCTCAGACAGTATCAGCCCAAGGATCATGACACCTCCAAGGCCTGATTACACCTAAGTTCCTCTGGCTCCAGAAGAAAGGGAATTCCCCCAATGCTTCATGAATTTGAAGGAAGATTATTGGGTTGTTGGTTTTTCAGATGACAGTCTGAGATGTTTCCCTTTGCAGGACTTAGAGGGCCTGGCTCTGAGGAGCCGAGAAGCCCGCTCTACCATTGTCTGGCCTCACCCAACTGTCCTGTGTGGGGTTACTCAGGATGCTGAGAGGTCCAGCTTAGATGTGAATAAATAGGAAAGGACACTTTACCTAAAGGCCTACCTGACCCCAAGCCTCTCACCTTCCCCCGGTCTGTCTCAACATTTGAAAGTATGCATAAGCACCAGGATGAGCCTCTGCATCTTTAAAAAGTGCCCTTGGAAGGCATGCATCTCACCTAAATGGAAAAAGTGCTCATTAGAGCATCAGCAGTGGGTAGGGCCTGGCCTGCTGGGACAGAAGGGGCAGCATCCTGATCCAGGTGTAGGGGAAGAGGTGACTGGGACAGAGCTAGGAAAAGTTTATGGAATGTGGTTGGGAGGGGAAATGGGACAAGGGCCTATAAAAGACAGCGGTTATTCTTACCTGCCCCACAGATTTTTCTTAGAGATTCTATTCCTCCAGTCCATGCAGTTTGGGGAGGACTGACTTTATCCTTAACTCTAGAGCTGCACCACTGGCTGGCTCAGAGAGGGGCACTCGGCCTCAGACAGGCCAACTCTAGGGTCCAATCTCAGAACCCTGGTTGGCGCCTTTGGGGACTTGCTCTCTCTCTACTGAGACCTGCTGGTAGCCATCCTACCTCCACCAGGGAGTGAGGCTCATGGGTGAAGGCAGAGCAGAGGGGTGGAGGAGGTGACTGCAGTTTCTAAAGACATCAGTTCAACCTGGGCTCCAGGCGTTCCTTAAGCCAGTCAACCCTGGCCTTTTTAGTAATGTGAACCAAGAAATCACATTTTTAGTACAAGCCAGTTTGAGTTCAGTTCTGTAACCCAGAGTCTTATAAATTAAGACCAGGAGGGCCCTGAACCCTCATGGAAGTGCTCCTAAAGGAAGGAAGGCAGATGCTTAAGTTTAATAAGGAAGATAAGTGGGAAATTGCACCTACATTAATATTTTGTCTCTGGCTAGCTAGTCCAACAGATCTCTTTATCAGGGGAAGAAATCGGTCTCCCGTGACATAAATACATACTTAGGTTGGGGTATGTATGGACACAGGGGGTCTTTAACCAGATCCTTCCCCCAGCTGCCAACATGTCAGGGAAGAAAAGCTGTGTTCCTTTTACTCCTAACTACACAAATACCTACCAGAGTTGTGTGACCTTGGGCAAGTATCTGCACCACTGGGGTCTCTGAATCCCCACCTCACCAAGAGGGAGCTGGACCCATAACCCCCAAGGTGCTGAGCACCTCCGAGCTTTTCTCAGTGTCCACATTAAGAAAGACCATGACGTCCCCGCCCCACTGGCACATTTCAGAACTCACTTTTTTAGCAACGAGACAGAGCTGTTCAGCTGGGAGGTAGTCAAAAGGGAAGACGAATCTCCAGTTAAAGTTCCCTACGCCATCCAAGGACCTGTAATGGACATCTGTTTTCTGTTTGTTTTCTTCATTGCCAGGAATCCAGCTGAAAAGCAGAAGCAAACAGATTTAGCTCCATGTGATTGACAAGTAATCTAGCCGCAAAATCATGCAGTGATTAGGAGAGTGAAGGGCAGGAGAATTAATGCACTTTTCTTGGGCAGGTTCCAGTTATCTACAGAGATGGGGAGGCTGGGGGTGGTGATTTATGAAGGGGAGGCACTCTGGTGCATCCGACACAGGTTGTAGCCAAATAAAACAGAATTACTCTAAAACCAGCGCAGGAAACCCTTTAGACTTCAGTTAACAGGGATAAGGTGAAATTTTCTGGAAAATATCAACAACTTAGCTGCTATTTTGGGAATGGTGAAGCTTGCCGGTTATGATTTTAGTCTCCCTAACTATAACTCATTGCTGTCTGTCATCACCGCTGATAGGCTCAATGAATGTGGGTTAGTTCAAAATTTCAGCATTTCCTTTTCCATGTTTTACTTAAGCAAACAAAACAGGCACGACTCAAGTAATCTTACAGCTTCCTTTTTAAATTCTTCTTAAATGTACTATGATCACATTAATTGAGACGAGCAAGGGAGATGTAAGCTGCTGCATCCATATTCCTATCTATGAAAATTCATTTCTACCAACAAGTGAACATCTTAACTTTTGACACTTGGAAAGTTCTCTTTGGCCTGTGCCTGGCAGATGGGTTAGAGGGATGAATGAGCATGTCTGGGAGAAAGTGTTACCACATCCACCAACTATGGGGAAGACTTCTGGTTTGGAACCAGAGGCACACGAGATTTGAGACGGCAAAAGTGGTGGAATGCATGGATCTCAGTACCGACTACACATTGGCATCAACTGGAGCAGCTTTCAGAAATACTGCTGCCTGGACCCCCTAGATAGAGACTGTCAGTAGGAGGCAGGCCTGGCTGTGAACCTGCTCTGCTACTGACTCTCTGAGCTTCATTTCTCATCTGTAAAACGAGGCTAATGATACGTGCTTCCTTCACATGGTCAGCCTGAGGACAAAATGAGAAAGGCCAGAGTGGGAAGAGGGAGATCCTTAACACATGTTAAGGATCAGCTACTATGAACCAGGTATATAGCATGCCTTCTTTTATTCTTTTCAACTGATAACTAGCTCCGTCTCACAGATGAGGAAACGGAGGTTCAGAGAGGATCTACGTCTCATATATCCAGTAAGGGATAGAATTAAGTATAACTCCCAGGTCTATCTGACTCCTAAGTACAGGACTATTACTCTGCCTCAAAGGACCATGGAGACTAGAAACTCATGTGCTAATACTGGGTCCTATTATTAGTA
The DNA here is from genome assembly GCF_002263795.3 of Bos taurus. Classification (NCBI taxonomy): domain Eukaryota; kingdom Metazoa; phylum Chordata; class Mammalia; order Artiodactyla; family Bovidae; genus Bos; species Bos taurus. The sequence continues at coordinate 14,636,428 of NC_037353.1, forward strand.
GTGGTATTAATAGCAGTCGACTGGTAATTTTACTTTTTCTCGTCAATTGACTAACCAAGTAACTGAGTTGAAATACTCCTTTTGACAATTAACATTTAAGCTTTTGAACTAGCTCAATGAAGAGAGACCACACTTTTTGGCTATGACCGTGGTAGCTTCAGCTTATAACCCAACCCTATTGGCACCATCATCCTTCCCCAGATGGCTCACCCCTGTAGCTCTTCCCTCTCCTTTCTTATGAATCTTTTCACATTTTAATTTGAAAACAAGGTAAACAGCCACTCTCAGCGTATGTACTTGGATGTAATACCCATGTGTGTACAGTGCTAGGCATGTTATTTGTGCATTATTCATCCTTTCACATACAGTATTTTGACTTTTCATTCCAAATGTGACATGGTACTTTAAGTTTTTTAATATTTTGGCCATACCATGCAGCCTGTGGGATCCCAGTTCGCTGACCAGGGATTGAACCCATAACCCCCTGCTTTGAAAGCATGAAGTCCCAACCACTGGACCACCAGGAAGTCCTGACATGGTATTTTAGGTTGTATTTTATTCTTTGATTACCAGAGTTATCTCAGTCCAGTATTACTTGAGTTTGTTTCCGATTGGAAAAAAAATGCTTATGATAGTCAAATAAATTTGCATATATATAATTAGCCAGAATTAGTTTTCCTTGGGGAATGGTAATAATATCCTGAAATGAGAAAGAATAATGAAGTACTTGATGAAACATTCCCTGTGTAGAGTGAACCTAAATGACAATAATTATGTCTTTAACAAAGGTTTGATTGAAGGCCACTTGGGATCATAAGTGAAACTTTATTCTCACTTTATGAATATATTAAGTTTCAACAAGTCTTATCTTTTAGATATCAAGGAACCAAACTCAATTCATGTGGAATAGTAAGTTTATGGTGTGACTGTTAATTTTATGTGTCAACGTGACTGGCCGTGGGGTGCCCAGATTAAACATTATTTTGGGGTGTGTCTATGAGAATGTTTCTGGATGAGACTAGAATTTGAATCGATGGACTGGATAAAGTAGATGGCCCTCCCAAATGTAGGTGGCATCATCCAGTCTATTGGGGACCTAAATAGAACAAAAAAACAGAGGAAGGAGGAAGTTACCTCCTTTTGCTGTCTCATTGATTGAACCAAGACACCTCAGGTCATCTCCTCCTGACCTTAGACTGGGATATATACCGTGGGCTCCCCTGATTTTGAGGCTTTGAACTCAGGCTGAGTGACATCTCCAGCTTTCCTGGGTCTCCAGCTTGCAGGTGATCGGTTGTGGGACTTTTTAGCCTCCATAACAACTCTCTCTCTCCCTGTCTTTGTTTCTCTCTTTCCCTCTTTCTACACACACGTGCCTCCTACTTGTCCTTTTTCCTGGCGAATCCTGGTTAATGCACATAGTGGTTACTATCTGCCAGGTGCTAGCCTAAATGCAATCTTCTGAATATTCCAGAGTGGTGGATACTGTCATTATCTCCATTTTACAGATGAAGAATAGTGAGCTTGCTAACTTGCCCAGCTAGGAGGGAAACCACCAGATTTCAATCCAGCTAATTTGAATCCAGAGTCTGACTTCTTAATCCTTGGGTTCTGTATGCATCAGTGTGTAACACAAAACTGACACCAACATAGATTATTTGGAATTGAATTATGCAAGTAACAGAATAATGAACACCTATGACACTTTACACATTGGATGTAGGCTCTCAGTAAATGTTGGTGGAATAAATGATTTTTTTAAAAAAGCTCTAATGTTTCTTCTTGTCCATGGATGTTAATAACTTCAGGTAATATAATAATAAAAAAAAAACACCTTGGGAGCTCTACTTCTACCTCTAAGGCTAGTGACTCCAAGTATCAAAAAGGAATAAAAATGAACTGCATGACTAAAAAGTCTCATAAATAAAAAGTCTGCTTAATAAATGAAATAAAACTTTTCTTTTCTTATAGGTATCAGATGCCGCTGCTCATAAATAACCTCCATACAGGCTTTTCTTTGTTCTCTCTCTCTGTCTCCCTGGAGCTTTCTTCCTAAGCAATGGCAGGCGGGTTCTTTACCACTAGCACCACCTGGGAATCCCAGTAAGACATAGTATCTTCAATAATCAAGATCCTGTAATGGACACCCTATAATGCAACACTCATGAAGGAGCGTCTGCTTTGTTCTCTGAGTCTGTCAGAGGCTCTTGCATGCCAGCCTTACCCTTTCACATAGATGTCGCTCATTTCCTCTCCTGTGATGCTTTTCTCGTCCAGGACAACATCCTTGGTGTTCCAGATAATCACACGCAAGTAGTATCTACGAGAAGCACATTTTGAAGGTGTTTTATCCTCTCAGGTCCTGAACCAAGACCCCAGTGAGACACAGCAGGGTCTCAAGATTACTTACTTCTTGGCTTTCCGGGGTGTGATGTTGAAAGGAGGGCCTGGTGGCCCCAAATTCTTGGGGAAAACATCCACCCACATCTGAAGTCTTCCCTAAGCCATTCAAAAATGAAAAGAGAAATGAAGTTACATTATGGGTGGTAGAGACTACAACCTTCTTTCAAATATCTTCAGTGAAACTAGTACGGGTCTCCTAATTTGTTAGTCCATATGGAAGGCAAGAAAAATGCAGTAAAAGAGCAAATCAAGATGAATCTTATACCTTCAGTGTCACGTAGGCCATCCACCCTCTGTTCTCTCCCAGGAGTCTCTACATGTGCCTACTTTATCAAAATCTGAGTCTTCCCTGGTTAATGAAATGAGGGGCTTGCCATCACTAACACAACCCCAAACACACATACTCCCTCTTACGGTGACTCTCAGAACAGTTTTCACACCATCTCTCGTCCATCATCAGACTGTTTACTTGCTATCAGTGCCAGTTTTTTGACACCCAAGGGTTTCTCCACTTACCTTGAGAGAGAAAATCAAAATAATGTAAAAATGTACTTAATTTTGTAAAAGACAGACAGCCTGGCACTTTCAAAGCAGAGACTCAATGACAAAAACATTACCATTCACCAAAGGGAGGGCTCCCTGCATTGGCTTGCTAGGGCCCACCGCCTGGAAGGGGGCTTGCAGGAACTTGGAGGGTGAAAGCCTGGACTGACGCCTGTGCTGCCATCTTGGTGAGCTCCCCTCACCTCCCTTTATATCTCTGATGGCTACAGACCAGGCCCATTTATCTGACTGGAATATTCTTCCAGACAGCCTAGGAATGCTGTTAACACACTGTATCAACCATACAAACCAATTTAAGTTCCCCAGACTGTTTCTGGATGTTCTGTATACTCTGCCTTCATGACAAAAACAGACTTAAAACTTCTTAAAGACGGTTGCCAAGGAAACCACTAGGTTGGCTTCCTAATGCATTGTGATCAAAATGAATTAACCGGGGCTCTTGGAAAGGGATATATTTTACTGTGATCCTTATTCTCTTCCAACTAATCTCGAGGGCTCAAGGGTCCAGCATACATCTAGCACACTGCAGAAATTAGCCATCTCCTAATTAGCAGTGTCTCCTAAGACCCAGCCACAGTCTGTCCAATGTGGTAGGTAGACGTGATGGAAGTATCGGTGGATGCCCAGGGAGAAATCTTCCTTGCTTTGTTATGTCTTAAGACTATTCAGTTGAGAGGTGGGAGGGGAAAGAGGAAGAGGAATGGGCTCTTTGAGGGCAAGGAAGAATAATGAGAGAAGGAAGATACGAAAATAGGGAACAGAATAAAAGTGAGTGACAAAATAATCTAGTAAGCCCAGCCCACTTGTACTCACTTCTTAAGCGACCACGGTTCTGCTATCCGTATCAACAATATTTGCACCCATTATATTAATATTTCTTAAAGTGCGATTTCCTAACCATCTGCATCAGAACCTTTCTAGATACTTGTTACAAATTCAGATTCCTGGCCCCACCCCAGACTTACTGAATCTCTGCAGGCATGGTCTGGGAATCTTCATTCTAACAAGCTTCCACTTAGACTGCTACTGCTAAATCACTTCAGTTGTGTCCGACTCTGTGCGACCCCATAGACGGCAGCCTGCCAGGCTCCGCCGTCCCTGGGATTCTCCAGGCAAGAACACCGGAGTGGGTTGCCATTTCCTTCTCCAATGCATGAAAGTGAAAGGTGAAAGTGAAGTCGCTCAGTCGTGTCCGACTCTTAGCGACCCCATGGACTGCAGCCTACCAGGCTCCTCCGTCCATGGGATTTTCCAAGCAAGAGTACTGGAGTGGGGTGCCATTGCCTTCTCCACTTAGACTATTTTGTCATTTTCCGTGTCTCCCCTTGCTTCTCTGGGAACTGACCTTCCCCGTCACTATCCACATGGTGCCTGTGATGATCCATCCTGTGCACTGTACCCTGTCCTCCTGGCTAGAGCTTAGTGGTCTAGTGGTGGATGAAGGGACCAAGTTAGGGCAGCCCATCCTTTCCACATTTGGAAGCAGGTGGGGCTGCATTATAATATACAAAACCCAGAAACCATCCACAATATTCTGACACATGGGAAAGTGCTCACAGGAAAAGTGCAGGCTAAAGGAGACTCAGAAATAGACAAAAGACAGGGCAAGATCCTGGCCCAAGTTTGTTCTGAGTCACTATCACTCTCCTGTCTGGATTTACTGAGTTACCTGAAAATTCTTACAATAAATCCCCCTAGTGTATGCATGGACGTGTGCTCTCAGTCACCTCAATCGTGCCCAACTCTTTGCAACCCCAGAGACTGTAGCCCACCAGGCTCCTCTCTCCATGGGATTCTCTAGACAAGAATACTGGAGTTGGTTGCCATTTCCTTCTCCAGGGGATCTTCCCGACCCAGGGAGCGAACCTGCATCTCCTAGGTCTCCTGCATTGGCAGGCGGATTCTTTACCCACTAAATTCCCCTCAGGAATGAAGATAATCTGAGCTTCATTTCTATTTCTCGTATAGTTTAAAGTATCCAAAAGAGATAAACAAGGCAAGTCTGTGTCAGCTACTGCCACCACCTTTGGGGTGTGGATGATGCATGTTCAAAGGTGGAGGGTGCTTTACCTGGGAGATGTTAGGCTGGAAGCTGCTGTGCAAAGTCCTCGTTTCCACGTGTTCAGGAACCAGCCCCTGAGTCCTGAGGATGTAGAGGGCAAGGCGCTCCTCGGGGGGCCCAAGGTGCTGGTGCAGGATTTTGTTTGCCTTCTGCAATATATATATATATATTTTTTTTAAAAGGACAGTGAAACAGGGACAGAGATCCAGAAACAGTTCAGCCTTGAGGGATTCTCAGCACTTCGGCCCAGACTTTGCAGACACAGTCAGGCAGTGCCAGCATGTGAACTGCAGCCTGTGAAAGAGCTGTTGACAGAAACAGCCCCTGACCAGAAGCCCTGCCCAACCAAGTTCATTCCTGACTTGTGGAGACCGAAAACACTCCAAACTGCATAAGAGCAACCCCCATTTGTGTTGGTGTCAGGGGCTCACGGCTGGACTCCTGTGCAGTTAGGTGTGGCCACGCGAACAAGGCAGGCTAGACGGTAACATAGGTGGAAGTGACAGGCGTGTCCTTCAAGGTCCAGCTCGTAATACCCTCTCATGTAGGATCACCTCTGGCACCTTCTCTTCTGGATGCAGTGACCTTAGACACCTGAGGTAATGACGGGCAGAGTTGCAAGGTGAAAGAGTCTGGTCCATGAAGGACTATTTGGAAGAGGGCCACCTACCTGTAGGAGTACCTGTTTTGAATTTATGAGAAATAAACTTCTATTGTGTTAAACCACTAACATTTTTAAGCTTAACTGTTACAGTAGCTAGTATCACTGTGGCATTTAAAAAACACAGACTCCCAAATTTTCTGTCACTCCTCCCATTGAGAGGTGGGGGTCTAAGTCCTCTCCTTTGAATCTGCAGACATATTTGATCACTAAAGAAAGGATGCTGTGTGACTTTTAAGGCTAAGCATGAAGGACCACACTGGTCTTCCTGGATCACTTGCTCTGAGGGAAGCCGGCAGCCATGTAAGGAGCCTGGGCGCCCAGACAGTGCCCTATGGGAAAGGCCTGGGTAGGTGCTCTGGTCATCAGTCCCAGGCGAGCTCCCAGCCAAGGGCCATCCTGGACATCAAGCCTTCAGGTGACTGCAGCCCCAGCCAACATCTGACAACAATCAACTGCCACTCAAGTGAGAAGTGTGCAGGTGAGCCCTTCCTGAATGGCTAACCCCCAAGACTGTGAGCAAAACAAAATGGTCGCTATATGAGGAAAGACTCTAAAAAAGAGTGGATATACATACATAACTGGTTCACTTTGCTGTACAGCAGAAACGAACACAACATTGTAAATCAAATACGGCAATAAAACTTTTAAAAAACATACAATGGTTTTTTTTCAGCAGCTAAGTTTTGGGATGATTTGTTATGGGGCCAAAGTAATGGGAACAACCCTGACTGATACAGCTTTTGGAGGGTGTTGTTTGATTGCTGGGGTAGTTGTCTCCATCAGGCCATGTTGCTTGCTAGTTTATTTCCAATGCCCTTTGCAAGTTCTGATGTAAACAGCATCATTTGTTAAATATCTAATAATCCCTGATATTGACAAAGTCTTCAAGTCTTCTTTCAGATAGAAAGACAAACACAGTTTCTTACAATGCCAGGAATAAACAGTTGAGGATCAGGAAGCACTTTGATTCCCATGTATCTTTGTTCAGCTTTCTCTAGATATCCCATGTGCCCTCAAAGCCGGCCCCATGCCAGCCCCACCGGGAAGCCCTCTTCCCTACAAAACACTGAATCATGTGACAACTCTAACGTTCTATTAAGCTGATTTCAGTCTATGTCATAACGCAGTTAGCTGTGTATGTGTCAGGACAGACTGCCTTATAAATTACTGCTCAGGAAAGAGCAAGACCCCAAGTTCGGACATGAGCCAGATGTGAACTCAGCAGATTCTTCAAAGTAGCCCCCAGAATCCCTGAGCCTTCCCAGAGAGGGTTGGGAGAATGATGGAATAATATTGGAGGAGAAATTCTTGCACTACCATCTGAGCACTTCTGAGCTAATTATACATCACATGGAAATAAGTTAATTATTAGAACTTTGTGTTCAGAGCTCAAATGGCTATGACCTAAAAAGGTCAAGTGAAACATAAGACAGACAAGAAAACGTGTCCATTTTGACACCTGACATGTCTGCAAAACCCTAGTATAATGGGGCTTTTGTTAGACAGTCACGTGTATGAATTCCCTACGGTTTTAGGGTACGACTCTGCCCACACCCCTCCGTAACGCAAACCCAGCAGCATAGACGTGTTGCTGTGCCTTGCAACCAGCCTGCAATCCATGGCGGTGTGCTTACCAAATTCATCTAGGCCGTAGTCTTTTCCTCCATATCTGATGCTACTTCCATCTTCAGAAAGAACGGGCGGTGGGAAGCCTTTGAATCTGGCCACATTTTGAAGCAACTGTGTTGGTTTCAATTGATCTCGCCAGGTGTTTACTCCAGAACTGTGAATAATAATGCCACACTCAGAGTTACCGCAGGGCACACACGTTCTTCTTAGGTTTATACACACACATACTTAAAGGCACGTTCATGTAATGGGGGAACGGGGAATGCACTCTAGACACTGGCTTTTGCCTAGAAATCTATTTAGGATTTAGAGACTTAAAATCCACAGGTATTTTGGCCTCAGCCAACTGGTCCTCCCCTTCTCTGCTGCTGCTAAGTCGCTTCAGTCGTGTCCGACTCTGTGCGACCCCATAGACGGCAGCCCACCAGGCTCCCCCGCCTCTTCTCTGGCCTTCTGTAAATAATGAGTTTGAGATCACCATAATCATAATAGGCAAACATAAATTAGAAATCACAAGCTATATCTCACTGGATAATACAGAGAGACACTGTTTAGCACTTAAGGAAAGAGGAACATCACAAAACTGATCAGTTTGTGGGCAGGAGCAGGGAATTCCCACCATCAAACATTGCTAGCTCTCAGTCCCTGGCATCACGGAGGGAGGGGGAGAAAGAAGGGGAGGGGAGGGACTGGCTCCCCAGGCTTTGCCACCTCACTAAGTGCCATCCTCACTGAGCACCACACTGCCTCAGGGGCCAGTGCGGTACACAGATGCAATGTGAATAGCGCCCCCTGGAGTCGTGCAGTGCTATGGCCCTGCTTCTTCCTAAGTGTTAGTCACTCAGTCGTGTCTGACTCTCTGTGACCTCACAGGCTGAAGCACACCAGGCTCCTCTGTCCATGGTATTCTCCAGGCAAGAATACTAGAGTGGGTAGCCATTCCCTTCCACAGGGGATCTTTACCATCTGAACCACCAGGGAAGCCCAATTCTCCCTCCTGACTTAAAGGGTCCGAGGCTCAATGAAGACAGGCCTGAGGTAGAGCATCAAAGCTTTCCCAGTACTAATGTTAGATGGAACAGCCAACGTTTACATCCCAAGCCACTTACACGCAGTACTGCTCAGGAATGCCACAGTGGGACCCAAACCGGGAAAGGAATCGGTTTTCTAGGTCAATGATCGTTTCTCCTACTTTTTCATCACGGGTAAAGGTGTCATAATCGTAGACAGAAATTTTCAGGTCCTTTTCTTGAGGTAAGTAGCAGCTCAGTTCATACATTCTGAATAAATGAAAGTGAGGTTAGAATTGCATGATCCCCCTTCCCCCCGATTATCTTGCACACTCTATAGCTCTGCACAGACTCCTTGGGCCATGGGAGGAGGCTGTCATGGCCAGGATAGCTAGGTGGGTGGTGGGCAGTGAGTGGCAGGTGCTTGAGAAGTACTACACGTTAGTAATAAGAACATCAGCAGAGTATATACTTGCTCAGGAGAAGATCTGGGGCTTTAAGTGCCTAAGGAAAATCCCAGTTTTGCTGCTTACTAGCTGTGGGACCCTAGGGCAACTACTTAAAGTCTCTGTGCTCTGTTTTCTCATCTGTAAAATGGGGATAATAATCCCTACCAGCTCATGTTGTTGTTGTAAGGGTCAAAGGAATAAATGTTTAGAAAGCATTTGGTATGAGGGCATTACTCAAAATCCACCAGCAATAATAATATTATTATTATACATTAAATAATACTTATTGTTAAGAATTATACCAAATGCTTTCTAAACATTTATTCCCTTGACTCTTACAACAACATGAGCTGGTAGGGATTATTATCCCCATTTTACAGACCATGGAACATCCTGGGCTAACCCCACGGGAGCATCGGGATTGGAGGAGGGCAATGGAAAGCTGCCCAGAAGGCTCCCTCTCTCCTCCCAGGCTCTCTGGCTCTCCACTGATTCTCGAAGGCTTTCCTATAGTATCTGTATGAAAACACAAACCCTTCTGAGAGACCACCAGATAATCAAACAGTAGTTTCTGTGGCAGGTGAGCAATGTGGCACCACTTCTGAGAGGGTAATGACTGTATGGCATGAATGCAGATGGGTGAGGTTTGGGTCTGTACCTGCACACAGAGGGGCGGGTCCCCTAGGAGGTGCTCAACAAACTCTGGACCACAAACTGTGAGCAGCCCCTCAAATCTCTCCTCTCCCCCTGTGCCTCTGCCCCTCCTCCTGTCACTCTGGTGTGTGGTCTGGTTCTTGCCTAAAGAGCCAGAACTACTAAGCTCTGGAATAAAAGGGTATACATCAGTGGGGCTCTGGATACAAGCTTCCAGGGGTCTCCTAGACACATCTCAGTGACTTCCCCAGACTTCTGCAGCCAGGCGGGGCCTGCAAAAGGCAGGCATCCCAGGAGAGAAGGGGCTATAGTCCTGACCAGACTGTATCCACACATGCCCCCAAATTCTATTACTGAATCCCAAGGGACAGGTAATATGTGTCTGTTGAGAAAAAATTCTTTGCTCAAATAAGGCTGAGAATCACTTCTTCCAGTGTTCCTCTGGGCAAACTGAAGGCTCTGAGAAATCCTGCAGTTATCTTTTTAACCCAGGCATCCTGGTTTGATGAAGAAATATGCTTTTCCTTGGAACACCAATTAACATCTTTTTGGCAGACTAACATTCCATTGAATGTGATGTGATAACAGTGCCATGCAGATAGGAAAGGTTGCTCTTTCCTGAATCTCTGTCCCAGAATTCCTGAGTCTCCGCTGAGAAGAAAGTCACCCAGTAAGACTGAGGCCAGGGCCTGGAGCCTAGGAGGGGTTGTGGAGCTGGGGTCTCCCTGGCTCCACCCTGCTGGATGGAGCCAAGTCTGAGTTCACTGGACGGGGACTGGCCACATGGAGCCTGATGGCATCACTTCCTCCTGAGGTGGCTTGACCAAGACTTTTCCTGACACTTAATTAAGCTTGTGCTTGGCTTCTCCAAGACAGTGATGTAGGCAGTGCTGCTTTTCTCCCATAAAAGCTGGCTTTCCCTGCTTCCCTGTCTCCCTCGCATGGGGCCCTCCTTCCTGCACTGCATGCCTTTTCCTGTCTAGACCTCAGGGCTGGATCAGCGGAAGAAAAGGAAAACGATCATATTGCCATGCCAGAGGATTATTTCCACTGCCTGGCTCCAGCACATGGCTCCGGGATGTGCAGCACAAAGGGTGTGTATGGGGGCGGGGGGGAATGGGGGTGGGGGAGTGTGTATGTGTGTGAGGGGGTATGTGTGGGGTGTGTGGGGATGTGGGTGTGTAGCTGTGGGTGTGGGTATGTGTGTATATGGCTGTGTGTGTGTGGGGGTGTGTGTGTGTGTTCGCATGTGGGTGGATGTGGGTGTGCGCGCACACTCACACGTGAGAGAGGGAAGGAATGTGTAAGGGTTCCATCCACCACACATGAGAAGCAGCAGATGGGCAGGATAATAAAGCCAGAAATTAAGATACCAGCCACACATCAAATAAGAACAAGGTGTTCTCCTCGCTAGTGTTCTGGGGAAAACAATGCAAATGTTTTTAGCCAAGAACATTTTTCTACAGGTGATGTGAAAGCTGCTCAGTCATGTCCAACTCTGTGACCCCATGTACTGTAGCCGCCAGGCTTCCCTGTCCATGGGATTCTCCAGGCAGGTAGCTGTTCCCTTCTCCAGGGGATCTTCCCAACCCAGGGACTGAACCTGGGTCTCCTTCATTGCAGGCAGATTCTTTACTGTCTGAGCCACCAGGAAGCCCTGCAGGTGATGGCTTGGCTATAAGCACGAAGCAGTACTAAGTTGGTTGGGAAAGCCTGGGGCTTGGTCAGGATTTCTCCCCAAGTTTAGGCTTCCTGTGCACGCAGCTCAGGTGCCGTTTCCCTCACTGTGACGTGGGGCTGAGACCCCCTGCCCTGCCGGCTGCAGGGTCTGACACGGAGGTGAATATCAGATGGCGGCGGCTGCACAGAGTGCAGCATGGCAGCCATGCAGACCCTGCAGTCAGGTGGCCGGGGCATGGGCCCCGGTTCTGCCACTCCCCAGCGGGGTGAGCTGGGTGTTCATTCCCTTTGTGCCTCAGTTTCCTCTTTGTCAGTAGCCCCTCAGAGTGGTGGGATTCTTGAGATGTTTTCTATGAAGGGCTCACTATAGTGCAAGCCCTCAGTAAAAGCTTAGCAAATAGTTTAGTTGCTCAGTCATGTCCGACTCTTTGTGACCCCACGGACCATAGCTCGCTGGGCTCCTCTGTCCATGGGATTTCCTAGACAAGAATACTGGAGTGGGTTGCCATTTCCTTCTCCAGGGGATCTTCCCAACCCAGAGATCAAACCCGCATCTCCTGCATCAGCAGGCAGATTCTTTACCACTGAGCCACCAGGAAAGCTTGTAATAGTAGCTATTATTAAATGTGGAAGAAGTTTATAGCTGACAAAACTAGTCCTCTTTAGAGGTCACTTGGGTTTGCCTTATCCTTGAGAAGGTTCTGATGAGATCAGTGTAACCATGCAGAAACAAACGTCAGATGGCAAGGATGAAGATAGTAATGCTATTTCAAGAATCTTCTTGAGCAGAAGACAGGGAGCAGGACATCTGATGCCATCATGTTCTTCTCCCTTCCCAGTTTTTGGTAACAGAGTCAACAACATTGGCTCAAAACAATGGAATCAAAGCATCCCAGATAAGAGAGCTCAACAGGATCGGGGTGTGAGAACCACCCTGTCACTCCACGGAAGTCACTGCCTATTCTTCTTGTCTAGAAGCCACAAATTCTCTGGACTTCTGGGCCTCCTACCATCCACGTCCTATTACCCCTGCCCCCCCAGGTCTTAGGGCAGGTCTCGCAGACTTGGTTTTATTTTCTTCATGGCACTTTTTGCTTTCATGAAATGCTTTTATTTATGTATCTACATATTCATTATCCGCCCCACTGACTTGGATATCTGAATAGTTCATAGACATGGTTTCACAGCTTCTGGGCCTAGAGCAAAGCATGGCGGCACATACTGCATCCTTAGCATGGAGGCCATGGAGGAAAAAAACACAGAAAAATGTTAGGAAATAGCTGTTACCTGCCGAACACCGGGTTGAGAGTGTTGGGGATGTAGTTGTCTCGGTCTTCAATTACTTTTTTGCCCAGTGTTATTTTTATGTAAGGGTCACACTGTGGGGACGAAACAGAGGACAGGTTATGTCACTGTGGGGTGCCAACTTCAGTCAGTGTCTGGGACAGACTCGGGGCGGCCTCAGATCAGGTCTGGGTAGTGCTCCTTCTTGGCGCCATGCACCCAGCGCGCCTTTGGAGGAGAGGCGGTGGCCGGGAGCGGTGACAAAGCAGTTCTCTGAGGTCACATCTGTAAAATGAGAAGGATGATCCAGAGGCTCCAAAGCCCCTTCCCTTCAAGCTCTTAGGTAAATCCCCATTGGGACTGTCCTCCTGAACAGATTGTTTTGATAGAGTATCTTTCCCCTCGAGAGATAACAGACGCCCAGAAAGAAGGAACATGACAATTATGGTGGTTGAAGACTGTAATTATCTTGCTACAGGAGAAGGCCCCACACCCAGACTCTTACCAGGCCATTGTTGTCCTGGGGCTGGAGCTCTAAGCCTCGAACAATGTAAATCCTAACCGTGCATTCCTGCGGGACGCTGTCAGGTAACTCCCGAAACTGCCGGGGAGGGGCCGGCACGCTGGGGTCATCCGGCAGTGGGTAGATTCGGAAGGAGCCCTATAGGAGAGACACACACAGATGGAGCCCAGGGCCCTGGGTGACCAGAGCAGAGGGCCCAGGGCAGTGGCGTACCCCCAGGACATGAGGGACAGCCACAGAGGGCTGTGGGATTGGGGGAGGAAGGACCACTTTTGTGAAAGAAAGCTATGGTGCGCTTTGCAAGTTTCTGATGGGGAAAGTGAATGATGATAAAGTAACTAATAGATCACAGGAGAGAAGGAAGGGCAGGGCAGAAGCTGGGAGGCCTGGCAAAACCCCAGGGGAGACATGGAAGTGGCTTGGACCAATATGATGGCAAAGGAGGTGGTAGGCATGAAATTCTGCACATTTTTTGAAGACAGGAATAAAAATGATTATTTTTTAAACCCAATAAAATACTAAGGTGATTTCCCTTTTTTTTTTTTTGCATTACTGCATAAATCCCCTTCCACTCCCAGGCAAACTCCTGTTCACCCTTCAGGTCTCAGTTGAAAAGTGTCACTTCTTCCAGGAAGCCTCCCTGACTGCCCCCGGATTGGATAAGTTTCCTAACATTGTCTAACACCACATTCATCCATATTGCAGCAATGACATCTGCTTCACTAAAAGTCACTCAGTCGTGTCTGACTCTGCGCCCCATGGACTATACAGTCCATGGAATTCTCCAGGCCAGAATACTGGAATGGGTAGGTAGCCTTTCCCTTCTCCAGGGGATCTTCCCAACCCAAGGATCAAACCCAGGTCTCCCACATTTCAGGCAGATTCTTTACAGCTAAGCCACAAGGGAAGGCCAAGAATACTGGAATGGGTAGCCTCTCCCTTCTCCAGTGGATCTTCCTGACCCAGGAATTAGTCTTCTGCATTGCAGATGGATTCTTTACCAACTGAGCTGTTGGAGCGTCATTACTATTTATTGTCTATATTCCTCACTAGACTGAGCTTCCTGAAGGGGGGAAATATTTCTTGTTTGTCACTGTCTCCAGGACCTAACACAGGGCTGGGCATGAAGCTGGGCACAGTAAGTGGTTTTTGAATGAGTGAGCCATCAGGTCAGCTTGAGAGGCTTTATATTTTATCTTGAAACCAGCTTATGTACAAGAGTAAGCACTAAAGTTGGATTCAGAATACATGGGTCTTAGGATCCAGCTACTTTCATTCAGTAAAGCAGCATGAAGTGAGGACCTACCATGTGCCAGGTACTGGGGGCCCAAAAATGAACTCAAGGAATCCAGTCTGGCACAGGGATGACTCTCATGCTATCTTCAGTCAATGGAGTGGAAGCTCTAATGACAAGGATTTTGAGGCCAAAATAGGGTAAACTGGTCTGATTGATTAGTAATGTCTACTATTGAAAGGATTAGAAGTAACATAGATTTGCTACCTGTGGTTGGGGGGAGGTGCAGTCGTGAAAGCAGATACTTATGATGTGAAAGGTGCTTTACTAGTGGTGGGGACCCAGGGAGCCTGGAGCAGGAGTGAGTCACCCTGCCAGGAGCAATCAGGGAGCACTTCACAAAGCATGTGACATTGGAGCTGGCATTGAAAAGAATGAGTAGGAGTTTGTCAGACCACAGAGCAGGAAGGAAGGGCATCCAGGGAATGAAGAGCTTGTCCCAAGGCTCCAAGTTGTGAGAGGACAGCATGTGTTTGGGGCTTGGAGAGGGTGTGGTGGCAGGGGAGACAAGAAGCTTGTGAAAGGCCAGCTCCACCCTAGGAAGGAGTTGAGACTTGACCAAGTGGAAATTCAAGCAATGCCTTTAAGTGGTCAAGAAACATGATTGGATTTGGTTGTATGGAGGATGGACTGGATCGTGAATGAGAAAGGGAACAAGGACAATGGATTGGGAAGGTGTTGTACTGATGATCCAGCTGAAAGCCTGGGAGGGGGTGGGGGACGTACTTGTGTGCACGCACGCGTGTGGTGGTGCGGGGTAGGACTTAGAGAGGCTGACTCTACAAGATTCAAGGCTGGTTGGCATCAGCTTGGAAGACTGGCTTTGAGGATTCTGCCCCCAATCCCACTGCCCTTTTCCTTGTTAGCATTTCCGAGCATCCTTCAGGTGTCAGAGGATAGGTCTCTGACCCAGAGACTGGTGGTCCTTTATCCTAGGTCTATAATGAAAATAAATATGAATTTTAAACAGGATAGACATACATTTTACTCACCTTAAACTCCCCTACCACAGAAGGGTCTTCATTCTCATCTGATTTGCCTCGAAACAGCTTGAAAGTATCTGAGAAGTCCGTCAGGCCCTCGAATTCCTCTACATCCTCTAGTTCACAATCATATATCTGCAAACCATCAACAGATTCTTAATTTCTCATTATAACACAGGTGGGATCTAAAATCAAAATGACTGACAATACCAAAGGCGCCCGAGATGTGGATGGAGCAACTGGAACTCTCACATTGCCAGCTGGAGTGCATAACGATAAAAACACTTTGTCAAAGTGTCTGGCAATTTGAAGTTGAATATCCAGCTACACTGTGATACAGAAGTTGAATTCCTAGGTTTTCATCCAAGAGACATGAACACATGTCTGCATGGTATAAGAATGTCCACAGCAGCTTCATCATCAGAGAACGGATAAACAAGTCATGATACATCCATGCAATGGAATATGACTCAGCAATAAAAAGGGGCAAAGTACTGATATATGACAAACTACTGATATGCGACAACCTGACTGATCTCAAAACTACTGTCTTGGACTACAGAAGCCACACACACAAAAATACACACACACAAATACGTATTGTATGAGTCCACTTATACGCAGTATGAAAACAGGCAAACCTGATCTGTGATGATGAAATCAGATCAGCTGTCAAAGAGGGTTGGAAGGTTGTTAGGAATTGACTGGAAAGAGGTACACAAAGGAGTTTTCTGGGGAGAGGGGAATGTTTGTTGCCTTGTTTGGTAGTGGTTTATGTAGGTATATGTATATAATCATAACTCACTGAATGAATCACTTTACTGTATATAAATTATACCTTGATAAAGAGCTAGAAGAAGAGGAGAAGCAAGGAAGGAAAGAGGGAGAGACGGAGGATGGACTGTGGGGCTGATCCACCAGACTAGTCTATTTCTCTAAATGAGAGGTTCTTTACATGCTGGTGTTTCTTAAGCTACATTGAGACGTGATGACAATCACATGCAAGAATGTGGATTTTCCCACTTTGATGGAGAAAAACATTTTTTTAACTTTTAATTTTGTATTGGGGGTATGGCCAACTAATAATGTTGTGACAGTTTCAGGCAAGCAGCAAAGGGACTCAGCCACACATATACATGTCTCCATTCTCCCCCAAACTCCCCTCCCATCCAGGATGCCACATAACACTGAGCAGAGTTCCATGTGAGATGATTACTTTAATGGCCTGATATTTCTCATTTTAAAGTTTCTCTTTCTGCTATGCATTGTTCTGAAAATGTTAGCCTTCGCTTTAGCTTTACTACTGGAAAACTGAATAAAGAACTAGAAAACTAAAAAAAAAAAAAAAAAAGAACTAGAAAACTAAAACCCTTAACAGAAAGATCATCCATAACCAGATCTGCCTAGTGCAAAAGCTCATCTCCCTCCTGGACACCCAGTTGTGACTGTATGCTGCATGCATGTAAAAGAATCAACTGCTCAGCTAGTAAAACTGAGGCCCAGAATGGAGGACAGAATGAAGCATGCTGATGTTTCATGCTGTTTTGCAAGAGCACCATGACTTCTAAGGTCTCCCTTGGTCAAATTGGACAGCTGTTTACGGCTCTAATTAGCGCAGTGCCAACCCAATCCAGCCCTCACTCAGCCAGATGTCCTAAGCCCCAAAGTGGCAGTCACAAAAACCATAAATCAACAGCTGTTCTCAAGCCCTGGAAATCTCAGCAAAGCCAAAATCCATCACAAGACGGCTCCCCTAGAGGTGCTCCTGGCCCCTCCCCTTCAACCCCTACCATCGACCTTTCAGGTTTTCACTCAGCTCGGCATGCTACCAGTCTTAACGCATGTTCATCCCCCACCCACAGTTGCACAGGCCCAGGTACCTTGAGTTTGGAATAACCTTTCTGAATATATTGTCCACATTTTTCATGTTCCCCTGTGGAAGCATAAAATTTACTCCACCAGTCAACAATTTCTTCCTCCTAAAGAAAGACACAACAAAATGGCAAAACCTTAGTGATGACCTGGATTTCCAATCATTGCAGGAAAACTATGTAATAGAAAAGAGAAACAGGTACTTCTGAACCTGAAAGAAGTAAGATTATGTGACTTTTGTTTACATGAACCAAAGCAATAAGAATTCTTCCACCTGGAAGCTGGAGGTGAGGTGATGATCCTTGGCCAATGAAATGTGTGTGGCTTTAATGGCCACAGCTATACTGGGTGATTTTCTAACATTCTATGGATACAGTCTATTCATTTGACTGTTTTTACTCTTTTATCCTGTTGATATTTACATACCAGCCTTATGTATGCAGGGTGGAGAAGAACTAAAGAGCCTCTTGATGAAAGCGAAAGAGGAGAATGAAAAAGTTGGCTTAAAGCTCAACATTCAGAAAACTAAGATCATGGCATCTGGTCCCATCACTTCATGGGAAATGAAGATGGGGAAACAGTGGGAATAGTGGTGACTTTATTTTTCTGGGCTCCAAAATCACTGCAGATGGTGATTTCAGCCATGAAATTAAAAGATGCTCACTCCTTGGAAGGAAAGTTATGACCTACCTAGATAGTATATTGAAAAGCAGAGACATTACTTTCTCAACAAAGGTCCATCTAGTCAAGGCTATGGTTTTTCCAGTGGTCATGTATGGATGTGAGAGTTGGACTATAAAGAAAGCTGAGTGCAGAAGAATTGCTGCTTTTGAACTGTGGTGTTGGAGAAGACTCTTGAGAGTCCCTTGGACTGCAAGGAGATCCAACCAGTCCATCCTAAAGGAAATCAGTCCTTAATATTCATTGGAAAGACTGATGTTGAAGCTGAAACTTCAATACTTTGGCCACTTGATGCAAAGAGCTGACTCATTTGAAAAGACCCTGATGCTGGGAAAGATTGAGGGCAGGAGGAGAAGGGGACGACAGAGGATGAGATGATTGGATGGCATCACCAACTCAATGGACATGGGTTTGGTTGGACTCCTGGAGTTGGTGATGGACAGGGAGGCCTGGCGTGCTGTGGTTCATGGGGCTGCAAAGAGTCAGACACGACAGAGCGACTAAACTGAACTGATTTACATACACAAAGGAGAAGAGGGCAAAAGAGGATGAGATGGTTAGACAGCATCACATCCATGGACATGATTTGAGCAAACTCTGGGAGATAGTGAAGGACAGGGAAGCCTGTATGCTGCAGTCCATGGGGTCGCCAACAGTGCGACTCAACAACATTTGCGTACACAGGTAAAGTGAAAAAACAACCCTGTAGTATGTGTTGACTGTTCCATCCTCCAGTATGTGTTTTTCTACTATTTCATTTTCTTAGCCTTTTTAGCCAGCAACACATTGCAAAACAAAGCTCACTAAGCTAAGCATGGGAGAAACTGTTTCTAACTCAAGTTCTATCCTTTACATTATAAGCCATACCCTTAAGTTACAAACCACACCGCATTAGATATGCTGTTTAAAATCTCTGAGCAACATTTTCTTCATCCACTGAATTGGCTAACACTGTCTTTCCACATCATTCTCATAGGGTTGTTCTGGACATCAAAGATGATTAGGAGGAGGAACTTTGGTTATAAAATGTGAAGCAAGAGTACGGAGGCATTATGCTTTGTTCAGACCAGTGGCTCCCAATCTATTCTTGAAAATTCTAATTCAATCAGCCTGGAGTGAGACCTGGCGTCCAGGATGCTTTCAAAAGTTCCCCAGGCAATGTGCAGCCAGAGTTGAGAACCTTTGGTGGTTCTTTGGGCGGAAGGGATGGCATTTGGAATCACTTGTGAAATATTCTCAAACTCCAGAAGGCTGTAGTTTATAGTAGGCTATGACTATAAATTCCATTCAGATTTATAACAAGAATAGATCCTCATCAGACCCACCTGCATCTTAATCCACCTAGTAAAGAGGTTGCCCAAAATAGTATGTCATCGGCAACACAGCTCCTATTTCATCAGGGGGTGAGACAGAAGAAATACTCAAGAAAAGCTACTTCTTCTCTGTGTATAGTACACATATGTTTACACATACAGTTATTTCCCCTCTGTGGATCAGTAAACCCAATCCTGGATTTAAAAACAGTTTTTTGTTTTGTTTTTTTTTACATATCAGCCATAGGAAAAATACATGAATTATAAATCTAGCAAATTGTATAAAACAGTTACCTTTTCTGTTAGCTGTTCATCACATATATGGCCAGGAAGAAGGCAAAACATGTATAGGTCACACGGAGGTAGAGAACCATGAGCATTAGGTTGAACAAGAAAGAGAAAAAGAGACATTATTTTCAACCATCATTTATATTATCAACATTTTGATGGTTTATTTATTCAAGATGATCTCATTATTAAACACATCTTTTTGGTTTCTTCTCTGAAAATGTGCAAAAGAGTTACAAACAGTATTAAAACAAAAGGCTTGGAGGTAGTCACCCACATCCCATTTTAATAGAGTTAGACAATCTCTGTCCACCAGCACAGTGATTACATATGGCATTGGGGGATTAGCAGGGTATAGTTGTTCTCCTTCCTGCCCCAAACCTTTCATTCCATTTAGCTTTTAAAGTATATTCCCAGCTGGCTTAATTCTCATCTCTCCAAAAACTCCTGTTGCAAGATGTTTATACCCAGCATGATTGCAATATCATTATTAATAAGCATCTTTTCTTGCTTTTTCCCCATGTTGATGTTAAAGTACCAAATACATATCCATCCATCAAAGTTGTTCTATGATGTCAAGTCTCTCACTGACCAAATCCTTCCCTTTTGAGTTTTTGCATGGAGAATCTACCAGGAGATGAAAGAATTGACAGCTAGGATGTTGGGGTTTCACTTTTCTCTTGGTACCTGCTGGAACATTAGCCAAGCTCGCCCTCAGGGCAGTTTGAAGAATTGTGGCCTCCTAACTTCATTTCCAATATAAGGGAACTGTGATTACTTACTACAGGCACTTCCTGCAGGGAGTGCGGGATGGCTATGAGGCTTCTTTTGCAAGTGCCCCTCAGCATTTTCCAGATCAACTTTTGTTTAGCACACAGAATTGCCAAGAGAAGCAGAGAGGCAGATGTAACAATTCTATTAGATTAGTATCAAAGTGCGATTAAGAGTTAAATTACCACAACTGAAATGAGATTTTGGAGAGAGGGATTTTATACCAAAAGTGTTTGCACATTCTGAATTCAGATTTTTAGAATCTTTTTATTCACATCTATTTTCATCTATCCGAAATCTTTTCAAAGAAATGAGCAGTTCATGATTTAAAAAGCATTTTCAAAACAGATTGCTGATGTTAAAATCTAGAATACAGGAAAATATATTCACGTCCACTTGCTCATAACTTCACATGAAAAAGTAACTGAAGCAACTTGAAGTAACTTGCTTCATTACATCCACAGGGCACAGCAGATTCTCCCCTGAAGCTTCAATCACATTTGTTTAAAGATCATCTTTCGCTCCAAAATCTAGAAAGAATCTGAAAAGGAGAGTTCGAGCCTCTAGAGCGAAGTCCCTGCAGCCCCAGGCAGCTCCGTGCGTTTTCTTATCATACATACATGCACTGTCCTTGGAGAAGCCATTTTGCTGAGTGCTGTTGACATACTGCTTAAGCACTGGAATTGGAAGGTAATCGTTGAAACGGCCATGTAGGAATGTCCATGACACCCAGCTAGCACTTAGTGATCCCCCCACCCCGCCCTGTGTGTATTTCCCACTTTACTTGTGGTGGTGCTGAGCCCATCGCACGAGAGCTCTCAGTCACCACAGGGTGGTGGTGTGAGTTTCTGTGAGCATGAGGCTGTCACCTGAAGCCACAGCCTCCAGCTTCCATCCTCAGCACAGTGTTGACCCAGTCCCTCCATTTACCCACATAAGAGGATTGAACTGAGTTAGTGGTAATAGACGTTCATCACACACACAAAGCATGTACATGTAACATACACAACACACACATTACATGCGGGTATGTGTGTTACATGTGTGGACATATTTTACATGTACATATAATCCAGGACATCAGCAAGCTGGTCATTGGTTCTTCCAGAGCTCAACTTTGCTCATTTGACTTTGCATAGATGAGCCCTGTCTTCCCCAATGAACAGATGGAATCAGACTTTCAGAGGCCATTCTGAATAGTCTTTCTTATCAACCCAGTATACATCCACTAGGTGTTAGGAGAGCGGCTGATTAAAGTGATATACAGTATGTGAGAATGATACGACCTTCCTCAATCCCACTGGGCTGCAACTTAAAATATGCTGTAAATTCAGCTTTCACTGTGTGTTGCTACAGCAGCCTCATCTCTTAACTACTGGGAAGAAATGAGTGAGATTGGCGCATAGGTGACTTTATTCTTTTTCTTGATCCTCCACACCTGGGGCTACCGGGTATACAGAAGGCACAAAGACCTGATTGGCAATGGAATCTGGAGGCAGATCACAGGGTAGTATCTTAAACTGGCTTTTTCCAGAGTAGTTGTGAAAATGTACTTAAAAGATCTTAAGTATATTATACTTCTCCCTGGGCTACTACTGTTTTATTGAGAGTATCTGGGGTTGTTTATAAAGTAAACACAGTGGTTTTGCAAATTTGATATTGTCATTTCTGACTGCAGAGGGTTCTCAGGGAATAGAATCAAACGCACTGCTAGCGGTGCTGGCTGTGGAGCCCACATTTAATATGGTCCAATTGTTAGTGAGTTTAATGCAGTGGGAAGAAAGTCGATTTCTTTAAAGGCACTGTTTATGGATCTAACACATTAAAGTGCAATCATGTGTACTTTCTGGCCAGTTTGCACATTAAAACATGCTGTGAAAGTCCATCATGAATGCCAACAGAAACAGGGAGATATTTGATGTTTTCTTTTTTCTGGGCTGAGAACTCCCTCCCGCCAACCCTTTCCTTCTTGTCAAACTGGATGGAATGGTTTTAAAATAGGGTCCTGAGTGAGCATTTCCACCAATGTCTTAATTTCAAAACCACAGTGAATATAAAAGTCAGGGATATCCCATACACTGACAAATAGAGTCATTAAAAATCCATGACTCCTCTGTTTCATTTAGGGGGAAAAGAACTGGTGAGTTAGTCCATGAATCTCTCTTCTGAATGTTGTGATGCTTGTATATTCGGTCCTGAGATTGCTCTTGCAAATGATACCACTCAGACCATCCACATCAACGGTTCTCACACCTGCCTGCACGTTAGAATCACTTGGGGAGATTTTAAAACTTATTGCTGTCTAGATTCCCCTCCCTCGTGCAGAGTGCAGCACGGTTCCAACTATTATTTTAAGTATCCTTGGTGACTGAGGGGAGAGGACAGGAGTTCACACAATGTCACCAAAGCTACTGATGAATGTAAGAGCCAGGTTCTTTACCGTGATAAGTTCGTTTGTTATCTTTAGTCGCATTGAATGGTTGTTCGACTGAATTCAACTAATGCTTAGATACCTGGAAGATAAAGCCAACATCATTCAATGAACGATCAATTCTAAGCCTACCTTTGAAGCTAGTAATGGCTTGGTGTCCTCTATTTCAATAACAATGTCCCGGCGGGGTGGGGTAGACAAAAAGGAGGCTGCAAGACAGACAATTTCATAA
Source organism: Bos taurus (assembly GCF_002263795.3). NCBI lineage: Eukaryota > Metazoa > Chordata > Mammalia > Artiodactyla > Bovidae > Bos > Bos taurus. The sequence continues at coordinate 14,659,215 of NC_037353.1, forward strand.
TCTCAGATACTTACAAAAATATAGTGGTAAGCTTTCTATTTCAAGTTTAACAGCCACACAGTAGATGGTAGAGTTTGCTCCTGGATGAGACTTACTAAATGGAGAAGACCACACTGGACTGTAGAAAAATAACCCAACAATTCATCACTTTTCCCAAAATATGATTGGTTTGAGACATTTTAAGGGGATTATCTGGCCTGTTTTTTTTTCCTTTCACCTTAGTTAGCCCAATGCCTGTAGATAGGGAATGCTCAAAAAAAGCATTTTATCAACACATGTCTTTAGAGGATACAGGAGTGATATTGGGGCCCTGGGGGGCTACAGAAAAGGAGCCTCCTTTTCATGGGATCTGTTCTAAGACACAGAAAAGCAAAGCAGGGTGAATAGGCACATTTCACGGCTGAAGTTGCAGCGGCCTCTTTCAGCCCCAGTTCTTACAGTATGCTGCTGCTACTAAGTCGCTTCAGTCATGTCTAACTCTGTGCGACCCCACAGACGGCAGCCCACCAGGCTCCCCCGTCCCTGGGATTTTCTAGGCAAGAACACTGGAGTGGGTTGTCCTTTCCTTCTCCAATGCATGAAAGTGAAAAGTGAAAGTGAAGTCCCTCAGTCGTGTCCGACTCTTAGCGACCCCATGGACTGAAGCCTACCAGGCTCCTCCATCCACGGGATTTTCCAGGCAAGATTACTGGAGTGGAGTGCCATTGCCTTCTCCCTCTTACAGTATATGTAGAGGGAAAAGGCACCCATCCTGACTTTAAATAATTCCCAGAATATGTGTGGCTCTAGAGTCTGGGGTTAGAGCGAGGGCTCATGAGTAGCCTCCCAGGGCTCACCAGATTTGGTTCAGCTGAATGGGGTGCCAAAGCTTCAGCTTGGGGCAGGATGGAGTGAGAAGTACAGATGCGCTTTATGAATGAAGACATCAGGCAGACAGACATTCATCAGAAAGCCAGAACCCAGACAGAACAAACTCTGCCAAGGCATAAGAACTTTTTATTTGACCCAGCAATTGATGCATAGGACATACAGGAGGGAAAACACGTTCTTTAAGCACCTGCCATGTGCTGGGCAGTGGGCTAAACTCTTTACATACATGATCTCATTTAACCCCTCAAAAATCTTGTAGAATAAGTGCATATGTGGCATTATACCCATTATAGAGATTAAAAACAAACAGACTGAGGCTCAGAGAAAGCAAGTCTGCTTCAGGTTGAACAATCAATCACAAGTGCAAGTAAGTAACCTAGGTCTCTCTGACGTTAATGCTTGTGTTTTAACTGTCATACCAGAGTACAGAGCAAAGCATGCCCTTTGTAAATGTCAAAGAAACGATCAGAGGAACACTGGGGAAGCAGAGGAGACTGACACTGAGAATCTATGATGCACCAGTTGCTATGCTGTTGCTAGGTGGTTGAGTATCCATGTGGCACACCCAGATCTATCAGCAGTCTCTATGCTTCCAAGATAGCTTCCCCCAACTCCTAACAATTGCAGCAGCACAGAAGGGTGAGTGGGCAGGCATGCTGGAAAACCGCACGGGGGATCCTTTCTATATCATCAGTTCTCCATGTCACAGTCCTCATGTCAACAACACCTTGGGGATGGGAGGTGTGTGCCTCCCCCACCAGACCAACCGAGCATATCCCTGCACTCTTACCTCAACTTGGTTTAAACAAAGTATCAGGTGGATCTAAAATAACAGCTTCTGGTCTTGGGAACACTGTGTTCCCCATTCACCCATTCCCACACACCTTAATGTGTTCCCCATTTCCTCTTCAGTGACTCTCTGAAGCCTTGAGTTAACTCCATAGAATTATGAACCAGGAGGCCTCTGTCTGCCCCTGACCTACTGACATACATAGGTCCACTCAGATTCTGAGGCCAGAGAAAATGTGCATTTATACCTTCCTAATGATTTCACATATTTGTGTCAAAGAGTGTTCCCTCATGAAAGCAGTAGAAAACACACCAGGGAAACACTTTCTCTCCATTATATAATCCCAGATCAAAGAACGTCTGCAGTTACGTGAATCCTTGTTATAAAAATGTTGCTGTTTAGGCACCATCTATTCAGCACAAAATGCATTTCACGGGAAATGTGTGGATAAACACATGTAGGGTTTGGCTCAAGTGTGACTGTGGATTTTTTTCTCTCTTCTCTGAATCAGGGATTCAGGATGCTCAGACCCACAATGCAGATAAGTTTCAGAGGCTCTGTAAAATCAATACCAAACCTTATGGAAGATTACACAGAACCAGTTAGCAGCACAGCTGCTCAAACAGAAGACATCTGTTTCAGTTTTGAGGCCATCAGCGATCAGCTGAATGGGTGTCAGTTCTCCGCTGGGTCTAATCTCACAAGCCTAGGGATCTTGCTCATGGGTGGGATCCAGTCCCCAGCCCCTAACACAGTCTCTGGCACATGGTAAACTAAAAAACAAGTAATTCTTGAATAAACAAGTGCAAAATGCTATCCATATAGTTATTCTTTCATACAGAACCCTAGGATAATACTATAGCCTGCTCTAACACTTACACATTAATTATGTGACCTAAAGCCAGGAATTAAACTCAGCAGGTATTATTTTTTCCTCCAAGGGTAACAATGAAATCATATGTTTCAAATCACATCGTAAGGATGTTGTGATGCATTAATGAGGTGGAACAATAGATAGAAAGCAATTTAAAAATTCCCTGCTCCTTCAGTGCTCACAGAGGGGCCCCTGTATCTCCCATCAAAATATTTATCATGGCAAACGGCAACCACCCATTGTCCCGTTTGATTTTTCTGCTGGACAACACAAAAAAGAAATGTTTTTTCCCAGGAGCAGGATATTTCAGAAGGTAGCAGTTTGAGCACTGGGCCCCTCCAAACAAGGCCAGGATTCAAGGGGCGCTCTGCCACTTACTAACTGCATCACCTTGGGAAGGTTACATAGCATGCTGTCAATCAAACTGTTCCCTCATCTGCAGAACCTGGAGAATAAGTACTTGCACCTTGAGAAGTTGGTGAAGATGAAATCAGCTCAACATGAAAAGATCCAAGATGTTATTTAGAGACTTGGATTTCCCTTTTTTAAAAATTGGAGGATAATTGCTTTACAGTGTTGTGTTAGTTTCTGCTGTACAACGTGACTCAGCTTTAAGTATACATATATGCCCTCTCTCTCGAGCCTCCCTCCCACCTCCCCATCCCCCCCTTCTAGGTCATCACTGAGCTCTAAGCTGAGCTTCCTGTGCTAAACAGCAGCTTCACATTATCTGTTTTACACATGGTTGTGTAATTATGTCAATGCTACTTTCTCAGTCATCTCTTGCATTTACCTTTTAGCTGTGGCACGATGTCCTCCTTTCCTGCATAAGGGTCACAGCGAAAGCGGTCCAGGCGATCAATGGTGCACTGGCCCACAACGGGCTTGCGCCCGAACTGCCGGTGGTCGATGACCTTGATCACCAGTGGAGGCATGTACAGTTCCTCCTTGGGCAAGAACTGGGGAGGGAGGTGGGTCACAGAGGTAGGTGTCACTTCTCTCTACAAGTCCTGACAAGGGCAGCTTTGCCAATTAACCCCCACCAAAGGGACCATCTCAGGCTCTCTCTGCCCATTTGGCATAGGCTCAGGGCCCCACAGTGAGCAGCTAGCAGCCTAGAGACGAAGGGCCTGAGCTCTGAACCAGATGCCTGGGGTCAAATCCCCGCTCTGCCACTGATAGCTGCATGGCATGATCTTAGGGAACCTTTCTGTGTCCCAGGGATCTCAGTAACAGTCGGGTTGCTGAACTAATGAACGAGAAGTGCCTAAAAGTGTATCTTAGTCCCTGGCTCTGCTCTGTTAACAGGGTGTGAAGTCAGCACTTTGTTAGAATTAGTTAAAATCTAGAAATGATTGAGATAAAACTGAACCTTCACAGGAAGTAACTGTAGCTTGGGAGTCTTTCAGCCCTGGAAGTTCAATGCCAAAATAGGACGCTCTTTTCTCATTGTCTCCTGGTTCCTCTATGTACAATCTGGTGACCTTGGTGACACTGTCTGATTGAGGAATCATGGGCTGGTCTCAGGTCTGCCTGGTGTGTGGTTCAGATTATTTCCACCTCTGTCCTTGCAGAGGAATAGAAGTTGGGGTCAACTGAGAGGCTTTCCTCACTTCTGCTGACCAAGGCTAGATCCCAGACTAGAGCTTGGGAGTCAGGGGAGGGAGCTGGCGAGAAGACAAGGATGGGCAGAGTGGCCCCGGGATCACTCTGAGATTCTGGCTTGGAGCCTCCAGGGGGTGCTCACTGGTAGCATCCCAAGGGGAAAGCATGGGCTTTGAAGCTGGAGGGACCTTAAGTCTGAACTCTGGCCACCCACTTGCTAGCCTCACTTAACCTTTCAGTTTTCTCCAAAGCACACTTGAGAGGGATGAAAATGCCTGCCCTGCAAGCTTGAAGACCGATGCAGGGAGTGTGAACGCAGCCAGCACTGGGCTCTATGTAGCTGCTGCTGTAGTCTTGACAGAGTCTCTGAGCACAGCAGGCCGCACCTGGCACTGGTTATGGAACTTGCAGAGGGCATTTTTCCTCCAAGCCTTGGTTTCCTTATCCGTAAGAGGAGGAGTTAAGCCACATGACCCTAGAGTTCAAGAGCCGTGTGTTGGAGGCCCCAGGGTCAGAAAAATGACTGGGGTGGGAAAAGGAATGGGAAGGTTCTGGAACTTCCACCCCATCAAAACTGAGGAAATGCCTTTGTATCTGTTTTTATAGTAGAGTATTAAAAGAAAGGTTTTTCCATTTTAAAAAGTTAAGGATTTAACTGCTTTAAAGATAGAAAAATGGAGTAGCCTCTTCTTGCTCCAGAGTATTATGGGGTCTGCAGTCGAGGACTGTGAACCAGATCTAAGGCTGCCAAACTTCTAATAACCAGAGGGGAACATCTATGGAGCAAAAGTGGGCACCATCCCTAGGGGCACCTGGAGGCGGGGCAAGCGCCATCACCTCATTACTCTGCAGCTCCCTCTGCAGCTCCCTTTCCCAGCCAGCCAGTCACTATGGGGGATTCTGGTTCACACACCGACAGGGGCATGCCTGGGGGTTAATATTCTGTTCCTGGAGGACTAAGAGCTTGTCATAGAGAGCTGACTGGATGGAAGTTTTCTGGAGAAATACCTTAGGACTGCTCATAGATACTTGTGCGTCACTGGGGCTCTTTGAAGCTTTAAGGAACTATCGCTACAGTGTGAGAAGATAAGGGAGGATAGCCACTGACAAGCAGACTAAGGCAGGGTTTTTCTATTTGTTGTCGGACTTTAGAACTATATTAATATATAATGTATGGATTTGTATATATTCATTTTTCAAGTACAAGTCAGCAATTCAATACACATGGACTAATATGGAGTCTTGATACAGTACCACTCTCATGAAGAGAACAGAACTTGGGAAGTTGGGTGTCTTCTTCAGGTTTTTGATCACCACTGACTCGACCCTTTCCCCTCCACACTCCACAATGAGACTGGGGGAGGTGACAGAAGCCATCTGGTAATTCTTCATATTTCTTAAGCCCCAAGCTAGAATCTAAGAGAACAATATAAAGAGAAGGGAAGAAAACCCAGCATATTAAAAATATTCAAAAGGAAACACTCTTTCTTAATAACTGGTAAATTCTTTAAGATGGACTTGTAACCGATTTGCCTCAAATCTCTGAGAATGTTATCCTAGAAAGCCTGGAGGTCAGACAGAGAAAGTGTCTTTGCCCATTTTCTTCCCTTATCTGAGCGGATAAACAGCAGAGCAGATAAGAGCGCAGGGATCAAATCCTGGCTGCACCACAGCTCTAACTCTGGCAAGTTAGTAACCCCTCTGGCTCAGCTACAAAAGGAGCTGAGAGTATTCCCCATCATAGGGTTATTCTGGGGATCAAGTGTAAAATTCTTAACACAGAGTCTGACCTGCAGGCATTTATTCAAAAATAAGAGCTGTAGTTTAAAGTCATCTGTCTCAGTCTTATTAGCAAGACAGCCCGAGGATGGAAACCTCCAAGTAACAGCTTGTTGACTGGACAAACAGGGAGCCCTCACTAGTAGGCAGGATGCCGTCCATCAAGTTCCCTCCACCTGTATCTGCTCAGACTGCCCGACACGTCACCATTTCCCATTCTTCCCACCCCTCCCCTCCACCTCCCCCCTCAGGTCCCCTTTTCTCAGCACACACAGACATGCTGCTCTGAGTCCATCTCCTCTCTCCCAGTTCTCCAGTTGACCCGGGAAACTTAGAAATCCACTGGCTCCCAGTAAATGGGAATTCTAAATTCCCCCAGCAATATTGGGATTGACTTGTTTTTATTGCTTTGATGAGTATTCTATTTTCCATGAATATTTCTGTTTTGTGGACAAATTCTAAAGGAAGTTGGAGATAGCAAGAAAAGACACAGCAAGGTTCCATGTCTATACAAAAGATTCCAGTTGGGTGGCCACATCCATTTGATCTGACCAATGAAACGGCAAGCAGCATACCTCAATAGCAGTGAGCTGAACCACAGGCCTGATGCCCTGGGGGACCATGTACAGATTTGGTGCCCTTTGCGAGGGAAGAATGGGAAGGTTGGAGCCATCCTGTGAAACAAACACGGCAAAGTCAATGCCTCCCTTTGGTTCAAGTAAACAGTGCCTGGAGTTGTTAACAAGTGTTTTAATTGGCTACTCTGAAAAAAATGTATGAGTGAGAACTCAGTAAGTACCTTGTGCCTCAGAATCAACTCTGCAGTTACAAGGACATCCCCACAGGTTTTGTCTCCATTCATCACTGGGTACCAGAGAAGTTTGGGAGTGATGTCCATTTCTGAGTCTAGTTTCACCAGAGGAGAGCACATGCTTCGTCCTAAAAATTCATCTTTGCCCTAGAGAAACAAGCAATCCTGAAATTCTCTGACAAACAACCTTATAGAGCTCCATCATTCCCTAAATCATCTTAGAAATGCTAAATTACCTACCACTTGGTCATTGTCAAAAAGTTCGATGATAACCTTGGGTGGGTTCTGTAGGATGGTTTGGGGTTCCCCATAAATTTCAATTTCATCGAATATAATCGTTTGGTCCCATGTCGGATTCAGAGTTGAGTGGATGATCTCGGTGGTTTTACTTCGATGAAGGAAGGAGACATGAGCATATGGATCTAAAACAGAAAAAGAGAGTAACAGTGGGCCATGGCTGAGGTCTGAAGCCATAAAACTCCTGGAAGAAAACACAGGGGTAGGCTCCTTGACATTGACTTGGCCTGGTTTTTTAATTTGACACAACAAAAGCAACAGAAGCAAAAATAAACAAATGGAACTACCTCAAACTAAAAAGGTTTCAGTGCAGCAAGGTGAATCACCAACAAAATGAAAGGCAAACTATAAATGAATGAAGAAAAAATATCCATCTATATAGGTAGATACATACATACAATAACATATAATTCAGCCTTAAAAAAGAAGGAAATTTTGCCATTTGTGACACCATGCATGAACCTGGAGGGCTTAAGTGAAATAAGCCAGACACAGAAAGACAAATACTACAGGGTATCATTTATACGTGAAACAAACAAAAAAATCTTAACTCAGAGAAACAGAGAGGAAAATGGTGGTCCCTGCGGTGGCTGAGGGCAGGGGAAATGATGTGAATTAAAGAGTATAAACTTCACCTGCAAGATGAATAAGGTCTGAGGATCCAGTGGATAACATGATGACTACAGTTAATACTTTTCGTATAACTGAAATCTGCTAAGAAAGTACAACTTAAGTGTTTGCACCAACTCACAAAATGTAAATTTGAGAGACGATGAATATGTTCACTCAGTTGTGGGAATCTTTTCACAAGGTGTACATATGTCAAATCATCATGTTGTTCACTTTAAACTTTGTCAACTATGCCTCAGTACTGCTGAAAACAGCTAAGAAAAAAAAAGTAACCCACTTCTCTATGCTTAATAATTTCACTAAACCTTTTTACAACTGCTTGGGAGCTGACCTCTGTGAGCAATACCCTGCTGTCTAACTTGAAGCTTTTGCACAAGCTGACAGGATGCCTGGCTTTTAGCATTGCAGCATCTCATGAATGGGATCCCTTGCTTTTACCCTGATGGTATATCTTCTGTATCAAACTGCAAGGCATGTGCTTTAGTCAAGAAATTAACTTTGACTTGCAATGATTGGGTGCCCCCTGGTGGTGAATATTCAAAAATGTCTTCAAAAACCATTCTGGAGCGGTATTAGAGATAACCTTAAATCTGCCTTAATTTGTCAGAGAAGGAAACCATTCACAAATGTTGGTTAATATTAGTGCTCGGAACACACCTCACAACTGATGTGAGCATGCCAGAGTGTCAGGCAACTGGTCCTAGAGCTGGTTCCATAAGGGACGCTCTGCTGGCCTGCAGGTCCTAAAGTGGAATGCTCTTCCTATAGCTCAGGGAAATTAAAAGATGCTTGCTCCTTGGAAGAAAAGCTATGAAAAACCTAGACAGAGTATTAAAAAGCAGAGACATCCCTTTGCCTACAAAAGTCCCTATAGTCAAAACTATGGTTTTTCAAGTAGTCATGTACAGATATCAGAGTTGGACCATAAAAGAAGGCTGAGCACTAAAGAATTGATGCTTTCTAATTGTGGTGCTGGAGAAGACTCTTAAGAGTCCCTTGGACAGCAAGGAAATCAAAGCAGCCAATCCTAAAGGAAATTAACCCTGAATATTCATTGGAAGGACTGATGTTGAAGGTGAAGCCATCTGATGTGAAGAGCCGACTCACGGGAAAAGACCCTGATGCTGGGAAAAATTGAGGACAGGAGGAGAAGGGGGGACACAGGATGAGATGGTTGGGTGGCATCATCAACACAATGCACGTGAGTTTGAGCAAACTCCGGCATATAGTGAAGGAGAGGGAAGCCGGGTGTGCTGCTGTCCATGAGGTCACAAAATGTGGGACAGGACTGAGCAACTCAACAACAACAACACTAGCCCAGGGAGACCAGGAACTGGTTACACCTGCAACAGCACACAAATTCCCAAGCAGCAGACGCCCAGAACCTTCCTCTGAGAACCAGTCCAAAGGCAGCAAAATTAGGGTGTCAGTGTGAGGGGTGATGAAGTCTCGTGGTTTGTTGGTGCTGGAAATTTGAGGAGCAGGCAGCAGAGGAGGTCAAGATGGACTCCAAAGTAGGGAAATGGGTGAACTGGTGGTAATCATTTTGTCAACTTAGAGAGTTACAAAAAATATTTATATTTCCATAAATGTGCTGACTTGCCAATCAACCCAAGAGTTCTGGGGTAAAAAGAGTATAAGTATAAACAAGAGAGCAGAAACTACTTTTCTTCTTGGTGATTTTCATCACTTAATCCCTTAATGATTATTAGTATTAAAAGACCACATATCTTCTTCGTCACTCAGCAACTGTGCTCGACAGACTCAGCCATTGTCTAATGACTGAGCCCTTGACTTCATGCATATCAAACTACTTACTCTCAATAAGGAAAAGCTTTCTGTTGTTGTGCAAAATAACTCAAAGCATCCACTCGATGAAAAGTAGAATCAAGCTAGCCTGCTGTGTAATAACATGTGAGATGGAGTTTTTTTTTCTTTTACCTGAAAAGCTATCCTTGTCTAGAGCCATGAGGTTCCTGGCTTGATAGATGTAGCAGCGCAGGTGGTAAATGTAGACTCCTAAAAAGAACAGGATGCAGGTTACTTGCAAGAAACGGAACACCGTAAACTCCTATTTTTCTATTGGACATAACATGTTTCAGATAAATGGGTTACCCAAATCCATTTCCCCACAATTTATATTGTATATACAGAAGGTATACAACGGTGACGATGTGTCTTCCAAGTGTTTCCTGCAAAATGAAGCATTGTAAAAATGCCACAGGAAGTTCATTGCAAGTGTATCAGTCAGGAGAGCATACTCCTGGTATAAACTTCCTGGATTTAGGGTACTGCTTGTCATTGCCGACCTTTAAAATGACACCGGGTCTCTAGGAGTTACTGAAATAGGGCTTTCTATACCATTTCAGCACCAGATCTAAGAAACAGTTATCTGTTAAGTTTTTCTTTGGTATTTCAAAGACTTTATACTTCTCATTATTATTTTAATACATAAACGACCCTCCCCACCACACTGCTACCCCATCCTGCCCCTGCAAACACACATAATTTGAGAAGCGGTAGAGTACTGTGATTCACTACACAAATTCTGGGCTTCTCTGGTGGCTCAGACAGTAAAGAATCTGCTTGCAATACAGGAGACCCAGGTTCAATCCGTGGGTCGGAAAGATTCCCTGGAGAAGGAAAGGGCTACTCACTCCAGTATTCTTGCCTGGAGAATTCCATGGACAGAGGAACCTGGGCGGCTACAGTCCATGGGATTCCAAAGCGTCAGACCAAACTGAGCGACTAACACTTTCAGAGTATTGTGATTCACTATGCAAATGCTAGGAACCAGGATACTTCAGTTCAAATTTTATCTCTAGTGCCTACAAGCTACAAAATCTTGGTCAAATAATTTAATCTTTCTGTACTTGATTTCTTCCTGTGAAATTGGGAACGATAATGGTACCTCCCTTCTAGGGTTGTTATAAAAATTAAATGAGATAATATATGCACAGTACCTGGCACATACTAAGACTAATGTAAGTATTTGCTATTATTATTATAGAGTAGGTCTGCTTCATTCCAAAATTCCTGAAGGGTATCACTAAAACCAACCTTAACTTTCTGAACTTTTTCAGTAATTAAAATAATCTTTGGAGGGCTCTTGATAGAATGAGTAAATATCAGACAGATTATGTTAAGATTAAATATCTGACCATACTCTACCCCAAATATAGTTATTAAAACTGCATTTTAAAAAATCACATTCATGATATGATGAAAATGCAAGTCACATTTACATAAAAGGATTTTTTAAAAATCACATTTGGTGAGTCATAGTTATCCTGAGATAAAAGTCACAGAAGTGAAATTCACAAATCCACGTTTAAAACTTACTGTCAAAATTACAGGAAACAATGGGAGTGTTTGCTCCAAATACAGTGGTGGCGCTGTGCTTCTGCTTTTCTGCGCTCTTTTCCTCTCCATCGTCCGTAGTGTCTGCGCCCTAAAATAAGAGGCAGGAAAACCAATCAGTAATGCCTAAAAATGAAGAGGTAAGAATTAGAAACAAATGGAATGGTCAGTTTTAAGAGCTTTTCTTAATTCAATCATTCCATTTTTAAAAATGAATGACGCTCAGCATAGTGACAGAGTGGGAAGCTAGAGCCAGCCTTTCTATCTCAAGTCTAGGCTTACCAAACCCCTACCCCTTGAGGGTGGAGGGGTGGGGGAAAGAAAAGTGAAAGTCACTCAGTCTGATTCTTGACGACCCCATGGACTGTACAGTCCATGGACTTTTCTAGGCCAGAATACTGGAGGGATCAAACCCAGGTCTCCCACATTACAGGTGGATTCTTTATCATCTGAGCCACCAGGGAAGCTCTGGGAGGTGGGGGGAGGAAAGCATAAAGGATACATAAGAGTATTAGGAGGAAGGGAGGAAGAACAGAGAAAGGTTAGTGTGTAGAAATATAAAAATAGGTTGTGTCCAAACACAAATTTCCAAAAATGGTCCCTGACCACCTCACTGATTTAAATCAACCACCACCATTTTCTTAATTCATTCCTTCTGCCATTCTGCTTTTTTCCTCCCTGCCTTTCTATTGTGCTTGCATGTGAATCGTTCTCTGACTTTGCGAGCCAATCTTCTGTTTTCCTTCCCCTCACACCTGTATATTTAACTTTCTTGGCTTGCTGAACAGTTGTAGTTTCCAGAGTATGATCCAAAGAATCTAAGCTTGGAATGTTAACAGATGTCACCCACAGCAAAGGCTTTTGAACACTTGAAGAAACAGTTAGGTGAACCAATATTAAACGGGCTTCTTAGAACCTTCCACGTGTCAATGGTCTATTTATTCCACATTGCTGAACACCTATGATGTGTGGCTTTCTACCAAATTAGGTGCAATCTTTCAGTAGTGGAGTCGGTGGCCTTATGTCCAACACGCATGTGTCTTCCCTCTGTGAATATAATTTGAATTTTGGCTATTTATTACTTACAAGGGCCCCTTCAAGTTTAAAGATGGCAGCTGCACCATGTGTTTCTGAAGGAGCCATTTTTCTCCTCCAGCGTCTGCGGCGAAACGTATCTGAACTACGCTGTTTCCAGTGAAATTTCCAGCCAATTAGAGAAGCGTATTCCCAGCCCTCCCGGTCTTCAAATTCTGCCATGGCCTAAAACAGAGGTAAAACATTTAACGATAATCATCACCATAACAATGTTCCTTATATTGATAAAGCAGTTTACCTGATCAATCAACAAATACGTACCAAAAGTCTACTCTGGGCCAAAGCACCGTGCTAGAATCCAGGGTACAACAGAGAACAAAATAGACAGTCTCAGGACTTCCCTGGTGGTCCAGTGGTTAAGAATCTGCCTTGAAATGCAGAGGATGTGGGTTCAATCCCTGGTTGGGGAACTAGGATCCCACATGCCACAGAGCAACTGAGCCTGTGTGCCCTTGTGTGCCACAACAAAAGATCCTGCATGACTCAACTAAGAATCGACACAGCCAGATAAATAAATAAAATACTAAAAAAATAACAGACAGGTTCTCTGCCCTTGCAGAGGTGATGGACTCTGGGGATGCAGAGAGAACAGCAGCAACTGAAGTGAAATGAGATTTTGCCAAGGTGATGGCTATACCATCAGGAGGAGCCCCTTATTTAGAGTTGGTAGCAGGGATGGGGTGGGGCATGAGGTCAGAGGCAAATCAAATGGATTCTTTTGCAAATTGCTTTCTATTTTCTCACTTCACTAGCTCATAAGCACACTGCTATTGTGATATAGTTTGGAAAACATTATTATCTCCACTTTACATATGGAGGGAAGAAATGATGCCACCCTCCCCAGGGCTTAAGTGTTTAAGATAAAAACTTCTATAGCTAATAAGTAAATCAGGGTATACTACTTCTAGAATAACTACTATAATGACTAAGGTAGCTTTTATCGTAAAATCTATTTCTATTTAATTATCTCAGTTTTCAATGTTTTCTTCAATTCGTTCAGCAAATACAAGTGCCTACCATGCAGCACTGGGTTAAGAGCTGAGGAAGCAGTGAAGAAAGAGACAGGGTCCTTGCCCTCCTGTAGCTGACATTTCAGTGGCAGAAACTTTACATAAATATCTTACAAGTATGACTAGATTTAGTAGATGTAAAATAATACTGAATAATATTTATGATTTCAGAAATAAGAGCTTCACGTAGGTTATTAATGTAGGGGCTATTTTTTTCAACTTTGAATAAACAGAAAATCCAGGTCAAGGAAGATCTTGTAATTAACCCTCTAGCAGTCACTAGTGGCATCGAAATAGTTCATGAAGCCAGGAGTGAGGCAGGTTGGGGAGCGTGATCAAAGTCTCTCGACAATACTCTTTGTAGAACTGGGCCACGCTTCCGGCCTTCTGACGTGTCGCTCAGTGATCTTTCCACCTCTCCTTGGCACTCTCATGTGGAAGAACGGAGTCAAAGTGCCTCTAGAAACTTCTCACCCCATCAGAATAGGGCTGATTGCAAAACAAATATTCATTCATCAGCTCATTCATTCTACTCCATTATTAATTAGGAACAAGGTCCTAAGCTAGCAGAAAAGATATGATAAGAGGATGAGAATGGTTCCATCTTTGGAAGCATAGAAGAACTGAGAAGCTCACTGGCTAATTAAAAATCACTTCATCACATCTACTGTAAGCTGGGCAGTTTGTGGAATAGAAAGAATTCCTATTTAGAATGAGCTTAGCCTGAGTTCACTCTATCACTTACTAGACATATGGTGGTGGTTTAGTTGCTAAGTTGTGTCTGACTCCTGTGAACCCATGGACTATAGACTGCCAGGCTCCTTTGTCCATGGGATTTCCCAGGCAAGAATACTGGAGTGGGTTGTCATTTCCTTCTCCACAGGATCTTTCCTGACCTAGGAATCGAACCCGGGTCTCCTGCATTGCAGGCAGATTCTTTACCAACTGAGCTACGTGGGTAGCCTGAAGCAAATCCATTTAACCTCTGTGAGGACTGTCTGTACAATGAGAATGAAACGCAGATTTTGTGGGTTGGAGATGATATATATTCAGTACTTACCATCATAGAAGGAACACAAAACATACCATTTACTATTGTTATTAGTATTATTGTTCCACTCAATTTATTATTATTCCATTTAAGCTTATAATACTCTAAGTAGATGCATGATATTATACCCATTTTGCAGATGAGAAAGGAGACAAAGCCCGGATTTGAATCCTTAGATGTCTTGTTCAAAGTCTTGAGCTACTTCCACTACTACAATATGCTACCAAAATATTTTCTGCTTCTATCAGTGCCTCTTGAGTGGTTCTCATTATTTAGCCTGCTTCAGAATTACCTGGAAGACTTAGTTGTTGAAACATAGAATGCTGGGCTTACCCCTAGACTTCCTCATTCAGTAGGTCAGAGGTCGGGGCACACTTTTAGAACCCTTGAGCAGGGTCTCAGGTAAATGGTTTCTGTAGAAACAGCTGGATTAACTGTGATTCTCAGTGATCTAGAAGAAAGAGCCACCTGCTCCCTCCCACTGCTCCTCTTACCCTTGCGGTACTCGAAGTGGATTGTGTTAAATCTTTCTTGCGTTTTCGGACCAGCCTTCGGCGTCTATGAGTATGATACATTTTTTCTGCTGCAACCCAGGATTTGGGCTTATTATCAGGAGGAATGGTAATTCCATATTCCCAGCCTGGAATAGAGTTGGTGAATGGTTATCCAAAAGAGATGCACTTGCCAGATTGCCAAATAAAGTTCAGCAATACAGTTAAATAAAGTTCCAGGAAATACTCAGTCACTCTCTGCCCCCTCCCAACATTCTCCACTGTCCTGACTGAATGCCATTGCTCCTTTCACTCTTGTGCAATCAGCCAAACAGAATAAAGCCCTGTTCCCCTGGATTCTTCCTCAAGAAGCTTCCTTTGTGGCCATGGGGTTCACCTCCATGTTTATACTTTCCAACATTCATGGAAATTGAATGTATGTAAGAATAAAGTGGGGCTTCCCAGGTGGCTCAGTAGTAAAGAACCCACCTGCCAATGCAAGGAGACAGAGGAGACGCAGGTTCGACCCCTGGGTTGGGAAGATCCCTGGAGGAGGGCATGGCAACCCACTCCAGTATTCTTGCCTGGAGACTCCCAAGTCTGTCCCAAGGACAGAGGAGCCTGGTGGGCTATAGTCCATGGGGTTGGCAAAGAGTCAGACACGACTGAGCATGCCCTCACACAAGAATAAAGCCAACTATGAGAGGCATTTGGGAACAGTGATAGAGGGCATGGCCTGCGTAGTAACAGACTGGGTTCAAATCCCAGCATCTCCTCATGTGGACTGTTTACTTAAAAAGTTTCTTGCAAGTTGGTAAATCTGCTGGGGACCAAATGTCCCCAGCATAAAGGGAAAATATACCTTTTTCAAAAGAATTAATCAAAATAATGCAAGCAAAGCACGAGGACCATGATCAGCACACAGTTTGCACTCTAACAATGTTAACTAGTATTAGAAGGGCTGGTGTGTGCATCCAGATCAAGAAACTTATAATCTATTTGAAATCTTCCTTATTAATGGTAGTTCTTTCTGCATACTAGTTCTTCAGAAGAAATTTAAAAATCAAAGTTTCTATTTGGACAATTCTAAATGTTTTAGTTCCATTTAATGTTAGATTTCTAGCCATAGGAAAGGATAAGCATCATTACCAGAAGCTATGTCAATAATCTGCCTTACTGCTGAATAGGATGACTTTTAAGGCATTCTGCAGTTCTTCTTTCCGAGGTAGGGGGCTCCTGAGTTAGTGTGATGTTCCCAGGGAGGGTATGGCATGGTTAGAACAGAGAAACTCGAAACTCCAATCCCCTCCCAAATTCTCACTGGATCCCTGGCATCTTGAAGTCCAGCTACCCGTGAGCCTGTCACCTTGTATCTTGAGAGCCTACCACCCTGCCCTTGTCCAAGCACCTGCTTGTCTTCCAAACACCTGACCCGCCTCCTGTCTTAGACCAGAAGACGGGAAACTCTTCCCTCCAAAGGAAACTTGACTTTAACCAAGGCATTGCTGGAGAGCCCCTGGTCAGGTAATAGGTCTGAAATGTTACCTCTCTCATCCACTGCACGATTAATGTCATAGACCCATGCATCATCCTCCCATTCCCAGCCTGGAGGGCAAGTGAGCTCGCTTGGTGATGCTGCTTTATCGCCGTTCTTTACAAAAAACAAACAAACAAAAACAAAAAAGAGAAAGAAGCCACAGTGTTAAATAAGAGGCAAATGTGAGATAGGATTCCTCACACTTAACTATAGATTCACATGCTAGTTTGATACCTTCATAGGCAATCTTTTCAGAAAAATTCCTAATCTATACACAATTGCCAAACAGTAACTCGTTGTTAAAAGAATACTTTCCGTTTCTACTATTAAGGGATATGTTATGCTAAACCACGGGAAACTGTTTTTTGTAAGTTAAAAATGGTCAAAGATCAGCAATTTCATATGGTTCAACTTAGTATTATGAAATGATGCAACTCTTACGAGGGGTTATATTGCAGAGAACCCATCAGAGATGGACAGAGCATGAAAAATAGGTGTTTTCAAATAGGCGGTAATGCTACAGGAAGCTGTAGATGCGAATCATGTAAGACTGAGCAAAGTTTATGTGAAAATATTGACAAGTTCTGTATTAAAACTGATAGAAGTATGAAAAAGAAGTACATAGTAAAAGAAATAAAGGAGATAAACAGAAAAATAGTTTCACTTTAAGAGTGTGAATATTGATCAACAGGAGACCATCTGTTCATGTACTGACACAGATGTGGGATGGTGTGTGTCTACAAAAAAAAGTCCTCTCTTCTGTTGCTGGAAATATAAATTTGTACAGCCTCTTTGAAAGTGATTTGCCAATATTTGTCAAAATTTTATATGCACTGAAACCTTGACCAAGCTAGGGACCTCTCCTCCAGGCAAACTTTCCTAAATGAATAAGAATGTATGTAGAAGGATGTTCATTGTCACATTACTTATAAAAAACAAAGACTGTAAAAAAAAAACAAAACAACCTAAATGTCAAAAAGAGGATCAGTTAAATTATAGAGGGGTGCATATAATCAAACACTCTGCAGAAATGTTTTAAAAAACTCAAGATGAAAAAAAAAAAACTCAAGATGTCCAAGACACATTATAATGAAAATACAAGTGAAAAATACAAGTTGTGGAACTGTGCCTTTGACACCATTCTATTCGGGGGGGTAAAAAAAGAAGTTATTGTATAGGAACAGAAAACTGCTATCTTTGGTTCAATGGTTATCTCAAAGTGGGGGGTATGGATCAAGGAGAATAATTACTTTTCATTTCCTTTTATGCTGTTTGACTATTCCAAAGACTCGAGAATTCAATTTATGATTTTAAAAGCTAGTTACATAATACAGTAAAAAAAAAAAAAAAAAAACCCTGCACAACCCAGACTTTGAAAGTGACAGTCGCTCAGTCATCAACTCTTTGGACGCCACTGACTCCATGGAATTTTCCAGGCCAGAATGCTGGAGTGGGTAGACTTTCCCTTCTCCAGGGGATCTTCCCAAACCAGGGATCGAACCCAGGTCTCCGTGTCCCAATACCTAGTTAAAATAGGCTCCATGTATTCTCTATAGGAAATAGTTACGGATGTGCTCTGGAGGCTTAAGTTATAAAGGAAGGACTGTTCAGAACGTGAAATGGGGCAGAAGAGCCGGGGAGCCCCGCCTTGTGCTTGGTGACGGTTTCTCGGAGCTGACACAGGAGAGGCGCTCTCACCGCATCGGTGTAGGTGTCCTCCGCCGGCTTCCACTCGCCCCCGGGGTAGCGACTCTCGTTCTGGTACACTTCATCTGTGAACTCTGTGTGACCCGCATCCGCCTCGGTCAGCAAGCTGTGTGGGAAGAGGCTCGTGTTACCAAAGGAGAAACCTTTACCAAAGGTGGTCGCTGACCACCCCGGCTATTTCCAATGGCCAGAAAACATCTACACCCCTGGGGAGGCCCCCTGTTCCTTCCTCGCCCTTACCCTATTGGGTTCCCCACTCCAAACTCCTTTTAGTACTAATAGCTTTTGACATTCCTTTGAAGAAGGGCGGCTGGAACAAGGAGACCTAAATTACAGAGAACGTCTCAAATTAGCAGCGTTGCTTCTGCTCAGTAATTAGGGTGGGACTGGGAAAACTGCCGTTGTGGGCAGCTCCTTCTAGGGACCTGGCTTCTGTTTCTGGGTCAGGTCAGGGCCCTTCAGCTTTTTCTCAGCCTGACTCTTGGCTAACAGTTCAAAAGAACAGAGAGTCATCTTCCCTCTTTCCTCCTATTTTAAAAATGGAATGGAGACGGTCTCATGGGCCAAGTGTGGAAACCTTTCTCTCGGGGTTTGCTTGGTCTAGGTAACACAAACTGAAGGGAGGGGTTTACATTTTCTGGATAGTTCCTTGGTAGGAATGGCAGCCAAACCAGGTCATTTTAGACTCTATGGTCTATTTGGCCAGTTGAGAAATCTATATTGCCTCCCTGTCATGCCAACTTTCCTCCTGGATTTGGAACAACCCACAGAGGAAAGTACAGAGGTTCCAACTTTGGCTTAAGTTTTCTGCCAGGTATCTGCTCAACTGAGGTTTCTTTTTTCCTTTTACTGTCTCTACATCTTTGCCCTGCTGTATCCTCCCCTAGAATCAAGTGCTGGAGGGAAATCAGAAAACAAAAAGTTCCCACCCTTGGTATAAGCTGGGCTTCTCCATCGCTTCTCTGACTGCTGCTTCTGAGGTCCCATCCAGCTCTGGCAGGCTCTGACCTTCAGCTTTTCCAGTTCCAGTTCCCCTGACCTTTTCCAGTCCTCACTAACCTTCCTTCCTTCCTTCTAATTCAAATCCCATTTCCTTTCTTCTCACCAGCAACCCCAATTCTACCCCAGAAAAGGCTGTCTTAGGTTAAAAGTGAAAGTGAAAGTCCCTCAGTCGTGTCTGACTCTTTGCGACCCCATGGACTATACAGTTCATGGAATTCTCCAGGCCAGAATACTGGAGTGGGTAGCCTTTCCATTCTCCAAGAGATCTTCCCAACCCAGGGTTCAAACCCAGGTCTCCCACAATCCAGGCAGACTCTTTACCAGCTGAGCCACAAGGGAAGACCGTCAAAGGTTAAAAGTAATTGTATGCAAATACTTAACAGACCAGACCCAGCACACTTCTTTCCCCTCCTTCCCTAATCCTGTGTGCTTATAGGAAGCAAATGTGGACAAAAACAACAAACTCTAGCTTGAGGTCTTCAACTCCAACTTCACAAGCTTGTTTCCTCCAAAAGTAAGTACGCTGTCCTGAGGTGGAAAAAAGAGGGTGTTCTGGCTCCAAAGCTTTTGGCAACACTCAGAAACCACCCTTTGGTTTCCTCCAGACTCCAGGGGACACATACTTGCCCCCTCTACTGTTTCTTTTGAATAATAGCCTTTGAGATGTAACGCATAGACCATCCAACTCATCCATTTAAAGACGGCCATCTGTTTTCTGCAGACCTTCCAGCATATTGGTTTAGAACTGCTTTTGGCACCCAGGCTAGACTTGGCTTCCAGCCCTGTCTATACCACTCAGCCACAGGCTGTATGCCTTTGGACAAGTGACTTCGTCTCTCCATGTCTGTTTCATCTTTAAAGTGGAGATAACACTGTTTTTTTGTTGGGAACTTTTTGTTGGGAGATCATTCTTTGTGTGTCTTGCATTTCTAAACATAGGCTCCATAACTTTTGTTACAAACTATCTTTTCAAGGATGTTTATATGAGGAACAAAGTCAAAAGACACAGTGTTTCTCTCCAGAGCAAAGGGCCAGCCTGCTTACTACACATTATAAATGATTTGGGTGCCCTAAGCTCAGGATTCCTGTTGCACAATCCTCTTCATGTTCAAGTGTCACCTGGCCCTTTTTTGTCACCCTCTAGGAATTGGGGCTCGGAGAATGAGAGCAAATATTGATACTCTGGTACTGCTCTTTGCAGTGGGTCCTTTGTCTCTGGCTTTGGGAGTCTAAAGTCTCCTGCCAACATCCACAAAATTGTGGCAGGTGACTTGCTAGCTTGCAAGGAAGATAAAAAAATCTCAAGCTCTTCATGATTTTTGACACTACCTATCTTGTAAGATTGCAATCCAGATTTTTTAAAAATGACACATTGCTTGACACATTTGCATGTAATACATTCTCAGCTATATTGGTACCAAGTGCTTTTTAATATTTTTTTGTTTTATTATGAGACATTGATGACATCATTCAAGCTTCTATGCATTTCTGTGGATTACTTCTGCTCAGCAAGTGTTATATAAATTTGATCAAGAATGATGATGGAGAAGATTCATTTATCAGTTTCTCAGGAAAGACCCCATTACCATCCTTTTTTCTCAGAAAATAGAAAACTTACCTTCTTTCAGGATCAACTATCCAGTCTCCTTCCCATTCCCAGCCTTTTGGAGGCAAAAAGAATTCCCTCTTGAGTTTTATTTTTCCTGTGACATCGGAAAATTTATGACGACCCACTAATCCGGAAGTGCCCCATTTTCCAAACATGAGAGCTTGATTTTCATACTATTAAAAAGAAATTGGAGAAACATAATCAGGGAGCAAGAAATAAAGCCAACATATAAATTTTTAGGTCCATCTAGGACTTAGGCTAAACAATGAGAAGTGAAAAAGCTTTATATTCAGAAGGTATGGACCTAAATCGGACTATTACTGATTTTGCAACCTTGGGTAAATCATTCATCTTTCTAAGACTCAGTGTTCTCATCTGTAAACTGAGGTAACACTCCCTTTCTCATAGGATTATTCTGAAGTTCAGGTGTACAAATGATTGTAAGAGTGCTTCATAAACATTGATATATCATGCTAGTTGTTTCCACCATTATTTTGAATGGCTCCAAATAGTTCTCTGGACCTAATCTTTTAGATACCTACAAAAATCCTCAATTTATGAACATGTAGTCTTCTAAAGTTTGTTTATAAGTCGGCTGCCTAAAACATGGGGCACGTTTCCCCACAGAAACAATATTAGAATTAATGGTATATATTTCTAGGCAGCACAAAGGACCCATCTGAAACATGAAGGTCCTTTAGTACCCAGCCTCTATGTGGTCAAAAAGTTCTGAGCCCTCATTGCTTCTTGAGTATGGTGAGTAGGCCAAGACCTTTCTGGAAGCAGGTTTTGTGGCAATGGCAGATCCAGGTTTATAGGGCATTCCTTTCTAAGTCAGGATTTATAGATCTACAGTCTGGTCGGTTTTGCACTATGCAAACCATAAAGAGGGCTGAGATTTGCCAGTGGTGAGAGTCTCTGTGTCCGAGCCGACATCTCCATTTGTTGCTGATGAGCTCACTGAGAACATGATTTACATAAGTAGCTGGGGACTTTTTGGCTAAAGAAGGATGGAAGACATTTGAGTAGGGGCCTGATGAGGGACCTGGTTCGATTCCTGGGTCGGGAAGATCCTCTGGAGAAGGGATAGGCTACCCACTCCAGTATTGTTGGGCTTCCCTTGTGGCTCAGCTGGTAAAGAATCTGCCTGCAATGAAGGAGACCTGGGTTCGATCTCTGGGTTGGGAATGTACCCTGGAGAAGGGAAAGGCTACCCACTCCAGTATCCTGGCCTGAAGAATTCCATGGACTGCATAGTCCATGGGGTCGCAAAGAGCTGGACATGATTGTGCGACTTTCACTTTCATTTTCAGGAGCCTACTATGTGCCAGGTAAAGAAAAGCAAAACTAAAAGATGGCCATGGGTTTTCTTGCCCAGCAAGAAGATCAGAGCTATAATCCTGAACCAGCAGTCAGGTACAGATAGTAGAAACACAATTACAATTTAGCTAGAATGAAGATAGTCTTCTCCTCAATTATTTGAGCATGAAGGCCCATCTGTAAAAGAATGGAATTCATCTGAAAATTGTCAGAAGACATCCACTGACTATATCTAATACATTTATATCAATAAGCACTTTGAATAAAAGAAATAGAACTAACTCCACTTTTAGATGTAACAGTTTGTGAAAATTGTTTTCAAGGGTTTAACTCTAATGAGACCTTGGATAAACTAAGTGGATTTTTAACCCAGTGAAGGATTTACAAATTATCTCTTACTGTTTTTAAAGTATTCAGGCAGCATTTTCTTTGCCCTTGGGCAAACCCCTCTGAGGAATGAGTCTTCTGTGTTTTAAAGACTCCAGACACTTTGCTATACGGCAGAAAAGAGACCCCAAGCAGGTTCTCGAGGTTGGCACCTCTCAAGCATTCTTCACTCCTGGGGTGCTTGTGTGTGAATCACACTGGGGTGTCCCAACAAAGACCTCCAGTCAATCATTCCCAACCCCCTTAGTGAAGGGCCGTTGGATGGAATTTTAGTTAGCGATTATGCTGGTGGTTGATTTGACATCTGAACTGAAAACATAACAGTGCTCCCCCACAAAAAGGAAAAGATAATCAAGTACCATTTCAGCAAAGACGGTGAATGTTCCTTCTGCGAAGCTATTGAACTTCTTCTCAACAGCACTTAAGCCCAGCCAGATGTTCACACGCAACTCCACGGGCACCTTTGGTCCGTTGTTTTTTTCTTGTGGATACTGAGAGATGTATAATAACATGAGCCGTTATGCCAGGCACAGCACAGACTGTGATATTAAGCTGAAAACAAAAGTGGACTGAACGTCTAATCATTGTTTTCAACAGTCTAATTTTGTTTGTGCAGCTAAAATATTTCCAAATGACCCGTCTACAAAGAGTAAAATAACAACTAAATCAGGAACGCCTGGGTGTCCCTGAGATCTTTCCAGGAGGCTCATGAGGTCAAAATTATTTTCCTAATAATACTAGGATGCTACTTGCTTTTTTCACTGTACTGACATTTGCACTGATGGTGAAAAAAAAAAGCAAGCGTGGATAAGACTCCAACCTCTGTGGCAGGAATCAAGGCAGCAACACCAAACCGCACTGGTAATAATAGTTTTCTTCATCACTCTCAATGAAAAAAACAAAATGCCAGTTTCACTTATGAATTCCTTTGATAAAGCAGTAAAAATGGCTAATCCTAAATCATGATATCCAAATACATGTCTTTTGTATGATGAAATTCTGCTGTGTATTTGTATCTATTTTGAGATAAGATTCTTATCCAATCAAGCTGTGAATTGAACTAGACTTTTTTAAAAATGAAATATCTTTTCTTTCTGAAACAGCAATTGGCTGCCCAATATGGTTATTCATGCTTGGATATGGGGCAGATGTTTTCTTGAACAAAAACAAGTGAGCTTGTCACGTCAAGGACAATAAGTGACTGTATTTTGTTGCCAATGATCAAATTCAAGGTTTCAAGTTAAAAATTAGAATTTTGGAAAGTTTGTTTCTGCCTCAGTGGGTGAACCGGATAGCGTCCCAATACATAAGAGCTTTTATTGTAAGTGATGTTAATGTGACTTTTTATTCTATGATGAAACGTGTCAACATTAGGAAGATTTGCCTAACTCAGGGAACGAATATTTTCCAAATGATGAAAGCTTTCTATTACTAAAATCAGGCATGGGTAAAAGAGCCATTCAAAGTACAAGGTAGACCAATGGATTTTAATGTAGCAGAGAATGGGAAGTTCACTGATATGGTTTCAGGTTCCATATGGCAGTTAGTCTTTTAAAAGCTACCACTTGAATTTGGTGTTGTATCAAAGATAAGTACCCACAATTATCTGTAAAAGTTATTCAAATACTCCACCTTTTTCCAAATACATATAATATGTGAGGTCAGATTCTTTTCATACACTTCAACCAAGCAACTCAGAGCATCAGACTAAATGTAGAAGCAATTTTGAGAATTTAGTTATATTTCTGTGAAGCCAGGTTTGCAAAAGTGCAAAACAGTATCACTCAGCATTCTGATTTTTAAAAGGAAATACAGTTATATTTTATAAAAATACATAGTTTGTTAAAATATAATGGATTTATTATAGTTATCTTAAAATAGATAAATACTTTTTAATGTCAGTTTTAATTTCTATTACAGTAAACATTGATAGATAGAACCATGTACACAAATGCGTTTGGGGTCTCCAGTGATTTTTTTTTTTTTTTTGAGAGTGAAGAGAGGTCGCAAGACCAACAACAACAACAAAAAAAACACTGACTTAAATGACTACCTAAACTAGATAATGAGTATTATCAATACATATATTGATATATGTATGTACATATATATACATATCAATACATATATACAACATTCTCTTAAAAGCATTTTGCTGTTTATGCACTGAGTTCTAAAACCCAATACAGAGAATACCACTCTGCCTCCTCTCCCACCCGCTGTGAAGTTTTACTTATTAATCAGTTTGCTTCCATGCAGTGCTGAGGTCAATTATAATTGTGGTTCTATCTTAAGTAAAATTTATTCCACCAAGAGACACTTGAAAGAAGATAATCACCTTGGTTCTATTTTCACCCTCTTGATTAAAGAGCAAAGAGTGCATTTATTAAAAGTTAGCAGATATCTCCCTGTTTTAATGGAACATTCTCCCGTGACTGCTTTTCTCTCTCTCGATTTTTCCCCCATTCCTGATATTCTAAGGAACTCAGGAGGAGTCTGGAAGGGAGAGGGATGTCAAACTTGTATCTAACAACTATTTGGATCTCTTTATTTCCATCCCCAGCCTCCTCTGGTTCTTCTTATGCACACAAGGGAAGTTCTTAATCCAGGGTCCTGGGATGAATTGATGGGTTCTACAAAGCCCCTGAATCATATGCAGAATGTTGGAGACATCTGAGATGTGTGTTATTTTGGAAGACAGAGCCAATAGCTTTCATCAGACTCTTAAAGGAGTCCGTGTCTCCAAATATGTTCAGAACCCCAACCCTAAAGTAGTAATTC
Organism: Bos taurus; assembly: GCF_002263795.3. Taxonomy (NCBI): domain Eukaryota; kingdom Metazoa; phylum Chordata; class Mammalia; order Artiodactyla; family Bovidae; genus Bos; species Bos taurus. Next base: position 14,684,221 of record NC_037353.1, read on the forward strand.
TCAAAGTTTTTTCAATCTGAGGACCCATTTGATTAGAGCATAGATTGCATGGACTACCTATATTTCCTTTGTTTTTTTCTGCTTCCCACTCACTCACTAGTAGGGAAAGCAAGAGTGGCATTGCCTCACAAGAGACATTAGAAGTGGAAAATTCATGCCAGAAAGCAAAGCATTCACAATGCCATATTAATATTAGTGTCACAGAGACCTCTACGGAAGTGTCCTTGATTGAAGCCAGCAGACCTCAGGGCACTCTGGTAATTACCACCCTAGAGGAAGGACCAGAAGAAGCTGAAATGGATCAGGATCACCCTAGCCATTCAATGGCAGGCAAATTATAAAACAGCCCTTCCTGGGAACATGGGGTTTGCACTCAAGTACTTCACGTTGCACAGTGAGGAAGCCATACCTTCAGAAAGATGGTCTGGGTTTTCCCACAGTACTTCCCAGACGCATCCCCGCCGCTGGTGGAGTATAAAACCTGATGCGCGGGAATGCGTGCGTAGGCCAATCTCTTCTCTCCCCGGATCATCCAGATGATGATGTCAGGCATGCTGTTCTGAGGCTGCTCACAGGAGGGGATGGAACAGGAAGCAAAGCTAGAGTCAGTCCAAATGCAGAAAGGCCACAGAGCCTGCAGGCTGGACCCTCAGGGCTCCATTTATCAAAGAAACAATGTGGTTAGGGCGCTGCCAAAATTTCTTCTGAGGCTCTTGGCTTCCAGGACCCCAGGTTGTTGGCCTGTGACTGGCCAAAGGGAACAGAGGGCCTTGACTTGCCAAAGACCCTTTCGACAGAGAAACTGTGTGAAATACCCCCTTTACCTCTCCCATCATTTGAAGACAGACATCCACAGCAGTCAAAGGGTTACAGGCTTCATCTATTTCACAGGGCATAGACAGAGCATCTCTACCTCACAATCCGACATTTTCCAAATGTGCAATATTAACTTAGTTATTTAAAACCTCTTTTTTTCTGATTTTAAAGCTGATATAAGCTCACCATAAAAAACTTGGAAAGTAACAAAAAAAAAAAAAAAAAACTTGGAAAGTAACAAAGCATAGAAAGTGAAAAACAAAAATGCCCTGGCATCACATGTGTTTTTCAAATGTACCTCTACTCACAAACGTATTACACCTTGCCCTCCACCTCCCCATCTGTGAAGGTCAGGAGGGAGGGGGCTCCTGCTCCCTTGTTCTTCCAACCCACAGAGGTCAGTGGCAGCCGACAGTAATCCAGCACTCGCTGGGTGCCCCACACCAGCTAAGGCCTTTTCATTCTTCATCTTGTTTAACTTCGTTAAGCAGTGCTGGAAACTGAGTACTACTTTTCTCCCCATTTATTTATCTATTTTAAATATGTCTTTCTCTTATTTTTGGTTGCGCTGGGTCTTCATCGCCACGTGCAGGCTTTTCTCTAGTTGGGGCGAGTAGGGGCTGCTCTTTGTTGTGGTGGGTGGTCTTCTCATTGTGCTGGCTTCTCTTGTGCTGTTGGGGAGCATGGGGTCTAGAGTGCATAGGCTTCAGGGGTTGTGGCACTCAGGCTCAGTAGCTGTGGAGTATGGGCTTAGCTGCTCTGAAGCCTGTGGAATCTTCCTGGACCGGGGATCGAACCCATGTCCCCTTGGCAGGTGGATTCTTAACCACTAAACCACCAGGGAAATTCTCTTCATTTAATCTATGGGAAAACTGACGCTTAGAGAGACTGAATACTTTGCCCAAAGTTACGCATGGTAGATCCAGGATTCAAAGCCAGGTCTTCTTGATCCCAACCAAAGGTACTACACAGATTTGCTACTGTGTCACTCTAATTGACATGTTCTCTGATTGTACCACGACAATGACAGCATGTCCATTATGAAGACCTTTCCAGGACAACCAACTCGAAATTCTTCTACCCTGACCTCAGTGATGTTTGTCCATTAGCATCTCAGTCCAGTAACTCCTTGATTTCATCATCCATCAGGTCTGCTCAATGTCTAAGATAATGTACTGGATTTTCCCAACACCAGTGGGAAAATGGCACCAGTGGGCTACCCCTGGTGCCATTCTGCAGAATCCCACTTCCATACCAGATGAAGTTTAAAAACCCTACCTCCTCAGTCAGCTGCATTAATTTATCGAGCCAGTCCTCAATTTCCACCAATGTGGACTTGACGTCTGGGACCTCAGACCGCATCCTCACAGCTGCCTCATGTATCTGAGAGAGAGCTCTGGATCGCAACTTTCGGATCTGAGTATCGAGAACCGTGACATTAGCTTTTCCTTCTGTGAGAGGTAACGTGTATCTAAAAAGGGAAAACAGAATATGCAGAATGGCTTATTGGGTTTCAGAACTATCAAATTCATTTATAATTGGTTTCAATCTTGCAAACCACACCAATTTCCTAACAGACTCTACAAGAGTGACCACATTAAAGCTGAAGGTGAATGTACGTGGCTTTGGCAGAGCAGACCTGCCAGGCAGACATGGGCATGCAGGGGGATGAAAATTCCAAAGCAATTCCTTGGGTTTGACCCAAGACCTGTGGAATCACTGGGAAGAAGATGAAAACAGAAGCGACAGCTGGAAAGAACTGGCCTTCCCTTTTTTTGCTTCCTATGATCACTGTACAGACCCACAAAATGAAGAAGGAAGGGACATTTGGAGATTATTTAGCGGAAGACTTCTTAACCTAGGCCCATGCACCCCTAGGTAGTCTGCAGGAGGCCTCTGGAAGTCTGTGACTCCCTGAAACTTACAAAGAAAAGTGTCTGTCTGGGTTGGCATGCAGTGTGACATCATGATAAAGATGGCATCATGATGAAAACCAGAGGTTTTAGAGAAGAATATCTGGGTACAAGTCCTGACTCCATCATTTACTACTTTTGTGATGTTGACCAGTTACTGAATCTTTTGTTTTCCTATCCTCAAGTGTGGGAAAATGATATCTACCTTTAGAGTTGTGGTGAGAAGTAAGTAAATTAACATATGGCGAGCCTTTAGAGCAATGTCTACTGCAGAGTATGGCAACCCACTCCAGCATTCTTGTGAGGAGAATTCCATAGACAGAGAAGCCTGGTGGGCTACAGTCTGTGGAGTTTCAAAGAGTTGGACATGACTGAGAGTGTGCGCACACACACACAGTCTAAATGATGTTGCCATCATCACTGTCATCTCATCAGATAATCATAGGGGCCCATTCCCTCCTAAAAAAGCAAGAACCCTTTGTATAGGTCAAGCTCCCACTAGAACAGCTGAGCTGGAGCCAGAATTAGCCTTTTTCTGCCAGGGCCTCCCTCTCACCAGGGCTACTGATGGGGTCAAAGTGAAGTTGTCACCTGTTCCAGGAAATTCTACTCTCACTGTTTCTACCTAGAACTTTCATTGGTTAGAATTTCACCCAGACTCTTAAGGAAATCCTAGCTGACTTCCCTAAACATAAATTTCCTAAAATTAAAACACATCCAATTTGATTCTTCAAAAAAAAGTATAAATAAATATTTTTGTGTTTTGCTCAACAAGCCTTGAAATTCATAGGCATTTTCTACATGAAAGGTATTACCAAATGTTATTGTTTGGCTTCACTGGTAATTATGGCAATACATTAGAAGGGTTAAGTCCCTGAAATGATTCTTTGAGGCAAAAATATCAATGGAAGCTGTAGTTCAAAGGCCACACATAAGATGTTCAATAAATAGATACAGCAGTGGGAACCACGTGGTAGGAAAAGAAGTTAATAAACCCAACTCCGGGCCTCAGATGAGTCACTTCACCTCCTTGGGCTTCTGTTTGTTGGGCCTCTTTTGTAGACAAAATAAGAAGATTGGAAGAGATGACCTCTTAGGACCCAGATATAAATTCTCTGCATTTAAACAAGCTCCCCGAGGCGCTTTAATCTCAGCTGCATCACAATTACCTAGCCAAACCACTAGAGGGCGCAAGGAGACTGGGAGACAGTGTTAAGGCATTCGCTCAGAGGCAAGGAGGGTGGCAGGGGTGGGTGGACAGCCCTGGTTCTTACTGGTAGTGTAAGTTCTGAAATACTCAATATGCTTTTCTTTGGGGACTTCCCTGACCTCTGCTTTATTGGCCAACATTTAAAATGAGTTCAGAATGATCACTAATGCCCAGAGATCTGAACAGTTTCCCCAAGTCATAAAGGTTCTCCAGCTTCACCTAAAGAAGGCTTGGCCAGGGGACTCATTAGCCATCTGACAGTAAAGTAAAACCGCTGTTTCTGAAAATGTGTTTATGAATTAAGAACGCTGTTCTAAATGGCTCTAAAATTAATGCCCCACCATCAGATCCCATTCTCTGTGGGAGCCAGGAGTCACCTTTCCTGGGGTGGTGGGCACACCAGGGCTGCCTGGAGGCAGAGGCCAGACAGACCAGCCCTCCCTGCTGCCCAACCCTTCCCCTGCGGCTGCACCTGGACGACTTCCTGGAGGGGGCCCCAGCCTCCCTCCTCTGCTTTGCAATTGGCACCAGCAGAAAGCAGAGCTTTTCCTGCTGGTGATTCAGACTCTTCCCTTTTGAGAAACTTGGCTGACTCAAATTATTTTTCTGGCAAATGCTAGAAAATTCTAGAGACTCTTCTGGTCTTACAGTTTAAGAGAGGGGAGCACAGCTGGGGATTCTAGAGTACAAGTAAGATCACTGTACCTTGTGTCTTCGATAACTTCATCCATGAGCTTATGCCACATTTTTGCCAGTTCGTTTGAAGGAATTTTACCTTGTATCCCTGCTTTTAGAGCCTCTATGTTTGATTGCTGAAGAATATGGAGAGGGGAGAAAGAATTGGTAATTGTGCATTATACCCAACAAAGGTTTAACTTTTATTTTCAAGAAAAATACACAAAAGGATTTAACAGAAAAATGAAATTTTTTCCTTCATTTAACATGTTCCCCACAAATTAACACTATTTTTCCTCAAAATGAAACCAACACCAATATATAAAGTAATAAGACAATCTTTTCCTGTAACTTTGACCTTTGAAATGAAGCAAATTTTATATATTCAGAAAGTAAATAAAAGAAAAACCAACAAGGATGGGGGAAAGAACCCTAAAATGGAATGTAGAACACGAACAAGTGAACCTAACTATATTCCACATGAATAACATAATACACTGAATTAGCCCAAGTAACTTTTGAGCACAATGATTCCCTCAGTTTGAAGGAAGGAAAGAACTGTAAGTATATCAAACTCTAATTAGATCTGTTTTATCCCAGTACTTTACCTATGAAGAACTAAACAAATGAGTAAATATACTGACGATAATGGAAGCTGGAGAAGGGAGCTATAAATATGGAAATAGGGAAGACTAGAATAAACCCCGTAATACTATCAATAAAATGGAATTGAAGTCATCCTTATAAACTCATTGCATTCAGTACACTGACAGATATAAAACATACATGTGTATACACACATATGGGTTTGTCTGCTGACAAGGCCTAGAAGCAAAGGCATCTCAGTAGTAGTGAACACTCCAGGACCCTACCAGATATTCTTCTTTACATTCCTCTCCCACTCAAAGGAACCAGGGCTCCTTAGAGCAAGTGTGGTTCCAGAGCTGGGCCACAGAAAGTATAAGATAAACCCAGCACGTATTACTGTGTCACTTTGAGCATCTACCAACAGAGAGGTTGAGGGAGAGCCCACCATGGTCCCCAGAAGTCTGACCATGGAAATCCACCCTCCTGTCCAGATTATTATGGAATTAGGACAGTGAAGAGAGCTGATGAAAAGACTGAAGATGAAAAAGGCTGGAAATACCCAAAACATAATTAGAATAGAGGTGTGACCAATTCCCACCAAGTCCCTTGAGATGGAAACTTGGAAATTAACACCACAACCACACTGTGCATCAATTGTAACTTTGTTATGTGGACAATTATGCCTAAGTTAAATGTACAGTTCTCTTCAATATTGTCTTTGAAGCATAAAACAACATTTTCAGATTTTGCCATGGGGTCTTAGCTCAAGTATATTCCAGGACCCCTCTGCACCGTGGTACAAGGATGACAGAGGTTGGAACACCTTAGAGAAATTAATACTCATATAATTTGGAAATCAAAACACTAATCCCAGATGGATTCTATCAGTACCTGACAGAAATAACTTAGCATCTTTGACTTGATTAGAAATATCCCAACCATGTTTTCCTCCTCTCATTAACATCAACCAGATGGATAACCACAGATGTCTCATCTATGCAAGTTCCCACCAGAGGGACTCTCCCACCTCCAACAAGAAAGTCCTCTGAACCCACTTCTTCCACAGTAGGGATTTTTACTGCTTTGACAGCAAAGCTCTAAGGGGCGCAATATTTCTATTGGAATGAACCATTCTCCACACCATATTCCACATACAAATTATGGAACAAAGTGTGAGCTGTCCTTCTACTTCAACATCCATCCTCTCTTTTCCACAGTAACTGAACTTGCACCTGGACACACGCCTGTGCAGGCCTGAGACTGCATTTCCCACTCTCTTGCAGTAAAATGTGGTTGCATGACTGGATTCTGGCCAGTGGGAAATGAGGAGAAATCAAGTGTGTGACTTCTGGGTCTTTCCCTTGAAGGGAGAGCCTGGATCATCTTCTCCCCTTCTTTCCCCTTCCCTCCGACTGAAGGGGTGGTGTAGTGGTGAGCTGCTTCTCCCTTGCAAACAACGACAATGCCATAGTGATAGCAGAGCAACAAGGTGGAGGGGGCAAGAGCCTGGGTACCCCAGTACCACTGAACCTCCATACCAGCCTTGGATTACCTACCTCCACTGTTACTAAGGAAATAGTGTTCACCTTGCTTACCATTACATTCTGAGGTCTTGTGGTACCTCAGATACCACCTCAGTAGCCTAACTGCATTCTAACCTGCATTCTAACTAATACATAATTCACCCTGTTTGGTGAAAAGGAAATGTAGAAAAGAAACTCACCAGCCTTTCTGCCATGACTAGGAGCGTGTTCACAGCATCCAGGCGATGACTAATATCCTCCCAGTAGGAAGTCAGTGTAACAACTGGCTTCGTGTGGGCCCAAGGCAAGTAGTAATAGTAGTTTCCTGGTGTAGAGTACTGAGGGTCAGTGAACACTGGACACTTAACACATTTATTGAAGAGATGTACAAACTGGACTGCTTGGTTAATCATAGGCCTGGGGGTGTGGTTCGGAGTAGTCTGATTCTTTCATTTTATTTAATTAAGCAACTGAGGGATAAATAAAAAGTCCGTATTCATGCAGCCTGCTTTGAAAAATCTCTCTAAAAGGCCCTGGTAAACCTAGCACAATGATCTCAGGATCTTTTGGTGATTTGGGACCATGCATCTGAGCATCACTGATAATTACATAACAGGGTAGCAGAAAACAGAGCATAAGAGATTAGATTATATGTGTTTGTCCCTGAAAATGGTTATCCTAAGCAAATATTTTTTTGGAATGGGACAAGAAAAAAAAGAATTTCCTGTTTTTTGAAAACCTTAGTTGGATACATGGAATTTGGTATTGCTCAGAGCCTTATAAAGATTAGCCCACATTTGCTAGCTTAACACAACTTGCATAAAAATTAGCTAAAAACTGTGGCAACGCTGTTGAGACATTGGATCAGAATTTCTTCCTCCCTTCTCTTTACTCTCCAACCATTTGTCTGTATCTTTATTAGGGCATTCTCATACTCTGACTTCTATTACGATTTATTTTATACTCTAGAATGTAAGTTCTATAAAAGCAGGGACTATTTTCCATCCATCTTGGTTTGAATATAGCTATCTAATCCTCATGGCAACTCTAGAGAAGATGAGGGATAGAATGAAGTGATGTGCTAAGGTCATAGTGCTGGGGAGAAACAGAGCGATGACCAGAAGCTGATTTTCCATCCACTTCAACTACTCAAACTAAAAGCAACTTGGGGCCAGGCAGGGCAGAGGCGGGCAGGGGCAAGAGCTGTTTTAGGGGAGGCTCAGTGTTCAGCTAGCTGCCATCTTATGACTTTACAAAACAGAGCCAGTGTCAAAATTGGGCATGGGAGAAGCCTCGAGATGCAGCCCCTGGAAAGGGGTCTGCGTCTAAACTCCAGCCACCTCTCTTGCCCATTCCACCATTCTACCACGCATATGCTGGGAATACCACCTGCCGGAGAGAGAATGCACAGCGTGTCTCTCATCGCGTGGTGCGCCCCCTGTAAACGTGTGCAGGAGGGACAGCCAGCGTCAGTCTTACCATCAAATACAGCACGGCTATACTGAGTGGTTGATGCCAGAGGCTTACAAGTCGTGTCAAACTTGTTGCCGTAGTTCCCGATGCTGACTTCAAACTGAATGGCCTCGCCAATGTCTTGCAACATGGTGGCTGAATGGAACACAGCAGACAGGCTGTACTTCCGCCTTCGCTGATATTTCTGCAAAGCACCAGCAGACACAAGGCTCAGAGAAACTCCTTTTGCTCTTATTTACACATGGAACTCTAGCAGATATGGTTCTAACCCTAATAATTAGTGCTGAGTTAAATGCCAGGGGATACTGGCTCAGTGGTAAAGAATCCACCTGCCAATGCAAGAGACTTGGGTTCAGTCCCTGAGTTGGGAAGATCCTTCGGAGGAAGGCATGGCAGCCCACTTCAGTATTCTTGTCTGGAGAATCCCATAGACAGCGGAGCCTGGTTATAGTCCATGGGGTTGCAAAAGAGTCAGACAGGACTGAGTGACTAAGCACAAGTAAAAAATGACAGTGGAGAATGTTCTTGGATGTAGCAGTTCCCCTCGTACTCACACAGAGGGCAGAGATAGAAATACCAGGATGTTCTTTGCAGAGTTGATTGAAATAGAGGAAAAAAAATGAAAACAATACAAATGTTTAACAACAGGCCACTGGATAAGCAAATTATGTTACATCTGTGAAAGAAAGTGAACATTGCTCAGTCGTGTCTGACTCTTTGCAACCCCATGGACTATACTATAGTCCATGGAATTCTCCAGGCCAGAATACTGGAGTGGGTAGCCAGTCCCTTTTCCAGGGGATCTTCCCAACCCAGGGATCGAACCCAGCTCTCCTGCACTGCAGGTGGATTCTTTACCAGCTGAGCCATGAGGGAAGCCCACGCATACTAGACTGGGTAGCCAATCCCTTCTCCAGTGGATCTTCCCAACCCAGGAACTGACCAGGGTCTCCTGCACTGCAGGTGGATTCTTTACAAACTGAGCTATCAACATCCATGCAATGGAGCAAAAGTTCATAAAAGGACTTAGGTAGATACATATGCACAAACATGGGAAAAAAGGTGTATTTTTAAAGAAAAGAAAGTGAAGTTGCTCAGGCGTGTCCGACTCTTTGTGACCCCATGGACTGTAGCCCACCAGGCTCCTCCATCCAGGGGATTCTCCAGGCAAGAATACTGGAGTGGGTTGCCATTTCCTTCTCCAGGGGATCTTCCCGACCCAGGGATCGAACCCAGGTCTCCTGCATTGCAGGCAGACTCTTTAACCTCTGAGCCACCACATTAGATTCTTAAGTGAACCCAATAAATATATATTTTAATACTGTCATATACAAAGAATATGCAAATAAAGAATATAAATCAAGTTGTTAACAGCAGTTACGTTCGGGAAGGTAGAGAGATTATGGTTAACATTACTATCTAACTTACACATTTCTAATGATTTGAATTGTTAGGTATTCTGTAGTCACAAATGATAAGACTTTCACTGTCAGTCTCTTCAGCAAGTGGTGTTGGGAAAGCTGGACAGTCACATGCTGGAAAGCATGCACATCAATGAAGTTAGAACACACCCTCACACCATAAATTGAACACGGCCTAAAGGCTTATATATATAAGACATGACACCAAAAAACTCCTAGAAAAGAACATATGCAAAACATCTCTGACATAAATCCCAGCAATGTTTTCTTCAGTCAGTCTCCCAGGACAATAGAAATAAAAGCAAAAGTAAACAAATGAAACCTAATCAAACTTATGAACTTTTGCACAGCTAAGGAAGCTGGATCCTATGGCAGTTCTAATTTTAGGAGGACCCACCATGCTATTTTCCATAGTAATTGTGCCATTTTACATTTCTACCAACAGTACATGAGGTTTCCCTTTTCTCTGCATCCTTGCCAACATTTGTTTTATTTGCTGCTTGTTTTATTACTGGCTTACTGAGTGAGGGAGTTGAAACAGGGCCAACAATGACCACGTGGAGTATCTATCAGCCTAGCAGAAATGACCATGAGCCCCCTTCAGGCCTTCCTTCATTAGGGCACATACAGTCTCTTGAATCCCCATCCTGCCCTAAATCCTTGCTCAGATAGCATCTCGCCTCCTTTATGGATCATATTACCACTGATCTTCAGACACTTTTTTTTTTTCAATCAAAGAGAGACATGAAATGATTTAAGTTGCTGTGCTTCATTATGTCTTGAGCTTTCTGCCATTTAATTTTGTCCACATCTAGAGTCTGTTCTGGGTCCTTACTGGAACTCAGTCTCTATATACTTGCTCAGCTTGGAGATGAGAACATGTGTTTACTATAGAGTAACCACATTGGCTGTGTGCTCCACTGGGAAATGTGTGGGACCTACAAATGGTAATATTCAAATTGCTTAACAAATTTCTCAACATAGCAAGTTTTGTTCAAAAACCTCTAAAGAAGGAAATCCCAGTTCCGTAGTCCTTTGCGTTTTGGAGGTCACATAGCTATCTTTTTTTTTTTTTTTTTCCCATCCAGACCCACAAGGTTGCCTCCACAATTTTCTGGATAGACAACCAGAAAATAGCTGGCCTTGGGAGGGAAATTCTCTATAATATCCAAGCCCCTAATTCTACCCAGCACTGGTCACACTGGAGATCTTGGGGACGCTCAAACTCCAGTCCGGGGGGTCCCAGGAGGTCATCACGCCTTGACCTGCCTAGGGATCGGTCTTTGAAAGGTTGTCACGCCTCAACCTGCTCAGGGATCCTCTAGTCCCAGGGGTCCCAGGAGGTCGTCATGCCTCGACCTGCCCAGGGACCCAATGCTTAGGAGGCCGTCATGCCTCAATCTGCCCGGGGATTCGATCTCTAGGAGGCTGTCACCCCTCAGCCTGCCTGGGGATCTGCACTCTTACCCAGGGAGGCCTGGCTCTCAGGTTGCAACAGTTCTGGGTAGGATAAGCTTCAGAAAGACTCACCCCTAAGGAAGTCCACCATGGAAGCATAAAGAAGCCTATTACTTGTGGGACTGTGCCCAGTCTCAGCAATAACTCGGGAGCCCAGTGAGAACCCCATTGCCTTTCTGGAGAGGCTAAAAGAGGCACTCCAAAAGTTTACCAACCTGGACTTAGACTCTTACGAGGGACGGGTGACTTTAAAGGACAAATTCCTGTCCCAATGTGCATGAGATAACAGAATTAAGTCCTACAACAGCAGGACCCTGCTGCCTCTTTAGATGAGATGGTCCAGACAGCCACCAGTATCTTTTATAACAGAGAACAGGAGGAGGCGGCCAAGGCCCAGGAGAAGAAGAGAAAGAAAGAGACAAGGCATGCCCAGATGCTGGCCACCCTCCAGAGAAGCCCTATGGCAAACCCCGAGTCCTTGAAGGACAAGGCACGAGACAAATGCCTGATCTGTAAATGGGCGGGGCATTGGGCCAAAGAGTGTCCAAACCGTGACAAGTCTCCCGCTTGCCACAAACGCCATCAACTGGGACATTGGGCGGCGCTCTGCCCTCGGGAGCCAAGAGCCTCAAGGTCCACATAGCTATCTTATTGGTGACTTTTTTGTTGTTGCGCTTTTTTCCCTATTACTTCTCTACCAATTTGTGTACCACCATCTAAGTAGCAGAATAGTGACAACTTTTACTTCTAAAAAGCTAATAAAAATTATTTCATGCCTGAAGGATATTTATTAACTGATTTTCCTTCCCTTGTTATTCATCCATACCATGCATGACCTTAATTCTGTAAAATGAATCACCACCATGGGTGGGTCTTCTGCATAGTATGATGCAAGAATGCAGAAATTCATTTGCAGAAGTACTTAACCAACTATTTTTAAAACTTTAAAAAAATTATGGTAAAACACACATAATGTAATCCAACATCTTAACTGTTTTTCAGTGCACAGTTCCATGGCATTGAGTACATTCATGTTGTTGTGCTACCATTACCACCATCCATCCACAAGAACTTTTTCATCTTACAAAACAAACTCTATCCTTTCAATATTAATTTCCCATTTCTACCTACTTTCTGTCTCTGTGAGCTTAACAACTCTGGAGTACTTCATGTAAGTGGAATCAAACAGTACTGTCCTTTCGTGACTGGTTTATTTCACTTAGCATAATGTCCTCAAGGTTTAGCCATGGTGTAGCATGTATCAGAATTCCCTTCCTTTTTAAGTCTGAATAATACTTCATTGTATTATTGAATGATAAGCTGAGACATATTAAAAGACTTAAGTGTTTATGTAAGCAAACATCCATTGGAATTGGCAGCAAAAACTGGAATTGCTTACGAGCACTCCAGGACAGGAGTGAAGAAAAAACCTTTTACAGCACACAGGCAGAAGGAAGGCAAGGAGATTATTTGATTGGCTATAGCTTAAGTGGTTGCATTATTTGGGAAAGCCCACTTGGATATTTCTGGTTTTTTGTCCTTTGATTTCTTAATCTCGAAATATTGCCAAACCTCAGTTTTGGTTTGCTTAATGTAGGTTGCCAAGACATCAGAGCCACCTCTGTCTAATGGCCTCCTTGTTTGGTGGCTTAGTCGCTAAGTCATGTCTAACTCTTGCAACCCCATGGACTATAGCCTGCCAGGCTCCTCTGTCCATGGGATTCTCCAGGCAAGGATACTGGAGTGGGTTGCTGTTTCCTTCTCCAGGGGATCTTCCTGACCCAGGAATCGAATCTGGGTCTCTTACATTGTAGGAAGATTCTTTATGGACTGAGTTATAAGGGAAGTCCTAGCCTTCTTGTTTAATTAATAAAATAGTATGTATATACCACATTTTGTTCATCCGTTCATAAATTTATGAACTCATGGATGCTTCCACCTTCAGCTACTGTGAATAATGCTGCTATCCATTTGCTGTACAAATATCCACTTGAGCTCCTGCTTTTGATTCTTTTGAGTATATAACCAGCAGTGAATTCCTGGATCATATGGGCTTCCCTGGTAGCTCAGCTGGTAAAGAATCCACCTGAAATGCAGGAGACCCCAGTTCAATTCCTGGGTCAGGAATATCCCCTGGAGAAGGGATAGGCTACCCACTCCAGTATTCCTGGGCTTCCCTAGTGGTTCAGCTGGTGAAGAATACGCCTGCAATGCGGGAGACCTGGGTTTGATCCCTGAATTGGAAAGATCCCCTGGAGGAGGGTAGAGCAACCCAAAGTAGAGTATCCTTGCCTGGAGAATCCCCATGGACAGAGGAGCCTGGCGGGCTACAGTCCATGGGGTCACAGAGTTGGACATGACTGAGCAACTAGGCACAGCACAGCACAGCACATGGTAATTCTATTTTACACTTCTTGAGTACCATTTTAAAAACATCTGACAGTGACTGCAGTTTGCTGTCTTAAAGAAACTTGGGTAGACTGATCAAGATGGCAGAGTAGTAGGCCATGACGCTCACCTCCAAGGTATATAAAAAATGCATCTACGTGAGGAACAATTCCAACAGAGTATCTACTGAATGCTGGCAGATCTCAGACTCTGAAAGGGCAAGAAAATCCCCATGTAACCAGGTAGGACAAAGGGGAAAAGGGGGAAATAGAAGAAAGTAAGAAGGGAACCAGGAGGGGAATGTGCCAACAATGGGAGAAAGTCTTTTCAGCAACTGTTGGTGCTGGGAAAGCTGGACAGCTGCATGTAAATTGATAAATCTGGAACACACCCTCTCATCATACACAAAAATAAACTTAAAATGGCTTAAAGACTTAAAAGTAAGACATAACACTGTAAAACTAGAAGAAATCACAGGCAAAACATTCTCTGACATAAATCATACCAGTGTTTTCTTACCAATGCCTTCAGTCTCCCAAGGCAACAAAAATGAACAAATGGGACCTAATCAAACTTAAAAGCTTTTGCACAGCAAAGGAAACCATAAAAACAGAAAAATAAAAAGATAAGCTATAGGAGAAAATATCTGCAAATGATGCAATCAATAAGGGCTTAATTTCCAAAATATACAGACATATCATACAACATGACTACAATAAACAACCCAATAGAAAAATGGGCAGAAGACCTAGACATTTCTCCAAAGAAGAAATAAAAATGGAAGAAAAATAAAGAAATACAACTGGCCAATGAGAACATGAAAAGATGCTCACAATCACTAATTATTAGAGAAATGCAAATCAAAACTGCAGTGAGGTACTACCTCACACTGGTCAGAGTGGCCATCAATAAAAGCTCTACAAATAAAAATAAATAAATAAAAAAATAAAAGCTCTACAAATAACAAATGCTGGAGAGGATGTGGAGAAATGGAACCCCTTACATTGTTTATGGGAATCTAAGTTGGTACAGCCACTATGGAAAACAGTATGGAGGTTCCTTATAAAACTAAAAATAGAATTACCATATGATTCTGCAATCCCACTCTTGGACAGATATGTAGAAAAAAACCCACATTCAAAAAGATACATGCACCCCTTGTTCACAGCAACACTATTCACAATAGTCAAGACATGGACACAACCTAGATGTCCATCATCAGAGGAAGGGATAAGGAAGATGTGGTCTACACGTACAATGGAATACTACTCAGCCATGAAAAGGAATGAAACTGGGTCATTTGTAGAGATGTGGATGAACCTACAGACTGTCATAGAGAGAAGTAAGTCAGAAAGAGAAAAACGAATACTATATAATGTCACCTATATGTGGAATGTAAAATAGTACACAAATGAACCCATCTACAAAACACAGACTCATGGACATAGAGAATAGACTCGTCGTTACCAAGGGGGAGAGGGTTGGGGGTGGACTGGGAGGTTAGCAGATGTAAGCTATTACACATGGACTGCATAAACAGCATAAATATATGTCCTATGGTATAGCACAGAGAATTATATTCAGTATTCTATGATGGAAAATAATATTTTTAAAAAGAATGTATATAAATACATGTATAAATGAATCACTTTGCTGTACATAGGTAATTAGACAAAATTATAAATCAACTATACTTTCAAAAAACAAACAAACAAAAAAACCCTTGGGGCATCCCACTATTACAAAACCTCCATTTTGGTTAAAGAAATTTTTGACATGGTATAACTGAAACATCCCAAAGTATTTCATTAGAAACCCCTCCGAGTCTCAAACTTTTCTGAAAGCCTTTCTAAAACATTGGTTTGCAACCTTAGCTACATATTGAAAGACACCTGAAGAGCTTTAAATTATACTTATAGCTGGGCCCCATCTTCTGGAGCTTATGCTTTAAAAGCTTCTCTACCTGAGTCCACTTTCACTTTGGTAGAGAGGGGACTGGAAGACTTTTGTCCCTTATCAGGAGTTTCCTTAAATACCTACAACTAAGTCCCCTGAAAAATCTATGGTTCCAAAGTGCTGTGGAAATTCTAGGTTTGGTTTAAATTGCATGAAAATTAAAAGTAGGAAGTTATTTGTATTAGTCAGACCTTGTATATATACAGCATGATTTGTTCTTTGTAAACCATCTAGGATCCTATCAGAGAAGGGAAGGAACAAAAATATGAAACATAATTTGGAGCCTAGGTCAGGGCTCAGAAAGAATGATTGGTATTTAAGCTGGAGCCACCTGTTACTGCTCTAGCTTAAATAGACGGGAAAAAAATGTAAACAGTGATAGACTTTATTTTCTTAGGCTCCAAAACCATTGTGGATGGTGACTGCAGCCATGAAATAAAAAAGACACTTGTATCTTGGAAGAAAAGCTATGACAAACCTAAACAGCATATTAAAAAGCAGAGACATTACTTTGCCAACAAAGGTCCATATAGTCAAAGCTATGGTTTTTCCCATAGTCATGTATGGATATGAGATTTGGACCATAAAGAAGGCTGAGCACTGAAGAATTGATGCTTTCAAACTGTGGTGTTGGAGAAGACTCTTGAGAGTCCCTTGGACTGTAAGGAGATCAAACCAGTCAACTCAACACTAAAGGAAATCAATACTGAATATTCATTGGAAGGACTCATGCTGAAGCTCCAATACTTTGGCCACCTAATGCAAAAAACTGACTCCTTGGAAAAGACTCTAATACTGAGAAAGACTGAGGGCATGAGGAAAAGGGGACGACAGAGGAGGAGATGGTTGGATGGCAACACTGACTCAATGGACATGGGTTTGAGCAAACTGTCAAGGACAGGGAAGCCTGTTGTGCTGCAGTCCATGCGGTCATGAAGAGTTGGATATAACTGAACAACAATAACTTGTTACTGCAGAGAAAAGAGAAGTTAAAAGGGGAGGTGCTGCAAAGAGGTGGGGACACCACCTCTGGTCCAGCTGGCTCTGCCCTGCACATCTCTCATGGCCAGGATTCCATTAGCTCTCTCTGGATTTTCCTGTGCAGAGCTCACAGTCACCTACAGAACCCTGATAGGATCCTCACCCTGGAGGGTCTGAGCTCTAAGACAATAACTGGGGTTTCTGGCCATCACAACTCCTGACAGAGCAGGTTCTCACTGTGAGCAAGATTCCTGGGCCACTGTGCAAATCAGAGTCCATGAGGGGTGCCCAGACCATCTGCTCACCTGCCCAGAGCCCTGGGGTCCTGGAGGAACAGTGAGGCTGAGAATTCTCTCCTTCCCCCAGTCCTTTCCCACTTCCCCTGTGTTCTTAGAGCACAAAGAGGTATAAGAAGTAACCAGCAACAGTTTAGACCAGTCTGTAAGCCTCAGCTTCTGTTCCCTGTCCTTAGTAGCCTTGGGGAAAAACCTCCTATAACAGGGCAAGTTGAAGAACATAAATTATAGTCTATTGACTATCTCCTGATGGGTGTTTAACTTTGCAGGGCCTTCGGGCTTTCTGATTATCCATGATCAGTGTGAGCCAGTCCTGTCTGACTCGTTGTGACCCCATGAACTGCAGCACACCAGACTTTCCTGTCCTTCACTATCTCCTAAAGTTTGCTCAAACTCATGTTCATTGAGTTGGTAAGAACATCCAACCATCTGATCCTCTGTTGTCCCCTTCTCCTCCTGTCCTTAATCTTTCCCAGCATCAGGGTCTTTTCCAAGGGATGCAAGGGACTCTCAAGAAGTATAAGGTACAGTTTTAGAAGTAAATTCGGGGAAGGGGATTGTCAAGCAGAATACCTGATAAGAGGGAGAAAGTTAACAAGCTCTTAAAAGTGGCTGTGGGCCCAGGAGACATTAAAGGACAGGGGACATTAAAGGACAAAGACAAGGAGACTGTGCCAAAGAAAACTGACAGCTCACCACCTTTGATCTAAAGGAGCTAATGGATGAATCTCAACGTACTTACTCAAGCAATACTTACTGACATTTAACGTGAGCCAGACCTATGGGAGAGCTAAGGCTGAGGATGCAACAGTTGATCTTTGACCTGCCTGATTGCCTAGGAAAATACCCAGGCTACATCCTTCTACCTATCTTTGTAGGGTCTCTTGAACAAGCCCATCTGGAGCACCACATCAGCTTCTGCTCTAGAAAGATGGGAAACCGGGATTTTTGGCAACTGAATAGGAAAAACTCACGCTTCCTCCTGTGTGTCTCCTTTACTCTCACACTACAATCACACAGTTAATACTTCTGATGCCAGATGTGCATCTCTGCACTAAATCACTTCAGTCATGTCTGGCTCTTTGTGATCCTATGTACTATAGCCTGCCAGGCTGCTCTGTCCCTGGGATTCTCCAAGCAAGAATACAGGAGTGGATTGCCATACCCTCCTCCAGGGGATCTTCCTGACCCAGAGATCGAACCCACAACTCTTACATCTCCCGCATTGGTAGATGGGTTATCACTAGTGCCACCTGGGAAGCCCAACTCTAGGTGGGTATCCTAAAGTTTAACTCAATCCTGACTCTATCCACTTGGAGATAGTATCAGATCTCACAGGGTAAAAGGCTCAGTCCCACAACTCTACCCCCATCCACTTCCTCTGTGCCTTTGACCTATCAACTACAGATTGGAGGTTCCCATAATCCCTTCTTTGGGTTAGATTAATTTGCTGGAGCAGCTCAGGAAAACAGTTTAATTACTGTATATGTGCTGTGAGCTTTGTCACTCAGTCATGTCCGACTCTTTGTGACCCCATGGAATGTAGCCTGCCAGGCTCCTCTGTCCATGGGGATTCTCCAGGCAAGAATACTGGAGTAGGTTGCCATGCCCCCCTCCAGGAGATCTTCCCAACCCAGGGATCGAACCCAGGTCTTCTGCACTACAGGTGGATTTTTTCCCATCTGAGCCAGCATGGGAGCCCACTTACTGTATATGGGTTAGTATAAAAGGATACGATAAATGATGCAGAGGAACATCAAGATGGAAGAGATGCACAGGGCAAGGTCTGTGGGAAGGAGCTCTCTTTGAACACACCACTCTCCCAGCACTTCCATGAGTTCATCAACCCATGTACCCCTCCATAAAATCCCCTAACCCTGTACTCTGGGGATTTTATGGAGGCTTCATACTATAGGCACGATCAACAATTAACCCAATTTCTAGCCCCTCTCTGAAAGATGTGGAGGGGTCGGGCTGAAAGTTCCAAGCTACTAATGATGGCTTGGTGAGCAGCCCCCATTCAGGAGCCCACCAAGTCACCTCATTAGAACAAAAGACTTTATCACCCAGGAAAGCCAAGAGATTCAGGAACTCTATGTCAGGAATTAAAGACTAAATATGAGAACGAAAGATGCTCACAAGTGCTCTTCTCACTTAGAAAATCACAAAGGTTTTAGGAGTGCTGTGTCAGGAACCAGAGACAAATATATATTATATTATTTCAGGGCTTCCCTAGTAGCTCAGCCAAGAGATTTAGGAACTCTATGTCAGGAATCAAAGACCAAATATGAGAACAAAAGATGCTCACAAGTGCTCTTATCACTTAGAAAATCACATAGGTTTTAGGAGTTCTGTGTCAGGAACCAGAGACAAATATATATTATATTATTTCAGGGCTTCCCTGGTAGCTCAGACAATAAAGAATCTACCTGCAATGCAGGAGGCCTGGGTTTGATCCCTGAGTCAGAAAGTTCCCCTGGAGAAGGAAATGGCAACCCATCCAGTATTCTTGCCTAGAGAATTCCATGGACAGAGGAACCTGGTGGGCTATAGTCCATGGGGTCGCAAAGAGTTGGACAAGACTGAGTGAATAACACTTATTTCACAGGGACCAAGTTGCCCTTTTGTTGAAGCCTCTTCAACTCTACCAGAAAGTTTCATCACTTGTAAATAAATCACAAGATCTTTTTAGGTGTGACAAAGGTCATGATTACATTCCAGGCTGACCACTGTCATGAAAGGATCCTCCCAGCAATTGCACAGATCTGCTCATCTCACTCTCTTTCTGGACTCCTGGTAGCTTGAAGAGTGAGTGTATCCTTGGAATCTCAGCTCCTCTCCTGCTTTTTAATATTGTTGGGATTTGGGGGACTTCCCTGGTAGTCCAGTGGTTAAGACTCTGCACTTTCACTTCAGGGGACCCAGGTTTAATCCCTGGGCAGGGAACTAAGATCCTGCATTCCTCAAGGTATAACCAAAAATAAATAAATAAATAAAAATCTAAAAAAGGCAAAAACAAAACTCAGGTGACTGGGCATGAAACAAACTCCCATAATTTGGGAGTTTTAAATATTTTGGGGATTTGGGTTCATGTAGGTCATTTTTATTTTTATTACATTTATGTAATATTTTATTTATTTATTTAAAATATAAATATTTATTTATAAAATTTTATTAAAAATTTTGTGAGCTGGGGAGGAGGTTGGATGGGGTGGTATGTGTGTTAAGTGTTAGTCACTTATTATTTAATACTAATTAAATTATTGTTTAATTATCATTATTGATTTAATAATAATTAAATTACTATTTAATTAAATCCAGGTCTCCTGCAATGGAGGCAGATCCTTTACCATCTGAGCCATCAGGGAATGGGTGGTAGAACCCAGCAGAGAGGCCTGAGGGTGGGGGTGGGCATCAATGAGCTGGCTGCTCTGAGAAACAATTCAGATTTCTAGAACATGTACTGACCCACCCACGAGTCTTAGAAATAATCAGAGAAGAGATGGCATATATATATGTATGTATCTACACACACACACATAATGCAGTATTACTCAGGCACAAGAAGGAAGAAAATTCTCTATTTGCCTAACAACACGGATGAACCTTGAGGGCATTATGCTAAGTGAGGTAGACTGAGAAAGACAGATACTGTGTGATACACATACATGTAGAATCTAAAAATGCTGAACTCATAGAAGCAGAGAGTAGAATGGTCATTACTAGGGGCTGGGAAAATTGAGGAGATGTTGGTCAAAGGGTACAGAGCTGCATTTAGAAGATGAGTAAGTTCTGGAGATCTAATGCACAGCATTGTAATACTACATTATATACTTCAAAGTTGCTAAGAGACTAGATCTTAAATGTTCTCACCACAAAATATGATAGTTCTATGACACGAGAGAAGTGTTAGCTAACAGTAAGGTGCTATTCATACTGAATGTATGGGCTTCACAGGTGGCACTAAATGCATCAAACCAGCACACTGTACATCTTAAACTTCCATAATGTTATATGTTAGATAATATTTTTAAAGTTCAAAACCAAAAAAGTACACTACCATGATTTATCAAAAAAAAAAAAAAAACCAGCAACAGTCATAATAATGGTATAGAATGTACTAGAAACAATTCAGTGAGTAACAGAGACAGGGTTAATTTAACATTGAGCTATCACACATGCTAACAAATCTGTACTGCATATGTCAATTAGTTTACAAGGAAAATTGACCATTTAATTGTTTCATGATGGGAATGTTTTTCTTTGTATTTATTGCCTTGAATTAATTACACTATTTGAATTTACTAGGAAAAAAAATCACATCTGTGGCTCTCTGTCTTGCGAATCATGGGTGTTATGCAGAAGTGTCTCCATACTGGGGAAGGAGCTGATTTATAGAAAGAAAAAGAAATAAGGACTGGGTACTTCCCTAGCGGTCCAGTTGCTAAGACTCTGTGCTCCTAATGTACGGGACTTGGTTTCACCCCTGGCCAGGGAACTAGATCCCACACATTGCAAATAAAGATCCCACATACCATAACTAAAAGAACCCGCATGCTGCAACTAAGGCCCGGCACAGCCACTGAAATAAATAAATATTAAAAAACAAGGACCTATTGTATAGCACAGGGAACTATACTCAACACTTTTATAATAACCTATAAGGGAAAAGAATCTGAAAAAGAATATATATAACTGAATCCCTGTGCTAGACACCTGAAACCAACACAGCACTGGAAATCAAACATACTTCAATTAAAAAAAATTTTTTTTAAGAAAAAAGGAAAAATATAAGAGTGGAAAAGGTGAGCTTGGAAGACTTCCTGTCTTTGAGAAGGACTGGGGGCTCAATGTCTACTGTAATGTGGGCATTAATATAAACATGGCCTCACATGCTACAAAACCTGAGATATGGTAGTTACTTCTGAAGATGGAAGTGACTTTTAATGGCTGCTATACCATCTGGAATGGCTCTTGTGGCCACGTCCCCATGACACACCCAAGCCCAATTAGCACACAAGGCATTCTGTTTGGGGGGTATCACTGCATTTGCCAGCTTTCAGCAGGGTATTAACATCTCAAAGATAAAGCAAGTCTCATCACCCCCATAGGCTATGATAGACAGACCAAGAGGGTGTTGAGGGGCTCTTGTTATGACTCCTGTCTCTCCCCCTCTGCCACAGCTGACCCTCCAGTCCCTGGACATCCCCTTCAGACCTGCTGACTAAGGCAGGCCAACACTAGCCCTCCACCACCCACTCTCTACAATATCCTTTCCATACCACATGCTATACACACACCAACATTTACCTCAACAACCAGCAGGTCATCATGCGAAATGGACTCAAGCTTTTTATCTGGTGGTGTCTTTTCAAGTAAAGTGCTTAATTCAACCAAGATTCTGCCTCTGTAGGCAACTCCTTCCCCCTGAAAGGCAACAGTGCAGGATTATTCTTCCAGGCATGAACAACAATCAAAAGCTCTCTCTAGCGGGCTAACCTAGCTACAACTTCAAATTTCTCCTTTCCAAAATGAACCAGTCAGTAACTCTCTCAGCTGGTCTTTGTATTCTGAGAGAAGAACCAATGACTTCAGGAAGGATCCCAGAGAGAGCCAGGGTAGTCAGGGCTAAAAGGGATTTTAGTCATGGCTGGGGTCAGAGGCTTTCAAGCCATGCTTAGATCTGAAAGGGGTTCCCAGGGGCTGAGGTGGGAGTGGAAGGAGCTTGAAATCTCCCTCACTCTACTTCAGGTCTGCATTTGTCTGCATTAACTTGGCTCCTTTTCTCAGAATAGGGAGGCAGCCATGTTGGCAATCAGGGCAAGTCTCAGAGGAGTCAGGAAATAAAAGAGGAAAATGTTCTGGGTGTGGTGGATTGTGAGGATGAATTGCGGATACTCCTTCCAACATACTCAGCAGTGTTAGCAGGAGAACCCTCTGTAGAGGAAGGGAAGGCTTCCACCTCCACTGCCAGCCCTCTACCCCCACCTTCACCCCCAGGGCTTTCTCTCTACCCTAGTTCCCTTCTTGGGCTTTGGCAGCTAACCAAAAGACAGTACTTGGGCTTCTAACGTGGTGGAAAGACAACCTCCCACCTCTGGGCCTCCATGTCTTCATCTAGAAGATGAAGAGGTTGGATAACATCAGGGATAGCAATATCAAGCATGTCACTTTCAATCTTTCAGCAAATTCCTAGAATATGGCATTCGACAGAATTCTGAGATAGCGCTTTTGCTTTTTGGAAAGAGTCAACATTGATTACTGACATCTGCCCTAAGTCTAGGAAGGGGGAATGGCCATGCTCAGTTCAGTTGCTCAGTCGTGTCCGACTCTTTGTGACCCATGAACCACAGCATGTCAGGCCTCCCTGTCCATCACCGGCTCCCAGAGTCTACCCAAACCCATGTTCACTGAGTCAGTGATGCCATCCAACCATCTCATCCTCTGTCGTCCCCTTCTCCTCCTGCCCTCAATCTTTCCCAGAATAGGGTCTTTTCAAATGAGTCAGCTCTCTGCATCAGATGGCCAAAGTATTGGAGTTTCAGCTTCAACATCAGTCCTTCCAATGAACTCCCAGGACTGATCTCCTTTAGGATGGACTGGTTGGATCTCCTTGCAGTCCAAGGGACTCTCAAGATTCTTCTCCAACACCACAGTTCAAAAGCATCAATTCTTCGGCACTCAGCTTTCTTTATTGTCCAACTATCACATCACATATGACCACTGGAAAAACCATAGCCTTGACTAGACAGACCTTTGTTGACAAAGTAATGTCTCTGCTTTTTAATATGCTGTCTAGGTTGGTCATAACTTGTCTTCCAAGGAGTAAGCATCTTTTAATTTCATGGCTGCACTCACCATCTGCAATGATTTTGGAGCCCCCAAAAATAAAGTCTGACACTGTTTCCCCATCTATTTGCCATGAAGTGATGGGACCGGATGCCATGATCTTCGTTTTCTGAATGTTGAGCTTTAAGCCAACTTTTTCACTCTCCACTTTCACTTTCATCAAGAGGCTTTTTAGTTCCTCTTCACTTTCTGCCATAAGGGTGGTGTCATCTGCATATCTGAGGTTATTGATATTTCTCCCAGCAATCTTGATTCCAGCTTGTGCTTCTTCCAGCCCAGCGTTTCTCATGACGTACTCTGCATATACATTAAATAAGCAGGGTGACAATATACAGCCTCGACATACTCCTTTTCCTATTTGGAACCAGTCTGTTGTTCCATGTCCAGTTCTAATTGTTGCTTCTTGACCTGCGTACAGGTTTCTCAAGAGGCAGATCAGGTGGTCTGATAGTCCCATCTCTTCCAGAATTTTCCACAGTTTCTTGTGATCCACACAGTCAAAGACTTTGGCATAGTCAATAAAGCAGAAATAGATGTTTTTCTGGAACTCTCTTTGCTTTTTCGATCATCTAGAGAATGTTGGCAATTTGATCTGGTTCTTCTGCCTTTTCTAAAACCAGCTTGAACATCTGGAAATTCATGGTTCATGTATTGCTGAAGCCTGACTTGAAGAATTTTGAGCATTACTTTACTAGTGTGTGAGATGAATATTTTTGTGCAGCAGTTTGAGCATTCTTTGGCATTGCCTTTCTTAGTGATTGGAATGAAAACTGACCTTTTCCAGTCCTGTAGCCACTGCTGAGTTTTCCAAATTTGCTGACATATTGAGTGCAGCAGTTTCACAGCATCATCTTTTAGGATTTGAAATAGCTCAACTGGAATTCCATCACCTCCACTAGCTTTGTTTGAAGTGATGCTTCCTTCCTAAGACCATGCTATGTATTTGCAACTGCCATGTGAGATGACCTCAGGATCCTTTCCTACCCTGCATTCTAAGACTTGAGGAACATGAGATTTCCATCCTTCAACACTTAATCAGGGACTTCCCTGGTGGTCCAGCTGTTAAGACATCTTGTTTCTACTGCAGGGGACACAGGTTCGATCCCTAGTCAGGGAACTAAGATCGCACATGCCAAGAGGCCAAAAAATAGAAAACAAAACCAAAACCAAGAAACAACCACAAAAAACACTTTACTGGTCATCTGGTGGGCCTCTGAGGGTAGGGAGGTCTCCTAAATATGAGACTTAATGATAACCATTAGAAAAAGGAATTTGGAATCAGTGCTCATTAATAACACACCTTAATTGAAGAACTAACCTTTCCAGAATTTAGCTCATCATAGGGATCTGGGAATCCCGTGTACTCTCGGGGGCTTCCATAAAGGTTCAGATAACAAGGTCCAAAAGTTGGAACAAAGCCCACCTCTGTTTCTCCTGTATTCGCTGAGAGAGAACATCATCGTTAGTATTTTAGGCTTTTAACACCATTCTGTTGAAATAAATATTAGTTATTAGTTAGCTGGGTGAGACAGTTTTCCTCCTTTTTGTGTTAGTTGTATTAGCGCAAATTGTAAACGCTTGTGAGACTTGCCATATTTCTCTTATCACTATAAAACACTAAATAAAAAACATTGAGGGGATAATTCAGGTAAACATAAAGGTGATACTATTCAAATGAAAGAAGTTGATCTTCACATTTTTTGCAAGTTTATAACTGGCAATTGTAGCAAGCATGTCACTGACAACTGGGGTAGAGTATATTGTTTCAGGAAGTCATTTAAATGACTATCAGATTAATTTTATTTGTTCCTCCAAAATATCATTTAGTCTCAAGTAGTTAGTATAAATCTGGCAGATGATTTTAAAAATACAAGACATTTAAAATTTTTATATATAATAGTGAACTGTCTGCTTATGGTTATGGCCGTATGATATTCATAAGCAATGTGAAATTTCCATTCATGACATTCTATCTCTGATGAGGATCCAATATGCTTCTTATTTCTGCTACCTCATCTCAGCAAGACTACTCCCCAGTGAAGGGCACTGCAGGCAATGTAAGAAATAGTGGAGTCAGAGAGACTGCAGGTGAAGACAGGGAAACACAAGAGCTGCCTTCAGCCATCCGAATGGCTCCCACATGGAAGAGGGATGGACCTGCTTCCAATAAGCAGGGGAAGGACCACTATTGGGAGCTACAAGGAGGCCAACGGTGGTTCACTCGATGTAAGGGTGATCTTTCTATGAATTAGTAGTGTCACACAGTGGGACAGATTGCATTAGGAGCAGAAGAAATATTAAGGCCAAGTGTTGTATTTTATCTTTCAGGATATAGTCAAAACTCTTCCTCTGTGGATGAGAGGTTGACCAGATCAACTCTATGGCCCTTTCCAACTCTATGTTTACAACTAAGGCAGAAGGATAAATGTCACGTAGTAGGTGAGTGGAGTACCTACTCAAACAGTTGAGCAAACTGTATACACTTGTAGTTAGCAATCTTTTTCACCTTTTTGAGGCTCTTTTGCATTTTGGACTTCTATTAAGTTGTCACTTTATATTTCCATTTTTAAACTTTAAATAGCTGCTATGTCTATGACTACACTATAAATTCCTTTGGTGGGTGGGTAAGAATCAAGTGTGTTCTATTCTGAATCCTTAAACTCTTAGTCCTAGTTCTATCTTGGAGTACTACCACATAAATATTTTTTGATTGGTTGAATGAAGTATGATCAAATCTGCCATGTTTGTTACACACCTAAAGACCACTTAATAGTCATATAAAGTATGACTATAAGATAATGAAGTTGGATTTTTATAAACAAACAATAATGAGGCATGTGCCAATAATATAAAGGCAGATGATAATACCTTAATTTTGCAGCTTGCAAGCTTCCTTGTATGCAATCCCTTTTTCCCCTCTCACTACAACCTTGGGTGGTTAGAATGGCAGGGAGTATCATGGGTTTTTTTTTTTTTGAAAGAAGGCAAATTTCTCTAAATCACAAAGTCTTCATCTATTAGGGAAACAACATCTGCTGTAAGAGGGTTGTAAGGTCAAGTGTGAGCACATTGAGCAAACTTGCAAAGAATGGCAAATGTTGTGCAAACCAAGGACATGCTATGATCCCACAGAGTTGGAAGATGACTCTTCAAGGTACAAAGTGGGAAAAAAAATGTTATACAATTATTTACAGTGAAACCAGGAGGGTATATATCTAGGTGAAAACATGAGGCATGTAGCAAAGCCCAGTTAGCCCATTTGCTTAAACTCAGCTTTGCAGGACAACCATACAACAGTAATACAAAAATTGTTACTCTAACACAACTATATTTAAGACAATAAAATGTAAGTAAAAAAAAAAAGTGCTAAAGCAATCAGTTGATAAGTTCTTAATAAGATAATAATAAACAGAAAGATCTAGAAGATAGCAAAATTACAAAGCGTAAACCTGTATACGATGCAGCCCCAGATCCCGAGGATGAGAAATCTATGTAGTAAAAATACCATTGGTTAAACAATAAGAGAAACACAGGCATTATAAAGAGACATTGAAAAAGTTAATCAAATCCAACAATAGGTAAGCGGTTTAGCAACACCAGGAAAATCCCAAATCCAGACTCAAATCACATGACCCTTTTGTCATTTATACAAATATCACCAGCAGTTAAATACAAAATGGCTCGAGACTCTGACACCCAGTAGCATGGTCACACAGGAAATAGCCCAACCTCATCAGCCCCAAAGCAGTGAAGCATCTGAGAGCCAGCTTCCCACCATCAAAGGAGGCCTGGGGAAGTTACCAACATTCCATAATTTTAATAAAACATTTACGTGTCTCATCTCTGACTTAGCTAGGACTAAGACCAGACAACCCAAGTTAATTTAGTAGAAGGCTGTGTAAACAAAGACCTATAGTTGCCGATACATTATCCTGTTTCTTTGCAGGGAATGGCTACTGCTCACTGTTACTCTGAGACCCTATCATAGACTGTCTTGTAGGGCCTGCAGTGAAAGGTCTCAGAGACAGAGGCTGGCACTGCTTGTAACAATTCATTTGTAGTTCTTCTGGGTATTACCATCATACCACTAAGACAAATGTTTATTCCATTATTTCTTGGATAATTATTTTTAGGTGATATTTAATGACTTCCTGCTAATGATAAATGAGTTAAAGTGATTTTTACGCTTCCTCCCAAAGACTTCATAGCGTGATTTTAATTACTCTATTGGTTGCCTTTGACCAATAAATTCCATCTAATCTTTAACCAGTTTTTATCTACCCAATATTTAATCTAACCTTTAAAAATTTTTAATTGGAGGATAATTGCTTTAACAATATCGTGTTAGTTTCTGCCATACATCAACATGAATCAGCCATAAGTAAACACATGTCCCCTCCCTCCTGAACCTCCCTCCCATCTCCTACAGCATCCCACCCTTCTAGGTTGTCACAGAGCACCAGGTTTGAGCTCCCTGCATCTACAGAAAATTCCCACTATCTATTTTACATATAGTAATGTATATGTTTCAATGTCATTCTTTCAATTCATCCCTCCCTCTCTTTCTCCCACTGTGTCCACAAGTCTGCTCTCAATGTCTACAACTCCACTGCTGCTCTGTACATAGGTTCATCCGTACCATCTTTCTAGATTTCATACATATGCGTTAATATATGATATTTTTCTCTTTCTGACTTACTTTACTCTGTATAATAGGCTGTAGGTTCATCCACCTCATTAGAACTGACTCCAATGTGTTCCTTTATATGGTTGAGTAATATTCCATTGTGTGTACACACCCGAGTTTCTTTATCCACTCATCTGTCTAATCTAACCTTTACATCTGGATCCTTCACTTGATAAGAAGTTAATAGCATGCCCACCCTCTCCAACCTTCCACTTCTTTTCACTTCTAAGCTCTATCTCCTGTACTTTTACATTGTAAGAGGTGATATTTACCTTCTCTTTAGAGCTTTGACTACAAGTTTTTTTTTTAATTTTTTAACTTTACAATATTGTATTGGTTTTGCCATATATCAATATGAATCTGCCACAGGTATACACATGTTCCCCACCCTGAACCCCCCTCCTTCCTCCCTCCCTGTACCATCCCTCTGGGTCATCCCAGTGCACCAGCCCCAAGCATCTAGTATCGTGCATTGAACCTGGACTGGCGACTCGTTTCATATATGATATTAGACATGTTTCAATGCTTTGACTACAAGTTTAACAAAAATATTTTAGAAACAATGAATAGTGCTCACATTATAACAACCACATAAGTATTCTCTGCAGCGAAAAGAAGAATTGTAATTACATTTCTTTTGTTACAGGTCCAGCAACATGGTCCCTTATGCCACTTAGCAGACAATGCTTAGATGGACTCTTTTTCTCACCTTCTACCAGTTGCTTAAAATAATGCTATACCTGACTTTATATTTGGACTATTATCTTCTTGGTTCAACTCTTTATTTCTCTCAAAATTTCTAATGCCTTTTTCTTCTTCTTGAGAAAGAAAATCTAGATCTTTTTCATCAAGTCTCTATTATATTTCAGATTCTTTTTCATATTATCTATTGCTTGGCTTACAGTGTCTTTTTTAAAAAACCTATAATGCAGGAAACCTGGGTTCGATCCCTGGGTCAGGACAATCCCCTGGAGGAGAAGGGCATGGCAACCCACTCCAATATTCTCGCCTGGAGAATCCCCATGGACAGAGGAATCTGATGGGCTACAGTTCACGGGGTCGCAAAGAGCTGGACATGACTGAGTGACTAAGAACATAAAGTCCTCTCTTAAACAAGATGAGGATGAGAGAAATCTTAAGTTCTCTAAAACAAAAATTTGCCTCAAATTTTCTCATTTTATTCAATATGTTTAATCAAGTGATAATTATAGGAATTTTTGTTATTTTTATTTTAGTAACGAACAATAAGCTGCTGATGATAGTAATGGGTTAACACTAAATTTTTCTGATCATCTTAATTTATTCCTTCATTCTCTATTACAGTTTCACACATATGCACAGAACTAGAATACCGGGTATAGGCAATTAGTTCTCAATACATAAAACAACAAAAAGAAAAGTATATTGGTTATCAATGCTTGTTAGCATAAAATGTATGAAAACAAAATACACAATATCTAGAGTGGAGATTACACAGTTCAAATGCCATCTGACCTCACTCCTGCCAAGGAATATTGTTATATATATGGGTGGACTGATGTCAACGCCACTTGAAAAAAAAAAAAAAGGTGCTCTTTATATTGACACTTAAAAATCTGCAAAACACCTACTGGGCAAGTTTTTGGATTGAAGTAAGAAAGTTAAAATTTTTAAACTCAAATCATTGATGTCTTGTCTTAGTCACTCATTGTGTGGGACTCTTTGTGACCCCACGGACTGCAGCCCGCCAGGCTCCTCTGTCCATGGGGACTCTCCAGGCAAGAATACTGGAATGGGTTGCCATTTCCTTCTCCACAAATAGTTGATCGTTACCCCAGTTATTAATTACTAATCTATTATTTTGCTGATCACCATCAAAACATCACTGAAATGGTTCACTAGACTCATCTCATTTGGCTTTTAAGAAACCAGGTCTGTTGCCAGGTGGCTGCCCAGTTCATTCTCTCTCCAGAAGTTCTCCGCCCTGTCCCATTCCTGCTCCCTGTGTGACTCACCTTCCACTTCCCCACCAGAGGCAGCAATTTTAGAGAGGTGCAGATACGTTGTTCCAACAACATCATTTTTGGTAAGACGGTCCCTGTGTTAAAAAAAACAGGTTAAGACCTCCACCTATGAAGACAGATCTTTGTTTCAACAATAGATCTGGAAAAGACCCTAGATCTCAGAAATCACCCTGTCCAGTGGGCCTCAGGCGTCACTGCACTTTAAAATCACCTGGAAACCACCACTGCTCCCCTGGCCCCCACCCCACACCACCTCTAATTTCCTATTGAAGCTTTGACTCAATGAAAGCAGAGATGAAGAACAAGAGTTTGCATTTATAACAAGTATATATCCCAACTTATTCTTACACAGATGGTCCTCCAACAACCCTCTGAGAAATGTTGATCTAACCGGACAACTAATTTCAGTTGGAAACAGATTTTTATAGAGGCCCAGGAATTTGCCTATGGTCACACTCAGTACTGTTGTCATGAAGTGAATGGGTCAGTTATAGGCACATACCATGATGAGGGTAATAAAAATCTCACTACACAGAATAAGTGTTTGTATCTTATTTTATCACGTTCATACTGATTACTATGATGGTTGAAAAATTACAACAGGCTTTTCTAAGGGTCCCTCATAGGGAAAAAATTCCCTTTCAATTCAATTCAAATATTTCTTGATTATCTACTGTGTGACTTCATTTGCTTGTCTATAACCTAAATCTTATCTATGTTGTTGGATAAGTTTGCTCACTGTAAGTACATGCAACTTTGTGTATCTGTCTGTATCGTAGAGAGTTCGTGAGCCTAACCAGTGAAGTGGTCTCTAGCTGGGCACACAGTAAGTGTAACAAACAGGTTTATATTAATAACATCTTCTGTTTAGTTTCTTCTCTTTATTCCATCTAGTGTCATACTCACTCTGAAGTTCAGAACTCCACAGGAGGGAGGAAAGTTTGACTTAGTATTTTGAGAAAAGATTATACTATAGTATATTATTATATATTATAGCAATACTATGTTATATATATTATATGGTTTAATAAAATTAGGTTACAGAAAGTGACTAACAACAGTATACATGAGGAAAAAAGTTATTATTTGGGGGTTATTAAGCCACATGTGTGGAACTTGCATCCTCTCAGCCCGTCCAGAAGGGTCTAGACTACATTTCAAGAATCCTTAGCTTTCCCTCAGTTGTGCAAACACCTATAGGGTATATAACGAAAGATCTGGATCCAAGGAGTCCCCAGTTAAACAGGGTCTCTCTGCACATCTGAATCTACCATTGCTTTGGAGAGGGCCGACTAGATAGGGAAAAACCCACATCTGCCAAGACCATGGGGGACTCTAGGATTACTCAGCCAGCGATCCTCCCACTGTGGCATCAGCAGGCTGGAGTGGTCATCTGCGCTATATAGGGCCCAAACACACTCTGGAGAGTTCTGGAGGCCCCTGGAGCACCTTTGGGGTGTCAACTGAGGGTCCAAGTGACTTAAAACAAGCTCACACTCATTGGAAGGGGCATTTTGTCCTCAGACCCCTTTATGGACTTCAATGAACTATGCTGTGGTTAATGAACAAAATAAAGCCTTCTCCCCTCCTCCCAATGTGTACTGTTACCATAGTGCCAAGAGGGAACTAACATG
The DNA here is from genome assembly GCF_002263795.3 of Bos taurus. Classification (NCBI taxonomy): domain Eukaryota; kingdom Metazoa; phylum Chordata; class Mammalia; order Artiodactyla; family Bovidae; genus Bos; species Bos taurus. Next base: position 14,716,092 of record NC_037353.1, read on the forward strand.
GAAGTCAAATACATTTAGCCAAAGGAAAAATCAGGGCCAGACAGGTTGGGAACCCAGCTGAGTCACTGAGTGACTGTGGGCAAGTCACCTGACCTCTCTGAGCCTCAGTCTTCATCTGCAAAATGAACTAATAATAGTCTCCATTCCATAGGGTTCCTCTAAAGAGTAAATGGAATAGTGTAGGGAAGGCAAGAGGCCAGCACCTGCTACTAGTAGTGCTCAGAACAAGCGGCTGACATCATAGCAAACACTGATGATGGTGGTGCTGTCGTGATGGTGCCAGCACCAGTAATGATGCCAGCACCAGCGATGGTGCCAGCATCAGTGATGGTGCTATTTATCTTTCCTACTCTCGGGGAGCTAAGTGCTGCCAACTGAATGCCCCATCCAACTAGAATACACCCAAGAATCGCCTCATTACGGCTGATCGTTGCTAGGATGTTGGTCTAGTATCAAGTCCATCAGAAACTTTCAACAAATTTTCTCTGCATTCAATCACATAGGAAGCTCTGTCCAATTTCCCTTCTAACAATGACAGAGAACAGCTCTCAATGTTTTGATTAATTCGTCCCTAGAAATAGTTTACTCCATTTCTGAAGTCTATTTTGGACAGCCTAATAGTATTTAAAGCCTTAATTTCTTATCTTGGGGTATATTCAGATCACTTTTCCTTCCTTTTGTTCATGAGCAGTTGAACCAAGATATCCAAAGCTTTTCTGCAACAGCTACTGTTACTATTTTTACTGTTACTATTTTTAAAGAAAACACCTGATTCAAGGAGCAGTGTACCACTTCTGTCTGGAAGAAAAGCAAATGTCCTGAAAAGTAAGGGTTAGACCATCTAAAGTAAAGTTTCTTCAAATCCAAATATTTACTTCTCCAATTTGCAATTAGACACAAGTCTTTTTTAACTCACCAGTCATATATTGTCAGTTTTATTTTTTCACACACTGAAGGAAACTGTTAAGAGAGAGAAAAAAAAGTAGTTATTTCTCAACTTATTCAGTACCTACTAGGGTATCCTTACTTTTTTCTAAAAGAAAAGAAAGCCAAACCTTGATCTGAAGATTAACGACTTGATTCCACTCAGGGTTTGCATTTTTCTCAATTATGTTCGTGCAAACCTGTAAAATCATCAAAACAGAGTAGGTATTCAAATTTCTAATTTTGGAAAGTTTATAATATATGCACAGTGGATTATGATTCTAGCATACTTATGTTATAGACTTGGTCACTCAGTCGTGTCCAACTCTTTGCAACCCCATGGAATATACAGTCCATGGAATTCTCCAGGCCAGAATACTGAAGTGGGTAGCCGTCCCCTTCCCAGGGGATCTTCCCGACCCAGGAATTGAACCCAGGTCCCACACGTTGCAGGCAGATTCTTTACCAGCTGAGCCACCAGGGAAGCCCATAGACTTGGTAACTGCATTAAAGTTTTCTTAATGACAATTTGGTAAAATAGGACATGGATTTAGTATACTGATCTTTGCCTCTTCTATGCACTAAGAGCTAGTTTCTAATTGCCAAATTTTAATATTGGATTAGTGTAATGATGCAACAGTTGCTATTTAGTGAGCCCTTGTTCTTTAGTTGTGAAGTGATACCCAGCTCTTCTGCAATCCCACAGATTGTAGTCCACCAGGTTCCTCTGTCCATGGGATTTCCCAGCCAAGAAAACTGCCGTGGGTTGCTGTTTCCTTCTCCAGGGGATCTTCCCAACCCAGGGATCGAACCCAGGTCTCCTGCATTGGCAAGTGGACACTTGCTACATACTGCCTGATACACATCTCTTCACTAAAATGTCCAAACATATCTTTTGATCCTGCCCACCAGCCCTTCTCCCTGCTCCCCAAACTAGCTGCTGTCTTTCCATTGTTGTTCGCAAGGGTGTTCAGATTTGAACCAGAGTCAGTCACAACCCCTCTCTTTCCTTCACGTGCCTCATCCAATCCATCAGAAAATGCTGACATCCCTATTTTCATCTGATCTTGCCCCAGATGCCTGTGGTTGGTTCCCATCTGGATGCCCACTTCCTCTCCTGCCTCCTCACTTTCATGTCATTCCCCGTGTAGCATCTTCAGTCAGTTCCCAGGGGTACTTAGGATACTAAGTCCTGACTCATCCTCTGCCTGATAAAGCCCTGCCTGCCCACCTCACCTCCTCCTCTCTGAGCTCATCTCTTGGTTTCATCCCTTGCTTGCTCCACCCCAGCCATGTTGGCATTCATCCACTGCGAACATATCTCCTCCCTGGGGTCTTTACATCTGCTCTTCTTTCTGCCTGGAAGCCCTCCCCCTGCCAATATCTCTGCATTTTCCAGGCCTCTGTTCAAATGTCACTTCCTCCAAGATATCCCACTTGATAAACTAACTGAAACCCCTCCAAACACCCTGCACCCATCACTTCTTGTCCCCTGCCTTATTTTCTGCTTAGTACTCAGCACTAACTGAAATTACACAACTTTTTATTTGCTTGCTTATTGTTGTCCCTTCTCTCACACAGTAAGCTCCATGAGAGTAAACTGTTCCACTCACTTCTCTATCTCCAAAGGGAGGGACAGTGTCTGAGACTTAGCAGGCTCCCGCTGTTTACTTCCTGAATTAATTAACTCTTTCAACAATCCTATGAGATTATCCTTATCCTCATATATAATTCAGGAAATTGAGACTCAGAGGTTAAAGAATTTGACTTCACTTGCTATGGAGTGAGGTGAAGTCTGAATTTAAATCTGGCCTCGTTTAGCTCCAGAACTGAGACTTTTTCTGCCATCTCCCACTGACTCTCCTGGGACATAACCCTGTGTGTGTGTGTGTGTGTGTGTGTGTGTGTGCGTGTGCGCGCGTGTGTGTGTGTGTTGCCAAACCTCACTTTCACATACAGTTGGTTCCAATATGTAGTAAATGCTACTTCCTCACACCTAGAACTGATTGTGGTACATCGTTATTCTACTATGGAATCCCACTCTACAATCTTTGACCATTTTTGTAGGTAAAAGTGGTAGTTACATGTGTTCCTACACCAAGAGTCCCTCAGCTCTTATCAGAGGACTGAGACAGGTTCCCCTGCCAGACTCCCCAGTTTCTACAGCTCATTGGAACATGGTGAGTAATAAACATGATAGAAATGGGCACCCGGGTACTGGAGGCTCTCCTCTACACAGCGGTCCCTAATCTTTTTGGCATCAGGGACCAGTTTTGTAAAAGACAATTTTCCCATGGACAGGGGATGGAGGTGGCTTCAGGATGATTCAAGTGCATTACATTTACTATGCACTTTTTTCTGTTGTTATTACATCAGCTCCACTTCAGATCGCCAGGCATTAGATTTCAGAGGGTGGGAACTCCTGCCACATTGACCAGGGATCACTGTTGCTGGTTAGGGACTTTACCTAGGAGTAAGATAACGCCGGGGCCTGGGAATTGTTTCTACTCTTACAAAAGACCACGTCTTTCTAACCTGAGTCCGGCATACTTTCCACTCCAAAATAAACCTCTAAGATGTCTGACATGCTCAGAGTCTGATAATCTGTGTTCCTGCACAGTGCCCAGCTCATCAGGGGGCTACTTAAAAAAGATTAAGCAGGAAATCAGTCAAAGAAAGCATGGTGGTTTAAATACATGTTTCTAGAGGCATCGACACTGAGGTCACATACAAACCTTTTTTCCGGCAAAGGAAACTTCTACAAAAGGGTCCACTAGGTTCTTCTTATCAGCGACGCCTCCAAATATTTCCTTCACTGTCTGTGAGAAGGCATCATCCACTGGAAAGGAAGGCGTCACAGAAGAAATCAAATCTGATTCTCTTAAGAGAACAGAAACCACTCAGCAAAATTAAAAATTGTCTCCTGTATGGAAAAACCATTGCAACGAGAATCATTCTGAAAAGTGGCAAGTACCAGTGGCACTGGATTGCAGAAATCCTTTGTCTTAGTTGAGAGAAAGAGAAAACACGTTCTCCCCACAAAATTTAAAAATTAACGGGAGCGTCTCAGAAAAAACAAATCAATAAATTACTTTGTTGAGAATCAATCACTTATTGAGGAAACCAACAGAATAAAAAAGTCCATCCAAACAGGGTAATTAAAAACTGAGGCCTAGTTGTGATTTGGAAAATGTTCTTTAGGTCAACATATAGGCTTTATCTTTTCTTGAGTAACTCCAGGAAATTTAGCATAATTGTAACATGTTTAATCACCTACAAACAACAGAACTCTGTTTTAACAAACTTAAAAGTGAATAGATCTTGCACTGTTGGTGGGAATGTAAATTGATACAGCCACTATGGAGAAGAGTAAGGAAGTTGCTTATAAAACTAAAAACAGAACTACCATATGACCCAGCAACCCTACTACTGGGCGTATACCCTGAAGAAAACCATAATTCAAAAAGATACATGTACCCCAAAGTTCACTGCAGCGCTATTTACAATAGCCAGGACATGGAAGCAACCTAGATATCCATTGACAGATGAATGGATAAAGATGTGGTACATATATACAATGGAATATTCCTCAGCCATAAAAAGAAAAGAAATTGGGTCATTTCTAGTGATGTGGATGAACCTAGTGAAAAACAACTATCATATATTGACACATACATATGGAATCTAGAAAAATGATACTGATAAACCTATTTGCAGGCAGGACTAGAGATGCAGACGTAGAGAATGGACTTGCAGACACAGCAGAGGAAGGGGAGGGTGGGTCAGAGAATAGCACTGATGTGCATACACTACCACGTGTAAAATAGCCAGTGGGAAGCTGCTGTATAGCACAGGGAACTCAGCTCAGTGCGCTATGAGGACCTAGAGGGGTGGGGGGAGGGGGAGGGAGGCACAGAGGGAGGGGGTGTATGTACACAGACAACTGATTCACTTTGTTATACGGCAGAAACTAACACAACATTGGAAAGTAATTATACTCCAATTTAAAAAAGTCAACAGAGTTCAGTTGAACAGGCCCAGCAGGTATTATAATGTGAGGTTTAATTTATTTACTTCATTTAAGATATTTCCAAGGGAAGGATGCTCTGGGGAGTCATTAGAGGGGAGGGGTTCCTGGAAAAGTAGCAAATCCTGAAGAGTTCCATGGCCTGTACAGTGGTGCTCCCTCCTGAGGATGGGGAGAGGGTCCTATGTCCCAGGGCCCAGCAGGAAGCAGGCACACCAGGCAAGGCAGAGAGGATGCCAGGTCCTTAGCAAGGACAGGCGAGCAACTAGATTAGCCTCTATGAATGGAAGCACTCTAAGTAATTCTCTTAAATGCACCCAATCTCTTAACACACTAGTGACAGACTTCTAGTTATTGGCACGTGCAACTTTGGCCCAGCCATTTTTAATACTCTGATAGAAAATACATTTATCTGTTTATAGAACTGTTTATAGAAACTTCAGTTTCATTTGGGATGAAAGGAGTTGGCCATGCTGACTGCTGACCTCTGTTTTGGTATCCTTTAGAATAAGGGGAAAGTGTGGAACCCAGAAGAGAGAAAGAACAGAGATGAATGGGTCAAAGGCTCCATAAGGGCCATGGGTCAGTGACCAACAGGCTTCCCCATGAATCTGCTTAGGTAGTTTGCAATAGGGCCAAAATGAATGAAAATAACTCTGTGAAGGCCTTTAAGGAGACAGACATATGGCAGGGAGCACTGACATGATTTGGAGTATGATTACTTTTATCACATGTAATCATGCAGGCAACTGACAATCCTGGGGCTGGATTAAATCAATACGTACTCTGGGGGATGTCCTCCGCTCTGTAGATCTTCAGCAGGAAGGTCACCCACCGCAGGGCAATGCCAGCAGGCAGTAACAAGTTACTTTCCACGTCATCACTGTCATTATCACGATCTTGTTTCTCAGGCTATTGGGGACACACAGTGGCAAATTATACACATAGGAAAGCAGCACTTCAAGAGGCCAAATCTGGGATAAAACCCATCATAACTGTTTTCATTAGGATTTCCTGTGTTTTGAGCTTAAGAGTTTGGCACCAATTCAACCTCAAAACTGCCCTACAAAATCAATGCTCATGTTTCTTTGACCAATACGCTACAAGAAAATAATGCGTCCTTTTTAATCTTCTGAGCGCTAAATAGAGAGACAGTTACTGAAGCTCTTTTACTTTCTTTCTGGCTACTGGCTTGCTGCCCAATTTTCTAGAATAACAACCATCCTCTTAGGTAGCAATGCCTGATTCTGCAATGGAGCCAGGTTCTGTAGAGGCAGTGATGTGGGGAACTCTTAAAAACACACATATCTTTACTGAATGAAAGACCTGCTCACAGACACAAGGAAGGAGCTAAGTGAGCTGGAATAATAATTCTGTTGTGAAGAAAGTAACAAATTCCAGAAAGTTGGAGGAATTGGAGGATTGGGGTTGCTGATTGGAAGCTCTGCTCCATTTCACAATGACTGGTGCCCACTTGCTTAACTCTGGGTCCTCTTTCTTAGTGAAAAAACAGAGAGGACAGAGAATTTGGAGCTTACAGGAGGCTCGTCTCCAGTTCCCAGGACGAACATGCTGACTTTCAGGTAGCCTTTAGCACCCGAGCTGGTATCTTCAGGGTCATTGAGGAGAAGCCATTTCCTCATGACAGCATGACCTAAAATAAAGAAGGTGTAAAAGGACAGGAATACTCTAGAGAGAAGCTGACAAGTCCATGATTCCATCTGCAGTAAGATAACCAAGTATTTTCTCCAATGTGTCTTCATGACGGGCCATACTCCCCAGATGAGGCTCCCTTTTAATGCTCTCTCCTTCACACTGACTCTCCACCCACATCCTGCCCTGGGGTGACTGAATAAGACTCTCTAAGCTCTAGTCACTGATTCTATAATTTGATTTTGATAAGGTTAAAGTAGCCTCACAGAACAGAGAAATTATCTATTTGTTTCTCTTAGGATGATTGCCATTAGATTATTAAAAAAGACACCCATACTAAACTGCTGTCATAATTCCCACTGGGTATAGCCGTTCTTTTTCTCAGTCAAGAAAAACATCATTCTTTATTCTTTCATCCCTCAAATTTTCTTGATTCCCAGAGTCTTCCAGTTCATGGGAAGACATTACTTACCAGGTTCATCATAAACAAATCCAACATCGATCTGGGAAAAGATAATTTAAAATAGTTCAAACAAATTTTACAATCAGTTCAGTCACTTCTAGAATCTATCATTATTATCACACTTAAAAAAATAAGGCTTTTGACTACTTGCTTTAAGATCCACCATTTCCATCTTACTGTCTCTGTATATCCGATGCCTCCTCTGAGGTGTGATACATAGAAGGCTCTCAATCCATCATTTTGAATGAATGAGCCAGTCTCACAGCTGGAACAGACACAGTGACCAATGTGGCCTGGTTTGCTTGGGACTTTTCCAGTAGCATAGAAAGTCTCACATTCTGAGGAAACCCTCAGACCCTAGCAAACCCGGACCATGATCACCATATGGGACTTCTTACTGAGTATTCCTCCACCTTTTCCTCCAATTAATTCTAATACTAACATTAATAGACCCTTTGATTGGCCACTCCAATGTGCCAAGAGCTAGGTGCTTTATATATTGTATCTCACCTCATTTTCACAATAATCCCATCTTACAGATGAAGAAACTAAGCACCAGAGAGGTTTACAAGTGGCTAGTTAATGGCAGACAGAGTATGAATTGACCCAAATCATCTTCTAAGACTCGCTTCAAGAAGCAGCCCATTCCATGTGGAATCGCTAAGCAGACACAAGAAGTCTTTATCAGTAAGTCCAGTGTGAACTGCTCGGAAAAGCACCTTGATTCTCTTCCCTGGTTTGGCTTGCCTGTCATACACCAGATTTATAATAACTGACTTAGTAGATAGAACTCTGGGCTACTGACAAGTGGAGCGGGGTAACGGGCTTCTTGCCACAGGCAAGTACTCTTCCCTCTGTAGCAGCACTGGGCTTCCAGCCACAACAGGCACTCTGTGAAGGGCCCTGGTATGCCAGCTCCCAGGCATCTTGCTCTCGGACTAAGTGCGGGACTAAGTGCTAAGTGCTGTACTTTGGAAGTTGACTAGACTCCAGCCAGAGGACATTCAACTGGCTTCTTGACCCCACAGCATTTGTGTCCAGCTTTCAGCAATGATCATGGCATCAAAGCCTTACATATAACCTTCTGATGTCACCAAGATGGGTACCCTGAATCCTGGCCAGGAACCAGATTCCTCATCATGAAAGTGCCCATGTTTGACCTAAGTTGAATGAAACAGACAGTGGACACCCACCTTAAACTCCCCCATCAGAGAATCTGCCCGCAGAGAATGGGAATTGTAAACCTGGAAGAAAGGAGAGTGGTGAGAAGATTACCGGCTTTATCTGGCAGCTAGTGAGCACTACCCTCCTACTCTGTGGCCCCTTACCCGAATGCTGATGATCTCATCCATCAGTTCAGAAGGAGTCAGGTGGACATTGTAGAAAAATAACTGTTGAAACAAAAAGGGAAAATGTTTGAATGTCAACAGGGGTGGAATAAGGTTTAGTGGGATCTGACGCTAAAATTTGAGGGGGCTTCCTAAAAAAAAAAAATACAAGACACAACCTCAAATCAGGTGTGACTGCATGAACCCACTGCAGGACCTCAGAAAAGGCTCTGAAGCTTAAGTATCATGAGCTTCAAGGTAAACTCTGTATATCAGAAAAAGGGTTAAGTAACAATTATGTATAGTGTTTCTTTAAATAAATATAATTGTTCATTTGGCACCAGATATCTGGTAGCTAGGGCTTCCCAGGTGGTGTTAGTGGTGAAGAACCTGCCTGCCAATGGAGGAGACATAAGAAGACATATGATCCCTGGATTGGGAAGATCCCCTGGAGGAGGGCATGGCAAACCACTCCAGTATTCTTGCCTGGAGAATCCCATGGACAGAGGAGCCTGGAGGGCTACAGGATATAGGATCACACAAAATTGGAAACGACTAAAGTGATTTAGCCTCTAGTAGCTAACTGACACAACTTAGCAGCAGCAGCAGCTAACTAAAGATCAAGTTTATTTCATGTGCTTAGAGCTTGGATGCTCTGGAAAGTTGAGGTTAATTTTCTTCCATTTTTAGTGCTATTACCTGTAACCAGTCACTAATTTTGCTCTTTCTAACAAAATACTTGTAAAGCCAACACTGCACATTAGATACTGTTAGAGCCTCGGTAGAGTCAGTATGGACCACATTTTAACTCATTGTAACAGCTAAGTTTAAGAAGGTTGACTCCTGGAAGATGAAAATTGGGTATGCAGAGGTTTTACCATAAAGTCAAAGTTTTGTGTGCCAATAGACTTTAATCCTAAGAGAGAAAGATGGAGCATTTATTTAAACTGAGACTTTTTTCTCCTACATTTTCCTTAGAAATATTTAAAATTTACAGAGAAAAAATGAAAGAATCATTGCTATAATTTTGTCACACTGGCTTTTGGCTTTATAACTCTTTTTTTTTAACTGAACCATCTGAAAGAAGGTTCTAGATAATACAATACACTCCTTAAAAGTACATTTGCGTATGGTTGAGTCTCTTTACTGTTCACCTGAAACTATCACAACATTATTAATTGGCTATACACCAATATAAAATAAAAAGTTCAAAAAAAATTTTTTTAATAAATAAAACACTCATCAGTGGTAGGGGAGGGGATTATTTCCAAAAATTAAAAACAATAAAAGATTATTTTCAAAAAGTAAAAAAATTTGCACTCATCTCTGAAGTGCAAAAACATTTTTTTCTATAATGGACTAAGGAGATCAAACCAGTCAATCCTAAAGGAAATTAACCCTGAATATTCACTGGAAGGATAATGCTGAAACTGAAGCTCCAATACTTTGGCCGCCTGATGCAAACAGCTGAGTCACTGGAAATGACCCTGATGCTGGGAAAGATCGAAGAAGGCAATGGCACCCCACTCCAGTACTCTTGCCTGGAAAATCCCATGGATGGAGGAGCCTGGTGGGCTGCAGTCCACAGGGTCGCTAAAAGTCGGACACGACTGAGCAACTTCACTTTCACTTTTCACTTTCATGCATTGGAGAAGGAAATGGCAACCCACTCCAGTGTTCTTGCCTGGAGAATCCCAGGGACGGGGAAGCCTGGTGGGCTGCTGTCTATGGGGTCGCACAGAGTCGGACACGACTGAAACGACTTGGCAGCGGCAGTGGCTAAGAAAGATTGAAGGCCAAAGGAGAAGGGGATGACAGAGGATGAGATGACTAGATAGCATCTCTGATTCAACAGACATGAATTTGAGCAAACTCCAGGAGACAGTGAAGGACAGGCATGCTGCAGTCGATGGGGTCACAAAGAGTCAGACACAACTTAGTGACTGAACAGCAACAACACTATTATCACACCCAAAAATTTAACATGTAACACAGTCAATTTTCAAATTCCTACACTTGTTCTGAAAAAAGTTCTTTTTAGCTTTTTTAAAAAAAAATTTGGATTCACTCGAGGATCTTACATTGTACGTGGTTGTTGTATCTCCTAAGTTTCCTTTTATCTAGAACAGTACTCCTGGCTTATTTTTGTTATTTATTTCTATCAAGACCAGTTGCTTTGCAGAATATCTTACAGTCTGGATTTTTGTCAGTGTTTCCTCATTGTTAGATTCAAGTTGACCACTGGACAAGAAACGACACAAGTGATGCTGATTTACTCCCATTATATCACATCAGGACACACATGTCCATTTGTCCTTGGTGATGCCAAGTTGAATCACTTGGTTAAAAATGTGTGTGTAAACTAGAGATTTTTTTGTAAAATCTTTTTATTGATTTATGGTCTTTTTAGAAGCTCAGTTATTTGATTCTTCCCTTTAACTGAGAAATCTAATTTCAAAAGTATTAAAATGGTAAGTTTTGAGGTGGACTTCCTATAGATGTAGTTGAGTAAATGTCCCACATTACAAATGTAGGGTAAGGGAGTTAGAGAAGGCGAGGTTTGGAAAAAAAAAAAGACACCAGCACTTTACAGGAACAGATCACATTTAATGAGGTGAGAAGGGGCAGCAGTCAGATTAGTGAGCTTCTGCACTAACCCAAGAAAAGAGTAAGTATATATAGGCATACATGTGGAAATCTACAGTCTTAAGGGGGCCTGTTCTTCTCCAAGGTTGTCTGGAGTAGTTATCTCTTAAACAGCTGGGGCAAGGAATTCTGGAGATTGGCCAGAGGCTGGACTGGCTGGGAGCTGAGCATAATCAACCTTTATGGCCATTTTTTTTCTCCGGGTGGGAGAGTTCTTTGTTTTCTTAGAACAGTGGGGAGGACTGGGAGGGGAGTTTTAACTCCAGGCTATTTTGAGCCTTATAACTTCCTTCAGTAAACACCTGGATGGGTTCTATGCTCTAGGCATCAAGGGTCCCATATTTTGTCCTTCCTGCAATCCTGTCTTGTCCCCCATCATGACTTTCACCCAGCCTTCCCTAAAGTCCACTTCCAGTGCCCATCTCTGAATGCACCCACCTCTCATGTTAGCTTTGACACTACCTGCCTGCTGGTGTCTGTGATTCATCTAAGGAGAAGCCCAAAGTGAGAAGAAAATGGAGCCTCTGAAAAGCTGGGGGCCAAGAAAACACAGGAAAACAACCAGGAGCACCACACAGAAAAAAACCCGTTCGTTTTGCGAACAGAGAAAAAAAGAACCAATACCAGGGCTGGGATTGCAAGCTGTTGGGAACTAAGAGGAACTGTGAGAGGAAGCCGTGGTAGGAAATGCCTGGCCTCAGAGATCAGAGCATGAGGCCCCAGGAATCTCAGAAACGTGGCTGCTCGACGGAGTAAGGCTGGCATGTGATAAATTCCCCAAATTTATCATTTCTCTTCACAGTCCTAAATGTGGAATTTTGTGGCATTGAAGACAACTGTCAAGGTATTCAGCATTTTTGAAGAGTGTTGCAGAAGAGGTCATCAGAACAGGCTATAATCTCATTATGGAGGAAAAAACCCTTTCTGCTCATAATTGCTTCTTCTAACCTATATTGTTTTTATAGTCAAGTAGGTTTTAACACCTTTATAAAGTTGGGTTACTTAAGTCACATGGAGTCACCCCTCAGAGACATCTGCTAATTAAAAAGCACAAAGGCAGGTCCTAAGTGTTCTGTGTGGTCCATAATAAGAGGTGCAAGGACCCATTTGGAAGGGCCCCCTCCAGAAGTTGCTGTAAAACCATCAGAAAGACACCGGGCTTCTCTGAGAACCAATAATGAAGCAGGCCATGTGACTCCAAGACCCAGGGGTTCTTAGCACAGAATGTTTAAGGCTAGAATTCTGTCCTCTGTGTACAGTTGAGCCTGCACATGTGTTCCTCTCCCACTTGGGACTGTAGAGAAGTGGGCGGAAGCTGAGAAGGTACACGTAAATAAAACAGACACTCCAGGACATGCATTTGCCCGTTTACCTCATCAAAAAATGGATTGTTCCCTCGCTTGATTCTTGTTCGATGCGTCTGGCCACAGATGTGGACTTTGACCACAGGCTTGATGTTGTTGCCACTCAACTGCCGGCCCTCGATCACTCGGACCCGGATCTGCAAGTACAGAAGGGAGTCATCACTGAACCTTTCCCAGCATAATGTGTAAGAGAATCCACAGGTGTCACCTTGGCTCATTCGCCCGTAAGGACCACTGAAACCAGGCCAGCGCAGCTTTGCAATGTACTGGTGCTCAAGGACTGGGAGCGTCCACCTGCGCCCATTCTCGTGATGGGAACTGGGGTCAGGTTGGCCAAAACCAAGAGCGGTCATGGGCTTGCAGTAGTCTAGAACTGGCCTGGGAAAGTGAAGGGCAGGGTGGAGGCTGCTGCCCAGAGTCAGCCTCCTACCTGGTCTTCCTGATCCCTGGGAGGTACTAACACCCTCCATGGCTATCTCCCAAGGAAGCAGCCAGAGCTGTGAGAAAACACAACACCTGTGCTTCCATTCCTTGATTAGCTCTTGGGCTTCCCTAGTGGCTCAGATGGTAAAGAGTCTGCCTGCAGTGTGGGAGATCCAGGTTTGATCCCTGGATTGGGAAGATCCCCGAGAGAAGGGAATGGCAACCCACTCCAGTATTCTTGCCTGGAGAATCCCATGAACAGAGGAGCCTAATGGGCTACAGTCCATGGGGTCACAAAGAGTCAGACATGACTAACTCTCTCACTTCCTACCACAAAAGGGAATTTTATTTCTCTGAAGAGCCTCATCCGGATTGACAACACTTACTGCTGCTTGCAGAAGAAAGATGGGGAGCTCTTCTCATTGAGTTTATGCCCTTACATCCCTTTTTACTGGTTAAGCCACTGCCCACAGGCAGAAGCTCTTCTAACACCACCACAGTTGCCAGAAGCTGGACAACACGGTGTTGGTACGACAGGGATGTGGGGCCCTGGGGCTGTTCCTACCTGGAAGTCCTGTGGCTTGTTAGACAGCATGCGGCGGCTGCTCTTCACTTTCGTGAGCCTCCGGGCAAGGTGAGCTTCCGGCACGGTCCCTCCTGGTCCCCTGGGCCCTGGGCCCCTGACCGTACTGTCCAACATGTCCTCATCACCTCCATCTTCCTCTTCTTCTGAAATACCAAAAAGGGATGCATTCAGAGACAGTCCTCATCCTGTATGAGTCTCAACATTCCAGAGAGTTTTCCATGCTGCTGAGGCAGCAGGTGAGGGAGACGCTTCTTGGTGACAGTGACTTGGGACAAGCTGTGACTCAGATCTAGATTCTTTAGGCACATGTGTTCACGTGCAACACGGCATTCATTCGGGCTGTTTTCAAGGTGACTAGGAGAATGCCAGAGGCCATGGGGAGCTGAGAAGAGGAGATGGTATGGATGGACCCAGCCAGACCACCATCACTCAGTTCTGATCTGGGAACCAGCTTGAGGTCAGGGGTCTGCCTGAGGTTAGGACGGTGATGTGTGGAAATGCCGGGGAAATTGGAGACTTGGGGAGACTTCCACTCCACCCTTCCCACTGCAGGTCTTTTCTCTAGAACTTTCCTCGTGAGGTCTTGCACTGTCTCCTTTCTGCCTGAGTTTCCTGATCTCGAATGCCCTCTCCATCCTCATGGTAGGAGAGAAACTGGCCTCCAGTTTCCTGCCAAGCAGACCGAGGTGGTCATCATACTCTCGCTCCACCCTCCCGGTCTGTCACCTCCACACGCATCTGTACCCTAGCTTCCCTTCACACTCAGTGGGGAAAACACGGTTCGAGTGAACCCCCTCCCATCCCTGAGACCCCACTTTCTTTTGATTCTTTGAGGACCCTCTAAATGGTCCCCCCTTCAAGTACCTCCAGTGGCTCCTTCCCCATAGGGACCTTACCTCTGCCTTCAAATATGCACGGATCTTTCTCTCCTATCAAAAACAAACATCAAGTCCGTCTTCTGTGTTTCTTCCTTTTATTACTCACAAACTTTTTAAAACTTAATGACAAACTTCAGTTATTGTTTTCTTAATACACAGAAAGTTTAAACTCCTGATAACCTGTACAATATAAGACTAGAAGACCAACTAACTCCCTTGTCTAAAAAATACCAGCATTTGTACTCCCTGCCTTTGGATCCTGAACCTCCTCCTTTACTGATGATCCCATATGGAAATGGTAGGAGACAATTTCCATATGGAGTCATCTGCCAGTCACTCACATCATAGTATGAATTAGTTCCATCCAACTGCCCTGTAGCATGGCTCTTAAAGCTTGGGCTTTGGAGTCATGCTGTCTGCGTGGGAATTCCAGTTTTGAGCTATGTGACTCTGAGTAGTCTCTCAATCTGTTTCAGTTTCCTCATTCATAAAAAGGGGGAACTAATGGGATTTACCAAAAGGTTATTGTAAAGATAAAATTAATCTATACGCAAGGCCTTTAATATAGTGCTTGACACAAAACAGCTCCCGACAAATTAATCTGTTTTTTTTTCTTTAAACTTTTATTGAGAAGTCCGTTTTATTGGAGCACTTCCTAAAGAGCAGTAATGGGGTAGGGAAGGGAGGCAGTCAGTGAGCAGCACGGGGGACAGGGCACAGAGTGAGAAACGGACAACCACAAGGAAGTAAAGGGTCTCCCCAGCGCTTAGCCCAGGGGGAACATTCCTCCTCACCACCCCTCCATTCATGCTCATCCCATCCGAGTCTGGCTCCTGTTCCACAAAGACCAACCACGACCTCTCCTCGATAAGCTCAGGACCCTTCCCGAATGCTCGTGCTTCACCTTCCATGGCTTTGGACACTGGGATCACACAGACTTCTGTGAAGTGAGAAGCTCTCCTCCTGGCACTTTGCAGGGTCTTCCGAGGCCGCACCCTCCCCAACCCCGTCTCCAGTTCATCGCGCGTGCCTTCCCGCTCTGTTCCTCTGCTCTCTGCTTCTTTGACCCAACATTCTCTGGAGCCACACCTCAGTCTTCCAAGAAGTCACAAACTCACAGAATTTTGACAAGAATGGACCTTAAAGACCTTTGATCCAGAGACTTCCCTGGTGGTTCAGCAGTTAAGAATCTACCTGCCAAAGCAGGGGACACGGGTTCAATCCCTGGCTCAGGAAGATTCCACATCCCACGGAGCAACTAAGACCATACGCTGCAACTACTCAGCCTGTGCCCTAAAGCCCGTACTCTGCAACAAGAGAAGTCACCGCAATAAGAAACCCATCCACCACAACTTGAGTGGCCTCTGCTTGCTGCTGAAGGAGGAAACAGAAAAGGCTCTATCTTGAAAGCAGGACTCCATTTAGGGCGGGGCTGTGGCCTTTGAGCTATACACTCAGTATCTATGGAAATGACATACCAACTGGAAAACCAGGCCCCTGGAAAAGCCCCAGGGCTCCTACCTAGACTCTCCATCCCTAAAAGAATACCCTAATTATCTGTGTAACCAAATAGAATCATACATTCTATTATGCTTACTGGGGTATGACCACAGGCCTATTGATAATTGTCCACTGTTAGCTACCTGGGCTTAAGGCATATGAATCACGGGTTAACTTTGATTGTATCTTTCTTTTCCATTGTTCAGACTAGTTTCAGGGAATCTGGGGAGGTGGGTTTGGGCACGTACACTTAGGGTATATAAAGTTTTCACAAAAACTGGTCGGTGGTCCTTGGCTAAGAGGAGACTCTGCCTTGGGCCCGCCGGTGTAATAAACTGCACTCCACTATCTGCATTGTCCTTCTGAGTGAGTTTGTTTCCCGGAACGCGTGGCTACAACACTGCAACTAGAGAAAGCTCACACAGCAACAAAGACCCAGCGCAGTCAAAAATAGCTATATAAAAGAAACTAGAAAAATCAAGAGCATAAAGATAAATTTTTTTTTTTTTTTCAAAAAAAGATCTTAAATCCAACCTGCCCCTCACCCTGTTTTATAGGTAGAAAAACTGAGGTCCAGAAAGCAGAAACAACTTGTTACATTATTAAGAACTGAGCTAAAACCAAGACCACATCCGCGTTCTCCCTCACTGGTTTATGACTGGATCTAGTAAAGGCAATGCTCTCTTCCTGGTTCCTCAATATCTTTGTCAGGACACCAGGAAACCCCAGAGAAGCCACAGGTGAAGAATGGCTACCTCTGCCACTCCAGTACTCTTGCCTGGAAAATCCCACGGATGGAGGAGTCTGGTAGGCTGCGGTCCATGGGGTCGCTAGGAGTCGGACACGACTGCATGACTTCACTTTCACTTTTCACTTTCATGCATTGGAGAAGGACATGGCAACCTACTCCAGTGTTCTTGCCTGGAGAATCCCAGGGACGGGGGAGCCTGGTGGGCTGACGTCTATGGGGTTGCACAGAGTCGGACACGACTGAAATGACTTAGCAGCAGCAGCCCTCTACACAATAATCTGGGTCTCTTCTTCCCTATTCTTTTTTTTTTTCCTAAAAAACATTTTATTTCTATAATTGCTAATTTTACTGACAATTTTTGGCAACATTAATAAAACAGTAAATTTTATCTGAAAGAACAAGCAAAACAGACAAGGAAACTCACAAAGGGCAATAACAAAACAGTAATCTTAACAGATAATCAACGTACCTGTTAACAAAACAAAGTGACATTGCCTCAAAAAACACAGAGGTTATCAATAGAAAAACAGAACTCCTGAAAGAACGCAACTCGCTATTAACTATCTTTTACTTGCAGGCACAGAAACTGACTCTAGCTAACTCAGTTCTAAGAGAGAAGCAAAACCCTTGATGATTATCTCTTCCCAGCATTTTGAAACACTGGCCTTGCTTTTTCCTCAAGCAAATTCCATTTCCTCCCAATCCAAAGAATTTGCAACTGCTGTTCTCCTTCCTGGAATGCTCTTCCTCTAGGCCTGCAGGGCTTGCTACCTGCTTAATTGTTTGACATTTCCTTTGATCTATCCAGTTTCAGCACTGTTAATTCACACAATGAAATCTCCAACCCTCTTTTTTTCCTCCTTCTCCTTAAAGGCGCTTTTAAGTTTCCACACTATTCGTCATTCTCCAGTCTAAATTTCCTAGGTTTGGGACTTCCCTGGCAGTCTAGCAGTTAAGACTCTGTGTTCCCAATACAGGGTACATGGGTTTGATCCCTGATCAGGGAACTATGATCTCGCAGTTTGCATAGCGCTGCTGCTGCTGCTGCTGCTAAGTTGCTTCAGTTGTGTCCGACTCTGCGACCCCATAGACGGCAGCCCACCAGGCTCCCCCGTCCCTGGGATTCTCCAGGCAAGAATACTAGAGTGGGTTGCCATTTCCTTCTCCAGAGCAGGAAAGTAAACAGTGAAAGTGAATTCGCTCAGTCGGGTCCAACTCTTCACGACCCCATGGACTAGCCTACCAGGCTCCTCTGTCCATAGGATTTCCCAGGCAAGAGTACTGGAGTGGGTTGCCATTGCCTTCTCCATTGCATAGCACAGCCAAAAGAAATAAAGTAAATTTCCTAGATTTTCTTCTTCTCTGTTCTTAAAGAAGCATCAAAAGAAGGGCTTGCCTGCTGCCTGGATGCAAGTTCTCAGGATGCCCTTCCTACTGTTCTCCACCAGGTGGGCTCCTCACCTCCCTCAAGTTCCAGATGAAACAGTCTTAGTCTGTCCCACCCATTCGCACCGGATGGAAAGAATCCCTTCTCCTGCTAGCACCTCACCACGTGATCTTGCATCTGTTGGACTGTGGGCCTCCTACTACCATCCACTATTCAGAAGCAGGGGGCTTGCCCTTCTCTTCTTTGTACCTGCCCCGTGCTGGACACACTCCCTCCTTGTCCACAGCAGGGGCTTGATGAATGTGGAATGAGGACATCCTGACCCTTACTCCAGCTTTCTGGTATCGTTCTCCAGCAGTCTGGCAAAGTTCCCACTGGGAGCTCAGGCAAGAGCACACTATGGTTAGGGGTTGCCCCTCTCAAACCTGGCTCCAGCCTTAGGGAAGCCCAGAGGGTCAGGCTCCCCTTGTGCAAACCTGTTTCAGACTGGGCAATGGCTGGGCCACATGCTTTAGGTTTCCTCCATCTAAGACAAGGGCTTCCCCGGTGGCTTGGTGGTAAAGTATCCACCTGCCAATGCAGAAGACATGGGAAATGTGGGGTTAACCCCTGGGTTGTGAAGAACTCCTGGAGGAGGAAATGGCAACCTACTCCAGTATTCTTCTGGGAAAAATCCCATGGACAGAGCAGCCTGGTGGGCTCTAGTCCATGGGGTTCCAAAGAGTCAGACAGGACTGTGCACACACAACAACTAAGATGAATGTCCTTGGGCCATTCTCGGCCCAAAAAGGATTTCCTCCCTGCTGTGGACTGTTCCATGTGGGGTTGGTGGTTATTCATGGCAGTTGTTGTTGCTGTTGTTCGGTCGCTCAGTCATGTCCAACTCTTTGGGACCCCATGGACTGCAGCACGCCAGGTTTCCCTGTCCTTCACTATCTCCCAGAATTTGCTCAAACTCATGTCCACTGAGTTGATGATGCCATCCAACCTTCTTCTCCTGCCCCCAATCTTTCCCAGCATCAGAGTCTTTTCCAATGAGTCAGCTCTTCTCATCAGGGGGCCAAAGTATTGGAGCTTTAGCTTCAGTCCTTCCAATGAATAGTCAGGGTTGATTTCTTTTAGGATTGACTGGTTTGATCTTGCAGTCCAAGGGATGCTCAAGAGTCTTCTCCAGCACTACAGTTTGAAAGCATCAGTTCTTCAGTGCTCAGCCTTCTTTATGGTCCAACTCTTACATCTGCACATGACTACTGGAAAAACCGTAGTTTTGACTACATGAACTTTTGTAGGCAAAATGATGTCTCTGCTTTTTAATATGCTGTCTCGGTTTGCCATAGCTTTTCTTCCAAAGAGCAAACATCTTAATTTCATGGTTGTGGTCACTGTCTGCAGTGATTTTGGAGCCCAAGAAAATGAAGTCTGTCACTGTTTCCATTGTTTATGGCAGAGGAAGTGGTAAATCATAGCCCTTTGCAGTGCTGGGCTCTGAACAAGCCCTAATCACTAACCTCTTGATGGATGCTCCAGAAAGAGCCTGCAGGAGACAAAGAACCAGTTTATTCTGCAAACACCTTCTGCTAGTCAGACTTCAGGTTGAAAGGAAGGATCAGCAGGAAACTGCACCAAGTGATCCCTACCACCTGCATCTCCGAGTAGCAGGAGAAAGTTTATTTGGGCAGGAAATCACCCCTTTATGTGGGGGGAAGCTGCACAAGATTAAACAATGCTGACACCCTAAGTGTTCCAAAGAAGGACCAGGGCCCTTAGGGCACTGCCAAACTTCACACAGCACAAGCTGTTTCACTACCCAACTTGAGCCGCTGTGCTGGCATGCTCTGTACTGAGACCCAGGCGTAAGCTGAAGAACGGCTAAGAGGATCTACAAAGTATGAGTGTTTCATAACCACAGGGAGCAACAGTAAACCAGGAACTGCTGACTGAATAGGAAGTTGCTGGTGGTAATTTATTCCTAGGACTGTTGTAACCAAGTAGCACAAACCGTGCCTGGAAAATCCCATGGAGGGAGGAGCCTGGTGGGCTGCAGTCCATGGGGTTGTTAGGAGTCAGACACAACTGAGCGACTTCACTTTTCACTTTCATGCACTGGAGAAGGAAATGGCAACCCACTCCAGTATTCTTGCCTGGAGAATCCCAGGGATGGGGGAGCCTGGTGGGCTGCCATCTATGGGGTCGCACAGAGTTGGACACAACTGAAGTGACTTAGCATCAGTAGCAGCAGCAGCACAAACTGAGTGGCTTAAAACAACCGAAATTTATTCTGAGAGACCCAAATCCCAAGATTCTAAAACCAAGGTGTTGGCAGGGCCATGCTCCCTCAGAAGCCTTTAGAGAAAAATCCTTCCCTGCCTCTTACTAGTTGGTGGCTCCTGGCCTGTTCCTTGGCTCGTGGCTGCATCACTCTAATCTCTGCCTCCTCCCCCACGTATCCATGGGTCCTCACCTTTTCTCACAGGACACCAGTCATTGACCTTCGGGTCCGGTCTATTTAAGGATGACTTCATTTTAACAGATTACATTCTGGAAAGACCCTGTTCCCAAATAGTTCACATTCTGAGGTTCTGTGTAGACTGGAAGTGGGGAGCGGGGGACACTGTTCGACCCACTACACTGGCCATCTTTCAGATCTTTCCAGTTTGGTCCTTCTGGCACTCCAGTCCATAGTCTGCAGCCACACATGCTGCCACAAGCTATGGATCACATCGTGTCCCCGCTCCCACTTCCTTCATGTCCTTGCTTTTCTCCCAACCCCTCAGGTTACGGGATCTAACACGGCAACTACGCCTCTAGGTGCCCCTCAATCCCTCCCTTGATCGTATTCACCTGGTTCATTTGACTCTCCACTGACTACACTCATTCACAAAGATAACTGAACTTGGACACACACCTTACTGACTGCTACTGCTAAGTCACTTCAGTCATGTCCGACTCTGTGCAACCCCATAGACGGCAGCCCACCAGGCTCCGCCGTCCCTGGGATTCTCCAGGCAAGAACACTGGAGTGGGGTGCCGTTTCCTTCTCCAGTGCATGAAAGTGAAAAGTGAAAGTGAAGTCGCTCAGCTGTGTCTGACTAGTGTCACTTTAATTTCATGATCTCAAACCTTCAGCGGACTCACAGGATTGACCAGGTATCATACCAAGGCATCTACCTCCAAGTTGTCCTAAATCTTGGTTTGAGATGGCCATTGATTGGCCAAGACGGTCAAATCCCTCTACCCTTTTGAACTCCCACCTACTTTTACCTTGAAAGTGTCCAATGCTCTGTCCTCCTCACCATCAACTAATGATCTTACTTCTTATTTCACAGAGAAAACAGGCAATCAGGGTGACCAGGACCATCCTGACCAGCAAGCACCTTTATCCAAACACTTCCCATGCCTCTCATCTTTTCCACCTATGCACTTCTTGGGTCACCATCCCAGCTAATCTTCTTTCATTCCTTGATGGAGCCTTCTTTCTATATGAATTTTTTTTTTGGTCAATATTTACTATTTCCTGTTCCTAAACACAGCAACCTTGTTTTTCCAGAGTCCTAGAATGTCAATCTCTGCCTGTGATACTAACTATGCTTCTCATGACAAGGTCTTGTTAAATGGTGGTACTGGTTAAGGCAGAATTTAATTACCCTGGGCCAAAGGTCATGGCAAAATCAGGACCAAGAGTTGGTATGATACAATCAGTGCAAGTTAAAAAGTATGAAGCAGAACAGGAGAGAGTAAATTTATAAGCATGAAAATATTTTGGAGATGACATGCTGATTTATCTGGAATGTTGAATAATAACTTTGCTGGGTTTCTAACATGCTGGAATAAATGTCTGCATTCAAGCGTGAGCAATTCATTCTCTCTACTCTGGTTTTTGGGGTAAATCACACTATATGGGCCCTAACAATCTTATGGAATAGTTCCAATACATTGACCAAAGCAAAGGTACCATAGAAAGGTCTGTAACTGAACAGCGATACAAACATGGGCTTGCAGGGAAAGTCTGGCAGCATCTGCCTTTGATCGATGGACACCATGAGCCCATCTAGGAAATGCTGCCCAAGAGCTCTGAGTCTGGACAAGATAACATTAACCAGATTAAAATGCTCAACTCTAGGGCTTCTCAACGTGAACTCCAAAACTGGCCTTCAGGGGCTTCCCTGGTGATCCAGTGGCTAAGACTCCATACTCCCAATGCAGGGGGCCTGGATTAGATCCCACATACTGCAACTAAGAGTTCATAGGCTGCAACTGAAGATCCTGCAAGACACAAGGAAGACTGAAGATCCAGAGGGACACAACTAAGAAATGGGGCAGCCAAATAAATTACTGAAATGAATAATATTTAAAAAACAAAAACAACATCAGCCTTCATCAGGATCTCCTGGAAGTTCCTGTTAACCATACACACTGGAGGGATTGCACTTCAGATCAGTCTCTGAAGCTAGGTGCTGGAAATCTGTACATTTAAAGATTTCCCCTGATGATTTTACTGTGTCTAATATTTAAGAACCATCTGTGTATTATGATCACTTTGATTTTCCTAAATATCCTCAGTGGGAGAAATAGTCTAATACCATCAATTTGCTGGATAAAGCCAATTAGAGACCCAATCACAGAAAGAGTGCCTACAACTGATGTTCTAACACATTGGTCATGTTTCAGGGCAGCTCTGAACAACAGTCCCTTGTCCAGAACGTTTTCCATGGATCCTCAAGGTCTATTAATCCTCAGTCTGGGGGCTTCCCTGGTGGCTCAGTGGTAAAGAATCCGCCAGCCAATGTGAAGCGGTAAAGAATTCACCTCCCTGGTCCAGGAAGATCCCACATGCCACGGAGCAGCTAAGACCATGTACCACACCGACTAAGCCTGAGCTCTACAGAGTCTGGGAGTTGCAGCCACTGAGTCCACTTGCCCTAGAGCCTGTGCTCCGCAACAAGAGAAGCCGCTACAGTGAGAAGCCTGCACACCACAGCTAGCAAGTAGCCCCCGCTTGCCACAACTAGAGAAAAACCCAAGCAGCAACAAAGACCCAGCACCGCCAAAAAAAATCTTTAATTTAAAATAAATATTCCATTGAAAAAAAACACTATCCTCAGTCTGGTACTCCTAGACCTCAGGAACATGCTTCCATTTTATTACTCTCTGGATGTATCAGTCACTTTGGCCTATACTCTGGTGTTCACCAAAATGCCCTTCTTGAACAAAAATTTAAACTGTATCTATTGCTCATCCACCATTCACTCATTCATTCATTCACTCAATCAACTGAGCATTTATTGAACAATTATGGTTTTCCAAGTGCTGTACTAAGTAATAAAGATACACAGTTGAAATATAGCCCCAAAAGTATTTTCTCTAAGAAATTGTTTCCCATGTAATAATTAGCTTAGTCTTCCCTTGAGGAATTTATTATATTTAGCTCTGATCTACAATTATGTTTATATCTTACCTCTGTACTGAAACACAAGCTCCTTGGTGGCAAATAATTCCTTTCTCTCTTCTGTATGCTCCACAGACAGGTGTCAGTAAGTGTTTTCTGAACTGGACTAAATTTAACTTCAAGCAAAATGACTTTGGCATCCGTGGAATGGAATGAATTTGAAGCAGCCAAGTCTAGCTACTTTTTTTTTTTTTTGCATTTCTAGAACCAAAGGATATACACTTTAAACAGATTGTTCTTCAAAAATAGATGTGAGATTTTAAAAATAGTTTATTCTGGCCATGGGAATGTAGGTTCCAGTCAAACTAAATGACATCTGGCAAACCAAGTCAGCAAAATAACAAACTTTCAGAATGTCAAGCTTGTGGTCTGAGTCAGCCCACCCCTCTGTCATAGGAACAGTCTCAAGAGGCAAGCAAAGAAAAGTGGACTTTTTGACACCATTCATGTTCAGTTAAGTCACCAAGGCCCCAGGGTATGCAGCCTTTGTCATTTTGACATTAAGAGCTTCAAGGAAGCCTTCCTTAAAAATGAACCTCTTAAAGAATTCCCTGATTGTCCAGTGGCTAAGATTCTGTGCTCCCACTGCAGGGAGCCAGGATTCAATCCCTGATTGGGGAACTAAATCCCACATGTGCAACTAAGAGTTTGCATGCCACAACTAATGATCCCACATGCAGCAATTCATCGAAGATCCCACATGTCACAACTAAGACCCAGTGTAGCCAAATCAATTAAAAAAAAAATGAACCCTTTAGATACAACACCAAAGATCTGATCCACGAAAGCCGTCATTGATAAGCTAGGCTTCATTAATATTGAAAACTTCTGTTCTGCGAAATACAATATCCAGATAATTAGAAGACAAGCCAAGATGGTGAGGAAACATTTACAAAAGATACACGTGATAAAGGACTGTTACCCAAAATATACAAAAAACTCTTAAAACTTGACAATCACAAAATAAACAACCTGGTTTAAAAACAGGCCAAAGATCTTAACAGAAACCTCATCAAAGAAGACACACAGTTAGTAAATAAGCATATGAAAAGATGTTCTACATCTTACGTCATCAGAGAAATGCAAATTAACACAATGAGATACCACTACACAGATATTAGAATGGTCAAAATCCAAAACACTGACAATACCAAATGTTGATAAGAATACGGAGCAACAGGAACTCTCCTCAATTGCTGGTGAGAATGTAAACTGGTACAGCCACTTTGGATGGCAGTTTGATGGTTTCTTACAAACTACGCACACCTTACCCTGCTGCTGCTGCTAAGTCGCTTCAGTCGTGTCCGACTCTGTGCAACCCCATAGACGGCAGCCCACCAGGCTCCCCCATCCCTGGGATTCTCTAGGCAAGAACACTGGAGTGGGTTGCCATTTCCTTCTCCAATGCATGAAAGTGAAAAGTGAAAGTGAAGTCGCTCAGTCGTGTCCAACTCTTTGCGACCCCATGGACTGCAGCTCACCAGACTCCTCTGTCCATGGGATTTTCCAGGCAGAATTACTGGAATGGGGTGCCATTGCCTTCTCCGATACCTTACCCTATCATCCAGCAATCATGCCCCTTGGTATTTATCCAAAGGAGTTGAAAACTTATGTCCACACAAAAATCTGCACACGGATATTTATAGCAGCTTTACTTATAACTGCCTTGCAACTTGGAAGCAACCAAGATGTCCTTCAGTAGGTGAATGGGTAAATAAATTATGGTAAATCCAGACAATAGAGTATTATTCAGAAATAAAAAAAAAGAGCTACCAAGTCAAGAAAAGACATAGAGGAAGCTTAAATGCACATTACTGAGTGAAAGAAACCAATCGGAAAAGACTGTATACTGTATACTGTGACTGATTCCAACTCTATAATATTCTGGAAAAGGCAAAACTATGGAGACAATGAAAACACCAGTGGTTTCCAAAGGTTAGGGGGTGTGGCTGGGGAGAAGATGAATATGCAAAGCACAGAAGATTTTTAGGGCAATTAAAATATTCTGCATGATACTATAACGACAGATATATATCATTATACGTTTGTCCAAACCTTAGAATGTACAACACCAAATGTGAGCTCTAAGGTAAACTATGGACTTTGGATGATTATGATATGTCAATGAAGGTTCATCCTTTGTAAATTAAAAAAAAGTACATTCTGCTGAGTGACGTTTATAGTGGGGAAAGCCATGCATAGGCAGGGGCAGAGGGTATATGGGAAATCTCTGTATAGTTTGCTCAATTTTGTGGTAAACTAACATTGCTCTGAAAGATGATGCTGCGAAAGTGCTGCACTTAATATGCCAGCAAATTTGGAAAACTCAGCAGTGGCCACAGGACTGGAAAAGGTCCGTTTTCATTCCAATCCCAAAGAAAGGCAATGCCAAAGAATGCTCAAACTACCACACAATTGCACTCATCTCACACACTAGTAAAGTAATGCTCAAAATTCTCCAAGCCAGGCTTCCGCAATATGTGAACCGTGAACTTCCTGATGTTCAAGCTGGTTTTAGAAAAGGCAGAGGAACCAGAGATCAAATTGCCAACATCCGCTGGATCGTGGAAAAAGCAAGAGAGTTCCAGAAAAACATCTATTTCTGCTTTATTGACTATGCCAAAGCCTTTGACTGTGTGGATCACAATAAACTGTGGAAAATTCTGAAAGAGATGGGAATACCAGACCACCTGACCTGCCTCTTGAGAAATTTGTATGCAGATCAGGAAGCAACAGTTAGAACTGGACATGGAACAACAGACTGGTTCCAAATAGGAAAAGGAGTACGTCAAGGTTGTATACTGTCACCCTGTTTATTTAACTTATATGCAGAGTACATCATGAGAAACGCTGGGCTGGAAGAAGCACAAGCTGGAATTAAGATTGCCATGAGAAATATCAATAACCTTAGATATGCAGATGATACCACCCTTATGGTAGAAAGTGAAGAGGAACTTAAAAGACTCTTGATGAAAGTGAAAGAGGAGAGTGAAAAAGTTGGCTTAAAGCTCAACATTAAGAAAACAAAGATCATGGCATCCGGTCCCATCACTTCATGGCAAATAGATGGGGAAACAGTGTCAGACTTTATTTTTTTGGGCTCCAAGATCACTGCAGATGGTGACTGCAGCCATGAAATTAAAAGACGCTTACTCCTTGGAAGGAAAGTTATGACCAACCTAGATAGCATATTCAAAAACAGAGACATTACTTTGCCAACAAAGGTTTGTCTAGCCAAGGCTATGGTTTTTCCTGTGGTCATATATGGATGTGAGAGTTGGACTGTGAAGAAGGCTGAGCGCCGAAGAACTGATGCTTTTGAACTGTGGTGTTGGAGAAGACTCTTGAGAGTCCCTTGGACTGCAAGGAGATCCAACCAGTCCATTCTGAAGGAGATCAGCCCTGGGATTTCTTTGGAAGGAATGATGCTAAAGCTGAAACTCCAGTACTTTGGCCACCTCATGCGAAGAGTTGACTCATTGGAAAAGACTCTGATGCTGGGAGGGATTGGGGGCAGGAGGAGAAGGGGACGACAGAGGATGAGATGGCTGGATGGCATCAGTGACTCAATGGACGTGAGTCTCAGTGAACTCCGGGAGTTGGTGATGGACAGGGAGGCCTGGCGTGTTGTGATTCATGGGGTCGCAAAGAGTCAGACACGACTGAGCGACTGATCTGATCTGATCTGAACATTGCTCTTAAAAAGTATTTAAGAAAAAAAAAAAAAAGAGCCTCCAGATTGTTTCATTCCCATAATCTATGGTCATAATTAGTTTCTTCAATTTGCAGAGCTGAATTTTTCTGAACGTCTGCACTTCTGTGTTCTATCCTTAATATTTCCAACCACTATGTGGATGGTAACCTTAAAAATCAACATCAGTAGTGGTCGACAGTGGTTACCACAGGAGGGTGGCACTATGAGAGGTCTGTATGTTCTTATGTCTTATATTCCCTGTGTTTATAATTTTATAAGCAGATACTGCTTTTGAACTAAAAAAACACCCCCAACAAAGTCACATTTTAAACTTTGAAAAGATGTATTTAAATTAGAGGGAGTAGACTCATTACTTTTATATAAAATTGTAACATTTTTTAAAGAGTCAATTTAAGGGAAGTGATGGGACTTTCCTGGCGGGCCAGTGCAGTAGTTAAGACTTTGCCTTTGAATGCAGATGGTGCTGATCTCTAATCAGAGAGCTAAGATCCCCAAAGTCTCATGGTCCAAAAGCAAGACATAAAACAGAAACAATAGTGTAACAGATTAAAGACTTTAAAAGTGGTCCACATAAAAAAAAAAAAAAAAAAACTTAAAAAAAAATTTAAGGGAAGTGGAAAAACCAATTTCTGGGCCTGATCGTCTGTATGTTAAAGTCTGTGATGGCAGGAGGTACGGTTGCCCTGCTGTCATTTCTCTGTCTCACGTTTCTCAGTCCTATTTCCTCCAAGACTGTAAGCTGTTGGTTTTTTGTTCCTAGGGTCTTCCCTAGCATTGAGTTGTACTAAGGACTCAAAGATATCCTTGCTTAGTTGAATTGTCATATTAAGACAAAAAGAGTTTTATCTTAACACATCCAGATAATCTAGAACATTCAGAGTTTTTTAAGTGTTGAACAAAAGTTTCTTTTAGCCAGATTATGAAATCAATATTCAGAATGCTACCCTTAACCCAGTCATGGTGAAGGTTACTCTTGTAGAACAAAGGCAGTACTTCCGGATCAAAGAAACCTGTTCATTTTTTGAATAGAGAAATTTCACTCTGTCATTTCACACTTTAACACACAATTGTCCTGTGTACACAGCTCATCAACATTCTTTGTTTGAAATTCAAATAAACAGAACCCAAGTTCTGGCTCATTTCCTATCTTCATCCAGCAGTATCAGATATTAAAAAGAATTTATGAAGCAGATCTTGGCCACCCGCCACAGAACCTGCTGGGAGTCAGCTTCCTAAGAGGATGGGAGACTCAATCCATAAGCATTGCTGGAGCTCCGTGCTACCCAGACAACCCACGAGGAGAAGGAGCCTCAGGCAAAGGGAGTCTGGATGCAAGGGTTTTCTCCCCAGTGAGTTTAAAAGTTCAAGAGTTGATGTTTTTCTCATTGCTAAGGAAGCAGCCTTTGCTCCAGGGAAATGGCATGTTTTCTGAGCTTGGGCTCACAAGGGTCTGTCTCAGGAGATGGGACCTCTGCCTGTACTCCCAACAGCTTGGTAAACTGCTTATTCTCAAAATCTTCCTGGTCCACTAAGACACAATCCGTTGTTTTTTTTTCCTGATATTTAACAAGAAAGCACTTAGTCATCTCAGCGTGACTCAGATCATTCTTTTCTAATAGCTCTCCTTTTTAGAAGAAACAATTTGAATGTTCATAAAGACTGAGGCACTCAACTGAGCTCATGACTACAAGTCATCCAGAATTATTTTTTGTACAAATAAAGACCACATTCATGTAGGACTTACTCTAGGACAGGCACTGGGCTGAGTGCTTTCTATGCATTATCTCATTTAGTCTTTCCAGACGATGTCCTACTATGTTCCTCACCTTACAGTAAAAGAAAACAGAGATTCAGAAAGGCTAATGACTTAACCAAGGTCACATGGCTAACTAACAACAGACACAGAATCCAACCTGTGGAGGCCGGTCTGACTCCAAAACCCTTGCTGTTATCCATAATGTTATACCTTCAGGAAAAGTCTTGTCTCCAAACCTGGCTGAAAGTTCCTGGAGAGCAGGAGCTGTATCTTAAAGAATTCACCACCCTCAGCACTGCAGCACCAAGCAACGAATCAGAATACCCAACAACCAATTTCTTTACTCCATAAATATTCAATACTAAGAATCTGTGTGGTGCTAGTTCACTATAAACTATAAGTTTATGCTTTCTACTTGAATGAACCTCAGAGCTATTTCCCCCCCCCCCACTCTAAAGGCCCAGCTGAAAGGGTATCACAAAAGGGCCCTTTATCCTGGCTCTTGAAATGGAATAAAGACAATGAAACTGCCTTTTATCTACCAGTATACAAGGGCTTCCCTGGTGGCTCAGACAGTGAAGAATCTACTTGCAATGAGGGAGACCCAGGTTCAATCCCTGGGTTGGGAAGATCTGGAGAAGGGAGTGGCTTCACTCCAATATTATGGCTCCACTAAATACTGGCTCTGCTTCTTTATTCTTGCCTGGAGAATTCCACCAACAGAGGAGTCTGCAAAGAGTCAGACTCGACTGAGCGACTTTCACTTTCACTATACAGGGTTGAATAGTGTCCTCTCAAAAGTCATGTCCATCTGTAACCTCAGAATGTGACCTTGTTTGGAATAGGGTCTTGCAGGCATAATCAAGTTAACCGGAGATCACACTGGATTAGGGTGGACTGAATCCAATGCCTGGTGTGCAAATAAGATGAGAAATTTGGTCACGGACATGCAGAGAGCACCATGTGAGACTGAG
This sequence comes from Bos taurus, assembly GCF_002263795.3. Classification (NCBI taxonomy): domain Eukaryota; kingdom Metazoa; phylum Chordata; class Mammalia; order Artiodactyla; family Bovidae; genus Bos; species Bos taurus. Next base: position 14,745,913 of record NC_037353.1, read on the forward strand.
ACACTAGGGAGAACATGATGTGATGACAGAGGTGGGGACGAGAGTGATGCGTCTACAAGCCACGGGACACCAAGAACTGGCAGCAACCCCCAGAAGCTGGGACTGAAACACGGAACAGTCCTTAGAGGGAACCAAGCATTGGACACTTTGACTCCAGACATCTAGGCTCCAGAACTAGAGAGGACACATTTCCATTGGTCGAGCCACTAGTTTCTTATTACCTTATTACAGCAGCCTTAGGAAACTAAGAAACAGGAAACAGGGAGTGGCTTAGGGAAAATATCAGGGTAAGAAAAGGCACCCTGGTTCCCCCAATTCAGTGGCTCCAGCAGACAGCCCACCAGTTGGGGGTGCATTTTTTGGGCCAAAAAGTACCCACTGTCCTTCCCAGGCCAGAGCATATGCTGATGACTGTAGGCATCGGCGGAGGCGGCAGGAAGGATAGGGTTGGACCACTCGGGCCATCCCCTCATGGAGTGCTGCTCAGGACCCCACTTTCCTCTGTGGTGCATCTGTCATCACTGCTGTGACAGCAAAGGGAGCCACAGATGTTCCTGAGCCATTGCCAGGCCCTTGTGAGGCCGAGAGAGTTAGAGGACCAAGCAGCGTGCCTGAGGTGCCACTGGGAAGAGGGTGAAGGCAGAGTGCATTGCTGGTGTGTTGGTGTCCTTATAAGAGGTAAGGGGCTATGTCAGTCATAACTATCTCTGAGGAGGAAGGAGTCAGGTAACTAATGCTGAACACACAACTTCCGGGTCAATAATTAGGTCCAAACCATAATAGTCAGCCATCTGCAGGGTGGGTGAGTGGGGGCAATGGCTGGGATGAGACTGAGGCAGACAGAAAGTCACACAGGAAGGGGACAGACACTACGAGACAGGAAAGGAGGTGCTGCTGCAGGTGCTGAGAAAACCCGTTAGGTGGTCAAAGCACTGAGTTCTGAGAAATGCAGAGAAGGTAGGTCCTGAGAACCAAGACTGGCAGGAACCAGGGTTACGGCACCCCCCCCCAGGAAGGAGAGTGCCCAGGTGGCAGTGAGCATGGTGGGGTGAGTGGGCCCTCCCTTCCTGGGGTGCACGGCAAGGCTGGGGTGACACACCTTCAGGCAGAAGAAGGCACAGAGAGACATGAAGCATCATGTCACCCTGGAAAGATACCAGGAGGAGCTCGGACTCCGCTGTGTGAAAGGCCTGACTGTCTTATAGATGTCCATTCACCTGCAGCCCCAAATTTACCCCGAGACCCAACCCCATCCAGAGCAGCACCCTGAATGACCCCCAGCCCACGTCCGAGAACAAGGAGCACAAGGTGGGTTGTGCAGCCAGAAGCACTTGGTTAAAGGAGAGGGGGGCTGTTGGGAGGTGGGAAGGGGTTGTGGCCAAGGGGGAGAGAGGGGCTTCAACCCATGAGACAGGAGACTGAGCGCACAGCCTGGTGATGGCACATTTAGGAGGTGCAGACATGTGAAGGGAGAGACCACTCCTGAGACTCACAACCAGCTGACATCGTCCAGGGTGCAAGCTACAAACCCTAAGCAAAGCCTTGCCTGGGATGTCCTGCTGGAGTCTGTGTGCTGGGCGGTCTCATGAGGCTGCTCAGTCAGGTACCCAAGCAGGAACCTAGGAGGCTTTCCAGAACAGACCCCCCACTCATGTCCTGCCTTTTGTCTGTATAACAGCTTTAGTCAAAGAACAAATTTCATCAGAGAAGTGAGAACATGCAGAAAGAACAGTAAAGCCAGACAAAATAATAATACTTTAGCTATGAAGCAAAGTCAAAGACCTTTAGTTCTTCAAGGACTATATAGATAATATTCTGAGCCACGTCCTTTGAGCTGTTTTGCAGATACTGGAACCCCAACCAGGAGGAAGAAGCTCACTGTATGCTGCCCACAAGCACATGGACCCCAGACCGGTTGGAACCAGAAAGTCGATGATGCTGACTCCCAATTACCTCACCACCGGCCAATCAGAAGAATGTCCACGAGCTGATCACACCCCACTCCTTGAACACTGTGACTCCTCACTACTTCCTCCAGGGTGAGACACACAGTCTTGAGGCATTAGCCAGCTGCGGCCCTTTCGCCTGGCAAAACAATAAAGCTATTTCTTTCTACTTGATCCAAAACTCTTTAATCTAGCACCCATGTACAGAGGCTGAATTTCAGGAACAGCAAGGAACTGTCTCAGTCTCTTCTCCTTTAAAGGGTATTTGGTAGACTCTTGTAATGTCCCAATTCAGGGCAGCTCCACCTGCCTCCCGGGGCCCTGTGTAGCTAGGCAGGGAAGTTTAGAGAGTCTGAAAGTGAATAGTGAAAATGTTAGTCGCTCAGTCATGTCCAGCTCTTTGCGACTCCATGGAAAGTAGCCCACCAGCCTCCTCTGTCTATGGAATTCTCCAGGCAAGAATACTGGTTTGGGTAGTAATTCCCTTCTCCAGGGGATCTTCCCAACCCAGAGATGGAACCTGGGTCTCCTGCATTGCAGGCAGATTCTTTACTGACTGAACCACCAGGGAAGCCCATAGAGTCTAGTGACAAGAAAGCTTTCCTGGTGAGTCCTTGTGTCCCTTTAGTAGATTCCCCTACTAAAGGCATAGGCTGGGCCTTCAGGAGAGTCAGCTTACCTCCTGTGCCTGGCACGCTGGTCCCACCGGGGTCATTTGGATGTGGAGCTGAAGGTGGATGATAGCCAATCACCAGGTCAATTGTGGCCTGGGTAGAAAAATTCATTGCAGATAGAATCAGTGCAGGGCATCAAAATGCTTCAGACACAACACAAATCAATTCAGCAGCAGTAACAGTTTTCAAAGGAGTGAGCAGGGGGATGGGAAAGTGAGAAGAGAGAGAGAAGGGTGACACACCCTCCTTGTCTTCCCAAACACGAGCCCAGGTGAACTGGAAACACTTGCAAAAGCAGGTACCAGTACAGGCTGCCAAGTGTATTATTGCTAAGGGGCAGCCTCATAAACCGGAGGAAGGCTATGACAAGCAAGCAAGAACTTGTCACAAGCCTCCTTCCTAGGCTGCAGATGGCCTCCAATCACAGAATGACAGTCCCAGAGGCTCATTCTAAGTGATTAAGGTTTTTGTTCACTCACTGACATCTTTGCTAATTGCTAAAATTAATTTTTACACTTCTTTCCAAAAAGATTTTTATGTGGCTAACAAAAAGTCATAATGTGATTCATAAAATGGGGTTCAAAAAGGGGAAACAAGTCTGATGAAAGAGGAAACAAATAGGCAAAATATGAAACTGAACATAAGTACCACTCCTCTTGCATTAAATATGACCCCAAGTTGGCTAGAAGCCAAGGGAAGTAGAAGAACAGAAAATGTTACATAAACTTTCATTATCAGAAAGGAAGAAACATACTAAACTCATTATAGGAAATAAAATTATGTCCATTTAAAAAATCTGAGTTAAATTTCTCATGTGGAGCATTATTTTAGTGCAGAGTTTCCTATACTTTCATATTTAGTAAACCGATAAAATTTCAAAAGAGTTTGCTAGTGGGACTCAACATTGGGTCACTAATTTTATTTTGTCAAACGCATGCCCACAACTACCATCTACTGTTATAAGCATTTCACAAAATAAAGGATCTCAACAGCAAGAATGAGGATGGATAAATCTCAGAATAAAAGATGTCCTTTGAAAATAAGAATGGGGCACACTCACACTCTACCCAGGTTATCAGATAAAATATAGGGCATAAAACTGGGGACATACCTATCCTACAAAATGACTCATTGTTTATCTGAAATTCAAATTTAAATGGGCATCTCCCACGCTTTCATTTGCTGCTTTTGCTACACCTGGTAAACTCTAACACACACACATTCATTATGTATTGCCCTGCTTTTTCCCACCTGTCTAGTCATCAGTGAATATTCCCACATGGATCAGCACATTCTTTGCCAACTTAGGAACTATAACCTGGGAGACACTGAACAGGAAAGCAAATGATGTCTCTGGCAGCAGTCTCTTGGCAAATACAGAATTGGAAGAACAGTATCTCATGGCTACAAGTGAACAATAGGAAAACTGAACGCAATTAGGAGCTCAACTGCCAAACCTAATCCAAGAATTCAACCTTCAAACCCTAGAAGAGTCCATGAATGGCTTGACCATCAATGGTTTCCCAATAACCTCAGGATTCTCAGAGGTGCTGAAGGCCCCCTAATAGGGGTGAGATGATACCAGGGGGCCAGGACCTTACACTTCCTTACTCCATTCAATCACCACAGTTCTGCCATTTCAGGGTTCTACATACACTTGCCTTCTCTGCTTTAAAGAGAAGAAAAATACCCAGAAACATCACTGCCTTGTTACATCTTCCCTTAGTATCATTTCTGACAGTCAGGTTTTGGGTAGATAGATGACAGCTGACATTCTGAATCCACGTTTTATGATTAAAAGCAAACCTATACGTTTTGGAGACTAGACTAGCAAAACCGACATTCCTAATGGGCATTAACGTATTCTTGCCTACAGGGAGGGCCTCTTTTACTTTAAACTTTCTCCCATTTGCCCAGACTCCCACCCAAAATAAATTGTTCGGAAAATGAAGGCATCAGAGGTTAACAAGGCAAGCTTTATGAGTGCTTGTTAGCAATCTTAGAAATCTGATTTAACTGGTGGCTCAGTAGCAAAGAGTCCACCTGCCAATGCAGGAGACATGAGTTTGATCCCTGGCCCAGGAAGATCCCACGTGCTGCAGAGCAACTAAACCCATGAGCCACAACTACGAAGCCTGTGCTTTAGAGTCTGAGAAACACAACTACTGAGCCCATGTGTTGCAAGTACTGAAGCCTGGGCACCCTAGAGCCTGAGCTCAGCAAGAAGAGAAGCCACTGCAATGAGAAGCCTGTGTGCCGAACTACAGAATAGCCCTCATAGCAGTGAAGATACAGCACAACCAAAATATAAATAAGTACACTTTTTTTTTTTAAATCTGAGAGTTGTGATACTTGAGTCAAATTTTTTATAGCACATTTCAGAAAGTCTCTCTCTCTCTGCTGGTCTCATATCAGACAATATCAGTGTATACTTATTTAGAGAGGCTGTGATCAGAAAACATTCAGCTGCCAATACAAGTATAAAGATCATGATATGAACATCTTGATATTCTGGTCTAATATTAATGAATTACCTTCTACAGAATGTTTCAAAGTGTGTCTGACACACGAGCTACACTCACCACACAAATGTTAACACCTAAGTGAATACGCACAGAGCTGTACCAAGCGAGGGTCCCACTCGAGCTATAGGATTCTGCCACAGAAAATCAAGTTTATCTAACCTGCAGTATTGTCAGTAAGAGTATAGGATGAGGCCATATCATTTGCAAATACACCTATTTACCTCAAAAACAATAGGTTTGTATATGTGTGTTTGTGTGTGTAGTGAGCTAATTATAATGTCACACTTATCTTAATGAATCTTTGTGCTTAACCATCTCACTCCAAAGCCATTCAACAAGAGGGAAATGCTCACCCCAGTCTCTTGTCCCCTTTCGTTTAGCAGGGAGACCAGTTTGTAGGGCAGTGATCTGCTCTGGTCACCCATCAGGTCCTTCAGGGCTATGGTGGCCGTGCCAATTAACCTGCAGGGAAAAGAGAAAGCGCAAAGTAAACTACATAAGAGGCGTATTTCCATTTATTCATTGGACCTCCCAATTCTCTTACTGTTCATATGTCATCTTTAAAAATCACTCATAATGAAACGTGGGCCATTTTGTGCTCTCCTTAGCAGGATATTTTGACAGCAATCACATATTAGCTATTACTTCTCCATAACAAGCAGTCATTTCAAGAATCACACTATGATGCCTGTGAAATTTCAAGTCACAAATGAAATCAATGGGTGAGAGACAAAGCCCTGAAGAATCCAGGGAGAGAGAAAAATAGGACAAAATTTAGGCATTCTTCTGCAATGGAAATTTCAAAGAACTCATAAAACATTGCCTACTCGAGGGTGGGACGATATGAGAGAATAGCATTAAAACATGTATATTACCATATGTAAAATAGATGACCAGTGCAAGTTCGATGCATGAAGCAGGGCACTCAAAGCTGGTACTCTGGGACAACCCAGAGGAATCGGATGGGGAGGGAGGTGGGTGGAGGTTTCAGGATGGGGGGACACCTGTACACCCGTGGCTGATTCATGTTGATGTATGGAGAAAACCACCACAATATTGTAAAGAAACTAGCCTCCAATTAAAATAAATTAATTTAAAACAAAAAACAACAACAACAAAAAACTGCCTACTGTAAAAAACATCCCAAGTTGACCTTCTTGAAGTGTAAATAGGTTGCTAGTTTACTGACGGGGGAGCTTGTTAACCAAATGCTATGGAGCATCATTCAAAAGTTGGATGTGTGTACTTATCTCTCTTCCAAGACCCAAGGGACTATATTCAGCCTCTACCACTTAGCCATCCACCTCTTGTATTTTTTTGTTATATTCATTCATTAGTTTTATTCATTCATTAGTGATAACATACAGTATATTTGCCTTTTTCTGTCTGACTTTTTTCATTCACTAAGCATAATACCCTCTAGGTCTGTCCATGTTGTGCAAATGACAAAATTGCATTCTCTTTCATGGTTAACATTCCATTGAGTGTGTGTGTGTGTGTGTGTGCGCCACATCTTCTTTAGTCATTCATCGGCTGATGAACACTTAGGTTGCTTCCATATCTTGGCTATTGTAAATAATACTGCTGCAAACATGGGGGTGCAGATATCTCATTGAATTAGAGTTTTTCTTTTTTTTGGATATATAGCCAAGTAAACTTGCTGGATCCTATGGTCGCTCTATTTCTAGTTTTTTGAGGAACCTCCATGCTGTTCTCCATAGAGCCTGCACCAATTTACAATTACAACAGCGTACTGGGCTTCCCTTTTCTCCAGATCCCTGCCAACACTTGTTACCTGTGATCTTTCTGATGACGGCCATGCTGACAGGTGTTGAGTGACATCTCACTGTGGTTCTGACCATCTACCTCAGTGCACACAGCATACTGGTGCGGAAGTACACCTGTGTTTCTTCTCACCAGAGTAAAGCTCCTCTAAGTGTTTCCTGTTGTTCATTACTCTAACCCCAGAGCTTGGGACATAGTTTTTTTTATTAATAGAAATTTACTGAATGAAGGAAAGAAACATTTTTTGTAGTCAGGACACATGATCAAAAAACAATTTTAGAGAACACACAACCCCAGGGAGTTAGTCAATACAAAAGTGTAACCTGTGAAATACAGTCTGTAAATTGGAGGTTATAAAGTATTACATGATATAAGAGTGGGTGAATTGAAGGAGATCCTTTCGTGAGTGAAAGTCGCTCAACTGATTCCAACTGTTTGCAATCTCATAGACTATACAGTCCATAGATTTCTCCAGGCCAGAATACTGGAGTGGGTAGCCTTTCCCTTCTCCAGAGGATCTTCCCAACCCAGCGATCAAACCCAGGTCTCTCGCATTGCAGGTGGATTCTTTACCAGCTGAGCCACAAGGGAAGCCCAAGAATACTGAAATGGGTAGCCTATCCCTTCTCTAGCGGATCTTCTCGACCCAGGAATTGAACTGAGGTCTCTTGCATTGCAGGCAGATTCTTTACCAACTGAGCTATCAGGGAAGCCCTTTTGTAAAATGTAATCAAAAGCAAAGCGAGTCCAGGGGTGTGCTCTCAGTATAGATACTGAAAAAGGAAAACAGACATAGTAAGAATTTTTAGATGTTATTTACTTATATCTTGTCTATATTTGCAGTGACTTATACCAACCAATAGCAGATATGATAGCATGGAATATCATTAGAATAAATGAGAAAGCTAAACATCAAGTCTTCAAAACGACAGAAGAAATTCCTTACATCGAAAAACCCATTGTGAGGAAACTCTAGTTGAGAATAAAAAAAAGCTTTGGGCTTTCAGGCAAAAACAAATTAAAAAATGTTCCCCCTGTGGAGAAATATTCATTGTATTTAAAAATGTAGTACATTTCCTTTTAAAAATCAGGAAGTGAAAGTTGATGTCAACATAGATACATTATTTTTAAACTGACATATATCTGTATTCTCCTCCCCGACTCGGACCTCAGAAATTGGAGCAGATTGTAGATATGGGTTCTGTCATCCAACCACATATGTCCAGTGACTCGGAATAAGTGACTTCACTTTCTGTGCATAGGTATATTGTGCTGTGCTTAGTCACTCAGTCGTGTCATATTCTTTGTGACCCCATGGACTGTAGCCCACCTGGCTCCTCTGTCCATGGGATTCTCCAGGCAAGAATACTTGAGTGGGTTGCCATGCCCTCCTCATAGATATACTGCACAAGACCAAAGATTGCGATGGCACCCTGTATCACAGAATTTACCCAACAGTGTGAACCATTTGCACATGGTTTCTTGGAAGAGTGCACCAACTTGGACCAGATACACACACAACATTAAATCAACCATGATGGGTTCTCATCTCTTCTAATATCACAAGTAGAGTCAGTTAATGACAATGGAAAAGAAAAATTTTGCTTCCAGAAGATTAAGAGTGAACTTTTCAGCCCTTTTAGGTCAATATAGAAATTCTCTCTGTTAATGCTGAGAATTGATGGGACCTTTACAGAGTAATTTTTCAGATCAGTATGTTCATTCAGTATGTTAGTTTGCTTTTTTATTTTAACATGAGTATGTTCTCTTCTCACTTGGATTTTTATTTTCCTGATATATTGAGGACAAGAGGCTGTCCAGGACTCCATTTCCACCTGATGAAACAGGGAATCATCACACAAAGTGAGACCACTTGAAAATCTCTTCCACGTCTCCCTCAGCTGCACAGGGTGTGAGTTTTCATGAACTTTTCCCCATATTTTAAGACAGTAGGCCAAGGGGTTGGCCAACTTGTTTTGTTTTTTAAAAACAATAAAAAATTTTGAAAACTTTCTCCAAACATACAATACATACAGATGGCCAACACATGAAAAAAATGCTCAACATTAATTATTAGAGAAATGAAAATTAAAACTACAATGAGGTATCACCTCACAATGGTCAGAATGGCCATCATCAAAAAATCTAAAAACAATGAAAGCTGGAGAGGATGTGGAGAAAAGGGAACCCTCTTGCACTGTTGGGAATGTAAATTGATATAGCCACTATGGAAAGCAGTATAGAGATGCCTTTAAAAACTAGGAATAAAACTACCATATGACCCAGAAATCCCACTAGTAGGCATATACCTCAAGAAAGCCATAATTGAAAAAGACACATGTATCCCAATGTTCACTGTACCGCTAATGGCAATAGCCAGGCCATAGAAGCAACCTAGACATCCATCAGCAGATGAATGGCTAAAGAAGTAGTGGTACATGAATACAAAGGAATATTACTCAGACATAAAAAGGAAAGAATTTGAGTCAGTTGAAATGAGGTGAATGAACTTAGAGCCTGTTGTACAGAAGGAAGCAGATCATAAAAAGAAAAACAAATATCATATATTAACACATACATATGAAATATAGAAAAAAAAAATAGTACCGATGAACCTATTGCAGGGCAGGAATAGAGATGCAGACATAGAAGACAGATTTGTGGACACAGTGGGGGAAGGGGAGGGGAGAACAAATCGAGATAGTAGCACTGACGCATATACACCGCTGCTGCTACTGCTGCTAAGTCGCTTCAGTCGTGTCTGACTCTGTGCGACCCCACAGACGGCTGAATAAAATGGGAAACCACTGTATAATGCAGGGAGCTCAATCAGGGGCTCTGTAATGACCTAGAGGGGTGGGATAGGGTGGGTGGCTGGGAGGGAGGCTCAAGATGGATGGAATGTATGTATACTTATGGCTGATTCACATTGTTACATGGCAGAAACCAACACAACACTGTAATTATCCTCCAATTAAAAATAAATTGAAAATAATAGAGCCCAACAATGAGGAATTTGAATAAGAAATTGAAATGTCATTTGTCAAATGTCTGATGGAAAAATCAATCAAGTGGAATTATTTACTTTGGTAGCCAACTGTGATAGCCTGAAAAGATATGTTTTTGTTCCTTCAAAGTAAAATTAAAGTTAGAAAATGTTCAAGTCTAAAAAATGTGACAACTACAAGTTTAAAAGCTATATAACTGGTACTCACCCTGAAAGACATGGAAACAACAATAGATTTTCTTCCTCATGCTTCCATGATTCATAACCTAACTTTATGATTTAAATCATAATACTGTACATTGAACATGTACTAATCTGCTTTTGCTAAAGCTTAAATGACCTGAATCTTTATTAACAATATATAACTCCCAGAACAAAACAAAAAACACATGATGGACACTGCTGAAGTAGAAAACGGGCTGGTCTGGAGTTGGATGGAAACTTATTAACATCCACCCCAGGTCAGTAGGTGCATAATATGCTACTGGAGATCAGCGAAGAAGTAACTCCAGAAAGAATGAAGGGATGGAGCCAAAGCAAAAACAACACCCAGTTGTGGATGGGACTGGTAATAGAAGCTAGGTTCAATGCTATAAAGAGCAATATTGCATAGGAACCTGGAATGTTAGGTCTATGAATCAAGGCAAATTGGAAGTGGTCAAACAGGAGATGGCAAGAGTTAACATCGACATTCTAGGAATCAAAGAACTAAGACGGACTGGAATGGGTGAATTTAACTCAGATGACCATTATATCTACTATTGTGGGCAGGAATCTCTTAGAAGAAATGGAGTAGCTATCATAGTCAACAAAAGAGTCTGAAATGCAGTACTTGGATGCAATCTCAAAAACGACAGAATGATCTCTGTTCGTTTCCAAGGCAAACCATTTGATATCACGGTATTCCAAGTCTATGCCCCAACCAGTAACACTGAAGAAGCTGAAGTTGAACAGTTCTATGAAGACCTACAAGACCTTCTAGAACTAACAGCCAAAAAAGATGTCCTTTTAATTATAGGGGACTGGAATGCAAAAGTAGGAAGTCAAGAAACACAGGGAGTAACAGGCAAATTTGGCCATGGAATACGGAATGAAGCAGGGCAAAAGCTAATAGAGTTTTGCCAAGAGAACACACGGGTCATAGCAAACACCCTCTTTCAACAACACAAGAGAAGACACTACACGTGGACATCACCAGATGGCCAACACCAAAATCAGACTGATTATATTCTTTGCAGCCAAAGATGGAGAAGTTCTATACAGTCAGCAAACACAAGACCAGGAGATGACTGTGGCTCAGATCATGAACTCCTTATTGCCAAATTTAGACTTACATTGAAGGAAGTGGAGAAAACCACTAGACCATTCAGTTCAGTTCAGTTCAGTCACTCAGTCGTGTCCGACTCTTCGAGTCCCCATGAACTGCAACACGCCAGGCCTCCCTGACCATCACCGACTCCCGGAGTTCACTCAGACTCACATCCATCGAGTCAGTGATGCCATCCAGCCATCTCATCCTCTGTCGTCCCCTTCTCCTCCTGCCCCCAATCCCTCCCAGCATCAGTCTTTTCCAGTGAGTCAACTCTTCGCATGACATGGCCAAAGTACTGGAGTTTCAGGTATGACCTAAATCAAATCCCTTATGATTATACAGTAGAAGTGAGAAATAGATTTAAGGGACTAGATCTGATAGATAGAGTGCCTGATGAACTATGGATGGAGGTTCGTGACATTGTACAGGAGACAGGAATCAAGACCATCCCCAAGAAAAAGAAATGCAAAAAAGCAAAATGGCTGTCCAAGAAGGCCTTACAAATAGCTCTGAAAAGAAGGGAAGTGAAAAGCAAAGGAGAAAAGGAAAGATATACCCATTTGAATGCAGAGTTCCAAAGAATAGCAAGGAGATATAAAAAAGTCTTCCTCAGTGATCAATGCAAAGAAATAGAGGAAAACAATAGAATGGGAAAGACTAGAGATCTCTTCAAGAAAATTAGAGATACCAAGAGAATATTTCATGCAAAGATGGGCTCAATAAAGGACAGAAATGGTAGGGACCTAACAGAAGCAGAAGATATTAAGAAGAGGTGGCAAGAACACACAGAAGAACTGTACAAAAAAGATCTTCACGACCCAGATAATCACGATGGTGTGATCACTGACCTAGAGCCAGACATCCTGGAATGTGAAGTCAAGTGGGCCTTAGAAAGCATCACTATGAACAAAGGTAGTGGAGGTGATGGAATTCCAGTTGAGCTTTCAAATCCTGAAAGATGATGCTGTGAAAGTGCTGCACTCAATATGCCAGCAAATTTGGAAAACTCAGCAGTGGCCACAGGACTGGAAAATGTCAGTTTTCATTCCAATCCCAAAGAAAGGCAATGCCAAAGAATGCTCAAACTACCACACAATTGCACTCATCTCACATGCTAGTATGGACAAGGCAACGGCAACCCACTCCAGTACTCTTGCCTGGAAAATTCCATGGACGGAGGAGCCTGGTAGGCTGCAGTCTGTGGAGTCCCTAAGAGTCGGACACAACTGAGCGACTTCGCTTTCACTTTTCACTTTCATGCATTGGAGAAGGAAATGCAACCCACTCCAGTGTTCTTGCCTGGAGAATCCCAGGGACAGGGGAGCCTGGTGGGCTGCCGTCTCTAGGGTTGCACAGAGTCAGACACACTGAAGCGACTTAGCAGCAGCAGCAGCAGCACACGCTAGTAAAGTGATGCTTAAAATTCTCCAAGCCAGGCTTCAGCAATACGTGAACCCTGAACTTCCAGATGTTCAAGATGGTTTTCGAAAAGGCAGAGGAACCAGAGATCAAATTGCCAACATCTGCTGGATCATCGAAAAAGCAAGAGAGTTCCAGAAAAACATCTATTTCTGCTTTATTGACTATGCCAAAGCCTTTGACTGTGTGGATCACAATAAACTGTAGAAAATTCTGAAAGAGATGGGAATACCAGACCATCTGACCTGCCTCTTGAGAAACTTGTGTGCAGGTCAGGAAGCAACAGTTAGAACTGGACATGGAACAACAGACTGGTTCCAAATAGGAAAAGGAGTATGTCAAGGCTGTATATTGTCACCCTACTTATTTAACTTATATGCAGAGTACATCATGAGAAACGCTGGACTGGAAGAGGCACAAGCTGGAGTCAAGACTGCCTGGAGAAATATCAATAACCTCAGATACGCAGATGACACCACCCTTATGGCAGAAAGTGAAGAGGAACTCAAAAGCCTCTTGATGAAAGTGAAAGTGGAGAGTGAAAAAGTTGGCTTAAAGCTCAACATTCAGAAAACTAAGATCATGGCATCTGATCCCATCACTTCATGGGAAATAGATGGGGAAACAGTGGCTAATTTTATTTTAGGGGGCTCCAAAATTACTGCAGATGGTGATTGCAGCCATGAAATTAAAAGATGCTTACTCCTTGGAAGGAAAGTTATGACCAACCTAGACAGCATATTAAAAAGCAGAGACATTACTTGGTCAACAAAGGTCCATCTAGTCAAGGCTATGGTTTTTCCAGTGGTCACTCCAGTGTTCTTGCCTGGAGAATCCCAAGGACGGGGGAGCCTGGTGGGCTGCCGTCTATGGGGTCACACAGAGTCAGACACAACTGAAGCGACTTAGCAGCAGCAGCAGCAGCATGTATGGATATGAGAGTTGGACTATAAAGAAAGCTGAGCACCGAAGAATTGATGCTTTTGAACTGTGGCGTTGGAGAAGACTCTTGAGAGACCCTTGGACTGCAAACAGATTAGTCCTGGGTGTTCATCAGAAGGACTGATGTTGAAGCTGAAACTCCAGTACTTTGGCCAACTGATGTGAAGAGCTGACTCATTTGAAAAGACCCTGATACTGGAAAAGATTGAGGGCAGGAGGAGAAGGGGACGGCAGAGGATGAGATGGTTGGATGGCATCACCGACTCAATGGACATGGGTTTGGGTGAACTCCAGGAGTTGGTAATGGACAGGAAGGCCTAGCGTGCTACAGTTCATGGGGTCACAAAGTCGGACATGACTGAGTGACTGAACTGAACTGAATACCACTAACAATTTGAACTAGATATTCTTTGTTTTGGGGAGCTGTCCTGAACCTTGTCAGGTGTTCAGCACCCCTGGCCTCTACCTACTAGAACATGTCTATAACATTGCCAGTTGTCCCCTGGTGAAACATCACAGGTTGAGAATCATTGGATTGGACAAATTTTGTTCTAGACCTAACTCAGTGTCCCAGCTTCCTTTGAGATCTTGGCTAAGTCACCCAAATCTGAGCCCTCTTCATTATCTGCAAATGAGTAGATTGAAATAATTCCTCACACACTTTTTAGCTCTGGAAGTCTGCTACTGGCTTACACATCAATGCTCCTAAAGTGAAAGTGAAAAGTGTTAGTTGCTCAGTCCTGTCCAACTCTCAGCAACTCCATGGACTGTAGCTACCAGGCTCCTCTGTCCATGGGATTTCCCAGGGAAGAACACTGGAGCGTGTTGCCGTTGCCTCCTCCAGGGGATTTTCTCAACCCAGATCTCCCACATTGCAGGCAGATTCTTTACTGTCTGAGCCACCAGGGAAGCCCCATCAATGTTCTTGTGTATGTCTATTCAGAAGACTATCTCATGTTACATATTTCTCTTAAAGGCTTTGTTGATTTGTACGGGTTGGGGGGGGGGGGGTGGGGGTGGGAAGTATCTAGAATATCTCCATGATGAACAATCCAGAATAGTAGGCAAGCTTTCTGCCTTCAAAGGTATTGGTCTTTAACATTAGGAGTCAAATGTAGATTCCCACAGGGTGTCAGGAGGAAAGGTGAGGCCAATAATAGAAATGTGGAATACAGTGAGTGTTAGGTAAGACAATAAGGAGTGATGGGATTGTGGTTAACTGGGGAGAGCAGGCTTGCCTAAAACACAAAGCCATCTGCTGGCCCTTTATGGCCCTGAAAGGTTTTACAGCCTCCATTCTGACTCATCCAATATCTGCTCCTTTTCCTTCCCCATGAGAGGGTGTAAAGGGTGGAACACATAACAGACCAGGAATGGAACGAAAATTTAGCAAATCACAAAGTCTGACCACAATTCCTTCCTCCAGGAACCTTTAGTCTCCTTTCTTAAGATTTGCTTTTTCATTATAAAATTCTTAGGTTTGGGGGTCTGGGGGAAGGAGATGTGAAAGAAATCTTACATTTCTTTTTATGCAGTAAAGATGGTGTATGTTTAGATGAAAGCCTAGAAAGAGTTTAATCCCCCAAATAGTTTTCACAGTACAGTGAGCCGAAGAAAAACATAAATGTTTACAACTTCTAAGAGATTTCACTGTAAGTTGAAGAACACATCCCCTATAGTGAGTCTGAACTCTAATAGGACTCTGAAGGCAAGGCTGGCCTGGCCTGTTTTCTATGATGTTGCCTGGATACAAAATACAGTGAGAGACTGGGAAATGATGACTTGGCCTCCTACACAGGGAATAACAGTTCAGTCGGACCACAAGCCAATTTCCTTTAAAGGCGGTGACACTAAAACAAAAGCCCTTTTTCTTTCATATTAGTAATGCTATAAATAAGCTAAAATGTTATGGTGTGACAGTAATGAGGAATCTTTGCCCTGTGTTTTCATAGAACAATACGAGTCTCCCCCATTGACTCCACCCAACACTAAAACAGATGGACCACATCTCAAAAAGAAACTTTATAGTGAAAGAATCTCAAGGCTCTCCCCTTTCCCCGTGGAGTTAATAGACAGCAGATGAATTCTGAAATGAAGAACCAGTCCTGCTCCTATTCCTTCCAGCCCATGATCACTCATATAGTTTGTTGTTGGTTCTCTATGTGACATCAAACTCATTCTAAGCCATAGAAGCGACTACTTCAAAGTTAGATGTTAGGTTTGGGGGAAATGAAGAGTTTAAACCAGTCAACTCAATCATGCAAGTGTTGGTCAAGAACTTTGTTTTCTTTCTTGTTGAAACTGAGTCTAGTGTGTTTAATAGAGAAATGGAAAACATTCTCCCCACTGGCCTGAACGCAAATGTTAACAGCCGCATGCCACTGCCGTGAGTAACGGCTTTGCTGGCCGAGTTCTTAATCAGGGGAGCTCACATCTAGCAAGCTGTTCTGTGCACCAGGCCACAGCATAGGAAGGTTTACTGGAAATTCCCTCATGAAGGAAAGGAAAAATAAGTTGGAGGCTGGAAAGTAAATCACACACTGTTTCTGCTCCCTGGGGCTGCAGTACTCCAACTTTCCATCCTCCTAGGGGGAATGACAAGCCCCAACTCGGCCAGGGACAAACACTTTTCTGAACAGCCCTCTGGTCTCCTGCAGGACTGTGACCTGCCCACCCTCTGAGGCACTGGGCTCTCTGCCAGCTGGCCTTTGTCATGTGAGCCAGGGTGGGAAGACCAGTGGGGATGCTCAGCTGGGTCTGCTTCCTTCTACACACTTCTCCCCGCCCTGGCCGGTATTAGTCAAGCTCTTCCCTTGGTCCCTGAGCCAAAAGGTGGGACAGCCAAGTCCCACACCTTGCTTTTTACCAGATGGGCAGCCATGGCAGCCAATCCCATCACAGGGAACCCTGGCAAGCTCCTTTACTTGTGGGGAGCCCTCTGAGTTCCCCAGCCAGCCTACCCTTTCCCTCTGGATTAGCCCATAAAACTGTTCCTCAGAGTGTGGCTGCCCTGCAGTAGAGTCAGCAGGGCGGTTACAGATTCCCAGGACCCTGAGTCACACTTTTCCTTTAGTTAATTCTTATAACCAGGAAGTTTGAGGAACAATTGTCTAGAATAGGTGGAGGGGTGGGTGGAGGGCTGGGGGGCAGGGAAGGCAGTGGGCAAAGCCAGATCTGGGGAAAGGGGGACGTGTGCAGTTTTTGTTAAAGTACATCCAGTGTGACCATACAGGTTCACATTTGAGAAATGGACATAGAAATCAATAATTTAACAGAATAAAGTAGGAAGCAGAACTCCATCAAAACCTACTCAGCAGGCCTAGTTACCTGCACCCTCCCATGGCTTCCCATCCTTACTCCACACTGAGACTGTCTAAGGGCCTTGAGGCCTTTGTCCTGCTCATCACGAGGAGGCAGGGGTTTCAGAAAACCTAGAACCTCCTAGTCCATGCAGTGGTTCCCAAACCTAGCCATGCACAAGCCCTCTGAGTTGGGGTGTAACAAACTCCATGTCCAGATTCTGGAATCACTGACCTAGCCTGGAGGCTGCAGTAAGATTTGCAGGATTCAGGGACAGCCCCTCTGCATCATAGCCCTTGCTACAGACGGTGCCACTTTAACAGGGGAAGGAGCTGAGTAGAAACCCAACTCTCCTCACCAAAGCCCTCCAGGGCAGAGAGGCTATGAGGCCAGGGGAGGGTTAACTAGCCTAATTCCTGGCGTGTAGAAGATGTCCAAGAGTTACTTCTTGAATAAATGATGTAACTGGCTATTTTGCTATTTGCTCCTGACCAATTCTGCTATTCATTCAGTCCTCAAAGTTCTGACTCTATGCGTGCCTGTTCTGGAGTTCAGCAGAACTCCCAGGCTCTGTCTCTAATGCCCTCATCCATTAGAATCAAGGTTGAGTTTTCATTCATTCATCTATCCATCCATTCATTCATTCATCAATCAAGCACTTGGACCTTATAAAGGGGGGCAACATAACATAGTTATTAAGACTGATTCAGACTCATCCTTGTACTACAGATTGTGTAACTTTTCTGAGCCTCAGTTCTTTCATCTGCAAAGTGGGGGTGATGGCAGCTCCTACCTAACAGTGCTGTTATTAGTGATTAAAGGGATGATCTAATAAGTGGTTAACATTGCTATTCATTATTATTTCAGACACTATTCTAGAAAAAGGGATCTTAAAAATCACACGACTCCAAGTCAGTGCTTACAGGGAACGCTTGTCTGAACTCATGCACAGCATAAAGCACAGGGAGGTGGGTTTATCTATGTGGAGTGTGGACAGGCGGGCATGAAGACATGAATGAACAGATAAAAATCATTTGTAACTGCCCATAGTCATTTCTATACAATCACTGTGCAGAGCTCTTAAAACTAACCCTTTCTCTTATATACATCAAATAGCTCCCTCCCCACGCTCAATGCTATATATACTGTGAATCTGCATGGAAAACAATTTTTATTTTCAGGGTTAGACAGGAAGTAAATTTCAACTGTAGCTGAATTCTCATTAAATCCAAATAGTGGAATCAGAATGAATTTTTAAAGCCATAGGTCTCATAAGACGTTTCATTATAAAACAGACCCCAGAACAATCCTTATATAAAAAGCCTTTCTAAACCAGCACATACACACACACACAAACACACTTTACCCTATCTTTTCTCCCTGTTTCCCCTACTTCATTCTTCTTCATCATACTTACAACCATCTGATAAACACTATGTGAATTTATTTTTTATTGTCTGTTCCTTCCACTCAGATGTGAGCCCCATGAAAGGCATGTAGAACCCCAGTACCTAGAGCAGTATCTGACACAGCAGGCATTACCAAACATTTGTTGAATTAATAAACTGATACATCACTGAAGACAGTCCAATGATCTTGCAAATGATTTATAGGTTATAAAGCTTCATCTCCTAAAAGATAGTCCTCCAAGTGCAATTAAGAGATAATTACAGCTCTTGGCATTATGAAATGCCTTTCTCTTTCAGTCTCTCTGGGTGTTTTTCTCCAGGGCTGTGATCCACCTTTATTTACTTGCAAGATGGTAACGGATGCCAGTAGGGCTGCGGCAGCTACTCAATTGGTCTCCCCAAACAGCGGGTTCAGCCTTTCCGGTACCCAGAGCCGGCCAGCCCAAACCAGCTTTGATCTTTGCATAGCTCTGCCGCTTCACTGAAAACACAGTTTAAAATCAGAATTGGGAATTCTGTTTCAAGTAACATCTGCCTCCAGTTTAGATTTTTACAGAGCCTCAGAAGCTACTCTAGAAGCTACCTGAACCCTTCTCAACAACCACAGTGGGGAAACGGAAAGGTCACGGGGACAGCCTCAATAAATCCCCCTGCCAGGTTTATATGCAGCAACAGCAGAAACTAGGCTCACTATTAGGGGAAATAAAAGTACTGAAAGCTTGAACACAAGGTCTTTTGTACATCAGAAAATAAGAATTTCTCATAAGCAATACCACACTGTCCCATCAAATTAATTTCATTCCAAACTGCAATTCTTCTGTTTTCTCTAAGAAAAAACAACAGAAAACACACACAAAAATACCCTTGCCTAGGGAGTCAGTACATTCCATAGCCCAGGCTTGGCCTTTTTCTAATGCTATAGCCCTAAGTACCACCCTGTGAGTCTGTGTTATTTATGATAGTCACTCACTTTTACACCCTGGCACCCTGGCCCTCACCCAAACACACATACACAGGAAATAAATAAACCTTGGAAAGTCTGAGGTTAAATTCTGGATTTATCAGGTTAAATCCACGTGGTTCCAATTAAAGAGCTGGGTGACTTCAAGAAACTTGGTGAACCTCTCTGAGCCATATTTTCCTCAACTTGAAGATGTCAATAAGCCTGTCTGACTGAAAGTCATTATAAAGATTTAAACCAAATATGTGTGGAGCAGTTTTAACACAATTCCTGGTCCAGGGTAAGCCCACAATAGATATTAGACATTATATTGTTCATCATGAAATTTATGTTTTTCTTAGTTATATTAAAATTTGCCCTTTATTGAGGAAGTAATCCAGCGACCACTATAAAGACTCTTGCCAAAGGCCACCCAACCAGTAGGTAGCAGAGCCAACACCAAACTAATCTCATGATCACACAGCTGACCACTTGTCTCCATCACTTCTTATGCAAGAACTTGGGTAAATTTCCTCTTAGATATATTGTGAAGTTGTTATCTCCTTCTTACACATAAGTAAAACAGATGATTTACTCTCAGATGATGTCTCCAACTTCACTCTGCATTTGTGTGGGGATATATGTGACGGTTTCAAATATACAAGTACACACATATGGAGGGGGAAGAAAAAGAGTACTAGAAATGCAAACTCTTAATTATGGTCATTTTATCTCAGACATTGTAATTTGCATCTCTACCCATTCAATTTGGATTTTTTTTTTTTTAATATATCTTCCACTTCTCTACTTTACATGCTCAAGCTACCTTCCCAAACCTGTAGAATATGATAATACCTGTTTCACTGTCTATGCCTACTCATAATACCCTAATAATGTGTGTGTTTAATAATGATTTTTCTGTTTTTTTTTTCTTCACATTACTGAGGTAAAATCCTTCTGAGTACCTTGTTGTGGTTTAGTTGCTAAGTCATGTCTGACTCTTTGAGACCCTAAGGACTGTAGCCCGCCAGGCTCCTCTGTCCATGGGATTTCCCAGGCAAAAACACTGGAGTGGGCTGCCATTTCCTCCCAGACTACTACCTACTGCTCATGAATTAGGAGGTTTTCCCACTCCGGATGGTGGGAATATTAACTGTTCTCAGCCCTCGGGTAGTTGCCTCATTGACTAGTACTCACCTGAAGAGTCAAGAAGAACCCTTTGCAAACCTTAAGAATGGTGTGGGGGGTGTGTGAGTGTTACATGGCTGTGTGTATGACTCTAGACTCCCACCTGTACCTCCACAATTTGGAAGACAACTAGGATCTGCCCATTTAGCACTGCAGCCTGGAAATACTCTCCAGGCCAGAAGCCGGGTTGCTCGGGGAACTCAACTCATTCACTCCCCTCCTGGGGATCACTGTCCTGTGCTGCCAGTGCCCAATATCTGAAGCCATTGTGGCATGTATTTCACCTACTTTTTTGATTGTGTCAGCAGAGAGGGCAAACCTGGTCCCTGCTACATCATCTTGGCATGAGCAGCACACATTTGAAAACTTGTAAAAATCTTTCATTCCTACATTTCCAGGCTCCCGAAGACGATTTTTCTTTAGAAACTCAAGTGGAGTGCCAGCAGGGTCCGGATGTCAAGGGATCAGGGTCTCAGCCTCAACCCTTCTGAGCCTCAGGTCTCATCTCCACTTCTCAAGGTCATTGTGAAGATCACATGAGATGAGATACCTTCTCTGAACTCATCTCGTAGGGAATGAGCTTAAGTGATTATTCAGTAGCATGAAATGACTGCTTAAACTCTTACCTAGGAAGGAGGTACCAATATTCTGATAATGAGTGGGAGTTTCTTTTTTTGGGCAAGATTAGAAAAATTTAAGCTAGGGAGTTCCCTAGTGGTCAGGATTCAGTGCATTCACTCCAGTGGCTCAGATTCAGTCCCTGGTCAAGGAACTGAGATTTTGCAAGCCTCACAGTACAGCCATGAAAAGGTAAAAGATAATCATTCCACCTACATTTTGGTTCCTCTAGGTGGTCAGAGGTTCTCAGTATAATGGAAAAATCAAGAGTACAGGTCTGACTATAAAAGTTAAGAATACACCTGACATATACCTGCTGTGTGACCCTGAGCAGATGACTAAACTCTCTGAGAAAAAATCTGCGTGTGTGTGTGTGTGTGGAACTGGTGGGATAAAGTGTTTGAAGGGTTCATTAAGGGACAGCCACATTGCCTGTCTGCAAAGGGAACTCTCATTCTTCAGCTGCTGGGAAAAGCCTTCCACTCTGACATTTCAGCTAAATATACCAGTTCATGTTCATCATGTGACCAAGTGTTCCTCTGGCTCTTCCCTCACTTTCTTTCAGTTCACAAGGCTGGTTGGATGACTGTAAAATGAGGAAAAACAGAGTCTGCACAGAACAGCCCCACCAGCTCCCTACACCTGGGGAGGAACACTGCTGATGCGCCAGTGCTGTGAGTGCTCAGACTGCCCAGTCCAGTTCCTGTGGGTGTGGGCTCCGAGCTCAGGCAAACCCAGGCAGCCCAGTGCAGTTTGCTTACATGCCCGGGGGCTGCAGACTCTGCAAGAGAGCTCTGTTTACATAGTTGGTCTCCAAGGCAACAGGGAAGTCCACAGGCAGGACATGCCTTACACCTGTAGAAAATTCCTTTGCCCCCACCCAGTGCTTCCAGGTGAAGAAGACGTTCCCATAAGAGCAGTGAACACAGTCCCAAAGCCAGATCTTTAGTAGAAAAGCCTAGCTGAAAACACAAGGCCAAAATACACAAATATTTTGGATAAACAAACCTAAAACATTGCCCTGCTGTCATCCAAGAGGCCCCTGTGTCTTCATCAGGTATAAAATAACTATATAGTGTTCTCCCAGTATTGTTTTCCCTGCTTCCTAACTGATTGCTACATCCAACCTCCCCACAGAAAGCTTAAGCAATATTTTAAAAATGAAAGGTAGATCATACTCAGTACTCTTTAGTGGATTTCCATCCTGCTAGCAATGAAATCCAAAGCTTGCACCATGGCTCAACAAAGCCAGGTATGTTGTGGCTTTGCCGATCTCATCTCCTTCCCCGTCCCAGCCCTCTGACCTCCTGATCTTGCTCCAGTACCCCCAAGGACACTTCTGCCTCAGGGCCTTTGCACGTGTTCTTCTCTCTGCCAAGAATATTCTTTCCCCCAGAAAGCTGCACGGCTCATTCTTTCACTTTATTTAGGTGTCTGCTCAAGTGTCACCTTATTACCACCTCATATAAAACTTTCCCCCACTCTCAATAAACTATCCTTTCACTCTAGTTTTATTCTTGGGCTACGACAGTTTTCTCCATAGATTACAGCACTTCAGAGGACCTGATCTATTATATATTTCTTCATATATTTGTCCGGAGAAGGCAATGGCATCCCACTCCAGTACTCATGCCTGGAAAATCCCATGGATGGAGGAGCCTGGTAGGCTGCAGTCCGTGGGGTCGCTAAGAGTCAGACATGACTGAGCGACTTCACTTTCACTTTTCACTTTCATGCATTGGAGAAGGGAATGGCAACCCACTCCAGTGTTCTTGCCTGGAGAATCCCAGGGACGGGGGAGCTTGGTGGGCTGCCGTCTATGGGGTTGCACAGAGTTGGACAGGACTGAAGCGACTTTGCAGCAGCAGCAGCATATATTTGTCTTTTTTTTTGTTTGTTTCCTGTTTCTCTCTCTCCCCCAAGTATGTAACATTCAGGAAAGCAACAACTTTGTTTGAAACAAATGAGAGCTCTCAGGCCAGCCTGCCAGGCTTTACTGCCATGTTAAAATAGAGGAGGCATCAAGTAACAAGGCCTGAACCAGGCTGGTAGGTGTGACCAGAAGTAAGAAGCACAAGGCACAGCAGAAAGAAAGGAAAGGAAGATCTGGCAAAACAGATTGGATGGGAGGTAAAAGGTAGAAGATCCAGAGAGACCCGACTGAGGTTTTGAGACCAGTGGTCACTCTCCACCACTCTGGTGGCCACCAGCCACATGTGGTGAGGAAACACTTAAAATGTGGCTAGTCTGGACAGAGATGTGCTGTTGGTGTGAAATACACACTGGATTTCAAAGACTTAATAAGGAAATACGTATGTGAAATGTCTCAATGATTTTTAAAATATAGATTACATATAGAAATGATAATATTGGATATATTCAGTTAAATAAAATATAGCATTAAAATTCTCATCTGTTTCTTTTTGTTTTATAACATGATTGTTAGAAAAAAAATTTTTTTAATGTTTATTTCTTTAGCTGTGTAGGGTCTTGGTTGCAGCACACAGGTTTAGTTGCCCTGCAGCATGTGGGATCTTAGTTCCCCGACCAGGGAACAAACCCAGGTTCCCAGCAGTGGAAGGTGGATTCTTAACCACTGAAACACCAGGGAAATCCAGAAAAATTTTAATTACACATGCAGCCTGCGCATAT
Organism: Bos taurus; assembly: GCF_002263795.3. NCBI lineage: Eukaryota > Metazoa > Chordata > Mammalia > Artiodactyla > Bovidae > Bos > Bos taurus. The sequence goes on from NC_037353.1 coordinate 14,769,630, forward strand.
TTCTATTGGAGAGGGCTGGTCTAGAATACAAACAGTGGTACCACTTGCAGAAAGAGGAGAAGAAAGAAGAGAAAGGACTGTTCGTACTAATAGATAGAAGGTTATAGTGAGGCTCAACTATTTGCTTTCCTAGAATTTTGAAATCAGTGAAATAAAACTGTCCTCTGGGAGTTGGAGTGAAGCTAGAAAATCACATACTTGCTTCAAAGCTGAGATGTACAGCATAACATTCAAAAGCTAAAATGTTTTTTTGATCTAAGAGAGTAGGGCCAAAACCTGTCAAAATGTATTTATGTACCTTAAGGGGGAAAAAAAAAGCATCGGTCACAAGAGGCATTGGTTAGCAATGCTACATGGGAGAAAGGAAGGATCTTGTGAAAAGTGACATAGGTACTATCTATCAAAGCACTGTCCAGGCTATCAGTCTGACGCCAGGAAGCAGAAGACCCCAATGACTAGGATGACCATGTATCTCACTGTCCAACCCACGTCACTGTTGACAGCAAAAGGGACATCATAAATCATTGTGCTGGGATAATAAACCAGGACGATCCAAAGTAAGTCAGAGTATATAGTCACCCTATCTCAACTAATTTACTCTAATTTATTGCTCTCATTGCAGCCTTCTGATCCTACCAAATGTACATGAGGCTAAGACATACATCTGAAAAGAAATTCACATTACTAAACACCGGGATGCTTCTTCAACTGATGTGGGCATTTAGTATCAGGCGTCTTACCCTCTCCCCCAATCCCGTTATTAACAGTACATCTTACAGTCAATGATGTCTTATAACCAAAAATACAGAGTAACTTGGTTTCCTATGTGGTACGACATGAAGGAAAATAGACATTTCTCCAAAGAAGACAGAGGGCCAGAAGGCATGTGAAAAGATGCTCAGTGTCACTAATTATTAGATAAATGCAAATCAAAACTACAATGAGATATCGCTTCACACCAGTCAGAATGGCCATCATCAGAAAGTTTACAAATAACAAACGCTGGAGGGAGTGTGGAGAAAAAGGAAGCCTCCTCCATTGTTGGTGGGAATGTAAACTGGTATAGCCTCTGCAGAGCACAGTTTGGAGGTTCCTTAAAAAAACCAAAAATAGAGCTATCGTATGATCCAGCAGTCCTACTCCAGGGCATACATCTGGAGAAAAGCACACTTTGAAAAGATACATGCACCACAGTGTTCATTGTACAATAGCTAAGACATGGACTCAACCCAGACGTCTACTGACAGGGACAAATGAACACAGCAGATGTGGTACATATATACAGTGGAATATTAGCCATTAAAAAGAAGGAAATAATGCTATTTGCAGCAAGATGGATGGACCTACAGATTATCATACCAAGTTAAGTAAATCAGAGAGATTATTGTATGGTATCACTTAGATGTGGAATCTTAAAAATGATACAAATGAACTTCTTCACAAAACAGAAATAAACTCACAGACTTAGAAAACTTACGGCTACCAAAGAGTAAAGGTGGGAGAAGGGGAGGGATAAATTAGGAGTTTGAGATTAACATATATACACTGCTATATTTAAAATAGATGATCAGCAAAGACCTAGCGTATAGCACAGGGAACTCTAGTCAATACTCTGTAATAACCTATATGGGAAAAGTCTGAAAAATAGATATATGTATATGTATAACTTAATTATTTTGTTGTGCACTTGAAACTAACATCGTAAATTAACTATAATACCTTAACACTGTAAATCAACTATACCCTAATATAAAAAAAATTTTTTTAATTTAAATTTATTAATCAGAGAGCAGGAATGCCCTCCTCAACCAGGCAATTAATTTCCACTGGAAAATAACAAGTATTATGATTTTAGATTTGAACAATTCTTACTGAGCTTAGTTAATTTGAACTGATAACCTAAGATTGCATTCTGAGTCTAAGGCCAAAGTCTAGATCAAGGACTTGGGTGAATTTACTGGGGTCATTCAGTCCCATGGGAACCTCACCTTTACCCAGGAGACAACCTTCTGTACCACTCCTGGGGACTACCACGACTCTTCCCCGTCTGAAACTGGTAGAGGCAGTAAGGCAAGGAATCTGGTTTCAATTTGTGAGACATTAAAATGGAAGCAGTGCTGGAAAGAGAACCTGAATGAGATGCACGTGGGGCACACGTAATCAGAAGAAATGATTTTGTGTCCAATAAAGCTACAGTTTGGATAAACCATCAGTGCCTACATGTAATTAACAAAGAAATTACAGGAGTGTGAACAGGTTTCTCTGTAAGTACCTGTTGGATACAAATTGGATAGACTAGTGGTGGCTTCCAGAGAAGGCGATGGTATCCCACTCCAGTACTCTTGCCTGGAAAATCCCATGGACAGAGGAGCCTGGTGGGCTGCAGTCCATGGGGTCACGAAGAGTTGGACATGACTGAGCGACTTCACTTTCACTTTTCACTCTCATGCATTGGAGAAGGAAATGGCAACCCACTCCAGTGTTCTTGCCTGGAGAAACCAAGGGACGGGGGAGCCTGGTGGGCTGCCGTCTATGAGGTCGCACAGAGTCGGACACGACTGAAGCAACTTAGCAACAGCAGTGGTGGCTTCATGTTTCCAACCTCTTAGGAATACAGCAATCACAGTGATTGATTAGCTATGTCTGATGTTGGCTCATAAGTGGGAAGGGGGTCAGCGGACAGAATTAAAGCACAATGATATTGAAAACATTATGTTATTAAAGATGTTTTCCTTCAACAAAACAAACAATAGTACAACAATATGTAAAATGACAAAAACAATCAAAATCAACTTACTTATTTTGTCCAATTGTCTCAAAATCTTTCACAACAATCTCAAGGGATGATGAAAAATCCAGCGGTATACCCCGCAAGTCAAACTCCAAAATCTGTCCACAGAAAGGTTATGGAGATAAAAAGTCTGTTAAAAGGATCTGGGAATATAATAAGATGCACCAATACTATTAATAAACACTGGTTCATCTTCACCAATGACAATCTTTTCAAGTCCTCAATTCTACAGTGAGACAGAAGTGATCAAATTCTGAACCTGGAAGCTGCTGAGACTTGTGGGAAAGCACACCAGACTTAGCCTCAGAGGGCCTGGTAGCTACTCCTAGCTCCCTGTTTTCTAGGCTCCTTAGCTTTGAACAAGACCAAATCCATCTCATGGGCGGAGATCTAGACTTAACGCCTACCACAACTGTCGCATGAATAGAATGAAATCTGTATATGAAAAATGCTTTAAGGGTTAATTTTAAATTAATCATATTACTAGTGAACAAAGAGATGAATAAATCTAAGAAAACATTTTCTGAATTGCATCAGCCCCTTATTTTTAAGCCCCACCACAGTCAGTGCGGTAGTCAGGCAAGTCTCTCATCTTAAAGCAGTAAATTGCTTTCTAAGGGTAAATATTAAAACAAACAAACAAACAAAAAAAGAAATCCACTTAGCACCACTGATGCCTTTAATTATGTAACAAATGAATTCAATAAAGCAGTTCCTGATTATGTTTGATATGGATGGAGGAGGCATCTCACAGGTCATATTAGAAGATGCCCACCAACCCCAATGGGTTTGGGATTGGCATTTCATTTAAGTTTGGTTTCAGTTATAAAATTTCAATTGGGAAATTTCCTTGATAAACATATATGCATTATAAGGAAAAATGTGTCAGAAACAAAATAGTGTGAGATGGATGATGCCCTGTGGAAAACAACCCCACTCATGTGACCACACTCCTCTCTGCCATTGGCCACATGGATTGAGCACAAACTTAAGTGGTATGCTACCACTAAAAAAAAAAAAATTAAATTATTGGAGTTCCCTGGTGGCTCAGATGGTAAAGAACCTGCCTGCAATGCAGGAGACCCAACTTTGATCCCTGGATCAGGAAGATTCCCTGGAGAAGGGAATGGCAACCCAATCCAGTATTCTTGCCTGGAGAATTTCAAGGATAGAGGACCTGGTGGGCTACAGCCCATGGGATTGCAAAGAGTCGGACACAACTAAATGCATACATGTATGTACTTTTTGTTTTAGTCTTGGAGCTGTGTGTGAGGTGCTAGGATCCCATAGTGCCCACAGGGATCAACCCGACAGGCCTCTGCTCTCAGGGAGCTGGTAGTCCAGCTGGCTGTATTCTGGGTTCCAGTGAAACTGCAGCAGTGGAATTTCCTCTCAACCTATATGAGACCAGCAGGGCTTTTCAGGAAGGCACCAGGAAACTTTCAGTCTTGGCCTCATCCAATGAGAATGAGTAATCTTTATCTTATAGGGATACTGAAACTAGTTAGGAGGGGAACAGGGGAAGAGGTTTGCAGTTGGTGAAGGGGAAGTCTTCATAGCCTGGTAACTTAGCAAAATAACAAAGATATTTATCACTGTACTTTTCCAGAAAGGTTTGACCTAGCTTTTGGAAAAACAATGGGGTGGATGATAGACTTTTCAAAAATTAGTCAGCATAGGAAAATCCTACTCAATAGAAAGAATTTAAAACTTCACATATCTATAAATATATTAAACACTGAACCATTTATAAAATAGTCAACAGGCAGAGGAGCTATATAAATTACATTACTTCAATACAATATTACACAAGTAATTAAAAGATTTTCAAATGGAATGAGAAAGGTATATGCTCAGGATATAATAGTAAGAAAAAGATAGGAAACTGTACTCACTATATACTTATTTGCTGATTTTAAAACATAATAAATATATTCACTCAATAAACATTTATTGATACCTCCGAGATGTTATCAACAGTCACTTCTGGATAGTAGGGTCAAAAGTAATTTTTTAAAGCTGAAGTTTTCAAAATTTCTACATTAAGTATGTATTACTTTTATCAACATAAAAAAAATGACTTCCAGACACTCAAAGTATCATGGATTACACTCAATTATTCACATGCAGATATGGTTTTAATTACTGGGCTTCCCTTCTGGGGCTCTGGAGAGGATCTAATCCCACCCCCTGCTCTAATTTGCAGCATAACTGGAAAAGGTCACACAGCAAGTTCATGGCTGCACCAAGCTAGAACCCCGGCCTCCTCACCCTATCCAGGCTCCACTCGCCACACCACCACTGTGCAGACGTCACTGTTATGTCTCCTTGAACTGCTCTGCTGTCTTTGGGCCACAAAGGGAGATGGAGGGGGTGAGGGCGAAAGGGCAGAGATTCTCCTTCCAAATGGAAGGGTTAACCTCTGACCAAAGATGAGCAATCAGAGGTAGCTTATCCAGTGAAACAAAATTGTAAAATAATGAAGGTACCTCATTCCAGACAGGGTTGAGTTCATTATCGACTTTCTTTGTTTTCTTTTTCTCATCTGCAAATAAAAAATAAGAGATAGCAATCAATTAGAAGTATCTGAAGATCCAACACTTTGGCCACCTGATGCAAAGAGCCAACTAATTGGAAAAGACCCTGATGCTGGGAAAGACTGAGGGCTGGAGAAGGGGGCGACAGAGGATGAGATGGTTGGATGGCATCATCACCTCTAAGGACATGAGTTTGAAACAACAACAGAACCAGTAACATTCACTCATTCATTCAAAGAACCTTCCCTGAGGGAAGGTACAATGCCTACATTTTACCTTCATCTGACTAGGGTGGGGACTACCTGAATCAGTTTGCCAAAGTGAACAGCATTTTTGGCCTAAAAAAATGTTTTCCCATCCCTAAAGAGCCAAGAGTTGGGAGACTCAAAATCACAGACATGCCATAAGCCTCTGCTTCTCTCTCACCAAATCCTGCAAACCAAAGTCACCCAGAGCTTGTGTGTCTCCCCAGATTGTTGTGGAAAGTCAACAAAGGTAACCTTTGACCCACAGGTATCCCATTTGATAAATGAGGATACTGAGACTCCAAGGAGTTGAGAAACGTGTCTGACCTCATATGCAGGAGTGGTGCCTAATATAAACCTGGAATTTCAGCTCTGAAGCCCATGCTGCCTTTGCAAGTGATAAGACCCCAACACAGCTTAAAGATTAAGCTAGACTTGCTCACTGACATGAATCTGAGCAATCTCCGGTAGATAGTAGAGGACAGAGGATCCTCATGCCGCAGTCCAGGGGGTTGCTAAGAGTTGGACATGACTTCGCGACAGATTTTTAGACCCCTTCTCACAGACCTAATACAAGGTAATAATTAGTAGATGAATGCTTTCTAGGACCAGCAGAGAATTGGGGATTTTCCTTACTCCTGGATCATTTTTTTCCTGAAGACAAAAGGTGTTCTTTCTGTGTGTCTGAGACTGGACAGTATACCTACCCAGATGAGCAAATGTTAATCCAGCTCGTGCTTAAAGTTTCCTTGGAGCAAAGTCCAAAGAGCAGGGGCTTCTATTGAATCCCTAAGTCCCCAAATACATAACAAAATAAAAACTAATGTTTGAGTACAAAAGGTTTTCTAAGCCTTAGCTCATCTGTTTTCAGGGAGGAAAAAACCAGTTTTTCTTCCTGTGTGTCTCCTTTACTATCACACAGAACACTCACAACATTCTGACAGCAGAATGTTGCTGCATTGGGCGGGGATTGTTCCCCTACCAAGCAGTTTTCTGCGACAGCAGCTGGGTGTTCCACAATTTGACTCAGTCCTGACACTTTAGCATCAGATCCCACGGGTTAAGGGCTCAGTCCCACAAGACTGCCCCACCCCCACTTCAGTCCAGATTGTCATCTGTGCTTCTAACCAATTGGAGACAAATCTGAGGTTCCTATGACCCCATCGTTGGGTTCAATTAATTTGCTTGAGCAGCTCACAGAACTCAGGAGAACAGTTACTTACCAGCTTACTATAGGATTTGATCAATAATATAGAGGAACAGCCAGCTGAAGAGATATGCTGTGTGAGATCTGAGAAGGTCCCAAGCACAGGGGCTTCTGTTACCATGGAGTTGGGGTGCACTGCCCTATTGGTACATGGATGTGCTCACCTACCTGCAAGGTCTCTGAACCCCATACTTCTGGGATGCTTAATGGAGGCTTCTTCACATAGGCTTGATCAATTATTAACTCCACTTCTAGCCCTTCTCCCCACTTGAGAGAAGCTGGGGGTGGGGCTGAACATTCCAAACTTCTAATCATGGCTTGGTCTTTCGGGTGACCAGCCCCCATCCAGGAGTCCACCCAGAGTGGCTTCATTAGAACAAAAGATGCTCCTACTGCCCTCTCTTATCCCTTAGGAATTTACAAGGGTTTTAGGAGCCCTATGTTAGAGATGGGGTCAAAGATTAGAACCAGAAATGTTCCTACTGTTCTTATCCCTTAGAAAATTACAAGGGTTTTAGGAGCTCTGTGCCAGGAACAATGAGCAGCAGGTCAGGGCGATGTATATTTTTTCTATCATCTCACATGACCCAATTTCCTGAAAAATCCTACGTACAATCATTTCCATCCCCCTTTCACAGCTAAGGAAACTGAGAAGTCAAGTAAGGAATTCCAAGTTACATTGCTATTAAGTGGGTCAAGGCTAGGTTATGGACCCAGGCAGTCCCACGTCAGTGGCCATGCTTTGAACCACTCCACAGCTTCCCCTCTACTGTAGTGGAATGCAGGAGGTAGTGGCTTTTGTTCGGCTGAATGTCACATTGCTAAGGCTCCCAGCACACGGCCAGCTATGGGAATAGCCACCACATTCTTCCACGACCTCAGCATAGCAAAGCTGAGGCAGCACCCTCACGGCTAAGCATTAACTTTTCCACTTGAGTAGGCTCCCATCGCCCTGCTGGCTTCCCTTTTCAAAGTTCAGCAGGACTCTACTCATCGGCTCATGCCTGGATCTATCCTGACTATGACTATAGGCTTTCTGTGCAGAGCCCCTCACTGGATTCTGATGTCACCTAGAAGCGGTCCTCATTTCCCCTCCCACACTTCCTTATTGAGTCCACTCACTCTTCCCCTCATCTCACAGAAGCCTCTCAAGCTTTCTCTCTGGTTACAGTACCAGAAAGTGTGAGAGACAAAAAGGAGCCCTGCAAAGGCTGTTGAAATTGGAAACGGAAGAAATGGCTTCTCTCCACAACTGCAGCTGCTCCCTCTAGAGAATGATCTACAGGTGCCAGGCTGTGCATTCTACTTTGGTGTCTCTAAATGCTTACCCTAACCCTGCAAGGTAAACATTCTCAACAGGAATCAAGAAAAGCTGGTTAAGTTGTTCAAGCCACAGCTAACAAGGAAACAGAATCTGCACCTACATCTCCTAGCTTCAAACCCAGAGTGTGTGTTTGCCACCACCGATGCCGCACTGGAAGCTGTCAGAAATATTGACTAAAGAAGATGCACAGGCACGATGTGGATAGTGGGCTTGGGATCCTGGGCAGTGGCCATAGGAAAAGTCCAAGGTCAGGTTTCAGGGTGTCCTAAAAGTGTCCAAGACTGTCTGCTCCAAGACATAAAATATGACATCTGAGAGTTCTTCTGGAGACAGAGTTTATTGTTCTGATCAGATTCTCAGATGAGTTAGGGACCCGGACAAAGGTTAGGAATTTCTGCCTTTGACAAGCATGAAAGGGTTACCATTAATCTCACTGCAGCTCACCACCATGCTGGCTGGCTGCCATATCCTGGGCTTAGGCTAGGGGAGGTGGGAGAATGGAGTGGAGACCTGAGTCAGGAAGGAGTGAATTTGGACCTTGAAGTCATGGCAGGCCTTCAAGAGAGAGATGGGCAACATGAGGTCCCAGCCAACAGGAAAAGCAAGAAGGCAGCAAATAACTTATAGAAACTGAGCAGAAGCCTTAAGACTGGCAACACTCAAGGATGGTCTTGAAGCAAAATTCCAGTCTCCTCTAAGTCTCTAAGATCCCAGACAAGGAGCTAAGACAGGGGCTCCAGGGAAGCTTTAAATAGAGCCAGCATTTACTCACTTGAATTGAGTCCCAAGCCTGGTTACCAACCTGGGGATCAGTGTAGGAAGGCATGTTGCAAGGCTGTCTTGATGCCAAGCCTGGTACTAATGACTCTCCACCCCCAGTGGGGATTGTTCCAGAGTCAGCAGCTGAAGAGTGTGATAAAGGTCACCTGTTCATTCATTCTCAAACATTCATTAAGCACCTACTATATGATAATGGAGGGCTTCCCAGGTGGCCCAATGGTAAAGAGTCTGCCAGACAATGCAGGAGACACAGGAGAGGAGGGTTCCACCCCTGGGCCAGGAAGATACCCTGAAGGAGGAAATGGCAACCCATTTCATTTCTATTTCCATTTTCTATTCTTGCTTAGAAAATTCCATGGACAGCGGAGCCTGGGGGGCTACAGTCCATGGGGTCCCAAAGAGTGGGCCACAGCTCAGCATAAGGCCTAACAAGGATGTTGCTAATAACTGAAGAAAAAGAGTATAAGATAGTTCCTGGTCTCAAACATTCCGTCAATGTAGTTTATGGGTTACCGAATAGAAGAACCAAACAAATCTTCCTGCGTGTTTTCACCCAGTATAAAAAGTTCCATCGTGTTTTATTTTTATCTTGGAGTTTCCTCCCATAAGAGGGGTAATAATGGGAATGATGACCAGCCAGGTCAGGGACCTCATAGCTCAGCCCACGGAAATGGTCTACTAAGTGAGTTCTCCCATGACATTAATCAACCTCCTGATTCCTCCATCCAACAAATATTTCTGAAATATCAGTTGCCAAGCACTGAGCAGGTTGCTGTGAGAGATACACAGATCCCCAAGACCTTGGGGTCCCAACCTTGGGGAGGTAGATATGGCTACAGGTGTCTGATACAGAAAGAAAGCTTCTTTCAGAAAGAGGGGTATAGATGAAGATGCAGATTCAGAGGAAGTGGAGGTAAGTGGAGGAAGTGGAGCCTCACGCTGGGGAGCAGAGGCTGAGTAGGGGTTGGAAGGAACTGGAAATGGGGAGCTGGGAAGAAAATGTCACTCCAGATGAGGGCAACAGCATGGTGGGTCAGCCATGGATGGAGAACAAGTAATGTCTGGGGACACTACACAGCCCAGTGGGCTGGAACCAGAGGATGTGTAAGGGAATCAAGGCGACCAGGCTGTGTGGGAAGGTTATGGTCACACCGTGAAGCCCTGAATGACAGGAAAAGCATCATTTGGCTGATTCAAGTCACTTAGGAAGGAGGATATTAGAAACTGACTCCATAACTTCAGGAATTCATTATCCAACAGGAAAAACTAAGATTTGCTCAACGAATCTGCCAAGACATACTCCTGAACACATGATTCAGCTGTCTTGAGAACAGAGCAGAAGGGCCGAGTCCTAGCAGATGCCACTGGTGGGGCTATCCCTGTGGAATTTCCTGCCACACCTGGTACCTACGCATAATATTGATACTAATAGTGAGACTCTCCCTCCCAGCCAGGTCTGTATTAAATCCTTCACATACCTCACTTCATTTAACTTTAACTCTTGTATCAAGCCGAAAAAGTAGGCATTGTTAATATCCCCAATCTGCAGATGAGCAAAGCAAGCCCAGAATGTTGGGTAACTTGCCCAGGGTCAGGGAGCTAGGAAGAAATCCTCTAACTCAGGACTAGTCTGCAACTACCCTCCTACCTCTCTGGCTAATAAGGAAAGATTAAGAAGTTGGCATTAGCTCCTAGCTTTCTGGAAAAACCCAGCCCAACCCCTTCCAAGAAGGCGGCTTTGATTTTTTAATCAAGATGTGTCCACATTACATTTTATTGAAAGCCTATTTTCACACATAAACATGTCAGCCAAAAAAGAAAGTACATAAATTCCTGTCTTATCAACAACCACAGTTACACACTTATTCAATTATTCAATTCCATGTCTTTTTTTCAAAGGTCTCAGCCACAGGCACTCATCAGTAGATTAAATTACCAGAAACTCTTTCCCCTTCTTCACACTCCTACCTCCCCCGTTTCCACCTCTAATGTTATGAAGATATGTTTCTTCCTATGGTAAAGAATTAAAAACTTTCAACCTGAAATACAACAATTGATTTAAATGCAGGATACACTCTGGACTCAAAGGCATTCTTTGAGACATTTCCTGTTTTTTTTTTTTTTATTAACTACAATTACTTCTCTCTCAGATCTGTGAAGGTCAACACTGCAGTAATTAACTCTTATGCCAACCTCCCAATAAGGTTTCCGAAGAACTGAACAAGCACTCTTTACCAAGCCACCACACCCTCTGGCACGGAAACTTTCCTTTGCTGTCCACCTACCAAACAGTGTGCGGAGCCCTTACTGAAGAGGTGAGAGTGACACCATGACTCCTAGTCTGTACTGGTCCATCCAGGCCGAAAGCACCAGGGTGCCGGCTAATTTTGTATCAACTTGACTAGTCTGTGGTGCCAGTTGTTTGTTCAACTCTCGTCTAGATGCTGCTGTGAAGGTATTTTATAGATGTGATTAACAATGTATAAAATTGTTTTCAAGTAATTTCAATTGTTTTCAAGTAAAGCCGATCACTCTCTGTAAGGTGGGTGGGCCTATAGCTGATAAGCCTTAAGAGAAAAAACTGAAGTTTTCCCTCTCTTCCTGGAGAAGAACGAATTTTGCTTCAAGACTGTATCAGGCCCACTGGCCTGCCCTTGAGGTTTCAGTCTCAAGACTACAATGTCAACCCTTACCTGAATTTCCAGCCTTCAGTTGGGCTGCACCCCACAGGCCTATGAGGCCCGTGTTTGACCAGCTTCAAGACCAGGAAAGAGCCTGGAGTCAGCAACAGAGACATCATCAGTGGTTTAATGGATGGGGGAGCTCACACGTCTGAAGCCAGGTCCTGGAGCAATACCCCATTGCATGCGGCAGACAGAGGGGAGGACGCAGAGGCAGTCTTTGCTTCCTGGGCAAAGGGGAGCTTATTAGTTATAGGGGAACTGACGTCAGGTGGTCTCATTTGTTACCAGGGAAAGGAGCGTGTCCCTCACTGCCCCTTTCAAAAGAACAATCAACACCTGGGGCCTGGGGCAAGCACCTAGGAAGGTCAGTCAGATGACTGGGATACAGGTGAAGTACGCAAGGGATGGGCAAGGGATGTGCAGAGAGCAAGAGAACAGCCATCTTGACTGGCCTGTCCATACATCTGCCCCACAAATTTCAATCTTGCTGACTCTACAAATGCATGAGTCCTCTCCCTCCCCACTCTCTGCCTCTGCCTCTTTCTCCATTTATATATACATGTATACTATTGGTTCCCACAAAATGGGACCAACTGGTAACACTAAGTGGCCATGGAAGTAACAACATTACAATGGTAACAGATTTTACATACTTCAAAACCATACATCTCATTGATTCTAACAACCCTGCAAGGAGAAAGCAGGTATTGGTCCAGCTTTTCTGACTGGACTTTCAAATCAGGGAACTCTCCATTTCTCTGAGCTGTTATCAGGGAGACATAAAGCTCAACCACTAAACTCAAAGTCCCTCTTTGATGAACTAGGGAATTTAGACTAGAGGAGCTCTAAGTTTTCCACCAGGTCCAATAGAACCTGAGTTTTATGAAGTCCCCCCAAGTCCTGACTGGTTAGACTGCTGCATCTTACTGAGATAGCCGCAGGAGAAGTGGGGGTGCTATTCACAAAGCTTCCACATGTAACTCAGGTCTTTGGTGAAAGTGTTAGTCACTCAGTCATGTTCGGCCAGGCTCCTCTGTCCATGAAATTCTCCAGCCAAGAATACTGGAGTGGGTAGCCATTCCCTTCTCTGAGGATCTTCCAGACCCAGAGATAGAACCCGTAGGCAGACTGTATTGTGGGGAGTCTGCATTCTGCACTGTGGGCAGACTCTTTACTGTCTGAGCCACCAGGGAAGCCCCAGCTCTTTGGTAGGCAAGGTAGACCAGCCATCCATCTAAACTTGACTTCTCATTCAGAAATACTTCTGCATCTTCTCTTGGTCCTTAATTTTGCCCCCTTTGTTTTGAGAAATATTCACATACCCAAAGGCATCCACTATTTGGCCTAAAATTTCAGATTCTCCTTGCCTCCAAGCCTTTCCACACATGGTTAGCAATTATTAAATGCTGTGAACTAGTCACTGTTCCCAGTGCTTCCCGTGACTGTCTCATTTAATCTTCACACCAACCCTAAGAGGCTAGTTCTATTATGATCATCTCTAGTTACTGAGGAAGAAACCAAGACACAGAGAGGGTAAGCCACTTCTCAGAGGCAACACAGCTAGTGAGTGGCAGAGCAAGGATTCAAACTCTAGAAGATAAAGACACAAAGCAATTTCCAAAATTGGGGGATTAAGATCAGACGGTGACTCCCTAAAGGATGGGACTATATTTTATTAATATTACTATCCCCCCGCCAGAGTCATTTCTCCACGACCTGAGTGAGCTGGACTTGATAAGCTCATGTAAGTCTTACAACGCAAGTTGCTTTAGTGATTAAGAGAATAAATGCAAAGTGCTCAACACAGAATCCAGCACAGGGTAAGCACTGAACCACCAGGAACTATTTCTTCTCACAGCACCCAAGCAGCACTCCTTGCAGACTCCAGAGGGTTTCCCAGGTGTGGAGCCCTCCCTGGAGGTCAGGGCCCCAGTGACTAAAGCAAGTGGCCTGGGCACAGCCCCGGAGGAGCAATTCTGCCACATGGCTCGGTTCCAGGCCTCTGAGGCCTGCCAGAGGCAGCTGACATGTGGGTAGTGCTCCTCCCTGGCAGTGAGCCTGACAGCTAACAGCCTCTGAAAGAACTTTCACAAGAATCAGGAGCAGGGAAAGCTTCGGAAAGGGCCAACAGGAGACTCCTCTGCCCCTCGGATCTTAGAGGGACTCAGGGGAGCACAGAGACAGGGGGCCCATCCCAGTTGAACTGACTGAAGGAGCATCCCTGTTTCCTAACTCTGGCTGCACTACTCCTGCAGGAGATGTTGCTAAAGGAGTTCGAGGAGAAAGGCGTTTTGGCCAAATGGCAACTGCAACACAAAGTGAGCCTCTTTTGTATATTTCTGAAAGCGTCACTGATATCTGCTGATAAAAGGAAAGCCCAGACAGAAAAGCAGGCTGCTCCACTTTCTGCACCCAGTGCCCCAGTGGCCTCTGGAGCTGCCCTTTCAGGTACACAAGCTCTTGGATCAAAGTCAAATCCTGCAGGGAGTTGTGGTGAAGCCCAGTCGAGCAGAGTCTGCTTCCTAAAGGCTGACCCTGGGGTGTGCTCCAGCCCTGCCAACCGCCCAGGCTGCAGACAGATGGAGCCCAGGTGGGCCAGGCACCCGGATCAGCTGTCTCAGTGGAGAACTGAGACGTGTGCCTCTTCAGTGTCTTCGTTTGTGTATGGGAATCCTTTCTGTGCCGGGCACTTTAAGGTGCCTATCAAATCCTATCTAGTGCCTACATAGTCCTACCAAATCCTTCTGAGAGAGTGTTGGGCTGCACCCCACAGGCCTACCAGGCTTGTGCTTGCCCAGCTTCAAGACTGAAGAAAAAGCCCGCGGTCAACGACAGAGACTGTTGATGGTTTAATAGATGGGGGAGCTTACACATCTGAAGTAAGGTCCTGGAGCGACACCCTACTACGTGCCATGCACAGTGGGTAGAGCATGGCGCAGTCTTCCCTCCTAGGGCTGAGGATGGAGGGGAGGGTACCAGTTATAGGGGAATTGACATTGGGTGGGCTCATTAGTTACCAGGGAAACCAGCAGAAAGGCATGCCCCTTTGATAAGAACAATCACCAGCTGGATCCCTGGACAAGTAAATGGGAAGGTCAGTCAGATAAGTTTAGATAAAACAAGTACTGGTCAAGCAGGGGATGTACAGAGAGCAAGACAACAGCCATCTTGAGTGGCCTGACCATACCTCTACCCTGACATACCCTGCACAACCCTTACAATCTTGGTCTGCCCCTCTTTGGCAATATCCCTGGGGTCAGGTAGGTAGAGGGCACTGCAACCAAACACCACAGATACAGACAGGTCAGCACTGGTTTTCACATTAGAGGAAAATAATCCAATCTCATGAACAGGCTCAGAGGTATGTTAATGGGGAAACATGTCATAGGCTATACATTTTATCACTTATATCCAATTTTCAGGGCTTCCCTGGTGGCTCGGTGGTAAAGACTTTGCCTACCCATGCAAGAGATGTAGGTTCAATCGCTGGGTCAGGAATATCCCCTGGAGAAGGAAATGGCAACCCACTCTAGTACTCTTGCCTGGGAAATCCCACGCACAGGAGCCTGGCAGGCTACAGTCCATGGGGTATAAGAGAATCAGACATGACTTAGTGACCAAACAATGACAACCACCCAATTGTCACACAAACATTGTACATATGCTTTTATTGTTTTAATATTTATGTTGCTGTGCGAGGTCTTAGTTGCAGTACATGAATTCTCAGTTCCCGCATATGACATCTAGTTCCTTGACCAAGGGTGGAACCCGGGCCCCCTGCATTAGAGGTGCAGAGTCTTAGCCACTGGACCACCAGGGAAGTCCTACCTGTGCTTTTAGCAACAAACTTAAAAAGCAAGCAGTGTAACACTTCATAGGTAGTTATACCCTGGCAATTTCACTAGATAATTTTCTTCACAACCAGAACATCAGGGCAAAAGTACGGCTAGCACAATAACTTTCATAAATACAGACCTCAATCAACAGAATTAGAATGTAACATTCACTGAGACAGAATTTTACTCTCTTTAAAATTACCCTCATCTCCACCAAACATAATCTAATCAAGACTAATTTGTTTGCAAAACAAGTCTGGTCAATTGACCACAGCAGCTCCTCCAAACTGGCTGCGGTGTAACTCCTCAGAAGGAGTGTCAGACTGAATTCCCGAAAGGCCTCTCAGGGCCACGAAAGCCACGCCAAAGACCTGCTATCAGGCTCCATCTCAGGGGAATTCTCTGTTCTAGAGGTCCCCAAGATATTGAGATTCCTGCACATGACCGGAGAGTCTTTGCCATTCACCTGCTAAGGCTGCTCAGAACCCAAGAGTCTCCAATTTCTGGCAGAACCAGGCAGAGAGAAAAGAAAAATGATTCAATTCTACCCACAGGTGTAGTTTACAAAATTGTTGTAAGTCATAACTAACTTAAAGGGAAGGGCTTCCCTCTACCTGGAGAACACAGATCAAAACCAGTAACATTCCAGACAAAACCCATACACATTATAACCATATTCACCAGTTCACTCAATAACCAATCCTTTTGTTAACTTCTATGAAGCCATCAGGTTTTCTATTAGAATCCTTCAATTTTTTACACAGTTCAGCAGTATGATCTGAAATTTATTAGAGGCCTACACCTGTCAAAACATCCTTCCTATGAATCTTCTTGAAGACAAAGCACTTTTGCAAAAGCATCAAGTAAAACAATGCTGCTGCTGCTACTGCTAAGTCACTTCAGTCGTGTCCGACTCTGTGTGACCCCATAGACGGCAGCCCACCAGGCTCCACCGTCCCTGGGATTCTTCAGGCAAGAACACTGGAGTGGGTTGCCATTTCCTTCTCCAATGCGTGAAAGTGAAGTCGCTTAGTCGTGTCCGACTCTTAGCGACCCATGGACTGCAGCCCACCAGGCTCCTCCGTCCATGGGCTTTTCCAGGCAAGAGTACTGGAGTGGGGTGCCATTGCCTTCTCTGAGTAATACAATAACTATTCATAAATGACAAAAAAGTAAAAAGGCACAGTTAAACACCTGATCACAATGTAATTGATAAGGAAACAGTTACAAGAGTTAAGATTGATTATAATCTTAACCCTTGAAAACCTCAGTCTCTGGCAAAATCCAAGAAGTAATTGTGCATTTCCTGATTGAAAAACTTAATGCTTCGGTCTCCCTCTTGTAAGCAGGCAAAGGTAGATAAACTTAGACCTGCCCGGCAATTAATGTTCTAATATTTTATCCTATTTGAAATGACCCATGAACACTCGTCTTTCAACTTTAGTTTCAAGCCTAAAATCTTCAAGTCACTAAAATCTGGAGAGACTATTTCAGATAAACATTCCCAAAGTATAATTATTTCTATAGAATTTACCTAAAAGTTATTTTTACTCCTTTACTCTTAAAGATCACATAAGATTAAAGTTCCAGAGAGGCCAGATAGATAATTGACATATAAAAGGCACATGAGGAATACCAATTCCTTCTAGAAAGCTGACTCAACCAATTACCAAAGCCTCCCTTTAATACAACAGCAGTCACTAGAGGCCATTTTTCTATAGATCTCTTGGCAGCCCCCATTCACCAAGGACAGCCCACTGCGTCCCCTCATACTAGCGGATAGCCACCTCAGAATTTCCCCATCCCTTCTGGGACGACCCCCTCAACTTTTGGGCCCCATACGCTCGTGGACGACGCCCACAACGTTCCATTCCCTGTCCTGTATTTCCCAACATCTCGGCACTCATGGGAGTTTCCTCAGTCTCCTGGCTGCTGTGCCAGTTGTTGGGCTGAACCCTGCAAGCCCACAAAGCCTGTTGCTTGCCCAGCTTCAAGACTGAAGAAACAGCCAGAGTCAACAACAGAGACATCAGTGGTTTAATGAACCAGGGAGCGTTCACGTTTGAAGTAAGGTCCTGGAGCAACACCCCACTGTGTGCAGCAGACAACAGGCAGAATATGGCAGCAGCCTTGACTCCCAGGGCTGGAACTGAGGCCAGGTGGGCTCATTGGTTACCAGGGAAACTGCAGAGGGGCAGGCCCCTCACAGCCCCTTTGATAAGAACAATCACCAGCTGGGACCTAGGGCAAGTAGTAGGATGGTCAGTTGTGTGCATAGGGTACAGGCGAAGCAGGAACTGGTTGGGCGGGGGATGTACAGAGAGCAAGAGAACAGCCATCTTGAGTGGCCTGACAATACACTCACCCTTACATACCCTGCACAACTCTTACAATCTTTGTCTGCCCCTCTTCAGCGATATCTCTGGGGTCAGGTATGTAGATGGCACTGCAACCAGATACCACAGATACGATACAGACAGCCACTGTGGTTTTCACTAAAGATGGCTGTTGTCTAGCTCTCTGACCATCCCCTGCTTCACCTATATCTTACTCACCTGACTGACCTTCCTAGATACTTGCCCCAGGCTCCAGCTAGCCATTGTCCTTATCAAAGGGGCAATGAGAGACACGGCCTCCTAGGTTTCCCTGGTAACTAGTGAGCCCACCTGACATCAATTCCTCTATAACTGGTAAGTTCCCCTCCCTCTCTCATCCCCTGGAGCAAAGACTGCCAACACATCCTTCCAGGCACCCGCTGCATCAAGGTGGTGAGTGTTACTCCAGGACCTGGCTTCAGACTCCATTAAACCCCATGTCAACTCCCCTCTCCATTAAACCACTCATGTCTCTGTTGCTGACTCTGGGGTCTGTCTTCACCCTTGAAGCTGGGCAAGGCCTGTGGGTGTGGTCAACAGGGAGGTACTAATATCTCCATTTTGCAAATGAGACTGAGGTTCAGGGATGCTAACTGACTTGCTCAGGATCACACAACTACTAAGTGGGAGAGCTCAGCTTCAGCCCCAAGCCTGCCTCGTTTCCAAACCTGTGCTCTTCATCACCACCTCAGGCTGAGGGTGCCGGTGACCTGCCACATTTTCACCACTTACCAGCTGCATGACCTTGGGCACTGACTCCAACTCTCTATACCTAGATTTCCTCATTCATAAATATTGGGACCTAATGCCCAGAAGAAATGGGTACCAAATCTGGGGGCTCATAATATGCCAGGGATTCTTCAAAGGGCTCTGTATGTCACCTGTTGCTATTATTATCCTTATTTATGCCCACTGGCACAATACAATTAAGGAGCTTCTCCAGCCTCACCTACTAGTAAGAAATCCAGAATCTCCATGCAGGTGTTCTGGCTCCTAAGACTCTTAAACTCTCATACCTCTGCCTGGCATGTTTCTGAGACATAATTTGCTAGTCAGTTAAGCCTGGTGCTCTGCAGATTCACTTCGGACCCTGCTGGAGGAGATAGGCATTCCAAGAGTTTCAGAGGGCTTCCCTGGTGGCTCAGTGGTAAAGAATCCACCTGCCAATGCAGGAGATGTAAGAGACGTGGGTTTGATCCCTGGGTCGGAAAGATCCCCTGGAGAAGGAAATGACAACCCACTCCAGTATTCTTGACTAGACAATTCCATGGACAGAGGAACCTGGTGAGCTATAGTCCAGTTCAGTTCAGTTGCTCAGTCATGTCTGACTCTGTGTCCCCCAAGGACCGCAGCACGCCAGGCCTCCCTGTCCATCACCAACTCCAGGAGTTTACCCAAGAGCTACAGTCCATGGGGTGGCAAAAGTGTCCGACAGGACTTAGTGACTAAAACAAAGTTTTAAAGCAGTTTCAAAAGGGCTCCTCAAGGCCTCAGTGTCCTGCAGAGGTGCACGTAAGAGGCCTCGTTGCAGCGCTGAGGATCAAAGGAGAGAGAATGAAAGTGTTAGGACACAGGGGACACGCCTCTGTGTAGGATTAGAGTCAGAATCATAAACATGGATCCATGCCCTCTGGGCGTCTGACTCCAAGAAACTGTTATCAAGAGAAAATAGTCACAGAAAAGAATTTTGAAAATAAGCACAAAGCTCTGAATCAAAATCTTGCTAACTCCATCCTTACCCTCCTGGGCAATAATTTTAGCTGAATTATGATGCTCAGCCTCAGGTCTCGGTGTTCCATAATTAATCATGTCTTTAAATGAGACATGTGCCATTGCCAGCACTGCACCCAGCCCTCCTCTCCATGTTGAGAATGGCTGTGGTCCCTGGGCTCTTGAGCCAGCAAGGCTGATCAGCTGCTGCAGGTATGAGGGAGACCTGGGAATCGGGGGTGTCTGTACATGGCTGCTTGGTAGTGGGAGGGCCTGGAGGGTAGAAATGCAAGAGAGATGCCAAGCACAAAGAAAGCCAGACACCCACAATGCAGTGGGAAGGCGCCTGGGCAAAAGAGTCTTGGTCTGGGCTTCTGGTCACTGCCTTTTCCTGGTCACCCTGCTTTGGCCACTCTTGTCCTCTCTGAGACTCAAGGTCCTCATCTGTGAAAGGGGTATAAACAATCACGTCCTGGACACCTGCTACAGTTATGAAGAACAAACACAAGTAAGCCCAAGAAACGGCTCTACACTGTAAGTGCCCTAGGAGGAGGCTCCTTCCTCAGGCCATGTCACATCTGGAGGCCATCTTAATGTGTCCAGCACACTGGGACAAACTGGAGGTCATCTGGGGCCTGGAACAAGGCCTCTGAAGTCTGAAGTGTCTGGCTCCAAGGAACCACTGCCCCAGGCCCTATCGCTGGTCTGAGTGGATGCCCTCAGGGCTGAATTTGCCCAAGGAAACAGAATCTGGATTGTCAGGTTTAGGGATCTAAGTTACCCCAGGGTAGGTCAAATGCACTAGTTACCCCAGGGTAGGTCAAATGCAGGTGTGACCAAAAGCCAGTGTCACCACAGAAGAGTGAATGTTACAGCCTCAGGGTGGGCCCCGTAAGCCAGCCCCACCTCAAACCTAGTGTGGGGTCTCGAACAAGGCAACTTATTCTCCCCAACACTTGGCCTCTTCAGCTATAAAATGAGGGATTTCAATTTTTTTTTTTTTTGGTGTGAAATAAATGCATCTATGTGAAGCTTTAGTGCAATGTTTCATAGCTGGTCATCAATATAACCTGCAAAAATAATGCTTCCTTTCCAAGAGATTAAACTTCTTTAATTCTGAATTCACTGAACTCTTCCTGGACCTACAGCTAGACTATAAGCTGCATACATGCAGTGGTCAAGTCTGGCTTGTTTCCCATCCGACTTGCAGTGCTGAGACCACAGCCTGGCCAAGTACACTCTTGACCAAGATCTGCTGAATGAGTTTATGCTTAAGAGGAGCAGTGGGAAGAAACAGAAGGAAAAAAAGAGGGTGGAGAGAGACAGGGACTGCCCAGGCAGTGAATTCCAACAACGAGGAGAGGTAACCACAAGGAACATTTTTTTCTTTTTTTTAAATAATGAAAGAAAGATAAGGGAAGGGATTAAAATAAAAAACAAAACGTAAGTTATCCTATTGCAATGATAAGATGATGAAAATAAAAATCCAGAAAACTAAGGTAATGAGAAGTGGAAACTCACCCTGCCGTTTAGGATCTTACTATTTTATATAAGATAAGAGTTGTGATCTCCACTAATAAAATGGCTCCCACTTGACTCTCAGAGGAACTGATTCACTGAGAAATTATGTTAGCTCTGAGCTTCTGAATCACAGCACAGTCCTAAAGACTTATGTACCCTGTGGAAACTCACCACAGGCGAGCCGGGTTTTGTTTTTTCTTTTTTTTTTTAAGTTCTTTTGTTCTTGGTACACAGTCTTCCTCTCTTAGACTGAGTTCAGATGACCTGGCAGACAAAACAACTCAATTTGTTCAGAGGAGGGAGGAAGGATCATAATCTGACTTGGATATTTAAGGCACACATTGTGTTTTTTCTGTGTAACTACAGTGACCTCCAAGAAGACACACTGGAGGCTTTGGAATCAGAGTTCAGGGTTGAATTCTAACCTGTCTCTGCCTCAGTTTCCTCATGAGTAAAATGAAGATCATAATAATACCTTGTTGCTGCTGTTGTTCAGTCGCTAAGTCACGTCTGACTCTTTGTGACTCCATGGACTGCAGCACACCAGGCTTCCCTGTTCTGGGCTATTTCCCAGAGTTTGCTCAAACTCATGTTCATTGAGTCAGTGATGCCATCCAGCCACCTCATCCTCAGTTGCCCCCTTCTCTTCCTGCCTTCAATCTTTCCCAGCATCAGGGTCTTTTCCAATGAATCGCCTCTTTGGATTGGGTGGCCAAAGTACTGGAGCTTCAGCTTCAGCATCAGTCCTTCCAATGAATATTCAGGGTTGATTTCCTTTAGGATTGGCTGATCTCCTTGCAGTCCAAGGGACTCTCAAGAGTCCTCTCCAGCACCACAGTCCAAAAGCATCAGTTCTTCAGTGTTTAGCCTTCTTCATGGTCCAACTCTCACATCCATACACGACTACTGGGAAAAAACCATAGCTTTGACTATACAGACCTTTGTCAGCAAAGTGATGTTTCTGCTTTTTATGGCAACCCACTCCAGTACTCTTGCCTAGAAAATCCCATGGACAGAGGAGCCTGGTAGGTTACAGTCCATGGGGTTGCAAAGAGTTGGACATGACTGAGCGACTTCACAGGTTATCATAGCTTTCCTTCCAAGGAGTAAGCGTCTTTTAATTTCATGGCTGCAGTCACCACACACAGTGACCTTGGGGCCCAAGAAAATAAAATCTGTCACTGCTTCCACTTTTTCCCCTTCTATTTGCCATGAAGTCATGGGACCAGATGCCATAATCTTAGTTTTTGAATGTTGAGTTTTAAGCCAGCCTTTTCATTTGTATCTTTCACCCTCATCAAGAAGCTTTTTAATTCCTCTTCATTTCCTGCCACTAAAATGGTAATATCTGCATGTCTGAAGCTGTTGACATTTCTCCCAGCAATCTTGACTCCAGCTTGTGATTCATCCAACCTGGCGTTTCACAAGATGTACTCTACATATAAGTTAAATAAACAGGGTTACAATATACATCCTTGTACTCCTTTCCCAGTTTTGAACCAGTCAGTTTTTCTATGTTTGGTTCTAACTGTTGCTTCTTGACCTGCATACAGGTTTCTCAGGAGACAGGTAAGATGGTCTGGTATGCCCACTCTTTAAGAATCTTCCACAGTTTGTTGTGATCCACACAGTCAAAGACTTTAGCGCAGTCAATGAAGCAGAAGTAGATGTTTTTCTGGAATTCCCTTGCTTTTTCTATGATCCAACAGACATTGGCAATTTGATCTCTGGGTCCTCTGCCTTTTCTAAATCCAGCTTGTACATCTGGAAGTTCTTGGTTCACATACTGTTGAAGCCAAGCTTGAAGGATTTTGAGCATTATCTTGCTAGAATGTGACATGAGGACAATTGTGTGGTAGTTTGAACATTGTTTGGCATTGCTCTTCTTTGGGACTGGAATGATAACTGACCTTTTCCAGTCTGTAGCCACTGCTGAGTTTTCCATATTTGCTGGCATATTGAGTGCAGCACTTTCATAGCACCATCTTTTAGGATTTGAAATAGCTCAACTGGAATCCCATCACCTCCACTAGCTTTGTTCATACTATTGCTTCCCAAGGCCCACTTGACTTCACACTCCAGGATGTCTGGTTCTATGTGATGCTTCCTGAAAACGATGTGAAGATGAAATGGATAATACGTACAGGTCTGAGCACAGAGTGAGAATTTAGTAAATGGTGGTGGTGGAGTAATTGGTTGTTACTCACCATGCCGACATCTCCAGAAGGCCTAAGCAGCAACCAACACTTAAAGCACTTCCTACATGCTTTCTCTTTTGTAATTACTTTCCGAGTTTTGGACTTTATCCTCTCCATTTTACAGATGAGACAACTGAGGTAAGAGATGCTGGGAACAGTGAGTGGGAGGACATGGTGAACTCTTAGCCACAGAGGCTGTTCTGTTCTCTGTGTTGTCCAACACAGCTGCCAACAACCTCATGTATCCATGAATATTTGAATGAAATAATATTAGCAATTCAGTTCATCAAGTCACACTGACCACATTTCAGTGATCACTACCCACACGTGTCTCATGGCTCTGTTAGAGACAGCAGATCTTGGACATCACCACTATCATAGAAGGGACTATAAGACAACAATGCTCTAGACAATCAAGCACACAGTAGGCATACAAAGATGTGTCTGCCAAATGAAGTAAAAAACACTTAGTAAAATGATCTATTTTATTCTCACCATAATGACTAGCTGTTCTGACAAAATACGAACCCAACTAGAGCTCCCTTCTAGGTTGTAGCTTCACCTTCTAAATGGAGAACAGGCAATTCTCTGGCAGTCCAGTGGTTAAGACTCAGAGCTTTCACTGCCAAGGGCCTAGGTTCAATCCCTGGTTGGGGAACTCAGATCCTATAAGCAGCACAGCCAGAAATAAACAAATTAATTAAATAAAAGGAGAGCAAACAGGTTCTGCCTCAACTGTCTTCATTCAATTTGAAAACATTTATTTAGTCCCTAAACTAACCTACTAATTTTTCACTTTGCAATGTGCAAAGGTAACAAAACTTCGGGAGGCAAGATGGCATTAAACATCTATTTTTAGTCCAGGTACCTTAAATACTCATTTGACTTTTATAACCTTCAGGGGTAGGTCTTATAACCACTTCACAGCTAGGAAAACTGAGATTCAGAGAGGTTTCTTGCCATTGATTAGACCAAAGCCCTAATATCAAGGTCAGAGGTAGGCTAGGACTCCCCCGCCTTCCAGTTTCCTTTGAGATGCAGCTTAATGGATCCCAAATAGCATGTGGAAACTCTGAAGGACTACACACTCAGGATCAGTTTTGTAGTTTGTGGGCACAGGGATCTGGTATCATTTGGTCCCATCTGGTTCCCCTGGCCTGTGAGATCCTAAACTGAATGACTGAAGGGAGGAGCCAGAATCATTCATTCAACACCACTAATTGGTCATCTACTATCTGCCAGGCACTGAGCAAGGTGTTGAAGAAGGAGACATGGCCCCTGTGCTCAAGAAGCTTCTAGTCTCTGGAGGAAGCAGACAGAAATCAAATAAGCCAGTAAATACACAACTGCATATTCCACTAAGTGCCACGAAGGAGTGTAGAAGGTTAGGGGAGAGGACGACAGGGCACCTGATCTGGGGCTACTCTGATCTCCTAGGATGTTCTGGGGGCAGAAGCAGGGGGCCCTCTGGTTCCAGCCTTGCCCTGGTGAGTCCAGGCCAACTGGGAGACCTGGCACTGCAGGGAACCAAGGCTATTTTCTACTTGCCTTCTGCTCTGCTATGGCTGCCAGCACAACCTTAGCTACACAGCCACTGGTCAAGAGGCCACCAGGCTCTTGAGCTGCTGCTGGGCCCTGACAGGCAGGCTTCTGGTCACAGGAGGGCTGCCTCATGGCTGGCCACTAAGGCTGCAGAAACACTATGAATTAATGAGGCAAGTATGAGCTGACAATCCAAGTCAACAGAGAGTTGCTAAGAATCTACTGTTCACACCCATTAGGATGACTATTATCCCCAAAAAAACAAACCACAGAAACAAACAAACAAACAAAAAAACACAGAAAATACAAAATGGTGGTAAAAATGTGGATAAGATGGAACCCTTTTAGCACTGTTTGTGGGGATGTAAAATAGTACAGCCACGATAGAAATCAGTATGGTGGCCACCTTGAGCAAATCTGAGTTCCCTGCAATTACATAACTGCTGACACTCCCAGGTGGCTCAGTGGTAAAGAGTCCGCCTGCCAATGCAAAAGACACAGGAGACCCAGGTTCAATCCCTGAGTTGGGAAGATCCCCTGGATAAGGAAATGGCAACCCAGGCCAGTATTCTTGCATGGGCAACCCATGGACAGAGGAGCCTGGCGGGCTGCAATCCGTAGGGTCTCAAAAGACAAGACTTAGTGATTGAGCACACACACAGACAGGACACCTTACCCCTTAGATGGTGGAACAACTGAGTCCTGAGAGAAGGACCTTCTACGAGACCACAGTTCAGTTTGGTTGAGGAAATACTCCTCATTGGATTTCTGGGAGAATGACAAAATGTGTCTTTGCTATCACTTTCCATTTCTGTGCTTTTCTTCTACCTCTCTGGACCTCCCTCTCCAGTCTCAGGCAGGTAAAGCCCTCAGGTCGCCTCTGGCAGGGCTGCCCCACCTAGCCCTGCAGGCCTGCACAGGCTGAGCACTCCCTAACCCTAATCCTATTTCACAGAAGAGAGTGAGAAAGCATGGTCCAGCTAGCCTGCCCAGTGCAGTTTTCTTATTAATTTAATTCAGTTGGGCTGCTTCCTTAGTACTGTTCACATTAGTTTCTTCCTTCTCATTCTAGCCATGAAATGAGCTCCCTCTGTCTTAGAAAGCGCTTGTCTCAACTAGTACACCCCTCACTTAGTCTTGTTGTTGTTCAGTCACTTAATCATATGCAACTCTTTGCGATCCCATGGACTGCGGCATGCCAGGCTTCCCTGTCCCTCACCATCTCCCAGAGTTTGCTGAAGCTCATGTCCATTGAGTCAGTGATGCCATCCAACCATTTCATCCTCTGTACCCCTGACTTCTCCTCCTTCCCTGAATCTTTCTTATACCTGACTAGAACTAAAACATCCACAATGCTACCTAATGGCTCCCAACTGGTTTATGAGTAAAACATAACCCTAATCACACCAATTACTCCTTGATCAACCTCACCCCACAGGACAGGGGCTCCCTGGCCCTTTCTGATATTTTTCCAAACCTGGAATATCTTTCTTTTCATTATTTCTGTCATCCTTTAAGACCACTCAAGAACACCGTCTCCATGAAGATTTCCTCTCTTTCATCTGCTCTTGCATGCCTATTCTGGTTTGTAACTCATTCTTGTGTTCCAACCAGCTGGTTCCCTAGACACAGAAGACAAACCATGTGATATGTATTTTTCTAGACTTAATTTCTGTTATACTGTCTGGCACATTTTAGGGCTCCATAAAAGTAAACGTTATCAAATAGGGAAGGAAGTTTAGGAATTCCCATGTGCAATTTTATATATGTATTCATTTAACCCTCAAACATCCCCTCAAGGTAGGAGATATAATAACTCCTAGTTGAACTATAATAACTCTGCAGCTGAAGGTTTTAATTCATTAGCTCATGAGCACTTAGAAAGTAAGAGGTGAAAATTGGAATGCTCATTCCTAAGCCTCCCTGGCTCCAAAGCCCAGGGTTTTTGCATCCTCATGTCCAATAAGCTTTTACCCTAATGCTCAAGGCCAAGTTTGCTGATAAAGCTTAAATGTCTAAGCAGCTGTTTCTAAGAGAAAACTGCTCAGAGTCTCTCAAAGCACACCCCCTACTCAACAGAACAGCTGTTCAAAAGGACTTACAAAGTAAAGTAATCACTGCCAAATTATGGCAAACACATTCTGTCTTACAGACCACTGAACGTTTCATGCACAAATTTTCAACATAAAACTGGCAGCTTCACAGTTTTATGTTGGATCCTTTCCCAGTCAGGATCAAGGAAGCAAAAAGTAGTATGATACTGATTTGCCCTTGGGTAGCAGGTGCTAGGGACTCGGTGTTCAGAAATGTATGAAGTGGCCTTTGCCAAGCCTAATCCACAAAGCATCTGAGAGAATAATAAATGTAATTCTTCCTGAAAGAAGAAAGAATGGTGGACTTCTGACCATTTCAAGACCAAGAATTAATGACTTTATTGTCTTACATCTCCTGCCAGGGCATTGTTTCCAGGGTCAATCTTTAAAACATATATTCAACATCTGTGATATGATAGAGTGGCAGAGGACATAAAAACTCCATGACTTCTTTTTTTTTTAATCATTTATTTATTTATTTTTGACATTGCTGGGTCTTTGTTGCTGCTCTGGCTTTTCTCTAGTTGTGATGAGTGGGTGTTACTCTCTGGTTACAGTGCATGGGCTTCTCATTGCGGTGGCTTCTCTTGTTGCAGAGCGCAGGCTCTAGGGTGCCCAAGCTCAGTAGTTGTGGCTCCTGGGCCCTGGAGCACAGGCTCAGTAGTTGCGATGCATGGGCTTAATTGCTCCTCAGCATGTGGAATCTTCCCAGACCAGGGATCAAACCCATGTCTTGTGCATTGGCAGGTGGATTCTCTACCACTGAGCCACCAGGGCATCCCCCACCTCCTGCGTCATGCCTCCGTGGCAGAGCCAGATCCCATGGGGATGGAGAGACCCACTAGCAAACCCCAACCAATCAAAGACCAGCACCCCTGGACATACCTTAAGGGCATACACTTAAGATTTGTTGTGCAGGAGGAAAACAAGTCACACTGATTTGTTTTTCAAAGGTAATTGTGGCTTTGTAAATAACTGAGAGTCTATAAAATACGCCTTTGGAAAGTGTACCTTTCAGAGTTTCCATGCCTTGATAAGGTGGGGCCACTTTCCACAGATAGTGAGTCTCCAAACCCTGTTCTCCCAGAACTGATGGGGATGATTCAGTACCTTGAACACTTTTGCTTTCCAGAGTGTTTTGTAAAAACGACGCAGTAGTTCTAGCAGAGTACCAGTGTGGCATGGTTGTCAGTTTGTGCCAGTGGGAATCTTTGACTAGCCCTACAGTATGGGCTTCCCTGGTAGCTCAACTGGTATAGAATCTGCCTGCAATGCACGAGACCCTGGATTGATTCCTGGGTCGGGAAGATCCCCTGGAGAAGGGATAGGCTACCCATTCCAGTATTCTTGGGCTTCCCTGGTGGCTCAGATGGTAAAGAATCCACCCACAATGCGGGAGACCTAGGTTCAATCCCTGGGTTGGGAAGATCCCCTAGAGGAGGGCATAAGGCAACCCACTCCGGTATTTGCCTGGAGAATCCTCATGGACAGAGGAGCCTGGTGGGTTACAGTCTATGGGGTCTCAAAGAATTGGACATGACTCAGTCACTAAGCATGCACAGCACGGTATGGTCTGGGTAAACCAGGTCACCATGTAGGCCACTCACTAGGTACCTTCACAGATGATAGTGAATGAGACCCGCTGGATCTTTCTCCCATCATACTTCACCATTCCTAATTGGAATTTCGTAGCTTTTCCCTTTACTTTAAATATCACTTTTCTAACTCAACTATTTTTTTCAAATTTTCAAGTAGCTAAGTAGTTTTTGCTAAAAATAGTCAGAGAATTCTCTATTGCATAAATCACAACCTTTGGGGAATTTCACAAATCTACTTCCTTTCAGATAAGCCACCAGAGGCCCATTTTTCAAGAGGAAAAAGGGATTCTCAGAGAGGTTAAGTGGTTTCCTCAAGACTACAAAGTTGATAAGCTCAATGCAGGGGATACCCTAGAAATACCAGGATTTCAGTCTCAAAACATGTCCAGATGAAATAACAAATATCTGGAAAAATAAGCAATAACATGAAAATTCTTTAGTGACATCTGGACTAAGCAGTAGCCGTTCCACAAAGACCTCAAAGAACTACACAAGACCAGAAGTGAGAAAATTCTGGCTAATGGAATGGGCTTGATAAGGACAAATGAGACAACTGTTAGTAGTTGCTACAACTATGCTCTTTTGGAGTCAAATGTTGAATGTGGACACAATGTTGCCACATTGTAAAAGTACAATACAAAAGTGTGCAAGAAAATTTCCTTTCAACCAATCTTTTCAAGAGATTTGACACAGAGGCAGGAGACTAGCCAAATGGAAGTCATCAGCAATAGTCAGCAAGACTGCCTTTAAAAGAAAAGAAATGCACACATATACATACACAGACACACACACACATACAAACACCAGGGAATCTGTCTTTCAGAAATGTTCTCTTTTACAAGGAGATCCACTGTAAGGATGTCCATTGCAGCCTCCTTGCTAACAGGGAGTAGCTACTTACAACTTTTAGCAAAAAATTACAACTTTTTAGCAAACTTACTCCGAGAAGGCAATGGCACCCCACTCCAGAACTCTTGCCTGGAAAATCCCATGGATGGAGGAGCCTGGTAGGCTGCAGTCCATGGGGTCAGGAAGAGTCGGACACGACTGAGCGACTTCACTTTCACTTTTCACTTTCATGCATTGGAGAAGGAAATGGCAACCCACTCCAATGTTCTTGCCTGGAGAATCTCAGGGACAGCGTAGCCTGGTGGGCTGCTGTCTATGGGGTCGCACAGAATCGGACACGACTAAAGCGACTTAGCAGCAGCATTGCAGCAAACTTACAACTCTTCAGCAAAAAATCAGAAAGGATTCAAATCAAACTATTTAGAGTAGTTACCCCTAGGTAGCAAGACTGTAGAGAAAGGAGGGACATGGTGAGAACTGTCACTTTTTAGTTTTATAATCTCCTTTGGATTGTTAGTCGGTTTTGTTTCTACATGCATATATTTTTTAATTAAAAATCTTTAATACTAAACGAACTTTTTTGATATGTGATGTTTGGGGGAATCATAAAGTCTTAGCCTTGAAAGAGGCCTCAGAAGTCTGTCTAATCTAATCTCAACTAGATTAGTCTCACAGCCTGGCTGTCTGTATGAGACTCAAGGGAGAATGGCCAGCACAGACTGACAAGCACTCTGCTCTTACGATTCAGAGTTGGCTTGCAGAACCCAGCACACCCTAAGAATGTGAAAACTCTCTCCTTTTGCACTGCTAAATATCCATGACATCCACACCATAGGGACTTCAGTAATCCTCAGATCCTGCTGGTTCATACAAGGTCTTGAGTTCAGCCTCAGAAGGGGAATGAACATGAGAGATTGAGGTCAACTAAGTCAGTTGGCTGTCAGTACAGCACGTTCCCAACTAAAGTCTACAGGGGGGCTCAGTGTCAACACAGCCATCACCATTAACACTCCCATCACTTAGCCATTCTTCCTACAATCCTACAGCTTGAAAAGAGAAGTGCTGATTACTGCCCGATCTTGCTGTTTTATGTACTCAAGAGGCAAAACTGTTTACAGTTAGTAAACTCAGGGGCTTTCTTTGGTGCTGTCTTGAACCTCTGTTAGGGCTTTTCACATCTTACTCTCCTCATTTCTCACTCACGCCACCCCATGAAGGACATCTGGCTTTGCTCCATTCCAATGGATGGATTTATGGTGATATCAGTATCCTCAATTCCGTCAGAACGTAATGTTACTTAATCTTACCCAGTGCTCAAAATTGGAAGGCATGCCTGGAAAGGGTTTGCTATCACCAATATTTTAGACTATTGAAATAGACTGAAAGCAAGAAAAATGCCATAGTCATTATTATATGTGCTTTAGTGCCTAACACAATGCCTTTCATACCCTGCTGAGAGCAGTTATTCAATACATGGAACTGTAAAATTATAGAGCCCTAAAACTGAAAGAAATCTCAAGGAGATCAGTTCCCATGATTCCACAGCTGAGAAATCTGAGACCTTGGTGGTGAAATCCGCATCATCGGCTGTTCTATGAACATTAGCCAGAGTCCAGATACTCCTACTCTGGAGCTGAGTTGTTTCTTCCATTAGATTGCTTGTCAGGTGAATAAATAAATGACTTTACCATTCGACTTATACAACCAAAGGAGACTAGAAAAGAGACTGAAGCTAAATGACCTAGTAAATGTAATAATTTACATAACCTATATTGGCCCACATGAACTGAAGTTTTCCACTTTCAGTTGAGTGTTTATGTTCACAGCCTTAGGCAGATGTAATTTTAGTCATGTGAAATTTTTGACCCATACATACTCCAGACAAACAAGTCAGATTTCAATATAGTGTTACATTGTAGTTCCTTTACGATCTGTACGACTTGCCCCACGACATTACCAGATTGAACCCAACATATTTTTACATGTCTTTACATGTCAATGGCGAAGGAAACAAACTTTTCATCTTAGGTCCCAATTATGCAACTGCTTCAGGAAAAATTTTTTTACAAAGCCACAGTGAGATATCTGTCAGAATGGCTGCTATCCAAAAGGCGAGAAATAAAATGTGTTGGTGAAAATGTGGAAAAAGGGAACCTTCATACATTCTTGGTGGGGATGTGAACTAGTCCAGTCACTATGAAAAAGACTATAGAGATTCCTCAAAAAATTAAGAGTAGAACTGCAACATAATTCAGCTATCCCACTTCTGGCATTTATCTAAAGAATAAACAAACACTAATTTGAAAAGACATGTGCACCCCTGTGTTCACTGCAGCATTATTTACAATAGCCAAGATATAGAAATAACCTAAGTGCATACCAATGGATGAATGGATAAAGAAGATATGGTATATACAGATATGCAATGGAGTATTACTCAGGAATTTTTTTAAATGGTAAAACCTTGCCATTGCAACAACATGGATAGACCTTGAGGGTATTATTATAAATGAAATACATCAAACAGAGAAAGACAAATATTAACACCCTATGATTTCACTCATATACAGAATATAAAAAACAAACTAAAAAAAACAAATGAACAAACCAAATTAGAAAAACAAAGAAAACCCAAAACATGTAGATATAGAGAACAGAGTAGCGGTTATCAGAAGGGGAGGGGTGGGGAGGAAGGCAAAATGTGTAAACAGGATCAACTGTAATGAAGAATGGAAATTAAATATTTGGTGGGAAGCATGCTGCAGTACATACAGAAGTAGAAATATAATATTATATAAAACATAAAATGTTACAAACCAATGTAACTGCAATAAAAATAAATTTGGAAATAAAAAAGAAAAAGATTTTTTAAAAGAACACATGCAGGGGAACCCTGATATAACATGAGTATGTGATATTCACTAACCAGATTCTTAACTACATTGTACATTAAGAATCCAAGTTTTGTCTCCCAAATCTTTTTTAACTAACCAATCATTTGGCAGCTTTGGGTTTCATTTCTCTGCTCATCTCAGAGGGGGAGATTTCAGAAGAGGAACAGAGATAAAATGGACAAAAGAAAGAAGAAAGGCACAGGTTACTCAGAAACTGGAAGGGAGAAGTAGTGAGTTCCCAGAGGAAGAGAGAAACGTGCTGAGGTTTGATCAGGATCCAGACACCCATCAGGGCCCCCACTTTTTCTGCCCTCCTCTCTCACTCCCTTTCATTTTTCCTGCCAAGGAGTGAACTGGCAATCTTACCAATGACCTTGGACAAACAGAACCCACTAAAGCTCCTAAATTCAGCTTTAGACACATCACTCCAGCCCAAACTGGAATGACCTACCGTGGCTGACAGTGTGCCATCCCTCCAACCACTCATGTCCCCCTCCATTGCAATGAAATGTCAAGATAAATCACCTGTCAGAATTACAACAAGCCTTTTAAAGATGATCTACTCTACACCCCCCTCATTTGTTTTGCAGAAGAGAAAACTGACATCCAGAGATTTCTAAGTCACTAGAGCAAGTCCAAACTAGATGCCTAAACTGCAAATTTGCATTGTTCAGAGCTCTTTCCTCTAGGAGCAGTTTAAAAGCTACGGAACACACAAAAAAACACCCTAACTTTGGAGAGATGAAGAACAACTATAAAGAGGCACAAAATAACATGAAACAAACCAAAACAATACCTTTACTCCACCTCCCAGAAGCCCAGTGACAATAAAAGCAGCAAAGGGCTGTTTTACCAAGTAATGGTACTTCGAACAACTTAATTGTGCTTTTTCCTCCTTTATCCATTTCTCACAGGCAGAGGCAATAAAAACGTATACATGATTACTGAAACTCCTAATATGAACCAACACATAACTATTTTTTTCCCAGAACATTTTGATACTTGAAATTTGGTATATGGTTTACTACAAGGGCTATTAGAATTCAAACATCCGGTCATACAATGAGCCTCAAAGCCCTGCGGAAAATCAAATGCCTTCCACAGAAATCTGTCCTCTCCCCTGACCTGTACAGGTAACAAATTCTAGCTATAGCTTCAGAGGATTTGATCGATCGCAGACTTTCAGAGAATGTGTAGACCCAAGAAACTAACATTCCAAAGCAGGACTGGAGAAAAAGAAGCAAACTTGGCCTTACCCTTAAAAATAACAGAAACAATAGGATCCGGTTTCCCAAATTTCGTCTTAGGGATATTGCTGGCAGATTCCACAATCACTCGAAGCATGGCTCTCAATGGACAGAAAGCAAGCTTCAGCAACGAAGTTAAGGAGGCTAGGGCTCTGGATCCTGGCCGCGCTGCCCGGGAGAGAAAGCGGGGGATGACTTGTCCAGCGAAGAGGGAAGGAGGAGAGGCAATGGGTGGGTCCCTGACGGATTATTTACTGAAGGTTACGTGTAAACTGATATCCAAACGCCCCAGTCTCCGCAGCTCCGCAGGCACCCACTTAAGAATTCGGGAAATGTGGAAGTGAAAAGGACAAAAGCCAGCTAAAAATAATTATGGGCAACAAATGAAATGGAGCTAACAAATGTAGACAGGTCAGGAGACTACTAAAACGCTGCTGTTAATAAGTGACAATACTCGAAGCCCAATTAATTGGTTTTCTGTTTCCCTTCCATTCTTTTCTGATCTTCCTGGAGTTTTAAAACTTGACTGAATCAGTTTAAAAAAAAATTTTTTTTTTTTTTTTTAACTTTTGCTGTTTCTTTTCTCCTGCTGTTGAGCATACTCACTCAGCAGTAACTTACAGAACAAATTGTTTTGAATCAGTTAAAGGGTGCCCCCTATCGTATGGCAGAGAAATGAATGAGTTATTTCAAGCAAACTTCAATCCCGAGGTCCTAATAGGGGTTTACAAAATTGGTGTCCTGGAGGCTGATCCTTTTTAGTTGCAAAAGGGTTCTCCATAGACCTTTAAAAATCCTTAAGAGGTGAGAGCTGGCGAGCTAAGTTTTCCTGGTCCATCAGAAGCTGCTAGAAGTAGTATTCAGTGAAAATGGAGAACTGACTCTCCATTCTTCAGGGTCTAAACCCCAGCAGTGTCTTCCTTTTCTTTGTTAGAGGAAAAAAAAAACATTTGATGAGACTTGTTAAAGTGGCCCAGGAAGACTTCATTCAAGGGGAGAGGACTACTACACTGGAATCTTTCAGTGTATGAGAGAGTTTGGGCTCATATCGGAATAGGGCATGGACAAGGGGGAATTGGGGCTTTCCTGGTGGCTCAGACAGTAAAGAATTGCCTGCAGTGCAGGAGACTGGGTTTGATCCCTGGGTCAGGAAGATTCCCCTGGAGAAGGGAATGGCAACCCACTCCAGTATTCTTGTCTGTAGAATTCCATGTACAGAGGAGCCTGGCAGGCTATACTCCATGGGGTCACAAAGAGTCAGACAGGATTGAGTGACTCACACTTTCACTTTCAAGAGGGACTTAAAAGCCAATGAGCAGGCGGCGGCGGGGGGCGGGGGGGGGGGTGCGGGGGTGGGAAGGAGGGGGGGTGGCAGTCAGTGGATGGAAATTACTAGAAGAAAACATCAAGGATAAAGGTAATTCTGGTTTAACTGACCTAACAGGATTCTTACTGAACACAAGTCAGGGTGATGAGACATCACCTGGGGGTGATGGAGAATGAGAAACCCCCAAAGATGCAGAAAGTTGATCAGACATGGAGAGAGGGGCATTCTGGTTAAACCGACTCAGCAAGGTTCTTGTTAAAACTAGATTTTATAAGGAAGTACACAGATGGGTGTGACTAAAGTTTGGTCAAGGAAAAAAATCTTTATGGCCTAAGGGTGTGTTGGGTGGTACAACCTGGTGATTAAGATCACTAGAGGGAGCCTGGTGATAGTAGTCCTCCAGACCTGAATGTGGATCCCTGCTTAGTTACTCTTTTTTTTTAATTTTATTTTATTTTTAAATTCTACAATATTGTATTAGTTTTGCCAAATATCGAAATGAATCCGCCACAGGTATACCTGTGTTCCCCATCCTGAACCCTCTTCCCTCCTCCCTCCTCCCTCCCCATACCCTCCCTCTGGGTCGTCCCAGTGCACCAGCCCCAAGCATCCAGTATGGTGCATCCAACCTGGACTGGCGACTTGTTTCATACATGATATGATACATGTTTCAATGTCATTCTGAACTATGTCACAAACCCTCTCTTTTGCAGTTATCTCTAAAATGAAGATTGTCTACAAGGTCTTAGTGTGGGACCTGGCAAAAAGCAAGCAGTAAGTTCCACACGTCAGCAACCAGAAATTTATGCTTATTCAAAGCATTTCTGTTAATGCAAGTTGGGTTTAAATCAGAATATCATTG
Organism: Bos taurus; assembly: GCF_002263795.3. Lineage (NCBI taxonomy): Eukaryota > Metazoa > Chordata > Mammalia > Artiodactyla > Bovidae > Bos > Bos taurus. The sequence goes on from NC_037353.1 coordinate 14,805,250, forward strand.
TGTTTCAGAAGAAAAGGCTAAAATAAAACTGAGTGAAAAAAAACAGAGGACTTCCTTTTGCTTTTGAATATACTATCAAGAAGACCCATCTGTAAGCAAACACTTCAAGTACATGGAATAAGTACGATTTACCTACACGAATTCTTCTGTCTGAGTAAATGTTTCAACTGCTTATACAAAGAACCAGGGAATCCGGGACTTCCCTGAAGGGAAGTTAAGACCAAGACCAGCAGCTAAGACCAAGATCCCGCATAACTCAAGGCCAAAAAAAAAAAAAAAAAAGAACCAATGAACCCAATGTCATATACATTATTTCAGTTCATTTCAGTCTCTCAGTCGTGTCTGACTCTTTGCAACCCCATGAATCGCAGCATACTAGGCCTCCCTGTCCATCACCAACTCCTGGAGTTTACTCAAACTCATGTCCATCAAGTCGGTGATGCCATCCAGACATCTCATCCTCTGTCCTCCCCTTTTCCTCCTGCCCCCAATCCCTCCCAGCATCAGAGTCTTTTCCAATGAGTCAACTCTTCCCATGAGGTGGCCAAAGTACTGGAGTTTCAGCTTTACCATCAGTCCTTCCAATGAACACCCAGGACTGATCTCCTTTAGAATGGACTGGTTGGATCTCCTTGCAGTCCAAGGGACTCTTAAGAATCTTCTCCAACACCACAGTTCAAAAGCATCAATTCTTTGGCGCTCAGCCTTCTTCACAGTCCAACTCTCACATCCATAAGTGACCACTGGAAAAACCATAGCCTTGACTAGACAAACCTTTGTTGGCTAAGTAATGTCTCTGCTTTTGAATATGCTATCTAGGTTGGTCGTAACTTTCCTTCCAAGGAGTAAGCGTCTTTTAATTTCATGGCTGCAATCACCGTCTGCAGTGATTTTGGAGCCCAGAAAAATAAAGTCTGACACTGTTTCCACTGTTTCCCCATCTATTTCCCATGAAGTGATGGGACCAGAGCCATGATCTTCGTTTTCTGAATGTTTGGATTTAAGCCAAGTTTTTCACTATCCACTTTCACTTTCATCAAGAGGCTCTTTAGTTCCTCTTCACTTTCTGCCATAAGGGTGGTGTCCTCTGCGTATCTGAGGTTATTGATATTTCTCTGGGCAATCTTGATTCCAGCTTGTGCTTCTTCCAGCCCAGTGTTTCTCATGATGTACTCTGCATATAAGTTAAATAAGCAGGGTGACAATATACAGCCTTGACATACTCCTTTTCCTATTTGGAACCAGTCTGTTGTTCCATGTCCAGTTCTAACTGTTGCTTCTTAACCTGCATACAGGTTTCTCAAGAGGCAGGTCAGGTGGTCTGGTATTCCCATCTCTTTCTGAATTTTCCACAGTTTATCGTGATCCACACAGTGAAAGGCTTTGGCATAGTCAATAAAGCAGAAATAGATGTTTTTCTGGAACTCTCTTGCCTTTTCCGTGATCCAGTGGATGTTGACAATTTGATCTCTGGTTCCTCTGCCTTTTCTAAAACCAGCTTGAACATCAGGAAGTTCATGGTTCATGCATTGCTGAAGCTGGGCTTGGAGAATTTTGAGCATTACTTTACTAGCGTGTGAGAATGGTGCAATTGTGCGGTAGTTTGAGCATTCTTTGGCATTACCTTTCTTTGGGATTGGAATGCAAGCTGACCTTTTCCAGTCCTGTGGCCACTGCTGAGTTTTCCAAATTTGCTGGCATATTGAGTGCAGCACTTTCACAGCATCATTTTTCAGGATTTGAAATAGCTCAACTGGAATTGCATCACCTCCACTAGCTTTGTTCGTAGTGATGCTTTCTAAGGCCCACTTGACTTCACATCCTCCAACTAAAAAAATTAATTAAAAAAACACAAGACCTGCAAAAAAAAACCACAAAGGATAAATAGAAACAAGCCCCAAATAATCATAATATTGTCTATAGTCCACTAAAACATGGGCTGTATTTACTTTATGTGTCCACCGCTAGTAAAGTAATGCTCAAAATTCTCCAAGCCCAGCTTCAGCAATGCATGAACCGTGAACTTCCTGATGTTCAAGCTGGTTTTAGAAAAGGCAGAGGAACCAGAGATCAAATTGCCCACATCCGCTGGATCATGGAAAAAGCAAGAGAGTTCCAGAAAAACATCTATTTCTGCTTTATTGACTATGCCAAAGCCTTTCACTGTGTGGATCACGATAAACTGTGGAAAATTCAGAAAGAGATGGGAATACCAGACCACCTGACCTGCCTCTTGAGAAACCTGTATGCAGGTTAAGAAGCAACAGTTAGAACTGGACATGGAACAACAGACTGGTTCCAAATAGGAAAAGGAGTATGTCAAGGCTGTATATTGTCACCCTGCTTATTTAACTTATATGCAGAGTACATCATGAGAAACGCTGGGCTGGAAGAAGCACAAGCTGGAATCAAGATTGCCCAGAGAAATATCAATAACCTCAGATACGCAGAGGACACCACCCTTATGGCAGAAAGTGAAGAGGAACTAAAGAGCCTCTTGATGAAAGTGAAAGTGGACAGTGAAAAACTTGGCTTAAATCCAAACATTCAGAAAACGAAGATCATGGCTCTGGTCCCATCACTTCATGGGAAATAGATGGGGAAACAGTGGAAACAGTGTCAGACTTTATTTTTCTGGGCTCCAAAATCACTGCAGACGGTGATTGCAGCCATGAAATTAAAAGACGCTTACTCCTTGGAAGGAAAGTTACGACCAACCTAGATAGCATATTCAAAAGCAGAGACATTACTTAGCCAACAAAGGTTTGTCTAGTCAAGGCTATGGTTTTTCCAGTGGTCACTTATGGATGTGAGAGTTGGACTGTGAAGAAGGCTGAGCGCCAAAGAATTGATGCTTTTGAACTGTGGTGTTGGAGAAGACTCTTGAGAGTCCCTTGGACTGCAAGGAGATCCAACCAGTCCATTCTAAAGGAGATCAGTCCTGGGTGTTCATTGGAAGGACTGATGGTAAAGCTGAAACTCCAGTACTTTGGCCACCTCATGGGAAGAGTTGACTCATTGGAAAAGACTCTGATGCTGGGAGGGATTGGGGGCAGGAGGAGAAGGGGAGGACAGAGGATGAGATGTCTGGATGGCATCACCGACTTGATGGACATGAGTTTGAGTAAACTCCAGGAGTTGGTGATGGACAGGGAGGCCTAGTATGCTGCGATTCATGGGGTTGCAAAGAGTCAGACACGACTGAGAGACTGAACCGAACAATTTGAGGATAATTGCTTTACAGTATTGTGGTAGTATTTGCCATACATACATCAACATGAATCAGCCTCGAGTGCACGTGTCCCCCAATCCTGAACCCGCATTCCACCTCCTTCCCACTCCATCTTTCTGTGTTGTCCCAGAGCAACGGCTTTGAGTGCCCTGCTTCATGCATCCAATTTGCACTGGCCATCTATCTTACATATGGTAATATACGTGTTTCAATGCTATTCTCTCAAATCATCCCACCCTTGCCTTCTCCCACAGAATCCAAAAGTCTGTTTTTTACATCTGTGTCTCTTTTGCTTCCTTGCTTATAGGATTGTTGTTATCATCTTTCTAAATTCCATATATATGCATTAATGTCCTGTAGTGGTGTTTCTCTTTCTGGTTTACTTCACTTTGTACAATAGGCTGCAGTTTCATCCACCTCATTAGAACTAACTCAAATGTGTTCTTTTTTGTGAAATATATTTACAGAAAAATGCATACAACATAAAGGTGACAGTTTAACAAACAAACATCCAGGTCCAGAGAGAGAACATTACCAGAACTTTGGAAGCCCTCACATGACCCATATGTCACAAACACCTCTCTTCCCCATAGGTAGCCTCTATCCTGACGTTTATGGTAATAATTTCTGTGCTTTTCTTTATGGTTTTTAATTCCCTCAAATAGTTTAGATTTGCTTGATTATGATCATATGAGTTATTTTATATATCACAAACTTTATATATATATATTTATACCTATGTGTATATACATTGGAGAAGGCAATGGCACCCCACTCCAGTACTCTTGCCTGGAAAATCCCATGGACGGAGGAGCCTGGTAGGCTGCAGTCCATGGGGCCGCTAAGAGTCAGACATGACTGAGCGACTTCACTTTCACTTTTCACTTTCATGCACTGGAGAAGGAAATGGCAACCCACTCCAGTGTTCTTGCCTGGAGAATTCCAGGGATGGGGGAGCCTGGTGGGCTGCCGTCTATGGGGTCACACAGAGTCGGACACAACTGAGGTGACTCAGCAGCAGCAGCATGTGTATATACATGCACACACACACAGTATGAATTCTTTGATATATTGTGAGCTTTACAGCAGTGGCATATAAGTAAATTCTTTTGTGTTTAGCTTTCTTTTTTTCCCACATCATATTGTGAGATTGATCCTTACAACTCTACTTTCTTGAGTGTACCATGTTTTATTAATCCACTTCATTGTTGATACACATTTGGATCATTCAGAATTTGGGTCTGTTACAAACAGGTCTACTCTGAGCACACTTGTACAAGTTCATGTACAAGTGTGCATAAGCAGATTTGGGGTCTAACCTATGACTGGAATTGCTGGAGCCAAGGGTATATGCATATTTTCAAAATTACTAGGTGATTCAACATTGTTTTCCACAGCTGTTGGACTGTTTACACTCTCACCACTAGTGGATGAGTCTCCCCATTCATATACTTGGCAGTGTTAGATTTTTAAATGTTTACCCATCTAGTGAGTATATGACATTATATCATTGGACCTTTAATTTGCATTTTTCAGATTACTAATAGGTTTTATGCCTTTTCATATTTATATTTCCTAATTTATGACATGCCTAGTCAAATATTTCATGGGTTTTTCCATTGAGTATGCTATGTTTTTCTTACTAATGTGCAGGAGCTCTTTATGTGCTTTGAATATTAATCCTTTGTGGGTTGTAACTTTAATATAATTGACTTTATCAATATTTCATTTATGATTGGTATTTTTCTTTCTTCTTTTTCTTTTTTTTTTTGCCACACCATGTGGCTTATGGGATTTTAGTTCCCTGACCAGGGATTGAACAAATTTGGGGCCGTAGCAGTGACAGTGTCAAGTCCTAATCACTGGGTCACAAGGGAACTCCCAGTCCTTTTTCATATTGAAAAATCCTTTCTACTCTGAAATTGTGAAGATATTCCAGCATTACCTTCTAGAAACATTGTTTCATCTTATACCCTAAGATTTATATTCCATCTATAACTGATTATGTGTCATGTATGGTTAGAGATCACACTTCATTTTTTTCTCACATTATTCAATGGATCCAGTACCATTTATTGAAAAATTTGCCCCTTTCCCAAACGTAGGTCCTTTATCAGGTGTGCTCTCTCTTCTGTTTCATTGCTGTATTTGCGTCTTTTCACCAGGATCATTCTGTCTTGATATAGCCTTATAAAAATGTCATAGTAAGATTTTTATCCTCCATTCTTGTTCTTTTTCTTCAAGTGTCTTGGCTCCTCTTGAATTTTACTATCCATGTTAGGATCAGCTTATCAAGTTTCAAATATTTTAAAAATCTGTTGGAATTCTGTCTTAAATTGCATTAACCTACAAATCAGGTTTTTAGGAATTGATGTCATTATAAGTATTTCAATTTAATAATTTATTATATCATTTCATTTACCTAGATTTTCTAAACATCTGTCAGTAAAGTGTATAATTTAGAAAGGCCTTGTGCATCCTTTTTTTAGATATGCTTCTTTCAGCTTTCAAATATATAAAAAATGAAAAAAAAAATACAATTAACACCTCTATTCCCATTATCTAGATTTAACAGCTATTCACATTTTGCCATGAGTATGTTATCTATCTAGATTTTTCAAATAAATTTATTTTAAAGTAATTACAGACGTCATGAAATTTCACCCTTAAATGCTAAAAGACTGTACTTTGTAAGAGTGATAGTCGCCTACAATATTGCAACCACACAACCACATCTGTGTGTGTATTCAAATTATCTAATTATGCTAAAAACAAATTATACTAAGTATCTTTTTCATTTTTTGTATATTCTCAAGTTAAGACCCAATCAAGATTCATGAGTTGCCTTTGTGCATTTAGCTGAAGAAATCTGACCAATAAGGTAACTGAGAGGGGCGTCCCAAGGTGGCGCTAATGGTAAAGACTCTACCTGCCAATCAGGAGATGCAAGAGACGTGGGTTCAATCCCAAGGTTGAGGCTATCCCTTGGAGGAGGAAATGGCAACTCCCTCCAGAATTCTTGCCTGGAAAATTCCATGGTCAGTGGAGCCTGGCGGGCTACAGTCAATGGGGTCGCAAAGAGTCCGACATGACTTAATGACTGAGCATGAAGGTAACTGAGATACAGTTGCCAGCTTCTATAGGTTTTCAGAGGCCAGAGAAAGTGTATGAAGCCAAAAATACAGCCAATTCATATAAAATATAATGAAACTAATACATTGAGAATTGATACCTTATCATTTATATGGTATTCTTCCCATACATCCATAACCCCAGTCTAAACAATCAAGGAATTCCCTGGTGGTCCAGTGGTTAGAACTCAGCACTTTCACTGCTGGGCCCTGGATTCAGTCCCTGATTGAGCAGCTAATATCTCACCAGCCGTGGAGCATGGCAAAAAAAAAAAAAAGAGAGAGAGAGAATAGACAAAATCAACTGAGAGACAGTCTACAAAAATACCTAAGTACTCTTCAAAAGTGTCAAGGTCATAAAAATAGGGAAAGATTGAGAAACCGTCACAGATTGAAAGACACAAAGGAGAAGTGAGAACTAAATGCAAGATCTTATCCTGACTCTGGTCCTGGAACAAAGAAAGAACATCAGTGGAAAAACTGGAAAAATCCCAAAGTTTGCACTTAATGGTATTGTGCCTATAATCATTTCTTAGTTTTGATAGATTTACTGTGTATGTAAGATGTTAATATGAGGTGAAGCTGAATGAAGGATGTGATGGAACTGTACTGTTTGCAACCTTTCTGTAAATCTAAAATTATTTCAAAATAAAATGTTAATAAAATTGAAATAAATTTGTAAATATTGGCTTAGAAGTGTGAAAAAGAAGCCTCTAAAGTTGAAACAATAATTATTCCATTAAAAGTGTATAGGCAGGAACTTCCCTGGTGGTCCAGTGGCTAATACTCTGAACTCCTAATGCAGGAGGCCTGGGTTCAATCCCTGGTCAGGGAACTAGATTCTGCATGCCGCAACTAAAGATCCTGCATCCTGCAAATAAGACCCAGTGCAGCCAAATTTAAAAAGAAAAGAAAACAAGAAAATAGATTTTTTTTAAAGTGTATGGGCAAAACAAAATGCCGTTTCATTAACTGTTAAGTTTTAGTAATGGTACCCCACTCCAGTACTCTTGCCTGGAAAATCCCATGGACAGAGGAGCCTGGTAGGCTGTAGTCCATGGGGTCGCTAAGAGTCGGACACGACTGAGCAACTTCACTTTCACTTTTCACTTTCATGCATTGGAGAAGGAAATGGCAACCCACTCCAGTGTTCTTGCCTGGAGAATCCCAGGGACGGGGGAGCCTGGTGGGCTGCTGTCTATGGGGTCGCACAGAATCGGACATGACTGAAGTGACTTAGCAGCAGCAGCAGCAGTACTCATAAGATTTTAATTTCAGTTGAAAAGAACTTGTAGTTAGATTTTCTCACTATAAAAAAAATTCCTGAACATGCACGATAACCACCAAGAAATCATACCCTATCAGAAGTTAGTTAATCATAACCTAAATTTTTAAAAATGTAATTATTAAAAGTCCTTTCCAGATTTTTACAGCAAAAATATATATATATTTTTAAATGTGGCATAAGGTACCATCGAATATGTTTTTGATGTAATATATCCAAAAGCAAGATTCTGTTAAATTGTTAAGTAAGCCCTGAAGCAGATTAATTCTCCAATCCCTAGCATTTCCTGGAGTCTTCTATTTGGCACTGATTTATATAATTTTGGCAGGCAGGAAAGTTTATATAACTTCCTGGCAGGCAGGAAAGAATAAGCTAACTAGCAGAAGTAGAACCTAGTAAAAGGACCAGCCCTCCTTTTAAGAAGCTCGGAATGGCTTTGCAGTGGAAGGAAACACTGTTGTCCTTATCCTCAGGGATAAATATTTGAGGAGAGGCAGGTTAGGATACTTGGAAAGTAGTAACTTAAAGCTAAAGGGTAGAAAAGATGAGGGCTTGAGGGGTGTGACCTGGTCTCAGAGCTTCTCTCCTGACATCGGGGGATGCTGCGGAGCAAAGTCATGAGCGTTGAGATTCAGATTCCAGAGACAGCCATGAGCTGTGCTTCACTAGGGAGTGAGAGGGAAGGAGGAACTTTAAGACTGAAGACCTTTAAGTGGGAGACAGAGGCAGAAGTAGGGTAGGTGGTGTTTGGAGAAGCGAGGAGGTGCTCAGAAGCTGCCAGTCAGATTGACTTTACATCAACCTGGAGGGAGAGAGAGAGAGAGTGTGTGTGTGTGTGTGTGTGTGTGTGTGTGTGTTGGGTGGAGGTGATTCAGCGGCGGGAACATGAACTTGTGCTTTGGAGACCGCAGAGTTGCACACAAAGGTGGTTCATGTGCTTACATGCCATCACAACTGGCATCCGCACCATTAAGCCTTACCCTCTTCCTGTCACCTTTGGCCCAACAATAGCCACTGGAGCCCCCATTCAGCAGGCTGCTCCTGTCTTAAGGGCTTAATTTTACCAACTACATTGTCCCTAACAACAACCTTATGAGGTAGATTGTGTAATAACCCCCATTCGTAGAGGTTTCCCTCCTCATAGAGGGAGGGAAAGGAAACTGAGACACAGAAACATTAGGTAACTTGTTCTGGTTATACATGGCTGAGCTGGGATCCAAACCCAGGTAGTTTGGCTGTGAATTTTCCTGCCACACTCTATTGGAATGTGTCCCTTACAACATGCTTTCCAGCCTCCACACACCTTGGAGACAAGTGCACCAGTGTTGAGTCTGCTAAGATGTATCACAACCAGAGTCCTGAGACATCCCTGGTGGTCCAGTGGTTAAGAATCTGCCTGCCAATGCAGGGGACACTGGTTCAATACCTGGTCCAGGAAGATTCCATATACCATGGAGCAGCTAAGTCTGCATGCCACCACCACTGAAGCTCGGGTACCTAGAGCCTGTGCTCTGCAACAAGAGAAGCCACTCCAATAAGAAGCCCACACTCTGCAACTAGAGAAAAGCCCACTAGCAGCAATGAAGACCCAAAGCAGCTGAAAATTAATTAATTAAAATATCCCATAATCACTTATTAAAAAAAAAAACAGCCCTGGATACCATCTGCTCTTAAGGACTTTATCCTCTGAGCTCTCCAGCTTCCTGCACCAGGAAGGCAAGAGTGACAGTTTCTGGTGGCCGCTGGCATTATCCCTGCACCTCATGGGGCTAACTCCTCAGTTCCTCTATCCCAGTGACCTCTCTTTGGACAATCCTTATTTTTTTCCCAGAGACAGGAAAGAAGAAAAGAATAGGAGATTTCTCCTTAGCTTCGCTCAAATACAAAAAGCTCATAGGGCCTCTTTTCCTTCTACAACCCAGTTTTAGATGTAAATATTTAAGATTCCAATCAATACTGTAAGAAAAACACTTAAGGAAAAATATTTCCTCCTGGAAAAATCGAGGAAGATTGAGTTAGAGTTAAGAGTAAATTCACACAGAGGGGTCAAACCTTTATTCATTAGTAATATGTCCATTTGTTCAACAAATATTTGAGAGTCTACAAGTACCAGGCATCAGCCAAAGAGCTTCAGTGGAGAATAAGCCGAAGTTCCAACATGATGCAGCTCGAAGCTAGTGGAAGCCACATGCCAGGTTTCACATGTCTATCATCCCCTGCTTTCAACAACTCTAGGAGTTTGGCTTCTGAGCTTCTTTTACAGTTGATGAAACTGAGGCTTAGAAGAATTAAAAACGTGAACCAGGATTCAAACCCAGTGTCTCTGAGCCCGCCTTCCTTTCCAACTGCACCTCAGCTGAGAGCACACCTTTTGCAATTTCATGATCCTCACCATTTTCGTCAAGTAAACTCAGGCTCCAGTCTAGGTGAGTGGCCTTGGGTCTGCCCTGGACAGTGAGGCAAAAGGAATAGAGAAAGAAGAATATTTCTGTGAGAGGAGAGATTTAGCAAAACATCTAGACAGGAGGAGCAAAATAAGAGAAGGTAACAAAGAGGATTTAACAGAAGAGAAATGAAGATGGAGTCATAATATCTTATTTCAATTCCAGTTATACGGAGTCCTGCTGCTGCTGCTGCTAAGTTGCTTCAGTCATGTCCAACTTTGTGACACCCCATAGACAGTAGCCCAGCAGGCTCCCCCCGTCCCTGGGATTCTCCAGGCAAGAACACTGGAGTGGGTTGCCATTTCCTTCTCCAATGCATGAAAGTGAAAAGTGAAAGTGAAGTTGCTCAGTCGTGTCCGACTCTTAGCGACCCCATGGACTACAGCCTACCAGGCTCCTCTGTCCATGGGATTTTCCAGGCAAGAGTACTGGAGTGGGGTGCCATTGCCTTCTCCATACAGAGTCCTAGGTATTATCAAATGGCAGTTTTCAAATTGGCACACACAGAGGGTCCATTGTTGAGATCTGCTTGCTGAAATGCTTCTTCAAGAATTATTTCAGTTGATAACTAAAGTGCTTTTTAGAACTAAAATACTATTTTTAGTGTTTAATTATAGAGTTTTACCTATGACAGATGCTATTTTTAAATAACTTAATGTATAGTGTATCTAAATATCATTCCTTTAAAAACTACCTGGAAGTGACTAAGTCTACTTGGTGGGGGAAGGTGGGAAGAGCAGATAAATTATCTTATAACATTTGGCATCATTATATTATCATTATTCAAGACAACTGGAGGAGCTAAATTTAAGACAGGAATGAATCTGATCTTCTTCAAGTATTAACTTACTTAAGTATATTTTCTAAAGCAAACCTAGAACAAATCTTAAACCTTGCTTATATTTTCTAAAGCAAACCTGGAACCATCCTAAACTTGTGTTTACTTTTATGGAAACCATAATTCCTCATCAAAATGCTTGATAAGCAAGTGTTCCCCAGTCATTCTTCTGCAAGAGGTTTGATTCACTCAGGCACACGTGCATTTATTCAGCAAACCCTTACGGGAAGTCTACTTGGTGCCAGGTATGATGCTAACTACAAAGATGATATTTCCTCTCTGCAAGAAGCTGACAGGAAATCACAGCACAATGGAGAAAGCACGATGACAGAGGAGATAGGTGTCAACAGGGAAGGGTGGGCAAATAGAATAGGTTTCTGGAGGTGTGAGAGATGGCCGGAGTATTAATGGTTGAATTGATGTCTATGTGTGTATGTGAGAGAGAGAGTCAGAGAGATGAAGGGAGGAAAAAGGGTGGCGAGAGAGAAAAAGATCTGAAACAGAGTTAGACAAATCCATGTGATGAGCAGTGTCAACTTCAAACTTCATGTGGGTGAGAGATCACGTGGGAGGCGGAACAGTCGAGCAGGCCCCAGCCCAGAGAGCCTCGTTTGCTGTGTTAACAACTAACATCTACCAAGTGCTCATGACATGCCAGATGCTATTCGAAGCATTTTATTTAGTCTCATTTAATCCTTCCACCACTGCATCTTATGAAGTAAGTAAGTACTATTTTACCATCCCTATATTACAGGTGAGAAAGTGTGTTAGTGTTAGTCGCTAACACATCCAGACTCTTTGTGACCTGTCCAGGATCCTCTGTCCATGGGATTTCCCAGGCAAGAATACTGGAGTGGGCAGCCATTCCCTTCTCCATGGGATCTTCCTGACCCAGGGATTGAACCCTCGTCTCATGTATTGAGGGCAGATTCTTTACCATGAAGGCCAGATGAGAAAACTGAGGCCTAATTTGGTTAAGTAGTTTGACCAGTTCTCACAGTATGCAGAGCTGAGATCTGAACACAGACAATCTTCCTCTAGAGTCCATGGTGGTTTTGGCTGGGACAGGCAACTTGTGGGATGTTACTTCCAAACCAGGGATTGAACCCACGCCCTTGCAGTGGAAGCATGGGATCCTTACCACAGGACCACCAGGAAGTTCCTAGAGTCAATGCTTTTAACTCCTTAACCCAGGCCTCGCTGGCAGTGGGAACTCATTACAGATACATTTTGCAGCAGGGGAACAAAATGACTGAATTGCATACCAATTCTCTGAATACAAATGGAATATTTAATAACCCAATAGACTTAAATTTTATAAGGAGCTAAAACAGACAGAACATTCACTGCGCGTAGAGCTGCCCTCTCCAAAGAGGACACCCCCTGAATCAAGAAGTGAATTAGGAAGCATCACTGACTGGATAATGAGAATCCTCCTAACATAACATTAGGCAGTCAGAAGAAATCTGCTCCGCTTGCCCCTGAATTGGCTTTCAAATTGTCACTTACTAATAGGGCTGTTATAGTCTCAGCTAGATGCTGAGAGGGTCTCTCTATTGACCAATGTAAAATGCAGCCCATTCTGGCTGGAGATGAACTTTAATCCAGGGAAGACCAGTGACTGGGACTGTGCTGTAAAATAATGCTTTTGATGCCTGTTAAGGAATATTGATAATGGAAAGGAGAGTAAAGAGTTTGTTTCTTCACCGTAGTCTAGGGCAGAGGAGACTGCCATTCATTCATTCATTGAACAAATATTTATTTATTATTTGAATTCTTTTTTTTTTTTTTTTGGCCACACTGTGCAGCTTGCAAGGAGATCCAACCAGTCCATTCTGAAGGAGATCAGCCCTGGGATTTCTTTGGAAGGAATGATGCTAAAGCTGAAACTCCAGTACTTTGGCCACCTCATGCGAAGAGTTGACTCATTGGAAAAGACTCTGATGCTGGGAGGGATTGGGGGCAGGAGGAGAAGGAGACGACAGAGGATGAGATGGCTGGATGGCATCACTGACTCGATGGACGTGAGTCTGAGTGAACCCCAGGAGTTGGTGATGGACAGGGAGGCCTGGCATGCTGCGATTCATGGGGTCACAAAGAGTCAGACACGACTGAGCAACTGAACTGAACTGAACTGTGCAGCTTGCAGGATCTTAGTTCCCAGACCAGGGATTGAACACGGGCCCCCCAGCAGTGAAACCATGAGTTCCAATCACCAGATCCCCCCACCCCCCCAGGGAATTCCCTGAACTTAATTTCCTAATTTGTTCAAGCACTGTGATGGTAGGTGCTATGGATACAGGAGTGAGCAAAATCAGGCAGATTCCTCGAGGAGTCTACAGTGAAGCAAGGGAAAGGGGCACCAATGAAAGAATCACTCACGATTCAATGTGCAACTATAACTGGAGTGAAGCCTTTGAAGAAATTTGAGGTAAAGAGAAGAAATCGCTTTCTCTGTGAGGCAGGAAGCCTTCCCTTAGGCAGTGAGGACTGAGCTGAGATCTGGGAGATGAGCAATTGTATGAGCATTCCAGACGGGTGGAACCTCCTGTGAAAAGACACTGAGGCAGGAATAAGAGGTGTCTCATGTGGGGGTTTGAGACTAGGTTGAGGAGATCAGTTTAGACCTTCAAGGCCTGAGAGGATACACTGGGGATTTGGTGCTTTATGCCGAGAAGAAACTGCAGGTCAATAAAACGTTTAAAGATTTTCACTGGGGAACATGATATGATTAGATCTACCCTATTAATGAGATCCTGGATCATCTTCACTAGTATTATTCTGGATTCTTTTTCTGGGAGATTGCCTATATCCACTTCATTTAGTCATTTTTATGAGGATTTATCTTGTTCCTTCATCTGGGACATAATCCCATTTCTTTTCATTTTAGCTAGCTTTCTGTGATTGAGGTGTCAGTTCTGAAGGCTGCTGGGATTGTAGTTGTTATTTCTTCTGTCTGCCCTCTGATGGATGAGACTAAGAGGCTTGTGCAAGCTTCTTGATGGGAAGGACTGGCTGTGGGGAATACTGGGTCTTGCTCTGGTGGGCAGGGCCATGATCAGTAAAACTTTAATCCAATTGTCTGATGATGGGTGCTGCTGCCCTCCCTCCCTGGCAGTTGTTTGGCTTGATGCAACCCAGTCCTGGAGTCTACAGGCTCTTTGGTAGGGCTATTGGTGACCTCTAAGAGGACTTCCTAAGTGGCTCAGATGGTAAAAAAATCTGCCTGCAATGTGGGAGACCCAGGTTTGATCCCTGGGTTAGGAAGATCCCTTGGAGTTGGAAATAGCAACCCACTCCAGTATTCTTGCCTGGAGAATTCCATGGACAGACCCACTCCAGCATTCTTACCTAGAGAATTCCATGGACAGAGGAGCCTGGCAGGCTACAATTCCACAGCGTGACAAAGAGTTGGACACAACTGAGCAACTAATGCACACTTCAGAGGCCTTACACCGAGAGGCATCTCCCAGGACTGCTGCTGCCAGTGCCCCCGTCCCCATGGTGGGCCACTGCCGACACATGCTTCTGCAGGAGACCATCACTCACAGGTAGGTCTGGCTCAGTCTCCTGTGGGGTCACTGCTCTTTTCCCCTGGTTCCTGGTGCATGCAAAATTTTGTTTGTGCCCTCCAAGAGTCTCCATTTCCTCCAGTCCTGTGGATGTTTTATAATCAAATCCCCCTGGCCTTCAGAGTTAAATTCCCTGGGGATTCCCAGTCCCTTGGCTATGTCCCCAGTCTGGGAAGCCTGATGTGGTGCTTAGAATATTCACAATAGGTTCTAGGTCCTTCCATAATCAAGGACCTGCTATGTAGCACAGGGAGAACTTTGATATTATTGTTCTCCAGTTTGTGGGTTCCCCACCTGGCCGACCTAGGATTTGATTTTATCATTATTGTGCCCTTCCTACTGTTTTGTTGTGACTTCTCCTTTGTCCTTAGGAGTGGGGTATCTTTTTTTGGTCTTCCAGTGTCTTCCTGTTTATGGTTGTTTAACAGCTAGTTGTGGTTTTGGTGCCCCGGCAGGAGAAAATGAGTGCACATCCTTCTACTCTGCCATTTTGAACCAATCTAGATATACATTAAAAAAAAAAATAACTCTGCAGATTGGACTGGAAGGAGGCAAAAGTTTACTAGGTTCTTCTCTTACTGCATTTAAAGAACATTTATTGAGCACAGGCCAGAACTGTCCAGTAAAAGCATAGTATTAAAAAATAACATAAGCCAAATATTTTGAATTTTCTAATAGTTACAGTAAAGAAAGTAAAAAACAATAGTAAAATTGATTTTAATATATTTTATTTGACTCAATATATCTAAAATATTATTATCTCAACATGTAACAATATTAAAAAGCTTAGTCTTTGAAATCTACTGTGTATTTCACATATCTCAATTGGAACACAAAATATTCATCAGAAATATTTCATCTGTATTTATCTTTCATAAAATTTACAGTTAAAAAAAAATAGGCTTACACCCCAATGTTCACGGCAGTACCATTTATAATAGCCAATACATGGAAGCAACCTAAAGGTCAATCAACAGATGAATGCATGAATGCGTAAAGAAGAGCCCAGGAGCCATAACTACTGAAACTCACATGCCCTAGAGCCTGTGCTCTCGCATAAGAAAAGCCACAATGAGAAGCACTGCAACTAGGGAGTGGCCCTTACTCACGGCAACTAGAGAAAAAGCTCACACAATGAAGACCAGCACAGCCACAAATAAAAATAAATAAGTAAAATTATATAAAAAACTATCCATTTTAAATTTATTTATATTTATTTTTCTTAATATGAAGAACATTTTTCTCTATTGAAGTTGACTTACAATGTTTCAGGTGCACAGCAAGATGAGTCAGTTGTATGTGTGCACATATATTATTTTTGAAATTATTTTCCATTGTAGGTTATTATAAGATATTGACTATAGTTCCCTGTGGGAATACAGTAAACCTTTGCTGCTTGTTGCATATCTATTTTTAAAAATTAGAAATCTAGCATTCTATTCATACTAAGTCAAACAGATAGAATCAAAATGTCATAAATTTTTTAGTTAGGCAAAAATTCATGTTTTCTAAAACATATATTATACATATTATTTATATGTGTGTATACAAAAACTTTCTAATATGCTTGGTAAAGGCTTGAGAAACAACATCAAAAAAAAAAAAAAGAGAGAAAAGATGGAGAATTTGGAAAACATAAGCTAAATGAAATGAGAGTACTGAATATGACATAGAAACAGTGAAACCAACCAGATAAAAGGAAAAGATCATCACACAGTCCAGTTGTTTTTGAACAAGCCTGCTCATTAGAAACATAACTGGAGCTTTGGAGGAAAAAAAGCAATACCTGGACATTTGTATTTTTCAAAAAATTCAAGATAATTCTGATATGCATCTGGGTTTTAAAAAGTGATTACAAGTTTTTCTATTAAATGGTAGTCTTAGTGATATAGAATTCTATTATTTTTCTGTTGACCAATCATGATACAATGGTATGAAATGAATAATAGTTACATAATCACAATAATAAAAGATGTTTATCAGTTTTCACAATAGCCAGACAAAAAATAAAAATAATTATGATTGTAAACCATAATGGGAACATGATTAGCCTAACAGTATAAAATAATTACATACAATTTGAGGGGTCAAGCAGAGTGATATGGTAAGTGGAAGTGCGTACACGCACATGTTTTCATCCACCCAGCCAGTCTATGTCTTTTGGTTGGTGCATTTAATCTATTTAGATTTAAGGTAATTATTGATATATATGATAGTATTACAATTTTCTTAAATGTTTTGTGTTTATTTTCTGTAGGTCTTTTCCTTCTCTTGTATTTCCTTCTTAGAGAAGTTCCTTTGGGATTTGTTGTAAAGCTGGTTTGGTGGTGCTGAATTCTCTTAACTTTTGCTTGTCTGGAAAGTTTTTGATTTCTCCATCAAATCTGAACGAGAGTCTTACTGGGTAGAATATTCTTGGTTGTAGCTTCTTCACTTTCACCACTTTAAATATACTGTGTCATTTCCTTCTGGCCTGTAGAGTTTCTGTTGAGAAATCAGCTGATAGGTAGGCCAATGAGCCTCCTGCCTACTCCTCTTTCTCAGGGGGTCCCCAGTCATGGGGGAAGTCCCTGCCAAAAGAAGGGGTCCTGGGGAGCAGATGTGTAACTGGGGTGTCTGGCCCAGCAGGCCCAGGCACCAGACCCCTGTCTATCAGGTGCCTCCCTCTTCACACAGTTCCTACCAATTCCTGTCTTTTCTCTCCCCATTTGACACCAAGCTGAGCAGTCAGACCTTTCTCTCTCTCATCCAAGACATTTATAAATTTCTAGGGAGACTAATTTTGCCCTTGCTTTCAACTCTAGGCAATGCATTAGAATTCACAGCTTCACTAATCGTTTGCCTCAACTTCCTCCCACTCTTAATTCCATTTGATAATACAACAGATATGAAAGAGCCCGATTCTAATTTTTCCATCAGAAATGTGAGCTCCTTGGAAGCACAGACCAAACGTTATCTTCTTGCCTTTTCTTTTATTCTTTAAAATTCTCTACATGGTTTCTCATCCACTCTATTTGACATAGGAGTTTGTTGCTTTCGCGGGGTGGGGGGTGGGGGTGGGGGTGGGGGTGGGGGGTGGTGTGGAGCTTCCCAGGTATCTCAGTGGTAAAGAATCCACCTGCCATGCAGGAGACTAGGGTTCAATTCCTGGGTTGGGAAGATCCCCTGGAGAAGAGAACCTCTATCCACTCCAGTATTCCAGCCTGGAGAATTCCATTGACTGTCTAGTCAGACACGACTGAATGACTTTCATTTGTTGCTTTTTATATAATAATGGCTGACATCAGTATTTACTAAACACCATACACCTCACATGGATTCTCTCATTTAATGCACATGAAGTAGATATCCTGTGAAGTAGATATTACTATCATTTTACAAATCAGGAAGTTGAGAGGCTCGGAGAGCTTAAATAATTTATTCAAGATCACACAGCTAGTAAGAGGCAGTCAGGCTAAACTCATTTCTAATCCAGAGTTTAACCCTTGTATGACACTACTTTCAGAGGATGGTTTGCTTCTGTAGCCTTTTCTCTAGAGTTTATGCAGCGGTCTGAGAACGTCAGGCCCTGCCAAACGCGTTCTGTGCCTGTTTGTTTTAGCGAAAGTCCTCAAAGTCCAGGTAACCATGACCCGGATTTAACCAATAGATGCCAAGCCAGAGGGCAGCAATCTGGAGCAAACGCCTGCCTAGCTCGCTTCCTCTAGAGCTCCTAATCTCAGCATTCAAACTGGGCGTGCCTATTAATCCTTCCACCTGCTACACTCCACATGGCTCCACCCTGATTTCTGGCAGGATGAAGGCTCACCCCAAGAGGAAAACAGAAAGGCTGTGCCCCCTTGTGGAATCCAGTTCTCCTATTTCTTAGAGGGCGAAACTGGTACTCAGAAGGGCGAATCAAACTCAAGGACGCAGAACGAGTTAGTCCCAGCTCTCAGTCACTGGATTTATCTCTCTCAGCATTCTAATTTGCTTCAGCCCCAAAGCAGATAAACACAAATCAGTTCTTCACAAAGAAATCTTGAGTTGAGGTCTGAGACCTCACAAAAGCATTGACAAAGTCCCAGAAAACGTTGGCGGATCCGGGAGACGCCTTCCGGGCCTGGGCACCGTCCTCTCCACTTCAGCCCCACCCCTCCGCCCGCAGCCCAGCTACGTCCCGCACTCCTTTCTCACTCAGGTTCCAGCCCCCGCCCCCGGAGACCGCAGCCAATCGGAGAGCCTCGCCCCGCCGGCAGTGACGTCCCCCGCCCCGCAGCCGCGGGATTCAAACTCCCGGAAGCAGCTCCCGCGCCAAAGGGTGTGACTGGGCCGACTCGAGCGCTGCGCTTCGCCTCAGGTGCTGGCTGGCTGCGGGCAGGCGACCGCGGAGGGTGGCGGAGGCGGCCTGGACCCGCAGCCTTGAGGCCGGGCGTGACCGCGGGGGAGGCGGGATCAGTGGGAGATCGCGTTGGCTGGGATTCAATCTCTGCCTACCTTGGAGCCAGTCGCCGTTCCCTGGCGCTCACTTTGTGCCTGTCCCCGGGAGGCCGTCGCCGATTGGATCCCCGCTTTCAGCTCTGCCGTGAGTGTTATCATCCTCTTTTAGACAAGCGCAGGGAGTTCTAGTGACTTGGCCAAGTCCTTTCCTTAGTACAGCATTTTGCGGATTAGCAAGCACTTTAATGTCTATTCTACAAACTTCACCTCAGAAGTGAGAAGAAAGGTGCCTGTTGTTGCAGTTTTCTTTGCCTCTCTTCGCACTGGAGGTCTTATGTGAAGGTTTTTGTAGATTTGCCTCCACTTGTAGAAGACGTGGCCTGTAATAGATGCTTTGTGCCCTCTACTAGGTATCTTAATCTTTCACCTTAGAATGGACAGAAATCCAGGGCTAACCTTTTCTGGTGGCTTAGTGGTAAAGAATTCGCCTACCAATGCAGGAGAAGAGGTTCGATCCCTGGGATGGGAAGATCCCCTGGAGAAGGAAATGGCAACCCACTCCAGTATTCTTGCTTGGGAAATCCCATGCACAGAGGAGCTTGGGTAGGCAGTCCATGGGGTCAGAAAAGAGTAAGACATGACTTAGCAACAAAGCTTCTCCTTACTTCTTGTTCTTAATTCCTGCCATTCCTGAATTCTTTGAATATTGGGTCTCTTTTTCCTATAAATGCCTCATACTGAATTCTTCTAACTTCTGCCCACTGTGCTCTCTGAACATTACAGTTAAGATAGAACTGAACTAGGCCTATCTTCTCAAACAGAGGACACAGCATTATGTCAGGTAATGATGTTTCAATGTCCATTTATTCAGAATTATATTATTTGTCATTGGCTTTTTATTCTGGAGTAAAATTTGTCTTTGTAATCTAACTTTCAGGTTTCATTTAACGGCTTAATCATTGGTTATCCCTCTATTTTTTTTTAAATGAAACATTTCTATTGAAGTATGACACACATGAGAATCCTACACAAACACAGACATACAGGTTGACATATTGAATACCTCCGTGCATCTACCACCCAGATTTAAAATATATATATTGTTGTTAGCAAGCTAGAAGCCATACCCCACTGTATCACTTTTATTTATATAGAACGGTTCTTCTGTTTAATAAATAGGTTATTAGATCTTTTCAAACCTGAGATTTGACCTTGTAAACTCAGATTTCTTTTTACAGGCACTTTCAGAGATGTCTTCCAGAAATCCCAAAGATTTAATTAAAAGTAAATGGGGACCAAAGCCTAGTAACTCCAAATCAGAAACTGCATTAGAAAAATTTAGGGGAGAAATAACAGCTTTAAAAACATCGGTAGATGAAATCACAAGTGGAAAAGGAAAGCTGATTGATAAAGACAGACACAAACTTTTGGAGGTAAGACCTTTTAAACTGTAGTAAGCTTTACTATGGGAGATGAGAAAGTATATGATATAATCTAGTTTTTATGTTCACTAAATGTAAACAACAAATCTAATCATGTCACCTTTGGGGTTTAGATTTTAGCATGAAGGTTTAAAAACCCATTTAATCATGTATTTTGGCTACTTTACAAGTAATATTTGTTTTCAGATTTTTTTTTAAGGTAAAATCATTACAGATATCAGCATTTTGTGTTTTGTTAAACTATATTTCCCTAATTTACAGTTTGTTATGACATAGTCTGAAAAGGAGTTAGGAATATTAGAACTGGAAGGATTTAAAATTTAATCAGTTCAATTTATTTTGCAAGAGTACTTTTATTTTTCATAGTTAGAAAACAAATTATCCGTGCTAAATAATACCATTGGATTTCTTTAAATTTTACTTTATAAGGCACATCATAAAACCAAATGATTTATTATTTGTTTAAACACATATTGAGGTGAATTCTTATTCAAGCATGGAGAAATGATCTATCACCAATTCTTAGACATAAAGATTATTTTGTAATCTGGTGAAAGAATCTAGTAGCTTTCCTGAGAGCTCTCTTTCCAGTTCATTTTATTTCTGACAAGCAAGGGCTGTCAAAATCCCTTTATAATCAATTGAAATTAAACTTCCTATAACTTCTACCAGTTTGTTCTAGTTATGTCCATTAAAGCTACATAGAACAAGTCTTTTTTTTTTTTTTAATCCAATTGACAGCTTTTCAGGTGTCCAAGTCTTCCCAGATGGCGCCAGTGGTAAAGAACCCACCTGCCAAAGCAGGAGATTTAAGAGATGGGGTTTTGATCCCTGGGTTGGGAAGATCCCCTGGAGAAGGGCATGTAAAGATATTCCAATATTCTTGCCTGGAGAATCCCATGGACAAAGGAGCCAGACAGGCTACAGTCCATAGGGTTGGACACGACTGAAGTGACAGCATGCATGCATGCAGATATACAAGGAAATCTTGCTTCCTCTTACTTATCTATAAGCCAGCCCCATATTCTTCAGCTTTACTGGCTTTTTCTCATCCTGGTCACTTTCCTGAACACTTTTCTGGTATTCATGTCCCTCTTGAATTAATGCTTCTGGATTGCACACAGTCACAAACACAGATTCAAACAGTAGTATTATTTCCTCTAATCTGGATGCTGTACTCTATTGAAATCTTAGAATTGTATTGGCCTCTTTGGTACTGTGTCATAATACTGTCTTGTCTTAAGCTAGTAGGCAACTACAAATCCCCTCATCATTTTCACACAAGCATCCAATTCTATGTCCCCATTTCTATTTGAATAACTGTTAAGCTTTTTTCCCTTTGTCAGCATGTAAAGCCATTTTACTTACTTTTTCTATCATCTCTATATTAGTGCTTTCTCCCTTTTGCCAGCAAGTTTAACTAACATGCCTTCTTTAACTTTCCAATCCTTGAAAATGTTGAACATTCTCTTGAAGATCACCTTCTAGATTTGATACCAAATCATTTATTAACAAAAAGCAAGTTTATGAATGTACTTTTATCCAGCTATAGCATTCTGTGATATCTGAATTCTGTTGCTTCAAGTTCATCAGTGAGCATGTATTTCTTTGTGTGACTCAACTTTTAGCCATTAAGATGACTAGAATTGGCATGATGGGGGAATGATTAGCAGATAATCAGGTGAGAGCCAGCTCTTCTTTAGCTTTCTAGATGGTCTCTCCTTTCTGTGTCCATGTCCCGTTTATTTTATATATATCTTAACCACAGCACTTATCATACTGCATTAATGTATTGGTCTAATTCTCTATGAGCTCTCTGAGCATTTTTCTGGTCTTGGTATCTGGTATAATGCTGACTTGATACATAATAAATACATCCTATACGCTTGTTATAATGTACTGTTTATTTTTGTGTTTGACCTGGCCTTGTTCTAAGATTCTTCTTAGTTTATATCTAGAAAATTCGAGTCCTTGAAGCTGAGAGAGAGAAGAATGTTTATCGCCTCACAGAGAAGGACAAAGAAATACAGCGACTCAGAGACCAGCTGAAAGCCAAGCACAGCAGTACTGCATTGCTTGAACAGCTCGAAGAGAAAACCAAGGAAGTTGAAAGAAGAGAACAGCTGTTGAAATCCTTGTCTGAAGAGACAGATGTGTTGAAGAAACAGTTGTCTGCTACAACTGCAAGGCTTGCTGAACTTGAAGGCAAAGCCAATACACTTCATTTATCGCAGGTACTAATTTCTTTAAAACCTGATTTTTTTTTTAATCTTTTCTAATACAGTTTGTAATTCTTATGAAGAATGGGTTTGTTAAAACATGCTTGTCAAATGGTGAAACAGTATAGTATACTAACAGGTTTACTTTTTTTTTTTCCCATAGTCCTGTTCTTCTCTATAAGCAAAAATAGGTAATATGGCTGCCTCCACTGACCATACCATTGTTTTGCCCAAGGGAATATTCAGAATACAGATTCTGCTGTGTGTCTACAATAGCCAGGAAGATTTTATTGAATTCTTTTTTTCTGTAGTTTGTATTGTGAGAAGAATGGCTTCATTTTTTGGTTATTCTTCATATTTGAGGTACCCAATTAAAACAGCAAGTGTGCTTTTCTCCCGTCTTGTGTCTTAGAGTCACTAGTGTAGTAGAAAGAGCATGGATTTATGGGTAGGCAGCTCCGAGTTCAGATTCCACTTTCGAGCTGTGTGAGTCTAAACAAATTCCTTAACCTCTCTAGCCTTAGAAACAATGCTAGAATTCACCAGACCCCTCTCCTAAATCTCAGTTTGCACATCAATAAAATGAGGATAAGAGTACTGGAGATTGAATGTTACAATATATGTGAATAACCTAGCAGGGTGCCTGGCATGTGAAGTGAAAGTCGCTCAGTTGTGTCTGACTCTTTGTGATTGCATGGACTGTAGCCCACCAGGCTCCTCCATCCATGGGATTCTCCAGGCAAGAATACTGGAATGGGTTGCCATTTCCTTCTCCAGGGGATCTTCCCAACCCAGGGATCGAACCTGAGTCATTGCAGGCAGACTCTTTACCATCTGAGCCACCATAGTGCTAAATAAATAGTTTCTTGCTGATCAGACCTTTGATTCTCTTGAAAATTTGGACATATGAATCATACTAATACTACAGCTATTAACACTACCTACAGAAGAAAGGACACTTCTCTGGTAGCTTAGATGGTAAAGAATCTGCCTACATTGCAGGATACCTGGGTTTGATTTCTGAATCAGGAAGATCCCCTGGAGATGGGAATGGCAACCCACTCCAGTATTCTTATCTGGAAAATCTCATGGACAGAGGAGCCTGGTGGGCTACAGTCCATGGGGTTGCAAAAAGTTGGACACCACTGAGTGACCAAAACTTACTTACAGAAGAAAATCTATTGCTTTCAAATAAATGCTTCAGTGATGTTAAGGGTCTTTGTACTTTATCTCCCCTTTAGAGTGGGGCTTCCTACTCTAAGAGAATTTGCCTGACAATGCAAAAGATGTGGGCTTGAGCCTTGTGTCGGAAGATCCCCTAGAGGAAGAACCGGCAACCTACTTCACTATTGCCTGGAAAATCCCATGGACTGAGGAGCCTGGCAGGCTACAGTCCATATGGTTGCAAAGAGTTGGACACGACTGAGTGACTTCATTTTCACTTTTACTTAAAGCTCAAGAATTAGTTTCTCTACTTTTGAAGATGGAAATATAAATCTTGGTAGAAATGATGATTTTAAAAATGTATTCATATAATCACTATGGGATACTCACTGTTAATTTCTGTACTAGTCAGCATATCTAATCACCTGACAACTGACCTCCAAATCTCAGAGTCTTATACAACAAGTGATTATTTTTCTGCTCATGTCACAGCTTATTTTAAGTTGGAGTGGAGGAGGCTTTGCTCAACAGAATCATTCAGAGATCCAGGTTCCTTCCTTCTAGTGGCTCCCTCATCTCTCAGAGTGCAGTCCTCCACCAGATCCTTTATACACAGCTGTGGGCTAGAGAGCATGTGAAGAACTGGGGTAGCCTGTGGGGTCTAGGCTTCGGATTGGCATATCTCATTTCTGCTTACATTCCACTGGACAGAATTCAGTCTCATGACCTCACTAACTACAGGGAAGGCTGGGAGATGTGGTTTGCAGTGTGCCCAGGGTAAAAGGAAAGAAATGTGATAAACTATCTCTATCATGGTTTCCACCTGAAGGACTAAATTGAGAGGGGGAAAAGAGCACCTCTAGAGAAGAAAATATATATTTTGAGCTTTCTTGCCATCCTTCACACAAGTCTCTTTCCTCAGAGCTGTTAAAAGACTGAAATGCAGCTTTTTATGAGCTTTGTTGGTTAGCTTTGGTACCTTACCACCTAGAAAATGAAAGTGTTGTCAACTCAGTCGTGTTCGACTCTTTGTGACCCCATGGACTGTAGCCTGCCAGGCTCCTCCATCCAGGGAATTCTCCAGGCAAGAATACTGGGGTCTTCCCAACTCAAGAGCTCAAACCTGGATCTCCTTCAGGTGGATTCTTGACCATCTGAGCCACCGACTTACCATCTACTTCCCCTCTTTTATTCCCTCTGGAAAAATGAAGAAAAAAGAGGAGACATTATATTTTGAGTTCTATATGAATGAATACTAATTAATACTATTGCTAATGTTGAATATAAATAAATTCTAGAAAACAAAATTTATCTTTTATTTGACAATTTAATATTTTCGGGATTTCATTTAAATAGGCCAATTGCTTGGTTTGGTTTCCTGGTGAAAATCAGAGGGCTGTTCATATCCACTGAGGGCTAGTCTGGTGATTCTGGGGTCCAGATGACATCAGATATCAAATTAGATATGAAATCTCAGGGTGTCCAATCTGCTTAGGAGGCCTCCAGGACATCTTAATTCCGCACTGCTACTCATCACCTGGCATGTACCAGTTCTGGATTTTGGGATGTATGTGAAATATACTGTCTTATTATGAAGGTAAGTATAATGAGCAAACTTATGTTCTTAAATTATGTTAACTAATATTGATTTACTTACAGACTGTGGCTACAAGTTGCTTCAATTCATCAATGAGTAATATTCATGAAATGGAAGTACAGCTGAAAGATGTAAGTTTGTTTTTATTTTATTAAGTTATGGCTAAAGAGGACTCATTCCTTTATTATTAAATTTCATGGAAATTGACAACAGTAATGCTGTAGCTTGAAAAATTCTTTTGAGGAGATGAAGAAATGAATGGTTTGAGATCATCTCTCTGGGTTACCACGTTTAAGTCTCTTTCGAGGCATACAAGAGGGCCAGTTCCTGTAAGTATGGCTAGGAAAGCCTTGGAAATCTTTAGGCTATAAATCATCCATTTCTACCAAATAACTCAACAATATCCCGTTTTCACTTAAATCTAATTTGCTCAATAATTTTATTATAGTGATGTAATTTAATATGTATTATTTTTTTCTTTTTGTTTACCCATGCTAGATGTCCTCTTTAGTTTGAAATTATTCCTTTAGAAACAGGATTTCCTTTCCTAGTTTGAAAAAGAAATACATTCTTTGTGTATTCAATATTTCTTTTTCCTAGAATTGGATATGAAGTTAGCTATATTATTCCAAACTTATATCTTAAATGGATTGGTGGGTTGCATTGAAAATTAAATAAATTGGGGACATAGGACTAGTAGTCACAGTGTATTTTTTCAAATTTTAAGGTTAGATATGCAAAGTATGAAATTCTTGATTTAATCATTGGGTCAATAGGTAGATATTGTGATTCCAGAAATATTCCTGGCATGTCTACCCTGATCTAAGTATGCTCTTAAGAGTCCTGTTTTATCTCACATACCGGGCATACCTTGAGGCCTATTTGATTTTCAAGAAAAGAATTTAAATCGTTAGTGTCTGTATAACTGGGTTCTAGAGTACCCTTTTCAAAGTAATTTATCTAGAGGTAGCTAAAATAAAGAAGAAACACAATTCTTAAAGAACTATCAAAATAAGTTTTTTGTATGTCATGTATTATCCCCAGCATTTAGACAACTGGAAAGAATGACTAGATGGAATCTGGTGAAGTTTCTTGAATCTTATAGTGTCTCTTTTAGCAAAGTGCCTGAAAATAGATGCTGTTTTCTTAAACCCATGTGTAATTTTTAGGCTTCTCAGTGCTAACTCAGCGAAGGCTATGGCACCCCACTCCAGTACTCTTGCCTGGAAAATCCCATGGACGGAGGAGCCTAGTGGGCTGCAGTCCATGGTGTCGCGAAGAGTCAGACACGACTGAGCGACTTCACTTTCACGCATTGGAGAAGGAAATGGCAACCCACTCCAGTGTTCTTGCCTGGAGAGTCCCAGGGACGGGGGAGCCTGGTGGGCTGCCATCTATGGAGTCGCACAGAGTCGGACATGACTGAAGCGACTTAGCAGCAGCAGCAGCAGCAGTGCTAACTACTCCAAATATCAACTAAAGTTATTTTTATGTAATGATGATTAGTCTGGGGTAGAACCTGAGAGTCTCCATTTCCAATAAGCTTCAGGTGCTGCTGCTACTGTTGGTGGTCTGAGGACTGCTCTGTGAGAACCATTAACTTACATTTGAGGAGCGAGAGGTGGCCAAGCTCTGGTTATCCCTTTGGGATCTCAGCAGATCTTTCGGACCAGGGGGAGAATTATAGTTGGAAGACTGAGGAGCAGGGAAAGAGAAATCTCACTCCTCAGAGTCTACACCGTCACTTTATTTGGCTTTGGAGGACTCAGCCATTCTAATCCTATACCCTCTGCAGAGCTCCCACAAAACTTCCTGTAGAAGTTTGCCCACCTGTTTAAGAATCAGTGTTTGTTAGGCTAAAATAAGTCCTAAAAATCTACTTTGCTTCTCTTAGGGTCAAGCTGTATCATTCCTCAGCTATCATTTAGATCTGGCTCATATTTTGAAATAATTACATGGAGTTAATGCTGTAATTGCATTCCTGATAGCTCAGTTGGTAAAGAATCCACCTGTAATGCAGGACACCCTGGTTCCATTCCTGGGTTGGAAAGATCCCCTGGAGAAGGGATAGGCTACCTACTCCAGTGTTCTTGGGCTTCCCTTGTGGCTCAGCTGGTAAAGAATCTGCCTGCAGTGCGGGAGACCTGAGTTCGATCCCTGGGTTGGGAAGATCCCCTGGATAAGGGAAAGGCTACCCACTCCTGTATTCTGGCCTGGAGAATTCTCACAGACAGTCCATGGGGTCACAAAGAGTCAGACACAACTGAGTGACTTTCACTTTCAATGCTGTAATCATTATCCAGTTGGTCAGTAACTTTAAAATCAAATAACTGAATGTCGGTTTTAATAGGCGTTTCTTGCTCTTGATTTAAAAAATCTGATTTTTAGGGAATTCCCTGGTGATCCAGTGGTTAGGACTCTAGGGTTCCACTGCAGGGGGGTATGGTTTTGATCCACTGTTGGGGAACTATGATCTGTAAAGACACATGGTGCAGCCAAAAAAAAAAAAAAAAAATCTGACTTTTAAACAGAATTACTGAAGATAAATAATAATTATTTTTAATTTGGAAAAAAATTGAGTTTACAGAAAAGTTATAAGAATGGAAAATAGTACACAGAAGTCCACATACTCTTTACCAAAATTGAACTCATTAGCATTTTATCCCATTTTATACTTTTTCTTTCAGTCCCCAGCCCTATCCACACACATACACATACACACACGGACATAATATTTTTTCTGAACCATGAAATAGTTGCATATATATATATAGCCTTTTCAGCCTGTATATTCCAATGTATATTCCTAAGAATGAAGATACTCTTACATGACCACCATACAGATACCACCTTTAATAAATTTAACATGGACATAATACTTCTAATCTACCATCCGTGTTCTAGTTTTATCAATTGACGCATATTTTTTCTTCTTTCAATATAGGCTAACATTTCAATCTCTTAGAGTTTTTGCCCAAGGAAATATTTAATGGATCCCTGCCAAAGCAGGAAGAAGAGCTTTCATGGCATTCCCCACAGCTTCACTTTACCTACTTCTGTATTTTTATTGATAACTTGGGTGAACATGATAAATGCATGTCTAACAAATGTGTAGAGACACAAAGCTGGAAGAGATAACTAATGTAAGGAAGACTCTAAAGATGCAAAACTCATAATGTCAACATCCACTGACAGCTATCAAATCTACTTTTTGTTGCTTCTATAAAGAAATGAAAGTAGATACAGAGTCCTTGAGATCAGGAGTAAAGAAATGTTTATTACTTTATTGAAGTAACATCGCCATCATGTGGTCCTTTAGAATAATGCCTCATCCTCACTTTGGCAGCACATTTACTAGAATCAGGCTTCCCTGATGGATCAGATGGTAAAGAATCTGCACTGTGGGAGACCTGGTTCTATCCCTAGGTCAGGAAGATCCCCTGGAGAAGGGAATGGCAACCCACTCCAGTATTCTTGTCTGGAGAATTCCATGGACAGAGGAGCCTGTCAGGCTACATACAGTCCCTGGGGTCGCAGAGTTGGGCACGGCTGAGCAACTAGTGCGCGCACGCGCGCGCACACACACACACACACACACACACACACACGTATGTTTTACTTCAGTTGAGTTACACTAAGCAGCTTTTTTGTTAAGAACTTTGTATTTGTGCCATCTCTTTTCTGGCAGCCCTAAAGGATAAAAACTCATACCTCCTGGCTGCCACACTTTAATCATTGATAATAATTAATTCCCCCAGGTCAAGGATTAATTATGACACAAAGGATGCATATTATGCACTTGTAAGACTACAGAAATAGTTAGGATAGTTCTATGACAAGATGTTTTGATTACATTTTCATGCATTACTTAATGAGTAATAGATTTTTGAAAGTGTTTTATTCTTTTTGAATCACTAAATGTATTGTTCTACTGTGTGTAAGGAACTGCTAGATTCCTTCTTGTTCTCTCCTCCCTTCTGTGAACACTCTCAAACTCCGGTCTAGGTCTACACGGCTTTCTGGTTCTTGCAGGCATTTTCTCCACCCATGTTGTCAACATCATTCACAAACATTTATCAGGCAGCTTCTAGGTACAGAAACACAAATAAGGAACTGTGAAATAAAATATCTAAACAAGCCTGTGCCCAGCTGTCCAGAGGACTCAGGGTATAGTTAAGATAAGAAGTATCATCAGGAAGTAATCAAGAGTTCATGAGTATAAGATGCCAAGTAGACTGAATGCACACAAAAATCACTAGTTGCTTTCAAAGGAGGGGAAGCTTGATAAGGAGAGTTATGGTGAGGAGCCTTGAGAGATAAGCCTGGACTCACTGGAACGTGATGTAATGTGGAATTTAAGTGGGCAGATGACATAGGAAGGGACTGCATGAAGGGAAGAGGCACAGAGGGTGTGCATTATTGTGTAGACAACAAGGAAGCAGTGAAGGAAAGGAAAGGCCAGGCTGTGCTTTGAAGAGATGGGAAGTGGCAGATTGTGGACAATTTTAATGTCAGCCTAAGGGAACCTAGCTTCAGTTTCAGCAAGTGTTGTCCTGAAGCTTTAAAATATTCTGTTATTAATATAATTAAAATAACTTAGCACTTCGGGGGATAGACGAAGAGGTTGAACTGAACTTACTAGCTATAGCTATTTTGCCTCAAAATATTAAGCGATCATTATATTAATTGACCTAAAGCTATTGGTCATGGCCTGTGTCTCCTCTCACTGTTCTTGATGAGGAAATCAGCCTCCAAGTGAGGATTTATAAATCCCCAAATTACCAAGATCCAACAGTGAGCCACTGCTCAAGCAGGTATTTCTGTGGGGGTAGATAAGTCTTGGGCTTCCCTGGTGGCTTAGATGGTAAAGAATTCACCTGCAATGTGGGAGACCTGGGTTTGATCTCTGGGTTGGGAAGATCCCCTGGAGAAGGGAACAGCTACCCACTCCAGTATTCTTGCCTGGAGAATTCCATGGATAGAGCAGCCTGGCAGGCTACAGTCCATGGGGTCACAAGTAGTCAGACATGACCGAGTAACTTTCATGTGAGTCTTGGCTTCTCTGGGGCTTCAGATGGTAAACAGTCTGCCTGCAGTATGGAAAAACTGGGTTCAATCCCTGGGTCAGGAAGATCCCTTGGAGAAGGAAATGGCAACCCACTCCAGTATTCTTGCCTGGAGAATCCCGTGGACGGAGGAGCCTGGTGGCTACAGTCCATGGGGTCGCAGAGTCAGACATGACAGAGTGACTCACACTTTCGTGTTAGGCAAGTCTTAGCACAAGTGGCACGGGCAGAGGGCTCATTACCAATGAGCTTGGCCATTGGCAAAGGGGTTTTAGTATCACTGTGTGTACCTCCTTCTGGGGCCCTTAACATTTTACGCCTGTGACATTAGATTTAGCTGTGCATGTTCTCTTTACACAAGTAGTAATTGAGACTTATTTCCTCAGCCTCCCAGAAACATAGAAAAAAAAGAGGCAGCCCCTGATAGGTCAATTGGTAAAGAATCCGCCTGCAATGCAGGAGACCCCTGTTTGATTGCTGGGTCGGGAAGATCCCCTGGAGAAGGGAAAGGCTACCCACTCCAGTATTCTGGCCTGGAGAATTCCATGGACTATATATAGACCCTGGGGTCTCAAAGAGTCAGACATGACTGAGCAGCTTTCACTTTCCATGCTCTTGGATGGAAGACTTCGATTGGAAAGGAGAGAAGAGTTGTAATATCTCATTTTGGTGCTAAAGTATAAGCATTTCAAGACTTCGTTTTCCTTCTGCTACTGACAGGCGAATCTTCTTTGCTAGCTTTCAACTTGAATTTCTGTCCTGCTGCTACTGGCAAAACAGGGGGTATGGATGAGGGGGAGGTGTTTATGCAGTTGTGTACAGCCCTGGCAGGCTTTGCCTTTGACTGAATTTCCAAGGATCCAGTGGTTAAGACCAGTGAGAGTTAGAGTCAGAGTATATATGAATTTGTCCCAGTTAACAATCAAAATATCACCAATACAATATTGTAAAGTTAAAAAATAAAATTAAAAAAAAAACAATCAAAATATCAGTAGAATTTTTCACTAAAAAATTTCATAAATCTGGGCTTCCCTGGTAGCCCAGGGGTTAAGAATCCACCTTGCAATGCAAGGGGCATGGGTTTGATCCCTGGTCCGGGAAGATACCACATGCTGCGGGGTGTCTAAGCCTGTGAGCCTCAACTACTAATGCCTGAGAGCATAGAGCCCATGCTCTGCAACAAAAGATGCCACTGCAGTGAGAAGCCCACACGCCACAACTAGAGAGAAGCCCCCACTCTCTGCAAGTAGAGAAAGCCCATGCACCACAACGAGGACCCAGTGCAGCCAAAAATAAATAAATAAAATGCATACTAAAGCCTTTCATAAACCTATACACCCCTGTCCATATATGCTACCTTGATTTATCCACTAAAGGTAATGTAGCTTCTTATGTGAATATTTGCTAATATCTTGCCACAGATCAGGTGGAATGAGCCACAGAAAATGTAGATGAGATTTTTTAAAATTTTCCAACTTATGCTAGGTGGCTGGTAAAGTATAGCGAGGTTTTTGTAGGAAAGATGTAACTGAAATGAAAAGTGAACATGAGCAGTAATGGTAAACCACTTTCTCTGTTACCAGCTAACTTAAATAGACACTGCTTATTTTATTAATATTGTCCATCATTCAAATAATTTCTTGACTATACGTTGTATGCAAAAGCTGGGAGTCCTTTCGGAAGAACACGGTCTGCCACTTCAAGGAACTTAATATAAAAAAATCTGCCTGCAATGCAGCAGACATAGGAGATAATGGATTCAATGCCTGGGTGAGGAAGATCCCCTGGAGTAGGAGATGGCAACCCACTCCAGTATTCTTGCCTGGAAAACTCCATGGACAGATAAGCCTGGCAGGCTGTAGTCCATGGGATTATGAAGAGTAGAACTCGACTGAATGACTAAGCATGCACAATCTATTTGAAAAAGCAAACACAGAAAAAAGCTAATGATGGTTGGTAAAATAAGTTTTTAAAATATGTAGGTATGTGTTTAGAACAACTGAGTTCCTGAACCCGTATACAAACTAGATGAAAGGTCCCATTTGGGGATTTTTGAGCTTTAAAAGATGAAAACCGGTGATAAAGAAAGAGGGTGATGTTTGAGTTTGATTCTCCGGGAGGCAAACACGAGATGGAGTAGTCAGCAGTGCAGTTTATTGGGGAGCCACATCTGTGAAAGGAAGAAGAAGGCCCAGGATTAAGGCGGGGTGGCGGGCGGGGGCGGCACTGCCAGAGCAGGATGCACGCCTGGCAGAGCCTCTGTCCACCCCTTGGAGAGCCCGCAGGCAGAGCCCTCAGGTGGGTGGAAATACCTCTGAAAGAGTACCTGAGCACTGCACCTCCACCTCTGCCACAAAGACATTCTGTTAACAGAGAATGATGTGGGCACCAACATAAGGCAAACTGTAGAGTCAGTGGACAGATGAACGTAACTCTGTGTGGACATGACTTGGCCATGTTCTTTGGAATTCTGAAGATGTGTGGCCTTGGAATGTGTCTCTGTGTGGAAAGCTTTACAGTGATGCCTGGAATCATTCTGTGATATGAGCCATCGAGTATTTATGTGCTGGAAAAGACTGCGTCCCGTGTGGTCTCTTATCCATCTGAAGGGTTTGGGTTTTGATTATTGATTTGCTTTCATTTGCACTGTGAGGCTCTGGAGAAAAATCAGCAGTGGCTTGTGTATGATCAGCAGCGAGAGGCCTACGTGAAAGCGCTTCTAGCGAAAATCTTTGAGTTGGAACAGAAACTGGAAACAGCCCCTCAGACACTCCCGCAGCAGACAAAAAAGACTGAATCAGAAGGTACTGGTGTAAAAATGTTCTTCTGGGTTGGCCTGCCTGACATTTTCCAAAAAGAGAGATGCATCAAATTTAGATTCTTATAGATCTGTGTTATAAAGTAAAACAAGAGCAAGTCTGCTAGCCTTGAAGTAAGAAATCCCATTTTAGCCAACCTTCTGAATTCATCTCCCATTGTTTTCTGACACCAGAGGGCGAGAGGCACAGGGTAAAGGGATCTTGCAGCTCTGCAGGCACATTAGGTTTTTTCCACCTTGCAAATCCTTTCCCTCCTTCAAAGTCCTGCTCCAGCTTCATTTCCCCCGGTGCTAGCCTTGTCAGTGACTATCTTGTTATTCCGCTTCCCTTTAGCTGTTATTCATATCAACTCTAGGAGAAAGATTACATTTTTATACATGATCCTTCAATCATTTGAATCTCACCCTAGAACTGAGGTGAAGTTCTTATCAGTGATGCTGTTTGCCAAAGGTTTTGTAGCTTCTCTGACACTGATCTCCATTGAGTTTCACAAGAGCCTAAGAGCAGGGGCAGAAAGGATCATTATCCTCGTTTTACAAAAGACGCAGCAGTTCCGGGTGATGAGCCAAGCTCTGTGCAAGGCTCTCATTTAAGTGCTGACAGCCCCACTGGCACTGGAGCCTTGAATTATAGAAAGAGAAGGCTCATAATCTCAGAGCTTCACATCGGAATATTTAAAATGAAGCTAATGCTAAAACAGTATGAAAGGAATGTCTCTAGAGAATTCAAAACTGTTTATCCCTCAGGGGACAAAGTTACTGCTGTATTGCCTGTATAAATTTGCTACACATAAAAGTAGGTTTTTAATTATGGGTGAAGTCTAGCTTTTTCCTTTGGTAATATGATTTTTCTTTTCTGTCTCCCTCTCTTATTGTCTCTCTCTTTCTCTCTCTCTCTGTGTTTTATCAAAGTGGTATATGCATTAATGTCTCTATTTGTTGGTTTGTTTTCTTTAGACATTAATGACATTCCCCCCCACCCAGAATAATTCTATTACTGTTTCTGATTCTTCTATCTATTCATTTTGTAACTTCAAGTAGTATACCTGAACTTCTGTTTCTTGTTCTGTCAAACATCAACCATGATCCCTGTCTCTTGAGTCTTCATTTTTGAAGATGAGGAAAAAATGCAATCATGCTTACAGAGACATATTTACATTTATTTCTTCAGGAAAATTACCTATTTTGTAATTTGTAAAATTACCTATTTTGTGCCATGATGTGTTTGTCACAGGTTATCTTCAAGAAGAAAAGCAAAAATATTATAACCATCTCTTGGAAAATGCAAAAAAAGATCTTGAAGTGGAACGACAAACCATAACTCAGCTGAATTTTGAACTGAGTGAATTTCGAAGAAAATATGAAGAAACCCAAAAAGAAGTGCAAGATTTAAATCAACTGTTGTGTTCACAAAGAAAGGCAGATGTACAACATCTAGAAGATGACAGGCATAAAACAGAGAAAATACAGAGGCTCAAGGAAGAGAATGATCTTGCCAGGGAAAAACTTGAAGAAGAGAAGAAAAGATCTGAGGAGCTGTTATCGCGGGTGAGTCTAACCAGCACGGTTTTCCATGGTTCATAATCCAGAATTTTCATGGTACTTACTAAGTGTCAGGGGCTATTTTAACTACTCAGGAACCAGCATGGAACAGCACAAGTTCCTACCCCCTCATAGGAGTTCACGCTAAGAAGGGAGACAGACCATAAGCAAGTACCTAAATAAAACAGGGTAGTATGATCAAGAGAAACTGAGGCCAGCGAAGGCCTCACTGAGGAGATGGTATTTGGACAAAGCTGATGGCGAGACGGCACCAGCGAGGTGAGTGACTGGGAATTCCCTCCTGATGACGAGATCACAGACACAAAGGTTCTGAGTGAGGAGGAGGTAGGCATGTGTGGGAAGCTGAAAGGGGGGGTGAGGAGGAGGTAGGCATGTGTGAGAAGCCAAAAAAGGCGGGGTGAGGAGGAGGTGGGCATGTGTGAGAAGCTGAAAGGGGGGGGTGAGGAGGAGGTAGGCATGTGTGGGAAGCCAAAAAAGGCGGGGTGAGGAGGAGGTGGGCATGTGTGGGAAGCTGAAAGGGGGGGTGAGGAGGAGGTGGGCATGTGTGAGAAGCCAAAAAAGGGGGGGTGAGGAGGAGGTGGGCGTGTGTGAGAAGCTGAAAGGGCGGGTGAGGAGGAGGTGGGCATGTGTGGGAAGCTGAAAGAGGAGGGTCCAGGTTGATTCCTAGGCTGGCACTGTGAACTGTTCTCAAGTTAATTCACTATGTACCTCCCATGTTCTCACTATGCTCATAGCCAGATCTGGAATGTTTGTCTCAGTAATGTTGGCATTACCACATTAGATTTATTAGAATTCAGTACTATTTCAAGAGAAACTTATTAAATTTTTCCCGGCAGCATGAAATAATGGAAAACACATAATTTGGGGTCTATCCCAGGTCTCTCCTCAAGGATGTGTGGCCTGAGGAAAATCAGCTAACTTCTCTGACTGACAGGTTATTTGTGTGTCAAATTAATAATAATAAATCTTATAACCTCTTCTCACCTCATAGGACTTTTGTGAAGGTCAGCTGAGAGAAGGTGAAAGCGCTTTGTAAATTAAAGGGCTAAGTAAATGTTAGCTACTGCTACTCTTAGAATAGTGATTTCTAAAATCCTCCAAAATTTGAGTGAGAGGGAAAAAATGGTCTATAACATTTGCCTTCTCAGTCTTTACCATGCTCACTTCTGCCTAGAGGTGTGAGCAGTGATATTTACAAAAGATTAAGCAGAAATGATTGAAAATTTTGCTCCAACTCTGTGGCTGAGGAGGCCAAGCTCTGCTTTCTTATCCTACTCAGAAATATCAGTGGATGTTAGGACCTGCTTGTCCACTGCGACTTAGTGCTTTTTGTCTACAGTCTATGCCTCAGGGAACTCGGCCGGGGCGGTACTGCTCAGCTGCTTGCATAGATAGCTGTCCAACCACAGCTAGGATTCACCCAGAAGAGCAGGTGTTGCCCTGGTTAGAGATGTGACATTTGTGAGCCTTTCACACATCCTAGGTCAAGGTCAAGCTATAAAATGTTGACGTGACAGTGTTGGTTCTATTTACATCCTACAGGTCCAGTTTCTTTACACGTCTCTGATAAAGCAGCAGGAGGAACAAACAAGGGTAGCTCTGTTGGAACAACAGGTACTCATGAGGGTTCCTTCTACATTCAGTTTAACCTTTGAGAAATGGAATTTTTCCTCATGTTTACACTGTTGTATGAAGAACCATTTGTAAGTTCTAGAAAATGTTTTTTTAAAAACTTTAACAAAAATATTGAAAGTGATGACTTGTGCGAGCCGTATATTCCCATTACTACCTTTAGGCTAAACCGAATTCTCTAAGGTGACATGGCAATTTTCTTGACAGGTAGATGTTTGCCTTAGCAAAATTTCTTCTTCCCTAAATGGCTGGTAGTCTGACAGGATGTTCCTAATAGAACTACTTGATAACTTCAAGTAGAACTCAAAGAGAGACCAGTTACTCTCAGAGACCAGAGATTTTTAGTATATTTGAAACCAGGGAACAGCCATCTCCTTCCCTTCCCCACAAAAAGGAGGATGAGGAGGACAGATTCTAACCAGCAACTTCTTAAGCTGCTCCTCACTCACTTAGACCTCACACTTTGGCTTTGCTCCTTGGACAGAGCTTCTTCATGTATCAACATCTCCCTGTACTCAGAGGAGTTCTTGCTCTGATGGCACAACATGTTTTTTTCTTATGATACTAAAGAAACATCCAGTCAGGAAAACTAGACAGTATACAGTAGCTGTTATTGTCTTGTCTTGGGCACTTTTTTCCAGATGCAGGCATGTACTTTAGACTTTGAAAATGAAAAACTTGACCGTCAAAATATGCAACATCAATTGCATGTGATTCTTAAGGAGCTCCGCAAAGCAAGAAATCAAATAACACAGTTGGAATCCTTGGTGAGTCTGGAATGGTTAGACAAAAACTTATTTCATCTTTCTTTTTCTGCCATCTTTCTATTTATATGTCAAAGCAGTTCCCAAAATAGAAGGATACAGTTTAAGAATAGCTGTTTCTTAAATTAGTCAAATCAAATCCCTTGCCTCATTTGAAGCATCTGCCCTTTGAGCATCAGTTCAAAGTACTAGACAGAGGGACATTACTGGCCTCTTGGTAATGATAACATTACCAGTGCCTGGGATCATCCCCACCCACTCTGGGCTCTGTGATTCTGGAGGCACTGAACAGAGCTTGGTCTGGGGGACAAAGGCAGCAAGGCAGGGCAGTTTTAGATTCTGAACTGAAATTGTGCTTTTCTCTTTAAACAAAAAAAAGAAAGAAAAAATTGCTGCTTTTAGGGATAATGGACTATTACTGTTAATACACTCTTGTAGGCATACTGAATTAAGCACGTTCTGTGGATTAACTTGAACACATAACCTTTTAAAACATTAACCTTTTTAATAACATTGCTTCTTTGAGGAAATGGTTTTGATTTACCTATTTTCATTTTACTAATAAGCTTTGAGGGACTTCCCTGATGGCTCAGTAGTAAAGAATCCACCTGCCAATGCAGGAGATCATTTGATTCCTGGGTGGGGAGGATCCCCTAGAGAAGGAAATGGCAACCCATTCTAGTATTCTTCCTTGGGAAATTCTATGGACAGAGGAGCCTGGTGGGCTACAGCCCATGGAGCTGTAAAAGAGTTGGACACAAATTAGAAGCTAAAGAACCACACAGTAAGCCCTGGACTAAACCTGTTAGGGTCTGTCCCATTAGCCCATATTTTGTATATGATCCTTGTATTGCAGAATATTTGCACAGGGTGAAATGTTACAAATAGAGTTCCTCAGTTTTCAAAAGAGAAAAAAGCAGTTTTTAAAATCATTTGCAATTTCTTTATGAATAAAAGACAGAAAATACATTTTTGGCTCTGTTTATGTCATTGATTTTTATCATAATATTTAAAATTGAAATTTATAATTCATTCCTATTTATGACTATTTATCAAAGTACAGGAAGCCAAAGAGTATACAAATGAATCTATAATTTTCCTGTATTTTTCATCATTTTCCTACCATTCGTCTTTACAGTATGCTGTAAAATGTTCATTTTTAGTTACTGACTGTTCTAAATTTCTCAGGGAAAAAAACATGAAAATGAGACATCACAAATGAATTATACAGTATCTTAGTCATTCCTGTGTATAACCTGTTTGACCTGCTAAAATTTTTTGCCGCTCTTAATTCCATGCAGTTCTTTATTGCTGAAGTTGCCCGTCTTTAACCTAGCAATCTTTGTCAGCATTGCCCGTAGGCCCACCTTTACATGTGACTCTAAGCATTTTAATAAAACCTATGTAAATGCCTGATCCTAGTACTTCCTGGGTAATTTCAGTGATATATAACAACCTCATAAGGGCTTCCCAGGTGGTGCTAGTGGTAAAGAATCCGCCTGCCAATGCAGAAGACATGAGAGATGTGGGTTTGATCTCTGGGTAGGGAAGATCCTCTGTAGAAGGGCATGGCAACCCACTCCAGTATTCTTGGCCTGGAGAATCCCATGGACAGAGAATCCTGGTAGGCTACCATCCATAGGGTCACAAAGAGTCAGACACTACTGAAGCAACTTTGCATTCATGCGTAACCACCTCATAAGTTACCAGTGTAATACCAGTGACCGGAGAGATTCAGAAGAATATCTAGCTAGAGGGCTGAAGCAACTGGAGTATCTATGGAGCAGTTACAACTACTGAATGGTAGGCCATCTATACAAACCGTGTTCATTTGACACTTATTTTTCAGAAGCAGATTCGTGAGTTTGCCTTCACAGAGCCATTAGTCACTTTCCAAAAGGAGACTGAAAACAGAGGAAAAGTCGCCTCACCAAAATGTCCCACTGCTGCGTTAAATGAAAGCCTGGTGGAATGTCCTAAGTGCAATATCCAATATCCAGCCACCGAACACCGAGATCTACTCGTCCACGTTGAATACTGTTCCAAGTAGCAATGTGATTATTCTTTGTTTTTGTGCCAAAAGATTCAATACTGTATCTTACGTTAGCTAATGGACATTTTGAATTGCTTATTTCACCTCACATCAGAAACTGCCTGTCTACCTTTAAGACTCTAGCATAGCAGTGAATCATTGTGTTTTGTTTTTGTTTTTGTTTTTTTGCCTGCTTTGCATTTCCGAGCATTGAATGCTGAGACCGCCAACATTTTGCACTGTTAAAGTACTTGATGAAGAAAAGATAGTTCAGGTTATTGCTTGTAGGTCAAATCTGTTACACCAACAAGCAAATATTTTATGTTTTTCAGATTTTTAAAAAATCAAAGGC
This sequence comes from Bos taurus, assembly GCF_002263795.3. Taxonomy (NCBI): domain Eukaryota; kingdom Metazoa; phylum Chordata; class Mammalia; order Artiodactyla; family Bovidae; genus Bos; species Bos taurus. The sequence goes on from NC_037353.1 coordinate 14,844,820, forward strand.
AATTAACCAGGGATCTTTATTGTTATTATTTTTTAATCCAAGCACTTCATAAACCTACCATTCTGACTTTGATGTTCTTTGTGAAGAGATGGTGATACTTTTTTCTTTTCATTTATATTTCCTTTCTATGATAGAGCAGTTATTAGAAAAGTTGGGCGTTTTCTTCATCTTTATTGCTGCTTACTGTTGAAACTGTAGACCTAGCTGTGTTTGAAGCACAAAGTAGATTCTGTTTAAGGAATACTCCTTACTAGCCACACAGTGCTTTCTGTGATGTTAACTGGCTATACCTTTAACTTGAATTTCATCAGCACATGTTAGTTAGCTAAAATTGTTAAAATGAATTTTAACAAAACCACCGAGCCCTCTCTTTTGATATGCAAATGTTTTATTTATTTATTTTTGGCAGTCTTGAAAGCTGGGTGATGTAATGAGCAGATATTTGGTTATCTGAATATTTTTATACATGTGTGCATAAACCAAGATTTTTTTTTAAATTTCTTCAGGTTTTCTAAAATGCTTAACACTGGGCTACTATTGGTAATGTAAAGGAGAAAAGAATAAAGAGTTATTTAATAAATTTTGCTATGAGGAGAGTATATGTATATAGACTGGTATTAAGATTTCTGCCCTGAGAAGGGTGCCAGAGAGTTACAGATAAACATACAGTGTAAAATGATTTCCTTTAGGATTTGTTTGTTTGATCTTCTTGCAGTCCAAGGGATCCTAAAGTCTTCTTCAACACCACAGTTCGAAAACATCAATTCTTTGGTGCTCAGCCTTCTTTGAGGTCCAAATCAGGGTTTCTGGGGGGGAGGGGGGTGGGAAGCATGGAATATGCCTTATCAACAAGTTCTCTAGATGCATTTTGGGGTAAAACTGAAGACAGAACTACTGAACTAGTCCAGCCTTAACTCCCTGATGAAACAGAGTCCCAGAGAGGGGCGTGACTTACCCAGTCACTTAGCAGGTTTGTAGGAACATGAGGGAGGCCCTGACTCCCAATGGGAGTGGTTGTTAGAGCCACTACCATTTTGGTTTGTATGAAATGATTCCTGAAAAATTACTCTTTCCAAGATCCCCAGTGCTCTGCCTTCTAAGGCAAATCCAGTATTTGTTGGTCTGGTTCTCTTTATTTTCCTTGTTGTTTGTGCTGTGCTCTCTGCTTTGAACCTAGTATTTTTTGGCTTTGGATGGTTGAGTGGGAAACATGAGTAAGACACTGAAGAGTACAATCTATTGCCGTGCTCTGCTGTGCTCAGTTGCTCAGTCGTGTCTGACTCTGCAACCCCATGGACTATAGCCCACAGGCTCCTCTGTCTATCGAGAGTCTCCAGGCAAGAATACTAAAGTGGATTGCCATGTCCTCCTCCAGGGGATCTTCCCAGCCCAGGGATTGAACCCAGGTCTCCTGCATTGCAGGTGGATTCTTTACCAGCTGAGCTACCAGGGAAACCCCCAATCTAGTGGTGACACCCAAGGTAAAAGGTAGGTTCACCAAAGGTAAAAGGTAGGTTCAAGTTACCCAGGATCTGAAGAGATAATGGAGAAAGGGGCAGGGAAGGCTGAGCCCTAGGGTGCATCCTGCAGTCCACAAGTAGACAGGAGCACTCAGATTCAGATTAAAGTTGTGTCAAACCAAGCAACCAGAGAAAGAAGGAGTGGCATGCAGCTGTAGGACAATGAATTAGCACCTGACAATAACCTTCAGTTTCTTGCTTGCCAGACACACTGTATTGATTTAACCCAAGGACCAACACATCTTCCACTACACAGTTTAACAAGTATTACAGATAAGTGTGTGTATGTGTTAGTCGCTCAGTCACGCCCGACTCTTTGCTACCCCTTGGACTGTAGCATGCCAGGCTCCTCTGTCCATGGAATTCTCCAGGCAAGAATACTGGAGTGGGTTGTCATTTCCTTCCAAGAGATCTTCCTGACTGAGGGATTGAACTCCAGTCTCCTGCATTGCAGGCAGATTCTTTAATATCTGAGCCGCGAGTGAAGCCCAAAAATTGCCCTAAGGTTGTTATTTAGTTGCTGAGTCATGTCCAACTCTTTGCAACCCCATGGACTATGTAGCCTGTGAAGTTCCTCTGTCCATGGGATTTCCCAGGTAAGAATACTGGGGTGGGTTCCCAATTCCTCCAGGGGATCCTCCCAACCCAGGGATCCAATCCGCGTCTCCTGCATTGGCAGGCAGATTCTTTACCACTGAGATACCAGGGAAGCCCTTGAAGGAGTCTCACCTCTTTTAGGGGATATACCAAGCACAGGTTTCCTCACTTGGTTCAGCAAATATTTAATGAATCTGCAACGGACAAGGTGTGGTGCCAGGCACTAGAGGTGGAGAGGGTACAGCAGGAACCACCTTAGAAGAGCCAAGGCAAGGTGGACATCAAGGCTGACCAGTGAATGACAGCACAAGTGAGGTCAGTGCCTTGTTAGAGGTCACCCCACGGGTGAAAGAGGAGAGGCTTTATGAAAGCGGTGATGACTAAGCTAGATTCAAGGAAACATAATATTCAAGTTTTAACAGTGTTTGTTCCTAGACTTATGTTGAGAGTGAATCATTCAACATTGCTTAAAGGAAAACATGGCCTGTGTTAGAGTGGTTACTTTGTGATGACAAAGGGCAGAGGTGTAGATCCAGATTGTGATAGGGTGAAAGATGTCACTTTGTATCTTATTAACTTGATGTTGAAAGGCATGTTGCAACAAAGATAGAGAAAGTAAACTGTTTTGAATGTTAAATATCAGAGGAGATAATGAAGAAGAGGAAAGAAAAAAGTTAGCTTTGCTGTGTGATTTACAGATTCTGTAGAATGGTAATTATGCCACCTTGTGTAGATTAGGAAGATGTGTATTTTCACTCAATCTTTATAAAGTGGAGATAGGTGGTGGTGGGGTGGAACTAGACTAGAGGGTTAGGAAAAAACCTCGAGGGCTTCCCTGGTGGCTCAGTGGTAAAGAATCCAACTGCCATGCAGGAGACACAGGTTCGATCCCACATGCTGTGTGGCAACTAAGCCCCTGTGCCACAGTTATTGAAGTCCGAGTGCCCTAGAGCCTGTGTCCTGAAACGAGAGAAGTCACTGCAAGGAGAAGCCTGCACACCACAACAAAGCCTCTCCTCTCTCACCCGTGGGGTGACCTCTAACAAGGCACTGACCTCACTTGTGCTGTCATTCACTGGTCAGCCTTGATGTCCACTCACTGCAACTGAAAAGCCCACGCATGAATGAAGACCCAGCACAGCCAAAAATAAACGTAAAAAAACCAACCTTTTGAGTTTGTTATTTCCAGTACAAACTTAACAGTCGCTCACATTTGCACGTAATACAGTAATAACTGTAGTAATAACTCTCTTCCAAAGAAAATTATTCTGTTTATTGGAAATGAAAAAGGAAGCATCTCAGAATTTAAATTTTGTTTTGTATTGCTTCTTTGGAATTTCCAGGTGTCGCTAGCGGGTAAATAATCCACCTGCCAATGCAGGAGACGCAAGAGACAGATTCAATCCTTGGGTCAGGAAGATCCCCTGGAGTGCGAAATGGCAACTCTTTCCATTTCTGGAAGAATTCCATGGACAGAGGAGCTTGGCATGCTACAGTCCATGGGGCCACAAAGAGTCAGACACGACTGAGCATATTTGGCAATTTCAAGGAAACATGTTACTATGGCAAGGGCCCTGAAATGGGAATCACGGGATTTGGGATGAAAATCTATTTCTGACCTTGAGCAAGTCATTTCAACTCTCTAAGACTCAGCTTCCTCCATCTAAAATGAGAATGTTCATGGCTGCCCCATCCCTCTTCCTAGGCTGTTATGCAAATCAAAATCCAACCTATTTTAGGGAATCCTGTATATTAAGCATTTTTAGTGTCCCACACAATATGCTTATAAACTTCCTGTGTCATGTCATTTTCTCCTCATAGTGACACTACCTGTGAGTTTCCAGAACTGTTCCATTATATAGATGAGGAAACCATGGTTTAGAGAGTTTGTCAGTTGTCCAAGGTCACACATCAAAGGGATTGACAGAGTTAGTATCTGAACCCAAATGTGTTAGCCTATAGAGATAGAACTGTTATCTACATTATGCTGCCACTTGTAAATCACATTTGAGCCCAGAAAATACACATGAGAGCACATCACAGGCAAGGAAATACTGTCCAGGACTATTTTTACTTTTCAGTAACGATTATACTGTGAATGAGGATGAAGATAAGAGATGACAGTAACATCACCTACCCCCACAAACAACTGTTCATTTTATTCATCCATTATAACCACACTTCTCATTCTCTTCGTAACTAGTATGAGGGCAGGTGCATTCAGAAGCCCTGACACCATCAGGGCACTTATTGTTTGTTAAAAAAAGAAGTCTGGAATCAAATAATCCTAGTTTAGACCAGCAATTTCACCACCTTAAGGCTCTGTGTAACCCTCTGTTCCCTACTCATGCTCACAGTGAATAATGCAATTACCAGCATCACAATCTAATGAGACAAATCTTTTTTTTTTTCTTTTTCTCCACAAAACTGAGAAACCGACAGCTGGCCAGGGCAATGAATGAGCACTCCTTATACCTTTCTCTCCTTTTCTTCAGTAAAGGAAATGTGTTGCAAGTGGAAATAGCCACCGGGAAACTGCACAGTACACTTCCCTTGGATCTCAGTGACTAGAACTGGATTACAATGTATCAGGATGAGCCAGGCTAGGCTCCCTTACCAAGGAAGCCCCGAAATCTCAGTGGCTTAACTACAGGTTTCTTTCTTGCTCATCTCACAATTTAGGAGGGCCGGGGGACCCTCTTTCATTTTATAGTTACAGTACCTGGAACACGAGGCCCCCTACGTCAAAGAAGCAGGGTAAGAGTGATGAAAGCTACCACACCATCTCATCCACTTCCGGTCTGGCACAGTTATGAGATGGTGTGGTGCCAGACCGGAAGTGACGCACTCTGCTCACATTCCTATTGGTCAGATCTTGGTTCCACTGCCCCTCCTGCAAGATGGCTGCCAAGAATGGTCCCAGCAAAGCAGATGTGAAGAACAGGTTAGAATTGTGTGCCCCTTATGGGCTGGATGGCATCACTGACTCGATGGACGTGAGTCTCAGTGAACTCCGGGAGTTGGTGATGGACAGGGCGGCCTGGCGTGCTGCGATTCATGGGGTTGCAAAGAGTCGGACACGACTGAGCGACTGATCTGATCTGATCTGATCTGTGGGCTTCCCAGGTGGTTCAGTGGTGAAGAATACACCTGCCAATGCAGGAGACGCAGGAAACACAAGTTTGATCCCTGGCTGGGGAAGATACTATGGAGAAGGAAATGGTAACCTGCTCCAAAATTATTGCCTGGAGAATCCCATGGACAGAGGAGCCTGGCAGGCTATAGTCCATGGGGTTGCAAAGAGTTGAACACGCCTGAGTGAGCGCACACACAAATGTGGTGAAACTGCACACCTCCAATGGGACTGTTCACAGTCTTCAATCGAAACTATGCAACTAGTCTCAGGACTTAGTGAAGCTCAGGTTCTTTATGTCTCCACATGGGAAGGAATTCAGTGAGGCAACGTGATAGGTAAGAAGTAGTCTTGTTAATATCCTCTGTAAAGAGGTTACAGGAAAATGTGTCAAGAGGACGGTCGTGTCTCAGGTCTTGGGTGAGTTTCTGGGACAGGTGCCAAGTGAGAGTCCTTGGTTTGGCACAGGACAGAATTCACAAGTAAGCCAGAGTAAAGGGAAAGCAGGCTCACTGAGAGAGATACACGTTCCATAGGCAGAATGCGGTCCTCTCAGGAGGGAAGAGGGGTCCTGGGGGAACACCCGTCATGGAGTGTGGGCCGTCTGGGGAGGTGAGAGTGTGGGGGTAGGGGGTTCGAGGGTGGTGGGTACCAGGGGTGGTTAGTTTTTATGGGCTGCTTAATTTCATAGGCTAATGAGTGGGAAGATTATTCCAATTATCTTGGAGAAGGGGCAGGAGTTTCCAGGAATTGGGCCACTGCCCACTTTTTCGCCTTTTCTGGTTGGCCTGGGACCTGTCATGGCACCTGTGGGCATGTTATTAGCATATGCCAGTGTATTACAATATGCGTATAATGAGGCTTAAGGGTTGTTGGAAGTCACGTCTTCTTCCATCTTGGGCCTAATCGGTTTTAACCAGTTTATGTTGTGTCCTCAATGGCAGTGTAATTTTTTTCAAAGGTTGTGCTCTGCCCTCTTCCCTCTTGTCTCATTGGCCACCCCTAGATGTTAGAGAAGAAGTGGCTGGGGAATGGCTCCTGGGTGGAAGCCTGTCCCACCATCTCGCCCACTATCTCATACCCTCACCAGCAAACCTGGTTAAAGATAAGGCAGGAAATGTTCTCTGAGCTTCCATGATTCCTACATCACCCTCTTCCACAGCCTTTTCCTCTCAATATTATAATAATTTTCCCTTTGCCTGTCACTCTCTCCCTTCATCCATGCCACCCCCCAATAGACTATAAGCTTCTTAAGACCCAGAAATTGTCTTCCCTTTTCATCTCTGGTGCCTAGGCAGGGTCTGGCACAAAGCAGGTGCTCAACAGACATTTTTAGAGCAATTGAATGAGGGTCCATTTGAAATAGTGATTTCAGTCATATGACAGTCTTTAACCACTGTCTTTAAGAAATACCTGACTCTTTAGAATTTTTAGTAGAGCCATTGAGGAACAAGAAGTATGATTCAACCTTTAAATAAACATGGGTGCAAAAAGAGACCATATAGCATACTTCAAGAATGTGACCATAAATCAAGTAAATATTTGATCAGTGACATCAATGTATATAAAACATTTCTTTAAGGAAACTTACTTTTGGAAATCCACGTAGACTATCTTAAGTCTGGCTTTGGCATTTTAACCAAAACTACATCTCCAAGACCGGGCATCTCCATGCCCAGAGGCGGTGTCACAGTGATAATGAATGAGGCAAGAGGTAAAAAAAAATTTAGGGTAGTTTGATGTATACTTTTTAAGAACTTTAATTAAAGGAACCAAATAAATGAGGCACTTAATCAGAAAAGATTTTTCTGAGTTTGTAGGAAGTAGGCAAGAGCCACTATGACGTCTGTGCTCCTATGAGTGGATGAGCTGCCTGAAACAGAGCCAGTTCAGAGAAGAAGGTCAGGGGGCGGACAGCCACAGTAGTTGAAGTGTATTGAGGACTACGTGCCTGCTGTTGTGCTGAAGGCTTTATGCACATTGTCTAATTTGATCTTACCAGCAGCCTGAGACAGGTACTAGTATACCCATTTCACTGATTGGTATAGTAAGGCTCAGAGAGTTTAATAATTTACCCAGTATGGAGCTGCTAAGAGGGTGCTGGCAAAAATTGAGAACCAGGCTATCTGGTTCCAAAGACAACAACTTTTTACGATTAAGCTTTAAACTCACTCCCAGATTCAGGTACTAGAAGAAAATTTGATGGGTGTTTTGCTCATTCATTACAGCGTAATAGTACAGCCCCAAACCTAGTTTCATAAAACAAAAATGTATTACCTGTTGATGGGGCCATCAAGGTTTTTTTCTGTGTTGGAATCTCTCCTATAGTTTAAGTCAGAAGGTTCAGCCTTGAAAGTCACACAGTGTCACTTCCTCTGCATCCTGCTACTTAAAAATTGGACACAGGACCAGCATAGATTCAAGGAGAGTTTCTGCATGCAAGGGAATAAATACCAGGAAGTATCCTTCCTTGGGGACATTTAGGAGACTGGTTGTTACAGTGGACAAAGCTAAGTGAGCACGTATGAAGCATCCCAGATGTGTATGTGTGCTCCACTTCTCGTGTGCTCTTTCACAGCCCAGAAGGCAGGCAAACCAGGGGCAAGTGTAGATCTCTAAGTAACAGACATGGACACTGTCACTCAGGGAAATTAAGTGACTTACCAAAAGTCACACAGCTTTTAAATGTGGGCGTGGAGTGTGGACTTTGGTCTTCTGACTCCTGGCTCTGCACACTATAGATTTTTCCTCAGCTGCTTAGGCTCAGAACTCTTTGGCACCTAGAGGCAGGAGGGAGACAGAGGCCCACTAGCAGAGAGTAATCAAGAGGAAGGAATCATAAGTCTAAATTGAAAATGGAAAAGGATAGCAAAGTTGTAAGAATTTTAAAAACATGATAACATCAGCTAAAATAGCTGATACAGAAATGGACGTGTATCTGCCACTCACAGGAGTATAATTTGGTACAGACTTTCTGGGTATGCAATAGATGCCAAAAGTCTTAGAGTTTTGCAAAATATTTGACCCAGAAATTCCACATCTAGAAAATATTCTAAGGAAATAGCCATGAGTATGGACAAATAGTTATTCAGTTCAGTTCAATTGCTCAGACGTGTCCGACCCTTTGCAACCCCATGAACCACAGCTCGCCAGGCCTCCCTGTCCATCAGCAACTCCCAGAGTTCACCCAAACTCATGTCCATTGAGTCAGTGATGCCATCCAACCATCTCATCCTCTGCCGTCCCCTTCTCCTCCTGCCTTCAATCTTTCCCAGCATCTCTTCAAATGAGTCCGCTCTTCGCGTCAGGTGGCCAAAGTATTGGAGCTTTAACATCAGTCCTTCCAATGAACACCCAGAACTGATCTCCTTTAGGATGGATTGGTTGGATCTCCTTGCAGTCCAAGTTATTAGAATATGCCATATAGATTTTCTTTTTGACTGTTTCTGTGCCTGGGCTTCTCTTGTTGTGGAGCTTAGGCTCTAGAATGCACGGACTCAGTAGTTGCAGTGTTTGGGCAACTCTCTAGTTGTAGCACACAGGCTTAGTTGTCCCGTGGCCATGCAGTCTGTCCACCAACCAGGAATCGAACCGACGTCCCTCACGTTGGGAGGCAGTGTGTTAATCACTGGACCACCAGGCAAGTCCCTGTGTTGTAGTATTTTTGCTAACAGGGAAGAATGAGACAATTCAAATGTCTAACAATAAGGGTTTTGTTGCATAATGAAAGGCCATTCTGCCATTAAATTGATGTTAATGCAAAACTATTTAATGTCTTGTAAAATGTTCACAACATTATTTATAGGAAAAGAGTAGGTTTTAAAACTGTATTATATGTGCCACCTTTACTACAAAAAGCCATACTGTATCCATACACACAGAAAAAGGGACAAGAAAGAAGTAATACCAAAATGTTAATAGTAATTTTTTGAGGGTGAGGGGGATTATAGGTTTTTTTCTTTAAAAAATTTTTTTATTCTTTATATTTTTAAAATTGTTTATAGTATGTATTACTTTTGTAATGAATATTTTAAAAGACAGATCAAGAAGGGAATTAGGAAAATATAGAGGATTTTAAGCTAGTTTCAACAAACCAAATAGAAGGTAAGCATCAGATCATATCACTCAGTCGTGTCCGACTCTTTGCAACCCCATGAATTGCAGCACGCCAGGCCTCCCTGTCCATCACCAACTCCCGGAGTTCACTCAGACTCACGTCCATCGAGTCAGTGATGCCATCCAGCCATCTCATCCTCTTTCATCCCTTCTCCTCTTGCCCCCAATCCCTCCCAGCATCAGAGTCTTTTCCAATGAGTCAACTCTTTGCATGAGGTGGCCAAAGTACTGGAGTTTCAGCTTTAGCATCATTCCTTCCAAAGAAATCCCAGGGCTGATCTCCTTCAGAATGGACTGGTTGGATCTCCTTGCAGTCCAAGGGACTCTCAAGAGTCTTCTCCAACACTGCACTTCAAAAGCATCAATTCTTCGGTGCTCAGCCTTCTTCACAGTCCAACTCTCACATCCATACATGACCACAGGAAAAACCATAGCCTTGACTAGACGGACCTTTGTTGGCAAAGTAATGTTTCTGCTTTTGAATATGCTATCTAGGTTGGTCATAACTTTCCTTCCAAGGAGTAAGCGTCTTTTAATTTCATGGCTGCAGTCACCATCTGCAGTGATTTGGAGCCCAGAAAAATAAAGTCTGACACTGTTTCCACTGTTTCCCCATCTATTTCCCATGAAATGATGAGACCGTATGCCATGATCTTTGTTTTCTGAATGTTGAGCTTTAAGCCAACTTTTTCACTCTCCACTTTCACTTTCATCAAGAGGCTTTCTAGTTCCTCTTCACTTTCTGCCATAAGGTTGGTGTCATCTGCATATCTGAGGTTATTGATGTTTCTCTGGGCAATCTTGATTCCAGCTTGTGTTTCTTCCAGTCCAGCGTTTCTCATGATGTACTCTGCATATAAGTTAAAGAAGCAGGGTGACAATATACAGCCTTGATGAACTCCTTTTCCTATTTGGAACCAGTCTGTTGTTCCATGTCCAGTTCTAACTGTTGCTTCCTCACCTGCATTCAAATTTCTCAAGAGGCAGATCAGGTGGCCTGGTATTCCCATCTCTTTCAGAATTTTCCACAGTTTCTTGTGATCCACACAGTCAAAGTCTTTGGCATAGTCAATAAAGCAGAAATAGATGCTTTTCTGGAACTCTCTTGCTTTTTCCATGATCCAGCAGATGTTGGCAATTTGATCTCTGGTTCCTCTGCCTTTTCTAAAACCAGCTTGAACATCAGGAAGTTCACGGTTCACATATTGCTGAAGCCTGGCTTGGAGAATTTTGAGCATTACTTTACTAGCGTGTGAGATGAGTGCAATTGTGCGGTAGTTTGAGCATTCTTTGGCATTGCCTTTCTTTGGGATTGGAATGAAAACTGACCTTTTCCAGTCCTGTGGCCACTGCTGAGTTTTCCAAATTTGCTGGCATATTGAGTGCAGCACTTTCACAGCATCATCTTTCAGGATTTGGAATAGCTCAACTGGAATTCCATCACCTCCACTAGCTTTGTTCGTAGTGATGCTTCCTAAGGCCCACTTGACTTCACATTCCAGGATGTCTGGCTCTAGGTCAGTGATCACACCATCGTGATTAACTTGGTCGTGAAGATCTTCTTTGTACAGTTCTTCTGTGTATTCTTGCCATCTCTTCTTAATATCTTCTGCTTCTGTTAGGTCCATACCATTTCTGTCCTTTATCGAGCCCATCTTTGCATGAAATGTTCCTTTGGTATCTCTGATTTTCTTAAAGAGATCCCTAGTCTTTCCCATTCTGTTGTTTTCCTCTATTTCTTTGCATTGATCGCTGAAGAAGGCTTTCTTATCTCTTCTTGCTATTCTTTGGAACTCTGCATTCAGATGTTTATATCTTTCCTTTTCTCCTTTGCTTTTCGCTTCTCTTCTTTTCACAGCTATTTGTAAGGCCTCCCCAGACAGCCATTTTGCTTTTTTGCATTTCTTTTCCATGGGGATGGTCTTGATCCCTGTCTCCTGTACAGTGTCACGAACCTCATTCTATAGTTCATCAGGCACTCTATCTATCAGATCTAGGCCCTTAAATCTATTTCTCACTTCCACTGTATAATCATAAGGGATTTGATATAGGTCATACCTGAATGGCCTAGTGGTTTTCCCTACTTTCGTCAATTTAAGTCTGAATATGGCAATAAGGAGTTCATGGTCTGAGCCACAGTCAGCTCCTGGTCTTGTTTTTGCTGACTGTATAGAGCTTCTCCATCTTTGGCTGCAAAGAATATAATCAATCTGATTTCGGTGTTGACCATCTGGTGATGTCCATGTATAGCGTCTTCTCTTGTGTTGTTGGAAGAGGGTGTTTGCTGTGACCAGTGCATTTTCTTGGCAAAACTCTATTAGTCTTTGCCCTGCTTCATTCCGTATTCCATGGCCAAATTTGCCTGTTACTCCAGGTGTTTCTTGACTTCCTACTTTTGCATTCCAGTCCCCTATAATGAAAAGGACATCTTTTTTGGGTGTTAGTTCTAAAAGGTCTTGTAGGTCTTCATAGAACCATTCAACTTCAGCTTCTTCAGCGTTACTGGTTGGGGCATAGACTTGGATTACTGTGATATTGAATGGTTTGCCTTGGAAACGAACAGAGATCATTCTGTCGTTTTTGAGATTGCATCCAAGTACTGCATTTCGGACTCTTTTGTTGACCATGATGGCCACTCCATTTCTTCTGAGGGATTCCTGCCCGCAGTAGTAGATATAATGGTCATCTGAGTTAAATTCACCCATTCCAGTCCATTTGAGTTTGCTGATTCCTAGAATGTCGACATTCACTCTTGCCATCTCTTGTTTGACCACTTCCAATTTGCCTTGATTCATGGACCTGACATTCCAGGTTCCTATGCAATATTGCTCTTTACAGCATCGGACCTTGCTTCTAGCACCAGTCTCATCCACAGCAGGGTATCATTTTTGCTTTGGCTCCATCCCTTCATTCTTTCTGGAGTTATTTCTCCACTGATCTCCAGGAGCATATTGGGCACCTACTGACCTGGGGAGTTTCTCTTTCAGTATCCTATCATTTTGCCTTTTCATACTGTTCATGGGGTTCTCAAGGCAAGAATACTGAAGTGGTTTGCCATTCCCTTCTCCAGCAGACCACATTCTGTCAGATCCCTCCACCATGACCTGCCCATCCTGGGTGGCCCCATAGGCATGGCTTAGTTTCATTGAGCTAGACAAGGCTGTGGTCCTAGTGTGATTAGATTGACTAGTTTTCTGTGAGTATGGCTTCAGTGTGTTTGCCCTCTGATGCCCTCTTGCAACACCTACCATCTTATTTGGGTTTCTCTTACCTTGGGTGTGGGGTATCTCTTCAGGGCTGCTCCAGCAAAGCGCAGCCATTGCTCCTTACCTTGGACAAGAGGTATCTCCTCACCGCCGCCCTTCCTGACTTTCAATGTGGGATAGCTCCTCTAGGCCCTCCTGCGCCCACGCAGCCACGGCTCCTTGGACATGGGGTTGGTGGTCCCGGCCGCTGCCCCGGCCTTAGGCTTGGGGCGTGGGGTATCTCCTCCCGGCCGCTGCCCCTGACCTCGGACGCGGGGTAACTCCTCTCGTTGCCGCCCCTGACCTCAGACGTGGGGTAACTCCTCTCGTCGCCACCCCTGGCCTCGGATGCTGGGTATCTCCTCTGGGCCACCCCCCCTGACCTCGGACGCGGGGTAGCTCCTCTCGGCCGTTCCTGCCCCGTCGCAGTCTGGTACCTTTGGCCTCTGCCCCTGACCTCGGACATGGGGTAACTCCTCTTGGCCACCGCCCTTCGGGCACGGGGTCCTCCCGGCTTCTGCCCCTGACCTCGGACGTGGGGTGGCTCCTCTCGGCCGCGCTTTAGCGCGCCCGTCGCAGCCGCCTGCGCTTTAGCGCGCCCGTCGCAGCACTCCCGTCAAGAATAATATAATACCTTATATTTGACTCTTCAAAGTGCTTTTTAATTCAAGGTATAACATTTTGAACTGTGGTGTTGGAGAAGACTCTTGAGAGTCCTTTGGACTGCAAGGAGATCCAACCAGTCCATTCTAAAGGAGATCAGCCCTGGGATTTCTTTGGAAGGAACGATGCTAAAGCTGAAACTCCAGTACTTTGGCCACCTCATGCGAAGAGTTGACTCATTGGAAAAGACTCTGATGCTGGGAGGGATTGAGGGCAGGAGGAGAGGGGACGACAGAGATGAGATGGCTGGATGGCATCACCGACTCGATGGACATGAGTTTGAGTGAACTCTTGGAGTTGATGATGGATAGGTAGGCCTGGCGTGCTGCAGTTCATGGGGTTGCAGAGTTGGACGCGACTGAGCAACTGAACTGAACTGAATTTCATTTCTACAACAATTCAATGAGGGAGATTGGACAGGTATTATTATTTCTGTTTTGTAAATGAGAAAAGTGAGAGTCTAAGTAAGAAAGCCTTCCTCAGTGATCAATGCAAAGAAATAGAGGAAAACAATAGAATGGGAAAAACTAGACATCTCGTTAAGAAAATTAAAGATACCAAGGGATATACAGAAGAACTATACAAAAAAGATCTTCACGACCCAGATAATCACGATGGTGTGACCACTCACCTGGAGCCAGACATCCTGGAATGTGAAGTCAAGTGGGCCTTATGAAGCATCACTACGAACAAAGCTAGTGGAAGTGATGGAATTCCAGTTGAGCTCTTTCAAATCCTAAAAGATGATGCTGTGAAAGTGCTGCACTCAATATGCCAGCAAATCTGGAAAACTCAGCAGTGGCCACAGGGCTGGAAAAAGTCAGTTTTCATTCCAGTCCCTAAGAAAAGCAATGCCAAAGAATGTTCAAACTACCACACAGTTGCACTCATCTCACACACTAGTAATGCTCAAAATTCTCCAAGCCAGGCTTCAATAGTACGTGAACCATGAACTTCCAGATGTTCAAGCTGATTTTAGAAAAGGCAGAGGAACCAGAGATCAAATTGCCAACATCCGCTGAATCATGGAAAAAGCAAGAGAGTTCCAGAAAAACATCTGCTTTATTGACTATGCCAAAGCCTTTTACTATGTGGATCACAACAAACTGTAGAAAATTCTTAAAAAGAGGAGAATACCAGACCACCTGACCTGTCTCCTGAGAAATCTGTATGCAGGTCAGGAAGCAACAGTTACAACTGGACATGGAACAACAGACCAGTTCCAAATCAGGAAAGGAGTACGTCAAGGTTGTATATTGTCACCCTGCTTATTTAACTTATATGCAGAGTACCTCATGAGAAACGCTGGGGTGTATGAAACACAAGCTGGAATCAAGATTGCCGGGAGAAATATCAGTAAACCTCAGATATGCACATGACACCACCCTTATGGCAGGAAGTGAAGAAGAACTAAAGAGCCTCTTGATGAAAGTGAAAGAGGAGAGTGAAAAAGTTGGCTTAAAACTCAACATTCAGAAAACTAAGATCATGGCATCCAGTCCCATCACTTCATGGCAAATAGATGGGGAAACTGGAAACAGTGACAGACTTTATTTTTCTGGGCTCCAAAATCACTGCAGAGGGTGATTGCAGCCATGAAATTAATAGATGCTTACTCCTTGGAAGAAAAGCTATGACCAACCTAGATAGCATATTCAAAAGCAGAGACATTACTTTGCCAACAAAGGTCCATCTAGTCAAAGCTATGGTTTTTCCAGTGGTCATGTATGGATGTGAGAATTGGACTATAAAGAAAGCTGAGCTCCGAAGAACTGATGTTTTTGAACTGTGGTGTTGGAGAAGACTCTTGAGAGTCCCTTGGACTGCAAGAAGATCCAACTAGTTCATCCTAAAGGAAATCAGTCCTGAATATTCATTGGAAGGACTGATGCTGAAGCTGAAACTCCAATACTTTGGCCTCCTGATGTGAAGAACTGACTCATTTGAAAAGACCCTGATCCTGGGAAAGATTGAAGGCAGGAGGAGAAGGGGATGACAGAGGATGAGATGGTTGGATGGCATCACTGACTCAGTGGACGTGAGTTTGAGCAAATTCCAGGAGTTGGTGATGGACAGGGAGGCCTGGCGTGCTGCAGTCCATGGGATCACAAAGGGTTGGACATGACTGAACGACTGAACTGAACTGAAGTGGTTAAATCTGCAAGGTCAACCCAGCTCATTAGGATGAAACCAGCACTCGAGCACAGACCTGCTGGCCCATTCCTGGACCTTAGATGCCGAAGTCACACAAAAATGTATTACTGCCTATCGTGGTTTTGTGCATCAAGGGGGCCAGCTTGTTCTCTGTTGGAGTCTCGCCTACAGTTTCAGTCAGATGGTAGCTTTGGAGTGAACTGACACATCCACTTTTCATGTTACCATTGTGGACCCCTCTACCTCTATGGCTTTAGCCTACCCAGAGTCCCTGCCCACCTCTGGTCTCAGCATTCTGACTTTTCTCTGTGGAATCTGCCCTTTCTCAGACTTGGTCCCGATTCCAGGGGTGAGCACATGACCTCAACCCAGCCAATGAGAGCCATCGTGGGGAATTCTGCCCAAAATGTTAGAAAAGAGTTTTTGAATTTGTAGGAAGTGGGCAAGAGCTGCTGTGCCCTCTGTGCTCCCATGAGGGGATGAGCTGCCTGAAACAGAGCCAGTTCAGAGAAGAGAGTCAGGAGGCTGACAGACACCCAAATAAGTTGTTTGGGTCCCTGGATCCTGTGTGCCTAAAGCTGGATCCACCTACTGGCCTTTCTGCTTACCTGAATCAGAACACGGCTTTTCCCTTCTCTCCTCCCCCCTCGTCCCACATTTACCCTCCTCTTCCTCCTCCTTCTTTTTGTTTGTTTAACTTTGAGTTGAATTTCCAACCAAGACTCCTGACAGGGTATTCTCTGGTTTCAGTTCTCTTTTCTTTAAAAAAAATTTTTAATGTGTTTATTTACTTTGGGCTGTGTTGGGTCTTCATTGTTGTGTGTGGGCTTTCTCTAGTTGTGATTCCTGAGTCTCATTGCAGTGCCTTTTCTTGTTGCAGTAGTTGTGGTACATGGGCTTAGCTGTTGCGTGGCATGTGGGATCTTTCTGGAGCAGGGATCAAACCTGTGTCCCTTGCACTGGCAGGCGGATTCTCGACGCCTGGACCACCGGGGAAGTCCTGGTCTCAGTTTTCTTAGCTATAAGATGGGGACACAAATAGTAAAGTGCTGCTCACCTCCCACAAGGGATTTTCTGAGATTTACATGAGTCAATCATATCATGTGCTTGTCAGTAAAAGCTATGATTTTTTAACAATTTAGAAAAGACTGACTTCAGAGATCTCAGCTCCTCACCACCATCCCCCAAAGAAGGAAAGAGACTGCTCCATGCATAATAGTATAGAGAATAGATTCCTAAATTGTAAGAAAAGAGAACGTACTGTGTCAGCAACTTCAACCAGGAGCTTCTCTTTCTTAATTCTCTGGTAGCCGGTCCCACCCCGACCTCCCTTCTCATGCACTCACACACACCCTTACTCCCTAAGGGTCCCCTTCAATGCCAGGCCCTGGAAAAACTTTCTGTTGGCAATTGTTAGAAATAGCAGAAGTTTCAAGAGACGAAGAAAAAGTGGAGGTGACGTGGTTGGCAAGACAGAACTGGCTGATTTTGCAACACAACTTGGAGAGAGGGAAAGTAAAGTAGGAGAAAGTTGGCGAGGACTTACAGCCTTGTTCCTGTAGTGGTTAAAGAAAGTAAGGACTTGGGGCCTGCACTCAGCCAATGCTCAGGTAAGCCTGAGCATTTTCCCAGAGAGCTAGGACTCTGATGAAGCCAGGTCAGAGGGCTCTGAGATTAAGGAATAATCCTTAGTACAGGAGGAGCAAAATTCACATACAAACCTACTCTGCTGGGTTAAACCGAAAAGACATTAATGTAGCTTACAAGATCTCTGAAGTGGGTCCAGAGAATTGGTTTTGGACACTTCCCAGTCTGGACAGATGTCATGCTCAGCTCCCACTGTTGGTGTGGTCACTGGGTGCTGGAACCCCCACCACAGTGCCCTAAACACTCACCCCAGAGTGAATTCTCTGCCGCCCCAGCTTCCTCATGTCCTCTCCTGGAGACCAAGTCAGTCATGGGGTGTCTGATTGGGCTAAACCTAGGATACAGTCTTGCTGCAAGGGAGCTGAGAAAGCCGGTGTCAGCCTCTGACCTTGGGGAGGCAGGACCCACAGTGCGGGAAACTTTCCAATTACAGGATGGGGTTCCAAAGGGCAGCCATCAGGTAGGTATATATCCCCCAACAGCATCTCTGTACTGTGTGTGTGTGTGTGCACACGCATATACATGTGTGAAACAGGCATAAGACCTGTCTCAAGGTCTCTTTTCCACAGTGTCTTCATCCTTAAACATCCAAAGAACTGTCATTCAAGCCCCTGCCCGCAGCAGGAGCCCAGTCTCCTCATTTGACTGAAGTCAGACCACAGCTCCAAGTACTACCTGTCCCCACTTCTCCTTGCGGTTCTGTTCCTTCAGGTGGTTATTACCCCCCGCTCCCCACCTCAGATGTGGACCCAGGGCTGTCTAATCCCCCCACTCTCTGAAATCTAAGAGCTGATATGCTCCTCAGAGACACACCAGGCCCCTGGGGACAGCACTTTCTCCTAATTCATCTCCTGTATTGTCATTGGGCTATGATTTGTCACATCCTCTCCCCTTAGGACTCAGTTCTGGTTTCCCTCTACAGAAGCAAGGGTCCATTAAAGCAGCCTCAGAGATGAATTCAGCTACCAAAACTAGGCTGCAAAGACGGAAGTCATTTCTTTAAGCACTGGATCTTATCCCAGATAGAGAACCCTGTTCTGGGGGAGAGTTGAGGAACTGCTCTAGGAAGTTTCTCCTTTAGAAAAGCCCAGAAAGCAAACTAAGGTCAATGCCCCAGATCAGTCCCTGCTCCACACTTCAGGTGACCGAGTCTGTTAGGAACCCACAGTTCTGGACAAAGCTGGGTGAAACGCTGGGTGGGGACTGATGCGCATGTTCCTCGACTCTTCCACGTCTGCCTTCCCCCTTCAGTGACATGTATGTACTTGCCTCGCCCTCCACCCCAGTTCATTTCTGTCCTCAGTGCTTGTCTGTTGAGTGACCCACCAGCTCCTTTGTGCATCCTGCTTGAGTCTCCCGGGAGGGCCCGCTACTAGCCCCACCTATCTCCATGACATTCACCCAGGGGTTGGTCCCATATTTTATCTATGTTTTGTGAGTTCCCCACAGACTTAAGACAGGGACTATATATCATTTGCTTTGGCATCCTCAACAACTGGCAGAGTGCCTGTTAGTGTTTTTAAATGGAAAGAAGAAAAGATGGATTGATGGATGGATGCACACCTGAGCTTTGAGGGACCATAGTCAGATGCCACGAGGGGGCAGTGTGGAGCAGCTTTAAAAGTATTCCCCAGCTCTGCCACCAGACCCTTGCTGGCAGCTAGGTTTCTAGAATTTATTTTGTTTAATATTTTCATTTGTGAGACAAGAAGCTGAGGCTCCAGAAGGTGATGGCTGTGCCCGAGGGCAGGCAGCTCCTGAACTGGGCTCTTGGGTGGGTCCAGCACTCTGCCCATTATAGTATGTCCCATAAACCAGCTGCCTAGGCTCTGGGGACCCCTTTCATTACCCCCTGGAGCCCTTCCTGAAAGGCTACCCATCAGCCTCAGAACCAACATCCAGCCTGGGAGGCTGCCACCCGTATGACCAGGCATTTCCTGACACCCTTCATTGCTGGGCTTGCGGCTGCTTGTGCCTAGATTCCCCAGAGTCTGCACCTCCCCAGCAGTGGCAGAAGAAGCCCCCAGGCCTGGGTTTCTGGCCACTTAAGTGGGTTGTAACTTCGTGGTTCCTGGAGAGGAATTTCAGAATATTCCATCAAGTTTGATACTGCAACTGCCTATCTCTATTCTGAGTGGGACCTGGTGTCACCTCAAAACTGCTGTGGCTCCAAAAAGAGCCCGTCTAAGAACCTGTCCAAGGTCACTGGGATGGCAGTCAGCAACCTGGGTCTGCTCCGTTGGGCCTAACCAGCCATGGAAGCTGGACCCCCTCCCCTTGCCCTGCTGGGGCCTTCCACTGCCTCATGTGTAGAATGAGAAACTACACTACCTGCCCTGGATAACTGTCCTTAGGAGGAGATCAGAGCATGAACACGAGAGGGTTTTTAATGTGGAGGTCTTTTCTTCTATAAATTCACGCATCCTTATTATTGTCATGGTCTGGGCTGCTGAGCCTGGACTGAGTTTTCCTGGAGGCCTGGAGCAGAAGTTCCTGGTCTTTGGGACCTCACAGGTCAGGATAATATTTTCTATTATAAATCTTAACAAATCTCATAGGTTTTTTGTTTTTTTTCTCCAAAGAAAGAAGTAAGCGATTTTAAATATTTAGTCCATTTAAAAAATGCACTTATTTATGTATTTTTGACCATGCTGGGTCTCCACTGCTGTGTGCAGGCTTTCTCTAGTCGTGGCGAGTGGGGGCTACTCTAGTTGCTGTGTGCAGGCTTCACGTTGCCGTGGTTTCTCATATCCCGGGGTCCGGTCGGCCTCTGGAGTGTGGGCTCAGTAATTGTGGTGCACAGACTTAGCTGTCCTGAGGCATGTGGAATCTTCCCCAACCAGGGCTCGAACCCATCGTGTCCCCTGCATTGGCAGGAAGAGTCTTAACCGCTGGACCATCAGAGAAGTCCTCATAGGATCTTTACACAGGTCAACCTTTTTACATAGGATTGTTTCTTCTAAAGATACTTTGTCCTAAAAGAAAAAGAAGCTTAGCATAAAAGTGAGCAGAACATAATTTTACAATTAAAAGTGGACATATTTAGCTTTGAGAAAAACTTGTTTAGTTGCTAAGTCGTGTCTGGCTCTTTGCAATCCTATGGACTATAGCCTGCTAGGCTCCTCTGTCTATGGGATTTACCAGGCAAGAATACTAGAACGGGTTGCAATTTCTTTCTCCAGGGGATTTTCCCAACCCAGGGATCGAACCTGAGACTCCTGCATAGGCAGGTGGATTCTTTACCATTGAGCTATCAGGGAAACCCCAATGAAAAACTACGTGGCCTATATTTTTCTTGTTTCACTTTAAACCAGTGGAAAGGGAAGCAAGGATGGATGTCTGAGAGCCATTGCTGGAGGGTATGTGTGGTTGGGTGTTTGCCCCACCTGCAGGCACGCTCTCGGCAGGAAGAGGTGTGTCATGGGGCAGCCTTTTGCATTAGGGGAACTGAAGTACAAAGCAGGAAAATAATGTTCCAGGCAATTTAAAAAATGCATATTACAAATTCATGGGTGTACCCTGACCCCCAATTTGTAAAGTACTATATGCCTACAGCCAGCCTCAGATGCATAGAAAAAAATGCTGGAAATCTACCCAGCAAAATTTCACAGGGTTATCTCTGAGTTATTTCTTATATTTGTTTATGTTTATTTTCTCTGAATTATTTCTTATATTTTCCAGATCTTACTGTTTTATAATCAGAAACATAGAAGGAATAAAGTTTTTTTTTTAAAAATAAGTGATGCAAGAGGAATCTTGCAATATACTGTGTAAGACCTTGGCCAATGGTCTCCTTGGGATACACAGAATTTCAATAAAGCCACATCTTGGGTTGCAGAAGGCTCTTTTGGGATTGTGATGGTATCATCCACCCCCCATCTTCACATTTCTAGAGCCTGGTCTGGTGCCTGGCATGTGGTAAGGATGGAACCATCAGTGTGTGTTAAGTGGACGACTTTCCTTCCTAGACTGGCCAGTGTGGCTCCTCAGGGAGAGGGGGCCACAGAGAAAAGCTGCCATTTATGTAGAAATGGACCTTATCTGAATTGCTTTTCTGAGTACAAAAATTTGTAGTTGCGGCTTTTCCTTGGAAGAATGGAGCCAGGTGATCACCAAATTCCCTTTTGTGGGTTTAAGGTCCTATCTTAGAGGCAATCTGGTTGCCACTAAAGTAAAGACCACCTTTAAACAACAAGGTTTGGGGAGGGCAGATCTTCCAAGGTTAGCCGTCTTGGCGACAGCAATAGGAATTAATTCTGGCCAATTCAAGCAGGAAGGAAATGTACTGAAAAGGCTCCTGCTGACTCCCAGTTTGGACAGGAGGACTACAGCCAGCTGATAAAACGGGCAGGACCAGGAGCAGTCAGCGGAGGAACCACTGCTGAGTCCACTGGGCCCCGCCTCCTGGGCAAGCTTCTGTTTTCTCATGGTTTCAAGTCCTGGCAGGTTCACCACAGTGTGCAGAACATGGAATCTGGAGCCAGACGGGCTGGTTTCAGACCATACTTATGAGGACCTTAGGCAAATTCCGTTACTTCTCTAGGCTTCTGTTTCCACATCTGTAAAATGTGCTTTTAAAAGTACCCACTTGCATTCATTATCTTTGCTATAATATGAAACAAATTTTCCCCAAAGTTAGTGGCTTAGAACAACAATGAACATGTATTATCTCTAAGTTTCTATGGTTCAGGGATTCAGTAGCAGCTTATCTGGGTGACTCCGCTATAAGGATTCTCTAGAGGTTTGGTTAGATAGGGGCCAGGGCCATAGTTACCCAAAGGCTCAGCTGGGGCTGGAAGTGCTGTTTCCAAAGTGACTTTCTCACCTGGCTGACACAGTGGTGCTGGATGTGGGCTGCACTTTATCCCTCAGTGGGCTGCTTGAGTGTCCTTACAACATGGTGGTTGCTTTCCCCCCAGAGCAAGTGATGCCAGAGAGAGAGCAAGACAGAGGTCACATGCTTTTAATGACCTCACTGGTGGAGTAGTATCATTTCTGCTACATCCATTCATTAGGCAAAAAGTTAGTCCCACTCACATGCAAGGGGAGGAGAATTAGGTTCCACTTTTTGAAGGGAGGAGTGTCAAAAAATTTGCAGCCATATGTTATAAACACTACACTACCTCATAGGATTGTTATGAAAATTAAGTGGCTTAATACAAATAAGTGCTTAAAACAGTGCCTGGGTCATGGTAGTTACCATGTACATATGTGTTGATTGCTCTTAATATTGTTACTGCTTCTATTATTATTATTCTCCCTTGCCCTCCCCACACCCCCAGCCCTGCCCCCTGCTCCTCACTGTCCTTTCTCCTCAAAGTCACCTCAGAGGTGAGGCTGATCCCTCCTGGAGTTTTTGCTCCTAAGATGCCCTCAGGAAGCAGTGGCTTCCTCAGGACTGTCCTCACCATCTTCGTTTGCCTCAGGAAACCAAGTGTCGTCACACTAGGTCTCCAACAACCGAGGTCCGGCCGGCGCCAGACCCTCATTGTACATCTCAGTCCTCACAGTTGCACAAGGCTGGCCCCTACTCTCCTCTCTTCCTCTGCTCAGGCGAGATTCCCGCAGCGGTGAGCTTGAGCACAGCTGCCAGGCAAGTGGTGGGCTTGATGGGACACACTCCTGTCCAGTCAGCGCCCCCAGTGTGATAGGTGTTGGGGGGGCAGCTCTGAGGGCTGAAGCAGAGACCACCGACAAGTGGAAGGGTCAGGGAGAAGAGCCCTTGCAGCACAAGCCTGCAAACCACCAGGTTGTTCCCTGCCGAGGACACCTGCCTGAAGGGTATAAACGGCGGCCGAGACCCAGCCCGGCCCTCCTCCCCAAGCTCCAAGCCTTGTCTGCATCCACCTTGCCTCTTCCTAGTGTCCGCTCACTTTTCTGATTTTGCTACAGCATGGCATGCGTTAGTTGTGGTTGGGCCACCAGGTCTGGTTGACAGATGCCTGCCCTGGGCCTTTAGTACGCAAATACTTCATGACCAGGTGCCGATCACTTGTCTCGCTTGGACTTAGCTTTTCGTTTTCCACTTTCTACTTGGGTTTCTCTGTTTTGGCCAATAGGTGTGACATGGATAGGGGGATTACAGGCCTGAGGCACGTGAAAGCTCCTGCTATTTACTCAGAACGGTGTGGCTGTCACGTCCTACACTTTGCATGTATCCGAAGGCCACTCGGTGCCCTGTCCACTTGGGAACTCATGGGCCTCCTTGAAGAAGGAGCTTGAGGTGGCCTTCCCTGCACCCTACCGGCCTGGCTGGGGTGGTTACTCAGCTGTGAATACTCAGGGCAGTGGGGCCTGGGGTCTAAACACCTTGATAAGATGGGAGGAGCAGAGGCAGGAGGGAGACTTTAAATCTCTACACAGGAGTAAGTGCCCTTTGCCTTCTGCTCCAGAATAGATCCTAATTGTACAAGGAGATATTCTGGACTTTGCAAGAACTTATGTTTCAAACCTGATAGACATAGATCTATAGATAAAGAGATGATACACAGACTGGCTACGGAGAAGTTTGGAGAGGAAACTGCAGACCAGAAAGCATTTTCATACAAACTTTATAAAGTTTTTCCAGAGGAAAATTAAGAAAACCCACACACAGGAAAAAATCCCCTCCTCTTGTTTGGTTAAAAATATAAATAGGCACAGGAGTCACCCTCAATATGACCTTCCATTTATTTCAGAAACTAGACCGCCCTTATTTATATTTGGTGGATCCTCATCTCCATTTCTACCAGTTTATCTAAGCGTGGAAGAGGCAAAGAAACATGATGCTAACAATGGCCCTGAGCAGTGAATCCAGCTGTCACGACCAGGGCTCACCTCTGTGGTTTCCTCCCGCCTTGTCTCCGAGGAACAGGTGATGTCAGTGCACTGAGGGGACTCTGTACCCGGCCCCTCGGAACAAGGGGATTTTGCAGCTGTGGACACCTGGGGCCACAGCACGACGTTGAGCCTCACCAGTGGGTTGATGAAAGGGGTTACAGAGTTCATGGTGAAGCTCCTACCAGGAAAAGAATCACATTTCTTGTTTTTGCTGCAGGGTGGGACTTCACAGCGGAAGCCAACAGTAAGCGGTAGAGTGTGCCAAGGCTGCAAGAGGACGCAGCCTCTGGCCCAGGGTTTCTCAGCCTCAGCACTATCGGTACTTGGGGCTAGACAGGTCTTTGCTGCAGAGCTGTCCTGTGCACTGCAGGATGTTTGGCAGCAGCCCTGGCCTCTCCCCTACCCACTGGATGCCACAACAACCCCCTAGGGTGACAAGCAAAAAATGTCTCTGGATGGTTACCAAATGTCTCTGTGGCAGTGTGTGTGTGTGTACGCGAGCGCATAACATCTACCTCCTGCCCTCACCCCAGTTAAGAAGCACTGCTGTAGTGCTTAAGAGCAGGGGCCAGGGCAAATTAGGGCAAAAAGCAGATAACCAGACTGCTTAGATTCAAATCCCAGTGCCTGCAACCTGTAGGAGCACTGCTACTGCTGCTGCTGCTGCTAAGTCGCTTCAGTCATGCCCGACTCTGTGCGACCCCAGAGATGGCCTCAGGCTCCCCCGCCCCTGGGATTTTCCAGGCAGCAACACTGGAGTGGGTTGCCATTTCCTTCTCCAATGCATGAAAGTGAAAAGTGAAAGTGAAGTCTCTCAGTCTTCCGACTCTTCGAAACCTCATGGACTGCAGCCTACCAGGCTCCTCCGTCCATGGGATTTTCCAGGCAAGAGTACTGGAGTGGGGTGCCATTGCCTTCTCCGTAGGAGCACTAAATGAGTTAAAAAATGTAACAGTGGGCTGCCAGATAATTTATCTTCCAAATCAGAGCAATTTCATATTGGGAGAGGGTTCTAATAATAATCTCATGACCTGAGACAATCCCAGCAAACAGGGCTGTGTGGTCAGCCCTTAAGTCCACACACAGTGTTGAGCAGAGCCTGACCCAGTGTCCCCTGAACATCTACTGTGCTAAGTGCATTACAGGTGGCAACTTCACTTGATTCCCTCAAAACCTATAAGATAATACTTTTATTCTGCCCTTTGGATACACAGGAAGATTGAAACACTTAAAGCTAAAATAATTAGCCCAAGGTGACACAGTGAGTAGTACAGTCAGGACTCTGGTTCCAGCAAGCAAGTTTTCAAGCCTGTGTTCTTAACCACTGCCCATGTGTGCTTGGGGAGTCCCGGAAACACAGTACTACTCAACATTCACCAAACTCCACATGGACTACTAGCTCTTATTCACAGTTCCAACATCAAACTCATTGACAAATCTGGGTCTTCAGGGATTACTGTGATGGAAAGCAGATAGATTCAGATCAATGTGGAGCAGGAGATGAGAGTGGCAGCCTTCCATCTGATTCCCCGCTTTATGAACTCAATAGGGTCACCCATTCTGTTAGGAAGTCATTATTTGAGAAAGAAATGAAAACTTTTTTTTTAATTGATGTTTATTATTTTTCCAGATGGCTACTAAGTTGTTAGGACATTAAGTCATATTAAGTCACTTGGCCCCAGCTGCTTAATAAACTAAACTGTTGGGTTTTTCTTTTGGCCAATGAATGCCATGTAGATGATGTGAAAGTCTGGGAACCTCTATGCTAGCAAGATGCATTTTGCCATTGAGAGAACTCAGGAGGGTAAAGATGGAGAAGGCTTTCTAGTGCAGAGACTGAATTCTTGTTGGCCACTCTGGGAAAATCTCTTCCTGCCTCCATGCTGTGCATCGAGAATGTGCTCACACACACACAGAATCCTCCTTTCCCTTCCACAGAAACTAACACACTGTGGCCCCAACCAGGCAGTTACCAAATCACACTCGAGTTCCCTTTACTTCAATCTCTTGCCCTTTTTGGTCTGTGTCAGAAAGCAAACTGCTTCCCTTTTACTACCTGAATTTAATCCAGGTTCAAGTTGAAAATCTCCCACTGACATGCAATCTGCCCTTCAGTTCAGAGGTCACATCGTCAACTCAGACCCCAAATGCCACAGTGATAAGCAAACACAGATATGACTGCCCTCTCCCCCTCCGCCCCACCAGAGAGCACCTTATGCTAGTGCCCCAAATTCTTAGTTAATGCCCAGATGATTACAAGATGGATGGGCCTGGTAGTATGGCAAAGGGGAAGAGAGTGAGGCTGTGGGTGGTGGGACGGTGTCTGGCAGGGAAGTGGTCACTGGGTCTAGGGCCACAGGCACACTTTCTTCTCTGTCTAACTTACTATAACAGAAAACTGGACAACAGGGGTGTGACAGAAACGTCTGGGTCAGGGGCTTTATCACTAACCAGGCACCACTCTGGACAAGTCTCTTTTTTTTTTTGGTGGCTGCACCTTATGTCCTGTAGGATCTTAGTTCCCCAACCAGGGATTGAACCTGTGCCACCTGCTTTAGGAGCTCAGAGTCTTAACAACTAGACCACCAAGGAAGTCCCTGGGCAAGTCACTTCGTGTTGTTCCTCAGTTTCTTCATCTGTAAGGGGACTGGTTTGTTCAGTGTTTGTCAAACTGGGGTGCCAGAGGCACATTCACCATCTGTGTGTACTTGGAGTGACTGTCTTTCCTGGGTGCCAAGTTTATTCAATATATTTTTGGGCCCCATTCTTTTTACACGAAAGTATTTTATATCTTTGTTCAGAATGCAGAATTTACCTGGATTTTAATTATGGCAATTGATAATTGATAACATTTCAGGAGCAATTACTGTGTGCCAAGTATAAATCTCTTTCTATGGTACTCACAATTACCCAATGGGATATTATTATCTCCATTTATAGATTTTAAAATACTAGGGCAGAGAGATGAACTAATCTACCCAGTCACGTGTTACTTAGCAATGATAAATGACTCCTCCCCACCCCCACAAAAAGATCTGGACCTATTGCAAGCCGCTTTGGGATTTATTCCTAGACCCCTGAGACTTCTCTGGTGAAGCCTGAAAAGCACAGGACAGAATGATCTCCAGAGTCCAGCTCAAGCACTCCTAAATCAATTTTAACTATATCAGTGGATTAAAGTTGTCCTCCTGGTGCCCCTGGCGGATGAAAGGGGCTGGGGAAGCTTTGCGGGGTTTCCGGGGGTTCAGGTGATCCTACTTCGGCCGAGGGCGTCCTCTACCTAGACTGCCGCCTCCCTCACAGCCCGGTATTTCCAGCCGGCGTCGCTGGCACTTCCTCGTTCCCGCGCGCCCCAGGCTTAGCTTGCAACGCCCAGCTCCGGCGCTGCTCAGGCGGGAGGGGGCCAGAGGGGAGATGTCGCAACCCTCTCCCTCCCTCTTTCCCCGCCTTGGCATTCAGTCACCTCCCAGATGAGCCCGCTCGCAGAAGGCTGCGGGCCGCGGGGTGCCCGGCATGTCCCCTGAGTGCGCGCAGGCGGCGGGCACTGCGCCCGTGCGCAGCCTGGAGAGGGCCAACCGCACCCGTTTCCCGTTCTTCTCCGATGTCAAGGGCGACCACCGGCTAGTGCTGAACGCCGTGGAGACCGTGGTGCTGGCACTCATTTTTGTGGTGTCGCTGCTGGGCAACGTGTGCGCCTTGGTGCTGGTAGCGCGCCGACGGCGCCGCGGCACCACCGCCAGCCTGGTGCTCAATCTTTTCTGCGCGGACCTGCTCTTCACCAGCTCCATCCCGCTCGTGCTGGTGGTGCGCTGGACGGAGGCCTGGCTCCTGGGCCCGGTTGCCTGCCACCTGCTCTTTTACATGATGACCCTGAGCGGCAGCGTCACCATCTTCACGCTGGCGGCAGTCAGCTTGGAGCGCGTGGTGTGCATCGTGCGCGTGCAGCGCGGCGCGCGGGGCCCTGGGCGGCGGGCGCGGGCCGCGCTGCTCGCGCTTGATCTGGGGCTACTCGGCGATCGCGGCGCTGCCCCTCTGCATCTTCTTCCGCGTCCTCCCGCAGCGGTTACCCGGCGCTGACCAGGTGAGCGCCGCGGTGTGCGCACCGGGCAGGTGTCCGGGAAGGGCTGGCAGGCGGAATTCGACGGAGACGGTGATCTGGGAATGATCATTAACAAAAACAACAAAACAATAATAGGCCATTTGTGCATTTAATAGTTGTGTCACCGTGCTCGATACTGTTAAGTTTTACCTGTTAAATTTCACTATGACCCTACGATGTAGATTACATTAAACGCCCGCCAAAACGTTGTGAGTGGAGTCCCCAAAATGCTTGTAAGGTGCACTATTGCGAGGTTAATGGAGTAACGGGGGCTTAACGGTTAGACAGACGGAACTTGGGAGACCTGGAATGACTGATCACATTATAGTAAATTCTGCTTTCTCGCAGTACTTATTATCATACGTATTTACAGATGAGGAAGCCAAGGTACGCAGAGAGTGAATTGCTCAGAGTATCTCACCCTTAGTGAGAGGAGGAGCTGACATCGTGCTCAGCAGATTCGG
The DNA here is from genome assembly GCF_002263795.3 of Bos taurus. Classification (NCBI taxonomy): domain Eukaryota; kingdom Metazoa; phylum Chordata; class Mammalia; order Artiodactyla; family Bovidae; genus Bos; species Bos taurus. The sequence continues at coordinate 14,873,277 of NC_037353.1, forward strand.
TGCGAGGTGAATGAGGGTCTTGCTTTGAGAATCGCGGGCATGTGTGTGTGGATGGGCCGGAGAGAAAGGGCCTTGGAGACCCAGAGACCCCAGACCTGGTGCTGCCTCTACAGGGGTTGTCACTTCCTCTCTGGAGCCTCAGTTTTTCTAACTGCAAAACGGAAGGGATTAAACTGGAGGGATTAAATTATACCGCGGTATCTTACCCTGGGGGTTTTGGATGAAGAGTGACTTCAGAGTATCCTGGGCGCCCGAAATATTCCGAAGATTCTCAAGTCTGAGCCCCTGAGCTTTACTCGGGCGGCGCACCCAGAGATGCCATTAGGATCTTTGTGGGATAGAACAAAGCTTCTGCTTTGTTCACGACATTGGCTCGAGTCTGCTCCAGTCCCACGGTCCGGAATTGCGGGCGCGGGTCTGCTCTCCTTGGTGTGCTGCGGTGCGACTGCAGGCAGGGCTTGCGCGTGCGGAGATTCAGCCGAAACCCCAGACCTGGACAGAGGCCCGCGATTCTGGCTGTTATCCCGGCGTTAGGTTCTGTGCGCCTCTCGGGGAGGGACAGGGACAGAGGTCTGTGAGCCCCACCGGAAGGCGCCTGGGGGGCGGGGGTGGAGGGGGAGTACTATTTCAGGTACACTTCTACTTAACCGGCAAATGACACTAAAAAACGAGGCTCTTGTCACCTCCCAGCCAACAACCCAGACTAAAACTGCTTGCTGACGTGGACACAGGGGTTGTTTGAGTCAGAAGGCCTTCGCACAGAGGCAGGACCTTCCGTGCCTTGCCACTCTGTATTTTACCCCAGGTATGGCACCTGTGGGGGCTGGACCCTCCACAGCTCTTCAGGGATGGCGGGAGTTTTACCGTAAGATGCCTCTGTGGAGTTTCGCGTTGGGGTGACCTTCCTTCAATCCTTTTGGGGCTGGGCACACACACCCCTCTTATTATTTTACTGCAGATACACCACTTTGGTCTTAAGAGCCTTTGGAGAGGGAGAGAGTGGGCCAGAAGATTAGGGATAAGTGAGCTGGCTGCGCGAGCCATGTTCCCCAAGGTGGAACTTGTGAAACTTGTGATGAAAACCTGGGACAGTCCTTTCCAGCCCTCCATCCTCTGTTGTTTTCCCTACCTGCTCCACACTAACAACACACACATACCCACACCTCCCAACAAACAAATCTCCTGGTTCCTCAAGGGCTATGCCCTGAACATGTAGGAAACGTCTTATTTTATAGGTGGGTCGACTGAGGCTCTGCAGTTAAAGGAATAAGTTGAGAAGAATGAGAATTGGGGTGGGGGGGAAGGGAGGGGGAGCATTAAAAAAAAGAGACAGAGAAGGATCTAGTCTAGACTGAACTGAGAGTCAAATTTAAAATTAGCAAAGACTTGTTTTCTCAATCCTCTACTCCCAACTTCCTGACTCTGCCTGCCCCCTCCCACTTGGACACTAAATATGGAGGTTTTGGATGGGGGACATTTTCCTACCCAAACCACCAGCTCAGAGAACTAACTAAACCCAGGCGCAGACTGGCTCCCTCCCCTCCAGAAGAACAGGCCAGGGAGACAGTGTCTCTCAGAGTTTTCCGCTTATCTGAACTCCACCCCTGGTCAAACCCAGTCCCCAGGAACGTGGTTATCTTTGTCCATTTGGACAGTGGGTGCCCAGCAGTCAGGGTAATTAGACTCTCGCAAACTTAGATGAAATGGTAGACATTCTAGAAAACGCTAGATAATTTGGTATTAGGAATGCAGATTTTGGAGTCAGATGATCTGAGTTTGATTCCCATCCCTGCCGTTTAGGAGCTGTGAGACAGAGGCAAGTGGTCTCATCTCTCTTATACCTCACTTTCCTCATTTGCAAAATGGGCACAGTAGCAATTTTACCCTTATTAACATCGTGGTGACTATCTTTAGTAAATGAACTAACACCTGGCACACACAGAGTTAATCACTCAAGAGTTGCCAGCTATTATTAGTCTCCTTATCTTTGGTTATAAATATTTTAAACATTTTTCAAACAGTATAATTCTTCTGATTGCTAGAAAATAAAAGACTGACATTAAAAACAAACAAGCAAAGAAAACACTGCCATTTTAGGAGAGTGGACACATCCTAGCAACTTAGCCATCTCAGCCAGGTCATCCCAGCCTATTCCAATAGGATTCCTGTCTGTGCGTGCTATGGTCCCAGCAGGGCGTGACCCTCATTGGCAGGTGGGGAGGACTGTCCACCCTGGGCAGAGTGTGCTGCCCATTTATTCTGCAAACATTTACTGAGCACCCCTCCCTCCTGACCCCACCATGAGTCACATGACCAAAACACTGTCCTTCTCTCCAAGGAGGTGCATGTAGGTCACCCAGCTTCTGGTCTCAGACCCTGGCACAATTCAGTAACCTCACAGTAACCCCACGAGTGGGTGTTCTCATGTTTATTTTCTGAAGGAGAAGATGCCTAAAGTCACAGGATGAACAAAGGATGGAACTGGAAGTTAGCCAGGGTCTGTTTGTCCCTCCAGGATCCTCTCCCATGAGTTCACACTTCCAGAGGAGTGCTTGGTCACACTGCTCTCTGCCCTGTCCGGGTTTCATTTCAGGCCAATAATGCCGTTGTGTCTCTACTGCGTGTGGACTGACTGAGGAGACAAGTTTGCTTACGTTTGCTGATATTAAAGGATACTTTTAAGATACAGGAAAGTAAGTCCATTTCTTGCATGGGTATGTTCTTTCTTCTCAGCTGGGAAGCTGAGAGGAGTGGAGATATAGAACTAGGATGCCTAGTTTCTTAAAACAACCTTGAGGTCTTCCATCTTGTTTGAAGAGGTGGGGCAGGGAGAATTATTTACAAAGGGATCCCCAAGGGTGTTCCAGGAAAAGTCATTAGAGAAGCTGACAAGAAACAGCTGAAATCAGGTGGCCTTTGCAGATGAGTCAGCTGGTGGGGGGAGGGACCAGCTCTTGAGCAGTAGATAGATGTCCCCCAGTCTCAGGGGAGTCTTCCTGGAAAGCCATGAGTGACATGGGGGACTGGAGCGGCGTTACAGCAGAAGAAACAGCCCACATGTTTGCATGAGATGCAGCTGGAAGGGTGGCTGGAGGCCAACTAGAGAAGGGCCAGGTACATACCCTTTAGGGCATTGGGACTTACAAGGTGAGAGATGGCTGGGTCTTGGGGGGCAATGAGAAAGAGCTTGTGGTGAGTTGCATAGCTGTTAAGACAGAACCTAGGAGTTCCCTCTGAGTGGAGAGAGAAGAAGGTGGAAGGGCAGCTGTCAGGTATCTGACAGCTTGGAAAATGGAGGCTCTGTGCCTGGATACTATGATGCAGGAGGTGGAATCATTGGGGTATGACACTGGAGGCTAGGTGTGCCTGTGAAGCATCCTATAGAGATGCTCTTGGGGTGGGGAGGCCAGTCTGGGGTTCAGCGGAACACTGGGCTGAAAAGAGTAGATGGCAGCAGCATCTGCAAAAAGCCACCGTGGAAGTGGATGAGACTGCCAGGGGGACACAGAGATTGGGATGGGAATACAGGTCACCCCCAAGCACATTTCACACTATTGTACCTGGCCTCCCACCTACATCCTTTCTGATTGGGACATGGAGCTCCAGCCTCCTTTTTTCTCTTGGCCAAAGCCCCATCCTCACAGGCACAGTTGACACGACCCCTCCTGGATGCCGCGTTCTTGGTCACTCCACAGTCCCATCACCGGTAGCCCTCTGGGCACTTCTGGTTCACTGCTGTGAACTGTACTGAAGTTTGTTCAGTTTGTACTGAAGTTTCCTAGTGCTTTTCTCCCTCCCTGACTGCACCGCAGCCTCCTGGCCCATTCCCTCAGTGGCCTCTCAGTGGCTCAGCCACGGTGGCTTGAGTCAGTGAGTGGTTGGACAAATAGATTGCAGGACACCGTCACCAGCTGAGCCAACGCCGCTTGTGTGGCTCAGTAGGAAAGGAGACCCAGTGCCTTTGGTTTTCAAATTTCCTTCTTAAAATCAGAAAACATTTTAAATGTGCAGAAAAATTACAGAGAATATTCTAATACTCACGCCCCAACCTTCCAGATTTGACTGACTGCCAAACTCCTTTACAAGTCACAGCCTCTGAGAATATCTAGAAGCAAAATGACTTATGTCGAATGGACTTTCCCACAGAAACAAACTTATAACACCATGTTAGGTCTTGGACTGTGGGCCTGGTGCCTGTTCTTTTTTTTTTTGAAATGATGATAAATACTGCATTTAACCAATGACACCATATAAAGCTTTCTAGAGTACATGTAATTAGTCATTTAGTTCACGCAAGCCACCCTCACTGTCTCTTAGTTCATGGATGAGGGTGCCTGGCAGAGTTCTTATCTTACTTCCTTACACACTCCTATCTGGAGTGAGAGCCACGATCAAAAAGTCAAAGAGCATCTTCATTAGTGTCACGGAATTTGAGAGTCTTGAGAGTCTGGGTTCGTTGTGTTTGTTGAAAAAAAAAAAAACCTGTTCAGGTTTCTCAACTATCATGGTAATTTGTATTTCATATTTGCTCATCATTTCTCTTACAAATAAACTTTTACTGCCATTTTTTCCCTCTTGTAAGAGTCACATAGACATATTATAGAAAATTTAGAAAATTCACATAAGTCAAAAGAGTAAATATAACTTGAGTCCCACCTAGAAATAGACACTGTTAATTTTCTGGAGTGTATCTTTCCAGTCTTTTTTTTTCCCCCACATGCCTATTTTAATGAGCACAAGAAAATGACGGAAGCATCATTGTGTTACAAATGCCCACTGAGTCACTCAGTGATGAGAAGCCTTTATCTGTCTTTTCTGAGCATTTCTTAACATCTTCACCTTCCAATCACTGAGCATAATTATTAGCAAAATATTAAAATTTACCTGGTACTCATTTGTGCAAGAAAATCTGAAGGAAAATTTCTCAATATTTTGAATCACGGGGGCTTACATACTTGACATATACCATTCCTGCATCAAGTGTCTGTGTGCTTGGCTTCTTTTGGTCTTTTTTATTTTTAATTGGATTTCCAGTCTTTTCTATGCTTCTCTGTGTGGGTGGATACCTGTACATTCACACCTACACATTTTCCTCAACATGAGGCTGATACAGGCATATTATTTAAAGATCTATATTTCCCCCCTAATTTAGAAGGAACACCTTGTTCTATCATTACACATTCTTCTACAAATTCTTTTTAAGCCTGAAGAAAGTAGGGCAGACATTCTGGAGAGGGTTTTTGGAAAGAGTTTGGGGTCTCTTGGGGGTTTTAAGAAATGGTTCTGGGGTCATCTGTTTCTCTGTACATTTTCCCATCACAGGCGTAAGAATTGGAGACTAAGTCCCACTCAGGGCTGGAATCTGTTTCTCCTGATAGCTGCTTCAACATATCTGTTGATATGTGTTGCCCACCAGTGTACCCGGAGTGAGGGGTCCCTGGTGGGGGGAGGTCTGAGTACAAGCAAAGGTTGCATGGATTTCCCAAAGAACTGTGGTCACTGCACTGCCAATATTCAGAAGATCCATGAGAGATACAGATTTCTTTCCAACTACCAAAATGTAGACAGCTCTAATAAACTTTCTTACATCAGGTGTGCACAGTGGGGTGAGGATAGAATAATAAGTTTCTAGAATATTCAGTGCATTTGCAAGTCATCTGAATCAAATAGGAAAAGGAAGCAACATTCTCACCCCAACTGCACCCCCCATCTCAAGGTAGGAAATGCTAGTCACTCAGTCATGTCCAACTCTTAGCAATCCCATGGACTGTAGCCCTCCAAGGGTCCTCTGTCCATGGGATTTCCCAGGCAAGAATGTTGGAGTGAGTTGCCATTTCCTTCTCCAGGGGATCTTCCCGACCCAGGTATCAAACCGGGGTCTCCTGCATGGCAGGCAGATTCTTTACCATCTGAGCCACCAGGGAAGCCCACCTTAAGGCATAAATATAACTAAATCATTCTTCCCTGCCTGACTTGCTTTAGAGTTTTCTTGGTAGATCCCTGGATATCCTTTATAACCACTCAGATCTTTGAAGATGATTAAAAAGGACTATATCTTTAGTGTTTTAGACTAATATTTTAGGGGAATGTTTCTAAGCCTTAGTTCCCTCCTCTGTGTATTTGGGGAAAATAACTATGCACTTCAAAAAAGGCTGTATTGAACATTCAATAAGATAATGTGTGTAAAGTGTTTCCTGGCCAAGAATAAATGCTCAGTGAATTTCAGATGTTACTATTGTTTGTTAATACCAAACAGGAAAAGGGGTGATTACTTGATTGTATTTTGAGTTCAACCACGCAATTTTGATACATGTTGCTGCTGCTGCTGCTAAGTCGCTTCAGTCGTGTCTGACTCTGTGCGACCCCATAGACGGCAGCCCATCAGGCTCCCCTGTCCCTGGGATTCTCCAGGCAAGAACACTGGAGTGGGTTGCCATTTCCTTCTCCAATGCATGAAAGTGAAAAGTGAAAGTGAAGTCGCTCAGTCGTGTCCAACTCTTAGGGACCCCATGGACTGCAGCCTACCAGGCTCCTCCGTCCATGAGATTTCCCAGGCAGGAGTACTGGAGTGGGGTGCCATTGCCTTCTCCTTGATACACATTAGAAAATGATAAAAATTCTGTCCCTTTGCTTAGTCTCCGTTGTTGATGTTTAGTCACTAAGTCATGTCTAACTCTTTGTGATCCCATGGACTGTAGCCCTCCAGGCTCCTCTGTCCATGGGATTTCCCAGGCAATAACACTGGAGTGGGCTGCCATTTCCTTCTTCTCAAGGACCAGTGTCTCCTGCATTGGAGGCAGCTTCTTTACCACTGAGCCACCAAGGAAACCCTTTTCTTAGAATAACATTCAATAAATGTTGGTCAAATGAGTGAATGATGCTGTGGTTGATGATACTGCTTTTGGACAGTGGTTAAGATGTCCTGTCCACCAAAAATCAATAATGTGGTCTTTTCACAGAGAAAGTGTTCTTCAAAATTTGTTCTATGTGTTTGGAAGTGTGTAGGGCTCTTGTTTTCTAAATAGTTTTGTCCTATAGTCAAGCAGATGCTGGAGATTTGTGTTTGGGAGGATGGATAGATAGATGGAAGTCTTTTCCTTAACCTATTTATTCGTTGGAAGAAATTATTGTAGTAGCTCTTGGTAACTATCCAGTGAGTTCCCAAAAGGTTTTGGGGTTTGTAATTAGTGTCAAACATTTGAATTCAACACAATGTAGCGATAGCAATAGCAGCGAGGTCACAAACTTACACACTCTTCCGTCCCATCTCAGTGGTTTTACCTCTTTAGCTGATGTCTGCAGCTGCACCTTCGCTTCACGCCTGTTGGGTGCTTCCCTGCAGGAGAGGAACACGAGGACAGAGTTCCCGAGTCTGGGCTCCAGCACAGTTCTGGAGTAAGCCATGACTGCCTTGATGCAGTTTAGACATTTGAACATCCCCCAAACGAACACTTAATGCCCTAATGGAGACTGTTGCCTTCAGCAGTGTGACTATACTGAAACCTCGCTCCTGGTTTTATATGTTTGCGTGTAGCACATCTCTTCCAATCTATGTAAACTTTCAGGGGTCAGATTTTTCTCCTGTAAAATGAAGGATTTGGAAGAGAAGCCTCAATGGCTCTTTGCAGCTCAGTCCAAGGAAGTAGAGCACTGAACCCGGGGTCATGCCTTTGGACACGATCCGTGTGATGGAGCCATGATCCAAAATCACGCCTAGGTCTCCCAGCCTTGGGACCCTGAGGCTCATGTGCCTCCACTGGAGAATGGGAATAATAATCACAGTGATTCTGAGGCAAATCACGGTTTGAGGCAAATGACTTGTCAGTGGGGTTGTGTGGGCAGTAGAAGGGATTCTAGGGTTTCTTATCATACCAGTTGTGTGACATCAAAACAGAACAGCGTAACAGTGCCAGATAACCTCAACTGGGCTTGAGCTAAAGGCCAAATAAGAACCCCACGTTAAATGACCTTCTCTTCCTTTTTGTATGTAGGAAATTTCGATTTGCACGCTGGTTTGGCCCAGTATTGGCGGAGAAATCACCTGGGACGTGTCATTTGCTATTTTCAACTTCTTGGTACCAGGACTGCTTATTGTGATCAGTTACTCCAAAATTTTACAGGTACGTTTGCTTCAAACCCAGTGGCTGAACTTCATTCGGGTTCAGATGGAATCTTAGCATTTCTAGGTCAGAAGTTACCTTAGAATTCACATCAGCCCAATCCTGGCTCACTCCCCAGATCCATCCCTCTAAGGGACAAAAGTGTGGTATTTTTAAAAAGTTTTATCTTTGTGATTGTTATAATTATTGTTTTTGCTGATCACTAAGGTAATATAACTCATTATAAAAAATTAAAGACATAGAAATATGCAACACAGATACTAAAAATCTTGTCTACCCCCTTTGTTGGCAGTTTAAAGAATTTTTTTTTCAGGTTATATTTTATTCATTTATATATATACATACTTATATGCAATGTGAACATGTATATGTACATGTGTGTACATATAAACATACACACACACACATATATATATACTGAACCATATAAAATGGTCAACTATTAAGTATCAACTATTTCCATGGTTCAACCATTTTATTTTCAGATTTGAGATAATGCTTTCTACTTTGCAACTTCCTTTTTTTTTTTTTTGCAACTTCCTTTTTTGATGAGGACTATATCGTGACATCTTTCTGTATCAGTTCCTGTACTCTGCCTCATTATTTGCAATGACTTCATGGTCCTCCATCATACAGATGTGACATAATTTATTTTATGAGCTTTTGGGTTGGGTTGTGTCATTGTTTCCCTATCACAAACAGCAATGTGGCAATAAAGAATGTACACTTTTAAAAACTGTAATTGAAGTACAGTATAAACACAGAAAGCATATACACACAGCTCACAAACTGACCACACTCCTAGAAGCAGCTCCCAGAAGCTGAACCTCACCAGAAGCCCCGCCTGTCTCCATCCATTGCTGCCCTTCACACCCAGGGCTTGTGCCTTTCGTAAGTGCACTGAAACAGGAAATGATTTCCTCCTTCAAGTGTGACTATGTACAGGGATGTAAAAAAAGACCTGCCAGCCCTTGAGGCAGCACATTTGCATATGAGATGCTGGCCCAGGCAAAGGAGGCGTCTGCCTGTGTTCACGCTCACTTTAGAAGGTTTAATACAAAACCTCTGAGTCCTCTCCAATGTTTTACAGTTGTTGAATCTTGGTTTTATAGCATATAGTGGGTCATATGGTAAATGAGCATACTGAAGTGGGGCCCTTAGGTCCTGCTTGCTGTCTGGCCACTTTTATGGCCCTTTCTTTGTAGCTAAAGATCTGTGACCTGCTTAGAGGTTTAGAACCCCAAACCGAGCCATCTTCCATCTGAGTCTTGTAGTCCTTGGATTCTGTGAGAGAGGACCACCACGTTCATCCCTAGGCTCTTTCCCACCAGTTGGCTTGTGACCCATTTAAGTGACGCTCCACCTGCGGCTTGTTCAAGGGTGTGAGGCAGATTCAAGCCTGGCATTGAGGTCTACAAGGTGCTTACAGTGGGAGTCTGGCATGTATAAATGCTCTGTGAGCTTTAGTTACTATCATTATGTTAAAAGAAAAAAGCGAGGGAAAAAAGAGAAATGTAGATTGCAGTTTTTTTTAAGGTTTATTTATTTACTTATTTCTGGCTGCACTGGGTCTTTGTTTCTGCACTCCAGCTCTCTCTAGCTATGGTGAGCAGGGCTACTGTTCATTGTGGCGTGCGGGCTTCTCACGGAGGCGGCTTCTCTTGTTACAAAGCACGGGCTCCAGGCGTGTGGGCTCCATAGTGGCGGCGCTTGGGCTTAGTCGCTCCACAGCACGTTGGATCTTCTGCGACCAGGGATCGAACTCATGTCCCCTGCATTGGCAGGCGGACTCTTAACCACTAGACCACCAGGGAAGCCCTGTAGAATGAATTTATTTAAAAAAAAACATTTTTTTTTTTTTTTAACAAGCGGTGTTTACACGTGCCAGGAACTCGTCTACTCCTAACCGGAATTACTGATGAGGAAACATAGGCATAGAGAAGTTAAGTAATTTATGAAAGCTCACACAGCTCATAAGCAGCCTTATCATGACATAAACCTAGCAGTCTGGTTCCAGAGTTCCAACACTTTAATTCTTCAGACGTTTGTCGAGGATCTGCTGTGTGAAGTGTCGGTGTGGGGGTGGAGAGTGGTCAAGAGCAGGTCACAATCTGGAAGGAGCTTTAACACAAGAAAAGGAAGGGGGAGACACAATTTTCACTGCTCTGCAATGCAGTGAAACCCATGCTGAGGCTTTGTGTGAAAACACTTTGCAAATTGTTAAAAGAGAAAAAAGAGGGAAAACGGAGAAAGGCAAAGGGCTGTAAAAGACAAAAGGATGTAAAAGAAGGAGACCTGAGAGTGTTGTTTTAACAACCAGTCCTGAATCTGCCCCTTACTTGCTGTGTGGCCTCAGCAAGTTACTTACCTTCTCCGAACCTCAGTTCCCTCGTCTGCAAAATAATGATCAAAAGTCCAATAGTTTCAGATTTTGGTGAGAGACATAGGAGTTACTCATGGTGCGACTGTGGTGAGTGTCACACCTGCTTGTAGCAGGGGATGAAGAAATTACTGCTGCTGTTAATTGTTAGGCAAGGCTGCTCCTCTCATCCTCTCACAGCATGCTAAGAGGAGGTACTGCTGAGATTTTTGAGAGAATGAACAGCAGGGCCCAGATTTGGGGCAAGGCAGGAACTAGGATCTGGTGGTGGGGCTGGGCTGGTTGGTTGGCTGGGGGAGGGCTGGGCAGATGCTGGCGGGGGCATCCATGTCTCCTGCTTGGGCGGTCGCACCCCTGAGCCCCGAAGAGGCTGAGAGGGCTCCGATCTGCCTCTATTCACTTGGGCCTCACACTACTCAGCCGCCTTCTGAAGAAGGATGACTTCTCTGGAAAGGTTTCCCACCCCCTCCATCTTCTCCTCATGCCAGGGCTCACCTGGAAATATCCTTGAGCCCTGAGGAGTTGGGGGAGGGGTCCTCTTATCCGTCCACATGTAACTGCAATTCCAGACACTGCGCGGAGAAACCCATGGCCAGCCTTCCGTTCTTCCCATCACAGATCCCAAGACGGCTCCTGGATGAATCAGATTGTCCGCTGTGACTCACAGTTATGAAACGGTGTTCCGAGCAATGAGTCAAAGATGTGATTTAGATCCCATTACTTCCCTCACACACTCAGGAAAAGCTAAAACTCTCTGCTCAAGGCCCTGTGTGATCTGGCCCTTGCCTGCCCCTCTCTCTCACCTGTCTTCTCCCCCCATCTCCCTTGTGTCCTTGGGGCTGTTCCTCACATATGCCAACACGCTCTGCCTCAGGGCCTTTGCACCTGCCATTTCCTCTCCTGGATCTCTACCCCCAGGCTTCTGTGTGGGCCACGCTCCTCTGCTCAAGAGACTCTTCTCCAGAGAGTCCCCCTCATTCTCTAGTCCCTCACCCTGATTTCTTTTCAAAGCACTTCCAACCGTGTCATATTCCATATGTGCATTTTTATTTGTTTATCGTCTGTCTTGCCCATTAGAATGCAAGCTCTCCAAAGGCAGACACCTCATTTTGTTTACCGCTGTAGTCCTGTTCTTAAAACAGAGCCTTGATTATTCACTGTAGGGGATCAATAAACCCTTACTGAATGAGTAAGAAACAAACTTTGATCACCCTGAAAGGGCCAACAACACCTTCTTCTTTGGGGCAGTGGGAAAACCACAGGACAAAGAGTCATAAGATACAGATTCTAGTCCAAGCTTTATTACTGCGTGACCTTAGAAAAGTCACTTGATGAATGTGGGCCTGTTTCCTCTGGAGCCAAATGGGTCCCAGGGCATTGTTTAACATGATAAAATGAGAGTGCAGATATTATGTTTCGAATAGACTGCTAGACTTTAATACGAAAGAGGTAAAATGTGATTTTGAAAATCGCAACATTCATGCAAATATAAGACTTTCAGAAAATTACTTTCCACTCCACTGGTAAAACTGCCTGTTGCCCCTTTCCCAGGAGGACTATGACATGTGTCCTCATTTTGCACCTGTGGGCAACTTGGAAGCAGATGAGCTTCCAGGTGGAGAACCCAGCAGAGCCTCCTAGCTTGCATCTCTCTCTCCCTCTGAAGATATTCATAACTGAGAGACTGAATCAGCCTTTTTGCCGAGCTTTTTCTGTCAAGAGTGTAACTCTGGAAAATCAATTGAATAACAGTGTTAATTAGCTATATTTATAGAGACACAATTAGCATATCATTTGGAGCCACAGGACAGGTAACTTTGCCAGCAGCCCTACCTCACACCTGTCACTTCTAACTCTTAACTAACTCAAGCACTGTCTCAAGGCCTGAGAGGTGTTGCTCTTTTTTTTTTTTTATTAATTAATTTGGTTGTGCTGGGTCTTCATTGCTGTGTGGGCTTTTCTCAAGTTTCAGACAGTGGGGCTATTCTTTAGTTGCAGTGCACAGGCTTCTCATCATGGTGGCTTCTCTTGCTGTGAGTTCTAGGATGTGTGGGCCTCAATAGTTGTGGCTCCCAGGTTCTAGAGCAGAGGCTCAATAGTTGCAACACACGGGCTTGGTTGCTCTGCAGCATGTGGCATCTTCCTGGATCAGGATTATATCTCCTGCATTGGCAGGCGGGTTCTTCCCCAGGGAGCCACCAGGGAAGCCCAAGGTGTCTGTTTCAAATCATCCTGACTTCTATTCCTCACAAGCAGTGGGATGTGTTCTAAAGGAAGGGTTCCATTATCTTAGAAAATGCTGGATTAATCAAGGTTAAGTGGGCTTCTTTGCTGCAGGCCTTTTCAGAGCCTTTATTATGCTAACAAACTTTGAGAATCTCCAACTCCAGAACAGAGTAGGCAGCACTGCTAAATCTGACTGCAGACTGCCTTTTCCCCACAGAGCTCTCTCTGGGCTGGTGCTCCACGTACCCTCCTTTGAGCACAGCTACTTTCAAGTCCTGCTTTGGGTTGCTGGCTTGCCCTGGCTGAGCGTTGAGAGCAAGCTTCATCCAGGTTCTTCATTTCCGGGGCTGCTCCCACTGCTCAGGGCAATGGCCTTTTCCACGCTCTGCCTCCCTAGATTCCTCTTGCCTCCTGACTCAGGCGTGCTCTACATCTCCAGTGGCTTTTTCCAATCAACAGTTTCCCAGGGTAATAGTCTCCAGGCCACTCCCCAGTGCCTTTGATCAAGCTGACCTTGCTCACGGGTGGGGCTTGGTTTATACTGTCACCCAGTAACCAGCACCATGGCAAGATGAGACGCTTCCAGGATTTGTGGGACAGCTTGTAGGTTTTTTGGTCCCCTCCCTTCCCTCCTATACTCCCCACACCAAACACTAGAGTGGAAGTGCAGAATGGGCAGGGCTCCCTTGCTTCTTGCTGTGCATCCAGCACCTATAAGAGTGCTGCCCACAGAGTAGGGGCTTAATAAAGTATATGTTGAAGAGAGAGTGAGTGTCTGGCCTGAAGTTGGAAAACCTTTACCTAGCTCAGGGCTTAGAAGAGAGAGGAAATCCCTTTCAGCTAAAGGTGAAGGTGTTAGGTAGTAAGCACATGGCCCTTCCTTTCCCCATGCTTGGCTGTCATTCCTTAGCTTTGGGCCTGCTGGCCTGTGATGGAAGAAGAGGTGGGCCCTCTGGAAAGATGGAGTCTGTTGTCTAATGATCGGGAGGGTGTGGATTGACCAAGCAACCCCCAGAGGAGACCCAAGGGGCTGGAGCTGGGTCACTGGGAGTGACCACCCCCACACTCACCTGTCTGCAGCCATGGTCTGGTGGCATGGGATGGGGAGAAGCTTCGCTCAGTCATGGCCTTCAGATGCTCAGTGAATGCAAAGGCAGCAAGTCAGACAATTTAAAAGCGACTCTTCAAAGGACTGGGGGAAAACCCCAAGCCTATTGTCTTAGATGCCTGCTGCTGCTGCTGCTACTGCATTGCTTCAGTTGTGTCTGACTCTGTGCGACCCCATAGACGGCAGCCCACCAGGCTCCGCCGTCCCTGGGATTCTCCAGGCAAGAACACTAGAGTGGGTTGCCATTTCCTTCTCCAGTCCTAGATGTGTAGTTCTCATATTTTAGAGATTGAGAAGCACCTAAAGAGTTAATGAACAGTGCGCATTCCTGAGGCCTCTCGGATCCACAGAAGTGGTGTCTGAAGGGGAGCCCACGTATGTGCACTCTATTAAGCGCCAGTGACCCTGATGGGGGCGGCTGTGGGCCACGTTCCTGGGAGCTCTGTCCTCTGTTCTGGAAGCTGCAGGATGTCCCAGGCAGTGAAGAGCATTCCCCCTGAGGTGTGCTTCTCCACCTTGACCTTGAGACCGTGAGCAAGTGACTTTACCTTTCAGAGCCTAGTCTCTTGCCCCCCAAATAACAGAACATACCTGAGAGGCTTGTTTTAAGGATTAAAGTTAATCCTCAGATGTTAATCGAGCATTTAATTTGATCTAAAAGTACATCAAGCATTTAGTGTGATGTCAGAGACACTTTAAAGCCTGAATGAAAGTTGGTTAGTCATGTCATCTAAAGTAGGGAAGGGAGCAGGGGAGGAGCCACATTTGATTATAATGGGCCCATTTTCCTTCTCACTCCCTCAAAGCTGTGGGAACTGTGGATGGAAGGAAATGGTAGCATCAGTCGGTGCTAAAAAAAGAGCCAACCACATATTCACTTGGCTCATGAGTCAGTCTGTTTCGCTGTCTGCTCATAGTCATTGTCAGGCCCTTGCCAGAGCCCTGGACCACAGAAGCCACAGGGCGGCCCAACCCCCAGGGAGCTGCAGCCTGTGGGACTCAGAGGTAAGAATGATGCTTCAACATCTACCAGAGAATATGTGGCAAGTGCCATGTGAGCACCTGAAACAAAGCATTGCAGGATGCCAACGGGAGGTAGACCAGGATGTTCCCAGCTTTAGAACTTGGAGTTACAGGCTGGACAGAAGGACTGCTACTGTTGGAGATATTAGAGGGTGGGAAGGAGTTAGTTTAAGCATGGACAGACTGCCAAGGTTTGCAGTCCAGCTCTGCAGCTGCTTAGCTGGGTACTGCTGGGCAATCTCCTTAACCTCTTTGAGCCTCAGTTTCCTCCTCTGTAAAATGGGGATCATCAAAGTACATAAGTCACAGAATCATTGGGAGAATTTAGAGAGATAAGCCAAGTGATAGGCACAGAGGCTTGGCACATAAGAAGTTCTCAATAAATACGAACTTTCATTTACATCATTCACTCAAAAACCTTCTAGGGAATTCCCTGGTGGTCCAGTGGTTACTCTGTGCTTTCAGTGCCAAGGGCCTGGGTTCAATCCCCGGTCAGGGAACTAAGATCTGGCAAGCCACGTAGTTTTGGCAAAAAAAAAAAAATCTAAAAGACACTTGGCAGAGCAGTGTGGACAGCACTAGCAACGAGGCTGCTGCTTGAAGCATCCTTGTGTGCCCACCAGGCTGCACTTAGGCTATTCAGAAGTGGTACCATTTTGCCTGGAGCCCTTCCACCTTGGGCAGCTGTTACCCTCCCAAGTCTACCATCCAAGATCTCAGATTAACCAGCTTTCACCTGAACACATATTCTAATTTTGATTCTACACAGCACCTTCCAGCTTGGATGTGCCAACATGACTTCTAGCATGTGGGTCTCAGATGGTGGGTCACATCTCCTGAGCAACAGCCGCACTGCGGAGCACAAGAGCCAGGAGGAAGGCAGCCCTGTTGGAGCCATTTATGGTATCACTAACGATATCACTAATCTTCAGGTCAGCTGAGCTGGATTTTCCCAGATGGTGGCTTTAGCCATTTAGCATCGGTGGAGTGAACTTCAACAAGCTATTCAAATTTCTTGAGATTCAGTTTCCTCATCTCTGAAGTGAAGATAGTAATAGTACAAATCCAAAGAGCAGTTGTGAAGATGAAATGTGATAATTTATAAAATAAATGTATAGCCCCGTGCCTGGCACACAGGGAGCTTCCATAAAGCGTGGTGATCACAATTCCTGTCATTCATGGTGGGAAGGAAGGGGTTCTGTCCATTCAGTGTCTGTTGCCCAGATCAAAACTACTGCACAGAAGCAATTGCATGTAACCATAAAACAATTAAAATGGCTATCCTTTAGCTGAGGAGGGCGCTACAATCCACTCCACTATAGAATCCCATGGACAGAGGAGACTGGTGGGCTATAGTCCACAGAGTTTCACAGAGTCAGACACGACTGAAGCAACTTAGCATGGCACAGCATGTCCTTTAGCTAGTTAGAAGCATTCTAAAGAGAATATTTTAAGCCATTCAGATCTTAGAGTGAATCTGGCCCCAAATTTGAATGAATCTAATTACTTTCTAATTGTTTCACTTCTTGAGATTCAAGAATCATAGGGCAATGGTTGTAGGAAGGCCAGGGCAGAGCTAACGATAAGACTTTAGGCCATTAAAATGTCCAGACATGTAAGCACTCTTTGTGTGGCCAGAAGACTGCTCCTGCAGGAAAAGCAGAAGGACACAGGGCCAGACTAAGCAAAGGAAAGTTAGCAAGCACCACGAATGTGGTAAGACATCCAGGGTTGGATCTCTTCCCTAGGACAGAGGTCGTAGACTAGAGCAGAGCATGTCAGGCTAGTAGGTCCAGGGCTCCACTGGGCTAACTGCACCAGCCTACCCCCCACTCCCACCCCAGCCTCTCCTCTCAACCCCCACCTCTTGGCACCCCCAAAGCTGAGCAAGTGATACAGGAGGGCAGGCCTCCTGCTTTCTGGCTGTACTTAGAGGACAACTAGAAATAGGTGGAAGGGCAGGACACTGTAAGTATGCCCAGAGCCTGAGCACTGGGCTCTTTGGAACCTCTGGGGAGGTCAGGCCAGCCCACCGCCCTGTGCCTGGAAGGCACAGTTAAACGGCAGCCCCACCGCCTCTCTCAGGGACTCGGCTTCTGTAGGGTTTTTGCTCCCTGACATGAATAGTTCCACAGCTCCTGTTGTCAAAGTACTTTGGCTAAATCCTCTCTCGGGGGCCTGTTGCCCACCCTGTAGAATGAAGGGTTGGGTAGGCCTTGGCTACTCAGAGTGTGGTCCTTGCAAAGTCAGAATCTACATTTACATGAAGTGGGGCGGAAGGCCTCACCGGCAGAGTGAAGTCTGAGCAGTGCTACTCCAACTCTGCGCAGGCCCACCCAGCGCCAGTACTCTGGTTCTGAGATGTTATGAAACATTTGTCTCTTCCAAAAATACTAGTTTTACATGGGACAGTGGGATGAGAGGACATGCAGGGCTTTATTTTAATCTGGTCAGCTTGCCTTAGTTGATGGACCATTTCCACATGCAAGGCTGCCCACTGCCAACCAGTAACCAGCCTCTCTGACCGACACTGAAGCAAAACCCTCTAACTGAACAGAACAGACTGGACAGAAGACCCAGACAGCAGTGCCTGCAAGGGCTCCTGACAGAAGAGTCCAGAACACCCTTCTGAACCCACATCACCAGAGTAGCCTGCTTGCCTGCAATCCCTCTGCTCTAAAGCTGACCCTGCTCGTTAGTACAAAATATTAGAGATCCTTGCAGTTCCCACTCTTGGGAATTTATTCTACTGATATTGCATCTAGGTGTGCAAAGATATGTACAAAGATATTAATCCTACCTGTTGTCATCTCTCACCTGGGGGTACAAACAGGAAATGGTTTCAGTTTTTCAACACATGTCACTAGCAGTGATCCGACCAGTTCTTCTTTCTTACTGGGAGCAGGAATCTTTAAGGACACCTCAATTTGATTTCAGAACTTTCTAGTCACCTTTTTGGATATGCCTGCTTGTTTCAAACAATGTATCTGAGGGCCAGTTTAAAGCTTCCCCATCTCTAGAGCACAGAACGGGAATTGTGGGGTGGGTGTGTGGAAGGGGGAAGGAAGCGCTGTTCTGTCAGTGACTCCCATCTCCCTCACAGACAAGGAACCTGCCTGCTTGCCCGTGTGAGGGGATTGTCTCTCTCTGCTGGCAGTTTCCTCTGGTCTCCATATAGCTGCTGGTGGTGCCAACAGACCTTCATGATGGGGAGATGGTTCCCAAACAGCTTGTACTTTTGAGCACATACTGATTTTATATACTCAATTACTTAACACTTTCAGAAACAGAAATAACGGGAGAGATGTGTATCTTTATCTGTTTGGGCTGACATGACAAATTACCACAGACTGGGTGGCTTATAAACAATACCCTCCAAGCCCCACCAAAAGTATTTCTCCATTTCTGGAGGCTGGAAGTCCAAGATCAGGATCCAACATGGTGGGATCCTGATGAGAGCGCTCTTCTGGGTTGCAGACTAACTTCTCTCTGTCTTCACAGGGTAGAAGGGCTGAAGGAGCACTCTGGGGCCTCTCATAAGGGCACTAATTCCCATGATGAGGGCTTCTTCCCTTAACCTAATTGGGGCAGCTCCTAATAACAGCTCCTCATAACATAGCCTTGGGGGTTAGCTTTCAACACATGGACTCGGTGGGGACACATTCAGACCACAGCAGTGTGCTTCTGTGAATGATCACACATCTCTCTTCCAGACCCTCCCATTCTGGCTTTTCCAGGTGGGGCTAATGGTGAAGAACCTGCTTGACAATGCAGGAGATGTAAAAGACGTGGGTTTCATCCCTGGATTGGAAAATCCCCTGGAGAAGGGCATGGCAACCCACTCCAGTATTCTTGCCTCAGAATCTCCATAGACAGAGGAGGCTGGCGGGCTACAGTCCATGGGGTCGCAAAGAGTCGGACATGACTGAAGCGACTTAGCACAGCACACACAGTACATCAACACTATTTGCAGCATGGATTTACTTCGGCCTTATTCTCAGGAGGCCAGCTGCCCCATTTCTCCAGCACATCCTTAGTGCAGGAGGAGAGTCAGGCCTCTGAGGAGGGAGCCCTCTCCGCACAAAGCTCCAAAGCCAAACAGCCCCAGTGCAGCGAGGATGGCAGATTCCAGCTCCTGGGGCTTCTCTGGTCCTCCTAGAGCGACACCCGCTGATGTCCTGCTGTAAACCGTGGCTCTGGCTCTGTTTTGTGTTCCTGCAGATCACGAAGGCTTCCAGGAAGAGGCTGACGATGAGCCTGGCCTACTCGGAGAGCCACCAGCTGCGCGTGTCCCAGCAGGACGTCCGGCTCTTCCGCACCCTCTTCCTGCTCATGATATCCTTCTTCATCATGTGGAGCCCCATCATCATCACCATCCTCCTCATCCTGATCCAGAACTTCAAGCAGAACCTGGTCATCTGGCCGTCCCTCTTCTTCTGGGTGATGGCCTTCACGTTTGCCAACGCAGCCGTCAACCCCATTCTCTACAACATGTCCCTGTTTAGGAACGAATGGAGGAGGTTTTTTCACTGCTGCTTCTTCGCGGAAAAGGGAGCCATGTTGACAGACACGTCTGTCAGGAGAAATGATCTGTCTGTTATTTCCAGCTAGTTCATTTTTCTCTACAGGCATCTGTGTGTCCCTCTCTGGCCAGCCGTGGTGTGTTTTCAAAGGGAGATCATTTCCATGACCCTCAGCACCAGGGTACCGGCTCTCAGAAAATGTAACCTATGCAAATGCCCATTTTCAGCACCAGTAAATTAAGGGGTGATCATTCAGTATAACAGTTTTATCCTGTATAGAAAGATTTGCTGTGGGTTCCTTTTCGATGTGAACTTCTTCAATGTGGAATATGATTAAATGTATTAATTTTTGTTTGTGACTATTCAGCCATCTCATCTCCTGTTTGTAAAGCCACGCTGTGCAGGTTTCTGAAGTGAGGCTTGGACTCATGACTCGGTCTTCTCCAAAGAGTCACGGCCACCCTCGCTCCCCACCCTGGACCTGCAAGGCCGCAGGATCATACATCAATGTGAAGAGTGCTTGAGGAGTTTCCAAGGAACAAGAATTTAATTTCCGAGGAATGAAAGGTGACTTTGTTCGTCATTGATAAGAGGAGAAGCTTTGTCATGAAGTCACAGAGGAGGTCGGATGACTCTAACATTTGAAAGTCAGAGCAGGAGTGACTCCCTTCATTGGTACCTGTCAGATGCCTCTTAAGCACGTGCTGTGGTCAGTGTTCTTGGTGGGAATACAGCAGTGAACCAGACAGCCATGGACCGTGTCCCCATGGAGCTCACTTACCTTCCAGATGGGGCAGAGAAACACCAAACGTGGCAATAGATCACATAGTGTTACAGAGCGAATTAACGTTATGAAGAAAACGGGACAGTGATGACAATTTAGATGGAGTGGGGAAGGATCTGGGAAGACCTTTCTGAGGGTGATATTTGAGCCAAAAGGGCAAACCACAAGAAGGAACCAGTCACGTGAATCCAGGGAATGAGGCTTTGCAGAC
Source organism: Bos taurus (assembly GCF_002263795.3). Classification (NCBI taxonomy): domain Eukaryota; kingdom Metazoa; phylum Chordata; class Mammalia; order Artiodactyla; family Bovidae; genus Bos; species Bos taurus. The sequence continues at coordinate 14,893,652 of NC_037353.1, forward strand.
GGAGCAGACCCTGGTGCTGGTGCAAAGAGGCTTGTGTGCTTGTGGGACAGAAAGACCGGTGTGCACAAAGCGAACTATTGACTGAGCTTCCTCTAGGCCAGGCCCTGTCGTTGAAACCAGAACAGAGGGATGCTCTGCTGGAGGCCATCAATGGAGACGAGAGGGGTTACAGGGCTGGCTTATACCGGGCTAGGGAGTCTACCATCAATATTTGTTCTGTGTTCAGTGGGCAGCCACTGGAGATTTGCATTTGGATGCGGATATGACCTGCTATTTGTTTTTAAATACTCTTGTTGCCCTGTTCAGGAAATGCACTTTGTGGAGCAAGAATGAAAATGGACACCAGTTAGCCAGCTGCCAAAGTAAAGAAGGAAGATGGGGAAGTTGGAGGTGGATGACATTGCTGTTGTTGTTCAGTCATGTTCAACTCTTCACGACCCCATGGACTACAGCATGCCAGGCTACCCTATCCCTCACCATCTTCCGGACATCAATGGGGGGTTGTGAGAAATGATCTTGGGCATACTTTGGGAAGGTAGAGCAAACATGACTTATTGATTGACAGGATACAGAATGTGAGGGAAAGAGAGGATTCAACAGAGACTCCTGACAGCCACAGGATGGAGGGCAGGCAGCACAAATGGGGAAGGCTAGGAGAATGAGTCCATTCTAAAGTAGATCAGTCCTGGGTGTTCATTGGAAGGACTGATGTTGAAGCTGAAACTCCAATACTTTGGCCACCTGATGCAAAGAGCTGACTCATTTGAAAAGACCCTGATGCTGGGAAAGATTGAGGGCAGGAGGAGAAGGGGATGACAGAGGATGAGATGGTTGGATGGCATCACCGACTCAATGGACGTGGGTTTGTGTGGACTCCGGGAGTTGGTGATGGACAGGGAGGCCTGGCATGCTGCAGTTCATGGGGTTGCAAAGAGTCGGACATGACTGAGCGACTGAACTGAAGTGAGGAGGATGAGAGGTAGAAGAACCAAGAGTTTCATTTGGGGCATCTGCATGTGCAACCCCAGTGAGAACCAAATGGAGAGCCGGTAGGTGGAGGCAGGGCTGTGGGGTACAGGCCTGAAGATCAGTGTTGGGAGTCATCAGAGTGTTTGCAGATCTATGGTTTTATGAAATAAAAAGAGAAGAAACCAGAGCCAGAGAGAACCCAGGGACACGCCAGCACTCGGAAGCTGGGAGAATGGCTGGAACAGTAGCTCGGGGCCTGGTGCACAGTACGAGAGCACCAATCTGTGTCACCAAGGAAGCTGGAGCCAGTAGTTGTCTTTGCTGGTGGAATTTCTTAAGCAGCTCACTTTCAAAGTAAGATTTATCACAAGCTTGAGGACAAGAGGACAGGGATCCTTTGTTCATCTTTAGTTAATAAATTTGGTCAATTAAAGTTGCCTTTTGAAGCGACGCAAGACTGTCTTACAGGTCTCTGGGGTGACAGCCACTGCTGAAGAGCCCAGCTCCGGCAGCCCCTTTCTGGTGAATGACAGGCAGAGCTCTCCTGTGCGTGTTCCCCTGCCTCCTCCCCCTTTGGTGGAAGAACGAAGCACAGTGATTCAGGGCCCTGGGAGCCTCCTGGCCCCTTGATATGGCAGCACCCAGGCAGAGGTCTCTGCACACACAGGAGGTTCCCCGCCTCCGGACACACCTCATAAACGTCAGCCTGGCATCCGCCAGTGTTTGCACAGCTCCTAAGTGCTCTAACTGAACCCTCACTTAAGCCCAGCAGGTGGACACTGCTTCCCCATATTTCACAAGAGGAGAGTGAGGCTCAGAGAAATCATACAACCAGCCCCCAGTTATACAGCTAATTATAGCTGAGCTGGATTTTGATGCAAAACCAAGACTCTGGGACCAAAGCCTTGATGCCTTTTCAAGATGATAAAAGGCTCTTAGGAGCTCCTGGGAAATTGAGGCACACAACTTTGCATGCAGTTATATTATATACTAGTGTTCACAAGTGCTGCTAATGGTATAAGACACTGGTGTCCTTCCCCAGGCCTGCTACTTCCACCGCCATCACCCCTTTCCCCAGACACTCCAGGTAGGGGGTGCCATGATCTTCCAACACACTTGGTTTCAGGGTCCCATCTCCTAATTCCCCCAGGGAAGCCTATGACCTCCTCTCCCGCAACACTTTGCCCACACCTGAAATAAGAAGTGAATTCGGGGCTGGACAATAAGGCCTGGGGACCTTTCCTAGAGCTCCCCCAGACCCAGGCCTCTCAGACCAGCTGAGGCTGAGCCACCATCCACCCGGCTCAGGGCCTTGGGCTGAGTGAGGGGAGCTGCTGGCCTGGCCCACATTCACCTCTTTAGGCCTCAATCATTAAGGCTGTCCTGTGTGAATGGGGAAATCCCTTTTTCAGGAAGTTGAGAGAAGAAATAGTCATTAATAATGGAGATTAGGTGCTAGAACAGACCGAAGGTCAGAGCTGGAAGAGAAGAGTCCCTCCCGTACATAAAAGTACACCTACCCCACCACCAGCAGGACTTTTCACTCTTACACAGACGTGGACACAAATAAAAACCCAAAGCATTGGAAACGGGTAACTATACATATTTTAATAAGTCAAAGTCTGGAATCCTAAGCCTCAAATGATTCCTTAGAAAACTCCAGAGAAGACATATATTTGAGTACAAGCAGATTCACTGATCCCCATGTATGTTTTTTACGTATACTGAAGGGTTTTTTTTTTTGTTTACAGAGGGGAGGGGAGGGGCGGGAGGGGCAGGGAGGGGAGGTGAAGCAAACTAAACTCCTAAGAGTTGGAGGCTGAGTAAGGTTAATGGGAAGTTTCCTAATGAAAGGACACCTTCCATGTTGCTACAAAATGTTTCTTTCTGACTTGCCATCACAGTAACCTGAAATATAGAAAACAAAGCTATTAGTGACAGAAAGATGGGCCCAGTATTCAATGTAGATAGTCACTATCAGGATGGCCTTAGGACTGGTGTTGTTCAAATGCCTCTGTCAGGGGACAGCTAGATGTACTTGTAATATATTAACATCTTCCAGGTTTTCTGAAACCCTCTGATTTCTCTGGGGGCGACCGGTACGGGCTGAGAGCACAGGATCTGCCGTATAAAGTAGCGTTCTTTTTGTCTTAAATTTGCCTCGTTGCATTTCAAAGAGATGAGGGTACCTCCTCCTGACTCAGGAAGCGAGGGCCAAATCAGCCTGGCCGCGGCTACTCCTTTGGCAGTTTTACGGAACGTTCACTGTGCCCTCTGTCATGTCGCCAGGTAGTGACACAGGGGCTCCAGAGTCACACAACAACCTTGGTTTGCATCTAGCTCAGTTATCTACTGAATATCTTGGGCAACTTTCATAAGTTTTTCTTAGCCTCTGTTTTCTCATCTGTAGAAGGTGAATCATGAGAAAACCTACTTCATAAGGTATATCCAGGATTAGGTGAGATGAGGCAGGCAAGACTTGGCGGGGAGCCCGGCTGGAGTGAAATCCTTTGCCTGCCCTATATTTAGGCTACCCCCAGCTGAAGCATCAAAATCTTATTTATGTGTTTGGTCTGGGTTCATATCCGTTTGGTATAGTGTGGGTTAGCTAGTTAGATGACCAACAGAGAAGTTCAGTTTTGTTCTCTGTTTTCCCTTACAATTTAGCATTACTTTATTTGGATTCTGAAATGCAGGTTCCCATGGGAATGTCTATTTAAAATAAAATGTGCAGTCTCCTTCAGAATGCTACTGGGTTTTAAAGCAAGATTAGCCAAGGGTGATATTCATAAAAAGATTCAATGGGGCTTCCCTGGTGGCTCAGACAGTAAAGGATCATCTTGCAATGCAGGAGACATGGGTTCGATCCCTGGGTTGGGAAGATCCCCTGGAAAGGGAATAGCTACCCACTCCGGTATTCTTGCCTGCAGAATCCCATGGACAGTGGAGCCTGGTAGGCACAGTCCATGGGGTTGCAAACAGTCGGACGTCACTGAGCTATTAACTCTCTGGTCTGGTCAGGGAATCTCAAAAAACGTGAGAAAACCAGCTAGTCAACTTGTCTCTCTTTAAGTGTTTACACCAATGGCCACATTCAATGCCCAGCTCTTCACTGGGGCCACTCAATCCCCAAACAATATTAATTTGGTCAGAATGGTTTTTTGGGCAGCGCAGCCAGGAGCAAAATCATGTGACTACACAGTGGGCCTGAGGTAGCAGATAAGAAGAAAGAGACTGTCCCCTTTACTTAACTTTAAGGGCCAGGGTTTTGGATAAAAAGGTTTTTGCCCACTCCTTGTGCATCAGCCCCATGAAAAGGCCAGTGAAAGATCTGGTTATGAAGGATGAAGACTTGGACTCAGAGGGGCACCCAGGTTCCCCTGTTTCCTTCTGCATGCAGATGTAACGCATCTCAGGGCCTGCAGACCCAGGGAGCCTGCTCCCACCCACCACTCACCGTTGTGAGGGATCAGCCGGTACTGCCTGGCCAGGCACAGCTCCTCCTGCCTCTGCCGCACGATTTTCTGCACTTCCGGGGAAAAGCCGCTGGGGTCTCGGGCAAACACGAAAGAGTAGCTGTCAGCGCAGGTGCCATCGAGGTTCAGGAGGCGGCAGGAGTACTGCACGGCAAAGGTCTCGTAGTCCGTGTCAATGATCCAGTGGTCATCGTCTGCAGGGCAGAAAGCCACGGGGACTCTGTATCTCCCTCAGACACTCAGATGTCAGGGAAACTTAGCGCCGGGCCCCAAAAACCAGCCACTTCCCCAAACTGGGTTCAGCAGTTAGGAAGCAGGAGACCACAGGGAGTTCTGACAGCAGTTAGAAAACTGGGACCATGAGAGAGGACCTTGGCCTTCACAGGAAAAACTCCTGGAGCTGGTGGCAGGGGCGGGAGGGACCACATTTGCTTTAATGACTGTTTCTCTCCCTGATGACAAATGTGATCGTATCTTTCATAAGAACAACCAAGAATGTGAACCCATCAAAACCACAGGCTAGACCTGTCTGCTGTTGTCTTCTCCATCTACCCTGACAGCATCTCGTGCCTCTGTGGCTGACGTTGATGGCCACCAACATGTGTGATCCGCAACATAAGCATGTGTCTTTTGCATTGATCTGTATCAGCCAGTTCCCGGTCCTCTCGCTACCCACACTGCCCTCCTGCCTCTCAGTCCACTGTGCGATCTGGTTCATGGCCTTTCTGGCTCCATCCTAATTCTGGCTCGGTGACCTGACTCACTTCTCTCTCGAGGCTGGCAAGAGGGTAGAATCTGCCTTCGGGGCACAAGATGCCCACCTTTTGACATCAGATATTCTTCCTTAGAGAACTTCTCAGAGCTCTCCTGACAGAGGCAGAGTTGAGCCCTTGAAGAATTTAGATTATATTTCTTCCTAAGACTGGGATGTAAGCCATGCAGAGAAAGTGTAAACAAAGGTGGTAAGAAGGTCAACAAAGGCAGGATGGGAAACCACGTTCATAAGAATGTAGGTGAGAGGTTTGCCATGGAGAAAAACAATGGGGATAACACCTTTGTTATCCAAACACCTCACATTTGGTAAAACGTGTCACATCTCTACTTAACATTCTTGTTGATATATAACCATGACCAGGGTTTTCTGAGCTTAGTGTCAGTCAGTTACACTGTGGACACTTGCCATGCTTTCTCAATTATTTTTCACGGCGACTGAAAGTGCACTCTCTCATCCCCATTTTCCAGATAAGAAAACTGAGGCACAGAGAAACTAAATCATTCACCCAGGATCACAAAGAGCAGGACAGAATTGAGCTCCGATCTGACTCTGGAGCCCCCGTGCCTAACGTCTACAGCACACTGTCTCCAGGCATTACGTAAAACTAGGGGCCACAAGGGATAAGAAACAGATGCAAAGCCTCTGTGTATTCATTCCACACCCAGGTCATGAAGCAAGTGATGATCTCTGCTCTATTTCATGTCCTGTGCTGGAGGAACGCTCAGCTCCCAGCACTGGGGGTGTAAGGGAGATCTCTAATTCTTGCCTAAGTCACCTCTGGGTGTGCCTTTTGGTTCTGAGAACCCCAGGAGTCCCCGCCAAGGAGGGGCTCAGCCTGAGACCAGGCCTTACAGGAGAGCTGCATCGGAGTGGGTGGTGAGCCCTCTTTTCAGCTCACTGCAGGCCCTCCACGAGGAGGACTGAGCCCTCCTGAATCCTCCAGGATTTCCCAAAGGGCGGGTATCAGAGGCTGGGGTGGGAAGGGCCAGACATATGACCGCTCAGGGGTGGCCATGTTCATCTGTTTGATAAGATGCAAATTCTAAAAATTATTGATCTTGTGCCCCCTGGTATCGATTTTTATAATCCATTATCAGAAGTTTATCTTTTATCCTAAATAGATCACTTTAGGAAGTTTTTCTGAGTTATTTGAAAAAACTTTTATTATCTCTAGGGATAAAAGCTTTTCTCCTTATTGAATAGTAAGTCCTTTTATATAGTGTACATCAATACTAAATGAGCAATTTGGTAAAAGATAAAATTTCATCTAACACAACTGTAGAGGAAGTTAAGGAGTGTGCACCCTGAGTACATGGGCTACGTGAAAGGAGCTGGCTCACCAAGCTAAACGTCCCCCTGAACAGGCCCCTGGGGCCTATTTCCCAGGAGAGCTCCAACAATACTTTGTAAAATTGTAAAAGTTGATTGTATTAGGTTCCTGCTGTTTAGGACCATCTAATTTTGACCTGGGAGCTGGAACCCCTGGCTTCTGACACTGTCTCTCACAAACTTGTTTGCATGACCTTGGACAAAGCACTATCTTTTCCCCTCTCCCCACCCCTTTTTTTTGGCCATGAGGCATGTGGGATCTTAGTTCCTGGGCCAGGGATCAAATCTTCCACCCCCTGCAGTGGAAGTGAGGAGTTTTAACCACTGGGTCACCAGGAAGTCCTACCACTGCACTGTCTTGACTTCGGTTTATTCATCTGCATATTGAACCCCCTTCAGAGTGGTAACTCTCCATCTTTAAGATTCCATGATGGAACTTCCCTGGTGTCTTGGGGGGAATTAAACCCTTAGGTTTAATCCCTGCTGGGTGATCTAAGATCTCACGTGCCATGCAGCTTGGTAAAAAAAAAAAAAAAAAAAAGTGAGATTCCATGATATGCCCCTCTGGCCTGCATTCTTCTCTAGGTACCAAGTAGACTCCAGATTTGAAGCTTAGGAGAAATGAGGAAAAAGTAGAAAGAGCATGTACATGCATGTTCCCACAAATTTGTATCAGGTTAAATTTTAGGATGCTTTTCTGAGAGTCCTTAACACTCTGCTCCTCATATGAGTTTCCGGGCTTGGGAGAAAGGGAAGAGGTCACTGTCACCCAGAACACTGTGCCTGGCTCAGACTCTCAACACCCAGCACTGGCAGGTAGGGTACCTGGGAGTGAGCCAACCCTGTGTCCTTTGATGAGAGTCTCTGAGCCTCTGCTGGGGCGCCTAGCAGTCAAGCTGTTTCCGGGATTCAGCCCAAAGAAATGGAGGAAACGCAGCAGCAGCAGCACCAGGCTAAGCGGTGATGTGAGCTGGGTCTTGAGGAGGTGGGAGGTCTAAGCAAGGGGAAGGCCACACACGCTGGTGCTGGCAGGACGGGTGACCGGCAGGAGGTGGTCAGGTGACAAACCCAAGGTCCTTTTGAGCTTGGGCCAGGTTTCTGAGCTGGGAGAGGGGATGGGAGGTGGTGAAGGGGCCTAGCTGCTTCCAGTCTCACCCCTCTAGCCTCCAGCCGCGCTGAGTTCTGGCTACTTACACACGATTCTTCCCTAAGGTGCCCCTGGAGAAGAAACCCAGCCAGTTGGCTATGTATGTCTTCGATCCCCCTCGAGGCAGTCCTACTGAACTGACTACTCACTTCCTTTCTGGAGAAAGGACGCTACGCCCCAGTACTTCATCTTGAACTTGGCAGGGTCCTCAGTGTCTGTGAAGGTGCCCACCATGTCTGCACACACGTCCCAGTTACTGCAAAAACCAAGGGGATTCTGAGCCAGGCCAGGCAAAGGGCTTCCTCCCTCCATGCCACCCCGGGCGCTCCCTTCCCGCCCCAGTGGGGATTTGGCGCTCAGCCTGGGGACCCTGCCGCGCAAAGAGCCCCCGCCCTCCCCCACCCCCGCCCCCAGAGGGCACTGACTTTAAGAGACGGACTCGGCCCTTGGCCGTGGCGCTCATGTGGCCATTCTCGTCCACGGAGAACTCGGCGACGATGTTGTCTTGCAGAAACAGGCCCTCGGGGTCCTTCTTGGCCATGGCGTACCAGGTGCCGGCGAACTGGGGAAGAGAGGAGAGCCGGGTTTGGTGTCCGGGAGCGCCTGGCCGGCCTCTGGGAAAGGGGAACGCGGGGCGCCCGGGACACCGGTACCTACGCGAGCCTTGTCGAAGTTCTCCTTGACTCGGAAGCTGCTCACCCGGCAGTCGCGCTCCGCCCGGGCGCTGCCCAGCGCCGCCAGTAGCACCAGCGCCCACACCCACTCCATCTCGCTCGGGAGTCCGCCCTGCGGGAACCGCGCGCCGTGAGCGCCTGGCGGCTGGACCACTCGGCCCTCCAGCACCGGTCCCCAGGCTCCATCTTGCCCGCGAGGGGCCCTCCTCCCGCCAGAGCCCTGGGTTCCCATCCCGCCCGCCCCCAGACCCTCATCACACCCATCCCGGGCCCCCATCCCTCCTGCGCCGGCCCCCAACCCGCCTGGCCGCCGCTCACTGTCGGGAGCTGCGCGCAAGCCTGGCCGCGGGTCCGAGCGCGCGTGGAGCCAGCAAGGCGAGCTCGCCGCGGGGGCCGCCGGGCGGCTTTATAGCTCCGGGGGGAGGGGGTCGCGCTTTCGTAACGGCGCGGGGTGAAAGACCGAGGGGGAGGCGCCGGGGCCGGCGGGCCAGCACTTGCATAACGCGCCCTGACTCACCGCCGCCCGGGCGCAGGGAGGGCGCCTTGGGGCGAGAGCCTCCCCTCCAGCGCCGCCCGGGGCTGGAGCAGCTGCCGCGCGGGGTGGCCTCGGCGGAGCCTCCGGCGGCGGCGAGCCGCGGGCACCAGCCCTGGCCTAGTTACCCGGCGCCCGTGCCAGCGGCCGCCAGCTGCGGCCTGGGGTGGCCTCGGGGCCCTGTTGCTCTGGCTGGAGGCTCGGGTAGGTCTGGCGGGAAGACCAGACCGTGGCCTCCCAGAACGAGGAACATCTGCGATGCTGCCCGGGTGCGTTAGTGCTCGGGCCTGACCGTGCCAAATTGGCCCCTCGGTCCTCTGAGGACTAGTTGTGTAGGAGTTTGGGACTGTTTCCGCCACATAGTTTTTCATTTTATAAAGGGTGTCTTTTACTCTCTTTCAGGGGAGTTGTGGTGCCCTTGGATCAATATTTGTTCTTTAGTTTCAACATCTTTAGAAGTATTAAAACCCTCCCTGTTAAATATTCTCCAGAAACGCAACCCTGGTCAGGACAGGAAATATTTTAGCCACCTCGGTGGTCGCCTACTTAGTCTGTGGCACTTCGCTCAAACCGCTTTGAAACACACCTACCAATTGTTTATGCTGCAATTTGATTTCAAAGCCATAGTGGCATCTTGTTTTGTTTCCAAACCAGCTAAGGTGAATTGACTGTGAGCGGAGGGGAGGGGGAGGGGAACAAACGTCTGTGACGTCAATGGTCAATTAAGTCGAAATGCTGTGACTGGTTGTGTGATTTTGCCCAGTGGCACAATTCAGGGCCATGTTTTTCTCTTTCCATTCAGTTAGAGCTCCTCTAATCTGATCCAAGCAGTCGGAAGACACAGCTTTGGACTGAAGGAGAATTAGGGATAGGGCAAAGAGGTATCACCTTTTTATAAGATTCCTTCCATCAGTTCTGGCCCAAATTGGAAAAGGCCAAGATGAATTTGGTCCATTTTGCTACCGCCAGACCTGAAATAAGAGAGGGTGGAGGTGCAGGAGGGTGGCAGCCAAACAGAGAAATAAAGAGTTGATGGTCTTTGCAGGGCGCTGGGAATACTTCTGAGCCTCCTGAAAAAAAATACCTGTGGCTCCTGCCACCTTCCTGTGACCCCTTGGGCCTCTCCCTGCCTGATGGTCTGCTTTCACTTTCCACCTTCCCCCCCACTCCTGTTCTACATTTGAGTCTGGAGGTGTCTCTGGAGTGCCAACCTTGATGCAATTAACTCCTTACTGCCTCCTCCTTTCTGCTAAGAAAGCCCTGTTTCAGGCCTACCAGCTAACTAGGAGCTCTTTGGTGAGGTCAGTTTTATCACAGGATGTATAATCCCAAACAGAACTGCACCTGGTTCAAAATTGGGAAAGGAGTATGTCAAGGCTGTGTATTGTCACCCTGCTTATTTAACTTATATGCAGAGTGCATCATGAGAAATGCTGGACTGGATGAAGCACAAGATTGGAATCAAGATTGCCAGGAGGAATACCAATAACCTCAGATATGCAGATGACAGCACCCTTATGGCAGACAGCGAGGAGGAACTAAAGAGCCTCTTGATGAAAGTGAAAGAGGAGAGTGAAAAAGCTGGCTTAAAACTCAACATTCAAAAAATTAACATCACGGCATCCGATCCCATCACTTCATGGCAAATAGATGGGGAAACAATGGAAACAGTGACAGACTTTATTTTTCTTGGGCTCCAAAATCACTGTAGACAGTGACTGCAGCCATGAAATTACAAGATGCTTGCTCCTTGGAAGAAAAGCTATGACAAATCTAGACAGTGTTTTAAAAAGCAGAGATATTACTTTGCCAGCAAAGGTCTGTGTAGTCAAAGCTTTGGTTTTTCCAGTAGTCATGTATGGATGTGAGAGTTGAACCATAAAGAAGGCTGAGCACTGAAGACTTGAATATTTGGAACTGTGGTGCTGGGGAAGACTTGAGAGTCCCTTGGACTGCAAGGAGATCAAATCAGTCAATCATAAAGGAAATCAACCCTGAATCTTCATTGAAAGGACTGATGCTGAAGCTGAAGCTGTAATCCTTTGTCTACCTGATGCAAAGAGCGACTCATTGGAAAAGACCTTAATGCTGGGAACCGTAGAAGGCAGGAGGAGAAGGGGACAACAGAGGACGAGGTGGTTGGATGGCATCACTGACTCAATGGACATGAGTTTGAGCAAGGTCTGGGAGATGGTGAAGGACAGGAATACCTGACGTGCTGCAGTCAATGGGGCTGCAAAGAGTCGGACACGACTGAGCGAATGAACAACAACAACATAATCCCAAACAGCTCCAATAAGGTCTGCTTCAGAGCCACTCCTGCAGGGACACTGTGTGTGCCCATACATGTAGTCATTCCCTGTGCTCCCTAGTTATAGGTAGGGTCTCTTTGTATCTCCTGTCCAATGTGTGGTTCCCCTCCTTGACATTCCAAAATAGAGGTCTATCCACCTCTCCTCCAGTACCTCCAGTGCTGGAGAGCTCCTGGCTGAGCCCAGTTGCCTTTGGACTGTTATGACTGCCAGAAAAGTTCTCCCAATACTCCCAGCCCTTGACAACTGTTTCTCCCAGAATGATTCTTGTGATCCTTGCTTATGCTGTATGAAAAATAAATATAGGGGATTTCAATGCATTTTTACAGGGATTGTTTTTGCAGCAATATGTTTTAATGTATTTGTTTGATGCTTAAAGGTTGATATAACTGTTCTTCTCCCCGACCTCTCTCTCTTTTAATGATATATCGTAACCCTCGGTGTCCCAGATACCAGCAAAGAAAAACAGTTTATTTTGGCATTCTGTCTCGAATTTCTTCATGATTACAAACATGTGAGTAGAGGTCAACTGGTGTTTTTAACTTTGGTTCTTTGAAAACTATCCTCATAAAATATTTTTTTTCAAATATGCATATATGTGTGTATAAGATCCACAGGAAAACTGTTCACAGTGATTACCTGTGTGATAGGATTAGGGATATTTGAGAGTTTATTGTTGATTTCTACCTTTTAAAAAAACTTTTCTAAATTTTCTTACAGTGAAAATATTTAATCAAACAAATACTCTTTTTGCAGACTATTTTCTTCTAGAAGTAAAATTATGGTCTAAATTACATCTTGTGGACTGTATATAATATACACAAAAGTTCATTTTCTTATCTACATCATGGAGAGTCAGATCATATTTCCCACCTTGGTATGCATCTCACCCCCAACTTTTCCACAGGATTTATCAAGAGACTTACACAGAGTAGATGCTTGATCAGTAGATATTGACTTAATTTGTTTTACTGAAATCAGTCACTTTAAGTAAGCTTTATAAAATATGTATTTAAAAAGACCCAGTCAGAGGTCAGTCTTTCTAAAAAGTAATTTCCCGTATTTATTAATTGTAGCAGGGAGGGCTCGCTGTCCTTTCACCAAAAAGTTTTCACTCCCCTTCCGTGGGGGCTGGAGTTGTTGCAAAGAGACCATCCTGCCAGAAGACAAGCTCCCTACCCCGCCACCACCCAACTTCCTACAGTTCTATAAGGCCACATGCCTATGTTCTGGTCAATGGAATGTAGATGAAAGTGCTATGAGTCATTCCCAGATGGGGCTTTTAAAAGCTGCCTATCTAATAGTTAGTCTTTGCTGTCTTCCCTCATCTGCAGGCTGGTGAAGCCTCTCAGCCTGAGGACCCCACCCATGATTAACTTTATGTGAACGAGAAATAAACTTCCATTTGATTAAGCTGGTGAGATTGGGAGTTACTGTAACAGGAGCTGGTGTTACCTTAACTAATACAGCAGCAAGTCATTAACTCCTAGGAAATATTGAAAATGTTTTGCTGTAGTTAAAAAAAAGGACGAATGTGAGAAATTTGTGTCCTTAGCCTCATAAGAATTAAGCATGTCCAACCAGCTCCATTTTGTGCAAACTGATGTTTATATCCATATCTTAACAGAGAAGCCAAGAGAAGTTATAAACAAGGAAGCTGGGTAGCATTTATCTTCTGACTGCATTTAAAAGATGCCAAAATAATTGGTGGGAAAAAGGACAGTTTAGCCAATGTTTTCAGGTACAAAGAGTCAAACTAATTTTTTTTAATAAGGACTTTTCCCCAGGGGTTATAAAGCCATCAGTCAGTTTCATCAATTTAGTTGAAAGTAACATGGATTCCACCATTTAAATTATCTGAGATACCTGGCATACCCATCAATTAGGTGCAGGCAGAAACTGTCATGAGAGCAAATGTGCCAGGTGAGAGGGACCTTTGCAGGTTGACTACTGGGATGTGCCTGAGGTCATTGCTATTAGGGGGTGTCTTTGAGTGATGCATAATGGCAGGAGCAGAGAATTTGGCTAAAGTGGAGCTGAAGAGTGGGTCCAATATGATGATTCAAAATGCACTTGGTTAATCCAGCATATTATTGTTAGTTTTATGACAGTACTTCAACATTATATGAATGTTATTAATACTTTGGCTGTTAAATAAGCATTGCCTCCTGCAGAAATAGTTAAGTGTAGTGGAGAATTTTGGAGAAGGCAATGGCACCCCACTCCAGTACTCTTGCCTGGAAAATCCCATGGACGGAAGAGCCTGGTAGGCTGCAGTCCATGGGGTTGCTTAGAGTTGGACACGACTGAGCGACTTCACTTTGACTTTTCACTTTCATGCATTGGAGAAGGAAATGGCAACCCACTCCGGTGTTCTTGCATGGAGAATCCCAGGGATAGGGGAGCCTGGTGGGCTGCAGTCCATGGGGTTGCGAAGAGCTGGACATGACTGAGCGACTTCACTTTCACTTTCTTTCCCAAGCACCCTCACCTGTAGCCTGTGAGAACAGCCTTAAAAGCTTTGTTTATGAATGAATGAATTTCTTTAATATCGTTGTAGATACTTTAGAAAAATCGGGTAAGCAAAAGAGAAGGAAAAAAATTATTATATTGAATTCCACCACTTTGGAATAATCACTGTTAATATTTCTTAGGTATACTTCCATATATTTTTATGTGTATGTGGAATCGTACTGCAATAGGATCTTGCAATTTACTGCACATCATAAATATCTGTCTGTATCAGTAAACAGAGCTTTACAATAGGATTACTCATTAATGTATGGTTTCTTATTTTATGATTATAATGCCACTTATTTACTCAATCTCATATTACTGAATATATAGGCTATTTCTAATCTTTTCCTTTTATAATTGTGCTTTTGGTGAACGCCCCTATAACTACATTAATCATATACATCCTTAATTACTTTTGTAAGATAAATTTATAAAAGCTGAATTGCAGGGTCAAAGCTTATACACATTTTTAGCATACTTGATAATAAACCAAATGCAATATAGCCTCTTAATCTGTATCCTAATATCCATTGTTTCTTTTCTCCAATTGACCTTTTTCAGTTCAGTTCAGTCGCTCAGTCGTGTCTGACTCTTTGTGACCCCATGGACTGCAGCAGGCCAGGCTTCCCTGTCCATCATAAACTCCCGGAGCTTACTCAAACTCATGTCCATCGAGTCAGTGATGCCATCCAACCATCTCATCCTCTGTTGTCCCCTTCTCCTCCTGCCCTCAATCTTTCCCAGCATTAGCTTTCCAATGAGTCAGTTCTTGGCATCAGGTGGCCAAAGTATTGAAGTTTCAGCTTCAGCATCAGTCCTTCCAATGAATATTCAGGACTGATTTCCTTTAGAATGGACTGGTTGGATCTCCTTGCAGTCCAAGGGACTCTCAAGAGTCTTCTCCAACACCACAGTTCAAAAGCATCAATTCTTTGGAGCTCAGCTTTCTTTATAGTCCAACTCTTACATCCATATGTGACTACTGGAAAAACCATAGCTTTGACTAGATGGACCTTTGTTGGCAAAGTAATATCTCTGATTTTTAATATGCTGTCTAGGTTTGTCGTAGCTTTCCTTCCAAGGAACAAGCATCTTGTAATTTCATGGCTGCAGTCACCATCTGCAGTGATTTTGGAGCCCCAAAAATAAAGTCAGTCACTGTTTCCATTGTTTCCCCATCTATTTGCCATGAAATGATGGGACCAGATGCCATGATCTTAGTTTTCTGAATGTTGAGCTTTAAGCCAACTTTTTTTACTCTCAAGAGGCTCTTTAGTTCTTCACTTTCTGCCATAAGGGTGATGTCATCTGCATATCTGAGGTTATTGGTATTTCTCCCAGCAATTTTGATTCCAGCTTGTGCTTCATCCAGCCTGGCATTTCTCATGATGTGCTCTGCATAGAAGTTAAATAAGCAGAGTGACAATATAAAGCCTTGATGTACCCCTTCCCCTAGTTGGAACTGGTTTATTGTTCCATGTCCAGTTCTAACTGTTGCTTCTTGACCTGCATACAGATTTCTTAGGAGGCAGGTCAAGTGTCTGGTATCCCCATCTCTTCAAGAATTTTCCATGGTTTGTTGTGATCTGCATAGTCAAAGGCTTTGGCATAGTCAATAAAGCAGAAGTAGATTCTTTTCTGGAACTCTCTTGCTTTTTTGATAATCCAATGGATGTTGGCAATTTGATCTCTGGTTTCTCTGCCTTTTCTAAATCCAGCTTGAACATCTGGAAGTCTATGGTTCCCGTATTATTGAAGCCTGGCTTGCAGAATTTTGAGCATTACTTTACTAGTGTGTGCTGCTGCTGCTAAGTCACTTCAGTCGTGTCCGACTCTGTGCGACCCCATAGACAGCAGCCCACCAGGCCCCGCCATCCCTGGGATTCTCCAGGCAAGAACACTGGAGTGGGTTGCCATTTCCTTTTCCACTAGTATGTGAGATGAGAGCAATTATGTGGTAGTTTGAACATTCTTTGGCATTGCCTTGCTTAGTGATTAAATGAAAACTGACGTTTTCCAGTCCTGTGACCACTGCTGAGTTTTCCAAATTTGCTGGCATATTGAGTGCAGCACTTTCACAGCATCATCTTTTAGGATTTGAAAGAGCTCAACTGGAATTGCATCACCTCCACTAGCTTTGTTCATAGTGATGCTTCCTAAGGCCCACTTGACTTCGCATTCCAGGATGTCTGGCTCTAGGTGAGTGATCACACCATCGTGGTTATCTGGGTCACGAAATTTTTGTATAGTTCTTCTGTATATTCTTGCGACCTCTTCTTAATATCTTCTGCTTCTGTTAGGTTCATACCATTTCTGTTCTTTATTGTGCCCATCTTTGCATGAAATGTTCCCTTGGTATCTCTAATTTTCTTGAAGAGATCTTGTAGAGATGAACCTTCATGTCATTTCTTACCCCTAAGAGTTTGCAGGGTTCAGAATCCCCAGCTAGACTTTGAGGGCCCAGTAATCTGGGCCCGCCCGTACCTTTCTGGTTCCTCTCCCATTAGTCCCCTTGTTACTCCACCCTCCATGCCATTGCTTCTGCCATTACCACCCCCTGGCTCACACTTGGACTTCTCTATTTCCATCTACTCTAAACATGATTCCATATCCATATCACATAAAGCCTCATAGTCATATGTATGTACTTCACTTCTGGCTTTTAATTC
Source organism: Bos taurus (assembly GCF_002263795.3). Classification (NCBI taxonomy): domain Eukaryota; kingdom Metazoa; phylum Chordata; class Mammalia; order Artiodactyla; family Bovidae; genus Bos; species Bos taurus. The sequence continues at coordinate 14,910,052 of NC_037353.1, forward strand.
TATTATGCTCTGTGCTTCATGATTTTCTTAAAAAAAGTTATTTCGTCGCGCCAGGTCTTAGTTGGGGCACAGGCATCTTTGTTGCTGCATACGGAATCCTTGTTGTGGCATGCAGAATCTTTTTTAGTTGTGGTATGTGGGGTCTAGTTTCCTGACCAGGGTCGAACCTGGGCCCCCTGCATCGGGAGCCACTGGACCAGCAGGAAAGCCCCACGTCCCAACTTTTCATGTTCTAGTCTTAGCTCCTTTACTGCACCACAAGTTCTTGTAAAGCTGGAACCAAGGCTTGTTTATCCCCTACAGTCCCTGAAGTAGAAGTGTAACAGGATTGATTGGGTTATGCCGTGGTAACAACATTCACGTCTCAAAGGCTGAACACGAGAAAGATGTATTTCTCACTCAAGCTACATGTCCATCTCAGGTCAGCAGGGGGCTCTGTTCCATGACATCCTCACTGGGATCCATGAGGCCCCTCCAGCTGGAACTGGGAGGGAGCAGGGAGAAGCGGGGAGCTCCCGGGCCTCACTGTGGCGATTGATTGTTCCTGCCTGGAAGAGAGGTTTAAGCTCACAACCCACAGGCCAAAATTAGTCACATGGCTCTACTGGGGGTGGAGGGCAGAGAAGAATAATCTTTCCGTACAACTAGCAGGGGAGGAGAATCAGAAAAAGAGGAACATGGAGTCTCTACCACAGGAGCTAGTGTATGTCTTGCTTAAAATGGGCCACCAATAGACATGTGTTGGAAGATTAACCAAATGAATGAACCTAGATGTAGTCATCAAAGCATAAGAATGCTGACTGTGATAGAATATGCTTCATTTTAAATTCATTTTCATTTTTTACAAGTAGAGGAATGTAAACATATTGAGCATTTTGTTTTTCCCGTACACAGATTTATACCTCTGAAGTATAAATACCTCTTTATATCTCTGAAGTATAAATCTGTGTATGGGATATGGATATGTGTTTTCTCTGTGTGTGCATGTAAAGAGGGAAGGATGGCATCAGGGAATTGTGAGCACACACATGCTTTTGAGAGCAGTAGGAACTGCACAGTCATCTCATGGAACAACCAGGGAGAAAGAGTGCCCTCAACTGTGTTAGAGGAAGATGGATGGTAGTCCCATTGGAGTGACTCAGCTGACTCAACTCCTTTCTCTTAGGAAATAAACCTCTGCATTATTCTATTTTTTAAAAAGTATATGTGTGTATATATATATATATATATATGTTACAAAGTTTTTTTTTGGCCTCACTGTGTAGCATGCGGAATCTTAGTTCCCCAACCAGGGATTGGACCCATGCTCCCTGCATTGGGAGCCCAGAGTCTTAACCATTGGACCACCAGGGGATTCCCCTATGTTACTGTAATTATAATGAGATGCTAATAGGATATTATGAAATAAATAATGTTCTTAGGAGGACCATCCTGAGACTGGACTTGGGCCTGATGGAAGGAGATGAAAGAGAGTGCTTGACAAGACCCTTTGAGGGAGCAAGTGGACTCAACCATAGGAAGTGACGCAGCTCAACAAATGCCAGTGTGGATTCTGTTCCCTGGGGAAAACCATGTTCCCATCAACAGTCTCTCAGTTCATGACCTAGACACTGCAGCCTCGGTGAATCTCTTCTTCTTTTCTATCTAATATGACCATTATCACCCTAGCAAGGTAAGCTTTAAGTCTAGAAAAATAAATGAAACCCATAGCTGTGCTGTTTTTAAAGTGGATTTAAATGTGGGTGTAACTAACCTTTAGAGTCACTGTAACTCTTAGATATATTTTCATTCAAGAGAATTCACCATATAAAGTTTGCAGGGTTATTGAAATGCTTAAAAGACCTTTGACTGAATTTGAATCAGCCTGTAGATAGCCAAGGAAACTGGTTCATGAAATGTGTAGTTCGGCTTATTAGTTGCATAATAGTGTTTAAATATTTGGGAAAATGTGCTTAATCAATGTAAAAACTTAGTAACCTGAACATTAAACAAAAGTAAGTAGTGGTGAAGTGTTTTTTCCTATGCCAAAAGGCCCTGAGGTGTGAAAGATCCTAGCAACAGACAAGACATGTATTATCCAGTAGATTTAACTGACTGTACCTTGGAGCAAAAAGGCATGAGATCTGGTTATTACTATTGAAAACAAAATCCAAACTAATATGCTTAGCAGGAAAACCCAGTTGGCAGCTGCAGGGGTTGCCTTTCATGATCGTGTCTTTTGACAAGGATTATTGTATTAATATAAGTTGTGGCTTGATCAGGCTTAAATTGTGGGCAAATATTTTTCCATGTTCAGTTCTCTAGAATAAGCCCAAGGTCTGTTCCCATAAACCATTTCTGAGGTCAGGTTTTTAAATGAGGGGAACGGAGAGGTGAGGATTTTAGAAAAAGAGCAGGCCAAGCAAGCTGGCCGATTACAGGACTTTTAAAGAAAGGAAAGATTAACATTTGATTTTATGTTGTGTTATGCTAAACTCTTCCATCTCCCCTAAATGTTCCTTGACGTTGCCATATAAACAAACAGACATTTCTGAGGTCTAAACAGTTTCATTTCATAGAGCTACCATGGAAGAACAAGTATTGTCAATGCCTATGTAATATAATTAATGGATACCCCCATTCTCCTTATTGCCTACAGCCACCAAGGTTCAGCTATTTTTCTGGAATAGTCAGTTTGACTTGTCACTTGGCTGGCTGATCTAAGATGCTCTGCAGATTCTCTGTGGACTTATGAGCTAATAATGCTTAGGGATTTCGTGTCCTGAAGAACTCTTTAATCCCATGCTTCCTGAATCCCACTCTAAGCCAGGGCCTTCTGTCACATCCCAAGAGTTACAGGCCAGTTTGAAAGCTCTGCTAAACAACCTTTCTCCTCGGCCCCTGGGGGGTTCCTGCGAGGTGCCCCTTAGGGCTTTCCTGGTATCTTTGGCCAGGATGTAGTTCCTTCTTGGCACTCTGCCTCTGGTGGTGTTCTGAGGGTCTCTTCCTTTCTAGACCAGAGCAGCACAGCACGCCACGCCATGGGTGAGATCAGCCAAGAGACGGTGGAGAAATACCTGGAGGCCAACCCTCAGTTCGCCAAGGAGTATTTCAACAGGAAGTTGCAGGTGGAGGTGCCGAGCGGCGGGGCACAGGCACCGGCCAGCGCCTCCTTCCCCGGCCGGACGCTGGCGGAGGAGGCGGCCCTGTACCTGGAGCTGCTGGAGGTCTTGCTGGAGGAGGCGGGCAGCGTGGAGCTGGCGGCACACAGGGCCCTGCAGAGGCTGGCGCAGCTGCTGCAGGCAGACCGCTGCAGCATGTTCCTGTGTCGGGCCCGCAACGGCACGCCGGAGGTGGCCTCCAAGCTGCTCGATGTCACCCCCACTTCCAAGTTTGAGGACAACCTGGTGGTCCCCGACAGAGAAGCTGTGTTTCCGTTGGACGTTGGGATAGTGGGGTGGGTTGCTCACACGAAGAAAACCTTTAATGTTCCAGATGTGAAAAAGGTGAGTGGTCTGATGGTGACAGTGGAGTGGAGAGGAGGTCTTGGTGGCCTCAGGGAGGAACATGGGAAAGAGGCGGGTGAGGGGGTGGGGGTGGGTCCAGGGGCCATCCTTGTGGCTGTGGTTTGGCTATAACCTGGGGAGTGGGTGGTGGAGAAGAGGAACCCCCAGGCCAAGAGTGGCTAGATTTAGCAAATAAAATGACTAGATGCCTAGTTCAATCTGAATTTCAGATAAACAGTGGATAATGTTTTAGCGTTATGTCCCCTGTAATGTGGGGCAACCTTACCTGGGCATGGGGCGGTCCACACCTGCTCCCACACACCTCTTCTGTCCTCTGGACACTGTTCTGACCAACAGGGTAAAGCAGGCCACTCACTGGGGAGATCAGCCAACAGCCCAGATGCCAAGGCCCCTGAACTGCTCCCCACGCTTCTCACCCACAATCCCTTGAAGACTCTCAGCTCTTTGGGGTGAACTGGCTCAGGAATGATTCTCTCACCTATAGATCAAGCGTGAAAAAAGAAAAATGACATGAAATTTAAAATGTTCCCATCTGGATCATAAAAAATACATGAATTTAGGTGATGATTAAGTGCAGTTGGCCATCTCAACCCCTCCTAATTCAGATCTACCAAGAATTTCCAATCCTATAAATGGGACATTTGAAACCTCCCGAAGACCAGTTGAACACTACATAAATTATTGTGTTTTAAAAAGAACGTTCTCCTTCCAACTAAAATGCTTGTTCATCTAAGGAAAATTAGAAAATACAAATGAAGAGGGAGGAAATGCGAATCACCCATAATCTCTGCACTTCAGTAGTGCTGAGGGTCCCAGCCTGGAGTTTCTCCTGTCAGCCCTTTTCCTACACATGCGTCCTGTCATTTTGCTTTGCTGTTAACAAAGGGGAGAGCTAGCAGATGACGGAACAGAACTGACTGGGGGCAGCCCCTGAAACGCTTACTGTGTAGAGGTTTACTTACGTAGAGGGCAGCTGGAGGCTGGAGGATAATCCCCTACGTGCCTCCTGAAGCTGATTACAGGAGGGGGGCTGTGCAGATCCACAGGAGGTGCAGAGGTTGTCAAACATTAGCAACACTCAGCAAACAGCCGCAGGGGCAAGGGTTGCTGTTAGGCTCTGGAGGGTCCTCGGTCTTTAGCACCCGTCCCTGCAGTGCATTCTGTCTGGTTTCAGTAGGATTCTGGGTCTGCTGCAGCTGCTTCTAGTGTATAAAGGGCCTTAAGGCAAAGTTCTTGGACCCTAGGGAGGAGGCTCTGCCTGTACATCCTGAAGTTTTCTCATGAGAATATGCTTCTTGCAAGTCTCTGACTGAGGCCATCTCCAAAATGACGAGGATAGCAAACTTAAGAAAGTGACATGCAAGACTTTTTTTCAGAAAAAAGTTTTTGTTGTTGTTTTTAAAGGAGAGATGGATAAAATGACTTCTGGTGTGTGTGTGTTTGTGTGTGTGTGTGTGTGTGTGTGTGTGTGTGCTCAGTCTTGTCCAACTCTTTGTGACCCCTTGGACTGTAGCTCGCCAGGCTCCTCTGTCCATGGAATTTTCCAGGCAAGAATACTGGAGGGGGTTGCCATGTCCTCCTCCAGGGGCTGCACTGGCAGGCAGATTCTTTACCACTGCATCACCTGGCAAGCCCTAACTTCTGCTATGATCCTTTATTAATGAGCCCAGTCCCGTCGAGGACAGAATGATAGAAAGGAGCTGCTTAAGAGGTCAGGTGGCCTGGGTCTGCCGCCGTCTGTGATGGACACCCCAGAGGCACAGCGGTGGTAAAGTGGGGGGCAGGGTCACTCAGTTCTCCCTTTTACTGAGTATGTGTGAAGACAGATGCCCTCCCGCCCTCCTGAGCTCCCTTCTGAAAAGGGACAAAGACCTCATTTGCCCTTCATTTCTACTGCTTCTGAGCATTTTTCCCCCCCTCTGAGAATGGTGCTTTTCAACTCTGGAAGCACATTAAAATCAAACTGGGAGCTCCTTTAAAAATACAGATGTGTGAGACTCTCAGTAGACCAGTTACATCAGGCTCTCAGAGACTGGGATGCAGCCAGGAGTATGGTTTAAAAGCTACTCCGGTGATTCTAATAGGCAGCCAATGTTGAGAACCACTGGTCTTCTGGGTGAAGAGATGCAAGAGGAGGAACTGAATTTCAAATCAACTGTAAACGATTAGTTGGAAGGGCTCCTGGACTGTTAGTTTAAGTCTTCCCTTGGGCAGACAGGAAGTTGAGTCATGGGGGCTGCGTCTCTCCCAGGGGCCAGAGTCTGATCGGTGATAAGAGGGACTGGAGAAGATGCAGCCTCCTGGCTGTGTTCCCACGCTCACCCCACCCTGCAGCCCTGCAGGCTCACCACGCTTAAGTCGCTGTGGTAAAATCTGCAGAGAAAGGAGTTAGAAACCACTGTTTTAAGTGATGTTTCGACCACCTCTTCACTTTTTCATTGCACTTGACGCTTGATGAAGATTCCTCTCGTTCTTGATTTCACTTGATTCTGGCAAAAACATTGTGCAGAAGGCCAGGACTGTATTTTTATTTCCATCCCGTGTATGTGAGAATCTTCTCCAGGTCAGTTAGGCACAATGTGGCGGATCTAGGCTCATAATCCGGGTCTTGCAAGGCCGCCCTTTTTCTTTGCCACAGCCCTGACCACACACAACTCCTGCCTGGTTGGCAAGTGTGGGCACAGGGAGGGAAGGACTACCTGCCCACAGATGGAGAGGCAGAACTGGATACTCCCAGCCTTGGCAGCAGAGAAGCCACATGGTGTCAGGTGAGAGCTTTGGCATCAGATGACCTGGGTACAGATCCAGGCCTGAGCCTGGATGACGGACTGTGTTTCTCCACAAGAGAAATAGAGGGAACCAGGTCACAAAGTGCCTGACTCCCGGGAGGTGCTCAATAAATGACAGCTATGATCATATCATATTAATGTCCAGAGAGTTTGGGGGCCAGGTATAGGTGGCCAAAACTGGGTCAATGATCACTGCCTGTTTTTAAAACAGGTTAAAGGCAGGGAAACTTAATAACAGGAAACTGTGACATATCCTCATCAAGTTAATCATTTCCTATTCTATTGGGAAAGCTGGTGATTAACTCTATGGGTGGTTCTCCTGGCAGCGGTTTAAAAGAAAGCCATGTGAGAATCCTAAGTTTTCAATAATTAACAGGGTGCTTATGGCTTGCACTTATAGCTTTCCATCCTTGTCTCCTGACTCCGGATCTCCAGATGTTTGATCAGAATTTAACAGTGCTAAGATTGAGGATCCAGGCAGCCCTCTGCTCTAAACATCCCCAATGCCTTCATTGACTTATTTGAAGAAAAATCATTGAGGGGACTTCATGAATCCAAAAGATACAGGATTTACTCACAGAAACTTTACCAAGGATTGTTTGAACCAATGAAAACACAAAACCAGAAAACCTCACCTCACCTACCCTGAAATTTGGGTATCTGATTTTCAGATATGATGATAAGCGAGTATTAAGTTTTGAAACTTGTAAGTCATTTCCTCAAAACATTCACCGAATGTAAGAACATCTTCTTGTGTTTAGAATCTAAAATAAAATAGCATCAAGTTTTGAGGCTGCAGAGTAAAATGTGTTAGCCAAGAAATGCTGCCCAGCTCCATCCCATGGTGCATGTTTTGGGCATTTTGGTTATTCCTTCTGCCCAGCATCATTGTGTAAATGAAAGTGATCACCTTCTCTAATGGATAATAGGTTAGGAGGAAAATGGACAGTGAGCCAGCCTGGGCTATAGCAGTGGATTAAAAGAACCTGTCAAAGTCTGGAGGTGTCCTGGACTGAGTGAAGATGCTGCATGAGAAAGTCACAGATACAGCAGTTAGGGAAAAACATGGCTCTTGTTGGCACAGGGCAGAGAGCTAGCCCCCAGGAGCAAGCGTGCTTCTAGGCATAGGAGGCCTGCATCAGCTAAGAGCATCTCATTTCTTCAGTGATTGGAATTAGTTAGAAAAGCTAGAAGTAGAAGCCAAATGATGGGGCTTCCCTGGTAGCTCAGATGGTAAAGAATCTGCCTACAATGCAGGAGAGCCAGGTTTGATCCCTGAGTCATGAAGAACCCCTGGAGAAGGGAATGGCAACCCATTCCAGTATTCTTGCCTGGAGAATTCCATGGACAGAGGAACCTGGTGGGCTGCTAGTCTGTGGAGTCACAAAAAGTCGGACACAACTGAGCAACTAACTCATCACATCATCATTGGAAGCCAAATGGTAATGCAGAACCTGAAGGACCTCTCATCCAGTGAAAGTAAAAGAAATGAAAGTGAAAGTCGCTAAGTCGTGTCTGACTCTTTGTGACCTCATGGACTATCCAGTCCATGGAATTCTCTAGGCCAGAAGACTGGAGCCTTTCCCTTCTCCAGGGGATCTTCCCAACCCAGGGATTGAACCCGGATCTCCTGCGTTGCAGGCGGATTCTTTACCAGCTGAGCCACAAGGGAAGCCCTGTCATCCAGAGAGGCCCCCAAAGTCCCAGGTTTGGCTTCCTAGTATTTACTGAGCACCTACTATCTGTCAGACTCTTTTCTAAGTGCTCTGCCCACACTATATTATTCTCTTTTTACATCAGGTACGATAGACAGTAGATAATATCCAGTGTTCCCATTTTCAGGTTAAAAAATGAGGATGCAGAGGGTAAGTAGCATGCCCAGGGGCTCACAGCTAGTGAATCAGGAGCTGGTTTCAGCTAAGGACATCTGACTCGGGAACCTTCTTCACAATTATGCGATGCTGCCTCCTACACAATTAGCTGGTTTCTGGGGTTCCACTTTGGAAGGGTACAGAAGAAGTCTGGGGTCAAGGGCTGCATCTGACTTCCTTAGCATCCAACATTTCTAAGGATCCTCTATGGAATCAATTCATCCACTAAAAGTATAGACTCCTGGGGAAGCCAGTTTCCACTTTAGGAGATTAGAATTCAGCAGGTCTGCCATGAGGTCTGCAAATCTGCAGCAGTCTGCAGGTCTTTCGGAGCTTCAGCCCAGGTCCCCTGCTCTGAGCAGGGCTGTGATTCTGTTGCCCAAGCGGTCATTGTGCCCTGATGGCGATGCTGGCCCCAAAGTCACACACCAGTGGACTCTTCCAGTTTTACTCTGGAAAACTGAACAGAGTCCAGCTGTTTATAGAAGCACCACCCACGTGGGGAAATGAACATAATACAACTTGTGAAAGGAAGACCACATTGATTTTTGGCCACTGAATCTCAAAGTCAGGTGGAAATTTCAGTTGAAGTTTCAAATGATGAAGACTCAAAGAGGAGTTAGTCATGACCCAGAGCAAGCAGAGTCTATACACGACCACAGTTGCTCTCACTTACAGCTAATAAGATAACTGCTATCCTTGACCTTCTTCCCAAGCCCTTCCGTTTGTGTGCCTCTCCAAACTCATCACTCTGCCCTCTACATGCTTAGTGAATTAGAGTCGTCCCTTGCGTCTTCTACTTGAAGCTTGTATCTGGGATGATCCGTTTCATTTTCCCCTATGAAAGAAATAAAAAATACGAATGAGAGATATTGACTTGATAGAAAATGACTTCCCTAGTGGTTCAGTGGTTAAGACTCTGCGCTTCCACTGCAGGGGGCACAGGTTCGATCCCTGGTCTGGGAACTAAGATCCACATGCCATGCAGTGCAACCTAAATAAATAAAAATACTTTTTAAAAAAAAGAAAAAGACTTTGAAGAACTGTTAAATATCTGGTGCTGTCAAGAGGGTGGTAAGAATTTCAACATTTTGTAAAAGTAACTGGTGTAAATTAAAACTTCATGTACTTGTTGATACTGTAAAAGACATTTCTATTTGGGGACTCCATCAATAAAAATAAAAGCAAGGGTGATTAGTGCAGTATTGTTTGCAATGGGGAAAACTCTAAACAGACTAAATCAGTAGATATTGGTTGAGCAGAACTGGAGCCCCCACGCTGTGGAATAGCATGCAAGAATCTGGAAAACTAGTTCACGTCCATATGCACCAGTCTGGAGGGAAGTCCATAAGATAGTGTTAAGTGACGAATTGCATAAAATTAGGAGAGAAAATTTTATTAAAGAAAAAAAATGCTTTGTCCAAGTATAGAGAAAGGCATAGAAAGAGACACACTAAGCATTGTAATACAGATTTCTTCAAATAGGTGAGATTAGGAAGGGTTTGGGGGCAGTTAATAATTTTTTCCTTATGATGGTTGGGAGGTTTCAAGGGCAAGTTTTACTTTTGCGATTAAAAAGAAGAGCCCTGTGGAATCCCAGCTGTGTTCTCCTTAGAGCACGCACATCCTCCCTGTTACAATCCTGCATCCTTGCCTCCCTTCCCCTTAGAACCTGGCTTTCCATTTGGTCACAACATCACCTCTTTCATCCTGGCCCAACCCTAGCCTAACCCGGAGAGGCCACAGCTCAGGTGGGAAAGCTCATTTGGAAATGGGCCATTTCATTCTATGCTTTATTCATTCTGTCTGCTTGTGGATGGTGGGGTGGGTGGGGATGTTGGCTTGGGACCATTGTCCTGCGACCTACAGAGGATGGTCTGTTGCCGTTCCTAGATCTACACTTCATGGTTTCGTGCTGCTTTGTCAAATGTCAAATGTGGGAATGTATCTTTCAGAACAGCCATTTTTCTGACTTCATGGACAAACAAACCGGGTATGTCACCAGGAACCTGCTGGCAACCCCCATCGTGATGGGCAAGGAGGTTCTTGCTGTGTTTATGGCAGTTAACAAAGTAGACGCATCCGAATTTTCCAAACAGGATGAAGAGGTAATGCTAACCCTGGGCATCCCTTCAGACGCTCAGTAAATTTATTTGTTGTGTAACTGAAAGATGTCACACCTAATTTGTTTTTCTCCGCCATCCGTAGGTCTTTTCCAAATACCTCAGCTTTGTTTCTATCATCCTAAAGCTTCACCACACCAACTACCTGTACAATATTGAATCCCGAAGAAGTCAGGTAAAGAGAAGGTGACAGTGACTACTTCAGCTGACCTGTTTGACAAAGAGATCCCCCAGAGGCAACAAGCGCAGATCCTCCCCAACCACGCCCTGTGGATCAGATCCCCAAACTTCCGTTCCCAGTGTCCTCTTGTGGTCCCCTCCCCGTCACCTTCCTGCCCCTCTATCTGTAGGCACAACTGCTCGCTTTCTTCAGTCTATGTCCTGGGCAGTTGTGGTTTCTTCCTCTTTGAGGTGGCGATGATAATTACAGTACTTACCCCATGTGGTTGCTGTGACTATTAAATGGTCACTAGATGAATTAGTTCACATAAAGCTCTCAGCAGAGCTGTGTATTCCTGGTACATAGTAAAGATGCTACATTGAGAAGCAAATCACTCCTCTGTTGCCTCCTTAAGCCAGAGGGATAAAGAACAGCATTGGTAGCCAGGATACCTGAGTTGAACTACTCTGTGGACCTTGGTTTCTTCATCAGTACAATGGTGGGAGGGTGGTTGGGATAGAGGACTTCCAAGGCCCTGGCCCATGCTAACTGTCCAGGGCAGGTAACCTTCGACTAGCTCAGGACACATGGAAGGAGGCAGGTGGCTTTCTTCCCACAAGGGCCAGCAGTAGCCAGTGGGCCCCAAAACTGGACCCTCTGCCCAGGAACTGTCTCTGCATTTGTGTTAGATTACTTGCCCTTTGGAGCCAAAACATTTTGGACATGGGGATCAGTCATGGCTTTCATAAACACACGGCTTTGCAAAAGGTCTGCTCATCATCCCACCCTGAGACTCTCGGTAGTTTGTTGGACACGTACATATGCAAAAATGGAATTGCATTGTTTGCTCATATGTGTTCCTTTTATTTGATGCATCTCCTGTTTTCTTCTGACTAATGCTCCTCTTCATACTGTATTTCGTTTTGATTGTTTTCTTTGTAATACCTACTTTCAGATTCTTATGTGGTCAGCCAACAAAGTATTTGAAGAGCTCACAGATGTTGAGCGACAGTTTCACAAAGCACTCTACACTGTCAGGACATACCTGAACTGCGAACGATACTCCATTGGGCTGCTGGACATGACCAAGGAGAAGGTCACTGTTCCATATGTTTTGTCTCCCCTACCACCGGCTATAAAATGCACATCACATGAGATGCAACCCATTAAAAAATGGGTATACTATGTGAACTACCGGTATAGATCTTAAAAATCAGTGCCAAGAAAGTATGGTACTTTCATCTTTTATATAAAGTCAACTTAAAAATCATCAATTACATTTTACATGGAAAAGAAGAAGGGAAAGTGTACTTTTTGGAGTAAAAAAGTATCTAGACTTGGCTTTTCCACTTCCTAGCTCTATGTGTCTTCAACAAGTCTTTTTTTCTTTTTTAAAAATTAATTAGTAGACCATATTCTTTTAGAGTATTTTTAGGTTTACAGAAAAAAATGAGCAGGAAGTTCAGAGAGTTTCCATACATATTCTTTTCCTTCCTCTTGCCCTCCCTCCTTCTAACTATGTGTCAGGGTAGGTGCTCTGTATTATTCATTTAATCCACATAATGACTCTGTAATATGCATTTTGTTATTGTCTCCGTCTTACAGATTTACAAGATTGACTTGTTTATAGTCACAAGTTCATAAACAGCATTACTGAAAAAGAGCTTTAAAATTCCAGAATTATAAATTAACATAAAATATGCAAACCAATGGCACTCAGATATGGTAGGTAACAGGACAGTTTGCTTAATAGTGTTTCAATATATTTGCCTTCAGGAATTCTATGATGAGTGGCCAGTCAAGCTTGGAGAAGTCGAGCCTTACAAAGGTCCAAAGACACCAGATGGCAGAGTGAGTGCAGACGTCTTTCTTGATGATATCTGTGCCTGGTTTTAGCGGCTGTGTGTAGAGGAAAGAGCGCTGGCCCAAGAAGGACTGGGCTCTAGTCCTGGGACTTCCCGGAGGACCTTGGAGAAGCAGAAAGCACTGGACAAGGAGTTTGAGGTTCAAGTTTCAGCTCTGCCCCAACCAGCTGGGTTGCCCTTGCCTTCGCTCGTTTAACTTCTCAGTTGTCTTTTCTGTGACGCTAGGGTTTGGTGGATCAGTGCTTCTCCACAAGGAGGGAGCATTAGAGCCTCCTGCATAGTTTTTAAAACACATTGTGCCCAGGCCTTTCTTCTGACATGCTGGACTGGGATCTGCAGACAAAGGTTGGCTTAGATTTACTTTCCCCCTTGATTGCAAGTTTCATAGGAAGCTTGTTCCACTACCATATCCCCAGCATACGGGAAAGGGAAGGCAGGGGACGGAATGTGTAGGTTCTTCATCTGCCCAAAGAAGCAGAGAGACTAGTTCTCAAGTCCCTTCCTGCTTTGACAACGTATTCACCATATCCTGCTTCTTAAGCACCCATTCAGAGTGCTGGAAGCGTTAAGTGCACTGTACAGCTGGGAAGGGAAAACATTGACGGAGGTTGAGAAATCCCATGATTTGTTCTATGGAAGTATTAGTCCGATATGTCTGGACAATAGAAATCAAAAGAAAACCGAAGATTCTCTAGAAGTTGTTAGGGTGTATTCAACTTTCTAAAATTAGTTCAGCAGTTTTGTTCATATGATAAGTGGCCAATGATATTTCTAGTTTTATTGTAAGCTTGTAATTAGGACATGAGTAGCTTGGTAATTTATGTTATGTGAAGAAATGTGGTTGGGAAATAAAATATTTAAATTAAAAAAAAGTTCATTAAGGAAAAATGTTTTCTCTGGGAGGTAAGATTTTTCTCATATTTTCTCTCTTTCCTCTTAGGAAGTCATCTTTTATAAAATCATCGATTACATTTTACATGGAAAAGAAGAGATCAAAGTCATTCCGTGAGTATTGCCATGAAGCAGCTGCTGGAGTTGCTTTTTTATGTTTGTATTCAGTGCATTTCTTTGCACAGCAATGATTTTTTTTTTCTTCTCATCTTCCTCAAGGACACCTCCCATGGACCACTGGACTCTCATTAGTGGGTTGCCAACATATGTTGCTGAAAATGGATTTGTAAGTTATTGAACAAATTTGAATCTTAAGTAATATTGGATGAAACTCTCATTAGCTAAGAGATAGGAACAATTGCCGGAGAAGGCAATGGCAACCCACTCCAGTACTCTTGCCTGGAAAATCCCATGGACGGAGGAGCCTGGTAGGATGCAGTCCATGGGGTCACAAAGAGTCAGACACGACTGAGTGACTTCACTTTCACTTTTCACTTTCATGCATTGGAGAAGGAAATGGCAACCCACTCCAGTGTTCTTGCCTGGAGAATCCCAGGGACGGCGGGGCCTGGTGGGCTGCCGTCTCTGGGGTCGCACAGAGTCGGACACGACTGAAGCAACTTAGCAGCAGCAGCAGGAACAATTGTGAAGGCAAGAACGCCCCAGGTAAGGGTAAGATGGCCACTTTGGCACAGGACACAGGAAAGAAGAATCTTGGTAGTCGGAATGTATGTGAACTAGAAACTCCTCGACTCTGCAAGAAAATATTTAGTCAACACAAGAGAGACAGATCCATCTCCCAGCCTCTTATTCTGCAGCCACACAAAGTTCAGACATCCTGGTAGCTCACGACTATGATTCATGCTGGGTTTAATTTGACCTTAAATATAGTTCCCCTTGGTCACGACTTTTAAAACTCAGAAAATTACTGACAAAAGAAAAAATATATAAGAAGAGGACTTTGCCATTGATTGCAATGCAAAATGCATTGAGTTGATAGTGGAGGTGAAGATTTTTGCCCTGGTCTCTCATGTGGGGCGGGGGGTGTGGTGGGAGGGAAGCATAGGCCAGGTCTGGCTGAGAGAGGTCAGGGGTGAGAAGACAACAAACAAGAGGTCTCTGTGGGTCGCATAGGCCTCAAGGTCAGGGGCCCAGTAGCTTCCCACTTGGCCCTGACCATGCTCTCCTTCCTTTTCATGGCTGACTTCTCTCCCTAGTTGGGCTTCACCATCTGTGTCATTTTTTTGGCATCAAGATACCTCCCTGCGAGAATGTTCCGTTTTTTACGTTTCTTTATGTTGGCATCTTTCCTTTCCCCCTTCAAACTCAAGTTTCCAAAAAAATATTTTTATAGCATGTATTTGCATGGTTGTTTTTTCTTTAGTGTTGTCATTGTGTTCATGCATCTTCATTATTTAGTAAATGAGCATGTGAATTACAGTGACTTAGGGGTCACAAGGGAAGTGAAACAAAATTTAGGTTGTTTAATGTTTTTTCTTTTACTGTGACAAATCTGCCTCTGCTTAGTGTGAATATTTCTGGATTCAGAATGGTGACAGAGTAAGGAAAATTCTGTTGTGACTGCAAGGTAATCTTTCTATGTAGCGATGCTTTACCCTAGGGTTCCAGGGAGGATGCCTAATTCTGGGCTTGTCGGTTACAGGCCAAAGTGGCCTCACCAAGTGACATGATCTCTTAGTGCAGAGACATGTTGAAGGGGAAGGAAAGAAAAAGGAGAGACAATTTTATGTCTTTTAAGAGTAAACAGCAATATATACTAACAAATATTATGAAATAATTGAAAAAAAATTTTTTTTTTGCCGAATCACACGGCTTGCCTGGATCTTAGTTCCTGATCAGAAACTGAACCTGATCCCCGACAGTGAAAGTGTGGAGTCCTAACCACTGGACCACCAGGGAATTCCTATTTTTTTTTTATATATAACTGAACTATTTTTAAATGTCATTCCTGACATGGTGGTACTGACCAAAGTATTCCAATTCATTCCTAACTGAATCCACAGATACCACAATTTTTCAGCCTCACTGAAATAGCCAAGTAGCTTGGCCCTTGGCTTCTGTCCTTTGGTTTCCTGGCAGCCCATCTATCAAGCTCCATTTGGGGTTTTTATCCAGTTTGATATTCCCAAAGTTGCCACAGGTGGTATAAAGGAATTTATGCACCACTTAAAATTTTTTTTATTGGAGTATAGTTGATTTACAATGTATTTGTTAGTCTCTACCAGACAGCAAAGTGAATCAGCTATACTTGTACATGCGTCCATTCTTTTTCGGATTCTTTTCCCATATAGGTCATTACAGAGTATTTGAGTAGAGTTCCCTGTGCTATACAGAGGGTCCCTGGTGCCTATTTTATATATGTGTGCTCAGGTGCTCTGTCATGTCTGACTGCCATCCAACAGACTGTAGCCTGCCAGGCTCCTCTGTCCATGGAATTTTCCAGGCAAGAATACTAGGGTGGGTTGCCATCCCTCTTTCAGGGGATCTTCCCAACCCAGGGATGGAACCCACATCTCTTGCAAATCCTGCATTAGCCGGCAGGTTCTTTACCACGGTGCCACCCGGGAAGCCCTATTTTATACATAGTAGAGTGTACATGTTAATCCCAACCTCCCAATTTATCTCCACCCCATAACCATAAATTTGTTTTTTACATCTGTGACTCTATTTCTATTTTGTAAATAAGTTCATTTGTACTGTTTAGATTCTACATATCAGCAATATCATGTGATACTTGTCTTTTTCTGTCTTATTTCACGTTTATAATTTCCTGGTTCATCCGTGTTGCTGCAAGTGGCATTTTTATTTTGCCCCACTTTTTAAGCACTTCTTCTCTCCTAGATGTTTCCCAGGTAAAGATTTTATTGTCCAAAAATCAATTTGGAGAAAACTAATGCACCAAAGTTTAATCCTACACAAGATTTTGACACCTAAGTCATGAGCACTCTTTCAGGAGTGCAAAATTATATCAGTTAAGCACTTAACTTGTAGCTTGCAAAGATGGAAACTTCCAAGTTACAGATGCTCTGACTTTGATGAGGATATTTAACCACAAGCCTGATAGTTATCCAAAGAATCCTCTTTGTTGGAGGAAAAAAGTTTATAATAATAAGTTTGTCATCCCTGATGACTTCAATAAAAGGAGGAAAAATTAGAACATGAGAGAAAAGATCTTCCCAAATACAGAACTTCAGGGACTCATGAGAAATCCAAAGTATTAACTCCCAGAATGTTCATCAAGTAGCTAGAAATAGTGATGAGAGAAAACAAGGATGGGAAAATTAGTCTCAGTTTTTTCTAGTTGTTTTAACTGAAAGAATAAACCTAAAGCTAATTAGATGGAATTAATTTAATTCCTTCCCATTAAAATTGCAGTATTTTTAGGGTAAAATCATTGAGATTAAAAAGCAGATCAATTGAAAATTTGGGAGAAATAATAAACAAATGGGGGAGAAGGCAATGGCATCCCACTCCAGTACTCTTGCCTGGAAAATCTCATGGACAGAGGAGCCTGGTAGGATGCAGTCCATGGAGTCACACAGAGTCGGACATGACTGAGCGACTTCACTTTCACTTTTCACTTTCATGCATTGGAGAAGGAAATGGCAACCCATTCCAGTGTTCTTGCCTGGAGAATCCCATGGACGGAGAAGCCTGGTAGGCTGCAGTTCATGGGGTCGCACAGAGTCGGACACAACTGAAGCGACTTAGCAGCAGCAGCAGCAACGCAACAAAAGCCAACTCATTGAACGATTCATTTGCCAAGTCATCAATTTGCCATGTAACCAATTTGCCAGAATCAATTCCAAAAGCTGTGGAGGATTTTCTTCCCCCAGGTTTTGTTTCTATCACAGATTCACTGCATTTGCTTTACTGCTGCCTTTCACCTCTCAGCTCCTGCCCTCAGCCCCACCCCTGACGTTATCCTTTCTGCTGGCAGCCCAAGACTGATGGCAAACTCGTGTAAATCTAGTGTAAGGCTGCTGCTGTTGCTGCTAAGTCGCTTCAGTTGCGTCCGACTCTGTGCGACCCCATAGACGGCAGCCCACCAGGCTCCCCCATCCCTGGGATTCTCCAGGCACGAATACTGGAGTGGGTTGCCATTTCCTTCTCCAATGCATGAAAGTGAAAAGTGAAAGGGAAGTCGCTCAGTCATGTCCGACTCTGTGTGACTCCATGGACTGCAGCCTACCAGGCTCCTCCGCCCATGGGATTTTCCAGGCAAGAGTACTGGAGTGGGGTGCCATCGCCTTCTCCGCTAGTGTAAGGCATTTCTCATCAAATCACTCATTAGACAAGTTAGCATTCCCAAAATGATTTTCAGAGAACTGACCTTGAGCCATTTTGGGAGACTCCAGAATTTGGGTGAACATACATCCCAGTTTGTATGGGACAACCTCCCTTTACAGTGTTGTCCTTGTGAGTTTTTAAGTCTTTCCTTTCACTCCCAGATGTGTCACCCTCTGCTATATATTTCAAAAGGCAGGATCTGTTAAAAACATAATTTCTGTGTATAGAACAGGATTTCTCAAACTTGTGGACTCTACTAACATTGTGGGCTAGTTCTTTGCAGTGAGGAGCTGTCCAATACACTGTAGGGGTTTTAGCAGCCTCCCTGCCCATTAGATGCTAGTAGCACCACCCTGCCTGTGAGAATCCAAACGTCTCAGAAGTTGCTAAATGTCCTCAGGAGGATAATATACCCCTGACTGAGAAGCACTGGTCTAGAGGATGATATCAAACATTTCAGCAGACCCAGCCAGAGCAGCGCCATTCCTGGGGGCCACTTGTGGGTGATATGATGGTGGGTTCTAGTAAAGAGAGCAAACGGCCATGACTCAGGATCCCTGGGTGCCATGACTCAGTCCGGCTTTGGGCAAATCCCATGGCAAATCCTTGACCTTGGGCAAATCCCTTGATGTGTCTGGGTTTTAACATCATCATCTGTAATAAGAGGTTGTTGACTTATTTAAGAAATGAAACATTAAAAATCTTTAATAATAATAAAAATGATCTGGAGTTTTAATTGTAATTATGATGTTCCTCCAAATTGCTTGAAACTTTTCCATTTAGCTTTTCAAACTTTTCCCTTGATTTTTTTTTCACAACCCCTTGTAATAAAGGCAGGCTTTTGGATGAACTATCCCTTCAGTTGGACCTCGCTGCATTTAGGGAACACGTGCCCACAGAGTTCTCATTAGTAAATCCCAGCTCTGAATGAGAAACATTAGACTTCAGTTGAGTGACTTTTTAGAGTTAAAAACATTAGAAAATGAAAAGTAGTTTCTAGAATTACATTTGTAGAATTGAGGCAAGAAATGCAGGATCAAACCAAGCTAGAATCAAAATGATCTGTAAACTTGAGAGAGAAATGGGGAGGGTAGAGACGATTTTTGAATATTTGAATACTGAGTTAAAAAAAAAGCTTGGCCTCAAGGACCTTGATCCATCTATAGATATTCTCTAAAGGCCAAAAAGCCTGGACCAAAATCAATACTGCTGACGGTCAGGTCAGAAAAGAGAATTAAGCTGCTTTTTTCTCTTTGACACCCATGTGAAGGATGCTCAGCCAATCAATTCATGTTTTTTTATTCAGATTCAATCATAAAATTAATGGATAGCACAAGTGATTCCTTAAATTCTTAGGCTGAAATGCTAACAAAAACTTTGAAAGCTGATCACATTTGCTTCGTAAGAGTCGTCGGGTAAAGAATCCTCCCGCAATGCAGGAGACACAGGAGATGAAGGTTCAGTCCCTGGGTCAGGAAGATTCCCTGGAGAAGGAAATGACACTAGTATTCTTGCCTGGAAAATTCTATGGACAGAAGAGGTTGGAGGGCTACAGTCCATGGAGTTGCACAGTTGGACATGACCAAGTGACTAAGCACAGCACATTTGCTTTCTAGGAGTAAAGGGGAAAAAAATAGTTGATGTGGCTCAGCCACTCCCAAACAGCACTTCTGTTGGGTGGAGGGGCCGGCAGAGTTAGTACCATAGAGGGAGAAGCTGGCTCCTACCTTCCATTTTCAGGAGTTTGGTGAGCAACTTGTTAATCCCAGGTCAGTTTGAAATCCCCCATGGTGGGTGTATTTACACCATGGAAATTGGCGAATGATGCCAATTAGGGCTCCCCACTCCCAACACCAGGAGAGGTGATTCCAACAGCGCCCTCACTGGAGAGCTCAGTTCTCCTCTTATCCCATGAATTTAAAAAAATCACTTAATGTCTTTGGGCTTCTGTTTCCCACCTGTGGAAAGAAAAGCTTAAACAATTATTAAACTGCCTTCTAACTTTAAAATGCTATGATTTAAAGTATCTAATTTTGGTGAGAAGAAAGATGCTGTCTTTTATTAAGACCCATTTGTGGATTTGACCTGATAGAAGGATAATTCAAAATGAACAAAAATGGAATGACTCCTTGTCCTTATGGATGTGACCAATCGTCTCTGAATTTAGTACTTAAAGCCATGTCTCATAGTGAATATTTACTCTGGTGTACCTAAAAGGCTGTCTGGTTTTTTCCTCCAGCCCTTAACCACCTTCTTCCAACCTGGATCCCACATCAGAAAAGAAAAAAAAAAAAGGAAAGAAAATAGAGTCTTCCCAGAATTGCTGCCACACCTGCCAGGCCTTTCTGCTTTAGCTTCCTCCTCTTCTTGGTCTGAGCAGCTAGCTGCTTTGAATTTGGAAGTAGATTCCTTAGAGGCAGGAAGAGTAGGGAGGAGCAAAGATGGGGCTAAACGTCATCCAATGTCTTACTTAGCAGAAGAAAAGCCAACAGTTACCCACCCGGGTCCTCTGGCTCTTTAATCAATCGCAATTGGTCAGAGGCGAGAGGAGGACTTCAGGCAAGGCTTTATTGGCACTCCAGTTGCGGGCAGGAGGGAGCAAAAACAAGAAACAGGTTGCTCCCTGGGTGGGGCGAGCTGGTGCCTTAATTGCGGTGAGGTTAGGGGCGGGTTGGTGGGTTGGGCCAGAGGGTCCGCCCACCCCCTTGGCGGTGCTGTGTGCCGAGGTCAGTGCTTTTGCTCCCCACACCTCAGAAATGGCCATTGGCTTGTGACGTTTTTTGTATCTTACTGTTTACATTTTGCCCCAACTGGGAGTGCATGCAGTTATTTTTAGTCCCTTAGAGTTTCTCTGTATTCTGTTGCTGGAGGAGACGTTTTCTCAGACGTAAGCACTCTGGTTAAGGGCTGGTGCCCATCTGTCTCAACTTCAGTGTGTTGTTAGCTCAGTTGGTCTCGCCAGGCCCAGAGTGAATAATGACGTTGCGAGCGCTGGAGGCCTAGGGAGGAATCCATTGCTCCCACGTCCTTTCTCCTTCTGGTCTGTGTCTAATGGCTCTGTTTGCTTTCCAGATCTGCAACATGCTGAACGCCCCGGCGGATGAATACTTCACGTTTCAGGTAACTGCCCTTTGCCACCACCCCCACCCCCGCCAGTGCAGGGAGCAGGGGCGGCACTGCCCCCCACTCCCACCCCCAGAGTCCTCCGGGTGCTCAGGGGTGACCAGGAAGCACGCACAGGGCTTATGTCCTGCTCACCCTGGCTGGCCACCACGTAGCAGGTTCTTCAGGCAAAAAAGAAGGGGGAGAAGAGAAAGGAGGGTGAGACAAGGAGGTAGGGTGTTTGTCACTCTGGCATTGGCGGGTGGGGTGGGTTAGGGGGCCAAAGGGGTGGCAAGAGGGACTGTCACTTCTCCGTTCTCTCCCATCCCTGGTCGTCTAGTGGTCTGGGACAGCACAGGTGCTCAGTAAATGGTCTCCGCCTGAGTGATTGGCTGAAAACATCGTACCACCTGGATTCAGCCCTCTACAGGTTTCTCACACCCTTTCTGGCGGCTTATCACCACCGTTAGGAGGAAAAGAAGCTTCCTGTTGGGTTCTTGGGGGCTCCCCATGCTGTCAGACTTTTGGTTTTAATTTTTCCGCCTCCAACATCCAGAGATGCCCATCCCTACCTGTCCCCTCTCTCACCCCCTCCCCACCTGACCACTGGGACAACCTGGCTTTTGGCCCCACAGCCTCTCCTTTTCTTTTAGCCCCTGCTGTTCTGTGTCCTGTTTTAACAAGCGTGTCCGGTTGGAGACCTGTCTAGTTGGGAATAGAGACAGCCTTCCCAGTGGGGATCACTAGAGGCTGTCTTCCTATCTACACAGACTTGCCCACAGAGCCTCCTCTCTGCCCACACCAGGGTGAAGGCGACCTGGGGTGGGGGGCAGAGGCTGAGGGGTGTTTCCTCAGCAGCAAAAGTGTCCAGGCAGGAAGAACCTGTGGCCACTTGCTCAGTTTCAGGGCGGGTTTCCCTCTGTTCTCCCCACTCATCCTTCTGCTTGATGACATGGAACATGCAGACACCATACTCAGGCCACCATGCCATTGTGAAAGAGTTAGCAGGGCCGAAGAGGATTCCTAGGACCCATGGTGCTGGTTGGAGGAGTCTGGCGCCTCCCAGGAGCTTGCCTGTGTTAGTATCCCAGGGCCAGGAAGTGGAGCCTCCGCCCTAACAGTGGATTTCTGAGCCCAGCAGCCATTGGACGGTCATCCTTCCCACAATCAGAGGCCTGAGAAGTGTGTTTTCACAGGCACTCCACTGATGTTTTTTGTGGGAGCTGGGAGATTCCTATGGGCTGGAGGTTTACCCTAGGTGAGTGCCCAGCCTCCTCTGAACCATCAGAGCCCTTGTTCTGGCTCCTTCCTCCTGGCAGTCCAAGGCCTGAGTGTGACCACACTGTGCCCAGCCCTGGCCCCTCTGTTTATGGTAATTGCATGCCAGGAAAGGGTGCACAGGCAGGAAGAAGGGGACATGGACTCCTTAAGGTGTCTGAACCTTAAGCAGTCATTGTCTGGACAGGGAGGGCAGTAGAACCAAGCTGCATTCTGAGGTGTGAGGGCCTGTGCTTTCTGGGGGCTTCGTGTGGCTTCCATGGGAGCAGCCATACAAGGGCTCTGATGGTTCAGAGGAAGTTGAGCACTCACCTGGGGTAAACCTCCAGCCCATAGGAATCTCCCAGTTCCCCAAGAAACATCAGTGGAGTGCCCATGAAAACATGCTTCTTGGGACTCTGACTGTGGGAAGGATGACCGTCCAATGTCTGCTGGGCTCAGAAATCCACTGCTAGGGCGGAGGCTCCACTTCCAGGCCCTGGGATACTAACATAGGCCAGTTCCTGGGAGGCGCCAGACTCCTCCAACCAGCACCATGGGTCCTAGGAATCCCCTTCAGCCCTGCAAACTATTTTAGAACTGCACTGTGGCTGGAGACACTCCCACCCAGCCCTCCATCCATCCAGCCCTCCATCCTTGGACTGGGGTCAGGACTGCATCTTGGGGTGCTCTCAGCCTCCCTCTCCATTTCCCCTTTTTGCATCATCCCAAAGATCAGACTCAGGAAAGGGCGCCCCTTCTCCCCAAGCCTCCACCGTACCCGGCCTCCCCTTCTCTCTCCATCTGCTCACACCCACCTCCATCCTCACTGGTCCCTCTTGCACCTGAGAAGTGTAATGGAAAAACCAATGATTCAAAGTGAACTATGGTCGGAGCAAACCTGAAAAGGCAGTGGTTCTCAAACTATGTTCCTTGGTGGCATGATGTATTAGCTTCCTGTTGCTGCCATAACAATGACTACTCAGTGACTTTAAAGTGATACAACTGAGTTATCTTACAGTTCTGGAGTCAGAGGTCTAATACGGGTCACACTGGGCAAAATTCAAGGTATTGGCAGGACTGACTTCCTTTCTAAAGGATCTGGGGGAGAACCTGCCTCCTTGTCTTTCCCAGGGGCTAGAGGCAGCCTTGGCTTGTGGTGCCTTCCGCTTTCAAAACTAGCATCGCATTGGCCTGACCTTGCCCCTGATGTTGTATGTCCTTCTCTGATTTTTGACCCTGACTCTTTTCTACTTGTAAGGATCCTTGTGATTACATTGTGTCTACCTGGAAAATCCAGGATAATTTCCCTATTTTAAGATCAGCTGACTAATAATCTTAACTCCATCTGCTGGTTTAATACTCCTTCCACATAAAGTAACTTGTTCACAGATTCCAGGCATTGGCAAGTAGACATCTTTGAGGTGTTCCTTGAAGTGAAGTAGGGACTTCTTCCTTTCATATCAATTAAAGTGATCCCAATTCACAGAAGAAAAAGTATATAGAATATTCTCAGTCTTAAGTTTTTGTCCTACTTTTCTTAAGTGTTAAGTTCCTCCTATCACTTTTCTGTGAACAAGCTCCAATTTAATAGCAAAACACATGAACGTGAACAGGTAATGAATACGGACTGAAAAACAGAGGCAGTAAAACGTATTTTTGAAGCTTTTAAAAATATATGTACACCCAGGTACTTATGAGTGTGAGGTTATTTTGCACACAGGTAACAACACTTTCTGTTATTGATTTTGTCTCTGATCTGTGTGAGGGTATAAGTATATAAATGTTTCATAGTGTTTTCCCAAACTGAAAATTTTGAGAACGACTGTGCACTACTTTTTCCCCCCAGAGCTTCGACCATTAGGAAGCATGAATTGAGGCTTGGTTTCTTTGCTTCTCATTCCAAGCATAAAGAATTGGAGAAGGAAATGGCAACCCACTCCAGTACTCTTGTCTGGAGAATCCTAGGGACAGAGGAGCCTGGTGGGCTGCCATCTATGGGGTCGCACAGAGTTGGACACGACTGAAGCAACTTAGCAGCAGCAACAGCATAAAGAGGAGCTCTTCAACTAATAAGCAGTTGTTTATTGAGCATCCCTTATATGCCCAGCACTGTCCCATTACTTAGGTAGAATTCAACAGTTTATGGAACTGCTCTTTGGTTAGAAAATAGCCTCAGAGACAAAAGCCAACAGTTCAAAGCATTTGGAAAGTACCTAAGTTGTGTGATCCAGGCTAAAAGTGCTGATGGAATTCTGAAAAAGGAAAGTTCCATGTGGGTGAAAAGCTAGAGAAGCCTCCCTGGGAGAGGCGAGACTTAACCTCCATCTCTGAGGATGAGTAAACAAGCTGAGAGCAGGCAGAAGGAGGAGCAGTGTGGTGTGTTGGGGACTTGGCTGTCTTTGCAATGGCTTTCAAACTTCTGAGGACTTCAGAATCACCTGGGAAGCTTATTTAAGACACACTCCCGGAGATTTATGAAACTGGCTAAAAAAGAAAGATCTGTTGCCCTTGATTCTTGGCGGACACTTTGAGAAGCACTCCTGAACTTCTGTGTGTGCATCCCCTAACAAACTTATCTCGAGGTTGGGGACTGTGACTTCTTCATCTCTGCACCTCAGCAGCTAACCCAGGTCCTGAAACATCATGGGACTTGACAGACATTTACTAAATGGAACCACACCACAGGACAAAGGACGATCTTGGTGGATCAGTCAGGAAAACAGAAACCACATTAGGTGTTTCAACAGTTTAAGGAATTAGCTAGATAGGTATTGGAGGACAGAAAAAGTGAACAGGGAGCACTGAGGTAATAGAGGTAAATGCTTCCCATCCTAGGGCTGGGAAGGGGATTGAAGAGAAGAGGGTAGGGTTGTCACAATACAGACACTTGGTCCTAGGATACTTGGTCAAATGTACAAGAGTGCTTTTATGACTGCATGGTTCTAGCCACGTTCTGTCACAGCATAGGAATTGTGCATCGAACACCCCCAAATTATTCTTTATCTAAATTGAAAGCAACCTAAGTGGGGATAGCAAGGGGATGGCTATCATGGGGTAGTGCAAGTGGATTAATTCTTGGATTAATTCTCTCAATTCCAGGGACGTTGTACATAGCTACATATAAGATGAATTTGCATAAAAACAGCCCTCCACACCCCCACACACGCACAAACACATACAAATCTGGTTAAACCTGGTTAAGCTCCATGGGTCATACCAATCTGTGCTCCCTGGTTTTGCTAGTGTACCATAGTGGCACAAGGTGATACTGTGAAGAAAACTGGGTGAAGGGCACATGGATTCTCTGTACATTTCTCTTGCCACATCCTGTGAATATACAGTAATTTCAAACTAAAAAGCTGAAAAATAACCTGTGTCTTTTTTGTTTGTAGAAAGGACCTGTAGATGAAACTGGCTGGGTCATTAAAAATGTCTTGTCCCTGCCTATTGTCAACAAAAAGGAAGACATCGTGGGCGTAGCTACATTTTACAACAGGAAGGATGGAAAGCCTTTTGATGAATATGATGAGCACATCGCTGAGGTGAGTGCAATTATAAAATAATGGAGGGAGATGAAATTCATGAATAGAGGACGCATAATTGTTGTTCTGGAAAGATGTTTCCAAAGTGTAATTAAGATGTGAGTCACACACGCTTGCCATCAATATGTCATTATTGTGTCATTTGTTTCCTGATCTCCATAAAACTGCACTGTTTTCTACCAAAGTGTGAATGTTTGACTTAATCAAAATTCTTTCCAGTACTAGGAAATTGGGGAAAAGGTTTCTCTCTCTTTTTCTCCCCACTCCCTTTTTTCCCCCTCTCCTCCTTGCTGTCACCCCCAGCCCTCTCTGATTCAAGTCATTCTTTATCTGATTGGATTTGGGTCATCCTCTCCTCTAATAAAGTATCCATGGTGCATGAAGCACTTCGAAAACGAGGGCTTAGCCAATTTTATTGTCTGGTGCTGACTATTAGTATTTTTTTCTTGGATTAAAACAAGAAACTGGGTTTTTGATGGGGGAAGAGCCATTGCTGGATAGGAAAGCATGCAGACTGTTGCCTCCAAATCAATTTTCCTTTAATTTTAGAGAATTGAATCACATTTTATCAATTTCAGACTCTCACACAGTTTCTTGGATGGTCTCTCTTAAATACTGACACCTATGAGAAAATGAATAAGCTGGAGAACAGAAAGGACATAGCCCAGGAAATGCTCATGAACCACACCAAGGCTACACCTGATGAGATCAAGTCTATTTTGGTAAGTGAGGAATTCAGTCCTACGGAGATTAGATGCTGTTTAACCATGGCTTCTGGATTTCACCGAAGTACCCAGAGGTCTGACAGCGGAAAATAAGTTTAGTCCTGGGCTGAGGAAGGGGAGACAGAGAAGGAGGGGTCAGGGAGAATTTGGGTGGTTCATAGTACACAGACCCTTACTGAATGTCCAGACTGCTTGGTTGGAACAGCTTTTTGTTTAAAATAGCTCTGTAGAAGCTGGAATAGTTAGGTCTAGATTGGACTGTTAGCACAGAAAAAAATATTTCCATGGAGGGAACCGTCAGCTGTTGGCCATGTAATACTCTATAACAATCGTAACCTCTCAGTTGTATATGACAATAAGCATCTATTTCTCATGCATTTATGGGTTGACCAGGCTTCGACTGATTTTGGTTGGGCTGTAAGCTGTGCATCTGGTTGGCTCTCTGCATCTGTCATCCTTGATCATCATACCTACCTGGTAGATGTTCTCATGATGATGACAAGTGGCAGACCGCAAGCCCAGCTGTGCAAGCTCATTTCAAGTCTTCCCTCATATCACATTCACTAAAATTTTCAGTGTACAACATGACCAAATCAACATCATGGATGATTGGGGAGCCAGTAGGTATTTGCTAGAAGTGTTCTAATCACCACCAAATGAAGGGGAAATATCACACACCCATGATCTCTATTCCTTTATTTCCCTAGCTTTCAGAGAATGTGTGATATAGTTTTCCTGGGGTGTTTTGTTTGTTTTTGCTGGGTGGTTTGAGATGTAAAAGAAATTTGAGAATTTGATATGTTGAAGATGAAAATGTCTGGGGAAATACAGGGAAATTGCTATAAACTAATAGAAAAACAGATGTAAGCCACTCATTTTTCTCGCCTACGTGTGAACTATCAATGTCTCCTTCCTCTCTCTCTTTGAGACAGCTGCTGTTACATTTTGGAGGATAAGAAAGAGTAATTGTGTTTTAGAGAAAATTCTACATAATCCAGTGCTATAGACCTTTGTATGGCACTTTGTCATGGGACTCATTAGAGCATGCTTTATTTTAACTGATTTTAAGAGTAAAGGAATCACATAGAGATCAACTTTATAGGAATTTCACACTTCCTTTGCTTTTACATTTTAGAAATTTAAAGAGAAGTTAAATATAGATGTAATTGAAGACTGTGAAGAAAAACAGCTTGTCACAATTTTGGTAAGTGTTTTACTTCTATCCTTAATGCCTTTTAAATAAAATATGGTTCCCTGCTTTTCTTCCTCTTCGTCCCCTACAGTGCAATCCACAAAGGTAAATTAGAGTCACAGCTAATCTAGACCACTGCACAAGAGAGTTCAGGCACAGACTCTGGGGGATAGCATGGCCTGGTTTATCTGAATAGCTTTGGATTACACCATGGCCACCCTTGAAGATGTGGCAGAGTTACAGACAGACCCTTACAGGCACCGTTGTCATTTCTGCCATCTCTAGCTTCTCTTCTGGATCCTGGAGGAATTATTTCTTTCCTATTGTTGCCATTGGGTCACACCTATTATGTCTAGTTGAAATAACTTCTCTTCCAGTCACTAATCCTGTATTTTGTATCTACTATTTAAACTCACCCAAATTTTCTTCAGTCAACTGTTAAACCCATGAGGTAAGTTTTTAATTTCAGAGCTTCTCTTGTTCAGTTCTAGGATGTATATTTAACTTTTTTTTTTTTAAGATTTCAACTCTATGCTGAAACTTTGTCATTTTATCGACTTTCTCTCTCTTTTCGTCGATCTTCTTAAATTTATTCATCGTAGTGATTTTAAATTCTCAATACCTGAATCACCTATATGTCTGATTCTACTGTCTATATTTACTCTTGAGTTTTACTCATTTGATCATTTTAAGGCATACTTCATAATTTTTTCATTGAGACCCAGACATTGTGGATAAAAGCTTGGAGGGGCTCTGGGTGATGCTATCTTTCTCTTCAGAGGGTTGATTTTCTTCTGGCCCGTGAGGGAGCTGGTTTTAGACTTCATCAGGGATGGTCTATCTGAGGTTTGCCCTTCCTACTCGGGTAGAATCTTTATTTCTAGAGGGTGGCCCTTCTGGGGTCCCAACTAAAAGCCTGGGATATTTACCAAGGCCCCTAGACCTTTGACTTTCAGAGGCTTGAATACAATCTGTCTGAAATTGAAGTAACGTCACATTTGTTTGCCTCCCTAACTACCCTATCCTGTTTTCCACTGCCCCTTTCTGATCTGCGTTCTTTTTTTCTGGCTAAGATATACTGAGTATCTCACCTCCCCATCCCCATCTTTCATGAGCTCTGTCTCCCCGTCCTGGCCCTTGGCTGTACCACCACAGAGCCAGTGGCCTTTGACCTCTATGTTTTGACACCTTGCATATTTTCGTGTCACCTGAGGCTCTTTCTCCTTCTCTCACTCTCTTTGACTTAACTGGTGAGCACTTCCCTCTCACATGTAGTCCAGAAGATGACCCTTCCTTCTGCTCATTTGCCCCCAACAAAACTCATCTTCTTTGTAAAACAAAGCTTTAATTGATATTCATGACATGTTAGAAATTTTCTAGTTCTCTGTTTAGAGGAGGGAAGGGCCTTATGATGGAAAAGCAATAAAATGGACAAAGAATCAGTAGCTTTACAACAAAATGGCTTGTTTTGAATATAAGATATGCTCTAAAGCTCATCCTAAATCATTGCTGCATGTAACTTAAACAAACACAGATTTCAGAGGGGTTCTCTGAAACTATCTTGGCATAATTTCCAAGTGGCATAAATATATATATGCATCTTTGCAACCCCATGGACTATACAGTCCATGGAATTCTCCAGGCCAGAATATTGGAGTGGGTAGCCTTTCCCTTCTCCAAGGGTTCTTCCCAACCCAGGGATCAAAACCAGGTCTCTTGCATTGCAGGCAGATTCTTTACCAGCTGAGCCACAAGGGAAGCCCAAGAATACTGGAGTGGGTACCCTATCCCTTCTCCAGCAGATCCTCCCAACCCAGGAATTGAACTGGGGTCTCCTGCATTGCAGGCAGATTCTTTACCAGCTGAGCTATCAGGGAAGCCCAACTTAAGAAACAAACATGCATTTCAGAGGGGTACTCTGAAACTATCTTGGCATAATTTCCAAGCGGCATAAATATATATGCATCTTCACTTACCATGATTTTCTCCAGGGATACGCTTTAATTCTTGGTTCAGGGAAGGCGTGGCCCTCTTTTATAGGTGTAACAGCAGGTGCGTGGGGCTGTGCTGGTAAGGACTGAGGAAGCAGCACTGCAACTTGGGCAGAGGAAGTGGGGAAGGTTGTCCCCCTTGCTCCCCCTGCTTCCTGGGACATTTCAGGTCACTCACAGATGCCCTGTAGCTCCTGTTTACCAGACCATAGAAGATGTAGAGAGAATATCCCAGAGAAGTACCTCATTCACTCCTCCTTGAGTTTTTTTTTTATTCATTCACTAATTATTGAGATGCACTATGATACAAGAAACTGTTAAGTCCCAAGGGCGAAAGATAATGTGGTCTGGTTCTTACCTGGCTCAAGAAACCCCTTGTTTATTAGATGAAAAATACAAGCAATGACACTGCCTTGAATGGACGGGTTCATAGGGCGTGAGCATCAAGGGCTCTGGGGAGGCCGAGGGCCTGACTCTCCTCACAGAAGGTGGTGGAGAATGAGATGAAGGCCATGGCGTGTAGGCCTGAAGGGGACGCGGGAGCTGGGTGGGCAGAGAGTGATGATGTGGGCTTGGAGATGAGAAGGGAAAGCAGGACAGTCCAGGCCAGGGTAGGGGGACACAGCTGGTGTGGCCAGAGCCCCAGCGAGTGGAGGAGGGGAGCAGCCTATGAGGCCTGGCAGGGAGGGGGGGCAAGACCACACATGGCAGCCTAGCACACTGGGACCCAGGAAGTGACCTGATCAGATGGTCAGGGTCTCTGGAGCAGAGGGAGTGAGCTAGCCTGGATGCAGGAGGCCAGTGGGGCCATGTTACAGTCACATACAGTTACAGAGAGGGTGACTTCTCTCAATCTCTCATGCTCACCGCCTCTCATTCTCAATCTCAGCTGTGGGTTCCATCAAAGAGGAGAAAACCAGCCTTTGGTGCTAGAGTTCCTACTTCTCAGACCAAGCAAAAGCCTTTATTTCTATCAAGCTCTCTGTATCACTGTTGAATGACTGCTGTTCTTCAAAACCTGTGATTTCTGTATTATAGTATTATTACAATGGTTTGCCTATGTCTGCAAATTGGGCCTGGGAGTCATAATTCTGAGAACTTCTTACTTTGTTTCTTGCTAAAAATGCACACTTACACGTTAGTGTGACTGACCCTATAATGCTTCAAAAAATGTTTTCACATTTGATCTTTACATAATACTCTGAGAACAGCAGGGCAGAGGTGACTTCCAGCAGGGAGGTTCTGTGGCATGGGGCACCCCTCACTGCACCCCACAGTTCTTGGTCTGATTCTTACATGTGCTTATTTTCCATTTCTCCCCACAAGAATGTGCATTTCAGGGAGTAGTGACATTGTTTTATCCATAATGCCTACAACACAAATAGGAACCAATAAATGTCTGTTGGATAATTAAAAATGAACAAAAGGAAAAAAGAGCTCCCATGGGCAAGGAATCTGGGAGGTTCTGGACAGAGAGAAAGTGATGAGAAGAAGGAATAGTGGAGGACACGAGAGGCCCTGTGAGGAAGGAGCTTTGGGAAGTGCCACTAGGGGCTTCCCTTGTGGCTCAGCTGGTAAAGAATCTGCCTGCAATGCGGGAGACCTGAGTTCAATCCCTGGGTTGGGAAGATCCCCTCAAGAAGGGAAAGGCTACCTACTCCAGTATTCTGGCCTGGAAAATTCTGGGCTCACTGAGTCAGACATGACTGAGCGACTTTCACTTTCCCTAGGGGTCGTGTGACGAATCCCCTCTAATTGTCTTTGACACATGAAAATAAAATTGGTACTGCTTTTTCATTAAAACAACAAAGACAAAAATGTTACTATTGTTGTCTGCATTTCACAGATAAGAACACTGATGTAGCTAACCCCAACCCAGAACTGAACACTAGTTTCCTGGCTCAAAACCATTGCTTTGCAGGAGAGAGGTCTCTGCCCAAAGTGACCATCTAAGAGTGGCCTTGGGGAGAAGGGGTTCTTCTTCCTTGGAGAATCAGGAAGACCCTACAAAGAAGGGCAAGGGTGTGAGGGCCAGCTCTGACTTGGGGGTTAGGTGAACAGATACCATAATTGTATTTAAAAGAGCCATATAGCATTTGGTGTTGAAATTTGTGCAAATAGAACATGAATCATCCTCTGGACCAAGCCTGAGCTTTCTGAGGGATGTGACCTTAGCACAGTATTGAGGGTTTACTATGGGCTCAGTGAACACCCACGGAACTGAACTGCTCCTGCACGTCCGTCTGCTGGGCCACACAGCAGACTGTGTGCTTTCTTTCTTTCTTCTTTCCTCGCCTGCTTCTTTCTTCTTGTGGGGTTGTCTCCACCCTGCCGTCTGTCACATCAGCTGAATACACACCCCTCCAGAATCTCACCTTTCACTATCTGTATTTTTAACCACTTCAGTAAGTGAAGTCCTTAAAGGCAAGACCCACATTTTTGTTTCCCAAGCCATGTCCATGTGACTAGTTCAACTGTTTTTTCATCTGGTCCTAAATCCTGACAAGGGGTGGGTTAAATGAGATGTCTGCGTGTGTTCCAGGACACTGGGGGCATTCATTCATTCATTCAATGAACATTAACCAAGCACCTCTGTGGGACAAGCCCTCAGGTTCTTTTACCGCAGCAGGTAACACACCATGATCCCATCCTTAGGGAACCCACAGACTAGTGGGAAAGCATCACTGAACAGGTAAAGAAAATACGATAGAACTGAATCAAGCCATCATTTACTGTTTACTAAATATTTCTAGAAGAGGGAAAAAGAGAAGTTAATCCCATGGACGGAGGAGCCTGGTGGGCTGCAGTCCATGGGGTCGCGAAGAGTCGGACACGACTGAGCAACTTCACTTTCACTTTTCACTTTTCACTTTCATGCATTGGAGAAGGAAATGGCAACCCACTCCAGTGTTCTTGCCTGGAGAATCCCAGGGACGGGGGAGCCTGGTGGGCTGCTGTCTATGGGGTCGTGCAGAGTCGGACACGACTGAAGTGACTTAGCAGCAGCAGCAGAGTATTGAAAATGGGTTAGGCTGCTGTAATTCAACATTTTATTTTGCATCAGAGAAAGAAAGTAGCCTCTGGGGTCTGCTTTGGAATTGAATGCGTCACGTAGAAAGCTTCTCAGGATAGCTGAGCCTCAGTTTAACCATCTGGAAACTGAGGGTCATTGTGCAGATTTGTTGTGAGGATAATAGGGGCGTAACCCAGAACTGGGTATGTAGAGGCTCAGGGAAGTGCATGTGGCATCACTGCATTGTAATTTTGTGTCTGACTAAAGGGATAAAAAAGAATGTAAACTGGAACCTTTGGTCCTGGTTTCAACAGAAGGAGGACCTGCCAGACCCACGGACTGCAGACCTGTATGAATTCCGCTTCAGCGACTTGCCCATCACAGAGCATGAACTGATTAAGTGTGGACTTCGGCTGTTTTTTGAAATAAACGTGGTGGAGAAATTCAAAGTACCTGTAGAGGTTAGATGGTATTTAATTTAAAATATGGTGTGATTCTGTGGCAGTTCGCCACTGTGTAAAATTACCTGTGGTTCAAACAGATTCCCTGCAGTGTGGATCTTAAATTATCATTAACTTTGTCAATATATCCGCTTAAACCTTGTAAACAAGGCGATCCTATCTTTTCAGATAAGGTTGTCACAGACCTTCTAACCTTTAGAATTCTGTTCCAAAGTCTGAGTGGCGTTGTCTTCTTCGGCGGCAGGTTCTCACCAGATGGATGTACACGGTGAGGAAGGGGTACCGGGCCGTCACATACCACAACTGGCGACACGGGTTTAACGTGGGGCAGACCATGTTCACTTTGCTGATGGTAGGTGTGGAGCACAGCAGTTGGTGAAACCTCGTGCCTCCCTCCTGAACGTGGTGAGAAGAGATACAGGCTATCACATTAGAGCTGTAATTTTGGAATTCATGGATACAATCCCATAAATCCCCAAATCCTCTGGAGATGATGCCAGGGCATGTGGGTATCCCTGGGCGCTTGACTGGATGATAACTCTGACACTCACGTACTTACGTCTTTCAAGGAAAAAAATTCAGTTGCCTGCTAGGTTTGTAACTGCCCAGAATGAGCTACAAGAAATAAAACCAGTTTGGGACTTCCCTGGTGGTTCAGTGGTAAAGACTCCATGCTTCCAATGCAAAGGGTCAAGGTTTGATCCCTGATCAGGGAACTAAGATCCCACATGCCACGCGGTGTGACCAAAAAAAGCAAGCAAGCAAGCTTGCTCTCAAAACACAGCAGACACCCTTCTCCATCAGAGGCAGGCCTCGCTGCACATGCTGCATAATGTATTAATGTAAGTGAAAATATATGTCTATTTTCTTTTAGACAGGAAGACTGAAGAAATACTACACAGACCTTGAAGCCTTTGCCATGCTTGCTGCTGCCTTCTGCCACGACATTGACCACAGAGGCACCAATAATTTGTATCAGATGAAGTAAGTGAACATATGCTGCCGCATCGATAGTTCTGGTGCCCCTACCTCATTTGTAAATGCCTTCACTTTTTCAACTTTATTTCATCAAAGTATTGAATTCATACCTTTAGGTGCATTGATCTTCGACTTGCAGTTGTACACCCTTGGGTGACACCCCCAACTCAAGCTAGAGAACATTTCTTCCTGGGCTCACTACCTCTCATGTTCCCCGTCCTTGTTCCTCCACCAGCTGAGCTTGCATCTTAACATCATCACCACCTTCCCCTCTTGCCTAAGAAAAGAAGTGCAGGCTCTCAGCTCGGACAGATTTGTGTTCACTGAGTTCACAAATTATTTAAACTTTCTAAGCTTTGAGTTCCTCATTGGGAAAATAAGAACTGTAATAATGCTACCTAACACTTAAGGTCACTGTAAAGATTAAATAAGGCTATGCATACAAAGCAGTCAGCTCACAGTTGGTGCTAGGTGGTTAATAATTATCAGGTATTATTATTATTAGTTACTATGTCATTGGCACTTTCAAAATTGGTCAGCAATGCCATGGCCAACCTAGCTCCTTGATAGTGACATTTAAGAAGCTCTGTCTGCCTTGGCTGTACTATATCCTCATCTCCTACACATAACCCACTACCCACAAGGTACCAGAGGAAGTGAGACATTTTAGAGAGTATGAGCTTTGGAGTCTGGGTTTGTGGGATCCAAACACTTCTTGTTAAGTGATCTTGGGTAAATCACTTAATGTATTCGAGATTCAGTTTCTTAACTGTTAAATGGGTACAATATTGACCTCTCAAAGACTGCTGTGACAATCACATGAAATTGTATGTCTGAAATTACATAGTAGATGCTCAAGAAATTTACTCAATGAATTAAGCAGTGACTTTTCACCTTCAGCAACTCTGCCAATCAGGCTTTGCCCTGAAGTGGGGATTCCCAGTCTGGGTTCAGGCAAGACACATCTTCCTCTAAGAGCTCCAGCCCGTGCTGGCTGTTCTGCATTCCTGAATGCAGGTTTCCTGACAATGACTGAGCTCTCTTCCGCCCTCCTAACTGCTTCAGCCAAATCAGTTTCAAAGGACTGAATATTTATTGAGCACTTGTGTACTGGGAGACCAGCTGAGAACTTGATACCTATGGCCTTTTTGAATCCTTGTAGCCCTCCCACCTGGGAGTTACTATTGTTCCCCTCTTTTACTGATGAAGAAACAAGTCCCAAACAGTCAAATCTAACTTGCCGTAGATGAAAAGAGAGTAGCCAAATGGGATGTGGCATCTTGTCTCCAGGTTTGCAGAAGAGATGAGACCACATCCCAGACTTCTGCTTTGGCCTGGTGTTGGGAGTCTGCATGGGTTCCATCAGCGATGGGCAAGCTGACCTTCTTCCTTTTCTTTCCGTGAGAGAAACTTTGTAGTTCAAGCAATTAAATCATTTTATGCATTTAACAAATTAGGGTTTTTCTTAAAAAGATTTTTTAAGAGCATATTCTTCTGTTCTAAATCTAAAAATTCTTTTCCAATATGTTACTTTCAACTGTTTCACAGTCATTAGGGGAGAGGGAAGACATGAAAAAAAAAATCCTCAGATTGCAAGGATTCTGTACTGTGTGATCTTATGTGTCATCTTTAAATAGCTAAAATGACCCTTTTCCTCCTAGGTCCACATCTCCGCTAGCAAGGCTTCACGGCTCTTCCATCTTGGAGAGGCACCACCTGGAGTACAGTAAGACACTCCTGCAGGATGAGGTACGTGGGTCTCTCTCTCTAGGGCAGCTCACAAGCTCTGGATCAAAGTGCTAACCCACAGAAAATGCTTAGCAAGAAGATCATCCTGAATGCTGGTGGCTGACAGTGTATATACCCTTATTGAAGTCAATTGATAGAAATGACTATATTGCGATAGTTTTTGAACAATCAAATTGGAAGTAGCTGAGATAGAGGAGGAAAGAGCTATGAAAAGTCACAGAATAAAAAGTTTACCTTGGGTATGTATGAATGTAAAAAGAGGAGGCTACACAGCCACTGCTTTTCTTATTCATAGGGCATGTACTGTTAAGGCATTGTCTGGATCTTTGAGACAGTCAGGTGTTGGTAGTTTGGGGGTAGGCATGAAAATCAGGCGGTAAGATCAGACAGCTGCCATCAGAGGCACTGAGTGAGTGAGGGAGATGTCCCATTCAGGAGTGGGTGGGGCATAGGAGAGAAGAGGGGTGGCATCAGGGAACTTTTCACGGGAAGTGGGTTAAGCTTGGCCCTGAATTCATTGTGATTTATACAATATCATGTACTACTAACTTTCGATAAAAAGATTTTTCTTTTTATCGATTTTATTTAAAGAGTACATAGGCTTGTTGGAAAAGTTTTGAATATTATCTAGTTATGCTTGAGAACAAATCTGAGAAGATTCTAACTCAGAATGAATCATTGTTAGATAGAAGGGAACATTCTTGTCTGCACAGAGAAATTGTCTAGAATCACACAAACTCATTAGGATAAATAAGCCCTTGGGAGAGTGGAGCTTTTTTCACTTTTGATAATAATTGCTTATTAAAGGCTCAGGAGAAGGGGTATAAGGAAATATGTCCAAGTTTTGAGATAATATTACATTCTTCTAGGTAATCAAAAGCCAAGTGGGAAAAATTTGTAAGGGCAATTAGGCAGAAAAGTGGAAAAAGAACAGACATATGGTTTAAATATTTTTAATAGCCTTTGATTGATGCAGCATCCAGACAGGAGGACAGAGACCAACTGCACTGAATTACCGATTTCACAGGGCAGAAGAGGGCAGGCGGTTAAAAACACATCCTGGGCTTCATCTCCCACTTACCAGGCTCCCTGGGGATTGGACCTAGGAATCTGCATTTTTAATAAGAGTTTTCATCACTCTCGTGTGTAGCCAGGACCTGTTCCTGCAGTAGTATCATAAAAAGAATGAGGATATCTGTTCTATGAGAGTTGGAAAAAATAGAATTGAAAGTAGTTCATGAATATGATAGTAATTTGTTATCCACCCAGTTTGTTAAGGGTCTTGCCTTACTGGTTGGGATGGTCTTATGTTTTTGAGTAAGGGTCTTCCATATATCCAGCTGATTACATATACCACAGGCAGGCAGTATCAAAAATAATTTATTTTACATTTACCTACTAATGCAAAATATATTCTAAAACCTTTATAGCCAAATGTTTAAATGCTTAACTATGGAAGGGCTCCTAGTAGCTCATATATTTTTACTTTCTGGGATTTGAGAATTTAAAAGAGTTGTTGTTTCCCATTGTAATTTTTAAATGTTATTTACTCTGCAGTCTGAACTGGTTTTCATGGCTAGATAAAGGCTTACTCTTTTTAAAAAGGAATATCGCATCCTAGTAATCCATGCCACCTTGGCAAGGACCTATCTACAATGCTATTTGACCTGCTAATTGCAGACTTTTAAGGGTTGTAAATAGAGTCACTAGGCAATAAATGCAATCACAGAGCTTTTTATGAGCAGGCAAACTGAATGCTGAAAACATGAAATTTTAACATCAGATGTTCTTTTCACATTTTTGGAAGACAGTACAGTTCTTCTATTTATTTATTGTATAGAGGAAATACTTATATTTAAAACTTTAATTTTTTTTACGTAAGGCAAATCCTTACCTAGCAATTTTGCCATTTTGTAGGCATTACTTATTGTGTTTTGTATGTTATCAGGCTTTATGTCCCAGTAGAGTTGGATTCCCTGCTTTGAGGACAGAACTGTCTGTATTCTAAACTAGTCAGAAATCTACCCTTTAACCTAATGAATAGGGGTTAAAGCCCTTGTTAGCCAAATTTCTCAGAATATAAACTTTAATACTACAATGTACTATCAGAATGACAAAATGTATTATTTAGCATAAATAACAGAATACTTTTATTATTCAGAACATTTCTTCATAAAATTTATAACTTCAGACTTAAATTGAAGAAAGTAGGGAAAACCACTAGACCATTCAGGTATGACCTAAATCAAATCCCTTATGATTATACAGTGGAAGTGAGAAATAGATTTAAGGGCCTAGATCTGATAGATAGAGTGCCTGATGAACTATGGAATGAGATTCGTGACATTGTACAGGAGACAGGGATCAAGACCATCCCCACGGAAAAGAAATGCAAAAAAGCAAAATGGCTGTCTGGGGAGGCCTTACAAATAGCTGTGAAAAGAAGAGAAGCAAAAAGGAAAGGAGAAAAGGAAAGATATAAACATCTGAATGCAGAGTTCCAAAGAAGCAAGAAGAGATAAGAAAGCCTTCTTCAGCGATCAATGCAAAGAAATAGAGGAAAACAACAGAATGGGAAAGACTAGAGATCTCTTCAAGAAAATCAGAGATACCAAAGGAACATTTCATGCAAAGATGGGCTCGATAAAGGACAGAAATGGTATGGACCAAACAGAAGCAGAAGATATTAAGAAGAGATGGCAAGAATACACAGAAGAACTGTACAAAAAAGATCTTCACGACCCAGATAATCACGATGGTGTGATCACTGACCTAGAGCCAGACATCCTGGAATGTGAAGTCAAGTGGGCCTTAGAAAGCATCACTACGAACAAAGCTAGTGGAGGTGATGCAATTCCAGTGAGCTAGTTCAAATCCTGAAAGATGATGCTGTGAAAGTGCTGCACTCAATATGCCAGCAAATTTGGAAAACTCAGCAGTGGCCACAGGACTGGAAAAGGTCAGTTTTCATTCCAATCCCAAAGAAAGGCAATGCCAAAGAATGCTCAAACTACCACACAATTGCACTCATCTCACACGCTAGTAAAGTAATGCTCAAAATTCTCCAAGCCAGGCTTCAGCAATATGTGAACCATGAACTTCCTGATGTTCAAGCTGGTTTTAGAAAAGGCAGAGGAACCAGAGATCAAATTGCCAACATCTGCTGGATCATGGAAAAAGCAAGAGAGTTCCAGAAAAACATCTATTTCTGCTTTATTGACTATGCCAAAGCCTTTGACTGTGTGGATCACAAGAAACTGTGGAAAATTCTGAAAGAGATGGGAATACCAGACCACCTGATCTGCCTCTTGAGAAACCTGTATGCAGGTCAGGAAGCAACAGTTAGAACTGGACATCGAACAACAGACTGGTTCCAAATAGGAAAAGGAGTACGTCAAAGCTGTATACTGTCACCCTGGTTATTTAACTTCTATGCAGAGTACATCACGAGAAACGCTGGGCTGGAAGAAGCACAAGCTGGAATCAAGATTGCCAGGAGAAATATCAATAACCTCAGATATGCAGATGACACCACCCTTATGGCAGAAAGCGAAGAACTAAAGAGCCTCTTGATGAAAGTGAAAGAGGAGAGTGAAAAAGTTGGCTTAAAGCTCAACATTCAGAAAGCTAAGATCATGGCATCTGGTCCCATCACTTCATGGGAAATAGATGGGGAAACAGTGTCAGACTTTATTTTTGGGGCTCCAAAATCACTGCAGATGGTGACTGCAGCCATGAAATTAAAAGACGCTTACTCCTTGGAAGAAAGGTAATGACCAACCTAGATAGTATATTGAAAAGCAGAGACATTACTTTGCCAACAAAGGTCCATTTAGTCAAGGCTATGGTTTTTCCAGTGGTCATGTATGGATGTGAGAGTTGGACTGTGAAGAAAGCTGAGTGCTGAAGCATTGATCCTTTTGAACTGTGGTGTTGGAGAAGACTCTTGAGAGAGTCCCTTGGACTGCAAGGAGATCCAAGCAGTCCATTCTAAAGATCAGTTCTGGGTGTTCATTGGAAGGAATGATGCTAAAGCTGGAACTCCAATACTTTGGCCACCTCACGTGAAGAGTTGATTCATTGGAAAAAGACTCTGATGCTGGGAGGGATTGGGGGCAGGAGGAGAAGGGGACAACAGAGGATGAGATGGCTGGATGGCATCACTGACTTGATGGACATAAGTTTGAGTGAACTCCGGGAGATGGTGATGGACAGGGAGGCCTGGCGTGCTGTGATTCATGGGGTTGCAAAGAGTTGGACACGACTGAGTGACTGAACTGAACTTCATGGTAGCTCACTGTGACTATATATGGGCAGGATGGTTAGAAACAATGTTAGAAAAAGGGGATCTCACTATCCAAACTATTTTTTTGTTGTTGTTAGAGTTATCTATTTGAGTTTATTGAAGTGTAATGTTTGTACAATAAGCATCCCTTTAATGTGTTATTCATACAAATTCTATGAATTCTGTCCCTACACTTGGATAGATTTTACCCCACCACACTCAGGACACAGAAAGAACACTTCAGTCATCTCCTTTGGGATGACAAAGGAGACTGTTCCTGGGAGTCTATCGCTGGATACAGAACACTTCAGTTCTGTAGTAGTCTATGCCTCTCTCCCTTCCCAGCCCAAAGCAAGCAATGAAATGTTTTTAGTCTCTACAGATTCGTTTGAATCTTCTAGATTTTTATATAAATGCAGTCATCCAGTAATTACTCTTTTGTGGTGACGACTTTCATTCAGAACAATAATTTTGTGATTTGTTCATTTTGAGCGAATGAGCCAGCAGTGATTCATTACTTTTCACTGCTGAGCGGCCTTGCATTTATCTTAAATGAAGATTTTAATTTTACTTCAGCTTAATGGAAGAAACATTTTTTAAGGGAAGGAATTACAGAACTTCAGAGAACTGTGTCCATAATCACAAGAAATATTAGTTCTTCAGATCAGATCAGATCAGTCGCTCAGTCGTGTCCGACTCTCTGCGACTCCATGAATCGCAGCACGCCAAGCCTCCCTATCCATCACCAACTCCCGGAGTTCACTCAGACTCACATCCATCGAGTCAGTGACCTCTGTCATCCCCTTATCCTCCTGCCCCCAATCCCTCCCAGCATCAGAGTCTTTTCCAATGAGTCAACTCTTCGCATGAGGTGGCCAAAGTACTGGAGTTTCAGCTTTAGCATCATTCCTTCCAAAGAAATCCCAGGACTGATCTCCTTCAGAATGGATTGGTTGGATCTCTTTGCAGTCCAAGGGACTCTCAAGAGTCTTCTCCAACACCACAGTTCAAAAGCATCAATTCTTCAGCGCTCAGCCTTCTTCACAGTCCAACTCTCACATCCATATAGAGAACACTAAAATCAATAACTAGTGGTTATGTGTTACCTTTTTACCATCTCTGAACTCCCTGCTATAAAACATGAAACAATTCAAATACTTACACTGCTTCCCACATCTCTTACTTGTTTTGTAAGGTATTTATTATTTTTTTTTTTTTTTACTGTTATCAGGATTTATAAAATTAATTTATAATTTCCTGAAGTGTCTATTTTTTTTTTTAAAGCAGAGCATTTGTTGCATGACTAATGGTGGAAATCCCTAAGATGAGCTGGATGCTGCCCAGCAGCTCTCTTGGGTTAGGTGTTCTCCCAGAACCCACGCCTGAATCTTCAGGACAGTATTTGTAGGTGCCTCGCTCAGCCACCTCGATGGTGTTCCATCTGTAGCCCTGGCGACTCCAGTCACATTTCCTCTTCTGCCTGGCGGTGTTGCCACAGTGGTCATAGTTCGGCTTCTGAGTCGGAGGCCTTGGAACCACAGTCTTACTTCCAAATGACAGTGTTCCCTTTGTCATCTCTTTTGTATGGTTGAGACCAAAGAGGCGCAATTGTTTATTCCTACTTCTACTTTTATATGGGCCTGATACTTAGCCTCAGACTTTCATCATGGCTTGTCCATTCCTGTGTATTTTGACTCATATCTTAATTAGCTAGATTTTTGTCATCTGGTAGTTTTTCACAGTCTCTAAGCTAAGTACACACCTATGAAGATCTGTTTGTTACATTTTTGAAAGTCAGTTTGGAAGAATATAAAGGTTGTTGGGTCATTACTTTCTTCTCAGAAACTGGAGGACTGTTTTTTGGTGTTAAAGAGGTATAAATGGCTGATTTGATTTTCTCCCTTGTAGGTGACTTTGTTTTTCTGAATAGATGTTCATATAATTCTTAATTCTTCATATTTTAGTAACTTTGAATGTATGGGTGATTCTGCATCTATTTTTTTTTAAATTTTATTTTTAAAAATTTCATCCTGCAGAGTGATGCTGTCAATGTTTATTTGGGGGTATCTGCATCTATTTTTTCCTTGTTATAGGTTACACATATCCATAGAATCCATTGTCTTTTTTTTTAATTTCAGGGAAGCTTTTTTTCATTGTATCTTTGGACATTTTTCTAATACATTGGGAATATCAATTATGTATATGTTGAATCTCCTTGCCATTTATGTTTTTATATTTTTAAATATTCTTTTAATTTCCTCAAGACTGTGGACTATGTCCCTTGCTTATTCTGAGTAGCTTTACTGTGGATTACATTGCTTTTATATTCAATTCCATTTTCCTCATTCTACTACTAGTTTTGCTAGTTTATTTTCAATTTTACTGTTGTTTTACAGTCTTCCCTTTGAGTTCTTGTGGTTTTGAAACTATAGGTATTAGTGTGGATTTTTCATGTTCCATTGCGTATTTCCTTTGATGTATTTTTCATTTGCCTTTTGTGTTCCTTTCTTCTATTGTTATTTTCTTAGTTTGGGGTGTGTGCGTGTGCAGTGATGCACTGTATTTACATATTCAGTCAACTGCTCTAAGACCTTTATGTGACTTCTGATTCAGAGTTGTTACATGTGGTGTGCTGTGACTCTCTAGTTCATGTCTTTTTGTGAACACATGGGTGTATTTCTGTTTGGTATGTACCTGGAAATAGAATTGCTTGGCCATAGGGTGAGCATGTGTTCAACCTCAGTGGATGCTGACAAGCAGTTTTCCAAAATAGTTTTATTAATACATCCTTACCAACAGTTCCAGTGGCTCTCCATTGTCTCCAACACTTGCCACTTGCCATCTTTCTCATTTTAGTCACTTGGGGGATGCGCTGATTTGTGTCAAATTAAACAGCATTAACACATATAAACTACAGTTTTTTATATTAACCTTTTGAAATTGTTTTGGGACTACCTTTGTTCTCAACTTGATTTGTAGGAATTCTTTATTCTGATTTATGTATCTTTCATCAGAAATACGTATCACAAGTATTTTCTCCCTGTGAATTGCCTTTTTATTCTCTTAATGTTGGATTTGGGTGAAAATAAGTTCTTAATGTCCATTTGATCAATTTTTTAAAGATTAATTCTTTAGTTGTATAGTATTGTCTTTTGCCTATTCAAGGTAATGAAGGTATTTTATTGTTCTACCTTTCTCATTTAGATCCACAATCATTTTACAACTTATCTTTATATATGGTTTGATGTAGAGATCAAGATACATTTTCTGTCCATGTGAAAATCCAGTTGACTCAGCACCATTTATTGACCCACTTCATTTCAGTGATACCTTTGTCCTACACCAGGTAACTGATTATAATAGTCTGGTTCTGCATTCCCTATTCTATTACACTGGTCAGTTTGTGTCTTTGAAGAGTTAATATGTCATCTTAGTTACTATAGCTTTATAATAAAGTCTTCCTTCCAGTGTAAATTCTCCAGTTTTGTTCTATTTGAAGATTGCTTTGGCTTTTATTACACCTTTGTATTCTCATATAAATTTTAAAAGTTTGTCAATTTACATACACACATCCACAAACTTGGTATTTTGGTTGGAATTGTACTCAATCCATAGGTTGTGTTCTTGTGGTCTTTATGCAGAGGTTTTACACTTGTTTTCCTCTGAAAACTATTCATTCCTTAGTGGAACTTGCCATCTGCTGTGAGGGGAGGGCAGGAATGCACTGTGGACAGCCTCAGCTTTCTATTTATTCAAACTCTGTCTCAGCAATTCTATTTCTTTGGTCTGGAGAATTCACCTCTTTGATTTGGGCTTTCGGGAAGGCTCATGTTAAGCAAGCCTGTGAAGCTACAGGGTCTGTGTTAGGATCTGATCATTGCCGCCAACTTTCTGCCTTCACTCCTTTTTACCCAAAGCATTCTCTTTGGCACAGATGACGAAGTAATAGAAGTCAGTGCAAATATACGTCAGAAGTTACCCCATCAGCTCATCCTCTGCTGCTGTTCTGTGTGTCAGACTGGATTTTTGAGGGACATCCTTCCTTCTTCCATGCCCTGTCTACATTCTAAGACCTCTTGCTCCAATTAAAAGATTACTGGCTCTGCCTTCACTTACTTAAAAACAACTGCATGCATGTATATATGTTTAATCTTCAACTTGTTCCAAAAAATTTCTAATGGAGCTTCCAAAAATACATGTAACATTAAAGAAAAAATGAGGGCTAATGGGAAAATAAAAATAAGATGAAGTATGGGGCAGGCCCACAATGTGTACAGTGAGAGGTATAAATGTTTATTAGACATGGGCTATAAATTTGGTCAAGGGATTTCAAGTAACTAATTTAAACAGAAACAGGATCTTTTATGTGAATCTGTATCCATGGCTGAAAAAGAAACTACTTACAAGCTCTTCTTTTAAGAACTTTTTCTAGGAGAGAAGGAAAAAAGGAAATAAAAAATGATACTGAATTAAGACAGGGTTTTTCAATTAGAGACTTGTACAGTAAAAATGAGTGAAGGAAAAAAAGGTGAAAATCAGGAATATTGTGCTATCAACAAAGGAAGCAGTACTGAATAGTTG
Source organism: Bos taurus (assembly GCF_002263795.3). Lineage (NCBI taxonomy): Eukaryota > Metazoa > Chordata > Mammalia > Artiodactyla > Bovidae > Bos > Bos taurus. The sequence goes on from NC_037353.1 coordinate 14,954,447, forward strand.
AACATACATCCTTTTTTCTTAAGTATACTAATTTTAAAAGTGTGTCATCTTTTTTAAAAAATGCGGGGAGGGAGGAGGGAGGGGGGTTCAGGATGGGGAACACGTGTACACCCATGGCGGATTCATGTTGATGTATGGGAAAACCAATACAATATTGTAAAGTAATTAGCCTCCAATTCAAATAAATATTTATATTTAAAAAAAAAAGAAATGCAATACTGATTTACTTTGTAAAGTGAAAGAATGTTTGCCATTCTGTCTGCTTTAATAGAGCTGTTTTATTGTTCTGGATTAGAAAAAGGTATGACTTAAATGGAGTACAATGGTATTTTCTCTCTCTCTCTCTCTCTCTCTCTATATATATATACACAGCTTTTTTTCTCACACACATATATTTAGCAAATAGCAAAGTATCCAGGTTTAAAAATAAAATCAACATGTATTAAAAGTAATTGGCGCATAAACAATACTGATAATCGTGGTCGTGGTGTGTGGTCCATGGTCTGGCGCTTGGTAGAGACGAGGTCTATCCTAAGGGATTGTTTATTTAAATCTGGCAGCCTGCCCTGTGTGTCCCCTCTCCCCATTCTATAATGTTCTGGCTCTTTTTTTCTAACTTTTTTAGTTAAAAAAGAATTACATGTTTAATGTGTACAACATGATGTTTTGATGTATGGATATATAGTAAAATCGTTACTACAGTCAAGTGAATTAACATATTATCTTTTTGTGTGTGGTGAGAAGACCTGAGATCCACTATTTCAGCAGAGTTTTTCACTATATAATAAGGATTAAAATGACTTATATAAAGAGATTAAAAGTGTGCTACTAATAATTTGTCTAAAAATTTAGGGCATTTCCACACATGATCCCCTTTTTTCTCCTAGTACAGCAGTCAAAAATGACCGGAAGTGCTACTGGACCTACAAAGTCTGTGTTGGAATTACATGCTACACGTCACTCTGGGAAACATATAACGTGCATCAGTGAACAGATAAGGGCAATGACTCACTGATGGAAACATGCCACAGGGTCACCACCAACCCAAAGGCAGGCCACCAGAGTAGCCAAATCAGGGAAGGTTAAGTGGGATTAAAATGCCAAACGGCCCACTTACTCTGCCCTTTTCCTGGTCAGTCCAGACCAGTTAAAAATAATCTATATCCAGAAGATTTGAGCAGAGATTACGCACAAGGTGCTGCTGAGGACTGTCTCTTTCAAGCAAGACATGGATTTTGATCTAGACAAGTTTTCTTTTGTTTGTTGTAGTTTGGAGTATAATTGCCATCTCTTCTATCAATTTAAAAAGTCTAGCTATAGTTGCTATTATGAACTCATCATTACTGCTGTGTAAAATACCATTTTTCTTGACTTCGAAGTTATAAAAGATGACCTAGGTAGAGGCTGTATTATGCACACATAATTCTAGTCCATTTCTTGCTTTCTAGTATTTCAGTCTCCTGGAATGACAGAGCTATATTTGGTCTTGGGTTTTGCAATTCTATTTTAAACTGGGGATAACCTCAGAACTTACCAGTAATAATGATACAGCAATAATTAAATTCTGTAGCAATTTACTCTTCTTAAATGCATTCCCAGTTGTCTCATCTGCATCAACATTCCACAAATATTTACTGATCACAGGTTGAGTGCCAGGCAGTTAGCAGGGCAGCTGTTGTTCTCCCCATTTGAGAAAACAGATACTTACAGATGTTAAGTGAGATGTCCAGGACGCTACAACTACCACGTGGGGAGGCTGGGAACTGAACCTGGGCTCCTTACTGAGTCAGTGTAGTGTCCCGCTATACTGGCTCTGTGTGCCAGCTGTTCAACCTTGAGCAAGTTTCCTAACCTCTCTCTGCTGTGGTTTGCTGTGTGACTAAGAGTTTTCATAGAGCACTTAGAACAGTGCCTGGGGAGTGGGAAGCCTTAGGTGTCTGCTGTTATTATTTGGTGCTTGACCCAGTGTTCTTTTCTACATTACGCTGCCTCTGTCTCTACATAGGCGGAGAGACTGTTTCCTCCTTTTCAGTGGGATTTTTCTGTATTTAACTGTTGACTTCATTTGTCACTGCACATCTGTCTTTGGCCTGTATTCCTAAAAATGTTCTTTTTGGAATATCTTATCTTTTAAAAACCACTCCCAGATTTACACTCTTGTTTTCTGGAACACTAAAAATTGAGGGTGATCCATGTATGAGGAGACTATTAGTGGGAAACTCTTTGAAGAAAGGTAGAAATAAGTTATTGTAAAATAGAATTGCAAGACATCATTTTAAAAACAACTTGGAAGATTTACTTTTTTCTATGTGTGAGTACTATTGTAATCTGCAGCTTCTGAAAGCTCTCCAATAGTTTCTAGAATCACTCTGAAATTATCTGGTAAATAATTCAACATGTCTAACAATTGGACAAATACCAGATATTCTTTATTAAAGTTTCTCAATTACTACAGGAAATTTTAAATCTATTGTTTTTATTGAATTGGTCCTGGAAGAAAACTTATATACTGATTACATGAATATTTGCTAATAATCTGTTTTAAGAGTTTAAATTATCTTAATCAAAGTATAAGTAAAGAGGTAACTTAATCCAAGAGAGAAAACTGAAAGCAAAAAAATTAAGACTTCGTTTATCTTCTTTCTATAATAAGATGCTCTTATAAAGCATCATAGGGCGGTTTGTTTGTTGAATCAAAGGCAAATTAATGATGGCATTTTATTTTGAATTTTCATCTTGCAGAGTTTAAACATATTCCAGAATCTAAATAAACGCCAGTATGAAACAGTTATTCATTTGTTTGAAGTTGCGATAATAGCGACTGACCTGGCTTTATATTTCAAGTAAGTACGGAACTCCCTTATACTCTGTATGGTTCCGCCTTCCACGGTCCATGGCCTCAAAGTTAAAAGACATTTGTTTAGAGACACATTTCTTCATTTTCTTTTTGGATTACCAATAAATACCCTTAAGATAACTGATGGTGGATTTACTGGACATCTGGAAACATATTTTAAAAGCTAAGCCCCTAATATTAATTAGTTTGTTATCTGAAGAAACTTCAATTGAAGAATATGCATCAAAGTAGATACACTGCCAGAACACTGATGCTATAAAAGCTTACACGGTGCCTTTTGACCTGGGGAATTCATCATAGTTCGCAGTCTGGTATTTAGAGTTGCAGGCTTAGACATTTGATCCTGCCAGAGTCTGAGAGCTGAAAAATCTTAGTGATACTGACGCACATTAACAAACTAAAAAAATTTCTGAGTTACATACAGCAGAGGCATTAGCCTATTTATAATGATGATGATGATTACCAAGGAGACCAGATACTCCAAGCTTCTGTACATTTTCTTGTTGGTGAACTATAAAGTAAAATGCATTAGGACAAGGTGAACTAGTTACAGGGTCTAAATAGTTAACAACTTGGGCAGTATTAAATTATGCCTCTCCAATCCTTCATTAAAAATTCAATTATTAAATAGTTCAAACATGAAAGCAGATACTTCGAAATAGATAAGTGATATCCAAATAGCTATAGTCCAGATTCAACAAATGCTAAGATTTTGTCTTAGACATCTTTTCAAGGAAAGTGGTACAACTGAGGCATCCCGTACTCCATCATGAATGCCACACCCCCACCCCACTTCTTCACAAATACCACTGTCTTGGTATTGCTATGCATTCATCCTTCCCACTCATGTTTTCTATGGCATTACTAAGTGTTTAAAATTTTTCCATAAATGGTATCATACTGTATATACCTTTCTGCAACTTGTTTTCACACACATTTTGAAGATTTAGCTTGGTGGTAAATTGAGATCCAGGTCATTCTTTTTAGATGTATATTCAACTGTGTGATTTTATCATAATTAATCTAGCCATTCTTCTATTCATGGACATTTAGATTATTCCCAGTTTTTCATCACTGCCTACATTGTGTATCTTTGTGTATATGAGTTTCTGTAAAGTACATATCTAGAAGTGGGACTGCTGTAGGGTTTGCATATCTTCAATTTTATACCACATGGCAAAACTCCTGCACTCCTTAGTAGGTACGCCAATTTAAACTCCTACCAGCAGTGTTACAAGAGTTCCTATTATTCCATATCTGGACTCTTCTTGATCTGGGCATATTTAAATATGTTTGTTAATGTGAGACAGAATATTATTATTCACACTTATAATTTTGTACCTTTTCATATATTTTACGTTCTAATATTTGGTTAGTTTTATACTTTACAATGTCTCATCACAACCTGTGGCCTTTGTTATGATCTTTTTGTCACATGTAGCTCTTAGTTTTAATGTATTTAAATTTACTTTTTTTTTTCCTTTCTGACTTGAGATTTTTCTGTCTTAAACCCTTTCTGTATCAAGGTTACACAGCCATTCCCTCTTCTCCTGCCTGGGTCCACAATGTGGACAACTGATGCAAAGTGGGAACATGAAACCTGAAAGGACATATTAAAGACACTTTAAACCTCTGGTCCTATATGCTAAAATTGTCGCACAGTTGTCTCTTTTTTAGGAAGAGAACCATGTTTCAAAAAATTGTTGATGCCTGTGAAAAAATGGAAACTGAAGAAGAGGCCATCAAATATGTAACCATTGATCCAACCAAAAAAGAGATTATCATGTGAGAAGTCAAATTTTATTTTGCTTTTGGCAAAAATAACTTGTATATTTCTATTTTAACATGTTTTGTTTTCTTTCACAGGGCAATGATGATGACTGCGTGTGATCTGTCAGCTATAACCAAGCCCTGGGAGGTGCAAAGTCAGGTGAGTGGTTCCCACTTTCTGTCAGGCCCTCGGCTCTGCCTAGGCGCCATGAGACAGTGAATGTGAGAGTATCTGGCAACCTCAGAATTTAATTATAACCGTCAATTATATGACTATATATTTTATAAGCAGTTACCTTCGTTACCCTGGACCTGTCCTCTGAAACCATCAGTTTATAATTTACAAAGAAGAAAAAAGGAAGTTAAGAAGTTAAGACAAAAGTACAATGTTCCCTGTTGGGTTTCTGTTAAGAGAAGAAAAGCAAACAGCTTTCAAGAGCTCACAAATGTCAGTAGGTCATTTGGTCACGCCCAGGACAAGGGAAACAGAAGGAACCTTAGAAAGAAAATGCTTTCTGGAAGGAATTCCTGTTTATCACTGGACAGGCTGTAAGAAGTTTACATAAAATTATTCATGGAGCATCTGGGTTTTTAGTAGAGGAGATAAAGCATGCAGCAAGGATGAATCATTAGTGCCTTCATCCCTCAAGGGTGGTTTTGCTCCTAGTCTCCTCTTCGGTGTGCTGTCAGTCATGGAGAAGGAAATGGCAACCCACTCCTGTATTCTTGCCTTGAGAATCCCATGGACGGAGGGATTCCGTGCAGGTTCAGTTTAAGGGTGTCTTCTAAGGAAGGTCTTCCCCACCCTTGGGGAGTGTGGGGAATGAGTGGGAGCCATCTGCTTACCACTTGGTTTCCTGCTAATCAATGAAAGAATTCTCCCTCAGTTAATTCGTAGAAAGAATTCTCCCTCAGTTAACTCATAGGGAAAACCCTAAGCAGAAGAGGCCAGAATTCCCTGGGTTCAACTGTAAATGTGGACTGTATCTGTTAAGATAGAATAGCTGGGCTCCAAACCAAACACCTGTGCTTCCTCCTCACTGCCTGCCTGCTCTTCCTCCTCAATTCTTTTATCTACATAGTCACCCCAGCCACAAACCTGGGCTCAGGCTTGAGTCCATCTCCCTCGTTCCAAAACCATTTCTGTCCATCACTCTTGCTACCCTCTTAGTTCTTACTTTTCCTCTTCCGTCAGAACTATGGTGGCAGCCTCCTGAGTGATCCTCTCTCAGCACGAACTCTCCAACCTTTCTCTGAGTTGCTGCTGGAATGCTTATAAATAGAGCTCTGCTTGGCTACTGCTTTGCTTAAAAAGCCTTCTGAACTCCCCACTGCTGGAAGTTTTCAACCTTTTTTAAAGAAAAAAGAAATGTCTATTTTCCTTGCACAAAAAGTTGTACATAGGTCACTTTTTGTAAGAGGCAAACAGCAAAGTTACTGTACTTCAATCTCTCTTGGCATCCACTCTTGTACCACTTGTGTGCTTTGGAGGGACCGTAGGGCTCAAAGAAAAAGAACTACTGGCCCAGAGAATCAAGTTAAACTTCCCAGCAAAGCTTACATGGTTTGTTGTTACCTGTCCTTAACTCATACTCCCTAATTTATTTCTCTTATTTCCCATGTTATTGCCTCACACTCTTAAGCTCCTACTCACACAAGCTATAAACATTCAACTTTATCTGCACACTCTTCCCTTTCTTCTTTACTGGCGAGCTACTAGTCTTCCTTGATGATACAGCATAAATGCAACCTCCCTTATCTTTCTCCTTGATCCACAGCAGTTGATAGCTGTTGATATGATAGAACTTTCCACATTCTTTACATGACTGACTTCATTAGACTGTAAGCATCTTAAAGATCAAAGTCACATCTTAACTCCTCTTGGTAAGCCCGGATCATGCCAATGTAAGGCAGCTAGAAGGTGTTCAACAAACTTGATAAATATGGTTTTTAAAAAACCATATAAATTAACTCTCAAATATCCCTACAACATAATCAGGTAAAAGTGAAAGTGAAGTCGCTTAGTCATGTCTGACTCTTTGCGACCCCATGGACTGGAGCCTACCAGGCTCCTGTGTCCATTGGATTTTCCAGGCAATAGTACTGGAGTGGATTGCCATTTCCTTCTCCAGGGGATCTTCCCAACCCAGGGATCGAACCCGGGTCTCCCACATTGTAGACAGATGCTTAACCGTCTGAGCCACCAGGAGTTATTAGTCAGGTGAAGTGGTGTTCTAAGCTGTGCATGTATGTGCATAAACACATAGGCAGATACATGCTAGATGCTGGCAGATGATAAGCAGGACAAAAGGAGGATCTGGGAAGCTTTGGAGCTTGAAGCATAATGAAACAGACATCCTCCCTTCTCCCCTTTTTATTGTTGAGAGGTGGTGGTAATAGCAGCTAGGAGATTGGCACGCCCAGAATGAGTCTACCACACTGAAGTAGGAAGAGAAACCCCCCTTGTCCATTTCAATATAATCTGTAAATAACATCATTTTAAAGCCAAAGAACGTATGGTATGAGAATACCTCAAGCATTAATTATAAATTCTGTCCTTAAATATTACTCATTTAAGGATAAAATGTTATGATAAAATGCAAATTCTGTTAATAAGTCATGAATCATGACTTTCATGAATCATGTCCTCCCTCTTTGCAGGTAGCACTCCTGGTTGCAAATGAATTTTGGGAACAAGGAGATCTGGAGAGAACAGTGCTGCAGCAACAACCCATTGTAAAAACCTTGACATAAAAACGCACTACTGATTAAAAATTATCGATACAAATCAGTCTGTTTTGTCCACTGGATCTTAGAAAATTATCTTTAAAGAATTTCTCTCTCTTTCTAGCCTATGATGGACAGAAACAAAAAAGATGAACTACCTAAACTTCAAGTTGGATTTATTGACTTTGTCTGTACTTTTGTATATAAGGTAAGTAAACAGATTATGTGAGTGAAATATATCATTTTCTGGATGAGAAGTTTTCTTTCAAAATGTAACTAAAATCAAAGTCACCCTCATCCCTCATGGAAAGTCACTAAGGGTGTCATCATTTCTCCAAGGTAGTTTGAGGTATTACCCTTATCTTTCCTTCAAGGATGCAATGAAAGGTGAGAGAACTCAGGTGTAAGCAAACTGAATAAACTTAGGTGAGCAGGAAAGACAAGAGCTACCTTTCCCACTTACAAGGTACTGAATTAATCTCATCCTAACAGCTCTGAGCGCTGTAATAATTCTTTAGGGCTCCTTCTCTGCGTATGAAAGGTACTGAAAATGAACCAAATGATTTAAGTGGTTTCTGACCTAAAATTCTCTCTAGGAGTTTTCACGGTTTCACAAAGAAATCACACCTATGCTGAATGGTCTTCAAAACAACAGAGTGGAATGGAAATCCCTAGCTGATGAGTATGATGAAAAGATGAAGGTAATTGAAGAGATGAAAAAGCAGGAAGAAGGAAATACGACAGAAAAAGGTTAGATGGAATCTGTTTTGGCTTCTTGTAAAGTAGCTGGAAGTTCAGCAGAGCTTCATCTCACATGACAAAAGCATAAAAAGTAAATGCAAACAGAAAATTTGCTTTACTGCCCACAGACTGAGAATTATAAGAAGCTGATTAGTGGTTTTCAGGGTTTTTATCCTCTTGAACAAGATCTTACTTTGTAATTCAAGATGGAATTGCTTGGTCCAGTTGAAGTTGGGGTTAGGGCTAGGTTTCTTCATCCACTCAGTAAAGTGGCTCCTGAGGTACCTCTGCAGAATACTGAATTTTAAGAAATAATATGAAAACCATAGGATTAATGGGATCAATCAGGTTTAGGTGAGAAAATAATTTTAGCCCTAACATTCTGTATTAGCTGTAAGACTTTGGGCATCTTGCTTAACCTCTCTGAGCTTAAAGTTCCTCTTCTTATAATGAGAAAACTTTACAGATCTCCAGCCTCATTTCCAGATCTAAGGAAGCCCTAGATGTAAAGATGGCCAGCAGAGTGGGGTGACTTGAAGGTACCCTAAGACTTTGTCTGTGCCTCAGATGTTTCTCCTTAGTGCTGTTTATCCTGATGAAATTTCTACTCCTGAAGTCACTCAGTTAAGTTTAACATAATCTTCAGAAAGCCTCTGTTAAGATGCTTATGATCACCTATTAGTTCATCAGATGACTCAAATGACATCTAGAAAGCGGAATACTAATGTCATCGTTTCGTATTTTGTCTCAAGAGCTCAAGACTTAAAAGGTTTTGTAAGAAATTCTTATTGTTTAATAAAGAAACCATCTCTGTCTGGAAAAGCCTTGTTAAAAAAAAATGCAACATTCTTTTTAGACGGTTCATGTGTTTAGTGATATTTTAAAGAATTCAGAGGGAGAAAGCATTTTGCTTAAAGGGTTAAGGATATCATTCAACAGAATAAAAACAGGAGTTCCTGACTCTAGGATATACATTCACTTAAATGTTTAGTGGCTGTGTATTCTGTACAAGGCCCTGTGTTAGGCCCTGGGGAAAGATGGGGTCCTTATCTCCAGAGCTTACCACCTGGTACGGGAGTGCCAAGTGAAAAATCGATTATTTAACTATAATTATCAGAAGAAGCATACCTGGGGCATCAGGGAAGTCGTTCCTGAAGGATGTTTATGCTACACTGAAGACAGGCTTCTTCTAAGCAAAGAAAGGAGGAAGAGTTTTAAAGGAAAGGAGAGGAAAGAATAGAATATGCACAAAGGCCGTGACGTGGAAATAAGCTTGGTGCGCTGAAGAACTTGAAAACTGGTGTAGCTGGAGTCTAGAGAGCAAAGAGAGCAAAATACCAGATGAAGCCAGGAATGCAGGCAGCTCTGCCAGATGGGTGTGTTACCCTGAAGGCCTCCTTATGGATCTGTCCTCTACAGAGCAACGGGAAGTCCTTAGAGGGATGGATTTCAACATGAAAGGAGTAAGATCTGAGCTGTGCTTCAAAAAGATAACAAAAATGGTTATTTTTACTGAGCAAGTGAAAAGCAAAAAGTTATTTCTTAGTGCAGTTAATCTTTATCCCAATTTTACAATGAACACTATATCAAGCCCTTTAAGTGGTTCGTGACTTTTTTTTAAATTTAGTATTTGGTATATTGGATATGGATCTCTATACTTTATTTGCATAAAATTACTTCTGAATTTTCTTCCTACTACACTGAGAAGTCTCTGTAAACTAAGAATATTATTTTATCTCCAGGCAACACAAAGCAACAACTCAGATTCCCAGACTGGATAGTTCAGTGGTTCTTTTGAGAACTGAGACATTAACTGGTTAGTCATTTATTAGATTTTATTTTCTAAATGGACTAATTTTGAATATGAATTCAAGTTTTTAAATGGTCAAACTCTTAGTACTTGATATAGGTTAAAACTATGAATTAGGCTATATAGTTACTCTAATACTAGGAAAAAACTACTATATATCCACTGATTCCTGAAAATATTGCTTTTCTCCTTTTTCCTAGCTGTAGAAGATTCAGGAGGTGGTGGTGATGACAAGAAATCCAAAACATGTCTAATGTTGTAAGACAATCCAACCGGTCTAAATTACAAATATTGTTTCTACATTTGAAGAAAACATTAAAAAAGAACATCAGCAAATTTCATTCATCAAACCATCAAGTAACAGAGACTCTTCAGGAAGGCTACCCTGTGACTAGCATAAGAAAATATACTGCTAGCCTGAAAGCCATGAGGATAAAATAAAGTTCAACAAAAGTGCAAAATAAGACAAAAATAAGTGCATTTTTGGTGCCAATTTGTTTTAAATTAAAAATAATATAATCCTGAAACTAGTCACCAATTCTTTTTTTAAAAGATCTTATTCATTGTATTCATTTACTAGGGTTACTGTAACAAAAAAGCTGCCCCATACTGGGTGTCTTAAACAAAATAAAATTTATTTTCTTGCAGTTCTGGAGACCAAAAGGCCAGCATTAAGGTTTGGCAGGGCAGGTTTCTCAAGAGGCCTCTCTTGCTTGTCAGTGGCCGTCTGCACCTGGTCGTCGGTCTTCTCCCTTGTGCGTCTGTGTCCTATTCTCCTCTTTTAAGGACACCAGTCATACTGGATTAGGACCTACTCATAGGACCTCATTTTACTTTATTAGCTCCAAATACAACCACATTCTAAGGTACTGGGAATCGGGATTTCAACAGGAATTCAGGTGGGACACAATTCAACCCATAACATGATTCATAGCTCACATCCTTTTCTGAACCAGAAATCTCTCATCAACATGTCTTAATGTAAGAGCAAATACAGTACAGAATGTATAATGTATTTAAGTACTATATAAGAAACAAAGAAAAAGGATATTAAATGTTATTCCACCTGAAATGCTTCTCTCTTTCCTCCACTTTTTACTCTTGATAATGGAACAGTAAAGAGCACTTCACTTTCAGCAGCTTAAAAGTATGTCATCCTATGCCCATCCTTTCTCCCAAGTCTGAAATCAATTATTTTATGTGTAACTAAGAATATGTTATTACATTCAGAACTATTCTTCTCATTGATAGAATTATCAATTTATAAGACATGACCTAGATAATCCTAATGCAAGTTAAATCAACTAATAAATATTATGCATTATTAAACAGCATGTGATTTGATTATACAAAAGCTTTACTACCAAAAACAGTTTAAAGGGACTTCAACAGAGGTGACTTTAAAAAAAGTGATTACCAGAAGTATCTACTAGGCATTCTAAATATTGATTGTCAAGAAAAATAAACAGGACTTCCCTGGTGGTCCAGTAATAAAGAATCTGCCTTGCAATGCAGGGGACGTGGGTTCAATCCCTGGTCAGGGCACTAAGATCCCACATGCTTTGGAGCAACTAAGCCTGTGTGCTACAGCTACTGAACCTACATGCTCTGCAGCCTGTGCTCCACAACTAGAGAGTCTGCACCACATGCAGAGATCCCACATGCCGCAGCTAAGACCCAATGCAGCCAAATAAATTAAACAAAAAAAAACTACAGACAATCAACTACTTCTACTACATGGTACACACCTGTACATAAGGGAAGATTTCTTTATAATGACATACCAGATTATAAAACAGACCAAATATTAATTATACCATTGACTTTTTATTGTAAAACATCTAAATTATAATTGCTCTATCAACCTCAAACGTTCTGTTATAAAGGAGATAATCAATTTTAAGTGGCTGAGAAATCACTATTTGTTATATTTTTACAAGTTAGGTACTTAGAATCATAAGACTCTTCCTCTCACATTAGAATGTAAGGTCCATAAGAGGAAATATTTTTGTCTATTTTGTTCACAGCTCTTCTCACACTTAGAGAAGTGCCTGGCATAAGGCAGGCACTCAGTAAACATGAATGAATGATATTTTGCATAAATATCATGACAAACAGGTATAAATGAAGAATGCCTGGAAGTTAATATTTTTATGGAGGGAAAAAAAACTATATATATATATATATATATATATCACCAAATGAGTGTTGTCTATGTAAGTCATGTTGGGCGAGAGATGTACATCTTATTTTCACTGCTTAAAATAATCCTGAAACTCCACTTAGGGTTATTTTAGAAACTGTATAAGAAACCCTCTTCCTTTAGCCTTATAAAATTTTGGACCCCCCCAAATATCAGTCAGCTCAAACTATTTCCTCATTCACTAGAAAAGAAACTGAGGCACAGAGATGAGCCACCATTGAAGGTCTGCAAAAACAGGAACTTTGCTTACGAGTAAGTATAAGAAAGCATAACTTATCTCAAGCCAGTGATCTGCTGAACTCCCCTGACTATACTACAGCAAAGTTTAAGATAGGTCTGTTGGAGAATTAATCTTTAAAATCTAGATAATGGATAATAAGGACCTACTGTATAACACAAAGAAATCTACTTAGTATTTTGTGACAACCTATATGGGAAAAGCATCTGATAAAAGAATGGATAGACTATAACTGAATCATTCAGCTGTACACCTGAAGCTAACAATGCTGTACATCAACTATGTTCCAATAAAAGATAAAAATTCAATTAAAAAAATTTAAAACATCATCTTGAGGCCTTCTCAAAGACTCCTTTAAATATGACTCCAATTATCTGTCACTGTATGAATGGATTAAACACCGTGATTACATTTAATGATTTAAATTTACAAATGAACTTGATGTCCATAAACCATACTTGGAATACCACATATATGGATCTATTTTAAAAGGGTCTTTGAATATTCTTCCCAGTCACTGTTTAGTTTTGCAGGAGTTTTATATTCTGATGACTACTAATTTTTATCATAAAAATGTTTTGGCTTCATATATTCTATTAATAACATCAGTTTTCCTGCTGGATATTTCAACACTTTTTCCTCCGAAATCAAGATTCTTTTTCACTAAAAGTAGTGAGAAGAAAAAGATACAACAAACTATTTGTTGGTTATCAACACTCATTTACTGTTTTATGGTGGTTTAGAAATGACTAGTTATTTCCTAGCTACTTCCTTCGTAGCAATGTCTAGCAGTGTCTCATGTATGACAGTGATCTAATAATTAATGAATAACTTTAATAAAAGGAAAATCTGATACTATTTAAAAATAAGATACTATAAATACCTGTTTTACAGTTTAATGCCAATAATTCCATGTTTAAATGTCATTTAATTTTCAACAAAATACCTGTTTTCTATAGGTCCTCTCTTACTCACCAAATCACGCATCTTTTCCAGTATTCATCGCTTTGCTGTTTATAAAAATGGGTCTGACCTTTTGGAAAAAAATCAATAAATCCTTTTGAAAATTTGATGAAATCTATGGATCCTTTCCCCCTAAAACACACACAATCACGAAAGTTTACACATCGATTGTAGGTGTGTTTAGATGTCTTGAAGCACATCCATTGACTCTTGGGGGTATGGACCCCAAATTAAGTTACATTTTATAATATATCTCTGTATATAAGTATATCCATTATGTATGACTGTATCTGAGACAAGCTCTGTGCATACAGTATTGTTAAGTTATATTACAGCATAATCTTTACTGGAGAGTCAACTTTCATGAACACATATGCTGCTTTAGATTACTGGGATCTCATTTGGCCTCCTGTGCTATTAATTTACTTTATAATAAATTACCCATACACTGGGGAATTAAATCAGATTATAACAAACTCCCTTAAGTGGCAGAGGTAAGAAGGAAGAGAAATGTAAGGAAAAAAAGAAAAGGTAGCTAATGAAAAAAACAGGTTCTCAAGAGGGGCGCCTGTGTGTCAAAGGAAAGTAAAGAAGTTGAAGACATAATTAATCTACCTTATAATTTTGTAAGACCCCAATAACCCTAAAAGTTTAAATAAACTAATTGAGGCAAGGGAAAATGTGATATCAGTGGGGAAAAAAGAAAAACCCATAAAAACAGGAACAGTGGATCTCTGTGCAGTGTACTAGGTCCATCCTTGAGCTACAGATGGAACAGAGTTGTAGGTAAGCAACTGAAAAAATATGTAAGAGATAGGGAAAAGTATCTCCAATAGAACTGAAAATACTTTCAAAGCATCTGACAATCCATCCTAGATGGATCTTTTATTTCCAAAGACAAACCACTCAAGTTGCAACTTGTAGACAAAACTTTTGTGAAGAATTTCAAAGTACACTTCACATTAAGGAATGTAGGCATCCCTCTTTCATCTCACAGAAATAAATCTTGAAAATATTCATCAAATTCTTCTTCCCTATTTAAAAGAAAAAGTATACATATTGATTAAAATCAACAGAGAAAAAAATTACTAGGTGACACATTACATGAAATTAAGGTAATTCAAACCAACATACTTGTTAATTCTTTTATATATATATATATTTCATGATTCAGCTATCAAGTAATTCTTGGCTTCTATAATAATCATAACTAGGCCCAGACTGATTAAAGTGTTGTATATGGTGGCATGTATCCCTAAACATATTTATACCTAAGATTTTACTCTGAAGTACTTTGTGTTATATCATTGCTCCTCTTTACTTTTTTGGTTGACTTCATTACTCTGTTCTAAGTTGACTTTATTACTTACTCTGTTCATTCTCATTTCAAATTAATGAAAAAACTATTTTAAGGAAAAATACAAGTCTTACTCCTAAGAATAGGGACGATCTGCTTAGGCTGCAGGTTTTATTACTCTGAGAAGAGTAAATGTGTATTTGTAGCAGTGAAGATTATATCTAAAAGAATAGAACTCTGAAAGGAGATACTAAATTATAATATATTAAAATATGAAAATTAAAGTACTAAATAAATATTAGTGCTAGGAGCCTAGAGCAGTACAATGAAAACAGCACAGGTTTTCAAGTCAGACAGTGTTTAAGTCCTAGCTCTGTCAGCTACTAGCTAGGTAAGCAAGTTATTTAACTTCTCTGGGCTCAGTTTCTTTATATAATAAAGAACATTACATTTCCTCAAAGAGCTGTTGTGAAGATTAAGTGTATGTACAGTTGCTTTTCTTCCTTCTGGGAACAGAGAATCAAGCTACACAAATTCTGCCTACCAATCTCTTTAGAAAATGTTCTTTTAGATTAGAAATTCACAGTGAGACTCCATCATTTTGTTTTAAGTGACTGTGACGGATAAAACCCTCACAACCATGTTCAAATTAAAAAAAAAAAATTACAGAATCAGATACAGTTGATTTAAGAATTACCTACAATTTGGTATTCTCCATGCCACTGTCCCTTTTCCCAAGCATGACAGCAAAATGCAGCTGAATTTTTAAAACTGTAATAAGAACTTAGACGTATGAAATTAGCTGAACCTCTGTGTGTACTCAGATGTTAGTACATGATATCAAGTTTTTATAAGGTCACAAAGAGCTCTGGATTATGGAACCCCTCTTAGGCTTTACTTATGGATCTTTACTGCCATAAAGGTGAGTGGACTCTGAGACCTATTCTTTCATTTTCAGCTCTTCAAGGGGAAATTCTATGGTCAAAAGTTCAGTTGATAGTTTGACTAGGATAGCAATACCTTTTTAGAAATCTGATCTATAATGGCCACTCATTTTGGAATTCTTTATTTGGCAAGAAAAAAAAAGATCATAGAAAACAATCTTTTTTTTTTAAAAGGCCTCTTTTTAACACACTTGAATTCTATTAACTGAGAACATATTATACAATTAGCAAGATATTTTATCATCAGCTTAAGTTAGTGAATTATGATTGATTCAATAAATCTCTTATTATGAGCTAAGAAGACTGGATTAACAAAATGGGACTAAAATTTATTGAGCACGTATTATATTGGTAGGTATTATACCGGGTGCTTTATATTCTTAATTATATTAAATTTTCACAATAAACTATGTAGTCAGTATTATTTTATCCTCTTTCAACAGATAAAGCTCAAGTGGTGAACATCCCATTATATAAGAGCTGATAATATTCCAGCCTATATTCCAACAGCTCTTCCAACCAATAACAGAGAACAATGCATGAGTTGAGTTGTCTGTCTTTGGGGGCAAAAAAACTTTGACACCTGTTTGTATCTTTGAGGAATTCTCCTGTACAAGTTTATGATAATCAGAACATCATGGATAGGCTCTAGAAGCTAGTAAACAGGACATCTATGAAAGAACCTAAGCAAAGTCTAGGGGGTCATCTGTTAAGGGGAGATGAGGAAAGAATTACTCACCAAGAGGGAGCTGCGTAAGCTGGCTGATCGTGGCCATGAACAATGGCTGGGAATAAACTCTGATCTCATGGTCCTTGGCTTTAAATCAACATTCATGATGCTAAACTTTTCATTAAGTTATCAAAAATGGCTGTGGTCATAGCTTTCTAGACCGACTGTAGAAGGTATGCAATACCACTTTCTATTAACATCAGGACTTACTGTGATTTTTCATCTGTCTCTGGTAGTGGGCCCTTCCAAAGTTCAGACTCTGAAGCACTTTCTTCCTCATCAGAGTTTCCTGTTTATTTAAAAGAGATTTTTTTAAAATGTGCATATTAAATTTAAAACACATTTTGAACTATCCACCAATAATGCAATTAACTTTGGATTTAACTGTGGTTTACCTCAATTTGTATGGCTCTCTGAAAATTTAATTTGCTTTTCCAGACTAATACATTCTTTTGAAAAATAATAAGCTGAGCTATACCAAAGAGCCTCAGCAAATAGACCAAGGATTTAAAGTCTCATAGGAAACTTCCCTAAGTTATAGTGAGTTAAAGTAACAATTCCAATATTAACTCTATATTATAAAGGGAAATAGAGTTATACTACCTCTTGGAATATAGTTATCTTTAACTTAGTTTCTTCTTTTTATTGATCATACAAAAGACAAGCAGGTTAAGATTTTTGTAGAGACTATATTTATATTAGGATCAAGACCTCAAGAACTGAACTAGTATACAGGACTAGCTAGTAAAATTATGGAAAAATGTCAGATTTTTTAAAAATTAATGCTGATTACATTAACTAGAAGTCCAATTCAATGAAGAAACAGTTCTCATACACTGTTAGGAGTAAATACCCTTTCCTTGAGGAAAATCTGGAAATAAAGATCACTTTAGACCCTTGACTGGCAATGATGCCTTAAGAAATTTATTAGAATAAACAAGCTCCTCAAATATATACATATATGAAGATGTTCATTGTATAACAGCAACAACAAAAGAAAACAACTTAAATCCCCACCAATTAGGGATTATGGATTTGGTTAAATAAATACTATATGGCTGTTTAAAAAAAAAAAAAAGCCCTTAAAAAAAAACAAAACCATTAGCATATCTGCGATAGAACACTATGTATGCTATATCAAAATTTGTAAAAGTTACAGAAAGCATGCATAGTATTATACAATATGTATTAAAACATTATATCTACATACATATATATATTATATATATATAAATGATAAGTTTGTGAATAACCAAACTTAACAGTCATTATATTACATGTAGGCCTGGGATATTTTTATTCTCTCAGTTCAGTTCAGTCGCTCAGTCATGTCCGACTCTTTGCCACCCCATGAATCACAGCACACCAGGCCTCCCTGTCCATTACCAACTCCCAGAGTTTACTCAAACTCATGTCCACTGAGTCAGTGATGTCATTCAGCCATCTCATCCTCTGTCATCCCCTTCTCCTCCTGCCCCCAATCCCTCCCAGCATCAGGGTCTTTTCCAATGAATCAACTCTTCACATGAGGTGGCCAAAGTTTTGGAGTTTCAGCTTCAGCATCCTTCCAATGAACACCCAGGACTGATCTCCTTCAGGATGGACTGGTTGGATCTCCTTGCAGTCCAAGGGACTCTCAAGAGTCTTCTCCAACACCCCACTTCAAAAGCATCCATTCTTCGGTGCTCAGCTTTCTTCACAGTCCAACTCTCACATCCATACATGACCACTGGAAAAACCATAGCCTTGACTAGACAGACCTTTGTTGGCAAAGTAATGTCTCTGCTTTTCAATATACTATCTAGGTTGGTCATAACTTTCCTTCCAAGGAGTAAGCATCTTTTAATTTCATGGCTGCAATCACCATCTGCAGTGATTTTAGAGCCCAGAAAAATAAAGTTAGTCATTGTTTCCACTGTTTCCCCATCTATTTGCCATGAAGTGATGGGACCAGATGCCATGATCTTCATTTTCTGAATGTTGAGCTTTAAGCCCACTTTTTCACTGTCCTCTTTCATCAAGAGGCTCTTTAGTTACTCTTCACTTTCTGCCATAAGGGTGGTGTCATCTGCATATCTGAGGTTATTAATATTTCTCCCTGCAATCTTGATTCCAGCTTGTGTTTCCTCCAGTCCAGCGTTTCTCATGATGTACTCTGCATAGAAGTTAAATAAGCAGGGTGACAATATACAGCCTTGACGTACTCCTTTTCCTATTTCGAACCAGTCTGTTGTTCCATGTCCAGTTCTAACTGTTGCTTCCTGACCTGTCATACAGGTGTCAAGAGGCGTCAGGTGGTCTGGTATTCGATTCTTTCAGAATTTTCCACAGTTTTGTGTGATCCACACAGTCAAAGGCGTTTGGCATAGTCAGTAAAGCAGAAATAGATTTTTTTGGAATGCTTCTTCTTTTCCATGATCCAGCGGTTTTGGCAATTGATCTCTGGTTCCTCTCCTTTTCTAAAACCAGCTTGAACATCTGAAAGTTCGTGGTTCATGTATCTGAAGCGCTGGCTTGGAGAATTTTGACATTACTTTACTAGCGTCTGTGAGATGAAGTACATTGTCCATTATATTATATTGTTAATTTCTAGAAGTGAAAGATTAGCAATAAAGATTGGTATGGAAAATTTTGTAGTTGCTATGCATTGGCTACATTGCTTTCTAAATAACCATTTAAATTATTTACAATTATCACCAGCAATATATATAAAGTATTATTGTAAGGAAACCAGGTATTCTTTTGTTTTTGTATTTTAAGACGTGCTTAAATGGTCTTTTCCCTGGACCCTTTAGTGTCACCCCTATAGCATTCTCTCTGAATATCAAACTGTAGAGATCATGAACACTTATAAATTAATCCCCAGGGAAACATTTTCTTTTTCTATTTTCCCCAACCCAAGCTATTCACACTTCAAAGAATTTCCTTGTTTGTAGGCAGTAGCCCAGCATCCAAGTGGAACAACAGGGCATATGTGAGCAGATTAAAGCCTGCAGGTACTTTGAGACCCTTGAGAATAGTACCTACTAAGCACACTTACTGCATACACATAGCACCCGGAAGGCAGCGAAAAGTTATTCATGGAAAGCAAGGGCTCCCCTTTCAAATACACTTAATGTTTTAAAGGAAATTAAAGAAGTTGACAGTTTTTAAGACTGAATTTCAATAGGCTATTTAAGTGACCATACAAAGTAGAGCTGGAAGTGAACCTCAGAAAAATCCTGCTCCCACTCCCTCACTGTTAGAGACAAGGAGAGCAAGATCTACCATGATTAAATAACTTACCCAGATTACACATAGTTGTCTAGCACACTAGCCAGTGTGCAGTGTCTAGCAAGTTCAACAGAGAATCTAAGGTTATTGTCCAATCTAACAGTTTGTCTTATGCTAGACTTTCATCTCTAGCCTGATGCTCAAATTGCCCTCGGTTAACTGATTGCAGACCAAGATGTGCATCCAATGTCTATCAACCATGACTAATATTTGCTCCTTATATCTTTATATAAATAAAACTTAATTATATAGTCTTATATCTTTATTAAAGCTTTTGTCCCATGTTTCTAATACCCTTGTAGATTTGGAGTTCCCTTGCTATCCAAATAAACCATATCAGTAATTAACATCCCCTCCCCAACTTTTCTTCATGATTAACAAATGATTGGGATCTTCTAATAGTTCTTAAATCTCATCTTATTATTTTTATCAAACTGTAAAAACCTTCTGTCCTTCTCTTTACTTAGTAATTCAATTGAAATCTTTAAAATTAGCTAGTTTTTGCTTTCCAAAAAAAGAGCGCACACAACAAGAAACAATTTAATAGTGTGAAAAAGCATTTAAAAGCAAAATAAGTCTGCCACCATTCCACAGCATGGTGCCCTTCTCCAGGGCTGCCTCAGTTGAGATTTCTCGTAATAATTTGATGGGTTTTAAATCTCTCAACAGAGCTTACATCGCCTATTAATTTAATAAATAAGAGAAAATAAAAATACCACACTAAAAAACTGATATATCCTTGCATTTCTTTTAGTTATTAAGGCTGTTTTTCTAAAATTAATACTGGCAAAACATTATTCCATGACAAAATTAAGAACATTACCATGGAAATTTCTATCATTTGACATATGCATCTTTGACAATATTTAAAAATCTTGATATATTATTATATTTCAACCTTTTTTTGGAGAAACTGAATACTGTGATGATAAGTTTCATTGTTCAAATGCTGAAGAATAAACAATATTCACCAAATGAAAGTCATTTTTGGTAATGGAATAGAGGAGTTAAGGTAAAAAAAGCCAAACTCTTAGAGAAGAGATTGTTTATACTAGATATTAAAGGAGGTTTTAAAAAAAAAAAATCTCCTTTATATTATTTTAGATAATATTCAATTGATCACCACCCACGATAAAGTGTTTAAAACGAGAGACATTACATTCCTTTTCAACTGTCAATTATATCATCACCACTATTAATTCCTTTATTTTTTTCCTAAAATAACAGTTTTTTCCTAAAAAACAACTTTTTTTTTTTAGTTAATAAAATCACTTGCACTGTATCAAATATTGTCATTAGTTTTCCTGAGGCTGCTGTAACAGAGCACCACAATCTGGATGCCTTAAATAACAGAATCTACTCTCTCATAGTCCTGGAGGCTGGAAGTCCAAAAAATCAAGATGTGGTTAGCAAGGTAGTTTCCTTCCTGGGAGCTTGTGGGGGAGAATTCTGCTCCACACCACACTCCTAGGCAGGTGTTCTTCGAATTTTTTTTCTTTGCTTGCGGCACGCGGGATCTTAGCTCCCAAACCAGGGCCGTCGAGCAGTACTCTTTGCATTGCGAAGGTGAGTCTTAACCGCTTGGAACCCCAGGGAGGTCCCCCTGGTCCTTGGCCTGTAGATTGCAGGTTCTCCTTATGTTCTTCACATCTTCCCTCGGGTACATGTCTTTCTCTGCATCCAAAATTTCCCCTTTTTATAAGGAAGCCGGTCATATCAGATTGGGGCCACCTAAATTACCTTCATTTTCACTCAATCGTTCGCAAGACTCTATTCCAAATTAAGGTCACATTCAATTGTACGTGAGTTGAGAAGTTCAACCTCTTGGGGACTTCCCTGGTGATCCAGTGGTAAGAGAGTCTGCCTGCCATTCAGGGCGACATGGGTGTGATCCCTTGTAGGGGAAGATTCCAAATGCCATGGGAGCAACTAAGTCGTGTGCCTTAAACTATGAACCCGCACTGCAGAGCCCATGAGCCAAAAATGTACTGAAAGCCCACACCTAGAGGGCTTCCCTTGTGGCGGGAGTATGCGCCCCAACAAGAGAAGGCACTGCAGTGAGGAGCCCGCATATCACAACTAGCGAGTGCCCACTGACACAAGCAGAGAAGTCGGAACGCGCAGCAATGAAGACCCAGGACAGACAAAATAAACAAGTAAATAAAATTGAAAAAAAAAAAAGGCTTTTCTATAAACAAACAACAACAAAAAAATCAACATCTCTTTGATGTGTCCCAATTCCAATTCCATAAGCAAATATGACTGAAATTCTCTCCAAATGAGTATCAGCATTCATATGACAGTATGGTCCGTCTTGGTTGTGTACAGTTTACTGAGAGCAGTCAGCACCACACTGGCGCAAGCGAGAAGCCAGGGGGCAGCGCATTGTGGCTCTCTGGGTATAAGAGGACTGCAGGCTGGGGGTCAAAGGCTTATTACCCCACTAAACACAAGATACAACTAGTATCCAGACATGGTTACCGGTGAGGTGCAGGTGGGAGCCCGTTGCTGGTAATCTGAGCTTCAGCAGAGAGGAGACAGGGTGGGACTAGAAGGCTCCCTTTCCTTTCTGAAGAGGCATCCAATGAAGGAGGGGTCTAACAGTTCTAGCAGATGATGGTTCTGTAAATCGAATGTAACACAGAAAGATACAAGAAGGCAAGGTGGAGGGAAGAAAGCCAGGCTGTTGATGGCAAACAATGGAAAAGGCGGTCCCAGAAATTTATGAGTCAAACTTCCAGCGTTGAGCAGACCAGAAACTCTACGCTGAAACAGTGTTTGAGGCCCAATTGTGTGTCAGTGATCAATTTCTAAAAGTGTTGCCATAATTTTGTAACAAGAAAACAACCGAACTTTTGGAATGCTTTTTAACATATTATAACAACACTTTGCCCATTTTTAAAAGTTCCTTGGAGAAGGGAATGGTACCCACTCCAGTATTTTGCCTAGAGAATCCCATGGAACAGAAGAGCCTGGGTGGGCTACGGCAGTCTCATGGCATTGCAGAGTCATGACATGACTGAGTGAAATGACGCACACATTTTAAAAGCCACTATCATTGATCCTGCGTGCTTTTCTAGGGAGACTTGTAGACTTCAGGGAGCATTAAGACCCCTTGCCTGCTTTCCTTTTACCACAGCCCATAAGCCTGTGGTTTGCCCTACTACTTCTGCCTCAGGGGCAGTGCATGTGTGAGGTTGAGATCTTGGCATTTTCGTAACAATGTTTGTCTAAGTTCAACATAACAATCATATTGTTGCTTGAGAAACCAGCTTGAGAAGGCAACCATCCTTGCCAGAATCACTGCCCCAAGGCTGGGGCAGCTGGAAAAATAAAAAATTATAAGGATACAGAAAGTCTGATGAACATAGGTTGCAGTGAGCAGAGTTACAGGGCTTTCTTCTTTTGAAGCAGATATACTGGAATGGTTCGATGGCACCCAATGTCTCTAGGCTTCCCTGGTGGCTCAGCACGCGTTAAAAAAAAAAAAAAACAAAACCTGCGTGCAGTGTGGGAGACTTGGGTTCCTATCCTTTGGGTTGGGAAGATCCCTGGAAGAAGGGAATGGCAACCCCACTTCAGTATTCTGCCTGGAAATTCCATGGACAGAGAGCCTGGTGGGCTTTGCATGGGTCGCAAGAGTTTGGCAAATGACTAGAGCGACCTACAAAACAACAACAACTCTCATTAGATGAGAGTCTGAGTGTTCATGGGCAAAGGATCTACATGTAAACAGTGTGTCTTCTAAAGCGTCCTTCAGAGTGAAAACCTGTTCTTGAGAATGTTCCACAGACAGCTAAGGATGTTTCCAGCTGGTATGCATTACCTGAGGATGATGTCAGTGGGCGAGTGGCAGAGACTACCTTTCAGGGATAGGTTATCTTGAGGATCAGCAGGATCAGAGCTCCCTTGAATTTCCAGATAAGGCATCTAGGAGAATCTGTGAAATTGGTGTTCAATGCTCCTCATTTGATGGTTTCTGAGGTGTCTGTGGAGCCAAGTTTTCAATGCTGACAATCACACTCTGCTATAGTGTTACTTTGACATCTTTGCTCTCATGCTATCGGGTGGTTCTTCCACACTGATGTTACTGAATTAGCCTGGAGGGAGCTTTGAGAGATATTCAGCGAAGGAGTTGAGAAGTCCAGACTAACCGTGAGCGAGCTCAAGTTTTGGATTCCCAATTTCAATGACCCTGATCATGGTACTAATCTCTGTGCTAAACACTTCAAAAGACGGATCAGCCAATGTAGACCCACTATTTATTCCTCTCGATTTAGTCTTCAACTAATGATAATCGTGTGGATGTTTTGAAATAGTTTAGGACCCTGTTTTGCCTGCTAGACAAAACAGACTTGTGATGAGTGTATTCTTAGATCAGCGAGCTTTAAAAGTCACTATTTTTTTATTTTCTTGGATCATAAATATGTGCTCATCTATTATATTCAACAATATAGAAACATGTTGTAAAATGCAAATCTATGTTTTCTACATTAAAAATAGAAATGGAATTTGTATTGGGAGACTAAGTTATGTTTCGTAAATTGAAGAAAGATTTGTTGTTTAAAAGTGGTCTCAAAATGTTAAAAATGGAACGGTGGGAAAAGCACAACAGACATTATATATCACATCCCAAAAGAAAGCTTTAGTTGTGACATTTTCAGAGAAACAGCCAAAAGCCATTCACAGGACTTGTGAAATTCTTCATTCAAATAGTGGCATGCAAGTGTTGGAGGACTGTTATCAGCCAAAGTTTTAGATGAGGCTTTCACCATGGTTAGAATAAACAGACCCTGAAATTCCCAGGCCTTTAGGACAAAGGAATTTTATGTTTCGGTGAAGGCCCCCTTAGGTTGGGACTCCTTAGCGGCTTCCCCTCCATTATGCTCATTCAGGGAACAGGCTGCTTCCACTTCAAGATTTTCACCGACTCATAATTCTCCATGGCCACCATGGCAAAAAAACAGAGTTAAAGGAAGGGACTCATGAGCTGCTCCTCCCAACTTCATCCTGGAGTGAGGTACTCATTAAACCATTGCCAGAATTTGGACTTTTATAGTGACTGACACATAGCACTCAATAAAGTAGTGGCTCTTATTACTATAATCATTGGAAATAGCACTTTGGCTGGCTGGATAAGACTTTATTGTATAATAATTTATTGTTGTGTAGCCAACCTAGTCGTGTCATTCTAGTTCTTTGTCGTCATGCGACTCTTTGCCATGAATGCACAGCACACCAGGTCCCTGCCCTTACCAACTCCCGAGTTTCTAACTCATGTCCACTGAGTCGTGATTGCATCCACATCTCATCCTCTGTCATCCCCTTCTCCTCCTGCCTCAATCTCCCAGCATGGGTCTTTTCCAATGATCTCTCTCACATAGGTGGCCAAAAATGTTGGAGTTCAGCATCAGCATCCTTCAATGAAACAGGATGATTCTTCAGGATGGACTGGTTTGATCTCCTTGCGTCCAAGGGACTCTCAAGAGTCTTCTCCAACACCACAGTTAAAGCATCAATCTTCGCTCTCAGCCTTCTTCACAGTCCAACTCTCACATCCATACATGACACCAGAAAAACCAAGCCTTACTAGACAGACCTTGTCGAAAGTAATGTCTCTCTTTTATAACTTCTAAGTTGTCTCTTTTTTCCAAGAGAAGCATCTTTTAATTCATGGCTGCATCACCATCTGCAGGGATTTTGAGGCAGAAAATAAATTAGTCATGTTTCCACGTTTCCCCTCTATTTGCCATGAAGTGATGGGACCAGATGCCATGATCTTCATTTTCTGAATGTTGAGCTTTAAGCCACTTTTTCACTCTCTCTTTCTTCATCAAGAGGCTTTTAGTTCTCTTCCTTTCTGCCATAAGGGTGGTGTCATCTGCATTCTGAGGTTGATTCTTGATTCCAGCTTGTGTTCATCCATTCCCCCCCCCCCCCCCCCCCCCACCCACGCACACCAAAAGGCCCTACCATAGATTTTTTTCTTTTTGTTTTCCCCCCCCCCCCCCCAAAACCGCATAAGAGTCCCCTCTCCCCGCCCAAAGCCGTAGACCACAACACCTGCACGGCACCCTTCGCCCAATTGCGGGGCAGGCGTGCTCACGTTTTTTTTAAAACCCCCCCATTTTTTCCCCCCCCTTTTCAAAACCCCCCCAAGTTTTTTTTTATCACTTTTTTGACAAAAAGGGGGCGGTTTTTTACCCAAAAACGTCCCAATTTTTCACCCCAATAAAAGGGACCCTTAGCCCACCCGAAAGGCACACACACACAACACATACACACTCATACACTAGCATACACACAGACACATATAAAACACACTCATTCACACATATATACATCATACGCACAACACACTCACATACACAGCATATACACACTCATACACATACTACACACACATTCACATATGCAACACATACTCATTCACATACACACAACACACACTCATGCACACATACACCATAAACATAACACATACACACACATATACAACACACTCATACACACATATATATACAGAACACACTCATTCCCATACATACACACAAGCATACCACACACATGTACACAACACACACACTCATACACCCGCACATATGCAGCACACATGTGTGTGAACACAGCGCACATGCTCATACATGTACATGTGTGCACAGCACACACATACCCATATATGTGTGCACAACATGCTCATACACATATACAACACACTCACATATACACATACACAACATACACACAATACATACACATACACAACACACACATACACAACACACACTTATACAAACGTCAGTCACAAGAGTGGGTAAAAGAAACACATCATGAGATTAAATGTTTACACAAACAAGACGAAGTCTTAGAACCAGACAGTCCCAACAGCCCAATGCTACTGGGAAGCTATGGTGACGGACAGCAGTCACTGGGGGATCCTCAGCAGTAGGAAAGGAGCTGTGGCTATTGAAAAAATAAGTAAGACCATGTCAACCTTGGCCCCCCAAGAGGTGGGACACCTCACTGAATCAGTTGAAAGAAGATGCCTTTTCCCCCCAAAATATATATTGAGGGCTGAGGTCACAAGGAGCTGAGAGGACGGCTCTGAACTTGTGTCCGGGGCCTCCCAGTGGCATGGACACCAGCACTTCCTGCCAGCATCCTCCTCTGTCCTGAGCAGAACTCTGCAAACCATCCCCCAGCCAGGCCTCCTCTGACTCCTGGCTGCTTTGACTACGGGCATCCCCCTATGCTTTTCCTGCACTTCCTGGATTACTTTCTCTCAGAAGCACAACCATAATCATTGCTTTGCCTACAAGGCTATGCGCTCAGGGAAGCCTCCTCACTGTGTGGATTCGCTACTGCTTTGCATGCTTATGTCTACAGACTGGCTCCTGGACTTCCATCCACATTTCAGGGCTAAGAACAGAACATGCTTTCACTCCTTGGGGCAAATCCCTCAGATGTTTGATCCAAAATTCTACCCATGAATCACAGAAAGAAATAGAGAGGTGCCCAAATTCCCCACTGACCTCTAAATATTTACAGAACTTGGTCCAAATAGCTGAATTTCAACCTGCCATGTGGGCCTAGATTTAATGATGGTACATATTCTTCTCGATATAGTTTTTCCCAGTGGCTCAGATGGTAAAGAATCTGCCTGCAATGTAAGAGACCTGAGTTCGATCCCTAGATAGTGAAAGTCCCCTGGAGAAGGAAATGGCAACTCACTCCAGTATTCTTGCCTGGGAAATCCTATGGACAGAGGAGCCTGACAGGCTACAGTCCATGGGATCACAAAAAGTCGGATACAACTAATATAACATAAAATTCTTCTACCAAGAGTAAGACTGCAGTGCCTACAGGAAATAGAAAGTAAAGCTCATGTTCCAGTTATCTCCGGCTGAGGGACAAAAAATTAAACTACCAAGGATGTTATTTCATATCAGTTTTGTAGGTCAGGAGTATGAGCAGCTGGTTGAGTCATCTGTTCCATGTGGCATCAACAGAGCTTGCTTGGTGGTACCAGCTGAAGGTGGCCTGGTCTGGTGGGTCTCTACCACGTCTGGCACCTGGGCAGAGACACTGGTCAGCTGAACTCCTGAAACTCTCACCTGGACCTCTCATCTAGAACCTGTCCATCTCACCTGGACCACTCACCTGGGGCCTCTCTAGCATGGTGGCCTTGGGGTAGCTAGACAGCTCATATGGCAGCCCAGGACTCCAAGAGCAAGTGTCCCATTCAAACACCTCAGCTGGAAGTGGCAGGACCCCTGTGAGCAAACGTTTGGGCTCCTAGAAGGTCACTTCTGCCTCATTTGACTGGTTGAACCAGTCACTGAGACCAGACCAGCTGTGGGGAGGAGACTTCAATTTCTCCCCTTGTTCTTTGCTACTTCTCAAAGAATGTGTAACCATTTTTGATCTACTATGGTGTTCAGTTGCTTGGTCATGTCTTTTTGCAACCCTCTAGACTGTAGCCTGCCAGGCTTCTCTGTCCATGGAATTTTCCAGGCAAGAATACAAGAGTGGGTTGCCATGCCCTTCTTCACAGGATCTTCCCAACCCAGGGATCAAACCCACGTCTCTTGTGTCTCCTGCATTGGCAGGTGGGTTCTTTACCACTGTGCACTTAGGAAGTCCTCTTCAATCTACTGGAGACCATTTGACAACCCTTTCACTCTTGTCCACTTGGGTTAAATCCTCATGGGTCAATTAGTTTGCTCTGTAGATCATGTGACATCATCCTTTACTATCACCCAGGGAGGTGGTACCTCTTCTGCAGGTACTCTAGAATCACCAGAGGTTCAGCATCACCTCTAGGCCTGGGGAGACAGTGACTGTGAGAAAAATGTCATACCCCCAGGGAACTATATCACTGTCCTGTGACAAACCAAAATGGAAAAGAATATTTAAAATAAATTGCTTTGGGTAGTATACTCATTTTCACTATATTGATTCTTCCAATCCATGAACGTGGTATATTTCTCCATCTATTAGTGTCCTCTTTGATTTCCTTCTCCAGTGTTTTATAGTTTTCTATATATAGGTCTTTAGTTTCTTTAGGTAGATATATTCCTAAGTATTTTATTCTTTCCGTTGCAATGGTGAATGGAATTGTTTCCTTAATTTCTCTTTCAGTTTTCTCATTATTAGTGTATAGGAATGCAAGGGATTTCTGTGTGTTGATTTTATATCCTGCAACTTTACTATAATCATTGATTAGTTCTAATAATTTTCTGGTGGAGTCTTTAGGGTTTTCTATGTAAAGGATCATGTCATCTGCAAACAGTGAGAGTTTTACTTCTTCTTTTCCAATTTGGATTCCTTTTCTTTTTCTGCTCTGATTGCTGTGGCCAAAACTCCCAAAACTATGTTGAATAGTAATGGTGAAAGTGGGCACCCTTGTCTTGTTCCTGACTTTAGAGGAAATGCTTTCAATTTTTCACCATTGAGGATAATGTTTGCTGTGGGTTTGTCATATATAGCTTTTACTATGTTGAGGTATGTTCCTTCTATTCCTGCTTTCTGGAGAGTTTTTTATCATAAATAGATGTTGAATTTTGTCAAAGGCTTTCTCTGCATCTATGGAGATAATCATATGGATTTTATTTTTCAATTTGTTAATGTGGTGTATTACATTGATTGATTTGTGGATATTGAAGAATCCTTGCATCCCTGGGATAAAGCCCACTTGGTCATGGTGTATGATCTTTTTAATGTGTTGTTGGATTCTGATTGCTAGAATTTTGTTAAGGATTTTTGCATCTATGTTCATCAGTGATATTGGCTTGTAGTTTTCTTTCTTTGTGGCATCTTTGTCAGGTCCTATCAAGCTACCAAAAGTATTCTTCACAGAGCTAGAACAAATAATTTCACAATTTGTATGGAAATACAAAAAACCTCGAATAGCCAAAGCTATCTTGAGAAAGAAGAATGGAACTGGAGGAATCAACCTACCTGACTTCAGGCTCTACTACAAAGCCACAGTCATCAAGACAGTATGGTACTGGCACAAAGACAGAAATATAGATCAATGGAACAAAATAGAAAGCCCAGAGATAAATCCATGCACATATGGACACCTTATCTTTGACAAAGGAGGCAAGAATATACAATGGATTAAAGACAATCTCTTTAACAAGTGGTGCTGGGAAATCTGGTCAACCACTTGTAAAAGAATGAAACTAGAACACTTTCTAACACCATACACAAAAATAAACTCAAAATGGATTAAAGATCTCAACCTAAGACCAGAAACTATAAAACTCCAAGAGGAGAACATAGGTAAAACACTCTCCGACATACATCACAGCAGGATCCTCTATGACCCACCTCCCAGAATATTGGAAATAAAAGCAAAAATAAACAAATGGGACTTAATTAACCTTAAAGCTTCTGCACATCAAAGGAAACTATTAGCAAGGTGAAAAGACAGCCTTCAGAATGGGAGAAAATAATAGCAAATGAAGCAACTGACAAACAACTAATCTCAAAAATATACAAGCAACTCCTACAGCTCAACTCCAGAAAAATAAATGACCCAATCAAAAAATGGGCCAAAGAACTAAATAGACATTTCTCCACAGAAGACATACAGATGGCTAACAAACACATGAAAAGATGCTCAACATCACTCATTATCAGAGAAATGCAAATCAAAACCACTATGAGGTACCATTTCACGCCAGTCAGAATGGCTGCAATCCATAAGTCTACAAGCAATAAATGCTGGAGAGGGTGTGGAGAAAAGGGAACTCTCTTACACTGTTGGTGGGAATGCAAACTAGTACAGCCACTATGGAGAAGAGTGTGGAGATTCCTTAAAAAACTGGAAATAGAACTGCCTTATGATCCAGCAATCCCACTGCTGGGCATACACACTGAGGAAACCAGAAGGGAAAGAGACACGTGTACCCCAATGTTCATCGCAGCACTGTTTATAAAAGCCAGGACATGGAAGCAACCTAGACGCCCATCAGCAGATGAATGGATAAGAAAGCTTGTGGTACATATACACAATGGAGTATTACTCAGCCGTTAAAAAGAATACATTTGAATCAGTTCTACTGAGGTGGATGAAACTGGAACCTATTATACAGAGTGAAGTAAGCCAGAAAGAAAAACACCAATACAGTATACTAACGCATATATATGGAATTTAGAAAGATGGTAACAATAACCCTGTGTACGAGACAGCAAAAGAGACAATGATGTATAGATCAGTCTTATGGACTCTGTGGGAGAGGGAGAGGGTGGGAAGATTTGGGAGAATGACACTGAAACATGTAAAATATCACGTAAGAAACGAGTTGCCAGTCCAGGTTCGATGCACGATACTGGATGCTTGGGGCTAGTGCACTGGGACGACCCAGAGGGATGGTATGGGGAGGGAGGAGGGAGGAGGGTTCAGGATGGGGAACACATGTATACCTGTGGCGGATTCATTTTGATATTTGGCAAAACTAATACAATTATGTAAAGTTTAAAAATAAAATAAAATTAAAAAAATAAAAAAATAAAAAAGAATGTGTGTGTGTGTATATATATATAATGGAATCACCTTGCTGTACAGCAGAAATTAACACAACATTGTAAATCAGCTATGCATGCATGCTAAGTCACTTAAGTCATGTCTGACTCTTAGTAATCCTATGGGTTGTAGCCAATCAGGCTCCTCTGTCCATGGGATTCTCCAGGCAAGAATACTGGAATGGGTTGCCATGCCCTCGTCCAAGGGATCTTCCTGACCCAGGGATCAAACCCAGTAAATTAACTATACTTCAACTTAAAAATAAATAAAAAATATCACACCAACACTGATCTTCCTATCCATCTTAATTCACTGTACTCTTGATAATGGTGTCTCTAATATACAGTGAAGAGGATGGTGGTAAGGGTATGAACTTTGCAGTCACAGCCCACCATGGTGCAAATCCCTGCTCTATCATCTACTTGCTGTGAAAATTTGGGCAAGAGGCTAGCATTTTCTGATCCTTATCTTTAAAATGCATATAACACCTGGAGCAGGTGTCTCCGGGGACCGTCGTTACTGATCTGTGTCATTCTCTCAAGCGAAAAAACAAAAACTGTGGGAGACCTTTCATACACCTCTCAGGCAGCCCTGGCCACAGCTGGTGACCCCCATAAATCTCCCTTCGTGTGTTTTTTTAATTCTCTCTGGGTTCCCTGGCTCCTGAGCTCTGGAATCCCCTTCCTCATCAACTACCAGCACCCACTGTGTCTCAGAATTTATTTTCAGGAGAGCCAAAACTAAAGGGACTCTCACCTCAGAGGACAGTTCTAAGCATAAACTACCTAGTTCAGAACATGAAAAACATCTGGCCGAGAGCCTGGTATCCACTGCCCCAACCCCTGCTCACGCTCTGCCTTCTTTGGGGTCCAGGTCCCCCCAGCCCTGCTTATGGCCAGCCTGTTCTTCTATGGGGCACTTCCTCCCCTTGCTGAAACCTCACTTGCCCTTGAACACCCTTCTCTGACCTCCTGAGTGGGTGAAACACCTAGTCCCTCATCTAGTCTCCTTTCTTATACTTTGCACAATTTCACGTTTTATCTCGTTCCCTTCGTGATCTTGGTCTTCTCATGATCTTTGTCTTCTTCATGAGGCTTAAGCTCCCACAGGGCAGGAGACATGTCTGGCTAAGGAAGGAAAAGCTAAGATCCATTGAATGAATAAATAAATGGACTAAATGTTCTTTCTTCTATGACTCATGCACTGTCAGCCTCCCACCAACCAACATACAACCACCCTGGAAGTCACTTCTCTGTGTTCCCTCCGCTTGCTGTCTAACACATGTCTGCCACACTCTGGTGTCTGGGACACCTCGTCCTCTTTGGCTCTGCCACACCAGCCTTCTGCCAACCCAGCCCACAGAAACACTGTACCAGCTTCTTAGGAAACTAGGCTGTAATAGGTGAAAAAAAGAAAGGCTGCTGGCAGGGTTTTACTATTGTATAGTAGCAAACTGAGTGTGCAAGGCTGGGACATGGCATTCCAGTCTCCCCTGGGGTCAGGGAAGTCCATGGAGCCGTTTTGATCAATGAGACCCAGTGGAAGCCTGCAGGGAGCTCCACAACATTTCCAGATGAAGGTAAATACAGAACTGAGGTGTCCTTTCCCTTCTCCTTGCCTAGAATGTAGGCACTATGTCTGGCGCTCCACAGTCATTTTGTGACCATGAGGAAAAGTCAAAAACTCAAGAGTCACTGACCCTGACATCATTGAACTGCCCAATCTCTATACTTCTAGCGATATGGGAAAAAATAAACAACAATTTTTATATAAACTATTCTGTTGTTACTTGTGAGCAAAGGCATCCCTCAGTTTAGTTGAGTTCAGTCACTCGATCGTGTCCGACTCTCTGTGACTCCATGAATCGCAGCACACCAGGCCTCCCTGTCCATCACCAACTCCCAGACTTCACTCAGACTCATGTCCATCGAGTCAGTGATGCCATCCAGCCATCTCATCCTCTGTCGTCCCCTTCTCCTCCTGCCCCCAATCCCTCCCAGCATCAGAGTCTTTTCCAATGAGTCAACTCTTCACATGAGGTGGCCAAAGTACTGGAGTTTCAGCTTTAGCATCATTCCTTCCAAAGAAATCCCAGGGCTGATCTCCTTAGAATGGACTGGTTGGATCTCCTCGCAGTCCAAGGGACTCTCAAGAGTCTTCTCCAACACCACAGTTCAAAAGCATCAATTCTTCGGCGCTCAGCTATCTTCACAGTCCAACTCTCACATCCATACATGACCACAGGAAAAACCATAGCCTTGACTAGACGGACCTTTGTTGGCAAAGTAATGTCTCTGCTTTTCAACATGCTATCTAGGTAGGTCATAACTTTTCTTCCAAGGAGTAAGCGTCTTTTAATTTCATGGCTGCAGTCATCATCTGCAGTAGAGCTACAGAAGATTTTTAGTTGCCATTCATGTGTGCCCAGCGGCTCCCAGGGCTTGTGTAGTCTGCAGCAGCAGGTACAAACTATGAAAATGTCATGCCTGCTCTGGCTCCACAAGCTCCAGGTAGGCAAGGACATGCTGGGTCACTCCTGATGAGTTTCCCCCAAACCCTCACCTGGGACAGCATTTACTCATGGTGGGTGTTTAACAGGTTTTTTGTAAATAAATTGCTTCTAAGCAGGTAAAGGACTTGCCTGTTAATATAGGAGACATAAGAAATGAGGGTTCAATCCCTGGGTTGGGAAGATCCTCTGGAGGAGGGCATGGCAGCCCTCTCCAGTACCCTTGCCTGGAGAGTCCCCTGGACAGAGGAGCCTGGTGTGCTATAGTCCGTAGGGTCACAATGAGTCGGACAAGACTGAAGTGACTTAGAACACAAGCAGGAAGAAATAGAGAATCTGCTTTGGGCTATGGGAGAAAATTTGTAAGGTAAGAAATACTGGGGTCAGTGAGCATGGGGAGGTCAAGCGGCTCACGGTTCCCCAACTCCCTTCCACTCACCCCCACCTTGGCCACCCAATGCTTTGTGTGCAGGGGACGGTGCAGCAGAGAATGGGAGGCTGATGGTGGTGTCATCATAAATCTTCTCCCCTGAAAGATTGTCATTTCAAGAGTGTTTCAGGAAATTTGTATTTAAAGAGAGGTGAAAGAACATAAAAAACCCGAAGCGCTGCGCGTGAGATAGCTCACCAGGACCCTTTCTCTCCAGGAGGTTCCTGAAATCAATCCTGGCTTCTGACTCTGAAGATAAGTCTCCTAAATTTCCTCAGGATGTGCCCGCTGAGCAAAAGCTTCAGAAAAAGGCCTGGCAGGTCCAAGTATTTACCAAAAACTGTGTGCTCAGCACTCGGCATAATTCCCAAAAGACTTTACTCTAAAAATATTTTTATTAGAGTCTAAAATAATTTAATCATAGGCATCTATTAGTCAGAGTCCAGAGTACCCTGTTGCCCGACAGCGATATCCTCCCAGACTTTAAAACAGGAAGCTCTAAGTCCATGGCACAGAAAACATTCGGAACCCTGCCAGGGACTCCAAAAGTCATCCTCCACCCTCACACAGAAGGTATGTTACACCTAAAACTAAAGAGGGGATTTGAGGATTCTTTTCACAGTGTGCTCGGGCTGAAGAGACAGAGCCTGGCAGAATTACCTCTTTATGAAACAGCCTCTCTGTTTATGGTTGCCAGAGAGAAGGATGGGGGAAAGGGACAGTTGGGGAGTTTGGGATAGACATCTACACACTGCTGTACTTAAAGTGGATAACCAAGAAGGCCTACTGTACAGCACAGGGAGCTCTGCTCAACGTTATATAGCAGCCTGGATGGGAGCAGGGCTTGGGGGAGAATGGATGCATGTATCTGTATGGCTGAGCCCCTTGGCTGTTCACCTGAAACCACCACTGCATTGTTTGTTAATAAGCTATATTCAATACATCTTAAAATACTTAAAAAAAAAAAAAAAAAAAAAGAGCCTCTCTGACCTCTGAGTGCAGGAGAGAATGATTCCTGGAATCAGGTTCTAACCTTCTCTTTCAATCACAGAAGAGAAACATCCTCGTTAGCCCTCAGAACAAACCAACTCCCATGAACACCCAGCAGCCAGTATAGTCCGCTCATCCATTCATTTGATGTCTTTGAGAAATCTGTGGACCTCTGCTTTCTAAGGAACATTTATGAGAATGGATTCATTTAAAGCATTGAGGTACACACAGGAACAGAGATAAATGGGCCCTTAAGGAAGAGCTGATTCTTGGACACTCCAGGAGTTAGGAGTGAGCTTCCTAGACCGACACGGAGGTGGGGAACAGGGGCTGTGCTTCACATGCCCAGCACCCTCGCACTGTCCTTCATTTATTCATTCACTCATTAACTCACCTAGTATTTAGTGGGTGTTTAATGTGTGCTAAGCCTGAGTCATTACTTTGCCAACAAAGGTCCGTCTAGTCAAGGCTATGGTTTTTCCTGTGGTCATGTATGGATGTGAGAGTTGGACTGTGAAGAAGGCTGAGTGCCAAAGAATTGATGCTTTTGAACTGTGGTGTTGGAGAAGACTCTTGAGGGTCCCTTGGACTGCAAGGAGATCCAACCAGTCCATTCTGAAGGAGATCAGCCCTGGGATTTCTTTGGAAGGAATGATGCTAAAGCTGAAACTCCAGTACTTTGGCCACCTCATGCGAAGAGTTGACTCATTGGAAAAGACTCTGATGCTGGGAGGGATTGGGGGCAGGAGGAGAAGGGGATGACAGAGGATGAGATGGCTGGATGGCATCACTGACTCCATGGATGTGAGTCTGAGTGAACTCCGGGAGTTGGTGATGGACAGGGAGGCCTGGCGTGCTGTGATTCATGGGGTCGCAAAGAGTCGGACATGACTGAGTGACTGAACTAAACTGAAGCCTGAGTCACCAGGGCAAAGCCAAGGTGTAGAACGTAAAGACCCTACCCTCAGGGAGCTTAGGATCCATTTGAAAGCACAGACAAGGACACAGACAACTGCAGTGACCGGGGAAAGGCAAAATCAGAGGCTAAGCATGTGGCATCTGACTTAGAAAATTAAAGAGCTGAAACCAGGGCCCCAGCTGGGCCCTCATTAGACTCACCCGCAGGGCCTCAGAGGCCCCAGGAGCCCCAGCCATCAGCAGCAGGGCCCACGTGGTGAGCTCAGAGGGCAGAGCACCGCCTTCCTCTTTCCAGATGGTCCTGTGAGCAGCCAAGGCTGGAACCTCCCGCTCACCTGGCCCACACACGCTTGAATCAGGTCCTCCACATCAGAACCACATGCATGGGAGAGGAGGAGCTAAGATGGCGGAGGAGTAGGACGGGGAGAACACTTTCTCCCCCACAAATTCATCAAAAGAACATTTAAATGCCGAGTAAATTCCACAAAACAACTTCTGAATGCTGGCAGAGGACATCAGGCACCCAGAAAAGCAACCCAAGTCTTCGAAAGGAGAGAGAAGAAATACAGCTCCACCCACCAGAACACCGACACAAGCTTCCCTAACCAAGAAACCTTGACAAGCCACCTGTACAAACCCACACAGAGCGAGGAAACGCCACAATAAAGAAAACTCCACAAACTGCCAGAATACAGAAAGGACACCCCAAACTCAGCAATTTAAACAAGATGAAGAGACAGAGGAATACCCAGCAGATAAAGGAACAGGATAAATGCCCACCAAACCAAACAAAAGAGGAAGAGATAGGGAATCTACCTGATAAAGAATTCCGAATAATGATAGTGAAATTGATCCAAACTCTTGAAATCAAAATGGAATCACAGATAAATAGCTTGGAGACAAAGATTGAGAAGATGCAAGAAAGGTTTAACAAGGACCTAGAAGAAATAAAAAGAGAGTGAATATAAAATGAATAATGCAATAAATGAAATTAAAAACACTCTGGAGGCAACAAATAGTAGAATAACAGAGGCAGAAGATAGGATTAGTGAATTAGAAGATAGAATGGTAGAAATAAATGAATCAGAGAGGATAAAAGAAAAACGAATTAAAAGAAATGAGGACAATCTCAGAGACCTCCAGGACAATATTAAACGCTACAACATTCGAATCATAGGGATCCCAGAAGAAGAAGACAAAAAGAAAGACCATGAGAAAATACTTGAGGAGATAATAGTTGAAAACTTCCCTAAAATGGGGAAGGAAATAATCACCCAAGTCCAAGAAACCCAGAGAGTCCCAAACAGGATAAACCCAAGGCGAAACACCCCAAGACACATATTAATCAAATTAACAAAGATCAAACACGAAGAACAAATATTAAAAGCATCAAGGGAAAAACAACAAAGAACACACAAGGGAATTCCCATTAGGATAACAGCTGATCTTTCAACAGAAACTCTTCAAGCCAGGAGGGAATGGCAAGACACACTTAAAGTGATGAAAGAAAATAACCTACAGCCCAGATTATTGTACCCAGCAAGGATCTCATTCAAATATGAAGGAGAAATCAAAAGCTTCTCAGACAAGCAAAAGCTGAGAGAATTCAGCACCATCAAACCAGCTCTCCAACAAATACTAAAGGATATTCTCTAGACAGGAAACACAAAAACAGTGTATAAACTCGAACTCAAAACAATAAAGTAAATGGCAACGGGATCATACTTATCAGTAATTACCTTAAATGTAAATGGGTTGAATGCCCCAACCAAAAGACAAAGACTGGCTGAATGGATACAAAAACAAGACCCCTACAGATGTTGTCTACAAGAGACCCACCTCAAAACAGGGGACACATACAGACTGAAAGTGAAGGGCTGGAAAAAGATTTTCCATGCAAATAGGGACCAAAAGAAAGCAGGAGTAGCAATACTTATATCAGATAAAATAGACTTTAAAACAAAGGCTGTGAAAAGAGACAAAGATGGTCACTACATAATGATCAAAGGATCAATCCAAGAAGAAGATATAACAATTATAAATATATATGCACCCAACACGGGAGCGCCGCAATATGTAAGACAAATGCTAACAAGTATGAAAGGAGAAATTAACAATAACACAATAATAGTGGGAGACTTTAATACCCCACTCACACCTATGGATAGATCAACTAAACAGAAAATTAACAAGGAAACACAAACGTTAAACGATACAATAGACCAGTTAGACCTAATTGATATCTATAGGACATTTCATCCCAAAACAATGAATTTCACCTTTTTCTCAAGCGCACATGGAACCTTCTCCAGGATAGATCACATCCTGGGCCATAAATCTAGCCTTGGTAAATTCAAAAAAATTGAAATCATTCCAAGCATCTTTTCTGACCACAATGCAGTAAGATTAGATCTCAATTACAGGAGAAAAACTATTAAAAATTCCAACATATGGAGGATGAACAACACGCTGCTGAATAACCAACAAATCACAGAAGAAATCAAAAAAGAATCAAAATTTGCATAGAAATGAATGAAAATGAAAACACAACAACTCAAAACCTGTGGGACACTTTAAAAGCAGTCCTAAGGGGAAAGTTCATAGCAATACAGGCATACCTCAAGAAACAAGAAAAAAGTCAAATAAATAACCTAACCCTACACCTAAAGCAACTAGAAAAGGAAGAAATGAAGAACCCCAGGGTTAGTAGAAGGAAAGAAATCTTAAAAATTAGGGCAGAAATAAATGCAAAAGAAACAAAAGAGACCATAGCAAAAATCAACAAAGCCAAAAGCTGGTTCTTTGAAAGGATAAATAAAATTGACAAACCATTAGCCAGGCTCATCAAGAAACAAAGGGAGAAAAATCAAATCAATAAAATTAGAAATGAAAATGGAGAGATCACAACAGACAACACAGAAATTCAAAGGATCATAAGAGACTACTATCAACAATTATATGCCAATAAAATGGACAACGTGGAAGAAATGGACAAATTCTTAGAAAAGTACAACTTTCCAAAACTGGACCAGGAAGTAATAGAAAATCTTAACAGACCTATCACAAGCACGGAAATTGAAACTGTAATCAAAAATCTTCCAGCAAACAAAAGCCCAGGTCCAGACGGCTTCACAACTGAATTCTACCAAAAATTTAGAGAAGAGCTAACACCTATCTTGCTCAAACTCTTCCAGAAAATTGCAGAGGAAGGTAAACTTCCAAACTCATTCTATGAGGCCACCATCACCCTAATACCAAAACCTGACAAAGATCCCACAAAAAAAGAAAACTACAGGCCAATATCACTGATGAACATAGATGCAAAAATCCTTAACAAAATTCTAGCAATCAGAATCCAACAACACATTAAAAAGATCATACATCATGACCAAGTGGGCTTTATCCCAGGGATGCAAGGATTCTTCAATATCCACAAATCAATCAATGTAATACACCACATTAACAAATTGAAAAACAAAAACCATATGATTATCTCAATAGATGCAGAGAAAGCCTTTGACAAAATTCAACATCCATTTATGATAAGAACTCTCCAGAAAGCAGGAATAGAAGGAACACACCTCAACATAATAAAAGCTATATATGACAAACCCACAGCAAACATTATCCTCAATGGTGAAAAATTGAAAGCATTTCCTCTAAAGTCAGGAACAAGACAAGGGTGCCCACTTTCACCATTACTATTCAACATAGTTTTGGAAGTTTTGGCCACAGCAATCAGAGCAGAAAAAGAAATAAAAGGAACCCAAATTGGAAAAGAAGAAGTAAAACTCTCACTGTTTGCAGATGACATGATCCTTTACATAGAAAACCCTAAAGACTCCACCAGAAAATTATTAGAACTAATCAATGATTATAGTAAAGTTGCAGGATATAAAATCAACACACAGAAATCCCTTGCATTCCTATACACTAATAATGAGAAAACTGAAAGAGAAATTAAGGAAACAATTCCATTCACCATTGCAATGGAAAGAATAAAATACTTAGGAATATATCTACCTAAAGAAACTAAAGACCTATATATAGAAAACTATAAAACACTGGTGAAAGAAATCAAAGAGGACACTAATAGATGGAGAAATATACCACATTCATGGACTAGAAGAATCAATATAGTGAAAATGAGTATACTACCCAAAGCTATTTATAGATTCAATGCAATCCCTATCAAGCTACCAACGGTATTCTTCACAGAGCTAGAACAAATAATTTCACAATTTGTATGGAAATACAAAAAACCTCGATTAGCCAAAGCTATCTTGAGAAAGAAGAATGGAACTGGAGGAATCAACCTACCTGACTTCAGGCTCTACTACAAAGCCACAGTCATCAAGACAGTATGGTACTGGCACAAAGACAGAAATATAGATCAATGGAACAAAATAGAAAGCCCAGAGATAAATCCACACACCTATGGACACCTTATCTTTGACAAAGTATATGAAGGTCAGGAAGCAACAGTTAGAACTGGACATGGAACAACAGACTGGTTCGAAATAGGAAAAGGAGTACGTCAAGGCTGTATATTGTCACCCTGCTTATTTAACTTCTATGCAGAGTACATCATGAGAAACGCTGGACTGGAGGAACACAAGCTGGAATCAAGATTGCAGGGAGAAATATTAATAACCTCAGATATGCAGATGACACCACCCTTATGGCAGAAAGTGAAGAGTAACTAAAGAGCCTCTTGATGAAAAGAGGACAGTGAAAAAGTGGCTTAAAGCTCAACATTCAGAAAATGAAGATCATGGCATCTGGTCCCATCACTTCATGGCAAATAGATGGGGAACAGTGGAAACAATGACTAACTTTATTTTTCTGGGCTCTAAAATCACTGCAGATGGTGATTGCAGCCATGAAATTAAAAGATGCTTACTCCTTGGAAGGAAAGTTATGACCAACCTAGATAGTATATTGAAAAGCAGAGACATTACTTTGCCAACAAAGGTCTGTCTAGTCAAGGCTATGGTTTTTCCAGTGGTCATGTATGGATGTGAGAGTTGGACTGTGAAGAAAGCTGAGCACCGAAGAATGGATGCTTTTGAAGTGGGGTGTTGGAGAAGACTCTTGAGAGTCCCTTGGACTGCAAGGAGATCCAACCAGTCCATCCTGAAGGAGATCAGTCCTGGGTGTTCATTGGAAGGATGCTGAAGCTGAAACTCCAAACTTTGCCACCTCATGTGAAGAGTTGATTCATTGGAAAAGACCTGATGCTGGGAGGGATTGGGGGCAGGAGGAGAAGGGGATGACAGAGGATGAGATGGCTGAATGACATCACTGACTCAGTGGACATGAGTTTGAGTAAACTCTGGGAGTTGTAATGGACAGGGAGGCCTGGTGTGCTGTGATTCATGGGGTGGAAAGAGTCGGACATGACTGAGCGACTGAACTGAACTGAGAGAATAAAATATCCCAGGCCTACATGTAATATAATGACTGTTAAGTTTGGTTATTCACAAACTTATCATTTATATATATATAATATATATATGTATGTAGATATAATGTTTTAATACATATTGTATAATACTATGCATGCTTTCTGTAACTTTTACAAATTTTGATATAGCATACATAGTGTTCTATCGCAGATATGCTAATGGTTTTGTTTTTTTTAAAGGGCTTTTTTTTTTTTTTAAACAGCCATATAGTATTTATTTAACCAAATCCATAATCCCTAATTGGTGGGGATTTAAGTTGTTTTCTTTTGTTGTTGCTGTATATCAATGAACATCTTCATATATGTATATATTTGAGGAGCTTGTTTATTCTAATAAATTTCTTAAGGCATCATTGCCAGTCAAGGGTCTAAAGTGATCTTTATTTCCAGATTTTCTCAAGGAAAGGGTATTTACTCCTAACAGTGTATGAGAACTGTTTCTTCATTGAATTGGACTTCTAGTTAATGTAATCAGCATTAATTTTTAAAAAATCTGACATTTTTCCATAATTTTACTAGCTAGTCCTGTATACTAGTTCAGTTTTGAGGTCTTGATCCTAATATAAATATAGTCTCTACAAAAATCTTAACCTGCTTGTCTTTTGTATGATCAATAAAAAGAAGAAACTAAGTTAAAGATAACTATATTCCAAGAGGTAGTATAACTCTATTTCCCTTTATAATATAGAGTTAATATTGGAATTGTTACTTTAACTCACTATAACTTAGGGAAGTTTCCTATGAGACTTTAAATCCTTGGTCTATTTGCTGAGGCTTCTTGGTATAGCTCAGCTTATTATTTTTCAAAAGAATGTATTAGTCTGGAAAAGCAAATTAAATTTTCAGAGAGCCATACAAATTGAGGTAAACCACAGTTAAATCCAAAGTTAATTGCATTATTGGTGGATAGTTCAAAATGTGTTTTAAATTTAATATGCACATTTTAAAAAAATCTCTTTTAAATAAACAGGAAACTCTGATGAGGAAGAAAGTGCTTCAGAGTCTGAACTTTGGAAGGGCCCACTACCAGAGACAGATGAAAAATCACAGTAAGTCCTGATGTTAATAGAAAGTGGTATTGCATACCTTCTACAGTCGGTTAGAAAGCTATGACCACAGCCATTTTTGATAACTTAATGAAAAGTTTAGCATCATGAATGTTGATTTAAAGCCAAGGACCATGAGATCAGAGTTTATTCCCAGCCATTGTTCATGGCCACGATCAGCCAGCTTACGCAGCTCCCTCTTGGTGAGTAATTCTTTCCTCATCTCCCTTAACAGATGACCCCCTAGACTTTGCTTAGGTTCTTTCATAGATGTCCTGTTTACTAGCTTCTAGAGCCTATCCATGATGTTCTGATTATCATAAACTTGTACAGGAGAATTCCTCAAAGATACAAACAGGTGTCAAAGTTTTTTTGCCCCCAAGACAGACAACTCAACTCATGCATTGTTCTCTGTTATTGGTTGGAAGAGCTGTTGGAATATAGGCTGGAATATTATCAGCTCTTATATAATGGGATGTTCACCACGAGCTTTATCTGTTGAAAGAGGATAAAATAATACTGACTACATAGTTTATTGTGAAAATTTAATATAATTAAGAATATAAGCACCGGTATAATACCTACCAATATAATACGTGCTCAATAAATTTTAGTCCCATTTTGTTAATCAAGTCTTCTTAGCTCATAATAAGAGATTTATTGA
Organism: Bos taurus; assembly: GCF_002263795.3. Classification (NCBI taxonomy): domain Eukaryota; kingdom Metazoa; phylum Chordata; class Mammalia; order Artiodactyla; family Bovidae; genus Bos; species Bos taurus. The sequence continues at coordinate 14,997,557 of NC_037353.1, forward strand.
ATCAATCATAATTCACTAACTTAAGCTGATGATAAAATATCTTGCTAATTGTATAATATGTTCTCAGTTAATAGAATTCAAGTGTGTTAAAAAGAGGCCTTTTAAAAAAAAAAAGATTGTTTTCTATGATCTTTTTTTTCTTGCAAATAAAGAATTCCAAAATGAGTGGCCATTATAGATCAGATTTCTAAAAAGGTATTGCTATCCTAGTCAAACTATCAACTGAACTTTTGACCATAGAATTTCCCCTTGAAGAGCTGAAAATGAAAGAATAGGTCTCAGAGTCCACTCACCTTTATGGCAGTAAAGATCCATAAGTAAAGCCTAAGAGGGGTTCCATAATCCAGAGCTCTTTGTGACCTTATAAAAACTTGATATCATGTACTAACATCTGAGTACACACAGAGGTTCAGCTAATTTCATACGTCTAAGTTCTTATTACAGTTTTAAAAATTCAGCTGCATTTTGCTGTCATGCTTGGGAAAAGGGCAGTGGCATGGAGAATACCAAATTGTAGGTAATTCTTAAATCAACTGTATCTGATTCTGTAATTTTTTTTTTTTTAATTTGAACATGGTTGTGAGGGTTTTATCCGTCACAGTCACTTAAAACAAAATGATGAGGTCTCACTGTGAATTTCTAATCTAAAAGAACATTTTCTAAAGAGATTGGTAGGCAGAATTTGTGTAGCTTGATTCTCTGTTCCCAGAAGGAAGAAAAGCAACTGTACATACACTTAATCTTCACAACAGCTCTTTGAGGAAATGTAATGTTCTTTATTATATAAAGAAACTGAGCCCAGAGAAGTTAAATAACTTGCTTACCTAGCTAGTAGCTGACAGAGCTAGGACTTAAACACTGTCTGACTTGAAAACCTGTGCTGTTTTCATTGTACTGCTCTAGGCTCCTAGCACTAATATTTATTTAGTACTTTAATTTTCATATTTTAATATATTATAATTTAGTATCTCCTTTCAGAGTTCTATTCTTTTAGATATAATCTTCACTGCTACAAATACACATTTACTCTTCTCAGAGTAATAAAACCTGCAGCCTAAGCAGATCGTCCCTATTCTTAGGAGTAAGACTTGTATTTTTCCTTAAAATAGTTTTTTCATTAATTTGAAATGAGAATGAACAGAGAGTAAGTAATAAAGTCAACTTAGAACAGAGTAATGAAGTCAACCAAAAAAGTAAAGAGGAGCAATGATATAACACAAAGTACTTCAGAGTAAAATCTTAGGTATAAATATGTTTAGGATACATGCCACCATAAATAACACTTTAATCAGTCTGGGCCTAGTTATGATTATTATAGAAGCCAAGAATTACTTGATAGCTGAATCATGAAATATATATATATATAAAAGAATTAACAAGTATGTTGGTTTGAATTACCTTAATTTCATGTAATGTGTCACCTAGTAATTTTTTTCTCTGTTGATTTAATCAATATGTATACTTTTTCTTTTAAATAGGAAAGAAGAATTTGATGAATATTTTCAAGATTTATTTCTGTGAGATGAAAGAGGGATGCCTACATTCCTTAATGTGAAGTGTACTTTGAAATTCTTCACAAAAGTTTTGTCTACAAGTTGCAACTTGAGTGGTTTGTCTTTGGAAATAAAAGATCCATCTAGGATGGATTGTCAGATGCTTTGAAAGTATTTTCAGTTCTATTGGAGATACTTTTCCCTATCTCTTCATATTTTTTCAGTTGCTTACCTACAACTCTGTTCCATCTGTAGCTCAAGGATGGACCTAGTACACTGCACAGAGATCCACTGTTCCTGTTTTTATGGGTTTTTCTTTTTTCCCCACTGATATCACATTTTCCCTTGCCTCAATTAGTTTATTTAAACTTTTAGGTTATTGGGGTCTTACAAAATTATAAGGTAGATTAATTATGTCTTCAACTTCTTTACTTTCCTTTGACACACAGGCGCCCCTCTTGAGAACCTGTTTTTTCATTAGCTACCTTTTCTTTTTTTCCTTACATTTCTCTTCCTTCTTACCTCTGCCACTTAAGGGAGTTTGTTATAATCTGATTTAATTCCCCAGTGTATGGGTAATTTATTATAAAGTAAATTATAGCACAGGAGGCCAAATGAGATCCCAGTAATCTAAAGCAGCTATGTGTTCATGAAAGTTGACTCTCCAGTAAAGATTATGCTGTAATATAACTTAACAATACTGTAATGCACAGAGCTTGTCTCAGATACAGTCATACATAATGGATATACTTATATACAGAGATATATTATAAAATGTAACTTAATTTGGGGTCCATACCCCAAGAGTCAATGGATGTGCTTCAAGACATCTAAACACACCTACAATCGATGTGTAAACTTTCGTGATTGTGTGTGTTTTAGGGGGAAAGGATCCATAGATTTCATCAAATTTTCAAAAGGATTTATTGATTTTTTTCCAAAAGGTCAGACCCATTTTTATAAACAGCAAAGCGATGAATACTGGAAAAGATGCGTGATTTGGTGAGTAAGAGAGGACCTATAGAAAAACAGGATTTTTGTTGAAAATTAAATGACATTTAAACATGGAATTATTGGCATTAAACTGTAAAACAGGTATTTATAGTATCTTATTTTTAAATAGTATCAGATTTTCCTTTTATTAAAGTTATTCATTAATTATTAGATCACTGTCATACATGAGACACTGCTAGACATTGCTACGAAGGAAGTAGCTAGGAAATAACTAGTCATTTCTAAACCACCATAAAACAGTAAATGAGTGTTGATAACCAACAAATAGTTTGTTGTATCTTTTTCTTCTCACTACTTTTAGTGAAAAGAATCTTGATTTCGGAGGAAAAAGTGTTGAAATATCCAGCAGGAAAACTGATGTTTATATAGAATATATGAAGCCAAAACATTTTATGATAAAAATTAGTAGTCATCAGAATATAAAACTCCTGCAAAACTAAACAGTGACTGGGAAGAATATTCAAAGACCCTTTTAAAATAGATCCATATATGTGGTATTCCAAGTATGGTTTATGGACATCAAGTTCATTTGTAAATTTAAATCATTAAATGTAATCACGGTGTTTTAATCCATTCATACAGTGACAGATAATTGGAGTCATATTTAAAGGAGTCTTTGAGAAGGCCTCAAGATGATGTTTTAAATTTTTTTAATTGAATTTTTATCTTTTATTGGAACATAGTTGATGTACAGCATTGTTAGCTTCAGGTGTACAGCTGAATGATTCAGTTATAGTCTATCCATTCTTTTATCAGATGCTTTTCCCATATAGGTTGTCACAAAATACTAAGTAGATTTCTTTGTGTTATACAGTAGGTCCTTATTATCCATTATCTAGATTTTAAGATTAATTCTCCAACAGACCTATCTTAAACTTTGCTGTAGTATAGTCAGGGGAGTTCAGCAGATCACTGGCTTGAGATAAGTTATGCTTTCTTATTACTTACTCGTAAGCAAAGTTCCTGTTTTTGCAGACCTTCAATGGTGGCTCATCTCTGTGCCTCAGTTTCTTTTCTAGTGAATGAGGAAATAGTTTGAGCTGACTGATATTTGGGGGGTCCAAAATTTATATAGGCTAAAGGAGAGGTTTCTTATACAGTTTCTAAAATACCCTAAGTGGAGTTTCAGGATTATTTTAAGCAGTGAAAATAAGATGTACATCTCTCGCCCAACATGACTTACATAGACAACACTCATTTGGTGATATATATATATATATATATATATAGTTTTTTTTCCCTCCATAAAAATATTAACTTCCAGGCATTCTTCATTTATACCTGTTTGTCATGATATTTATGCAAAATATCATTCATTCATGTTTACTGAGTGCCTGCCTTATGCCAGGCACTTCTCTAAGTGTGAGAAGAGCTGTGAAACAAAATAGACAAAAATATTTCCTCTTATGGACCTTACATTCTAATGTGAGAGGAAGAGTCTTATGATTCTAAGTACCTAACTTGTAAAAATATACAAATAGTGATTTCTCAGCCACTTAAAATTGATTATTCCTTTATAACAGAACGTTTGAGGTTGATAGAAGCAATTATGAATCAT